>NC_044559.1:72038968-76838968 GCF_007565055.1 Rhinopithecus roxellana
ACAAGTGTCTTGGCTCAGTCCTTTTGATAAGTTAACCCAAGTTTGGGGCATTGAAGGAAGACTGGGCAGGATGGGGAAGGGTTCATCTTATGGACATCTTCCAGAGGGCTTAAGATCTGGTCTTCTCTAGACCTAAACTTCCTGCCCTGGCCAGGTCTGGTGTCTGAGGTGCCATGTGCAGCTGTGGGAAGGCTGTGGATCCCAGATCAGAGAAAGCACAGATCCAGAGCCCAACATCAGATTATTTTTCTAATACTGACTCTGAGAGTTCAAAACTAATTGCTTGGAATAAAGAGTAGAAAGAGACAAGGGCTTTGGAGCCAGAAAGTCTAGGTTTCAGTCCTGGCCTTTCTGCTTATTAGCTTCTCATTCACTCCATTCACTCAATAAATATTTAACAAGCATCCATTGTATGGCAGGTGTGACCTTTTTGGTGGTAAACTCTTTAAACTCAGCTTCAGTTTCCTCATCGCTATAACAAAAATAATATACTAGATGTCACAGTTGTTGTGAGAATGACATGAGATGAGGTGTTCAGCACATAGCAGATACTCACTAAATGCTTCTTGCTGTTATTATCACTAGGAAGAGAAATCTAGTTATCACTCTTCAATAAAGTTTCTTTCATCTGTTGGTATTTTTACCCCACAAGTAGCTAAGCTATGTATTGGGGAAGTTCAAGGAGAATTCTCTATGGCCCCAGAGAATCAGCCACATTTTGTAGGTGACTGTGCCAGTGGGCAAGGATGTGGCTCTTCTCTGGAGTAAGGCAGCACAGGATAGGTTTAGCCCCATGGCTGTCTTTCTCCCTCCCCTCATGAGCTCCTCATGGACAGGGACTGTGTCTTCACTTGTTTAGCACTGTAGCCACAGTGCCTCCGACAGTGCCTGGCACTCAGAAGGCATTCAGTAGATGTTTGTGGAAGGAAGGAAGGGAGGGAGGGAGGGAGGGAGGGAGGTTGGTTGGTTCTCACCTTGTAATGGTTGTGCATGCCCCTAATTTGTTCATTCAACATATTTTTTTCCATCAGCTGCTTCCACACGGCATCAACAAGTATTTATTTAGCACCTACAATGTCCCCAGGTACTGTGCCAGGGACTGGGGATATAATGGTGAGTAAAACAAGCATGGTCCCTGCCCTCATGGAGTGCAGAGTCCAGTGGGAGAATCCAGGCTATAAAGAAACAGTTACCCAAAGAAGTAAATGATGCCAAGAAAGTGTATAAAAGAGGAGAGAGCTCCGTGAGTGAGTAGTCACAGAAGGCTTCCCCTGAGATGCAAGGCTTCAGCTGGCGTCTGAAGTGGGAGTAGAAGTTAAGACCAAGCTGGACGGGGTCTGGTGATGCTGCCGCTGCCAAGGGGAGTCTTCTAATGAGAAGGAAAGGCATGCACAGCCCCCATGGCTTCTTAGAACACGGCACCTTATTCAGACTACGGGAAAAGACCAATACGGCTGGAGCACAGTTGTGACTGGGAGCGTGGGACAAAGAAGCTGGAGAGGTAGGGTCTTAGGGGACACCCTGCAATGGTATCCCCTAAGAGCAAGGGGGCACCATTGCAGGGTTTTAAGTTGAGAGACGGTAATGATGACATGATCACTACCTGGCTGAGTTGAGGGAGCAAGAGAGGCCAGAGGGGACAAGAGGGCTCATGGAGAGATCGGTCAGGAGGGTACTGAGGTATCCAGGCAACAGATGGCAATGACTTTGGACTGGGTTTGGGGGCAGGGTGCTGATGGGTGGAGAGGAAAGAGTGGAAGAGAAGAACATTTTTGAGTGGCGTTGAAAGGGCTTGCAGATGGCCAGTTGGGTCCCGCAATTGCTGAGGGTGGGGGAGTAGCCATGGAGAACTCCTAGGTTTATGAAACTTGCTCCTCGTGTCTGTCTGCTCCTTGTTCACTTTTATAAAAGGGCTTCTTTCTTGTTCACTGGAGAGTTTTGTTCTGATAGTCTTCAGAGGTGGCTGGGTTTCCACTTACAGAGGATGGAAGAGATGGTCAGGGGCCCTGCAGTAACTGGGATGCACCCAGAGGGTCATTTCCCTAACCAACCCCTGGACACTTAGGCACTCACATTCACCCTCCCAAACTCACCCAAACCCGCAGACTTCCAAACATTCCCTCCAGACCACTTCAACCTACCCTTATCCATCCTCACCTCCCCAAAGTGCTCTGTGCCCCTCCCCTTACCCTCTTTCTTCCTGACCCCCACCCAGCCCCTACCTCCCTCTGCCTCCACTTCACCCTATTAAGAAACAACAACCCCACAGAAACCCCTGCCCCCGGCTGCTACTCCCTGAGCCCCGCCTGCCCTCCCTCCTCCTGCTCCTCTCCCTGACAGATGCCTCAGGGCCCCGGGCCGCAGTTAAGGTGACGAGATGCAGCAATTCTTTATGAACATTTCATTCCTGCTCGCTACACGACGTAAATTAGATGGTGTGTTACATTCGGGCAATAAGAGAGATATGTCACCACGACGCTGGCCCATTGGATGGAGAGGGTAATCCTGCCGTGAATTTCATTACTGCTTTTATATAGACAGAATTAGCTTGGTGACAGCGAGCCTGATTGTCTTTCACTAGGGGTTTGGCGAAGAGCTGAAAGGATTTCACCCTGATGTGCACACTACTGAGTGACCCCGCTCACCAGCGGCTCCACTGATTGCTTTGCACCTTGCAGACGCCACAATTGGCTCAGCCTCTCTGCCCGCCTTGCCTCCCTCCCTGGTCCCCAGCCCTCCCTGCCTGGCTTTTTCTTGAAGCAAGAAGAAAGGAGACCTAATGGAGTCACAAGGTCATGAAGGGAAATGGGGTGGGAGTGGGGAGGAAGGTAGCAGAGTGAAAAAAATACCACCCAAAGCACACCCTTTCTGATAGGGGTCTCCAGGACAGAGGCTGTGGCCACTCACTCTTGTGCCCCAGAAAAGGGCAAGAAGGACCCTGGGTTCCTGTGAGCAGCAGCTGGTCTATTCCTGTGAATCTCCCTGCAGAGAGACTCCAGAGCCGTGATGTTCCTGTTCATTTGCCTCTTGCATGTCTGGGTCCTTTCCTTGTGACAGCTCAGTCTTCCTTTTTCACCTCCTAGTCAGCGAGAGTTGAGAATAAAAAGAGCAGGAGGCCGGGCACGGTGGCTCATGCCTGTAATCACAGCACTTTGGGAGGCTAAGGCGGGCCGATGACCTGAGGTCGGGAGCAAGAGACCAGCCTGACCAACATGGAGAAACCCCGTCTCTACTAAAAATACAAAATAAAAATACGAAATTAGCTGGGCATGGTGGCGCGCCTGTAATCCCAGCTACTCAGGAGGCTGAGACAGGAGAATCACTTGAACCTGGGAGGCAGAGGTTGCGGTGAGCCGAGATCGTGCCATTGCACTCCAGCCTGGGCAACAGGAGCGAAACTCCATCTCAAAAAAAAAAAAAAAAAAAGCAGGAATGGCGGTCGCTCCTAGCCTGTGCTGTGGACCCAGTGGTTCCAGTGTGAAGGCAGTAGAGGCAGGTGGACTCCCTTCCTCCATTCCCCACTCACATCTGATGGTGGCACCGCCTCCACCCCAGCCCCATCACACACACACACACACACACACGCCCTGCTCTTCAGTCACTTTCCAAATCCTTAATAGACCCAGATGCCTGGCCCCAGCATCCCGAAAACAAGTCCAGACAAGGAGACAAGAGCCTCTCTCCCCCAGGTCAGTTTCTGTGGGGGTGGCTGGTCCTGAGGCGGTCAGGCCCCTCCTGTTCCTTGGCCTCTGTCTCACTGACTCTCGCCTTCTGTCACCTTGTCCACTCCCTCCCTCACCTCTGCTGACCCCTCGGCAAATGCCTTCTGCCAGGCCTTTTGGAAGCAGCCTGGGGCTGGCCAGGGAAGCTGACCATTGCTGGGCCCCTGCTTAAAGCTCTGGCCCTTTCTAGAAGCCACCAAGGAGGCCCTCTGAGCTTCCATTTCTTGAGGCTTAGGGGCCAAGTATCGAGCAGACAGCATAATCTCCGCAAAGCCCGTTTTGGTCTTTTGGTCAATCCGACACATCTGTCAGGAAAGCTTCTCCCATGGCCTGGAGCAGCCAGCACTGTGGCCTCTGTGATGGGAAGGATTAAGATCACAGTCTCCACTTTCCAGTCGGGGAGGAGGCTCCCTGGACCTCAGCAGAGCTCAGCAGGCCCTCTGGAGGCCTGGCACAGGGTCTCTGCACCCTGACTCTTCTGCCTGGGGGAAAGCACTCTGAGTTCCTTCTCCCAGCCCCTCACTCAGGGCACCCTCAGCTCCAACTGCCTGTCCTGCATGCAGCTCAGGGAGAGGGCGTTTCCTCAGCGGTTGACTCCTGTGTTTATACTGAAGGAGTTTTACACTGAAAGCCCTTCTTGATGCTACAGCCACACTCTAACCTTGCCAGTATAATAGCTGTATGATATGGCAGATCATTACATCTCTCTGAACTTCAGTTTTCTCACCTCCAATATGAGACTGGTAATTGCTATAGGGGGTGCCATGGTGTCATGCCGTATTCCCCTTCCATACTGAAGGACGGTCCCCTCAGCTGCCACCCTTGCCTGTCAGCCTTCCTTGGATTTGCCTCTGCTGAAGAGTGCTACCCCACCTGAGATCATGTCCTTTTTCTGGGGCAGCTTGCATCCAGTGACTGGTCACCAGGGGTATGTGAAGGCCCAGCTGCCTCTCTCCAACTCAGGACGGTTCTGAAGGGCCATCCAGCTTCAGAGCCCCCTCCGGTCAGTCAAGGCCTTTTTTGAGACTGCAGCACAACCCCACTTCTCCCTTGCCCAGTCCTGCACTTCTAGCACCTTCCCAGTGCACTCTCCAGTGAAGCTCCTGCACAGTACTTGCCATCTCCGAGTCTGCTTCCAGAACCACACCTGGGGACAATTCCTGCCCTACTTATCAACAGGGCTACCATCACGATAAAGGTATTTGGTAAAGTACAGTGCCATGAAAAATATAGCTGTGGCTATTTATCATTATCAGCGTCATCATTTTCATCATCTTCACAGCAGGCCCTACCCAGCTGGTGTGGGGGCTTATCATAGTTTGGCCAAGAAGTTCAACAAGTGAATGCCCCGTATTCTCATTGTACCCTAAGGACATTCTGCTTTTTATCTTCTGATTAGAATGACCTTCCCAAATTGGCCAGATTTGCCCCTTGGGAAGCCTAACGTGATCTCAAGGATCTAGGGGTTCAAACTGCTGCAGTTTTGTTACCCACATCTGATTCTCTGCTCTAAGAAAGAATTTGTGAGCTACCACCCATTGGATTGTCTCTGCTACACTCTCCAAATGCATTCTTTGTTGGCTTCCTACTCTTATTTAAAGTGTATACTTTCCTCTCATAAACCAAAACATACGTCCTTTCCAGGGGGCAGACAGAAAGGTCTCAAGTGAGGCCTGAGAGCAGCATCTCCTCCTCTTTGATCCAAGACTTCCTTCATTCTGGGCCTTGTTTACAGGTCCCCCAAATAAAGAAAGCCTAAGATCTCTCCCTCCTAGGTGATAGTGAGGAGCATGGACAGTGGTCCCCAACTACTGTTACCCTTCTAGTATGCCTACACTGTCTCACTGCTGGACCCACAGGCTTGTCAGCAGTTTGGAATGGGGTGGCAGGTAGGGGCACTGCCAAATGAATCAGATCTCCAACACAGTCCCTATTCCTGGGCCCTGACCCAGAAGTGTACTCTCAGGAGGGCAATGCCCTATGTCTTTTCCTCTTTTCAGAAGTGTTCCCTTCAAGGCTGCAGAGACTGAGCTGGGAGCTAGGGATATGGGGGATGGCAATTTATCCACCCACCCCCTATCCTTGCCTGACGTCACAGCCCTCACTTTCTGACTCTAATTGGTTGCCTTGGAAACAAGTTCCTTAAAGTACAAGATGACTTGAGCTGGTGGGAGGGAGAGCCACAGGGACCAGCCCTGCCATCAAGAGCTTCAGATTCTTTGTCATTCATTCAGCAAGTACTTGTAAGCCTTTGCTATGTTGTAGACCCTATGCCAGACTCCAGGGATACATCCAGGAGTTGGGAGAGCCCTGTTCTTACAGAGCTCACAATTAACATCTTATACCACCTTCTTCTACACTCACATGTTCATCCTGTGACTAAGTATCTCTGAATTTTCTTCTTTCATTCTGGTTCTCCAAACGTTGAGAGCTCACTGGTTTGGAAGTGGGGTGCGACTTGCATGTTATCCCTTCTACTCATGGGCTTTCCAAGGGTTGAGAACCTTGATCCTGTTAATGCACATCCTTTCTTGGCACTAAACCCCAAGATTTGGGGCTCTTCAAGTTCCCTTGTCACACCATTGGTTTATTTTTTTCTTTTTCCTTTTTTCTTTTTTTTCTGAGACAGGGTCTTCTCACTCTGCTGCCCAGACTGGAGTACAGTGGCACAATCTCGGCTCACCGCAACCTGCACCTCCCAAGCTCAAGCGATTCTCCTGCCTCAGCCTCCTGAGTAGCTGGGATTACAGGTGCGCACCACTACCTCCTGGCTAATTTTTGTATTTTTAGTGGAGACGGGGTTTCACCATCTTGGTCAGGCTGGTCTCAAACTCCTGACCTCAAATGATCCACCCACTTTCGCCTCCCAAAGTGCTGGGATTACAGGCATGAGCCACGGCGCCCAGCTCCTATTGGTTTCTAAGTCCAAATTACAGGAAACAGCTCCCAGTGACAGCCTTCCAAGGATGCTGGATTCTTTCCTTCCCTTTCAAAGCCAAGGAGCAGAAGAATGGTTGGAACTTGAGAACGAGAGAAGAAAGGTGTCCCTGCTGTGTGTCCACTGAAGTTTATGCATGGGCCGGAAACACAGCCATGCTTCCAAGCATCTGTGTCCTGCCATCACATGTGCACTTTGTTGGCTAGCACCGGTATCTGTGACTTCTCTCAAATTGGCCAGTGCAGGGGTGTGAACGTGTGTGCGATTCGACTTATGAGCATGAGTGAGCATGTGTTCAGGGGAAGGGGAATTTAGGGGGATGTCTCTATGTATGTTTTTTTCCAAATGCTTGGCTTTTTTCAAAATGGCTTAGAGCACTACTGTCATTTATGGGGTTTAAAATGTCAGAACAGGGCCCACGGGGAGGCAGGGGAGATTAAACTGCAAACAGTGAAGGTTGTAGATGACGTTTCTGATAGGCTGACAGGCGGACTCAAAGGATGCTGCACTTTAACAATCATTTAAACACACACACACACACACCCCATCTTTCCATATTTTAATGGCATATTCTGAAGGCTAAAAACATAAAAGACTATGACTAGAAAGCCACAGTTCTGCTTTCAAAATCCAACCAGCAGCTCTCTGTGTGAGGTGTGTCTGTACTCACTCAAGTGTGTCTACCTGTGCAAAATGAACACATGTGCTTATTTGTCCTTCTGTCTGAGTTAATTCCACCTTACTTTCACATAGTACCCTACATAATTAGCAAAATACATCACATCCAAGTCTACCTCAGCATCAGAATAATTTGTTTAAGGTAGGTATGGTGGACACTACTATGCCCATTTTACAGAAATGAGTAAGAGAGGCTCAAAGACGTCTGATGGGTTGCCCAAGACTACTCGGCTAGGAAGTGACAAAGCTGGAGTGTAGAACTGGGGTCTTTTTAGACTTATTCAGAGCTTTTTTCTCCAGGCTGCTGTTCTCAGCGCTGGCTACACATTAGAATCAGCTGGGGAACTTTTAAAAACCATCAGTGCCTGGGCTCCACTCCCAGAGATTCTGATCCAATTATTCTGGAGGTGGCACTTTTGGTATATTTTTAACACTCCTCTCTCCTTAATTCTAACAGGCAGGCTGGTTGAGAACCACTGCTCCGGGGCCTGGAGGCCACACTCACATCACCTCTACTGTGAATGTGGATTCCAGTCTCTTTCCTCCTCAAAGTCTCCCTGCATCACTTCTCAGGAGACTTAACTTCCCAGGAGGATCAGATCCTTTTCCCTCTGCACCCGCCTCCCAACTCCCCACCCTCCTAGACTCTGGAGACTTCAAAGGGTGCTTGCTCACTCAGGCTGATGAATGCAGGCTCACTTGTGGCCACCTCCTAAGGGTGGACTTTGTTGTCTCTCCAAGAGCAAGGGAGGAGAACCAGCTCCACTTAGCCCAGTCACCAGGAGAAGGCCAGGGAGGTGAAGAAAGCTGCCTTAGGGACCTAGACTGAGAGGAAGGAAGGAAGGAAGGAAGGAAGGAAGGAAGGAAGGAAGGAAGGAAGGAAGGAAGGAAGCAAGCAAGCAGGGGAGGGAGGAGAGGAGAGAAGAGGAGAGGAGAGGAGAAAGGAGAAGAGAGCTGGGCCATTGGAAGGCTATACTGACCACCTAACTGCTAAAACTCACGAACAGTGTGCATGTCACTTGGCCCTCTGCAAGAGAGGTGGTGTAGCACACATTTGGTAGTGGCCTGCCTGGGCTGGAAGCCTGGTTTCTGCTTACTAGTTGTATGAGTTAGGGCAAGTACTTAGCATCCCTGTGCCTCAGTTTTATTATGTTCAAAATGGCAACGATAATAACACCTGCCTCAAGGTCTCAGGAAGACTCAGTGAATTCACGTAAAGCCAGGATAAGTACTGGGTAGGTGTTAACTACTATTATTCTCCACGATTTGATGCTTTTGAACTCTCTCTTCTTGAAACTTTGTCCTCTCTTTACTCCACAACACCCATCTTTCCTGTTTTTCTTCCTATCTTCCTGAACATTCCTTCTCAGTTTTCTTTGCTAGCCTAGGTCCTCTGTCCTCCTTCCAAGTCTTTTTCTTTTCTTTTCGTTTTGAGGCAGGGTCTTGCTCTGTTGCCCAGGCTGGAATGCAGTGGTGAGATCCTGGCTCACTGCAACTTCTGCCTCCCAGGTTCAAGCGATTCTCACACCTCAGCCTCCCCAGTAGCTGGAACTACACGCATGTGGCACCACGTCTGGCTAAATTTCTTCTTTCTTTCTGTCTTTCTTTTTTTTTTTTTTTGTATTTTTGGTAGAGATGGGGTTTCACCATGTTGCCCAGGCTGGTTTCAAACTCCTGGGTTCAAGTGATCTGCCCTCCTTGGCTTCCCAAAGTGTTGGGATTATAGGCATGAGCCACCGTGCCCTGCTTCCCTGCAAGTCTTTGATTCTCAACCCCAATGCCATGTTAGAATCACCTGAAGGGCTTATTTATTTATTTAGACGGAGTCTTGCTCTGTCACCTAGGCTGGATGGAGTACAGAGGTGTGATCTCGGCTCACTGCAAGCTCCGCCTCCCGGGCTCACACCATCCTCCTGCCTCAGGCGCCTGTCACCACGCCCAGCTACTTTTTTTTTTGTATTTTTAGTAGAGACGGGTTTCACTGTGTTAGCCAGGATGATCTCAATCTCCTGACCTTGTGATCCGCCCGCCTCAGCCTCCCAAAGCACTGGGATTACAGGCCTGAGGACTTTTACAGCTCACTCCCAGAGATTCAGAATTAGTTGGCCCGGGGAGGGGCCCAGACACCAGTGTTTTTCTTTTTACTTTTTTTTTTTTTTTTTGAGACAGAGTCTAACTCTGTCCCCCAGGCTGAGAGTGCAGTGGCGCCATCTCGGCTCACTGCAAGCTCTGCCTCCCGGGTTCACGCCATTCTTCTGCCTCCGCCTCCTGAGTAGCTGGGACTATAGGCGCCCGCCACCACACCCAGCTAATTTTTTGGTATTTTTAGTAGAGACGGGGTTTCACCCTGTTAGCCAAGATGGTCTCGATCTCCTGACCTCGTGATCCACCCACCTCAGCCTCCCAAAGTGCTGGGATTACAGGTGTGAGCCACTGTCCCCAGCCAACACTGGTGTTTTTCAAGCTCCCCATTTCATCCAAATGTGCTACCAAGGTTGAGAATCACTCCTTTAAATGTGGACATTCCCTAAGACCTCTACTCTTGAGCCTCTTCAAACTTGTCTTTCCCAAGTAAACAACCTCCTTTCCACAGCCTTAATTACCATCTATCTGCTAGTAACCCTCAAATCCACATACCCTGACTAAACTTTTTTTTTTTTTTTTTTTTTTGAGACAGAGTTTCACTCTGTCATCCAGGCTGGAGTGCAGTGGCGGGATCTCCACTCACTGCAACCTCTGCCTCCCAGATTCAAGCAATTCTCCTGCCTCAGCTTCCCCACTAGCTGGAACTACAGGCACGCACCACCATACTAGGCTAATTTTTTTTTTGTATTTTTAATAGAGACAGAGTTTCACTATGTTGGCCAGGCTAGTCTCGAGCTCCTGACTTCAAGTGATCCACTCGCCTTGGTCTCCCAAAGTGTTGGGATTACAGTCATGAGCCACTGCACCCAGCCCAAAACTCTTTTGAATGCCACACATGTATTTCCAACTCCCTACCAGACTCCAGGTGTATGGAGATAAAGTTCTTCAATTCTCTTAATCTCCTGGATATCTTTATTGAGATATACCCCAGACTCTCAAAGTACGTGTCTCAATCAGATCTTAGTATTTCTGCACTCTCCCCAAATCTATTCCACCACTTCTATTCTCCATCTCTGTCATCATCCCACCGTTCGTCGAAGGCAAGAACCTGGTGGCCATCCAGGAGTCTTCTCCTCAGTCAGCTCCCACATCCAATCAAGCACAAAATCCTGTCCATTCTTTCAGAGGCCCTATCTAGTCTGTCACTCCTCGGTGTTCCCACCACCATTGCCATAACTCGGGTCCTCCATGTCTCTTGCCTGCACAGTTGTAAGAACCGTCTCCCTTGGCTGGGTGTGGTGACTTATACCTGTAATCCCAACACTTTGGGAGGCTGAGGCGGGTGGATCACCTGAAGTCAGAAGTTTGAGACCAGTCTGGCCAACACGGTGAAACCCTGTCTCTACTAAAGATACAAAAATTAGCCAGGCATGGTGGTGCATGCCTGTAATCCCAGCTACTCAGGAGGCTGAGGCAGGAGAATCGCTTGAACCTAGAAAGCAGAGGTTGCAGTGAGCCAAGATCGTGTCATTGCACTCCAGCCTGGGTCACAGAGCAAGACTCCACATCAAAAAAAAAAAAAAAAAAAGAAAAGAAAAGGTCAGGCACAGTGGCTTACATCTGTAATACCAGCACTTTGGGAGGCTGAGGCAGGTGGATCATCTGAGTTCAGGAGTTCAAGACCAGCCTGGCTAACATGGTGAAACCCTGTTTCTACCAAAAATACAAAAAATTAGCCAGGCCTGGTGGTGGACGCCTGTAATTCCAGCTACTCAGGAGGCTGAGAGAGGAGAATATCTTGAATCCAGGAGGCGGAAGTTGCAGTGAGTTGAGATCCTACCATTGCACTCCAGCCTGGGGAAAAAAAAAAACAAAACAAAAACCCTCCTCCCTGATCTCCTGGTCTCCAACGTTTCCGGTTGCACCCTTCCCCCATTCTCTGTATCATCCTCAGAGCTATTTTTCTGAAATGCAGATCACTCCATGCGAAAGCCCTTCAGTGGCCCCCAGCTCACAGGGTGACAGCCTAACTCCTTGGCACAGCCCTTTACTCTCTTTCTCCTTTTGCTGGCCTCTCTCCCAATGTACCCTCCCTACGCCCTCCTCTGTACTTCAGTGGAGTTCTCCAGATGTGCCAGGCTGTTCCACACCTCAAGGCTTTTGAACATGCTATTCCCCCTGCTTGAATGCCTTTCCTTCTCTTTGCCCATCCCATTTTGCCCATATTTATGTTAACTGGAGCGCCATCTCCTCTATGAAGTGTCACCTGGCTCTTCAGACTGAACTGACCACTCTTTTTCTGTCCTGCTGCACCCTGCAGTTACCTCTATAAGTGTCTCTCACTCTGCTTCACTTCTATGTTCTCAGGCCTGTCCCCCAATATTGGGCAATGATCACCTGGAAGGCATGGACCCTGTCTGTGAGCAGTGGAGTTAGGCGTAGGGAGGAGACCAGACTCCGCATTCTGTCATGAGTTTACAGGCGATTCAGTTCCCTTAGCTACAGCACTTGGTTAATAATGTGTTGGTTGGCTGGGTACGGTGGCTTATGCCTGTAATCCCAGCATTTTTGGGGGCCCAGGTGGGTGGATCACCTGAGGTCAGAAGTTTGAGACCAGCCCGGCCAACATGGCGAAACATGGTCTCTACTAAAGATACAAAAATTAGCTGGACATAGTGGCACAAACCTGTAGTCCCAGCTACTCGGGAAGCTGAAGCAGGAGAATCACTTGAACCTGGGAGGCGGAGGTTGCAGTGAGCCGAGATCGTACCACTGTACTCCAGGCTGGGTGACAGAGCGAGAATCCGTCTAAAAAAAAAAATGTTGGCTTATGGCTCTGGATTTTGAAGGGTAGCTTCTTTCCTCCTGGAGCCAGGGGAGAGAGGCTAAGTATTAGGGAAGAGACCCAAACCTGCCACTAGCCAGACATGCTACCCCTAGCTTCCTCCCTGAGTCCGCCTCAGTGATACTGGCTCTCTAGGCTCCAGAGCTGCGAGCTTTCACTGCCACACTCCTGAGGCCCCCTCCTGGCCCAGCTGAAGTGAGTAGAGTCTTCTTTCCCCTCTTTCACGTGAAATCAGCTTGGAATGGCTCCAAAGGAGCCTTTAGAGAGAAACCAAGAGAAACTAAAAGCAAGTAAGCAAACTGACTCCCAAACACTTAGAGCTACAGAGATGGACAGAATGAGGATGTCTGATTCTAATTTGTCTCCCCTGCCTAAGGGAGCACATTCAAGGGTCACCTTCTCTCCTCATCCAGGAAAGGGGCTGGGCAGGAGTCCTAGCTCCAACCTCAGAAAGGAGGGCAACTGAAAAGGTTGCAGTTCTTATAGCCAGGGAAATTGAAGCAAGTCCTCCTCCTCCACAGGCGTGAAAAGACAAGGCCATCCGTGGGCGCTTGCGTTAGAACATGCCAGGGGCCCAGACTATAACCCACAGAGAGAGTGTGGTCTCCAGGACAGCCAGGACAGTGTTGGCCTTACTCATGGCTGGATCCATAGTGACTGACCCTTAACTGGGAATATTCGAGAGCTCTTGTCACATATCAACACTGTGCCAAGCATTAGATGTGCCTGAGTAACCCTCACAACAACCCTATGAAGTAGGGACTATTATTATTCCTGTTACAGATGAGGAAACTGAGTCTCAGAGAGGCTATGACTTTTCCAAGACCGCAAAGCTAATAAGCGCTAAGCCAGGATTCAAACTCAGATCATCTGTCTCCAAACCCCAGGCTCCTAACCTCCATGGTGCCGTGTCACAGACATAGCAGATGATTATTCAATAATTGCTGATAGTAATAATTGCTAACAGTTATTGAACATTTAACAATGTGCTGAGCACTGTGACATACATTTTGTTCAGTAGGTATATTATTATGCCCGTTTTATAGAAGAGGACACTGAGGCTTAGAGAAGTTAAGAGCACTGTCCACGATCCCAATGCTAGTTTAAAAGAACTGGCATACAAACTCAGGGGGCATAGATACATGAATGACCAGAGGCACAGAAAATTCCCCCACCAGCACCACTACCAACCTGGAGAATGTCCATGAACGAAAGAGAAGCCCTTTCCAGGAGCTCCAACAAAGTGGCTGACACCTTAATCAAGGATCTGCGGGCCTTTATCACATGTCCTGGCAAAGGCAGTTCCAGTCTGGACTGCCGTCAGGCTCAGGACCGAGCCGTACTCAGAAGTGTCCCTAGGACGCTGGGACAGTTTCCTCTCTTTTCTGCAGGTGTCTCCAGAGCACCCTCTCACCAGCTGTATCTACTCACAATCTTCTGGCATTTGGAATCTGGTTGAATTTGGGTCCCTCAATACCCAGAAATATCAGAGCCTCCAGGACCCGCCCCTAAGCAGGAATTTTTCAGATCTCCCTTCTGGGTCCTTTGGTCCCTAAGCCTCTGGCTTTGGCATTCTTGGTGGGAATCCTAGCAGAGAGCCCTCCTGGTACCTAAGGAAAGAGGGAGAGAGAAGGGCAGGAGCAGAGTCGCCTCCCTGCTCCTCACCCTCCCAGAAAGCCTAGCTGGCCACCCCACCCCCACTCCGCAGTTTCTCACCTTCAGGCAAAGGCAGATGATGGCAGAGCTGGGGAGCAGAACTTAACTGAGCCATGGGGCACAGCAAATCCCTGCCATTAGTATTTAGGGAATGTGAGTCCCAGAGGATGAGGGGGAGAAAGGTGGTGGGAGAGGAAGGCGGAGGTGCTCAGAGACTCAGAGATCACCAGGAGGGGTTGCAGAGAGACAGAAGAGGAGGGTGTGAAGGAGGAAAAGAAACACTGAGGTGGGTGGGAGAGAGGCAGAGAAAGGGGGGAGGGAAGAGAGAGACAGAAAGAGCCAGTTGCTTTATTCATGGCTGTTGATATTATAGACTGAGTGAAAATCACATTATCGTAATGGGAAAGTTAGAGTTGCTGAGATGGTGCCCTGAAGCCTCTGCGCTGATTGGGGTGTGATTGCTATCTGTATTTATATGTAGAAAGCAAAGTTCACTGCCAGTTCAAGATGGTGGCGGCTGCTTTATGCAACATAATTCTTCAGTAGGGAGACGCCCCGAGCAAGCTGAGCACACTGGGCCGGGAGTGGGAAAGGGAGCCGGATCGGGAGCCGGCGATAGAGCAGGCGATGGAGCCTGAGGTGGAGCCGAGCGGGGCTCAGCTGCGGAGGACGGAGGCCAGGAACCAGAGAGGGAGCCGGGGGCAGCGCCTAGGGCCCGAGGCCTGACGCAGGTGGAGCAGCGGGGGGCTGGAGAGCTTGGGGATTTAGGGGTCAGAAAGAACCCCTCCTACCATCTGCCCCCTCTCAGGCCCGCCCAGAGTTAGAGTCCCCAGAAGGGAAAATAGGAGAAGCTGGTGCCCCAAAGGCAGGGCTGGGCTAGACCTTTCTAAACCTTGACCGGATTGACTCCACCCTCACCCGCACAGTCTAATTCAGTGCTAAATCGTACAATGAATACCAGGAAGGTTTCATTTCTTCCCATGCCGACAGCTTGAAGCTTTTTTTTTTTTTTTTTTTTTTTGAGATGGAGTTTCACTCTTTGCCCAGGCTGTAATGCAATAGATCTCACCTCACAGCAACCTCCGCCTCCCGGGTTCAAGTGATTCTCCTGCCTCAGCCTCCTGAGTAGCTGAGATTAAAGGCGTGCGCCACCACATCCGGCTAATTTTGTATTTTTAGTAGAGACGGGGTCTTTCACCATGTTGGCCAGGCTGGTCTCGAACTCCTGACCTCAAGTGATCCGCCCACCTAGGCCTCCCAAAGTGTTGGGATTACAGGCGTGAGCCACCGCACCCGGCCAAATGTCTGTGCTGGTGCACCACTTGTGGTTGAGCAGCCTATTGCTGGGATGAACAATCCCTTTCGTCCTCAGCACAAAGCCTGGGAGGCTGGACAGGGTAGCCCAGACTCCAAGCCCTGCCTCTTCCTAGCCACACTCAGGAAGGGAGAAAAGGGCTCTCAGCACAGCCAGCACAATCTGATTGAGCTCAGACCATCCCTTACTTGAGGCCTGTACCTCTCAGGACTTTCTTAGGAA
Source organism: Rhinopithecus roxellana (assembly GCF_007565055.1). Classification (NCBI taxonomy): domain Eukaryota; kingdom Metazoa; phylum Chordata; class Mammalia; order Primates; family Cercopithecidae; genus Rhinopithecus; species Rhinopithecus roxellana. Next base: position 72,054,430 of record NC_044559.1, read on the forward strand.
ACGGGGGCAGAGCTGGGCCAGGCTGTCACCCCACTTCCCATCAAGAAGTGCCAGATAAAATGCAGAACACCTGATTAAATTTGAATTTCAGACAAACAACAAATTTTTAGAGTAAGTATATCCCGCACACTATTTGGGATGTATTATACTTATTTGTTGTCTGTCTGAAGTTCAAATTTAATTAGGCATCCTGTATTTTTATTTACTAAATCTGGTAACCCTACCCTACCCCCCACCTTGCTCACTGACCTCAGGTTTTGTATTGATTGAGGAAGGCAGTGCCCTTGAGTGGAAACAGCCAGATTCCCCAGTTAATAGCTATGTGGTCTTGGACTGGTTTTTAACCTCTTAGATTCTCAATCTCCTTATCTTAGATTCTCAATCTCCTTATCTGAGCAATGGGAGATGATACCACCTACCTCACCGGATGGTTATAAGCATTTAATGAAATAAAGTAAGTAAAAGGTTCAGTTCACTGTCTGACAGAAAATAAATAACCAAAAAAAAAAAACTAAAAAAAAAAAAAAAAAACCTCAAAATATGACACTCAGTAAACAGCAGTTATAAAAGATCAGCTCCCTTACAAAGGTTACCCTTTCTTACATTCCCATCACCATCCTAAGCTTCTTAGAAGTCAAGTAAAAGGCTTATATCAAGATTCATGTCTTAGTAGCTGCTGCCTATGTGGGGGCATCCCAGGGATAGATACGATCTTAGTATGGGTCCCCTGTGGTAGAGCCTGACCCTATAAGCTCCACTGAGAGTTCTGGAAAGCTGATTGCAAAGATGAAGCAGGCACTAAGAGCCAGCCCTGTCCCCAGCCTCAAACCAAGCCCCACATGTTTCCAGCTACTCTTCCAAGCTTCCAAAACAAAATAGAATCGATCCTCCTTTTGGCCTCCAAACTTCCCTTTCTCCCAGGGAGATGGCGGGTGGGGCAGGGTGGTGATATGATGATGCTGGGCAGGAAGGAGGGCTCTGCCTACCTGAGAGGCTACACAATGGACTGAGCAAGGAGTCTACCCAAGGGCCATCCCAACAGCATGTCAGGCCAAATCCTTTTCCATCCTCTGGCAGGGGCCCATGTCCAGGACACACCAGTTGGAAACAAGTGTGTCCCTCAGGGTCTCTGGGCTTGTTCTCATTCTAGCTCTAATATCTCAGCCTCAGGTCAAACCCACTTGATGAAGGAGGAGGCCGTGTGCAAAACAGGGGTTTTGGAGTCCCACGGAGGCAGCCTGGAGGCTAGTATCACTATATGATCTTGGACATCTCTCTCGTGGAAGGTTGGGACTTTGTTTACTTCCCTTGTACAGATGTTTTTGACTCAGAAGAAAAAAAGGTGGATTTCAGTACCCTTCAGTCCCAGAGAAGCTGGTGGCTGGACCCCAGCCATTATCTCTGAGGGAAGTTAGTGATTCAGAAGCCAACTGATAGACAAATAGAGGCCTGTCTCCTTTTCTTCAAGAGATCACAGAGTCAAGACTTGAGTGCTAGGCAGATTATAAAAGTGACACAATTAGTGAAATGCAGTAGAGTGGCAGGGTCTGTGGCTGCACCTGAGAAGCACGTTTTCCTAAAGGTATTCAATTTCATGTTTGTTTTAAACACTGTGCTCATCAAACCAAATACCCAAGTGCTCTTTGGGCAACCCCCTAGTTTCTTGTTCTTCACACAGGTATCCTCAGCCACATGGTCACCAAGTACTGTCACAGAGTAGAGAGATAACACATGTGCAGATACACTGACCCATGAGGATGTGCAGAGCCATCTGCAAGTATACCAATACCATGCCCCAAAGGAGTAGAGAGTCTGTAAAGAAAGCACAAGGACACTCACAAGGGAGTGGCCCATCTCCAGGCAGCCTGCCTTCCTGTCTACCTCCTGCCAGCCTCCCACCTCTTGCCTCCTCTTCCTTGTTTGCTCACTGGCACCATGTCTGCTACTCACACCGTCTCATCCCCTCACCCATCTCTCTGGGAGTGGAACTCTCTCTTGCCCCCTGGTGATGCACCATTCCCGGAGGTCCTGCAATACCAGGTTGATGCATAGGAGTGGATGGAGAAAGCTCCTTTTCTATCCCCCTGCTCCAAAAATCCATTTAATTTATTGTCCTCAGATAGAGGATATATCAGATGTTAAACTGGTAAAAACATACTACATTTGATCTTAGTCATAAGACCGAGAGGTGATAGGAGTGGAACTCTATAGAACCCAAAGGGTGTGAGTGGAAATGGTGGGGGTGGGGTGCTCTGAACAGCTGACCCCTGTAGTAGCACCATCACACATGCATCTGGGGACCCCAGGACATACCCTCTTGCTTTTTTGATCCTCACAACAAGCCTTTACTGGAGCTTCTGGGGAAAATTGATTCCCTTTTCCCCTCTTTAAGGCACACCTTTCACTCTGGAGCCCCGGAGTAGAACTTAGCTCCTCTACTCAGTCATCAGCTAAAAATTCAGGAATTCCACAAAAGCTCCTAAAATCTCAGGGTCCTAGAAAAAGTCACTGAAAGTTCATCTCTGCCATTCTCCTACCTCCAGGCAAGGGTGATCCTCTTCATGGAGACAAGTGGCACAGAGAATCTACACATTCACTTGGCCCTACTTAGCCTTGATATCAGGAAGTTGAACTCTAGTCCCAGTGATTTAGTCCATGTTTGTTAGTAACTCCACCAGGATATGTGAAGTTCCTCTCCCACGGAATACCTAGGCATCCCCAAGGCCTCCTGGGCTCCTCCCCGGGGGACCATGCCATAAAGCAGAAGCCCCAGGTACTCAGGCCATTGACCCCAGAAGGATCCCAAGAGGGGATGTAGAGTCTGGGCTTTTCCATGCTCTTTCTGGTACATTTCCTCTTTGGCCATCAGGGCTAGAACCTAAGCAACCTCTTCCTAGGCTTAGTCATTTCAGCAGAACAGAAGTAGGTCAATCAAATGCAATAAATAAAAGAAAAGAAATTAAAATGCAAGACTCAGGCCCGGGCGCGGTGGCTCAAGCCTGTAATCCCAGCACTTTGGGAGGCCGAGACGGGCGGATCACAAGGTCAGGAGATCGAGACCATCCTGGCTAACATGGTGAAACCCTGTCTCTACTAAAAAATACAAAAACTAGCCGGGTGAGGTGGCGGGCGCCTGTAGTCCCAGCTACTCGGGAGGCTGAGGCAGGAGAATGGCATAAACCCGGGAGGCGGAGCTTGCAGTGAGCTGAGATCCGGCCACTGCACTCCAGCCTGGGTGCCAGAGCGAGACTCCATCTCAAAAAATAAAAATAAAAATAAAAATAAAAAAATAATAAAATCCAAGACTCTTGCAAAGATCCTGATAACTGATTTCCGAATGATTCACTGGTGTTTTCTGTGCTCCTGTCCCTTTCCTTTCCATGATTATAAATAATGTCGATCATCACCATGTCTTTTTGAAGCTGGGATGTCACCCAATCACATGGAATGAGTACCCAATCACATGGGGGTGGGCCAGGAGGCAGTGGACAGCCCAACAAATACGGTTTTGTCATCTTACAGGTGAGGAGAAAGTCCAAGGACCTCTGTCTTGTCTTGGAGACATGAGTCTTTGAGGATGAAAGTGAGCTGTCTCCAAGGGCAGGAGGTTTGTCTGGCAGCTAATTCCTTCAGATTCCTCTGAGGTTCCTATTTTATGTCCCATTTGGGCTTTGTCAGTGCAGCTATGTTTGGGGACTGTGTATGTGTCCCTGATTCCTAGAGTGACCCAGCAAAAGGAATTGAGGTTTGAGGGAGAATATTCTGCTGTGGTAGACGAAAGAGGAGGCACCTGCCCTAGACCCACCCCCAACTCCCCTCACTGGCCAGAGAAGAGAGAAAAGAAAATAGCCCCTGCCCCTGGGACACAGAAAGGCTAATCTGCTCAAAAGCTGGAGGCTGGATAAAATGACCCCTGCCTGGTATGGATGTCAAAGGAATGTCTCTGAGGAAATGTCGTTCCACTCCCCCAGAGGGCCCTGGAGGTGGTTGGTAATCCACCCGTGCTCCCCCCACTCAAGTACCCCCCACAACCCACTCCCCTGCAACACACACACGTGTGCACATACACACACATGCATACACATAAATCTTAATTGTGTCCAGGGCTTTTTACGGCGTTAATTAATCATATTTAGGGCTGTTTCCAGCTGTTGCTGAGGGAAGGAAGGTCCCACACGCCTGTGACTTATGGTAAATCCAGTCAGATGGAGGAATTCTTTGATTCTGAAGAAGCCGAGCATGGGAAAGACACTGCTAATCCCAGAGCCTCTCCGACCCCTGCCTGTCACCTCCCCATCGCTGCCTTTGGAAACTGATCTGAGCTGAGGAAGGGGACGGGAGTGGATGCAGAAGTGGGCATAGGGCTTTGCTGAGCTGAGCTGACTGCCTGGGGCCCTGCTTCAGATGAAAGGAGGGTTGACGGGAAGGAGGGATTAGGGCTTCAGTGCTGACCAGGAGCTTCTGCCCGTGTACTTAGGCCATTTAGTGAGCTCGGGAGAGTCCCTGATTCCTGAATAGCTACTGGGCCCAAGAGCTATTACAGGAGGCTGGGCCTGGAATAGCAGACCAGTAGGAGGGCAGAACTGACCTAATTACAGCTCTGCACAGTCCGTGTGGTCTAACAGGGGGCCTTGCCCAAGCCTTTCTTCTTGCCTGTGCCTTCTCCCGAAGCCCCAGCGGCGACACTCTCTGCTCCCTCAGGCTCTCATGTGTGTCTCTCTGTATCTGGGCCTGCTTTATCTCGCTCCTCCTAGGGCTCTACAGCTGGATTTCTGACTCTTCTACTGATCTCTGAAATCCTGGGGCACCACCTCACACCTTCATGGAGAGAGATGAACCTTCAGACAGGGACATCTTCAGGGGAGGGGTAGCCCGGCAGGTGTTAATGACCCCTTCTTTGGTTTAGCCAGTGGCCCATTGGGTACTCATGTGGAGCAAATACGGGATGGAGGAGGAGAGAGCTGCTGCTGAGGATGAGGGCAGGAAGGGACTGTCTTACCCCTTAGAGACCTACGTGTGTGTGGGCAGGGAAAGGAGGGGTCCCAGGGTGGAAAGTGAGAGGGTAGAGGGCTATAAGGCCAAACAGGGACAAAGTAGTTGCTGCCCTATCCTCCCCGCTACAAGGACCCCACCCCAGCATATCCCCTTGTCAAGGCTTTCTGGGTCCTGGCCTACCTGGGCCTAAATAATTGAGGAGCCCATTATAGCCTTGCTGTTTCCTCACTGTCAAGTGTAAACGCTGCACTGGTCGGGTGGGGAAATGGGGCTAATTTGAATTGATAATAGGAAACACGGGGAAAAGTCATCTATAGTGAGTGAGGAGCAAGCGATCCCTGAGCAGATGCTAAATCTTGTATAATGAAAGAATCTGCCGATGTCAATTATGTACGAGCATATTTGCGGTGGTTGGAGGCGGTGGGTGGGTGAGGGAACGGAGGGCCGGGTGCATCCCATAAACCCAAACACCCATCAAAGGCTCATACATATGGAGCGGTGGAGATTACAGCATAAATTTGAATGTTATGAATGTGGATGAGGGACAGGCAGGAAGCCCACCTCATAAGGGGGCTGTTTTCAGTGCACGTGTACAAGGGAGCTTTTGTCCTCTTGGTTCCTCAGCGGTGTTTCCTCCATGTCAGCTGTGCCCCCTCTGCACCCAGTTGTATCCCAGGATAAGAAAGAAAGTCAGGATATGGGGGTGCTGGGACAGGGTAAGATCAGCTGTTCTTCTGGGGCCTGGATGTGAGTCCCTTGGGAGCTCTGGGCCTAAACTGTCCTTGACCCATTCAGAGTGCTGCCAGGATGTTTAGCTGGGCATGGGGTGCACGCCTTTAGTCCTAGCTACTTGGGGGAGCTGAGGCAGAAGGATCACTTGAGCCTAGGAGGTTGAGGCTGCAGTGAGCCAAGATCGTGCCACTGCACCCCATCCTGGGCGACAGAGCGCTTCCAGGATGTGATCTAGAGATCAATGTGACCAGAGATCCAGAGGGATATCCTGAAATATCTCTGATGTGACCACAGCTTTCCCTCCCCACAATGGAAGAGACGGGAAAGAGCAATGTAGATGATGATGCCAACTACAGATTGGGCAGGGAGATCCTGGAAGACAGCCTCAAGGAAGAGGTCAAAAACTGTGCTATAAAGGGGGCTAACAACTCAGAAGGACAATATCAGCAGCACATCTTTCCATTTCTAAGTACAAGTCCTCATCACATATGGGATCGGGTGTTTGTGAGTATACACATGCATGCACACCCTGTAACAGGGCCCAGACCCCTTCATCAGTTCCCAACCTGCAGTCGCTCCCTGAGCAGGCTTCGTGATTTGTGGTGCAGGCCACCCAGGGACTTTAATCTTCACCGTGACAAATGCAATAAAAGGAACAATTTGGAGATCACAGCTAAGGAAGACACATTTACAAACCCCTCCCCAAAGGTTGGATGTGGCTGTCACTATGTGATTTGTGCTGGAGATGAAGCAGGGAGGGGGAGAGGGGGAGACAGATAGCTGGAGAAGGAGGGCTGGGGAAGAGGAAGCATCCCCAGCTCTCTCCTCCTCACCCTCTCTGCTGGATCACAGTGGAAGCGGCTAAGCTAGCAGAAGGAGGACTGGACCCACTGGCAGCCAGCGCCACCCTCCCCCATCACGACTACGGAGCACAACTCAATTATGAAGAACACAGCCCAGAACCACAAAGCTGCAGAGATTCATCTCAGTGGTTCTGGGGATCTATCTAGAAGAGGGATGGCAGGTGGGGGTGGAGGGGATAGGGTTTGGAGAAGAGCAAGAGAAAGGGAGAGGCAGAGTGGAAAAGACATTTTAATAGAAAGACAGTGACATCTCAAGTTGCAAAGGGAGCACCCTAAAAAACTCTATTCTCAGACAGGAAAGGGGAGGGGAGATTTTCCAATCAGGGCTCCTCCATCAGGCCTATCTGGAGGGGTCCAAACATAGAGCAACAATGTGGGTGGAGGGAACACTTAATCTGGGGATGAATCCATCAGGCAGGCAGATAAACCTGGAGTTCCATAGGATAAGGTCAAATTGAAGTCTTAGAACTAAGCTGGTAGATGACTTGAGATGGTGGGTGGTACAGTCAGGAACCTTCCTATGCCCTCTGAGTCTTCTTTATCTATACAATGAGTGCTAGGCCAGATGATCTGTAAGGTATCTGCCTGCCTTGCATCTTGGACTCTCTGAGATCCAGATGTCTTGGAGTCAATGATAGGAGACTGGACAAGAGAGGCGAGTAGTAATCCACCACTCCCTGACCCTGATTTTCTTGTGGCTATAGTGGTTACTAACACATGGGCTCCTTTCTGTTGGGATCTCAGTTGTGCACCCCAGGGTTCAGGTCTACAGCACTCTCAGCCACTCCCATCCCAATAAGAGTTCAGAAGGAACCCATTGGCCCTCTTTGGTCTCTAAAAGCCGGTCACTCTTAGCTTCGTTTTTGATAAGATCGTCCTCAAACCAAGGCCATTCTGTCCCTAGCTCCCTCTACCCGATGCACAGGAGATGTTCTCTCTGCTCCAGGATTTAACTTTGAAGCCTCTAGGTTGCTTCCAGTTTCCTAACTTTGAGCTTTGAACAAACAATATATTTGTTCCCTTGACCTGTGCCCTCCCACCCCATTCCCCACCTTCCATCTACCTGTGCCCCCCAACTCCTCACCACCCCACTTCCAACCAGGCTGAGGGACCACAGATGTGCCATGTTGGCAGGGAGGGGTAAGTTACTAGGTTATGAGGCATTGGTTTTTCATCGCACTCAAGGCCACACCTCAAATCTCCTCCACCTAGCTGCTGCCCCACTGCTAGCCTGGTCCCCAGCACAGGACCATCTTCTCATGCATCTCCAGGGCCAGACCTGGTCCTCATATCCAGGAAGTAGGCCTGGTGAGTGCCTAAATGGGGGTAGGGAAAAGAAGACTTTAGGATTATGGCCCCTTATTGGAAACTCCCTAGGGATGATGGGGGTCAGATGCTAACAATGTCTAGTTGTCACGGTCATGGCTCAGCATGGCCACAGGGCAGAGAGACCGCGCCTCTCCAGGGTGGTGAATCTGGGCTGGATCATGGACTCCAAGGGCATGTAGGAGGTAGGGAGTTGGGGAGGTTGAGGAATGTAAGGAGGTGGGGAGTGGACAAAAGTATGTTTTCTAAGCTCTAGACACAAAGGAGAGAAGCCCCTACATAGGAATGAAGAGAGGGGCTTGGGAGGGACTAAATCAAGGCTGACTTTCTCAAGGCATCTCTCTTTGGGGCAGGGGCTAAAAGTGTAGAAACATTCAAACAAGGTGAGTCCCTAGATATGGGCTCCATGGTAGACAGTGACACAAAAGGAACTGAACTGCTAATGCTGGATGGGGCAATTCCCATGGTCCTCTGCTGCCTCCCTCTGGAGAGGGCATGAAGGTGAGCTCTGCCCTGCTGCCAGCCCCTCTGCAAGTCCTCCTGGCTTCTCTTCCTGCACCTTTAGGTCCTTGATTTCTCCCCAGGTCCTCATACACTGTATGAATCAGGGTTTTCCAGAGAAACAGACCAATAGGAGAAAGAGAGAAAGGAAAAGAAAGGAGAGAGAGATAGAGAGAGAGAGAGAGAAAGAAAGAAAAGAAAATAAAAGAAAGAGAAAGAGAGGAGAGGAGGAGAGAGAGAGAGATAGAAAGAAAGAGGTAAAGAAAGAGGAGAAAGAGAAAGAAAGAGAGAAAAGAAAAGAAAGAGAGAAGGAGAAAAGGAGAGAAGGAGAGAAAGAGGTAGAGAAAGAAAGAAAGAGAGAGAAAAACAGAAAGAAAGAGAAAGAGAAAAAAAAGATGGAAAGAAAGAGAAGGAAGGAAGGAAGAAGGTAGATAAAGGGATTTATTATGAATGATTGATTCACACAATTATGGAGGCTAAAAATCCCATGATGTGCTGACTGCAAGCTAGAGGCCCAGGAAAGCAAGTGGTATAGTTCCAGTCCAAGCCCAAAGGTCTGAGAACTGTTGGGAGGAGCGGTGCTGATGTATAAGTTTTGGTCCAAGTCCCAAGCCCCCAAAACCAACAATGTCAAATCATGAGACAAGAGGAAATGGGTGGCCTAGATCAAGCAGAGAGCAAATTCACCCCCCCTTTTTCTTCTATTCAGGCCATCAACAGATTGAATGATGCCCACCCACAGTGGTAAGTGTGAGTCTTCCTTACTCAACCTACTGATTCCAGAAACTCCCTCCACAGATACATCCAGAAATAATGTTTTCCCAGCTATCTGGGCATCCCTTAGCCCAGTCAAGTTGGCATATAAAGTTAAGTATTCCAAGCTGGGTGAGGTGGCTCATGCCTATAATCCCAGCACTTTGGGAGGCCGAGGCGGGTGGATCACCTGACGTTAGGAGTTTGAGACCAGCCTGGCCAACACGGTGAAACCCTATCTCTACTAAAAATACAAAAAGTAGCCGGGTGTGGTGGCACATGCCTGTAATCCCAGCTATTCAGGAGGCTGAGGCAGGAGAATTGCTTGAACCCAGGAGGCAGAGGTTGCAGTGAGCTGAGATTGTGCCACTGCACTCCAGCCTGAGTGACAGAGCAAGACTCTGTCTCGAAACAAATAATAATAATAATAATAATAATAATAATAATAAAAGTATCCCAGACACCATCTTCACAACTGACAATGCCTCCTGATACCCCCTCTCCCACCACAGAGAAAGCACTAGATAAAAAATACACTATGAGTCCGGTGTAGTGGCTTATGCCTGTAAGCCCAGTACTTTGGAAGTCTGAGGTGGGCAGATTGCTTGAGGCCACAAGTTCAAGACCAGCCAGATCAACATAGTGAGATCCTGTTTCTACAAAAAAAAAGAAGAAAAGAAAAAATTAGCCAGATGTGGCAGTGCATACCTGTAGTTCTAGCTAGTCAAGAGGCTCAGGCAGAAGGATTGCTTGAGCGCAGGAGGCAGAGGCTGCAGTGAGCTATGATCATGCTGCTGTACTCTAGCCTGGGGGACAGAGCGAGAACCTGTCTCTTAAAAAAAAAAAAAAGACTAGTTGGTGAGCAAAAGGGGCTCTCTGACATCTTCTCTATTCTCTGTCTCTCTTCTTAGAGAAGGAAGGGACTTTGACTTGGCTTACTCATTTGCATCCCTGCCCCCAAGGATAGGCTTGGCTGGGAAGGTAGGAGAGAGGAGAAGACCAAGAATTGGCTCATGCCCTGTGGCCTCCTCCTTTCCCTATATGACTTTACCTAGGGCCAAGACCAAGCCCAAAGCCAGGTGGGAGTCTCTGTTGACTGAGTGCCCTCCCCTGCCAGAGGACTGATCCCAACTGAGCAATCCCTGACCCTCAGCTCTGTCTGCCTCTCACCAGGCTTAGTCTAGTGGTGAGGGGCTTGAGACCCCAGATGGTGGGGGGGGGGGGCTGTAAAAGAGGGTCAGAAATGGCCAGTGGGTCACATGGACTCTAAGAGAGACATTTCCCATCCCTAAGTCCTTAGACTTAGTCTAGCAGACTGGAGGTTGATGGGAAAATAACAAAAAAGTCAAGGAGAAAGCCATTCCGGGTTCCCCCCTCCTTCATGTTCATAACTGTTTGGCACATTCTTACACATGCACCCACAAACATGCATGCATGTGCACGCGCGTGAGCGCGCGCACACACACACACAGAGAGCTGAGCTACATATGACAAATCATGGAGTGGGGACCAGTGTGGTGGGCTTGTGGGGAAGAGCAGAGTAGGAGGTTGTAATAGTCAGCTGAGGGCGCAGGGGCAAAGCAAGGGGCACTTTGTGGGGAGCAGTAAGGTGACTACACATGGGGGGCTGGAGGTCAAGAGAAAATAGAGAGGGAGATGAATTGAAGCAGAGGGTCATCCAGAGGCCGAGGAGGGGGTGCCTCTAAAGGCAAGGATCTGGCCTATGAGCTGTGCTAGCAGAATTCTATGGTGACTGGGCACCTAGGCATTGGGTAAATCAGTGTACCCTGTTCTGAATAAGAGGTGAGCCACTCAGGCCTCCAAAGACACCCCCAGAAGGAAGCCAGAGGCCAGAAGTGCTCCAGGTCTCATTCTTCTTCCCCTCTCCTGTTAAGTGGACAGGGTAGGTGGGAGTTGGGCTGCTGATCCCCATTTCTCCTCTCCCTCGAAAGCCTGGACTCACCCACTCTCTCCAAATTCAATTGTCCTTGATGAGATCCACTCTCCCACACTGAGCTTCCCTACCCCCTCCCAAAAGGGGCCAGGGAGACTAAAACAGGTTCTCTCTGTCTTGCTCTATTTTTTTTTTTTCTTGTTTTCCACCACCATGTTCCAGGACCCAGGACATGCTCTGCCTTGCTCTAAATCCTAAACTGGACAAGCTTAGGGTAGGAAGAGTCAGCGGCAACTGTGGCTTCCTACCCATTTTCTTATTTACCTGAGCCTTGCCTTACAACCTGTTGTCAGTAGGTAAGATGTCAGGTCAGTGGGGGTGGGAGATTGAGTATTTTGACCTTGGGAGGACTGCCCCTGTCTTTATCCATTCCCTGCCAGCCCTCAGTGCCCTTTGAAGGTTTATAGTCATATAAATCGCAGAGTCCCATGCCAGGCTTGGAATTTGCAACTATAAATAGGCAGGAGGTAAACAAGGTGGCAGATGCAGGGGCTTGGGACAAGACGGAAAATCTGCCCCTCTTTGCCTGGGCAGGGGCCAAGGCACATCCGTGGAAAGGGATATCTTCCCTCCCTTGTCACCTCTCCTCTCCTGCCTGCTGCCTGCTGCCTGCTGGCTGCCTGTGCTCTGGGCTTCTAGTCTTTTCCCTCCAGAGATTTATCCTCCAAGTCAGCTTTCTGCTCTAACTCTCCCTGGCCACCTGCCCTGTTTCATCTTGCCCTGAGTCAAGACAGGGCAGAGGGATTGCCTCCATTAGGCTCTGTGCCCCTCGGCTTCCCTCCAACTGCTTCACATTTTATCCCTTGCTCCTCTAGTAAGTCTTGAGGGGGTGCCGCCTCTGCCAACCACCAGTCTCCACCACTAGGGGCGCCCTGATCCCTTCTCCATCCTAACAGCCAAGGTGATGCTAACATTTCTCAAGCAGGAAACAGTATTAGGAAACTCTGGGGAAACAAAGCAAAGACCCTCACCTTCTCATTCCTTCTAAAGCACTCATTCCCTTCTAAAGCACAGAATGTGAGAGTGCACAGATTTTCTGTTGCTTGGGTTGATGGACACCTGCCTGGCCACTTGGAGTTTCTACCCATGATCTCTGGGCTGTGTGAGCTACATTCTGAGCAAAGAGTCTGAGTTTGAGACAATTTAGGTAGCATGCTTTCTAGATTCACCCTGCCTGCCCCAGGGCCAGGCTGATTTTGTCCTGGCCCTGGCAGGTTCCCAGCCACCAACAGTCTTCTGAGGAATGTCAGGCCCCACTGGCCCTGCAATTACCTCTCTTCATCCCTCTTGGAAGAATCTGGATCTTCAGCCCTGAAATTCCTTCTTTCATCCTAAACCTGGGCTCTCCAATCATACTCACCCATCATTTTAGAATCACAGAAACTAGATTGGAAATAAATCTATTTTTTCTCATTTTACAATTGAGGAACCTGAAGCCCAGAGTGGTGAAGTGACTTTCACCTCAGTTACACAGCTAAGATTGGCTTTGTTGCTAATGTTGGAAACACTCCTCTGCCAAGTTTGGCTTCTCCACCTAGACCTTAACTTCCCAACTCCTGCTGGCTTCCTTTGCCCCCCAGAAGCAGAGCAGCCACCTTTCAAAGGTTCATTCTCCTTTGCGCCCTACCTCTACCTGGCCTCTACATAGGGAGAGGGAAAGGACAGACTCCGAATCTCAAGAAATGGTTGAATTATATGTGGCTCCGTTTTCCAGTGCCTTCAACCCCCCATTTCTCTGAGTCTTCTCTGATGGCTTATCGGGCAGATGATCCTGGAGGAATGACTCCCCAGAAGCCCACCTTCATAAAGCCTTGAGAGGCATCCTTCCCGCTGTGGGAAGCCACTTCCCTGGCTGCTCCTTTATTTTTCTAATGAATGTCAATTTCCTAAATTGGATGGCAAGGTGAGACAAGTGCGGTTCTTTGAATGGTGTCCCTTATTCCCTGGGTATGCAATGCTCAAGGGAGCACATGTGCATGCACTCATATTCTCACCACCAGCCTGTTCAAGGGGTCTGTCTTAATCCATTTCTGCAGCCATAACAAAATACCTGACACTGAATAATTTATAAATAATAGAAATTCAGGCCAGGCGTGGTGACACATCCTTGTAATCCAAGTACTTTGGGAGGCCAAGGTGGGAGGATTGCTTGAGCCCAGGAATTTGAGGCCAGCCTGAGCAACATGGTGAAGTCCATCTCTACAAAAAGTACAAAAAAATTAGCCAGCTGTGGTAGCAGGTGCCTGTAGTCCCAGCTACTCGGGAGGTTGAGGTGGAAGGTTTGCTTGAGGCCAGGAGGTGGAGGTTGCAGTGAGCTGAGACTACGCCGCTGCACTCCAGCCTGGGTTACAGAGTGAGATTCTATAATAATAATAATAATAATAATAATAATAATAATAATAATAGGAATTTGTTTTTCACAGTTCTGGAGGTGGAAAGTCCAAGGTCAAGGGGCCAGGAGCTTTGGTGTCTGGTAAAGGATATCTCTCTGCTTCGTAGTTGGCACCTCTTGCTGCATTCTCACACGACAGAAGAGGGAAAAGTGGCAAACAACTCCCTCAAGCCCTTTTATGAGGGCACTAACATTATTTGTGAGGGGATGACCGAAGCACCTCCTAAAGGCCCCACCTCTTAATACTATTGCTTTGGGGATTCAGTTTCAATATGAACTTTGGAGGGAAACAAACACCACAGCAGGGTCCTAAGCTAGGAGCAAGACCAGAATCTCTGGGTCCATGTTTCAAATGAGTCGCGAGGAAAGGAAGACAAATACAGGAATTGATTTGGGAGACAGATAGTGAGGACATGAGTTCCTGTGGTTCACTGAGGGCAAAGGGAAGGAGGTGGCACAGGTAACTAAGGTAAGTCGGAGTGTTCTGGCTCCCTGATGGCTGGAAAGGGACTCCCTTTCCACTGAGCTGTTAGGATGAATGAAATCTGTAGGTGAGAGGGAAGATGCTGATGGCAGTCAGACAGGGAGAGTTCTGAGAGGGAGTCCAGTTACCCCAGAATACTCCCATCCTACAGCTGGACTGGAGTTCCCAGTGTGCCATCTGGGAGTGCCTGGGATGTGTGTGGGGCAGCTGGAGGGGTGGCCATCATCTATCCAGCACCTGTCCTGCCCCCAAAGGCTGATGATGTAACAGTATAACAATGTGGCAGAGGACAAGGGGGTTTTTGTAATGTTGCTCTGCGGGAGGAACAGTCCAGCTTTCAGTGATATGGCTGGGATAAGGCAGCTGTTGTCTCTTCTCTGAGCTCAGAAGAAGCCCCTACCCCTTCAGTGAGCAGTCTGAGCCTGGGTCCACTCACCTTCATTGCAGTCCTTTAATCATGGGATGGCTCATGACTCTCCTTCCAAGGAACAGAAATGATTTGCACTGCACCTGTCAGCCACATAGACTCTAATCAGAGATCAAACAGGGCACAGAAAAGACCCTGCCCAGGAATGAAATGTAGACCTTCCTGTGGGGTAGGGGACATTCAGGCCCTGGAAGAATCTTTTTTTTTTTTTTTTTTTTTAGACGGAGTTTTGCTCTTGTTGCCCAAGCTAGACTGCAGTGGTACGATCTCAGCTCACTGCCACCTCCGCCTCCCAGGTTCAAGCGATTCTCCTGCCTCGGCCTCCTGAGTAGCTGGGATTACAGGTGTGTGCCACCATGCCTGGCTAATTTTTGTATTTTTAGTAGAAACGGGTTTCACCATGTAAGCCAGGCTGGTCTCAAACTCATGACATCAGGTGATCCACTCTCCTTGGCCTCCCAAAGTGCTGGGATTATTGGCGTGAGCCACTATGCCCAGCCAAAAGAATCTTTACCCTAGGTCTCCAGGCATTGCCTCCTCACACTCCACAGCCACATCCCATCTCCCTGGTCTTCTGATGCCCCTCATTTGCCCAAGTGCCTTCAATTTAGGCCTCCCACAAAGGCCCTCTTCCCACCTGCTACCTGTTCTCTCTGGAGGGCCTCACCTTGGTCTTCAATGATCCTTCATCCTGGCCCTCCAGAGAATCTCACCAGGATGTGATCCTGCCTATAGATTCATTGTCCACCATTGTCCAAGTTCTCTAGATGCTTTGCTAACCAGGCTCAGAGAGCGGACTGGAGAGTTAGGTCCTTTATCTCCCCAATCCGACCACTTTCCCTTCTGCCTCTTCATTCAAGCTCCCCAGCTGGTCACGCCCTAGAAAAGCAATCTCAGCATCTGCTTTCTCACTCTCCCATTCCTTATCCATAACCAGAAACCGTAGATGGGAGGCTGAGACAAGAAAATTGCTTTGGACCAGGAGTTCGAGTCCAGCCTGGGCAACATAGGGAGACCCTCATCTCTGGAAAAAAAAAAAAAAAAAAAGGAAATCCCCAGTGTCATTCTCCAAACTGTTAGACTGTTCTTGAAGGCAGCAGCCATAACTTACTCACTCCTGTGCCTCAAACTCAACACTTCAAAAGTTAAAGGTTCAATAAATATTTATTGAAAGAATCAGTCCTCAGCCAGGCACTGTGGCTCACACCTGCAATCACAGCACTTTGGGAGGCTGAGGCAGGTGGATCACCTGAGGTCGGGAGTTCGGGACCAGGCTGACCAACATGGAGAAACCCCGTCTTGGGCCGGGCGCAGTGGCTCACGCCTGTAATCCCAGCACTTTGGGAGGCCGAGGCGGGCGGATCACAAGGTCAGGAGATCGAGACCGCGGTGAAACCCCGTCTCTACTAAAAATACAAAAAATTAGCCAGGAGTGGTGGTGGGCACCTGTAGTCCCAGCTACTCAGGAGGCTGAGGCAGGAGAATGGCGTGAACCCGGGAGGTGGAGCTTGCAGTGAGCTGAGATCGCGCCACTGCACTCCAGCCTGGGCGACAGAGCGAGCCTCCGTCTCAAAAAAAAAAAAAGAAAAGAAAAGAAAAAAAAAGAAACCCCGTCTCTACTAAAAATACAAAATTAGCCGAGTGTGGTGGCACGTGCCTGTAATCCCAGTTACTCGGGAGGCTGAGGCAGGAGAATCGCTTGAACCCGGGAGGCGGAGGTTGCAGTGAGCGGAGACCATGCCATTGCACTCCAGCCTGAGCAACAAGAGTGAAACTCTGTCTCAAAAAAAAAAAAAAAAAAAAAAAAAAAATCAGTCCTCAGACTTCTCCAGTGTATTTCCTTCTTTTCTCAGTATACTGTCCTGAGTTCTCAGCAACCACACACTTTTTTATTCCCAAGACAGCTTTTGAGGAGCTGTTCAGAAGCATTAACCTCTTTCAGTCCCAGATGATAAGGGGGAATGTGCTAATGTCCAGGTCTGGGACCCGGAGCTGAGCACATGGCCCGCCTGCCTCCCCTGAGCCTGGAGGCCCCAGGCGGGATTGTCTGTCCTCACTCATCCTTGCCGCCAAGGCCTCCTCGCCTGTATTTATATACACTAAAGCCTCTGCTCGAATAAAACATCCATGTAAAATCCAATTTCCTCAGAATCTCTTTTGGAGCCTGGGCCTGAGATGGAGTAGGTAACCCCGGCGGTAACTGCCTGAACCACTCCTGCTGGCTGCAAAGGTGAGGCCCATTTTTCAATTATCTATCTGCTGTGACAGCAGCGGTCCAGCCATCGAGCCAAGGCAGGGGGAGGGGAGAGGTAGAGCTGGGGAGGAGGGAGAAAGAGGGCAAGGGCACGGTGGGGGGAGAGGGGGAGGGAGAAACCTAGGGAGAGGAGGCACAGGGAGAGACCCTTGCGCCTGGCACCCAGTAGGTGCTCAAGAATTATTTGGAAAATGAGTGATCAAAGAGTGAACATGGAGGGTGGGGGTGAGGCGAGGAGAGGGGGAGAGCTGGAGAGACACAGAGTGGGTGGAGACAGAGAGAGGGCGGGAGGGGGAGGGGGAGGGGAGGCAAGCGTGGATGGAGCCAACAAGAGGCTCCTGTGTCAATCCGTGGAAACGGGAGGCAGAGTGATGCGGTCACAGCTCCTGCCATCAATATCCTCTAATATAAATGTCAGTGATGCTATTTTCCGCGCAGTCATTTCGCACACTGCTGATTACATTAACGTATAATGGAGGGGCGCCGGCTCCACTGCTTTCTCCCCTAACCCTCCCCCCGGTGATGTGTCAATAGCCGCCTCCATGAACAAGTCAATTTTCTGCAGGCTTGGCAGCGGAATAAATCTGCCCAGCTATGGGGAGAGCTGGAGATATTTATATACCCTGAGCCTGCCTTCCGTGTGCGCGCGTGCGTGTGCGCGGCGGGCGCGGGCGCGAGCCGGAGAGGGGGTTGGGGGTGGTTCTGGGGCGCGCCGCCGAGCTGAATGATTTCCAGCCCCGACTCAATAAGAGGAGAATTTAGAGCGGTCCCCGAGCTGGGCTCCCAGAAACAGCCTTACACGTTTATTTTCCTTAGCTGAACAGGAAAGGCGAGAATTACATGTGGATTTATAGGACAGGCGCAGCTCAACCCAAATGCTCCCGCTCCAGGGGGCGGGGACGGGGGAGGGAGGTGGCAGGCCCGCTACCGGCCGCTGGGACCCTAGCTCGTGCCCGCGTTGGTGGGGGCGCACCCCCCTTGCCGGTTGCTTTAATTACATTTGTTCTTGTCCTTCGTGAGGGCGAGACTTCGGTGCGGCCCGCGTGGGGGGTGGGAGGAGGCGCAGGCCAGCACTGCCTGGAGGGGGGCGCGGGGAATGGGAACGTGGGGAGCCCGGAAAGGGGGGGTGCTGTCAGCTTTTGCTCAGAAGCGGATCAATAGTAAGAGATCTAATGGGCTAACTGCCAAGCGGGCTCACCGAGGCGCTGCCCCGCGGGGGCGGGAGGGGGTAGGCGAAGGACGAGAGAAAGGAACGGGGGTGGGAAAGGGAGTGAGGACGGGGAGGGGGGAAGGGCAGGAAGAGTGGAAGAAGTAGGGGGAGGAGGAAGAGAGAAAATAAAGAAGGGGAGAGAAGGAGAGCGGGAGCGGGAGGGCAGAAACAGGACAGTACAGTCCTCGTAGGGGAGTCTCTTCACAAGGGGGAGCCTTTCCTGGAGCTGCCAGACCCCGTAGCCGCCAGCCGCCCGGGCCTCAACTCTGTCATTGAGCCGCCAGAGGGCGGCGCGACCCTGTGCTCTCCCCGCGGATCTCAGGGTCTCCTCGCTCGGGCGCGAGTGACCGGTCGCCGCCGAAGATTGGTCCCTGCCCGGCGCCCTCTGCCCTCTCCTGGAGGTCTCCCGCGTGGCAGGGTGGGCGTAGGGCGACTGCCCCAGCTCCTGCCCCAAAGGAAGGAACCTTCTGGCTTTCCTGGTGTTGGTCCTGGCGCCCTGGGACCCTAGAGCCCCGGGGAAGCGTCCAAAGGCTGGGTTACCAGGCCCAGGGCTGACCACTGTCCCCGGAAGACCCCCAAGGCCGCGGCCGACGCGGCGTGGAGGCGCTGGGAGATCTGGGCCTTCGCTGCCCGGCTGGGGAGCGTGGGCGAGTCTCCGAGACGTCCTGCGCGAAGCGTCCTTCTGTGCTGGCTGCGCGGGCGCTAAGGAGGGCAGCCAGGGTCGCCAGGGATCAAGGCTATAGGGCCCGGTTTTAACTCATTCGGTTCCTGGCCATTGACTGTCCTTTTCTCAGCTCTGGGGCCTCATCCCTTCCCAAACTAAGTTAGAAAATAAAATACAGCCCAACACCCTCAACGGGCAAGTTCTGCCACCCTGGAGAGGGGAGCCTGGTGGCGACAGCTCAGTGTTCTCGACCTGGGAGGATAGCAGAATTACTTGAGGGAGATTTTTAACATAAGCGTGTTTACCCGCACGCATGCATTGTAAGGAGCTTGTATGTACAGGTAGTGCTTTCTGGAAGCATGCCCGGTGTCAGAGCTCCCCAGATAACGCTGATACAGAGTCCCACAGGAACATTACCTGAAGAAACTACCTGGGGCGGGGGCACTAGGAATGGGAACATGGGGAGACCAGGAGTGGGGCACTGTCAGCTTTGGCTCCGAGTGGATCAATAATAGTACAAGATCTAATGGGCTACCTGCCAAGCAGGTACACTGAAAAATGTCACATATTTTTTCATGCTGGACGTGGTAGCTCAGCCTGGGCTATTTGCCCTCATGAATGTGTCTGTGTGTCACTGCGTGTATATGTTGCTGGGTACCTGCGCCACTG
The DNA here is from genome assembly GCF_007565055.1 of Rhinopithecus roxellana. Lineage (NCBI taxonomy): Eukaryota > Metazoa > Chordata > Mammalia > Primates > Cercopithecidae > Rhinopithecus > Rhinopithecus roxellana. The sequence goes on from NC_044559.1 coordinate 72,073,654, forward strand.
GGTAAGCATTGCTTTGTGCATTTTTTTGTGTGTGCAGATGTCACTGGGTACGCATCATCCGGTGTATCATTGATGTTATCATCAGCGTTTACTGAGAGCACCTATTGTGTGTGTGTCATTGTACATGCCTGTCCTGATGAGAGTGAGTGCGGATCCTGGGGTGTGTTTGTGTTGTACTGAGCACATCTCTGTGGGCTCCATTGTGGGGAACAGCTATTGTCTCCATGTCATTGAGAGTGTGTGCTGGCAAGAGCTCGTGACACAAATGGAACGAAGCTGATCTGCCCTAGAAGCGAAGGCGGCAATGACCTTCTTTTTCCAATTATATCCTGGTCAGAGGTGAGCGACCTCTCTCCACTAAGGCCACTTCTTGTCATGCAAACCGAGCAGAAGGATGGAGATTAGAGGAATGTGACCGAGTCACGTGTGAAAACAATAAGCTATCAATGGGCCCTGATCAATGCCCCAGATTATAGATGAGCCCAGGGCAAGCAGTCACTTTGGAGTTTTTCCCAAGAAGGCAAAAACACACAGCACACAGCCATACACGTCACACATCCCGAGAGACCCACAGCCTGGGGACAGGTAGGAAGTGGGTTGGGGAGAGCTCAACCCAAATCAATGGCCACCCATTTTGAAGTGGTGGGCAACTGTTATTATTAGTAGGTGGTTATGTTGTTTTCGCTAAAGATGCAACCTTTATTCCGCTGGTAGCGGGAAGTATAAAAGCTTGTGTTTAGTGTTTTCTATTTTAAGTCCAGAGAGTTAGGACTCTTAAGTGGGTCACAGGAGGCAGTGTGGGGATTTGGAGGAAACTCATGTCAGGAATGGGAGCAATAGAGGGCTTGTATTGAGAGAGTGGCAAAGGAAAGTCTTTGGTCAGCTGTGGGCAGGGGGCAGGTGTGAAGCAGAGCGGCTCCTGGGGCCAGGGCACTTGTCCTTAGGACAACTTGAAACCAGGTTGTTGGGCGAGGGGGCTGAACTTCTGAAAGGCAGGGCCAGCCCTAACCACAAATATGCTTCATGATAGCAGGAGAGCACCGGGCTTGAGGAGTAGCGGCCTCTGAAGGGCATGACCATGAGGGCCCTCATGAAGTGTGGCTAGTCTTTGGAGACAGGTGGTGCAGGCACTTGAGGGGCTATAAGGATGAGCTGAGGGGGCCAGGACTGGGTCAGAACCTATAGGGTCAAGGGAGACCAATGAGAAGATGGAAGAGTTCTGGAAGGGCTGGAGGATCTCATTGGACCTGGCTCTGGATTCAGCTGAGCCTGCTTGTGGCCAGCAGTCAGTGTGGCTGAGTCTAGCACCCATGCTAGCCATGGCTGAGGCAAGGGGAAGGATTATGTCCTCTGTGCCCACTGGGGTGTGTCAGTCAGTCCTTGGAGGTCTTTAGTTGTCTTGGAATCCCTTTGGTGCACATTTATGGTTGTCCCACTTTGTCTCACCCTGCAGGAATGCCGTAATGGGCAAGAAAGCCCTTGGAGAGCCTACAGTCTAATGTGGAACAAAGAACTTAAATAAAGACTTTAAACTTTTTTTTTTTTTGCTTTGCAGAAAGTAGTGTTGCGTAAGCATATACTGCCTAGATCAAAATCCCAGCTGTACCATTCGCCAGCTAAAGTTTATGAATTCTCAGGCCCTCCTTTCCTCCATCTGTAAGATAGGGGTACCCACCTCCTAGGATTGTTGTGCAAATCTTTGGAAAAGTCCTTAGAACAGGGCCTGGCCATGGTAATGTAAGTGTTAGCTCTCCTAGTCTTTCCTTCAGTTTTGTAGTACAGAGCCTTTGGAAAAGTCTCCCTCTTGGTGTTAGCAGAATTAAGGTAAATAAAGACTTAGTCACACCTTAGACAAGATAAGGGGGTGGTTAGAAGACCCTGAGAGGTTGGAGTGTGGTGTGGAGTAGAGGCAGGGAAGGGGCCAGCTTGGGGGTTTGGGAATCCTGGTGTGGGACTGATGGAGCAGTGAGATAGGTTCTTTCTAGGTAGGGCTGAGGGGGCGTAGGACAGGAAGGCCCTCTGCAGAGCCCAGCACACTTAGGACAGTTCAGTGCTGCTAGCTTTGCCCCGTCTCCCTGGAGGGACAGCCCCTGCTAGAGCTGCTAGCCTATAGATGTCCAGTGGGGCTGCACAGGGAGGTGCCCACCAATACAGGATAATCTCCCTGGAGGGACACCCCCTGCTGGAGGTGCTAGCCCATAGATGTCCAGGGGGGCTGCATGGGTAGGTGCCCACCACAAAAGGATAATCAGCACCTCCACTATCCTGAGATGGGCCTCTCCAAGCTTCCCTCTCCTGCCAGTTGACCTCAGGACAGTAGCCCCCTCTGCTGGCCTCCACAGAGCTAGACTGGGCTTGCCTTCACCCGTGTCCTTTCTTTCCAGCCGGCTCTGATATGAGATGAGAGGCCACGGCAGGCCCATTCTGTAACCTGGGAGATTGAGGGCCAAAGGATCCCAGAACTAAGCCTACGTGTTTAACTAGACTCCAGTAACAACCGAGAGAGATCCACACAGATGGCTTAGCAAAATGGTTAAGTTGTAGGTTCTGCAAACAGAGTCCTGAGTTTGAAGCCCGATTCTGTCACTTCTTTTTTCTTTTTTTTTGAGACGGAGTCTTGCTCTGTTGCCCAGGCTGGAGTGCAATGGTTGCTTACTGCAACCTCTGCTTCCCAGGTTCAAGTGATTCTCCTGCCTCAGCTTCCCAAGTAGCTGGGCCTATAGGCATACGCCACCATGCCTGGCTATTTTTTTTGTATTTTTAGTAGAGACAGAAGTTTCACCATATTGGCCAGGCTGGTCTCGAACTCCTGACCTCAGGTGATCCGCCTGCCTCGGCCTCCCAAAGTGCTGGGATTACAGGCGTGAGCCACTGCGCCTAGCCTGATTCTGTCACTTCTTAGCTAGTATGAACTTGGGCATGTCGTGTAACTTGTGTGGCCCGTTTCCTCATCCGAAAATTGGGAACAACAATAATACCTACCTTGTGGGGTTGTTGTGAGGATCAGATAAGGTGGTGTCCTTTATAAAGTGTTTAGCACAGATCACCAAGTAAATGACCAACCAATGCTCCCACAATTTGCCAAAGTAAGAACTTCATGTTGTGGCAGGACTGGGAGCCTCTAGGGGTCTTAGCCCTTGACTATGGACTTCTGGAGACCTCACTGTCCCTGGTTTGTTTATTCAAATCCCATTGCACCAAATGGCTGAGCAGCTGCCAGAGCTGCTGTTTCTTTATGGGACTAGGTGGGAAGGATGAAACGGGGAAACCTTGGTTACTGTCCAGGGAACAAAGGGTTAAGGCAGGTGAAGGGTGCTGGCATGGGAGTGGGTCACCCCCTCCCCCTCCAGTGATTATTCTCCTCTCCAGGTGTTTTTGTGGCTTTTTTCCCCTCCCTTGGTGTGGGAGTGGGGGCTGCTGGGTCCACTTCGGGCTTAGTTATTGTTTTAATTTTGGTGCTGGCTCCCTGGTGCCTGGAGTGGATAATGAAAGAGGAAAAGAGAGGTCAGGGTGGTGCCCAGGCAGCAGATTTCTGCCCGTCAGCCTGGGCCAGGGCGGGTGGGGAAGTGGTGGGGGGAGTGTTAAGTTAATATCAATAAAGCAACTGGAGTCTCAGAAGTGAGGAGCTGCAGAGCCAAGCACAATGTCTTTGTGCTAAGGGAGCCTGAAGGGGCACTTTGCCTGTCCACGATGAATTCTTAAAATGTGGCTGGGCAGGGGGCAGGAGTCCAGTGAGCACACAGGCTGGGTGGGCGCAGCTCAGTGGCAGAGGAGTGACAGTGAAATGAGGGAGGACCTGAGCAGAGAATGAGTCTGCACTCTGTCTCATGCTCAGGCTGCTCGCCAGCTTTTCCTTCTGCATTGCCCTGTGTCTGTTCAACCCCACACAGGGCAGACTTAAGGGGGCCATGCTGTGGGGTTACTGGAGATGGTGATAGATAGAGAAGCAGGAAAGTAAAGGGGTTGAGATGACAAGCTTTGCTGTCAGACAGACTTGGGTTCCTGGCCAAGTTCTGCTTATTGACTGTGTGACATTGGGCAAGTTACTGAACCTTTCTGGGCCTCATATTGCTGTTCTGTAAGATGACACTAATAGGGATGCCAGCTTTGCAGGGTCATTAACATTGTACTAAGTGAATTCAGCACAGTGTCTGGCATGCAGTGAGCACTCAATACATGCTAGCTACCCTGTGAAACCTGTTTCCTCAGCTGTAAAATGGGGATATCCATTGTAACTTCCCCATAGGGGTCTTATGGGGAGCAAATTAGATAAAGCCTGTAAAGTGCTTAGCACAATTCCTAGTACATAAATAAGCCCTCAATACATGTTAGCTGTTGTTATTATATTATTTTTATCTTTATTATTCCCTGCTGTCTTGGAACTGGTGATTTAGTTGAGGAGACTGAGGCCAGACCACTACCTTGGCCATCTGAGGTATTTGGCTCCTATCAAAAGGGCTTTCTGAAGCCCAGCCCAACTTGGAGAATAGTTCTGGTATTTCTTTCACAATCCTGTGGACAGATAGAAAGTCCCCAGGAGCTGAGATGACTGCTGGATGTGCAAGAGAATGCGACCCACTTGCGCAACCACATTTGGCCCCAGGAGAAGTGTGCCAGCAGCATGGCTGTCCATGGGTGGGCCAAGAGCCTCACTCTGACCCCCACCCCAAAGTTGAAGACTGTGGGCTGGATGAGGGCGCCCACCTGTTTTCCCGAGGGGAGGCTCAGCGGGCATGTCGGAGAGAATGTGGATCTCAGAAAACCCCCACCCTTATCCCATCCCTTCTCCTCCAATTCCTCTTCCTCTCTCCAGTCTGGGGGTGGGGGTGGGGACTGAGCAGATCGGAAAAAGAGGGTAGTTAATGCTTCCCACTTGACCTTTCTTTCCCCCAACCCCCACCCCCACCCCCAGCGGGCGGGCAGGCTGAGGAGATGAATGGGGTAGAGGGCACGATTTTCACATTAATGGCAGCATATGTTGTGTTTATTGACACTGCAGGGTCGGTGCTTGTGGTGGTTGTGGTAGAGGGGTGCCTAGGAGGCCACAGGCAGGAGGGGGCAAGGGAAAGAGGAGGCAGAGGGGAAGGTTGCCGGCGGGTGGGGAGGGGGAGAGGGAAGGGAGCCTGGGGCCTGGGGGGAGGGAGGCAGGAACAATATTGTTGCAGGAGCACACCAGGTGCTCGCTGTCAGCCCGAACAAAAAGGAAGAGTCAGCAACTCTTGACTGGGGGTGGTGAGGAGGCGGGAGCCACCGCCTGCTCCAGCCTCGCAGCTCCAGCCTTGCAGCCTCTCCCCGTTAACCCCTGCTCTGCCATGCAGCTGAAGAGGGGAGCGGCATCTGGGGCTCTCCCCAACCCCAGGAGCTCCCCCCACCCAGCCCAGGAGCTCCCCACAGTCCTGGTCTCCTCAGAACCATTACATGCCTTTAGTCACCTGGAAGATGCAGCTGTTTCTGGAGTGGGCAGTGGCAGGACTTGCCTTTGCCTTCCCCAAAGCCTGAAGGAAAAGAAGCCCCTCTCTCTGTTCCACCCTTTCCATAACAGTTGGGCTTATGTGGTCCTTAGGAGTTGGCAAACCAGAGTGGCAGGGGCAATGACCTTGGGCTTCTGAAGGCAGCTGTGGGTGGAGGGATGTGAAGAAGGGATGAAAAGGGAGTAGGGGTCCTCTGCTGGACGTGGCCTGTACAGACCCCCACAGTTTCTCTCTCTCTGCACTGGCTACCGACTCCTTGCCTCCTGGATGTCTCCCTAGAGTCCTCTTGCCTGTTCCCAGAGTCCTTTTGCCTGAGACAGTGGGAGGAGGAAGAGATGGCCACACGGTCTGTTCTGTAGACATGGCTCTCAGTTGACTAAGAAGACTGGGCTCGTTGAGTTAGCCTGGAAAGCGCTGGAGGCCCATCCTAGAATACTGAGGTGTGAGGAAGATAGATGGCAAATGAGTTGCCCACCCTGGAACCCCATTCTGGGGCTCCGGGAGGGCCTCCTGGGTTCCTGGCTGGGGAGCAGAGCTGCAGGTGATGTCTACAGCTGTCACCGTACTCTTCCCTGCCTCCCTTCCTCTTCCTGCAAAGCCTTGCATAGAAGCAAGGTACTTAGGACTGCTTGCACGAGCTTCTCCAATTCTCTTTGCTTGTAGCTCCTGTAGGGCTGGGAGGTTACTATGTAGGGGAGGATGGGAGGAGAGTCCTCCCAGGACAGGGGATTGATCTTTTCAATCCAAAGAGTCAAGAGGCTTCCACATCCAACCCTGAAGGTTGGTCTTTTCCAGTGTGTGATCTGACATTCTGGAGCCTTCAACTCTCGTTCTAGAGTCCATATCTTGGTCACGCTAGACGCTGGACGAGGGTGCTAGTTCCCCACCCTTGCACAGCTGGCGGGGCCCATAGAGGGGAAGGGTGTCCTTTCCGTATACCCACCTCCCGCCCCATCTCTGTCTGGCCACTTGAGTATAAGCGCAAAGGCCCCGGTGGATCTCCTTACCCAGGGCTGGAGGCGAGGCAGGCAAGCCGGCCTGGAACCCTCCTCAACACCCTCATCCTGCAGACAGTCAGGGCCAACTCGCGGTGCGAAGCCCCGGGGCAGACCCGGCGGCGCCGCGCCCCTCGCCGCTCGCCTCCCGGCTCCTCCCCGGGCTCCGGGCCCGGTCCACACCCCCCTCCCGCGGCCCTCTTGCCGGGCTCCAGCTGCGCGCGGAGCGGTCCCCGGCTCGGCTCCAACACTTCAATGGCCCTGCTCCCCCATTACCCTGATGTCGGCCCCTCTCCCCCTCGGCTTTATCGGCTCTCAGCCGGCTCCGCCAGGGTAATGAGGGCCCTCCTAATTACCATTGCAGAAACTCCACTTACATTAACAGCTCCATCCGAGGAGCGGCAACATCTGCTGTGCGCAGGCAGGCGCCTCTCCCCCGCCCCTCGCTCCCTGCGCCCCTCTTTCCCGGTCCTCTCCCCCGACCCGCCTTTCCACCCTCTCTGGCCCTTGTCTGCCACCCTCCTCCCCTTCTAATGTCTTCCCTTTTCATGCCTTCCCTGCCACCGTGGCAGCCAGGTCCTTTTCCACTTCAGCATCCCAGGATGAGAGAGATCCACACGGGGACAGGGCCCCAGAGATACTGAAAGGAGGAGACACTCAGAGGGGCTGGGCCAGAACTCCAAGAGACCCATAAACTCAGGATCCCAGAAACACAGCCAGACAACCCAGGAACAAATAGAAAGTGGTAGCAGCAGAGACTGGGAAAGAGATGGGCTGTGGAATGGGCAAACTGCCTGCGTGTGTGTTTGTGTGTGTGTGTGTGTGTGGTGGGGGGGGGGGTGGGTTCTGACCTCTATCGGTGTGCAAAGGTATGCATAGCATGCATATGTGTGTGTGCGCATGTATCATGGACTTTGCATGCTCATTTGCTTAAGCATCACGCATATGTGTGCATGTCAGTGTATCTTTACTTGCATATGTATCTTGTGTATGTATGTGCGTACATCTATTATGCATTTGCATCATGTGTGCAATAATGTATACTTGTCGATATGTATCCGTGTGTTTGCATTTTGCAAATGTGTATCTGTGTATATGCATATACTTGTCTTTCATATATGTAATTTTGTATGTGTATCATTCAAGTGTGACTTGTGTACCTGTATGACCCAGGTTCAAAGTTATGTGTGCACCACGTGTGAATGCATATGTGCCTCTGGGTTTGTTTGCATCTCTGTATGCATGCCTATGCATGTGTGTATCATCTGTGTAATTATTTGATGAGAGAGGGAGCATGTGTGTGTTCCTGCTCCATGGGGGATGACAGGCAGTTGGGAAGACGCTGAGCCCATTTTATCTGAGGTTAACAGGGGTCACATTTCACTCCTGGAAGTCCCCCACCCTCCTCCCCACACCATACAATTAAGCCTCAGTGTGGTGGAAAGACAGCCAGCAGACATTAAGAAAGGTCAACAGTATTATCGGCTCCTAATCCAATTAGTTACTGTTTATTTGGGAATCCAGCTCCAAGTCAGCTTCTAGGGAGGAGGCCTGGGAGAAAGGAGGGCATTTGATGGGATGAGCTGAAAGAAACTAAGATGGCCATGGCTGCAGATGGCGGGAGCTGTCCCCAAAGCATTGCCAGATAATACACCTCCCACTGCTTATTTTGAAGCTGGGTAGGGGTGGGGGTGGGCTTGTGCTTCACAGGAGGGGCTGAGACCTGGGGTTTCATCTCCAGAGATTGGAGTATAAAGGAAGGGGAGTTCTGTCCCTCACCTTGAGAGACTTACTGCCTCTTTCCAGCGCTGGGATCTCTAGCAGGTGGACTGAGGTGGGCAGGCTGCTTTCGGGCTGTGGGCAGGTTCCCTTGGGATGGGAGAGGAGGAGATGTTGGGAAATGCACTATTAGCTTTTGAAGCCACTTCATTAATCCTGCCCTCTATTTTATTTCCCTTTTTCTCTTCCCACATCCTTTTCTGAGCCCTAGCCCTCTACTCACTCCCACCTCCATACCAGGACATGCAAGGACCCTAGCTTAGTCCCATAGGGTCCCCACTACTGAGTATAAAGAGTGGAAGAGACCTAGAACTTGGCCTTGTGGCCTTGGATAGGGAGTGGCCCAGGAACTGAGGTCCCTGGGCAGAGGGGAATTGGTGGGTTGGTCTTTGCCCTGCTCTGACCTCTCAGAGATGGACAGTACCCTGGGATACCAGCGATGGGGGAAAGTACTAACAGGAGGGAGAGAGTTGGCTGCTGGATTCTCAGACCACATCCCAGGGGGATCTTCATGAGCTCAGCAGTTACGGTTCTGCAGGAACTGACCATCCCCACAAGCAGACCATCCCTACATGCAAATCAGAGTGACAGGATTAGCCATGCTCCTCGTGGAGCTCAGCGGGACCACTTTTGCTTGTTTCTTACAGTTAAGTGCATAGGCCTGAGCCCTTAGGAATCAGACTGCTTGCTCTTCCTGGTTCTAGTAGCTTCCTCTCAAGACAGAAACCCCTCATCATTTGCTTTCTTCTCATTGCCTTTTCCAAGCACATATTCATGAAAACACATACAAACACACTTATGAACCTGCCTCTGAAACTCCAGGCCAGAGAAGACCAGGGAATGAAGACAGTGGCAGTGGTCCTTATTTAAGGACTTACAATGGATCTAGGTACTTTATAGACTCCCTGAAGGGTGTTTCCCACTTTCATCCTCCAAAAGGTAACTACAGTGATGATCATACTGTAACAATAATGATGATCATACATATTTTTACCCCAGCTGTTCTCACCCTTAGCTGAGCATTGAAATCACCCAGAGAAGCTTTTTAAAAATGTACATACCCAGGCCCCACCCTAGATCATGCCAATCTGGATCTTTGGGGCTGGGTCCCTGGAATCCATATATTTTAGAAAGTTCCACAGATGGTGGTTATGGTTAAATAATTCTATCAATTTACAAATTAAAATTTACAAATGGTAAGGCACTGCCTCTCATTCTCTCATTAGCCAGGGCAGTATTATTATCTCAATTTTACACATGAGGAAACCGAGGCCCAATTGATTAATAGCGGTGTTTTGGCTGGGTGTGGTGGCTCATGCCTGTAATCCCAGCACTTTGGGAGGCCGACGTGGGCAGATCACCTGAGCTCAAGAGTTCAAGGCCAGCCTGACTAACATGGTGAAACCCCAACTCTACTAAAAATACAAAAATGAGCCAGGCATGGTGGCGGGTGGCTGTAATCCCATCTACTTAGGAGGCTGAGGCAAGAGAATGGCTTGAACCTGGGAGGCAGAGGTTGCAGTGAGCTGAGATCGCGCCACTGCACTCCAACCTGGGCAACAGAGCAAGATTCCATCTCAAAACAAACAAACAAACAAAACAAACAAACAGTGGTGTTTCCTTCCTTCCTTCCTTCCTTCCTTCCTTCCTTCCTTCCTTCCTTCCTTCCTTCCTTCCTTCCTTCCTTCCTTCCTTTTCTCCCTCCCTCCCTTCCTTCTTTCCTTCCTTGCTTTACTTCCTCCCTTCTTTTCTTCCTTTTCTCCTTTCTTTCATTCTTCCCTCTCTTCCCTCCTTCTTTCCTTCCTCCTTTCCAAAAACAAGATCTCCTGATTGCAACTAAATCTAGTTAGTCACTGGAATTTATTTACTCATTTATTTTAAAATCTATTATAATTCAGCGCTCTACATATTCAGAGAAACTTATCTAGTTATGAACTAAAGAAATGATCCCTAAAAGTACAGTCTTATTTGCTGGAATTTAGAACACCTGAATGGGCCTGCCCTGATGTAAGAGCTCCCTCCTTTGTGTTGTCTGCTCCCAAGCACAGCTTCTTCATGGACACCAATTCATTTAATTTAATAAGCCTTCTTAAGCTCTTATTTAAGTACTACGGAGCATCTCAGAGGAGAAAGACAAGGCTTTTGCTCCCTACTGCGTGGCAGATGAGGGGCAAACGGGCTTTTGTTGTCAGAGGATTCTGCAAAAAATATAAATAAATCATGATCACATCTGCTGAAATGGTTAAAATTAAAAAGGCTAGGTGGGGGCCGGGCGCAGTGGCTCACACCTGTAATCCTAGAACTTTGTGAGGCCGAGTTAGGCAGATCACCTGAGGTCGGGAGTTTGAGACCAGCCTGACCAACATGGAGAAACTCCATCTCTACTAAAAATACAAAATTAGCCGGGCGTGGTGGTGCATGCCTGTAATCGCAGCTACTCGGAAGGCTGAGGCAGGAGAATTGCTTGAACCCGGGAGGTGGAGGTTGTGGTGAGCCGAGATCACGCCATTGCACACCAGCCTGGGCAACAAGGGTGAAACTCCATTTCAAAAAAAAAAAAAGAGCTAGGTGGGGCATGGTAACTCATGCCTATAATCCCAGCATTTTGGGAGGTCAAGGAGGGTGGATCACTTGAGGCCAAGCATTCAAGACCAGCCTGGCCAACATGGCCAAACCCCATCTCTACTAAAAAATACAAAAATTAACTGGGTGTGGTGGCACATGTCTGAAATCCCAGTTACTTGGGAGGCTGAGGCAGGAGAATTGCTTGAACTCAGAAGGCGGAGGTTGTAGTGAGCCAAGATTGTGCCACTGCACTCCAGCAACCTGGGCGACAGAGCAAGACTCTGTCTCAGAATAAATAAATAAATAAATAAAAAGAAATAATAAAAAGACTGGCTGGGCACTGTGGCTCACACCTGTAATCCCAGCACTTTGGTAGGCCAAAGTGAGATCACCTGAGGTCAGGAGTTCAATACCAGCCTGGCAGACATGGCAAAACCCCATCTCTACTAAAAATACAAAGTTAGCTAGGTGTGGTGGCATATGCCTGTGATCCCAGCTATTCGGGAGGTTGAGGCACGAGAATCACTTGAACCAGGGAGGCGGAGGTTGCAGTAAGTCAAGATTGTGCCACTGTACTCCAGCCCGGGTGGCACAGTGAGATTCTATCTCAAAAAATAAATAAATAATGAAAAGACAATATTGGAGCAACTAGAACTCACCCACATTGCTGGAAGTGTAAGTTGGTAGCATCTCTGGACAACTCTTCGGAAGTAACCACTAAAGCTAACGTATGTGTATTCTACAACTCAGCAAATCTATTCCTGCATACATGTGCTCATGAGAATGAATACTTATATTCAGCAAAAGTCAAGTACAAGGATGGTCACAGCAGCTGATTTTGTACTAATCCCAAACTGGGACAACCCAAATGTCTATCAACAATAGAATGGATAAGTACATTTTGGTATATTTCCATAGTGGAATTCTACAAAACAAGGAAGACAATGGACTAGTGGAAAATGCAATAATGTAGGTAAATCTCAGACATACAGTGTTACATGAAATAAGGTGGACACAAAAGGTGTATATTCTATGCTTCATTTATATAAGTTTCAATAACAAGGTTCTGTATGGTAGCTCAAACTTGTAATCCCAGCACTTTGGGAGGCTGAGGCAGGCAGATTGCTTGAGCCCTGGAGTTTGAGAACAGCCTCGACAACATGGTGAAACCTCATCTCTACAAAAAAAAAAGTAGGACACAGAAAAATTAGCTGGGCATGGTGGCATACACCTGTAGTCCCAGCTACTCGGGGAGGCACAGGTGGGAGGATCACTTGAGCCCAGGAGGTCAAGGCTGCAATGAGTTGCGATTGTACCACTGCACTCCAGCCAGGGCAACAGAATGAGACCCTGTCTCAAAAAAAAAAAAAAAAAAAAAAAAAAAAAAAAAACAAAAAAAAAAAACAAAGCTTCAATAACAAGCAAAAAAATATATATATTTTTTTCGAGACAGAATCTCACTCTGTTGCTCAGACTGGAGTGCAGTGGCGTGATCTTGGTTCACTGCAACCTCTGCCTCCAGGGTTCAAGTGATTCTCATGCCCCAGCCTCTCAAGTAGTTGGGACTGCAGACCTGCGCCACCACGCCTGGCTTATTTTTGTATAATTTGTAGAGATGGCTAATTTTTGTGTACTTCGCCATGTTATCCAGGCTGGTCTCCAACTTCTGAGCTCAAGTGATTCCCCTGCCTCAGCAACCCAAAGTGCTGGAATTACAAGTGTGAGCCACTGCGCCTGGCCCAATAACAAGCAAAATTAATCTACGATGATATAAATTAGAATAGGAGGTACTGGAGGCCGGGAGTGGTGGCTCACGCCTCTAATCCTAGCACTTTGGGAGGACGAGGCAGGCTGATCACGAGGTCAGGAGATCAAGACCATCCGGGCTAACACAGTGAAACCCTGTCTCCACTAAAAACGCAAAAAAAAAAAAAAAAAAAAAAAAAAAAAAAAAAAAAAAAAAAATTAGCCGGGCATGGCGGTGGCAGGTGCCTGTAGTCCCAGCTACTCGGGAGGCTGAGGCAGGAGACTGGGGTCAACCCGGGAGGCAGAGCTTGCAGTGAGCCGAGATCACACCACTGCACTCCAGCCTGGGCGATAGAGTGAGACTCTGCTTCAAAAAAAAAAAGAAAAGAATAGGAGGTACTGGATTTTCCAATGAAGGATTTCTTAAGGCATAAAAACTTGTTTTAGCCATTGCTCACGCTTGTAATCCCAGCACTTCGGGAGACCAAGGTAAGTGAGTTGCTTGATCCTAGGAGTTCAAGACCAGCCTGGGCAACATGGTGGAACACTGTGACTACATGTGGCATGTGCCTGTAGTCCTAACTACTGGGGAGGTTGAGGTGGGAGGATGAGCTGACCAGGGAGGTCGAGGCTGTGGTGAGCTGTGATTGTACCACTGCACTTCAGCCTGAGTGACAGAATGAAATGGTGTCTCAAGTAAATAAAGAAATAAATATTTAAAAATAAAAGTTATTTCAAAAAAAGAATAGGAGATCCTGGGGAAAGACGCAAAAGGATCCTTCTGGGACACTAGAAATGTGCTGTATCTTCATCTGGTTAGAGGTTATAGTATGTGTGTGTAAAAATTCATTTAAAATTCACTTAAGGGCTGGGCACGGTGGCTCACGCCTGTAATCCCAGCACTTTGGGAGGCCGAGACGGGCAGATCACCAGAGGTCAGGAGTTTAAGACTAGCTTAGGTAACATGGTGAAACCCCATCTCTACCAACAATACAAAAATTAGCCGGGCATAGTGGTAGGCGCCTGTAATCCCAGTTACTCGGGAGGCTGAGGCCGGAGAATTGCTTGAACTCAGGAGGCGGAGGTTGCAGTGAGCTGAGATCACGCCATCGGACTCCAGCCTGGGCCACAGAGCAGGACTCCATCTTAAAAAAAAAAAAAAAAAAAAAAAAAAAAAATTCACTTAAGATTATTGTACTTTACTGTATATAAGTTATACCTCAATTAAAAAATAATTATGCTACAACCTGACAGATAAAAAACATTAAGCTATCAGGCAGCCTAAGATCAGTGCCCGGGAAGGAGTGTGAAGGACTACGGACCTCAAAGGGAGAGGTATGCCTGGTGGTCATTGTGCTTGGGGAGGATGATCAGGAGAGGGTTTGTAGGAAGAGCCATTTCCTATAGGACGTGAAGGAAAGGTGGGGTGGTTAATAAGGAAGAGCTGTTGAGAAGGAATTTTCCAGTTGGGGTGTAATTGTGAGCAGGGTGGGCAGCAGAAAGAAGGCTGCAAAGGCAGTTTGAGTTTAGATCAGCGAGATCCTCTCTGAATGCCAGCCAGCTGAGAAGTTCGTACTTAACTGAGTGCCATGGCTTTTGAGCAGAACAGGGACAAAATGGAGTCAGCTTTAGGTGATTCATGTGGTCACTGGTAGATTAGCTGGATGGCAGGCAGAAAGGCATTTTGGTTGCTGCAATGATCCTGTGAATGAGCCTGCGGGTCTCCTGCAGCCCCAGGGCTGTGGGATCCAGGGTCTCAGGTCCTTTGGGTGGCAGGACCATGCCCCAGGAAGAGATAGAATGCAGTGATGGGAGTTGGTGGGAGAAGTGGGCATTAGATGAGGGCTCAGCTGAGAGTATGATCCTCAGGGAAGCTCCTTCCCAAGCCCCTGCTGGCGGCATCTCTTGCTGCTGCTTCTGCATTGCTTTATCCCTGGGCAAGAATTTTGTTCTCTGGTCCTTGCTCTAAAGGACTGCTGGCAGCTGGGCCCTGGAAAGCTTCTCTGTAGCTGCCTCCTGCCTCCCAGCAGGGCTCAGCATGATGCCCAAAGACAGAGGAGGTGAGCAATAAATATTTGTAAAGTGAAGGCTAGCGATCTGGCTCAACTAAGACAGCAAGAGGCTATAGGAAGCCAGCAGGAAAGTCCTCAGAAAACAGAATAGCTAAAAGACTGGAAGGAAAGTGGAGTTTGCCCAAGTCACATCCTTCTTATATCACTTACTAGCTGTATGATCTTGGGCAAGGTACCTTCCATGCTTCAGCTTCTATTAAGTGGAGGTAATCATGGTACCAGTTTCCCTGGGTTATTGTGAGGATGAAATGAAATAAAGCATCCAAAGCATTTGGAATAATGCCTGATACAAAGTGGCACTCAAGAAATGTTAGCAATTTTTATAATTGCCTCTGAGTGGTGGGATTAAAGGTTTTCTTTCTCCTGCTTCTTTACACTTATTTTCTACTTGGCTAAGCAGGAAAAAATAAAGTAAAAGAGAGAAGAAAAAAGAAACTGGTGACAGAAACATGCTTGGAGGGGCAACCAGAGAAACAGACACTGTTATTCAGAAACATTTCTCCAGCCCCAGAGCAGGGAGAAGGAGCTGTCCCCACAAGCCTGGGTAGGAATAGGCTGGGTTTTAATCTTACAGGGTGGGAGAGGTGTAGATTGATTGGCAGGTAGATTATGTAGATCTACAAACAGATCCAATGTCTTTTTTTTTTGAGACAGAGTTTCATTCTTGTCATCTGGGCTGGAGTGCAATGGCGTGGCCTCGGCTCACTGCAACCTCTGCTTCCCGAGTTCAAGAGATTCTCCTGCCTCAGCCTCCCGAGTAGCTGGGATTACAGGCATATGCCACCACACCCAGCTACTTTTGTATTTTTAGTAGAGACAGGGTTTCACCACGTTGGCCGGGCTGGTCTCAAACTCTTGACGTCAGGTGATCCGCCCACCTTGGCCTCCCAAAGTGCTGGGACTGTAAGCGTGAGTCACTACGCCCAGCCTTTTTTTTTCTTTTTTTAAGACAGGGTCTCTGTCTCCCAGGCTGGAGTGCAGTGGTGCAATCTCAGCTCACTGCAGCCTTGACCTCCAGGGCTCAAGCGACCCTCCCACCTCAGCCTCCTGAGTAACTCAGACTACAGGCGAACACCACCATGCCCGGCTGATTTATGTATTATTATTATTATTGTTATTATTATTGAGATGGAGTTTCACTCTTGTTGCTCAGGCAGGAGTGCAATGGTGCAATCTTGGCTCACTGTAACCTCCGCCTCCGGGATTCAAGTGATTCTCCTGCCTCAGCCTCCTAAGTAGCTGGGATTACAGGCACCCACCACCATGCCCAGCTAATTTTTAAATTTTTAGTAGAGTCAGAGTTTCACCATGGTGGTCAGGCTGGTCTTGAACTCCTGATCTCAAATGATCTACCTGCCTCAGCCTCCCAAAGTGTTAGGATTACAGGCGTGAGCCACCGTGCCCAGCCTATTATTATTATTACTATTATTTTTGTAGAGACAGGGTTTTACCGTGTTGCCCAGGCTGGTCTTGAACTCCTGGACTCTGGCAATCTGCCTTTCTCAGCCTCCGGAAGTAGATCCAACATCTTTAATAAAACATCATCATTCACTCAGTGTTTCCAAGGTGCCAAAGTTTGTATGTGTTACTACTGATCACCACAACCCTGCAAAGTAAATATTATTACTCCAATTATTGCACTACTCTGAGAAGTAACTTGCCCAAGGTCCTACTGCAGAGCTGAGATTTGAACTCAACATTGAGATGACTTATTTCCACTAAACTTCAGGGCCATTTTCCATGAGATGCATGAAATATATGGACCTCATATATAAAGGTCCATATATGAGACCCCTAAAAGAAGAGAGGCTGTGCAGCCTGCCCCAGGCAGAACTGAGCTGTTTTGGGCATTCTCTCTCCCCATGCCTCATCTTCTCTCAGGTTGTTACAGAGAACAGCCAGTTCCTGCACTTATCCCCAGACCTCCTTTCTGAAAGTGGGCACCAGGCACTGGTCCCTGCCCCCAGCCCAATCAAAATTCCCTCTTCTGTTCCCTCTCCACTACTGGTGACACCACTTCTCTCCCTTGCCTGCCACCACCATCAATCAGCAGCACTTTAAGCTCTGCCACAGCCCCTCGAAGTTGCTAAATCCCCTATTTGGTTTAGTTCCACTCCAGCTCCCCCTGCACAGAGGGACCCGATGGGACGCAGGGAAATTATACACATAATAAAGAGCCCGTTTGCTTCAATAATTCTGATAATGATACACACCTCACTGCTTCCCATGCACACACATGGCTGTACACACATGCACATGTCACACCCCATACCTCCCAATCCTCATGTCCACCAAAATACCTTCCAACCTGCTGACATGCAGCTCACATCTCAGCTGCGCCCCACTGACCAGTGTCTATACTCACTGCACTAAGGTACACACCCTGTTCTTGGGAAATTCTCTGGGTCACTTTGCCTGTTCCCAGCTCCCATAGTACATGGCATTCCCCCTTCACGGCATTTCCCAGTTACGTCCCGAGGGCCTGTCTTCTCTGGAGCCCATTAGATTGCGAGTAGTGATAATGTCTGTGTAGTTCACTGTTTAACTAAGTGCAGTGCTTGGGACATGGTGGCGCCTCCATAACCTGGTTGAGTGAATGATGGAATGAATGAATGCACACTTTACTACATTCATCCCCTCACAGACACATTGCATCTTAGGGTATCCCCCATCCCCACCCACCCCCACATCACCCCTCTGAATTGCATCTTACGTAGATACACACACATTGTGGGTACTCACACACATTCCTGGAGATCCAGGACTATTGTGAACAGCTTCCTAGGATTCTCCTGGGTGTGTGTGTGGTTGGGGAGCGGCAGGGTACGAGGGAACGTGTTTAGGAGGGATGCTAGTATGAGTGTGTGTGCATGGCAAGGGAGGATGCATGTGAATGAGTGCTGTGTGAGCGTGTGTTCAAGAGGATGCACGTGTGAGTCAGTGAGTGCGGGTGTTCACGTCAGCATAGGTCTATGTGAGTACCTGCATGCATGTGCACCTGTGCACACAAGCCTCAGAGTCCCCAAGCTTACCTTATTCTCCACCCACTTGCAAATGTTGAAAAGCACAATGAGGTTCCCGTTCAGGTTTCCTGTTCTCTTCTCCCTCCCTCCCCTAAAGTCTGGCTCCTTCTAGAGAGAAGTTTTCTTCTCAATCTCCCTATTTTTCTAAAGCCCAGG
Organism: Rhinopithecus roxellana; assembly: GCF_007565055.1. NCBI lineage: Eukaryota > Metazoa > Chordata > Mammalia > Primates > Cercopithecidae > Rhinopithecus > Rhinopithecus roxellana. Next base: position 72,091,461 of record NC_044559.1, read on the forward strand.
GATGCTTAGAAAGAAAAAGGGGATGATGTGGGGGTCAAGTGAGGGGTCCTCACTTCCAGGTCAGCTCCGTTCTGCCATCCTGGTCAGTTGTTCTCCTATCGGCCTCCGCAACCTCTACTACCACTGCCTCGCCTGTCATACCCAGGAGAAGGTGAAAACAAAGCATGGTGTCTGCCCCCTGCAGACTGGGGGGTTGGACCTGCGGAGCCTCCAGGCTTGCCAATCACCCAGGTGGCTGTCCCTTCTCTGTCCCCACTCACAAACCCTGCCACTGCAGCTCTGTGGTCTTCCTGGTCCCCTTCCTGCTCCTAACCTGGTCTTTGCTCGGTCCATCCCCTTCCAGCCTGCCCTCAACCACTGTCCCTGGCTCCTTTTCCTCCAAGCATGCCAGGAGTTCCCCAAGGCCTGGTCCTTGAACATCTTTTCTCCAGGGGACCTCAGAGATCATTTGAGTCATTGAGACTTAGCCATTTTTCCAAGGTGGAGCCCTCTCCTGGGCAAACTTAGTTACTGCTGCAGCTTTGTGCCTGGGAGTGACTCCAGCCCTGCCTTCTCTTACAGGCTCCAGACTCTCCCTGCGCTGCCTGCAGTGCCCTACTCAAGGGTCCTCTTCATATGCCCCTCCCCTGGTTATACAGATCCCTTCTGGTCCCTGCCCAGCTTATACTCTGTCCGATCCTCACAGGCACCCTGTCCCCTTTGCTTTTCTTTGCTGCCACCCCAGGCCCACCTCAGCCTCCTGCACACTCTCTTCAGATCAGCCTCCCAATCTCCAGCGTCTGGAGGGTTCTGAGGCTGCCTGAGAGAGAGCTATTCATGTCACGCTGCCTTCCTCCCACGTACCAGAAGGTCTTTATTGATTGATTGATTGATTGATTGATTGATTGATTGATTGATGGAGTCTTGCTCTGTCACCAAGCTGGAGTGCAGGGGCACCATCTCAGCTCACTGAAATCTCCGCCTCCCAGGTTCCAGTGATTTTCCTGCTTCAACCTCCAGAGTAGCTGGGATTACAGGCATGCACCACCATGCCCAGCTAATTTTTGTATTTTTAGTAGAGACAGGGTTTCACCATGTTGGCCAGGGTGGTCTTGATCTCTTGACCTCGTGATCCGCCCGTCTTGGCCTCCCAAAGTGCTGGGATTACAGGCGTGAGCCACCGCACCCAACCCTGGTTATTATTATTATTTTTAAACAATAATCTCGGCCAGGCACAGTGGCTAACACCTGTAATCCCAACACTTTTTGGGAGGCTGAGGAGGGAGAATTATTGAGCCCAGGAGTTTGAGACTAGCCTGAGCAACATAGTGAGACCCTATCTCTACAAAAAGTAAAAAATTAGCCAGGCATGGTGGCACATGCCTATAGTCCCGGCTACTCAGGAGGCTGAGATAGGAGGATCACTCGAGCCCAGGAGTAGAGGTTACAGTAAGTTGTGATCTGGTTGCTGCACTCCAGCCTGGGCAACAGAGCAAGATCCTTTCTCGAAATGGAAATAAACTGATCTGACCATGTCACAGCCCTGTCAATGGCACCCCTCTCTTCTGGGATAAACTCCCAAACCTTCCTAGAGCCCGCGGGGCTCCAGCCTCTTTTCACACCGTGTTTCCTGATACCCAGTCACAATGACCTTTTCCCTGATCCCCTCCTGCCCTCCTGGGGTTCCTGATTCCCCCAGGCTTCTTCTGCATGCCACAGGGCTTTGGGGCATGCTGCTTGCCCTGTCTGAAATGCTTTTCCCTCTTCTCTTCACCCATGTAATGCCTCTTACCCTTTCAATATCAGCTCAGCTGTGGCTTCCTCAGAACAGCCTTGCCATGACTCCTAAAGCAGGTAAGCCTCCCCACTGCTATATGCACTCTTGGCATCAGGAGCACCTCTTTAGTTGGACTTTTTGACACTTGGAATTTTATGTTTATGTGGTTACTTCATTTAATGCCTGGCTCACACACTAGAGGATTGTAGGATGAGGAGTATGTTTTTGTGCATCACTGAATTCACAGGGCAGTGCCTGGTACATGGGAGGCCTTTGATAAATATTTGAGAGATGAACTAGTCAGCAGTCTCAGGCTGGACAAAGAGGAAATTTTCAACGAAAGCCAAGTGGTACCTGCTCAAGATCTGAGTCCTTTCATCATGTAACTTACCTGCTCAAGAACTTTCTGTGACTCCCTATACCCTCACAATTAAGTCTAGATTTTAGATTTTCCAAATTTATTTTCTTTTTTTTTTTTTTTTTTTTTTTGAGACGGAGTCTGGCTCTGTCACCCAGGCTGGAGTGCAGTGGCGCGATCTCGGCTCACTGCAAGCTCCACCTCCCGGGTTTACGCCATTCTCCTGCCTCAGCCTCCCGAGTAGCTGGGACTACAGGCGCCCGCCATCTCACCCGGCTAATTTTTTGTATTTGTTAGTAGAGACGGGGTTTCACCGTGTTAGCCAGGATGGTCTCGATCTCCTGACCTCGTGATCCACCCGTCTCGGCCTCCCAAAGTGCTGGGATTACAGGCTTGAGCCACCGCGCCCGGCCTATTTTCTTTATTTTGTTTTATTTTTTAGAAATGGGGTCTCACTACGTTAGTCAGGCCTGTGTCAAACTCCTAGGCTCAAGTGATCCTCCTGTCTTGGCCTCCCAAAAGTTTGGGATTACAGGTGTTAGGCACCGTGCCCGGTGATTTCCTTTATTTTCTATCACTATCCTTTGCTTCCACCAAGCAAACTCATTAGCCCTTAAACACACCTTGGTTAGTTTGACCTTCATGACATTTTCTTTGCCTGGAAGAACTCTGGTTTCCTCTTTATCTTCACTTAAATCCTACTCATTCTTTAAGACCAAGATCAGGTCCCACAAAGTCTTCCCTGTCCATTCTAGCACTCGTTCCTATGACCTATACTGTCTATACATCCAGAATATCAGAGATTGTTAACCTTGGAAGGGCCTCAGAGATCACTGGTTCAACAAGAGTCTGAACAACCTCTAAATTCATGTTTCCCAAACTTTCCAAATTCAAGTACCAGTGTCACAATTCATGCCAAATCCATACTCTACCTAAAATGTTATTTACTTGACATTTTCCTTTAAATCAACTTACTATTTCTTGCTCAAGTATGTTTATTGTTTTTTCAAAAAAGGCTTCTAGCACTACAGTAACTGCACAACCACCCATTACTTGCCAAAATCATAAGTAATTATAAAAATAAGTAAAATAATAACAATATGTTTCGATTCTAGTGGGACACCATTGCCTGCTGAAAGCTCTTGCAGTTGAGTCTTCCTCTCTGTTAAAAAGGGAAAGAACAGGCCAGGTGCAGTGGCTCACGCCTGTCATCCCAGCACTTTGAGGCCGAGGCGGGTGGATCACGAGGTCAGGAGATCCAGATCATCCCGGTTAACACAGTGAAACCCCCTCTCTACTAAAAATACTTTTAAAATGAACTGGGTGTAGTGGTGGGTGCCTGCAGTCCCAGCTACTCAGGAGGCTGAGGCAGGAGAATGGCGTGAACCTGGGAGGCGGAGCTTGCCGTGAGCCGAGATCGTGCCACTGCACTCCAGCCTGGGCGACAGAGCAAGACTCTGTCTCAAAAAAAAAAAAAAAGGAAAGAAGAGAAACACACGATAGAAAGGTGTTAAAGACACACTAGCACCAAACTGAGACATTCTCTTCGAGGAAACTGGAAGAATCAAACAACCCAAATGCCCATTGATGGGAAATATATGTTATTATTATTATAAAATGTATATAACATAACATTTTACCATTTTAAACTACTTTTCTGTTTTTTTTGATACGGAGTCTTGCTCTGTCACCCAAGCTGGAGTGCAGTGGCGTGATCTTGGCTCACTGCAACCTCTGCCTGCTGAGTTCAAGTGATTCTCCTGCCTCAGCCTCCCGAGTAGCTGGTATTACAGGCAAACGCTGCCATGCCCGGCTCAGTTTTTGTATTTTAATAGAGACAGAGTTTCACAGTGTTGCCCAGGCTGGTCGCAAACTCCTGAGCTCAGGCAATCCACCTGCCTTAGCCTCCCAAAGTGTTGGGATTACAGACGTGAGCCACCGCGCCCGGCCCATTTTTAGCCACTTTTAAGTTCAGTGGCATTAATTACATTCACATTGTTATGCAGCCATCACTATCATCCAACTCCAGAACTCTTCCCAAACTGAAACTCTGTACCCATCAAATGATAATCCCCATTCCTCTCCCCACCCCAGCTTCTAGCAACCACCATCCTACTCTCATCCCTGTGCATTTAACTATTCTAGGCACCTGATGTAAGTGGAACCATGTAGTATTTATCCTTTTGTGACCAGCTTATTTCACTTAGCATAATGTCCTCAAGGTTCATCCATGTTGTAGCATGTGTCAGAGTTTAAGGCTGAATAGTATTCCATTGTACATGTATATGCTACATTTTTTAAAAAGTTTTTTTCAAGACAGGGTCTCACTCTGTTGCACGGGCTGGAATGCAGTGGCACGATCACTGCTCACTGCAGCCTTGATCTCCAATGCTCAAGCAATCCTCTTACCTCAGCCCCCTGAGTAGCTGGCACTACAGGAGCACACCACCTTGCCTGGCTAATTTTTTATTTTTTGTACAGATGAGGTTTCACTATATTGCTCAGGCTGGTCTTGAACTCCTGGGCTTGAGGGATCCTCCTGCCTTGGCCTCCCAAAGTGTTGGGATTACAGGCGTGAGCCACCTCACCTGGCTATTTTGTTTGTTCATCTCTTGCTGGGCACTTGGATTGCTTCCAGCTTTTGGTTAGTGTGAATAATGCTGCTATGCTCTTGAGTATAAGGAAAGTGATATCTTTATAATAGCCTGAGCTAATCTCACACAATGGAATATAATACTGTAGTCAAAACAAAGGAACTTAAGTGACATGCAACAATATGGATGACTTTTAGCAATATAATATTAAGTGAAGAACAGTTAAAATTTAAAATAAACTTTTAAGGAATAAATAAAAGTGCTATAAAATTATTAAAAGGAAAGCAAGGGAATGATGACTATGGGATTCGGGGTTGTCAGTTGGCTGAGGTCGGAGGCAGAGAATGGGATGTGGTACCATTTGGTTGGTTGTCAGTTATTGTCAAGGTCTGAGATTTTGTTTTGGGTGATAAAGTCATGGATGCTTATGATAGTATTTTAAAACAACTAATTAAAAGAAAACCTAGGCTGGGTGCTATGGCTCACACCTGTAATCCCAGCATTCTGGGAGGCCAAGGCAGGTGGATTGCTTGAGGCCAGGAGTTTGAGACCAGCGTGGCCAACATGGTGAAATTTCATCTCTACTAAAAATACAAAATTAGTTGGGCAAGGTAGTGCATGTCTGTAATCTCAGCTACTTGGGAGGCTGAGGCACAAGAATCGCTTGAACCCAGGAAGTAGAGATTTCAGTGAGTCCAGATTGTGCCACTGCACGCCAGCCTGGGCGACAGAGTGAGACTCTGTCTCAAAAAATAACAATAATAAAAGAAAAAGAAAAGAAAACCATGCAACGACCAATGGTGAGAGTGTATCATGAACCAAGGAATGTGATTAATCCAGTTCTGTGAACCCAAGTTCCAGTGGAAAAAAAAAGGGAAATAGAGAAAGAGAATTGACAAGGAAATAGCTTTCTCACTATGAAATTCAGAGTGATTTAACGTCTTGTCAATGCACCATTGAAAATCATCTGGCATTCTGCCAGAGGTCCAGGTCCCCCACTTGGGTAAGTAGTTCTAAAATGTCTGTACCATGAGGCCTCCTGCTTCCTCTGCGGCCTTGCTTACCTCCAAAATGAGGGAACTCAGAACTTCTGGGGCACTTGCCTGGACAGACACTTGTGTCAGGAAATTTTTCCTTGCAGAGAGACAATTCAGCTTCTCCACACCTTCTGCCCTGCTGTCTTATTCTCATCTGGGTGCCCGGCACAAGGTTGGGCACACAGGAACCTGGAATGTACATATCGATTGCTTCATGCTTGACCCTGCAGCCCTGGAGCAGCAGCCAAGCCGGAATTTCCAACTGAAGACGAAAGGCCCCCAAGCTTGTCTGGGACACAGCCTTTTTGCTGAGTGTAATTCATTATTTCCTTCTGGGAGGAAATCCGCCTTTTCGTTAAAATGCTTAAGCAATTTTCTGATAAACTTTTGACAGGATTTAGATTTCTTCTCAGGAACCAGTTTCCTATCCACCGTGCCGATTGGAAAAGTTTTATATATTTTATTCAGACATTATTTTTGAATGTCCATTTTAGCAATGCTGCTAACCACTCTTCTTACCTCTAAATGTGTCTATCAAGAAGTCATCTTGAAGCGGCTGGCCTTTTATAGGTCTCTTCGTTTGTAGCAAGACTGAAATAAAACTTTGACACATGCTCATAAATAAATAGTCTAAAAAGCCTTTTTTATGTGTGTGTGTTTTTTTTTCCTTCAACACAGCTGAATAATTGAAGGTGGGCTAGAATTTCTTAGCCATATTTTTACTAAATCCCAGCTGGGATTAACTGAGACTACCTGGTCCAAAACCCTTGGCCCAACCCTGCAGGACCCCTTCCCAGCTCTGATTAGCCATTCTTTCCCTGAGTCCATGGTCTTAGGAGGCATGGGATGGGAGAGGGAATGGGGCAAATCTAGACCTAAACACAGGTCCATAAATCCTCACTGAGCCTCAGAATTGGGGATGAGGCCATCTTCACCCCCTTTCGTGTATCTGTGGGCCAGAACCAGTCACCAGGGTAGTGACTGGTAGAGGCTGGGGATCCTCTGGGCAAAAGCTGACTCTGAGGCCTCTGTCCTCTTTTTAGGCGCAGAGGTTGGGGAGGAGTTGTGAATACCGGTGCCCCAGGTTGCTGCTTGGCCCTAGACCTGGACCCCATCCAGCTCGGAAATGAGCCCCCCACCTCCCATTGGACACGGATTGTCTCCAGCCACAGCTGACTCCCAGCTGCCGGGCCTTGGCCTCACGAGCTGCCATAGAAGGGGCCAGCCAGGGATCACTGAAGCAGACCTAGGACTAGGCAGAGGGCCTGGGGTCTGCCAAAATTCTGGGTCTACTTTTAGGGTGTCAGCTTAACCCCAGAATTATCTTCTTAACCTTTTAAATACTTTCTAAATTATAAATGTAAATGTTGATGGTAGAAAATTTGGAAGCTATAGAGAAGTATACAGAAAATAATATCATATGAATTCTTACCACCCAGAAATAATCACTGCCTATATCTTGCTGGTTTTATTCCAGTAGTTAGAAAAACAAAAAACAAAAAACAAAAAAGCCGGACGTGGTGGCTCACGCCTGTAATCCCAGCACTTTGGGAGGCTGAGGTGGGCGGATCACGAGGTCAGGAGATGGAGACCATCCTGGCTAACACTGTGAAACCCCGTCTCTACTAAAAATACAAAAACTTAGCTGGGTGTGGTAGCGGGCGCCTGTAGTCCCAGCTACTCAGGAGGCTGAGGCAGGAGAATGGTGTGAACCCAGGAGGCGGAGCTTGCAGTGAGCCGAGATCGTTCCACTGCACTCCAGCCTGGGCGACAGAGTGAAGACTCCGTCTCAAAAAAAAAAAAAAAAAAAGAAAAGAAAAAAAAAGGTCGGGTGCAGTGGCTCATGCCTGTAATCCCAGCACTTTGGTTGGGAGGCCAAGGCGGGCAAATCACCTGAGGTCGAGAGTTCGAGACCAGCCTGATCAACATGGAGAAACCTGGCTCTACTAAAAATTATATATACACACACACACATATATATACACACACACTTATATACACACATACACACATATATACACACACACACACACATATATATACACACACACATACACACACACACATATATATATATATAAAATTAGCGGGGTGTGGTGGCACATGCCTGTGATTCCAGCTACTCGGGAGGCTAAGGAGGGAGAGTCACTTGAACTGGGGAGGCAGAGGTTGTGGTGAGCCGAGATCACACCATTGGACTCCAGCCTGGGCAACAAGAGTGAAACTCTATCTCAAAAAAAAAAAAAAAAACCATAGAATTATTTTTGCTCCATAAATGGGATCATTCTATACCCAGTGCTTTGTATCATATTTTAAATTTTCTCTAAAAATATTCCTATGTGATTAAAAGTTTGAATTTTTAGTGGGCATTAAGGTGCACAAGCTCCCCTCTCTTCCAACTGCAATTCCCTCTCCCCCAACAATCCCCCAGCTTTCAAGGGCTCCTAGTACCTGATCTATGGAGCTATAACTGCATACTGTGCCAGGGGCTTGGGACCTCTCTGGGGGCAAGAGGAGGACCAGAGCTAGGCCACAGAGACTCTCAAACTCATGGTGGGGGCAGACCTTTTAGCTCTGACTGAAGCCTGCTGCACCCACTCCCCATACCCAGGCACAGAGAAATTGGAGTCTTTGCTTTGGGTTCATCCTCCCACCCTAGTCATGCAAGAAATGTTACCCTGTCTCCTTTCACTTCCCATTTTCCTTGGGAATTGGGTCTCCAGGGTTTCTGAGGTTGCCCAACAGCTCCAGACCACTTTGAGCAGTCTCAACCATTCCCCACTACCTCCCCACTTCCCCTTGGCTCTGGCAACCCTGGGCTTGAGCTGACTTTCCTGGGAACCATTGGTGGGAATGGAAGGAAGTGGTGGGTAGGCGTCAGAAGACAAAAGGGGACTTAGGGCTAATATTTGATGTTTGAGGCTAAGGAAAAACTCTCACCCCTCCCCTTCTAGGGAGCTGCTGAGAGCCTTAGAATGGCCCCTGCAATGACACAGGGTGGGATCGGGAGGGAGAATTGGTAAGACCTGGAAAGAAAGGGGCACAGCTTTGGTGCTTTGACTTGGTTAAGCAGAGACAAGGGGCCCTTCCCTTCCCCCTCAAAAGCTCCTCCCCTCCCAAGCTCCCTTCCCAGCCCCCAAGCCCCTTTCCTTACTACGCATCTCCACCAGCCCAAAGCCTTTCCTGGAGTCTTCTCCACATTGTGGATCCTTCGCACACCTTGCAGCTGAGAGAAACATGCAAATTCCTTTCTTATTCTATGAGGAATCTCTAAGTTCAGACTCCAGAGGCAGGCCAGTGACAGTGGCCCATCCTTTTTCTCCAGTTTAACCTGACCCAGATAAATAATGGGACTTTGAGAGTTGTTCCCAGACTCCTTCCTTCGCCAAATTCAGTAATAATTTTATCCATAGCTCATCTTGTGCAGTACTTTATTTTATTATTATTATTTTTTGAGACAGGGTGTTGCTCCGTCGCCGAGGCTGGTGTGCAGTGGCATGATCTCAGCTCATTGCAACCTCCACCTCCCAGGTTCAAGTGATTCTCCTGCCTCAGCCTCCCAAGTAGCTGAGATTATAAGTGCCCGCCACCATGCCCAGCTAATTTTTGTATTTTCAGTAGAGAAGGGGTTTTTCCATGTTGGCAAGGCTGATCTTGAACTCCTGACCTCAGGTGATCTGCCTGCCTCAGCCTCCCAAAGTGCTGGAATTACAGGCGTGAGCCACTGTGCCCAGCATTGTGCAGTATTTTAAACCACGTGTTCATATGTATCTTCTTACATGATCTGCTAACCTTGCTCTCAGTAAGTAGGACTGGTCTTATTTTCCTTATTTTACAGATGAGAAACTGAGGTCTGAAGTCAGACTGTTGGTAATGTCAAAAAGTGGATCCCCTGATCCTCAGACCCCCAACCCTAGCCCTCCTGCCTCTATACTCAGCACTCCTGGACACTGAGAGGTCAAGTTCCCTCTGTCTGTGGTTTCCATACCTGCAGATTTCAGAGTGAGGCAGCCTCTGGCTCTTCCAAATCTAAATGCTGCTGAAATCTCCACCCAGAAAAAGCTTTCTGTCTCCAGACATCTCTGTTTGTCTTAATCCGTTCCCCTTGGTGGATCGCGGCTGGGAGGAGGGAGGAGGAGCTCTCGTTGTGAAGCCTCTCCTAATTGATTTCTCTCTGATGAGGTGCCATAATCCTTTCTAGCTGCCCTTACAGCTTCTCCAGTTTCTTGAAACAGCTTCTCCATATTCTTTCTCCTGGCCTCCCACATATTCCCTGGGCTAGAAATCTCTTTCTTGATATTAGTCTTGGCAGCCACCCTCCATGACAGCCTTAGGTCTGCACGTCCATCGAGAGAGCCTTACTTCCTTCCCAGAACCCTGCACATGGGTGCACATGGGTACACATACATGCACACACACATGCACACACGTACACACATGCGCGCGCACACACACACACACATGCACACACACACCCTTTGTTAGGAGTGAGTTTACTACTGCATTCTGGCCTGTCTCCCACATTTGAGTCAGGTGAAGGGGAACAGCAGCTTTGAAGATGGATTTAACCAGTTCTTCCTGAGGTGAGGCCTTTCTTGCCAAATCTATCAATGGTTTGTTGGGGGTCAAGAGAAGGTGCGAGTCCTGCTGTTTGTTCTTTGCTCAGCATTGGGACAGCTGGGGGAAACAGGCTTTCGTGGGCAATCCTGACCTCATGGCTAGGAAAGTCGACACCATTCTCCTAGACCACTGGCTGTCTTTTCCTTCAAGACCCCCGACCCCTTTGCCAAGCCCCTCACCAGGAGCAGAGCCCCAGATACCAGGTGGGCTGAAGCAGAGGACTCTGGCCCCGGACCCTCTGAGCCAAGCTGGGTCAGAACTCAGGCCTCCCACCCTATCATTCTTGTCCCCCACTTTCATCCAGCCTGCTCTGGAGGAGGGAAGAAGGAGATTGGCTGGGTGCAGTGCAGTGTTTCTGGGGACTGGGGAGGCAGGGGAGTCCATTCAAATTGACAAAAATAGAACATCAGCCTCATATCATTTTTCTCAAAACAAGATTTATTGAAGTTCTGTCGGTGAAAATCGCTGCTGTGTAGAACGCTTAACTTATAGATTAGATTACTCAGTCGTGCCTTACTACATTTTTCATTAGAAAAATATTGGCTGGGAGAGTTTGACCTCATAATCTCTGCATTTTAAACAATAACCAGAGGAAAACCAAATAGAAGGCACAAGTTAACGGTTTTCTCCCCCCAGCATTTCCCCCTGGGAGAGATCGGAGCGAGGGCCCGGGAAGGGAACAGGAGTGGAATCTGCTGTGTGAGCAATTCCCCATCTCCCGGCCCATTCCCCAGAGGCTGCAGGAGGCGGCCAGGGGTGGCAGGAGGCAGTGGGCTGCCCTGAGTCCTTGGGGCTTGGGCCTTGCCAGATCCCTGCCTCAGGTGGCCCAGAGCTCTGCAGGGTCCCAGCCCAAGGTAGGTTAGCATACATGAGGGGAGGGGGGGCCAGAGCATCAGGAGGGAGAGGGCATTTTTTCTGTCCCCCAGGGAGAGCTCAGTCTAGGTAGGGACACAAGAGTCATAAAGATTCAGGTGAGGGTATTAAATCCTCATGTTGTACCTTATGAATATGCTCAATCTTTATTTGACAATTAAATACTAAAAAAAAAAAAAAGAAAAAAAGTAAAGACCCAGAAGAATCCAAAGCCCAGGGCAACTCTGGAGCTCTATAGGAAGCTGCAGGAGTGGAGAAGTGAGGACATAACTACCCCTTGCTCCTCCACCAGAGGGGGAGAAGTCCCCTTACAGGGGGATTTTATGAAGGAAGGAGCAACTCCAAGGTGAGGCCGAGCTGGGGCAGTCTAGGCTGGCCTTGGGCATTCTGACCATTCCTCTCAGCTTAGGGGCAAAGGTACCTAAGGGACCCTAGGCCCGAAGCGCCCAGGCTGAGCCTGCAGGTGCTGGCTGCTGGCTCTAGGGTAGGGAAGGGGGCCATCCAGGTGCAAGCAGATCTCGGGTCACTTTACGACTGCTGATCTGATTCCTTGGAGAGTGGAACCCCCGCCCCCTACTCGGTTTCTACTTTCCGAGGCTTTGGTGATTTCCAAGTTCTGACACAGTCATTAGTTACAAAGAGCAATTATTTTTTCTTTGTCATTAAGTCATTTTTTAAATGGCTCCAGGCGACATCACAGAACAAAGAAACAAAATATCCATGAAAAGGCTTAATCACAAATTACTAATTATTTCACCCCCCCAAAATCATGAAATCTGAGCCCCATGAAAAAAGAGAAGGTCTCCCGTCCATAAGCTCGCCATGGCTCTTAGGCACCTAATCCATCATGGGGGGGCACTTCCTGGCCCCCTCTGAGCCCCGGGGGAGGGGGTGGTAGGGAGTCCCCCATTGCTGACCTTTGAAGTCACCTTCTGCCCATAGATACAGCCCTTCAGCCAATGGGGGGCAGCTTGAAAATGAGTGGGGGACCCAGCCAGAACCCCAGTACCTTGGACTTGCGATGCCTCCACCCCTCCTCCCAGGCCAGCAGTCTCTGGCCGAGGTATTCCACTCTGGGCCCTTTGAAGCCTGTGGGCCACAGCGGAGGAGCCGCCCCCCTGCCGTGGGGCTCCTAGAATCTCCAGCTGGAAAACAAACCGGAGGAGGAAGTAATCCTGGAGGGGAAGCTCCCGGGTCCCCAGACGTGAGGAAATAAAATGTGTTTGACACCAAGATGTATGGGAGGAGGGGGGACGTCCGGGGTTTGGGCCCCTCTATCGGCCAGGCTTTCTCCTAGGGCGGATTGCGGTCTCCTTATCTGACCCTTGCTGAGAGAGAAGGAGCAGCATGGAGGAGGCGGCAGTCAGGGAAGCCTTGTCTCAGTCTAAGAGCAAAGGTGAGTCTGCCAGGGCAGTGGGTTCTGAGGGAGGGCCGGCCTCCTAGGAAATGCCCACAGGTGCCCCCCCTTTCTGCCCACTACATCCAGTTCCCCTAGAGCAGCCTACCCTGAGCTTGAGAGACCAGCAGTCATGGAGAGAAAGAGCCTGGGAGGATGGGATTGCAGGTCCAGATGCGGGCCATGGAAAAGGAGGGGTAGGTGGGAGGGTGTGGTGGAGCCCCAACTTCAAAACCCACATAATCTCTCCTCACAGCTCAACCACAAACCTGACTTCAGAGAAAGCCCGATCTTCATTCATCTGTTCAGCAAACTCTTACCAAACCCTTGCTCTGTGCCAGGCAACAGGAATACATTGGTGGACACGATAGAGCTAGGTCCTGTCTTCATGGAGACGAACTTTACTTGAGTATCTTTTTGTTGAGAAGATCTGGGTCAAAGAGAAAGTCAGAGCTATGCCCAGTGTGTCTGTCCCAGCCTTTGCCCACTGTGGCTGTCTGGATAACTGTCCTTGGCTGTTTTCTGACTCCCCAGTCACACTACTCCCTTAAGTACAGGTCTTGTAGTCTCCTGGGTTCACTTCTGTGCCTGTCCTGGGCACCTGATAGAGAGGTGGGGAAGGTCAAAAGTGGAAGGAAGAAGGTAGGCAACAGGAGTTTAACAAACAGAACCTACTTAACAAATGATTGGAGTCATTGTTTCTATATCATATGACCTATGAAGACCTTGAGTATAAATGTCCAAAGTATTGGAATCACAGGCTTTGTCCCAGCAAGAAAGCTTACGACTCAAATAATAGTCCCCAGCCACGCACCCATCCTCATTCTCCCTCTTTCTCTTTCTTGTCAAACTGTCCCCTTCCTTCCCTCTCTTAAAATCATGCTGATCGAGGAACATCTGAAAATATGCTGGGACTTGGGCTGTCTTTATTCATTTATTTTTATTTTATTTTATTCTTATTTTTTTGAGATGAAGTTTCACTCGGTTGCCTAGGCTGGAGTGCAGTGGTGCAATCTCGGGTCACTGTAACCTCCGCCTCCCAAATACAGGTGATTGTCCTGCGTCAGCCTCACGAGTAGCTAGGATTACAGGTACACACCTCCATGCTCGGCTAATTTTTGTATTTTCAGTAGAGATGGGATTTCACCATTGTGGTCAGGCTGGTCTCAAACTCCTGACCTCAGGTGATCCGCCCTCCTCGGCCTCCCAAAGTGCTTGGATTACAGGTGTGAGCCACTGTGCCCAGTCTATTTATTTATTTATTTATTTTGAGATGGAGTCTGGCTCTGTCGCCCAGGCTGGAGTGCAGTGGCACAATCTTGGCTCACTGCAACCTCTGCCTCCCCAGTTCAAGTGATTCTCCTGCCTCAGCCTCCCGAGTAGCTAGGATTACAAATGTGCACCACCACACCCAGCTAATGTTTGTATTTTTAGTAGAGATGGAGTTTCACTACCTTGGCCAGGCTGGTCTCCAACTCCTGACCTCAAGTGATCTGCCTGCCTAGGCCTCCCAAAGTGCTGAGATTACAGGCGTGAGCCACCACACCTGGCCTATTTATTTACTTTTATTGAGAGAGAGTCTTGCTCTGTTGCCCAGGCTGGAGTGCAGCAGTGTGATTTCGGCTCACTGACACATCTGCCTCCCAGATTCAAGTGATTCTCCTGCTTTAGCTTCCCACTAGCTGGGACTATAGGCTCAAGCCGCCACCATACCTGGCTAATTTTTGTATTTTTAGTAGAGATAGGGGTTCTCCATGTTGCCCAGGCTGGTCTTCAACCCCTGACCTCAGGTGATCCAGCCGCCTTGGCCTCCCAAATTGCTGGGATTACAGGCATGAGCCACGGTGCCAGCCCAGGCCGTCTCTATTAAAAATACAAAAATTAGCTGGGCATAGAGGTGGGTGCCTGTAATCCCAGTTACTCGGGAGGCTAAGGCAGGGAGAATCGTTTGAACCCAGGAGGCAGAGGTTGCAGTGAGCTGAGCTCGCACCATTGCACTCCAATCGACAGAGCAAGACTATGTCTCGAAAATAAATAAATAAATAAAGATATCTCTTTAAAAGGAATAGGCTTTTCTTGGAGATTATCTGCTCCATCTTCCTGCTGCCAGTGATGGCAACCACTCCTCAGACCTGTAGTAGGTATGAGCCTTGGGTAATAGCCCTTCTTTCCCCTCGTAGCCATTCTCCCTTTCTTCCTTTAATAATAAAATCCCTGAGTGTTAGCTGGACCATGGCCACCTGGTTTAGGACTACATTTCCCAGACTCCCTTGCAGCTAGGTGTGTTTGGGTACCCAGATTCTGGCCAATGAGATGCAAGCAGAAGTAATGTGTGTTTCTGGACTCTGCCCTTATGAAGGAGTTGACACCCTCTTCTCCCTTTTTCACTGAGTGTAAATGGATATAGAAACTAGAGCAGTCATCTTAGACCTCAAGATGGAAGCCATGTGTTCAGAATGGTGGAAGCACAGTAAAGAGAGACCCTGGAGCCCTGACATTGGAGTGGAGCTGCCACATCTGCCCTGCAGTGCTTCTGATTTTATGGTAAAGAGAAACAAACTTATTAAGTGCTTACCCTACTATAATTTTGGAATTTGCTTTATTTCTTTTCTTTTGCTTCCCTGAGCAAACGAAAAGCAAATGAGCTAAGGCAGCACCATCCGATATAATGTGAACCACATATGTTATTTAAAGTCATCTAGTAGATAGCACCACTGCATTCCAGCCTGGGTGACAGAGCAAGAACTTGTCTCAAAAAAAAAAAAAAATCTTCTAGTAAACACATTAAAAAAATAAAATAAACAGGTGAAATTAAGTTATATTACATTTAACTCCATATTTTCAAAATATTACTTCAGCATGTGAACAACATAAAAATTTATATTAAAGAGATAAAGAGGTCCAGACTCAACGGCTCACACCTGTAATCTCAGCAATTTGGGAAGTGAAGGTGGGAGGACCACTTGAGCCCAGGATTTTGAAATCAGCCTGAGCAATGTAGCAAGACCCCGTTTCTATAAAAATTTTAAAAATTAGCTGGGCGTGGTGGTGTGTGCCTATAATCCCAACTATTCAGGAGGCTGTGATGGGAGGATCGCTTGAGCCCAGGAGTTTGAGGCTGCAATGAGTTATGATTGCACCACTGCCCCCCAGCCTGGGCGATAGAGGGAGACCCTGTCTCAAACAAACAAACAAAAACACAGAAAGAAAGAAAAAGAGAGAGAGATAAAGGGTTTACATTCTTTTTTTCATGCTAAGTCTTCAAAATCCAATGTATATCTTACACTCACATCTGAATTGGGCTAGCTGCATTTCAAATGCACAATAGCCACATTTGGCTAGTAGCCAGCACAGATTAAGGGAATTGCTAGAGGTTGAAACCAATTAGAGATTGAGGACCAGCCGTGAGTTAAGAATAATAGTTACAGTAACCACTGTTCCTACTGCTGCAAGGGCCTTTTGGCAGCATTATTCCTTTTCCAGCCAGATGCTTGGCATACCCAGAGTGCTCTGGCTTCAGCTCATGAGGAACAACTATGCCTTAGTTTACTATATTGGACCCTGGAGAAGGACTATCTTAGGAAGCAAGTAGGCCCCTAGGAAGATGGAGAAAGAAAAGGAAAAGCTGGGGTATGGGTTACCCTCCAATCTCCACTTTGGCTTTAATCAGAACGGAGTGGACCAGGAAAAACAGTACAGAGGTGTTATGTTCAGGGAGACCCAGGGCTATGACATATGCCTCCTGATCTCCTCTAAAGGATCAGGCTTATCTCATGTATTATGTGGATTAAAGAAAGAACAACGGTACCACATGAAAAGTCCATATTTACCAATGTAATATTTATCACCTTAAGACGCCCTCATCTGGATAACAAGTCAACATCTCCACCACCATCACAATCACCTCTTCACTTGTGACCATAATTATTATCACCGTCATTCACTGATACTGCCATCACCCCTAAAATTATTGTTTCTGTTACTCTAGCTTCAATATCACCATGTCCTTCCCGATGACAATAGTTATCATCCTTACTCCCTTTATCCCCTTGGCAACAACCATTAACCATGGCAACACTATGACCACTCATCACCTCATTCCTGCTATTACCATAATTACTACAATCTCTATCACTATCAATCTCACTACAACAACTTCCACCATCACCATAATAATGAAATTAGGCCCTGCAGCATCTCCACCACCTCAGTATTGTAAGGACAACCCCAGGTCCCCTTTTCCTGTCTAGAAGTCTCCGAGTATACCCATAATTTCCATCTGGTCAAAATAAGTTCTTGAACCCCTTGTCCCCTGGCAGCCCCCTCACTCAGTCATTCTTGCCTCAGGCTCAAGTTTGCATTGCTGTGTTTGACTTTTTAGATTCTGGACTCCTTGGCTGTCCTGACCACAGTCCATTGAAATCTGCACAGTCTTTCTGCCTGCTTGGATGCTCTGGCTTTGGGGCCCTTAGCTGATAACTAACTTGTGGCCACTTAGCCGTGGGCATTCTGCCATAAGTTATAGATGCCTGCCTGGCTGGGCCTGGGGAATTCAGCAGTGCCTTGCCCTCCCAGGGGGACTAATATCCTGCCAACATCTTTTCTTGGATTTTTGCTGAGCACAAACAGGCTGCGTTTGTCTAGTTGATCCCTGAAGGTAGGTTGGTCCCTGAAGCCCAAAGGAAGCAAGGAAAGGGTATTTCCTGGCAGGACTTACCAATATAGAAAACCTGTCCTTGTTAGTATAGTGGTGAGTTAAAAAAAGAAAGAAAGAAGGCTGGGCATGGTGGCTCATGCCTATAATCCCAGCACTTTCGGAGGCCGAGGTGGGTGGATCACGTGGTCGGGAGTTCAAGACCAGCCTGACCAATATAGTGAAACCCTGTCTCTACAAAAAATACAAAAATTAGCCAGGCATGGTGGCATGTGCCTGTAGTCCCAGCTACTCGGGAGGCTGAGGCAGGAGAATTGCTTGGACTCAAGAGGCAAAAGTTGTGGTGAGCTGAGATCGCACCATTGCACTTCAGCCTGGGCGACAGAACGAGACTCCCGAGACTCCATCTCAAAAAAAAAAAAAAAAAAAAAAAGAGAGAGAGAGAGAGAGAAGGAAAAAAAAAAAAAAATCCCGATGCATGGAAAGTGCCACAGGAAGGAGAAGAGGTTAGGGGCAGGAGATAAGCTCTGTTCTCCTGCTGACTTATCTAGTGGAGATCACAATGGTCTTGTTCTGGCTCATACATTTCCCAGAAAGGTTATCCCCAGAAAGAATGGAGACACATTGCTCTTTTGTGGAAGGTGTGCTGTAGAGAGAGACCTGGATATCCCACATCTCTTCCATGGACAGTGAGATCTTGGGCTCTGAAGCATTTGGGGAGAGGGACCTCCTCCACGGTTACTGATGGTAGTGACCATGTTAGAGGCAGCGGGAGCTGTCACCTCTTCCCACCCCTGGACTTTGGCCAAAGCCCCTCCAGTCTCTCTCTTGTCCTCTCAGGGATGCATAGGCACCTATGTTTTCTGCAAGCAGTCAACTCCTCCAGTTACATATGGTTCGAGTCCCTGCATGGGGAGAGAAAGGACCCAGTATATGCATCTGGATTGAGTTCAGACCCCAAAGCGCATCTCTTGGCCTGATCATGTAATCCAAAAGAAATTGCTCTCCAATCCCCAGTTCCGAGTAAAGTTTACCAGAGTGCTATGGGGTGGAGGGGTGAAGTAGGAAGAAGGGAACTGGATTCTCGTTTGATGTTTTGAGACTAGATTCCTTCTCAATGCCTGGCACAGGGCTCTGCCCAAGGCAGAGACTATCTACGGAAAAAATGGGGTTGGAGGCTCCCTGGACA
Organism: Rhinopithecus roxellana; assembly: GCF_007565055.1. Classification (NCBI taxonomy): domain Eukaryota; kingdom Metazoa; phylum Chordata; class Mammalia; order Primates; family Cercopithecidae; genus Rhinopithecus; species Rhinopithecus roxellana. The sequence goes on from NC_044559.1 coordinate 72,109,938, forward strand.
AGGCTGCCTACACTTTGAGGACAGCCCAATGCTCAGTAGTTACCCCCTATGCAGTACTCACCTCCAATGCGGGGTGAACAGATGATGGAGTGACCCTGGGAGGTGGCCAGGTGGGAGGGAAACTAGCAGCTTCCCCTTGCCACCACCAGAAGACATTATGGCCATAGACATACCTGTTAATAAGCACAACCTCTCCCTACTTCCATCACCAGAGAAAAGGGATACAGTCCTCCCTTTCCACCTCTTCCTTTCATTCATTTGTTCCATTTTTAATTTAGTGACTACCATGTGCTGAGCACACGAGCTTGGTGACCCAAAGATGAATAAGACTCGACTCTTATCCTTAAGGAGCCTGCAGTCTGATCAAGTCGTTACTAAGAAGAGAGGTAGCAAAAGATACCCTTGGCCTTTCCAACTTGTCAAGGGTCAACTGAATTCCTGAGCGGGTCCCCCTGAGAGGGCAGTGGGCGAGATTCCAGCAGGTAATGGATGAGCACAGCTATGCCCTGACAGGGACATTGCCTGCAATTGGTTCCAGTCATATATGGAGCCAAACTGCTTTGAAAATTGGGAGGGATGGTGACAGAAGAGAGCAGGCCTGCCCCTTCCCCCATCCCCTAGGAGCCTAGGGCCCTGTCCTGATCCCCCTTCTGGGAGATGAAACGTGTGGTTTCCCAAAGGTAGGAGCAGAGCAAATATCTTCTGCCTCGGAGGGGCCGGTCTCTGCACAGGCTGGGAACCCCCAGGGAAGCAGCACTGAGGGTCCTAGGAGAGAGGGCAGAGGCCAGAGGCAGGGTACTGCCTGCTCAGGAGGTCAGATTCCAGAGCAAACAGCAAGCTGTCTGCCTTTTCAGACTCTGAAAGGATGGGGGTAGGGGCAGGAAGGGAGGGTGAAAGTTTAGAGCCCCTGTGGGTAGGGAAGGCGCCTCCAGGGTCTGACAGGCACCCCCAGAACACTGTGTCTGCCCAAGCCTTTGCTGGGAAAGCAGAGGCCAGCGCAGCCATCGGGTGAGTGCAGCCACTGGGTCAGTGCAGCCGCTGGGCAAGTGCAGCCCTCGGATTTTGCCCCAATAACCAGAGTCCCATTAGCATAGTCTGAGGAGGGGGCCTGGCAGAGCACTTTGTCCTCCTCTCTCATTTAGTGGGGAAACAGTTCACACAAGGATGACCGCCATCTTGAGTCTCTTCTGTCAACTGCCCTATGGTCTCTCTGGCCATGCTGCGACAGAGCATCACTCCAAGAAACCCTCTGAGCTCATTTCCCCAGCTGCGCAGGTTCCCACCTCTGTTCCTAGAGCACCAGCATGAGTGAGCCTCAGGAACCACCCCAGATTTTAGGAGTTAGGAGTGGGGCTAGCTGTGCTGATGGCCATCTGGGCTCTGGTGAACTCCAGCCTCCTCCCATCCACCCACTGAGGGCGTCGTCAGGCCTCTGTGCTGAGCCGTTTGCCTCCTGCTCTGCCCCAAACCCGTTCAGCCCCCAACACTCTCACTTTCCTGTCCCCTTCATGCTTCTTAGCTCATTTCTCTCTGCTTCTGCAAACCTCCCTGCCAAATGTCCCCCCACCCCAAACCGACCCTTTTCCTCTCTATGTCCCCCCATGTACACCTCTCTGGGCTCTCCTTCTTAGGGACTAGGCCATGCCTAGGGGTAGGACTGGTGTGGTTTTGGTGACAAAAAACTCCTATGTCTACCCGAGTAAGTCACATAAATATACAAGCAGGGGCCAGGCATGGTGGCTCATGCCTATAATTCCAACACTTTGGGAGGCCAAGGTGGGTGGATCACTTCAGGCCAGGAGTTCAAGACCAGCTTGGCCAACATAGTGAAACCCTGTCTCTACTAAAAATACAAAAACTAGCTGGGGATGGTGGTGCGTGCCTGTAATCCCAGCTACTCAGGAGGTTGAGGCGGGAGAATTGCTTGAACCTGGGAGGTGGAGGTTGCAGTGAGCTGAGATCTTGCCATTGCACTCCAGCCTGGGCAATAGAGTGAGACTCCATCTCAAAAAAACAAAAAGAAAACATTAGCCTGGCATGGTGGTGCAGGCCAGCTACTTGGAGGATGAAGCTGGATAATTGCTTGAACCCAGGAGGCAGAGGCTGCAGTGAGCTGAGATCCGGCCACCGCTCTCCAGCCTGGCAACAGAGTCAGGCTCTGTCTCAAAAAAAAGAAAAAAAAAAAAAAAGACACAAGCCGGATTGGTGGTGTGAACCCGTGTGAAGCAAGTTGTGTAAAGGGCTGGCCCTGGGACAGAGGCCTGAAGAACATGGACAGGAGTCTCTCCTGAGAAATGCTGTGAAGGCCTGTCTAATCGCAGGTGCCTGTGGCCCAGCTTCTATCCAAGTGTGTCCCTCCGAAATTCATGTGGAACCTTAATCTCCACTGTGGTGGTAATAAGAGGTGTGGCCTTTGGGAGGTGATTAAGACTGGAGGGCTCTGCCTTCATGAGTGGGATTACTGTCCTTAGAAAAGAGGCTGAAAGGAGCTCCCTAGCCCCTCCCCCCATGCGAGGATGCAGCAAGAAGACATCAGGCTGGACGCTGTTGCTCATGCCTGTAATCCCAGCACTTTGGGAGACAGAGTTGGGCAGATCACTGGAGGTCAGGAGTTCGAGATTAGCCTTGCCAAAATGGTGAAACCCTGTCTCTACTAAAAACACAAAAATCGGCCGGGTGTGGTGGTGCGTGCCTGTAGTCTCAGCTGCTTGGGAGGCTGAGGCACATGAATCGCTCGAACCCAGGAGGTGGAGGTTGCAGTGAGGTGAGATCTTGCTACTGCACTCCAGCCTGGGTGACAGAGTGAGGCTCCGTCTCAAAAACAAAAACAAAAACAAAAACAAAAAAAGAAGACGTCATCTTTGAAGCAAGACCTTACCAGACGCTGAATCCATTGGCGCCTTGATCTTAGACTTGCCAGACTCCAGAACTGTAAGAAATAAATTTCCAGGCTGGACATGGTGGCTTATGCCTATAGTCCCAGCACTTTAGGAGTCAGAGTTTTTTTTTTTTTTTTTTTTTTTTTTTTGAGACGGAGTCTTGCTGTGCCGCCCAGGCTGGAGTGCAGTGGCCGGATCTCAGCTCACTGCAAGCTCCGCCTCCCGGGTTCACGCCATTCTCCTGTCTCAGCCTCCCGAGTAGCTGGGACTACAGGCGCCAGCCTCGTCGCCCGGCTAGTTTTTTGTATTTTTTAGTAGAGACGGGGTTTCACCGTATCAGCCAGGATGGTCTCGATCTCCTGACCTCATGATCCGCCCGTCTCGGCCTCCCAAAGTGCTGGGATTACAGGCTTGAGCCACCGCGCCCGGCCCTTTTTTTTTTTTTTTTTTTTTTGAGACGGAGTCTCGCTCTGTCGCCCGGGCTGGAGTACAGTGGCCGGATCTCAGCTCACTGCAAGCTCCGCCTCCCGGGTTCACGCCATTCTCCTGCCTCAGCCTCCCGAGTAGCTGGGACTACAGGCGCCCGCCACCTCGCCCGGCTAGCTTTTTTTGTATTTTTCAGTAGAGACGGGGTTTCACCGTGTTAGCCAGGATGGTCTCGATCTCCTGACCTTGTGATCCGCCCGTCTCGGCCTCCCAAAGTGCTGGGATTACAGGCTTGAGCCACCGTGCCCGGCCCAGGAGTCAGAGTTTGTACAGATCACTTGAGCCCAGGAGTTTGAGATACAGCCTGGGGAGCCTGTATCTCAGAGAAACCCCATTTCTTAAAAAAAAAAAAAAAATACAAAAATGAGCCAGGCATGCTGGCATACACCTGTAGTCCCAGCTACTTGGGAGGCTGAGGTGCGAGGATGGCTTGAGCCTGGGAGGCAGAGGTTGCAGGTGAGCTGAGATTACACCACTGCACTCTAGCCTGGGTGACAGAGCAAGACCGTGTCTAAAAAAAAAAAAGAAAGAAAAGAAAAAAGAAAAACATTCCCTTGTTTCTAAATTACCCAGTTTAAGATATTTTGCTAAAGCAGCAGGAGCAGATGAAGACAGGCCCAATTTCCAGAACTCTTCTCAGGACCTCAAACAGGCCTGGACAATGAGTCAGGAGAACATCTAGGGTGGAGTGGGGAAGGATTTGACCCCTTGCTGTTTCTCCAGCCAGTAAACCCAATCTTACCACTTCTGCTACCCTTGCCCAGACACAGTGCAAAGCGTGGAGCTGGTCTCCTTCTCAAATGTCCTCCTGTCTCCAGGCCATGTCTGTCTGTAGCCTATCTGGGGCTGGGGGCTTAGCAAATAGGAGAGGAGCTGGGCACAGTGACTCATGTCTGTAATCCCAGCACTTTGGGAGCCCAAGGTGGGAGGATCACTTGTTAACTCTAACAGGAGTTAGAGACCAGTGTGGGCAACATAGTGAGACCCTGTCTCTATAAAAAAAAGAAAAAAGAAGGCCAGGCATGGTGGCTTACACCTGTAATCCCAGCACTTTGAGAGGCTGAGGCAGGAGGATCAGCTGAGGTCAGGAGTTCAAGACCAGCCTGGCCAACATGGCGAAACCCTGTCTCTACTAAAATACACAAATTAGCCGGGCATGGTGGCATGCCCCTGTAATCTCAGCTACTCGGGAGGCTGAGGTTAGAAAATTGGTGGAACCCAAGTGGCAGAGGTTGCAGTGAGCAAGACACCACCAAAAAAAAAAAAAGAAAAAGAAAAAACTAGCCTGGCATGGTGGCGTGCACCTGTGTTCTCAGCTATTCCAAGGCTTAGGTGGGAGGAGGGAGGATCACTTGAACCCAGGGGTCAGTAAGCCATGATTGCACCACTGCATCTCAGTCTAGGCAACAGAGTGATACTCTGTCTCAAAAAAATTTTTTTTTAAAAGGGAAATAATAGAGGGAAGTCTTCTGGGAATGACAATGACACTCACTCACAGGCACACACATCCAGCGAATGCACATGGATGCCCTGGCTCAGGTCCACACTTCTATATGCCTGTGCACTCACACTTGTACATGTGCGCCCTGTCTTATCCATTCAGTCATCCAACAAATATTCATAGAGCAACCACTCTGCCCTAGACACTGGGCTAGGAGCCGGTGTGGCAACAATGAACGAGACAGACCTAGACCAGTGGTCTCAGCCTCCACGGAGCTTACAGCCTAGCAGGAGAGAGATATATATCTTAAACTAATATTTACACAAAATTGTTAAAGACAGTCAAATCATAATAAGGGCCATGGTGGAGAAAATTCCACTGGACTCTAAGAAAAGAGAGCATGGGGTCCACACAGGGTCTTCATTTAGAGTTACGCAGGCTGCACCGCATGAGAGGGCTCCAGGAGAGCACGACCAGTGGCTGTGTCTTTGTGACAGAAAGCGTGCCTTTTTTTTTAACTCTCTCAAAGCCATCTCCTGGCTGGCGGTGTCCTGAGGCGCCTAGCTCAGTCTGGGGGTCAGTTTCACACCTACTATCCTGCATGCCCAATTTCATAAGGTCTCAAGCCCAATTTCAGGATCAATCTTGCTTTCATACAGAGTATTGCAGAACACCCTGTGGTACACTTGCACAATCATCCACACTGCTCAACATCACACACAAGCTCACACGGGCTCCAACACCCTATTACAGACATGATTTTCACACACACTTGAGGACCCTCACAATCACACAAAGATCCTCACACATATACTGTCACATGTATGACAGTCTCACGAAAGTCACACATAAGCCTTCATATCCCATCACACATGCGGTTCTTTACGTACCACATATACCCATTACTTCATTACAGCCACACACAGTTCCTCACACCCTGTTACACACACACACCCCCACACGCACACACAGTCTCTCGTACACGCAGACGGTCACGCTCCTGTTAGGCTTCTGGAGACAGGCATGTGCAGCCCCTGATCACAGTTAAATGTCAGCGAGTCCCTCTCCTCCCAGTTAGAGATGAATTGTTGCTCGGGAGATATTTCATCCTTAATGCCTCCTGCTTGAACTGGAGCATGCATCTCCGGGAGGTTACGTTTCTCCCAATCCGTCTGCTGTCCCCCGGCTGGCTCAGGGAGCTGCCCTCCTGCCTCTCAGCTTTCATGGGGGGAGGGGAGGGCTCCCCCTCTCTTTACAGCCTCTCCCCAACCCAACCCTTCCCTCCCGCCAGCTCAGCTCCAGGAAAAAGACCAAAGCCCAGGCAGCCGCGCATTCCCCCTCCGGAGCTTCCAGTTCAGGAGATGTCCCCAGAGCCCAGGGGCTGTAGCCTGGCCACACCCAACCCCTACCCCTGCTGCTAACTGCAGTCCGGGCCAACACAGACTCCATGGCCTAGAGAAGAGTTGAGGATAGAGAGATAGGATGTGGTATTGAGAAGCCTGGCATTGAGAGACAGCCACTCTTAAGGATTGGTCTGCACCCACATCCCTCATTGTCATAAACAAAACAAACAAAAAAGCGTGATTGATGCCAATATGAGGGTAAATTAATACAACCCTTCAGGAGGGAAGTTGGGTAAGAAGTATCCCCAGCCTCCACAAAGTATACCCCTTAGCCCCAGCAATGTCTAGGAATGTATTGTAAGGAAATAAACAGGAATAGTCCAGACGATTTAACTTCAAGTGGCTCATTCCAGCCTTGTTTATAAGAGTGAAAAATTGGAAACAGCCTAAACATCCCACAGTAGGGATTGGCAATGGTACAACCATCAACAGAATACCATGTAGCCATTAAAATGATGGTGTGGAGGAATGTTTAGCATCAATGAAAGACATTCACAACGTAACATTGAGTAAAACAAGCAGGTTGCAAAACAGTATGTATACTAAATGCAATGTGGTAGTCTGGATTGGATCCTGGAATAAGAAAGGGACATTAGTGAGAAAACTACTGAAAGCCAAATAAAATCTGAAGTTCAGTCAATAATAACATGCCAGTGCTGATTTCTTAACTCTGATAAATATACTATGGTAATGTAAGATGTTAACATTAGGGGAAAGTGTATAAGGGGTGTATGGAAAACCTGTACTAGCTTTGCAAGTTTTCTGTATATCTAAAATTATTCCAAAATTACCAAAATTCCAAAATGGTTTATTTTAAAAACCATTATGCATATATAATGTAATCCTCATTTTGGTTTTTAAAAAAGTGTGTATAGGCCAGGCGCGGTGGCTCAAGCCTGTAATCCCAGCACTTTGGGAGGCCGAGATGGGCGGATCACGAGGTCAGGAGATCGAGACCATCCTGGCTAACACGGTGAAATCCCGTCTCTACTAAAAATACAAAAAACTAGCCGGGCGAGGTGGCGGGCGCCTGTAGTCCCAGCTACTCGGGAGGCTGAGGCAGGAGAATGGCGTAAACCCGGGAGGCGGAGCTTGCACTGAGCTGAGATCTGGCCACTGCACTCCAGCCTGGGCGACAGAGCGAGACTCTGTCTCAGAAAAAAAAAAAAAAAAAAAAAAGTGTGTATAGCCCTTCCTCCATGTGAAGACACAGCTAGAAGCCTCCATCTCCAAGAAAAAGGCCCCTCCCAGACACGGTGGCTCACACCTGTAATCCCAGCACTTCGGGAGGCCGAGGTGGTCAGATCACTTAAGGTCAGGAGTTCGAGACCAGCCTGGCCAAAATGGAGAAACCCCATCTCTACTAAAAATACAAAAATTATCCGGGCATGGTGGCGGGCACCTGTAATCCCAGCTACTCGGGAGGCTGAGGCACAAGAATCACTTGTACCGAGGAGGCAGAGGTTGCAGTGAGCTGAGATTGTGCCACTGCACTCCAGCCTGGGCAATAAAGTGAGACTCTGTCTCAAAAAAAAAAAAAAAAAAAAAAAAAGGAAGAAAAAGAAAGAAAAAAGAAAGAAAGGAGGAAGGAAGGAAGGAAGGAAGGAAGGAAGGAAGGAAGGAAGGAAGGAAGAAAGAAAGAAAGAAAGAAAGAAAGAAAGAAAGAAAGAAAGAAAGAAAGAAAGAAAGAAAGAAAGAAAGAAAGAAAGAAAGAAAGGAAAAAATGGCCCGCACACACCACCAAATCTGCCAGTGCCTTGATTAAAAAGAATACCTATATCAAGATCTGGGAAAGTGTTCAACAACATATTACCATTGGTAATTTCTGAGGAGTGGGATTATGGGCCATTATTTGAATACTCTTTGTGTTTAATAAAGGGACATATACCACTTGCATGAACAAAAAAGAAATAAAAGCTGAATGTCACTGGGGATGCTGAGAGTGTCTTCATTCCCAGCCACCCCAGCCAGCCTCCTTCGTTCCCCAGCATGGGGTTACTGAAGACCTGAAGGTCTTGAGCCATTCTGGACGGGGTCTTTCACTTCCTGTCCAGCCACTAATTGGCATGACCCTCACTCCCTTCACTCCTTGGAAACTCCAGAATTTCAGGATCTGACCTTCTCTTCTTTGAACCCAATCCCCTATCTTCTCACCGCATTCATTCCTGTTGACTTGCTCTCTAGTCCTTGAAACCCTCTGCTTTCTCCCAGTCCCTCACCCCCACTCTGGCTTTACTTTCTCCCTTTTTACCCTGTTCTATATCAGCCACTTCAACCGTGTGCCTGCTGCCATCCTGCCTACCCCACACCAGCCCTAAGCAACACCACAGTTTGCTTTTCTGGCTCCCATTCCTGGGCACTCTAGAGCAGGTGAAAAACTTGGCTCATTCATGCTGTCTCAACTAAGTCCTTATCACCATGTGGAAAACACTTCTTCTGCATTTGTAAGTGACTCCCTGTTACAATTCCACAACCACTACAGGCTTCCTCCGCAAGCTTTCAACTCCCTGCTCTTCTCTCTTAGAGGACTGTCCCTCTAACTTGACCAAAAATATGGACTCCTTTCCTCAAATAATGTGCCCCACTCTACTTGTCCCCAAACCTGCCAGTCCACCTCAGAATATCCCTGGATCATCACTTATCCTTTCTTCCCTCCTGTCTCTAAGGAGGAAGAGTTCCTTCTCCTTACCAAAGACTCAACATCTTGGGTGCCTTTCCGGAACTTTCTCCATCAAGCATCTTCTCCTATACCTTGTCCCTCTTGGTTCTCCCTCCCTCCTTTCTCCTGGACTTTTTGTTTTTATTTATTTATTTTTTAATTTCGATTTTAATTTTTTTGGACAGGATTTCACTCTGCCAGGCTGGAGTGCAGTGGCACGATCTTGGCTTACTGCAGCCTCCACCTCCCAGACTCAAGTAATTCTTGTGCCTCAGCCTCCCAAGTAGCTGGGACTACAGGCACGTGCCACCATGCCTGGCTAATTTTTTGTATTTTTGGCAGAGACAGGGTTTCACCATGTTGCCCAGGCTGGTCTCGAACTCCTGAGCTCAAGTGATCCTTCTGCCTTGGCCTCCCAAAGTGCTGGGACTACAGGCATGAGCCACCACACCTGGCCTCTCCTGGACTTTTTTAATGAGTAATCACTGTAATCATCTCTAGTTCTTTGCCATTCAACTCTTCATTCAATATTCCCACCACATTGTAGTCTCTTACAGTCATCTGTGACCTCCAAATAACCGCCCACTGGCCGTTTACTCTGTCTTCCTCACTGATTGATCTGCACAATTTGATACTAATTCCCTCTTTAAAAACTTACATTTGGGAGGCTGAGGTGGGCGGATCACTTGAAGTTAGGAATTTGAGACCAGCCTGGTCAACATGGTAAAATCCTGTCTCTACTAATAATACAAAAATTAGCCAAGTATGGTGGTGTGCATCCGTTATCCCAGCTACTCGGGAGGCTGAGGCAGGAGAATTGCTTGGACCTGGGAGGCAGAGGTTGCAGTGAGCCAAGATCGCGCCACCGTACCCCAGCCTGGGCAACAGAGCAAAACTGCGTCTCAAAAACAAAAAGAAAAACACAGAAAACACCACACTTCCATGATCTCCAAGCTACTCACTCCCCTTGATTTCCTGCTAACCTCCCAACCACTCCTTTTTAGTCTCCTCTGACTTCTTTTCTTCCTTCAACTTCCTAAATATAGGGATCTCCCAGGATTCTGTTTCCAGTCTTGAACTACCATTCCCTCTCTCTAGCAAGCTCATCACTTCCCTGGTTTCAACGAGCTATCTGCTTGGAAGAATCTCTAACTGACAGCTTCTGACTTCCAGTCTGGAATGTCCAACTTCCTGCTGGGCATGTGTGAGTGAATGTCCCAGGAGCACCTCAGACTCATCGTAAACATAATCATGATCTCTGTCCCCTACCCCCAAAAAGCCCTGCCTCCAGACTTCCACTTTCTTTCAAACAATCAAGCCTGGCCAGCCATGGTGGCTTATGTCTGTCATCCCAGCACTTTGGGAGGCCGAAGGAGGAGGATTGCTTGAGCCCAGGAGTTTGAGATCAGCCTGGGCAACATAGTGAGACCCTGTCTCTATTTAAACAAACACGCAAACAAAGAACAATCAAGTTTAACACCTAGGAGTCATTGGACTTCACCCTTCTCCTTCCTTATTTCCCAAGTCCATTCACCACCAGGTCTGGCCAACTCTCCACTAGCCTCAGCTCTTGCTCACACCCCTTTGTGTTCTGTCCTCTCTGCCCACTCTGGTTCTGCCCTTCCTTACCTGAACTATAGCAATATCCTCATCCATGACCCTCCTGCCTCCCATCTTGTCCCACTCACGCTATTCCTACTATAGCAACAGCCCACAACCCCTAAGGCTAGGGTGACCATATACTTTAGTATTCAAACCAGGAGGCTTTTATGAGTGAAAGGAAGAATTGTAAAGTAATAATAATTTAAAATAAAAAAAAACAATGTCAGAGGAACAGCAGGCATACACTGGAACTATCTTGGGCATACAGTTATCCAAACTAAAGCATGTGCCTGATCACGTCCCTCTCCGACTCAGAGACCTCCCATGACCTCTACTGAATTCAGTTCAGACGCCTTGTGCTGGCATTCCAGTCCCACCTTTCCAGCTCTGTTCTACCTCTGTCTCCTAGTTTATTTATTTATTTATTTTTTTTTTTTGAGACGGAGTCTGGCTCTGTCGCCCAGGCTGGAGTGCAGTGGCCGGATCTCAGCTCACTGCAAGCTCCACCTCCTGGGTTTACGCCATTCTGCTGCCTCAGCCTTCCAGGTAGCTGGGACTACAGGCGCCCGCCACCTCGCCCGGCTAGTTTTTTGTATTTTTTAGTAGAGACGGGGTTTCACCATGTTAGCCAGGATGGTCTCGATCTCCTGACCTCGTGATCCGCCCGTCTCAGCCTCCCAAAGTGCTGGGATTACAGGCTTGAGCCACAGCGCCCGGCTATGTCTCCTAGTTTATACAAAACTCATTGGCCCTTGAACATGATTCATGCAATCCTACTCCTGTGCCTGCGTTCATGCTGTTTCCTCCTTCAGGAACTCCTTGGCTCCAACTCTGCCCCTCAGATCCTATTCTTATTTTGAGACCCAAACCACAAACTATCCTCCACGAAGCCTCCCCTCATCCTCTTTTTGCACCTCACATTTCTTCTTGTAACCATTTGCATTTCCTCCTTATCATGTTATTTTTGTGCTTTGCCCTCTCAAGATGTTGATTGGTGACTGCACACGGCTCCACTCCCAGCCAGCTCTTTGGCTGGGCAGCTGTTTACAATGTGTCCTGGCGTTAAAAGATGAGCTGGGCCAATCCGATTTCCTCTCCTGGGAATTTGAACTATGAAATACTGAGAGACTAGAGCAGTTAGCAGAGACTCAGAGAGGCCGGCTGGTCAAATGCAAGTCACGGTTATGAGAAATTATGAGGAAACCCAGGAAGCTCTCGGTGCTGCACGGGGGTCAGAAGCAGTTATGAGCTGGAGCTTGGGAGGCTGACCTGAATGAGAATCCTTACTCTGCCACTTCCTGTCTTGAACCTGGAGCAGCTTACCTAACCTTGAGCCTCAGTGTTCTCATATGTAAAATGGGGGTAATGATATTAACTGCACAGTGTTCTAAAGAGGATTAACGGAGATAAACATGGAAACCAATAGATCTGGCTCAGAATTTGTTAACAATTATTCTTCCTCCACTTATTATAATAACAATGATTAATTTCATTAATAATAATGAAGAAAGAGGTAACGAAGAAAGAGACTCTGTGGAGTTCCCATCCACCTGACCAGGAGAGAGAAGTTGGTCCCCAGAGCTTCTTTGGTCCCTGCATGCTTTCTGGGCCCAGTTCCAATGACAAGCCGTGTGCTTCAATACAAAAGGCCTTCCTTTTTCTTGTGATTACTCAAGTGAACCTCTGTTTCTTGCAAACAGAAGGACCCCTGCCCAGACCCCTGTCTTCCTTTCATGTCTGGACTTGAGCTTCTCAAAGTCTAGCACAATAGTCTGTCTACTTCAGTATCCTGCCTGGGCGTTGAACACAGCTGATGCCCAATGCTTGGTGAATAAAAGAATGAATGAATGAATAAGATTCCAAAGCCTTTGCAGGAAGCCTATGGAAAGGCTACTTTTAGGAGACTCAGAAGTCCATATTGTGGGGGAGAGTTCATTCACAGCACTGTCCTTCAACGCAGGATAGAAGGCAAGCCAGGACTGGAGCACTCTGGACCACTTGCCTACACCCTGCTAGGCCGTGCCTTCCCTGTGGCACCAGGATAAGGGGCAGAAGGTGACAGAAGGGACAACTGGGGGAAGACACCTGCTGGGTCAGGATACCAGCCTGCTGAAACAGGGTTAGGCCTGTCCCCTTCCCTGCCCACCCTCTTCCCCTCCACTCCTTCTCCCAAATCCCAGACTCCAGTTCCACTCACATCTTTTCAGACCCTTCCCTTCACCATGTTTTCTTACCATGTCTTTGCTCATGCCATTGTTTCCCCTTCCGATGCCCTTCGCTCTCACCTCCCATGAAAACTCCTACCTGTCTTTTAAAACCCAGTTCAGAACTAGCCCCCTCCTGGAATCTTTCTTGGATCTCTCAGGCAGTTAAATGTTCTTGTTCTGTGCTTCCACAGTCTTTTTGGAGATTTTATGAGCCTCAGTTCATCGCTCCAATTACCCGTGTACTTGTCTGTCTTCCTCCAAAAAGGTCTCAAGGACAGGAATTGTGTCTTATTCATCATTGTGTCCTCAGTGCTTAATAAAGGACTTAACTCACAGTAGGCTTTCACTAAGTGTTTGTTGACTGACTGTACGAATGTAATAATAGATTAATTCACAGTTTCTCTCAGCTCTGGGATCCCTGGCTCCTGCTGTTTTCTCTTCTTCTTTGGCTGTCTTGGGCATTTACTGAAGCCTTCCACAGTCCTGTGACTATTTCCCTATGGCACTACTACCCACTCCCAGTCCTGAGCAATGTCTGCTGTCCGTAACACAGGACACTACAGGGCTACAGACCCAAAGCTTCTTGAAGCTAGAGATCTGGGAGTTAGGTCTTGAGGAAGGACCACAGGAGAATGAGGACACAGTGGAGTGAGTTGGCACCTTGATGTCCTCATTGGCCATGTGGGGTCTGATGAGTGGTTTCAGGCTCTCCCTCCCAGGCAGGCCTTTGACCAGGCTCCAGGCATGGCTGCCACTTGCCTGCCCTCCTACCTCCCCAGGCCCATGGCTGAGCGGCTGGCGGAGGCTGCACTGGGCCAGCCTGAGCAGACAGCCTTGCGCAATTGCTGGCTCCAGGCCTCCCAGCCCAGCTTGTAGCTCCCCCCAGAGTGGCGGGATTGATTGGCTGCAGCCAGAATGGGCACCAGTCTCCCTGGCTTGGACAGAAACGGGGCCATCTGTTACACCTCTAGTTAAAAGTACATAAAGTTGAACATTTGTGCGCCGACAATACCACCCCTGACACCCTACACGCGGCACAGCGCTCCGGCTCCTTGGCAGGCTTGCGCCCCGCGACAGGCCCGCGCAGCAACGCCTACATGCTGGCTCATTTGGCACTGCTGCAGGCACCATGGCTCCACCCTCCAGAGGCCTGCCCCAGCTGGGTCTAGCCTAAATTCTCAGATCCCACCTGTATTAGAGAATAAAAGGGAGAATTGAGGGGTGTGAAGGTGTATATTGGTGGGCAACACCTGCTCCAGCTCAGGGTGCCTGCTGGGCTGCAGATAATGCCAGGCTTCAGGCTGTGATTTGGGAGGACCCAAGAAAGCTGCTCATGCCAGTCTCAGGGGTCAAGTCTCAGGTGGACCCAAGTTGCTCCTGTGCTTGGGTCAGGCCTTTGGTTTCCTGGACTAAGCCAATTAGAAAAGTCCACTTTGTTTCCCAGTAAGATCATGTCCCTTGAGTTTGGAGTGCCCAAGGCATCCTGTTACAGCAGTTAGTGGGACCACCCTAGACAAGACTGGGTCCTGAACTTTGCCCTTGCTTTCTGAGTTCTAGGCTCTGGTTTCTGGGCTCCAGGATGTGGATTCTGATTTCTGAACCCCATTTTCTGTTCTCTGGCTCTGGGTCTGGAGATTTAAGGCATTCCACAAATGTCTTTTCCCACTTGTCTTTTTCTGGTACTCTAGTCAGGCTAGCCTGCCTGCTCCCCAGAACGATTGTGGCCATTCCTGCCTCTGTCCCTTTGCTCTTGCTCCCCATCACTCCAACCTAGAATGGTCTATTATTTCTTCCTCTTCTTCTTCTTCTCCTCCTCCTCCTCCTCCTCCTCCTCCTCCTTCTTCTTCTTCTTCCTCTTTCTTCTTTCTTCTTTCTTCTTCCTCTTCCTCTTCTTTTTTTTTTGAGATGGAGTCTCACTGTGTCACCTAGGCTGGAGTGCAGTGCTGTGATCTTGGCTCACTGCAACCTCTGCCTCCCTGGTTCAAGCAATTCTCCTGCCTCAGCTTCCCAAGTAGCTGGGATTACAGGCATGTGCCACCACACTCAGCTAATTTTTGTATTTTTAGTAGAGATGGGGCTTCACCATATTGGCCAGACTGGTCTCAAACTCCTGGCCTTAAGTAAACCTTGGCCTCCCAAAGTGCTGGGATTATAGGTGTGAGCCACCGCACCCAGCTAGAATGGTCTATTTCTTCCCTCCAGCCACTCAATTCTTCTCATGCTTCAAGGACTAGCTCTAGTCTTAGTTTTGCCAGCCAGGCTTCTCTGGCTATAGGCCCTTCCCTGCTCTGATCTGCAGAGGTTTCCCTCACCATCTGAATGGTTTCTTAAGAGATTTGTCCAGTATGAGTCTTGAGATCCTTCTGCACAGGCAGAATCTGGGCTGGCCCTTGCCTTATCCACAAGCTAGCAAAGGGCTAGGCATGTGATGTCAGGGGAGGCTCTAGACATGCCCACTTGAATGCAGCCCAGCTGTAGAATAAGGGGGATAATGACTGCGGAGGTGGTTCTGGCTCCCTCAGTGGCTACCCTAGTGGCTCTGTCAGTCACAGCCCAGAAAGCAGATGGCCAGGTAGGCAGACAGCTTCTAGACATTGGTTTACTCATGTGTTTGTTTGATACACATTCATTGAATACCTTCTCTGTGCCCCAGGCCTGTGGTCAGCATGGAACAAGGGAGAGAATCATTTTAAAAACCGTGATTAGACACAGTCCCTGCCTTCAAAGAGCTTATCCATTAGTTTAAGACTATAAGTCACAAATAATGACAATGCATTGAACCAACCAAAATCAACAGAAGTGCTCTTTGTCTTATGCAACAATGGAATCTTGGAGCTGGAAAGGACCCCAAAGTCAGAGACTCTGATATCCCATCTTCAGCTAAAACACATTTATATACGTTAAATGAAACAATGTGATGAAAACTTTTACTTGACACAAAGTGATGGTCAAATGATGACAATGTTGGTGATGACAGTAAGACAGTGATTATTTTCTTTCTTAGCAGGCGCTAAGCCCTGCTTGCATACTCCATGTGTTGGGGGAAGCTCATTCCATTGTTTCTACTTTGATCCTTCAGAAAGCCATTCTCAAGGACAAGCTGAAATCAGCCTCCCTGTCCCCTCTCAGCAATTCACTGGACTTGATTCTAACTCCCAGACCACACAGCAGAGCTGGGACTAGGGTGAGGTGAGTGAGATGCCCAAGGCACAAAACCTAAGGGATCGCACACAGCGCTGAGAGCAGATGCCTTCCTTAAATATGGCACCTCACATGCCTTACCCTAGTCCTAGCCCTGCCACACAGTCTGTGCCTCCTCCCCAGTCAGCCCCAGGGGGAAATTGTCAGATTTCTAAAGTAACTTAAATCTTCAAAGGAGCTCTGACCAGCATCCTACAGGATGTGTGTTGACCTGGTGCAGCCCCCACTCCCAGGGATGGGGTGATAGGGACAGAGGCAGACTGAGATTTCTAGGAGGGTATGAATTCTAGCCAGGGAGACTCACCTGCCCACTTCAAGCCTGTCCTGCACAATTCCTTCTGCCCTGCCTGGTTACTGCCAACTCCCTCTCCCCTACAGCAGTGGTACAAGCATCTTAAGTAAGAATGGTGTGCCCAGATCTGGGCCCTATAAGAAGCCAGGTGGTGGGCTCTGAAACACATTGAGTTGTGGGCCTGGATATAGAAAGTAATGAGGCTGTTTCTCCTTCCCATGGGCATCTCCAGGTAGGGATGTGTGTGTGTGTGTGTGTGTGTGTGTGTAGAAGGCAGAACGTAAGGTTTACAGAAAAACCCTGGAGAATGGGGGCGGGGAGGGGCATGGAGTCTGGAAGACAGTATGACCAGCTACACTACTTCCTAGTTTGGTCACCTCAAACAAGCCACGTTATCTTTGTGAGCCTCAGTTTGCTAGCTGTAAAACCAGACTTTAAAAGACTATTTTCCTACCTAGTCAGAGGATTATGAGAGGGCCAACTGTGACAGGCTGAGATCCTGACTAGGTTCAGCTGTCTTCATGGGCTGGGGTGAGGCCCAGGCATGCTGAAACCTCCTGGGCTCTGCCCAAACTGGAGTTGCACCCTGTCTGCTCACCTGGGGTCCAGCTTGCTCTGTGTTGCCTGAAACCACTCCTGCAGCCTCTCTGTTTCTCTCTGGCCCTCATCGATCCTGACTTTACAAATTCTCGATTTTTTCTTTCCTGTTTAAAAAATCCTGTCCACCTTCAAGGCGTCTTCAGCCTCTCAAGAGCCCTGAGAGGGAGGCAGCGATGGAATTCTTCCCATTTTCATAGTTGCAAACCAAGGCCCACAGCGCGTTCCAAATGCAAGGTGTGGCAGGGGAGAGGAAGGGTGCTTGAATTCGGCTCTTCCAAGCCCCTCCTCGCAGGCTGGAGGCCTAGAGGTCACAGAGAGACGCGCTGGGATGGGCGTGTGGGCTTCGACACGCAGGCGAGAAGGGCATCCAGGGCGTTGGACCTGCGCGGTGAGCGCAGCGGCCAGGGCCTGCGCTTCCCGCGACCCGCCGGCAGCAGGCGCTGTGGCAGCGGCGCCCTCAGTCCAGGAGCCTTAACTTAAGAATAGCTCACACTAATATCCCTGGCTGTGCGGAAACAGCGTTTTATTAAATGCTTCACACAGATTTGGTATAATAAAGATGAATATATTATATCCTTTGCCTCCCCCAGAGTGAGACAGTAATAAGGGAGGAGGATAAAAAACAATAAAGTGAAACATAAATACAATGTAATGGGACTTGTGGAGAGGGACCCGTGGCCTGTCTGGGCCGCCACGAGCGACCCCTCCGCTGGGACTGGGGACGGGGTTGCCGGGAGCCGGACTCCAGTCCCTCCTTGCCCAACCAGATGGTCCCAAGCCCTGGCTTCCACACTGCTGCCCTGCAGCTAGGAGGACCCGATCTGGGTGCCGGGCTGGGGACGTCCCAGGCGTCCTCTTCCCCCAGCCCCTTCTCCCATTAGGTCCAGGACTGCGGCTGGGGACTAGGCCCCACAGCACTGACGCTTGAGGAAAAACAGATCCAAGAGCGATGGCTGGTCCCTTGGCCTGGTGAAGGCTGCCCTCGCCTCCTCGCTCCAGGGACTCTCCCATAACATGTGGAAAGTTCCTCTTTGGGTCTTACTTCCATCCTTCTCCGGGCACTGCCAAAATCGTTTACCTGAAAATAAGAATTTCAAAGCTTTCCTAGGGCAGAAAGAAAGGAGGCCTGGAGATTCAGCCCAACTCCTCTCGGCTTAGGTCACTCCAGGCCCTGCGAGGGCTGGATTCACCCGTCTAACGTCTGACTATGTGGCTTAAACACAAGAGCCGCTCCAAACCCCATCTGCGTTTGAATCCCACCTGTGATGCTGGCCAGCGCATCGCGACCTTAACCTGTTTCTTCTTTGGAAAAATGGAGACATGGTGAGGATTGGGGGGAAGATTTCTAACGCCTGGCACCCCATCGGCTGTAAAAAAGAAAAATAAAAAGCAGTTATCAGCTGCTCCCAAAATACTCGTTAAAACAAACGGCCATTTCAAATCTAGAATTCTCGAGAACCTCACTTCCTCCTTAGGTCCCAATACAGGCGACTTCCTTTCTCAAACGAATGAAAATATTTAGTCTTCCAACACCTTCTCTAAATCTCCCGCCTTTTACCAACGTCAAGACTCAGAGAGGTCGAAAGAGTTACCCAAGATCACACAGATGGCCGGTGGCAGAGCAATCTGAGGCTAGGGAATCGCCAGCGCACCTCACCTATCTCTGCGAAGACACCCGAGCTGCCTCCCGGAAGCTGCTCGACACTCACAGTCCGGGCTAAGGCCACGAGGACGGCAAAGTTAGTCCAGGTCTCCCTAGGGGACAGGGCTGTGGCGGGTGGCACCTCATCAAAAGAAAAGAAACGAATTGAAAGAAATACGTAGAAGCAGAGGAAAGAGGAAAGGAGAAGGAAGAGGAGGAAGAAGATAGGGGAGGGCTGGTGGCCTCCCTGGAGGCTTGGGATTTGGCTATGCGGAATACCCGTGAAGATCCCTTTTGAGGCCTGGTGCATCATGCACCAGTGCGGAGGTCTTGACCCGAGGCTAGCCGCGTAGGTGTAGGGAGGCTGCGTGGGGACAGGAAGGGGCGGCTAAGGAAGGGAGTCGACCTAATTAATGGAAATGAAGGGGCTGGGGAGGAACTGGAGGGATTGAGCGTTGGTGGGTGTGAGATGGGATGAATGCAATCCCTTAGGATCGGGAACCCAGGGACTTGTGAGAAGTCGGAAGAGCCAAAGGGGCCGGGTTTCGCTCAAACGAAATAAGGCTTCGGGTGTTACGAACTGTACCTAGGAGGCGGCGGGGAGACAGGGGAGTTTGGTGCTGCAGGAACTGCATCCACGGGCCCAAGAAAGGCGGGGAGAGGCCCAAGTACGTGGGAGTTCAGAGAGGGCGGAGGGCCCTGCAGCTTCCCTGGAGCCTCACTTCAGGGCAAGGCAAATCCCGGCCAGGACGAAGCAGCCGGGAGGGATCCCAGCTCTGAGTACAGATTGGAGCCTGGCGTCTTCACTTTGCTTGGAGCCAAGCCGCGCACGTTCCCTGTGCGGCAGGGCACTGCAGATGCTGGGTTTTCCGCAGGTCAGACGGCCGCATCGCTTATTCTGGCTCCGTCTCGCCGCCTGTCTTCCCTTGCCCGGGGTCTTGCGACACCAGAGCGGCTTAGCTGAGGGAGCACTGCCCAGCAGGCGGCCCCCTGACCCATGGGGTCCGAGGGGATTGGCACCCGGGAGGCTCTCTGAACCCGACCTGGGTAGAATCCAGGATACTGTTGGGCGGGGGATCTTCTACCCGACTCCTCTTCAAGTGCCTTAGTTGCCTACTCCCCTCCGCGGGGACTTGGGCGCCGCGCGGCGGTGGCGGCGCTAATGCAACGGGCCCCAGCGCGACTGCTGAATTATTCACGTGAAGTTTATTTACTGTGAGAAGCCTGACTCAGGCCTTTCCTGTGTCCATCTAGCCGGTGGGCGGCTCCTAGGTATCCTCTTCTGTCCCAACTGGTCCTTTCACCTTTCCACCTGGCCTAGCCCAGGCCCCATGTGCCGCCTGCGCCCGGCACCCGGGCAGTAGTAAGACCTCTGTGAAAGGGAGGGAGCTGACAGCTGACTACCATTAACGGTTTTTGGTCAGACTTTGTTGTTTCTGGACCGTCTGGGTAGTAAGACAGAAGGTCAGCTCTTGGAATTTCTGGGGACGGCAAGGAGAAGGGAACCCCAATTGTAGGCCCAGGAAAGCAGCCTCTCTCATCCCATCCCTACCCCTCACCCCACCCCACTCCATAAATAAATAAATAAATAAATAGCCATCCCAGGAGTCCAGCAGCCCCTGGTTCTAGACTACAGACCTGCTGCGGGTAAACAAGGGACTAAGGGTTTACCCAGCAGCTCACCCCCAGGACAACAGAGGGAGGAGCTATGGGGGACTCTGGAACCTCTCTTAGGGTGGCATCTTTGGCCTTGTGCTTGTCTGTTCCCTTTGCCTCCAAGATGGTCCCTGCTTCTGCACCTATTTACATGCTCCTGGTTTTACAAAGTTCAACTCAAATGTCATCTCCATGGGGAACAGAACCAGACTCTTCCCCACCCCACCCCATCCCCACCTCACACACACACACAGACACATACACACACACTCACTTAGGTTCCTTTATCCTCTTCATAGACCCCTGGGCTACTGGGGTGGCATGTGGGTGTCTGTTTCCTGCCACTCCTGCCTGCCCGTCACCTCCCATCTTCTGTCCATTCTTCCTCTCTGCTTCTGGGCCCAACGAATGATGGGGGGTCAATTCTCTTTTCTTCTCTTTTGCTTTCTTTTCTTTATTTCTCTCAGAGTCTTGCTCTGTCATCCAGGCTAGAGTGCAGTGGTGCGATCTCGGCTCACTGCAACCTCCAGCTCCCAGGTTCAAGTGATTCTCCTGCCTCAACTTCCGAGTGGCTGGGACTGCAGGAGCATACCATAACACCCAGCTAATTTTTGTATTTTTCATAGAAACAGGGTTTCACCTTGTTCACCAGGCTGGTCTCAAACTGCTGACCTCAAGTGATCTGCCCGCCTCGGCCTCCTAAAGTGCTGGGATTACAGGCCCAGCCACTGCACCCGGCCTCAATCCTATTAAAAAAAAAAAAAAAATCCAGCTTGGGCAACATGGCGAAGCTCCATCTCTACAAACAATACAAAAATTAGCCGGGCATGGTGGCATGCTCCTTTGTTCCCAGCTACTTGGGAGGCTGAGGTGGGAGGATCACTTGAGCCTAGCAGGTCCAGGCTGCAGTGAGCCCAGACTGTGCTGCTGCACTCCATCCTGGGTGACACAGTGAGACCTCATCTCAAAAACGAACAAAAAAAGCAAATGAAGGACGTTCAATACTAAGTCAGACCACACCACCACAGCTGGGTCCACAACCCAGGAAACTCACTCCATAGCCAAAAAGCATTAGAGAATGAGGTCTCTGGGCCCCTCTGAGTATACTGGTGTGAGCAGCAGGAGTGCCAAACACATCTGCAGGCAGCTGGCAAAACCAATACACCTACCCTTCCTTTGTACCACTGGTCCTCTCTCTGAGGTACAGGCTATGTTCCCCATCTGGCTCCGTTTTTGTCCCTTGATTATTTATTTAGTTTATTTACTCAACAAATGCTTGGAGCCCTTGGTGTATGCTGGGCTGGCATAGGGACATGGAGAGGTGATTCAGGTCCTTTCCCAAGTCCACAACAGATGGAGAGAGAGAGGCAGGACAGACAGACAAAGCAGCACATTCCTGGCAATATGACAGTGACACCCAAGGGAATGTGCTAAGGAGTACAGAGGAGCTGAACAGGGCAGAGAAGATATCCCCCAGGAAGTGAGTTGGGCACTAGAGACAGAGCAGGAGGTGCCAGGAAAGGAAGGGACACAAACCATCCCAACCCTTGGATGAGGGGAGCAAAAGCTTGGAACCAAAAGAGAAGGCTGTTCTAGAGGCTGCAGAGTATGGGCACCTAGGACTTGAGCATCTCTGGGAACTTGTCTTTTCTCCTCCCTGCCTGTCTCTGTCACTCAGTGGTCTGTCTGTGCCCCCCAACACTTCCAAAGGGCAAGCACTCCCCCTCCTTCCATGCAGGACTGCAGTGCCTGGAGGAGGCCGGCGCATGTGGTATGGCCACCTTGTCAGGGTGCTCTGAAGGTATTCAGCTCACAAAAGAAGTAGGGAAGGGGAGAATCTGGGAGGGGACCAAAGGAGTGTCCTGCTCTCAGACCGTGCCCCACCTCTTCCTGCCAGCTGAGGTCCTAAGAGCTGGGCGTGGCCAGAGAAAGCAGGGCAGGTCCAGGAGCAAGCTTGGAGCCCAGCCTGAATTTTGAAGCAGCTGCCTCCCTGCTCCCCAGGCCTGGGAGGAGGCTGCTTCCCTCCCCCTTCCCCAGTGGCTTGCCTCCCTTCCCCCAGGTGGCCGATTCCAGCCTTTACCTTTTCTGGATCCCCACCCTCTTTGAGAATCCCAGATGTCTTATAATATTGCTCCCAGAAAAATGCGCCCACCTGGGTACGCATACACAATTTCTGGGGTTTACAGAGTCCCTGAAGCCTATTCAAAGAGCCCTTGGGGGACCTCTGGTTAAGAATCCCCTGGTTCAGGAATTAAGGGGACAGACTTGAATAAGAAGCAAAACAAAACAAAAGGACAGTGATCCAATCCTGATCACTCCAAAACAGGCTGTGTGACCCTGGACGGGTTACTTAACTTCTCTGGGCCTCATTTTCCTATTATGTAAAATCGGGTTAAGAGCGGTAACTACCCAGAAGGATTGTGAGTCATAAATGAAATGAATAAAACTCTTAGCCTGGAGCCTGGTACAAGGTAAAGACTTATGGTATTTATTGTCATGGTTATTGTTGCTGTTACTGCTGATAGTGGCCCAGGGCAAAATGTAAAAAGTGAGTGGGCAGTCCTGGCTCAGCCTGGGTGGCAAGAGGCCGTCTATCATAGTCCACTTCTCTAGCAGAAGAAACACTCTGAATTCCACACAGAGTGTCAGAGTAGCAGGTCTTCACGGGACCACAACAACAGCAACAGTAAATGATCTGCACTGCTGGTCAAGTTAACTTGTTTCAAGCAGTGGCAGACCCTTTTCTCTAAAGGAACTCTGGCCTGAGAGTCAATGCTGGTGCTTACACAAATAATCTGGAAATGAATGGGGGTACCAAAACAATCCAGATTGAATCCAGTGGAGCCTTTGGGGGTTTAAGTGAATTATTCTCCTGTGTTAAGGATTAACTTGTTTTGTTTGGGTCTGCAGGGTCCACTTAATGTGGCAATTCATGAAATGCTGTTTCCCTCTTCTTTGTCTGGAATATTCCCTAAACTGAGGAAAAGCAGATTTTTGGCAGAATCATCCCTTCCCTATTCACTGAGAAAGAATAAACCTGGACCCTGGCTGTTTAAGCAGCAAACAGGAATTCAGGATCAGGGTAGCATATAGATTAGGCTCTGGAGACAGGTATTCTCGCTGTGGAGCAGACCCTGGGAATCAGCTGCTTTCAGCTCCAGGTGAGAAGATTCTGGCCCAGTTGACTGGGGGTGGGGAGACCCCCAGAGTGTCTGCCTTGCCCCAGCATGGGGGCTCAGGAGGACTGTCAGGGCAGGCTCTAGCCCCACTGACCCTGTGTTACTCATTTCTGGAATCCTCCTAATCTCTAAACTCCTCTGAGGGGCCCGAACCATCCCCCCTCCACACTGCACAATCATGTATACCCCATTTGCTCTATGGAAAGTCATTCAGCCAATATTCAGCGGGAGCCCAGTGTCTCCTAGGACTTGGAAAGTCCGAGATGGACCAGAATACCCAGAGGAAGGCTCCTGCCCTCAGGTCTGGCTGGGGAGGGAGGTAGGGGTCAGTACACAAACCCAAAATATACCTCATTGCTCTGCAAGAGGGGTACAGCAGGCAAGCAGATTGGGCTCCCAGGAGTCCAGAAGATTCCAGCCCCCCACACAATGGGGTTTTTCAGCAGTGGAGGTAGGGATAGGACTGCAGTGTTGGGAAAAGGTTGGTATGGCAGGTGGGCTGGTTTCCAAAGGTGGCCTGGATAAGGGGATCTGGGTGAATCAAAACAACAAAACACAGGGCGGTACCACAGACTTCCCCACATCCCCGCACCTCACACCACACTCCGTACCCCAGACATATGGTGTGCCCAAGTGTGTTTAACCAAGAGGCCAACCAATTAGGCCAAAAGAGCCAAGCCATAGGCTTGGACAGCAGGTACAGGTCAGTCAGGGAAGAAGAGGTTTGGCGTCGGTGGCGGAGGTAACTCAGCTGATGATTGTGAAGTGTCCTGTTCCTGTTGACAAGGTGTGCTGAAGACTAGAGGTCTCAATACTAGCCAGCAGGATAAGATATTAAGAACATGCCAAGCAGAGGGATCCCTTTGCTCCCCAGTTCATATTCCCCTTCCTGTCAACCACCCAGTAACCCTGAACTCCTCTGGTCTTGAGGGTCTGGGAGATGGGCAACAGTAGGGGCTTGGCTTGTCCTTAAAGTCCTATCCTGTGGGCTAGTACCAGATGCGATGTAGAGACTGAAGCGGACAGGAAGGGTGTGGAAGTATGGGAGGAACTCTTCCTCTCTCTCTTTTTCTCTCGATTGGGATCTAAGGGTCCTGGTTCCTGGATCTAGAGGGGCCTCCCTGCCTCCCTGCTAACCTCACTTGCCTGAAGCTCTGGGTCAGGGGATTGGGGTTATGGCAGGAAAAGGCTGAGGTGGGATCCTAAGGGCAGGAAGTGAGAGGAGAGGACAAGACCCCTCTTGGCCCCAGAGCTTCCAAGCCACCCACGTTCAGCTCCCTGATGCCCTCTCCCACTGGTCCCTCTCCACCGGTCTCTAGGCTCTGACTCCGCTGTTGCTAGGCCCAGCATCACCTGGTGGCTCCCAGGGCAGCACAGAAGCAGTAGAGACAGGTCTGCCCTGGAGTGGGTCTGCAGCTCTGAGGGAACTGTGATTCCCATTCTCACCAATCCTGCCTCTGAGAACTTGTCTTCCCCACTCGCTTACTTCCAACCCGAAAATGCAGGACAAAGACGCGTTAGAGGTTAGGGGTTCTTCCCAACACTCAGAGCACTGGGGCACCAAACAAGAACCCTTTCTACCTACACTGTCCCTTTTACTCCAGAGAGCTGCCAGCCATGATTCCAAATAAACAACTGAAGGCGAGATCATGAAACCTGTCTCTGCTGTACAGAGGCCCCCTACACTGAGGCATCCAGAGAGAGAACCTGCTTCCTGCCCCAGAGCCCAGCTTAGCTCATTCCCTCTCTGCGATTAGATATGAGGGGAGAGTGGGCAAGAAATCCTAGTCTTCCCATCCCAACCCTTGGCCTGGGTCACACGTCCTCATTTTGGCCTCTCTGGGCCCTTCTCTGGTCCAAGTGGTGCTGCCCAATGCCCAACTACACAGCCCACCCAGGAGTTTACAAACAAAGCCAGGGCCCGGGCTGTGTGTGTGTGTGGGAGGGGAACAGCTCCTCCTCCCTGGACTCCAACCCCCTCTAGGTCCTCCCTTCCTTTCTCCAAGAGCAGATATGGAAAATTAGTAAGGAGGCCAATGGCCCCACTTAAACAGAATGGGGTAGCAAGACAGGAAGGCCTGAGGGCACAGCCCTGCTGGAGTGCCCCAGGGAAATGAAAGAAATAGCTGAGTTCAAACACACCTATATACCCACAGGTTCGCACACATTTATACAAATGTACACACGGAGAACCACACACAAATACACATTCAAAACCACAAACACCTTCAAGTAATAATGCACACAACATGCTCTCCCGATATTCACAGATCCCAGACCCTAAGGCCTTTAGCCCCAGTCTAACTGGAAGCCTGGCCTCCCTACGAGTTCCTGAGAGCAAAGCCCCAGCCGCGGCCTGGCTCCCGCCGGGCCCCCGCCCCGCATCCGGAACAGCTGGAGTCGGCCTGGCCATGCACTCAAGCCGGGCGCTGGGCTAGGCGGGGCCGGCAGCGGGGCCCCGGCTGGGGCCCGGGAGGAACGCAGAAGGAGGCACCGAGCCGGCCCCGTTAGCCCCGGCACCCGGCCTGGCTACCCGTCAGACGCCCATCATCAGGCCGACGGTGGCCCCAGCCAGCCTGGGGAGCGGCTGCCGGAGGAAAGTGTGCAAGATTGCCGGAGGAGGTAGGGCGGCCGCTTCGGGATCAGGCCGGGGAGAGGCGTCCAGAGCCGCCAACAATTCTCCCCTCCGCCTCTCAGCAAAGAGAAGGCTGAGCTCCCCGACTAGCCCCCTCCCCCAACCCCTGAGGTCCTCCACCCCCTTCCCGCGTCGCCCACCCAAGGCTGCAGAGCCTACTCTGACCTCCTGCGGGCCAGCCCAGGAGGGCTTCAGATTCCCTCTCCCCAAGTGCGTCGCCCAGGCGGTGGGGTGAGGGGCAAGAGGGTCAGGGGCAGAGGCGCTGGGCTCTTGATCTCAGCCCCGCAAAGTCCACGCTGGGTGGCAGCGGGGCCCACTCAGGCTCCTGGTCTTACCTGGCCCGCGCGGCGGCCTCTTCCCTCCTGGGCTGGGGTTCCCGCCACCCTTTCGGGCTCCACATCCCGGGTCGGAGAGACCGAGACCTCCGGGCCGGTGCTGGTGTTGTCATTGCAGCTAGGCCGGCGGGAGGCGGGTGCGCCAGGAGTGCGGCTCGCAGTTTGGGGTGGGGGTGGTGGCTTTTCAGTCGCCCGAGGTTCGGGTGCAATAAAGGAGCCGCTAATGTAATTTACAAACAGCTCTGGCCGAGCGCTGCGCGGCGCCCGGACTGACAGGCGCATTAGGCAGGCTAATTCCAGCCGGCTCCTCCTACCCCCGGCCCGCTAATTAATGAGCTTCCCAACTTAGAGCCGCCTGCATTGGACAGACAGAGAGTGAAAGAGAGGGCGAGGGAGAGGGAGAGAAGGAGAGAGACGGGGGGAGCAGAGAAGAGAGAAGAGAGGGAGGGAGGGAGAGAGAGAACAGGAGGAGAGAACAGAGAGAAAGAAGAGAGGAGAAAGGGAGAAAGGAGAGAGAAAGAGAGAGAAGTGCCGCTGCAGATAATTGATTACACCCCGATCAAGGCTAACTTGTTAGCAATAGTCAATTGCCCCGTCTCTCCGCCTCCCTCGCAGTCCGGGATCTGCGCCCTTGCCTCGGCTCTTCCAACTGCGGCCGCCAGGACCCGGGGCCAGGAGCCACTGCCGAGCCACCTGACACCTTTAAATAGCACCGGGGCTGGCGAAACTGGAGCCCCGCGCAACGCGCCCCGGCTCGGGCCCCGGATTGCTGGAAGCCCCAGCAGCAGCGGCGCCCGCGTCAGCGCCCTCCTCCCGGGGCCCCGCGCTGTTCTGCCCGCCTCAGCCGCCGCGCTAATCGGCCCCGCGCCCTGCCCAGTGCGGCCTCCTTCCCACCCGCCGCCGCCTGCCCGCGCCGTCCGGCTTCCGAGTTGCCCGCGGGCTGGGTCCCCGCGGCCCGAGCCGCCCCGGCTGGGCCCCTGAACGAGGCCGAGATGACTTCCAAGGAGGACGGCAAGGCGGCGCCGGGGGAGGAGCGGCGGCGCAGTCCGCTGGACCACCTGCCTCCGCCTGCCAACTCCAACAAGCCGCTGACGCCGTTCAGCATCGAGGACATCCTCAACAAGCCGTCTGTGCGGAGAAGTTACTCGCTGTGCGGGGCGGCGCACCTGCTGGCCGCCGCGGACAAGCACGCGCCGGGCGGCTTGCCCCTGGCTGGCCGGGCGCTGCTCTCGCAGACCTCGCCACTGTGCGCGCTGGAGGAGCTCGCCAGCAAGACGTTTAAGGGGCTGGAGGTCAGCGTTCTGCAGGCAGCCGAAGGTAGGCGCAGCTGCTGGGTTCCCCTGCACCCAGCGCCTCGCGCCCTGTGCCCTGCGCGCTTCGTCCCCTATGTCTCTGCTCGCCTCTGCCCGCTCCGGCCGCCAGGGCCTTCCAGCCTGAGCAGCTGCTTATGGGAGTGAAGATAGGTGGGACGGAACCCAATCCTTACTTCCTAGGGACCTCTGGGTAGGCCAGAGCTGGGGGGTGGCCGGAGAAGCGTGGCGGGAACCCAAGCTCTTTCCGCAGTCTGTTTGCTTTGCTGGTCTCCCTTGCGTTCCCAGTGTCCTGGGCGCTCTTAGCCCGGCTACTCGGCGTGGGGAATCGAGTCTTTTGCTGGGACCTTCTGGGTAGGGTAGAGTTGAAGTGATTGGGAAGGGATGGAGAACCAACATTCACACCGCAATTAGGGTGTCCCTGTCTGGCTTTCTCATACTCAGAGACGTTGGGTCTTTCAAACCAACTCTTAGGTAGGGGGCAGAGACCAAAACAATTTTTCCTAGGGACTTCTGGGAGACCAAAGACAAGTGATGCTTTGCCAGAGCCAAAGCTTGCCCTGGTCCTGGAGGCTGAATTAAATCTGAGAAGGGAACACTGGTAGACTGCAGGCCGGACGGGCCTGGGTGGGGTAGGAGTTATGGGGGCCAGAGCCAGGGTGGGTTTCCTCTCTGGCAACGCGAGCCTACACTGTCCTTTCCTCCCAGGCCGCGACGGGATGACCATCTTTGGGCAGCGGCAGACCCCTAAGAAGCGGCGAAAGTCGCGCACGGCCTTCACCAACCACCAGATCTATGAATTGGAAAAGCGCTTTCTATACCAGAAGTACCTGTCCCCCGCCGATCGCGACCAAATCGCGCAGCAGCTGGGCCTCACCAATGCGCAAGTCATCACCTGGTTCCAGAATCGGCGCGCTAAGCTCAAGCGGGACCTGGAGGAGATGAAGGCCGACGTAGAGTCCGCCAAGAAACTGGGCCCCAGCGGGCAGATGGACATCGTGGCGCTGGCCGAACTCGAGCAGAACTCGGAGGCCACAGCCGGCGGTGGCGGCGGCTGCGGCAGGGCTAAGTCGAGGCCCGGCTCTCCGGTCCTCTCCCCAGGCGCCCCGCAGGCCCCGGGCGCTGGCCCCCTGCAGCTCTCGCCTGCCTCTCCGCTCACGGACCAGCCGGCCAGCAGCCAGGACTGCTCGGAGGACGAGGAAGACGAAGAGATCGACGTGGACGATTGAGCGGCACCCCGGGTCTTCCGCCACCCTGGGCTCCTAGCTCTCGAAAGCCCAACACCTCCCGGACCGGACGCCGAGGGGAGCTGGGACCTCCTCTGCCAACTCCCGCCTCCTCTCCTGTTCCCGGCCCCGGACTCGGCTCCTGGCAGCCGCCTCTTCCCTCTCGAAGCAATAAACCCAGGCTGGCCGGCCGGGCCGGCCGCCGCCAGCGGCCTCCGCCGCCCCGGAAGCCCTCGCCGTGCAATTCTGTATGGCTTCTATATAAATATTTAAACCTATATAGCGGGTTCTTCCCACCGCAGCCTGATTTTTCCTTTCTTTTATTATTATTTTTAACTCGGAGATTTCGATGTTTTCAAAACTCTGGGGCTGCCAGGTTTGCTGAGGGCGATGCAGAAACCAGGGCTGAGAACACTAACCCTGCGGTCTAGAGAAGGGGCAGCTCCGGCTGTTTTGATTTTTCTCTGCATGTGGCGAATGCACCGGCCCGCTCCTTCCTCGCCTCCCTCGGCCTTATTGCAGCTGACTTCTATTTCCTCCTGCCTTTCTTCCTCCTGTGGGAAGGGAAGAGGTGGGCAGCCGGGTCCTGACTTGCAAGTTTCAAAATCGATCTTTCCTTCCCACCCTCTGAGAGAAAAGTCTGTTTTCGATGCCATTTCTGCCTCCTAATGCCCACTAATGCTATTTTTAAGATTCCTCCCTCCCTCCCGCATTTCCTCGGACTGACTGTTGGAGTCCGGCTCCTAGGGACAATGCAGGGGGAAATCCAACCAACCAACCATCGAAAACAGAACCCAAAGCCCTATAATTATTTTGTACTCTTTTTAGAATTTTTTTGCATGTGACAGAGACAGAGAGGAGGCCAACCCAAGCCCTCACCTCACCTCCTCCACAGTTCTGGGTCTCTCTTGCCACCTCCAACACCCCACTCCTACTCGACTTGGCCAGAGGAGGGTGGCTGGATGTGCGTGGGCTGCGAGTACCCCTTCCCTGCTCCTCCCTTGCCCTCTCCTCCTCAGACTGTACCCAAGGCCTCTTTCTCCAATAAATAAAGTCTTTGCCATTTTACTAGAACCGGCGGTGACCGTGTCTGAGTGAGTGGGCCCGTTTCGGAGAAGCAGCGGCAGGCTGGGCTTCTTGCCGCTGCTTCTTGCCGGTCGCCTCAGCCTTGGAGATTTGGGGGGGATTTTCAGGACAGGCTTAAGAGTGAAGGGCGAGGGAGAAGCAGCAGGAGGAGGCGCTTCTTGCCCATAAACCTGAGGCAGCTGCTAAATTGGGAGAGAAGAGGATTTCGGGCTTCGCCAGGTCGGGGTAAAAAACGAGCCGTGAAATGCTGGGAGAAAATGCCTGTATATGTGGGGGCACACCACAGTACAACATTAATTTGTGTTGAACAAAGAGTAGGTCTTGCCCTGCAGTTCCTGCATCCCACCCCAGACCCAAGGGCATTCTCCCTGCACTCCCTGAAAAATGGCTGAGCCCCGGGAGCACTGCAGGTATCACTCAGTCAGATGCCGGGTGGAGCCTTGGGTTCCCAGGTTTCGATTCTAGCCCCGAAGGCCTCATCCTTGGGGACTAGGGGGCCAGAGGTCAAAGGCATCAAGGCCGGACTGAATTTAAATGTGGGTACCTGGAAATGTAAGCCCAAGCTTCTGGGAGCTAGGATGAATTTCTGACAACATTAACAAATTCTGCCCCCACTCCCTGGCACTCCGCTTGGGGCAGAAGTATGGATCTTGCAAGGACTCTCTCGGGTCTGCTGCGCCCCAAGGCCGGCTGGGGCGGGGGCTAAGGCCGCTTTCACTGTCCCGGACAGAGCGGGTTTCTCTCCGGGCTTTTGTTGTCGCTGGGCTGGCGAGTGGCCGCTGTCACCGGAGTGGGGTCCCGCCTCCGGGCCGCTGGGCTCTCTTTCTCCGCAAAATTGATGTGAGAAATGCGCATCTGGTCTCGGGCGGCGATGGGGCCCCCGGGCCCGAGCCAGGAACGTGCGTGTCCAGGAGGAGACGAAGAGACAGAGAGAAACTGGAAAAAAAAAAAAATAGGAGCGCAGAAAGACACTCCAAAAGCAGAGAGAGAAAGCAGAGAGCCACAGAGATAGGGAGGAGAAAAAGAGGAAAAGAGAGAGAAACAGAGAAACGGAGAAAGGGAGACAGAGACAGAGGGAGAAAAAAAGAATGGGAAGATAGGAGGAGAGAGAAGGAGCAGAGAAGGAAGGAGACGGCAGGGCAGCGGGGCAGGCGTGCGGCCAGTTCCTCCTGGGCGACAAAAATTGCCCTCTCTTAGGATGGATGGGTCTGTAATTCGGAGCGCGGACCATGAAGGCCGGGACGAATGGGCCCGGGCGGCCGCTGACAGGCGACAATAGCCGGGCCCAGCCCCCCGCGGCTCCCGGTGCGGGCACGGCCGCGGCCCTCCGCAGCCCAGAGCGCGCCGGCGCTGGCGACCATATGGTTTTTGAATTTTCTTCACAATTTGTAGACAATTTGATGGATTAGGTCCCCGCGCGCGCCTCCCCGGCACAAAGGCGGCGCAGGGACCGCGGCGGGGCGGTCACCCGGGCATCTGCGCCCGCCGTGCGCACCCCCCCAACCCGGCCCCCGCCCGGAGCCCGAAGCCCCAGGCCGCCCGCCCAACACGCTCATGAATCCCAATGAAGCGGCCCTGGCACCTCCGGCCGCTCCCTGCTTCGCGGCCCTGGGCCCGGCCCCGCTGGGTCTCTTTGGGCTGGGGGCGGCGGCCCCAGGGCTGAGCCCACCCGAGCTGCGGCGCCCGCGGGGCGCGTAGCTAAGCAGGCGCATCGGGGCTGAGGAAAAACGGGGCCATTTATCCGCCCGTCTAGTTAAAGCGGGTTATTTGTTTGCTTCTCCGGCCTCCCCCCTCCCCTCCCTTCCCCCCTCTCCTCCCCCGCCCTTCCCCTTCTGCCTTTTATTCTTTTGTCTCTAAATGGATTTAATGAGCCTGAAAACCATGACAATTGAATATAACCAAGAAATAAAAAATAACGAGGGAGGAAGGAAGGAGGAAAAGAAAGAATGAAAGAAGGAAGGGGAAGGATTAATAAAACAAGGAGAAAACGCAATTCAATTCAGCAAATGTTTTTTGAGCGTCTTTTCCGCGCCAGGCCGCGCAGGGGGCTGGGAAAATTGAAACGAATCAGATCCGGTTCCTGCCCTCAAGGAGCTCCTAGTCTAGTGGGCAAGACTCGCAGCACCCCCAGCGCTAGCAGAAGCGGACCGAGGGACAGGGCCGTGCTAGTTGCAAAACACTGAGAGGCGGCTACCAGGGTGTTGGGGGCTTCACAGAGGAGGTGGCTTGGGACCCGGGCCTTGAAAGGCGAGAAATAATTCGTTGTTTCCATAGGCCAGAAAAGAGGGCCAGCAGAAGGAAGGACCAGAACTGCGGCGGAGGGAAGGGGGAACGAAGTGTACATGCGAGCCTCGGCTGAACCCGAGCTATAGAGGCCACACAAGAGCGCCCTGCGCGCTCCGCCCCGCACAATGTGGGAAGTGGATTTGAGGCACTCCGCAGTGTCCTCTGCTCCGAGGGATTCGCTGCCTCCTTCAAGTCCTGGATGGGCTTCCGGAGCCCAGCCGACAGCTCTGTTGAGGCCCTGGACTAGCACTGGACACTGCCTGGACTAGCACCCGGGCTTGGGGCTTATCTCTAGGTCCCATTGCGCAGGGAGGCGGCGAGGAAGTCAGCAGCCGTAGGCAAAGGCTGAGGGGCTTGGCTGTAGGCGGAGGCGAGGGTCTGGGATCCAGGGAGGCCTAGGCTGTAAGCCCACTCTCTCCTTAGCTCCCCCAGTTCTGAAGAAGTCTGCTACCTGTGCGCGGCCCAGGGGCCTCGGATGGCCTTGGTCGTGCCTCGGGCGCTGCCGCTGGGACCGGCGATGTGAGAGGGCCTCAAACCCCAAGTGCGGGCCGGAGGCCTCTTAGCCCACGCCTGCCGGGCCTGTCTCGGAATACTGCTGTTTGTGGCGTGTTCTCCCATGTGTAGGCTCCAAGGGAGCGGGGCTTGTGTGTTGCGTGTCTGTTTCTTCTCCTGGTCTGAGTGTACGAGTGAGCGTGGCCTGGGTTGTGTGAGGGGCTGTGGGCCCTACGCCCACTATTCTGGCGTAGTTCGTTAAGGCTTGGTATCCTCTGGGCTGCCTGTCCTTCGGGCCCGAGTTCCATCACCGCCTAGAGCCCTTTGCCCATCTGTTCCAGGACTCTGGGCTCTCTACGGACCCACTTTCTGTTCCCGGGTGGCCAGGAGAGGCGGCTCGGCTTTGTCTCTCCCTTCCCCGTTGTGTCCTGGGGCTCGGCGGGGCTTGCCAAGTCCCAGGACGCGAGCAGTTTCTGCTCTCCAGTCTGGGAACCCCTCGGCTCCGGGACGGCCGATCCCGCTTGTTCGACTTCCCCTCACTCTGCCTTTCCCGGCTTGGTGGCCTGGCGGGCGGTGCGGGGTGAGGCCGGGAGGCGCAGTTCCTTATTTTACGAGGTGTCGGGCCGGTGTCAGACGCAGCTCTGATAAGTAATACTCCAGTCTGAGGGACCAGAACGTGGTAATTAATCCCAAAGACTTAAGTGTATTTTAGTTCAGGAGAAAAAAAATCACTAATTCAATCGTCCGGAAAATTGAAGTTTGATGCATGAGTCCCCCCTGAAAGGGATGGGCTGGGGCCGCGCGCCTCCCCTCCGCCCCTACCCGTCGCCGCGGGGACCCCCCCTCCATCCCTCTGAGCCGCCAGGTCCAGGGAAGTCCACTCACCCCGCCTTGGCTTTTGCAGTCACCTAAACACAGAGGCACCTGGGCTTGGCTCCCACCCTCAACAACTACCCCTCTTGGAGCCCAGAAAGTGATTTGTGGGGACAATACGTATGCTCCCCAAACACATCCATCTGGGAGGGCACCATAGAAAGCCCAGGAATATAGAGAGGGCAGCCAGATAAGGGGGCAGGGTAGGTAAGGTCAGGGGCTACAAAGCATGTGGAAGAAGGGACAGAGAACCTGAATGGGCTGGAGTCACGAGGGCCAGCGAGTAGGAGGCTGCTGTTGTAAAGTGACATACATGTGGCTTTGAAGTGGGTGGGAATGGAGGGGAGTAGAACTGGGTGTGCTGGGTAGTGGTGGTTAGGTTGTAGGTGTGCAAAGGGGTGTATGGGAAATGACTGCATCCCTGGGACTGTACATGTGTGGAGTGGAGGTCCCTGGCAGACACTGACAGGTATTGGGGAGCCTGGAATCTGACCTCTGGGTGTGTCCACAGGCCAAATCTCCTAGAGGATAGGCTCCTGGGACTGGAGCAAAGGAAGGTGGGGGTTCCTGGGGACCAGCATCCTGGAGGGAGGAGAATTCCCACCTTGAGTTTTCCTGGGACCCCACATCTGCACTCCCAAGTCCAGGGTTGCCATCTGCAAATCACCCTGTCTTCTCCTAACAGCTGCCAGTTCTGGGAGAGATTTGGGGCTGCGGGTGTGTGTGTGGCAGGCTGCATGGAGACTAGCAAGGGCACGTTCCTGAGTGTGTCGTCAAGTATGTGCAACTGAGAAACTGAGCATGTGCGGCTGATTGATGGAAACCGAGCATGGGACTGGGTGTGTGATGCTGAGTTCCTGCAACTGATTGTTGCAAACTAGTATGTGCAGCTGGGTGTGACTAAATTTGCTCAACAGAGAGGAAAAGAGTAAAGCTGTCATTGAGTGGGTGTGACCAGCAGGTAAATGACACCCAGGGTATGTGAGGTGTGCAGAAAGCTGGTGTGAGCAGATAGCTGGGAGAATGAATATTGATGTGGAATTGAAGCTACAGGCAGACAACCAGAATCCTGGCTCCAAACATTTTGGCCAAGCTGGCTACTGAAATTTACATTTACAATGCTGGGGGCAGGGAGCACGTGGCCTGACAGGAAGAGGACTCAGGAGAGGACTAAGCAGAAGATGGGATGGAGAACTTTCAGCTTGGGTTGAAGTCTATTTTGAGGGCAGCTGAGGCCATTGAATAGGCACTATATAGGCATGGACTCTGCTTCTTTAAAAACAGGTTGTAGGGGTAGGGCATCCTCTGTTGTGCAGTTGGGTGATGGCCAGGCTGCCCTGCCTGCCTTCTCCCATTCAAGCTGGTCACCGGACTGAACCTTTGTCTTTGGAGTGACCTGTAGACCTGCCCTTGGCTGCTCCAGTTCCAGGTAGTGCTTGAAGGTCTAGCTTCCCCCAGCTCAGTCAAAGGAAGTTCTTCCTCCCTGGGGGTGCTCAGCCCTGCCCAAACTAGGGAGGGTACAAATGGCAATATGCACATGGCTGCAAGCAGAGTTGGGAGTGAATGAGTCTTGCCCACTTTGGAATCTGGTTTGTCTGTGTGCAAGTGTGTGCAAGGATTGCTGTGCGTTGGTGTGTGCATGTGGGCATGTGCAGGCTTCCCCATGGAGAGCTGGATATGGCTATTTGTCTGTGAATGGTGGTGGATGCAGTAGGGAAGGGAGCTTGGTTATCTGAGGGTATCCATGTAACCAACAGATCTGAGTGTGGACGTGACATCTGAGCACATGGGATGGAGGCATCCCTGAGTGTCTACACCCCAACCCTTCCCAAATTCAGGGGCCCAAGGGTCTTCAGAAAGGGAGATCCAAGTTGGAAGGCTCCTCCAACAAGAAATGAGAGCCTTCTTCTCCCCTTTTTCACACACCTCTGCCAACCCAGAGGCTGGGATAGGGACCAATGTAGGGCAGAGGTGACCCCTTCCATCTACCAGCGGCTGTTCAAGGTGAAGTGCCTCGGTCTCTATAGGGACTGTCTCCTCTCTCCTGATGTCTATAATGGGGCCTATTGATCTATCTGCCTGAGGTCTCCCTGGGACTGCATGTCCACATGCAGATAAAGGGTAAGCCCAGACAGGCCCACAGGCCCACACCCAACACAGACATACCCCAGAAACAATCCATACACACAAGGCAGGCACCCACTTACACAGACCAACACTGTAGAAACCCAATACACACCCACCCACAGTGACCCACAGACACACAGGATGCCTGGAAAACACAGTGCAGTCACATAAGACACAGCAAACCTGCCCAAATACGGGCAGCTAGTAGCACACATAAGAATTAAACAGATAAACCTTTGCCATTAAACATATACATCATCCCCACTTTACACATACAATACAGGCAAGTGACAGAGGCACAGCTCACAGTTGCTACAAGCACACAAGGCACCGGCTTCCTGACAGTTTATGCAAACACGGGAGTAGGGCAGGGACTAGCTGGTTTAGGTGACTTCCGTGGAAATGCTGCTCATGTTCTGATGTTCTGAGAAGAGTCCATTTGCGGAGATGGCAGACAGTAGCAGACAAGAGTTGGTGGGGAAGGGAGGCTTCCACTGTCTGGGGAAACCCCAAACCGGTGCCCCAGTGAAAAACCAAGTCCCTAACCACCCTGAAATGCAATCAAAGCTGTGGCCGCCCACCCGCCCTGCACAATGACTCTGGCTGGAGTCGTTATCATTTTTGTTAACTTTTTATCGACTGTTTGCTAGATGGCGTGTCAGTAAAGTGTATGATTTGAGATGAAAAATTAGGCAGATTAACCTGAGGGGAGAGCCTGATTGATTACTAAATAGGATCAATTTGAAAGTTTTAGTCCTGGCGTTTCTGCAGAGCCTCTTAATACTTCAAACTTCAATTTTACGGGCGATTGAACTAAGCATGTTTCTGACAAAATTGATATATGTATTAATTTGCTTTAACTGGTGATTAATTACTCTCCACTGAAAGAATTATATGGAGCTGTTTGCCTGCGATTTGCATATTAATCAAATTCTAGTTGATAATTCCGCCAGTCGGGGGGGGGCAGGGGCAGGGCATGGGGCCCAAGGGTGTGAAGGGGTGTTTGCGCCTGTGCCGGTGTGTGCACCCGTGTATGTTGGGGGGGCTTCCCACCCCCCCTTTGCTCGCTCCCTGCTTAGCTGCCAGTTTAGTGCATTAAAACCAAAGATGCAGAACGAGTTTGCCCGGCTATTTGGCGGGAGCAGAAATTGCCTGTCCGGTTTTATGATCTGCTCAGCCTGAGCAGCCGGGTCCTTAATGTCCCCTGTCAAAGTGTCCGCGATTTAAAGGGAAAACGGCCCCCGCTTTAGCGCCGCGCGGGGCCTGACAAGGGACGAGGCAGGGACAAGCACCCCCTCAAATAACTCCCTCCCCTCCAGGACCTTAGTTTCCGGGTGGCGACCCAGCTCTGGGGAATCTCGGAACCGAGCCATGTCCTTGGAGTAGTCCAGCTCCTGGGATGCCCCAGCCATGGACTCCCACGCCACCCCACAACATTCATCTACATGGGAATATATGCAGAGACCCAGAGATGAGGTCACTGTCACTTGAGCTGATGGGCAGGAAGCCACCGTCTTAGGCACTGCAGACACAGTTACCCAGTCACATTGCTGTTCACTTAGACCCCTGCTTGGGCCTATCTATAGACACACTCAGCTACCCGTATGTACACTCAGACACAGAACTACACACAGGCGGGGAGCACACATAGACACCCAAGTCACGTCTACACGGCCTCTCAGCCACACGTGGTCACACACACTCAGATGCACGGAGGTACATACACACACACCCAGGCATGGAGACACCTCGCAAAGGGATTCTCGCCGGATATACCCCAGACGCCTGCCCACACCGTCCCAGGAGCAAGCAGTCCCCATGCAGCCCCTCCCGGTCCCCTAGCCAGGCAGACCCCTTAAGCTAAAGCGGGAGGCGCCACCAAATCAACTTTTCCCATCTCCGGATTCAAAGGGTAGGAGTGTAATTAAAACCAGATAATTAATGAGACAATATTCCTCCAGCTACATCTTTAATGAACAAACCCCTTCAGGGCAGCCTCTTCTTCTAGGCTCATTAAAGAGAAGAAAGTTGGGCGGCTCCTGGACTTCCCAGCGCGTTAATAACGAACCGGTGGCGGGTGCCTCGGCCCGAGGAGAGGGAGCCACAGCGGCCCTCTCTGGCCCTGGCTCGTCCACCGCCACGTTGTCCCTTTGTCCACCCCCACCACCACTCCTCACCCCCAACCCCTTCAGCCGCGTGGCCTCATAGTCTCCGGCCGCCCCCCAGCGGCCCTGAAAGTCTCTGTTCAGTGACCCCCGGCTCTGCGCCTTCTCTGGCGGCCTCTCACCGGTACCAGGCCAGCCGAGGGCTCGGCTGCGGCCGGGCGTTGGGCCTCCCAGTTCCCCCGGTTGGGCGCTGAGTGCTCCAGGCCGTTTGGCTGGATGGAACCGGCTGTGTAGAAGGGAATTCGAGGCAAGGTAGGGGCTCGAGTCTCCCTCTGAAACTCAGTGTCCTAGCTGGGTGGCCTAGGACTGACGTTTGAGCGTCGTCCTGGGAACCGGTGGGCTGCAGGGAAGGGAAGGAATGGTGATTAGCTCGTTTTACACGCGCCCCCTCGCGCTCTCAGGAACGCGCACTAGCAACCATACTCATGTGCACTCGCGCGCACATGAGCATGCACACACAGAAGCGCCCACTCGGTGGTGCACACACGTGCGTGGTCGCAATGCCTGGGGTCCAGACGGCGCGGCCCCAGCCAGGAGAGCCTGGTCTGGGCCTTCCCCCGCCTCACGAGGTCGCTCTGGCGTCATTCGTCTCCAGGTCTCCAGAATGGAAGCCTTTTCGTTCCATGTTCATCCTCTAGGGTCTGGAGCGGACAACTCCGGCCGGGGAGACTGGGAGCCGGCAGTGTAGGAGGGCAGGGGTGCCCGGGCGGACAGCGGCGGTAGCTGTGGCGGCGGCTCCGGCGGCGGAGCCTGCCTTCGCCTGCGCCGGCTTTTAGGGATGAGTTATGTGGCAATGAGCGAAGTAAATCTGCATGCGCAAAAGATGCTAATTACTCTTAATAGCCTACCCAGACGCCCCGAGACTGGAAACCCAGAAACGTAAATCTGCTCCCGATAAATATTTTTAATTGTGAAATTTCCTGGAAAGAAGGCTTTTGGTTCGCGGGCCCGAGGCATCTGGCTTTGGAAAGAGGAAAACGGCTCCCACCTGGGAAGCAGGGTCCGGAGTCAGGGTCCAGCTCGAGGGCGCCAGGCGCTGGCCGAGCGACCTGAGCCGGGCCGGCCTGCGCTGGGTAAAGTTAGTGATGTATCGCATTAATTACCAGTGTGAGCTGCAAATGGTTCGAGGCCCAAGGAAAATTAATGGGAATCCAAATTCTAATTATGTAGCTGTTGTTAAAGAGTTTAACTAGTCACGGAGGAAATTGGATTATGCATAGAAATATGCAGCCAGCGCACGCGGGCCGGGCGGGCGGTCAGGGGACTCGTAGGCAGGCCGCCCCTTGCCTTAGAGGACGCTCCTCCTCTTCGAGGAAGGAAAAGGCCCACCCCCACCCCAGCGTATAAATAAAGATCCTGCGTATCCCGATGGCAACGGCAGGGCGGGTCTTGGGCTGGCAGGAGAGGCCGAAGGTTTCAGAGGCGTGCGCTTGAATGCGGGGCTGGTGTGGAAGTCCAGGACTTCTGGGTCCCTTGGTCTGGGTAAGCGTTTGTGCCTGCCCATTTCTCAGACTCTAGGTCGTTGCTCGGCTAATCCATCCTGCACTCCTTCTGATAATCATATAATTACATCTGAGCGCTGTGAGTTTACATTTTTTTCCACTGTCATTGTAAGAAAATAGCCACCAAACGGAAGCCCAATTACACCGAAGCCTCGTCATTCACTTTATTAAGGACCCTGGATATGTTTCCATTTTCGCAGGAAATGAGGTCTGATCAAGCAGCACTAATACCTCCGGCCTCAGGGAAGGGGCGGGGACTCTCAGGGGCTGGCTAGATTCCGCGCGAGGCCGCGCCGCCCGCAGAGCCAAAGCTTCGAAGCGGGTGGCCCCACCTTGGGGCGGCAGATAGCCAACCCTTCACGTCTCCCAGTTCCTCCCAGGACCTCAGATTCGTTCTGTCGGGGCCACCCACTGGGCAGACCCACACTTTCCCACATCTCAGTGTGCTAGGCTCTGGGCTACCCCACGCTGGCATGAGTTGGGGGCGGATGGGAGGGCCAGGAGAGTTGAGGGGACTTTGCAGTCCCAAAGAGAGACCCAGAGTCCTTTCACGCTTCACCTACCCCCTTCCCAGGTATTTGGCAACCTTCGATGATGCTGCTAAGACCTCCGGAGCTGGGCAAGCAGGCCTGGAACGTCTGGAAGGCGTCTTCCGGGGTCCCATGCCCCGCCTCCTTCAGTCTCTGATTCCAGTCTTCCATCTCCCCCTCAATGGGAACGCATCCTTTCCCCGCTGCCACCCTCTGATTTTGAGGGAGAAGACGGTGGGCCCAGGTCTCACCAAGGAGCTCGGGTCCGCCAGGCCTGATCCCGGCGCCGGCGGCTTTTGCCCCTCCTCGGATCTGCAGTTCCTAGACGGCGGCCAGGCAGGATCCACGCCTGCGCGGTGGCAGTGCAGCCACTTGGTCTCTCCAGGTCTTCCTTTCCCTCCACACAGGCCCTCGACTGAATTCAGGGGGCGAGGAGGAGTGGCAGGGATGGGGCCTTCAGGCCAAGCCTCAGGAGAGGGGGATGAGCTGGAGGCAGGACCCCACAAGTTTGAGGCATCAGAGTCTCTAATTTGTAGGTGCTGTGGAAGCCAGGCGAGGCCCTACTGATCCGTCCAGGAAAGGCCCCAGGCAGAGAATGGCCTGCGGCGCTGGGGTGTCCGCGAGAAACTAATTGCGATCTGGGGAACGGGTCTGAGTTAGACACGTTTACAGTCCCATTCCCCTTTCCTCCTGGGCGCTGCGGGGGCAGTTCCTCGAAACTTGGGGGCAGATTCTTCAGGAGCAGCTGCTGTGGGTGTCCGAAGGAAGAGCGAGGAAGGGAGCCCTGGGACGCGGGGGTCCACACCCTCTGCCCTCCCAGTCGCAAGCCCAGAGCAGCTGCTCATACACAGACCCGCATATCCTGGGAGAAAAACAGATGAGCGTGCCCTTGTATGTTTGACTCCTGAACCAAATGTGACCTCTAAGGCCCCGAATTCCTCTCCTAGCAGCCTCAGAACGGAATCCATAAATCCAGAGAGACAGGTGTGCCGACGACAGGCTCCCACCCCTCCAGGTCCTGGGGAAGGCCGGGGGATGCCTCCTTTCTCCCTCGCAGCGACTGCCACGCTTTTGCCCTCCCTCTTCACCTCGCCCCCTTTAAGCCTCCGGAGAACGATGGCTGCCCCATAGGCCCCGTGTACCCAGGCCATCCCGCTGTTTCGGGGAGGATCCTAGGGTCTAGGATCTTTCTTCCCGCAGCCCTCTCAGGTCTCCAAGCCGGCCCCCTCTTCTCTGTGACGCGGGCTTCGAGCGCCACCTAGCGGCACTTACGGGAGACGCTCAGCAGCAGCGCCCACCCTTCAGCCACCCCTTTCCCCACCTACCCAGAGCCCGGATAGCCACACTGACGCGGTCCCACTCCCAAACTACAAGCCCCTGCGTGAGCACGCTTCACCCCCCACTTTTATTGTTATTATTATTATTATTACTATTATTATTGAGCCTCTATCGCCCAGACCCCCACTTTTTATTATTATTATTGAGACTCTATCGCCCAAACTGGAGTGCAGTGGCGCTATTTTGGCTCACTGCAGCCTCCACCTCCCAGGCTCAAGCGATCCTTCCACCTCAGCCTCCTAAGTAGCTGGGACTACTCAGAAGCGCGCCACTATGCTTGGCTATTTTTTTTTTTTTTTAACTTTTAGTATAGACGAGGTCTCACTATATTGCTCAGGCTGGTCTTGAACTCCTGGGCTCAAGCGATCCTCCCACCTCGGCCTCCCAAAACTCTGGGATTACGGGCGTGAGCCACCGTGCCCGGACTTCTTTTTAAAAATAGAGACGTTGGGGTGGGGCGAGGGGTCTCTGTCTGTGCTCTGACTCAGGCTGGAGTCTAGTGACATGATCATAACTTCAGGATTACAGGCGTGAACCGCGCCCGGCCTCTCACCCTAACTTCTTGGCACGGAGCCTTTAGTAGAGGGCGGCAAGGAGTTACAGGGGTGTGGCTAGGGGACTCTCACTTGTACCCGGCAGATGTGCGGGACACTGTTTCAGGGTTTGGGTTTGGGATAGGGTTGAGGAAGGGACCACCCCATGTCTCTGCTAGTGGGGAGCAAAAAAAAAAAAAAAAAAAAAGGTTCTCTGGCCGGGTGCAGTGGCTCACGCCTGTAATCCTAGGAGGCAGAGGTTGCCGTGACCCGAGATCGCGCCACACTGCATTGAAAAAAAAAAGGGGGGGTTCTCTTGGACCTACTTATGACAGCCTCTCATCCCTATTCCTACCCGAGCCCGGCCCGCCCGCAGGTCCATGCCCGGTACATTGCGGGCAAACATCAGAACTATCCCGCCTCTCAAATTTCCGGTCCTCGCACCCTCAGCGTCATGGGAAAGGTTAGGCAGGAGCGCCCTCTGCCGTCTGTTGTTTAGCACTGCGACGGGCTGAGGGGCTGGAGGATGCGAAATTCCTCCAATTGGCTCGCGGTCATCTCAGCTATCCGCCTGCCTTCAGGGAGGAAGTCCCTTTCCCAAAGGCGCACAAGGGCTCCTTTGATCTTCATGGGATTGCACAGGGAAGGGATGACTCAGTGTTGCTGAGTTCCCCCCGTACTGCTAGTTCTGCACGAATCTTACCCTCTTTCTCTCCTGCTGTGGGGTCAGCTTCCTCCCAGCTGATAGGATACATGGGAGGTTAGAAATTTCTTCCCCTGCACCACAGTATATACATCATATTGAACAGCATAAATATATACAATGTTTACTTGTCAATTAAAAGTAACAATGCAGAAATTGCCGGGCGCGGTGGCTCACGCCTGTAATCCCAGCACTTTGGGAGGCTGAGGCGGGTGGATCACAAGGTCAGGAGATCAAGACCATCCTGGCTAACACGGTGAAACCCTGTCTCTACTAAAAACACAAAAAATTAGCTGGGCGCAGTGGCGGGCGCCTGTAGTCCCAGCTACTTGGGAGGCTGAGGCAGGAGAATGGCATGAACCCAGGAGACAGAGCTTGCAGTGAGCCGAGAATGTGCCACTGCACTCCAGCCTAGGCGACAGAGTGAGACTCTGTCTCAAAAAAAAGAAAAAAAAGAAATTGAATTGGGGCCGGGCGTGGTGGCTCAAGCCTGTTATCCCAGCACTTTGGGAGGCCGAAGCGGGTGGATCACCTGAGGTCAGGAGTTCGAGACCAGCCTGGCCAATGTGGTGAAACCCCGTCTCAACTAAAAACACAAAAATTAGCTGGGCGTGGTGGTGGGCGCCTGTAATCCAGATACTCGGGAGGCTGAGGCAGGAGAATTGCTTGAACTTGGGAGGCGGAGGCTGCAGTGAGCTAAGATTGTGCCATTGCACTCCAGCCTGGGCGACAAGAGTGAAACTCAGTCTCAAAAAAAAAAAAAAAAAAAAAAAAAGGGCTTACTTAATACCAGTTTCAGTCACTGAGAGACTGCACATCAAGTTCTGGGGAAACTGTTAAAAATACACAGGCTGAGCTGTGGTACATTTTTGTCATGGTCTCCAGCTATTGGGATTCCTTTGTCCCTGGCGGGGAGACCT
Source organism: Rhinopithecus roxellana (assembly GCF_007565055.1). Taxonomy (NCBI): domain Eukaryota; kingdom Metazoa; phylum Chordata; class Mammalia; order Primates; family Cercopithecidae; genus Rhinopithecus; species Rhinopithecus roxellana. The sequence goes on from NC_044559.1 coordinate 72,153,246, forward strand.
ACTGCCTTGGAATACCTAGTGTTACTGATAAGCAGCCAGTGAGGCCTCCCAGAATAGCCCTCCCAGAAATACCCACTCCCTTTGGCAGGGAGCAGTGAGCTGGGCAGACTATGGGGACAATAAGCTACAGTGACGTGGACTTAGAATGACAGGAGATAGGTCTAATAGAAAGAGCAGGGCTTTGAGCTGTGGCGCAGGAGAGCAAGGCACGGGTCTCACTCCTTCTAGCTGTTCCTCAGCCTCACTAAGCCAGTTTCCTCATCTGTAAAGGGGGGTGATACTAAGACTGGTTCCATCTCCCACAGTGGTTATGAGCAGCCACTACTTCTACAGACAGAGCTGCATTTTTCAAACATACAGATGTGTGCATATGTGTGTAGAAATAAGAACAGAGCAAGTGTCCTGTTCTGAAAATTACTTTTTTCACTTAATATTTCTTGGTTACTTTACCAGGCCATTGTTCCATGGCGATAGCTTATAAACAGCAAAACTGTTGAAATGTTAGTTAATTTAAATAACTCAGAGAAAACACTACCCTTTGGAGATGAAGGGCTGTTTTCTCATTGGGGTGTAGTGTGTGTGTACCTATGTCTTTGTGTTGATAGGTTGGAGGAAAGGGAGGGCTTGTGACTGTGCATGGTACTTCAGCAGCTGGTGACCCGTGGGATGAAGCCTTTTCTGATTTTTAGGAATATAGAGCCTGGAGTGAAAACAAATTGAACCAATTAGGAAACTTCATCCCCTAGGGAGTTCTCTCAGAAGCCTCCCAGGAGCCTGCCTGCTTGGTTACTGGCCCTAGGGGGGCTCACACACAGAGTATGGAGTATGTCCTGGCCTGAGCTCAAGAGGATGAAGACTCAGAGTAACGCTGTAGGGTGCTCAGGAAGTCCCAGGCAGTGACAGTGGACCAAGGCTGCTCTGCCTCGGCCGCAATAGCTGAGATTCCTGAGGCTTCCAGGGAAGCAGCTGACAGGGATGCCCTGGCTTGGGGAGCCTGCACACAGGCGAATGGAGGGTGGTGCACAGAATGCATTCCGAGTGGCCTCTGACAGAGCTCAGGACTTGTGGGCACAGGGGCAGTGTTGCTGACACCGAGAACTGGGAACATCAACCCCACCCACCATCTTCCCCTGCTGTCTGCTTGTGTTTTCCTTGTATCTTTAAGCTTACAGGAGCCTCTAGACCTGGCATTCTCAAGCCAGTGTCCAGAATCCTCTGCAATTGGGGGCAGAGTTGTGTGACTATGTGCTTAAGTGTGTTTTCTTTTTTTTTTTTTCCTTTTTTTTTTTGGAAACAGAGTCTTGTTCTGTCGCTCAGGCTGGAGTGCAGTGGTGCAATCTTGGATCACTACAATTCTCCTGCCTCAGCCTCCAGGGTAACTGGAATTACAGATGCGTGCCACAAGCCTGGCAAATTTTTGTATTTTTAGTAGAGACAAGTTTCTCCATGTTGGCCAGGCTGGTCTTGAACTCCTGACCTTGGGTGATCTGCTTGCCTCAGCCTCCCAAAGTGTTGGGATTATAGGCGTGAGCCATTGCACCTGGCCTTAATTGTGTTTTTCTGGTTGGTGGTGGCATAGCTTTTATCAGACTCCTAATGTGTCTATGAGCCACCAGAGGTCAACAGCACAGACTTCCTTCTCTTTTCCTGGCATCTGCTGTGCAGAAACCACCTTGATTTGATTTTTAAGCTCCTGCAACTGTGCTTATAGCCAGGCATGGTGGCTCGTGCCTGTAATCCCAACATTTTGGGAGGTCAAGGTGGGAGGATCTCTTGAGGCTCAAAGTTTGAGACCAGCCTGGACAACATCGTTAGACCCTATCTCCACAAAAATAAAAAAAAAAAATAGCCAGGCTTGATGGTGCATGGTCGGTGGTTCCAGCTACTTGGGAGGCTGAGGCGGAGGATCACTTGAGCCCAGGAGTCTGGGGCTACAGTGAGCTATGGTTGTGCCACTGCACTCCAGTCTGGGTGACAGAGTGAGACCTTGTTTCTTAAAAATAAATAATAATCAATAAATAATTTTGAAAGCAAAATACAATCCTTGTAAAGCATTTGAAACTATTTTGGCCAGTGCCTCAGTCATTTCAACAAGCAGTTGCACAGTGTGCAGAGCCCCTTGCCTCTGATTCCCTCCTTCAGTCCCCAGAACAACCTGGAGACAGAGGTACTAGGAGTTTCGATGCCCATTGTACAGATGGAGGCAAGAGATTGGGTGTGGGGTAAGGCGCCTGCCTGAGTGCAGGTCTGTCAACTTCCGTGTGGAGACAAAATGTGCATTAGTTTTTTTGTCCTGATCTGAGCCCAAGAGGATGAAGTTGGAGAGTAACACTGTAGGGGCCTCAGGGAGTCCCAGACGGCAAGAGCAGACCAAGCCTTGGAGTGGACTGAGGTTTACCTTAGGCTGATCCAGATGACAGTTGGCAGTGGGGAACCAGAATCGGGCCTGTTCTCTGAGGCTGTGGAGCCTGCGCTCTGCTCTCCTTCCGGCCACTCGCCGGGAAACGGGCAAGGTAGGACATGTGCGACCTCAGGGTGGCAGACTTTCCTTTCAGCATCTCTTCCCCTACCCCCAGGGGTGTGGTGACATCCAACTCTCCAGTTTCTTTTAACTCAGAGTGTGGTCCTGGGACCAGCAGCACCTGGCAGCCAGTTAGAAAACTGGAACTGCAACTGGGCATGATGGCTCATGCCCGTAATCCCAGGACTTTGGGAGGCCAAGGCAGGAAGATCACGAGGTCAGGAGTTCGAGACCAGCCTGACCAACATGGTGAAACCCCATCTCTACTAAAAATACAAAAACTAACTGGGCGCGGTGGCGCACACCTGTAATCCCAGCTACTCATGAGGCTGAGGCAGGAGAATTGCTTGAACCTGGGAGACGAAGGTTGCAGTGAGCCGAGATTGCGCTACTTCACTCCAACCTGGGCAACGGACAGAGCGAGACTCCGTCTCAAAAAAAAAAAAAAAAAAAAAAAAAAGAAAAGAAAAGTGGAATTGCTGGGCCCACCCAGGCGTGCTGAATCAGAATCCACATGTTAATGAGATTTTCCTGAGAGCTTCTTGTGTACACTGAAGTCAGAGAAGTTCAGCGCTAGCCTCTCCTCTATCTACAGGTATGAGTCCCATTCATAGGAGGACACTTCCTCAGGGATGCGGGGGACAGCAATGCCTGTTTTGTTCAAGACCTGCAGCCTTGAGCAGGGCTCAGTGGTTCCCTGGGCCTGTAATCACAGCTACTTGAGAGGCTGAGGTGGGAGGATGGCTTCAGCCAGGAGTTGGAAACCAGCCTGAGCAACATAGGAAGACCCTATCTCTAAAAACAGAAACAGAGATGGCTGGGTGCAGTGGCTCACGCCTGTAATCCCAGCACTTTGGGAGGCCAAGGTGGGTGGATCACCTGAGGTCAGGAGTTCAAGACCAGCCTGGCCAACATGGTGAAACCCCATCTCTACTAAAAATACAAAAAATTAGCCGGGTGTGGTGGCAGGCTTCTGCAATCCCAGCTACTCAGGAGGCTGAGGCAGGAGAATCGCTTGAACCCGGGAGGTGGATGTTGCGGTGAGCCAAGATCGCACCATTGCACTCCAGCCTGGGCGACAAGAGCGAGACTCCGTCTCAAAAAAAAGAAAAGAAAAGAAAAGAAAGAAAAGAAAAAGGAAAAGATCCGCAGTCTCTCTGGGGCTTCTGCCTTCCAAACTTCCCTCCCTTCCAGCCCAAAGCCAGCCCCTGCCTCCCCCATGCCCCCTGCCTTACCTTTGCATTTGATTGTTTTTTACCTTTTTACTTTATTTTTTTTTTTGAGATAGGGTCTTGCTCTGTCGCCCAGGCTGGAGTGCATTGGCACCATCTCACTGCAACCTCTGCCTCCTGGGCTCAAGTGATTATCCTGCCTCAGCCTCCTGAGTACCTGGGACCACAGGCGCCTGCCACCACGCCCGGCTAATTTTTGTATTTTCAGTAGAGACAGGGTTTTGCCATGTTGGCCAGGCTGGTCTCGAACTCCTGAGCTCAAGTGATCCACCCGCCTCACCTCCCAAATTGTTGGGATTACAGGCGTGAGCCACCGCACCCAACCTCCCTTTTTTATTTTAAGTAACCCTTTTATTTTAGAATAGTTTAAGCTTATAGCAAAGTTGCAGATGGTACAGAGAGCTGTCATGTACCCTCACTCAGGAGCCTCTGTGGTTAACATCTACGTCATCATGGTAGATTTGTTGCAACAAGCAAACAACATCAGTACATTGCTACTAACTAAACCTGCCACTTTATTTAATCAGATTTCACTAACATCCTTTCTCTAAAGGATGCTTTTCCACTAACATCCCTTTTCTGATTCAGGATGTTAGAAAAGTGGATGCCATCCAGGATGCCACATTACATTTGGTCATCACATCGTCTTAGTCTGTGTCTGTGACAGTTTCTCAGGCTTTCCCTGTTTTTTATTCCCTTAACAGTTTAGAGGAGTACAGGTCAGGGATTCGGTAGAATGTCCCTCAATCTGGAATTTTCTGCTGGTTTTCTCATGGTTATGTTACCCGAAATGGGTCCCAATCCAGACCCCAAGAGAGGGTTCTTGGATCTTGCACAAGAAAGAATTCGAGGTGAATCCAGAAAGTGAAAGCAAGTGTATTAGGAAAGTAAAAGAATAAGAGAATGATTACTCCATAGGCAGAGCAGCCCCGAGGGCTTCTGTTATTTGTGGTTATTTCTTGATTATATGCTAAACAAGGGGTGGATTATTCATGAGTCTTCCTGGAAAGGGACGGGCAATTCCTGGACCTGAGGGTTCCTCTCCTTTTTAGACCATATAGGGTAAGTTCCAGACATTGCCATGGCATTTGTAAACTGTCATGGTGCTGGTGGGAGTGTCTCTTAGGATGCTAATACATTATAATTAGCATGTAATGAGCAGTGAGGACGACCAGAGGTCACTCAGAATGATTCAGGAAACTGTATTTTACTCAAGTTGAAGGAGAACATTAGTGTTAGGTTAGAGTGATGGGAACTGGGTGTGGCAGCTCACACTTGCAATCCCAGCACTTTCTGAGGCAGAGGTGGAGGATGACTTGAGCCCAAGAGTTGGAGACTAGACTGGGCAACACGGTGAGACCTCTTCTCTACAAAAAATAAAAAATTAGCTTGGCATGATGGCACACACCTGTAGTCCCAGTTACCTGGGAGGCTGAGGTGGGAGGATGATTTGAGCCCAGGAAGTCGAGGCTGCAGTGAGCTGTGATGGTGCCACTGCACTCCACCCTGGGTAACAAAGTGACATTCTGTCTCAAAAAGAAAAAAAAAATGGTGATGGGGAACAGGGCTGTGCCGAATGTGTGAGGGAGATACTCAGGTATGAAGAAGACCTACTGTTTGTATTTTTTTGTATTCATTTTACATTCTGAATTATCCCTTTGTGTTAGTCTGTTCTTGCATTGATATAAAGAAATACCTGAGGCTGGGTAACTTACAAAGAAAAGACATTTAATTGCTCATGGCTCTGCAGACTGTGCAAGAAGCATGGCACCAATATTTGCTCAGCTTATGGCGAGGCCTCAGGAAGCTTCTAATTGTGGTAGAAGGAGAAGGAGAAGCCAGCCTATCACAGGGTGAGACAGTCAGGGCAGGACGGAGGGGGTGCCACACCCCCCCACTTTCTTTTTCTGAGACAAGGCTGTTCCCAGGCTGGAGTACAGTGGCACAATCAGACCTCACTGCAGCCTCCACCTTCCAGACTCAAGTGATCCTCCCCCGTCAGCCTCCTGAGTAGCTGGGACTACAGGCGAACACCACCACGATCGGTACTTTTTTCATTTTTTGTAGAGACAGAGTCTTGCCATGTTGCTCAGGCTGGTCTCAAACTCCTAGGCTCAAGTCATCCTGCCTTGGCCTCTCAAAGTGCTGGGATTACAAATGTGAGCCACTGTTCCTGGCCACCATACCCTCTTCAACAACCAGATCTCACGTGAACTCAGAGTGAGAACTCACTCATTATTGTGAGGACAGCACCAAGCTATTCATGAAGGATCTGCCCCCATGACCCAAACACCTCTCACCAGGCCCCACCTCCAAATCCAACACTGAGGATTACATTTACTTACTTACTTTTTTATTCATTTATTTTTTTGAGATGGAGTCTAGCTCTGTTGCCCAGGCTAGAGTGCAGTGGCACAGTCTCGGCTCACTGCAACCTCCGCCTCCCGGGCTCCAGCAATTCTCCTGCCTCAGCCTCCCAAGTAGCTGAGACTACAGGCGTGTGCCACCATGCCCGGCTAATTTTTATATTTTTAGTAAAGACGGGATTTCACCATGTTGGCCAGGCTGGTCTCAAACTCCTGAGCTCAAGTGATCTGCCTGCCTCGGCCTCCCAAAGTGCTGGGATTATAGGCATGAGCCACCATGCCCGGCCTGGGGATTACATTTAAACATGACATTTGAAAGGGACAAACACCCAAACTCTAACACCTGTTCCATACAGGTAGTATATATATGTGCCTCTGCTTTAACACAAGCCAGACATCCTTTCATTTTAGCACAGCAACATTGAATGGGAAACATCCCCTGTCTTTCCCATTCTGAGCCTTCAAGCTGCCTATGCTCTGTGAGGCAGGCCCTGTCCCCACCCCAGATCTAGGGATGCCTGTTGCCAAATGCGGAAGAATGAGAACTTAGAGAGATTCCACAGGGGCTCTGCCAAGCAGACGTGATGCTCAAGAAAGAAAACTCTGGCCTCTGGGTGGACTCCATGTATGTTGAGTCCTAAGTGCAGAAGGTGAAGAGGTGCCTAAGACTCTCACTGACCTGCCCACCTCTGCAGCACGACCTTCCAGTCCTAGAGAAATCTGTAGCACTATGTTCAACTTTCAGAATTCTGCCTTCAGTGTCAAGCGTGCAGGGTTCCAGGATTGTCCAGACCTGGTGAAATATTGGTATTTGTCCTCCTTGAAAGGGTAAGTTATGATCAACAGTCATACACATGTCAGATAGGAGTCGGCCTTTGGAACGTTACGTAGGATTCTTTGCCACCCTCCACAGAATGCATGGTGGGTCAGATACCGTGACACTGGCCAATTCTCTCTCGGGAATGGTGGCGGATAGGTGGGTGAAGACAGGACACTCGGCTGGCATCACCGTGAATTCTAGTTGTTTGCAGGGGATACAGCGTGGAAGAATGTTCTCAGCCTCTGAGAAGAATTGGCCCTTCTATCCAGCTGGACATACTCTTGAGGCGCACACCTCCAACAGAGAGAGGGGCAACAGGTGCCCCAAAGCTACTGGCAATTGCTTTAGTCAGTTCTGTTCAGTGGCAGGGAATGGGATCCTACCAAAAGTTGCTTGATATAACAGCTGCAGAGGATTCTTCTTTTTAGAAAAAGATTTTTATTTTCCATTTTTGTGGGTACCTTGTAGGTGTATATATTTACAGGGTACATGAGGTATTTTGATACAAGCATACAATGGGTAATAATCACATTAGGGTAAATGAGGTATCCATCACCTCAAGCATTTATCCTTTCTATGTCTTATAAATAATCCACTTATATTCTTTTAGTTTTTTAAGTGTACAATAAATTATTGTTGACTGTAGTCACTCTGTTGTGCTATCAAATACTAGGTCTTATTCATTCTTTCTATTACAACTAATATGTTTTTGTACCCATTAATCATCTCTCCGCCCCTAACCACGACTCTTCCTAGCCTCTGGTAACCATTGTTCTACTGTCTGTCTCCATGAATTCAGTTGTTTTAATTTTTAGCTCCCACAAATAAGTGAGAATATGAGAAGTTTGTCTCTCTCTCTCTTTTTTTTTTTTTTTTTGATATGGAGTCTCACTCTGTTGCCTAGGCCAGAGTGCAGTGGTGCAATCTCGGCTCACTGTAACCTCTGCCTCCCAGGTTCAAGTGATTTTCCTGTCTCAGTCTCCCAAGTAGCTGGGACTATAGGCACACACCACCACGCCTGGTTAATTTTTTGGAGACAGGGTTTCACCATGTTGGCCAGGCTGGTCTTGAACTTCTGGCCTGATCTGCCCACCTTGGCCTCCTGAAGTGCTAGGAATACAGGTGTGAGCCACCCCGCCTGGCCAGAAGTTTGTCATCCTGTGCCTGGCTCTTTTCACCTAATGTAATGATCACCAGCTCCGTCCATGTTGTTTCAAATGACAGGATCTCTCTCTTTTTTTTTTTTTTTTTTTTGAGACAGAGTGTTGCTCTGTCATTCAAGCTGAATTGCAGTGTCATGATCTCAGCTCACTGCAACCTCCATCTCCCAGGTTCAATTGATACTCCTGCCTCAGCCTCCCAAGTAGCTGGGATTATAAGCCCATGTGACCATGTCTGGCTAATTTTTGTATTTTTAGTAGAGAGAGGGTTTCACCATATTGACCAGGTTGGTCTCAAACTCCTGACCTCAAGTGATCTGCCCACCTCAGCCTCCCAAAATGCTAGGATTACAGGCGTGAGTCACCGCGACCAGCCGACGGGATCTTTCTTTGTTATGGCTGAGTAGCACTCCGCTGTGTGTGCACCACATTTTCTTTATCCATTTGTCTGTGGATGGACACTTAGGTTGTTTCCAAATCCTGGCTATTGTGAATAGTGCTGCAACAGACATGGCAGTGCAGGTCACTCTTTGATAAGCTGGTTTTCTTTCTTTTGGGTATATACCCAGCAGTGGGATTGCTGGATCGTATGGTAGCTCTGTTTTTAGTTTTTTGAGGAACTTCCAAACTGTTCTCCATAGTGGTTGTATTAATTTACATTCCAAGCAACAGCATACAAGGGTTCCCTTTTCTCCACATTCTTGTCAGCATTTGTTATTGCCTGTCTTTTGGATAAAAGCCATTTTCACTGGGGTGAGATGATATCTCATTATAGTTTTTTTTTTTGATTTTTTGATTTTTATTTTTTATTATACTTTAAGTTCTAGGGTACAGGTGCATAACGTGCAGGTTTGTTACATATGTATACTTGTGCCATGTTGGTGTGCTGCACCCATCTCTCATTACAGTTTTGATTAGCATTTCTCTGATGATCAGTGACTGAGTACCTTTTCATATGCCTGTTTGCCATTTGTATGTCTTCCTTGAGGACTCCTCTTTGACCCTTCCCTAGAGGTGGGCTATAGCAGACAATGGGATCCCCACTCCACCAGACCTGGCTGGTTGGAGCAGGTAAGTACTGACCCAGACTGGGCCTGCCAGAGTCTTTCTCCTTGGCATTCGGACAAGGGCTAGAGAGTGAGCAGGACATCTTTGTGTGGCCACTTGAACTTGTATAATCTGGGGCTATTGACAGCCATGTTTAGCCTCATGCACATGGAGAATTGAAGGAAATTGGTCTCAGGTAAGATGCTTGAGACCACAGGCCCATTTAGAGAAGGGCAGCCTGGATTTTAGGTCATTCCGAGGCCCAAGTGTGCCACCTGTCCCAGGGTTCCAGGAGACACCTGCCCTCCTTATAAGGACTACTCTTCTAAGGCCAGGTGCAGTGGCTCACGCCTGTAATTCCAGCACTTTGAGAGACTGAGGCGGGCGGGTCACCTGAGGTCAGGAGTTCAAGACCAGCCTGGACAACATGGTGAAACCCATCTCTACTAAAAATACAAAAATTAGCTGGGCGTGGCAGCAGGTGCCTGTAATCCCAGCTACTCGGGATGCTGAGGCAGGAGAATCTCTTGAACCTGGAAAGCAGAGGTTGTAGTGAGCCGAGATCGCACCACTGCGCCCCAGTCTGGGTGACAAGAACTAAACTACTAAACTAGGTCTCAAAAAAAAAAAAAAAAAAAAAAAAAATAGACTACCCTTTTTGTGTAAGTTAGCCTGGGTGGGTTTCTGTCTGTTATACCTCCAGAAAAGCCTAAGACAGGGTATATTATACGGGTTCAGAGAACGTCACAGAAAGAAGGGCAGGAAGTACACTGGGGCTCAGGAATTGGGAAAATTCTCTCTCTCTCTCTCAATTTGCTCATATGTTTCTCTTCTATCTATCTCAGCAGGCTAGCTTTCTTCTTTTTTTCCATCAGTGAGTCCCCAACCAAATTGTTGTCCTAGTCCTGAATCTATATAACCTTCAGTTCCAGCCATCAGACTGTAATCTCTACCTCTCAGTTTATTTATTTTTTATTTATTTATTTTTTTGAGATGGAGTCTTGCTCTGCCACCCAGGCTGCAGTGCAGTGGCACGATCTCAGCTCACTGTAAGCTCCACTTCCCAGGTTCATACCATTCTCCTGCCTCGGCCTCCCGAGTAGCTGGGACTACAGGCGCCCACCACCACACCTGGCTATTTTTTTTTTTTTTTTGTATTTTTAGTAGAAACGGGGTTTCATCGTGTTAGCAAGGATGGTCTCAATCTCCTGACCTCGTGATCAGCCTGCCTCAGCCTCCCAAAATGCTGGGATCACAGGCGTGAGCCATCGCGCCCGGCCTACCTCTCAATTTAAATATGAGGCGGAGGCCAGGCCTGGTGGCTCATGCCTGTAATCCTAGCACTTTGGGAGGCCGAGATGGGCAGATCACCTGAGGTCAGAAGTTCGAGACCAGCCTGGCCAACACGGTGAAACCCCATCTCTACTAAAAATACAAAAATTAGTTGAGTGTGGTGGCAGGCACCTGTAATCCCAGCTACTTGGGAGGCTGAGGGAGGAAAATCGTTTGAACCCAGGAGGTGGAGGTTGTAGTGAGCTGAGATCACGCCACTGCACTCCACTCTGGGTGACAGAGCAAGAATCCATCTAATAATAATAATAATAAATATGAGGGGAAGAGGGAGAGAGAGAGAGGTTGATTCTGCCCTATGTCTTGGTTCCCTTTGGGTCAAGTATCCACTCCTGCTCACACAGACCGTGACTGGAGGAGAAGGAGGCTCACACAGCACATTAATCACTGCCCTCCCACTGGCCTTAAAAGAAGAGATAGAAGTTGACTGGGCACGGTGGCTCAAGCCTGTAATCCCAGCACTTTGGGAAATTGAGGTGGGCAGATCACGAAGTCAGGAGATCAAGACCATCCTGGCTAATATGGTGAAACCCCATCTCTACTAAAAATACAAAAAAATTAGCCGGATGTGGTGGCAGGCACCTGTAGTCCTAGCTACTTGGGAGGCCGAGGCAGGAGAATGGCGTGAACCTGGAAGGCAGAGCTTGCAATGAGCTGAGATCACGCCACTGCACTCCAGCCTGGGCAACAGAGCAAGACTCTGTCTCAAAAAAAAAAAAAAAAAAAAAAAAAGAAGAGACAGAAGTTTAACTCAAAGTAGCCCACCAAGGGGAAAGGCAGAAATGGCTTAGCTCCCATAAGTGATACAAACAGAGGAGGGAGGACTTCTGGAACAACTGGGTCCAGAAACACCAATAATGTCACTGGGGCTCAGCTCCCTTCTCTGTGCTGGCCTCATTTCCTCATGTTGGACCTTCGTGTGGGACATGGGAAGACTGACAACTTGAGGATTCTGTCACCTCAACTAGTGACTTCAGGGTCAAGAAAGGCCCTCCATCTGCTATGGCCTGTATGTAAAATCCCAGTTAAGGAGCTGATCAACCGGTCTGAGTCAGGCGCCTCTCCCTGGGCTGGTCTTCCCCGGGCCAGGGGTACAAGGATACAGTGATCAGCAGCCTCTCCGTGCCCCACGTGGGGGGGGGGGGGAACTTTCTCAAAGAGCAGAGTTGGTCGGGAGAGTTCTGGCTGCTGTGCTTGTTCTGTAGTGTGACACCCCTGTCAGGGGCTGGGGCTGTGGCAGAGAAACTAGCAGGGAAGCCAGGTGAGGAAGGTGGCAGTTAACGGCTCTGGACACTCCTCTTCTGTGGTCCTGATCAGTTCTTACTCCCAGGCCTGGCTTTGCAGACCTGAATCATTCTGATGACAGCCCTTTGGCCTCCTTTATGTTCTTGTTCTCCCTGGAACTTTAGTGTTCTGCTAGGACCCATTCTACCTGGCCTCAGCCGATGGGCTCTGGAGACTGCTTCCACTCTCGGGGAGGATTCCCAAAGCAGGGCTCTGAGCCAGAGCCTGCCACTCCCCTGTCATGGATTGGCACTGCCCACTGGGGCTGGAGGCCTTGGCTCCCAGGGGCCACTGGAGCCAGAAGAGGTCACTGTTTGGAGTTGAAATGGTGTGCACCCACTACAGCATTACCAGCCCAGGCATTTGGCCTGGAGGATCCCAAACTGAGCTGGCTTCTGCCCCACAGAGGGAGCGTGTTACTAGCCCTTCTAGTAGCAATGATGAGCCCCTCTCTGTGTTGACTTCTGTCATCCCCAAGTCTTAAGCAAAGTTTTGTCAATTGCTAAAAGGAATAGAAGGACTTTAGAGGTCAGAGGCCTGCAGGCAAAGCCTGCCTTCAAAACCGAGACATGGGGAGACGCCAGGATTACTTCACAACTCCAGCTGTCTCTCAAACAAGTCTGTTCAGACATCTTCAAATAAGCATCTAGCACTTCTCTCTGCCAGAATGTTGACACTCAGGCTGGCTTTCCCAGGGCTGAGTGATGCCTCCGTGGCTCTGGGTAGAACACCCTCCTGGGCTTGGAGGTACAGCCATCGCCAAGAGGCAGGAGAGTAAAGCGGGGCATTCCTGCTTCTCAATCAGTACCTCTTCTGTCCACAGAATCCCTCAGCACAAACCACCTGATACATTGGACAAATCTGTCTGGACTCTTCAAAGATTCCATTCTTGGGAGTGAGGAAAGAGGAAGGACTGTTTTTTCCTTCCCCCACCATCCCTTCCTATTCCCCACCTCTCAGCTCTGGCCAGGAGATTCCAAGAGTGGCTGAAGCTTGGAGATTTCAGTAGAGGCCCAGGACGGGGAAGGACCTTGACCCCGTCTCACTGGGCAGCCCGGGGTGTACTGCCCCCAGGACCTACAGTCCGCAGAGGTAGGAACTGGCCTCAGTTAAGATCTAGTAAGTGACAGGATGGACGTACCTCTTGTGTGAATTCAGGAACTCCCTTTTAACAACCTTCTTATTTTGAAAAAAATTTTAACCCACTGAAAAGCTAAAAGAATAGTATAATAAACTCTCAAATACCTTTTCACTGATAATGAGTATTTTACTACATTTTATTTTCTTTTTTATAAAAACACATGCATGTTCATGCATAGATGTAATTATTTTAGTTTTCGTGTGTGAGCCATCATTTGAATATAAGTTTAAGTTTCAGACATCATGACCCTTTATCTGTAAATACTTTTTACCATATATTTAGGTTTTGTTTGTTTGTTTGTTTTGTTTTGTTTTGTTGTTGTTTTGTTTTTTGTTTGGAGGGTCTTGCTCTGTTATCCAGGCTGGAGTGCAGTGGTGCAGTCACGGCTCACTGCAGTCTTGACTTGCTGGGCTCAAGCGATCCTCCTGCCTTAGCCTGCTGTGTAGCTGAGACCACAGGCACATGCTACCACACCCAGCTAATTTTTTATTTTTTATTTTGTGGATACGAGGTGTTACTTTGTTGCCCAGGCTGGTCTCCAACTCCTGAGTCTTGACTTCCTGAGCTCAGGCAATCCTCCCGCCTCAACCTCCCTAAATGTTGGGATTACAAGGCATAAACCACCACACCTGGCCGGCACATATCCCTTAAGAATAAACATTCTCAGGCCGGGCTCGGTGGCTCGAGCCTGTAATCCCAGCACTTTGGGAGGCTGAGGCGGGCAGATCACCTAAGGTCAGGAGTTCAAGACCAGCTTGGCCAACAATGGTGAAACCCCATCTCTACTAAAAATACAAAAATTAGTTGGGTATGTGATGGCGGGTGCCTATAATCCCAGCTACTCAGGAAGCTGAGACAGGAGAATCGCTTGAATCTGGGAGGCGGAGGTTGTAATGAGCCGAGATTGTGCCATTGCACTCCAGCCTGGGTGACAGAGCAAGACTTGGTCTCAAAAAAATAATAATAACAATAATAATAATAAATATATTCTCTTACATTTCCTCAGGACAATTACCAAGTCAAGGACATATCATTGATACAACACACTATTCATCTATTACATGGTCCACATTCAAATTTTACCCTTTGTCCCAATACTATCGTTTAAAGCATTTTTCTTTTGACCAGATCCAGGGTCTGGTCCAGGATTCTGTGTTGCAGTCAGTTGTCATATCTCTTTAGTTTTCTTTAACCTGGTAAAGTTCTTCTCAATCTTTGTTCCCTTTCGTTATACTGACTTTTCTGAAGAGTTTGGCTGTCTGGCAGTTTTCTCATGATTAGATTCCGTTTACGCATTTTTGACAGGGATGCTGCATGAGCAATGCTGTGCCCTTCTCGGCGCATCAGTGGGGAAGTACAGGATGTCGGTTTGCCCCATTATTGGTGATGCTACCTTTGATCACTTGGTTAACATGGTTCCTGCCAGATCTATCCAGTGTAAAGGTTATTGTTTTTCCCCTTTGAAATTAATCAGTACTCTGTGGAAAAATACTTTGAGACTGTCCTTTCCCCAGCAAATTTTTGCCCAATAGTTTAGCATCCATTGATGATTCTTTTCAGAATCAATCACTACAGAATCAATCACTACAGGTTGCAAAATGGAGTTGACTCAACATCTAGAATTAGCTGCTGTATATTTCACTTTCCACCTTAAGTCACTGAGGCTCAGAAAAGTTAAGAACTTGCCCAAGGCCACAAAGCAGTGAGATTCAGACTCAGGCCTGTCTGACTCCAGAGCGTGCTGCTGCGGTGACTCTCCAGCTATGGGACCTGGGATGTGATGAGATGTTCACCCACCAACATCTCCCCCACTGCACAATCCACCCCTTGCTCCCCTCCCTAAATATGAGACTGAGGCTCTGGTCACAGCTGGACGGAGAGAAATGGGCTGCAGGGTCAACTTTGCAACTCCCCATCCTCCAGCCTTCCCTCTAGTCCCCGCCATGAATCTTCCAAAATCTGATATCCAGAGCAGAGGTCTCACCAAGAAGTCACCTCGATTATCCTGCCCCCTCTCACAACACACACACACACACACACACACACACACACACACACACACACCAGAGCTGAGAGGCTCTCTCTTCTCCTGACCTTGGAGAAGAGGGAGAGAGAGTATAGGGAGAGTATGTGCTTGTTATGGGTTGAGCTTTGTCAAGCAAATAAGAAGTGTGTATGATTGGAGCAGAGCCAGAAGGCAGAGTTACAGGGCAACTGCACTTGGAAGAGATCCTGAGAATGCAGTTTGCACAGGTGTGTGAGTGTATGTGTGTGTATAGTTGAGAATTCTAGAAGGGAAAAAGAGGAGAGAGGGAGGGCATATAGATAGTGTTTGAAAATACAGACTTTTGCTGGGACCGGCAGTATCAGCAGCACCTGGGAGCCAGTTAGAAAGGTGGAATTGTGGCCAGGCATGGTGGCTCATGCCTGTAATCCCAGCACTTTGGGAGGCCGAGGTGGGCGGATCACCTGAGGTCAGGAGTTTGAGACCAGCCTGGCCAACATGATGAAACCCTGTCTCTACTAAAAATACAAAAATTGGTCAGGCGTGGTTGCACACGCCTGTACTCCCAGCTGCTCGGGAGGCTTAGGCAGGAGAATCACTTGAACCCAGGTGGCAGAGGTTTCAGTCATCTGAGGTCGTACCACTGTACTCCAGCCTGGGTGACAGAGTGAGACTCTGTCACACACACACACAAAAGTGCGGATTCTTGACCAGGCGTGGTAGCTCACACCTGTAATCTCAGTACTTTGGGAGGTCAAGGCAGGTGGATCACTTGAGCCCAGGAGGTCAAGACCTCCCTGGGTAACATAGTGAGACCCCATCTCTGTAATGATAAAAATAAACACAAATATTTTTAAAACCACTGACCCAGGCTGGAAGCAGTGGCTCATGCCTTGTAATTCCACCACTTTGGGAAGCCAAGGTGGGAGGATTGCTTGAGCCCAAGAGTTTGGACCAGGCTGGGCAACATGGCGAGACCTCATTTCTACAAAAAAAAAAAAAAAAAAAATTAAAAAATTAGCTGGGCATGTTGGTGCATGCTTGTAGTTCCAGCTACTCAGGGTGGGAGGCTGAGGTGGGAGGACTGCTTGAGCCCAGGAGGTCAAAGCTACAGTGAGCTGTGACTGGGCCACTGCACTCCAGCCTGGGCAACAGAGCAAGACCCTGTCTCAGAAAAGAAAAGAAAAATGGGAAGAGAAGGGGAGGGGAAGAGGGAGGAGAGTGATTCTAGAAACAGACTGCTGGAATTTTTTTTTTTTGAGATGGAGTCTTGCTATGTTGTCCAGGCTAGGAGTACAATGGCACAATCCTGGCTCACTGCAACCTCTGCCTCCTGGGTTCGAGTAATTTTCCTGCCTCAGGCTCCCAAGTAGCTGGGACCACAGGCACCTGTGACCACGCCTGGCTAATTTTTGTATTTTTAGTAGAGATGGGGTTTTGCCATATTGGTCAGGCTGATCTTGGACTACTGGACTCAGGTGATCCACCTGCCTTGGCCTCCCAAAGTGCTAGGATTACAGGGATGAGCTACCATGCCTAGCCTGACTGCTAGAATTTGAACCTTGGGCCCACCACCAACCTGTGTAACCTTAGACAGGTAAGTTACTTCACCTCTCTAGGCCTTGTTTTTGTCACCTGTAAAATGGACATAACAGTACCTACCTCATCAGGTTGTTGCGAGGAGTAAATGAACGAATCTGTGTCAAGTGCTTTGTTCAGGTGAGTTACCACTTAGACAATGTTGGGGATGTGCTGAAGAGGAAGACGAGGTAGGTGATGTTGGCAGGCGGAGGAGTCCTGGAAGGCCTCGCTCCAGGAAAATCCCCACATTCGGAGAGAACCCAGGTTGGTTATTGCAGAGACTGTGGGTGACAGAGAGGCAGGATGGATGACAGAAATATCTGGGCAGGGAGGGCCGGATGACTCACTCATTCACTTGTTTACATTTTGTCTCTCACCTGCTTCCAGAAAGGCTTTGAAGTGGTTCATAATTAAAATGAAAGCCTCAGGTGCCTCAGCCTGCTGAGCTGGGAAAGCTGGAGAGTGGCTTGGGCGAGGTTGGCACAGTGTTGCAGGTCCTGGGCTCACCCGGAGGGATTGGGGAGTGCAGAGTGAGGTGCAGAAGATGCCAGGGGAGAGGCCAAGGAAAGGATGCAGACTGACCCCTGACTCTGTGACCCCCTGGCCCTGGGCCAGACAGAGAGGAGGTTTCATCTAAAGATTGGACATCGCCAAGCACGGTGGCTCACGCCTGTGATCCTGCACTTTGGGAGGCCGAGGCGGGTGGATCACCTGAGGTCAGGAGTTCAAGACCAGCGTGGCCAACCTGGTGAAATCCAGTCTCTACTAAAAATACAAAAATTAGCTGGGTGTGGTAGCGGGTGCCTGTAGTCCCAGCTAATCAGGAGGCTGAGGCAGGAGAATCACTTGAACCCTGGAGGTGGAGGTTGCAGTGAGCTGAGATTATACCACTACACTCTACCTTGGTGACAGAGCCAGACTCCGTCTCAAAAAAAATAAAAAAATAAAAAATAAACAAAAAACAAAACAAAACAAAAAAACAAAGAAAAAGAATAAAGATTGGGCATGTGTAGATTAAACCAGGGCGTGTGGGAGACAGGGGCACCAAGAAGGGGCCAGGAAAGGTCTATGGACTCTGGCTGGGCCATTGCCAGTATTAGTGCCATTGACCGTCTTTGGGCACAGTTCATGCTGTTCA
This sequence comes from Rhinopithecus roxellana, assembly GCF_007565055.1. Taxonomy (NCBI): domain Eukaryota; kingdom Metazoa; phylum Chordata; class Mammalia; order Primates; family Cercopithecidae; genus Rhinopithecus; species Rhinopithecus roxellana. The sequence continues at coordinate 72,170,891 of NC_044559.1, forward strand.
ATATTGTCGGTGTCCAGGCCTGGGCCCTCCAGCTGCCAAAGCGCCGGTTTCCTCCTCCAGGAACCACCAACTTCTCTCCTCTGGAGGGAGAGCTTTTCCTCTCCAGGTCCGGACGCCTCTGGCTTCAAGTTGAAACACTTGTTGGAGGAAATCCTGTCCAACTTCCTCCTCCCTACTCACCGTCTACCCCCACTCCTGTTCCAACAAGAGTTGGGCCCGACCTGCCCACCCTAATGCGGTCTGGGTGTCCTGGTGGCCCATCTGCCTTTGTTTGGCAGCACAATGACGAGGAAGTCCTCGGCCCCCATCCACTGGGAACCCTTCTTCTCAGGCCACCCCAGGGGTCCAGCGCTTTGTCTGCCCCTCCCCCACACCACTTCCTGCGTCTTACCTTGAACATCCTGCCAGCCTCAGCATCGGCTCAGCTCAGGTTTCCCTAGGAGCATGTTGACAGAGTCCCCACATCACACCAAGTTTTGGCAAGTCCAGCCCCACTCTGACAGACTTTCTGTCACACTTCCTTACAGCTGCTTAAACTGCACTTTAGCATGTAATGGAATACCTTCCATTTAGGAAGGTGGAGGGGGTCTCCCCCAGGCAGGATTAAACACGATGACAGTTCCTAAAAGGAGGGGCTGGGATTTAGACTAAAAAGGTAAGGCAGTCAGACCAGAGGTAGACGATCAGGAGCTGCAGAGCCAGCCTCTGCCAGCCTGGGGAGTGGGGCTGTCCAGGCAGGAGAGGAGGAATGCAGAGTTTCTCTGCTGGGAGGACCCCTGCCTCCATCCCTGCTCTGCAGAAGGGAAACCCCACCTGAGGTCAAGGAAGATGAGGTGGGAGGTAGCTGGACCAGAAGAGAAGGGAGCATCAGGGCTAGGAAGGCACTGGCCTGGGATCCTAAGCCCAGAGGCGGTCAGTCTCGGGGAGGAGAGAAAAGGGGGAAGGCAGGAGGTGCCTGGACAGATAACCTTTGGGCCACAGGCTGGAAAAAGGTGTTCTTATAGTTTGAGATGCATCTATGTGGGTGCAAAGTTCCCCATTATAAGGAGGAATCATGGGCTGCAAGGAGCAGAAACTTAGACTTGCTTAACCAAAAGCAGGGTGCTTCCTGGAAGGAAACAAGGTCTTGTCACAGACTTGAAGTTGCAGAGTTAGAAGTGGATCCAGGGCCTAGATCCAGGAGGTTGACAGTGATAAACTGGAGTTACTCTCCTCAACTCTCTTTCAAGCTTTCCCAGTTGTCTGCCATTCTCCTATCTACCCTACCCCCATACTCCTGACTGGCTTCATTTGCTTCTGTCTGCATTGTGCAATAGATGTCATTTTGAAGTGACTCAGCATCTATATCCCTTCCTAACAGCACCCAATTTCCCATGGAAGACTGTTGTTAACTGTACCCGGGATTCTGTTTTTATTCAGGTATAGTGAGGCTAACAGATCAAGAGATGATTGCTATTGAAAAGATAATTTGTGTCACGCACAGTGGCTCACGCCTGTAATCCCAGCACTTTGGGAGGCCAGGGTCGGCGGATCATGAGGTCAGGAGTTCAAGACCAGCCTGGCCACCATGGTGAAATCCCATCTCTACTAAAAATACAAAAATTAGCTGGGCGTGGTGGTGTATGCCTGTAATCCCAGCTACTCAGGAAGCTGAGGCAGGAGAATCGCTTGAACCCGGGAGGCGGAGGTTACGGTGAGCTGAGATCATGCCACTGTACTCCAGTCTGGATGACATAGCAAGATTCTGTCTCAAAAAAAAGAAAAAAGAAAATGTAATTTGTTAGGCACAGTTCCCAAGAGGAGGGGCACAGAGTGCCCTGCAGGGCCCTGTGGGGAAGCACACGGGTCAGTCTGGAGGAAGGGCAAAGAACAGGCAGGAGTTTTTCTTGTTGTTTCCATGGGAAAGGCAAGGCAAGTCAGGGTGAGCAGATTTAGATTTAGGATTGGCTAGTTTGAATAATTCTGGTGGGTTCTGGGTTACAGAGGATGTCTCTAGTTGTGTTACCAGAAAGGGGTCCCCATCCAGACCCCCAAAAGAGTGTTCTTGGATCTCAAGCAAGAAAGAATTCAGGGTGAGTCCATACAGTAAAGTGAAAGCAAGTTTATTAAGAAAGTAACCTTTACTTGGCTGGGCATGGTGGCTCACGCCTGTAATCCCAGCACTTTGGGAGGCCAAGACGGACAGATCACTTGATGCGAGGAGTTCAAGACCAGCCTGGCTAACATAGTGAGACCCTCTCTCTACTAAAAAAAAAAAAAAAAAAAAAAAAATTAGCCAGGTGTGGTGGCACATGTCTGTAATCCCAGCTACTTGGGAGGCTGAGGCAGAAGAATCACTTGAACCTGGGAGGCAGAGGTTGAAATGAGCCAAGATCGCACCACTGAACTCTAACCTGAGCGACAGAATGAGACTCTATCTCAAAAATAAAATAAAATTAAATTAAATTTAAAAATAACCTTTACCTAAATGAAAGAATGGCCACTGTCAGGCCTCTGAGCCCAAGCTAACCATCATATCCCCTGTGACCTGCGTGTACACATCCAGATGGCCTGAAGCAACTGAAGATCAACAAAAGAAGTGGAAATAGCCAGTTCCTGCCTTAACTGATGACATTGCACCATTGTGATTTGTTCCTGCTTCACCCTAACTGAGCAATTGACTTTGTGACAACACACCCTCCCCGCCCTTGCAATAATGTACTTTGTGATATTCCCCTACCCTTGTGAATGTACTTTGTATGATACACCCTCCCCACCCTTGAGAAGGTACTTTGTAATATCCTCCCCTACCCATAAGAAGGTACTCAATGCTTCAATATCTCCCCTCCTTAATTTTGGTTCCTTTCTCTTTCTGGTAGAGACAGAGGAGACATGTTTTATCCATGAACTCAAAACTCTGGCACCGGTCATGGACTGGGGTGTTTAATCACTGCGGGGACGCCTACCTGATTATTTACCCACATTCCAGAGGTGACTGATTACTGCGGGGATGACTGCCTTGATCATTCCCCTTGGTGGCAAGTACCAGCTCCCCTTGGTGGCAAGTACCACTTCCCTCCTCTGTGTCTCTACCCTCTCTTTTCTCTAAACTTACCTTTTTACTATGGGCAACCTTCCGCCCTACCTTCCTGCTTCTCCCTTAGCCTGTGTTCTAAAAAACTTAAAACCTCTCTCTCGCCTGACCTAAAACCTAAGCATCTTGTTTTCTTCTGCAATACCACTTAGCCCCAATACAAACTCAACAATGGTTCTAAATAGCCAGAAAATGGCACTTTCAACTTCTCCATCCTACAATATCTAGATAATTTTTGTTGAAAAATGGGCAAATGGTCTGAGGTGCCTGACATCCAGGCATTCTTTTACACATTGATCCGCCCCTAGTCTCTGCTCCCAATGCGACTCATCCCAAATCTTTCTTCTTTCTCTCCTGTCTGCTCCTTCAGTTTCCACCCCAAACTCTGAGTCCTTTTGAATCCTCCTTTTCTAAGAACTCATCTGACCTCTCCCCTCCTCCCCAGGCTGCTTCTCACCAGGCCAAGTCAGGTCCCAATTCTTCCCCAGCCTCTGCTTCCCGACCCTACAATCCTTCTATCACTTTCCCTCCTCACACCCGGTCTGGCTTACAGTTTTGTTCTGTGACTAGCTCTCCCCCATCTGCCCAACAATAGAGAGGTGGCTGGAGCTGAAGGCATAGTCAAAGTTAGTGCTCCTTTTTATCTGACCTCTCCCAAATCAGTTAGAATTTAGGCTCTTTGTCATCAAATATAAAACCCCAGCCCAGTTCATGGCCCATTTGGCAACAACCCTTAGACGCTTTACTGCCCCAGACCCAGAGGGTCCAGAAGGCTGTCTTATTCTTAATATGCATTTTATTACCCAATCCGCTCCCAACATTAGAAAAAGCTACAAAAATTAGATTCCAGCCCTCAAACCCCACAAAAGTACTTAATTAACCTTGCCTTCAAAGTACACAATAATAGAGAAGAGGCAGCCAAGCAGCAACATATTTCTGAGTTGCAATTACTTGCCTCCGCTGTAAGAGAAGCCCCAGCCATATCTCCAGCACACAAGAACTTCAAAACACCTAAGCCACAGTGTCCAGGCATTCCTGCAGGACTCCATCCCCCAGGATCTTGCTTCAAGTGCTGGAAATCTGGCCACTGGGCCAAGGAATGCCCGCAGCCTGGGATTCCTTCTGAGCCATGTCACATCTGTGTGGGACCCCACTGGAAATTGTACTGTCCAACTTGCCCAGCAACCTTTCCCAGAGCCCCTGGAACTCTGGCCCAAGGTTCTCTGACTGACTCCTTCCCAGATCTTCTTAGCTTAATAGGTGAAGACTGACACTGCCTGATTGCCTCAGAACCCTCCTGGACCATCACAGATGCTTTGGATAACTCTTACAGTGGAAGGTAAGTCCATTCCCTTCTTACTCAATATGGAGGCTACCCACTCCACATTACCTTCTTTTCAAGGGCCTGTTTTCCCTGCCTCCATAACTGCTGTGGGTATTGATGGCCAGGCTGCCAAACCTCTTAAAACTCTCCAACTCTGGTGCCAACTTGGATAATATTCTTTTATGCTCTCCTTTTTAGTTATCCCCACCTGCCCAGTTCCTTTATTAGGCTGAGACATTTTAACCAAATTATCTGCTTCCCTGACTATTCCTGGACTACAGCCACATCTCATTGCTGCCCTTCTTCACAATCCAAAGTCTCCTTCACATCTTCCTCTTGTATCCCACCACCTTAACCCACAGGTATGGGACACCTCTACTTCCTCCCTAGCAACTGATCACATGCCCATTACTATCCCATTAAAACCTAATCACCCTTACCCTGCTCAATGCCAGTATCCCATCCCACAACAGGCTTTAAGGGGGTTGGAGCCTGTTATTACTTGCCTGCTACAGCCTGGGCTACTAAAGCCCACAAACTCTCCTTACACATCTCCCATCTTACCTGTACAAAAACTGGACAAGTCTTACAGGTTGGTTCAAGATCTGCACCTTATCAACCAAATTGTTTTGCCTGTCCACCCTGTGGTGCCCAACCCGTACATTCTTTTATCCTCAATACCTCCCTTCACAACTCATTACTTGGTTTTTTATCTTAAAGACACTTTTTTCACTATTCCCCTGCACCCCTTGTCCCAGCTTCTCTTTGCTTTTACCTGGACTGACCCGGACACCCTTCAGTCCCAGGAACTTACCTGGGCTGTACTGCCACAAGGCTTCTGGGACAGCCCTCATTACTTCAGTCAAGCCCTTTCTCATGATTTACTTTCTTTCCACCTCTCTGCTTCCCACATTATTCAATACATTGATGACCTTCTACTCTGTAGTCCCTCCTTTGAGTCTTCTCAACAAGATATCCTCCTGCTCCTTCAATATTTATTCTCCAAAGGATATCGGGTATCCCCCTCCAAAGCTCAAATTTCTTCCCCATCCGTTACCTACCTTGGCATAATTCTTCATGAAAACATACATGATCTCCCTGCCAATTGTGTCTGGCTTGTCTCTCAAACCCCAACCCCTTCTACAGAACAGCCACTCCTTTCCTTCCTGGGCATGGTTGGATACTTTCGCCTTTGGATACCTGGTTTTGCCATCCTGACTAAACCATTATATAAACTCACAAAAGGAAACCTAGCTGACCCCATAGATCCTAAATCCTTTCCCCACTCCTCTTTCCGTTCCTTAAAAACAGCGCTAGAAGCTGCTCCCACACAAGCTTTCCCAAACTCATCCCAACCCTTTTTCATTACACACAGCCGAAGTGCAGGGCTGTGCAGTCAGAATTCTTACACAAGAGCCAGGACCACACCCTGTAGCCTTTCTGTCCAAACAACTTGACCTTACTGTTTTAGGCTGGCCCCCACATTATTCCAGATACTACACCTGACTCCCATGACTGTGTCTCTCTGATCCACCTGACATTCACTCCACTTCCCCATATTTCCTTCTTTCCTGTTCCTCACCCTGATCACACTTGGTCTATTGATGGCAGTTCCACCAGGCCTAATCGCCACTCACCAGCAAAGGCAGGCTATGCTATAGTGTTCTCCACATCTATAATTGAGGTTACTGCTCTGCCCACCTCCACTACCTCTCAGTAAGCTGAACTCATTGCCTTAACTCGGGCCCTCACTCTTGCAAAGGGACTACATGTCAATATTTATATTGACTCTAAATATGCCTTCCATATCTTGCACCACCATGCTGTTATGTGGGTTGAAAGAGGTTTCCTCACTACACAACGGTCGTCCCTCATTAATGCCTCTTTAATAAAAACTCTTCTCAAGGCTGCTTTACTTCCAAAGGAAGCTGGAGTCATTCACTGCAAGGCATCAGATCCCATCTCTCAGCGCAATGCTTATGCTAATAAGGCAGCTAAAGAAGCAGCTAGCATTCCAACTTCTGTCCCTCACGGCCAGTTTTTCTCCTTCTCGTTGGTCACTCCCACCTACTCTCCCACTGAAACTTCCACCCATCAGTCTCTTCCCACACAAGGCAAATGGTTCTTGGACCAAGGAAAATATCTTCTTCCAGTCTCACAGGCCTATTCTATTCTGTCGTGATTTCATAATCTCTTCCATGTAGGTTACAAACTGCTAGCCCGTCTCTTAGAAAGTCTCACTTTCTTTCCATCGTGGAAATCGATCCTCAAGGAAATAACTTCTCAGTGTTCCATCTGCTATTCTACTACTCCTCAGGGATTGTTCAGGCCCCCTCCCTTCCCTACACAACAAGCCTGGGGATTTGCCCCTGCCCAGGACTGGCAAATTGACTTTACTAACATGCCCTGAGTCAGGAAACTAAAATACCTCTTGGTCTGGATAGACAGTTTCATTGGAAGCGTAGAGGCCATTCACACAGGGTCTGAGAAGGCCACCACCATCATTTCTTCCCTTCTGTCACACATAATTCCTCAGTTTGGCCTTCTGACCTCGATACAGTCTGATAACAGACTGGCCTTTGTTAGTCAAATCACCCAAGCAGTTTCTCCAGCTCTTGGTATTCAGTGGAACCTTCATACCCTTTACTGTCCTCAATCTTCAGGAAAGGTAGAATGGACTAATGGTCTTTTGAAGACACACCTCACCAAGCTCAGCCTCTAACTTAGAAAGGACTGGACAGTACTTTTACCTCTTACCCTTCTCAGAATTAGAGCCTGTCCTCCAGATGATACAGGGTACAGTCCGTTTGAACTCTTATATGGACGCACTTTCTTGCTTGGCCCCAACCTCATCCCAGACACCAGCCTTCTAGGCGACTATTTTCCTGTCCTCCAGCAGGCTAGACAGGAAATTCACCAGGTTACTAATCTTCTCTTGCCTACTCCAGATACCCAGCCATATAAAGACACCCTAGCTGGACAATCGGTTCTTGTTACGAATCTGACCCCTCAAACTCTACAACCTCAATGGACCGGACCCTACTTAGTCATCTATAGTACCCCAACTGCCGTCTGCCTGAAGAACCCTCCCCATTAGGTTCACTGATCCAGAATAAAGCTGTGTCCATTGGACAGCCAGCCTGATCTCTCCTCTTCCTCCTGGAAGTCGCAAGTACTCTCCCCTACTTCCCTTAAGCTCACTTGCATTTCTGAAGAACAGTAATGACCCTTATGAACCTAATACATCCCTTCATTCTATTAGGTCTATTCATCCTTACCCTACTTTTTGCAACAGGGCTTTACACAGTCACCCCCAATACTTGGACTGTGCCCCAAAAACTTGTCATCCCTAGTATCTTCTGTCTAGTCATACTCCTATTCACCATTCTCAACTATTCATAAATGCCCTGCCCCTGTTTACACTGCCGGTTTATACTTTTCCTCCAAACCATCATAATGGATATCTTCTGGAACTATCCCCAACCTGCCACTTTAACTCCCTCTTGGAGAGGGTAGATGATCTTTGCTGGCAGAGCACCCTCCAGTACTTTCACCCTGATAAAGTCCTATTCTTTACTTCTACACTCACTCTCATTCTCGTTCCCGTTCTTACGCCACCCTCTACCTCTCCCCAGCTATCTCTACCACACTATCAATCTCACTCACTCTCTGCAAGCTGTTTCTAATCCTTCTTCTTTTTTTTTTTTTTTTTTTTTTTTGAGAGGGAGTTTTGCTCTGTTGCCCAGGTTGGAGTGCAGTGGTGCGATCTTAGCTCACTGCAAGTTCTGCCTCCTGTGTTCATGCCATTCTCCTGCCTCAGCCTCCCGAGTAGCTGGGACTACAGGTGCCCACCACCACACCCAGCTAATATTTTGTATTTTTAGTAGAGACAGGGTTTCACTGTGTTAGCCAGGATGGTCTCAATCTCCTGACCTCGTGATCCGCCTGCCTCGGCCTCCCAAAGTTCTGGGATTACAGGCATGAGCTACCATGCCCGGCCTCTAATCCTTCTTTAACAAACAATTGCTGGCTTTGCATTTCTGTTTCCTCCAAAACCACCAAGGCCTTGACTTACTCACTGCTAAAAAAAAAAAAAAAAAGATAAAAGAAAAAAAAAAAAAAACTCTATGTTTTTAAATGAAGAGTGTTGTTTTTACCTAAATCAATCTGGCCTGCTATATGACAACATAAAAAAACTCAAGGATAGAGCCCAAAAACTCACCAACCAAGCAAATAATTTTGCTGAACCCCCTTGGAAACTCTCTAATTGGATGTCCAGGGTACTCCCAATTCTTAGTCCTTTAATACCTATTTTTCTCCTTCTTTTATTCGGACCTTGTGTCTTCCATTTAGTTTCTCAATTCATACAAAACCACATCCAGGCCATCACCAGTCATTCTATACAGCAAACACTCCTTCTAATAACTACACAATATCACCTCTTACCCCAAAATCTTTCTTCAGTTTAATCTCTCCCACTGTAGGTTCCCATGCCACCCCTAATCCCCTCAAAGCAGCCCTGAGAACATTGCCCATTATCTCTCCATATTACCCCCAAAATTTTCGCCGCCCCAACACTTCACCACTATTTTGTTTAGTTTTTCTTATTAATATAAGAAGACAGGAGTGTCAGGCCTCTGAGCCCAAGCTGAGCTGTCCTATCCCCTGTGACCTGCGTGTACACATCCAGATGGCCTGAAGCAACTGAAGATCCACAGAAGTGAAAAGAGTCAGTTCCTGCCTTAACTGATGACATTCCACCATTGTGATTTGTTCCTGCTTCACCCTAACTGATCAATTGACTTTGTGACAATACACCCTCCCTTCCCTTGCGATAGTGTACTTTGTGATATTCCCCCATCCTTGTGAATGTACTTTGTGTGATACACCCTCCCCACCCTTGAGAAGGTACTTTGTAATATCCTCCCCTGCCCTTAAGAAGGTACTTTTTAATATTCTCCCCAACCTTGAGAATGTACTTTGTAAGATCCACCCCCTAACTGCAAAAAATTGCTCCTAACTTCATCACCTATCCCAAACCTATAAAAACTAATGATAATCCCACCACCCTTTGCTGATTCTCTTTTCGGACTCAGCCCACTTGCACCCGAGTGAAATAAACAGCCTTGTTGCTCACACAAAGCCTCTTGATGGTCTCTTCACACGGACATGCGTGACAGCCACACCATAGGCAGGACAGCAGCATGGGCTGCTCATTGGCTATTTTTATGGTTATTTCTTGATTATGTGCTAAACAAGGGGTGGATTATTCATGAATTTTCCAGGAAAGGGATGGACAATTCCCAGAACTGAGGTTTCTTCTCCTTTTTATACCATACAGGGGAAATTCCTGATGTTGCTATGGCATTTGTAAACTGTCATGGTGCTGGTGGGAGTGTCTTTTAGCATGCTGATGCATAATAATTAGCATATAATGAGCAGTGAGGATGTCCAGAGGTCACTTTCATGGCCATCTTGGCTTTGGTGGGATGTGGCAGGCTGCTTTACTGCATGCTGTTTTATCAGCAAGGTCTTTGTGACCTGTATCTTGTGCCATCCTCCCATCTCATCCTGTGACTAAGAATCCTACTGGGAATGTAGCCCAAGAGGCCTCAGCCTTATTTTACCCAGCCCCCGTTCAAGATGGAGTTTCTCTGGTTCAAATGTCTCTGACAGTGCCTGCTACCTGGCCCGGAATGGTTAAGGGAAAGGAATATTGCCTGATAGATTGTAAGAGTCAGACAGAAGAGGTGGTGAGCAGTATGGGCTCTGAATTGGTTCATTGGCATATGAAAGGCACACTCCTCAGCGAGGTGAGTACCTGGCTACCTCTAAGAATCAGCTAGACTGAGTAGGGGCAGTCCATCTCCAATCAGCTAGGCCTCAGATGCCTGAGTATCAAGAACACAGAAAATAAGACAGTATATTAATACAGGGAGACCTGATTCTCTTGCACTGGGTGTGACCTGTGTGGGATGGTAAATCCAGGTATTTCCCTCCCTCTACACAACCAGAGGGATGGAAACAGCGGCATGGGCTGCTTGTTGGCTATTTTTATGGTTATTTCTTGATTATATGCTAAACAAGGGATGGATTATTCATGAATTTTCCAGGAAAAGGGTGGACAATTATTCATCAATTTTCCAGGAAAGGGGTGGAGCTGTGGATGCTCTTTCTTTCCAGGGTGTTTAAGATTTTATCTTTTTCTTTTTTTGACAGAATCTGGCTCTGTCACCCAGGCTGGAGTGCAGTGGTGTGATCATGGCTCACTGCAGCCTTGACTTCCTGGGCTCGGGTGATCCTCCCACCTCAGCCTCCTGAATAACTGGGACTACAAATGTGCTACTGATACAGAACAGCTGGGCTCCCACCTAAACCGCACCCTCAAGCCCGGAACCTTGGCCCTAAGTGAAAACAGCTGACCCCGCTTTTCCACCCAAATGATTGCCTTTTTCGCCTGCCATGCCCCTATCCTGTGCCCATAAAAACCAGACCAGCTGGCAGAAGAAAAGAGCAACACAAGTGGCTGAGGCATGTTGTTGGGGATGCAAGCTGCTGAGCCTCGGGGATATAAGCGGCTGAGTGGCAAGCAGAGGAGCAATCAACTGAGCATCAGAGACTACAGATAGATGTGGCTAACTTCAGACAGTGCGGCTTCAGGGAAAGATCACCTTCTTCTTTTCCAGTTCCCCTTCCATCAGGAGCCACTTCCACTGCTCAATAAAGCCTTCTGCATTCGTTACCTTTCAAACAATTCGTGTGACCTGATTCTTCCTGGACACCGAGCAAAAACTTGGCTGTCAAAAAGGGCAGGTGCAGGAGGCTGTCACCCTGACCCTTCACTGAGCTGTTAACACTTAGCCATCCGTGGGCTGCAGGCTAAGTGAAATGAGCCACTCCAGTTCCTGCCCATGAAGGGGGTCAAGGTCAAGGGAATGAATCCTGTCTCACTACCATGCCTGGCTAATTTTTGTATGTTTTGTAGAGATGGGGTTTCACCATGTTGCCCAGGCTTGTCTTGAACTCCTGGACTCAAGTGATCTGCCAACCTCCCTAATCACATTTGTTCTTAAGGAAATGAAAACTTAATTTTTCAAAATGTGAAAAAGACCATTTTGTGCCCTACCTCCCACCCTCACCAGCTCCTGCAGCACAAGTGTCCAGCACACCACTGTTTGTGGGACGCACTCCACACAGGCATCTCACCTACAGCTACAGGCTGGGAGGGAACCCCTGCACCAACAGCCCAGGTCATGGCATCCTCTAGTACTACTATTCCAAAACCCTCAAAGATAAGCCACTCTTATCCCACATGAGGTACAGCAGAAATGTCTGGGCCAGAGTCAAGGCTTCCAATACTGACCTGAAATTGATGGAAATTGGCAAGATTATTGGTGGAATGTGGGGAGATGTCACTGATGAAGAAAAACAAGAATATTTAAATGAATATGAGGCAACAAAGATAGAGTACAATGACTCTATGAAGGTCTATCATAATTCCCCCACACACTTTGCTTACATAAATGCAAAAAATTATGCAGAAGATATTTTATTTTATTTTATTTTATTTTATTTTTTGAAACAGTCTCACTCTGTCGTTCAGGCTGGAGTGCAGTGGCAGGGTAAGGGCTCACTGCAACCTCTACCTGCTGGGTTCAAGCTTTTCTCCTGCCTCAGCCTCCTGAGTAGCTGGGATTACAGGCATGCACCTGCATGCTCAGCTAATCTTTTGTATTTTTAGTAGAGACGGGTTTTGCCATTTTGTCCAGGCTGGTCTTGAACTCCTGGCCTCAAGTGATCCACCTGCCTCAGCCTCCCAAACACTGGGATAACAGATGTGGGCCACCATGTCTAGCCATAGGAGTTGCTTTAGAGGAAAGAATTTGACAGAGGCAGTCTCACATGGAGAAAGGAGAACCTTTCTCCTTTATTGATAATACCAAATGCTGGCGAGGATATGGAGCAACAGGAACTCTCATTCATTGCTAGTGAGAATGCAAAATGGTTCAGCTACTTTGGAAGGCAGTTTGACAGTTTCTTGCAAAATTAAACATACTTTTACCATATAATTCAGCAATCGTACTCCTTGGTTTTTTGTTTATTTGTTTGTTTGTTTTGTAGAGCACTCAGTCTGCTGAAGATCCAGATGTTTATCACGACGACTTAATTATTTATTTAACAGATTTTTTTTTTTTTTTTTTTTTTTTTTTGAGACAGAGTCTCACTCTGTCACCCAGGCTGGAGTGCAGTGGCATGATCTCGGCTCACTGCAACCTCCACCTCCTGGGTTCAAGCAATTCTCCTGCCTCGGCCTCCCAAGTAGCTGGGATTACAGGCACGTGCCATCATACCCGGCTACTTTTTGTCCTTTTAGTAGAGATGGGGTTTTGCCATGTTGGCCAGGCTGGTCTTGAACTCCTGACCTCAGGGGATCCACCCACCTCGGCCTTCCAAAGTGCTGGGATTATAGGCATGAGCCACCGCACCCGGCCTATTTAACAGACTTTTAAAGAGTAGTTTTAGGTTCTCAGCAAAATTGAGCAGAAAGTACAGAGTTCCCTCACATTCCTGTCCCCTCCAGCATTCCCACTATCAACATCCAGCACCATGGTGGTACATTTGTTACAGTGAATGAATCTGCATTAGCACACCATTATCACTGAAAGTCTAGAATTTTCCTCAAGGTCACTCTTGGCATTGTACAGTCTATGGATTTGGGCAAATGTGTAATGACCAGTATCCATCATTATAGTGTCATGCAGAGTATTTTTACTGCCTTGAACATCCTCTGTGCTCTGTCTATTCATCCCTTCATCCCTCCTAATCCCTGGTGACCACTGATCTTTTTACTGTCTTCATGGTCTTGCCTTTTCTAAAATGTCATATGGTTGGAATCATATAGTATGCAGTCCTTTCAGATCAGCTTCTCTCATTTAGTGATATGAACTTAAATTTCCTTCATGTCTTTTCATGTCTTGATAGTGTGTTTCTTTTTACAGCCAAATAATAGTCCATTGTCTGGATGTTTATTTATCTATTTGCCTACTGAAAAACATCTTCATTACTTCCAAATTTTGGTAATTAGGAATAAAGCTGTTGTAAACATCCATGTGCAAATTTTTTGTATGGACATAAATTTTCAACTTATTTGGGTCAATACCAAGGAGTATAAGTGCTGCATTGAATGGTAAGAGTATGTTTAAATTTGCAAGAAACTGCCAAACTGTCCTCCAAAGTAGCTGAACCATTTTACATTCCCACTAGCAATGAATGAGAGTTCTTGTTGCTCCATATCCTTGACAGCATTTGGCACAATCAGTTTGGGTCTGGCCATTCTAATAGGTGTGTAGTGGTATATCATTGTTTTAATTTGCAATTCCCTACACTACATACGTTGAGCATCTTCTCTTTTTTTAAAAAATACATGAGGGCTGGGCAAGGTGGCCCTCAGCACCTTGGGAGGCTGAGGCAGACAGATCACTTGAGGTCAGGAGTTCAAGACCAGCCTGGCCAACATGGTGAAACCCCATCTCTACTAAAAATACAAAAGTTAGCCGGCCATGGTGGCAGGTGCCTGTAATCCCAGCTACTCAGGAGGCCGAGGCAGAAGAATCACTTGAAACCGGAAGGTGGAGGTTGCAGTGAGCCGAGATCGTGCCACTGCATTCCAGCCTGGGTGAAAGAATGAAACTCCGTCTAAATAAATGAAAAAAATAAATAAAGAGAGAGACAAGATCTTGCTCTATTGCCCAGACTGGGGTGCAGTGGCATGATCATAGCTCATGAGACTGCAGTTGCAACCTCCTGAGATCAAGCTATCCTCCTGTCTCAGCTTCCTGAGTAACTGGGACTACAGATGTGGCCACCATGCCCAGCAGCTTTTCTTTTTTCTTTCTTTCTTTTTCTTTTCTGTAGAGACAGGGTTTCGCTTTATTGTGCAGGCTGGTCTTGAATTCCTGACCTCAAGCCATCCTCCCACCTCATCCTCCCAGTGTTGGGATTACAGGTATGAGCCACTGTGCCCGGCCTGAGCATCTTTTCATATGCTTAGTTGCCATCCATATATCTTCTTTGGTAAAGTGCCTGTTCAAGTCTTCTGTCCATTTTTAAATCAAGTTGTTTGTTATTTATTATTAAGTTTAAAGGTTCTTTGTATATTCTGTGTAAGTCCTTTATCAGATAGGTCTTTTGCAAATTTTTTTTTTCTAGTCTGTGTCTGTGGCTTGTCTTCCCTTGAAGAATTATTTCTTTCATGGATCATGCGTTTGGTGTTGTGTCTAAAAAGTCCTCATCATACCCAAAGTCACCTAGATTTTCTCCTATCTTTTTTTTTTTTTTCCACTCTGTTACCCAGGTTAGAAGGTTAGAGTGTGCAGTGGCACAATCTTGACTCACTGCAACCTCCACTTTCTGGGTTCAAGTGATTCTCCTGCCTCAGCTGGGATTATAGGTGCCTGCCACCACACCTGGTTAATTTTTTTATATTTTTAATAGAGACGGGGTTTCACCATATTGGCCAGGCTTGTCTCAAACTCCTGACCTCAAGTGATCCACCCACCTCAGCCTCCCAAAGTGCTGGGATTACAGGCATGAGCCACCACGCCAGGCCCTATGTTATCTTTTAATGATGGCTTTTCAGTGAAGCACAAAAATAGTATTCATTTCCAGAGAAACTACCACTTCATTGGTGAATTACTTAATAAGAGTGCATTGACAGACAATCATCAGCTGTCACACAGCTAGAATGCGTGTTCCCAAACAACAAGATCCAGTCCTTAATGGCCCATCAGCAAAAACTAAAAGCCGAACTTTTTCAAATAGAAGAGGAACACCAAGAAAAGAAAAAGAAATTCCTGGAAAGCACAGACTTATTTCACAATAAACTTTAAAGGTTGTGTGGGTTGAAAGTTGAAGTGCATATGGAGAAAATTGCATCTGACAAGGCAGAAGCAGGGGAGCAAACCCACAAAAGGCAGAAAAAGGGAGAAAGAGGCAGCAGAGAAAGCTGAATGTGTCAGAGCAGGACTTTCTGAGGAAGAGCAAGTGGCTGATAAAACCAAAGAAAAGGAAGACAACAAGGGTGTTCCAATGGAGACCACCTTGAAGAAATGACAGAAAGCCAGTAAAATGGTGAAGAAGGCACTTCTACTGAGGATAAGGTGAGTGGACAGGAAAGAGTTGATCATGAGGCAGAGGAAGGAACCAGTGGGAGTAACACTGGCTCAGACGGCAACAGTGCCACAGTGGGGAAGCCACCGATAGATCCTTTACCAGAAGAGGAGAAAAAAGAATAAAGATTGTCTAGTTGTTTTTTTGTTTTGTTTTGTTTCTGTTTTTTTGAGAAGGAGCCTCACTCTGTCAACCATGCTGGAGTGGAGTGGCATGACGTTGGCTCGCTGCAAAACCCGCCTCCCAGGTTCAAGCAATTATCCTGCCTCAGCATCCTGAGTAGCTGGGATTACAGGCATGTGCCACCATGGCCGGCTAATTTTTGTATTTTTAGTAGAGATGGGGTTTCACCATGTTGGACAGGCTGGTCTTGAACTCCTGAGCTCAGGTGATCCACCAGACTCGGCCTCCCAAAGTGCTGGGATTACAGGCGTGAGCCACCATGCCTGGCTAACGTTGTCTAGTTTTATGTGTTCTAAATATTTTTATAAATGAAAATAAAGTTTTTTGAGTTAAGGGAGAAAAATACGGGTGGACTCCTCTCACCATCGCCGTATATCCAGGTTTGGGCACCTGAGTGAAGTTTGACTGGTCAGATGCTCTTGCCCAAGACTATGAGTCCTACAGGAAAGACACAGGAGAGGGAGAAATGGATGGAGGTCATTCACCCAGCAGTGGGGGCCTGACCAGACTATTCTGACTATTCTGGTATGAGGATGTTCCATTGCTCCTCCTCCTTTCTGGCCCCCTGGTTCTCTGGCTTTCAGAGACTACTTCCAATACATTCCATTTTGCTTAAGTTATCCATTTACATTAATATTGGTTTCTGTTGCTTGCAATCAGGAAACCTAACTGAAACATGCCAGCCACTATTCAACATTTTCTCCCAGTGCAGTGATGACAAGATACAGTTGCTTATCCCAACTTCAAATTCCTGGGAGAACCAATCTGATTGGCCAGCTTGAGTGGGATCTCCACTGCTGGTCCAATCAGCCTGGCTTCCGAGGAAGGCAAGGTCACACGATGCTAATAAGGCTAATGGGAGGCTGGCAGGGCAGTATCCACATTTGGTTATGCAGGCTGTGCAGTGGATAACTCCAAGGGTCCCATTCACATTACAGACACTGTAAATACCTGTATTCATAATGAAACCATTTTAGCAGATGGCAATAAAGCATGCTGAGAAAGTATACTTTTTCCTAATACTCACATAAGTGTTCCATGGGATAGTGGTGATCCCAGGCTGGGTCCACTCCTCAGCAGGAAAGTGTTTGGTAGGCAGTTCTTAAAGAAGATAGCAAAGGTTGGGTATGTCCCAATGCTGTGTTCCACATGTCACACATAATGGGGTGGGTCTGGTGGCCTTGATGTCTGGAGCACACGTACCATATCCTCTTAACATGCAGTAACTGGCTGTGAGGCACCCAATGTTTAGAAAGTAGCTCAAGGCTTTAGAATGAAAGAGCAAAAGACGCGGACAAGCCAGACCCTGCTCAAGGAATTTAGAGATGCTGTACAGACCAATCTCAGCCACGCCCACAAAAAGATTTATCTTCTCTGTAGCTACCTTAAAGAAGTTAATTCATTCAATGAGTGGTTGTGTGTCAGTTCTGTGTTATGGGCTGGGAGCAGAACAGGAATAAGAGTCAGGAGTGAGGCCGGACACGGTGGCTCACGCCTGTAATCCCAGCACTTTGGGAGGCCGAGGCGGGTGGATCCACTGAGGTCAGGTGTTCAAGACCAGCCTGGTCAACATGGTGAAATGCCGTCTCTACTAAAATACAAAAATTAGCTTGGTGTGGTAGTGCATACCTGCAATCGCAGCTACTCTGGAGGCTGAGGCAGAAGAATCGCTTGCACCCGGGAGGCGGAGGTTGCAGTGAGCCGAGATTGTGCCACTGCACACCAGCCTGGAAGAAAGAGTGAGACTCCATCTCAAAAAAAAAAAAAAAAAAAAAAAACACACACGCAACACAACACAACACAACACACACAAAAAATGAGTCAGGGTTTCTGGGCGCAGTGGTTCGCACCTGTAATCCCAGCACTTTGGGAGCTGAGGCGGGCGGATCACCTGAGGTCAGGAGTTAAAGACCAGCCTGGCCCACATAGCAAAACCCTGTCTGTACTAAAAATACAAAAAATAGCTGGGCGTGGTGGCTCGTGCCTGTAATCCCAGCTACTCAGGAGGCTGAGGCACGAGAATCACTTGAACCTGAGAGGTGGAGGTTGCAGTGAGCCAAGATTGTGCCACTGTATTCCAGTTTGGATAGAGTGAAACTATATCTCAAAAAAAAAAAAACAAAAACAAAAACAAGGAAAAAAGAGTCAGGGTCTAGTCTAGTAGGGGAGACAGTCATGGAGCAAATATTTCCTAAATGATGGGTGTTCTGCGAAGGGAGATGCCTAGGGTATTGGGAGAATGCTGGCACAATAAGAGGATCAGACTTATCTAGATGTCAGGAAAAACCAAAGGGTGAGTTAAATACAGCCAAGTGAAAAGTGAGGTAGAGGGGGTGGAATTTATTTAAGCTATAAGGTAAGTTCCTGTTAGAAACTAAAAAATGCAATGTGCCAGATAAGGTAGAATTTCTTTCTGTCTCCCATAATGGTGTAGAGGAGGATGGGGGTTCAAGACCAGTGGCGGCCTGGCTCCAGGAGGGCAGACCAAAATAACAGTGGATTACCCAAGGGAGAAATGTACTTTTTCTCATGTAGAGGTCCAGAGGTAGAGAGGGCAGGTTTGGTGCAGAAACTGCTCCATGAAGTTCTCAGGAACTGTATCTACCAGGGCTCAACTAGGAAAATAGAACCACTGCAAATATCATGGAATGAATGATTATTACAGGAATAAGATTTTGCACAATTGTTGGTGGAGATGTAGAAGTAAAGGTCACAAAGGGAGTTGTAGGATGGTGGGAAAATCACTTCTCAGTCCTTGGAAAGCACTGGTTGGGGGTGGAGGGGAGACAAGCTGGAACCTGCTGGAAAATGAGGAAGATAAGTTTATCTTTCTTCCTGTAGTGGAAGATAGAAAGGGAGCTACTGTAAAAAGCCAACAGAAGCTTGTTGCTTCTTCATAGATTCTACTTCTGTGAGTTCTCACCTGGTGTCTAGTTGTAGGCCTCTGCTGGTGATGAGAGATGTCAATGAGGAAAAAGAACTGATCACAGAGTCAGGAAGAAGAGTAAGAATGAAGTAGAGGCCAGGTGTGGTGGCTTATGCCTGCAACCCAGCACTTTGGGAGGCCGAGGTGGGAGGATCACCTGAGCCGAGAAGTTTGAGAACAGCATGGGCAACAAAGTGAGACCTCGTCTCTACCAAAATAAAAATTAAAAAATTAGCCAGGCGTGTTGGTGCCCCCCTGTGGTTCCAGGTAAACAGAAGGCTGAGGCAAGAGGATAGCTTGAGCCCAGAAGGTCAAGGGTGCAGTGAGCCATGTTCATGCCCCTGCACTCCAGCCTGGGCAACAAAGTAAAAACCTGTCTCAAAACAAACAAACAAACAAACAAAAACAAATGGAACTCTGGAACCTTTGCATCTCTCTCTCACTGCCTGTAGCCACAACAACCTTCAGAAGTATAAAACCTTCAGACTTGCTTTACTTCCAACTTCCAAATCCTGAGCAAATTTCCTTACGCCAACTCCAACCCAGAACCATACAGGGAAGGGTATTCTGGGAAAAGTAGTCCCAACTTAACCAAGGTGACACAATACAAAACCACCACAGAGACCCAGACCCTGTAGTTCACCACTTGACAGTCTTTCCTCCTGCTAATTCCTCCACTTTGGGCCTCCAGAGTGAGGAGTCAGCCTTGGGGAGTGGTATTTCAGGAGCAGCAGAACCTGGAGTGAGACACAACAGGTTCATCCAAAGGCACATCCTCTTTTGCTTAAGTAAACTGGGAGGGAAGGGATAGGAGAGGAGGTTGGGGATGTGGCAGAATTAGACCCAGATAGTAACTCCCTCCCCAGATGCATATCACCGGTCAAGAGAATGACACATCCAGAGTACTATGAGCTCAGAAAGAAAAATAATACATCTAAGTAATGTAATTCTTTTAAAAGAGAACCCTGAAAATGAAGAACCTTATGAGATGAAGCAGAATTAATGAACCAGTGAGAACAAGAATTTAAAATAATCCTTATAGGCTGGGCGCAGTGGCTCATGCCTGTAATCCCAACACTTTGGGAGGCCAAGGCGGGCAGATTGCCTGAGCTAAGGAGTTTGAGACTAGCCCGGGCAATATGGTGAAACATTGTCACTACAAAAAATATTTTAAAAAAAATTAGCCGGGTGTGGTGGCACACCCCTATAGTCCTAGCTACCTGGAGATGAGATGTGGGAGGATCGCTTGAGCCTGGGAAGTTGAGGCTGCAGTAAGCCAAGATTGCACCACTGCACTCCAGCCTGAGTGACAGACCAAGCCCTCATCTCTGAAAAAAATAAATAAGTAAAAAATAAAATAATCACAATAAAAGTCTTCTAAGAAATAATGGAGAATGTCACACATTTTTTAAAAATTATTATCTAATTTTTTTATACAGAAAGAGTTTCCCTCTGTCATCCAGGCAGGAATGGGGTAGCAAAATCATAGCTCACTGAAGCCTCAAACTCCTGGGCTTCAAGGATCCTCCTGCATCAGCCTCAAGTAGCTGGGACTACGAGCAGGTGCCACCATGCCTGGTTAAAGAATATTATAAATTTGGAATAGGATGAGACTGTATAAGAATAAAGTTAACAAGTGTAAAAAATATAATAGCTGAAAGAAAGAAGGCAATATACAGGTTAAATAGTGAAATAGATTCAGACTAAGAATGAATTCATAAACTAGAAGATAAGGATGGCAAACTCTTCCAGAAATTATCAGGAAGAAATAAGAAGATGAAAGATATAAGGCTAAAGTTATTAAATATGGAAGATATATAGTTAAAATGGGAGTTTCAGAAGAGAAGAGGGATGAAAAAGCTGGAAGGAAATGCTTTAAAAAAGAATGAATAAAAGAATTCCCAAGAATCCTAAAATTTCCCAGAATTAGAGGAAAGTGTAAGATTTCAGACAGAATATCAACAAGATAGATTTGGAAAAATACTTAACACATTAAAGAAAAATTTAATAGAGACAAAAATTCTAAAAGCTTCTCAAGAATTAAGACATACAAGCAAGAAAACAAACATAACAAGAAATCCCCACATGCTACTCACTAGGAACAAGTATCATACTGATATCAGTTTTCTCAATAGCAATGCCTGATACCAGAAAAAGAACTTTAGAACTAGAATTTTATAGTTTAGAACAGCTAAACTATAATTCTAGTACCAAAACTAGAAAGAAAGATGTTCTCAAGCTTTCAAGGTCTCAGAAGATTTGCTACCTAAAGACCCTCTTTGAAAAACACTTTTGGTCTGGTTGTGGTGGCTCACGCCTGTAATCCCAGCACTTTGGGAGACTGAGTTGGGTGGATCACTTGAGGCCAGGAGTTCAAGAGCAGCCTGGCTAACATAGTGAAACCCTGTCTCTACTAAAAATATGGGTGTGGTGGTGTGTGCCTGTGGTCCCAGCTACTCAGGAGGCTGAGGCACAAGAATCGCTTGAACCTGGGAGGCGGAGGCTGCGGTCAGCCAATGCACTCCAGTCTAGGTAACAGAGCAAGACTCCATCTCAAAAAAAAAAAAAAAAAAAAAAAAAAAAAAGAAAAGAAAAGAAAGAAAGAAAGAAAAACACTTTTGGAGGAAGTTCATTAGCAAGAAGAGAATTAAATCTCAGAGGACACTACGAGATATGGGAATGAAGGGTGACTAAAGTACTTAGAAACATATATGGTAGTATAAGTAAGTCTAAAAAAACCCTATATTCATCATTAAGCATTGAAATTCTAGATGAAACAACATGATAGAATTGTGTGTGTGGAAGTGAGTGTACTGAAGTCCAGTGGGAGGTGAGCACTTGCTTTTTTGGTTAGAAAGATATAGCTATCAATAAGCTCAAAATTGACAAGGATAAATATACATAAACATGGTTATAATAAGCTGGGAGTGACACCCAGAAGAATAAAAATAAAATGCATAATTTTCAAACCAACAAAAGAAAATTCTATTTATGCAATAAAAGTATGAAAGAAGAATAAAGGGAAAAATTAGATATTGAAAATAGGAAATAAGATGGTTGATAGGGGACTGACTATAATGGCAAATGAAATAAGTGTAAATGGGTTAAATTTATATATAAAAAGAAAAAAGAATCTCTTACATTAAAAACAATGTATTGAACTATCTTATTATTTTAAAAGAGGATACAGAAAAGTTGCAAATAGACAATAAAAAAAAGATAAACCAAAATATTAATCAAAAAAAGCCATTGTTGCAGCTTTCATGTCAGATCAAAAAGATTTTAAGGGTTGGGCACAGTGGCTCACGCCTGTAATCCTAACACTTTGCGAGGCCAAGGTGGGTGGATCACTTGAGGCCAGAAGTTCAAGACCAGCCTGGCCAACACGGTGAAACCCCGTCTTTACTAAAAATACAAAAATTAGCTGGATGTGGTTGGTGGTGGGCATCTGTAATTCCAGCCACTCAGGAGGCTGAGGCAGGAGAATCTCTTGAACCTGGGAGGCAGAGGTTTCAGTGAGCTGAGGCGACGCCACTGCACTCCAGCTTAGAGGAAAATTTAAGCTTCAAGTATATTTATCAGAAAATATAGAGAAATAGTAACAAATGAGCTGAGTATTTAATGCAAGACGCCAAAAAAAGCAGCAGAAACATGCACAAATGAAGAAAATAATAAAGGTAAGAGAAAATCAACCAAATTGAAAATTACAACAAAAATGTAAAAGGTTAATAATACCTGGTTCTTTGAATAGATTGGCAAGATATGGAATGTCTGAAAGACTGATCAAGAAAAAAGAACATGCCAATAAACTAAGAACAAAGCAAGTAAACTAAATAACAAAGTAGGGGAATCAAGTACAATCACAATAAAGGTTACAAAAATAGTAAAACCAACTAATACACTGTGGTATTAGATTAGAGATGTAAATAATCTAGTGGGACAGAATAAAGAGCCTGGAAAAAGACCCATGTGCAAGTGGATACACGCTAAATAACAGAGGTGACAACAACAAAAAAAGGAAAACCATTGCTCAGCTAAGGTTATGATGCTAGTATAACCTTGATTCCAAAACTGATAAGGGTAGTATAAGATAAAGAAAAGACAGACTCATTTTACTTATAAACATAGATACAAAAACTACATGTGAGTGCAAACCAAATCCAATATTGCATTTAAAAATATATCATGATCATATAAAAGAATCAAAGTATGTTCTTTGCAGCAAAATGGATGCAGCTAGAGGCCATTATCCTAAGTGAATTAATGCAGACACAGAAAACCAAATATTGCATGTTCTCACTTATAAGTGGGAGCTAAACCCTGGATACACATGGACAAAAAGATGGAGCAATAGACACTGGGGACTCAGAAACGGGGAGGGAAGGAGGTAAGGGCTAAAAAGCTTCCTATTGGATACTGTGTTTACTATCTGGGTAATAGGATTGATAAAAGCCCCAACCACAGCACCAGGGAATATACCCTTGTAAAAAAAACCCGCCCATGTACACATGTACTCCCTGAATCTATCTATCTATCTATCTATCTATCTATCTATCTATCTATCTATCTATCATCTATCTATCTTCTATCTATAATGATTATATAGGGTTTATACCAGAAATACATGACTGGTTTAACATAGAAAATCTCTCAATGTAATCCATCCTGTTAATGAACTAAAGTGGGAAAAACATGATTATCTCAGTAGATGCAAAAAAGTACAATGTTTAGGTTTACATTATAAAGTTTAACATATATCTATGATAAAAACTCAAGAAAACAAAAAATAGAAGAGACCTTCCTTAAGTTGACAAAGGCTATTTGCCAAAAAACAAGTAGCAAACACTACATTTACAGGGGAAAATCAGAAACATTCCCTCTAAGAACAGGAATGAGACAATGGATGTCAAATATCTTACTCTTGTTTAACACAGTACTGGAGGTCATGGCCAATACAATAATATAAGAAAAACAAATAAGTGACATAAAAAGGATGAAATGAAACAATTATTCATTATTTTCAGAAGATAATCATCTACATTTTAAAAATTCAACAGCATTAGGGCTGGACATGGTAGCTCACACCTGTAATTTCAGCCCTTTTGGGAGGCCGAGGCAGGTTGATCACGAGGTCAGGAGTTCAAGACCAGCCTGGCCAACATGGTGAAACCGTCTCTACAAAATTTAGCCAGGCATAGTGGTGGGCACCTGTAATCTCAACTACTTGGGAGGCTGAAGCAGAGAATTGCTTGAACCCGGGAGGCGGAAGTTGCGGTGAATGGAGATTGTGCCACTGCACTCCAGCCTGGGCAATGGAATGAGACTCTGTGGCAAATAAATAAATAAAATAAAATAAAAATAAATAAATAAATAAATCCAACAGCATTAACAAGCTATTCAATTACATACGAAGTCACCATTTGGCAACCACTAATGTAATAACTAGCTCAGTCAAGGATCATCAATGGATGTCCAAAACATTAGGTGAAAGGTTGCTGAGGAATGGACACTCATATGGTGCCAAAGTATCATTCCATAGATTACTTATTAATTGCAAAGGAAAATTGAACAGGAGAGAAATTGCAAAATAAATTCTACAGGGCAGTCACTGCTGAAACCAAGCAATCAAATTTAGCATGGCTAATAATGAATAATCAGGGAATATAAGCATCCTGATGTGATGCAGTGTGAAATCTACAACATCACTTACGAAGCATTTGTGTCAAAAATGTGGCACCTGAATTTAATCAAGTCTTTATACTAGAAATTGCTGGTTTCTACTACAGGATACATAGAAGATAAAACAAATGAAATGTCATTAGAAGGAAGCAATCACACAAATTCAAACTGGGATAAAAACCGGACCTGGTCTCTTCAAAAGGGACCAGGTTTTTTTAGTTATTATAAAACAAACAAACAAAAAAACACAACAATTTCACATAGGGGCTGTTGAAAGAGAGTGAAGAGTCCTAGCAAGCAAATATAATGCATGAACTTTGACTGGATTTTTTTTTTTTTTTTGAGACAGTCTTGCTGTGTTGCCCAGGCTGGAGTGTAATGGTGCCATCTCGGCTCACTGCAACCTCTACCTCCCAGGTTCAAGCGATTCTCCTGCCTCAGCCTCCTGAGTAGCTGGGACTACAGGAGTTCGCCACCATACCCAGCTAATTGTTGTATTTTTAGTAGAGACGAGGTTTCACCATGTTGGCCAGGCTGGTCTCGTACTCCTGACCTCAGGTGATCCATCTGCCTCGGCCTCCCAAAGTGCTGGGATTATAGGCATGAGCCACCACACCCAGCCTCGGATTTTTTTTTTTTTTTAACCAAATTGGTCCGGAGGATGGGAGTTTGAGTTTTAAGGCTGTAGTGAGCTGTGATTGCACCACTGCACTCCGGCCTGGGTGACAGAGTGACACTCAGTCTCTTAAAAAAAAGAGGGGGGTGCGGGGGGGTGGCTTATGCCTGTAATCCCAACACTTTGGGAGGCCGAGGCGGACGGATCATGAGGTCAAGAGATAGAGACCATCCCCTCTCTAGTAAAAATTAAAAAATTAGCTGGGAGTGGTGGCATGTGCCAGTAGTCCCAGCTACTTGGGAGGCTGAGGCAGGAGAATTGCTTAAACCCAGGAGTTGGAGGTTGCAGTGAGCTAAGATCAAGCCACTACACTCCAGCCTAGAGACAGAGAGAGATTCTGTTTCAAAAAAAAAAAAAAAAAAAAAAAAAAAAAACTGTAAAAGAATTTTTGGTAGAACCAGAGAAAACAGAAAACGGACTAGATAATATTATGAAATTATGGTGAATTTTCTTAGATGTAATAATTCCATTGTGGCTATGTAGAAGTTCTTTATTTCTAAGAGGTGCCTAGTGACATATTTAGAGGTAGAGCATCATGAGTATAAACTGTTTATTTATTTTTGAGGCAGGGTCTTGCTCTGTTGCCCAGGCTGAAGAGCAGTGGCTCCATCTTGACTCACTGCAGCTTCGACCTCCCGGGTTCGAGCAATCCTCCTGCCTCAGCCCTCCAAGTAGCTGGGACTACAGGCACGCGCCACCACGCCCGGGTAAGTTTTGTAGTTTTTTTTCAGTAGAGATGGGGTTTTGCTCTATTGCTGAAGCTGGTCTTGAACTCCCGAGCTCAAGTGATCCATCCTCCTCTGCTTCCCAAAGTGCTGGGATTACAGGCATGAGCCACTGTGCCTGGCTTAAACTTACTTTATACATGAATGTGGGTATATAGGCGGGAAGGAGAATGTGGCAAAATGTTAAAGTGTTGAATATAGGTGGAAGCGAAACAGGTGTTTATTGGATTCTTCTTTCAATTTTTCTGAAGGTTTTAAAAATAAATATCTGGGGCAAAATTAAAACTAAGGAGCAAATTCAGCAAGGTTATCAACTTACAAAATTGACAATGGTTCTTACCCCAGTGTTCATCAGCTATAAATAAGATACCTCCATGAGGCAGGTCTGGAGGCTCACACCTGTAATCTCAGCACTTCGGGAGGCTGAGGAGGAAGGATCACTTGAGCTCAGGAGTTTGAGACCAGCCTGGCCAACATGGCAAAACCCTGCCTCTACCAAAAATACAAAAAAATGGCCTGTGGGGTGGTGCACGCCTGTAGTCCCAGCTACTCAGGAGGTTGAGGCGGGAGCATCACTTAAGCCTGAGGCAGGAAGAGGAGGTTGTGGTGAGCCGTGATCCCACCACTGCACTCTAGCCTGGACCCTGCCTCAAAAATAATAATCATCTTCATAATAATAATTAATTAATTTTTTAAAAAGAATACCTACATGAAAGCAACAGAAAATGTAAAGTATCTAGGAGTTGATTTAGAAAAGAATGTATAGATCCTTTATGGAGAAATAAAATTTTAATCTTAATGATTTAAAGGAAGACTTGAACTAACAGACCTAGATGGGATAACTTAACATTGTAAAGTTGACAATTCCTCCTAAGTAAATAAATTTGATTCAATTCAATTTCAACCAAATTGCAGAAGATTTTTTTTTAGGAATTCAGCAAACTTATTCTAAAATGTAAATTGAAGAATAAGTGTTCAAAAATAAACAAGTTAAGTTTAAAAAAGATAAGAAAGTATAAGAGAGAGGACATACCTTTCCAGAGATAAGGATATACTTTAAAAAAGTAATAAAAAATAATATAGTTCAGGCACAACAGCTCACGCCTGTAATCCCAGCATTTTGGGAGGCTGAGGCAGGTAGATCACCTGAGGTCAGGAGTTTAAGACCAGCCTGTCCAACATGGTGAAAGCCCATCTCTACTAAAAATACAAAAAATTTAGCTGGGAGTGGTGGTGCACACCTGTAATCCCAGCTACTTGGGAGGCTGATTTAGGAGAATCATTTGAACCCAAGAGGTGGAGGTTGCAGCGAGCCACAGTCTCGCCACTGCATTCCAGCCTGGGTGACAGAGTGAGACTTCGTCTAAAAAAAAAAAGGTAATTCAGATAAATGTAAAGTTACCATAGTGATAGGGCCTGGTGTGGTGGCTCATGCCTATAATCCCAGTGACTCGGGAGGTCGAGGCAGGAGGATCGCTTGAGCCAAGGAATTCAAGATCAACCTGGGTAATATAGTGAGGCCCCATCTCTACAAAAAATACAGAAAAAGACAAAAAAACTCAGCTGCGCATGGTGGCGTACACCTGTAATCCCAGCTATTCTGGAGGCTGAAGCATGAGAATCGCTTGAACCCAGGACATGGAGGTTGTAGTGAGCTACGATCTTGCCACTACACTCCAGCATGGATGACAGAGCAAGACTCTGTCTCAAAAAAAAAAAAAAAGTGTGAATATAAGATTTTTAAAAACGGATGGATTTGACTGCATCAAACTTAAGGATCTTGTTCCTGAAGGGAACTATTTGTATTTAACAGATAATAGATACAGACAGGGAGAAGGTTTTTGCAGTGTCCAAAACTGACAAGAATACACAGATCACTCCTGCAAATCAGCAACAAAAAGACAGAGAACTTAAGAGAAAAATGTGGAAAGGAAATGAACCAACAATTTACTGAAGAGAACAAAAGACTAACACATGAAGTGATGCTCAAGCTTACTTATAATCAGAAAGTGTTGAATTTGACTGGGTGTGGTGGCGCACGCCTGTAATCCCAGCTACTCGGGAGGCTGAGGCAGGAATATCACCTGAACCCGGGAGGCAGAGGTTGCAGTGAGCCGAGATTGTGCCACTGCACTCCAGCCTGGGCAACAAGAGTGAAACTCCATCTCAAAAAATAAAAAAATAAAAAAGAAAGAAAAGAAAAAAAAGAAAAAATGTTGAATTGAAGCTGTACAATAGCATTCTGAATTCATAAGATTGGCACAGGTTCTAAGGTTGGGTAATAAGTGTTGACAAGGGCTTGGGAAATGGGAAGACTTACACGCTGGTAGGAGTGTAGACTGGGGAGTATCCCAAGTGTTAAATTAAATATGTGGACAACCATGGCTCCTCCTGGTCATAAAGCTCAAAGCAACACAAACTGAGGTCCATAAGGGGACATGTGTGATGTTCCTTCACTGCAGTGCTGTTAGCCACAGCAGAGAATTAGAGGCGTCATAAGTATTCATCATCAGAATGGGTAAGCAAAACATGATAGATTTATTCCGTGGAGTAAATAGGCAGCAGTTTAGAAACAATGGATTTGAGGTATCCATATTAATATGGGTAAATCTTAAAAAGTATTTAAAAAGTAAGGAATAGAAAGAGATCTAAATTGCCTCCATATACAATACACGTTATATTTTTCAAAGATACATGTACAATCCTGCATCACTTAGTGACAGGGATACAATTTGAGAAATACATCATTAGGTGATTTTGTCATTGTGCAAGCATCATAGAGTATACCCACAGAAACCTAGAAGGCATAGCCTCCTACACACCTAGGCTCTGTGGTATATCCTATGGCATGTAGGCTACAAACATGTACAGTGTGTGACTGTGCCAAATACTGTAGGCAATGGTAACACAGTGATATTTGTGTATCTAAATATATCTAAACATAGATAATAATCTTATGAGACTTCCGTTGTATATGTGATCTGTTGTTGACTGAACCATCATGATGTGGAACACAACTGCATACCCAAGGACATATGCCGAATCCAAGATAGTAGGTGTCGACGGAGGAAAGGGGGAATATGAGCAATGATGGAGGTACAGGGAAGGAGAATACACATGGCAGAAAGCAAGGGAAGGGGTTTTTTAAAAGTTTTATTTTATTTTAAGTTCCGGGATATATATGCAGAACGTGCAGATTTGTTACATAGGTAAACGTGTGCCATGGTGGTTTGCTGTACCTGTCAACCCATCACCTAGGTATTAAGCCCCGCATGCATTAGCTATTTATCCTTATGCTCTCCCTCCCCACATCCTCCAACAAGCTCCAATGTGTGTTGTTCCCCTCCCTGTGTCCATGTGTTCTCATTGTTCAGCTCCCACTTATGAGTGAGAACATGTGGTATTTGGTTTTCTGTTCGTGTGTTAGTTTGCTGAGGATGATGGCTTCCAGCTTCCATCCATGTCCCTTAAAGGGACACGATCTCATTCCTTTTTATGGCTGCATAGTATTCCATGGTGTATATGTACCACATTTTCTTTATCCAGTCTATCATTAATGGGTATTTGGGTTGATTCCATGTCTTTGCTATTGTGAATAGTGCTACAATAAGCATATGTGTGCATGTATCTTTATAATAGAATGATTTATATTCCTTTGGGTATATACCCAGTAATGGGATTGCTGGGTCATATAGTAAGGAAGGTCTTACACAAGCCCAACCAAAACAGACACCACACACGAAAGCTACATCTTGTACCAGACCTATTGGCTTCCAAGACAGCTAGCAGGAAAAGACTCACACCTGGCTGGGTGTGATGGCTCACGCCTGTAATCTCCCCTTGGGAGACTGAGGCAGGAGGATCATTTGAGCTCAGGAGTTCGAGACCAGTCTGGCCAACAAAGCAAGACCCCATCTCTACCAAAAAAAAAAAAAAAATAGCCGAGTGTGTAGGCATGCACATTTAGTTCCAGCTGCTTGGGAGACTGAAGCTGGAGGATCGTTTGAGCCCAGGAGTTCAAGGTTGCAGTGAGCTATAATTGCCATTGCACTCCAAGCCTGGGCAACACTGAGAGACCCTGTCTCCAAAGAGCAACCAAATGAACAAATAAATGTTTCAAAAGCCATTTCACACTTGCAGCCGATAAGATGTGTGTAGCAAGAGGAAAAGGAGTTGTCTCAGATCTCCCCCATCTCTACCCACTCACCCACAGTTCAGTTCAGGACTGAGACGCATCCAGGCCTGGTGACATCAGAAGGAACTGGCTGCAGGGATCCTGGCAAGGGGGTATCTGGGTGTTGCCTTCTGCAGTGTGAAGGCAGCATCCCCAACAGCAGCACGTTCTTGGGTAGAGGCCACCACTCTTAGAGCCTGACCCTGACCAAGCAGCACTCAACCTTCTGGCCCATTGAAAACACCCTCGTTCTTCCCGGAGAGGATTACCAGCTTCAAGGGTGAAACAACTTCTGGCTCCATCTTCCGGTGCACCCAATCCAGAATCTTTGTATATTCAGAATTCTTTCTGTTGCAAGAGACAGAAATCCAACTCAAACTGGCTTAAATGAAAGTGAGAACTGATTGGCTCAGGTGATTTCAAAGGCCAGGGACGGAGCGAGCCTCAGGAATTCCAGGGCCAATTAAGCAATGAAAAGCTACTCAATCTCAAAAAATAAACTGGAAAGTGCAAAATAAAGCCGTAATGAGATGTCATGACATACCCACCAGTTTGGCTATTACTAAAAAAAACCCAGCATGATTAATATTATACTCGCAATAAAAAGTGTGACAACATCAAGTGTTGGCAAGGATATGAAGCAATGGGAACTTTCATTCATTGCTTTGGAAAATAATTTGGCATCAGCTAAAGGATCTGAAGATATTCACTCCATGACCTGCAATTCTTCTCCTCATTATGTATCCTAGAGAAGCATGTGCTTGCGTGTATTAGGACTCTCAACCCCAAAATGGAAATGACCCAAATGTTCATCAATCATAAAATGAATAAACATAGTATATTCAATGGAATATTATACAATTAATGAAAAGAAATGAATGACAATTACACACAACATAGGAGAATATTAAACATAATGTTCACAACTTTACACCTATTAGGATGACTGCTATATTTGCTTCTTCTTTTTTTTAAGCTAGACAAACTTAGTTATGGGGGAGAAACAATGTTAATCAGCTTAATTATAACCCATGACCCTTGGACCAACTAAGATGGCTACTATATCTAAAACAAAACAAAACAAAACAAACAGAAAATAAGTATTGGCGAGGATGTAGAGAAAGCCTTGCTGGTGGGAATGTAAAATGGTGAGGCTACTTTGAAAAGTTAGGCAGTTCCTCAAAAAGTTAAACATAGAATTACCATTAGATCCAGCCATTTCACTTCTGAATAAATATCCAAAAGAACTGAAAGCAGCGACTCAAATAGATTTGTGTACTCCAATGTTCATAGCAGCATTATTCACAATAGCCGAAGGGTGGAAGCAGCTCAAATGTCCATCAACAGATGAATGGACAAACATTTTGTTATACACATACAATGAAATTATTCAGCCTGAAAAAGGTAGGAAATTATGACTGGGCGTGGTGGCTCATGCCTGTAATCCCAGCACTTTGGGAGGCCAAGGCAGGCAGATCACTTGAGATCAGGAGTTCAAGACCAGCCTGGCTAACATGGTGAAACCCCATCTCTACTAAAAATACAGAAATTAGCCAGGCATGGTGATGGGCACCTGTATCCCAGCTACTCAGGAGGCTGAGGCAGGGGAATAGCTTGAACTCCAGAGGTGGAGTTTGCAGTGAGCCAAGATAGTACCATTGCACTCCAACCTTGGTGACAAAGTGAGACTCTGTACCGCCCCCCCCAAAAAAAGTAAGGAAATTCTGACATGTGCTACACCATGGATGACCCTTGACAACATTGTAGTAAGTGAAATAAACACTTCATAAAGACACAAAAAGACAAATATTGCATGGTTCCACTTTTATGAGGTACCTAGAATAGGCAAATTCATAATGACAGAAAGTAGAATGGAGCTTACTAGGAGTTGGGGGAGAGGAGAATGGGGAATTATTGTTTAATGGGTACAGAGTTTCTGTTTGGGATAATGGAAAATTTCTGGAATGGATAGTGGTGATGATTGCACAACATTGTGAATATACTTAATGCCACTAAGTTGTACAACATTGTGAATATAACATTGTGAATGTTACCAAATTGTACAACTAAAAATGGTGCAGATGGTATTTTTTTAAATGTTATATATATATATATATGAATGCTATTCAACTTTAAACCAAAAGGAGAGCCCATTATTTGTGACAACATGGATGAACCTGGAGGACATTATGCTAATGAAATAATTCAAGCACAGAAAGAAAAATATGCTATGATCTCACATACATGTGGAATCTAAAATAGTCAAATTCATGGCAGTAGAGTAGAATGGTGGTCACAAGGGGCTGGGGGTGGGGGAAATGGGAAAACGTTGGTCAAGGGATGCAAAGTTTGAGTTTTGCAAGATGAATAAGTTCTGGAGATCTAATGATAGCGATGCGACAATTAACAATTCTGAATTGTATACTTGAAATGTGCTAAGAGGTTAGATCTTAAGTATCCTCATCACTCACACATGGTAACAATGTGAGGTGATAGATACGTTAATAAACTTGATTGTGGTGATTATTTTACAATGTATGTGAGAAATAAAAATGAAATCCTTCAGACCTACTCTTGGCCAACCCTCTGTTGGCCAAGGGGACCCCAGAGAAAGCTTACAAACTGAGTTCTTTTCATGAAGGGAAGGGAGGTCAGACACACTTCATTACACCCCTTCCCTCACTAATCGCCATTAGGCTTTCTTCTTAAGGGTTAAACAGAAACCAGCCTGTTTGGAAGACTCCACCAGCTGATATCAACTAACTGCCTGACACTGCTCCATACTTTTTGTGGTTTGACGCAATAAACAACCAGTATCCCTTCCTGATCAAAGACCACTGACCACAGAGTGGTTCTGGCCAGTCTGCGGAGGAGACACAGTGAGGGTTTTCATGTCATCTGCTTCATCTTTTGACGTCAACTGAAACTCCACCCTAGGATCATGCCAGGTGATGCCAGGCATGGGATCCATGAAGCTCAATTGCACATGCACATGTTTATCTTTTCATAAATATTCATGACTCCTCCCAGAGCTTATTGAATATGTATATGTGGCCACCCTACTCCTCATAAATTCTTGTATTATTCTTCCCGACCTTGACCCTTGAAGTGCCTGTTTCTGGCTTCTGGCCAGAGGCCACACTTCCCAGCCTGTCAGAATGGCTTGCAGGCTGCAACCCTCTATGAGAAATAAAGCACCCCTTTCCAAATGTCTGAACCTCTTCATTCTTCAGTTGACATATACATGTATCAAAACTTCAAGTTGTACACCTTAAATATATACAATTTTTATTTGTCAATTATTCCTCAGTAAACCTGAGAGAAAAAAGGTTCATATGATAAGCTTATGTGGTGTCTAATTTTCCACAATAAAAAAAATAAAAAACATTCCACAATGTCAAAGGAAAAGAGGAAGTCATAAAAGAATATATGTAGTATAATTCCTCTTGTGGGAATTTTGAAAACATACAAACACACTATATTCAAAAAGAATGCTTCCACAAAGAGTAAAACTATAAAGGAAAACCAGCATAAGTGAAGATCATAATTGTATTGAGGGAGAGACGAGGGGCTGATGGGGGAAGGGATATACAGGGAGATCCTGGGGTGCAGATAACATTTTCCCTCCCTCCTTCTTTCTTTCCTTCCTTCCTTCCTTCCTTCCTTCCTTCCTTCCTTCCTTCCTTCCTTCCTTCCTTCCTTCCTTCCTTCCTTCCTTCCTTCCTTCCTTCCTCTCTCTTTTTTTAAACAGGGTCTGGGCCAGGCGCGGTGGCTCAAGCCTGTAATCCCAGCACTTTGGGAAACGGGCGGATCACGAGGTCAGGAGATTGAGACCATCCTGGCTAACACGGTGAAACCCCGTCTCTACTAAAAAAAACACAAAAAACTAGCCGGGCGAGGTGGCGGGCGCCTGTAGTCCCAGCTACTCGGGAGGCTGAGGCAGGAGAATGGCATAAACCCAGGAGGCGGAGCTTGCAGTAAGCTGAGATCCGGCCACTGCACTCCAGCTTGGACGACAGAGCGAGACTCTGTCTCAGAAAAAAAAAAAAAAAAAAAAAACAGGGTCTCACTCTGTCACCCATGCTGTACTGCAGTAGCGTGATTATAGCTCACTACAACTTTGATGTTCTGTTTCTTGACCTGTCTGATAATGAAAACATTCATTTAAAATTTTTTCAATTTATTTTTTATTTTTGAGAAGGGATCTTACCATGTTGCCCATGCTGGACTTGAACTTCTGGGCTCAAGTGATCGTCCTGCCTCAGCCTCCTTAGTAGCTAAGACTACAGGTGTGTACCACCATGCACAGCTTGCAACTCAGTGAAATAATTTTCAACGAGGAGCAAACTGCAGTTCATATAGGGCACCTTTGGGATGGCCTCTGTCCCCTTCCAAAGGTGGATAAATCATCAGTTGGTTGTAATGTGTTCCTGATGGAACTCATGCCAAGAGGAAGAAGGCCCTGGTCACTCCTGGCCCAGGAGGCTGCCCTCTATGTGCCATGTATGGAGCTGGGCACAGGTGAGGTCTTGATCCTGCTTCCTGGAGGGGGCAGATAGTGACCCAGTAATTGACTGGAGAAGCCCTCCCATGTCTGTGCTTCCCCACTGGAAATCCTTCCCCTGTCCCTTTTCTGACCTTGTCAGGTCCTGTACCTGTCAGTTCTCAACCTCAGCCGAACTCCTCTAGGGAGAGAGTTAGAAAGGGAGTGCCTGACTTCCTGCCAGCCCTGCCTGAACCCAGGTTTATCTCTTTGGCTTGAAGCCATCTGTCAGGAAACAGCTCCCTCTCCTTTTCGGAGTTACCTGTATGTCAGCCTCATTATGCACTTAAAGATCTTCCATGGGTGAGGGGAGGAAAGCAATAAGGTGGTTTGTGAGTATTCTTTTTTTTTTTTTCCCTGGGACACCTGGTCCTTTCAACCATCCCATCACGTAAGATGGTAGATCTTCTTTTAATCTTTATTTCGTGGATGACAGCCATGGAGGTTATGTGGCTTACCCAAGGTCAATAACAGAGTGAGGACGGGACAACGGGTCTGTCTCACTCCAAAGCATGTGGTCATCAAATACTTTCTGGAAACCAGTGGGGCAGAGATAATGGGGTTCACAATGACAAGAGTACATTCCTAACTCAGGAAGGACATTTGAGGGAGAATGCCCCTTTATTCCATCTTGGAAAGGACTGGGGGTTTGGCTGAGGGTTAGCAAGTGCAGAGAAATGAAGCTCTTCTGGCCTGGAGGGTCCAGACGTGTCAGTAGCCAGTGCTCCATCCCTATTGGTGGTGCTCTAGGGGATGCGCCCTGTGGATGCCCAGAAAGAATGTGAAGAACCAGGAAAGATCAAAAGGACATGATTGGTGGCTGCTTGGGGGAATTGGCTCTATTCCGATTTAAAGGAAAGAATCCTGGGTTTTACGAGAAAACATTAGGACAAGTCTATCAGAGCCACTTAGGCTGTGGTACACACTACGCTTAGCAGGGGCAGCAAATGTCCGGGAGACTTCCTAACAACTTTGTAAAGTGCAAGTAACTAATCTCTAGTGGAAACGACTGGTACCTTGCAGCAGACGGCACAAGCACTGAAACACACACTTACAGGGCACGAGCTCCCCCTTGTGGCCATTCAGGGTGCCAGCAGCCCTGAACTCGGGCATCTGGGAGAATTCCTTCCTCCGAACGCTGGGAACCAATGAAGCACACACCTTGTGTTGGGCCCTGGCTAAGCCATTTACATGCCACCTTCAAAACAGCTCCTTTTCACAGGCGCTTGCCTTCCACTCTCCACGTCAGGTGCTAGCTGAAGCTAGCTTACTTCCTCCCAGAAGTCCCGCTGACCTCAGCCCCTGGGTCCAGTGCTTTGCACTTTTACAAAGGCTGGCTGTCTCTCCAGCACTTGTTGCACTTTCGTCTGAGTTTATTTAATTGTCTGTCTTCACCTATGGACCCTCGTTTCTTCAGGCAGCTAGGCTCTCCTTTACATACCTAGCAGAGAGAAGGGGCTGAATGAAAGTTTGTCAAATGAATAAATGATGAATGAGAAAGCATTCCTGCATGCAGAGCTTGGTTACAGGAGCACCTAAATGAATAGCCTGGAGCACGCACTGCCCAAGGCCATACTCACTTTATAGAGAATGTCTGCAGAGACCATTAACCTCACAATCACAAGCAGTTCCCCTTGGAAAATCCCAAATGACTACAGGTTATATTCCTTCATATTTCCGCCCTTCCCTTACTGGTAAGATATACAGAGAGTGGAAACATGGGGGAATTCTGTGCCCTGTGTGCAACATGGGGGAATTCTGTGCCCTGTGTGCAACATGGGGGAATTCTGTGCCCTGTGTGCAACATGGGGGAATTCTGTGCCCTGTGTGCAACATGGGGGAATTCTGTGCCCT
Organism: Rhinopithecus roxellana; assembly: GCF_007565055.1. Classification (NCBI taxonomy): domain Eukaryota; kingdom Metazoa; phylum Chordata; class Mammalia; order Primates; family Cercopithecidae; genus Rhinopithecus; species Rhinopithecus roxellana. The sequence continues at coordinate 72,207,217 of NC_044559.1, forward strand.
GTGTGCAACATGGGGGAATTCTGTGCCCTGTGTGCAACATGGGGGAATTCTGTGCCCTGTGTGCAACATGGGGGAATTCTGTGCCCTGTGTGCTGAATTTTATGACATAACTGTCTGGAGTCCCTGCAAGTCTTGGGTGTGGTCACTAAAGTTGGGAAAGAGGGTCTATTGGTTAACATCACCCAGCAGGTGAACCCTGAGAGGGTGTGTAAACCGGCTGGCTGACTTGGGGCCAACATCTGCGGGGTCAGGGGTCACACCGTCTGTCTCTCAGTGTGTTACCTTCTGTGAGGTTTTAATGAGTGACCTTGGCCTCTCCCAGCCAGAGGTTTCTCCCCTTTCATCATCTGGTGGAGATGGCAGCAGTACCAGCAAAACTCCAGCTCCCCAAGTGCTACAGAAACACCTTCTGCATCCTCTCAGGGCATTTGGAAGATATCCAGCAGTCCTTGTCACAGAGGAAGATGTCACAGAGCTGGGATGGCAGTCCAAGTCTGTGGTTCCAAATGTGTGCTCTTAAACTTTTTTGAATAAATAATATATTCATGCAATTCAAAATTTAAACCTTTCAAAACAGCAATGAATAAGCCTTCCTTCCACCCTATCTCTTAGGCACGCTATTGTCCTCCCTGGAGAACTAATGCTGTCATTTTCTTGGGTGTCCCTCCAGAGATTTTCTATACAAACAGACATACATTTTCTCTCCCCACCAACACACCAACACACCCTGTTCTGCATCTTATTCTTTTTTTTTTTTTTTTTTTTCGAGAGAGAGCCTTACTCTGTCTCCCAGGCAGGAGTACAGAGGCACAATCACAGCTCACTTCAGCCTCGACAACCCCCAGGCTCAGGTGATCCTCCCACCTCAGCCTCCCAAGTAGCTGGGACTACAGATGTGCACTCCCATGCCCGTCTAGTTTTTGTATTTTTTGTAGAGACAGGGATTTACCAAGTTGCCCAGGCTGGTCTCGAATTCCTGGACTCAAGTGATCCTCCCGACTCGGCTTCCCAAAGTGTTGGGAGCATCAACACAGGCATGAGCCACATTGCCAGCACATCAACAATATCTCAGAGTTTGTTCACATCAGTGTGGACTCATCCTTTTCACGGCTGCACACGATCACACTGATGGATTCACTCTCATGAATTTTCCCAATCCTCTACTCATAGACATTTAAGTTGTTTCCAATCTTTGCAAGTATCTTTACAAATATTAAGTTGTTTCTAATCTGTATAATGAATGCACCAAATGAATATGTTTGTACACAGGTCCTTTGACACACATGCACGTGTATCTGGACGAAAGCCTCGTATGCACTAAACCTTGTTGGTTTGCTCATTTTTTGGCCATCTTTTTGCCCATTTGTAGATGCAGGCTCTGAGGACACAGAGATGAATAGCACAGCCCCTCCCTGCAGGAGTGTGCACTTGGCAGAGATGGAGAGTGGGCCCAGGGAAAGGCTCTGACCTTCTTCAAGCTCCTGGATGGGTGCTGGGACTCACATAGACCACGCTCTTCTTCATACTGCCCTGTGCCCTCCCCAACTCTTTCTCTGTGTGGCCGTCTTCTGTCCTGTCAATGTCCACTTGGGTAGCTTCTGGAAGGCTACTAGAAGCTACCCAGAAGAAAGCTTCTGGAAGAGACACTAGGAACAGGCGCAGCACGGAGTGGGGGGGAGTACATGCTGTGGATCTCTGTGGGTGCAGTGTGGGAAGACCCAGGTTACCTGCCTTTCCTGGCCTCAAGACCTCTCCTTTACCTAAGATCCTAAAAGCAGAGGTGAAAAGTCCACCCAAATCCCACCACCCCTAATACAGAGTGGAGGCCCAATTTGGGGGGTACCCTGTGCCCTCAGCTTTAGAGTGTAAGATCAAGAGGAGCCAGAGAAATGAGAATCTGAAAAACAAAAATAAAAATGAAGGGGGGAATACAGATGGAGAAATGGGTCCACCAAAATGTGATGAGTCTACCTCTAGAGAAAATTACCAAGACCATTCTGTTAGTATTTTCTAGCTCCACAGGCCTCTGGAAGTTCCCAGACACCCCCTTCTTTGCAACGAAGACAGTGATACTCCTACCAGCACCAAGGCAAGGGAGGCTTAAACCCAGACAAGTGGGGCAAGGCCAGCCAAGTGGGGCAGGGCCAACCCTGCAGCCCCTGCCCATTTGGGAAAGACCATGAGCTGGATTTATGGTCTTGTGTGGCCTTGTCCCACTGACTAGCCCTAGTGATGCAAGGCAGGTGAACCCCAAATTTGGGACTTAGCCTGGGAGGGTTCTTGGCTTTGCAGAGCAAATAATTCAAGGGTGAGCTGGTAGTGTTAGACAGCAACTGTTATTGAGATGGCAATGTACACCAGCAGGAGAGGTACTGCTACCCCATAGACCATGGCTACCCCATAGGCAGTGTGCCCAGAGTGGCAGCTCTGCAGTCATATTTGTCCCCACTTTTAACTATATGCAAATTAAGTGGTGAGTTCTACAGAAATTTCTAGAAAAAGAGTGTTAACTTCTGGGTCAGTGGGTCGTTGCTACAGAAAGAGGTGGTAACTTCCAGGTGTTGCCATGGCAATGGTAAACTGACATGGCACACTGGTGGGTGTGTCTTACGGAAAGGTGCTTCTGCCTTGTCCCTGTTTTAGCTAGTCCTCAATTTGGTCCAGTGTCCAAGCCCTGCCTCCAGAGTTGAGTCCTGTCTCCTTCCTCACTAGGACAGACAATGTCCCCAGGTTCCAGTCTGGCCCCAGGTTCTCCTCCACACCTAGCCTGTCTGTTAGCTAAGGACAATGGCCAGACCCAATACATCTATGCTTTCCATGAGGCGGGACTCCTGAGTTCTGGGTTGCTGTCTTCTGAGACTAATGTGCTTCTGAGGCTGTCCTGGATCCTCACCTGGGAAAGGCAGCCAGGCTGTGGCTTGCAAGGGCAGAGTCCTAGGGGAGAAAGTAGGAGTGGAGATGGGGAGAGGAAGGAGTTACCTCTGCTGCTGGGGCTCCCATAGGTGAGGGGTGTGGTAGACAGTCTCTGAGATGACCCCCCATGACCCCTGGTTGCTGTGGAATTCCCAGGCCCTTGTGAAATCTCCTCCACTTGAGCGTGGGCTGTACCCAGAGACTTGCTGCCAATGAATGGCAGAAGTGATAAGATGTGACTTTGGAGATTAGGTGACTTAAAGACAGGACTTCTATCTTGCTTGTTTTCTCAGCCTCTCTTGAGTACATGCTCTGAAGCACTCGCCATGTTGTGAGCTGCCCTATGGGGAGATTCACATGGCAAGGAACCGGGTGAGGCCACCAGCTCACGGCCAGTGAGAAACAGAAACCGAATCCTGCCAGCAACCATGTAAATGAACTTGGAAGTGGATGCTTCCTTAGTCAAGCCTTAGATGAAACTGCAGTCCCAGTTGAAACCTTGATCATATCCTTGAGAGATCTGGAGGCAAAGACACCCAGCTAGGTGGCCCCAAGATTCCTGACTCACAGTCACTGTGAGAAAATAAATGTTTGTTGTTTTAAGCTGCTAACTTTTAGAGTGATTTGCTATGCAGCAGTAGATAATGGAAAGACATTCCTTTCCCAGATTCTTGGAAGACCAAATCTTATTTATCACTAGTGGCCTTCTCCAGTTGCTTAGGAGAATCCTAATCCTGGTGTCACTCACCCTGGAGCTCCACACATAGAAGTGCCCTTGAAAAACTGCTAGATAGCAAATCAGCACCTGCAAAACAGAGCAGCTTCCCTTACAACTTTTGGTTTGGAGTTTGCATTTTAAGCCACTGTTGCTTTCTCTATCTACTGCCCCTCTGTAGGTGAGACATAACATGCCCCATGGGTGGACACACAGACCTGTCGTATGTCAGTTTGGGTCACTCTGGAGGATGACTTCCTGTCTCTTTAAGATATCTCCCCAGGGATTCCCCAAAATGAGTTTTATTCAAGTCATGTAACTGTTTTCGGTTACACCATCATACCGTCCAAATCCATGAAACCCTTCCAGCATCTTCATGTAATATGGTGGCTGGCAGGTGGACAAAAGCTTGATTTTACTAATTTGAATTGCATCCTTGGTACTCAGTACAATGCCTGGCACATAGTAGGCATTCAGGAAGTATTTGTCAATGCATCACTTTGCGTAAAATGTTCCAGACAAGGAAAATCTGAGAGTGTAGAAATGAGGGGGTAAGGAGGATAATTCACCGCTTGGGAGGCCTGGGGATCCTCTGGTCAGACCCAGGAGCAGAAACTGGAGAAAATCCTGAGAAATTCCCTCGAATCCAGACCCCTCGAAGTCTGTAGCTACCCTGGTAGCGAGAACCTACATGCAATACCAACTTTTACAACAACCTGCACCGTTTTATTATTACATATTTATATAATTCTATAATTGTATTATTATTATTTATGGTCACTACTATTTTACTGATGAGGAAACTGAGGCGTAGAAAGGCAAATCATTTGTCCAAGGCTAGACAGTCACTAGGCAGAAGAGTTAGGAGTGGACCCAGGCCAGCTGATTGAAGTCGGCCTGACTTCCACCCACCATACTGACTCTCAGAACTTAGCAAAAATAGGACCGGGTGTGGTGGCTCATGCCTGTAATCCCATCATTTTGGGAGGCCGAGGTGAGAGGCTTCCTTGAGGCCAGGAGTTTAAGAGCAGCCTGGGCAACGTAGCAAGACCCCATCTCTACCAAAAAAAAAAAAAAAAAAGAACTTGGCAAAAATATAGTACTTTCGTCACAACTCCCCATGTGGACCCAGACCTGCAAGGACAGGGCATCCCTCAGTCAAGGAAGTCTCAGTGACCAGATGTCCACAGCTTGGATGGAACGTGGCAGGAATGAAGGCAAACACAGACGTGGTAGCCGTGAGGGTGACTGAGCCAGACAAAAAACAAATTGAGGCTTCCCAGAGCTCTCTGCGTAGAGGAGAGAACTTCCACACTCAAGGGCGGCAAAAAGAAGCCACTGCAGACAAACCTGGAAAATACCCCATGAAGGGAGGAGGAGGTGGCTAAGGAGCTATCCCTTGTGTCAGTGAGGGTTTCAGTGAAGGCAGCAGAGACCATCTAGCTAGACAGGAAGAGGTATGCTACCATGTATTAAATGATGCTTCATGCTCTACTCCTTTCCCCAGTTAACTGAGCTCTGAATCTAAGCCTTGCATAAATATGTCTTATGAGTGCAACCTAAAAGTCACATCTGGCACTCTAGCTGCAAAGAAGCCTGGGGAATGTAATTTTTAGCTTTCTAGCCCCTGCAGTACAGTAATGCACACTAGAAGAAGGTTGAATGAATGCTGAGTGAACCAATTCACGGTATTTCCTGCACATTCCAAGCAATAGTGGAGGTTCTATCTATCCTCCTTTCCAGAATTCCATAAACTCAGCCCAGCTAGCCATACCCACCACCACCCCCGTCTTCCCCAGCCCCAGCCTGACTGTCTCAAGAGGAAGGAGCTTCCCTACCCCATCTACTGTAGAGGTGTCTTATCTGTTTTGGCCAAATATGGCCTTGTGGTAAATCTGGGCACACTGCCTGTGGGGTAGCCTTGCTCTTCAGGGAGCAGTTGGAAAAACAAAACAAAACAAAACAGCTATATATGTATATATATAAATTTTTTTAAATGTGACCTTGTTTTCCAGGCAAAACCAGTGTTCAGTAATTCTCACCGCCTGCCCCTGAGATGCCAAGGCCAGGCTGGTGAGCTTGGGGTCATCATTATCCATGTCCCTCACTATACTGAGGCAGAAGGATCCCTTGAGGCCAGGAATTCAAAACTAGCCTAGGCAACATGCAAGATCCTGTCTCTACAAAAAAAATTTCTTTAATTAGCTGGGTGTGGTGGTGTGTGACTGTAGGCCCAGCTACTCAGGAGGCTAAGGCAGGAGGATCGCTTGAACCCAGGAGTTCAAGGCCGCAGTAAGCTATGATCGCATCACTGCACTTCAGCCTGGGCAACAGAATGAGACCCTGTCTTTTGAAACTAACTAACTAACTAACAACTCCGTGATAAGTATGATGACAGAAATGGGCATTTTGGGAGCTGGGAAGAAAGTCTAATTTGGCCCCAAGCACAGGAAAGGTTTTAATAGAGGATGAATAAGAATTTATGGGTCCCATGAAAGAGAAGCTATTCCAGACAGAGGAAATGACATGTACATGGCCAAGGAGTTAGGAAAGGGTAAAGTGCACTTGAATAGACACAGAACTCAGCGTGAGGGAAGAAGACAGGGGCCACCAAAGGATTTTTATCTTTACTCACATGGAAAGACATGCAAGATAGGTCATCAAATGAAAGGCACAAGTCACGTGAGATTGTGTATGGGGTGATTCCTTTGTATTCTGTGTTAAGGATATATCTACGTATGTACATGCGTGTGAATGTCTGGGAGATGACTGGGAGAAAATACATGAAATTAACAATTGGGGCCAGGCACGGTGGCTGACACCTGTAATCCCAACACTTTGGGAGGCTGAGGCGGGTGGACCACCTGAGGTCAGGAGTTTGAGACGAGCCTGGCCAACATGGTGAAATCCCGTGTCTACTAAAAATACAAAATTATCTGGGCATGGTGGTGGGCACCTGTAATCCCAGCTATGCAGAAGGCTGAGGCAGGAGAATCGCTTAGAACCCAGGAGGCAGAGGTGACAGTGAGCTGAGATCGCGCTCTGCACTCCAGCCTGGGCGACAGAGCCAGACTCCATGTCAGAAAAAAACCACAAGCAAACAAAAACACAATTGGCACTTCTTGGGAGGCAGCCTGGACTAGAAAGAAGAGGGGAGAATAAAAGAGAGAGGGGAAAAAGGATGATTCCTCTTTTGACTCCAAACCACTTTGTACTGTTTGCATTTGCATATTTTACAGTATTTATATATTATAATAATTTTTTTTTGAGATGGAGTCTTGCTCTGTTGTCCATGCTGTAGTGCAGTGGCACAATCTCGGTTCACTGCAACCTTCACCTCCTGGGTTCAAGTGATTCTCCTGCCTCAGCCTCCCAAGTAGCTGGAATTACAGGCGCCCACCACCATTCCCAGCTATATTCTTGTGTTTTTCTTTCTTTTTTTTTTTTTTTAGTAGATACAGGGTTTCACTATGTTGGCCAGGCTGATCTCGAACTCCTGACCTCAAGTGATCCACCCGCCTCAGCCTCCCAAAGAGCTGGGATTATAGGTATGAGCCACCGTGTCCGGCAATATTTATATATTATAATAATTTAATGAAGGAAGTGATATAATTATATTTGCCTTACAGAAAGATCTCTTTCACAAGATTTGGGGAACAGGTTTGAATGTGGGCTGGATACTAGATGCTATTAAGTTATTATTATGAATTTTAGCCATGTACAAAAAGATTCTTGGTTTTTAGAGTTAATATTATGATATTTGACATAAAAGGGTTTCTAAGCCCTGGTGAGGTTCAACAAAAGCTGGACCCCATGGGTTTACCTATCCTGCAGCTGTGTGAATTTCTCCAGCAGTGCTCCAGCAGTGACCAAGAGAAAACGTGAGGTGGTGATGTGGCTCCAGGCCTGGGATCTATTCGCGCGTGAGTTAGATGAAGGGAAAAGGCTGTCATCAGTGAGGGGTTCTAGGCTGTATGGAAAAAGAAAGGAAAGCCTGAACCCGGGAGGCGGAGCTTGCAGTGAGCTGAGATCCGGCCACTGCACTCCAGCCTGGGCGACAGAGCGAGACTCCGTCTCAAAAAAAAAAAAAAAAAGAAAGTCTCCAACTGTAGTGAACAGCTGTGTGTGTGTGTGTGTGTGAGTGTGTGTGTGTGGCCTCTCCACATCTAAACACAGTTACCATCCAGGAAGAATCTCCCTCGTGTGCGTCTTGGAGGGAGGCAGAATCTCATCTGCCACCACAGGAAAAGGCCCAGCGTTTCCTCTCTCCACTCCATCAGCAGCAGCTTATGGATTCATGACCCAAGTTGAGCCAATGTATGCCCCTGCTCAGGATGACTCAAAAACATATGGACAGTCAAAAATATTATTCAGCATGGGGGCAATGGGGCTGGGATCACAGTGCCAGCAACACTGAGTATTCAGTGGCAGAGACACCAGTGGAGATTCCTAGTCAGGATGTCCTTGTGGTTTGACTTTGGCTGTATTTCCTGCCTTCCCAGTTCTGCACAGTGATTCTTTGGCATTTAGATTCTATGAGCTACTTAAAATCTTTCCCCAAAACTCCCTTTACTCTTTTATCTTTAGGAAAGCCAAGATTAATATTTTTTGTGCTTACTGCCAAGAATTCTAACTGGCATAAAAATTGTACCAGAAAAACGATGCCAGGTGAAAGATTATCAGAGAAATGGGGGAAATTGGAATTGGTTATTTGGCTTAGTTAGGGCTGTAGGTTTATTGGGATTAAGGAATGGGAATTTGGTAGCTTATTCCATAGGATGAAAACCTGGCTGGGTGCCTTTAATCCCAGCAGCCTGGGAGGCTGAGGCAGGAGTCTGAGCCCAGGAGTCTGAGACCAGCCTGGGCAAGATGGTGAGACTCTGTTCCTACAAATAAAATTTTCTAAAAAATGAGCTGGGCATGGTGGCGCATGCCTATAGTCCCAGGCTACAGACATGAGGATAAGGCAGGAGGATCCCTTGAGCCCAGGAGTTCAACGATTTACTGAGCTGTGATCATGCTACTGCACTCCACAGCACCCCAGCCTGGTTGAGAGAGCGAGACTTTGTCTCTAAATAAATAAATAGGTAAAATAAAATGACGTGTCCAGTGAGGACCAGGCTTTGGGAGACCATCTTGGATGCAGTGCTGCTTCTAATGCTATAGGACAGCTTATAGAAATTGGATAACAAGCTCAAGCTCTAAACTAGCTCAAAGTAATGAATTAAACTCATGGACTTTCAATCATTACTGAAACTAGACCTTATCTCTTGTAGCATCAGGGCTGACGTAAATGAAAACCAATCTTGAAATCTGACCCCAATGGCTCTTGGACTAAATATTAGACAAATCACAATCCTATCAAGTCAGAACATGGATTAGAAAAAAGCAGGACCTTGAAAATTGGGCTGGGGATATATAAGGAATGTCCAGAAGATTCAGACTAACTCAGACCCCCACTCTCACTGAGCTTCCCTTACAAGCTTATGCAACTTCTCCCCATGTCTGGCAAAGCTCTTCGCTTGTCTGATGAGGCTGTGACTTTTTCTGAAGGGCCCTTGCAAGGGGACATCATGTATCCTCATACCCCACCCTCCAACCCAACACGTTCTTCAGACTTACCAAATCCCAGTATGCCAACCAGAAAAGCAAACCTGAGAAGAAAAGTCCCCCATATCAAAACAATTTAGGGCTTTAAAACAGGAATGGGGAAGGCAACAAATTTTAGTTTTCACTGAATTTCATATGTAGGAGCACCTGCCAAAGAGTCTAAGGTTGGTTCTAGCATCTGGAGGTGGTTCTGTTCGAAGGAGCAGATAAATGAAAGAAACCTGGACTCACAGCTGCTCAAACTAAAACACCAACTTCAGAGTCTTTGATAAGTTCTTACCTCATTAAAATCAGCCTGATCTAAAGTAACAATGTCAGAAACATTATACCCTGAAAGGAACCTGAAAAGGTTTTTTTTTTTTTTTTTTTTTTTAAATTTCAGAGATGGAGTCTTGCTCTGTCTCCCAGGCTGGAGTGCAGTGGCACAATCTCGGCTCACTGCAACCTCTGCCTCCCAGGTTCAAGCAATTCTCCTGCCTCAGCCTCCTAAGTAGCTGGGATTAGAAATATGCCCAAGATCAAGACGAAAGAAAGCTATGCATAAACTCAACATCTCCCAAGTCTAACCTTACTGCAAAATTAACCAATTTGCCAGCAACTGGGATCAGCTTCAAGGCCCCTACCGTGTAAAAACTTACCACCAGATACCTCACTGGTGCCTCTATACCATAACTCCAGGAGCACCAATGAGGTATCTGGTGGTAGGCTTGTACATGCCTTTTCTGAGCATCAAGCTTCTGCTAATACATTCATCCATGGCCTTATAATTGTCTAGTTTTCCACACATTGCTGTTGACAAGAATTCATTTTGCATTTTAAACAATGGGCCAATATCCACTAGATTCACCTAGAGCCCACATTTCCCAGCCTCCCCTGCAGCTAGCTCTTCTCAATGGAATGTAACTGAAATATGCACAACTTTGCAGTCATCTTCTTAAAGAGGTTGCTTGGAGTTGCTGCCCCCTTTCTTTCCTTCTGTCAAGGATTGACACAAGTGTGGAAGGTGGCTGTGGAGAACGGCAAAGCTTCCTCACTAGCCTGGGCCTCCCGATGCCTTCACAGAGCAGAGCTATCTGTCTTTCCTGGATGCAAGAGAAAAAATAATTTGTATCTTGTTTGAGTCACTGTATTTCTGGACACTGTGTTATTAGAACAGCCTGGTTTGTATTTACGATAGTGTGGTGCAGTGCTTCAGGATGAAACATATGCTATGAGCTAGTACTTAATATTTGCTGCTATTTCCCCCATAGCCTGATTGTATGACCCCAAAAAGAGAGAACAATACCTTCTACAAGTCCCCAGTGACCCCCTCACTTTCTGTGACTCTTGTTTCTGCTGTATTAGCGTTAGAGTCCCCAAGGGAAGAAAGTTCCCACCAAGAGAAACAATGTTTTCACTGAAATGGGAGCAGAAATTCTTACCTGGTCACTTCTGGTTGCTCCTGTCAATGGATGAGCAAGGTTAAGGGAGACTATGGAATTGGCTAGAGTGATAGCAAGTTCAAATAGAATTTTTTCCTACACAATGGGGCAAAAAGGAGTATTCATGGAATCACAGGGCTCCCTTGGGGTCCCTTGTAGTGCTGTTATGTCCAGGGCTAAAAGTCAATGGAAGACCATGACAGCCCTTTCTAACCAGGACCATCAAGGGCTCAGATCCCTCGGGAACAAAGGCTTGGCTCTCTCCAGTAAAGAACCCAAACCAGCCCAGGTGCTGCCTGAAGGCAAAAGAAACAGAATGGAAAAGGGAGGAAGGATGTCATGAACACCAAATATGCAAAAAAAGACAATGGCTTTTACATCCTGACCTGTTGTCATATTAGACAGTTTATATTTTAATTTCATGCATTTTCTTCCAGTTCTTATTCCCTTGCAATTCTATTATTATTATTATTATTACTATTTTTTTTTTTGAGACAGAGTTTCTTTCTTGTTGCCCAGGCTAGATTGCAATGGCATGATCTTGGCTCACTGCAACCTCCGCCTCCTCCTGGATTCAAGTGATTCTTCTGCCTCAGCCTTCCGGGTAACTGGGATTACAGGCAACTGCCACCACATTAGGCTATTTTTTTTTTTTTTTTTTTTTTTTTTTTTGTATTTTTAGTAGAGATGGGGTTTCACCATGTTGGCCAGGCTTGTCTCGAACTCCCATCCTCAAGTGATCTGCCTGCCTTGGCCTCCCAAAGTGCTTGGGATTACAAGCGTGAGCCACCATGCCTGGTCACTATTACATTATTATGTGTGATGATTATTAGCTTTACAATTTAGTCTAATCCACAAGTTGCAGAATATTGAGACCAGATTCCAACAGAACTAGAGAAGGAAGAGAACAAAGATAGTGAACTTAGAGCTATGAGGCTTTGGATTGTCAGGAAAGTTGAATACATTTTCTGTAATGAGTGACAGTAGCATAACGTTAGGTGGGAGCATTTTGTGGAGGAAAAGGCTGTACATTTGAGAAGAAAGGAATATGTGGATATTGGGCAGCCAAAGGGGTGGGTCCCCTCAGGTGGGTCCCCCCACCGTTTTTTAACCTAACATCTGAACACTTCCTGATAGGGAGACTGTCCTCAAACAGGGTAAATATTGGTGGAATAGTTTTAGCTTTTAGTATGGAGGTCTAAGGGACTATGGTCTTCCCTTCCATCTCTGACAACTAGCGCCTGGACACATGTCCTGCTCTTAGTATCATCAAATGATACTCCATAACTTTTGAATCTTGAGGGAGTGAAGTGAAGATGGGGGAAAGGTTAGGAAATTACTCTCAGTGATGTTCATGCCAGAGTCTAGCCACTGCGGTGCTAGTAGCAGTGCCCTAACCAAGTGTTCCTGTGCTTCCTGAAACTGATGTTCCTTAATTCCTCAGCCTTCCTGTTGATCCTGTAAACTACTGAATATCCCTGGAATCAGTTCATTTTTCTTCTGGGGTTAGCTGGACTCAGGCTCCACACACTGAGCGGCTGCAGAAAATCAAAGACTCAAGGCAGGAGAGTATTCTCTGCAGTCCAGGGTGGAGACGCACTCTCTAAACCTTATACAGAGGAGAGGGGCTTCTGTCTCCGTATTGGTTGTAGGGGACACCGTTTCCTACAGGCCTATTTTATGGACTCTGATCACCAAGAAGGCATGTTTGTCAGGACAACTGGGGTGGTTATTGACTTGCCAGACCTGTCGCCCAGAAATCCAAAGGAATCAGTCCCCTGAACCCCTACCCTGCCTCCAAGGCCCATAAAGTCAGAGAAGTAGAGAAGTTTCGGCTCCCTGGGGAGGAGGAGCCAGGGCTGGGTTAGCTCCTCCGCCCGCCCCGCCAACTCCCGGAGATTCCAAAGAAGTGCAGAGGGAGTTGCAGGGCCGACTGTGATGAAGCTCACAGCACTGCCACAGGGAATTTCCAAGTGACAGGGACCCCAGGGTGCTTTCTCCTCAACGGAAATTAACAGCGCCTGAGGTCTCGTGGCCTTGCCCTTGCCCTGATCCTTCAGTGAGGCTGCGGGCTGGGCAAGAGAACTCAAGGAGGATGGCAGGGGGAGTGTGTGTTTCTCCTTCCAGGTTCTCGTCTTTGAAGTCCGCGCTTTGGAACGGTGCGCCCCATCCTCCGGTCGCAGGGCAAATCCTGACCCAAAGGACCTAGCCCTTTCACGCTTTCCTAGCGCCTGCCTTCTCCTGCTGGGGGCTCCGGATCCGGGCGCTGTGCGGTGCCAGGTTGGCTCCAGCAGAGCGCTGCTCGCCAGTCTCTGCCGCGCAATCGGCAGGCGCCAATTCACTGCCGCGGCGGGCCCAGGTTGAGCTGGGAAGGGCCTGGTGCCCTATGCGATGCCCTCGGAGCCCTGGGGCGGCCTCTGCACAGTCGCGAGGTCCCGAACCATTTCTAGAAATGAGACTCCGGGAACCCGTCGGGAAAAGCAAGGGGTGAGAGACCCAGGCGTCCTGGAGGCCCTGGCCCGGGTCTGGGGTCCCAGGAAGCGATGGTCCACAAGCGAACCCAACGGCAGACATCACTGAGGCTCAACCCGCCTGGGACATGTGGCCCTGAAGTGCAGGAATGAAGAGTCAGCCCTTCTCTGCCGGGAACTGGGGCGCCACCTCTCAGGCCGCCTCCACAGTCCAGGAGAGCGCTGCGGGGCCGGTTCCCTGGCAGCTCTGTGAGCGCAGCTCCACGCGTTCGGGCGGAGCCCTCGCCTCTGGAGAGTCAGGTTTGACCGAATTCTCCAGCTGCTGTGGCGACCGTGGGGTTAGAGTCGCACCACCCCCCGCGGAGCCCTGGTCTGGAGTCCGAGCTGAGTGGAGGCTGGGGACTGGTCAGAGCCAAGCAGACGGCTACGGCTACGGGCTGTGTGTTTTTCCCTGCATCCCCGCCGCACTCTTCCACACCCTAGAGGGCCAGATTTGTAGGGCAACGTTGCAAGATGTCCCTTCCCTCCGGAAGAGGTTTATATTTGGCCTCCTGGATGCCGGCGGGGCCGGGCTTCAAAATGAGAGCGGATTTCTCGTATTTTCACAAATCTGGTGAATGGCATCTTGGCATCTAGCCTGGCCCGGACAAGTCCCTGTGGCGGGGTGTGGGGTGGGGCGCTTCTGGGTCATTTACTAACAAGCCCTCACCCCCGCCCCCCACCAGCTTGCTGCAGGGCTCACAGGGAGGCCTGGGCACAGTGAGGCTGGAGAGAAGCGAGTTTTTCTCACTTACGGGCTGTCTCCAGCGCATGGCTTGGCACCTCCATGCAGGTGTCCCTTGGCAACTCAGGAGCTCAGTGGATCCCTGTGAATGTTTGTGCTTGGCTTCTTCTGGAGGTGACACCCCAGGAAAAGCCAGGACATCGGGCTGCTATGCGAAGGGGACAGTAGAACCCACCCTAGGGCAGAAGGCTCAGGCATGGCTAGGGGCACCTCCCTGGAACTGCAGGCTCTGCTTATTTAGTGCAACCGAAGACTCCAGGCCTTCCAAAGATCTGCTTCTTCAGCCCATCTCCCACCCAGACACTCCCACCCCCTGCTCGACCTTAAGTCGAGGGAGAGAAGCCAGTCCTGCAGAGCCCAGGCTGAATGGAGTCCCACAGACACTGGAAACCTTGGGGCTTCTGTGGGGTTAATAAATCGATCCCTCCATATTCCTTTGCCCACTCCTCTGCAGAATTCGCCTCAGGGCAATAACTACAATAATCAGACCACTGCTGCGCTGATCAGGAAGCACCCAATTTCTGGCCTGAGATGGGAAAGGGAGAGAAGTCAAAGCCTGCAGACGTGAAGCCTCTGATTCCCAAAATGGGTACAAGAGTACAAGTGTGTGTCTGTGAGTTTTCGTGGCTGGCTTTGTGAACAGGTGTGCCAATGTGCAGGGGCCGGTTTTCCCTGACAGCAAGTGAATGGTGAGGGACCATGAAACCCCTATGCATTTTCCTATGAACCTGTGGGACAGGCCTCCCCAGTCTGTGCAATCAGGTGTGGCCACCTGACAGCAGGGTGATTGCATGTGATCCTGAGATTCCCTAGGCCAAAGGTAAGGGAAAGCTGCCCCTCAACTTCCCTCCAGAAATTGAAGGTCTGGGAATGAGGTGCAGAGGGTAGATGCCCTGAGATTTGTAGGACCCACCCTGAGGGCCCCAGCAAGTCCTGAGGGTGGAAAACCCAGGCCACAACACTTTGGGGTGCTGTGTGCCATTCCTGGAGCATCTGTGAAGAGCCAAGCTCTTTTACCTGAGTTATCTCCTAAATCCCCTCAATCCAGGTTAATTACAGGTTGGCCCTGTAATATGGGCAAGGAAATTGCAAGATCCTAAAACTTAATGAACTTACTCGAGGTTGGACAGCAAAGAAGCCAGGCTTAACACTTAGGCTGATCTTCAAAGACACTTCAACAGCTGCTTGGGACTGAAAGAGGGTTTTTAGAAGAGGGAAGGTGCAGAAGGAGAGGGGAACTGGCATCAGAGGAGCAGTGCCAGGAACAGGGAAAATAGCAGGACATAAAACACTGGGATCGGTGAAACCTGTGGCATGTGGACAGTGCATTCTAAAACATCTTATCAGTGCTCTGGGAAAAAGAAAAGCCAAAACAGTCTATCAGAAGGGGGTATTATATGTGTCACTGTTTTTCATTTATTTAAACAAAATGGAAAAATGCTCTTAAGCAAATAAAACAAGATTACAAGTCATATTTGGCAGGCAACTTTAAAATCCTAGGATTAGTCTTAGACGTGGGGAAGTAGTTTAAGACCTTGATGCCTGAAGCAGTGTCAACAATACCAAAAGGTTATTCTAAATGTGCAGTCTCATAAAGATTCATCTCATCAGGCCCCATCAAGATCTAATGAATGAGAATCCACATTTTAACAAGATCCTTGGGTGACTTTTGCACACACAAAAGTTTAAGACACTGGCAGGGGCTATTTGTATATAAATGAATACACCTTACATAGTATACAAAAGAGCCTTCCAGGGATGTTCCCCTACCCCTACCTCCTGTATCATCTTGGAGAAGGTGAGGGAAGGAGGCAAGCTCGCCCTTCTTTCTTTCTTTCCTTTCTTTTCTTTCTTTCTTTCTCTCTCTCTCTCCCTTCCTTCCTTCCTTCCTTCCTTCCTTCCTTCCTTCCTTCCTTCCTTCCTTCCTTCCTTCCTTCCTTCCTTTCTTTCTTTCTTTCTTTCTTTCTTTCTTTCTTTCTTTCTTTCTTTCTTTCTCTCTCTCTCTCTCTCCCTTTCTTTCTTTCTTTCTTTCTTTCTTTCTTTCTTTCTTTCTTTCTTTCTTTCTTTCTTTCTTTCTTTCTTTCTTTCTTTCTTTCTTTCTTTCATTCCGACAAAGTCTCACTCTGTCACCCAGGCTGGAATGTAGTGTCACTATCACAATTCATTGCAGCCTTGACCTCCCAGGCTCAGGCAATCCTCCCGCCTCAGCCTTCAGAGTAGCTAGGACTATAGCCATGTGCCACCATGCCCAGCCTAAATATATAGCTGGGGGTGGTCTCGTCATGTTTCCCAGGCTGGTCTCGAACTCCTGGGCTCAAGCGATTCACCTTGGCCTCCCAAAGTGCTGGGATTCTAAGTGTGAGCCACCATGCCTGGCCTGCCGTGCTTTTTCTTTTTGTAGTTTGATTGAATCACACTAAGAGGTCACCATGAAAACCTCTGGTAACTCCCTGACCTTCAAGTCCCACCCTCCTACCCACCTCAGCTCACCCCCCCATTCTCCAGTCCACCAGCAGATGGACAAGGAGAGGAAGGATTTTCCTTTCTGGTTCTCTGTTCCTTTGTCTAATGAAGTGTGATTCATTGGCTTCCATTTTTAACTTTCTGCCAGTTTGAGTCCTCCTACCTTCCTGACCCAGAGGAGGGAGGGGAAGAGGTGAAAGTGCGTGGAACCCCCTTCCAATCCTGCAAGGCTCCAAGCCCTACTGGGAAGACCTAGAGTGTAGGCCTGAGGTCGGTGCAGGGGAGGAGGGGGTGGCCTCAGAGGCCTGGCAGAGTGGGGCCTGGAAGCCAGGCGCCTCACGGGGAGGAAGATTCCAGTATACTGGATGGGACTGAAGGCGATTTTCCCAGAGCTCTAGAGGGCAAACATCCTGCCCACCTCTAGACTAAGAGCTCCCTCCAAATCTGACAGGAGTCTGGTAGGGTCTCATCCCCAATTCTCACTAAATACATGACATCCCAGGACTCGGCCATCCCTCTCAAAGACCCTGTCTCTAGAGTTAGACCTCATGGTTGGAATGCTGGCCTCACTGTTTACCAGCCGCGGGCTCTCAGGCAACCTGCTTAACCTCTGCCTCCCCAGTTCAAGCGATTCTCCTGTCTCAGCCTCTGGAGTACCTGGGATTACAGGCGCCCGCCGCTACGTCCGTCCGGCATTACAGGCGCCCGCCGCCACGTCCGTCCGGCTAATTTTTGTATTTTTAGTAGAAACGGGCTTTCACCATGTTGGCCAGGCTGATCAGGAACTCCTGGCCTCAAGTGATCCACCCGCCTCGGCCTCCCAAACTGCTGAGATTACAGGCGTGAGCCACAGCTCCCGGCCCCTGCTTAACCTCTTTAAACTTCAATTTTCCTTATGTATAAAGTAGGGATAAAAATACCACTACCTCATAAGGTGGTTGATAGGCACGAATTAGTACTCTTAAACCATAGTGCAGTGCCTGGCACACAGCATATGCTCCATAACATTGCTTGCTAGTATGATTACCATTCGTGTTTTCCAACCCATTCAGTAGTAACAACCGCCACTGCATTTCCGAGGGTGCCACGGAGAATACAAGCTCCCAGAGCCTCGGCTCGAAGCGCCTTGCCACGCGAGACCCCTAGAGGGCGCTCGGAACTCACTCGTTCTGGGCTTCCGTGACCAAGTCCCAGGTCCGGTTCCCACTGCTGGGTGGCTGCTGAATCGCTGCCGCGGCCTCCAGCTTTTGGGTCTTTTGGCTCCTCCCGCAGCAACCAAAGAAATGTGAGCTCTGGGTTCGTAGGGCAGAAAACAGGAGGGGCAGGAGCAGCTCCCACCCAAGCCTTTCCCCAAGGAGGCACGCAGTGGAAGCCCCCACCCCCACCCTGCCCCGCACCCCTCGCAATCTTCTCACACACAAGGAGGCCAGATTTCCCCAGGCTCTGGGCAGGCCGCTGGACCTTCTGGGCCTTGCTAGGGTCCTCAGCCAGTATCTAGGGTGGCTGCTGCTATCCCTAAGCTCAGCCTCAGGCACATGGGGTTCTGTTACCACCTGAGCTGCAGGGCTGGAACCTGAAGCCAGCTCCTAAGACAACCCCCACCCCCAGGCCAGCTGGGAATGGAGTTAGATTCCCCTCTGTTAGGGGGTGGGGGAAGACGGAAGGAGAGGTGGGGTGTCCAGGGTCAACCACCTACAGGAGCTGGCCTGGTCGGGTGTGAGCTTGAGCCAGAAGTGAAGGCTGTGTGTGTGCCTGGCACTGCACACTTGTAGCTCCCCTCGTTTAACATTGCACACCCTGATTGTTGCGTAGTTGAAGGAGGTATGTGAGGTTGTACCCAGCAATGCAGGCTGTGAGCAGGGGCATGTGAATTGTACTCACCCCTCAACACAATGTAGGTAACCCACCACTCCCTGGAACTCACCCAGCCCTCCCTCACACCCCAACCTGCCACCCCTCACCCCTATCACACACAACCAGTCTTTGGAGTCTGCTCTGAGGTCCTTGGACAACCTGACCTGACTCCAACCTCTGCTCAGCCTGTTCCTGTCAGATTCTCCAGGATAAGAAATCCAGGTGAGGGTTCCTGGGTGGGAGGGGCCGCCCTGGACCAACCAGGCCAGGGCTGAATGCAGGCAGAAGGCATTGGATGGGCCCTTTCAAGCCACGCAGGGAACGTGGTGGCAGCTCCTGCCAATTGCTTGGCAACAGCCTGGCTGTGGGACTTCAAACTCTGAGCTGATCTGGAGGGTCTGGGGGCCCTGGGAGGGAGCAGGACTGGGGGGCTGTGTGGGAGTGACATACATGTGAAAGTGGGCATGAGGGCAGCAGAAGGAGTAAAGCATGAGAGAGGAGGTCTTTTCTGGCACCTGAGCTGAAGGGCCCTCAGGGCAGCCCCAGGGCCACAGCCCCCCTGCTGCCCTGCAGCCTGGCAGCTGAGTCCCAGCTGCTTTAGCTGGCTGGAGGTCCTTGCTTAGTTGTCTCAAGCACCTGAAACCTACCTTGCCCACCTGCGAGTCAGTCGCCCCACAGTTAGGGCACCCATCTGAGTCCTGTGCCCAGGGCAAACCCCACAACTGCCTGGTAGTGGAGCCACGACAGGGTAGTCAGTGCTCAGGAGGTGCCACACAGCCCCCAAGCACAGATGCAGCCACACAAAGCCGCTATTATAGTTAACAGGTTGAGCCAGATTCTCTGTGTGCCTCCCACCGCACTGCACAGGGCATCTAGGACCCCAGCCCTGCCTGGGGCCGCCACCCACTCAGCCACAGGGCCAGATCTGAGAGGCAGGGCTCGCTGGCCACAGGAATTTCGAGATTGCCGTAGGTTCTCAAGCCAAGGAAGGAAGCGGGCCTTTCTGCGCAGACAGGTTTGTTAATTCCCCTTCTCTCCCGGCACCTCTACACGCAATTATTCCGATAGTTCTTTTTCTATTTCTGAACAGAGACCGGTCATTTCCGGCAGGGGAGGGAGAGTTTCGAGCTTTCTGTTGTGAGTAGTTGGCCTTGACTGTGACTCTCGCAGGCCCCCTCCCCTCCAGCCTCCGCCCCACGTGGGACGGAGTTTGCAGGTCCAGCCGCCACCCAGGCCTTTCTCCCTGGCCGCGGCGCTCGGCGGACGCGGGATCCACTGAGATTCGGTCTCAACGAATTTCGGGCGGAGAGACGGGAGTCCTGCGTGTCCCGCCGCACCACGGGTCCCAGCGTCCCCGGGAGTCTGGCACCCCCGGGAGGCCTAGCCCAAGGGCGGGAGCGTCAGCGGGGCCCCGCTGAAAGTGCACGATCCGGGCCACAGGCGGCCGAGCAGCGCCGGGAGCAAGCGAGCGGCAACCGGGAAGCTCAAAGGCCGCCCGCCCTGGGCGCCCCGGGCCCCAGCGCTGGGATTGTCCCAACTTGCGGAATGTCCGCTTCTGTGCGAGTCCGGGTGGAGCTGGACAGGGTCTGAGAGCTGCGGGCTGAGGGCTCCGGCCTGCATGTGCTCTCCGCGGTTTGTGAGTGTGAGCCCTATGACGTTCCTGAAGATGGGGGGTGAGTGGGAGGGAGGGTAGGAGGTGTTTTGGGGGACAGCGGTGTTGGGCCTAACTTTGCTCAAGAGGGGATGGGAGAAGGGTTGGAGAGTCCAGGTTTGGGAGCCAGCTTGGGGCTGCTGTGTTTGGGCCGGCCAGCCTCTCCCCACCCAACCTCCGTTCCTCTGTTAGGCTGTGTCCAGAAAATGCTCGGGGTTCTCCGGACACAGCAGCCTCTAGAGGCGGTCTTGGGAACCTGGGAGGCGGGAAGAAGGCGGCAGTCTCCCCTGGGGTCCTGCTGTGGGATCGCGCAGCCGGGAAGCATTGATCTTGAGTCCAAAAGAGGAGAGAAACCGCACCCCGCGAAGAAGGCGCGGACTCGGTGGCTCCAGTCCTGCGGGAGCAGAGGGGAGAGCAGACCTGCCCTGGTAGAGGGAGACGACTTCTGAGGTTCTGGAGGCTATTTCTGGATTTTGCGCGGCCTGGCGCTGGGTGCCACGGCCGGTGAATGCGGGAGACCTGCAGCAGAACCTTCTCACTACGCCTCACACAGCTCGTCAGGGCCCAACCTGGGCACTCCGCGGGTCTGTGGGGATGGCGCGGAATGGCTGGCCGCTGTCTTCGGACCCTGAAGCCTCCCCCTTTTCTCTTTTCTTCTTGTCTACACAAAATGAGTGACAGAAGCCCCCTCTCATGCGGATATCCCAGGGGACCCCAGGTGAGGGGGTGGATGACCAAGCCCATCCTCCACTCAGCCGAACTTCCCCATGGGCTTGCTGGGATGGGAAGTTGCTGTGCTCATGACCTGTGTCACAGCCCCCATGGCAGGGGCAGGTATGGGGGACACTGGCTCTGACGGTTAGGGTGGCTCCCCACCCTCAGTGTCCCGCAAACACTTCTGCAGAGCTTCCAGGGGCCCCCACACCACGAACTTCTACTTTCCAGCTGAAAAGTTCTCTCACTGTCCCATGCCAGAGAAAAAGCCTCTTATCCCTCCATTTCAACTCACCCCTAGGGTGATGAGTTCTCTAGACCCTCCACCACCCAGCTTCTTCCAGAAAAGCAGACCCAAGTCAGTCTTGTGTAGGATAGTTCGGAGAGGCTGGGGACTGGCTGTTATTATGCCTGTGTGCACGTGTACTGTGGCTGCAGGTCTGGCAAGGGTGGTCTGGGGGCTCCCTGGAGGTCCCCAGAAAGTCAGTTCTTTAGACCCCTCCTAGGCCAGGCTAGTGCTGGGAACTGGTAGGTCCCAGTTAGAGCACCAGAGAGGATCCTGGCCCTAATTCCTGATTCAATGTGCTCTAGTCTCTGCAGCTTGCTGGGTAAGCGTCTAGAGCCCCAGAACTTCAGATGTTGGTCCCACCACAATGTATCTGGGTATCGCACATCAGACTCCCACCAACACATACACCACCAGCGCACAATTACACACACTCATACAGAACCACACCCACCCACCTGCAGTGATGGCCTCCCACAATGATCCACACTCCCCACTACATTTACTCCCCCAATTACATTCTGTCACACACAAGTAAATACAGGGAAAATGCACAGCTCACACATGATTACATCTCACACACAATTACACCCGTAAAATTCAAGATGATCCACTTCAGAAGCAGTTACATATTTCACAGAAAAATAGATTTACAAAGAGTAACTAATACATATTCTCCCAAATATTAACACGATTCATACATAATCACAAACAATGGTTGATTACACAATTACCCAAAAAGAAACAGTCTCATTCGCATACGGTTACACACACACCACTACAGGCTCATGCATTCAAATGATAGTTTCGATTTGCAACTTAAGCAGAAACAAGTATTTACATGCAAGAATTGCAAACATAATTATACATTTAAATACCATTACAAATATTCACTATTTGTTCACATTGCTGATTGCTCACATTATCACAAACACCACACACACACACACACACACACACGACTCTCACATCCAAAGAAATCCATATCCTCTCAGGCACTGGCAATCCCATGAGAGCCTGACTCTCCCTGCTCTCCTCAACTCTGCCTTCTCTCCATCTGTCCTCCTCCTTTCCTCTCTCCAGAGCCTTAGGGTCCTGCCCCCAACATGTCTCTCAAGTTCAGATACCAAGGGCTGCCCCCCTGAAGCATCAGCTCACACCAAACCCAAGTAGCTGAAGGACGCTAGGGTCTGCAAGGAGCAGGCAGCCCTGACTCCGGATCCGGAGGCTTTTATTTATTTTTTCCACATAAATTACACAAGCACTTTATAAAATGGTTACACAGAAAACACCTTATAAGTGCATAACTTAACACCCCCCCCCCAATGGGTTCTGGAGAAATGGGCTGTATTTATGTGAAAACCTGTCTGTGCATACCTGGGTTGGGCTGGGATGTGTGGTGGGGGCCTGGCAGACCAAGTGAGGCTGTTGTGGCTGTTGTGTATGGTGTAGTGTGCCACAGTGTGGCCTTGACCTTGTGTTTGTGCTGGAGGGAGTGCCATGCTGTTCAGAATGAGTGTGTGTCACCCCTGACCTGTGTCTGATCATGAGGTCCAATATGTAAACACTGTGACCCTGTGTCTGGATGACACTCTGCCATAGATGCCCATGTGTGGCTCTGGGGTGACACCAGGAGGGACAGTGACATCACCTCTGTGTGGGCCTATGGGTTTCCATGTGTGTGATGAGAAGTGGGTCACAGAGAAGGGGTTTCCCAGGGCAAATTCAGATGACAGCCCTGGGGACCCAAGAAGCTCCTCTTCCCCTACCTCCCTTGCCTCTCTCTGAATCCCACGTTAAAAATTAAAATAAAATGAAATAAACAAAAACAGAGATTTCTTAACAGTTCAGACGGGTGCGGGACGCGTCTGGGAGGGGGGCGCGTGTCCTTATCCCTTGAGCTCTTCTTCCACCGAAGAGAGAACAGTGTCGGCACAAATGTGGGGGCCCTTCGGTGCCGTGCGAGGGCAGTGTTCCCCTCCTGGGTGCAGTCTGAGGCCAGGATAGGTGGGGAGGAGTCCTGGGTCTCAGGCCTCAGTGACCCCTGAATGGGCCTGGGGTCCCACAGGGCAGAATGGGCAGGCTCACTCGCAGGCCGACGCCACCGACGTGACGCTAGTGATTTTGGTCGAGTCGTCAGACCATGGCTGCAGATTCTGCAGGGCGAAGAGCGATGAGTTGTGCACGCACAGAGGGTCGGCGGGCAGCGGCTGTGCCAGGCTCTTCTGGAAGGCCTCCTGCTGCAACTGCAGGAGGATGCGGTTCGCTTGCTGCCTCTCGGCCTCCCGTTCCTCCGCAGTCTGCCGTCTGCACCGGGAACAAGCCATTACCTGCCAGGAGCACCGACCCGGCTCCCGCGTGCGCCCGGCTCCCGCGTGCGCCCAGCTCCCGGTGAGTTCCCAGGAGATAAACTGAACGAGCGTTGCTCGCCTTTGCAGTCCCCAAATCCAGTTTGGGCCCCTATAACGCGTTCCCTTCTTTTGAGAGTCCTGACTCCAACAAAGACTAGAAACCCCGAAGCGGATGGAGCCAAGGTATCCCAGAGAAGGAGCGGTGGGAAAGTCTGCGAGGCCCAAACAGCTGGGACTCCGCATCCACACGCAGTGCCCACACCCGGCAGGCCTCACAAGGGGCAGCCAGGGGTACGATGGCATCTTGCCTCTCCCGCCCCCCCCCCCCCCCCCCGCCCTGAGGGAGACCAGGTGCCATTCCAAGCCGGAGGGCCCTTACCCTACCCACAAGTCCAGGGCAGAGAGGAAAGGACCAGTCTATGATCTGCTCTGCGGGACGTCTCTTGCCTCCCTCTCTCTGCAAATGTCCTCTAGGCCTTGGGCCTTCTGTGTGGAGCCCTGTGCCCTGCGGGGGCTCCTGCTGGACCCACTGGCTTCCTCTAAGGCGGTTCAGGGAGGCAATGACTCACTTATTCCATTTAATGCCTCCCCTCCACCCTGTCAACTGAGATCAAACGTCTGTCTCTAAGGTGGACAGAACTAATGGGAGTCCCCGGGGCCTTCAGAAGCAATTTGTAGGCGATCGATGAAGCCATGTGAAGCCTGCAAGGGCCTCTTTCAGCAGCGGCTGCTGACCTGCTCTGGGCCGCCTTTTCTTGACTGTGTATCTTTCTGTCTTTCGTCTTTCCCTTCTCCCCTGCATTTCAAACGGCCTGAATATTTCTCTTTTATGCTTTGTGTCTTATCTCTCATTTTCTCTCCTCCTCACCCACTTGGTTCTCTCTGAATTAAACGAATTTGTTTGAAAAGAAAATGGTGATTTCAGTCATCCATTGCTTTTCTTTATTATACATAAATAAGACGTCTGCAGGCTGCCTGTTTTCCTCCTTTTTTTCCTTGAGCGGGGTCCCTATCCCTTCCCACCCCTGAAACTGATTGTGTTTCAGTTTCTCTCTTTGCCTGCCTCTTTCTTTCTCTGTGCCCCTCTCTGGGAGGCCTGCCAGGCTGCCTTTCCTCCCCTAGGCCCGCAGCCCTCAGTAGGCCTTGGAAACCGGAGTCCCCCCCCCCCCCCACCAACTCCTGAGCTAGCCCTGGCTCCCTCTTTAGCGTTCCAAGGTCTGAGGCCGCATCCCCCACTCCTTCCCCAGCGGCAGGAATGCTGTGGGGTGCGGTAGAATCGCGGGACCATGACTTCCTTTGTGGCCCCGTAGGCGGAATCCCAGGCAGATTCCTCGCCTTCGTTCAGAAAAAGAGGAAACTCCAATTCCTTCCTCCTGCCCCAAGGCCCGCCCGTCTCGGCGCCGCCGACTTCGCCCAGACTTTCCCGCGCTGCCCCACTGGACCTGAGCTAGGGGAGAAACTCCGGCGAGCAAGGGCCAGATGTGCGGGAGGGTGCAGCGTGCCAGAGGGTGCAGCCGGAGAAAGCGTCAGTGCGCGCGAAGAGGGAGGCTGCTTGGGAGTGTTGGGGACGCTTCACGTCCTTGAGCGTAAATGTGAAAAAACAAAACAAAAAACCCAGTGCGTAGTAACTGGAGTTGTGGCTATGGGAGAAGGGAAAATTCTCTTTCTCACACACACCCATCTGCTCCTAATTGATTCCCCTTTCAGTGGGACCAGCCAAACCCCGCCGCAGCCGGCGCGGATTGATTTTCTCCTTCCAGGGTAGGGACCGGCTGCGCAAAAGCCTGGCGTTTGGGGAGGAGACCGTCAACACCGCCGCGGTCTGGGGCCCCCAAACCCTCTGCCGAGAGCCCGGTTGGAGCGCTGCAACAAGGTGCGGGCCGTTCCGCATGCAGTCTCCGGGACAGAGCAGGATTCCATAAGCAAGAGTTTGTGCAAACAAAAAGCTCCCCAGGACACACAGATCCCTGGAGTCTGGACTGCGTGGAGTGCACTAACCCGCCTGTTTGCCAAAGCGGCGGAAGAAACCTGCCGCGTCTACACCGGCAGAGAGTGTGCCAGCCAGAAAGCCCTGAAGCCTCCGGTAAAACAGAGCCAGGGCCCTTCAGCCCCATCCCAGCTATCGGCCTGCCTCCGTTGCTTCCAGCTCCCCGCAAGCCTAGCGGGAGCTCGCTCCTCCGAAAGGATCAGAAACCGCAAGCGGAGAAAGTGTGTGCGCACCAGAAGAGGCCACGAACGGACAGCAGCCTGAGACCGCGCCGCTCGCGGGCTGCCGGCCCGCCCCGCTTGCTCACCTCCACTTTGTCCGCCGGTTCTGGAACCAGGTTTTGACCTGCGCGTCGGTCATTTTGAGCGCCTTGGCCAGGGCGGCGCGCTCGGCCGAGGCCAGGTACTTCTGGCGGTGGAAGCGCTTCTCCAGCTCGCAGATCTGCAGGCGTGTGAAGGACGTGCGCGGCTTCTTCTTCTTGGGGGGCGTCCGGTTCTGATAGGGGTGACCTATACGGCGTGTTACAGTGAAGGGTGAGAGGGCCACTGGAGCGGGAGACAGACAGACGGCAGAGGCAAGCAGCAGAGCGTCAGGAAGCGTCCCAGGCCCAACACCCCGCGAATCAGCGAGCGCAGCAGCTGAAGCCCCACGAGCAGGGCCGAGATCCTCCCGTTAGCCCTCAGCGCCAAGCCCACGGCGGGAAACAGCCCCCTCCTGCCCGCCAGTCCGATGCCACCTTCGCAGCTACCACGGAGGCCTCCCTAGCCCCGGGCTCCCGTGAGCCCAACCACCTCCCTGCCGCCCCTCTTCCAAGGGGCAGTCTAAGGCGAGCTAATGGTCACGCTCCCCTCCCCTCAGTCAGCCCCAGACCTTCAGGCTCAGAATAGGAGACTGAACCTGACTCTGGACCCCGACCTGAGCCTCCATCCACAGCAGCACACACCAACACAATGTACAACGGGGGCAAACTCATAGATCTATACACCCAAACAAGACCAGACAAGCACAGGCACGGGACAAGAACACAGGACACAGAGCAACACAAGGCCACAGCCATACATTCGCTCAAAACTCCTTCATGCCTGACACAGTATTAGGGCCCGAGGTAGGCCCTAAACCGAGTACCTTTCACCAGAGGCCCAGGATTAGTAGACTCCCGGCTGGGGTTCCAGCAGGGCCCTTCAAGACTGGCCTGGCCTGGGTGGGGAATGGGATGGGCACCAGGCCCTGCTGCCCCAGGCCAGAGAAAACTTGGGTTGGGGGCACTGGGGCCCCTCCAGCGAGGGCCCTTCCTGAGGTCTAGACCCAAGCAACTGTTCTTCCTCTGGACACCAGCCCCCACACCACTTCTGCTGTGGCCCCAGAGTCTGGTAAGAAGCTGCAGGAGCAGTTTCCCTGACCGTGCTCCTGCCTGGAACAGAAGCAGGGAGTCAGGGGTGCCTTGGGGTCTCCTGGCCCAGTGTCTAGCTCTCAGCAGCTTCTCCCAAGTAGTTATGTATACCCCCCTTCCACTGTTGGGCCCTTGAGCCAGGGGATCCCCAGGAGTCGCGGTCTCAGCCAGCAGCAGCCAGTGTCTCCTGCCTCCTCTCTCTAAGGCCAGCTGGCTAACCCGGGCTCAATTTGTGCCTGCTTCCCAGTCGGGACGGGAGGATCGTGGTCTGGGATCCAGGGAATCCTAAGGGGAGCAGGAAGTGAGAACAGGGGAAGGGACCCACACCAGAGGGAGAGTTGAGTGCCCAGAGCTGAAACGGCAGCAGAGGGAGCCAGGGCCAGCAGAGGAAGGTAGGAGTGGGCAGCAGAGAAGACAGCAGCGGCCACCACCTAGTACCTAATGTCCTGGGAGTAGTCCTCCCGCCACCGATCACTGGCCGACCCGGTGCATTATTCATGCCCAAGATAACAGGGCTGGGCCCGGGGTAGGACACACAGCCCGGACAGAATGAAAATGAAAAGCTAGCTGTCTTGGGCGGCTATGCCCCGCTGCCATCCTCCCAGACGAAGCCTCCTCTCTGGAAAAAAAAAAGGGCCACTGGTTCTGCTGATTTACTGGGGCTCAGAGACCCCGCTGGCCCCGCAGCACCACGGGCACCGGAGCTAGGAGCGCGAAGTGCATGTGTGTAGGGTACTGAAGGTGGGGGGACCTGTTCTTTTCTTGTGTCTGATCCTGGGGCTGGCTTCTTCGGTCCTAGAACTGCAGCCAGGACGGAAGAAACTGTTCACATTGCACCCCTTTCTCTAAGATTCCCAGACCCGGAGTAGCTGCAGAAGGTGGTCCTGAATCTATGGCTTTCTTCTCTGCCTGACAGGGCCCAGGGATCCCGAGAGGGGACCAGGGAGAGCTTCTCTGAGCAGGGGTCCTTTGGGAGACAGAGAGGGGTCCAGGCTGAGAGAACTCTTCAAGCATGGCGAGTCTGCGATGTAGAATCGGGCGAGCGGCTCAACTTGGGGGAAGCAGCAAGAAGAGCTGGGCGACCTGGCGCACAGAACCGGCTTTGGGGAACCAGCCGGCGGGGAAAGGGTAACACGGAGCCCGGGCCGCGGCCAGGCGAGGCGCGCGCGCAGGCCGGACTCACCTGTGAACCTGTCCTTTGTGTATCTGCGGTTACTCTCCATCCAGGGGAAGGTGAGGCCAGTGAGGTTGTTGACGCCCGGCATGGCAGGCACAGAGGGCACGGTGGGCAAGCCGGTGGCCAGGGGCTGGGGGTGGGCCACGGCTCCGGCGAGCGGCCTGTGTGCCGGCACCCGGATCACCCCCGCAGCGCTGAGTGCCCCCGCACCGCCGCTGCTGCTGCCGCCGCCGCCAGGACCGGGGCCGCCCGCCAAGGCCATGTTCACGTTGTAGGAGCCGGGCAGCGGACCCATGCTGCAGGCGCCGCCGCCGCCTGCCGGGCCTCCGGGGCCGCCGGGGCCTCCGGGGCCGCCCGGACCTCCAGTGCCATAGGCCCCCGCGCCTCCAGCCCCAGCCCCGGCCGCGGAGCCCCCGCCGCCGTAAGTGTAGGCGCCTCCAACCAAGCAGCCAAGGCCGTATTCTCCGTCCTGGAGGCGCGAGGCGGGCCCCATGCAGCCACCCTGGTCTGGGCTGTTGAGGATCTGGTCGATGCCGAAGCTGATGGGCTCTGCGTGGCCCGGGTGGAGGTGGTGCGGTCCCAGGTGCTCCATGCTAGCCCCGGCCCCACGGGGGGGCCCGGGCGGCGGCGCTCGCTGCGCTGGGCTCCGGGGGCAGCTAGCAGGGGCTGGGAGGCAACAGCGGCTCCTGGCTGCGCGGAGACTTGGGAAGCGAAGTGCGCAGAAGGGCTAAAGTAGAAGGGGGAGGGGAGGGAGAGGGGGGGCCGTATTCTTCCCCTCTCTGGCTTCTGCTTCCCGGCTCCGGCTGCTCGCTCGCTGTTGACTCTGGGACATCAATCACCAGGCGAAAAAGCCCGGTGCAAGAGCGCTTCGCGGTTTCGGCCGGGTCTCTCCATTGGCTGTGCGCGGAGAGGAGCCGGGTGAATGACAGCGCGAGGGAGGGGAGGGGAGGGGGAGAGGAAGGCCAGAAGCCGAGACAGATGCAGGAGCCAGAGATAGAGAGACGGAGACCAAGACTCGGAGTAGTTCATGGGGAGAGAAAAGAGGGGGAAAAGGAGAGGCTTAAAAGGAAAAGGGAAAACAGGAAGCGACCATTCCCAGAGACGGACAGACAGACAAACCCAAGGAGGGTGAAGTCAACTGTCTTCCCGGCCTGTTGGTAGGCATCCCCTCACTTTGAACCGGGTCAAAGGAGTCCAGCCCACAAGGCTTCTGGGGAAGGGATGTCCCTACCCAACTGGAGAATCTCCCCAAGGGCTCAGCTGGGAAACACCTGTCACTCAACCAGGAGATTTACTCCAAACTTCAAGTCCAGCTTGTTAGAAAGTAGAAGACTGTCTACTCCCCAGGTATGGAGCCCAGGCCCTGAGGCAGAACGGTGAGTTCAGGCTTGTCCTTCTTTAAAACACAGGCCTATGAACAACTGGCTATATGTTATAAAAATCAGCAACCATCCCCCAACTCAGCCTTCTTAGAGAAATTCAGGAAGGGAACATTTCCTGAAAGGCAGGCACAAGTCAAGAGGGTTGGTTTGGGGTCTTCTGCCAGGGTGACCATGCCTCAACACATGCCTTTCCTTTTAAATAAACAGATGCCTCAAGAAGTAAAATCCTACAGGGTTTGAAAGAGGCAATTCCTACAGTGTTTGAATGAATTCAACCAGATTGCTTTCCACCTAACAATTACCCCAGGGTTGGCTATTCCAGGCAAGAAGACTTTGGACTGTAGTGTGTGTTATTTTCTTACTTTTGGAATCTTGGGAGGAAGCCATAGGGGCTTAAGACCGTAGGGGCTGGGATTGGTGGGACTAGGATCAGGGAAGTGCATCCAGGACAAATTTAGGCCTTTCCAACGTTTTGCCAGTGGCTGTCTGGCTGACAGCCCAAGAGAAAAGGAGGAAACTCTCTTTTTCTTCTTCCTCTCTTCCCCCTCTCCAGTAGAAAATGTTTGCTACCTTTTAGAAGTCAAGCTTTGGGAAGGGCACAGGTTGCATCACTTGGGATCTATTTCTGGTCTATTTCAGTTCAGTTTCAGATTAGACTTTTGAGTACGCCCCTTCTCTATCTGGAAAGATGCTAGGATGTGAAGACTCACTTTCTCTCCTCCTCAAGTCTTATTACAATCTATTTGCTTTGGGCATGTCTGTCACCTCCACTTGAAGGGATCTTGGAGACAGAGAGTGGCTTATTCATTTCTGTTCTCTCCTGAAGAATACAGCCCCAAACAACAAAATATGCTCATCTTGGGGAATAACAAGTGAATGTATCTCTTTATTCAATAATATTTATTGAGTACTGTACTCACTGTGTCAGGCACTGTTCTAGGCACGGGGGACATAGCAGTGAGCAAAACAAAGGTCCTGACCTCATGAAGCTTACATTCTATAGAGGGGGTCAGACAATAAGCAAAGAAGCAAATACAACAAGACAGATGTTAGTAAGTATTATGGAGAACAATATAAACTCTACACCAATCCTTCGGATGAGTATTCTCCCTATTTTACAGATGTGAGGAAAGCACATTTCAGAATAGCTATGATTGCTGTGGATCAATATGGAGGAGCTAGACTCAACTTGATTTTGTGGGTTAGCCTGGAAACCTAGGTGCTGGTTGGAAGTTCATATCTGTGGGTAAACCTTGTCTGAGCTCCAGCCAGGTGAACAAAGGCCCACTCAAGACAAAGCCAAATGTGAAATTGGCAGTCGTTTGTAAACACTAAGCAGAAACATGAAGGGCTCTGCTCCCTCACCAGTTCTCTTCTTCCCACTTACCGAATCCAGGTACTATACCCCTACCCAGGGACTTCCATAACTTACTTTGGAAGTCGTCTGAACCTGAATGAATCTCTTCCTGCTCTTATCTTGAGGGAACTAAAGCAGAAATAAATTGTTTACTGGAAGACGGCTTTGTGCCAGGTACCATATCATACTTATCTCATTTAAGACTTATAACAACCCTGGGAAGTTAATAGAAATGTCCCAATTTTTTATAATTGAGAGAATTGAATGAATGTTCATGGCAGTGTTATTCATAATAGCCCAAATGGGGAAACAATTCAGAGGTCCATCAACTGATGAATAGATAAACAAAATTTGGTATATCCACACATGGAATATTATTTAGCCATAAAAAGGAAAAGAAGGGAAATGCTGGTTCATGCTATAACATGGATGAACCTAGGAGACTATTCTGCTAGTGAAAGAAGTCAAGCACAAAGGCTACATATTATATGATTCCACTTGTCTGAAATGCCCAAAATAGGCAAATTCACAGAGGCAGAGAGTAGGTTAGTGGTTTCTGGGGCCTGGGGGCATCAGGGAATGGAAATTGACTGCTAACAGATACAGAATTCCTTTTGGAGTGATGAAAACATTCTGGATGGTTACATAACTTTGTAAAAATATTAAAACCCACTGAGTTGTGCATTTTAAAGGGGCTGAATATTGTAGCATATGAATTTTATCTCATTTTTAAAAAGAAAAAAATGGCTGGGTGCAGTGGCCTGTGCCTGTAGTCCTAGCTGCTCCGCAGGGTGAGGCTAGAGGATCACTTGGAGCCAGGAATTCGAGGCTGCAATGTGCTATAATTTCACCTCTAGCCTGGGCAACAGAGCAATGCCCCATCTCTAAAAAGAAAATGAAAACTGAGACTCAGCGAAGAGAATAAACTTGCTCCAAGTTCCATAGAGAGAGAAGACTGATCTGGAATCTCAAAACCTGAGCTATTTTCCTTGTTTGAGGCTGAAAACTATGGGGAGGGGTACTGCAGCTTTTTTTTAGGCTGGGTCCTAGTTGCCTCACTCCTTTTAGTCTCACCACCGTTTTACCTGCTGCAGTTAAAACCACATCCTTTGGTGTGAGTTGGTTGAAGGTAAAATTTACAAGACTAAAAAAAAAAAAAAAAAAAAAACCACCTATCTTTCCATGTGCACATCTCTAGCTTAGATGGCCTTCCAACCCTTTGGCATCTGCCTGATCCACCTGTTGAACTCCTCAGATCTGGCGCCAGTTGTCCAGGGTACTTGGGAGGAGACTTTACCCTTGTTGGCCCAACTTAAAGTTGGCAGAGGTCACCACTACCTTGTACATGGACCACTATGACTGTCAAGCTCTTCTCATTAAAATCCAGCAGCCCAGGGATATACCGACTTTCCCCTGCTATCATAGCCGCTTCCTTGACTGATTTCTTTCTTTTTCCCCCTCCCACCTTTTCTGCTTATCAGAGTCAACTTTTATCCCAATTGGGGATACCCCTAACTTTTACCCTCAATGAGGTGCTGGGGTTGTGTGAGTCAGCTTAATCCCAGCCTTTGTCTTCCAACAGGGTATTTGCTGAGGGCCAAGACTACCCTCTCTGTCCCTTCCTTACCTAGAAAGATGAGACTGGAGGGTCAGGATTTGCTGGGCTCTGGCCCCCACCCCTTCTCCTGGGAGCAGTGTTACCTGAGCATGGTGTTGCAAGGTTGGGAAGTTTTCTGAAATAGGAGAGGAGACTCACACAAGTTTATATTCGCTGCAGCTTGTGTTTCCACAGTGCTTTTGCATGCCTTGCAAAACAGCTCTGATAGGAACGAGGAGGGAGGGGAAGAAAGCAGGACTCACAGAGCGCCTGCCATGTGTGAGCCGCCTTCAATTGGAAGAATGATCTCTCCACTCATCTTTAATCCTGTAATGTTATCCCCATTTTACAGATGAGAAAACCAAGACACTGAAAGCTGGGAAAGGGCAGACCAGATGTAAACACTGCTTTCCTAACTCCACTCACTATAAGCTGCTTCCCTTAAGCCTAAACTTGGCTCTTGCCTCATAGGACCGTCTTGCAGGAACCTAGGTGAGTTGCAGATCCTTCTCTCTGGTTCTGAGGCCACCTGGTAACACCCCTCCCCCAAGCACCAGCTCTCCCTGGCCTGCAGAATAAAAAAGTGCCTCCAATTAAAAGAAGAGCAGCTGGGGCCAGGGCCAGGGCTGGGGGAGGAGGAAAGGACGGGCTCAGCCCAAGGGGAGGCCCCTTTGGATCCCACACAATCTCCTCCTCCCCGCTCTGAAAGAGACCCCCGGGCCAGGGGTTGTCCTTTAGCTTACGGTTATGTGTGGAAACGTAATTACTTTGTGTTTGTGGGACCATGCATCCATGAGGGGAAAGCTGGATGGGAAAGCATGTGTGACAGTCAGGGTTGAGAGGGCTGTGCAGATGTCCTGGGCATGTCTTTAAGAGACAATTTTAACAATATATTCAATGAATAATTATAGAGCATCTAGTATGTATCAGGCACTGTGTTAGGCTGTTGGGATACAACTGCAAGCAAAATGCATGTCGGTAAGAGCGTTGGAGGAGAAAAAGAGAATCTGGGTATTTTACACAACTGGATTTTGTCATGTGAGGATGCATGTGTCAGTGAGAATGCAAGTGAATGTGTTTTCTGCAACAGGATGAGTATGTGTTTACAACTGTTTCTCTGTAGTGAGTGCCTGTGATGGGATGAGGGCATCTCTCTGCTACAATTGCGTGCTGCAGATAGTGTGTACCGTGGGAGGGGTGTCTTTTATTCCAATGGAATTGTCAGAGAAGTGGCCCTGCATGGGCCTGTGGTCACGGGGAGGGGGACACAGGGTATACCCAATGGATATATAGTAGGGAAAGGGGACTGAGAAATATGTAAGGGGATGTATAACATGACACGGTCCATGGTGGGGCCAATGGGGTTTGCATTCCTAGTATCAAAGGTGTTCCCTCTGCCTTCCCACTTGTCTCAAAAAAGGGGCAGAAAACTTTCCCTGCTGTGGGAAAGGCAGGATCACCTATAGTGACTTAGGGACTTAAAGACCCGGTAAAAGACACTCTAACCCCAGGAGCCCTGGGTTGGGGAGGAGGGTCTCTAGGAGCCTAGATTGAGGAGGTGGGGGGAGTGAGTAGGTCAAGTGACTCAGCTCAACGAGTCCTCAGGGTTGGGGGGTGTTCCAAGGCCAGCCCCCTGTCCCTCCACCCAATTCTTATATAAGATATGGAAGACCTCTCCAACACCAATGGATAGGCACACATTTTCCCATCAGTGGAGAGACTCTGAATGGCTAGAGGACAGACAGACAGAAGACAGACATGTCCCTGCTGTAGGCCACACTTAGCTGTCACCTTGTGTAGGGGTAGGCAATTTTCTTCTCCTCCCCTGCCCTCTCCTCTCAATCAGAGCCCAGCAGGCGGATGCTTCAGAAATAGGGTGCTTCTGTAGGGATCCCTTCCCTTCACTGTCTTCCCTTCCTGCTTGGCTTCTGACCCTAAAGGAACCTGTTGGCCACATTACCCCTGGGCATTGAGCTAAGGCCTCAGGCCTCTCTCTTACTAATTCCCTCCCAAGGGAGGCCCAGAGACCCTTAGGTTCCACCATCCATCCAGCACTGTCTTGATCATGGTGGCCTTGATTAGGGAATCTCCCATCCTGAGTCACCTCCAAGGATGCCAGAAACCTGGAAAGGGGCAGGTAAGGAGTGGGCTAAGAGAAGGCTCAAGGAAGGACAGACCCCCAGGGCCCTGCTCTCCCCAGACAGCTCTCAAAGGGCTCCCTGGGCACAGAGTTCGGAGTCCCATCAGTGAGTCCCATCAGTAGGGCAGCTGAGCCTAGGACCCAGGGCTGTGGACCGGCCCCAACCTCTCCCATCCTTGGTGTCTCCCTTGGCTCCACTCTGCTGGCCAGGTGGGTCTGTGCTGGGTCCAGAAGCCAAGCCCTGTACTGAGGTGTGGGGGAGGGAGAAGAAGCCAAGAGAGCACCAGCCAGCTGTGGGACCAGCCCTCTGAGGGCCCCGCTGCCTTCTAAGAGCCATCCTATTCCCTCCTGGGGTTGGCAAGCTCCCTTTGCGGTCTGCAGAAAGGACCTCTACAGGTGTGCAGATCCCTCACTCTGCCTGTGCGCAGTAAAACAGAGGAATGAGGCAAACTTTCCAGCTGGGTGGGTGATGGCCCTGAAGTGGCCAGCTCTACCCAGATTTCTCATCTCAATTCCTTGCCTCTGCCGGGGGTGCAGATTTGGCCTCAGAGTAAGGGTGGGTGGAGAGGCCCAAGCGCAGAAAACCCAGCCTCCCAGGGGACCCAGTCCTGAACTGTGGCTGAAGATGTGGAGGTGGGGGTCATGCAGTGCCTCCTAGCTGCTAGGGCCTCCTTGACATGGGCAGGTCTAAGTTGTTTCAGGGGGTGCTCAGGACTGTTTGCACATTGGAAGCTGCAGGCTCCTGCTGAGCCGGAGCTGGACTATGCTGGGAGTGGAAAACCGACTGGGACCCCTCCTCAAGATGACAGGAACTGGCTACCCAGGCCTCTGCCTCCACCCCGAGCCTGGTGGATGGAGTGCAGGTTTTATATTAACTTGCCAAGCTCCTCCTCCACCAGAAAAGCAAGGCGGGGTGGGGAGTGGTGGAGAAAATGGCCACAGCTGGGGAGACCCAGCTGCTGGCCAGTGGTAGTGTGGGAGGGAGGTTAACATGTTCCCCATGGTGTCCTGACTGCACACTAAAGCACAGCATATACACCAATGGTGACACACAGAAATACCTAACTCCCAAAGACTTCCAGACACAGGCTTGGCACAGAGGCAACACCCTCACACGCAGATGCACAGATGCCCACTCACCTTGCACACGAACACACAGAAACTCCTCGGTGTGCAGTCCCCACAGGTGCCCACAAAGCCTCCTTTATGCACCCATGTGCAGATGCCCACAAACACTCCCACCCCACTCAGTCTCTGCAGCACAGATCCAGAGCCAAACGAAGCCTTCTCCCTCCGTGCACACAGCCCTAGGGTCGCTGGTGCACAGATACACACAGACACACCCAACCACACTCCTACAGACGTACAGGCATGCTCACTTCCACACAGATCTTCCTGCTCAGATAACACAAAACAAAACAAAACACAAAACAAAAACACCCCCTCCCCTCTCACACATACTCTGAAGACGGCCACAGGGAGCTCAAAAGCAACCACAGTTTCTCAACCTTCCTGGGGAGTCCACGGTCGCCTTCCCTCGCGGGGAAGGAGTTGGGGGGGTGCGGGGCAAGCCGCAGGTGCCAGAAGTGGGTGTGGGTGGGGTGAGCGCCGAAGGGGGATGAACCGCATCCATATGCATGGTCTTCGCGCACAAAGAGCAGCTGCCCAGAGCTGGAGTCCCGGCGGGCCCGGAGTCGCACGGAGGCGACGGCGGCCCAACTAATTGAATTAGGTCGGCCCGGCCCTGCCACCCGCGCGCCACCCGCGTCCGCTCTGCCACCCGTCTCCGGCCGCCGCAGGCGCTCCTTGGGTGCCGAGGGACGGATTGAGGGAAGGAGGTGTCTCCGCCTGAGCTCCCGCCCGAGGCGGCCTCTCCCCCCGGAAATAATCCCATTGTCCCGGGGGCTGCGGGCGGCCCTGGGCG
The DNA here is from genome assembly GCF_007565055.1 of Rhinopithecus roxellana. Taxonomy (NCBI): domain Eukaryota; kingdom Metazoa; phylum Chordata; class Mammalia; order Primates; family Cercopithecidae; genus Rhinopithecus; species Rhinopithecus roxellana. Next base: position 72,243,404 of record NC_044559.1, read on the forward strand.
CCCGGGATCCCCAACTGGACTGCCGCACTGTGATTAATGGGACGGCGGCAAGGGAGCTGACACCGGGAGGGCCGTGGCTCTCCTCCGCCCAGTCCTTCTCAGCTGCCCTGCGTTCCGGTGCCCCTTCCCCACCAAAGTCGGGAAGCTAGAGCGGGGAGGGGCGAGGGGCGGGTGCGGGGAAGGTCACTGCTGGGAATTAGACCAGTTAGGGGCCTTCCTGAGTGTGGTATGAGCCTGAGGTGAGCGAGTGTGTCTGGGTGTGCAGCCATGTGCCCGAGTGTGCAAGAGCATCCAGAGCTGTCAGCCCCTGTCAGTGGGGTGGGATGCTGGGGGGTGTGGATATGGTAAAGTGCACAAGTACTACAGGGCAGGAATTATTAGAGCTGTGTGTAGTGAGGCAAGGATGGGATTTGTAAGGAGACGAAGCTTCCATCCCTGGGAGCCACAGTAGCCTCAAGACCAGGGAGCTGGGCCTGAGTCCCAGCACTGCCCTAGGTCCCACATAAAGTCACTGCCTGGCTCCTGCCCTCCTGTCTGCCCAGATTTCTGCAGCCACCTCACCCCTAGACCCGACCACCAGCAATTTACAGTGGGGCTCCTGGCACCTCACTTTTCCCATTCTCCCCTACCTGCCATGGGCTCCACCTTCCTGGGATGGAGCACCAGCAGTTTCTCTTCAGCTCTTCCACTCCTGACATCCTTGATATCTGGACTGTTCCAGTACTTGTAGCCCTTTTGAGGTTAGGCTCACAGATCTCCCCCACCCACTCCACAACACACAGGAAGCCTCCGATATGTGGCTGGGAAATAACTCCTCTGACCTAGGTAGCCCGTGGCTCCTAGGGCGGAGACTTTGTGTGTCTGTCCCTGAACTGCAAGTGCCTAGGGGCAGACCAGAGTCTCTGCTTGTCACCAGCAGATACCCACCCAGAGGTGTTCTGGACACCAGTGAGACTTCCCTGGCTGTTGAACTCCACCCAAGATTGTTGCAGACCAGAATGTTCGGGGAAGTGGGCACGGGGCATGCCCCTTAGTCCCACGGGGCAATTTGCCTTCTCCACTGCGAAGCCAGATACCTGGTTCTGGACTGAGTGTATATGTGAGGTGCCCTAGGGATCCAGGTTCAGGGTTCTTAGGGCGGTGGAAGAGGGAAACCATCCTAGGAGTCCCAGGCTGCACTGGGTATTCAGGATCATCCCAGTGGCCAACACAGCCCCAGCCAGGACCCCTCCCACCTGCTGCTGCCCTCTACTGCCCCCTCGCCCCTACTTGCCAAATCACCCACTTCCTCACCTCCACTGCTACCCCTAGCCCCATCCCACTCAACTCTGGAGTAGTTTGCCTCCTGGCAAAAGAAAACCCTGACTAAGGGTGGGAGCTAGGCAAAGGCTGAGCCTTCCACCCACCAGAAGGACTCAGTGCTTCTGAGGTCTTTGTGCCCTATTCGCCAGGGACCACTACCTGGGAGGGGTAACACCACGGGGAGACATGGCTGCTGCCCATGCCGGCACATCCTCCACTGCTGCCCAAGGCTCAGTGAGGTAGGTTGAGGAGGGAGCTCTGGGCTGGGGACAGCCAGGGGGACACCCAGAGGGCATGTGGCACCAACATTGGATATTCTCGCAGGCCCACCGCCAGGCCTGGGCGGCCAGCACCCTATTTCCTGGGACTTTTACTGCAGCACCGAGATGAACAGTGACATTCCCCTCTCCCCTTTCATAAATATTGCATCTTCCCAATGCAATTACAGGAAACGGAACGGCATGAGCGTTTACTAAATAAGATTATGGGGTAATGCTAATGCAGTTTATGTCTGCGCTCTGACACCAGACAAACTCCCTATTAATAACCTCTCAATGAGGCACCAGGCTCAGAACGCAGAGCCTGCGGCTTCCGGGCCGCGCACTCTGCAAGAACGGCCAAAGCGAAGCGTGGCCGCCTCATGCTGGAGACCACGGCCTGCGCCCTCTTTCAGGGGTGCTGGGTTCCCAGCCTTCCCGGGCCTCTTGGCCAGGAGTTCCCCCTGCGCCCCTTCTCCGGAGGCAGCCTCACCGAAGCCAGGAGCCTCATCTGCACCCTCACCTCCTCCATTTATCATCTATTTCTGCAGCAGTTTAGTCCCAGCTGGTGCTAAGCCCCTCTCTTCCGAATCCACACTGCTGGGAGGGGCCCAAGTTTTCTCCCCTAAAGGGGAGAAAGCCTTGTTCTTCCCCCTCTCGGAAATTGCTCAAGGCTTCGCATTGCCTTGGTGGTGGGGATCCAAACCCCTTCCCCCTCCATTCAAGGCGCTGCACTTACTTTCGTTCCATCTGTAGTACCTTGCCTCAGTCGCTGGCTGCCCTTAGTACTGTTGTACCAACTGATAGAAACGCTCACACCTTCCCCAGTCATTCCTTGGGTGCAAAGCCCTGACAACCCCTATCCCCATGCCCAGCCCCACAAAAAGGAAAGAAAATTTCCACTCCTACTTCAAAAACGAAGTCAAAGTTCCGCCTCCCTGCACATTCTCAGAGCACAGTTCGTGAGTCCCTCCTCAAGTGGCCAAGAGCACACAATTTTTTAAAACTACCGTTTTTGGCCAGGCACAGTGGTACACATGTGTAATTTCAGCACTTTGGGAGGCCAAGGTAGGAGGATCACTTGAACCTAGGAATTTAAGAGTAGCCTGGGCAACATAGTAAGACCTCATCTTTATAAAAAATAAAAAAGTAGCTGGGCATGATGGTGCATGCCTGTAGTCCCAGCTACTTCAGAGGCTGAGGTGGGAGGATACTTGAGCCCAGGAGCTCTACACTGCAGTGAGCCATGATTGTGCCACTGCACTCCAACCTGGGTGACAGGTCCAGACTCTGTCTCAAAAAACACAACAAAACAAAACAATCCTTTTTTGGATCACAGATTTGGAGTCACAGAGACATGGGTGTAGTCACAGGATATAGAGTTATAATCACACTGCTTTTATAGTGTGTTTGTAAACAAATCAGTTAACTGCTCTAACTCTTGCTTTTCTTGCTTATGAGAGGTATAGTGAATTCTGTCTTCTAATTCATCAAGCCATTGTCAGTATCAACATAAAGAAGAAACAGTGTAAATGTTTCCTAATTTATTGGGGTACCTCTGTTTTCCTATCTTTCTTGTGATTGCACTGACCTTTATGTAAGATGTATGTCTTCCCTACTGGTTCAGTCCTGCTCAATTTTCCGGACTCAGTTGATGAGTTCCTCAGACATACTGTGTGCCTTTCTTGCCTCCCTAACCCCTCTTCTTGAGTCTTCTTTAGGGTCCCATTAAGAGGGCAGGGCTAAGGTGACAGAGATCTGGGAAAATAGGGGATAGGCACAGCAGAAAAGTGCAGACAGGATTTCAAGGTCAAGAGAGCCAGCCCCCTGCCTAGTTCTTGCCCTGTTGCTTGCTGGTCATTAACACAACCCCTGGTTCTTCTCGGCCTTCAAATAAAAAGAAATTTCATGCCCAAGGACTCAGTAATGAGGAACCAGGGAGGGGCTGGGGAGCCTGCAATCTCAGCAAAAGTTTCCCCACCTCAGAGGCCTCCTCTCCTTCTTCCCTCCTACTCCTTGCTTCTGAAGTCAGCAAAACCTTTGAGCAGCTTCTGGAAGAAAGAGGCCTCTCTGCCTTTGGAGCAAGCAGAAGAGTGAGGGGCACTAACAAGGCCTCTTTGTAGGCCTCCTGGAGCCCCGCTCCAGCAGCCACCACCTCTCCATCAAGGTCGAATTGTGCCGGCCTCTGAAAGGCCATAGGGGACAGGATGGGGCCCAGAGCCTGTTGAATGGGGGGACAGTGTATGCTTTACTATATTCTTCTGTCCCTTGCCCCTTAAAACTGGGGCTAGACCTAATCTGGCCAGCACACACTTACCCCCAACTCCCACCCACAATTCTTGTCCTGGGTTACAAGTGACTTTGCTGAATGCTGAAAACCTGCCTTAATCCGCCTGGGGACATTTCTGACTGACCACAACATCCCTCTGCTTATTTATGAAGGATTAGACCTTCTCTCTACCCCACGATATCTGGCCAGTGTTCTTTCTGAGTCTTTTCTAAGTGCTCTGGGTATGGGAAACCTTCCTAACCAGGCCTTTCACATGACTTGTACATAGTATATAGACACACACACACACACACACACAGACACACACACACACACACACACACACACACACACAAACTCAGAGGTACATACAGACCCCTCACTCTCAAAAATGTGTATGCAAACTCCTAAGCATAACACATTGACCATCATTGAAGTGGGTCCAGCTATGCAGACACGCATCTGTACTATCCCCCACTGAAAAGCATGCACTCAGAGATGCATACAACCACACAGGTGTGCATGTCCGCACAAAAGAACACGCACACATAAATGCACAACCAATCAACTGCCAAGCATTGTTTCCAAAGGTGATGCTGCCACAGAATATCCCAGAGTTTGCCAGGATTGAGGAAAGTGGTTTCTCTTATCCTTGATGGGAATTCTGTGTACATATTATAATGCGTTCAATGTATTTGGGCCTTGTGCAATCGTATGACGGTATTGGTAAAAACCACTCCCCAGAAGGTACCTGGGCTATGAGTCATCCCGGAGAACCTAGAGAAGTAGGAAGAGCAAAAGTCTATGCTGAGGGGTGTGGCCTATTCATTGGAATCAGAGCCTGCCCATCATCTGCACTCTGTAAGCCAACTGAAGAGCTTAAAACAGGAAATAGGAACCTAGTGGGCAGGCTCCAGTGGGGTGTGGACTTTGAAAAAAGAAAGGAAGGAGCTATTTGGGCCTCTCTCAGGGAGTGGCTCTCAGTTCCAAAAAGCAGGTGTGGTCACTTGGGGCCTGATAAAGCCAGGCCTGATCACGGCCTGGCCATGCCTGATAAAGCCTGACCATGGCTAGGAAGAACAGCTGAGCTACACCAAAGAGTTTGTTTCTACCTCTGTGTACTTCAAGAAAACCAATCAGGACAGAGGAGTGGACTAGGGTAAACCGGTGGGGCTTCAGGGAGCCAGAGTGGAGCCAGATTGGAGCCAAGTATAATGGAAAAACCAAAGGCATTGATATTTGGCCACTTGGGCTCAAATTCTTCCTCTGCCACTTCACTAGCTGTGTGGTCTTGGGTAATGCACTTAACCTCTCTGATCTACTGTTTCCTCCCCTATAAAATGGAGATATGCTACCTATCCCATATGATTGTGGTGAAAGTTAAAACAAATTGAAAGATGTAAAAGTGCTTAGCTCAATGCCTGGCACTTGGCAGGATCCCACAGATGGTGGCTGTATAAGAGACAGAAGTAACTAGAAGGCCAGTGTAAGAAGGTCTGAAACCCAGGACAGGAAGACTTAGGGTCCTCCTTAGGATTGGGGCTGCTGCGACAAAGGCAGGACCCACAAAAAGAAGGGCAACTACAAGCTGAAGTGCCTGTTCCTAGTCAATGGAGTGGTGCAGATGGTTAACAATTTCATGTCAGACTGCCCCAGCTTGAATCCTACTAGCTATGTGACCCAGAGAAAATTTCTCTAACTCAGCCGGGAGTGGTGGCTCATGCCTGTAATCCCAGCACTTTGGGAGGCCAAGGCAGGCGGATCACCTGAGGTCAGGATTTCAAGACTAGCCTGGCCAACATAGTAAAACTCCATCTCTACTAAAAATACAAGAATTAGCTGGACATGGTGGCATGTACCTGTAGTTTCAGCTACTTGGGAGGCTGAAACAGGACAATTGCTTGAACCTGGGAGGTGGAGGTTGCAGTGAGCCGAGATCATGATACTGCACTCCAGCCTGGGCAACAGAGCAAGATTCCGTCTCAAAAAAAAAGAAAGAAAGAAAATTTATCTGATTCAGTTTTCTCATCAGTAAAATGGGATAATAGTAATTATGATCTACTTCATGAGCTTATTATGAGGAGTCAGTGAGTTAGTATTTGTAAAGTGCTTTGACTAGTACCCATCACATAATATAATACTATAAAATGTATGCTATAATATAATATAATACTATAAAATGTATAAATAAATAAGAATAAACCAGGTTCCCACACTGACAAGGAACTGGGTTCTGAAAAGGTCTGGGGCAGCAGGGCTGCCACAGATGGGGAGAGAGGTGGGCAGCCTGCCTCTGGCTGTGAGATCCGTGCTCCTTAGAACTCTGCTCTCAGCTGGGCGTGGTAGCTCGTACCTATAATCCCAGCACTTTGGAAGGTTGAGGCGGGCAGATCACTTGAGGCCAGGAGTTCAAGACCAGCCTGGCCAACATGGCAAATCCCATCTCTACTAAACATACAAAAATTAGCCAGGTATGGTGGTGCATGCCTGTAATCCCAGCTACATGGGAGGCTGAAGCACAAGAGTCCCTTGAATCTGGGAGGCAGAGGTTTCAGTGAGCAGAGATCGTGCCACTGTACTCTAGCCTGAGCAACAGAGAGACTGTTGTCTCAAAAAAAAAAAAAAAAAAAAAAAAGAACCCTGTGCTCTCAAACTCCCCCTTTTGTCCTCAGGTAGCTGTGGTTTGTTTCTCTTAGGAACAAGTTACCCTTTTAAGTCTTCATGCTGTTTAAGGGTTTGTAAGGGAAAAGTAGCTATTTCTTCATATGTTGCTGGTGGTGCTGCGAATTGGTTCCATCCTCCCTGGGTTATGTAACAAAAGCCACAGTACTGTTCATATCCTTTGATCACATAATCCCACTTTTGGGACCATATCCCAAGGAAATGAAAAAGCAATTTGTACAAAGATGTTTATAGCAGCACTATTCGTAATAGTTCAACCTTGGAAGCAATCCAAATACCCAACACTGGGGAAATGGTTAAGTCAACTAGGGGACATCAGCACAAAGGAATAGCACACAGGCCATCAAACTGCTAAACACAACACAGGAAAATGGTGCAGTGTGCCACATTCTAGGTGAAGACGCCATGCATTATAAAATATCAGTATTTCCCAAGGCAATTCATAGACCTAATGCCCTACTAACCAAAAACTCATTTTCTTGGAACTCAGAAAAACAAAAAGATTCTACATTTCACATGAAAGAGTAAATAGGTGAACCTGTCAAATAATTTTCTTTCTTTTCTTTTTTTTTGAGACGGAGTCTCGCTCTGTCGCCCAGGTTGGAGTGCAGTGACGTGATCTCAGCTCACTGCAAGCTCTGCCTCCCGGGTTCACGTCATTCTCCTGCCTCAGCCTCCCAAGTAGCTGGGACTACAGGCACCCGCCACCATGCCCGGCTAATTCTTTTTTTTGTACTTTTAGTAGAGACAGCATTTCACCCTGTTAGCCAGGATAGTCTTGATCTCCTGATCTTGTGATCCGCCCGCCTCAGCCTCCCAAAGTGCTGGGATTACAGGGGTAAGCCACCACGCCCGGCCATCAAATAATTTTCTAAAGAAGAGCAAGTTTGGCCAGATGTTAAAACATTTTGCTTTAGGGTAATTAAATGGAAGCAATGTAGTGTAGGCATCAAAACTGGCACTTAAATCGATGGGGCAGAATAGAGCCTAGAAAGAAACATAATCGCACCTAAGAATTTAATATAGGTGTTAGAAAACAGGGAAAAGAACATTACCAATAAATGGTGTTGCAAAAAGCTTTACTACTTAAAAATAAATTTAAGTTATTTTATATCATATAAAAATAAAAATAGGCTAGACAGGGAATTGGGGAATTCTCACACCTATAATCCCAGAACCATGAGAGGCCAAGGTGGGTAGATCACTTGAGCCCAGGAGTTCAAGACCATCCTGGGCAACATGGCAAAACCCTCTCTCTACAGAAAAAAAAAAAAAAATAGGCAAACAGGCATGGTGTCACATGCCTGTAGTCCTAGCTACTCAAGAGGCTAAGGTGGGAGCATTGCTTGACCCCAGGAGTTGTGATTGTGCCGTTGCACTCCAGCCTGGGTGACAGAATGAGACCCTGTCTCAATTTTTTAAAAAATATAAAAACCAACAATGCATGCTGGGTGCAGTGGCTCATGCCTGTAATCCCAGCACTTTGGGAGGCTGAGGTGGGCAGATCACTTGAGCTCATGAGTTTGAGACCAGCCTGGGCAACATGGCAAAACCCCATCTCTACAAAAAATACAAAAACTAGCTTTGTGTGATGGTGCCATGCCTGTAGTCTCAGTTACTCAGGAGGCTGAGGTGGGAGGATGGCTTGAGCCTGGGAGGTGGAGGTTGCAATAAGCCAAGGTGGCGTCGCTGCCCTCCAGCCTGGGTGATAGAGCCAGATCTTATCTTTAAAAAAAAAAAAAAAAGCATGTTAAATTTTTAAAAATTTGAAGAAGACGGTATACTTTGACAGGCTAAACTCAGAAAAAGCACAGGTTTTAGCTTGTGTGTGTGTCTCACTCTGCTGCTCAGCTGGAATGGAGTAGTATGATCGCAGCTCACGTCAGCCTCAAACTCCCGGGCTCAGGGGATTCTCCCACCTCAGCCTCTTGAGCAACTGGGACTACAGGTGCACACCACCATGTCTGGCTAATTTTTGTATTTTTTGTAGAGACAGGGTTTCACCGTGTTGCACAGGCTGGTCTCGAACTCCTGAGCTCAAGCAATCCACCTGCCTCAGCCTCCCAAAGTGCTGGGATTGCAGGTGTGAGCCACTGCTGGTTTTAACGTTAATAAAGATTAAGGGATGAAGCATTATGATTGATGTAAACATACATCATGGTGGTGTTTAATGTTGATGAAGTTTTTTGTTGCTGAGAAGGTAGGAGTTCAGTAAAATGGGGAACGGAGAGGGATGTGTTTGCATCTTTCTGTCAGCAAAGAGGAGACCTTGGTGCTGCTGTGAAAGGGCTGTGCCTCTACCTGCTGTGGGTCCGATAGGGGTCCTGGCAGCAGAGCTCCAGGGAAGCTAGCTGGGGATACTTACTCATCTTCCAATCTGATCCTGAACCTGTGCTTTCCTGTCCCCTAACCAGACTCAGATACCTGCCAGCCACCTAGAAGCCAGATGACTGGGGTGCCAATTCCAATCTTCCACTTAAAAACCGGGCAAGGCCGGGAGCGGTAGCTCACGCCTATAATCCTAAAACTTTGGGAGGCTGAGGCAGGCAGATCACCTGAGGTCAGGAGTTTGAGACCAGCCTGCCCAATAAGTCTCTACTAAAAATACAAAAATTAGCCAGGTGTGGTGGTGTGTGCCTGTAATCCCAGCTACTCCAGAGGCTAAGGCAGGAGAATTGCTTGAACCCAGGAGGCGGAGGTTGCAGTGGCCGAGATTGCACCACTGCACTCCATCCTGGGCCACAGAGCAAGGCTCTGTCTCAAAAAATAAAATAAAATAAAATAAAATAAAATAAAATAAAATAAAATAAAATAAAATAAAAATAAAAAAATAAAAACTGGGCTGGGCGCCATGGCTCACGTCTGTAATCCCAACATTTTGGGAGGCTAAGGCGGACGGATCGTGAAGTCAAGAGATCAAGACCATCCTGGCCAACATGGTGAAATCCCAACTCTACTAAAAATAAAAAAAAATAGGCCGGGCGCTGTGGCTCAAGCCTGTAATCCCAGCACTTTGGGAGGCCAAGACGGGCGGATCACGAGGTCAGGAGATCGAGACCATCCCAGCTAATACGGTGAAACCCCGTCTCTACTAAAAAAATACAAAAAACTAGCCGGGCGAGGTGGCGGGCGCCTGTAGTCCCAGCTACTCGGGAGGCTGAGGCAGGAGAATGGCGTAAACCCGGGAGGCGGAGTTTGCAGTGAGCTGAGATCCGGCCACTGCACTCCAGCCTGGGTGACAGAGCGAGACTCCTTCTCAAAAAAAAAAAAAAAAAAAAAAAGGAAAAAAAAGAAAAATACAAAAAAAACTAGCCGGGCGAGGTGGTGGGCGCCTGTAGTCCCAGCTACTCGGGAGGCTAAGGCAGGAGAATGGCATGAACCCGGGAGGCGGACCTGGCAGTGAGCTGAGATCCAGCCACTGCACTCCAGGCTGGGCGACAGAGAGAGACTCCGTCTAAAAAAAAAAAAAAAAAAAAATAGCTGGGCGTGATGGCAGGTGCCTGTAGTCCTAGCTTCTCGGGAGGTGGAGGCAGGAGAATTGCTTGAATCCGGGAGGCGGAGGTTGTAGGGAGCTGAGATCACGCCACTGCACTCCAGCCTCACGACAGAGCGAGACTCCGTCTCAATAATAATGATAATAATAATAATAATAATAATAATAATAATAATAATAACTGGGTGACCTTGGACCAGTAGCTTGACCTTTCTAGACCTCAGTTTTCTCATCTGGAATTGGGGATAATTACAGCACCTCTTCATAGAGCACCTGTGAGGGTTAAATTCATGTAAAGCCCACAGAATAGTGTCTGTCCCAGAGTAACTTAGGAAAAGTTGGCGATGATTCAGGCTGGAGTTGAGTTGAGGGAACTCTAACAGGGGAGTCAGAAAATGGTGATTGACTTCCGTGATGCCTCTGTCTCCTGGGTCTTTGGCTGGTTTTTGAAGCTGAACCCATCTGGTTTTCTCCTTCATCTGATGCGGCAAGAGAAATTTGGCCAGGAGGGGGCCATTGGTGCAGACCAAGCATCTAGTGGGAACATACAGGGGTCAGCTACCTTGGATTCCTCCTCCCCATTTGGGGGTTCAGCTTCCCTATTTCCCCCAGGGACAAAGACCCAGCCAGGTCACTCTCAGGGATTCAGGGAAAATAAGCATTGTGTCTGGGGCATAAAGAAAGGCCAAGTTCTGGGCATGTGGCTGCAGGCATGTCTTACGGGACAGAGACAGCCCCCCAAGCGGAGGACTGGCCTCCTGCTAACTCTGTCTTGCCTGGAGTGTCCTTGTGCTGGGCTTCCTCCAGCAACTTCACCCTTACCGAAAAATAGGGATGCTTTTCTTGAACTTCCTCTTTCTATTTCTCCTTCTAAGTCAGGGACAGATGGGGTGGCAGGGTTGGGAAGTATAGTGATCTGTTTCTTATCACTGTTGCCTGTATGTCCTGATATAAAACCTGGGAGTCTTCTTGTCTTTTGGTAAAAACTTTGTTTATTGCTACATTTTATTATCATATCACTCATTAAAATTATCCAAAATAGGACTTTCCAGGACCTACTTAGTGGCCACATAGCAGCCTCTGGCTACAAAGGGAGCGGCTGCTGGGTCCACAGAGGATGAAGAGACACACAGCGCAGGAGTCTTTCAGAGCCACATCGCAAAGTGCTTTCTTCTCTTGAGACTGGACCAGGTGAGCCTGTAAGAGCCAAGGTGACTACAGAATAAAGTGAATGTCAGCCCTGCGGGGAGGGGAGCCCAGAGGTCAGCTGCAGAGAAGGGGAAGAGGATCCTGCCTGGCCCCACAGAGCGGCCAGCCCCACATAAGTGCTTGAAGTTTGAACCCAGACAGAGTTGGGGTTGATGACCAAGAGCCTTCTTTCATTCATCCACCCATGCATTTATCTATATACCCACTTATTTGTCTATATGGTCAACTTTATTGAGCTTTGCTCCAAGCCAGGACTGCCCGGTGCTGAGCTGAACAGATCTGTAGGAAAGGAGTTTGAGACAGACCCATGGGATGTGGGTTTGGCAATCTTTCTTTCTTTGTCTTTCTTTCTTTCTTTCTTCTTTCTTTCTTTCTTTCTTTCTTTCTTTCTTTCTTTCTTTCTTTCTTTCTTTCTTTCTTTCTTTCTTTCTTTTTTTTTTCTTTTCTTTCTTTCTTTCTCCCTTTCTCTCTCCTTCCTTCCTTCCCTCCCTCTCCTTCTTTCCTTCCTCCCTCCCCTCCCTTCCTCCCTCCCCTCCCTTCCTCCCTCCCCTCCCTTCCTCCCTCCCCTCCCTTCCTTCCTTCCCTCCCTCTCCTTCCTTCCTTCCCCTCTCCCTCCCTCTCCTTTCTTCCTTACCTACTTCCCCCCTCTCTCCCTCTCCTTCCTTCCCCCCTCCCTCCCTCTCCCTCTCCTTCCTTCCTTCCTTCCCTCCCTCCCTCTCCTTCTTTCCTTCCTTCCCTCCTTCCCACCCTGCTTCCCTCCCTCCTTCCCCTTCCTTCCTTTTCTTCCTTCCTTCCTTCCTTCCTTCCTTCTTTCCCTCTCTCCCTCCCTCCCTCTCTCCCTCCCTCTCTCCCTCCCTCACTCCCTCCCTCCCTTCCTTTCTTTTTCTTCTTCAATTTGCCACATTGCCCAGGCTGATCTCGAACTCCTAAGCTCAAGCAGGCCAACTGCCTTGGCCTCTCAAAGTGCTGGGATTATAGGCATGACTCACCGTGCCTGGCCAATACTTTTATTTCTGAATCAAAGCCAGAATCAACCACTTCTCAACCTTTCTGGGATTCCTGGTGACTTTGTAGTTTGCCCTGTGTCTGTTATTTTTGCTAACCCCTGTTTGCCTGTAGTTCCTGATGATTAGAAAAATAAGCAAACCGAGCCTTAAGCAGGAGAAGGGAGATGTATGCTTGTTTCAGAGCCCAAGAGCAGAAGAGACCTGGAGAGGCTGCAGAGAGAGGAGTCCAGGGAGGGGGAGCCAGAAGTCAGAGCTCTCCTGCCAGTCCTCATCCCTCCCCGATGACCATCATCCTTTCCCTAATGTCCCCAACCCCCTCCCACATCCCCTGTTCCTTTCTCCACCCCCTACTCACTGTACAGGTCCCCTAGCCTCACACAGGGGTTCTCATATCCCCTCCGCCTTGGGAGTCTGGCCTTGGGCCTCTGGTGTTGGAGAACCTGGGATGGGACTGAGCATCCCCTCCCTAATGAGCATTCGTTATGGGATGAGCTCTGGCCTCCAAGGGTCAAAGGTGGCAGCTTTATTTACTCACAGCCATGCTCTCACTGACCGGCTCCTTTCATCATTTTTTTTTTATGATGGAAACAGCCCAGTGGCCACAGGCGCCCTGGGAGGCCACCCCACCACCTCCCCGAGCCCCGAGCCCCCAGACACAGACACTTGTATTCCTCCAATAAGGGCTCAGGTTTCTCAACAAAGTACAGCTTTGCTCTCAGGACAGTTTTCAGCTGTCGATTTTATCACATTCTTCTGTCTGTTCAGAGCCTGAGCCAGAGAAGCTGGGCATCGGCCGGCATGTGAGAGTGAGCACATGTGTGTGAGAAGCAGGGCAGCGTAGGGGCTGAGGGTGAGGGGTGACAGTGGGCATCTGTGGGTGAAATTCCAGGTCCATATGGTGTGTCTGCTTTAAGAATGTTTTCATGTGTGTAAGAACCTGTATGTGTATAAGCATGAGTATCTGGGGACAAGTATTACATATATCCACTTACCCCAAAATAAAATAGGAAGACTGTCGCCTGCACCTTCCCCTACATGTGCCCATATGGCTCATCTCACCAACTTGCCCCATGCTCTTCCTCCTCTCTGCTCCTCACACCCCTCCAGGTGAGGTGTCTGTGTGCAGGAGGCACATGGATCTGGGTGGCCAGCCTCAATGTGAGATGCCTGCCCAAACCAAGGCTCTCCTCACTGCCGCAGCCCTCCTGCCCACCTACGCCTCAGCTTTCTTGGCCTCCTCACCGGAACTCACTGACTCCCTTCTAAAGCAGTGTCCCGGGCAGCTGTGGTGGCTCACAGCCTGTAATCCCAGGCCAAGGCGGGCGGATCAGGAGGTCAGGAGATCGAGACCATCCTGGCTAACATGGTGAAACCCTGTCTCTACTAAAAATACAAAAAAAAAAAAAAAAAAAAAAAAATTAGCCAGGCCTGGTGGCGGGCGCCTGTAGTCCCAGCTACTCAGGAGGCTGAGGGAGGAGAATGGCATGAACCTGGCAGGCAGAGTTTGCAGTGAGCCAAGATCGCACCACTGCACTCCAGCCTGGGCAACAGAGTGAGACTCCGTCTCAAAAAAAATAAATAAAATAAAAATAAATAAATAAAGCAGTGTCCCTAGGGGAAAAACCCTGATCAGGGAGGAGTTAGCCCTCCAGGTGCCCCCAATTCGGAGTCCTGGAAGGGGTCAGACCTCAGGTGTGCACACAAATGTGGCAGTATTGGAAGGCCAGCCACTCCACAGAGGGACAAAAGACATATGGAGGGAGGGCATGGCTGCAGGGCATTAGGCAAGAGTGGCTTCTGGCTGATGTTTGCTCTAAAATTAAAAAAAAAAAAAAAAAGTGGCTTCTTAGGAGAGAAAAGCCTGAAGAGGGCTTTGGGGACCCTCCAAAGGTGGCCCTTGGTCACACTATTTAAACTCCCAGGATCTGATTTCTGAACCTGGAAAGCGAGAGAGAGTACTCTGGGCTCCAGCACCATCCCTGTATGGTGTCTGTGCCTGCGAGTATCTATGTGTTCATGATTGTGTACACGTGCCTGCGGGTGATGTGTGTGACAGTGTGTGCCTGTGTGATGAATACACACAAGCCGACATGTGATGATTTCCCAGGTGCATGTGCTCATGCCTCATGGAGGGGGTAGAGTGGTAGGTCCCATTTTAAATTACATTGCCCATGAGTCTTACAAGCCCTTGCCTGACCCTACATCCCAGTTTTGCGTTCAGAATCTCTGACTTCTGCAGCTCTCTGAGACATAGGGCCTATACTGGGAATGGGGCTGTGCAGCCCAGGGGCGGAGGTCAGCCTGTCTTAGCTCCCCCATCTCCCTCCAGGCTAGGCTGTGGCTCTGAGCACATTCGCACCCCTCCTCAGGCTGCCACCTGCCTGGGTGCCTGAGAAACCCGGCTCCATCCCAGGCCCAGGTCCCTCCCCCAAGTCAGGGCCCCTCCCACCTTCTCTCAAACCTGCTTAACCTGCCTGGCAGCCCAGCATTTCCCAGAGGTGCCTCCCAAAGGTGGGATGCACTGGAACAGCCCTTCCAGCAGCATCAGTAGCAAAAAGGGAGTGGAGTAGATGGGAGGGCAGGCTGACCCTGCAGAAAAGGATGGGGAATTAAGCTTGCCACTGCTACTGGAATGACACCTCTCTCTGACCTGAGCTTGCAGAGCCTCCCTTATAAACCGCTCCCACCCCCGCCTTGCCCCTCCCTGCCCCTGGCTCTAGGATGGACTCTGAGAGTGACCTACTTCTCTCTACCCCCACCCTCAATGGTTCCCTCCTGGCTCAGGTGATATTTTATCTGAGTGACCCAGGGGCACAATGGGTGCATTGCCACCCCCAGGAGTGTCCTGGAAGCATCGATGGAGGGATGCAAGCTAGATGTGTGTCGCTCCTCCCCTCCCAGGGCTCCCCGTGAGAATGGGGCCCTGGCTCTGAGTGAGTCCAGCTTCCTCAAGCACTCCAGATGCTCGCAGTTACCAAAGTTAAGTGTCTACAAACAGACTGAAAGGATGGACAGAGTCACAAAGCCCCTCTAATGGAGGAAGGGTCATACAATGTTCTTCCTTTTATTATTAATATTATTAATATTTAACTCCTGGCCTCAAGTGATCCTCCCCACTTGGCCTCCCAATGTACTGGGATTACAGGCGTGAGCCACCGTGCCTGGCCACCTGCTCCTCCTGTTAAAGGGATGAGAAACATTAACATGCTCACATAGATACACAAAATAAAAAACATTTGTTGAACACTTACCATGTGTGGGGGATGTTCTAAGAGTTTTACATGACTTAGTTCACTTTAACCTTCACAGTAATCCTATGGAGTCAGTATTATCTCCATTTTATTTTTTAATTTTTATTTTTTTTTATTTTAGAGAGGGGGTCATCTTGCTGTGTCACCCAGGCTGGAGTGCAGTGGTACCCCACCATGCCTGGCTAATTATCCCCGTTGTTTTTACTTATTTATTTATTTTTGTTCTGTAGAGATGGGGTCTCACTATCTTTTCCAGGCTGGTCTCAAACTCCTGGGCTCAAGCTATCCTCCTGCCTCAGCCTCCCAAACTGCTAGGATTACAGCTGTGAGACACCTGGCTTAATTGTCCCCATATTAAAGACAAAATGACTGAGACACAAAGAGGCTAAGTAACTTGCCCAAGATCGGATCTCCAGTAGATACTGAATTCAGGATTCAAACCCAGGCAGCATGGCTATTGACAGCGTGCTATTCACCACCACTTTACATTTGCATAATTACCCTGTAGGATATACACACTCACTCATATTTAGGACAAGCCACCTTACATACATATATAATTGTGCATAGAAATACATCATTACCTAGTTGTTCATCACAACTAACATTTATACAGCAATTTATTTACAAATCACTTTCGCACCCAGAAACAATGCCCAGTGAAGAATGGGTTGTTAACTATTTAACAGATAACAATTAAGACTATGTTTACTGACTCAACTAGGGCTCAGTTATTTGGCTGGGAGCAGTTCATCTTTTCTTTCCCTTCCCTTCTTTAAATAAAAATAAAGCACACTTTGAAGTAAAATTAAAACAGGACAGAAGGGAATAAAGTGAAGAGTAAAAGGCTCCGTCCTTCCTCCTGTTGTTCCCATTTCCGGAGGTATGCCCTTCCAAAAATTGTCAATGCATATGTAAGTAAATAGTATTAGAGATTATACATGGCTTCTCATCCTTGCGAGGAAGTCTTTGTGGAGAAGCTTTTGTTCTCCTCATTTTACACATTAAGAAATCTCTGACCAGGCACGGTGGCTCATACCTGTAATTCCAGCACTTTGGGAGCCCGATGCGGGTGGATCACTAGGTCAGGATTTCAAGACCAGCCTGGCCAAGATGGCGAAACCCCATCTCTACTAAAAAATACAAAAATTAGCCGGGCGTGCTGGCAGGCATCTGTAATCCCAGCTACTCGAGAGGCTGAGGCAGAGACTTGGTTGAACTCAGGAGGCAGAGGTTGCAGTGAGCTGAGATCGCGCCACTGCATTCTAGCCTGGGCTACAGAGAAAGACTCTGTCTCAAAAAAAAAAAAAAAAAAAAGAAGAAGAAGAAGAAGAAAGAAAGAAAGAAATCTCTCAAAAATGGGGTACTGCATTTAATTTAATTTAATTTTTTTTAATTTGAGACGGAGTCTCGCTCCATCCACAGGCTGGAGTACAGTGGTGTGATCTCAGCTCACTGCAACCTCCACCTCCAGGGTTCAAGCGATTCTCCTGCCTCAGCCTCCCGAGTAGCTGGGATTACAGGCATGTGCCACCACACCTGGCTAATTTTTGTACTTTTAGTAGAGATGGGGTTTCGTCATGTTGGCCAGGCTGGTCTTGAACTCCTGACCTCAGGTGATCCTCCTGCCTTGGCCTCCCAAAGTTCTGGGAATACAGGCGTGAGCCACCACGCCAGCCCGGTACTGCATTTTAACAAGCTCTCTAGGAAAAAAGTGGCATAGCTCTCCAAGGTCACTCAGGTACTAAGTGGAAGTTAGGATTTCAGCCCAAGTCTCCCTGACCTGGAGCCTGTGTGCCCTCGTGCCCTTGCCCCAGGGCCCATTGCCTCCTCCATACCCTGCTGGCACCTGATGGCTCAACACCCCAAGAGCCAAGACTGCTGCTCTGAGCCTTTCAGGGTAGAGCGAGGGCTGTGCTGGAAAAGGACATTCCCTTTGGAAACTTAATCTAGGGGAGTACTTGCTGAGCTGAGCCCTGCTGAGGGGGAGGCCAGGGAGCAGGCCTGGGGACTTGACTGAGACCCAGATCAGCCAAGCGATGGGCTCACAGGATGCCCCCTCGAGCCCCCGGCTGACTTCACTGAGGCCTCAAGGGCTAAGGAGAGTGGCAGGTGATAGGCTTCGGTCTCCACAGTACCTCCCAGCCAGGGACTCAGGATGGGGAGAGGAGGTGGGGTCTGGTGCTCCCAGGGAGAAAAGGGGCCTGTAGACAAAAACTGCAGCCCTCCCGCAACACCCGCCTCTGGGAGAGGGACTCAGTGGGGGCAAGGAGAGTATCATTTCCAGCTTCTGGGGTGAAAGGAGGCTCTGGAAGCCCCTGCCCCTGCCGTGACCCCTCCTGGGTAAGTTTCCCCAAGGGCCCAAGGGCCCCTCAGACCCATCCTCAGCTCTTTCATTCAGGGCCTGGGTCCCTGGCAGGGCTGGGACCTTAGGAGACATAAATTGCTAAGACTCAGCCATAACCCCAGCTGCTGAGGATGTATGTGTATTTGTTATGAGTGTCTCCAAGCGGCTTGCCACAGTGGTGCCACGGCATTTTGACCCAGGTGGCCTAGGCTGGTCATGCAGGACTTGCTGGGTCTTGTGTGCCTCAGGCCTGGACCCAGTCCTCACACCTCCCATCCTAGTGTGGAATCTGGAGAACAGGCCAGGGCCAGGGCCAGGATGGAACCTATCTTCCCCCAGAGGACACTCTTTGGAACAGGGTACTTTGGCCAAGAGTGAGCTTGCCAGGAATCGAGGATTCCTGAGGTCAGTACTCAGTGGAGGGAGAGACAGCCATGGTGAGACTTGCAGAAGCCAGAAGGGGACTGAGACTGGACCCCTCTCTCCACAATTTCCAGGCCAGGCCAACCCAGGGGACAAGGCAGTCCTCCTTGAAAGCCTACCCTCTCCCTCCTTGGTACATGGCAGAGCCTCTCCAGTCCCCATCACCTTCAGGATCATGTCTGCACACCTTAACCTAGACGTGCTACCTTCAAAGTCCCACAGCTCTGTTATGATCAGGATGGGCCTGCGTGGGACACCCCATTTCTCTCTTGGCTGCAGTAGCACTGCTCTGGGCATCAGATGGCATAGGGTTGTGGCTTGTTGCTTGGCTTCTAACTGACTGAAGGATTTTGGACAAGTCACCTGCCTACTCTGAGCTTCAATTTGGCCGCCTGTAAAACATGAGAGTTGAACTTCATTTGGAATCATGGGAATCTGGGTTTGAGCTGGGGAGTGTGGGGTTGGCCATGGTTCTTCTTGGTGAAGAGAGCAAGGAGCAGAGTGGGGAACCCTAGGAGATATTACTGGTCAAGAAGAGAAGATGTATTTGTATTTGCTATGAGTGTATTTATGATCATATGTGACGTGTACATATATACGTGGAAGCATAAATACACATGTAAGGGTGTGTGTGTGTTTGTGTGTGTGTGTGTTTACGACAGCAGCTAATTGATCCCTCCCTCCCAGTTGCGGTGGGGGGAGGGGCCGAGAAGGCAGTCACTCATTAGGAGGCAACTAATGGGCCCAAATGGCCTTGTCAGCAAAGCCTGAGCTCAGATGAGCTTCCTCCCGAAGCGGGGAAGCAAAGAGATGTGCAATAGAAAAAGGAGGGGAGAAGAGAGCAAAGAAGGCGAGCAGAGGCCTCAGAAAGAAAGAGGCTTTCCCAGGAGAAACTACAAGGATTGCAGTGTCCTCACTTTGTCCCTGTTACTAAATATTCCTCCTGCCAAGAGAAAAAGTTCCTGCTTTTTCTGACCCAAGGAAGTAGAGGGCAGAAAACTGAAGAGAGAAGAAAGGCAGACACATATGTATTCCCATGCCCACAGGCTCAGGTGTGCTAGCTTCATGCACACGGCCACACTGAGACGCAAGCATATGGGCTGTGTCAATGTGCACTCCCAACGCTTGTCATGCCCATGCTCACCCAGAGACACCCCACACACACCAGCCTGAGCACACAGAAGTGTGGGCATGTGCCTGGCACAGGAAGGTGTATACACATTCAAACAGGGGTGCTGGCTCTGTGTTGGTACAAGGGAGACAAAAATGAGGAGGATGCAGTCCCTGTCCCCCAGCTGACATTTTATTTTATTTTATTTTATTTTATTTTATTTTATTTTATTTATTTTTGAGAAAGAGTTTCACTCTTGTTGCCTAGGCTGGAGCACAATGGCATGATCTCAGCTCACTGCAACTTCCACTTCCTGGGTTCAAGTGATTCTCCTGCCTCAGCCTCTCGAATAGCTGGGACTACAGGCACGCGCCACCATGCCTGTCTAATTTTTTTGTATTTTTAGTAGAGACGGAGTTTCAACATATTGGCCAGGCTGGTCTCGAACTCCTGGTCTCAGGTGATCTGCCTGCCTCAGCCTCCCAAAGTGCTGGGATTACAGGCATGAGCCACCGCACCTGGCCCTCCAGCTGACATTGTAGTTGGGAGGAGGTTGCTTGCTAAGGAAACAGATCATTTATATGATGTGACACAGGGTGTACTGGAAAGATGTTTTGTACACCAGGGGCACGTGGAGATGCCCCCCCAGGATCCCTGGGGGCCACCTGCCATTCTCTTTGCAGGGAGACATTTTCATATCTCCAGTCAGCCAAGTCCTGCGAGGGGTCCTCTCCCATCACTCCCACTCTGCCGCACCCTTCCTTCACCTCACCCGATGCTCACTGTTGCTTTGCATTCTCTTGCTTCTAAATTATGAAAACACTAATGGTGTGCTTTGATATTAGTAAATCAGACTCATAGTCCAGATACCCACGGTGATAGGGAGGCCCTCCAAACTTCACGAAAGGGTTATTTCTATCTCACACTATTCACAATGTAGATTCCAGAGGAAATTAAGAGTTGACTCTAAAAATGTTAAGATAAAATGTGAGTTAAAATTAAATAATTTCAGGCTAAAGATGGCGATTTAAAATAAGACAGTAACTACAAAAGCCATAAAGGAAAATATTGACAAAATATTTACATCTAAATTTGAAACTGCTGTATAATAGAAGATGGTAAAGACATTGAAAGACAAACGGCTAAAATACAACAAGTAAACTGGGCATTGTGGCATGCCTGTAGTCCTAGCTACTCGGGAGGGTGATGTGGGAGGATTGCTTGAGCCCAGGAGGTCAAGGCTGCAGTGAACCATGATCATGCCACTGTACTCTGGCCTGGGCAAGAGGAGAAGACACCATCTCTAAAGAAAAAAAAAAAGTAAATTAAAATAAAATTGTGTGTGTGTGTGTGTGTGTGTGTGTGTTTGGTCTGTCACCCAGGTTGGAGGTCAGTGGCAAGATCATAGCTCAACTGCAGCCTTGAACTCCTGGGCTCAAGCAATCCTCCCACCTCAGTCCCCAGAGTAGCTGGGACTACAGGCACACATTCCAACGTGCCTGGCTAAATTTTTTATTTTATATTTTGTAAAGATGGGAGTCTTGCATGTTGCCCAGGCTGGTCTCAAACTCCTGGCCTCAAGCAATCCTCCTGCCTCAGCCTCCCAAAGTGCTAGGATTACAAGCATGAGTCACTGCACTCAGCCAAAATACAACACATATTAATAACTAGAATTAAGAATTTCCAACACATTAATAAGAAAAATATATTTGAAACCCCAGTTTTTTAAATAGGCAACAGGGCACGGTGGCTCACCCCTGTAATCCCAGCACTTTGGGAGTCTGAGGCAGGTGGATCACCTGAGTTCAGGAGGTCAAGACCAGCCTGGCTAACATGGTAAAACCCTGTCTCTACTAAAAATACAAAAATTAGCCGGGCATGGTAGTGGATACCTTTAACCCAAGCTACTTGGGAGGCTGAGACAGGAGAAGCTCTTGAACTTGGGAGGCGGAAGTTGCAGTGAGCCTAGATCACCCACTGCATTCCAGCATGCGTGACAGAGCGAGACTTTGTCTCCAAGGATAAAAATAAAAATAAAATGGGCAAAGTAAGTGAACAGGCGATTTACAGAAGTAAAAATACAAAATATTCAATGAACTTAGGAAAATATGCTCAACATGAGAGAAATGCAATCATAATTTGAGAACTGCAAATTAAAAGAAACATAAGATTTGTTTTAGCTTCATCCATTAGATTAGCAAAAATTCAACCTATTGACAGTACCCAGCATGGGAGAGTGTATGTAAGTTGGTCTTCTCATCCTGTCTTGGAAGTGCCCTGAATTGGTTCAGTCTTCTTGATAGGTATTTTGGCAGTTTCTATTAAAATTAACAATACCCATCTTCATTTGACCAACTCTATTTCTAGATATCCATTATCCTAACAAAATAGCCATGTCCGCCCACAAAACCACATACCAGAGAGTTCACTAAGTGATATTCAGAACAAGGAAAAATCAGAAGCAACCTAACAATCCACTGGTGGGAATGGGTGAATAAACAGTGGCACCCTATCTATTGAATACTTCATATGAAGCAATTAAAAATAATGAGGTAGACATATAGAGAGAGATCTTTTATTTTTTGAGATGGAGTCTAGCTCTGTTGCCCAGGCTAGAGTAAAGTGGCATGATCTCAGCTCACTGCAACCTCCACCTCCCAGGTTCAAGTGATTCTCCTGCCTCAGCCTTCCGAGTAGCTAGGATTACAGGTGCCCGCCACCATGCCCAGCTAATTTTTGTATTTTTAGTAGAGACAGCATTTCACTGTGTTGGCCAGGCTGGTCTCAAACTCTGGACATCGTGATCCATCTGCCTCGGCCTCCCAAAGTGCTGGTATGACAAGTGTAAGCCACCACTCACTGGAAAAGCAAATTGCAGAAAAACAAAAATACTCAGGTATAAATGTAAAAACCCAACAAAAAAAATCGTATGTTTCTTTTTGTATAATATATACATGTAAGTAAATTCATAGGAAATGATCTAGAAGGATACACAGTGAATTGACCGCAGCAGTGACCTCTGCAGATGATTCTGGAATTAGAAGGAGTATTTCATCTGTATTTCTTACAACAAGAATGCATTTTTAGTTTACTTTTGAAATTCAAAATAAATTTAAATAAATGTGTTTCATTTGAATAAATGAATTAACAGAACTTTCAGCAGTGAGACTTGCCATACACAAACACGAGGCACTAAGATTTTTATTCATTGCATGAAGAAAGAGGCCACTTTTCAGCAACAATTCTGCTTTAGCAAATGTCACAAGGACCTGCCTTCCATTCCACCCCTGGAATGTTAAAATTGGGGGCTGTCTAGACTGTTAGAGGGCTAGAGACCTTCAGTTTACACAGGTAAGGAAAGATGGCCAGGGCCCAAGTCATAGCTTCAGAAAGATCACAAAAGGCCCCTGGAAGGCGGAGAGTGGCAAGGTGACTGTATTCTTGTTTGACTTGCAATTTGTCATCTTAGGGACAAGTCCAGGTCCAGGGGCTGGCTCCTGGCTGTACTCACAGCACCTGGATTCGGTCCTAGTAATTCATGATAAATATTGAGTGACTGCTGGCACTAATAGTCACTTACATCAGGCAGCTCTTTGCAGTTGATACAATCCTACCTTGCACATTTCCTCATTTGTTCTTCATAACCTCTGAGAGGTAGCTTCTGCTGCCATCCCCATGTCACAGATGAGGAAACTGAAGTTCAGAGAGGTCAGACTTGGCCACCTTCACTCAGATAACAAGAGGCAGAGCAAGACTCAACTGCAGTCCTTTTGACCTCCGATACCTAACTCCACTGTGGCAAAATCCCCCTGGAGTTACCATCTGCTCAGCTTTCTGGGTATGAGCCTTAGCCCTGGCCTGACATTTGCTCTGGGAAGAATCCAGTGAGGCTGATCCTAGGCAGAGGACTTAACTGAGCCTTGGTTGGTGATGAGGACTATGAGAGGCAGTGCGGTTCAGTGGTGAAGATGCACCAGGCTCCAGTCCCAGTTCCTAGCCGAGTGACCTTGGGCAAGTTATTTAACATCTTTGCCCATTTCTTCATCTGTAAAATAAGAATAGGAGAACCTGGCCAGGCATGGTGGCTCACGCCTATAATCCCAGCACTTTGGGAGGTTGAGGCAGGTGGATCATTTGAGGTCAGGAGTTTGAGATCATCCTGGCCAACATAGCGAAACCCTATCTCTACTAAAAATGCAAAAATTAGCCAGGCGGTAGTGGTGCATGCCTGTAATCCCAGCTTCTCAGGAGGCTGAGCAGGAGAATGGCTTGAGCCCGGGAGGCAGAGGTTGCGGGTGAGCTGAGATCATGCCACTGCACTCCAGCCTGGGCAACAGAGTGAGACTCTGTCCAAAAAAAAAAAAAAAGAGAGAATAATAGGAGAATCTATCTCTTGGAGATGTGGTGAACATACAACATACATACACTGAGATTATACATATAAAGTCCTTAGTTTGGTGCCCAACATACAATTAGCTCTCACCAGATGCTGAAGATGATGGCAATTGATTACAGAATGGCCCTCCCAGCCTAGTGAGTGTGACTTGAATCTCAGTCTTACTGCATACTTGCACCATAGAAAGAGCTATATCAGAGAGAGATGTGACAGAGCAGCCTGGGAATTGCAAAGCAGTTACTGGGTTAGGAGATGCTGAGCCAACATTTAGCTCCCAAAAGGGAGAAATGAGGTCCCCAAACAGGAGAATAGGCCAAGTGTCCTGGGAGTGGGTAGACAGAGCTCAATATGGGGAGGGGGCTGTGGTCAAGGGCAGGATGGGGCTAGTGTGCCAAGCAGAGATGTCAGGAGAAATGGCCTGGGGGAGGTCTTTGGGGGCACTTAGGGTTTACAAGGAGAGTCACCAGATGGGATCCAAGAGCAAGGGTGCCATTTGGATGCAGATTTCTCTTCATCTGGGCTTCCTTCTCTGGAAGGGAGCCAGAGAGGAAATAAATGGAGAGCCAAGGTATTCAGAAGACCGAATCCCCTAAGCAGCCTCTTAGCCTTGGCAAATGCTGACAGGGAGCCTCCAGAGTCACTCAAAGTCAAGGAGAGGGGCTCTCCAAGGCACCAGTTCCATAACGCATTCCAGGCAGCTTCCTGTAGCCTCTCTCCCACCCTGGTCCCACAAGAAGCTAAGCCAAACAATGATCAGATCACAGAGTCAGTAGATGTGGAAGGAAGCTTCAGAGCTAACCAAGATGGGTATCCCTCTTCACCAGTTGCCAAGTCAGTAGCCAGCTCAGGGGTCACTCTGGAGCCTCCCTCATCCTCCCCCTCAGCCTCCACCCAACTGATCACTGAGTCTTCCACAAGACTATTAACTTCTCTCCTCCTGCTCCCACCTCATTAGCCCAGGCTACCACCTTTCACCTGAAATGTGGCAACAGCCTCCTGGCTGATGTCTGATCCTCTGATGCATGATCCATCATCTCCAACATGGCCACAAGAATATATCTTTCTAAAATATGTATCTGAACAAGATTTCCCTCTGTTTAAAACCCTCCGGTGGCTCCTCATTGCCGTGGGATCATGAGCTCCTTGTCACAGTTTATAAGGTCCCTGCTTTCTTCTCTGGTCTCATCTCATCATTCACTATCTCTTAATTTATGCTCCGACTGGCCAGAACTTCTATAGCTCCTCAGGCTCTCACCCTAGAACTATTGAACCGAAATCTGCATTTTAACAAGATCCCCTGGCAATTTGGATGTGCTTTAAAGTTTGAGAAACACAGCTCTAGGCTAGTAGCTTCAAAATTCCCTAATAATTAGAATCATCTGTGGTATTTATTAAAAATGCAAATTACAGGGCCCCATCTTAGACCCACCAAATGAGAATTTTCAGGGGAGGGAGCCTGGGAAGCTGTGTATTTAACAAGCGTCCCAAATGATTCTTCTTAGCAAGGATACTTGGGAAACATTAGCAGTGGTTCTTAAGCTTGGCTGCACATTAGAATCACCTGGGAGAGCTTTAAATCTATATTTATTTTATTTTGTTATTTTATTTTCTTTTTTAGAGACTGTCTGGAGTGCAGTGGCATGATTACAGCTCACTGTAACCTCGAACTCTTGGGCTCAAGTAATCTCCTGCCTCAACCTTTCAGGTAGCTAGGACTGCTGGTGTGCACCACCACACCCAACTATTTTTTTTTTTTCTTTTTTTAGGTAGAGAGGCAGTCTCGCCATGTTGCCCAGGCTGGTCTTGAAATCCTGGCCTCAAGGAGTCCTCCTGCCTTGTCCTCCCAAAGTGTTGGGATTACAGGCATGACCCACCATGCCCTGCCTAAACCTATATTAATGCCTGAGTACCAACCCAGAGATTCTGGTCTGGGGGCAGCCTCAGCATCAGGATCTTTCAAATCTTTCCCAGGTGATTCCTGTCTGATGTGCAGCCATGGTTGAGAACCACTGTGCTAAGTAGATGATTTCCAAATGGACTAGGTGCCCCAGAATCATTAGAGAAGCTCAGGGGAGGCTGGGAATGGAAGTGAAACATGACTGAAGACCCTGGGATCTTAGTGGGGAACAGCCTTCAGAAGGTCAGAAGAGGAACCTGGTGTGAGAGCCTCCTACCCGGGGGGGCCTTCACTTCCCCAGAGGGAGGAGGCGGCAGAAGCCACAGCATGCTGGGCTGAGGTGAGATGGAGGAGAATCTCTTCAGATCCAGAGGAGAATAATGAGTGCCGATGGGCTGGTGCCGGTGGGGTGGGGCAGCCTTGGGTCAAACATGTGAAGCCGGAGTAGGCAGGTGTGGCACCACACCTGCTCAGTCTCCCCATCCCTAACCAGTCCTCCTGAGCCTGGACCTCTGGCTGTGTAGCCTGCAGCTCTAGGACACCACCCACCTCAGCCTGGCACTTGGCTGGGGCCTGAGCATGTTGTGCGGGTGCCACTGGGGAAGAGAGGCAGAGGATGGAGATTGCTTATTGACCTTCCCAGGGACTTACATTTGACAGATGACAAAGAGCTCCACCCACACATGCACCTGGTCCTCATGATTACCCTGTGAGGCAGTTTCCTCCCCATTTGCAGGTAGAGACATGTAGACTCAAAGAAGT
Organism: Rhinopithecus roxellana; assembly: GCF_007565055.1. Classification (NCBI taxonomy): domain Eukaryota; kingdom Metazoa; phylum Chordata; class Mammalia; order Primates; family Cercopithecidae; genus Rhinopithecus; species Rhinopithecus roxellana. The sequence continues at coordinate 72,269,810 of NC_044559.1, forward strand.
CATGTGCTCAAAGCCACAGAGCTGGTCAATAGCAGAGCAGACGTTGGCCGCTGGAGTTCTGGGATTTTCCTCTAAGAGACAGCAACTGCCTTTCCCACCAGTGTTTGTGCCCTCACACAATCATACACTTGTAAGCAGTCACACCCCATGTGGTCACACTAGTGCATTGCTCTGTCATACTCATTCTTTCAAAGACTCATGTTCACAGTCTTACACCCAGCCCAGCCCCCACCTCACGGGCACACACCCACACACAGCCACAGACGAGTACACTCCCAATCTCCAGCGTGCACACTCACAAAGACACAAATGTGTCCATACTCACTCTAATGAGCCCCTGGTGGCCCTCCCTCCTTCCAGAGCTCACATGGCCCGCCCCTTCCTCACTGTGTGTGTGCATGTGCATGGTGGGGATGGGAAGCAGATGTCTGGTTCCAACAGTCCACCTCCCATCCCTCCACCTGCCACATTGTGGCTCCAGCCCCAGGGCAAAGGAGTTGAATGTGTTTGGGCAGCAGCCAGAGTTGAATGACTAAGAGGAACCAGAAGAGAGATCAGAATAGAAACCCCACCCTCATCCAGACCCTCCTCGAGAGCTCAGAGAACCAGAGCCCCACCAACTCACAGCCTGCAGCAGAGCCAGAGCTGAGCTCTGAGAAAGTTTGCCCTCAGCTGTGTGGACAGGAAGCTAACAGATGTCCAGGTTCATTTGGGACTGAGACGGCTTCCCTGGTTCTCCAGCAGGACTCTTGGGGAACAGCCCAAAGATCTCTTCAACCCTGAGTATCAGAACTAAAGACAGAGAGCCCCCTACAGAAGCCATGACCCTGAGCTTTCAAGGGGCTGATGGAGCCAACACCAAGTAAACCCTCCTCTCTACAGCACATCCGAAGCCTGGAGCAAAAACCTTGGACTCAGAAGGCAGAACTAATTGGGTTTGAATCCAGTTCTGCCACTTGCTAGTGGTGCAGCTTTGGAAAATTTACTTAACCTCTCAGCTCCCTCATCTATAAAGTGGGGCTGTTATATCTGTCTGCCTTGTAGGACAGAGAGAAAGATCAAATTGCAAATTATCCGGCACATCACATGGAAAGTGTTCAATAAATGGGAGCTGTTTTTTGTTTTCCTTGCTATTAATTACTACTAATATATAAAATATATAATGATAATATATAATGATATATAATGATAATATTATATATAATATGATAATATATGTAATATATAATGATTATATATATATAATGATAATTTTATATATATATATATATATATATATAAAATTAGAGACAAGGTCTCATTCTGATGTCCAGGCTGGAGTGCCATGGCATGATCATAGCTCACTGCAGCTTCAACCACCTGGGCTCAAGTGATCCTCCCCCCTCAGCCTCATGAAGTGCTGGGATTACAGGCATGAGTGACCGCCCCTGGCCCTATTGTCATTATTTTTATTTTATTTTATTTTTTGAGATGGGGTCTTGCTCTGTCACCCAGGCTGGAATGCAGTGGCACCATCTCAGCTTATTGCAACCTCCGTCTCTCAGGTTCAAGCGATTCTCCTGCTTCAGCCTCCCGAGTAGCTGGGATTACAGGTGCCTGCCACCACACCTGGCTAATTTTTGTATTTTTAGTACAGATGGGGTTTCACCATGTTGGCCAGGCTGGTCTCGAACTCCTGGACTCAAGTGATCCACCCGCTTCGGCCTCCCAAAGTGCTGGGGTTGTAGGTGTGAGCCATCACGCCTGGCCCTGTTATCATTATTATTAAAGATGTTCCCAGATGTGATCATTGCAGAGATCAGCCAATGGGCAGATGAGCTGAGGTGGCCATTTGGGAAAAGCAGAAGGCAAGGGTGGGGGCAAAAGCAGGTACTGGGTGAGAATTCAGAGAGCGCACAGCGAATGAGAGGGCTCCTTCCCACTAAGGAGAAGTGCAGCTGGAGAGGCTGCTGAGCATGGCCTCTGCTGTGTCTCCTGGTTCCTGCCACAGAGGCCAGTGGGAGCTGGGGCCCCTCTCTAGTCATGGATGCCTGGCATTCCATCCTCTGAAGCTCCAGACAGAAATCAGGGCCCACTCATTAGCAGGCACCGTGTCCTGCTTCCCATTGCTCCCTAAGACACCTTACTGTATTCTCCAGGGACTCCGGGGAGCCTGGAAGGTTTGAATTTTTGTCCCTTGTGGGCAATCAGACTGGGAAATGTTTTCTGCTAATTGACCTAGAGAGGGGAGACCATGGCACAACGTGTACAAAGATCACACTCCAAGTCACAGGGACAATCCAACAGAACTGGGTCCAGGATCCCCGACTTCTACTACCGTCCTCAGACACTGACCACAAGGTCTGAGAGGGGATTTAAAAAGATCTCAATAGGCCTGCCTGGGTTGAGGAGTCAAGATCTTTGTCCTCTGGAGGTGAGGCCAGACTTAGCCAGCAGCTGGGGAGAAGCAAGGCTTTTACAAGGCACACCCCCACTGTAAAAGAAAAAAAAAGGCTTCTGTTAGATGAGACTGCAGGGAAGCTGGGAGATGGAGGGATAGGTACTGAGACCAAGACACTGTCCCCTCTGTGGCCTGGGCCTACCTGAGGAGGCCAGTTATCCACGAGCCCCTGCTCCCCAGAGCCCTATCACTAGGAGCAGCTCTCATCACCTCCAAGCCCAAGCAGGCCCCCCTTTATCAGGCCCCCTGGCACCAGCCTGTCTGAGCCTCCACCACCTCTGACGCCCAGGACGTTTGTTTTGGTATCTGTGGTGGCTGTGGTCAGAGCATAATTGAAGTTGAAACACCCACTTGGACCCCCTAAAGGATAAACAAGCGGGGCTGGGGCAGCCTTGGAACAGATGTGAAGACAGACATGAAGACAGCAGGTCCAGGAAGCCAGGCAAGCTGGCTGGGAAGGGCCAGAGGGCTGGTGGGAAGGGAAGGGGAGCAGGCAGGACAGTGAGGAGGCCAACAGTGTGCCCACTTCCAGGGCGGTGATGGCAGGGAAGTCAATACTCAGAGGCCAACTAGAAAATCCCCACCACTCACCCATCCTGGTCTGGGGCTGCCCTCAGGAAGCTTCAGGTCTAATGAGGGGCATGAGCCTGGCTCTAAGGAAGTGTCTTGTACAGAGGTTCTCAGGCTTTAGGAAGCTTGGTAACAATTCAGTTATCTGGACCCTTTCCCCACAGTTTCCAGCTCAGTAGGTCTGAAGTAGGCATAAGACTTGCACTTGGGGAAGCACTGGTCTTCACTGATGGGAATGTCTTGACCTTGCCTTCAGGAGATAGGGCCCTGCCTGGGTTTGGGAGTTCCCATCAGAACCCAGAGGACCTGTTGGGGTCCGGGAGGGGCACTCCAGAATCCCAGCAGATATCTCCAGAGAGCTTACGGCAGGGATTTACAGTAAGGACTGTAAAAGGCAAGAACTGCCAAGGAGACACGGAGTTCCAGATGTTTTCCTAGGACTCCCATCTAGGCAGCTGGGGCAAAAGAAGGCCTTCAGAGCCTTGTTCTGCTAGCTTTGCCCTCTAGGCTCAAGGTATTTAAAGGACTGGAGCCCCACATCTTTGCTGGAAGCAGCTCACTGGCTGGGTGACAAGGCAGTACTCTGCATCCTCTACACCATCCCAGTGCAGGCTCTGCCCTGCCTCAGTAGGTGATGTAAGTTGTGTGGGTAGTAGGTGTGGGGGGGGTGAGGGGCTTGGAGATGTTGGGCTGGAGGGGCCCTCTGGCAAGCCCAGTGTTGCAACCACAAGTCTCTTGAATCTTAGGACCCATTTGTGTCTCTGAGTAGCTCTCCACTCTACATACAGGAGTGGGAGGAGAGGAGAGAGTGGGTCTGTGCAGGGACAGGTGTTCTCGATGGACTGGGTCTAAGCAACTCACAGTGCTGCATGTGTGCAGTGAGCCAGATCCTGAGGGCTGGGCTTGCTGGCCCCCAGCTGACCACAGTACACAGTAGCTCCTGTCTTGGCTGCCTCTGAGAGTGCCCCAGCCAAGAGAGAGGGGTCGGGATGCAATGGATCGGAGCCTGGGAAGGACAGCCTGAAAGGCAGCCTGCAGGGGGAGTTGGGCCAGGGCCAGGGAAGTCCATTTTGGTTGCACCCACACCCTCTGGGGTCCCACTTGCCCACGTACACCTAGACCCCAATTTCCTCTCCTGAGACCGTCCCATATGAGGATGTCACCATGCATGGTTCGATGTGTGAAACGAGTCCTGTACTTTGGTCCCCCTGAGGCTAAGAGCTCTCCCTGTCAGCAAGACCCCGTCTCCCTCCACTCACTCCTCATCACCCTCCCCTGGCGGATTCCCAAGGTATTTCCTTACCCAAATGCAGCCTCCCGCCTCCCTGAGCTACTGTCCTGGGTATCAGGGCTGCCATCTGGTGGCTATTGCCATAACTACTGCCACCACCTTTTCCTGAGGCTGAGGCCATCTCGGAGGTGTGGCCAGAGAGCAGCACAGACCCCAGGGTAGGACAGGGAGCTAGGAGAGGCAGGTCTTCTGCCCCGTGGACACGCCCACATCCTGCTTCCGGTGATGGGGAACTCCCAAGAGTTGGCCTTGATTGGCAGGAGAGTCTCTCAGGTGGTGAGCAGGAACTTCCAGGTAAAGGCTGGAAGGCTTTACTCTCCCAGAGCCTTAAGAAGCCCTAGGGCCACCCAGCAGCCTCCCCCTGCCCCATTCTGCCCTGTCTCTCCTGTCCAGAGCTGGAGAGGTGAGTCTGCAGCCCTGTTTCCTGAAGCTGAAGAGCTCCTATATGTGCTCCTGGGGGGACAGATATTCTTGCATGGGAGTCCCCACTCCCTATCATCCCCTCAATCCCATGCCTGTGGCTCCATGCCTTGACCCACCAGTGAACACAGCTAAGTGGACCTAGAGGTCTGAGGATCCACCTTGGAGATGGGAGGATGGAAGCCCTCATTACAGGATTCCTTCACAGCCCAGCCATAGTGAATAATTTATGTACAAGGCGGAGAAGACAATAAATCAGCAGCAGTGATTAACACGAGCTATTCTATGTGTGGAAAAGATCTATGGCAGGAGGCTGCCAGGTTGCTGGTGATTAATGCTGCTGTTTCACTAGCTTCTGGGCCTTTATATTCAATTATGGGCCTGGAGTGTGTGGGGGGTCCTGGGATGGCATGGGGGACACTGGGGGCCCAGGAAGGGAAGGCTTGATGCCTAGGACCAAGAGTGAAGTGATGACAGGTGGCAGCCTGGCCCGTGGGCACCTTTACTGATGAGCAGGTGAAGTTAGTGGGATGGAGCAGTGGCTGTTTCTGTAATGGGAGTCACTTTGTCTCTGGGGTCACTTCTAAATACTAGTTAAGGAGGTGCTTTGGGAAGTGGGCACAGGTGGAAGGAGGCATCCTTGGGAAAACCTGACTGTTCCAGAGTCAAGGGTTGGGTTTCTGAATCCCCTGCCTGCCCTGTGCTGCCATGGCCAAGCTGCTAGGAGTGCAGGAACATCAGCCAGCCAGCCTGGGGTGGGGTGGGGGTGAGGTCAGTGCTGCAAAAATTCCCCCATCGGTAACAGAGCCAGGGAGCCGGAGCCTGTCTCCACACTCTAGGGAGGGATGGCGGCAGGAGGGCGGGCTGGGGAAGAAGGCTCCAGGGTCTCTCCTCCCAGCTGACCCAGGAAGCCTGGGGAGGCCTTATCCCTGGATTCCCACACTTGGGCCCCTTGTCCTCAGCCAGCTCCAGCTGGCCCCCATCAGTGCAGGGGCTCCAAAGAGTAGTGGCGGCTTTGGGGTTAAGCGATTTCCCCCTGCCCAGCCCCCCCAACCCTGGCTCCTGTCAGCTCCTTTCTTCTCTTTCTCCTCCTCCTTCTCTTTGGTGACCTCTGTGCAGTATGGCTCTGCCTCCCCACAGAACCCCAGAGCTGTCATGAGACACAGGGTTGGTGTGGGGGGGGAGGTGGGCTGACAGCTGGGCTCAGGGACCCTGTAGGCCAGGCTGGACTGAGGGGTGTGGAGGAACCACCCCCGCCTCCCTGCATCCTGACTGGGAGCCGGCTCTGTCATTCTACCCACAGAGCAGTGCTTTGGAATTCCAGTTCACGGTGGGAGGAGATGCTGAAGGAAAGGTAGAAGGGAAGCTCATTGCCCTGGCCAGGGTGGGAGAGGGCACAGGAGGGGACTGGCAGGGGCAGACCAGAGTTTCTGGCTGAAAAGGGAAGTCTCTGGTTCATCTCCCCTACTCCCCTTGCACACCCCAAGACTTCTCAGGGAGCAGTTCTAAGTCCAGTGATGTGTGTCTCTGTGTGTGAGCCTGTGTATCAGAGTCCATATGTGTCTCCGGCGAGTGTCTGGCCCGTGGCTGTGTGTCTGCATGTCTGAGCACTGCTGGGTCTCGTGAGTGCCTGTGTGGGTGGGTGGGTGAACACACAGGCCTGAAGCGGACCCCGTCCCCGGGGCCCAGCTCATAGCCCTGTCTAGCCAGCCTTCCCCCACAGCAGTCTTCCTTAGCCCCTAATCCCCTGTTTGCCTGGCTCATCCCTAGACTCTTTGGGACTCCATTAATGAGCCTCAGCCACCCCAAGACAAGCCCTGAATTAACTCCACTGCTGACCCTGACATGGACACCTGTAATTAGGCCAGAAGCAGCTGAGGCAGAGAAGCCCCTGGGGCTCCATGGGGTGAAGGCAAGGCTGGGCTGGGACAGGGAGCCTAATGCCCAGGAATGCTCTAAAAGCTGGGCCTGGCTCCAGGGCCCACCACCCGGCTCACCTCTAATACCGCCCAAAGCCTCCCAGACAGGGCTCCAGGGGGATTACCTGTGGAGGGGCCCTGGAGGTGGGCAGGGCAGCTCAGCAGGCCTACCATGCCAGCTCTGGGCTGGGGTGGCCTTCAGAAGGAGAATGCTGTGCCCTTGGCCTTAGAACCCAGCAGCCTGGTCACAAGGTCCTCAGCAACCCAGAACCTGTGCCCACAATGGCAGCTACCCAGGGAAAAGCCAAGTGCAGGCTGACTGGCACATCTCCCTCCCTGTGGCCAGAGGGCCGGCCCCTCCCCTCCCCCAACTTGTTTTGTTTGCACAGCATGTCCCAGTAGCTCCATCGCATTAACCCCTGACCCTGGGTGAAACCCTTCCTCCCTTCTGACACCGAGTTTACCGGGTGGCTTTCTCAGGCTTAGAGGGGAGGGCTGGGTCCTGTCCCTCCTGTCCCACCCCTCCCAGGGGAAGCTGCACTCCCTGTCCTGCGTGCTCTCCTTGGGACTCCCCCATCCCCAGAGCTGCCCAGGAGTGTGTCTGAGTGCAACTGAGGTGGCTGAGCTGAGCACCTGGGAGGCAGCCCCTCTGCCGGTTTGACACTGGGGATAGACGGTGCAATCATCTTCATATGCAGTCTGGCAATATCTATCAAAAATGTTCAATGAACATGTCATTTGACCCAACAAAACCACGTCGAGGAATTTGTCTATATATGTCCTGCACTTGTGCTCAGATAAATATATCAAGGGTATTTTTGCAGTACTGTAAGAGCTAAAGACTAGAAACTGTCTAGGTTTCCATCTAGGACACAAGCAACATGATTAAAACTTAGCCATATGATGGAATATCATGCAGCCATTCAAGAAAACAATGCGGGCTGAGCACAGTGGCTCATACCTGTAATCTCAGCACTTTGGGAGCCCGAGGCAGAAGGCTTGCTTGAGCCGGGGAGTTTGACACCATCCTGGGCAACATAGGGAGACCCTCATCTCTACAAAAAATGTAAAAGTTAGCTGGGTTTCATGGTACATGTTCCCATCTACTCGGGAGGCTAAGGTGGAAGGATTGCCTGAGCCCTGGAGTTTGAGACTACTGTAAGCCATAATCATGCCACTGCACTCCACCCTAGGTGACGGAGTGATACCCTGTCTCAAAAAAAAAAAAAAGAAAACTATGTGTTTCTGCATGTACACATATTATATAAATATATCCCAAAACTCTGGAAAAAATAATAACCACATCGATGACAGAGGGATGAGAGGGTCACTCTGTACTTCTGTATATACAAGAAGGCTTCATCAAGCATTCTTGTATGATTACAAAATAAAATAAACAAAGCTCATAAAAAGAATAACAGCATGACAGCAGTCACCTAGCTGCCTCCCACTACATAGCTGTGGAACCCTCCTAACCATGCTGTTTTTATCCTCATGTTACAGAAGGGGAAACCGAGGCTGAGAGAGGTTATGCAACTTCCCCAGTCATTCAGCACATACAAGCCAAGCCATGCCCTAAAACTCAGAGATTGTCCGTGCCAACTCTCCTTGAAGACGACATTTCTTCCATGTTCTGAGCCGCTTCAAGGGTGTGGGCACTGGGGCTGAAGTTAATGATTTTCCCCCTGGACTTCTATGAACAGCACAGAGTAAACCCTTTCCCTTCCTGTCCACTTCACCACCTCCAATCCCCAGAGGAGCTGCTCGGGAGCCCAGCCAGGGTTGGGTGGCTCCAGAAGTCAGTGCAGCTCCTGGCCTTGGCATGGCTGCCAGCTTCTCCATCACTACTCCTGCCAGTGAGAGCCCAGTACCCATTCCCCGCCAACACCCCCCTCCTCACCACGGAGCACCCCCTTAATTACACTTAATGGCAAAGACCATAAGAGCTTTATTAACTTTATTATGGACCCAATTAGCAGTTAATGCCCCATGACTACTGTCCCCCTCCCAGTATCCCATTAAACAAAATGAAGCAGCTTTCCCTGCTTCACTGCCGGGTGGGGGCTGAGAGGACAGGGAAATCCATCTTCCTGGGCCTGTTTCTGCCCCCTCAGGCCCACTGGATACCAGCTCAGGCCCCAGAGCTTCCCGGGGACCAGGGCTGGGTGCTCAGAAGACAAAGATTAATTGGCAAGTATTTTGGTGCCAGCCATTGAGCCCACTCACCCACACACACATCCACACACATGCAGGCATGCGCACACGCAGACACACACACTCACATATACACAAAGCCTGGCTGATATCCAAATAGCCCCCGTTTCAAATCAAGGATGTGGAGACACACATCCCTCGAACGCAACCCTATCCAGCGCCCCAGCGTTCTCCAGGCTTATCCAAGCTGGGGTGCTCATGTTGAGGGCCTCTGCCTAGGCTTGTCACAGTGAGGGATCAGAGAGCTGGGAGGCGAGAAGACTGAGGGTAAGAAGACTGAGGGTGAGGAAGGAGAGCCTCTCCCCTGAAGCCCACACCCTCACCACACCCCAGGCACTTCCCCGCTCTGGCTGATTGTTTCAAATATTTATTCAGCACCACAATGTGCCAGACACAGAACTAGGCCCCCTCTGCCATCTCAGTTGGGCATCACAACAACCCAGGGAAGTAGCTGTGATTTCTCCCAATTTACAGACACAGAAACTGAGGCATGGAAGGATGAACAGGTTTAGAAACAGGTGTTCTATGTGATTTACCTGAAAAGATCTCTCCTCTTTTTCCTCAGCAACCCTCTTGCTCCATCCTAAGGAAGAGGAGACAGAGATCACAGAGCGCATTCTCTCCATTACCTACAGATGGAGAATTAAGGCACAGAGAAGGCGCGAGGGACAATCGTGGTCATCATGACAAGACAGCCCTCGGGATCTTAATCCACATCCACCTTGATGGGTTGAGAGTACTAGAAACCAGAGAACATTCCCATCTCTAATGCTGCAAGAGGCCCCTGATGCAGGATCTTGCAGGAATGAGTAGGCTCCATGGAACGGGACGGGGCGGGAGAAGAGAAGAGCCACGATATGTTAACTCTCCCAGCAACCCCACTGATCAAAACTTTAAGACTTGAGGATTCTGGTTCCTTGTGCTAGGGGTCTCCATCTATCCCCACTCAAGCACAAGAACCACCTCAAGATGGGACAGGAGGGGCATACACCAAACCTCCAGGGACTTAGGCCCCTCCACTGGCTTTGGTCCCAGATAAGGAAGAAACACCATGACTGACAGGGCAGAATTAGTGGCTGCCCTGAGCAAGAGGGAGGGAGCCCAGGAAAGGAGACCCTTGAACCTTTGCTTGGAAACAGGCTCCTTGTTCCTGCTCCTCCTCCCCAGGGCTGCGTCATCCTGGAAGCAACCACTTGAAATGGGTCCTAGGGAGCCTGGGAGAGGGGCTGGCCTAGCTCCAGCCTCCAGCTCCTGGCGCCTCAGACAGGCCCATGTCCCCAGTCCCCCTCCAGCCTAGCCCCAGCTAGGGTCAGGAGGTGACAGGGAGAACTTTTCCTCTAGGCCCTTCTAAGTCAGGATCCACTCCCACTCCAACACACACCCAGCATGGCACCCCTCCAATTGCTCCATCCCTGGGGAAGGCGGGGGGCATGGACAAGTCAGCACTCTCTCCTTTCCCAAGAGGCCATGGGGCCTGGGGAGATGGCAGAGCCTACTCCCTGGGGTTACTTGAGGGCAGAGCACTGGGGAGCCTCCCCAAGTGGGGCCCCCACTCTTCCCTTTGCACTGGATAAGTGTTCTCTGACACCAGGTCCCCCGCCCCACCCTCTAAACAAACAGGAGCATCGCCCTCCCCACCCTTCTCAAACCCAGAGGGATCTGGCGCCCAGGTCACCTCAGTTGGAGAAATCCAGAATCTGCCTACAGGGAACACTGAGGAACCTTGGTGGAGGCAGAGTTCAGAGGGGACAGTGAGATTTGGGGGCCTTGGGGAAAAGTTAGCCCATGCTGAGCTGAGGCTCTGGCTAGGGGCCCAGTATTGGCTTTGCTGTTTCCTGGCTATGAGAGCTTGAGCGAGTCTCCCAACCTCTTTGAACCTCAGGTTTTCATCTATAAAATGGGGCTGAACATAGAACTTGCTTCATAGGGCTCTTTGCGAACATTAAAGTAGTAATGTATAGAAAACCTTTAGCCAGTCTCTGGCACGAGTCACTGTTACAGCGTTGCTGTCTGTAGCGATGGGGTGGTCCCTGATTGGTAATAATGACAATGATAATAGGAAACACTGTGAGGGCATCACAGGGGCCATAGCCCCTTCCATGAACCCTGTGCCTGGTTCTCACTGAGCAAGGAAGAAAGAACTCACAGTTCCTCACATCAGCCCTCCAAGGCCCCCACTACCAGCAGCTCACCTGGCATAACAATTTCAGAGGACTGACGCGGCCCTGGCTCACTCCCAGCAGACCCTAAAGGTGCCCCAGCACATCTTCTTACCTATTCACCTCTCTCTCCCTCTCTTGTCCTCTCCCTTCCTTTCCCTGGAGCAAGGAGGGAGAAAGAGATACCAGAATTTGAAGGATGTGAAAATTAGCCAGAGCTGAGAGAGGTGTCAACTTCAAGGTGGCACCCCCATCCCCACACCTTCTCTACTGAAAGGGTGGTGTTTCCACAAGTCTCTGCAGGGGACCCCCACCCCTCTAGGTGTGTTCTGATGCTGTCAGGTGGGAGGAGAGAGAGGAGGAGAGAAGGCTGCCCAGGAAGAAGAGCAGCCCCAGCCCAGGAGCCTGTGCCCAGGATGGGACCCCCACCCAAGCCACACAGAGCTCAGGTCTGTGGCTGAGGCAAAATAGCCCAGAGGAGGGAATCCATCTCACCTTCCTGATCCCAGCTTCCCTGGGCACAGCTGAACGTGTTGGGGCCAAGCTGGCTGACTTAGGGACAATTATTTTCCTGAGAGGTGAGAGGGATCTAGGACACTGTCCTTTATCCCAAAGTACCTTTCCAGCCCCACTTCTGCCCTGTCTGAAGGTCTTTTTGGAATTCCTGCCTCAATTTCACCACCTCTCAGAGCGCCACGAGCTGGTCCTTGCTCTACCTTCTGGGAGTGGTCAGACGGAGCAGTGGGTGGGAGCTCCAGGAGGGGAAATCCTGCCGCAGGAGCCCGTCCCCTCATCCCCTCGTCCTGTCTCTGTCATCGTTAACAGCCACAATTATTATTACTTGGAGAGACAGACCAGAGGTGGTCAGGGACGTGGTTGGGGTGAATGAAATGAAAAAGTCCTGGGTACGTGCCGTCTCGCCAGGTTAATACTCCTGCCTGTCGGCCTGACAGCTGCAAGATTGATTACCCAGGCCTCCCGCTCTTTATAACTCGATCAGTTGAATTAATCTCTGGCTGTCGGCCCATCTGATGCCTGAATCACAAATTTAATTTGGAGGTGCACAGCTTCTCCCCCATTCTGTCTCCCCCTTCCTCCCAGCTTCCCCTCTTCCCCCCCACCTCGTCCCGTCTTCCTCCTTCCTTTTCCTCTCCCGTTTCCTCGTCTCTCCTGCTCCACAGTTTCCTGTTCCTCTCGCTCTTCCTCTTCTCTGCAGCCTTTCAAGGTCCTCAAGGGGACAGTGGGTGGAGGGGAAGGAGAGAGAGGGGGAGTGGGTTGCCCTGAGTCAGCAGCCCCCTACCCAGACCAGGAGAGGGGTCATGTGCCCCTACCCACTGGGCGAGGTGCCCACCCCAGCATGCTCCACCCCAAACAGAGAAAGAGGCTTGGCTGACACTAAGTAAGACATATTAATGTACTAAAGACTTAATGAAGTTGCCGGGGGGTGAGGGGTGGAAAGTGCTTGCTTTATTAGTTTATGGCCGATTAATGGGGACGCCATTACTGTGATGGAGATGGATTGCTGCTGTCAGCAGCCTGGGCCAGGGCGGCCGCCGCTCCTTTCCTCGGGTGGTGGGTGCCCCAAACAGAGTCAGAGAGAACTTCATTAGAAGCATCTACAGGATCCCACCTGGGGAGGGCCCGAGGCCAAGTTGGAAGGGTGGTGCCAGGGACTCAGCTCTAGGCTTTGGATGGGAATTCCAAGGGGTCAGGGGCTGGGAGCTGACGTCAGTTGGGATGGGGCAGTGGGGCTGTGCAGTGGCCTGGCTCTGGACCTGAACGTGCCAGGGTCTCCATAGTCACCCGGGGAAAGGGAGGGAGGAAGACAACTGCAGAATAACCAGTGCCCACTTGACCTGCCTGAGATGAAGGGAGTAGAGAACAAGGGAAGTGGGCCCCATTCTTCTGCCCTTCCTTTTTGGGGACAGTGCACAAAGACCTGGGCCCACCAGCCCAGAGGAATGGGCAACTCACCAAGCAGCAAGGCTGCCTCTAACACTAGAATCCCCAGCCAGGGACTTCCCACACTCTCTAAGTAGATAGAGGTGAAAACCACATTGCCTCAGTGACCTCCAACCCCTGCCCCCAGGCAGCCAATGGGAAGCAATAACAAGGTGAGGAGTGAAATTCAGGGAGAGCAGACCTGGCAGACACCACCCAGCTCTGGGCTTTCTCCTTCAGGACTGGAGGTCCTGACACTGGGCAGGCTAACCCAGACACACCTCATCCCTTCATACCTCCCTCCAGGACCCTGTTTTCTATGAAGAGAGAGAGTAAGGGCTGGACCCAACACAGCTCTGTTTCAAGGGGCCTCTTTCTATTTGGAAGTATCTAGATTCCTCCAGACCTCAGGGTCTTCTATCAGCTCCTGTCTCTCAGGCATATATGACATTTTGGCATGGCCATTTTGATGCAGAAACATTAAACTTTCCGGATTTTAAAAAATCAAGTTATGTGGCCAGGCATGGTGGCTCACACCTGTAATCCCAGCACTTTGGGAGGCCGAGGCAGGAGGATTACTTGAGGTCAGGAGTTCGAGACCAGCCTGGCCAACATGAGGAAAGCCTATCTCTACCAAAAAAAAATGAGCTGTGTGTGGTGGGTGGGTGCCTGTAATACTGGCTACTCGGGAAGCTGAGGCATGAGAATTGCTTGAATTAGGGAGGTGGAAGTTGCAGTGAGCCAAGATTGCACAACTGCACTCCAGCCTGGGCAATAAAGTGAGACTCCATCTCAAAAAACAAAGAAATCAAGTGATGCTCAAAATAGACAGTGCCAGTCCCTCCCTAGCCTCTACTCTGTCCTGAGGCCCTCCCAACCCAAACCCCATTTTGAAAGGCATCAGGGATGAAGATGGATTCCAGATGGGCTCAGAACCACAGCCTGTTGACCAAAGTACATGGTACCACAAATACATTTTGATGCAAGTCAGGCAAAACAGTAGTGGCAAAATGATAGAGCCAAAATTTCCCTTCTTTGGCCTCTTTGCCTGTTCCTCACCATGTGTGTAATTCTCACTGGGTGTGTGTGCCCCACTTACAATGAGTTACTGTACATCCAAGCACCAGTCCATGAGTCATGGCTAGCACATGGTGTCATGTGTCTCTGTGCCCTACAAGGGCCTGTATCTGTGTATGCTTGGGTGTCCGTCTGCATCACAGTGCGGGCACTCCCTGCTGGGCACCAAGGTCACCACTCTGTGCCTGCGCAGGCCAAGGACCAACCATCAGTTCAGGGGTCACCACCTAGGCACACTCCCCAAGGTAGGAGCTACCTGCTCAGACTAACTGGGAAATAAATACCCTGTTTCTGAGAGTAATTTAATTATTGGCTCCTGTGGACTAGTGGGTAATTAAATTTCGTAGCTCCCAAAGTAATTAATTGCTATGCAAATACTAATGCCCTCTGCTTTGGAGAGAAGGATCCTGGCCTGGGTTTGCCCTGCAATTAGAAGCTAATAATTACCCTGTCAGTTCCCAGCTTTTGCCGGGTAATTACCTGCTGAAGCCCCATTGGTCACTGAGGACTATTCCCATCAACTGCCACTATAGCTCTGGCTCTAGTGGCCCCAAAAAGCCAGAGCAGGGGACCCCCAAGAGTGCTGGTTAATCCTGAGGTTCTCCCCATCCTACTCCATGTCCACAAGCCCCAGGAGTCCCATAGAGACACAGTTACTTCTGATCACGGGAAACCCAGGATGGGATCTCCTTAGCCTCCCTTTGCTAAGGAAGAGGTGCCCCAACTTCTCAATGGGTAGAATCCTGTCAGATAGGTTCACCCAGACTGGAGTGCAGTGGCTAGATCTTGGCTCACTGCAACCTCCACCTCCCAGGTTCAAGCGATTCTCCTGCCTCAGTCTTCTGAGTAGTTGAGAGTACAGATGTGTGCCACCACACCTGGTTAATTTCTGTATTTTTAGTAGAGATGAGGTTTTGCCATGTTGATCAGGCTGGTCTAAAACTCCTGACCTCATGTGATCTGCGCTCCTCAACCTCCCAAAGTGCTGGGATTACAGGCATGAGGCACCATGCCCAGCCTTCTGTTAATTGTCATAAAAATTATGTTTCTCCTGTGGCACTTGTGGTGTGTGTGTGTGTGTGTGTGTGTGTGTCAACTAGGCTAGGCTAAGCTCTGAGAAGAACAGAAGGGAGGCAGCAGGCATTTTGCAGCTTCCACACACCTTCTCCAGGTACTCAATAAACACTAATCTAGGTCCTGCTGTAAAGGGGCTTTGAGGATGTACTCTAAATGAGGGAGGTCATCCTCCATGGGCCTGACCTAGTCAGATGAGCCTGTAAAGAGTCAGGGCTCTCCCTGATGAAGGATGCTCCAAAAAGCAGCTGGATGTAGAATTGTTCTCCCTTTACTAGGTTCTCCCATCCCGACTACCTGTGGACAGCAGCTTTGCTAGTGCCCAGGGGGTTCCAGCTTGTTCCTGATCTTTCCTTCCTGACTGCTTGCCCTACAGATATCAGACTTACTTAGCCAACCCACACAATTGCATTAACCAGCTCCTTGAAATAAAATTTGGTATGTATTTTATAAAATTTATTTATTTTTTTTAGAGACAGGGTCTTGCTTTGTCACCCAGGCTGGAGTGCAGTGGTGCAATCACAGCTCACTGCAGCCTCAAACTCTCAGGCTCAAGCAGTCTTGAGTAGATGAGAGGTGCACACCACTGCACCAAGCTAATTTTTAATTTTTTTTTTTTTAGAGATGGGGTCTTGCTATGTTGTCCAGGATAGTCTCAAACTCCTGGCTTCAAGCAATCCTCCCTTCTCTGCCTCACAAAACATTGGGAATACAGGCATGAGCTAACATGCTTGGCTCCCCTAATTTTTGTTTAATGAGCCAGGTGTGGTGACACGTGTCTGAAGTCCTAACTACCTGGGAGGCTGAGATGGGAGGATCACTTGAGCCCAGAAGTTCAAGGCTGCTGCAGTGAACTATGATTACACCACTGCACTCCTGCCTGGGTGACAAAGCAAGACTCTGTCTAAAAAACAAAACAGGACAGGCGTGGTGGCTCACGCCTATAGTTCCAGCATTTTGGGAGGCTGAGGCAGGCAGATAGCTTGAGCTCAAGAGTTCGAGACCAGCCTGGCCAACATAGTGAAACCATGTCTCTATTAAAAATACAAAAGTTAGTCAGGTGTGGTGGCGCATGCCTGTAGTCCCAGCTACTTGCAAGGCTGAGGCAGGAGAATCATGTGAACCCAGGAGGCAGGGGTTGCAATGAGCTGAGATCTTGCCACTGCACTCCAGCCTGGATGACAGAGGGAGACTCCATCTCAATAAAATAAAAAACAAAACAAAACAAAGAAAGTGGCTCACCAAAGATTCCCTAGCTAGTAAGTGGGAAAACAAGGTTTCTAGCCAGGCTTCCAGTTACATTATAACTGCCCATTCAAGGGCAGGACCTGGCTCCAAGTCCCAAATTCAAGGTAGGTTATACCTGTGCCCAAATGAAAAGGTGCTTGTGGATCTCCCCAACCCTCTCATAACTCAAGCATCACTGTGGCTCAACTGAGTTTTTGTTTCTGACCTGGATCTTGTCCCCTCTATCAGGCTCCTGGCCCTTTGCTCTGGGTTCTTGTTGCTGTCTCTCATTCCTTCCTAAGAAGATGGGCCTGAGAGTGGCAGAGCCTGTGCGCCTTCTAGGCACTGGTCGCTCCCCTTGAGAAACAGCCAGACCCCACCCTCCAGGTCGGAAGACTTCCAACTGAATCCCTGTGGAATATTGTTCTGATGTAGTCTCAGAGCTGAGGGACTCCCTAGGAAGCTGGATGCTGGGCAGGCTGTGGGTGGAGGAGGAGGGCTCATGGAGACTGACTGAAGGACACTGAGCCAAGAATGGGTTCCAGGAGTCTGGAAAAGAAGAATTCTAGGGAGCACAGGGGCTCAGTGAGGGTGAAAATCTTCCCCGGCTCCTCACTTGGTACCTCCCAGTTATCTTTCTGGTCTCAGCTGCAGGAAGCTCTCCCTTACCCACATCTGAGGGTAGGGCACATGCTCCATGTTTCTTCTCTCCCATCCTCTGTCTTGGCCCAGGTGAGCAAAAGGGCAGAAGACCTAGGCAGAGGAAATAGGCTTCACAGGTGATCAGCTCTCCTCAGTCCAGAGGACATGTCTAGGACTGAAGGCTAGAAACAGGAAGCACTATGGGCTTGGAGGCCAAAGTCTAGCCCTGTGAGTGCCTTGCCTTTGGTTCAGACACACTCTAGGATTAGTGAACCACCCAAGGCAAGACTTCCGCACCACTGCCAGGGAGGACAAGAGACAAATAGGAGGCAGAGGATAGCTGTGGGAAAGCCAGAGGTGATCAACAAACAAGCTTCCTAAGCTTCATATGGGGATGTGGGCAGAAACAGAGAAATACTCAAGCCTCTCCATACCAGATGGTTAAGGTCACTTGATATTAATGAAGGTCTCATCTATTTGGGAAAATCCAACCTGGAAGAGATCCCTTACCTCCACCGCCCAGCTTCACCTGACCTAGGCTCCCATGGCACAAGAAAAGTAATGGTGTCCCATGGTCTTGAGTCTGTGCCCTGCCTTCTATTCCCAGCTTCTGCTCTAATTTAACTGCAGGAACTGGTGGGAGGTCATACTCCCACCTGTGTTTTTGTGAGGAGGTAATTTCTTGCTAGAGATTTTAGGACAAAAATGTCTAATTGGCCAGGCATGGTGGCTCACACCTGTAATCCCAGTACTTTGGGAGGCCAAGGTGGGTGGATCGCTTAAGGTCAGGAGTTCTAGACCAGCCTGGCCAACATGGTGAAACCCCATCTCTACTAAAAATACAAAAACTCGCCAGGCATGGTGGCGGGTGCCTGTAATCCCAGCTACTCAGGAGGCTGAGGCAGAAGAATCGCTTGAACCTGGGAGGCAGAGGTTGCAGTGAGCAGAGATTGTACCACTGCACTCCAGTCTGGGCAACAGAGTAAGACTCCATCTCAAAAAAAAAAAAAAAGTCTAATCATTTATAAGTCTGCAGTCTTCAGAGAGCTCAAAGAACCCTCCAGAGGGTGGAAGACATGTCTCCCCCATTGGACTAGAGGCTTCCTAAAAGGAGGAGCCTCTATGTCCCCTTTAAATAGGGACTCCCAAATGCAGTTGTATTTCTCTCTTATTTTTCCCCTCAGAGCCTTGTCTTGAGGTCTGCAAACAGTGATTCTCAAAACAGAGTCCCTGTGAAGAAGCCTGGTAGGATCAGGAGTCTCAGAGTATGGCCAGGGCTGCCAGACACCCTCCACACAATATGGCCCCCTGTATAGGCTGGTGCAGTTACTACTCCACTGACAGCTCTTTAGAATCCATTCAGAGTTTTGGCCCTGCTGTAATCTCTGGGTGATGAATATTTCCCCTAATGAACTGACGGGAATTGAATTAGGCTGGAATGCTTGTGTGCTTAGACTGTAGCTGATTAAACCCCCATCTGTGCAAGGCCTGCCTGTGAACAGCTCGTTACATACAATTTTTTAAAGGAGGGAAAAGATGGTGTTGGTATTCAAGTTCTGCAAAGGAACAGGAGGGAAAGTGGAAGCAAAATGTCCATCCCGGCTTTTGGCAGGATCTGGTTGCTTTTAATCTGATCAGGCCAATACTCCCACCTTAGGGCACCCCCACTTTCCAGCCAACTTATCTCATGAGGGGGACTTGGGCCAGGAGTCTTCAGGGCACAGTTAC
Source organism: Rhinopithecus roxellana (assembly GCF_007565055.1). Classification (NCBI taxonomy): domain Eukaryota; kingdom Metazoa; phylum Chordata; class Mammalia; order Primates; family Cercopithecidae; genus Rhinopithecus; species Rhinopithecus roxellana. Next base: position 72,288,512 of record NC_044559.1, read on the forward strand.
CTGCACCGTTCCCCAGGAGTCCTGCCTAGATCTCCACTGAGTCCACAACTGTCTGCCTCCTGCAAGGAGCATTTATTAAACAGGTAGTTGCTTTGGGGAAAGGTAGGAGAAGCAGAAGGTGTGAGAGTGAAGTTAGGCCTATGGATTCAGTTCCCATCAGATGTAGCGCTAGCTCTTTTTTCTTCCTCCAAAATCATCTGGTCACCTTCACAGGAAAATGCAGGGAGTTTGGGGCAGGCACTCTGGGCTATTCCTGGGCCCTTTGTCAGTCAGGACCAAGGACAGCACCCCCACTATTTAAAGGATCACCAAACTTCCAGGTCCCTCCACTTATCCCTCTTCTTCCCTGCTAAACATGTCCTCATTCTTCAACACACCTTTTCCTTTTCCTTCTTGTTCCCTTCGTCTTATTCTTCCCTCTTCCTTCTCATTCCTTGTCCTTAATCCCAGGGACAGGGCCTGACTTCTGATTCTTCACCACCAGGTACTTCACCCCAGGAATCCCTGAAGAAAAGTTATTTAGGCTGGGCACAGTGGTTCACATCTGTAATCCCAGCACTTCGGGAGGCCGAGACGGGTGGATCACTTGATCCCAGGAGGGAGAGACCAGCCTGGGCAACATGGTGAAAATGGCGAAACCCCGTCTCTACAAAAAATTAGCCGGACATGATGGTGTGTGCTGGTGGTCTCAGCTACTCAGGAGGCTGAGGTGGGTGGATCACCTGAGCCTGGGAAGTCGGGGCTGAAGTGAGCTGTGATCGTGCCACTGCACTCCATCCTGGGTGACAGAGTGAGACCTTGTCTCAAAAAAAAAGAAGTTATTTAAGCACCCCAAGAAGCCTATCCCACCAAACTTCTGTTAAAAGCCTTATTCCCATGACTGACTCTTACCCAGGCCATACAAGAACACACATGCCGAAATCTGGTGGTTAGCAAGAAGGAAGGTCAGGGTGATTGTTTCTGAAATACTGGCCAACTCCCCTTCTCCAGTGGAGACCAGAATCAGCCCACCTGATTTGAGTACTCCCAGCACAACTATGGCTCTACCACTACAGCCCTCCCCTCCCCTCACCTCTCCTCCTACCCTTATCCCTTTCCCTCCCTTCCCCATTCTCCTCTCCTCTGTGTCTCTATGAAAAGTGGCAGCAGCTGCTGAAGAAGGCAAACCCTTCAATGAGCATCAGCAATTGTGGTGACTGAATGTCCCAGCCTTCTTTCCCAGTTAATCTAACTTGGGAAGAGTTGAGGTGTGCTCTGGCTCTGCTGCCCGTGAAAGGCAGAGAATAAATAACAAGCCAGAGGCATAAACAGATGTGCAGATATATGCAGCTGGCATTTCCCTGCCAAATTACTATGGACAGAATGTTGGCAGGGGGCCAGGATGCCTCCCTCCCTGTTTGGAGTTCGGCCACCAGGACCTATCCAAGCTCGCCATCCATTTGGCAACATCTGAGTGAAGGGAGGGGATGCCAGGGAAGGGAGTGGGAGGTTGCAGGTGCCTTTAGGTTTGGTGAAGAGCTCCAGAAGCTCATCCTAAAGACTCAGGTGGGTGGGGGTTAACATGGTGGGGAGGGATAGGGAGCTCTGACCTGTAGGTTCCTTAGGGTAGTCCCCTCAGGGTGTGGCTTGAGGGTCAATTCTTATCATACTATATAGCTCTGTGCTTCCACCCTCCCACTCACTCAAGGATTGGGTGTTCCTTGATCTTTGATCATATCTGGCATTCCGCAGAGTTGGCATGGAGTACAGGGGGCAGGCACCATCTGGTTAAAAGCCAATCAGAAACTATGCAGAACAAAAAGATGTCACTACAGGCTGGGCTCAGTGGCTCACACCTCTAATCCCAGCACTTTGGAAGGCCAAGGCAGGCAGATCACCTGAGGTTAGGAGTTCAAGACCAGCCTGGCCAACATGGTGAAACCCTGTCTCTACTAAAAATACAAAAATTAGCCGGGCATCATGGCACACGCCTGTAGTCCCAGCTACTCAGGAGGCTGAGGCAGGAGAATCCCTTGAATCCAGGAGGCAGAGGTTACAATGAGGTGAGATTGCACCACTGCACTCCAGCCTGGGACACAGAGTGAGATTCTGTCTCTAAAAAAAGATAAAAAGAAAAAAAACAAGATGTTCCTAGAGACTCCAGCTCTGGAACAAGCAACTGTGCTTGGAATTATTGTACAAGTAACAAAGCAAGTGGGCAGGGAGAGAAAGAATGAGCTAGAAGGAATGTTGCCCAAGGGGGTCTCTCTATGGCTAGCCTCAGATCTGAATTCAGAGACACCAAGCCACCTTCTGGGCTTCATTCAGATCACAAAGGGTCTTTTCTCTTATTAATTTGCCTTTCTTATGCCAGGCCATCTCATGCAGATTTGAGTGGCATGGAAAAGTTTTTCCAGTGCCTGATTATTGCCCTTGCTCCATATAAGGTGCTGCAGATTTCTGACTTTATGGGGATGGGCGATGTCTGCTCTGATGAGCCATGGCATTATGACAGATCTTGAATGGTCTCAATTCTGTAGGCAATGGTGAGCCAAAGAATTATATGACAAAAGTAAGTGGCCTAAAAAGACAAGACTGGGAGTGGAGTGGAAGGATGGGTTGGATGAAGGAGAGATGCAGAGTGGGGAGGCTAGTTGGGAGCCTGTTGTCATTCAGGCCTGATGACGGGATCCTGAGCTATGCAGTGGTAAAGGAACAGAGAGAAGAGTGGAAGAAGAACTGCTGGGACTTTGTGATGAATTGAACAGGAATCAGAGGAAGAGAAATAACGTGGCCACATAATTTATTATGCAATCTAGAACAGTTTTGAACATGAATGGAGTTCTAGCAATGATTTTACCAAGAAAATAGACATGAAGTGTGGACAACTCTGGGCAAATCCGAACACACAGATGCCTTGGTCAAAGATGACTCAAAGTATGGTGTTTGGGCAAGTGCATGTATAGGAATGATACTGACCAAAGCAGGGAGGCTGGGAGGCAGAGTAGCAGGATGGGAAAAGAGGGAACAATGAGCTTGGCCTTGGGTTTGTCAATTGGAAGCACTTAGAGACATTCACCTTGCAATAACCAGCAGGCCACCCTCTTCCAGCATCCATGGGTGCTTGCTTGGCAATGTGTGTTTCAAACCTGAAGGGCGATCAGGGTTAGATATAGTGCTTTTTTTTTTTTTTTTTTTTTTTTTTTTTTTTTTTTTTTTTTTTTTGAGACAGAGTCTTGCTCTGTCCCCTAAGCTGGAGTGCAGTGGTGCAATCTGGGCTCACTGCAACCGCTGCCTCCCAGGTTCAAGCAATTCTCCTGTCTCAGCCTCCTGAGTAGCTGGGATCACAGGCATGCACCACCAAACCTGGCTAATTTTTGTATTTTTAGTAGAGACAGAGTTTCACCATATTGGTCAGGCTGGTCTCAAACTCCTGACTTCAGGTGATCCATCTGCCTCGGCCTCCCAAAGTGCTGGGATTACAGGCGTGAGCCACTGCACCCAGTCTAGTGCATATTTTTTGACTCACAGATGCCACTTCTAGAAATGTTAATCTCAGGAAATATCCATTCTTGTACCAAAAAATGACATATATTAAAGTAGGATCATTGTGGCATCACTTGGAAATAACCTAAAGGTCTATGAATAAAGAATTGGTTCAATCTATTCTGGAGTGTGGTGTGAAATATATCCACATATATTGAGGTATATCCATATATGACCTGGAAAATATCTCTGGTATTTTTAAGTGAAAAAGGCAAATTGCAAAATAGTAGTATGACACGATAAATATACAATAATTGTTTTAAACCCTATTTTTGTGTGTGTGTCTATATGGTGACTATGTAAGAGACCTAGAAGAATATACACTGAATTTTTCACAGTAGTTGCTTATGGAAAAGGGAATAGAACTAGAGGGCAAGAGAAAGGCTTTTACTTCTTTACACATTACAGAAGTTTGACATCGATTTTTTTTTCTTGAGATAGGGTTTCAGTATGTCGCCCAGGCTGGAGGGCAGTGGCATGATCATGGCTCACTCAGCCTCCAACTCCTGGGCTTGAATGATCCTTCCACCTCAGCCTCCTGAGTAGCTGGGACCACAGGTGTGCACCACCATGCCTAGCTGATTTTTGTATTTTTTGTAGAGATGGGGTCTTGCTGTGTTGCCCAGGCAGGTCTCAACTTCTGAGGTCAAGTGATCTACCTGCCTCAGCCTCCCAAAGTGCTAGAATCACAGGCATGAGCCACCATGCCTGGCCAACATGGAAATTTTTATAAGCATATGTTCATAGACTACATTTTTAAAGTAAAAGACCGAAAAAAGGATTTTTTAAACACAGACTAAGGATTATTAAGGGGATAGGTGAAGCCCTAGGAATGGGTGAAACCAGAGACTGGGGCTGAAACTTGAGACCCATTGCCACAGATGGGAAGCTAGGAGCAAGGAGACAAGGCCAGAAAATAAACCCTAGAGGGTGGCCAAAGAGGGTGGAAATCACTTCTGACTCCCAAGGCTAGGGAAATAGAATCTCCACCTCACACATAAGGCTGCCCTCGTCAGTCTCTCCAAATTCTAACCCTCCCCTTCAGGAGAACAGAGCTATACAAGAGCTCAGCTTTGTTCCAGGGCCGTGATGTGTCTTCTGTGACCCACAGCTGTTCCAGACTCCGAGCTGTTAGAGAAAAGCCCAGCTCTACATTAACTGCCACACCAGCTGGATCCTAGCCACCACCTAGGGTGACCCAGCCCCAGCCTAGGTGGCCCCACCCTAGGTAGTCCCGACTTTTTCCTACTTCTCTCCTCTTTCCTAATGCTGTCAAAACTCCCAGCACTTCTCCAGGTGAAAAAAATAATAGCCAAAATTTAATTCCATCTTGGGTGTATTGTGTGTGTATTGTGGGGGATAGTGGGGATGGACAGAGAGCAGCTTGACTCACAAGAGCTCCTCTCCTGGGGAGATGGAACCTGACAGACAGGGGTGTGGGATGCATTGAGGTGACTTCCTGACAAGGCTGTCAGCACGTTTCACTCTTCACTCTCAGCAGCGAGTCCCCTGCAGCTAAGTCGGCTTCTTTTTCTCTGTCTCCACCTCTCTAAGGCTGGCTCTCTTCCCTCTGCCAGTGCCTCTTCTCCCCATTGGGAAGCCCTTTCCAGTGCTCACTTCCTATCTTGGTGCTCCACCTCAGATCTGCTAGGCTTTTTCTTTTTCTTCTTTTAACAGGAATGCATAGAGTCAGCTTTTCTATTAGGGTACCCTAGCCCCTGCCTCCTTCCCAAACACAGCAAATTTTATAGATGATTGGAAGTCCAGGGACGCACACAGCACATGGGACAAGGAGACAATGTGCACACGTGTGTGTGTGTGTGTGCATGTGTGAGAGAGAGAGAGAGAGCTTTTTGGTCTATGTATATGCTGCTAGTGGAGGGAGGGGTTCAGAATGTGTATGGGCTGGAGGAGGGCACAGCTGGCCCTAAACAAGTTTCCTCAGGTCATAGAAGATTATAGATATCAGTATCAGCATTGTCTGTAGAGTTTGTCTCATCAGCAGCCCCCCTCCCCAATTTATAAGTGAGAAAACTGAGGTTCAGAGAGGTTAAGTAACTTATCTTCCATCGCACAGTTAGCTAGTGGTAGAACTAGGGTTAAAACCCAGGAATTCTGACTCATGGATAATACTGTGTTCATAACTCAGAGACCTTAGAGAAAAGGTCCTATCAGGAATTCTGATTCATGGACAAAACTGTGTTCACAACTCAGAGACCTTAGAGAAAAGATCCTGTATCTCAGACACAAAGATGATAAATGCCCAGGCAACAAGGCGAGACCCCCATCTCTACAAAAAAATTAAAAATAAAAAAAATAACAAATAATTGGGGCTTGGTGGCATGTGCCTGTAGCCCCAGCTACTCAGGAGGCTGAGGCAGGAGGATCCCTTCAGCCCAGAAGTTCAAGGCTGCTGTGAGCTATAATCACACCACTGCATGCCAGCCTAGGAGACAGAGACCTTGTCTCAAAAAAATTAAATTAAATTAAATTAAATTAAATTAAATCAAATCTTAAAAGATGAGGCTGGGCGCAGTGGTGCATACCTGTAATCCCAGCACTTTGTGAGGTTGAGGCAGGTGGATCACATGAGATTCAGAGTTTGAGACGAGCCAGGCCAACATGTCTCTACTAAAATTACAAAAATTAGCAGGGTGTGATGGTGCATGCCTGTAATCCCAGCTACTTGGGAGGCTGAGGCACGAGAATCACTCGAATCTGGGAGGCAGAGGTTGCACTGAGCCAAGATGGCACCACTGCACTCCAGCCTGGGCTACCGAGAGAGACTTTGTCTCAAAAAAACAAACACAAAACCAAACAAGAAAACCGTAAAGATGATAGATTTGACTAATAGCTTCTTTAAAGTGGTGGAAAAATCTAGAATCTTCTGGCCTTCAACCTGCCCAAGGGACAGGCCGGGCCCTGTCTCTCTGTGTCCCCACCAGCCCCAGTGGTGACAGCAACCCCTCTCCTTTCCATCACCACTGATTCTCTCCTGCCAGAGTTCTCCTTGGCTGGGTGTTTCTTACCCACCCTTATTCCCCCCGGCTTCATCCAAGGACCCAGCCCAAGACAAATTTATATTCCCTTACCCAAGCTCTGATTCCAGCTTAGGGGCTTGCTTGACTTTTTCGAGAGTCCTCTGTTTCCCAGCCCAAATCTGAAGTCCCCTTTGAGCCACAGCTCCTTGGCATTGGAGTCATTTGACTGCTTCAGAAATGACCCACGACATCTTCCCCTTCATTGATTGGAAGAAAAATTGGTTCTTAACACAAGCTCTGTTCATTTGACAGCAACATGAAACGCCAGTACAGGGCAGCCACCCCCTCTATCCCTGCTCAGTATGCTGTAAGGTCTGCGGGTCCCCTTGCGGAGCGCATACATGAAGATTGTCTTCCCCACCATGCTCTGCCCCCAACCCCCGCCAGGAGCCTCTGCTATGAGGGGACTGTGGTGGGTACGGCAGGTTTCTCCTATTGCTCGAATCGCCTCTCCCACCTGCCCACAGCTCCCCCAGGAAGAGGAGTGGAAAGAAGGGTGCGGAAAAGAGGTTGGCAGAGCAGTAAAATGTCAGGGCCTTTCCTCTCTGCTCCCTCTCACGGCCCTGGAAGCGTCCCGCTTTCTCCCTCTCCCCTCTCCCCATCTCCATCTCCTCCCTTTCCCTCTTTCTCCTTGGCAGACCCCGATGCAACCGCTGCAGAGGCAATGGCATTTGGGGGATGAGGCGGGAGAGGTTAATTATTGCTCCCTCGCCCCCCACGCCCCTCCCCACAAGATGTATCTGACTGTCAGAAGGGGTGACAGATGAAGACAAAGTACAGGTACGGAGCAAACCGGCCCTTCTTGTACCAGCCAGGGGTGGGGGTGGAGGGGGGCGTGCTACGGAAGTTTTAACCCCTCCAATGCTGGTTCACACGGCAGGGAGGGGCGTCGGGAGTCAGGGAAGCCGGAGTTAGAACCTGGGTCCTGATGAGAGCCGGCTGAACCCAGAAAACCTGTGGGGCCTCTTGCCTTGCCCCAGTGATCTGAGGTGGGGGGCTAGGTTGCTGGGAGCGACTGTCCCAGAGGCTACGGAATCAAGGTCACAAGCAATCATTCAGAGAACTTTATGGGAACAGAGAAAGGGGCTCATGGAGTAGCCTAGGTCGACCTGGGGACTCAGGAACCCCAGTAAGAGGGAGCGTTCCACCACTCTTTCACCTTCTCCGTGACAATGCCCCCCTCACATGTCTGTCCCCAAGGCTGCTTGTCAGGGTGTGCTGTGTATTTGAGAATGGGCGTCTGTGTAATTGTGTGTCTGAAACTGTGTGTACTTCTGATGGTGTAATGCAATAGGCTTGGAAGTACTGGACTGCATTGGGGTTGTGTGTGTGCGTGCGTGCACGTGTGTGAACGGGTGCGTGCATACACACCCATGGGTGCTTGGAAGGTATCTAAGGGTACTGTGATGGTGCCTGTATTGTGAGCACAATGTGCTGTGAGTGTGCATGAGAGAGAGTACTTCTGTCTGTAAGTATGGCTGTGGTGAAGGAGTGTGTGTCAGGAGAATGTGGATGTGTGCGTGTAAGTACTGAAGTGTCTGCATTTGGGACTGTACACGTGTGCTAGAGTGAGAGCTATGTGGACGTGGATTATGGTGTAAGTGTGAGCATGGTTGTGTGTGCACGCACGCTGTGTGCGCACTGGGCTTGAGGCTGCAGCCTCTTTCTCTCACTGGCGTCCCTCCCTTTCCTGACTCCCCTCTCTCCATAAGCAAATGAGGTGAAATAATTAATTTTCCATTTAAATGCCCTATGTCCAAGCCAGAATAAAAACAAAGTGATTTCATAAAATTGTCTTTAAAAGGGAAAAGAGGAAAATAAATGTCTGCTCTGCTCCTCTCCCTGGCGTTCAGGGAGGACCCAAGCCCTTCAAAGTTAATTAAAACAGGAACTAAAATCACAGAATCGCTTCCCAATCCTTTTGCCATCGCTCTCTGTCTTAAAGGTAAGGCAGCTCCAGAACTGCTGCCCTGTGCCTGGAGGGTTCCTCCTGTTCTAAGTTTTGACTTCTCCCAGGACCAGCCCTTACTCTCAGCAGGCACCTTGGCCTTCCTGCACCCGTGTCTGGGGGAGGCAGCTCCGTCCCCACTTCCCTCCTCCCAAAGAGTCATTAAAGGCTTTGTCTGGTCATTTGAAGTCCTTGATGGACACTGGTCCCCATCAGAAGCTTCCGGCCTTGCCTCCTCCCAGGACACAGCCGGCCCTCAGCCCCTGCTGCTCCCCCGCCCCAGGTCCCTTGAGCCTCCAGCTGCTCTGAGCTTTATCTGTCTTCACTGACCCCCTGGCCCAGTCCTCAGCTCCAGCCCAGCACAGTTCCGGCTGCTTCCGCCTGGTCTGTATCTGTTCCCCATCAGAGGCCCCACTGGAGCTCTAGCCCTTCATCAGCCCAGATAAAAGAGATGGATGGAGGTGACTTTGGGGGATGCCCCTCCTCAGAAGCCCAGAGGTAGAGCCTTGGGTTCTGACAAGGGCTCCCTGAGGAGGGCTAGGGGTGGGGGTGAAGACTGTTGAGCTCTCTGGAAGCCCAGTCCCTGCCCATTTCTATCCTGCCTCAGCCTTTCCCTTTTTCCTAAGGCCCAATTCCTAAGGCCTCCTCCAGGCAGGTGCCAAGACTGCAATCACCCCATTCTCCAACAAACCCACTTCAGCAGGAAGCTCTGCACTGGGCACCCAGCCCCCATCTCCATGCAGATCATCTGCCCCAAAATAGTAGTGCGTAATAAAACTGACATTTGTTGAGCACCTATTTTGTTACAGACACATTGCTTATAAGATCTCTAATTCTTGTCATAACCCCTATGGAGTAAATTTTATCACTATATTGCAGAAGAGGACACAGAAGAAGGAAGGTTAAGAAACCTACCCAATGTATGCACTTCAAAAGCAGTAGAACTGGCTGAGTGGGGTGGTGCATGACTGTACTCCCAGCTACTCAAGAAGCTGAGGCGGGAGGATTGACTGCTCCAGCTCAGGAGTTCAAGGGTGCAGTGAGCCATGATCATGCCATTTTAGTCTGGGCAACAAAGCGACACCCTGACTTTAAAAAAAAAAGGAAAAGAAAAGAAAAGTAAAGAAAAGAAAAGCAGTGGAACTGAGACTCAATCTCATACTGCAAAACCTCCTGTGCAAAGATCTACCATTACCCTTCAGAAATTACTCCCCCTAGAAACCCCCCACTACTGCCCCTAGAAATTAACCCCTCTGACACTAAGGAGTTAGGCCCAGGAGAACTGTGGGGCCTTCTCCAGCCCTACTCCAGCTCTTGGGGTGGGGGTAGCAGGAAGTAATTGTCCCTAGAGTCCTCAACCCTTATCCTGGGAGACTCCATTACTTCCCTCAAGCTGTCACCACTTCTCATAGAGACCCTGTCTTTTCTCCCAGGGGACTCCAGCCCTCATTTCAGTGAAGGTACTGAGTACTTCAAGGTTCTCCCCACCAAGAGAATGGGATGAGATTTGATTGTGGGGTAACTCTTGTCACCACAACTGGACTTCCATAACTGTCCACCCTGTCCAGAGAGCCTTCAGTTGCCCAAATGGAAGAGTAAATGTCAAAACCAAATCCAGACCAGGCACAGTGGCATGTGCCTATAGACCCAACTACTCGGGAGGCTGAGGCAGAAGGATCTCTTGAGCCCAGGACTTCAAGTCTAGTCTGGGCAACAGAGCAAGACCCCGCCTCTAAAAGATAAATAAATCAGAAAAATAAATCCAGGCCAGGAACTAGCTTGCGTTTTTAGCAATCCCCCCCACCCAACCACACTCCCTAACCAGCAAGGACACAGCCCAGGGATCTAAGGCCTCAACCCTGGGGGAAAAAAAGAGGCCCTGAAGAAAGGGGAAAAGGCAGTGAAGGGGCAGAAACCCTGGTAGTCCAGCAAGGGTAGGTGAGAAGGAAGGGGAGAGGTATGAGTATTACCATAGACCAAAGGTTGAGGTGGCACCTGGAGACTCCCAGACTTGACTGCATCTGGAAAGCATATAGCAAAAGCAGGAAAAGGAAGAAATGATTCAGAAGCACCTTCCCACTTCAGTCCTAGAAATATGTGTGTGTTGGTGGAATGGGTGGATAGTCTATGACCTTTTGCAGGTCTACGCCCCACCCTTGTTTGAACCCCTTGGGCCGAGCCCATACTGGAAGCTGGTAATGGCAGCTGGGTGGGAAATGACCCAGGTGGCTGGGACAAGGCTTCATGGGATGCTGGTATTGTGAACCCTGCCCCACCTCGCCCACCATTTAAGTGAGTCACCTAAGCCAGGCCAGGCCCTGGAGCCTTAGCTCTCCTCCTCTGCCCCAGCATATCTGAGAGCCAGCTTGAGCAGAGAGAGGGCTAAACTGGGGCCCAGCTTAGAGAGAGAGTGGGGGTGGGGATGGGGAGGGAGGGATGACTCCCCCAAGATGGCTTCCAGGCTCCACCCCCAGACAGGTGTATCCCTGCCACCAGAGCCTCTATTTCTGCCCTGCCCCACCCCAATACCATCCTCAATCCCAACCTCATTACTCACTTCCGCCCCTTTCTCTATCCCACCACCCCATCCCTCCCCAAGTGTCCTCAAACCACCCCCCATTATCCGCAAGTGACTCCCAGAGCTCACTGCCTCCCAGAATTTATCCCTCCCGGTCTCTAAGTGCCCTCAGAGAACCTAGCCTCTTACCCCAGCCTCCCAGACCCCACTCCCACCCTTCCCCAGCACTGAGCAGAGGCAAGACTTGATATGCACTAACAGTTCCTTACCACGCATGGACTTACACAGCTGTTCCCAATTTAGAAAGAGTTCAGTCAATCAGAAGGCTGAGGAAATAACCACAGTGCATCCTAGGAGGCAACAGGCCTATGTCTCTAGCTTCTTTCCTTCTGCCCTCAGCTGCCTTCATGCTCAGAATAGAGCTCCAGGTGACAGGACCAGTGATTGTGAGCAAAAAACCAGGGAATCTCCAGGCCTACCACAGTTTAAGCCTATCTACTCCTCGCATATACACATATTAGACAGTATTATATGTGCGTGTGTGCATAATCCTGGAAATATAAATATACATAATTATCATAAGTATACATACACATCTTAGACTGTTCCTCATGTTCCATGAGGGCAGGAACAATTTTCTTTTAAGGCTCTGTCACCCAGGCTGGAGTGGTACAATCATAGCTCACTGGCAGCTTTGAAGTCCTGACTCAAGCAATCCACCTGCCTCAGCTGCTAGAGTAGCTAGGATTATAGGTGTGTGCCATCACACCCAACAAATTTTTAAAAATGTTTTTTGTTACGGGGCTTCACTGTGTTACTCAGGCTGGTCTCGAACTCCTGGGCTCAAGCAATCCTCCTATTTCAGCCTCCCAAAGTGCTTGGGTTACAGGCAATTTTTTTCCCTTGATATAGCCCCAGTGCTGGTACATAACAAATATTTGTAGAAAGAATATGACACAGCCGGGCATCATGGCTCATGCCTGTAATTCCCAGCTACTCAGGAGGCTAAGACAGGAGGATCACTTGAGCCCAGGAGTTTGGGGCTGCAGTGAGCTATGAAAGTGCTACTGTATTCCAGCCTGGGTGACAGAGCAAGATCCTGTCTCTAAAACAAAAAAAAAAGAATGAATGAATGAATGAATGATACATAATGGAATATATACTTGAAAATAAATGTCTATACATATACATATAACAATACACCCATATATACTTTTGCACACACATACATACATACAAAACCTACATGTAGGCCAGGCGCGGTGACCCATGCCTGTAATCCCAGCACTTTGGGAGGCCAAGGCGGGCAGATCACTGGAGATCAGGAGTTGGAGACCAGCCTGGCCAACATGGTGAAACCACATCTCTACTAAAAATACAAAAAATTAGCTGGGCATGGTGATGCACACCTGTAATCCCAGCTACTTGGGAGGCTGAGGCAGGAGAATCGCTCGAATCTGATTACAGTGAGCTGAGATAGCACAACTGCAATCCAGCCTGGGCAACAGAGTAAGACTCCATCTCAAAAAAAAACTACATGTATAATATGCATTTAGATGTATACATGTATACATACAATGCACACATAACTACTATGGATATATTAGATTTTGCATATAGATATCATATCAATATATGCTACACATACACGTGCACATTCACATACATTAAATGAATACAAATTGAAGCATCTTGTTTTTACTCAGATTTTTCCAGTCAAGTAAATTGTCTCCAGGCCCCTGGCCCAGGTCTGAGTGTCACTACCAGAATGATCCACCAGATGGCACTCCTTCGCCACTTCCTGTACTCCCAAGTTGCCAGAGATGTCGCCTCTTTCCGCTAAGGCACAAAACTTGCAGAGCCAGGTGTTCCCCAGGCGATTCCCCGCACGCCACCGCCCGCACCCTCCCCCCAGCCCCCACCAGCGTGGTGAGCGTGTCCTCGGTCCCCAAGGTCTGCAGTCTTTGCCCTCTCTGAGTCGGGTTCATCTCTCGGGCTTCCAGGCTTCTTTTTGAGGGGCGCTCTCCGGCTTCGGGCTCAGTTCTGCCCAGTCCGCACATCGACCCCCCGGTCACCAGAGCGCCAGGGGCTGGGCTTCTCCAGGACACCACCGGTTATACCACCACGGCTGCACAACCCTTCTTTGGAGCCTTAGCGATGACGAGCAGCCAGGCGAAGCGGCCCTCCGCCTCACGACAGCCCGAGGAGGGGATCAAGGTCATTTTCAGACAGCCCCCTCTGGCTTTCTCTTCACACCCTACCCTAGATGGAGGGGAGAGGCACGCCCAGCCCGGCTCAGCTAAAAGCAAGAAGAAGAGCCTGGCCGAGACCTGGAAGCCTCGGCTTGGGAGGGGCTGGTCCGACGGACCCTTCCTGCCCCGGTTGGTCCGGACCCCAGATCTCTGGGTAGGATCCAAAAGAAAGAGCATTCCAGGGTTTTCAAGCGGACTATACTTAAAATCCGGAGGTGGGGGAATGTAGGGTGCGACTGAGCCTCTCCCGCCTTCAGGCCTGGGCAACTCTGGGTCGGCGCTCCTGTAACCTCAGATCTCGGGTGTGAGCAACCTAGGACACAAAACCGGGGATGGCTTGGAAGCCCGTGGGGAGGCGAAACCGGGAGTTCCGGCAGCGGCTCAGCCTCCCCCTCCTCCTCCCTTCCCTTCCCCTCCCTTCCCCCGGGAGCAGCGGGAAATTATTTATTAAAACGCCGCCCGCGCTCTCATTTATTTGCGGTGAATAATCCTCGGCATCTCAGCACGTTTATTAAACCTTTCCCGTCCCCGCGCCCGCATTACTTTAATAATAAATCGCATGTCACTTTCCAGCGACGTTATTAAAGCGGGTCCGCTGCAGCAGAGGCGGGGTGCGGGGAGGGAGGGGGCGGTGGACAACAGTTCTCCCATTCCAGGATGTGGGGCTTGAACCAGCATGGCGGCGGAGGGGAAAACTGAGGCTGCTAGGAGGCTGCTCCTGAACACCTACAAAGTCGGCTAACGCGATCAAGGAGTACGGATTCCCCGGGACCTGCGTGACCCTCTCTGGTGGGGTGGGCTTTTGGTGAAGAGCCTCTGCTCTGCAGGTGGACGCGGTAGGGGCTATGGGCCCGCAGAGGGCGCCTTGGAGCCCAGCTGGGCTAAGAACAAGCTAGGGGCGGATTCCCTGGCTGATGCTGGGACTCACACCCAAGTTCCCTCTTTCAGCACTGAGTGGATTTTGGCCACGGTGCCGAACAGCACGCCCCACCCCCGCCTACCCCTCTGATTCTGCTTCTGTGGGGGCCCTGGAATCGGCTCCCAGTATCCAACCCGCTTGCGCTGTTGTGCGCGGCTCCTGGGGCCGCCCGGCTCCAGCCTGGGTTCGGCAATAAACACTGTCGCTGGCTTAAGGACCTGGGTCAAGGCAGCAGTAGATGGAGTCGTGCGTAGCCGCGGGAGGGGCGGCCAAGCAGGACCTGGGGTTGGAGTTCCGGCCCACGCCCCTCCCATGAGGCCAGGCTCCCTGCGTTGGGCCTCAGAGGACAAACTCTGACTCTGAGCCAAGGGCAGGCCCTCCCGCGGTGGCGCCAGGATCCGGGTGGAGCGCTGGCGTGTAGGAGGCTGTCGCCATCCACACACAGTGTCTCGGCCTCGCTGACTTATGCTTTCATTCTCTCCGTCAATCGTTAAATAAACATTGAGTCTCACCAGTGTCCCTGAGCTAGGTAAGGAGAATGAGGAAAGAGATTTGGGGACCCCAAGCCAGAGAGGACAGGTCACAATTGGGGCAGATAGGAAACACGCTTACCATGGCTCTGGCTTCTGCAGGAAAAGGGTAGATTCCTATGGGAGCTGGGGAAGAGTATGGACCACACAGGTGACCAAACTTCTACCCTCCTCTCTCTATGCATTCATTTTGGGGGCCTACCCACATAGGCCTGATTCCCCTTTCTGGCCTGAGGAAGCGTTTGGAGTAAGATGAGCACAGAAGCAGGTAATGTATACCAGCTCCAATGGAGGGCATACCGGGAAGATAACTTCCCTCCAACCAAATGGCTCCAGCCTCCCTCCCTCAAAGGCAGGATAGGCCCAAGTTCAAACCTTCTCTCTGTACATCTGGCAGGCATGTGCTTAGAGAGCAGGCCCTGCAGCTTCTAGAAGCCAGAGTTCTGTTAGTGTGGGAGGCCTGCCAGGGATATTCAGTTTTCATGTGCACATCTGCATAAACTGTCTGTGCATCTGTCTGTGCATCATTAGAAATCTTTATTGGTGCCTAGCCCTGTACTAGGTTTTGTCCAGTACAGAGCGGTATAAGATCTGGAGTTGGCCTCACCCATCTCTCTGCACTGAACTAAGCCATGGTCTGCTGTGCTCTCTCTTGTGCAAAAGAGGGCAGACAGCAAAGGGGACTTGCAGTCAGTAGGTGCAACTGGGGCTTAGGAGAGAGGGAAAAGTTCTGGAAGATGAGTTTGGGGAAAGGGCAAACAAGCTAGGTAAACGTTGGGGACCAGGAAATAGCAAGAACCAGGGCCTGGGAGGAAGGGCAGTTAGAAATGTGGCGGAGTAGGGCTGGACGAAGTGGAAAATCCTGGTGCCTGTGCCTCCATGTCTGCTCCGGCCCCCATCCCAGCCTGGGGAACAACCTGTTGGAGGTCCTACTGGCCAGGGCATCTCCTGCATGGGCCCCTTTATACCCCACCGGTCTTGGTCTCAGCCTCTCTCCCTAACCTCCTCCAGCTTTTGTCTCTCCCCTACCACCCTGCTACCTTGGAGTTAAATAGGCCTCCCATGATCATCCCCATGAAAGCAGTCCATGAAGGGACTCTGCTCCACTTTCCAGGTCTTTTCAAGAGCAGGGATGAACACTATAGCTGCTCACCCACCCCCATGGGCCAGAGCTAGTAGTAATCGTCACTCTCTTGACTCTCAGCTTCCTCCTCAGGAACCAGGTTTAGTGATCGCAGCTGGGGGATGCCTGTAGAATTCAGCTGGTCTGCAAACACACGTGGGCAAAGGAGAGAGAACAGGAGAGAGGGGCTGTCAGTCCAACATAGCCCAGTCTGTGGAAGGCTATGCTTGTGTATGCATGCACATGCACACAGACACATGGACTGTTTCTTATATATTCACAGCTGGAATCCAGCACCATCCCCCCAACCCCCAGAGCTCAGGGATCCCCTTACCAGGTGTGAGCACTGTCAAGCTAGCAGGGGCCTCCACCTGACCCAGCGCATTGCGGGCAAGGCAGCGGTAGGTGCCCTCATCGCTGGGACGCACAGCCTGGATCTGCAGCCAGCCAGTCACCTCAAACCTCTGGGGTCCACCCCTAAACTGGAGCCAGGCAAGGAATCAGCGAGGTCCTTCTGGAGGGCCCTGGGCTGCCTGAGGGAAACCTCTCCCACCCATCTCTACCTGCACGGAGATGTGGGGGTCATCCCCTGGCAGCTGGATGTCCAAGCCATCCTTCCTCCACTCGATGGAGGCCATGGGGTAGGCAAACACCTCACAGCCAAAGATCACATCCTGCCCTGTCACATTCCAAGTGTCATATGGATGTGACACGATCTGGGGCCCTGGGGGTGAAGGTGGGAGGTCTGAGAATAGCATGGCCCAGCAAAGGCATGCAGTCTGGCAAACACATGATACACAAATTTTTGTGGACATGCTTGTGGCAGAACACAATATATGCTGAGGTAAATACATATCCATAAACACACCGTGACACACACAGGTACACACAGATGTGGATGCTGGTACACACAAGGGTACCACGCAGATGTGGAGATAGATAATACATGCACATGTGCACATAGGACCTCATGCAGACCCAATGCACAAACAAGCACACACACCTACACTGTAGCGTGGCAGCCACTCTGTCCCCAACTGCTCTCCTGTCCTCATTCCACCCTCCCCAGCCTTTCCCGCAGTGCCTGTAACTAAAACCTTCCAGATACCCGTTCCCCTTTTCTAAACAGGCCCAGTTCCCAAAGGCGGAAAACCAGCCGTTCCCTACACAGCACCCCCTGGGGGAGTCCCGCGGCAAGGCGGAGAACCTGAAGCTGGACTTGTGCAACAGGCAGGAGGCCTGCAGGAGTGCAGGAAATTGCTGGGATCCCCGCGGGGTGTTTGTTTTCTGACTGCCCCAGCCGAGGCAGACACAGAGCCGGGGCTCAGGAAGTGAAAGTTACTAAAGCTGCCAAGGAAAGCTAGAAGCCTGAATGGCCCCCAGTCCCCGGGGATAGAGAGAGAACTAGCTGAGCTTCCTGCTCCTCTTCACTAATCCCTAAACGCAGGAGAAAGGAGAGAGGTGGGGAGACTGAGTGAACAGACTGCTCTAAGAATCTGTCCAAATGAAACGTGATTGCATCTCACAGGAACCCGTTTTGCTGCCTGGACTCCACTGGTCTGGGAAAAGTGTGTGTGGAGGAGGGGTTCTGAGCAAACCATAGGCTATGTGCCTGCGCCCTCAGAGGACCTGTCTCTCCCTGCCAGCCAGCTCTGGAGCTTTCACATGGTTCAGCGCATGCAGCTTGCTGACGAAGCCCAGGACCCTCACTCCACTCCACCCCCCCCACCCCCACCTTCAGGTGGCAGCTTCTATGGACCAGTAGCGAGAGCAGGGTTTTATACTGGACTCGAGGTCTCTATGGCCTTATCTATTTTGATCTGCTGGCCAGAGACCAATGATGTCAGGGGTCGGGAAGCAGTGCCTCTAGGAAACCTAAGTGCTTGGGTGGGGGCCCCGGGCCGTGCGTACCCGATTCGCAGGGCCCCGGGTGTGCCACAGTGAGGTTGGCAGCGGGCCGAGCGCGGGCCGCCTCCTGCAGGCGGCAGATCTGGGCGTAGGTGTGACCGTCGGACCCGCAGAGCGGGCTCTGCGAGCGACAGGCACACAGCGGTTCTGGCACCTCTCCGCGGCTCAGGTCGCCGCCTGTGTCCAGCCGGCACTCAAGCTGCTCGCCGCAGTGCCCGTAGAAGTGAGCACTGGGGTCCAGGTCGCAGAGCTGGCCCTCGAGGTTGGCGCATTCCCAGCAGCAGCCGCACGCGTCGCGCACCCAGCCCGCCAGGCAACCCCGCGGCGCGGCGCACTCTTCTGGCCGGCAGGGAGCGCAGCCCTCGCCCTCCGCTAGCAGCCGCAGCCAGCCGCGCCGCAGGTAATCTGGGCCTGAGGACGGCCTTGCGCCGGTCGGGAGTGGCGTCCGCACCATCAGCAGTAGCAGGAGCACAGGCAGCGCCAAGGCAGCTGCGGGTGGCGGCGGCATGGTTAGCGGGAAGCCCTGCGAGCACTCGGGGCATCAGCGCGTTCGTGGCACCCTGCCAGGAAGGGAAGCCAGGTCAGGAGGTCAGAAACAGGACCTGCGCCGAAAGACCAACCTCACTGCTTCTTGTACCAAAGCATGACGCTAGCATCGCCCCCTCCCCTGCTACCAAGTAGACTCCCCCAACACATAGGCCTAGTGACGCTCTAGGGATTATCCAGTTATGACAGTTAGCAATCAGTTGGGCTGTTCTCGGGGATGGCTGGGAGTGAAGAAAGATGAGGAAGGGGTGATAAAGCTCAAGCGCACGCACACCCACCACGAGCACCACTTCCGTGCACCATCCGACTCCGATCCCTGGCCCCTAAGCATCCTTGCCCAAAGAGAATGGACGGCTCCAGAAGTAAGAAGCTCTTAATGGGGGGTGGAAACAGGGGGAGCTGATGCCCCCTTGCTTATGGCCTGGGGCACAGAGTGCTCACCTAGTGTCCGGGACTAGGCCCTTCGCAGCAGCGGTGATTCGAGTCCGAAAGAAAAGGTTATGGAAATAAAGCAGGGGCGCAGTCAGCTGGGCCCGCCAGCCACCTCTGCTTCGGCCTGAGGACTTCTGAGAGAGCCCACGGACTCGGATTCAGAAAACAGCTCCTCCGCCCCCTCTCTCCGCCCCTCGATTTAGCGCACCCGCCTTCCCACTGGTTGGTTCTAAGGCTGCCAATTTTATGTAGCCGCACGGGACCCTCCCGGGTCCTTTCCCCCAGCCTGGCCCAAAGTCACAGTGCGAGCAGAGGAGCCGTAACCAGACACCGAGGTTAGGAGAGAGGAAGGGGGTGAGGACCAGAGGCGGGGAGTGGGGGTAGGAGTTTGGCTGGGAAGCTCAAAGTTTTGGCTGAACGGCTAGGCCCTGTCCCATCTGCCTTTACAGTCCCTGGCGTCGGCGAGGGCAGCTGCATAAGGGGGAGGCGGCAGGAGCTCTGGTGCCAAGTCATTTTACGTCGATGTCGGGGCGCCCCTAGAGGGCGGGACCAACCAACTTCGCCTCCCCGCAGCCCAGGGCTGGTTCCTGGGAGCGACTGCAGTCTTGCCCACCCAGCTCCCCCACCGAGGCGCTGATAGACTGGGCGCCTACATCTGCCTTCCCTCATCTGGCCTCCTCCTTCCTCCCCACATCCGGCAGGTGCTGCAACCCGCGGGTGAGCCGGGTGATTCGGGGTCAGAGCCAACCAGCGGCCGCAGGGAGAGGCGGGCTGGGTCTCCCCGGCGGGCGTCCCTCGGGTCGGGATTACAGGTTACGGTTGCGAGGCTGGCAGGGCCGGAGACACTCGGCCTCGCGGCCGCCACCACTGCCACCGTGGCACTTTGGGCCGGGGGCGGGGAGGAGAGCATTCCTGGGGGCCCGCCCGCCAAACCCCGGTCGGGCAGGCCCCTCCCCGGATGGCCCCAAGCGGCTCAGAGAAGCCGCGGCGCAGTCCAGCTCGCTGGGGGTGGGGGAGGGGCGGGGGACAGAACTAGCAATCGGCGGCCGGCGAGGGGGCGGTACTTAGCCAGGCTCCGCCCACAATGCCTGGCTGCGGTGCCCGCCCGCCTGCGCGGGATCGATACTCCGCATGCGCACTGGAGCCCTGGAATCCAACCGGCACTCTCCCTTCAGAGAGCGCCCCTGAGTTGGGCCAACCCCATTCATTCAGGGGCTCCCGAGCCACACAGGCGCCATCCCTGGCCAGAGGGGTTCTGAGGAGGGGGGCAAGGGCAGACACTCTCTCCTGGTCTCAAATTCGAAAGAGGGACTATAACGGAACTTCACGCGTGGCCTCGCAACTGTCGCGAGAATCAAAACAGGAACTCTACGAACCGAGAACACTAAGAGCCCGCGGATTTTAAACAGGAAAAAGAAAGGGCGGAGCCAGCTCTGGCGGATAGTTGTGAGTAATCCCTAGTCCTTGGCCTAAGTGTCGACCTGGGGCAGAAGGGGAACTGTCAGAGAGCTGCCGGAAACCGTGAAAAAGACCAGAGACAGGGACTTGTGGGGCTGACGAATGGAGTCTACCAAGGAGAGGTCTCTGGCTCTAACAAAACACCTTGGGGACGGAGCTCCTTGCCCGGGATACAGAGCAGAAACAAGTCCGGGATCTCTTAATGAATTGCTGCCGGCTTCTAAGGCCTGGAGCTGATATTTCAACAACAAACTCCACAGACCTGGAAACTCTTCACTTATCCCACTATTGTAGACGGTTGCTTACTTTCAGTCTTTCCTATGCTCTAAGCTTCTGGTAGTAGGAATCGTGCCTAACTCACTACTGTATCTTGTGAACCTAGCCCCGAGCCAGGTGGCACGGCAAACTCTTGGTAAATATTTGTGGATTAAATGTGAAAGACTGCCTGAGTGTTTAACCTGAATTTTCTGAGTCGCTGATGGAGAACAGTAGATAGACGGCGAACCGGCGCCCTCTGGTGGACTTGTGGTTAGTGACGAGAACATCCTGGAACCGTGCATCCAGGTAGGCACAAAGATAATAAAAGGGGATCCAACCCGGGAGGCGGGGCTTGCAGTGAGCTGAGATCCGGCCACTGCACTCCAGCCCGGGCGACAGAGTGAGACTCCGTCTAAAAAAAAAAAAAAAAAGGGGGGGGATCCGCTGTTATTAAGTAGAGATTTTGTTCCTGTAAAACCCTACATACCGTAAAAATACTTTTAGAAGGGAGTTTTTTGAATAGGACACAACTTGAGAGTTTAGATACATTCCCCGATCCTCAGCATCCCATACTTTATCCGTCAAGGCTCCAAAACTTTCGGTAACACCTATGCGCATCGTAAATAGTAAAGAGATAGCAAATGATTTTGCGTATTTATACTTTGAAAACGTTTACTCGGTTTTGTGCAAAACGGGCCAAAGGGAAGGGATTCTCTAGCCTAGATGATGTGAATACTGCTAGGGAGAGGAGCCAGGTGGCAGCATCCTTTGCATTTAATGAGGGAGACTAGATCCAGATGGGCAGGGCGACGTTGAAATTTGTTGAATAGGCCGGGCGCGGTGGCTCAAGCCTGTAATCCCAGCACTTTGGGAGGCCGAGACCATCCTGGCTAACATGGTGAAACCCCGTCTCTACTAAAAATACAAAAAAACTAGCCGGGCGAGGTGGCGGGTGCCTGTAGTCCCAGCTACTTGGGAGGCTGAGGCAGGAGAATGGCGGGAACCCGGGAGGTGGAGCTTGCAGTGAGCTGAGATCCCGCCACTGCACTCCAGCCTGGGCGACAGAGCGAGACTCTGTCTCAAAAAAAAAAAAAAAAAAAAAGAAATTTGTTGAATAATAGATGGCTCCGCCTCTTTTTTCCCTTTTTCCTGCAGATGCTTGTACTGAAGAAGGAATGAGGTATAGAATGTAGTTTTCTTTCCACCGTGAAACCCTCTGTTCACAAGATTATCATACGTTCACTTTCAGTCACTGACACATGAAATAACTGCAATATAATGACAGAATGATGAGCTGGAGTGTGGTGGTGCACACCTGTAGTCCCAGCTATTTGGGAGGCTGAGGCAGTAGGATCCCTTGAGCTCAAGGGTTCGAGAGACCATGTCTTTTTAAAAATACAATTTTAGGGCCAGGCATGGTAGCTCACACCTCTTAATCCCAGCACTTTGGGAGGCAGAGGCAGGCAGATCACCTGAGGTCAGGAGCTGGAGACCAGCTTGGCCAATATGGTGAAACCCCCGTCTCTACTAAAAATACAAAAATTAGCTGGGCGTGGTGGTGCACGCCTGTACTCCCAGCTACTCAGGAGGCTGAGGCAGGAGAATCGCTTGAACCTGGGAGGCAGAGGTTGCAGTGAGCCCAAATCACCCCACTGTACTCCAGCCTGGGCGACAGAGCAAGACCTCTGAAAAAAAAAGAAAGAAAGAAAAAAAGAAAGAAAAAATAGAATTTTAAAAATAAAAGAGTGAAGAGGGCCCTGTGCAGATGAACAACAGAAGATGAAACAAGGCATATAGGTCATTGTTTAATTTGGTAAAAACAAAAAATAAATTACTTCAAAGGACCCACATATTTTAACCTGTCACTTCATGAACCCTGTTTTGACACAGCTGGTGAAAATAGTAGAGTTGCAACTTTGAGGAAGAAGCAGGAGTGAAATAAATGGTCCATATTGACCTATTAGAGACAGATACAGATAAATTGTGCTTCCTGTGAATATTAGAATAGGTTGAGTCGGGAAAAAAAAAAGGCTAAACATAGATAATTAAAATGGAATACCTTGTAGCTGCGAACTATGACAAATAGGTAAACTCAAAATAACGTATGTAGGAAACAAAGTGAAAAGTACATGTAGAAAAATAAGGTTAAGAGAAAAGAAGAGGCTGGGCGCGGTAGCTCAAGCCTGTAATCCCAGCACTTTGGGAGGCCGAGACGGGCGGATCACGAGGTCAGGAGATCGAGACCATCCTGGCTAACATGGTGAAACCCCGTCTCTACTAAAAAATACAAAAAACTAGCCGGGCGAGGTGGCAGGCGCCTGTAGTCCCAGCTACTTGGGAGGCTGAGGCAGGAGAATGGCGGGAACCCGGGAGGCGGAGCTTGCAGTGAGCTGAGATCCGGCCACTACACTCCAGCCTGGGCGACAGAGCGAGACTCCGTCTCAAAAAAAAAAAAAAGAGAGAAAAGAAGAAGTATATGGATATTGATCACAACTGTATGTATATTTATCATCTATATCATCAATAAACACGCTAAGAGAATTTGGAATGAGGCTAGTGGTTGAGTGTAATACTCACTACTCCTTTATTTTGTAAGTTATTTTTCCTTTTTTTTTTTTTAAGACAGAGTCCAGTTTTGTCGCCCAGGCTGGAGTGCAGTGGCACAGTCTCAGCTCACTGCAACCTCGGCCTCCCAGGTTCAAGTGATTCTCCTGCCTCAGCCTCCTGAGTAGCCACCCGGCTAATTTTTTTTTTTTTTTTTTTTTTTTAAGTAGAGACAGGGTTTTGCCATGTTGGCCAGGCTGGTCTTAAACTCCTGACCTCAAGTGATCTGCTTACCTTGGCTTCCTGGTAGAGGCTATTTTTATAGGTAAAATAGAATGTCAAGATAAATGTAGCAAAGCTGGGACGGCAGGGTAAAAAGATTGACTGGGCATGGTGGTTCATGCCTGTAATCCCAGCACTTTGGGAGACCAAGGTGGGCGGATGACCTGAGGTCAGGAGTTCGAGACCAGCCTGGCCAACATGGGGAACCCCATCTCTACTAAAAATACAAAAATTAGCTGGGTATGGTGGTGCATGCCTATAATCCCAGCTACTTGGGAGGCTGAGACAGTAGAATGGCTTGAACCCAGGAGGCGGAGTTGCAGTGAGCTGAGATCATGCCACTACATGCCAACCTGGGCGACAGCAAAACTCCATCTAAAAAAAAAACAAGAAAAGAAAAAAGGAAAACATACTTCAGCTACAAGTAATGTTACAAAATGAAGACTGGAATAGCCAGGAACTGCCTCTCTGGAATACCTAGGCATTAAGGCAAGTTAAATAAGCTTTAGGACATCTAGAAGGAATCAGGCCTCAGTCTACCTTCCCATATATCAAAAGGCAATCCCTTTCCCCAGCACCCACCTTCAGTATCCCATTGACCCTTGAGATGGTGATTATAGCTCCATCCAACCTGATGACTTGGCCAAATGTTATATTGATAAACTTAGAAAATATGCTTAAATCATTCTACATGTAGATTCTTTCTACATTTCTTTTTCTTTCTTTCTTTTTTTTTTTTTTGAGACAGAGTTTCACTCTTGTTGCCCAGGCTGGAGTGCAATGGCACAATCTCGGCTCACTGCAACCTCCACTTTCTGCGTTCAAGCGAGTCTCCTGCCTCAGCCTCCCATGTAGCTGGTATTATAGGCGTGCACCACCACGCTAGGCTAATTTTGTATGTTTAGTAGAGACAGTGTTTCACCATGTTGGTCAGGCTGGTCTTGAACTGACCTCAAGTGATCCACCCACCTCGGCCTCGCAAAGTGCTGGGATTACAGGCGTGAGCCACTGCTCCCTGCCCTTTCTACATTTCTTGTTCTCATTTTGTTTTTAACGTAATTTCATTATGAAGTATAACAGACAAGCAGAAGAGTGCACAAAGTAGACATGGTTAAATTAATTATTACTGAATGAACACTTATGTGATCATCATCCAGGTCAAGAAACAGAACATTGCCAACACCTGCAGAAGCCCCCATCATGCCCCCTCCACAATAGTTTCCCTCCTCTTCTCCCTAGATAACCTTTTTGTTTGTTTGGTTGGTTGGTTGGTTCGTTTGTTTTTGTTGAGACATGGTCTTTCTCTGTTGCCCAGGCTAGAGTGCAGTGGCGTGATCATGGTTTGCTGCAGTCTCAAAATCCTGGGCTCAAAGGATCCTTCCACCTCAGCCTCCCAAGTAACTGGGACTATAGGCACACCACCACACCTGGCTAATTTTTACTTTTCTTTTTGCAGAGACAAGGTCTTACTATGTTATCCAGGCTGGTGTGGAACTCCTGACCTCAAGCAGTCCTCCCACCTCAGCCTCCCAAATTGCTGGGATTATGTAAACCACTGTGCCTGGCCAATAACCACCTTTAACTCTATACTTTAATTTTACCTGGTTTTGAAATTTATATAAATTGGGACATGCCTAGGATTGGAATTACTGCTTCATGTGATATGCATATTCAACATTAGTAGATTTTCTTTTCCTTCCTTCCTTCCTTCCTTTCCTTCCTTTCTTTCTTTTCTTTCCTTTCTTTTCTTTTTTCTTCCCTTCCCCTTTCCCCTTCCTCCTTTCCTTTCCTTCCCCCTTCCTTCCCCCTTCCTTTCCCTTCCTTTCCCTCTCTTTCCCTTTCTTTCCCTCCCTTTCCCTCCCCTCCCCTTCCCTCCCCTCTCTTTCCCTCCCTTTCTGTCCCTTCCCCTCCCCCTCCCCTTCCCCTCCCCCTCCCCTTCCCCTCCCCCTCCCCTTCCCTCCTCTCCCCTCCCTCCCCCTCCCCTTCCCCTCCCTTTCTTTCTTTTTCTTTTTCTTTTTTGTTTTGTGAGACAGGGTCTCACTCTGTCTCCCAGGCTGGAATACAGTGATGTGATCTCACAAACCCCATAGCAGATGCAGTCAGTGCCTCACCCGTATACCCTTGGCTCACACCAAAGGTTACCTGCAGATAGTTCCTTTATGATCCGGTGGGTCTGTCTGTCTGAGGGAGTTCTTTAGCTCCTAGAGTGAGCTCAGCTGAGGTGCAGGGCAGGCTGGAAATGCCATGGAGGTAACAACTCGGGATCAAACCACATCCAGTGAGGAAAAACACTGGAGGACAGATAATCCTGTTCCTTTCCCTTCAGTGGGGTAATTTTGAGGTGTGTTCTCCACGGTTTTGCAGAAGGCTTAGAGAGACTTGAGTCACAGTTGCCCTTAGTGGTAACCTGCTCATTCATGCATCCTTTATTCGGTTTTCCTCCCCTCTCTGACTTCCCTTCTCCCTCACTGTGTTTTCTGGGATAAACTCCCAAATAAACTACTTGTACCAAAATCCTTGCCTTGGGATCTGCTTTCTGGGAAACCAAAACCTAAGACAACCCCTGTAAAGGGAGGAGGCCATCTTCCTGAGTGCCCTATCAAGACCAGGGAGAGATCTTAGACCCCAGCACCATATTGTGACATCTTTGCTCACATCCCACTTTATTTCCTTCCTTTTTTTTTTTTTTTTTTTTTTTTTTTTTGAGATAGAATCTTTTTCTGTAGCCATGGCTAGTCTTGAACTCCTGACCTCAGGTGATCTGCCTGCCTCGGCCTTCCAAAGTGCTGGGATTACAGGCATGAGCCACCGCACCCAGCCTGGATATCCCACTTTCAACCTTTTCTCTTGAGAAATAACAGAGTCTAGTGTTGGCTTCTGTGGAGTGTTGGGACTCCCCTCAGCTGACCAGTTCACTGAAACTAAGGAAGAACCTGACAAATGTGTACTCTGAACTCCAAGCAAGAAACAGTGGGGGCTTTCTCAGGGCTGATGGGAAATAAAAAGGACTAATTAGCTAAGAACTACTTGGCTTTTAAGCAGCCAAACCACATGGAGAATCTCAGGTCCCAGTAGATCATCAGTATATGATTCATAGAATGCTGTGCATGTTTAAAAGTTCATAAGCATTACACGTCAACATACTCAGCCTACCAAAATCCAGAGCCTTTTGTGCCTTTTCTATCATTTTCCCCAAGGGTCAGGTACAAGAAAAGAGGTAGCAAAATGTTGCAATCAAATCATGGGACCAGGAGCAGTGGCTCATGCCTGTAATCCTAGTGCTTTGGGAGGCCAAGGCAAGAGGATCACTTGAGGCCAGGTGCCTTGGGAACATAAGGATACCCTGCCTCTACCCCCTCCCCAAATAGCTTAGCATGGTGGCATGCACCTATAGTCACAGCTACTTGGGAGGATGAGATGGGAGGATCGCTTGAGCCCAGGAGTTCAAGGCTGCAGTGAACCACAATTGTACCACTGCACTCCAACCTGGGTGACAAAGCAAGATCCCGTCTCCAAAAACAAAACAAAACAAAAAAGCGGCAATCAGGAGAACTTCCCAATAAACCTGCTGGATCTGTCCCCCAGTGTGGGGGATACAGGTGGGAAATTGGTTGAGTAGAATCATATAGAAGTTGATGAACTAAAAAAGTATGTACAATTTTGGGGCTCTAAATTGGAGGTTAAGATCCCCTGGGTCCTTGGACTTTTTGACTTGCTGTCACACTCCCCTCAACAACTTTTTTTTTTTTTTTTTTGAAAGGGTCTTTCTCCATATCCCAGACTGGAGTGCAGTGGCACAATCACAACTCAGTGCAGCCTTGACCTTCTGGGCTTAGGCAATCCTCGTGCCTCAGCCTCCTAAGTAGCTGGGACCACAGCCGCTTGTCACCACACCTAGCTAATTTTAAAAAAAATTATTTGTAGAAATGAAGTCTTGCTGTGTTGCCCAGGCTGAACTCAAACTCCTGGGCTCAGGTGATCCTCCCACCTCAGCCTCCCAAAGTGCTGGGATTACCAGGGCATGCCACCACACCTGGCCTAACATTTTTGTTTTGTTTGGAGATGGAGTTTCACTTTGTCACCCAGGCTGGAGTGCAGTGGTACCATCTTAGCTCAGGGCAACCTTCACCTCCCAGGTTTGAGCAAATCTCATGCCTCAGCCTCCTGAGTAGTTGGGATTACAGGTGCGCACCACCATGCCTGGCTAATTTTTTTTGTATTTTAGTAGAGACAGGGTTTTACCATGTTGCCCAGGCTGGTCTCAAACTCCTAAGCTTAGGCAATCTGCCCGCCTCAGCCTCCCGAAGTGCAAGGAGTACAGGCATGAGTCACTGTGCCTGGCCTGGCCTAACATTTTTGAAAGTGTGGATGTATCACAAGAGACAAAACTGCTGCGACCCAGGTCAGCTGTGACGGGCAACATGTATGGTAGGTGGCAGCTAGAGGCCCCACAGTCTAGGAAGGGCCTCCTAGAAGTTTTTATTTTGACTTAGAATCGAGGCTTTCAGCCTCAGCTTTGTCAGCAGCTGAGACCCATCTGAACCAAGGTTTCTTCTGAGAAACAAGGGTAAATTTGGACTTCAGGCATGTCATATTTGGCATGGTGTTTTTAAGTTTTTACTCAAACATTGAGACATTTTATATAAAAGTCCAGAATTTGGGGCCAGAATTGTCAGGCCAGGATGTTCAGAGAGGCTTTGAGGAGAACCCCCAGCTGTTCCTAGTGCTAGGATAGAGAGGTGGGAGGGGTAAGGTAAGAAAAGCCAGAGCTGATATCCAAGCTGCTGATGCTGCCAGATTGTTTTGAAAACAAAAAACAAGCAGTGGGGAATCTGGTCTACCCAGCAACAATTGAAGGCGAGTACTGGCTGCTCTTTTAAATAGGACTGGCCCTCTCAGCTCAACACAATCCCAACCTAGTGTGCTTCCCTCATTTAGGATTCCTGACTGCTCTTTTGTAGCCTTTGAGTTCATGTTCCTTGAACTAGATGGTTCCTTCAGCTCTAACATGCAATAATGATAACAAGCCAGGCACGGTGGCTCATGCTTGTAATCTCAGCACTTTGGGAGGCTGAGGTGGGAGGATCTCTTGAGCCCAAGAGTTCAAGATCAGCCTTGGAAACATAGTGAAACCCCCATCTCTACAAAAAGTAAAAAATTAGCCGGGTGTGGTGGCACATACCTGTAGTCCCAGCTACTAGGGAGGCTGAGGCTGGAGGATGATCACGAGCCCAGGAGTTGAGGCTGCAGTGAGCTATGATGGTGCCACTACACTCCAGCCTGGGTGACAGAGCGAGACCCTGTGTCAAAATAATTATAATAATGATGATAACGACAACAATATTACCTATCATTTATCAATGCGACAGGCCCTATGGCAAACAATTTATGTATGTTAACTTGTTTCAGACTTACAAAACCGTGGAGGGTAGGATTATTAGAAGAGAAAGCTGAGTTTCAGACCTGTAGGAAAGTTTGCCCAGTGTCACTGACCAGTAAGCAACAGAGCTAAGACTTGAACCTGGAGCTGCCTAGGTCCAAGGCATGGTTCTAACATCACACTATCCTGCCACTATTAGTGTATCTTTGTCAGCCTAACTTCATTGCAGCTGGAGCCAGAACAGCAGAAAGTGTTTTATAAATGTAAACACCCTATATTCAGGGGCCAAGCTGTGGAAATGCAGGCGAATGTGTGCCCAGATGGCAAGAGATCAAGAGGTAGGGAGAGGATGGGGAAATCGCAGGTCACAGCATCTGGGCACCTGAGGCCAAAGTGCTTCAGGGTTGGCCTCAAGAGAAGACAAGAAAGATGAGGTGGGGGGAGGATAGGGGAAGCCAGGATGTTTGAGAGTCCTTGGGGAGAACCACCAGGTGTTCCTCCTGCTGAGACAGGCGGGTGGGAAGTGAGAGAAGCGAGCGCTGATGACTGAGCTGCTGGGGTTGGCAGGAACCTGACTCCGTGGTTGGAGCGGGGGAGTGAGACTAATGGGAATCAGGAGGCTCTCTGAGCCCCAGGGCCTGGTCCTCCCATTCTTGCTCCCCTCTCCTTGCCTGAGTGGTCTGTGGCGACCAGACCAGTCGCCACAGACCTTTGCAGGAAACAGCCCAGCAACTTTACAGGGGAAAAAATTGAGTCCTGCTTAGGTACAGAAACACAGCAACTTACCTAAGGTCTTGGGGCACCCGCCCGGGGCAGTGCATCGAGTTGGGACGTGAGAAGAGGAAAGGGCTTGTCCAGAGGCGCGTGGTTCCACAGCACATAAGGTTGGGGGTGGCCCGAACCTGAAACGGAACCTTGGCCAGCATCCTGCAACCAAAGCCTGAAGCGCCCCCCGGTGGGGACCGAGAGCGCTGCAGGCAGGTGGCGGCGCGGGTCAGGCGGGCGGGCGGAGGGAGCTCCCGCTACGTGGAGAACGAGGTGCGCCCCCTTCCCACCTGCGCGAGGGCACCCTGCCCGGGGGAGGAAAGGCGGGAGTCCGAGGCGGGTCGGATTCCCAGCCAGCTCCCTCCTCACAGGAGGCGGCCCATTATCCGGCGTCGTTAAAGAGCAATTAGATGGAAATTAAGCTGAGAACAAGTATTGATTATCTCATTAAGGCCGGGGGAGCCCGCTCAGTCGGGGAGAGTTTACCGCTGCTCAACCCATTATCTGCAAGGTGAAAGCCTGCGGTCATCAAAACCCAGTCATGTATCGATCTTGCCCCCATCCCCAGACCCATGCCACCCCTCCCCGCTAGAGTAACTGGGTTCTAGAGAGGTGACACCAGGGGTGTGATGAGCTGGAGGAAGAGCTCAGGCCCCTACTGTCTCAGCACTTTCTCTTTAGTTCCCTTTATTTCTTCAGTTTCTAGTCCCAAATTTCTTCTTTTTTTTCTTTCTTTCTTCTTTTTTAATACGGAGTCTCGCTCTGTTGCCCAGGCTAGAGTGCAATGGCGCGATCTCGGCTTACGGCAACCTCCGTCTCCTGGGTTCAAGCCTCCTCGATTCTCCTGCCTCAACCTCCCGAGTAACTAGGATCACAGGCATGTGCCACCACACCTGGCTAATTTTTGTGTTTTTAGTAGAGACGGGGTTTCACCATGTTGACCAGGATGGTCTCCAACTCCTGACCTCAGATGATCCTCCCGCCTTGGTCTCCCAAAGTTCTGGGATTACAGGCGTGAGCCACCGAGCCCGGCCCAAATTTCTTCTGATGGTGGGGAAGGAGGAAAACCAGAGACAGTTCACATCTCTCTGAGATTGGAGAAAGAGGACTTCTGTGGTTTTACATCCAAGGAAGAGAAACCGGAGTTGAGACGTAATGGAAAGAATTTGCCCCTGCTGACACACACTACAGGGCACCCCTGGGCCCTGAACTCCTTACCTCCCAGGAGCGGCTGAGTTCTGGGTCACCATCATCGCCAAAGGAAGAAATTCCTAGGACAACCCCACAGGCTCCCCAAAGCCCAGCAACTTCAGAAGTCAGAGGGAGATTCCTGGGGGTCCCTGATGGTGTGATCTTTGTAGAAAAATCACAGTGTCCAAGAGGAAAGTTTTCATCCTGGCTTTACTTCTAACTGGCTGTGTGACCTCCTGCAAGTCACTCTGCCTCTCCAGGCCACAGAGTCCTCAAAAGAACGGGACCAGAAGAGCCCCAAGGCTCCAGTCCAAGTTCCTAGCTCCCTGCTGGCAGGCACTGGGGATGCGGCTGTGTGCTCTGCTCCACGTGCCCTCAGGAGCTCATGGTCCCAAAGGGGAAAAGATGCTGAACTGACATCATGGAAATCAATGTTACAATTATAATAGAAGTTAGAAGAAAGAGTGCAGGTGCTGTGACGAAGTTTAAGCCTCAAGGAGGCTTGCACAGGAAGCAGATATTCCAATAAACACACAGGGGACAAGCCTGTTGCCCACTCATTCATTCAACACACAATTACTGAATGCACATCAGAGCCCCTGGTGAGCAAAACTATGGTGTCTTCCCCCTGGAACCCACAGTCCAGTGAGGGAGACAGACATCAATGATATATATAATCGCCCGATAATTGCCGCACAAATAAAGGCAAAAGCACAAATACGGTAGGTATGCTGAAAAGTATGACGGGGCGCACGGAGCGAGAATAAGAGAACTGAATTGAGGGAGGGCGGGGGCCAAGGAAGCCTGTCCGAAAAAGCGATGGTCAGCCATCATTTAAGGTTGGAAGTCCTTACATCGAGGCAGCAGGAAAGCTTGAGGAGTACCCTGGAGAGGGCGAGCCCTTCTTCCCCCAAGTGCCAAGACTCTGCCTTGCCTTCGAGCGCTCCCAGGTCGGCTACGCAACAGAGAACCCTGACACTCGCAATCCCATTGCTGGACTCACCTGAGCCTCAGGTGCGCGGGCGAGTGGTAGGGGGCGCTGAAAGGAAGGCGGAGCGGAGGGACAGCAGCGGCAGGTGGTGCGCGCAGCCCGCGCCGGGTTGGCTCGCGCCGCCGCCGCAGTATTATCTGGGCTCATCTCCCTGCCCCGGAGCCGGGCAACTATTAATCTTGGTTGACGGTTTCTAATGTCCTGGTTGGGAGGTGGGGAGTGCGGCCCAGTCCGCCCTAAAGGTAGAAGTGGTTAATGGGCCTCTTCATCACCGCCAGGAGCCGGTCCCTGGCGGAGCGCGAGGGGCGCTGCAGCAGGTGAGACACGGAGCTAGCGGAGACCCTTAATGAAGCTGCCCGGGCTGGGGCGGACGGAGAGGGAAGCTGGGGGAGGGAGGCGGTTCCAGGGGTGAGAGATCGGTTTGTCCGCCCCAACAGCCCAGCTTTGGTTGTGTGGAGTAGAGGAGCTCGCCTGGGCGCCCTTTACCTGAGGGGGCCTTCTGAAGGCGCAGTGCTGGGGTAGGATGCTGAGTTAGGCCTGCCTAGACATGGATCTTTTCAAAGGTGACACGAGTTGGGCTGGATTGGGGTGTGGGGGGGGCGGTCCGAGAACCCGGGTCGTCCTGCAGTAAGCGAGGACCAGACACAAAGTGGGTGTCTGAAATGTTTGCTGACCTGCAAGGCCTGTGCCTCACGTGTGCAGGGGAGAGATGTTAGGGTCAAGTGAGAATTTCGGGACCTGCCGACCCCAGTGATCAATAGCTTCCCGTCTTTTTACAGTCGCTCCCTTTCCTTCTCTGTGACTCAGTTTCCCCTTTGAGGTGGGTTTTTAAGCTCCCCAGCCCTCCAACTCCCAAGCCCGTCCCCTCCTCCAGCATAAGCTAGCGGGACCTGTCCCTAACCCCGTCTTCTCAATGCAGTCACCACTACCTTCGTCCCCATCCTGGCCCAGACTGCTGGGAGAGAAGAGGTGGTCCCACCCAGCCGTGGTGGCGCCACTCCAAGGCCCTCCGCTGGGACCCGCTGCCTCGCGGAGCCCGGGCTTCTCTGCGGGCTTGGCTGTCTCTCGTTTGCTGTCAGCTTCTCTCCCGCCCCCTCCCGCCTCCAGCCGCATCAGAAATATATTGTATACTCACCTAATCCTGTTCAATTACAGCATAATAAAACACATAATAAAAACCTAATTCATTTTTCTCCTGCGCCCCCAGTCTCCCAGCATGTTCTTGCTCGGGATTAAAAATTTGTCTTCGTGTTTGTGGCACGCAGTCCCAACGCCTCCACATATTTAATGTATGAGCTGGGGCCCGCGAGCTCTGCGGTCGTTGAGCCAGGATGGCGCCTGCCAGTCACCTGAGGATGCTGGCAGGAAAGAGGGAGGGGTGTGGACCTGCGTGGGGCCCCAGCAGTGCCCACTCCCTTCCTTTTCCTGGATGAGGCGCTTGAAGGCCCCCAGGTCTCCAGTGGCAGGGAGACAGCACATCCTTCCCATCCAGCAGACCCAGGGTAGCTGCCAGTTAGTCACATCTTGGAGCAGGCCTACCTGGTGCCGCTCAGCGGGAGATACAGAGTAGAACCACAAAGAGGGACCCCTCTATCCTCAGCCTCCATTCCCTCCTCTGCCTCTGACCTTCTGAGATGGCTTGGCCTGGCCTGGCCAGTGAAGCTCTGCCTTTCCTGCCTGGACCACCGTGCCCAGTCCCGATGGATTCCCTAACACCCTCTGATCACATTGTGAACAACCTTGAATTGCTAAAATAAGGTTAGAACTTCCCACCAATAAGGGAAAATTTCCTACAAAGACACAGTACCTGGTAGGTTTACAGAGGGCAGGTCTGAGACCCAAATACAGCCCAGTGATATTCTTTTGTTTTCTTTTCTTTCTCTCCCTTTCTCTCCTCTCTTTCTCTTTCTTTTTCTTTCTCTCTCTTTTTCTCTTTCTCTCCTTTTTCTTTCTTTTGACAGGCTCTCACTCTCTTGTCCAGGCTGGAGTGCAATGACATAACTCACTGTAACCTCGAACTCCTGGGTTCAAGTGATTCTCCTGCCTTGGCCTCCTGAGTAGCTACGATTACAGCACATGCCACCATATCCAGCTAGTTAAAAAAAATTTTTTTGTGTGTGTAGAGATGGGGTCTTGCTATGTTCCCCAGGCTGGTCTTGAACTCCTGGGCTCAAACCATCCTCCCACCTTGGCCTCCCAAAGTGTTGGGATTACAAGTGTGAGCCACCATGCCCGGCCTGTGTTCCTTCATTTCTTCCTTCATTTATTTAGGACAGAAGTTCTCAAACTTTCTACATCTATAGAACCCTTAGTTTTTCAGTAATTTTTTCACAGCACCTTAAGCCAAAAGAAATAGCTAACAGCCGGGCATGGTGGCTCACGCCTGTAATCCCAGCACTTTGGGAGACTGAGGCGGATGGATCACTTGGGGCCAGGAGTTTAAGACCAGCCAGGCCAATATGGTGAAACCCTAAAAATACAACATTTTTTTCTACTAAAAATACAAAAATTAGCCAGGCATGCTGGTGGGTGCCTGTGGTTCCATCTACTTGGGAAGCTGAGGCAGGAGGATCACTTGAGCCTGAGAGGCAGGGTTGCAGTGAGCTGAGGTTGCACCACTGCACTCCAGCCTGGGCAGCAGAGCAAGACTCCATCAAAAAAAAAAAAAAAAAAAAAAGAGAAGGAGAGGGAGAGGAGGAAGGGGGAGGGAGAGGGATTAGCTAACAGTTTTCTTCAAGTACTTAGGTCCAAACAACTTAAGTATTGACATCCTAACAACTTTGTAGCTGTCTGAAAAATGCATACACATAAATTGGAAGAAAAAAAGAATATTTTTTATTTCATTCTTAACCCCAGTTACTTACTGATGGGATGCAAGTGCCTGTTGGGTTCTGTGTAACTTCTCAGGACTTGGAATCACCTTGGACACTGTCACTTTCATTTCCCATTCCACATTGACTTTTGTATAGTTCTTTGTATTACAGTAACCATCAAAAGCCCAGTGATGCTGGGCGCGGTAGCTCACGCCTGTAATTCCATCACTTTGGGAGGCCAAGATGGGTGGATCGCCTGAGGTCGGGAGTTTGAGACCAGCCTGACCAACATAGGGAAACCCCATCTCTACTAAAAATAAAAATTAGCGGGATGTGGTGGCACGTGCCTGTAATCCTAGCTACTCGGGAGGCAGAGGCAGGAGAATCACTT
Source organism: Rhinopithecus roxellana (assembly GCF_007565055.1). Classification (NCBI taxonomy): domain Eukaryota; kingdom Metazoa; phylum Chordata; class Mammalia; order Primates; family Cercopithecidae; genus Rhinopithecus; species Rhinopithecus roxellana. The sequence goes on from NC_044559.1 coordinate 72,323,327, forward strand.
GAACCTGGGAGGCAGAGGTAGCGGTGAGCCAAGATTGTGCCATTGTATTCCAGCCTGGGCAACAAGAGTGAGACTCCATCTCAAAAAAAAAAAAAAAAAAAAAAAAGAGAGAGAGAGAGAGAAAGAAAAGATCATTAACAGTGATGAACAAATCTAGCAGGATGAACCAGACTCAGACGACTTGAGAATTTAGAAAGTAATGCTGCCAGGTAGAGCACAGGGTGATGTTTTACCTGACACCATCACTGACCAGCATCACCATCCCACCCCACTGTGCCTTGGTGCCTTGGAAAGAAGGTCATGAAAATGAAACTATATCACTAAGTACAAGCAACACAGCTGTGGGACCATTCTCTAGGAACTGGACAACAGTACGGTGAAGATGTCTCCCTTCCAGCCTGCCTTAAGCCATAGCAGTTTGGTGCCAGCCCCAAGAAGCTGCAGATGTGAAGGGTAGGTCAGCCCCACAGGGAACTGCCAAAGGAAATAGGCATTGGCTTGTGCAGGGAAAGAGATAAACAACAGACTTGGAGAGAGTGGCTCTGATTACATATGAGACACTCTCTCCAACACCCCATTCCCTGCATTGGAAACTCCTACAGAGACAAGAGAAGAGGGAGGGAGGAGCTGAGCTCTTCCTTGTCTTGCTGACTGTAATAAGTAGGGGAAAAGCTTCACTTCCTCAGGGGACTTTTCAAGCCATGTTATCCCCAAGATTCTGATATGCCTCCCTGGGAGGACGTGCTTCTCCATCCTCCAGGCTGAAAATCACTAAAGCTGTGAGCCATCATTTGTTTTGAAAGTGTCACATTTTTACATTTGTTGAGGTATAAAACAGATTGAGAACCATTGTGTTTATGACCTTACCTGAGATCAATATATGAGTGGAGTTGGGTGGGATTTAGGGCACATTTGGATTCCTCATTCATTTACTCAGCAAACAAGTATTGAGTGCCTACTGTGGATAAGGCACTATTGTAGATGCTGTGGGCATTTAAAAGGCAATATGTGAATTGGTGTTTAATGGGTATATACTTTCAGATTTGCAAGAGAAAGTTCTGGAGCCTGTTTCACAACAATGTGAAAATATATATATCTGTGTGTGTGTGTATATATATACATTTTTTTTTTTTTTTGAGACAGGGTCTCCCTATATTGCCCAGGCTGGTCTCAAACTCCTTGGCTCAAGGGATCCTCCGGCCTTGGCCTCCCAAAATGCTAGGATGACAGGCGTGAGCCACCACACCCAGCCAACAATGTGAATATAGTTATTATTGTACACTTAAAAATGGCTAAGATGGTACATAGCATGTTATGTTTTTTACTACAATTTTAAAGTGAAGATATGGCACCTGCCCTCGGTGGGCTTTCATTTAAACTGGAAAGAAACATCTGTATAAGGCCAGTAATACATGTAAATACCAATCAGGGTGATTCCCAGTTCACAGCAATTGCCCTGCTTTGGTTACAGCCTCAACGTCAGAGGTAAACCTGAATGTCCAATGTCCTTGCATGTTGACCCTGACCCCTGGCCACCTCCTAGGGGTACACAACTGATCTAAGCTGTTCCAGTTTTTGAAACTTGGAGAAGGCAGAGATAATTCTGTTATAAAATGTTCTTAAGGGTTTTGTTTTGCAGAGATTTCTGTATCTCGCTTCCCAGATGGGGTTATGTTACATAGATTTTCCAGTAAAAGTATTAGGTTGGTGCAAAAGTGATTGCGGTTTTTGGCACTACAAGGCCTCTTTTCAAGGGAATTGCCATGCCCATAAACTCCAGCTGCTGACACCCTCAAAACTGGCTTTGTCCTTTCCAGTCCTGTTATTAACCTCCATCTCTAGCTATGAAAAATATAGCAGAATCTTTCCAATATCTCCGCCTATTTAGTGAAGCTAGCCACAATTATTTTCTGTTGGTTTCAACAAAATAATCTCAAAACCCAAACCAAAGTGTTCCTTTTGGTAAATAAAAATTGTCAATTGATGAGGACTTGCTGGTGATAGAGGAGGGGAGGTCAGAAGGAAAATAACAACTGGTTAATTTATAGGTTAACATAGCAAACTCTTGCCCCATAAGCAAGCACTTCAACCTCAAGGAGCTTTTCGTTTCTTTATTAAAGGCATGGGGTTATTTTCCTACTGGAGGTTTTGGATATGGGGTTGTGTGTGTAGTCCAAGCTATGCAGGGTTCCTCCTGCCTTCTCCAGGTCGTTATTCAGTTGCAAACATTGCTGGTCTGAGAAGAGGAAGGAGGAAGCTACCGGAGGCTGTGGCCTGCAGCAGAGGCTGCCTTTGTCTGGCAGCCTGAGCTGGGACTGGAGCCTAGGAGAGCCCCAATGAGGGAAAAGATGTGTATAAAGGAAGAGAGAAGAGAGCATCTTAGGAAACTCCCCTTTTGGGGATGATAGAGCTGAATCAAGATTCCTCCCCAATTCCTAGCAAACAGTTGTCCTTCTTGCCTTTCGAGCACGCGCTGTGTACCTGCAGGTGGAAGGATAGCTTCTCTGTTCACCCAACCGCCCATTTCTACCCAGCGCCGGCCACAGAACCACACGCGGTGGCTCACGCCTGTAATCCCAGCACTTTGGGAGGCCGAGGCGGGCGGCACAAGGTCAGGAGATCGAGACCACGGTGAAACCTCGTCTCCACTAAAAATACAAAAAAAATTAGCCGGGCGCGGTGGCGGGCGCCTGTAGTCCCAGCTACTCAGGAGGCTGAGGCAGGAGAATGGCATGATCCCGGGAGGTGGAGCTTGCAGTGAGCTGATATCGCGCCACTGCACTCCAGCCTGGGGGACAGAGCAAGACTCCGTCTCAAAAAAAAAAAAAAAAGAGTTCAGCGAACGTTTCCTGGACTGTTAGGGAGGGAAAGGAGGAGGACGGCGCCGGAGAAAGAGCCAACAGCCTGTAGAGGCAGCTGAAAAAATCCGGGCTTGGGATCCAGGAGGAGAGTCCTCGCGTGATTCCTCAAAAACCTCGCGGATTTCTGGGCAGGAAGTCAAAGTGCTGGTGCTAGGGAACTCGTGGGTTTCGAAATTGGAAAGGAGGGAGGGGGACTTGGTGGATTTAGCGATCCAGGATCGAGGTCAGCGAGAAAGCGGATCTGAGACGTAGCTTCCAAGCTCCGACCCGGAAGGTGAGGGAGACTCCAGGCCTGAGGCACTAAAGCCGTTGCTCGGGAAATGGGAAGGAGGCGGAGCCTAGCTTAACTGACTGACAGGGACCACAGAAGGGGCGAGACTCTGCTTCTGAACTGTCCGTTCCCAGAGGGGCGTGGCTTACCTTTGACCGGGAGGGCCCGGGGGCAGGGCTTGAAATGGACAAGCTTCACTGAGAGGAAATGGGGCTTGGCTCTGACCTGTAGGGCACCAGACCCAGCAGGACTAGGCTAGAGTCTGTCATAGCCCCACAGTGCCAGAGCTGAAGCTGGCCCTGATTACCTGTCCTTAGGAAGCCTGTGTCACTGGTTCCGGTGATCCTGGAAAGGAGCAGGATATCCGTACTTGACCACCTCCCTATGGCCAGGCTAGACTTAGAACATGGGCAGGGAGAGAGGGAAGGTTGTGGTCTTTCCGGTCTTCATAATAGGCAGGATGGGGGCTCTGAAGCAAATGAGGCCAGGCAAGGGGAAGAAGATGGGAGGGAAGGCCAAGGACACCAATGCGGGCTTCCAGAGAAGGTTCCTGGAGTCTGAGATCTGGAAGGAAGACAGGAGGCCCACAGGATAATGGGGCAGAGCACTTTCCAGTGAAAAAGGTGCTGCCCTTCAGCCCAAATGCTGACTTCTGAGGAAATTTCCAAGTATAAGGAGGCAGTTTGGAAGGTATAACTGGCTAAGGTTTGTCCCTAGAGAGTCTGTGATGTGCCCTATAGCTAACTCTTTTGATGTGTCTGAGAAACTGGTGTGGAATTAGGAAGGAAAGATGACAGAGAAGCCCACTAGTGCCCTGGCCAATCTTTTCTCTGACGTGGTTTAATGTTATCTGTGGAACACAGATAACTCTGTTATAAAATGTTCTTAAGGGTTTTGTTTTGCAGAGATTTCTGTACCTCACTCCCTAGATGGGGTTATGTTACATAGATTTTCCAGTAAAAGTATTAGGTTGGTGCAAAAGTGATTGCAGTTTTTGGCAATACAAGGCCTCTTTTCAAGGGGATTGACAAAGGCCAAAAGTGTAACTGCAGAAAGAGCTTTAAGAGTTGACCAAGGATTCCAGTGGGCTTGGTGATTGACAGGACAGGATGAAATTAAAACTGGTTATCTAGGCCAGGCACGGTGGCTCACGCCTGTAATCCCAGCACTTCAGGAGGCCAAGGCAGGTGGATGGCTTGAGCCCAGGAATTGGAGACCAGCCTGGGCAACATGGCAAAAACCATCTCTATAAAAAAATACAGAAAATTAGCTGGGTTTGGTGGCATGTGCCTGTAGTCTCAACTACTTGGGAGGCTGAGGCAGGCGGATAATTGAACTGGTGAGGTCGAGGCTGCAGTGAGCCGCTGATCCGTGCCACTGCACTCCAGCCTGGGTGATACAGGGAAACCCTGTCTCAAAGAAAAAGGAAAGAAAGAAAGAAAAGAAAAAAGAAAGAAAAAGGAAAATGAGAAGAAAAAGAAGGTGAAAGCATCTACATTCCCTGTCTACCATACTTGGTGTGCCAGTGGGAGTACTGATTGTCTAATCTCAGAGCTCCCTCTGCTGGGGGATGAGGCTCCCTACACAAGGGGAGGAATGAGACAAGACCTGCATTCAGTGGGGAGAGACGGAAGGCTGCAGGCAGGGGACTGTTTCTGGGCCCTCAGGACATGGAATCAAGTGATGACCAAGAAGTAGACAAGTTTGCAGTTTATTGAGTAATGGCTGACTTCATAGATGTTATCACTGGGGGCGGTTGATGGGAGGAACTGCATCAGTTCTCACTCTCAGAGTTCCCCTTTTGGGAACAAGTGCTCTCAGAGGTTCCCACTGAAGCCCTTTTATCTGCCCCGCCCCACCCACCACTGAAGCCAGAGGTCATGGGAGTTGGGATCTAACTACACTCTGTGAACTTGCCACCACCCATTCCATCCCCAAGCCCATATTTTATTTGGACTAGCCATTGATGCTCGGGCCCTTCCTCTTCCAGGGGGTGGGAGGGTGGAGGTAGGGACAGGACCAACCCTCAAGAAAGAAAAGAGGTTAAGGTGGGGGTTTTGCTGAATGTCTAAGAAATGTCAGTGGAACAGGCTGGGTGTGGTGGCTCATGCCTGTAATCCCAGCGCTTTGGGAGGCCAAGGCAGGTGGATCACCTGAGGTCAGGAGTTTGAGACCAGCCTGACCAACATGGTGAAACCCTGTCTCTGCTAAAAATACAAAACTAGCAAGATGTGGTGGCACATACCTGTAATCCCAGGTACTTGGGAGACTGAGGCAGGAGAATCACTTGAACCCAGGAGGCGGGGCTTGCAGTGAGCCAAGATCGTACCATTGCACTCCAGCCTGGGCAAAATAGTGAACCTCCATCAAAAAAACAAAAAAAAAAATAGTCAATGGAACACAAAATTCCCTGTCTAAACATTGTACATTCGGGGCCTAGCTGCCCTTGAGGATGTCCTAGTTACACCCTTTCTGATACCTGTGGAGTTTAAGCACCATTCCTACAGCTGTGTCCCTTGGGAGGGGGTGCAGTGGGAGCTCTTAAAGGGGAATGCTTGCTCTGCCTCTGTGGCTTTTTGTTTGGGAAAGGGAGTTGGGATTGCAGGATTTAGATTTGAGGTCATGATGTCACAGCACACCAGGAACTCCTAAGACTGTGCCTGAAGATGCCCACGCTGCCAAGTAGGGTGCTGGGGGAGACAGCGAGGGCAGTACAGGACACAAGCGCTCCTTCGTCTGGTGGAGGAGGTGAAACGGAGCTATTCTAGAATACAGGGGATGGCACTGAGGGATGCATAAGTCCCCTGCCTCCCTTGTCCAAACATGTTCTCCTCTGCCAGCCCAGTCAGCTTGGGGAGCTAGATATCAGAAACCTGAAGGATTCAGCCCACTTTGGCCTACTAGTGTCTGTAAGTCTCTGTCCTGAGATCCTGGGGCTCCTCCTATGTCTAGAAGGGATGAGGTGCCATCAAAAATAACTTGGCTGGTATAACAGTTTAGAGAAGGAAGTCCCACCTGTAGCCTGGCTGGCAGGCAGGTACATGAGGCTGAGAAGGGAAGCCAGATGTCAGAACATACTAGGCTAGCGTGCCTGCTCCTGGCTTTCAGGACCCAATGTACAAATACACATATGTATCATGTATGTATATGCGTGGACACTCAAGCACATGAGGGAGGGGTTATGTGTTCTGCTCTTTGAAACCAGAGAGGGGAGGAAAAGCCTTATGGTGGTACCTCCCCCACCCTAATAGGTTGCTACCCTCAATGGCCATCTGCCCACCAAGGCCCCTACCCAGTGCTAGGCAGATAGGCAAGTGGCAGGGGTGACATGACTCCACTAAAGCAGCAGCCCAAGGAAGTGAGGGAGGGGACAGAGGCTGACCCTCCTCAAAGCCCCTTGTTGTAGTAGACCACTTCTACGCTGGGGTTTTGCTCATGGATCTGAGCTCTCAGCTCTGGTTCCAGCTTGCTTACATTTATGGAGCTGCAATAGAACAGCACAGGTCAGTTAATGTCCCCTGAATCCAACCCCACTCAGGCACAGGGATTGCCATCCCACCTCCTCCCAGGCTGAAGAATCCTCTCCTTCTACTGCCAGAAGGACTGGCTCACTGTCATTCCCCCACTCCCAGAATCCGTGGAATGCCTGCCAGGCCTCCTCCTGAACACACTGGAGGACCCTAGGTCAGCTGGTCCAGAGATGCAGAGTCCAATCCAGAGTCCCCCACCCAGCCCAGGGACAGCACTTACCTCTTCTGGGGGAATAGGGCACAGCACAGGGGGGTCGCAAATACCAGGCTGGAGGAGACGAGTGTTGGAAAGGTTTGTAAAGCTTTGACCTTAGGGTGTTCCCTCCCTACACCCCACTCCATCCTTGGAGATCACTCCTAAGGGTGGAGATTGATAAAAGCTGAAAGGACCTTTTAGGAATAGTAAACCCAACCTGGACATCTGGTTCTGAGGAAAGAGAGCCCCACAGCCAGTAAGTGGCAGAATCAGGAATTAAATGGGCATGAATCTCCTGGATGGCACCAAAAGGTACATTTCCATGGTTTCCTCTTATAGATGAAGACTGGAACCCCCTCACTAAACTCTTGACCTTCAAGGACAGGGACCGCCCCCAACACACAAATACACACACCTATAGGTGTTCAAAACACACACCCACTGAATGTATGAATGGATGATGTCTATAAACATCTTAAAGACAATCCATACCTACCCACATCCACCATAGACAAAGCACTCCCCACACCCCAGCTAATTCCTTGCATACTTACCAGAAGCCCACCAGTCCCACCTGCAGGGGCGCCCCCAGCCAAGGGCGGCGCTGTGGAGAGACAGAGAGACAATGGAATGGCTTGTGTCCCCTGCCTCACTGTCACCCCATTTTACCCACCATGGCTCTATCCCATCAGCCTTACCTTGGAGCCCTTAGACCTGTGGCCCTTTTCTTTTTCCCAAAGCAATAACAGGGCTGGGACCTCTAGATTGCACCCTTCCACTCCAGCCAGGCCTATATGCTGATTACCCTCCCTGGCACCCCATGACACATTCTCACCTCTCAGAACTGGTTGCCATGGCACTCCCCGGCCCTTTTTTCCCTTCTCTCACTTCCTCCAGGAGCTGATTTCTTCAGGAAACCTCCTCTGAACCTCCACTTACCTCTTCCCATCCCAGTGGCATGAATCTGACCCTTTCCAAGCACGTCTCTTCCTCGGCACTCTTCTCAGTTTGCTCTGGCCATGGGGACCACCAACCTGTTCCTCAAATGTGCAAGCCCCTCCTGCTGCAGTGCTCTTGCTACTATTTTCTCTACCCCAAACACTCTTCTCTGCATTCTTTGCCTCTCTCCTTATCCTTCAGGGCTTTAGAGATCTCTTCTCTGACCATCCTGTCTAAACAGCTATCCCCCATGAATCTCAATTACACTGTCCCACTGCTTTCCTACAAAGCACATATTACACTTTCTAAGAATGTATTTATTGGGTGCCTCCTTGTTTACTGGTTTCTGCATCAGACTATAAACTTCATGAGGACAGGGGCCATAACCATCTTGTTCAGTGCTGTCTCCTCAGCCCTAAAACATGCCTGGTGCATGGCACTCAATACATTTGTGAATAAATTATTCTGTGAATGAGCCAGGGCTTGTTCCTGTGCTTTGCTTTTGTGTCCTGTTCATGTCTGTGTGTGTGTGTGTGTGTGTGTGTGTGTGTGTGTGTGTGTGTGCACCCGTGTGTATCTCTTAGTATGGAGGCACTAGGGAGTGAAAGAATGAGCATAAGATCAAGTGTGACTATGACAGTCCCCTCCTTTGTGTATCAGAAGCCGCTGGAGTAACACTGATGAAGTTGGTTTCCTTCCCTCGTCCTCTCCTCCTGCCCCTGCAGTGTTCCTTCACCCCAGCCCAGTTCATTCTTGCTGAATGAATGAAGGTGGAGGAGGTGGTGCAGGGGTCAGGAGAAGGGCTAGCAAGTCTTAGAGACTCAGACCAGGCTGGAGAGAGGGTTGGGGCGTGGTCACTTCTTCTCCCAGCCATCCCCCATTCCAGGACAGGAGAGGTAGAGTTGCCTACCTTCAGGAAGTCTTTCTTCTCCAGAGTGTCCATGATCAGTGGGGGGATGGCTGTGGGGAGAGCAGGGCCAAGAAGGAGAGCATTAGTAGTGGAGTCAAAGTCAGGAACTGTGAAGGGTGACCCCCTCAAAGCTCCTCCCTCTCTCCCTAGAGTCCTCCAAAGTCCCTGAGAACTGCACCTGCTTCTCTCAGAGTCTCCTGTGCCCCACCCAGCCACTCCCACCTTACCCATGGCAGGAATCGCCATGCAGATTCTTGAAATCACCACCTGGAAGATTCCCTGCTTGGCTGCGGTCACCGAGTAGCCAAGCCTCTGACCTGCCTCATCAGCCACCGGGATGCCCACCTGCAGCTCTCTGCGAAGGGAGCGGGGTTAGGGTCAGATCACAGGCCCCGGATCCCGCCTGTAATGCCTGAATGGGCAGCGGCTCCTCAGGGTTCCCTCACACACCCCAGCCTCAAAGGCTGGTTCTCCCACCTGAGGATCCCAGGGTCAGACTGAGCCAGGTCCCAGCAGCTCATGTCTGAGGAGGGAGAGGGATGTCCCCATTCTGAGGTGGTCTGCATGACTGGACACTGTGCTACATTATACTGGGCATGCACATGCCAGGAGCCGGGGTCACTCACCTCTGCCTCATCAGGGGGATGTTGATGCAGTTGGCAGCTGCCACCGCTGCAAAGGGCACAAATCTGCCAACCAAAGGGGGCAGGTGCTGCGGAGGAAGGGTGTTGTTCAGTGGCCCTGAGGGCCATGGGGTGGTGAGGGACTCTGAGGAAATATAGGGGGCCTATAGGTCAGGACTGGAGGCGTGATGAGGAAGAAGGAGGCAGATAGAGGATGAATGGGGGGCGGTCAGGAGAGTAGGGGGCCTTTACCTTGGTGAGGGATTTGAGTCCCAGGGCCGTGGCCACAGCTCCAGTGGTGGCACTCCCATAGGCTGTCCCCAGCTGCCTGTGGGTGGAAGAGCCAGGTCACGGGGAGAGGTGAAGAGTCCAGCAGGTGGCCCTTTCCTTTAGGGATATGCTAAGTCCTCAATACATGAGGCGTAAAAGGGGAAGCTCCTTGCAGAGGAAGCCTCCCTCCATCTCCGCGTAAACTTGTCTGGAAGCCCCAATCACACCCTGTGAAGAGGGGTGAGTCCCCCACAGCATGCATAAGAGGACCTCATGCTTTCAGTTAGGCAGGGTAAGTTGGGGTGGGGCAGGCTGAGGAGAGAGTGCTGAGCACTGGCTGCAGGGACTGCAGGGAGTGGGAGAGAAAGGAGAGGGCACTGTGGGCTGGGAGAAGAGGGTCAGATGGGACAGTGCAGCTGCTGCAGGGGGCTGGCTCTCACCTCACGGTGATGGGAGTGTCGCCACTGCGGTTGGAATAGTTAACAATGGCATTGAAGGACTGATTCACCCACTGCCAGAACACCACAGTTGGGGTCTTCCTGAGGGAACAAAGACACTCACTTCTGCCCCCTCTACAGTGGCCCTCATCTTTAGACCCCTGTAATGAAACCAAAGGTTATTCCCCAAGCCTAAGAAGGGACCCAGTTGATGGCCCTAGAACCTGCTCTGGTAACCCCTATGTACCCCCACCCCCATTTATACAAACACACCTACTGTGTCTGGGGTGAGAGAACTCCTGAGGCTGAATTCTGAGGAATGGAAGGGATTCTAACACAATCTTTCACTCGCCAAATTGGCCCAGACAAGAAGCACCTAGTCAAGCCGTGCTCTAGCTTAGGGCACTCAAAAGGGGGACATGGGACAAGACCTGCCTGTAGAAGGTGAGCATGCAGCCGGTGATGGTCATGTTCATGGGCACCTGGGCTGACATGCGGCCAATCAGGACCACCTTCTCCCCTGTGTCCGGATGGAAGGCAGAGTCATACACATACTTGGCCCTCCACAGCTGGTCCTCGGTGATCCCTGGGGTCACAACGCCAGCCCTGCAGAAGTTGGCAAGGAGCAGACAAGCTATCCCAAGGGGCAGATCTACCCTCACAGGCCCCATCTGCCCAGCTCAGGGTAACTCTGGACAGAGAACCAGGAACTTCAGCCCCTAGTCTCAGCATAAGGGAGTTCCTTGTCTTGGGAGGAGGGCCAAAGTTTTCCAGAAGTGGAGGGTCCTATTTCTATTTCCCTTCTAGCCACACGAAGAGGGGTATCCTTCTGTTTCTGCTAAAATCCTGGGTCATGGGTGATGGTGGTTTCCAGTGGGTCAAAAATGGCTGCGAGCATCGCAAGAGTTTTTCCTCCCAAAGATAAGCGGAATTCCCTTCTATCTTCCTGGGACTCCACTTTGAGCACCTCTATCCTTGCAGATGGTGACCCAGCGATGGGATAGGTCCCTGTAGAGGTTTGTGAAACATACAGCAGCCCTTCCCATAAATATCAGTGCCATCTTCTCAACCCAAATGCTCTAAAATCCTTTGGGTTAAAGCTCTGTGATGCCAACAGAGGGGGCTAGAGAGTGAGGGGATTGAGGGACAGGGTCACTGTCAAGCTTGAGGAGGGAGGTACAAGACATACTATATTAATCCCAGAAAATGAGATACTGGCACACAGGGTCAGACTGGGGGGTGGTCACCTGTAGTTCTGCACAATGTTCCGAGAAGTTTCCAGCTGTGCCGCAGACAGCAGCAGATTTCGAGGATCAGTAACAGTGAAAAAGTGCCGGGCTCTGCCCAGGAAAGTACTTTGGTCCCAGCGAGGTTCCTGGATGTTGATGTCTAAAGGCAATTCACCCATTTTCTGCAGGACAGACACAAGGGTCAGAGTGGGAGTCCAAGGGTCCAAGGGCTCCAGCTAGGGGAAATTTTGGTGCCCCTGCCCTGGCCCCTGAGCTTATCATCAGTCCCTTTAAGAGCTCAAGGTGACTAGAAAGATAAGCAAGGGTGTGGGAAGGAGCTGTTTCCTCAGCAATGTCCCTGCCCAGGGACCTGCAGCCACTGGAGGAAGGGGAGGGGAAGACCAGAAACAGGAAAACAGATCTCCTTGCGCTCTATCCTGGTACAGATTTTCATGAGGGAGGATTTACATGTATGTGGTTGACACATGAGCAGCAACAAACATCTCAGCCACGTGTACTGCAGATGCACAAGAATATATAACACATATATTACACACCCATGCTCAGGTGAGCTTTAGGTCCCAGCTGCCCTGAGACCTGGATACAAATTCCCAAGGCTATTTTGGAAAATGGCATAAGACATCCCACACTCCAGTCCCTGATTGGAGGAGAGCAAGGCCTTACTGGCCACCCAGGGCTTATCTGTTTCAGATCTCAATCAGGGGACTCTGATGTCAGCCATGTGTGTGCATGTGGGCACACACAAGTCCCCTCTACAGACCCATTTTCTCCAACTCACACTGAATGACTCCAGGCTCTCCCTGGTCTCTGGCCAGGTAGGGCTGGCACAGACACTCATCCACCTCTCTGAGCCACTTGCCTCCGGATAAGAGCAGGATTCAGTGGCTGCTCCCTCCACCCAGCACAGAGAGGAAAACCTGGTGCAGCCATCTGGCTGAGTTGGGCAGAATCCTACAGAATGACTAATCCTCTCCAGCCACACTTCCTCTTGCAGAGGCAGACACACCCTCCCCTCACACTCACATACCCACACACAAAGACACCATCATGCACACCCTGCCCAGACATACAGACAGAGTGGAGGTGTCCTATATACACCGGCCCTCAAAGACTGTTACAGGCGCACACTGTGCCCATCTGCAGACACTTGAATGTGTGACTACACACAGCCCCACCCTGACATTCCTCCCGCAACCTCCCTTGTGCCCTGTGGACCTCCATAGAGCCGAAGATACTGACTGCACCAGGATAGACAGTTTCAAGGCAGGCTTCCTTCTCTGACCCGCATTCCCGAACCCCGCCAGCCAGGGACAGCGAGCACTTACGCTTTCCAGGGCTTCCTGAAGCTCTCAGAACCGCCTTCCTCTCTGCCTCCGCTGTCGCCGCCGGGCCCTCCCAGCCATCACGCGGGACGTCACGCGTGACGCCGACCAGCAGGGAGGGGCAGGAACTTCCCGGCCGCGCCCACCCAGTGGGCACGGGGATTGGCAGAACCTGGGGGAGGTGGGTGTCATTCGAGGCGATCCCCCCGACCCCGGCCTGGGCCACCGGGACCAGGCCCTAAGCTGCTTCCCAGAGCCAATCCCACCTCGGGGATCAGTTCTGGCCCGCTCGCCAGCCAGAGGGAGGAGGGGCTGGAGCTGCGGGCGCTGCTCCCTTTGTTTACAGTCCCCTGGCGGGCCTCAGCAGACCCCCAGCCCTGCAGCAAGAGGTCTAGGTGCCCAGAGAGAAAGCCCAGGGTGCAGGTGGACAGTGTGGAGGGGCGGTCCTCTGCTGGCGCGCCGGGAGGGACTCGGGTTACCACCTGGCTTGTTTACTGGATGGCTGCCTTGGCAATGGCCTCTGGCTGCTTGCCCCCCTGGGCTCCTACCCTAGTATCCACAAGCTCCTCTTGTAGCAGCGCGGCATCCGCATCACTTCACAGCCCTGCTCCTGTCGTGCCTGTGCCCCTTCTATGTCCCCAGCCCTCTCCCTGCTCTTCCTCTGTAAACCCTAGCTCCGCTGTGTCCCTGGTCTCCTTACACTCCCAACCCCATCCCTGCACCCCAGACCGTAGCCCCACCCCTGGGATGTGGAGGGGCAGACAACCCCAGGAACCTCGCGGTCTGCATCCGAATAAGTGCATCAGAAGGATTCTTAGGATTCTTCCCGTCCTGGCACCAGCTGCCCCACCCTGCGACCATTCCAGAACTGGGTAGCCAGAGATACCTTCTGACAGAGGAGAAGGATGCAAGTGAAGAAGGCACCCCCTCCGCCACACACATACTCACAACTCACCCAGTCACCACACAGAGTACACCTGCAGCAAACGCAGGCTCACGTCCCGCTCTGCCCGGTGACGTGCCCCCACGGAGGCCTCAAGGGTGCCCACGGAGGGATGGCAATTCCAGGAGCCCAGGTAGCTGGCTTGGCTCAGAGAAGAGGTGCTTCTAGCAGGAAGGGAACAAGCCGCTAAATTAGACACAAGCCCTAAATTTTTGGGATGAACTAGGGCGTCAGAACCACAACTGGGGTGGGTAAGGAATTCCGCTGCCCGGGACCAGGTAACACCAGTCTGTCCCTGGAGCGCAAGGGAGGTGTCGGAATAGAATGACTGACGGCCCTACCAGCCAATGGGAGCCCAGAGAGGTGCAGGCCAGCCCAATTCCCTCCCGCAGCCTCCGCGGAGCGTGGGTGGGATTTGCAGACTGCCACAGTAGCTCTCGCCCGAGGGTGGTTTGACAAGGCTGGCGGCGCCACAGCAGCGACCAGGTGAGGGGGACCAGGCACAAAGGGGTGGGGGGCCTGGAGGGCCGAGTTGATATTGGGGTGCTTCATTCTGGGTCCCAGAGCTTCTCTGAGGGAATTGGCCTTGGGTTTTGCGCGGGATGTCGTGGGACCCCTCTCCAGCGGATCCTCCCCGCAAGCTTGGGAAAGGTTCATGCAGACTCTTTAGACCCGGAGCCGCAGCCTGGAGCCCGCGGGTGTCTGGGGGGCTTCCTCGGCCTCAGCTATCTAAGGTCCTGAAGCCCTGTCCTTGAGGCCCAGCCCGCCCCACGCCGCCCCCACCCTATCCCGGACCACCCCCATACCCGCATATGCATGAGAGAGGTGATGCCATGAGCTGTCCGGACCTCTCTTTTGTCTCACACCGCTCTAAGCCCCAGGGCCCTCAGTAATCCCAACTCCACTCTCAACCTCTACTGAGGACTGAGGACGGGAGTAGATGACTCAGCCGCCAGCAGCAATGAGGGGTGAAAGGTTCCCACCTGTCTTCTATAAAGTGAGCAAGAGTCCACGATGGTGCCTGGATGGGGCAGTTTTCTGGTCTGGGGTGAGACAGGAGGGGGGCCTAAGGCATGGGAGGGCAGGATGCTTAAACCAGCAGGGAGGGGTGGAAGTTTTGGAGGGCAGCAGGGGAAACATTTACACCCCTCCCTCATCCCTGCTCTCCCTGCCCAGGCCTGGAGCTTACACTTCTGAGAGGCATCGCAAGCAAGGGCCTTCACCTTACTGAGACCCCATCCCCTCAGAGAGGCTCATGGAGCTCGAAGCACGCGGGGCTGGCCTCTCCAGAGCTAGCAGATTCCTTCTGGACCTGTAGGGTGCCGCCCTAGCCCAGCCGCCATGGCGCAGGGTTTCGCAGTGGGCTTCGACCCACTGGGCCTAGGAGACCTAAGCTCCGGCTCTCTGAGCTCCATCTCCTCCCGAGGCCACCTAGGCAGCGACTCAGGCTCCACCGCAACGCGATACCTGCTAAGGAAGCAGCAACGGCTGCTGAACGGGCCCGCCCGCGGAATCCGAGCCTCATCGCCCATGGGACGCGTCATCCTCATCAACTCCCCCATCGAAGGTGGGGGTGGGACCCAGCCACCGGCCTGGGTTGGGGAGGGTGGGGGTAGGGGACAGGGGGAACTCAGCAGGAGGAGGCAGAGCCTGTATGAGTGGGGGAATTCAAGAGATGGGAGTCACAGGGAGGTGGCAGGCAGCCTGGGAACCCATACACTCTTCCTCACCTGCTTCTTCTCCAGGCCAATCCTGCAGGGGTCCAGGGTGGTAGAAGGGTCAGAGGAGGGAGAGAAGGCCATGGCAGCAGGGAAAGGCATGCATGTGGTATGCTAGCCCCAGGTGGGCAAGGCAGGGGATTGAACTGGCCTCTTTCTCCCATGGGCTCTGCCCTTCTCCAGATCCACTGTGTGTACTTCTGGGGGATGGGGCAGGATAAAGGAGGACATCCTCCATCAACCAGTCCATTGTGTGACAAGCTCTGTGCTGGGCTGCGAGGAGTCAGTGCCCAAGTGGGTAGACAGAATTCAGGGCTTCAGTGCTGAAGGAGGGGAATGAAGGCAGCACAGCAAATGTTCAGAAGAGGAGGGTTGAGGGTGGAGAGGGAGCTCCATCAGGGAAGGGGAGACCTAAGCTTATGTAGTTGCTTAATGCTGCTTCATGGAGCACCAATTCTATACCAGCCCTGGGGAGGTGTTACAAGGGACCTAGAGAGAAATCAGGCTCCCTCTTCACCTTCCAGAAATCTACAGTGTAGCAGGACAGAGCAACAAGAACAGCTGGTGACAGGGGTGAGCTATCACCAACAAAGGCTGGAAATGAAAAGCATGGAGCATGGTGGGTGGGCACTTAGGAGCCAGCCTGGCTGCAGTGACAGATGTGAGGCGACTAAGAGCTGGTGAGCAAGACAGGACCTTGAATGCCAGGGGCGGAGCCAGGCCCCCTGAGTGTGGGCTTTCTGTGGGCAGGACCAGATAAATATCTCCAGCTCCTCTCCTCTTTCTTAGCCAGCAGAGCTGCCCTGGCTGGATCCCAGACTGGACTCTTCAGGCCCTGTTCCTCCCCCTCTGACCCAGCGGGGCATCTCTGTTCCCCTCCCTAGGCCACCGGAACAGGGGTGGGCATGTTGCTCAGGGAACAGGCTTTCCTCCACCAGTGGCTTGGCACGCTCACCCCTGTCATACACCAGTCTATGCCTCACCCTCTGGTGAGCAACAGGGCACTGCTGAGGGTCACCGCGGTCATTCTGTTCAGGGAGCAGAAGTCTCCAGGGGAGTTAAGAGACATTGAGGAAAAGGGAAGCAGGCACCGCAGCAGTCTTTATTTGTCCCATTCTATGAAAAGAACTATGCTATACTCCCTCTGATACACACTCTCTCTCTCTCCCTCTCCCTCTCTCCCTCCCTCTCCCCCCACCCCTTCCCTTTGCCCATGTATGATGCAAGGGCTGTTTATACTGTCCTTTTTTTTTTTTTTTTTTTTTTTTTAGAGGGAAAGGGTCTTGCTGTGTCGCCCACCCAAACTGAAGTGCAGTGCAGTGGTGTGATCATAGCTCACTGCAGCCTCAAACTTCTGGGCTCAAGTGATCCTCCAGCCTCAGCCTCCTGAGAAGCCAGAACTATAGGCATGCAACACCAAGCCTGGCTAATTTTATTTTATTTTACTTTTTGTAGAGACAGAGTTTCACCATGTTGCCCAGGCTGGTCCTGAATTCCTAGGCTCAAGTGATCTTCTGACCTCAGCCTCCCAAAGTGCTGGGTTTATAGGCATGAGCCACTGTGCCTGGCCTATACCATCCCTCTAAAGATCCTCTTCCAGGGTTTCATGATTGCTTTCTCCCTCTGCCTCATGCTACTGCCACTGTGCAGCCAAGGAAGCAGGATCTCCTAGCAAGTGAGGGACTGGGGAGTTGCTCTGACCACTTGGCTTCTCCTCTGACTGGGCTGGGACCCTCTGAGTTCAGAATTCTCCCCTCTGCCTGAGCGCAGACATCTCCCAAGTCCCCGCAGCCTGGAACCCTGCCCCATATTATGTAGATCACTCCCAGGGAGTAAAGTAGCTGATAAGGAATAAACAGTGGGAAGAGGGACATTGCCACCTACATCAGCCCCATGAGGCCCCACCAGCTCCTTAAACTCAATTGGTCCCAGAGAAAATACATTACCTTTAATCCAGGAAAGCATTACCCTTAATGCATTTCTCATCACTCTCCTAGTTTGTCCATCCATCCATCCATTTACTCTTTCACTTATTCAAAAAAATATTTATCAAATACAAGTGCTGTCCAACATATTAGAGATATACTACAAGAGAATTACGAAGTCTCCACCATGATTGAGCTTACAGTCCAGTCAAAAGAGACAGATAAATAACACAAATAAGCAAACAATGGCAAAGGATGAGAAGAGTCAGAAGGTGATCATCTGATGATATGATAGAATGGTGCTTCTCAAACCTCAAATGCCTCAGAATTGCCGGGAAGGCTCATTCAGGGATAGATTGCAGGGCTCAGTCCCAGAGCTTCTTGGTCCGGTGGGTCTGTGGTAAAGTGAAAGAATTCCTGTTTTTAGCAAGCTGTCAGATGACACTGATGCTGCTGATACAGCACAATGCTTTGAGAAGCCCTACAAGAGGGAATCACTGGGAGGAGGGATAGGATACTCCAGGAAGCCTTCTCCAAGAAAGTGGTGTCTGAGCCAGGAGGGAAATGAGGAAGAGGAGCTGACCTTCTAAAGGCCTGGGCAGGAGCACTGCAGGCAGAGGGGACACTGGAAGGGCTTGACCTCCACGAGGAACAGGAAGATCAGGTTGGCCAGAGCTCAGTGAGGGAGAGAGGGTGGAAGGGAGGGCGGAGGGGTGGGCAGAGGGAAGCCCAGGCAGGGCCTTATAAGGCATGGTGAGGAGACTGGAGTTCTAGAAGCAGGAACAGGTGTTGAAGTTTTTAATCAGGGAAAAGACATGATCTAATGTAAAAGCTGACTCTGGGTACTGTATAAAGAATAGCTAAAGGGGGCAAGAGCAGAAGCAAGGATAGTGCCGGGGCTGTAGTGGAGCACCTGGAGGAGAGGCTGGGGCAGTGGAGGTAGAGAAGTTTCCATCCTTGCAGGGCCCAGGCTCCTGGAAAACCTCAGATTTCACATTCCCTGACCCAGGGCCCTAGGGAGGCCCCAGTGAGGCCCTGAGGAGAGAGGGTTGACAGCAAGGGAGCAAAAGGCTCCTTGGCTAAGGCTGTAAGTGGCCTGAGATCTGTGTAATCTAATCAGCTGGGAAAGCCCTGGCCCCCCACATCTGTCCTGCACCACCCCTCCCCACAAGCTGCCCTTGGGGATTTCTTTCTGAGCTGCCCTGGCTGTGCCCTGTAACCTGACTTCTCTTAGATCAAATTGAAGAGTGTGTGTGTGTGTGTATGTGTGTGATTTCTCCCTGTCAAACGCCTCTAGAGTAGCCCTTACCCACGAAGACATCTCAGCTTCTCACCTGGGACCCGATTTACCCCTCCAGCCTTCTTGCTTTTCTGTAACCAGAAGGCCTCCTCAAGGGCCCACAGCTGAGCCTCCCTGGCTCCTTCCCCTCATCAGTGCCCCTCCCTTTCCCCTCACCCATCAAAATCCCACCCATCAGAGTCCTTACAGAAACCTTACCTGGCCCGGGTGCCTTGGCTCATGCCTGTAATCCCAGCACTTTGGGAGGCCGAGGCAGGTGGATCACTTGAGGTTAGGAGTTCGAGACCAGCCTGGCCAACATGGTGAAACGCTGTCTCTACTAAAAATACAAAATTTAGCCCGGCGTGGTGGCACATTCCAGTAATACCAGCTATTGGGGAGGCTGAGGCAGGAGAATCGCTTGAACTCAGGAGGCAGAGGTTGCAGTGAGCCAAGATTGAGCCACTGCACTCCAGCCTGGGAGAAGAAGTGAAACTCCATCTCAAAAAAAAAAAAAAGAATCCTTACCTGACAGGTTCAGCCTTTAGGAACCCTCTTCCCCACCTACTTTCCCCAGTGTGATGGAGAGGGCCGCCTTGGGCACATACATATTGCAGTGCGGTGTGGCTTGGGGTTTCCTTCCCCATGTAGCCAGGTAGTTCCTAGAACCCTGACTTCCAGAGTCACAGAGTCTAAGAGATGGAAGGGTGCTCAGGGATTCCATAACATCCCAGAGATTTGCTGGGTCTCAGCTTGCATGCCTCCAAAGATGGGAAGCTTACTATCTGTCTTAGAAAATCCCTTCCATTTCAAGGCTGGGGCAGTGGCTCACTCCTGTAATCCCAGCACTTTGGGAGGCCAGGGCAGGCGAATCACGAGGTCAGGAGTTCGAGACCAGCCTGGCCAACATGGTGAAACCCCCATCTCTACTAAAAATACAAAAATTAGCCGGGTGTGGTAGCACATGTCTGTAATCTCAGCTACTTGGGAGGCTGAGGCAGGAGAATCACTTAAACCTGGGAGGCCGAGGTTGCAGTGAACTGAAATCACATCACTGCACTCTAGCCTGGGTGACAGAGCAAGACTTTGTCTCCAGGGAAAAAAAGAAAGAAAACCCATTCCATTTCCAATAGCTGAATGGTTTAGAAAGTTTTTCCTGACAAAATCTGCCTCTGTCTAATTCCACTATGTGAGCAAGAGTACTGCAGGCAGGTTCTGTTTACACAGATGAAAACATCCAATGCCTTCCACTGGGTAGCTCTACAAGCATTTGAAGATAGAGCTAATATACTAATTTATGCTGCAAGCTAATGAGGCCAGACACCCTCAACTGTGCCCCATAGAACAGAATCTTGAACCTTCTTGTCTGTCCATCTGACTCTCGGAGTAACAGAATTGTTTATTAATTTGGCTTCCCCCAGGCCCATGGGCATGTGAAGCTCAGAAAGCATTGATACACACACACACACACACACACACACACACACACACACACACACTCATACACACACACTAAGAAGGAAGGAGAACAACATCTTTTTCTTTTCTTTCTTTCCTTTTTTTTTTTTTTTTTTTTTTTTTTGAGACAGGGTCTCACTCTGTCACCCAGGCTGGAGTGCAGTGGTGTGAACACAGGTCACTGCAGCCTCGACCTCCTGGGCTCCTGCCTCAGCCTTCCACGTAACTGGGACCACAGGCATACACCACTATACCTGGCTAGAGAATACTGTCTTTAGCATAGAGTCCTGTCCCACTGATCTCACCTTCTTCCACACCCTCCTGGCCCATGGTCTCAAAATCACTCAGAGGGGGCAGGACATGTGGCTCACACCTGTAATCCCAGCACTTTAGTAAGCCAAGGTGGGATAATTGCTTGAGGCCAGGAGTTTGAGGCCAGTCTGGGCAACAAAGTGAGATCCTGCCTCTACAAAAAATTAAAAAATAACCCAGGCACAGTGGTGTATGCCTGTAGTCCTAGCTACTTGGAAGGCTGGGGCAGGAGGATTACTTGAGCCCAGGAGTTTGTGGCTGCAGGGAGCCAATGATCACACCACTGCACTCCAGCCTGGATGACAGAGCAAGACCCTGTTACTTTAAAATAAAATAAAATAAAAATCACCCAGAGGGGCCTTAAAAATGGGCTGACCTGCCCCACTGCATTTAGGCCCCTACATGCCTATGTGACTGTGCCCAGCAACCCAGCCTTTGCAGGCGCCAAGTTGGGGAACCCAGGGGCCCTCAATGCCCGCAATGAACATGGGAGCATCCCTAAATCCCTGTCCCCACAGCCAACAGTGATGAAAGTGACATCATCCATTCAGTCCGGGTGGAGAAGAGTCCAGCAGGGAGGCTGGGCTTCAGCGTGCGTGGGGGCTCAGAGCATGGCCTGGGCATCTTCGTCAGCAAAGTGGAGGAAGGCAGCAGTGCAGGTAAGCGGAACCCCCAGGTTGAAGTCCAGGCTTAGGATGTGACTCCAGCCTCAGTGAGTTGCAGGGGATGCTGCTGTCAGGGACAGAAGGAAGAGTCCCCAACTCTGGAAGGCCTGACTGATGGGGGGACAGGGCTCACCCTCAGGGCAGAATGGTTTAAGGGACAGATCCCTAGGCACTGGGAACACTCAGCCCCTGCTCTGACAATCCCCACTCTGACTGAGGAGATCAGTTGAACTCGAAGGAGCTCCATTTGATGGGGGAGGCCCCCACCCTGGGGACCCTTCTCCCGAGTGCCCCATGCCAGCCACTCCCATCCTGTGGTGCAGAGCGGGCTGGCCTGTGCGTGGGGGACAAGATCACGGAAGTGAACGGGCTAAGCCTGGAGAGCATCACCATGGGTAGCGCCGTGAAGGTGCTGACGGGCAGCAGCCGCCTGCACATGATGGTGCGGCGCATGGGCCGCGTGCCAGGCATCAAGTTCTCCAAGGAGAAGACCACGTGGTGAGCAGCAACTCCCTCATCCTAGCCCTGGCCGTGCCCCAGCTCACCCCAACCCTACCACCATGCAAAACCCACTGAGGGGAGAGGCTTCTGCTCCTCCTGCTCACAGGCACAGGAAATACAGGGGATCCAAAGGCCTTACCTCAAAATAAGGAGAGACCACATCTGTCCCTTGCCCTCCTCCAATGGCTCTGCTCTCTCAGATCCAAGTGGTCCTGCTGCCGCATTGCTGCTGCTCCTGCTGTGAAACCCGGGGGCAAAACACCACCTCCCCACAGGGGTGCTGTAAGGATTAGAACTGGGACCTAGCCTGGGCAACATAGCGAGACCCCCTTCTCTAAAAAAAAAAAAAAAAAAAAAGCCAGGTACAGTGGCTCAAGCCTGTAATCCCAGCACTTTGGGAGGCTGAAGCAGGTGGATCACCTGAGGTTGGGAGTTCAAGACCAGCCTGACTAACATGGAGAAACACTGTCTCTATCAAAAATAAAAAATTAGCCAGGCGTGGTGGAGCACGCCTGTAATCCCAGCTACTCGGGAGGCTGAGGCAGGAGAATCGCTTGAACCCAGAGGCTGAGGATGTGGTGAGCCGAGATCACACCATTGCACTCTAGCCTGGGCAACAAGAGTGAAGCTCCATCTAAAACAAAACAAAACAAAAAAATTGGGCATGGTGGGCATGTGCCTGTAATTCCAGCCATTCAAGAGGCTGAGCTGAGGTGGAAGGACTGCTTGAGCCCAGGAGATTGAGGCTGCAGTGAGCCATGACCACACCATGGTACTCCAGCCTGGGTGGACAGAGCAAGACCCTGTCTCAAAAGAAAAAAAAAAAAAAAAAAGGAATGGTCCTGGCACATTGCAGCTGCTCAATAAAAAGAGGCGATTTAGGCTGCTTTCCCAGCTAATGAACCTATGTCCCACTGCAGGTCTCAGGCCTGGAGAGTCCCCCAAAGGCAACCCCCACTTTCCCAGCAGTTGTCAGAGCTGCTGGGAGGGTGGTGGGTGGCAGCGGATGGAGGACCCTGCCTGAGGGCCCCCTGCTGTTGTCCAGGGTGGATGTGGTGAATCGGCGCCTGGTAGTGGAGAAGTGCGGTTCGACACCGTCCGACACCAGCTCAGAAGATGGTGTCCGGCGCATCGTCCACCTATACACAACCTCCGACGACTTCTGCCTGGGCTTCAACATCCGTGGGGGCAAGGAGTTTGGCTTGGGCATCTACGTGTCCAAGTGAGGGCTGAGGCAGGAAGTGTCTTGGGGTAGAACTGAGAATGGGGTGTGGAGTAGGGCCTAGGCTGGGATGTGGGGATGGTCAGCAAGTGAGGCCTGGCCAACCACCTGTCTCAGTGAGGGCCTGGGAGGGGCGGGAGGCCCCAGTAGGAGGGTCAAGGAGCTTGACTGGTACAGTCTTGTGTCCAAGAGAAGGGGGTCTGGAGTGGGGTGAGGGAGGGCAGGCCAGGGGCCTATCAGACTAATGCCTGTCTGGCCTCAGAGTGGACCATGGTGGGCTGGCCGAGGAGAATGGCATCAAGGTGGGGGACAAGGTCCTGGCGGCCAACGGTGTCAGGTTTGACGACATCAGCCACAGCCAGGCCGTGGAGGTGCTGAAGGGCCAAACGCACATCATGCTGACCATCAAGGTGGGCAGAACTGTGGGGGCAGGGAGAAGCGAGGCTAGAGGAGGGGCTTCCCAGGCCACCCTACTTCTTAATTATGCTTGGCAATTTATGACGTTCCCACAGCCACTAGAAGGTAGACAGGCATTGTTCTCATCCCTGTTTTGAAGAAGAAGAAACTGAGGTTCAGAGAGGCACAGCAACTCACAAACAGGTCACTTACTCAGCTGGTCAGTGGCTGGGCCTAGTTCCAGTCCTGCTCCCCACAGTGCTAGAGTGGTGCCCCTTTCTTATGAAGGGTGGAGGCCTAGGGTTGAAAGGAACAAATGTCTTGCCCAGAAGGGAGGGGTGGTGGGCATCCCCAGGGCATAGAGCAAGGAGGGCTGGGCTGGGGCCAGAGGTTGGATTTCACAGGAGGTGGCTGGATTCATTATTCCTGTGGGTCTCACACTTGTCTGAGGATCAGGTCTTCTCATTCCGGCTCCTGGAGGAGATGCCACCTCATTCTCCCCTGGTGTTCAGCCCTGGCCTCTGCTCTACCATTCTGTTTCCCCAAGCCTTCACTTGGAGTGAAACCTTCATTGGGTGCCTCCTCTGCTGCCCTCCCCCACCCATTTCTACCTCTCCCCCATCCAATTTTTCCTTTTCCTTCCTCTAAGATTATCCCAAACATCTCTCCTCACTCCCACTCTGCCCCTCATTCATTCAACAATATTTTTGGGCACCCGCTATGTGCTGGCCACGGTGCGAGGAAGTGGGGCTGCAACAGTGAACAGGACAGATAAGTTCTCTGCTACTAGAAGGAGACATATCAGTAAACTAGATGCTTGCAGATGTTGACAAATGCTCTAAGGAAATTAATAGAGAGATGGAATGGAGTAATTCAGGAAGGCCCCTGTATCTTGGGGTCAGGGTGGCCTCCAGGCAGAGTGAACAGCAGGTACAAAGGCCCTGAGGTACAAAGGAACTTGGCATGTTCAGAAAGAAAGTGGCCTGTATGGCCAGAGCATGATGAATTTGGAGGACCGAAATGAAGTTGAATGTTTACTCCCATCCTGTCACCCCCGCCCCATTCTCACTCTCCGTCCTCACTGCTCCCCCTTCCCTCCTGTGCCCACCATCCCCTCCCCAGGAGACCGGCCGGTACCCTGCCTACAAAGAAATGGTTTCTGAGTACTGCTGGCTGGATCGACGTAAGTGGCTCAGATCTCCAAGGTTGGAGGGAAAGGGTGGAGGCCTGAGGGTGGGGCCCGGATCTCTGAAGAAGAAAAGGGCCAGGCTCGGTGGCTCACATCTGTAATCCCAGCACTTTGGGAGGTGGGAGAATCGCTTGAGCACAGGAGTTCAAGATCAGTCTGGGCCATATAGGGAGACCTCGTCTTTACAAATAATAATTTAAGCCGGCCATGGTGGCTCACGCCTGTAATCCCAGCACTTTGGGAGGCTGAGATGGGCAGATCACCTGAGGTTAGGAGTTTGAGACCAGCCTGACCAACATGGAGAAACCTCGTCTCTACTAAAAATACAAAATTAGCCGGGCATGGTGGCCCATGCCTGTAATCCCATCTACTTGGGAGGCTGAGGCAGGAGAATTGCTTGAACCCAGGAGGCAGAGGTTGCAGTGAGCAGAGATCATGCCATTGCAGTCCGGCCTGGGCAACAAGAGTGAAACTCCATCTCAAAAATAATAATAATAATAATTTTAAAATTAACTGGAGTGGTGGTGAGGGCCTGTGGTCTGTGCTACTTGTGAGGCTGAGGTGGGAGGATTGCCTGAGCCCAGGAGTTTGAGGCTGTGGTAAGCTGAGGAGCTGCACTCCAGCCTAGGCGACACAGTGAGAGACTGTCTCAAAAAAAAAAAAAAAAAAGAAAAAAGAAAAGAAAAGAAAAAAACAAAGTCCAGCACAGTGGCTTATGCCTATAATCCCAAAACTTTGGGAGGCTGAGGTGGGTGGATCACCTGAGGTCAGGTGTTCGAGACCAGCCTGGCCAACATGATGAAACCCCATCTCTATTAAAAATACAAAAATTAGCTGGGTGTGGTTGTGCACACCTGTAATACCAGCTACTTGGGAAGCTGAGGCACAAGAGTCGCTTGAACCCAGGAAGTAGAGGTTGCAGTGAGCTAAGATCATGCCACTGCACTCCAGTCAGGGCCATAGAATGAGACTCTGTCTCAAAAAAAAAAAAAAGAAGGAAGAAGGAAGAAGGAGGAGGGAGGAGGGACGGGAAGGGAGAAGGGAGAAGAAAGAAGAAAGAAGAAGAAGAAAGAAGAAGACCAAAACCCTTCACACAATCTAGAGCTATTTCTGGGCTCCTCTCTGAGAATCTGCGGATAAAATGCAGGCTCTCCTAGGGTCTGGAGTCCCTGTGGGTGATTGGAGAAGTGACATGCCTTAGGGCAGTGGCAGCATTTCGGAGCTGCGGGTTCCCCACCACTGCGGTTCTAACCCAGGCTGCTGCCTGACCTTGCCTCCTCCACCCCTAAGCCCAAGAGTGGTATGCAAGTCCGGTAGGGCCCTGAGGCAAGCCCGCTGACCTCTGGCTTCCCTACTCCCTGCAGTGAGCAACGGGGTGCTGCAGCAGCTGTCCCCGGCCTCTGAGAGCAGCTCCAGCGTCTCTTCGTGCGCCTCCAGCGCCCCCTACAGCTCAGGCTCCTTGCCGTCGGACCGCCTGGACGTCTGCCTGGGGCCGGAGGAGCCCGGCGGCCGCGGCCCAGGCTGGGGACGGGCCGACACAGCCATGCAGACGGAGCCTGATGCCGGGGGCCGGGTGGAGACCTGGTGCAGCGTGCGGCCCACAGTCATCCTCAGGGACACCGCCATCCGCTCGGACGGCCCCCAGCACGGCCGCCGCCTTGACTCTGCCCTCTCTGAGTCCCCCAAGACGGCCTTGCTACTGGCCCTCAGCCGACCCCGGCCCCCTATCACGCGCTCCCAGAGCCACCTGACATTGTGGGGTACGTGGGGGATGGGTGGCTGCTGCTCCCTCCACAGCCTCTGGTCCAAAACCTGCCTCACACCCTGTCCTGGGCTCAACCCTCCCTTTGCCCCAGGCCTTGACGCAGCCCCTGCCCAACCCAAGCTCCAGGCTGCCCAGACCCTGCTGTGGGCTCCACTTTAAATTAGTCCTGGACCCCATGCTCACCCTTAGTCTCAGTCCCTGTTCCCCGAACCAGCCCTTACCCCAGCCCCTGGATCCTGGAGTTCCCAGGCCTGTTTACACACACAGTTGCTCACACTCACATGCACGCATGTGTGCCCTTCTCCAACTGGGCCTCAATGGAGATTCCTTACATAGCCACAGCTGTGCGTTGGGGAAAGGGTCAGAAAGTCGGAAGAGGAACCGCACTCCCACCCCCGCACAGCTGCAGATCCTGTCTGCCCTCTCCTCTCCCTTCTCTCTGCCCCTCTCCACACCCCTGCCCCTTGTCCTTCCCTTCTGCCCATCCCTCCAGCACCCCCGGTTGCTCCCTCGTGTCTGCAGAGGAGAAGAAGCAGCGGAAGAAGGAGCAGTCGGGGTCCCCTGGGGAGAAGGGTGCCCTGCAGCGGTCCAAGACGCTGATGAACCTCTTCTTCAAGGGAGGGCGTCAGGGGAGGCTAGCAGCGGGTGGGCGCAGAGAGGCCTGGACACTGGACAGCGGGATCCCGGCCAAAGCTTGCCCTCACCTGGACACAGAGAAAGGTAAGTAGTGGGTTGATCAAACAGGAAGACAAGGTCAAGTCCACTAGCTTCGGCATCCAGCAGTTCTGAGTTGAGATCCCACACCGCCTTTTACCAGCTGAGTCCCCACTCAACCCCTGAGAGCCTGAGTTTTCTCATGAGTAAAATGGGGATAATAATACCTACTTTTCCTTCCTTCCTTTCTTTCTCTTCTTTCTTTCTTTCTTTCTTTCTTTCTTTCTTTCTTTCTTTCTTTCTTTCTTCCTTCCTTCCTTCCTTCCTTCCTTCCTTCCTTCCTTCCTTCCTCTCTTTCCTTTCTTTTTCTTTCTTTCTTTCTTTCTTTCTTTCTTTCTTTCTTTCTTTCTTTCTTTCTTTCTTTCTTTCTTTCTTTCTTTCTTTCTTTCTTTCTTTCTTATTATTATTATTATTATTACTACCTTTTGAAACGGAGTTTTGCTCTTGTTGCCCAGGCTGGAGTGTAATGGCACGATCTCAGCTCACTGCAACCTCCACCTCCCAGGTTCAAGTGATTCTCCTGCTTCAGCCTCCCAAGTATCTGGGATTACAGGCATGTGCCACCATGCCCAGCTAATTTTGTATTTTTAGTAGAGAGGGCGTTTCACCATGTTGGTCAGGCTGGCTGGTCTCAAACTCCTGACCTCATGTGATCCACCTGCCTCGGCCTCCCAAAGTGCTGGGATTATAGGCATGAGCCACCACACCCAGCCAGTAATACCTATTTCTTTAACAGTAGTGGGGAGCAAGTGATTTAGTGTATGTGAATCATTTAGTACGTTGTCTGGCATACAGAAGGTGTTCAGAAAATGTAGTGGTCATTGTTATACTGCCTCATCTCCCCATTTTATAGAAAGGAAAACTGATGAATCATAGCACAGCAAGGACGTGGGAGAGCTCTGATCAGATCCCTGTGCTCTTGGTGGTGGCAGCGGTAGGGCACACTTTTCCTAGGGCATTTGGCTTCACCTCCCCTGGTCAGAGTTCTGTTTGCTTAATTCAGTTCTAGAAGCATCCTTGAGCAAAGCCATTTCTAGATCGGAGCCCAGGTAGAAGGGCCTAGCCCAGGCTGTACCCATGTCAGGGTCTGCGAAAGGATACTCACAAGATACTCACTCTCATCCCTCTGGTGAGTTTCAGAGACTAGACCAAGGGTGGATGAGTTAAGACTCTTGGAGTTGCACGTGACAGAGACTCAACTCACACTAGCTTTAGAAAGCATTTCTTCCAGGCTTAGTGGCACATGCCTGTAATCCCAACTATTTTGTTTTGTTTTTTTGAGGCAGGGTCTTGCTCTGTCTCCCAGGCTGGAGTGCAGTGGCATGATCTCGGCTCACTGCAACCTCCGCCTCCCGCACTCAAGCGATCCTTCCACCTCAGCCTCCCAAAGTGCTGGTATGACAAGTGTGCATCACCATGCCCAGCTAATTTTTTTTTTGTATTTTTTTTGCAGAGATGGGGGTTTCACCATGTTGCCCAGGCTAGTCTCAAACTCCTGGACTCAAGCTATCTACCCGCCTCAACCTTCCAAAGTGCTAGGACTACAGGCATGAGCTACCACACCTGGCCAATCCCAACTACTCTGGAAGCTGAAGCAGCAACATCACTTGAGCCCAGGAGTTTAAGACGAGCCTGGGCAATATAGCAAGACCCCCATCTCTAAAGAAAAAAAAAAGTAAAAGAAAAATAAAGCACATCTTGGCTCAGCTACTGATTTAAGCTGGGTCTAAACATCTGAGCAACATCATCAGACATCTGTCCCCCTCCATCTCTCCCGTGAGTTGGCTTCACTGTTGTGGGCTTTGCCGACTTAGGGGTAAGATGGCCTCTATTGCATAGCAACCCCAGGAGAAAGTGCTTCTCCTTAAATAGTTGCAGCTGAAGTCCCAGGGTAGGCTGTCCCTGGCCCAGCTGACATCCTGTGCCATGCAGAATAAATCGCTATGATGTGGGAGAGAAAGTGCTTTTGTTAGCCAGCCTGGGTCATATACCCACCCTGGAGTACATGGGCTAAGAACAGAGCGGGGTGGGTCCCCAGGAGAAAATCAGGGTGCTGTTTTCAGAAGAGGGGGGTGGATGTCGGATCAACAAAACAACCAGAGGATGAGGAGCTGGACCCTGCTTCGCCCTGGGGTGGGAAGTTCTAGGGTCTCAAGGTGATTGTACCATGGGAGAGATAATCCCTTCCAATTAGGGCTGCCTGGCCCCTCTCCATCTCTCTTCCCACAGCTCCCAAGGCCCTGCCCTCTGCTGGTTCTCCTCTCACCTCTCTGGCCACTCCTCTATCTCCTTCCAAGGCTCCTCTTTTTCCCTCCGTCCCCTGAAGGTGGGTACTTCTCCGAGCTCTGTCCCTGAGGTTCTTCCCTCCATACATTTGCTTCCAAGTGAATTTGCATAAGCAGAGCTCAGACTGCACCCTCTCTTGATCCAAAACCATCCTAACTCCCCATTGCCTATGAAGGAAGTCCATAGCCTGAGCATTGCCTTCAAGTCCCTCAGGGCCAAGCCTCTTGCCTCCCCATTACACCTACTTCCAGTCTGAATTTTCCATTCCAGCTTGTCCTGAGCCCTCCTGACCCCCATTTTCAGACTGCGGGCCAAGACCTGCAGCTGAGCCTCTTTCTTCTTCACAGCAGGGAGCGTGGGCCCAGTGCAGAAGTTTGTCACCTGGAGACTGAGACGCGGTAATTCATGCATCCCTTTACCAAGGCCTGGTTTACAGTAGAGTGGCAGATGAGGGTGCATGCTGGGGGCCAGCTAAGTGACTTTGGACTAAACTCAGTCAGGGTCAAGCATGGGGGATCAGGCAACTAGACTAGTACATATTGGGGGCAGCTAAAAGAATTGGACTAAGCTTACTAGGAAAGATAGGGTGGCAGACAGATATTGGTGTGCATTTTAGGAGCTTGTGTTGGGACTCCCAAAGATATATTTGGGGGTGATGAGGGAGCCTGTGCTGGGGCGCCACTGGGGAACAGACGACTATGATGGTGCATGTTCAGGGGGCTCTGGGGGCACTGGGCTAAGACCCCATTATGAAACAAACTGGTATAGGGGTCCGTGTTGGGGCTGAGGGGCTGGAGTTTGTGCTGCATTGGTGGGCAGGTTGCTGTGGGCAACCACAGTGGGAGCATATAGGCTAGGCTAGGATCCTGCCCCAGGCACCTGGACTCTCAGCTGGCCAGTTATGGGGCCCAACCCTGCTGAGGGAAGCCCCTCTCCCCTCCCCTGATGACTCCTGGCTCCTTATCACGCCCTTTGGCTCCTGCCCTGCAGACCAGGAGAGGGGCCAGGCCCTGCTGTCTGCCAGGTCCAGGAGTCCCTGCAGCCAGCTGCCCAACGTGGATGAGCAGGTTCAGGCCTGGGAGAGCCGGCGGCCCCTCATTCAGGACCTGGCCCAAAGGCTGCTGACTGATGATGAGGTGCTGGCTGTCACCCGCCACTGCTCCCGGGTAAGCCTCCATCCCGCCTGCAGCCTTGGCACATGGTCCTTCGGTCACCCAGCCTATCATTCATTCAGGCCACTGTCCACTGACCAGTGTCTGGGCTTGATGCCAGGAGGCTAGTGGTCAGTCAAATCAGAAGTCACCCCTGTCTCACACACACACACACACCTGCCAGCTCACAGGAAGAAGAGCTAGACAGTCACTAGAAGCAAAACGCCCATGGTGATGAGTCACACGAAGAGCTGTGAAGAAAAAGAACATGAGAGGGTAAACCAGGAGACACATATTAGATGGTGTGGGCTGGGAGGCCCTCCCAGAGGAGATGGTATTTAAGCTGAGAAGAGAAGGAGAGGACACTTTTCCCGAGTGGGAAAAGGGAGTCCCTGCAGTCACCTGCCTCTGCCCTCTCTGAGCCTCCATCCTTCCCTGCATGCCACCCTCTGCTCCTGGGTCACCCAGCAGGCCTGGCCTCATGCCAGGTCCTCTCCCCTATTGCCCAAGTAAGTAATCCTTTGCCTCCCCTACACACCACACCTCAACCCCTGCCCCCCAACACCTAAACTGTTGTTCTCTGTTCCCTTCCACTTCAAAAGGAGCCAGAGGGCCCCGGGGTGGGGAGAGAGTCAGATTTGAAGGAGTCTCTGGGGCCCACATGTTGGGGAGGCTGTGGGGCACGGCTCACTCCCTCCAGGATTGGCAGGTCCTTTTCTGTGCCTGTCTCAGGAAGACCTGGGTGTGTACGCTGGGCTCCTTGTGAGGAGTCTGCACACTGTGTGTGAGGGCGAGCTGGGGGGTCTTGGAAAATTGTTTGTGGATTCCCTCACCCTTCACCTTGCTCAGAGTGGGGCTGTGTTGCATGTCTGTGTGGTGTGTGCACTGGCGTGTCTGTGGGGTACCTGGTTTGTGTTGATATGACTGCACGATTGTGTGTGTGTGTGCATGTGAGCAAGCACGTGTCTGGCTAGCGTGTGTGTATGCGTGTGTCCATGCATTGTCACCTGGAGACTGAGACATGGTCATTTATGCATCCTGTTACCAAGGCCCGGTTTGCAGCAGAGCTGCAGATGGGGGTGTGTGCTGGGGGGAAGCTAAAGGGTTTTGGGCTAAACTCAGAAAGTGTCACCCTCAGCTCCCAGCGCTAAGTAGGGCAATGCAGGCTCTGTCCATGAGGTGGGACTCTGGGTCTGTCTCTTTGGCGGCTCCTTTTCCCTCATCCCTCCCTTCTCTGCCCAAACCTCCTACTGTGCTCCCATACCACCTGCCGAGCTCAACCACCACCCAAACCTGACCCAAGCCCCCCACACCAACAGATCAAACCCTCAGCAATGGAGCCCTGGCCGGAGTGATGAGCAAAGTTCTCCTGGTGACTGGGGCAAGTAGCCCTGAACCCCAGGCTTCCCTTCTCTCCCTATGTGAGCCATCTCTCTACAGCTGCCAGACCAAGAATCAGAAACCCCTCTCTGATTGGCTAGGTGATGTGGCTCATGCCTATAATCCCAGCACTTTGGGAGGCCAAGGCGAGCGGATCACCTGATGTCAGGAGTTCGAGACCAGTCTGTCCAACATGGTGAAACCCCATCTCTACTAAAAATACAAAAAAAAAAAAAAAAAAAAAAAAGCTGGGCATGGTGGCAGGTGCCTGTAATCCCAGTTACTCAGGAGGCTGAAGCAGCAGAATTGCTTGAACCTGGGAGATGGAGGTTGCAGTGAGCCGAGATCGCGCCATTGCACTCCAACCTGGGAACAAGAGTGAAAATCTGTCTCGAAAGAAAGAGAAAAAGAGAGAAAGAAAGAGAGAGATAGAGGGAGGGAGGGAGGGAGGGAAGGAAAGGAAACCCTTCTCTGATCGCTGTACACTCCCCAAGTCACCTGGTGACCCATTGTCTTTGGCAGAATAAAGTACAAGTTCCCTGCTCTCACATTCGAGGTCCTCCCCGATTCAACTCCCTAATCCACCAACCTCCACTTTCCCATGGCCGCCGCATAGGTTTATACAGGTTACAACCTGCACAACCTCAGGGACGCTACTCACATAGTCACAACCTGTGCAACAGCCCTGCAGGGAGGTTCTTCATGGACCCCATGGCCACGTTTAAACCACTATCTACTCATTTTTCCACACCACCTTTGCAACACTTTCTTCCCAACTTTTGTGCTGTTCCCTACATCTATCTTCTAAGAGTCAGTCAGAATACCACCACCTCCATGAAGCCCACTGGGATCCTCCCACCTTCCTCTGAGACTCCCTGTGCTCCATTGCCCCTGACTTGTAGTTCACTGGGGTATGTGACTCATCTGCCCCTCGCTCCCACTAGACCCAGTTTCTGAAGATCTGAGACAGGATCTTTGTGCCCCTGCTGCCCAGTACAGGGTCTGGTACTTAGTGGGTAACGAATCCAAGTCCATAGACTTAAAGCGTGTGCACATGTGGGGCTGGTTCTGCACCATATGTGTCTCTCCAGACAAAAGGGAATGTATTGTTGATATGTGTGAGTCGCTGTAACTGTGTGTGGTTTGGGGCCACACACATCGTTTGTATTGTATTTATTTCCAGATATTTATGAATGACTCACTCTGACCACCAGGGCATGCTCTGTCTCTGTGCCTGTGCCCATAGAAAGTGTTCTATGCATGCATGTCACTGACTCAGTCTCCCTCTCGCCACAAGGGGTCGGTGTGCTGTCCAAGTGGGATGGCTCCCAGTGTTCAGGTCTTCAGAGTCAGTGGGGTGTGGCTGGTGGCATCCGGGCAGTGCCAGGCAGAAGGGGTTCCACCCCGCCCCCCATCCCGCCCCAGGAACTGACCGGAGAGGCTTTCTGCAGAGCCGCCCCTTCCCCAAGGCTCCCATTCCAGCCCCAAACAAAGTCTAATTTGTAGGTCTGTGTGCAGACACATGCTGGGACAGCCAGGCACACAACCTAGGGTTTGGCTCAAATTCCTTCCTTCTGCCTGGGATGTGGGGGTGGGGAGGAGAGTCCACTCCCTGCACATCCTTTTCCGGCACCAGAGCAAGCAAGAGTTAGACTTCCCGGGTTCCAGTCCCTCTTCACACTTTCTTATGTATATGGCTTTGAGTGAAGGCCTTCTCTCTGAGCCTCAGTTTCGGCATCTGTAAAACAGGAATAATTAATGCCATTTCTCAGGGTGGTTGCTGAGCGATGGTATGTAAAAGGCTTAGAAAAGTGTCTGTCCCAAAACTGTTACCAATGCTGTTGCTATTTATTGCAGGTCTGTTATTACTGCAGGCTTCCACCCCATCACCAAGATCAGACCACCCTGCGGCAGCTGGGGGTGGAGTAAACCTTTCCCAAGGCATGCAGGGCTGGATAGGTCCCTACCTGTGTAGAAGAAACACCTGCATGCCCTGGTGTCCCCCTCACCCAGCTCTGGAAGTCCCCACTGCTGTCTGACCTGTGGTGCCTCTATCTGCAGTATGTGCATGAGGGAGGTGTGGAGGACCTGGTGAGGCCCCTGCTGGCCATCCTGGACAGGCCCGAGAAGCTGCTGCTGCTGCGGGACATCAGGTGGGAGGAGGTTGCAGAGAGGGCTTGGGGGCAGGAAGGGGATCCCTGGTACCACCCCCAACCTCCCAAGGGCTGAAGGGCATCCTGGCACCTCCAGAACTGAAACCCTGCCTGCCCCTCCCACCCCTGCTGTCTCTCACCCTCTCCCAGGAGTGTGGTGGCCCCCACAGACCTGGGCCGCTTTGACAGCATGGTGATGCCTGTGGAGCTGGAGGCTTTTGAGGCCCTCAAGAGCAGAGCAGGTCAGCAGTGGGAGGCGGGAGTTCTGGGTCCCAGCCCTGCTGGGGATGGGGATGGGACCCCGTGGTGGAGAGGGCTGCAGAGATTGCCGAGCCCCTTGAGCTGTGTCCCTCTGGGAGCCTGGTGGGGTGCCTTGCCTCTGACCTGTTCATCTTTCCAACCAGTCCGGCCTCCTGCTTTGAGACCAGCCCGGCAGGACACGCCGCCCAAGCGTCACCTTATCACCCCTGTGCCTGGTCAGTCAGATCCCAGAGCCCAGGGAGGGGCACAACCCTGGGGAGATTCGGGAAAGGAGGATGGGCCTTCTACTTCTTTCCCCACAGGGAGGCAGTTGTGGCTTCCAGGCACATTGCGGTCCCCTGAAGGAAAGCTCTTGTCCACCAGAGCCATTTTATCACATCCGCTGGTCACCACCTGTACTATTATTTACTTAATAGTTGGTTTGAAACCTGCTCACTTTTAAAATCTAGTCTCATTCTATGCAGTAATCTCTGAGAAATTACGTTTGGTGTGCTAGTCGTATTTTTTCTTAGACACATTAAAATAGAACTGTAACGATTCCAACAGGAAGTATTAAAATGCAATTCTCGGCCGGAAGCGGTGGCTCATGCCTGTAATCCCAGCACTTTGGGAGGCTGAGGTGGGTGGATCGCTTGAGGTCAGGGGTAGAGACCAACCTGGCCAACATGGCGAAACCCCATCTCTACTAAAAATACAAAAATGAGCTGGGCTTGGTGGCACATGCCTGTAATCCCAGCTACTCGGGGAGGCTGAGGCAGGAGAATCGCTTGAACCTGGGAGGTGGAGGTTGCAGTGAGCCAAAATTGCGCCACCGCACTTCAGCCTGGGCGACAGAGTGAGATTCCATCTCAAAAAAAAAATAAAAAGAAAAAAAAAGCGAGTCTAATAGAACATGTTTGTCCGCCTACCCTATGGGTGGGCCGCACTGCACTGGTTCCTGAACAAACTCGGGCCTGGCTCTCACAGGCCCCACACGAACCAAAGCAAGGCCTGGGTCCTGGAGAGGTGGTCCAAGCTGGGAGGGGAGGAGTGGGCAGCTGACCTTGGCGCTCTTCCCCAGACAGCCGCGGAGGCTTCTACCTGCTGCCGGTGAACGGCTTCCCGGAAGAGGAAGATGATGGGGAGCTGAGGGAGCGGCTGGGGGGCCTCAAGGTCTCTCCGAGTGCCTCTGCCCCTCGCCACCCTCATAAAGGGATCCCCCCTCTCCAAGACGTGCCAGTAGATGCCTTCACCCCCCGCCGAAGTGCCTGCACACCCCCTCCCCAGCCACCCCCTGTGGCTCCCCGGCCCCCGAGGCCTAACTGGCTGCTGACAGAACCCCTGAGCCGAGAGCACCCTCCACATGGCCAGGTCCGGGGCCAGGCTCAGAGCTGCAGCGGCAGCCGCAGCCGCAGCCGCAGCCGCAGCCGCAGCAGCCGGGGTCAAGGCAAGTCTCCGGGTAGACGCTCCTCATCCCCTGCGCCTACCCCTGCCCCCAGCATGGCCAATGGGCGCTACCACAAGCCTCGGAAGGCCAGGCCCCCTCTGCCACAATCTTTGGATGGGGAGGCAGCCAAGGTGGGGGCCAAGCAAGGGCCCTCGGAGAATGGAACTGAGGGGATGGCCGAGGAGGCAGCCATGAAGACCACCAGTGGCGAGCTGAAGACAGTGACACTGTCCAAGATGAAGCAGTCCTTAGGTGAGTCCAGGTGGGACTGGGCCTGGCAGGAGACACTAGGAAGCTTGGGCCCAGGAAAAGAATCTGGGTTATTGGGCCAGGCGCGGCGGCTCACACCTGTAATCCCAGCACTTTGGGAGGCCGAGGCTGGTGGATCACTTGAGGTCAGGAGTTCAAGACTAGCCTGGGCTACATGGTGAAACCCCGTTTCCACTAAAAATACAAAAGAATTAGCTGGGCGTGGTGGTGGGCGCCTGTAATCCCAGCTACTCAGAAGGCTGAGCAGGAGAATCACTTGAACCCAGGAGGCAGAGGTTGCCGTGAGCCCAGCTGAGATTGCGCCACTGCACTCCAGCCTGGGCGACAGAGTAAGACTGTCTCGGCCAGGCGCGGTGGCTTACGCCTGTAATCCCAGCACTTCGGGAGGTCGAGGAGGGCGAATCACCTGAGGTCAGGAGTTCCAGACCAGCCTGACCAACATGGAGAAACCCCGTCTCTACTAAAAGTACAAAATTAGCCGGGCATGGTGGCACATGCTTGTAATCCTAGCTACTTGGGAGGCTGAGGCAGGAGAATCGCTTGAACCTGGGAGGTGTAGGTTGTGGTGAGCCGAGACTGCGCCATTGCACTCCAGCCTGGGCAACAAGAGCGAAACTCCGTTTCAAAAAAAAAAAAAAAAAAAAGACTCTCAAAAAATAAATAAATAAAAGGGAATCTGGTGTATATCTGGGTGGGGTCTAGATTTGAGGGGCTAGGATCTGGAGGATTTTGGAATGAATTGAGATTTGAGTAGTAACAGAATGTAGGGATGTGGGAGAAGTTGGGGCCTTGGGTTTGGGGATGGGATTCTAGGTTTCTCCAGGGAGCTTGCATTTTGGGGTCCGGCTACACTCTCTCACAGTGTTTCTCCCCATCACTAGGCATCAGCATTTCTGGGGGCATTGAGTCCAAGGTGCAGCCCATGGTGAAGATAGAGAAGATCTTCCCTGGGGGGGCCGCCTTCCTCAGTGGGGCCCTGCAGGTGGGTGAAGCATGCCCAGGCCCACCCTCACAGCCCACAGCTGAAACCAGGCAGGAGATGGGCTGGCCATGCTCAGCTTCCAGCCAGACATGTTTAGCCCAGGTTGTGGGAGGAGGCTTGGGGTGAGGGGGTTCAGACAAGCAGGATGAGCAGGCCCAGGGAAAACTCTGTCCCCTCATGCTAGCCTGAGCCTGAGCCCCAAGGGACAAAGAGCCCTTGTCTGTGCCCCACCCTGCCCCCAACAACTCCAGGCACAAAAGTCTCATTGTCCATCCCCTCCACCCAGATGGGGGAGGAGTGTCCTTGTGGGTGGAGGTGAGAAGATGCTGCCTTCAGGTTGGGGGCTCGTGCAGGGTGACATGGGGAGGGAGGGATGTGACTCTCTCACTCCATCCTAGGCTGGTTTCGAGCTTGTGGCAGTGGACGGAGAGAGTCTGGAGCAGGTGACCCACCAGCGTGCAGTAGACACTATCCGTCGGGCTTATCGAAACAAGGCCCGGGAGCCCATGGAGCTTGTGGTCAGGGTCCCCAGGCCCAGCCCACGGCCCTCACTCTCTGACTCATCAGCCCTTACTGATGGGGGCCTTCCTGCTGACCATTCGCCTGCCCACCAACCCCTTGATGCTGCTCCAGTTCCTGCCCACTAGCTCCTAGAACCTCCCACCAATTCCCAGACTCCTCCCACCAATGCCAGGCTCCTCCAGCCAACTCCCAGCCCTCCAGACTCCTGATTCTAAGCCTACACCCTCCCCATGCATCCCATGACCCTTCCCCTAACCTCAGATTCCCCCACTGACTCCAACATCCCGTTATCCCCAGGATCTCTCCTACCAACTTCCTCAGGACTCAGGACTCTCCGGCTCCTGCCCACCCACCCTTCCTCCTCCCAGTGCCACACTGGTGGCTCACATCTTTCCACTTTCTTCCTTCCTCAGCTGTCACTAAGGCTCTGCCTTAGTGTCCAAGGACAAGGTGCTAGTGGGCAGCCTGTGTCACCCGCACTCTCGGCTCCCCTATCTCCCAAGCCAGGAAAGGGGGTAAGAAACTCAAGGTCTGGAGCTTGGGATTGGTGGGCACTTTCTCACATGCTGCCTCTTACTTTATGAGTCACCCAAGCCTCCAGGGACACAGGCTGTCAGACAGGGCCCTCAAGGGGTCAATGTATCCATTCCTCAGCCCCAAGCAGCATTCTTTGCAAGGAAAAGGATTAAAGGCTTTTCTAGTCCCTGAAGTCCTGAGAGATCATTTCATGTGGGGGTCCATTAAGACCTCAGACATTCTACTGGATTTGTCCTTCCTCCATCACCTTTTCTCCCCAGGAGAGCTCGGGGAATAGCCAGCAAATAGAGGGGGTGTGGGTCAAACAAGTTCCTATACTCTATCCAGCGCATTCACATTATTTTTAAACCAAAAAAAATTTTTTTTAATTTTTTCTTTGGGTTTGTACAAGAAATTTACAGTGTGAAAAATATACAAGTGAAAACGAGGCCGTAAACCTGGGTGAAGGGAGAGGCTGCTTGGTCACAAACACAAATAAACAAGACATTTCTGAGTTCTTCCTTTGGTCTGACTTTAGCCCCCTCACTCCAGGAGAGAGGCTGCAGAGCTCGAACCTGGGAACCGAGCCCAGGCCCGGCCCTGTCCCCCAATATGGGCAGGCACATCTGGAGCAGCTGGTGCCATCTGGCTTTCTCTGGCTTTGGGGTTGGGGGGAATGTGGAGAGGAGGGAGCCCCTTCTTCCTCCCAGCTCCCCTGGCTGGAGTGGGCTGGAAGCGCCTGTGAACAGGGTTGGCAGTGGCACTGGCAGCGGTGGGGAATGAAGTGGGTAGTGACAGGAGCCTCTGGGTGACAGTGAACACGGGGACCTTCAAGCAGTATGATCTTGCTCCTCCAAGTCATACGACCACCCCGAGTTCCTGGCAGAAGCCCAGAGGCCTGGATCCTAAGAGACAAGTGGCTTTGGGGCCCTCAGCTTTTGGGGTCATCCGTGGGCCCTGGGGCCTAAGTGGATCTGCAGTCCCTCTGGCAGAGCTCCCTGCAGAGCTGGGTGCCGAGGGCCCTAGATCTCAGTAGCAGTGATCTCCTCCAGGCAGATGCAGGGGGCCTGCTCAGCCAGGCCCAGCTCCGCGAGCTCCCGGGCCTCCAGCTCTAGGCTGAGCTGCTGCAGCTCCTGCTCTAGCTGCCGGTTGCGCCGGTACATCTGGATGTAGTTGTGCTGCAGCTGCTTCTGGTAGCGGATCACCTGCTCCTTCTCTGCCTGCCAGGCCAGCCGCTCCCCCTCAAAGCTGTCCCGCTGCTCCTCACCCCGCCGCCTCTCCCGCTGCAGCTCCACCCGCAGTCGCTCCACCTGGGCCCGCAAGCTGCCCCCAACCCCGGCTGCTGCCCGCTGCACTTTGGCCTCATCACTCTCTGCCAGGAGGAATGGGTCAGCAGTGGCAGGTGGCACAGCGGGCTCCCGGAGTCCAGCTGCCTCAGCATCCAACTGCCCAGCTTTCTCCCGCAGCCGCTCGGCTTCCTGGCGGTGTCGCTGCAGCTCCTGGGAACAGGCTTCCAGCTCCAGCTCCCGAGCTCGGGCAGCCTCCTGTAGACCCCGCGCACGGCCCTCACTGACCCGCAGGGTAGCACGGGCCTCCCGCAGTGCCACCCGCAAGGCCACCAGCTCGCTGCCCTTCTGCACCAGCTCTGCCTGAGACTCCTTCAGCTGCTGCTTCAGCAGGGAGATCTCGCCTGATTTCTGGCACACCTGGGGGTGGGAGGTAGTGGGGAAGGATGGTGAGACAGGTTCTCCTGGGGGGACAGGCCCTGTGCATCATGCCTGGCATTCGGGAGGAGAGTCCATCTTTATCCCCATTTTACAGATGGAGACACTAAAGCAAGTCTAGTGACATGTCCAAGGTCATAGAGTTAAGATATGGCTTAAGTGGAAAGCAGACATAGATTTTTTTGCTTCAAAGCTGGTGTCTTCAAAGCATCACGAGACACTGTGGAAGTACCACCGAGCCCTGGGGACTGGGTGCTAGCAGGTGCTGCAGGAGTGGGGGCAATGGAGGGCAGTACCCAGGTGTCTACTGGAAAGGTACTACAATGACTTGGTTAAGAGCTCAGATATTGGAGCCAGACTGCCTGGGTTCAGATTTGGCACTTCAGTCTTTCTGGGCCTCAGTTTACTCATCTCTAAAATGGGGAGACGAGTGGTAGCCCCCTCAGTATTGTTATAAGGATGAAATGATCTGTCCCATGTAACGTGCTTAGAATAGTGCCTCCACACCACAAGCACCACATTCTTACTACTGGCTGGAAGCGTGGCTTTGTGCCACTAGACAAGGCCAACAAGGAGACCCTTCTCCCAGAAAGGGACAGAGGAGAACCTCATCTCACCGAGGTGAGGAAGGGGAGGACCTCTGGGGGTGGCAGGCTGAGGGAGGGTGCGGCTGGGCCCCCTTTTCCAGGGTTTCTCCCTGTGTGACCCTGCTCCCTGCCCCTCCTGGTCTGGCCCACCTCCCACTTGGTCTCCTCAAGCCTTGGCCCGAGCTCCCGCTGCTCCCGCTCCAAGGTGGCGCAGCGCCGCTCCAGCTGTTCACGCTCCTGCAGCAGCTGTGCGAAGTCATCCTGCAACTGCCGCTTCTCCTGCTGCAGCTGGAACACCTGCAGCTGCAGCAGCTGTTGGGCCCGCTGTGCCCGCTGTGCCTGGGCCGCACAGTCCTCTCGCAGGGCCTCACGCTCTCGCTGCCAGTGCCGCTGCTGCTCCTCATAGGCCTGCAGGTGAGAAGACAGACCCAGCTCCTGGGCAGTTTTCCCAACTCCCCACTCAGTGTCTGCTCTGGCGGCCCACTTTTGAGGGCTCAGGAAGGGTGTATTCCATCAAACAACAATAGTAATTGCAACAATACTAACTGCGTTTATGATGATCATAGAAACAAACACAAGAGCAAGCAGACCGGGCTCGGTGGCTCATGCCTGTAATCCCAGCATTTTGGGAAGCCGAGGTGGGTGGATTACTTAAGCTCCGGAGTTCAAGACCAGCCTAGGCAACACAGCAAAACCTTGCCTCTCCAAAGAACAAAAATTAGCTTGGTGTGGTGGCATGCGCTTGTAGTCTCAGCTACTTGGGAGGCTGGGGTGGGAGGACTGCTTGAGTCCAGGAGGTTGAGGCTACAAGGAGCTGAAATCGCGCCACTGCACTCTAGCCTGGGGGGTGAGAGAATGAGACCCTGTCTCAAAAAAAAAAAAAAAAAAAAAAAAAAAAGCACTTGGCCAGGTGCAGTGGCTCAGGCCTGTAATCCCAGCACTCTGGGAGGCCGAGGCGGGTGAATCACTTGAGGCCAGGGGTTCGAGACCAGCTTGGCCAACATGGTGGGAACCCCGTCTCTACTAAAAATCCAAAAAAAAAAAAAAAAAAAAAAAAGCAAGCATTTATATATAGCATTTCCTAGGTACTAGGCATTAGTCTAAGCACTTTACACCTTTTGCCTTATTTAATCCTCATAACAATCCTATGAAGCTAGAAATATCCCTATTATAGATGAAGAAATAGAGGCTGAGTAAAGTTAAGCAACTTGCTCAAGCCCAAAAACTGGTATTTAACAGTGGGAGGTTTGAATCCATGCACTCTGACTCCTTTCCACCCCACAAGTTTTGTTTTTTGTTTCTTGTTTTGAGATAGAGTCTTGCTCTGTCACCCAAGGCTAGAGTGCAGTGGCAGAATGTCAGCTCACTGTAACCTCCTCCTCCTGGGCTCAAGTGATCCTCCTACCTTAGCCTCCCAAGTAGCTGGGACTACAGGTACATGCCACCACACTCAGCTAATTTATTTTTAGGAGAGATGGGGTTTCCCCATGTTGCCCAGGCTGGTCTCAAACTCCCGAGCTCAAGCAATCCGTCCACCTCGGCCTCCCAAAGTGCTGGGATTACAGATGCGAGCCACCACGTCTGGCTACTCCACAAATTAAACCAGACAACTGGTGGGAAGGGCAAGGGGGGTCACAACTACAACTACCCAACCCCTCTTCCCTGCTGAAATGGAAATGCCCCTTGCATTCCCCAGGCCTTGGGATGTCCTGCCATTCCCCTTCCCCATCATTGCCTCTGACCACACCTGGCACATGGTAGCCTCATTCTCGTCCAGACTGTCCCGCAGCTGCTGAAGCTCTGCCTCCTGCTCTCGGAGCTTTCCTTCCAGGACACAGTGCAGCAGGGCCTCGTCCGAAGGAGGTGGAGGCGGGGGTGGTGGTGAGCGCTCCCCACAGGAGCTGCTGTCAGGGGAGGCCCGGGTACCATTGCCCAAAAGCCCGGCAGCCACACGGCCCCCCAGGGAGCCTGTGCTCTTGCTGGAGGAGGACCGGCCACTGTCTGAGTGGGAGGGCCCAGTAGGGACCCCTCGGGCTGGCCCAGGCAGTGCCCCTCGCCCAGAGCCATGGGAAGGCAGGTGCCCGCCTGGGGAGCTGGTGGTTGGCTCGGCACCTCCGGTGCTGTAGGTGGGCAGGCTGGACAGTGAGTTTCGGCCAGAGTCGGATAGCGTCCCTGATGGGCAGCCACTGGCCCAGCCACTAAATGCCAGGGGTTTGTCAGCAGCTGAAGAGGAGGAGGAAGAAGAGGAGGAGGAGGCAGGGCCCCCAAACAGCTGCGTCAGGCTGCCCTGGCTCCCAGACAGCCCGGTGGCCCGAGGACCCATGAAGCTAGGCAGGGACGGAGCCCCTCGAGGTTTGGGCAGCACTGGCTTGAAGGCTGTTGGGCGGATCAGGATCTTCTCCATGTTCTGAAATGAGGTGCCATGTGACACTGGAGATGAGCTGCCCAATCTTGCAGAGCCCTTATGACACTCCCTGCCCTCCCATCTGGGGTCCCCAATGCCCATATATTCGTAACAATTGTGGCCACTGGTGGAGGTGGCCACCAGTGTCAGCTTTGTGTCAAGCAATCTGAAAGGTTTATCCCCATTATCTAAATATGATCACTATTCCCACATTACAGATGAGGAAATGGAGGCTCAGCAAGGTTAAAGGCCTTGACCAAAGCCAAACATATAACTGGTGCAGAAATAACCAGAACATAAGCAACTAGCACTTAACAACTGCATATATGCTACATGCTAGGCAGTATGCTATACATTATTTGACCTTCATGTCAGTTCTAGAAACTGAGGCTCAGGTTAAGTGACTTCCCTGAGGTCACACATCCAGAATGAGAGAGAGCTGGGATTAGGACCCAGGTCTGGTGAATCTGAAGCCCACACTCTTTCCTCTATATAAGCTTCTAAATTCCAGTTTTCCAAAGGGGGACTCCCGTTCTACCCAGGCCCACAAGGAAGAGCCAGTCCTCACCTTCTCCAGCTTTCCAGAGACAGGGATGAGCTTCGGTGGTGGGCCGCGGAGGTGGGCATTGTGTGCCCGCTGCTCTCGGGCATCCTCAACATCACTGCTTGGGCTAGGGGGTGACTCCGTCCGGAAGTCCTCATTGATGTAGGTGAAGCTGGTGACAGGGACAGCCTTCCTAGGAGGCACAGCTGGGCACAGCGGCTCCTGTGCCTCATAGCCACCCCGCAGCAGGCCATCCTGCTGGCGGAAGAAGGTGGGCCCAGGAGGGCCGTGGTGGCGGGGAGGAGCTGGACCCCCGGGACAGGGCCGGCCTGAGATAAGGCTGCTCACACTGCCCATGGCTGGAGCTTTCGGGGCAGTGGCAGCTTCAGGAGCAGGCTCCAGTGGCAATGGCAGAGTCTGCACAATGGCCATGGTGGCAAAGGCTCAGGCCTGGCCAGCGGCCTCGCAGGTGACCTGTAAGCAGGGCAGTGGTGTCAGAGTCCCTCCACCTAGAGACCCCTCCTGATCCACTGATCCTGACCAAACACCTCCTTGACATCAGTAACAGGCCTTGATCCCCACACCAAGACTTCCCCTTCAAGTGCTGGAATGAACCTCAATTCCCCCTGGGCCCCAGACCACACTGTCCAATGCTGGTCTGAACAGGGCTGAGGACTGAATTCACTCAGTAGAGATGCTGAGAGGGATGGGAGGCCTGGGTGATTA
Source organism: Rhinopithecus roxellana (assembly GCF_007565055.1). NCBI lineage: Eukaryota > Metazoa > Chordata > Mammalia > Primates > Cercopithecidae > Rhinopithecus > Rhinopithecus roxellana. The sequence continues at coordinate 72,366,955 of NC_044559.1, forward strand.
CTGCAGAGCCACTTGTCAGCAAAGACCCAGGCCTTAAGCCAAATCCTGCATCCCACAGAGGCCAGGACTCAGGTGAGGGAGGGGCCCTCTCTCCCAGCTTGAAGCACAGGTCCCTGGTCCTCTAAGCCAGGTGGGCAGTTTGGGCTGAAGTACCTCAGGGGTGCAATCAGCACCTCCAATGGTAATTAGGGAACAAAGAGCCAAAGTCAGTCAGTGCCCTGCCTCCCTCTGCTGGGCCTCAGTTTCTCCCAGACAGTGAGGTGGCTAAACTGCCTCTCTGTGGATCCGGCTAAATAAGAAAACCACCACTCTTAGGGAGTCCACAGGTGTCCTTTGGGGTCTCCTGCCTCCCAGAGGTGGATGGAGGCTCATACAGTTTCCATGACAACTCCTAACCTCTGCACACCCAATCAGTGAGGCCTAAAGGAGCCTCCATAGGCCCTACCCCACTGCCAACCTCTCTGAAATCCTACAGCTTCAGAAGGTCCCCAGACTAACCCTGAGGGGAGGAAGGTAGAAGTCCCGCCTTCACCTCTAGTGGCTGGTCCAAAACCTCACTTCCACAGAACCCAGGCAAGACGGCTCCACCTCCCCAGGCCCTGCTCCTTCCTGGAAGCAGCTGCAAGCCTCCACCCAGAACCCCCTCCCTAGTCCCAGTCCCGAGGCCGCTGATGACCAGGACTTAGGCATCTGCTGAAGTCATCATGCAGAGCAGGGCCAAGAACTGGACAGAGAATTGCACTGGGAGTAGGAATGTGTGCATTTACTTATTTGTTGTGTGACTGCACAGGAGCGTGGAAATGAACACGTGTATATGAAAATGTGTGTGAAAGCATTGTGAATGTGAGTCTACACGTTTGATGTATCAGTACATTCACAGACATGAGTTCATGTGTGAATTCACATGTGTATATCTTACAAGAGTATGTGGGTAAGGGGTCATTAGAAAGCCTGTGAAAGTTATAAATGTGGATCTAACAAGTGAATTTGCGGTGTGTGGGAGAGACGGTGCCTGGACAGCTTTGTAAGTTCATGAGTTTATGTGTGCGACTAGGAAGGTGAGTGCACCAGGATGTGCAGAGGAACCTGTGAACGTGGGCACGCAGGTATGAGAGTGGTGGAAGCCTGGGTGGCTTGAGGGCCCGTTGGTGGAGGGAGCCTGTTTCCTTCCCTCTCTGGCATGTGGGGAGAGGTGGGACATTATCTAACTCCTTTGCCTGATCTGTTCCCCTTCTTTCTCGCATGCGCTCCATTAAATCCACCGCCCTCCTTCCTACCCAAGTCAAAAGATACTGCGAACCAGGAAGAGGTGTCCAGGCTGGGGCAGGAGCTGTGGGGAGCTGGGGGAGGGGTAGGCCGGGCGCAGGGACCGATCACAGGCCCCTCTGCAGGGCGGGGGCTCAGACCACCCCACACATCCCAGCGCCTAGCAGAGCAGATAGAGAAACCCTTCCCCTCCCCTCTCTGGGCCCACTCCAGGGCGTGGAGTGAACAGTGGGGAAGGGACTTCTTAGGGGGCCAAGGGCTGGCACCTCTGTTGCATTTCCCCACTTCAGCGAGCACGGAGAAAGTGAAAACTGAAGGAAGGAGACAGGCTCAGAGAAAGACAGGGACCCAAAAGAGACAAAGACTTGGAGAGGCCCGAGGGTCAGGCCGACAAGGAGATAGTCAGGCGTACCCAGTGAGCCAGGGCCCCCAACCCCACGGAGCCGAGGGCCCCTAAGTCCAAAGTGCCACAGAGCTGGGCCCTGAGAGCCACATACCCAGGGAGCCAGAGCCAGGAATCTGGAAAGCCAGGCCCAGCCAGCCGGCTCCCGCTCTTGGAGAGAAGGAGGGGCAAGTGGAGGCTCCATTTTGAGAATTGCGTTTGTGGCTGTGGGAGATGGGAACCCCTCATTCTCCCCAGCACTCCCTGAGCAATCACTCTGGCCCAGGAGCATCCCCCTTTTAGCGGGCTGAGGGGAGCTGAGGGCTGGAGCTGGTTCAGGGCTGGTGAAGGATCTGAAGAGTTGGGGAAAGTCTCCCTGCCACCCGAACTCCAAGGACCAGTCAAGCGGGATCAAGTCTGCGATCACGAGTTCCCACTCGGCGGCGGGAAGCCGGGAGCCCCCGATCCATTCTCCAGAATCCAGCCCCCCTTCCACAAAGTGGGGGCCTCTGGGGAACGCTGTCTCCCCGCTGGACTCCACCGCGCAGAAGTTGGGGACTCCCCAGACCACCTCCCAGGCCCGGCCCCCCCTCACCTCCGCCGCGCTGCTCCATGCTCAGCCCTAGGCCGCCCCCAGCGCTCCACAGGCGCGCCGCCCGGCTCCGGCCCTGGCCCGCGTACCGCCACTCGGAGCTGCCCGGCCCGGCCCCGCCTCCGCGGCGCCCCCGGCCCTGGCCAGCCCCGCCCAGTGCGAGTGGGCGGCGCCGTGCGGGGGAGGGTCCGAGGGGCGTCTCCGCCCCGGGACGCGGACACGCGCGGGGACACGCGCAGGCACCGCGTCACGCGAATCCGCCGGGGCGCACGTAGGGGCTGCTCGGCGGCAGTCGGGAGCCCTCCCTCCGACGCCCTGTGACTGCGTGTCCGGCGGCTCGGTTCGGCTCGACGCGGCGGCGCCGGTGGTCACCCTCCGCCCCAGCCGGGGCCCCGGGGCCAGCGGCAGCTGGTCATTGTTCCAGCACAAAGGGCCACGGCGCGGCGGCGGCCGCCCCTCCCCCTTCGCTTCTCCAAGCGAAGCTTCCTTGACACGCTCTCAGCCTCAGAGTCCCAAGCGAGAGAGGTCGACGACCGGCCGTCCCCCACTCTCCGGTGCCGGGGCCCCGCGCCCTAGCGCGAGTCGGAGGCCGAGGCTGGGTCCGCGCCTGCCCCACCAGCGGCGGGTTGGAGGCGGCAACCTGGGCTTCGCAGAGGCGGCGCCACCTGGCGGCCCGCTCGGAGAACACACCCAGCCGCCCCCCACCACGCGGGCCCTGCCCCACTCCCCGGCACCGTGCCCTTTTACCCGCGAACCCAGGCCGGCCTCTGGCGCGGCCCCGTGCTCCCCAGCCTCCCCTCGGGACCGCTTGCTAAGAGAGAGGTCATTTATCGGAGAGGAGCGGCCCCTGGCTCCCCAACAATCACTGGGACAAACCGGTCCAAGCCTACAGCCCAAACCTACACGAGCCTCACGGCAGACAACATTCCACTTTCTCAGGGTCGCAAATATTCTCACCTTCTCGCACACAATACAGTCTCCCTAACACCCACACGACCTTTCCCACATGCAGCCTCACCACGCAGCCACAAGCAGTCTCAGGTGTCACGTGGGTCCGCGTTCCTTCTTTCCATAATCTTCCAGTCCAACTCACACACAGACACGGTGTCACAGGCCTGGTGGGCGCAGGCTTCCACAACAATCCGCAGTCCTTCGCACCCAGTCACTGTCTCAAATGCACTTAGTCTCCTAACCATCTTTCACGCATTGACAGCCTCTATTCACAGTCACTCACACAGACAACTTCTTGCACGCCGTGCTTCACAAATATTCTACCGCACAGCCTTTCCCCTAGGGGTCTCGGTGACCCGGTCAGGTCAGCTGATGCCTGCATCCCTGGGCAAAGACAGCGTTTCTCCCCTAACCACCCCCTCCCCCGCAGGGCCGAGGCCTGCCAGAGCTCGCCCGGGCCCCAGGAAGAAGCATCCCCCCCTTCCAGGCCACAGCCCTGGCCAGCTCTCAGCTCTATTTTTAGCTCCATGGACAGGGTTGTTTTTCTTTCTTTTTCCCTGGAAAGGGAAACACAGCCCAGCCACCCTCAGACTCACCCCAGACCCTCAGCCTCACAAGAACAGACTGAGCCCCTCTCCCCAACAGAGCCCCCTCCTCTGGCCTTGCCCTGATCCCTGCCTCCTGGGGCACCGAAAGCCTCCTCCCCTTTCTGGCAGCCTGCCCAGCTCAGGCGGCAGCTGGGCTCAGCGTGTGTGTAGGGGTAGGGGGTGGGGCGGGAAGAAGGCATCGAGCTACTGCCCACTCCCTCATTCCCTGGGGGGAGGGGCTCGTCCTCCTTTTTCTAGGGGGCTAGGCCCACTCTCGTATTGAGGGGGCGTTTACACTCATGCATTTTCTGGGGGGGAGGAGACTCCGACTCCCGCAAGGAGTGGAGGTGAGGGTAGGAAGGGGACCCGCAGGCGCTCAGGCAGCTGCTCTCTGGGCTGGCGGGAATAGGCGGGGGCAGCTGTCCACTGCCATCAAGGGCCTGTCTCCGAAACCTTCGGGAATGCAGATATCAAGAATGTGCTGGGGGAACGACGTACAGGAGCTCGAGTTAACCCCAGCCCTGCCCAGCAGCCCGGCTCCGCCCCGGCTCCAGGGGGCGCTGTGCTCCGGTTCCTGAGAGAGGGCTTATCCCCGCTCCAGGCGGAGAATGGAACGCCGTCCGGCCTGGAACCAAGCAAACGCGCCTCGTGGTGGGGTGGGGTGGGGTGGGGTGGGGTGGGGTGGGGTGGGGTTCCCGCCCCGTGGTGGGGTTGGGGGCACAGGCCACTGGTCTGCGGAGCTGTCACGTGCCTGGCGCCTGTTTACGTCTTGGTCTTCACCTGCGGGCGGCCAGGAAGCAGGAACCTCCGGGTGCGTCCCACCCGGCCCGCCCCCGTCGGCGGTCACGGGGCTGCCCCTTTCCCGCACCCAATACGCGACCGCAGAGTGCCCTGCCCGCTGTGGGTCCGCGCGGGCTGATTGGCGCTGTCCCTGGGAGTGCAAGGGTAGAAAACTAGGCGCGTCCTTTCCGACTGCATGTGTGTTCGCGTGTCCCAAGTGCGGGCGTGGGTCTGTGCACGAGTGTGTGGGGCCCGTCGGCGTGCGTTTTCGTGTCGCTTCCCTGTTCGGACTCTTCGCGGGTGACCCACCAAGTGCGGACCCCCCTCCTCACCCCACTCCTAGCTTCCCCAGAAGCGGAAAGTTCGTTCAGGAGCGGGGATGTGCGGGAAGCAGGAGTTCCTGCACCTCCGCGGCCCCACCACTCACCCAGCGCCACCTGTGCCTCGGCTCCAGCTCCGGCCCCGCTCCTGCTCCAGCGCGCCCACCTCCTCGCCGCGACAACGCCGGCTCCCTAGCCCGTTCCGAACTCTGGGCTCCGAACTCTGGGCTCCGGGTTCCCGGCTCCCGGCTCCCGGCTCCGGGCGCCCGCCTGGCCTGACCTGGTGGGGCGGGGCGGGGCGGCTCAGGCCGCGCCCCCCCACCCAGGGAGGGGAGTGGTCTGCCCCGCACTCCACCAACAGCCTACCCAGTTCCCAGCCCCACAGGGACTCGACGGTGGCCGAGGCTGCCCCTCTGGCCTCCGACTTCCCAGTTTACTGGATTTGGTTTTTGACCTGGGGAAGGGGGCGAGCATCTCGTGACCGATAATTCGACTACCTGGCTGCCTTAAACTAAGCTGCCTATAGAACTTGACTCTGCCACCCTCCCTGCTCCGTTGGGAGCCCAACCGGGTCCACTCTTGGCCCAATCTCCAAATATAGGGAAAACCCCTGGGAAGCAGACAAAGAAGGCTCGAGTTTCACCAGAGCAGCTCCCACCTGCCCCCACCATGCAGACACCTCAGCGTGGGGCTGCCCAAGCAGAACCAGCACAGCCCCCTCCCTAGAGTAGGTGTCAGCCCAGGTGAGCAGGCCTGCCAGTTCTGACCCCCCACGGGACATGGCTGGGCTTCTCTTAGACTCATAGTCCTACCCACAGGCACAAACAGGAAGTTGGCCTGTATTGCAGGGAGGCGCCAAGGGCTCCCTCCCGCCAGGGCACTCAAGGCAGCAGTGGGAAGATCTTTAGGTATCTGGGCCATATGGGCTGCTGGAGACCTCGGTGAGTTGTTGTTTTTTGAGACGGAGTCCCGCTCTGTCGCCCTGGCTGGAATGCAGCGGCGCGATCTTGGCTCATTGCAACTTCAGCTTCCAAGGTTCAAGTAATTCTCCTGCCTCAGCCTCCAGAGCAGCTGGGACTAGAGGCGTGCGCCACCACGCCCGGTTAATTTTTGTATTTTTAGTAGAGACGGGGTTTCACCATATTGGCCAGGCTGGTCTCGAACTCCTGACCTCGTGATCCACCTGCCTCGGCCTCCAAAAGTGCTGGGATTACAGGCGTGAGCCACCACACCCGGCCGAGCTGTTTCTTATTAAACCCATCTATAGCAGAGAGGAAGCTGCTGGAGGACCAAAGCTGCCCCCTCATAGCCAAGTGTGACATACACTATCAATTTGAGGACAAGACTGTAGATCCAACTGGACCCAGCTTAGCTAGGCCTTTCCTGAGTTCTCAGGGAAATTCTTTTGAATTTTTTTTTTCTTCCCAATCCACTGAACCTGTGAGTCAGGGAGATTCTTAACATCCAGTTGGGTGTAGGCAGACCAGTCCTATCCCAGGGAATCTGCACAGGCCCTAGGGACCCCCCACTGCTTTCTAGAATCCAGGAATCTGAACAGACTAGGCCCGATCATGATGTGGGTGTTTAAGGCAGGTATGGAGTAGAATGTGTTTGTGCAGGGAGTGGGGCTGGGGAAGAGTATTAGCTTCCCCTCCCCCTCATCATTCTGGTTTGTGCTGTGTGGGGATGTCTACTAGAAGGGTGGGGCAAGACAGACAAGTCTGTATCCCTCTATCCCCAGTTCACAGAGACCTCACAAAGGTCCCCTACTGGAAACCCCTAAAGGATCTCCTGAGTACCCACCAGGCATTCTAGGGAGACAGGAACGTGGAACCCACATCCTTACAGGTAGGACTCATCTGGTATTGTGCCTCTGGAAGGCATGGCTGCTGTTCAGTGTTACAGACTCTGGATGAAGCCTAGACCAGTCAACGGCTGGGAATGATTACCGCGGGATTAGGGAAGCCTGGCTCCAGCCAGTCTGGGAGAGACCCCCAAGAAGGGAGGCCCTGGAGGAGCTCTCCCCACCCCCCAGGTTCTTCCTCACAGACAGCAGCTTTCCAGCAGCCTTGCTCTGGATGTTTCAGGAGACATTTGTGGCCAGAGTTCTCACACTCCAGAGACCACAGACCCCTCCACCAGTCCCAGAAGCCCCTTCATAAGTTGAAAGGAACAGCCTGACAAAGCAGCTCTGCATCCAAAGGGAGCAGGAAACCTTCCCCCAACCCTTACAAAAGGATTCTCCCCAGCCCCCTCAGAACATCTTGCATTCTCACGACTCTTTTAGGGAAATCCAAAGGGAAACTAGGACTTTTGGATATCAGAGGACAAGAGATGAGGTGTCATCATTTAGGAATACTTCTGACAGTCCCTCTGAATCACCTATTTTACAGTCTCCTCCAGGGTTTGTTAAAAATGAGGATTACTGTACCCCTCCTCAAATCTCCAGAATGAGAAACATATGTGGTGGAGGATGGGGCCTAGGTTCTGCATTTTTCACAAGTCCCCAGGAGTTCTGGCACATATTAACATATGAGAAACATGGAAAGGGTACAGGAGGGAGAAGGATGGGGGGTGGACAGAATATGTTGAGTCCACTTGAGAGGTGAGTGGCTCACATCACAGAGGAATGGCCAGTCAGGCAGGGCCTAGGCATGTGGCCCAGTGATTGAGTACCTGTGCCAGTAATCACTCAAGATCCTCAGGGAAGTTAGGTATGAGGACAGACCATTTTGTCTTCCGTAGGTCAAGAAGAGATGTAAAGGGGAGGTAGGGTGTTAAGGCCCTTTAATGTCCCTGCTTCCTTGGGAGCCCACTGCTCAAAGGCTGCAAACGGTGGGAGGGACCCGTCCATTCCCAATCCCCAGAGGGAAATTCAGCTACAGACTGGGGAGACACCTGGTGGATGAATAAGAAAAAGCACAGAAACAAAGGCAATGGAAAAATTTTTTAGTAAAACTGGAAAAGGCTCTACAAAATGTCCTAACTCCAGCTGTCTTGAGGCAGCACACAATAGCATCAGTGTCTAGGTGGCAGGCACTCCGGGCTGACAGCTTCCTCCCATGGCTCTATGGCCAAGCAACCCAGCCCGAGGCAGCTCCCACCCGTGAGGCCCTGGTATTGCAGGCCTAAGCACCTAGGATCCAATTCTAGTACATGCCACCTCATGGCAGGCTCTACAAAGTGGGGAGCAGAGGGGCTTGGTACCCACTGTATCGCCCTTTGACTCTGCAAGCCTAGGCTGGAGTTTTGCATGAAGTCCCCGACTCCCCTGAAGGTTCAGGGGGCCTGACCTTACTGCCTTGAATCTGACCTGCTCATTCCTACCTCAGGGCTTGGATTTCCTTTTCTCTGCCTGGGTCCCCTTCTCCGGATGTTCATGGGGCTCTCTCCTTCTAGTTGTTTAGGCCCCAACTCACACGCCCTCGGCTCAGTCACCTTTTCAGACCACTTATCTACACTAACCTGCCAGCAGTCTATCGCATTTCTATTTTCTTTACAGCATTCTTCACTAACTAAAACTAGGTTTTCTGCTTATTTGTTCATTGCTTGCTTGTCTCTTCCACCAGAATGCATGGGGGCAGAGACCTTTCTCTCTTTTCAGTGCTGTATATACAGGACCTCAAAGAAAGCCTGAGAAACACAGTAGTTTCTCAGTAGTCTGCTACATTGAATTTTCTCACTATAGAAACTAGCTCTAGGTTAGGCCCCTCAGACTGAGAAGGGCACACAGCTCAGGACCACAGGATAGAGGAGCCCTCAGAGTTTTATGCTCCAGCCTGTCCTATCAGGCTCATTTCAGTGAGCAGCTCTGCACGGCCTTCACTTTGAACGCTTAGAGGTATTTGGCTGGTTGGCAGTGGGGGCCTGGCCTGAGCAAATCTCAGATTTCTGTGGTGTAGCCCCCTTTTTGCCAGAAGAGGGCTTTTTGGCCACTGGTCCAGTGTCATCCTTGATCTTCTTGAGCCGGGCCTTGTTCTTCGGTGGAATGGAGAAGGTGAGGGAGTTCTTGTTGAACTCAAGTGGGAAGACACCTACATCTCCATCAAAGCGGTTCTTGGACACCTGCAGATACCGTTTCCCTGGCCCAGTTACCAGCTTCTTGTCCTGCAGGATCAGAACATTGTCTGCTTCCTGGCTTGCCTGGGGAACGGGGTGGGACAGAAGGAAGAAAGCAGGAGTAAGAAAACATGAGCAAAGCAGAAAGGAAGGCTGACAGGGCAGGGAGAAGTGATTAAGAATGGGGAGAGGGGCTGGTCACAGTGGCTCACGCCTGTAATCCCAACACTTTGGGAGGCCGAGGTGGGCAGATCACCATTTCAGGAGATCGAGACCATCCTGGCTAACACGGTGAAACCCCATCTCTACTAAAAATACAAAAAATTAGCCGGGTGTGGTGGCACACGCCTGTAGTCCCAGCTACTCGGGAGGCTGAGGCAGGAGAATCACTTGAATCCGGGAGGCAGAGGTTGCAGTGAGCCAAGATTGTGCCACTGCACTCCAGCCTGGGCAACAGAGCGAGACTGTCTCAAAAAAAAAAAAGAATGGAGAGGGAAAGGGAAAAGTACTTCCCCCCATGACCAAAGGTCTTTGAACTACTGACCACGATGCTGGGGCCACTCAAATCTTTCACTTCCCTGACAAGCTTGCTGCTGTTTCAGACGCTGCCTGTGCTGTTCCCTCTCCTTCTCCACAGTGGGCCACCCAACTCAGCCTCAGCTTCTTCTCATTTAGGTCTCGGTCTAAATGTCACATCTCATGAAGGAGACCATTCTTTTTTAGTTTTTTTTTTTTTTTTTTTTTTTTTTTTTTTTTTTTAAAGGCAGAGTCTCAGCCAGGCGCAGTGGCTTATGCCTGTAATCCAGCACTTTGGGAGGCCAAGGTGGGCGGATCACAACGTCAAGAGATCAACACCATCCTGGCTAACACGGTGAAACTCCATCTGTACTAAAAAATACAAAAAATTAGCTGGGCGTGGTGGCACGTGCCAGTAGTCCCAGTTACTTGGGAGGCTGAGGCAGGAGACTTGCTTGAAACTGGAGCTTGCAGTGAGCCGAGATTGTGCCACTGCACTCCAGCCTAGGCGACAGAGTGAGACTCCATCTCAAAAAAAAAAAGACAAGGTCTCACTCTGCTGCCCAGGTTGGAGTGGAGTGCAGTGGCGTGAGCACAGCTCACCACAGCCTCAATCTCCCAGGCTCAAGCAATCCTCCCACCTCAGCCTCCTGAGTAGCTGGGACCACAGGTGCATGCTACCATGCCCAGCTAATTTTCAAATATATATATATATATATATGCGTGTGTGTGTGTGTGTGTGTGTATTTTGAGATGGAGTCTCACTCTGTCACCCAGGATGGAGTGCAGTGGCGCGATCTCCTCTCACTGCAAGCTCCGCCTCCTGGGTTCATGCCATTCTCCTGCCTCAGCCTCCCAAGTAGCTGGAACTACAGGTGCCCGCCACCACACCCGGCTAATTTTTTTTTTGTATTTTTAGTAGAGAAGGGGTTTCACCGTGTTAGCCAGGATGGTCTCAATCTCCTGACCTGGTGATCCACCCACCTTGGCCTCCCAAAGTGCTGGGATTACAAGCGTTAGCCACTGCGCCTGGCCAATTTTCAAGTATTTTTGTAGAAACAGGGTCTCACTACATTGCTCAGATTGCCAAACTCCTGGGCCCCAGCAATCCTCCTGCCTCAGCCTTCCAAAGCGTTGGGATTACAGACGTAAGCCACTGTACCCTGCCATTTTCCCACTTCTACATTACTCTTTCCCAGCTCCATGTTTGTTCCATCATGGCACATGATTTGTGCTCCTTGCTCTGAATTCCCTGTGCCCAGCCCAGGTCTCGTATGTAATAGGCATTCACTAGAAGCTCCAGGATTGGGCTGGTCCTGATGCCCAGAAGGCCCTCCCATTTACCTGATCATCTAATACCCATTGTCTACCAAACCTCAACCCAACCTTTGTTGTCACCTTCTCTGGGAAGTCTCCCAGATGTCCCAGGCTGACTCAGACATCTCTTCTCTTTGCTCTCCAAATACTTGTGCTGCCTATCATAGCTCTTATCATATTGAATTGCAATCACTGTGTTACTGTTTCCCACAGGAGAGGATGTGAGCTCCTGGAGGGCAAGGAGAGCAAAGAACTAACTATGAGTGTCTGTATTTCCAGCACACATATTCCTCACGTCATGGCCCCAGAGACATTGCCTCCTGTCTGTTCCAGATGGACAGTCAAGATGATTAAGGCTGAATAAGGGCTGTCCCTGGTCACACCTATCCACTCTACTTTCCAAAGCTTGAGCTCCTCTAAAGGCCACTCACTTTGGCTGAGCCAAAAATGGATGCTGTCTGTAGTTCCTTGTCATCATCCTCTTTCCGGGGGTGAATGACCAGCGTCACATGGCAGTTATTGTCTGTCGCAAACTTCCGAAAGACCCCGACGATGTAGTCCTGAGCTGCGATCCTACCCCCACCCCAACAACACAAAGAGCTTATTAGACACCGAAGGACAAGAACATACACATATTCTTGATTCATTCACATCTCCCCACAAACTACCACAATCCACTCCACCTCCCTCTACCCAAGGACTCACACTCAGATCCCTGTCCATACATCCTGCTGCCATACCCCACACCTCCATATGATACACATGGGGGTGGTACGTGCCTGCACACATCTCAGAAAATAAGAGAGCACAGCGTGTGTGCCTAGAGGCCAGCTGCCTGAGAAGTATGTGTTGTATGTCCAAGCGGGCTCAAGCTAGACAAGAGAGGATGTCACCTGTCTGTGGACAGCTGCTCGTGACCCATCATGAACTGCAGGTTGTCGATGACCACATGACAAATGTCATAGACGTAGACTGCATGTTGCATTGTATCTATTACAGTCCTGGGAAGAGGAAAGGCAAGGAATTTGACATTTGTCTCTAGACCACCCCAGGCAGAGGAAATAACATCCTGAAAACTCTTGGCTGCCTCCTCTGCCCTTCTATTATTATTATTATTATTATTATTTGAGACAGGGTCTTGCTCTGTAGCCCAGGCTGGAGTGCAGTGCTGTGATCACAGCTCACTGCAGCCGCAACCTACTAGGCTCAAGTGAGCCTCTTACTTTAGCCTCCTGAGTAGCTGGGACTACAGGCATATGCCACCACCATGCCCAGCCTAATTTTTAAAAATTTTTTTATGGGGGGGGTCTCCCTATATGGCCCAGGTTGGTCTCAAATTCCTGGGCTCAAGTGATCCTCCCAAAGTGCTGGGATTACAGGCATAAGCCACTGTGCCCAGCCCTGCCCTCATTCTTCGAAAAACTCGAAACCTAAGGAGATGGGGGAGTTCCTACTGGAGCTGGAAAAGAAACCAAAGGTTCCTGAGTGCTGGGATATGTCTGGGAAAGCAAAGTGGCTGGAGTCTGGGAGTCTCACCTGATGCTCTGCTGTCCATGGAAAGTCATGAAATAGAGGGGCAGGTCCTCAAAGCGGTCAGCCCAGTGATCGTATTTGTCCAGTTGATCTTCCAGCCGCCCCTCGGCAAACTGTGTAAGCATGACCCGGGCTAGTCTCACATTACTGATCTCGAAGCTACCCCACAGTGTGTTCACCCCCTGGGAACACAAATCCAGGGCATACTCACTGATGAATGTCGTCTTTCCACTGCCTGTTGGCCCTGCAGTGGGGTGGAACAGACTTGGGTGAGGGAGGAAGTCCTACCCTTGAAACCAAGACATTGGTCAGGGCTTTAAAATTGTGGGGAGGGGGCAAACCTTCTTTTCAACATTGTCATGGCCCAAACCCACTTGCTTTTGTCACCTGATCTTCTGCCCCTTTACTCTAAGTAGTGATTTCTCAAAGGGTTACCTGTGAAGACCGTCAGTTCACCCTTTCGATGTCCCTTCAAGATACGATTGAGGTCTGGGAAGCGGCTCCAGCGGAGGCCAGCTGTTTGCTCCACATTTGACAGTTCTCCTAGCACCTCCTCCCGAAGCTGCCGGAAAGACACGATGGACTTGTGCCAGGCAGGCAGGGCGGTACGAAGAATACGAGAAAGATTGAAGCCTCTGTTCAGGGCCTCCAGGGGACGGGGCTGCTGGTCACCTGGCCGCACCAAGAAGCATCGTTTGGGGTTCAGTTTTCGTGCAAACAACTTGGCCGCTTCCCAGGACCGAAGGTCATCCCCCAACCAGAATACAATCCGCCGGAACTGTTCCAGGTAAGGGAGTAAGGAAGGGGGTAAACAGGTCGTTCCTCGGGGTAGAGTAAGGGTAGGCAGCCCCGTGGACTGGTTCAAGGCCAGGCTGTCAAGCTCACGACTGGTCAGTACCACCTCAGCATCTCTACGACTAATCAGTGGTAATCCAAACAGATTGTGGTAGGCACTGGGTCGGGGAATAGTGGTTTCCTCATAGCTCACTCCATCCCCCTGGCATTTAGCCTCTAGTAGCTTCAGGCCTCGTAATCCTGAGCCACCAGGGGAGAACCAAGGGAAGACAAGACTGCGAGCAGGTCGCAGATATCGCACACTGAAACGCTTGAGTGTGTCATCTGTAACCTTGGTAAGGCCAAACATTGTATCAGCCAGCTGAACCTCTTTCTGATCAGGCAGCTCCCAGAGAGGTACTGCTCGGTTCCAGATCCTCCGGACCTCCTCGCTGTCCTCAAATTCTGGAGCCTTACTAAGCAGAAGCCCCTCCTCGGCCCCATCCCCTCGCCCCTCCACGCTGGCCTGGAAGTCTTCCCAGCTCCCCTCTGCTAGGCTGGTCATGCAGAGAAAGCGGCCTGTGGTCTTGTCAATGAAGAGGCTGAAGGAAGTGGTAACACCAGTCTGGTCTTTGAGCTGCGAAGACTCTGCAAAGGGGCTCGGTGCCCGCAGGCAACTGTGGCCATCCTGGAAGGGGATCCCATGCCCCCGCAAATACTGGCGGATTTCGGTTGCAGTTACAGGCAACACTGGCATCTCCAAGGCTTGGAGAGTCTCCTTCCCATACCTTCTGCGAGGAGGGCCTGGGGCCAAGTTTCGGGGCAGGCCCCTCCGACCCATCCACTCCCCACGCAGGGGTAGCAAGATACGGAGGGGGTGCCCACCTCTGAGGAGGACCCACATTCCTAGCCAAATGTAGGAAGTCACTACTTGAAATGCCTTAGGTGCCTGGTTAGCGTGCCTTCACTAGACCAGACTCTATGGATACCCCACGCAGCACTCTGCAGAGCTCACTCTAGGTGCCTTCTTTCTCTCCATGAATTTCTCCTCTTCAACCCCTCTACCCTGCTGCTTAACACATATGCCCATCTACACGACCCTTTCACGTCCACGTCCTTCTACAATGGCTCCCTCACTTCTGTGGTCCGTTACAGGTTCTCTCCACCACCTCACCTCTATGACCCTCTACACAGTTCCTCACTGATACAGTTTCTCTGCATCATCTTCTCACCTCTACTGCCCCTCCACAGCATCTCCTCGTCGTCCTCATTTCTATAGCCACCTGCATCCTTTTTATAGTCCCTTTGCCCTGGACCCCGACTACAGACCCTCTTCCCCTGCTCCTTCCCCTCACTGGGATCTCAACACAGCGAGAGCACCCAGCACGACTCCCGCCAATCCTCGGGCCCAAAGGAATGCCTGTCTCTATCCTCCCCCGTGTCTTCACTCCGCTCTACTACTCCGAGCTCCGCCGCGCCGGTCCCCGGCCCCGGGTTACCACTCTTGTCTCTCCCACTTAGCCCGCAACGTGAGCCTTCAGCACACGTTGCTCGCCTTGACCTCGGAAGCAAAACTGCGGGAGCGGTCGTCCCGGAAGCGGAAGTCTCGAGGTTTAGTCCCGCCCCCCCCGCCGCTTAGGCTCCGCGGCCTCCAAGCTCTGTAGCTATGACTGCTCGCGGGACTCCGAGCCGCTTCTTGGCCAGTGTTCTGCACAACGGACTGGGTCGCTACGTGCAGCAGCTGCAGCGTCTGAGCTTCAGCGTCAGCCGCGACAGCGCCTCGTCTCGCGGCGCCAGGTGAGCCAAGGGAAGTGCGCGGGCGCGGGTCGGGGTGGGGTTGGGGATAGGGGTGGGGGTGGCAACGACTCCCCAGGTAGGTCGCCCCCAGTCAGGGGTCATACTGCTCACTCTCCCGGGTCCTTTAGGGAGTTCGTGGAGCGGGAGGTGATCGACTTCGCCCGACGGAACCCAGGGATCGTAATATATGTGAACTCGCGTCCGTGCTGCGTGCCCAGAGTAGTGGCCGAATACCGTGAGTGGGGCCGGGCTCCGGCTGGAGGGCGGGATGGGCTCGGTCCGCTAGCCTCTCTCTCTCCTGGTCGCACTGGCCAGCTTCCGCCCACTCTCACCCACTCTCACTCACTCTCACCCACTCTCACCCCTTTTCTGCCAGTTAACGGGGCTGTGCGCGAGGAGAGCATCCACTGCAAGTCGGTCGAGGAGATCTCGACGCTGGTGCAGAAGCTGGCCAACCAGTCGGGTTTGGACGTGATCCGCATCCGCAAGCCCTTCCACACTGACAACCCTAGCATCCAGGGCCAGTGGCACCCCTTCACCAACAAGCCGACCACTTTCCGCGGGCTGTGCCCCCGAGAGGTTCAGGATCCTGCCCCAGCCCAGGTGCAAGCACAGTGAAGAGTTGCTCCACCAACTCCAACCCCAGGCTTTGGGCTGTTTCTCCAGTAAAGGTGGTTCTTTCCCTTTGGGATTCCAAGCCCAGGTAAATGGAACCCATCAATGGGCAAGTTGACAGAGGTTCTGCTTGGGATAAAGAAGAGCTGCCTGTTTCTTTCCAGTGCCTGCTTCTAGGGGCAGTGACCTTGTGAACCCCTAATTTTTATCAGTTAGCATCCCTAAAACCTGAGATGAGGAAGACTTAAAGGATTTTACAGGGCCCTTGTTTTTTAAATCCAAATTGATAATAATTATATCTCAAAACACAATGAGAGGTCTGAAGGCTGGCTTCTGAAGAATCCCTGATGTCTTCTTGGTACAACCACTGAGCTATGGAGAGCTCTGCTGTGATGGGCTAGGCACTTTATATCTATGTGAATGTGTGTGTGTACAGATTTATAAAACTGAGGTTAATAAACTTATCCCAAGTCACATTTCAGGTCTGTCTTCAAAATGTGTGCATATGTTCAGCACAAGCCTCAGTTTTCATTATTTTAAAACTAGACGCAGAACATATAACAACCGTCAGGTGGTTAGTATTAAAGGCCAAGTAATTAATCTAGGCCTGACCCCTGAAAGGGAGAGGGGAGTTATTCCCTGGCTAACAAGCTTTCTGTGGTCTTAGCTATACATCTCCTTCCCCCCACGTCCCTCTTTGTGCAGAAATAAAATCCATGTCCCCTGAGCCAGCTGGTGGGGGGTGCTGAGAACCTTGGTGAAGGGCAGGAAGGCTGATTAATATTTTCTAGTCTTAGTTTAAAAAGGGGGGATGGTGGGGAAATGAGAGCCAGAAAATAAAAATCTAGAAATCCTCGTAAGAATTCTTGAACCGTTGTCATTTTCTTGTCATGCCCTAACACCATGATCAATGAATAGTGTGAACCTTAATAAAGAGGCCTGTGTGCCTGCCAAGGAGTCTGGATGGAAGCAGAGGATCCCAGTCTCCTCTGCACATAGTTGTATTGGGGAGCAGAGCCAACCCTGGAAGCAGACATCACTGCGGCACCTGTATAGGCTCAGGAGCCTGTCCCCTGGTGATCAGGGCTGGGCCCATCTAGATGAAGCAGACTACTCATAGCTGTGGGGAAAGAGGGTGTTTATTAACCAACGGCAGGGGGAGAAACTGAGCCCAGGCTCCCCACTCTGTCACATGCCTGTTCCACCCACCTGGTGGTAAGTGGGGGCATTCCTAAAGAAGTATAGCCATTCTCACAATAAATACATTCATTGTGGGGTGGAGGTGGGAGAGTTTGGGTGAAGGGCAGTAAAAACGCGTGGGATTCCACGTTCTCAGCTACAAAAATAACAGTCATCCTCACCCGAGGGGAATGGGGAAGCTCAGTCAGAATTGATTGTCCCATATAGGCCTAGAGACTTCAGAGGCCCCTGGACCTTGAAAGTGCCCCGGTGAGGTAGGACAGGGGTAGGAGCTAAGCATCCAAACTCCCAGCCACTGCCCTTTGCATAGTTCCAAGAACGGGCTTCATATGCCAATCGAGACATCAGATTTCTCCTCCCTTTCCCTGCTGTAGTCTAGGGGAAGCAAATGCTTGATTCCCCCAAAAGAGAGGCTGGCTCATTGAGTGCAGTGTTGGTCATCCATCCTAAGGAAGGGCCTGTGAGGACAGCTAAACGGGAGGGGGATCTCCCTCTGAAATGTCCACGGACCAAACCCAACAGACACAGGTCCAAGGCAGCACGGGGAGGCTCAGAGGTGCATGTGAGTGGAAATGTAAGCACATGTGTGATACAGGTGTGTGTTGCCACATGTGCATGGGGATGGGACATGCCTGGAGCTCTGTCTCTGATACTCTTGACAATGACCAAGGAGAGTGGGGAGGCTGATTCACAAGGGCCACACAGGAAGGGAGAGGAGGGGAGTGATGCAGTCTTACCTCCCCCGGCTGGCCTGTTCCCAAGCTCTTGACAAAGAGGTCACCACATGGGGCTGGGGAAGAGGACCAGATAGGATGTGGCAATTGGGAGGGTACCCCAAGTTCAGAAGCAGGGATGAAACAAGAATGCACCAGGAGAAGGTGAGGGTAGGGGCACTGCAGCCCAGCCGATAAACATTCTTCCACGTGTGCATGTGAATATACGCAGGGCTTAGGTGGCTGGCAGAGGTCTTGTCTGGTTTCAGGACCATCCAGCACACAGGGCCATGCAGAGGGTGGTGACATTGAGCCCATATGGACCTGCAGAGCCCTGCCTGGGAGAAAGAGAAAGGGTTTGGGCAGATGAATGGAACAGGAGGATGGAATCCTCGCCTCTAAAGTGTTTAGGTTAGGGGATAGGAACTGGCTCTGGGTCTGCAGGGCACCTGATCCTGAGGGAGCACCTACCTCTGAGGAGCACCGATGGGCCTGGGCTGCTCACATGTGGGTCTGTGGAGACTGAGGAGGGGGCTTTGGCTGGGCCTGACTGGCCAGCCCTACAGGGACATCAAAAAGTTGGGAAAAGGGCATAGAGTCGGGGGAATGAAGGTAGGGTGGCTGTGTTAGGGAGGCAGTGGCCCAGCCTGGGACAGACAGGCTGGCTTGGAAGAGCATTTGTTCTGGGAGACTGGGCTCAGACAGAGCTCTCATCTAGCTGCTCCACGAGCTGTGTGTGCTTCCTTTTCTCCAGGATGCGGCTGAGTTCCTCAGCGAAGGAGCAGGGCCCTGCTGGTACTCCATTGTTGCTCTGCCTCAGAAGCACATAGCTATTGCCATTCATCCTTCGCAGCCGGCTGGGCAGTGCCACCAGGCCATTGGTCAGCTCAGCTGGTGGCAGTGGGGGCGGTGGGGGTGGTGGGGCTGGGGCTCCCTCCCCAGGGATGATCTGGAGACAGCTGCCCTCCAGGCCCCCAGCCCCCTCCTCCTCATCGCCCTCATCTTCCTCTCCAGGACACTGGCCTGAGACTGTCTGCAGTTGCACGGCAGATCCTCCTGCCCGGCTGGCCCGACCCAGTGAGTATTTCCGTCGGCGCCCTCGTCTGCCTTCCCGCAGACAGGCCACATAGAGGAGGGAGGAGGCCAGGATGAGACAGAGGCCACCAAGTGCGGCAATGGCTAGCACATAGAGCAGTCTCACATCAGGTGCCAGCTGTGCCCCAGGTGTGTCAGGGGCTTTCGGAGCTGGGGCAGGAGTAGCTGGCCGGACCACAAGGCTATAGGAGGCCAGCAGGGTGCGGAGGCCATTTTCCTCAGCATAGCAGCCATAGTTGCCACTGTGCTCAGGCTGTGCATCTGTCACCAGCAGCCCATCCACGCCCACACGGTAGCCACCCTGTCCATCGCTCAGGCCCATGCTTCCATTGAGTAGCCACAAGGCCCGGGCCAGGTTGGATGGCTGGTCACAGGGCAGGAGGACATCATCACCCCGGAGCACAGAGCGGGTCTTCAGTGGTGGTGGTGGCCCTGTGGGGGTTGGGGGAGAGGTCAGTACCAGCCCATCTCAGGAAGGGATTAGAGATGGCAAGCCAGACTGTTGACTGCCAAGTCCCTGGCACCAAGCGCAGAACCCGGAATCACCGTGACAGCTGACCTAGGCTCTGTGCTCATGCTTCCATGTAAGGTTCACGTTGGCCCTTCCCGGGAAGCAGGCAGTGCCTTTTCCATTCTCTCTCCATTCTCTCATCCTCTCCTGTAGTTTCACTTTCTGCCATCTGCCAGTAACTCCTAGTCTCTCCCTCAGACTTCTCTCCTGAGTGCCAGACTTGGATGTCTACCATGTGCTGGGCATCTCCACATGAGGTCTCTTGGACACTTCAAAGGCCAAAGCTTTTCTCCCAAACTACGCCAGGCCCTTTCCTTGAATTGCCACCACTATGAATGGCACAACCAGCCAGACAGTTGCTTACGTCAGAAACCTGGGAGTCTCCCTCCTCTTTCTTGTTTGCCTTTTTTTGTTTGTTTTGTTTTTTTGAGATGGAGTCTCATTCTGTCACCCAGGCTGGAGTACAGTGACGTGATCTCAGCTCACTGCAACCTCCGCCTCCCCGGTTCATGCAATTCTCTTGCCTCAGGCTCCTGAGTAGCTGGGATTACAGGCATGTGCCGCCATGCCCGGCTAGTTTTTGTATTTTTAGTAGAGACAGGGTTTCACCATGTTGGCCAGGCTGGTCTTGAACTCCTGACCTCAAGTGATCCAACTGCCTTGGCCTCCCAAAGTGCTGGGATTATAGGCATGAGCCACTGTGCCCGGCCCTTCTTCATGTTTGTACCTAACTCGCACGAAGATTCGGTTTCTGGCATCTATCTTAGACCTGTTGATCTCTCTCCTTCCATGACTCCTGGCCCACTCTGGCCCCATGTAATCCATTCTCCAAGAGAGGTATTTTAAAAACACAAATCTGATCTTGCCACTCTCCGGCCTAAAACTCTTCAGAGATTTCCTGTTGCTTTTCGGATAAAGACCAAAATCTTCAACATGGTCTTTGCCCACTTGTCCAGCCCATTCTCCTGTCACTCAAATGTGCCAGCCTCCCTCTGCCTGCTGCTCCCTCTGCTTGCATGTCACCCCATTACCCCATGTCGTCTGCTTGCCTGGCTAACTTGTGGGAGATAGTATAATATAGTATAGTGACCAGAAGCACAAAGTCAAGTCAGACTGCTTAGGGTCAGGTTTGAATTCTTTCTTCCTTCCATTCCTTCCTTTCCTTCCTTGCTTTCTGTCTTTTTCTCTCTGTCTGTCTGTCTGTCTCTCTCTCTTTCTCTCTTTTTTTTCTTTTTTTTTTTTTTTTGGAGATGGAGTCTCGCTTTGTCACCCAGGCTGGAGTGCAGTGGCCTAATCTCAGCTCACTACAACCTCCGCCTCCTGGGTTCAAGCAATTCTCCTGCTTCAGCCTCCCGAGTAGCTGGGACTACAGGTGTCCGCCACCACTCCTGGCTAATTTTTTGTATTTTTAGTAGAGATGGGGTTTCACCATATTGGCCAGGCTGGTCTCGAACTCCTGACCTTGTAATCTGCCCACCTCGGCCTCCCAAAGTGCTGGGATTACAGGCTTGAGCCACCGCACCCGGCCCTCTTTCTTTCTTTCATGAGGTCTCACTCTGTTACCCAGGCTGGAGTGCAATGGTGTGATCTTGGCTCACTGCAACCTCCACCTCCCAGGCTCAAGTGATCCTCCCATCTCAGCTTTCCAAGTAGCTGGGACTACAGACATGTGCCACCATACCTGGCTAATTTTTGTATTTTTTGTAGAGATGGGGTTTTGCCATGTTGCCCAGGCTGGTCTCCAATTCCTGAGCTCAAGCAATCTACCTACCTTGGCCTCCCAGAGTGCTGGGATTACAGGCGTGAGCCGCTGTACTCAGCCAGGTTTGAATTCTGGTCCAGTTTCTTAATAGCTGAATAAGTTTGAGCAATTTACTTACACTCCCTGGGCCTCAGAGAGGTCCCTCATGGGGATAATAATAATGGCACCTTTCTCATAAGAATGCTGTGAGAATAAATGACATCATGCATAGAAGTATTTAGATCAGTGCCTGGCACACAGTAAATACTTAATACATCTTAGCTATGATGATTAACTTTTGTTCTTCAGATATCAGCTCAGTCATCTGATCTCCCTTGGGGAAATACCCATCACGTTCCTGAACCCTTGTCATCCACTACTTGGCTATAAGCTCTAGAAGTGACAACACACTTCACATCTTGAATGTGTTTCCTACTTTATAATTCATTTGGGCAGTAAATGTTTGTTGAGCACTTACTCTGTGCCAGGCTCTGCATTTGAGTCATCCTTACCAAATGCACACAGCCAAAGCCACTCAGATACAAACGTGTACGTACACATAGCAGTAAATGGCAAAGAGGAGAGGCTGTGCAGCTAGACCCACACTCGTATGAGTCACTTACCTGTATCCCTGCTGCTCTCACAGCCTCGATTTCCTCTCTCTATGTCCTGTATCAGTGCTGTCCTGGGACAGAAGATCAGGTTTTATGAACAAGGGGAACTGGGTTTCAGTTTCCCAGTGACAGGGTAGATAGGTCTGTTACCAATAACTAGCCCCTGCACTCCCCCAGGCCTTCCTCCTCCACTCAGGCCACATGTGACTCTCACCCCCCACCACTTCCCACCTGCTTCCCTGGGACCTGTTGGCTATGGTGGTGGCTGCCATGCAGGCATGGGTGCCAGGGTCCCAGCCACAGTAGGGGTCTCGGGCCAAGATGCAGTCATAGCAGGATCTGTAGCGGGAGCAGCTGGAGAGTGGTAGCTGGATGACTCCGCTAGGAGCCCCCACATAGAGGCTGTGCTGGGAGCCAGATAGGACAGTTGGTCAGCAATGCCTCCACTCAGACTTACAGATACACAGCCTCTGCCCAACCTCCCCACTCCCTCCTCCTATTTCAGCAAGCCTATATTAAGGGTCACAGAGAAGGGTTACCTGCATTAGAGAGATGACTAGATTTTCCACAGACTGGGGCTCCCTGAACACTTGTGTCTCTTCAATAATGTGCATCCCAGAGCCCAGGACTACGGCCTTGTGGATCCAGCCATCAGCTGGCATGGAAAGAGCAGAGAGTCAGACCCCAACTATGGGATCTGTTCTCAGCACCCTGCAAGAGGCCTAATAGGAACAGCTCAGGAGTCATGAGGTGCAGAACAAGGACTCAGCCAGGAGCAGTGGACCCTCAGGACATTGGGAACTCCAGATTAGTCATGGCAGGAATTAATGGATTCAGAAGCATTAGTGATCAGGGCCAACAGGGATCAGGGATTGGGATCAGAAGCACCTGTGCCCAGAAAGAGCAGGTCATAGGTGGGTCCAGCAGGCGTGGTGACAGGTGTCCCTGTAAGGTGTGTGTAGCGTACATTGCGCTTGAGCAGCAGGGGCCTTCCACGTGTGGGCACAACGGGCCGAGCCATCAGTGGGTGCAACTTTACAAAGTCCAGGACCAGGGATGGCAAGTCTTGGGATGAATTGTAGCCTTGGCTGCGCAATGAATCTGTGATACACTGGGGTGGGGGACAAAGGTGGTGAACCTCGGGACTCCACCACCTGCCTGCCCTCTCCACAAGGCCAGACTCACTGACCCTTCCCTGGGCTCTGTCTGCTCAGCACTGGTCCCAGGCCTGGGCACTCACCGAGCCAGGCCGGGGCTCAGGCACCCCACCCTCATAGCGACCCCAGCGCCGGGAACCATCCTGGTATTCCATATAGGGTCCTGCAAAGACAGCCTGGATCTCTGCCAGGTCATAGCGGCAGATGGCTGAGGCCTCCAGGGTCTTCCTAGGAATGGGACATAGGGCAAGGGGGGCGAGTTACAGAGTCAAGCTTGCCCCCCAACCCATGCTCAGCCTGAAGCTCACTGTTACCCTGGCCAACCCCAGCTATAGTCCCACAGGGCCTCTCCTGTGAGTCAGTGGACCACTGCATTCATTCTCTGGCTCTATGTGCTTGATGTGCTTAAAATTCTTGATTCTCTAGCTTGATGTGCTTAAAATTCTCACTTTGCCAGCACTTTGAGAGGCCGAGGCCAGTGGATCACGAGGTCAAGAGATCGAGACCATCTTGGGCAACGTGGTGAAACCCCGTCTCTACTAAAAATGCAAAAATTAGCCAGGTGTGGTGGCAGGTGCCTGTAGTCCCAGCTACTTGGGAGGCTGAGGCAGGAGAATCACTTGAACCCGGGAGGCGGAGATTGCAGTGAGCTGAGATCACGCCACTGCACTCTAGCCTGGCAACAGAGCGAGATTCCCTCTTAAAAAAAAAAAAAAAAAAAAAAATTCACTTTCCAGCCAGACCTCCCCACAGTGGATCCTATCTCATCTTCACTGACCTCTGCTCCAGCCCCTATGCTGTCCCCAGTTCCTTGCCTCCCCATTGTCCCTGCACTGACCACTGTGTGCTCAGCGTGAAGGCTGCATAGAAGTGTGTACGGCTTGAGGTTTCAGCATCCAGGCTGCAGACCCCACGCAGTGTCTCATACAGTGGAATGTGGCAGATGAGACGGGCTTTCAGGAAGGATGTCCACTTCTTCTGCAGGATCTTCTTCCCTCCCAGGTCTCCCTGGGGAGGTAGGGGTATGGGTTAAGGGGCCAGGGTCAGAGGTCCAACCTCTATACCCATGCCCCAACATCAGCCCTATCCACCTTGCAGACACGAGCCACACGGGCCACACGGTGACTGCTGCGGCTCTGAGTGAAGCTGCCAGAGCCCTCCTCAGTGGCACGCTCCGTGAAGAAGTAGTATACCTTGTCGTCGTCACCCACTGCACTGGCCTTGCTCTCCCGCACGAGGACGGAGAACACAAACTCAGCATCTGTGGGTCAGGCAGTGTGAGAGGCTTTTGAGACAGGCTGAGGACCCCTTTCCCCCACTCTGAGGCCTACCCGTCACTTGACAACACACAGGAATGGAATGGACAGGCTCACCTGGGGATTTGGGGGTGGGGTGGTCAGCTGGCCAAGGGAGTAAAAATGAAGAAATAGTCCCCTACCCCCCATCATCCTGTGCCTCATCCTCCTAACCATTGAGCCAATGCATTGGTGTCTCCTCAGTTCTCAGGGAGTGTGGGTGGCGGCTCCGACGGATGTCGGGAATGCTCCGGAATTCATACCGAGTGGCTGTGTAGAGGCCTCCATCTGGCGTGGGGACATTCCAGGCATGAGAGACATGTCATATACAACAGGGCACATGACATATACATGGTGGCAGGTCCTAGAGATGAGATCCACATCCTAAAAACATCATGCTTGTGATAGGGAAGAGGGCCTGCTTACCAATGATGAGGCCCGTGAAGCCACGGGCTGGGTCGTAAGGACACTTCTCCTTCCCCTCCTCAAAGCTGGTTGGCAAGGTGAAGGCCTCAGCATCCTAGGGAACAAGGGACCAGCAGTAACTGGTTCAGAGGACAGGTAGGAACAGTGGGTCCAAGTCAGATCAATCTGGGGTCAGGGATCAGCGATCAGGGCTAGGGGCAGGTTGTATGGCAGATGCACCTGACAGCAATAACTTAAGCATCCCCTGAGAATGACCTTATGGCCTAAAAACAATGTATGTTTGGAGTTCCAAATCTGCAAGTGGCCAACCCAGAGATTCCTTATCTATGAAGAACATATGAGCCCCTAGCCCCTCCTGTGGAACACATGCCATCCAGGGGATCAAGTCCCTTTGTTTTGGGTTAAATGAAGTTTGCCAGGTGGAGATGATTAGGGGGAGGCTGCTAAGTGAAAATGCTATATAAACTGCATGCTTTTTACAAAGGGGAGTGGTTCTCCAGTGCAGCCCGCCACCACAGGACTGTCCTGTATGGAAGTCCCCTTAATAAACCATCCGTCTCCTTCACTGGCTCTGAGTCTCTTCTTTGGCATCTCGAACATGATCCCATCCCTAATGAAGTCAACAGAGATCTGGCACCACACAGGTATACTCACAATTGCTGCACAGAGGGGCTGGAAGGCGTGAGTCCCACATGCATAGAGATGGGTGGAATTGAGCCGCTGCAGGAACCGCACATGGTTAAAGCACTCCGTCTGTGGGATGAGGTGGAGAGGGCTGTGAGCCCTCTGCCTGACTAGAGGCCTCCTCCATTAGTCTAGCTTGTAGTTTGGCTCTTGTCCCTACCCACAGGACAAACGGTTCTTTCCAGGATACCTGTGATCCTTTTCACTGCTCCAGAATATTTCCTGGAACTCACTCTCCTTGGCCTCCCAGTAATAGGACACTATTTCTCTCCTCTGTCCCTCAGATTATCTGACACCACTTTGCCACTATCTCCTGTGTCTCTTGCAGTTCCCTCCACCCCTGGTTCAAGAGCTGCCAGGGATTCCACCATCCTGAGGTGCTTCTCCTCTCCCATTCAGCTCCTTCTCAGCAACTCTTTCTATTCTTGGAACTCCTGCCCTCCCCGCTGGGGTGATACAACCAAATCTATCCCCAGATGCCAGCTCGCTCTCCACCTGATATCCCAGGGATGCTTTAAACTCACCTTGTCAGAAGCCAAGTTCATCCCCTCCTCCATAACCTACATCTTTCCTAAACCTGTTTATCCAGTCTTTCCCACCTCACTTCATCCATCCTACGACTCAACTTAGAAGCCAGGAATTATCCTTGCTGCTTCCTACTTTCTCACCCCCACATTCAGTCCCTCTCCACAATTAATTCATTGTCCTAAATGTCTCTTGACTTGGTCCACTTTGACTCCACCAACAGCACCCAGTCCAAATGACCACCATGACCTCTTCCTTAGACAACTGCAGTTGTTACCTGATAGCTCCTCCCAACCTTCTCTTTTATAAAAATGACTTTTATAACAGCTATTTATTCAGTCAACGATGATTACATGTACATAGTATAAAACTCAGAAAGTACAAAGGGGTATGTTATAAACAAGGAGTCTCCCATTTATCCCTGTCTCCCAGGTTGCCTGCAAAGAAGACTGCTGTTACTATTGTCTGAAGTTTCCTTCCAGAGATATTTTACCAAACAACACACTTTTGCTACTCTCCAACCACTTTCCAAGGGATATTCTAAAAATGTAAACCTAGTCAGGTGTGATAGCTCACACCTGTAATCCCAGCACTTTGGGATACTGAGGTGGGAGGATCACTGGAGCCCAGGAGTCCAAGACCAGCCTGGACAACATAGCAAGACCTCATCTCTGTGTGGTGGCATGCACCTTTAGCCCTAGCTACTTGGGAGGCTTAGGCAAGAGAATTGTTTGAGCCCAGGAGGTCGAGGCTGCAGTGAACCACTGCACTCCAATCTGGACAACAGAGTGAGACCATGTCTGAAAAAAAAAAGTCAAGTGGATCACAGCACTGTATCGGCTCATCAGTGACCTGAGCATAGAGTCCCACATGCTCCTAGCCCTGTGTGATGGGACTCTGCCCCTTCCTCTGGCCTCACTCACCCCACTCCAGTCACACTGGTCTTCTCTGCCTGTCAAATGCCCTCAGCTACCAGTCTCTTGACTCCTTTGCCATGTTAATGATTCGTCCTCTTGCCTGTTACCCAGGGTTTAAATCCATACAGGCCTCTTTGTGTCTCTTCCTGCTCCCTCACCTGGTACAAGCCACTGGCATCTGTCCCTCCTCTCCATAAGCCTGCTCAGGTCCCTTCCTCTGACCCAAATGATGCCCCAGCCTCCTCACTGCTTTTCTTGCCTCCAGACTCACCCTATTTTCATCCATCCAGTGCCTGGGGCCAGAAAAATATTCCTAGAGTGGTGTTTCCCCAAGAGGTTTGTTTGTTTATTTATTTATGTATTTATTTTTCTTGAGACGGAGTCTCGCTCTGCCGCTAGGCTGGAGTGTAGTGCGTGATCTCAGCTCACTGCAACCTCCACCTCCTGGGTTTAAGAGATTCTCCTGTCTCAGTTTCCCAAGTAGCTGGGACTACAGGTGTGTGTCACCACGTCCAGCTGATTTTTGTATTTTTAGTAGAGACAGGGTTTCACCATGTTGGCCAGGCTGGTCTTGATCTCTTGACCTCGTGATCCACCCGCCTCGGCCTCCCAAAGTGCTGGGATTACAGGCCTGAGCCACCGCGCCCAGCGGATGTTTACATTTTTTAAAGGGGGGTAGGGAGGTATTCTCTGCTCAAATAACTTTAGAAACCACAGGTGAAACCTATCTTTACTGGGGTTACTTCCTAGAGCCTGAAGGATGTTGCTGTGCATTGGGGGACTGGGCATGCAGTGTTTCCCAAACTCATTTGACATCTAAACCCCTCCTTTGAAAATTAGTGTTCCTCAGAACATGCTTTGGGAACTGTTCTATAAAGCCTTGCTATCCAAAGTGTGGTCTGGGGACCAGCAGCATCAACTTCACTTGGGAGCTTGTTGGAATTGCAGACTTGGGCCCTTCCCCAGACCTACTGAGTTTGGCACCTGCATTTATAATATATTTGGGTGATACATTAAAGTTGGAGCCTCTAAAATATCAAATTGTGAGAGTGTTCACTGTCACAGAATAAAACCCAAACTCCCAGCTGGGCATCTGTGGCCTTCTATGACCTGGTTCCACCTGCCTCCCCAGCCCTGTTTTCTACTCGTGCTGCACCAAGAGGCAGTCTTTGATGGAAGCTCTTGGAGATGCCTTTTTAAATGCAGCTGTCCCAACACCACCCCCGGCCCACCTTGGCCCAGTGGACCTTGGGAATTTTTTTTTTTTTTTTTTTTTTAATTAGAGATGGAGTTGAACTCTTGGGGTCAAGTGATCCTCCTGCCTTGGCCTCCCAAAGAGTTGAGATTACAAGTGTGACCCACCATGCCCAGCCCAGGGTTGTTTATTTTATAAAAGCTCTCCAGATAGAGCCATTACATAGCCAGACATGGGACCCTTGGAGACACCCTATTCTTTTTTTTTTTTTTTTGAGACGGAGTCTTGCTCTGTTGCCCGGGCTAGAGTGCAGTGGCCGGATCTCAGCTCACTGCAAGCTCCGCCTCCCGGGTTTACGCCATTCTCCTGCCTCAGCCTCCGGAGTAGCTGGGACTACAGGCGCCCGCCACCTCGCCCGGCTAGTTTTTTTGTATTTTTAGTAGAGACGGGGTTTCACTGTGTTAGCCAGGACGGTCTCGATCTCCTGACCTCGTGATCCTCCCGTCTCGGCCTCCCAAAGTGCTGGGATTACAGGCTTGAGCCACCGCGCCCGGCCAAGACACCCTATTCTTTAGCTGGAAAGGGCTGACGCTTCATTAATGCCTCTCCATGGAATACTGGGTATTTCAACTATTCCTTGACCAAAGCCTCATTTTTCTCATCTGCGAAATGTGGGATAATACCATTTCATAGGGTTATTTTAGAATTAACTGAGATAATAGCTAAATCAGCACTTACTATAGATGGTCCCTGACTTAACAATGGTTCAATTTATTATGATGGCTTTAATGGGAAGTAACCCCATCCTAAGTAAGCATCTGTAGAGGTTACTTACTGTTTTTTGTTGGTCTGTTTTTTTGAGACAGGGTTTTGCTTTGTCGTCCAGGCTGGAATGTAGTAGCTTAATTATAGCTCACGTAGCCTCAACCTCCCAGGCCCAAGTGATACTCCCACTCAGCCTCCCAAGTAGCTGGGACTACGGGTGCATGCCAGCATACTTGGCTAATTTTTTTTTTTTTTTTTTTTTGTATATATTTTGACACAACAGGTCTTGGTGTGTTGCCAGGACTGGTCTCAAACTCCTGGACTCAAGCTGTTCTCCCACCCTCAGCCTCCCTGAGTTGTTGGGATTACAGATGTGAGCCACCGCATCCAGCCTACTTATTGTTATGATGATTATTTGGGATCCCAGAGAAGATGAAGATGCCATTGCAGGACAAGCTAGTAGGCCACCAGATGTTTGAATTAGAAGTACTGTGCCCAGATGCCAGGTGCAATGGCTTACATTTGTAATCCCAGCACTTTGGGAGGCCAAGGTAGGAGGACTGCTTGAGGCCAGGAGTTCAAGACCAGCCTGGGCAACATAGCAAGACCCTGTCTCTACAAAAAATAAAATACTTAGCTCGGCGTGGCATATGCCTGTGGTCCTAGCCACTCAGGAGGCTGAAGTGGAAGGATCCCCTGAGCCCAGGAGTTTAAGGCCACAGTGAACTATGATCATGTCACTGTACTCCAACCTGGATGACAGAGTGAGACCCAACCTCAAAAACAGAAAAAAAAAATGCTGTGCCCATGGCTTGCCACTCTGGCAATGCTTACAATGTTTACTGTGGTTGCTGAGATTTACTGGCAGGTCTGTACCTACCCATCTGTGTCCCCAACAACCCTGGCATCCCTGATTGAGGAAGAAGAGGAGGAAAGGAGCTGGGGACAGGGCAGATGACATACCTGGTTGTTTTTCCCTTTTTGATGACATTTGCTTTGCATCTCTGGGGAGGCTTCCCAGTGGATCTAGTGGGGGCAAAGGGAATAGGCTGATGCATTGACCCCAATACCTATTACTCATAGGACCAGGCAATAGGACCCCACGGAGCTGGGGAAATTGGGGTGAGGATCAATTTCAGAAGGAACATTGAATGCAAGGGACACCTGGGCTGGGAAGGGCAGTGCTGTCTGACCGGGGGGGCTATGGAAGGCTTGGCAGGGTTTTCAGGAAGTTGAGGTCCCAGGGAGCTGGATGAGGATGGAGACCCTCTGGGTGGTCCAGGTTCCAGGGCCTGACCTCTTTGTGAGCCCCATCTCCTATGTCGTTGGCACTGAGAGAGAACAGGGCACCTCGGGCTCCCACCAGCAGCCTTGCTGAGGCCTCCTCCAGGAGCAGTGTTGAGTAGTTCTGGGCTTGGCCCGCGAAGTGCCGGGTCCCAGAGAGCTCTGGGGAGAGCAGGTACAGTGAGTCTAGTTCTGGGGTGCCTTCCCACCCCCAGCCCTGGCTCCTGCTGCCTTTTGAGGTTGAGGGTCTAACCTTCATAGGGTATGGTCATCCGAGGGGTGGCATCTAGTTCTCTAGATGGTCTCCGCAGTGAGGGTCCCGGGACTGCAGTTGCTATGAGGATGCTCAGGAGGAAGGGCCACAGCCTCCCCCACATCTTCCTGGGGAGGCCCAGACTAGCAAGACCCCCAAAGGGAGCCAGAGTCACAGGTTGTAGGGGCAGGGAATGGGAAGGACAGTCACAGAGGTCAAAGTCCAAGGAAGTCACTTGGAAGGTCAGAGGTCATAAGCTCATGGGAGTCAAGGAATCATGGGGCCATGGGGGGTCCTGGAATCGGGGGGACATGGAGTCACAGGGTTGTGTGGCCATGGAATCCCAGCTAAGAGGTCAGAAGGAGGGAGGGGTCACATGCCTTTCTGCATCAAATGCAAACTCCATGGTGAGAGGGAGTTGTGAAGTTCTAGAGGGGTTGTAGGTTACTGATGGGGTCACCCTGCCCCCGACAGTAGAGCTAGTCCTGGTTTTCTGAGGTCCGTTTTCTGAAGAAAAAACAGGGAAAAAAAAAAACTCTTTGATCTGTATGTGGGTGGAAGATGGATGGCGTTACCCAGACTTCAGGGGGCACTGAAGGAAGGAGGCCCAGCATCCACAGAACGCCCACGACAGGATCAACTCACAATCATTCTGTCTATCCCTTTGCTCTGATGCTGGAGGCTGGGGTGGAACTTACCTTCCTTACAAGACCCTAGACACCCACAACCCGAACCCAAGGTCATGACCCTCTTCTGGCCAAGTCAGAAGCTCCGCTAGGCCCTCAAGTCAAAGGAGCTGGGGTTCTCTGAGAGAATGCCTGCTTCTCTCAACAATGAGATGCAACTCGGTCAGCAGCTGCCCCTGCTGCCTGCGGGGGTGCCTTATGCAGGAAGGCCTGACCAGAGAGGTTTAATGGGCCTTTGTTTATTTTGTCCTGCTTTCCCTTTGTTTTTTCTTTTCCCTGGCCTGAGAGCTCCCTCTGGAATTTCTCTTTAATTATAACTTCTCCTTGGTATTCCTCTCTAAGGGGGTACAAATCTCTGCCCATGCCAGTCTGTACTGCACCCTCTGGCTAGGCATCCACACGTGTCCCTACCTGCAGGTAGGCATTCACAGGCATTGGGGTGGGTACCTAGGGTCCCCCTGGTTGCACAGGTGTAATGTCTGTGCAGGAGGCTGTAGTGTGCAAGGCCAGTTGAGACATAAGCAATGTGAAGAAGGTAAATGATGGGATCCCTGAGCCCTTGGACCCTCCCTCAAGCCAACCAGTTGGGGAGGGAATGGGGGTGGGTGGTGGGCCTCTCCCAACCCCTGTAACAGGCCTCCTAATCACCCAGGGTTTCCTTGAAGAGTTCCTTGGCTGGGTGAGGTGTGGAGAGACCTAACCCATTCCATCTCATCTGTCACCCACAGGCAGGGCCAGAGGGTGCCACTGGTGCCTCCTCTCCCAGGTCAAATATTAACTATCTGGCCTTGGAAAGAGGGGAGGAATCAGGAACTGGCCAGAGGGATAACAGGAGCATTTATTCAAGAGGTAAAGGTCAGCACTGCAGGGGCAGAGCCCTGAGGGGGAGAGTCGATTATGAAAGGGAGAGAAGAGGATTCCTTGATCCTGAAAGGGTATAGGCTCCCTGTTTGGGAGCTGGGACAGCAGGAAGCTTCAGGCAAGCTGGCCATGCCCCACCCCTCCCTGTGAAGGCACACCTGTTTACCTTTGGGACCTCCTATTTGCTCAGTGCAAAAGGCATGTGTGTGGTGAGCACTATGGCTAGGAGGAACATGCCCCAGGTTAGAGGAGCCACTCAGTGTGGTGCATGTCACACTTACAGTTTAAGAGTCACATGGGTGACTCTAGGAAGATGATGTACATGTACATGGGTGCACACATACACACACATACACATTCACAAGGAGGACTGTGAACACATGGATTCACAGGGGTCACTCACACATACACTCACAGGGAGGTTTGTGCACACATATGCTCACACAGGGCCACAGCCACAGGTAATCATACATATTCACATGTGAAGATGAATTTACATGCCCATCCATTCAGCAGGTCACACAGCCTCAGAGGTTGAGGAGAGATAAACCCACACATATGGGTTTCTGTCAAGGACGGTGCACCTATTCAACAGGAGGGTCCTATCCATGCACATGTATGTGTGGGGACATGCACACAAACCCACTGATGTAGTGGGCCAGGCAATCATGTTCACAGAAGGGTCAAGTACATGTGTGTTCACACAAAGTCCTTGAACACACAACTACATCCATGCAGAGAGAAGCACACCTGCATACAGGGGTCCAGTTTTCACCATAGGCTTGGGGGCTGCTAGTGTCCACTAGGGTGAGATGCAGAGAAGAACCCTGCCTGCGTTCCTGAAAGTCCCAATTCTAAGGCCCAATTTCAAGTGTGTGTGTGTGTGTGTGTGTGTGTGTGGGCGAGGGGGGTGATGGGGGAGGTTTCTGACCTTGCATGGTCAGATGGGATGGGTGCATGAGTCAAGGCCGCTCTACAAGGGAGGGAATGGGAAACTAACCCAGGCAGGAGGAGGCCCCTAGCTTTAGCAAAGATGGAATGGAACGCATAACTTAGTACTCCTCCACCCCGATGTATATTGCAGTTCTAGAGGTAGGAGACGGGCTGGCGCTCTCAACCCCCACTTAACCTGTTGGGAGGGGGCGGGGCTAAGTGGGCAGGGCGGAGCATACCACCCCTCCCTTCAGTGGCGAAGCGGGTTTAAGGTCTCCTGTCCACGCCCCACACTCCACCCCAAGTTCCACAGTTCGGGTTCTTCCCCAGGGCCAGCCCCCTGAACTCTGATCACCTTCCCTCTATTAGATCCTGGGGTGGAGGGAATTGGGGAGGAGAGACCCTTAAAACAGGATCAATGGAGGATCAGCAGGCTCTCGACCTTCATCCCAGATGTCCACCTGCCTCGTGTAGGCGGTAACTCCCTCTGCCTAGTAGGATGGTGGTCTCTCCTGGCTTGAGAGAGCCCCTCCCCGGGTACCCCCTCCCTACAACATCCTGGACAGTCCGCGGTTCTCTCCCTTCGTCAGGTCTAACCTCAGTCTCTACTGCTGCAGCTCGAGGACAAGCTCTCCTTCGATCCCGCCGGACGCCGGGAGACGTGACCCAGATCCTGGGGAACACTGTTCGCCACGCGGACCCCTCCCCATGCTGGTCCCCGACTCCGCGATGGCCGGTCTGCACCCCGCGCAGCCCGAGGCCTGGCCCGCGCCCCTCTAGAGCCTTCATGCAGAATCGGGGGACTTGGCGGTGAGAAAGGCCTGGCCCAGCTTGGAGGGTAGAATGGACGTGGGGAAGGCCTTGCCCGACCCCCGGCCCGAAGCCCCCCGACTCAGGCCAGGCCGCCGCCCGCACTCCCCCCTCCTTGCTCACCTTTGCGCTCGGATCCAGGGCCATAGAGACAGCGACGCGCGGCTCCGCGGCACACAGCACCAGCTGCGAGAGGAAGGGGCCGCTGCTGGAGGCGGGGCGGGGGGTGGAGGCGGAGCCGGGGGTGGGGCGGGGTCCTGGAAGGCGGGGCCGACAGGGTGGGGTAAGGGGAAGGTCGCCGCTCTCTTCTTTGCGCCCCCTGCTCTAGCACAATAGAGGCGGTTTGAGAGCGAGGCTCACACACAGCCTTCGGCCATCGGGTGACCCCCCCCCCCCGCCTCTAGGCGCTACGGTCCCGATAATCGCCCCCTTGTGGTGGCCTCGCCACCCCGTGCACCCTCGACATGCTTATAGCCCGCCCTCTCCTCCCCTGTAACCCTAGGATCCCTCCGACTTGCCTACTGCTGGGGACGTGCAAACCTGCCCTGGCGTTGAGGGGTTGGGGGACCCTCTCGGAGGGCCTTCTGGCCTGTCCTCTAACCTGGACCTCACTCCCTGCGCTCCTGCCACTCGCTTCTGCTCTAGGATGTGAAGAGAAGGCTACCCTAGGGGGAGACTGGAGGTTGGGGAAGCTCTGAACACAAGGAAGGGGCTTGATTCCCAGCTTCAGGGGCTGTTCAGCTTGAGCTATGAGTGGGGGAGATGGGGTCAGGCCTGAAGGGGATGCAGTAACAGCTTGACCTGAAAGGCACACAGAAAATGCTTTTTCTGGATAAATAAGCCACAAGCATTTGCACCTGTTCACTCACCAAATCTTAACCCTAACCTAGGCTCACCTCAGGGAGTGGGTCAAACACTTGCCTTCCCCTCCAGCTCATCTTGGGCACCATTCTTATCCAGAACTTAGAGTGCATCCTTCTAGGCAATCAAATACCCTGTCCTTCCCAGATTCAATCACCTTACCCAGCAGCAATCTAGGAAACCCCTCACAATCAACTCCCCAACTCCTTTAACTCAATTAGGATGGTCCTTCTGTGCAAACTTGGGTCCTGCCTCCTTTAATAGGTCACAGCCTATTAAAGTGAACTTAGCCCCTATAGTCCAAACGAAACCTGCATTCAGGCCCTGACCCAGCCTGGACCTTCCTCCTCCATCCATGACAGTATTCATGTGGGCTCAAGAGATGGACCAAAATGATAAAGTCCACAGGAACGTATGTGATTGACTCTTGCACATGCCTAGGAGTCAGAACAGAATTCAAGTGGCACATTTAACCAAAGGAACCTTGGGAAAGACACTTCATCCTTCTTTCTGGATTCCCCAAAGCTCACAGTTTGGCACTGAATCATATACAATCTCGTAGTTTGGATGGCTGTGTGTGACTGCAGACTGCTAGACAGCAGGGCCCACATCACAGTTCCACCTCCCCCAACACTCTGCAAATAGGATATGTGTGGCGGGGAGAGGGAAGGTAGCTGGGGAGAAACACAATAAAAAATGTACACATGCTTTTACAAAGAATATCCTGCTTCATTTTTTATTTGTACCCTCATCCCATCCTGAGGAATTTATAGCCCCATTTTAATGGATAGGGAAACAGGCTCTAAGACATTAAGTAACTTGTCTTGAAATTCATTCTTGTGTTTACAGAGAGGACAATCAAGACTGGAAAAGTCTTGGGAGGCCGAGACGGGCAGATCACGAGGTCAGGAGATCGAGACTATCCTGGCTAACATGGTGAAACCCCGTCTCTACTAAAAAATACAAAAAACTAGCCGGGCGAGGTGGCGGGTGCCTGTAGTCCCAGCTACTCAGGAGGCTGAGGCAGGAGAATGGCGTGAACCCGGGAGGCGGAGCTTGCAATGCGCTGAGATCCGGCCACTGCAATCCAGCCCAGGCAACAGAGCGAGACTCCGTCTCGGGGGGGGAAAAAAAAAAAAAAAAAAAAAAAGACTGGAAAAGTCTGAGAAGGAGGAAGCAGGGTAAGCCTGAAGGGGAAATACCATTGGCAAAGGTAGAAATGTTCAAGCTTATGCACAGGCTTGTGTTGGGGCACTAGGGAAGGGGCATGAAAGAGGGCAGTCAGTTTGATTTGATGAAATTGCAGTGGGTAGGGGGGTTCCTAGTGAGAAATAAAAGGGAAAAGTCAGCTAGTTTGAAAAAGACCACTGAAGAAAATCCTGAGACGATGGACTGAGTAAGGAAGTCTGAGCTGGGAAGACCAGTTAAGGCAGGGCTAAGAAAGATAAATCTGCAGTCCTTAATAGAAAGCGGATTGGTGGTAACAGCAGAGGCAGGGTAGGAAGACTGCTGGTCCCTCAGTACCAGATAGGAGAGCAATTCAACTGTAGGGGCCCAGAAGGCTAAGAGGCATAGCTTCCCAAATGTTCACAGAACCTGCAGTGCTGACTTCAGATACCTCTGGAGGTGGCAAGTAGGCCAATGCGGCAGGCTCAGTAACTCACTCAACTTTATGAGCCAAGCTTTGCTCCTCTGAGGTGCTGATGGCAAACTCAGACATTGTTAAATGAGTAAAATGTGTGTGATTTCAACTATCACTGGACAGTTACTTCAGTACTTTTGATACCAGACCACAATCCATTTCCTTCTGCTATCCTTCCAGTGAAATCTCTAAACCTAATGAGAGTATCAGAGTAAAGGCAATTCATGGAGCTGTCTATAGGAAGCCCTTTTGATTGATAGTACATCTCTCTGCAAATCCAGCTGATAAAATAAGAACGGGGGAATACTGACAAACAGTGGAAAAGAAAACTGGAAATCAAATAAAGAAATTAATCCAAACCCAGCCATAAATCTGCATCCTGGGACACAGGCAGGTCATTCTTTGAACAGGCTGTCACTCATCCATAAGGTCACTACCCTGGCTGCTTCACAGGGTGGCTGTGAGAAGATTCCATTTGGAAACCTTCTGGAGAACTTCAGACACACAGAAAAGTATGAGTTTTGTTTTTGCTATTCTATTTTCCCCAACTTTGCTGTAAGAAAGTGGCTGAGAGTAGTGCTGGCCTTCTTCAGCACTTTGCACAGAATAGTTACTCACTGTAGCAGGGATCCTAGGTGAAGGGGGTGGGTATGAATTCCTGAAACTTGAGCAGGTTCCCTGAAGCAAGAGAACTCTGGCCTAGTCAAGCTGTCCTGCTTCCTGTTCAGTGTG
Source organism: Rhinopithecus roxellana (assembly GCF_007565055.1). Taxonomy (NCBI): domain Eukaryota; kingdom Metazoa; phylum Chordata; class Mammalia; order Primates; family Cercopithecidae; genus Rhinopithecus; species Rhinopithecus roxellana. The sequence continues at coordinate 72,403,344 of NC_044559.1, forward strand.
GCAGCATTTCTGTTCCTGCTTTGCCATCTCCATCTCTGGTTTGCCCAGCACTTTCCCTTTAGGTGGTGTGATCTTTATTTTGGCCATATATACAGCTGAGGAGCCTCTTCTGTAGGGGATGTCACCAGTGCAGCAATGCAGAAGTCTCACTATTCCACTGTGCCTCAGAAGCCTGTTTTGCCTGTTAAGTTTTCCTCCCAGCCAGTCGTCTTGGTGTCAGACCCAAAGCTGGGCCTTCTGGTTTGCCCTCTCTTGACTCCAGCCTAGGGAATGGTTAGCAAGGGAAAGGGAGTGTCAGGACATTTCCACAAATGCTGGAAAACCACCACCTACCACCAATTTCTCACCTTTAGCATGCTGGCTTTTAAAAAGTGAAAATTTTAATAAAAAAAAAAAAAGCAGGGACAGCTGGACAGAGAAGCCTCTGGAGCTCCCGGTATCCAAAGGAATAGGGCACACTTACAACTATAATTTTTGGAGATATGGTTTGCTCAGATGTCAGTACACCCTGAGGTGTCTGCTTAAGATCAATTCTGTCATCAGATAAAAGCCTTGTTAGAGCAGCAAGCATTTGCTGAGTTCTTGCTATATGCCAGTCACTGTACTAGGCAATTTTCATGCATTAGCTCGCTTAGTCCTCACAAACCCTGAAATAGACACCGTTATTATTCCTTTTAACAGATGAGGAAACAGTGAGTTTAAGTAATCTGGCAAAGATCAAAAGGCTAGTGTGATGAATCTGGGATCTGAGGTCAGGCCTTGGGCAAGGTCAAGGCCCTCAACTTGCATAAGGTTGTGCTGCCTGCCCTCTAGTAAGTACTTAACGGCAATGTCTCTGCTTCTGCCTGGGCTGTCATCTCTCGTCCCTCTGCCCCACTGTCAGAGAAAAATGCTCCCATTTAGTTTCTTTCTAACCAGCCTGTGAGAAGGGAGAAATACTGGCATGGTTTTGGAACTCAAGGCCTCTGACAATGCCTGGGCCTTCTATGAGCTCCAAAGTTTCTCCTATGAGGTTTCAACCTCTGCCTCCCAAGTTGGCATACCCAGAACTTATCTGCTTGGCAGGTTGGAGGTGCTCAAGCCCTGCTTCTGGATTGTACAGCTTCTTGTTTCTTGGTCCTGGGCTCAAGAACAAGGGAGGCAGGTTAAGGGTATTTGTTTCTAATTCTCTTTGCCCAACAACAGAAAGTATTTTAACCTGGATACCAGGAGGTAAGATTCATGAGGGCTCTGTGTTGTTCACCACCGAATCCTTATTGAATCCTAAAGAGTGCCTAGCATGTAGTTGAGACTCAATTGTTAGAATGAATGGTGGAATGATAGCTGGGCGTGGTGGCTCATGCCTGCAATCCCAGCACTTGGGGAGGCCGAGGCGGGCGGATCACGAGGTCAGGTGATAGAGACCATCGGCTAACATGGTGAAACCCCATCTCTACTAAAAATACAAAAAATTAGCCAGGCGTAGTGGCAGGAGCCTGTAGTCCCAGTTACTTGGCAGGCTGGGGCAGGAGAATGGTGTGAACCCGGGAGGCGGAGCTTGCAGTGAGCCGAGATCGTGCCACTGCACTCCAGCCTCAGCGACAAGAATGAATGGTGGGATGAACATAGTGAATGAGGTAAGAATGAGATTACTGAATTCCTGATTGCAAAGTATACAGCAGTTAACTGGGTTATATAAAAGTGAACTGTGTACAATGGTGGCTTTATGTTTTCCAGAAACCGGAGACATCAAGCTAAAAAACTGGAAAATCCAAAGCAAGAAGAAATGATTAAAAACCAGGGGACTGGGGTGGGGTGAGGGAACAGGGCATTCCAGATAACTTAGCCTCCTCAACTCCCAAACAAATATTACCAAACACATGTTCAAACTGAGAAAAAGCAGTTTTAATAGCACACACACACACATATTCATAGGACTTTAACAAGATGTAGTATAAAATCTTTAAAAAAATAAAAGGAAAGAAAAAAATCTGTATTTACTGCCTAAGAGCTCGTGGATTAACTGGCTGACAAGACTGTCCAGGGAAAACAAATGCACAGATGAGGTGAGCTGACACTGTTCATGAGTAAGGAATAACCACGGATCATGCTAACTGCTCTACGTGCCCAGCCACCTGGACCCTACTGTTGCCTCCTTAGCGACAAACCACCACAGTCATCCCCTAATTCTCCAACTCAGTAGCTTGTTTAATGGGCTACCTCTTAAAATTTTCATTTTTAATTTAAAAATTACCCTTGGCTTAAAGACGCCACACATTATTACTGGTCAGTCCCCACCAATTATATTTGTTTTGATAACAATAAAAATGCAAATACTCCAACTAAGCCTGGATGATAATACGCCATTTTTTATCTTTTACATTTGAGATTTTTGTGAAATTGAAAGCAAGCTACTATTTGCGCTTCAAAGCAGAAATAAAATGCAAACCTTCCAAAAGGTGACAAAGGCACCACTGCCATCAGGAGATAGAAAATGTACAAACGCTGTTACTTTACGGCTACATCGATGCATTTTGTGCACAGAGAGCCTCTTAATGTGATAAAACTAGTAGAATTATATTTTCAGTAACAAGAAAGGCAGTTAGAAAAGGCAAACAGTTACACACAAAAGCATAAACACAAGTACCTTAATGTGCAGCTTGCAAGAAGGGTAATAAGTTTGCCATAAATATCCATAAAATTAGACAAGGTGATTTTTGGCACAGTACTATTGCCAAACACACCACCACTCAGTGCAAGCTTTGTTGCCAAGTCCCCAAAGTGGCCTGACATTCTCTGTGCAATGAACACTTCTCCCTCTCTACCATCCCATTCACTGGGCAATAGCAGCAGGAGGGAGACAAAGCATGGGGACTTGAGGGAGAAGGAAAATACTTGATTTGGAAGAAAAACCATGGGCTACTTGTGCTAAAAGAGAGTCACAAAATTTTCTTGGGAACCCAGATGCAAATACTGACTGGACTATGACCTGGAGTCTGAAGACCTCTACCAGAGTCATAAATACAAGGGCCTAAACTGAGGTCTGGCCATTTATTTTAAAGGGATGATGAAATATTTTTTTCTAAAGGAGACATATAATTAAAAATAGAGATTTTTTTCTTATTGGAACTGTTAAATAAAACTGTATCAAAGTAGTTTTAAATTTGATGGGCAGTTATCTGTTGAAACTGCAATACAAAAGGGTCACTTAAAAAAAAACCCTGAATAACCCACTTGTCCCCCCAATCAATGTACACAATTAGAAAATATTTACACACTGTAAATTACAAGCAATATAAGCAGTATTTTATACTTTGAGATTTTGTACACTTTACACAATGCAAAATGAGAAAAATATGAACACGTATAAAATTACACACAAATAATGTATCTACAAAGGATTAAATTACAGAATGAAAGCCCCCATCGTTGGGCAGATAGATGCCAGTTTCAAGTTTCTGTCAAATAGAACTCTTTGTATCTATCTCTTTAACCATAAGTGGCATTTTGTAACAATACCCTTGAGAGGTAGTATCAAGATAATAATATTCTTACCAGTAAACAACACAGAATAAAACTTTTGTTGGTCTGACTCTTGGAGCCTCAATCAGTTTAGGTTCTTGGAAACTGGATTTACTTAGTTTTCCCTATAAAAATCTCTGACTGCCAATGCTTGATTGACATGAGTTCAAAAGTTACTGATGCTATTTTAAATGATAAATTTAAGACAAAATGCTTTTTACTCCTAAGCCTCAATTTAGAGGTAGAAAGTTATTTTATTTTCTTGCCTCTCAAACCACAAACATCAAGTCCAGTTTCCGTTCCCCTCCATCATCTTTCCCCCTACAACTGGAGACACTAGAGCACTCAGGAGAACAGGTCACTCAAGCCAATAGTGAACAAGGTTGTTGGAAAGAACAACAAAAAAAGCTGCCATTCTTTCAGGAAACAAACTCTCCTAAAAGGGACATCTAGTCAACAAAATAATTTTCTAGTTGGCTAGTAAGAGTTTGTTACTACCCCTGGGCTAAAACCAGCATGTGCACTTCCACTAACCCTCTACCATTTAAACCAAAGGATGGCTTTCCAGTGTTTAAGAATTTAAAGCAGCTGTGGTTTTGAAGTGCAACAACTTCAAGATACAAGCAAACACACACACGCACACACACACACACACACACACACACACACACACACACACAGAACATAGTGTCCCAAAAAATTCAGGTCTCTGCCAAAGTTATATACTCATGGAAACAAGGTTGTTGGAAACTTGTCCAGATCTTTAGGCTTTTACAATATAGACTTCTGTAATATGGTTACCAAGAGCCAGAATTCTAAGATATAGCAAAGATTCTAAGATTTAACCAGTATTTAAAATATATGCATTTAAAAGAAATCCAGAACAAACTGCATATGAATGTTCTGGCATCAAAACAGGGCCACTACTTTACAGCTTAACCTCTTCTTCTTAAGGGAATCTGACACATACCAAACTTTTGTTTCTCAACTGTTTGTTTAAATGTATTTTAAAAACAGATTTATAATCTTGAGTAATGAAGGAAAATGCATGGATTGAAACCTCCTTGTGGTTTATAAAAGTTACAGAAGAGATTTATGCTTTTTATTACTAAACTCAGTTTTAAGCATTCCCTTTGTGTCGGAAAATAACCAAGAGGGAAAATTAAAACCAACTGGAACTTGGTCTTGCTTTCCATGTCCAACTTCTTAAGTTAGTCCAAGCTCTTTTCTTATATATTTCCTGTGATTATCCAAGTGACAAAAATACTATCTAAAAAAGATAACTGGCTTATAATTTAACAAAAGGAGTTAACTGGGGCAGGTTAGACATGTGACTATTAGCTGCTTTTACCCCTCCCCTCTTTTAATAAGACTGCGCTTTTGAAAGGTCAGTTGCCGTAACAATTAAGCAGATCATATTTCATATCTGCTTCAGAAATGGCAATTTCATTACCAGCTTCATACTAGATATTCAAGTGGCACATTTGCTGTACATTTTCTTGGCATTCCATTGGATTCTGTAATAATCCTTTCTACTCCTGTAGGAAAGGCTCTTATCGAATTTCTCTTGCTTCATATTTTTGCTGCTGCAACTCCTATTAAGAATCTGGTACCCAGAAATCATGAAGCTGCCCCTAAAAAAGGGGAAAAAAAGAGGGTAAAGCAAAATTTAATCAGATTATGAATTACTCCTTATAAAACTACTAATCATCAGACAATAGGCTTTGATAAGACAAGTAATAAAATCTTTATATTGACTTATCTGAAAATTTATGGTAATCAGATTCAAATTTCACATACAGTGGTCAAACAATAAAAAACAGTATAAAATAAGTGCAGAATGTTTTTCTCACCACTGCACACATGGAGGGACTTAGTTAAGCAAAATAAATAATGTTAAGCTGATTAGTATAGTTTTGCTATTAAATTATTTTGTTTTAATACCACATCAGTACATGACCAGCATTAAAAGAAAATCCATTAAGGTTAGAAAGAAATACAAAAACAACAAAACATAAATTTAAGATTTCTCAAAGATTTAGAGAGATTGCTTTATCTACTTGATATTCAGTGTTCCTATTATTTTGATACAAAATATAAGTAACTTCTAGGCCCTGGCTACTCAAAGTTTAGTCCCTGGAGCAGCAGCATTTGCATCCATCTGATAACTTGTTAGAAGTATAGAATATCTCAGTTCTCACTCCAGACCTATAAATCAGAATCCATATTTCAGCAAGTTCCTAGTTGATTCCTATGTACATTAAAATTTGAGAAGTGTCATTTTAGACAATCCTATGCCAGTTAACTCTGTAAACAAGCAGGCAAGCACACTTACTAGTAGGTGTTAAAAAAAATGTCCTTCTTAGGCAAAGACTCCTTAGATGTAACATCAAAAAAAAAGTGACAAAAATATATACATAATACATAAAAGAAAAGCAACACACAGAATGGAAGAAAATATTTACAAATTATATCTCTAATAAGAGATTTGTATCCAGAACATACGGGGAATTCATACAACTCAATAACAAAAAGACCAATAACTATATTCAAAAATAGGCTTTTTGAAATGAAGTATGAGATGAAAAAAATGGACAAAGGATCCTAATAGACATTTCTGCAAAAAAGTTATACAAATGACCAATATAGGCATATAAGAAGACGTTTAACACCATTAATTATTAGGGAAACGCAAACTAAAACCACAATGAGATTCTACTTCCCTACTCTCTACTATGGCTTTAGTAAAAACAAGTATTGGTGAGAATATGGAGAAATTAGAAACCTCAGACATTCTGATGGGAATATAAAATGATGCAGTCACTTTGGAAAACAGTTTGGTAGTTTCTTAAAACACTTAACATAGAATTACCATATGGCCCAGCAATTCTACTTCCTTTTCAAATGCTTCATTTGAGAACATATATTCACATAAAAACTTGCATACAAATGTTCATGGAAATATTATTTGTAATAGCCAGAATGTGAAAACAATACAAATGTCTAATAAGTGGATAAATAAATGTGACATATCCATTCAGTGGAAAATTATTTGGCAATAGAAGGGATATACATGCTATAACACTTATCATTATGTTAAATGAAAGCAGACAATTACAAAAGACTACACAGTATGTCTCATTTACAGATGTCCAGAATAGGGAAGTCTATAGGGACAGAAAGTAGATTAGTGTTTGCCTAGGATTTGGGAGGATTCAGGAGGGGAATCAAGGTAGTAGGGGAAAGGGGAATGACTGCTAATGGGCATGGGATTTCTTTTTGGGGTGATGAAAATGTTCTAAAATTAGGTTGTGGCGATGGTATTCACTCTGTCAATGTATTAAAAACCACTGTACATGTTAAGTGGGTAAAATCTATGGTATGTAAATTCTATCTCAATAGATCTGTCTTAAAAATGCTCTTCATTAGGCCGGGCGCGGTGGCTCAAGCCTGTAATCCCAGCACTTTGGGAGGCGGAGACGGGCGGATCACGAGGTCAGGAGATCGAGACCATCCTGGCTAACACGGTGAAACCCCGTCTCTACTAAAAAATACAAAAAACTAGCCGGGCGAGGTGGCGGGCGCTTGTAGTCCCAGCTACTTGGGAGGCTGAGGCAGGAGAATGGCGTAAACCCGGGAGGTGGAGCTTGCAGTGAGCTGAGATCCGGCCACTGCACTCCAGCCTGGGCGACAGAGCGAGACTCTGTCTCAAAAAAAAAAAAAAAAAAAAAAATGCTCTTCATTGAATAACCTCCATTTGATGGAATGTAATATTTTTAAATTGGCTCAACCACTTCTGGAAATAAATTAATGAATATAAAGCAAACAAAAACTAAAAACAATTACAAACCATGTATTATACTGGCGTTTTCAGTTTATCTTAAGATAACTAGAAGCAAATGCACTGTTATACTCTATTTTATTTCAAACAGTATGAAGAGTGCCATTCAGCAAAACTATTAAGAATAAATGAAATTGTATAACAAAATGACACCTGAGTAGGCCGACAGTTCTGGATTATTTCCTGCCATTTTCCATGTATCCTGGCAACCAAGTCTTTCACCTTAAAAATATCAAAAACGGGAAAAGGGATTGGATTAAAACATCCTCACCTACAATCAGCTTAACACTACACAAAAGATCTGACAGTTGCAACAGGCCCACACTCGACAACTCAATTTGATTTCTGTTGTTTTAAACAACTTAGGAATTTTATAGCAGCTTTAAATTTATAAAGTAAACTACAATCTCTGCTTTTTTCTTTATCTACAGTTCAGCAAATAAAGTTTCTCCAAAACAATCACCAACTTTTCTACAATAGAGGCTTTTGGAGAGGCAGACAACTCACCTATGTCAGCAGGACCATCCCTTGAAGCAATTTCCACAGACCACTGTGTCGCTTTCCACTTTAAGTAAGAGAAGCACAGTCTGTGCCAAGTCCTTGTCTTTAAGAAATATAAAACTTGGGTGGTCCCCTTTTAGCATGTCTGTCAGTAGTAGCCACTACCAAGTTCTAGGGGCCAGCAATTCTGGTCAATGCTCAAAAGAATGTGCTTCTGAAACTAGAGTTCTACTCTTGGGCAAAGAGCTATCCCCTACAAGTATTTGAAAATCCTAAATCTGATAACAACTTCATTAGTTGCTTATTTTTGTATTTAACTTAAATTTACTAAAATAAATACATATACTAAATCTGAGTGGGCATTGTTCAAATGACAAATCTTTGCAGCTAATTAATGTAAGATATTAAGATACAAAGCTGAGGCTTCATATTCAATGACTATCCAAAGATAAGAGGCAAAAAAGAATCAGCATTGTATTACATTACCAAAGCTAAAAGATAATCTTGGAATTAAAAAATCCTTAGAAAAAAGTATTTTTATTTTATTTTGTTTTATTTATTATTATTATTTTTTTACACAGAGTCTTCCTCTGTCGCCCAGGCTGGAGTACAGTGTCGCGATCTCAGCTCACTGCAAGCTCTGCCTCCTGGGTTCAAAGGATTCTCCTTCAGCCTCCTGAGTAGCTGGGACTATAGGCATGTGCCACCACACCTGGCTCATTTTTGTATTTAGAAAAAAGTATTTTAGGCCAGGCGCGGTGGCCCACGCCTGTAATCCCAGCACTTTGGGAGGCCGAGGCAGGCGGATCACGAGGTCAGGAGATCGAGACCATCCTGGCCAACACAGTGAAATCCTATCTCTACTAAAAATGCAAAAAATTAGCCGGGCGTAGCGGCGGGCGCCTGTAGTCCCAGCTACTTGGGAGGCTGAGGCAGGAGAATGGCGGGAACCCAGGAGGCGGAGCTTGCAGTGAGCCGAGATCGTGCCACTGCACTCCAGACTGGGCGACTGAGCAAGACTCTGTCTCAAAAAAAAAAAAAAAAAAGAAAGAAAAAAGTATTTTAAAAGTGTCTGATTTTATGTTTCAGGAAAAACTGTCAGATCATTCTATTAATACTAACATTACTTTCCTACTCCATACTCAATAGATTTGGCTTTTCTACTGTCTTTGAGTATATAAAACCTTTAAGAAAAAAAGCTTAGCAAGCTTAGTGCTGAATCATTTCCATCCTAGAGCTCAGACTAGGTGATGTATGACTCAAAGATTTGAAGACTCCTGGCTGGGTGCAGTGGCTCACATCTCTAATCCCAGCTCTTTGGGACACCCAGGCAGGCGGATCACGAGGTCAGGAGTTCGAGACCAGCCTGGTCAACATGGTGAAACCCCACCTCTATTAAAAATACAAAAAGGCCGGGCGCGGTGGCTCAAGCCTGTAATCCCAGCACTTTGGGAGGCCGAGACGGGCGGATCACGAAGTCAGGAGATCGAGACCATCCTGGCTAACATGGTGAAATCCCGTCTCTACTAAAAATACAAAAAAAAAAAAAAACTAGCCGGGCGAGGTGGCGGGCGCCTGTTGTCCCAGCTACTCGGGAGGCTGAGACAGGAGAATGGCGTAAACCCGGGAGGCAGAGCTTGCAGTGAGCTGAGATCCGGCCACTGCACTCCAGTCCGGGCGACAGAGTGAGACTCTGCCTCAAATAAAAAAAAAAGAAAAAAAAAATATACAAAAAAAAATTTGCCAGGCATGGTGGCGGGTGCCTGTAATCCCAGTTACTTGGGAGGCTGAGGCAGGAGAATCGCTTGAATCTGGGAGGCAGACATTGCAGTGAGTCGAATTCATGCCACTGCACTCCAGCCTGGCCAACAAGAGTGAAACTCCGTCTCCAAAAAAAAAAAAAAAATATTTGAAGACTCCTTCCTTTAATATATTCTTCAATGGAACATTCAAATAACAGCTAAACTATTTCTACTCTATGAATAAAATAAGTTTTCAACCATCATAAAATTTCAAAGCCACTGTTTCATAACTTATATATTTATTTAAATAATGCTTCAATCCTTGATGGTAACTTAAGCATGAAGGTTTTAACATGTGTAATGGGGAAAAATAAGTATCATTAGTACTAGAAGTATTTTTCTCCTTGGGTGTCAGGAGTTTCAGAACAGAAAGTAAAGTGAAAAGTTTATTTGCTCTGAGATTTTTTTTCCTTTCACTTTTAATTTAGCTACACTAATTTAGCAGGAGCTGATTTCTGTTATTAAAAGAGAAAGTCCTATTTCTAATCTTACATGTTTCTTTTTTTTTCGAGACAGAATCCTATTCTGTCTCCCAGGCTGGAGTGCTATGTGTGTTCATAGCTCACTGCAACCTCAAACTCCTAGGCTCCAGTGATCCTCCTGCCTCAGCCTCCCAAATAGCTGGAAGTACAGGTGCATGCCACCATGCCTGGCTATTTTTCAAAATTTTTGTAGAGATGGAGTCTTGCTATGTTCCCCAGGCTGGTCTTGAAGTCCTGGCTTCAAGCAATCTGCCTGCCTCAGCCTCCCAAAGTATTGGGATTACAGGCATGAGCCACCATGCCTAGCTTTATGTTCTTTTTCTGAATACAGGCCTGTATGCTTCTATCCTTAAATATTAACGTAACCAAGATTAAGAAAAAAGAAGAAAAAAAGAAAAAACACACTTACCTTAGTTCTGTAAAAAAGTCTTGCATCTTCCCTAATATCACATTTAACATGCTTTTCCAAAGCCCCACAGAGTAGCACAAAGTGTTTCTGTGCAAAACAAATGCAAGGGATGAAAACAACTCTGAAGCATTACAAATTAACAAAGAAGAAATTATGCAGCTAGAACAACTAAATCATTTAAAAATCTATTATTCCTGTTAGCAATGCCTGATGTTAACTATCCCACATAACAGTAGTTGTATCAGTGAAAGTTGCTTCCATGACAGTAAGATTATTAGTTTAAAAAATATACACTCTAACAAAAGTTGTTTTGCTATGCATTAACTCACATTAATGAAAATTAACCCCAGAGCTCTAACTGGGTAATATAGTACTCAGAAATTTAAAGAGTCCTTCCTTTAACATACTCTCTAATAAAATATTCAAATGACAGCTAGCCTTTAAAAAAAATTAAAAAAAATTTTTTTTAAAGAAATGGGGTCTGGCTCTGGTGCCAGGCTGGAGTGCAGTGGCACAGTTATAGCTCACTGTACCCTTGAACTCCCCAGCTCAAGTGGTCCTCCAGTCTCAGCCTCCTGATTAGCTAGGATTACAGGCATGCAACACTATGCCCAGTTCTTTTTTTTTTTTAGACAGAGTCTCGCTCTGTCACCTAGGCTGAAGTGCAGTGGTGCGATCTCAGCTTACTGCAACCTCTGCCTCCCAGGTTCAGGCGATTCTCAGACTCAGTCTCCCGAGTAGCTGGGATTACAAGCGTGTACCACCACGCCCAGCTAATTTTTGTATTTTTAGTAGAGACAGGTTTTGCCACATTGGCCAGACTAGTCTCAAACTCCTGACCTCAGGTGATCCACCTGCCTCAACCTCCCAAAGTGCTAGGATTACAGGCATTAGCTACCGCACCCAGCCATTTTTTTTTAATTTTTAAATTTTTTTGTGGAGACAGGGTCTCACTTTGTTGCCAAGGCTAGTGTCAAATGCCTGGCTTCAAGTGATCCTCCCACTTCAGCCTCCCAATGTGTTGAGATTACAGGCATAAGCCACTGCACCTCGCCAGCACAACAATGGCCCGTTTGATATTTGGTAATGTTGGTATCTTATGAATATATTATAGTGTTGCCAAGGTATAATGGTTAAGTTCCACTCCAACAAACAGAGCTAACATTTGCTGACAATCTTTTCAATATGACATGGTTATAAGACCATATCACACCCCTCTTTCTGGCATATATGGGAATTCTTATAGCAAAATTAGTTTGTGACTTTTTTTTTTTTTTTTTTTTTTTTTGAGATAGGGTTGGCCAGGTGCAGTGGCTCACGCCTGTAATCCCAACACTTTGGGAGGCCGAGGCGGGCAGATCATGAGGTCAGGAGATCAAGATCATCTTCACTAACATGGTGAAACCCCATCTCTACTAAAAATACAAAAAAGTTAGTCGGGCGTGGTGGCGGGCGCCTGTAGTCCCAGCTACTTGGGAGGCTGGGGCAGAAGAATAGCGTGAACCCAGGAGGCAGAGCTTGCTGAGAGCTCATCCAGCCTGGGTGACAGAGCGAGACTCCATCTCAAAAAAAAAAAAAAAAAAAGAGAGGGTCTTGCCCTGTTGTCCAGGCTGGAGTGCAATGGTGGGATCATAGCTCACTGCAGCTTTGAACTCTTGGGCTCAAGTAATCTTCCCATCTCACTCTTCTGGGTAGCTGGGACTACAGGTACTTGCCACTACACCTAGTAAGTTTTGTTTTTGATTTTTTTGTACAGACAGCATCTTGCTATGTTGCCTAGGCTGGTTTTAAACTCCTAGGCTCAAGCAATCCTCCTGTCTCCGCCTCTCCAAGTGTTGGGATTACAGGCATGAGCCACCACACCTGGCCCTATTTTTTTTTTCTATAGGAACGAGTTGCAAATGATACTAATACTATGATTCCATTTTTGTTAAAATAATTTAGTATATTTTATGTAATGTATTAGTAAATTGTGAAGAAATTTACAACAGGGCACTGGATTGTAGGAGTCTTTCAGTTTTTACTTTATATAAGTTTTACAATAATCACTAATTTTTTTTTTTTTTTTTTTTATAGAGATGGCATTGTCCAGGCTGCTCTTGAACTCCGGGGCTCAAGTCATTCTCCTGACTCAGCCTCCCAAAGTGCTGGGATTACAGGCATGAGCCACCATGCCCAGTCACTGACTTTTTTTTTTTTTTTTTTGAGACGGAGTCTCGCTCTGTCGCCCAGGCTGGAGTGCAGTGGCCAGATCTCAGCTCACTGCAAGCTCCGCCTCCCGGGTTTACGCCATTCTCCTGCTTCAGCCTCCCGAGTAGCTGGGACTACAGGCACCCACCACCTCGCCCGGCTAGTTTTTTGTATTTTTTAGTAGAGACGGGGTTTCACTGTGTTAGCCAGGATGGTCTCGATCTCCTGACCTCGTGATCCACCCTTCTCGGCCTCCCAAAGTGCTAGGATTACAGGCTTGAGCCACCGCGCCCGGCCGTCACTGACTTTTTTAATCATAAAAAGTAATTTATAGCCGGTGCGGTGGATCACGCCTGTAATCCCAGTACTTTGGGAGGCCGAGGTGGGCGGATCATGAGGTCAGGAGTTTGAGAGCAACATGATCAACATGGTAGGACCCCATCTCTACTAAAAATACAAAAATTAGCCAGGTATGGTGGCAGGTGCCTGTGATCCCAGCTACTTGGGAGGTTGAGGCAGGAGAATCGCTTGAACCTGGGAGGCAGAGGTTGCAGTGAGCCAAGATTGTGCTAGTGCACTCTAGCCTGGGTGACAGAGCAAGACAGTCTGGGGAAAAAAAAAAAAAAAATTTTATAAAATATAGGAACCATGTAAGAACATTACAGACAGATGACTATATTAGCTTCCAATCAGGAGAGAAAACACTCTTTTTTTGAGACAGAGTTTTACTCCTGTTACCCAAGCTGGAGTGCAATGGCGCGATCTCAGCTCACTGCAACCTTCGTTCGCCTCCTGGGTTCAATCAATTCTCCTGCCTCGGGCTCCTGAGTAGCTGGAATTACAGGTGCCCACCACCACGCCCGGCTAATTTTTTGTATTTTTAGTAGAGACAGGGTTTCACCATGTTGGTCAGGCTGTCTCCAACTCCTGACCTCGGGTGATCCACCCACCTCGGCTTCACAAAGTGCTGGGATTACATGCGTGAGTCACTGCGCCCAACCACAAACACAGTTTTATACACAATAGCATTTATAAAAACATAAGAACTAGTCTTTTTTCTATCATGTCTAGGAAATACTATGCATTTTATTTTATTTTTTTTTTTGAGGTGGAGTCTCCCTCTGTTGCCCAGGCTGGAGTATAGTGGCGTGATCTCAGCTCACTGCAACCTCTGCCTCCTAGGTTCAGGCAGTTCTCCTGCCTCAGCTTCCAGAATAGCTGGGATTACAAGCATCTGCCACCATGCCCAGCTAATTTTTTTTTTTTGTATTTTTAGTAGAGACAGGGTTTCACCATGTTGGCCAGGCTGGTCTCGAACTTCTGACCTCAAGTGATCTGCCCAGCCTTGGCCTCCCAAAGTGCTGGGATTACAGGCATGAGCCACCATGTCCAGCATAAGTTTTGTTTTGTTTTGAGATGACGTCTTGCTCTGTCACCCAGGCTGGAATGCAATGGCACGATCTTGTCTCACTGCAACCTCCGCCTCCTGGGTTCAAGCGATTCTCCTGTCTCAGCCTCCCGAGTAGCTGGGATTACATGCATGCACCACCACGCCTGGTTAACTTTTTGTATTTTTGTAGAGATGGGGTTTCACCCTGTTGGCCAGGCTGGTCTTGAACTTCTGACCTCAAGTGATCCACCCGCCGCACCCTCCCAAAGTGCTGGGATTATAGGGGTTAGCGACCACGCCTGGCATATCCAGCCTAAGTTTTAAAACAGGAATTGGAGTAGTTAAGATATGAAATATAAGGAATTAAGCAAGAATTGCCCCAGGAGTATGGGAAGAATAGAATAATTCAAAATGAAAATCTGAATATTAGAAATGCATTTCTAAAGTAGCCTGCCTTACCATCAGTTTAATTTTGAAGGCAAATGTTATTTCTAAAGGAACAAAAGGGGAATGGCAAAAAGATGGCAAGAAATGAGCTAAAAGCTGGTGTATGGCAGATGCAACTGATAGCAATAACTTAAGCATACTCTGAAAATGAACCTATGGTCTAAGAAGAATGTGTAACTGGAGTCCCAAGCCAAAGACTCTGGGAGAGTCCAACGTGGAGTTTCACTCCTTATCTATGAAGGACATCTGAACCCTCGGCTCATCCCTTGGAAGGCCATACGGGATAGAGGCCCTTTGTTCTGGGTTAAATGGAGGTTGCTAGGTAAAGGGTGCTAAGTGAAAATGCTATGTAAACTGCATGGTCTCTACAGATGGTAGCAGTTCTCCTGTGTAGCCTGTTGCCACCTGACTGCCATTTCTACTGGAGTCAATATGGGTCCAGCACAACACCAGCCCATTTGATATTTGGTGATGTTGATATCTTATGAATATATTATACTACTGCCAAGTAGTATAATGGTTAAATTCCACTCCGACAAAGAGAACTAACATTTACTGACAATTCTTTTCTTTTCTTTTTTTTTGAGATGGAGTTTCACTCTTATTGCCCGGGCTGGAGTGCAGTAGCACAATCTCAGCTCACTGCAACCTCCGCCTTCTGGGTTCAAGCAATTCTCCTGCCTCGGCCTCCCGAATAGCTGGGATTACAGGCACCCACCAAAACGCCTGGTCAATTTTTTTGTAGTTTTAGTAGAGCTGGGGTTTCACCATGTTGACCAGGCTGGTCTTGAACTCCTGACCTCAAGTGATCCACCTGCCTTGGCCTCCCAAAGTGCTGGGATTACAGGTGTGAGCCACAGTGCCCGGCCAACAATTCTTTTCAATATGATATGGTTACAAGACCACTATCACGTCCCTCTTTCTGGTATACATGGGAATTCTTATAGTAAAATCAATGAGCTTTTATTAAGTTTTCTCCTATAAAAAGCATGCTCACTCATTCCATCATCAGTAACACCTATTTAAAAACAGCAGCAACAACACTAAACACTACCTACCCGTTGTCCAGAAGAAAAAGAATGAGAACAACTAACTTCACCGACTAAATGAAGAAGAATGTAGGTCAGGTAATATGCCTGTTAGAGAAATGAATAAAATTAACACGTATGAATTAGCTAGCATAGATGTCATTCCAATTTACACATTAGGAAAGTTGCCCAGGAAGGATAAAGGATATGTTAAAGTTAACCCAGCTGGTCAGTGAGTAAAAGCCAAGCATCTAAACTAGGCTTTCTAATTTCTAACTTAAGTGCATTCTTTTTACCATGATTCATGACCTCATGACTGCCCTAATAAAGGGCTACAAAAAATACTCTTGGGAGCAAATTACCAACAATCATCCTTTTACTCACATTTTCAACTCTCAAATTTATGGAAGAATTTCATGACAGCGATAAATTAAAAATATCATTTGCTTTAAAATTATGTTTGCTAGAATGTATCTAGCGTCCAAATCCAGAAATGCCTATATTATCAGTCTATGGTTAGGAAGCTGATATCAGTCATGCTTCTATGTACTCTTTGAGACCTCCTAGCACTGGATACCTGCTTTTCAAGTTCTAAATGAAGACTGTCATCAATAGTGCCATCTGGTTGTTCAGCCTTTTTCTTCAAGACCATTTTCTTTAACAAATCAGAAGGCTTCATCTGCACAAGATAGCGATGTAGGACTGATACCTATCAAAAGAAAGAGGAGACATTGAACAAAGCTAAATAATACGGTTGCTCTTTCTTAGGCTATTTTTTCCAGTGTGTCCTCTTTCATTTTGTCCTTTTATTATAGCTTTCTTTACACTTGAACAATATTCATTTTCCCTTTATGTAAAACCCCTGAATTGCTTAAAAAAGGATTTTAAGTGGCCAGGCACGGTGGCTCACACCTGTAATCCCAGCATTTTAAGAGGTCGAGGGAGGTGAATCACCTGAGGTCAGGAGTTCGAGACCAGCCTGGCCAACGTGGAGAAACCCCGTCTCTACTGAAAATACAAAAATTATCTGAGTGTGGTGGCACATGCCTGTAGTCCTAGCTACTCGGGAGGCTGAGGCACGAGAATCACTTGAATACGCAAGGCAGAGGTTGCAGTGAGCCGAGATCATGCCACCTCACTCCAGCCTGGGCAACAGAGCAACACTCCGTCTCTCAAAAAAAAAAAAAAAAAGTAAGGGATTTTAAGTTAAAGATTTAGTACTTGTAACTTAGGATAAATGCTTAGGAGACCAAATGATATTATAACAGAGGCCACAGGGAATGCTTTCTCTGTTAAATTATTCGAAAGTCAACAAAGTTGACTTTGTGGTTAGAAGTCATTGAATTCTGAGAAGAACTACAAGAAGTTGGGGTAAAAATCGCAACTAGATTATAACTTGAATATCAGTTAGTGAGTTTGAGGGTTAATTATTCATATAATTATTTGGTTAATTACTCTATTTTACATGGGCAAAAAAGGAAAAAGTAACAGAACAACAAAAGTTAGGAGAAATGGTAGAAATCCTATCCCCGGATCTCTTTTAAAGGCAGTAAATATCATTGAAAGGAATGAGAACTATCTGCTAATTACCCTGGTAGCTCCAGAACGATCCCCATATATCTGGAATCAAATCTACCTCAACTCTACTAAAGCAGAAACCAGCTGTGCCCATCAATCTCTCCATCCCCCAGCATCTTGTGCATGCTTCAGTTACTGTTCTTACCACACTAACCCACAAGAGTTGGTTAATTTTGTTTCAACCATTAGATTATGTTTTCAAGGGCAGCCTCAAATCTAAATCTTTGTTTTGTTTTAATTCCTAAGACCTGGTGGCATACCTTGTACCAAATTGCAATTCAAACAAGAACAAAGGGACATCCAGATCAGGTTCTACGGTAAGTTTTTTTGCTTTTTTTTTTTTTGAGACACAGTCTCGCTCTGTCGCCCAGGCTGGAGTGCAGTAGTGTGATCTCGGCTTACTGCAAGCTCCGCCTCCCGGGTTCACGCCATTCTCCTGCCTCAGCCTCCCGAGTAGGTGGGACTACAGGCGCCTGCCACCATGCCTGACTAATTTTTTTGTATTTAGTAGAGATGGGGTTTCACGGTGTTGGCCAGGATGGTCTCGATCTCCTGACCTCGTGATCCGCCCACCTAGGCCTCCCAAAGTGCTGGGATTACAGGTGTGAGCCACCGTGCCCTGCCTATGGTGAGTTTTCAAATCCAACCAAGGGCAGCCCCATTAGTGCTATCAATGTTTATAAAAAGCCTTCAGAACTTCTCAGAGTGGGACTTCCATAGGACATTTTTTTAAATTAAAAAAATTCACATATATATATTAAAGACAGGGTCTCCCCATGTTGCTTAGGTTGGACTCGAACTCCTGGATTCGAAGGATCCTCTGGCCTCAGCCTCCCAAGTAGCTGGGACTATAGGTGTGTGCCACCACTACCCAGCAACAGTTGGACATGTTTATCCACACTCTCATATATACATGATATATTCTTACTGAACAAGTACTAGAGGGCAACTACATTTAAGCTCTATGATCTAAAAAGACTCATTTTAAAACAGGTTAAAGATGCAATCAATGTACAATGGTTTTGCAATTTCTAAGCTTGCGATAAAATTGCTAACTTAGACAAGCTGAACTAATTCAATAAATGAAATCATATTCATATAATTCCACATTATGATTTTCCCAGTAGTTTCTCTATACATTAATTCACATCTGATTGTCCACAACCATCCTATGTGGTGGAGGGTGCAATACTATCTCCATTTCACAGATGAAAAAACTGGATCTTGTTAGTTAAGTGTGCTAGAGATCACATGAACAGTACCATGCTTGAGAGCTGAGCTCTGACCCCAGGACCTTTGACTTAGGGTTCATCAATTTTCCTTATACCTCTCATTACCTCTCCCATTTATTAAAAATAAAAATATTTATTTATACCTGCAGATTACCGGCATTAGGAACATCTTCGTGTTTCTCATCCAAAAGCTTTGAAATAATCACTAGACTGAGACACTGTCTCAGTTGCCTAGAATTAGAAGTTAAAAGTATTTAGAATGTATTTTAATTAATACTGCTTGAAAAGCAAATGAATGAGTCAAGAGGAGCTCTAGTTCTAATTGGAAATATAGGCAATGTTTCAAGAGAAGTCTGTACAGGAACATATAAGCTGTTATAGAACAGTAAAATTTTCATGTAAAATATTTGTACATAAAACTTGAATTATCTGAAGCTCAGTAAATCATTTAACAGCCTTATCTTTGACCCTGATGATTTACTGACAGAAAACCTATTTTTTTAACTGATGAAATTTATTTTTACTAAAGCAAAAAAAAGCTGATTCATTTATTTTTGTGGAATATGTCATCTGTATTAAGGTAACAGATAAACTAAAATTAAAAATAAAAAAATATTCAACTTGGGTGACAGAGTGAGACTCTGTTTCAAAAAAAAAAAAAAAAAAAAAAAATTACATAATGACCTGAGTTAAGAATTAGAGTAAGAAAGAATCAGGCTATCAATGCCTTTTCTCACAACTGAATATGAAATAAACATCTCTGATCTAACATTCAAAGAATGATGAATAGAAATAAAGAACCAAGGCATTTCATTAATCTAAAATTATAAAATTTCTTAATGTTTAATTCTCACTTTTCAATACCTTCCACGTGATGTCCAATTAGGGACCAGCTGTACCAACCACAGAAGGTTGTGGGGATGACTGGAGAGTTCATTTATGCCCAGACAGAGTTCAGGCACCTGAAAAAAAAGAACATGTAAGATTTCTTTTCAAACAGAACAGTAAAATCAAACACCCAACAGATCATCTACATCCCTTCTTGCCATAATGGAAGCACTAGTACAAAATAAGGGCACATATTTTTAGAAACAGCATGGAGTCTAGAATCTGCTAAAATGTACACAATACACAGATTGTTTTACTTATACTATCTTAAATGGACTGAACAGATACATTTAGCAGAATTTCACTTGGCTTTCATGTTTTGTACTACATCATATCTTTACACAGTCCTTCTTGGAAGGATAAACTGATCTAAATACAAATGTGTATCAGAGTTGTATAAGACTATATATATTCCTGACTTGGGATTTCTTGCACTTTAGGGATCCTATTCCAGTATTTGTAAAAGCCTAACACCTGGCTGGGTGTGGTGGCTCATGCCTGTAATCCCAGCACTTTGGGAGGCCAAGGAATGTGAATCCCTTGAGGCCAGGAGTTTGAGACCAGCCTGGCCAACATGATAAAACCCTGTTTCTACTAAATACACAGAAATTAGCTGGGCGGGGTGGCGTGTGTCTATGGTCTCAGCTACTTAGGAGGCTGAGGCACAAGAATCACCTGAAACCGGGAGGCAGAGGTTGCACTGAGACAAGATTGCACCACTGTACTCTGCCTGGGTGACAGGAGATGCTGTCTAAAAAAAAAAAAAAAGCAAGCCTAACACCCCCCAAATATGTATTACCATTGTGTATCAATTTTTTAAAAAGCCTAACAGTTGCTTCAAAATAATCTGATGAGCAGGGAAAGGAAATATAGGGTCAGTTTTACATTAGACAAGATTATGTCTCAATTATTGAAGCAAAGTGATACTTAGGAATTTATTATACTCTTTGCCTTACTTCTGCCTATTTTAATTTTTCCACTAAAAAAGACTGAAAAATATAATTTTTAAAAAGTCCTAACAAAAATCATACATGTTCATCCTCCATATGGTTGCAGAAGTTCAACTCAAATTCTGGTTGTAGGTATGACTCACTCCGTCATTTCATTTAGGTCTCTGCTCCAAGGTTATTTCGGAAAGGCCTTTCCCTGACTGCCTTATATGAAATAGCATAGCATTCAGTCTTGCTGTACTCATGTCCTGCTTTATTTTAATTTGTAGTACTTAACTACTACCTGACATGATAATATAATCAACATTTACTTGTTTATCTAACCCTTTGACTAGGACAAAAGCCCCATGAAGGTAAAGGCTTTGTCTCTTTCACAGCTCAATCTCTAGCACCTACATTAATGCTGAGTCCACAGGAAATCCCCAATAAACACATTTTTGTTGGATAAAGAGCTGAAGTTTTAGAAAAAATTCAATTATCATGAATTTAAATAATACAGCTCCAGCAAACAGTCCCTTCCTCAGTTCATTTTTAATCTGCCAAAGATCTTAATTGAGTTGAGAAACAGTATTAATTCCATATGCACTATGAGTCAAATTGTAATGCTATATAAAAAATGAATAATGAAGTTTTAAGTAACATTACCTTTGTGTTCCAATCTCCGATGTTTTTCATCAGGTTTATCAGGAGGCTTTGAAAGTCTACTAGAGGAATCTGTTTCAGCTGTTTTTCCAAACTCATTTTAAATAACATTAAAATCAGCAACATTATTTCACGATCCTGGTAACCTTCTGGATGTATAGATGTACACAAGCCTAGAAACTGTTTAACATAAATGCACAGACAAAAATATTTTAGGAGGTATATTTTATTTTTAGTGTTTTAATTATAAACTCTTTTTGACAAAAGACGCAAAAAAGAACTATAAAGAAAACAAACATCAGATGTCTAGAGAAAAGAAGGCAAGAACTACTCCACGTTAATAGTTGAATTAAGTGGCATTTTCTTCTCCATTTTCCATTTTTGAGATTTTCTTAATGGTTCAGTATCACTGATTCAATTCAGCAACTAAAAATGTTTCACACTGTCATTAACTTTTTTTGACCTTCTTTTTTTTGAGACGGAGTCTCACTCTGTTGCCCAGGCTGCAGTGCAGTGGTGTGATCTCAGCTCACTGCAACTTCCACCTCCCAGGTTCAAGTGATTCTCCCGCCTCAGCCTCCCCAGTAGCTGGGATAACAGGACCTGCCACCACGCCCGGCTAATTTTTTTTTTTTTGCGATTTTTAGTAGAGACGGGGTTTCACCATGTTGGCCAAGCTGGTCTCGAACTCCTGACCTCAGCTGATCCACCCGCCTTGGCCTCCCAAAGTGCTGGGATTACAGGCATGAGCCACTGTGCCCGGCCTCTGCCATTAATGCTTGATCACTAAATTATATTGTAAGACTTCTTTCTTTTTTTTTTTTTTTTTTTTTGAGACGGAGTCTCGCTCTGTCACCCAGGCTGGAGTGCGGTGGCGCGATCTCCACTCACTGCAAGCTCCGCCTCCCGGGTTCACGTCATTCTCCTGCCTCAGCCTCCCGTGTAGCTGGGACTACAGGCGCCCGCCACCGCGCCCGGCTAATTTTTGTATTTTTAGTAGAGACAGAGTTTCACCGTGTTAGTCAGGATGGTCTCGATCTCCTGACCTCGTGATCTGCCCGTCTCGGCCTCCCAAAGTGCTGAGATTACAGGCATGAGCCACCACGCCCAGCGACTTCTTTCTTCATACATCCTACTTATAAAAAACTATTGGTTTCAAAACTAATTATGTAACTGACCTAAAGTTCCTGTTCATCACTAATATTAAAACAACACAAAAACAGCAAAAACAATCTTTAATACAAAGACTATTGCTAAGAAATTTCAGAGACTGGAAATCACCTGGTAAGAAACTAGAGGTTTTTTTTTTTGAGACAGAGTCTTGTTCTGTTGCTCAGGCTGGAGTGCAGTGGCACGATCCTGGCTCACTGCAAGCTCCGCCTCCTGGGTCCACGCCATTCTCCTACCTCAGCCTCCCAAGCAGCTGGGACTTCAGGACCCCATCACTATGCCGGCTGTTTTTTTTTTTTTTTGAGACACAGTCTCACTCTGTTGCCCAGGATGGAGTGCAGTGGCACGATCTCAGCTCATTGCAAGCTCCGCCTCCCAGATTCACACCATTCTCCTGCCTCAGCCTCCCGAGCAGCTGGGACCACAGGTGCCCGCCACCACACCCAGCTAATTTTTTTTTTTTTTTGAGACGGAGTCTCGCTCTGTCACCCAAGCTGGAGTGCACTGGCCAGATCTCAGCTCACTGCAAGCTCTGCCTCCCGGGTTCACACCATTCTTCTGCCTCAGCCTCCCGAGTAGCTGGGACTACAGGCGCCTGCCACCTCGCCCGGCTAGTTTTTTGTATTTTTTAGTAGAGACGGGGTTTCACCATGTTAGCCAGGATGGTCTCGATCTCCTGACCTTGTGATCCGCCCATCTCGGCCTCCCAAAGGGCTGGGATTACAGGCTTGAGCCACCGCGCCCGGCCTATTTTTTTTTTTTTTGTATTTTTAGTAGAGACAGAGTTTCACCATGTTAGCCAGGATGGTCTCGATCTCCTGACCTTGTGATCTGCCTGCCTTGGCCTCCCAAAGTGTTGGGATTACAGGCGTGAGCCACCGCGCCCGGCCTGTATTTTTAGTAGAGACGGATTTTCACTGTGTTAGCCAGGATGGTCTCGATTTCCTGACTTCGTGATCTGCCTGCCTTGGCCTCCCAAAGTGCTGGGATTACAGGCGTGAGCCACCGTGCCCAGCCGAGATTTTTTTTTCAAAAAACCATTAACCACAGACTAAATGGTTCTAGCTCTGAGCCAAAGACACACAAAAGTTTTTTCCTACCTTAACCACATTTAAAATGTTGGTTTCAGGAAGTGTTGAAAAAATTGGCTTATAAGATGAATCTTCACTTTCTTTTCCCCTTGATGTTGTCTGTGTTTCAGAACTATTGAGAAGTGAGTAAAGCAATGTGAAGTTAGGCACAAAATATATTACTCACTTTAAGAAATATTGGGCTACTTTTTAAAAACTATGTTTTATCGAGGTATAATTTACATACACTAAAAGGAATGTACCCATTTTAAGTTTTGATAATCATATATACTAATGTAACCACCATCCAAATCAAGAAGTAGAACATTTCCATTCCCCTCAAAAGTCTCTTTATGCCAAATCCAAGTCAATCTGCTATCCCTGACTCAAGGCAAACACTAATATCATTTCTATCATTATGCATCAGTTTTCTCTTGAACAAACTACTTTTTATATGGTACTATCCTCATTGCTCTTGGTGTTAGAGAGCTATGTAGAAGATGGCTCTGACTAAAAAGAATTCATAATAGGTAAAAGACTCATAAATGGCCTAAAGAAACTGCTATAGCAATATACAGAAACAATTCAACGCACTCTACTTCTAGTTATCAGAGGTTATCAGTGAAGATTCATGAAAGAGGAGATGCATGAACTTGGCTTTCAAAAGATAGATAACATTTTAAATTTTTTGAAAAAATAATACTTTTACATGGTTTAAAAAAATCAAAATATATTAAGGTACAGTATGCTGGGATAAACTGCCCTCCTAGCTCTGTTCTTTATAACTACTCGTTTCTTCCCTAAAATAATTACTATGAGTTTTAGTCCTTCCTTCCATTGGCATTTTATGTATAAACAAACAAATACGAATATATGTCCCACTGTGGTATAAGAAGAAATACATTTGATCTTTGTCCCCAATCCCTGGCACAGAGCTCCTAAAACCTCTGGAATGTCTGATGAGGTAGGAGGAGCCTCTTTTGTTATTTATAATAAGCCCTTTTCAACCATACCTAAATTTATGCTAATAAAGTGACTCCTGGAGGATAGGGGCTGGTTGCCAGAGTTATCAACCATGTGACTAGAAGGCTGAAACTTTCAGTCTCACCCAAAGGGGTTAAAGATTAAGTTAATCATCAATGGCTAATGCTTTAATCAACTATCCCTGTGTAATTGGCCCTCCAAAAATACCCTAAAGTTCAGAGAGCTTCTGGATTGGCTAATGCATCAAGATGATGAGAGGGTGGGTAGGGTGCCGTGGCTCACACCTGAATCCCAGCACTTTGAGAGGCTGAGGCAGGCAGATAGCCTGAGCCCAGGAGTTCAAGACTCACCTGGGCAATACAGCAAAATTCGACTGGGGGTGGTGGCTCACGTGTAATCCCAACACTTTGGGAGGCTGAGGCAGGCAGATCACCTGAGGTCAGGAGTTCGAGACCAGCCTGGGCCAACATGGTGAAACCCCATCTCTGCCAAAAATAGAAAAATTAGGCGGGCATGGTGACGGGCGCCTGTAATCCCTGCTACTCGGGAGGCTGAGGCAGGAGAATCACTTGAACCTGGGAGGTGGAGGTTGCAGTGAGCTGAGATCGTGCCACTGCACTCCAGCCTGGGCAACAGAGCAAGACTTTGTCTTAAAAAAAAAAAAAAAAAAAAAAAAAAAAAAGGCAAAACTCTGTCTTCTCTATTAAGAAAGAAAGAAAGAAAAAAAAAATGATGGGAAGGTGGAGTACCTGGACAGGCCAGGGAAGTTCCATGCACTCCCATCCCCATACCTTGCGCAATGTATCTCTTCCATTTGGCTGTTCTTGAGTTGTACCTTTTACAGCAAACCAATAATAGTAAGTAAACTGCTTTCCTGAGTTCTGTGAGCCATTCTAGCATATTACTGAACATAAAGGGGAGGAGGACTGTAGGAACTCCTGATTTACAGCTAGTTGTTTAGAAGAACGGGAAGTCCAGACTTGTGATTCCATATGAAGTGGTGGCAGTCTTGTGGGATTCAGCCCTTAACCTGTGGGCTCTGTGCTAACTCTGGGTAATTAGAACTAGAATTGCATTAAACTGTAGGACATCTAGTTGGTGTCTACAGGGAACTGGAGAAATGACAATGTGTAGAAAACCTATATATTTGATGTCAGAAGTGTTGTGAATGTAGAGGAAACATTTTTTTACCCTTTATCACTCCCCCTTCACCTTTAATACAAATGGTAGTATATTATATACCTTTGTACCTTCCTTTTCTCACTCAGCAATGTATCTTGGAGATATTTCCACAGCTACATGTGAAGAACTTATTTTTTAAAATAGCTGCTTAGTACTTCTTTGCGCCCCTTTCTAGTTGTATAACCTTGGGCAAGTTACTTAACCTCTCCGTGCCTACCTTACTTGTAAAATGGAAATGAAAACCTTACTAGTATTTGTAGTAACTACTAAGTGAGGTACTATGTGAATGAAGCCCTTAGAACAGAGTCTGGCACACAGCAAACACTATATAAGGGCTAGCCATTATGATGTGGAGGGACAGCAGGCAGACCCATTTGATTAGAAAGCTGACAACAAAACAGAAAACAGGTCAGGGTAAAATCGTAAAGTCTTAAATATAGGGTATAAAGGTTTGAGAATAGTAGAGAGTGAGAAAGGCCCTGGAGGAAAGATTTTTTTGCCAGGCTAGGCAGGAAAAGAGAATCTGAATTAGATTGACACAGGAAATGAAAAGGAACGAATAGATATGACATAGGTGGAGGAAAAGGAACGTAGGGATGTGATAATTGAAGGGATACAGAATTGAAGGTTAGAATGTATTTAGACTTAAATTTTAAGTCTATGTACCTAGCAGAATAATGGTCAAGAAAAGAACTGTACTAGTATCCTTTAATATCTGAATTTTCTCTACCTAAATATTTACTCTGACAATCTGCAAACATTTTCACTCTACATCTACTATTTGTATAGATAACTTGCCATGATAAATACGCATATACACACCGGCAAAAATGGGTAAGCTGTGAGTCCTGGTTAAAAAAAGAACAGTGATGGCCAGGTGCAGTGGCTCATGCCTATAATCCCAGCACTTTGGGAGGTCAAGGTGTTAGGACTGCTTGAGCCCAAGATTTTGAGACCAGCCTAGGCAACATAGCCAGATCCATTCTCTATAAAAAAATGTAAAAACATTGGCCAGGCATGGTGGTGTGTGTCTGTAGTGCCAGGGTACTCAGGAAGCTGAGGTAGGAGGGCCACTTGAGCTCAGGAGTTCGAGGGTGCAATGACCCATAACCGTGTCACTGCACTCCAGCCTCAGTGACAGACCAAGACCTCATCTTGTGGAAGGAGGGAAGGGGAAGGGGAAGGGGAAGGAGAAGGGGGGGAAGGAGAAGGGGGGGAAGGAGAAGGGGGGGAAGCGAGGGAAGTGAGGGAAGGGAGGGAAGGGGAAAGGAGAGAAGGGAGGGAAGGGAAGGAAGGAAGGGAAGGAAGGCAGGGAAGGGAGGGACGGAGGGGAAGGCAGGGAAGAAAAGAAAAGAAAGAAAAGAAAGAGAACAGTGAGTGGGGTAGTATCTTAACAAGTTCAAGCCAGGCAGTGGTTCATGCCTGTAATCCCAGCAGTTTGGGAAGCTGAGGCCAGGGGATTGTCTTAGCTCAGGAGTTCCAGACCAGCCTGGGCAACATGGCAAAACCCCGTCTCCACAAAAAATAAAAAAATATTAGCTGGGCGTGGTGGTGAGTACCTGTGGTCTCAACTACTCGGGAGGCTGAGGTGGGAAGATCACTTGAGCCTGGGAGGCAGAGGTTGCTGTGAGCTGATATTGTGTCACTGCACTCCAGCCTGCACAACAAAGCAAGACCCTGTCTCAAACACACACACACACACACACACACACACACACACACACACACACACACACAATTTCCAGACTCATGCTCATGTTGTTTAAACAGGCATTTTGTTACACAGCACTCATTCCTTCACCAGATCACTTGTGTTAAGTTTGTGCCCACCTTTACTCACCACTATACAACAGTGACTATAGCCACCACCACTGTTTATTTCCACTACTGTACATGCTCACTACAGTAAGAAAAATTCAAATTGTTGTACACAACATACAAAATTACCACACACTACTGAGTTCATTAAATGTTAAATAATAAAGTAGCAGTATGTTAAATGTTTATATTATGCAGAAATATGTGGTAACTTTTAAAATGTAAGTGTTTAAGAACATTCTTGTAATATTTAGGGGAAATAGTTGGGATTTTTGGATGGGCTGGATAAACATTATTTTTCCTATTTAAAGTGATGAAACAGTCTCTAGCTGAAATGCTGCTATCCAATATATTTTCAGATACAGATTACATCTGAGTAACCAGGGATCCTATACGGAGTGGAAACAGAATTTTCATAATGTTTAAGTGAATATATTCAACTTTTTCCTTTTACTTCCTTTACCTTTCCATTTTTATTCCCTTTTCTGTGATCAGTCTATTCATTTCCTCTGCCCATTTTTCTAATAGGTATTGATCTTTTTCTTATTGACTTGAAATTAATACTTTGTCTGTAACCAGTTTCCTTTTTTTTTTTTTAAGATGGAGTCTCACTCTGTCGCCCAGGGTGGAGTAAAGTGGTGTGATCTTGGCTCACTGCAACCTCCGCCACCCAGGTTCAAGTGATTCTCCTGCCTCAGCCTCCCAAGTAGCTGGGACTAAAGGTGCGTGCCACTACACCCAGCTAACTTTTTTGTATTTTTAGTAAAGACCCGGTTTCATCATGTTGGTAAGGCTGTTCTCGAACTCCTGACCTCAAGTGATCTGCCTGCCTTGGGCTCCCAAAGTGTTGGGATTACAGGCATGAGCCACTGTGCCTGGCCCCCATCCTTTTTTTTTTTTTTTTTTAAAGACAAGGTCTCAATCTGTCACCCAGGCTGTAGTACTGTGGTGTGATCACAGCTCGCTGCAACTTCCAATTCCCAGCGTCAAGTGATTCTCCCGCCTTGGCCTCCCCAAGTGTTGGCATTACAGGTATAAGCCACCACACCCAGCCCAGTGTATCTTTTAACTAGTTACACTTCACATATTTGAAGGTTATTCATTTTTGTTTATTATTTTTATACCCAGACACCCACACCAAATTTTCTTAGCTATTTGTCATAGTTTTTCACCCGAGTCTTAGGCTTCTATGTCTAGATTAACTCACATCTACAAATAATCTTTCAGCAACTCCTTTCCAATTTTTGTATCTCTTGTTTTTTGTCTCTTGTCTAATTACTCTGGCCAATACTTCCACCAAAACAATGTTAAATAACAACGGAAAGTCTGGTAAAAAGAAAACAAAACTTTTATGAGAATATTCCTATTGTTTGCCTGCTAAACATGATGATGGCTTTTAGATTAAGACAGATGTTAAGAATGTATCTAATTCAAGATTGATCTCAACTTTGAGAGATCTTTTTAAAAATCAGAAATAAATATTAAACTTTAGCTATAATTATAGGTAAGTTGTATGAAATGGTATTTTTGGAGTTAATTATGATGAGAAAACTTACACTAGATAGTCTTCATTAAAGTCTGGCTGAAGATTCTCCAGGGGAAACAAAGATCTAAAATCAATCCCCATATTGAAAAACACAGCTGCTATATCAGACAATGATGGGATCCAGGGCCAAACTGGTGAGTCACTGAAGGTATCTAATTAACAGAAGAAAACATTTCATTCTAAATCTGTGGTCTATAAACCCACATTTGCAAGGTGACAGTCTGCATGTGAAACATAAATAATTACAATGGTTTTATACAAATGATAGCTGCGAATTTTATGCTAACAATATAGTTATAGGTTAAGCATAGGAATTATAGATTCCCAAATAAAATGAAGAAAATGACATAAAGAAAATATCTGAGAGTGATGGATAAAAGGGTGTAACTCAGAAGGAAGTAACACGTTTTAAAATGGCTGGAAATACCACTGGTAAAATCCCAACTATCAATAACACAGGAAGATTTTTTATCATCTTCATTGCCTTTATAGTCCCAATCCCCAAGACAGATGAAACAGGTAAACCACCATGCTTCTTTTATTAAGGGCTCTCAAAGATGAGAAAGCAAATGTTACACCTTTGCAGTGGATGCTTTCAATATGCCTTACTGTATTATCAGTATAATATTGCTGCTTACCAATAAGCCAATTAAACTTAGTTGGCTAAGTAAGTTTGGAACCATTTCCACTTCTCAAGCAAAGTAGGCCATGATTTGGTAAATAGTAGGTGAGGGTTTCCACTTGCAAGATCTTATACTCTTTTCTCAATGCAAGTAGGAAAATTCAGATACTCATTGTTTAACTGAAGTTCCATTTCATTATTAAAGACTTTTGAGGTCGGGTGAGGTGGCTCATGCCTGTAATCCTAGCACTTTGGGAGTCCGAGGCGGGTAGATTGCCTGAGCTCAGGAGTTTGAGACCAGCCTGGGCAGCATGGCGAAACCCCGTCTCTACTAAAATACAAAACAATTAGCCGGGTGTAGTGGTATGTGCCTGTAGTCCCAGCTACTCAGGAGGCTGAGGCATGAGAATTGCTTGAACCAGGAAGGTGGAAGTTGCAGTGCTGAGATTGCGTCACTGCACGTTAGCCTGGGCGACAGCAAGATTCTGTCTCAAAAAAACAAAAAAATGACTTTTGATTAGAAAAATAATTTTGTATTGTATATTTCCAAATATACTAACATTTAGCAATATGAAAGATACCATGTAAATAGCAACCAATAATACACACTGTAAATTGCAGTAAGTTGATATACTTACCATTTCTAATAGTTATTTCCATCAATGTACTTAAAATCTGCACTGACACAATACAGTCTGTATGAACTGACATCATCTGTCAAAAGCAGAGAAATGACAGGGTATTAAGAAGAAAGAAAACACAAACATTCATTATTTGCTAGGCACATATAAAGTTGTTTTATGTGGGCCAGGCACAGCAGTTCATGCCTGTAATCCCAGCACTTTGTGAGGCTAAGGCGGGCGGATACCTTGAGCTTAGGAGTTTGAGACCAGCCTGTGCAAGATAGCGAAACCCTATCTCTACAAAAAATACAAAAATTAGCCAGGTGTGGTGGCGCACACCTGTAGTGGAGGATTGGTTGAGACCAGGAGGTGGAGGTTGCAGTGAGCCATGATCGTATCACAAAAATAAAAAATAAAATAAAGGCATTTTATGTGCATTTAATACTAATGATAGCCTTGTGAAGTGGTACTCATTACACATATGAGCAAATAGGTTTCAGAGAGATTAAATATTCTGCCCAACTGATATAAATGATATGTGGAGAAGGTGGAATTTAATTCTAAAGTCAGAGCTCTTTACATTCTAACATGCTGTTTTTGATTTTTACAACTTTCATTTATAATTAGATAAATAAAACATTTGAAACTATCAAAAAATGTCTTTTTAGTAAACAGCATGACGTGAAACCAAAAGACCACAAAGGAAAAGGCTGCAGGCAAAAATCAAACCACAAATTAATAAGATACGAATATACAAAATAATATACCAACATAGTTTTTCAAAGATGCTCAATATCACTAGCTCAAAGAGATGTAATAAAAACAGTAAGATATCACTGATTGGCCAGGCCCAGTGGCTCACGTCTGTAATCCCAGCACTTTGGGAGGCCAAGGTGGGTGGGTCACGAGGTCAGGAGATCGAGACCATCCTAGCTAACATGGTGAAACCCCGTCTCTACTAAAAATACAAAAAAAATTAGCCGGGTGGTGGCGGGCGCCTGTAGTCCCAGCTACTCGGGAGGCTGAGGCAGGAGAATGGAGTGAACCCAGGAGGCGGAGCTTGCAGTGAGATGGCGCCACTGCACTCCAGCCTGGGCGACTGAGCAAGACTCCGTCTCAAAAAAAAAAAAAAAAAAAAAAAAAAAAAGATGTCACTGATTGACTTCTAAATTGGCAATGATCAAGAATATTGATAATACCCTGCATTCATAGGAGTACTAGAAAGGAAGAAAGCAGTCTTATGAGAAAGTCTTATGCCTCATGTGAGTGCAATTTGGTTAAAACTTTTAAACTAGGGCCAGCTGCAGTGTCTCACACCTGCAATCTCAGCACTTTGGAAGGCTGCAGTGGGAGGATTATTTGAGCCCAGGAGTTCAAGACTGGTCTGAGCAACATGGCAAGACCCCACCTCTACAAAAAATTTTTTTAAATTAGCTGGGTGTGGTGGTGCATGCCTATAGTCCCAGCTACTTGAGGGGCTGAGGCGGAAGGATCACTTGAACTTGGGAGGCTGAGGCTGCAGCGAGCAGTGATTCACACCACCGCACTCCAGCCTGCGTGGCAGAGCAAGACCCTGTCTCAAAAAAAAAAAAAAGCCCAAAAAATCCAAAACAACTAATTGGTAATATTTATGCAAAGTTATTATTTTATACTTTCACCCAGTTAGGCTTTTTACATACACAAATTTAGATGCAAATAGCATGCCTGTAATGCCTTTTTACATACAGGAATTTAGAGACAAATAATATATCTTTGTTTTTTTTTGAGACGGAGTCTTACTCCGTCGCCCAGGCTGAAGTGCAGTGGTGCAACCTCGGCTGACTGCAACCTGTGCTTCCCAGGTTCAGATGATTCTCGTGCCTCCTCCTCCCAAGTAGTTGGGTCTACAGGCCTGTGCCACCATTAGGCTACCTAATTTTTTTCTTTTTTTTTTTTTTGAGACGGAGTCTCACTCTGTCGCCCAGACTGGAGTGCAGTGGCCGGATCTCGGCTCACTGCAAGCTCCGCCTCCTGGGTTCACGCCATTCTCCTGCCTCAGCCTCCCAGGTAGCTGGGACTACAGGAGCCCGCCACCACGCCCAGCTAGTTTTTTTTGTATTTTTTAGTAGAGACGTGGTTTCACCGTGTTAGTCAGGATGGTCTCGATCTCCTGACCTCGTGATCCGCCCGTCTCGGCCTCCCAAAGTGCTGGGATTACAGGCTTGAGCCACCGCGCCCGGCCAGGCTAGCTAATTTTTGTATTTTTAGTAGAGAGGGGGTTTCTCCATGTTAATCAGGCTGGTCTTGAACTTCTGGCCTGAAGTGATCCACCCATCTCAGCCTCCCAAAGTGCTGGGATTACAGGCTTGAGCCTAACCTCTGATATAACCTTTTTTTTTTTTTTTTTTTTTGAGACGGAGTCTCGCACTGTCACCCAGGCTGGAGTGCAGTGGCGCAATTTTGGCTCACTGCAGTGAGCCTCCGCCTCCTAGGTTCAAGTGATTCTCCTGCCTCAGTCTCCCAAGTAGCTGGGATTACAGGCACCCACCACCATGCCTGGATAATTTTTTGTATTTTCAGTAGAGACTGGGTTTCACTATATTGGCCAGGGTGGTCTCAAACTCCTGACCTCGCCATCCGCCTGCCTTGGTCTTCCAAAGTGCTGGGATTACAGACGTGAGTCACCACGCCCGGCCTGACACTTTTTACAAGACAATTTTTTGGGAACAAAAATCTCAAGTTTAAAAATTTTAAAAATCATTTAACAAGGTAATTTTATAGTGGATTTCTAGAGGAACACATATTGTATTTCTATTGTTATCTTTTTCATTTGCTTAGAAGCCATAGATTATAATACATTTAAATTTAAAGTGCAGCCGGGTGCAGTGGCTCACGTCTGTAATCCCAGCACTCTGGGAGGCTGAGGCGGGCAGATCATGAGGTCAGGATATGGAGACCATCCTGACTAACATGGTGAAACCCCGTCTCTACTAAAAATATTAAAAAAAAAAAATTAACCGGGCCGTGGTGGCAGGCGCTTGTAGTCCCAGCTACCTGGGAGGCTGAGGCAGGAGAATGGCATGAACTCCGGAGGCAGAGGTTGCAGTGAGGCGAGATTGCACCACTGCACTCCAGCCCAGCCTGGACAACAGAGTGAGACTCCATCTCAAAAAAAAAAAAAAAAAAAAAAAAGATTTAAAATGTAAGGGGTTGCCAGGTGCAGTGGCTCACACCTGTAATCCCAGCACTTTGGGAGGCCGAGGCAGGCAGATCACTTGAGGTCACGAGTTCGAGGGCAGCCTGGCCGTCATGGTGAAACCGCATCTCTACTAAAAATACAAAAAAAAAAAAAAAAAAAAAAAAATTAGCCTGGCGTGGTGGTGGGCGCCTGTAATCCCAGCTACTTGAGAGGCTGAGGCAGGAGAATCGCTTGAATCTGGGATGTAGAGGTTGCAGTGAGCCAAGATTGCGCCACTGCGGCACTTCAGCCTGGGAGATCAAGCGAGACTCTGTCTTAAAAATAAATAAATAAAATAAAATAAAATAAAAATGTAAAGAGTAACCTGAACTCTACTTTCAATCAGTCATATGGCCTGTCATTTTGAACACAATCTATATGGAAAAAAAAACTTCTGCTATGATGTTTGTGCTGTTAAGCTCTGCCACTAGGAGGCAACACCATTCACAAACATGTTACACATAGGATAAGGTTTCTAACAGTCTTTTTGTGGTGGGTGAAAAATTCCAGGGTGGGAAATACATTGATTTCAGATAAGTAAATGTATAAAGAAGTATATACAGCAATCTAATGTCTATCAGTTGAGATTGAGTTAAATAAATCATGGTATAGCCTAACAAAGGAATACTATGAAGCCAATGAAAAGGACAACATATCAGTACTCTGAGATGAAATGCTCAATAATTTACTGCTATCTGAAATAAACAAGTTATAAGACATAATCACATGTTCTGTTTATGTTAAGTTACATGGCAATTTTTGAATGCAGAGAATACTCTAGAAAACACTGACCAAAATGTAACAGCTCCGGAAATTAGGACTTGGGAGGAGTTCAGCCTTCTTATTCTAATGAAAAAAAATTTTAATTGTTCACTCAGAACAGATTCTGACAGAAACTTCTTTTTAAAAATATTTCAGGCTGGATGCGGTGGCTCACACCTGTAGTCCCAGAACTTTGGGAGGCTGAGGTGGGGGGATCACTTAAGGCCAGGAATTCGAGGCCAGCCTGGCCAACATGGTGAAACCCCGTCTCTACTAAAAATACAAAACTTAGCCAGGTGTGGTGGCACAGGCCTGTAATCCCAGCTACTTGAGAGGCTGAGGCAGGAGAATCGCTTGAACCCAGGAGGTGGAAGTTGCAGTGAGCAGAGATCCACACCACTGCACTCCAGCCGGGGTGACCGAGTGAGACTGTCTCTCAAAAATAAACAAACAAACAAATAACAAATAAATAAATAAATAAATAAATTTTAATCTCCTTTCCAATTTACTCGAAATTTTCACAATCAAACCTGAATTCCTTTTGAAAATCGTTAAAAAAAAAAGTTCTAACCTTTTTCTGGTCTACTACATCTAGATATTCATGATAAAATCACAAAAATGCAAGGATTTTAATTACATTTTAACAATTACACTTACAAAATACTAGTTAGGAGTATAGCATTAAAATGAATTGACATAATTTCTAAAAACTACTTACAAGTTGGTAAAGCCTCCCACGATGAAAATGGACTTGGAATCAAAAAAGGAGAAATGAGACAAAGTGTCTTACACAGAGAAAGTGTTTAATGAATGATTAGTCTGGTTTTCAGAAAATAAATATGAAATTTATTAAAAAACTGCTTAAATGAAGGTATGCTTGTATGTCATAATTAGGGTTTGAATGGCTATAACGATGGACCCACATCAACAAGAGGCAAATTAACATAAATGCAAAGTCTTACTCAGAGGTTTAGGAAACGATATATACAATTAGAGAATAATGAAGCCCTGGCATAACAGTAAATGAAGTTTTTCTTTTTTTTTTTTTGAGATGGGGTCTTGCTCTGTTGCCCAGGCTGGAGTACAGTGCATGAATAGTTTTGAACTGTAATAAGTAGAAATTTGTAGGTTTCTTCAGATAGGCAAGAGTCTCACTGAAAACTGCTGGTAAGACAGACCTTATCTGGAGCATGTGTCCACGTATTTTCAGTGGAGGCAGTGAGGGAACACTTCAGGAGTGACATTGACAAGCTACTCCTTTACTTGGATCTTGCCTTAACAGCAAGACCTTCAACTACTTTACACTTTAAAAAAGCAAACTTTCTCTCTCACCCTGGTACTCTCTGTATCCACCTTACCCTACATTTTCTTCATAGCACTTATCATCCGACATAATACACTTATAAATGTGTACACACACACTTGTTCATTGTCTGTCTCCTCTATATTAGCATGTGGGCTTCATGAGATCAGAGACACTGATTTTTTCATTGCTCTTCTCTCCAGTGCCTGACACAGCTGGCACTCAAAATGCCAACTATATAAAATAATGAATGAAAGGCTGTACTGGAATATCTCTCCAGTTCTCACCAAATACGAGATTTCTTGATGCTATCATAAAACCCAGAGTAGAACTCCATGTTTTCCCACTTTTCACTTTATATATAATAGCTGCAGTTCTTTGATACCACTGATACTTTTTTCCTTTTTGTTATAGGATTTCCGGGGCAAACACTCACTTATTGTAAAGGACTCTTTTTTTTTTTTTTTTTTTTTTTTTTTTGAGACGGAGTCTCACTCTGTCGCCCAGGCTAGAGTGCAGTGGCCGGATCTCAGCTCACTGCAAGCTCCGCCTCCTGGGTTCACGCCATTCTCCTGCCTCAGCCTCCCGAGTAGCTGGGACTACAGGCGCCCGCCACCTCGCCCGGCTAGGTTTTGTATTTTTTTAGTAGAGACGGGGTTTCACCATTTTGGCCAGGATGGTCTCGATCTCCTGACCTCGTGATCCGCCCGTCTCGGCCTCCCAAAGTGCTGGGATTACAGGCTTGAGCCACCGCGCCTGGCCGTAAAGGACTCTTTTATACTACGATTCCTTTTTCCTGAATGTATATTTTTCACACATTTAGGATTTTATTAAAGTGGAATACTCAGTAACCTGAGAATAACTTATTTTTTTTTTTAAACAGATGTGGTCTTGCTATGTTACCCAGGCTGGTCTTGAACTAGCAATCCTCCTGCCTTGGTATCTCAAAGTGCTAGAATTACAGGCATGAGCCACTGCCAAGAATAACTTGTCATTCATAATCATTCTTGCCTTTGGAAGAAGGATAATTCCAATCTAACTGGGTAGTTACTATAGCACTCGTTGATATAGAAGCTATTATACAGGAAAAAGCCCCTTCCATGCTCTCCCATACAAATTTTTTTTTTTTTTGGAGACAGAGTCTCACTCTGTCCCCCAGGCTGGAGTGCAATGGTACGATCTTGGCTCACTGTGAACTTCACCTCCTGGGTTCAAGCAATTCTCCTGCCTCAGCCTCCTGAGTAGCTGGGATTACAGGTGCTCACTACCACACCTGGCTAATTTTTGTATTTTTAGTAGAGACAGGGTTTCACCATGTTGACCAGGCTGATCTCCAACTCCTGACCTCGTGATCCGCCCGCCTCGGCCTCTCAAAGTGCTGGGATTACAGGCCTTAGCCACTGCGCCCAGGTGATACAAATGTCAAGAGTAAGAAACTTCTACATTAATCTGCATGAAGGTCCAAAGTATCTAGAGTAATACCAGGACTCTATACATAGCATCAATGATACCACTGATATTTAAAAAGTTACCAATTGAATTAACTTTGTGGAATTATCATATCTTAAATTTATGATAATTATTTAAGAGGATTTAAGCGTTAAATATGAATGGGGAAAAGAGTCAGTTGGATTTGCATCCAAAAAAACCATATATATGAATGGGGAAATATTAGTATACAATTAAAATTCTGAAAATGTATACAGGTACCACCATAAACATGAAAAAAAAAAAGTTAAAAAGAAATTTAGGTATGTAAGCATTAGACAATCCCTTCTAAAACTAACTATAATAGTGATTTATCACTGTGATGAAGGGTTCAGTACAACTAACACTGACTGTCCTGTACAACTATCTACACTATCACTTCCTTTATAATCTCTTTACATTGACTCTTTTTGCCACAGCCTAAGTCACTGACATCATGGATGTGCTACATTAATTTTTTTCTGCAGTAATGTACAAATAAAATTATATTTAAAAGTTTTTGATTTGGAAATATAGTAGGAGGCAACTATAACCCTCCAAACATTCCTCTTACCCGAAATAGCCACTTTAACACAGGGACAGGACACTGGACATAGTGATAAGCAGATGTAAGGAAACCTTGTGTTGTCAAAAAAATCTGATCTGTTTTTCCCGATCTGAAAAAATAAAGTAAAATCAACATGACTATTAACTTCATGGCAAAATACTTCTACTATCACCACCACCACCACCACCACATCTGACATAATCAGAGAAATGAGCAAGCAAATCATCTTCAGTCCATGGAGGTGGACTCTACACAAATATGGATGAGTTACTCATAAAACAAATTTAATTGATGCCCTAAAGCTGATCC
Source organism: Rhinopithecus roxellana (assembly GCF_007565055.1). Classification (NCBI taxonomy): domain Eukaryota; kingdom Metazoa; phylum Chordata; class Mammalia; order Primates; family Cercopithecidae; genus Rhinopithecus; species Rhinopithecus roxellana. Next base: position 72,440,866 of record NC_044559.1, read on the forward strand.
AATCTGTTGGCTAGGCTCCATATTTAACTGGTAGACAAAGCTATATTTGCTGGTAGTGTTGAGAGACAGCCTATCAAGTCTCAGACTGGGGAAGTACTTTAAAAAATTGGCAGCAAAACTGATGTGATCTCTCTAGAGCTGAGATATCATGCACTGAGAGAAATTAGATCAGTTTGGGCATTATGGTGGAGATTACTAGCTGCACATCCCAGCATCTATTTTTGCCTCTCTTCTTGGTAACTGAACCCTGATTTGTAGCTGCGAACACTAGCTGCCTGACATAAACATCACTCTCTGGCTTCCCTTGTGGCCAAGTGTGGCCATATTGACTAAGTTCTATTCAACTAACTTGGAGTGTGTGGAAATGCTGTGTGGAATTTCTGGGAATTTGAACTAAAGGCTGGAGCTCTAATAGCACCCGAAGCTAGGTGCTAAGAATGCTGGAGAAGAAAGATTATATGGTAAAACTGGCACTCCAGCCCTGGACTTGCTACTTTTATACTTCTTTCAAATACACTTCTTGTTTAAACCACTATTATTCTGACAGTCACTGTTATTATATACTGATCTTAATCCTAATTAATAAAGGCATGTGATGTGTCAAATAACTATCCTACACTGCTTCGTATAATTAAAGAAGAAAACATAAAGATCACTAGTAATAAGAGGATTAGGAAACTTAATAGGTCATAATAGAAATTAACCTTTTAGAAGATTATATGAGTCCGAAGTGTTTTAGAGTAATTTTTTATACATATAAAAGTAAAATGTCTATTTTTCTACTTACTTAAGAATAAGTTTTTCTACAGCACTTTGTCCAATAAAACCAGAGTCTCTTAAATCCAAGGTATACTGATTGAAAATTTTTCCAGAATTGAGGAAATTAAATATTTCTTCACCTGGATGATGATCAGGAATAGCATCAATTGTAACTGAAAATTTCTTTAGAAATTCCCTGAAACATAAAAACAAGTCAATCAATACCAAATTGTTACACTACATATACTTTTGTATTTAAAAGCTGGGTGCAAATAAAACTATTTTTTAAACCAATGTTAATCCCAAATTAGAAGACAAGCATGAGAAAAGTATGCTTTGCTTCTTCCACTTTTTGTAGCTGTTAGTCAAAAGCCACTAAATGTGTCTACGTGAAAAGAAACAATAACCAGGAGGAAAGATAAAAGATGAAACTTGGTCCTAACATTTGCCTTTCAAACCCATCACAGATAGATTAGAAACCTATCATAAATTATTCACTAACAGTCATCGATGGCCCATTTATTTTACAAAAACAAAACAAAAAAATGTAAAAACTGTAATAGGGTAAAATACATTATGAAAAATGCTATACCTGTGCTCTTCTAAGAGGCCATCCTCATCATCTGTACTGTCTTCTTCTCCAATTCTGATTGGGGATTTAATGCCTCGGCCTTGCCGTATGTCTTCTTGTAGTTGCTTCTGCAGTTCATCTAGCCTGAGAATTGGAAAGAATGTTATAACAGTTTACTCTAAGAATATTAAAAAACAGTCTTTAGTTTATATCTAAAAGCAGCACAAAGAAAACCCTTATTAAGTACCCTGGTATATGACAAATTTTGTTATACTATAGGTCAAATTATGTCTCCCAAATACATCACGATGTACAATTTTCATGAAAACAGATATATTTTAGGGGCTAGGTTTTTACCCAGTTACCGGTGTGGCATTAGAATAGTGTTCCATTGTATAAAAGACTTGAGGATTTCCATAAAGCTAGAACTTCAAGAATGATCTGTCCAAATCACTTACAGAATGGGAAAAAAATCCCTGGTAAGTTAACTATGCTTTCTAGCAGTAGTTGTCACTGTCATCATCATCACAACACCTAACACTTACCAAGCACTTAATATGTGACAGGCACTGTACTAAGGGCTTTATATATTAATTCTTTTAACCCTCACAACAACCCCATGTAGTAGTTTATACACCTTTTATAGACAAGAAAACTGAAATTAGAAAAGCAAAGTAACTTGCAAGAGCTTGTAATGCAAGGATGTGGGATTCATAGCCAGAGAGTCTAGCTCCCGAGTCCTTGCTTATACTGCCTCTCCAAGATTAAGTTATTTTAAACAAGGTTCTTACCCCAGCCACAAACAGTGGATAAGTACAGCTGAAGAGTAAATAACTAGTAAATGTACTGTTCTATCATTACAGAAAAGGGTCAATCATTCGATTAAACTAGTACCCCTATCTTTCATTTGTGAAGTGCTCGATTTTAAAGAAGGAACTTCAGATTCCATATCACAGATCACAAGAATTCGTGAAATATTTAAAGAATATTACAATACAGACAAGTTCTCTAATTAAATTCAGAAAGGAGGAAGCTTTTGAACTACTAATCATCTGAAAAATTCCTAAAGTTAGTTACTTGGTTATCAAGTTTGAGATATGTAGCACATACCAACTTCTATGTAATCAAGTCAGCTAAGCTGTTAGTGAAGTTCTCCAGGGTATGTTCAAGGACACTCCTTGAATTAACAAGGAATATATTTTTCCCCTCTTACTAGCAAAACCTATCCATAATGAGTCATGTAAATTTCATTAAGATCATTACGATCCTCAACTTTTTGATCTCTCTCTCTCTCATGTGTGTGTGTGTGGCAGGCAGGCGGGGGGAGCGGTGTTCATCATCATTCTAAACTTTTTTCTCAAAAGAGTAACTTGATAGAAATATTGCAGAAAATTGACCTGTGTGAACCCCCCCACCCACCAAACAACCCAATTAAAAACAGGCAAAGAATCTGAAAAGACATTTCTCTACTTGTGTAACAAATGGCCAATAAGCACATGAAAATATATTAACATCATTAGTCATTAGGGAAGGCAAACCAAACAATAAGGAGGTACCACTTTACTATTAGGATGGCTATTATCAAAACAAACAAACAAAAAACATAGAAAAAATAATGTGTTGGCAAAGATGTGGAGAAACTGGAACCCTTCTTCACTGTTGGCGCAGATGTGCAATGGTGCAGCCATTGTGGAAAACAGTGTGGTGGTACCTCAAAAAATTAAATGGAATTATCATATAATCCAGTAAGTCCACTTATGTGTATATATGCCCAACAAAATTTAAAGGAGAGACCTGAAGAGAGATTTGTATACCCATGTTCAAAGCAGCATTATTCACAGTAGCCAAAAAGTGGAAGCAGTCCAAAGGTCCACTGACAGATGACTAAAGAAAATGTGTTATAGACATAATACAAAGGAATTATCAGCTTTAAAAAAAATGGAAATTCTGACACATGCTATAATATGAATAAACTCTGAAGACACTGCCCTAAATGAAATAAGACAGTCATAAAAGGACAAATATAACACCACTTACATGAGGTACCTACAACAGTCAATTTCATAGAGACAAAGTAGAAGGGTAGTTGCTGAGGGTGGGAGGAAGGGGAGAATGGGGAGTTATTGTTTAATGGGTATGGAGTTCAGTTTGGAACGATGAAAAAGTTCTGAAGCTAGATGGTGGTAATGGTTGCACAACATATAAATGTATTTAATGCCACTGAACTATACATGTAAAAACAGTTAAAACGGTAAATTTTATATGTATTTTCCATTTAAAAAAACACAAAAAATTCTACCCACGCTTTCGATCTAGAATTTCAGCTATCAGATGCTCGTTGTAATGAACAGAAAGGAATTTATATTATTAGTTAGTCCAGTATACTATAAAAACCTGGATCTTTTGATCTAGTCTATGAAGAAGAGAGCCCGTCTTATTCCTTTTTTTTTCTTTTTTTTGAGACGGGGTCTTATTCTGTCACCCAGACTGGAGTGCAGTGACTCAATCACAGCTCACTGCAGCCTTGACCTCCTTGGGCTCAGATGATCCTCCCACCTCAGCCTGTTGAGTAGCTAGGACCAGAGGCATGTGGCACCATGACTGGCTAATTTTTGTATTTTTTGTAGAGATGGGGTTTCACCATGTTGCCCAGGCTGGTCTCAAACTCCTGGGCTCAAGAGATCCGCTTGCCTTGGCCTCCTAAAGTATTGGATTACAGGCATGAGCCACCATACCAGGCCTCTTTTTTTCATTTGAGACTGGGTCTCACTCTGCCACCCAGGCTGGAGTGAAGTGGCGCCATCACGGCTCACCACAGCCTTGAACTCCTGGGCTCAAGTAATCTTGTCTGGGTCTCCCAAAGTGCTGTGATTACAGGCATGAGCCACTGCGTCCAGCCAACACATCTTATTCTAACACAGTTGACAACAGAGTCCGAATTGCATGCTAATTTCTCACGATTTTTTTAAAAAGGTAAATTAAGGCCGGGCGCGGTGGCTCAAGCCTGTAATCCCCGCACTTTGGGAGGCCGAGACGGGCGGATCACAAGGTCAGGAGATCGAGACCATCCTGGCTAACACGGTGAAACCCCGTCTCTACTAAAAAAATACAAAAAACTAGCCGGGCGTGGTGGCCGGCGCCTGTAGTCCCAGCTACTCGGGAGGCTGAGGCAGGAGAATGGCGTGAACCCGGGAGGCGGATCTTGCAGTGAGCTGAGATCCGGCCACTGCACTCCAGCCTGGGCGACCGAGCAAGACTCCGTCACAAAAAAAAAAAAAAGGTAAATTAAAAGTAAGCCACACAAACAAGCAGAATGTTAAATTTAGCAAAATTAATCTTTATGCTAACGAACCTTTGTGTGTCTTCCATTTCCTTCACTAGACGCTCTAAGGTATTTGTGTAAGTTCCAGGATGAACATGTTCCTAAAACAAGAAAATTTAGAAATACTTTACAACATGTCTTAGTAGAAGAACTGGAAAGTTTTAAGTAATTAAGGGTATGGAAGACTATTTTCTATTTCAATAATCTGGGCCAGGATAAAACATTTCTTAAAGGATAATTTTCACCATCATGCTTTAAATTCAGTATTTTGCACTGCAGACAAATTGATTTTACTACCTATTAGGAAAGGCAGTACTTATAAAACCCTACTAACTTTGAAATGTGACTGCAAACACTCAAGGACTCTGTGGCTACCCTGTCTTTACTTTTAAATTCTATTTTAGTAGAATCAAACTACTAATTTTTAGGTGTTACCATGGAATATTAACACCTTCCCCACCAAATTTTACAGACATCTTAGAATTTAATTCAGCTTATTCCCAAGATAGAATGAAGCACTTTATAAATAAAATTGCACACCACAATCAACAACATTTCTACACTCTACCTTCATTTACAGATGTGGTCTCCAAAGCAGGGGGTGTGCAAGGTGATCCATTGGGGTGCAGGAAGAAAATAATAGAACTTCTATTTATATGGAACTTCTATAGAGACTCCAGTAGAACTTAGTCTATAGTAACTTCTACGTAATTTCTATAGGAAAATACTTATTTTTCTCTTCTTCCTTCTAAATTCTGTTTTTGCATATGCTTTAGAAAGTACACAGTATCATAGTGGTACATATAATCTAAAGGTATACATATATGTTGGGGTACATGCTCAAAAATTGTTTTTACTAATAAAAGTGTGTGTGATCAAAAGAGTTTGGAGACCACTGACTTAACAGTAATAAAACTAAAGATATGGAAACTCATTTACCAAACAAGAATTATTCCATTTTCAGTCCAATTATAACACTAAATTTTAAAGTAAGTTCCAATAATCCACCCCTTTCACTAATCATCTTTCCCTCTTCAAGTAAAGATAAATGTCACAGTACTTACTGTGTAGTCTGATGACTGAGATCTAAGCCCCTTAGAAAGAGCAGGAGGCTTTCCTGTAGTTGCAGGAGTCTGATTGAAGTTCAAAGCCATTATTTCTTCCAGTGACTTTAATGTTTCCTCTTCCTCATCACTGTCTAGGTTGTAACCTAAACTTTCTTCATCACTATCAAAATCACCCCTTAGTTTTCGTTTCAGTGCACTGCTACCTGCATTGGAATTTCCTGAACTCTCTCTTTCTGAAGGGGCTTTATCTGAAGGTGCTGCAGGGCTTGGGACACATGACACAACTTCCAAAGCAGCAGGGGGAGACTTTGTAGGAGTGCCATATTCTGAGCGCAAAGGTCCCCCAGAAATTTTCCCTGAAGATACATTAGAATCAGCCTTATTAGTCTTTGCTTTGTGTTCCTTGTGTTTGGTGGATTCTGTAGAATGCCCAGAACATTCTTTAGATGAGGAACGCTCTTTATCTCTTTTAGAAACTGGAAGAGTACAATTTTTAGCATTTAATGGTACTAGAGAGGAACCAGCACTTGGAACATGGGAAAGTAAAGGTAGTTTTGTCTCCTTCTCCTTTGTCATGGAGCTACTGGTTTTATTTTTCTGAGGGTTGCTAGCTTTTTTAATTGCAGACTTTTCCTGAGGTAAAGGTAAGTGGGGTTTCTGCATCTTAGTCTCCTTGGCACCTGCCACTCGGATTTGGTCACTATTCCTGGTAGAATGGTGGCTAGAATTTGAAGGTGCTAAGCCTGCAGAAGAGCGATCAGTTTCATCATTCGGTTCCTTGGATATATCTTCTAAGCGTAACACATCACCAGGTGTCTTCAGTGCAATATGTTTTATAAATTTTTCTTTCTGATGTGGTCCATCAGGACGCTTCTCAAGGAAGGACTCTTTTGCTTTTGGTATCATAGATTCTCTTGTGCTTCTCAGATCTGAGTCCACAGAGTTCCTTTTTCTTTTTTCAGGGAATTTATTCTGCTTAGAGCCTGCTAAAATTTAATTTTTCTTAGATTAGTGAAAAATATACTTTCCAACTTTAATAAAGTTTATTCAGTGAGTGTCTAGAACACCCTAATGAAATGTTTAAAATTCTAAGTATTAAGGCTGAGATTAGTCACCATGTATGGAATGCAGAAAAAGAGTTAATGTTATTTATCAACTGGATAAATACTGGTGTCCAAGAAATTTAAAGCTAATGACAAATGCTCATTTTTAATTCCAAAGCTATGAAAAGTTTACCACCTTAACAGAATTAAAGATGCCACTCCCTAAAACAAACGACTATATATTGGTACCAAGTTAAGGATTCCATAGGCACTTTTGGAAATTCTTTTAGACCTAGGACTACCTGGTTGCAGAAATGTAACACTTCTACATTTAAATGTATAGTACTTTAAAACACATATAGGATAAGCAGTTGAAGGCAGATAAATGTTAATCTCTCATTAAAAAAAAAAAAAAAATCACAGTGTGTCCCAACGCAGTATGACTGGTGTACTTACAAAAGGGAAAATTTGGAGACAAAGACAGACACGCACAGAGGGAATACAAAGTGAAAATACACAAGGAAAAGATGCTGTGTGACTGGAGTGATGTAGCTGTAAGTCAAGAAATGCCAAAGATTGCAGGCAAACGCCAGAAGCTAGAAGAGGTAAGGAAGTATTCTTCCCTAGAGTTGCCAGAGACATCATGGCCCTATTGATATCCTGATTTTAAACTTCTAGCTTCTAGAACGGTGAAACAATACTTTGCTGTTTTAAGCCACCCTGGTTTTGGCACTTTGTTATGGCAGCCCTAGGAAACTAATATAAGCTATGTTTATTATAGCCCCATCCTGAAGTACTTTAATAACCACATACATTTGAATGAACCAGTTTTTAAAAATTCATATTGTGGGCTGAGTGCGGTGGGCCAAACCTGTAATCCCAGCATTTTGGGAGGCCGAGGTGGGCAGATCACTTGAGGTCAGGAGTTTGAGACCAGCCTGGCCAACACGGCGAAACCCTGTCTCTACTGAAAATACAAAAATTAGCTCAGCATGGTGGTGAGTGCCTGTACTCCCAGCTACTTGGGAGGCCAACACAGGAGAATCGCTTGAACCTGGGAGGTGGAGGTTGCACTGAGCTGAGATGGCACCACTGCACGCCAGCCTGAGCAACAGAGCAAGACTCCATTAAAAAAAAAAAAAAAATTCACTTTAACCTGATGCAGTGGTGTGTGCCTATATAGTCCCAGCTACTCAGGAGGCTGAGGTAGTAAGATAACTTGAGCCCAGGAGTTCAAGACCACCCTAAGTACCAAAGCAAGACTTCACCTCAAAAAAACAAAACAACAAAAAAAAATCCAAAACATTCACTATTTATACAATCAGTTATCCCCAAACCAGATTTCCCTAAATCAGATTTTCTGCACATGGACAGATGTCTCTCTACTCCCCAAGAGTTTGCTTGAAAAATCCAAAATGGCTAGGCATAGTGGCTCATGCCTGTAATACCAGAACTTTGGGAGGCCAAGGTGGGAGTTCGTGAGCTCAGGCGAAACCCTGCCTCTACAAAAAGTACAACCCCATCAATCCCTTCTCTACTCAAAAAATTTCTTATCTTTTGGCCATGTCCGGTGGCTCATGCTTATAATCCCAGCACTTTGGGAGGCTGAGGCAGGAGGATCACTTGAGCTCAGGAGGTTGAGACCAGCTTAGGCAACACAGTGAAACACTGTCTCTACAAAAACTACAAAAATTAGCCAGGTGCAGTGGCATGTGCCTGTAGTCCCATCTACTTGGGAGGCTGAGGTGGGAGGACTGCTTGAGCCCCATAAGGTTACAGTGTGCTACAATTGTGCCACTGCACTCCAGCCTGGGCACCAGAGTGAGACCTGTGTCAAAATAAGTAAAATAAAATAAAGTCCCCCAAAACCAAACTTGAGAGTTAGGCAATTATGATTTGGATAACTTGACCAATATATAATCTGAAAAATTCAATTTATAAAAATTAACTAATTAATTAACAAATGCCCTTATCTCTGTTCTTTTACAGATATCTCCCATTACTCGAGGAAATCATTCCATCCCATTCAGTTTTCTGGGGTTAAATGTCTTATAAAAAAGGACAGGGGTCACAGGATGAGAAATTAAATGACTAAACAAAAGAGAAGATTTGGGGTACTGATTACCGTAAGTATGAGATTACAAAAAATGAGCTACAGAGCTGCCAGTTTGAGTTTTGTTCCATTTTTCTAGAGAAGTCAGATAATTTAAATATAGCTAGAAATGAGGAGAAATTCCTGCTTTGCTCAGAAATTATCCAGGGTTGATCCAGGAGGAGACAAACACTGCTTGTAGAAGATGTTTAGGATAAGTCAGCTTATTGCAAGGTTTCATCATCTAGAATTAGAGGAAAGTGAATTGGTACTGCAGGTAGGATCCCCTTTAGTAAGCTCTTCAGGTCAGGTGATTAATTGCAAAATGTTCATAATTATTTTTGTATCCTTTGTTCAGCCTGTAGAGAATATTTGTTTCACAACTTTTCAAATATTTCAAATATACTAATACATAAAATATTCATATAAGAGAGAGATTGAGTTGGTAAAAAGAAAGGAGGCTGGGCATGGTGGCTCACCCCCATAATCCCAGCACTTTGGGAGGCTGAGGCAGGAGGATTGCTTGAGCCCAGGAGTTCAATGCTGCGAGTGAGTTATAATCGCACTACTGCACTCCAGCCTAGGAAACAGTGAGACTCCATCTTAAGCAAAAGGAGAAATCCAATGGCCATTAATAGGTGATTGGTTATTTTTATTTTTTTATTTTTTTGAGATGGAGTCTCGCTTTGTCACCCAGGCTGGAGTGCAGTGGCCGGATCTCAGCTCACTGCAAGCTCCGCCTGGCTGGTTTACGCCGTTCTCCTGCCTCAGCCTCCCGAGTAGCTGGGACTACAGGCGCCTGCCACCTCGCCCAGCTAGTTTTTTTGTATTTTTTAGTAGAGACGGGGTTTCACCATGTTAGCCAGGATGGTCTCGATCTCCTGACCTCGTGATCCGCCGGTCTCGGCCTCCCAAAGTGTTGGGATTACAGGCGTGAGCCACCGCGCTCGGCCAGGTGATTGGTTATTAATCAGTTATGAAATGTACGAGCAACGGATTAAATTTCACGTCAGAATTCAGCCAAAAGACAGGGCTCTAGAAGACCAAAGGGCCAAATGCCTATGCTAACATTACTTCCGAAATCCCTGAACTTGTATGTGATTAATGATTGCGTGATTACGTACATCACCATGACAATTGATAAGTGTATTAACAAGATGAACAAGACATACCATTTGGATTTTTTTTTTTTTTTGAGACGGAGTCTGGCTCTGTCGCCCAGGCTGGAGTGCGGTGGCCGGATCTCAGCTCACGGCAAGCTCCGCCTCCCAGGTTCACGCCATTCTCCTGCCTCCGCCTCCCAAGTAGCTGGGACTACAGGCGCCCGCCTCGTCGCCCAGCTAGTTTTTTTTTTGTATTCTTTAGTAGAGACGGGGTTTCACCATATTAGCCAGGATGGTCTCGATCTCCTGACCTTGTGATCCGCCCGTCTCGGCCTCCCAAAGTGCTGGGATTACAGGCTTGAGCCACCGCGCCCGGCCTTTGAGCCACCGCGCCCGGCCTGGATTTTTATTTTTATTTTTTATTTTTTGAGACCGAGTCTTGCTCTGTCACCCAGGCTGGAGTGCAGTGGCACCATCTCAGCTCACTGCAACCTCCGCCGCCTTCCAGGTTCAAGCAATTTTCCTGCCTTGGCCTCCTGAGTAGCTGGGATTATAGGAATGGGCACCGTGCCCAGCTAATTTTTGTATTTTTAGTAGAGACGAGGTTTCACCATGTTGGCCAGGCTGGTCTTGAACTCCTGACCTCAGGTGATCCACCTGCATCGGCCTCCCAAAGTGCTGGGATTACAGGCATGAACCACCGTGCCTGGCCTGGATTTTTAATAACTTTGCCATCAGAGACAATAAGCATTCTTCATGCTTTCTAGAGTGAAATATCCCCTTGTCCTTTATATGCTGAAATTCTGTTGATGATAGTCAACTGAAGTATAAATGTATATTTATTAAGAGTATAATGCTATAATTATTAGTGATTATGAAATACATGCAGAAATATTAGTAATAAAAACGTAAGTGAAGGCAACCATCATAAGTCAGCCTCTGAAAATATGTAGAAAGCATCTTTTCCAAGCAGTACTCAAAAACTTTGCTAGGTGGGATTATATAAATGAAACTACTTTAGCCACCATGAATGAAATTTGCAAATCCAGGAAATCAAAAGTTTTTAAAATCTTAAGTCAGAGAAAAAAGAAAAGGAATAATGTGGTAGCCACACCACCAGCAGCAGCCCCTTATATAAAATAATATTTTGTTCTTCCATTAACTTTGGTGCAAAGTAATCATGTATTTAGTATTAAAAATGTGCAATACAGTGAGTGAAGAAGCAATCTCCTGGCTGAGAAATTCCTGTTCTTGTACAATAATGTCAAAATTCATTAAAATTTGGTCATAAAATCAGCAACATTATAAAAATTAAATAAACAAAAAACACATAAAACTTCAGATTTATTCCTGTATCCTAGAAGTTCCTTCTATGATGGTAAAATATGGTTTTAGCCTTGGCTGAAGATTGATTTTACTAGTTGAGGGTGCTTGGTCAAAACGCAATGTACCTCTAAAATATAAATAAAATGAAGGAGTAGATGAAACCTGAAGGAGTTAGAATTGTCTTTCTGTACTTCTGCTTTTCCATCTCTAAAAGTAAACCACCATAATAAAGTTGTGAAGTTCAAATGAATTAAAAGCACATAAAATGGCATAGCACACAGTAGGTACTCAATGAAAGTCAGCTATTATTATGTCCAATGTATCTTACTGAATGTGGGAATCTGCCTGTTTTTCAAAATGTATAATCATATCAGGAAAAAAATCTGATACACTAGACTATTAACTGTTGTTAGTTATGGAGACCTTTCATTTCTTGTTGCAAACTTCTGCAGTGTTTGTGCTTGAATCTTCTATTTTCTAGTTTTAAAAAATGATAAAATGTACTGAATTAACAGTAGGCTTATTATTATTATTTTTTCAATCATTAGATGCTAAAAGTACAAACTAATGTCATGTAGATATCTTTGAAATTTAACATTAAAAAGGGGTCCTTGTATTTGAAATATTAGAGAACACTGCTTTTTATCACGGTAACAGTTTCAACCTTATACAAAGCATCTTCAACATAATACCAAGACCTCAGTCTACAATTCCAAGATTATAAGATTATGTTTCCTTGATGTAGCCAAGGATTCAGAAGGAGACAACACTGAATACCAGTATGAGATACATACTGTTAGGAACTCCTGAAGAAGGCAGAGAAGATTCAAGACAGATTACAAATTATACATACTAGGTCAGGCATGGTGGCTCATACCTGTAATCCTAGCTAGCACTTTGGGAGGCCGAGGCAGGAGAATCACTTGAGCCCAGGAGTTTGAGACTATCCTGGGCAACATGGTGAAACCTCGTCTCTACAAAAATACAAGAAATTAACCAGGCATAGTGGCCTACATCTGTAGTCCCAGCTACTCAGCAAGCTGAGGTAGGAGAATCATTTGAACCCAGGAGGTCAAGGCTTGCAGTGAGTCGTGATGATGCCACTGCATCCCATTCTGGGTGACAAAGAATAAGACCCTGTCTCAAAAACAAACCCAAATCTTAAGTACTGGATTCAGGGACTATTCTTTTTTATTATGATTTTACCAAACTCTTAAGTAATATGAGATACTGAATTCATCCCCAAGAAGGGAACTGCATATTTAAACAAATTTGTTTTAAAAAGCAGTGCCATTAAAATGGAAATTTATTTAGAAATTCATAAATTTAATTTTGATTCTACCTGAAGTAGGTTCCCATGAATCAGAAGAAGATCTTTTTCTTGAGAGATGTTCATTTTCCTATGAGCACAATGAGATAAAATTAATTAAGTGTTGGGAACAGCAAAGAATGTGAAGGCATTCTTCCTAACATTTAAACACAGATTTCTAGATTGAATAAGGCAAGCACCCATATTTGGAGGCAAAGCCTAATGTCTATAATAAAATAAAGATCTTAAGGTTTTTATCATAAAAATTAAGGGCATTTGTATCATAAAAATGGAAAAATATCATAAAAATGAAGTCAGTTTTCATAATGCTGATTTATGTCAATAATTCAAGAATAATATTATATTAGAACAGTGTATTTTTGAGATAAGGTCTCGCTCTGTCACCCAGGCTGGAGTCACCCAGGCTGGAGTGCAAGCTCACTGCAACCTTAATCTCCTAGGCTCAAGCAAGCCTCCCACCTTAGCCTCCTAAGTAGCTAGGACAACAGGCACATGCCACCATGACTGGTTATTTGTTTATTTATTTTCAGTAGAGCCAAGGTCTCGCTATGTTGCTCCGGCTGGTCTCAAACTCCTGAGCTCAAGCAATCCTTCCACCTAGGCCTCCTAAAGCGCAGGAAGCAGAAGGATCACTTGAGGGTAGCCGTTCAAGGCCAGCCTGGGCAGTACAGGGAGACCCTGTCTCTACAGAAAAATACAAAAATTAGTCAAATATGGTGGCATGTACCCATAGTCTCAGCTACTTGGGAAGCTGAGGTGAGAGCATCATTTGAGCCCAGGAGTTTGAGACTGCAATGAGACATGATCATGCCACAGCACTCCAGCATGAGTGACAGAGCAAGACCGTTTACAAATAAACAAATAAGACTATACTTGCCTTAAAAAAAAGAATGCTTACTTTTCTGACTAAAAAAGATCTTTGTTCCTGGTCTGAAAAAACTATAGATAAGAAACACTGCTTTACTGAGTTCGATGAAGGGCAACTGGAGGAAACCTAATGAAACCAGCTTCTACACAAACTGTGCATAAATATTTCCTTCAGGAAAGACATCAACGTGATGCAACAACTCTTAAATAGTCTTAAATTTAGTATTCTAAATATGATATAGCAGTAGCAATGGTAATTCAATAATTCTTACACATACCACATTTGACAGATTGTTCTTTCCAGGTACCACATCATTCTGTTTACTTTGTTCCTGCCTTGGTTTATATTTTCTTTCTATACTAGAAGATTTTAAGGAAAGATTGCTTGCTTCTGAGAAAGAATTTTCGGAGTTGATTCTCTGCTCCATTTGCTCCTTTCTCAACCTCTTTAGTTCTCGTTCTCTGCAGTAAGAAGCTAGTGACAACTGGAATTTAGCTCCCAGCGGGCTTTCTCCTGGGTGGTGCCTGGACAGGCTGCTCCTGCTGCTAAGACTTCTGGAGCTGTTCTTGAAGATGTCAGCTTCTGCTACTGTGGTCTGCTTTTTGGAGTCTGCATTGGTTTTGCCTCGATCTCTATCATTCTTCTCACTATTTTCATGAATGAATAGTGACTTCCTTCTTTCTGGGGATCGATGTTTTTTCTTTAGTGACTTCATCTCCTTTGGCAAGCGATATGAAGAAGGAACATAGATATTTGTTCCTTTGGCTAAATATTTGGAGGCTAGTGACACACAAGGCCGACGTGACTCATGTATACCATGATCTTCATGATGCTCTTTAACACCTTTCATGAAAGCTTCTATAATAGGGCTCTTTTCTGGTGGCACCCTTTTGGGTTTAGATTTTTTTGGTGAGGATAGTTTCCTTTCAAACTGCTCTGTCCCAGTGATAGACAATCTACTTCCTCCATATTTGATGTTTGATTTTTGTGGTGAATCCAACATGTGTCTCTCTAAATAGCCAATTAAAACACATACAAATTGCATGTTACTAAAAGTAAAATATTTAACATTTCTCTAAATTATTAATGTTTAAAATATAAACTATGCTAATGTTACCACAAAAATTTTCAAACCAACAACTTGGATAATGATACACACCTTATTGGGGGGTATAGGAGAAATTAAGACATGATTTATTTGTTAAAAGCCTTAGTTTCATAAAGCTCTCTTTTGGTACATCATATAACCTCCCTATGGCTCTATAAATTACTGTATTAGATAATTAAAATAGTATGTATTATGAACATTAAATTGTTGACTAGAATAAATTTTAAACGTAAGAAAACATAGCAGCAAAAAGACTCTCCTCATGATATTTAGAACTTCAGTTTATCCTTGTTAAAAAAAATACTGCATCTTCATTTTATTTCCAATTTTGAACACCACGTTTACTAAAACAGTTTAGGTTTTACAGTTGAATCTGTCTCTCTCCTCACCCCCAAATTAGCCCACAAAAAAATGCTTCAACAGTGTACATACCTTGTTCTGAAGCTGGTTTGAAGAAATCTATAATTGACTGCTTCCTGAAAATAAAAGCATAATATGGCATCATATAAGCAAATATTAAAACCTCCATAATTCAGATTAAATGGAGAAAGTTAGATTTATAAAATAAAGGCTGGATTTCAGTTTGGTTTAACTAATAAAGTTCTGACAATGGTAACAATGCTTTGCTAAACTGTTCATTTAAAAAACAGAAAATATAACGTATCACTTCCTATAGGAGTTCATTTATAAAAATACAACTGAGGTTTATGTTATTTATAGTACTTAAATAGGTAAGACTGGTGTGTAGACCCAAGGAATCAGTACAGAATGCTTCTTAAGACTGACATGCTCACAGCTACATGGTAAAATGCAACATCTTGGGTATAAGCACATGAACCTACTTGTTCGCTGCAGACATTGATACAAAATAACTACTTAGTATCTAAGCACAGGGGTGTTTTAAAATTCAGAATAAAAAGCTAAAAAAAAAAAAAAACCCTCAATAGCTGTATGCCAAATGAATAATGGGGATTATAAAAATGGAGTAAAACCTGAACAGACTCTCATAACAAGAGTAGAACAGAGGATGGTAGAACGGCAATATGGGTGATTTGGCTGATCTAGGGAATCAGTTGAAGAGGAGTTTGCTGGACAAAGGAAGAAAAGTAACAAACTTATGTTACCCTCTTTATACATTAAGATGCTAATCCAAGTAACAGCAGAAATTAGAATGAATTGTCACGACTAAATAGTTTCAAATTCTTAATTTTTTATCAAAGAATCCTTAAGATAGTTACAAAAATAACACATTGCTTGGGAAAAACACAAGGAGAAAAGGAAGAAAGTTAACAAGAATAACAAAAACCAAATTAATTTTTAAGGATTTCTGTACCCTAAAGACTGGATTTTTCACTATCTGGTTTAACTAATCAAGTTCTGACATTGGCAATAATGCTAAAGTGAAATAGGAATCCACTATCAGAATTCGCATTCTGATTTGTTCACTGTATTTAGAGGTGTCAGCTGCAAAAAGTGGGATGTTATGATATGCTGAGCAAAAAATTAACTTTCTGGTAAATTTTGCTAAAATGTATCATTTTACTGAAAGAGAATAAGCTATAGACTATTGATTTTCCTAAACATTCATCCACTATGAGGTTGGAATGCTCAGTGAAAACTCCAACAATTCAAGCTTCTTGAAGGTTATGCTTATTGTACACTTTACTGGTCACATTAGAAGAGTAATGCACATCTTTACTGGTTTACCAAGTCCATCATACTTGTTTGAGATGTTGGTATAAAAGCTAAGTGCTTATGAGATGAATATGAGTGACAGGCTATGGAAGAATATACACATTTGCTTACATAAATTATACTAGGCAAACTAATCCCACCAGAGTAAATGCTGGAGGTTCTGCAAAGAGAAGGATGACGCCTTGTTATTGATTGAGGAGAGATGGGAAGGGACCCAGAAGCAGCGAATTTGTTGCAAACAACATCATTCTAAATGCATTTTACTAAATGTAACACTGTATCTCTTCCTTGAAATATTGGACCTCGGACTCCTCTTTGATTAATACGCCAGAAAGAGAAAAAATGGTTTTGGGTAAAACATACGAGAAACCTGTAAAATAACCATGAATGTAACTTTCAAGAGGTAAGTTCTCTAAGTTCATATGCACACAAATGTCCACTGCTTATTTAATAACTGATTAAAAAAAAAAAACCACAATTATAACAGTTTCACAAACCCTTATCTGAACCTTCTGAGGCCAAATGTGTTTTAGAATTCTGAATTTATCAGATTTTAGGAAGGGGATAACTTGGATGTATTATGGAAAGTCCCCAGTGGGGTCTGGTGCTGCAACCTGTAATCAAACCCACTGATATTTCTCCAGCAAAACATGACTATTCACACTTAATGGGATAAAGACCACAAACAGCCTTACATTAGTTCTGGTCACGTCTGGCTGCCAAGCAAGATGTGGTGCCAAACTTACTGAAAACGTTTGGTTTTCATAGCTTTCTGGCTTTCAGAGTTAAGATAAGGGATTGTGGGCCTGTACCACAGTATTAGAACATGAATATTATTAAAAGTTATTACAATTTAACTTAAAATAAAAGACAGTACCAAGTTCGTAGGGAATTTAAACATGTTTTATTGTCAGAGGATGTCATTAGATGAAACTCCCCATTTCATTACATAGCTCCCACAAAATCTTTACAAAAAAATTGGCCTCTTGGAGAGGCGTGAAGTTACTGAAAGAGAAAACACGTCACATTCCAAATCTGTAAGTTCTTTTAAGTATGAATTAGCGTGCACGCTGGACTACAAAGTAATTCGTGGAAGGGATTCCCTCATCACAGGTTACATAATTTCATCCACAACATAGAAAAGGTTTGTATTACTAAACCACCAGCATCAGTAGAACTGGCAAGGTACAGAAAACGACCTAAATATGCATTAAGCAGTTAGGGTCCTGGGTCAAGCTCTTGCAAAGGAAAAAAATCACGTTCTTTCTACCTAAGGCGGGTTCTCCGTAGCTGTCCAGGCTGGTGGTCACTAGACCAAGAACAGCTGCCCAGCTACAGAGAAGCAAACTCCAACTCCCAGAAGCCCCTGCGCGGAGGCGGGGCGGGGGTTTGCCAGGCCCCGAAACGCCAACGCCTGAGCTCGCGGAGGATGGCGGGAACTGGAAGAGCGGCGGTCTGCAGTCTTCCCCTCATACCCTTTCCCCCGCGACCCGGCCCCTTCTCAAGCCCTCTGCACGGTACCTGTCCCCAGGGCTTTCTGTTCTCTTTCCCGCTGCAGCATGGGCGGTACTACCGGGTCTCAGATGGCAGCGCGGGGGCGACGACCCCGGGGCTGGGGATGAGGGGAAACCTGGCCTAGCGGGCATGCAGCGCCTTGTCATGTCGGCGACGCTGGCGACGGCGGCATGAGCCGTGGCTGGAGAAGTTGGGTGCGTGGTTGCCGTCTTGCTGCTCGGACTTGGGGAGGCTGTCGGAGCAGAGGTGGGCGGCACCCCCTTCTCTCTTCATGGCGGTTCTCTCTTCGGAAGTGACTCCGGTGTAAGCGGGAAGGAACCTGAGGACCAGTAAGGGGCGGATCTTACTTCAGGAGTCACGTCTTGATTGGTTGGCATGGTAGTCATTTCGGTGGTGCCGCAATAGGAAGCCGCAGCCTCTCTGGAGAAGGCGGGGCTTGGGGACGGGGGAGGAAGAAAACTCCCCCTCCCACCCCGTCACATGCACCGAGGGCGCGCGCCTCTGGTCCAGGCCGCCTCGGCCTTGGCGGGCGCGCGGGGGCGGAAAGGCGCGGGCAGCCGCTGGCCCTGCGACAGCTGACGACACCCGCCTGGTTGAAGGCGAGGGGTGAGGGTTTGCTGAAGCAAACTCTAGCCCGGCAGCTGCCTTCGGTGAGGATGGCCAACGTTTGGGCTTCATGTGTCATACAATTGTGTCTCAGAAATCCCCAGCTGTTCATTACATTGTCTCTTTAACATTTTAGGCCAAAGTGCCGTAATACTGTCACAATTTCCTGGGGGATCTGCACATCGCGATCAGAAGACTTGTTCATTCTATGAGGGTTCTTGTTGAGTGTCAGCGGTAGATTTTTTTTTTCTCTTTAAGAAGGAGAAAAAAACCCTCAAAAAACTCCGTTGGAATAAAGACAGTTTTGTTTTGTTTTGTTTTTTTGTTTGTTTGTTTGTTTTGAGACGGAGTCTCGCTCTGTCTCCTGGGCTGGAGTGCAGTGGCCGGATCTCAGCTCACTGCAAGCTCCGCCTCCCGGGTTTAGGCCATTCTCCTGCCTCAGCCTCCCGAGTAGCTGGGACTACAGGCGCCCGCCACCTCGCCCGGCTAGTTTTTTGTATTTTTAGTAGAGACGGGGTTTCACCGTGTTAGCCAGGATGGTCTCGATCTCCTGACCTCGTGATCCGCCCGTCTCGGCCTCCCAAAGTGCTGGGATTACAGGCTTGAGCCACCGCGCCCGGCCATAAAGACAGTTTTTAATCCACAAAAGCATTTTGTTTCTCACGAGTTACCATGAAGTCTCTGCAGCTGGCTTCCTTAGAGATTTTTCAAAGGAACACAAGGTCAGCTTTCAATTTTCCATGTTAAGCGTGGGCAGCATAGATGAGTAAAAGCTGCCCTTAATCTCCAACCCTACTTTGTAAAGGGCTTGTGCTCTGGAGGCTGTTAGCCATGGTTTTCCTTATAAACCGAGAGACTGGTCAGAGTATCTCTGAACCTCAGCCTCCACATCTGTAAAATGGGCATTTTACTCCCTTTTCTGGGTAATTGTAAACCATAATAGAATAAAGCAGTGTACACTGCACAGTTCAGATTCTCTTATGTAACAGGTACTGAGCAAATTATAGTTCCCTTTTCTTCTCCAGATAGATTCTTACAGTGAATTTTACTTCTTACAAAATCTTCCAGAGACAGGTCAAATACTGTTGCAATAACTGTTAACCAAAATATCAATTTCAAGATGTCCAAGCTTTAATTGACAGAGTTATTTAATCAGTTAGATGGAAAAAAATCTTAAATGATATAAAAGAATTTGGACAGGTCTTTCAAATTTATTGTATAGAAATTGAACTGTTGGCCTGGTACAGTCACTCACGTCTGTAATCCCAGCAGTTTGGGAGGCTAAGGCAGGTGGATAGCTTGAGCCCAGGAGTTGGAGACTAGCCTGGGCAACATATCAAGACTCTGTCTCAAAAATACATAAATTAATTAAAATTTAGAAAAAATGAAATTGAACTGTTTTGGTCACTAAGCATGTCTGACTGACTCCAGGTTCACCTCCTTTTCCCTTCCCCTTTAGTCCCCAGGAGGAGGAATTAATAAGGAATAAAGTGGTCAAAAAGCTGGCAAAGTAGAGGGTCAAAGGTAAACAGTGAACATACAGGTCTCACGTTCACCCCAAAAGCACATATGTACAGCTGTATACTAGGTAGTGGTGGTGAAAGAAGGGAAGTGCCAAAATAGAGGGTACTTTTGTGCTCCTAATAGCTGAGAAGAGGTTTTTTACATAAAAAACATAATAGATGCTCAAAATGTGTTGAATGACTTATACATTTCCTTTTACATGTATTATTTCCTATCTCTTGATTTAGTACTTTCTGTTGGATGTTTTTACACTAGGAAATTTCTGTACTATAACAGAGCACATCTACAAAACATTTAATCCGATTCATTTCATTGCATGCCTAATCGATAAAGAGTAATGCATAAAAACACATTCTGCATGATCATTTAGTTGCTTTTCTTGGATTATAGTACTTGAATCATCTGGCCTCCAAAGTATCACTTTAAAGCCTGTACTCAAACTACCAAACAATAGTTTTCTCATTTTCTTAATCTGAGTAACAGATTATGGAGTTAAGTGAGGCAAGAAATCCCTCGATCGATAAATGGAAATGGAGTCATAATGAAAACACAATTTAAAAAATATCTTCTTAACAGGAAGTAGTTATCTAAATCCTCAGTAAGCATCAAGACTCTGTTTAAGCTGTGTATGAAAGTGGTACAGATTTGGGTTGCAGGGTGAAATATGTTCAACATACTAATAACCGCAGGGAACTTCTAGGGCATAGGGCTTTTCTCCACCTCCCACCCCAAATAGTATTGGACAGTTTATTTTGTGTTTATAGCCTTTCTCCTAGTTTAAATGTGTACGTATATACCATGCACACGTGCGTGTGCACACACACTTATTGTAAGGGTTTTTTATACTTTAATTTGTAGTGGGCTAAAAAGAGATGACCAGGAGACTGTACACTAGGTAAAAGATTTTGAGTTCAGATGCGTGCTTAGGAGGAGCTAATAGGGGAGAGAAAACTAGGGTGGCACGGGGGCTAGTCGGGGAAAGGACGTTGAACAATGTAACCAAACCCAATTAGAGACTTAAAACAAAACTTCAGCTGGGATTTGGAAAAAAAAGAGAGAGAAAGAAATTAAGGCTGGATGACCATACAAGGCTAATTTGGGAAGATTTCTGGGCATGGGGATGGGATGAGGACGCAAAGAGTGCAGAAATGGAGTGGCTTCTATGCACAAAGCTTCTGTGGGGGTACAGCTCAGCTCAGGTTAGCGTCCTGCCTTGTTAAAGACAACAGGAGGAGGGGGTTCTGGCCTTGATGAAAAGGAATGGGACAGCAGCAGAAACAATGTTACATGAACAACAGATCAAATTTGCTGGGAAAGTCAAGCCCAACGTGGGAGTTCCTAAGAGGAGTGACAGTATAACTCATGCCAGAGATCTTAAGCAGTCACACAGAGAGAAAACATCTTGGGCAGATTGGTTCACACAGTACCTTAGCAGACAGGGACTGAGAACAAAAGGTCAGTAAGTGACGGAGAATGTTAGCAAAAAGCAAAGAACTCTAAAAGTAATTTCTGATTGTACCCAGTAATAAATTTTTGCTCTGAAATTGCCACACATTTAATTAACTCCAAGGCTCTTGTTGGAAGGTGTTCTAGGGCAGGCCAAGAAACAAAGACTGATTTGCTGTAGAACTGCTGTGGGGAGGTGAAGGTGAGAGGGTGGCCTGGGAAGGGGGATAAGGAACAGACTCAGAAAAACAGGAAATAATTAACTTGAAAGCCTGACAGAGAAAGACAGACCACGTGATGATCTCAAGAAGGGATGGCGAGCTCACAGCATCTCAAGATCCACACAAATCACTTTTCAAAAGGATGCCAAACTCAAAACTGCCCAAATGCTTGGAAAAAGGACCTCCCAGGTTTAAGCAGCTGCTGGGGAAAAACCAAATGTAAAATAATATCATGTCATGTAACCTAACATTCTGGGAGTAATTAGTAGAGTTGTGCAAAAGCAGACCTAATGTGAAGGAACGTCCATTTCTTGTTCTATCATGATGGAATGGTGCGAGATAGTTTCCCACACTTCAGATACATGAGACATGTATTTGTGATTTCCAACATATCTAAATATTTCCTATACTATTTATTCATATTTTTCCTTAAATTGCTTTTTAAATTTAAGTACATTTATTTTAGGAGAAAACTTTAAATCATTCCCATAAGTGGAAAATTAGTATCAATTTCCTAAAATGGAAGATAACTGTAAAAACTAATATTAGTAAAAATATATAACTAGCTTAAAAAATATAAATATATCCAAGTTTCTTCTGGAGTTACCTCGTTTACCAGTGGTGGTGATAGGCATCGATAGGTGTAGATATTACTCATACATCTGAAATATAAGAAACACTTTGGGAAATATTGGTTTTAGGGATTCTATCCCATACTTAGGTGTTTTTCACACCCGGTTAGCAACTCCTTAGAGGATTTTGAAATTGATGTAATGGGTTATAGACCATGTTTTTGAAAAAGGAAAAGACAATGGAATAGAGAATGTCTGTTCACTGCATACAACATATGGGCATGTGTTGTTTTGAGACATTTTTACTTCTTCACCTGTATATATATATATTATATGGTAGTGATGTAAAAGGTATTCCTGTGGCCCCTGCTGTGGGCCATGGTCAAAATATTTAAAAGTCACTGCTATAATCTGTGTTCATTTTTCATACTTCTGTGTATTGGTGGCACTGAACAGCCAAGGCTGGAGTGCAGTGGTGCAATCATGGTTCATTGTAGTCTCAACCTCCTGGGCTCTAGTGATTCTCCCACCTTAGCCTCTCGAGTAGCTGGGACTAGAGGCACATGCTGCCATGTCCAGCTAATTTTAAAAATTTTGTAGAGACGGGGTCTTGCTATGTTGCCCAGGCTGATCTTGAATTCCTGGGCTCAAGTCATCCTCCATCCTCACCTTCCCAAAGTGCTGGGATTACAGGCATGAGCTGCTGCACCCAGCCAAGAGTTGTTTAAAGACATGGAGCAACATTTAAAAACCAGGAGATTTCACACAAAATTCTAGATTTCTGGCTTCAAGTGGTACAAAGAGTGGTCTGGCACTTATGCTTACAGGGGCTAGGTAGGTAACTAAAGTAAGTGAATCAGGTCGATTTTCCTAACTTTTATAAAGCCTTGGGATTAAAGAAATATTTCTTAACAGCAATGACAATGGCCAACGCTTACTGAACCTTATGGGCCAGGGACTGTTCTAAGCGTTTCATGAGTACTGACTCATTTAATCTTCACCAAATTCCTACAAATTAGAAAATGGTGATCTTTGTCTAGTGTCTGCACAGGCATGATAATAAAAGGCACCTACTACTGAGCCTCAGTGAGGAGTGGGGCGGTACTGTAGAACCAGAGAGCACATTCCCCACTAAATGGAGGCAGCCTCTCCAGGCTACAGCTTCCATATGGGAATGCAAGCCCAGAGTTGCCTCCTCTCCTCTCAGTGTCAACCCCTGGGGAGTGGTGGGTGAGACATGACAGACCTGCAGTCAAAGCATGCAGCCCCTAGTGTCTTGACATATACCCTAACATTTGTTTATTTCTATAGTACTATGAGATCATGTTCTCTTAAAGCAAATGTCTCTTGGGGCCAAAGAGGAGAAAATAGTGAATGCTTTTGGTTCCCAGTGCAGTGTTACAGAGAGTAGGCAAGAATGTCACTCAGGGCTTCATACTTAAATTGCTATACTTTACCTATGAATAATACCTATGGGAATTTAAAAGGACCAGTGGCCGATATCTATCAAAAATATCAAATGAACATGTCCTTTGACCCAGCAATTCCCCTTCTAATATATTTTAGATGCGTACTTCTGTGTTCACACAGATGGATGTGTAATATTGCAGCAATATCAGTAGCAAAAGACTGAAAGGGAACTGAATAGTCCAGTAACAGGGGACTAGTTGAATAAATGCTCACCTACACAGTAGAATATTAGGCTGCTTTTAGGAAGTCTGAGTTAGATACGCAGGATGTTTTGTGGTTAAACGTGCAAGGCCTGGGGCTCTACTGCCTGGGTTCAAATTCCAGCCCTGCCACTCAGTGGCAGTTCTATGACCTTGAGCAAGTTACCCAACCTCTCTGTGCTACTGTGCTCATATGTAATAGGAAATGATGATACAGGTAGTATCTGCCTCATAAGGTTTTGTGAATTTTAAGTGAGTTAATACACAGCTAATTGATCACAGCCAGTTACAGATTTCTTTGTTCCTTCTCCACTCCCACTACTTTACTTGAGTAACCTTAAATTTTTTTTTTTGAGACGGAGTCTTGCCCTGTCGCCCATACTGGAGTGTAGTGGTGCCATCTCAGCTCACTGCAGCCTCCGCCTCCCAGGTTCAAGCAATTCTCCCTCCCGCCTCAGCCTCCCGAGTAGCTGGGATTACAGGCACGTGCCAGCACACCCGGCTAATTTTTAAATTTTTAGTAGAGATGGGGTTTCGCTGTGTTGGCCTGGCAGGTCTCAAACTCCTGACCTCAAGTGATCCACCTACCTCAGCCTCTCAAAGTGCTGGGATTACAGGAGTGAGCCACTGCGCCTGGCCTAGAAAAAAAAATTTTTTTAATGAGTTAATACACAAGTAGAACAGTGCCTGCGGCATGTAATAAATATAAGGTTAAGTGATGGTTACTTGTAATATAAGCTAGTGTGGAATAATCTCTAAGATATATTAAGTGAAAAAATTAAGTTGCAGGCTGGGCGTGGTGGCTCACATCTATAATCCAGCACTATGGGAGGCTGAAGCAGGTGGATCACTTGAGGCCAGGAGTTCGAGACCAGCCTGGCCAACATGGTGAAACCCTGTCTCTACTAAAAGTACAAAAATTAGCCAGGCGTAGTGGCATGCCTCTGTAATCCCAGCTGCTCCAGAGGCTGAGGCATGAGAATCGCTTGAACCCAGGAGGCGGGGGTTGCAGCGAGCCAAGATCGTGCCACTGCACTCTAGCCTGGGTGAGAGTGAGACTCCATCTCAAAACAAAAAACAAAACAAAAAAATTAAGCTGCAGAACAGTGTATGTTACTATTATACATATGTTATTGTTCATATAATTAAAAGCGGTTATTTGCATGTGTATGCTAAGACTATCTCTGGAAGGATGCTGTGCTTCTTAAGTGATTTTCTTTTCTTTTTCTTTCTTTTTTTTTTTTTTTTGAGACAGGGTCACACTTTGTTGCCCAGGCTGGTGTGCAGTGATGTGGTCACTGCAGCCTCCCAGGCTCAGGTGATCCTCCCACCTTAGCTTCCTCAGTAGCTGGAACTACATGCATGCGCCACTATGCCCAGCAAATTTTTGGTATTTTTTGTAGAGACAAGATTTCACCATGTTGCTCAGGCTGGTTTCAAACTCCTGGGCTCAAGCCATTGGCCCACCTTGGCCTCCTGAAGTGCTGGGATTATAGGCGTGAGGCACTGTGCCTGACCCTAAGTGATTTCTTTTTTCTTTTCTTTTCTTTGTTGTTGTTGTTGTTGTTGTTTTTGAGATGGGGTCTCTCTCAGTTGCCCAGGCTGGAGTGCAGTGGCACGATCTTGGCTCACCGCAACCTCTACCTCTTGGGTTCAAGCAATTCTCGTGTCTCAGCATCCCGAATAGCTGGGACTATGGGTGTGCGCCACCACACCTGGCTTATTTTTGTATTTTTTGTAGCGACAGGGTTTCATCATGTTGGCCAGGCTGGTCTCGAACTCCAGACCTCAAGTGATTTGCCTGCCATGGCCTCCCAAAGTGCTAGGATTACACGTGTGAACCACCATGCCCGGCCCTTAAGTGATTTTCTAACTGCAGCCTAGTATTCTACTGTGAATGAGCATTTATTTAACTAGTTCCCTATTACTGGACTAGTTAGTTCCCTTTCAGTCTTTTGCTACTGATAATGCTGCAGTGAATGCTTTTATATATCCATCTTTGTGAACATGGAAGTATGTATCTAAGATACATTAAAAGGGGAATTATCAGTTCAAAGGACATGTGCATTTTATATTTTTGATAGATGTGGACCATTGGCTCTTTTAAATGTCCAGCTTGCTCATAGGTAAAGAAGCTTATGACAGTGGTTGCCTTTAGAGAGAGAAGTTTTCCCTTATTTGTAAAATTTACATTTTATCCACTGCATATATCATTTTTCGAAGGAAATATGTGAATACATATCCATATTTTTTAGTGTCTGTGTATTTCATTTAAAAAAAGGACTTTTTAGATGAAAAGTTATGCAAAGTGCTATGTTAAATGCTTTCAGAGAAGGCCTTGCCAGATGGCCTCTGGTATCTACTAGCCTCTGCTCATGTCTCTGTCTCCCTTTCTCAGGACCTCACCACTGAGAAATCCCCACTCTTACTTGCTCCTTGTGGGCAGTGTGGGAGCCAGCCTGATGGAGGATTTGGTAGCCGAAACATCTGTTGCTGGGTTCTCAAACTCAATGTATTTGAAACATAACTCTGTCTTCCCTCCACAAACCCAAATTTGATGCTGTCCCCTCCATTATTCTCATCTCAGTGAATGATTTTATCTTCTCCACCAACCTGTCACCCAAGTCAGATATGTGGGAGTCCTACTAATCTCTCCCTCTGTCAGCTTCAGACCCTACTGTTATCATCACCAAGTCTCACTGAGTTTCACACGAAATACCACTTGATTCCTTTCTTCTCTCCTATACATACACACACTGCTATGTGATTCTTTTTAGAAACGTAAAAGGTATAGACAAATACAAATAATAATATTACAAACCCATATGCACCACTCTGAACTCACAACTGTTAACATTTTATCCAGTTACTTCTTTGCTGGTCTTTTTGTTTTTATAATAAAACATTACAGGTCCTAGGCCAGGCATGGTGGCTCACGCCTGTAATCCCAGCACTTTCGGAGGCCGAGGCGAGTGAATCACAAAGTCAAGAGATCAAGACCATCCTGGCCAACATGGAGAAAACCCCGTCTCTACTAAAAATACAAAAATTAGCTGGGCGTGGTGGTGGATGCCTATAGTCCCAGCTACTTGGGAGGCTGAGGCAGGAGAATCACTCGAACCTGGGAGGCGGAGGTTGTAGTGAGCCAAGATTGCGCCACTGCACTCCAGCTGGTGACAAAGCAAGACTCTGTCTCAAAAAAAAAAAAAAAAAAGAAGGAAAAAAAACATTACAGGTCCTTTTTCCACTATCAGCCCCAGGTTAATTCTGCTCTCCACCACTATTGTGATTTTAAAGTCCATGAAACATTTTAATACACATATATATTTAATCATACAGAATATATAGGATTATTTTGTATATGCTTAAAAAATATGCATACATACACATTTTATTTATGTATGCCAGTTAATATATCACATTTTATTTGTCTGTTACAAACAGTGCTGTCATGGACATCTCTGTACATGTTTCTTTGTGCCCATGTGCAAGAATTTCTGTGGGTTATATAATCAGAAGGGAAATTACTGGGTCATAGGGTATTTGCATTATCAAGTTTATTGTATGCTGCAAAATTGCTTTCCATAAATGGCTGAATTAATGTACAATCCCACTAGCAATATATGAGAGCACTGTTTTCCTTATGTCCGCTCCAGTATTTGAAATCATTATCCTTTTTTTTTTTTTTGCTAACCTGAAGGGTGAAAGTGGTTTCTCATTGTTTTATTTTGCATTCCCTTAATTATTAACTTGAATATCTCTTTCGACATCTTTGGGGAGCCCATTTAGATTCTTCTTTTGTTAATTGCCTATTTGTAAATTTCACCCATTTTCTACTGTATTGTTTATATTTTTCTCTTTTTTTGAGACAGAGTCTTGCTCTGTTGCCCAAGTTGGAGTGCAGTGGCACGATTTTGACTCACTGCAACCTCCGCCTCCTGGGTTCAAATGATTCTCTTGCCTCGGCCTCCTGAGTAGCTGGGACTACAGGCGCCCGCCACCACGCCCAGCTAATTTTTTGTATTTTTAGTAGAGACGGGGTTTCACTGTGTTAGCCAGGATGGTCTCAATCTCCTGACCTCGTGATCGGCCGGCCTTGGCCTCCCAAAGTGCTGGGATTACAGGCGTGAGCCACCATGCCCGGCATTGTTTATATTTTTCTTATTGGTTTGTGAGTTTTTTAAAAATACATATTTTGAGTACTCCTTTCTATCTCGTCTGCTTCACCCCTGTACAGGTCCTGGTCAGTCCTTGCAAAGTCTTTTGAAACAGCTTCCAAATTGGTCTCCTGTCCTTCAGTTTTTCCCTTCTTCAATCTATCTTACACGTTGCAGCATGAACTTTCTTTTTTTTTTTTTTTTTTTTTTTTTTTGAGACGGAGTCTCGCTGTGTCGCCCAGGCTGGACTGCAGTGGCCGGATCTCAGCTCACGGCAAGCTCTGCCTCCCGGGTTCACGCCATTCTCCTGCCTCAGCCTCCCGAGTAGCTGGGACTACAGGCGCCCGCCACCTCGCCCGGCTAGTTTTTTGTATTTTTTAGTAGAGACGGGGTTTCACCGTGTTAGCCAGGATGGTCTCGATCTCCTGACCTCGTGATCCGCCCGTCTCAGCCTCCCAAAGTGCTGGGATTACAGGCTTGAGCCACTGCGCCCGGCCTCGAACTGTCTTTCTAATAAGCAAATCTGAGCACACTACTCCCAAACTCATTACCAACAAGCAAATAAAACAAAAACATCGTAATCAACAACAACAAAATCAAACAAAGCCCCCTAACACATTTTAACGTTTGCCATGCTACATACTCTATGATCCGGTCCCTCTGTACCTCTGCTTGTGTCATCATACTATTCCTCCCCATGCATCTCATGTTGAGCCATTCAGGACAATGCTACTGGCCGTTCTTTGAACACATCAGCCTCATTCATACTTCTGAGCTTTTGTGCAAGCCCCTTGTAGTGTTACTTGTCCTCCTAGTAAAAATCTTCTTGACATCCCTGAAGGGGCCTAGTTGCTCCTGGCTGAACTCTCATATTCACTATGACTCTAGCATAATATTTATGACCTTGAATTAAAATAATTTATTGTATATATGTCTTCTCTTTAGATTGAAAGCTTCAACTAGACAGGGCTCTGTCTGTTCATCTCTAGAGGCAGTATAGGCTCGGTGTGGTGGCTTGTTCCTGTAATCTCAGCACTTTGGGAGGCTGAGGCAGGAGGGTCACTTGAGCTCAAGAGTTTGAGACCAACCTGGGCAACATAATGAGACTATGTCTCTACAAATATAACAAAAGCCAGGCCTGGTGGTTCATGGTGTAGTCCCAGCTACTCGGGTAGCTAAGGTGGGAGGATTGGTTAAGCCCAGCAGGTCAAGGCTGTAGTGAGTGATTGTGCCACTGCACTCCAGCCTGGGTGACAGTGAGACGCTGTCTCAAAAAAAAAAAGACAGTATAGCAGAGTGGTTAGGAGTGGTGGACTCTGAAGCCAGACTGCCTAGGTTTGAATCTTAGCTTTTGTTACAGTTCAGGAAGGTACTTAGCCTCCCTGTGCTTCAGATTCCTCATTTGTAAAATGGAGATAGTAATAGTACCCATCTCGATGGCTTGTATTAAATCAGTTAGCATATATAAAGTGCTTATATTGGGAGACCAAAGTGGGAGGATCGCTTGAAGCCAGGAATTTGAGACTAGCGTGGGCAACAAAGTGAGACTCCCATCTTTACAAAATAATTTAAAAAGTAGCCAGGTGAGGTGGTGTGTGCCTGTAGTCCCAGCTGAGGTAGGGGAATCGCTTAAGCCCAGGAGTTGTAGGCTGCAGTGAGCTATGATCACAAGGCTGCACTCCAGCCTGGATGACAGGGCAAGACTCTGTCTCTTAAAGCGCTTATAATAATGTCTGATATCTAGTAGCTCAATAAAGGTTAATTCTGATTATCCCTATTTATTAACCTATTATTGAGAACTATTTTATTTATTCATAGTAGGCACTTGGCATGCTTGCATGAAGGCCTTGTTGACTTGCCCTGGATGTCTTAATGCCTTTTTTAGAATTAGGACTGAGGATTTTGAAACATCTGTCCACTGAAATTGGGGTGGTACATTCTCCATGGAGGCTAGCTCTTACAACTGAGTTAGTTCCCCCAGCCTGTGTGCTTGCCTAGCGCAAACTTCCCCTGATTTTTTGACACAAGGCCCATTCCTCTAAAGGTGATTCCTAGGCAAGAGGATGCACAGAGCTAGCCTATGTGGCACTTGAACATTCCCGACTAAAGTTCTAGGAGTAATCCCCAGTGGTCACTTAGTCCTGGTTTGGGCCTTAGTCAATAGTGCCCTCCTTCTTCCTTCTTTCCCCAGCCCCTCCATCCCAGGCACTTACTTCCCAGCCGGAAACAACTGGAGACATTATAAAAATGCATTGCATTAGATGAACCTGAGAACATTCTCTGCATTTTAAGGAACTAGGCTAGCCACTTTGTGAGACTTCCACCCCAGTCCTCTCCAGGTCACTCACCAAATCTGTCTTTTTCCTCTTCTGTTTGCTCTTGAAGCAGGCTTTATTCTGAGGTCCCAACATGTGATAAACCCAAACCATCCGTTCCAAGATTTCCCCAGAATCTCTAGTTTCCCATGTTGGAGTCTCATATGCTCTTTATCATAGTGTTCTCTTTCTGAACTCTTCCTAGCACAAAATTCTCACTTTGTGTTATTCTTATGACCAGAGCAGAAACAAACCTTTCCTGAATAGTCAGGAGCAGGAAAATGTCCTTTGTTTTTGTTTTGTAGAGCGTGCCTAGAAATGCCGCACCTGAGTTTCTAGAGGCCCTTAGAGTGCTGCTGGCTTAGATCACAAATGAAAAATTCAGATGTGGACAGGTGTGGAAAGTCAAGGGATCAGCCTGGGGAATTCTGGGTGTCTCCAATTCGGCAGAACAAATGGCAAAACAACAGGTGTCCACAGATGTACCCGACCCATGAGGCACTCGTATTCAAAACTTGCTTTGAGATTACATTTTCTCATGAAATCTGCCCCTTCTTTCTGCAGTACCCACCACCCAATCTCTACAAGGCTTGGGAAATTATGCATTCTGCAGACCTTATGTTATAGGTGCCAGGAGGTTGTGCGTGACTCACTCAGGACTGGCTTTAGGACTCAAAAGTTCTGACATTTTCAGACTGTTCATTAGTCATAGAATGTTGCAGCCTACCTACAGATGTTGCATAATGATTACAATGTACACGTTGGTTTAAGTAAATGCACAGGGGCACCCACGACTGACGAGATTGAGACCTGTTGAATTGGGAACCCAGTCTAGGATCCTCAGAATCATAAAGTGCTCTTTTAAAATAGAAGACATTTGGCTGGGCGAGGTGGCTGTCTCCTGTAATTCCAGCACTTTGGGAGGCTGAGGCGAGCAGATCACCTGAGGTCAGGAGTTCAAGACTAATCTGGCCAACATGGTGAAACCCCGTCTCTACTAAAAATACAAAAATCAGCCAGGTGTGGTGGCAGGCACCTGTAATCTCAGCTACTTGGGAGGCCGAGGCAGGAGAATCGCTTGAATCCAGGAGGCGGAGCTTGCAGTGAGCCGAGATCAAGCCACTGCACTCCAGCCTGTGCAACAGGAGCGAAACTCCGTCTTAAAAAAATATATATATATATAGGCCAGGCGCAGTGGCTCATGCCTGTAATCCCAGCACTTTGGGAGGCCGAGGCAGGCAGATCACGAGGTCAGGAGATCGAGACCATCCTGGCTAACACGGTGAAACCCCGTCTCTACTAAAAATACAAAAAAATTAGCTGGGCATGGTGGCAGCCGCCTGTAGTCCCAGCTACTTGGGAGGCTGAGGCAGGAGAATGGCATGAACCTGGGAGCTGGAGCTTGAAGTGAGCCGAGATTGTGCCACTGCACTCCAGCCTGGGCGACAGAGCAAGACTCCGTCTCAAAAAATAAATAAATAAATAAATAAATTGAAAAAAAATAGAAGACATTTTCAGGGCTGGGTGTGGTGGCTCATGACTGTAATCCCAGCACTTTGGGAGGCCGAGGTAGATGGATCACTTGAGGTCAGGAGTTCAAGACAAGCCTGGTCAACATGGTGAAAACCCCATCTCTCTACTAAAAATACAAAAATTAGTTGTGCATGGTGGCGGTGCCTGTAATCCCAGCTACTCGGGAGGCTGAGGCAGGGAATCGCTTGAACCTGGGAGGCAGAGGTTGCAGTGAGCCAAGATCGAGTCACTGCACTCCAGCCTGGGCAACAAGACTCCGTCTCAAAAAAAAAAAAAAGAAAAAAAAAGACATTTTCAGGCTGGGGAAGAAGGTATATTATGGAAAAAAGAATCAATATGATTTTTCCTAATGTTGGGATCAGAAATGTGGTTGGTGAACGTTAGAAAGTGGGCATTTCATTTACTATTTTGTAAGGCAGACAGAAACCAGAGCCAGAGACTAACAAAAGTAAAAATTTTGTAACCTTTGTCCCATCCCACACTTGTTATTTCCATTCCTTGTTTGCTTCTAGGAGTGATGGCAGAAAACACTTACAACTAATAAGGTCGGTGTGCTGGTCATCAGATGCATTAACACAGCAGGGAGTTTAGGAAGCTACATGCTGTTTCTAAGCCAGGCTTAGAGGAAAGGACCCCAGAGGATGGGTGGCAACCTCCAAAGGAGAGGAAGCAGTTTCAGTACCTAGGTCTGCAGCAGAGAAGGAAGAAGAAAGCTTTGGGTGAGGTACACTCGGAGGTAGCAGTTGGTCTTGAGAAAGGGCCAAGCAGCAGCAAAATTCATGTGTGAACAAAGGTTTTGTAGCAGCATTGTCTGAAATAGCCAAATTGGGAACGACTCAGATGTCCATCAAAAAGGAATTATTAAATAAATAATGGAACGGCTTTACCATGGAATAGCAGACAACCATTAAAAAGACTGTAATCCCAGCACTCTGGGAGGCCGAGGTGGATGGATTACTTGAGGTCAGGAGTTCGAGACCAGCCTGGCCAACATGACAAAACCCCGTCTCTACTAAAAATACAAAAATTAGCTGGCCATGGTGGCCGGCACCTATAAACCCCGCTACTCTGGAGGCCAAGGCAGGAGAATCGCTTGGGGGCAGAGGTTGCAGTGAGCTGAGATCTTGCCACTTCACTCCAGCCTGGTCAAAAGAGCGATACTCCGTCTCAAAAAAAAAAAAAAAAAAAAAAAAAAAAAAAAAAAAAAAAAAAAAAAAAAAAAAAAAAAATACTGGAGAGAATCTAAAGGTGTTGATATGATACCTGAGATATTTTAGTGAAATATGAAAGTGAAAAAAGCAAAGTCCACAATAACATGCATATTGTGAAATTCCATTTGTATGTGGGTTTTCTTTTTAAGGATAGCCATGCAATGTTTTCGTACATATTCTTGTATATACATAGAAAATGTCTGGAAAGAAATAACACAAAACTGTTAGTGCCTCACCCCACTCAGCTCTCTAAGATTGAGACATACTAAGGAGGCACCAAGGAATTACTACTTTCTTTTTTTTTTTGAGACGGAGTTTCGCTCTTGTTGCCCAGGCTGGAGTGCAATGGCGCGATCTCGGCTCACTGCAACCTCCACCTCCCAGGTTCAAGTGACTCTCCTGCCTCAGCCTCCCGAGTAGCTGGGATCACAGGCATGTGCCACTATGACCGGCTAATTTTTGTATTTTTAGTGGAGACAGGGTTTCACCATGTTGACCAGGCTGGTCTCGAACTCCTGACCTCTGGTGATCCACCCATCTCAGCCTCCCAAAGTGCTGGGATTACAGGCATGAGCCACTGTGCCTGGCAGGAATTACTACTTTCAACTTTATAATCTTTTATTCTGTTTGAAAGTTTTAAAAACCATTTATAATTTTAAAGTTTTCTGCAAAAGGTTTTGAGGGTTTCAGCCAAGTGAATTTCAGGATTTACAGTATTTGAAAGCATATCTCTCAATGCTAATTTCAAATAACAATATGGGCTTTAGTCTTCTGCTTTTTTCTTTTACTGAGGATGGTGGACAAAATTGCAGTATTAATATACGCTTTTTTCATGCACATGCAGAATATTTAGAAAGAATGACTATGTTCTAAGCCATGGAAGGATTTAATGAGATGTCAGTGAATGGATAGCATACAAATAATAGTCTGTCTACAGTGCAATACAATTAGAAATCAGAGACAAAAGTACTATATTTAAGTAATAGTTAAATAACCAATTTACAACACAGTCCAATTCTAAATTCTCTAACAGAGTTAAGACAAAGGAAACACTTGTACTAATGAATCTTTGATGATTTTTACCTTCACTCCTAAATATTATTATTTTTTCTCACCAATGGATTCACATCACACCCTCCTAATTATGAAGAGAACATTCATTGCTTCTGAATTGAACTACATGTAAATAAATGAATGAGTTAATTTATATCTCACCTCCTTCCATAAAGACTTGAAGGCAGTTCAGTTGCTTGTGAACTCAATTCTGAATCTGGAGAAACCTTCCTTGCCAGTCAGTGGTTGTAACACTAATTTATTAAAGCCATGAAAATTCCTCCAAGATCCTAACCCTTGGCTACAGCCACCAGCATTTGAAAGACTGTTTTTCTCTGGAGAGGAGCTCACACACCTGCCAGGCACAGTCATCTTAGATACTGACATAGACAGATCCCCAAATATATCTTATGTGAAAGAAAAAAAAAGTTGCAAGACAATGTGTAGTGTGTACTGTATGAATTGTTAGATTCTCTAATTTACAAATCAGGTATAGGCTTGGGGCACCAAGAAAGCAAAAGAGAAAAACAAAAACACACAAACCTAACACACCTCTTAAAAATAAAACACACTTTTTAAAAACCTAAAAAAACCCACAACTTTTTGAAAGAATACATTTAAAAAATGCTGAAATAAATATTAAAGAAAAAATTAAAACTTTGACTTTTTGCTAGTTTTTTTTGGTTCAGTATTTTAATTTTGAATTATACATGTGCAGGGCCAGGGGACACAGTAACCATTTTTAGGCTTAGGGTTGCTTAAGTTCTAACTAAGTCTGGCTATGATTTTATAAAAATATTTTATATTTATATAAATTTTTAAGTTTATATTATATTTTTATTTGTATTATATTTATATTTTTAATTTTATTATAAAAATAAATTTTGTAAACTTTATATATTTATTTATATATATTAAATGTTCATATATGCAGGGAAAGCAATCTGGATAAATGCACCTCAACTTAGAAGTAGTTATATCTCTGAAAGACAGGATTTTAACATCTACCTTGTATGTTTCTGTAACTTTTGACATTTTCACAATGAGTATGAGTTATTTTTGTAATCAGGAAAACAATGAAGGTTAAAAACAAAATAAAACATAAAGTGCAGGCAGTGGGCAGTTAGGCCTTGTCCAGGAATATCACTCATCAGTTGTGTAGTTGTGTGTGGTCTCACCTCAGTTGTAGGCTGCTGAGATATTGCTGCCCAGTCTGAAGCTTCATCCTTGATTCACTGCAGTTTCCTTTGATTCCTCTGTCCTTCTGCTGCCACCTCTGACCTGTGTTCCCCTTGTCAGATGGGGCTTGCTTGACATTCATCTGACTATTAAGATTCCAACCCCTATTTTTCTCTTTTCCAGCTGACCCCATGGAATTGACATTACCTCAGACCCTCTGATAAACTGTCAGCTCTTTTTCCTATGTAAACAGGCCCTCTGGGCTGTCTTCTTGTGTGATTCAGAGCTTTATGTACATATTCTGGCAAGCTGGGTCAATATAAAATGTGGATGTGGGGCCTGTAATCCCAGCACTTTGGGAGGCAGAAATGGAAGGATTACTTGAGGCCAGGAGTTCGAGATCAGCCAGGGCAACATATCAAGACCTCTCTCTCTACCAAAAAAAAAAAAAAAAATTACCTGGGCATGATGGCATGCCCCTGTAGCCCCAGTTATGTGGAAGGCTGAGGTAGGAGGATTGCTTGAACTCAGGAGTTTGAGGCTGCAGTGAGCTATGATTGCATCATTACACTCCAGCCTGGGTGACACAGATTCTGTTTCTAAAATAAATCAATAAATACATAAGTAAATGAAATGTAGATACAATCATTTAAAGATATTGAGCACAGTGAGTTTTCATAAGCTGTGTTTAAATGGGAGGTAGCAATGGTACTAGCATAAAAACCAGCTTCGGCAGGGCGCAGTGACTCACACCTGTAATCCCAGCACTTGGGAAGGCTGAGGCGGGCGGAACACTTAAGGACAGGAGTTCAAGTCTAGCCTGGCTAACATGGTGAAACACTATCTCTACTGAAAAATACAAAAATTAGTCAGATGTGGTGGCGGCCACCTGTAATCGCAGCTACTCGGGAGACTGAGGGAGGAGAATCACTTGAACCCGGGAGGTAGAAGTTGTACTGAGCTGAGATCATGCCACTGCACTCCAGCCTGGGCAACAGAGAGAGATTCTGTCTTTAAAAAAAAAAAAAAAAGCTAGCCTTTCCCAGGCAGAGGATGCTCACTGGAACACAGAGCCAGACAAAAAGTGGCCAGTTGGCAGCAAGGAGACTACAATGTTTGGAGAGGAGGGAGTATCAGGTGGTGATGGGAGACTTTGATGGGCTGAGGGGACTTCTCTGAGTGGAGAATTCATCAGGGTCTGCTGCTTCCTGAAGACAAAGGCTGCTGGGGCCAACTGGGATTTACTGGGCTTTAGCTAATCCTTGGTTTGGAGACACACAGATTACCTGTCTGGCCTATTTGTTAGTGTGTTATACAGAGATGAAAACCCAATAAAAGAGAGGCCTGGGAGAACAGAACTCCTGTGAGGTGAGAGGCCCCCTCCCCAATGTAAAACCAATGGCCACTCTGAGCGGGTCTTGCTTGATGGATAGTTGGCCACCCAGGGGGAGAGAGAGGGAGAGAGAAAGAGAGAGAATTGAAAGGAAGGGTAGCACCCAGTGAGGGCTTCTAGTAACCATTTCAGAAAGGAGTTGATGGTACAGATGTGAGAAGTGCAAAAATTTAAAAAGAAAAAAAAAGACAGACCAAAAATAAATAAAAGTAGTCAAGAGGCAGGTGGGGGAACCAAACCTTGTTACACCTGTAAGATTCTTGATTAGGTGTGGCTTCCTCAATCATGTTGTTTATCTTTTCCACGTCTGTTTCCATGGTGATAAGCAGTAAATCAGTAGCAGCAAAGCAATAAAAGCTTTAAAATAAAATGTATTTGTCTTTGGGGAGCAGCAAGAACGGAGGAGCTGGGGAGGCTGGCAAATTTACCTCCCCAAGGAGACGAAAGCAGACTAGTCCCAGGACCCACTGCAAGAAGGTGAAGGAGATCCAGACTTGGCAGCAAGCTTGAGCGGAGGAGGACCCTTGGGGCTTATTTAAAAAACAATCACAACAATGAAAACCCCAGCCCTTCTGTTATTTTACTTGTCCTTCCATTGTGGCATTTATTTCACACCTACTTGGAGATAATAAATTACCCTGTGGTCTGGGTGCGGTGGCTTACGCCTGTAATCCCAGCACTTTGGGAAGCTGAGGCGGGTGGATCACCTGAGCCCAGGAGTTTGAGACCAGCCTGACCAACATGGAGAAACCCCATCTCTACTAAGACTACAAAAACTAGCAGGGCATGGGTGGCGCACCGTCCCAGCTACTTTGGAGGCTGAAGTGGGAGGACTGCTCGATCGAGCCCAGGAGGCGGAGGTTGCAGTGAGCTGAGAATGAGCCATTCCACTCCAGGCTGGGCGACAGAGTGAGATTCAGTCTCAAATAAATAAATATGTAAATAATCCTGTGATCATTTGCTTTTATATTTTCAGCTAGATGTAAGAGTAAAACCATGTCTCAAGTGTTCCTATATTCCCAAGCAGCTGATATAGAACAGGGCATGTTTCAAGGGCTCAATATATTTTTCTTTCTTTTTTTGGTTAAAAAGAATCTTATTTCTATATACATATGTATAATGCATAAATGTGCCCTTTTTGCTTCCTCTTTTTCCTTGGCTCCCTCCTCCCCATCTTCTCAAAGTCATACAATCATATGCAAATAGAATGCATACATACATATATAGATTTTTTGTCAATATATATTTCACAAAAATATGATTATATCATATTATATGCGTTTCTGCCACTTGCTTTTTTTCCCTCAACAATACCTCTTGGAAATCTACCAAGTAAACTTCTGCAATATCATCTCATTCTTTTTTTATTGAGATGGAATCTCACTCATGTTGCCCAGGCTGGAGTGGAAGGACAAGGTCTTGGTTCACTGCAGCCTTGACCTCCCAGGTTCAGGTGATCCTCCTACCTCAGCCTCCCGAGTAGCTGGGACAAGCACATGCCACCATGCCTGGCTAATTCTTTGTATTTTTTATAGAGATGGGGTTTTGTCATGTTGCCCAGTCTGGTCTTGAACTCCTGTACTCAAGCAATCTGCCTGCGTCAGCCTCCCACGGTGCTTGGATTACAGGTGTGAGCCACCATGTCTGGCTCATCATTCTTTTTAATAGCCAGAGGTGTGGCTGTGCTATATATAACTTATTCAAGGTGTGGCTCAGCTGGAGCTCCTGGCTTTCTGGAACTGATTGTTAACATTTCTTTCCAACCTGGCACACAGTGACATCAGGCTGGTAGCTTGAAATCAGGCATGATGGGAATATTTACATCATAGAAATCTGTAAACACTGCAAACCAGGGCTTTTTCCTGGTTTTAACTAGCATACCACTTGGTGCCTGTTACTGTTTGTTTCTGTTTTTTTTCCCCCAGAGTTGGGGAGAAGAATGGCCAGTACAAACAATCCTAATATGTGTGTGTGTGTACGTATGTATGTATGTATGATCTCTTAGCGTTTACTCTTCTATGGGATATAAGAGTGTGATTGATGGGTCAAAGGGAATATATATTTTCTATTTCTAAAGATGTTTCTAGATTATAGAGGGTTGTGGAAATTTGCATTTCTACCAGCAGTGTAAAAACTGTTTTCCTTCTATCCCTGTCAGCAATGGAAATTACCCTCATTTTAATTTTTGCTAGTCTAAAAGGTATAAAATAATATCTCATTATATTTTAATTTGCATCTCTCTGAATACTAACAATTTTTAGCTTCTTTCCCTATGTGTATTGACCACTTAAATATGCTCTTTTGTGAGATGTCTGTTGATGCCCTTTGCCTATTTTTCTATTATTTGTATTTCTTTTGTTCATTTATAGAATCTTTTTATTTTTAAAAAATCGTCTATCCTATACATTACAAATATTTTATCCCAAATCTATTGTTTGTCTACTGACTTTGTTTTATCTTTTGCCATACAAAAGTGTTTTTTAATTGTTACAAGGTAAAATAAAATACGTCTATATTTTCTTTTATAGCTTCTGGATTTCCAGTCTTGGTTTACAAAGCACCTCCCTTCCTGCCTCCATATTGAACATGTAGCTTCCTAAATTTTCAAGATTATTATTGTCTAATTTTTTACATTTGTTTTTAATCTATATGGAGTTTATATTTGTATGTGGTATAAAATAGGAGTCCCATTTTATTTTCTTCCAGATGGAAGTTGTCTTGGTGCCATTTATTAAATAATCCATTCTTTCATGGAATTGAAATACCAAGTATGTCATATAGTAAATTTTCATGTATATACTTGGTCTGTTTCTGAGTTCTCTATTTTATTCCAGTGATCCATTTATCTATTCCCATGCCAATACCAAATTGATTTAATTACAGTGGTTTTATAGTACATTCTGATGTCTAGGAAGACAAGTCTCACCCTTTATGTTTCTTTTTTACATTTTTATTTGCCATTCTAAAGCATTTATCCTTCTATATAATTTTAGGATGATTTTATTTAATTTTTCCTCCAAATCAAAACTTTTTTGTTATCTAATTAGAATTGCATCAAGTGTGTTCATTAATTTTGGAAAAGTTGACATTTTCATCAATATTCTTTTATCCTTTCCAAATATATTTCCAAATATATACTGAGTACCTACTTTGCAACAAGCTCTGGAGATACAGCGGTGAAGAAGACAGACATGGTCCCTACTGTCTTTGAGTCCAGGTTATTTTGTTTATGAATAAGTGGCCCAGTAATTCCACTCTTGGGTATATACCCAACAGCAATGAATGCTAATAACAACAAAACCAGGTGCAATGGTGCACATCTGTAGTCCCAGCTACTCAGAGGTGGAGGCAGGAGGATCACTTGAGGCCGGGAGTTTGAGGCTGCAGTGCACCATGATCATGTGGGAGAACAGCCACTGCACTCCAGCCTGGGCAACACAGTGAGACCCCCATCTCTAAAAGAAAAAAAAAATGAGTGCTAACATCCACCATTAAACAGATACAAGAGTATTCATAGCAGTTTTATGCATAATAGACAAAAACTGGAAGTAACACAAATGTCCCAACAGTAGAATGGATAAATGGTGGCATATTTCTACAATGGATTACCACACAGCCATGAAAAAGAATGAACTATTGATTCCCACAACACCGTAGATGAATCTCACAGATACATTGAGCACGAGAAGGTAGACACAAAAGAGTATATACTAAGTGACTCCATTTCTTTTTCTTTTTCTTTTTTTTGAGACAGAGTCTCACTGTATCACCCAGGCTGGAGTGCAGTGGCACGATCTCAGCTCACTGCAAGCTCTGCCTCCTGGGTTCACACCATTCTCCTGCCTCAGTCTCCTGAGTAACTGGGACTACAGGTGCCCGTCACCATGCCCAACTAATTTTTTTTTTTTTTTTTTTTTTTTTGTAGTTTTAGTAGAGATGGGGTTTCACTGTGTTAGTCAGGATGGTCTCGATTTCCTGACCTCGTGATCCGCCCGCCTTGGCCTCCCGAAGTGCTGGGATTGCAGGCATGAGCCACCACGCCCGGCCAAGTGATTCCATTTCTATGAAACTTAAAAAACAGGTAAAACTTATTTAGAGAGAGGGTAGAATGTGGCTACTTCTGGGAGGTGGATGCATATTGACTGTGAGGAGACACAAGGGAACCTTCTGGAATGGGGGTCATGTTCCACATTTGATCTGGCTGGTGATTACATGAATACATATATAGTATACCTTCATCAAGCCAGACACTGAACCATCCATTTTACTGTTTGCAAGTTGTACTTCAATTAAAACCAAAAAGGATAAAGGTAAACTTATCCACACAGAATTCCTCCCTCCACATCAGGGTGCCTAGGATAAGCAGCCATCTGTGGACCTCTGTCTTATGCCTTCTCCATCTCTGAAACACTGAGTTTTCTAGTGCTTTCTAGGCTGGGCTATTGCAATCTGGAATCTACAGCAGCTGCTGCTCATATCATCATTTTCTAGCCCTCCTTTAAAAAAATGCATTAAAAAAATATCTTGATGGACTACAGTATTGTGGAAAAGCAACAGACCTGGATCAGCCAGCTCAGACTCCCTCTCCCTGACTGGTCAATGAGAAACCCTGGGTTTATGTGCCTTACCCCCAAAAGAGTTATAAAGTTTAGTAAGTGCCTGGAAAGCAGGCAAGACTCTGCAAAGCAATCTGGATCACCCATTACCAATTTGCTTTGCTCACCCACCGTAGTGGCTGGGCCTTATGCTTCCTAGGGGAAAATGAGCAGTTTGAATGCCTGCCCCCTCCTTCTCTCCTCTCCCATCCTATCCACTCTCCTCCCTTTGTTCTCCATTAATGTGTTCTCTAATGTGGGGGTGCCCATATTTGTGGCTGTTTGGGGAGAAAACTTTGAGCCAAACTTGGGGCTTCACACATAACCCCAAGTTGTAAGCATTGTGATGTAGCCTGCAGAGGTCACAAAAGGCAGATTACCATGTGGTGCTGCGGTTGCAGTTATTTCATGCCATTTTGTATTTCCACTCTCTAGGGTAGTGACTCACTGCTTTCCAGTTCAATGTGAGGACATGTCCCACAGTGTTGACTGCCTGATGCTCCTGGAGGACATTCCTAACCCACCACTCACCAAGTTATTAGAAATCTAACTCCGAAATCACTAATCCCCAAATAGCCTCTATTCTCTCAACTGCTGGCTTCCTTGCTTTGATTTTATGCACAGTAGTTCTAAACTCAAGGCCAAAAATTCTACCCCATGCCGAGCCATTTTCAAAGGAGAACCAATATGCTAGGACTAGAGGGGGATTTGAATAGCAGTTAATTGTCAGTTTGTCTGGTGAATAAAGCTTCCTCTCTCCCCCAAGCAAGCTGGTTATTTGTTAAAGTTTGCTGAGGTTTTGGAGCACCTCGCTGTTAGGGGCAGTTCAAACTCAGCAGTTTTAATTATTTTTTTTCTCTTCAGGGGAGGGTCTTGAGAGTTCACAGGAGGGGATGTCCAAGCCCTGTCCTGTGACGGGTGGAAAGGAAGGAAAGGGAAACGATTCAAGCCAGACCAGTCCCGAGTTCCTAATGGTTCCTTTGCCCTAGACAGACCGTATTGGATAGTCGCTTAATCTGCCTCTGGGTTCATTTTAAGTGAATATACGTCTTTCGGGGGGTTGTAGCTTTCTGAGTTGATAAAAATTCCAGACTTGACAGAACACGTTAAAATGTTGTACCCTTGCAAATTGGAGTGCAGAAAAGGTGATAAGCTCTTCAAATGTGTCTACCTTCCTTGGGGTGGGAGTGGGGAGGGGTGCCCTCTGCTTGAGCACATGT
This sequence comes from Rhinopithecus roxellana, assembly GCF_007565055.1. Lineage (NCBI taxonomy): Eukaryota > Metazoa > Chordata > Mammalia > Primates > Cercopithecidae > Rhinopithecus > Rhinopithecus roxellana. The sequence goes on from NC_044559.1 coordinate 72,483,360, forward strand.
AGAAAAGGCATGAGGCTTTTTCCAATTTGAGTTTGTAACATTTTCAAATACAGTGACTCTACTCCTGCCCTCCCTCCCACACTTCGTTCCTGATCCCTGTGGGTCTCCTTTCTCCTTTTGGTCTGAGACTGCAACTTGACAAGATCCAGAAAGGTCTCTTTTACATCTGCCTATTTGTTAGCCATTCTAACCGATTCCAGCAGCCTCTGCCTCCCACCCTTGTTGCTAGGCAGATTCCCTGGTTGCTAGGCCACCACTGCTCCTTCCCTGCCTCAGAAAGAGGTACGAATTCCCGTGACCCACTCAACCATACACCCACCCACTCACACACTGACAAAACAAATAGGTCCTAAACACCTACTAGATGTGAAACCCTGAGCCCAGGGTAGAACTGTTCCAAATGGAAAGAGAGACGGCAAATCCAGGGGTATCTGATATAGAGGTGAATAGTTGTCGTGGGGGTGATGAGCATGCTGTCTCCTGGGAGTTTTCTCAGGGGACAGTCATGGACTTGGAGAATTTTCTCTGACCCTCAGCCTTTTGGGTGCAGAAAACTCATTTTCTGTGCAACCAGAAACAGATCCTTGTCCTGGTGGCAAAAGCACATTGATCAGTCTTGAGAGACTAATGCCTAAAACCAGAATGTGAATTTATTAATTTATAATGTGAATGAAGTCTGTCACATGGATCCAAGATAATCCACTTTTCTGGAAATGATGGTGTCACAGAAGGATACTGGAGAGTTGGTATAAAGCACCAGTTTGCATAGGAAAGGGAATATATCTGTGTATCTATATTAATTTTGATGTTCTTACTACATGTCGGGCAAAATGCTAGATGGTTTACAGATGCAATTTTATTAATTCCTCATATCAACCATGAGAAGGAACTACAAAACACTCATTCCAATGTCACAGAAAAAGCAGTTCTGGTTAAATGACTTAACTCAGGTCTTCCAGCTAATAGATGACAGGACCAGAGTTTGAACCCCAAAGCCCATGGTTGGACCAATAGATTCCAGCTACCTGGCAATAATAGGATGACACATTAGATTGGGGGCAAGTTGGGTAATGGATGCTAAGGCGCTGATGAATGAGCCTGATGGAAATTTCCAATAAACGATGGAACTTTTGGAAGTGGAACTCTGTTGAACCTAGATCTAGAGATGGGAATTGGAAGCATCACCTAGCATTTAGCTCACTTCTTCTGGAGGTGCTCTGAGAGAACAGTTTCTCAATTCTCGGTGATAGTTGGTAGATATTTGTGCTTGTTAGCTCCAGTGTAGCAGTGGAATATAGGAAGGTCATGTGGGCTGGCATCTAAATGGTGTGGAACAGGGGACCTAAAAGGGATTGCTAGGGCTGGGAGCTCAGAGGGAAAGGCTTCTGGAATAATAGCTTCACCACCATCCTGCCAGACAGACATCACCCCAAGAGTCTCAGCACCTAAACCCACCAGAGACCAAGATCTTCGTTTTCTTTTGTTGTTTTTTTAAAGAGACAAGGTCTCACTCTGTCACCTAGGCTAGAGTACAGTGGTATTCACTATAACCTCAAACTTCTGGGCTCAAGCTCTCCTCCTGCCTCAGCCTCCCAAGCAACTAGGACTGTAGGTGGGTACCACCACGCCCAGCTAATTTTCTAAAACAATTTTTTTGTAGACACAGGCTCTCACTGTGTTGTCCAGGTTGGTCTTGAACCCCTGACCTCAAACAATTCTCCCACCTTAGCCTTCCAAAGTGCTGGAATTACAAGTGTGAATCACCATTCCTGTCCAATTTTAGCTTTAAGGAAAGGTAGAAGCAGCCTTGGGGAGAAGGTCGCATGTTTGCGGATGGAGCATAACCATTGAACTCTCTGGAAGGGGCACCCCGGAACCGGCATAAGAAGGTCGGCAGAGGAGTGCATTCCTCATTCAGGGGCCTGATCAGGAGCCCCAACTAGGGGGCAGAGCAGACATAGCACAGCCCAGATCTGGGAGCCAGATTCAGACAGGAGCCTGGGTGGTATTGTTCTGAAAGCCGAGAACTCAATGAGACATGGCAATGGTGTTAACCTATGTGGAGACAAGAGCAACTCCATTGCGGATGCTAACCCGCCATGTTGACTTCTGGGTAGCCCCAGTCCCCTGAGTGCCTCCTGATTCCTACTTTGTTTGTCTCTAGTGTAAGAACAAAGCAACCTTGATGTTATCGCACAAATTATAGGCTATGACGCATATAGCTTTCTTGCCTCTTCTAGAGAGGTGCCTTGCATTGTCCTGCTGGAGTGTGTGCACCCTTTCCCTATAGTATATAAGCCATGGGTCTGGGGAGTAACAGTGCGGAAATCTACCTATCTTGCATCCATGCAAGACCACACTTCTCTCTGTAAGTTCCCCCAATAAAACACCCTTCGTGGACAAATCGGATTTGTCTGCCTCGTTCTTTGTTTCTTGGCCCCGTCGGTATTTGGGGGCTGCTTTGCACATATGGCCCTTTCCCAGAACAACCTCTACCTCAGGCTAAAGTCCAAGCCCTAATGAATTGAGAAAGAATGAGGAGCAAGGAGGTCAAAATCCTGTACCTTTTCTTCCCACCCTTCTTAGCCTCTTGTTTTTGCAACAAACTATTCTGGGTCTAGACTTGAATTATGCTGGGGAAGGAATCTGTGTTCCATAAGTTGTCTGTTTCTCTGCTTTTGTAATTTACTTTTTTGGCGTTCCCCCCAGTTTCCTAGCGAAGTGCTTTTTGAACAATCTCAGCCTTGTCTGGACGCCTATTTGCCCACATTTGGGCCGAGACAGCCAAGGGGTTCCAGGGCCCCTGGAAATTTAGCCTGGTGGGGCCAGCAGCTGTCTCAGCTGGATTTGCAGGAAACAGCTGGTGGAGCCAGGGCAGAGAGAGGTGAAATCTCGAGAGAGGAAGAGATTGAGAAAGAGAGAGAGATGGGAGCAGCTGCAGTTGCTAAGCTCTTCCCGCCTGGGTTCTTCCATTACAGAGGCCTGTCACCGGCTCCAGCTCTCCCCACACTGACTTTACTCAAAAAGAAATAAACAATTTAAAGTAGTAATGCCTCAGAGACTATAAACAGTGAGCATGGACAGTATCTGATGGAGAATCAGACCTAGGGTTCTTACCTTAGACCCTGGGTTGTGTTCACCTGCAAAGCTTAACAGCACCTGGGGTGTGATTCAGTTGGAGGGGGATTATGCCCCAGACATTAGCCCATGACTGTTTGGGGATAAGGTCCAATCAGGGAACATAGCATTCAATGATGGGAACATAGCATTCAATTGAAATAGCAGGGAATTGGAGGAATTTGGGCTTCTCCTGTTAGTTTACTAAACTGAGAGTCTCTCAAAGATTTGTGTATGGCTCTGGCCTGTGCCTGATAGGAGGCCCAACCTGAACCCCTACCTCCCTTACTCGGTGAGCCATGATTTTTACTTAAAGACCTGGAATTATGAAATAACCAGAGAAACACATGAATTCTTTGACTTACTGCTAGTTGGCCCTTTGGGAGAAATGGCTGAGGTTAGGAAGGTGCCAGAGTTACTCAGAAAGTTCTGGGGGGTACCTACTTCTAACCCACAAACACTTTGCAGATGCACGCTTGGTTCCTGGGCAGCAGTGGTTAAATTGAAATCTTGATTCTCTTGGTAACTTGATGGCTTAGTTTAGGCCTCAGGTTGCTGTTCCATGAACTGCCTTGAAATTTAATCACCCAAATTTATTTCCTAGAGTGTTTTTCACCATCTCCTCCTCTAGGCCCATTAGTCACCATCCCGTGACCTGACAGAGTGATTATTAAAGACCCTGTGGTTCCCTTTCACTAGATTTAGGGGTGTTGGTAACTCTGGAGGCAAGTTCTAACTTGAGTCACAGTTGGGTGGATTTTGCCTCAATTGGTTGTGAATCTTCCCTCAGGGCACCTGGAGGCCTGGGAGAATTACACTGTGTACCTCCCATTTCTTCTTTAAAGCTGGCGAGATGGTTACTGGGCTCTTCTCGGGCTGGTGTTTTCAGGCTGGAGGTTATATTATCCTTTGCCCCTGGGCGCATTACAGACATCTCCCAGCTTCAATTTCCCTATTGGTAAAAGGGGATAATGCCCATAAAAAGTTGGTGCTGGCTGGGTGTGGTGGCTCATACCTGTAATCCCAGCACTTTGGGAGGCCAAGGCAGGTGGATCATGAAGTCAGGAGATCGAGACCATCCTGGCTAACACAGTGAAATCTCATCTCTACTAAAAATACAAAAAAAAAAAAAAAAAAAAAAAAAAAAAAAAAAAAAAAAAAGCCGGGCGTGGCGGCGGGCGCCTGCAGTCCCAGCTACTCCGGAGGCTGAAGCAGGAGAATGGCGTGAACCCAGGAGGCGGAGCTTGTAGTGAGCCGAGATCTTGCCTCTGCACTCCAGCCTGGGCGACAGAGTGAGACTCCATCTCCAAAAAAAAAAAAAAAAAAAAAAAAAAAGTCGGTGCTGAGCCTGGCACATCAGCATGCAATGAAATGTTAGCTCCCTTCCCTTCCAGCTGGTACTAGACCTGGGTCTTCCTTTGAGGATCTTGGAAGAGAAATTTTATTAGTCTGATTTGGAAGCATTCTTATAGAACTTTATTTCAATCATAGTTCATAAATGTTTAACTCTCTCCCCCTTCCAATTTAGTCCTCTTCTAAAGTAGGGGCTGCAGACCAGGTGCAGTGGTTCTTGCCTGTAATCCCAACACTGGGAGGCTGAGGCAGGTGGATTGCTTGAGCCCAGGAGTTTGAGATCAACCTGGGCAATGTGGCAAAACTCCATCTCTACCAAAAACTACAAAAAAATTAGCAAGGCATGATGGCACGCACCCGTAGCCCTAGCTACTCAGGAGGCTGAGGTGGGAGAATCACCTGAGCCAGGGATCTTGAGGCTGCAGTGAGCCATGATGACATCACTACACTCCAGCCTGGGTGACCGAGTGAGATCTTGTCTCAAAAGAGGAAAAAAAAGGTAGAGGCTGCATAGAGGTGCCAGGCAGGTAATATAAGTATATAGCAAGCTGACTGGGCACTGTGGGGCCCTGCTGAAGGTAAGACACTGTCTCTCTCCTAGAAACAGTTGTTTCTAGGTGAGAATGAAAGCCAGAATGATCTTGCCTTTATTTTTTTTTATTTTTTGAGACAGAGTCTTGCTGTGTTGACAGGCTGGAGTACAGTGTCACCATCTCGGCTCACTGCAACCTCCACCTCCTGGGTTCAAGTGATTCTCCTGCCTCAGCCTCCCGAGTAGCTGGGACTACAGGCCACCATGCCCAGCTAAGTTTTGTATTTTTAGTAGAGATGGGGTTTCACCAGGTTAACCAGGATGGTCTCGATCTCTTGACTTCGTGATCCACCCGCTTTGGCCTCCCAAAGTGCTGGGATTACAGGCGTGAGCCACCGCGCCCAGCTGATCTTGCCATTTTTAAAGAGAAGCCAGATACCAGCATGTATGATGAAAAGTCTCAAATTTTCAATGTTTTCAATTAATTAAAAAATTTAAAATATTGGGTAGGTGAAACACAGTATGGCTTCCCACTGGTTAGGATGGCAGTGGGAAGGCTTTGCCCTGGGCAGGCTCTGGATACAGTGTTCTTGTTTTTGTGGCCACCCGCTTCCCCACCCCAAGGACTGGGCCTTCCTACTGTCTGCTTGATTGGCCTCTCGAGGTAACTACACGAGCCTTCTCCTCTCCTGCAGACATGTTGGGCCAATTAAAGGTTATTCTGTAGAAATCTCAACCAACAAGTCAAAAGATGAGTTTCCTGCTCTTAATAGATAATTTTTATTGGTTTTGCAATAAACGTATGAAATAGAAACAATAGCAATAAACTAGCTCAACAAGAAATCGAAAGGCTCAGGCCCCCAAAGCCCTTCCCGCCTCTTCTTAATGAGTCTCTAATTTATAGACCAGCTTGCAGGCCCACTTTTCTTTTTCCAAGCTTTGCAAACTTTTCCATCTTGGAGGCCCAGGTGCTCTGGGGGTTTGTGTGCTCATTTCCACATAGTGGCCATAATGGAAGCTGGGACACAGTCATGCCAGACAGGGTGGGGTGGTACTGCCTTGGGGTTTGGGGGTCTGAACCCAGCCTTGTCTCCTTAAGGAGACTTGAGGGTCTGTCCCCTTTGATTTTGTGTTTATCAATGGAGGGCAGAAAAGGAGAGTGACCAGGATAAAAATTCATGCTGAAATGGCCGAGGGCTACAAGTTTAAATTTTGGAGAGCACAGAGGACAGGGAGTGGGCACAAAAAGCATGCAGATGCTAGGGGAAGGAGTTGTATCTTCTAAACCTTTGAACTTCGTCTTTTGGAATGTGCAGAATATTTTTAGTTTGTGGTGCTGGGCCTTTTCCCAGGATCCAAATAGGCGTGCCCCACGCCTGCTAAGGGGGGTAGGGTGGGTGGGGGGTGATCCTGGTGTCATTGTAGACACTGATGAGACCTTGCAGCTGTTCTCAGTGGCAACTCAAGCAAGCTGGAGGCCCTGGGTCCCTGCCAGCGGGTGTTTACTTGCTGGGTTACTGGCAGTGTCAGATGAATGATAGCTAAAGTCAGAAGGGCTCGGTGCTCCATTTGAACATTTCCCCTGGGGCTTGTAGCCCAAAGAACAGGTTATCTGTGTTCCTGATCACGCCTCAAAGAAAGCGCAGGCCTCCTCCGGGCTCATGCTCTAACTGTGAGAGTGAGAAAAGAGGACCAAGTGGGGTTTCCGCATCCACCCCTCCAGGGATTGTATGACCCAGAGTTTGGATGGGTGGCAACAACCATGGCAGCCCATGGCAGGAGGCCCCAGAGGGCATTCACTTGGGATGCTGGTGCTGTCATCCCTGGGGCCAGATTGGCACTCCAACACCCCCCTTCTCACCCCTTCTGGCCATGCCCAGTGAGGGCAGAGCTGTGGGCACATCTCTTCTAGAAATTCACAGCAGCGCCTCAGCTCTCTGTGGCTCTTCTCCTCACCCCCTCTCCCCACTCCCCAGTGAGCTGGGGGGAAAAGACCGCTGACTTTGCAACCCACAGCCCCTGAAAGTCCCCTTCGATAGCATGCTGTTATGCTTCGAGGACACAGGACTGTGAACTCGAAATTGTCTCGCCTTTGTCACCTCCTGGCAGGTCTTTAGAGCTCGGGGAAACAGCCGAGCGGTACAAATCGCAGCGGCGTGGTAAAGCCCCCCTAACTCCTGATGGGCTGCCTGACTCATATCCGTTTCCCTGGCAAAAAATAAGTTTTTGTTATTGCTGGCTTGGCAGAAGCACGGAAGAGTGCACGAGGATCTACTGCCCCATGCATCACTGGCCAAATTGCCTGAGAAATCCCAGCTCTAGAACTTTTCATCGTTGGCTGTGATGTACGGAGCAGAACAGCAGCTCCATTTCCCCCACATGGGGCTCAGCGACGCTGGCACTTAGCAGACCTGCTCTGCTTGCAACTCACAGCAAATGTGGCCTCTCCTTTCTCTTCTCCTCTTCTTGGCCTCTTATCCCCCCAACAACCTTTATCTTTCCCATCCCCCTGTCTGCTCATCAACCCCCTCCCTGCTCTCCCCAGCAGAGCCATAGCTGGAGAATCAGGAGGAGGCCTGCAATGTCATTTCCCTATCACTCTGCAGACGATTCCACACTAATGTTCTTTTAATGCTGTGATGCTGCACTAATTAATAAGCATCCTGCACAGAGGCCTCGCCTCGCCTCTCCTCCCTTCTCCTCCTCTTCCCTCCCTGCCCCTCCCCACCAGCCCCTGAGAAGGCCTCGTCGTCATATCCTGGCATCTGGCAGCAGAGAAAGGATTTCACTCTTCTACCTGGGCTGCCTGATATTGCTATGAGAGATAACTGTATACAAACCAATAATCTAGCCTGACAATCCAATTTACTGACCAATAGCGCACAATCCACCATGTCATCGGCTGTGGGGAGGCCCATAAATTAGTTCCTAGTAATTTATTCTGATCAATAGAATGGGCAAAGTCACTTGTCTCTTTAATCAAAGGCCCTCTCAGAGATGTCAGTGCGGGCAGCTGCGTGGGAGGGAGCAGGGATCCATGAGCAACAAGGCAGTGGGTGCTAGCACCACACCCCTGCCCTGGCTTCCAGAACCCAGAAGGCTCCTCCAAATGGGGCTAGTGTGGGAGGGGCCCAAGGTCCAAGCTGCCTGTGCTTCCCTTGGTCACCCCAACCATAAAACATTGGCTTTCCCCCCCCTTTTTTTTTTTTTTTTGAGACAGAGTCTCGCTCTGTCACCCAGGCTGGAGTGCAGTGGCGCGATCTCGGCTCACTGCAACCTCTGCCACCTGTGTTCATGTGATTCTCCTGCCTCAGCCTCCCGAGTAGCTGGGATACAGGCGCCTGCCAATGCACCCGGCTAATTTTTGTATTTTTAATGGAGACGGGGTTTCACCGTGTTAACCAGGATGGTCTTGATCTCCTGACCTCGTGATCTGCCCGCCTCGGCCTCCCAAAGTGCTGGGATTACAGGCGTGAGCCACCGCACCCGGCCCAAAACATTGGCTTTCAAACAAGCTAAGGACAGAAGAGGCCACGATGGTAATTAACAAGAGATGGACTCCAGGGAACACTGTACAGGGCCCCAACAATGTCTGATTTTTGTCTGAATGTTCAGAATCTTCCTTCCTCTCTTGGTCATAGTGCCCTACCAGCCCTTGTGCTGATGCTTCTCTAAAGAGAAGGATCCTAGTGGGTAAGAGCCAGACTTTGAATGGTGAATTAGCTACTTGGCCTCAGGCAAGCTTCTTGCCTTTCTGTGATTTGCTTTCCTCATCTGTAAAGTGGGACTAATAACAGTACCTATCTCAAAGTTATTAAGAAGATTTAGTAAATTAATTATATGATATATAAGTTAATATAAAATTAAACTAATAAGTGAATATACAAAGTGCTTAGAATAGTGCCTGACATGCAGCAAGCACTATATTGAGTGTTCGTTAACATAAACAAATACAGAGATCAAGGGAAAACATTGATGTGCTTCTCTCTGAAGATGTGCCAAGTCCTTGAGATGGTCTGCTTCCTGACAACTTTGGCTGTTTCCTACCCATCTTCACCTCTTTTCCTCCTTGTCCAAAATAAATAGATAAAGGAAGAGTGTGTTGATGTTAGCTCTTTGAAGTGACAGGGACACTCCAAAGGCTGCCGTGCAAGGTTTTCCCCTTATCTGGGCCCTCTGGCAGAGCCAGTGTGTCGGCCTTGGGGAAACAGACCGATTTTGCTTTAGAGAAAATAGGCCTGATGTTAGACAGCAGGGAGGGAAAGGAAGGTCTGTTACCTGTGCTGGCTGCAGGGACTGGCTTGTGAGGAAGGAGGCAGAGCTTGCTGACATGAGCAGGACACAGGAAGATGCTGGGCAGAGTGCCATAAAGGGCAGTGGTGCAAGGGTCTGTCACCTTGGATTCCCATCCTGGCTCTGCCACTCACTGGCTGTGTGACTTTGGCCAAGTCACTTCAGGTCTGACCCTGATTCTGTATTGCGGCAGGAAAGGGTTTCACAGAGCGATCTCAGAAGTCCCTTCAGGGCCGGGTGTGGTGGCTCACACCTGTAATCCCAGCACTTTGGGAGGCCAAGGAGGGTGGATCATGAAGTCAAAAGTTTAAGACGAGCCTGGGCAAGATGGTGAAACCCTGTCTCTACTAAAAATAAAAAAATTAGCCCAGCATGGCCTGGGCGACAGAATGAGGCACCATCTAAAAAAAAAAAAAAAAAGGGAAAAAGAAAAAGAAAATTAGCTGGGCGTGGTGGTGGGCATCTGTAATCCCAGCTATTTAGGAGGCTGAGGCAGGAGAATTGCTTGAACTTGGGAGGCAGAGGTTGCAGTGGGCCGAGATTGCACCATTGCACTCCAGCCTGGGCGACAAAAGCTAGACTCCAACTCAGGAAAAAAAAAAAAAAAAGAAAAAAGAAAAAAAAAAGAAGTCTCGTCAGGCTCTGATGCTCTGAAATTCTGTATGAATCAGTGAAGGAGTCTGTTGGCTTTTTCCTGATCCCCCTCAACCCTGTACTCCCTGCAATAATTATCTGAAAGACTCCGCAGCCAAGTCAGTAGCCCAGAGAAATCGGCAGTGTCTCAGGAATATTACAGTTCCTAAACAGAACTAATGCTATTTGCTGAGCAGGGAAGGGGTGAGAGCCAACTCATTCGGGATGGGGATTCCTGAGCCCCTGACCCCCAACTGTAACTAGTTCTGGATGTGCAAAGGGCCAGGGGCCTCTGTTCTGCCATCAAGGTCAAAACCAGGACTTCTGATTCTTGGGAACCTTGGAGGCCTCTTTGTTCCATCGTTAGCCCTTAGGGCTACCTCACAGCAGGGAAGCCCATGCTAAAGGCAAAGACTCACTGAGGCACAGAGGGGAAACTGAGCCGAGATCATGCCTGAAACTTCAGACTCCAGTGACTGTCCTTGGATCCTACCCTGGCCTCCTGTTTCCCCATAACAGCCCTGGTGTGTCTATCAGAGATGAGCTGGACGGCTGGGGTACAGCGGTCATCGGGGTGATGGGACCAGGTTGGGGGCCCGAGGCCAGCCCAGGGTGGCTACATGGCAGGTGGACACAGTTTCTGGTGAGCAGGAATCTGGCACCCTCTGCTGACCCCGCGGCAGGAGACAGCTGGTCAACCAGGCTAGGCTGCAGCCACTAGGAGGGGGAGGGGTGGGGTCCAGGACCAAGAGGCAGCTTCCAGTCAAAAGAGCAGCTTCCCTCTCTGAATAGATCATTTTTATTGGTTTTGCAATAAGCTTATGAGACAGGAACAATCGCAATAAACAAACCGAACAAGAAATTGAAAAGATGGACCCCGAAAGCTGTTACTGAGCCCTTCTCACCTTCTCTTAACGAGTCTCTAATTTATAACAAACTCATCATCCCAGCACCTCCAGGGTTCCCTGGTTCCAGGTTGGGAACCCCTGGCCTCTGCCTTGTGTGTGACCTATCATCTCCAGGGTCCTGAGACCTGGCTCCAGAGGTGGCAGGTGGCTCTGGCTAGTAGGAGGAACTGGCCCAGGGATGTCCAGGGACTTCCATCATGGCTTCCTCTGGGAGGATCTGCAAAGTGTGGTCCTGGCTCGCCATGCATCCCCCACCCCTGCCCAACAGGTGTCTCCAGAATCAATGGGGCTGGACCTGAATGGCCCACTTCCCCAAAACTTCTACTCCAACCCTCTGCCCAGCCCTAGGCTGCTGATGCAGGCATGGAAATCATGTTCCTTTCAGACTACCAGGTTAGGGCTTGGCATGGGAAGCTGAGATAGCTGGGGGCTTCCAAGCCCCCAAATTCCATGCTCCTCGGATAGAACTGAGGTCACTGCTGTGGGCTGAGGTTTTTACCTCCTCAAAATGAGAAGCTCCATTAGGGCAGAGCCATGTCTCTCCCTTTCCCCTTTTCCCCTAAAGCTAAGGCTGTCTGTGAGGAGGGCCAAATGCCTCCCATCAGACTGGGCTTCCAGGAGGCTGGGGCTGAGTCTCTTCCTTCACCTGGAGATCCCTAGGGAAAGGCTGTGTTGCCTCCCTAGACTGTAGCCCCCAGGGTCTGGGTCATGTTTCCTTACCTTAGACTGAGGCTGTGGGAGTGCAGGGCTACATTTCCACCACAGGCTGCAGCTCCCTTAAGCATCCATTTTTTCCAGTCCCTTCTGTCACCCAGTTACCCTGAAGCTTTTCCCAAGGTAGGCCCCTGTCTTCTACCTGTCCCCGCTGGGGGAACAAGTCAGCCCCTGTGCCTTTCCTGGCAGCTGGGCATGGGACAGGGCATCGGGGACGGGAAGCAGTGTTCTGCCGAGGACTTTGTGGGTTGGGTAGGGCTATGCTTCTCTGCAGGGGACTGAGTGTGTCCTTGCGAAGCCTGCAATCCTTGGAGATGGCCACAAGATGTCAGCTCGAGGCTGTGGAAATGGCTCCAGTCCTGGTGCTGAGCTCAAATGAAGGAAATCAGACAGCAGCCTGCAAGGCCCTCTCTGTCCCCCACTCAAACTCACAACAATCCTCCGTCTCTCTCCTTTGTCCCCAAATCTTTGCTCCCAGAAGAGTGGGTTCTGAGGCACCTTGACTTCCAGCTCTGGGAAGGATGGGAGCTGCTGCCCCTATTGCAGGCACCCTTGCTGGGAAGAGCCCCGTGTGCCTGTGTTCCCCTCTGTGTCCTTGTGGGTATGGTTTCAGGCCACTACAGCCAAGTGTGAGTGCTCAGGGCTGCCTGTGTTTGTGTGTAACTCTCGGCAGGACTTTGTGTCTGCCACAACAGACAGAGAAATTCAGACCTGAAAGGGCCCTTTGAAATCTGCCAGTTCAACCTCTTGTTTTATAGATGAGGAAACAGAGGCCCAAAGAGAGAGAGAGGAAATGGCTTGTCCAAGGCCACACAGCAAGTCCATGCTGAGCTGTTCCTGGAACCCAGGTCTCCAACTTTGCGGCATGTGTGTGCACCCATCTGGGAGTCTGGTTGACCAGGACTGTGTGCCTGGTATACTTTTGTGTTAGTGATTTGCATCCAATGGGTCCTGGAATGTTCCCTGACTGACCATCAGCCTGCAAGGTTCCAAACAGAATCACAAGGAAATGGGAAGAAGGAAGGCATGGAAAGGAAGGAGGGAGAGACAGAGAAGTACATATGCGTGTAGATGCGTGTCTCTTTTTGCTTCATTGGGACAGAGTGTGATGTCAATGGTTGGATGTGTCTGTATCTCCTTAGGTAAGTGTGCTTGTGTCAGATACCTTGATTCATTCTGGTGTTGAGGTTTGAGTTTGTGTACATGCATGTGTATGCGTGTGTACTAGGACCCATTTGAGGGGCTGCAGGGAGTCAAGGTGTCTTTGGGGAGGCGTTGGTGCTTTTGGCTGGATAGAGTGTGAGCAGTGGTGTGTGCCAGCGGTTGGCGTGCCTGTCAGTGACTCTGGAGCGAGCATCGGTCAGTGGCTGCATGAGTGACTAAAGGTGTCAGGGAGCATAAAGAAGAGGCTGCTCCCTCTCCCCATCTCTTTGTCCCCAATCAGACTGTCTTCCCATGGCCCCTAAGGTTTCAGTGTCCCTGCCCCAGTAGCAGTGAAGAAATCCTTTATCGGTTGAGGCACCAGCCCCCATGTTGGGATTTCAAGGTTCCTGTCGGTTCCATCCATCTTCTGGGGCCTCCTGGTATTAGCATTGATCTACAGGGGAAATGGAGAGCGCGGCTGGGTTATTACGCACCCACCCGCCTTCCCTGGGCTGTGATTGAGTGCACACAGAGAATTTTTGAAACATGGCCACCCTAACTTATTCTGTCTTCCTGCCAATAGCGTGGCATGGGTCCAAATTACAGGTCGATACCAGCTGATCTTTTTATGTTAAACTGTGATGAAGTTGCTTCTGTGGGGAGATGGTATTAGGCCCTGGGTCCTCTTTTATTGGAGAACTTTTGGGATGGAAAAGGGAGGGATGGAGGAATGGTCAAGGGGAGTGGTCAGTCGGGCATCATGGAGGGCAGGTAGCAGTGCATGGGCCAGAAGCATGGGCATTCCCGCAGGGGAGTCAGAGCTCGCTGCACCGGCTTTGGGATTCCCGGTTCCTGCCTGATTTCTCCCCTTGTGACCCTCGCCACACTGAGGACCCTCAGGGACCCCCATCAGATATCCATCGCTCAGCCAGCCTGCCCCTGGTGAGGCCTCTCCCTGCTCCCCTCTAAGGATAGAATTCCATTTCCCTCTAGCCGCTTCCACCCTTCTCCCCCACCCCCACTCTACACACCTGCACCATCAAACGGGTTTGTCTTTAACCTCCAAACAGGGAACTTTAATTAAAGAGACAGTGACCCCTTTTATGAGTTTGGTCGAGTTGGGTTTCAGGGCCCTTGTCACTAGCGGCTCACATAACCCTAACAAAAGCTTGCAGGCCCCAAGAGGAGCCGGTCTCCCTGGTAGACATTGTGGCGGGGGCTCTGGGTGGGATGGGGATGGGGGCATGGAGAAGGGGGAGGCATCCTTGGGTCAAGAACCCCAGTAGCTGCATTGGTGAGGTTGAAGGTTGGGGGAGGGGACAGGTGAGGGGTCTGGGGAGGGGTCACTGACACTGTGAAGTACCTTTGGAGTGCAACCCCCACCCATAGGACAACTGTCTGGACCCCAGCTGTGTAGCAGCTTCTCTCTGCCTGAAATGGTTAAGTTTCCAGCAGGGGCTCCTGCGAATGTCCAGGGCTTGCATCTCATTTGCCTATGGACTTGTATTATAAAACTTGAAGTCATCTCCAAGAGGAATAGACTGGATAGAACTCCAAGAAAAGCTGAATTTTTTTACCACATATTTAAAGGAAAAGTGGTTTTATGATAAAACATAATTGCTAATAACTATAATAACACCACTCAACATCTGGCATGAAACACAAATTCTGTCCTGAACCTGAAGGTGCAAACACTGCACAGCATACACACTGCCTAGAAGGGAGCTGGTCCTCCACATGGAAGAGCTAAATTCAGGTCTCACTGGGCCCCCTGCTCTCCACCTTCCCCACCCCCAGCTCCCTTAAGGACCCCAAGTGTAGACATCTAGTGGGTTCGTGTTGTGAGTTTGAAGGGCCCTTATCTTACGTCCAATCACCTCTTAACTGTTGATTTTTAACCAAGGGCTTCTCTAGGTCCTGTAAGGGATGTTTGCTTGCCCTTTGATCTGGTACTTTGATATCCTTTGTGAATTCTTCAGGCTGGAGAGGGCTGCCCAATCTGCCACACTTTTTCATTCAACAAACATCAGGGGCTGTTAAAAAGAACTAGTGTGTAATTGATTATTTCCAGAGGAATGGGTTTTCACGAAGTGGGGTACACTCCCATTAACCAGAGGCTGATACATTGTCAGTTATCTGCAAAAGGAATTAGCCACCTAAATGGTAATCCAGGGTTGCTCTGACCAGAAACTGAGGTTAAAACTAGCAAATTTGTGGAGATGAGACTCAAGGCCAAAACTGAATGAAGAAGATTCTCAGCACCCCCTCCACTTCTGCCATCACCATGGGATCCTTGCTTCTCCTGGTGACAAGTGTGGTGACCAAGTAGGGACACTTAGGTGGAATGTGGGGACGTCTGTGAGGAGTCAAATGACCCATGAGGGCATACAGACCAGAACTTGCAATGTCATCACACTCTGGGCCTCCACGTTCCCACGTGTGGACCTTCCCCTGTGCACCTGTGGCGTCACCTACCCACATGAGTGGTCTGTCTATGTGTGTGACCTCACCCACAGAGAGAGGTCACAGCCCCTTCCCTCCTCTCTAGGGGAGGGATCTGGAGGCCAGAGGGGCTGGGGAGTAATTGGTTTTGGCGTTTCCTACCTCTGCTGCCCGGGAAGCTTTCTCTGTTTCATCTTCAGCCTGATCAATCCCCAGTCATGTGCCTTTCCACATGGACGCCCCCGACCCCCCAACTCACCATGCCCTCGGAAACTTCGTTAGTGCCATTAATCTGCTGACCCAAGCAAATCACCAACTCTTCCTGCAACTCAGCCTCTCCATCTCTCCCCCAGAGACCACCCCCCAGGATCTCCAGAGCTGGCTCACTCTCCCCTGTCTTCTCATGTTCCCAGTCACCCCTTTCTGTTTGATACCCACCCCCAACCCCATCACTCCCAATCTGGGATTCTCCTTCCTCCTCATTCATGTGTGCACACTCAGTGCTGAGTCTTTTCCTGCGTGTGTGTCCCAGCAGGAGCTTAGTCCATGTCGGCCACTGGCACTCCTGAAGCTGAAAGGGTCCCATGCACCTGCTCCTTAGTAGTAGAGGGTGTAGGGTAAGGCTCTGGCCATAGGAACCATACAAAGAGGAAACTAACAGGTACTGAGCCCTTACTGTGTGCCAGGCACTGTGCCAGACCCTTTTACCGAGTTAGATTATTTAATCCTCACAACCCAAGAGGCAGTCATTATTTTCCCCATTTTATAGATGAGGGAAATTGAAGTTTGAGAGATTAATTATTTGCTCATGAGTAGTAGAGCTAAGATTGGGACCCAGATTTGCCTGACTCATAAACCATAGAAAGAAAGAGCACACCCATCCTTGAGCCAGACCCTAAGACCTAGAAACTTCCTATGTGAAGGAGACCCTGACATGAAGTTTGTTTCCCCTTTTTCCTCTGTTATAGCCAGGCCTTGAGGTGTGTGTGTGTGTGTGTGTGTTGCTATCCTCTTCCTTTCAGCCTAGGAAGCATTCATGGTACCAGCCCCCTGTTGAGGGCGCCAGGTTGCAGGCTGGTGCCAGGATGTACCCCACTCAGCCGGCTCCTGGCCGCACAGGAGAAGGCCCTGTTTCTTCCGTGGCCTCCATGGCTGATGTGCTGGGCCCATTGTCCAAGCAGAAACAAAGACTGCGGATTTAAGCCGAGTGACCAGGCGGCTCTGCCAAGCAGAAAAGACCGCCCCCCTCGAAGCTGGGCCCAGCCGGGGGTTAGGAGGGGGACCTGAGAGAAAGGGGACAGGGAACCTTTGAAAGTAACTAATTAAAGGGCCTTTGCCTGCCCCCTCCCCCTGGGCGCCTAATCTCTCTGGGGCAGCAGCCAGACAATGTGCCCCTCCACCCTGCCCCCCTCACCCGAGTTTTAAAACAAGAGACAACTTGAAGTTAATGAGCGCCACCTGACGGGGGTCCCCTAATGAGAGGGGGCTGCTGGGCAACTCACACATTCTCTGGTTCCATGAATAGCTCCCCCCACCCCCTGAGTTTTATTCATCTAGGGCCAGGGGCGGGGGGCAGAAAGGAAGGGGGCCCTGCTCAACTCGGAGCATGTGGACTGTGGTTCAGGGCAAGGAGAGGCCCTCACAACCCCCTCCCCCATGGCCCATGCCCAGGTCTGAGGCTGAGGCTTACCAGGCTTTGGTCTGAGATCTGGGAGGCCCAAGGCCCAGCTGGGCAGCTCAGGGCCAGCCCTGCTGCATAGGCTCTTGGTCACTGGCATTGCCGCTGGGTTTTCCCAACGGGGCACTGAGGCGTAAGAGGCATGCTTTGGGCTACTGTACTTGGTGGCCAGGACTGGGGTCAGGAGTCATTTGGGAGTGGGACTGAAAGCCTTGCTTGCATATTTGGGCAGTTTCCACCATCTCTGCCTCATCCATCTAACTCTGAAGTCCTGGTCTTATCTCTGATTCCTCTGTCTCTGATCCCTGCCTGGCTGGCATCCCTGAAGCCCTCATTTCCTGCTTCCCTAGATCTGTTCTCCGTCTCTCACCCTTCCTTGTCCCCAACAGTCATTCCTCTCCCAGACTTAGCACCTTTTGCTCCCAGAGTGGGTGAGCAGTTTGTCAACCTCAGGAGACAGGTCCAGCCTCCTCAAGGGTGTGAGTGGGTCCTGTTGCTGTGAGTGCGGAACAGCCTGGGGAGTGATCAAGTGTGCAGAACTTTGGGGAAGATGGGGAAATTGTGAATGACTCCAACTCTCTGCCCTTGAACTGCTTCTGCCGCAAATAACTATCCTTAAACCCACTGCCCATCCCTATTCCCCATCCCAACCTGCACTGGAGCCCGCAATGAGACGTAGAAAACCAAATGCCCCGACTTCTGAAAAATCCGAGAAACGGGGACCCAGGGCAGCCTGGTCTTTGCTTTGAGATGAGGAGACAACCAGCTGGGCTCCTGATAACGATACCACATAATTCCCCCTACTACCCAAAAAAGGCAGGGGCTGGCGGGGTAGCATTTGAAAGGCCTGAGGTGGAGGGGAGACAGGAACCAGACAGCTTGGGGGTCTCCAGCCAGCAGAGAGCCATGGACAGAGGTGACTAATTTCCCAACTACTCATGGTGAAAATATCACATTTCATGCTTTGTTGCCGATTCATAGAAAAATCCTATTAAAACCCAGTAGATTATTTATACAGTTTAAACAAATGATGATCAAAGATTTTACATGTTTTTTGGCCGGGCGCGGTGGCTCAAGCCTGTAATCCCAGCACTTTGGGAGGCCGAGGCGGGCGGATCACGAGGTCAGGAGATCGAGACTATCCTGGCTAACACGGTGAAACCCCGTCTCTACTAAAAAAATACAAAAAACTAGCCGGGCGAGGTGGCGGGCGCCTGTAGTCCCAGCTACTCGGGAGGCTGAGGCAGGAGAATGGCGTAAACCCGGGAGGCGGAGTTTGCAGTGAGCTGAGATCTGGCCACTGCACTCCAGCCTGGGTGACAGAGTGAGACTCCTTCTCAAAAAAAAAAAAAAAAAAAAAAAAAAAAAAAAAAAAAAAAAAAAAAAAAAAAAAAAAAGATTTTACATGTTTTTAAAAGAACCCAGAGTTATGCAGCCTGTCTGGGGCTTAGGCAGAGTGTGGTGGATAAATGTATGGTGTGTGTGGATGTCTTGCTAGGGGAGGGTTAGGGGTAAGATTAGCTGGGCAGGCTTGGGTGGGGAGGTGGTTACAGGCATCTTTCCAGCAGGGGGCGACCTCCTCCCAGTGTTGATACCCCCTCCCAACACCTGATGGGAGCCCCACAGATGGGCAATGATTTCATGCCCCTTTTTGTCTGGTCATCCTCCCTTATAGCTCCTGGACCTGATTCAAACTCCCCAAAAGTGTAGCTGTATGGGATTGGCAATTTAGGGACCATGACTGTGTGGGACTGGGGCTTTGCAAGTGAATGTGCACGATGTAAGCACCATGGGTGGCTGTGTGTCCAAGTCTGGCATCTGTGTGGGGGTCAGTGTGGCACCCGTGAACCAGGCAGTGCATGCGGTGTGTCTCTCTTGGCCACCTCTGTGATTTACCTTCCTCTTAGTCCCATGCTGAAGGTCTCTCCATCCTACAATAAACCTGGCTTGTTGTTGCTGTTACACATTCACATGCACAGGTTGCACCTGCTCAGACAGATGCTTTTTGAGAGGCAGTTCCCAGTGGCTTAGCTTGGATGGTGGGCAGTGGTAGATGAGTGGAAGAGGTAAGGGCCTCTTTGAATGGACTTTGGGGAACCCCAGCCTGGGAAGAATTGTTCCCCTACCCAACCTCTGAAGGACCCAGGGAACCCCCTGAATCTGCTTAATCGCACCTCCCTTTGGGGTTTTAGCTCCCCATCATGCGTCCAAACCCTCCGATGCAGGAACCTCCAGGACTATCCATGGCCTGTCCAGGGGGACCCTAGTTAGGCCCCTCAGGATCCATCTGACCAGAAATTGAACTTGGCCCTGGCCTGGCCCCTGAGACTAGAACATGTATTGGGGGTGCAGGGTACATTCCCTTTCAGAACAAGCTGCCTGCCCCCAGGGCCACTCCATCACAGGCTGAAGCCCTGCAGCAGGACCCCCCATCTTGAAGAAAGGTGTGCTAAGTGATTGCGATCCCAAGGTGGAGGTCAGCCTAGAGCCTTGTTGCCCTTGTCGTGAGAACTTGGAGCCTAGTTCAACTCCAGGAGTTGGATGAGGGCCGGAGGGAGGGTGGATGAGCTGATGCCTGGGGCAGGGACAGAACAGCCCTGCATCCCGCACCCAGTGCTGCCTGTGCCTGCCCACCAGGCCGTCCTGCCTCAGCAGTTTTATTACTTACAGGGAGCTAACGCCCTGGGGGGAGGCAGCTTGTTCTGAAGGGGAATGTTCCCTGCACCCCCAATATGCGTTCCAGCCTCAGGGGCCAGGCCAGGGCCTAGTTTAATTTCTGGTCAGATGGATCCTGAGGGGGCTAAACTAGGGTCCCCTGGACAGGTCATGGATAGTCCTGGAGGTTCCTGCATCAGAGGGTTTGGAAGGGGCATTGTAGGGGGAGAAGAGACAGAGTTAAGGGGAAGTGTGATTCTTCCCTTGAAGGGAGGAAGGGCTGGAAGCAGCAGGATATGGGGGCATCTGCCTCCTTGGAGAATCCCCCAACTGGGACAGGGGAGAGCAGGAATCATGGAGGGCACCTCACCTGGTGTGAGTGCTCAGGGTTGCTGATGGGCCTAGGGGACATGAAGTCTTCTCTCTGCTTGGTTTGCTTATGTGTTTATTGCTCCTTCCGCAAAGCCGGCTGCAACAGTGACAGGAGTGCCCAGGGCCTGTGCAGCTAGCTAAGGAGCGAGACCCGGCCTGGGGATATTTAACCACCTCATTGTGGAGACCCTGGCCTATTTGTTTTTGTTTTCTTCCCTGACTCTCTTTTCTTTTCTTTCTTCCTTTCTTTTTTCTTTTTTTTTTTTTTGAAACAAAACAGGCCACATTTGGGAGCCTGGAATATCAGCGAGTAGAACAATCGCTTGTGAGTGCTGCATCCATCACATCACAGGCTGAGGTCCTGTCCTGCAGCAGCCCGGCCAGGAGGAGCCACCGCCGGCCCTGCTGCCGTCACCACAGCCCGCACTTTATTAGAATTTATACATTGCCCCGATTGAGGGGGAAAATAATTAACACCCCTACAAATATATCGTAAACAAAATATTTATTAGAAATAAATAACTCATTTATTTTGCATATTTCATTTCAACAATAACATTACCCAATTTATCATTTAACATTTTTGCAAGACAATTTAACGACTACTTATTAGCATTTCCATTTTTCACCCGCGCACCATAAAGCACAGGCGCTCCCCAAATGGCCTGACACAGGCCGATCCAGGGGCTCAGAAGACCCTGGGGAGGGCTGTGGACCCCCTGGATCTCTCTCTCTCTCTCTCTTTCTCTCTTTTTTTTTTCATTGAGATAGAGTCTCGCTCTGTCGCCCAGGCTGGAGTGCAGTGGCACGATCTCGGCTCATTGCAACCTCTGCCTCCTGGGTTCAAGTGATTCTCCTGCCTCAGCCTCCTGAGCAGCTGGGACTATAGGACCATTCCCAGCTAATTTTTGTATTTTTAGTAGAGGTGGGATTTCACCATATTGGCCAGGTTGGTCATGAACTCCTGACCTCAGGTGATCCACCCGCCTCAGCCTCCCAAAGTGCTGAGATTACAGGCGTGAGCCACCACCGTGCCCGGCCCCCTCTCTCTTATATATTCAAACGTATGCAGGACAGACAGCCCACAGCAAATATATGCAGTCACCTTTGACCATAGACATCCTCTCCTCACATAAACTATGGAGCTGCTCTCCCCGGAGCAGACACCTCCAGAAGACACACACAAATATACGATTGACACTCCAATGTTCATGCTCACGTGGGCCCCTAACCACCCCCACATACACATGTGCACGCGTGCACACACACCCACACACACACTCACATTTCTCGTGGCCCACACCCAATTTCACACAGACACAGTCACTGGCTGTGCACTCATGCCAACCTCAGATCTCACATACGTGGGTAATGGAGAGGAGGGCAGTGCCACCTCTTCCCTCTAGCTCCACAGGGGTGGGGTGGGGCATGGATGAGAAGCCCAAGTGCAGGATCTGAGTCCCCTTCAGCCACCACCTGTGGCCCTTGGGCTTCCCTCTCTGTCCCTCTTCTGTTTTCCCCTGCTCAGCAAGGATTTCCTGGGATCATGTGCTCATTTTTACTTCAAACTTCTGCCCCAGGGAGGTCATCCTGAAAAGGCTGGCTGGGTCTCTCCAGTGCCCAACCCCAAGTATGTTCTCTGGGAAGGAAGTGTGTAAGAACCAAGCCTCAGCTGCTTGGGTTCTGGGCTGTGAATCAGGGCTGGAGCTCTGGGCTATAAAGGAGAGGTTAGAATCTGGGTGGAGTAAAAGTTAAACTGACTGCTGATATTCGGTGCATTTGCGTGTCTCCTCTCCACCCAGAGTCAAGGCCCAGCCTAGCTCCTCTGCCTGCTTCCTTCTGTGGGCAGAGAGAAGGGAGCAGGGAGAGTCAATATCGCAAGTGACAGACAGAGTTGGAAGACACTTCTCCATCCTCCCACCCCCTAGTTCTGACCTGGTGCCTGGTGGAGGTGGAGGGTGTCCCTAAATGCTCATGGAATCAAACTGGAGCCCCCACCCCACCCTCTTCTCAATCCCTAAACAGTACTCATTCCTGTGCATGTCTGTGTGAAGACACGGGCTGAGGGAACAGATGGGTGCACAGCCCTCAAGGACACACAAGGGTACACATATGTGCATGCGTGTGTGCCACTCCATGTGCATTCTGCCCAGGCTGCCTCAATGCCCCACCCCCAGCACCAGTCATAACGTCTGGGAGATTTGGGTCCATTTCGGGGGGTGTTGAAGGGCCAGGGCTGAGATGTTCCCCCTAAGTGCGTAGCCTCTCTGCCCTCTCTCTGGGAGGTGAAGGTGGGAGGCTGGTGACTGGGTTGGGGGTGTAGCTGGGGCCCAGGAGACGGAGCAGGGGGGCCCTTCAGAGTCATCTAGCCAGGGGATGGGGGCAGGGCCCGGGGGGAGCACACACAATGGCTGGAGGTTGGAGGGTCTGAAACTGGAGACTTTAATAAAAGCCACTGACAGCAAATAAAGCTGCCAGGGGAGTCCCATTACCCACAACAAGGACCCTTTGTGAGCTAAGCAGGACTCAACTGACCCTTCTCCACTGGCCTGGCCCCATACCCACCCACCCAGGCCCCGTCTCCCTGCAGGCTCCATAGTCCCCATCCCCAGCCCAGCCCAATCCAGCTCAGGGGCTTGCCATTGCTGAGGGGATTGGGCTGGGGGATGCTCCTACAGCCTGCAGGTCTTTCTCTACACCTACCCTAATCTCCCTGGTTTCCAGTGCCACTGGTCTTTGGTTGTTTGGCCCCCTTCACAAGTGTTCAGTAACTCTACTGTAGGATTACCTCTGGTTAAGTAAGTGGGGAAGCTGATCCCTGCTGTGGCCTCCACCTGGTCCAGTGGTGGGGCAGGGGATGGATACCCATGGTCGGCCTGATCCTGATATGGACCCTGGTATGGGCCTTAACCCTAAGCCAGCCCCGCTCCTCTCTGGAGACCAATGCTGACCCCGGTACTGTGGTATATCAGAAAGACTTCTGCACTTAGGGTCAGGCAGACCTGGGTGGAGTCCTGGAGCTGCGCCTTACCAATTGTTTGACCTTGGGCAAATCATTTCTCCTCTCAGAGTCTGTTTCCTCATCTTTTCAATGGAGCTGGTTTATTTATTTATTTATTTTAATTTCTTGGGTTTTATAGACAGGGTCTTGCACTGTTGCCCAGCCTGGAGTGCAGTGGCGTGATCATAGCTCACTACAGCTCTGACCTCCTGGACCGAAGTGATTCTCCCACCTCAGCCTTCTGAGTAGGTAGGACTACAGGTGTGTGCCACTATGCCCAGCTAATTTTGTATTTTTTGTAGAGATGGGGTCCTCCTATGTTACCCAGGCTGGTCTTGAACTCCTGGGCTCAAGTGATCCTCCTGTCTCGGCCTCCCAAAGTGCTAGGATTATGTGTGAGCCACCATGCCTGGCCCAGTGGGGCTGATTTAAAAGGGTTCCTCTCTGAGGGTTAGGATTAACGACCTAAAAGATATAACACATAAACTTTAAAGCACCCCACAAAAGAGGGTTGTTATAATCACTCACTTCAGCCCCACTTTGAAACCAAATTGTAACTTGAACTTCGAACTCCACGAAGGTTCTGAGTCTTGCTCTGATTCCCAACCCGACAATGATATTGTTAAGGGCATAGGAAGCTTGATGAACGTCTGTTAAATGAAAAATTGCAGAAAGGGATGGAAGACATTCTAACCCCTGACCTCAGCTAGGAAGCCCACTGATTGCTGGAGGGTCTGGGGGAGCCAGGCAGGGAATGGAGAAAGCTGGGGGTCAGAGCACGGGCCTGGAGTCTGGGGACACTTGGAGGAATAGGGGAAAGTGGGTTCAGGGCAGTCAGGGTGCTCTGAAGCAGAGTTGGGGGTGCTCAGAGGGAAAGTTCTCTGAGGTTGGGTGCCGAGGAAGGAGGTGGAAAGGGGGCAAAGCATAGGGCTTGGGGTTGCTGCTTTAAGGGCAAGGTGGGGCCTGAGATGGGGGCACCACACAGGGTCAGAAGATGGGGGTCCCGCTATCACAAGTCCCTCCTTGGTCCGGCAGGAGAGGATTCTGGTGCAGGGCAGGGAGGGAGATTAGGAGGCGCTCTCAATTGCCTTAATGGGCTCTAAGAGGCGGGATCCTATTACAGCTCGGGGTGCCCCGGGGTGCCTTGCTGGGAAGACAAGCTAATCTGCCATGCAAATTAAATCCTGCCTCAAGACGCAAGGCCTGCTTAATGTGATCCATTACACAGTTTACTTGTTTATATCTAATATTGGAACAGGCAGCCCGGGCGGGCGACAGCGGCAGGCGGAGCGGCCCAAAAGCAGGAGAGTAAATTACCAGCAAAATGAGCTTTTCCAGCCTCAGCCACTGCCACCACCCGTGCCTTCCTGGCTTTCAGCATCCTGGGCGCCCCCTCCCGCCCGCCCGCCTGCAGCGTCCCCTCACTCTTGCTGCTGTCCCGCTTCCTCCTCATCGGTCTTCAAGTCTCCTCTTCCCTTTGTCTTTCTCCTTCTTTTCCTGTCATTTGGCCGCTGTCTCTGTCTCTGTCTCTGTCTCTGTCTCTGTCTCTGTCTCTGTCTCTGTCTGGTTCCTTGTTTCTTCCTGTCCGTCTTGTTTCAGCCTCGTCTCTTGAGGCTTTCTGGCTGCTTTTTTCCTCCTCCTATTTGGATTTCCAGCGCTCACTTTGGGCTTTCCTCCGCAGTGCTTAATCTCTTCCTGCAAGAGAGACAGAGACATGTGTCTCTGTGGGTGCTGGGTGGCTGTGTGACACTGTGTGTGGGGAAGTGGAGGGTGAGCCCAAGCCTGGAGGACATGCTTGTGCACACACTCCTGGCGGAGCCCTGCGAGATGCTGGGCACTGGAATGCCCCACATGCTGACAACACTGTCCATGATGGTGAGGGCGCACATTCAGTGACCTTGAGGTCTTTCTATGGCAAGTGTCATCGAGCCCTGTGTGTGGGCATGGATGGGCTCCTGGGACCCCTCTTTCTCTCTCTCTGTCTTGTGTGTGTGTGTGTGTGTGTGTGTGTGTGTGTGTTTGGGGTAGTGTTTTAATAAACCTTATAAGAGGTTGCCTGCCATCTTTCCCATGCACCCTTTGGCTGGGGCGTCCTTCCCTTATGCTGAAGCTTCCCTCATCTTCCTCACACTTCTTCACCCACAGGCCACACTTCTTCCAGCTCCTGGAGTGGCCCCAAAGCTTCCAATGCCCCAGGGTCACCTGACTGTCCACCATCTGAGTCCTTGTGTGTCACGTTTTGCTCTGCTCTGTTTCTGGCCCACTTCCTCCACCCCACTTCCCACCTCTGTACTCCTCTGTGGAGTCACTGTCCCTCTGGCTGGACATCTCTGAGGCCCAAGCCTGCACCTCCAGGAGAGTCAGAGGCCAAAACAGAGCCAGAGACAGAAAGAAAGAGGCTGAGGTGAGAGAGACACACAGAGACACTCACCATGGAAGAGGGGGTAGAAGGGGAGGTCAGACAGAGAGACCACAGGCATGGACAGATACAGGTTGGGCCAGGCAGCAGAGAGGCCCAAGAGGGTGGGATGGTCACACGTCTGTGGCTGGGGGCTCACACTGAAGCTCACAGAAGCCCAGGCCTGGTGTTAAGGGGGCTATTTCAAACTCCAAAGCTGTTTGAGGTTGGAGGGGTGTAGGGATGGGGGCTCCCTATCCTCTGGGCTTGATGGGGCACCTGCCCTGTGACCGTATTTTGAGGAGACATGAGTGACAATGGCCTAAGCCTCTGGCCCCCTGACCTGTGCCTGTGGTCCTGAGAGGAGCCAGCCCTCCTATCAGGCTCTGAGAGCTTTGGGCCCCCAGGACAGACGGGGCAGAGGGAGAGCAAGCTCCTACAGCTTTCTGTGATGTGTACAGCTGCGGCTCTTGTGCCTGCCCTGCACACACACTCACACACACGTGCCACGTGCCAGGCTGGAGGCTTGCCAGCGAGGCTCTCCTGGCCCGGGTCCATGGCCCTGGCTACAGTCTTTATGCCTGGGACTCCTGGTTCCCTAACCTCCTGCTCCCCAAGGGTCTTGTCCCCTTTCAGACCAATGAGCAGTTTTGACCCCCACTCTCCTATTCCTCACCTCTCTGGGACTACTGGCCCCCCAGTTCCTTCCAGTTCCCAAGAACCCTGGAGCCCCTGGTTCTTCAACTACCTGGCACACATCTTCTTGTCCCTGACCTCTGGCCCTGTTTGGGGGTGGGGGAATCCTGACGGGTGGGGGTGGGAGGGAAGGTGTGAGTCTGTATGTCTGTGTGGAATGGGGGCTGTTTAGATAAACAGATGGCAACAAATGGCATAAAATTATATACCCATAATGTCAGTTCATAACATTTTGTTCGACATACTTGATTTAATCGCTTAGCTGACGATTTGGCTTTTGGGCCCATATGGTGGGGAATGAAGCTGCATGGCACCCGCTCCAATCTGGCTCTTTTATCACCGAGTCTGGGGGGGCGGGGATGGTGGGGGTCTGTGGGGAGAGGAGAAGTGATGCAGATGGAAAGAGAATGAGCTGACAGGAGGGGGCCCAGGGAGGGGGTAACTGCAGGGACTGAAGGCGACTGGACCCTGGCAGGGCAGAGGAGGGCATCTGGAGACAGTGTGGGTGGGGCCGAATCAGCCAGGATGGACAGGACTGTCCTCAAGGGACCTGGACCCTATGGCTGACCTCACTGGACTCTGCTAGGGCTGTGGCCCAGATCTGCCTCCCTGAGCCCAGTGACCTGACACTGTCTTTTTCTCTCTTCAAAACCAAGACCCAGACCCCTGGAGCTATCCCCATCACTTCTGCCAAACTTAGCAATTTGTGTGTGCACACATATGTGCATCCATGTACGCCTGCCTGCTTGTGTGTATGTGCGAGGACGTCTGGGAGACCAAGAGATGCCTTGTGTGATGAGTTCTGTCTGTGCAAATTGCCTGACTTTCACTCTGAGCGACTGGGATGAGGTGAATGAGTGTTGGTGGACTGAGATTGTTATGGTGTGACTGAGTGGATGGGTGCTCCTGACACACTGTGGCACGCAGTAGGCATTCCAGCAGTGTGCTAAGTACGTGCCTCGCAGAGGTTTGTTCTGGGTGTGAATGCCAGACTGGGGAATGACGTGTGTGTGTGTGTGTGTGTGTGTGTGTCCAGGCCCTTCAGGGGACTCGCCCTGCACTCTCTGCAAACAAGCCAAGCCCTGTGCAGAGTGCCCTCTCTTAGTTCTCTGGCTGTGGTTCCCAATCGCCATTCACCTGGCCTCTGCTGGGCACTCAGAGAAGAGTCTGGCTCTTCCCTACAGAGATCTCCCCGATTCCCCACTGCCAGTCCAGCCTGTTTATGCCCTGCCCACCCCTCCTCCCGGTCTCAGAGCTGTGCCAGACCCCACAAGTGTTGCAAATCTGGGCCTAAATTGGCGCCCATCACTCATGTCAAAGCCTCATCTGCCCCCTGCTGGGTGCCACCCGCTGGCTCCAGAAAGGGGTGGGGAGCCAGCCCAGGATGGGGGCTGGTACCTGCAGAGGGTTAGGAACCTGCTGTCCTCTCCCCAATCCCCAGGACCCCGTCCCCCAACCCCAGCATGGGCTTTGTGTGCATGGAGGCTCCTGGGCTGTGCTGGGGGCCTTGCCACCCATCTGCCCTTCTGGAGTCTCTGCCACTGTCTCCCTGTGACTTCATAAGGGACTCCTTCCCTCTGCCACTCGTTTTGTCTCTGCCTTTCTCCCACATCTCTGCTTCTCCCTCTCACTGCTTTTTTCTCCTTGTGCCTCTGAGGATCTCTGAAGGTGGAGACCAGGGCTGGGCTGGAGCTGGGGACCTATGCTGACCCTCTCCACATGGGAAGTTCTATTACCATCTTCCCCAATCCAGCAGGATTCTTCAGGAATGTTACCGGGCCCTGTGGCAGGGCTGGCCCTGCTGGTTGCTCTCTACCTCCCACAGATTGTGCCCTCAACACTCGGACTCCCATGGGATGTTGTGGTGTTTGTTTGTTTGTTTGTTTTGAGACAGAGTCTCGCTCTGTCACCCAGGCTGGAGTGCAGTGGCGCCATCTCGGCTCACTGCAACCTCCACCTCCTGGGTTCAAGCGATTCTCCTGCCTCTGCCTCCCAAGTAGCTGGGATTACAGGTGCCTGCCACCACACCCAGCTAAGTTTTTGAATTTTTAGTAGAGACGGGGTTTCACCCTATTGGCCAGGCTGGTCTCAATCTCCTGACCTCAGATGATCTGCCCCTCTTGGCCTCCCAAAGTATTGGGATTATAGGTGTGAACCACCGTCTCCCTGTGGTTTGACCAAACTCTCAGCTCTCTCTCAGGCCGCTTGGCCATTCACTTGTTCAACAATCATGGGGCAAATGTGATAAGCCTGACACTGTGCCAGCCAAGATCAGGAGGACACCCATTGGCCCTGCCCTCCAGGGCTTCACCGTGTAAAGGAGACAAGTATGCAAACATATCAGGCTGCTGGTGTTCCAGCAGGTGGAAGAGAAGTCCCAATGAGGCCCAAAGGAAGGGGAATTCTATGGGTAGGGATATGGAAGTCTGGGGAGAAGCTTTAGAGAGAAGGGGGTTCTCAGCAACTTTAAAAAAGTTTTCTTTTTCTAGTTACAAAAGTAATATTTGCTCCATGCAGAATGTATAGAAGGCACAGAAAAGCTCAAAGGAAAACAAAAATAAAATAGAACCTTTAAAAAAAATTTCAGGAAGTCTTGAAAGATGATGGGGTGGTTGGGGGTGGGAGGAAGCTGGGGTCCAGTGGAGTTTGGAGAAGGACATTCCAGATGGGCAGGGAACAAGGCACCCTAACATGAATCTGGGACATCTGGTTGTTGTAAGAAATCAGCTGTGGCTGAAGTCTGGGGTCCCGTGGGCTAGCTGAGGAGCTGACCTTTGCTTTATAAGGAATGATGAGCCTGTGAGGGTAGTAAGTAGATGAGTGATGTGTTCCTATTTTCCACTTCAGAACATTTCTGGAGGATGGATTGGAAGTGGTGGAGACCCAAAGCAGAGAGACCAGCTGGGAAATCACTGAGACAGCATGAGAGGTGGTGGCAGGGATGGTGTAGTGGGATAGGAAAGACGAGAAACAGTGGGAAGGCAGAATGAATGGGAGTTGAGACTGCTGCGATGTGGGGGTAGGGGTGGTAGAGAAGGAAAGGCTGAGAATGAAGCCCAGGCCTTGGGCTTGGTCAGTTGCGTGGCTGGTGGTGCCATTCACTAAAACAGGAGACCAAGTAGAGGAGTGGGATTCAAGTGGGCATGCAGGCAGGAATGAGTTTGCTTTGGGACATGTTAAGTGTGAGATGGAAACGTCCAAGTGGAAAAGTTTAGTTGGCAGTGGAATATACAGGTCTGGAGCTGGAGGGTGTAGATTTGTTCATTTCTTTGTATTAGTTGAAAAATATCTACTGGATATCTATAATAGATTGGGCTGAGGATTCAACAGTGAATGAGACAGACTGCACCTTTCCCTTGTGTGGCTCACAGCTCCCTGTGGAGAGGTGAGATCTGAAGCCATGGGAATGGATGGACTTTACAGAGGGAGGGTAGAGGTAGGTGCCAAAATGCCAGCATCTCAGGGCTGGCAGCAGGGCAGCACAGAGCGAGGGCCTCTTCCTGCTCTCAAATCACAGAAGGCCACTCCATGCGCTTGCTCTACTACCTTCTTAGACACGCTTTGACTGGATGTCTCCCGGGGTCCCTGTTCCCCAGGCCTGCTCCTGCCAGTGTGCTCATGGCCACTCACATATGTCTGCGATCCTCCCTGTGTCTGCCCTGCCCCCACATGTGGGGTAGTGGAAAAGAATTTCAACAAACTCTGGTTCTATGTGACATATAAATCCTATTTAACACCTGACATCGTTTGAAATAAACTGTCCGGGCATCATAGCTCATGCCTGTAATCCCAGCACTTTGGGAGGCCGAGGTGGGCAGATCACTTGAGGCCAGGAGTGCCAGACTAGCCTGGCCAACATGGTGGAACCCTATCTCTACTTAAAAAATACAAAAATTAGCCGGCCGTGGTGGCGCATGCCTGTAATACCAACTACTCCGGAGGCTGAGGCAGAAGAATTGCTTGAACCCTGCCAGCAGAGGTTGCAGTGAGCTGAGATTGAGCCACTGCACTCGTGCCTGGGCAACAGAAGGAGACTCTGTCTAAAAAAAAGAAAAAGAAACCAAGACTCCTTGCTATGGTCTTCAAAGCCCTTCATGGTCCGGCCTCTGCCCAATTACTCAGCCTCATCTGCAGCCAAGCCTCCCACATTGCCCAGGGACTACCTTTGCAAACAAACTCCCAATCTGACCAGCTCTTGCTCTCTCCCACCTCCAAGCTTTGCATATGCTCTTTCTCCTGACCCCATCTTCTTCTCCAAGCCAGTCAACCCAGCTGACTTTTTTTCTGAGACGGGTCTCGCTCTGTCACCCAAGATGGAGTGCAGTAGTATGATCACAGCTCACTGCAGCCCCTCCTGGGTTCAAGCGATCTTCCCGCCTCAGCCTTCCAAGTATCTGGGACTACAGGTATGCACAACTGCACTTGGCTGATTTTTAATTTTTTTGTACAGGCGAGGACTTGCTATGTTGCCCAGGCTGGTCTCCAACTCCTGAACTCAAGCAATCGTCTCAACTTGGCCTCCCAAAGTGTTGGGATTACAGGTGTGAGCCACCATACCCAACCTGCCCCAGCTAATTCTTAATGACCTAGCCCCAGTGCTTCCATTCTGGAGCCTTCCCTAGTCTGCCAGAGCGCACTGGAGGCCCCTCTCATAGGTTTCTGTTATGGCACAAATGTTTATGTCTCCTCAAAATTTGTGCTGCAGTTCTAGTCCCAAGGTGTTGGTACTAGGAGGTGGGGCTTTTGGGAGGTGATTAGGTTGTAAAGGTGGAGACCCCATTCTCAGGCTGGTGTTGCTATAAAAATAAACAAGCCAATAAATAAAAAGAGACACCAGAGAGCTAGCTAGTCCCTTCCACCATGTGAGGACACAGCAAGAAGGCACTATCTTTGAGAAGTGGGACTCATCAGACATGAAATCTGCTGGCACTTTGATCTTGGACTTCCCAGGTTCCAGCGCTGGGAGAAATAAATTTCTCTTGTTTATATGCCACCCAGTTTCTGGTATTCTCTTATAGCAGCCTGATGGACTAAGA
This sequence comes from Rhinopithecus roxellana, assembly GCF_007565055.1. NCBI lineage: Eukaryota > Metazoa > Chordata > Mammalia > Primates > Cercopithecidae > Rhinopithecus > Rhinopithecus roxellana. The sequence continues at coordinate 72,514,331 of NC_044559.1, forward strand.
CGGTTCTCTTTAGGAAGGCCTTATTTTCTCTACCTCCAGATAAGGAGATCCTTTAGGACACGGCTTGTTTTGTTTTCATTCATCTTTACACCCCAGTGCCTAGCATAGTTCTGGGGACATATTAGGTGTTCAGGACTATAAACTGTGCACTGAAGGCAGGCTGCTGTTGAGATCGGGCTGGAGGGGCAGGTGGGCTGGGTGTTGGGCAGGGCTGATTTTAGAGACAAGGCTGGTTTTAGGGGGCTGATGTGGGGTGGAGGAAGCTTTGGCATTTGGGGTAACAGCTGGGTGTTATGGTAGGTGGTGGGAGGTGGGCTGAATGTAGTAGGGGTGGATCTGGTGTTGGGTAGTGTGGGGTGTTTGCAGGGGGGATGGACGTTACAAACGTGGTGTTGAGAGCTAGGCGGGTAACTAGGTGTAGGAGAAAGGGGTGAGCAGGGGAGGGAAGGGGAGGGAGCTGAACGCAGGAGCACAGGAGAGAGTCCCCTCCTGAGACCTCTCCAGGGTTCTGACTTTTAATGCTGCTGATCCAGCTCTTCCTCAGTAACCAGCTTCTCCCCAGAAGGAGAGGAGAGGAGAGGAGAGGAGACCTGGGGAGAAGAGCCTAAAAGGGTGAAGAAGGATTTTCATTATGAAGTTAATTAGCTTCAGAGCCGCTGCACCTTTCAGGACGAGGAATTAGAGGGATTTAATTGCTTTATCAGCCTTCCCTTTGATTTTCAGCAATCAGGCTGATTCCATTTAATTTAACTGCCACAGACGAGGAGAAAATTGATGCGCTCACCTGCCTCGGAGCAGAAAGAGAGAGAGTGGGGAAGAGGGAGAGGGGGAGCCAGAGAGACTGGCAAACACAGAGCCTGTAGATTAATGAAAACCAACAGCATTTGCTCACAATTGGAGATGAAGTGTGCCCTGGAGGTGTTTGGAACTGTGTGTGTGGCCCTGTATGCGTGACTCTGTGTGAGTTTGTGTATGGGGCCGCGTGGGAGTTTGTGATGTGCTTGTTTGTGTGGGTGTGACAGTGAGTGCCTTGGTTGACATGGAGGTGGGTGTGTGGGTGAATGTTAGTATGTGGCTGTAAGTAAGTGATGGTAGAGGCACGTGATTGACTGTTGAAGACTCCTCATACATTGAAACAACAGTGTGAGGGAGGATGGCTGTCTCTGTCTGCGTCACCATGAATCCAGTGACTGTGTGTGTGTGTCATCACATAAATAAGAATTTTGCTGTGTGTGAAGCTGTATACCTATTCATCCATTTGTTTAGCAAGCACTGAATGAATTTGTGCTAAGAAGCAGGCACAGTGCTGTGGGGCAAAGGAGACCGAGATGGAGTCCCTGACCTCAAGGATCCCCAGTCTAACAGAGGAGAAAGACTGGTAAATATGCATCATAGTTAAGAGTACTCCACTGCATGGGTTGCCCTGGGAACACTGTCTGGAAGGCCTCCAAGAAGAGGTGGCTTTCAAGATAAGAAAGTCTCTAAGTAGAGAAGGCGTTGATGGGGTCGTGGTATAGGAAGCACATTGCAACCAGATCAAACAGTATGGGTCACATAAAGGGAAGCTGGGGGTGCTCAGGTGGGCAGACCCCGAGAAGAAGGACTCTGGAATATGCTAAGAAATGTAGGATTTCCTGCAGGGGGTACTGAGTGGGAGGTAACTCTCAGATATATGTGATAGAAAGATTGCTGGCCGGGTGTGGTGGCTCACACCTGTAATCCCAGCACTTTGGGAGGCCAAGGCTGGCGGATCACTTAAGGTCAGGAGTTCGTAACCAGCCTGACCAACATAGTGAAATCCTGTCTCTATTAAAAATACAAAAATTATCTGGGTATGGTGGTGTGAACCTGTAATCCCAGCTACACGGGATGCTGAGGCAGGAGAATCGCTTGAACCTGGGAGGTGGAGGTTGCAGTGAGCCAAGATCATGCCACTGCACTCCAGCCTGAGTGACAGAGTGAGACTCCATAACAACAACAACAACAACAGCAACAACAACAACAACAACAACAAAGATTGCGCTGATTGTTGTGTGGAGGTTAGACTGGAGAAGGCAATGGAACGATCTGGGGAGGGGGCAGGGCAAAAGGAGGTGAACATTTCTGAACAGCTAGGTTGTCGGTGATTCCATAAAGGGGGATATTAGAGGATGAGGAAGTTGGGGGACGATTCAGTCTGGAACATGCAGAGTTTAAGTTGCTATGGGACGTCCAGGTTGAGGTATCCAGTAGACAGCTAAATATGGGTTTGGAGCTTAGCAGAGAGGTGAGAAGTCCAGCCTGAAGATGGAATTGTCCGCATGTGTAGGCTGTAAATAATGCCTTAGGAAGGAATGAGGTGACTCAGGGAAAATGTTGAGATCAAGAAAAGAGGAGGGTCAAGGACAAAAGCCTGGAGATCAGTCATGTATACGAGACTGGAGGAAGAAAAAGAAACAGGGGAAGATGGTGAAGAATCAGACAAAACAAAGGAAAACTGAGAGAAAGGTAGAGAAAAGAGAACATTGTTGAGAAGCTGAGTTTCATTTTTAGACATGTCGGGCTTGAGGTTTGCTATGAGACATCCATGCAGAGGTGGGCAGGATCTAGAACTCAGAGCTCTTAATGTGAGTGAATGCTTGGGGATGTGACAGTTTATGGGGGAAATCTTGCATGGCTGGAGAATAGGATGAGTTGATGGATGTAGAATATTATGAGATTGGAGAAGTGGGTAGGGTTGTGTAGGGCTTTGAATACCAACCTCCAAGTTAGTACTTTAACCTGAGGGCAGTAGTTGTTTACTGTCTTTAATAAGGAAGATGACTTGATCAGATTTTCATCTTAGAGATATCACACTGTCTTAGTTTGTTTTTCCCCTAAATCAGAGCTTGAGACAAGGACTTAGGTGAAGGCAGTTTATTTGGGAGGTGATCACAGGGAGCGGTAGTGAGGGAGTGGGGAAAGTGAAACAGAGAAGAAATCTAGTTGTCTCTATGGGCAACCAAAGAGCCATCCTTGGAGATCCTCTGAAGAGTCGTGTAGAATGCACTTCAGAATTGTCCCTTTAAAGGCCAGGAAGCTGGGTACTTATCTACTACTGGGTACTTATCTACTACTGGGTACTTGAAAGAGATCCCTACTGGTTGACAGTTGCTGCCAGACCTATTACATTTCCTTTCCTGGGCTAGCTGCACTGAAATCCGAGGTGGGCCAAGAGGAAGAGATGCTAGGAACAATAAAAGCATCTACCTCATTCTGGCAGTCTCTTGGGAAGTGGATTAGAGAGGGAGAGGTTGGAAGTTGATAATTGTAAACTGGAAAGGGAGAGGTTGAAGATAGATTGTTGTAATGTCTAGACAATCCAAGATAAAGAACACAGGAACTGATAGAAGGGCTGTCTTGGAGGCATAGAATTAATGGGACTTGAAGATCAATCTGATATTTGGGGTTTATGGCAGGCAGAATAATGGCTTCCCAAGTGTACTATTCTGTCTTGTGTTACTATAAAGGAATACCTGTGTAGAGGCTGGGTAATTTAATTGATAAAGAAAAAAAGTTTATTCGGCTCATGGTTCTGCAGGTTGTGCAAGCATGGCACCAGCATCCACTCAGTTTCTGGTGAGGTCTCAGGAAGCTTTTACTCACGGTAGAAGGCAAACTGAATGGGCATGTCATATGGTGAGAGAGGGAGCAAGAGAAATGTCACAGTCTTTTAAACAACCAGCTCTTACATGAACTAATAGAGGGAGAACTCACTCATTACTGTGGGGAGGGCACCAAGTCATTCATGAGGGATCCATCCCCATGACCCAAACACCTCCCACGAGGCCCCACCTCCAACATTGGGGATCACATTTCAATACGAGATTTGGAGGGAACATTTTAACTATATATCAAGGTCTATGTCCTAATTCCAAGAACCTGTGGATATGTTATATTACAGAGCAAGGGAGAATTAAGGCTGCCAGTCAGCTCCAGGGGATTTATCCTGGATTATCTGAGGAGGTCCAATGTGCTCACAAGGGTCGGTCCTTACAAGTTAAAGAATGCAGATGGGTCAGAATCAGAGAGAGACTTGAAGATGCTATCCTGCTGGCTTTGAAGATGAAGGAAGGGGCCACAAGCCAAGGAATGCAGGCAGCCTCTAGCAGCTGGAAAAAGCAAGGTAGTAGGTTCTCCTCTAGAGCCTCCAGAAGGAACCAGCCCAGTCAATACCTTGATCTGAGCTTAGAGTGAGACCCATGTTAGACTTCTAACTTCCAGAACTGAAAAATAATAAATCCGTGTTGTTTTAAGCCACTAAGTTTGTAATAATTTGTTACAGCAGCTATAAGAAGCCAATAAAGGGTCCAAGAAGGATTCTCTAATAACTTTCAAGATTTCTAGCTTGGGCCACAGAGGGAGGAGGAATTCATGGAGAAAGGGAAGAGAAGTAAATTTGGGAAAGCAGCTTCAACAGGAGGGATTTCTATGTGGAGCTGTCCAAATGGAATATGAAGTCAGGGTATAGGAAAGATTTTGGGGGAAGGGGGGGCCTCATCAACATGGTGATATTTGAAGCTGGGGAAGCAGAGGACATTTCCTAGCAGAGGATGAGGACAGAACCTTGCAGAGATGCCAGAGTGTTGAGGCCAATGCAGAAGCTGCTGCTGCTGGAGGTTCGTTCTCTTGATCTCTGTTTCATCTTAATGAGCTCGTTGAGTTCCAGTGTTGGTTCCATAGCCTCCACCCTGCCTTCTCCAGTATCCTCTGACCTTCCCCAGGACCTTGGTTTCTTAGGAGGTAACCTACAGGGCTGCTCTGCTCTGTTGTGCTGGTTGTACACTGCACAGCTCTAAGGGCATCATTCACATAGGCTACAATATGAATGTGGTGCCCTCCTAGCATTGTCAGTGCACAACCTTGTGAACAGTACACGATGGCCTGGTTGGTCTATTTAGAGAGACAGGGAATTGGACTCTCCCTTGCCTCTAACTCCATAGCTAGAGTCTCAGTCCTGGCTTGAATCCAGGATGCAAAAGAGGTTTCAGGAACAAGGCCCAGACAAAGTGGGAGCGAGCAGCCCCTGGAAAGATGGGGCTCTGGAGGCTAGGCTCTCAGGTGTCTAGGCCTGGGCCCTCCCTCAACCCCCCATTTCTTGGGTGGACAGCTCTTCCCTCTTCCCCCAGTGTCCCACCCTGTTGACTGCCTTTTGATTAGAATGTGGACTCTAACTTGGAATTAACCTGATTAATGTAATGAAGGCAGGGCCGGCTCAGCACCGCCTGGTGATGAGGGGAGATGGATTGGGAGCGAAGGCGCTCGGATGGAGGCGCGGCCGTAATTGCTGCGTTTACTGCTACCTGCCTCGCTGACCCTGCTGTTTAGCCCATTAATGATGATGCACAAGCCTCACTTTCCAGAGATAATGACAGAGAATCTTGGGGGAGGGAAGCAGAACTGGGGGTCTGGGGTCTGAGGGAGACATGGATCTGAGGATGGGGCCATGGTGAGGGTGAGGGGCTGAGGGGCCCGGGGCTCAGAAACATATGAGGGGACAGGGTGCAACAGTACAAGATGGGGGGCCTGTTCTAGGCTCCTGTCCCCTTAGGATAATTCAGGATAACTGCCCAGCACTGAGCTTTGAGTAGGGGCTGCAGCAGCTGGCAGGGCTCTCTGACTGGGCAGGAGAGCAGCACCACTGCCTCCCCAATTCAGGAGGGCTTCCTGGGGGAAGAATCTTGGAAAGAGGAAAGAAAACCCAGAAGATGGGCAAGAGCTGAGAGGTGCTTCTCTCATGCCTTCAGCAACTGCCTGAGGCAGGGAGGAGAGCATGTGGGGGTCAAGGCAGAGCCTTGTAGGGCTTGGTGTGGGCACACATATATGTACCCACATACTGAGCACAAAGAACCTATGCATATCAATAGGAAGACTTAGCACTTTCATTAATTTCTCTTTGATGCCTCAAAGAAGATGAAATGGATGTCTCTAATCTCATCTGCTGTCCCTCTGTGTACTTGATCCTTATCTATGTACGTCATTCATTCATTCATTTGTTCATTCATTCGAGATAGTCGAGAGCTGCCCTAGTTCTACTGCAAACCTGCTGACCCCACGAGGTAGACCTCTTCTCCTCTCTGGGACTCAGCTGGCTGCTCTGTAAATGAAGGAGATGGACCAGGTGGTCAGCCCTGATATGTGATGATGCAGAGATGCTGCCCGTCTTTCTCGACACCTGCAGCCTGCCTGGTGGCTCTGGGTGGAGGGAGGGCCCTCTCAGAGCAGCCCAAGGACCGTGTCTTTCCATGCTGTGTTGGACTCCTTCAGAACTGCCCACACCTATATCCTAGCGTTCTAGTAGCCAGTTGGCTTTGTGGACCCACATGGAGCTCCTGGGCACCAGAATTACCTGCTTTTTCTCACACGAGCCACGGCAGCCAGGCCTCCCTTACTGTGCACTGGGGCAATTGATTTGCAAAACAAATTCAGGACTTGACATTTATCGCTTAAATTTCATTATGTTAGTTTTGACCCATTATTCCAAGCTGCTTGTGAGGCCCTAATTTTGTCCTCTGTCATTTAACAAGTTTTACATCTTCTGATGATCTGATGAGACTGGAGGTCATTAACAAAAACAGGAACTAGGAAGAGCTGAGAGTGGAGTCATGCAACAGAACTCTAGAAATTTCCTTTTGAGCTTACACTCATCTACTTTTTCAATACCTTTCTCCATTTTAACTAGTGGTTCTTGGTGAACCTACATTGGTTACTGCTGTGCATAAATATTCTCTATTTAGTGCCCATGCATTGTTAATAATGCATTTTCCAGAATGTAGACTATATGAGGGCAAGAACCACATTTGTCTGGTTCACTGCAGGATCTCCAGTGCCTGGTGGTCTCTGTCTGAGACATACACATAGAAGGTATAGAGTACAGGCCGGGCACGGTGGCTCACACCTGTAGTCCCAGCACTTTGGGACGAGGCAGGTGGATCACCAGAGGTTAGAAGTTCGAGACCACCCTGGTCAACATGGCGAAACCTCGTCTCTACTAAAAATACAAAAATTAGCCAGATGTGGTGGCAGGTGTCGTAATCCCAGCTACTCAGGAGGCTGAGGGAGGAGAATTGCTTGAATCTGATAGGTGAAGGTTGCAGTGAGCTGAGATTGCGCCACTGTACCCTAGCCTGGGCGATAGAGTGAGACTCTGTCTCAAAAAAAAAAAAAAAAAAAAAAAAAAAAAAAAGAGGTACAGAGTACAGAGCCATTGAGCGAATAATGGGCTCCTCTAGAGAAATAAGGATGGCAGTTGTGTTCTCATGGAGTGAATAGGAATGTTGGTGCGTGTGACCGCCCAGTGCTTGCCTTCTGGTCTCTCACATCAGGCTTTGACAGGAAGTGATGAAGAGGAGAGGGAGAGTTGGTGGAAATTTTTAAGCAAGTACTGAGGTACTTCAAGAGAGAAATGTGGTGTGTGTGTGTGTGTGTGTGTGTGTGTGTGTGTGTGTGTGTGAATTTTGGGGTTAGGAAGACCATTTTGCTTTAGTTATCTAATTTATTAGCTGCATGATTGGAGGCGATTGCTTATCATTTCAGAGCTTCAGTTTTTCATCTGTAAAATGGGGCAAATAATATCTAACCTCCCTCAGTTATAAGGATGAAATATAACTAGATGGACTGCGACTGGATGCAGTGGCTTATGCCTGTAATCCCAGCACTTTGGAAGGCCAAGGCAGGAGGAGGACTTGAGGCCAGGAGTTCAGGACCAGCCTGGGCAACATGGCGAGATCCCATTTCTAAAAAAGATAATAAAATAAAAATTTAAAAATAGAATAAAATAAATGATGGAGGAAGCTGCCAGCACGTGGCTTGGCATTGTGCCTAGGAATGACAGTCCACCCTCTTTCCCCATCTCCCTCTTCCTTATGTGGACTGAAACTCTCAAGGAGAGAGGGAGCAAGAGGAATGTTATTTGTGCTCCAAAGTATCTCTGTACAATTACAGAGATACTGTAAAGCCAACCTTGACTTTTTATTAAAAGCTGTTTCCTTAGCTGGGTGTGGTTGTGAATACCTGTTGTCCCAGCCACTCAGGAGGTTTAGGTGGAAGGATCATATGAGCCTGGGAGTTTGAGACCAGCCTGGGCAATGTAGAGAGATCTTGTCTCTAAAATACATGCATAAATAAATTAAAATGAAAAGTTGTTTCCCCTTATTATATGGGTTATAAATGTTAATCGAGGAAAAACTAGATTGAGATATGCAAAATACAGCAACGCCTGTAACCCTACTGCTCACATGTGTGTGGATCTGTGTCTATGGGGGGCGTGTTGTACTGTTTAGTTTTTAGACACACTGAATTAAGGTTTTCAGGAGAACTTCCAGGTGGAGGTGTCAACTAGGCAGATGGAAATGTGAGTCTAAACTGTGGGAAAGCGATCTGAGCTAAAGACAATAGCCTGGGCAGTTGTCTGTTTGCATGTAAGTAGGCTGTTGCAGCTGTAGGAAGGAGCCTGGGGCCTGAAGGAGAGGGTTGGGCTGAAGGCTGAGGGCAGAACCCTGGGAAGCACCAGCATTTGAGGGTCAGGTGGAATTAGAGGAGTCAATGATTAAGACAGGGAATCACCAGCAGGGAGGATGGAAGAAAGTCAGGGGAGAGTGTTGTCAGGAAGCCAAGTACAGAGAGAGTTTCAAGATGGTGGAGTGGGCAGCAGCATGACATGCTGCAGGGATGTCACACAGGATGAGGCCCCAGAAAGCTGTAAGATGCGCAGCAGGAGGACATAAAGACCTTAGCTAAAGCAGCTTCCCTGGGGTGGTGGAGGCAGAAGCCAAGTGACAACGGGAATGGGGCTCCAAGTGACAACGGGAATGGGGCTAGAGGCAGGGAGGAAAGTAGCAAGTGTGGGCTACTCTTCCAGAAAGTGTGGTGAGGAAGGGAAAGGGGCCTATGGGGTCCTGGACTGTGGGGGTCAAGGGATGGTGAGGTGAGCACATGTGCACACTTGGAAGGGTAGAGGTGGGGAAGGGGCAGTGGAGAGAGAGAGGAGAATAGTTGGAGCAGAGTCATTATAAAGCATGACTTGATTTACAGTTTATAAAACATCTCTGAGGCCAGGTGTGGTGGCTCATGCCTGTAATCCCAGCACTTTGGGAGGCCAAGGTGGGTGGATCGCCTGAGGTCGGGAGTTCGAGACCAGCCTGACCAACATGGAGAAACCTCGTCTCTACTAAAAATACAAAATTAGCCAGGTGTAGTGGCACATGCTTGTAATCCCAGCTATTCGGGAGACTGAGGCAGGAGAATCACTCGAACCCAGGAGACAGAGGTTGTGGTGAACTGAGATTGCACCATTGCACTCCAGCCTGGACAACAGGAGTGAAACTGCATCTCAAAAAGAAAAGAAAAGAATCGCTGTATCTTCCACAAAGTCTGCTGAGGATATTGTCCATTATGTCCATTACATAGGTTCATCTCTTCCACAAGGAACCATGTGAGAGGTGGGATGCACAGGGGTTAGGAGCACAAGCTCTGGAGTTTGCAAACCCTCATTTGAGTCAAGGCTCAGCCATTTACCGATGATGAACTCTTGGGCAACCTCTCCAATCCTTGGTTTCTTCACATGTAAATTGGGAAAATAATACCTAATTTATGTAACTGCCATGCAAATTAGATGGGGTGATAGATATTTAACCTGTTATATAGCATCAGGTTCATAGAACTCAAAAGGGAGAAGTTATTACTATTATTATTTCTCATTAAGAGTTCAGTCACAGGAAAACAAACACCCATTCTATATTAAGCAGAAAGGAAAGTAATACTGGGAACTAAGGGAGTTCTAGGCTGCTTCTCAGCAGTGACTCCCAGGACCTTCTATGGTCTGCCTCCGAGGTCTGGCTGAATTCTGTCCACACCCGTTCTTCATTCCATATGCTGTCTGCAGAGCTTTGAGGCACTAGTTAAAGACACAGATGAAATTTGGGTACAATAGAGGGTGTGGGAAATGATGTTTCATTTTTTTCTGGTTTTGGAGTTCATGCTTCTGGAGGGAAAGGTGAAGAAGGCATTTGAGCTGTGAGCTTAAAGATGGTTCTAAAGGCCTCAAGTGGTGGCTCACACCTGTAATCCCAGCACTTTGGGTGGCCACGCCAGGAGTATCGCTTGAGCCTAGGAGTTTGAGACCAGCTGGGCAACATGGCAAAATCCCATCTCTACACAAAATCTAAAAAATTTGCCAGCTGTGGTTGTGCCAGCTACTTGTGGGGGCTGAGGCTGGAGAATCACTTGAGCCCAAGAGGTTGAGGCTGCAGTGAGCTGTGACTGCACCACTGCACTGCAGCCTAAGTGACAGAGTGAGACCCTGCCTAAAAAAAAAAGAAAGAAAGAAAAGAAAAACAAACAAACAAAAGAAGATGGTTCTGAAGATGAAAACTGAGGATTTGCTTTTAGGCACTGTGCAGGGGTAGTCGGAGAAGTTTTAAGAAGAGACCTGCTGCCTGATGAAAAGAGCTTTAAACAGCAAGTTGATTATGGTGTGTCAGGGAAGGAAAAATCCAGAAAATCTTTAAAATTGAATGCTACGGGGACTGCAGGTGTGATGGCTGCTGTGGTGTCATAAAAGGAGGAAGGCTTTAGGGACAGGCAGACCTGGGTTTGAATTTCGCTTTATTTACTAGCTGCATGATTGATTGTCATTTTAGAAACTCAGTGTTTTCATCTGTAAGATGGGGTTAGCTTCACCTCACCTTCCTTTGTCCTTGTCTCTCCCCAGTCCAGGATCTCAGGGTCTCCTTTCCCTTCATCACCCAACTTTCTGAAAGAGTCAATATTATTGGTAAAATTTACTCCTCTCAGTTGTGAGGATTAAATGCAGAGACGGAGATAAAACCCCTGCCCGTGGCGTGGCATTGTGCCTACAAATGGCAGCCCCAGTCTCTTTTTCTCTCTCCTCCCTCCTTCTTATATGACCGGAAAATGAAACTCTCAGGGGAGAGAGAAGCATATGGAGGAATGTTATTTGTGCTCTAAGATAGCTCTGAATTACCAGAGTCCAGGAAGTCAACCTTGACTTTTTCAAAAGAGCTGTTTTCCTTCATTACATGAGTTATGAATGCCAATTGAAGAAGAACTGGAAAATTCAGATGTGTGAAATAAAACTTCACCTGTAATTCTTCCGCCCATATGACCGCTGTTAATATTTTGGTATGTAGACTTCTGGACTTTATTTTTATGTGTACATAACAAATGCTTTTTGTTTTTTACAAACATGGAATTATAAAATCGTATTGCTTTGTAAACTTTATTTTTGACTTAACAATGTATTGTGGACACTTTTTAACATCAGTGAATATAGCTCTACAATCCATACCAATATTGTGAATGGCGTCAGAGTAGTCTACTGTAAAAGGGTTCAGATAGATGTCAAGATGATGTGTAATCAGGAATCTGCTGTCAGTGACTTTGGGGGATCCTGGAGACTGGGAGGGGTGCTATGGGGTGTAGTTGAACGAATACTGCCATCATAACCAGCAAGGAGTAGGCTTTGGATATGAAAATTAAAGAGTGTCCAAATTAATGCCGATTCCTGGCAAAATTCTAGAAATGATTATTATATATGGGGTCTGGTAATGCTCAGCAAGGAGAATGATGTTTGGCAGAAGCCAGCATGAGGTCTCTACAAACACATCCCAAACTACAGAATATCATGCTTCTTTTGTTGATAAGGATACAGAATGAAGAGGTTAGGGGAATGTAGAAGACACTGTTTTTATACCTACAACAGGGCGTAAAGCAGTTTATCATCGTATTCTTGTGTATGTGATGGGAAAATGTGGGCTGCATGATGGCCCTGCTTGGAGGATTCATAGCTGCTGACTCACTCTACCCAAAGAGATATGATGACAGGTTTTCTGTCTTGCCAGCAGGACGTCTCTGAGCCTGTGACTCAGCCCTGGGCACGTGATGTTTGTATCAGTGACTCAGATGAAGACGTAGGTGTCCAGCTCATCACACCTTCAGATGACACAAAGAGGAACAGGCTTACTAACAGATTGGTTGACAGAATTGAGGTTCAAAATGATCATGGCAGGCTGGAATGATGATCCAACATGAGCAAATGACATTTGGAGAGCGTGGATGTGGAGTCTTGCAGGCAGGTTAAAAAGATCAGAAGTGCAAATATGGGGCCAGGAGTCTCGGCTTAGAAATGAATCACATGAAAAAGACAAAGTTTATCTGACAGCTAATTCATTGTGAGTCGATTGTGTGGCACTACCAGGAGCCTGTTGACTCCCAGGCCGCCTTGGTAAATGCAGGAAACCTGGAAGAAGAAAGGTCAGTGTTCCCACCGGGTCCCATAGTTTGCTAGGTTCAGGCCTGGGGACGCCTAAGAACAAAGTCCTGAGGAGGACAATCCCCATGGTGAAGAATCTAAACAAACACAAAGTCTTGTTTTTGTTTTTGTTTTGAGATGGAGTCTCACTCTGTTGCCCAGGCTGGAGTGCAGTGGCACGATCTTGGTTCACTGCAACCTGCGCCTCCCAGGTTCAAGTGATTCTCCTGCCTCAGCCTCCCGAGTAGCTGTGACTACAGGCATGCACCACAATACCCAGCTAATTTTTGTATTTTTAGTAGAGACCGGGTTTCACCTTATAGGCCAGGCTGGTCTTGAACTCTTGACCTCGTGATCGGCCCACCCTGGCCATCAAGCCTGGCTAAATTTTGTATTTTTAGTAGAGATGGGGTTTTGCCATGTTGGCCAGGCTGGTCTCAAACTCCTGACCTCAGGTGATCCGCCCACTTTGGCTTCCCAAAGTGCTGGGATTATAGACGTGCACCACTGCGTCCAGCCCTAAACACAAAGCTTTAAAGTAAGGTGGTCATTCAAGTTATTACCTAAACTGGGACAGATTAGGAGTGAAAGTGTTCTTAATAACTAGAATGCATCATTCTACCTTGGAGGCATCATTGGAGGGACTGGGACTTTTTATACTGGAGAAGAAATAACCCAAGAGTTATTATGTATTATATATGAGTCAGAAAACTTGTTTTTGTAGTCCATTATCTTTTAAAAAATTATTATTTAGAGGTCAAGACTGGGGGATCACTTGAAGCCAGGAGTTCAGTACTAACCTGGCCCACCTCTAAAAACAAATAAATAAATAAAAATTGGCCAGGCATGGTAGCCCCTGCCTGTAGTCCCAGCTACTTGGGAGACTAAAGTGGGAGGATCCTTTAAGCCCAGGAGTTTGAGGTTACAGTGAAGCTTGGGCAACAGATGGAGACCCTGTCTCTAAAACAAACACATAAATAAATATTTAAAAAGGAATTCCTGCTCACTGAAAAAAATTCAAATGATAAACAACTTTCATCTATCAAATAAGAATAAAACTAGCACACACCTCATCGATTTGCTATGAGGATTAAATGAGTGTAAAGTGTTTAGAGCAGTGCATGGCATAAGTTTGTAGGATACAACTAAAAATAAAACTGTTTAAAAAAGAAAAAAGCTCTTCTTTTCCTCACCCCTCTCATCTCTGTATCAGTCACATGTTTCAGAGGTAGCCATATTATTAATTTATTGTGTATATTTCTAAAATTAAAAAAATTTAAATTTAAAGTAATATGCTTACATGAAGCAAGTGTGGCAAAATCTTGATAAATTGCTAGTTCTGAGGGATTAGAATATGAGAGTTCATTGTACTATTTTCTCTACTTTTGTGTATATTTGAATTTTTCATTAAAAGTTAAATATAGGCTGGGCACGGTGGCTCACGCCAGTAATCCCAGCACTTTAGGAGGCCGAGGCAGATGGATCACCTGAGGTCAGAGTTCAAGACCAGCCTGGTCAACATGGTGAAACCCTGTCTCTACTAAAAATACAAAAAAAATTAGCTGGGCATCGTGGCGGGCACCTGTACCCAGCTACTCAGGAGGCTGGGGCAGGAGAATCGCTTGAACCTGGAAGGTGGAGGTTGTAGTGAGCCAAGATGGCAGTACTGTACTCCAGCCTGAACGACAGAGTGAAACTCTGTCTCAAAAAAATATATATATAAAATAAAAATAAATAAAAATTAAATATAGTTGGCCGCAAGTGGTAGCTCACACCTGTAATCCCAGCACTTTGGGAGGCTGAGGCAGGAGGATGGGTTGAGCCCAAGAGTTTGAGACCAGCCTGGGCAACATAGCAAAACCTCATCTCTACAAAAAATCAAAAACTTAGCCAGGCATGGTGGTGTATCCCTGTAGTCCCAGCTACTTGGGAGGATGAGGCAAGAGGATTGCCTGAACCCATGAGGTCAAGGCTGCAGTGAGCCATGATTGTGGCCCTGTTTCAAAAAAAAAAAAAAAAAAAGTTATATATAGTTGACCATTGAACAATGCAGGGGCTGGAGTGCTGACCCACCATGTAGTTGAAAATCTGTGTGTAACTTTTCAAATGACCAAAAAACATGAAAAAAATGCTCAACATCACTAATGATCAGGGAAATGTAAATCAAAATCACAATATGATGCCACCTTACTCCCACAAGAATGGCCATAATAAAAAAAAATTTTAAATAGATGTTGGCATGGATGAGGTGAAAAGGGAACACTTCTACACTGTTGGTGGGAAGGTAAACTAGTACAACCACTATGGAAAACAGTGTGGAGATTCCTTAAAGGACTAAAAGTAGAACTACCATTTGACCCAGAAATCCCATGACTGGGTATCTACCCAGAGGAAAAGAAGTCATTATTCAAAAAAGTACTTGCACACACGTTTATAGCAGCACAATTCACAATTGCAAAAATGTGGAACTAACCCAAATGGCCACCAGTCGATGAGTGGATAAAGAAACTGTGGTACGTATATGATGGAATACTGCTCAGCCATAAAAATAAATGAATTAATGGCATTCGCAGCAACCTGGATGGGATTGGTATTATTCTAAGTGAGTAACTCAGGAATGGAAAACCAAACATTGTATGTTCTCACTCATAGGTGGGAGCTAAGCTATGAGGATGCAAAGGCCTAAGAATTATGCGGTGGACTTTGGGGACTCAGGGGGAAAGGGCAGGAAGGAGTGAGGGGTAAAAGACTACACACTGGACTCAGTGTATACTGCTTGGGTGATGGGTGCACCAAAATCTCACAAATCACCACTAAAGAAACTTACTCATGTAACCAAATACCACCTGTTTCCCCAAAACCTATGGACATAAGTAATTAAAAAAACCAGAATCTATGTATAACTTTTGACTCTCCCAAAACTTAACTACAAATAGCCTACTGTTGCTCAGAAGGCTTACCAATAACAAACTGTCCATTAACACATATTCTGTGTGTTATACGTATTATATACTGCATTCTTACAATAAAGTAAGTTAGAAAAAAGAAAACGCTATTAAGAAAATCATGAGGAAGAGAAAATATACTTACTATTCAATAAGTGGAAGTTGATCATCATAAAATTCTTCATCCTTGTTGTCTTCACACTGAGTAGGCTAAGGAGAAGGAGGGAGGAAAGGGGTTGGTCTTGCTGTCTCGGGGGTGGCAGAGGTCAAAGAGGTGGAGGATGCAGAACAGAAGGCAGGAAAGGCAGGCACACTCAGAGTAACTTTTTTTGAAAAAATCTGCATATAAATGGATCCATGCAGTTCAAACCTATGTTGTTCAAGGGTCAACTGTATTTACATAGCTCAAAAAGTAACCAAATACAAGGTTATAATTGTCTTCTACTGAGTCCCTATAGGCAACCATTTTGAAATTGATTAGTTATATCTTCTGATGTGTACTTCCCTACTTCTGTGGCTATGTCATGTTTGTATTGCTATTTTTGACTTTTTACTTTATCTCTAATATTATAGATATCATATATATTATGTGTACATATATATAAATTTTCAGGAGTTTTAATTATTATTATTCTCTGAATATACCTTAAAAACACACCCTGGCTGGGTGAGGTGGCTCATGCCTGTAATCTCAGCACTTTGGGATGCCAAGGCGAGTGGATCACGAGGTCAGGAGATCGAAACCAGCCTGGCCAACATGGTGAAACCCTGTCTCTACTAAAAACACAAAAAATTAGCCAGGTGTGGTGGCACGTGCCTGTAGTCCCAGTTACTCGGGAGGCTAAGGCAGGAGAATTGCTTAAACCTGGGAGGCGGAGGTTGCAGTGAGCTGAGATCGCACTACTGCACTCCAGGCTGGGCAACACAGCGAGACTCCATCTCAGAAAAAACAAAACAAAACAAAAACCGCACCCTGTCCTTTTTTCATGGATGTGTTTCTTTTACCTCTCTGAGGTTTTTATTTTATTTTATTTTATTTTTTCATTTATTTTTTTTTTTTTTTGAGACGGATTCTCGCTCTGTTGCCCAGGCTGGAGTGCAGTGGCGCCATCTCAGCTCACTGCAAACTCCGCCTACTGGGTTCACACTATTCTCTTGCCTCAGCCTCCCAAGTAGCTGGGACTACAGGTGCCCGCCACCACGCCCAGCTAATTTTTTGTATTTTTAGTAGAGATGAGGTTTCACCGTGTTAGCCAGGATGGTCTCGATCTCCTGACCTTGTGATCTGCCCGCCTCGGCCTCCCAAAGTGCTGGGATTACAGGCGTGAGCCACCGCGCCCGGCCTCTCTGAGGTTATAAATTGTATGTTTGTTTGTTTTTACTCCTCTTCCCTGAATATTCTTTGATTCTTTCGAGTTCTTTTTTTTTTTTTTTTTCCTTGAGACGAAGTTTCTGTCATCCAGGCTGTAGTGAAGTGGTGCAACCTTGGCTCACAGCAACCTCCACCTCCTCGGTTCAAGTGATTCTCATGCCTCAGCCTCCTGAGTAACTGGGATTACAGGCATGCACCACCATGCCTGGCTATTAACTAATTATTATAGTTAATAGTTAATTATTATAGTTAATTGGGATCTCTTATGTCACCACCTACAATCATATTATCTTTGGCCCAATACATTTATATCATAATTTGGGGTAAAAATCAATATTTCACATTTATGTATATAAGTGTGTAAATATTTTTTAACACCTGAGCCATGTTGTGATTTCCATCACATTTCGTTTCTTGTATAACTATTTTTTTTTCTTGGAATTAATACTTGCCTCAGGTTTTTTGTTGTTGTTTGCTAAATTTTCTGGCTGCTTATTACTAATTCATCTCCAAATTTCCAAAAGAAGTATGAAGCTTCTTTTATTTTTGTCAAACATATTTTATAATCTATTGGTACTATTTTTTAAATAGGTGGCATCCTTTTTGGATCTAAAATTTTCCATTCAGGGCAACCACTAACACAAATGGTCCTTTTGAGTAAGTTAGTAAAAGACACCCCATCTGAACAGATGAACTATAAGAAGGAGCTTCGTGGAATGACAAATTATACAATAGTGCTGCTTCTGGGAAGACCAATTAGGAAGAAATTCCTCTTCCTGTAGGTTTGATGCAACCCCTCATCAGGATTGTGAATTGGCAGTCTTGACAGAGTACAAGAACTAAGGATTGTCAATCCATTGTACTGGATATTTGGCAGGGCCTTTTAATCCAGAAAGCCAAGTCTTTCATTTCTGGGGGATTTCTGAAATTACTTTTTGATAATTTTCTCACTTTCATTTTTTTGGTCTTCTTTTTCTGAGACTTCTAGTTGGATGTCTATACTTTCTGTATTTATTATCTAGTTTTCTTTTTCCTTTTTTTCTTTTTAAGACAGCCTCACTCTCTTGCCCAGGCTGGAGTGCAGTGGGGCAATCAGAGCTCACTGCAGCCTCGACCTCCCTAGGCTCAAGTGATCTTCCCACCTCAGCTCCCGAGTAGCTGGCACTACAGGCATTTGCCACCATGCTGGCTAATTTTTGTATTTTTTATGGAGATGGGGTTTTGTCATGTTGCCCAGGCTGGTCTCGAACTCCTGGGCTCAAGTGATCCACCTGCCTCGGTCTCCCAAAATGCTGGGATTACAGGTGCGAGTCACCACGCCCGGCTTATCATCTAGTTTTCTTATGTTCTCTTTTCTAGTTTTCTCTGTGGCTATTTGTTCTCCTTTTTCAAGGCGTTCTCAACTTTATAATATTCTATTAAATGTTTTACCTCTAATATTATATATTACATATGTAATATGTATATACTTATGTATACATTTTCAGGAGTTTTAACAGTTATTATTCTCTAAATATACCTTAAAAACACACCCTGTCCTTGTTTCATGGGTGTGTTTCTTTTACCACTCTGAGACTATTAATTGTCGGTTTTTTTGGTTTTTAAGTTTTCTTTTCATCCCTGAATATTCTTTGGGTCTTTCGAGTTCTTTTTTTTTTTTTTTTTTTTTTTGAGACAGAGTCTTGCACTGTGTCCCAGGCTGGAGTGCAGTGGAGTGAACTCTGCTCACTGCAACCTCTGCCTCCTGGGTTCAAGTGATTCTCCTGCTTCAGTCTCCTGAGTAGCTGGGATTACAGGCACCTGCCACTATACCTGGCTAATTTTTTTATGCCTGGCTAATTTTCATTTTTAGTAGAGATGAAGTTTCACCATGTTGGCCAGGCTGGTCTCAGACTCCTGACCTCAAGTGATTTGCCCACCTCAGCCTCCCAAAGTGCTGAGATTACAGGTGTGAGCCACCGCGCCTGGCCCCTTCTGGTTCTTTTTCTTATAGTTGTTAATTCTGGTCGTTAATTCTGGTCTTTATCATTCTTTCTTTCTTTTCTTTTCTTTTTTTTTTCTTTTTTTCTTTTTTTTTTTTTTTTGAGACGGAGTCTCGCTCTGTCGCCCAGGCTGGAGTGCAGTGGCCGGATCTCAGCTCACTGCAAGCTCCGCCTCCCGGGTTTATGCCGTTCTCCTGCCTCAGCCTCCCGAGTAGCTGGGACTACAGGCGCCGCCACCTCGCCCGGCTAGTTTTTTTTGTATTTTTAGTAGAGACGGGGTTTCACCGGGTTAGCCAGGATGGTCTCGATCTCCTGACCTCGTGATCCGCCCGTCTCGGCCTCCCAAAGTGCTGGGATTACAGGCTTGAGCCACCGCGCCCGGCCTCTTTTTTTTTTTTTTTTTTTTTCAGACGGAATTTTGCTCTCGTCACCCAGGGTGGAGTGTGCAATGGCGCGATCTTGGGTCACTGCAACCTCCACCTCCCAGGTTCAAGCATTTCTCCTGCCACAGCCTCCTGAGTAGCTGGGATTGCAGGCACCTGTCACCACGCCCAGTTAACTTTTGTATTTAGTAGGGGTTTTACCATGTTGGCCAGATTGGTCTCGAACCAATCTGTTTCCCCTCAGGTGATCCACCCACCTCAGCCTCCCAAAGTGCTGAGATTACAGGCGTGAACCACTGTGCCCGGCCTGATCTTTATCTTTTATGTTAGAAACTTGTCCTAAATCATTAGCATCTTTTCCTGTCCGTCAATACACAAAGGTAGGGCACTAAATGACCGCTTGAAAGCTCTGTGCTAATTTTAGGACCTGTTGATTAGTGGACATCACTGAAGAATGATCAGCTGGAGACCTGGATGTTTTGTGGGGGGACTCTGATTGTATTATTAAAACTCCTGAAAATGTATACATAAGTATATAATTTAGAGGTCTTTTTTGGGGGGCTGGTCAGTTTGTTCAGTTTCCAGCTTGGAGGGCTAAACAATGGAAGACAGCTGTCAGCTTTCTGAAATTCAAGATGGGGGAGATAGCTACTCCCCAAATTTAACCCCAAATTTAACCAGCTCATTTCAATATAACACGGGTGAAACTTTTTTTATTATTGAAAACTTCAAACATATATAAAAACAGAGAGTAGTATAATGAACCCAGCTCCAATGGTTATCAATTTATGGCCAGTCTTATTCTACATATTTCTCAGCCAACTCTACCCCCTAGATTATTTTATAGCAAATCCCAGATAGCACATCATTTAATTTATAAATATTTCAGTTTATATTTTTAAAGTAAAATGACTTTTAAAATAACCATAATATCACTAGCACATCTAAAAACGTAATAGCGTCCAATTAATGCAGTGCTTACATATCCCCGATTGCCTCATAACATCTTCTACTCTTCTTTCTCTTCCTCTTCTTCCTTTTCCTGCTCCTTCTCCTCCTTTTAATTACTTGCAAGATTAAAATATAATGCAATTAGTTGATATATCTCTCAAGTCTGTTTTAGTCTATCCATTTTTCTCTCTCTTTTGATTTTTTAATTGAGGAAACCGGGATATTCACCCATAATCTGGAGTTTTTGGATTGCATCCTTGTGGTTCCTCTGTTGACAGTATTTTCTGCAAGATAGTAGTTACATCTAGAGGCTTGATTAGATTTAGATTAGATTTTTTTTTTGAAAGACTACTTTATTTATTTATGTATTTATTTATTTATTTATTTATTTATTTATTTATTTATTTATTTGAGATAGAGTCTCACCCTGTTGCCCAGGCTGGAGTACAGAGGCGCAATCTTGGCTCACTGCAACCTCGGCCTCCTGGATTCAAGCAATCCTCCCACCTCAGCCTCCCAAGTAGTTGGGGTTACAGCACCATGACCAGTTAATTTTTGTATTTTTAGTAGAAACGAGGTTTCACCATGTTGGCCAGGCTGGTCTCGAACTCCTGACCTCAAGTGATCTGCCCACTTCGGCCTCCCGAAGTGCTGGGATTACAGACGTGAGCCACTGCAGCCAGCCTGGAAACACTATTTTATGGAGTTTTGTTTTGTCTTGTATTTTCTCCATGAAGCATCTAATGTTCAGTTGTCTCTCTTTAGGCAAAATTAACAGCCACTGATCATCATTACCTAGGTCCATTATTTCATTAGAGGTTGCAAAATGGTGATATTCTGATTCTATCCATTCCTTTTCCATGTATTGCCTATAAGAGAAACTTCCTTTTACCCACAATTTGGTTACCAAGGTCTATACAGCTCATGTAAGAAAGGCAGTAGATGTGCTTGTTTTTTTTTTTTTCTCTGATCAGTTTACCAAATAATGAGTTGGCTCTCTACCATCCTTCAAAGAAGATTAGTAAGGTTTCTCTTTTAAGTATAATTATTATTCATGAATTTAAATTTATCAGATGAGTTTCAACCAATTGCAGCTATTATTCTCACGGATGCTCAATTGTATCATCTTTGGCAAATGGGAGCCTCTAATTAGTGCACAAGTCCTTTCGATATGACCCTAGTAGTCTTTCACAGCTTCCTTGCTTGCTGGTTTAAGATTTCCAGAATGATCTTGTACATGTCCTGTTTCAGATCTGAAATTTTTCATTTCCCCCAAAGAGCCCTGGTTCCTTTTAATGAAAAATGGTATTTAAAGACCACAGTCTGGAGACAAGAGGTGCTTATTGCTCCTGAGTTGGTTGGTTTCTTGTCCTTTTCAATGCATAAAGCCGGGAAATACATTTTTTAAAGATAAAATACATCAACAGTTATTACTGATACATCCAACTCAAATGTAAGACTATGGGGATTTTACTAATCACCATTGATCTTCCACCTGTTTTTGTTTGTTTATTTCTCCCTTACCAAAAAACTCTAAGAATATCAATCTCATTACTTATTTGCTTTATTGGTATATATTCCACTAGGGATGTATGTAGAGTCAATTACTGGATTTTAAATTACTTGAAATAGTTTCTGTATGTGATTATTATACCAACTCAGTAGATAAGTTCATTTGTTTCATTTTGCTTTTGAATTTTTATGGATTACTTATTTATGTACTTGATTTTATTGTGTTATTATATAAGGTATCTATATGGTTTTAATCTGCTTTTAAAAATCTACTGAAAATTTATACTCAGTGATGTCTACCTTCTACCCCATCCTCTTCACTTTGTTTTCTCCTTTCTCCAATAATAATTTTTAAAACATTTTGTTTATCTTTTCATTTTGAGAAATGTAAGCAAATAAGAACATATATTCATGTCCATCCTTTCTTAAACGATTGCCCATTACACATATTTTTATCCATCTTAATATTGACCTTTTAAAAAAAGTATGTCTAGGAATATGTCACATGTATATGGTATTATAGGATTATTTTGGGTTAATACTATACTGTTGCTTTGTTACAGAATTAAATTGGTCCATCCAAACTGCAATGCAAAACTGGAGACTAGGAGAGTGGGGCAGGAGGGTATATCTCCCAATTCTACATCCAGAGGCCAATTTACTCCCCTGAGCTACTTCCCTGTAATTCTGTCTATTGGCCATCATGCCCTGGCATGTCAAACTCAGGCAAAAATCCTCAGTATACAAAGGCACCTCACGATCTCTAGCCCCAAGTCAGCCTCTCTTCTTACCTCTGCTGGTGGCCCATCAGCCACCAGGCTCTTGGAACACCCTTGGAGGCAATCATCTTTGCCCTATCTCTCCTCCTCGCCTTCATAACCAATTAGCAGCCAAGTCCAGATATGTTACTTCAGTGAGGCTACCACCAGGCCTTCTTGGCCAGACACTTGGAGATGGAGCCCACCCAGCTTACCTGTCCCACTCTGTCCCTCAGGGAGACTTCCCTATCACAGACTTTCCTTCCACAGGTCAACCTGCATCTATCTCTCTCTCTCTTGCTCTCACTCCATCTCCATCCCCCTATTTCATCATTGTACTAGCCTTCTAATTGTCTTCCTGCCTCAAACTTTCCCTTTAACCACCTTGTCTGGCAGCTAGAATTAACTAGTAAATAAAACTTTGCATCAGGTCACCTTAGAAGCAGTCAGTGCCCTCCCCCAGTTAAGGATAGGAAAATGGTCAAACTCAGTCTGGCATTCATTGCCCTTCACCAACTGGTCTCCCTGGCCCTCATCTCTCTCATCCAGTCAGTACCCAAGTCTTGTCAGTTGAGCCTCCAGTAAATATGTGAATATCAGTTTTGAAAAGTTCCCTTTCCAACTATTACCCAGTATTTCCAACTATTACTTCTCCGTTGAACAATCCCATGCTTCAGCCAGCCCATGTTTGCACAGAGCCTGCTTCTTTCAGATCTCACTTCCCTACTTTTCTGGGAAGTCCTCCTAACCATTCTCTCTGCTGTTCTACTCTCCAGCTCTCAGCAGCCTGGTCTGAGCCCACATGGCACAGCTGATTTGGGTCAGTTTGATGGGCTCACAAGTATTCTCTGAGGGTTTCTCAGCTCTCCAGCCAACCCAGCTTGTCTTGGGCTATCAGGAGAGTTCTGACATCGGGGAACTTGGCCTCAGACAAGCGGGAGAGCCAAGACAGGGCTAGGCAATTCTTCATTCAACACATTTATTCTGGTATCCATTAAATGCCAGGGTCTGAGAAAAAAGACATTGACTCCACTCTTGTGAAACTTAACATTTTGGTGGAAAGATAGATAATGTACAAGTACTTGCCAGATGACACGTTGATGAATGAAAAAGTTTGAGGAGCCGTAAAAGTATATCAAGCAGTCAGGGAGGGCTTCCTGGTGGAGGTGACATTTAATCTGCCATCTTAAGGATCATCAGGAGTTAGTCAAGTGAACATGGGGGTTGCAGGGTAGGAGTACTTCATGCTGAGAGAACAGCCTATGTGCAAAGGTCAGAAGGGAGGGCCAGTGGGGTTGGAGCAGAAAGAGCCAAGGAGCATGCTGGAGGCAAGGCTGGGGCAGAGGCTGAAGCTTCGTGGCTTGTAAGACAAGTTAAGAGTTTGAACTTGATCTCTTGCAGACCATGATGATCCCCAGAAGAGTGTTAAGCTGGGTGTTAGTATCAGGGAGGGAGGCAGTGCAACAGGATGTTATATGCGTCTAAAAAAATAATAACATTATCCACAAGCAAGAGCCTGAATCAGGAGAGCAGGCAGAGCAGGAGAGCAGGCTTAACCTTGAGTGGTGGTAGACAGCTAGAAGCAAGTGGACCAGATGTGATGTATGTATAGGAGGCTGAACTCCCAGGACTTGGATTCTGATTGGATGAGAGAAGATGAGGGAGAGGGAGGAGTCAAGGATAATGATGGGATTCTGGCTTGAGGCATGGAGTGGATGATGGTGCTGTTCTCTCAGATTAGGATCAATGGATGGGACAAAACTATGCCTTGGGTTCTGCACACATGTTCACCTAGGATGTTTGAGAATAATGACAAGGGAGTGTGGGGAGTTTGGGCCTCACTCAGTCAAGGAGTTGAAGAAGTCTTCCCGGCTGGACTAGCTGATGGCAAGGCCATGACTAAATGTGGTTGAGGGGCCAAGATAGGAGGTTGGGCCTAGGACTGGGATCTGGGGGGACCTGGAAGTCAGAGGAGCAGGAGGCCTGGAGACTTGGAAGGGGACCCAGGGTGGCCCAAGGCTTGGGTGACTCCAGCATTGGTTGGTGACAGACGGCTAGGTTGGGCTGGGCTGCCCTCTCCTCCTCCGATAATTAATCCCGCACGGGGGCCGCGGGCGATGACAGGGCTGTCTAGCGTGCACTTAAGCATTAAATGACCAATTTCTGTCAGACTAACTTCCCCAGCCTCCCTATCCCCTCCCCTGCTACCCACCCTCCGCCTGTACCCCCTCCCTGCGCTCGCTGCACTCTGAGTTTTTCAGCAACTGATGGCTCCTGGTTCATTTCTGTGGAATTAATTGGTCCCTGAATGAATTCTGTTGACAAGGCAATTTATCATGTGTTTGGGCTGACAGTGCGGGTGTCGGGGGTAGGGGGTGGGGATATGGACTGGGGAGACAGGATGAGGGGGAGGAGGGGGTTTGATTTGGGGTGAATGTTGACCCTAGATGGTACCAGTGCAAGGGCTTGGGGTACCATAGAGCACCTCAATTGTGGCTTCATCCTTGGCTACACATCCTGACCCCACAAGTTTGAGAGAAAACCTCAAATTGGAGAGGAGTCCCCAGACTTTGTCTAGTCTCTTTCCAACTCTTCAATCAACCCAAATGGGAATATGGTCACTGGGGAAATTCAGCACCACCCTATATTAACACTCGTAAGGCTAGAATGGGGCCTGGGGTTTTGGGTGAGAATAAGGGAGGGTATGTGTGTGTGCGCATGCATGTGTGATGAGGACGCTCATGCACTCAAGAAGTGAAGAACTGATTAGTCTGCGGGGTAAAGGGGCTGGTCCCCAGGGAGTTGGGCGCTCAGCCGGCCTGCCTAACAGGGGCCTAAGGGACTGGCTAATTAGGTTATTGGAATGGTTTGGTCATGCAGAGGTGTGGGGGGAGGCTGGAAGTGTTCTTGGCCCCAAAGAGCAGCTTCCTTTGTCTCCCTCCCCTAGTGCCCTACCTTGCACCCTCACCGGTCCCCTCAGATCACCATTCATCTGCCTCAATGCTTACAGAGACCCACCCAAGAGACCTCTGGGCAGAGAGTGGGAAGAGAAATAGGAAAAGGCAGTCCTAACTCTCAGATGGGGAAGGTGGCGACATATAAATAAATCCATGGCTTCTCCTTCTGTAGATTAAAAAACTTTCCCACATCCCCTTCCCCATCTGAGTGCACCCACCTCACCTCTACAGAGTTTAGGCGAACTCCTTCTGGTCACAGAGATTGCCTAAGCACCCACAGTCTAGAACTACGGAAGCCTAGAATGTCCAAGTGGGAAGGAGCCCTAGTGATCATCTGGTTTTACACACAAGGAAACTGATGCACAGAGAGAGAGTGAGCTTTGTTGAACTTGTGAGCCAGCCTTGTGACTCTCTTGCGGGTCCCTTTTGCCCTCAGCATGGAGATGCCTCCATACACACATGGTTTTCTTCTGCCTGTAGGTTGCATGCTGGGAATTCCTTGGGGGGCAGGTGGTGGCTTTCCCACATAAGGCAGCTGAGGCCACACGTGGGCACTTGAAGATGAACAGTCACAGAGATCAGACTATGAGCATGGGCTCAAGGTGCTGCCGGGGTTCAGTCAGCTAGGGAGGCCCCTCAGAGAAGGGAGATGTGGATGGAGTTTGGGAGGGGGGCAGTGTAATTTTGGGGGCCTGGCTTCTGTGTCTTGAAGGATGGAGCCTAGGACCTCCCCACAGTGTGAACTCTCCCTGCTGCTGTTGGCCATGTGCTCCTGCTGCCCTCACAACTTCCTTCTGAATCCCCAGGAGAGATTCTTCCAAAATTCTCTACCCGCTCAAGGCAGGATCCAGTCCTGCTCCCCTCACTCTCAGCAGACAGCAGCTGTGGCTCCTACAATCTTTCCAAGCAAATCTAGAGGACCCTGTCCCTTCAAGACCTTCCTCTCCCAGGCAGAATTCTCTGGTTCCTCCTGACCCCTCCCCACATGCCTCTGCCCCATTCTTTCAGGCCCCTCATGTCCATCATGAGCAGCTTCTCTTCATATTCCTGCCTTTCACCCTCTGCCTCAGCCACGGGCTTGTCCACATAGCCCTTGGCCAAAAAGAACCTTCTCTTGAGCTCACAGACCATACCATCCCCAGGCCCCCATCCTGTTCTGCTCCCTTCCAAATATTTGAAAAGAATCGATTACATTCTGCCCCTTTCTTCATCCTTACATTTTAGCCACCCCTCACTTCCATCTGCAGAAAACACTAGCTTGGAGGTCACCAGGTATCCGCTATTCTCCAAATCAAATGGCCTTTCCCTCAGTCATAGAACATCAAGAAAAGCCAAATTTGGCTTATTCATTATGCTTGTATGTGTCAAGGACCTGGTTGTCTCTTTACCTTTCTTAATTGAAATTTTATTTTTCATTAAAGTCAAGATTAGGTTTTAAAAAATTATAGTCGCAGAAATGACTATACTTGCCCTGTCCCATCCACATTGTTCCCAGCTCAGAGACAACCATTTTATCTTTCTGTTTATGTGTATAAAGCAAATGCAAGAAAGATTCTTATTTTCTCTTTCTCATACAGCAGGTCTTCTGATCTGCATTTATCTTTCTTTTCTACTTAAAAATAAAACCGTGTCATGCTTCCTTGTCAGTTTCCTTCAGGAGCTAATCTAGTCTTTAGCATACATTCCCATTATCCCTTGCCTGGACCATGGTAGTGGTCCAGTTCTTCCTGTACCCACTGTCTCTCCTTGTATTCCACTTCTTCATTATGGATAGAGCACTCTTCCAAAAATGCGACTTAGTAAGCTATTCTCTCTTGCTCAAAAAGTTTCCATAGCTCACGTTGCCTGTAAGGGGAAAAAAAAAATCCAAAGCTCTTAACAGGGCATGTGTCTTCCAGAACTGTTTAAATCAGAACTTTTTTGGTTGCAAATGACAGACCCAGCACATTTGCTTAGCCAAAACAAGGTGGCCGGGCGCGGTGGCTCAAGCCTGTAATCCCAGCACTTTGGGAGGCCGAGACGGGCGGATCACGAGGTCAGGAGATCGAGACCATCCTGGCTAACACGGTGAAACCCCGTCTCTACTAAAAAATACAAAAACTAGCCGGGCGAGGTGGCGGGCGCCTGTAGTCCCAGCTACTTGGGAGGCTGAGGCAGGAGAATGGCGTGGACCCGGGAGGCGGAGCTTGCAGTGAGCTGAGATCCGGCCACTGCACTCCAGCCTGGGCGACAGAGCGAGACTCCGTCTCAAAAAAAAAAAAAAAAAGGTATTGAATTTTGACCCTGGAAATCCGAAAACAGGGCTTGCTTCGGGCCTAGCTAGCTCCAGAGGTTCGAATGATAGCACCAGATTTTTTTTTTTTTCCTCTACCTCTCAGCTCTGCTGGTCTCTGCTTGACTCTGAGCATGACTTTGCCCTCAGGCAGACATTCTCCACATAGTGGAGTCCCAAGCCCTTATCATTGCAGCTCACAGTCCAAAAACCCCTCCTGTCTTCCAGAACTCCGTAACACCGCTCCTGAGAGAACTCCCATTGTTTCTAACTTTTTATCTCTGTGCTGTGGCCAGGGACATGGGTTCCTCATTGGCCAGAGGAGCATCACAAGCCCAAATATGTGTTAGGAGCTGATGGGGCATTGTGATTGACAGTCCCACGAGAACTACACAGGATGGTAGAGGGGCAGCTTCCCAAGGGAAGGAGGGATGCACTCTTGATGCCCCCCACGGGGACTGTGGGAGGTGCTTTGGGTTGTAAGGAACAGAGAGTCACCCCAAGGAATGGTGGGAGTTATTTGAGGAGTTTAGTGCAGTTTGAGTCTCAATCTTCTGCACTGCAGGAGAGGCAGGAACATCTGCCCTCTCAGTCCTCCTCATTAGAGACTCAGCTACTCTCTCTGTGGGTCATCCTCCTCTTCACATGATTGAGGGCTCCTACCATCAGGCTCAGAGAGCACAGTGAGCCGAGGGAGGTGATGGGAGGTGAGCTAAGGTGGTGGTGGGGATGGGGAGGGATTTTGACTTTGATGCTGAGAGAGATGGGGAGCCACTGAAGGTTTCTGGGCAGAGGAGGGACATGAATTGCCATACATTTTGGGGGACCATTCTGGCTGCTGGAGGGAATCTAAGATGGAAGCAGGAAGGCCAATTAGAATGTTCTATTTGCAAGCTCAGGTGAAGGACCACGGTGACTTGATCCTGGATAGTCCAGTACAGGTAGTTGGAAGAGGTCATGCTCTGGATAGATTTTAAGGTAGAATTGTCTGGTTTTGCTGATGAATCAAATGTGGGATGCAAAAGACAGGAGGAGTCAGGGAAGATGTGGGTTTGGGACTTGAGTGACGGTAGAATGGAGCTATACTGAGATGAGGAGGCCTAGGGAATACCCTCAGGGCCTCCTTTGGGCTTTTCTTTTTCATGGTTAATGGCCTCTTTCTTTCCATACTTCCTAGTTTCCCCCCCTACCCCCCACCCCAGAGAGGTGGATTGATTGGTTCAGCGTAGATTTGTGTTCCAGTCCAATTCTGTACCAGTAACAGAGTCGCTGGTACAAATACATTGTCTACATGGGCAGGAAGTGACTGTGGGTAGGGCAGCTTCCTTAAAGAAGCTGTGTGTGTGACAGGCACCATTTTGGCATGCCCACGATAGTGTTCTGATAACCTTTGTAGCTTCATCTCCTGCCAACTCCCTCCATCCCCACCCCTCCCCCAGCACCTGATACTCCAGCCACATTGTATCTGGCGTATTTTCATGACTTCCTGTCTTTGCTCCTACCCTTCCCTCAACCCAGGACACTTCTGTTCATCTGTTTCTAACTGTCATACTTGGTGTGCCTCGGCTGGGAACTCTGTAGGGGTAGGATGGGGACAGAGCCAGCAGAGTCAACATGACTTCTGGAGAAAACAAACTGAAGCAGGAGAACAGGCTCTTTTTGTGTCTGGGGTGGGTGAGTGGGACTGCAACTGGCCAAGGATGACAGATCATGTTTTGGGGCCCTCAGGTTGATTCCAAGCTGGAATCAGCACTCTAGGAGGGACACCTCATGAAGCCTCTGGGCAGAGGTGCTTACTGTGAACAGTGGAATGTTTGCTGTCCAATTCAGTCTGAGAGAGACCAGAAATAGAACAGAAGAGGTTCCGGTGAGACCCACATGAGGCCATGGCTCCCAAATCGATGGGTTGGGCAGGGCAAGGCTCCCTGTCTGGGGTGGACCTGGAAGAAAAGCCAGGCACTGGGGGTCTGGTACCTGCTATATATGATAAGGGATATGTTCACTGGGCTGCCCTGGCCCAAGCCAGTGCCCTGGCAACTTCCAGAAACGTACTCGCTGGGCACCAGGCAATAGTCAGGAGTTCTGCCATGCTGGGTTTTCATGGGTTATGACCAGGATCTCCAAGGGTGCACATCTTCCAGGGAGTGCAAGATAATCCATTTGGGTATGAGAACATCAGAACTTCTATTTTTACATATTCCAATCTCTTCTTTTAATATTTTACCTTTTACAAGATTTATGATATGTTAGTCCAATAATATACTTATGAAATTTGTAAATCAGTAAATATACTTATATTGGGAGTACACATTCAGAATTCTTTTGGCTGAGAGGGTGTATGACCAAAGAAGTTTGAAGGCCACTCTTCTAGGAGGCTGGTGGTCAAGAGAGCCAACACCAGGCAGGGTGAAGGGAGCAACTACCATTTGCTGAGACGAAGAATAGGGAGGAGACACAGGTGCAGAGGGAGGGGGAAGGGAATGGACTTGATTGAGGGTTTGCTGATTTGTAGAGGGTCCTGTACATCCCCCAGAGGTGCCATGATATGGGTGAACCTGGGCAAATTGACTTGAAAGAAAGGTCTCTGGGATTCTGATGGGAAGGAGGTGTCTAGGAGACACTGTCCCAAACCAAAGGGGAAGGTCACTTCTTAGTCTGCCCCAACGTCCTGCTTGCATCCCTGGCAGCTCAGAGATTCAAGAGCCTTTCAAGTGGGAGGAAGCTGTGATAGAAGCTGAGCTGGGAAGGTGTCCCAGGGGCACAGAAGGAAAGTTTCCAGGTGGAAGCTGGGCCCTTTGTGTTGGCAAGAGGGTGGGAGGGCCAGAGCTGGAAAGTTGTTGAAGGGATGGAAAGGAGGCCCTCCCAAGTATCTCTGATGCAGCAGAACAATCCTGGACAGTCACCACATCCCCCAACCCCTGCAACACCTCCCAAACAGAGAACAGAGAGGTGGAGACATACAGATCTTTCACTGGGCACCTGGACATAAGAACAGCAAGGATGGCTAAAATAAAAAAATTATCCTACTACCACACCCCCAGACCCATCCAGGGACATATAGACGAACACATAGATGAACAGAGAGCCGTACGTATGCAGGAAGCCGCCGACCGCCCCACGACAGACATAGGCGTCTGAGCGCTCTCTTCGGGACACACGCAGACCACAGCACAAGGCGCACCAATTTCAGCCGCTTCTTGCTGGGGCTCGGGGCTCCGCAAGACACTGGAGGCGCGTGAAGACCCATGAACCAGGTCTCGGGGCCTCTGCGGGACATTCTTCTGGCCCAGAAGTAAACGCAGAGAGAGGACATTTGCGGCAAGCCTGTGCGGTCTTCGCGTCTCATGGCAGACTCCGGGGATAAAATTGCTGCTGCGCCCACGAGCAACTGCACTGGATGGGGAACGGAGGGAGGAGATAGGACAGACGACCACCCCTCCACCCACGTGGAGAGGGCCTCAGACGTCGGGTTCTGAGAGCCAGCACCCTAAATCTGGATGCGGGTGTACTGGTAGGACCACAGAGTTGGCCTAGTATAGGCGCCTAACTGGGAGTTATTCTACAGTTTCGGAGAGTAAGAACTTCCAGTCCCAGGGCCAGGGTGCACGGGCAAGGGTGGCTACTAAAGGGCAGGCTTGTCTCGGCCTTCACCGTGGTTCAGCTGCCGCCAAGGAGGTCTCAGCAAAGGAGTTGGAGGTCGCAGTGGGAGTGTAGTTGGGAAGATCATTGAAGGGACTTTTGGGGATCGACCAATCGAGGGGAGGCCCATCTCAGAGACAGGGAGAGACAAACTTGGAGCCATGGGGAGTGACATACAAAATTTTATTCTTTCTTTATTATTATTATTATTATTATTTATTTCTTATGTGCACAAAAGAAAAAGAATGAAAACGAACCGACGCGCTGAAAGTGGCCGGGGAGACCAGAACCGTCCGGGGACCTTTTAGCAGGTTAGGCCTGGGCCTGGGTCTGGGGCCTCTGCCCGGCCAGCCCCACAGGACTGGGATGGGTCGGACCTCGGGGCCCTTGCCGCCCCGTTCGGGCCACTGGGGGCCTGGCTGGGTGCCGGGTTCCCTTAAACGATTCTCTTTTCTCTTTTTCCTTTTCAAATAAAAAAGGCTCGAAGGGGAGAGAGATCTGGGCGAGGACTCCAAGCCTTTTCGGATTTGTTCAAGGATTTTTATTTATTTATTTTCACTTTTATTGACGTTGTTTCTGTTATTTCGAGTCGTCACGATCCACGGGTGAGGAGACATGCAGGGCGCATCGCCACTACCGAAAGAGCAACTACGGGGTGGGGCGGGGCGGGGCGGCCCGGCCTTTGGCCGCACGGGGCGACCGGGGCACGGCCGCGTAGGGGCGAGCCGGGGGCTGGAACTGCCACTTCGGATCTAGCCTGCGGAGACAGGGCGGCCGGGCCAGGGCTGGGAAGAGAGGCCGAGGAAGGAACAGAGACAGACAGACGAGGGCGACAGAGACGGAGAGAGACAGAGCGGGAGAGAAGCGGAGAGGAGAGAGGGGCAGAGGGAGAGAGGGGCAGGGAGGAAAAAGCGAAAACACGGAATTACAGAGAAAGAGCCAACAAAACAGGCCAGAGGAGTCCACAGGACCATGTTCGTCATTTTGCATAGAGATTTCTTTTCTTTCGTAATTTTTTTGTAACATAAAAAATGCCCCCCTCCCCCAGGACGTGCTGTGCTTTAATGGGCGTGTAGCTGTGTTCCCCCCTCCCCCCCAGCGAGCGGCGACTCTCACAGCACAGACAGCGGGGCCTATCTACAGGCAGGGCCGGCGGGCGATAAGGACTCTATGGGGCCGGGCGGGACAGGGCGGAGGGGGAGGGGTTATGTACACTGGGGTTCGCCTTCACACAACACACACCATCTTTCCACAAAGCAGCAGCCTGGTGGCCTTTTGTGTTGTTTTGTTCCTTTTTGCAAAGACCATCATATTAAATAAATGTAGACTTTTTGTGGTTCTGTTCAGTTCCTGCCGGAGGAGGAGGCTGGGAGGGGGTGGGAGGAGTGGAGTGGGCAGCCCCCCACTTCCACCCCGCAGCAGCTCAGACGCCAGCTCAGAACCGGTTCTTACCACCGGCAGATTGAGAGTCTGTGTCGCGGGAGGGGGAATCAAGTAACTGCTGGAGGAAGATCCCAGTCCGCAGCCTTTGGAAACTGGTCCTGCGGCGGTCCCGGAAGAGCATCCGATGGGACTGCGAGTCAGGGAGGAGGATGCAGGGCGTCGAGGGACGGGCGAAGGACGGGCAGGAGGGGAAACTGGGAGACCAGCAGGTGGAAGAGACGGTGAGGTAGGGGCAAGGCAGGGCTGAGAGCTGGTCTCGCAGCAGGAGGTTCCGGGCCCTGGGGAACTAGGCAGTCCAGGCGGAGCAGTGAAGAGCCGAGAGTCCAGCTCTGTCTGTGCGGGACCCCCCGCTCCTGGGGTCCCAACGTTGGAAAGACCTGACGACCCCAAAGCCCGTTCCTAGAGCCGGACCCCCACTCCCTCATTCCACCTTCTGCGGCAGGGCACACCCGGAAGGCGAGGGCAGTCCGGCTGGCACTGGGGGTAAAGAATTTTCCCCAAGGATTCGGCAGCGAGCTCTTCCTACTTCAGCAGAAAGTCGTTTTGTTCTTAATCTCCTTGGCCCAGCCCCTCCAGCGAAGCCTCCCCGCGCCCGAGCGTCCGAAGCGGGTGCCTGGGGCTGGGCCGCGCTGCGGTCCGCGCTGATTGTGTGTCACAGAAACTTGCGGCGCGCGCCGGCTGGTCGCGCCCGAGTCCGGCCGGGTGGCTGGCGGGCTTCGGGGCTGGCTCGGTAGAGGCCGGGGCGAGCTGGGCCGAGTCGGCCTAGCGGCGCCGCGCAGTCTAGGCAGGCGGGGAGGGGAGGCGGGCGGGGTTGGAGGCGGTGAGCCCGGGCCTGAGGGTCCCGCCCGCGGCTCCACCCGTCCTGTCCGGCCTTCGAGGGGGTGATGTGAAGGGTTGCGGGTGTCCTGGGATGGGGTGAGGCTGGGGCGGTGGCTGGGAGGCATCGCGTCGCGTCGGTCCTCCCTCCCTCCGGGGTGGGGTCAGACGGGGACGATGTGGAGGCCGAAGCTGTCGGCCTGAAGCTTGATGTGGTCCCCGCGGTAACTAGTGGCGGTCATAGGCAGCGGCAGCAGCGGCAGGGGCGGAGCCCCGGGGGGCGGCACTATAATAATAAGGGGAACCTGGAAGTTAACACAGGAGAAGAATGGGCTGGGTGAGAGGACAAACAGGAGAACAAAAAAGGAAAGAAAAGCAAAGAAAAGACCTCCCCTGGCTGGGGTCCAGCGGGATCCGGACTGGGAGACCTTGGCTGGGCGGTGGAGCCAGTTGCCCTGGAGAATAGTTGCGTTCACGGGGCATGAGAGGGACCCGATCCGGTGAAGCCCGGCTGCGCACCCTCCAGGGGATCCGAGGGCGAGGGCGGCGCAGAGCCTTCGAGCGACCAGGGAGGGGACGGGAGGGCAGGAGGTGCGGGCGTCCTCAAGGGGTCCCCGGGCCTCAGTACTGCACTAGCAAACCTGTCCCCCTGGCCCAGCCGGGCCCCCAGAGGTCGGGTCGCCGGTAGTGGGACCGTGTCCAGAAGCCGCGCGGCAGCGCTGAGCCGCCGGCCAGGCAGGTGGCGTACTCACTTAGTAAGGCGGGGTTGCTGAATCTCCAAGCCTCGTTGTAGGCCGTGTACTGGGGGTGGCTGTACGGGTTGCCGGAGAACTCGCTCCCTGCGGGAGGGTCGGGGAGTGGGGATCAGACGCGTGCACGCCGGAGCGGACCCCACGAGTCCGGCCGGTGGCTTCTCCGCCCGCTCCTCCCTCCGGGTCTCAGGCGCAGGTGTCGCGGGCAGGGTAATAGCCTGGCGGTTGGGCCGGGCGGAGGTGGGGCGATCACCGCGTCCGCGTGGGGAGAGCCCGGGCAGGCGGGAGGCACCGACGCGCTCGCACACCCACGGGTGGACCCTGTGGGCCAGTGCCCGCCCGGGGCTTCCCAGCGGAGGCGCTCGCGGCCACCCACGAAGGCTTTGTACTGGGGCGCGTCCACCCTGTCGCACTGGGGGCCAGGGCCTTTATAGAGGCCACTCCGGTTCTAGGAGGCATGGCCCCCAATGGGCGGAAATGGGGATGGGGGACAGTGGCGAAGAAAGGCCTTCGGGACACTTTTCTCCCAGAAAGTCCTATGAATGGCATCAATGCGCGGTGCCAACACAAGAGGTGGGGGCTCTGTTGGGAGACACCGCCCTCCCGCTTTTCCCTCAAGAGGCTGGATGCGTGGGCTACGCGGCAGGGGATGGAGGCGGCAGGAAGCAGGTGAACTGCCCGCTGGTCTGCGAGCGGTGAGC
The DNA here is from genome assembly GCF_007565055.1 of Rhinopithecus roxellana. Classification (NCBI taxonomy): domain Eukaryota; kingdom Metazoa; phylum Chordata; class Mammalia; order Primates; family Cercopithecidae; genus Rhinopithecus; species Rhinopithecus roxellana. The sequence goes on from NC_044559.1 coordinate 72,549,103, forward strand.
AGAGGGCCCGTGGGTTGGGAGCCGTCGGAAGCTGCCTCCCTCCCTCTGCGGGAGAAAGGCCAGGCCTCCAGGTTTCCCCCTCGCCCTTTCTCCTGTGTGATGACCCCAGACTGTTTACAGTGATCCCTAACCGCGGGTTAAGTAGAGGAGAAGGGGCCCCTCTTTGAGAGGGAGCTGGGGTGGGGGTGGGGGATGCAGCCACTGGAAAGCCTGTTTATTGACGAGGAGGGAAAGCATGCGTGCAGCAGGATAATGAGCTTCTGAGCTCAACTGTGACCAAGAGGAACTGAGCTATCTCCTTCCCCATCGCTAATGAAACAAGTGTAATTTCCTCATCAGCACTAGATTCTGTTTAACGACTCCCCCCTCGCCACCACGAGCTCTCTGCAGCTCCCCTCTTCCCCACCTCCCTGCAGACTCCCTGCCCCCACCTCCCCACTCTTCCCTCACCCCCACCTCTTTAAAACCTCCTCCACCCCCCACCTGCTCATTGCTGGGAGCTTCTCCCTAAAATCTCCTTGCCCCCCAATAAGGCTTCTACTTCCCTTCCCCTAAATCTGGGCAGGAATCCCTTTACCCACACCTCTAACTCCCTTCAGCCCCTAGTCTATAAGACCCAGCAGCAATCTCCCTTTTTGCCACTGTCCCACCCCAAGCTCTGCTTACCCATGGTTATCCCTAAATGTCCCTGGATGGATGGGGCCAACCACTCTCTTCTATCCTCCCCCTTCCCCATGCCAATGAGAGTTGAACTTCAGGGAAAGGCCATATAGAGGGCGACCAGAGGGAGTGAGTTGCTGGCTGAATGAGTCTAACCCTTCTTAAGACAAGAGTGTTTTGGTGTTTGTGCACATAGGAACTTCAGCTCTCTTTGGCTTCAAGCCCCTGCTCGCAATCTGGGGATTGGGGATGGGTATAGTACAACCTCCAGCTGCAGTCACCAGACGTTAAATAGAGCCTCTGCCTCTCTGATCCAAACAACCCAAACCCAACTCCTCTGATGATCAGGGATGGGTCAGAGCCCCAGGGGAGCAATGGAAGGCTTGGTGCCTCTGAAGAGGTATAGGGGTGTTCTAGCTTGTCTCGCTGCAGTGAGTCTCCCTGGTTCCTGCCGCAGCCTGACCTCCATTCCTCTTAGGGACTAGCTCCCTCTTGCCTCTGGTTTGGGGTTGGTTCTCAACATTGGTCTTCCCTTGTGTCTTGGTGTGGACCAGGGTGGCTTTGTCTGAGTGACTGACATGCCCCTGGAAATGGTTCTTGGCTCCAAGTTTCCATGGAAACCCGGGCAGGCTCTTCCAAGCAGTGTCAGCTGGCTGGGGTGGGCTGAGCACTGAGGGTGGAGCTGAGGCTGAGTGCTCCTCGGGCACAGACTTGGGTGGGTGGGCGCTGTGGAGGGGCCATGACATACAGTGGGTTGCACACAAGGGGGCACTTCTGAAAGCTTCCTCCCCGGCTTGCTCATGAGGGAGGATGAGGGACCAACTGCAGCCTCTAGGGAGAGAGAGGGACAGAATAGCAGTGGTTTGCAGGGAGGGGACGTTGGGTCTCCCCCCACCCCAGCCTCAGACTACAGACCATTCAGCAGCTCACCCACAATTTAGTTCCCCCCACCTAGATTAGGCAGCTGCAGCATTGTCACCTACCAGGCACCATTCCTGCCAGGGTGGAGGTGGGGTAGCTTCCCTGGCCAGTGGGGGGCACGTGAGGGGGGTAACCAGGCAGAGTGGTGCTCGCCATGTCACGACCTGGAAAAACACAAAGGGGAAGGAGTGAGGCCTGGAAGAAAGGGGCCTGCCTCTACTCACACCAGGGTACTGCATGGAGAGGAAACTCTTGGAGAGGAAAGAGCTCTGTGCAGACGTGTGGGGGTACGTGTGCCGGTCTGCACCTGAATGCGCAAGTCTGAGTGTGCCTTTGCATGTGTCTAAGCTAAATATCTATGATCAGCTGTGTGTATGCATCTCTGTTTTGTGTAGCTCTTTGTGTCTCTCCCTGTGCATTTGTGTGTGTGTATATGTGTGCGTGTGTGTGTGTGTGTGTGTATTTGCCTTTGCCTGTGTCTCTGTGCATTCCAAACCCAGATGGAGATGGGAGGGAGATGACCTGGTTTTACTCCTCCTTTTCAGCAAGATATTCAGCCGTGGTCTCTCCAGTAGCCAAAGGGAGCTCTATCATCTTGCTTATCTTTCCTCTCCCTAATACCCCATCTTTCCTTCAGGCTTGGAGGACACCCCACCATCACCCCTACAGGGACTGATGGCTATTCCTTGTCCTCTCCAAGTGGAGCTGCAGGTGCTGGGCCTGGCAGGTATGGAGAGCAGGGGGCCAGCCAGTGTACTATTTTGCTGTTAGTGTTTATGGCATTTACATGATAGAAAACCACCCTGAAGTGAATCAGGAGCTTTGAGCCAACAGTGCAAGTGGACCAGATAAAGTTCCAATGAGTAAAATCTGCTCCCCCACCAGCTGCTGGACTTCTGTCCCTGGAGGGTTCTCCAGCTAGAGCCTGCAGGGTGGGAGACAAAGCGAGTCAAGATGGGAGTGCTACCCCTGGTCCACAGACATGTCCTCTGGGACACAGCTGCACATGACTGGGCTCCCTTCCTTGCCTGCACCCTCCATTGCTATGAAGGGGTCACCACCTCCCTTTGCAATTTAGCATTTTCTGATCTCTAATAATAATTTGCTTTCTCCCCTCTGCTATAATCCCTTTATCCTCTCCTGGACCTCCTGGAACCCCCTTAACCCCTCCAGATTCCCCTTATCCTCCTCACTAGCCAATGCCACTCTACCACTCTAATGCCTCTGTCCATCCTTGGGAAGGCAAGGCATGGCTGGAGAAAGTCACAAAACTATGCATATCCAGGCCCGTTCACTTTCTTTTCATCAGCTGGACCGTAGTCATTAGTCTCCCAAAGGCTATTCCAAAACATCTCTCTCTCTCTTTGCTACACTCCCGTTGAAGATGGCCTCACCTCCCTGCATTCCAGAGATGTATGAGTTTCCTCACCCCTACCTTGACACATCTGAGTGATCCATCCTTCCCTAGCTATACAGAGCTACAGCTCAGGTTTTTGCATTTCTAGCACCCTGCTGAACATTTTCCTTAGCTGTCCCTCTGTCACCTCAAACCTAACTGGAATACAAACAGATTCATCTTCCCTCCGTCGGTTCTTATGATCTTGAAGATCATAAGACCAAAAACTTTGGAGTCCTTCTTGACATAGCCTTCTTCCTCCCATTCTAGATAAAGTCAGTCACCAAGTATTGTCAATTCTCCTTGGCAATGTCTGTTACATCTGCTCCATTTCCATTTCTTCCACCACCTTCATAGCTCAGCTTTTAAGCACCTTCTTTTTGCCACACAGTATTTTTGCTTGCATTCCCTGCCTCCACATTCTTCCCCTCCTGTCTATCCTAAATGTGGCTGCTTGGCTAGTCCTCATGAAACATTGCTTTCATCACACCACTTCCCTTGTAAAAACCATCACTGATTCCCCGTAGTCTATAGTTTGAAATGAAACTCTGTGGCTTTTAAAGCTGCTAAGGTACTCTCTCCACCCCACTTAAGATTCTCACCCCTCCTGGTTTAGTTTGACTGTTTTTATTGGCTTGTGTGATGTGAACCCCCTATGCTTTTGCCATGACCTTTTCTTCTTCCTTGTCATTTTCCTCTCCTTCCCCCTGAAGTCTTAAAATCCCTACCCTTCTACCCACCAGGGAAATTTCTCTCTTCCAAACTTCCACAGCATCTGTGCTGCATGGTTTACCATGCCATTATATATCATAATGCATCAGCCCTGATGTTTCATATCATAGCTTGCTTCTTCAAACAGATCATAAGCAACCTGAGGGCAGGACCCTGTCTTCTGCTTTATCCTGCATAGTTGAGAACATGGTAGATGCTCAATAAACACTTGTTGATTAATCCTCCATCAGTCTATTGCACTTAACAGCCAATTCCTGATGGGTTATAATTTTTTTATTGTTTCATGTATATTGGTCTCCTTAAAGAAGTAAAGGCTGGGATAAAATGTAAATATTAGAATATGCTTTTTCTTTAAAAAACAATTTAAACAATAGATTATGATTTTTATAAGCTGATGAGAAGTTTACAGTGAGGGACTCATACATTGTGACTTTATCATGCAATAGAATGATTTTCCTCTATACCTGTCTAATATAGCCAATATCTTACATTTCCTAAAACTCGAGAACAAGCAGAGTAGAACTGCCAAACACGAGATCAGTTTTGACTCCTAGAGAGACAGAAGAAAGGATTTGTGTTTGCCTTGATGTGGGTTTTCTTTTATTGACTTCTGTTGTCAATGAAAGCTACACTCCTCCTGACTGTCTCTTAGTGGAATGGACCTGAAGTAGACAATGACAGCAATATCAAAATCAATTCCTAGAGAGATTAATAATATGGCACTTATTGGTCAAAAAAGGCCCAGGACAGGATCGAGTAAGGGATGATGCAGGGATTTGGAAGCTAAACAGATAAAGAAACCTAATTCCTCCTTCCCTGTCATCATAAAGTCTGCAAAGCAGCCAGGAAAAGGGGTGTGCCTCTTTCTTAATAAATAGGAATTTAAATGCATCTGAATTCTGGTTTTCAGTTGCATGATTCCCACAACCTGTCACCATGAATTCCTTATAATCTAAGGTTTTGTCACAAAATCTCCTACCTCATTTCAGGAGGAAGGAAGAAAGGCTGGATGACTAGAAACATGTTTCCGGCTAACCTGGATGCAGTCTTATCAGAAAGTTTTATTTCCACTGGCTTTCTCTCTTACAAAATGGCAGCTTCCCTCAGGTAGGAACTTTCGCATGCTGAAAGTCACCCACTGGACAGTTGATTGAAAGGCACATTGCCAAATTCTATTTAGAAAACTGAAGCTGGGCAGTGCCACGTAGAAATTTTAAAAATGTGAAAGAAGAGTCCCAAGACTAGGAAAAAGCAGGCAAGCTTCCTTGTGTTTTGCATACAGCTGTGCACCTGCTGCTGCGGAGTCTATAACACCAGTATCACCACAAAGAGGTACCCTGTTAAGGACCCCTGAGCCACCAACAGTGCTGGCCACTGCATACAAAGCACTCTCAATTGCTTCATTAGCACACAGGTGACACCTAAATAACAGAAAAAATTGACCAAACTCTTGCCAGAGCCATATATTTTTCTGGAACACCATTGTCAATAATGGAAAACACATACTGCAGGAAGTTTTCAAATTACTAAGACCGTCATACCATTTGCCCAGCAGCATTCTTTGAGCAAGCCTCTTTTAGTGAAAGAATATGAATGGGTAATGGAATCTGTGCAAGCAAGAATCGACAGAGCACTGGGCCTTGCTGTACTATACATGGGTGGAAAAATAGGAGTGCAGACAGACTCTAAAACTGTACAACAGCACAGCCACCTCCGTTATACCAACAAGCAAAAGCACAGAAAAAGGAGAAAACAGCTATGTGACAGAATACATCAGTTATAAAATACGTGCCACCCAACAGAAAGCAGTAGAGGATTTTCGTTGCTCACTGACAATGGCCAGTAACATAAAAACAGCATCAGAAATTATAAATGACAAAAACCCACATACTATTACAAGAGGATGGGCATTTCATGTTGGACACTTGCTTTCCAAGGTTACAAAGTTGTTTTTTGTTTTTCGTTTTTTGAGATGAAGTCTTGCTCTATCGCCCAGGCTGGAGTGCAGTGGCGCGATCTTGGCTCACTGCAACCTCCGCCTCCTGGGTTCAGGTGATTCTCATGCCTCAGCCTGTAGCTGGGACTACAGGTGTGTGCCACCATGCCTGTCTAATTTTTGTATTTTTAGTAGAGACAGGGTTTCACCATGTTAGCGAGGCTGGTCTCGAACTCCTGACCTCAAGTGATCCGCCTGCCTCGGCCTCCCAAAGTGCTGGGATTACAGGCGTGAGACACCGCGCCTGACCAAGGTTACAAAGTTTTTAAAGATGAAGAGCCTTCCAGATGATGAGGTAACTTCCTTGTTTCAAGGGTGAGACAATGAAGGCACAAAGATGCATCATGGTTTTACCATGACTACACAGCTAATAAATGATAGAGCCAAAATTTGAAGCCATGTTTATACCACACTGCCTTTTAATAACATGAAGCCAGATACTCCCCAAAAGAGCCAAAGAAAAGGAAAAGAAGTCATCTGACAAACAAAAATCTCATATCGTCATGGTTGTTGATAAAAAAGGACGCAGAGAACAAAATCCCGACGCCAAAAGTCTGTAATAAAACTCCATGGGGTGGACTATTAATTTCCTGCGAGAGTTTTCTGAAAAACAAAGAGGGTCTTCAAGAAACAGTGGTAGTGGAGAATCTTAAAGTCCCCAGAAGTGTTCAAAGCACTGTACTTGATGAGGATATCTTCTCAGTTCAACTGCAGAAGTCCCTGAAGATGCTACAGCCAATTTCTACAGCAATCACTATATCTGCATCACAGTGCACTTTTGTCAGACATTCCTTACCAAATGGGCCAGATCAAATCAACTGTTTTGGAGAATCTAAGTGCAGCTCCTCTTACAAGTACAGAGAAAAGCAAAGTGAAAGCCTTTATTAAGAAAGTTAAAAAATTGTAGTCATCAGGTAATTTGCGCTACTTTCACTATCAGGTCTAAGATTCAAGGTCAGAGCTGTGTTTCTACTTGTGCCAGGACTAGCTAGCATTCATTGAGCACCTACTATATGCTAGGCAGTGTCCTTCGTATTTTATATGATGTATTATCTCATTTAATCTTCATATCAACCCTATGATGTTGATATTTTATTTTTATTTTTATTGAGACAGGGTCTTGCTCTCATCAGCCAGGCTGGAGTGCAGTGGCACGATCTTGGCTCACTGCAACTTCCGCTTCCCAGGTTCAAGTGATTATCCTGCCTCAGCCTCCCAAGTAGCTGAGATTACAGGCACCTGCCACCATGCCTGGCTAACTTTTGTATTTTTTAGTAGAGACGGGGTTTCACTATGTTGGCCAGGCTGGTCTCCAACTCCTGCTCTCAGGTGCTCCGCCTGTCTCAGCCTCCCAAAGTGCTGGGATTACAGTCGTGAGCCACCAGGCCCAGCTGTTGATATGTTTTTAACCTCCCACACTTTTTTTTTTTTTTTTTTTGAGACAGAGTCTTGCTCTGCCTCCCAGGCTGGCGTGCAGTGGTGTAATCTCCACTCACTGCAACCTCTGCCTCCCAGGTTTAAGCGATTCTCCTGCCTTAGCCTCCCAAGTAGCTGGGAGTACAAATGCCTGCCACTGCGCCCAGCTAACTTTTGTATTTTTTAGTAGAGACACGAGGTTTTGCCATGTTGACCAGGCTGGTCTCGAACCTCAGGTGATCCACCCACCTCAGCCTCCCAAAGTGCTGGGATTACAGGTGTGAGCCACCACGCCTGGCCTTTAATCCCCAGTCTATAGATGAGAAATAAACTCAGAAGGGCCAAGTATAATGTCCAAGATTTCACTGCTAGTAGATGGCAGAAACTGGATTACAGAACAGGCTGTATACTTGGGAACTGATCCTGGAATGATATTATTCTCAAATAGTGCAGACCCAGAAAACAGACAGATGTTTGGTCCAGGAAAGTAATATGGGATCATGCTAAGTGAATCTTTCCTATAACAGAACATCTTGTCACTTCTTGTTTCTTATGTTTCAATTTCTTCCACTTTTTTACAGTGGTGGTTTTAAATTGGGGTTAACTGATCCCTTAGGAACCCATAGATCACTTCAAGGGGTCTATATAAATCTATATATAAGATGTTATAGACATTATATATCTGTATCTTTCTGTGTAGATGGTATATGACTTTTATCATATTCTCAAAAAATATGGCTTAAAGATTAATTAGCACTCTTTATATAAAAAAAAAAAAACAAAAGAGCCCCGTTGTTTAGCGTAAGACACTGATTTGTTTGCAACTACTTGAATTGTATCAATAAACAAGATGATACAAAGCACAGCAAAATAGCATGTGAAGTAGCAGGGAGGTTTATCTCAAGTCAAGGAAAATGTCAGCATTCAGAAGATCAAGGAAATAAAAAGGACGCCATGAAAGAAGCAGAAACTGCTGCTCATGATGGCTCAGATGAGACTTATTAGACATAGATTTATACAGCAAAAGTTCTATTGAGGAGTTCGGAGATGCTTTTCCTCAGCATCTTTCTCTGAAAATAAGCACTTTTGCTACCCACTTGACACTGTGGAGGACCCTAAGGCCAGAAAACATAACTCTTGTTTTACTACCCTATCCTCAAGTTCTGTCTGCTTCTCATAAGGTAGCAAAAATGAAGACATTAGATTTCTTCAAGGCTGGCAGTCTGTGCCTGCATTTGACATAGGCATTTATAATACTTACAGGAATACACAGTTATTAAATTTGTAATTGCTGCCTAAATATATAAATGCATAATTGGTATTTACTATAACAATTATGAGCACCTTATGACCAATTCAACTTACATCTATTACACTAAAGGAACAAACTTTAAATCCACACAAGATGTTTTAAAAGGAGAGGAAAAGAATTATCTACATATTTCCTTTCATTTCTTATTTCCCAAGCTTCCAAATCCTCCCAGGATTTGATTTATCCTCTGGGGCAGAAGGGACTATGGGACGGCCCACAGCCCCAGGCTCTGCCTCAGCCCCATACCCTACCCGAGGCTTGCCTTCTCCAGGTTCCAGCAGAGGGGACAGTGCCTACAACTCAGGGTGGCTGCTCTTCCAGCTGATCTCAGCTCCCACTGACACCATGAGTCCCTGGTCACTGGTGTGTCCTAGGCAGGGATGTTACCCAGATCTGCAGGGGCTTAGTGAGGTCTACACCTTGACAGCCAACTGGCCGGACACAACCAGTCATGCTGTTTCCATTCCTTCTCCTAGCACCCTGCCCTCCTCTGAGGTGTGTAGCCTATTGGCTCAGGGCCTCACATGAGGCGGTTTCCTTCTAATTCAGCTGGACCATGGATGGAAATGCAGCTTCAGCATCCTAGGATAACACTAGGGAGTGTTGGGGAGAATCACACTTTCAAAGGGCTGAAAAGGAACTTGGCTATCTTCTAGTCCAACTCCCTCATTTTACAGAGGAGGAAACTGAGGCTCAGTCCTCTTCCCAGTTCACGTCCCTACGTTGACTTCTCTGGCTCCATGAGCAAATCACAAATGAAGATTGGAGTTGGGCAGGGGCTGGCACTCAAGAGGTTGGGCCCAGGCTCACAGATGGGCTCAGAGCATGAGAGACCCTCATGCTGGGTGGGCAGAGGTTAAGCCTGTTTGCACAGTCTTCTGATACTCCAGGCCTCCCAGTTCCTCTCTGGCTTTATTTTGTGCTCTGAGAGCACTGAATTGTCAGCTCTAATCCTTCCGAAAGCACAGTGTTTTTCAGGCGCTCTGTGTAAGTGAAACCCTAATCCCAAGGAAAACGGCCACTTAAGCCTCTGCAGCATTAGGCTGTTCTCCAAGCCCTGCAGGATTTCCTCCTTCCCTGCCTGCGAGCCCAGCCACCACCACCACCGGGCAGAAGAGGGGAGGATTCAGGCTGAAGGCACGCAAAGCCCTCTCAGAAGTGACAATAGTGACGGGGCCTGTCTCCCAAAGCTCAGGGTTGCAAAAGCACTGGCTTGTTTGTCCTGAGGCTACAGCTAATTGTGGAGGTGGAAGGGATTCTGGCTACCTGGGAAAGGAGTGGGGGGTCTTCCTGTCACCTTGGAGGTGGCCGGCCCTCTGGGGGAAACAGGTTTTCAGGTCTTGCCTAGGTGACTTTGAGGCCACTGGGACATTTCTGAGCCCTTGGTACCAATACATACCTGTTTCATTGGGACAGCAGTCTTTAGGATTTCTGGTCATTCAAAAATGTTGGGTTGACTGACCTTACTTTTACTTAGCCAACATTTTCTTCTTAAAAAGTACCAAATAATGGACTAAAAAGCTTAGTGCTGGGAGATCCCTTTTTTGGAGAATTCCCCTGTGGGACACATCAAGCATCTAAATGACATTTACAGAAGCTGAAAGGGTCCCCGTAACCTAATGAATCGTAAAGCGGTGGCCAGTATTCTCAACTGGGCAATCCTTTATTGGCCTGAGCTGGCTATTGTTATGCACTTGATAGCAAGATCATTGATTTCTTAGAAAATATTTTGATTCAAATTCAGACTGGCTCCTTTCTCTCTCTCTGATCTCTAATGAACAAGTGAGGCCATCCTTGGAGGAAAAAGCATTCCATTTGGCATGTTCAGCCTTTTGGGCCTCACAGACAGAGGGAAGAGATGAAGGGAGGAGGTAAGAAGAAAGGTCCAAGGTTATGGGCCAAATTTGAGCTCAGCGTAGAAAACACCAGAACTATATCTTTGCTAAGATGCCCCAGACCCTTCCTACCTTTGTCACCCTCCCTACGATGCTCCTCCCTCTGCAGCCCCGTTCTCAGCCTGGGTACTTCTGCCATGGCACCCTTCTGGGGAGGGCAGCCCAGCAGCACAGGGTGGCTGGTAGGCAAAGACAAGGACATGGGATTGGGACCTGGGATTGAGGTGGCACAGCTTTTATTCTGGTCAAATTTGGCCTGACTCTGATCCCGAGAGTGGATTAGTGCCTCTTCTTTTCCATATTCATTACCTCTAGCAGTGGACTAGGAGGAAGGGAAAAAGAGGACTGATCCAATGACTCCCTAGGCTGCAGGCCCAGAGCAGCCACATATCTGTCAATGTCTCATTGCTATGGAAATGCCCGTGTAATTAAATCAGAGCTGAGGTTGGGGGCTGGAGGTCCTTGGGGATGTGGCTTGCAGACTCAGGGATGTTTGGAGGAGGCTAGCCTCTTTTCTTGGGACCCTCACAGCCTAAAGGAAGGGTCTAGGGCATGTGAGCACTGAGGAGCAGCCCTCTGGCTTGTTTTGGCCTCCACAGTAAAGGGCTCTCTGACTTGCCACATGTCTGAAGTTGTCCTAGCCCTCTCCTTTCAAGGAGAGGAACTGTGAGGTCTGTGCCCTAAATTCCTCTAGCTAATCAGGGGCTTTGAGCTGACAGACAAGACTAGGAGACTCCCAGCCTCCTTCAGAAACATTTCTCAGTCTTTATTGCACTCTCCTCCCCTAGGGGCTGGCCAAGGGCTAAGCTGTTTGTTTTATGGAGGGAAATGCAGTTGCATTGGAAGGGGGTTGTTAACTACAGGAAAGAGGCAGTTCCTGGAGGTCCTCAGGATGCCCTGAGTAGGAGGAGGAGGTTTCCCAGGGTCCACACCTCTATCTGCTAAAAGGCCACTTTGCTAACCATCTGAGATGTGGGCCAGGAGGCTGAGCTTCTGAGAGTTGGCAACCCTTTCTCAGAAGCTACACCCACACTGCTCACACTGGTCCCTGCTGCTGTCCAGCTGTGAACTTTGCCTCTCTGGCCTCCCCCACCTCTGCTCAAATAAGCCAGCTTCTGGGAGACCAGCTTCTTCTGCTCCCTCTTCCTGCCTTGGGCACTTCCCTCTTGGGCAGCATCTACATCTCTTCCTGGATCTTAGTTACAGCTTCCTTCAAAACTGCAGTCTTCAGGAATTAAGAGACATTTTTCCCGAGCTCTTGAATAAAACCACCTTCCCCCAACCAAGATGGGGAAGCTACTGAGGCTTCCCACCTGTCCCCACCCCACTGGGGAGAAAGGTACTGTCCCCATCTCTAACTCTCTAATGTTCAGACATTTTCCCAAAGAAAACATAAGATTTTCTGCTGAGGCTTAGCAGTCTGGGAGCCTGGATAAGCCTGGAACAGGCTCTACTTTCAGAGTTGCCTGAGGCTCAGCTCTTTCCATGCCTCCTGGACCCCAAAGCAATAATCTATAGGTGTGGTCCTCATTCTTTGCCCTTTTTGATCTCCATTATCTGACAATTTGGTGAGCAGTGGTGGGAAGGGACTAGGGGATCTGGATCTGTGATAAAGATACAACTGATACTTCCTTTGATCTTTTTTAGAATATTAAACATGCTGAGTTTACAGCGCTTTTGGACTATTCTATTGTCTTCAGTTCTTGGGGAATGTTAACTGTTCTGTTTATTACTTCTACTAACTTTCCCTTTTGGAAGTTTGTGTTCACATGAGATGTGTACTTTTTCTTAGTAAGCTCATCATTAGTGGTGGGTTTTCCTCCCACCCACCCTGTGGGAGTCCCACGTGCCCTGGATTATAGAATGTCTCTACAAAGAAGGTTTCTCATTGCTCCCGATGAGGTTTCAGAATGGGTAACTATCCTGGACAAATTTTTATGTAAGTTCCTGGCTTGGGTTTCCTGCGAGATACTCATGGTATAAATTTGGACTCTGATCTGGCATCAGGCTTGGGGTCTCCATGTCTCATGGTGACATTCCCTGTTGCCCCCTGCTTCCTTGTTTCCCTGGGCTACTGGGATGATGAGTGTATGTGTTTGCCTTTCAAGGACAATATGATCCCTGTTCTGTCCCTTGCTTTAAGCAGGATGATACTCAATTCTAGCTTCCTGATTCCCAAATTCACGTTCCCTGACTGGTGTGTTACAACCCCATCCTCTCCCAGTCGGCATCTCCCTCCAGTGTAATGTCAACAGCCTCTCCAATACTGATCTGGCTTTGAGTTCCCCTTGATTTCTAGCACCAAAGAATGAGGTTTGCTGCGTATTAACATTTTTGTTGTTATATTTTATTCAGTTATGTTTTGGTGAGTTTAGCCTGCCTGGGTCCCAGACATCAATCTCCTTCCTCCTTTACCTCTCTGTGACTAAAACAAGGGCGATGACAGCTGCACTTGCCCAAGGCTCTGCCAGTGTGTGGCAGCAATGCCCACTAGAGGCCAGTGAAGCCTGCTCGGTGCAGTGGCTCCAGGGACTGGTGTTTTGCCTAGTTTCTAGAGCAAGCTTGCCCAATCCACAGCCCGCAGGCCACATGCTGCTCAGGACAGCTTTGAATGTGGTCCAACGCAAATTCGTAAACTTTCATCAAACATTATGAGGTTTTTTACTTTTGTTTTTGTTTTTAGCTCACCAGCTCTCTTGGTGTTAGTGTATTTTATGTGTGACTCAAGTCATTTCTTCTCCTTCTAAAGTGGCCCAGCGAAGCCAAAAGATTGGCCAACCCTTTTCTAGAAGGCATGGAACTGTACAATCTCTGACTTCCCCCAGCACTGTCCCTTGCATATGGGCTCTCTCCTTCAGGGTGGACTCACACTGTGTCAAGGGACTCTCTCATGCTCAGAAACATCCCCAGTGACTTTGGGAATCCTGGAGTAAGTTCTCGTCTTCTCCTCCCAGATCAACATCACTGCCAGCATCTCGGCATGCTCCTCTGTCACTGCAGCCCCGGCCAGGCATGGGGAGGGAGGCAAGGTGAGAAAGCCATGGGGAACAGGGGCTATCTTTTCTACCAGGGAAGGGAGACTTTAAGGAATGAAGGCTCCAGCATGCAGCTGGAGCCAGAGTTCTCACTGCAGATGCTCTGACCCAGAGGGCCCTGGGATTACTGAGAGGTGGATGGCAGCCCCCTGGGGTCCTTTGGAGGGTCAAGAAGGTGGTGAAAGGTACCAGCCACAGCCATCCAACCTGAAAAAGCCTGGGGCCAGAATGCCCCTGACCCATTCTCTCATGTAGCTGGTCCCTTTTTCTTTATCACTTAGGAGAGACTCGGCTCCGTTCCAGACCAGCAGCCTAGAGCCGTGGGCTGGAGAGAAGAGATGCCGCTGAGCTAGAGCAGCCCAGCGGCGGAAGGGAAAGTGGGTGATAAATTTAAATAACCAGCTTGACTTGGCAGCTTGCTGAGTTGTGATGCAGTGAAATTAAAATCTCGGCAGAACTTGCAAACACTACCCAGCAAAATCAGTCTCTTTCCTTGGTTCCCTGATGGAAGGTGGGGAGGGGAGGCTACGGGGCTGAGCCCTAGCCTCTGGCAGCCACCCTTGCTTGCAATGTGATTAGCTGTGTCCTGGCCCACTGGGCCCCACTCTCCCCTGCACACAATAGTCCAGGTTCCTCTCTCAGTCCTGACCTTGTGGAATAGCTGCATCAAGTGGCTGGTGAAGTTTGAAATCAGCCTCCAGTGCCAGGAGGTGGCAGGAATCTCAATAAGGTCTGGCTTTTCAGGTTGGGCTAGGGCATTCCTTCATCCCCTAAGGTTTGCAGCCACAGCTGCCAGTCCTGGGAAAGAAGATGAGCAGGGTACCTGAGACGTGGAGGATGAAGAGGGCTCCTTGAACACCTTGGCACTCCTAAGTCAGGCTATGGGCACAGGGTTGACCTAACAGCTCCCTTACCTTTAGCACACACCTCCCCAGCATCACCTACCCACCTGAAAGAGCCTTCTTTCCTCTTCTCCCACCAAAGCCCTTAATATTTGCCAAAAAATAAGTTTTTAAAGACTCTTTGAGGGCAATGTCCACAAATATACTAAGGGCCTCTCTCAAATACCAGTTCTACCTGGAGCCTGGTTCTCATATATGCCAACATCTTTCTAGAAGAACTCACCCAAAGTCCACTCTCCTGTTTCTGTTCTTCTTGCATCACTGCTCACTACTACCCACAATATCCTGGCCTGAAGGCCAACACTCTGGACCCACTGCTGAGATGGCCCATGGAGTCTGAGCAATGCCCCATTGCTCACCTTGACAGTACCTCTAGCAAATTCTGTTTGTCCCCATAATAAACACATCATAAATCATTCATCTTTAATAGATTATGCAAATTAGAAGGACATAAAATCAACAAAGATCAATAACTGCAGCAGTTTAATTGCCAGCAAAAACAGTTTAAGAATGAGCATAATCTGCAGCTCTTTCTTGGGTAATGGCGCTATTAATCCAAACACTGGATCTTGGCCTAAGTGTGGAAAAATCATTCCCTACCCCATCCCCATCTTCCCTCCCCCACCTCTCCACACACTTCTCTCTTTTTGGTAATTTCCAGTTTCTGAGAGAGTTTCCCCGTCATTACCACTGGTGAACAGCTCCGAATGTTAATGGTTCTGCTTTTGTTACTCCTCGCTTGATTGAAATGTCGCATACAGATTGAGATGTTAGTGCTAACTTGCCACCTGGGAATGTCAAGCTGGGTCTGAAATGAACTTTTCTCACACTTGGATCCAGATGGATCAGCCGGAGATGTTCGCAGGCTGAGCTGGGACTGTTCCAGGGCCATGCGGGGGGAGGCGGGTGGGGGCTGCTCAAGGTGGAGGCACTTCTCTGCACCAGCCTCTGGGTCTCCTATGGCAGAAGCCCTACCCTGAAGATCCATATCTCCACCCCAGGAAGTGCTCGCCTTCTGGACTATGGCCTGAGCACTGGGCAGCAATGGGGTTAGAGAAGTCTCCCGGGTTCTCTTTGCCCAGTGCTTGGAGTGGCTATCTTTGGGAAGTGACCACTGTACCTCTGAGCAGGTCAGAAGAAAGGTGGCCTCTGCCTTGGGTCAGAATACCTAGCAGGTCAGAGAGCTTCCCAGCTGGGCAAAGAATGGCTCATGCTGAGGGCCATTCGGTCATGGGCTATGTCCTGGCCCAGCTAACCCAGCTAAGGTCATCACTCCCGAAAGCCCAGTCCAGGTCTCCAACACTTCCAGAACTCAACCTCTGACTCCCTAGCCAAAGATCTAGGCTGGAAACAGTTGTACCAGTACAGCCCCTTAGGGAGAGGCTGGGAAAGCTGACAGGGCTCTCCTAAACCCCCAGGTGGAAGCTGGGTGGCCACTGAGCCCAGCTCAGGCTCAAGTGCAGCTGCACTCAGACCAGCTCCCAGGCAGAACCAGGGCCCAGTCCTAGAGTGCGCTGTGCCTGTTCCCTGCCTTTGCTGCTGGCTGTGCAGCCCCGCTGCCGGGTCCCCAGGCCACCTCCGCTTGCCTCACTCTGCAGGTAACGCCTCAGTGTCTCCCAGTCCCCGCCGAGACCCTTCTCAATCATCCTGTCTCCCAAGGAACAAACGGCACATTGGCTTTAGTGTCTCCAGAATAATTAGGTGAATTTTAATAACACCTCAATGTATGTCTCTCCCACTTGGGCAGTCTCCTGGCCTGGAAACCCTTCTGCAGTGGTACACGCCTTCCACAGGCTGGAGCTCTGCGGCCTTCCCTGGACCCCACCTCCCCTTCCAAACTAACTGGCCCTGCTGCTCTTCATCTGTAGGGGTTCCTGGCCATGGCACCCCTAGCTCTGCATTTGATTGTGGGCCAACCCTGATCCTACCTGGCCTTGAAATCAAGCCTTGGTGTCAGTGACTTCTCTGGGAAGCAGGAGGAAGGCTGGAATAATTGTACTCATCTCAAACTCCACAGAGCTGGGTGCCATGCCCTCAAGCCCAAAGCCATGGTCACCCATGCTGTCTGGAGGGAGTGGGAAGCAGGTCCCCCAGGAGCCTTGCTGACACACATGTGGAGGCTAGACACTGGGTACCCATGCTCCACTCTCACCAGCCTGGCTTATTTGCCTTCTGCAGATGTCCTCACAAGAGGCTCATGATTCTGGGCAACTTGGGAGAGGGAAGAGAAACAGGCAAAGGGAGAGGTGAAGGACAGGAGGAAGAACTGGCAACAGCCCCTCCTAGCATCAGCCTTTCCAGGTTGAAGCCCACAGACACCCTGACCCCAGTTTTTTTCTCCCCACATCAGCACACACCTGTTCAGGAAGCACCCTAGTTTTAGAAGTCTCGTTCTTTCTGTAAATATCATGGCGGGGGATCTGCTTATCACACTGGGCCCCAGATGGCATGGGCTGAGGCACCCTCCACTGAACACGGTGCCCCCACCCTCCTGGAAGCCCCCTTACCAGTCACAACGGGGTATGTCTGCGTGCCTGACACGTTGCTGCCCAGCTCAGGGTTGGTGGATGCAGATAGACTCGACTTGACTTCATCAAGCCCAGGGGTCAGGGCTGGGAGGGAGTACTCATTCCCCTGGGAGGAGAGAGAAAAGTGACAGCTCTCTATTGATGCACACACACAGAAAGGGCTTGGTGTGCAGATGGGAAGGAGGAACGGGGAGCCCTCCCAGATGGGGTAGAAAGAGATGGTGGGACAGAGGGGAGATGCGAGGTGGGCGGGGGGCTTGGCGGATGATGGCAAGTTTTGTGTGGGTAGGAGCAGACCTGACTTGGTGAAACCGGAGGCGCAGCACCCTTTACACATTTTGGGCATTTATGCCAGCACCCTTTATGTTTCTGCATCTCCTGCCAAAGCACCCCCGAAGGTAGGGTGTAGTAGTGGGGATCCCCTTGTTGAGAGACATGGGATGTCGAGGAACCTTGGGGAGGAGGGGGAACCATGGCCTGACTGGCAGAACCAGTAGCTGGGGGAAGGGCCTAGTGGGGCCTTCAGCCTGGCACTGCCGGCTGCGCCGGTATGGGTGCCCCTTTTTTAAAAACAAACAATGACAGCCCCATGGGCCCCTCGCTCTTTGCCTGTGCACTGGGGTATGAAATTGGGGAGGGGGAGAGTCCACATGGCTAACAGAAGGGTAGGAGGGGGCCAGTCATTGACTCTGAAAGGGTGTCCTGCCCGAAACACTCGGGTAATTGCCTTTTTATTGTAGCCACGGCCAAGCCAGACCCCAGAGCTGGGCAGACCAGGAGCCTGCACAAAGCAGGAAAAGTTGCTCTGATTAATATTACGTTAAATTAAAACTGATTTTCTGCTCTTTCGGGTCCGTTTTTTTCCCTTCCGCTTCCTGGCCCCCCCCCCAGAGTACCCTCTCCCCTCCATGGCTGGACGGGATTGCCTCGTCATTTCCAATTCCTTCTCGTATTGATCTTCCTGTAGAAATCAGTTTTGTAATTAGCTGCAAATTAGGCCTTCTACTGGGGGTGAAGCTGCCCCCTGATTTATCACCAGAGTAATTCGCTGTGATCGGAGAGAAATTAAAATGAACTCAATTAGGCTTCGGATTTGCTTTATGGGCCCTGCTCCGAGTTTCAGGGGGAAAAATGACTGTGCTGGTGTTTAATAGTCTAATGAAAGTAAATAAAGGTTATTCATTGTAATACAGCCGGGGACTCAGGGAGGGTGCACCGAGCCGCCTGCCTCGGCCGGCTCCTCCTTTGTTGGTTTATGGCTCAGGGCACCTTAAAAAGACTTTTGATTTTTGTTTTATGAAGACAAACAGCTTATGGGATAAAAGGACGGGCGGGGAGAAAGGCGAGTGGCTGGGAGCTATTGGAGTCTTAGAGTGGAACTGTAGCGTGCGAGGCTGTGGGGCTGCACTGACGTGCATGTGTGGGAGCATGTGTGCGTGTGTGCAAGCACAGCAGTGCTGTGTTGTGCTGCGACTGTGGGCCTGGCCTGGGCTGCATGTGTAGCAGGGATGGGAGTGTGCCCCTGTGTGTAAGCGGGTGTGCTGGGGGCTCCACCCAGCGTATGTGGGTGGAGACATACGCTAGGGGTATGCTGAGCTGGTGATCTGGGGGCAGCACACACCCACTGGCTCCATGCAGCTACCGGGGCTAGCTGTGAGTACTGTGGGCTGTGGGTGAGGGAGCAGGTGGACAGTGGTGTGTGAGCACAGTACCTTGGGCTGTGGATGAGGGGAGCAGGTGGACGGTGGTGTGTGAGCACAGTACCGTGGGCTGTGGGTGAGGGGAGCAGGTGGACGGTGGTGTGTGAGCACAGTACTGTGGGCTGTGGGTGGAGTGTGAACACATGCACACCAGCACATGGAAAAGTTCGGAGGTGGTTTCTGCGTTGGGCGTTTTGCTGGTGTGTTGTATGCTGTGCCCCATGCTGTGTGTCCTGGGCTGCTCAGTGTCTGCAGAGAGTGTTGGGTGTAAGTGGTAAGCTGTCAGCCTACCTAGGGTTCCATCGAATGGCTGGCTTGGGGAGCAGGAGGCAGGCACAGGTGGGCTCTCCTGACACTGGGCAAGGAAAGCTCCCCAGGCTAGCATAGATTTTCTGTAGGACCTGAGGGGCTGTGGGCAAGGGACACAGCAAGAGGATGTTCCTGAGTACTCCATGCCAGAACCACGGAGAAGCAGAGCTAGAAGGGACTTGTCAAATGCTACATCCAAGCCCTTCATTCTATAGATGGGGAAATTGAGGCTCTGAACAGAGATGATTTACCCAAGGCCATACTCTTGCATCCAGAACTCATCATTTCTAATTACTATATACAGACCATAAAGATTTGTCTTAACGATACTATACTGTCTCATGTAAGCCTGTTCGCACTGCACACACACAGAACACATGTGTGTAACACATACAATGCCAGCTATGCACGTGGTGTTTGGTGAACAAGTTCTTGAGAGGCCTTGCTCTGCTGGTTCCTTTCTACTTCTGCAAGCAGAAAGCTCCCTCCTCACCTGTTCTGATTTGATGTGCTCTGATGCCTGGAAGACGTCAGGGTAGGAAGGACGCTCAAAGACCCGGTCCAAAGCTTCCAGCTGCTGCTGGGTGAAGGTGTCAGCTCGCAAGTGCTTCCGCAAACTGTCCACGCCACTCTGGGAATCTCCATTGGGGACTGAGCCCTCGGACACATCTGGAGAACACATGGACACTCAAGGCATTAGCGCCAGACCAGCAGAGGCACAGAAACAGTGCAGGGCAGAGAGGTGGGCACCCGGCCCTGGAGCTCTGCACCCCTATGGGACCCCCTACTCTCAGCCCTAGGCCAGTGGGGCTGACACCAGAGGGTGGCCCTGCCTCAGAGACCTGGCTGAGGAAGCCCAGGGAACAGAAGGACCTGAGGACCTGGTAAGAGACGGAGTGGTCACACTGTGGGGTCAGGAAGGATTAGCCAGAGGTGGAGCCAGCGGGCTTCCAGGAGCCAGCTCCCCAGGGCATGTCTCCCTGAACCACCCCCTGCCCCCAAACCAGGGCCAGCCTGGGGAAGAAAGAAGCTGGGTGTCTCAGACGGGCATTACTGAGCCTGTGGAGAATTGAACTCGGCTCCGAGATGAATTTCAGTTCCACTGATTCCAAGGGTTGAAAACCATCAAATTTCCAAGGCCGAGTGTAACCTGGAGACTGGGTGAAGTAATTAACTTCACCCTGAGGGAGGAGGGGCTCTGAGGCAGAGCTGAGGCACTCTGCTTGGGTTGGGCCAGGACCGAGGCCAGAGAGAAGCCAAGCGGGAGGAAAGAGGTGTCGCTACAGCAGCAAAGCTCCCACTTGGGCAGAGCCCACAGAAGGGCCCCCGTGGATGCCGCTGTGCCCCGGCCACCTTCTCGGCCTCTGTCTCCAACCTGGACCTGGGCTTAGGCCTCCTACAGGAGCCAGTTTCTTGGTCACCTGGTTCCTCCTGCAGGTCTCCAGAGGGAGCAGAGACTTGTCACACTGGTGCCCGCTCCCCCTAGGCTACAGGTCAGTCCTGTTTCCATGTCCCCTTTCCCCAGGCGTTCTCAGCCCTCCCCTATCCCTGCCTCCCGCCTCGGTTCCCTGGCATTTTCAAGGTGTACAGTAGGCAATGAGCCTGCTCTGCAGCCTCTCCCTTAACCCACACCTTGCAACTCCCCACAGTGGGGTTTCCCCCACAAACCCTATAACAACTTGGTCACTCCTGGGCTCCCCTCAGCCCATGACCAGTTGAAGAGCCTTGGGCCTGGGGCCAGCCCATGCCGGAGGCCCCAGGGTGTTCCTCTGGGACTGTTATATGTATCAGTTTATAGGTGATTATGCGATATGATATAATCAATATTGCATTATGTACAGTAACACCATACAGTATCATTCAGGAGACCATAGAAAATATTATATATTGATTAACTCAACCTGCAGCCATCCTCCCTTGCTGGCCTCCCAGACCGAGCGTGGGGTCTGCTTTCCTGATGTGACCTCTCATCTTCCCTCCATATCTATTCTGGAGGGAGTGGGAAAGCAAAGAAAGTACGTGCGCACGCGCGTGCACGCGTGTGTGTGTGTATGTGTGTGAGAGACAGAGAGAGAGAGAGAGAGAGAGAGAGAGAGAGAGAAGGAGAGACAGAAAGAGAGGGAGAAAGAGACAGAGATCAAGACCAGGACCACATCTGAAGCAGACAGACAGAGGCGGCTTCAATGGTATTTGTTCCCATGGACACAAAACTTGGTGGTTGTGGTTTTTCAGTGTAAGGCTCCGGAATCATTTCAGTCTTATGGGATGTGTGCATCAACATGTGAGTTGAAAATTGAAGTGTGGTAAATTTATTTTTCCCTTTTGTGTGAGTATTGTGTGTCTATGCATTTGTACACAAATAAACATCCAGATAAACAAGGGTCTGCGTGTGTTGAAATGAGAATGAGAAGCTTTCTGAAAAGAACTGTGTGTCTGTGTGTGATTGCATGAGGACCGTGAGGCCACATGCCCCATTTCTCCTGTGCCTGCTTCTTTTTTCAGGATGTGCCATCATCCTCATTTCACTCCCTGTAGCTATTTGCATGTCCTATTGTGTCTGATTCTCCCTTCCTGGAGCCCTCCTACCTTTTGGGGAAACCAGAGTCTCAGGGGTGAGGGAGGCATCAAGTGTCTTCATATATGGTTATTGCAGGGGCAGAGAGGGTGTATTTGTGAGCATGTGTTCACACATTATGTGTGTGCATGTGTGGCAGGACTCACCTCATGCCTCTGTGTAGATTTGTGTATATGCCTGTCTGTGTGTGGCTTGGCTCACTGTGTGTGTGTGTGTGTGTGTGTGTGTGTGTGTGTGTGTGTGCGCCTCTGTGTGTGGGGGGGGTGGTGGGGGGAGCTGAACTGAAGCTTTGTCCTCAGGTCACTGGCTGGAGGAGTCTCTTTGCCTTCATTTATTCAGGGGCCCTTCAGATCTTGACAAATCTGTCACTCTAAATTTGCGAGAGATTATGGTGCTCTCTCCCCGGCCCGCAGAGAGGTGATATATGATATCTGCTGCCCCTATTGATTGCCTGATCTGGTGGCAGAGGCCGGCGAAATGAACTTGAAATGAACATCATGCCTCAACTCATTGTGCGTATAATACACTACTTAATCCCACATTTTTCAGCCGCTATGGAATTCAATTGATCAATCATGTTCCACTGATAGTACTGTTTTAGGGGTTATTGCTGCTCCCTCCACTCACTGACCTTTTTATTTATTTATTTATTTATTTATTTATTTATTTATTTATTTATTTATTTTTTGTATACTCAGGCCCTGGTGGTAAGACAGGTTACAGAGGCAGCAACGGAGGGGAAGGGAGAGGGAAGGGAGGCAAAGGCTAAGGAAGCCTGCTACTGGAAGAGGTGGCAGTGGGAGGCGGGGAAGCAGAGGAGAGGGAAGTGGGGAGGAGAAAGGAGGTGCTAGAGGAGAAGGAAAACAAAGTGGTGTGATGAAAGCATGTGGAGAACCCCCGCCCCGCAGAGAGGCTGGAGGAGGCTTGCGGGAACTCTTGTAGGAGAGGGAAGGCAGCAGTCATGATGAATGGTGAAGGAGCACAAAGAAACTTATGCGGAGCAGGGAGGTGAGCCGCAGGGCCGGGGAGAGGGCAGCGGCGTTACTGATGGGGGACAGCCAGCCAGCCCTCCAAATCCACCACATGTCCGTCCAGTAGGCTCTCCCGGCTCTTTCCAGAGGAGGGAGTGGCGTCCTTCCATCAGCTAGGGAAGGAAGGGAGGAATGAAGGCAAGGAGAGAAGGCAGGAAGGGAATGAGGAAAGGGGGTTGGGAGAAGCCCTGGATCGGAAGGTCCAAGGAGGAGAAACTCAGGGAAGGAGGAAGCCCAGAGGCACGGAAGGGCAGAAAGCGGGAGGGGAAGAAAGGGAAGAAGCCTTCCTCGCCAGAAGCTGGAAGCCCAGCTGGGATGAGGACACTTACTGCAGGAATACAACCAGCTGGCTCTGCTTTCGCTGAAGCCTGGGTGTCCTGCTACCTGGTGCCCAGGGCCTGGATGAGGGTGGCTTTCCAGGGGAAGGAGAGGAGGAGGAAAAGGAGAAGAGAGTAAAGGAGGAGGAGCCAAAAAGGAAAGAAGGAAGACAGCTGTCAGTGCTGACCACCTAGAGGGTTCTCCAGGGAAGATGGGGAGCGAGCTCAGCATGGGCTTTCCAGGGGCAAAGTCTCAGATGGGACAGCAAGGAGGAAGAAAGAGACCGCTGTTAGGCCCAGCTGTTGAAGGGCTGTCTGGCAGAGTTGGGCTCAAACAGAGGTGGAAGCAGAAGCCAATCTTAATCTAGGTTTCTAGGACGTAAAAGCCGATCTTAATCTAGTAAGCAGGGAAGGAAAGGGCATAAGTGATTACACACCATCCATTTCAAAGAAGATCCCCTACCCAACAGACCCTTTGCCCCCATGCCCAGCAGCCAGTCTAAGAGCACCTTGTGGCAGGGACCATGACTAATGCATTTCTGCGGCTCCAGCATCAGGAATAGCCCCCAGTAGGTACTCAGACTCTCCTGGGTGGTATTCAAAGCCATACCTCTGGCAGAAGGTTTTGGGACTGGCCACCTGACTGGCCTGGCACCACAGGACACCCAGTCTCTCATCAGGCAAGCTCCACACATCCCTGGCTAACAGATGTGCTATCCCCACTGCTTGTTAGCCTCTAACAGCATCAACTCTGACCCAAAAGCCTTTCCCACTCTCAGAAACACCATCCTGCCCATCTCTGGTGCCTCTACCAACTCACAGAGAACACTGTGTTCCTGGTGAGCAGCAGAACTTAACCCCGGGGCTTCTGAGCTGCCATCCAAAGCAGGTGGCAGAGGCTGCTTGAGACCGGGGCCTGGAGAACGCATCTACATTTGAGCTCCCTGCACCAAGAGGGCTGGAGGCTGCTGGTCACGTGTCCTGCGCGTTCAGGAGCTATTCTGATTTCCAGTATTCTTTCCCATTCTCTGGTCACATTTTTAGACTGGGGCTGGAGGTGGCTGTGGGTTTAATAAGACCAAACAGAGCAAGGAAGAGACCCTGTGCTAGTCAATCTCCATAGAGGGAGGGTTCAGCCTCATTCTCCGTCTGCCCCCTGCCCAACTCCCATTCTGTAGCAGCTCACAAATATCAAGAACTCATGACATGCCATTGCTGTTATTTACAGAGCTCATTCAATCCTTCCGACAACCCTGTGGGGGAAGTACTATGATACCCATTTTAAAGATAAGGAAGCTGAGGCAAAGAGAGGTTAAGTAGCTTGTCAAAGGCCATGCAGCTAGTAAATGAAAACCAGATTTGAATCCGGGTCTGAGTACAGAGCCTGCCCTCTAAATCATTTCACTCTGCAGCCTGGGTGCCGAACACAGTGGGCCCAGTTGAAGGCCACTTGGCTCCATCCAGGGCACAGCCTCCCTCTTGGCATCCCTCATTCTCTGCCTGGCACCCTCACCAAATAGAGGCTACAGCCTGTGGCACATGTGCTGGCTGAGTGCAGACTGTGCCCAGATGATTAGGGGATGTCTGGTCCAAATTCTTCATGTTACCATAACTAGCAGGGGTGGGCAGTGACTTTTCCAAGGTCACACAACTGGGGAATGGGACTCCCAGGACTGGGCCATTCCAGGTGCTCTGTCCACTCTCAAGGGGGTGAGCTACCACAGGTCTTTTTGGAACACGGATAGTATGTAAATAAATTAATTCAATTAAACAAACTGCTGAGTCAAAACTTTCACATAGATTATTCTTTCAAGGATAACAAAGCTCATATTGTCTTCTTCTCTGACTGTTTCATATTTGTTTAGCATTTAACGAAAGGTTTTCATAGATCTAGAGTATTTGGTTTTCCCAACCACTCTCCAAGGTAGGTAGGGATTCTAATCCCTTTTTACTGGGGAGGAAACTGAAGCTCAGAGTATATAAGGTGCAGGGCAAGTGACTGGCTCAAGGGGACATTTACTGGGGATCTTGGCACAGGGCAGGTGCCCTGACAGCTGTGGACTAAACAGACAGAGTGGCTGCCTGCCCAGCCAGAGCCCAGAGTGTGGGGCTGCTGGCAGCAGGACCCTAGTCTCCGGGCAAACGAAGAGAACTCCAAAACCAAAGATCAACTTGACTGGAAGGAGAGCTGCTGGTGTGGTGACAGTGGTTACTTCCTGATCACAAGCAATTTTTATTTTCTTTTCATCTAAGCTTTTCCATATCGTCCAGGCTTTGTGCAATTAGTATGTGCTACTTCTAGAATCACTATTAAAAATGTCTTTACTCCTCAACCAAAAGATCTCATCTCCTCATTCATTCAGCTCTTCCACTCACTCCCCATCTATTCCTGGGTGGCCCTGGAGCTGGGCCCTATCTCACACCTCTCACCCCAGGTCAGGGCCCTGGCACTGGCCAGTCATGAACGGAGTTGTCCAGTGGGGTCTCAGCAGCTTGGGGAGGGGGACACTCCCTGAACACTGTCTTGGGAACAGGGCTAGGGACAGAAGGGTCACTGCAAGGGACAAGAGACAGTTGGGGGTGGTGGTAATAGATAAAATGAAATAATGGGCCAGGCATGGTGGCTCATACCTGTAATCCCAACACTTTGGGAAGCTGAGCCTGGAGGATTGCTTGTGTCCAGGAGTATGGGACCAGCCTGGGCAGCATAGCGAGACCTTACCTCTACAAAAAATAAAACATTAACTGGGCATGGTTGCATGCACCTGTGACTCAGCTACTCAGAAGGCTGAGGTGGGAGTATTGCTTAAGCCTGGGAGGTCAAGGTTGCAGTGAGCTAAGATAGTGCCACTGCATTCAGCCCGGACAACAGAGTGGGACCCTGTCTCAAAAAAAAAAAAAAAAAAAAAAAAAAAAAAAAAAGAAAAAGAAAGAGAAAGAGAAAGAAAAGAAAGAAAAATAAAGAAAATGAAAATGAAATGATGTCATTTCCTCTGTCAGAAAGCACCAAGGCTCATCAAAGTCTACAAAATTAGGATGGTATGAATGGGGTTGCCCATCAAATTCCAGGAAGCAAGATGAGGTATTTTAAAAGAATTTAAGTGGCCGGGCGCGGTGGCTCAAGCCTGTAATCCCAGCACTTTGGGAGGCCGAGACGGGCGGATCACGAGGTCAGGAGATCAAGACCATCCTGGCTAACATGGTGAAACCCCGTCTCTACTAAAAATACAAAAAAAAAAAAAAAAACTAGCCAGGCGACCTGGCGGGCGCCTGTAGTCCCAGCTACTCGGGAGGCTGAGGCAGGAGAATGGCGTGAACCCGGGAGGCGGAGCTTGCAGTGAGCTGAGATCCGGCCACTGCACTCCAGCCTGGGCGACAGAGCAAGACTCCGTCTCAAAAAAAAAAAAAAAAAAAAAAAAAAGAATTTAAGTATAGCAAAGAATTACACTAACTTTGGCCGGCTGCGGTGGCTCACGCCTGTCATCCCAGCACTTTGGGAGGCTTGAGGCGGGTGAATCACAAGGTCACGAATTCGAGACCAGCCTGGCCAACATGGTAAAACCCCATCTTCACTAAAAATACAAAAAGTTAGCTGGGTGTAGTGGCGGGGGCCTGTAATCCCAGCTACTTGGGAGGCCTGAGGCAGGAGAATCGCTTGAACCCAGGAGGCGGAGGTTGCAGTGAGCTGAGATCGTGCCAGCCTGGGCGACAGAGTGAGACTCTGCCTCAAACAAACAAACAAACAAACAAACAAAAAAAAGCAATTGCACTAACTTCAGTTTTCTAAGCTCAAATACAAACATCTATCTGTCTATGGAGAAAGTAATGATATTAGGGCTTTCACCTACACTCATCAATCTCTTCAAACTTTACGAGGTACTTATTATTATTCTCATTTTCTAGAAAAGGAATCTTAGAGAGGCAAAATTATTTGTTCAACACCACAAAGGTAGGCAGCAACAGAGCCTGGATGTGAACTCATGGATGTCGGACTCCGAAGCTCTCTCCATTCTGCCACATTTGCCTTCTCTGTCAAGGATCCATCATCACTTACCAAACACTTACTGTGTTCTGGGCAGGCTCAAGGTACTTTATGCACACTGTCCACAGTCTTCACAGAACACTTGCAAAAGTGACACTGTTAGTTCAATTTTACAAACGAGGAAACAGGCTCAGGGAGAGTTCAAAATATGTGCAAGATTGCACAGCTGGCAAGAAGCAGTCTTGGGGAAACGGAGTCTTTATCCGCAGGCAGAAAATGACCTCAAAAAGTGATATGGGAAGAAAAGAGAAAAGCGTGGAGGCAGGGGGAACAGTGGCTGATGGGCCTCAGACCTCAAGGGCTGGGGGAGCAGTGGGGTTCAGGGGCCAGCTGTGCTGGGGATGGGGCTCTGCACGTTCTGATGGTGGCCTCTGCTCAGACGGTGCTCTCTCTGCCTAGCTACTCCACACATTACTTCCGCCTCTGAGGGGTTCACCCCCAGGCTGCCCCCCAGTCTTCTCAGCTGCCAGTTGTTGCAGTTTCAAACTCAATTGTTCTCCTCGGTAGTGAGGCAAATGGAGTCATTAATTACCTTCTATCGGCTGGGCTGAGTTCAGAACGCGATCAATATCCCCACTTGTCATTCAGGGCAGCCCGCCTGTGCAGCCCCAGCCCCACCCCCACGGCA
Organism: Rhinopithecus roxellana; assembly: GCF_007565055.1. Lineage (NCBI taxonomy): Eukaryota > Metazoa > Chordata > Mammalia > Primates > Cercopithecidae > Rhinopithecus > Rhinopithecus roxellana. The sequence continues at coordinate 72,576,498 of NC_044559.1, forward strand.
GCACAGCAGAACCAGGGAGGTGGAAGTCCAACTGGGAACAGGGAGTGAGGTTTGGGAGCTGAGGAATGGGGTGGCTCTCCAGAGGTCAGGTGCTGTCCAGACTAGTAGAGGAGGGAGGATTGATGGATTAGGGGGGTGAGGGTTCACAAGGGAGAGTGGAGGAGGAAAGAAAAAGAAGGAATGTTTCAGAATGAAGAGAGAGGTGAGATAGGAGACGGAAGGGAGGAAGAGAGGATGAGGGGGAAGTGGGATTTGGGCAGTGAGGGAGGAATAGATAGGTAAAAGGAGAGGGGAGGGAAGGGGCTCCAGAGGGCCAGGCTGGGAAGGAGCTATGGTGACACTGCTTGTCCAGGGAGATGGATGATACCCCTCATTGCCTTCCATCTTTAAACTGGACATTCAGTGAGTCTGGCCTGGCCACAGTTCCCAAGCCAAGCTCAAGAGGTGGGCATACAGTGGGCTGGGTGCAGTGGCTCACTCCTGTAATCCCAGCACTTTGGGAGGCTGAGGTGGGCAGATTGCTTGAGCTCAGGAGGTTGAGACTAGCCTGGTCAACATGGTGAAATCCCATCTCTACTAAAAATACAAAAATTAGCTGGGTGTGGTAGCATGTGCCTGTGGTCTCAGCTACTTGGGAGGCTGAGATGGGAGGATCACTTGAGCCCCGGGGGTGGAGGCTGCAGTGAGCTGAGATCATGCTACTGCACTCCAGCCTGGGAGACAGAGTGAGACCGTGTCTTAAAAAAAAAAAAAAAAAAAAAAAAAAAAAAAAGGGGTGGACATGAAGAAGGCTCTGGAAATCCGGCCCAAACCTTGGCTCGGGACAAGACCAGGTTCTGCCCAGCCATCTAGCCCTGGAAAACTACCTGCTGTACTCGACTAAGCCCAGCTTCTAAACACTCAGTGAGTTCATGAACAGGGAGAGGCTGGGGTGGCTGTGGGCCTGCCTGACCTCAGGCTTGCTGTGCCCATTCACACCCACCAGCCTCTAGGGACACTAACTGTACTGGTAACCCTAACACAATACTGGACCAGAAGTAACATCTCCTGGGTTGAAATCCTAGTTTTGTTGCTCACTTGGTATAAATCTCCTGAGCTTTTTGGGATTGAGTTTCCTCAGACATATACAAGAGGGCTGTTAGCTCCTCCCTCACCATTAATTTCTCCTTTGTCTGCATTCCAACAGCCATCTATCCAAACCTTTATTGTAGAAATTCACTAATAATAACTAAAACAGATCCAGTTTCTACTTGGATACCAGACACTATGCTTAACATGCATGCACTGACTTAATCCTTACAATAACAGCAACTAACATTTATAAGTGCTTAGTATATATCAGGCACTCCTCTGACAATCTTACATATATTAATTCATCACTTAATTTTCATGAGAACTTAAACATTATTGTCCCCATTTTGTAGATGGGGAAATGAAAGTGCAGAGATTAAGGAATTTCCCAAGGTTACATGCCTCACTGATGACAGAGAAGTGAGAACTCAACCCTGGCAACATGCCTCTGGCAGCTAAACTCCTAATCTGGGGAAACTGAGGGATAGAGAGACTAGGTAATTTACCCAGAACAACTTATGATAGCCAGTAAGTGGCAGAGCCAAATTTAAAATCTCTTCATATCATAGTTATTTTTTAATGTTGTTTTCTCCTCTGAACTGTGAATTTTGAAGGCAGGGGTCCTATAGTTTTCAGCTTTAAACTTCAAGTAGGGAAGGTGATCACGAATGTTGACTGATTTGTTGACAAGAATTCCAAAAGGAAAGACTAATCAGTTCTTAACTTGCTACGCTCAACATTTTACCTTTTAGAAGGAAAAAGAAGCAACAAAGGAGAATGCTACTCTGAATTCAGTGTCACTCACGTTCTACAGCTGGAAAATATCATGAAGGGAATTTAACTGGATTCCCTCTTAGGTATTTAAAATTAAGACAAAAACCAAAAGCCTGGCTCAGAGAGGTTAGGTAGTTTTCCATGTCACATAGCTAGTTGTCATAAGAATGGAAACTGAAGTTCCTAGCTCAGAGCCCTTTCCACTATTGCAGGCCACTTAATTCTGACCAAGAAAGAAAAACTGATGAAAGGGAAATGGGGGGGATGCAGGGAGAAAGCAAGCACGTCTAGAGTTGACAGTAGCTCAGGAAGGGGGTGCTGGGCAGAATCTGAATTGAAGAAAGCAAAATGATCCATGCTGGGGGAAAGACATGGCTGGGGATTCCATGGCAAGAGATTCTAAAAGAGACCATAATTCCACAAGGATGGGATGCTCTAAAAATGAAATTCTGCTTCTATAAGCTCATATAATCAACCTGACAGCATAAAGGGAGTGGGAGTGGGGGAGGGGGGTGAAAAAAGAAGGACATTTAAGGAAAATCACTGTTGTTGCACACAGATAAGCTTTAAATTATGATGATCCCAGATTTTAAAAGGACATGTACATTGAACAGCAGAAGATTATGCAGCCATTAAAAAATCGTGTTTTCAAAGAATATTTAATGATATGTGAAAATGGTCCTATGTAATGTTAGGTGAAAATAGCAAGACATGAAGCTTCTTATACGGTATTGTTCAATTTTTGATTAAAAAATTATATATACACAAAAAAAGAAAGAGATTGGGAAAATCTACCAAATTCAACAGTGGTTGTCTCCTGGTGATGACATTGTGAGGGAATTTTTAAAAATTTACTATCTCTTCCAAGTATTTCCCAATGAGCATGTATTCCACTTATGATCATAGAAGTCACTTTTTTTCCTCTTATACAGGATACATGACAGATGGAAAGGGGGGACCATAACCAAGGATGGATATGAGGGTGGCATGAGCCTGTCAGGAATACAAAGGCTCAGAACAAGCTGAGACAACAAAAAAGGGCCTTGGATGCTATGTTTGGAGAAAGAAAGAAAAGAAAGGCAGGTTTTGGCTCAGTCCTAGGGAAGAGGATGTAATATTGAGAGAGAAGGCAGAACTTCTCAATCCTCAGCTTGCTTTTGTCTTCACCAAAGGAAAGCATCTTCAAACTGAGCCCAGTAGGAGGGCACTGGTGCCCTCGTCAGGGAGGGGCCAGGCAGGTAACCTCTGGCCATTTCAATGAACTTTCCCAGGTCCAGACAGGGCCTAAAACTGCTGCTGATAATCCCTGAGATGTCACAAAGAAAGGGTGAGGCAGTGACAAGCCCAATGCCATCCTGTCTGTCAGAAAAGGGGGGAGAAGTACACGTATGCAAATGACACTCAAAATCATAAATTCAGGATCAGGTTCTGGAAATCCTTTAAAAGAAATTATTATACAGTTAATTACGGCCAACAGAAAAGAAAATGATGATACCTCAGAGCTTGCACGCACTCACAGAAATAAGTTGTGGCATATTTACTTGATATCAACGCTTAGATCAAATACCTCCCTCATAAATACTTCCCTAGTTGCCCTGACTGGAAGCAACTGCTCCTTTGTTTTTTTCATTCATCATATGACTTCATGCCTTGATCACGGCATTCATCACATTCTGCTTATATAATGATGTGTATGTCTACCTCCCTGCTAGATTGTAAGTTTCTTGAGGTCAAGGACTGTGCCCTATTTACCTTTGTAAATCAGTCCTGCCATATGTTGTACATAGCAGGCGCTCAATTTGCTCATCAATGTAAACTGGATTTTTAAGAATAATTTATTAAGGAAATTCTGTGGAAGTAGTGAATGTTAACATTTGACAATCCTAGCATAATGGACAACATGAAAACAAGTAAAATGATTGATGGCTGTTGGACTCAGTAGTTCCCAAAGCATTCATTCACTTATAGCAGCTAGGAGGAGTTCTCCATTGGTGGGCCATGTGGCTTTCCTGTGTTTTCAAGGAAAATAACTCTTTTGAAAAAAACTAGTTTGATGATGATATAGAAGACATCCTTATGACCTTAATCGGGTAGAATTAAGAACCCAAACCAACAAGATGAAATTCAGCAGGGATAAATGGAATGCCCTATGTTTAGGTTAAAAAAAAATCAATTACACAAGTGCAGAATGGGGTAGACCTGGCTTGATAGCAATTGATGTGAAAAAGATCTCGAGGTTTTAGTTGACCACGAACTCAATATGAGCTTGAGTCTGACACGGCTGCTAAAAAATCGAATGTAATCTTAGGCTATATTATGGATGTAGAGTCTCCAGATGGGAGTGTGGCAAGGCTCTACTGTGCCTGGCATTGGCTAGACTGTCTCTGGAGTTCAGTGTTCATTTCTGAGGAACTTTAGCCTTCAATAATGAATTCTGAGATGGGTAACCAGGATGGTGAGGGAACTCCCTCAAGGGCAGGAACCGTATCATGTGAGAATCTGAAATCTACCCAGGACCTAGCCCGGCATTTGTCAAGAGCTCAGTAAATATGGTGGAGTGGATGAAAGGGAAGGAGGGAAGGAAAGAGAGGGTATCAAATGGAGAGCTTTATCGCCACCACCATTCTCTGTGGCAAATGCCATTACCTCTATTTTAAAGATGAGGAAACAGATTCAGAGATACTTTTTTTTTTTTTTTGAGGCGGAGTCTCGCTCTGTCGCTGGGACTGGAGTGCAGTGGCCAGATCTCAGCTCACTGCAAGCTCCGCCTCCCGGGTTTATGCCATTCTCCTGCCTCAGCCTCCCGAGTAGCTGGGACTACAGGCGCCCGCCACCTCGCCCGGCTAGTTTTTGTATTTTTAGTAGAGACGGGGTTTCACCGTGTTAGCCAGGATGGTCTCGATCTCCTTACCTCGTGATCCGCCCGTCTCGGCCTCCCAAAGTGCTGGGATTACAGGCTTGAGCCACCGCGCCCGGCCTTTTTTTTTTTTTTTTTTTTTTTTGAGACGTAGTCTCACTCTGTTGCCCAGGCTGGAGCACAGTGGCCGGATCTCAGCTCACTGCAAGCTCCGCCTCCCGGGTTTACGCCATTCTCCTGCCTCAGCCTCCCGAGTAGCTGGGACTACAAGCGCCCGCCACCTCGCCCGGCTAGTTTTTTGTATTTTTTTAGTAGAGACGGGGTTTGTAATCAGTCAAAGGTCCCAGAGCAAGTAGGGAGTGGAGATGGACCCACATCTGGACATTTGGATCCCACATCCTGTGCTCTGCCCTCAACCCGCATGACTCAGTATAAAGTGGTGCTGCAAAAAAACAATGGCCACTGTCCAACTCTGACATATGTCCAGGCAGGGCTGTGACCTTTCAGGCAGAACTACTGGAGGAAAGAGTTCTATGGTGAGTGGCAGATAAGACAGGATGACCCTTAAGAATCTGACACTGTGCCTTGTCACCATCCAGCCCAGCCAAGGTCTCTCAATCTCAGCCACTCCCAGGCTCCCAGGCTCAAGCCCCATTTCCTGCTTGCCCTTCTAGTCCATTTACCCAGATTCCTATGGAACACGCAGTCACGTGTCCGGGCATTTAACAAACAGCCAGTTGTCTGAGTGCAAAAGCCTTGCCTTCCCCAGCAGGCTGTAAGCTCCTGAGAGCCACATCCTGGTTCTCTGCTCCTCTCATACCTCCCAACACAGTGGGCACCTGGGCCCACATTGATACAAAGATCCCCAGAGAGGCCAGAGAGGAAGGTGTCAGTTTCCTCACTATCCCACCGATTTACACACCAAAGCAGTCAAGGACTCTTAGCTCACTGAAAACTGCCCGAGGACAGGGGGATAATCTGAGGGGCCCCTTAGGGCCCTGGCATTTCCTAACCAACCTGTAGAGAAGAGGGAGATATGGAGGAAACCTAGAACCCCAGGGAATTGTACCAGCAAATTTACTTTCCTCACTTTGAATAACTTAGCTCCCCCAAAAAAGAGCCCCCAGGTTACCTGTGGAGAAGAAAAGTGTGGCACCCACTGCCAAGTCCCAGCCAGCCTAGATGTATGCGACCCATGTATGAAGAAGTAGAACGGGGGAGAGTGGGTACCGACAAGGAGGAGGGAGATGAAGGGCAGAGGCCCCAAGAAGGGAACACACAGGTTGTGGGAGAGGGAGGACAGACCCAGGGGAGGAAGGAGAGGGGAGAGCCTCCAGTGGATTTAGGGAATTCCCCAAGGAGACCAACTTTCCCACCTGGGAGCACTGGTGTGCAGTCCTGCTGGCCTGCTGCAGGGGCTGGTGGGGAAGGAGGACTCACTGAGTGTCTAGCTCCTGGGACCCTAGCCCTTCCTCAGCCTTCTCTGGGCTCTCAGGGAGGGGGTTGGGCCCTCTGCCTAGTGCTGTCCCCATTTGGCTCCAGCAGGGGCCAGAACCAGTTAGAAATCTCTGGAGCCAAGAGGAAAGGGGGCTTTGTTAGCTCAAAGGACACAAGCAAGGCGAAAAATTACATACCAGGCCGCCCTAAGTGTGCTTGTTTAGAGAAACTGCTTGCATTTATGAAGTCTTTGGTGCGGAAAGCAGGGTTGCAAATGACTGCATCAGAGCGACAGTAAAGGCCATTAATTTCCTGTTATGTTTTCCTGTGTTGGGGGCTTTATTAATTTAATTTTACACTGTCGAACAACAGCGAGAGCTGACACTGCCACACCGCCACGGCTAGGGTTTTCTTTTTGTGTGTGTAGCAAGGCTTTGCCTGACATGCAAATCAAAGCTATTACCAGAACCAATAAAGATGTGTGGCGGGAAGAGGGGAAGGAGGGGAAGGGAAAGAGCAGGGGGGAGAAAGGACCAATGCCATCCTTGGCCAGTGTCTGCCTCCTGTGCCTAGCACCTCCTGGCTTCCCAAGGCATCCTCCACAGTCAGCAATTTCTGAGCATCCTTTGCTATCCTTCTGCCCTCTTCTTCTCCCCATCCTCTGCTTCTGGATGGTTCTACCTCTGTCATCCTCCTCTGTCTCAGTTCCTGGCAGAACTTGCATAGAGACATGGAGTTCCCAGAAAGAAAAGGGAGATAGACTTCTCACTGTCTGACCCCAGCTGAGGTATGTCGCAGAAGCCATAGGGGCAAGCAACATGATGGTGCCAAGCCCACAGGCCAGAGCAAAGGCCTATGTTGCGGACTTCCTCTCCAGGCATTTTCTCCCCCACACTCCCTTTTCATCTGAAGTAAAGGGTCCTGGCCCACTTACACATTATTAGTGCACACATGCATGAACCCATGTGCTTGTGCATGTGAGGAAGAGTCCAGAAGAACAGATACTCCAACACTCCAACTTGCTTTTAAGCCCCTCTGTGAGCTTTCATACTTTAACATTGTCAACCACTTATTTCCTTTGAATTACCAGGAAACAAACAAGGTCTCTGTTTCTCCTTAAAAGACTCCAATAGCTATTTTCAGTAGCTGTAAGGCACCCACATAGTTCAGACCAAAATGCCAGAGAAAAATGGATCCCCAGCATCAGAAGAAAAAGCAAGTCCCTAGAGGTTCCTTTGTATAGCATTCTGGTCCCTTTTGCTGCCTAGGCCACATACCCACTGCCCAAGACCACCTACACTGTCCCTCACCCAGGTGGCTCCTGCAAGCTGGCTGCCCCAGGTGGCCCACAGTGCCCTCAGCTCCCCACACCACCAGTCCACCCAGGTGCCCACACTGCCCAAGTGCCCATGCTGGGCACTCTGCCTAAAGAGATGGAGGTGGCAGGTGAGGAGGGAAGAGAGGAGGAAAGAAAGGCTCCTGGAGTCACCCCTACCAAATCTACTGTCTGCATCCCTCCATCCCAGGCTTCCCAGGCTGCCCGGGCCGAGGGAGATATGTGTGAGCCAGCGAGTGTATGTGAGTGTGTCTGTGCATCTCTCCCTCTGTCACTGGCTTACTTGCTCTCCTGCTCGCACTTTCTGCTTCAGGAGCTGTTTGGCAGGCTCTGGGAGGCTGCTGGATGGAATCCAGCTCTCCCTAGGAGGAAAGCATAAACTTCATAAACTGCATTTACTTTAATGCAGGTTCCTGGAGCTGCTCTCCTCTGGCTTCTCTTCCCTCCCCTTGTCTGCTGTCTGGATCACATTCTACCCCTGCCCCTGTGTGTGCCCCAACCTTACACACATGCACACACATACACAAGTACCCACGTACACATGCACACACACTCTAGCCAGTCCTCCTGAAAAAGGTGAAGCCTGGGGCAGAAGGAGAAGGGCAAGGTGTAAAAGCTCTGGCTGCAGGATAAAGTCCCAGCCCCTGTCCTGGAAAGGCCCCCAGGAGATGCCCACACACTTGTCTCCAGTAGTGATGAGCACAAAAGGTGCTTTGAAGCAGGCAGGCCGAGCCTCAGGGAGGGAGGGGATGCTGACATTTCATGGGGGCAGCCAAATTAGGAGCCACCTGGAGGATGGGTCACAGGGCTCCAAGAATGGGAGGGAGGGAAGGCCAGGCCTCCGTGCAGGTTGAGGTTTGTGAGGCCTCTCTTGTCTAGTGCTGTCAAGGTCAGCAGGTTCGGGTTCACTGAAGGGTCAGGATGGTTTGAATTACTGGCTCCACTGCAACTCGGCTCTGAGGCTCGTGATCTGTCTCACAGCCCCTGAGCCAGGCCCAGCCCTCCCCCAGCCCTCTATGCCTTTCCACCCCAATGGGGCAAAATGGAGAGGGTCCCAGAGAGCCCTAAGGCCACCATGGCTCTGAGGAAGGCAGAGCAGGAGGGGTCCTTCTCTGGGCTCCGGGGCGGGGGCAGCAATGGTCAAGGAGGCTGCCAGGACCATTCTGCTGGCAGGCAGGGATCTGAGGTCTCCCCGGCCTACGTCCTCTACAACCCTTTTTCCAGCTGCCTGCCCTTCTCAGCTGCCTGCTTGTCTGCAGAGGAAGAGGAACCCAGGGAGGCGAACTCAGGAGCAGCAGGGCCTGGGGATAGCCTTGGCGCCCATCTCCTCCTTCCTGCTTCCATAGCTTGTGCTTGGGGAAGAAGGGCAGAGCTGAGGCAGCGGATTTCCTGCTTGGTGCCCTTGCAGGGTGGGAAAGGAGAACAATGTCTGTCTGCAGGGCTGGAAGGTAGTTGCCAAGTGAAAGACTAAGAAGTTGAAGATGTATTCGGACAAGATGGGTGCTCATTCATGAGGGTGCAAACGTGGAGCTGGGCAGGAGTACCTGACAGCCTTTGCTGAGACAGTGGTATACCTGCACCCACCCACCCCAATTTCCAGTGGTGGATGGACACATACAGCTCCCTCCAAGGCAATTCTGTACATTCTCTCCTGATAGGGTGGAATTGACCTCTCTATTCTGAATTTCTGGCATTCTGTGAACAAATATATACTCTTTTGTGCTAAATCTCAAAATACTTCCCCAAACAACCAGATGGAACTCTTCATCCACATAACAGCATTAACTAGTTGGGAAGCAAAGGTAGCTGGTGATTTGGCTGCTGCCTCTGATATAAAGGCAAGGACTTATATGCAGATGCATGCACCTACGTCGATCCACACAGCCAGGGCTAAACCCCTGTAATTCCCCACAAAAACATACAAATCGCCTATGCACAGGGCCCAAGATAAAGGTCCTTCTAAAACATCGACAAAACCTACACCTACCTCTGGATAACGACATGGTCAATATTCAACAGGCTCACCGCCAACTCTACCCAGCGTTTGGCTAAAATATGTGATCCAACTAAGACAGAAAACCTGCCCCCTCAGGTATGAGCAGTTTAATTTCCTTGGTTACTAGGAAGATATAATCATAGCAATGAATGTGTGTTCATAAATGAGTTTTTTTCCCTGTGTTTTGGTGAGTGCTGACCTTTGAACCTCAGCTCTTTCTTGGACTGAGTGAACATTAGGCAGGTTTTGAGTTTGAGTTGGAAAATGAACATAGGTTGAGCCAATGCAGTTTAAGTCAGGCACTTGCCTAGACAGACAGTTGCCATCATAGAGATTTGGTTTCTGGACTGTCATAGGGCCTATCTTCTAGGGAGGGGAGAGTCTGTGATGTGCTAGACAGTACAGTGTGTGAAATCATGAAACCCCACCAATAATCCACAGAGAACCTCTCCTTAGAGAAGCACAAACTCAGGCTGGGCGCGGTCGCTCATACCTGTAATCCCAGCACTTTGGGACCGAGGCGGGTGGATCACCTGAGGTCAGAAGTTCAAGACCACCCTGGCCAACATGGTGAAACATTGTCTCTACTAAGAATACAAAAATTAGCCGGGTATGGTGGCAGGCGCCTGTAACTTCAGCTACTCAAGAGACTGAGACAGGAGAATCGCTTGAACTGGGAGGCAGAGGTTGCAGTAATCTGAGGTCGTGCCATTACACTCCAGCCTGGGCAAAAAGAGTGAAACTTCATCTCAAAAAAAAAAAAAAAAAAAAAAAAAAAAAGAGAGAGAGAGAGAAGCAAAAACTCTGCTCAGTTGCCCTCTGCCAACAAAAATGTCTTCTTGCAGTGCTGAACTAGGGTCTGGGAGGAGAGCAAAGGCAGAGAGAGGCCCTGCAATTCCCTACCCAGGATGTAAGCTCACTTTAGAAACCTGGGAGCACATTCCTTCTCCCTTGTCTTCTCTAGGAAAAGAGTCGGATGGCTGGGTGTGCATGTGTGTGTGTCTGTGTGTGTGTATGTGTGTCGGTGTGTGTGTGTGCAAGAATTAGGTGGTAAACAGACATAATTGTGCCCAAGTGCTGGATTTTTGTTTACCAATATGGTGCAACCTCGCCACATCTTCTGGGCCCTCCTCAGCCTCTCTCCAAGCTCCTTCAGGCTGAATCTCATCCCACTAAAATAGTGTGTACTCAGCAAAGCTTCCCCAAACTCTTCCTACGCAGGGAGCACTCAGATCCCTCTCTAGTTCTGCCAGCCCCCTGCATCTGGACCAAAATGCCACTGAGAGAGTCAGGCTCTGGCTCCTGCCTCTGCCCCCAGCCATACCCAGTCCTCACAGTTCAGAGCAAGCCTACCAAGGAGCGCTCACCCACCGACTTCCCCCATCAGCCTCGGTCAACACAGCAGGCTGCACCCGAGTGTCCAGGGCCTGGGAAGCCGGGCAGTGGCAGCCTCTGGTCTTCCTTGGGGTCCTCCTTGCCTGCCTTTTCTGACCCCAGCCCTCCTCCCGTTGCCCCTCCAGAAGGAGAGCGGGGAAGAGAGCTTGGTGACCAGGGCACGCCTGGTTTACATTAATGAGATACACCGAGTGTAATCCAGCCATGGAGGCAGTCTACAAAAGGAGGCGATCGCGGGCGGCCAGAGCTGCTCAGGTAATTGGTTTATCTATCTGGAAGCAGGGGGAGCAATCTCAGCACAGACAGACTAGCAGTAAAGTCTCTTCCTTAAGGCTATTTCCTTTGTCTTTTCAATTGCTTGCACATCCATGTGAGAGAGGGAGAGAGTGTTAAAGAGAGAGGGAGAGGGAGAAATGTTAATTTGTGAATTAATGGCTTTTCTCAGCGGAATTGTAAATTCAAATGTCACCTCACACGGTGATACCACGGCTGGTCTGCTGAAGAAGCAATGATAAGATCCCCCACCTCCCTCGGTGCCCCTCCCTCCCCAAAGATAGCTGTGGAGTGGAACATGCTACTTTTAATTTGCAATAACAACACAACAGAGGTATGCAGTAATGACTGCCTTCTTCCACCCTCCTGGCTTCCTTCCCCCATAGTCCAGAGGCTCCCCCATTTCCTCTCTCCCCACACCCTTCTCAAACAACACCTCACTTTGCCCTGGGTGCCCCCCACCCCACCCCAGCCAGTGCCCGATCACATGGGGGTTGCATTTGGAATTGACAACGCTGCAACCCTCTCTTCTCCTTCAATAATCAGGGAATTAATGACCCTGAAGTTAAAGTGAGGCTGATACCGAGGCCCTGCCCAGCATTGGGAAAAAGCCTTCATTGTTTTCAAGCAGGAGGCGGGCAGCAGTGAGGGAGATTCATGGATGGAGATTGAATATGCAATTTTCTTTCACCTTGCCAAGAGCTGCCCCTGGGCTGTGCCTGGCCTAAATTTTTCCTTTTACCATCTCTGCCTTATCCGGCCCTCCCACCTCCCTTCCATTCTTTCCAGAAAATTACCTTCAAAATTGATTTCCACTTTTACAAACAAATATAATGGGAACACAGGAAAAAACTTGGGCCGTGATGAATTGGGGCTGTCAGGTGCTTCCAGGTCTCCTTTGCTTTTGTTTTACTACCCGATCTGCTCTTTGTTTTTCCAAGGGCTGGAAAAAGTGCCCCCCATCCACTGAGTGCCTGACCCTCCAGGCCACCGGGGCCTCAGCCCCCAAACCCCATCAGTGGCCCATGGCAGAAGTAATCCAGGCCCTGAGACTCTATTAGCCTCCTGGTCTCCCAGGGAAAGCCTGAGCCAACTCCTCCTTTTCCACACTCTGGCCCTCAGGAACCCACTCTCTGAATGTTCTCTAACCGCCACCCCCAAGCTATTTCCCTTGACCCCCACACCATGTTCCCTCTGGCCCTCATACCTCTTAAAGTCCAGACCAGATGCAAACCTCCACCTCCTCTAATGTGGGCAGGATCAGTGTATACCTCGACTAGAGCAAATAAGAGACAGACAAACACTGAGAGATCCCAAAAGACAGGCAGGCAGAAGATTGGGGGCAGGACCCCAAGATCAGGAGACCAGATTCCCCTTCTAAGGGTTACAAGGGTTCTGAGCTGCAATTCCCACACAGCCTGGCTGTAAGGGCCTCAGTCTCCCTAGCCTTGGGCCCTAGGCCACCCCTGGAGGCAGGCTCAGGACAGCCTCTCCATTTATCAGCAGAAGGTAGGGTGATGCCTGTGCCCAGGACCATGGACAACCCACACACTGAGGCCTGGCTTAGAGCTCTCCCTGATCACACGGTCACACCTGGCACTCTCTTCAAGCATGCACACTACCCAGGTAACTGCATACCTTCCCAGTGCATGACATTCCCATCCCCTTACGCCCAAAGATCTCAGAGCGGTAGAACACAGGCATACTCACACTGGCATAAACTGTGTAAAAAATTACATTTGGATTTATAAAACAAACACACATTTTCCAAGGTAAATAAATAAACTTTGCATGTGGGAGCAGAAATGTACACAGATGAATAGAGGGAGAGATGCCCACATGTTAGAAAAAGAAGGGGATCTTATATTTATTTATTTATACACATCTAAAATGCCTGTGGAGGCAGAAAGATGACATGTGGCCCAAGTGGGTAACCACAGAGTAAATGAACAGATAGAAATGGACAAAGGTTCTCCCAATCCCAGGTGTGAGGATGACGCCTTTCCTCCACTGCACTGGTCCCATCCAGGTTAGCTAGTCCCAGCATCCACTAAAGACTGCCCTAGTTACAAGGAGCTGCACCAAGGTTAGGGCACCTGTGCCCAGATAAATTTCTTTCTAACACAACTTCATTTCCTCATGAAACATAAACCTGCCAATTAGGCTTTCTTTCCCAGATACACAAGGATGCATCTTCTAAGATGAAGTCAGCTCAACACTAAATTCATGACCTCATGGAATCCTCTCCACAGTGCCAAGAAGGAAGTGCCATTACCATCTCCATTTTACAGAGGAGAAGATTGAGCTGATGAAGGTTAGGTGACTTACCCAACTAGTAAGAGGCAACAGGATTCAGACCCCGCTATGCTCACTCCAGAGGCCACATTCGTTCCCACTGAGCCCCACGGCCCATCCATGTCCTGCTCTAGGGATGGCATGCTCACTCCTACCCTGTGCCTTCCTTCCTGGTGGGAGTCTCTGCAGCCTTCTGTTGCCTCAAGCCAGGCTCCCAGACAAGGGCAGGTCTTCTAATTTCCATGGCTTAATCCCTTCATTTGCTCCAAGTCTAACCTGAGCAACACTCTTGGGGACCTCTAGAATGGTAGCTAACTAAGGAAATAAACTGCTTCTTCCAGTTATAGCTTCATCCAAAGCAGAAGGGAGCTATTAAAGGCAGTGACAGGACTCGGCCATTTGCAACCATGCAGCCTGCCCTGCCTGCAAACACACAACTGCATCAGCTTGGCACCACTCAACGGCACAATTCATTGTAAACCTAATTAATGGAATGCAGTATCATGACCCCCTGCAATCTCACACCTCAAAGGATGATCCCAACACACCTCCCTCACACAGACCAGCAGACTCTCACCATATGACTTCATTTGGATTCTTGGACAAGTTATGTAACTGCCCTGTGCTTCAACACCACCACCGATGAACAGCAACGTTTTGGGCCCCAGCCGAAAGTAACTGGGTGAAGGCGAAGGACTTCCAGTTTTCAGCCTGATTGCAGATAGGGAAATACAAGAATCTCTCTCCTCCAGCCACATAAACCAGCTCACACAGTGTTCAGGGAATTGGCTTTCCTTCGAAGGGACCAGGGAATCCAGCACTAACATGCTTACCCATAATTACAGCTAAGAAGAAGTGAGGATTTTTGCATGATATGAACAGGGATTCTACCTTCTCAGACTGATGGACAGCCTGTCTTCTGGGTGCTTCAGAATATAACTTCCTCATCCATCTGGCCTGTCTACCTGTCTCATTCTGAGAGCTCCTGGGCTCTTGGGATGAGGGTCAAAGCCTCTTGACCAGCACATTTCTCAAAGGAAAGTCAGGGAGTGTTTTCCATACTCTCAAAGGCCAAGGCATGGGAAGGGGTCTCAAACAGACTCACAGTCACGCCAGTTTTTCCCCAGAGTCACAGCTGATCAGTCCTTTCCTAATATCCCCAGGGAAATGATGACTGCAGATACTAATAACACTGTCCATATTCTGAGTGCCAATGCCAATAATGTTCTGGGCATTATCACTGTGAGCACCAATAACTACTGCTGAGATTGTCTCCAATAACGCCAGCACGCACTGCAGTGATTGTCCTCACTAATGCCCATCACCGTGACATTGTTAGAGCTGAAGAATAGGCCAAACTGTACCCAGAGCAAAAGAGGAGCAGCTTCCTGGAGGACAAAGAGGTTCACAGCTTGCCCCCAGGGTAAGACACTCCTAGGAAGATGCCACAGTGCTTGAGGCCAAAGGAGGGCCAGTCTAGCAGGGTCTTTAAGGGTCCTCCTGGAGGGAGATGAGCCCCTCCATTCCCTCTAGGGTCTAGCCCTTTGATGTGCGTCCTCAGTCCCATCCCAACACCCCTCAGTTCCCCGTCAGTGTTCTCTTTTGCTGCAGTCCTGGCCTAGTCACTGAAGGACACACCTGGGTGTCTGCAGCCCATGCCTGAGGCTGCCTTCTGTGACTGGCCTGCCAGCTGCTTTGCTACCTTGGCCTGACTGCAGAGTTGGGCTACATCATCTTGACACATAATTATCTCCCCTATTCTTAATCATCTGAGCTGCTCCCTAATGCAAACTGGGCCTGGCTGCTTAGAAGCAACCAGAGTGGGGGAAACGGGAGGAGGGGCTGTCACAGCTCTACCTTTGCTCTCTCCTCTCCCTTCCCACCGGGGGGCTGGTAGATCAGGATTGGAGGGGGAGGTCAGGGAGAACTGGTCTCCCTCATAGGCCTGGCCTCCTCCAGGGAAAATACAGCTCCATTTGGCCTGGGGTTGGTTAAGAGGAGTTGGTAAGAGGAGGAGAACCGTCTCTCAAAAAAAGAGTGCAGCCTCTGATATTTCTTGACACCTGGATAGGCCCAGCAGGTAAATGTTTCAGAGGAAACTTGGGAGCCCCATAATCTCTTGCTTTGAAGACTTCCACTGCTTCCTGCAACATAGCCCTGGTGCATCACTGTCACACTGCTGGAGCATGAGCTTCCCAAACCCAGCCCTGCTCCTGTCCCTTCCTGCTCAGACTACTCCTGCCTTCAGGAGAAAAAAAAAAAAAAAAAAGCCCAAACTCCTTCTATGGTCTAGACCTGGCCTGCTATCCTGTAGCCCTAACCTGTCTCCTCAGCCTGTCCACCACATCTCTTTGTGCCTTCTATCCCTGCCAAAGCTGCCCTGCAGCCGCCGGTCAAAGGGCCTTCTGGTCACAAGGCTCAGTCTATCAGATAGAATTTCAGGTTACCATTGTCTCTGAACATTCTCCTCTTCATCCCCCAGGCCCCTCTTCAAAGAGCAGCCCTTCCTGGCCATGTACTCCCTCCCCAGCCCAGTTCCTGTGGCCCGCCATCTAAACCTCCATCGCAACAGGGTATCTGATGGGCCTATCTGCTCTTTGGGCTCATATGTTTAACATGCCCCACTAGAATGTAAGCTCCTTAAGGACAAGAATCATATCTTGTTCTGCTTTGGGATCCTATAGTACCAAGCCTTTCTTGAAACTGAGGTCCAAGAAAGGTTCACTGAACTGAACTGATCAGAAACAATGAAGGCAATCAACCGCTCAGGAGAGCACCCTGTTCTGGGCCAGCCAGGTGCAGCCCTGGGTGGCCACAGCCTCATGCCAGTGCCTCCCTACCCCCCGCCTTTCTTGCCCCACAGGAGCCCATGCAGCAGAGGGCATACTTGGCCACAGCCTCAGACTGAAAAGGGAGACTACAGAGGGGCATCTGTGGCCTCCCATGGGCCGCTGGGCCTCTCACCCCCTAAAAAACACAGGGGCTGCTGGTTAAGGGAGAGACCATTAGGGTTTGAGGCAGATTCTACCAAAGAACTCGGGGTGCCAAGGAGCTTAGCCAAGGCCTGAGTATGGGGAGCCTCAGGGAGAATTGGGACTTAGGGCCTTTCCCACAACCTCCCCCTGCCCATCAGGGGCTGCCGCCAAAACAACCACAATGAAATTTAGTGAATGGCAAAGGCCGTGGCAGCCAAATCGGTTTGGATATTTTGGAAGAAGGAGAAATAGAGCCAGACAAGCTGTTTCCCTGTGAAACGAGGCCATTAGGGCTTCTGGAAGGAGGCCAGCGCCAGGTCATCACTGTCTTGCCAGGCCTAGGCCTCCCCTCCACGCTGTCCCTTCCGCTGGGGGCCAGGCCTCTCCCACTCTCTTCCCTCAGCCTAGGCTGGGGGATCTTGGACTGTGGGCCCAGGCAAGCTCAGCGTTGTCCCTTTTCTCTGCTCCTCACTCCATTAGGCTTCCCCTACCGAGGGTTTGTCTGTGTGTGGAATGACCAGATAATTTATTGTCCAAACAGGACATTTCTAAGAGAAAAGGGAGATGCTGAGATGCTGACTGGCCAAGATGCAGAGACAACAGGCATAAATTGGGACTGTCCTGGGCTAATGGGATAGATGGTCACCCCTTTATGCTCATTGTTTGAGGATTCTGTCTCTTTCCTGGGAGATGTCTTTAAAATCCTCTGAAGGCCAGGAGGTTACCACTTCTCCAGAGGGAAGCATGAGAAAATGGGGGCAGAAAGCAGTCCGGAGACACTGGTGTCTCTGTTGATCTGGGTCTGCCAGCTCTGTGCCCCAGCTTCACGCATCAGAACAGAACCAGATGATCACTAAGAGACCCCCAATGTCACGACATTTGAAAAACACTTTGTCCCAGGCTCATCCCCACCACTCTCCCCCCTATGTCTTTTCTTCTCTCCTCTTCCCCTTCCTTCCCCATTCCCTTTGACACCCTTCCTAACAGCTTGGCTGCACCTTGAGGCATTCCAGGGAGGTGAGGGAGAGGGCCAGGGGATTTGGAGTGGCATCTCTACTCATGGAGAAGAAGAGGAGAGAGGGGTCCCATGCCCAGCTCCCTGTGAGGTTTGAACCGGGGGCGGTGTGCATGTGTTAAAGAGAAAGGGCACCAGGGTTGGCTGCACATGACATCACTCCCTCACCTCCGGACAGATTTGGATCATGTAAGGACAAGGTAGGTTGGCCTTTCATCCTCAGGTCAGAGACCAGGTGTTCCCCCAACTCCAAAACCTTCCCAAGGTAAACGGTTCCTGCTTCTCCTCCTGGCATCCCACAGGGATCGACAGGGTGAGCCCTAGTGGCAGGTGAGGCAGCCTGGGCTGCTGAGCAGATGGTGAAGCTGATGGCCTCACCAGCAGCCACCCTCCCTCTCTCCAGGAGCCAGCAGGGCAGTGGGGGGACCTGGGCTTTGCTACTAAAATTGATCTTACAGCAGAGCAGCTGCGAGGCCAGGCCGAAACCGGAGCTTGGAGTTCAAGGACAAAGCATGCGAAGGGGAAGCCACACCTCTTCCCTCCTCCCTACCTTCATCACGTTTCCTCTTCTCACCATTGGAGCGAGGAATCCCCAGGATCCCATTGATGGAGTAGGATCCCACTGGGTCATTGGAGGCGCTGGAAACAGGAGGGGAGGCCGTGCTGGGAACTGGATGAAAGGAAGGAGGAAATGGCATCAGGATAGCAGTTGTGATCGTAGGCCAAAGCCCCAAGGCTGGGCGGCAGAGAGAAGCAGAGGACATAAGGAGGGATAAGGAGCCCACGTTCCTCTTGTTCCTCTACTTCCTCTGGGGTCTATTTAAGAGGGGATTGCATTGCCACATACAGGCTATTATTCACTTCTGTCCAGCCCTGAGGTAAGTGGTGCCCAGTCAACCCCAGGCCTTCTCTGCAGACCTGTGGATTTCACTGGGGTTCTCAAACTCACTATCCTAAAGATGGATGAAGTACAGGCCCAGGAAACACCAAAGCTGTCTCCATCTAGGCAGCACCTCCATGGTCCTCTAGAGAGCACAGCTCTTTGGATACCCCCTTGCACAGCTCATCCAGTCCCTGGAGTTGGGCAAACCCTTCTAATGAAGACCCAGCTCATTGTTCTCAGTCTCCTGGACTGAGTCTTTACCAATCCTGATTTAAAGTCTGTGGCTTTCTAAGATCTGTCTCTGATTCTCTAGGGGACACAAGACTGGTCCTGATGTTCCCCAGGAGTGTGCAAGTCTCTTTCTCAGCTGCTTTTGGTCTTGAAATCACTTGAGAAACTCCTAATTTCCCCCTTAGGGCACAGATTAGTGAACCCATTCACTCCATGGTGATCAACTCAGGTACAGCCTGGCCCAACCCTCCCTCCCAGCACACATTGTAACACTGGCCTAGTAAACAACAGCTCCTGCCAACTCCTGGAGGGCTGGAACTAGCCATTTCTATTACCTGCTGGTCAAGAAAGAAGGGGACAACTGCCAAGAGGAGCAGCAGGAAAAATGTAACCACATCCCAGCCCCTCAAACCCCAGGCCTCATCTATGGCTACAGTAGCACCAAGTTTCTCCTTGGGCCAGAGGGAAGCTAGTCTATGTGCACTGGGGACAGAGGAGGAGTGTTAACAGGTGTTCTAGTAGGCCTGGGTCACGTCTTCGAGAGGCCCTAAGCATGGCTCAAAGAATGAGGAGGATGGAGAGAGGAAAGGAGATACAGAGTGGGTGAGACAGAGGTTGAGCAATTAAGAGAGAAAGGCCAAGAGGAAAGAGGCCATGAGGAAGGAGGGAGACAGAACAGAGCCAGAGCTACACCTAGGAGAGAAGAGAGGGAAGGGCAGAGGGAGAAAAGAGGAGGAGGCAAGGGGAGAAGACAGAAGGACAATGTTAAGAACAAGATGGAATGTTAAACAAAGATGGAATAAGAAAGTTGATACGAAAGAAAGAGGGCACAGGTAGGGAGACAGAATCGGATAAAAATAAAAGATGATGGAGAAGGAGGGAGAGGGAAGCAGGAGGAGGAGAAGAAGAAAAAGAAGGAGAAATGCTAGAAGAAAAACACTTAGAGAGAGGAGAGGAGGGGAGAGGATAGGGACGACTAAAGCAGGGAAGAGGGAGGTGACACAGGTGGGAGGCAAAGAACAATCCTAGTAAACCAGTATCTCTCAGGGAGACACTATGTGGACAGGAGTTCAGGCGAGAGGAGTTGGCAAATAAGATGGGCCCTGGACCTCAACCAGGCAGGCAGTTCCCAGTGTTGGAGCTGCGTTTCCTGCCTTTCTTTAGGTGGGATCTGGCTTCCTCCCCTTCCCTGAGCCCTCTTACCAATGGTGTGGCCAGGGGCGGTCACTCCTGTCCCAGCCCCATCCGGCGTTGGGTGGAAAGGCTGCTGAACTTTGGTCCGGATGATTCTGCAACAGCGTCACAACAGCATCACACATCATATGCCCACTCCTACCCCGGCCAATTCCAGCCCAGCCCTGCAAAGGGGCTCTCTCCCAAGTTCCTCAGTGATTTCCTCATCCATCTGCTCCCTGCGTCCCTGCCCTCACTGACTGCTGCAAGGCACAGGGTTTTCCTCCTGTTGGCTCTGCAGATCCAACCTAATGCAGCTCTGGGTGAATGAAGCCTGCCTTATGTCCTGCTATGTGCATCACCCAAATTATTGTTTGATTTTTGGTAGCAAGGATCAGGGCAGTAGACCCAGTGAGCACAGCATTCTTTCTCTTTCTGCAGGGTGAGGACTGCCCTGGTGGCTTGTTGTCCATCTTTCTCTCCTCAACCACACACGCATCTCCTCCTGGTACCAGGACCTCCTGGGTTTTGAGATCATTTTGGAGCTGGCTTTCCTATTTGGGGCTGTATCACAGTCCTTCAGAGTTGAGAGGATGAGATTTCCCCATATCCTGAAAGAATGAGAAGTAGTCAGGGAGGGGCTGGGTCACAGGTGACCCTTTTGTCCCCAGGACTCCAACACAGCACACAGTCCCCTTGCCAGATGTCAGGTCCTGAACAACCTCTTCTTGAGCCCACTTACTGCCCTCAAACAAGTCAGAGCCCTGTTCCCATATGGCTGGCTGGTTTGCTGGCCTCCTTTTCTGAGGTTCTTACTTGGATTGCGGCTTCTTCGCCAGCCTGATTGAAACGTCTGGTGCCCTCCCTGTACATCTTGGGGAGAAGGGGTCAAATCAAACATTCCAGGAGCCTGCTTTTCAGGGATCTGAAAAACCCAGGGCTCAGTGATGCCAAAGACCAGTCCCAGGGCCAAGACTGAGGAATGCTCCCCCCACCCACTGGTCAAATGAGGGGCCTTTGGAAGCCACTTTTCTGATAGCATTGCTCTTCCCCACAGAGAGGCATGTGAGCCAAGCTCACCTCAACCAGCCAGGTGAGTCACAAACCATGAACCAAGTCAGTTCTAAAAGATTTTCCTGAACACTTGCAGGCGTTGGGATAAGCCAGCTCACAGTGCTGGATATGAAGGTGGGGAGGGGAGACTTAACCCCTGAAAAAGCTAAGTTACCAGAGGGAATCAGGTAGTTAGTGCTGGAAAGTTGGAGCGGGGGAACCATTCCCCTTGCAGGAGAGGAACTGGGGAAGAAGTCGCTGAAGACGGGGAAATTGATGTAGTTCTTCAAAGCTGAGTAGGGCTGAAATCAGAGGCACAGAGGATGGTGGAATACACTGGGCTACGTGGCAGGGGCCCTGAGTCCTGCTTCTGATTTTGCATTTAAGAAGCCACATAGCCTTGGTCTCATCTCTCAACTTCTCTGGGCCTCAGCTTCTTCAGTTGTAAATGAAGGGGTTGGACTACAGGATCTCCACCTGTCTCTTTCCCCAGTAAAAAATAACTTGATCCTAAGATGAACAAAGAGGTAGAGGGGAGGGCATCACAAGCTGGTGGAAGCAGAAGCCACGCGAACCTGCTGCCTTCTGGGTTAATGCCCAGAGCGGTCAGCCAGAAAGAGTGGAGGCAGGCAAAGGACTAAGAGGAAACAAGGGTGAAAACTTGGATGTGATGAGAACCATCACCATTTTCCACTTACTGAATATCTACTATGTGCCAATATTATACACAATTTATATGACTTATATACATTACTGTTAATTTGCACAACCACCTCCAAAGTAGAGACTATTATCCTCATTCTGCAAATTGAAAACCAAAGCTGAGACAAGTTTAAGTAACTCACTCAAGATCACACTACTGGCTGGGTGCAGTGGCTCATGCCTGTAATCCCAGCACTTTGGGAGGCAGAGGCAGGCAGATCTCGAGGTCAGGAGTTTGAGACCAACCTGACCAACATTGTGAAATCCCGTCTCTACTAAAAATACAAAAATTAGCCAGGCGTGGTGGTACGCACCTGTAATCACAGCTACTCAGGAGGCTGAGGCAGGAGAATCGCTTGAACCCAGGAGTTGCAGTGAGCTGAGATTGCACCACTGCACTCCAACCTAGGTGACAGTGTAAGACTCAGTCTCAAAAAAAATATCACGGTACCAATTAGGGCAGACTCAGAACACAGCCTCTAAAATCTATGCTTTTTGTTACTTTGTCATCCTGCCCCCAACATGTAGGAACCAGGTTTAGAGGGTCTTAAGCCATGAGTGATTTCTAAACGAGGGGGTATCTGTACAAACGGATCCCAGTAAAGCAACATACATACACATGAGGCATGAGGCGATATGGAGCTGGTCTCAGGAAAGAAAGGGAAGAATTTGCAAGACAAGAGGAAGGCAGAATGGCTGGAGTTTGGCAACCAACTGGAGTCAACCATGGCTTTACAAGCTCAGTTTTGTGTAACTGGAAGCTTGGTGGAGTTTACATCAGCAGGTCAGGAATAAGGCTGTAGGGAGGTGACTGGTTTTGGAGGGAAGTGGTGGTGTTGGTCCTAGATGTGCAGCATTTGAGATGAAAGAGGAGCATCCAGGTGCAATGCCCCTGCATCAGCAGGCAAAGAGGTATGGATTTAGGAGACTGTCAGGGACCAGGGAAAGGAGTGTTTAAAAGACAAGAGGCCTAAGGAGTGGATACTGGAGGACATTTACTTCTAGGGACTGGGAAACGAAAGTGACCTTGCATAGGAGTCAGAGAATTGGTTGCACAGGAAATGGCAGACCAAGGTAGGTCAGTTTCACCTAAGTCAATGGAGAAGAATGTTTCAAGAAAAACACAACCTGCAATGCCAACAGCAACATGGAGACTGAAGGGAATCGGGAACAAGAAGAGGCACAGATTTGGGATTCCGGTGGCCATTAGTGGCTTTGAGGAGGAGGAGTCTCAGCAAAGCAACTGGAGCAGGAGCCAGACAGAACAAGGTTAGGGAATGCATAGGGAGGAAAGCGAGGCAGGGTGGTAAATGCAGAATATTGCCTCAGAAGTTTTTGGAAAAGGAAAGGACAAGAAAGTGTGGAAGGTGGAGGATGGAATGGGTAGCTAAGTGGAGGGAAGGACTTCCTGGGTAGGAAAGACCTGGATAAGCTTGTAGACTAAGGAGGAAGAACCAGTGAAGAGGAAGAGACTGAAATTGCCTTAGGGACTGTGGATGATTAACAGAGCAAGAGAGAACAAGGAAAAATGGAGTGCAGACTCCAGGGAAGTGTTAGCCAGAGATGGCATATTTTCAGGTGACCAAAGCTTTGAAAAGGAGCTTTTGCGGCTTTTATCTCTCAGCAAAGCAGAAGGCAAGGTCATCTCCCAAGAGTTGGAGGGAAGGTTTGGAGTATGATCACAATGAAAAAGATTGGATAGTAGCTGAGAGGTGGTGTACAATCACCTACAAGAAAAGTCTAGAAAGATGCTGAGCAGCTCAGAGTAGCTGCTCCTAGTTTACTGCAGCAAAAGCTTCTGTGAGCTCACTGGGCCTGTGGGTGGCTCTGGCTTTAGGGCTGATGGGCTCTTTACTAAGGGAACCCCAGGGGTGGGGCTGGCTGAGAGAGATAACTGGATGGGCTTGGGGAGTTTCTGTCTTTGTTACCCAGAGCCTCTGACCCCTAGGGCACTGGTGCAAATTTAGCTGAGGCAGCAAGTGATGGAAAATCACTACTCCCTGACAGCGGCTTGTGGTGCATGGAGGAGGAGCTGGGCAGGGTGCCTGCTGTGAGTTACTAATGCTCTTGGTGTCCATCCATGACCCCAGGCAGTGGGCACTTGCCAGTCCCTAGAGCTGATCTCGGAGAATTTAAGAACTGGGATCGTGGAAATCTGACGGTCATCCATTGTCCTCTTGTCTCCCATACGACAACCCAACAACTCATGGCAATTTCACTTGGGGCTAAAGGATGAATGAAGTAAAGCAGTTGTTGATGATGATGGCCTGATACCATTTCCCCATGTTCCTTCTCCTTCTCCAGTTCTTTTTCATACTTGGCCTCACAAGACAGCCAGACACACCAAACTTCCATGGCCCCCGGCAGGTTTAGCCTGGAAGGTCAAGTTCTGGATATAGATCCCTAGAGGGTGCAGCCGGGACCCTGGAGGACACAGCTCTGCTCAGAAGCTGGGAGGTGTCATTTTTTCCATATCCACAGAGAAACTGACCTGCCAGGGTGCCCGCTCCCCACTTCTCTTTCCTTCACAGGATAGTCTTTCTCCTCCACCATTTCTGATGAGAGCTCGCCCTTTCCTGGGGACCTCCAGGGCTTTGGCCAGGGCCCCGCACGGGGACTTCCAGGCACTTAGAGTCTCCCACACTTCCAAGGGAGTGAGAGCAGCAAAAGGAAGAAGGGTATGGGTTCTGGGCTCAGCCTGCCTTAGTCTGAATTCCGGCTTTGTTACTTGTTGCCTGTGAAACCCCTGGCAGTTTCTTATTGCCTTCTCTGTAAAATAAGATAATACTACCATACACTTCATAGGACTGTAGTGAGGACTAAATAGGACACTCCATGTAAAGTGATTAGTATGATGGTTGGTTCAATAAATGCTACCTATAATAACAATGATGACCAGTATTATTATTCCTACGGGTGACCCCTAGGTCCAGCTGCTTTCAATTTAGGGGCTGAGCCAGATGCAGGCAGGAGACCTCCCTACCCAGTATGCCCCAGACTGGTCAATGCAGGTGCCACTGAGACCCTGGGAAGAGCACTGAGAAGACGAGAAACTGCAGCAGCGGTGGCAACATCTGACCCAAAAGGAAGTTGCATCAGACTCTGAAGAAGACAGACTGGGGACTGGACCAAGCCCCACTGGGCTCGCTGGCAAGGATCCACAGGGGACCCAAGGGATGGCAGGGGGTCGTGGCAGGACTTCAGAGCAAAGGATGACAGGACAGGTGGGGAGGCCACTCCCTCATTGGTTAAATTCCCGGAAGACCCCCACCTCTCGCCAACTTGGATATCAACACAATCTCAGGCTCTGTGAGTAAGAATGAAAGCCCTGTATGAGACTCCTATTAACACTGTGTTAGACTCAAGAAGAAAGAGAGAAGCCCTCCACCTTTTAAGAGAGCACAGACATTCCTACTCCTCTTCTAGTTCTGCTCTCTCTCTTCCTCCTCCTTCCCCATTCTTTTCACTGTGTTTCACTCTCTGTCTCTCTCTTCTCTTTCTCTGCTCCTCTCTCTACTTCCCCTCTCTTTGTATGTCTGTCTGTCTCCTTGCACCCTGAAGTCCCAATGTGGCTATGTGAGTTTATTGATTCCTGGGAGCGGGGGGAAAGCAGGAGGCAGGGCTGGGGTGCAGGCTCAGGGATGGAAATAGAAGGCTATAAATTATTTGTGACAGGAAAGCAATAGTGGCAGAGTGCTGAGCACAAGTCCTGTGTCACTATTAGATTCCTTTTAGCCTGATGACACTGTAAAAAAGGTTAAGTGTCTGCTGGAATCGTACACCTGGGGGGCCGGGGCAGCCTGGGAGCAGAACAAGCCACTGAGAGCAGGTATATCAATTCTCCAGGCCAATAATATTCCTCTCATTGATCGCCACGCAAAGTTCAAAAATCTCATTACAGCCAGGCAGACCGGGAACTTTTTACAAATCAATAGAATGATATAATGTATGTATACTTAGTACAAATGTATCTATTCATCTATCCATCCATCCACAGTCCGCCTCAGGGTTTCCAAGTTAACCTACCCATCATATTATGTTATGTTATGTCTGATATTATATTGCATTATATTATATGATAATAAATGGTGTGCAAAAACTCCCTGAGGTGGAGACAAGAAGAGGTCCTATTAGCATTGAGGTGACATCAGACAGCTCACCTTGGGAGGAGTAAGGTGGCAGCATTTACAGGACTAGGCTGGGCAGGATTTCTAGGAGCAATGCTTCCTCAGGAGAGGCTCTAGTTTAAAAACAAAACCAAAATACTGTCTACTAAGTATCTACTACATGTTAGGCAATGCTCTATGTACTTCAAATAAATAGTTCACTTAATCCTTACAACAATGCATTTTGCACACAAGGCTTATTACAACTTGCCCAAAGTCACCCATTTAATAAATAGCAAATCTGGGATTTGAATTCAGGTAGACTAATCCTAGGGACTAATCCCTTACCTGATAAAATAGACTGCCTCCAGGGGAGAGACAACCAAAGGCCCCATATTTAAACTTCTATGTTCAGTCCCTTCTGAGAAATGAAGGGTGAGGGGTTTCCCTGAATCTCAGTTTTCCTCACTAGAAAATGGGAGTAATAACACCTGCTGGACCCAACTGCTGACAACCCCTGTACATTGGGTCTCCAAGCTTGTCGCCATGAAATCCTTTCCTGCTGCCTAGAACAGACTTGCTTCCCAATTTTAGAATTACTTCCTGGCAGAGCTTGAACAAACCAGTGACATGACCAGGCTTGGGGCAGGCTGCTCTTAGGAACAAGATGTCAAGTATCTGGATATATGTGTTACATACATGTATAAATCAGCTTAAATTGTCCTGGAGTAAACTGCCCACTTTAGAGTCTTTGCAGAAAATATTTAATCCCTGGTATGGGGAGAATCTTTCCTGATTCAGTAAATCAAAGGCACTCCAGGGTAGAGAATGTGCCAGATTAGCTGGCCCCACTGCCCACTAAGTCAGACAAGTGGTCATGGGGGCCTCTGCCAGTGGCCTCAGGCAGCCTGGGCATTATAAACTCAATCATCCTAGAGAACAAAATGATATTTGCAGCTGGGCGTGGTGGCTCATGCCTATATTCCCAGCACTTTGGGAGGCTGAGGCAGGTGGATCACTTGAGGTCAGGAGTTTGAGACCAGCCTGGCCAACATGGTGAAACCCCATCTCTACTGAAAATACAAAAATTAGCCGGACAGGGTCTCACACACTTGTGGTTCCAGCTACTCGGGAGGCTGAGGTGGGAGAATCACTCAAACCCACGATTGCAATGGTGAAGTGGAACCCAGGATTGGAGGAGGCAGAGGTTGCAGTGAGCCGAGATGGTGCTACTGCATTCTAGCCTGGGCTGCACAGTGAGACTCTGTCTCAAAAAAAAAAAAAAGATATTAAAAAGGATATTTGCGGCCAGGCGTGGTGGCTCACACCTGTAATCCCAACACTCTGGGAGGCTGAGGTGAGTGAATCATGAGGTCAGAAGTTCAAGACCAGCCTGGCCAAGATGGTGAAACCCTGTCTCTACTAAAAATGCAAAAATTAGCTGGGCGTGGTGGTGGGTGCCTGTAATCTCTGCTACTGGGGAGGCTGAGGCAGAGAACTGCTTGAACCCGGAGGTGAAGTTTGCAGTGAGCAGAGATCGTGCCATTGCACTCCGGCCTGGGTGACAGATTGAGATTCCGTTTCAAAAAAAAAAAAAAAAAAAAGAAGACATTTGCTTCAGCGAAGGATATTTTGCCCAGTTAATGCAAGTGGTTATCGCTTCAACTCAAGTCTTTGAGAGCTGCCTATATCACGCACATATCCATGGCTTGGCCCCGAGGCAAGTCAGCAACACTAACAGCGGGAGACTTTTCACAGCAGAACCTTGAGTGAGATATCATAGATCACCCAGGAAATGTTTATCTCTCCTGGAAATGGTCCCTACTCCTGAGAACTCTAAGGAGCTAGAATCTCCGGCTTTGATTACCCCAGGAACTGAAAAATTGAAATTTACTTCCTCCTCTCCACAGAAACACAAAGGAAACAGCATCTCCCCTGCACGTGGCTTCCTTTAAGGCAGGCCTGAATCACTTAACACAGAGGCTTTTGTAACCTCTGGCTGCAGTTTGGGTTGAGTTTAGAGGTCTTTTTGCCCATGCTCACTAACATGCCTTGCAGGTTTCAGTCTGGATAACTGACCATATGTCAGGCCCAGTTCTGGACATGGCCACTGATAAGGGTCAGGTCATTCTTCAGAATTGTGGGCAGGACCTTCCATTCTGGCTGTGGCAGGCTGTTGCTGGCATACACAGGTTCCAGGTTACCACAGTTCCTTCCAAATGTGTCAACTCTTGTTGACTCTCAGAATTCATAGCTGAGCGCCAAGAAATGAAAGTCCTACCAAAAAGCTGGCAGAAGGGTTTCCTCAAACTACTGCCCTTGAACTACCTGCATTAGAATCCCCTGGGGTGCTTGCTAAAATGCAGATCACCGGGTCCCACCTCAGACCTGAATTAGAGTTTCTGAACTCTATTTGAGAAGACCAGCTTAAGTCAGGGAGTGAAGAAACCATCCTTCTGGTTGGTTTTTCAAGGATCCTTGAGAATCCTCCCAAGGATCCTTCTGGTTGGATCCTTGGGAGAGTTGGGAAGAAATCTTAGTGAGTTAAGAAATTTCCTTTCTCATACTCTATCAATCCACGTTTCTCTCCATCTGTTTACCCTGACTCCAGCTGACATAGTCACCAAAATTCAATAAGCTATCAGTTGCTCTGTGGAAACAAAACCATAGGTTAAAAATTGAAATAATTTCTTTTTTTTTTTTTTTTTTGAGACAGAGTCTCGTTCTGTTGCCCAGGCTGGAGTGCAGTGGCGTTATCTCGGCTCACTGCAAGCTCCGCCTCCCGGGTTCATGCCATTCTCCTGCCTCAGCCTCCCGAGTAGCTGGGACCACAGGCGCCCGCCACCTCGCCCGGCTAATTTTTTGTATTTTTTAGTAGAGACGGGGTTTCACCATGTTAGCCAGGATGGTCTCGATCTCCTGACCTCGTGATCAGCCCGTCTCGGCCTCCCAAAGTGCTGGGATTACAGGCTTGAGCCACCGCGCCCGGCCAAAAATTGAAATAATTTCAAAATGGTTTTTGGTACATTCCGGGATGATAAATTCCAAATTCCAAGTAGGTTACTTAGATACCAGGCATATATTCTGCATCAACTTAGCCTTCAAAGACTGGCATTGAGGGCGATTATCTTTCTACCTCATGCCCCTGAGAGCCCAGGCCAGAGACAATTTACCAGGCTAGATGGGCCATGGGGCTGGCCCAAGGGGGCAATAGTGATGCTTTATATGATGAATGGTAAGCATATGGATTGATTTAACTTCAAGATATGCATAGGTTTAAAAATTAAGGGGCAATGTGTTTAACTAACCATTTGGAAACCAGTCTGCGGTGCATGCCAAGCCCAGAGCGTGACCAGACTAGCTTCTCTCACCACTGGCCCTGCCCTCATCTGTCAGAGCTTCTGGCTAGAGTTGGAGTCTACCAGCTGTCCACCCCCATGGTCCTGCTTGGGAAGCTCCAGAGGCTTGAAGACTGCTTGATATAAGGTGAACAAGGTACTGCTATAGATTCATTGCTGGAATCAAGTCTCCCACTCTGCACCTGTCCATCACCTACTCCCGTCCCACCACAGGCATGCCCACCTCCCTCTGCAGTCACCTGAGCAGGAGCAGCAGCCTGATAGTGACTGCCTGGCCTCCCTACCTCTAGCCTTTCCTACCTCTCACCTATTTAAGCATTCGAAAACAGTCCAACAGTCTTTCTCTGTCTCTTCCTGAAAGAATGTGATACGGCTAAACCCTACAATCACTTCCTATCACCTATAGGATAAATTCAGAATTCTTTAGCCCAACCTTCAAAACCTTCCCTAATCTGGCTCTATCCTAGCTTTCCAATCTATTTCTCTCTGTTTCCCTCTTCCTCTCAGGGTCTAGCACAGAGCTGAAACCTTGTTTTCTTGCTTACTCAATTCACATAGTAGAGTCCTTCCCTGAACTCTGAGCTCTGCAAGGGCAGATGTCACTGCTATTTTTCTCATGACTGTCTTTCTCCAGCACCTAGCAATGGTGTCTGGTATAATGTAAGTATTTGATAACTATTTGTTCAATAACAAATGAATGTTATTAACAATAACAATAATATGCTCTTGTTTTTTGTTTTTGTTTGTTTGTTTTTGAGATGGAGTCTCACACTGTTGCTCAGGCTGGAGTACAATGGCACAATCTCAGTTCACTTCAACCTCTGCCTCCCAGGTTCAAGCAACTCTCCTGCCTCAGCCTCCCGAGTAGCTAGGATTATAGGTGTGCACCACCATGCCCAGCTAATTTTTGTATTTTTAGTAGGGACGGGGTTTTACCATGTTGGCCAGGCTGGCCTCAAACTCCTGACCTCAAGTGATCCTTCCACCTCAGCCTCCCAAAGTGCTGGGATTACAGGCATGAGCCACTGCGCCTGGCCAATAATAAAAATGACA
The DNA here is from genome assembly GCF_007565055.1 of Rhinopithecus roxellana. Taxonomy (NCBI): domain Eukaryota; kingdom Metazoa; phylum Chordata; class Mammalia; order Primates; family Cercopithecidae; genus Rhinopithecus; species Rhinopithecus roxellana. Next base: position 72,606,482 of record NC_044559.1, read on the forward strand.
CAATCTTAAGGGACACAGTGGGCCAATATACGCTTACTATGTACCAGGCACTGTGCAAAGCACTTCATGCAGATTATTTAACTTAATTCTCACAAGTACCTATGAAGATTATTGTCCATAACCTACAGGTGTGGAAGCTGAGACTCAGAGAGGTTAGGTAACTTACAGAAGGTCACACAGCTGTTAAGTAACACAGCCAGAATTTAAATCTGAGTGTCTCACTCCAGAACTTATGCTGCTAACCATTGAGTAGAATAAGTCAGTCATATCAAGAACAGATGGTAGAATCTATGAGAGGCTAGGCCTGAATAGAAGAGCTGAATTTAATAATAGTAAAAACAATAACTATCATTTATTTTGTATTCACTGTACGACAGGCATTATAATGAATGTATTTTCTCATTCTAATTCAACTATAACTCTATCAAATAACCATCCTCTCTATTTCACCTAAGAAACAACAGAAAGGCCAAGCAACTTGCCCAAAGTCACATGCTTAATAGCACTGGAGTCAGAATTTTTTTGTTTGGTTGGTTTTTATTTTTTTCAATTGATATATAATTATGCATGTGCATTGGGTAAGAGCCAGACATTAGATCCAGGCTTGTGACTTCAATGTCTGTAGGATGAACCATTTGACCTTTTTGGGAAATTTATATATATATATATATATATATATATATATATATATATATATATATGCACATATATATATTAACTATTTGGACATGAACAAATTTTTCCTTCAGCCTTTTCATATCCATGATTTTGGAAAATTGAGCAATTATATATGTAGACAATTAACAGAGAGCACATGTAGCTGTGATTTTAAACATGCTTATTCTCTCCCATGCATGTGCCATAGCTGTATTTAATAAGCATCATGTCTGCGTTACAAACAAACCACAATTTTAGATTAAGTGGCTATAGGCTTCAGTGAATTTTATATGCACTGGTAGGTTTGGGGGGCAAATTTTCCAAATTATTTTCACCTATCTAGTGTCCAAATCATGTACATGATTGCATGATGATACTACATATAGATGTTTCTCAATTTCTGTTTTGAGGATCCATTTCTATGATTAGTGTATCTTTATATTCAGGTCTGCTCCAATGCATTGATCTAAGGTTTATAATAGTGGATATATTTATCAAAACCTACTTCATGAATACCTGCCAAGTTATGCCCATTTCTGTCAAATATGTAAACTACAGCGAGACTACACCATCACTGTTCCCTTCCCGGGGTCTTTGAGATTTTCACATCACAATCATGTTTTTATATTGGTCCATGCACCAGTATTGATGTACATAAATGTGCATTTGTATACCTGTGTATCTCTCTGTCTATGGCCAGGATGGGGTGGGGGAGGGGGATGTGGAAATGAGAGAATTATTAAATGCCAAGTAGCTGTGCAATAAATTCCATTGATTTTATAAACTCCAACTTGTCTTCAGTCTCCTTCCATTCTTTATCCTGGGGGCATTGCAACAAAAACCTATTTTAAATACCTTTGCTTTCCCCCCTCCCCCTCCCCAAAAAAGTGTCAATATTTTATTTGGATTTTTAACTTCGCTCCATAACAGTTGTTTGACCTCCTGACTCGTGCGAGTCACATAAATTCTGGGACTTTATTCAGGAGCCATGTTCCTGCTATTGAATAAGCAATTTGGGAGGGTGAATTAATGACTTGTGCTGTTGCTGGAAAGTCCCTGAAGAAATATTAAAATTGCTTGCAGACTGAATCGATACTCCGTGAACACCCAGCAAGAGGGCTTTGGCTCTGGAATGGCCACAGAAGGTAGGGCTGGGTAGAGGAAGGGGAATTCCTGCACCCAGCTTGGTGAGCTCTCCTCCCACCACCACCTTTTCCTTTATCCCTAGAGCTCTGTCATTTTCAGTAACAGCGAAGTCTTATTAAACCCCAACCAAGATAGAACTGAATTGTCCTGTCTCAGGGAGCAGGCTCAGGGGACAGTTTACTCTCTTACTAGCAATGAGAGCCCAGAGGCCTTATTAGAGATGATGGTCTGGACACGTACACCTGCTGGAGAAATGGCATGGTGCTGCTGCTTTCTGGCAGGTTGCATTGTGCTTGGGAGGACTGCAGCTGCGATCGTTTTCTGCTGGGTGTGCAGGAGAATTGGGTGCTGCGTTACTGGCTCTGTCTCTGTGTGTGCCTGCCCACGTGGCTCAAGTGGCCACATGATTTCAGCCTGTGGGTATGGGTGTGCCTATGGGATGCAGAGTTTGAATTGTGTTGTGCATTATCGTGTATTGTTGCATTGTGTTGACGCATTCCAGCAGCTGGCTTAATGTTTGTTACTTGGTGTTTTGTGGTATTGTATTGAGGTGGCTGCACTTTGTGTAACACTGAGTTGGAGGAATGTGAGTATTGTTTGGTGGCAGTGTCTGTGTTTCTGCTTTGAATTATTGTGTTCATTGATCATATCAGCATCTTTTTTCCCTAATGTATGTCTTAGAGATTAGGTTAATGGATGTCTCCTTGGTGATGTGGGTTGAGTAACGATGCTGGATCTGGGTGGTGGTGTACGATTCGGTAATTGCTTTAATTGCCTTCTGGGTGTGGTTGTGGGTGAGAGGATCCATCCTTTAGCTTTTTTAGCTTACTCTGGCCTGGTCATTTGCACTGCTGCTTTTCAGAAGGAAGATTCGAGATGCAGGACAAATATCTTCTTGATGACCAAAAATACGATTCTTTTCTTCTTGGAAGCAAATGTCCCTGCTCTGCTGAACAGTTATGACTTTACCAAACGAGAACAGGTCTGCCTGATTTGGAGAGTTAAGCCCCTAGACCAAACCTTATGCCAATTGAGAGTCTAGATCCTTGCTGCAGTTACAGGAGGATGGACGGGAGTAAACTTCCCAATCCCAATGGGAACAGCAGCATAAACTCTAGTTCTAAGAATCCCCATTCCACTCTACTCTGTGGCTCTAGCCATTAGCATCTTCTTCCTTCCCAGTATCTCCAGATGACATGGCTCAGCAGTGACTTGCACTGAGGAACACACACCATGGAAGAGTACAGAGATACATAGAGGTGTGACCATCTGCTAGGGTGCAGGGTCCCTGTTTTGATCTTGTAAGAGACTGCAAAATATACAGAGTTCCCCAAGAGATTGCCTATGCCTGCACTTCCCTTGATCCAAAGTAGATATGAAGTATGGCATAGGGGATAAGCATGTGGGTTTTAGAGCCAGGACTGCATGGGTTCAAATCCTACTTCTGCTACTTAGCCTGTGACCCTGAGCAAGTTATTTAACTTCTCTGTACTCCAGCTACCTCATCTATAACAATCCTATAAAGCCCTATGGGGTTGTTTAGGATGCTTAAATCAATTAATGCATGTAACATGCTTATAACAGTTCCTACTGTAGTAAGCACTTGCTAACCACTATGATGATGATAATGATGATAAATATAAAGGCTTTCTGAGTAAAGCAGCCATAAGGTTGACCTATGTATGTGTATAAACATGTACGCATATGTGCTAGTGTACATAAAATCCTAAGACAAATTAAGGTGTGTGTGTGTGTGTGTGTGTGTGTGTTTTAAGCAGAGAAGTGCAAAAATTGCAGCCAAGTAGCACGGGGCAGAGGGTAGTTCTCTCTCTGCCATCTGGGCAGTGGCAGGGGCTGGGGGCTGACAGAGCTCACCACTGCCTATGCCCACACAGAGGGCAGCATCTGGCCCTGCATCCGGTAATGAATAGGCAACCCTTGACTTGTTTCATACTGCAAGAAAAATGTAAGGATGATTGAGCTTTCAGGATTCTAATTTTGTTCATTAAAAACATTTACTTTCTAATTTGAAAATCAGAACCTTTACCAGCTAATAGGCATAAATGAGGAATAATGAAATCTAGGAATTTGAGAATGATGCAAAAGGTATAAAAGGTATCAGATAAGTGATTGTTTAGGTATTTGGGTGTGGGTCTTATGGCCATTGAGCTGAACTTGGTCACCTAACTAAGCCAAAGGGGCAGGGAGAACTTGAGGCAAGAATGGGATTGCACCTCAGTCTTGTTCCATGAAAGTTCCCATAAAGATGAGAGACACATCTTTGGGAGTTGGGAGTTTGGGAAACTTTGGTTTTCATCTTTACTCTTGTCAGGCAAAGAATAAATAGAATTTGCAGTTGTCCAGTTAGTTGGAGCCATTGCATCAAATAGATTAAGCCCAAAGTAATTTTTTCCTGAAATTTTTTTCTTAAAAAATTTTACTCCTTAGCAATGGAAATAACTGCAATGATTGTCAAACTCCCATGCTTCCTTAGAATATCCAGACATGCCAGACAAGAATAGACAGATTTGGTTTGAATTTGTTAAATATTTGCTCACTTTTCCCTTTCCTCTTTCTTCTTCCTTTGTCTTATCTCCATTTCTCTCCTCTCTTCCCATCCTCTTCCTGTTTACCTCCCTTTCCTCTCCCTTCTATGACATTTAAGAATCAGTGGAGCCCTTCAAATGCATCAAATAAGGATTTTTCCCCACTACCATTTCATTTTATCTTTTAAAAAACCTACAAAATGCAAAGCGCCACAACCTACAAAAATGCCATGAAGCCCAGAAAATGCCAACTTTCAATTCCTCAAGCAATAACAGGCTCATCCAAGAGAAGGAGTGTGCAGTTATACAAAGTACACACACACACAAACACACACACACACACACAAGGGCTGGGCTCTCAAAGTCGACAAAGGGACAATTATCTGACTAATTCTGCTCAATGGTCAGATTACTGAATCATAGAGGGTCTTTTTTTCTGGAAATACACTGAATGGGTCCTCTTCCTAAATCCATCTGGGCTCACGAGGGACCATGATTCTCACTGGTATTCATGATACACAATTCTGTTCACAGAATATCCTTTTGGCTCTTCAAACTTTTTTACTTAAAAATACTTCAGCCAGGCGCGGTAGCTCATGCCTGTAATCCCAGCACTTTGGGAGGCCAAGGCAGGCAGATTACCTGAGGTCAGGAGGTCAAGACCAGCCTGGCCAAGACGGTAAAACCCTGTCTCTACTAAAAATACAAAAATCGGCCGGGCGTGGTGGCAGGTGCCTGTGATCCCAGCTACTTGGGAGGCTGAGGCAGAGAATTGCTTGAACCCGGGAGGCAATGGTTGCAGTGAGCCGAGATCGCGCCACTGCACTCCAGCCTGGGCGACAGAGCTAGACTCCATCTCAAAAAAAAAAAAAAAAAAAAAAATTCAGTGTGTGTGCATACACAAAGCAGAATGCATACACACTGAAACAAACACATAACAAGAAATACAGACTTGATGATTACTACTGCAATAATAATAACTAGCATTTATTGAGCACTTAATACCTGCCAGGTACAATTCTAAGCAGGTTTATGTGGACTCACTCATTTAACCCTCACGAGAACTTATAAGAGACCTACATGATTATCTGCCACATTATATGAGTGAAGAAACTGGGGCTCAGAGAGGATATGAGATGGACCCAGTACCCTCTGGCCAGTGAGTAGGGAAGCCAGCTTCAAACTCTGGCAGTTTCTCCCCACAGCCTGCTTTCTAACACTATGCCACATAGCTTTATGTGAATTGTCTGGCACACAGTAGGTGCTTGCTAAGCATCTACTTGCTTCTGAATGGATGAATGAAAAGATAAATGAAGAAAAAGTCACATGTATTAAGAACCTGACAATCTCCCTTAAAATGGCAAAGTGAACTCCCTTAGAGAAATCAGGCCTAACAGACAACCTAAGCTTATGTGGACAAAGTGATCTGCCCTCCTGGCCCCGACTTTCGGGGGAAGGAAACCTCTCACCAGCTGTGCTCGTTCCAATACTAACGACTCTAACTACCAGATCTCCACTTGACTTAGAGCCCAGCCCAGCCTCCTTTCAAGCCAGAAATCAGACTCAAACACATCAAAGATGCTTTCTAACCAAAACACTTTGTTTCCTGGAATATTTTTCTCTGAAAACAGGTGTTTCCCAATGTGTTGATTCTGTGCCTGGATGAAAAACTGAGAAATTCAATCAATTATGTGGACATTTCTAAATCGCCAGATCTTTGGCATCATATCGACAACCTTTATAGATGATTGACTAAAGTTTTGGTTTCCATCCAGATGTTTGGGAGTTGCCACAGTCATTAACCTGTTTGTCAGCAAGTGCTCATGCATTTCCAAGAGGCATAAGTGAACACTAAAAAGGAAAAGAATAGCCCAGAATAAAACAGACAAAAGAGGACAGGGGTAGCAGCTATTTGACAAAACCAGTCAAGCAAGCAGTGTTCTGGGAATGGGTTGCTACCTTGGAGATCCATTAGAAGGCGGATCCAGCTCACAAGAGACTCATGTGTTTAAAGACCTTTAAAAACCTCATACAGCTATATCCTCGACTGCCTACCGACCTGTACCCAATCAGATCCCTGGATGGAGGAACTGATGGATCAATCCCAGAGTCCAGCACAGACAACAGCTTGCCCATGGTGCGACCAATCCACCCTCTGCATACTGACACTCTCTGGAAGCCTGTGTGCCTGTGCATTTAACATCACTATGTATTGTCAGTCCAAGCTGTGGATTCTGCAAAGCTTGGCGTAAAGCTGGTTTGTGACTTTGTACATGTACCCCTATTTGTGATTTAGTGCTCTGTCTTTTATCATTTCTCCTACCTCCATTTCCTTTCCTGCTTTACTTTTTAATGCTATTTACAACTTCCTTATCCAGAAGCAGCATAGCTATCTTTCAGAGTCTTTAACTGATATATCCAACTAATTTTTCTTATGCAGGTTTTCTCTCCCCTTGATTTAATTTATGTTTTTAGTAAATAGGAACTTTAGATTGTTCCATTCAGTAGCATTTAGGATTACTACTTTTATCAAAGAGATCATGGCACTAAAGGACTCCTTGCAAGGGACATTTGTTTATTCTTATGAGAAACTGGCTCTCCTTATGTGCAAGAAGGCTGCGTGCGTGCAGGCGTGCATGCACAATGTTCTCCTCGGTTTGTGCCTCTATGCTTCACTGCCCCATGTCAATGCCACTTGGCACTGGCAGGAAGAGCCCAGTGAAACCCCAATGTGGACGGCAGCTGACCCTCAAACTGCTGGAGATAAATCCAGGCCCTTGACCCTTCCTGATGGCCACTTAGTTCTTTTTTTTTTTTTTTTTTTTTTTTTTTTTTAATAGAGATGGGCCTCACTATGTTGCCCAATCTGGTCTCAAAGTCCTGGGCTCAAGCGATCCTCCTGCCTCAGCCTCCCAAGGTGCTAGGATTATAGGTGTGAGCCATCATGCCGAGCCTGGCAGGGCTGCTTCCTCCAAATTCTCTCTCCCATGTACCCCTTCATCTCATAGCTGCAGAGGAGGCTTGTGGTGATATTCACAATTAAGGTTTCGGGGGTCTATACTCCTAGAAGTGTGAGCTGGTGGGGAAGCAGGGTGGGAAACCAGAACAATATTTCTCTATATTTCTAGTAATCTATTGCCTTTTTCTCCTTCTCTTCAATTCTTTCCACATCTTCTCCCCATTTACTAACTCTATTTGACCTTGAACTCTGGCCTCTCCCTTCACACAAGAATCTGTCACAAGGGGGACAGCACCTCCAAAGAAGCAGTCACCTGACCTGACAGGCCTGGAGACCAGTAGCCAGAGGGGCCAGACCATCACTCCACTCCTGGAAATAAATCCCATTGTATTTGCATTTTAATTTTCCACATAAACAAAGGCCCAGAGTACTCGCTTGGGCAGCATCACTGGACGAATTTAATTAGAAATGAAAAGTTTATAGGGCCCTCTTTAATGCGATTAATGCTCAGTTAACATTTATCACATTCGGATGCTGGAATCGCCTTTTCTAAGCAGCCACTGGCCATGAAATGAATTTCTCTCAACTTTTTTTGTACCCACCCTGGGAGGTCATCTCCTAAGGGAGTCTGCATGGCCTTCCTGGCTGTCTCCATGGGGCCAGGAGTGACCTGATCCACAGAGCCAAGTTCAGGGGAAATGAGCGTGGGTGAAGAAGAAAAGTAGATATGCTGGGTGGGAGGGCAGAGGGTCGAGAGTGCCGGTGAGCACTGTTTCTAGGAGGAGCTGAACCCTAACCAGGGCTGTACCCTGTGCAGGAGCTAAGCGCTCAGCCCCAAAGATGGGCTAAATGGCTTCACAGCCCCTTCCCTAATTAAAAAAAAAAAAGGAAAAAAAGATACCACACCCCACCCTGTAGAGTCCGTTTCTGTGGCCAAAAACTAGGCCTTAGTGGGGCATGTCTGTATTGATCACATCTGGCTCCCACTTCTCTCTTCCCGTCTTCTGCCGTGTCTCTTCTACCCTCCCCTCGGTCTCATCTGGAGTCTGCTAGGGTTTCCCTTCCAGGACCATTGCAAATGGGGTAAGGAACCCGAGTCCCAACCCCGGTCATACCTCCTTCTCTCTGGCTCCCCCAGACTCCAGACAGTCACAGTCAGAAGGCTGCCTGCCCTAGTGTCACCTCCTCAGGGAAGCAGCGGGGAGTGGGGAACATGAAACCTCCATTGGTTCCTAGAGGAAAGATGGCCTTCCTTATCTTATCAGATTCTCCTCACTCTTTAATTAGAGTCTTCTGAGATTGGCCCCCAACCCAAACCAGCTAACCTGAGGAACGAGGAGGAGGAGGAGAAAGAGGAAGAAAAGTAAGGTACTGGGGGAAGGGAGTGTGGTATCCACTCTGCAAATGATAAAAGGAGGTAACTATCTTGATCTTTGTCTCTGCCTAAACACATGCTCCCTTTGAGGACGTCAACAGACACACACGAAACAACTGCTTCCAGTTCTCCTAGTGCGATACTACACACACCCTCCACCCTGGCCATCATACACGGCTTGGTTCACTCATCTAGCAGAGCAAATGCACACTGGTCACAAGTGTTCACATCCCCAAACATGTGCATGCACACAGACCAGATGTGTCAGGGCCCTGTGTGTATCTTTCAGGACCCCTGTTCATTGACCCATCAGGACGTCTACTGTCCCTTCAACCATGTGCTCTCCAGAGAACATTCACTAACATCCCAAACAGGCAGTGATAGCAGGGACTTTCATTCTGGGACCAAGCAATCCCTTTAGCCGGAAGCCTTCTGAATAGCAAACCACCAACTCCCACTTTGACAAGACTGACTCCTTTCGAGAGCTCCCTGGGAGCCAGAGCCATTTAGACAGCTTCCCAGGACATAGAAGGCAGGCTTAGCTAGCTACCACCAGCACACATAGTCTTTCCAAAGCAGAGCCGTGCACAGAGGCTCCCAGCACATCACTAACTTCTCTTGGGACAACACGCTAAGGCAGGCACCACTGCTTGCCCTCCAAGATTAGGATGAAAGCTTCTGGACTAAGGGGCAGATTGAGTGTCTCCTTCCTGACTGCCTCCACGTCCAGCAGGCCAGAAGCTGCCTGCAGAATCCTCATGCCTTTTAGCTTCTATCACCTGCCTGCCAGGTATGGGCTGGGCAGTTGGGCTGAACAAAGACCCCAAGGCCAAGAGGGAGCACCAGGACCAGGGAGAGCAGCCCCCAGGGCTCACTCCCATTTGCTCATGCTCAGGGGCCGCTTTTATTCTCCCTTTCTGCCTGCTCCCCTCTCCCAGTCCTCTCCAATCCTTCCTCTCTGATTGCTTGACTCACTGTGCCTACAGGGTGAACACAGTTGTCCTCCCAGCCTGCTGCCCTGCCTCAGCCCTGCCAGGAGCCACGGGTCCTGTCCCTGGCTTGCTCTGTTTCCAAGTGGCAGCAGAGAGAAATCTGTGGTTCAGGAAGAACTGAGGGCAGGCAGAGGAGGAAGTCCAGAGCAACCCGGCCAAAGGCTCTGGGTGGAGACGGCTCTCGAATCTGGAACCCCCAGCAGGCAGGGGCCTCCCTCCCTCCCTTTTGGCTGCTCTACAACTCTCCCTCTCCAGCCTGCCAAGGACCAGGCTGGAGCCACTGCTGCCCTGCCTCACAGCCTGTGGAGAGGGGCCACAGCCAGGCCGTGTGGCAGACTCATGAGGTTCCCTCTCAGAAAGGGCTGGATAATTCCAGCCAGGCTGCTTTCCCTCCCATGCATTTCCTTCGCTCCACACTCTTCTCAGAAACCTGCTCACCTTCCTCTTCCCCTTTCTCCTTCATCACCTCTGGGCCTCTCTTCAGGGCCCATCAGCCTGAACTACCAGCTGCCTGGAGCTTGGGCTTCCTCCCACCACCCCCAAGACCTTGCAGGGCTACCGAAGGTCCTAGCTTGGATGAGCAGATCTAAGCTCCCCTTGCAGGCTCTGCAGTGCCACATTCTGTTCAGCCATACGCTCCAATCCCAAACAACCCTGTCCAGCCCAAGGCAGCGCCCTTCCACCTCTCAGCTTCATCGCTTCCTGCCTTATTCTCCCAGTCCTCATCCTCACTTTCTGCCCCTCTCTACCCACAGCCCACCTCTCCTCCTCTGGCTATAGAGAGTCATAATCTCTCCTCCATTCCCTTCCCCAGGAGCTTCTGGACCAAGGGACCCAGCAAATATCCCATCCCCTTCCACTTGCGCGGATGTTACTGCTCTGGTCTAAGGCAGAGAGATAAGTCCATCCAGTCAGGTCCACCAAAGGCTGCTGAATGCTGGTCACTGGACAGAATCAGGCCCAAAGATGTGTTTTATTCGGTCAGCACAGAGTTTTTAAAAATCCAGTCTTCCTGCATCACTGCCTGTAGGCTGGGCCCATGTGCTCCAGCTGTTTGTCCAGTTCTTGCCACTTTTCATCTTATATTCTGGAACCTCTCTCCGCTGGTGCCCAGGAGTCATTTGTGCTCATGATTCCTGCAACCATCCCATCTCCATCATTGCTTTCGGCAAACCCCAGTCTGGACTTCTGTGTATTGCTTTCCTTTCCCCAACATCCCTACAATAAACCTGAACTTTTCTAGAATCGAATGACACCTGACTCACTCCCCCTGCCCTGCTCTCTTTCTCTCTCTTTCCTTCTCTCTTGGAAGACACAGAATCTGTTCTCATTATATTATCTCTCAGAAAGCAAAAGAAAGGGCTTCATTCCTCCCATGGTTGTCGCGGATGTGCCATGAGGGGACCCTGGCTCTACAGCCTTGTCTGTCTACTCTTTCCTGCACACTTCCTCTCTTACCTGAGAGTTCCCAGCCTACAAGAGGCTGCTCCCTCTCCTGTAGGGCCAGACCACTCTTCCTTAGCTTCCCGTACCTTCAACAGCTCCCCTGTGCCCAGCCCTCCTCAGGAGGTCTGAGGCGGCTGCCTCTGACATCATGTCTCACCTACACCCCAAGCCTTCTGCAGTGGCCAGCTCTGCATTTCTCACAAACAGTAAGCCTCTTCTTTATGCCCCTTGCACCTGGATTACTGAGGAAAGACTTGCAGGCTGGCCCTGGTGTGAGCTCTGCCCACCATTGTGCCTGCCATTGTGCCTCCTACGGCGGTACCACAGCTCTGGAGAAGGATTGTGCTGGGAAGAGCATCTTCTTGGCTGCTTATGCAGTTGGTCCCTAACTAATCCTGCCAACAGGGCTGGGACCCAAGTGTCAAAGTGAGGATGGACAGCTGGTCGCATAGCTCTTCATCACAAAGGTGGCATCACTGTAGCAAAGCCCCTCTTATCGGAGGTTAACTGGACTACAGAATGTTACAATGCAAATAACTGAAGGAAAATGTGGCTCCAATTTGCCTAGATTATGAAGTGAGGAATCTTCAGCCTAGCCTTATTGCTGCTGCCACCTCTCCCAGTGGCCTAATGACTGCTTGCCAATTACAAGGTGTCCAGTACAAGTACAAGGTGTCCAGCCTTGCCTGTGACTGCAGGTCATGTCCTGTGAGTCTTCCTCCCTTTTCTCCTCTTGGCCTCAGAGCCTTTTCACTTAAAAGCAGACTTAGGTAGGCACCCACAAACACACACAGATCCACACACACAGAAGATATCAACTTTTACACTGCAAACCATCATGAATATATTCAAGCCATGCCTTGCTAGCCCCAAAACAAATAGCCTGTTCCACAAGAGAAAACCATCTCAACCTAGCAGTTCAGTGGTAGATAGAAAAGCCAACGTGATTTAATTTTTCAGCTGTCTAATATTTCACTTGCTATTTGGGCATTGGTTGTGAGACTCTATTTCGCACTCCTCAGTTTCAGGAGCCCTTTCCTCTTCTCTAGACTCACTTGCATGCCTGGGGAGCTGCAGTGGGGATAGCTGCACCTGAAGCTGCTTCCCCTGCAAGAATCTAAGCTCTGGACACCTGGCTTGGAGGGGTGGGGGAAGTGTAAGAAGAAACAGCAGGGATGCAGAGAATTGGTAGGTTGGATGAGCACCCTTTATACCACATTCTTTTAAAGAACAGGAAGTGAAAAATAAATTCTTTTCAGTGTACAGATGCTCTTTAACTTACAATAGGGCAATGGCTCGATCAGTTGAAAACATTGTGCATTGAAAATGCATTGAATACATCTGATCTATGGGACATCATAGGTCAGCCCAGCCTACCTTAAACATGCTCAAAACATTTACAGTTGGCCAAAGTCATCTGACACAAAGACTATTTTATACCAAAGTGTTGGATATCTCATGCAATTTATTGAATACTGTACAGAAAGTGAAAAACAGAATGGTTGTTTGGGTACTTGAAGTATGATTTCTACTGAATGCACATCACTTTTACACCATCGTTTTCCTCTCAATATAAAAACTCCAATTCCAGGTAGACACAAGGAGGGGGCTGAAGATAGACCTGAGTATTAAGAGGCAACCTGCAGAGTAGCTATTGTTGGACACCTAAGAAGCTGGGAGTGGACAATAGGGCTCCTTCATCAGTCTTACTAAGAAGAGTGGGAAGCAGGACCCCTATCCCATGTGGGGTCATAGGAATCCCTTTTCAGAGAGGGTTTTAGTGGGTGGGAAGTGTGATTAATCTTCCACACCAGTTACTACTATTGTTCCTCTTTCTGTAGAAGCTATAACATTCTAGTCCGCAAGCACATACCGTCATGCACAGTCACACTATCCCATGTGCACCAGAACAAATCCATTTCCCAAATGCTGCCTAAAACACATGTTCCCCACCACCTCAACTTCCAACATTGCCTCTCATTTCCTGGGTCTACTTTGCACAATACTCACCATCTAATACCAACATGCATATGAAGCTATTGCTCTCCCCTGCCACATCCCCACTCCCTCCCTAATCTTCCCTATTCCAGGCACCCCTGTTTCCCTTCTCTAGGGGCTGCTCCTGTTTGGCCCCATCTCCACTTGGCTAATTCCCCCTGTGGCCCCTCTATTGAACTGTTGTGTTGTCCATTTCCCTGTGACAAGGGCTCTGGTTACAGAGTTATTGATTGGTTTTCATGCAGACAGATGGGCCCTTCCCGGGCTCCCATCGAAATCCCTGGCTGTATGGGCTGATTGTTGCCTCTCAGGGTGTAGGATTGCACTGGAGACCACCCTCCATGCAGCCTCCTTTGCCCAGGCCATGAACGGTAATAAATGGAGGCAGCCTGAGCGATAATAAAAGCAATTGAGTAGGTTACCTGTGCAGACACAAGATTTATGCCTCTTCATATTTGATGTGATTGTTTTATTGAGTTCTCAGAACAGTTGGGACACTATTTATTTATTTATTTTGGGTTTTCCCTCTCTTCTCTTTTCTTCTTTGCATCACCTTGTGAAATGCACCTGGAGCTGTTGTCAGGCCCAACGCCTCCTGTCTGCCTCTTCTCGAGAGCCGCCAGCTGAGGTAGGAAGGCAGGGCGATCAGCCATTGCTATCACTAGAAACCCCTTTTGTAGCCAGAACACCCACAGAAACAGCCAACAGGGAGACAGTCAGACCAACAGGACAGAGGGCCAGGAAGCCCAGGCTAAAACAACTACAAAAACAAAAAGAGCCTTTTCAGGAGGACAACTCTGGCTCATTTTAGGGAATGAGAATTTCAACCATCACGCCTGTTTCAAATGTTATTCTGATGATGGGCAACCTCACAGTAGGGTCTGTCTCTGGGAAAGGACAGGTGAGCAAGGCTTCTCCGACAGAAATTGGTGCATTGGTCTGCTATTTGTGGGCCCAATCTGCTAGGTTCAGGCCACAGAAGGCGAGTTCCCTGTCCTTGTTTCTCCTATTCTTGTGTGGATAGAAGTCTTTTTCTTTTTTTTCTTTTTTTCTTTTTTTTTTTTTTTTTGAGACGGAGTCTTGCTCTGTCGCCCAGGCTGGAGTGCAGTGGCCGGATCTCAGCTCACTGCAAGCTCCGCCTCCCGGGTTTACGCCATTCTCCTGCCTCAGCCTCCCGAGTAGCTGGGACTACAGGCGCTGCCACCTCGCCCGGCTAGTTTTTGTATTTTTTAGTAGAGACGGGGTTTCACCGTGTTCACCAGGATGGTCTCGAACTCCTGACCTCGTGATCCGCCCGTCTCGGCCTCCCAAAGTGCTGGGATTACAGGCTTGAGCCACCGCGCCCGGCCAAAAGTCTTTTTCTTAACTCTCCAACTTGTCCTGTCTGTTTGCCACGAGACCAACACCCCTAACCGCCAAACAGCTGCAAAGGTATGGAGATGCGGCGGGCAGTACCGCCCCTCTGGCCCAGCTTCATGCCAAGCCAGGTCCAAGAGTTGAATAGGCAATGTTCTGGAACCTGAGTTTCAGAGAGGGAGAAACAGACTCTAGCCCTGAACATATCTTCAACATTCCCTGGGCTAGGATGAATGGCTCCCAGATTATTTGGAAAGGTCTTTGAATGAACAATTGGTAGACCATTGTCACCCCACTGCCTGACCCAAGGGGAACAATGACCTGAGAATGACTCAAAGTCCTGAGAATAACAGAAGAGGGACACCCAAATGACACAGGATGGAATTCCTTAACACAGCCCTAGGTTGCCATTGCTACAATGAATGTGCTCACCTAGAGCCTAACAGGCTAAGAGAGAGTGTGGATAGTGGGAGATCCGTGAGAAGCTGATTCTGGCAGGGTCCACTCCAAAGATCTAGGGGCACAGAGTGTCCTGACTCCAAAGAGTGTTAGGCAAGCTAAAAAAGTTAGAAGGTGACACCCTTATTGTCAGCTTTTCCCAAAAGAGCACCCTCAGGGGATCATCAGTAACCCTAGACTCTATTTGGGGTCTGTGCCTGTTCTTTCAAAGGAGCTGTATTCTCTGCCCAGAGTAACAGCCAAACCAGAAGACTTTGGCATATAATCAGGAAAATCCCTCCTGCTTAGACAACTGCTCAGCGATGTAACTAGGTGACTTTTTCCTTTTTCAATAGCATGGATCTCCCTCCACCTCTCCCCTCTCCAGGCCATTTCCCATACCAGGTTTCAATCTAAAGTCCCCTGTTTATAAACACCCGCCCTTTACAGCAGCGGTGTACAAACCAAAGAGCTGGCAACTCCATGCTCAGCCATCGGTAACCCAATATTTAGAAAGATTCAGATAAATTCCACGTACTAAGGAGCCCAGTCAAGCCTTGGGATTTTTGACGGTGGTCTGGGGGAGTGGGGAGGCATTCCTGACCCAGTCCTCTGGTTCAGAGAGGCATTTCTGAGAATTTGCTAGGGGAAAATACAGGCTGGATGGCCACGCCTTGATCGCAACAGGATCAGAGAATGCCAAAACCATTTTTAAAGAATGAAAAAGCAATTTAGTTTATAACCATAACAGCATATTTCAAGTGCGGCGACAGCATCTGTTTTGGGGAGGAGAAGTTGAAAAACCTTTGGCTCAGGTGGGTGAGCATGTGTGGACTTCTTTTCTTGCCAACCACCAGCTCATGCACAACCTTACTCATAACTGTTATAAAGCACCCAACACAAGTGGGCAGGTCACTAACAACAAAGCTCTGAACTCAAGAACCACCCATTCCCCAGTGCACCATCCTTTCTGTACACAGGAAAATCTCCAAGCTCTTCCTATAGTGAGTGAGAATTCTCAAAACCGATAAAAGGCAAAGTTTCTGATACAACCAGCACTAGCAGAAACATCCTGTTTTTATCAGGCTTTTGGGTGAAACAACACATCTCAGATAAACCTTCCCTCTTCAGAGGAAAGCACCTACAGGGATGAAGATGACAGCATGGTTCCTCAGGTGGATTTCTCCAGCCCCAACTCAGCAGCACACTGGAAAATCCCCAGAATTCTTTCCAAAATATGAACCATGAGAGGATTCGGGCCTAGAGCAAAATTGAGAATAGTTTGCCTGCTCCTTGTAGACAAAGCCAGCTGTGAAGCCTAACTGCGGACCCAGGGTGGGCTGCCCGTGTGGTTGGTGGCTTACCTGTTCCTCTCCTCCTACTCCCTCTCCATCTCCAGCTACACCTGCCCATAGATGGCTATTTCTCCACACCCAAAGGAAGCCTGTGTGCCCCTCAGGTGATAAGGCTCTGTGCTGGGTGGGTTCTACAGCTGTCACAGCTGTCAAGCTGAGGCTACTCTTTCCCTACCCTCATCTCACTGGTGGCTCACTTGTCTACTTTGTCCTAATTCTGGTGGGTGCACCTCAAGACCTCTGGAGCTTGATCCTGGGGTCACCTGGCCCTTGCTCTCCATGGCTTTTCAGGATGGAAGCATTTCCAAACTTATGCCTAAGCCAGCTTCCAAAATCATCTCAGCCAATGAGGAGTGCATGTTGTTGGGAGGAGTGACAGGGGGTGTTGGACATGGCCACCACACCTGACTTGTTGTGGCACTCCTCTACCCCATTCAAGAGAAACAAATTACCTAAATCCTACATGACTCGAGTTTCTCCAAGGGCTTGCAAATTCTATTACTGACAACAACTTAAATGTTCTGTAGAAGACTACTACCCAGTCCCAGGAACACTGCACACAGCAGCACCACTCTTGGCCCTTGCCTGTTCTTCTCTTGAGATCTCAGTTCCAACTCACTCCCAGAACCAGCAGTCAGCCAAGAGACTGAGTCTCTACATGGCTCATAAAACATTGCTTTGTCCCCTTCACTTCCCGAAGTGCCACTCTTGCCTCAGTCCAAAGCTACCCCAGCCTCCTCTCCTGGCTTTTAAAGCAAAGGGCTTATTCCTCTCCCAAACCACCCAGCATCTTTCTCCAGCTCCTTTGGAAGGTATCTGAATGTCAAATTGCTACGCTTTCAATACCTGGCTGAGCCAGGCCCAGGGAGCTGGAGGGTTTTTGGAGGGTGTATAATTAGCTGATCAGTATTATGTTACCCTGTTCATATCTGAATAACCATTTTAATACAGATGGCACACACTGGGATAATTTCTGGGGTCGCCTCGCAGTACATTACAGCATGAGTGTGGCAGAGGGAATCTTCTTTAGCCAAGGTACATTCTACCAGCTAATTTTACCTGCTGTTTTCAGGATGATTTGGGATAATTCCATATCATTTGCAAAATATTTTAAAAATCCTTGATATGTGATGCCAATTTCAGAATAAGGCACCATCAGAGTTATTAGTTGTCCTGATAATGAGCTTATGAGGAGTGCAAAAAATAACAAAGTTATGAAATGCTTAGCCCTCTTTTCATTTTGGGGTGTCTTAATATGGGGGACCAAGGCTGTCTGGGACTTCCTTCTGACTGGTGTGTGACTTGTGCAGGGACTCTGTGAACAACTGTCAGTTTGTACAGTTCTGTGATCTTGAAACCAGCCCAATGTTGATGTTCTGTAGCTACCACAGATAGGCATATTGGCACACTGGCTAGTGTGGACTTGAATGGAGTGTGCACACGTGTTCTCCCTGAGAGCACGCTGGAGGGGTTTGGAGACCAGGAGACCTAAATATCCTATACATCAAGCTGACTCAGCCCTGTGGTGTCCTCATGTGTGTGAGCCTGTCATCAGTGCAAAGACATTCTGGAGACAGGCACCGTAAGTGGTTTAGGGTACCACCCAAGGTTCAGTCTCAGAGTCTGGAGTTCTCCCTCCCTGCTTGGCACCTCCTTCTTGTCCAGCTCCTCTACTCCCTGCCAGTTGCTGGCTGGTGGTTGGCATTTGTTCTGCAAGCCCAGATCCCAGTGCTTATAGGCCGGAAATTTGTGTAGAGCTGGCTAGCAAGACCAGGCTCCTGGGAGGTGAGCTTTGTGGGAACCGGCAGGGAGGGTGGAGGAAGGAGAACAAGCGGCTGCCCCTGGGGAAGGAGCAGCCTTTAGAAAGGGCAGTCTGTTTGGCGGGATGAATAGACACTGGTCATTTTAAAGGCTCTGGCTGCAGGCTGTGATTGTCTCTAGATCCCAAGGCTGGATGCTTGTAATCTTGGAGTCTTAATTACCACAAACACTTGGATTCATTTCCAGGACGCCTGCGGGAGAAGCCTGGCAGGGAATACCCAGCCCTGAACTGCAGACAGCCCTGTCTGTCTGTCTATCTCTCTGCCTCACAGGTCCCCTTTCCCTGACGGAAGGATTTTGGGCTGGCAGCAGGGAGAAAGGGCAGAGGCTGGACAAAGAGCACAGACTGGGTGTGGGACACCCCTGCAGGCAGGAGCCAGGAACTGGAGTCCAGCCCTGAAAACCCGGGTGGCTTGCTCACCTGTTGATGGAAGAGACGCTGGGCACTGTGTCATTGTCACAGATGCCCTCGGCCAGGAGCCGGTCTCGGATCTCCCAGGCGAACATAGTTGGGTTCTGTCGTTTGTATTCAGCAATCTTGTCCACCACTTTGGGCGTCGCCACTTTGGGCTTGGAGCCACCGATCACACCTGGCTTGATGCTGCCGGTCTCGTAGTACCTGCGCCGGGAAAGCCGGCGGGGTCAGCCAGAAGTGGATGGTGGCGGGTCAGCGAGCTGCGGGTTCCAGAGCTGCTGAACCACTCTCTCGCCCGCCAAGGCAGCGGAGTGGAGGGAAAAGGCCCAGTGTGACTGAGCTGACTTCCTGAGGGTGCTTAGCTAGGAGGAGGAGTGCCGCAGAGTAGGAGGACAAGGGGTACCATCCCTCTGGGGAGACGGCCACACCAGGGCCTGGGTGCGCATCAGCACGAATAGGCACCCGTGGGCGTGAAAGCCCAGCCTTTCATTTGGGAAGAGCAAAAGGAACAGCGCTGCAAGGTCTCCGGGAGGCCAGGGCTGAGGCACCACCTCAAGCCCTTCCCTACTGGGCACAGAGCATCTGTGGGAACCAGGACCCTCCTTCTGCCTCCCAAATGCTGCTTTTTCTCCTCTTGGGGACCCATTTTCATCCCCACCCCATTCCTCTAATGTCCCGCACCCAACATCTGCCTTAACTCCATTAAGAAAGTCATCCTTCCCTTTCTGAAGACAGAAACCAGGGACCTTCTCACCAGGGACCAAGGGCAGGGCAGGCACTGGGTGACACTGCCCCACCCTCGCTCCTGGGTCTTCGGCCACCATCTGAATACTCTCCCCAAAAGGAGCACCTCTCCAGACCCCTTTGGGGATCTCCCTCTCCGGCTTGGCGGGCTGGACTTTTAGCCAAGTCCTCCGGCCGGAGACCCAGGGCTGGCCGGGGAAGTAGGCAAGGCGTCTCACGGGACAGCTGCGAAGCCCTCACCTGCCCAGGATTTTGCTGACACAGCCGTGGCTGACCCGCAGCTGCCGGGAGATGTCACAGGGCCGCACACCCTGGTGGGCCAGCTCCACGATGCGCTGCCTCACCACGTCGGGTAGGGGCCGGCCGTTCACAAACACCCCCCCGAGCTGGTTCACACCCCCGTGCCCTGCTGGGGAGAGACAAGAAAAAAACACAACACCCCACACACAGCAGGGACCAGCCATTAGTCAGGGTCCGCGGCCCGGGAGGGGCGAAGGAAGCAGGCAGGGCGGAAGGGCATGTTCCCGAACTTGAAAAGAAAGGTGGCAGACCCCCACGACCACGCGAAGGAGTGGGGACTGTAACCCGCCCGGCCCTAGAGACGTGGAAGCGCAGACGCTGGGCGGAAGACTGGGGGCTGGGCGAGAGGCGACACAGGCCATGCGACGCAAGGTAGAAAGCAAAGGGAGGACTGGAGAGAAACCAGATGACAGAAAAGAGGGGAGAGGGGAGAAAATGCCAAAGGGGAATTCATGCCAGCGGAAAGAGCGTAAGAAAGGGAGGAGAGGAAGGGCCCGGCAGAGGACTGGACTAGTGCGAAGCAGCATCCCGCCTGCGCCGCAGGCAACCAGGGAGCTGTCCGCGCGTGCGAGGCTTGGAAGCGGACGATTTGGGGGCGTCGGGGCTCGGCTGACTGTTCATCCGAGCTCCGAGCACAGAGAGGGGATAAGTGCCTGACACACACACACACCTTTGCTCTCTGCCTCTTCCCTAAAAAGTATTAAATTGTAATCGGAATTTTTCTACCTCTTTTCCTGTGTTGTTTGTTTTTGACGGGAAGTTTTTCTAATGTTATTTATCTGTAGGGGGACCGCATCTCTCTTTCACCTCCTTAGTATCTAAAGTGGAGCAAGGAAGACGGATGAGGCAGGGACCCGGGGTCTGCTGCGCTCAGGGACAGGGAGGCGGCAGACAGCGGCTCCAGGCAGCAGGCAGAGAATGCCGGCTGCTTGGGCTCGCTTGCCTGCCGTACCGCGCAGAGCTTGGTCGGGGCCCACCGTCTCGCCCAGGTAGCATGGCACAGGCCGCGCCGGCGGGTTAATAACTATCCGGGCGCCCTGTGTAGCCGGCCCAAACCCGACTCGCGTCCCTTTGACCCCTCAGACCTCGGCAGCCTCCCAGGAAACCGTGCGGCTCGGGCGTTTGCTCTCCGGGCAAAGCGAAGGGCACGGGGTTTCCAACCCGGTTCCAGCGCGGGCTCCCGATCTCGTAGCCGAGGTGGCCACTGGGTACTAGGCCTGAGGGTGCTTCCTCGTGCCCCATTCTCCCTGGCCTACAGCAGTCTAGAAATCCTGCACCCAGAGCGATCAACCCGCAGCTGCAGTTACTGAGCAATCCAAGCGCAGAGACTTCTAGAGGCCGAGTCGGGTCGGCCCGGGCTTGCAACCTGCAGCCCCTGCCCCGCTAGCCTCACGCGAGTTTCGGAGAAAGCGGGGACATCTGTGCCCCCCTCATTTCCCTCCCGTCCCTTTCTCGGGTGGGGGGTACCTAGAGCAAGCTCGGGTAAAACCCTGGGGAAAGGCCTCTGATCGGGCTGCTGGGAGAGACTGGCACCTCTTCTTTTACCCCCGTGCCCACCCCGTTAATCTCCCTATCTCTAGCCCCACTCCTCACCCCTCCCCTCCCTCCAAACCCCGACCATCAATAATTTAGGCCCCAGGAGAACTCGCGTTACCGGTATGAAAAGGTGGCAGCTGCGGGCAGATTAAAGATGAATAATTCAGCCTCCCCGGGCTCAGGGCCCGGCCCCTCAGCCCCAATCTAAGGGGTAGGGATGGGAAGGGGACACGGGAGTCCAGGACTGGGGGACTGCAGGGAGCTGGCGCTGAGTCGGGCCTGGAATGCGCCACTGCCGCCGGCACCGACTCTGGCCGCGGTGTCTCACCCGCCAGTCCACCGGCCCGCGGGCCCGCGCTGCGGTTCTCTCCCTCCGACCACGTTCTGCTTGGCCGGTGCAGAAACCCTTGGGTTTCAAAGTGGCTTCCCGCGGGCAGCCAGGACTCGGCAGATCCCCGGCGGAATCCGCAAAAAAGGAGAACGAGAGCTGTGGCAGCGGGCCGAGAGGCAGGCCGGCTGGGCGAAGACTGCGTGTGGACCCGGTTCCACTCCTCCCGAAAAGGACCGAGGCTTTCCGGCCGGCTCTCCGAGACCCGCAGCGGCCTGATGCCCTCGGCGCGGCTTTCCTGCGCTTGGAAATTACTTACGAAAATATATTTTATCCCAGGAGTATTTTTAAACGGCCCCTGCCCCCCCCAACGCTAAATATATGCTTGGCGAAAAACACAGCTCTCCCTCCTTGGCTCTCTTGTCCTAAACAGGGTCCAAGCCAGGTCTAAAGTTTCCTTGTGAAAAGTTACAAATTATCCTTAATTATTAATCTGCAGATAGGGAGGAGTTTCTATTTAGAATTTTATCTTTCAAAAAAAAAAAACCTGCAAAAAAAATCTCAGAATAGTTTTTCAAGCTAAAGACATGGTATAAATTAAATTCAATTTTTATTAAAATAATTCCCTCTTTTCTCTATTTTTTTCTCCCCTTCTCCCTTTTCTTCTGTAACATCATTTCAACTTTCTTTCTTTAATTTCCTTTCCCGTGTTTGGATTTCTCTTTTTCTTTCTCCTCAGCTTTGGCATTTGCTTTCCTTTTGTTCTTTCCCCCTCATTTTTTGCTCTTTGCTGACCCCCTGGCCAGGTTGCTGGCTGCATGATCCTCAATGGGGAGTCGGACGTCTAGGCAAGGAGCCTCCAGAGCTGAGAGCAGAGCCGCACTTTGCCGGGGGCCCACCTGGAAGGCTGCGCTGCTGGCTCTCTCCCTGACTTCGATTTCTTTTTGGATCCCCTCTTTGTTTTTAGAGCATCCCCCAAGCAGAGGCAGGGAAAGATGACCATTCTATCGTGACAACCTGGGATTCCCAATGTGAAGGGAAGGGGAAGGCAAGGAAAGAGGGGTGGGAAAGAAAGGAAAAGGAAGAAAATATTTCCAACCAGCCCACAAGAAGCCTCCGCTGGGCTGGAAGGGCCTGGAGATGCTGAGAGATGAGGGTCAGAAGGGGGCACCCCACCCCCACACTCGTCTGCCCAATTGTCCTGACACCGAGGCTGAACACTATTGGAGTCTCCTGGACCCCACGACTCTTAAGTTTGAGAAAGGTAAAGATGTGGGGAGACAGGAGAGGGAGGCAAACAGAGGAAGAGAGGAAGAGATAAAAGAGAAAACAACAAAACAACACCCTGAAAACTGCCTGCTAATTTGTCCTCCAGCTCAGGGCAAGAGGCTGACTGGGGAAAGGGTGGCTGGAACCAGGGCTACGAAGCCCTGGAACCATGACCTAAGAAGGAGCGGATGGAAAGAGCAAAGGCAGCCGATAGGCACCAGGGAAGGTAGGAAGGCAGGCAGAGAGGTAAGTACGGGTGACAGAAGGCAGGAGAGAAGCTGGAGGCATTAGAAACACCGGGCGAGGGAAAGAGAAAGAACGAAAGGAGGGACTAGGAGAAGCCAAGGAGGCCTCCAAGATGGGACCTGAGCGCGAGGGGCCGGGGCCACGCTGAGACTGGACAGGGTTGGGACGGAGAGCCCCAAGCCGGGACAGGAGCCGGGCGCCGGTACTCACGGTGCATCGCGGAGAAGGGGTCTGCTTTGCAGTGCATATCCATGGGGAGGCAGAGGAGCGGGAGCAGCGCGGCCGCCGCCGCCGTGTCGCCTCGCAAACTCAACTTCAGGACTTGAGGAGAAAAGGGAGGGACGGTGGGGGAGGGAGGGTGAGTGAACGCCCGGCTGCTGCGGGGCGCGCGGGGGCGGGGGGCGCAGCACTGCGCTCCCCGCGGGGGCTCCTCCGGGCTGGCCGGAGGTTGCAACCGCAGTAGTCGCAACTTGCCACCGTCGGGGCTCGGGGCCGGGCGGTCAGCAGAGTGGCCCCGGGGCAGTGGGCCGGGCCGGGGGGCACTGGGGGCGCATGGTTCGTGCGGCAGCTGCAGCCAGGGCTGAAGCCCGGAGGGGGAGGCGACTCGCTCAGCTCCCCTGGAACCTGGTCATCTGAGAGGCGGTGGTCGGAGAGCGCGCGGGGCGGGGGCGGCCAGAGGGCGCCGGGAGGGGAGACGGGCCTCTCCAAGTGCCGGCGAGTTGGCGAAGTTGGCAGAGAAGTAGCAATCCCGGGGATGTCCGAGCGGGCGCCTGCGGGAGGGGAGCGCGCGGGCCCGGCCCCCGCTCCCGGAAAAGGCAGGCGCACGCCGCCGCCGCCGAAGGGCCAGGAGGGAGGGAGGGAGCCGAGTGGCGCTGGCAGCGCTGGGCTGGCCCCAGGTGGGTTGCGGCTGCGAGAAGACTCGGCCGGAGACTGGAGCCTCCGCTCCCGGTGTGTGTCTCTCTAAAAGCTGCAAAGCCCCCTCCAGACCCCCTCCCCCTCCCCGCGCTGGGAGATGGATGACTTGTCAGACAAAGGCAATAGATTCCACCACTCTGTGATTCGCCAGCGCCGGAGCCCGGAGCTTCGGCGAGGAGGGCCCCGCGCCTGTCACTCCGGTGCCGGCAAAGGGGAGGGTAGGGGAGGGGGAAATGGGAGGGAGGGAGGGAGCAGCCGGCGAAGGAAGAGGGAGGGAGGGGAGCGGGCCGGGGGAGAGGGAATGGGAGCCCGGGATTAAAACTACACTGAGAAACGAAACTCGCTGATAAGATAAACGTTAGATAAGGATAAAGAGCGGCCAGTCTAATGAATATTCAGGTAACGACAGAGGGCCTTGGAGCGCGCTGCGCTCTGAAGCCGGGCTCTCAGTTCTAATTCGCCCAGCCCTGCCATCCACCGGCCAGTGCCCGCCTGGGCCGCGCGGCCCCCGGCCCAGT
Organism: Rhinopithecus roxellana; assembly: GCF_007565055.1. Classification (NCBI taxonomy): domain Eukaryota; kingdom Metazoa; phylum Chordata; class Mammalia; order Primates; family Cercopithecidae; genus Rhinopithecus; species Rhinopithecus roxellana. The sequence continues at coordinate 72,630,842 of NC_044559.1, forward strand.
GCGCATCCCTAGCCCCAATCCCACCACCCTCGGCTCTGAGATCCCTTCCGTTCCTTCCCAGCTCTTCCTCTCTTTCTGGTCCTTCCCTTTGGCCTTTCCCTCCGGAGGTACCTTCCCACACACGCATCCCCACTTCTCATTCCACGGAAAAGTGTCCAGCAGTTTGTCTTGTCCCCTCCCGTTCCATGCGACTGCGCGCAGGGCCTCCCCAGTCCCCTTGCCCACCGGGTCTGGGCAGTCCAGAACGCTTGGTTCAGAATCTAGCTGAAGACCTCCAGCGAGTACCCACCTGCCTCGGTGGGACCCAGCGGATGGCGGGAGAGCCGGGGGACTTGGTTTCTGAACCCTCGGGTGACTGGGGAGGGGGGCAAGGGAGGGATACAGTGCGGAGCGGCAGGTCGCTGGCGGCAGAGGATGCGGGAGACGAGGCTGTCTCTCCCCGGCTGGGGAGAAGAGGAGGCTGCGGACGCGGCTGAGCGCCGCCCGCTGCTAGTTCGGCGGATCCCGGGCGAGCGCAGGAGGCGCAACGCACGGGGCCGGCCCCACTCCTGCCGGAGCCTCCGCAGCTCTCTCCGGCACTCGCTCCCTTGCTCGCTGGGATCCGCACCAGGCAGGAGAAGCCCTTTGTCTCCTAAGTGGTTAAGTACAGAATATCCGGGAGATCTTTATGAAATATTTTCCCTCGTCTCATAAATCATCTTGGCACTTCAGCTGATGTTTTAACTCTCTCTCCCTCCTTCGCTCCCTCCCCCCGCTTCCCTGGGTCTGCGAAAGGGCGGCTCGGCGAAGCCTGCGCAGCGCTCCTGCAGCCGGGATCCGAGGTTCCTCCAGCTCCTGTCTGCAGCTGCGGGCGCCCCGCGGAAGCGCGGCGGACTCACGCTTCCCTCCCTCTGGCCGGAGCCTGGGAGGCAGATAGGATGGGGAGAGATGCACCTGCCTAACTCAGCCCGACTCAGCCTGACTACTACTACTGGGCGTCTTGTACCGGGTTTTCGGGATGCCCTTATTCCTCAGGAGGAGTTCAGAACAGGCTCAGCGGGACGGGGTTCTGAACCTCACTCCTGTGGGGCCTGGGTCCGCTGGGATCCTGGCATTTGCCCTCCCTCCTGTATCCTCCAGAGCCCAATAAGCTTATCTCCACCTGCGGGGTAAAGTCTGGGAGGAAAACACTCCTCCCCGTCTGCCCCTCCCAGCCCCCACCCCACTTCCCTCGGGTGGCTAGGCAGGTTGGTTCCCTTGGGCTAGGGGTTGAAGGCGCAGGGCCCAGCCCCTAAGGTCAGTCTCTTCCTCCAGAGGCCTGCAGATGGCGCTCCCGGGTTTGCTTTGGCCTCACAACCTCACTAACACTCACTAACTTCGTGTAGGGAGCGAAGAAGGAAAACAGTTCGGGCAGCCGAAAGGGAACAGCTACCAGGCCAGAGTGCAAGGGATCTCAGGTGGTATTAGCTAGCACAGCCCTGGATTTCCCCTCTGGGAAGTAATTAACCCAGAACTGGGGTGAAAGGAACATTGAGAAAGGGTTCTTACTTAGAGGAGCTCAGAACTAAAGTAACCTTTGCCCCAGGTCCCTCCAAGTTGGTCATTCAGGAATTTGTCTCGGAGCATCTGAACTATTGGAGGAACAAAGCTGTGAGTAGAAGCCCCCTTCCACACAGAGGCAGATTTTTCTAGAACCAGCTAGGCATGTCCCTATGTTACAAGTACCATGAAATGTGGGTGCCCACAACAAACATGTTCACATGTTGGGTGAGAAAGATTTTCCATTTTGTAGAGAAGGGGACTTAAAGCACCAAGTGTGCTGGAAGTTGTCCTCACACACCTATCCTTCACATGCACCCTCTGAGGAGTGAAGACACTTCCGAAAGTCCCACTCCCAGATAGTCCTTGAGAGTACCCCCTGCTCCTGGGATCCTCTCCCCAGCACTGCACTAGCTGGACACTCACTCTCCCGCCAAGCTGGATCTTGGCCGCTTCCTCCTTAGCTCCAGCCCATTCCTGGGTCTAGAGAGTAATGCTCCCTAGTGATTAGGAACCCCTTTTCTCCAAAACTCTGCCTTCTCCTAGGGCTCCAGGATGAAGGGTTGGCCTTCATCCAGTCACTGGCTGCTCCTCTGACTCCCTCTCTTCTGTTCTCTTTCTTCTTTAGAGTCTAGTAGAGGGGTGGAGGGAAAGGAAGAAAGGAAAAAAGGGAAGAAAGAAGAGGAAAGGGGAAAAGAAAGAAAACAACCCAACCCCAAACACTACCCGGGCTTCGACCTGTCAGGGTTGGTTGCTTTTCCCGTCCGCCTCTAAATGAACCTTTTCTCTCTGGTGTTTTCAAAGCGGCCCTTCCACCCCCCAACCTAGGGGCATTTACACTTCAAACAAGGCACCCGCCTCCCTGCGGAAATTTAAAGGCAAATAAACTTTTGGGGAGTTGCTCTGATACCCATCTCGGGATTTGCTTCATTAGCCGCCTCTGTGCATCTGATCTGCCCAATAAATCTTCCTTGTGGATCTCGGCTCCTTTGCCTTCTCGGCTCCCTTCCCTGCCAGGCTTGCCCAGGCGCCTGGCGGCCCCCACCCTTGCCTCCGCCCTCCAGGCCGAGCTACTGCTGGCCTGGCTGCCTGGCTGGGCCGCGCCTGCTTTGCCTGGGTGTAGGTGTCGGGGTGGCGGATAGGCACACCGCACCTCGAGCGTACCCACGCACCGGCGCCCCAAGCCAAGCGAAGCGCGACTCCCGGGCTCTCAAATGCGTTTCTGGGTATGTTGTGTAAAAGTGAAGTGCCAGTGTAGACCCAGTCCACTGCCCCGCTGCCACCCACACATGCTCCCTTCCAGAAACCCTTTCTCCCATTTTCCGGTTTCCAGTTCCCTGGCCCCAGCGTTTTCTGCCCAGGCGAGAAAAGGCAGAAGTGTTGTTGCCTCCCCTCCTCCTGCAGGGCCCTGACCCAGGGCCCAGGCGCCCGGCCTCCAGCCGCTTGGGAAGGCGGCTGGGCCTTGGTGAGTAAGGCGGGGGCTGCAGGAGCATCCCAGCCGCGCCCCTCCCCGGAGGCCGAGAACTGCCTTCTTCCTTCCACTTCCCGGGGAGAGGATAGGGGAGCTAGGGCCGGGCTCTGAGGAAGGGGATTAGAAATCCCGAAATTAAATGCACCTCCCCAGGAAATGCTTCCCACAGCGCGGACCAAATTAAATGCATTAAAGTTCAGAGGGGAAAAAGCTGTTTAGAACCAAGGGGGGAAAACTAGTCCGAAAGGAAGAGAAGCAGAAAGGGAGGGGAGAGAGGGAGAGCAGAGCTGCAGCTCCGCAGCCGAGCTTCATTTCTGGATTATTCCCACTTTTGGAAGTCACCACCAAAAAGAAAAATAAAAGTTATTCTGACAACTGAACTCCAGAGCCTGCCACCGAGGCTCACTCGCCCTCTGGGTCCCAGCGCACCCCAGGGCGCATACCCTCGGCTGTCAGATCCCAGGCAGCCGAAACTTACACCCCAGCCCCTTCCGCAGAGGGGCCTGACCGGCTCCTGCCCGGCCTTTCCCCCTCCTCCTCCCCATTCTCTCCCCGCCCTTCCCCCTGCCTGGCCCTCTGGTCACGTTGGAGGATGGTTGTGTTTTTTTTTTTTTTTTTTTTTTTTTTGGAAGAGCTTCTGGTACAATATGGAGCACCATGGGCTGCAATTTCACACTCCACAGCACATTCCCCCTTAAGCTACTTTCTTTTTTTTTTTTTCATCTAAGACCCCCTAATTTCTGCTTCCTCGCTCCCTCCCTCCCTCCTGCTCTCACTCTTCTTTTCCTGCTTTTGTTCCCAATATTTGGGCTCCCTGCGTGAAGCCCGGGGGGCCTGACTCCCAGCTGGCCCCGCCCGCTCGGTCTGTTGGTCCTGTGGAGTCCTGGCGCACGTGCTGGGCCTTTATCCTCCAGGGCCCCTCCCCCTTTAATCTAGCTTCCCCTCACAAGAGGTCTTCGCGACCTGCCCAGCCCTTCACAGGCCCTTTGAGGAGCAACAACAATGCAAGCCACTTGGCCACCAAAGCTGCCTCTTAGTGGCACGGGCCAGCCAGGTGGCTGCCGCCCATGGGCCACTCTACTAGGGAACTGAAAAAACAGTGAATCTGGGAGAAACCCAGCCAGCAGGTCTAGAAAGTAAGAATGAAAGTCCTGTCCAACAGAGAACAAGCTAAAAGGGCTGGAAGCCCAATGAGGCCCTGGTACTCCTGGCTCAGACCTGGACACAGCCTGTACCTCCTCCCTAGATACCCATGGACCTCTGCACACTAAAGGGTCCACTCACCCCACAGCCTACAAGAAAAAGCAACAGCCACTACATACACAGTCCCTTTGCTTCTCTGAGCCTCAGTTTTCTCACGTGTAAAATGGGGATAATTACACGTCTTGTCTACTCCATGGAACTAATCAATAGGCATTCTGCAACCCAGACATTTCTATAGTAGATTATGGAGTAAATGCCCAGCTTTCTGAACTCTTACCCTTCCACAAAGAGGTAAAGGAGGGATCTGAGTGCTTAGGCAGGGCAGGAGGTGGCATTTTCCACCCAACTTCAATCCTATAAAGGTTACTGGGGATTCCTCCCCGCGCCGCCTTCTTGTTTTATTTTGTTTGTTTCCCTTTCCATTGGCTATGCCACACCTGTCCAGGTTTATCATTCTTCCCTCTGTCTATCCCTCCTGCCACTCCTCCATTCCCATTTCCTGCACCCCCCTCCCAATTGCACCAGCGCAGCTGCTAGAGGATCGGCTAAATTCCTCACTGACCACCCCCCAACCACCGCCACCAACAGCCGGGTTAATTGTGGCCTCAGGCGCGGTCCTCTTCAGCCAGTCCGCCAAAACTGTCGGGAGGAGCTGGCCCATTGGCGGAGACCTAGGGAAGGAAATCCCGTCCGGTCCGGTTCCAAACAAAGAAAGTTGGTCCTCCCAGGACCTGCAGTTAATCAGTCAAAGCCAGAGCGGACAGGAGACGGTGGGGAGAGGCCTGGCTGGGAGGAGGCTTGAAGGAGGGAGAGACAGGAGGGGAAGAAAGAGGACCTAAGAGAGTTGCCGAGGGAACTGAGAAGCCACCACCTGTCTCTGGGAGGCCTGAAGAGGCTGGTTTGTGCGAAGCCGAAGTCCCCACCTGGCCAGCTGTCCCCTCCCCTCCTCCCCTAGGCACGGCGAGAGAGTCGGAGGGAGGCTGAGTGTCGCTGGTGAAGTAATGATTAACTCTCTTAGCAGCCGGGCCCGGAACCCGTGGCCTCATCGGGCTGTGGTCGAGGGAGACGGTGCAGGCTGACCCAGGACGTCCCCGGTGTTACCGTCACCGTCATCGCCGCCGCGACCGAGGGACCTGCAGAGGGTGGGGGCACGCGACAGCCAGGGGCAGCCGAAAGGGAACGGAGCGCAGGGCCAGGGGAGCACACTCCAGAGGTCGGGAGACCAGAGGGAGCGAAAAAGCCACAGCCGAGATACAGGGAAAGGAAGGGCCCCCGCGGGTGAGCGCGCGCAACCCGGCCGCGCTGGGGAGAGTTGGAGAGGGGCGGGAGGACCCGGGCTGAGTTTCCCGGGAGTTGCGAGCCGGCACCAAATCTACCGTCTGGGATCCATCCGCGGCGCGCCCGCCTTCCCTGCCTCCTCTCCCAGCAGCTGTGTGGATGTGAGGAGCAGGCGGAGAGCAGGCCACAGCCGGGAGCTGGTAAGGCAGGGGGACCCGCCAGAGAGACCGGGAGGCCCAAAGGGCAGGGCCGCCAAGGCAGTGACAGGCTGCGAGGTGGCTGGAGACAAAGGACCCGAACGCAGGGGAGAGGGGACCAGGGGCGAGAGCGGCTGACTGAGACAGGGAGAGACCCGAGGAAAGGGGCGTCGTGGAACCCGCCTGGGTTTTTCCACTCCTGCCACCTCCGCCCACGTCCAGCCTGGAGCCGGGACGTCCCGGGGGTTCCTGGCCCGCCGGTCTTGGGGCCTCGGGTAGGGGCTAGGGCTGTTGCTGGGAGTTGCGGTGGCTGTGGGGGTCGTGTGTATGTGTGTGTGTGTGTGTGCGCGCGCGCGACGGATTAGGCCGGCGGGGAAAGGGGGAAGGAGGGCTCTCGCTGTAGGGTGAGACCCCTGCCCCAGGCGACTCCAGCCTCTGCCCTCCAAGGCCCAGAGCCATCCGTTTCCCGAACTTGAAACAAAAGGGCTGAACCGAATCCCTCAGGAGCCAGGACAGGGTCTCTTTCTGGAAAAAAATGCTTTGGTTTGAGACTTTCTAAGGGTCACCTGCATCCAGAATTATTTCTTAACTTTCTGTAACTGTTCCTAAAAAAGAAAAGCTGCAAAGTAAATCTTGGAAAGAAAAAAAAACTCAGGTCCCAGGAGTTCGTTCCGCTAGGTCTAGACCGGCTGGGAGGTCTAGACCCGCGGATAACGAATACATTGAAGAAACTAATGGAGGAAGGAAACCCCTTTCAATTTCTGAATCAACTAAGGAGAATTTCTGATGTGTCTCTTTGGGGACTGAGCGTCTGGATGAGGGGATCGTGGGAGTGTGCTTGAGTGTTCTGAGGGTGTGTAAAAAGTGTGAGGGGGTGGCGAAGGATGTTTAGGCAGACAGCTATGTTCCAGGCGGGGCTGAGATGGGAGCTGGGGACCCATATCCAGCACCTCCCCCTCCCCCTTTGCCCTCAGCAGAGGCTGCTCGGAGGCCAAGGCCTCTGCAGCCTCTTCCAGCGGGGCCGCCAATCAATCCTGCAGGTCAACACAGCAATTAATAACGGGGTGAAGAGGCCTGGCAAAAGAGGGCGGGGAGGCATCAGGCTGTGTCTCCCCCAGGCTGTGAGGACCTGACGCCCGAATGGGGAGAGGAAGGAGAAGTCTCCCAATGTAGAAAGAAACCTGGGAACTCAGTACAGGCCAGGGAGGGAGCTCAGGGCCCCAGAAGGCAAAGGCAGGGGACTAGCGTCAGGGAGCCAGAGAGCCGGCTGGGACAGGGCAGCGCAGAAAAAGGGAGGGCATAGAATAAACGGCTTATTTTTGTAAGTTCTGGGGGTATAGGCAGCGATAGCTGAAGGCCACAATTGCCCTAGTTGCTGATTCAGTCCCCTTCCTCCTTCCCTCGCCCTTTCCTGATGGTTTTCGCTGCTCCGGAACAGGCTCAGCGAGACCAAGTAAAACCCGCATCCTTCGCAAACCCGGCTGCGGCAGTTGCGCCAGGGCGTCCGGCAGGCACGTTCGGTCAGCGCGTCTGTCATTGTCATTTTAAATTAGCCGGATGAGGTCCAAAAGGGCTCAGGGCCGTTTAGGGGAGGCAGGGCCTCCAGGGAGTTGTGCCCTGGCCAAACGTGGCTAACGAAGAGACGAGGAAGGAGGCGGTGAAAAGAGAAAGAGGCAAAGAGAGAAGGCGGCTGGGAGGGCGTAAGACTCCGCAGCTCTGTTCGGTGGGGCCGCCTCGAAGTGCGGTTTCCTTTTCCCAAACACAGCCCTGTCTCCTGCCCAGCTCCGCAGCTCCTCCCCACCTTTCCCGGAGCTGCTGCTGCCTGGAACACGAGCCATGCACCGGCAAAGGTGGGAAAGGAGGGAAGGGAAAGGGAGTGCGGTGCGGAGCCCGACCGCTGGCCGCTCTGCCACGCGTGCCGGGGGAGCGTCTGCCCTAACCCGTCAGGCACAAGTAGGCGCAGGCGTCCCTGGGTAAGTGGAGAGTGCCCTGGTCTCTTCTGGAGTATCCTGAGCTCCTGGAAATTTGGAATAAGGACCCTGACAGGCACGCAAGGATGCCCCCCCATCACACTGCCTTCTGTTTCCCGAGGTCCTGGGGAGGGGGCCTAGATGCCTTGCTGGGAGACTTTCTGGGACTGAGAACCTGGTTCACAAACCTCAGGCCTGCAATGCAGGCAGAGCGCCTGCCCGGAGGGAAAATAGAAAAGTGGGAGTCTCTGGAGCTTGAGCAAATGGGACAGGGAAGGAAGCAAGGCTGGGGACAGGAGGCATCAAGGGGCAAAATAGATTCAGAAAGAGTTTGGGAGAGAGAAGCCCTGTGCAGAGAGGAAGAAAGGGGAGAGAGTTTCTCAGAAAGGCCCAGACGTTAGGTCTGTCCTTGGGCTGAATATTTATACGGTCGAGGGGGTGCACAGATGGGCTCTCAATTGAATTCCATCTTCAACACCATCAGAGATTGATTTTGTACTCGCTTTTAATTTTGTCATAATTAATTAGATCATTACAACTGTTTGCTATTGATCTCCCTACTTAAACCTCTGGTGCACAGGGTGTGCCCAGAGCCCTAAAAGCTCAGGTGGCCACAGTTGACACTCCAGGGGTTCAGGTTTCCCAGTGGGGATAAGGCCCTAGGAGAGAAATTGGGTACAGCCCAGGGATTGGGTCAAGAAGCTAGATCAAGGGTAGGGCTGGGGGTGGGACCTGGGTTATCAGCTGAAACAACTGGAATCTGAACTAGGGGAGCGGGGAGCAAGGAATGAGATTTGGGAAAGGTTAGGAGTGAGGCAAATAAAGGCCTCAAATTAGGCCTTGACCTCTGTGGAATTATTTGGAAAAGTCTGGAAACCTGATCCAACCCTCTGCCTCCCCCAAGTCCAAAACTAAACTTGGGTGCCTGACTTCCCACCGCTGTACACCACCAGGGCACCTAAAGGGCAGTTCAGAGCTGAGTTGGCAGCCCTGGGGGACAGGAGAAGGAAGGAAGGAAAAGAGAGCAGCACTCTACTCCCTTAGCCCTTTGGGTAAACATTTTCAGATTCCTCTCCCCACTGGGTCCCCTGGGGCCTGCCACCTCTCCCCATGCTGCCCTGGATTTGTGGGGGGCGGCGGGCAGAGCCTTCTCCCTACACAGGTTAGGCTCATCTACATTAGTGTTCACAATCAAATACACAAGACCCTACACACAGGTATACACAGCGTTTCCCCACCCACTGGCATAGGCGCTGGCCCAGCTCACACTCCCTTCTTAGTGGAAGCTAAGGCCTTCCCAATGCTCCCAACTTGGAGGAAGTTGTGCAAAATATCTGTACGCCCAAAGTAGAATGAGAAAGTACTAAACACACAACAGAAAGGAAAAAGCAAAATTCTGCAAAGAGACCAAGTGAAGTTGTAGAACTCACGTTTTCTGAGTGGAAAGTTTTTAGAAGATTTAGAGGACACCGGGAGGGACGGCCCAGGAGGCCCCAGAGTCCGCAAAGCCTCAGTCCCCAGCCTTCACAGTAGCCCGCTGGATACTGAGCACAGGGATGAAAGAGAAGAGCCTGCCCCGGCCCTGACCGCCCCCATCCATCTGCCCGCGTCCTCGCCCGAGGCGCGGACCGGTCTCTCCCGCTCTTACCTGCCGGACCCGCGCGCTCTTCCATGTTCGGCTCCCCGCCGCTGCCGCGTCCTGGGCCTGGGTCTGGCTGTCCCGCTCCTCCGTGGCCGGACAACGCGTCTCGCCTTCGCCGCCGCCGCCCGGAGATCTGGGCGCAGCCACCCAAGACCAAACGGCTCAGATAACCCGAGCCGCCCGCCGCCTCGGCTGTGTGCTCCGCCCGCGCCGGCTCTCTCACTCCCGGCCGCGCCGAGGCCCCGCCACCCCGAGGAGCCCCGGGTTCTCCGCCCCGCGCACACGCGCGCACACGCACCGAGGCCCCTGCCAGCCGCAGGCAAGCAGCCACCCTCGCTGCCTGAGGCGCCCACGGACCGCAGCCCAGACTAGACACCGGCACACCCTCTCACCCCACCCCCTCTTCACTGTCATACGCCCCCCTCCAGTCCCACAGCCTGGCTCTCGCGTACTCCCCAACTTTGTGCGGTTCCCCTTCCCCACCACACTCAGCTCTCGCCTCATCCCACTTTCTGGAACGTGAGGCTCCACAGCCTGCCACACAACCCCGAGTCCCCGTCTGCCTTTCCAGGATCTCCACAGACCTGCCCTAACTTTCTCAGGCCACACAGTGGTTCCAGGGGGCCCTGTCCCCACTATGTTCAGTGTGGAAGTGCTCGATAAATCCCTCATAGGTTCTCCTGCTCCAGGAGCTTTTTTATTTTTAAACTCTAAATAAAAGAAAAAAGTTCTGGCTTCCTTGCCTTCAAAGAGATGGCGAGGGCCAGGGGGAAAGGAAGGAGGAACTCACCCCTTCCAAGCTCCTGCCACACTCACAGGGACACCCGCTTGAGCCATGCCTGTCCATAGCATTCTGGTCCCAAGTCTCCTGTATCCTCAGACTCACACCCTCCTCTCCCAGCACATTGACACTTCCAACCCTGATGAAAGGCCCACCTTAGCTTTGCCCCACATCACTCCCTCTCAACCTGGAATTTACACCTCTCACACCTTAGCCCCAAGCTCTCCCTAAAACACTCACACCCCCTTTGCTCACCTGTACCCTCTTGTACTCCTACTTCTGACACACACACACCTCCTGAGGACCACAGCTCCCACTCCTGCTTGCCCCAGGGTTCCCCTTCTTCATTTGCTCCACTTAATACCCCTACCCAAGTACCGTGGGCCTCCCACTTCACACAGCCTGGCTCACACTTACGGGGAAACACTGAGAGACTGTCAAGGAAAGTGCTGGGTAAGCCCCTGTGGGCAGGCAGAGGCTGGGGCTGGCCCCATCTTGAGCATACCCCACCAGGCCCCAGGCAGGAAGGCACCAAGGCAAGCCAGGCAGCAGGTTCACCAGGCCCACTGGGCCAACTTTCCTTAGGAATTGGAAAGGGGCTCCCACCACTTCAGCTGAACTTCCTCTAGAAAGGTTGTATAACTAGGGATGGGAAGCCGGAGGGGCACAGGAGCCCAGAGGCAAAACCTATATCATGGTTCTGTGACTTAAAATTTGAATATCTTCCTACAGACATATAATTTTTTTTACCCTTTCAGGCAAATTATGGCCAAATTATTATCTTACTAATATCTGTGATTTAAAATATGAGATCATGGTGTTGTTTTTTTTTTCTTTCTATTTTTCATCAAACAGTGATTTTCCAACCCAAGCCCACAAATACTTAGAAGCGAAAAAAAAATTTTTTTTCACTTTGTTATCCACAGAGCAACATTTCCAAGGACAGGGATGGAGAGCAATATGTATACATGAGACCCTAGTTACATACACAAAAATCTCACACCGTCATCGTGTGGTCCCTCCATTGCATACATGTGAGATGATCACACATGTAACTAGCCTCTCGCTGTCACCTACTCAGAACCACACCCACTCACACACAGGGGCTGTGGCCTGCTGAGTCTCAGCTTCACTGCACAGCTCTTTGTGCCCTTTTGTGGCCTTTTCTCTGAAATAGTGATGATAATCCTTGCCCTTCTAGCAGGTTTCTCGTGAGACAGTATGTGTGCAAGTGATTTGTAAATTGTGAAGTATGACCACACATACTTCTGGTGCTTTTGCTTCTGTTCTATCAGAGACTTGAACTGAGGCCCAGTGTACCAGACACATACATAGGGAAGCACCCACTGGGAGCCAAGTGTTTTGAACTGGGAACACACAACACACGTACTCAGTGTCCCCTGCCTGCTCCTGAGCCAGTTGGTCACAGTTACCTGGGCACAGGGCCCAGAGTTGGGGCAGTGCCAAGGCCGGGGCCTAGGCTCAGGGGAAGGGAGCTGAGGCCATTGTGCAAAGTCGCCTGTTGCGTACCAGAGGGGCCATGAAGAGGAAGGTGATTTCTTACCTCTGGCTCTGATACTCTTCCTCCGGAAGCCTGCAAAGTGATGTCAGTCAAAGGGCCCAGCCCTGTACCTCAGACTCCCTCCAGCCTCCTCCCTCAGGCTCAGCCTCTCTTTGTCTCCTGGCCCTCACCCTTGTCCTGCACTGTCTCTTGGGCCCTCTTGCTCATTGCCCGCCCCATTGATTGAAAGTCTCTCTCGGGTTCTCCAAGGAGTCCCAGGAAAAATGATCCGCCAGCCTATTGATTCTTCATTAGAATTACATTTTCACGTGTGCTAAATTGGTTTTAAAAGCTTTTTCTGTTGTTATTGTCTTGTCAGACCCTGAGGTCCAGGGCAAACCAAGTTTAAATGTTGTAGCTTCTTAGGAGAAAAAATAATCACTGGGGCTGGGTCTGTGATTACTGGCTTCTCTGCCTTATTGTTGTCATGATGACAATTGTGATTTGGTGTAAGTATCTTTAGGAAAGGGCCCTGCAGGAGGCTGCAGGGTCAGGCTGGGGCTAGCTGGTGAGAGAGCTGAAGCCCCTGAAGGAGAGGTATCAGGGCAGTTTTCTTTTCCTGAAAATTAAATTTAGCACTTGAGCCTGTATTAATTGCTTCTGGGACAAGATGAAAAGCAAAAGTTTTCAAAAAATCATTTTTTATTTCCTCACTCCTGTTCCAGATCAAATAGAGCAGAAATAATAAACAGGACCCTCACTTCTTCTACTTCCCTCCCTTCTCCCCTAAATAGCTGGGGAGCAGGGAGGAGCATCAGTCTCCACCAAGGTGCTGAGGGAGAGGTTGCAGCCTCCCGCTTTGTAGCAGGGCAGCGGCCTAGTCACAAGGACTGGTCGTCATTATGCTTTGCACTGGCTACGGAGGAATGAATCCAAATGATGGGGAACAAGGGGGAAGAGAGAGGCAGAAACTCCAACAGAGGGAGGAAGAGAGGAGAACCAGAGAGGGAAGGGTTCAGGGCCCAGACTGGCAGAGAGAGAGAAACACTACCAGAGACAGAGGCAGAGAAGTACAGGGCAGAGGAGGAGGACAGAAATGGATGGGAGGAAAGGAGGAAAAAGGGAGAGAGGGAGACAGAAATAAGGAAAGAAGGGAACAAGAGAGACTGAGAAGAGGAAATGTACAGAGGAAGGAAATGAGAAGGAAAAACAAGAGAGAAAGGGAGGAAAGAGACCAAGGCAAGAAGAGGAGCAAGCCCCAGGGAGCTCTCAGCCCCTCCAGCCTGTCCCACCTCCAGCAACCCCCCTCCCCCAACTCCTTCTGGCCTGGCAACCCACAGGCAATGCTTAGGAGTGGTACCAGGCGGCAGCAGAGCCGAGGCAGGAGAGCTGAATGTCTTCGTGATATGTTTATCCCCTAATCAGTTCATTAGTTATAAACAACATGACATTAGAAGTTAGGAGGCAGTTGATATTAATTTTTATTTAACTAGTTGATGTTTAATCCGTCACGCCAGGCTGGGTAGCAGCGAGAAAGATCTTCCTGACACAAAACCAGTTAGAACTTCATAAGGCGCAATCAGTGTCCGCGCGTTGAAACAAACAAGAGAGACAGAGACAGAGAGACAGGGAGAGACAGAGAGACAGTGGCAGCCCTGCCAGAGATGGAGCCAGAGATGGAGTCAGAGATGGAGACAGGTGGAGGGCTGGGAGAGAGCTAACCCAGGGCGAGAACTGGGGGAAAATAAACTAGAAAGGCAGACAGCTCACACAGCTGGCAAGGGGCTGACAGCCCTGAACGTGGGCTCCAAGCCCAGGACAGCCCCGACTTAATAGGAAGCAGGAGACCAACGCCCTGGGAAAGTCCGGCCAGGGCAGTGGCGGGGTGGTCGGCCAGGGACCTGCCAAGCCTGGCCGCTGCAACTACTAGCTCCTTCCGGCAAGGAATGTGTTTAGTGTCCGTCGGTCTGGTGGGGTGGCAAGGGTCTAATGTCACAGCGAGGCGAGGTCCTGACTTTCCGAAACTCCTCTCCCAGGTCTGGAGGCCAAGAACCTCTTCCCTCCCTGCTCCAGGAGGAGCCGGCCCAGGCAAGAGAGGAAAGGAGAAAAGGGCGTGAAGTTTGCTCCCAGCGGTTCAAGTTTCACAAAGTTTGTTGCGGTCACAGAGAGGGGTGTGTGTGTGTGTGCACGTGTAAGCTCGGCAGTGGCAAAGAGGGAGGAAGTAAGAGACGGCGTGGGGATTCTGCAGGCGGGGGAGGGCATTTCCCTGGGTTTGCCTAAGCCTTCAGGAGCGTCCCTGCATGCGGGCTCCTCGGGTGGCGGCCCTGGTTGCAAATCTAAGGTCCCCTTGGCTTGCCCGGATTAATCTCCCCCTCTCAACCCCGCCCCCGAGCAGGAGCGCTCGGCTTTTTCCACCTTCATTCTGGGCACCGGCGGGCACTGGCTTTGTCACGGCTTCCTGAGCAGGCACGGGAGCGGGGGCGGGCTGTAGTTTTCCGCCGTCGCGAAGGACACTGTTTGGGGCGACAGAGGCATCTTCGCCCGCGCGTAGACTCAAGCCGAGCATCTCACCGTTTGCATGTTAATCTGAGTCCACCGAGAAAAGGAAATCGCTGAAATTCCGAAGAAAATTGCCTCTCGCCGGCGGTTAATAGTTAACTCAGACAGGAAAGTTCCCAGGGAAAGGCGAAAGCCAGGGCGAGAGGTGCAGGGGAGGTGCCCCGGGAGGGCCTCGGCCATCCCCAGTCTCTCCCCTCCCCGGCCGCGCTCGGCCCCGTGCGCCTCCCCTTCCCGGGCGGCGCATCCCCCACCCTGTAATTAGCATCGTTTAGTTCACAAAACCTTTCCTGGGAGAAATCTGTTCCCTCGTTCCGGGGCTCGGTTCAGCACCTGATTCCGCCGGGTGAGGCGAATAAATCACTACGGCGGCGGGGGAGCCGGACCCAAGCCCGCCAGACGGTGGCCGCCGGGAGAACGAAAAAGTGAGAAAGAGGCGGCGGAGTCAGAAAAAATGATGCAGGGAGACGGCGCAACCCTAGCCCAGGAAGAGTGAGGGGCCCGGGAAAGGGAAAGCCAGAGAAAGAGAGGGACCCAAAGGCAGAGAAGGGGCCAAAATGGAAGAGGGAGATACAGAGACAGAAGAGAGCCAGAAGGAGAGTGACAAGGAAAAGCGAACGAAAAGAAAGGGAAAATGAGGGAGGGAAATAAGTTAAAGAAACAAGAGCGAAGAGGGAGATTAAGAAGGAAGGGACAGGCGAATCAAGAAAATAAAACCAGAAGAGCGAAAGGTTTTGTTTATCTACAAAACTCCCTTGCAGGGCGCGCTTTACCGACCGCGCCCTGCGGCGGGGAGGGTCAGGGCTCTTGCGCTGAGGCCGCAGACCCAGGAGGCCCGGGCGGGGCGCTCAGCCTGTGCGCTTGGGGCGCTAGGCGGGGTCCCGCGCGGACCTGGACTCCAAGTTGGACTTCCGGGCTCGGGGCGCGCTGAGCATCTGCCCCTGGAAGGAGTGGTGTTTGGGTGTGGGGTTTCATTCGGGGTCCATGTCGGGGAAGGGGACGGGTAGATAAAAGGTTCACGGCTCGTTCCTCGGCGCTCATTGGGCTCCTGGGACTTTCAGCCCTGGCGCGAAGGGAGGTGGGAAGGCGGAAACCCGGGGTGGGCAGGCTGTGGCCGCTAAGCATAGAACCCCAACGTCCCCGCAGCTCGGACTTCTCATTCTTCAGCTGGCCCTAGGAGAACTCCCTTCTTGCGGATCTCGTGTCCAGGCTGGCGCGCCGGGCCACAGATGCAAGGAAAAAGTAACGCAGCCAGAACCGCCACCTGGCGCCAGCGGAGGGCGCATTTCCTGAGCTGCCTTCCCACTGCGACCCAGAGACGCGGATCAGATTCTGCCCGCTCCCAGCGTCTGCTCTGGCACCAGTGTCCCCAGGCCAGAGGGTAGGGAGGAAGAAAGAAAACGAGAAAGAAGCGGGGGCAGGAGTGGGGTGGGGAGGAAAAGGGATGGGAGAAGGGTTGGGGGGGGAGAGGGGGCGGTGCAGAAGAGAAGCAGATTGCAGTGAAAAGCGGAAATGCAGACCAGATGAAAAGGAGGGCTTAAGGATGCTAGGGAACTTTCCCTCTTCGGTTTGACTAGGTCTCTGGGTAGACAGAGGTGGGAGCGCCCAGTTTCCCGGCCTCACCATTTTGAGCCCCTGTGCTTTGGCGCCTCCAGGACGTTGGGCTGAAGACTGAGACCCCAGCAGGGCCGCTGGAGGCTCCTGTGTGAGGAAGACCGGGGTCACAGAGTGTAAGACTTCCCTGCCCACCAGGCAGCCCCTGGGATGACAAAACGCCCTGAAATTTTCCAGCCTTTTGAGACTTCTGGGTCGACCTGGTCCAACCGACTCTGCTCCTCCTCTCTCCTCCTGTCCCCTCCTCTGGCACTGGCTGATGGGTCAGCTGCAGAGCTGGACTAGAGGAGTGGAAAACCAAACCAAACCAAACAAAACAAAACAAAAACCTCCAGGAAGGAGACTGGTAGCTCAATCAGTTCTTACTTCTGCACGGAGGCAGAGTGCAACTGATACCTAGACCAGAATTCTTTGGAAGTAGGAAGGCAGCGACCGAGCTGGGCTAACTCAGAGAATCAAGGCACCAGTTAGTCAGTAAACCGGGATCAGGGCACTGGGGCTAGAGAGGTAAATCACACACTGGCCCTGTTTTCAAGAAAGACATTATCTGGTTGCAAAGACAGAGAGAGCTATCAACCAATAAATTCTAGGAAAGTGTCAAGATAAAGGTGACTGGGATACAGAGAAAGGCAATTGGGGGTGTCAGGGAACACTTCGTAAAGGGAATGGGGTTTTGCAAGATCAGTAGATGTCCACTAAATGCAGGAGCTAAGCAGGTGAAATATTCCTAGGCAGAAGGAACCTCAAGATAAAAGCATGGGGTGGGGTGGGGAGCGGGGCAACAGCCTACCTAGCTGGGGAAGGAAAAAGGATTCTGTGAAGCCAATATATGGGTGAAGTAAGGGAAATAAGGCTGGGAAGTGGGCAAGGCCTAGAGCAAGGAGCACTTTTGCTAAGAGTTTTGCTTTTCACCTTTAGGTCATGGACACAATTGAGAGATTTTTTTGTTTGCTTGCTTGTTTTGTTTTTGTTTTTGAGACAGGGTCTCACTTTGTCACCCAGGTCAAGTGCAGTGGTGCTATCACAGCTCATTGCATCCTCATGCAACCCTCCCACCTCAGCCTCCTGAGTAGCTAGGACCACAGGTACATGCCACCACACCTGGCTAATTTTTTATTTTTTGTAGAGACGAGGTCTTGCTATGTTGCACAGGCTGGCTTTGAACTCCTGGAGGCAAGTGATTCTCTCACCTTGGCCTCCCAAAGCACTGAGATTACAGGAGTGACCCACCATGCCTTGCTAAGAGATGTTTTCAACAGAGGAATGAAAAGATCTGATTTGGAAGGGAAAGACTCTATGGACAATGGTCTGTAGGTAGAGAAAGCATCAGAGACTGAGTGAGTGGTCTGCAAAAGAAGATGTGAGGCCTCAAAAAAGTCTAAGGGATATAGAAGCATTAGATGAGAGAGGCAGAAACAAGATGGTCACAGATTGTGTGTGTGTGTGTGTGTGTGTGTGTGTGTGTGTGTTGTAGGGTGAGATGCTAAATTAAGGTCAACCTAGGTTTCTAGGTGAATTTCATCTCATTTCTGATTCCTCCCCTCTACCTTCCAACCCTCTTCCCTTGCAAATCCTCACCAGTAGTGGTTGTGAAGTGGAAACCCACATGTCCTGTCTCACTTGACGAATGGGTATTTCTCCCAACCTCATGCACCCTTTACCAGGCAGTCTCATAGAACAATGCACACTATAGAAGATGATAACTTCTCACTAATCCCAAGACATCTGAGAAAGCAGCATGCAAGAGTAGAAGATGGAGTCAGCAGTCTGGAGATGGACTCCACCTTTCTCAGATCTGAAATGTACCAGCTATGTGACCTTGGGCAAATCCCGTGAACTCACTCTGCCTAAGTGTTCACATCTATAAAATGGGGGCAAAAATTTCTGCTTTATAGAATTGTTGGTCAGGTTAAGTAAGTTTATATATTCCTGGCACATTGAAAGAACACATTTCATCCTGTTATTTCATTCCCCACCCCCACCCAAGCCTTGGATTTCTTCATGCATTGATTGAGCTTTGTCTCCTGCACAGGTACAGGGTGTCAGGGGTACAAAGAGCAGTAATGTAGTGATACTCTGGAAAAGTTGTCAACAAGAGGAAAGGCCTTGTACTCCACTGGAGCAAGGTTAATGATAATAACAACAAAACAACTAACATGTCTGAGGGCTGACCGCATGTCAGGTATTGTTCTGAGTGCTTTATAAGTAGTAATTCCTTTAACCCTCACCTACTGTTATGAATCCCATTTTACAGATGGGAAAACTGAGGCACAGAGAGCTTTAGTAGCTTACCCACAATCGCGCAGTGAGTAGGTGGCAAAGGTTAGGTTCAGATCTTACCTTTGCCACCTACTGCCTCCCTAACCTACACTCTTTAAGCATATGCTGTATTAGATACTCCTAGTCCCCAGAGGGAAGTCAGAGGGAAAGAAACCATTCTGACTGTGGCTGAGAGGACTCTTTAAGGACATCAGTTGGTGAAACACAGGAGCCCCCCACCCCCTGCCTTCCAGATCCTCATGTCAGTCCCTTTTCACTCCCTCCACACTCTGCTGTTTTCTCTGCCCAGGGCCTGTAAATCAGATAACTCAGATCTGACTGCTGCAGGCAGACTAGCCAAGACTGTGAGGTTGCAGGGCTCCCCACCCTCACTCAGCCCTTCAGGAAGCTCTAGGGCCCCCACGCCAAGAAGTGTTTTTTGTGTTGAGAGACTGATTTTTCCCAGTCAGGTCTTGCCCCTCTCCAAGATGCCCTCAGGCTCTCCCAGCTTCCAGACCTGCAGCCTTACCGTGGGGATGTCCTCTCCATGCCTTGTCCAGCTGGGCTTAGCCTCTGATCAGGCCTAAGTGGGCCCTGATCCTTAACACCAGCCACAGCAAGAATTCCCTAGACAGATCCTGATGGGCCACACGCAGGCCTGACCTGGGTTGCCCCATGCAGATCCTCCATGAGACTGGCCAAGGTCCCTGGGAACTGCAGAGCACAGAGGACCCTGCCCATGAGCCCATCCTGTCTACAAGCTCCTGTGTCCACACAACAGGCACTGTGGCTGATCTCAGAACTGACCTCACTGTGGCCAGAGCTGCCCCCATCCCAATCCTAGAACTGCCCTATAGTTCCTCCTTCCTGTCATTTTTTGTTTGTTTTTTGAGACAGAGTCTCACTTTGTTGCCTAGACTAGAGTACAGTGACGCAGTCTCAGCTCACTGCAACCTCCACATCCCTGGTTCAAGTGATTCTCCTGCCTCAGCCTCTGGAGTAGCTGGGATTACAGGCCTGCACCACCACGCCTGACTAATTTTTGTATTTTTAGTAGAGACAGGGTTTCACCATATTGGCCAGGCTGGTCTCGAACTCCTGACCTCAAGTGACCTGCCCACCTCAGCCTTCCAAAGTACTGGGAGTGGAGGTGTGAGCCACTGTGCCTGGCCAGTTCTTCCTTTCTCTAGGCCTGCAATGGTCTTTCTTTTCTTTCCTTGGGCGGGAGTTGTCTTTGCCAGAAGATAGAAGCTGAAGTTCTGAAATGATTCAGTTCTGTGGAGACCAGAATGAGTAGGAATGAAAATATGTGTGTTGGTGGAGGAGAGGCCAGGGCTTGTTTTTGAAGGGTCTCATTTTTTACTGGAATGTAAGCATTTCCTCACCAAGTAAGACTGAATGGCCTCTTCCAGATGACCTTTGAATTCTTTAAAATTGTCCCCGTAGCTCAGCAGATGCTATTCTCAAAGTGCTAGTATCATGGAGCCAAACTATTGAGGCACTCCTTTTGGAGGTCTGCCTTCCTAGCTTGCAGTCCAGGCTTTTGAGATCCCACCCTCTAAGACGGACAGGGTGTCAGGCCACAGGCCAAGGCATTCAGAGCAGACCCTGGGGGTGAAGGTGACTGGATGCGTGTAAATCAGAGAGAAGTGCTTTCAGTCTTGCCGCCCCTCCCTGGCTCTTCCTGTCAAGGAAAAGTGTTGTGTGTATGGGGGGTGGGCGGTGGTGGGGGACAGGGTACCCCTGAAGTAGGTGTGTCCCTTTCCAAGGACAAGTTGCTTCTCTTAGTTTCCTCATCTGAGAAGTGGGAAGCCTCATCCCTTCTGCAAGGAGAAAGTAAAGCCTCAGAGCTCCCAACACAGTGCCTGGCACACAGTAAGGGCCCCATAAGTGTCATTGTCATGATCATATGCCTTTCAAGCAGCCCGCACTTGCGCCAGTCCCAGGCTGGGGGTTCACGGCAATCCTCGACACCTGTGGGAGTTGGGAGCTGGGGGTGGGGGTGGGGTGCGCTTTCTCTAGCAGAGCTGTTCCTCACCGTCCTACAGCTGCGGGCCTGGGGCTGGGGACCTGCTCGCCTACCCGGCGCGGAGCCTGACGCTCGGCTGCGCTGGCGCGCGGGCCAGGGCGGGAGGTTGGGTCAGAGGCTGGCAGGGGTGAGGAGAGCCGGATGGGCGCAGAGGGACCCTGCAGCCCGCAGCCTGAGTGGGAAGCTAGTCCGGTCGCCGCCACCGCCGCGGAGCCCGCCGGGCTTGGAGTTGCCCCGGGGCCCCACGCGTCCTCCGCACTCCGAGCGCCGCTCGCCCGCGGCCCGCTGCGCCCCGCCCGCCGAGCGCGGGAGCTCGATTAATAATCATAAACCCCCCGCTCACCCTCCTCTTAAAATTAATAACTCTGTAATTAGAGTCATTTCAGAAGCCTCCTGAGCCGCCGAGGCCGGCCGGGCCGGCGTCCGCCCAGCGCGGTGGGCAGGAGGGAGGAGGAGGCCGGGCGAGGCGGCCGCGGCATCTGCAGGTACAGAATGAGAATTAAAATCGCTCTCAACAATCCAATACACTTTTTATCAGTCATCTATCTGAGAGCCGGGCCCATTCATCATCCGAGGCATTCTCCCTGAAAACAAGACCCATTCAGATTTTATACAAATTATCATATTTATCATCGTCTCCAAATCCGGAGTAATATCTCCGCAAAGTGTCTGCCGTCTCCCCGGGGAGCCGCGCAGCTCGGAGCGCCCGAGTGCCCGCCCGGCAATTCCCCCATCCAGCCCCCTCCCCTCATCCCTTCCTCCCCACCCCGCCCCCCACCTCGCGGGCCTCCTCTCTGGCCTTTGATCCACCGGCTCTGCTTCCCCCGCTGCTCTTTCTCCCCCCACCACCAACTTCCCATCAATCTCTCTCCTGCACTCTTTCCTCTCTCTCCCTCTCATCTCTCCCTCGCCTTTGATCTACTCTTGCTTCTTCCTCCTTCCCCCTCAGTCCTCTCTCTCTCACTCACTCTCTCTCTCTCTCTCTCTCTCTCGCTCGCTCGCTCGCCAGGTTTGGGTCTCCCTTCCTTTCCTATCTTTGTCTCCAGCTCTGCTTTTCTCTCTGGATCTTTGCTCTCTTCCCATGGCCTCATCTCCTATTTCCCTGGCAGAACCAAAAAACCAGAGGGGCCACTTGGAACAGAGCATCTTGAGCCTCCCCTCATGGACTGGGGAGGTATTCCAAAGTGGGGCTCCCCAGGCTCATTGGAGGGGTCACTTTGGGCCCAGTCCAAGAGTCTGAGGAAATAAAGTGGGGCCACAGGAGAGATGTGTACATGCCCATCACACACTACAGCTCACTGCCCTCAACACACCACACAGGCTCCCTATATACAGTCACCTCACACCACACACACAACCCCTAATACACATGCAGCTCCCAATACAGCCCTTGATACACGTTACCCGACAGCTCCCTAATCATACTCATGCAGCCCTCCTCATAGACACACAGCCCCCCTCAACACTGCACACAAGCCACAATATGTACACAGTTCCCTACCACACACATAGCCCCCCAATATGTACAGATACACATAGGTGCAGGAAGATACACGCATTCCAAACACACAGGTGTGCAGATCTGCAGACCTACCTCTCCTGTCCTCTTACCCAGATTCTCCACCCCATTCCCCTCAACCTCCATTTATTTCTCCGGCATTTGTCTTTCTCTCAGCACACACATACCCTTCAGATGAGAACATGGCAGGCACCGCCATGTTGTGGTGCTCAAGAACAACTTGTGGCTTGAGTTTCCCTGGAACCAGCAAGATCTCAGCTGTCCCATCCAGCTCCTGGAAGAGCCCTCCTTGCTCTGCGCTGACCTTCAGAGGTCAATGAGGCTTCCCTAGGACAGGCCTGCAGGCACGAGGACATTTCAGAAGGGGCTTTTATTCAGACTCTAAGGAGGGAATACCTCACAAAAACGGACAACAGGGATGTTCAGAACACAGGTTTCTGACTCAGACAACCATCCATAAATGACGGCTTCCTTTCTAGACCTCAGTCCTGGGGTGACCCTGCTGGCTTCCCTGGGAGCATCCAGTCTCCAATATTTTTTAGTTATATTTTTTTGAGCCGGGTCTTACTCTGTCGCCCAGGCTGGAATGCAATGGCACAATCTCAGCTCACCGCAACCTCTGCCTCCCGGATTCAAGCGATTCTTCTGCCTCAACCTCCCGAGTAGCTGGGACCACAGGTGTGCGCCATCACACCTGGCTAATTTTTAGGAGAGATGAGGTTTCACCAAATTGGCCAGGCTGGTCTCAAACTCCTGACCTCGTGATCCACCCACCTCAGCCTCCCAAAGTGCTGGGATTACAGGTGTGAGCCACCGCACCTGGCCAGTCTCCAATATTATACTGAAGTCCCCTTTGACTTCATCTCCCCAGTTTCTCCAAGAAGGCTGCCTCAGTGGGCTAGTATGGAGGAGCCTGTAGTTGTGTCTCCTGCAGGTATTAGTTGGTTCATTCATTCATTCATTCATTCATCAGTTATTAATTCAAAAACCATTACTGAGTGCCTTCTCTGTGCCAGCTCTTTGCCTGATATGAGAATTACAGTGATGGACAAGAGATACCCAGTCCCCACCTCTATGAAGGTCATAGTCTGCAGCAGGGTGTCCAATAGAACTTTCTGTGATGGTGCAAGTGCTCTGTATCTTCACTGTTCAATATGGTAGCCACTAGACACATGTGGCTATTGAGCACTTAAAATGAAGCAAGTGTGACTGGGGAACTGATTTTTAATTGTTTTAAATTAAATTAATTTATGTAATATATTTGTGGCTAATGGCTACTGTATTGGCCAGCACAGATCTAGCCGACAGATTAGTCTTCATTTTGTTAAATGGGACAGGATATATGTAAAGGAATTCCCTCTTCCTTCCAGAGCTGTGGAAAGTGCAGGTATGGGGCCTCTGAGTACTGGCACTTCTTGTTTGGACCACTAGTTTCCTACATACTCTAAGAATGCAACCCATCCACACATGCATGACACAAAAATCTGTGTCCCTAAAACAGGCTCATTTTCAAAACTGTAGATGAGTGATTTCTCATGCAAGAGTAATAATAGCATTTATTGAGTATTTATTTCATTCCAGACACTATTTACATATGTTCTAAGTCTTACCGGGGCTCATGCATGCAGACGCCTGTAGGGGCAGGAGGAGTTGTGAAGACAACAGGGAGGGGGGTTCTAGAACAACTGGAAAGGAAAGGGTTCTTTAAAGGATGTAGTTCCTCAGCTCTAGAGACTGTTGCCATGTAAGAGTGGCAGTCAGTGATGCCAAGTTGTCTGACTTTTATAAAGCAACCAAAGACATTGATTTGTATTTGAAATCTGTTGGAAAGTACTTAAATTTTTTAAAAAAGAAACAGCCGAACTGGGCAGATGATCAAATGATGAATGTGAAAGGATAGTCATTGCAGCTTTATGTGCAAATTAGAAGTAATCAAAATGTTCACAGCTAGGAGCCTGGTTAAATGACTTATAATATGTCTATTTAGGGTAATACTGGGCAGCCTTAACCAAGAGTGAAGTGACTTCATATATAGATATGGAAAGAGCTCAAGATAAATTAAGTTTATCTCTACGAGATGAGATCAACTTTCTTTATCTTAGAGTTCTTTCTATATATGTATGTGTGTGTGTGTGTGTGTTCCATATATGCATGGAACAATGTGTAAGGTACCATTCATTAGAGAGAAAAAGAGAACACACATGTACCTGCATAGACTGTTTCTGAAAAGTTATTGCCTTAAGGAATGGGGCAGAGGTGGAAGGAAGACTGTTTTTCCCTGTATCCCCTTTCGTATGTTTTGACTTTTGCACTAACTGCATGACTTACCTATTTACAGTGCAGGCTGAGCAAACCTGGCTAAAGGCCAGCTATGGCTTTTGAGCCACATGTGCACAAACTCTGATCCTTATGGGCTGTCCCTTTGAAGTAGGTGTTACTGACTCCATTATACAGATGAGGAAGCCAAAGCTCATTTGGATTAAAGTATGGCTGCTCAAGTTTATACAACTGGTTAACTAACTGGTTAGTGGTGAAGCTTCGATTTTAACCCAGGTCCCTCTAACTCACAGGTGAGAACACCACACTGCCTCTTCCTGGAAGAGGGGAGGAATCATGATGATAGTAGCATCACTGCCTTCAATGGCAGTATTCATAGAGAACTTGTTACCTTCCAGGCACTGAGATAAATATTTCAGGTCACATTATGAACCTTATGAGTTAGACACCATTATTATCCCATTTTACAGATGAGGAAGCTGAGGCAGAGTTACATTGGGCAGGAAGTGGTAGAGCTGAGAGCCTTACCTGGGTATTATAACTCCAAACTTACCTTTATCCTTTAACTATTGCAATGCACATAGAGAACTCTATGTCCTTTTTTTGTATCCCACTGTGGGCTCATCCCCAAAATGCCCTGTCACACCTCTCTGGGGCCTGCCATGAGTGTACACTGATTTCTCTAGTGTGGACCTATGTACATATGTATTTGCCCAAACGCATATGTGCAGCACCACAGCAGATGCCCTTGGGGGACAGACTTCCTGTGTCCTCTTCTGTAGTGAGGAGAAATGGATATCTAACCTCCAGCAATGCTCTTTTGGATTCCCTGTGACCCTCCCTTCCTACTTATACCCTTGTGCTGTCGCATGCCCAAGAGCAACCAGAGTTGTTAAATGAGAGTTCTTGGCTCCAGGGCCCTAGGCATTAACAATACCAAATATTTGTAGAGAAAATCTCTCTCTCTCTGTTTTTTTTTTTTTTTTTTTTTTCATTCTCATCACCCAGGCTGGAGTGCAGTGGCGTGATCTTGGCTCACTGCAACCTCTACCTCCTGGGTTCAAGTGATTATCCTGCCACATCCTCCCGAGTAGCTGGGATTACAGGCGCCCACCACCACGCCTGGCTACTTTTTGTATTTTTAGTAGAGATGGGGTTTCACCATGTTGGCCAGGCTGGTCTTGAACTCCTGACCTCAGATGATCCACCTGCCTCGGCCTCCCAAAGTGCTGGGATTACAGGTGTGAGCCACCATGCCCCTTCTGAGAAAAATCTCTTTTGATTATCTTAACACCCTGTAAGGAAAGAAGGACAGGATTAGTATTCCCCTTTTGTGGATGAGGCAACTGTGGCTCACACATCGCATCACATCACACACAAACACAAACATACATGCACACACATACTTGTAAGAAATAAAAATCTATTGTGTCTTGGCAACATGGATGGAACTGGAGGACATTATGTTAAGTGAAATAAGCCAGGAACAAAAAGTTAAACATTGCATGTTCTCCCTCACATGTGGAAGCTAAAAAAAGTTGATCTTATAGAAGTAAAAAGTAAAACAGAGATTACTAGAAGCTGGATAGGGAGGGATTTGTTAAAGGATTCAAAATTCCAGCTAGATAAGAGGAATAAGTTCTAGTGCTCTATAGCACTGCAGGATGACCATGTTCACAATAATATATATTTTCAAGCAGCCAGAAGAGAGGATATTGAATGCTTCCAATGTAAAGAAATGATAGATATTTGAGATGACAGATATACTAATTACCTTGATCTGGTCTCCATACATTGCATGTATATATCACTATTTATGCCATAAATATGTACAATTATTATGTGTCAAATAAAAAAATTAAAAGAGCAAAACTAGAACAAAAAAAGTATGTGTTGTGGTGAAAGTTAACTCAATCATTCCATTTTCTCATATCAATGCCTCCAAGTCTCTGTCCCAATGAAGGAACCATGGGGGAATCATTTACACAGGGGCTCTAAGCTGGAAATGGAGGGAGACAGAAACAGAAGCAAAGAGGTAATGGAAGAACCATGGTCTTTGAGCAAGAACTCATCCCATTGGTGGCTTGGGTTCTATGGCTAAGACTGTGACTCAGTGTGGCTCAAGGTCTGGTGTAGCTTTCTGTGCATGAGGACATGTGTATACACCACTGGCTATCAAGGCACCAAGTTCCTACACAAGTTTCCCTTCCATCACAACAACCTTGTCCTCCTGCCAAATCTGGTCAAAGAGCAAGTGAACACGAAGGCCCAAAGATTCTCAATCTGCCCCCCAATCCCCTCAGGCACAGGCCTAGATCCCTGGTACTAGCCCCAACCCTAAAGCATGAGTAAGGAAGGACGAGCAGGCAGATATTGAGGGGACATTCCCCTCCCCCACCCACTACATGTGTTCATGCTTACTTTGGCAAAACACAGGCTCTGGCAGGATCTGGAATCTCGGAGGGTTGGGGGCAGCCAGAGGCAGTCTGAGATGTGGATGGCAAATCTGGCAACAGACTGGCCAACCAGACCTCCCCTAAGGCCTCAAGCATTACCTCTAAGAAATTTATTTAACACACTCTTTTTTTTTTTTTTTTTTTGAGACGGGAGTCTCGCTCTGTCTCTCAGGCTGGAGTGCAGTGGCGCAATCTCGGCTCACCGCAAGCTCCACCCCCCGGGTTCACGCCATTCTCCTGCCTCAGCCTCCATTCTCCTGCCTCAGCCTCCATTCTCCTGCCTCGGCCTCCCGTGTAGCTGGGACTACAGGCACCCGCCACCGCACCCGGCTAATTTTTTGTATTTTTAGTAGAGATGGGGTTTCACCATGTTAGCCAGGATGGTCTGGATCTCCTGACCTCGTGATCCGCCCGTCTCGGCCTCCCAAAGTGCTGGGATTACAGGCTTGAGCCACCACACCCGGCCTATTTAACACACACTTATGAGGTACTTGCTATGTACTTGACACTATTCTAAGCACTTTAGACAAGTGTGTTAGTTTCCTATTGCTGCTGTAATAAGTTACCAAAAACTTAAGTGTCTTAAAACAACACAGTTGTTATCACACCTTTCTTGAGTTCAGAAGTCTAAAATGGGTTGGCAGGGCTTTGTTCCTTCGGGGGGAGAATTTGTTTTTGTGGAGGCTAAAGCAACTCCTTCTTGGATGCTAATCTGCCATGCTGACTTCTGATTAACCCCAGTTCCAGAAAGGCCACTAAGATTTCCAGTTTATTTATTGTTCTTTGTATAAAAGCAGGTACTTACTGTAAATTCTGCCCTTATGTCAAACAACCTTGATATTATCATACTTCAGTTGTCCTATATATCCCTTCTGAATCACGCTTTCCTCATGGGCATATAAGTCCTGGGTCTGGGGGATAAAGGCACAGGGATCCACCATCTCTTCTCACTGCTGCCTGAGATACACACATGGCTTCTGTTCATAAGTCCCTATTAAATGTTTTGTTCTAAGAAACTGGATTTGTTAACCTCTTTACTTGTCCTCTCAACTTCCTTGGACTTTGGGGGTAGGTTTGAATAGACCTGCCTACCATGAAACAGTTTCTTTGCCTTTTCCATAGTCTAGAAGCTACCCACATTCCTTGGTTCATGACCACATCATTCCAGTCTCTGCTTTCGTTCTCACATCTCCTTTGACTCAGATATTCTTGTTTCCCTTATAAAGAATTTTTGTGATGACATTGGGCCCATCTGGATAATGCAGGATAATCTCCTCATCTCAAGATTTTAAAAATTAATCACAGCTGCAAAATCCCCTTTGCCATGAAGATAGCATATTCATAGGTTTTGGGGATTAGGATGTGGACATTTTACAGGGGGAAGTCATTATTCTGCTTACCACAGTAACTATTAACTCATCTAATCCTAATAATAACTCTATGAAGTAGGCACTATTACCATCCCCATCTTGCAAATAGGGAAGCTAAGAAGCCAGAGGTTAAGTCGTTTTCCCAAGGTCACAGGCTTAGTACATGACAAAGCTACAATTTAATCTGCCTTCAGAGTCTATGAGCTTAACCACCATACTACAAGTATTCAGAAGCTGATAGAAACAAATGCTCTGTTTCTGCACCTGCAGACACCCTACATACTCAGACAACTCACACAATGTCTGTGTATTTTTTATACATATATACACATGCCTTTCACATATAGATATATTCTGCTCAAATATATGTGCTACAGACACATGAATATAAACAAAATACCTGGACACACATATCCACAAACATCCCTTCTGCTCACATACACTCACACTGTACACATGTACACATGCCCTGCACACACATATACACATTTATATATATTATCTCATGCAAGTCTATGCATAAATACATACTCTGTGGACATAACCAACATATTATATATTTTTCTTTCTTTTTCTTTTTTATTATGGCCTGTGACACAGCCCTCTCAGGAGGTTTTGAGAACATGTGCCACCATATTATATTTTGATACTATTTAAACATCCTGTGTTCACAACCACATAATGCCCTCTAATATGTACACCTTGCACACACACATACACACAGAATGAGGCAAACATATATCCTCTTTATAAACACATCTTGCAAAAAGATACATAATATGCCTGCAGTGGCATATATATCCTGTACATGAATACACCATGCACACACATATATTCAGCAAATGTCTACGCTATCTAGACACGTATCTTAACCACACAGACATTCTGTGCATATGCACGTATATCCCACATAGAGACCTGCTTGGTATACGTACATATTATGAACACACACCCTTCATCTCAAAACACCATGCCCGCATACCCTATTTACATTCACCTTTACCAACCATGCATTGTTCTCAAGTACTATGCACATACATACAGATACCCCAGATACACATATCCAGCACACGCACACATACACATACAAGCTTTAATAGATGTCACATACGAATCCCGCAATTATAGAAACGTATATCCTATTCGACAGGTCTAAATCCACGTTGAACTCTCTGCTTTAATCAACGCTTCGCATGAAAGATAACCTCGTAAGTAGGCAGCCCTGTCTGAGGTTCTGAGGGCTTCCTCAGGCATTTCCCAGCGCTGGACCGGGTTGTGCCCATTTTCCCGGGGAGGAGGCCGAGGCGAGCGGGGGGCGGGGCTAGGCCGGGGCCGCCGACCCCGCCCCACCCGCGGAAGAGGTGTGACCAGCCCCCGGCGCGTATCCCTCAGCCTCCACAGAAAAGTAGTTCCAATGCCATGTTTGTTAACTAGGTTATCTAGGCTGTGGAAGATTTTAATGTTGAATTTTATAGCTTTACCACGCTCTGCCGTCCTTGTGAATATTGTAATATTGCATTTTTTACAAGTTACTCTTCTGTTAATGTTCCAGCTAGTAACTTTTATAATCCTCCTCAATGAAATTTTTTTGTATTCTTCCGCACCGTTAACCCCAATGGCGGCGCCTCGGCCCCTGGCAGGAGGCAGATACGAGATGAATTCCTCTTTAATCAGAAATAATAATAATAAAAACACACACGCGGCTCCGCTGCCTCTCGCTCCGGCTTCCCTCACTGCCGCCGCCGCCTGTCAGGGCCGCCTGTGGACCCTGTGGCCTAGGCCCCAGGCGGCTTCCGACAGATGGCGCGGGCGGTGGCTGGGGCGGGGCTGGGCTTCGGACCGCGGGGCGTCCTGGGCAGTACCTCCCCGGCAACCCTGCTCCCTGAAGCCGAATCTCTTCTTGACCCAGTTCTTCAGCCTCGGGTCTCTCTCTCTCTCTCTCTCTCTCTCTCTCTCTCTCTCTCTCTCTCTCTCTCTCTCTCTCTCTCTCTCTCTCTCTCTCTCTCTCTCTCTCTCTCTCTCTCTCTCTCCTCTCTCTCTCTCTCTCTCTCTCCTCTCTCGACTCCACTTCATTGGTCTCTGTCTCTGCCCTTCTCCACGCCTTTCTCTGTTGTGGATCTCCTCTTTATCCTCCACATTTCCGGTCTCTACATCCTCCCCTCCTTTTTTCTTCCCAGAAGACCCTAAGCCACTTGGGGTGGGGAATAGGGAGTCCCATGTGATGGGATGGTCCCTGGTGAGTGAAATGGGCTTTTGGACCAGGTTGTGGCTGGGATGGGATTGGGGTACGTTTGGAACGGCTAGCTTAGGGGAGCATGAGAGAGGGTGATGGTTCTGTGGCCATGCAAAGGGAAGAGGTCAGCTGGGGAGGGAGTGGAGACCAAGGGGTTGGGGATGAAGGCTAAGTCAGAGGGGCCTAGCTTCTGGGGCCTGAGAAGAGAAAGCAGCTGGCCAAAGGAGCCCTGGTTGTGTCAGACACACTCTTGCCCTGGGATTCCTTCTACCTAATAGGAAAGATCCACCATGGAGGTGGGCGGGGCAGTGGTGTGGGGCGAAGGAGGCTGTTACCTAGAAAGAGGGCTGCGGTTGGGAAGGAATGTTGATATAATGGAGTGGTGTACGCATGTTTTTGTGCTGGGGTGAAGAACCTATCTTCATTGATAGTAG
Source organism: Rhinopithecus roxellana (assembly GCF_007565055.1). NCBI lineage: Eukaryota > Metazoa > Chordata > Mammalia > Primates > Cercopithecidae > Rhinopithecus > Rhinopithecus roxellana. The sequence continues at coordinate 72,661,150 of NC_044559.1, forward strand.
GACAAAAAAAACATGTTCCAAGATTACAGTAGACCTCACAAATGCCTTCATTCAGTCAACAAATATTTATTGAGCATCTACTATGTGCTAGGTCCTGTGATAGACCCAGGGAACACAATGATGAGTGAAAATAATGGAACTTATGGACTAGTGGAGGTGACAGACATTAAATAATCACACAAATGTATATTTGCAAACTGGAATCACTGCTAAGGATTGCTGAACTGGGAAAGAATATATTCCTGGGGCTTTCTGGGATCCTATAGGGACAGGGAGAGAGGCTACTAAATTGGACTCAGGTCCTGCTATGAGCTCCAGGGTCATATTCCTAGGCTTCTCACCTTCCTGCCAATATTCAAGCTCCCAAGAAGTGGGAGGGACTCCAGAAGGCTGAACTTCCCAACTGAAGTGAGATTTTATCAGCTTCTCTAAAAGACTCCATGCCACTAGATTTTCCTAGCAACTCCTAGATCTGACAGCTACAGGACTCTCCTTCTTTATCATGCTGAAGGGATGGCGATCCCAAACGTGAGAACAGAGTTGCCCAACATCTGGAAAGCGGAGCCCTAGCGCAGCCGAACATCTGGAGCGCTAATCGCAGGAGCCGCCCGCGGACCTGGACTTGGGGTCCTGGAAGGGGATGGGGAGTGGGAGGGCTCAGCTATCCGGGCACTCGATGCTCTTGCCCTCGCGCCCCCCAGTCTGGACCTGGCGGGGAATTTGTCTCAGCGCAATTCCGAGTGTCTTCGCCCCGCGCCGCCGCCAGTCCCCCTGCGTGTACCCCCACCAGCGGAGTCCCAGGCCCTGTTTCCCAGTCCCACCTCGCTGCGGGCCAGGAGAGTGCAGGTGAGGGGGATAGTGTTAAACGGGGACCCAGGGAAGGGAGAGGAAGAAGAACCAGAGGGGGAAAAGAGGGGGGCGGGGCGGGGCCGGGCGGGGCGGGGGCGATCGGCGCGCCTGTGCAGAGCGCGGAAGCTGCGAGCGCCCGCGACAGTAAAACATCTGTAATGTGCCATTCGCTGTTGCTCGCTGATTGCTCATGGATTAAAGATTAAAATCTCGGCTTTGGCAGATGGAGAGAGAGAGGAAACTCTTATGAGCACGTTTTGCATCTGCATTTCATTCTGCTCTGTTCCCTGCGCCACGCCTGGTAGCGCCCGCCCCACCCCGCCCACCCAGCTCCCAGCTCCCCCTGCGCTACCAGGCTGGCCCGCACCCGTCGGGCCTGCGGACCTTTTCCCACCCTTCCTGTCGCTGCCAGCCCTGGGCTCCTGGCACCCTCGTCTCGTTCTCATCCGGAGTTCCCGCCTCTAATGTAGCGTTGGTCACTTCTCCGCTCCCTTCTAGACTCCGGGCAGGACGCGTGGAACCTTCCCAGAAATGGAGTACGCTCCATTCCAGGAGCTGGGGGCGCCACCCCACATGCCTACCGTGCTAAGCAGGCTGCCTCCCGGGTGCGGAGGCTGGGGAGGGCTGGGGCGCAGAAGGTGGATCCAACAGTGGTATTCCAGGGTATGGTGAAAAGTAATTGTGGCATAGCCAGGTGGGCTCACCTGGGCAATTGTTTCCCCTCTGCGTTTTGCACTCTGAGCTGCTGTGGAGGCAGGGGATGGGATAGGAGAGGGAACAGCGTCAGGACTCCCAGGAGTTCACAACCCAGGGGTTGTGGCAGGAGGGTCCTGGAACAGGGCCTGTTCTGGTCTTCGGATAATCCCTGTAAATTGGCGTGGTCCTGGCTTACTGAGGAGTTGAAACACATGCTCAGGCACCTGGGATAGATCCACTGGCTTCCTCATTTGCCCCTTCCTCCCATAATATGTCCCTGGCATCGAACTTTGTTGGGGAGGGAAATCCAGGCAGAGAGAACTGGAGACAAAGGACTGTCAGAAAGACAGAGGGGCATTAGAGACACAGAAAAAGGAGCAAAAAGCTGCAGAGCAGCGTGGCAGATGTGAGCACCTGCATCTGATGGTGGCGGGAGAAGGCTGGGGCGATGGACAGAGAGGGGCTCTGCCTGGCTTTCAGGCTCCAACTGAGAGGAGGAGGTTGGTCTAGTGTGAGCAGAAGAAAAGCTGAAGAAGGATGAGCAAGAGGAGGGTCGCTGTGGCAGATGTAATTAATTACTGCATATTAAAATGTTTGTTTACAGAGATGAACAGCGGCCGGAGGTCTGATGGTAATTAATTCACAGCATTTCCCAGCCCTCTTTGAGCCTGAACCCCTCTGGGGGGCCTGGTGGAGGGGTGGACTGGGCTGGGTGAAGTGCTAGCTTGTTCTTACCCTCCCCTCACCAGGGACTGGAGTCCAGAATGATTATGCTAGAGAGAACCTCAGACATCACCTACTCAAGCCCCACGCCACCACACACGCTTGGAGAAATCGAGGCCAGAAAGGAGTTGTGATTAGTGATTTGCCCAAGACCACCAGCAAGTCAATGGCAGAACCAAGATCACAGTCAGCTTCCTGTCAAAATGTTCAAGGCCAAAGGAATATTGAGGCCATGGTGAACTTGGGCAGAGATGATATAACAGAGAGAGCAGAGAGGGGAATTAGGGCTATAGAAAGGGCTTGGAAAGTGGGAGATCCATTAGGGCCCTTTCTGGAGAGAAGATAAGAGGTCCACTTATTCTGGAGAGGCGGGGTGGGGCAGCATGGTTATCAGAAGGTAGCTTCTCCCCACCTCTGCACCAGGCCATGAGGAAAGAGGCAGAAGCTGTTAGCATCCTCAGCCTGAGGTTCTGATAGTCTGGCAAGCTTTGTGACCGTGGGAAAATAATGTGACCTCTCTGAGCCTTCGTTTCTTTATCAAATGGACACTTCCCTTGTAGGGCAGTTAGGAAGCGTGCAAGGGTTGTTAAGACTTTCACAGAGGAAACACGATAATGGCACTTACCCCATGTGGCTGCCCCTGCTCCCACTTCTTCACTCACACACAGTCACCCTCAATAGCAGAGGCACAAGCCAAAGTCATAAATATCCCTCAGCTGATTCACTAATTCACAAAGAAGTGGCTGGGGTCACCGACTGGAGAATGCAGTGCCCGTCTATCTTTCTGTGCAGGAGTGGGAATGCAAGATGAAGAGGAGACTTGCCTGTTTTGTAGGAGCCCACAGGATTCACAGCTATGAAGAGAGAATCAATGGTGAAGGCACAAAAAGAATGTCAGTCAAGTGAGGGGTACAGATAGGAGTGAGGGCCGAGGGGAGCCTGGAGAAGCTGGGCCCCAGGCTAGGCCACAAAGGATGGGTGGGAATAGGGTAGGAGTAGAGGAGGAGGAAGTTCTGTTGCAGAGCTGGGCATGGCCAGGGGTTCCTAAGTAGAAGGCAAGGGAGGCCTGCCTGCCCCCCTTAAGCCCTGGAGCCCAGGGCGAGCCCACATAGGCCTCTTATTTGGTGGGGCTGAGTAGGAGGACTCCTCATTTTCTCCTATAGGCTCTGCTTTTTTTCCTACCAACTCTGGGGCTGGTGGTAGAGCAGACAAATTTCCCCTCATATCTCAAGACCAAGAAATGGAGTAGCAGGCTGGGGAGAGGAATAGGAGAGCAAATCTTGGGAGAAGGAAGAGCTGGGGTGAGCAGAAAGCCAGCTGTAGAAGAATGAATGAGGGCATCTGAGAGGAATGGGGCAGTTACTCTCTGAAAGGGCTGGGTTGGAGGAAGATGAGAACTAGAGGGCTATGTATTTGTCTGGGGCTTTGAAGGACAGGGTGTGTGTGTGTGCGTGTACAGGAGGACACAAGTGTTCATGTGTTCTTGGGCCAGTGGCCATCACTACAAGGACGTGCTGGCAGGCATGAACGTGCGTGTGAGTGTGTGTGGATGTGTGCTCCTGGTGTCTGAGTGTCCATGTGTGAGGAAAGGCAGAGGGGCTACTTGTGCACATGTGGGCCTTTCTCCTACAGCCAGCACCCCTCCCCACACGCCTGCAGCCTCTGCAAGGTGAAGTGGGAGGAGACCCAGGGTCCTGGGAGGGAGAGGGGTCACCTTCTGGCCTGGTCTGATCTCCAGGGCTCTTCCTGTGCTCTCTAGCCTTCCTCTCTGTGGGCTGGATCAACTCCAGGGCCTGGAGTCCCGGTGGGAGGCGGCAACGTCCTTCAAACAGCTCTTCTGCTCTAGCTTGTCTTTTATGGGGGTAGGAGAGGGGATGTTTATTATAAACGGACACAAAAAGACAAAACAAGCCCAGGAGACACGGATCCGCAAAAAGACAGGAAAACCCACCTGTCACCTCACACTTGGGGAAGCCCCTCTACATGTTGCTTTCTTTCCAGTCTAATTTCTGTGTCAACACGGAGGAAACAGAAGCGGAGTCGTGTAGCTCCAACTGTGGGCTGCCCTTCCCCCCGCCCTGCGCCTGCCCGGCGTCCCTCTTTCCCCCATCCTTGTCACCCACAACGGCCGGGCAGAAGCTCCTCCCGCCCTAGGCCACATGAGAGGGCTCGGTGGCTACTTGCTGGGCAAGGACCAGCGGCTGGGGCGTCCCAGGACTGCTGGGCTGGCAGTGGGCACGCGAGACGCGGCGCCCGGGAGGAGCCGCGGGAGGGCAGGAGCGGAGGGAGGCGGGGCGGAGCTGTCGCTTCCCATCAGCCGCAGGATTGTTCCCGACACGCGCAGGCCCCGCGGCGTTTCTGTGTCAGGGAGTTTTGCCGGCGCCGTGACCCATACGAGGGGGGTCGGACTGCGAGCGGGGAGCGGCCAAGAGTGACCAGCGCGGCCGGCCGCATCATCACCACCTGGCCGGGTCACTGCTTCCCTCTCCTGCCGGGAGGGCCGCGGAGGGAGGGGATCCTGGGGGATGGGGGAGCGGGGTGAGGGTTTCTCCCGGTGTCACTGTCCCCCAACCTTCAGGGAAGGGCAAGTAGGAGAAGCATTTCCCATACAGAGGAGGTGCGGAGAGACAGGAGAAATCAGTACCCTGGGCCTCAGTTTCTTCCCTTCGAAATTGGGGAGGGGGAGGTCCGTGGTCCTGAAATGAGAATGTCTTGCTCCCTGAGAAGTGACTGGGGTCACCGCCTGGAGAATGCAGTGCCTGCGGGTGGGCAAGTCCCCTCAAGAGGCACGAGTAGGCATATCCGCTCGGTCAACCCCAAAACCAGAGCTGCTCAAATAGGACTGGAGCCTGGACTTCCATGGAGAGATCTGAGGGACCTGGAAGGCTGGGGTGGGGGTGTCTATGCAAATCAGATGATCATCGGGGTGTGAGTGACCAAGTTTCCAGAGCTGGGATGGGGTGGAGGAGGGGCTGCAGGGAGGGAGGGGCAGGCTGCTGACCTCTTCCCCCAACCCACTGGTCCCATCTGAAGTCTGCCGGCTCCCATCTTCCGCACTTAATGATTTTGACGGGCCCCACCCGCGCACCATCGGGGCCTTTGTGTCTGCCAGACCAATGGCCCCTCTCCTGGGCCTACCCATCAGTCACCCGGAGCTCCAGCTGTTCCCAGCCTTTAGAGCAACCTCGGCCATCACCACTACAAATTGGCTCTCAACAGCCGCTTGGAGACCCCTTCTCTGCCATTGTCTCGGGACAAATGGCCCTTCCCCTGCACAGCGCCTCACAGGCCCAGCCTAGGCTGCCTGCTGCTTCTGGGATGGGAGGGAGCCCACCAGGTTCCTCCCGGAAGCCTCCTCCTCCCCGAACCCCAGTAATCTAGCCAGTCTGGACCAGCACACTGTCGCACTGCCCAGATACTCCATATCCTTTCCTCAGTTCCGGTTTAGGAGCCCCAAGACTGAATCTCTTTCTTTTTCCCTCACAGAACAAGGGCTGAAGAAGTCTAACTACATAAAGATGCTCCTGCACTTATAATGGGGTTACATCGGATAAACCAATCACAAATTGAAAATATCATAAGTTGAAAATGCATTTAATATACCTAGCCAAGTGTATGAAACTTACTTTAACCTAGCTTGCCTTAAACGGGCTCAGAACACTTACATTAGCTTACAATATAAGGGCAAAGTCATCTAACACAAAGCCTGTTTTATAATAAAGTGTTTAATATCTCATGCAATTTACTGAATATTGTACTCAAAGTGAAAAACAAAATGATTTTATGGGTACTCGAAATATGATTTCTACTGAATGTGTATCATTTTCACATCACGATAAAGGTAAAAAATATTGTATTGATTGGGCGCAGTGGCTCACGCCTGTAATCTCAGCCCTTTGGGAGGCCAAGGCGGGCAGATCACCTGAGGTCAGGAGTTTGAGACCAGCCTGACCAACATGGAGAAACCCTGCTGCTACTAAAAAAATACAAAATGAGCAGGGCATGGTGGAGCATGCCTGTAATCCCAGCTACTCGGGAGGCTGAGGCAGGAGAATTGCTTGAACCCGGGAGGCAGAGTTTGTGGTGAGCCGGGATTGTGCTATTGCACTCCAGCCTGGGCAACAAGAGTGAGACTCCACCTCAAAAAAAAAATTATATTAATAAGTCAAGCCAGCATGAGTTGGGGGCTTCTGTACTTGTTGACGGAGGCTGAAGTAAAGGGTAAAAGAGGAGGGAGGGAAGGATTGGTGGAGGAGGGCCTGAGAACAGGGGGCCAGGGTTCCCAGGAGCCACTATGGCCAAGCACAGAGCCAAGACAATTACATGCCTAGTTTTCTGATTGCATTAAAATAATGAGAATGAGGGGTCTGGAAGTCATACATTAAGGCATAGAATTAAAAGGGGCTTTAGAGACTGGCACAGGCGTCCCCAAAGTGAATCTGACACAATTAGCTGGAACCGTGTTACACAAGCAAGCTCTTTCACGTACTGGCTCGATGGCCTTCTTGGCACTCTCACAACCGCCAAACTCTACCCTGTTCTCCCCTTCCTTCTCCTTTCTTCCCTCCCTTGCAGGATCTCTGCTCAAACTTTCTCCTTACTCTGCCTCCTCTTTTGGTCTCTTTCTCACATTTCCACCTTTCCCCTCCAGCACTGGCTTGCCCAGGGTGTGCTAAGGAGTAGGCCTGAGAGGAGACAGCCAGTGTGGTCTTTGGCTTTGGGGCTAGAAGACAGACAGAGCAAGACATCCCCCATGGAGTCTGCCCTCAGTCAAAATGCTCATCTTGGCATCTGTCCCAGTGTCAGTGCCAGGGCAGCAGAAGAGTTAAAATGGTGTGGTTTGGGATGAGGATGGAAGTGGTGTCTGTGTGAGAGGATGTCTGGGTGTCTGTATGAGAGGAGGCTTGAATGTCAAGATCTGGCTGAGATTTTGAGTCTCTGATTGCCTGTGTGAGAATATCAGTGTGTATATACTGTGTGTGTCCCTGCTGAGGCTTAAGCCTGTATGTAGCTGGTCTTTCTCCAATGGACATCAGTTAGAGTTCTGGGAAAGGGAGCTGGGTGCATCTCTTTAGATCTTAAGGAGCGGTGAGTGGGCGGGGGGGCTGGGCTGCACTGAGGTGGGCTCAAGCCCAGCTGGATTGGGCTGGTGTGGGGAGAGCCTGTTGTGGCAGTGGTGAATGGGCCTATCTGGCTAGGGGAATGGTGGAGTAAGGATGGGGCGTGAGTGGGGGTGGAAAATGGAATTGCCAGCCCAGAATGAATGGATGGTGGAGTTTCTCTTTTGTAACTGGGAATAATTAAGATAGATGTGCGGATGGATTAGCTGTCCTGCAAGGTCAGGAGCGCATTGCCGGATCACTCTATTATTTCGCTGCGCCACAGCTACCCAGCTAACGCCTTTTTCACGATATTTTGAACATCCACACAGAAAAAACCAAGTGAGTGCACAAGAGATACAAATGGATCATTTGGTGGAGAAATCCGTCTTCGTCACCGCCGCCAGGCTGGGATTAATGCGATTGAAGGCTCCTCCAGGCTCCGCCAGGGAGACGGCTCGGGAAAGCAAGAGAAATTGGTTTGTACCCCTGGGAGCACGATTGATGGGCCAGGCCTGCCAGTCTGGGCTGGGCCACTGTGTTCTCAGGCTGGACTGGGGGTGGGGAAATGGGTCTGGGGCCTGGCCTTGGCCTGGGTGGTGCCTTGCCCTGCCAGAGAAGCCTAGACTGGCCTAGAACCTGCAGGAATTCCCTTTGGAGGCTGTAGATGGAATGACAAGGACAGTCTCAGGCTCTGATGCCCCAGCTAGGCTGAGGGACTTTGGGGAAAGAACATGAATGGAGAACCCTGTTCCCCAGTGACACCCCTCTTTCTGAGTGGCCAAGGATAGGCTCCAAATGCCTACAAGGATGCAGGACCTTGGGGAGACAGTCTGGACCCAAGGAAGATGTGACCCATCTATTGTCAGAGCCAACATTTACTGAGCGTGCGCCACATGCCAGGCACTACAATGAACACAAATGATGTCTGTCCTCACAAAGCTTGTAGTCTAACTGGGAGGACAAACATTGAACAAGTCATCCCTGCCTGGGTGATAGGGCTGTGGTAGGAGCTGATGGAGAACTCTTCATCGGCCTGATGGAGAGGACAGAATCTACCCTGAGGGAGGTCAAATGACTCATCCAAGGTTATACAACTAATGAATGGCACAGTGAGGACTAGAAAGAAAGTCCTTAGCCTAAAAGTTACTGCAGAATCCTACTAACCTGATGGAGGAGACAAGGTCTTCAGTCTCTGACCATGGTAGATATGTGAGCCTCATTTGGGGAAGCAGGACAGAGAAGCAGTGCACACTTATGTACCAGGAGGTATGCACGTGTGTGGGCACACACAAACACACACACACATTCACATACATGGAGTGAAGATGGCCTCAGTGAGATAATCAGAGAAAGTATGGACTATTTTTTTTTTTTTTTTTTTTTTTTTTTTTTTTTTTGAGACGGAGTCTGGCTCTGCCGCCCAGGCTGGAGTGCAGTGGCCGGATCTCAGCTCACTGCAAGCCCCGCCTCCTGGGTTTACGCCATTCTCCTGCCTCAGCCTCCCAAGCAGCTGGGACTACAGGCGCCCGCCTTGTCGCCCGGCTAGTTTTTTGTGTTTTTTAGTAGAGACGGGGTTTCACCGTATTAGCCAGGATGGTCTTGATCTCCTGATCTCGTGATCCACCCGTCTCGGCCTCCCAAAGTGCTGGAATTACAGGTTTGAGCCACCGCGCCCGGCCTTTTTTTTTTTTTTTTTTTTTTTTTTTAAGATGGAGTTTCACTCTTGTTGCCCAGGCTGAAATGTAATGGCACAATCTCAGCTCATCACAACCTCCGCCTCCCAGGTTCAAGCGATTCTCCTGCCTCAGCCTCCCGAGTAGCTGGGATTACAGCTGCCCATCACCACACCCAGCTAATTTTGTATTTTTAGTACAGACGGAGTTTCCCCATGTTGGTAAGGCTGGTCTTGAACTCTCTACCTTGGGTGATCTGCCCGCCTCGGCCTCCCAAAGTGCTGGGATTACAAGCGTGAGCCACCATGCCTGGCCTGTTTTTGTTTTTACTTATTAAATATATATGGTAAGAAAGCATTTAAAGATTATACTCGAGTGAAAATTAAGTCCCCTCTCACTCTTCACTTTCAGTCCCTTAATTTTCCCTCTCAGAAGCAACTGCTGGTATCCTTTATGTATGTGTGTATGCATCTTTTCTTTTTTTTTTTTTTGAGATGGAGTTTCGCTCTTGTTGTCCAGGCTAGAGTTCATTGGTGCCACCTTGGCTCACTACAACCTCCGCCTCCCAGGTTCAAGTGATTCTCCTCCCTCAACCTCCAGAGTTGCTGGGATTATAGGCACCCTCCACCATGCCGGTATAATTCTTCTTTTGCATTTTTAGTAGAGATGGAGTTTCACCACGTTGGCGAGGATGGTCTCAAACTCCTGACCTGAAGTGATCCACTTGCCTCAGCCTCCTGAAGTGCTGGGATTAGAGGTGTGAGGCACTGTGCCCAGCTGTGTGTGTGTATCGTTGTAGGAATATTCTCTACATTGGGCCAGACGCAGTGGCTCACGCCTGTAATCCTAGCATTTTGGGAGGTCAAGGCAGCTGGGATTGCTTGAGCTCAGGAGTTTGAGACCAGCCTGGCCAACATGTGAAACCTCATTTCTACAAAAAATACAAAATTAGCTGGGCGTGGTGGCCTGTGTCTATACTCCCGGCTACTTGGAAGACTGAGGTGGGAGAATGGCTTAAGCCCAGGAGGTGAAGGTTGCAGTGATTGTGCCACTGCACTCCAGCCTGGGTGGCAGACCCAGACAGTGTATCAAAAAAATAAAAACTAAAAAATGAAAATTAAAAAAAGAGAAAGGCAGAAAGAAAGAAAAAAGAAATATTCTCTACATTCACAAATGATAGCAAACTGCAGACTTTGTTCTGCATATTTTTGTTTAATTTAAAAAATTATTGTGGAGATTATTAGAGATTTTTAAAATCTCCCTTTTTCTTTTTTACCAGCAGTGTAGTATTCCACTGCAAGGATGTCCTGTCACTTATTTAACCAGTCCTGATATGCGTTTAAATTGTTACCAGTCTTCTACTGTTGTCATAGTGATTATCCTTGAAGTCGAATGGCTAGGTTGAAGAGAACGTGTAAGAGGGAGTTTTGGCTTGGGTTTGAAAGGAGAGAGATAAGAGGAGTAAGAGGAGACAGAGAGGGCAGAGGGGCCAGGATGATGGTGGGCATAGTGGAGACAGCAAGGGGCTCTGAGCCAGGGAGGCTGGAGGCTTGTGTCTCAGTCTTGGTTCTGTTCTTTACTACTCCCATGTTCTTTACTTGTTCTGTGATCTTGAGAAAATTACTGAATTTATCTGAACCTCTTTTTTTTTTTTTTTTTTTTTTTTTTGTAAAATGGGGAGAACAGGCCAGGTGCGGGTGGCTCATGCCTGTAATCCCAGCACTTTGGGAGGCCGGGAGAGGCAGATCACGAGGTCAGGAGATCAAGACCATCCTGACTAACATGGTGAAACCCCGTCTCTGCTAAAAATACAGAAAATAAGCTGGGCGTCATGGTGGGCACCTGTAGTCCCAGCTACACAGGAGGCTGAGGCAGGAGAATGGTGTGAAACTGGGAGGTGGAGCTTGCAGTGAGCCGAGACCTCACTCCAGCCTGGGTGACAGAGCGAGACTCTATCTCAAAAAAAAAAGGGGGGGGGGTGGGGGGAGAACAATACAAACCTCTCTGATTCATTGTGAGGTTTGAAAATAATTTCCATGATTATATATAGAAAAATAGGTGGACTTACTCTATAATAAAAGCAGCAATGATCTCTGGATAGTGGTATCTGAAATGTTCTATTTTTTCTTTTAAATCATCTGCATTAGCTGTGTTGTCTAAAATTTCTACAGTATACATGCATTATTTTCACAATCGGAAAGAAATAATATGGACTCCAGATGATTTTGGTGGGGCAGAGGGAGAGGTAGAGGTAGGAGCCACCGTAGGTTGAAATATTTGGTCAAGATTACTTAGCAGAGACTGCAGGGATGGGTTGGATTTACAGAAGAATAGAGTTGGCTAGAAAGACCACATCAGTGGAGGACATGAGCAAGCAAAAGCGTGGAGATGACAAAGCATCAGTGGGCAAAGTCGTCCAGTTGAGCAGCAGCAGAGTCCTCTTGTTCATTTCACTCACTTGTTCTTTTCACAAGCATCTACCAAGCACAGATTCTGGCCAGGCACTGTGCTCTGCCCTGGGGCTGTTTTGTGTTATGGTGATCATAACAGAAGTTTTGTGGAGCTTATGACAATTGGAGACGTTCACAGAGAGGTATAAATCGCTCCTGTGAAATGTCGACAGGAGTGGCTTGGGCCTTCTGAGAGCCTCAAGTACAGTGTGGCCTAGTTAGGAAGGTGAAGAAAGCATTCCTAGAGGAAGTCCTCAGTGAATTAAACCAAGATTGGAAGGACAAATAGGTGTCAACCAAGCAAAGAAGAAAGATAAGCCTGTTTCAAGAAGAGGGAGCAGCAAAGTGGATGGCTCAGTTGCAGAAGAAGCCTGGTGAGTAAAAGGCATGAGGTCAGAGGGCGAAGGGAAAGGGTCCGGAGGCATTGGCAGACCGGGCAGTTGAGGTCCTCATGGCTTGTAAGAATTTTGGACGTGAGAGCAGTGGGAGTCATGGAAGAGTTTAAGTCCAGAGGGACATGATCAGGCTTGTGTTTTGAGCAGTCCCTGCTGGCAGCAGAGAGTGGAGATAACGTAAATCAGTGAGGAGACCCCTGGGAATGGAGGATGATCATGCAAATGAGGGGAGTGATGATGAAGATGGAAGGAAAAGGAAGGGATTAGCAGAAAAGGAGAGGGAGAAAAGGCTGGAGAGATATAGCGGGGCGTTGCTGTAAGTCCCAGCTGAAGAGTTTAATCACCAGTTAGATACCTGGAGCCATCGATAGTGATATTCTAACAACCTCCATTCATAGAGTAGAGTGTCTATCTATGCTGGACCATGCACAACTATTTTTTGCATGCTTATTTCATTTAATACTTATGGCTACCCTGTGAGGATGGTACTATTACTCTCATTTGGTGGGTGGATTAAGGAACTTGATCCGGGTCACCCACCACTAAGAGGTAGACCTGGGATTTACACCCTGCATTCTGGTTGCAGAGTATAACCACCAAGCTACACTGTCACGGGAGCTTTTCAGCAGAAAAAGGATGTGAGCAGGGTTGTGACTTTGGAAAATTAATCTGGTGGTAGTGAGCAAGATGAATGGGTTTAGGCAGAAGTGAGATCAGGGAGTCTGGGTCATGGTGAGACCAAAGGAAAGGGGAGGAAGGGATGGATGTGGAGGCCATTGTAAATAGATAGGATTGAAGATGTGTATTAGTTATCTATACATAGGATTGAAGATGTGTATTATCTATTGCTGCTGTAAAAATTGACCACAAACTTTGTGGCTTAAAACAACAGCTATTTTTTTTTAATCTTAGTTCTATAGGTTGAAAGTCTTGGCAGGCATAACTGATTTCTCTTAGTCTCACAAGGCTAAAATCAAGGTGTCAGCCTGTCTGAGCTCTTCTCTGAGGCTCTGGGGAAAGAATCTGCTTCCACTCTCATTCTTGTTGGCAGAATTCAGTTCTTTGCTGTAATAGGACTCAGGTCCCTGTTTCCTTGCTGGCTGTCAGGTGGGGGTCATTTTCCTAAAAATCACTCTCTGGTGCCTGCATGTGGCCCCTCTGTCTTCCAAGCCAGCAGCAGTGCATTATTTTCGTGCTTTGAACACCTCCAGTTGCCTCTGTCAACAGTCAGAGAAAACATTCTGCTCTGAAAGGGCTCCTGTGATTAGACTAGACCCACCCGGATTATCTCCCTTTTGCCATGTAACATAATCAGGGGAACAATACGAGGAGGCAAAAGTCGTGGGGTCATCTTAAAATTCTATGTAACCATAAGACCACTTGTATTACACGTCTTGGAAAGCTGGGTGGGGAGGGATGTCAGAAGGGGTGGTGTGGAGACAAGATGGCCCCGAGGTTTGGAAACAGAATAATTGGGGAACCAGAAGTGTTGGTTTGGGAGGCTGGGAAAGATAATGAGGTGGGTTTCGAGGTGGACACAGAGGAGTTAGAAATGGGAATTGCACTCGGGCGCGGTGGCTCAGGCCTGTAATCCTAGCACTTTGGGAGGCTGAGGCAGGCAGATAACAAGGTCAAGAGATTGAGACCATCCTGGCCAACACGGTGAAACCCCGTCTCTACTAAAAAAATACAAAAAAACTAGCCAGGCGAGGTGGCAGACGCCTGGAGTCCCAGCTACTCAGGAGGCTGAGGCAGGAGAATGGCATAAACCCGGGAGGCGGAGCTTGCAGTGAGCCGAGATTTGGCCACTGCACTCCAGCCTGGGCGACAGAGCGAGACTCCATCTCAAAAAAAAAAAAAAAATACAAAAATTAGCCGGACATGGTGGCACGCACCTGTAGGCCCAGCTACTCAGGAGGCTGAGGCAGGAGAATTGCTTGAACCTGGGAGGCGGAGGTTGCAGTGAGCTGAGATCGCGCCACTGCCCTCCAGCTTGACAACAGAGCAAGACTCTGTCTCAAAAAAAAAAAAAAAGAAAAAGAAAAAGGAAAAGAAAAAGAAAAAGAAATGGGAATTGCCTCTCAGCAGAGTGTTGATATTGCATTCTTTTCTACTTTGTTATTGAGATACGCCACACAGACAGGAAAGAACACCAATCTGAGTGTACAGCTCAGTGAGCTCTCCCATATGTGGACACCTGTGCCAGTGCCCTCAGATCAAGATTTTCAGCTTCCCTCAGCCAAGTTCCCTGTGCTCCTTCCCAGCCATGGTTCCCCATGGGTGACCACTATTCTGACCACTATCGATTGCCATAAATTTGTTTGGCCTGTGTTTGAGTTTCATATACACGGAACCATACAGCATATTCTCATCAAATATTAATAATTTATTGGGTGCCAGGTATTGTGCCAGGCTCTGCAGATGCAACACAATAGACAAGGTCCCAGCCCTCATGGAAGTTCTGCCCAGAAGGAAGAGATCACTACTGTTGGAGGCAACAGGATGACCCAGGGGGAGAGTGTGGACAAAGAAGAAAGATCTTAAAGGTGAAACTGGGAGAAATGCTTAAGTATGGGGTGGAAGTGGGGCAGGGCGATCAGAGGATGGAGGGAAGCTGGAGTGTGCAGCAGTGCAGAGACCGAAGAGAGAGCACTTCAAGAGGGAGGGGCCATCAACAGTGTCGCATGCTGCTGAGAGGTTAATCAACACATATTTATGGAGCACCTGCTTTGTACAAGGTTAGGGATGGAGTGGAATAGAGAGTGGCATAAAACTCCCTGTAATAACGATCTCTAACATGCCTATAGAGATAAGAGAAGACCCTGGCAGAGGGTGGAGGGGGGTGTGTGTGGAAACACTATAAAATTCAAATATGATCATGTCATCGCCCTGCTTAAAACTCTCCTATGGCTTCCCACTGCCACTGGGACTAAGATCAAAACTTCACCAAGCCCTTGTGGTCTGACCTTTGTCAACTTCTGTAGCCTTTGACCCTTACCTTTCTCCCTGTTACTGTGACTTCCAGGCATCCTGGCTGCCTCTTTCCTCCTTGTTCTGCTTCCTCCTGCCCCAGGGCCTTTGCATGCATCATTTCTTTTGCCTAAAACACTCTTCTTCTCCCTGCTACCCCCCTGAGAGACCTAGTTAACTATGCCCACCATTATTCACATCTCAGGTCAATGATCATCTACTCAGAGAAGGCTTCCCTGATTTTCCTGCTTGAAATAGTTTCCTATGTTTTGTACTCCCACGGCCTGCTTTACCGACACTTACCATGGTGGGTCATTAAATATCTGTGTGATTACTGTATCAGTGTTTCCCTCTCTCATGTATCAGAGACTTTCAAGAGAGCAGGAACCTCCTCTGATTCCCCAGCAGCTAGCTTAGCGAGGGCTCGACAAGTAATTGCTGAAGGAATGTGTTTATGAATTTGAAGTCAGAAGGTCTGTCTTTGAGCCCTGGCTATGTGACCTTGGATATGTAACTTTCTTTTCTTCCCTGGGACTCAGTTTCATCATCCATAAAGCGAAGGGATAGACTCTCAAAGGGTTTCTCTGGCTTGATGTCCTTGGAGTCAATGACTCACACTCATAAGAATGTCACTGGGCTGCCTGCCAGCACATTAGCATTGATATTACTAAGTGCTGAGTAAGAAGGTGCAAAACATCTAGTACTTTTAGAGACAGGACAGAGCAGTGTGATCTAGGATGTTCGGAGAAGACTTCCTGGAAGAGGTAGGTAGGAATGAATTAACAGATGGAGACAATAGAGATTTTTAAGAACCAGAGAAGGGCTGGGGCACCAAATGTGACAAGAGGCAATAAGGAGACTGGCCTGGCCGGAGCCTGAGGGAAGGATCCAGCTCCCTTTAAATAGCAGGGGCCCAATGTATTAGTTTTCTGTTGCTGCAGTGACAATTTACCACAAACGTAGTGGCTTAAAACAACAAAATTTATTATCTTACAGTTCTGGAGGTCAGAGTACAAAGTTAGTCTCACTGGGCTAAAGTCAGGATGTTAACAGGGCCTGTTCCTTCTGCAGGCTGGAGGGGAGAATCTGTGTACTTGTCTTTTCTAGTTTCTAAAGGTCGTCCTCATTTCTTGGCTTATGGCCCTGAATCACATCACCTTTTTTCTTTGACTTCGACTTTGTTGCCTCCCTTGTGGTTACATTGTGCACACTCCGATAATCCAGGACAAGCTCAACATCACTAACACAGTCACATCTGGAAAGTCCCTCTCATCACGTCTTGCCTGCCTTCCTTTCTTTCTTCCTTTCTTTCTTTCTTTCTTTCTTTCTTTCTTTCTTTCTTTCTTTCTTTCTTTCTTTCTTTCTTTCTTTCTTCTTTCTTTCTTTCTTTCTTTGTCTTTCTTCTTCCTTCCTTCCTTTCTTTCTCTTTCTTTCTTTTCCTTCCTTCCTTCCCTTCCTCCCTCCCTCCCTCTTTCTTTCTTTCTGCCTCCCTCCCTCCCTCCCTCTCTTCCTTCCTTCCTTCCCTCCCTCCCTCCCTCCCTCCCTCCCTCCCTCCCTCCTTCCCTCCTTCCTTCCTTCCTTCCTTCCTTCCTTCCTTCCTTCCTTCCTTCCTTCCCTCCTTCCTTCCTTCCTTCCTTCCTTTCTGTCTCTCAGAAGGAGTAGCGCTCTGTTGCCCAGGCTGGAGTGCAGTGGCACGATCCTGGCTCACTACAACCTCCACCTCCTGGGTTCAAGTGATTCTCATCCCTCAGCCACACAAGTAGCTAGAATTACAGGCGTGTACTACCATGCCTGGCTTTTTTTTTTTTTTTTTTTTGTATATTTAGTAGAGACGAGGTTTCACCATATTGGCCAGGATGGTCTCAAACCCCTGACCTCAAGTGATCTGCCTGCCTTGGCTGCCCAAAGTGCTGGGATTATAGGCATGAGCCACCACGCCAGGCCAGTAAAGTCTCTTTTATCATGTGAGGTAAATATTCACAGGTTCTGGGCATTAGGATTAGGATAAGGACATCTTTGAGTGGCTATTTTTCAGCCTATCGCAGCCTCGTAGTTATTCATGTGGTCTCCGGAGCCAGAATGTCTCGGTGCAGGCGTTGGCTTTGTCACTCATTCACTAACTCACTCATTCATGAAGACATAACAGGGTTAAATAACATACCTAGGCCTAATCCTAGGATCCTAGCACTGATCACGGTGGGTCATAACTTACCCGGGCTTAATCTTAGGATCTCAACCCCTTTATGCCCCAGTTGTCTTATTTGTAAAATATGGAACTAGTAGGATTCACCTAATTTGTTTTGATTATTGATTGTTGTATGACATAGCACCCCAGGTTTCAGTAGCTAAAACTGATTTTTTAAATGTTTTGTGAGTCTAGTGGTTGGCTGGGCTCAGCTGGGCATTTCTTCTGCTCTTTGTGGTGCTGGCTGAGTTCCCTCCCACAGCTGCATTCATGTGGAAACTCAGCTGGGATTGGAACATCCAAGAGGGCCCCACTGACATGCCTGGCAGTGGCTGCTGGCTGGAAAACCTTGGCACTCTTTCATGCCGCCTCTCATCCTGCAGGGCCTTTCTGTCTCCACTGGCTTCTCCAGCTGAAGAGTTCAGACTTCTTACATGGTAGCTGGCCTCCAAGGAGGTGACTGTGGAAGCTGCGAGCTCTCTTAAGGCCTAAGCCCAGAAAGTGTCACTTCTGTTGCATTCTGTTGGTCAAAAAATCACATGGCCAGTCCAGATTCAAAGGGAGTGGAAATAGACTCCACCTCTTAAGCAAAGTAATATGTCACAAGTCTCGTGGGATGCACCTACTATGGCAGTTGTAAGAATTCCATGAATTGAAACCTGTAAAAGAACTTAGAACAGTGCCAGTTTCCTAGAAAGTGTTCAATAGTTTTTAAAAAGCTCAGGCTTGGCCAGACACGGTGGCTCATGCCTGTAATCCCAGCACTTTGGGAAGCTGAGGTAGGCAGATCGCAAGATTAGGAGTTCGAGCCTGGCCAACATGGTGAAACTTCATCTCGAAAAATACAAAAATTAGCCGGCTGTGGTGGCAGGCGCCTGTAGTTCCAGCTACTCGGGAGGCTGAGGCAGGAAAATTGCTCGAACCCGGGAGCCGGAGGTTGCAGTGAACCCAGATGCCACTGTACTCCAGCTTGGGTGACAGAGCAAGACTCTGCCTTGGAAAAAGAAAACACAAACTCAGGCTCAGCCAGGTGCAGGGTGTAGTGGCTCAGCACTTTGGGAGGCCAAGGTGGGTGGATCACCTGAGGTCAGGAGTTCGAGACCAGCCTGGCCAACATATAAACCCCATCTCTACTAAAAAATACAAAAATTAGCTGACCATTGCATTCCAGCCTGGGCGACAGGGCGAGACTCCATCCAAAAAAACAAAAAACAAAAACAAAAACAAAAAAACCTCAGGTTCTAGTGCTTGGCTGCCTAGATTCAAAACCCAGTTCCACAGCTTACGGTTTTGTGACCTTTGGCAAATTACTTAATGGCTCCAAGCCTCAGGGTCATCATCTGTAAATGAGATTAGTGGCAAAATTTACTTTAAAGGGTTGCTCCAAGGATGAAGTATAATCATATACGCAGGCTTGTAGCTCAGGTCCTGTCATACAGTTAGTACTCAATAAGCCTCAGCTTTTGATGCAGGTACCATGCAGGCACTTTCTCATATATTCTTTTATTTTAGCCTATTGTTAACCCCATGTGGTTGAGATAGATAAACATTTATCTATGAAGAAATGGAGACCTGAAGTCTTCAGAAATTTGGGGAAGGATGTCATATATGCTTAGGACTGGGGCCCAGGTTTGTGTACTCCTTCTGCTTTACTAATGATTTCAAGCGTTTTTGTTTTTTTGGAGAGAATCACCTCCCACCCTGACCCATCTTTTTCAAACAAACCTAACGTGTAAAACTGAGAAGACAGTATTTTATTAGCACATATTATGAAGCCTCAAAATTTGGCTTTTTACTTATTAAGAAATAATGTCAATAAACACACATATTTGTCATGATGGTAGCCTCTAATGTGTTCGAATTTAATTCATAACAACATTTCTATGAACATATGATCTCTTATTTAAGGTTTCAAAAATATACCTATATAAAAGTTCAGGCCAGGCATGGTGGCCCACACCTGTAATCCCAGCATTCTGGGAGACCTAGGTGGGAGGATGGCTTGAGCCAAGGAGTTCCAGGCTGTAGTGAGCTATGATCGCACCACTGCACTCCAGCTGGGTGACAGAGCCAGACCGCATCTCTAAAACAAACAAACAAACAAACAAGCAAGCAAACAAACAAACTCTGTGGACCCTTTACATACTTCTAAGGAATTTTAAAGTTCCATGGATTCCAGGTTGGAGACCCCTTCATCAGACCACATCCTTCCACATGGGGGTGAAGGAGATGGACCATCTGAGTTCCAAGCAATGGAGGTCTTAACCTGGCTAAGGACTTTGGAGTCTTTTTGTAAGCAATGGGGTATCATTTAATGTATTTTTTAAAATACATTATCTATTGGACTTTTTTTTTCTTTTTTTTTTTTTTTTTTTTGAGACAGAGTCTTGCTCTGTCTCCCAGGCTGGAGTACAGTGGTACAATCTAGGCTCACTGCAACCTCCATTTCCCAGGCTCAAGCAATTCTCCTGCCTCAGCCTCCTGAGTAGCTGGGATTACAGGCACATGCCACCACACCCAGCTAATTTTTTTGTACTTTTAGTAGAGACAGGGTGTCACCATGTTGGCCAGACTGGTCCGATCTCCTGACTTCAGGCAATCTGCCCACCTTGGCCTCCCAAAGTGCTGGGATTACATGGTGGGATGAGCCACCATGCCAGGCCCTGGATTTTGAGGATTGTGATCAAGAAGAATAAAGGCAGAGAAAAATAATAACTGCCAATATTTATTAAATGCTGACTGTGTATCAGGTACCATGCTCTTTGCTTATTTTATCTCATTGAGTTACAGGAAGGCACTGTTATCATTCCCATTTGACAGATGATGAAACTGAGGCTTAGGCAGAATAAGTAACTTATCAAGCTAGTAAACAACAAAGGTGGACTGCAAGTCAATGAGAAGTCATTGAATTTTTTTTTTTTTTTTTTTGAAACTGGGTATCACTAAGTTTTTTTTTGGGGGGGTCTCACTAAGTTGCCCAGGCTGGAGTAAAAAGGCTATTAACAGGCACAATCACTGCGCACTACTGCCTCAAACTTCTGGGCTCAAGTGATCCTCCTGCCTCAGCCTCCTATGTAGCTAGGACTACAGATGCACACCACCACACCCAGATAATTTTAAAATTTTTCATAGAGACAAGGTCTCAGTATTTTGCCCAGGCTGGTCTTGAACTCCTGGCCTCAAGTCATCCTCCTGTCTTGGCCCCAAAGTGTTGTGATTACAGGTGTGAGCCATCATGCCTGGCTGGAAATTTTTTAGGAGGATATTGGTGATGTGGTGAGTGGGAGCAGAGGGGTTAGGAAAGGAAGAGGTGGTGGGAGGTGGAGGCCACAGATGTATATCCAGGAATGGTTGACAGCAAGGGGAAGGGAAATTAGGATAGAGGTCCAGAGGGTAAGGGCATAGAAGGAAAGCTTGGGGGGAGAGGGAAAGATGGGGAACGCAGGAGGAAGAGGAGGGTCACTGAAGGTGCATGTGGATGGAGCATTGCTTCTCCCTGTGTCCCTGCTTCTCCTGAATTCCCAAGGGTATTGACCCCAAGAGAGCCACAGGTGGAGATTCTCCCTGCACCAGGCCCTTCTATAGGAATGGCCCTGGCAGTCCCAGAGGTGGTGCTGCACGCTTAAAGGCAATGACCAGTGTGGGGCAGTTTTCCCGTCCCTTTCACATACTCTATGCTCCAGACAAACTGGGCTGCTCTTTTCCCAAACATGCCTGGCACTACAGTGTAGAGGAAAGGGCATGACTTTCAGAGGCAACAGTTCCAGGTTTGAGGCCAGACTGCTGCTTACTAACTGTGATGTTGGGCAAGTTATTTAACTTTCCTGAACTTCAGTTTCTCATCTACATACACGGAGATTACAACACCTGTCTCTAAATATGTTGGGAAGGGTTAATGAGATAATATGCATGAAAGCTGCCAGCATATTCTTGGTACAGAGTAGATGCTCCTGAAATACTGGAGTCCTCCTTCTCTGCACTTCTGTTCGTGCACCTCTCTCCTCTGGCCAAGCTGTTCCTCCAGGCTCCACCTGTTGAAGCTCTGCCCAACACCTGCCCAGCTCCAGTGGCGCTTCTTCCATCAATCCTGCCTCTGACCCTGCCAGCTTGCACAGATCTGTCCCTTCCTGGGACACTGGAACACTCTGTATTACTCACAAAGAACTTAAGGCACACTTATCACTTTGTAGTACAAGTTTTGTTTTTGGCTTTAACAAGCCTGTAATAAATATTTACAGAAAGAAGCAAAGGGTGTATTGGCTTGAGCTTTGGGAGAAAGAACAGAACCAGTTGTGCATCCCTATTCTTTTGTGGGATCTGGAAGGCCTCTGGTAGAAGCTGGGGGGACTGGCAATGACATTTCATTGGATTTTGGTGGGGAGCAGGCAGATCAATTACGTCCTTGATCAGTTGATCTGGCGGTGGAGTTGCAGGGGTGCAGTGTTAGGATCAGTGAAACTTTTAAGTCTGGGAGAATCAATGACAACTTTGGCTGAATTGAGGGTTCAGGAAGGCTCCATTATTGGGATAGGGTTACCACAGAAAATCTATGTTCCTAGAAATTAACCAGAGTTTGATGCTGAATTCAGTCAAAGTTGAGAGCAGATTGGGGACTGGTTGAACCTCGGACTGGAGATGACACCACTTCTCCTTTTAGGGAAGAACCTGGAATCTCAGCCAGGGCTGAAGGCCATGCCCACTGGCCTCTCTGGGATGGGAGTAGAGGGATAAAATATCTGGGACAATGGAAGAAAAGGAAGATAGCCGGTATGCCTGGGTCTTGGAGAAGTGACATGTGATTTCCCCACCCTGCCTCCCTCACATCCTCCTGGGCCACCTGCACCATCACCCACCATAGCCCAAACTCCCCAGGCCTCTCTCCTAGGACAGCATTTCTGTTTGTTCTCAGCATCTCCATGTCTTCCACTCACCAGTGTTTTAAGACTGACAACTGAGACCTCACTGGTCCATTACTATCTCTCAATCCTTTTTCCAGGGGAAAGTTTGTTTATTAATCCCTGATGCTGGTTTCCTCCAACGGAGATAAACAGCAGGAGAATGTTTTCCTCTGCCCTACTAACTAACAGGACAATTTAAATACTGAATCAGGCAGGGCACGATGGGTCACGCCTGTAATCCCAGCACTTTGGGGGGCCAAGGCATATGGATCACCTGAGGTCAGGAGTTCTAGACCAGCCTGGCCAACATGGCATAACTCTGTCTGTACTAAAAATACAAAAATTAGCTGGGCGTGGTGGTGCATGCCTATAATCCCAGCTACTCAGGAGGCGGAGGCAGGAGAATGCTTCAACCCAGGAGGTGGAGGTTGCAGTGAGCTGAGATAGCGCCATTGCACTCCAGCCTGGGCGCCAGAGCGAGACTCTGTCTCAAATAAATTAATTAATTAAATTAAAATAAATAAATAAATAAATACTAAATATAACCAATGTGCCACTTCTTACCGGGCTTTGAGTAAGCTCAGAGTCCAGTCAGGGAGATGAAACTCCATGACAATAAGCCGAGAGATATCTCAAGACAGCTTGGGAGTAGAGGGCCAAATGTAGGGGAATCATAGCAATAATAATGTTTCCTCAGGATTTTCTGCTTTATAGAATAATTTCACACCCATTATCTACATTTGACAGATGGGAAACTGAGGCTCAGAAAGGGGAAGTCACCTGCCAAGATCAGATAGCCAGTAAGTGACAAGACCAGGATTCAAATCCACACCATCTCTGAAGCCTAAGCACTCCCAGGAAGAAATGCAGGTGTTTCTGGGTGGTGGACAGATGGGATGGGGAGCTCAGCGGAAACTTGCAGAGGACGTAGCCTTTTTGGGTGGATAGGAATTCTTCTAGGGGAAAAGAGTGGATGCAGGAAGCGCAGGGGGGCTTATCTGGGAGTCTTCAACTTGCTAGATCCCGTCTGTGACCTGTGGGCTCCTCAGCTCGGAGCTGCCCCTGGAAAAATCCTACCCTTACTGCAGAGGTCCTAGGCTGGGGAAACAAGGGAGTCTCTCAGGCTCCCAGGCCTCTTCTGGAGCGCAGATTCTTCCCAGCTATAGCCTCAGGTTGATCCCTATAGCAATTTGAGCCAAAGATGCCTTCAGCATCCCTGTGCCCCCCTCATAGCCCTGGGGGCCTGTCTGCACCCCTTGTCCATATCCTGAGACCCTGAGAAAAAACCTCAGCCATCCGTGTGGGTCTCCTCCCAGTAGGTCAGTGCTCCCCCCGCCATAGACAGGCTCCTGCGATGATGGATCGCTGGCCCCAACGCACATATTATTATGAAATGGGTTTATTACACTCTAAATCTCTCACTAATGTGCCGCTGTTTAATCCCTTTATCCAATTCTCAGTCTCTCAGGCTCGGCCACAGCTCTCTCCACCCAGGAATAGGTCTGAATGGTTTATTGGATGATTTCTGACTTGGGGGAACTAGGGTGGGGGCTGTTTAGAGGAGGGGAGGAGGAGAGTGAGTCATGCAGCCTCCAAGAGAAGTTCAAGGGCTTGTCTGGGGTCTCAAACATGGCGACTTCCTGGGGCCCCTTCTGTCTATGTTTCTCTCTCTCTGACTCACACTTGCCGCCACCTCACTCCTTCTCTGCCTCCTGGCTTTCAGTGTCTTGTCACCCCCTCTCTGGCTCTCTATCTCTTTTTGTCTCTCTGTCTTCTCTTGAAGCCAGACTGTGGTCAGTCCTCCCAATGGACACGGCATCCTCTACCTCTCCCATCCCACCTCGAGCACCCCTTTTCTGGAGGTTCCTTTCCTTCTGCTGGGTTTCTGTCCTCCAAGTCACTTGTTCACCCCAGCCCCCCTAGCCAGCTACTTTCATCTTTGGGCACCTGCTCCTGGTGTGCCCCTCTGGCTTTCCTCTTCCACCCTCAGCCCCTCCCATCTGCCCTGCTCTCAGGCCCACACCCACCCCTGCTGACCCCAGCAGCCTGCGCCTCCTCTCTTCCGCCCTCAGTCTCATATGTCTCCCCACCCTGGCTGACTCTCAGCTCCGGAGGCCTCCTCTCTGCCCTCCTCGCCTGGCTTTGGCCCCCTCTGCACTGGCCTTCTCTCCCTCCCTCTGTCTCTATCTCTGTCTCCCCCGGTGTCTCTCCCCAAGCAGTCCCTCCCCACTCTGACACACCAGCCGGTAAGGCAGCCAAGGCTTCCTGCTGTCAGCTGGGGAATAGATAAAGATAAATGATATTATGTTAAATTCCACTTAATGACAAATTTTTAATTTTCTGAACATGGTCATTTTCTGGCTAGTGAATCAAGTGGAGGGAGCTAATTACATGAAGATCTGAACAAAAATAACTCCTAATTTTCAAGGATAATGGAAGAGAAATGTTGGAGATTAATGGCACTATTTATCTTTTTTAAATTTCTATCTTTCTCTGTGATAGCCGTGCT
Source organism: Rhinopithecus roxellana (assembly GCF_007565055.1). Taxonomy (NCBI): domain Eukaryota; kingdom Metazoa; phylum Chordata; class Mammalia; order Primates; family Cercopithecidae; genus Rhinopithecus; species Rhinopithecus roxellana. The sequence continues at coordinate 72,685,600 of NC_044559.1, forward strand.
CCCCAAGGAAAATATTCATAAAATGAAATTGAAGTCGTAACTTAATAGGTTATTAAAATTTTTGAGTGCATATCACTTTCCTTCCGCAGCACTGTAAATTTAAATTGAAGTTTGCGGCTCCCCGAGTCACCAGCGGAGTTTTTTTTATGATGGCACAATAGAGAGAAACATGCATCTTTGTCAGGAGGTATTTGCTAGTCTAATTTTATGGCAGGCCGGATTATCAGACGGGAATGGCAGCGCCGGGGGAAGCTGACAAGCCCGCAGCCGGCAGCCATGTGTTTCCATTAGCGCCCCAAGCCGTCCGGGGCTTCTCTGGACTCTCATTTTCCACTTCAGTCTTTTATCTTGATTTAAAGTGAGGGCGCCCAATATTCAGGGCCTGTCATTTTTCTCTCACACACACTCTCACGCGCTCTTCCTCACTTCTTCCCTCCCACTTCCTCTGCTTGGGGCACGCTCCCTTTCATCTCTGGGGTCTCCAGTGTGGGCGCTGCCCTCCTTCTCCGTCCTCACCAAGCCCCATGGGCTCCTCCCTGGGAGAAAGAGGCAGGGGCCGGCAGGGCAGCCACCAGAGTTAGTTATAAATTTGAGTGAAGCCTCCTCCCGGTGGGCTCGTCAGCTGAACATTTAATGGGACACCCTGTGTGCAAGGGAGGGAGGGGGCTCTCCAGGCTCAAACCCATCAGGCCCCCTAATTGAGTGTTAATGGAGTTTTGAGGAGGAGGGGGCACAGCTGTTGGCACAGGGGACCAGAGGGCAGTCGGAGTGATCGCCAGTCTCTCTTCCCGTCCCCATCTCTGTTTCCATCCAGGTCTCTGTCCCTGGCTTTGTCTCTGGGTCTCAGAATCATAGACCTAGAGGGAAACTTAAAAAGAGCCCAGACCAACTCCCACGTTTTATAGATGAACAAACTGAGGTCCAGAGATGGGGAGTGTCTTGTCCAAGGTCCCATAGCTAGTTAGTGGCAAAGAAAGCACAAGAAGTTGGATATCAGAGACGCTTGGACGGCTGAACTTCTTGTTGGACCACACTGCCTCCCACAGCCTCTTTGTTCTCTGGTGGAAGCCAGTATCTTTGTGTCTGCCTTAGCTCCCACCCTGCTTTGCCTGCATTGCCTACTGCGGTGGTCACCAACATTCTCAAAGGCACTGGCCTTGACACCCAAGGTCATCTTTTACTCATGTCCTGTCTTCATTCCCATACCCTGTCGCTTACCAGGTCCTGCCATCTCTTCTATCTCTCCCATCCTCTCCTTCACTCAGGTTCACCCACCCTGTTACATCAGTCCCCCACCTGCTCACTTGTTTCCATGCTTTCCCCTAACTCCTGTCCCATGGTGACCTCCCCTAAATACCCCAAATCCCCACATACTCTTCCGCCTGTGCTCAGAACTCCACTCTGCACCCTCCATCCCACACCTACAGAGTTGAGTTCCGTGTTCTCACTCAAGCCTCAAAGCCTGCAAGACCAGGGTCCACTGTCTCCCCTCTGTCCCCCTCACCCTTGCCCACCATATATCCATGTAGGGTCAGTTCTAGCCAGGGTGGCACTACTGCACCTTTGATCTTGGTGTCCCCACTAGGAATGTCCTCTTCCGTGGTTCCAACCACAATTCATCACCCATTTCAAACTACACCCTCGCTGGGCTCCCCTAGTCCACAGTGATCTTCCTCCTCTCTGGCCTTTCCTGGCCCTCACCACCTAGGCATCCATCATCTGTGAACTCACGGCCTGGGACCATCACTGCACTTTCTGTGACTTGTATCATGCTACACCAGGGACCCTATGTTTAGTTCACATACCTTATTCCAGTAATTGCAAATGTTCACCTGGGTCACATAGCATAACCCATATGTCCCCTATGCAGCAGGGACCCCTGGATAAGACATTAGACAGGAAGTCTGTCTCATTCACTCTGTCTGTCATTCATGTTGATGTTAGCAGAGGTCTGAGACTTCAGCTTCCTCATTTGATAGATGGAGAAACCAAGGCCCAGCCAGAGGGGTGGCATCCGGGGTTCTGCGTGAGTTGAGACTCCCATCTGAGTCTCTGGCCTCACCATCCTGCTTCAAGGGTTCAGGTTGTCACTGTCACTTATGTGTAAGTTTGCAACAGTACTTGTCATCTCAGGGTCTTGGGTTTCTCCAGGATGGAGAAAAGCAATGCTGGACCACGACACCTTCTTCAAAGTGGGATCAGGAAATTGGGGAACCCTGTGGCAATGGCAGGACTTTTTAACGAAGCATCTGCTTCCCCTCTGGTCCTCCTCCACATCCAAGACTGTTCAGCCGCTGCCCATGTGTTCCCTGGCCTGGCCACTTCCAAGGGCTCTGACCCCTCCTCCTCCTCACCCACCACAATGGTGGTGGCCTCCCATTGTGTGGGGGGCCATGTTACAGGCATGTTGCAAGCATGTGGCAGGCATGTCGCAGGCATGGCCATTTCCACTTGGCTGCCTATGCCACACAGGTCAGGTGGCGAGTGGCCCAGGCTGCCCCCACGCCGTGTTTAGCAGTGAAGCTGAGCGGAGGCGGTGCCTGGTTCCCCAGCCACAGTCTCTCGTTAGAAAGAAATTAAAAGCCACTCAATTTTGGCTAATATCCCTCTGAAGGCCTTTAACTCCACCTGTGACTAACCCATTCATAATCGCTCCGTTTTAGTGGCTCAGGCTGATGTAGCCTCAATTAATTTGGGAGGAGAGATAAACGGCCATTCCTCTTTGTCTCCCATCCCTTCCTCCCTTCCTGCCCTCTCTGTCGTCTCCCCCACAGCCTGTCTGTCTCTCTCCACCTCAGGCTCAGTTTTTCTTTCTCCCTTTCTGTGTCTCACCTTTCTCATCCTGATTATGGGAGTCTGTTTCTCTCTCCTGAAATTTCTGTCTTTCCAACTCTTTCTGTGTCTCGCTCAAAGTCTGAGTTTGTTGTTGCTGTTGTTCTGTTTTGTTCTGCCTTTCACTCACTGTGTCTCTCACTCTTCCCAACTCTTTCTTTTTCTTCATCCATTTGTCTGTCTGTCCGGGCCTCTGTTCTTTTGTCTTTGTCTTCCTGCTCTGTTTCTCCGGGTCCCCTGCTTCTGGTCACTTTGTGCATTGCTCACTCGGCTTCAGGGCTAGTTTCCATACCCACGGGTGCACTGTGTGTTTTGTCTTGCTCTGTTTCTGATAGTTTTCCTGGCTGTCTCTCTCCTCATCTCTGTCTTCTTTCCCGTCTCTGTCTCTTTGTCTCTGCCGCACCACCTCCGAATCTCTTTTAGTTGCCTTTAATTCCCCTCCCAACTTCTGTCTTAACCCTTCTTCCACACCTTCCCTCCTTCCTCCTTTTTCTCCCTTATTTCTCTCCTTCCTTTCCTTTTCTTCTGCCTCTGTGTCTCCATTTGTCTCAGTTTCTGCTGTGTCTCCCTGAGTTTTTCTCTCTTATCTTCTTTTTTCTGTCACAGAAATTACTTTTCTCTCACCCCCTCCCCACAGCGCATGCACCTTTTTTCCTGGGGCCTCAACACTCCCCCCACCCAGCCCACAAGTCCTTTTGTCTTCCCCTCCCCTCTCAATTATTATTAATGATAAAAGCTCAAACATCACATCAGTAATTTCTGAGTGAGTTTTGCAATGAAACTGGGGCCTTCTCAGCCCCTCCCGAGTCCCACAAATTTTACTTTTGTAATTTCACGCCTCTGGTTATCACCACGCTGCTCCGTCCCTCTCTGCCTCTCAGCTCTCCTCCCCTCCCCCCTCCCCCCCGGAGAGAGCACTTAAACTTGTTTTCATTCCCTTATTCTTTATTTTTTTAATGTCCACTCTCTCCGGAGTCAGTAATGTTCTTCCTCTCTTTCCTCTCCCATTTTCTGTTAATTCTGTGCCATCTGCCTTAGCATCTGTTAAAAATAAAATTTCCCTCACACAATGAGAGGCCTCCCTGCTCCTCCCCTCCCCCTGCAGCCCCCCAGGTTTGGTGCCGGGCCGTCAGATGCCACTTCCTCTCCTGGGATCCTCCCCCCTCCCCCCGTCCCTAGTCTGGTTTTCAGAGAAGAGACACAGCGCCCGACAAGCAGGCGGCAGGGAGGGAGGGGGCTGCCCAGGGGGCCTGGAGCTGGAGGGGCAGCTGCAGAGGGAGCTAGAACTGGGGGGTGCAGAGGATGGAACCAGGCTCCACCCACTTGCCTTCGGGACCCTGCCCAGGCTGGAGCTTTGAGCTGCTGAGACAGAGCACCTGCACAGGTAGGTGACAACAGGTGGGGTAGAGGTTTGAGGAGACAGTCCTCACTCCCCAGGGAAGGAGTCGCTGATAAATCCATCAGCCCTTTTCTGAAAAATAATGCTGGGGTATGAGGCTGGGGTGGTGGGGGAAATGAATTGGGGGATGGGAGGACAGCCCCCAAGTCCCAGTAGCTGGCCTCAGTTTGGGCTAGATATGATGCTAGACAAGGTGCCCTTAAGATCAGCTGCCCAGGGTCCCCTCCCCATGTCTTCTGGGGGACTGTATCCCTGCTGCCCTAGGCTCAGCTTGGAGAAGGGAAGGGAAGGGAGTCAACTGATCCCCATGCCCTGAAGACTTTAGGAGGCAGGACACTGTTGGGTTGAAGCCAGCTTCCCAGAAGGTCTGAAAGGAGACTTGGGGTGTGTATGTTTGTGTGCCTGTGAGATTATGGTTTCCTGTCTCCAGTGATCTATGTAGGTGTGTGTACGAAGTGTGTGCATGTGGACTGGGTTTTCACTGATTTTCTTTCTGTGTCACATTATGTCTGGCTACAGCTGTTAAGTATGGGTGTATTGTGGGTGTTATGGTGGGTGTATAGCTATACCTCTCCATGAGATGGTGTGTGCCAGTGGCTATGTTGTGACTTTGTATCTCTGTGGGTATCTGTATAAATGGTGTCTTACCAAAAAAAAAAAAAAAAAAAAAAAAAAAAAAAAAAAAAAAACCTATCTTCCTGTGTATGTGGCTGTGTGCGGTTGTTCTTATCTTATTATCTTGGTGTGTTTGTATGAGGAAGTGTTACATACCTTGTGTATCTGTGTATTTGCACATTACATCTCTTGTGATGTTGGGTGTCACTATTTCTCTATGTGAAACCTCTTTCCCTTGTGATGGGGTGCTCTGAATGTGACCAATGGCAGATAGGCGCTTGTGTGTGGCTTGCTTTACTTCTGAGTGAGATTGTGATTTTGGGAGTCTCTCTCTCTGTGGGAGGGTGATCCTGTATGACTGTGTCTGGTGACATATGCACATTTGTGTATGTGTGTGTGCACATGTGGGCTACATGCTTCCTTTTACTCAGTGCCACACAAATTTGTGGGCTCTGGAGGTGGGCTTGGTTGTGCCAGACATGGTTGGGACGAGGCATGTACAGTTATGGTGATGATCCAGGAAGGTGGACTAAGAGAAGATCGCAAGTGGGAAACTGAGGCAACTCAGGAGTGGGATGGTGAAAAAGCACAGGCTCTAACACCAAACAGTTCTGAGTCCTATTATTATTATTATTATTATTATTATTATTATTATTATTGAGATGGAGTCTTGCTCTGTCACCCAGGCTGGAGTGCAATGATGTAATCTCGGCTCACTGCAAATTCCACCTCCTGGGCTCTAGCAATTCTCCTGTCTCAGCCTCCCCAGTAGCTGGGACTACAGGCACTTGCCACCACACCTGGCTAATTTTTGTATTTTCAGTAGAGACAGGGTTTCACCCCATTGATCAGGCTGGGCTGGAACTCCTGGCCTCAGGTCACCCACCAGCCTCTGCCTCCCAAAGTGCTGGGATTACAGGTGTGAGCCACTGTGCCTAGCCCCTGAGTCTAATTCCTAGCTCTGCCCTTAACCAGGTCAGTGACAGCAAGTTACTTAAACTCATTGAGTTACAGTTTCTACATCTATAAGATGAGAATACTCATATTTATACCATAGAGTTGTGAGGAATAGAGAAAAAATATGTCATACAACTAGCCTGCACCTAATGGTAGTAAAATAATAATAAAAAAGCAAACCATTATTAAGTGTTTACTATTACATATTGGCTTCCTTTACTCCTCATATCCATTCTAGAAGGGTCCTTACTGTTTTAGACGTGAGGAAACTGAGGCACAGAACATAAATAACCAAGATCAGACAGCTAGTAATGACAGAGTACTTTCTCAGCAAATGATAGCTTTATTTGGAAAGTAGATGCTTCCAGCAACTCCTGCTAATATTATTCATGTGAATACTGGGGAGATGAGTGTGCATAAGACAGACAGCACTTTGTTCCCCCTTATCAAAGTGGTCTCTTCCCAGGTGATCTCAAACCCTGCACCCTAGAGGAGCTGATGGCTCCTGGGACTGTTTTGGAGACTGGACAAAAGAAGGAGGCTGAGGAGAAGGATATGTCCTCATCCTCCTGGCTGCCTCTTGCCAGCCTTGATCGACACCAAAGACGCAGTAATCTATCTCTGGCCCGAGGGGAGCAGCAACGTTTGTGAAACAGATTTTTACAAAATGTTTTGACCCTGCTCTCCCCTCCCCCCGCATCCCTGCCTGGCACCGTGTCACCTAATTAAATCAGCCTTCGCGGGCGTCTCCGCTCCCTGCTAATTGTGCCCTGGGCCGGCTTCCGAAGGAGGCTGCTGTCTCCATCCAAACACCGCCACCCGCTCCCCACCCCAACTCCCAAAGGCAGTGAAGGCTGAGTGTGTATGTGTGTGTGCGCGCGCGTGTGTGTGTGTGTGTAGGGGAGGGGTTGCAGGAGGGATCCCTAGGGGGTCTCCTGCAGCGATTTCCGCGGTCCCCCCCTGCGGGCTTCGTGCAACCCGAGAAACTGAGGCACCGGCTCCAGATCTTCTTGGCCCAGCTTCTGCCCAAGGACCAGGGCCCACATCTGAAATGACCTGGGGCCTCGGGGAGGCCAGCCGGAGCGTATCCGAGTAATTGTCTCCGCCAGACGCAGAGCCGAAGCAGGCTGCTCGGAAAATCCCGGATTTCTTTCCCCTTCACCGGCTGCACGGGACTCGCCGGAAGCCGGGCGGTTTTATTTACAGATCCCAGCCCGACCGCGTGGGGAGGCTGGCCTAGGCTGGGAGAGCGCGGGCCGCCGCCACCTCTGTCCAGGGTGCTGAACGCGCACGGGTCCGGACGGCTTTTCTGCGTCTGCCCGCATCATAGCAATGACGAAAAATAATTACAGGCGACTTTTATTGAACGATTACGTGAGCCAGGCAATGAGCTAAGCGCTTCCAACCTCTATAGAATTAATTCTCACTGCAACCATAAGAAAGAAAGTTTTCCCATTTTACAGATGAGAAGACTGAGATTTAGGTTAAAGAGCTGGCATTGGGGATGGTCAAGGGAGACATTCACTTCATCTGTAGTGTCTGATTTCCTTTCTTTTCTTTTTTTTTTTTTTTACAAACAATAATATATTTATATATTAGTTGTGCATTAAAAATAAGTTTTTTTAAAAAGTGAATTTTTTAAACTGTGGAACATTCTTTTGGGCATATAACGGTTCTTCAAAGAGAAAAGAGATTCATACACATTTTAAAAAGAGAAAGAGAAAGAAAAAGGCAATAGAATACGTCATTGGGTGGAACTTGTTTGGTTTCTTATTTGAACAAACCAAATGTCTAAAAAAAGGAAAATTTGAATGTGAATTCGGTAATTGATATTAATGAATTCTTGCCAGTTTTGTAGGTGTGATAGTGGTATTGTGGTTATGGTTGTTTGTTTTTTAAGTCTTTAGTCTTTTTTTTTTCTTTCTTAAAAAGAGCTGTTGGCCCATCGTGGTGGCTCATGCCTGTAATCCCAGCACTTTGGGAGGCCGAGGCAGGCATATCACCTTAGGTCAGGAGTTCGAGACCAGCCTGACCAACATGGAGAAACCCCATCTCTATTAAAAATACAAAATTAGCCAGGCATGATGGTGCATGTCTGTAATCCCAGCTACTCGGAAGTCTGAGGCAGGATAATGGCTTGAAGCTGGTAGGCAGAGATTGCAGTGAGCTGAGATTGCAGCATTGCACTCCAGCTTGGGCAACAAGAGCGAAACTCCATCTCAAAAAAAAAAAAAAAAAAAAAAAAAAAAAAAAAAAAAAGCTGTTAAGTGACTTGTCCAAGGTTACTTAAGAGCCTCTTTCTCAACTACTCTGACAGCCCCCTAGCAGATTTGAGCAAGTCTACAGTCTGGTGTGTTATGGGGGCCTGTCTACAGGTTTTTGTGACTGTCTCTGTGTGGGTTGGTATGAGGCACTGGTATTATATCTTTGTGGGAGGGAGACTGTGAGTAGCAAGTTTTGAGTGCTAACTGTAGGCCAGCCTTTCTATAATAATATCTTACAGTATTTTAAACTCAGAACAATGCTGGGAGGGAGGAATTACTATTCCAGTATTGCAGATACAAGAACTGAGGCAGATAAAGTAATTGCTTGTGGTCTTACAGTTAGTAAGGAACGGAACTGGATCCCACGTATTTTCACTCCATATCCTAATGGTCTTGCTAATTGATTAAGCCACAGTGGCCTTATAGCCTGTGTAAGAAGTATGCCTGAATATGACTTCATCTAGTGGGTGGAAGTGAACAACTGTGTGTATGATCCCAGCAGGGACTGTCTTCCTGTGATACACCGGGGTGGGAGATGCAGGGAATTACAGATCTGTGGAAGGAAGATTGACTTTAAATAATCCAATTAGCCAGGCTCGGTGGCTCATACCTATAATCCCAGCACCTTGGAAGGTCAAGGTGGGCAGATCACAAGAGGCCAGGAGTTTGAGATCTGCCTCGCTAACATGGAGAAAGCCTGTCTCTACTAAAAATGCAAAAATTAGCTGGGTGTAGTGGCACACATCTGTAATCCCAGCTACTCGGGAGACTGAGGTGGGAGAATCACTTGAACCTGGGAGGTGGAGGCTGCAGCAAGCTGAGATCATACTGCTATACTCCAGCCTGGGCAACAGAAAGACTCTGTCTCAAAATAATAATAATAATAATAATAATAATAATAATAATAAACCAATCAACGGGAATGGGAATGGGAATGATCAGATCCACTAAAGATTTACATGAACTGAATAATTTACCTTGTGGCAAAGTACAGCTAAATTTGCTTTTGAAGTTAGAATCTCCCTCTCTATAATGATAAAAGATACTGTCCATTAAGCACCCCCCAAGCTTCTGTCTCCTTATCTGTAAAGACACAGAGAAACCATGCATATATAGCACACTGTCTGTGACAGAGTAAGGATTCAATAGAGTGACCTTTTTATTGAAGGAAGCATAATGTAATGCATGAAAACCAAAGCAGGGCATAATCTTGGTCTCAAAATTCACTAGCTGAGTGGCCTTAGGCAAGTGACTTCACTTCTGTGGATCTCACTTCCTTCTTCTGTGATAGCAATATAATCGTACTTTAAAAGTTCATAAAACTTAAATGAGATAATATACAAAGTTCTTGGCATAGTGCCTAGCATATAGTAAGTGCCCAGTAAGTGTTCAGAGTTGCTACTTTGTACCAAGTGTTTTATATACATTCTCTCTAAGCCTACAAGCTATTTGATATTCCTGCTCAGGCTCTTTTTGTATTCCAAATGCATACTTGTTCCACTCACCCAGCTGCCTGTCTTTCCGAGAGCAACTTCCTCTATTTGAATGTTTCTGAGAGTCATTGCAGAGCGCTTGGCACAGGGGGCTGAGTGGAAGACCGAGAGGGAAGGACGCTGGCCATAGGAAAAAGCACTATTGTGTGAGTTGTGAGATTGGAGTTAACATCTTGAACTTGCCGTGAACTGATTGTATGACTTTGGTCAACTCATGCTTTTCCTCTCAGAGGCTCAGCTATCCTACCTGTAAAATAAGGAGGGTAGACTAGATGAGCTATGATTTTTTTTTTTTTTTTTTTTTTTTTTTTTTTTTTTTTTTTTTTTGAGACAGAGTCTTGCTCTGTCGCCCAGGCTAGAGTGCAATGGTGTGATCTTGGCTCACTGCAACCTCCGTCTCCCGGGCTCAAGCGATTCTCCTGCCTCAACCTCCTGAGTAGCTGGCATTACAGGCAAGCACCACCGTGTCCGGCTAATTTTGTATTTTTAGCAGAGACGGTTTTACCACGTCGGCCAGGCTGGTCTTGAACTCCTGACCTCAGGTGACCCCACCCACCTCGGCCTCCCAAAGTGCTGGCATTACAGGTGAGAGCGACCGTGCCCGGCCTGATGAGCTATGATGTTGCAAGACTCTCTGGGTAACTGCATGTGTTCAAGAGATTTGAGGAGAATGTGAAAGTGACTATGAATTCTGTTGGACTGTGAGAGTGTATGAAAGAAGAGTGTTGGGTGAGTTGCAGGGTTGTGGGTATGGTTTCAACAACATTAATGACAATGATTGAAAGGAACTCATGACTACACTTCCTTAAGATGAAGTATATCAGTGTGAGACTGCACAGGAGTGAATATTGGGCACCTGGGCACGTTTATGTAGGTGGGAGTGTGTAAGCATCAAATTCTGTGCATGTGATGTGTGCAAGAATGTGGGTGTAATGGTGTGAAAATTATAAGACAAATTATGTGAGAATAAGAGGGTATGGGTGTGGTTGTAAGGGAAGTATATGGGTTGTGGGATTAGATGTGAATGTGTGAGTGCAGAGGTGACATATGTGTGAGGGATACTGACAGAGAGAGGGGAGTGGGGGAGGGTTCTGCAGAGCAGGCACCCCAGGCAGGAAGAACCTTAGACATTTTACCCTCCCCGCTTTCCTCCCCTTGTGGGGTCCTCTAGAGTGACCTATAGTGCACTGTTTCCACCACAGTTCTATGCCCCTCAGCCGTGGTATCTGGTGCATTTTTTTTTTTTTTTTTGAAATGAAGTCTCTCTCTGTTGCCCAGGCTGGAGTGCAATGGCGCTCCACCTGCACTCACTGCAACCTCTGCCTCCCAGGTTCAAGCAATTCTCCTGCCTCAGCCTCCTGAGTAGCTGGGATTACAGGCGCGTGCCACCATGCCCAGCTAATTTTTGTATTTTTAGTAGAGACGGTGTTTCACCATGTTGGCCAAGCTGGTCTGGAACTCCTGACCTTAGGTGATTCACCCACCTTGGCTTCCCAAAGTGCTGGGACCACAGGCATGAGCCACTGCACACAGCCCAGGGACACCTTTTGGGGAAAACTGAAGTTAACACTTGAGGTCCCACTGTGGGCAAACCCGGTGTAGCCTCCCTTTCTATACTCTCCCTAACAGCCTTGGCCAGAGACTTCAGAGATAGCGGCAAGACTGACAATGGGAGAATATCCTTGGGGTTGGAGAGGCTGAAACAGACCTCATCCCCACACTGAGGTGGTTAGGGAGGCTTTGGTGGGAATATAACCCTTTCTTAAGAATATTCATGCAGGACTTCAGCTTATGAGGTTGAGATTTATGACTATACAAAGAACACAGACAGATACACAATTACACCAGGAAACAAGGCTTACCTAGATCTTCATAATCACAGATGTGTCCACATACACACACACACAGAGAGAGAGAGAGAGAGAGAGAGAGAGAGAGAGGAGAGAGACAGAGAGAGAGAGAGAGAGAGAGAGAGAGAGAGAGAGAGAGAGAGAGAGGGAGGGAGGGAGAGGGAGGAGAGAGAGAGAGAGAGAGAGGGAGGGAACTGGTCTGAATCAGAGTTTTTGTTGTTGTTGTTTTGTCTTTCAAGAAAGTGCTCATTCATTTAAGCCACGGTGTTCAGGGTGTTCAATCTTTTGGCTTCCCTGGGCCACATTGGAAGAAGAAGAATTGTCTCAGGCCATACATAAAATACACTAACACTAGCTATAGCTGATGAGCTAAATATAAATATATATGTGTGTATGTGTATATATGTGTGTGTGTGTGTGTGTGTATCTGTGTGTGTGTGTGTATACATATATATAATATTTTAAGAAAGACTATAAAGTTGTGTTGGGGCATATTCAAAGCCATCCTGGGCTGCATGCGGCCCGTGGGTCATGGGTTGGACAAACTTGATTTAAGCAAAGGATAAAGGACTAATAATACCCTCTTCGGATAGGAATACACAGAGATACAACGTTTGGGGAAGGCGGTTTGACAGTGTGTGCCCAAATATAAAATATCCTCGTTGCCCCTGTGTCCTTAAGAAAGGGTCCCTGTGTCCAGCCTGAATCCAATAATTCCATTTCTAAGAATTTACCATAAGGAGATAATTGTACAAGTGCAAGAAGATCTGTCTGCAAATACATTCATCTCAGGGTGTTTTAAATAGTGCAAAACTGTTGGCATGGTGGCTCACACCTGTAATCCCAGGATTTTGGGAGGTCGAGACAGGTGGATCACCTGAGGTCAGGAGTTCAAGACCAGCCTGGGCAACATGGTGAAACCTCATCTCTACTAAAAATATAAGAATTAGCCAGGCATGGTTGTGCACACCTATAATCCCAGCTGCCTAGGAGGCCGAGGCACGAGAATCACTTGAACCTGGAAGGCAGACATCACAGTGAGCTGAGATTGTGCCATTGCACTCCAACCTGGGCAACAAAGCAAGACTCCATCTCAAAAAATAAAATTAAATTTAAAAATTGTGGCTGGGCGCGGTGGCTCACGCATGTAATCCCAGCACTTTGGGAGGCCGAGGCAGGTGGATCACGAGGTCAGGAGATCGAAACCATCCTGGCTAACATAGTGAAACAACACCATGTCTACTAAAAACACAAAAAATTAGCCAGGCATGGTGGTGGGCGCCTGTAGTCCCAGCTACTTGGGAGGCTGAGGCAGGAGAATGGTGTGAACCCAGGAGGCGGAGCTTGCAGTGAGCTGAGATCGCGCAACTGCACTCCAGCCTGGGCGACAGAGCGAGACTCTGTCTCAAAAAAAAAAGAGTGCAAAACTGCGAACCTAAATGTTTGTCAACAGAAGACTGGCTTAGTACGTAATGCAATGGACTACAATGCAACTACTGAAACAATCATATAGCTCTCTTTATTGAAAAGGAATGGTGTTCATGCTATATTATTGATTAAAATGGTAGATTATGGAATAGAACATAGAATATTAGTCTGTTTATATTGCACACCTATATCCATGTTTATTTAAAGGCAGAAAGAGCTGTCTGGTAGGATGGTCACTAAAATAGCAATAGTGGTCCTGTGACTCCAGTGGGCTTTATTTCTGGTTTTCCTTATATTTTCTGTATAGTTTACAGTTTTTACAGTGATGATGTGTCTTTTTTTTTTTTTTTTTTTGAGATGGAGTTTCGCTCTTGTTGCCCAGTCTGGAGTGCAATGGCGCAATCTCGGCTCACTGCAAACTTCGCCTCCCAGTTTCAAGGAATTCTCCTGCCTCAGCCTCCTGAGTAGCTGGGATTACAGGCATGTGCCACCACATCCAGCTAATTTTTTCTATTTTCAGTAGTGACAGGGTTTCTCCATGTGGTTGGCTGGTCCGTGGTCTCGAACTCCCGACCTCAGGTGATCCACCTGTCTTGGCCTCCCAAAGTGCTGGGATTACAGGCATGAGCCACTGTGCTTGGCAGTCTTTCTTTAAAGATAGAAAGAAAGAAAGTTGCTTTTTGGGTGCTGTGCCCTCTCTGTGCCAGTCTCTGCTTGGCACAGACAGCACAGCAATGAACAAGGCAGTGGCTCCTTAGGAACTACCCAGGATTACACCTCCACAGCAAAGGTGCTGGGAGTCACAGTGACCTTGATGGTGGCATTCCAAATGCCCTACAACTACAAACTGTGTCCTCTTCCTTCTGCCTGCCCCTTGCCTGTGTTCAAATGATCTGTGTGCATTTTTTGGAACCACAGTGAGAAGATGGGGGTCACCTAGAGAACCTGTGGGCTTGGACATAGGGGAGGGGGGCGGTTGGGCAAGACTGGGACAGCTTCGGAGACACCCTTTGGAAAGGAGAACTGGGGGGCTTCTGTCCTTGGTGCCCCTATGTCCATAAGAAAGGTTCCCTGTGTCCAGCCTGAATCATTTTTTACTTTCTCGGTGAAAATAATCCTCCTGAAAGTGCCTGAAATCATTCTTCTCTGGGGACACACTCCTTAAAACCTTGGGGCTGTAAGTGATCCTAGAAGCCAAGGATTTCATTGTTCCCCATACTAGTCCCATTTTGGGGAGCTTTAGCCTCTGCTTGAACACCTCCACGGCAGGAAACTCACTCTCTCTTGAAGTAGGTCTCTTCTGTTTCAGGCAGCTGTAATGATTAGAAAGTTCTTTCTTAAGTAAAGAGCCCAGGCCAGGGCTAGAGGTCACGCGGTTTTTTTTTAATCTCCTAGCAGGTCTTCAGCGGGCTGAGCTGGGTGCATTGCCCTTGAGTCCAGGAGTTCGTGAACACCTGGGCGACTTGGGCGTTTAACTTACGTCGTCTACAAAAAATAAATCTCAAATTAGCTTGGCCGCATTGTACGGGTGTTCTTAGCCCCAGCTATTCAGGAGGCTGAGGGGGAGCGATACCTTGAGCCTGGCAGAGATTTTGGCAGATGTATGCAAGATGCACGTAAGCCTCGTCTGGTGCCATCACTCAGCTGTGAGCACCCGTGACTCCTACAAAATATAAAAAAAAAATAAAAAAAAAAAAAAAAAAAAAAAAAAAAGGAAGAAAAGGAAATATTGAAAAAGGCCAAGAGGAATATGGACAATGATGACGATGTTAACTCTTTCTGCCTCCCTGCCGCGACACACAACCCACATACCCACACAAAATAGGTTTTCTGGGGGAAGGGGGGGGTAATTGGCCGTTGTGAGTCGTGCGTTCTCCTTGAACATTTATTTTTGTCGCTTTAGCTTTGTTCTTTTTTTTTGCTTTTGCATTCTTTTGATGATCTCCGTTCTGTTTTTTCATCTAACACACACCCCACATTTTTTTGCGGATGTGCCTTTTCCTACCCTGCAAGGAGATGTTCTTCAAGGATCATGTTACTATGATCTGACTGTTTCTGTCTCCCCCAAATTTATAAGTTGTACATGCCACTGACCTTCATGTCCACGGCCACAATCTCAGACTTCTCAGACTTGCATTTTGCACCTTTTTCTGTGGTTGTTTTTAACTCGTTGTAGGCTTCCTACATAGACTGAGAACTATTCCCTGAGGATAGGTTTACAATTTTATTTTTTTCTGTAATTCTAGCATACAGCTTCAATGCGTGACACCTAGTAGACATGCAGGAAACAGTTGAATGAACGTGGAGTTGTTGAAGAAGGGGTGCATGACATTGTGTCCAGGCTATTAAGCCTTTTTGTCTTAAAGTCAGTCTTGGAATGGGGGGTGGAGGGGAGAAAGGCATTCAACTTCATTTAATCTCAATGCTAGATGGTTGTGTGGCCTCGGGCAAGTTACTGGGTCTCTTAGAGCCTTAGTTTCCCATCTATGAAGTGAGGTACATAATAGTATTTGTCCCACATGGCTGTAATAACAAATCAGATGTAGCAATTAGTGCGAAGTGCGTGCCACAGTGTCTGCCACAGACTAAGCGCCATTACTATCACTTGTGTTGTTTTGGAGGGGGGAGTACACACGGTTTGCATTATATATGTTATAGCTAGCTAATTTTCTTCAGCTAGTAAATAAAACCTCTGCCCATATTCACAGTTTCCAGTC
Organism: Rhinopithecus roxellana; assembly: GCF_007565055.1. Classification (NCBI taxonomy): domain Eukaryota; kingdom Metazoa; phylum Chordata; class Mammalia; order Primates; family Cercopithecidae; genus Rhinopithecus; species Rhinopithecus roxellana. The sequence continues at coordinate 72,701,155 of NC_044559.1, forward strand.
TCCAAATGCCACCTCTCAAATGCCCAGACATCCTTAGGAAGTCACTCTCCACTCCCCTGTTGAATAGACAGCACTGTATGTGTTTCTCTTTAAGATTACAGGAACACGGCATCATTTGGAGTGAATAGCCCCCTCCTCGACAGTGAACTCCAGGAAGGCAAGGGTAGCCTGGTAATCTCAATCTCCCTTTGCCTGCAGTAGGTCTGACCTGTGAGAGAGGCTCAAAAATGTTGGGTGAATTTAGGGGAACTTCAGAGCTTCTGGAAATCTGAAAATGTATTGAAAATTGATGAATATGTGATAAAAATGGCCACTCTTCAAGGCACTGACCTGACTTGCCAATGAATTTCATGGGTGTCGGGGGCTAAAATACAATGTAAGTGATGCCACAGTCTCAATCTATTTAGGGCATCCCTCCCCCACTTTTTTCTTTTTTTTTGTTTGAGATGGAGTCTCGCTTCCCTGTTCACCCAGGCATGGGCCACCAGTGCAGGGGCACGATCTCTTGCCCCACTGGCCAAGTTATTATCTCTGGTCATGCCATTCTCATGCCTCACTCTCCAAGTAGCTGCGGACTACAGGCCACCACCACCCACCACTGGCTAATTTCTTTTTTTTTTTGCTTTTTTTTTAGTAGAGACACCAGGGTTTCACCGCTGTTAGCCAGATGTCTTGATTCTGAACATCACTGACGCTTTTTCTTATAATGATCTTACACACCTCACGCCTCTCTCAAATGGCCTTTGGATTACAGGCAGAGCCACCGGGCCCAGCCCCACTTCCCTTTTTGTTAGGAAAGAAAGGGGTTTTCTTCAGGCACGGTCGGCTTATGCTGTAATCCAGCCTACCTTTTGGGATGGATTTGACAGACGGCCAGGCACAGATCATCTGAGGTTGAGAGTTCACAGACCAAGCTTTTTTTCCTGAACAACAGGGAGAAAACCCCACTACTCCTATCTAAACAATTTTAAAAAAATCAGCCGGACCATTCGCGTGGTGCGAATGCCTGTTAATTCCAGCTAACTTGGGAGGATAAGGCAGGAGCAATCGCTGACACCCACGCTGATTGTGTGGTGGTCTTGTTGCAGTGATGCCTTTAGAGATTGCGCCAATTGCACTCCAGACTGGGCAACAGAGCGAGCTCCATAAAAAAAAAAGAAGAAAGGAGAAAGAAAGAAAAGAAAGAAAGAAAAGAAAGAAAAAAGAAGAAAGAAAAGAAGAGAGGAGAGAGAGAGAAGGGAAAGAAAGAAAGAAAAAGAAAGAAAGAAAGGAAAGAAAGAAGAAAGAAAGAAAGAAAGAAAGAAAGAAAGAAAGAAAGAAAGAAAGAAAGAAAGAAAGAAAGAAAAAAGAAAGAAAGAAAGAAGGAAGGAAGGAAGGAAGGAAGGAAAGAAAGAAAGAAAGAAAGAAAGAAAGAAAGAAAGAAAGAAAGAAAGAAAGAAAGAAAGAAAGAAAGAAAGAAAGAAAGAAAGAAAGAAAGAAAGAAGGAATTAGCCTGATGTTTGTCTGGAGATACCATTACCACAAAGGGGAGAGGTGTTCTCCTCTTCCCCTTCTTCCTCTCTCCTGCCTTACATGGTCCCTCTACAGATTCCCTAGACAGTATTATCAGCCAGTATGGCTCTGTTCTGGTCCAGGCATGCTGTAAGAGTGCTTTTGCAGGGGCTAGCCTGAAACACTGTTTCCTCTGTCATGCTAGCCCATAGATATTAACTTACCTGAAGTGTGGCTTAATGGGAGCACACTTAGGAGGGGTGGGAAAAACGACCCCCGAACTCAGAGAGAGCTGTGATCGGGATTCTATTTCCCATGCACTGGTGCACCCACCTGTGGCCTTTGTGCACAGGTATTCACTGTGGACTCAGCAGAATGTTAATAATAACACTTAATAACAATACTCGTCGCTTGTACTGCATTGAATGGTTTCTCAGATCACTTTTACATAGTCTCACTACAACTAATCCTCAGGGAGTGAGGTGTGTGGGGGCAGATATTGTTTCTACCTTGCAAATGGGGAAACTGAGGCCCACGGGACTTGCCCAGGGCCACACAATTAATTAAGGCAGAGCTGAGAGGTGAACTCACGTCTCAGGATGTTGCACAAACCTGGGCACTGGCACGTGTAGGTGTTACCTGCACACACCTGAGGGGGCTTTTTAAATTAAAAAAAATATTCAATTTTGGAGAGCAGCTCTTGCTATGTTGCCCGGACTGGTCTCGAACTCCTGGCTCAGGTGATTCGCCCGCCTCACGCCTTGCAAAGTACTGGGATTACAGGTGTGAGCCACCGCGCCGAGACCTGAGGGGCTTTTGAAGGCAGAGGCTCTAAAAGAGCTGAGGCTGAACTGTCCCAAGCCTCAGCTAGAGCCTCACAATTAGGCCTTTTCTTGTGAACCCATGGAGCTGATCTTGGCGACCCCACCCAGGCCCCCGCCTCCCCATCGCTCTCTGGGGGTGCCGGGCTGCTCCTGCTGGGCAGAGGGGCCAGGCAGGGAGCCGGAGCCGGCGGCGTCGGGTGGGCCCGCGCCTGCAGGTGCGAGGAAGGCTCGGGTCTCCCGCCCATCCTCCGGGCCCGCACACCGAGGCTTGGGCCGCCCGCGGCCGCCCCCTGGTGGAAGTCGGCGTGTCAGGCACGGCGAGGTCACCTGGCCCCGGCTGAGGTGGCGGCTCTCGTGGCTCTCTCGGGCGCCCGCTCCCCCGCCGCCTCCCCCACTCCCTCCACTTTGGGGATAATTTAACATGTTTCACAGTAACTTTCCCGTAATGGCTGCGGAGGCTTTGGAAATGCAGCCTCCCGCTTTATCGGCGGCCGCGCTAATGGTTATCTCGCAGCCGTGCCCCCGGCGATCCTGTCAGGAGTAAATAGAAGCTGACACAGTCATTTGCTTAAATCTTCTCCACACTTTTGCCACATTTCCCTCCAGAGGATACCCCTGAAACAACAATTATTTGAAATGTCACGCGTTTCTGCCCCTGGGCTACCAACAAATGAACATTAAATCTATTAACAGCAAAAATAAAAATAAAAATAAATTAAATGTTTACTTTTCGGAAGGCGTGAGAGGCCTGAGTCAGGGAAGGGCCTAAGGAGAGTCAGGGACAGGGACAGAGGCAGAGACAGAGACAGGGACAGGGACAGAGGGAGAGACAGGGACAGGGACAGAGGGAGAGATGGGACAGAGGGAGAGACAGAGACAGGGACGGAGAGACAGGAACAGAGGGAGAGACAGGGACAGAGGGAGACACAGGACAGGGACAGAGGGAGAGACAGAGATGGAGAGACAGGGACAAGGACAGAGGGAGCCACAGGACTGGGACAAAGGTAGAGACAGGGACGGAGGGAGAGACAGGGACAGAGTGAGAGACACTGATGGGGCACCAGAGGCAGAGAGGGAGGCATACACCAGGCAGACAGCTCGGAGCAGGTGGACGGGGTTCCGGGAAAAGGGAGAGACAGACAAACAGGGATATACCCATAGATATATAGATATATCCATCTCCCTATCTATCTATTTCTCTATCAAATTTAGAGAGGTGTGTGTATATATACGTGTGTGTATAGAGAGAGAGCCTAAAGACACATAAGACAAAGCAGAAACTGAAACCAAAAAAAGACCCTTGTGGAAAAACAGACTCCAAGAGAGAAGGGAGGAGGCCAAGGCAGATGCCCAGAGTATGAGACACCAAAAAAAGCAGAAAGAGGCATCCTCCATCCATAAATGGCAGCCCTCCCACCCCACATTTTTAAAAAGTAAAGTTCAAACCAGAACCTGCAGCACGCTCTGCTAATGGTGCTCACCAGCTTAGGGTCTCACTCCCGCAGCCTGGTTCCGTTTGGACCTTAGCGGGGCTTGCCTGGTCAGCCTAACCAGGAGGGGGAGGTCTCACGCCCCTCATCACTGGTCCAGCAGCAGAATGGGTGGAAGGCGTGGAGACCCGGAAGCAGGAGATTTTGGGGACAGCAGAGCAGGTGTCGCAGCAAAGCAGATAGGCCACTGCTGGCCTCACAGCGTCTGGGGCCCCATGGCCATGCTGGCCCACACTGCAGCTCAGTTTCTCCATCTGTACAGTGGGAAGCAGGTCCCTGAACTGCTGCAGGTGACCCCAGTGAGCCTGAAGTGTTCTAACAAGTGCAGGGGCTCAGTTGTCCTGCCGTGGGCCCGTGTGACAGTGGGGAGAAGTCATGCCTGGTCACGTGGAAGGATCTGGGGTGTGTGATCTTGTGCTTTCATTCCCATAGGTCAGTGCCTCACTCATGCAGGTGTCTGTGGCCCTAGAGCACCCCCAGAGGGAAACCACCCAGGGCGGGCCAGGAAGCTCTCTGGTCATGGAGGGCCATACCTGCCACCAGAACCAGGGCTCAGTGAGGGGCCTTTGAAGGGTTTGAGGGGCAAGCAGTGGAGGGGTCAGTGAGGAGGGTCAGAGAGAGAGTCCTGGGAGAGGAAGGACGGCTGGAGGAGCCAGTGGGTGGGTGGGGCTGCATGAGGGGCTGGTGTGAGCTGTTCTCACCTCCTGACTCCTCCTCCCTTGGCGTCTCCCCCGCCAGGGGACATTTTCTGTGACATTTTCAGTTGAAATATAAATGGGTTGAATTTCATTGTGTGAAGTGGAGGGCTCTCTGGGTCCTGGGTCAGGCGCCTCTGGATCCCTTTCTCGTCCCCTCCTGAGGACGTTGTGTCCAAGCTGGGGCTGCACCACTGGGACCTTCGTTATACGTTACTGGGTATGAACACTGGCTTCGTACACTGCATGCACCAATAACTCATGTTCAAACACAAAAGCAAGGCTGTGACTGCTCTTACATGACTGCTTTAAATTTGCACATTTTAGCCTCATATGAACCCACACTCTGAACTCTACATGCCAAGCACACTCAAGTGTACACACAGACGTTCACCTTCCACATTTGAACATCATCTTGCACACTCAGACACACATACAAGATCTCCTTCCCCAGCCCTCCACCCTGACCATGCCCACCCCCATCCTCTCACTCCAAAAGAGAATGGCAAAGGGTACGTATGGCTGGGTCACTAAGGCTGTGTCCCTGTCTGCATGTAAAGTTGTATATGTGTGCCTGTGTGTGTGACTGACAAAGAAAATATGCATGTATTTCTGAGTCTTTGAATGTGGACATGTTGCCGCATACAAGAAGATTCTGTGTGTGTGCGTGCGTGTGTGTGTTGGAGGGTTGTGTGCTCGTGTGGTTGTGTGTGACTGAGAGTGTGTGATGGGGGTGTGGGGGGGTGAGTGCTATTTAAATAAAAAAGAAAGGAAGTGAATCAGGGTCGTTTCCATTTTAATTGTAAAACAGATAAGCACTAAACACTTTGAAAAAGTAAATGACTTGAGAATAATTACTCTCTATTACCCAGCGTCCCAGGGGGGCAGTTGGAGGAGCCCAGATGGCTACAAAAATGGGATTTAGCAGAAAATTGAAGACATTATTCACCGTAACACATTATCAATTACCTTCATATCAATTACAATAACCTTACATTAGCGAGGGGCCCCGAGACCCTCAAGCCCCGAGACTGTGGAATCACTGCAGCCCCGTGGGGGATGGGCGGGAGGCGGGGTAAGAGGATGGGAGGGGACTGGGAGCGTCCTGCCTCCTCTCTCCTGGAGATGCTGCCTGCTCAGGTCTCATACCCCATTCCAGGTCTCCATTCCCCAAACTCCTCCCAGCCCCAGCACCCTGGGCTGGGGGGTCATGTGGAGGATGATGTCTGAGAGCAGGAGGTAAGCTGAGGAGGTGAAGGGCAGGAAGGAAAGAGATGGACAGAGAGAGACTGAGGCCAGGAGGTGGAGGTGATAAGAGGCTGAGCAGGAGGGAAAGGAAGGGATGGGAGGAAAATAGGGGATGGTCTAGATGGGTCCAAGAAATCTGAGAAGATGAGGAGACAGAAAATTCAAAAGAGTAAGGGGGACAACGTACTGAAAAGTCACCTTTTAGAAATGCTGCCTTTACTCTGTGGTTATTTCCTAAGCCACCCACCCCTCCTTTCCTCCCCGCTCCCCCTAAGCACTTAGGGCTTTTCTAGCCTTTCATGTCTCCCATCAGCCCCACATCCTGCCCACTTAGTTTCTATGTGATTCTCTCCTCCTCTCACCCCAGATTATCTCTGATGAAGAGGATGAGGGGGTCCTCATGAGAATGGGCTGACTGTCACCTGCAGTAGAACCTCAGAAGCAAGACAAAAGGAAGAACTTCCTCGAGGAAGACTCCAACATTGAATCCACGTGTCTAGGCTGTGACCATCAGTGGGGAAAGGAGCCCGAAGCTTCCACAAGGGCAGGGTCTGAGGAAGAGTGAGAACGAAGAGTGTAGTGATTCCAACCCTCACTGCTCCTTGCTCCCCCAGCCCCCACCAGCACACATACCACCCTTCACTGGCTTGTGGGAAACCAGCCAAGCCAGGCTCCAGATCTGTCCTGCCCAGTATGGTAGCCACTAACCACGTGTGACTATTGAGCGGTTGAATGTGGCTCATCCAAATGGAAATGTGCTGTAAATGAAAAATACACACCAATTTTTAAAGATTTACTATGAAAAATGTAAAACGTGTTAATTCTTTACAAAATATTGATTACACGTTAAGATGATATTAACTTGGCTATATTGTGGTTAAATAAAATATCTTATCAAAATTAAGCTGGGGCCAGGCACAGTGTCTCACACCTGTAATCCCAGCACTTTGGGAGGCCCAGGCAGGAGAACTGCTTGAGCCTAGAGTTCAAGACCAGCCTGGGCAACATAGCAAAACCCCATCTCTAAAACAAATTTTAAAAATTAGCCAGGTGTGGCAGTGCGTGCCTGTAGTCCCAGCTACTCTGGAAGCTAAGGTGCGAAGATTGCTTGAGCCCAGGAGATTGAGGCTGCAGTGAGCTATGATTGCGCCACTGCACTCTAGCCTGGGTAACAGGGCAAGACTTGTCTCTAAAAACAAACAAAAAGTTGGCTTGATGGTCAACTGGCTACTCTGGAGGCTGAGGTGGGGGAATTACTGAATTGCTTGAGCCTAGGTGTTCAAAGCTGCAGTGCTCCATGATTGCGCTTGTAAATAGCTACTGTACTCCAACCTGGGTAATATAGCAAGACCCCATCTCTAAAAGAAAACATAAATAACAACATTTTTTTTTTGAGACAGAGTCTCACTCTGTTGCCCAGGCTAGAGTATGGTGGCACATTTTTGGCTCACTGCAACGTCCACCTCTTGAGTTCAGGTAATTCTCATGTCTCAGCCTCCCAAGTAGCTGGGATTACAGACATGTACCACCACACCTGCCTAATTTTTCTATTTCTAGTAGAGATGGGGTTTCACCATGTTGGCCAGGCTGATCTCAAGCTGGTCACTGCCTGGTCAGGATTACTCCTGACCTCAAGTAATCTGCCAACCTCGGCCTCCCAAAGTGCTGGGATTACAGGCCTGAACCACCGCACCTGGCCAATAAATATGTTTTTAAAAAATAGGCTGGATGCGGTGGCTCATACCTGTAGTTCCAGCACTTTGGGAGGCCCAGGCAGGAGGACTGTTTGAGCCCAGGAGTTCAAGACCAACTTGGGGTACAAAGCAAGACCCATCTCTAGAATAAATAAATAAATAGGTTTTTGTTTTTTTGTTTGTTTGTTTGTTTGTTTGAGATGGAGTCTCACTCTGTCGCCCAGGCTGGAGTGCAGTGGCACCATCTCAGCTCACTGCAACCTCTGCCTCCCGGGTTCAAGCGATTCTCCTACCTCATCCTGCCTCAGCCTCCTGAGTAGCTGGGACTATAGGCACATGCCATCACACCTGGCTAATTTTTGTATTTTTAGTAGAGACAGGGTTTCACCATGTTGGCCAAGATCGTCTCAATCTCCTGACCTCGTGATCCACCCATCTCGGCCTCCCAAAGTGCTGGGATTACGGGCATGAGCTACTGCGCCAGGCCTAAATAAATAGTTTTACCTTTTTTTTTTTTCTTTTTTTACCTTTGTAAAAGGAAATGTAGTCACTATAAAATTTTGAATTGTATATGTGGCTCACGTTATATTTCTATTGAACAGTGCTGGGCTAAAGCATCTGGCAAGGAAAGGGTTAAAGGGAGGAGCAAATTCTGGGTCTCCTCCCTGGGCTTCACCCCAATGGGGTTCCAGTTTTCCACTTCAGAGAAAGGAGCTCCCCAAGGACCAAACTTTCTGAGATGGAGCTGAGGTAGGAATGCCAGGATCTACCTGTTCTTTTTCCTCTCCTGAAACCCAGCGCCAGATGTCAACCACCCAGGCCAGGATGTTCATGGACACAGAAGCCCAGGAAGAACAGTCAGAGCTTCCCACATACAGCTCTTCCCCACCCAATGCCCACCCCCCAACATGTGCACACAGATTTTTTTTTTTTTTTTTTTTTTTTTTTTTGAGACGGAGTCTCGCTGTGTCGCCTAGGCTGGAGTGCAGCAGCATGATCTTGGCTCACTGCAAGCTCTGCCTCCCGGGTTCACGCCATTCTCCCACCTCAGCCTCCCGAGTAGCTGGGATTACAGGCATCCACCACCACACTCGGCTAATTTTTTGTATTTTCAGTAGAGACAGGGTTTCACTGTGTTAGCCAGGATGATCTCAATCTCCTGACCTCAGGTGATCTGCCCGCCTCAGCCTCCCAAAGTGCTGGGATTACAGGTGTGAGCCACTGCACCCAGCCTAGATTTTCTTTCTTTCTTTTTTTTTTTTTTTTTTTTTTGAGACGGAGACTCGCTCTGTCGCCCGGGCTGGAGTGCAGTGGCGGGATCTCAGCTCACTGCAAGCTCTGCCTCCCGGGTTTACGCTGCCTCGGCCTCCCGAGTAGCTGGGACTACAGGTGCCCGCCTAGTTTTTTGTATTATTTTAGTAGAGACGGGGTTTCACCGTGTTAGCCAGGATGGTCTCGATCTCCTGACCTCCTGATCCGCCCGTCTCAGCTTCCCGAAGTGCTGGGATTACAGGCTTGAGCCACCGCGCCCGGCCCAGCCTAGATTTTCAATCCTCACAAACTCACCTACACATTTCCACTTCTCCCACAGGGCATGCATGCATGCACACACTTCCTGCTCTTTTGCACAATCTCACATTCCCACAGGCCAGACACATGCACTCACCCTGTCTGCCCTGTGACATCTTCATGTAGATACACATGCATTCACACATCCATGTGGACACATGCTTCCCACCCCACACACAGAGCAGGGTAAGGAAGGCAGGCCGGGCAAAGCTGTCAACTTGATTCATGGTGTGTGTGTGTGTGTGTCCAGGAGAGTGAGAGCTAATAGTGTCCCCCTCCCCCAGGCTGGGCCCAGAGGACTAATTGCCAGTAATGAGCTAAAAGGAGCTCAGAGCTGGCCTCAGGCACCGGATGAAGATGTTTCCAGAGACCAGCCAGATCTGTCCTGCTGTTTTGTTGATAGAAAATCCTTTTCCTCTGGTGTCCCCTCTCTGTCTCTGTCTCCCCTCCTGTGGCTCCCTCTGGTTCCTGCAGCCTCTGAGGGGTCCAGCCATACCCCACCCACTGCCTCTCCCATCAGCCTCTCTGCCTCCTTCTCCCAGTCGTCCTGCCCCATCATGGCATTTGCCCTCCATCCTGCCCCCTTCTCTTCTCCCTTGTGGGGACCTCTCAGGGTATCCATTGCTGAGCAAGCAGATTCCCAGAGGCGTGCACCAGGGCTAATGGGGAAGGTTGCAAGGAGGTTGATTGTAACTGAATCTAAGAAAAATCTGTCCCGTAAGGAGATCTGCCCAATAGTAGAATGGGACAGAGCTGAGTTCCTTACTATGGATATAGTCAAGCAGCGCCCATTGAGGATGCTGCAGAAAAGACTGCCCCACTGGAAAGGTATTGCACAGAATGACCTAGGGGCCTCTTCCTGGGATTATTGGAGTTACTCACAAATTATTAATACGAGCTTCACTAGTATTAATTATTATAGTTACCATAGGTTAAGTACCTATAAAATGCGAGGTACTTGACATTTTTAGTTAGCTCTCTTCATCCTCACAAAACCCCTGCGAGGTAGACGTTATTATCCTCATTTTACAGAGGAGTAAACCGAGGCTCAGAGAGGTTACACTAAATGGTGAAGTCACATGGTTAGTCACAGAGCTGGAATGTGAAACTAGTCTGTCTGACTATAATGCCCATGCCATTTCCACTAAAACTCATTCATTCTCTCAACAAACATTCACTCATCAAATAGAGATCTTATGATGTTGCAAGTAAAGACTGAAAGTGATAGGCATCCTTAAACTAAAAGGAATTTGGGGCGAGGTGTGATGGTGGCAACCAGTGTCTCAGTTTAGAATTGGAAGAAGAAAAATCCCCACGAGAGGCTCCCTCTGCCTTCCCTAGGTGGTTGTATGTGTCTGGTGTACACACTTGCTCGTGTGTGTCTACAAGGCAGGCATATCTGGATGTGTATGAATCCACATGGGGACACTCAAAGAGCCAGCAGCTCTGGGGGAGAGCTTGGGAGCACGATAGCCTGGTGTCCCAGCCTGATGGTTACTGGGGCAAATGTGCTTCTAGGGCAACCCAGTCCTTGCTTTTGGCACATCCAAGTCATTCAGTGAGGGCCAGGCCCAGGTCAGAGGGACTCTGGGGGCAACAGGATCTGAGGCCCTGTATGTACTCTTCAGTTCCCCTTTCTCCACCCTCACCCCTATATTAGAAGCAGAGGTGGGCAGAGGAAGGAAGGAGAGAAAAGTAGGGACAGTGGCTAGTGTAGGAGAGGGCAGGGGTGGCACCCAGAGATTTGGAAGCTCTTTATGATGCAAATACGTGTAAAAGCTCTGCATTGCCTCCCCTGAGAAAGAAGCCTAAAATTGAAGTCTAATTATAATGAATGATTGTTAATGAGTTGTCTAAACATAATAGATGGAAAGAATTAAATACCCAGAAGAAACAGGGTTTCATTAATGCACAATAAAGAAACCACAAGTGGGGTGAGCAGAGCCCTCCCCTGTCATGGAAAACATCGCCTCTCTTCTATATGGGCCTGGCAGGTGGGAGCAAGGCCAGGCCCCCAAAATTGGGAAGCTTGGGATCTTTAGGTGACCCTGAATGCTGGGGGCACTCTCTACAAGGGTGGGCACTGCCTGAGCCCACACCTGCTTGGGTGTGCCTCTGCATGGGTGCCCACTTTAGTCATGCTCTCTGCAGCCTCTAAGAGTTTGGTCATAGCAGGTGGGTGTGGACGTGAGTATGTGTGTTTCTATAGTAGGCTCCAGTGGATGGTGCCATGTGGAATATTGGAAAGGCATGCCCCTTCCAGGTCAAGAGCAGCCTTTGGGCTTTGGTGGTCCTGCCCCTGCACCTCGGCAACCTGGGAGGAAAAACAGCTAGGAGAGGACACACACACCTGTATACACATATGTGTACAATTCTGAAGGTCGCATTCACCTGAACTCAGAGAGCCGGAAGGAAGAACAGTACAGTTCATCTAGTCCGAACCAGACCACCATGCAGATGAAGTCCCTGAAGCCCAGAGAAGGAAAGTGGCAAGTCCAAGGACACACAGCTCAGAGCCAGACCTCACACACCTCCAGTTTGCTCTAGTTTTTAGAATGGCCATTTCTCACACATGCATGGTTTGGAGTAAGGCCACACACACAATAAGATACTGATCTACATAAACACATATCACACACAGGCAAGACAGGCCCCAGGCTCTCCTTGGTAAGGCATGAACATTTGGGGGTTCCTGGGGAGGCAATAGAAGCCATGCTTCTGTAGGGAGAGGTTGGGCAATGCCAAGTGGTCCCAGGGTGGCACATTGTGCAGGAACACACATAGCATGGGCTGATGCAGGGCAGAGCCTGAGAGCTGGAGAGAAGCGGGCTTTGATTGACAGGTTAATGAAGCACTTTATACTGGTGGTGTAACTGCAGAGGCAGGCTGTGAGCAGGCTCGCACACACACACCCACACACAAACATGCACACCCTGACACACAGGCGACACCCAGCAGGGCAGGAGCAAAGCTGGCCAACCTCCCGAGTGGCCTCCCCACACCCAGCAGGACACCCTCTCTACAGTGCCACCCTTTACTTCCCTTGGTTCTTGTGGGTTTGGTGTAATTCTGGAGTCACATTGATTTAGTCACATTGATTAGGTCGTGCATGGATGGGGAGGTGGGGGAACCAAGGGCACCCAGTTCTCTGTACTCCCTGTTGGGGTGACCTCCTCCACGGAGGGATAAGGAGAAGACTCCCTCCAACACTGAGCCCAAATACCCAGGCCCAAATACCATCTCCTTGCTGGAGTTGGGGGTTGCGTGGGCATGGGAGTTATTCTGGATGGACATGCAGGTCTTTAGCCCATCTTGTCTAGACCCACCCCAGGCAGGGCAGCCTACCCTCCCCACACCTTCGCCCTTCTTATGACCCCACCCCCCTTGGAGCCAACACTGATTGGCTGCCATGCAGGCAGTGCCAGCCAACCAGCCCCCGCAGCGCCAGGAAAAGTTAATTTGGAGTTCTGGTCTCCTCCCAGGATGCATTTGGGCGGCCGCCCATAATGAGATGCATAATTGCGGAGGCCTGCCAACAAAAGCAGGCTGGATTTAATTGAGTCAACGCATGGCCATTAATAATCTGACGGCAGTCCTCCCCTACCCCCACCCCACCCCCGCCCGCCATCATCCAGTGCTTTGCAGCCCCCAGTTTCCTGGGCTCCCATCCCGGGCTGGTCTCCTGTTCCAGGGAAGCAGGTCTGACCATTCCCCAGCCTGGCCCAGTGCACAGAGGCTGAATGGAGAACCCGAACTCTCCTAGAATATCTCATGGTAAACCTGCCCACCTCCTAACCAAGAACACTACCTTGGTCCGCACCTGTACCCAACCAAACCCTTTCCCCATTCAGTCATTACACAACGACATCCTAAGCCCCTACCATGTGCCAGGCACTGAGCTTGGATCTGGGGAATACAACAGCCAACACAGATCTGGCCAACCCCATGGAGTTTAGTGTCACCATCAATTGTCTTGTTATACCCTTTCCATGTTCTGACACTCATACCTGTCCCTACATGCCCATATCCACACCCACAACTCCACATACCAGCCCTCACACTCCATCTCTACTTGCCTGCTCCCTATACCTGTCCTCATGCCCGGCCCCACACTCGTCCCTTTTGACTCATTCAGATCCTACCTACAATATACCCTTTCCCATATTCCTGTCCTCGCATCTATTCTCCCATACATGTCCCCAGAACTCCTGCCTATCCTCATATGCACAATTCCCATAGAGAACCCTGTCCACTTCGCCTCCCCACATCAGCTTCCCTCCACGGAGTTCACACTGGGACAGGGTTTCAGGGACCCTGCCAGGCCTGCTTCCCTGGCATCCTCTCCTGCCATTCCCCCCCCCCCCCCCCCCCGCCGCCGACCTGATCCCCTTCATCAGCCCACCTACCATCACAGGCCCCCAAACCTCATCCACACTCTCCAAGTGGGCTGATTTCCTTGAGCTGAGCCTGCATCTGTATAATGGGAGAATATTTGTAAAGGCCTCATGGGCTTGCTGAAACGATTTTATGAGATACTGTGGGTCACGGGCTTAGCACTGAGCCTGGCATGCATGAGCAATCCCCAGTGTTAGCTGTTGACTTTAGCTGGGAGGAAATAATCGGGTAAACTCCCCACACCAGGCTCCGGACTGCCTAAACCTCTCCGTGACCTTCAGGATGATCTGTTTTTCACAGGATTTGCTTGAGAAAGACCCTGCCCAACCGAGTGATTGAAACTCAAATGGGAGGAAAAGACCTCCCAAGAAAGCCTGCTTGTTTGTGTTCTCACCTATCCCCACTCACCCTGCTCCCATACCTCATATACCTGTTTGTCCACTACTCTCCCTCTAAGTGGGTCTGGAGTGTGTGGAAGGAGGGAACTGGACAACATTCTCCTACCCACGGCCTTCCTTCAGTAAATCTCTCCTAAAGTAGAGACAAGTTAATCTGGCTTTGGAATGGGGTGTAAGTGGGGTCTTGGGGCCCTGGGAGCCGAAATTTCTTATGAAAGGACAAGAAGAAGGCTCCCCTTCCCACAGATTCCTCCGTTTACACTGGAAAGTCAAGGAGTCAAAGGAAGATGGGGAAAAGGCCACCTCTTGGGGAGAGGAGGTGGCACAGGAGAGCTGGGTGTAAGACCCGTACTCCCATCTGCCCCTCTAACCTCCCTGGTTGGGGGTAGGGGGCGTCTGGGCCTGGACGCTGGGGAAAGGGAGATACCCTCCGTCCCACTCCCTGAGTCTCTCCTTACAAACCAGGGTCCTGCCGGCGGGCTTCCGGGAGGAGGTGTCAGGGCTGCGCTCTTTGGGGCCGACAGGCGGGAGCGCGCGGGCACGCGACTCCTCTGAGAATCCCCGTCACCGCCGAAATCGCCGAAATTGGCTGCAACTAGTAAAGATGCCAGGAATTTGCACCTTGCTCTGTGACCTAAAGCAAAAATGACATGAACATTGACAAATTTGACAAGGAAATTTGTGCAAAAAACAACTTCTATTTGGCTAGCCAAGCAGCAAATATGCCGGATGATACGCTTTATTAAGCAATCCATTTCTCAGCAATAGCGGCGCCATCTGCAAAGGTTACCGCGCATCAGGCTCGGCACAGAATTTCATCTGCGTCTGCAGTCGGGGCCGCACGCGGACACATTTTTCATGTACATGCGATTCCGGATGCAAATGGAATCCGTGATGAAGGAGGTGACCTTCCGGGCGGAGCCGCGCGAGCTAAAGTCACACGCAGGCCCGCGGGGAGCGGGCGGGGCAGGCGAGCGTGAGGCACTGCGTGGGCCTGGGGCTGAGGCTGGACCGCCAGGGGGTGAGGGAGGGGTCAGAAGCACGGGTCGTTGGGGGACAGATCACAGATCTTTGGGTCTTTTCTTTGGAGGTCTGGAAGGAATTTAGGAAGGCATTGGCCCAACCCTCTCACAGATGTGGAAACTGAGGCCCAGCAAGGGAAAAGGTCTTGGCCAAGGTCATACAGGTTAGTAACGGTGGGACTGAAGCTAGGCCCAGGGAACCTTGACTCTCCGTCCAGCTGGCAGGGAGGATTCAAGAGTGCAGTGGTTTACATATCTGGGTTCAATTGTTCCATTACTGCTAACTGTATAACTTTTGAGCAAATCAATAAATCTTTCTGCGCCTTCGTTTCGTGTTCTGTAAAATGGAGATATGTTATTGCCCACCTCATAGACTGGTTATGAGGACTGAGTTAATACGCATAGTAATAAAATAATAATAATGTGTGGCCAGGCATGGTGGTTCCCGCCTGTGATCCAGCACTTCGGGAGGCCAAGGCAGGAGGATCGCTTGAGGTCAGGAGTTCGAGACCAGCCTGGTCAACATGGTGAAACCCCATCTCAACTAAAAATACAAAAATTAGCCGGGCGTGGTGGAACATGCCTGTAATCCCAGCTACTCCGGAGGCTGAGAATCCCGAGTGTGAGAATCTCTTAAACTCAGGAGATGGAGGTTGCAGTAAGCAAGATCTCACTACTGCACTCCAGCCTGGGCAACAGAGCAAGACTCTGCCTCAAAACAAGCAAGCAAGCAAACAAACAAACAAACAAACAAATGTATAATGTGGTGCCTTGTTCTTGGGTTAGTCCAGGCCCTCCTCAAGGTAATCTTATGAAAAACAGGCAATCCTAAAAGCTGACTTGCAAGGGGAAGGCACTGAATGGAAACCTCTTGTGGAGGCAGAATGGGTATAGGTGGGGAGAAATGGGTGAGTCACAGTGGAATGGTGCCAGAAGCTTTATCTCTCTTAGAGGGAATTCCCCTGCTCCCTTCTCTGCTCCCTCCACCCCCTGTTTATTTTACCGCATTTTACAGCCACCTCCCCATGAAAAGAAATAAATTACATCTTCGTTTCTTACTCCCAGTCCTGTTCAGTTATTCACATCTACTCCAATTTGGCTTGTGGTCCATTGGGACCCCAAGGTCTGTCTGTCTTTCATGATTTCCCATTATGCTTGTGCTCTCAGTTATTGCTCATTCTTTTTGGGTTTCTATTGAGTGAGGGGTCACTCAGGGAGGTGCTGTGCTTCTCACTGATAAAGTCACCCCATGATGAAGTCCCCTTCTCCCACCATGAGTGACCTAACCCCCACACCGTTGGTAACAATTTCTGATTTCAGATAAAATTCCACTTCTCTTACTGGTCTACATTATTCACTCTCATGATTTTCCTTGTCTTTAAAGTCCCTCCACTGCCTTGCCAACTAAGACTAGTGCACTGATGGTACGTATAGAAATTATGGTGTTAATTTTGCTCTCTGGTGGTCCCCTCACCCTCACGACCTCAGCTGAGGGTCCCTCTCTACAGTTCTTAAAACTCTTAGGGAGGGTTCAAGAACCAGTCCCCACCCCTCGACCCCAGTGTTTTTGGAATGGACAAGGTTTACTGCTCACCGGGTGTGGTTCCCCTGTGCCTCTCGCACCCTGTCTCCCCACCATCCTCCATACAATTCTCAAGCCCACAGCACTGCCCCTCAAGGCCCATAATTTTGGGGAAAGTTTGGAGTATGACAGACCTGGCCTCCAAGGTAGGCTTCCAAACCTAGCAACACTGTGATCTTAAGCCCATCACTTAACCTCTCCGAACCTCACTTTTCTCATCTGCATAATGGGGGATATTGATAGTAACAACCTCTAAGGTTTTTGGAAGGATTCCATGACATAAATTATGATAAATCAATTATTAAATGAATGGGTTTCTTCTTTTTTTCTTTTTCTTTCTTTCTTTTTTTTTTTTTTTTGAGATGGAGTTTCACTCCGTCGGCTGGGCTGGAGTGCAGTGGCGTGATCTTGGCTCACTGCAATCTCTGCCTCCCGGGTTCACGCCCTTCTCCTGCCTCAGCCTCCCAAGTAGCTGGGACTACAGGTGCCGGCCACCAGGCCTGGCTAATTTTTTGTATTTTTAGTAGAGACGGGGTTTCACCGTGTTGGCCAGGATGGTCTCGATCTCCTGACCTCGTGATCCGCCCGCCTCGGCCTCCCAAAGTGCTGGGATTACAGGTGTGAGCTACTGCGCCCGGCCGGATTTCTTCTCTTTCCATTTGGCTTCCCCTACTCTCAGCGGCTGCTCAATCTCTCCATCCCTTTGCTACCCTCCACCCCACACATGTTTTTGTTCTGTTTTGTTTTTTGTTTTTTCCCAAAGGGCCTGGTTTTCAATCAAATGAAGATCCAATCCTACTCCAAGTCCTCACCCTGGGACTCAGCCTGGATTATGGAACAGAAGTCAGAGCTATGTTTTTTGGTTTTTTAAACTTTCATTGAGCACCTACAAAGTGTTAGCTGAGATGAGCTCTCATCTATTCCCACCTCCACCTCCAAAGTAGCTGCAGGCACAGGTCAGCCACGCCAGGAGGTGGTACTGGAGTGCCCTACCCCCTCCAAGTACCCTCAAGCATGGCAGCTGAGGTCTTGACCCTGGTAAGAGATGATGGGGCGGGACACCACTAGAAAACATTCTAGAGGTAGAAGGAGGGCCCTTCCTTAGCCTTCGCTCTCCTGCTGTTCTTTCCTCTCCATCTTCTTTCCACCCCCCACAAACCCCCCCGCCTCTAGGGTTCGCGTCCAGTTCGAGGATTCCTTGACCGCCCTATGCAGCAGTTCCGAGGGTCAGAGAACCGCAAGCCCACCTCGGGGGCAGATGCAGGAGGTGCCCGCAGAGCAGAACAGCCCTTCCGCGCCACCTCTTAGGTAGGGAACCCCCGAACCCCCGCCCCAGCGCCCTGCAGTTTCTCACCCTTCCAGGAGGCCGGTGGGGCGGGGCCTGGGGCGAGGGGCGGGGCCACGGCTCTGCCCGCCCCTTCGCCTGCTGCTGCGCCCCGCCCTCCGCGGCCCTATCCTGCCTGCCCGCCCCTTCCCCTGGCCCGGGCACGCTACAGTAATCCAGAATGTGTATTTCTGCAGATGATTAAATCAATACAATCCTGACAGGACTTGTTGGAACATGCTTCTTTATTTTGCGCAATTCCTTCCCCGCGTCGCCGGCATTTATCACCCGCTCGGCTGTCAGAGCCGAGATTGTGCGGGGTGAGGGCGGGGCGGGGTGGGGGAGGGACGCGCCGAGGGGTGGGGGCCGGGACGAGATGCGGGCCGAATGGTCCCGCCGCCACCCTGCACCCACGCCGACTAATAAACTTAGGGGTCGAGCTGCGCCCCCAACCCACGCACTGCCCGCGCCAGTCTCCCTGTGTCCGGGTGGATGGGGGCGGAGGACAGGGAGACTTGGGATGGGGCTAGGAGGCTGGGGAGGCCGCAGAGGCAGGAGGCCAAGGGCCGCACCCGTACACCTCTTTACCCTCCGAGTCCCCCACTCGAGGTCACAGCTCCGGCGAAAGAGGCTCCCGCGAAGCCTCTCACTCTCCTCTGACCTTGGTCCCTACAGCTGGGGACCCTTGGAGGTGGGATGGGGGAGAGGGGAATGGGGCTCCACTGCCCTGGGGATCGGTGGACCTCGGCTCCCTGGCCAGGGAGAGAAGCGTGGGGGTTTGAGGCAGGAAGGGGAGGAGGAGGGTAAACAAGAGCAGGGGGAAGCGGAGGACAACTCGGAGGAAGCAGGGGAGGAGGGAGGGGAGCAGAAAAGAGAAGAGGAAGGCTGGAGGGCGATGAAGAGGAGGAGGGGAGGCAAGCGAGGAGGAGGACGAGGAGGAAGGCTCGGAGGCGGTGGCGGCCGATGACAGGTGCCTCGCGGTGGCGGCCCTCGGCAGACGTGATTGCCGCGGTGGCTGCGCGCCGGAGCGTGACTTTACAACTAATCCTGTTTGTAAGTTATTATTTATCTTCAGGAAAGTTTGTCAAACTTGGGCTTTGATTTTTCGCCCTGATTTCCCTCTTGTGGCGCGCTCTCGCACGCGCTCCCATATAATTTATGACTGCCTCTGGTCCTGATGACAGATTATTAAAAGTAGAATTAGTTTTTCGCGCAGAATTTTTCCACTGGGAATTGGGAAGGCAGCGCTCTCCGCGGAAGGTCTCCGGCGAGGTCTCCATTACTAATAGAAGTTTTTTGATGGGGTGAGGAGACTAATGATTTGAATTTACTGTGGCAGCAGTCACGTGGGCGGGAAGGCATCAGCCGAAGAGACAAGAGGTTAACTTTCTCCCTGTGGAGAGGTTTATTGGATTGTTTAGCAGCAGAAGGATAATGTTTTTGTCATAGACTGCTGGTGCCGCGCTGCAGTGCGGTGGCCGCCAGCGCCGGGAGAGGGGAGAGGGGAGAGAGGGGGAGAGGGGGAGCCAAGGAGACCGCGAGAGGCGGACAGACGGACGGACGCAGCCCGGGCGAGCCGGGGAGCTGCAGGGGCACCCGCACAGAGACACAGCGAGGCCGGGGAGGGTGACAGAGGCAGAAGGACTCCAGAGAGACCGAGACGCAGAGTGACAGACAGAAAGACAAGAGCCCCAAGAAACACGGCAGAGAGAAAGAGGGGAGGGCTGGGGGAGCGACAACCAGGGGGCAGAACCACAGAGCGACAGGAAGGAGTGCAGGGGCGGGAGGGCCGCTCCCAGCTGCCAGGGACAAGAGAGAAGGCCCGGGAGGAAGACGGGGGCCCGGGGGCGTCCAGGGCCGCCGTCGAGCCCCCCGGTGTGGGGCCATGGTGACCCCAGGACCGGGCTGCTTCTACCCGGGCTATCTGCCTGGGTTTCTGGGAGGCGCAGGCCGCGGTGGCGTCACCAGCCCGACTAGGGTGGGCCAGGCGGGACCCGCGGGAGGGGGCTGGGCGGGGGGCGCGCGGCGACGGCGCGTTCACCTGGCCGTGCGCTCGGAACTTGTACTCCCAGCATGCCTCGACAACATGGGAACCGGAGGGGAGTCGCTGCGCAGCTGAGAGCCTCGGCTTAATCTTATGCACCATTAAGCACTCAGCAGCAAGCCCGTCCTGTTCATATACATCATCCACGCTTAATAAACATAATGATGACATAAGATGTAATTCTAGATGAATTTTCATTTTATAGGGAAATGGAGAATTCCTGTAGAAGGGAAAAAAAGTAAATTATCTGGGAAGTGCAAAATAAATGATGTTGCTCCCAGAGATGAATAGAGGTGTTAGAGAGAGAGAGGGAGAGAAGGAGGAAGGAGGCAGGGCGGGAGAGAGCGAGGGGAGAGAGAGAAAGAGAGACACAGAGACAAGGAGAGATAGAGTCACACAGAGAGACAGAGATGGGGCAGAGAACTCCACGCGGGTGTGGGTGTGGGGCAGGCTGCGGCGACGTGGGGGAGGAACCCGGAGGGCTGGAGGCTGCAGGCGTCTGGGTGGGAGCCGCGGGGGGCCGGGGCCAGCGTTTGACGGAGTGGCCGAGGGCTGGGGGCGTCAGCGGCCCGGGCCGAGGCGAGGGTGACGGTGACGGACGGGGCCGGGCCAGGCGGCTCATTCATCAAGGGAAGGATCAGGGGCCCGCGGAGTCACTTACGGGCGGAAATTGAATTCTGATGAAAGCGCGGAGAGGCGAGGGCGGGGGAGCGAGGACCAGGCTGGGGCAGAGTTCCCAGACTTGCTAAAGGGGAGGGAGAAGGGCCTGCAGAGACTTTCCAGATTGAAGTCCACGCCTCCTTCCTGTCTGGAACCTACCCGACCCCCACCCGCAGGCCCAGTCATCTCGCAGGGTTGTCCTGCCCAGCTTGGGAAAGTGGTGAGGCCTGAGGGTGAGGCCAAATCTAGTGCCAGGTGCCCTGGTCTGACCAGGGGATGGCTGTGGGAACGGGAGATGAGGTCAGAGAAATGAAGGGGGCTCTTCAGTGAGAGAATTAGAGGGAAGGAGGGGTAAGAATAGTTAATGGAGATTTGGTGGTGGGACTTCAATGAGTCAGGGAGAGGAAGGGCAGCTACATGCAGGGGATGCCAAAGGGTCAGGGTAGTTAATGGAGGAAGCCAGTGAGAGAGTCTTAGGTGTTAAAGGGATATGGTGGAGGGTTGGGTGAAGGTCTTGGGGAGTCCCTGGTGGGACTCTGTGTAGCTAATATGGAAGGCTGGCCCAGGAGAAGAGAAATGGGGCTGTCAGCATATTAACTGCAGAGACTTCCCCTATTAAGAGGGAAGCAACTTGTAAATGAAAACAGCAGCCTGGATAATACTGACCGGGGTCCCTGGAGGGATGATGGGGAACCCCCCAGGACAGCATGGGGCAGAGTCAGTTCCATCCAGCATCTCCCCCTGTGAATGGGAACCTCTCAGCTGGTGGGAAGATCCCAAGCTTCTCCTACTGAGGGAATGAGGTGGACAGTTTCTGCTGCCCCAGGCAGAGAAAGAATATAAAGACAGGAGCCATGGAGAACTGGGGCTGGGGTTTAATTCTGCTGGGTTGGGTGAGGGAGAGGGGCTCTGAACAGGAGCCTCCCCGCCATGGGGCCATGTGTCCAAATCCACCCTAACTCTCCACATGCTCTGCAGTCTGCCATCAGCTGGTCCACAAAGACTTTGGGAACTGATCCCTCCCCTCACTCAGAGGCACTCAAAGCCTGGTGCCCAAAGAGAATGGAGCCCAGCGGGTCTGATCTGCAGCAGGTAGAGAAGGGACAAGAAATTCCTGTTGCAGAGGCAGAGAAACCATGCTCCAGGAGTCACTGCTGCTGGTAGTCATGGTGAGGTCCAGCGTGAAAGCCTTAGAGAAAATGGCATTAAATCTGGCTTGATAGACCTTAGGACCCCAACCCACAGAAAATGGGATGGAGTAAGGCTAATGGTGGCATCTGAGGTAGAAGAAAGAGCCATGGACAAAAGAGGGAGAGCACCATCTCATGTTCCTATTTGCTTGGGTGGGGCTCGGGAGGGATATGGAGGGGCTGGGGGAAGCATCATTGAGAATCAAGGACAGAAAAGCAGGTTGCAGGGGAAGGGAGCATCCTATGGTGAAGGGCTTGTTCTGTCTGATAGCAGAAGGAATACAGACTTTATTGTTTGAGGAGTGGGGAGCCATAGATGGTTTCTGAACTGTGGGAGCAGAAGTTACCTTTGTGGTTTGGGCTGATTACACTGATAGCAGAATGCAGGAGGAAAAATGGATAAGTGGGGGGTCACGACCAGGATGACACTTTGCCCATGTGCCTGGATGTCCCACCTCCTGGAGGACATCAAAGAGGTGTGACAGAAGAAGCCTTCTCCAAGGAGGCCTCCTGCTCTTCATCACTTCAACTCCTGGGTTCCTTTCCCTCAGGATTTCAGCTCTGAGTGATTCTCTCCTCCAGACCTTCAGCAAACAACTGGAACCTCTGCTAGCGACCCCATGTTTCCTGCAGTGACGTGTTGAGAGGGTGGTGGGCTTAAGACCTGTGGATATGTGTGTGAGGTCATTATTGTAGTGATGTGACTTATTGGTTCTGTCCTATCCAGCTGAGTGGTCAACTGGAAGAAGGTGGGGAGTAGAAGGTGGTGAGACTGGTGAAGGTGGTGGGAGTGGGGAAGGTGGTGAGAATAGTGGAGGTGGTGAGAGTGGTGGAGGTGGTGGGAGTGAGGAAGGTGGTGTGAGTGGGGAAGGTGGTGGGGGTGGTGGGAGTGGTGGAAGTGATGGGAGTGGTGGAAGTTGCAGGATTGGTCAAGGTGGTGGGAGTGGTGGAGGTGGTGGGAGTGGGGAACGTGGTCAGAATAGTGGAGATGGTGGGAGTGGTGGAAGTGGTGGGAGTGGTGGAAGTGGTAGGAGTGGTGGAGGTGGTGGGAGTGAGGAAGGTGGTGGGAGCGGGGAAGGTGGTGTGAGTGGGGAAGGTGGTGGGGGTGGTGGGAGTGGTGGAAGTGATGGGAGTGGTGGAAGTTGCAGGATTGGTCAAGGTGGTGGGAGTGGTGGAGGTGGTGGGAGTGGGGAACGTGGTCAGAATAGTGGAGATGGTGGGAGTGGTGGAAGTGGTGGGAGTGGTGGAAGTGGTAGGAGTGGTGGAGGTGGTGGGAGTGAGGAAGGTGGTGGGAGCGGGGAAGGTGGTGGGAGTGGGGAAGGTGGTGGGGGTGGTGGAGGTGGTGGGAGTAGTAGTGGAGGTGGTGGGAGTTGGGAAGGTGGTGGGAATAGTGGAGGTGGTGGGAGTAGTGGAGGTGGTGGGAGTAGGGAAGGTGGTGGGAATAGTGGAGGTGGTGGGAGTGGTGGAGGTGGTGGGAGTGGGGAAGGTGGTAGGAGTGGTGGAGGTGGTGGGAGTGGGGGAAGTGGTGGGAGTGGTGGGGGTGATGGGAGTGGTAGAGGTGGTGGGAGTAGTGGAGGTGGTGGGAGTAGGGAAGGTGGTGGGGATGGTGGAGGTGGTGGGAGTGGTGGAGGTGGTGGGAGTAGGGAAGGTGGTGGGAATAGTGGAGGTGGTGGGAGTGGTGGGGGTGATGGGAGTGGAGGAAGTGATGGGAGTGGTGGAGGTCTTGGGAGGGGTAGAGGTGGTGGGAGTGGGGAAGGTGGTGGGAGTGGTGGAGGTGGTGGGAGTGGTAGAGGTGGTGGGAGTAGTGGAGGTGGTGGGAGTGCTGGAGGTAGTGAGAGTGGTCAGTGAGGTGGGATTAGTCAAGGTGGTGGGAGTGGTAAAAGTGGTGAGCACCGAATGCTCATTTCTTTTCCAACTAATCCAAATAAGAGGAGTCTGCAGTTATGTTCTGGGCTCCTTGCCAAAGTCACCCTCACGTCGTGGCCATTTGGCACTAGGAGGGGGTGCAGCTTTGAGGGTGTGGAGCCTTGAAGGGGTCTCTTGCCTGTCCATTTGGGAGTACGTTTGTTCAAGCTCATACAGGGAGCTGGAGTGTCAGCTGGCTGGTCAGCCACCTGGCTGGTCCTCACAGCGTCAGAGGGCACTCTCAGGGAAGGAGTGGAGGAGATGATTCCTCCAACCCTGCAGTGCCAGTGCCATCAGCTGCGGGTATATGAAGGGGGGTACCATGCACCCCTCAGAAAGGAACAGGTCTTAGCAATAGAGCTAAGTACTCTACGCTGGGCAACCTGAGAAAGTACACAAACACCCGCAATCTCCCCTTCTCTTCTGTCTTTACCTATATCATCTATGTAACTATCCACCTTAGACATGTACAACACACCCAACACAGAAAGCTAGACATGTGGACAATTCCACATGTATGCATAGGCAGGGACTCGTAAGTAAATCCACACATTGCCATTTGTGTTTGCTGTTACAATGCGTCTATATGAATCATTGCTTGAATGATCACAGAGTATTATTATATATCACAATATCACGAGTACGCAAATTCACAAGTACACGCAGGAACATGAATACAAATGTATACAGGGGTTCATTTACATATACATGAACATATACCTCATACCCTGTTCATGTACCCCAGGGATTCTTTTTAAAAAGAGAGGAACACAATGGGGCAAGTGGGGGTGGGGAATATGGTTGGGGGAGCATTTGAAATTGCAAGAACGACAGAGAAGTAATGAGCTGAAAAACCCAGGCCCAGTGTCTGCCTGCCCCCCACCCCTCAGTAGGCCCCTTCGTGAAGGGCCCAGTGCCGCCGTCCCCTCACCTCCCTTGGAGCCCGAGTTTTAATTTGGGCGGCGTAATTTTGGTGCGAACGGTTGGGCGCCTTTCGTTGGGAAATTGGGAGGAATGCAAACAAGATTTCACTTCATTAAACAGGGGCAAACAGTAGAGAAATTGCACTTACTTATGGAAATGACTTTTAAACATGCACAGCATTTACTGGCACTGCCCGCGCTGAAATTCTTCGAGGATTATACATGTGAATAATTCACCGTGGGCCAATTAGAACCCACTCTGTCCCTAACCCTCCCCAGCCCCCATCCCACCCCATCTTGATGATGGCCCAGCTTCCTGCCTCCTCCAGCTCCCCCTCTTTCCCTCTCATTTGTAGTCTTGCACTTCAGAACTCATGATGAGAAGTAGGGTGTCACACACACTTTTAAGAGACACCTCAAACTTGGTGACACACAGGTATGATAACACCTCAAACATGTTCACATACACACAGACACACAATGTGCAAACTCACAGGGTGAAACACTGTGATGCCTTGACATGGCCACACACAGATACATTGTGATGACTCAAACATGTCAATACACACAACAAACATGTCAATATGACTCAACAATGATTAGAAACAGGCTTTGGAACACCTCAAACATGGCAATACACATTGTGACAATTTAAACATGATCCAGGCATGTGATAAACACGGTCATATAAATACATCTGTGTTTATGTGTACTCATACAGGGTCATGATCGAAACACAGTGATTCACAGACACACACTGTAACAACGTAAACATCTGATAACTCAAACACAATGCATATACATTGTGCCAACTCAAACAGAGAGAGACACACTAGGTTGTTAAAACACAAAGGTATGGACATGCGAAGATAACTCATGACAACTCAAACTTTGAGTCATACACAGACACATTGTGATCATTCAAACCCGGTAATACCATCACAATTTGGGGACAATTGAGAAAAGGGAACACAAGTACACACATTTCGTCAACTCAAAACTGATTATACACTTTGATATCCCTGAGAACTAAAACCTGGCAATATATACGAGCAAGGCAAATACAAGGATATACTCACGGTGACAGTTTAAACATAATGACCAACTCACATTCTGCCTCCTGAAACATGCTGGCTCATAAGAACACACGGCAACTCAAACATGGCAAACACACATCAGGGCTATTCAAATATGGCAAGATAGATTTAGGCACGCATTTCCTCAGCTCAGACATCAGGGTAATTACAGTGTCACTCACATGTTTTGAAAAATATGGTACACACAGAGCACATTATGAAAATCCCAACATGGGCTAGGCGTGGTGGCTCATTCCTGTAATCTCAGCACTTTGGGAGGCCAAGGTGGGCCAATCACCTGAGGTTAGGAGTTCAAGACCAGCCTGGCCAACATGGCGAAATCCCATCTCTACTAAAAATACAAAAATTAGCCAGGCGTGGTGGTGCACACCTGTAATCCCAGCTACTTTGGGAGGCTGAGTCAGGAGAATTGCTTGAACCCGGGAGGCAGAGGTTGCAGTGAGCCGAGATTGCGCCATTGCACTGTAGTCTGGGCAACAAGAGTGAAACTCCATCTCAAAAAAAAAAAAAAAAATTCCAACAGGATGATATTCATACTGTGACATATTAAATATTCACTTATTTGCATGTTATATGAAGGCAAACATAGGGACACAATTTCTGTGACAACTCAAATATGTTGACACACAGGTGAGGGTGAGATACATTCACAGGTTATGACACATGAAGGCAATCTTGAAACAAAATACCCAGCATTGACACAAAAATAAACTGAAACAGCAAATGCAAACATACTCTAACCCTTGGACTTGCAAATGATCCAATGATACACAAATGACGAGCAGAAACTCTGAGACATAATGATGCTCATAACTGATACATAGTAACACTATACACAAGTGCACTGCCACTGCCACACCCTCACTGACAGACACACCTTGACCCCTAAACCCCCCAACACCAACCAAACCCCTAGTCACTTAATCTAATTAAGAGTATAGAAGCTGTCTTAGTAAAAACAAGGCACTAGACACCAAGCATGAGAGTAGGGCTGAAAAAGGAGTAGAGAGAAATAAGGTGTCATCTGTAAACCCAAGACAGAACTCACATGGAGAAGGAACGTTTTAAGAATAATGATGGTGGCAAGGCGCAGTGGCTTACACCTGTAATCCCAGCACTTTGGGAGGCCGATGCAGGTGGATCACCTGAGGTCAGGAGTTCGAGACCAGCCTGGCCAACATGGTGAAACCCCATCTCTACTAAAAATACAAAACTTAGCTGGGCATGGTAGTGCGTGCCTGTAATCCCAGCTACTTGGGAAGCTGAGGCAGAATTGCTCGAACCTGGGAGGTGGAGGTTGCAGTGAGCTGAGATCACGCCATTGCACTCTAGTCTAGGCAATAGAGTGAGACTCCGTCTCAAAAAAAAAAAAAAAAAAAAAAAAAAAGACTCTGCTCCATGAACTCACATAGGGCCCTGGGCCAGTCTGTGACAGTCTTCAGGTGGGTGGGCACTGTGGAGGAGGGCGGTTGGTCCACACCTGGAACTTTGATGTAACTTCCTGAGAGGTCCCTTAGTGACCCTGACCAGCATCCAGGGTTTGGGGAACAGTTTCATGTCCTGGGTGGTCTCTCCCTGTCAATTGGCCCCAGCAATTTCATTACCTGGTGGTCTTCACACTATGGAAATCCTTTCAAGGTGTCATGATATTTGACCTACTCCAGAATAGATTGGGGGCAGTGCCCAATATACCTCACACAGATGTTGACCAGTAAAGAGGCTCCTGTTCCAGCTAGAAGCCTCTTGGACCCACTGAGTTTGCTTCAGGAGTCAGTGAAGGTGTCAGTGTCAGAGAATGCACCTTGTGTATCCACATGTCAGTGTTAGTGTGTGTTTAGCCATGAACATCAGCATGCGTTGGCATAGGTATACCGCTTAGAATCAATGTCCCTTCGGTCCAGGTGTGTCCAGGTGACATTTTGAATATTCATGTTTTGGAGGGGGCACCTCATTGTTTGTATCTGTGCATCTTATATGGGTCCCTGGAAGTAATTGGGCACAAGTTTGATGGTCTCACTGTGTATGCTTCTGCTGTTTTAACGGTGTGTATGTGGCTGTCATCTCAGAGGTAAATGCATGTGTCACCATGTGTGTTTTATTGCTATGTTAGAATATTACAATATGTGCCCGGGAGTGAGTCGGCAGGTTGTGGTTGTCGTGTGGTGGGTGGTGCAGTTCCCTCTGCTGGGACTTCAAGACCATTAAGAACAATAACAACGAAACAATCAGATCACTGCACAGTACCACAACGGATCACCCACCATGGGGCTGGGGATTGCTGACCTCTCAGAGGACCAACTTCTATTAGGAGTCTTACTTCCAGGAGCAGTCAGCTCTTTTTGGCCACTCCCATTTCACAGAAGGAGGCATTGAGGATAAATGGCCAGCAAGGTCATGCTGAGTCTGGGGAGGGGAAAGGGGGTAAAGGCCTCTGGAGGCAGAGAGAGGAACAGAGAGAAGGTGGAGGCACCAGACCTTGTCCACCCCTTGCCACCCATGACAGAGAGCACCTGGGGCCACAGCTGCTCTGCTGCCTTCCCCCACCCTGCCTGCCTCTCCCTCCACCAACTCCCAGCCCACCCCCAGCCTCCTCCCCTCCCTCAGTCCCAGTCCTAGCCTCCCTCCTCCATCCCCTCCCCACTTTCTCCCTTGCTCTCTCTCTCTCTCCAACGGGCACATGTCAGAGAACATTATGTGCACCGCGAATTTGCATAATTCAAGAAGCATCAAATTAAATTTGCATAATTCCTTTGATTACACTTGTTATTAAATGTAAGTGACATTGATTTACAAAATGGCCCAATATAAGGTTAATAGCAAATGTCACCTTCCAACAGGGTGAGTGTATGTGTGTGTGCGCGGCAGGGGCAGGGGATTGCAGGAGGATGGACCTGAGTCCTCGCATTTCTTTTCCGCCAGGCTCAGCGCCTCCCTGCATACCCTTCCTGTCCTTCTCCTCAGCTGCTCCAGGCCCTCGGTCTCTCCTCTCCAGGTTCTGAGTCCTAACATAAGGGGAACAACTGAGGGTACAATCCCCTTTCTTCCCCTTTCTTCCAGGGCTGGATGCAGTGAACTTAGGTTGCAGAGTCAAAGGGAAAAGTTCTGAGTTGCAGGGTTACGGCAATTAGGGACCAGAAGCTATGAAGTATGCGGGTGCTTTGGAATGTGCCCCAAAGACAAGTATCTTTGGGTAAGTCACTGAATGGATGTGGTGTTCTCACTCAACTTCTGATGTGAGTGAGAACAGGAGACTCGGTAGGGGCTGGGCGGCAGAACATGTGTGGACTGAGTTCGCCAGGCTCCAGGCACAGGCAGTGAGGACCTACTGAGGGTAGTGTGGACACACCCTCTGGGCAACAAAGAGACCCAAGTGCAAGGCCACAAGGACTCAGGAGCCCAGCAGGGAGGCTCCTAGTGAGCTAAGACTGAGGATGGGGGTCGGGGGATCCTCAGCTTGGTGTCTGAGTCACCATGGCTTTGAAGCCCAGAAAAGGAGAGGGATGGAAATGCCATTCGCCTGCCCCACAGAGAGACAACAGGCTCCGCAAGATGTCAGCAAGGGCGCTCAGGACCCAGAGGAGGAAATAGAGCCTCTGTGACAGCTGTGAAGTGCAAGGACACAGAAGTACACATAGCAGGACATAGACCCACTCTCACCACCAACACACTCCCACCACCAACACGCGACACCTGCACATGTGCACTCACCCCCTGCAGACACACATAACCCAGCATGGGCCTGTGTGTGTACACATGGTTGTGGGCACTACAGTCACATGAACAGGAGGGACATAAGGACCCAAGTATACTTGTGGACTATGTTACACATTCAGACACATGGATGACTGGTCATTAAAGCATGTGAAAGTGGAAACTCACAGACACAGAAACACACATAGAGCACTTTTGGGTCCACGACAGAGAACTTGGACACGCATGTTCTCTGCCTTAAGAAGGGGCTCTCCTCCCCAGCGGGTCTTCCCATTGCCTCCCAGAACCTGGAGGAGTTGGAGTGGAGAGGATTGTGGGAGAAGTGTTTGGAGGGGTCTTATTCTGTCTCTGGGCCACCACCTTTGTGGGACCAACTGAAGAATCTCAGTGTCCCCGCAGAACCTCCTCTGGAGCTGCTCCCCGGCACCCCTTGCTGAAGGGTACCTTCCCTCATCCTTAATCTGTCACTCCGTGTGTGTGTGTGTTGGGGCAGGGACAGTGCCTTGCCATTCATCTTCTCCCTGGGTGAGAATATCGACAAGGCGGTAACTAACCATTAAACCCACTGGCCCCTTTAAACCAGGAAGGAGAATTATGAGCAGGACTGTAGGGGACAGGGACCCCTTCATAGGCCCTCTGAGGGGGAGGTGGGACTAGGACTGAGCTCTGAACACACTTGAGAGCCAAACTCAATAATCGTTGTCTCAAACAGGGGAGAACTGGGGAGCTCAAACCTGGGAGTAGGATGTGGAACAGCATCTACACTCAAACCCACAGACACACGCGGAATCCAGGCGCAACATCACACACGGACACACATATACAGGGACCTACAGATGCATATACCTTGTGGACACCCACAAATAAATAAATATATAATGCCCCGGACAGCCACAGGTTACACACTCCTCCCATGAAGCCCCTACCTTCTACCAGCACACACAGATTCACATATTCTTTTTTTTTTTTTTTTTTTTAGAGACAGGGTCTTGCTGTGTTGCCCAGGTTGGAAAGCAGTAGTACAGTCTTGGTTCACTGCAACCTCTGCCTGCTAGGCTTAAGCAATCCTCTTACCTCAGCCTCCCGAGTAGCTGGGACTACAGGCATCCACCACCACGCCCAGCTAATGTTTGTATTTTTTGTAGAGATGGAGTTTCGCCATGTTGCCCAGGCTGGCCTTGAACTTCTGGGCTCAAGTGATCCAGTCTCGGCCTCCCGAAGTGTTGGGATTATAGGCGTGAGCCACTGCACCCAACCAGATTCATATATTCTTGCAGTGTAATAATCTTAATGGTCAAGAATGACAGTCCTAGGGTGAAACGAATCTTCGTTCAAATCCTAATTCTACCATTTCCCAGCTGAGAGGCCTTTAGATACTTACTAAATCATTCAGAACTCCTATTTCCTTATCTGTTAAGTGGGGATAATAATAGTGCCTACCCTGGGGAGCTGTTGTGAGTATTAAATGAGATAAGAAATGCAAAGTGCCTGGCATATAGTAAGTGGCAGGTGCTTAACATTTATCATCTCAGCCAGGCACAGTAGCTCATGCCTATAATCCCAGCACTTTGGGAGGCCAAGGCAGATCACTTGAGGTCAGGGGTTCGAGACATGCCTGGCCAACATGGTAAAACCCTGTCTCTACTAAAAACACAGAAATTAGCCGGGAGTGGTGGCGCATGCCTGTAGTCCCAGCTGCCCGGGAGGCTGAGGCAGGAGAATCGCTTGAACCCAGGAGGCGGAGCTTGCAGTGAGCCAAGATTGCACCACTGTACTACAGCGCGGGCAACAGAGTGAGACTCCATCTCAAAACAAACAAACAAACAAACAAAACATTTATCATCTCATAGGTGACCTTAGCTGCTGTTGGTGATGTTGCTATTTCCAATCCTGAGTATTTACTGAGTACCTTCTATGTCCCAGGCACCAGTGCAGGCCCTGGGGACACAGTGATAACCCAGACTGACAGTCACAGGGACTCCAGGGGACTAAAGGACTGAGAAGGCCTCACGCCCCTCACCCACCCCCACTGCTGGGCAGGTGCAACAGACCTGGGAGGTCTGCGGAAGGCTGGGCTGGGCGTCGTTTTGTCATCTGCCTGGGCCGTTGCTGCTTTCCACTCTCCACCCTCAAAGAAGATTCGCCTGGCACTAAAAACTACTCCCCCTTTCTCTGAACTGTCTCTTCCACCCCCATGTTATTCATTTCCTGACTTGCAAACTCTGAGTTCTGACATGCATACCACCCCCATCCCACCACTGTGTTTTTGTTTTGGTTTTTACTATTGATTGTCACAGACTGCCCAGGTCCATGCAGGAGGACGGAGTGGAG
Organism: Rhinopithecus roxellana; assembly: GCF_007565055.1. Lineage (NCBI taxonomy): Eukaryota > Metazoa > Chordata > Mammalia > Primates > Cercopithecidae > Rhinopithecus > Rhinopithecus roxellana. Next base: position 72,732,748 of record NC_044559.1, read on the forward strand.
AGTGAGTGCACACGTGGAGAGCACACATTCCTGTCCTTGGGTTCTTTGCCCAGAGTAGCCTCCCCTCACATCCCCCTGCCCTAACCAGGTGGGGCCACTGCTGCCGGTCTCCTAATTAGCAAATCCACAGGCTCCTCTTGGTATTTCTTCTCTTCGACCTCTGCAGCATTTGGCGGCAGCTCCACCCCTCCTCCTTGAAACTGTCTCCTTTCTTAATTTCCATGACATTGCACCTCCCTGCTTACCCTCCTCCATCTCTGAAGTTCCTGATCTGGCCTTCCACAGACCTCTGCTTTCTCCCAACCCCTAAATCTAACTCTGCCTAACCATTCTTCCCTCAAACTTCTTCCCTCTCCTCTCTGCCTTTTCACAAGCACTGTCAATCCCAACTCGACCCATCATCTCTCTGGAAATAAATACCCAGTTGAGATTTCTAACCCCCAACTCTATCTCCCAAATGACAAGCCTAAATTTCCACCTGCCTGTTTCAGCTGGTACATCAAATTCCCCATGTGCTAGACTGAACAGGTTCATTTCTTCGGCAAACATTTCTCCAGCACATATTATGTCCAGACACTGTGCCAGGCACTGAGGATACTAAGTGAAGGATGCAGTCCCTGCCCTCAGAGAGCTTAGAGTCTATGAGGCTCCCCTCCTCCTGACCTTCCTCTTCATCCCTTCCTCCTTCCATCCTTCCAATTATGGAGCCTCTGAATCATCTACTCCTTTTGCCCCCAAAGCCCATGCCCTTGACACGTGTTATGTTTTCCCCACTTCCTGTTCATCCAATCAACTACCAGGTCCTGGAAGATCTTTGTCCTCATTGCCACTGGCCCAAATCAAGTCCCCTCATTTCTTGCCTACTGAGTAGTTTCCTTGACACCCGTCTCTAGGATGTAGCTTGTCCCATGGCCCCTACTAAATCTGTCTGTCCAATCACAGCTCTGATGATAAGTTGAACTGTTTGCTCCCCCTCCCAATTTGTTGAAGACCTAACCTCTGGTACCTGTGAATGTGACCTTTTCTGGAAACAGGGGCTTTGCAGATGTAATTCCGATGCAGGCTCAGATGAAGTGTACTGACATAGGGTGGGCTCTTAATCCAATATGACTGGTGTCCTTATAAGGACACTAGTGTCATGCAAAGGCACAGACACAGAGGGAAGCCAGCCATGTGAGGACAGAGGAATGTCTGGGGCTACTAGAAGCCGGAAGAGGCAAGGAAGGGTCCTCCCCTAAAGACTCTGAGGGAGCATGGCCCTCTGATACCTTGATTTTTTTCTTTTTCTTTAAGACAGAGCCTCATTCTGTCGCCCAGGCTGGAGTGCAGGGGCATGAACTCAGCTCACTGCAGCCTCCACTTCCCAGGTTCAAGCGATTCTCCTGTCTCAGCCTCCCGAGTAGCTGGAATTACAGGCATGTGCCACCAAGCCTGGCTAATTTTTTGTACTTTTAGTAGAGATGGGTTTCACCATGTTTCCCAGGCTGGTCTCAAATTCCTGGCCTTACCTGATCCACCTGCTTCAGCCTCGCAAAGTGCTGGGATTATAGGTGTGAGCCACTGCACCTGGCCCATACCTTGATTTTTGACGTTGAGCCCCCAGAACTGTGAGAGGATAATTTTCTGTTGTTTTAAGGCACTCAGTTTGTGGCTGTTTGTTACAGTGGCCACAGGAAACTAATACAATGACACAGTCAAACTTGGAAATCTTCAGTGGCTCCCAATGTGTATTAATATTGGGATAACAGTTATCTCTTCAAAGCATTATTCTCATATATGATTTCATTCCATTTTTACCACAATCCTAAGAAGTAGCCATTTTTATTATTTCATCCTTTTTTTTTTTTTTTTTTTAGATGGAGTCTTGCTCTGTCACCCGGGCTGGAGTGCAGTGGCATGATCTTGGCTCACTGCAACCTCTGCCTCCCAGGTGCAAGCTGTTCTCCTGCCTCAGCCTCCTGGGTAGCTGGGACTATAGGCGCCCACCACCACACCCAGCTAATGTTTGTATTTTTAGTAGCGACAGGGTTTCACCATGTTGGCCAGGCTGGTCTCGATCTCCTGACCTCGTGATCCACCTGCCTCGGCCTCCCAAAGTGCTGGGATTACAGGAGGGAGCCACCTTGCCCGCTGGCTATTTCATCCTGTCTTACAAATGAGGAAACTAGACACAGAGAGCCTAAATACGTTACCAGGATCATACACTTTGGGCTGAGATCTCAAACTCTGTCCCCTGAACCTGTAGGCAATTTTGTCTCCAGTCAAGGCTGGCCACAAACGTATCATTCTGGCTCCATTTCCAGTTCCTTTTCTGCTCATAGTCTAAGCTTTGGCCAAACAGGTCTATTTGCTGTTTTTTCAAGGACCAGGCCGAATGCCACCTCCCTAATGATCATCTAATGAGAAGGGACCCTCTTCTGTGATCCCTTTCCTACTATAGGTCACCCTTGCCTGACCCACCTCTGACTGCCCCACACAGCTTAGTGTAGCACCAGGCATGTGTCTTCTAGAAAGGAGTTTCACACTGACTCACTGCTCTTTCGCTTGAGGAAGCCGACGTTCCATGTGTCAAGGGCGTGGGCTTTGGACAGACCCACTTTGGATCCAGGCTCTAAGCGCTATTTGGTGGCCAGAGTCTCAGGTTACTGGCCTGTAAAATGGGGATGATAACAATTCTTATCTCATAGACTTGTGAAGAAAAGAATTGACATGTTGTAGTAGATATAGTAGACATCCAGTATTGTTGGCCAAACTCCCCTGGGAATGGTGGTCTCTCCTTTTGGAAGCCAATATGTGGTCTCAGAGAGTCTCCTAATCCTACCTCACCCCTAGCTACCTGAACACCTGACCTGTGGAGACCAATCTGGGTCCTTCTCTGGGTGGTGATGGCAGCTGCAGGTGAAACCCCAGAGAGAGAGCATCCTGATGTCCATCCAGGTCCTACTCTGAATATTCCAGAAGCTCAATGCCATCTCTGCCCTTCCCACTCCTTGATTATTTGTATCTGCACTTGATTACCTGAGATGTTCCCATTTCTTCTAGTAGATACCCCTCCTTGCCTAAACTAATTCAAATTGGGTTGCTATGGCTTATAACCAAATGAGTCCTGACAGATACAGCGTATAAGGAAGAGGCTGGCACATAGTAGGGGCCCAGTAGTTGTTCGTTCCCTCCCCTAGGGAAGAAACAATGGGATCCCTAGTCCCAGAGAGAGTGTCCTTTGGGGCTGTCCCAGAGAGGAGCAGGACCTCTGCTCAGTTCTCACCTCCAGAAGATGAGTGGACAGCCTGGCGAGGGCCTGAGGCTCAAAAGGCTGCAGGCCTTCAATCACCGTGAAATTATAAACATTTCACCTGGTGGGGTGCGGTGACTCATGCCTGTAATCCCAGCACTTTGGGAGGCTGAGGTGGGAGGATCACTTGAGGTCAGGAGTTCGAGGCTGGCCAACATGGCAAAACAACATCTCTCCTAAAAATACAAAAATTAGGTGGGCGTGGTGGCACATGCCTGTAGTCCCAGCTTCTGGGGAGGCTGAGGCACAAGAATGGCTTGAGCCCTTGAGACAGAGGTTGCAGTGAGCTGAAACCACACCACTGCACTCCAGCCTGGTGGCAGAGCGAGACTCCATCTCAACTAATATTAATAATATAAAATAAAACAAACATTTTATCCATACGTTTTGATCACTAGCAAAAATAATTTATGAGCAATAGCAAACAAGCTGACCTAAATTTTAAAGACAGAGAAAAACTTATAAAACTAAAAATGGGGGTTGGCATGAATAGGTAAAGACAGAAGATTTTTTAAATTGTCAGGAGGTGATCACCTTGGGTAGAAATGGAATCTACGGAATCATGATATATGATTTAAAACCTAGGATCACTAGGCAGACGTCTCCCAGCTGGGTCACAGGCAGGGGAGGCCATGCGAACCTCTGCGTCGTCCTAGCCGCCCCTCCACAGTGCTCTGCTCCAAGGAAAGCCTGGCATTGACTGGAGAGTGAAGCCGCCTGTGTCTAGTGACAGATCCACCATGGTCTTATGTTAGAAAGCAGCCTTTGCTTGAAGGCAGGTATTAAAAGTAATTGCCTCTGAAAAAGGGAGTTGCTAAGGTTGAGACGATGGGGTAATTTTCACATTTTACTCTGCGTACTTCTCTGTATTGTAATCTTTTACTTTGAGCATATATTACAGTGTAATTTTAAAAGATTTAGAAAAAGCAGAAAGTGATCTTACTGTGGGTGCACGCATGAGTGCTGTTGGGGTGCACGCGTGGCTTCGTGTCATCCTGCTGAAGTCCTTCTTGGGGACCTTGGTGAGCTGAGCTCACCCTCCTTCTGCTCCTTTCCCAGCCGCAGCTCAGTGGGCTCATCTTCCTGGATACAAACGACCCGGTGTTTAGCTGCGAGGACTGCCTGCTGCAGCAGAGGCCCCCGGACCAAGGGGGGCGGGGAGGCTCCGTCTGCTTCCCATATGGGGACATTGTCTGTCCCTGCCTGAGGGCCACCTCCCTCCTGCCTCACATTGTCCCCTTGCTGTCTCCTGCTGGCCCAAGCCCTGGCCTGCATCTTCCCTTTTCATTAGCCTCCTAGTGGTAGCCCCGGGCAGGAGACAGGGGGCTGGGATGCTGCTCGCTCTTCACCAGCCCTGAGCCCCTGGCCAGCTCACCCTGGACTCTTCCCAGCCTGGAGTCTCAGCCTCACGTGTACACACGGGATGTACATGGAGGAAACCCCACTCTGGGCAGGGCCTCTGGTCACACGGGTGCCTCTGCTCAGGCCCCAGGGGAGAAGTGGGGAGAAGGCCACAGTTGTCTCCCATTCTCCTTGCAAAACCCCCACACTTTATTAATCTGGGCCTGGTGGAAATGAGGCTGGGGTTCCTCACCGTCATTCAGGGCTGGAGGCTGCCACTCTGGGGGCAAATCCAGAGAGCATGAGGATAGGAGGAGGCCACCCCCAGTTCTGGCAATGTTCTGACCCTGCAGGGGAGGGTCTTTGGGGTTTCTCTTGAGAGATAAATTTCTACAAAGCCTCCTTCCAGATATTCAAGGACAGACCACCTAACAGGGTACAGTGTCCAGGAGAAATCAAAAGACACTCAAATGGCTCAGCTAAGCTCTCGTCTCCCCCGCTTCCCCCACTTAGAACCTCATTTCAGCAGCCAGAGCTTCTCTTATCAGATGGTGCACTTTCCACTTCTTCAGGGTTCTCCCCTTTATCTGCCACTCAAGGCCCAGGCTGAGCCTCCCCTGTTCCAGAAGCTTCCCTCTGGTCCACCCTGTCCTCCTGAACTGCTCCAGCACTTCTTGCTGAAACAGGGTCCAAGAATCGGCATTTCTAACAAGTTCCCAGATGATGCTGATGTGACAGGTCCAGGACCATGCTTTGAGAATTACGGATTTGGACCATTTCCTGGGGGTGGGGAATCTTCTGGGGGCAGGGGCAGGTGGAAGAGGTGAAGGAGGTTTGAGGAGCCCTGATACAAAGGCAGAGAAAACCTAATCCACATATCCAGCTACACACGTACTCAGGGTATCTGATGCTTAGTGAAAAGAACATGGAAGTTAAAGTCAAGAGGCCTGGCTTCTCTACCACTCACTGGCTCCCCAGCTGCCAGGTTTTATACAGATCATTGACCTCTTTTAGCCTCAGCTTCCTCATCTATAAGTGGGGATAATATTAATGCTGACTCAGAGGTTACTGAAAAGATCTAACAGGATAATACTTTAAGAGTGTTATGTAAACTCCAGGAGCTTGACAGGTATTTGTTTACAAGGTAGGAGATTAATTTGTATTTCTCAAACACACAGTGTTTAGAATCTGTCACACGGTGTTTTTAAGTGTTTTGTAAATATTTAATGAATATTTATAAAATTCACAAGAATCCTATGAAGGAGGAGCTATTTTTATTCTTCCCATTTTATAGATGGGAACACCGTGGTTAAGTAACTTGCTGGAAATCACACAGCAAATGGCACAGCTTGGTGTTGACCTCAGTTGCCACAGAGTGTGCGCCTAGCCACCACTCTGTGCTGCCCAGCTACGTGTTGGCTTATACATTCATCAGTATGTGCGTGTTTGCAAATGTGTGCACGTTATCTAAGTTTCTACGAGGTTCTAGTGTATATAAGTGCTTACAAAAGTGTGTGCAAAGTATGTATAATCTAATGGCAATAGTAATAGAAATCAGTTATTGAACACTTACTCTTTGCCAGGCGCTATGCTAACCATGACTACCATTGACTCCTCACAGCCCTACATGGTAGATTATATTATTATTCTCATTTGCCTGTTGAAAGATGCTGAGCAAGGTTAACTAATTATCCAAGGTCACACCTCCAGAGATGAGCGGAGCAGGGAGGTTTAATTGGATGCTAGCAGAGACTTATGCTTAACTCTTAGGCTGCACTGAATGTGTCTTTCTGTTCAGCATGGGGATATTGTATGTAAGGGCACGTATGCATGTAAGTATCTATCTGTCTCTCTGTCCATTTGTCCATCCATCCATTCATCCAACCATTCATTTACCCACCCTTACGTATCTATCATTGGCAGCTGGGGCCGTTGTCCTGGGTCAAGTTCTTACTGAAGAAGAATTAAAAGAGGGAGCTGCAGCCCCTTTCAGCTGCCTCAAACTTCCTGGGATGTGTTCCCTTGAGTCCAGAGTGCCTGTAAGGGACACGACCTTGCCCGGGTGTGCGGGGGGAGACGTCTCACACAAAAGGGTGGATGCATTCTTTTTCTCACTCTTACCACACTAGACCAGTGGGCAGGGACAAGGTGGGCACAGAGGGACCTTGTATACTCCTCAGAAGGCAAATTGGGGCTGATCCTACATCTATCCATGTTGGGCGCTCACCCAGTGGGCCAAAATCACTGGAATCCGGACTAGTTTGTATCCTCAAGAGTGATTTCCTTTATGTTTCTCCTTAGTTTTGTTTTTTTAATTTAATTTAATTTTATTTTATTTTATTACTCTGTCACCTACACTGGAGTGCAATGGTGTGATTTTGGCTCTCTGCAACCTCCACCTCCTGGGTTCAAGCAATTCTCCTGCCTCAGCCTCCTGAGTAGCCGGGATTACAGGCACACACCACCACACCCAGCTAATTTTTGTATTTTTAGTAGAGACAGGATTTCACCATGTTGGCCAGGCTGGCCTCGAGCTCCTGACCTCAAGTGATCCACCCGCCTCGGCCTCCCAAAGTGCTGGGATTATAGGTATGAGCCACTGCACCCAGCTTCTTAGCATTTATTAACTGTGGGTTTTTTTGGTCAGAGGTTGCTAAATCTGGTTTTAAACAGAAAGAAAGCTGAATAACTGAGCTAAGTTAATGTTTCAAGGGAGATGAGACTAGTAGGCAAAAGAATGAAAAGGTTTGGGAGATAAGAGGGCACAGACCGGTGTGACTAATAAGTTTCTTTTTGGAGTGGGGGCCAAGTTACCTGGATGTGATGGGGTAAATATTATTTTCTATCTCGAAGAAAAATGTGTGATGTTTATACTGTCTCAGAACAAATAGGCCTGTGACTGATGGATAGTTTACCATTTATGTAGCTGGTTTCATGTACTTTTGACAGCTCAATCAGGATTCCAACAGTTATAAAAAATGATTTTCTTCTAGGAAGTTGCAGGAGGGGAGCATGTGCCCTCACCCCCACCCCATGCCCACCGGGCACTGTGCCTCTGAGTGAGGAGAACACATGGAAGTACGGAGCAGTACAGGGAGCGGGAAGAGGCCACCAGGTGTCCCCAGAGTTTCCCAGGTCGGACATAGGGTGCCTCATTTCCCCAGGGCCACTTGGGGACTATTTGGCTGGATTGAGGCCTGGAGGCCATTTGGGAAGGTCACTGAGTCCTTACTGTTCCTGGGACTGGCCAGGAGGAAGAAACTCTCATCAGGAACCCAGGAACCCAAGAGAGTTGGACCTGGATGGAGACTGGCCTTGAGACCACATGGAGGTTTTGGGCCTGAGTGCACTCCTCCATCTGGGATCCAGCCTGTGTCTAAGCCACTATCCCTGCTGAGGACAAAGTGAAGGGCTGTGGCCATCCTGGCCCTCAGGTGGAGGCAGGAAAAATGACAGTAGCCAGAGCAGGAGGGTGGAAGGTACCAGGTAGTATTTTGCCACTGTGTCCATGCCCAAGGGAATTTTGGCTGTGGGTTTGCCTGCTTTAAAGATGTTTCAGTGCAGGAAAGCCCAGATTTGTACCAAAGATCAGTTAGCAGCTGACGGGGTGGTAAAGTGGAAAGACAGAAAGGTCTCAGCTGGGTTTGGAGGTTTTGCCCATACTGGGGCAGGTGACTGGCCTGAGAGGCACCCAGAGCTGCCACAGACCTGCCACCAGAGATGTCTTCAAGCCTCTGGCTTATGATTTTGAGAGGATCAGTGAGACCTTCAAGGTCACTTTCAAGAAAGCCACCTCAAGGTGTAACTGGCTTTGTCACATGGGCATAGGAGCCTTCCTTAAGGGCAAGGCTGTTCACATACTTTTTTTTTTTTTGCATTACTCACAACCTAAGCAAGCTCTGGAGTCAGGCTACCTGGGTTCAAATCCACTCTCCTCCACTTATTGGCTCTGTGATCTTAACTGGCAAGTCACTTAACTTCTCTGGGCCCCAATTTCTTCGTTTGCAAAATGGCTATACATTGAAACAATCTCATAGTATTGTTGTAAAGATTGAATAAAATACCATACTCTATTTAGCACGGTGTTTGGCACATTGCAAACACTCACTATAATGATAATTGTTTCTCCTCTTCCCTCTTTTTCATAATTACCATTCTGTTACTCAGACTACATGATAGGCATAACGACATGTATTTATTTTAAAATGTATAACAAAATAGTGATGTACACTATATGTATACTAACATAGTTATTGAGGGTATAGCATTAGATGATGAGTACAGTATTATCTAGCATTTGTTAGGCACCTACTGTATGCTAAAGCTACACTAAACTATTCAAATACATTATTTCATTCAGGAAGGTCCTTGCCTTCATGAAGCTAACAGTTTAGATTTTTTTTTTTTTTTTTTTTTAAGGATAGGGTCTCACTCTGTTGCCCAGGCTGGAGTGCAGTGGTGTGATCAGAGCTCACTACAGCCTCAAACTCCTGGGCTCAAGCAATCCTCCCGCCTCAGCCTCAGCCTCCCAAGTATCTTTGACTACAGGTGTGCACTATCTCACCTGGCTAATTTATTTCAGTTTTAGTTTTTAGAGATGGGGTCTCGAACTCCTGGGTTCAAGCGATTCTCCTGCCTCAATCTCCCAAGTAGCTGGGATTATGAGCATGAGCCACTGTGGCCAGCCATAAATTTAACAGTTTAAAATGAGCTTTCTGGCTGGGTGCAGTGGCTCACGCTTGTAATCCCAGCACTTTGGGAGGCCAAGGTGGGCGGAACACCTGAGGTCAGGAGTTTGAGACAAGCCTGGTCAACATGGTGAAACCCTGCCTCTACTGAAAATTAAAAAAAAAAAAAAAAAAAAAAAAGTAGCTGGGTGTGGTGATAAGTGACTATAATCCCAATTACTCAGGAGGCTGAGGCAGGAGGATCACTTGAACCCTGGAGGTGGAGGGTGCAGTGAGCCGAGATTGTGCCACTGCACTCCAGTCTGGGTGACAGAGCGAGACTCCATCTCAAAAAAAAAAAAAAAAAAAAAGAGCTTTACATATATTATCCAGTGTCATCCTCACAGGAATCCTGTGAGGAAGATATTGTTGCCCCCATTCTACAGATAGAGAAATTGAGACAAGGAGGTCAGATCAGACATATAGGACTTAGATTCAAACACCGAGCTCTATGGCTCAAAGCCCATGCTCCTTCTGCTGTGCCATGCTGCTGCCTCACCTCCACATTGCTAAATATGCACAATTTAATTGTCATGTCTATAGAAGTGTGGGTCTGTAGAAGGGTGTGTGGTTCTGTGTGTCTGGACACATTTCTATGACTGAATGTCTTATGTTAGTAGGTGTGGGTGATTTGTGTAATTATATTTCTGAATCTTATGCCCAAGGGAGACTGTATATGTGACTTTGTAAGATTGCGTGGGTAAGTGCAAATGCGGTATGATTATGAGTTGATGTAGCTATGTGTGTAGGTGTGCTGTGTGTCTTTTCAGATGGCTGTGTGGCTATGGATGGCTCAGGTTAGTGGAGGGCAGCACTGGCCTATAGGACTCTTTTGACTTCCCTTTTAAAGGAGGGGAGAGAGGTGCTGGGAGGTGGGAGGGAATGGTCTACTGCAGGGACCCTTGCTGGAGGGGGCATCCACCGGGCCTGGGCCTGGCCCTTGGCAACTGGCTACACTGCCTAGTGCTGGGTTTCAGGCCGAGAGATGGAGAAGCTCATTTCCCCTTAAACACCGTAGATTAAGGGCCCGCAGTGGGCACGGGCGGGAGGGCGCCGTGTCGCTCATGTTACAAATCAATTCATTACCGGCACTCACAGTTGCCTCCGATCTTCAAGGATCGGGGGGTTTGATGAAGAGGATTCATTTCAAGAAATAAACCTTTTAAATTAACCACGAGATGAGGGAAATTTCTTTATTTAAAAAATGCTCAGGGCCCGCTGGCTTTGTTTTCTCTCTTATTAGCATTGTTATTAATAACCCCACCCTCCCTCTCTAGGGGATGGTCCACCCTGCCTTGGGAGACAGAGTGAGCCACTGGGATGGGGGACAGGCCTCCTGCCCGGGCACCTTGGCCAGGTCTGTCTATTCCACCAAGGTCTCTGAGGTCCAACGGTGGGACCCCAACCAGGCTCTGTGCCCCAGATAGAGTCTCAGGCAGGTGGCCAGGAAACTGCCATATGACCTTTGGTAAGTCACTTGACCCCTCTTTCCTCAACAGCTAAGTGACCATAGAATCATCACTTTCTACAGCTGGACCTTAAAGTTAGGAGTTGAGCTCTTGTTTGTTATAAATGAGCAAACAGGTCCAGAGAAGGGTGGTGGCTCACCCTAGGTCACACAGAAGCTTCTTAGCAGAGATGCATTCAATACCAGCCTAATTCCTGGTCTAGTTTCTACCTGGAAACAAGCATTTGGACTCATGATGTGTAAATTACAACGCACCTTGAAACAATTTGTAAGCATGTCCTACCCTATTGGGTCATCTGAGGAGAGTTTAATAAAACAACTACTATTTACAAAGGTATGGGCAAGTATTAGGAAAAGTATAAGTGATGGTACAGTATCTCGGGGCTAGTAATGGTGGGAAGCTATGGCCAAACCAGGGCTAAAAGGGACAAAGATTAATGGATAAAAGTTACCAGAACCAGGAGAGAGGTCTGTATGGAGACTTCTAGAGAACTGTGGCCTTTATTGGGGAAATCCAGCTAATCTGCAACCACCTGGAAGGGAAGGAGCCAAAGAAGTTCCCTTCCCGTGAATCCCTTTTGGCCAGTCCCAAGGGAGTCAGCTGATGCGGACCATGCAGGCCAGCCTCCCAGGGCCACAGGAGGGTGGAAATGGGTGGGAACGGATCTCGAAGGGCAGACCACCTGCCAGCGGCAATGTGTCCTGCCAGTCAATGGCAGAGAAAGGATGTGCCCTCAGGACTCCTGATTCCAAGGGTCTCCTAAATCCAACCCACAGTCTTTTATGCCATGCTGCTCTGTCCAGTGATATCTGGTCAAATGAAATGCTAGGTCTGGAGGTGTAACTTAGGGCGGGCAGTGGCTGTCCCTCTCTGTGGCAAACAAGCATCTAGTTCCAGGAGGAACTAGAACCAAATACTGGCATCCAGCAATGACAGGTGACAACATCTCACCTCTCAGGGGGTATGTCCATACCAGAGCAGGGACTTTGGGAAACCCAAGGCTTTCACCCAGTGGACCATAGGATCCCTTCTACAGACCTACTCTGCAGACAAAATCTGCCCTAAAAGAGTCTGTAGATCACAGAGCAAGAATGGCGTTCAGGTAGAACAGATGCCACCCCTCTACCCGCTGCCACACACACACACAGGGAGGCTGCCTTAGTCCATCTAAGCTGCTGTCACAAAATCCCTGAGACTGGGTTATTTAATTATTTATTAATTTAATTTATTATTATTGCTATTTTTTGAGATAGAGTGTCTCTCCATCACCCAGGCTGGAGTGCAGTAGTGCAATCTCAGCTCACTGCAACCTCCGCCTCCCAGTTTCAAGCAATTCTCCTGCCTCAGCCTCCTGAGTAGCTGAGATTACAGGCGCCCGCTGCCACGCCCAGCTAATTTTTGTATTTTTAGTAGAGAATGGGGTTTCACCATGTTGGCCAGGCTGGTCTCCAACTCCTGGCCTCAAGTGATCCACCCACTTTGGCCTCTCAAAGTGCTAGGATTACAGGCGTGAGCCATCACACCTGGCCCCAAGACTGGGTAATTTACAAACAACAGAAATATTCTTCATTCTGGAGGCTGGGGAGTTCAAGATCAAGGCGCCGGCAGAGTGAAAGTTTGGTAAAGGCCTGCTCTCTCCTGCTCTCTCCCACTCTCTCCTTCCTGTGCCTCTTGCTGCATCCTCACTTGGCGGAAGAGGAAAAGAGACAAACAGCTCCCTCATGTCCTTTCATAAGCCTGTGCGTTCATGAGGGGAGAGCCTTAGTGATCTAATCACTTGCCCCACTTCTTTATTTTTATTATTATTATTATTATTATTTTTTTTTTTTTTTTTTTTTTTTGAGAAGGAATCTCACTCTGTCACCAGGCTGGAGTATAGTGGCGGGATCTCAGCTCACTGCAACCTCCACCTCCCAAGTTCAAGCGACTCCTGCCTCAGCCTCCTGAGTAGCTGGGACTACAGGCACGTGCCACTACGCATGGCTAATTTTTGCATTTTTAGTAGAGACAGGGTTTCACCATGTTGGCCAGGGTGGTCTTGATCTCTTGGCCTCGGGATCTGCCTGCCTCAGCCTCCCAAGGTGCTGGGATTACAGGCGTGAACCACTGTGCCCGGCCAGGCCCCACTTCTTAATACCAGCACATTGGGTACTAGGTTCCAACATAGGAATTCAGGGGGACACCAACATTCAGGCCATAACAGACGGAGAACAGTGGGGCCCTGAGAGAGCACTGCCTACCACCTTCTGTGGGGTCACTGCTTGATGTGGGATGGGTTGGGGACCCCAGGGAAACCCAGATTAGGGTCTCCTTTGCTTGCCACCCACCAAAAAGGAAAGCTAGACTGATAGACTCAGGTCATGGGAAAATGGAGAGACAATGGGGCCTGGAAAGGTGGAGAGCTCAGAGCCCTGGAGTGCCCAGAGTCTGCAACACCAGGGAATTGGGGGTTCTGCAACCTGGGAGAAAGGATGGGAGCTGCCGGGGGCAGCTTATAACCAGGCGATTTAAATTCTGCCTTCCAACTTCCATCCCAACTGGTACTGGCAGAGTCATTTCTAGGGTGGGGATTTGTATTCCTCCTTAGAGCAGTGCTCTCCCAGGCCAAGACCACATTTGTCATCCTCAGACTAGGGGTCTCTAGGAGTGGGGCCTTAGCTCATCCTCTTTATGGCCTCCTAAACTCAGCCCAGAGTTCTGGTCTCAAGTGGGGGTTTCAGTTCAGATGTGGCCTCCCCACCTCCCCACCTAAGAAGATACAAACCCCAAAGTCTCCCTCTGCCTTCCTAGTCCCCTCCTAGCTACTCTCCCCCTGCAGACTGGGGCAAGGAAGGAGGAGAGAAGAAAAAGGCTTTCCAAGCTTAGGCATAGACCTGCCCAGGTGTGTGGGGGGGACCAGCTCACCATCTCATTAACGTGGAATTGTTTTTAGGTTAATAATCTTGCGTTAATTTTCCCTTAAAATATTGTCTTTGACCGTTAAATGCTCACACTGTTATAAAAAGAATGTAATAAATGATCTTGAAGCAAATTCTCCTGCCAAATGTCATAATTTATTTGCATAATTAGCTCTTAATTTTAATTCAATATGCAAATCCATGCTTCCTTTCCATTGCAGCCGCCTGTTTCCCAGTCGGGCGGCCATGAATTTACTGTGACGCTCCCTCCACGGCTGTCAGAGGCGGGGGTGGGGAGGCAGGCACCTTCTGGGGCTGGTGCCTGGAGAAGGGGCTCAGACACATAGATTCAGCTGGACAAGTCTGTGGGCCCCACTACATGGGCCCCGCAGATGGGCCTGTGTGGACACCAGCATACTACATACTGATGCAGAGACCCAGAATGAAGGTAGGTGAACCCAGACTGACAGGCCAACACATCAAGCAACTCATGGGCACTCACTGAGACACATATAGGCAGAAACACTGCTACGCACGAACACAGATCCCCATGAGGTCACATGACTTCATGGACACAGACATACAGATATACCCACAAACAAACGCAGACAGAGGCCCAGCCCACGAGCAGAGATGCATGGGCAGCCCAGACGTGTATCCGGGCAGACACAAACACTCACAGTAGAAAGATGCCTGGGCCCAGGTACAGTGTGTGGGGCCATACAGCTGCCGAAGCCACACATCTATATGGGCACACACATAAAAAGACACGTTATCCCAGGTAGAAACTTGACAACACTACAGAAAAGTCTCGGCATGCCACGTGGACACCCACACACACTTTAGGACTTGGCCTTCAAGCCTCAATAGCAACATTTTTGAGGCATTGTGGGGCTCATGGAAGGAACACAGAACACAGAGTCAGGGTATCCGGTTCTAGAACCAGCTCCACTTTTCACTCGCTGTGGGACCTTAAGCAAGCCACTTCATTTTTTGTTCAATAATAGCTTTATTTTCATTTACTTATTTATTTATTTACTTACTTACTTACTTACTTTTGAGATGGGATCTCTCTCTGTCGCCCAGGCTGGAGTGCAGTGGCATGATCTTGGCTCACTGCAAGCTCTGCCTCCCAGGTTCACACCATTCTCCTGAGCAGCTGGGACCTGGCCTGACTAGTTTTTTGTATTTTTAGTAGAGATGGGGTTCCACCGTGTTAGCCAGGATGGTCTCGATCACCTGACCTCGTGATCAGCCTGCCTTGCCTCCCAAAGTGCTGGGATTTCCGGTGAATAGCTTTATTAAGATCTAACTCACATACCATACAATTCACCTATTTAATGTGTTCAAGTCAATGGTTTTTAGTATATTCACAGGGTCATGCAACCATCACCACAATAAATTTTAGAACATTTTAATCACCCCCAGAAATCCCATTCTCATCACCAGTCATTCCCCTTTTCCCCCAACACCCTCTGCCCCAGCCCTAAGCAACCACTAATTGATTTTCTGTCTCTATTTATTTGCATTACATATAAAGGGAATCATGCAATATGTGATCTTTTGGTGACTGGCTTCTCTCACTTAACATGTTTTCAATAGTGATCTGTGTTGCAGTATGAATCAGTATTTCATTCCTTTTTGTGGCAATGGACTAATATTCCATTTTATGGATATACAACATTTTATATATGCATTTGTCAGTTGATGGACATTTGAGTGATTTTCACTTTTTGGCAATCACGAATAACACTGCTATGAACATCCTTGTACAAGTTTTGGTGTGGACCTATGTTTTTATTTCTCTTGAGTCTATTCATGAGAGTAGAAGTTCATCTTCTTCGAGTTTGGTTTTCCCATCAAGAAAATAAAAGGGCTCATTCTAATGAAACCCTCACAGGCTTCTCCACGGCCTTTGTTTATGATTAACATGGCATTCTCAAGTTGAGATCATGGCCCTTCTCACTCAGCCACACACAGATGTGGGTATACTTGCATGCACACACACACACACACACGTGCACATGCACAAGGACACACTACATAGTCACACGCTCAGTCGCCAACACAGCCATCTAACCCATAGCCCATTGCCCCAAAGGCACAGATGTACCCAAGGTGACCTAAACACTCACAGGGACCCGATGCAGGGTTGCTTAGAGAAAAAGAAGGAAACAGAGTTGGAGAGATTGTGATAGCTACATGGAAGAACGTCCTTTCACCGCGAAGGCAGGGACAGAGTCTGGAGTTTGGGAGGAAGACGTCAGCCAACAAGATGGGGAGAAAAAGCTGAGTGAGAGGGCGAGGTGTTAGGAGATAGGGGCGCTCTGGGACAGGGGCTGTGCGGCTGGATCGAGGTCTGGTTCGAACACTAGGACACTTGGGTCCTGCTTCCCCATCTGCTTCTGCCCTACCCTCGCCCTGACCAGGGTATCCTTTGTCTCCCTGCTCCCTCTCCCTGAAGGAAACATGACCCCTCCCCATTTTCACCCCCCCTCCCCCACAAGCTAAGGAAACAAAAGGGATCCTTTTCCAGGATAATTAAGCCTCAAAGACAGCGGCTCCTCCCCGGAAACTGATCGGGCTTGCCCTGGGAGAGCCCTTGAGTGTAGAAGGGGAGGGAAAGGGAGGTGGGGGCACACAGAGGGATGACCAGAACACAGGAAAGTCAGCTCTGAGACTGCCAGGCGGACTGTATTCTTGAGGCCATATATTGTCTGTTGCAAAAGTTGGAACTTTATTTCCCTTTCTTAGGACAGGGGTCATGTGATTAGTGACAGATTCGAATCCACTGTCTCCCACAATCACAGAAATCCTGGGGTGGACAAGCGGAAGATGCGCGTGTGCCTGTGTGGATTTGTGTTGAAGTTGTTGCTACGTCCCTGTGTAAGTATGAATGTGTCTGTCCCCCACCCTCTCGGTCCCCCACCCCCACCCACGCCCCCCTGCAGAAGACTTGCAGTGCGGCCTCAGCGGAGTTTCTAACCTGGAGTGATCGCTTTCCTGATTTGCCACTTTAGTACTCTTGTTAATGAATTTTTAATCTTCTTAATGACATTAAACACGGAAAGTAATTAAGGAAAACAAGTTTGAAACTGCTGACTTCAACCCTTTATTCACAACTATTTAATGTAGAATTAATTTGATTTTGCCCATTATTCAAATGAACGCGCTACCTTCTCCCTGGCCCCAGGCCTGTCCCCTTGCCCCCGTCCTGAATGCCCAGAGACCCCCTGTTGTGATCACCCAGTTGTTATTGACCCAAGTGGGTGCTGGTTTCTGTGCACCGTGTCTGTGCTGAGGGCTGGAGGTGGTGACTAGGCCAAACTTCTGGATGGTGAGGAAGGCAGAGAGGCCTCTGGAAGAGGCCAGGAGAATTGAAGGGACTCAGGAGGGAGCCAGGAAAACACAGCTCCTTTCCCACCCTGAGTCCATCTCGGATTTCCACCTCTGGATACTCCATCAATAGCTCCTGCGTGCTCTGTGACCTGTGCACTCAAGTGTTTGGATGTTGGAAGCCTTGGGTATTCAGATGTTTGGACATTTGATATTAGAATACATAAATCTGTAGAATTCAAAATAATCAGGTGTTTGGAGGCTCAGTGCTGGGGTGGGTACCTGAATGGTCAGGTTCCATGATGTCCATTTTGCAGAATTTTAGGCCAAAAGAAAGAAGCTTCCACCTCTAAACCCTGGTTCAGGCCACTGTCTGGATGAAGCTACAGTGGGAGGTCATAGCTGCTTGAAGCTGAGTTTGAAACCGATCCAGGTCCTGGAAGCAGAAACCAGGTCCCAGGACAGAGCCAGCACATCCCTGAGCCAGAGGGTTTGGCTGCCACCTACCAGAAAGGGTCCTGAAGCTGCCTAGGGACCCTGGACAGAAGGGAAGGCAGGGTTCAAAGGGGCCCCGGGGCTGTCGATGCCTGGGCCTTCTTCACACCTGAAGGCAGTGGAGCAGGTGGCTCTTCTCTAGGGCAACATGCTCACAGCTGGGTGGCAGAGCTGGAAGAACAGGTGCAGGAGGTCTCCCCAGCCTCTGGATTCGTGCCCCAAGAGGCCTCTCCATTTTAGCCTTGGGTCCTGGACCCCATTTTGTGTGGGAGTACGCATGTACCTGTGTGGTGGCCAGGACAGGAGGCAGCAGAGGGAAATGGGAACAGCTCCGCACTCAGCCTCAGGTGGAACTGACTTAAATCCTGACTTTGGGTAAGTCCCTGACCTCTCCTTCCTTCCTCACTGAAGTGGGGTGACAGATTCTCGCCCCAAGGAGTTGTTGCGATTAGTAAATTATAAGCCACAGGTGCAATCCTAGCACAGCACCTGGCATGCTGTGGGCCTGCCCATCAATCCCTGCCCTATCACTCCCAAGCCCCACCCGCGGGGAGAAAAGGAGACCCCAGGAATGTGCCAGAGAAGGAAAACAGAGGGCTTCTGGAGTGGGGGACCAAAAGAGGGTCTCGGAAAGATATGGACTTGCCCAGAGTGGGGAAGGGAGAGCTGATGGGAGGGGAGTTAGCATTGGAGAGCTGCCTCCCCCATCCTTGAATGGCCTCAGAAATGTTCCTTTCAGTCATTCCCCTGAATTATATCCCCAGGAGGGGTTTTCTCCCTCCCTTGCTCCCCCTTACCTCTTCCTCCTGCCTCTTCTCTCTAAACAAGCCTCCCCCAAGTCACTTCACTCATCTCAGCTCCTGGAAGAAAAGCAGCCCTAGCCCTTGCCCCCCACCCTCACGCTGCGCTGAGCCATGACCAGCCCGAGCTGATGCGAGAGTCTCCCTCGCCCCTTCCTCCCATTCCAGGGACTTTATGGGCTGAGACGCTGCTGGCTTGCTCACTTCTCCCTCTCTCCCGCTCCTCTTTCCATCATTCTCTGTGTCTCTTCCTCCCTCTTTCTTTCTTCCCCTGCCATGGCTGGCCTTGCTCCTTCCCGCCTGTCTTTCTCCATCTCTGTGTCTATCTTTGCCTCTCAGTCTTTCTCACTTTCTTGAAAGACCATGGACTCTAGAACATTTCTAGCTACAACTACCCAGGGCACACTCTCAGGAAAGGAAAAACAACTGGACCCAGCAGGGGACAATGGGAGGAACCAATCCTTGTGGGAGGGGCCCACCTCGAGATGGCCCTGGGGTAGGGGGAGTCCTTAAACTGGCCTGCAGTTCAGTCCAAGGGAGGCCAGAACTGCTGTGACAGGGATCTCCTGTCTCCCAAATAGTTTGCCACCTCCCCTCCTTGTTGACATCCTGGAAGGGCCAGGAGAATTCTGAAGAAGAGAACTTGACCAGGTTAGCACGCTCACCTCACCCTTACCTCTATACACCCACCCCAACTCTCCCAACAAAGACCCACACTCTCTCACACACAACACACACAAACAGACCACGTGGTGCCTCGCTTACACACAGACACAAATATGCACCAGCACAGACACACATGGATGCAGCTGCACACTCACAAATACACACAGCTCCCCCCAACACATAGATCATACACACACACATGCACAGATGCACTCGCACACACACATATACACGCACAGATCCCACAGGCGCCCAAAAGCACAGGGCAATGATTAATGTCCCCTCAGAAAAAGAAATTATATCGAATAAATTAAACTACTGTGGCAGCAAATTGAAAAATAAGGATGTAAATGAGGTTTGAATACTTAATATCGAAGACAAGGGGGGAATGAGAAGGGATCGCTGGGTCCCCTGAGAGGGGAAAGGATGGTCCCTCTTGCCCCCCAATTCAACTCTGGCTCCTGTCCAGAGACCTCAGAGCTGGGGCAGGGCTAGTGCTGGGGCTCAGTCAGCACCAGGACCCTCCCCGCAGGGCCACTGCAGACAAAATTCCAGAACCTCTGGAAAGACTCAACAAGGGAGGATGGGGAAGAGGAGGTGAGACCACCTGGCATCACCTCAAAACCTAACCTTGACGCTCCCAGCACGCAAAGGGACACCTGCTTTCAGGCCCAACACGTAGTCCTTTCAAGGCCCGTCTTGAGAGAAGGCCCTCTTGACTCATCTCTCCCCAGGCCACTGCCCACCCCACGACACTCAAAGGCACCTGAACACCTATGCCTCACTCAGCCCTCCACGATCAATCTCAAAGCTGCACGCACTCCCAGAACTCACCTGCCTCCTCACATCCCCAGTGTATCTTAACCCAGACCCACCCTACACACACCACAGACATTCGACCCACTTGCCCACCAACACCCCAATGCCACCCTGGCACAGTCCCACCCACACCAAGTACCCCCAAACCCCGGGGACACACATGCTTTCACACACACATACACACACACATACACACACACTTTCCTTGCAGCAGCACATCATGACATAGTCCTTGACACACCCCCCTACATACAAACCATCACAAACACACACACAAACACACACACACACACACACAGAGTGGGGTAGCCCACCGTGAGTCCCAATCCCCTCAGAACTGTGGGAGGGATGGGTGGGACAGCTGGGGGAGGCTTCTCTTTAAGCTTTAATAAGCAGTACTCCCTGCACACACACACACACACACACACACACACACACACACACACGGACTGGCTCTCTGTGGAGCACTTCCGCTCAGCCTCCATCTCTGTTTCTCTCTGCCTCCACCTCTGTTGCCGGCTCAGTTTCCCTCACTCTGCCTGTCAACTGCTTTCTCAATGTCGCCTTTGTCTCGCACACCCCAATATATCCCCGCCTCCCCCTCCTCCCCATCGGTCGCCGGCCCCCGGCTGCTTCCCACACCCCCGCGCCTCCCAACCTGCAGCCCCCCACCCCCTTTCCCTCCTCCGCATCGCTCGCTGTCGTCTCTGTTCATATATATTTAGTATTTATTTACAAGGCTGGGTTTTTTCCCTGGGCGGGAAGCCAGCCGTGCACAGAAATCCTTAAGATGCTATAAAGCTGGTGAGGTATAAAATGGAAAGTGGTTAGTGCGCTGTTTGGAGATATCTCACCGGCGGCCGCCCCGCCGCCCCGCCGCCCCGCCGCCCCGCCGCCCGCTGTAAATCTCCCGGAGTTTAGCGCGCTTGTTGGTATCTGGCCGCCAGTGAGGGGCCGGGCAGGGGCCGGCCGGGGCGGGGCGCCCCCAGAGCCAAGAGCGCCCCCAGCGCCGGGACCCCTCAGCAGAGGCCCGGGAAGCGCCGCCCTCAAAGGGACAGGGGCTAAGGGGGCTGGGAAGTCCCTTTCTGGGGAAACAAAGGCTCCCGCCGGGCCACTTCTGAACTTTGCCAAGAGGACCGAAAACCTTGAGCCTGGAGGTCCCTCATCAGCGGAGGTGCCGGGCAGGAGGTCACCGAAGGACAGGGCAGAGCTTAGGCAAGACCCTGCCGAGATTTTGCATAGGTTAGGAACCAAGGTTCTGCCACTGATAAGCGGGGCGAGCTCACGCAAGTTATTTCACCTCCCTGAGCCTCGGTTTCCTCTTCCTCAATGAGATCATGATCGTTCCTACTCATAAGGGTGAAGAGAAGAGTAAATGAGTGCATCCGGTAAAGGATTTAGCACCATGCCTGGTAGGGCAGTAGTGCTCAATAAATACTAACTAGTGTTCTTTGTGCCTATGCGCTCAGTTAGCACTTGGTTCCTCCAGATATTTGCTCGGCTGCCTCAGTCAGCTAGCCACGGCTTCCATTCATCCATCCATCCATCCATTCAGTGACTTTCAGCTGTGTGGTTCTGGGCTCTGTAACAGAGAATTCTGCAGGAGGCAACAGGGGACCCCAAGTCTGGACGGGGCAGTCAATCTAGACCAAAAGGTTGAAAGAGCCACTTCTGGATTAAGTAGCATTTCAGGGCAGCTGGGAGGAAAGGGCTGGCCTGGTGCATCTGCCTGCCCGACAGTGACCTCGGCAGTCCTTTGAGTTCCCGTGGTCTGAGAGTCACAGGAGAAGCAGGCCCAATCTGCGAGGATCAGCGAGACTGGGAACCCCCAGAGGGCAGCTCTCATCTCCCGCTCATCCCCCGCCCGACCAGCAGAGCCCAGAGCTGGCTCTCAGGAGCTGTCAGTAAGTGCCCCTTGATTGATGAGTTGGGAAGGTTGAACTCTGCCACACTCCCCTCTTGCTCTGGAAGGATGACACACCTGTCATACAGCCTGCACATGCACATCCCAGCTCACCTGGACACATGTCAGGAGGGCCAGGAGTAATGACAGGGAACTCTTAGGTGGTCACTGTCCAGAACAGGAAGCTCAGAAGAGCCAAGTCTGTGTCACATAGCCATGTCCTAGTAAGTTTAGTTGTATTAGTTAATTCACTCACTCCTTTATTCACTTATTCAACAAGTGTTTACTGAGGATCCTGGGCTAGGGGCTGAGGGGGACACAAACGAATATTATTTGGTCCTGGCTCTCAAGAAGTTTATAGTCCAGGACAGCTGTAAGGCAGACATACAAGCAATATCAGTATTAGGAAAGCCACATCAGGAGCCAGGAAAGCTGCGGAGAGGGCCTGTAAGGTTCCCAGAAAAGAGAAACCACTGCTGAGTGGGGGGAGAATAATAATAGCAATAATAATTATAGTAGCCAGCAGGCACCTTGCACACATTTATAGGTAATATTCAGAAAATGGCTTTGCTTGAGTCAGGACTTGCCGAGGATTAAAGTATTGACCGGCAGAGAGGAGTTGGGGTGTTGGAAGGTGATGCCATTCCAAAAAGAGATTGTCACAGGCACAGGAAGGACGTGAGTGAATGCTCATAAGTGGGAAGTCGCTGTGTGGGGAATGTTCAGGGGAACCACTCTGAGTCCAATTTGGCTGGCAAATATAAGCATGGAGGAGAGTAATGGGAAGGCTTGGAGAGAGGGGTGGGCAGGAGCCAGATAACAAAGGGCCCTGAATATCAGAGTAAGGAGTCTGTACTTTCTATAGCAGGCAATGGGGAGCCATTGAGGGTGTTTGAGCAGGGGAGTGACATGATCAGAGCTGTGCTTAAGGAGAGTTATTCTGGCAGCAGTGTGTGGAACAATTGGAGACAGTAAAACTGAAAGGCAGAGGAGGACGCCTGACCTGGTGCCTGGTGCGGTAGGCACTCGATAGCAGTTTGTTGGCTGAATTGAAGTGACCCAGGAGAGCCATAATAAGGACCTTCATGGGGGTAGTGGTGATGGTGAGGCAAAGGTAGGTGCAAAAGGCATCAGGAAGTATCTCTGAAATTTGTTAATTGATGGAAGGTAGGAATGAGGACCAGGAAGGAGATAGAGGCTCCAAGAGTTCTGTGAGGGTCAATAGTGAGTGATAGGGCTATTAACAAAATAGGGGAGTCACAAGTTGTTGCTGGTTTTAGGAGAGACTTATGAGCTCGCTTTCCCACAGTTAGCCTTGCACTGCTTGGAATTAGAGGTAGATGTTTCTATCACCTGCTGAAGGGGCTGGAGTATGAAATCTCCTGAGAGTCTGCAGGGAGGGGACAGCAGAGAGCTGAAGCTAAAGCTCTCTATCCATACCTGGGGGAGTGTGTGGGAAGCAAAAGAGACAGAGAAGGAGTGTTAGAGCTGAGAGACGAGTGGGCGAGAGCAAAGGGCAAGGCAGCCAAGGGAGGAGTGAACTTTAGGGGGTGACAGTATTCCCAAGGGTACCCATGGGATGGGGCCTGAAAATCAGATGTAGGGTCTGTTGGTCAGGAGGCTGGACAGGAGGCCGGGGCAACCTTGTGCAAGGAACTATGGGTGTGGAGTGGAGGCAGGAAGGCATTCCTGAGAGTAGGAGACAGCCCAGGGCATAGCATTCATAGACACTCCATCGCCTGCCCACTGCTCAGACCAGGCCCCAGACTTGCCGTTTCCCCAGAGGCCCTCCTGTCCCTCTCTTAGATGGAGTGGCTGCCAAGCTGGCCTGGAGAGGAAAGTGGGGATCAATGAGATGGACTGCTCTCTGTGTTGGGATCACCAAGACCCTGAGATTTCAGCACATCTGGGGGCTCGCCGAATTCATGCTATTTATTTGGCTGCAGACCATGCAACCACACTCTTCTCTGATGCAGTCTACACCCGTGTCCAGTCGTCCCCTGGACATGCTTGGCTATCTTCTTCCGTGGTGTCCTTGGCCATGCTCCAAGCATTTGGGCTGGTGGTGCTGAGGCCTGCAGGATCCCAGGACCCTGGGATAGAGGATGTGGCTGGGAAGCAGGGGAGCAGAGGAGACAGAACCCAGAACCTTGCTTCCCATTCAGGAGGAGCCAGGCACAGGAGGTGGTATGGGCCCCCACCCTCCCGGAGGGGACCTGCAGTCCTAAATGCCCCCGCATCTTCTCCATATTGTGGGAAAAGCTGCCGCATCCATCACTGTCAGGCACCGAGTTTGAATAAATTTGAATGCACTGAGCCGTGGGCTGCAGTTTCTATAATATCACTTTCCAGTTTGAATATTTCACTTACTTTTTTTTTTTAATTTCTTTTTATCCAACAGTTTCTCCTCCTTTTCATCTACCCCTGCTGCAGCCAAGCCCAGGATATAGAGAGAGGACAGTGCCTCGAGGGTTCCTGAGATGGGAAGAGGCCAGGCATTTGACAGCTTTGGCATCTCTGTCCTCCCACCCACTGGGGCCCCTACCCAGCACATGTGCTCCCTGGACCCAGAGCCTGATCTCCCCCAGCTTGTGTAGATGGGGAAACAGCAGCCAGAGAATGGGCCACCCTCACACTCCACCCCTTCAGCATGGTCTCTTCCCTACAGGGGCCTGAGCCCCTCACCTACCCACCCTCCATCACATGGATGCGTACACACATCATCTGATATATTGATTTTTCCCTAGATGTTAATAGTAGATTGTAATTTCCCACTAGGAAGTTTGCTCCTAAGTCTCTCCAGCCACTGTCCTGCCTTCCTTTGTAAATAATGACCCCAGTTCTAGACCCTTTCTACCATCTCCCTGCAGCTCTCCATCCATCAGTGTGGTACCACCAATACAGCTATGCCTTCCGGATGAGGGCTTCTGGGAGGGAGGAAGGACTAGGGTCCTGATGGCGCACCCCAGAGAACCACCCCCAGGTCCTGGCCATGAACCCCATGATTTGCTAGATCTTGCTGGTGTCATCTCCACTCCCTTCCCAGAGCTCAGGGACTCAGGAGAGCCAAGGAGCAAGTAAGGAATGAGACTATCCAGGAACAAACCAAGTCGGGATTGCATTTGAAGTGGAGTCCAGATGGGGATGGGGAGGGAAGGAAGTTCAGAAGGGCCTCCTGGGAACCCTTTGAGTCTGTGAATATCTTTCCTTAGGGAGGTCTGGCCATACTGCCCCTTGGACCATCCATAAGGTATGGCTACTACACTGACAATCTCTAGAGGGCAGTGACCCTCCATGAGGCTCCTGGTGACACTGACCAACAGTGAGAACACTCTGCTACATGGGATACACTGACCAGCTAGCTGACATTGAACTATCTAAAAAGGACTCACAACATTGACCTTATGGGGATCCTTGACCTCCTTGATCTCCTCCAAGGAGACACCAACTATCTAGGCTATCTCCCATGGAGACACTATTCGTAGAACATGCCCCCTTTCTCCTGCCAGAAACAGCACTTGCTTCAAATACTGACAGTCTCCCACAATGCCTGTGTCTACCACATGGAAGGGATGTATGGTAGAAGGTGGGAGGTGGGGGATGAGAGGAAGCAGAGAGCCTCAGTGGTCAGGGACCTTCTGGAGGTGATGATGCAGCTCCCTGCTGTGTGCCTGGTCCTCTGTGCTCACAGTTAGGCCATGGAAGGGCAAGAGACAGGGAGGAAATGGCCAACCTTTGAGAAGTTCATAGTTCAGCTCTCTAGCTGAAATTGTCATTAAGAGTAATATTTATGTCAGGCGCAGTGGCTCACGCCTGTAATCCTAGCACTTTGGGAAGCCAAGGCGGGTGGATCACCTGAGATCAGGAGTTCAAGACAAGCCTGGTTAGCATGGTGGAACCCCGTCTCTACTAAAAATACAAAAATTAGCCAGACATGGTGGCAGGTGCCTGTAATCCCAGCTACTCAGGAAGCTGAGGCAGGAGAATCACTTGAACCTGGATAGTGAAGGTTGCAGTGAGCTGAGATCGCACCACTGTGTTATAGCCTAGGCAACAGAGCGAGACTCCATTTAAAAAAGTAATATTTATCTCTACTTTACATTTTGCCATATTCAAAGGGATTTGAGGGGATTAGGAAATGCACGCACACGTGTACACACATACATACACTTCACTCAAACAGTGAAAGAAGAAGAGAGGGACGTTTGGAAACCATTTAAAGGCAGGAGGGAGATAAATGGACTGGAGATCTGGTGGGAGAGAATGTGTACAGTTGATGTGGCCCCTGCAGGCTGGGGCCATGCTGCAACTGGCCCACCTCTCGGAGAGCTCACGCACCGTGGGTTCAGGTAGTTAGGGAAGGCTTTCTGGAGGAGATGGAACAAGTCTGGGGACTTAAGAGATGGCAGAAGTCCTAAACAGGAAAAAAACAGCAGGAACAGCATTCTAGCGGCAGGACCAGAGTAAACCAAGTCAGAGAAATGAATGGAAGGTGAACACATGGCCAGTGCCCGGTCAGGAAGGGGCTGGCAATGGATTGGTGAGTTTGGGTTAGGGTGAGCAGGTGGGAGAGATACAATATATTCAGGGGACAGTGAAGAGGTGAGAGAGAAATTGAAGGCCACTGATGGAAAGGCTAGGGGTGGTTGATGTGCTGAGAGCATTTAGGAGGTACATCAGACTAGCTTGGCCCCACCCCAATATTTCCTAATTCTAATTCAGGCCCTTCAGCACCCCTTTGTTGCAGCACCCTCACCCTCCATGAGCTCAAATTCAGCATCCCAGCAAAGACAGAACTCACCACGGGAGAGGAACTACACAAAACAGGGGCCCCTGGAGGAGGAGGCACCCCTATGAGGGTGGGGGCCAAGCTCCCCTCCCCCCAGGGTACCCTGGTGGGGCCTGCAGCGGGAGAGAATGTGGTGTGAAGGCAGAGGCTCTCCTGCCGCACCATGACAGATGATTGACTTGAAACAATATCTAAGGCGATCAGGATAAAGTGCTGGCCATTTCAAGGCTCAGCAGAATTCAGATTCTAATTAGACTTCTCACCACATTCCAAATAAAAATGGTTCCCCTGGTATCCTCTTTGCCTATCAGGTGTCTCTCCCTGATCGCTGGAACAAAACGCATAAAGAAAGTGATTAAAGCCATAACAAAGGCATAAAATTGGAATTATCGCTGCCACCACATCTGGGAGCACAGAGTGTCACCACACCACCCCCTCCTCCCCAAACCCACACACACACAGAAGTGCTGTCCCATCGCAGCTCCCGGCTGGGCACCCTGCAATGTGAGCCATCAGATGGGTGAGGAGATGGAGGCCTGGGGGCTCCGGGGTGGGTGCTTGGGATGGAACTAGGGGGTCTAAGGAGTCAGGGATTGAGATCAGGAGGTGAGTGATGTGGGTAAAAACGAGGGGCTCCAGGCCTGATGAACAAGGGAGTGAGTGGACAAAGGAGTGGGGGGTAGGACAGGATAATGGTCACCGTCTCTAGTGTCTAGAGATTTACTAGTGGGGAGGGGCCTTGGGGCTCTTGCCTTGATGACCTCGCCACTCCCAGGACGTGCGCACGTAAACACACACACACACACACAAAGGCTCATGGCATGCTATAAATATTCCCAAGCATTCCACATGGTGCCTATCTCTGTTGCCAATGCCAACAGACCAAAAGTCCCCCAACTGACCTACTGCCCTTCCGAGTAGGCTGGAAAAAGGGCCTGAAAACCAGCCCTGACCACTGGACCCAGGGTTGGTTTTCAGTCCCTTTTTCCAGCCTACTTCCAGTAGGGGGCACCTACCTCTAGAGTCTACTAAGTACCCAACATGTGCGTGCACAGCCAGCAGGCAATCCAGAGACCTCAGTCTCCTACAACATACATTCACGTGCACACACACAGACACACCAGACACACACCATGCCTATAACAATACCCTCACACAGTGCACACACACTCTGAAAACATATCACAAAGGCCCCCCATCTCAGTGGGGTGCCCTGGCCAGAGGGGTGTCTCTGGCCTCTCCAGCTCTCCCGCCTCCCTACTGCAGCCCCCATCTGCCCCCTCACAGCCAGCCTGGTACCTGGTACCGGGCAGCCTTGTTCCCTGCGTGGGGTGGGTAGACGGGCGGGAGGTCCAGAGGAGGGTGAAGGAGTGGGAGCAGGGCTCTGAGCAGGGACGATATAAAATTAAAAGGTAAAAAGCAGGAACGCAAATGGAGGGTGCTTTCAGCTTTCACATTATTAATGACTCTTCAAAAAATCGGCGAGTTTTCCAATCTTCTCTGAGAAGCGCTTGAAGGAGCTCACAGATGAAACTGACCTTCAAAATGTTCTTTGGTCTTTAGTTAAGAAATTCGCTCGCCATTATGGCATCATTAGGGAAACAAGGATAAAATTACTCCATGGTTAATGACCTATAGTATCTCCCCACCAAAATTTGTTTCAGATCTAATAAAACTGTGCTTAACACACTCGGATGAGTTATGAGGACTGTTCTGCAGGGTATTAAAATGTGGAAAATAGATTTTCCGAAGCTGGGGGGACTGGACTTTTTGAATCAGATAGCAGAATGGAATTTTCTGGGCAATAAATTCTTCCATGTCTCAATTTCATCTCGAGCTCTCTCTCTCCTGCCTGCCTCTGCCCCTCTCTCTCCCTCATACTCTCCCCCCTACTCTCTCTCTCTCTCTCTCTGTCTCTCTCTCTCTCTCTGTCTGTGTCTCTCATCTTTTCCTAAAATACTGAAGCAACACAGAAACCTTTTGAATTTGAAGCCTACATAAACTTTGAGAAAATCATAGTGGCAAAGGCCATCTGCATGTGACAGTGGGAGGCTGCGTGTATGCACACATTTTCACGGGTCCTGCCTGTCGCACAAGAGTGGAGGCAAGAAGGCAGCCTTCCTCACCACCTCACCCGAGTGCCTCTATTCACACTCAAGGAGGCAGTGCCACCTTCCAGCTCTCTACTGCTGGCCAGGCTGGCCGATCTCACCCTCAATCCCCAAATCACAGGGCGTACCCTTACTAATGAACCTTCCTAATACAGCCCTTCCCCCACCCGGGCCTCAGCACACACCAAGGCCAGGTGTCAGCCTGTATGAAGGTACACCTGTCCTTGTCCACCCCAAACTTCATGGTAATGAGAGGGGGGTTGGCTGCACTGGCCTCGTGAAGGGTCAGAGCTGCCCTGTTTTGCACATGTGCATGCCCATGAGCACATGTTAGCATCATTGATGGGGCACACACAGGTGCCCTGGCCAGCCAGGCTGGAGACTAAGACCTGAGCCCTGGGCCCAAGCAGTGGCTGAAGGTTTTCGGGGGCTGGATACTGCCGCGGAGAGAGGTGGCTGGCGAGGTAATGGCATTTTGCTCTCTTTAAACTTTAATCTTTCCTATTAATTCCCTGCAACTGGAGAATGTGTGAGAGTTAATGTTCCGTGAACGTGTTTCGCACTCGGCAGTCTCTTCGAGCTAATTACCTTCAGGTGCTAAATGGAGGGAAATTGCAATCCATTTGGATGTGAAAAAATTTCGCCTTCCCGTCCCCTGTGAGACATCCTTTTTCCTGAGTGCTGCAGAAAGAATGCTCTCTGGGTGGGAGTTTTTTTCCTAATGTTTTTTTTCTTTGGCCCTCTCCCCCGCCCCCTTTCTCCAAGAGTCTAGGTTTTGCAGGACAGTGGTGGTTGGAGACTGGAGGAGGCTGGGCCTAAGTTCAAGGTCCTCATCTAGGGTGGAGGCCAGGTGGGAAGGGACTTCATGCAGGGGAGACACCCCGGCTGAGAATCTCACCCCCGCCCCTTGGAGGCCCTGGAGTGGAAGTGTATTTACACGCTTAATAACACGCTTATTACCAATGTTTCTCAGCTGCTAGGTTTTGAATACAGATATAATAGAATTTTACAAGCCACATAAAAGCTGTCCTTCTCTTGGACCCTTAACTGGGGTGGCTGGTAGGGCGGAGGACAGGGAATGGAGAGTGGAAAGAGGGGGGCACTTGAGGAAGGAAGGAATGAAAATGGGCCAGAGAACCAAAGAAGAAAAAGAAAGGTATGGGAAGAAGGGCCTACGAATGGGGCTGTATGAAGATGAGAGTGAGGAGGGATGGGTCAGAACTTCTGTCTCTACACCACAGGATACTTGCAGCACCAAGAAAGAAGGCACTAAGGTCAGGGAGTCTACTCTCAAAGCCATTTAGGTCTCAAGAGAGCACGCCCACCCTAGAGAAGCACCTATGCTTCCAGCCCCATCCTTGACCTCTGATCTCAGACCTCAACCTGAACAAAACCTTACAAAAAAAGATCTAATTTTACCACCTCCCTCTGTCCTGGGTCCAACCCACTAGCCCTTGCAAAACGCCGTTCCTTAACCTAAGTTGAGTTAGGGAGCTGCCCAAACAGAATATTTTGCTTCTTGGGAACTCGGGAGGCAGAGCTTGCAGTGAGCCGAGATCGTGCCACTGCACTCCAGCCTGGGCAACAGAGCAAGACTCTGTCTCAAAAAAAAAAAAAAAAAAATACACACACACACACACACACACACACACACACATATATATATAACAAAAAAAACTTCCATAGACTTATTATCACCTAGCTTCAACAATTATCAACACACAGCTGATCTTAATTTATCTATATCCCCCCCGCACTCTCCCCCAAGATTATTTGGAAGCAAACTGCAGATTTCAAATCAGTTCATCCACAAATATTTCAATATATACTTCCAAAAGTTAAGGACTCTTAACATAACCACAATACTATCATCTCACCTAATAAAAATTAACTATAATTTCTTACTCTCATCAAATATCCATTTGGTGTTCAAATTTCCCTGAATCAGGTTCTGATCAAGATCCACAAATTCTTGTGATAGTTTGCTAAGAATGATGGCTTCCAGCTGCATCCATGTCCCTACAAAGGACGCAAACTCATCCTTTTTTATGGCTGCATAGTATTCCATGGTGTATATGTGCCACATTTTCTTAATCCAGTCTGTCACAGATGGACATTTGGGTTGATTCCAAGTCTTTGCTATTGGAACTGAACAATGAGATCACTTGGACTCGGGAAGGGGAACATCACACACTGGGGCCTATCATGGGGAGGGGGGAGGGAGGAGGGATTGCATTGGGAGTTATACCTGATATAAATGATGAATTGATAGGTGCTGACGAGTTGATGGGTGCAGCACACCAACATGGCACAAGTATACATATGTAACAAACCTGCACGTTATGCACATGTACCCTAGAACTTAAAGTATAATAAAAAAAAATAATAATAATTAAAAAAATAAAATGTAGTCAATCGGCAAAAAAAAAAAATCCACAAATTATATGTGGTAGATGTGGCTCTTAGGTTTCTTTTATTCCATAGTTTACACTTTCTTTTTTTTTTCTTCTGGCAATTTACTAAAGAAACTGTAGGCCATTTGTCCTATGGAATTTTGTTCATTTTGGGTTTTGCCAGTTGCACCCCTGTGGTATCTTTTAACATGTTTCTCTCTCCCTTTGAATTGGTAGCTTCTAGAGTTATTTGGCTTCAGGTTTGATTTTTTTTTTTTTTTTTGGCAAGAATATTTTACAGGTGGTGTGAACTTCCTATTGCATCATGTCAGGACCACATAATTTCTTGTTGTCTTTCTTTTCATAATATTAAGACTAATCAGTGGGTTCAGTTGCTGTCAACCTGATCTATCCATTATAAAATTCCCTTCAGCTTTTTTCCCCTCCACTAGCTTTCTATTTCATGGTTTTGCAGCCATTTACTATCATTGACTAAATCTATTATTTCATTAGAGGTTGTTGGATTCATTTTTGGATTGTTTATGTTCCCCAAATTTTTATTTAGGAAAATTTTAAACCTACAGAACTATTCATTGTTTCAGTGAACACCCATATACTCTGCCACAGATTTGCTACTTTGTAACTATTTCCCACATTTTCTCTATCTCTTCCTTTCTCTTTCTGAAACATTTGTGTTAGTTGCTGACATAAGGAGGTTTCACCCCTAAATTCTTCAGCATTTGTCTTTTAAGAACAAAGACATTCTTCTATACTGCACAGTGCAATGATCACTTTCAGGAAATGTAACAATTATCTGATATACAGACCATATTCAAAACTCTTCAATTATCAAAATAATGTCCTTTATAGCAACCCTCCACCTCATTCCAAGATCTTGCATTGCATTGGTTTATTTTGTCTCTTTTGTCTCTTGAATCTCCTTTGCTCTGAAGTAGTTCTTTGGGTTTGTTTTTTGTTTGTTTGTTTGTTTTGTTTGTTTGTTTGTTTGTTTGTTTGTTTGTTTGTTTTTGTCTTTCATGAACTTGGTAGTTTTGGAAAATCTAGGCAGAATGTCCTGTAGTTTAGATTTGTCTGATGTTTCCTCATGATTCAGTTCAGGCTGAAGATTCCGGGCTGGGATACACATCAGTGATGTGTCCTTCTCAGCACATCACATCAGGGACATGTGACGTCAGTTTCTGCCATTATTGGTGATAAGTTTGATCATTTTAAGGTGGTATTCAGATGTATCCATTGTAAAGGCACCCTTTCCCCTTCATAATTAATACATGATCTGTGGGGGAAACTTTGACACTGTGAATATCCTGTTCTCTGAGCATCTTTCATCCAGTGATTTTAGCATCACTGATAACACTGCCTGGATCAATTACGACTACAGTGGTTACAAAATGGTGTATTTTCTAACTCTATAATTACTTCTACCTTTATTAGTTGGCAGTTTTCTGTAGTGGTCTTTATTTTTAATAAGAGACTGTTCCCATATAGAATGTCTTGATAAGATTGTGGAGGCCACGCTAGTTAGGACTAGGCCGGACTGCAGTCCCTGGTGATACCATGCCCATCCAAGTAGTGCCACCAAACAGCAGCCTAAGCACACCTGTGACCCCAGGGACACATCCTCACAGGGCCAGGTAGCCCTATGGTCTATAAGGGACTCCACCCTGTATAACCAGATACAGAAATGGTTTCCTGGAAAACCACCTGCAGGATCATATATACCCATGGCCTCTGAGGAATATCACTCACAGGAACAGGTAAACCCATGGCACATGGAGAATACAGAAAGAATGCAGGATCAGGTGCACCGAAAGTCCACAAGGAACACCACCCTACAGGATCAAGTATGGCCAGTGTCTTCGGAGAGCCCTGCCCTCTAGATGTAGCTCCAGAATACAAAATACTTATTCTGAATTATTGCCCTGATTTCCTGGATGGTTCTCACAACACAATTTTGATCCTAGAGTAGTTTACCAGTTGCCTGGTCCAACATTGTTAATGGAACCCTTTGGTGTAGCTCCTTCCTCTCGTCTAGTAGAAGTCCCAGATACCTGCTAGGTAGGGAAAGCCAAGGTCAGAGCTTTTCAGCTACTCATCTGGGATAAGACAAGACAGTCCTACCCAATGAATGACAGGCAGGTTCAGTATCTGCTCCACCTGCTCTATCTGCTGAGCTATCACCATTATTGGAGCCCTTGGGCCACCATGAACCAGAACTTCTGAATTCGCAGGTGTATGAATTGCTAGGAGAAGACCCTTTCTTCCTTAACTAAGCCATGTTAATAAAGCAATAAATGACAGAAAGTAACTGGAGCTAGCTTAAGCATAAAGGGTTATATACTGAGAATATCCAAGAGTATCTCACACATTTGGGCTTGAAAAGGACAGAAGCCACAGCAGCTCTCCATCTCTAGAAGCCAAAGCCCATTGGCCGTCTCCATGATGCTTTTATTTTATTTTATTTATTTTTTTTTTTTTTGAGATGGAGTCTCACTCTGTCGCTGGGGCTGGAGTGCAGTGGCCGGATCTCAGCTCACTGCAAGCTCCACCTCCCGGGTTCACGCCATTCTCCTGCCTCAGCCTCCGGAGTAGCTGGGACTACAGGCGCCCACCACCTCGCCTGGCTAGTTTTTTGTATTTTTTAGTAGAGACAGGGTTTCACAGTGTTAGCCAGGATGGTCTCGATCTCCTGACCTCGTGATCCGCCCGTCTCGGCCTCCCAAAGTGCTGGGATTACAGGCTTGAGCCACCGCGCCCGGCCTATTTTATTTTTTTTTGAGACAGAGTCTCGCTCTGTCACCCAGACTGGAGTGCAGTGGTGCAATCTCGGCCCATTGCAACCTCTGCCTCTTGGGTTCAAACGATTATCCTGCCTCAGCCTCCCAAGTAGCTGGGATTGCAGGCATATGCCACCACACCTGGCTACTAATTTTTGTATTTTTAGTAGAGACGGGGTTTCACCATGTTAGCCAGATTGGTCTTGAACTCCTGACTGCAAGTGATGCGACCGCCTTGGCCTCCCAAAGTGCTGGGATTATAGGTGTGAGCCACCACAACCAGCCCTTGATGCTATTAATGTGACTCTGTTGCACGCATCCCAGACCCGGGTCCCATCAGCTCAAATTCCCAACTCCCAAGAGCAGAAACCTGATTAGCTCACTTTGTGTGAGGCCTTGCTTCAGTCAACTGTGACCAAATACAGCTCCAGGAGATCCACCCCTGTGGGTAGGGAGAGTAGCTCCCAAAGATGCCCGACAGATACCCCAAGAGGTGCATGTCACAGAAATAAACTCACAAACTCTCCAAAGGATGGGAAGATAAAAACTCTTGAGAAGAACAACTCTATCATAAAGGGCAAGACCTTGGCCCCAGAGCAAGCTGGCTGGAGTTGAAGGATGGGGCCAAGAAGGCCACATGCCAAGTCCCATGGATCAATCACAGTGTAATAGGTCTGGAGGCACAATAATATCTAAGGGGAGGTGTGTCCAGAAGTTACAGCTCTGAGTGTCCGTAGATGTCTGGTTAGGTTGAGGCTGGAACACCACATTCTGATCCAACTTCAGAAGTGAGGACTTTTGTGGATGGTAAGCCTCACCCAGGTTCCTACCACCTTATTTTCTGGCCACTTGATCTACTAAAAGGAAGTATACCAAACTCTCCATTTTGACTCCAAATCCCAGAGCCCCTTAGGTCCCTCCCTCTCACAGAAGTGAGTTTGAGAGAAACACCCAGGACACATCCAAGCTGTTGGATATTTTTGAGCTCCATGGAGAATTCAGTTCTTTCCCAGCCCAGTTTGTCACCCTTGCCCACTATTGGGGAACTCTGGTTAGTGGTTTTTTCTTCTGATCCCTCCACTTCACTAAGTTCAAATACGAAAGGTTTACAATAAACACGTGCCTAAATTGTACAACAATTATAAGCTATACATGGTAAGTATAGCATGTTTATTTCCAGCAATGCCTTGTTTTGGTGTTCACAACATGGGCTGAGCACACCCTATCAAGGCAGGCACAGTCAATCCAGATGCAGTCAGAGCAGGAAGCTGTCCCTCAGCTCCCTGGCCATAGCAGAAGAGTCTGCACTGGCTGGACCCAAGCTCTGGCAGGATCTCTCCAGTGTACTGATCTGTAAACCTCCTTTTAGATTACTCCTTTTACCAATAAGTCATGTCCTGGTTTATCCCTGTTAATGCCTTTGCTCTTAAATTCTTGTCTGACATCAACATTGCTGGCCTAGCTTCCCTTTGGTTAATATTTGCCTAGCATATCTTGTTTTCATATCTTCATTTTCAACCTTTCTGTGGCTTTATGGTTTATGTAAGTCCTTTGTGAATAGCCTCAACCTGGAATTTTTTTTTTAAAAATCTGATTTGAGAGTCTCTTTAAATGGGCAAGTTTTATATGTCTACATTTATTGTGATTCATACATTTGGACTTACTTCTGTCCTCTTATTTTGTTTTATATTTACTATGCTTTTTCTTTTTCTTTTCTTCTTTTCCCTCTTTGTTTTTCCCTCTTTCATGCTTTCTACAGCATTGATCAAGTTTTCTTTATTCTCTCTGTTCTTTATTTTCTTGTCTACTGTTATGGGAGTTAAATACTCTATTTCTTGAGAAATAAGAGTTACCTTTAACTTTTGTTTTAGATGGAGTCTTGCTCTGTCGCCAGGCTGGAGTGCAGTGGCATGATCTCAGCTCACTGCAACCTCTGCCTCCTGGGTTCAAGCAATTCTCCTGCCTCAGCCTCCCAAGTAGCTGGGACTGCAGGCTCGCTCCACCACACCCAGCTAATTATTTTGTAGTTTTAGCAGAGACAGGGTTTCACCATGTTGGTCAGGATGGTCTCAATCTCTTGACCTCATGATCCACCCACCTCAGCCTCCCAAAGTGCTGGGATTACAGGCATGAGCCACCACACCCGGCCACCTTTAACTTTTAAAAAATATGTACATTTAACTTAATAAAGACTAAGTAATTAGTAAAGAAGACTAATTTTTACTTAATAAAGTCAATCTATATTTCTGTTCTTTTAAATAGTAGAAGGATCTTAGAATGTAAGCCAACCTTTTTCATCTTTCATGTTATTTATCAGTATTTTAGTCCCATCTTATTTTTATTTTTTTTTTTTTTTTTTTTTTTTTTTTTTTTTTTTATTATACTTTAAGTTCTAGGGTACATGTGCATAACGTGTAGGTTTGTTACATATGTATACTTATGCCATGTTGGTGTGCTGCACCCATCAACTCATCAGCACCCATCAATTCATCATTTATATCATGTATAACTCCCCAATGCAATCCCTCCCTCCTCCCCCCTCCCCGCTCCCCATGATAGACCCCAGTGTGTGATGTTCCCCTTCCCGAGTCCAAGTGATCTCATTGTTCAGTTCCCACCTATGAGTGAGAACATGCGGTGTTTGGTTTTCTCTTCTTGTGATAGTTTGCTAAGAATGATGGTTTCCAGCTGCATCCATGTCCCTACAAAGGACGCAAACTCATCCTTTTTTATGGCTGCATAGTATTCCATGGTGTATATGTGCCACATTTTCTTAATCCAGTCTGTCACAGATGGACATTTGGGTTGATTCCAAGTCTTTGCTATTGTGAATAGTGCTGCAATAAACATACGTGTACATGTGTCTTTGTAGTAGAATAATTTATAATCCTTTGGGTATATACCCAGTAGTGGGATGGCTGGGTCATATGGTACATCTAGTTCTAGATCCTTGAGGAATTGCCATACTGTTTTCCATAATGGTTGAACTAGTTTACAGTCCCACCAACAGTGTAAAAGTGTTCCTATTTCTCCACATCCTCTCCAACACCTGTTGTTTCCTGACTTCTTAATGATTGCCATTCTAACTGGTGTGAGATGGTATCTCATTGTGGTTTTGATTTGCATTTCTCTGATGGCGAGTGATGATGAGCATTTTTTCATGTGTCTGTTGGCTGTATGAATATCTTCTTTTGAGAAATGTCTGTTCATATCCTTTCCCCACTTTTTGATGGGGTTGTTTGTTTTTTTCTCGTATATTTGTTTGAGTTCTTTGTAGATTCTGGATATTAGCCCTTTGTCAGATGAGTAGGTTGCAAAAATTTTCTCCCATTCTGTAGGTTGCCTGTTCACTCTGATGGTAGTTTCTTTTGCTGTGCAAAAGCTCTTTAGTTTAATTAGATCCCATTTGTCAATTATGGCTTTTGCTGCCGTTGCTTTTGGTGTTTTAGACATGAAGTCCTTGCCCATGCCTATGTCCTGAATGGTACTACCTAGATTTTCTTCTAGGGTTTTTATGGTATTAGGTCTAACATTTAAGTCTCTAATCCATCTTGAATTAATCTTCGTATAAGGGGTAAGGAAAGGATCCAGTTTCAGCTTTCTACTTATGGCTAGCCAATTTTCCCAGCACCATTTATTAAATAGGGAATCCTTTCCCCATTTCTTGTTTCTCTCAGGTTTGTCAAAGATCAGATGGCTGTAGATGTGTGATATTATTTCTGAGGACTCTGTTCTGTTCCATTGGTCTATATCTCTGTTTTGGTACCAGTACCATGCTGTTTTGGTTACTGTAGCCTTGTAGTATAGTTTGAAGTCAGGTAGCGTGACGCCTCCAGCTTTGTCCTTTTGACTTAGGATTGTCTTGGCAATGCGGGCTCTTTTTTGGTTCCATATGAACTTTAAAGCAGTTTTTTTCCAATTCTGTGAAGAAAGTCATTGGTAGCTTGATGGGGATGGCATTGAATCTATAAATAACCTTGGGGAGTATGGCCATTTTCACGATATTGATTCTTCCTATCCATGAGCATGGTATGTTCTTCCATTTGTTTGTGTCCTCTTTGATTTCACTGAGCAGTGGTTTGTAGTTCTCCTTGAAGAGGTCCTTTACATCCCTTGTAAGCTGGATTCCTAGGTATTTTATTCTCTTTGAAGCAATTGTGAATGGAAGTTCATTCCTGATTTGGCTCTCTGCTTGTCTGTTGCTGGTGTATAAGAATGCTTGTGATTTTTGCACATTAATTTTGTATCCTGAGACTTTGCTGAAGTTGCTTATCAGCTTAAGG
This sequence comes from Rhinopithecus roxellana, assembly GCF_007565055.1. Lineage (NCBI taxonomy): Eukaryota > Metazoa > Chordata > Mammalia > Primates > Cercopithecidae > Rhinopithecus > Rhinopithecus roxellana. The sequence continues at coordinate 72,770,864 of NC_044559.1, forward strand.
AGATTTTGGGCTGAGACGATGGGGTTTTCTAAATATACAATCATGTCATCTGCAAACAGGGACAATTTGACTTCTTCTTTTCCTAACTGGATACCCTTGATTTCTTTCTCTTGCCTGATTGCCCTAGCCAGAACTTCCAACACTATGTTGAATAGGAGTGGTGAGAGAGGGCATCCCTGTCTTGTGCCAGTTTTCAAAGGGAATTTTTCCAGTTTTTGCCCATTCAGTATGATATTAGCTGTGGGTTTGTCATAAATAGCTCTTATTATTTTGAGGTACGTTCCATCAATACCGAATTTATTGAGCGTTTTTAGCATGAAGGGCTGTTGAATTTTGTCAAAAGCCTTTTCTGCATCTATTGAGACAATCATGTGGTTCTTGTCTTTGGTTCTGTTTATATGCTGGATTACGTTTATTGATTTGCGAATGTTGAACCAGCCTTGCATCCCAGGGATGAAGCCCACTTGATCATGGTGGATAAGCTTTTTGATGTGCTGCTGAATCCGGTTTGCCAGTATTTTATTGAGGATTTTTGCATCAATGTTCATCAGGGATATTGGTCTAAAATTCTCTTTTTTTGTTGTGTCTCTGCCAGGCTTTGGTATCAGGATGATGTTGGCCTCATAAAATGAGTTAGGGAGGATTCCCTCTTTTTCTATTGATTGGAATAGTTTCAGAAGGAATGGTACCAGCTCCTCCTTGTACCTCTGGTAGAATTCAGCTGTGAATCCATCTGGTCCTGGACTTTTTTTGGTGGGTAGGCTATTAATTGTTGCCTCAATTTCAGAGCCTGCTATTGGTCTATTCAGGGATTCAACTTCTTCCTGGTTTAGCCTTGGGAGAGTGTAAGTGTCCAGGAAATTATCCATTTCTTCTAGATTTTCTAGTTGATTTGCGTAGAGGCGTTTATAGTATTCTCTGATGGTAGTTTGTATTTCTGTGGGGTCAGTGGTGATATCCCCTTTATCATTTTTTATTGCATCTATTTGATTCCTCTCTCTTTTTTTCTTTATTAGCCTTGCTAGCGGTCTGTCAATTTTGTTGATCTTTTCAAAAAACCAACTCCTGGATTCATTGATTTTTTGGAGGGTTTTTTGTGTCTCTATCTCCTTCAGTTCTGCTCTGATCTTAGTTATTTCTTGCCTTCTGCTAGCTTTTGAATGTGATTGCTCTTGCCTCTCTAGTTCTTTTAATTGTGATGTTAGAGTGTCAATTTTAGATCTTTCCTGCTTTCTCTTGTGGGCATTTAGTGCTATAAATTTCCCTCTACACACTGCTTTAAATGTGTCCCAGAGATTCTGGTATGTTGTATCTTTGTTCTCATTGGTTTCAAAGAACATCTTTATTTCCGCTTTCATTTCGTTATGTACCCAGTAGTCATTCAGGAGCAGGTTGTTCAGTTTCCATGTAGTTGAGCGGTTTTGATTGAGTTTCTTAGTCCTGAGTTCTAGTTTGATTGCACTGTGGTCTGAGAGACAGTTTGTTATAATTTCTGTTCTTTCACATTTGCTGAGGAGTACTTTACTTCCAATTATGTGGTCAATTTTGGAATAAGTGCGATGTGGTGCTGAGAAGAATGTATATTCTGTTGATTTGGGGTGGAGAGTTCTATAGATGTCTATTAGGTCCGCTTGGTGCAGAGATGAGTTCAATTCCTGGATATCCTTGTTAACTTTCTGTCTCGTTGATCTGTCTAATGTTGACAGCGGAGTGTTGAAGTCCCCCATTATTATTGTATGGGAGTCTAAGTCTCTTTGTAAGTCTCTAAGGACTTGCTTTATGAATCTGGGTGCTCCTGTATTGGGTGCATATATATTTAGGAGAGTTAGCTCTTCCTGTTGAATTGATCCCTTTACCATTATGTAATGGCCTTCTTTGTCTCTTTTGATCTTTGATGGTTTAAAGTCTGTTTGATCAGAGACTAGGATTGCAACCCCTGCTTTTTTTTGTTCTCCATTTGCTTGGTAGATCTTCCTCCATCCCTTTATTTTGAGCCTATGTATGTCTCTGCATGTGAGATGGGTCTCCTGAATACAGCAGACTGATGGGTCTTGACTCTTTATCCAGTTTGCCAGTCTGTGTCTTTTAATTGGAGCATTTAGTCCATTAACATTTAAGGTTAATATTGTTATGTGTGAACTTGATCCTGCCATTATGATATTAACTGGTTATTTTGCTCGTTAGTTGATGCAGTTTCTTCCAAGCCTCGATGGTCTTTACATTTTGCCAAGTTTTTGCGATGGCTGGTACCGGTTGTTCCTTTCCATGTTTAGGGCTTCCTTCAGGGTCTCTTGTAAGGCAGGCCTGGTGGTGACAAAATCTCTAAGCATTTGCTTATCTGTAAAGGATTTTATTTCTCCTTCACTTATGAAACTTAGTTTGGCTGGATATGAAATTCTGGGTTTAAAATTCTTTTCTTTAAGAACGTTGAATATTGGCCCCCACTCTCTTCTGGCTTGTAGAGTTTCTGCCGAGAGATCTGCTGTTAGTCTGATGGGCTTCCTTTTGTGGGTGACCCGACCTTTCTCTCTGGCTGCCCTTAAGATTTTTTCCTTCATTTCAACTTTGGTGAATCTGGCAATTATGTGTCTTGGAGTTGCTCTTCTGGAGGAGTATCTTTGTGGCGTTCTCTGTATTTCCTGAATTTGAATGTTGGCCTGCCCTACTAGGTTGGGGAAGTTCTCCTGGATGATATCCTGAAGAGTGTTTTCCAACTTGGTTCCATTTTCCCCCTCACTTTCAGGCACCCCAATCAGACGTAGATTTGGTCTTTTTACGTAATCCCATACTTCTTGCAGGCTTTGCTCATTTCTTTTTCTTCTTTTTTCTTTTGGTTTCTCTTCTCGCTTCATTTCATTCATTTGATCTTCAATCGCTGATACTCTTTCTTCCAGTTGATCGAGTCGGTTACTGAAGCTTGTGCATTTGTCACGTATTTCTCGTGTCATGGTTTTCATCTCTGTCATTTCGTTTATGATCTTCTCTGCATTAATGAGTCTAGCTGTCAATTCTTCCACTCTTTTTTCAAGATTTTTAGTTTCTTTGCGCTGGGTACGTAATTCCTCCTTTAGCTCTGATAAGTTTGATGGACTGAAGCCTTCTTCTCTCCTCTCGTCCAAGTCATTCTCTGACCAGCTTTGATCCGTTGCTGGTGATGGGCTGCGCTCCTTTGCAGGGGGAGATGCGCTCTTATTTTTTGAATTTCCAGCTTTTCTGCCCTGCTTCTTCCCCATCTTTGTGGTTTTATCTGTCTCTGGTCTTTGATGGTGGTGACGAACTGATGGGGTTTTGGTATAGGTGTCCTTCCTGTTTGATAGTTTTCCTTCTGACAGTCAGAAGGACTCTCTGTTGGTCTGTTGGAGATTGCTTGAGGTCCACTCCAGACCCTGTTTGCCTGGGTATCAGCAGCAGACGTTGCCGAAGATAGAATATTGCTGAACAGCGAGTGTACCTGTCTGATTCTTCCTTTGGAAGTGTCCTCTCAGGGGTGTACTCCACCCTGTGAGGTGTGGGGTGTCAGACTGCCCCTAGTGGGGGATTTCTCCCAGCTAGGCTACTCAGGGGTCAGGGACACACCTGAGCAGGCAGTCTGTCCGTTCTCAGATCTCAACCTCCGCGTTGGGAGATCCGCGGCTCTCCCCAAAGCTGTCAGACAGAGTCGTTCGCGTCTGCACCGGCTCCCGCTACTTCCCCTGTTGGTCTTCAGCTGTGCGCTGTCCCCAGAGGTGGAGACTACAGAGACAGGCAGGCTTCCTTGAGCTGCTGTGAGCTCCACCCAGTTCGAGCTTCCCAGCGGCTTTGTTTACCTACTTAAGCCTCAGCAATGGCGGGCGCCCCTCCCCCAGCCTCGCTGCTGCCTTGCGGATAGATCGCAGCAGACTGCTGTGTTAGCAGTGAGGGAGGCTTCGTGGGCGTGGGACCCTCCCGGCCAGGTGTGGGATATATTCTCCTGGAATGCCTGTATGCTTACAGCGCAGTATTGGGGTGGGAGTTACCCGATTTTCCAGGTGTTGTGTGTCTCAGTTCCCCTGGCTAGGAAAACGGATCCCCTTCCCCCTTGCGCTTCCAGGTGAGGCGATGCCTCGCCCTGCTTCAGCTCTCGCTGGTCAGGCTGCAGCAGCTGACCAGCACCGATTGTCCGGCACTCCCTAGTGAGATGACCCCAGTACCTCAGTTGAAAATGCAGAAATCACCGGTCTTCTGTGTCGCTCGCGCTGGGAGTTGGAGACTGGAGTTGTTCCTATTCGGCCATCTTGCTCCGCCCCTATCCCATCTTATTTTTATACTTTCAAAATAGTCATTATTAATAGATTTACATACATATTTACCAATTTCTTTGCATACCACTGCTTCTAATAACCCAAAAATTCCTTTGGTGTCTATTTCCTTTTTGCTGAAGTATATCTTTTAGAAATTCTCTTAGCAAGAATCTGTGAAAAACAAACTCTCATTTGTATCTGAAACAGTCTTTTTTTTTTTCAACTTTTCTATTGAATGATAATTATATGGGTATAGAACTGTAAGTTGATAGTTATTTTTCTTCAGCATTTTGAGTCTTGAACTCCTGGACTCAATCAATCCTCCCGCCTCAGTCTCACAAAGCACTGGGATTACAGGTGTGAGCCACTGTGCCTAGCCAACTCTCTTTCTTATAGTGGCTTATTTCTTCTCCTTCTTTGTTGTGTTTGTGAACTCATCTCCAGCAGAACTTGATTTCTGTGGGACACTTGCATGCCCTTAGCTATGGAGGAGACGTTATAATGAGCAGTTTGCCTCTGCTGAGACCCCATGAGTTCACCAATAAATAAACTGGTGACCAGTAAATAAACTGGTCACCATTTCTGGACCAGTTTATTTATTATTTTCTTGAATTAAGGTTTCCACAGCTTGTATGTAGTGCAAACTTGCACTCTATACCCATGTTTGTCACAGGCTTAGGGTTGTTATCTCTCAAAGAAGACTCTTTTTCTACCCTTAGGCCCAGAAAGATGACAAGCTACTCTACTGAATCTGCATTTGTGGGTTAAGTTTGCTGATTCCTGTTACACGGACAGGCAATACCCATGGCTTCTAAGTTAATGAAGGGAGCTCAGTTCCAGCTCCCCAACATACAGAGGCCTGGGGACTGCTCTTCAGTCTTCATCACTGTACAAGTCTAGCCCTTACGAAATGTTATTGACTCTAAGACCTTTCTGAGCTCCCCTCTAGAACATTGGCTTTGAGTCTTCTTCTTCTTCTTCTTCTTTTTTTTTTTTTTTAATGTTACACGGGGTCTCACTCTGTCACCAGGTTAGAGTGCAGTGGCAAGATCTTGGCTCACTGCAACCTCCACCTCCCAGATTCAAATGATTCTCCTGCCTCAGCCTCTCGAGTAGCTGGGACTACAGGTGCACGCCACCATGCCCAGCTAATTTTTGTATTTTCAGTAGAAATGGGGTTTCACCATGTTGGCCAGGATGGTCTCTAAGTCTTGACCTTGTGATCTACCCACTTCGGCCTCCCAAATTTCTGGGATTACAGGCATGAGCCACCGCATCCTGCCGGCTTTGAGTCTTCTTCTCATTCCTGGCACTTAGGGACTTCCATTTATTGCTTTAAGTGTGGTCGCATACTGTTGAATTGTTATTTTTATATATTTTTAATGTATCATATATAATTGTTATAAAGCTTCTATTTCTAGAGGGTGATGTCATATCACATCAATTTAGTCTGCCACATCGCCTGAAATCTCATATTTTTGTGTGTCTTTTGTGGACTTTCGTGGATGGACTTTTTTTTTTTTTTTTTTTTTTTTTTTTGAGACAGAGTCCTGCTCTATTGCCCAGGCTGGAGCAATCTCACCTCAATTCAATCTCTGCCTCCTGAGTTCAAGTAATTCTCATACTTCAGCCTCCCGAGTAACTGGGAGTACAGGCACACACCACCATGCCCGGCTAATTTTATTTATTTATTTATTTATTTATTTGTATTTTTAGTAGAGACAGGGTTTCACCATGTTGGCCAGGATGGTCTTGAACTCCTGGCCTCAAGTGACCCACCTGCCTCAGCCTCCCAATGTGCTGGGATTACAGACATAAGCCACTGTGTCCAGCCTTCTATTCATATTTTTATTCCACTCAAGTACCTAGCACAGTTGTCTGAACTGAGTAGGTCCTCACTAAATGTTGCTATTCTTCATATTGTTGTTATTTTTACTATTTCCAATCTCAATGTTTAGGAACGACAGAAAACCAGATTCTGTATCTGCTATGAGCATTTAAAGTACACAGTCAGGTTACTCAGCCTTTGGCACTGCTCATCTGAATTTCATTATTCATGAACAACATCCTCCTCAATCACCTTCAAGGACAAGTTGCCATCTATTAGACTAATGTTTCTCAAAATACATGTTACAATCCATTAGCACATCATGAAATCAACTTAATGAAATAGAATAAAATAGAAAATAAAAGACCAGAATGCATCACATACATAAGTATAGGTACTGTTCAATAAAACTTTTGCTTCAGGTATGTGTGTATGTGTATATATGCTAAGTCACCATGCAGAATGTATTTTGGGCTGTGGGTCAGAGAAAAATGTTTGACAGTAATAATTAGACCATAGTCCACTTTTCCCTGAGACCCCCATTTAACCAACCATCCATTTCTAGTAGGCCCATCTTCAAGCAAAGATTACTTGCAAAGCCAGGAAAACTTAAGGTATGTCTTTTCCTTAAGTTTGCAAAGTTCTTAGAGTACATCAAGCCCTAAAGCACATGGAGGATCCCACAAAGGTCCACACTGGCCTGGATTGGAAGCCCTACAAATAGTCAAGGATATTCACTGAGTTCTGTGATTCACAAACATTCCTCATGCTCCATGCTCCTGTTCTTCGCCTGCCTCAGCTCCATGGACAGGCCTTTCAGCTGATATTCAGCAGGTCTTTGAGACCCTTAAATGATGCTTCCTCAGGGTCTTGACCCCTAGATAGCTCTTTGAATGTGGCTCTCAAGGCTGCCATATAATAATCCACCTGGGAGGACACTGGGCAATTGCTCCCAGGAATGTAGCTCCCAGAAAAGTCACCACCTGCAGAAGTGCCCTATACAGTCTGGAAGGTGGAAGCGTCAGCTGTAAAAGCGTCATTTTGAACATCAGCATTGTTATCAAGAGGACCCCAGCACTTGTTTCTCCTCTGTACCATCTTGAATGTCTGCAAAGCACACAGGGACTCAACGCCTTTAATATACAATAAACTCTGGTATTAACGATTTGAGCCTCGTTTAACTCCCATATTCAGTATATTCCAAGGTTATCCCAGAATAAAAGGAAGCCTATTATCTCCCTTTTAAAAAATCTATTACACAGATATTTGTTGAGCTCCTACTCTGTGTCAAACACTTTCACATGCATGAACTCATTCAATCATAAGAGCAACTCTATGAAGTTATTATGATTAGCCCATTTTACAAATAAGGAGTGAGAGGGTCAAAGGGGTTAGTCGAGAAACATGCTAAAAGCCACCTAGCTGGTTAGTGGTGGCTAGGATGGGATTTGAACTTGTTTGGTAGACTCTTGGCTTGAGCACTTAACTGTGATTCCATACAGCCCTTCAATAAAGAGGCCTCCCTTCAATAAAGAGGCCTCACTGCCAGTAAGGACATAGACCTCAGGACCACCTCATGCAGAACCAGTGCTATCTCTGCATGACTGGCCTAAAAAGTGAAATAAAGGCCAGACACAGTGGCTCACACCTGTAATCCCAGCATTTTGGGAGACCGAGGTGGGTGGATCACTTGAGGTCAGGAGTTCGAGACCAGCCTGGCCAACATGATGAAACCCCATCTCTACTAAAAATACAACAACAACAACAAAGTGAAATGATTACAACGTGAATGCCTCCTCCCTGGCTGGCTCATTATGTGTCCTTGGGCAAGTCACTTACCTCTCTGAGCCTCAGATTCCTCATCTGTACCAATAATTGAACTATTTCCCTTAGAGGGCTACTGCAAGGAAGACATAAGAGCATGATGAGAAAGTCTTTTATAAAGCATTAAGTTCTATGCCAATGAAATTGCTTATTACAAAAAGCCACAGAACTAGCTGGGCACGGTGACTCATGCCTGTAATCCCAGCAGTTTGGGAGGCCGAGGCGGGCAGAGGGTAGATCACGAGGTCAAGAGATCGAGACTATCCTGGACAACATGGTGAAACCCTGTCTCTACTAAAAATACAAAAATTAGCTGGGTGTAGTGGCGTGTACCTGTAGTCCCAGCTACTCGGGAGGCTAAGGCAGGAGAACTGCTTGAACCTGGGAGGAAGAGGCTGCAGTGAGCCGAGATCTCGCCACTGCACTCCAGCCTGGCGACAGAACAAGACCCCATCTCAAAAAAAAGAAAAAAAAAAAAAAAAAGCATAGAATTAGCTGAAAGTGCCTGCATTTTCCTTGTTAGATTGGGAGCCCCTTCATCGAATATCATTGCTCTTAGGATAAAACTCAAAATGTCAGCTTGACCTTTGAGGCCTGAGACCTTAAGACCTTTGACCTTTTGTCCATTGCCCCTTCCTCTTTGTGTTCCAACTTTATTGGCCCCTCTGCTCCTGCCTCGGGACCTTTGCATATGCTGTTTTCTCTGCCTGAAACATTTCCCACCTCTACCCACAATCTCCACTCTTCGCTCCCACTTTGTCTGACTAAATGCTTAAGTGAAGGGTGGCAGATTAATTTCCTCTGGTTGGCCTTACATGGCTAGGTTAGGGCACCCTAATACACACTCTCATCGTATATCCTGTGCTTTTCTTCCATAGTACTTCACAATATATTTCCTTGGCATGAACTGTGGGAATGGCTTGTGGTTTAGTATGTGTCTTCCCCATCTCCAGCTTTTGTCAGAGCACATAGCACAAAGTAAGGGCTCCATAGATATTTGTTGAACACACTTGCTCATTAATGAGAGTCAGAGGATATTCATTCAGGATTTATTCATAATTTATCACCTATTAAATGTGCAACACAAAATGATTATGCTATAACCACTCCTGGATTGGCATTTCTGCCCCTGCCTGAGGCCTGCTATGATTTGAGTGTGCCCCCCAAAGTCCATGTGTTAGAAATCTGATCCCTGGCTGGGCACAGTCCCTCATGTCTGTAATTCCAGCATTCTGGAAGGCCAAGGCAGGTGAATCACCTGAGGTCAGGAGTTAGAGACCAGTCTGGCCAACATGGTAAAACCCCGTCTCTACTAAAAATACAAAAATTAGCCAGGCATTGTGGCAGGCTCCTGTAATCCCAGCTACTCAGGAGGCTGAGGCAGGAGAATCGCTTGAACCTGGGAGGTGGAGGTTGCAGTGAGCAGAGATCATGCCATTGCACCCCAGCCTGGGCGACAGAGTTAAACTCCATCTCAAAAAAAAAAAAAAGAAAAGAAATTTGATTCCCAATGAAGTAGTCTGGCAGGGTGGGACCTAATGGGAGATGTTTGGGTCAGGGGGGTACCACCTTCATGAATGAATTTTTTATTTTTTATTTTTTTTTCTTTTTTGAGATGGAGTCTCGCTCTGTTGCCCAGGCTAGAGTGCAGTGGCCAGACCTCAGCTCACTGCAAGCTCCGCCTCCCAGGTTTACGCCATTCTCCTGCCTCAGCCTCCCGAGTAGCTGGGACCACAGACGCCTGCCACCTTGCCCCGCTAGTTTTTTGTATTTTTTAGTAGAAACAGGGTTTCACCATGTTAGCCAGGATGGTCTCGATCTCCTGACCTCATGATCCACCCATCTCGGCCTTCCAAAGTGCTGGGATTACAGGCTTGAGCCACCGCGCCCGGCCATGAATGAATTTAATGCTGTTATTGTAGGACTGGGTTTGTTATAAAAAGCTGAGTTCAGCCCCCTTTTCTCTCTCAACCTCTCTTTGCTCTTCTGCCATGAGATGAGTAGCAAGAAGGTCCTTGCAAGATGCTAACCCCTCAGTTTTGGACTTCCTAGACTCCAGAATTGCAAGCCCATAAATTTCTGTTTATTATGGATTACCCAGTCTGTGGTATTCTGCTATAGTAGCAGAAAATGAACTAAGACAAAGCTTGGTCCATATAATGTGCTATGGTCTAAACGTGTGTGTCCCCAGTGCAATGGTATTAAGAATAGGGCCTTTAGAAGGTGATTACCTCATGAATGGGATTGGTCTCCTTATAAAAGAGGTTGAAGGGAGGCGTCCTGTCCTTTCTGCCATGTAAGAATACCTCAAGAAGGCACCATCTTTGAAGCAGAAAGCAAGTTCTCACCAAACACCAAATCTGCTGGCACCTTGATCTTGGACTCCCCATCCTCCAGAACTGTGAGTAATAAATTCCCATTGTTTTTAAATTACCCAGGCTAAGGTATTTTGCTGTAGCAGTCCAGAAGGACTGGACTAAGATGGGATGTAAATAGATATTACATAAGAAAAGTGTTCTGTGGTTAGATAATCTGGGAAACAGAAGGCTAAACAAATGTAAACAGGATTTTAACTTTTATAAACCACAGGACGTCTTAGAGCAATGCCTGGGTCCCTGGTTGGTGAAAATGCAAAGCAGCCTAGCCAGGATACACACAGTGGAAGAAATAAACCTCCCTTACCTTAAACTGCTGAGAATGGGGGTTGTGACAGCCACATAACTCATAAATGACATATGTATCATTTATATAGAGTATTTTCACTGTCGGAAAATCTGTAGAAATAGGAAGCCATAAAGTTTCTAGGATCCTGTGAAAAATACATCCATTAGGAGAACTGAGGAGGTGGGTGGCCGGATGAGCTGTACTTGCTCATTAATGAGAGTCAAGGGATATGAGTCATTCTGCTCTACACATGACCAAGGAGACAGAACTATATATAGCAGACAAAATATGATGGGTAGTAACTTAGAGGGACTTTCAAATGAGAAGAGGTTTAATCATTGATTAATACATTAAATGAACAACATTTATTGAGCACCTACTACATGATAAACCCTGTTACGTGCTGGGAATACATCAGTGAACAAGGGCTCATACATGGGTTTTCAGGGCTCACAGTCCAGAGAGGGGAGGCATACAAATAATGAGTTAATTTCAGTCTAGAGTTTTAAGAGCTAAAAGGCACCCAACACAGAGAAAAGGCACTCAACACAAATGAGGGATTGGGAGAGCTTCCTAGAAGAGGTGACATCTGAGCTGTGATCCAGAGGATAACTAAAAGTAGCCCAGAGCCATGTGCAGTCCTTTACGCCTGTAATCTCAGCACTTTGGGAGGCCAAGGTGGGTGGATCACCTGAGGTCAGGAGTTTGAGACCAGCCTGGTCAACATGGCGAAACCCCATCTCTACTAAAAACACAAAAATTAGCCGGGTGTGGTGGTGCATGCCTGTAGTCCCAGCTACTTGGGAGGCTGAGGCAGGAGAATTGCTTGAACCTGGGAAGTGGAGGTTGCAGTGAGCCCAGATGGTGCCGCCGTACTCCAGCATGGGCGACAGAGCAAGACTTTGTCTCAAAAAAAAAAAAAAAGAGAGAAAAAAAAGTAGCCTGGTGGAAAAAAAAAAAAAAAAAAAAAGGTGAGAAGGAAGGGTATTTTGAGCAAAAGGAACAACTTTCTGGAGCTGAAGAACCTGTTCCAGACCACAGAAGGGATCCAGCAGGAGACTGGGAGCTCCAGGGAGCACAGGGTTATCTACAGGGCACCAGGCAGAGGCCGGAGCAGACACAAATACCTGCTGGGGCCTGAAGTCAAGCTCTCCCGGAAAACTCACGTGGAACTCTGGACAGGACGTGTGCTTCGGGTGACAGGATATAATAGGGCAGCGAGAAATGGCCTCAGGGTGAGAGCAGGGCCTTTTCTTCTAAGGATGAAGAAGGCTAAGCCTGCTCATGCCTTGTCTCTGCTTCCTCACCAGGAGACACGGGCTCGAGGGCTTGGCAGCTCTGAGGTGGAGGGGTGCACAGCTGCCCAGAGGACAGATACTCAGAGGTGGGGGTGGTGTACAGCTAAGAAGGAGGTCTGGGGAAAAAGAACAGGAGCTCCCCAAGCCCAGCCATGGTGCCAGCCCGAATCTGCCAAGCTTGATTCATTCAGGGTTGAGGTGAGAGATTGAAACGGGAAGGTTGGCCCATAAGCCTTGGCAGTCAAGCTGGTTGGTGGTTCAGCTGTTAGTATGTTGGGGTTATGAGTCCAAGCACTGAAAGTGTAGCTTTGTCGTTTTCCTTTAATTTTGTAATTAAGATTAAAAAATTCCAACCAGATTCAGTGGAAATGAAAGAACCCAGGACTGAACTAAAGAGAGGCCACTGGTGATTGTGATCAGATGTCTGGAATCGATATAGAAGACAGGACCGACATGTCCCAGCTGAGTGTAAGCTTCCCCAAACACCCCAAACCCCTCTAGGAACATCCTCTCACCTCAGGAAACTGCTAAGAATGAGCCAGTTGGTTTTTGAGGAACACTTTTCTGACTGTAGGAAAATGTTTTCCAACTTCCAAGCCTTTACCTGTCCTCTGCATACTTGCTTGCGTCGGTTGTTCATTGATAAATATTATAAACAATATAGTGTAGCGCACAAAAGCATAGATTTTGGAATCAGCCAGAAGAAACTCACCACTACCATCTAGTAGCTATGAGACCTTGGGAAAGTTATGGAATTTCATTAAGCTTCAGTTTCCTTATCTATAAAATAGGATGATCATACTGTCTTCAGGTAATGATTAATTTGGATATTTATAGAAGCCAGCCTGGGTAGCATGGCAAAATCTAGTCTCTACAAAAAAAATTAGCCAGGCTGATAGTGTGTACCTGTAGTCCCAGCTACCCAAGAGGTTAAGGTGGGAGGATCGCTTGAGTCTGGGAAGTCAAGGGTACAGTGAGCTGTGATAACAACACTGTACTCCAGCCTGGGCAACAGAATGAGACCTAGTCTCAAAAAAAAAAAAAAAAAAAAAAAAAAAAAAAAAAAAAAAAAAAAAGACAGATTTGGTGGCTCACATCTGTAATCTCAGCACTTTGAGAGGCCAAGGCAGGTGGATTGCTTGAACCCAGGAGTTCAAAACCAGCCTGGGCAACAGAGCAAGACTCTGTCTCAAAAACAAACAAACAAAAACAAAACAAAACAAAAACAGCCTGGGCAATATGGTGAGACCCTATCTCTACAAAAAATACAAAAAATTAGCTGGGCCTGGTGGTGCATGCCTATAGTCCTAGCTACAAAGGAGGCTGAGGTAGGAGGATCGTTTGAGCCCAGGAGGTCAAGGTTGCAGTGAGCCATGATTGCACCACTGCACTCCAGTCTAGGTGAGACAGCAAGACCCCATCTCTCTTTTTTTTTTTTCCTAAAGATACATATAGAAGCATTTAGCATGGTACCTGGCACAGACTAGTTTTAGTTATTATTATTGATATTATTAAATAAGTTTTAGTTATTATTATTGATATTATTAAAACAGAACTTTTAAAGCAACCTGCACGTACCTGGCTCACTGGCTTAAGTGACACCATCAATCCTCTGTTACACATACTGACTTAACACTTGTGGCTCATCAAACATTCATGGGCTGGGACGCTGTACACTTGTGCTCCCCCATTTGGTTGAATTGCATGCGTACTCAGAGTCATTTGTTTTTAACTCAGCCTGTTCATGCCAGCTGCACATACTATTCTTATATAATTTAACTAAATGTTATATAAACCAATAAAATACAAGTGCAAAACTAATGTTGCTGTTTGGAAAGATTCCATAACAGCAAGTTGCTTAAAGTTTTTGTTATCAAATTATGTATTGGTGAGACAACTGGAAAAGATGAGGAACAATCATTAAAAACAAAACAAAACAAAAAAAACCCTAGGAATTTGCACTCATATTGGTTCTCAAATACTTTCCAATTTCCCAATCCATGTTAAAGAAATCAAAGCTGAAAATGGCAGTCAGCACATTCTGGGTGTAGCTCATTAAAGAAAGATGAGGCTGGGTGTGATGGCTCACGCCTGTAATCCCAGCACTTTGGGAGGCTGAGGCAGGTGGATCACCTGAGGTCAGGAGTTCGAGATAGCCTGGCCAACATGGTGAAACCTCGTCTCTACTAAAAATACAAAAATTAGCTGGCTGTGGTGGCGGGCGCCTGTCATCCCAGCTACTTGGGAGGCTGAGGCAGGAGAATCGCTTGAATCCAGGAGGCGGACATTGCAGTGAGCCGAGATAGTGCCACCGCACTCCAGCCTGGGCAACACAGTGAGACTCTGTCAAAAAAAAATAAAGAAAGAAGGAAAGAAGGAAAGGAGGAAAGGAAGGAAGGAAGGAAGGAAGGAAGAAGGAAGGAAGGAAGGAAGGAAGGAAGGAGGGAGGAGGGAGGGAGGAGGGAGGGAGGGAGGGAGGGAGGGAGGGAAGGAAGAAGGAAGGAAGGAAGGAAGGAAGGAAGGAATAAGGAAGGAAGGGAAAGAGAGAAAGAAAGAAAGAAAAGAAAGAAAGAAAAGAAAAAGAAAGAAGAAAGAAAAAGAAAGAAAGGAAAGAAGAAGAGGAAGGAAGGAGGAAGGGAAGGAAGGAGGAAGGAAGGAAGGGGAAGGAAGAAGAAGGAAGGAAGGAAAGGAGGAAGGAAGACGGGAAGGAAGGAAGGAAGGAAGGGAAAGAGAGAGAAAGAAAGAAAGGAAAGAAAGAAAAGAAAGAAAAAAGAAAGAAAGAACGAAAAGAAAGAAAGAAGAAAGAAGAAAGAAAGAAAGAAAGAAAGAAAGAAGGAAAGAAGGAAAGAAGGAAAGAAGGAAAGAAGGAAAGAAGGAAGAAAGGAAGGAAGGAAGGAAGGAAGGAAAAAAGAAAGAAAGAAAGAAGGAAAAGAGAGAAAGAGAGAGAGAAAAGAAAGATGATGGTGAAATGCCAATCAGTGCATCTATACACAAAGAAAGGTCTTGGTCCTACATGTATAAAGTGGACAGCAAATATTCCTTTATTTGTCTTAAGCTAAAATTAAAAAATTTATGGTATGTAAAGGCAAACTGTGAAGTGATCCCAGCCCTCCAGAAACGTAGGGTTTAGAGAGGGAATCTGATAAGAAAGTTATTGATCTCAGTGGATTATAATGGAGGTTAATGGGACAGAGGGGAGGGGTGCCTAACTAGAGCAATGCTGTAGAGGACTCCTGGATGGACTGGCCCCTAAACTGGCTCTGCTGTCCCTCACATCAATCCCACAGCTCCTTTCAAATCTTCCTGCAGCACAAAAACTTAAGACTTGCCTTTAGCTTTGTCTAATGGCCCTCTTAATTTCAGATCCCCCCCTTTTTTTTAAAGACAGCGTCTCGTTCTTTCACCCAGGGTGGGGTGCAATGGCACAAACACAGCTCGCTGCAGCCTCAACTTTCTGGGCTCAAGTGATCCTTTTGCCTCTGCCTCCCATATAGCTGGGACCACAGGCAGACGCCACCACGCCTGACTAATTTTGTTTTATTTATTTATTTATTTATTTATTTATTTATTTATTTATTTATTTATGTAGAGATGTGGGTCTCACTTTTTGCCCAGGCTGGTCTTGAACTCCTGGTCTCAAGCAATCCTCCTGCCTTGGCCTCCCAAAATGCTGAGCTTACATGTGTAATCTCACGCCTGTAATCTTACGCCCACATCCCAGTATTGATGTAATCTCCAAGAGTGTTAGAGGGGAAATACCTGCTTTCCCTGGCATTAAAGAGGAGTCTCAAGGATCACAGAATGCTTTTGCGAATTTCCATATATGCATTACTTCAATGTTTTTTGATTTTTTTGTTTGTTTATTTGTTTTGTTTTTGTTTGGTTTGATTTGGTTTTGGTTTTGGTTTATTATTATTATTTTTTTTTTTGAGATAGAATCTTGCTCTGTCACCCAGGCTGGAGTGCAGTGGTGTAATCTCAGCTCACCGCAACCTCCACCTCCTGGATTCAAGCAATTCTCCTACCTCAGCCTCCCAAGTAGCTGGGATTACAGGCACGCACCACCACGCCCAGCTAATTTCTGTATTTTGGTAGAGACGGAGTTTCACCATGTTGGCCAAGCTGGTCTTGAACTCCTTGCCTCAAGTGATCCACATGCTTCAGCCTCCCAAAGTGTTCGGATTACAGGCGTGAGCCACCACACCTAGCCTTTTTGATTCTTGATATACTATTTTGGCTGTGCTCCATCTCTCAGGGTGAGATCTATGAAGAACTTGTGCAAAACAAGTTGTACTAATTTTCTTTGATTGTTTCTTAAAATTAATCTTTTTATTTTGAGGTAATTTTAGATTCATGTGCAGTTGCAGGAAATAAAACAATACCCTTTGCATAGTTTAACCTTTCTAATGGTAACATCTTACAAAACTGGAGCACATTATCATAAGCAGGATATTGATATCAATAACAGCCAAGGTACAGAACATTTCTGTCACCTCCAGGATCACTCCTGTTGCCATTTTGTAGCCACACCTTCTTCTGCCTAGCCCTCATTCCCTTCTTAGCCACTGGCAACCACTAATCTGTTCTCCATTTTTATAATTTTGTCATTTCAAGAATATCATCTAAATGAAACCATGCAATATGTAATATTTTTTATTTTTTGAGATAGTCTCACTCTGTCACCCAGGCTGGAATGCGGTGGCACTATCTCAGCTCACTGCAACCTTAACTTGGGTTTAAGCAATTCTGGTGCCTCAGTCCCCCAAGCAGCTGGGACTACAGGTGCACACCACCACGCCCAGCTAGTTTTTTGTATTTTTAGTAGAGATGGGGTTGTGCCATGTTGCCCATGCTGGTCTCTTTCTTTTTTTTTTTGAGACGGAGTCTTGCTCTGTCACCCAGGCTGGAGTGCAGTGGCCAGATCTCAGCTCACTGCAAGCTCCGCCTCCCGGGTTCACGCCATTCTCCTGCCTCAGCCTCCCGAGTAGCTGGGACTACAGGCGCCCACCACCTCGCCCGGCTAGTTTTTTGTATTTTTAGTAGAGATGGGGTTTCACCGTGTTAGCCAGGATGGTCTTGATCTCCTGACCATGTGATCCGCCCGTCTCGGCCTCCCAAAGTGCTGGGATTACAGGCTTGAGCCACCGTGCCCGGCCTGAATATTTTCTTGTTATATTTCTATTATCAATTCAAGTTTTTACAAATTCCATTTGTGGGCAAAGAACACACTCCATATGATTTCAATTCTTTTAAATTTGCTGAGTTTGCTTAATGGCTCAGCATATGCTCTATCTTGGCATATGTCCTATGGGCACTTGGAAAAAAATGTGTATTTTGCTGTTGTTGAATGGAGTGCTTTATAAACATCAATGAGACTCTAATAGTTGATGGTATAGTTGAGTTATTTTGGTTTTCTATCTATTTATTTATATCAATTGCTGAGGGTGTGTTGAAGTCCTCAACTATGTATTTGTCTGTTTCTTCCTTCAGTTCTATCGGGTTTTGCTTCACATATTTTGCAACTCTGTTGCTTGGTGCATGGACATGTAGGATTGTTGTGTCTTCTTGATGGATTGACACTGTTATAATTACATCATGTCCCTCTCCATCTCTGGTAATTTCCTTTGCTCTAAGGTAGGCTTTATCTGATATTAATGTAGCCATTCCTATTTTGATTAACATTTGTATGATATATCTTTTTCCATCCTTTTGTTTTCAATCTGTGTATATAGTTATATTTGAAGTGAGTTTCTTATAGGCAGCATATAGTTGGATCATAAGTATCAATCAATTCTGCCAATCTATGTTTTTTAGTTTATGTACATAGGCCATTTATATTTAATGTAATTATCAATATGTTAGGGCCTAAGTCTGCCACTTTATTTTTTGTTTGTTGTTCTTTCTGTTTTATATTTGTTTTCTTTTTCCTGCCTTTCTGGGGTTACTTGAACATTTTTTAGAATTCTACTTTTATTTTTCTGTATTGTTTTTGAGTGTATCACTTCGTATAGCTTTTGTAACAGTGCCTTTAAGTATCTATATATATATAGCTAGATATATAGATATATATATAGAGAGAGATATATATAGCTTATCACAGTCTACTGGTCATTATAATTTTACCAGTTCAAATGAACTATAGAAACTTTATCTCCCTTTACATCCCTTTATCCTCATCTATGTATAATTGCCTTACATATTGCCCCTACGTACATCAGATAGTGTTATAATTTTTGCTTCAATAGTCAAACACAATTTAGAAAATTTAAGAGGAGAAGGAAAGTTTATTGTATTTATCCAGTTTTAGCTTACTGTGTTCTTTCTTCCTTCCTGATGTTCCAATTTTTTTTTTTATCATTTCCTTTCTATTTAGAAAACTTCCTTTAGCCATTTTTAGGGTGAATCTGCTGGTAATGCATTCTCTTACTTTTCCTTCATCTGAGAATGTCTTCATTTTCCTCTTATTTCCCTTTTTTTCTTTCTAATGGATGAACCTACATGGATTTGTCATTATCACCCAAAGTCTATCATTTATATTAGGGTTCAGTCTTAATATTGTGCATTCTATGGGCTTGAAGAAATATATAATGACATGTATCTACCATTATAGTATCACATAGAGTATTTTCACTGCCCTCAAAATCCTCTGTGGTCTGCGTATTTATCCCTCCATCCCGCAAACCTTTGGCAGCCAGTGATCTTTTCACTCTTTCCATAGATTTGTCTTTTCCAGAATGTCATATAGTTGAAATTTTATAGTATGTAGTCTTTTCAAACTGACTTCTTTCACTTAGTAATATGCATTTAAGTTTTCTTCCTATCTTTTCATAGCTTGATCAATTATTTCTTTTTAGTGCTGAATAATATTTCATTGTCTAGATATACCATAGGTTATCTATCCATTCACCTACTGAAGTACATCTTGTTTACTTCCAAGTTTTGTCAACTATGAATAAAACTGCCATAAACATTTGATATAGGTTTTTGTATATTTCAGCTCCTTTGGGTACACAGCAAGGAATGTGATTGCTGGATTGTATGGTATTGGAGTGTTCAATTTTGCAAGATACTGCCAAACTATCTTCCAAAGTGGCTCTATCCCCTTCATTTCTGAAAGATATTTTTGCTGAATATTTTAGGTTGACATTTCTTTTATTTCAGAAAAATGTGTCACCACTGTGTTCTTCTGGCCTCTATGGTTTCTGATGAGAAATCCACTATCATTAAAATTGTCTTTTCCCTGTAGGTAAGGTGTCATTTCATTTTTGCTGCTTTCAATATTTTTTTCCACATCTTCATTGTCAGAAGTTGGACATGATGGTCTTAGTACAGACTTGCATTTGTCTTGTTTGGGGTTCACACAATTTCTTGAATCTGTTGATTCATATATTTTGCCAAATTGGGGGAAATTTTGCCATTCTTTCTTTGAGTACTTTTTCAGCCCTGCTCTCTTTCTCATTTCTTCTGAAACTCCAATGATACAACTGTTAGATCTTTTATCATAGTCCTGCAGTCTATTTTCAGTGTATTTTCTCTCTGTTGTCCAGATTGGGTGATTTATATTGTTCCACTTTCCAGTTTTCTGATTCTTTCCTCTTTCCTTTCCATTATGCTTTTGAGTCCATCCATCAAAGTTTTTACTTCTGCTACTATATTTTGCAATTCAATTTTTCTATTGTTTATCCTTTATATATTCTGTTTGTTTGATGAGACTATTTTTTCATTTGTTTCAAAGGTGTTCATGATTGTTTTACAAGCATTTTCATGGTGGTTGTTTTAAAATGTTTGTCAGATAATTCTAACATCTTTGGCATCTATTGATTGTCTTTTTCCATTCATTTTGAGATCTTCCTGGTTCTTGGTATGATGAGTGATTTTTGATTGAAACTTGGATGTTTTGGGTATGTTATGAGACTCTTGATCTTATTTAAACTTTCTTTTTCAGCTGGGTTCCTCTGACATTGCTCTAGCAGGTGAGGGGGGTGATCACAGTCTTATCACTGCAAAGTAGAGAAGAAGTCCAGATTTCCCATTTGGCCTCTCTTCTTGTTACTGCTGGACAGAGGTAGGAGTTCCAGCTCCCCACTAATGTCTCCACTGATACTTCCCTAGCTGCGAGGGATAGCAGTGCCTTGTTACTGCTACCCATACGGCCTCCATTGATACCAAGGGTGTGTGTGTAAATTCCTGACTCTACTAGGCCTCCTCTGTGATGTAGAGGAAGGCGTGCCTCATCACTGCTGGGTAGGAGTAGAGTCCAGGCTTCTCATATGGTCTCTACTGACTTTTGTTCCCACCAGCAGAGATGAACATCCAGGCTCTCTACTTGGCCTTCCCTGAATACCCTGCAGAGAGTTGGCATGCCTTACTACAGCCTGGTGAGGGTAGAAGTTAAGGCTCACCACTTAATCACTCAGCCTTTGCTGCCCTGAATGGGGATGGGGCTACAGGTTTTTCTGTGGTGTTTGACTGGAGTAGAGTGATTATTGTCTAAAAATACTCTCCCTAGGCTACCCACTTTCTAGCCCTTTGACTAGAGGGAGAAGGCTTTTTGTTGAGGCTTTTATTCTGAAGGGGTGGGGTGGGGTCTGTACTCAGCATTTCCAGCTTGCTGGCTTATTTTGCTCCAAGTCTGGGATACATGAGGTGAGGTAAAAACAAAACCTAGGAAACTCACCACCATGCTGTTCCTTAGATTCCAAGGTCTCTGGCTGGTCTGTGTTCTTCTCTACATGTTTCAGAGTCTTCTTATGTTTGCTTTATATATATTGTCCAGGGTTTTTAGTTGTACTTAGTGGAAAGACTAGAGAAAGTATGTCTACTCCATCTTTCCAGGATGGAAACCTCTTTTTGATCATTTTCATGCCAATCATTCTGCTGATTCTTCAGGACATAGCAGGCACTGTGTAGGCTTTGCAGGGTGAGCAGAAATAAACAGGTCACGGCTCCTGTAAGCCAGGACCTCACTACTCAGTGGGACAGACAGCCATGTCTCATATAGCTTGACACTTGATCATGATTAAGAGCATGGCTTGGAATCAGACAGGACTGAGTCCCAATTCCAGCTCTGATACTTTTAAGCTCTGTGACCCTGAATAAGCTAGTTAATCTCTCTGAACTTCAGTCTCCTAACTTACAAAATAAGGGAGAGATTAGTCCAATGTCTTTTTTTTTTTTTAAGACAGATTCTTACTCTGTCACCAAGCTGGAGTGCAGAAGCACGATCTCGGTTCACTGCAACCTCCGCCTTCTGGGTTCAAGCGATTCTCCTACCTCAGCCTCCTGAGTAGCTGGGACTACAGGTGCGCACCACCATGCCCAGCTAATTTTTCTATTTTTAGTGGAGACGAGGTTTCACCATGTTGGCCAGGATGGTCTCGATCTCTTGACCTCATGATGTGCCTGCCTCAGCCTCCCAAAGTGCTGGGATTATAGGCATGAGCCACCGCGCGTGGCCAGATTAGTCCAATTTCATAGATTGTTGGTGGATTAAATTAAATGAAATAGTGCATTTAAATCACTTTGCATGGTGTCAGCACATGGCAAGTGCTTAGTAAATATTAGTTGTTGCTCTTAAAAGGCAAGCTGGGCCAACTGTAATAATTTTTTTCAGCCTTGTCCATTGCATACAGAGGTGTCCCCATGACTTACTTTGTGCCTACCGCTTCTCTCTTCTCTTTGATCAACTGTGGGAGCCTTTTCCACCTGTCTCTTTAGAGGGGTTAAGATGAATGGGTACACAGGATGAGGGGCAAAAGAATGTTCACTTTCTGTTTTTATTCATTCATTCTTTTATTTATTCATGCATTACTGCATCAAATCGTTATAGAACACTAACCCTGTGCTTGGCACCATAAAGGGAGCTTAAAATCTAGCAGAATAGGCAGCAAAGTAATGATAATTCTGGCAGACTCTAAGTGCCAAGAAGGATACAATCAAAACATTCTGAGCTCAGAAAGAGGAGAAATCACATTTGAGTAGAAGAATCACAAAAGGATTCTTGGAGAAAGGGGCATCTGAGTTGCACTTCAATAGATAGACATGGAGAATGGGCATGGAATGAGCAAAAACTTAGAGAGAGAAAAGCAAAGGTTATCTCCTTAGAAAACAAACAGGGAAGTTTGGCTATATGTGTATTTGTAAGGGAGAGAATGAGAGGAGGCTGGAAGGTATGCTGGGGCTACTATTTAGAGCTTTGACTATAAGGTGTATAAGTCAGGATTAGAGTTGACTACAAGCAGTCAAATAACAATAGCTTAGACATAAGGGTTTATGTTTCTCTGGTATAATAAGTTCAGACTTTGACAATCTGGGATTCATATGGCAGCTGTACTGTCACCAGGAACCCAGACCCTGTAGATCCCCAGCAAGTGCTTCCATTTTCCATCATGGTCCAAGATGGAGCTGGAGCTCCAGCGCACCAGGCAGGCAGAAAAAATAAAGGGAAGACAGGCAATCTGTCCAACTATCTACCTCCTTTATGGAATTTTTATAGAATCCTCCAGGAAGTGGTACCTAACAACTTATATTTATATCTTATTGGCTGGAACTTAACCACATAGGCATTTATCTGCAAGGGATGCTGAGAAATAGTTCTTAAAAATCTGGGCATATTGCTTCCCTAGATATGATATGAGTTCTGTTACCAAAGATGAAAAGGAGAATGGATACTGAATTGGCAACTGGAAAGCTCTCCAACATCAGAGTAAGGAGTTTAGACTTAATTCAGTAGGAAGTGGGAACCCTCTGGTGGATTAAGCAGAAAACAGGTAAAATGCAAGTTGTTGACTTGAAAGATTACTCTTGCAATGTGAAGAACAGATTGCAGTAGAAAGAGATTAGAGGCAAAGAGAGCAGTTAGAAGGCAATGTCACTGGTCAAGGAGGGAAGTGATGAAGATATGCAATGGAAAGTGAAGGGGACAGAGGGGAGACATATTTCAGGGGTGTATTATTAGATTGGCAGCTGATTGGATGTGAGGGTGTTAAAGTAAACCCTTTAAAAAAAATAGATTGATTTTTCAATGGAAAACTTCAGACAGTTGACCAATAGACATGGAATTGAATGGTAGGGCCATTTCTATAAAGAGGGAAATCAGTAGACGAGCTTATCTGAGGCAAAGTGATGAGCTTGATTTGGAACAAAAGGCTTGGGCAAAACATTTATGTCAATGGTTCTCAAAATGTGGTCTCCAGACAAACAGCATCAATATCACCTGGGAATTTGTTAAAAATGAAAATTCATAGATTAGATGCCAGTCCTACTAAATCAGAAACTGTGGGGTCAGGGCCCAGCAATCAGCATGTTTTAACAAATATGGATTGTATATCCATATATTAAAACAATAAACAATATGATATTAAATAGAGATGTTTAAAACATTCCATTTACAACAACATCGAAAATACTAAATATTGGCCAGGCACAGAGGCTCATGCCTGTAATCCCAGCACTTTGGGAGGGTGAGGCGGGTGGATCACTTGAGCCCAGGAATTCGAGACAAGCCTGGCCAATATGGTGAAACCCTGTGTCTATTAAAAATACAAAAATTAGCTGGGCATGGTGGCAGACACCTGTAATCCCAGCTACTCAGGAGGCTGAGACAGGAGAATCGCTTGAGCCTGGGAGGCAGAGGTTGCAGTGAGCCAAGAACAGGCCCCTGCACTCCAGCTTGGGTGACAGAACAAGACTCTGTCTCAAAAAAAGAAAAAATTAAATATTTAGGGATTAATTTAATCAATAATGTGAAAGACCTGTATCCTGAAAACCATAAAACATTGCTGAGAGAAAGTAAAGAGACCCAAATAAATGGAGAAATATGTTCATGCATTGGAAGACTCGATATTGCTAAGGTGCCGATAATCACTAAATTGATCTACAGATTCAGTGCAATCTCAAAATCCCAGCAGGCTTTGTTTTTATTTGTAGAACTTGACAAATGGATTTTAAGGTGTATATGGAAATGCAAAACCAACTTTGAAAAATAAAGTTGGAAGGCTTACATGACCTAATTTTAAGATTATAGAGATACTGCAATGCAGTATGATATTGGTATAAAGACAGACAAACAAATCAGTGGAACAGAATAGAGTCCAGAAATTAAAATCACACATAGATGATCAACTGATTCTTGAAAAAGTATCAAGGCAATTCAGTGAAGGAAGGATAGTCTTTTCAACAAATGATGCTGGAACAACTGAGTAGACATATGCAAACACAACGAAACAAAATAAACCTCAACCCTTACCTCACACTGTATACTAAAATTAACTAGAAAAGTATCATAGACCTAATATAAGGGCTAAAACCATTAAAATTCTATAAGAAAACATAGGAGAAAATCTTAGTGATGGGTTTGGCAAAGATTTCTTAAATGTGACCCCAGGCTGGGTGTGGTGGTTCATGACTGTAATCCCAGCACTTTGGGAAGCTGAGGCAGGTTGATCACTTGAGGCCAGGAGTTTGAGACCAGCCTGGTCAACATGGTGAAACTCTGCCTCTACTAAAAATACCAAAGGAAAAAAAAAAAAAAATATATATATATATATATATATATATATATAGAGAGAGAGAGAGAGAGAGAGAGAGAGAGAGAGAGAGAGCGCCAGATGTGGTGGCGCACACCTGTAGTTCCAGCTATTTGGGAGGCTGAGGCAGGAGAATCACTTAAACCTGGGGGGCAGTAGCTGCAGTGAGCTGAGATCACACCAATGCACTCCAGCCTGGGTGACAGTGAGACGCCATCTCAAAAAAAAAAAAAAAAAAGAAAAAAGAAAAAAAAAGAAAAGAAAAAGAAAAGTGACCCCAAAAAGCACAAACTTTAAAAAAATCAATAAATTGGATTTAAATTTAAAAATTTTTGCTCTTCAAAAGATATTGTTTTAAAAAATGAAAAGGTGGCTGAGTATAGTGGTTCACACTTGTAATCCCAGCACTTTGGGAGGTCGAGGCGAGTGGATCACTTGAGGTCAGGAGTTCGAGACCAGCCTGGCCAAGAAGGTGAAAACTCATCTCTACTAAAAATATAAAAATTAGCTGGGGGTGGCACATGCCTATAGTCCCAACTACTCAGGAGTCTGAAGCAGGAGAATCACTTGAACCCAGGAGGTAGAGGTTGCTGTGAGCTGAGATTGAGCCACTGCACTCTAGCCTGGGTAACAGAGGGAGACTCTGTCAAAAAAAAAAGAAAGAGAGAGAGAGAGAGAGAAAGAGGGAGGGAGGGAGGGAGGGAGGGAAGGGGGAGAAGAGAGAGAGAGAGAGAGAGAGAGAGAGAGAGAGAGAGAGAGAGAGAGAGAAAAGAAAAGAAAAGGAAAGAAAAGGAAAGAAAGAAAAAGTAAGCCACATACAGGGAGAAATTATTTGCAAAACATATATCCAATGAGGCACTTGTGTTCTAGAATACATAAGGAACACATTGAAAAAGTACAAAGACAACAATCCAGTTTTTTAAATAAGCAAAAGATATGAATACTTAACCTAAGAAGACAAATGAATGGCAAATAAGCACCTGAAAAGCTACTCAGTATTATTGCTCATTAAGAAAATGCAAAGTAAAAGATATACCACTACATCCCCACTGGAATGGCTAAAGTTTAAGACTGAGATGTTGGCAAGAATGTGGAGCAATTGAAATTTCATACACTGTTGGTGAGTGTATAAATGGTACAACCAGTTTGGAAACCAGTCTGGCAGATTCTCATAGAGCTAAACATATACTGACTGTATGACCTAGCCATTCCCTTCCCAAGAGAAATAAAAGTACAAAGATTTTGACATGAATATTCTTAGCAGCTTTATTTGTAATAGCCCCAAACTGGAAACAACTCAAGTGTCCATCAACAGGTGAACAGGAAAACAAATTGTTGTATATTCATACAATAGATAACTATTTAGTAATAAAAAGGAATGAACTATTGATACATGCAACAAGGTGGATTAATCTCAAAATAACTATACTGAATAGAATAAGCCAGAAACAATAAATAGTATGCATATGATTCCATTTACATAAAAATCCTAGAAAATATAAATTAACCTATAGTGACAGAAACAGGTCAATGGTTGCCTGGAGATGGGTTTGGATGTTGAGGGGAGGAAAGAAGGGATTACAAAGAAGTACAAGGAGATTCCGAGGGGATGGTGGTAGTGTTCACTATTTGGATTGTGGTGTTGTTTTCAGGGATGAACTTATATGTCAAAACTTGTCAAATTGCTTATTTTAAAGATATGCAGTTCGTTGTATATCAAAGATATGTTAATAATGCTGTAAAAAATACTCCTTGACCCTGCCCTAGGTCTACTGAATCACTCTGCAAGTAGGGCCCAGCAATCTGTGTTTTGACAAACACTCCAGGTGATTCTGATACAGAGTAAAGTCCGAGAACCACAAACTCCCAGCAGATGGTTGAAATAAGGCTCTGGACTAGAGTACAAACTTGAGAGTTACCTGGTTGGAGGTCAAAGGTTGAAGTTGCAGGAAGAGGGGATTCAGAGAGTAAAGAACAGAAAGCGGCCGGGCACGGTGGCTCAAGCCTGTAATCCCAGCACTTTGGGAGGCCGAGACGGGCGGATCACGAGGTCAGGAAATCGAGACCATCCTGGCTAACACGGTGAAACCCCGTCTCTACTAAAAAAATGCAAAAAAACTAGCCGGGCGAGGTGGTGGGCGCCTGTAGTCCCAGCTACTCGGGAGGCTGAGGCAGGAGAATGGCGTAAACCTGGGAGGCGGAGCTTGCAGTGCGCTGAGATCCGGCCACTGCACTCCAGCCTGGGCGACAGAGCGAGACTCCGTCTCAAAAAAAAAAAAAAAAAAAAAGAACAGAAAGCAAGAGGTGGAGACTTAGAGAAAACCCACCCTCAGGAGATGGGAGGAGAAGGAGGAACAGGTGACAGAAACAAGGAAGTAGCAGGCTGGGGTTAGGGGAAGGAATGTAACAGATGCCAAAGAAGGGACTTCAAGATACAGAGTGACCAATAGTGACGATACCAACGGGATACCTTCTATTTGCATAACTGCTTTCTAGTTTCCAAATAGTTTTCATGTTCATTAGTGCATTAACCATGCCAGGGTGAGCAGACAGACATGGAAGCTGTTGTGCCTGGTAGGCCCCACAGTCAACAGGAAAGAGCCAGGATTAGGAGTCAGAGAGACCTGGGTGGAATCTGGCTCCTTTACTTACTCATGTGTACATTTCGTCAAGTTTCTTGAACTGAGTCTCTCTTTCTCTATGTTCAAAATGGAGATAAATTCTACCCACTAACAGGGTAGAATCTTTATGGTATGTAAAATACCTGCACCAGATACTGGCAAAGTTGTTAGTGTCTTTACGCTCTCCACCTTCACCTCAACCTCATGATTCCTCATCTTACACATAAAAAAACAAGAGGCCCAGTCAGGGTAAGTGATGTACCCAAGGTCAGAGGACTGGTAGGCACTCCATGTTTGAAAGCACATTCTTGACTTGGAATCCATGAACCAACTGGGCAGGTCCATGGTGGGCCTTGCGGGTTCTGTGAAACTCCTAAAGTCATGTGCGGACTGGGTAAGAATGTGGTTTATTTTCTGAGCAACTGTCCATTATCTACAATGGCCTCTCCAAGAGGGCCAGGATCTAAAAAGGTTAAGAACATCTGCTCAGAGGTCAGCTGTGTTTATTTTTCCCTAAGTTTCTTGATTTACACCTTCCCATATTCTCAGCCACCCATCTTCCTATCACACATCTTCTTCCAGAATGTAGTCTCACTCCCTCTCTGCTGACTGACCAGTCTGCAAACCAGGGAACTTGCTTCATCGTCTCAATACAGATCATTCATTCACTCCCCAAGCAACTGCTGATCACCAGTTCTACACTGGCACAGGGAAAAGGCAGATGAAGATGCTCCTTTGAAGGATCTTACAGACTGGTAGAGGAGATAGGGCAGGGACAGAGATAAAAGGCAGCCTGTGGCCAGAAACATGAGAGAAGGAGCACAAGTAAAGGTCATTTGGGAAGACCGCATTTGGACTGCTCCCAGCATGGACCCCTGGGAATCTCTCTATCCACAGGTCTGTCCATTCAGAAATGGGCAACCTTCAGCTTCAGCTTCATTCTTCGAACCATCACAACCTGCCTACCACTAACTACTTTGATGAAGTGCTCATCTCAAAGTCAGCTACCAGGAACCTCTTGCCCTCTTTGGCAGACTCTGCCACCTTTCTCTTTCTTGCTTGCTGGCACCTCCTCAGGTCTCCTTCTTCCCTTGGCTTTCATGCCAACAGCAGCTCCAGGTTTCCTCCTCTTCTCTGGGGACTCTTCTATTTCTCTCACATGCCCCCTTAATGACTGTGCTTGCCACAGCTCCACCCACAACCCACACCTCCTTCTTCCCACACACTCACCCAAGCTCAGGGCTCCCCTGACCACACTGGCACTTCTTTTTTCCATTCAGACCTCAGAGGTCAGCTCGGAACATCTGCATCCCCTGTTGGAAGTTCCTCAAGAATCTCAATCTCAACTCATCTACAATGAACTCACCAAATCTCCCTGCCCCAAATCTATCTGTGTATTCCCAGAGGCAGCCACCCAAACTGGAAACCCGGGGGTCATTGTGAATGCCATCTTTTCATCACCCCTTTCATCTAAGCAATCGCTAAGTGTTGTGAGTTTTCCCTCTTGAGAGCTTTTCAACCGGCCTGGTCTACTGCTTCTGCCTTAGCTTTGGCCTTCATTGTCTCTGCAGTACCCTGCAGTAGCCTTCAAACTCCTCCTTCCAGTGGTCTCCTCCTGCCCCAGTCAGGTCTGTTACAGTGAATAACAGTAACGAATCTTCACTAAGGGCTTATCACATGCCAGCCTGACCTATATAATCTCATTTCATTCTTGCAACAACCCTAAGAGGCAGGCACTATTATTATTCCCATTTCACAGATGAGGTGATCAAGGCACAGAAAGGTTAAGTAACTTGTTAGCAACACAGCTAGTAAGTAAGTGGCGGTGCCAGGATTATTCCATAACGCGAATCTTAATTATGTCATATATTGTCCTAAAATCCTTTATGGGCTTCCCATCCCCTTAATACAACGACTCAAATTCTTTAGCCCAGCAGACCTATCCACCTCTCCTGTGCCATCTTTACCTCTGGGTTTTAGGACATACTGGTCTTTCTGCCAGAAACTCCCTTTTCTGCCTGTCTCCCCTCCTGACTTTTTGTGGCCTGTGTAACCCCTACTCATTTTTCTAACCTCAGTCCAGACATTGTCTCACACTGAAACCTTCTTTGATGCTCTGCTCTCTCCAGTTTGGGTCGGTGCCTGTGGTGAACACTACAATGTGCCACTCAGATCCCCTTCAGTGAGGCACTTATCACCAGTTGCTGGGAGTGCTAGCAGACAGGCCTCAGCCGTCAGCTCCCATAGGAGAATGGCTTCAGCAGAAGAAAGCTCCCTGGCCCAAGGTTACACCCACTTCCTGGGTGCACTCATATCCCTGACCCATCAGTGTCAGGGTATAAAAGCTGAGCCCTCTGGCCACAACTTGGAAGAAGCTGAAGGGTCATTCCAGCTCCAGAGTGCCCCAGAGGGCTGGCCTTGGCTCAACCTGACTCCATCCACTCCCTTCCACAGGTTGTTATCTCCAGAGCTCCCTGCACATTAATCTCCATCTCAGAATCTGCTTCCTTGTGAAGCCCCCAGTACTCACATCCCCCCAGGTAGGCTCTGAGCTCCCTGAAGACTCTGATCCAGGGCTGCGGTGCTACGGGAGAAAGGCGCAGTCCCCCATGAGTCCTAGCCCCAGGGGTAGCTCTTTAAACATGGGGCAATACATGACAAAACTTCTGCCTTCATCGATTCACCTGCTCACGGCTTCTTAATCAGATCTCCAGGTGGCCTTGGACTTCCTGGCCCCAGGTAAGTCATTAATTTGGTGACTCTTGCTGGTCCTCCAGTACTCCCAAACTCCACCCCCAGTAATCACCAAACTAGACCGTTGAATCTGTGAGGTTTCAACACCCTGTCACACACTGTGACCACTCTGAAAACAAGTTACTCACACTAACACCGCTTTCAGCTGTCATAGTACGAACACCCAAAGCATGAGGACTCTCGGACCTCACATCCTTGAATTCCAAATTCCAAATCCCAATCCTTGATCCTCATATCAAAGAAATAACACTGTGTCTTAGAAAAGGCATGATAAGGCCGGGCGCGGTGGCTCAAGCCTGTAATCCCAGCACTTTGTGAGGCCGAGGCGGGCAGATCACGAGGTCAGAAGATCGAGACCATCCTGGCTAACATGGTGAAACCCCGTCTCTACTAAAAAATACAAAAAAACTAGCCAGGCGAGGTGGCGGGCACCTGTAGTCCCAGCTACTCGGGAGGCTGAGGCAGGAGAATGGCGTAAACCCGGGAGGCGGAGCTTGCAGTGAGCTGAGATGCTGAGATCCGGCCACTGCACTCCAGCCCGGGCCACAGAGCGAGACTCCGTCTCAAAAAAAAAAAAAAAAAAAAAAAAGAAAAGGCATGATAGAAGCAAATGAATCCGAGTTCAATTCCTGGATCTTCCACTTATTGGCAGAGATCTTGGGTAAGAAACTACCTGGCTGGACATGGTGGCTCCCACCTGTAATCCTATCACTTTGGAAGGCTGAGGTGGGCAGATCACCTGAGGTGAGGAGTTCGGGACCAGCCTGACCAACATGGCAAAACCCCACCTACTAAAAATACAAAAGTTAGCCAGGCATAGTGGCGCACATCTGTTGTCCCAGCTATTTGGGAGGTAGAGGTTGCAGTGAGCCAAGATCAGGCCACTGCATTCCAACCTGGGCAACAGAGTGGGAGTCTGTCTCAAAAAAAAAAAAAAAAAAAAAAAGAAAGAAAGAAAAGAAAAGAAAAGAAAGGAAGGAAGGAAGGAAAGAAAAGGAAGGAAGGAAGGAAGGAAGGAAGGAAGGAAGGAAGGAAGGAAGGAAGGAAGGAAGGAAGGAAGGAAGAAAGGAAGAGAAAGAAAGAAAGAAAGAAAGATACTTTAGCTACCTGCAGCCTTCATCTCCTCATCTGTGGAAGGGATGCCATGACACTCCCTTCTCATGAGGGTTTGGTTTGTTTTTCATCAAGACACCATCTATAAGACCCTCAGCACATAGAGGCCACTTGGTACCTGTTAGTTCTTTTCCTGTAAACTTGAGAATCCTGAGTCCACAGAGCCAAAAGAATAATAAAAATGGTAACTCTTGCTTTTATAGTACTGACTTTCTGCCAGGGATTGTTCTAAGCACTCTATTCTAACTTAGTCCTCTCAACAATCCTGCAAGGTACATAATAGTATTAACTTCATTTTGCACTTGAGGAAATGGGACACAGAGAAGTTAAGTAGAATGTAGCCTTGAGAGTCACATTCAAGGAGCTGTCTAGGGGTCAAGACCCTGAGGAAGCATCATTTAAGGGTCTCAAAGGTCTGCTAAACATCAGCTGAAAGGCCCGTCCAGGGAGCTGAAGAAGGCAAAGAATGGGAGCCTGGAGCACAGGGAATATTTGTGAATCACAGAACTCAGTAGTTTGCCTGAGGTCACACAGCTAGAAAGAGGTCGAATTAGAACTTGGGCAGTCTGGCTCCAGCGTCTGTGCTCTAGGTGTGGGAGGGACTTCATCTGTGAAATGAGATCAACTCATCTGTAAACGGGAATAATAATAGTGCCTGCCTCTTAGGGTTGTTGTAAGAATGAAGTGAGATTGTACAGGTCAGGCTGTCATGTGATAACCCCCCAGTGAAGATTCACTACTGTTATTCACTATACCCTGCACATAGTAGGTTATAAAGAAACTTGTTGATGTTGAGGGGGAGGAGGAGGAGGAAGGGCAGGGCAAGGGAGGAAGGAAAATGCCACTGTCTAGGCAGGTAATGAAGAAGGTTGAGGGAATAGGTTGGGGCTACGACCCAAAGGACACTCCAGGGCTTGCTTGGACACACTGGGGCCCAGGGGAGTGTGGAACTCAGAATATGAAAAAGTCTTAGGGGTGAGCTGTCCACGAGCCTGGAGGAGCCTGGAACTCTGACCAGGGCAGGGTAGAAAGCACAAGACATGGCCATGAACTTGTTGGTACTGATGTCAACCTTGGTTGTCGGTATGCATGTATAAAAGGGCGTGTTTGGTGCCTGTGGGTCTGAGTTGGAGCCTCTTGTAGGGGAACCAAGGAAGACTTCTTGGAACAGGTGACTTCTAAACGCGGCTTTAAAAGCTGTGTTAATATAATGTGGATGGTGGCGAAGCAGGAAACTGCTGGCTGTCAGGGAAGGTGGCCAGTCCTGAAGGTCTTGTGGGCAGTGGGAGTAGGGGAATTGGAAGGGGTGAGTTGGGCCCATATGGTGCAGAGCTCAGAATCTCACACTGAACCATCTTTGCCAGTGGGGCACTTGCTTGGAATAATGCTTCAGAAAGAATAGCCAGGCAACAGGAGATGGAGGGCAAAGATGAGGAGGGAAGCTGTGACAGCCAGGAGGAATCCCCTGAGGTCACCCTTTGCCTGCATGCTTGTGAAGTCATCTGCTACATTCCCCTGGTTCCCTGACAGATTATCTGGGTGAAAGGAGAAGGGGACCACCAAAGAGTCATCAGTCCCTTGGGGTCTCCTGTTCTTGGATAGCACGTAACTCTCATCATCTTGCTGCAGTGGAAGTGGGACCTGGAGATGGACAGTGCAGGGAGAGTGCTGATGGCATGAAGAGAGGGCGGAGTTAGAGGAGGAAAGTGAGCCCAAATGCATGGCATACAATGCCTTGTCCAATGAATATTTCTTGATCAATTGACTAAGAGAAAGACAGAAACACCCAAAGAGAGATACATACAAAGGGAAGAAGGAAAAGAGAAGATACCTTCAGAAAAGGAACTTGTCTTATTTCTCATTTGTCTCCCATGGCACCAGCCAGTGCCTTGAACAGAGTAGGAGCTTGATATTTATTTGTTTAATTGAGAAACTCAGAGATTCATAAAGTGGCCAAGAACTGAGATGAACACAGAAACTGGGAGAACCAAGTTTTTTTGTGGGGGTTGGTGGTCCTCCTACCCTTGCGGCCATCTGTTTGCCATCATTTCCATGCCCCATAACAAAAATGCAAGTCCTGGTTGGGTGCAGTGGCTCACGCTTATAATCCCAGCACTTTGGGAAGCCAAGGTGGGTGGATCACCTGAGGTCAGGAGTTCCAGACCACCCTGGCCAATATGGTGAAATCCCGTCTCTACTAAAAATACAAAAATTAGCTGGGTGCAGTGACAGGTGCCTGTAGTCCCAGCTACTCAGGAGGCTGAGGCAGGAGAATCACTTGAACCTGGGAGACAAAGGTTGCAGTGAGCCAAGATCGTGCCACTGCACTCCAGCCTGGCGACAGAGCGAGGCTCCATCTCAAAAAAAAAAAAAAAAAAAAAAAGCAAGTCCAAAGGCTGGACTCGAGCCTGAAAAGTGAACAGATCTCAAAGGATGACTTACTTCAGAAGTCTAACCCCAGGTCCTTGGAATCCTGGCAGGAAGGAAGAGGGTCGGTCAGGGAAAGAACCCTAGGCCAGGACTTAGTTGATGGATTTGGGGGAAAGACTGCTTGGGCTCACCGGGCATGGGGTAGGGGGTGAAAGGAGGTATTCTGCCTTCCCATGGTTCCCAGCCTTTCCCCTCACCATCCCAAATCCAGACCCTACTCAGAGGCAGCCTCTGACACACAAGTAAATGCCTTATTATGGGAGGCAGAGCTGAGCCATGGGTATGGGGACTCTTAGAGACAGAAGCAGGTAGATGGGGGAGAAGGAGGCAGAGGGGGAGGGTAGGGGAGAGGGAAAAGGAAAAGAGAGGGGAAGGGGGAGAGAAGAGGGCAGAGAGAGGAGAGAGGGAGGAAGGGACAGAGACAGAGACACAGAGACAGAATGTTTTTCCCAAACTAGAAAATCACATAGTCAATAGAAACAAGTACGTAACAGGTGGTAAACGTGAACATCAGGGGCTCGGAGTCTGATGATCTTTGCAACTGTGAGCTCCTCAATTTACCTGTTTATCTCTCTGATTAATGTGGCCCCATGGCATCACCAGCACCTAGATTCCTTTCACATCTCTTCTCTGTCATCCTTGGCACGTCAGCTTTCCAGAAGGATGGAAGGGGCACATCCCTTCCATCTATCCCTTTTTAAGACTGAGGTAAAATTTCCCAAAAGGCTCTGTAATAGACTACCTCCCACATATCAATGGTCAGAATTGTATCATAGGCCAAGCGTGCTAGCTCACGCCTGTAATCCCCAGCACTTTGGGAGGCCGAGGCAGGTGGATCACCTGAGGTCGGGAGTTCAAGACCAGCCTGACCAACATGGAGAAACCGTGTTTCTACAAAAAATACAAATTTAGCTGAGTGTGGTGGTGCATGCCTGTAATCCCAGCTACTTAAGAGGTTGAGGCAGGAGAATCGCTTGAACCCAGGAGGCAGAGGTTGCAGTGAGCCAAGATTGCACCATTGCACTCCACCCTGAGCAACAAGAGCGAAACTTCATATCAAAAAAAAAAAAAAAAAAAAAAAAGGATTGTATCATATGTCCATTCCCAAATCATCCATCCAAGATGAATGGAGTTACCATGATTTTCCTAGAACAATTAAGAGTCCACCTCTTAGACAAAGGAAGGGTTCAACTTTCCCCAAAGCATTGGACTTCAAACCCACAAAAGCAGGTTCCTTAACAAAGAACGATGGAATGTAGGGCCTGGCTGTAGGGTAGGCCATCAGCAGAGGCAGCTCCATTCTGTGTCCTGAGCTATGCGTCCATCTTCTCTGTGCAACCAGCTGTCCATCTGTCTATCAATTCGTCTGCCTGTCTCTTGGTCTATCTGTCAGTCACTCCTCAGGACTGTCTGCCTGCCTGCCTATTCATGTCAGTCTATGTGTCTATCTGTACATCTATTTATCTATGTCTCTATTTGTCTTTTGGTCTCTCTAGAAATAAATCTATCCACCAGTTGGTGTGTTTCATCAGTATGCCTATCTGTTGTTATCTATCTATCTTGAGTTTCCGTCCACCACTGCCCTTCTCTCCCTTACCTGTCCCATGTTTAACGAGTGGACAGGTCTTTTGTTTTCTTCCCCTCCCTGCACAGAATGGTCTGAAATAACTCATGAAACTCATTACCTTAGACAGAACACAGACCACAGGGGCCCTCATAGCAACAGCAATGGCAGCAAGTTGGCCAGAGTTACTATGTCTCACCTTCCCAGGCCCCACCCAGAGGCTGAGCTGCCATGGTCTCTACCAGTGGTGATCAGGCCCTCCTATACCTGAGATCCCTGAGGGATTCTATAAATTCATTCATGCTTGGACAAATATTGATTGAGTACTATGTGCCAAGCCCTTTGTTAAGTGATGGGGATACGGAGATGAACAGGACAGGCATGATCCCCCATGCGTGTGCACACAGAAGTCCTCAAATATACATTTGCAGACACACAGTGCCGCATCAGGTACTACCAGCCTCTGCAAACATTTGTTGATCCTAGTATGTGGATGGCACTTAAGCCAGCGACGTTCAAAAGCACATCTTACACACACACAAACACACACACACAGTGTTTAGTGCCCTGATGCCCCCATAGGAGGGCACAGGATTCCTTATTTCTGTTCCCCCATCTACTCTTTTTGTTTGAGAGGGAGTCTCACTCTCACCCAGGATGGAGTGCAGTGGCACGATCTCTGCTCACTGCAGAGAACCTCCACCTCTTGGGTTCAAGCGATTCTCCTGCCTCAGCCTCCTGAGTAGTTGGGATTACAGGCACCCACCACCACGGCCAGCTAATTTTTGTATTTTTAGAAGAGACAGGGTTTCACCATGTTGGCAAGGCTGGTCTTATACTCCTGGCCTCAGGTGATCCGCCCTCCTTGCTGGGATTACAGGTGTGAGCCAGCGCGCCTAGCCCCACGTCTTCTCTTGACTCCCTGCATGACCTTGAGTAATCATTTCTTGACCATGCAGTGTTCCCTTGTACAAAATGGTACAACACCTGACCCAGGGATCAAGGCCCCAACTCATTTCCCTGGACTTCTCAATTCACATTCCTTTACAGCATAAAAGTTACTTCCAAGCTGTCGCTCACCGTGAACTTGCCTCTCTCCTTCCTCCTATCTCTGACCACCTGCCTCCTTCATGTCTCCAGAGGTTCTCCTCTGACAGTGCTCCTGGTTCTGTTTCCCTTTGGAGTACCTGGGAATGGGTCTCTGTCTTTGTATGGTGTTTCAGTGTGAATATTGAGTGGCATGAGGGTAGAGTGCTTGAGTTCGTGTCTGAGTATATTTTTGAGCTGCCGTGTATTTGTATGTGTATCTGCTGCGGGTCTCTGTGTGTTTTTATCCAAGTGTGCACACACGCGCACGCTCGGCTCCCCTAATATGCTGAACGGGCCATTACGCCTCTTGCATGCGGGGCTGGGGGTGGATGGGTGGGGGGGCAGAGGGAGGCAGCAGGATTCTGTAAGAACATTAAATCCCAAATAAAGTAGAAAATATTTTTTAAAATTACCGACTTCCCGTTTTCTCCGAAATGGAGTGAAACGAGGCTGGTCCCGAGGCGGGGGCTCCGTAGGGCCAGCCACTGGAAAGGGGCAGCGCTTTATTTTTTATTTTTGTAATAAGAGGAACTGAATTAGAAAAAACGGGGAAGGAAGAGCAGAGTCAGATTGTTAAAGGATTCAATGAGCTGTGGCCAATGTATTCGAAAGGTGCTTAAGGCAGCAGAGCCGCTCACCAAACACACACACGCACACACACACTGTCACACACAGTCACACACAGCCACACCAAGGCACCACACACGCCATCACATTCACAACACTGAGACAAAGGCACATTCAGCCACACTCATGTTGGGACACACACAGGGCACAAAGACACACAAACCCCATCCCTACACATCCCCCACACAGCCAGCACACACTCCATCTAAGTCTCCAGGGCAATTCGGATGTACCCCAAGAGACACAAAGGAATCCAGTGCAAACAGTTACACACAATGATAAGGACACACACATTCACAAGCACACAAAGACTGACACTTACCACTTCGGGATCCACACCAATACATCCACATACTTTAATATAACTGCCAAACACACATCTACACACCTCTCCACTCACAACAGACTCACGGCAGACAGAGTGCACACTAACAGCCTTGTCCTCTCACCCAGACACCCACTCTGACTGACCCACAGAGTCCCAGGCCCCCAGACACACCCACACCATCACACACAGTCACCCAACACATCCACATTCAATTATTAACAGTGACATTGCAATACTCACAGACTTACAGGTGGACATTTCCACCAACTGAAGCTTCACACCCATCCTGTGAAACAGACACCCTTATCTCGACTTAGAGACAAGCAACACAGCGCAGGGTGGGTAAAGGCCCTACCCAAAGCCACACATGAGCAGTAGGCCAAGCCAGGGCCCAGCCTCCTGCTTTACCATTTAAATTCCCACACACAGAGAGCTGAATACACACACACACAAACACACACACACTCACTCCCTTGCTCACACATTCTCAGGCACTCGGCCTCACACACATTAATTTATGTAAGTCAAGTCCATATCCTGGACAGCAATACACACACACAGAGCCATCTCTTTCTACCTCTCTTCTGCTTTTCTGTTTCCCCAGCTGCTGCCCTATCCTGCCTATCCAAGACAGACTGAGCTAAGGTAACGTTTTAGTGGCAGAGGGAGGTGGCATGGCCCAGACTCTTCCTCTCAGTTACACCTACGCGTGCCTCCCGCCCCACCAAAAAAACCCACTTCTAGCAGCTGACCCGGCCCCCTCCTCCAGGGCCTGGGAAAGGTGAGCTCTCGCTTCCCTCGCCCCACTCCTCCCACACATTCTAACCAAGGGGACATTAAAAAGTGCTGACAGGGCCAGGAGAGGCCACCTGCCTGCCCACCAGCCGGGCCACTTTCATCTCGGCCGCCTCCCGCCGCAGCCGCCCGCCCTGGCCTTCCCTCCCCCAGGCCCCTCTTTATTAATCTGGCCCTGTCTGGCCAGCCCTGGCCTGCCTGGTTGCCCCCATCTCCCCTCTCCCCTCCAGCTCTGCGGGGGAGGTTCCTACTCTCCAACATCCCAGGGCCACTAGGCAGAGGCTCCACTCCCTGCATTAATCATCCCGGGGCCATGAAGAGCACCCCCAACATTCCGGGGGGAGCTCATTCAGCTCTGGATTTACAGCAGGAGATAGGGTCTCCCATGCCACCCACAGACGCTTCACACCCACCAAGTGTCACCTGGTCAGGGCACACATGCTGACAGTTGTACATTCACACTGCACAGTAACACACACAACCACTCACCACCTCAGCCACGCGATGCTGTCATAGCAAGTCACACACAAAACCACTATGACAGTCACACGTAATGACACCTACAACAGACTTACACCGACAACCATACAAGAACACAGCTACCCATGTGGTCAGTCACTTAGAGCACATGGTTAACACTTTCACGCTCATGACACAATTCACCAACGTTGCACACACAGACACACAATCACTCAGGATGTTCGTTGCCCATAATGATAATTTGACAGTATCTGCTTCATAGCAGCACTTAATAACTTAATATTTATTGAATGATACAGTGGCAATACATTCACACACTAAGATACACACATATGTACCTTAGAGCTGAAATAGACATAACACACAAAGTGGAGATAAGCCCTGATAAGAATGTCCCAAGCAGAATGTGACTAGTCAGAAAAACAGACCAAAGAAGGAGACAGAATGAAAGGAACCCACCTCCGTCAGGGTTGGGGACAGGGCATTCAGTTACCCTTTGCAACTGGAGACATCTTTTTGAAACACAAATCTAATCCTAGAATAAAGCCCCAGCACTACTTAACAGCCTGCACAGCCCATCTGGTATGTGGCCCCTGCCTGCCCATCTGGCCATGGCTCCCGGAGCTCCAGCCATACCAGCCTTCTCTCACCCCTTCACCCCATCTCACTCCCCGCTGCCACCGGGGCTTTGCATGTGCTGCTGCTGGATCTGTTGGAACACTCTTCTCTCTTCTCCTAGTTTACCTTTAGCTTTCAGCTGTGGGTCACTTTCTAACTAAGTTAAATCCCCCATTAGTGAGCCCTCTTTATCATACCGTTGATCTCTCCTTTGTGGCACTTCTCATGCATGTAGTTTTTCAGTCCCTACCACTAGACTGAAAGCCCTATGAAGGCAGACAGTGTCTGTTTTTGCTTCCCATTGACTCCTAGGACTTGTACATAATAGTCTTAAGGGCAGACTGTGTACTGGGCACATAGTAAGTGCTCAGTAAATATCTGCTGCGTGAATGAATGAAAAACACAAATTACATTTTTAAAATACACTAGAGGGAGAGCTTGGCTGGAAGTTAGTAAGTCCTAGAATGCTAGGATTGGGAGGAATTGGGGGAATCCTGAGTTTTTGCTCCTGCTGTGTGACCTTGGGAGAGTCCCGTCACTTCTCTGGGCCTTTCTCATCTGTACATGAAGAAATTGGGCTTTCAGAATGTGCTCTGTGGAGCTCTAAGGGTTCTCAGGGGCATCTAAGGCTGCTATGGGTGAAGGTTAGAGCAAGGGTAAATTTCAGCCAGCGTATTTCTGCTTTTATTTCTCTGTGTGTGTGTGTGTGTGGTGTGTGTCTGTGTGTACATTCAGAATTGAACCTTCTAAGGTTAAAAATACCCTTGGAAACCCCTGGAGTAGGTGAGTTCCCTTGCAGAATATTATAATGCAATATGGTTGCATTATATGGTTCCCAGTTAGATAGCAAAATGGTTCCCAGTTAGATAGCAGAGCAAGAGCTGCTTTTTATCTGCAAAGTTATCTAAGTGGACCCCATATCCACAGATTCAACCGAGGAAAGGAGCAATAAGAATTGAATGAGCCCAATTGGAGGAGGATTCCTAGAGGTGAGGAGTTTTCAACATCCTATGCAGATTCCTAACTCCGGTGACAGACTCAAAGAGACCAGGGAGCTGGTCGGGGAGGGAGTCAGGGCGCCACTTCTCAGAAGGGGCTGTGATCAAAGCAACAGCCAAGAAAAGGCTAGTCGGGCCTGAATAGGAGTGGCAGATGATGACTGGGGGAAGTGGGAGATGCAGGGTGGCCCACACGCTGTTTGAAAGCCCATATGCACTGAGGATGGCAAATAGGAAAAACTCTCAAGTCAGGTCATCTTAAGGGAGCAGAGCTTTCTCCTAAGGAAGGGAATGCTGAGGGAGGGAATCCCCTGGAGCCAGATGAGCAAGGACACAGGCTATTTTTCTCCGTGTTCCTGAGGCCAGGGCAGAGGAAATAGCCTCAAACTGGGGGTCAAGTGTGTGTGTTGCGGGGAGGTGGAAGTCAGAGAGTAGAGCCTGGAGAAATCCACTACTTTGGACCTGAGGTTGGCTGAGGTTGGGGGTGGTTCCCTGTGAACCCCAGTTCAGGGAAACGCTCTTCTCCTGCTCCCTTCCCCTCCGTAGGCCTCAGTGTTTCTGCCTCCCTCGCCCTCCCCACTGCCATGTACACACCCTCTTCAACTTGCTTCCTGAACCATGGCTCTGTCCACTCTCCTTGAACTCCCAAATTCCTCCTGCCCCTGAAGCATCTTCACCCTCAGCAGCTCCACTGTTCCTGGCTTCCACTCTGCTACTCTGCCAGCTCCTGGGCCTCTTCCCTGCATCTGGCAGCGCTGGCAATGCCCTCTCCTAGTTCTCCAACCTCTGGCTGACTCTCCCAGCAGCTCTCTCCTCACTCCCTCCCTATGCAGAAGGGGCCCAGCCAGGCTTAGGATGCAGGTTTGCAGGGCTTTACCCCTCCGCTTTTTCCTATGACAAATTCATCTACAAGCAGGACTTAAAATTCAACTAGCAACCCCACAGGAACGACCCTCCAAGGGGCCCTATTTTATATGTGTATTGAGTGTCAGGGGTACTCAATAAATGTGGAATAATGATTCCCAAATTGGTACTTCAGTCCTAACTTCCAACTGGCATCTCTAACCCAGACTCCCCAGCATCACCTGAAATTCACTGTGATCACCTTGAGTCCCCGACCAGCCCACCTCTCCCAGAATTCCCTCCCAGGTCATACACCTGCTAGGGCCAGCCCAGCCCACTCGCCACTCCTTCGTCTTCACACTTGGAGTTTTCCTTCAAATGTGCATCAATGTGGCCTTTTATCTGCACGCTCCAACCCCAAACCCCAGACCAGTCCAGGTGCCTTTACCGCCTTTAGGGTTTGTTCCCACTCCCCAAATGGGCCCCCTCTTTCTCCCTCTCTAACCCAATCTCTTCCCTGGCTGCATGAGTAATCTCCCCAAATACATCATGTCCCTCATTCAGAACCCCATGGCTCTCCATTGCCCCTGCTTACTGTCCAGATCCCTTAGCCTTCCTCACCCCCACCCTCCCTTCCAGGAAGCCTTGTCCCCTCCTAAGTCTGATTCTTCCCAGCCCCTCACAGACCTCCAAGCTCATTTCCATACCTTTTCCAGCTGCTCCAATAGCTGGAGCTGCAACTCTTCTGAGGAGTTAAATCCCAAGCATCCTTTCCAGCTGAACTTCTCCTCCACATTCTCAACTGGCTATGAATGACCACTTTTAACACTCCTGGCTCCTACCACCAAAAGTGAGTAACTCCCTGCTGTCCCCACCCTATTCCTCCCTCTCCCCACCCTAGCCCCCCCGCAAAAAAAGTCAGTAGCTCCTCCAGGCCACTGTTACAGCAAAAATGTCCCTTTTTGAGAACCACTGGTTGGATGCTACTCTCTTGCCTTTCCCCATGGGACCTTCTCTAAAGGACTAATATGCCTCAGGACTTTCTTTCACCTGCCTCTAAGTCCTTAGCTTCTGGCTGGAGCCTGTAAGGAGTGATGATGATGAGCAGGAGGAGGAGGAGGAGGATGATGCTAAAGATGGCAGCACCCTCTTAAGCAGCACTATCTTTGTACTAGATACTGTTTCAAATCCTCTACATATATTCATTCATTATCATTACAAACCTATGAGATAGTGTTACTATTATCCCTGTTTTTCAGATGAGAAAATTGAGGGAGAAATTAAGTAATTTGCCCAAGGTCACCCACCTAGGAAGTAGCTGATGAAAAGGCATAGCAGAAAGCTAGACTTTGGAGCCACTTCTCAGAAGGGACTGTGATCAAAGCAACAGAAAAAAAGCCGTTCGAAAATCAACTGTCACCAACTGGCTATGTGACCTTGGCCAAGTTACTTCCCCTCCTGAACCTCAATCTCATTTGTATAACGGTAAAACAGCACCTAGTTCACGGTGGTTTAGAGAGGATTCGTGAATATAGCACGCTCCTTGGCATGAAGCAAGCACTCCCTTTCTGTACCTCCTCCTGTCCTTCCCTCCACTCAGAGCCTACCTCAGATACTTAAAAATCATGACAATGACAATGCCTTGCATTTGAACTCAGGCCCCTGAGTCCAGGATTCAGGCTCTTGACCCCACACACCACATGGCTGTCCACACTCGTCCATCGGGCCCTCCTAGGCCAGGCTCTGGCAGCTGTCCCTCCCGTCCTCAGGCAGGCCCCTCACTGTCCTCATCGTGTCCTGGCCCCTAGGCCCCTCAGCCTGGTACTGAGCCTGTCATTTGTAATCGGGTCAGACCATGGCTTGCTTGCTCCATCCTGCCCCCAGATGCAGCATCAGCCTTGCCCAAGGCAAATCCCAGCCCAGCTGCGCTGCACCTCAGCCCTACCAGGCAGCACAACACACATCTAGATTGCTCCTTTGACTCCCAAATTCTTCACAACACCACTTCCAACCCTCCCTCTGTGTCCATTCAGCCCAGCCTCATCCTGGCCACCCTTACCTGAAGAAGCCAACCTCAACCTTTATTCTTACTTTTAGGAGATCAAAACCTGGGTCCAGGTTGAACCCCATGACTTCCCTTCCTTCTCCCCATTTCTCTGAGGCTACA
The DNA here is from genome assembly GCF_007565055.1 of Rhinopithecus roxellana. NCBI lineage: Eukaryota > Metazoa > Chordata > Mammalia > Primates > Cercopithecidae > Rhinopithecus > Rhinopithecus roxellana. The sequence goes on from NC_044559.1 coordinate 72,813,691, forward strand.
TTTCTCTTCCCTCCCCCCAGCTGTGCCCCTTTCCCCTTCTGGAATTCAGCTCCTTCAAGTGTCTGCTCTCTCTGGTAGCTTCCATCTTCCCTTCTCCCGTGGCCCCCTGCTCCTGTCTTCTGTCTACAGATTTGCTCCTCTCCCCCTGGCTAACAAAGCGTTGCTGCAGTTTTCTTTTCAAAATACCAACTTGTCTCCAGTCCTCTGTGTAGTTCTAAAAGGATAACCTATAGCTGTTTACACTTGCTCTGCCCCCATTTCCTCTCTACCAACTCACCCTCTAACCCCTACCATTCTGCTGACCTCTTCATCTCCAACTCTGATGATCTTCACTAGGGCCTCACTCCTGTCTCCTGCACTCAAACTCCTCTTCAGAGCTAACCCTGGTTCCCACCCCTCCTGTGTCCTTCTTCCTCCCTCCCTCTCACTGAACTCCGCCCTCAGTTCCACTCCTACTTACCTGGGAAATGCCTCTCGGGCATGTTCACACCTACCCCCTAAACCCTCTTTTCTCTCCTTTTCTCCTTGGGTGTTCTCATCTGCCCAATCCTCACTAACTCTACAAAGCTGAGCCCAACCCTGTTTCTTTCCTCTGGGTTCCAGCCTCATACCACCTGTTGTAGCCAGATACTTTCTGTTGCAACTAGACCCCTCTGCCCTACGCATTCACTGTGCTCCAACAATGGTCAGAGCTGTCCTCTTCATCTCTTCACTGCCCTCCAAACCTCAGGAAATTCAGGCTCCTGTAGCTTTGCTCCCCTGTAGACCAACATGTCAGTGTTTCAGCCACATATATGTATTTTGGAGACAGAGTCTTGCTCTGTTGCCCAGGCTGGAGTGCAGTGGCGCAATCTCAGCTCACTGCAACCTCCACCTCTCAGGTTCAAGCAATTCTTGTGCCTCAGCCTCCCAAGTAGCTGGGATTACAGGTATGCATCACCACACCTGGCTAATTTTTGTATTTTTAGTACAGACAGGGTTTCATCATGTTGGCCAGGCTGGTTTCAAACTCCAGGTCACAAGTGATCTGCCTGCCTTGGCTTCCCAAAGTGCTGGGATTACAGGTGTGAGAAACCACACCCGGCTCCAATACATTTTTTCTTCATTTTCATAAATTCATAATCGGGGGGGGGAAGATAAATTTTCCCCATTTAAAGATGCAGCTCTAGCTTCCCTCCTTCAAGGGGCCTTCTTTTGTAGGCTCCTACCCACCTCTCAGCTCCCAGGTGTTCACCATCAAAGCTCACCACCCATCGCTTGACTCTGCTGTCTCTCTCCCTTCTCTAGGCAATGCATGAGTCTCTGTCTCCACACCAGGTGCTGGGATCCTCAGAGGCTTACGAAGCTAGGCCTTCACTTAAGGTGTCTACTCCCCAAAACCAAGCTGGGGAAGACAGCATCAGACGGTATGTAAGTTCTCTCCCAGCTCCAATATTCAAGGATTTGGAATTCAAGGGTTCCTTCTAGAATGTTCCCCTGGGAAGGTCTTCAGAGTGTCTTCAGTTAGCAGACATCCATATGTTCGTGAGCTGCTGACAAGCGTGCCCCCCTTTTGGGGAGTTGAGGCCCAAGAGAAACCAGGAGGATCATAAGATACTGTGTGTGGATGTAGGGGTGAGGGAAGTGTCCTGGAGACGAACTCCCTTGAAAATCTCCAATATGCTAACCTTCTTACACACACACACACACACAGACACAGACACACACGTCACCTAAACCCCCTGGAGGCTGAAACGTTCCCCTAGAAGCTCTTAAGGGGCATCCTCTTCCCCTCTTTCTCCAAAAAAGGGAATAGTCAGTATCCTGGGGCTCAGTGCCTCACCACAAACCACAAAGCATGGCTGCCCCCATGGGGCTTCACTGAGCATAGCAGCCTCAATTACCCGTCCTCCTGTCCCATCAGGACAGAACCAACCTCCATCTCCAGCTCTGCAAGAAAAGGCTAATGGACTCCGCCGTCCCTCCAGTTCTTTCCCCTCTCCCACTCCTCCCAGTAGGCTGAGTCCACTCCCTGCAGCAATCCATCACCCTCAATACGGCCATCCACCCACACGCGCACCTCCCCGCTCCTGAGCAGTACCCACACACCTGGACGGTCCTCGGTTCATCCCACCCCAGGTCTCCAACGCCCATCTGGAGCTTCCAGGGTGCGCCCCAATTCCAGCCCCGGCCGCCTCCTCCAGCCACCCAGGCCAGAGCTGCCTTAAGAGCAAGCCCGTGTCCTCGGCAGCCCCCGCCCGGGCTCTGAGGACGAGACATCATCTCTAAACCGAGGGCCATGGCCCTCAGACTCACCTGGGAAACTGGTTACAAATACAAATTCCTGGGCCCCATCCAGAACTGCCGAATTATTCTGGCGGTGAAACCCGAAACCCGCCCTGCCTGCAGCCCCTCCGGCGAGCCCACCGCGGTCCAGACCCAGGGCCCCGTCCGACCCCCAACCACTCGCCCCAGTACCCCCTAGCGTGGCCGCCCCTCCACTTTGAACAGCGAAGGAACTCGAGACAAAGCCGAGCTGGGCTGCGGACAGCCCACGGCCAGTAGGTGGAGGGTCGGGGGCCCCAGGCTCTTCCGCGGCCCCACAGACCCTTGCGTCAGAAAAGCAGCGGCCCCCGCCCCCCTCCCCACGCCAGGGCAGACAGAAGGCCACGTGCGAAGTCACTTAGGCCGGAACACGTGGTCCCAGCAGAAGCCACATCTGAATTCTACGCGTCCTGGGCCACGGGCGAGGTTCTTCCACACCACAGGCGTCTTCTTGACACCCAGGAGACCTGGACCGGCAGCGCCCCTGCAGAGCGGGGCCCACGGGCTCCCCGCAGTGGGGAGTGCGAGAAACGCAACTGCGGCCTCGCCGCGCACTCCGCTCCCGCCATTGGCTCAGGAGCCCTGCGTGGAGCAAGGGCGCCACGCTGCGGCCGCAACAGGGACGGCACATCCCAAGGGAAGGCGCGGGAACTACTGCGTGAGGTCTAATATTTCCAGGTTCCCTCCCACCTCAATGACTCGTTTTATAGCCGCCACCTCAGGCTGACCTATACCCTAGACCCCTTCTAACTAATCGCTAATTATTCCCTGACCTCAGTAAGGCCAGGGATGAGAGTCACAGGCCAATGCCTCTGGGCAGCCATAGGAAGGGAGGAAATGCAGACCCCAAATTTTCCCCTAAATCCTAGAAACATGCTCCAGATAGTCTTGGCCTGGGTTCAGATTATAGACTCCTGTCCTTCATTCCAGGAATTTCAGCACCATAGAATTACCGGCAAGTTTCTGACAGTACTCAGGCCCACTGCCATGGTGGCTTCCTGTCAAAAATATTCTCATCTGTCACTGACCGTAGCAGGGGAAAAGACCTCAGAATTGGACCCAGTGCTCCAGAGGTGCCCTGACCATCTCAGAAAGCAGTGGAGTAACACCTCCCTTGATCTGGCTGCTCCGTTTGGTTAATGCAATTCATGACTGTTAGGATTTTAGCAGTCACATCACACAGCTGACTCATATTGAGCTTGCAGTCAACTAAACCCTCCAGGTCTTTTCTTCATGAACTGCTGTCAAGCTGGGCCAGCCCCCACATCCGGTACTTATGTCATTGATTTTGTTTTAACCTAAGTGCAGGACTCTACATTTATCCCTGTTAAGTTTAATCTTGTTGGTTCCAGCCCAGTGTTCCAGCCTGTTGAAATCGTTTTGAATCCTGACTCTTTCATGTAAAGTGTTAACTGCCCCTCCTAGCTCTATCACCTGCAAACTTGATGAGCCTGCTGCTTCGGTCAGTTGTCAATAAAAATGTCAGACAGGACACAGGCCCAGACTGAGTCCTAAGGCATACTGCTGGAGACTTCCCTCTAGTCTAGGCTGACATGGATCCATTAATCAACCCTCACTGGGTCTGGCTCTTCACCAAGCTTCCTAGCCATTTGGTTCAGATGCTTCTGCCACTAGATAACATGAGAGGCTTTGCTGGGAATTTCTCTTGCCCAGGTTGTGGCCCCCATATCAAGCTTAGGCCTTCTTTCTACCCTCCACACCCCACCATCACTTGTTTACTCATAACTTTAGGGAATCAGATTTCCAATGGTGCCCCCTCCTGTATGACTTAAGTCTTTCTGAGCTTCAGGATCACCTTGGGTGTGCCTTTGCTATTTCATATCCTATCATCCTATGCCTCCTCTGAGACTTCATTCTCTTAAATTCTCTCTCCTGCCACCTTCTCTGCCTATAAATGTGCAGTGGCCTCCATTGCCTAAAAAGCCCTCTACTAGCTGCCTCCTTAAACTATGGTTGGCTTCTGCCTCTGTCCTTCTCTTGAAAATCCAAATAATTCCAAACTCACGTTCCAAGTCTCCTAAACCTTTAGCAATCTGGGCTGCCAATCTCTCCGCTAAGCAACCACACTGCCCAAGCAGTGGGCAGTGATGGTGGAGATGGAAGCAGAAGATTCACAACCACATCACAAAGATCAGATATGGGGGCTGCATAAAGCAGAGAGCCCAGGACCCCTCACAGATCAAAGTCAGGCTGCAGTCAAACTAAGCAGGTGACCAGAATGTTCACAAGGACTGAGACATGAGGTCAGAGCCTAGGCAAAGTGCCTGGTCACAGACAAGAGCAGTGAACACTTGAGAAACCTGAGCCTAGGAACTTCTTACACATTTGCTATAGGGGTTGGAATCAGTCCTGGAGCCAGGTCAGCTGGGAAGACAGCCTGGCTGGAGGGGGAAACGATATGCAGAGAGAGGCAGGGCTTTTCCTGAGCCCTTATTCTAGGCTACCCAGCATCAGTTGTTAGCAACTCCAGAGTGCCTCAAGTTCAGGGCCATACACTCAAATGTCTATGTGGGCCACATAGGTCACGTGAGTGAGATGTAGGGTACAACAGTGAAGAGTGGAGATTGACAAACTGAAAGGAACACAGCAAAGGGGGCAGTTGCTCTTCAGCTCCAGCCAATTGTTGTCATATGGGAAAGGCAATTTCATTACGGCCAGATCTGATTTTCCAGGGAAGCGAGAAATCTTTTTAGGTGCAAGTTTCTGATCTTTAACGCTGTCAATTTTTTAAAACTTTCAAAAACTTGTATTGGCCAAACAAAACCATGTCTGTGGCCCTAACTGGACTAGTGGTGGCCATCTTTTAACGGCTGCTAGTTACCTGGTACTTGCAGAGGCTAAGTGACTTGGGTATGTGGTAATATTACATTTAGAACCCACTCTCTAAGTTTCTTAATATCAATAAGAGTGACTTTTGGGTTATAAACCATTTATATTCATAAATTACTTTGGTTAAAAAAATATTCAAGGCCAGGCACAGTGGCTCATGCCTGTAATCCCAGAATTTTGGGAGGCCGAGGCAGGACTGCTTAAGACCAGGTGTTCAAGATCAGCCTGGGCAATAAAGTGAGGCCCCTGTTTCTACAAAAAATAAACAATTAGCCAGGTATGGTGGCATGTGCCTGTGGTCTTCGGGAGGCTGAGGCAGGAGGATCACTTGAGTCCAGGAGGTTGAGGCTGCAGTGAACCATGCTTGCGCCACTGCACTGTAGCCTGCATGAAAAAGCAAGGCCCTGTCTCAAAAAAAACAAACTATTCACCTCTTCAAAGTTACAAATCCAAAATCCTATCTCTTTTCTAAGCTTTTAAGTTCTGCTAACAAATCTTATTATTGTGCTTATAAAACAAAAAGTTTAATGTTTGATCCAACTTACAATTTACTAAACTCCTTAAAACACTTAAATGGCATTTATAAGATTAATGTATTTGATTTCCTTAAGTACTTAATTTATCTGACCAAGACAAAACCTGATCAAGTACTTGTATCTCCAATAAATTAAGTTTATAAATACAGGAAATCTTAAGTCATTCTAAAGGTTCTAAAGCTACAGAGAGATTTGGTAATGACTGCACCACTGTACTCCAGCCTGGGCGACAGAGCAAGACCCTGGCTCTAAAAAAAATTTTGTTAAAAAAAAAAAGAAAAAAAGAAACTTGGCAAAAATTTCCACTTAAAATTTGAGTATAAATACACTTTTCAGTTGGCATTACAAAGCAAACGTGTTACTCTCACAAATGCTCTTCCATATGTCAAGGACTTAAAATACAAACTGCATAGGCCCTTACAGCAAATAGTAATGATGTGGGGGTTTGATGTTTTTACACACCTGTTCTTCATCCTAAGTCCTCCATCATTAAAAGATGCACACCTACCAAGGAAACAACTGATGCCACTGCATGTATTTTGGAGGTTACCTTCTCAGATGACTGAGACTGCAGAACTACCAGAAATGTTGGTTGGGCCACTGACTAGACTGTGAAAGGACCCAGAAAGCACTATTTGTGGCCTCATAAAGCCCTATCACACGGCCTCCACTACATAAAAAGGCAGCCAGCCAGCTCATATCCCCGAGGTTGATGCTATGCAGGGCCTAACTGCACTTTCTCACAGAAGTCTAGAATCCCATCTAGGCTGTCAGATACCTTGTCTCAGTGGCAAATTTCCTTGGCTCTCGAAACACGTCTTCTCATCTTGATGATTTCTGCTTTTTATTTCTAGGTGAACCACCGCTCTTAGAGTTTTTGTTTTTTCAAGAGATGGGGTGTCACTATGCTGCCTAGGCTGATCTCAAACTCCTGGCCTCAAGCTATCCTCCTGCCTCAGCCTCCCAAAGTGTTGGGATTACAAGTGTGCACCACTGTGCCCAGCAACTCTTAAGTTTTTAAAATGAAACCTGGTTGAATGCAGTATTGCTCTAATAACTTTGACTTCTGGTCACAATTCCTAAGGTTCTCCTGACAGAACACTGGTCTCCTCACCCTTAGTTGAGGGTCTTGTCCTCCACTCCTCATTGCCTCTCATCGTTCAGTTTTCCCCTCTAGAACACCCATCTTCTTTCTTGAGACTCTCACCTCTCACCCTTTCTGCACTGCAACCCCATGCCAACAATTCCCAGAGGTCCCTACTCCGTCTCCAATACTGTGGAGTCCTGCTCCCTTCTCCATGATTCTTCCCCATTCACACTCATGCTCCCTCTTAGAGAACTGATCTCTCCTCAGAAAAGGGAAACCTGATGCTACTTGTTCACACTAAGACATGCACAGTTAAGTCCTCCTGTTTATGCTGGGTAAACGATGCTTCCTAAGAAGAAATGCAGGAAAAGAAACTAACATTTATTGAGCACTTTACTAGGCACTAAGCTCTGAATTAACTGTTAATCACTTGAGTTGTCTCATTCATTCTCAATAGCCACATAAGAGGACCTATTAAGAAATCCAGGGCTGGGCGTGGTAGCTCACGCCTGTAATCCCAGCACTTTGGGAGACCTAGGCGGGAGGATCACCTGAGGTCAGGAGTTCAAGACCAGCCTGACCAACGTGGAGAAACCCCATCTCTACTAAAAATACAAAATTAGCCAGGCACGGTGGCGCATGCCTGCAGTTCCAGCTACTTGAGGGGCTGAGGCAGGAGAATTGCTTGAAATTGGAGGGGGTGGAGGTTGCAGTAAGCCAACATCGCACCACTGCACTCCAGCGTGGGCAACAAGAGCAAAACTCCGTCTTAAAAAAAAAAAAAAAAAAAAAAAAAAAACTCCCAAAACCCCCACTCCCAACATCTCAACAACTAAAAGTTATATAGTGCTCAGTTTACATAGTATTTCCACACACATTGTCAAGTCGCCATATTATTAACCAATTTTTTTAAATGAGGGGACCGAAGCATAGCGATGAACACCCCCAAAGGCACCCAGCCTGTGCAAAGTCCATCAACATTCTCACTTAGGTTCACTGGCCAGAAGCTTGTGTTCTCTCCACTCAGCCACACTGTGTCCTCCACAGACATCCTCCTGCCCCATTTCCTTTATTCTTCTGGGAATCAGTTGGCAACCCAGAACCAAGGTCTCTGTTCCTGTTCCTCAAGACCCTGCCCTATTAAACCCTTTCTGTCCCCAGCCCAGCACTTCATGGACCTTCAGTCCCTTCCACAACCTTTTTTCCATCTTGCTTTTCCTGCCCCCGTCATCTCTTTGATTTCACTTCAAGCACCATATCTTGAGAGTCAGGGTAGGATCAGAAAAGGCTTGCTGCTGTAGTTTCTCTCCAGACACTAATGAAACACTTTTCAGAGACACTTAGTCTTTATAATAAAACATTTTCTGGAGTGCTTGAGCCAGGTGTTTTAAAAACATTAGCACAAGCCCTTATAACAATGCTACAAGCTATGTGCTATTTCCTACCCCTCAAAGGGGAAGAGGTGGAGACCCAGAGACATTGACTTACCTACGGTTAGAATTAGCAAGTGGCAAATGGTGATTCAAACCCAGGAGTCACCTCCAAAGCCTCTGTTCTTGTCAGTGCATCAAACCCTTGTGAGAACAATGACCATGCAGACTGTAAAGTAGGTGGGGTTTTGTTCAAATAATATGATCAAAAATTCACAATTCAAAAACTTGGAGGCAACGTTCTTAAACCCATGGTCCTAACTCTAGACTAGCATGGCAGCCTCTGTGACAATCTCCTTGTCTCCTGCATTCCTGTGCACATCCCAGGGTCTCCTTCATGCCTTCTGACTGTGCTGCTGGCTCACACAAACCTTCAACGCCTCTTTAGGAACTGTCCTTTTATCTCCTTGGGGAATAGCAGCTCCAATGTCTTATTTTCACCCATTTTGTTTCAGGTATTTTTAATATTGTTAAAAATATCTTTGGAAGGTCGTACCCCAGTGATGGCATAGGTGATAGTGTCCTTGTAAGCATCAGAGGTTACTGACAGGGGTAGGAACTGGTAACACGAGCATGAGTTGATGCTTATACCTCTGCTCTGCTCAGGAGCTGACAACTAGGTATGCCCTGAGACTAGAAACACGACCTCAGTCAGAAAGCCAGAGGGGGAAGAGAGAGACTGAGACACAGAAAGACTGAGCCCTTGCTATGGACAAGTCACTCTGCTAAGCCTTACCCTGACAATGTAAATGATGTCTTCTCCATACATACAAACAAGTCAAGTTTCGGGCAGTTTGTCATTTGCCCAAAGTCATGCAAAATGGCAGCTCCAGGTATGCAGACTCCATTCTCAACCACTACACTGTATCACACTATATATATTCAAGAGGTAACAAAAACCTGGCCCAGGCTTGCCTTAGATGATGGGTTAAGGAGCAGAGCTTTCCTGATATTCTGACCTCAATGACCAAGTGAATAGGTTTTAAGTAAACTTAATGAAAAGGCAAAATTAGCAAAACTAGAGCCAAACAGAAGGTTTCCAAGGCCCACAGCCAGTTACCTAGAAGGAAAGAGGTGACTGCAAGGTGACTACAGAATGGCCTGTAGCCCAGAGGGATGGCTTGGCACAAGCTAAAGAGGTATCTTCTTCACCCACAAGGCTAGGGACCAGGGTCTGAGGCAAGAGGATCTCAGTATTTATAGAGAACTGCAGGGAGGCTTGGCTTACAGTGAGAAGGAGAGGTGGCTGGGGGTGGGGATGGACCCAAGAAAAGATTAATGAGATCATGAAAGGGGCTGGGAATTCCAGCCAGCCATAATACATCTCAGGCTGAAGTCTGAGTAACTTGATTCAACATTTCTTACAAGTAGGGTCTGGCAGGGTGGTTCCAGAGGCCAGAACACAGATGAGAACGGTGGAGGGCTACAAATGAGCAAGTCTAATCTACGTCCACTCCAGGACAAATCTGAGCTAGCAACCAAGACTTTCAGATTTCTGTGACTAACCAAAGGGTTTTTTTTCTGGGATCTACTGTCTCACCCATTCCCTGTTGTACAACAAAACCATTAGGCATTGGGAAGCAGTGTTTGTTTTGGACTGTTGGGCTGGAAGAAAGAGAAGCTAAGGGGGAAACCCCCCAAATCCTGGTTAATTATTCATCTTCCAGGTATCAGCTTGGACTTACCACTTTCTGCAGGAAGCCTACCATAACTGGACATGGTGCGATGCTTCTCCTCTATATACCATAATTCTAATTGCCTGCCTGTCTTCCCCACTGATCTGAGACCACCACACGGGGAAGAACTAATACAGTGCCTGGAACAGAAGTGTTCAACAAATGGTAGCTATTAACATCCCACTCATATTTTTCTGAATTTTCTGATTGCCCTTCTCCCCTAGAACAATCTTAATACACTTGTACATTTTTTTTTTTTTTTTTTTGAGAGGGAGTCTCACTGTTGTCACCCAGGCTGGAATGCAATGACGCGATCTCAGCTCACTGCAACCTCCGCCTCCCGGGTTCAAGTGATTCTCCTGTCTCAGCCTCCCAAGTAGCTGGGATTACAGGTACCCACCATCACGTCTGGCTAATTTTTGTATTTTTAGTAGAGACAGGGTTTCACCATGTTGGCCAGGCTGGCCTGAAACTCCTGACCTCTGGTGATCCACCCACCTCAGCCTCCCAAAGTGCTGGGATTACAGGTATGAGGTGATCCTCCCAGGCATCTGGTCCATACTTGTAATTTTTCTTAATTTTTCAAAAAAAAATTATTGAGATGGGATCTCCCTATGCTGCCCAGGCTGGTTCGAACTCCTCGGCTCAAGTGATCCTCCTGCCTCAGCCTCCCGAAGTGCTGGGATTACAGGCGTGAGCTACCGCACCTGGCCAACACTTACAATTTAAATACATGGAAAGGCATGAACTAAAACTGAATCAAGTGGGGCCTGATTTGACTGCTATTGCATTTCATGGTGTGAGGGGACAACAGCTTCTCCAGGTGTAACAAGGACTCATTTGGCTCCACGGCCTCTCACACAGTGCAAGGGGAGCTCAGACCTGAAACCTTCTCACCCAAGGCCCTGGGCTGGTAGTACAGCAGTAAAGTCTGGCTGCCCAGGCAGAAGACGCATCAGACACTTCCTGTTTCTCTTCCTTTAGGGTGAGTTTAGGTACTAGACTCTTCTGTCTACCCTCAACTCAATATGGTTTATCTGAGGTATTTCTTGTTTTTCCCTATGCTTTTCTTGAGAGAGAAAGAACCACTGGAAATCTGTTTAGAGATCACTGAAACCAAGTTCCTGAATAAATCACATAATAAATATAACCACCACCACAGCCATTTATTAAGTGCTTGCCAGGCACTGTGCTAAAGCTTTACAAACATTGTTTCCGTTACTCCAACAACCCTGAGGTAGATATTTTCACATGCCTCCCTCCACCCATGTCATTATAGTTGAGGAAACTGAGGCTCAGAGAAGTTAAGTAAATCAACCAAGGTCAAACCCAGCTGGAAAGCAGTGAAGCTATAAATTCGAACCAACTATATCTGACTCCAAAATCCATGCCTTTAAACACTGTCCTAGATTGTTTACCATTGAAAGTTAAAGCCACATGCTCCTTACCAAAATATGAGAGAATAGATTTTAAGTAGGAAAGCAGGGGGGAGCCCATATGTAAATTCTTTAATCAGCTATGGGACTCAAACTCTTGGAGGAGTGTAGAGATAGTCTGGGTATAAGCTGACCACTGGGTTCTTTCATCTCTCCAGCTGCCAGGGCCTTTCTCATTAAGATCTCTACTCCTGACACCTGACTACACAATACACTGTTTCCCTTTCAGCAACCACTGGGATGCAGAGGTCAGGCACATTTGGTGACACAGAGCCAAAGACACCTGAGAGAAATTAGGAGACATTCAAAAAAGTCCATCACCCCTGAGCTACTGGTCCCTAAGGCACACAGATGCATTTAGATGGAAATCCTCCATGAAGGGGACATGTTACATATGTCATTTTTGATGCCCATCACCACCCTGCAAAGGGGATATTGGTATCTCCTTCGGACAGCTCAGTTCTTCCACACTAGCTTCCCAGGCCTGGCGCCATTCTCACTAAGTCTCTGCAGCAACCACTGCACCTCTCCCCTCAACTGGCTCTCTACTACTCTTTAGGTGCCCACCCCTAACCCATCTCCAGAGGCCTCATTGACCACAGGCCCACAGGCCTCAAAACTTCCAGTTTCTGAGGTTTTGCCCAACAGAAATGCCCTCAAAGTGCTCAGCAAGGCTCCATTCATCCATGACCTATGAGGATTAAGCCGAGATGGCTGAAGACAAGCAGAAGGGGCTACCACAGTGAGACAAGCTGGACCAGGATGTACAGAACTGACAACAGAAGAGCAAGAACACACAGCAGACACAAAATAAGAGGAGCAGCCATGGGCAAAATAAACAGAGTTGTCAAAAATCAGAAAAGGGAGATGGCCCTAAGATGAACAGGGATGACCAGAGAGGGATCCTAAAGACAAGTCTATTCAACACTTGCAGCTATGGAGTTTCTGAGGGAAGGACAACTGTTTAGGAAAAAGGGTCTTGGTAAGGAAGCCGTAGGCAGGGGACAGCTGAATAAGGGAAACTGCAGGCAGCTCTCAGAGGGACACTAGAATACCCCTTTAGAGCCAGCAGTTTGAGAAGACATCAGAGAGGTATGCAGGGAGTGGAAGACAAGCAGCTGGAGGTCTCAAAGGGGAGTAAGACACCAGCTGAAAGGCCAGACTAAGGAACCCCGAGCTACTTCTAGGCATACCTCATCATCTACCCCACCTGGGTCAAACTGGTCCGAGGGTCATTCCCTGCAGCCCTTGCTAAATTCTGTACGAGATTTTGAAGGGTGGAAGACCCAGAGGTAGGGAACCTACTGAGAGGTGAGACACAGCCCCATTTTTGGGAAGTTCCCATTCTGAAAGAGAGAACCACCAACCCCCAGTCCTTCATCCTTGAGGGATCCTCTCATCTAAGGCACTCACTGCATTCAAGTCACAAAACTGAGGAACAAATACTAGTGTAAATTAATACTGTCCTTGAAGTTTGAAAGGACAGAAGATGAGAAGTAACATGGAGACATGGGAAGAGCCAAGTTGGGCTGCTCCACACCTCAAGACTCATGCTATTACTGAACCTCAGCACTGTTCACACATCTGGGCCAAAGGCCTCAAAGCCCTCCACACAGCCACAGCTGCACTGATTCGGGGTTGTGGGGACATCAATGTTGCTAGGAAGCGTACAGAGGCCCTCTAAGGTGAGCCCAGAAGCTTCGAGGAGCCTGCGTAGAGCTTTGCTCTCTACTGGTTTCCTCCTCTCTCAACGGTCCCTAATCTTGTCCACACAGGGTGCACCATATACATGGGTGGCCTTATAACCTCTGGTTGCTTCATGTAATTTCTTCTGCAACTAAGCAGAAGTTCCTGGGATTTGATAAGGACAAGTTTTTCCTCATGCCCTATAGTTGCTGGAATGTAACAAATACTTGTCACAGGTGAGCTATCAGGGGTGTTGACTATTACAAAAACATTTTCCACAAATGGCAAACACATGTCAAAACTTTTCCATTGTTATCCTTTGCCTTAGAGCTTGTACTTGACATCCATCTATTTCTATCTTTGTTGGCTCATGCCCAAAGATGTCTGTTCCTATATCCATCTCAGGCTGGCGACTGGGTCCCGAGTGTTTGTTATGAAATACAAGCTCTGCCCACTTGTGGCAATACTCAAAGAGGATGTAGCCCAGGAGTCTCTGGGGGCAGAGGGAGGGAGTGTCTCCCCATACTGGGCTGGCCCACTGATAAGGATCCTTCCCCTCTCTGTCTCCTAACAGATTCAGATTAATGATCGCTCATTCCTAATTGTCAAATTTCTTTTCCTTCATCCTGTGTCTAATCACCAGTGACAGAAACCATTACGCAAATGAGAGCAGACGACTTCCCCCAACTGTTCACGTTGGTAAAAACCTTGTAATTTAGAGCTCTGATTTGTAGGGGAAGCTGGTCTCCCCCAGGCATCCTGGGCATCTGCTCAACTGATGCCCAGAACAGCCCCTCCTCCATCCCCAGAACTCCAACCCCCCAACAAATATTTGACTTTACAAAACACTAGTTTTCTCTCTACCTGCTGGTGTGAGTAGATGAGCCTGCAGCGTGGCTGACCTCTATACAGGCCCAAACCCCCACCTTCCCTTGCTGTATGTGTGTCCCACACTGCCAGCTAGGATGGAGGTAAACAACTACAGCAGAAATGTTTCCTCTGTGGCAGGCAGAATTTGAGCCTAAATATCCCTCATCAAGGGAAACCTCATCTTTTCCTTGGGGGGAAATAGCAGCAGCTGAATATGAACCAAGACTCTTAGTGCTATCTAGAACTACAGTTTCAGTTCTATAGATGCAAAAGCATGCTGGGAGCAGTTATGGGTCTATTCAAGGACACACAAGTAATGCAATTAGAGATAGAACTCAGTTCCCCCCACAGCTTCTTCTAGTACTAACTCATAATATGGCTTCCCAGGCAGTTTTTCCAAGACGTTGTTAGCAGGAGACCAGAAGAACTTTTACCCTGAACTGTATATTCTGTACCATCTTGGGCTGGATCTGCCTTCAGATACTGCCTAGTGGGGTAGGATCTTGAGGACAGAACCTGTGGTACAAGGAGGGAGGTAAGGAAGGAAAATCAACATAGTTGGTTGAAAGGAAGGAGCAAGGGGTTTGCAGCCAAACAGTGCTAAGTTACAACTGATTGTCACTAATCACCTAATCTCTCTGAGTCCATTTCTTCGTCTGTAAGTGAGAATACCTACCTTGCAGGATAGTGAGGAACAAAGATAAAAGCACTAGGCACATATTAGGTGTCTAAAAATCAGGATCACTCTTGTATCACCCAAAGATCAAGGCCAATCCTGTGAAAGTTCCAAGATTAGCCTTCTCCCTCCCACCCCTCGGCCACCTTAGGTGAGACCTGTGTCAGCACAGAACCCAGCAAGGACCAGCTGAGTGCACGCCTCCTTGACATATCACCCACACCTTTGAGGGCTGAGCTAGGAATACAGCAGACCTGCTGAGAATGAAAACAATCTACTATCTTTCCAAGTGTGACTGTGGCACCACTCCTGTGCTCCTCTTTCCCAAAAGAAGTGGAGGGATGGAGATCACTACAATCACATTTCCCAGCATTGACTATATTTGAAAGAGCTACACTTAAGAAGATACCATGTCTTCACATCCACACTGCATCAGAGAACCCCAGAATGGGGTACTAAAAATAAACACCCCTCTCCAAAAAACACACTCAGGCATGCACACGCATACACACGCATCCTCTCAGTCAGTTCATCAGTGCACTATAAACTGAGCTTCGGGGGTGAGAGCCAGAACTCAGATGCTGGAAGTAAACCTTTGGCAAAAAAAAAAAGAAAAAAGAAAAGAAAAGAAAAGAAAAGAAAACCAGAGACCTTCCAACTCCTCTTCCCTTCCAGAGAGAAAGGGAAGACAGGAGCAGAGGTGAGGAGACACAGGGCCACCACACTGCCCAATCCCATGGGCCCCACTCCCACTGAATAGATGTGAATGATGGCCCTTCAAGTTGTGCAATCACAGCTGCCCACCTGTAAGCTGCAGCCCTGAGAGGGGTTCTCATGAGTAGCTCCTAACAGAAAAGGAAATTCGACTTCCATGATCTACCAGTTGCCCTGACTACTGAGGGTGTTGTGGCACATTACAATGGGGTCTGGCAGAGGAGCTGGCTTTAAGAGGCAAGCCTGTGTGTTTGCCCATGCCCTGAGGTGGATCACAGGTAGTGAGTGAGCTGCCTGGGCTTGACCCCATTTCATCTATTCAGCCAGGAAGCTCAGCAAGAGTAAAGGATATGGCCTGGGCAGGAAGCATTGTAGGGCCTGGAGGCTCCAGCCAGTTAGCCTCGGGCAGGCTGCAGTGAGACCTGGCTAACATACGATGGCTAAAATCCAAGTGTAAAAGCTTAGGATAGGTCAGGCAGTACTTCCCGGGGGCTCACACTGTACTGTCCCACTGGAAAAGGTAAGCAGTGGAGAACCTTGGTAAGTAGGGAGGCTGGCCAGTGTGGATACACACACACACACACACACACAAACACACAGAGGCTTGCACCCGTAGTGTGGATACACACACACACACACACACACACACACACACACACACACAGGCTTGCACCCCTAGAACCTAGAGAAGCCACAGCTAGGAGAACTCCCTTGGTACCCAGCATAGGGGCAAGAGCTGGTGCTGAAGAAAGAGAAATTGTACGTGTCTGTAATTTAGAACTTATGCACAATCATTGGTTCTTATGTCCCAAGGTCCTTTTATGTATGGCTTGAGCTTATAGGCCCAGTTGGAAAACTATCTAATCCTCTCTCACAGGAAGGCTATCTAGGCTCTCAAAGGCAAGCCTCCCCTCTCTTTCACCCCATTAGAGTCCCAGTAGCCATTCCCACACCACCTAGAGTTTGACTATGCAAAAACTGTCAGGAGGCAGACTGACCTAATGGTCAGACTAGCTCTGGCCCTGCAGCCTAGACGCAGTGGGGAGTCCAAGAGCATCTCCTCTCTCTCTCCCAGGCTGAGGCACTGAGGTTGCAGGAGATAGGGCTGAGAGCCAGAAGTGACAGCCTGACCCAGAAGGAACAGGGAACAGATACATACAAGCGTGTGCATGCACACACACGCACACACATTCCGAAGTGGACAGACTAACATACACACAGACGTGATGACAACCAAAAGCTGGGACTCCACACACTGAATGCAGGACTTCAGGCGGGGGGCAGAGACAGAAGGTGCTGGGGCACAAGAGGCAAGGGTATGAAGTTCCTCCAAATAGGAGTGGAGTGTCAACTGCCCTGCCTCGCCCCGAACACCTGCCTCCTGGGCCATGGCAAGAGTCCAGTCCATTAAGTGCAGCGTGCAATACTAGCGCTTGGAGTCTCCTGTCCTCATCAATGAAGCGGTGTGGACGGGATAGCAGTCACCTGGCAGGAGGCCTTGACCCCCGGCAGGCTAGTTGTATCGGCCCTTGATCATTGTGTTCAACAAGGGCCCCACCTGTAAAGAAACATTAGGAGCCAATCAGAACTGGCTGTTCCCTGGCTCTGGAATTGGACAGGGTGTGTCTGGAGATATCAGATGTCCAGCCAAGGACAGAGACAATGTTTTCATACAATCTTGTGAATCCTCTAATCACCTGTCTTCCTGAAGGCCAACCCAGTATTCTGGGAGATAACCTTTTCCTCAGGGTCCATCTTGTACTATTATTCTTCCCTCTCACAACACCCTGTCTCTTACTGTAATCAGCCCCAAATGGACAGACATGGTCAGAGGAGCTAATAATCCCCCAACATCCAAGAGCGTCTGCATGTTTCTCCAGAATGTTAACTGCCTCCATATCCTCAAAAAACTATCACCTGCAATTGGGGCTAATGCTATCTCCCAACACCAGAGGTGTCTGTGGATGTGAGCTTACCTGCAAGAGGGAGGCAAGAACCCTACAAATCCAAACCTCCCCCATTTACCCAAAGGGCCACTGGCACACCTGCATGGGAAGCAGGTCTCTCAACATTACCTACAGCAGCCCTAGCACAGCTGGGAAAGTGCAAGGAGATGCTTTAGTGCTCGCTTCCTGTTCCAGAAGAATCCCCTCAGGGGGTCCCCAGATGGCACACAAGCCCCATGGGGAACATTACTACTAGCATGGAACTAATTATAATTGATCCGCCAGTCAAGCCCAGCTATCACCAGAAAACAAGAATTCTTCTGAACATACCCATAACCTCTATGGAGACAAGAGGACACCAGATACCGAAACACAGAAGCTGTAAAGAATGTCACTCCGATCCTGACTTTCCTTGGTCAACCAACCCACTGAGCCACCTTGGGGCGGTCACATACCTCTTGTGGGTTCCCCAAGGCCTCTCCAAGCATCTTCTCAATGTTTCTCATTATGGCCACTTTCTGATGGGCTTTGAGAGGATATTCAATTCTCTTAGGGGTGGGAGCCCCCTACAAAGGAAGCAGTAGCTCAGGAAATGTCTTCAGCAGCAGGCGTCAGTGTCACTCTACTGTTCTTAGTACCATCCTCCCTTCTAAGAAACCCAATTCTTGCTGGACACAGTGGTTTAGGCCTGTAATCCCAGCACTTTGGGAGGCCAAGGCGGGTGGATCACTTGAGGTCAGGAGTTTGAGACTAGCCTGGCCAACATGGTGAAACCCCATCTCTACTAAAAATACAAAAATTAGCCGGGCATGGTGGCATGTGCCTGTAGTCCACTCAGGAGACTGAGGCAGGAGAATCACCTGAACCCAGGAGACAGAAGTTACAGTGAGCCGAGATCGCGCCACTGCACTCCAGCCTGGGTGACAGAGCAAGACTGTGTCTCAAAAAATGTATTTAAAAAAAAGAAACCCAATTCAATCCTATCCTTCTTCATCTCCCCAGACACCTGAGAATCACTTCCAGGAATAGTCAACCATCCCATCCAAAATCATTTATTATACCTACCTCACCCAAGAGCCAGTTCCATCTGGAAAAAACAAAAAAAGCAAACCATATTCACCTTATACCAGAAGTTCACAGTGATGGTAATCCCCCCATTTAGTAATGACTCTATGTGATGCCACCTGCAAGAAAACAAACAGGCTTCTGTTTACTAGTGATACTTTTCGGTGGGGGGTGGGGAGGTGGAGTGTTGGGGCGTGGGGGACAGGCTGAAAAACTAGGTAGAGTGCAATTAAGGAAAACAGTGAAGATAATATCTTTACACTCATCCTGTGAAAACACACACACTGGGGGGTTAGAGGTACTGGTGTTCAGTCTCTAAATACCAAAGAGCCAAGAACAGTTTATCTAGGCTCAAGCCTCTGGAATCTTTTTGGACTTGAAGAATTCTCATCCTGTCCTAGAGATAGGGCTATCACTCCCCCCACTACCTCCCACAGGTTCAGTACGCTCACATCTGGATATGCCAACCTTCCTACAGACCACATAAAACCAATCATGCCATAACTCAGAAGGGACACAGACAAGGCTTTCCAGGGAATGGAAAAGAAAACTCCCAAGAAGCCCCCAGCCCTAGCCCCCTTCTCACCAGTACATTGGGATGTAAAGAACATCACCAGGGCCAACCACTGTTTCGTAACCAACCACATTTTGGAAATTAGGGAACCTCTCGTAGTCGGGATTGTCAAAGTCCACCTAAGAGGTTCAAGAGAAAGAAAAAAAAATGTAAATCACCAAATCTTTATCAGTAAAACTATGATGTGCCAGTTTGGCAGTAAAAACAAACACAAAAAGATGCCTTAAAAAAAGTCTTTAGAACTTATATCCAGCAGAAGACATAATGCACATTAAACTCTGAGAGAAAACAATACAAGACAGTCCATGTCTGAATGTTAAGTGACAAAGAAGCCTAGGCTTCAGTGCTCCTGAGACCAGACGACCCACAGCCACGAATATGACAAATTAGGAATTATCCTCCACCCAAACCTTCCGAAACTTTCTCCCAAGAACATATTCTAACCAGCAAAGACTCCTACATGAAGTAGCTAGACAGCTTTCTGAAGAAAGGAAAGGGTATCTTTGGCTGGCCAGTTAGATCCAGGAAATATATTAAACAACATAGCTCAGTTTTATTCACCCTTCTCCTTATCAAAAAGGATTTTTGATGCTTATCTTTTTTTTTTTTTTTTTTTTTTGAGGCGGAGTCTCGCTCTGTCGCCCGGACTGGAGTGCAGTGGCCAGATCTCAGCTCACTGCAAGCTCCGCCTCCCGGGTTTACGCCATTCTCCTGCCTCAGCCTCCCGAGTAGCTGGGACTACAGGCGCCCGCCACCTCGGCCAGCTAGTTTTTGTATTTTTAGTAGAGACGGGGTTTCACCGTGTTAGCCAGGATGGTCTCGATCTCCTGACCTCGTGATTCGCCCGTCTCGGCCTCCCAAAGTGCTGGGATTACAGGCTTGAGCCACCGCGCCCGGCCTTTGATGCTTATCAAAAAGAAATAGCATCCATGACAAAAGCAAACAATGATTAAATCCAATGGAGACATACACATTTTGTTCCATGAACTTATAAGCCAATCAAACAGAGTAACCAGAGTCCATCAGCATCAATGACAGGGTCTGTCCAGAGAATTAGCTCTGTGAGGCTAGTTATACTTACGAACATCTGGTGGCCACTCCAGGGAGCCTGGAATTTGTGAGCTACAATGAAATTATCCTCTTGGTGTGTTAAGGCAAGAATAGCCTGTAATCCAAACCTGGCACATCACTACGGGGAAGGAGAAAGACATTCCAGCCTAGGCATTTCTAGAATCTAGAGTTCTATACCCTTCTCAAGACCACACAAGCTCACCTGGCTCTGTCTGTCACATGGGTGATGAACAGGGTATGGGTAGAGGCACTCAAACTGATCCGGAGGAAATAAGATGCATCGTTTGTAACCTTTTATTTGAGCAAAAAAGTTCTGCTGCTCATCATAATGAGCAGGTGTCACATTTCCTGTAAGAAGAAAGGCATTTTCTTATGCAGAGCAGTGGTTCTATTGCACGAGCTGGAATACAGGATGCAGTGCTAGAGAGAAATCCAGCCTGCCCGCCCAGCTAAGAGTTCCAAATCAAAATTTAGGCAGAATCAGGGAAATTCCAATTACAACTCTCAGATAATTAGGTGTTAAGCATGTATGGTAGTAACTCTAGCAAATATCACTGGTTAAGGGTCCACTATCAGCTAAGTCTACTTCCCTAAATGAAGGCTGCTGCCCTTACTGGAAGCAAGAGCACATCAAAACGATACTCAAAAATCAGGTAGGGTAATCAACTGTGTATACGTGTACTCTTCTTGACTATGGCAAGAATTCAAGGGAAGCAAAACAGAAATGATTGGTATCAACAACATATACACGAGGAGTTAACTAGTCATTCTAAGTTTAATGATTATGTAGCTCTGTATTTACTTAGGGTAGCTCTGTGGAACTTAAAGACTCTCAACCTTTCCTCCCACTTCAATACACCTAAGGGATGCAACACTTGTTTTTTTAAGATACGGGGTTTCACCATGTTGTCCAGGCTGGTCTCCAACTTCTAGGCTCAAGGGACCTGTCTGCCTCAGCCTCCCAAAGTGTTAGGATTACAGGTGTGAGCCACCACATCCAGCCAAGACAACACTTCTTAGAGCAACACTGGGGCTCACTGGTGCAAGTGATTTTTGTTGGAGGGAAGAATATCAGACGACTGAAGAGAGTGTTGTATAATTTAAATATGGCACATTATTTTAAATGCCAACTTGAATTGGTTGTGCCCTAGTGTATGTTCCATCTACTCCTTTATAACTAGGACCATGTCTGTTGTTTGGCCTTTGCACAGCCCGTGAGTTGAACACACACACTTTTGCAGGGCATGGAATTTAGAAAATATTCCCCAGCTCTGTCTGAGTATGCCAAGACAGATGCTTTCTTAAGTGATGAAAGTCCACATGCATCCTCAAAGGAGACTTGCTCTCTCATCTCTACCTGAGGGATCCACTTCCATGCACCCTACCATAGGAAACGCAGGCAACAGAAAGACATAAGAGTCAAGTAAACTGCCGGGCACGGTGGCTTACGCCTGTAATGCCAGCACTTTGGGAGGTCGAGGCGGGTGGATCACGAGATCAGGAGATCGAGACCATCCTGGCTAACATGGTGAAATCCCGTCTCTACTAAAAATATAAAAAAATTAGCCAGGCGTGGTGATGGGCGCCTATAGTCCCGGCTACTCGGGAGGCTGAGGCAGAAGAATGGCGTGAACTGGGAGGTGGAGGTTGCAGTGAGCCGAGATCATGCCACTGCACTCCAGCCTGGGCGACAGAGCAAGACTCTGTCTCAAAAAAAAAAAAAAAAAGAAAAGAAAGAAAGAGTCAAGTAAACCAGAACTGGCTCTTTCTCGGAAGGTCAACCAAGAGCTGGTTTCAAAGGGGCAGGTAAGACCAGCGACAATAGCTCACATCTGTAATCCCAACACTTTAGGGAACCAAGGTGAGAGGATAACTTAGGGGGCCAAGGTGAGAGGGGGCCAGGAGTTCGATACCAGTCTGGGCAACATAGGGTGACCCCATCTCTCCAGAAAAAATACTTTAAAAATTAGCCAAGCATGGTGGCTTACGCCTGTAGTCCCAGCTACTTGGAAGGCTGAGGTGGGAGGATCGTTTGAGACTGGGAGGTCAAGGCTGCAGTGAGCCCTGATCACGCCACTGCACTCCAGCCTGGGTGACAGAGCGAGACAGTGTCTCAATAAAAAACAAAAACAAAAACAAAAAAAGAGGCAGGTGGTGTCAATTCACAAGCCACATGGCTGGAAATCCAGGAGCAAAGGATCCAAATCTGAAGAATGGACAATCAAACAAGAAGAAACCGAGGAGCTCAGTGGTGAATGACAATAAATAACTTCTCTGCTTCCATTTACTAAGTACCTACCATGGGCATGGCACCGCGCTACTGCCAGAAATAAAAATAAGAATGAGACAATGATCCTGCCTCATAAAAAGCTCTCATTCTCCTGAGTGGAGTTTAAGGGTCTCTCCTTTCATTCAAAAGGGGAAAAAAAAACAAAAACACATTCACATATTTATTAGTGTATGCATAAATTTATCTAGCAGAAAACACAAGCAACTAATAATATGCAGTACCTCCAGGGAAGAAACTGGGAAGCTAAGAGATAGAGGTGGAAGAGGTATTAATATTTATCACTATATACCTATTTACACATTTTGAATTTGAACTCCATGAATGTATTATCTATTTAAAAGATAAAATTTAATTTACATTAAAAAAATAAGTTTCCCCTCTTTTACTGGGATAAAACTTTTCTGAACATAGACAGATCTAGTAGAGAAAATGTACAGTAATGTACCATATAATGACATTTTGGTCAACAACAGATCACATCTACAACAGCGTTCCCATAAGATTATAATGGAGCAGCCCTATACAGGTATACCGTTATCTTTTTTTTTTTTTGGTAATAAAAAAATTCCCAAACTACCATTTTTTATCCTTTATATGTATTTTGTCTTTTGTCACCTTTTTCCTGCAGTATTTGATACTGTACTTTTACTATACCTTTTCTAAATTTAGGTATGTTTAGATACCCAAATACTTACCATTGTGTTACAGCTGCCTATAATATTGAGTACAGTAATACGCTAACACCATGTACTACATGGTGTAGTCAGAGGCTATACCATATAGCCTAGGCATACAGTAGGCTACACAATCTAGGTTTGTGTAACTATACTCTATGATGTTTGCACAATGATGAAGTCACCTAACAACACATTTCTCAGAACGTATCCCTGACACTAAGCATCACATGTCTGTATTTCAGAGAGGTCCCTAATATCTCAGTATATGCACTCACGTAACAGCTAAGGAAGGGAAAAGGAAACTTTTCAGAATACACGAAACTAGTTTAAAGACTTGACATAAGCCAGGTGTGGTGGCGCAAGCCTGTAGTCCCAGCTACTCGGGAGGCTGAGGCAGGAGAATCACTTGAACACGGGAGGCGGAGGTTGCAGTGAGCCGAGATCGCACAATTGTGCTCCAGCCTGGGCAACAGAGTGAGACTCCATCTCAAAAGAAAAAAAAAGACTCGACATACATTACTTCATTTAATCTTCACAACTATTTACAAGACATTATCATGTTTCATTTCTTTCCACTTATTTTTCTTAGAGACAGGTCCTCACTCTATTGCCCAGGCTGCAGTGTAGTGGTGCAATCATAGTTCACTGCAGCTTCGAACTTCTGACCTCAAGCAATCCTCCTGCCTCAGCCTCCCAAAGTGCTGGGATTAGAGACAGAGTCTTGCTCTGTCCCCAGGCTGGAGTACAGTGGCGTGATCTTGGCTCACTGCAACCTCTACTGCCCAGGTTCAAGCAATTCCCCTGTCTCAGCCTCCCAAGTAGCTGGGACTACAGGTGCATGCCATCATGCCCGGCTAATTTTTTATTTATTTTTTTGTATTTTAGTAGAGACGGGGTTTCATAATGTTGGCTGAGATGGTCTCCATCTCCTGACCTCATCATCCGCCCACCTCAGCCTCCCAAAGTGCTGGGTTTACAGGTGTGGGCCACGGCACCTAGCCCCTATTATGTTTCTTTTAGAGCTAAGTAGGCTGAGGCTTAAGAAAGTGAAGTGGCTTGTTCAAAGTCATGGAGCTAATAAGCGGTGGAGACAAGATTAGAAATCAGGTTCATATGACTCCAAGCCATGCTGCGTTTGAAAGATTTCTTCTTACCTTCCATGCCAATGAGTAGTAGGTTAGAGGTAAGCTGCCCCCAGCCACGCTTTCCCTGTTGCTTATTAATCCAGTTCCAGTTAAAACCCAAGAAGTCCATGACAATCTTCCTGCCCACAGTGTCATTGAGCGTTTGCTGCAGATACAACCTATGTTCCCCAAGAAGAAAGTCCTATTAGTGCACACACAGCCCCTGGCATGGCCTCTCCACATCTGAAAATACAAGCCCAAATCCATACCAGCATCTCCCACAGAGAACAGATATAGTCAGGCAAATCTTAGCCAACATGGATTCTCATACAACTGAATTCTTACTTATCCTTCATTGAGTTATGTTTAACGCCAAACTTTTTAGTTTATTGTTTATTGTTTTGTTTTGTTTTATTTTATTTTAAGAAACAAGGTCTCACTATGCTGCCCAGATTGGTCTCAAACTCTTGGGCTCAAGCAATCCTCCTGCTTCTGCTTCCCAAAGTGCTGGGATTACAAGTGTGAGACACTGCAACTGGTCCCCAAACTTTTTCTTTAAAGAAGTGATGCTTGGCTGGGCGCGGTGGCTCAAGCCTGTAATCCCAGCACTTTGGGAGGCCGAGACGGGCGGATCACGAGGTCAGGAGATCGAGACCATCCTGGCTAACATGGTGAAACCCCGTCTCTACTAAAAATACAAAAAACTAGCCGGGCGACCTGGCGGGCGCCTGTAGTCCCAGCTACTCGGGAGGCTGAGCCAGGAGAATGGCGTGAACCCGGGAGGCGGAGCTTGCAGTGAGCTGAGATCCGGCCACTGCACTCCAGCCTGGGCGACAGAGCGAGACTCCGTCTCAAAAAAAAAAAAAAAAAGAAGTGATGCTTAACCTTTTTTGGGTCACAGAATGACTTCTTTAAGAATCCAAAGAGTAGGAGGGTGAGATGAAAAATAAAACTTAAAAAAAAAAAAGAATCTGAAGAAGAAGTCCCAGCTAATCAGGAGGCTGAGGCAGGAGAACCACTTGAACCTGGGAGGCAGAGGTTGCAGTGAGCTGAGATCATGCTATTGCACTCCAGCCTGGGTGACAAGAGCAAGACTCCGTCTCAAAAAATATAAATACATAAATAAATGAAAGAATCCATCGAGGTTCCCCACAAAAATGCACATATACCCAGAACTTTCATATAATTTCAGATTCCTAGAAGCCTATCCATAGACCCTAGAATGATGACTCAGTCTTATACCAGAGACTTGCAGAGCCTGAGACATCTCCTTTGGCCCTTGATGACCACTGTGGTAAATTGTACTACTGTTCACCAAGAGCTGGTTCCCTCAGTGTGGAAGTTTTCTTTCACATCCCCTTGAAGCCAGCCTTGCTTATTTAACCTGTTCTGGCCAAGGAAATGTCCACAGAAGTGACTTGTGTTGTTTCTAACTATAATTTAAGAACCAGTCACCACTATCACATCTCTTTCCCTCTGCCACAGCAACTCCAAATTCCAGATAGTAGCTGCTGGGGCAATCTGGGTGCCAGAGAGAACAAGATGATGTAAAGAACAATATGACATTACCCATGATCAACATGTAGTAAGTGAGAAATAAGCCTCTGTTGTTTCTAGCCCGAGCTCTGGCTTGAAGCCTAGTTTATCTTAACTGATTCAGCCACCTATCCTGTTGCAGCCCTCTACAGCTAAAGTAAGGGAGACAGCTTATCAGGTAAAGGCCTCAGGCTCCTAACATACCTAAGGAAAGGCGTAAGTTACTTAAGAGAAATGAAAACCCAAACACACTTGAAGAAGCCCGCAAGAGACATTTAATAAGTGTGAAAACCTAAAAAAAAGACAGAAGCATCTCTGTATCTCTGTCCTGGTCCTGAGATCATTACTTCAAAAGGCTCAAAGGGGCCAGGTGTGGTCTCTCATGCCTATAATCCCAGCACTTGGGGAGGCCAAGGGAGGTGGACTGCCTGAGCTCAGGAGTTCCAGAGCAGCCTGGGCAACATGGCAAAACCTTATTTATTTAAATAAATAGTTTATTTTAAAAAACACAAAATTAGCTGGGCGTGGTGGTGGCAGTGCATGCCTGTGGTCCCTGCTACTTGAGAGACTGACGTGGTAGGATCGCTTGAGCCTGGGAGGCGAAGGTTGCAGTAAGCTGAGATCACGCCACTGCACTCCAGCCTGGGTGACAGAGCAAGACGCTGTCTCAAAAAAAAAAGGTTCAAAGGCATATCACTGCCTAGAATCTCAATGTTTAAGGCATCTTACTGCCTAGAATCTAAATGTTTAAGGCAATGTTAATCAGAAATCTTTTTTTTTTTGAGATGGAGTCTCACTCTGTCACTCAGGCTGGAGTGCAGTGGCAAAATCTCGGCTCACTGCAACCTCTCTGCCTCCTGGCTTCAAGCAATTCTTCTGCCTCAGTCTCCCAAGTACCTGAGACTACAGGCATGCGCCACCATGCCCGGCTAATTTTTGTATTTTTAGTGAACACGGGGTTTCACCATGTTAGCCAGGCTGGTCTCGAACTCCTGACCTCAGATGATCTGCCTGCCTCAGCCTCCTAAAGGGCTGAGATTACAGGTGTGAGCTACCACGCCCAGCCTTAATAGGAAATCTTGATAAGTTGGAAACACTACCTTTGTAGGAACATGGAATCCTCAAGACTCAATGCAACTCTCCCCAAAGATAATTATCTATTCACCCAAAAAATAAGCAAGTAACTTTGAAAGAGTCAGTGATACTCCCCAAATATGAATCTAAACATTATTACACCAGAATGGTAAATGCTCAAAATAGCTCGGAGGATCCTAATACATTTCACCCCATAATCACAACAACCTGTCCAATCATACAGTGAAGCTGGTAGGTGCTAAAGTCAGCTAATAGGGCAAAACTTTCAAACAATTGAAGATTTTCCTTGAAAACTCTTTAATCACCCATAAAGTACAGATTACACTCATTCTTACACAAAATGCTCTCACTATGGGAGGCAAGAAACTTCAAGCCACTGAAGAATCACAAGATTCACATATCTTACACTTATTCTTGGGTATATGTTCATTCAATGGAATTACACACTCCAAGAGTATCATTTAAATCAATCTTTTTCTCAAAGTTGGGTGTGTGTGTATGGAAGTGTGCACATGCACACTGTATTAAATTTTAGAAAATTAATGCATGAGATAACTCAGCTGAACCAATATATTAAGACATCATGGACAGATCAATCACAGTTCATATCCTGGAAACTCTTCTGGTCAAAAATCCCATCATTATGACAACTGCTAAGTGTTAAGAAGAAGAAAAAAAGATATTTCAAATCCATTCACGTAGCCACAGACTGCTGATAAGGCGTCAGGAACAGGAGTGAGTGAAGCAAGAGACTAGAGAGGAAACCCAGGGTTGGACACCAAATGCGAGAGGGTCATTCACCATGAAGTACTCAGCGAAAGCAATTCCCCAGAGGCAGTGTTATAGTGTGGTATTGAATACTGTCTGGGACCTACATAAGAGGCTGTCCTCATAAGCAGGAATAAAAGCAGAGAGGAAGAATCACTCTCTTATGTGTCTTGTGTTTCTGTTGTGATAGGAAAAACAAATTTAATCTGATCTTCCCTAAGCTAGAGAATCCCGACCTTCTTTACTCCAAAATCACAACAAACTATACAACTTTTCAGGTTGAACTATGCCCGGTCATCACAATACTTAAGGACAATAGCTACAAACAGGCATTTTCAGAGCAAAATCCAGTGACAAACATTTTTGTTTGGCCCCCTGCAACTTTTTTTTTTAAATCTGATTTAGTTGCTCACATTTAAAGTCAAAAGATTTTAAATAAAAGTCCTGATTTTGAACTTCTCTTGAAAATCGGAATATCTTGCAACCCTAGAACTACACTCCAAAACTGAAGCAAGCAAAGTCAAGCAATGACGTCTCACTATGGTTTTTTGTTTTAGTTTTTAATTTTGTAGAGACTAGCTCTCACCACATTTCCCAGGTTGGTCTTGAACTCCCGGGCTCAAGCAGTCATCCTGCCTCCGCCTCCCAAAGTGCTGGGATTACAGGCATGAGCCACCCCAC
This sequence comes from Rhinopithecus roxellana, assembly GCF_007565055.1. Classification (NCBI taxonomy): domain Eukaryota; kingdom Metazoa; phylum Chordata; class Mammalia; order Primates; family Cercopithecidae; genus Rhinopithecus; species Rhinopithecus roxellana. The sequence goes on from NC_044559.1 coordinate 72,841,783, forward strand.
CCGGCCTTGGCTTCTCACTTTGAACAGGGCTTATACCTTCAGCTTCATCACTGATTTCACACAGACAATATTACTCCTTTCATTCACCTGCCTGACCCTTCTAGGCAACTAACTCTCACTTTATGAGGAAGAAGATGGGAACCCAGAGATTCAAAGCCAAAGTTTAATCATTCCCCCATCCCTCAAGCTACAGAACTAGCTGGCTGTAGCACCAAGAACCACTAAGAACTCAAACCCCTTAAAGGCTGGAAGACCAGACTACTTCAACAGGAATCCAGAGATGGGAGAGGCCAATCTCTAATTGACCCAATTCTGCCACACCTTCAAGTATAGGAAAGAAAAATGACTGCCCTAAATCCAACAGAAAATTAAGATTTGGGAATTTACCTCTCTTCCCCTCCTCGCTGCTGTATATCCTGCAGTTTCTCAACGAACTCATGAAATTTCATTTCTTCCCTGTTGGACCTCGGCTTAAAGTTCTGGAAATTGGCCATCTTCTTCTCATCATAGTACAAGAACTTGTGGGTGCTGGCACTGTACACAGAGAAGTCTCCATTGCCAATATTCTCTTGCAAGTATTCAAGGTCCCATTTCAGGGCAGGATACACAAGATTTGTGTCGGTCAGAACCACAGGCTCCTACATGAAAACAACAGGTGAAAAACATCAAATAAAGTAATGCCAAGAAGTCGGTGGGTTCGCCTCCATGATCCCAACTACTTCTCAACTTCAGAATAATTTCTCCCGTTAATCAGTACGAACCCCTCAAATTCCGTATCTCCTCGCCTTTCTCTCCATCTTCCCATATGCCCTAGTCTAGAGCCCTGCCAGTCTCCCATTTCTTTCACCATTCGCCTCTGACCTCTCAACCGGGTGCCTTCCTCCTCTCCCTTTAGACGCGGCCCCGCCCCCCACCTCATTCTCAATAAGCTCCTCCGCCCGGGGGTCGCTCTGACTCAGACGCGGGATGGGCCTAGTCGGGAAGCTGTAACTGCGCAACTGGGATTCATCCCAGGCGGGGCCGAGGGCTCCGGCCTCCTCCCGGGGCTCTTCAGAGCCAGAGGCCACGGCCTCCGCCGCTGTCGCCGCCATCTCCGCCGCCAGGGACGGCCCCCGCCGGAACCGGAAGCTCCGCCTATTCCGGACGGGAAAAAAAACACACACACACAGACAAACACACAACGGAAACCATAGAGATGAGCTGCGAGAGAGAGCGGTCCAGAGACCTAAAGAACGAGGAGCCGAGGCCTGAAGGTGCGCCTCCTAATGGTAACATGCAGCTCTACATCGTAGGCTCTGCTGCTGAAGAAATGGGGCTAGACACTAGTCCCACGGAATAGGGATGACCTGGTAGAGCAAAACACAAAAAAATGTTGCCCCAGTGTACCCAAGTCTACACACGAGTCAGAGAAGGAAGCAAGTTCAGTTAGGCATTAAACTTTACACTCATGAATGGGGAGAAAAGCAAACTTTTGACCCACCTAAAGAAGTCAGAAGGAAAAGCAGTGATCACATCGGTAGATGTAGAGCAAAGGCTGACTGATGACTTAGGCAAAAGATATACAGCAAGTTGAATTCTTTCAAAATCAAGGATGGTTTTCTTTTGTTTAGCATGATTTGATTTTTCTGCCTATATCACCATCTCTCCTACTTGAATATATGCTTGCCGTGAAACCTATGTTATCAGTGGCCAACCATGGACATCTCACATTTTCAAACAATCTATATTGATTATAAAAGGCCATATTAACTACCTCTATTGCTTGGACAGTTCTTACGGTTGGCTGTAAGAGGCCCAATTCTAAGATGTATACCAAGATTTGTACCCCATGATGTACACATCCTGTATATATTTCTCCCCTTCAAAGAAAACAGGACTGTGAATATGATAGAGCATCACTCCTGTAATTAGGTTAGCTTATATGACAAGGATGTAATTAAAGTCCCTAATCAATTAACTTTGAGACAGTCAAAAAGGAGGTGATTTATCCTGATGGGCTTAATCTTACCACACTAGCTCTTTAAATCAGGGCTAGAGGTCAGAGACAGAATCTAAGAGATTTGAAGCCACAGCGCAGCTGTCCTATTCACCTTGAAGGAGCAAACTGCCATATGGCAGGAAATGGCAGGTGGATTCCAGGAGCTGAAAAGGGCTCCTGGGTGACAGCCAACAAGAAAGTGGGCACCTTAATCCTACAAACGCAAATAACTGAATTCTGGCAACCAACCACTGAACTTGGGAAAGTACACACACAGAGTCTCAGATGAGATGGCCAACCCAGCCAACACCTTGATTTCAGCCTGATAAGACCCGGAGCTGAGGACTCAGCCAACCAGTACCTGGACTCATGGAATATGTGAGAAAATAAATTCGTGTTTTGCGCTGTTGAATTTATAGTAATTTGTTATGCAGTAATAGAAACGAATGCAGTAGCTTAACTATGTAATTATGCTACATAGTAACCATGCTACACCAAACTGATAATAGGGCTACCTCTGTGGAAGGGTTTGAAGCTGCAGGTGGCAATCAAGGCTTTCATTTTATCTGCAGTGTTCGAATTTTTATTATTATTATTATTATTATTATTATTTTATTTTTAGCTAGAGACTCACTCTGTCACCCAGGCTGGAGTGCGGTGGTGCAATCTTCGTTCACTGCAATGTCTGCCTCCTCAGCTCAAGCAATCCTCCTACCATAGCCTCCCAAGTAGCTGGGACTAAAGGCACATGCCACCATGGCTGGCTAATTTTTTTTTTCTTCTGTAGAGACAGGGTTTCGCCATGTTGCCCAGCTTGAATGTTTGAATTTTTACAAGAATGTATTAATTCATAACCTTGGGAATTAAAAATAAATTAGGGCAGGCATGATGGCACATGCCTGTAATATCAGGACTTTTTGAGGCTGAGGCAGGAGGATCACTTGAGCCTGGGTGTTCCAGGCAACATAGCAAGACCTCATCTCTACAAAAAATTTTAAAATTAGCTCGGTGTGTTGATGCATGCCTGTAGTCCCAGCTACTAGGAAGGCTGAGGTAGGAGGATTGTTTGAGCCTGAGAGGTGGAGGCTGCAGTGAGCCATGATCATGCCACTGCACTCCAGTGGATGACAGAGGAAGACCCTGTCTTACTAAAAGTAAAGAAATAAATTAAGATCAAGAAGATTAAAAGAACTAAAATCAGTAATGAAACAGGGATATTACTACTGACTTTACCCCCCCCCCCAAAAAAAGCATATAAGGACATACTGTGAACAATTGTATGTCAAAAAATTAGAGAACCTAGATGAAACGAACAGATTCCTAGAAAGGCACAAGCTATAATAGCTGATTCAAGAAGAAATAGGAAATGTGAATAGACCTATAACAAGAGATTGAATTAGGAATCAAAAACATCCCACAAAGAAAAGCCCAGAAACTGGGCATGGTGGCTTACATCTGTAATCCCAACACTTTGGGAGGCAGAGGCAAGCGAATCACTTGAGGCCATAAGGTCGCAACCAGACTGGGCAACATGGCGAAACCCCATCTCTACCAAATCTCCCTGGCCAAAAAAATCCCAAAAATTAGCAGGCACGGTGGCACACCTGTAGTGCCAGCTATTCGGGAAACTGAAGTGGGAGCATCACTTGAGCCCAGAAGGTGGAGGTTGCAGTCAACTGAGATCGCACCACTGCACTCCACTGCACTCCAGCTTTTTGAGACAGAGCTAGGCTCTGTCTCAAAAGAAAAGAAAAGGCCGGGTGCAGTGGCTCATGTCTGTAATCCCAGAACTTTAGGAGGCCGAAGTTGGTGGGGGGGATCACCTGAGGTCAGGAGTTCGAGACTAGCCTGGCCAACATGGTAAAACCCCCATTGCTACCAAAAATACAAAAATTAGGCATGGTGGTGTGCGCCTGTAGTCCCAGCTACTTGGGAGGCTGAGGCAGAAGAATCACTTGAACTCAGGAGGCGGAGGTTGCAGTGAGCTGAGATCATGCCACTGCACTCCAGCCTGGGCAACAGAGCAAGATCTGTCTCAAAAAAAAAAAAAAGAAAAAGAAAAAAAAAGCTCAAAACCGGGTGGATTCACTGATGAATCCTACCAAATATATATTTTTTAATTAACACTGGTCTGGGCGCAGTGGCTCATGCCTGTAATCTCAGTACTCTGGGAGGCTGAGGCAGGCGGATCATGAGGTCAGGAGATCGAGACCATCCTGGCTAACACAGTAAAACCCCGTCTCTACTAAAAATACAAAAAAATTGGCCAGGCGTGGTGGTGGGTACCTGTAGTCCCAGCTACTCAGGGGGCTGAGGCAGGAGAATGGCGTGAACCTGGCCTGGGAGGCAGGGCTTGCAGTGAGCCGAGATCGGGCCACTGCATTCCAGCCCAGGCGACAGAGTGAGACTCCATCTCAATAAAAAAAAAAAAGAGAAAGGAAAAGAAAAGGAAAAAGAAAACTATAGACCAATATTTCTTATGAATATAGATGCAAAAATCCTAACAGAATACTAGCAAACTCAGTTTAACACCACATAAAAAGAATTATAGGCCAGGCACAGTGGCTGACACCTATAATCCCAGCACTTTGGGAGGCCCAGGCAGGCGGATCACGAGGTCAGGAGATCGAGACCATCCTGGCTAACACAGTGAAACCCGGTCTCTACTAAAAATACAAAAATTAGCCGGGCGTGGTGGTGGGCACCTGTAGTCCCAGCTACTTGGGAGGCTGAGGCAGGAGAATGGCATGAACCCAGGAGGTGGAGCTTGCAATGAGCCGAGATCACACCACTGCACTCCAGCCTGGGCGACAGAGCGAGACTCTGTCTCAAAAAAACAGAATTATATACTATGACCAAGTGGGATTTATTCTAGGAGTGCAAGGTCAGTTCAACATCTGAAAATGATCAATATAACACACCATGTAGTAATCAATATTTTATTGATTAATCATTTGTAATCAACATAATACACTATATTAGTAAAAGAAAAAAAAAACCCTACATGATCATCTCAATAGACACAGAAAAAGCTTTTGACAAACTCCAACACCCTTTCATGATGAACACAGGGTTCCAAATGATACTGTAAGAAAGTTATAAAACCTATGAGTCAGAGAAAATATTTATGAATTGTGTATCTGATCTGATTGTATCTGATCAGATACAATTGTATCTAGAATACATAAAGAAAACTTGACAACTCAACAATAAAAAGACAAACCAATTTAAAAATGAACAAAGGCTTTGAACAGACATTCCGCCGAAGAAGGTATACCATGGCCAATAAGCACATGGAAAGATGCTTAGCATTATTAGTCATCAGGGTATTGCAAATGAAAATTGCAATGAAGTACCATTCACAGGCACTCGCGTGGTGATACTAAAAAAAGACAATAAGTGTTGGTAAAGATGTGGAGAAACTGGAACCCTCACACACTGCTAGTGGGGATGTAACATGTCACAGCTGCTTTGAAAAACAATTTGGCAGTTCTTCAAAAGTTAAACCATAGAGTTACCCTATGACCCAGCAATTCTACTCCTAGGCATATAACCAAAAGAATAGAAAACATACATCCAGACCAAAACTTACACAAGAATGTTCATAGCAGCATTATTCACAATAGCCAAACAAGCAGAAACAACTCAAATTTCCATTAACCAATAAATGTATAAATAAAATGTTGTACTGTACATTCATATGATGGAATATTATACAGCCCAAAAAGGAATGAAGTACTGGTATGTGCTACAACACAGACAAACTTTGAAAACATTATCCTAAGTGAAAGAAAATGGACACAAAAGGCCACATATAAAATGATCCATTTATATAAACTATTCTGAATAAGCAAATCCATAGAAACAGAAAGTGAGTTAGTGGTTGCCAGCAGGTAGAAATAGAGGCAACGTGCTAATGTGTATGGGTTTTTTCGGAAGCGATAAAAATGTTTTAGATAGTGATGATTGCACAACTTTGTAAATGTACTAAAAATAACTTTATCGTACACTTTAAAAGGGTTTTTTTGTTTTGTTTTTTGTTTTTGTTTGTTTGTTTTTTGTTTTCGAGATAGAGTCTCACCCTGTTGCCCAGGCCGGAGTGCAGTAGCGTGATCTCGGCTCATTGCAACCTCTGTCTCTCGTGCTCAAGTGATTCTCCTGCCTCAGCCTCCCGATTAGCTGGGATTACAAGCGTGCACCACCATGCCCGGCTATTTTTGTAGTTTTACTAGAGATGGGTTTTTGTCGTGTTGGCCAGGTTGGTCTTGAACTCCTGACCTCGAGTGATCTTCCCACCTTGGCCTCCCAAAGTGCTGGGATTACAGGCGTGAGCCACTGCACCCAGCCTAAAAGGATGAATTTATGGTATGTAAATAATATATTAATAAAAATAAATTAGATCAACTCTGTTTCTTGACCTAAATCGGATCAGGGTTTGCTATTGGTTGAATGCAGATGTTGTCCAATTATTTTGAACATCAACTAATGATGCGCATTTACAAGACAGCAAGTTGCTGTGTAGTCCTTCCCAAAATTTATATATTAAATAGTATATATCAGGATTTGTTTACTTTTTATTTTTATAACTTTAAAAAAAAAAAAAGGGATGAGGTCTCACTATGTCACCCAGGCTGGTCTCAAACTCCTGGTCTCAGGCCATTTTCCAACCTAGACCTCCCAAAGTGTTGGGATTACAGATGTGAGCCACGGCTCCCAGCCTATATGCATTTTTATTGCTCTGATATATACTTGAGAATGTTTATAATAATAGGTTCTGTTACAAAACAGTGGTCACCTGAAAAGTGAAGATCAACCCATTTGGAGAACAGAACAAGCAAGACCAACAGGTGAATTTGAAGAATGATCATGTTTGGGGATGGGAGGAAGTGCCCGTGAAGGACAGGAAAGCAAGCAGCCAGAGAAGAGAGTCAGACAGGCTCATTTCACTAGTACAGCTCCTGCAGGAGGTGGTTAAGCTGTCTACCTGAGTTGCTCAGGTTCCGAGTTCCCATCATCCCTGGATGGGTCTAAGTCAGCTCAGGGAGAAAAAGGACACAACATTCTGAAATGTCAGAGACCTGCCTGGTTTTCTCTTCTTCCCGGTTATCCCTCCCAGCCTCTATCCAACCCTTGGCTTCCCAACTCCGTATTTAAACCCCGCCCGTGTTGAACCCTTCGACTTTTCTTCACTCCCGGCTTCCTCCGTCACGTTTGGCCCGGCTCAGCCGCCGTGATAGGTCTTTGCGCATGTGCAGAAGGGAAACGTGAAGAAGGTGAAGATGGCGGTGGCCAGGGCCGGGGTCCTGGGAGTTCAGTGGCTGCAAAGGGCATCCCGGAACGTGGTGCCGCTGGGCGCACGGACAGGTCTGCGAGAACGGGAGAGACCTCATTGTGGGAAGGGGGTGCCTGAGGTTTGGTGTATCGGGAGGTGGGGATCGTGGATGCCGCGGCGGCAGCCTCCGGGTAGGGAACAGAGGTGGTGTTGATATCCAGAAAATGGGGTGGAGGGTCGCGCTGATCCTGTGAAGTCCCGATCTCGGATCTCTGCAGCCCCTGTGACTTGAAGCCTTCGGAGCGGCCGGAGAGCGGGCTCGCTTCTGACCTGTTCTGTTCTGCGCTCTAGCCTCCCGCATGACCAAGGACATGTTTCCGGGGCCCTATCCTAGGACCCCAGAAGAACGGGCCGCCGCCGCCAAGAAATATAATATGCGTGTGGAAGACTACGAGCCTTACCCGGATGAGGGCATGGGGTGAGACAGAGAGGGTCTGCTCGCACCCAAGTAGTGATGGGAGAAGGCCGGCTGGGTTGGGTGGCTTGACTGTGACCCTTTCTCCCGAACCTTCTCGTGACCCCTCAGAGTCAATGGAGTGGGTGCTTTTCCCTGTGGAGGGAGGTGGGAGGGGGTGGGTGAGCAGCTGCAGCTGAGAGGACTTCAATTTTCTCCTTGGCTCAAGCTGTTTCCTCAAATGAGGAAGCCGAGGTTTTAATGGCTCCCTCGAGGACCCCCGAATAGCAGGAACCTTCCTTGGCTCTATCCAGAGCGTCGAGTTTCATTTAGATTGAGCATCTGCTGGGCTCAGGTGCTGTCATCCAGGCATGTGACCAGGCTGGAGCTGGACTCCTATCATGAGAACCTTATTTGTAAACGAGTACTGTATATTTGTGTGTATGTCTCTTTAAAAAAAAAAATTTTTTTTTCTGTTAGTGCTGTGGAAATCGTAGCAACTATTAAGCAGATTAAACAGCCAGCCCCCTTACTCCAGTTGATGTTATCCTATCCCTTCCACACTCTTCCGTATCTGTACCCACATAACATTCCAGTGGTAAATTATCTGAAGTGATTATCATCACCTTTATTTCCTGTCCTAACATCACTCTTTCAATCTTGGTTTCAGCAACTTCTATTCTTCTTACTCTACACTCATTTTCTGTAGCATATGCCTAGTTGTCATCATTTCCTGTTTTGTTTTTTATGTTGTGGACAAGAGCAGCCTTGTTCGAAGTCAGTGTCAGATGAACCTGGATTTGTTGGGGGAAAACCCAGCTTAGCAAGAGGTCTCACGAGGTGTTTGAGACATGGAGATGACTGCCAGCTGGATGGTCAAGAACACAGTTATTATGAGAAGAATGGTTTTCTAATTTGTACCCTTTTTGTTTTTATTCCAATTAGCTGGGTGACTTTGGATTCAGACTCTAAACTTTTTCATTTTCTGTCTAATGAAAATCAGAGTACAGTCATGTGTCATTTAACAACAGGGATACATTCTGAGAAATGTGTTGTTAGGTGATCTCCTCATTGTATGAACATCAGAGAGTGTACTTACAGAAACCTAGATGGTATAGCCTGCTACACACCACAGCTTTATGGTATGGCCTATTGCTCTTAGGCCACAAACCTGTACAGCATGTTGTTGTACTAAATACTGTGGGCAGTTGTAACACAATGGTATTTGTGTATCTAAACATAGAAAAGGGGCATAAAAATATGCTATACAAGATAAAAAATGGGCCGGGCACAGTGACTCACACCTGTAATCCCAGCACTCTGGGAGGCCAAGGCAGGCGGATCGCGAGATCAGGAGATCAAGACCAGCCTGGCCAACATGGCGAAACCCTGTCTTTACTAAAAATACAAAAATTAGCTGGGCATGGTGGTGGGCACCTGTAATCCCAGCTACTTGGGAGGCTGAGGCAGGAGAATTGCTTGAACCCGGTAGGTGGAGGTTGCAGTGAGCTGAGATTGTGCCATTGTACTCCAGCCTGGGCGACAAGAGCAAGACTCCATCTCAAAAAAGAAAAGAAGATAAAAAATGGTACACATTTATAGGGCAGCTTTATTATAAATTTACAGGACCCCCTTTGTATATGTGGTCCGTCATTGACCGAAATGTTATGTGGCAGGTGACTGTAATTGATTGCTAAATTCCCTTTCATCTATAATACTACATGATTGTGTGACTTTTTTTCTTTTTATTGAAAGAAGTTTGGGGAAGCTGGTTTTTTGTTTTGTTTTGTTTTGTTTTTTTGAGAGAGTTTCACTCTTGTTGCCTAGGCTAGAGGGCAGTGGCACGATCTCAGCTCACTGCAACCTCCACCTCTCGGGTTCAAGTGATTCTCCTGCCTCAGCCTCCTGAGTAGCTGAGATTATGGGCATCTGCCACCATACCCAGCTAATTTTTGTATTTTTAGTAAAGATGAGGTTTTGCCATGTTGACCAGTCTGGTCTTGAATTCCTGACCTTAGGTGATCTGCCCACCTCGGCCTCCCAAAGTGCTGGGATTACAGGCATGAGCCACCACACCTGGCCCTGGGAAAGCTTATATACATTAAAATATTTCAGAGTTTGCCATGAACTTTTAAATACAATTTGGACTTCTATGGTTAGTTCTGTGCTTAGTGACTAGAACTCGAGCTCTTGCCTTGAGATTTAGTTCCTTTGTCCTTAGGTGAGGCAGTTATCTCTGTCACTTGGTTTCTCATCTATAAGATGAGGAGACTCTGAATTGTCTGAGGCTGCTCACAGCCCCTTCCAGAAGTTCCTGCTGTCTCTCAGGTATGGCGACTACCCGAAGCTCCCTGACCGTTCACAGCATGAGAGGGATCCATGGTATAGCTGGGACCAGCCGGACCTGAGGTTGAACTGGGGTGAACCGGTGAGAGAACCATATCTCATTTGACCTTCCTTCTCCCTTTGTCTTCTTGGAGATTCTTTAGCTCAGATGGCACTTCTTTGACCAAGTAACACTAAACTTTTCTGCTCAAGGAAGCAAGGTTCAGTGATGTGAGATCGGAGGTTGCATGTGGCACACTGAATGGGACATCTGGGAATCATGAAACTCTGTACTGTGAAAGTTGTGCACTTCCATGATTGAGCTGTCCCTATTCAGCAGAACCTAGAAGAACCTAGACAGAGGCCAGCATCCAATCCTATAGGGCAGTGTCCTCAGACCTGGTTCTCAGCATGTTGCCCCAGGGCAGTAGAATGCTTCTGTCTAACCTTGTATCAGGCTCTGATCACTGGGGACTTGCCTGCATTTTGCAGGAAGAGTAGTATGTGACAGCTATTTGTCTTTCTGTCTCAGATGCACTGGCACCTAGACATGTACACCAGGAACCGTGTGGATACATCCCCCACACCTGTTTCTTGGAATGTCATGTGTATGCAGCTCTTCGGTTTCCTGGCTTTCATGACATTCATGTTCTGGGTGGGGGACGTGTACCCTGTCTACCAGCCTGTGGTGAGTATCCGAGAAGTCCTCCCTTAGGCATGTTTGCTTATCCCCATTTCCTGAGGGAGTGAAGTCTCTGGGGTAGGAATCCAACCAATACCAAGCTTGGCTTCGTGGAGTCTGAGGAGATAGGAAGATAGGAGGGCCTTGACCCATTGGCCTGCCACAAGTACCAGAGCACTTCTCCACCCCTACTTCTTGGACTAGTCTCAGTGAGTAGATACACTTGAAGACTAGATGAGCAATGAGTGTGTGGAAACCAGCTAGTCTCCAGAGTTGCCATTTGGGGATTATATTTATCAACAGTATTTCATTAAGTGATCTTACAGTAGAGTTAAGGAATCTTGAGCTAAAATCTTACCCTTTGTTGGACATGTGCAGAGCACTTCCTGTAGTATACTGGAAGCAATTAAGTGTCTACTACAGGCATAGACTTACATTTTGGAGAATGTAAAGGATGTAGAAAATGAATTATCTAGCTTTAAGGAAGTTTAGTTAAGAAAATTTAGGGCCGGGCGCGGTGGCTCAAGCCTGTAATCCCAGCACTGTGGGAGGCCGAGACAGGCGGATCATGAGGTCAGGAGATCGAGACCATCCTGGCTAACACAGTGAAACCCCGTCTCTACTAAAAAAATACAAAAAACTAGCCGGGCGTAGTGGCGGGCACCTGTAGTCCCAGCTACTCGGGAGGCTGAGGCAGGAGAATGGCGTGAACCCGGGAGACAGAGCTTGCAGTGAGCTGAGATCTGGCCACTGCACTCCAGCCTGGGCGACAGAGCGAGACTCCGTCTCAAAAAAAAAAAAAAGAAAAAGAAAATTTAGATAAGTTACATGAGCAACATTTGAACAGGTATGTGGGAATTCTGTACAATTCATGTGTATATATGTGTATAGTGAATGTATGTGATAGTATATGAGTTACTGTCAAGGAGAAGGGCTACCTAGATGCTAACACACACACACACACAGACACACACACACACAAAGGCTTTGGGTGGTGGAAAGTTGGAGAAAACATTTAGGGCAAGAGAAAACAATGAAGGAGGCCAGGCATGGTGACTTGTGCATGTAATCTCAGCACATTGGGAGGCTGAAGCAGGCAGATTGCTTGAGCTCAGGAGTTCAAGACCAGCCTGGGCAACATGGTGAAACCCTGTCTCTACAAAATGTACCAAAAAATTAGCCAGGCATGGTGGTGCACGCCTGTAATCCCAGCTACTTGGGAGGCTGGGGCACAGGAATCCTTTGAACTTGGGAGGCGGAGGTTGCAGTAAGCTGAAATCACACTACTGCCCTCCAGCCTGGGCAAGAGAGAAAGACTGTCTCAAAAAAAAGAAAAAGAAAACAATGAAGGAAAAGGAGGGTGAGTGAGTTAGCTAGAATAGAATAGATGTATAAAATGGTTCCTAAATAACCAGCTGCATTGGTTTCCTGGAGACTTGCTAAAAATCCAGATTCCCAGGCCCTGCTTCTTGGTGGTCCTAATTCAGTAGCATCGCAGTAGGGTTCTAAAAGCCATATTTTTAATAAGCTCCCAGGTAATTCTGATGTGCACCTAGATTTGGAAATCACTGTGTTAAAAAGTATTGTGAGGTAAGTTGATCAGTTAGGTTGGGCAGCTTTTATGTCATTGCTAAGGGATTTGGACTTGATGGTGTAATAAAGTATTAATTCAATAAATATTTATTGAGCCTCTACTATGTACCAGGTGCAGACTGTGCTAGCGGTTGGGGATACAGTGATGACTTGGTCTGCCTTTAGGTGGTAGGGAACCATTTTGGGTTTTCGAACAGAAGAGTGACATAATGAATGCTGAGTTCTTAGGATGATTAATCTGGGAGTAGTCTCCAGGATGTATTGGAAGGAGAGAAACTGAAAGCAGGGAGGCTGCTGTGTTTGTAGTTGGCTGCCCAGTGCTACCTCTGCAGAGACAATCAGTGTCCTGAAGGTAGCTGGTATGTCTGTGTGCACTGACACAAGCCTTCCTACCAAGCCCCAGGGGCTCCATGCTGGAGAATGCACGTAGGGCTAGGGTGAGCACTAACTTCACTTCAGGAGAGCAAGAAACACAGTGTGGCTCTTCCATTTTTCAGTTCTGTAAGCATATCACCCTTTTCTCCTCCCCTTGAGCTGTGTTCTTTGACAGCTGTTTGTTGGTAAAGCCAGCAGCCCCTAAAGCACGTCCCAGCCTTGTCTCCTCTGTGCTTTCCCCCACCACTGCTCCTGCACGCCTCATTTGCTGGGCCACTTTAGTGGTGGGACCATTAGAGGCTGAGTGACTTAAAGGAGATTGAGTCTGTCTCGACCCCGAGAGAGAGTGGGATGGATGGATGCATCGTCTCATTTAGAAACCGTTGCCTCTGACTCTGACACTCTCTCTCTTTTCTATTTCTTTACTTCCCTCCCTCTCTTCCTCCCTTCCCCTCCTTTCCCTATTCCCTTCCCTCCCCCTTTCTCCTTCTCCCTCAGTGTAGGCACCACTTCTCTTACAATTTAGGCTTTCTCTCTGCCTTGGGCTGAGTGAGGAAGAGGATTGCTGTTCCTGCCGTCCTAGCCCAGCTGGGTCTGACCAGAGGCTACTGCGTACCCATTTACCATGCATGATTGTTAACTCAGTGGGGTGTAGCCGGGTATTGACTGAATGTATGTTCTTGCTGACCTGTGTTTTTTCCTTAGGGACCAAAGCAGTATCCTTACAATAATCTGTACCTGGAACAAGGCGGCGATCCCTCCAAAGAACCTGAGCCGGTGGTTCACTATGAGATCTGAGGAGGCTTCGTGGGCTTTTGTGTCCTCTTAACTAGGACTCCCTTGTTCCTAGAAATTTAATCTTAATGAAATCCCTAATAAAACTCAGTGCTGTAGTATTTGTGCCTCATTTTCCCAGGAATAGTCACTGCCCTGAGGAACCTCATCCTTTTCCCTTTTTTTCTGCTTGATGTCTGCCCTCTTCCCTGTTTTCTTATTCTGAAATTTAAAGGATAGGAGGGTGGGGTGGATGGGGGCTTAGGCACAAAATATTAATTTGTTAATTTCACTTGGGTTGTGAAGGTACTTAAGGGTTTTAGCCATGTGGAGGTGTTAAGGTTCGCTCCTTTTCCCATTTATAGGGTCAAGGAAGAAATGTTCCTAACTTCCCAAGTTGAAACAAGATTTATTTCCCATAAAAAACCTTTCTAGTCTAGGTCTGGTAGCTCATGCCTATTATCCCAACACTTTGGGAGGCTGAGGCGGAAGGATTGCTTGAAGCTCAGGACTTTGAGATTAGCCTGGGCAACATGACGAGACCCCATCTCTGCAAAAAAAAATTTTCAAAAAATTCGCTGGGCACAGCAGTGTGTGCCTGTGGTCCCAGCTGTGCAGGAGGATGAGGTAGGAGGATCATTTGAGCCCAGGAGGGTGCAGTGAGCCATATTTGCAACACTGCTCCAGCCTGGGCAACAGAGCAAGACCCTGTCTCGAAAAAAACCTTGGCATGGCGTGGTGGCTCAGCCTGTAATCCCAGCACTTTGGGAGTCCGAGGCGGGTGAAACACTTGAGGCCAGGAGTTGAAGACCAGCCTGACTAACATAGCAAAACCCCATCTCTACTAAGAATACAAAACACTAGCTGAGCTTGGTGGTGCATGCTTGTAATCCCAGCTACTCCAGAGGCTGAGGCAGGAGAATCGCTTGAACCCAGGAAGTGGAGGTTGTGGTGAGATGGTGCCACTGCACTCCAGCCTGGGCGGCAGAGCCAGTTAAAAAAAAAAATCTTAATAATAGTGGTTAGTTGGAAAAAATTGTGCTCTCACATGTTTCAAGTGTATTACAGGACTGATAAGTGTTTTTGTCCTGTCTGCCTAAGGCTGTGACTGCCTCTGATCTTATTTCCGTTTTAAGAAGAATATTCCTTATTCCAAAGCAGCTTCAGAATCATAGCTTCTTAATAAGTTGACATTACCTGTGTTTATGAATTAGAGGACAGTCAGTAAGTTACTACTGAACATGTTCACAGCTTTGATTACTTTTAATGACTCATCCATACTCCTATAACAGCCTTAGAGAAAAACTGTGTTTTTCAGAGTCTATCTCATTCATCTGTTTTTTGTGTTATTTAGAGATAGGATCTTCTTCCATTCCCCAGGTTGAAGTGCAGTAGCACAATCATAGCTCCCTGTAACCTCAAACCCCTGGGCTTAAGGGATCCTCCTTGCTCAGCCTCCCTAGTAGCTAGGATTACTGGTACGTATGACTCCTAAGTTTCTTATTTTTTGTTGAGATGGGATTTTGCTATGTTTCCCAGGCTGGCTCAAACTCCTGGCCTCAAGCAGTCCTCCTGCCTCACCTTCCTAAAGCACTGGGAATACAGGCAGGAATCTCTGTACCCAGCCCTCATGCATCCATTTTTAAGTGAACCAACCCGTATTCCTTTGGGGACATTTTCTTAAGTTACAGTATATGCCAGAAAACCTGTCCCATAAAAAAGCATGCATTTAATGTGACCAAAAGAAGCAAGTTCATTCAAATTAGATGTGGAGTCCTAGCTGTGCAGGCAGTGAGAGACCTTTTGTGAGGTCAGGGAATGGATACTTGTGGAATGCTATTCTTTAAAGGTCCCCACTGGCTTTGTATGTGTCTCCATTCTCTATAGCATTTGATAATCATTTCCTTAACAAACACCTGTGTGTCTAATATATATCAAACACTGATAAGCCCTGGAGATATAAAACTGAGCAAGACAAAGTAATCGCCTTCAAATATTACATAGGAGACCAGCAGTTATAATACAAAGCAAAAATAATTCTTTATCATTATTACTATTGAGACAGGGTCTCACTCTGTTGCCCAGGCTGCAGTGTAGTGGTGTGATTACAGCTCACTGCAGCCTCTACCTCCCAGGCCCAAGCGGTCCTCTCATTGTAGCCTCCCAAGCAGCTGGGACCACAGGCATGCACCACCACACTTGGCTAATTTTTGTATTTTTTTGTAGAGACAGGGTTTCACCATGTTGCCCAGGCTGGTCTTAAACTTCTGGGCTCAAGCAATCCACCTGCCTTGGCCTCCCAAAGTGTTGGGATTATGGGTGTGGACCACTATGCCAAGCTAAAAATAATTTTTTTTTTTTTTTTTGAGACATGGTCTCACTCTGTCACCCAGGCTGGAGTGCAGTGGCATGATCTTAGCTCACTGCAACCTCTGCCTCCCAGGTTCAAGTGATTCTTGTGCCTCAGCCTCCCAAATAGCTGGGATTACAGGTGCACGCCACCATGCCCAGCTAATTTTTTTTTGTATTTTTTGGTAGCGACGTAGTTTGACCATATTGGCCAGGCTGGTCTTGAACTCCTGACCTCAGATGATCTGCCCACCTCAGCCTCCCAAAGTGTTAGGATTACAGGCATGAGCCACCGCTCCCAGCAAGAATTCTTAAGAGGTGTGAGTTGAGAAAGTGCACTTTTAATTTTGTTTAATCATGTCCCAGCACTTTGGGAGACCAAGGTGGGCATATCACCTAAGGTCAGGAGTTTGAGACCAGTCTGGTCAACATGGTGAAACTCCGTCGCTACCAAAAATATAAAAATTAGCCAGGCATGGTGGTGCTCGCCTGTAGTCCCAGCTACTTGGGAGGCTGAGGCATGAGAATAGCTTGAACCCGGGAGGCAGAGTTTGCAGTGAGCTGAGATCGTGCCACTGTGCCTCAACCTGGGTGACAGAGACTCCATCTCCAAAAAAAAAGTTCTGTAAGCAGCTTTAGATCTTAGAAACTTCTGCTTAATGCATGAATTATCTGCATTCCTGCCCGATACACCTCCAAAGATTGGGGCCAGTTATCACGATGGGGCCCAACTCGTGACACAACTCCAGTTCCCTTTCATGTGGATTTGGCAATTTTGAAGTAGGAATACTCCTAAAGCTTAAGCTTCTGGTTCAAATTTCTTCAGGAGTATTCCATCAGCAACTCTTCTGCCTCCTCCTCTTAGGTTTAGTTTTCAACCCTGTTTACTTTTCTTCGGGCTTCATTCCCTGTTGTGCCAGCTAAGAAGTTCAGGAAATACTTGAGTACTTGGTAGGAAGCATGGGCTAGGCACAGATAATGTACTGAATTACCTTGTGTCTGACTTCAAAATTGCCAAATCCACATGAAAGGGAACTGGAGTTGTGTCACGAGTTGGGCCCCATCGTGATAACTGGCCCCAATCTTTGGAGGTGTATCGAGCAGGAATGCAGATAATTCATGCATTAAGCAGAAGTTTCTAAGATCTAAAGCTGCTTACAGAACTTTTTTTTTGGAGATGGAGTCTCTGTCACCCAGGTTGAGGCACAGTGGCACGATCTCAGCTCACTGCAAACTCTGCCTCCCGGGTTCAAGCTATTCTCATGCCTCAGCCTCCCAAGTAGCTGGGACTACAGGCGAGCACCACCATGCCTGGCTAATTTTTATATTTTTGGTAGCGACGGAGTTTCACCATGTTGACCAGACTGGTCTCAAACTCCTGACCTTAGGTGATATGCCCACCTTGGCCTCCCAAAGTGCTGGGATTACAGGTGTGAGAACATTTTTATTTGGAAGCGGCACAATTTCTTCAACATAAGAAATACATGATTGGCTGGGTGTGGTGGTTCACGCCTGTAATCCCAGCACTTGGGGAGGCCGAGGTGGGTGTATCACAAGGTCAGGAGATCGAGACCATCCTGGCTAACACGGTGAAACCCCGTCTCTACTAAAAATACAAAAAATTAGCCAGGCGTTATGGTGTGCGCCTGTAGTCCCAGCTACTCGGGAGTCTGAGGTAGGAGAATCACTTGAACCTGGGAGGCGGAGGTTGGAGTGAGCCGAGATCGTGCCACTGCACTCCAGCCAGGGCTATAGAGTGATAATCTGTCTCAAATAAATAAATAAATAAAAATTTTTAAAAAATTTAAAAAGATCTTTTCACGGCCCCCTCGTCACCTGAAGTTCTCTAGCTCTATTAAAAGACCGCCATAGTTTTTGTAGTCTCCCAGGCTCTAAAGACTTTATCAGCCAGGAAAGCCTGTCCAGCTTTCCTTTACAATCATCACTACTATGTTAATCCAGGCTTTCATCACCTAGTACGTGGATTGTTCTATTAGTTTCCTAATTTGAGTCCCTGCCTCCAGCTCTGCTCTCTCTAAGGGGTTCCATATTGCTAGCCTCAAAACATAATCTTTATCTTATTGCATCCCTCCCTGTAATTTTCAGTAACTCTGATCTGCAGAATTGAATTGGAACACCACAATCCGCATCCAATCCCCGCCTGCATTCACGGTATGGAAAATTCCAGGGTGCCTATTAGCCGGTTTGGCGTCTTCCTCCTTGCTGGAGTATCACCTGTGTTCTTGCAGCTCCAGAGGATAACACCCCTCCTATGTTCCTGAAATATTTCAGGAAGCCCCTGGCCCTGTAGTCTCACCCTCCACTCACAGCCCTTAATTCAACCAAATTTTTGGGCCAGTTTCTGCTGGGTTGCAGTGCAACACCCACTGCCATTTACAGCCTCGATTGCTTTTTACGTTTTCAACTAAATGGGATTCCACTGAGGGCTCCTGGGGCTAGGGTCGGGTCTTGTCCCCCTTCAATACATAGATAATGAGTGAGTATTTTCCGTTTTCAGAGACTGGCCCTGGAGCCTGGCTCAAACTGAATAGACCAGAACTTACTGGTCCAGATCTGACCCACTGCGTAATCACAGGGTAGGAGAGGGAGGTCCGGTTAAAACCTATAATCTTGTTTGTAAACGTTCTCCGTGGGTCTGTCTGGGTCTCGGGCTCGGCGCCCCCGGAGAGTGTTTGCGCGGTACCCTGCCGGGTCCGCGCCGCTTTTGGCCCTCCGCAGCCGCCGTCCACAGCGCCCGGCTCCCCGCGAGAGCGCTGCCAGAGGACCGGCTCCGACCGTCGCGGTTGACCCTTGCCCGGGGTCCGACGCACAGGTTGGTTCGCCCTGCTGGTCTGGGGTCCCTGGGAGCAGAGATTGCGCTGGGGACCCGGAGCACTGTTCCTTTCTCAGCAGAGCGCCGAGAGGAGCCCGCTTGCTGCGGAGACTCCCGGCCCGCGCCAGCCCTGCCCGCGGGTCCGGGCCCCGGGGGCCTCCACTACGCCTACCTTTGAATTAGATCCGGCTCTATTGTCCCTGCCGCACGGGGGCCCCCAGCCTGACGAGGGTCTCGCTGTTCAGCGCTGCCTCGCGCCTTCCCATCCGCCTTGGTCCTGACCTGGACCGGCCGAGCCTGCCCGGTGTCGCTGCGTTTGGGCTAGGCGGGAAGGCCTGTCATTGCTGACCCTGGCGCGCCGCTCTTCGGCTACTGCGGGAAAGAAGCTGTGCTGATCGTCCTCCCTAAGGACTGGGCTGCCAAGGGTAGCTGGTGCCCTCCTGGCCGGCAGGTCTGTCCAGCATTTCATTGGTCATCTCCGCCTCACGCCCCCATGGCCAATCTGACCCCAGTAGGGGCCCTTTTTTGTGAATAGATGCCTCTGAACAATATGAACTAAGAGCCCATTTTTCCCAGTTCCTAGACTGTCCGCGATTAAAACACTTTCTAGAGTTTAGCTGCGACTAGCACAATGGTTAGAAATACGGGCTCTTGATGCTGATGGGGGTTCACATCCCGACCTAGCCAGTTGTCGTCTCTGGAAAATGGGGTAATCTGAGTACTTACCTAATAGGACCACTGAGAGAATTAAATGAGATATGCACAGCTGCTTATCGCAGCTCCTATTTTTGTTATTAGGGGATCTTTTCCCAGAAACATTAAGATGGCTGTGACCAGCAGGTGGCACTGGTGACTTAGAGTGTTGAGCTGGTCACAGGATATCTGATAGTAGCCACAAGTGTTTAAAAGTCCCTTGGAAATCTTGGCGTAATGGGCAGGCTTAAACTTTCTTCACGCTGGAAAGTACGTTAGAGATTTAGTAATACTATCTCCTGTTTTTGTAGGTGAGACTGATCTGACTGTAGCTTACTCAAGCAGGTCACAGTAGGCCCAAGCTTTCTCCTCAAGTTCAGTGTATTTTTTAAAAATCCTTTCTACCTCTTTGCTAGCCTGTTGGGATAGGACCTTGAATATACAATGGAATTAGATCAGAAATCACAGAGTTAAAATGGATGTCCACATTCGATCTTTTACCATGTGCCAGATGTTCGTTTGGAAACTAGTTACAACATGGTGAACAAAAGTGACACAGTGCCAGGTCTCGTGGAGCTTGTGTATTAGTGGAAGAGACCGACAATGTCAATGTAAATAAATATGTCATTATAAATTGCTAGGAAGAAAAAAATTGAGACTTTTTGTGATTGGATAGTTCACTTATTTGGGGAAGTGAGAAGCTGAGCCCAGAAAGATATGATAAGGAGCCAGTCATGTGGAAAGTGAAGGGAAGAGCATTCAGAGTATACGGAACAGCATTTGCAAAGGCTCTAAGGAAGGAAAATGTCAGGAAATTAAAGGCTAGTATGGCTCAAGCACAATTAATAAGGAGAAAAGTATCAAAAGATGAAGTGGAAGTGGTAGGCTGGAGCCTTTGGGCAGGGCTCAAAGAAATTTGAATTTTATTCTGTGTGTGATAGAAATTGTTGAAAGATTTTAAGCATGGAATGCCAAAATCCTATGTTTTATTTTAGAAGTTCACTCCTGCTGCTGTGTAAAGAACAAATTGTGTAATGGCTTGAGTAGAAAGGGAGATAGCTAGTTGGGAGACTGTTGCAGTACTCCAGGTGAGAGATGATATCAAAAAGGCTGTTGGCAGCGAAAATAGAGAAAAGTAGACAGATTAAGATATACTTTGGAGGTAAAATCAGGGAGACTAAATGATGGATTAGAAGAGAATGAGGGAGAAGGAGGGATCAAGAGGGATTTTCAGGCTTCTGGGTTGAGCAATTGGGTGGATAGCGGAACCATTTACCAAGATGAAGAAAACTGGAGGAAGAACAGAAGAGATTGTGACTTTGCTTCTTTCTGAAAAAACAAATTAAAAAACCCAGAAGAGATGGTAGAATAGAGAATTCCATTTTAGATAGACTAAAATGGGAGTTCCCCGCCCCCATTAGGTATCTACTATATCCAAGTGAAATATTTGATTAGAAATTGCATATAAGCGGCTGATCACTTGAGGTCAGAAGTTCGAGACCAGCCTGGCCACCATGGTAAAACCATGTCTCTACTAAAAATACAAAAATTAGCCAGGCATAGTGGCACATGCCTGTAATCCCAGCCACTTGGGAGGCTGAGGCAGGAGAATCACTTGAACCCGGGAGACAGAGGTTGCAGTGACCTGAGATCGTGGCACTGCACTCCAGCCTGGACAACAGAGCAAGACTCTGTCTAAAAAAAAAAAGAAGAAGAAGAAATTGCATGTAAGAACTTGGAGCTTGGAGGAGAGATTTGTGATAGTGATATAAATTTGGGGATCATCAGCATATGGATGCTACTTAAAGCCAAGGAAATGGACAAAAATCACTGAGAGATTGTCTGGTTTGATGGTTATCACCACTGGACCTATGGTAGCCATTGTGGTTGAGTATCTTTTGAGGTTTAAAGCATTATATTTCAGTAATTGGGTGAATAAACTATCTTTAGATCTGCAAGTGGTCATGTATTTGTCACTCTGTGTTGCCCTGAAATGTCCTATCTTGTGGTGTAGAAAGACAAACAAGAACTCTTGTCCACAGATGCTCCCTGGATCTGGCTAAGTTTGCTGGTTTCTATTTTCAGTGGGCTGAGGGCCATGTCAGTTTTCTGCCACCTACAGGATAGACCATGAAGCTGAAGGAACTTGAGCGGCCAGCTGTCCAGGCATGGAGCCCAGCCAGCCAATACCCTTTGTATCTGGCCACAGGTATGGTGACACTGTGGATTAGGATTCACTGGGAGTACCTAGGTTGAGGGGAAACTTAGTATCTAGAATTATTTATTTTGCATCAGAGAAAGCTCTCAGATCATAGAAAGATAGGGTGACTCACAGCATAAGCAATGGGATATTAGGTGTTTTGGGTACCTGAGGGCTGCCTAGGACTATGGCTCAAGGTTAGGTACATCATGTTTTCTTTTTTTTTTTTTTTTTTTTTGAGACAGAGTCTCACTCTGTCACCCAGGCTGGAGTGCAGTGGCGCGATCTTGGCTCACTGCAAACTCCACCTCCTGGGTTCACGCCATTCTCCTGCCTCAGCCTCTCAAGTTGCTGGGACTACAGGTGCCCGCTACCGCGCCCGGCTAATTTTTTTTGTATTTTTAGTAGAAACAGAGTTTCACCGTGTTAGCCAGGATGGTCTCAGTCTCCTGACCTTGTGATCCGCCCACCTCGGTGTCCCAAAGTGCTGGGATTACAGGTGTGAGCCACCGTGTCTGGCCAATGTTTTCTTGCTTTTGTGGAGTTACCTTTGAGAAAGGGTATACCCAGCCCTCTTCTATTCCTTCTCCTCTTCACTCCTTAACCCTCTTATACCTGAAATCCATGCATATATTGTTGCTTATACGCTGCCTTTTCTTGTGCCTAGGAACATCTGCCCAACAGCTAGATTCCTCCTTCAGCACAAATGGCACATTGGAAATATTTGAGGTTGATTTCAGGGACCCTTCTCTGGACTTGAAACACAAAGGAGTCCTTTCTGCCTCCAGCAGGTATTGTCTGACCCATGCAGGGTAGATCCTGACAAAGATACTGATGAAGAATCCTGGGAGCAGTGTGTGTTTCTCAGGGCTCCTGAGGAGCCAAGTGAGGGAAGAACGAGCTTTGCCAGGTTGGAGAGAAGTTAACTCTGGGCTTATTTTGCAAAAGGATTTAAAAAACAACCACCCCCACCTTTCTGGTCAGCAGCAATAGCAGTGTCAGGCCGAATGCATGTGATAGAGATGCCTCAGACAAGCCTGGACCCACGTGTACCTGGCCTGTCTTTGGACCCAGAGATATTGG
This sequence comes from Rhinopithecus roxellana, assembly GCF_007565055.1. Lineage (NCBI taxonomy): Eukaryota > Metazoa > Chordata > Mammalia > Primates > Cercopithecidae > Rhinopithecus > Rhinopithecus roxellana. The sequence goes on from NC_044559.1 coordinate 72,864,394, forward strand.
GTCCTTCCTCCCTTGGCTCTTGTGAAGATAACAACTTACACAATATCACCCTCTCTGCCAACAAGGAAGAGAACGAATGATCCTCTCCTCATTGCTTTTAGACACTGATTGGTTCTCATGGATTTCATGGCTCTTGCAGGCTTCCAGTGCTAGGTACTATCATTCATTGAGCACATGTATACATGCCAGACCCTGTGCTAGGGGCTCTGTACATTGTATTTATTCCTCATAATAAGTGATAAGTACCATATTTCCATTTTACATAGAAGGGAACTGAAACTCTGAGAAGCTAGGATTTAAGTCAAGGCCTATTTGAGTCCAAAGCCTACCTTCTTTCCATTATTCTGCCCTTCTTCTAAAGATCTTATAAAGGTGGGGCTTACAGTCTGAAGCGATGGCCTCCAAATTTTTATATCATCAGAAAAAATGAATATTCATTATACTCAAGGTATATATTCAATATAAATGTATACATATATTACTATACTGTTTTTGTTTTTGTTTTTGTTTGGAACAGGATCTCACTCTGTCACCCAGGCTGGATTGCAGTGGCGCAATCAGGGCTCACTGCAACCTCCACCTCCTGGGCTCAAGCAATCCTCCCGCCTCAGCACCCTGAGTAGCTGGGACTGCAGGCATATGCCACCACACCCAGCTAATTTTTTATATTTTTAGAAGAGATGGGGTTTTGCCATGTTGCCCAGGCTGGTCTTGAACTCCTGAGCCCAAGCGATCAGCCCGCTCAGCCTCCCAAAGTGCTGGGACTATAGGTGTGAGCCACTGAGCCTGCTGGCTCTACTATTTTTCATTTATTTATTTTTTGAGACGGAGTCTCACTTTCTTGCCCAGTCTGGAGTGCAGTGGCGCAATCTCGGATCACTGCAACCTCTGTCTCCCAGGTTCAAGCGAATCTCCCGCCTCAGCCTCCTGAGTAGCTGGGACTGCAGGTGTGCGCCACCACACCTGGCTAATTTTTTTAATACTATCAATAAAGTGTCATTTCTATTAATTTTTTTTATATTCGAAGTTACTGGGTAGAAGGCAACATTCCATCTGATGATTGATGAACTACTTGTGCGTTTCTTGGTCCCGCTAAGAGATTAGTTAAAATATTTAGACAGAAGTACCCTCTTTCTTTTCGTAGTTTAACCTCATAAGGAAAAGTTAGTTGTTGTTTGCCCTTTCTTGAGCTCCTGCATCACTTTATGACAGCATCTCTTATTTTGCAGGGTTTTTTTTAAACATCTCTTTGTATTTCCAGTACCTGTGTCCTTTGAAGAGCAGGCACTTGAGGATTTACTGGTGATGATTAGATACTCTTAGGCCCTAACCAAGCATTTCAGAAGGGGCCCCTCAAAGGGGTGAGCTAATTCAAGATGTTTATATGCTGGAGCTTAAAAAAAGGGTTCAACCTGAGAGAGCTAATAGGAAAAGGAAAAAGGGTGAGGGGGCACTAGGCAAGGGTCCTAATCCTCAACAAGCAAAGCAACAGCTTCAGCATAGTAGTAGCTCCTTAGGGTCAAGGGTTCTTAAGAAAGAGGCAGTATAATCTTAGAAACTGAATTTTGAGATCCATGTGGGCAGAGATTTTAATGGTTTTTTGTTTTGTTTTGTTTTTTTCTGGAGACAGAGTTTTACTCTGTCACCCAGGCTGGAGTGCAGTGGCTCGATCTTGGCTCCCTGCAACCTCCACCTCCTGCGTTCAAGCAATTCTCCTGCCTCAGCCTCCCGAGTACCTGGGATTACAGGTGCGCACCACCATGCCCAGCTAATTTTTGTATTATTAGTAGAGATGGGGTTTCACCATGTTAGCCAGGCTGGTCTTGAACTCCTGACCTCAGGTGATCCAACCACCTCAGCCTCCCAAAGTGCTGGGATTACAGGCGTGAACCACCATGCCCAGCCGAGATTTTAATGTTTTACTCATTGGTCTATCTCCAGCACTTAGAGCAGTGCCTGGCATTATATTTAATAAATATTTGTGTTTAATAAATATTTGTTATACGAATGAGTGATATTATAAACTTTTGGGTTACCAGCCAGGTGCGGTGGCTCACACCTGTAATCCCAGCACTTTGGGAAGCTGAGATGGGCGGATTGCTTGAGGCCAGGAGTTCAAGACCAGCCTGGCCAACATGGTGAAACCCCCTCTCTACTAAAAATACAAAAATCAGCTGGGCGTGGTGGCGCACACCTGTAATCCCAGCTACTCGGGAGGCTGAGGCACCAGAATCGCTTGCATGTGGGAGTCAGAGGTTACAGTGAGCTGAGTACCACTGCACTCCAGCCTGGGCGACAGAGCAAGACCCTGCCTCAAAAAATAAAAGAAGAAGAAACTTCTGGGTTACCAGACAGCATTCAAATCCAGCACTTCAGTTACAGTTAGTCTTCAGTTAGTCTTAGTGTCTTATGAGTTTTTCAAGCTGTTAGTTTGAATTTGGGAGTCATGAACTTTACCTCATACTCCTGCTCCACTCTGTAAGGATTTGGGGCCAGTAACCAGAATAAATAGTACAGTTAACCCTATTGATAATATTTTATCTCTGCTTTCTTTTCCCACCTCTATAACTGTGTTGGAAGATTGAATCACATTCCCAAAGACCTAAATCCCAAAGGGATTACCTTTGACACAGCCCTGCTGGGGCCTTTCTGAAGAAATCATCTTAGACACCCCAGGATCTAAGACACCCACTTCATTCTGTTCCAGTCTAGGTTAGGTCACATGCTCAACAGTCAGTATCATAAACTATTGACCAGGATGAACAGGGAAGATAGAGGGCCGCTCATCCTTTGCTTTGTGTCTTCCTCTCTCTTTTTTTCTGTGTCTTCTTCTCTATGGTGTGGCATAAGGCACAGTTGTGTGGGGCTGTAGCATTGGCCGTAATGCTAATAGAGCTGTGTGACTTGGGCAAATCAAGTCAGTTATCTCAGGTTCCTTCTCTTATGTATAAAGAAGAGATTGTACAAGATGACTTCTAAGAAACTAGCTGAGATCTGAATTCAAGTTTCATGTTCAGTCTCTTATTCCCTTTTATTTTCTAGTAGTCTTCCTCCTTTTTCCATTTTTAAACCTCTTCCTGTATCTCTTTGTTATCAACTAAACATATACCTTTCAAAATCTTCCCCATTCTCTGGCTGCCCTTTTCTCCAAACCCATGCCTCAACCAAATTTGGATCCTGAAGATCCCCTTATCCTCAATCTATGATGCATCAGAGAAATATTATCTACCTAGAAATATTTGACTGAAAGAAAAATGTTCTGAAACACTGGTATGGGACAGCCTCAGTTATAAATAGACTGAAGAGAGTGCATGGATAAATGCCTCTGGATGCAATCAGAATCAATATGGATTAGCATGTGCAGTGAAGCAAACAGTGTTTGGTTTGTTAGATGAACTTCACTCAAAAAGAAAGTTTTCTGGGAGAATATCACACTGTTTTATATCATTGACTGAGGACATAGCTGCTGTGGGTAAATGAGGTGAGAGGCCAGTGTGTGGTCTGCTGTACCTTACCCTCTCTATACACTGAGTTTCTAGCTCTCTGGAGTGGCCCCCATAACCTCTGGAAGAACCATCGTCAAGTAACATGGAGAAAGTAGAGGATCTATCTTCTGTCATTCTACCTTTATCTCAATTCTAGCTACTTGGGGAACACTGTGTCCTCTCTTTGAGGGCCTTCTGTAAGGGACAATGTCAAGCAGGAAAAAAAATCATTTGTGTACTTCTCTCAGTTTTCCTGTTCTCAAGACTTGCTTTCTTTCTAGAGGCATTAAGATTGTAGAGCATGGGTTAGTTGTTGGAGAGACCTGAGTTTATATCCCAGCTCTGCTACTTGCTGTCCTCTTGGACACTTTATCTAACTTCTCTGAACTTTTTTTTTACACTGTAAATTGAGAATTCATAGTAGATGTGTAGTAGTTTGCTGTATAATAGGCATTCAGAGAAGTAGCTTGCCTCTCAAACAACCAATGCTCCATTCATTCTCCAGCTTGGAGTACTGCCTTAACCACTCTGTTTGACTTCTAGGGAGGCTTGAGTTTCCCACGTTATTTTGGCTTGAATGTGGACAAACTCTTTTCGCTTTAGTTCACTAACATGAAGCTGGGATTTTTTATTTTAAAGAAACTTAATAAGAAAATGAAAGAATCAAAACCGAAGGAATGAATAAATCATGGAAACAATTTATACAGCAGATATTTCTTTCTTTTTTTAAAAAAATAGACATAGGGTCTCGCTATATTGACCAGGCTAGCTTCCATCTCCTGGGCACAAGTGATCCTCCTGCCCCAGCCTCCTGAGTAGCTGGGATTATAGATGTGAGCCACTGTGCCCAGCTAGACCACCGTTTTGTTTTTTAACTTTTTGTTTTTAAAAAATCCAAACTTACCAGAAAGTTGCGGAATAGTATACACCCACCCATCTCTTGCTCCGTTTTCATTTGCAGAGTAGAGATGATGGACACTCCCTGAGCACCCTGAACCATCAAGTCGCCTTCCTCACGTAACTCCACCTAGGTGTCAAGCCCATTCGCCCAGGTTGCTCTCTATCACACCCTATTCAGGCGCCAACTTTACCCTCACTAGTGGGGTGTTTAACCACAGAAATGTGCTTTCCACATGCATACAGAAAGAAAATCATTTTGTCACACCCTGTGTGTGACAAACTGAAGTAACTGCCACTCTGAAGTAACTACCCTCTTCTCCAACCCTTTGGTGACTCCCCCTTGAGGTCTCAGGTGCCTTTTACTCTGCTCTGTATGTCATGTGTTCTGACCGTGCTGAGGTCGCTGCACCCTCTGTATCTCCATGTGGGTTTTTCACTGGACATACCCTCTGCTGGTTCCTGTGTGACCTACTGTGGGCTTCTCTAGCTACTCAGTTGACATGTCCTCTACCCCTGCTGAGCTCCAGTCCCTGGGTGACATGGCAGTCTCTTGAACCTATATGGAAAAACATCCTTCTGCTATATTAAGATCACTGCAACCTTAGAAAACAGCCTTTCTGGCAGTAGCCTCTTAGCTAGCATTGTGTCGGCTCTGCTGTTTTGCTTCAGATGCTGACCTGGTCTGAGCTGGTGCTCCACACTTTGCTTCTGACCAGTTGGCTCTGCTCCAGTGACTGGCCTAACAAGTTCCGCCTGTCACCCACTCAGTTGCTTTGCTGACTGTTCTCAGGGAATATTTCTTTGCAGTTGGAGATCTTGTGACCTCATTTGGCTTGATATCTGGCTTCTCCAAAGGGCTGTGGAAATGTCCCTAGCTAGCAGCTATGAAGTGAGAGACAGACCACCTATGAGGCTTCAGGGATTTCACATGCCTTCCGTAGGGGCTTTGCAGAGGACCCAAACTTTCTAGAAGGGGTCCAGGGATCCAAAGGGATCTTTTTCTCTGGGGCAAGACATTGGCATTATTTTGTTAGAACATCCTCAGAAAGCCAGAAAAGTATTTCCTGAATGGGAGTGTATCCTTTCATGCCTCTGTCTTCAGGGCTGGCCCTTTGCAGCCACATTGCCACTCCAGTAGGCCAGCCACATGGGAGAGGCATGGGGTGGGGAGGCCGTTGGGTCTTTTCTCATTTCCAGTTTGAGAGTGAATTGTTGGTCTAGGGAGCCTGCTTCTAATAGTTACGGAAGAGTTTGGATCTTTCTCTCAATAGGAGACAGTGTTTTATGATGTTAAGAGCTCAGGCTCTGGAATAAGATGGGCCTGACTTTGAACCTTGACCCTGCTACTTCCTAGCATTTATCCTAAAATGGGGATAAAATTACTAGCTCTGTGTACAGAAATTTTATAACTTTTTTGTGCTTCAGTTTTCTCAATTGAAAATGGAAATAATAGTAATACTTCATGAGGTTGTTAAATATTCAGTCAGCTAATACATCTAAAGTGCTTAAAACAGTATCTGATACATAGGAAGTATTCAATCAGTGTAAGTGGTTGCTATTATTACCTGACTATATGAGTTGTGAGGATTATGTGAAGTAATCTATTTGAAGTATATATCACAGGGCCTATATAACCCCAATGTTAACTTAAAAATGTACATATATATGTGTACATATATGTATATATTTACACCTCCACACAACTCAGAGGCAGTGGCTTTCTGGCTTCTAGTGTAACATAGATGAAACATTTTTTCAGAGAAAGGGCAGGACTGGGTGGAGGACACCTCCCTTCTGTCTGGGAAATGAAGGAGACAGGCAAGTTCCAGCTAGGGGTGGGGCTGCCTGCATAATGGCAGAAGCTGACAGATGCCCATCCTGTGCTTACTGACATGAACCTAAGTTTGTACTGATGCCAGTTCCTCCTCTTTATAGGTTTCACAAGCTGATCTGGGGGAGCTTTGGCAATGGGCTTCTGGAAAGCTCCGGGGTTATTGCAGGCGGCGGGGACAATGGCATGCTTATTCTATACAATGTGACCCACATCCTGTCTTCGGGGAAGGAGCCTGTGATTGCCCAGAAACAGAAGCACACGGGGGCTGTCAGAGCCCTCGACTTTAATCCTTTCCAGGTACTACAGGTACTACATTTCAGTTAGTCAAACATGTCCAAGCCAGGGAGCAACAGATCTGAGTGGAAGCATTCACTTGTGGCCTCTGGTCTGTAACTCTGATCCCTTTCCAGGCTGTTTCAGGGGAGGCTTTTGATAGCCCCAAATTTGGGCTTCTTTCCTCCTTTCTTGCTCTACTTCTTCCTAGGGCGGTGTGTCTCCAAACACCTTTTATTCATACAGGGCAACCTCCTGGCTTCAGGGGCCAGTGATTCTGAAGTCTTCATTTGGGATCTGAATAACTTGAATGTGCCAATGACCCTGGGATCCAAGTCACAGGTGAGCAGCACCCCCACCACCCAACCCTGGCTGCTGCTTAGAGTGTGCAGCTGATTTTCCTAGGTAAAGTCTTGTGTTCTGGAGCCAGTTGGAGCACACGAGATTTCAAGCTTTACCACTGGAGGGCAATAAAGCTCCATAGACTAACATGCTACCAGCCAGCTAAAAGCTAGGATGGCCGGTGGGTAGAGGGTGTATATGGGGTGGTTGATTTGTGCTCATTACTTGTTCTAGGAGTTTCTGGGAGGCAGGTGAAAGGTGGAGAGAGCAAAAGACACCACAAGAAGGGATGGGAGTGCTGTCAGCTTTCGCAGAGTTGGGTAGGGCATTGGGCCCAGCAAAGAGGGAGCAAGAGTAGGACCCCAGACATACCATTGTCCTTTTTATGGGGAGGGTCAGCTTTATTCTCCCTGTATGTGGCTCTCCCATGCAGTCGGGGGTCTGGTCTTGTGTCTTGGAGAGCCTGTCTGTCAATCTGTAACTGGACCCATCTTTTTGCTTCCTGGCCTTTTCTCTGTCTTGTGCTTACAGTATCGTGAGGTAAGTTGTTTCAATTTGATAACATCTTATGGTTTTTCTCTCGGCCTCACTCTCTCTGGTGGTCTTGGATATCTATGTTTTCCTCTCTCCCTCATCTTCCTCCTTCTCTACCGCTCTTTTTGTCCTAGACAAGAGGGCTGTTTTTTAAAATCTTGACTCTATCCTCTTAGTAAAACCTTGGGTAGGAGTAAAACTTAGATGTGCCTTCCATCCCTTCTGCTTCTACACTGATACCCTAAAGGATCCTCCCTGGAAAATTGAACTCCCAGCTTCCCAACACTGTCTTAGTTTGGGTAGCCCCATGTCTGTTCTTGGACTTGCTGTGGGTGGCTGGGAGCAGTGGAACAGCAGATGTCACTTTGTCCAGGGGGTGACAAGTTGTCATCTTTCTGACCCATCCTGCCTTAGCAGCCCCCAGAGGACATCAAGGCACTGTCTTGGAACCGGCAAGCCCAACACATTCTGTCTTCTGCTCACCCCAGTGGCAAGGCAGTTGTGTGGGATCTCAGGAAGAATGAACCTATCATCAAAGTCAGTGATCACAGCAACAGGGTGAGTAGTGGAGGCCAGAACACAGGCTTGGGCTCTGGCTTCTTTCTCCTGCCTAGCAGTTAGAGCTGCTCTGCCCCAGGCCAGAGTCGTGCTTTCAGCTGTCAGACATGTGGAGTCAGCCACTTAGCACATTTCCTATTGAGAGTGAAAACAGGGAGGCTAAACAGAACTGATCTGGAAGCTTCTACCATTCCTTACTTATTCCTGGCCATCACTCTCTGATGCCTGTGGTGTTCCCAGTCACAAAAGAGACACAAAACTTGCTCTCAGAGTGGTCCCATTTCAACTGGGCAAAAGAGTCAGGTTACAGCACCCATTGGGATATGCTTTGTTCGCAGATGCACTGCTCAGGCCTGGCCTGGCATCCTGACATAGCCACCCAGTTAGTGCTGTGCTCAGAGGATGATCGTCTTCCCGTGATTCAGCTGTGGGACTTGCGCTTTGCCTCCTCGCCCCTGAAGGTGCTGGAGAGCCACAGCAGGTAGCATCTCAAACGTCATCCATATCCTTGGGGGGGATGGTGGACATAACTGGCCTGGGTAGGAGGCAATATATCCCTCACTTTAGCTACTAAACATCCTTCCTGGCTTTAAAGGCATTCCGGTGAACATATAGTCACCCAATACTAACTCCAGCCCTAACTAAGAGGAGGCCCTTAGGCCCTGAGGTTATGGAGAGGAGGCTGAGATTCCATCTAAATTCCAAAGATGGAAATGGGGTCATGAGAAATACTGGAACCAGTGTTTAGTCTCCAGGCTCTGGTATGAGGCTAACGTCATTTCCTTAGGTGATGAGCTTTCCTCCTCCAGGATTTCTTCATAAAAACAACTTGACTCCTATCCTGTGAACAGGACTCCACAATCTGTTCTTTCTTTTCTTTTCTTTTTTTTTTGAGACAGAGTCTTGCTCTGTCCCCAAGGCTGGAGTGCAGTGGCGTGATCTCAGCTAACTGCAACCTCTGCTCACAGGTTCACGCCATTCTCCTGCCTCAGCCTCCCGAGTAGCTGGGACTACAGGCACCCGCCACCACACCCGGCTAATTTTTTTTGTATTTTTATTAGCGACGGGGTTTCACTCTGTTAGCCACAGTGGTCTCGAACTCCTGACCTTGTGATCCGGCCGCCTCGGCCTCCTGAAGTGCTGGGATTACAGGCGTGAGCCACCGCGCCCGGCCCCACCATCTGTGCTTTCTAACCAAAGGACCATGCTGCCTTTATATATCCTTGGGGACTTTTATTTTTTTAGACCAGTTCTTGCTCTATCACCCAGGCTGGTGTGCAGTGGCGTGATCAAGGCTTGCTGTGACCCCAATTTCCTGGGCTCAAGTGATCCTCCCCCCTCAGCCTCCCAAAGTGTTGGGATTACAGGCATGAGCCACTGTGCCTGGCCTCCTTGGGGACTTTTGATGGTTAGGTCTTTACTACCTCCTGGGCTAAAAGCACCCATAGGGATGAGTATTTGTGTGATTCATACTGGTTCATAATCTCTACTCTCTACTTAGTGAAAAGAAGCAGGCCATCCTGCAGTGATCTAAGAGAGGCAGAGTAGTGCAGTGCATAGTGCACAGGCTCTGAGGTTTGGTTTGCGTTCTGACTCTGTAACTGTTGGAAAGTTACTTAATTTTTCAAAACCTCATTTTCTTAATTTGTAAGATAATATCAGACCATGCATGTTATAGGGCATGGATGGTCTGATATGCCCTATAAAATGTATCAAAGACATATAAGGCACCCTACCCATAGTAGGCATTCAACAAATGCTAGTTCCTCTTTCCCTACCTTTTTAGGGGGATCTTGTCAGTGTCATGGAGCCAGGCTGATGCTGAACTGCTGCTCACTAGTGCTAAGGACAGCCAGATCTTGTGCTGGAACCTGGAGAGCAGTGAGGTAGGCTGGCCCTTCTGTGGGTATGCTGGGATGGGAGAGAGAGGGTAGAAGAATCTCAGCTGCAGCCATGTGTTTTGGGTGTCATGGACTGTCCCTAATGGTGTGTGTTCCCTAATATTAGGTGGTATATAAGCTACCAACACAGAGCAGTTGGTGCTTTGAAGTGCAGTGGTGCCCTCGGGACCCTTCAGTGTTCTCTGCTGCCTCCTTTGACGGCTGGATCAGTTTGTACTCTGTGATGGGTAGGAGCTGGGAAGTCCAGCACATGAGACTGGCTGACAAGGTTTGAAGGGCTTGGGAGAAAATGCTGGAGGGAAGGGGCTGTCTCTATTTGTGGGAGAGAGACATATGGCCTTAGAAGTAGGGACTATTGGAGATTGGGAGAACAGGGCCCAGGGTTTGGGAGGGCTGCACCTTTGCTCTGGTGCCCATCTTCCGGAAAAGATGTCATTTTCTGCCACAATGTGAAGAAGGCCTTCACCTTGACTCTTGTTATTGGGTGGGCCCTGTAATATTTCAGGGACAGTGGGACCCCTTTGCTGGGACAGTTATTTCAAGAGTATGACTCTTTATCTTTCTCTCTCCTATAGATCCATTTTGTGCCACACTCCATTGTAGACTTTGAATGTAGTAGTCTTTCCAAGAGCCTACTTGCATGGGAGTCCCACCCTCGCTCCCACTCACTTCCCCATCCTCTGGAATATGGGAGTCTGACCTTTCTAGGTCAAATTGGGTGTCTCAAGGATTCCTCTCAAAATGGAGTTTGTAGGTGGAGGTCCTGACTAAACTGCCACTTTAGGATGGTGATGCAGGTGTCTTTTCCCCCCAGATCTCCTCTTCCTTCAGCAAAGGCCAGCCTCTCCCACCACTGCAGGTGCCAGAGCAAGTGACACAAGCATCACTGATACCTCCCCTGAAAAAACCCCCCAAATGGATTAGAAAACCAACAGGTGTTTCATTTGCTGTAAGTGTAATGGATGTATAGGGGTGTGTGTGTGTGTGTGTGTGTGTGTAGCCTACCATGTGCCCAGCATGGAGCTAAGTTTTGTAGGAGACGTATTCCCACTGCCTCTGTCTCAGAATGGATCCCACTTTACCTCTCAAGGAGAAAGTTACTATAGTTTCCCTCTCTTCACTTCACCTATTCTGTATCTTCTGCCAGTCCTGTCTAAAAGGAGTTGACTGCCTTAGAACTCTCGGCTGTGGAGAAATAGCCTGAGATTCCATCTCAGTTTTCTCTAACCCTTACATATCTGGACTGGTAGTAAGGAACTACAAAGAAGGAAAGAAAAAACAGATTTTATTCTGTCATTTGTCTGTTCAAAACCTTTGAGCCTCCCATTGCTTTATAGACAAGGCTAAATGTGCACAGGGCTCCACTTACCTTTCCATTTCCATCTCATTCTCGTATGTTCTCTATGCTCCAGTTACATATGATTCCTTTCTGTTTTGTAAATAACTCCTCAACTCTTCCTGCCTCTGCTTGTATCCTAACCTTCAGCTTCTCTCCTGGGCCCATTGAATGCTACCACAGCCTTTCAAGGCCTCTCTCTTAAATACTGTCTCCTCCTTGATGCATGTCTGTAACCCAAGTCAAAATTAACCTCTCTCTATAATCCCACAGACTTATACTTTGGTAATGATACATCCTAACTATACTAAAGTTATTTATATACATATATGTATATTACCCTACTAAGTAATAGACTCCTTAAGGATAGCGACTATGTCTTGCTGATTTTTATATCCCCAAAGCGGTGCTTCACAAACTCTTAATGTGCATCCACATCACTTGGGGATCTTATTAAAATTCAGAAACTGGTTCATTGAGTCGGGAGTAAGGCCCAAGATTGTGATTTTTCAGTAAGCTCCCAGTTGATGCCCTTGCAGCTGGTCTGAGGACTAGCACTTTGAATGGCAAGGCCCTGAAGCACTTGGGACAGTGTTTAAATATTAGGTTTGAATTGAAAACAGATGTATAAAAGTAGAAGTTCTTGTTTTCAAAGCCAACAGTTTTATTGGGGAGGCAAGACTAACACATTCAATAGGCTGTGAGCTTAAAAAGAAAAAGAAGTGGCGAGGTAAAGAATTCTGAGGTCAAGAGGCCTGAATTCTTATCATAGCTCTGTCATTTATTAGCTAGGTAACCTTGAACAATTCATTTAACCTCTCAGGACTTAACTGTTCTTATCGGTAAAACAGGGCTAGTGATGCCTGCCCAGAAAATTAACATGAACCACAAATAAGAATATATGTACACACTTTGTAAAACGAGCAAGTACTATACAAATCAAAAGTTAAAATGGTTTTGCTTAGCACTAATCTGTGGTGTAGATTTTGTGCTGCAGAAGTCAAGGTAAGTAAGAATTCTGACTGGGGGAGTTCATTAGGAGGTGGATATTGGGAAAAGAAATGGTGAATAGTTAGGGAGTAAAGCAATAGTTAACAACCCCAGATAATCTGTACAACAAACCCCCATGACACAAGTTTACCATGTAAGAAACATGCACATTTACTGCATTGGATTGAAATTTTTTTTTTAACCCAAAGTAAAAGTTAAAAAAAAAAAAAAAGTTATCGACCAGGCGCCGTGGCTTACTCTTGTAATCCCAGCACTTTAGGAGGCTGAGGCGGGTGGATCACCTGAGGTTGGGAGTTTGAGACCAGCCTGACCAACATGGAGAAACCCCGTCTCTACTAAAAATACAAAAGTAGCCGGACGTGGTGGCACATGCCTATAATCCCAGCTGCTTGGGAGGCTGAGGCAGGAGAGTCGAGTGAATCCGGGAGGCGGAGGTTGCGGTGAGCCGAGATTGCACCATTGCACTCCAGCCTAGGCATCAAGAGCGAAACTCCATCTCAAAAAAAAAAAAAAAGTTGTCAACCTTGGATACACATTGGAATAACTTGAATAATTCAAAAATTACTGATGCCTAGTCCCACCCCCAGAGTTTCTGATTGTATTGTCTGGGGTATGGCCTGGCAAGTCTGGATTGTTCTCCACATGGTTTAGGTCCTGTTTGTGCCAGATGCTTTATATAAGGCATATAATTTGGTGAGAAGGATACTCTAGGTGGGGATGTTGTGGGTAAAGGCACAGAAGCAGGAACGCATCAGGCATTTTAGGGATGTGGAGCAATTGTAATAAACAAGCAGGGAGAGAGATGCTGGGAAAGATAGGTCTGGCCCTGATTTTGCAGAGGTTTGTGCACTGCAGGCAAGGGAGCTTAAGCTCTTTCCTGTGGCCTTGTGAAACCACACAAGCTCCTGAAGCAGCAGGGTGGTACAAGCAATAGGGGATAGTCTAAGGCTTAATTAGAGGAGGGAAAAGAACAGAAGGCTTTTAGTAATCTGGGTGTACTAGCACTGGGAATAGGATGGAGGGCACTTGCATGAAAGACAGTGAACAAGAAGAGGTAAGACCTTGTCGTTGCTTGGGTGTAGGGGGTATGAAGATTTTGCTAATGCTGAGGTAATTAGGCCAGGTGACTGGGATAATGGTGGTACCAGGACAGGTTAGCAGAAGGTGAGTACTGTGTGGTGAAGTTTGAAGCAGGTGGTCCTAAGAGTACAGAAGTGGTTTTGGTAGGGAGACACATTCAATATTAAATTACTGATCCTATTCTACCCCCGCCAGGAACTCTCTTATTTTATTGATTTTCTAGCCTAGGGTCAGCCATTAGATAGCCTTCTCTGTGAACCTGACTTAGTGTTACTTTTTGGCTTGAAGGTATAACCTTTACCCTTCTTGCTTTTCCTCACCAGTTTGGAGGAAAGCTGGTTACTTTTGGCCTCCCCAGCACAAGGCTGGTGCCACAGCCTTGCCCCCGCCTAGTCTTCATCAGTCAAGTCACCACAGAATCTGAATTCCTGATGCGATCAACTGAGCTGCAGGAGGCCCTGCGATCAGGAAATCTACTGAATTACTGTCAGAACAAGAGCCAGCAAGCTTTACTGCAAAGTGAGAAGATGCTGTGGCAGTTCCTGAAGGTAGGAAGCCTGAAGACTAGCTGCTCAGAAGTGTCTCCCCAAAGCCTGGAACTCCAACCTGTGTCAACTGCAGGAGAGGCACAAGCACACTGATTACAGAGGCCTTAACTCCCATTAGTTTTTTCCTCACACTGTACCTACCATTGGGACACAAAACCTTCACTCTTTACCGGAGGCTCAAAAGCCATTTGGGAAGTGGCTAGGAAAGATGGGGAATACACGAGATGTTTTCCTTTGTTGCTACTATTGCTGATGTCCTAGGTACTTTATCAGAGCCAAGGCAAAGACTTTCATGGTATCATGCCAAAGGGCAGGTAAGGTAATGGGAAGGAAGAAAAAAGGGAAGAAAGAGAAAAAGAAGAAAAAGGAAGATTAGTTAGAAGGACATGTTGTCATAAGAAGGCTTTGAGTTGGTTTCAAGTAACCCAAGGCAAGTCCCTGGAGTGGGTCCTAGGGTTCAGGTGCCACTCTACGCTGGAGGTGTGGGTTCAGTTCCAGTTCTCATTTAATTTAAAGTTTCCTACGACACCAGGAAGAGCACTATACCTATCAAAGGAAATGAGCGAGTGAGAGATCTGAAGGAAGAAACGGAAGTAACTGACTGGTCAGTCAGTGGGATGATTGTGCAAATTTTTGGAATTGTATAGAAGAAAGCAAAAAGGATTGGGCTTGTACCAGGGCATCTGAGAGGGACTTGAAATTTGAGCTTTAGGCATAGCAGAACTGTATGAAGGTGGACATCAGGAAGTTAGGAAAGAGAAAGAGTATTTGAGAAAGATCTTGACTATATAGTGAAGCTAGAGAATGATGTGGGAAGAAAAGAATAAGTCTTTTATCGTAAGCAGGATATAAGTTCCAGGAATGGTGAGATGGGAAAGAGAGGGAGTGGTCAGGAGTTCAGCCTTTATTCTGCTAAACAAAGGAGAGAGTGGTACCTATAGGACAGAGGGACCTATAAGACAAGGCATTCTGGGTGTTTTTGTTTTTGTTTTTTTGAGACAGAGTTTCACTCTTATCATTCAGGCTGGAGTGCAATGGTACGATCTTGGCTTACTGCAACCTCTGCCTCCTGGGTTCAAGCAATTCTCCTGCCTCAGCCTCCCAAATAGCTGGGATTACAGGCACCTGCCACAATGCCCTGCTAATTTTTGTATTTTTAGTAGAGACGGGGTTTCACCATGTTGGCCAGGTAGTCTCGAACTCCTTAACTCAGGTGATCCACCCACCTCAGCCTCCCAAAGTGCTGGGATTATAGGTGTGAGCCACTGCTCCTGGCCATGCATTCTGGTTTAAAAGCTACCCAAGAGCTGTCCATCCTGATGGTTCCTGGTTGGGTGTGGTGAACATTTCCAAGGAAGGGCATGGAAGGAGAAGGGTGCCCAGAGAGACTATAAGAAAGGTATGGTTAGAAATCATGGTTCTGTGTGGAATAAATTAAGGGCCTGGGATAGCTAACCAAGATTACGGGGGCTTCAGAAAGGCTTGCTCCTTGGTATTTGGGACATTGAATGGGAAGCTGACTTGGTTTACTTTATCCGTGCAACTTCTTTTTTTTTTTTTTTTTTTTTTTTTTGAGTCGGAGTCTTGCTCTGTCGCCCGGGCTGGAGTGCAGTGGCCTGATCTCAGTTCACTGCAAGCTCCGCCTCCCGGGTTTACGCCATTCTCCTGCCTCAGCCTCCGGAGTAGCTGGGACCACAGGCGCCCGCCACCTCGCCCGGCTAGTTTTTTGTATTTTTTAGTAGAGACGGGGTTTCACCATGTTAGCCAGGATGGTGTCGATCTCCTGACTTCGTGATCTGCCCGTCTTGGCCTCCCAAAGTGCTGGGATTACAGGCTTGAGCCACCGAGCCCGGCCTATCCGTGCAACTTCTACCAGAGGTCTTCTCAAAGAAATATTTAGACTCACAAGACTACTGCAGGCTACACTTGGCAGCAGTCTCCTTGGAAGGATATGGGATGGGGACTGCAGCAGGGTAGCATCAGGCAGATGTCTTCTGTGGGAGTCCTTTCAGCAGTCATGCAGTAATTCAGAGTTCTCTTCTTCAGCCCCCGAGAGACAGCTCAGGTGCAAGGAGTGAAAATATACATCAGGCAGGTACGTAAGTTGCCCTGACTTAGAAGCTTCTTGCCCACAAGAGCCAACATCTCTTGTACCAATTCTAAAAGCATAGCTTCCAGAGTCCCTGCAAGGAATCTGTCCAGTTACAGGAGCCACTGCAATCAGGGAAATGCATAGCATGTTGTCCACATTAATTATTTCTAGATTACATAGTTCTAGTCCAGATGCAAGTTACCAATAACAGGCATATTGCCTAGGAACAGCTGATATTTTACTCTCACCAGACTACCAGGGTAATAGCGCTAGGAAGACAATGAAAGGTCAAATTCTCATGCGCAAGGGGCAGGGGGCTATGTTAACGCTGCCCATAGCCCATCAGTAAGTTAGATCCGGGGGGAAAAAGGAAAGATGGCATTGGACTGCTGAGGGCACTTCTAGTAGTACAAAGAACTGTATTTGGAGGTATACTGGCACAGATGCCCAGCTTCATGTAGGAAGAGCGTCATTTGTATTCATTTAATGGAATCTTTTCTGTGTTCTATGGTTTCTTAGGTGACCTTAGAGCAAGACTCCAGAATGAAATTCCTAAAGCTTTTAGGATACAGTAAAGATGAGCTTCAGAAGAAGGTAAGCTGCTTTTCACATCAGAAACATGTACTTGTTGAAGAGAAGAAGAGAATGTTGCCAGACTAAACCATCTCAGAATACCTCTTCCTGGCCTTATTGCATATGTGAGCATTTTACATCCTGGAGTTTGTTTTTTTCTCAGAAAAAATAGATCAGGGATCTTAGAGAGTCTGGTTGGGGGTATGGTGGCAGGAAAAGAGGATAATGCTTATTTGATCTTTCACTGGAAAGGGCAGTTTTCATAGGTCTCTCCATGCAGGTGGCCATATGGTTGAAGAGTGACGTGGGGCTAGGTGAGGGTCCTCAGCCCAAAGGAAATGACCTCAACAGTGACAGACAGCAGGCCTTCTGCAGTCAGGTGTGGTAGGAGCCCAGTCAGCCTGACCTAGGGTAACACAGGAAACCTGCCTTTTGAGTGTCTTTCCCTGCCTGGCCCTTTTCATTGCTCTCTGTAAGTGCTTAGCATTTGTACAAGTCTTCAGACTCCTCACTCTCTTAGAACCAGAGTGAGACACAGAGTCCCTAAGCTTTTGGGCTGGAAGTGGAGAGCTGTGTCTTAACCGTGAACTATGGCCTTTCCCAAACCTTATCTGGCTATATTTTTAGTTTTACCCGTTAATGACCAAATAGTAGAACTCTCAGAGCTACTAAGCCAGCTCTCTGTCTGTCTTCTGGGTTCATCCCTAAGTAGTCACCTCTGTCCTTCCTCATACAGGCCTCCAAACACACCACAGAGGAAGCCTCTGCTTCCTCAGCCTTCTTTGATGAGCTGCTACCTCAGAATATGACCCCTTGGGAGATCCCCATCACAAAAGGTACCCTGACCCTGAGGGAGAGAGTCTCTGCTTAGGACTAGGTGGGCCCGGAGGTTTTGGACTTGAGAGAGTCCCTTCTTGTCCCCTGCCTCATGTCTTCCTCCTACCATCTCAAATGCTGAGTGAGTCGCCTACCAGTTAGAGCTCTCTCTGGCTGTAGATTTTCATGGATAGGTCCTTCCTATGGAAGGCCTTCTACCAACAGATTTTCTTCTATCCTTGCTGAAAGGACTGTGGCCCTGCGCACTGTGATCAAGCACACTTCACACTGTGCTACTGCCGCATCAGTTCCCTCCCTTGTCTTGGGCCCTGTCTTTAGACCTGGGCACCAAAATACATTTTATTGCCAAGGAATGAAGCTTGAGGGTTTAGTTTGGAGCCAAGCATGCTGAGTGATATAGAGATATAGAGAGTGTGCTGTGGGCCCTGCAGGTGGCAGGAAGCTAGGGTTTGAGAGCAACTAATGCAGAGGGGATGCTTCTGCCTGCAGATGTTGATGGACTCCTAAGCCAGGCTCTCCTGCTTGGGGAACTGGGTCCGGCTGTGGAGCTGTGTCTGAAGGAGGAGCGCTTTGCTGATGCCATTATCCTGGCCCAGGCCGGGGGTGCAGATCTGCTGAAGCAAACACAGGAGCGCTACTTGGCCATGAAGAAAACGAAAATCTCCTCGGTAACTGCCCATTGTGCAGGAGAGGAAGGGAGGGGATTACTTGGACCTTGTGAGGTGGATACCCACACCTTGGGACCCGTGTTTGAGTATCTGCCTGCCTCTCTCTACTCTACCACCCCCACCTCACCCTCGCCCCTACTCAGTGCTCTAACAGGAGGTCTGTGCAGGACTCCTGCTGTCTATGCTGGATGGGTGCTTGATGGCCTCTTTCCCTCTCTGCCTATTACAGCTTCTAGCCTGTGTTGTGCAAAAGAATTGGAAGGATGTGGTGTGTACCTGTAGCCTGAAGAACTGGAGAGAGGCACTGGCTTTGCTACTGACATACTCAAGCACAGAGAAATTCCCTGAGCTCTGTGGTAGGTGTGGTCCCAGGCTTCAGGATGAAGTGGTGTGACTCCAGCATGGAGTCAAAGGATGCATGCAGGAGGGAGGTGGAGGAGCAGCTGAGCTCTGGGAGGCCAGGCAGTGTTGTCAGGGCTAGAATCTGGCTCAGCCAGGAGGCAGGGACCACAGCGCATGCCCCTACTTTCAGAGGGGATCCTTTGTTGTCCTGGTTTACTTTGTCTTGTCACACCATGATGTGAGAACTTTCCCCTTCTCTGTACAGCAAGATGAGTCTCAGTGTTGTCTTAAAGCCACTGCAGCTACTTGTCCCAGGCTCATGGTCCTCTCCCTGTTTCCAAACAGGAGAAGGAGAGGCACACAGGCCAGCTCTGCCATTAATGAAATTTCCCTCTCTCTGCAGACATGCTGGGAACTCGCATGGAACAGGAGGGCGGCAGGACACTAACCTCTGAAGCCAGACTCTGTTATGTGTGCTCAGGGAGTGTGGAGCGGCTGGTGGAGTGCTGGGCAAAATGCCACCAGGCTTTGTCCCCCATGGCTCTGCAGGTACCCCTTCTCTTCAGGGTACTGGCCACTCCATACCAGGCCCTTAGGAGGCTAGTGGTGGAGATGTGCAGAGCTAGCAGAGGTGGATCCTCTGGGACAGGCTGGAACCACGGTGTTAGGGAGGAGCAAGGGTCCTGAATGTCTGGGATCTTCTCCTGTGCCCTCAGAGGAGACTAAGCAGCAGCTGCTTCAGTGTTAGTCTTTATAATTTTTTTCCTATTTCAGGTTTGATTTTACAGATGTATTCAGTATTTGAGTAATTGTGACTTGGCCCTTCTGTTAGCTACTGTAGAAAATTCTGTGGATCTAAACTGCCAGGTGTTCTGTAAGTGACCACAAAAAGTGGGGGTCACAGACTCATGGAGAGATAAAAGTCGCACATGAAACAGTTAGTATAACAGAGTCTGTGGTTGGTGACGTATAAGCAGAAAGGGTAAAAAAGCAAAAGGAAGAGGTAGAGATGTACCAGAATCTAAGACCACATGGGTCCAGTTAAATCCAATCCTAACAGCTTGGGAGGTGAGGCCAAGTGACCCTTCTCTGTCACGGTTCTTACATGTCATCATCTGCTGCCTTCACCTAGGTGTGGCCAGGTGCCCTCATCTCTATCCATAGCAGGAGATCCCTGAATGAGCTACCTGGACTTAGAGAGCAGGATATGCTTCAATGAAGGCTTACCACCCTCATCCTTGTCTTTACAGGACCTGATGGAGAAGGTGATGGTTCTTAACAGGAGCTTGGAGCTACTGTGGGGTCCTCATGGGGTGAGCCCAGGCCCTGCCACAACCTATAGAGTCACTCAGTATGCCAACCTCCTGGCAGCCCAGGGCAGCCTGGCCACTGCCATGAGCTTTCTACCCAGTGACTGTGCTCAGGTAAGTGGGGCCATGTGGAGAGAGCAAACCTTTTCATTCAGTCATCTAACATTGAGCACTTCTGTGTTCCAGACACTATGCTAATGCTGAAGCTTCTAGGATAGATAAGATGGAATCCCTTAAGCACCTCACAATCTACTGGGGGAAGATCAGATATTGATGACTTATAGCGCCATAACAGAAGCTTATACTGAGCACTGTGGGAGTCCAGGGAAGGGACTGATTTTTGCCTGGAGAAGTCAAGGAAGGCTTCCCAATGGTTAAAACAGCTGAGCTGGACCTTCAAAGAGAAGTAGCTTACCAGCAGATATAGAGCATTCTAAGCAGAAAGAATAGCAAGGAGGGAGGCATGCAAGTGTTTGGTAGGGATTCGGGAACCCTGAGTCATTTCTAAGGGGTCTAGAGTATAGAGCAGGGGTGTCCAAGGGTCAGAATACAGTCGTGGGTGCTTAGTTTCTGTTTCTGGTTGGGCCAGTAAAGCCCCTTCCTCATCCCTGTTTTCCACTTATCACTAGAGTCAGAAACCAAAAACCATGACTTCAGGCTGCTAAAAACCTAAAACAAAACAAAACAGAACAACAACAACAAAATAAGACAGGTTGGACAAGCTTGGTATAGGGGGTCAGCTGAAATTTGACTGCTACCGGGGGCCTTGATTGTGTTAATTTCTTGACACAACTGTTCCTCATTAAAACTTATAGCCACCAGTTCAGCAGCTAAGAGATCGGCTTTTTCGTGCTCAAGGTTCTGCTGTCTTGGGCCAACAGTCTCCCCCTTTCCCCTACCCCCGGATTGTTGTGGGAGCTATCCCGCACTCTAAAGAGACATCTTACAGATTGGGATCCCAGCCTTCTCACCAGGTAAGACCTTACTTGTTAATTCATTTGTTCATTCAACAATATTTATGTGCCAAGCGTGGTTCTGGGCACTTGGAATATATTGTGAACAAAACTGATGAAAATTCCCAATTTCCGTAGAACATAGATTCAGTTCTTTTTATAATAAATGACTGTTTATTGAACTACTAGGCTGTTAGGACATAAAGGTGCAAAAATTGTGATACTTGCCCTCAAGTAGCTCATAGTCTAGTGGAAAGATAGATATGTAAAAAATAGCTACAGTAGGCCTGGCACGGTGGCTCACGCCTCTAATCCCAACTTTAGGAGGCCAGAGTGGGCCGATCACGAGGTCTGGAGTTCAAGACCATCCTGGCCAACATGGTAAAACCCCATCTCTACTGAAAATACAAAAAAAATGAGCTGGGTGTGGTGGCACGCGCTTGTCGTCCCAGCTACTTGGGAGACTGAGGCAGGAGTATTGCTTGAACCCGGGAGGCGGAGGTTGAAGTGAGCCCAGATCGTACCACTGCACTCCAGCCTGGGCGACAGAGCGAGACTCTGTCTCAAAAAAAAAAAAAAAAAAAAAAAAAAATTAGCTACAGTAAAATTCATAAATACCGTGATTGGGGTATGGCAAGGGACCATAAGATCACACAGATGAAAGCAGTTTACTCTGTATGGTGGGGTTGCGGGGGCAGTCCAGGGAGTGTTTCAGAACGAATCTGAGGTTTGATCAGAGTCTCAAAGATTAAAAGTTTTTAGGCAAAGGAATGAGCAAGTGAAGACTGTTTCAGGCACAGAGAATAGCATGTACAAAGGCACTGAAGCAGGAGTAAGCTGAGGCCTTTTGAGGATTACTAATATTTAATTGGGGCTGCAACACAGGTGTTTATGGCTGTGAAGTTAGATGAAGCTGGAACAACAGGTAGGAGTTAGATCACTAAGGACCTAGCATTCTGTGCTAAAGAGCTTAAACTTGACAGGGAGGAGCTATTGAACAGTTTTAGGAAGAGGAGTGACATAATTAGCTATATGTTAGGAAGGGCCAGGCTGGAGGGAATTAGGCTATAGTAAGGGATGATGAAGACATGAAATAACTAAAGCTGGCCAGTGAGGTTGGATTTGAAATACTTAGTACTTAGTAGATAGAATTGACAGAATTGCTGATAGTTTGGAGAGGTGTGTGTGTGGTTGGGGAACTGAGGGAGAGGAAAGAGGTTCTGGCCAAAGTGCCTGGGGGGATTGGGTACTGTTAAGATGTGAGCCCAGAAGCTTACTAGAGGAGCCGGGGAACAGAATCCAGAGAGATTTGGATACAGAGTTATCTGGCGGAAGCTCTGATGGCTCATCTTGTCCCACCTTCAATCCCCACCCTAATTCCTTTTCTTTTTTCCCTCCCTTTCCTCCGTCCCTTTCTTTCCTCACTTGTCTCCCCTTTTCCCCTTCCCCTCCTCTCCTCTCTCTCTCCCTCTCCCCATCTCTTTTCATTTAAAAATAACTATAGATTCACAGGAGGTGGCAAAGAAATGTACTGGGATGTCTCCTGCATCCCAACAACACCCCGCCCCATGTCAGCATCTCACACGACCACAGTACAGTATCAAAACCAAGGAATTACCATTAGTACAATCCATGGATTCAGATTTCAGTCAGTTTTACATATTGTTATGTGTGTGTTTATGCAGTTTTGTCACATTGTAGTGTGTAACCACCACCAAAATCAAGATACTCAATTTTACCATCACCATAAAACTCTCTTGTGTTACCTTTTTTTTTTTTTTCTGAGACAGAGTCTTGCTCTGTCGCCCAGGCTGGAGTGTAGTGGCATGATCTTGGCTCACTGCAAGCTCTGCCTCCCGGGTTCACACCATTCTCCTGCCTCAGCCTCCCGAGTAGCTGGGACTACAGGCGCCCACCACCACGCCTGGCTAATTTTTTGTGTTTTTAGTAGAGTTGAGGTTTCACCATGTTAGCCAGGATAGTCTCAATCTCCTGAGTGCTGGGATTACAGGCATGAGCCACCACACCCAGCCATCTCTTGTGTTACCTCTTTTATAGTTGCACTTATCCCAGGTCCCTCATCCTTGGCTTCACCAATATGCTCTCCAGCTCTATAATTGTTATTTAACGATTGTTACATAAATAGAATCATGCAGTATGTATCCTTTGGAGATTGGCTTTTTTCCCTTAGCATAACTTCTTTGAGATTCATTCAAGTTGTTCTGTGTACCAGTAGTTCACTCATTCTTATTGCAGAGTAGTATTCCATGGCGTGAATGTACCATGGTTTTAATTTTTTTTTTTTTTTTGAGATGGAATCTCGCTCTGTTGCCCAGGTTGGAGTGCAGTGGCGTGATCTCGGCTCACTGCAAGCTCCGCCTTCCGGGTTCACGCCATTCTCCTGCCTCAGCCTCCTGAGTAGCTGGGACTACAGGCGCCTGCCACCACGCCCAGAGAATGTTTTGTATTTTTAGTGGTGACGGGGTTTCACCGTGTTAGCCAGGATGGTCTCGATCTCCTGACCTCGTGATCCGCCCACCTTGGCCTCCCAAAGTGCTGGGATTATAGGCGTGAGCCACCGCACCTGGCCTCGGTTTTAATTTTTTTAGCCATTCAAACTTTGAAGGACATTTGGGTAGTTTCCAATTTGGGGGTATTATGAGTAAAGCTGCCATGAGTATTCAAATACAAGTTCCTAATTGACATCTTTACTAGGTTCAGTCTTTCAGTCCATGAACGTGGCATGTTTCTCCAATGCTCTATCAGTGTTTTACAATTTTTATCACCAATCCTGTACATATTTTGTCCAATTCATACTTAAGTATTTAATTTTTTTATTATCACCTGTCCGCTCATGCTTACTAAGTATTTAATTTTCTCTTCAGCAGTTTAAAATCTAATTTATTGGTTTCCACTTGTTCATTGAGTATATAGAAATGCAGTTGATTTTTATGTGTTGATCTGGTTATACCCTGTGACCTTCCTGAATAGTTGCAGAAGTTTTTTGTGGATTCCATGGGGTTTTCTATTAGACAGTCATGCTGTCTGCAAATCTGCAAATAGATAGTTTTCTTTCTTTTCAATCTATATGCATTTAATTTCTTTCTCATGCCTTATTGTAGTGACTAGGACTTCCAGTCTCTGTTAAATAAGAATAGTGAAAATGAGCCAGGCGCGGTGCTCACACCTGTAATCCCAGCACTTTGGGAAGCTGAGGCGGGTGGATCACCTGAGGTCAGGAGTTGAGACCAGCCTGGCCAACATGGTGAGAGCCCATCTCTACTAAAATATAAAATTAACCAGGCATGGTGGTGCATGCCCATAATCCCAGCTACTCAGGAGGCAAGGCTGGAGAGTCGCTTGAACCCGGGAGGTGGAGCAGTGAGCTGAGATTGTGTAGTTGCACTCCAGCCTGGGCAACAAGAGCAAAACTCCATTTCAAAAAAATAAATAAATAAATAGTTAACATGAATGTTCTTGCCTTGTTTCCAGTCTTAGAGGAAAAACATTCAATATTTCAGCATTAAGTATGTTAGCTTTAGGTTTTTCGTAGATGCTCTTTATGAGACTAAGGACATTTCCCTCTATTCCTTGTGTCTTAGTCCATTTTGTGCCACTATAACAGAATACCACAGACTGGGAAATTTATAAAGAACAGAAATTTATTTCTTATGGTTCTGGAGTCCAAGATCAAGGCACCAGCAGGTATGGTTCCACTCTCAGTTCCAAGATGGTGCGTTGCTGCTGTGTCCTCACGTGGCAGGCAGCAGATGTGCAAGAGAAAGCAAACCTACTCCTGCAAGTCCTTTTTTGGTGGCATTAATCCATTAATGAGGGCAGAGCCCTCATGACCTAAACACTTCCAAAAAGTCCCACCTCCCAACACTGTTGCATTGAGGATTCAGTTTTCAACACATGACTTCGGGGAACATATTCATTCAGATCATAACACCTTGTGAACTAGATCATGAATCGGTGTCGAATTTTGTCAGATGTTTTTTCTGCATCATTTCTGTGATCATATTATTTTCATTCTTTAGTTTGTTGGTATAGGGGATTAAATTGATTGGTTTTTAAATATATTGGATCAGCTTTGCATGACCTGGAATCAATCCCACTTTCTTGTGGAATATTATTTTTTATATACATTGTTTGATTTTGCTAAAATTTTATTGAGGATTTTTGTGTCTAAGTTCATGAGAAATATTGATGTATAGTTTTATTTTCTGCTATCTTTTTCTGGTGTTGGCATCAGGGTAATACTGGCCTTATGAAATTAGTTAGGAAGTGTTCCTTCTATCTTCTGGAAGAGATTACGTAAACTTTGTATTAATTCTTTGACTGTTTGGTGAAATTCTCCAGTGAAACCATCTAGGCCTGGAGATTTCTTTTCTGGGAGCTTTTAAATTACAAATCCCGCCGGGCGCGGTGGCTCAAGCCTGTAATCCCAGCACTTTGGGAGGCCGAGGCGGGCGGATCACGAGGTCAGGAAATCGAGACAATCCTGGCTAACACCGTGAAACCCCGTCTCTACTAAAAAATACAAAAACTAGCCGGGCGTAGTGGCAGGCGCCTGTGGTCCCAGCTACTCAGGAGGCTGAGGCAGAAGAATGGCATGAACCCGGGGGGCGGAGCTTGCAGCAAGCCGAGATGGCACCACTGCACTCCAGCCTGGGGGACAGAGCGAGACTCCGTCTCAAAAATAAATAAATAAATAAATTACAAATCCAATTTCTTTAATAGTTATAGGACTATCCAGATCTTCTTTTCATTGTGACTGAGTTTTGGTAGTTTGTGGTTCTTGAGGAATCGGTCCATTTCTGATAAGTTGTCAGATATTTATGAATGTAAAGTTATCTGTAGCATTCATTTATCTTTCTTTCTTTCTTTTTTTTTTTTGAGACGGAGTCTCGCTCTGTCGCCCAGGCTGGAGTGCAGTGGCCGAATCTCAGCTCACTGCAAGCTCCGCCTCCCGGGTTTACGCCATTCTCCTGCCTCAGCCTCCCGAGTAGCTGGGACTACAGGCGCCCGCCACCTCGCCCGGCTAGTTTTTTTTTGTATTTTTTTAGTAGAGACGGGGTTTCACCATGTTAGCCAGGATGGTTTCGATCTCCTGACCTCGTGATCCGCCCGTCTCGGCCTCCCAAAGTGCTGGGATTACAGGCTTGAGCCACCGCGCCCGGCCTCGTTTATCTTTCTAATGGCTTCAGGGTCTGTTGTAATATTCCCTGTTTCATCTCTGATGATGATTTATATCTTCTCTCTTTTTATCTTTATCAGTTTTTAGATGTTTATCAATTTTATTGAATTTTTTCCTCAAAAAACTAGTTTTTGTTTCATTAATTTTCCCTATTATTTTTCTGTTTTCTATTATTTACCTTTCTCTTTCCTTTCCAAGAGCTGATGTTTTTTTCTCTTCATAGGTTCCAACTCCATCTCCAAGGCCAAGAGTTTTCACCCCTCAGTCATCACCAGCGATGCCCTTGGCACCTTCCCATCCTAGCCCTTATCAGGGCCCCAGGATGCAGAATTTAAGTGACTACAGGGCACCTGGGTCCCAGGCCATCCAGCCTTTGCCTTTGGGCCCTGGGGTAAGGCCTGGTGAGTGAGTCACTGAAGATCTGTTTGGGCAGAGCACAGAGGTCTCAGGAAGGCAACTGGCATGGCCAGCATGGATTTGGGAAGCTGTATATCTGTCTAGTGAGGGGAGCTTGGAAGTTGAAGTCTGAATTCCTAATGCTATCACTGGCTTCGTACCTTTGGCAATATACCAAAGTGTTGTGTTGCTTATCTCAACCCTATGGGATTGTTTTGAAGGTCAAATAAGGAATACAGTTAAAAATATTTTGTAAATTATAGATTTCCATATACGTGTATTAATCATTTATTATTATTAATTTTTTATTGCTATCCTGTTTCTCCTTGATATGCTCTGAGATGCTCCTGACTTGAAGTTTAGTGACAAATGACCTATTTCTGTTCTACCTCAGCTTCATCTCAGCCACAGCTATTAGGAGGGCAAAGGGTGCAAGCTCCTAACCCAGTGGGATTCCCTGGGACATGGCCTCTTCCTGGTTCCCCTCTACTCATGGCATGCCCAGACATCACGCAACCTGGCTCTACCTCCCTGCCTGAGACTCCTAGACTGTTCCCTCTGCTTCCTCTGAGACCACCAGGTCCCGGCCACATGGTCTCCCATGCCCCAGCCCCTCCTGTGAGCTTCCCTGTGCCATACCTTCCAGGGGGCCCAGGTGCCCCATGCTCTAGTGTCCTCCCAACCACTGGCATCTTGACTCCTCACCCAGGTCAGTCTTCCCTCCATGGATCCCTCTTCTGGGTTATTGCCTCCCCTACCCCTCCAACTACTTTGGGAGTCTTTCCTCAAGTCAGAGGCTAGGGCCCTGTGGGGTGGAGGGTGGCCAGGAGTGTAGATGGTCTGCAGAGGGAGGTATGGTGGATTCCAACTCAAAGAATGCTTCCAGCCTTCAGATCAAAAATTTCCAGTGTTTTTCACTATGCCCCTAAAAACCTCTATCTTTTTATCCTATAGGACCTCAAGATTCCTGGAAAGAAGCTCCAGCCCCCAGGGGAAACCTCCAGAGGAACAAGGTCAATGCATCTGTCCCCACCCACTCCCTCGCACATTCACCAGTGACCATGTTCTAATTCCTTAGAGGATTCAGTCAGTCCTTCCCCTTCTCAGACTGTCCCCGCCCTCCCCCCACTTACTCTTCTTTCCTCAGGACCCTCCTCTTTCTCTTTCCCTCTTACTCACATACACCAGTCTCGTCACTTCCCAGTTTCCCATACTCACTCCTCTGCCTCCTTGTTCACTATCATTCCTGCCACTCCCCAAAACCAGAGCCATAGAGTCTCTCAGCTCAGACTCATGTGTCTTTCCTTCTATCTCTTTAGCTGCCAGAGGCATTTATGCCCCCAGCACCAATTACTGCTCCAGTTATGAGCCTCACCCCTGAGCTTCAAGGGATTCTTCCCTCACAGCCCCCTGTCTCCGGTGTGAGTCATGCTCCCCCAGGAGCTCCAGGAGAACTCAGCTTGCAGGTAACAGGAACAATGTATTCCCCTCCCTTGGGAAACCTTCCAGCCCTCCTTGGGTGCAAGTCATGGTAGATGGGCCTCATTCCTCAAGGCAGAGACCGTCTCTGAGCTGAGGGAGACTGGGGACAGGTACCAGGTGTCCTTACTGCAGAGAAAGGGAGGCTGCTCATCTCCCCACCTCTGCTCTGATGGGAACAGTATGACTGTGAGTCGCTGGGGACTAGTCCTTAGGGAAGCCATGAGAAGGACAGATTGCCCCTCTGGCCTTTCTCCCTGCTTCTTTATCAGCAGCTTCAGCACCTGCCACCTGAGAAGATGGAAAGGAAGGAGCTGCCCCCAGAGCATCAGTCCTTGAAGAGCAGCTTTGAGGCACTTCTCCAACGCTGCTCCCTGTCTGCAACTGACTTAGTGAGTCTGAACCTTCTCCACAGTGCCTTCCTTGCACCCTTTGCTGGTTCCAGGACCCCTCAGCTGTGGACCAGTTCCTTGTGTGACTCTCTTCTCACTGCCCTGAACATGCTGTCTCTATCTTGTACTTAATTAATGTCTGTGTGGAGCTGGGGAGAGACTTCGAGTCTGGTCTGAAGTCTAGCTCCTTGACAGTAGGACCCAGCAGCATTGAGACCTAAAGACAGCAGAGGTACTGGAAGGAGGGTGGAGCCAGGAGTAAGGAAGTCTGCCATTCCCTTGCTGGCTGTGTCGGCTTGAGCAAGTTGCTTACCCTTCTTGGGCCTTCATTCCCTCCTCTGTGAAATGAAGCCATTCTAGCTGTAATATGCTGTGATTCTTTTTTTTTTTTTTTGAGATGGAGTCTCACTCTATTGCCCAGGCTGGAGTGCAGTGGTGCGATCTCGGCTCACTGCAAGCTCCGCCTCCCGGATTCACGCCATTCTCCTGGCTCAGCCTCCTGAGTAGCTGGGATTACAGGCACCTGCCACCACACCTGGCTAATTTTTTGTATTTTTAATGGAGATGGGGTTTCACCATGTTAGCCAGGATGGTCTCAATCTCCTGACCTTGTGATCCGCCCACCTCGGCCTCCCAAGGGGCTGGCATTACAGGCATGAGCCACCGCGCCTGGCCTAATATGCTATGATTCTTTATGGCCCTGTGTGGTGTTAGCCTTAGGGGCGGGGGTTGGAATCCACTTCTTTCCCTGCAGAAGACAAAAAGGAAGCTGGAAGAGGCAGCCCAGCGTCTGGAGTGTCTATATGAGAAGCTCTGTGAGGGGACAGTAAGTACACCTACCTGTGCTCCCACTGCCTCCTACCCTTCCACCATGACCATGGCCAAAGGAAGCCCAGTGTCTTTTCTTCCCATAGGTCTCACTGACCTGGGTTCCCCACAAAATATGTGCATCTTGCCTGGACTGGGCCCAGAACTTAAGTCTTCCCTTATCCCTTCCATGCTGCCAGGGTAGGGACTGGGTTGGGCTCGCTAACCTAAGGGTCATTCCCTCCACAGCTCTCACCTCATGTCGTGGCCGGGCTCCATGAGGTTGCCCGATGCGTGGATGCAGGAAGCTTTGAGCAGGGCCTCGCAGTGCATGCCCAGGTGGCGGGCTGCAGCAGCTTCAGCGAAGTGTCCAGCTTCATGCCTATCTTGAAGGCAGTCCTCATCATTGCTCATAAGCTGCTGGTCTAAACCAGGCAGCCTCTCTTGCTAGGAGGCCACTTCTGCTGTTACTTAACTCCTCCCTGCAGAAGAGGGGACTTTTGCAACAGATTCTGTTTGTTTTTCCCGACTCTTTTCCTTGCCGCCAGGTATGTGATGCTGTAGGCTTGACTCCAAACCAGCTGAGTGCCTGCTTTTTACTCCTTTATGCCTGGCCTTCTAGGATCTGTCCAAGACACTCTCAGGCCTGGAGGCAGGGCATAGAGTCAGTTCTTCACTCTCCCTAATACTGCACTCTGTAAGGACCTGGGGCCGAATATCTTCTCCCCCAGGGATCTTCTGTTTACATGGCTTCTGAGAGGGTGAACAGGATTGTTACTTTTAAGTCTACCTCTGCTGTGACCCATCATGTGGGTCTTTTGTTTCTCCCGTCTGTGGTTTATGAGCCTGCCCTTACCTTTCCCTGCCTCTGACTTAGTATTTCCAGGTCTGTATTTCTCTGTAGCCCAGGGTATGGGGTAGAGCTGACTGCTGTTCACCCTTTGAACAAGTCATGGACGTGAGGGATGGGTGCTGAGGAGAACCAAGAGAGGAAACTTTGGCGCTGTTAAAATGGAATTTCTCATGTGCCAGCATTATTAAGGGTGGGCTAGGTTGGATGGAAGGTGAAAGGGGTGAACTGCCTTTTGCTGGAAGCTATCTTAGGCTGTGAGATAGGAGCAGGGGAACCACAGCCTATGGGGAACTCCCCTTGACTCCACCTATGTTGGAGCCTTAGCCCAAGGCCATTCCTTCTGTGAGGATAAAGCCCAGTTCTGTATTCTCTTCCAGCACTGCTCCTCAAGGGTTGGGGGCCCTTCTACCTTGCAGCCACCACATGTCCCAGGGCTACCTTCTCGGACTGGATTTGCATTTGTGGCACTGCGTTTGGATTTGCATTTGTGGCACTGTGTTTGATGCAGTGATGTACTTAATGGTGCAATAAAGCTGCTTCGATTTGGTTTCCTCTGTCATCTCCCAGTCATTGTCTCCTCTGGGTTCTATTTTGCCATTACCTTCCTAGTCCTCTTTATTCTTGCTTCCTGCACCCTAGTAAGGCAGGGGAGAGGCTTAGGGAGAGATAAATCAAGAAAGTTAAAGGAAGGTGTCCAGCTCCACTGAATTAGGTTCTCTCCTTGCAGCATTTGTGGTCACTCTGCTGGGTGTGTTGGGGGCAGGGGGGTTGTCTCTCTTCATCCGTGCCTGGTGTTCAGTTCCAGGGTTTTCCGCACCCCACTTCAGGGCTGAGCTCAGCTATACAAAGGGACTGGGTGTGAAGCCAGGGGATACTAGCCCTAATCCTGTTGTAGATCCCATCATGTCTGTGGGCTAGATGTGTGTGTGTTTGGGAGGGAGGGATTGTTAGGCAGTATTTGTTTGTAAAGCCACTTGCTCTTCAGATAATACTTGCACTAACTTCTATTGATGAAGCAGTGTGAGCCCCAGCAAAGTCCTTTCCCAAAGTGTCTTTGAAGCCAAGAGCCCATTGAAGGGAAGAAAGGCCGGGAGAGGGGATTAGTTTGTTCAGCAGCTGTGAATTTCAGTGGGAGGTTGATGAACTCCGAAGTCTTTGTTTAAATTAAAGTGGGGGAGAAAAAAGCCGCTGCTGGAGCGAGAGCCCCACTTGGGGCCCTGAACTAACACAAGGAGAAGTCTGAACTGCAGGGAGCTGTGTACTGACTGCGAAGACTTTTCCCAAACACTTTCGGAAAAGGTGTTGTGAGAAGACAAGGGGGCGGAGTGGCGGATTAGCATGTGAAATGAAGTTTTCATTGACTCCAGTGGGGGTAGAAGGCTATTTTAATGGCATTTTGTTCTCCTATTTTCTCTTCTTGAGCTCTTTAGATATATTGTTTTGCTAAGACAGGCTTTCTTCCCCCTTCTTTCCAGTCTGAGGATTGCCTCTATGGGAGCCAACATAAATATTTCTCCTCCAGGAATGCGGGTTAATTAAAAGGAAATGAATGAGTGGAAGCATCCAATCCAGACCTACAATAGGCGAGTGCCCTGGCCTGCCCTCCCCTCCCACCACCGCCAGCACCACCAGCGCCGAAGACGACCCGGTCTCTGTCTTTGCCCTAACCTGCTGCTAAGGCCAGTTGAGACTGCGATTCTTTTCAAAAAGAAAAAGCTCTGCCTGTGTGTAGGCTCACAGGCCAGGGACAGGAAGGAGACAGTGTTTTGCCCACCCCAACCAATTTCCTTGTCACTTCTCAGGACCTCCCTCTCTTTCTGTCTTCTGACTGAGACAGATGGGCTCCTGAAGAGCACACGAGAGGTGGGAAGGGGCCTGTGCTCTGCACTCATCCCACAGTAACTTACTAGTTGGGGGAAGAAGCCAGTCATCTTTCTCAGCATCAGTTTAAATCTGTAAAACAAAAGGTTTGACTAGCTGACCTCAAAGATGTCTTCCCAACCACCATTTCTGGAGTTGTCTACTTTGTAAAGGGACCACGGCCCTGGCGATTGAGTATAAGATGAGAACTTAAACTCCATGATGCAGCAATGGCAGTGGTTGTTCACCACTGTCTCCACTGTGGTGTTTGTTGAATGAACAAATGAACAAGTGGATATTGCAAAAGGAAGGGAAAAGCATACAGATCCAAGGCAGCTCAGTCATGTTTTCTTGATAGAACTGGAATGAATCTGGTATCCATTTGGGGATATAAAACAATAACCTATGAAATAATGTTCTGGCAGCATGACATATTTAGAGTGCTGACCTGGAGTTATCAAATATGAAGCACAATAGTTCTCCTGCTTTTATGCTAAGAGACTTCCTGGAGAATGCAGCTTTACTTTACAACATTGTACTTTTAAATTTTCTAGGTGCCTTGCCAAACTTTCTTTGTGTACATTATCAAGTAATTCTGCAAAGTGGGACAGGTAGGTTAGTATATGCTGCTTCTTGATTAAGGAGAAAAGGTGAGTTGGGAGGCTCAGATAAAAGTGGAGGGAAGGTGTGAAGGGCCTTTTGCTGATAGAGCTGGAAATGAAGCACTAGGAACCCCTGAAAGGAAGTGTATCCCCGGTCAGGAAGGGGAAACTCTCTCCTCAGTAAGTGTTGGTAAGACCAGAAGGTATGTGGGTGAGGCCAGGGGTTTGGGATCTGACCTGGCTATTGCCTTAATTTGGATTATGGGAACCCTTGACTCTTACAGATGAGCCCCTAGAGTCTTGGCTTTTGTTGCTTGGAGCCAGTCACACTGCTTTCTCCTACTCTGGGAGAGGAAGGTTGAGGTCATCTAACATCTGACCAGTTCTGCTCTAGAAGAGCTGCCCAGCCCCAGACCTGGGACTGTCCTAGGGCAAGGAAGCTGGCTGGGGAGCTCCTTGGGCTACAGAGGGTCTGTCAGGGATTGGTTCTTCCCTACCCAAGGTCTTGCTCTGTTTCATAAACAAGTCCCTGCTGTGCTCCTCTCTGAGAATAAAACCAGAATACTCAAGTACCACAAGCAGCAAGCTCATGGCTATTGAGTGAATGTATTAGAAGATTTATATAGATGATTTACTAATCCTTGGCAGCTTAGCCTCAATCCAGATAACTGGTTGGGCCACCAGGGAAGGGAGGCTCTAGGGAGGATGGTATCCTGCCAAGAGGGGAGGGAGGAGAGAGCCCACAGGTTGTATCTGTTACCACACCCCACCCCAATATCCTCAAGAATAAGTGCAGTACCTAGAAAAAGAGCACATATCACAATGACTGCAATAAATTAAGGTTCAAGGTGCTGAACTTCCTATTAGCAACAGTTTCATTGCAGGAAGTTTACTCATGGAAGGAAGATATCCAGTGCTGTGAATCCTGCCTGTTTGAGAACCAGGTTAGTGATAAGGAAGGGTCTCAGTTTCTCCTTCTTATGACCTGCCCTAGAGGTGCAGACCAGGATCTGAACAGGAAAGTGGCTTTATTTACCTCAGTCTTGGCTCAGAGGAACAAAGATCCTTTGGGGAAGAAGAAGAGGTAAAGTTGGTTGCTAGGAGGAAGTAGGTCAGGAGAAGGTAGAAGGTACCTTTAAAGGGTAGGAAATGACTGTAATCAGCCCTTAACGTATTTCCTAGACCTTTGGGGTGTGTATCTGGAGTCCCTTGGGTGATTGTCTAGGAAGGTCATTGCCCCACTAGTAAAATCTATCATGACATGATACCATAAGGATGAGTAGCACCCTTGGTGTTCAAATCAGCACTCCAGAGGAGCTCCCTCTTCCTGCATCTTCAACTTTTGCCTCTAGGAACCAACCCCAAAGACATGCTTTGCCGGGGCCAGTTTCCTTAGTTTTTCTGGGAAAGAAAGGAAAGGGAGAAGAGAGAAAGCATTCAAGATTCCTGGGGAGTCTAGGTCAGCAGGTAGCAGGGGAGGAGCTGTGCAGAAGAGAGGGGCAGCAGTGGGCAAAAGGGCAAAGCTTTGGCTTTACCTGGGCCCTGCGTGTCTGAGAAGGGTTCTTCCAGCGCCTAAGGCTTGATAGGCTAGGTCAGACATTAAGGCTACTAGGAAAGGGGAGGAGGAACACCTGTTCTCATCCTAATCCAAGGAAGATCAGTAGCTCAAAGCCTGAGTTCTCAGTCAGACCTAGGTGTGGCTGCGAGGAGGCTTCAAACAGCCCTAGGAGAGCACAGAGGAATTGGGGAAACAGGCCGGAAAGTGGCAAACTTCGGAGACATTGCAGTCTCTCCTTCTCAGGATCCCTAGGTCTGGAGCGGGTTCCCCTTTACCTAGGTTCCACAGTTACTGGGGTCTCTAAAAGAAGCCAAGAACCGGTGGGAAAAGGAGGGGGCAGAGGAAACGCTTAGGGTTTTCTCCCGGGTTTGTGCGCAGCGCCCCCCCGCGGCCGCTCTGCGCGGCTGCAGAAGTACTTGGTGACCCGCCGGCGGCACTGCTCGCAGCGGACTGCGCAGCACCAGTGGAACTTGCAGTTGCAGCTGGACACGGTCTCGGCCCGGCGCTCCTCCACCGCCAGCCCGCAGTCCCCGCAGAGCCGGCGGCAGCTGCGGCGTTCCCAGCGACCCAGGGCCCGCCCGCGCCTCAGGCACTCTCGGCCTTCGGTGCCCAGCAGTCCTAGCGTTTTGTTCTCCAGGCAGTAGTCCGGGGAGTCCTCCAGGTGCACCAGCTCCCGGGTGGAGATGGAGCGAAAGGTGTCGGCGATGGCGCCGCGGCCGGCAGCGCTGTTGCCAGCACCCTGCAGCAGGTCTACCTTGAGTGCTGCGTGGTACTTCTCCTTCAGGTGCGCGCCCACCTCGCGGAACTCGGGCAGCTGCAGCCAACAGGTCTGCGTGGTGCAGCTGCCAGACACGCCGTGGCACTTGCACGTACGTTTCATGGTGCCCTTCACCGCCTGGGGAGAGAGCTAAGAGTGAGAGACCCGAGATTAAGCGCGTGGCGAGTTTAACTGCCCCTGCGGGAGTTGCGAGGAGTCTAGTTAGTCTACTGGGCCAGCCCACTTGGTACCTTATTTTGCCAGTCTTTTAAATGAACTGAAGAGTTGTCCACACCTGGAGCTCGCAGTGGATGGAGCCAGCAGCTGCCTATTCCCGAGGGCTGCGGGACTCACCTTGCGGCCAGCCTCGTTGTTGTGCAGGTTCATGGCTGCCCGTGCATCCTGTCCTGTTTCCAGGGCATCGACAAACTGCTTGGAAATCGCCTCTCCGAAGCCCACATTGTCGCTGCAGCCTCCCCACAGCCAGCCTTGGCCCCCTGGAAAAGTGCGGGGGGAGGACAGGTCATTGAGCAAGCGGGCGCAGAGCCTCCTGGGCTGCTGTTTCTAACTGGGTTCGGGGTGGGGGGGTCCAGGATAGGAGAGGATTAAGGTTGGGCGAGTACCCTGTATCCAGATCAGTTGCCGTCTATATTTGTTTTTGCCACCTTTACACGCCCACTTCCAGGTTTAGCCAATCCCCTGCTCAGGGTTCAATGACGTAAGTAGTTGCGGAGTGGATTCTTTGCAAGGCGCCAGGACACTCCTCTGCCAACAGTGCCTCTTCCCATGGGCAGAGGGTGCACGTGCCCTGCTGGTGATTGAGGTCCAGAAGGGACAAAACGGTGCCAAAAAGATGAGGAAAGCTCAAGCATTGGGTGGGAAAGAGGGGTACAATTGAAATATGGAACAATGATGTTGGAAATTGGTCAGGAGGGCACAGGATTGGAGACGGCACTGGAGGTAAAGAGTGGAAAGTAGACGGGGATAGGCAACACGGAAGGAA
The DNA here is from genome assembly GCF_007565055.1 of Rhinopithecus roxellana. Lineage (NCBI taxonomy): Eukaryota > Metazoa > Chordata > Mammalia > Primates > Cercopithecidae > Rhinopithecus > Rhinopithecus roxellana. The sequence goes on from NC_044559.1 coordinate 72,899,878, forward strand.
GTTCCCCTTGTGTTTGAGAGAAGCAACAGAGGAATCCCCAGAGTGTTGCTTCTTTATTATTATGTTTAAATTAAGGAAACTACTCAATGAGACAAGAAGGTCCTAAGCTACATTTAGCCTGGCTTGTCATTGTAGCGCTTGGGATCAAACTCGTTCACCCATCTTCCGCATGATTTTCTTCATATTTAGAAAAATACAGCTCTTCTTCACCCTCACTAGGTTTTTCATTCTTTATGTGAATTGAGCTGGCCTATGGTACCCATCCCCACATTACTACTCACCCAGTTGCCCATTGCGGGAGTCATCACAGCCACAGTTATCAAAATCTCCAAGGCTGCAGTTTCTAGTCAGGGTGTACATGACTCCAGCAGAACTGATGGCATGCACAAATGCTGTCTCCCGATTAGCTAGCAGGAACCAAAAATCCAGAGTTAGAGGGAGGGGTTGCAGCTTAAAGAAATACCAGACATGCTACCTTTCTTTAATAACCATCATTATATCCTCTTTCCCTAGCTCCATCCTATTTCCCTATCTTTATTATTATTTTTTAACTTTTATTTTTTGCAGAGAGAGGGTCTCACTATGTTGCCCAGGCTTGTCTGGAACTCTGGGCTCAGTCTTCCTACCGTGTCCTCCCGAAGAGCTTGGGATTACAAACTTGAGCCACTGTGCCTGGCCTTCCCATCTTTATAGTGTATCTTACCCTCTTCCATGGTCTGCTCCATCCCTGGCATTAGCCCTACTCTTCTCACCTACTGTCATTTCAGGTCACACATTTTATGACCAGGTGACGAGGGTACTGTTGACACACATGATTGTAAATGATTTAGGTTGGAAAGAGCCTGAGGAAGAAATGGGGAGGGAGATGAATCTGAAGGCTAGGTTGTAAAGAACCCATCCCCACTTCCTCCTGGAACACTGGGGCCTAAGAGTCATGTGCAGTTAGTCTTGAAAAGAACCTCTGATTGGCAGCTCTTTCATTGACTGGCATGGCCACTCTTTATCTTATCTTCTCCCTGGGAATCTGTCACTCTCCACTTGCCCAGTCTCCAAGTCACTCTCCACTTGCCCAGTACCTCTCTGCTAAGGAAGGGGCTAAGGAGTATGAGGAATTGTAACCTCTGCCTACTTCCTGATATTACTTACATTGTGAGGAGACCTTTAGCCAACTGGGAGGCCAAGGATGGTATGGGATTGGGAGTAAGGCAATATCCATTTGTTGAGCAATGAGAGTGTTGAGAAAGAAAGAAAAAACTCTATAGGTGGGAAAAAGGAAGTAGAAAAGGAAAAGAGAAGATCCTGGAGAGGGATATGACCTAAGAGAAGAGAGCAGGTGAGGAATAAGTGTGTCGAGGAGACAAGGGACTATCCCTGGGGCTCTAACCTGTGACCAGGGGTTCCAGGGAGCTGTGGCTGAGGCTTTTCTTACCACTGCGAAGCCCACCATGGCTGGACAGCTGCAGAGCTCTCTCAGGGCAGTTCCAGCGGTCCCAGGCAAACTGATACTTGCATTCTTCAATACCACTCTGGGCACCAGCTGCCACACTGCTGGAGTAAATCAGGTAAGCCTGTAGGGACATAGGGGTAAAAACTCAGACTGAACTTAGGAGGAATTTACCCTAAACTGACCAAACACCTCCCTTCCTGCTCACTCTCCCATCCCTCCAAAATAATGATGGAGTAAGCACTTTAAATATGCTGTCTCATTTGACATCACAGATAACCTGTGAAATAGGCACTATTTTATAGATTAGGAAACCGAGGCTCAGGGAATGAGCTAAAGTGATTTTCCCAAAGTCGCAGAGCTAGCAAATGGCAGAACTAGAAATGAAACCAGTTTTATCAGACTCTAGTCCCTGTCATCCTTTATTCACCTTTATTCATTAAACTATCCTACCTCTCCAAAATGAGTCCAAATCACACAATTCATGAAATTTAAGCAGTTCTCATCACATGACCATCTTAGAAAATAACATTTTGGAACTGAAAATGCCCATGAATGTAAAGATCATGTAGTACAATTCCAGCATTTTAAACATGGGAAACTGCATCCCACCATGGGGCACTGAGAAGGATGTGTGACTTTGCAGCCTGACACCTATAAAAGGCTGTTGACTTTTATGGCTCTGGAAATTCTAGCCATAAATTCAGAATTAGTGCTCCTGAGTTCTTATCTTGGCTCTGACAATAGCTTGCTATGTGGTTTTAGATGTGTCCCTAACACCCTCTGGGTCTCAGTCTTTCTATCTGTAATATATACAGCATAACAAAAGATGTGGATATAATGAAAAATCTGCATTTATCATCTTTAGTCAACAGGCTAAGATTAGTGAAATCCATATCAATTAAAGGAATTTGTTCTTACCTTTGGACCAGTCATCAGGAAATTGTTCACTGACCTATAAGAGAAAAAACAAAAACAGAATATAATGCAGAGACACCAACTTGTTTCTGCTTCCAAGAGTGGTAAGAATTACTTCAGCACATGTAATTAATAGGAAGAAAGGGCAACTAGTTTTACCCAGGAAACACTGTGCATAACAAACCTACTAAAGATAATTTACAGCCAGGTGGGGTGGCTCATGCCTGTATTCCCAGCACTTTGGGAGGCTGAAGCAGGCGGATCACTTGAGGTTGGGAATTCGAGACCAGCCTGACCAAACATGGCAAAACCCCGTCTCTGCTAAAAATACAAAAATTAGCGGGGCACGGTGGTGGACACCTGTAGTCCCAGCTACTCAGGAGGCTGAGGCATGAGAATCACTTGAACCTGGGAGGTGGAGGTTGCAGTGAGCCGAGATCATGCCACTGCACTCCAGCCTGGGCAACAGAGCGAAATTCCATTTAAACACACACACACACACAGTAGAAAAGAACATTAATAAAATTAGTATAATTTCCTTGCATTGTTAAAGCCAGGTAAAATTTCTAGTACCATAAACTTGATAGTAATGGTTGCTGATTATTCTGCCATGAAGTGGGGAGACAGCTAGCATTAACTCCTGACTATATTCCTTATGCTCTACTCTCAGTATTTTACATGTTGATCTTGTTAAATCCTTACTGTCTCAGGCATTATTATCTCTATTTTGCAAATAGGAAATCTGAGACTCCAGAAAAGTTAAACATGTGTTCAGGCTCACCCAGCTAATAAGTGAGTAAAGCAGGATTTGAATCCAAGTTCATCTGACTCTATGGGATGTTAGAAGGATACTTCTCTAATTAGGAAGAGGTAAACAGTGGAATCTCTAGGGATTGAGTTGTAATTAAACTCTAAAAATAAGTAATCTGACTTGGGAAAATGGCTTGGCTGCCCCTTTTAAAACTAAAAATGGGCTAAGTGCAGGGGCTCACGCCCATAATCCTACCACTTTGGGAGGCTGAGGTGGGTGGATCACCTGAATCCAGGAGTTCAAGACCAGCCTAGGCATCATGGTGAAATCCAGTCTCTACTTAAAAAAAAAAAAAATAGCTAGGCATGGTGGTATGTGCTTATCATCCCAGCTACTCAGGTGGCTGAGGCACAAGAATCACTTGAACACTGGAGGCAGAGGCTGCAATGAGCTGAGATTGCACCGCTGCACTCCAGTCTGGGTGACAGTGAGATTCTGTCTCCAAAAAACAAAAAAACAAAAAAAAAAACTAAAACTAAACTAAAAATGAACTTGCCATATGACTTAGCAATTGCACTCTTGGGCATTTATCCCAGAGAAATGAAGACTTATTTTCACTCAGAAAGTTGTACCTAGATGCTCATAGCCACTTTATTCATAATAGTCAAAAATTGGAAACTACCCAATGTCCTTCAAAGGGTGAATGGTTTAGAAAACTGTGCTACATTCATACCATGGAATATTAACAATAAAAGGGACTGGTCTGTTGATACATGCAACAACTTGGATGAACCTGAAGGAAGTTACGGATGATTAAAGTCAATCTCAGAAGGATACGTACTGCATGATTCTATTTACATAACAATAGTGAAATAATATACATTATATAATTATAGAGCTGGAGGACAGATTAGTGGTTGCCAAGGATTTGGGATGGGGGATGGATGTGGCTATAAAGAGTAACATGAGAAAGTCTTGGGGGGATGGCCAAATGTCTTGACTATGGTTATACAAGGCTACACATGCCAAAATTGCATAAAGCCACACACATGAGTACATGTACAAACAAGTGCGTGTAAAAATGGTGAAGTCTGAATAAGCTTCGTGGATACTGTACTAACATTGTAAGGTGTTCACACTGGGGGAGGTTGGGGCAAGCGTACATGGGACTTCCCTGTACATTTCTTCCCTGTACATGTCTTGCAAATCTATATCTAAAAATAAAAAGTTAAATATATATGTACATACACACATGATCTGCGGGGCTAGAGACTTGGAGAATGACTTCAGTATAGGCATTTGAAAATCAGAATCTATTATCTTTCTTTTTCCATTATAATGTGAGGAAGTAATATGGGAATTATTATGTATTGTTCCATGAAATCTGGTGTACCCCTGCAATTCTGAAGGTCAATAAGATGCTGAACATCACCAGAAAGGGGATTGGAAATGAAATAGACCAAGAAAGTTTAGTCTCTTGTCAGGCCAAAAGAGCTTGACTGACTCTCTTCATACAAAACACATATAACACCAAAAATGTGAGTAGTTTTTGAAAACCAGTATTAACAAACTAAGAGGCTGCCATATGAGAAGATGAAAAAGATTCTAAATGAGTTGTAATAGAATTTTAGAAAATCAAAATTACTATGAAGTCTAGCAAAACTAAGGCTTTTTTTTTTTTTTTTTTTTTTTTTTCTGACAGAGTCTCACTCTGTCGCTTAGGCTGCAGTGCAGTGGCGTGATCTCGGCTCACTGCAAGCTCTGCCTCCCGGGTTCACGCCATTCTCCTGCCTCAGCCTCCCAAGTAGCTGGGACTATAGGCACCCGCCACCACGCCAGGCTAATTTTTTTTTTTTTTTTTTTTTTTTTTTTTGTATTTTGGTAGAGACAGGGTTTCACTGTGTTAGCCAGGATGATCTTGATCTCCTGACCTCGTGATCCTCGGCCTCCCAAAGTGCTGGGATTACAGGCGTGAGCCACCACGCCTGGCCACTAAGGCCTACTTTTTAAAGCTTGGTAGGCAACCTTAAGTCAACTGAAAAGAAGCACTGGTCGGTCAGGTGTAGTAATACCAGCAAAACACAAAATATAATTCAGAATGACTTAAATGAATTCACAATTTCCAAAGCCGTTATAGGTTTGGAGATGAATTTCTGATCCTTAAAGACATGTCAGAGGAGTCAGTCAAGCCGCTTTGCCTTGGGGAAAGGGGCCTGAGCTTGTTCTGACTCAGAAAGGCACTTTTTATGTTAAGAATAATGTTCAAAGATTTGGACATTACCAAGCCTGACATAGCTAGTTCCCATTTTCCTTAAGATAGAAATTACCAGGAAAGAAAACAAAACAGCAAAGCAAATTGAGTGACAAAAAGCTTTGCCATAGCCAGGGTGAAGAGTCTTCCTGTGAAAGGAGTCTAAATCAGAACTACAGGGAGTGATAGACAGAGATTCTAGAGAATTATTTCCTGGAAGATTCTACAATATGCAAGGATTTGTATGATGTCCTGGTCTAGCCCAACTGATCAATGAATGAGACTTAATTGAGTACCTGTCATGGAACAACACTATAGGCCTTATTTGGACAACATTCCTTTAAAGTGATAGGTGTTTTTGTTTTGTTTTGCTTTGTTTTGTTTTTCTGAGACAGAGTCTCGCTCTATCTTGCCTAGGCTGGAGTGCAGTGGTGCGATGTCAGCTCACTGCAGACTCCACCTCCTGGGACTTGTGTTTTTTGTTTGTTTGTTTTTTGAGATGGAGTCTTGTTCTGTCTTGCCCAGACCGGAGTGCAGTGGCACGATCTCGGCTCACTGCAGCCTCCGCCTCCCAAGTTCAAGTGATTCTTCTGTCTCGGCCTCCCAAGTAGCTGGGATTACAGGCATGTGCCATCATGCCTGGCTAATTTTGTAATTTTATAGAGACGGGGTTTCACCATGTTGGCCAGGCTGGTCTCGAACTCCCAACCTCAGGTGATCTGCCCGCCTCGCATCCCAAAGTGCTGGGATTACAGGCGCGAGCCACTGCGCCGGGCCGACTTGTGTTGTTAACCTCTAAGTTATTTGCAGACATATTTGAACCTTATGGCTGGCTTATTCATATCCAAAATATCCTATATTAAGAAAAGACTTGGCTGGGCACAGTGGTTCATGCCTGTAATCCCAGCACTTTGGGAGGCCAAGGCAGGCAGATCTTGAGGTCAAGAGTTTGAGACCAGCCTGACCAACATGGTGAAACCCCATCTCTACTAAAAGTACAAAAATTAGCCGGGCGTAGTGACGCATGCCTGTAATCCCAGCTACTCAGGAGGCTGATGAAGGAGAATCACTTGAACCCGGGAGGTGGAGGTTACAGTGAGCCGAGATTGCACCACTGCACTCCAGCCTGGGCGACAGAGCGAGACTCCATCTCAAAAAAAAAAAAAGAAAAGACTGTCCTGTAGTGAGTACCAAAGGAGGAGGATCTTGTTCTTAGTCAATGAAACAATGGCATGGTTTCCTTTTGGAAGTAAAATATAGATTTCAGAAAACATAGTGAGTGTGTGTTGTGAGAAGATGCAAAGAGAACCAGAAAGGAAGGAATTTAAGTGTTTGTATGGGTGCCACCTAGGGACAGTTATGTGATTGAAGGAAAGATGCTAACAAGCATTGAAGATGTAAATTTGTTTTAAGATATAAATTTTGTTTAACAAATGGAGGCTGCTATGTAGACAGAACATCGTAAAACCAGTATACTCCCAGATGAAGGTACAAGCTTCCCATTTCCCATGAGGTTGTACAGTTGCTGACACTATTACCCAGATTCAAGACCATTCAAAGGGTTCATGCCTTCCTGAACCCTCCCAACTCTTCTCAGACATTTGCTTGAACTCTAGGCTTGTGTATCCAACTGTATTCTTGGCATCTCTCCTTCAGTGTTAAATATGCATCTCAAACTTAACATGTCCAAAACTGAACTCCTGATCCTCGCTGCCACCACCCAAGCCTACTCCTTCTGTAGTCTTCTCCATCTAAGTAAAGGACGGTTCCTCCTAGTTACTCAGACAAAAATCATAATGAGTCACTTTTCTTTTTTTTTTTTCTTTTCTGTTTTTTTTTGAGACAGAATCTTGCCCTGTCGCACAGGCTAGAGTGCAGTGGTGCCATCTTGGCTCATTACAAACTCTGCCTCTCGGGTTCAAGCAATTCTTGTGCCTCAGCCTCCCAAGAAGCTGGGATTACAGGCATGCGCAACCATGTCCAGCTAATTTTTGTATTTTTAGTAGAGATGGGGTTTGGCCACGTTGGCCAGGCTGGTCTCGAACTCCTGACCTCAAGCAATCTGCCCACTTCAGCCTCCCAAAGTGCTGGGATTACAGGCATGAGCCACCGTGCCCAGCCAAGAGTCATCTTTGACTCCTTTCTTTCTCTCACATCCTGTTTCAGTCTGTTCTCAAATCCTGCTAGCTCCAGCTCAAAATATATCCAGCATCTAACCAGTTCTCAACACCTTCGCTGTTACCACCCTGGCTCAAGCTGTCATCTCTTCTCTGGATTACAGTAAAAGCCATCTGATTGACCTCCCTTCTTCTGCCTTTATTCTCCCAAATTCTGTTTTCAAAATGAGTGGTCTGTTTAAAGATTGATACCTTTAAAAGACAGATCAAATGTTGCCACCTTCTGCTCAAAATCCTCTAATAATTTCCTATCTCACACCAAGCAGAAGTCAAATTCTTACCATGGTGTATAAGCCCCTACACAATCTGGCCTCCATTTATGCCTCTGACCTGATCTCCTGCTTTCCCCTCACTACTCTTCGCCAGCTGTGCTGGTCTCCTTGTTGTTTCTCTCACCCACCAGGCACTCTCCAGCCTCGGGGTCATTGCGTGTTCTCTGTTCCTGGAATCCTGGAATGCTTTGTACTCAGATATCTACATAGTTTATTCCTTCACCTACATCAGCCCTTTAATCACATGTGTCCTCCCTGAGGCTTTCCTTCATCATCCTGTTTAAAATCGCAACTCCATCTCCCCCATCCCCTTTCTCTGCTTATGAACACTATATGCTTTACATATATATTTATTTACTGTTTGCCTCCTCCCACTAGGCTGTAAGCTTTATTAAGGCAAGTTTTTTTTGTTTGTTGATTGGTCTATTTTGTTCATCAAATATTACTAGTGCCTTGAACAATGTCTGGCAATAATAGGCATTTAATAATGTTTATTAAATGTATTAATGTTTGTTGAATGAACGAATGCAGGAACCCACATTTAGGGGTGGTAGTAGGAAGAAATATCGTCTGAGAAAACTCTAAAGGAGCTGCTATCTAGAGAGAGAGAGGGGGACTTCCTCATTTACGTGCATGGTTCTAACAATCATGATTAAGTGATGTCTCCCAAAGCCTTAATTTCAGCCCTGACTGCTTTCTTGAGATCCAGAGCTGCATTTCCACGTGAAAGTTAGATTTCTCTACTGGGAATATTTCAAATTGTGAAGATGGTTTATCTAAAAGTTAACTCATCTTTCCTACCAAACTAGCTACTTCTCCTGACTTTTATTATTATTATCATTATTAATGGAACCACCATTTTGCCAAGTCTCTACCAATTTGCTTTCATCACCCAATCGGTTACCAGGACTTATGTGTATTGTGCCTCTCATACTTTTTGCTTATCAGCTCCCTCTTTTCTACTCTTACTGTCACAGTCTTAGCTGTAATCTCCCACCTAGACCACCATAGAAGTTCTGACTTCTCTGCTTACATTGTTTACCCCCATTCCAATCCAGGTATACTCTTCAGCTAGACCAATCTTCTGAAAGACTGATTCTGATGTCATTCTTCTGCTCAAGAATCTTCCACAGTTCTCCAACTTTTGGTACTCAAGACCCTCCATAATCTGACTACATAACCTTTCCAGTCTCATTTCCCATTAAATATCCCTACTTGGGCCGGGCGCGGTGGCTCAAGCCTGTAATCCCAGCACTTTGGGAGGCCGAGATGGGCGGATCACGAGGTCAGGAGATCGAGACCATCCTGGCTAACATGGTGAAACCCCATCTCTACTGAAAAATACAAAAAACTAGCCGGGCGAGGTGGCGGGCGCCTGTAGTCCCAGCTACTTGGGAGGCTGAGCAGGAGAATGGCATAAACCCCAGAGGCAGAGCTTGCAGTGAGCTGAGATCCGGCCACTGCACTCCAGCCTGGACGACAGAGCCAGACTCCGTCTCAAAAAAAAAAAAAAAAATCCCTACTTGTCCAATCCTCTATTCAGGCTGAACCAGTTGCTATTCCTGGGCCTCCATGCATTCATGCCTCTGTACCTTTGTTCAGCTGTTCTGCTAAATCTCACCTATTCTTAGTATTTGCAGCCAATGGCTCTGGGACAACTGGATATACGCATACAAAATGATTAAGTTGGATTGTTATTGCACGACATGTATTTATTTAACATTGCAACTCCCCATACCCTTTAATTAACTCAAAATGTATCCTACACTTAAGTGTAACTGCAAAAACTGTAAAACTCTTAGAACAAAGGATGCATGTAAATTTTTGTGACCTGGGGTTTGGCAGTGGTGTTATAGCTATGATACCAAAAGCACAAGTGACAAAATAAAGCACAGATAAATTGAACTTCTTCAACATTAAAAACATTTGCACTTCTAAAAACACCATCAAGAAAGCAAAAAGACAGCTCACAGAATGGGAGAAAATATTGGCAACGCAGTGGCTAATGCCTGTAATACCAGCACTCTGGGAGGCTGAGGCAGGCAGATCACTTAAGGTCAGGAGTTTGAGACCAGCCTGGGTAACATGGTGAAACCCTGTCTCCACCAAAAAGTACAAAAATCAGCCAGGTGTGGTGGTGTACGCCTGTAGTCCCCCGCTATTCGGGAAGCTGGCAGGAGAATCGACTGAACCCGAGAGGCGGAGGTTGCAATGAGCCAAGAATGTGCCACTGCACTCCAGCCTGGGCAACAGAGCAAGACTCCATCCCAAAAAATCAATCAATCAATCAATCAATCAATAAAATTTTTTAAAAATCAGCAAGGGACTTGAATAGACATTTCTCCAGAGAAAATATACAAATAGCCAATATGCACATGAAAAGATGCACAATATCACTAGTCATCAGGGAAATATGAATTAAAAACATGACGAGGATTTGCACCCACAAATATAGCTAAAATAAAAAAGACAACTGTTGGTGAGGATGTGGAGAAATCATACATTGCTGGTGATATTGTAAAATGGTGCAGACACTTTGGAAAATAGTCTGCCAATAGTCTTGCTCTTATTCCCACTGGCTAATCCAGGACTCCTAATTCCTGAAAAATTCTTGGTAAATATTTCTGAGAGGCCTAAGCGATGTTTTGCACACACTCATGAATACACTCAGTTAACTATCACATCGTCTCTGCTAATTTTTTATCCTTTCATTGCACCAGCCTACTGCTTCTATGTCCACAAAAGAACCACATCTGCCAGGGCACAGGCCCTGCTTTATCTGGGTAGCACAACATCCCCTGGGCACATTTTCTAGGCACTGTTCTTGTTGCTCACACTGGGTTCTGTGTATAAAAGAGTAGGGAGAAACAAATACTAAAGGACACTGTAGGCAGAGGTGGGGAGGGGATACAGCGTATGGCTTCATGACAGGGATATGTCTTGAGAAATGTGTTGTTAGGTGATTTTGTCACTGTGCAGACATCATAGAATGTACTCACACACACCTAGATGGATAGCCTACTACACACCCATGCTTTATGGTAGAGCCTATTGCTCTTAGGCTACAAACCTATACAGCATGTTATTGTACTGACTACTGTGGGCAATTATAACGTGATGGTAATTATTTGCGTATCTAAACAAAACATAGTCCGGGCGTGGTGGCTCACGCCTGTAATCCCAGCACTTTGGGAGACTGAGGCGGGCCGATCACCTGAGGTTGGGAGTTCGAGACCATCCTGGCTAACACAGTGAAACCCCATCTCTACCAAAAATACAAAAATTAGCTGGGCATGGTGGTTTGTACTTGTAGTCCCAGCTACTTGGGAGGCTGAGGCAGGAGAATTGCTTGAACTTGGGAGGCAGAAGTTGCAGTCAGCTGAGATCGCACCACTGCACTCCAGCCTAGGTGACAGAGTAAGACTCTGTCTCAAAAAATAAAATAAAATAAAAAATAAAAAACAAATGTTCTGAATATGAATCAGCAGAATTTGATGTTTTCCTCTTACCACCCAGGACTTTCATCTTAGTGCCCCGTGATCTTGTTTTGTTCTGCCTCTCATCACTTTCCCCACAAATCCTTACGTAATATTTCTGACTTCTCCCCAACATTTAATCCCATCTCTTAATGTCCATAAAATATCTCTGAGTCATCAGCTGGGCATGGTGGCTCACGCCTGTAATCTCAGCATTTTAGGGCGCCAAAGTGGGCCAATTGCTTGAGCTCAGGAGTTTGAAACCAGCCTGGGCAACATAGTGAGACTCTGTCTCTACAAAAAATAAAAATAAAAATCATAATAAAGATGGAGAAATGGGATGGAGCTCAGAAAAGAGGATATAACGATGATATTTTTAAAAGGCAGTGAGACCCTGTCTCTACAAAATATACAAAATTTAGACGGGTATGGTAGCACACACCTACAGTCGCAGCTACTTGGGAGGCTGAAGTGAGAGGATCACTTGAGCTAGGGAGGTCGAGGCTGCAGTGAGCCAGGATTGTGCACTCCAGCCTGGCCGACAGAGTGAGATCCTGTCTTTAAAAAAGTGTCTCTGAGTCATGAGGCTCAATTTGGTCTACTTTAGGAGAGAGACGTCTGATTACCGAAATTGGAGTGCTGGCCCAGGGGAAAGGAGAAGTGGTAGTGAATGAATGTGAATTGTAGATCTTCTCTATCTGAAGATTTAGCACAGAAGGCATATAGGGCAAAGGATTAAAGGCTAAGGGGAGGGTATGGAGTAGGGAAGCTGCCTGGGGCTATAGCTGGCAGGTGCTCCAGTGATGCAGCTTTCTCTTAGAATGAGTTCTGACAGCAGCTTTTCACTCCATAGAACTCTCAAGATGCCTTGGGCTGTGGAGAGCCCAAAGATAGCTCTTCTGAGTGAGTTTCCTTGTGGCTGTCTCTGTTCCACAGCATCCACATGTCTGACCTGTAGAACACACGGGCACGAGCAGACACAAAGGTATGTTCACACATGTGCCCCCACACACAGTTACATAGAAAGTAGGTCTTACTAATAACTGTGAAATAATATCCCATTGGTCCCCAAATTTTCTTCACTACTCTTATCTGATAATACCTGAGGGTATTTGAAATCGGAACTATTCACTGTACAATTTGAGAGAGTTAAGTTTAAAATGCAAGTATTTTTCAAGGGTGAAAAGCATGACTAATTCTTACCCATTCCAAAGTATTGAAATCAGGCTTTCCTATTTAACTAGGGGAAGGGATTAGGAGGGAGAAGTTACAAGGTATCTGAAGTCTTAAAGGGAAGAGAAGTATTCAGACTTTCAAAATCAGATTTCCTCCTACTTAAAAATACGTCAAGAGGGAACAAAGCTGGTATCAGTGGAGGGATCTATTTAAGTATGGCAATAGAACACAAGCCAGATTGCAGAGAGTGAAGAGTTATGACAAGAAAGCAGCTAGTGCTGACTCGTTGGAGGAGGACGGCATTGAAAGAAAGAAGAGAAAGGAGAAATGATTGCAGTGGAGATTGGGGCCAAAGGAAGGTATTTTTCAAGATGAGTATAGAAAGAAAAATTCAGGAATGCATAGCTTTTGGTCATATTCCCATAATTATTTCACCAAATTAAAGTCCATTTCTTTCTTCAAAGGGAGTTCAGCCCTGTAAAGCATTCTAAAAATGTTCTTTATAAATGTGAATTTTTTATATAATAATGCAGTGCCCTAAAATATGAAAAGAGAAAACCAGTCTTGTAAGCCAATTGACAAAAAAATATTTTTTTAAAGTTAAACAGGTGTGACAGTCTTAGCAGTAGTCCTTACATTAAAATGTATATTAAAATCCCACATTATTGCAAATCCAGCCCTTGCCAAATGATTGTTGGCAAAGGCCATGTCATAGCCCACAGGACAACTCTATACCATGTATCTTTGCAAAAGAAGCTCAGATGGATTCCTTCACAAGTGAAGCACAAATGTTCAGGGGATCATCTTTTTCTCTGCAACTGATATGTCATTTGCATTCCAGTTTATTTTATAGAGTGATAGGCTATCTTCCCTGTCCTCATTTCCTTCCTTCTTTATGTATTGTAGTAAGCGCTGCTGAGAGACGCTAAGCTACAGAAAAGCACTTCAGCACTTAGCATCTAAATGAGGACTGTGGCAGGGATAAGCTATACTCAGGCTCCTTTCCTTGGTCTCTAAGTGAGAGCTGCTAAGGAACAGCTCAAGCCACCATTCCCAGAAAGCCTGGGATCACGGGAACTTTTTCCGCAGTCATTATGGAGGCGGATAATTCCGTTTTGTTTTCTGATCTTGTTGCCTTGGTCCCTGCAGTATAGACTTTAGAAAACATTTGTGTTCTCAGTTGCATCGATGGAAACAATATCAGTTTATATCAGTATCAAGAAGGTAGGTGTACATGGTAACTCTAAGAATTATCCTGTAAAACAACCAGGTGAACAGTTTAAGGTTGGAAAATTGACAGGCTTTGGCACTTTAGTGCCACTTTTACTGCTTAATGGAATTAAATCCAAATAGATGGTAAAATGTTCTCTCCTCAATCTGATCTAACCATCAAGTTCTACTGCCTTTGCTAATCAACCACAGCTCCAATAGAAATAAACTCAAACATGTATTTGAATGACTTATTCCCTTTTGCCAATTTGTGTTCTTGATCTTCTCCCAAGGGCAATGGGAGAAATGTACAATGTTCCCCAAACTTCATTCTAATTACTGGCCTGGGTCTCTCAGACAGAGGACACATAATCCTTTTGCTATCCCTCTTTTTCCTATTTTGAACCATGGTGGTACTTGGAAGATTTAGACTAAGAGAATATGCAGTTAAAAATGCTACAGAAAGTATAGGCAAAACGTGATCGGTCAGAGATTGATAATGGTTGAAGCTGAGTTATTGGGGTTTGTTATACATGCTGTTCTCAACCTTTGTAAAAACATATTTTTCCCTTAATGTGAAAATGTTAAAACAAACCCAATTATTCTGAAAAGCAATAATCGGCCGGGTGTGGTGGCTCAAGCCTGTAATCCCAGTACTTTGGGAGGCCGAGGCGGGCGGATCATGAGGTCAGGAGATCGAGACCATCCTGGCTAACCCGGTGAAACCCCGTCTCTACTAAAAAAATACAAAAAACTAGCCGGGCGAGGTGGCGGGCGCCTGTAGTCCCAGCTACTCAGGAGGCTGAGGCAGGAGAATGGCGTGAACCCGGGAGGCGGAGCTTGCAGTGAGCTGAGATCCGGCCACTGCACTCCAGCCCGGGCAACAGAGCAAGACTCTGTCTCAAAGAAAAAAAAAAAAAAAAGAAAAGCAATAATCTATGGAATCTGGGCTGCACCAGATGCCTTGGATTAAGGTGAGGAAATACCAGACAGGATAATGTGGACAATCTATTGATTCACTGCTTAGCGTCCTGGATATTGGTAAGGAATGGAACCTTCGAAGTGTGGTACGATAAACCTAGAGAACCTGACTACAGAAAAAGGACTGAGATTTAGAGCAGCAAAAGGCAATTGCCATTTTGAATGAAGGGGAAAATTCCTCCTAATGTAGGATGGTGTCAGTTTGGCCTGGAGAGTGTAAGAATTTCATCTATGGAGCTGCATAGAAAGACTGACCTATTGGCCCCCTTATAGGGACTTATTGGGACTACTAGAATATAGCCCCATAATGTGCTGGTACCATAGGATGCTGAAGTTGCGAAAACAACCTATTTTTAAAAAGCGAGTTTGGACTGGTCAGATGATGGTGAATTTAAATGATCCCCTTATGATCTGATTTTCTCTTGGCGTGGAGAAAACTCTAACCTAAGAAGCATACAGAGAAATGAAATGATCAATAACAGGGGCTTACAATAAAGATTGAGAAAAACAAACCATAAAAGTTTGGCTTATAATGAGACTGAAGCGTCTGTCCACAGCGGATGGTAGTTTGCGTTGAGAGGTCCTGGGAGTGCAGGTATATTTCAAGTGGGAGGCAGTGGGGAATGGTATTTATGTGACCCAAGCTCAGGATTTCCCCCAGCTGTTAACCCAGGCTGATCTTTTACTGAGTAAAAAAAAAAAAAAAACCCACTTTCTGAAAAATAAAGATTTATCCTAAGAAAAATTATATTGACCTTGTTCTCTAAAGCATATGAATTCTCCCCCACTTTTCTAATGAAAATAGACAAGCATCATTGGAGCCCAGAAAAAAAGGAATTTTATTAATAGTCCCAAGAGATAATAGTATCACCCAACATAGAGCAGCATTAAACCAATTTTCCCAGCTGGGAAAAAGGAAAAAAAAAAAAGGAATATATTTCCATGGAAGGAGGGGGTTTGGATTAAAACTCCTTTTCTTCTGGTCCTTTTTTAATGCCCCATTTGTCACTATGTAGTAGCACACAAAGGAGATCCTTCTTTGTGTCATATTGTCATCCACCAAAAACTAAAACTAAAACGAAGATGCATCTTAGAGCATCCTTCTTGTCACTCACACAAACTGGTCTCATAACAAGAGCTGTAATGAAGTGTCCTTTCCCAGGATCCTCACAGCCTTTGTTGTTATTAATGATTATAATAATAATAGTGATTGTCTTTCATGACAAGAGAAATAGAGATTCTGGAAGGAAACACATGGGGCTCAAATTGTGGAGGCCTTCAATGAAAAACCTGGGAATTAAACCTCTGTGGTTATGTCTCAGAGCCCTCAGGCCTTCCTATAGTGCAGCTGCTGATCTAGCCCACCTCAGAGCTGCTCCACAAATCCCAGCTTTTTTTGTTAATGGATCAGGCACTTTTTTTTTTTTTTTTTTTTTGAATGAACCAAGGATGCTATTAAGTGACTCTTTTATACTGGCTTTTTTTTTTTTTTTTTTTTTTTTTCAGATTCCAGAGCAGTTCCTCACACCTTACTTTTTATTTCTCTAACTTTGGATATTCCCAGCCTCTTTGAGGATGAGAATCCTCCCCTATCGTGACAGTTTTAGTGGATCCGCACTTGATCATATATGGTTTTTTTTAATCTGTTAGTGGGAAAAACTCAACATGGCAAAATCTTATGACAGAACCTCAGTATGAATTCAGTAATTTTTAAATGAGTTTGTATTTTATTGTTCATAATATACGCCTAAAAGTAGTAGCACATAGTGTGGAGATCAGTAGTTTCAGCTTTATGCAATGCTTGGTGAGAATATGGATTCAAAGACCCTCCTCCAATAACTGATTCCTTTGCCAATCAGGAGTCCCACATGTCATCATCAGATGAGATTTCAAGAGCCATAGAAAGGTTACTCTAAAACATGCATGGAGAGGACCAAAAGATGATGTTTTTCAAAAGCTGCCTTAAAATCCAAAGATTTTAGATAAATTCTTGCCCTACTGCAGAAGAGAAATGGACCCTGTTTAAATTCCTGCTGCAGACCTTTGGAAAGAAGTAGAGGTGGTGACTTCTGTTGAAGAATGGGAGCAGAGCTATAGTTTACTTCTGTGTCCCGGGACATCCTTCTGATTTGGTGACTGAGTTAGGTGGGGAGAGAGTGAGAAATGAACAGAACTGGGTAAGACTCACTGTCATTATGACAAAGCATTTGGAGTAAAATGGGGCCAATCAGTTAAGGTAAAACACTTTCTAGGCCTGCTCATTCCAGATGAGTAAGTGCATTGGAAGGAAAATCAAATTGGTTCATCTCTGGCCACCATTATAATCATCATCATCTGCTTGGTTTATCATGCATTCTCAGTCTCTTTCTTTGGAGCCATAAGGATTAAGACAAACAAATTCAAAGAAAAGAATTTTCTCAAGTTACTAAAAGACAGTTCTCCTTGAAAGTGTCCCAATTATAAAAAATTGTGGCAAATACTTTTCAAAGATATCATCTTGGACTGATTTACCTAGTAAAACTGCATATTATAGGTGAATGCCATCATTATTCTCTCCTTTTCAAGCCCAGGAATTTCTGTTGATGGACTCTTTTAGGCAGTAATTTCAAGCAGGCCTACAATTGAACAGCCAAGCAGAAATTGTGGTTCTCTATTTGTTAAATGCTTTTGAGGTTCTTACATAAAAGGTTGATAATGAAGTATTAAGAGAAACATTTCAAAGGCTATGATTGGTCAAATTTCTCTGCGTGGCATAAAGGGGAAGATGACCTTACGCAAAACCCTGATAGTTTCATTAGAAGCATAATCAAGATTTAATGTTAAATTTAAAAATCACTTTTCAAATCCCAACACAAACAGATTCTTGGTGAAGTACAAATGTTTAATTTAAATTGGGGCTTATAGGAAAAAGCAAGTAAAATCTAATTGTATTATAAAGGAGATTTGTACATTTTCTCCTCAAAGTCAGGCAAGGCGAGAAGGGGTTCTTAAACCCTGTTTTTTTTTTTTTTTTTTTTTAAATTAGAACTTTCTTTCACATCTCTTTTTCCTTTTTTCTTTTTGAATCCAGACACTTGAATTTGGACAGACAAGCAACCCAGCCACCTTTCAGTGTGGCTGTGTCAGTATCAGAATGAAATGAACATGACCCCCTCCAGCAGGGAAGGGAACACACAGTAAAGGTATTTTTTATAGAACAATTCTTCACACCGCCCTGGTGACTAGGGAAAGGAATCTCGTGTTTCTCTTTTGCTGATACTGAATCAGCTGAAGAATACCATGAACATCAGTAGAAGTGCTCTGAAATAGTCTCCTCTCCCTTTTGTCTTTTTGTTCTCATGAGGGGGAGAGAAGAGAGACTTTTTTGTTGAACGTTGAAATATTTAATTAAAACGCCAATTAAAAATGGACTAATTGGTGGTTCTGCTTATAATCAGAAATGTTGCAGATTATTGTATTAACTTGCAAATAGTTTTATGAAGTTGGCATACTTCTTATCAACACTCCCATAAAGACAGCTACACTCATTTACGATAAAAATGTTTTCGATTCTCAAAGGAAGCTTATCTCAGCAAAGAAATTTCTTTTCTTGCTTCCTCAACAGTTTATGTAGCAATTGGATTTATATCTTTGTTAAATAGATGGTCAAAATGAGAACTGATGAAGAGAGAGACTGAGCTCATATCTGAACTGGAGAGAAACTCCGAACACCCTAGCAACCTGCATTCTGTATGTTATTGTGTACTGGTGTATTCGCTTATGAACAGTTGCATGTATAGATAGTTTATGTGGTTTCCAAGAGCTAAATGAGAATGGAGATGATATTCTTTAGCAATTGTGTTTATAATTTACAAAGCACTTTCATATACATTATCTGATTTTCTGAACCATTTAGAAATTTTTGTAAATTGAACAAATTAAATAGATTTCTCAAGACCTTTAGATTTCTAAAATATCTGGTTTCAAACATGTTTGTTAACCCAATGCCCGCTTAGTGGTTCAAATAAAATTTTTTATGTCTAGGAAATGACAATTTGAGCAATTACTTAGAATATCCTGAAAAAAATAAAGTCAGAAAGTGCAAAGTAAGATCCCATTGAATTTTGTCTCCAGACTTTACCTCAAGATCGGATTCAACACACGGTAGAACTTGCTTTGAACTACCTTCCTCCTCTCTACAATGCTGACATCAGGATTTCGTGAAAAGGGCTGCTGTCCATTTTCCCTCAAATCACTTTGGGGGAATATTTGTGGAATAGCAATTTATAAAAATAGGAACCCCCCCTTCCCATCATTTAGTCCTTTATTGGTAGGGGTCCTAAAGTTTCACTAAAATCAGCCATAAATTTAGGAAGAGCCCTACCCCACAGAACAGTTTTTTCTAGGAGAGATCTCAAGGCTTCCTACATTTCTGGAAATGAAATGAGCTTTACCCAACATATTACATACACTTACCTATTCCCAGCTCCAGGTAAGAGTCCAGGTTACTTACCAGCTGTGGCTGAGTTGGAGGACACAGGTGAAAAGAGAGATGTACACAGAAGGCTTTGAAAGAAACATAATCCTCTGGAGTAACAGCTAGAGAAAATTCCAAAAAACTGGGAGATGGGTAAGCAAGGTGGAGAAATATTCTCCTCGGTGGCAGTGGGATGGAATTCTCAAAGCCCAACTTCCTTGGTGTGTAAGCGATCCCAAACAGAGTTAAGGGGAGGTGAAATGGAGCTGCCAAACGTCCAAAGATGAGATTATCTACTTAATTAAAGTTTTTTTTCCCCTCCAAGTCCTTCAGCCAATCAGAACTCAAGTGCCAGAGAAAGATTGAGTCGATCAAAAGAACACTCCAGGATCCTCCCAGACAAATGCAGAAGAAGGGGACCAGGAGAAAGAGGACAAAGAAAGAAGCGGGGGGAAGAGACATAGCAAATCCTCTCCACATAATCACTGCGTGGAGTCTCTTTCCTCCCTCTTGCCTATCCCCTCCCATCACACCACAACCTTTCCCCACCTATGCACACTTACACACAGACACGCACACATACACACACAACACACACACACACAGAGCCCGGTCCCCAGAAGGGATCCAGAAGGGACTGTGCTTTACTGGTTGTCCTTTGTAGCACTTTGAGACTGAGTTTGCATTCAGGATAGCTTTTTTTTTTCCCCCCAGAAAAAGATACACGAGGTGCAGGTGAACCTCCGCCCTCTGATTTGAGAATGTGGGGATGCAGGCCTACCATCTAGTGTATTTTCTCTCTAAGTTAGAAAGGCTAGAAACTTGAGGAAACCTGATGGTTGTTTCTTCCTTTCAACTTTTTCATCACACAATTACTTACCGAATACCTATTTTATTCTCGACACCACCCTAGGCATTGTGGAAATTTTTAAAAATCAAGACATAATTTCTGCCCTAACGACATTTACAGCCTAGTAAAGTGACAATAAAATAATGCAGTTTAATAAAGTATTAAATAGCTACAAACTGCCTATAATAGTGTAGGCTTATTTAGGGGAGGTTTTCTGAAGAAGGTAGAATTTGAGTTTCGAAGAAGGGAAGAGATTTCAATAGGCACACAAACGTGACCTCAAAATCCCTACTTTCTTAAACTCGGGTGGTGGAGCCAGGAGGCGACCCAAGCCCTTGCTCACACTTCTCTGGGACTCTGCTCCTTCTGTTCTCTAGAGAGGAGGGTGGCCAACAGCGCTGGGGATCCTCAAAAGGCTACAGACTGATATCTATGTGGCCATATAGCCCTGTCTTTTAAAAAAATGTCAATTGACTTTTGTGGGTACATAATAGGTATATATATATTTTTGGAGTACATGTTCATGAGATATTTTGATTCAGGCAGACAATGAATGCATGATAATCACATCAGGGTAAAATGGGTATCCATCACCTCAAGCATTAATCCTTTGTGTTACAAACAATCTAATTATACTCTTAGTTACCATGTACAATGAAATTATTATTGACAATAGTCACCCTGTTGTGCTATTGAATACTAGGTCTTCTTCATTCTTTCTATTTTCACACCTTCTATTTTAGCATCCACATTACCTTTCTTAAGGTCTCCCTGAGACAATGGTCTTTATTCTCTTCTTTTATTCTCACTCCTCTTGTTCCAAAACCCTCTCTGGCTAGACTGAACCAGAAAATAGAGAATTAATACACAAATTCACTTTCTCTATTACCCAGGCCAGATGACTTAGGGGATCTTCACCTCAGTATCTTTACTGTGTAATTTTGTTGTCCACATGGAATCTTCTAGACCAAGTCTTTATTTGGGACTCCAAATCTTATTGTGAGATGAGCTTGGTCAGTTGTGGCTCCTACACAAACAACTTTAGGTCCTTCTCTTTCTTCTTTCAGAAAGGGAGCAGCAGAGTCTATTTCAGGCCAAGAGTCAGGTCCTAGGAAGATAAGGAGCAATGACTCCTGGATTTCAGCCTTGAATTCTTCCCTGACCACAGTTTTTGCCATTTACTTGACTAGAGAACTCCTAGGGGATGCAAAAATTCATTGGGAGGTAGAGCAGATTTGGGCAGTTTTTGTGTGAAAAGGGAGAGCTAATTTAAAACAAGTTCATTGAGACACTGTCCCATCCCCTCAGAATTTCTTCCACAAAGGAAAAAGTTAAGACTTTTATTGTTTGTGTATTTATTTATTTATTTATTCATTTATTCATTTATTTTTAGAGACAGGGTCTCGCTATGCTGTCCAGGCTGGTCTCATACTCTTGGCTTGGCGAGATCATCCTGCCTTGGTCTTCCAATGTGTTGGGATTACAGGCATGAGCCACCATGCTTGGCCTGCTTTTATTGTTTTGCACAAAATCAATACATTCTTTTTTTTTTTTTAAATCAATACATTCTTATAATAAAAACTTAAACATGACAGAGATAAAGAGTGCAAATCCTGACCGGGCGCGGTGGCTCAAGCCTGTAATCCTAGCACTTTGGGAGGCCGAGACGGGCGGATCACGAGGTCAGGAGATTGAGACCATCCTGGCTAACACGGTGAAACCCCGTCTCTACTAAAAAAATACAAAAAAAAACTAGCTGGGCGAGGTGGTGGGTGCCTGTAGTCCCAGCTACTCGGGAGGCTGAGGCAGGAAAATGGCATAAACCCGGGAGGCAGAGCTTGCAGTGAGCTGAGATCCGGCCACTGCACTCCAGCCTGGGCGACAGAGCGAGACTCTGTCTCAAAAAAAAAAAAAAAAAAAGAGTGCAAATCCCCTTTGATGATCTGCCTTCTCCCCTCTAGGATAACAGCAGTTAAGTTTTAGATGGTCTTTCAAGAGGTTTTATATGCATATGTAAATGTGTATATAAACGTTTTCCACAAAAATGAGATTACATAAATTATATTTTGCAAATTGCTTTTCTCATTTAGTAATACACAGCTTTCTACGTTAGGATCTAAAGATCTCTTGGCCGGGCGCAGTGGCTCACGCCTGTAATCCCAGCACTTTGGGAGGCCAAGGCAGGCGATCACAAGGTCAGGAGTTCGAGACCAGCCTGACCAACATGGTGAAACCTTGTCTCTACTAAAAATACAAAAATTAGCTGGACATGGTGGCGTGCACCTGTAGTCCCAGCTATTCAGGAGGCTGAGGCAGGAGAATCACTTGAACCTGGGAGGCAGAGGTTGCAGTGAGCCAAGATCGCACCACTGCACTCTAGCCTGGGCAACAGAGCGAGACTCGGTCTCAAAAAACATATCTCTCTTACTCTCAGTTTTTTAAAGATCAGGATAGTATGAATTGTCAGGTGTACAAGTAATCTTATTTTGCTCAATATTTGGGCAGCTTTCTGTTTAATAAAGGAACTGACAGTTTTTATTTCTTTTTTTTTTTTTTTTTTTATTCTTCCAGTGTTTAAAAGGCAACTTTTTCAACACCTGTGAAAAGAAGGGAACAAAAAAAGGCAACGTTTTAATTTATTTCAATTTGGATTTAAGTATTGCTATTTTAATCACCTTGATGCAGGAGAATAGAGTCTTTATCTCAATGGTTGAGGTACAATGAATTATAAATAAATTTATGAGTTCCACAAGGTTTTGTTTTCAACTTTATAACCCTTTCATTATTTTCAGATCCTAAGTCTGGAATTTTCTCTTGGTGCCCTCAAATCAGGGGCCCCATGTAAAAATGAACTACATTTGCATTTTTCCTCTAAAATGTAACTATATTACATTATTTGATTTACTATTATAAATAATTAAAGATCAGATATTCTTAGATCTCTTGGGATTTTTTTTTTTCTTTTTTGAGAGAGTCTTGCTTTGTCACCCAGGCTGGAGTGCAGTGGCACCATCTCAGCTCGCTGCAACCTCCTGGGTTCAAGCAATTCTCCCTGCATCAGCCTCCCAAGTAGCTGGGATTACAGACGCCCACTACCACGCCCAGCAAATTTTTGTAGTTTTAGTAGAGATGGGGTTTCACCACGTTGGCTAGGTTGGTCTTGAACTCCTGACCTCAGGTAATCCGCCTGCCTCAGCCTCCTAAAGTGCTGGGATTACAGGCAAGAGCCACCGTGACCAGCCTCTCCTGAGATTTTATTTTATTTTATTTTTTTGAGATGGAGTCTAGCTCTGTCGCCCAGACTGGAGTGCAGTGGCGCGATCTCGGCTCACTGCAGTCTCCGCCTCTCTCCTGGGATTTTATACCAGAAACTAGTATATTGAAGCATTTTACAACTAAATTTCTTTCTTTTTTTTTTTTTTTTTTTTTTTTGAGACGGAGTCTCCCTGTTGTCACCTGAGCTGGAGTGCAGTGGCATCTCAGCTCACTGCAACTTCTGCCTCTTGGGTTCCAGTGATTCTTCTGCCTCAGCCTCCCAAGTAGCTGAGATTACAGGCACTTGCCACCACACCCAGCTAATTTTTGTATGTTTAGTAGAGACGGGGTTTCACCATGTTGGCCAGGCTGGTCTCGAACTCCTGACCTCAGGTGATCCACCCGCCTCACCCTCCCAAAGCTCTGGGATTACAGGCATGAGCCACTGCACCTGGCCTTACAACCAAATTTCTTAATATTCATCTATCCTAGTTCATCTTCCAAAGGTGTTTGCTTAGTGTTATTCTTTCAGACATAAAAATGTGAAAATTAAGGCAGAGGGCAGAAAAGCAATATACTGAGTACCCTTAGTGATAGTACTGTTTTAAGTTATTATTATTTATGCCCTGACACTTAATTCTCTATTTAAAACTTTGATAGTGGCACATTTGCTTTGTTGTACTTTTCCCTAAGAAAACATGGATGCATGAATGTGTCTATTGGCAAAAATGTAATAGCCTATGATGTATCAGGCCCTGTGTAAGACTCTGAATCATAGTAATAGAGGAGGCTGCCACCACATTGATAGTTTCCTGGAAGAACAGACTAGTAAACATTCAAAATTGCCAAGGGAGAGATATGCATGGTGTGCCTTGGGAGCATGGAGGCGGTGTACCCGAAGGAACAGGGGGAGAGGCAGAGAGACTTCCTAGAAGATGCAGAGACTTGGTTAAGTCTAAAAAAAGTGAAATAAGGTTCATCAGTAGTGAAAAAAAGGAAGGGAGTTTCATATAGAGGGAATAACAAAAGGTATTACAAAGTGTGAAGCAACAGGGTATATTGGAGAACTATTATTAGCCCATTGTGGCTGGAGCATGTGGAACATGGAGGGAGAAGAAAGGCAGGTCGGGCATAGTGGCTCACGCCTGTAATCCCAGCACTTTAGGAGGCCGAGACAGTTGGCTCACCTGAAGTCAGAAGTTCGAGACCAGCCTGACCAACATGGTGAAACCCTGTCTCTACTAAAAGTACAAAAATTAGCCAGGTATGGTGGCAGGTGCCTGTAATCCCAGCTAATCAGGAGACTGAGGCAGGAGAATCGCTTGAACCTGGGAGGCGGAGGTTGCAGTGAGCCGAGATCGTGCTATTGCACTCTAGCCTGGGGGACAGAGCAAGTCTCCCCATAAAAAAAAAAAAAAGAAGGAGGAGGAGGAGAAGGAGAAGGAGAAGGAGAAGATTTGCTTGACGCTTCATACTAAGTATTCAGGATTCATTTGCTAATATTTAATCTATTATTCTCTAGAGTATTTTTTAAATGGGTTATTAAAGTTGATTTGAGGACAATTAACATTTAGGTAAATGTGTCATTTTAAATTTAACTGGGCATTAAAAAAACCTTTCTATAAACAAAATAGACTAATGGAAATAGGAATATCTTTAATATGTGTGTTAAAAGTAAATATTTTTGGGCGGGGCACGGTGGCTCACGCCTGCAATCTCAGCACTTTGGGAGGCCGAGGCGGGTGGATTACCAACATAGTGAAACCTCGTCTTTAGTAAAAATACGAAAATTAGTTGGGGCCGGGCGCGGTGGCTCAAGCCTGTAATCCCAGCACTTTGGGAGGCCGAGACGGGCGGATCACGAGGTCAGGAGATCAAGACCATCCTGGCTAACATGGTGAAACCCCGTCTCTACTAAAAATACAAAAAACTAGCCGGGCGACCTGGCGGGCGCCTGTAGTCCCAGCTACTCGGGAGGCTGAGGCAGGAGAATGGCGTGAACCCGGGAGGCGGAGCTTGCAGTGAGCTGAGTGAGATCCGGCCACTGCACTCCAGCCTGGGCGACAGAGGGAGACTCCGTCTCAAAAAAAAAAAAAAAAAAAAAAAAAAGAAAATTAGTTGGGCATGGTGGCAGGCGCCTGTAATCCCAGCTACTCAGGAGGCTGAGGCAGGAGAATTGCGTGAACCCAGGCGGCAGAGCTTGCAGTGAGCCGAGATCGCGCCACTGCACTGCAGCCTGGGTGATAGAGTGAGACTCCGTCTCAAAAAAAACAAAACAAAACTGCCGGGCGCGGTGGCTCACGCCTGTAATCGCTGCACTTTGGGAGGCCGAGACGGGTGGATCACGAGGTCAGGAGATCGAGACCTTCCTGGCTAACACGGTGAAACCCTGTCTCTACTAAAAATACAAAAACTAGCCGGGCGAGGTGGCGAGCGCCTGTAGTCCCAGCTACTCGGGAGGCTGAGGCAGGAGAATGGCGAGAATCCGGGAGGCGGAGCTTGCAGTGAGCCGAGATGGCGCCACCGCACTCCAGCCTGGGCGACAGAGCAAGACTCCGTCTCAAAAATAAAAAAACAAAACAACAGCAACAACAAAAAAGGTAAATATTTGTAATATATAAAGAGCTATAACAAACCATTAGAATGAAAAATGTCCAATTTTAAAATGGCAAATTCATATGGATAGGCTCTTTAAAAGCCAGAAATAAAAAATACCCGAGAAGCAGATGAAAATATTTACCTTGGCCGGGAGTGGTGGCTGACGCCTGTAATCCCAGCTCTTTGGGAGGCCGAGGTGGGAGGATCACATGAGATCGGGAGTTTGAGGCCAGCCTGGCCAACATGGAAAAACCCTGTTTCTACTAAAATATACAAAAACTTAGCTGGGCGTGGTGGTGGCTGCCTGTAATTCCAGCTACTCGGGAAACTGAGGCAGGAGAATCACTTGAACCCCAGAGGGTGGAAGTTGCAGTGAGACAAAATTGTGCCACTGCACTCCAGCCTAGGTGACAGAGTGAGGCATTGTCTCTAAAAAAAAAAAAGAAAATATTTACCTTTACTGATTATAAAAGGAGGATTAAAATAACGAGACATCACCTAACTCATCAAATTGGCAAAGATTTTAAAAAATAAGATCCAATATTGTTTTGTCAAATGGCCATTTTATATACTGCTAGTAGGAGTGTGAATTAATCCAATGCTTTTGAGATGACTTTGATAACATGAATTTAAAACTTTAATCATATTAATACACTTTGGCCCAATAATTCCACCTTTAGGAATTTATTTTAAGGAAGTAATCATATGATGTTTATAAAGATTGTACACAAAGTTATTTACTGAATTATTACAACTAATAGCAGAGTGCTTTTGGAGTGTCTGCCCAGCTCATAATCACGTTTATGGGCTATCTTACCTCCAGTGGGGGGCCTCTGGCAGTGATTTTGTACCACATGACCTCAGCCCTGACCACAAATGATGTAACTAAGTGGGTAACTAAGTGGGTAACTAAGTGGGTACACTCCCCAGCTGAGCAAATCAGGTTTCCTTCCCTGGAAATTTGGACGAGAGAGAGAATGACAGAGAGGAAAATAGTATCTCTGTTAAGTTGGGCTTCTCACTGTTTCCTGAATATTCCACTTTTTTTTTTTTTTTCAAAAGAAGAATAGTGAGAGCAGAAAGGAGAAGCATGAGATAGCAAAATGCGCTCTAAAATAGATGACAAGGAGAAAAAGATTTAGAGAATCTAGAAGCCCTAGAGCAGTAGATAGAAGCCAAGTGTGTCTTTGCACAACCAAAAAGGACTGCATCAACTTCAGTAAGTAACACCTGGCTGAGACAGTTTAATGTTGAATAACATAACTTGTGGCAACGATCCCCTTTCATGGTAACTGACCTCTACTCAGAAGTATCTTTTGTTGTAAGGAAAGTCTAGGCAGGGGCTGGGCGTGGTGGGTCACATCTGTAATCTCAGCACTTTGGGAGGCCGTGGTGGGTGGATCACCTGAGATCAGGAGTTTGAGGCCGGGCGCGGTGGCTCAAGCCTGTAATCCCAGCACTTTGGGAGGCCGAGACGGGGGGGATCACGAGGTCAGGAGATCAAGACCATCCTGGCTAACACGGTGAAACCCCGTCTCTACAAAAAAATACAAAAAACTAGCCGGGCGAGGTGGCGGGCGCCTGTTAGTCCCAGCTACTCGGGAGGCTGAGGCAGGAGAATGGCGTAAACCCGGGAGGCGGAGCTTGCAGTGAGCTGGGATCACGCCACTGCACTCCAGCCCAGGCGACAGAGCGAGACTCCGTCTCAAAAAAAAACAAAAACAAAAACAAAAAAAAGAGTTTGAGACCAGCCTGGCCAACAAGGTGAAACCCCATCTCTACTAAAAAAATACAAAAATTAGCCAGGTGTGGTGGCTCACTCCTGTAACTCCTGTCATCCTAGCTACTTGGGAAGCTGAGGCATGACAATTGCTTGAGCCCAAAAGGCAGAGGTTGCAGTGAGTCAAGATTGTGCCACTGCACTCCAGCCTGGGTGATACAGTGAGACTCTGCCTCAAAAAAGTAAATAAATAAAAATAAAATCTAGGCAGGTAGTAATCAGTGACTGAGAGGTCCTGGTTAACCCATTCCTTTTTACTTTGCTATTCCATTTCCACTGGCTTTTCAAGGATGCCAAGATTGGAAGAAATACACTATGCCTGAGAAAAAACAACTTGATATAGAAAACTAATGTGGAAGATGTACTCGTTTCCTAGGGCTGCCGCCGTATTATGAAGCATTACAAAATGGGAAGCTTAAAACAACCAAAATGTATTCTCTCAGAGTTTAGAGAGCAGAAGTTCAAAATTAAGATGTTAGCAGGATTGGTTCATCTTTGGAGGCTCAGAGAAAGAATCTGTTCCAAGACTTTCTCTTAGCGTCTGGTGTTGCTGGTGATCCACAGCATTTCTTGGCTTGTGGACACATCACTGTACTCTCAGCCTCTGTCATCACACGGTGTTCTCTCCTTCTTTCTCTCCTCCTCCTTTGTGGTTGTCTTCTTCTTTCCTCTCCTTCTTCTTCCTTTCTTCTTCCTTATTCCATCTTCTTCTTCCTCCTCATTGTTAAAATTTTTATTTATTTATTTTTAGAGAGAGGGTCTCGCTTGTCCCCTAGGCTGGAGTGCAGTGGTGCAGTCATAGCTCACTGCAGCCCCAAACTCCTAGGAACAAGTGATCCTCCTGCCACAGCCTCCTGAGTAGCTGGGACTACAGGTGCATGCCACCACACCTGGCTAATTCTTATATTTTTTTACAGACAAGCTCTCACTATGTTGCCCAGGGTGGTCTCAAACTCCTGGCCTCAAGCGATCGTCCCATCTTGGCCCCCCAAAGTATTGGGATTACAGGTGTGAGCCACTGCCCTGGCCTCTTTTCTTCTTAGAAGGACACCATTTGTGTTGGATTAAGAGCCCACACTACTCCAGCATGACCTCATGTTTTTTTTGTTTTTTTTTTTTTGATTTTTTTTTTGATTTTTTTTTTTTTTTTTGAGACGGAGTCTCGCTGTGTTGCCCAGGCTGGAGTGCAGTGGCCGGATCTCAGCTCACTGCAAGCTCCGCCTCCCGGGTTTACACCATTCTCCTGCCTCAGCCTCCTGAGTAGCTGGGACTACAGGCGCCCACCACCTCACCTGGCTAGTTTTTTGTATTTTTTTAGTAGAGACGGGGTTTCACCGTGTTAGCCAGGATGGTCTCAATCTCCTGACCTCGTGATCCGCCCGTCTCGGCCTCCCAAAGTGCTGGGATTACAGGCTTGAGCCACCGCGCCCGGCTTGACCTCATGTTAAATTGACTAGTTACATCTGCCACAACAACTCTATTTCCAAATAAAGTCACATGCTGAGGTACTAGAGCTTGGGGCTTCAGTATATCTTTTGGGAGGACATAACTCAACCATAACATATACGACATATACCTTTAAACATTTCACTCTAAAAACTCCAACAGGCCGGGCATAGTGGCTCATGCCTGTAATCCCGGCACTGGGAGGCCAAGGCGGGTGGAAAACTTGAGTTCAGGAGTTTGAGACCAGCCTAATCA
Source organism: Rhinopithecus roxellana (assembly GCF_007565055.1). Taxonomy (NCBI): domain Eukaryota; kingdom Metazoa; phylum Chordata; class Mammalia; order Primates; family Cercopithecidae; genus Rhinopithecus; species Rhinopithecus roxellana. Next base: position 72,929,173 of record NC_044559.1, read on the forward strand.
ATAGGGCAAAACTCTGTGTCTACCAAAAATACAAAAGTTAGTCTGGCATGGTGACTCACGCCTATAGTCCCAGCTACTTGGGAGGCTGAAGTGGGAGGTTTTCTGGAGCCTGGGAAGTCAAGGCTGCAGTGAGCCAAGATTACACCACTGTACTCCAGCCTGGGAGACAGGGTGAGACCCTATCGCAAAACAACAACAACAACAACAACAACCACCACCACCACCAAAATACCCCCCAAAATCCTGCAGCAAACCTTGTACTCACATTCAGATGTTGTATAATCTCAGATTTTATCACTTTGGAACCTTTTATCTGGGTGGTCAAATCGCACACAACAGATGATGGAAAGTTCTGTGATGCCAGAGCCTGCATTCTATGTATTGAACCCTTTCTTATTGAGCCATTTGAGTTATTTTGAGGGGAACTCATCAATTATTTACTGGAGGGGCAGGTGCTTGACTGATGAAGGGGGAGTGACATTGATGGGCCGGCTGTTCTATGTACAGACTTTTAATCAATAACCCCCACATCTCATTTGCTCCCTCTGTTGTATCTGGGGCCTCCAGCTAAAAGCTCCTCCTGGATCCTGTGGACTACCCAGTGCCCTTGGCTGCCACCCCCTCCACACAAACCCTAGGCAGTAGCTGCTTCTTCCTGGCTTCATTACCCTTTCTTTATCTCTAACTTCAAAAAGTTGGTTGAAATCTTCATTTGCTGATGGGCCCCTTCATTTTTTTGACCACTGTAAGTTTTATTTATTTATATGTTATTTGTCATCATTATAATAGGGTGGGGTTCCAGTAGTGAGAGGGAAAACTGTATGTGTTCACTTGGCCACCTAAAACTAGTGAATATATATACTTAAAATGTTAATAAATATTACCAAATTGCCTTTCCTTTTCAATATTTATATTTCTGTATTCTTTTTCTTCTTTTGTTGCATTGACTAAACTTGAATATAATATTGGTGATAGTAATGGGCCTCCTGATCTTATACTATTTTGGTGGAAATGCTTCTAATATTTCATCATTAAATATGATATTTTAGAGGCCATTATCCTTATTGAAATGACTCTGAAGCAGAAAGCAGAAAACAGCATGTTTTCACTTATTAGTGAGAGCTAACAGTGAGTGCACATAGACACACAGAGTGGAATAATAGACACTGAAGACTCCAAAAGGTGGGAGGGTGATGAGCCTGGTCCTGAAATTGTACTTTCCAATTGTTGCTAGCACAATTTATTTTTTAAAATTCACTTTGTATTCAGAAACATTACTCACTTTAATTCTAACATTTTGTGGGATATTCTTTTGCATTTTTTATATTGACATATGGGATCTGAAAATAGTGACTGTCTCTTCCTTTTATTTGTTGTTCAATTTTACTGTGTCAACTAAAACCTCTAGTTCAATAGAATAGAAATGATGATAGTGGCAACTTTTGTCTTATTTATGAAATGGAATAATGTTAGCGTTTCACCATGAAAGAAGATATACGACATGAAATTGTGATAGCCAGTCTCTATATGGCTCCAAATGATCTTTGTCTAATGATATTCACATCCCATATCTGAAGAGGGCTGACCTGTGTAATAGGATATTGCAGAAATGGTCGTGTGTGACTTCTCAGGCTAGGTTATAAAAGATATTGTTTCCATCTTGCTCTCTCTTGGTTTGCCTGCTCTGGGGAAGCCAGCTGCTGTGTGGAGGACACTCAAGCAGCTCTACAGAAGGGTCACCGCAGCAAGGAGGCCTCCTGCTGGCAACCAACATCAATTTGCCAGCTCTGAGTCAGCCACCTTGAAAGAGGATCCTCCAGCCCCAGTCAAACCTTCAGATGACTGCAGTATTGGCCAATGTTCTGGACTGCAACATCATGGGAAATACTAAACTGGAAGCACTCAGCTAAGCTGCCCGAATTTCTCACCCATAGAAACTGTGTGAGATCATAAATGTGTTTAAGTGTGTTAAGCTATCAAATTTTGGGGTCATTTGTTATGCTTCAATGGATAACTAATACAAAGAGCTTTGTAGAGGTTTTATCAGATTGAGGAAGTTCACATCTATGTCTAGTTTTTTAAAAGATTTTTAAAATAATGAATTCACTTTGGGAAGTCAAGGTGGGAGGATCACTTGAAGCCAGGAATTTGAGACCAGCCCTCTCTTTAGAGTAAGACCCTCTCTTTAGAAAAAGCTAAAATTGGCCGGGTGCAGTGTCTAATGCCTGTAATCTCAGCACTTTGGGAGGCCGAGGCGGGCAGATCATGAGGTCAAGAGATCGAGACCACCCTGGCTAACACGGTGAAACCCCGTCTCTACTAAAAATACAAAAACTAGCTGGGCGAGGTGGCGGGCGCCTGTAGTCCCAGCTACTCGGGAGGCTGAGGCAGGAGAATGGCGTAAACCCGGGAAGTGGAGCTTGCAGTGAGCTGAGATCCGGCCACTGCACTCCAGTCCGGGCGACAGAGCAAGACTCCGCCTCAAAAAAAAAAAAAAAAAAAAGAAAAAACTAAAATTAATTAATTAATTATTTTTTAAACAATGAATTGATGTTGAATTTTATCATATGCATTGTATCCATGTAGTAAATAAACATATTGTCTTTCATTAATATACAAATATTTTGAATTATATTGGTGAATTTTCCAGTGCTAAACCAAGCTTGAATTCCTAAGATAAACCCAACTTGGTCATAAAGTATTGTCAGTTTTGAACATTATTAAATTTAGTTTTCTAACACTTTATTAGGATTTTGCACCTATATTACTGAGTGACTATAACCTATAATTTTCTTTGTTCATAAAGTTTTTGTCAAGTTTTATAAGAATTCTGCTAGTTTCACAAAATTCATTGGGAGTGATTTATCCTTTTCTGTACTCTGAATTGATTTGCATAAATTGAATCATTTGGCCCTTGAATGTATGCAAGAACTCACTGGTGGAATCACCTGGACTTGATTTTTAGCTATTGCTTTAATGCCTCGTTATAGGATTATTCAGGGTTTTTCTTTCTTCTTGAGTCAGTCTTGGTAAATGTTTCTTCCTGGAAGGTGGTTCATTTGATAAAAGTTTTCATACACGCTGGCTTATAGTCGTTTATAATACACCCCATCTCTACTGAAAAAATACAAAATTAGCCGGGTGTGGTGGCACATGCCTGTAATCCCAGCTACTTGGGAGGCTAAGGCAGGAGAATTGCTTGAACCTGAGAGGCAGAGGTTGCAGTGAGCCGAGAGTGCGCCATTGCACTCCAGCCTGGGCAACAAGAGAATAAGAGTGAAACTCCATCTCAAAAAAAAAAAAAAAAAAGAATTCATAGTAGTAACTCAAATAAATGCATTGAGCAATTCCCACAACCCTAAAAAGGGGTTTACATGAATGAAGTCGTTTAATCTCACGACTCTTAGAGGGATGCGATATCATTGCCCTCATTTATGAGTGAAGCAACCAAGGTTTAGAGAAGCAAGGTAAGGTGCCCAGATTTACACAGTAGGTAAGTGGCAGAGGCAGGATTTGAACCTAGGTGTGTCTGACTCCAGAGCTTATTCTAACCACCGTGCTATACTGTTCAACAAAACTGAGGTCTCATCATAACTTTGGCTAGTGCAGTCTATGGGATCCCCAGTTCTATTTACTTTTTCCCCACCTAAACTTTAAGATTTACCCCTAAAGCCCACTTTTCTTTTTTTCTTTTCTTTCCTTTTCTTCTGTTGCGCAGGCTGGGGTGCAGTGGTGCAACCTTGGCTCACTACAGCCTCGACCTCCAGATCTCAAGCAATCTTCCCACCTCAGCCTCCCAAGTAGCTGGGATTACAGGCATACACCACACACCCCACTAATTTTTGTAGTTTTTAGGTAGAGACCATGGTGGCAGGGCTCTCTGTGTTGCTGAGCCTGGTCTCAAACTCCTGGGTTCTAGTGATCTCCCCTTTGGCCTCCTAAAGTGGTTGGATTACGGGCATAAGCCACTGCAGCTGGCCCAAAGCCCACTTTTTTAGTCTTAATAGCTTCTCACTAAAGTACGCTTTTGACCAGGTGCGGTGGCTCACGTCTATAATGCCAGCACTTTGGGAGGCTGAGGTGGATGGATCGATTGAAGCCAGGAGTTCAAGACCAACCTGGCCAACCCAGTAAAATCCTATCTCTACTAAAATTACAAAAATTAGCCCGGTGTGGTGGTGTGCACCTGTAATCCCAGCTACTTGGGAGGCTGAGACACGAGAATCACTTGAACCTGGGAGGTGGAGATTGCAGTAAGCCAAGATCATGCCACTGCACTCCAGCCTGGGTGAAGGGTGAGACTCCGTCTCAAAAAAAAAAAAAAAACAAAGTATGCTTTTAATGGTTACTCATTCAACCTTCTTCTGGGTCACTGGAATTTCAGACCCTGTACCTGTACCCTGCTTTGCGTGGAGTGGCCAAACCACAGGTGGGCCAGCAATGTTGGGTAGCTTTTCTAGGAGCTACAACCTTTAAGATGTTTCAAAACTTCTCATTTGAACCTACAGGTTCTTGAGAAGGTCCAAGCATTTTCACAAAAGGCCATTGTGAAAACACATGATGTAGAATCTATAGATAAATAGTTTGTTTTTGTTTTTGTTTTTTATGTTTGAGATGGAGTCTCGCTCTGCCACCCAGGCTGGAGTGCAGTGGTGAGATCTCGGCTCACTGCAACCTCTGCCTCCTGGGTTCAAGCAATTCTCCTGCCTCAGCCTCCCAAAGTGCTGGGATTAAAGGCATGAGCCACTGTGCCTGGCCAGATAAAGAAATTTAATAACAGGTAGGTGACGTAGGACTGCTCTTTTTAAGTAGGTACTTACACGTTGAGTTTTTCTTATGTAGGCTATTTCAAGCAGTAATATTTGGGTTGAATACTGGGCTTCACAAATGAAACTTGAGACTGAGAACTTTGACAAGGACCAGAGACAACAGCAATGTGAGATATCATGAGAAGTAGAATTATTGTTGAGAAGGCCTAGTACATTTATTATTGACCATAGTAAGGCAATTTAGTTATTCCACTGAGCACCAGACAAATGAGAAGAGACAGGACAGAAATTGCTTTGGGAAGGATTAGGTTGGATATTAGGAGGACCATTCTGACAACTAAATGTTATTAGACGCTGGGCTTCATTTTTATTGTCAGAAAAATGGTGGAATCTTCTCTGAAAACATTTAAGGAGAGAACTGGCTGCTCTCTTTCCAGACTGCTTGAAGGTCACCCATTCATTCATTCAACAAACATGTGAGTGCCTGTGATGTGCTAGACACTGCTCTATGCACTAAAGATACAGCTGTGAAGAAGAAAGAAACTAATTCTTGTTGTCTTGAAGGTGGTGGTTGGGAGATGGAGACAGATAATGAACAAATGGCAAAATAACTTCAGATAATATATGCTATGAAATTATAATAAATAGGGCCTGACTACAGGCTTACTTCAGATGCTGTCACAGAAGTCATTTCTGAGGAGGTGATATATGAGGGGAGGCCTGAAAGATAGGAAGGTGCATTAGGTATAGATCCAAGGAAGAACATTGCGAGTGAAAGAACAGTAAACACAAAGGTCTAGAGGCAGGAACAAGTTAGGCAGGTTTTTGGAGCCAAAATATTTGTATGGCTGAAGATGGTAAGCAAAGAGTGGAGGGTAGCTGGAGATAAAGTCAGAGAGGTAGAATAAGCTAGATCAGGAAGTGCCTACCAGATGTTTGTTTGTTGGTTGGTTGATTTATTTACTTGTTGAGATAGAGTCTCGCTCTGACACTGAGGCTGTAGTGCAGTGGCATGATCTCGGTACACTGTAACCTCTGCCTCCCGGGTTCAAGTGATTCTCCTGCATTGGCCTCCCAAGTAGCTGGGATTACAGGTGCCTGCCACCACGCCCAGCTAATTTTTTTTTTTTTTTTTTTTTTTTTTTTTTTTTGAGACAGAGTCTCGCTGTGTAGCCCAGGCTGCAGTGCAGTGGTGCAATCTCGGCTCACTGCAACCTCCGCCTCCCAGGTTCAAGCGATTCTCCTGCCTCAGTCTCCTGAGTAGCTAGGATTACAGGCATGTGCCGCCACACCCAGCTAATTTTTTTGTGTGTGTATTTTAGTAGAGATGGGGTTTCACCATGTTGGCCAGGATGGTCTTGATCTCCTGACCTCCTGCTCCGCCCACCTCGGCCTCCCAAAGTGCCGGGATTACAGGTGTGACCCACTACACCTGGCCTATACTTTTTTTTTTCATAGAGATGGGGTTTCACCATGTTGGCCAGGCTGGTCTCGAACTCTTGACCTCAGATGATCTGCCTGCCTCGGCCTCCCAAAGTGCTGGGATTACAGACGTGAGCCACCATGCCTGGGCTCTACCAGATATTTGTATTGTATTCTAAGAGCAATTGGAAACCACAGGAGGGTTTTAAGCAGAAGAACATCGCATCATGATATGCTTTATATTTTAGAAAAAAAAATGCTGCATGAAGAGTGGATTAGAGGAGTGATAGAAAAGAAACAGAGAGGCCAGGCACAGTGGCTCACACCTGTAATCTCAGCACTTTGGGAGGCCAAGGCTGGTGGATCACTTGAGGTCAGGAGTTCAAGAACAGCGTGGCCAACGTGGTGAAACCCCATCTCTAATATAAGTACAAAAATTAGCTGGGTGTGGTGGTGCATGCCTGTAATCCCAGATGCTTGGGAAGCTGAGGCAGGAGAATCGCCTGAACCCAGGAGACAGAGGTTGTAGTGAGCTGAGGCCTCCCTACTGCACTCTAGCCTGGGTGACAGAGTGAGACTCCATTTCAGAAAAAAAAAAAAAAGAAAAGAAGGAGAGAGAACCATTTAGGAAGCTAGTGTGGTAGTCCAGGGGAAAGATTTCATTGCATTTTCTACAATTTTATTTTATTTCATTTCATTTTATTTTATTATTATTATTTTTTTGAGGCGGAGTCTCGCTCTGTCGCCCGGACTGGAGTGCAGTGGCCGGATCTCAGCTCACTGCAAGCTCCGCCTCCCGGGTTTACGCCATTCTCCTGCCTCAGCCTCCCGAGTAGCTGGGACTACAGGCGCCCACCACCTCACCCGGCAAATTTTTTGTATTTTTAGTAGAGATGGGGTTTCACCGTGTTAGCCAGGATGGTCTCGATCTCCTGACCTCGTGATCCGCCCGTCTCGGCCTCCCAAAGTGCTGGGATTACAGGCTTGAGCCACCGCGCCCGGCCTCATTTTATTTTTTGAGATGGAGTCTCACTCTCATCCAGGCTGGAGTGCAATGGCACAATCTCGGCTCACTGCAACCTCCTCCTCCAGGGTTCAAGTGATCCTTCTACCCCAGCCTCCAGAGCAGCTGGGATTACAGGCATGCGCCACCATGCCCAGCTAATTTTTGTATTTTTAGTAGAGACGGGATTTCACCATATTCGCCAGGGTGGTCTCATCTCCTGATCTCAGCTTATCTGCCCGCCTTAGCCTCCCAAAGAGCAGGGATTATAGTGAGACCCCCATCTCTATTTTAAAAATTTAAAAATAATGAAAATAAATCAAATAAAACTGCTGTGGACATTTAGTACAAGTGTTTAATGGATCTACGTCTTCATTTATTTGGGATAAATACTTAGAAATGGAATGGCTGGGAGCATAGTAGGTGTATGCTTAACATTTTAAGAAGCTGCCAAACTTTTCCAAACTGATTGTACCATTTTACATTTCTACCAGCAATGTATGAAAGTTCTAGTTGCAGCAAGGTGCAGTGGCTCACACCTATAATCCCAGCACTTTGGGAGGCCAAGGCAGGAGGATTGCTTAAGCCCAGGAGTTTTTGTTTTGTTTTGTTTTGTTTTTTAGATGGAGTCTCTCTCTGCCGACTAGGCTGGAAGGCAGTGGTGTGATCTCAGCTCACTGCAACCTCCACCTCCTGGCTCAAGTGATTCTCTTGCCTCAACCTCCCAAGTAGCTGGGACTACGGCGTGTACCACCGCACCCAGGTAATTTTCTGTAATGTTAATAGAAATGGGGTTTCACCTTGTTGGCCAGGCTGGTTTCTACCTCCTGACCTCAGATTATTCACCCGCCTCAACCTCCCAAAGCGCTGGGGTTACAGGTGTGAGCCACCGAGTCCACCTGAGCCCAGGAGTTTGAAACAGCCTGGGCAACATAGTAAGACTCTGTCTCTAAAAAAACAGAAAAGAAGAAAGTTCTGGTTGCTTCCCATTCTTGCCAACACACTCATCTGGATTATGGTTCTTGTAGTAAGTGTGTAGTAGTATCACTGAGGTTTTAATTTGCGTTTCTCTACTGGCTAATGAGGTCGAACATCTTTTTCTGTGCTTATTTGCTATTCATATATCTTCTTCTTCTTCTTTTTTTTTTTTTCTTTGACAGAGTCTCTCTCTGTTGCCCAGGCTGGAGTGCAGTGGTGCGATCTCAGCTCACTGCAAGCTCCACCTCCCGGGTTCACACCATTCTCCTGCCTCAGCCTCCTGAGTAGTTGGGACTACAGGCACCCATCACCACTTTCTTCTTTTCTGTGTTTTAGAGACAGAGTCTTACTGTGTTGCCCAGCTAGTTTTTTTGTGTGTTTTTAGTAGAGACGAGGTTTCACCATGTTAGCCAGGATGGTCTCAATCTCCTGACCTTGTGATCCACCCGCCTCGGCCTCCCAAAGTGCTGGGATTACAGCCTTGAGCCACCGCGCCCGGCCTGCTATCCATGTATCTTCTTGGGTGAGTTTTCCATTCAAATAGTTTCCCCATTTTAAAAATTGGGTTGTTTGTTTCATTATTACTGAATTTTGAGAGCTCTCTCTATATACTGGATACAGGTCCTTTATCAGATACAAGACCCCTTTAGGGGTCTGTCAGCTGTCCTGTTGCTTCCTTTGATTTTTCCCATGCAGATGCTGAAATGGTACACTACTTGTGGGTATTGAGTTATTTCTGTATTCTCCCAGTCTGTTGCTTGTCTTTTTTCTTTTCTTAACATCCTTCAAAGAGCAAAACCTCATAATTTTGAGGAATTTTAAGTCATTGGGTTTTTTTCTTATATTAAATCTTGGGTTGAGCAAACACTTATTAGATACTATTATGAATATAAAATATTCTCCTGGCCAGGCGCAGTGGCTCATGCCTGTAATCCCAGCACTTCGGGAGGCCAAGGCAGGTGGATCACCTGAGGTCAGGAGTTCGAGCCCAGCCTGACCAATATGGTGAAACCCTATCTCTACTAAAAATACAAAAATTAGCAGGGCATGGTGGTGGGCGCCTGTAATCTCAGCTTCTCAGGAGGCTGAGACAGGAGAATTGCTTGAACCCAGGAGGCAGAGGTTGCAGCGAGCTGAGATCACACCACTGCACTCCAGCCTGGGTGACAGAGCGAGACTCGGTCTCAAAAAACAAAAACAAAAACAAAAACAAAAACAAGAGACGAAAAAGGACGTTTTTGGCTGGGCATGGTGGCTTAGGCCTGGAATCCCAGCACTGCTGAGGTGGGAGTGTCGCTTGAGCCCAGGAGTTTCAGACCAGCCTGGGAAACATAGTAAGGCGTCGTCTCTACAAAAAAATAAAAACTAAAAAAGAATTTTTAAAAGAAAGGACATTTTCTTTTCCTGAAGTATAGCACACTCCAGAAAAGCTATGCTGGAAGCACAGCAACTGTAAGCTGAGGCACCAGAAGATCTCACTCCATTCTGTGAGTAGTTATTGAGCACCTGTTGCATGCTCAGAAACTGTTAGGCTCTGGAGATAAGAGTCAATAGGACACAATTCTTATCCTCAAGGTGATTCAGTTGAGTAAACAGGCAATTGGCTGTACAGTGAGAGCGCAGAGGAAGGGAGGGGTGCAGTTAAGGGGTGAAGATGGAGATTGCAGCAGTGAGGCAGGTAAAGAGATCTGGAGATGAAGCTGGGAAGACTGGCATGGTGGGGTGCCAATCACTGTTTTCTTCTTAGTTCTCTTTATTAGTTGCTTCTAATTGCTACTGTGAGAGAGTATAACTGCAGACTCTTCCTGCTTTACATAAACTTTGACACATTATTATATCCCTGAGTGTTCTGATAGCTGTAATCATGACTTTCCAGTGGACCGTTATGTATCTGATATAGGGGAGCCCAATAAAACCCAGCTAGGAATTAAAGATATTTTTGTATTCTTTTTCTTCTTTTTTTTGAGACGGAGTCTCGCTCTGTAGCCCGGGCTGGAGTGCAGTGGCCGGATCTCAGTTCACTGCAAGCTCCGCCTCCCGGGTTTACGCCATTCTCCTGCCTCAGCCTCCCGAGTAACTGGGACTACAGGCACCCGCCACATCACCCGGCTAGTTTTTTTGTATTTTTTTAGTAGAGACGGGGTTTCACCGTGTTAGCCAGGATGGCCTCGATCTCCTGACCTTGTGATCCGCCCGTCTCGGCCTCCCAAAGTGCTGGGATTACAGGCTTGAGCCACCGCGCCCGGCTGTATTCTTTTTCTTAAAGAGGGTTCCTCAAATTGTATAAGCTTCAGGACCCATAAAATCTCAATCATGGCCGGGCGCGGTGGCTCAAGCCTGTAATCCCAGCACTTTGGGAGGCCGAGATGGGTGGATCACGAGGTCAGGAGATCGAGACCATCCTGGCTAACACGGTGAAACCCCATCTCTACTAAAAAAATACAAAAAACTAGCCGGGCGAGGTGGCGGCGCCTGTAGTCCCAGCTACTCGGGAGGCTGAGGCAGGAGAATGGCGTGAACCCGGGAGGCGGAGGTTGCAGTGAGCTGAGATCTGGCCACTGCACTCCAGTCTGGGTGACAGAGCGAGACTCCGTCTCAAAAAAAAAAATAAAAATAAAAATAAAATAAAAATAAAAATAAAAATATAATGGCTTGCTTTCTGTGACTTTCTGACATTGTTCCTTTCCTCCTCCACCTTATCTGAACACTTAGTTTATTGGCCTTTTCTTTATCCCAGTCCTGCTTAATTTTGACTCTACATCTAGACGTTTTTCTTCAGTGTGTGGCCATGTCCTGAAATGGGGCCCTGGTTGGTCAGTTTCATGGGTTTCTAGGAGCTGGATTGCTCTAGCCAGACTCATGGGCCGCACACGCACTCACCCACTAATAGGATTAGGTCAAACTCCTCCAGTTCTACCTCTTGTTTTCAGATTGACCCACCTCACTTCCCTGTTGGCTCTTTTGGAGTTCTCCAGTTGGGTGTCTGTCAGCTGTCCTGTTGCTTCCTTTGCTTTTCCCATGCAGATGCTGAAATGGTACAGAACTTGTGGGTATTGAGTTTCCCTCACCTGCTTGTATATGGGATTCCTAGGGATACCTTGTCACCTAGTTTTGCAAAATGTGGTCCAGGGATTTTTGGATTTGTTATCTAGTTGCTCTCCCACTTTTGATGTGGGAATTTGGAGAGATTAAATAACTGTGCCTTCATCATTGCCATCTGTCTAATTATCTGTATTTGATTTGGTGGGGAGAAGAGAAAAAATAATATATTCTAGTTGTTTTTAAAAAAAGAAATCAGAGGCATGTAAAATAAAAATGGAATGCTGTCCTCCTCCCAGTTCCATTCTCCAGAGGTATTTACTGTTAAGAGTTAAGTATATTTCAGCCCAGCACAGTGGCTCACGCCTGTAATCCCAGCACTTTAGAAGGCTGGGGCAGGCAGATCACCTGAGGTCAGGAGTTCAACACCAACCTAGCCAACGTGGTAAAACCCCGTCTCTACTAAAAATACAATTAGCTGAGCGCGGTGGCGCGCACATGTAGTCCCAGCTACTCGAGAGGCTGAGGCAAGACAATTGCTTGAACCCGGGAGGTGAAGGTTGCAGTGAGCCAAGATGGTGCCACTGTACTCCAGCCTGGTGACAGAGTGGGACTCCGTCTCAAAAAAAAAGAGTTGAGTATCTGTTTCACGTGTTTGTATGAAGAGATCACCAAACAGGCTTTGTGTGAGCAACATGGCTGTTTATTTCACCTGGGCGCAGGTGGGCTGAGTCCCAAAAAGGAGTCAGCAAAGGGTGGTGGGATTATCATTGGTTCTTAAAGGTTTTGGGATAGGCGGTGAAGTTAAGAGCAATGTTTTGGGGGCAGGGGGTGGAGCTCACCAAGTACATTCTCAAGGGTGGGGAGAATTACAAAGAAACTTCTTAAGGGTGGGAGAGATTACAAAGTACATCAATCGGTTAGGGTGGGGCAGGAACAAATCACAATGGTGGAATGTCTTCAGTTAAGGCAGGAACTGGCTATTTTCACTTCTGTGGATCTTCAGTTACTTCAGGCCATCTGGATGTGTACGCGCAGGTCGCTGGGGATATGACGGCTTAGCTTGGGCTCAGAGGCCTGACACTATATTTCCTTCCAAATACTTTTCTATTCTTTTGCTGTTTATGTACTTTTCTATCACTTTGCTATCTGCATTTTCTTGCAGTTTTCTTTTTCCACGTATATATTTTCCAACATACAACAATATATTGGGCACTATCTTTAAGGACTAATATAGTCTGATAGTTGCTATTATTTATTACAATTACCAAGTAGATAATTATCTCAGGAAGGAAACAAACTGCTTCTAGTTGCTTTGAAAACAAACATTTATGACTGGGTGCAGTGGCTCAACGCCTATAATCCCAGCTCTTTGTGGGGCAGAGGCAGGCACATCACCTGAGGTCGGGAGTTTGAGATCAGCCTGACCAACACGGAGAAACCCTGTCTCTACTGAAAAATGCAAAATTAGCAGGGCGTGGTGGTGCACGCCTGTAATCCCAGCTACTTGGGAGGCTGAGGCAGGAGAATTGCTTAAACTTCAAAAGCGGAGGTTGCAGTGAGCCAAGATCGTGCCATTGCACTCCAGCCTGCTCAACAGGAGTGAAACTCCGTCTCAAAATAAATAAATAAATAAATTAAATAAACGCTTATTTATTAATTTTTTAAAAACAATTTTAGAGATGGTGATCTCACTATGTTAATCAGATTGGTCTTAAACTCCTGGCCTCAAGTGATCTTCCCACTTTGGCCCCCCAAAATGCTGGGATTACAGGCATGAGCCACCATGCCTGGCTGAAAAATAAACATTTGAATAGTGTAAAGAGCCATCACAAAATAATTGATGGTATTTGTCTATAGTTGGAAAGGTCATGGAACTCAGGACCACTAAGCGAAGACCTCCTCAATGAACTCTAGGCTGCTTTGCTTTAAGAAAATTCTGGCCGGCCGGGCGCAGTGGCTCACACCTGTAATCCCAGCACTTTGGGAGGCCGAGGTGGGCGGATCACCTGAAGTCAGGAGTTCGAGACCAGCCTGGCCAACATGGCGAAACCCTGTCTCTACTAAAAATACAAAATTAGCTGGGCGTAGTGGCACATGCCTGTAATCCCAGCCACTCAGGAGGCTGAGGCAGGAGAATCGCTTGAACCCAGGAGGTGGAGGTTGTGGTGAGCCGAGATCGCGCCATTGCACTCCAGCCTGGGCAATAAGAGCAAAACTCCGTCTCAAAAAGTAAAATAAAAATAAATTAATAAAAAGCTCTCCAGAAGATTATTGGTACCTTGTTTATTCAAGATTAAGAAGGGAAAACTATTTTAAGGAGATTCAGCCGTGCAAGGACTCCATGAACACAGTTTCTATTTCTCAATTCAGTAACAACAAACTTTCTGATAATCTATTTCAGTGAGTTCTCTAGGAAGTAAGAGCACAATTCTCTTTACTGTTTATCTTCTTTACTTTTTGGAATTAAATTAAAATGCATTTTGAAACAATTTTCTCAACAAATACAATTTATCCTTGAGCCCAAAGGGGTAAAGCTTCTATTCCTGAGGCTGTAACATGGCCTGGGAGCCAGGGGTTCCTTGGAGTGAGGCTCTGAGCATAGCTCTATTGCTACTTAAGTAACATTGAGCAAGTAGCTGGGACTACAGGCGCCTGCCACCATGCCCAACTAAGTTTTGTATTTTTAGTACAGACGGGGTTTCATCATGTTGGCCAGGCTGGCCTCGAACCCCTGACCTCAGGTGATCCACCCACCTCAGCCTCTCAAAGTGCTAGGATTATAGGTGTGAGCCACCGTGCTCGGCCCGGAGAACTTTTTAAAAAGAACAGATGTCTGGGCTCCTCTCAAAATTTATGAATCATCATTTCTTGGGATGCACTTTCCCATTCTATTTGGTAAGTTCTTCTCCTCTTTTCCTTATACCCTGCCTCTTCACATATGTGCATTATCTGCTTGGCCTCTGAAAGCTTTTAAGTTTGATACCTTGGGACTAGGCAATTTTTTATTTTTTAATTTTTGTGAGACAGAGTCTCACACTGTTGCCCAGGTTGGAGTGCAGCGGAGCAATCACGGCTTACTGCAGCCTCGACCTCCTGGGCTCAAGCAATCCTCCTGCCTGAGCCACCTAAGTAACTGGAGTTACAGGCATGTACCACCACGGCCAGCTAATTTTTTATTTTTTTTTTTTATTTTTTTTTTTTTTTTGAGACGGAGTCTCGCTCTGTCGCCCAGGCTGGAGTGCAGTGGCCGGATCTCAGCTCACTGCAAGCTCCGCCTCCCGGGTTCACGCCATTCTCCTGCCTCAGCCTCCCGAGTAGCTGGGACTACAGGCGCCTGCCACCTCGCCCGGCTAGTTTTTTGTATTTTTTTAGTAGAGACGGGGTTTCACCGTGTTAGCCAGGATGGTCTCGATCTCCTGACCTCGTGATCCGCCCGTCTCGGCCTCCCAAAGTGCTGGGATTACAGGCTTGAGCCACCGCGCCCGGCCGCTTTATTTTTATTTTTGTACTTTTGTAGAGATTTGGTTTCACCATGTTGTCCAGGCTGGTGTCTAACTCCTGGGTTCAACTGATCCGCCTGCCTCAGCCTCCCAAGGTGCTGGGATTACAGGTGTGAGCTCTGCGCCCAGCTGGAACTAGGGAATTTTTAAGGCCATGTTTCTCAATGTGTAATCTAGCGGGGTGAGGGTGCCGGGGGAGCGGGTTAAAGTACAGACTCCTGGGCTCCACACAGGTTTACCGAATCAGAATTTTGTAGTCACTCAGGAAACTATACTTTCATATGTGCTCCTGATGATGGAATTTTGAAAACTGCTAAGGTTAAGCTCCGATGATATCTTTTTTCTTTTTTCTTTTTCTTTTTTTCTTATACTTTAAGTTCTAGGGTACATGTGCACAACGTGCAGGTTTGTTACATATGTATACTTGTGCCATGTTGGTGTGCTGCACCCATCAACTCTTCAGCACCCATCAACTCCTCATTTACATCAGGTATAGCTCCCAATACCATCCCTCCCCTCTCCCCCCTCCCCATAATAGGCCCCGGTGTGTGATGTTCCCCTTCCCGAGTCCAAGTAATCTCATTGTTCAATTCCCACCTATGCGTGAGAACATGCTGTGTTTGGTTTTCTGTTCTTGCGATAGTTTGCTGAGAATGATGGTTTCCGGCTGCATCCATATCCCTATCTTTTTTCTTTTCCTTTTTTTTTGAGACAGAGTCTCACTCTGTCACCCAGACTGGAGTGCAGTAGAATGATCTTGGCTCACTACAACCTCTGCCTCCCAGGTTTAAGTGATTCTCCTGCCTCAGGCTCCCAAGTAGCTGGGATTACAGGAGCCTGCCACCATGCCTGGCTAATTTTTCTATTTTTCATAGAGACAGGGTTTTACCACATTGGCCAGGCTGGTCTTGAACTCCTGGCCTCAGGTGATCCACCCTCCTCGGCCTCCCAAAGTGCTGGGCTTACAGGCGTGAGCCACCGTGTCCGGCCCCAACAATATCATTCTAATATTATAGAGAGAGGAGTGGGGAAAGGGAATGCAAGATTGATCAATATATTCATTTTATCTTCCTGCTACGATTCTGGGGAGGCAAGGACATTTTCTTTACTTTCCTTTCTTTTTTTTTTTTTTTTTTTTGAGACGGAGTCTCACTCTGTCGCCCGGGCTGGAGTGCAGTGGCCGGATCTCAGCTCACTGCAAGCTCCGCCTCCCGGGTTCACGCCATTCTCCTGCCTCAGCCTCCCAAGTAGCTGAGACTACAGGCGCCCACTACCTCGCCCGGCTAGTTTTTTTGTATTTTTTTTTTAGTAGAGACGGGGTTTCACCGTGTTAGCCAGGATGGTCTCGATCTCCTGACCTCGTGATCCGCCCGTCTCGGCCTCCCAAAGTGCTGGGATTACAGGCTTGAGCCACCGCGCCCGGCCTTACTTTCCTTTCTTTATAGGTTATTACAGACAAGGCCAAGCAACTCTCCTCAAAGCAGGGCATTAGGACGTGAAAAGAACATGTCCAGGCCGGGAGCGGTGGCTCAAGTCTGTAATCCCAGCACTTTGGGAGGCCGAGACGGGCAGATCACGAGGTCAGGAGATCGAGACCATCCTGGCTAACACGGTGAAACCCCGTCTCTACTAAAAAATAAAAAAAACTAGCTGGGCGAGGTGGTGGGTGCCTGTAGTCCCAGCTACTCCGGAGGCTGAGCCAGGAGAATGGCGTGAACCCGGGAGGCGGAGCTTGCACTCCAGCCCCGGGCGACAGAGCGAGACTCCGTCTCAAAAAAAAAAAAAAGAACATGTCCATAGAGAGCCATCAGATCCAAGCCTGTAATCCCAGCACTTTGGGAGGCCGAGACGGGCGGATCACGAGGTCAGGAGTTCGAGACCATCCTGGCTAACCCGGTGAAACCCCGTCTCTACTAAAAAATACAAAAAAGCTAGCCGGGCGAGGTGGCTGGTGCCTGTAGTCCCAGCTACTCAGGAGGCTGAGGCAGGAGAATGGCGTAAACCCGGGAGGCGGAGCTTGCAGTGAGCTGAGATCCGGCCACTGCACTCCAGCCTGGGCGACAGAGCGAGACTCCGTCTCAAAAAAAAAAAAAAAAAAAAAAAAAAGAGAGCCATCAGATTCAAAAGGCATGGGAGAGAAGTCCTAGAGATCAATGCAGCAGAAAAAGTGATAAGGCTAATACCACTACTATTAATACCTAACATTTATTGAACACCGCACACCAGGCAGGGTGCTAAGGACTTTATATTATCTCATTTGAGTCTTATATCGGCCTTCAGAGGGAGCTATGATTGTCCCCTATTATAAATAAAGGTTCAGAAAGGTTAGGTAACTTACAATGTCCAGTCGTGAATGAGCTGTTGAGTTAGGATTCAAACCGAGTTCTGAATGATGCCAAAGATAGCCAGCCCCCCTTTTTCCCCACTGAGACCCTCGGTGCATAGAAGGGAGACAGTGGGGTCCAGTACTAGGGACTTATGAATCTGTTGGGTCACAAAGTCTTTGCCCAAAATAGGCTGGAGAAAACATTGAACAGAGGTTCATTTAGGAGGTACCTTCCTGATGGATATAGATGGGCCTCCTCCCTAAATAGTGCTCTTATTTCCTAGAGAACTAATTGAATCGATAGATTCTCAGTAATTTGTTTTTATTAAATCAAAAAATAGAAGTTGTAAGTGGTGGCTCACGCTTGTAATCCTAGCACTTTGGGAGGCCAAGGTGGGTGGATCCCCTGAGGTCAGGAGTTTGAGACCAGCCTGGCCAACATGATGAAACCCGTCTCTACTAAAAATACAAAAAAATTAGCTGGGCGTGGTGGTGGGCACCTGTAATCCCAGCTACTCGGGAAGCTAAAGCAGGAGAATCGCTTGAACCCATGAGGCCGGAGGTTGCAGTGAGCCGAGATCGCACCACTGCACTCCAGCTTGGGTGACAGAACGAGACTCTGTCTCAAAAAAAAAAAAAAAAAAAAAAAAAAGTTGGATTCACAGAGTCCTGAGAGGACTAGGACTGGTTCCCCTTAAAATATTTTTTCCCTTCTAAATCTTAGATAAACAACACACCAATAATCTTCTGAAAAAGCTCTTTAAAAAGACAGATGACTAGGCTCCTGGGCTCCTCTCAAAATTTATGAATTTATGAGTTTCTTGGGATAAAATCTGGGAATCTGTATCTTTAAAAATGTTCTCCTGGCGATTCTGCCCGTCAGCCAGATTTGGGAACTACTGGATTAATTCCTTGGACTAGGAGATAACTTTCCTAATTGCAGTGGTGGACAGATTTGGGGTGCTAGGGAACCCCTATCTGGCAGAAGTAGCCCACTAGCTTTCTTCCTAACATCTCCTTTCCCTACTTCCATGGCGCCCTCCCCTATACCTTCTAATTCTTCCTGTCACCTTCTTTCCTACCCTAAACTGGCCCTAAAATGACACAGAACAGCAGCGCCACATTGTGGACATAAACAATGTAGTGCTCCAAAAGGCACGGAACACTGTTTTCGCAGATCACCGAGCCTGCAGTTAACGATTTGTCCTACAGGAGGCACGACTTCCTTACTTTTTAAGTGAGGAAGGGTCCTCGCCCCATAAAACCTGGTAAAACCTGGATGATCTCAGAAAACATCACTGGAGAAGCACGGGGTGGACCATCTGTACCACATCAGAAATCAAAAACCTCCACTTCATGAAACTAGAATAAACCGACTAAGTGCCTGGACATGAATAAGCCTCCTGCTGAGCTTAGAAGCCAAGCTGTATGACAGTCTTGGTCAGAGTAAAACTATGGTGGTCTCCAAATCACTGTGTGACTTTTGATAAGCACAGATCTATCTGGGATACAAGGCACTGTCAGATACCTCTTGGAAAGTGTTCTGTTTTATATGGTACCCATGAGTCTAGCATTAATCAACAGATCTGATCTCTTAAATAAGGATATTTATACCCAATGACACATCGGTTTATGTTGGATCGCTGTAGTGGTGTTCTGAGTATGCACCTTTGGATTTGTCCCCACCTGGTGAAGTCTCTCTCTGTCTCTGTCACACACACACACACACACACACACACACACACACACACACAAGCATTCACACACAGGCTTTTCTGATATTTGTACCTGGACACATCTTTTTCAATGGCATGTTTGGTGATCCAGCCAAATTAATATGGCTAGAAAAAAAAAGATATATTTACATAATTTCACCAATCTGTCTGGTCGTCTGGTTGCTCTCCCTTCATATTAATAGCTGCCCTCAGGCCCCAGATGAAATAAGAATGTACACCTTGGTAGATCTGCATAAGATTTCCTGGCAGATGATCGTGTGGCTTTCTTTTCTTTCTTATTTATTTATTTATTTATTTATTTATCTAATTTTTTTGAGACAGAACTTCACTCTTGCCACCCAGGCTGGAGTGCAATGATGCGATCTTAGCTCACAGCAACCTCCGACTCCCGGGTTCAAGTGATTCTCCTGTCTCAGCCTTCCAAGTAGCTGAGATTACAGGTGCCTGCCACCACACCTGGCTAATTTTTGTATCTTTTAGTAGAGACGGGGGTTTCAGCATGTTGGCCAGGCTGGTCTCGAACTCCTGACCTTAAATAATCCGCCCCCTTCGGCCTCCCAAATTGTTGGGATTACAGGCTTGAGCCACTGCGCCCTGCCTGTTTCTCTACTTTGACTCTTCTAGCTGCTTGGTTTTCTGAACTCTAGAGTTACACTGGCAGCCAGGATCCTGTGGTTTACTGTTAATGTTCTCCTTGTCTTGTTTTTTCTGATATGTTTGCTGTCTCCCTAACTAGACTGTGAGCTCTTTGACTGCAAGCTCAAAGCCCAGATCACTCCTGTCCCTTGAACACTCACCACACACATTGTTGGGTGTGTGCTATGTTCTCAATGCAAATGTTTATGTTGTTAGTTTGAATAATGAGGAAAGGTGTTTTAAAAGAATGAGAAGCGGCCCGGTGCGGTGGCTCACACCTATAATCCCAGTACTTTGGGAAGCCAAGGTAGGGGGACTGCTTGAGTCTAGGAGTTCCAGACCAGCCTGGGCAACATAGGGAGACCCCTGTCTCTTTAAAATAATAATTAATAAATAAACGAAAGAGAGAGAGAGAGAGAGAGTAAAGGAGAACCAGCAGAGAGAAAGGAATAAAACATAATGTTTCTAAAAGATTGACTTAAATGACCAATGAAAGGAGGTAACCAGTAAAAGACAAATAAAAGAGAAACTCTAATCCAAGGTGCCATGAAAGGAGGATATTGGGGTTCTAGCTTTTTCACAAAATGGAAATGCTATTGTGGACAATGATAACTTCTGAGGAGATGTTCATGGTCAAAGAAATAAGATTTCCACCTTGGGAGACTGAGACAGGTGGATCACCTGAGGTCAGGAGTTCAAGACCAGCCTGATCAACATGGTGAAACCCCATCTCTACTAATAATACCAAAAAAAAAAAAAAAAAAGAATTATCCGGGTGTGGTGGCTCACATCTGTAGTCCCAGCTACTCAGGAGGCTGAGTCAGGAGATTCATTTGAGCCCAGGAGGTGAGCTGAGATTGTGCCACTGCACTCCAGCCTGGGTGACAAAGCCAGACTGTCTCAAAAATAGATAAATAGGCCGGGCGTGGTGGCTCACTCCTGTAATCCCAGCACTTTGGGAGGCCAAGGCGGGCAGATCACAAAGTCGGAAGTTCGAGACCAGCCTGGCCAATATGGTGAAACCCCCGTCTCTACTAAAAATACAAAATCAGCTGGGCATGGTGGCGGGCACCTGTAGTCCCAGCTACTCGGGAGGCTGAGGCAGGAGAATTGCTTGAACCCGGGAGGCAGAGGTCAGTGAGCCAAGCTCGCGCCACTGCACTCCAGCCTGGGTGACAGGGCGAGACTCTGTCTCAAAAAATTAAAATAAAATAAAATAATATTTCCTTACCAATTTAAGGAAAATGAATGGAATGTGAGGTGTTCTGTGAAAGAACATTGTAATGCTGGAATAAGTTTCAAATGAATGAATGAATACACAGATTTAGTATACAGGCCAAGCTTAAAACTCTCCCTGAATGAGACAATCAAATATTGCATAACCAAACCCATTTATTTATTTATTTATTTATTTATTTATTTATTTATTTATTTATTTTTTGAGACAGAGTCTCGCTCTGTCACCCAGACTGGAGTGCAGTGGCTGGATCTCAGCTCACTGCAAGCTCCACCTCCCGGGTTTACGCCATTCTCCTGCCTCAGCCTCCCAAGTAGCTGGGACTACAGGTGTCCGCCACCTCACCTGGCTAGTTTTTTTTGTATTTTTTCGGAGAGACGGGGTTTCACCATGTTAGCCAGGATGGTCTCGATCTCCTGACCTCGTGATCCGCCCATCTCAGCCTCCGAAAGTGCTGGGATTACAGGCTTGAGCCACCGCGCCCGGCCAACCAAACCCTCTTAAATCTTCCTTTATTGCTCTGTAGAGTTGAAGCAGTTTATGTATCCACTAAAATCTCAAGGAATTTTCTTTAGCTTTAGATTATCAGGTACAGTGAATAAAAGAGGACTTTCTGCTATGTTTTGTTTATTTTATTTTACTTTATTTTATTTTTTGAGACACAGTCTCACTCTGTCACCCAGGCAGGAGTGCAGTGGTGCAATCTCTGCTCACTGCAGCCTCCATGTCCTGGATTCAAGTGATCCTTCCATCTCAGCCTCCCAAGTAGCTGGGACTACAGACACTCACCACTACGCTCGACTAATTTTGTTTATTTTTTGTAAAGATGATATCTCACTATGTTGCCCAGGCTGATCTCAAACTCCTGGACTCAAGCTATTCCCCTACCTCGGCCTCCCGAAGTACTGGAATTACAGATGTGAGCAACCATGTCTGGCTATTTCTTATTTTTAATTTGCTTTTTAATTGCACATATATTCAATAGAATACATCTGGAGTGTTTTAAAGCAAAAATCACAATATTAGCTCACTCAAGTCTGTTTCGTATTTAAACGATTGTTTTTCTATCTCTGAAGCGATTGTTTTGGTAGAAGCATTTCATATTGTTTGAGGGATAATAATCCATTGATGACAGCAGTATACATGTGAAATGGCTGGGATTTAGATCAGCAATATTGTCATCGTTGTAAAGAAAAAGAAGTCTAAAAACTAAAATCTTGGAACAGAGCATACTGGTTAATTGAGCTTCTGATTAACTATGGGTTAATGAGAAGACACTTTTTGTTTGAAATCTCTCTAAATTGCCTCAGTCCATTTTCGTGCTTTAATAAGTAGTCTAATGAACATAATTAAATCTTCTCTTAACTGATTCAGCACCCTGTAATGCCTCAGGACCATTACTCTGAACATAATATATAATTCTATAAAGTACTATAGCCACAGAAGGTATACGAGTGTAGGATGACTCATTAGACAGGTCTTTACTTTAAAAAAATAAATTCCTGTAATCTGTGCATTTTGATGTATGTAAATTTATGTTAGTTTAGTAAATGCCTGTTACATATCATAGAATAATAAACTGTTCAATCATTTAATCCATAGGGACTTTTGAGATTATGAAATTCAATGTCGTTGTTTAACAGATGAGAAAACTAAGAATAAGAAAATAACAAGAAGGATTAATACAACTGGGGCTACAATCAATGTCTCCTGATTACAAATCCTGTGGCCTTTTACACCGTGCTGCAACTTTCAAATGATTTGGAGTTCTTGTCATTTCTCTCCCTGGACAAGTGGAGTTCATTTTCAAAACTGATTATTTGAAATTTTTGGTTAAATGAACATAAGCTCCACTAAAATATCAGCTCTGCTGAAGCAAGGATTTCTGTCTGTTTTGTTCACTGATGTAGTCTCAACATCTAGAATAGTGCCTGCCCCTTAGAAAGCCCTCAATACCGGCCACTGCACTCCAGTTTGGGCGACAGAGCGAGACTCCGTCTCAAAAAAAAAAAAAAAAAGAAAGTCCTCAATAAATGTATGTTGAATGAAAGAATGAAATTAAGATTGAATATCTATTACACACAAGATAACTTGATTTTGAGTTCATAGGTTGAACACAGCTTTATATTAATCTGCTTAACAGTCATTAGGATTTGTAGTACACAGATTACAGGCTAGAATCATTATAGTCAAAACTTTGAGTATACAATGAGAAAATGAAGAAGAAATATTAAATAATTGTTGTGGTAAAACATTATGAGCTTTTGTTTTTGGTTTTCTTGGGCTGTTCTCTGTGTTCCTCAGTTTCAAACACCGACCGTTGAAAGTTAGAAGCTCAGATACTATTAAACTTTTAAAATATTATTTGGGGCCGGGCGCGGTGGCTCAAGCCTGTAATCCCAGCACTTTGGGAGGCCGAGACGGGCGGATCACGAGGTCAGGAGATCGAGACCATCCTGGCTAACACGGTGAAACCCCATCTCTACTAAAAACTACAAAAAACTAGCCGGGCGACGTGGCGGCGCCTGTAGTCCCAGCTACTCGGGAGGCTGAGACAGGAGAATGGCGTGAAGCCGGGAGGCGGAGCTTGAAGTGAGCTGAGATCCGGCCACAGCACTCCAGCCTGGGTGACAGAGCCAGACTCCGTCTCAAAAAAAAAAAAAATAAAATAAAATAAAATAAAATAAAATATTATTTGGATAGTCAAATGAGTCATCAAAATAGAAAATGTCAAAACTCAGCTTTGCAAAGCCATTTTAACATATAAATTCTAGGCTGGGTGTGGTGGTTTACACCTGTAATCTCAGCACTTTGGGAGGATGAGGCGGGCAGATCATGAGATCAGGAGTTTGAGACCAGCCTGACCAACATGGTGAAACCCCATCTCTACTAAAAATACAAAAATTAGCCAGGTGTGGTGGTGTGCACCTGTAATCCCAGCTACTCAGGAGGCTGAGGCAGGAGAATTGCTTGAATCCAGGAGGCAGAGGTTGCAGTGAGCCGAGATCACACCACTGCACTCCAGCCTGGCAACAGAGTGAGAGTCTGTCTAAAAAAAAAAAAAAAAGAAAATCTAAATAATAATCAAGCACGTCTATTTAAATAAGGCAAACAAGGCCATCAAAACTAGGGAGAACAAAATAGTCTTGGACCCTACACCCTATGCTTCTTATCACATATGTGCTTTGACTCAAAATTGACGAGTCTGCCAAATCATCTGCTAAGTCCTTCCGTATGAAGAAATACCTCAAAAACAAACCCAAGGATGAATGAAATGCAAAAGCCCTTTACTTAAGAACCACTTTAGGGTCGGGCACGGTGCCTCATGCCTGTAATTCCAGCACTTTGGGAGGCTGAGGCGGGTGGATCACTTGAGGTCAGGAGTTCGAGACCAACCTGGCCAACATGGTGAAATCCTGTCTCTACTAAAAAAAATAAATAAATAAAAAATTAGCCGGACATGGTGGTAGGTGCCTAAAATCTCAGGTACTGGGGAGGCTGAGACAGGAGAATCACTTGAACCTGGGAGGTAGAGGTTGTAGTGAGCCGAGATCACGCCACTGCACTGCAGTCTAGGCAATAGAGCAAGACTGTCTCAAAAAAAAAAAAAAAGAAAAGAAAAGAAAAGAAAAATGAACCAGTTTAAAATTTAACAGTGTATGAATGTAAGGTTATATGCCCACACAGGAGTATTTGGACTCAGAGTCATGGTTCAAATAATAGCAAATCAGAAGATGGTATTTATCTTACAATGCATGAAAATAAATAAATAAATTTTTAAAAATTGTGTCTTGGGAGGCCAAGGCAGGAGGATCACTTGAGCCCTGGAGTCTGTGACCAGCCTGGGCAACATAGCAAGACCCTGTCTTTATTTAAATTTTTTTTAAATTAAAAAAAGTTTTAAATTTAAAAAAGTGGTATTTATCTATTAAAATGGACCCATCTGTTTTTCCCTTTATATTCCAGAAAATGCTTTAGGTCTCCAGAATTCCTTGAATTTCTTTTTTCTTTTTCTTTTTTTTTTTTTTAAGTGTATTGTTTTATTTGTTATTTTTCTCTTTATTTATTTATTTATTTATTTATCTTTTGAGACAGAGTCTCACTCTTGTTGCCCAGGCAGGAGTGCAGTGGCCCAGTCTTGGCTTGCTGCAACCTCCACTTCCTGGACTCAAATGATCCTCCCACCTCAGCCTCCCAAGTAGCTGGGACTGTAGGCATGTGCCACCACATCCAGCTAATTTTCTGCATTTTTTGTAGAGGGAGGGTTTTGCAATTTGCTGAGGCTAGTCTTGAACTGCTGGGCTTAAGCAATCCTCCTGCCTCAGCCTCCCAAAGTGCTGGAATTATAGGTGTGAGACACCACATCTAGCATATTGATTTTTTTAATGTAATTCCAATTTTTATTTTTCAACTTATATTTTAGATTCGGAGAGTACATGTACAGATTTGTTACCTGAGTATATTTTGTGGTGCTGAGGTCTGGGGCACAAATGATCCCATCACCCAGGTACTGAACATCATACCCAACAGTTACTTTTTCAACCTTTGCTTCTCTCCCTCCCTGCTTAGTAGTCCCCAGTTTCTATGATTGACATTTTTATGTCCATATGTACCCACTTATAAGTGAGCATATGGTATTTGGTGTTCTGTTCCTGTGTCAATTCACTTAAGATAATGCCCACCCATCACAACTGCATCCATGTTGCTGCAAAGGACATAATTTAGTTCTTTTTTCCATGGTGTATATGTACCACATTTTCTTTATCCAATCAACCATTGATAGGTACCTAGATTGATTCCATGTCTTTGCTATTGTGCTGTGTCTTTTTGGTGGGATGACTTGTTTTCTTTTGGATATATACTCAGTAATGGATTGCTGGGTTGATTGGTAGTTCTGTTTTCAGTTCTTTGAGAAATCTCCAAATTGCTTTCCACAGTGGCTGAACTAATTTACATTCCCACCAACAGTGTATAAATGTTCCCTTTTCCCTGAAACCTCGCCAGCGTCTGTTATTTTTTGACTCTTTAATAATAGCCATTATAGTTGGCATGAGATGGTATCTCATTGTGGTTCATTTGCATTTCTCTGACAATTAGTGATATGGAGCATTTTTTTCATGTTTGTTAGCCACTTGTATGTCTTGAGAAATGTCTGTTCATGTCTTTTCCCATTTTTTAATTGAGTTATTTGGGTTTCACTTATTTAATCATTTAAGTAAGTTCCTTATAGATTCTGGATATTGTACCTTTGTTGGATACGTAGTTTGTGAATATTTTCTCCCATTCTGTAGATCATCTGTTACTCTGTTGGTAGGTTCTTTTGCTGTGCAGAAAAGAAGCTCTTTAGTTTAGTTAGGTCCCACTTGACCTAATTGAATCCTAACTAATCCATCTTGAGTTAATTTTTGTTTATGGAGACAGGTAGGGGTCCAGTTTCATTCTTCTGCATATGGCTAGCCAGCTATCCCAGCACCATTTGTTGAATAGGGAGTCATTTCCTTATTGCTTATTTTTGTCAACTTTGTTGAAGATCAAATCACTGTAGATGCCTGGCTTGATTTCTGGGTTCTCTATTCAGTTCCATTGGTCTATGTGTCTATTTTTGTACCAGTATCGTGCTGTTTTGGTTACTGTAGTATTATAGTATAGTTTGAAGTCAGGTAATATGATTTTCCAGCTTTGTTCTTTTTGCATGGGATTGCTTTGGCTATTTGAGGTCTTTTTTGGTTCCATATGAATTTTAGAATAGCTTTTTCTAATTCTGTGAAAAAATAACATTGGTAGTTTGATAGGAATAGTATTGAATCAATAGATTGCTTTGGACAGTATGGCCATTTTAACAATATTGATTCTTCCAGTTCATGAGCATAGAATGTCTTTTCATTTGTTTATATCAACTTTGATTTCTTTTAGCAGTGTTTTGTAGTTCTTCTTCTTTTGTAGATCTTCTTGAAAGATCTTACAAATCTTTCACCTCCTTGGTTAGATGTATTCTTGGGGTTTTGTATGTGTGTGTGGCTATTGTAAATGGGATTGCATTCTTGATTTGGCTCTCAGCTTGAACCTTATTGGTGTATAGAAATGCTGTTGATTTTTGTCCATTGATTTTGTGTCCTCAAACTTTTCTGAAGTCTCAACTTTTATTTTTGAATCCAGAGGTACATATGGTGGCTTGTACCTGTATATATTGTGTGGCACTGAGGTTTGGGGCATGAATGATCTTGCCACCCTGATAGTGAGCATAGTACCCAATAGGTAATTTTCAGTCATTTCCCACCTCTTTCCCTCCCTCCTCTAGTAGTCCCCAGTGTCTACTGTTCTCGTCTTTATGTTCATATGTTACCCAATATTTGGCTCCCGTTTCTAAATGAGAATATGTGGTATCTGGTTTTCTGTTCCTGCATTAATTTGCTTAGAACAATGAAGGGGTGGCCTGCCCCTCCACACCTGTGGTTTCTCGTTAGGTGGAATGAGAGACTTGAGAAAAGAAAATGAGACACAGAGACAAAGTATAGAGAAAGAAAAAGTGGGCCCAGGGGACCGGCGCTCAGCATACAGAGGACCCATGCTGGCAGCGGTCTCTGAGTTCCCTTAGTATTTATTGATCATTATCTTTACCATCTTAGAAAAAGGGAAGTGGCAGGACAATAGGATCATGTAGGAAGAAGGTCAGCAGTAAGATATACGAATAAAGATCTCTGTGACATGAATAAGTTTAAGGAAAAGTGCTGTGCCTTGATATGCATATGCAAACATCTCTGTAAACCTTTTTAGTGCATAAAGAGCAGCATTGCTGCTAGCACGTCCCACTGTCAGCCCTAAGGCGGTTTTCTCCTTTCTCAGTAAACAGAACATACAATCGGGTTTTACACTGAGATGTTCCATTGCCCAGGGACAGGCAGGAGACAGATGCTTTTCTCTATCTCAACTGCAAGAGGCCTTCTTTCCTCTTATACTAGTCCTCCTCAGCACAGAACCTTCACGGGTGTCAGGCTGGGGGACGATTAGGTCTTTCCCTTCCCACCAGGCCATATTTCAGACTGTCACATGGGGAGAAACCTTGGACAATACCTAGCTTTCCTAGGCAGAGGTCCCTGCGACCTTCTGCAGGGTATGTGTCCCTGGGTACTTGAGATTAAGAGAATGGTGATGACTTAACCAGCAAGCTGCCTTCAGGCACTTGTTTAACAAAGCACACCCTGCACAGCCCAAAATCCGTTAAACCTTGAGTCACCACAGCACCTGTCTCTTGCAAGGACAGGGTTGGGGGTAGGGTCACAGATGAACAGTATCTCAAATACAGAACAAAATGGAATCTCTTATGTCTACTTCTTTCTATATAGACACAGTTACAGTCTGATCTCTTTCTTTTCCCCACAGAATAATGGCCTCCAACTGCATCTATGTTACTGCAGAAAACATTATTACTTTTTTTTTTTTTCTGAGACAGGGTGTCACTCTGTCACCCAGATTGAAGTACAGTGGCACCATCTCGGCTCACCACAACCTCTGCCTCCCAGGCTCAAGTGATTCTCCTGCCTCAGGCTCTCGAGTAGCTGGGATTACAGGCATCCACCACTAGTGCCTGGCTAATTTTTGTAATTTTAGTAGAAATGGAGTTTCACCATGTTAGCCAGGCTGGGCTCAAACTCCTGACCTCAAGTGATCCACTTGCCTCAGCCTCCCAAAGATCTGGGATTACAGGCGTGAGCCGCCATGCCCGGCCCTCCTTTTTCTTTAATTCTTTCTTTTTCTTTTTTTTGAAACAGGGTCTCACTTCGGTTGCCCAGGTTGGAGTGCAATGATGTGATCCCAGCTCACTGCAGCCTTGACCTCCCAGGCTCACATGATACTCCCACCTCAGTCTCCTGAGTAGCTGGAACCACAGGCATAAGCCACCATTCCCGGTTAATTTTTTTTGTATTTTTAGTAGAGACGGGATTTTGCCATTTTGCCCTGGCTGGTCTCGAACTCCTGAACTCAAGCAATCCACACACCTAGGCCTCTCAAAGTGCTGGGATTACAGGCATGAGCCACCATGCCCAGTCTGATTTCATTCTTTTTTATGGCTGGAAATTTCTTTTTCCTTTTTTCTTGAATTGCCACAAAATCATAAGTCCTTTGAAGTCAAGGATAGTGTCTAATTTATATTTGTATTAAAGTTGTTGTCACAGTGTGAGAAAAGAAAAGGAATTTAGTAAGTACTTGAATGAATGAATTTTAGAGACAGACTTAAGCGCCCTCTTCTAGATTACAATGATAGATGGAAATGAGTTCATGGTGTCCAGAAAAAGTAACTACAGAAAAGATGGGTAAAGACTAAGGGAAATGAGGCCGGGCGCGGTGGCTCAAGCCTGTAATCCCAGCACTTTGGGAGGCCGAGACGGGCAGATCACGAGGTTGGGAGATCAAGACCATCCTGGCTAACATGGTGAAACCCAAACCCGGGAGGCGGAGCTTGCAGTGAGTTGAGATCCGGCCACTGCACTCCAGCCTGGGAGACAGACCCAGACTCCATCTCAAAAAAAAAAAAAAAAAAAAAAATACCTTACAAGACTAAGGGAAATGAGTCTGGGCACAGTGGATCACATCTGTAATCCCAGCACTTTGGGAGGCCGAGGTGGGTGGATCACCTGAGGTCAGGAGTTCAAGACCAGCCTGGCCAACATGGTAAAACCCCATCTCTACAAAAATTAGCCAGGTGTGATGGCGGGTGCCTGTAATCCCAGCTACTTGGGAGGCTGAGGTGGGAGAATTAGGAGGCGGAGGTTGCAGTGAGCTGAGATGATGCCATTGCATTCCAGCCTGGGCAACAGAGCCAGACTCCGTCTCAAAACAAAACAACAACAACAACAAAGATTAAGGGAAATGAAGACTCATCTTTTTGGAGCTCCAGTCTTGGGTATATTTGAGTTTGCCTCTAAGTCCTTTAATCTTCATTATCACAAATTTCCACTGGGAACAGAGCTTTGTAAGAAACACACACACACATGTTTGTACTTCCCAAAGTTTATTGAAAGGACAACTTTCCTATCATCTCTTTATTTCCTTTTTTTATGAGACCGAGTCTCACTGTGTCCCAGGCTGGAGTGCAGTGGCGCGATCTCAGCTCACTGCAAGCTCTGCCTCCAGGGTTCACGCCATTCTCCTGCCTCAGCCTCCAGAGCAGTTGGGACTACAGGCACCTGCCACCATGCCCAGCTAATTTTTTGTATTTTTAGTAGAGACGGGGTTTCACCGTGTTAGCCAGGATGGTCTCGAACTCCTGACCTCGTGATCTGCCCACCTCGGCCTCCCAAATTGCTGAGATTACAGGCGTGAGCCACCGCGCCCAGTATAATCTCTTTATTTCTTAATCTTACCTTATTTCTGAACTAACACACCTATTAAGAAGAGTCTAGGCTGAGTGCGGCAGCTCATGCCTGTAACCTCAGCATTTTGGGAGGCCGAGGCAGGTGGATCACCTGAGGTCAGGAGTTTGAGACAAGCCTGGCCAACATGGTGAAACCCTGTCTCTACTAAAAATACAAAGAGTTAGCTGGGCCTGGTGGCGGGTGCTTGTAATCCCAGCTACTCCGGAGACTGAGGCAGGAGAATCGCTTGAACCGGGGAAGCGGAGGTTGCAGTGAGCCAAGGTTGCGCCACTATACTGCAGCCTGGGCAACAAGAGCAAAACTCCATCTCAAAACAAAACAAAAAAAGAGTCTTACATGTACCTTGGAGATACTGTTTTCTGGGTAGAAATTCGGCTTTCTACTCTTGAGCTCAGATTTCTTTTCAAATCAACTTTAACCTCTTCTGAACCAGAAGGTATGTCATAGGAGTGATCACTAGGTGGTGAACATGCTTGGACATGGAGAGTGAAGGTAGGAAACTGCTTCCCAACTCCTTAGACTAGGAAGTTAAGGCCTTTGGGAAGCAAAGGATCTGAGCACTGGCTAGGCAGGCAAAGTACATGGTGTGTGCAGGCTCCTGACTGCAGAACTTTTAGGATTCAAGGTCAATTTGAGACCACAAAAGTCAGAGATGTTGTGAGGGTCTGGTTTTCTACACCAAAGCCTTGGAAAGGCATTTTTCATGCCAACTTTTCCTGATCATTTAATTTTAAAAATGTTGAAAGCAGGGACAGAATCTGTACTTTCATTGCATTTTCCAAAGATAGTGTAGTTAACAATGGGCTAAATGTACAAACAAACCTCCAGTGGTAAATGACACTTTAGGTTAATGTTTAACTTATTAACTCCTAGGAAAGGAAGTGTCACCTTGTATTTTTATCACTGATTTTAAAGTTTAAAGCGTTTCACACCAATGGTTTTTTTATTTTTAGTTCTTCCAATATCCCTATAACCAGATAAGGGATAAGAATTTTGATACACAGTCGGGCGCAGTGGCTCATGCCTGTAATCTCAGCACTTTGGGAGGCTGAGGTGGGCGGATCACTTGAGGTCAGGAGTTCGAGACTAGCCTGGTCAACATGGTGAAATCCCATTTCTACTAAAAATACAAAAATTGGCCGAGCGTGGTGGCGCACACCTGTAATCCCAGCTACTCGGAAGGCTGAGGCAGGAGAATCACTTGAACCTGGGAGGTGGATGTTGCACTGAGCTGAGATCACACCGTTGCACTCCAGTCTGGGCAACAAAGCCAGATTCCATCTCAAAAAAAAAAAAAAAAAAAAGAATTATGATACACAACAAATCACATCTCTAATTTTTTTTTTAAAAAAGGTTAACTATTAATCCCAATTTCGCAGTTAAGAGAGGTTTTATTGCTTTTTAAACATTCTTTGCTCACTCCATTGAATTGCTTCTTTGCAGAGAAGAAGTTGAGAAGCTTAGAGAAGTTAAAAAATTTCTTAACAGAGCTTTATCTTCCTGTTTGGGTAAGGTCCTGACAATATCTATGGAGTTCTAGTGGAGTTCCTTTGGTTAACTAAACCCTGACAGTAAATCCTTTGACCTTCTTTGAAGGTGAGGATTAAAGGTAGCCTAAGGCAAAATGATGAAGTAATCAGTTACCTACCCTATCACCTCCCACTTCCGGCATTCACCCTCAAAACCTCCTCCTTGGCCCTGAGCCTCCATGCTATCTTTTCCTCAAAGGTTTGGCCACCGTCACACTCCAGTCTCTCTCTTCCAAAAAAAAAAAAAAAAAAATCCATATTCTTCATTTTATCATCTCTGAATAAAGACTGCAAAGTTGACAATTGGTGAATCTGCTAAATTAATTAATGAGCTAATTACATTTGTTAAATCCATTTATTTCCTTTCCACTTTCACCTTAATTTTGCCTTTTGCCCATGGCTATACTGAAACTGGTTATCAGCGACCACTATTGTTTGGGATCTCAGAAGCATTGGACACTGTTGACTCTTTCTTCTTCTTATTCTTCCCCTAAAGTTCATGATTCCTTTTTCTCCTGGTTTTCCTGCAACTCAGAACACTCTGGCCACCCCTTTTAAATTTCCTTTGTTGGAAATACTAGCGTGCCCTCCTAGGGTCTCTTCTTATTCTGTCTCTAATTAGGCTATCTCATATACACCCTGGCTTCGGTTGTCTTCTATGTACACACCACTCTCGTACTTGCCCAGCTTATCTCTCCTGAGGCTTCGATTTATATTTCCAATTACTTCCATGACATTTCTACTTGGATGTCTCACAGACACCGCCAGTTCAGCATGGTCAAAACTAAAGTCAGGCTGGGCGCGGTGGCTCCTGTAATCCTCCACCTGTAATCCCAGCACTTTGGGAGGCTGAGGTGGGCGGATCAGCTGAGGTCAGGAGTTCGAGACCAGCGTGGCCAACATGGTGAAACCCCGCCTCTACTAAAATACAAAAATTAGCCGGGCGTGGTAGTACATGCCTATAATCCCAGCTACTTGGGAGGCCAAGGCAGGAGAAGAGCTGGAAAAAAGCTTGAACCCGGATGGTCGCAGTGGCTCATGCCTGTAATCCCAGCACTCTGGAAGGACAAGGTGGGCGGATCACCTGAGGTTAGAAGTTCAAGACCAGCCTGGCCATGGTGAAACCCCGTCTCTACTAAAAATACAAAAACTTAGCCAGGCATGGTGGTGGGCGCCTGTAATCCCAGCTACTCGGGAGGCTGAAGCACGAGAATTGCTTGAACCCAGGAGGCGGAGGTTGCCGTGAGCCGAGATGGCGCCATTGTGCTCCAGCCTGGGCAACAAGAGCAAAACTCTGTCTAAAAAAAAAAAAAAAAAAAAAAAAAAGCTTGAACCTAAGAGGCAGAGGCTCCAGTAAGCCAAGATCATGCCACTGCACTCCAGCCTGGGTGACAGAGCGAGACTCGGTCTCAAAAAAAAAAAAAAAAAAAAAACAATTAGCCGTGTGTGGTGGTGCACACCTATCATCCCAGCTACTAGGAAGACTGAGGCAAGCAGCTGAACCTGGGAGTCAGAGATTGCAGTGAGCCAAGACACCACTGCACTCCAGCCTGGGCAACAGAGTAAAACTCTGTCAAAACAAAACTAAACAAAACTAAACTCATCCCCCAAACTTATTCTTCATTCTCCATGTCCCAAACTTAGTGAGTGATATCATCATAAACTCAGTTGCTAAGAACCAAAAATACAATGTAACCGACAGTTTTGTTTTGTTTGAGACAGAGTCTGGTGTGATCATGACTCAGTGCAGCCTCCACCTCCCAGGCTCAAGCCATCCTCCCACCTCAACCTCCCTAGTAGCTTGGACTACAGACATGCACCACCACGCTTAACCAATTTTATTTTATTTTTCTGTACACGTGGGGTCTCACTATGTTGCCCAGGCTGGTCTCAAACTCCTGGGCTCAAGCGATCCTCCCTCCCTGGCCTCCCAAAATGCTGGGATTACAGGCGTGAGCCACCATGCCCAACCAACACATAGTTTTGTTTTGTTTTGTTTTTTGAGATGGAGTGTCACTCTGTCGCCCAAGCTGGAGTGCAGTGGCATAGTTTTGGCTCACTGCAACCTCCACCTCCTAGGTTCAAGAAATTCTCCTCCCTCAGCCTCCTGAGTAGCTGGAATTACAGGCAACCACCACCACAGCCTGGCTAGTTGTTGTTTGTTTTTTAGTAGAGATGGGGGTTTTACCATGTTGACCAGGCTGGTCTCAAACTCCTGATCTCAAGTGATCTGCCCACCTCAGCCTCCCAGTGTGCTGGGATTATAGGCATGAACCCATGTGCCCAGCCTTAACACAGAGTTTTTATTTTATTGTATTTTATTTTTTGAGACAGAGTTTCACTCTTATTGCCCCAGGCTGGAGTGCAATGGCATGATCTTGGCTCACTGCAACCTCTGCCTCCCAGGTTAAAGTGATTCTCCTAGGCCGGGCGCGGTGGCTCAAGCCTGTAATCCCAGCACTTTGGGAGGCCGAGACGGGCGGATCACGAGGTCAGGAGATCGAGACCATCCTGGCTAACACGGTGAAACCCCGTCTCTACTAAAAAATACAAAAAACTAGCCGGGCGATGTGGCGGGCACCTATACTCCCAGCTACTCGGGAGGCTGAGGCAGGAGAATGGCATAAATCCGGGAGGCGGAGCTTGCGGTGAGCTGAGATCCGGCCACTGCACTCCAGCCCGGGTGACAGAGCAAGACTCCGTCTCAAAAAAAAAAAAAAAAAAAAAAAAAAATGCAATTCTGCATGTCACCTTCCTGCTTGAAACACTTCATTGGTTTTCTGTTGCCCTTGGGATCAAGTCTACAGATCTTACCATGGCTTGCGAGGCCTTCTATGTCCTGGCCCCTCCTTGCTTTTATCTTTGCCTTACCTCTAGCCAACCTCCTAGTTCTATTTCTATGATTCTCTAGTTTTAGGGCCTCACTATATACTTTTCCCTCTGCCTAGAGCACTCTGCTGCCTCCTGTCTCTTCTCTCACTGACTGTTCACTTAGCTAATTCCTATTTTCTTCAAGTCTCCAAAAAGTTTACCAGGTCAGCTTCCCATATTATACCCTCTCCTAGCCCCTGTGGTTTCTGCTTTTGTAACATTCATCATATTGGTACTGTGGTGCTCTGTGAGGACAGGTACCAAGATTGTGTAGTTCACTGCCATCTCCCTAGCAGTCCCTGGCCCAAGGCAGGCATTCAATAGATATTTCTTTTCTTTTCTTTTCTTTTCTTTTCTTTTCTTTTCTTTTCTTTTGAGACAGAGTCTCCCCATCACCCAGGCTGGAGTGCAATGGCATATTCACAGCTCACTGCAACCTCGAACTCCTGGGCTTAAGTTATGCTCCTGCCTCCCAAGTAGCTGGGGCTACAGGCATGCAGCAGCACACATAGCTAATTTTTTTTATTTTTTGTTTTATAGAGACAAGGTCTCGCTATGTTGCCCTGGCTGGTCTTGAACACCTGGCCTCAAGCAATCCTCCTGCTTCAGCTTCACAAAGTGCTGAGATTACAGGCATGAGCCACCAGGTCCTGCCTCAATAGATTCTTTCTTTCTTTCTCTTTCTTTCTCTCTCTCTCTTCTTTCTTTCTTTCTTTCTTCTTTCTTTCTTTGTCTCTCTCTCTCTCCCTCCCTCCCATCCTTTCTTCTTTCCTTCCTTCCTTGCTGATTGAGATGAGGTCTGGCCACATTACCTAGGCTGGTCTTGAACTCCAGGGGTCAAACGTTCTTCCCACCTCAGTCTCCCAAAGTGCTAGGATTCCAGCCTTCAGCCTTCTCAATAGATTTTTTTTTTTTTAGGTACGGTATTGCTCTGTCGCCCCAGGCTGGAGTGCAGTGGCATGATCTTGGCTCACTGCAAAAGGGTTCAAGCAATTCTCCTGCCTCAGCCTCCTGAGTAACTGGAATTACAGGCACACACCATCATGCTCGTCTAATTTTTGTATTTTTAGTAGAGACAGGGTTTCTTCACGTTGGCCAGGCTGATCTTGAACTCCTCAGATGATCTGCCCACCTTGGTCTCCCAAAGTGCTGGGATTACAGGCATGAGCCACCGCACCTGGCCAGGAGATATTTAAAGGATTCTATCTTTTTTTTTTTTTTTTTTGAGACAGAGTTTCGCTCTTATTGCCCAGGTTGGAGTGCAATGGCGTGATCTCAGCTCACCGCAACCTCCGCCTCCCGGGTTCAAGTGATTCTCCTGCCTCAGCCTCCTGAGTAGCTGGGATTACAGGCATGCGCTACCACACCCAGCTCATTTTTGTATTTTTAGTAGAGACAGGGTTTCTTCATGTTGGTCAGGTTAGTTTCGAACTCCTGACCTCAGGTGATCCACCCGCCTCAGCCTCCCAAAGTGCTGGGATTCCAGGCGTGAGCCACCACGCCCACCCAAGGATTCTATCTTAAAAGCCTACTGTCTTTCAGGTAATAAATGTGCTTTTTTTTTTTTTTTTTTCCAGAGCTGGGGTCTCCCACTTTGTTGCCCAGGCTGGACTTGAACTCCTGGACTCAAGATATCTTCCCCACTCAGCCTCCCGAGTATCTGGAAATACGGGCTCATGCCTCCATCCCAGCTCCATGTGTGTACTTAAATACTTACTGAAAGCTATACCACTGTGGGGTTTTGGGTTTGTTTTACTTCCCAAGTTGTGTAGGGGAATTGTTTTTTTCCAGCAGGTATTTGGAACCTCGAAGTAGCCTTCAGTCATGCTATATAGGCACTAACTCTACCTGTAATTTTTCTTTTTAAATTGTGTGTGTGTGCGTGTGGAGATGGGAATTTCACCATGTTGCCAAGGCTGGTCTCAAATTCCAGAGCTCAAGTGATCTACCCATTTCTGCCTCCCAGAATGCTAGGATTACAGGCATGCGCCACTGCGCCTGGACTTTTCTTTCCTTCTTTCTCTTCCTTCCTTCTTCCTTCCCTTCCTTCCTTCCTTCCTTCCTTCCTTCCTTCCTTCCTTCCTTCCTTCCTTCCTTCCTTTCTTTCTTTCTTTCTTTCTTTCTTTCTTTCTTTCTTTCTTTCTTTCTTTCTTTCTTTCTTTCTCTTTCTTCTTTCTTTCTTTCTCTCTCTCCCTTTCTCTCTCTCTCTCTTTCTTTTTCTCCTTCTTTCCTTCTTTTCTTGCATTTTTTTGAGTGTTGCCCAGGCTGGAGTGCAGTGGCGTGATCTTGGCTTCCTGCAACCTCTGCCACTTGGGCTCAAATCATCCTATCACTTCAGCCTCCCAAGTAGCTGGGACTACAGGAATGTGCCACCATGTCCAGCTGATTTTTGTATTTTTTTGTAGAGATGGGGTTTCGCCATGTTGCCCAGGCTGGTCTTGAACTCATGGGCTCAAGTGATCTGGCCACCTCAGCCTCCCAAAGTGCTGGGATTATAGGTGTGAGTCACGGTATCTGTCCTACCCATAATTTTTAAACAAAAGGCAGAAACTAGCCAGGCAAAGAATGCAAAGGTGTGAGTTTCTCTTTTTGAGAAAAACAAATATTAATAATAAAGAAAGAAAGAATACAAACATGATGGGCTAAACTGGCAACTTGCTTTCAAATGGTTCAGAAAAAGAAAAGGTTATTTGAACTGTACTTGCAACTTTTCTTTCTTTTTTTTTTTTTTTTTTTGAGACGGAGTTTCACTCTGTCGCCCAGGCTGGAGTGCAGTGGCCGGATCTCTGCTCACTGCAAGCTCCGCCTCCCGGGTTTACACCATTCTCCTGCCTCAGCCTCCCGAGTAACTGGGACTACAGGCGCCTGCCACCTCGCCCGGCTAGTTTTTTTTTGTATTTTTTAGTAGAGACGGGGTTTCACTGTGTTAGCCAGGATGGTCTCGATCTCCTGACCTCGTGATCTGCCCGTCTTGGCCTCCCAAAGTGCTGGGATTACAGGCTTGAGTCACCGCGCCTGGCCGCAACTTTTCTAAAGTTTGAGCTTGTCTATATGAAGAAGATAACATCTACAATTGATATTAAAAATTAACAAATAGAGGCCAGGTGTGGTGGCTCACATCTATAATCCCAGCCCTTTGGGAGGCCGAGGTGGATGGATCACCTGATGTCAGCGGTTCGAGACCAGCCTGGCCAACATGCTGAACCCCTGTCTCTACTAAAAATACAAAAATTAGCCGGGCGTTGTGGCACAGGCCTGTAATCTCAGCTACTTGGGAGGCTGAGGCAGGAGAGTTGCTTGAACCTGGGAGGTGGAGGTTGCAGTGAGACGAAATTGCGCCACTGCACTCCATCCAGCCTGGGTGACAAAGCAAGACTCCGTCACAAAAAATAAAGAAAAAAAAAAGAAAAGACTAGGGACTTGGAACCCCAAAATACCTTGCCTAGATGTCCCCAGACCCACTTCCACAGCCTGCGTGGACCTCTTCCCTGGGTCTGTCCTCCCAAGGATGTACTGCACCCCTGTGCACACCTCACTAGACCAAAGCGGTGGCTGCTTGATTGTTGTGTGACTGAGACTAAAACATGGGACCTGCAGAGTTCACATGAATGAGCATGAGAACCCTCCTGGCGTGGACGGAGCTGGGGTAGAGAGAGAAGGGGGGTCTAGAGGCTGGTGTTGGGGCCAGCTCATCCCACACCACCACATTCTGGTGTGGGACTCTCAGGAGCTTGAGAATTCTTTTTCTTTTTCTTTTTTTTTTTGAGGCAGAGTTTCGCTCTGTCTCCCAGGCTGGAGTGCAGTGGCGCAATCTCGGCTCACTGCAAGCTCCACCTCCCGGGTTCACGCCATTCTACCTCAGCCTCCGAGTAGTAGCTGGGACTACAGGCGCCCGCCACAACGCCCGGCTAATTTCTTTTGTATTTTAGTAGAGACGGGGTTTCACCGTGTTAGCCAGGATGGTCTTGATCTCCTGACCTCGTGATCCGCCCGTCTCGGCCTCCCAAAGGGCTGGGATTACAGGCGTGAGCCACCGCGCCCGGCAGAAGCTTGTGAATTCTAAACCCGAATCTAGCCTTCTAGGTTACAAAGGCATATGTGTCAAGGGAAAGGGAAAGAATGTATCTTTCTCTTATTTTATTTAACTGTTTGTTAGCTCGATTTGAAAATTTTAAATATTTAAACACATCTTTGTTCTTTTGTGGTCCTACACATAGTAGTTTGAAAATCCTCATGGTGACCTTTGTTTTCTACCTTATCATCATGAAAAGAAACATTAGGAAAGTGTAATTTTAAAAGCCCACTTGACCTGTCTGTGCCTTTCACTACTTTTTTCTTTTTTTTTTTTTGAGATGCAGTCTCGCTCTGTTGCCCAGACGGGAGTGAGGTGGCATGATCTCACCTCACTGCAACCTCCACCTCCCAGGTTCAAGCAATTCTCCTGCCTCAGCCTCCCGAGTAGCTGAGATTACAGGCACCCACCACCACACCCAGCTAATTTTTTGTAGTTTCAGTAGAGCTGGGGTTTCACCATGTTGGTCAGGCTGGTCTCGAACTCCTGACCTCAAGTGATCCACCCAGTCTCCCAAAGTGCTGGGATTACAGGAGTGAGTCACTGTGCCCCACCTTTACAATATTTTTTATACTTCTCATAAGCATTGCATAAGCCAAGCTGGCACAAGAATAATTCGGCCATGGGAACAACCAGTATGTGCCAAAGAGTCAATTTAGAGGTCAATGATTGGAGATGGCACCACCTGGTTAAATGAGACGTCACTCTCTTTCACATTTAAGGATGGGCATATCATTATCTCAGCTCTGTCCAGATTGAACAGAACTGCTGCGTGATTTACCAAGTGATTCACTTTGGTCTACAAAAACAAAGGGATCATGTTTAATTTACTGATGCTTCATATTTTCTTTTTTCTTTTCTTTTTTTTTTTTTTTTTTGAGACAGAGTCTCGCTCTGTCGGCCAGGCTGGAGTGCAGTGGCCGGATCTCAGCTCACTGCAAGCTCCGCCTTCCGGGTTTACGCCATTATCCTGCCTCAGCCTCCCAAGTAGCTGGGACTACAAGCGCCCGCCACCTCGCCCGGCTAGTTTTTTTTTTTTTTTTTTTTTTTTTTTTTTTTTTTTTTTTTTGTATTTTTTAGTAGAGACGGGGTTTCACCGTGTTAGCCAGGATGGTCTCGATCTCCTGACCTCGTGATCCGCCTGTCTCGGCCTCCCAAAGTGCTGGGATTACAGGCTTGAGCCACCGCGCCCGGCCATTTTTTTAATTATTTTTTTTATTTTTTTATTTTTTTTTTGAGACAGGATCTCCCTCTGTCACCCAGGCTGGAGTGCAGTCATATGATCTCGGCTCACTGCAACCTCTGCCTCCTGAGTCAAGCAATTCGCCTACCTCAGCCTCCTGAATAGCTGGGATTACAGGTGCCTGCCACCACAGCCCAGCTAAGTTTTGTATTTTTAGTAGAGATGGGGTTTCACCATCTTGCCCAGGCTAGTCTTGAACTTCTGACCTCAGGTGATCAAACCACCTCAGCCTCCCAAAGGGCTAGGGTTACAGGCGTGAGCCACCACTCTCGGCAGATGCTTGATATTTTCAAAATTTGGCCAAAATTTGTATTTTTGTGAAAAATCTGAATTGAAAATAATCTGATTCTGTCTCTCCTTTCCTCCCTTCTTTCTTTTTCTCCTATCTTCCCTCCTTCCATCTTCCATTTATTTGCTCCAGAAAAAGAAAGCTACTGGGACTTTCTTCTGTCTTGGAAAGTAAACAGACTTTTTAGAAAGAAAGCAGATTAGTTTATAGACCCAGAGTCCAGGACTTTTGCTTTTTTCTTTCTTGCTTTTGTTTTTAAAAACTGTTTTGTGGGCTGAGTGTGGTGGCTCACACCTGTAATCCCAGCAGTTTGGGAGGCCGAGGTGGGAGGATCATGAGATCAAGAGATTGAGACCATCCTGGCCAACATGGTGAAACCCCATCTCTACTAAAAATACAAAAAATAGCTGGGCGTGGTGGTGTGTGCCTGTAGTCCTAGCTACTCAAGAGGTTGAGACAGGAGAATCGCTTGAACCTGGGAGGCAGAGGTTGCAGTGAGCCGAGATCACACCACTGCATTCCATCCTGGGCAACAAAAGCAAGACTCTGTCTCAAAAAAAAAAAAAAGTTGTATGTATTTAGAGATGGGGTCTCTCTATGTTGCCCAGGCTGGTCTTGAATTCCTGTGTTCAGGTGATCCTCCTGCCTCAGTCCTTCAAAGTGCTGGTATTATAGGTGTGACCCACCATGCCCGGCCAGAACTTTTGCTTTCTTCCCATTTCTTTTTTGTTTGTTTTGTTTTTTTGAGATGGAGTTTACTCATCGCCCAAGCTGGGGTGCAATGGCACGATCTCACAGTAACCTCTGCCTCCTGGGTTCAAGTGATTCTCCTAACTCCTCCTGGGTTCAAGTGATTCTCCTACCTCAGCCTCCCGAGTAGCTGAGGTTACAGGCGCATGCCACCACACCCAGCAAAAAAATTTTGTTTGTATTCTTAGTAGAGACAGGGTTTCAGCATGTTGTCCAGGCTGGTCTCGAACTTCTGACCTCAGGCCTTTTCTTCCCTGTCTTTTCTTCCCATTTCTAAGAGGGTCCCACCACGTGCTCTTAAGCAAGTTCTGTAGCTTCTTCGTGACTCTTTTTTTCTCAATCATTTACCACACAGAGTTGACACTTCTCTTACAATTCAAAGGAAATGGCTATCTGCATAAACTGAATAACGAAGGAAAAGTACTAAATGTCATGTGAATATGTTTTATTCATGAGAAACAGTATGAAAGCTGCGTACAGTGAAGAAAGAACTACTGGTCACAGAGGGCATTTTTTTCCAGCCACGCCCTCATACTGACAACAATCTCAGCCAGTTGTGCCCTCTCTGATTACAAAGAGGTAACACAAAAAATTCTGGCTGTGCAGAGTCCTACCTCATATAAAAGGGACAATTTTGGAGGCAAAATTCATGGGTAGCAGAGCTGGGGGACAGTCACAAAGACAAGGGTCACTTCCAGTTCTAAGATTCCAGGATTTTAGTATTCTGAGTTTGGGAGAAAGGATGCTCAGCTGAGCGGGAGAAGCGTCCCACCTTCATCAGTTAGTGTTAAAATTGTGGCACAGCCCAGCCTGCCTGAGGTTGATTTTGATACCTTATCTTCATCTGGATTTAAATCAGTTGTGGTCACATAGATTACAAATATAGAATTTTTAGACCTGGCGTGGTGGCTCATGTCTGTAATCCCAACACTTTGAGAGGCTGAGGCAGGCAGATCACTTGAGGTCAGGAGTTTGAGACCAGCCTGGCCAACATAGTGAAATCCCATCTCTACTAAAAATACAAACATAAACCTGGCATGGTGGCAGGCGCCTCTAATCCCAGCTACTCAGGGGGCTGAGGCATGAGAGTCACTTGAACCCGGGAGGCCGAGGTTGCAGTGAGCCGAGGCTGCACCACTGCACTCCAGCCTGGGCGACAGAGCGAGACTGTCTGAAAAAAATAAGTATAGGATTTTTCTTTCTTTTTTTTTGAGACGGAGGCTCACTGTCACCCAGGCTGGAGTGGAGGGGCGCGATCTCGGCTCACTGCAAGCTCCGCCTCCCGGGCTCACGCCATTCTCCTGCCTCAGCTTCCCAAGTAGCGAGTAGCAGGGACTACAGGCGCCTGCCACCACGCCCGAATAATTTTTTTTTTTGTATTTTTAATAGAGATGGGGTTTCACCATGTTAGCCAGGATGGTCTCAATCTCCTGACCTCGTGATCCGACCGCCTGTAGGATTTTAACAAATGCATTAGCTTTGTTTGGATGAATACAAAAGGTTGGAAAGTATGCCTTTTACTGACGTCACAAAAAGCCTGACCAATATATTTTCCTTTTATTGAATTATTCATTTAATTACCAGGCTGGGGAGAAAGAAATATTTTTTTTTTTTTTTTTTTTTTTTTTTTTTTTTGAGACGGAGTTTCACTCTTGTTGCCCAGGCTGGAGTGCAATGGCGTGATCTCAGCTCACCGCAAGCTCCGCCTCCCAGGTTCAAGTGATTCTCCAGCCTCAGCCTCCCGAGTAGCTGGAATTACAGGCACCCGCCACCATGCCTGACTAAGTTTTGTATTTTTAGTAGAGACATGGTTTCACCATGTTGGCCGGACTGGTCTCAAACTCCTGACCTCAGGTGATCTGCCCACCTCAGCCTCCCAAAGTGCTGGGATTATAGCTGTGAGCCACCACACCC
Source organism: Rhinopithecus roxellana (assembly GCF_007565055.1). Classification (NCBI taxonomy): domain Eukaryota; kingdom Metazoa; phylum Chordata; class Mammalia; order Primates; family Cercopithecidae; genus Rhinopithecus; species Rhinopithecus roxellana. Next base: position 72,971,864 of record NC_044559.1, read on the forward strand.
AGCCAGAAAGAGAGATTTCTGAAGCCAAAGATAATTGAAGGCAAGCGCTTGAGGGTTATACCAAGAACAGGACTATGAGGGGTCTGGTGTCTATTTCTTCCTAAACGTTACATAACATGTTTTCTTGTACCAAATGAATAGGGCAGACGACTTTATAAAAAGTTGTTTTCTTAAAGTCTTCCTGTTACATTGGCAATAGTAAATAGCAGCCCAAATTAGCAATTGCTTAAAATGTTTGAAGGGTCAAGCACCTGGGAGAATGGGAACAAATGATGTAACCCTCCCTTCTTTGTTTTCATCTTTCATTCTACAAGCAATTACTGAATGAATACACACTGTGTGCCATCAGTATTCTAAGCTGTATGGGAGATATTGTTTTTATTTTTGTTTTTTGAGATGGAGTCTCACTCTGTTGCCCAGGCTGGAGTGCAGTGGCACTCCAAGTGCTGGGATTACAGGCATGAGCCAGTGCACCTGGCCTATTGTTTTGTTTTGTTTTAATTTAATTTAATTTAATTTAATTTAATTTAATTTAATTTAATTTTTAGAGACAGAGTCTTGGTCTGTTGCCCAGGCTGGAGTACAGCACTGTGGTCATAGGTTACTGCACCCTTGAGACCTTGGGCTCAAGCGATCCTCCTGCCTCAACCTCCTGAATAGCTAGGACTACAGCCACACACCACCACATCCAGCTAATTTTAAAATTCTTTTGTCGAGATGGGTATCTCATTATGTTTCCCAGGCTGGTCTCTGAACCCTGGCCTCAAGTGATCCTCCCACCTCAGTCTCCCAAAGTGCTGGGATTATAGGTGTGAGCCACTATGCCTGGCCTTTATGGGAGATATACAGGCATACAAGAGGGCAACATCTTCCATTAAGGTTATAATTTGATAGAGGAATAAGATATGCATGTATACATACCCAGGATATTATATAAGACAGGATATAAGAAAAGTGCAAAGTACTTTCCTGGAGTGATTGGGACAGTATGTAGGGAGCTAGCCTTTGAGCTGGCACAAATAGGGCAAGAGGAGAGGAAAGGATCATCCAGGCAGATGTAACCATATGGGGGAAAACATGGTCAAACTTCCTCCTCTGCGAAGTCTTTTCTGACTCTCTCCCCTTTTTCCTTAGCTGTTCCAAATGGAGATAGACTCCTTCTGCCTTCTTGCTTTCTGTAATTGGTAAGTACCTTCATTGTAACGGTTATTAATATATCATAACTGTTGTTTGCCTGTCACTCCAATAAATTATAAACTCCTTTAAGGGCAGGAACTGTGTACTTTCATCTTTGTTTTCCTAGCACTTAGCAGGGCTTCTGACGTGTATGGCTACTCAATCAATACTTGAGGGAGAAGGGGAATCAATTATAGAATGTGTTCAAGTGGGAGCAAGTACTACAATATGGCTGGAATCAAAGATTCATGCAGAAAAGCAGTGGGAATTAAAGCTACAAAAGTAGGTTGGAAAGTAGGTCTGATAATATCAAGTGTCGGTAAAGAAGTGGAGGAGTGGAAATTCACACACTGCTGATAAGACTGTTAAGTTGGCACAACCATTTTGGAGAACTATTTATCAGTATCTAATAAAGTCTAATGCTCATATCCTGTGAACCAGAAATTTCAATTCTGGGGAGACTCTTGCACATGTATACAAAGAAGAGAGATACAAAATATTTATAGCAAAAAGCTAGAAATAAATTCAATGTCCATGAACAGAAGAATGGATGACTAACTAGAGATTACATATATCAATGTGGGTGAATATATAAGTATAATATTGAGTGGAGGAAAAAAAGCCCAAGACTGCAGGAGAATTCCTCTTATCTTTTTTTTTTTTTTTTTTTTTTTGAGACGGAGTCTGGCTCTGTTACCTAGGCAATGGTGCGATCTCGGCTCACTGAAACCTCTGCCTCCGAGGTTCAAGCAATTCTCTTGCCTCAGCTTCCTGAGTAGCTAGGACTACAGGTGCCCACCACCACACCTGGATAATTTTTGTATTTTTAGTAGAAACAGGTTTTCACCATGTTAGCCAGGCTGGACTGGAACTCCTCACTTCAGGTGATCCACCCACTTTGGCCTTCCAAAGTGCTGGGATTACAGGCATGAGCCACCATGCCCAGCGCCTCTTTGTATAAAGGTTAAAATACTGTTAAACAGTACTATGTATTGTTTAACAGTATTTAGGAATATATATATATGTGTGTATATATATTATATATGTATGTATTTATAAAGATACAAATATAAAGGCCAGGCCCGTTGGCTCACACCTGTAATCTCAACACTTTGGGAGGCTGAGGCGGGTGGATCACTTGAGGTCAACAGTTCGAGACTAGCCTGGCCAAACATGGTGAAACCCCGTCTGTACCAAAAAAATACAAAAATTAGCCAGGTGCGGTGGCACACACCTGTAGTCCCAGCTACTTGGGAGGCTGAGACACGAGAATCGCTTGAACCTGGGAGGCAGAGGTTGCAGTGAGCTGAGATTGTGCCACCGCACTTCAGACTGGGCCACAGAGTGAGACTGTGTCTCAGAAAAAAAAAAAGATATATATGTGTATATAAAGAAATGCCTGGCCAGGCACAGTGGCTCACGCCTGTAATCCCAGCACTTTGGGAAACTGAGGCAGGGAGCTCACCTGAGGTTAGGAGTTCCAGACCAGTCTGGCCAACATGGTGAAACCCCATCTCTACTAAAAATACAAAAATTAGCCAGGTGTGGTGGCAGTCACCTGTAATCCCAGCTACTTGGGAGGCTGAGGCAGGAGAATTCCTTGAACTCAGCAGGCGGAGGTTGCAGTGAGTGGAGATCACACCACTGCACTCTAGCCTGGGTGACAGAGTAAGATCCCATCTCAAAAAAAAAAAAAAAAAAAAAAATGCTTGGGCAAGATGAATACCAAATTTAGGACAATAGGGAAGGAGATGTAATCAGAGAAGTTTACATAAGGGCCTCAGTTCTGTTAAACTGGGTGGAGGATATATGGGTCTTTTGTATTATATACATAGTATGCAAAAATAGTATTTGATCATTCTATTACTATTATTATTATTATCATCATTATTATTGAGACACAGTTTCACTCTGTCGCCCAGGCTAGAGTGCTGTGGCATGATCTCAGCTCACTGCAACCTCCACCTCCCAGGTTCCAGCACTTCTCCTGTCTCAGTCTCCCAAGCAGCTGGGATTACAGGCACCTGCCACCATACCCAGCTAATTTTTGTATTACTAGTAGATATGGGTTTCACCACGTTGACCAGGCTGGTCTTGAACTCCTGACCACAAATGATCTGCCTGCCTTGGCCCCCCAAAGTGCTGGGACTACAGACATGAGCCACCGTGCCCAGCCTGATCATTCTGTTAAATACTGCAGCCTACCACCTGCCCATTACTCCTGATTCCACATTTCCTGCTGTACCATTTCTCTCTCTCTTTCTATTTTTTTGTAATAGAGATGGGGTCTTTCTATGTTGCTCAGGCTAGTCCCTAACTCCTGGCCTCAAGCAATCCTTCAACATCAGCCTCCCAAAGTACTGAAATTATGGGAATGAGCCACAGCACTTGGCCCTACTTTTTTTCATAGTGCCTTTAAACCTTATATGCCGGGTGCAGTGGCTCACGCCTGTAATCCCAGCACTTTGGGAGGCTGAGATGGGTGGATCACCTGAGGTCAGGAGCTTGAGCCCAGCTTGGCCAACATGGTGAGACCCTGTCTCAACTAAAAATACAAAAATTAGCTAGGTGTGGTGACGGCACCTGTAATCCCAGCTACTCAGGGGGCTAAGGAAGGAGAATTGCTTGAACCCAGAAGGCAGAGGTTGCAGTAAGCTGAGGTCGTGCCATCGCTCTCCAGCCTGGGCAACAGAGCAAGACTCCATCTCAGAAATAAATAAATAAATAAATAAACTTATCTATCTAATACTTACTATATAATCTACATATTGGGGCTGTGCGCAGTGGCTCACACCTGTAATTCCAGCACTTTAGGAGGCTGAGGCAGGCGGATCACCTGAGGCCAGGAGTTCAAGGCCAGCCTGAGCAACATGGCAAAACCCCATCTCTATTAAAACTACAAAAATTAGCTGGGTGTGGTGGTGCATGCATGTAGTCCCAGCTACTCGGGAGGCTGAGGCACAAGAATCGCTTGAATACCTTAAACCCGGGAGGCAGAGGTTGCAGTGAACCAAGACTGTGCCACTGCACTCCACCCTGGGCGACAGAGAAAGACTGTCTTAAAAAAAATTTTTTTTTAATCTACATATTTAGATTTAATTTTTATAATCTCTTCCTCTGTTGCGCACACACACAATAGAATGTAAATAACACAAATGTAAGGATATTTTGTTCTGTTCCCTGATGTATCCAAATATTTGAATAGTACCTACCCCGGAGGCACCCAGTAAATAAGTGCAAGACAAATCCGTTCTGATAAACCACAAGAGAGATTCAGGATAAAGAATACATTTTGAACACATGCATTTGCTCCCTCCCCAAACTATAGTAAAATAACAGTAAAGGGTTTTTGAGAGGTATAATCCCATAAGGACAAAAGAATGGGGAAGAGACCAAAATAAAATTTTGGAAGCTGGAAAATAGGTTGTGAGTAATAGCTGTCTTAGTAGAACCTGGAAAGCTGAAGCTTAAGCAGGCAGCGGGGGTAGCCAAAAGCAAAGTAGTTTACACCAAAGAACACACAAAGGTTCAAGATTTGGTGGCCCCAGCTACCTTTGGAAGGGGAGGAGAAAGGGGAAGGTATGGCTAAGAATAGGATAATTGTTGAATAAATTGTTAGTTCTCCCAACTCCAGGTAAAACACTGGAGGTTGATTCATTGGAAGCAGTGAAATCAAGGATCTCTTCACTGGGGAATACCAAAATCAGTTAAGGGCTAAGTTATAGCATCAGTCTGGGTCCATTCAGGAGACAGAAACTACACAGTACTACAGAAAAAAAGAGCATAGGGTAAAGACTATTATTTATATACTGAAAGTTGGACTCCTTAGTCTTCCAAGAACTTCTCCTGGCCAGGCACGGTGGCTCAAGCCTGTAATCCCAGCACTTTGGGAGGCCGAGACGGGTGGATCACGAGGTCAGGAGATCGAGACCATCCTGGCTAACTCGGTGAAACCCCGTCTCTACTAAAAAAAATACAAAAAAAAAAAAAAAAACTAGCTGGGCGATGTGGCGGGTGCCTGTAGTCCCAGTTACTCGGGAGGCTGAGGCAGGAGAATGGCGTAAACCTGGGAGGCGGAGCTTGCAGTGAGCTGAGATCCGGCCACTGCACTCCAGCCCGGGCTACACAGCGAGACTCCGTCTCAAAAAAAAAAAAAAAAAAAGAACTTCTCCTCTTTCAGCTTCTAGAATGCTGGTAACCAGGCCTGAACTCTCAGGCTGGAGATTGGAGGAAGCTTCTCTGCAGATTCTGACAACCTAAAAGAAAAAAACCTATGATACAGGCAGGACGCAGTTGCTCACACCTACAATCCTAGGGCGCTTTGGGAGGCCAAAGCAGGCAGATCACTTGAGGCCAGGAGTTCAAGACCAGCCTGGGCAACATGGTGAAACCCTACCTCTACTAAAAATACAAAAATTAGGCCAGCTGCGGTGGCTCACACCCGTAATCCCAGCACTTTGGGAGGCCGAGGTGGGCGGATCATGAGGTCAAGAGACGGAGACCATCCTGGCCAACATGGTGAAGCCCCGTCTCTAAAAATACAAAAATTAGCTGGGAGTGGTGGTGTGCACTTGTAGTCCCAGCTGCTTGAGAGGCTGAGGTAGGGGAATCACTTGAACCTGGGAGGCAGAGGTTGCAGTGAGCCAAGATTGCACCAGTGCACTCCAGCCTGGCAACAGTGTGAGACTCCATCTCAAAACAAACAAACAAACAAACAAACAAACTAGCCAGCATGGTGACACAGACCTGTAACCCCAGCTACTGGGGAGACTGAGGCACAAGAATCTCTTGAACCCGGGAGGTGGAGGTTGCAGTGAACTGTGATCACACCACTACACTCCAGCCTGGGGCCTGGGCAACAGAGCGAGATCCTGTCTCAAAACAAAAACAAAACAAACAAACAAAAAAACTATGATACTAGTATTGGGAATTACTCTAAGAAACTATCCAGTCAGAAAGACAGCGCTCTGCTCACACTGAATGTGGCCTACCACATGTGCAGAGCCTCCAGCTGGCTTTTTGGTGCCTCATTGTTATACGTAAACAGATAGCCAAGGATCATTCGTTATCTGCAGAAATAAATCTGCCAAAACGGAAAACAGAACAGAAAAAACTTGGAGGGCAAGAGACTTTGTAGGGAAAAGAAAAATATTCCCCCAACTAATCACTAATATTCTTAAAGGAATAAGAAAATACTGCAGGCTGGGCGTTTTGGCTCATACCCATAATCTCAGCACCTTGGGAGGCTGAGGCTAGATAGAGGATTGCTTGAAGCTAGGAATTCAATACAGCGGGTGCGGGGACCCACGACTGTAATCCCAGCAGTTTGGGAGGCAAAGGCGGCTGGATCACTTCAGGCCAGGAGCTTGAGACCAGCCTGGCCAACACCGTGGAACGCCGTCTCTACTAAAAATACAAAAATGGTAGCGCATGCCTGTAGTCCCAGCTACAGGTTGAGGCAAGAGAATCATTTGAACCTGGGAGATGGAGGTTACAGTGAGCCGAGATCATGCCAGCACACTTCAGCCTGGGCAATATAGTGAGACTCTGTCTCAAAAAAAAAAAAAAAAAAAAAAAAAAAAGAATGGGTTTATCCAAAGCAAGAGAGTAAACCAAGAAAGAGGAACACAAAGGATCCAGGAACAGGGGATCTAACACAGGAGAGAACAATGCTGAAGAGAATTCCTAGGACAAAAATTGTGTATGCAATACATTGAAAGAGTAAGCAGTCCAGATTGGAGCATGTGAGGGGGCTCCAGCAGATATTTCCTCAAGAAAATGAAATTGAAAAAGTATCTGGCCGGGCGCGGTGGCTCAAGCCTGTAATCCCAGCACTTTGGGAGGCCGAGACGGGCAGATCACGAGGTCAGAAGATCGAGACCATCCTGGCTAACACGGTGAAACCCCATCTCTACTAAAAATTACAAAAAACTAGCCGGGCGAGGTGGCGGGCGCCTGTAGTCCCAGCTACTCGGGAGGCTGAGGCAGGAGAATGGCGTAAACCCGGGAGGCGGAGCTGGCAGTGAGCTGAGATCCGGCCACTGCACTCCAGCCTGAACGCCAGAGCGAGACTCCGTCTCAAAAAAAAAAAAGAAAAAGAAAAAGTATCTGATGTGACCAGATATATTGAGGAGAGATGTAGACAACTGGGGCGGAGGTTGAGTTAAATTAATATAATAAGTACATAGAAAAATACAACTATTAGGTCCAAAAAAAACAAACAGTTATGCAAGAGAGAAACATTACTCGGCTTACTTGGGTACATTACTTGGCTTATTTGTGAACAATATTTGCATAGTCACAGCAGTATAAACACTGACTTTTTTTTTTTTTTTTTTTTGGAGACAGAATCTTGCTCTGACTCCCAGGTTGGAGTGCAGTGGCGTGATCTCGGCTCACTGCGACCTCCGCCCCCCGGGTTCAAGCAATTCTCTGCCTCAGCCTCCCTAGTAGCTGGGATTACAGGCACCGCCACCATGCCTAGCTAATTTTTGTATTTTTAGTAGAGATAGGGTTTCACCATCTTGGCCAGGCTGGTCTTCAGTTCTTGACCACTGTGATCCACCTGCCTCAGCCTCCGAAAGTGCTGGGATTACAGCTGTGAGCCACCGCGCCCGGCCAACACTATTTAATTAACCGAATTTTTTACAACACAAGTGTATTGAGAGGACAGAGAAAGTGAAGCATGCAGATACCAAGTGAATGAGTGAGGATGTGGTAGTGGTGGCACTGGTGATGGTGAAAAAGATAAAATTCTCATCTTTGGTGAGAAGTTCATAAATAATGTAATAATGCTTAAATTAATACGTAGTCATATAAGCCTTTAGAGATAAGTCATTTAGTGATACAGAGCTAAATGCCAGAAGGTTCCATTAAGAGGAGTTGAAAATGGTTACCTTTGAGGAGCTGAAAATGGTGGGGAGAGGAGGCTGGGACACTACTGTTTCAAAACAAGCCTTATGGCAGGGATGGGGAAGTTGGGCGGATGCGGACAAGCCTTATAAGGCCATTTAACTCTTTAAATCATGTACAAGTATAACTTAGATATAAAATAAGAACAAAATACAAAGAGACTATATGTTCACTTTTCAAGTGAACAGAGCCCATTGGAAGGCCCCCACCCCCAATCTATTTCTATGACATTGTCTTATGTGATACCTCACCAATCTTCCCCTAGCCTAGGACTCAAACAAGGGTGCTAACAAGAGTAGAAGGGAGACATTGGTTGAGTCTGGATCTGCCCTGTCAGGCTCTTGTTAGAAGCCCAAGTCAGCAGCCCCTTAACACTAGATTACTTCTCTCTAGGCAAGTTAAAGATTTTTCTGGCCGGGCGCGGTGGCTCAAGCCTGTAATCCCAGCACTTTGGGAGGCCGAGACGGGTGGATCACAAGGTCAGGAGATCGAGACCATCCTGGCTAACACGGTGAAACCCCGTCTCTACTAAAAAATATAAAACCGGGCGAGGTGGCGGGCGCTTGTAGTCCCAGCTACTGGGGAGGCTGAGGCAGGAGAATGGCGTAAACCCGGGAGGCGGAGCTTGCAGTGAGCTGAGATCCAGCCACTACACTCCAGCCTGGGCGACAGAGCGAGACTCCGTCTCAAAAAAAAAAAAAAAAAAAAGATTTTTCTGCTGAAATTACAAATATCAAAACCAGGCTGTCCCAGTCGCCGTCGCTCACGCTTGTAATCCCAGCACTTTGGGAGGTCAAGGCGGATGGATTACAAGGTCAGGAGTTCGAGACCAGCCTGGCCAATATGGTGAAACCCCATCTCTACTAAAATAAAAAAACAAAAAAAATTAGCCAGGCCTGGTGGCACATGCCTGTAATCCCAGCTACTCAGGAGGCTGAGGCAGGAGAATTGATTGACTCCAGGAGGCGGAGGTTACAGTGAGCTGAGACCGCACCACTGCACTCCAGCCTGGGTGACAGAGCGAGACTCCATCTCAAAAAAAAAAAAAAAGAAGAAAAAACAGACTGACTCAATCCTAACGTATTTCTTCTTCCTTACATTCCACGGAACATCTTGATTCCAAAACCCATGATTCTAAACACACCTTCTACTCCTTTCTCTAGGTTTTCCTCCGTTCATTGCTAGAATGGCCTTGGGGTCCATCTGCCTTTGGTAGCACTCACATTTGCCAAGTCTTTTAACACTTGGGTAATGAGCTATTTTTGTTACCCTTTCACCTCACTCTCTTGCCTTCACCGAGGATAAAAGGCAGGGGTACTAGTAGCTGTGCTTTTTTTTTTTTCCGTACAGAATATTACCTTTACCTAACAAATTCTACAATATTTTTCCTTTTTCTTCACTGACTATTCTACTGGCTCTGATTCTAAGGCTGGTCCATGACATAAATAAGGAACTGTTTGGGTAACAAAGCTAGAATGACCTTGGTAAACTGGGTGTGCTCATCCACTCACTGCATAGTACTCAAGGGAGAAGAATGTCTCATTTCAGATTGGTTCAAAACAAAACATTTCACTTTGTCCTTGTCTCTGACCTAGACAACCTGCTTATCTGTGATAAAGAAGGCATGCTTATGCTGTTTTCCACTAAATAAAGCTAGAAGGGATATTTAATATCTTGGAAGACTGAACTGGGATTCATAAAGCTCTCAATAAGTTCCAAAGTTAGAATTAACAAATAAATGAAATTTACCAGGGAGATACACACACACACACACACACACACATATATATATATATTTGTTTTTTTTTTTTTTTTTTGAGATGGAGTCTCACTCTGTCGCCCAGGCTGGAGTGTAGTGGCGCGATCTCAGCTCACTGCAATGTCCGCCTCCTGGGTTCACGCCATTCTCCTGCCTCAGCCTCCTGAGTAGCTGGGACTATAGGCGCATGCCACCCTGCCCAGTTAATTTTTTGTATTTTTAGTAGAGACGGGGTTTCACTTTGTTAGCTAGGATGGTCTTGATCTCCTGACCTCATGATCCACCCGCCTCGACCTCCCAACGTGCTGGGATTACAGGCATGAACCACCGCACCTGGCCAACCAGAGATATATTTAAAGTCCCACACTTATGTTCAAAATATTAATTTCACAAACATAGGATGAAGAAGACTTAGCTTAACAGTTCAAGTGGAAAAGGCTCTAAGTCTTGGTTGACTACAAACTTAACAAACTGTTTTTTAATTTTTTTATTATTATTATTAGTTTTTTAGGCTTAACAAGTTGAGAGTAGGAAGTAGCTAGGGCCGGGCGCGGTGGCTCAAGCCTGTAATCCCAGCACTTTGGGAGGCCGAGACGGGCGGATCACGAGGTCAGGAGATCGAGACCATCCTGGCTAACACGGTGAAACCCTGTCTCTACTAAAAATACAAAAACTAGCCGGGCGAGGTGGCGGGCGCCTGTAGTCCCAGCTACTCGGGAGGCTGAGGCAGAGAATGGCGTAAACCCGGGAGGCGGAGCTTGCAGTGAGCTAAGATCCGGCCACTGTACTCCAGCCCGGGCGACAGAGCGAGACTCGGCCTCAAAAAAAAAAAAAAAAAAAAAGGAAGTAGCTAGGGAGTGACTACCAAAATGTAAATACTAATACTTCTCTTTTCACTTCTGACAACACAGGCAAGATTGTTTGAGTGCCTCTATCAGTTCACAAGTAAATATTTACTAAGGATCTGCTGTATGTCTAGTATGAGGAAAGGGCTGTGGCAGTAGAATGAAAGGAAAAACCCAAGGATCTTTGAACAGGTTGGACAGACAACATATACATAAAAATGATAGCAGTAATGATCACTTACATTTTAATAGTGCTTTAATTTATTATGTCTTTCATTTATACCACCTCTTTGTACTTCATAGCTGCCCTATGAGGTGGTAAGTCAAATACAGTTATCATTTTATTTATTTATTTATTTTATTTTTTAATTTTTGAGACAGAATCTCACTCCGTCACACAGGCTGGAGTGCAGTGGCATGATCTTGGCTCACTGCAACCTCTGCCTCCTGGATTCAAGTGATTCTCCTGCCTCAGCCTCCCAAGTAGCTGGGACGACAGGTGCGTGCCACCCCGCCTGGCTAATTTCTGTATTTTTAGTAGAGACGGGGGTTTCATTGTGTTGGCCAGGCTGGTTGTGAACTCCTGGCCTCAAATGATCCGCCTGCCTCGGCCTCCCAAAGTGCTGGGATTACAGGCATAAGCCACCAAGCTCGACCAGTTATCATTTTAAAGATGAGAAAACTGAGGCTGGGAGAAGTTAAAGCAGTTATTCTCAAACGTTTAGCTCTCAACCCCTTTATACCCTTAAAATTATTTAGGTACCTCACACTACGCACAAAAATGAAATCAAAAGGGATCAAAGACCTAAATGTAAGAGCTGTAATTATAAAACTCTTAAAAGAAAACTAAGTGTAAATATTTGTGACCTGAAACAGACAATGGCATCTTTAATGTGACACCAAAAGCACAAGCAACAAAGTGAAAAACAGATAACTGGACTGCATCGAAATTAAGAAGTTTAATGCTTCAAAAGATACTAGCAGCCAGGTGTGGTGGCTCACACATGTAATCCCAGCACTTCAGAAGGCTGAGGTGGGAGGATCGCTTGAGCCCAGGAGTTCGAGACCAGCCTGGGCAACATAGTGAGATCTCATATCTACAAAAAAAATTTTAAAAATTAGCCAGGCATGGTGGCACACACCTGTGGTCCCAGCTACTTGGGAGGCTGAGGAGGGAGGATTGCTGGGGCCTGGAAAGTCGAGGCTTCAGTGAGTTGCGTTCAGGCCACTCCATTCAAGCCTGAGCAACAGAACGTGATGTTGCCTCCAAAAAAAAAAAAAAAAAAGATAAAATAATAACAATAAAAACCTATTACTATTACATTATAACAATTTTTTAAGGAAAATAACTATTTTCCAAAGCAAACAAATATTTAGTGAGATGAGAGTTATTTTACATTTTTACTAATCTCATTAATGTCTGACATAATAGAAGACAGCTGGATTCTCATATCTATTGCCATATGTTGTTTGAAGAAAATCTAATCTCATTCAAACACGTAGTTGGAAAAGGGAGGAGGATTTTTTTTTTTTTTTTTTTTGAGATGGGGTCTTACTCTGTCACCCAGGCTGGAGTGCAGTGGGCAAATCTCAGCTTACTGCAAGCTCTGCCTCCCGGGCTCAAGTGATCCTCCCACTTCTGCCTCCCAAGTAGCTGGGAATACATGCACTTGCCACCACGCTCAATTAATTTTTGTATTTTGGTAAAGACGAAGTTTCACCATGTTGTCCAGGCTGGTCTTGAATTCCTGGACTCAAGTGATCCGTCCACTTTGACCTCCCAAAGTGCTGGGATTATAGGCATGAGCCACCACAGGGAGGAGGATTTCAATAGATAATTGTGGATATTCTTCTTTGATACTACACTAAAACTCAATAAGTGTAGTGTCACATGCGTCCATGTGAAGAGACCACCAAACAGGCTTTGTGTGAGCAACAAGGCTGTGTATTTCACCTGGGTGCAGGTGGGCTGAGTCCAAAAAGAGAGTCAGCAAAGGGTGGTGGGATTATCATTAGTTCTTATAGGTTTGGGATAGGCATACAAAGTACATTCTCAAGGGTAGGGGAGAATATATATCAGAGTGCGGCAGGAAAAAATCACAATGGTGGAATGTCATCAGTTAAGGCTATTTTCACTTCTTTTGGGGATCTTCAATTGCTTCAGGCCATCTGGATGTATACATGCAGGTCACAGGGGATATGATGGCTTAGCTTGGGCTCAGAGGCCTGACACTCCTATCTTCTTATATTAATAAGAAAAACAAAACAAAATAGTGGTGAAGTGTTGAGGTGGCAAAAATTTTTGGGGGTGGTATGGAGAGATAATGGGTGATGTTTCTCAGGGTTGCTTCGAGCGGGATTAGGGGCGGTGTGGGAACCTAGAGTGGGGGAGATTAAACTGAAGAAAGATTGGGGGTAAGGGGTGATACTGTGGGCCTGTTAGAAGTATTTGTCATATAGAATGATTGGTGATGGACTGGATGCAGTTTTGTATGAATTGAGAAACTAATTCATACAAGGAAGGAAGGAAGACACAAAGTCCGACTGAATAAGAGGAGAAAAATAGGTATTAAAGGACTAAGAATTGGGAGGACCCGGGACATCCAATTAGGGAGTGCCCAAGGGGGATCAGCATGATTATTTGCTTGGTTGGTGAATTTTTGGGGTCTATCCTTGAGTTTTTTTAGTTGTCATATACCAGGCCAGATTGGTTTAGGTAAAAACAACACTTTTCATTTAAAAATATAGAGTCCTCTTTTTTTTTTTTTTTTTTTTTGAGACGGAGTCTTGCTGTGTCACCCAGGCTGGAGTGCAGTGGCGTGATCTCGGCTCACTGCAAGCTCCGCCTCTTGGGTTCACGCCATTCTCCTGCCTCAGCTTCCCCAGTAGCTGGGACTACAGGCACCCGCCACTATGCCCGGCTAATTTTTTGTATTTTTAATAGAGACGGGGTTTCACCATGTTAGCCAGGATGGTCTCAATCTCCTGACATTGTGATCTGCCCACCTCAGCCTCCCAGAGTGCTGGGATTACAGGCGTGAGCCGCCACACCTGACCCAGAGTCCTCTTTTTTTAGCAGTGAATAAGTTGAGGCCTCTGTGATTCTGGAGGAAAGAGAAATGCAAAGCCAGCAATTGTTTGTTAAAGAAGGATTAGAAATGGAGAAATGGCTAGGAGAGAGTGAGATTGATAGTGTGGTGGAGATAGCTGGGGAGAGGTAGAGGGTGGCATAAGAACAGGAACCAGAATAAGAGTGAGTATAAAAGTAAAGAATAGGACTTCATCAGGGTGAAAGTATTGGAGGGTACCTTGCCACTGAAGATCTATCCACTTCAAGAGAGACTTAAGGGTGGCAATTTGAGGTAAAACCAGGAGCCACTAAATACCAAGAACCTGAGAAACTGCTTGGGTGATTTGACTAATAAAGGCTGGTCCGTTATCAGGCTGTATAGAGGTGGGAAGGCCAAACCGAGGAATTATGTCTGACAGAAGGGAAGAAATGACCCCCGTGGCCGTCTCAGACCCTGTGGGAAAGACATCTACCCATCCAGTGAAATTGTCTACCCAGACGGAGAGGTATTTTAGTTTCCTGACGGGGCATGTGAGTAAAGTCACAGGGGCAAATCCCTGAGCTTGATGTATAGGGAAGGGAGGGGGCCTGAACAATCCCTGAGGGGTAGTAGAATAGTAGATGGAACACTGAGAAGTGATTTTCTTGAGGACAGATTTTCATGATGGAAAGGAAATAAGAGGTTCTAAGAGATGGGCTGGCAGCTTGTAACCTACATGGAAGAGGTTATGAAATGACGACAGAATAGAATGGGCCTGTGAGGCTAGAAGGAGATATTTTCCTTTGTCCAAGAACCATTTGCCTTTTGTGGGAAGAGATTGATAGGTGGAAGTTTCAGAGAGGGAGTAGGTGGGAGTGATAGATGAGAAGGAGAAAAACTCTCCCTGAGGGACAGAAGTTGGAACACTAGCTGCTTCTTTAGTTACCTTATCAGTATAAGCATTGCCCTGAGCAATGGGATCTGATGCCTTTTGATGGCCCTTGCAGTGAATGACTCCAGCTTCCTTTGGAAGTAAAGCGGCCTTGAGAAGAGTTTTTATTAAAGAGGTGTTAATGATGGAGGACCCTTGTGTGGTGAGGAAACCTCTTTCAGCCCGTATAACAGCATGGTGGTGCAGGATATAGAAGGCATATTTAGAGTCACTATAAATATTGACGTATAGTCCCTTTGCAAGAGTGAGGGCCCGAGTTAAGGCAATGAGTTTGGCTTCCTGAGAGGTAGTGGAGTGGGGCAGAGCGGTGGCCTCAAGGATAGATGTGGAAGATACTATAGCATAGCCTGCCTTTGCTGGTGAGTGGCAATTAGGCCTGGTGGAACTGCCATCAATAAACCAAGTGTGATCAGGGTGAGGAACAGGAAAGAAGGAAATATGGGGAAATGGAGTGAATGCCAGATGGATCAGAGAGATATAGTCATGGGGGTCACGTGTGGTATCAGGAATAATATGGGAGGACGGATTGAAGTCCGGACCAGGAACAATGGTAATTGTGGGAGACTCAAAAAAGAGTGAGTTTAGGCGGGCTCAGTAGCTCACGCCTGTAATCTCAGCACTTTGGGAGGCCAAGGTTGGCGGATCACTTCAGGTCAGGAGTTCAAGACCAGCCTGGCCAACATGGTGAAACCCCATCTCTACTAAAAATACAAAAAATTAGCCGGGCGTGGGGCACACACCTGTAATCCCAGCTACTCCAGAGGCTGAGGCGGGAGAATTGCTGGAACCTGGGAAGCGGAGGTTACAGCGAGCTGAGATTGCGCCACTGCACACTAGCCTGGGGGACAGAGTGAGACTCCATCTCAAAAAAGAGTGAGTATAGCTGAAGGAGCTGGGGAGTAGAAAGTATATGTGTCAGGTATGAAGAAGAAAATAGATTTTGGAAGTTATGAGAACTATAGTGAGTTGAGCATAATGTGATTTTGAGGGCCTCTAAAAGTATCAACGCAGTGGCAGCCACCACATGCAGACATGAGGACTAGGATAAAACAGTAAGGTCAAGGTGTTTGGACAGAAAGGCTACAGGGCATGCTCCTGGCTCTTGTGTAAGAATTCTGACGACACAGCCCTGCACTTTGGCTGTGTGTAATGAAAAAGTTGGGATGAGTTAGGGAGAGCTAGTGTGGGAGCAGTTTTTAGGGCTGTTTTTTAAAGAATGGAAAGTGGAGTGGGGAAAGGATTTAGGATTTATGGGGTCGGCTAGGTTTATCTAGAACAGAATAATGGGTTGTGGAGGGAGATATTGAGGATAGGAGAGTATATGGGTTTGGCACTATGGGGTGGATAGGCAAGACAATTTGGTTGATAAGGCACAGATCCTGAACTAACCTGTAAGACTTGTCTGGTTTTGGGACAGGTAAAATGCGGGAATTGTAAGGAGCGTTTATAGGCTTTAGAAGGCCATGCTATAGCAGGCGAGTGATAACAGGCTTTAATCCTTTTAAAGCGTGCTGTGGGATGGGGTATTGGCATTGAGTGGGGGTAAGGGTGATTAGGTTTTAATGGGATGGTAAGGGGTGCATGATCAGTTGCCAAGGAGGGAGTAGAGGTATCCCATACTTGTGGATTAAGGTGGGGAGATACAAGGGGAGAATGCGAAGGAGGCTTTGAACTGGGGAAAACAGCGGCAATGAGGTGTGGCTATAGCCCAGGAATAGTCAGGGAAGCAGATAATTTGGTTAAAATGTCTTGACCTAATAAGTGAGCTGGGCAGGTGGGGATAACTAAAATCAGTGCATAAAAGAATATTGTCCAAATTGTCACCAGAGTTGGGGAGTTTTAACAGGTTTAGAAGCCTGGCCATCAATACCCACAACAGTTATGGAAGCAAGGGAAACAGGCCCTTGAAAAGAAGGTAATGTGGAGTGGGTAGCCTCCATATTGATTAAGAAGGGGACGGACTTACCCTCCACTGTATGAGTTACCCAAGGTAATGTGGAGTGGGTAGCCTCCATATTGATTAAGAAGGGGACGGACTTACCCTCCACTGTATGAGTTACCCAAAGAGTCTGTGATGGTCCAGGAGGCTTTTGAGGCAATCTGGCAGCATCAGTCTTCAGCCACTAAGCCGAGAAGATCTGGGAAGGAGTCAGTCAGAGAGTCTTGGGCCAGAGTTCCAGTGGCTCTAGGAGTGGCTGCTGGGTGAGTTGGACAGTCCGATTTCCAGTGGGGTCCTGCACAAATGGGACATGACTTAGGAGGAATTTCGGGCTGTGGGCATTCCTTGGCCCAGTGACCAGATTTCCGACACTTGAAGAAAGATCCTTGGGGAGGTGGTCCTGGAGGAACACCTGGCCACTGCGATTCAGGCGTTTTGAAGTTCTTGTGTGCTGGAGATGTGGCTGGGGTTTCTCTCACAGTGTAGGCAAGTAATTGCAACTCAGAAATATGTTGCCTTTACTCTATTATTGTACACCTTGAAGGCGAGGTTAATTAAGTCCTGTTGTGGGGTTTGAAGGCCGCAATCTATTTTTTGGAGCTTTTTCTAATGTTGGGAGTGGGCTTGGTAATAAAATGCATATTGAGAATAAGACGACCTTCTGGCCCCTCTGAGTCTAGGGCAGCAAAACGTCTAAGGGTTGTTGCCAAACGGGCCATGAACTGGGCTGAGTTTTTATATTTGATGAAAAAGAGCCTAAATGCTAACTGAATTGGGAGAGGTCAGATGAAGAAAAAGGAGCATTAACCTTCACTATGCCTTCAGCTCCAGCTGCCTCTTTTTTTTTTTTTTTTTTTTTTTTTGCCTTGAAGTGTTTTGAATAGAATTGGTCTAGCAATCTTTCAGGATTTTGGTGATGGGCCCTCCCTGTCTGGACACTGTCAACCCACAGCTGGAGGGGCATTTAAGGCACGTCATTTGTGATTAGAATTACACAAAGTTTGATTAATATTACAGCTGCAAAATTAACATACATAATTTTCACTCATAATTTAAAATATTTTGTTTTGATGAAATTCTTTGCTTTCACAATAGCAGATCAATAGTACACAGTATATTTAATTCTGTAAATTATTTTTGAGAAAATACAGAAGTAAGAAATAGTGATTTACTCAATTTGTTTATGGTCTATCACAAAGTAGGCTAAAGTTCAGTATTAAATAAATAGACATCCTAAGAAAAGTTTGCACAAGTTTTCCTAAGGAAATACATTCATAAGACTGTTTACCTTCTGTTTGACAGCAGTGACAGGAACGTGGGGATTCCCACTCAAGACGAATCCCTAGCACTAGGCTCCTGGCACCCACAGCCCAGACACGCTGCATCACCTGGTGGGGTGCAGCCTGGGCTTCTGTGAGTGAGGTTTCCTCACCTGGAACTCTGGTTCCATGTTTGTGCTTAGCCTATACGGTTCTCGTAAACACAGAAAACCTGCCTGCCCACCTCCAGTGCTGAAGACAGACCGGTCAAGGAGGTGTTGGTTGAGAGTGTTGTGTTCACCATGTGGAGATCAGGTGGTGATTACCACATCTTCTTTGCTGACTTTGGTAACTGGGTGTCTAGGGAGGAGCGACTGGGAGTGGCCGAGCAGTTGCCTGGACTCAGCTTCTGATTCTGCAGCCAGGAGTCAGATGCAGGCCCAAGGGTCAAGGGGAGTTGTTCAGCACCTGGAATCGCCCAGCACTGCGCTGTGGGCCACACGACACTCCTGCTCTGTTTTCCCAGGCACGGACAGGCACTTGGAAGGCAGCTTTGCCCTTCTGGCCACCTGGAGACCTCTCGGTGGTGCAGATGGGACAAACTGAGGGCCTGTCAGAACACCCACTCGTGACGGGAATGCCAGGCCCCAGCCTGCTCTGATGAAGGTCAGGATGGTCAGCCACCTCTTTCAGAGGAAATTGCTGCGCAGGTGGGAGAGGGTTAGTCACGGAATGAAACTGTAAGCCGCACTGAGTGTGAGGAGGAGAGGTGATAAAAGGATTATAGAGTGGGGGAGAGGAGAGGGAGGAAGAATTGGGACCTGGCTCCGCCTGGTGAGGAGCAGCCTGGGGAGAAGGGGAGAGGTCAGATGAGTCCATAGAAAAGAAGGATTCAAAGGACTCAGAACCTGGGGTGGAGACTGAAGGAACAGACAGGAGAGAAAGAAGAAAGATGTGGGACGAGTCGCATTGGGAGCAGAGACTAGGGAGGGACCGACATGTAAAAGAATGCCTAGATGTCAGGCACCTCAGACCATTTGCCCATTTTATGACAAGAAATATCTAGATCTTGTAGGATGGAGAAGTCAAAAGTGCCTGGCTTTTTGGAATCATTTTCGAGTTTGTATTGGGGCCAAGCAGTGTTGCAGAAGAAAATAAGACACTTAGATTTTAGGTCAGGTGTGAGATGAAGAGGTTTTAAGTTTTTGAGAACACAGGCTAAGGGAGAAGGAGGAATGGAGGGTGGAAGGTTGCCCATAGTGAAGGAGGCAAGCCCAGAGAAAAGAGAGGGTAGAGACACGGAGAAGGCAGATGGGGCGGCAGGGGGCGTTGAACAGCCCTGGGCTGCAATGTGGGTGAGCAGCCAAAGCAGGCATCCCCGCAATTGACTTGCCACCAAGGGAATGTGGGTGAATGACCGAGGCAGGCATCCCCACGGTGATCAGACACCAATGGAGTATGGTGAATAATCAGGCAGGCATCCCCACAGTGATTAAACACCAAGGGAGGACTGTCTTCCCAAGTCCATGACTGGCACTGGAGTTTTGAGTCCACGGATAAAATAAGTCTCCTTGTCTCTACCAGAGAGGAAAAAGAACTGGAATTGGAAGAACAGGGAGATTGAAGGGTAGCGAGAGAGGAAGATTGAAGGGTAGCGAGAGAGGCTGGAGAAGAGTGAGTGAAAAGACTACTTATCCGATTTGAAATTGGTGAGATGTTCCTTGGGCTGGTTGGTCTGAGGACCTGAGGTTGTAGGTGGATCTCCTCATGAGTGAGGGCAAGGACAGGGGACTGGTCTCCCGAAGGAGTCCTCCTGTCCTGGGTCTTTGGCACCAAATGTCAGATGCATCCTTGTGTAGAAACCACCAAACAGGATTTGTGTGAGCAACAAGGCTGTGTATTTCACCTGGGTGCAGGCAGTCTGAGTCAGAAAACGTGTGGGGAAAAGAAAGAGATCAGACGGTTACTGTGTCTATGTAGAAAGAAGTAGACATAAGAGACTCCATTTTGCTCTGTACTAAGAAAAATTATTCTGCCTTGAGATGCTGTTAATCTGTAACCCTACCCCCAACCCTGTGCTTGCAGAGACACGTGCTGTGTTTACTCAAGGCTTAATGGATTTAGGGCTATGCAGGATGTGCTTTGTTAAACAAGTGCTTGAAGACAGTATGCTTGTTAAAAGTCATCACCACTCTCTAATCTCAAGTACCCAACCGTATATTTCACGTGGGTGCAGGCGGGCTGAGTCCGAAAACGGAGTCAGCAAAGGGTGGAGGGATTATCATTAGTTCTTATAGGTTTGGGATAGGTGCACAAAGTACATTCTCAAAGGGCAGAGGAGAATATTGCAAAATACCTTCTCAAGGGCAGGGGAGAATATATCACATTGGTTAGGGTGGGGCAGGAACAAATCACAATGGTGGAATGTCATCAGTTTTGGCTAGTTTCACTTCTTTTGTGGATTTTCAGTTGCTTCAGGCCATCTAGATGTATACATTCAGGTCACAGGGGATGTGATGGCTTAGCTTGGGCTCAGAGGCCTGACAAGTAGTATCCTAAAGGTTAATTGCACTGGGAATTTGAAACCATATCAATGACTTTTTTGTATTCCATTACATTATAGTTCATTGGTCTAACTTGCATTTCTTTTTTTTTTTTATTTGTTTTTGAAACATGGTCTTACTTCATCACCCAGGCTGGAGGGCAGTGGTGCAATCATAGCTTCCTATAACCTTGAACTCCTAAGCTCCAGCCATCCTCCCACTTTAGCCTCCCAAGTAGATAAGACTTCACGCGCATGCCACCATGCCTGGCTAATTTTTTTACTCTTATTATTTTTGGAGATAGGATCTTGCTATGTTGGCCAGGCTGGTCTCAAACACCTGGCCTCAAGTGATCCTCCAGCCTCTGCCTCCCAGAATGCTGGGATTCGAGGCATGAGCCACCACACCTGGCTTCATTTGCATTTTCAATACATCTTTTATCCATGCATGATTTTGTAACATTATGTTTCGGTCATTTGAAAAGTATCGGTTCACTGAGTTATGCAAATCTTCTAAAATGTTGACATATTTTATTCTATAATATTTAAAAATTCACATTTGTTAACATCACCACTGATATCATCAGATGAGTCTTTAATTATTGGGAAGCTGTCAAGCTTAGTACCACATGCAAGATTTCCAAAATTCTGAGTTTTGCTTGAAAGCTATCTTTCCCCTCCCCTCCCCTCCCCTCCCCTGCCCTCTCCTCTCCTCTCCTCTCCTCTCCTCTCCTCTCCTCTCCCTTTCTTTTTTGATAAGGTCTTGCTCTGTTGTCTGGGCTGGAGTGCAGTGGCACAATCATGGCTCACTGCAGCCTTGGCCTCCCAGGCTCAAGTGCTCCTTCCACTTCAGCTGGTGCATGCCATCATGCCTAATTTTTTTTTTTTTTTTCTTTTTGGAGAGACTGCCCAGGCTGGTCTCAAACTCCTGAGCTCAAGTGCTCCTCCCACCTCAGCCTCCCTAAGTGCTGGGATTATAGGAATGAGCCACTGCCAAAACCTCAAATTTATTATCGGAACAAATATTGCAAGGTAACAATTTTACTTTACTAATGTTCTTGAAACTGCAAAATACCAAAGTCTGAACAACCAGTTTGTCAGTCATTCTTTCAAACAAAAATGATATTACATGAATAAAGGGGTTAATTCAGCTCACAACTACAATGATCACACTGATGTTTTTCCTCAAGACAACCACTGTTCTTTGACATGTAGCAGACGTACTTTATAAGTACTTCCTGCTTCCCATTTCATGCCACGGAATTTTTAAAAGATGTTCTTAAGGATCAAAATTTAATAAATTAATAATTTTTATTTTATCAAGAACATCTTGGCTGGGTGTGGTGGCTCACACCCGTAATCCCAGCACTTCGGAAGGCTGAGGTAGGTGGATCACCTGAGGTCAGGAGTTCGAGACCAGCCTGGCCAACATGGTGAAACTACTAAAAATACAAAAATTGGCCGGGCGCGGTGGCTCACGCCTGTAATCCCAGCACTTCGGGAGGCCGAGGCGGGCAGATCACGAGGTCAGGAGATCGAGACCATCCTGGCTAGCACAGTGAAACCCCGTCTCTACTAAAAATACAAAAAAATTAGCCAGGCGTGGTGGCAGGCACCTGTAATCCTAATTACTTGGGAAGCTGAGGCAGGAGAATCATTTGAACCCAGGAGGCAGAGGTTGCAGTGAGCCAAGATAATTGCATTCCAGCCTGGGCGACTGAATTCCCCTCCAAGTGCAGGGCAGTGAGGAATGTAATGCCCACTGGTATAGTTTGGTGCTACTACCGTGATTGCTATCAAGGTGCAAAGAATTTCCCACCATCAGAAGAAATGTCAATGTGATGGTGAAAAAAGACAAATAAAGGCTTAATATCACGATGGACATCATTTTAGCCTTATGGATACCCTGAAAATTATTTGGGGTACCCTCAGGGGTCCATGGACTACACATTGAAAACCTCTGCATAACTAGAAACCATCATTCTTAGCAAACTATCACAAGAAGAGAAAACCAAACACCGCATGTTCTCACTCATAGGTGGGAACTGAACAATGAGATCACTTGGACTCGGGAAGGGGAACATCACACACTGGGGCTTATCATGGGGAGGGGGGACGGGGGAAGGATTGCATTGGGGAGTTATACATGATATAAATGATGAATTGATGGGTGCTGACGAGTTGATGGGTGCAGCACACCAACATGGCACAAGTATACATATGTAACAAACCTGCACGTTATGCACATGTACCCTAGAACTTAAAGTATAATAAAAATAAATAAATAAATAAATAAATAAATAAGTATCTATCTTAATTTTAAAATACTGTATTGCTAAAAAATGCTAAGGATAATCTGAGCTTTCAAAGAGTTGTAATCTTTTTTTTTTTTTTTTGCTGGTGCAAGGTTTTATTTCAATGTTGATGACTGCTGACCAGGGTGGGACTTGCTAAAGGTTAAGGTAGCTAAGGCAATGTCTTAAAATAAGACAACAAATAAGTTTGCTGTATTGATTAACTCTTTCTTTTAAGGGAGGAGACCACCCCTCATATTGTCTTGTGCCCAATTTCTGCCTCCAAATAAAGAAGAAGTAAAAACTAAAAGGCAGAAATGAAATCCACGGGCAGACAGCCCGGCACTGTGCCCTGGGCCTGGTAGTTAAAGATCGACCCCTGACATAACTGGTTATGTTATCTGTAGATTCCAGACATTGTATGGAAAAGCACTGTGAAAATCCCTGTCCTGGGCCGGGCGCGGTGGCTCACGCCTGTAATCCCAGCACTTTGGGAGGCCGAGAAGGGCGGATCACAAGGTCAGGAGATCGAGACCATCCTGGCGAACACAGTGAAACCCCGTCTCTACTAAAAATACAAAAAAAAACTAGCCGGGCGAGGTGGCGGGCGCCTGTAGTCCCAGCTACTTGGGAGGCTGAGGCAGGAGAATGGCATGAACCCAGGAGGTGGAGCTTGCAGTGAGCGGAGATTGTGCCACTGCACTCCAGCCTGGGCGACAGAGCAAGACTCCGCCTCAAAAAAAAAAAAAAAAATCTGATTACCGGTGCATGCAGCCCCCAGTCACACATCCCCTGCTTGCTCAATCGATCACGACCCTCTCATGCAGACCCCCTTAGAGTTGTGAGCCCTTAAAAGGGACAGGAATTGCTCACTTGGGGAGCTCGGCTCTTGAGACAGGAGTCTTGCCGATGTTCCTGGTCGAATAAACCCCTTCCTTCTTTAAAAAAAAAAAAAAAAGAAAACCTCTGCATAAATGCCTTTCCCCAAAGCCACACATCTATTAAGTAGTAGAACCAGTACTTGAAACTGGGTCATATTGACTCCTAGCCTAATGGTTTCTCTGTTGCACCATAGTACGCAAAATGAATGATACAGATATGAAGTATAATAAGAACTCACATTAAGGGCCAGGCATGGTGGCTCACGCCTAAAATTCCAGCACTTTGGGAGGCCAAGGTGGGCAGATCATGAGGTCAGGAGATCAAGACTATCCTGGTCAACATGGTGAAACCCTATCTCTACTAAAAAAAAAAAAAAAAAAAATTAGCCGGGTGCGGTGAGCACACATGTAGTCCCAGCTACTAAGGAGGCTGAGGCAGGAGAATTGCTTGAACCCAGGAGGCAGAGGTTGCAGTTAGCCAAGATCATGCCACTGCACTCCAGCCTGGCAACAAAGCGAGACTCTGTCTCAAAAAACAAAACAAAACAAAAAAACTCACATTAAAACCAAATAATCAAATTTCTACCAGAGGCCTACTTAGAAATGCAATTAGTGTTTATCAGCCAGGTATGATCACTTTAAGCTCACCTAGTCCAGATCATAAAGACAGCTTAAACAGATTTGGTCAAAACCATGAAGAAATGGGAACTAGCTTGACAATCAAAAGAGATGAGATTGACATCCATTCCATAGACTGAAAATAACATAACTCTTATTACCTTATGTTTGGTTGAAGAGCTTAGATGTGCTTTATATCATAGTCTTAAAACTAGGTGGGGCTAGGAGCGGGTGGCTCACGCCTGTAATCCCAGCACTTTGGGAGGCCAAGGCAGGTGGATCACGAGGTCAGGAGATCAAGACCATCCTGGCTAACATGGTGAAACCCCATCTCTACTAAAAAAAATACAAAAAAACTAGCTGGGTGAGGTGGCGGGCGCCTGTAGTTCCAGCTACTCAGGAGGCTGAGGCAGGAGAATGGCGAAAACCCGGGAGGCGGAGCTTGCAGTGAGCTGAGATCCAACCACTGCACTCCAGCCTGGGCGACAGAGCGAGACTCCGTCTCAGAAAAAAAAAAAAAAAAAAATTAAGGTATTCAGCCGGGTGCAGTGGCTCATGCCTGTAATCCCAGCACTTTGGGAGGCCGAGGCGAGCGAATCACCTGAGGTCAGGAGTTCGAGACCAGCCTGGCCAAAATGATGAAACCCCATCTCTACTGAAAATACAAAAATTAGTAGGGCATGGTGCTGCATACCTGTAATCCCAGCTACTCCAGGGGCTGAGGCAGGAAAATCCCTTGAACCTGGGAGGTGGAGGTTGCAGTGAGCCGAGATTATGAGATCATGCCACTGCACTCCAGCCTGGATGACAGAGTGAGACTCTGTCTCTTAAAAAAAAAAAAACAAAAAAGTTAAGGAAGGAATTCTAGTTTGAGTATAGCAGGATGAGCCGCAGACAAAACCCCACAGACACCAAGTTAAAGAAGGAAGGGCTGGGCCGGGCGCGGTGGCTCAAGCCTGTAATCCCAGCACTTTGGGAGGCCGAGATGGGCGGATCACGAGGTCAGGAGATCGAGACCATCCTGGCTAACACGGTGAAACCCCGTCTCTACTAAAAAATACAAAAAACTAGCCGGGCGAGGTGGCGGGCGCCTGTAGTCCCAGCTACTCGGGAGGCTGAGGCAGGAGAATGGCGTAAACCCGGGAGGCGGAGCTTGCAGTGAGCTGAGATCCGGCCACTGCACTCCAGCCCGGGCGACAGAGCGAGACTCCGTCTCAAAAAAAAAAAAAAAAAAAAAAAGAAGGAAGGGCTGGCCGGACACGGTGGCTCACGCCCGTAATCCCAGCACTTTGGGAGACCGAGGCGGGCGGATCACGAGGTCAAGAGATTGAGACCATCCTGGCTAACACAGTGAAACCCCGTCTCTACTAAAAACACAAAAAATTTAGCTGGGCGTGGTGGCGGGCGCCTGTAGTCCCGGCTACTCCAGAAGCTGAAGCAGGAGAATGGCGTGAATCCCAGAGGCGGAGCTTGCAGTGAGCCAAGATCGCACCACTGCACTCCAGCCTGGGCGACAGAGCAAGACTCCGTCTCAAAAAAAATATAAGAAGGAAGGGCTTTATTCGGCCAGGAGCATCGGCAAGACTCACGTCTCAAAAAACCGAGCTCCCCAAGTGAGCAATTCCTGTCTGTCTTAAGGGTTTACAACTCTAAGGGGGTCGGCATCCTAGGACTCTAAGGTGGTCTGCGTGAGAGGGCCGTGATCGATTGAGCAAGCAAGGGGTACGTGACTGGGGCTGCATGCACTGGTAATTAGAACAGAAGAGAACAGGACAGGGATTTTCAGAGTACTTTTCCATACAATGTCTGTAATTTATAGATAACATAACCAATTAGGTCGGGGTTGATCTTTTAACTACGAGGCCCAGGGTGTGGCGCTGGGCTGTCTGCCTGTGGATTTCATTTCTGTCTTTTAGTTTTCACTTCTTCTTTCTTTGGAGGCAGAAATTGGGCATAAGACAATATGAGGGGTGGTCTCCTCCTCCCTTATGAGGAGTTTGGATAATTGTACAGAGCTGTGTAAACATTACTTCAATGAAGATATAGAACAGCTCTGGCTAGGCTGGTTTCAAACTCCTGACCTCAGGTGATCTGCCTGCCTTGGCCTCCCAAAGTGCTGGGATTACAGGCATGAGCCACCCATCCTTCTCATGCCTTTTTGCAGTCACATATGTAATTTAAAAAACTGGGACAATTATATATATATACTTTTTTTTTTGAGATGGAGTCTCACATTGTCACTGGGGCTGGAGTGCAGCGGCACGATCTCTGCTCACTGCAACCTCTGCCTCCCAGGTTCAAGTGATTCTCCTGCCTCAGCTTCCGGAGTAGCTGGGATTACAGGCACCCGCCTCCACACTGAGCTAATTTTATGTTTTTGGTACAGACAGGGTTTCACTATGTTGGCTAGGCTGGTCTCAAACTCCTGACCTTGTGATCCACCCACCTCAGCCTCCCAAAGTGCTGGGATTATAGACGTGAGCCACCATGCCCAGCATATATACTATTTTTTAACCTGCGTGTTTCTAAGATGCATTGGAGGAAAAAAGATGCATTGAATATCTCTTTATATAGTTTTACAACATAATTTTAATGGCTCTATTCTATCAAATGAATGCTTTATAATTTATTTAATCGATGTCCTATTGTTATGTATATATATAAACAATGTCTGGCTTCCTCTTCCTGGAATTGTTTTCTTATTTCTATGATAGTACTGTAGTTTGCTTTTTTTAAAAATTTTTCATGTCTTTCTGATACTTCTTTGTCTGTTTTGCTAGCTCTGTG
This sequence comes from Rhinopithecus roxellana, assembly GCF_007565055.1. Classification (NCBI taxonomy): domain Eukaryota; kingdom Metazoa; phylum Chordata; class Mammalia; order Primates; family Cercopithecidae; genus Rhinopithecus; species Rhinopithecus roxellana. The sequence continues at coordinate 72,998,878 of NC_044559.1, forward strand.
TCCTGTTTTTTTTTTCTCACTACAACCTCTGCCTCCTATGTTCAAGCCATTCTCCTACCTTAGCCTCTCCAGAAGCTGGGATTACGGGCGCCCGCCACCACGCCTGGCTAATTTTTAATAGAGACAGAGTTTCACCATGTTGACTAGGCTGGTCTTGAACTCCTGACCTCAGGTGATCAACCCACCTCGGCCTCCAAAGTGCTGGGATTACAGGCATGAGCCACCACACCTGGCCTCTGTGTCCTCTTTCTACCTTCCCAAGATTCTGTACTTGAATCTTCTTTGTTTTTTCTTTTGAGACAGGGTTTTGCTCTTGCTCTGTTGCCCATGCTGGAGTGCAGTGGTGCTATCTCGGCTCACTGCAGCCTAGACCTCCCCAGGCTCAGGTGATCCTCCCACCTCAGCCTCCCACGTAGCTGGGATTACAGGCACATGTCACCACACCCGGCTAATTTTTGCATTTTTTTGTAGAGTCAGTATGCCCAGGCTGGTCTCGAACTCCTGGGCTCAAGCAATCCTCTTACCTTGGTCTCCCAAAATGCTGGGATTACAGGCATGAGCCACTGTGCCCTGCCCGAATCTTCTTATTCTATAATTTCTCTTTAGGTCATCAATTTCTCTCCAGCTCCACTATAAACCCTTTGGATCTCATCTCTACTTTTCTTCTCGACACCAGATCCAAATTCCCAAATGTCTACTGGGTATTATATCCACAGGAATATACTTCTTGCAATTCAGACTCCACATGTCAACAACTGAACTCCTATTCCCTTTGCAAAATCTCTCGGCTTCTCTCTTTCTCATTTTTGCTACCTATTTCAGGTAGGGGAAGTGCTGTCCTCCCAACCACTCAGGCTAGAAACCTCAAAGTCCTCTTCTGATTGCTGCCCTCACTCATCTCACACATCCAGTCAATAAAGTGCTATTGATTCTCCTCCCAAATGCCTCTCAGCTTGTGCCCTTTCCATTCCCACCGTGACTATCCCAGCTTGTGAGGTCCCATGACTCCTCACCGGAGTGGTGACAATAGCCTCCCAACTTCTCCCAGTTCCCAGCCCCCGCTACTCTGCCCTGTTGCCATGAGAGTTAACTTTGCGAAACAGAGAGATTATTTTCCTCTTCTGCTTGAAAATATCTGATGACTGCTTATCACTTACAGAAGCAAGTCTAAACTTTCCACTGTCCCCTCCCACTCTCCCACCACACACCACCTTCCTGCGCCGGTTGCGTCAGCCTCGAAAGTTCCTGAACGCTTTGTTGTTCCTGTGCTTTTACTCACGTTCTCCCCAGTGACTGCCCAATCTTTAGTGTGTTTTGCTGACTCCTGGCGCTCTGCCTCTTCCATGAGAGGCGTTTTTGCACGATTGCAGACAGGAATAAAAATGAGCTCTGCCTACTGGGCCATCCTGGTTAGCAAGGTCTACACCACCTCAAAGGCAGCTATGGACTAAGAGCCCACAAGGAATCTCGGGTTATGAGGGAGGGGCTGGCCATGAAGACGGCTAAAGTGCCTCATTTGTCTTCCCAGCAGGAAAGCGATGGGACCTCGGCGGGCAGGAAACGCGATCTCCACCCGTCTGGAAAACTCTCTGAGTTCTGGAGCACTGTTCGCGGCCGGACTGAGTGGCATGTCCGCATTTTCCCCATTCCAGGGTAGGGCAGACTGAGGTAGGCGAGCAGAGCCCCAAGGCCGACTCCCCGGGGAAAAAAAAAAAAGGAAAAAAGGCTCCCGCCGACCTGTGATTCACAGGAGCAAGAGCCTGGAAGGACCGCGCCTCCTGATTGGAGCAGACAGAATCAGACAAGCTTGGGGGCCGCTGATTGGCTCCGGCGTGGTCAGGCGCTGGTGGGCTGTTGTAAATGTAAATAGCTCTTGAAGGCCCGGGTCTGTGACCGGCAGTAACCCCGGCGAGAGTGGGTGGAGAGGGAGGCCCTTCCTCTCCATTCCTGTCAGCTGCCAGCCAGGCCCAGGCAAGCCGGCCCTTTAGCGTAGGGGACTGGGCAGGACGAGGCAATGGGTGTCTTCGGAGATCTTAAGCTTGGGCTGAGAGTTAAACAGTCACCTGCAGGGCTGAGCCAGAGCTGGCACCTTCCACACCGAGCCCCTTCCTATCTGCGCTCAGCTTTGACTGTTTAAAAGTTTAATGTGATGTTCTGGGCGAGGACCGAGGCGTTGGAGGTCGCTAGGAGGGTAGGTTTATGGAGTCGCGTTAACGGCTGTAGTGGGTGTACCTTAGTGACCACAGGGAGGTGGCAGCCTGTCCTCGCCTCCTCCTGGTCACCGTATTCTATTTGCGGATAAAGGTAAGAATGGAGGCTTAGGAGTAGTCTTTCTACTAGCGATACAACTTCTCCCACCCTCTACTCCAGGGAAAAGAGAAGTCTGTGGGGAACTGGCTTTCTAAAAAGTAGGGAAGAGGAAAGGGACAAATGGGTACACGTTAAGAAGAGGGTGACTCATACATTGCTGGAGAAAATGTAAAATGGTGCAACCACTGGGGAAACAGTTTGATGGTGCCACAAAAAGTTAAATATAAAATTAGCATGTGACCCAGCAACCCCACTCCTAGATATAAACCCTAATAAATTATAAACGGGTACTCTTATTTGCACCCAAATGTTCATGGCAGTGCTATTCACAATAACCAAAAGGTGGAAGCAACTCCAGTGTTCATCAATTGATAAATCCGTAAACCAACTGTGATATATTCATACAATGGACTATGAATAGGTAATAAACAGGAATGAAGTACTGATATAGGCTCCATTGGGGATAAACGTTGCAAGATTATGCCAAGAGAAGGAAGCCAGACACAGAAGGTCACATATTGTATGATTCCATATATATGAAATATCCTGAATTGGCAAATCCATAGAGACAGAAAGCAGACTGATGGTCACCAGGGGCCAAGTGTGGGTGGGAAGATGGGGAATCACTGTTGAATGGGTTCGAGTTTTCTTTTGGGGTGAAAATGTTTTAGAACCAAAGGTAGTGTTTGCACAATATTGTGAATGCCCTAAGTGCCACAGAGCTGGTCAATTTAAAATGGTTAGTTCGGCCTGGCACGGTGGCTCACACCTGTAATCCCAGCACTTTGGGAGGCTGGGGCAGGTGGATCACCTGAGGTCAGGAGTTTGAGACCAGCCTGGCCAACATGGTGAAACCCCGTCTCTACTTTAAAAAAAAAAAAAAAAAAAAAAAAAAAAAAAAAGCTGGGCATGGTGGCAGGTGCCTGTAATCCCAGCTACTCAGGAGGCTGAGGCAGGAGAATCGTTTGAACCTGGGAGGCGAAGGTTGCAGTGATCCGAGATCATCCCATTGCACTCCAGCCTGGGCGACAAGAGCAAAACTGTCTCAAAATAAATAAATAAAATGAAATGAAATAAAATAAAATAAAATAGTTTAGCTGGGCGCGGTGGCTCACGCCTGTAATCCCAGCACTTTGGGAGGCCAAGTGAGGAGGATCACTTGAGCCCAGGAGTTTGAGACCACCCTGGGCAATATAGTGAGACCGCCATCTCAATAAATAAAGTGGTTAGTTTTATGTTATGTGAATTGTCTCTCAATTAAAATGTATCTCTTTGTCTCTCTCTCAAACAAACTGACAGACTAAAAGGTGAGTCCTTCCTGCTGTCTATAATTCTCTAAGAAAGAAATAAGAAACAGCAATTCTGAGTCCTCTGCTGCCTTTCACTTCCACTTTCCTTTCTGTTTTTTGAAGTCTGGCGTGGTCCTGGTTACTGAGTGCTCCCCATGGAAAATGGCCAGGAGAGAGAGGGCCCCTTTGGCCCCTCTGAGAAGGTCCTCGCCTGGGCCCAGAACCACTGTGAGTCAACCGGGCATACACACACTGAGCCTTTGTGAGCGCTCTGTGGCCAGGGTGTAGCTGGCTGGGCGGGGCTGGGTGGGGGAAGGGCAGGTCTGGGTCCTGAAAGTGGGAAGGCTTCTTGCCTCCAGCAACCCCAGTATGGAATCTCAGCTCCTTGGAGTCTGCAATTAGGGCCTGTGGCATTTGTTCCAAAGTCAGTGTACAAGAATCGGCGCTTTGCCTGCTGCACAGAAAGTTAACTATAGGTCACAAAATATGACTCCTACTTCCTGTGACATTTCACACAGTTTGTAGCAGTGACAGAATTTAGAGTAAGACCTGAGCTCATTCTGTTGTTTCCAGTGCTGTTTAGGGGCAGGGAGACATTTCTGAAAGAGGAAGATGCTTTTGAGGAGCTCAAAACCTTATAGGAGGGTGAAGTGTGGTTTGGGAAAAGTAGACAGGAAATGTTGGGTACATATCTATGATTTGAGAGGAAAGCTTAAAACCCAAGTGTGACTGAATGTTAAGATGGGTCAGGAGGTGGAGTGAGTTGGGTTCTTCTGGAACAGTGGATGCATCTGCTGTTTGTGCAAAAGTTAAGCTCCCTGCCACTGCCACCTAGGGAGGAGGGCCACATCACCAGGCTTTGCCTCTGAGTATAACTGAATATTGCCAGGCATACAGTTGGACATATGACAGATTACGACATATTTAGTTTGTCATCTACTCCACACTCAGTAGAGCCAGTAGTTAAGACCATAGGTCCTGAACCAGATTATAGCACCATTACACATTTTATCACAGCTTTTTCTCCAAGTGAACTCAGTTACTTCATCAGTAAAAGCCAGGTAATAATAACACCTGTTTCTGATGCAGTGCGATAACACACAGCCAGGAATTCAGTGCAGTGCCCAGCTCTAGTAAATATTGTTATTGTTATTATGATTGTATCCACAAGTCTGATGGACTCAGAACTTTAATTTCCCACTCAAAAGGAAGTTAAGTCTGTGTTTATGCCATTACCTAAACCCCTTTAACTAAATGTAGAACATGGTATCTGGATTTTTCCAAGTAACTTGGTACAGCCGAATTGTCATATTATACTCTAGTTTATAGCAGCTTGCCTTTTTTCATGTGGCTAGTCTTTGTCTCCTTGAAGTTTGAGACTAGAGACCACATCACTGCATAATTAAGAGAACATAGACTGGGGGTGGTGTCTCACGCCTGTAATCCCAGCACTTTGGGAGGCCCAGGCGGGCAGATCACTTGAGGTCAGGAGCTCGAGACCACCCTGGCCAACATGGTGAAACCCCCATCTCTACTAAAAATACAAAAATTAGCCAAGCAGGTGCCTGTAATCTCAGCTACTTGGGAGGCTGAGGCAGGAGACTCGCTTGAACCCTGGAGGCAGAGGTTGCAGTGAGCAGAGAATGTGCCACTGCACTCCAGCCTGGGCAACAGAGTGAGACTCCATCTCAAAAAAAAAAAAAAAAAAAAAAAGAGAAAGAGAGAATATGGAGCACTTCTTTTAATCAAAAAATTTATTTTAATCAGTGCTTCCTTAATATATTTGGGTCAGCTACAACTAGTGGTAAAACATTAAAATAGAGGGCTTTGTTCTCATATAATTTTTATCAAGATATAATTTATATACCATAAAATTACTCTTTTAGTGTATGATTCAGACATTTTTAGTATATTCACAGAAACATGCAACCCTTACCAAAATCTAACTTTAGAACATTTTCGTTACTCCCCACAGAACCCGTGTGCATTGGCAACCCTCCCCCAGTCTCTAACATCAGCTTGTCAATTTCTTTAAAAAAAAAATAAAAGGAGCTGGAATTTGATAAGGATTGCCTTGAATCTGTAGATGAATTTGGGGAGTATGAACATCTTAACAATATTGTCTTTGAATCCATGAACATGGGATTTCTTTTTATTTATTTAGCAGGTCTTCTTTAATTTCTTTCAACAGCATTTTGTAGTTTTCAAAGTACCACACTTAAGTACTTTTTTTGTTAAATGTATTCCTATTTGTTTTATTCTTTTTGGTGTTGTTATAAGTGGAATTCTTTAATTTCATTTTCAAATTATTCATTGCTAGTTTAGAAATACACTTGATTTTTGCATATTGATATTAATATATCCTGCAACCTTGCTGAGCTCATTTATTAGCTTTAATATGTGTATACATGTGTATTCTTTAGGATTTTCTGTATACAAAGTCATGTCATCTGCAAATAGAGATAGTTCTTCCTTTCCAATCTAGACACCTCTTCCTTTTCTATCCTGGTAGACGTCTTTAGAAACTATCGTGGTTCTTCTAGGGAAACGTGAAACATCTGGTGGCCATTTGGGCATTGGGAATTTCATTTCTATGCTCTTCTCCATTATTATCTTAATCTATTTTTTTGTCCTTTTGCCCCATGGTTAATCTTGATTCCTAAACAGAACCTTAACGTCCTTATACCTTTCCACGTGAAACATATCAAAATCAGGGTTCAGAAAGCAGCAAAGAGAACAGTGAGGATAAATTGTATAAATTGAGGCTGGGTGCAGTGGCTCACGCCTATAATGCCAGCACTTTGGGAGGCTGAGGTGGGTGGATCACAGTTCCAGACCAGCCTGGCCAACATGGCGAAACTCTGTCTCTACTAAAAATACAAAAATTAGCTGGGTATGGTGGTGGGCACCTGTAATCCCAGCTACTTGGGAGGCTGAGGCACAAGACTCGCTTGAACACGGGAGGCAAAGTTTGCAGTGAGGTGAGATCGCACCACTGCACTCCAGGCTGGGTGACAGAGGGCGACTCCAAAATAAATAAATAAATAAATATATTGGATCCCAGTTAATAGGAAACAAAATAGAGACTTGGAAGAAACTGTGCAGTTACAGAATGGCTGAAAAAATATTCTGGCTTGAACACGTTAAGAAAAATAAAGAGGGAAAAGGACTCATGGTAGAAAACCAGATATTGATGAAAATGTCACCATTAAGGTCTAGCAAGGCCTCCATGTACATAGACTTTTGAGTTTGCATACTCTGAATTACTCAGAGACTCGTGCTTCTTGTCCAAGGTGAAGGCAACCTTAGATTAGAAAGCAAGGTGAGCTGGAGAACTGGCTCTGAGGAGCTCTTAAAAACCCAGGTATTGCTCAAGGTGGCTCCTGATGGAATATGGAGATTCTTCAAACCGTTAAGAGTCTGTCTTTCTTTTTTCCATAAGAGGATTATCAGATAAAATATAGTAAAAGCTAGGCTGGGTGTGGTGGCTCACGCCTGTAATTCCAGCACTTTGGATGGCTTGAGCCCAGGAGTTTGAGACCACCCTGACCAACATAGTGAGACCTGCCTCTTCAAAAATAAAACTTAAAAAAAAAATTAGCCAGGCGTGGTGATACACACCTGTAGTCTCAGTTACTGGGGAGGCTGAGACAGAAGGATCACTTGTGCCCAGGAGTTTGAGGCTACAGTGAGCTACGATTACACCACTGTACTCCAACCTGGGCAACAGTGCAAGACCCTGTCTCAAGAAAAATAATTTTAAAAGTATTAAAAGCTAGCCGGGCGCGGTGGCTCACGCCTGTAATCCCAGCACTTTGGGAGGCTGAGGCGGGCGGATCACCTGAGGTTAGGAGTTCGAGACCAGCCTGACAAACATGGTGAAACCCTGTCTTTAATAAAAATACAAAAATTAGCCATGCATGGTGGCCAGCACCTGTAGTCCCAGCTACATGGGAGGCTGAGGCAGGAGAATTGCTTGAACCTGGGAGGCGGAGGTTGCAGTGAGCCGAGATCACACCACTACACTCCAACCTGGGAGACAGAGCGAGACTCCGTCTCAAAAAATAAATAAATAAATGAATAAATTAATAAAAGTATTAAAAGCTAAAAGGAAAAACCAAAAACCAAAACCGTTTCCACTTTGTGCACCTGTGAGCCTGAAGTCCTCTGCTTCAGGAACATACAAGCCTTCCCTTGGACTGGTTTTCCTTTCTTCCTGCTGCTGTGCATATCAGCATTCTCAAGAAGCCATTTTATTCCCTAGAGGTGACTACATTTCAGAAACAGGAAAGAGCTGTACTGCCCAGCCGGGGTTGCAAGGTAAAGAACTGCTTTCAGCTGGGCGCAGTGGTGCACAACTGTAATCCCAGCACTTTGGGAGGCCAAGGCAGGTGGATCACCTGAGGTCAGGAGTTCGAGACCAGCCTGACCAAAATGGTGAAACCCTGTCTCTACTAAAAATACAAAATTAACTGGGCATGGTGACATGTGCCTGTAATCCCAGCTACTTGGAAGGCTGAGTCAGGAGAATGCTCGAATCTAAGAGGTAGAGTCTGCAGTGAGCCCAGATCATGTCATTGCACTCCAGCCTGGGCAACAAGAGCCAAAAACTGCTTTCCCAGGGAGTGCTTCTCTTGCTGGTCTCTTCCTCTCCCAGTATCTTTATCTTAGGTCTATGTGACTGACCACGTGACATACCTGAGAACCCTGGCACTTCCCCAGGGCCAAGTTGCCAGCTGGTGTTAATGTGTTTGATTTAATGGCAGCAGACTCCCGGCTTCCTGCTTCCCAGAGTTTAACCTAAAGTTACCTTTAGGACAGCAGGCCAGGTTACTGGAGTATGAGTCAACCATTGTAACTTCTACTTCTTTTATACTCTTAAAGGTACAGACATAGATATGAGCCAGAGATAAATCCCAAGACTTTGAATCACAGCCAAAAAAAACTCCCAGACCCAGTGCAATCAGATTCACTTCACTTTTATTATGAACAAACACAATCTCAGATTAGTACAATTAGCTTCAGAGTTGATATTAATAGAAATTATTCCAAAATTATTCTTGTCACAAGTAACTATCCCACATAAAAAGGGAAAAATCCCACCCAATCAAAGAAAAGGTATCCTCTGTATGTTTCCATGGCAATGAGTTGTTTATGCATTCTCAATTTTTTTCTGGCTAGTTATCCACCACTTCTCCCATAGAGCCATTCAATCTCTTGGAGAACCATATAGACTAACGACAGCATCTGGGACACATGGACATACCAAGTTCATGGTGGACATTGCTATTATACAAACCACTCAGGTCTTGAGAATTCCTGTGCCGAAGGATCCCAAAATGCTTTATAAAAAGCATTAGTCATGCCTCAAAACTGCCCTTTGAGGTAGGTCAGTATTATTATCCCCATTTTAGCAGAAGGAAAACTGAGGCACATTATAGTTCAGTGACTTGCCCAGGGTCACATAGCAAGTCAGTGGCACAGTGGTAGGAAAGGCCCTGGCCTTAACCACCAGCAAACAGGGCCACCTTGCTTTTTTAACCTTTCATGATGACCCATTTGAACTACGCTTACAGAGAATACACTTAAGATACTAGCAAACCAAGGAGAAAATTTTCCATTTTAAATGCTACAACCATCTTTTAACCTAAAACAAAAACAAAAAATAAAATAAAATTATATCAAATACATTCAAATTACTTCCACCCTCCGTCAAATGTGGGCACTTAAGAAAAGCAGCCCTAACAAAAGTTTCCAGAATAAAGCCCAGAAGGGAATCCTGCAAATCGCAATACTGATAATCCTCCACTCAGGCCCCTTTTTCTACCAGTCACTTCAGTAGGCTCTCAGGTGCAAAGGGATTCCGCAGAGGGAGTAAGGGCAGGCTCATATGCAACACTGTGATTAGAAAAGATGTAAGGCACCCGGGTTAAGTTGTCAGCACACCCCCAAAGCAAGGACTGTTAGAAATCCAGACTCTTGATCAGATCTGAGTTTATCATTAATGTGTCACTTGACTGAGCTTTAGAATCTTGAAAATAGTGTTCCTTACTCAGCAGACACACCCCCACCCACACCCACACCCACACCCACATATACATTGGGGCCCTCAGCCTGAGGTGCCATCTAGCCTTATGTAGGGTCATGGTACAGATCAGATCCATGGCACACGATTACAATAGGAAGAAGTGAAAGTTGTTTTTATTGTTCATATATTATCAAGCAGGCATCTGATGACCTGTGGAATTAGAAATACCAGCAGACATTTCCAAGGGGTAGGCGCACAGGTCAGCAGAACTAAACTACAGTGATCTTCCCTTAGATTCTTTTCTACTGAAGTGAATAGCTCAAAAGACAGGGATGCCTTTAGTCCAGGCTAACCCCTGTAGCCTCTATGTAATTAACACAGGAAGAAAGGCCCTCATCCCTTCCAGCACTGGGGTTCAACAGTGGACTGAGTGTTTGGTAGTGCACATTTCCAATCTGAATAGAGCAAAGCCAGGCTTCTGCTTTGATGACTGAGTTACAGGGACAGGAGTGGTCCAAAGTTCTCAAAACACTGATGTTCTGTTTTTGTTTTTCCAGACTTCTATACTATTGTCTGCCCTAGGCTGTAGGGAATGCTGGTTAGTTTGCTGAACAGACACTCTGTTCAGCAGGGCTTGTGGTATCTCAAATCCCAGGTCTCAGCCAAAGCTTTGCAGTTCACCCTGACTCCAGGGAACAGGACCTCCTTTCGAGGTGAGGCACTTGGGTTCTTGCCCTTGCTTCTTCCCAGTGAGAACTGTTTCCTCCTACTTTTACAAGCATTGCACTGCCAGCTGAGAGCACTGACTCAGGTGGGGCACCCTTACCGAGCAAGCAGGGGGCATTCAGCATACTCTCTGGTTCTGACCCAGACAGAGGGGACTGAAAATAAACGCTCTTTTGCTCTGTGGCTGGCCCACTGGCTCAACATGAGCATTTGGCTTGGCTGTGCCTTGTGATAGAGGGAGAGAGAGAGGCTCTCTGGGCCAGAGATGTTTCTGGGAGGGTTTGCCAGCCTTGCCTTGAGCCATCAGTGTGGCAGGGGAGCACAGGGGTGTAGGTGGAGACACTCCAAAGGCCATGTGAAAGTGGCAGCTAGCTCTATTTTCAAAAAAGAAGCAGTGGTTCAGTGACCCTGAGCATTCTGTCTACAGGAGGGAGCTGCCTGGACAGCAAGTCATCACTGCCTCTGAATACACACAAAGGAGGCTGCCTGTCCAGGGAAAGAAGAAAACGTTCAGGGAAGAGAAAGATCTGGTAAAAGAAAAGAAAACGGACAGAAGGGTAGACCCAGGAATCAAGAATCAGGGTAGTGAAGAGATTCCTAACCCTGCCCCCCAGGCAGTTCTATAGGCTAGATGTTAACAGAGCCAAAAAAAATAAAAATAAAAAAAAGAGTGAAGGGGCACAACACTGTGGGAGAAGTCTTCTAGTTTTTACTCATTTCAAGGAGAAACTGGAACTAATTAATGAATGGATCTAATATCTAGCTTATTTTATTAAGACTCCCAATAACTCACTCAGTAACCTTCTCAAGCCCCAGGCAACGTGTTCTCAGATCCCTTCCTATGTGAAGTTCGCTCTTAGAAGCTGCCTATAGATCCTGTCCCTCAACCTCTCCATCTCATGTCCAGTAGTGGAGAGGAAATTGGCAACCCAACTAATTCCTCCTCTCCTTCAGAGGTTTTTCAAACATCCCTCTTTGGGAGGGAAATACTTTAATAGTTTAATGTTCTAACCAATGTATATTTGTGTATATATATTACGTTTGACCCAACTCTACCTCCTAAAATCCTTCCCTTTTTTGGATGTTTGGAAATGCCACAGCCATCTTATTACTATGAGGGGAGCAACCAATATCCTGAAGATGGCAGAGCAGAAAGAGGAAAGAACTGTGATGAGCAGCTCATGGAATCCTCAAAATTCTATGAGCTGCTGTTTTTACCAATTCTGGAAACACCCAACTTCAAGACTTCTTGACACATGAACTAAGAAATCTTGTTATTAAAAAAAAAAAAAGAAAAGAAAACCCTTTCCCAGCAGGGACCACTTTTACTACAAACTTAAAACGTCTCTTCTTTATCCTCAGCCTAAACTATATGTTGTGACATTGAATTAGCATTGCCAAACACCACAGCCACTTCTTACCCCGAGCCAGGAGAGAAAGGAAGCATGCTGTGTGGCGGGGCTTGAAGTCCTCACTAAGTAGGCAGCTGCATGTGTGATTATGGCAAGAGGTTCCTCTTGCTTCGCTTCCCTCATCCTTACATTCATACATGCTGACTCTCTCCCCTGACAATTTACCTGCTTTAGAAGCTTTGTGTCAAGTGAAGTTGCTTTTCCATTCCATCTAGCAAAAGCCTGGGCTGAAGACAATTAACAGAGGACTGCCCAGAAGATTCTGTTTTATCTCTAGCTCAAGCCACCTACTTCAAAGCTCACAATAGCTCAAGGAAAGAGAGTTATCTGGAGAAAAGACCATTCGTTTTAGGCTACAGAAAGGTTGTCTAGGCTTTGGAAGCTGGACATTGAACAAAGACTGACCAGCTGCTTGCCTGGGAGGCAGTAAGAGAAAGGAGGGCGATAGCAACAAAGTGAAAAGGAGGACAATGGGCCTAGAAGAGAGAGAGGCTAAAAGAAGAAATAATATCAGCTTAGCATCATAAAGGCAGAGTTGTTGACTTTCAATACTTTTGTGTTTTAAAATACTGGACTGGAATGGGTTAACATCATCATCTTTAGCATCCTGGTAGCATTATTCAGTAGTTAATAAACAGACATTAAAACCTCTGCCTGGCTGGCTTTTGAAAAAGAAACAGAGGGACCCCAAACTCAGCCACTCTTGTAGCTTCCGTCTCCGGTTCTTTTAATCCTGGCCAAGACGGCGGCCTTGGAGACTTTCTTCCGGTCATAGGCCAGACCAAGGGCGGCCATGCAATCAATGAAGAATGTGGTGAAGTTGATGTGCCAGCGGTACTCACTGGCAGAGTAGTCATAGGGAAAGGAGTGGTGGTAGTTGTGGAAGCCCTCACCTGAAACAAAAGCAGGAAGAGAAGTCATGGAGTGACGGTGCACTGAGGTCTTCTTGATTTGTGCATACCAGTTAGCTAGCAGGGTACCTCATACCTGGGAGAAACTCACTATTGTTGAATGAATGGATGAATTCAGTCTCTTTTAATATGAACCAAATAGATCCCCTCAGAAGCATCTTTACTTTTAGTATTTTACTTTTTTTGTAGAGATGGGGTCTTGCCATGTTGCAAGCAACCCTCCCACCTTGACCACCCAAAGTACTGGGATTATAGTCATGAGTCACTGCACCTGGCCAGTCAAAGGCATCTTAAGGAGTGATTGTAGACCCTGGTCACCCATGGCTGTCTGGGAGCCTTGTGGGAAGAGAACTGAGTTTCTCAGAGGATAAAATGACTAGAGAGAAGCTCCTACTTTTGGGAATGGTATCAGATTGGAAAATTCCAAATTCATTCTTGGCCCTGCCCTCAAGGCTCTGTGTATAGTATGTGCACGTGCTTGCAGAATGAAGCACTCTGGCTATGACTCTTAAAAAAATGAGTAAAGCCAGGCGCGGTGGCTCACGCCTGTAATCCCAGCACTTTGGGAGGCCGAGGCGGGTGGATCACGAGGTCAGGATATCGAGACCATCCTGGCTAACACGGTGTAACCCCGTCTCTACTAAAAAATACAAAAAACTAGCCGGGTGAGGTGGCGGGCGCCTGTAGTCCCAGCTACTCGGGAGGCTGAGGCAGGAGAATGGCGTGAACCTGGGAGGCGGAGCTTGCAGTGAGCTGAGATCCGGCCACTGCACTCCAGCCTGGGCTACAGAGCGAGACTCCGTCTCAAAAAAAAAAAAAAAAAAATACAAAAAATTAGCCGGATGTGGTGGCGGGCATCTTTAGTTCCAGCTACTCTGGAGGCTGAGGCAGGAGAGTGGTGTGAACCCGGGAGGCGGAGCTTGCAGTGAGCCGAGATTGCGCCACTGCACTCCAGCCTGCGCGACTGAGTGAGGCTCTGTCTCAAAAAAAAAAAAAAAAGAGTAAAAAAGCACACCTTTCCCCACCACACTGGAACTACCTCTAGGGGTGGGAGGTTCCTACAGAGTGGTCCCTACAGCCAAAGATCAGAAGAAAGGCCAGCCCACAGGCTGGAATGTCCTCAGTCACTGCAGTTGCCAGGGGTGCTCCAACTTTTTTGAGCTTTGACCCTGGTGTGGGGGAGGTGCTGATAAAACAGAAGCTCTCTGAGGGAAGAAAAATGGAAATGCTTAGATACCCTCTAACCTCTGAGATTTTGAGGACTCTTGGGATGAGCATTTCACTTTGCTGGAGGGAGGAAAACAAACAAATTCTGGATTCAGGGGAATTTATCTAACGTGTAAAGCTTGGAAACTCAACAGATAGAGAGTTTGCCAACTCTTGGCAGGACTCTTCTTTCTGAACCACAGCCAAAAATAATACTGACCCTAATCAGGCATGGGTAAAGGATAGCTACTAAGAGCTAATATTTGGCTCTTTGTAGATAAAAATACCCTCAGACAGACCAGTCATGACATTAATCAGAAGCAAGGCAATAAGTCCTGCAAAGTAAATGACGTCATCTAGGGCATTTCAAGGTATGTCCTCCCTCTGTGACACCTGATGATCTGCAGTGTGAACTGGGGAGGACGGGGGTAGAATGCCAGGAATAAAGGTACTGAGGATTATTAATGTCCATTAATGGTTTTGCAGCTGGGCTCTGTGTAAGCACTAGCCAGGCCTTTAGTTATCAGAATGGAATCAGATGCACACAGACAAGGGAGAAAAAAAAAAAAGAGGAAGAGCGTCAACGGGTAGAAAGAAGACAGGACTCTGCAACTGGGGCAGCAAGAGACAGCCCAAGAAAGACTCAAGGGAGAAGGTTAATTTGGCAGAGAAGATGAGCATGTGACAGTCGGGGAGGTAATTCAAGAAACAAAAAGATTAGGGTGGCAGGAAACAGAGCTGGAGGAGAACAAAGGGTGAGGTGATAAGGGAGGCAAGCAGCAGGCAAGGAGGGGTGAATGGTAACAAACACAGGTCAGATATTGGCAGCCACTTTGAACTGATGGCCACCCAGAGGCTGGAGGCGGGGAAGATCATTATAGATCCATTTGTAATAGGGAACACATCTCAAGCCAGAAACTCCATTCCTGTGATAATCTCAGATTTATACAGTGTATGTGATTTATTTTAATCATGGTTAAAGTAAGAATAGGCACAATGGCAAGAAAGTGTCTGAAAGGAGATACGTGAAAGTTAAAAAGAGAGAGAAAAAAAAGCTTTTATTTTTATCATATATTTTTGAGATGGAGTCTCACTCTGTCACCGAGGCTGGAGTGCAGTGGCACACAATCTCGGCTCACTGCAACCTCCGCCTCCTGGGTTCAAGCAATTCTTCTGCCTCAGCCTCCTGAGTAGCTGGGACTACAGGCACGTGCCACCATGCCTGGCTAACTTTTTTATACTTTCCTTTTTTTCTTTCTTTCTTTTTTTTTTAGTAGAGACAGAGGTTCACCATATTGGCCTGGCTGATCTCTAACTCCTGACCTCAAATGATCCACCCACTTAGGCTGGGATTACAGGTGTGAGCCACCACGCCTAGACAAATAAATCCTTTTAATAAATATAGTAGGCCGGCTGGGCGCGGTGGCTCAAGCCTGTAATCCCAGCACTTTGGGAGGCCGAGATGGAGGGATCACGAGGTCAGGAGATGGAGACCATTCTGGCTAACACGGTGAAACCCGTTTCTACTAAAAAATACAAAAAACTAGCTGGGTGAGGTGGCGGGCGCCTGTAGTCCCAGCTACTCAGGAGGCTGAGGCAGGAGAATGGCGTGAACTCGGGAGGCGGAGCTTGCAGTGAGCCGAGATCGCGCCACTGTACTCTAGCCTGGGTGACAGAGCCACTGTACTCCAGCCTGGGTGACACAGCGAGACTCCATCTCAAAAAAAAAAAAAAAAAAAAAAGTAGGCCAGGCACAATGGCTCATGCCTATTACAATTCCAGCACTTTGGGAGGCCAAGGCAGACAGATCACCTCAGCTCAGGAGTTTGAGACTAGCCTGTACAACATGACAAAACCCTGTCTCTACAAAAAATAGAAAAATTAGCCAAGCATGGTGGCATGCACCTGTAGTACCAGTTACTTGGGAGGCTGAGCCCAGAGGATCGCTTGAGCCCAGGAGGTCATAGCTGCAGTGAGCTGTGATCACACCACTGCACTGAAACCTGGGCAACAGAGTGAGATTCTGTCTCAACAACAACCATTTAAAAGATAATAAAGATGGTTTTGAGAATATAAAGGAAGATTTTAAAGAGAAAAAGAAAACGAGTGTTAGGCAATGACCTGCACAAATGTGTGGAGTAGTGTGGTTGTCTAGATATTACTGAATGCCCAATAGCACCAATTACTGGAGAGAAGAGGTCACCAGATCTATTTAAGGAAAACTCATCCAGGGCCTTGGTCAAAGTCTATATTCAGTTAGAAAGAGGGACAGAGAAAAAAATGTAGATACGCTGGGAGGCTGAGGCAGGAGGATCACTTGAGCCCAGAGTTCAAGACCAGCCTGGGCACCATGGTGAGACCCCGTCTCATTAGAAAATAAAGGAAAAGATCAATGTTAGAGAATTGAGCAGGAACTTGTGATCACACTGCTTTACTGGGAGATTCATGAAGGCATGTTAGGGGAAGGGATGTTCCTAGCCCAGAATAGAAGAGAGAAAAACAGAGGATGAGAGGAGACAAGATGGTAGGTGGTAGTAAAGGCCCACCAGCAGTTATTTTGATGCTGTTCATAATGGCATCACCAAACAGTAAGGCATGGCACACACTTAAAGCAAGGCATATCTGAGTAGAGTGGATAAGATAAAAAATATTTTGTGTGGCGTACTTGAAGTTCATAAAACACCACGCTTACTGGCCACTCAGATGACCCCATTGTTCTATTTATGCACTCCTTGCCTCAAGCAAGACTGCAGTCTGGCCCAGAGTTGATAAAAGAAAGGAAAACTCCAAGGTGCTCATCGTGCATGGCATTTGGTTTCTGTTTTTTTGTTTGTTTGGTTGGGTTTTTAGTAGAAACAGGGTTTCACCATGTTGGCCGGACTGATCTCAAACTCCTGACCTCAGGTGACCTGCCCGCCTCGGCCTCCCAAAGTGCCGGGATTAGAGGCGTGAGCCACCGCGCCTGGAGCATACACGGCATTTGGAAATTGTTTTAGAACCTGGAATCAAGATCAGTGTTTTTTTGTGTTTTCCTTCTTATCCTTTCATTTTTACATAAAACATGTTGCCTGACTCTCAAAAGGGTTTTCCAGTATACTGCCCCCCAGTTTTATAGTGGACAAACGGAGATACAAAGTAGCCATCAAAAACAGGTTTATCTAGTTTTTCTG
Source organism: Rhinopithecus roxellana (assembly GCF_007565055.1). Classification (NCBI taxonomy): domain Eukaryota; kingdom Metazoa; phylum Chordata; class Mammalia; order Primates; family Cercopithecidae; genus Rhinopithecus; species Rhinopithecus roxellana. The sequence goes on from NC_044559.1 coordinate 73,015,930, forward strand.
GCCCCTAGCCTAATCCCCTAATCAGCAGACCACTGGATGTAGTCTTGCTTGGACAGCTGACTTACCCACAGCTCCAAGTGAAACCAGGATATTCTCCCGGGGGCTGATGTTCTTGTCATAAGGACGATATCCGAAGAGGTGGGCAGCACTGTTCACCAGCCAGGTGACATTAAGCACTATAGCATATCGCAAGAAAGTGGCAACAAACAAACTGTGTTGAAAAGTTTCACCCCAGAAACACCAGGGCACAAGCGTGGGCAGGATGAAGCACATCAGCAGCAAGCCAGGTTTGTAGTATCTACAGTGACAGACCAGACACCAGGTCAATGGAGGGGCACTCCACACCTACATGGATCTTCTACACAAATTGGGATGGGCTGTCTCTTTCTTCCGTGTTGAATTTGCTTGTCTGACTCTAAGTTCATTGTTTTACTTTTGTTTGTTTGTTTGTTTTGTTTGTTTTTGACAGGGTCTCACACTGTTGCCAAGGCTGGAGTGCAGTGGCATGACCATAGTTCACCGCAGTCTTAACTCCTGGGCTCAAGAGATCCTCCCACCTCAGCCTCCTGAGTAGCTGGGACCACAGGCATGAACCATCATGCCCATTTAGTTTTTAAATTTTTTGTAGAGATGAGGGCTCACTATGTTTCCCAGGCTGGTCTCTAATGCCTGAACTTTCAAGCAGTCCTCCTGCCTCAGCCTCCCAAAGTGCTGGGATTACAGGCATGAGCCACCACGCCCAGCCATCGCTGATTTTTACTCGAGCATAATACCACGTTGGTAAAATAGGTGAGGTCCAAATTACAAACTAATGAACAGATGTCTCTCCATCCTTGGCTGGTTTTCCCATCTGCCTTTGGGCTCCTTTCTCTTTTTCATCGGCACTCTTTTTCAGTCTGTTTAGTGTCATGCCTCCATTTTCTGCTAGCTACCCCCTAGTTCTTTGGTCTTCTTTTCCCTCAGAGGCCCATTGAATGTCCTTGATCACCTGCAGCTATCTGTCCCTCTGGAAGCCCTTTCTCAATCTTCATTCTCAATGTAGACCAGGTCACTGACATTCCAAGGGCACTGATCCCCTACATTCCTTCAGCAGTCAAGTCTTTGACTTTTACATCACTGACATTCCCTGCACCCAACTCTTTTTTCCATTTCTGCCACTGCTTCGCTAGCAGGGGTCCTCATTTCCTAACTTATGTCCCTACCTCTCACTTTGGCTCAATGGTTTCTTACACTTGTTCTAAAAGCAGTCTTCCTAAAGCACATCTCTAACTATGCCACATTACAGTTCAAAAGATGTAATGCCTTCCTATTGCTTATTGAATTAAATCCTAAGTCTGCTTTTAGAACTCGACAAGGATGGCATTAGTCTCTCCAGTCTTACTTCTTCCCACACCCTATACTTCAAGCAAAAGGACTCTATTGCTAGAACATGCTTCATGCTTTAGCTCATTCTGTTTCTTCTGTTTGCACTGTCTCTCCCCACACATAGTTGTAAAAATTTCTATCCGTTGGTGGATTCCAACACGACTTATTTCGTAAACACTTCCTTGGCGTTGCCCGTTGAGCACTCTCCCTCCCCTTTATACCTCTCATAGTACAGAAAATATTCTGCCTTATACCATGGTTATCTGGATACTTGGCTTATCTCTCCACCCCCTGATAGGCTACAAACTTTTTGAAGGTAAGAACTAAGCTACCGGCTTGGGCAATATACTGAGGGAGACCTTGTCTTTACAAAAAATTAGCTGGGCATGGTGGTGTGTGCCTGTAGTCCCAGATACTCAGGAGGCTGAGGTGGAAGGATTGCTTGAGCCTAGGAAGTCAAGGGTGCAGGGAGCCAAGATTGTGCCACTGCACTCCAGCCTGGGCAAGAAAGACTGTTGAAAAACAAACAAAAACAAACCAACCAACCAACCTAGGCAAGTAGGCTATAAACATCTTTGAATCTATGACTGTCCTAGGACAATACACATCTGTTGAATGTAATGGGTTTAATTAAGATAGCTCAGAGAGAAAGAAATGGAGCAATAGTCTATGGCTATGGGCCTGTGGGATGTTAAAAACTGGGATTTTAAATTATGATTGTGAATACGCAAACGCAGTAAATTTCTCAGCTTATATTTTATAAGTCTTAGGAGAAAAAATGGGGTCCCTAATGACCAGATGTCAGGGCCATATCCCCACCTCCATCAGGGCTTCACTCACCTCCTCTGGAACATCACCAGTTTCTCGGCTTCTAGGTCAGACAAGTCTAGCGTAGCGCCCTTCTCTTTGACAGCTGGGTGTTTGCGCACAAGCAGCCAACCCACGTGAGAGAAGAAAAAGCCACGTCGGGAATTATGAGGATCTGCATGTGTTTCCGAAAACTTGTGGTGGGCACGGTGGTCACGAGCCCATTCATAGACATCATTCTGGGGAGAGAGAGAAGAGGAATGTAAGGCTTGAGGATAGACACCCTCTTAGGAGACTCCCAATGGAAAGGTATCAAGAGCCCAAGGCGCTCGGCCCAGCCTCACAAAATATCCAGGAATCTGGGCTCCAAAGGAGTCATGGAGTTGCCTCCCCTCTTCTCCCAACTTGTCACTGAAGCTTATGTAGAAAAAGCAACTTGAAGTCCCAGGACCATAGCAATGGGACTGCTGTTTCTGGAAAGTTATATGGTGGGTGGAATGGAGGTAAATCATACAGAGCTCAGAGAGTTTCAAGAAGTGAGAACATTGCAATTCTTTTTTTTTTTTTTTTTTTTTTTTTTTTTTGAGACGGAGTCTTGCTCTGTCGCCCAGGCTGGAGTGCAGTGGCGTGATCTCAGCTCACTGCAAGCTCCGCCTCCCGGGTTCACGCCATTCTCCTGCCTCAGCCTCTCGAGTAGCTGGGACTACAGGCGCCCGCCACCTCACCCGGCTAATTTTTTGTATTTTTAGTAGAGAGGGGGTTTCACCATGTTAGCCAGGATGGTCTCGATCTCCTGACCTCGTGATCCGCCCGCCTCGGCCTCCCAAAGTGTGGGATTACAGGCGTGAGCCACCGTGCCCTGCCTGCTCTAAACTTTTTGCCTCAACAAACCTCAATGTTTTACTTAGCCACCATGGCAGCCCAAGAAAGGGCCACAATGTTGGGTTGGTCTATCTAATCTCCCTGTAAATTGGTTTCCTCATCTGTAAAATGGGGATAATAGTATCTACTTCCTAAGATTGTTGTGAGGACTTTATATCAAATGCTTATAATAGTGCCAGGCCCATAAAGTGTTTGCTCTCATTATCTGAAAATAAGAGTTTATGAGTCTGGGAACATCAGCTTCAATCCCACTGTGGTGGAGTCCTAAGTTATTCACTTTTTAAATTTTTTTTCTTTTTTTTTAAGTTGGGGTCTTGTCACCCAGGCTGGAGTGCAGTGGTGGTATCTGGCTCACTGCAGCTTCAAACTCCTGGGCTCCAATGAGCCTCCCAGCTCTGCCTCCCTAAGATATTTACCTTAAACAGTGAATTTATTGTCCAGTGTCTGCCCAGGAATCTAAGGTCAGTCTCTGGCTTATGTGCCAAAGCCCCTTATGATGAAGAGCCACAACAGCCAGAATGTGTGACAACAGAGGGACCTTAGGATCAAAAATATTCCTACACATCAAGAATATTTTCCATTTATTTTCCTTTTCCAAGGCTCAGAAGTCTCTTCATTCTTCATGGACTTAAGGACTGAACTGGCGCTTGAGGTGACCACAGGAAAGAGGAAAGTGAAATGGCTGTCCAGGTGTGGCTCCTCTCTGGCGCTGATCACTCCTTTCTGTCCCCGGACCATTGATAGGGTGGAGGACAAACAGCTGAGCAGAGACAGCTTCTTACCTGGAATGCCATTGTGTTGGCAATGATCAGAAAGAGCCGCAGGGGCAGCCGAGCTTTGTAAGATCGGTGGCTCCACAGACGATGAGCTCCTGCTGTTATGCCCAGGGCACTGATAACATAGTAGAATAACCCTGCCAGGAGAAGACAGCGGGGGGAGTCACCCATCAGTGTGAGTTCCATCTGGGAAAGGATGCCAGAAACTGTCTTCTTCAGGGTTTGAGTGAGAATCGGCTTTACCATGAACTCTAGGGATAACCACATCCCTTAGATTTTACCACTTGAAAAATATCATCACCCCACAGCCTCTCAACCCAGGAAAAAAAGATAAGCTAAGGAATCCCAGAAACTAAGGAGTCAGAAAGGCAGGAGAGAGAATAGTGCTCTTACCACTCATTCTTCATCTTAAAGGCAATCTCTCAGGGGCTAGCTATCTCCTTTCACCTCTATCTAGGCCTTCTCTAAGGTATTAAGGGCCACAAACTACTCCTGTAGAGCCCAGGACCCATAAGCAAGGGTGTTATTAAAATAACAGCAGAGGGCCAGGTGCAGTGTGAACCATGTTGTCATCCCAACATTTTGGGAGGCCAAAGCAGGAAGATCCCCTTGAGCCCAGGAGTTCGAGACCAGCCTGGGTAACATAGGGAGACATTGTCTCTACAGATAATCTACTCAAGAGGCTGAGGTGGGAGGATCTCTTGGGCCCAGGAGGTCGAGGCTGCGGTGAGCCACCATCCCGTCACTGCACTCAAGCCCTGATCAACAGAGAAAGACCTTATCTCAAAAAATAAAATAACAGCCAGTACAATCTGGGCACTGACCAATTTGAGAAGCACTTAGTTGTAGGGGACTTTTAGGGGATTCAGACCGTGGCCATTTATCAACTGGCACAAAAAAGCATTTAAATATTCTAGCAGGCAGTGTGGACATATCAGGGAAAAATTAGCCCTAATCCAATTTGTGCATAAATCCAATTTGCACAGTATCTTAAGATTTACCAGAGATTTCACGTTCCGGTTATACCATCCACCTCCCCCAAGATACATGCACAGTTCCTCTGTCTCGCCTTTGCTACATCCCTGTCAGCCCATACTCTCACCGGGCAATGCTCATTCTAAACAATGGTAGGATATTCTTCAAGCTGTCAGTGGAGCACCCCACCATTGTCTTCCCTCACCTTCCTGGAGACCTGCATGCTCAAGAGGTGCCAGATATAATCTCTAACTGGGAAGGCAGGAGAGAGAATAGTGCTCTTACCACTCATTCTTCATCTTAAAGGCATTCTCCCAGGGTCTAGCTATTTCCTTTCACCTCTATCTAGGCCTTCACTAAGGTTTTAAGGGCCACAAACTACTCCTGCAGAGCTCAGGACCCATATGCAAGGGTGCTATTAAAATAACAGCAGAGGGCCAGGTGCAGTGTGAACCATTTTGTCATCCCAGCATTTTGGGAGGCCAAGGCAGGAAGTGGGCTGCTGGCTGTACCCATCTCTTTCTCTGTTCCATAGCTCTAGCAGGCAGAAGCTGTGGCCTTGGTAGAAACTGTTAACAATGTTTCATTCCTAGGAATGAATGTTAACAATGTTTCATTCCTAGGGAAACAGCTAGAAACAATAGAGCCTCAGTGGCCACAGAACTTAGTTGCAGTTGGAGACACCACACATTGTAACAAATTGTCCCATGTTCTTTTGCAGCCATTGATAGCTGTTTCCTAAACAACCTCATTTTCCCCCCAACCCTACCTCCTTTCTTCTCTCTTATTCCTCCTATAAGGTCTCCAGGAGAGCCATAGAGCCAGAGTCAGCCCTAAGAAGAGCTCTCTCCACATTCCCTCAGAGTGGGGATTGAGGCCCCAGGTGATCTGCCCTCAAGCCAAGTGGCGATTGACATCTCCCCAGATACAGTATCTAACCTGCACCTTACTGGGAAAACCATCAGTTGAGCCAGAGCCCTTTCTAATGAGCAAGGGAGCTTCTGGGCTTGTTACTTGCTGCAAAAGACCCTGGGGCAAGTTGACTCAGAACATATATAAGATCCTATATTAACAGGCAAATTGGGGAAAGAACTCAGGCACTCTGGTGCCTTTTCTAGAAACACCTCTAAGTCTATCAAACAGAAGGGCTTAAATCAGTTGGAGATTTATTCCCTCTCTCCTCCCCAGGGGAAGAAAATGTCCAAATTGATGGTTAAGCAACATCTCATTGCTCTGGCCTTAAGAAAGAGACTTGAATGGTTTTGCCTCTGGCTCAGTGTTGCCAGAGGCATTCTCCTTAGTCCTACCCTAAGGGCTCCTTTGGGAGACTCCAAAATGAAAGAGATTTAAGGCTCTCAAAATTGCTCGGTCATAAGAAATGCTGGAATCACGACCAGTTGCTAATTTAACATTGTCCATAGGGATTAAAACAAGAAAGGTGAAGCTCCTAAATTCTGAAGGTGGGAAGAGAAGATGTCCAGGTTGAGACTTCTGACCCTCCTCCGCTTATCCTCCTTGTTTCTTAAGACAGAGTTCTGATATCCCCTTATCAAGATGGTCATTCTTTCAGCTAAGCCATCCACCAAAGAGCCCAGTACAATAAGTTTACCATCCAGTCTCTGTGAGCCACATTTTTCTGCCCAAAGGCACAGCACACACCCATGGGCAGGTCACCAAAAAAATGTAGCAGGCACAGCCTTGACTTTGGGATGGAATTCTGCTCCCTGCACTAGCAACTGAGGGTAACCAAGCAGAGGCAATTGGGTCAAACTGGGCTTCAGAAAACCTACAGGGAGTGCTGAGGCTAGAAGGAGCTTGCAGGTGAGAAAACTACTGGTGAAGACTATCCTCTTGGGGAGAAAGGGTGGAGAGAGGCATCCACTGACTCTTTGGGGAATGCTATCCCTGCTCTTCATCCCTCATGTTGCAACTGAAGTTCTGCTGGATCCTCAGAGGGGCCAGACAACAGATGTTGCCCTCCCCTCACAAATACAAGAGCCCTTCCTGGTATGCAGATGAACTGATCTGCACCTGGCCTGTTCTGTCCGTGTCACAGCTGTGACACATATGTAACCCAAGGAATGCTACCTTCCCAATCCTAAAAAAGTACTGTTGCCCACAGGTGGTACCTAGAAAAACTGAGATTCTGACAAAGGGGCTCTTCTCAGTTGCATTTCACTGTAGCATCTGGAGGATTTCTGGAAACAAAGCTCAATGAACCAGATCTCACTATCTTCGGAAGACCTAAGAGGGGTCCTGAGGGAAACAGCTAAAACTTGGCCTCCCAGCTCTTCTACATAATTACCCTTCAAGAGAAAGAGCGAGCTGTCAGAAAGTATCCCACACCTGAGGCTGCTCTGAAAAACCTCAAGTTGTTTTCTGGAGGAGAAGTCCTGGCTCACCACCCCTTAGAGAGTAGCAATGCAGGGGCTCTACCTCTGCAGAGCTCCCTGCTCTCCATTCCCAACTTAGGCTCATAGTGGCAGAGATGAAAAAACCTGCAAAGCGCATGTGCATATCCAGGGGGCAGAACCATGCCATCAGGCCATACCAATGGGTCCCTGAAAGAGCTGAGCTAAGGGCAGGTCGGGGACAAACTAGGAACTGTCTCCCTCATTACAGCAGCCTCAAGACCAGGCTCTCTTTTCTCAAGGCTCTTTTCTGGCCTGGCCTCGATGTCCCTGGCAAGGAGGAATGGGTAGGACTGGCGTTGGAAGGTGCAGAATTCTTGGCACTTCATGGCATCAAGAGGGGGGCCTGAAGCAGGCTGGAGGGATGGAACATGAAACATATCTTCAACCTGATTTCATTCTACGAGCATTTTGTGGACTGGTATATGCAGCACCCTGGAATGTAGAGTAACAGAGCAACACACATCTCTGTGACTCGGGTTACACGGGAGCTTCATCTTCCTCTGTAACGAAGATGCCTGGTCTGGCCAAGGGGTCAGGTCAAAATAGTTTCGTGGATAACCTCTTTGTTCCTGCTTTTCCAATAAACTCTCTCCCTGAGTAGTTTCCCGTTGCGCTAGCCCATGACTGCTCAACACAGACCCTAGAAAGCCAATGGTTTAGTACCATGTTCCCATGCCTCCCAGGTAGAGGGCTTTGATTCTTTTGTGGTTGGCAGGGGTGGGACAGGCAGCCAAGCAAATGACTCAAACAGAAAAGCTCTTTCAGGGAAAGCTGACTTTCCAGCACAGGTCTACACTTCAAAGCCCACAAGCACAAGGTCCCAGAGCTCTCAACCCCCAGCATTGACATTCCTGCATCTCAGTACCCCCAGGCTCTTCCCAGCCCACTAGGCCTGAAGCAACCAAAGAAAATGCCTGAGAAAAACCCCAGCTGGGAGGCTGGGAGGGGCTGGTGTCCTGTGTAAGATCCCACCTTATTAAAAGAGCAGTGAGTACCTGGAGGACTAGGTCAGGAGGACAGGGAGGCTGCTTACCCCAAAGACAGGTGTACAACTTGCAAGTAGGAATCAAAATGATCCCATACAGGGCTCCCAAGTGTAGTAGAGACATAAGGATGATGTTTCTCCAGACATATTCAACCTTGGGGCTTGGGCCTTCCTTATCCTTGTAGGAGGGGTCATATATATCATCTTTGATATCAGGGCGAATGTCTTCTTCCAAGTAGAGGGGCGTCGTCTCTAACTTATCTCTTCCATTCTGCAGGACCCTGGAGGGAGGCGCTGTGATGGTGGTGGTGGTGGTATAGGAGCTAGAGATCTGGAAGGGGGAGGAAGAGGAGAGTCAGGAGAAGAGACACGTGGAGGCAGCTGGGGCCGCTCCGCTCTCTAATCACGCTGGGGGAAGGGTGGACAGCAAAGACCCTTCCCCAGCGCCGGAGTTCACTGAGGGTAGGGTGTATCCGAGATGCAACGGTGAGAAGTTCCCAGAAACTGTACAGACACATTAGGGGCGGGGGACGAGGGGGGCGAAACCTACGGGGAGGCGGCAGTAGGAAGGAGAAGCAAAGCACTTACATCCCCACGAACACAAAGGAAAACCCGCATAATTCATAAAAGCACCAGCACGACCGGATTTTTCTTTAAAGCTTAAGAAACAAAAGTTGGAGACTCAAGTCACCAAATTACAATCCACATTCCCAACTCACTGAAGGCAGCACAACTCGAAAAACATGGCCAAGTCCTCCGCGGAGCTCTCCCCTCTCTTCTGCCACCAACCCGTCCCCTGGAAGCCCAGCCCGCGCCGGCGACTCTGCAGTACGGGGCCAGGCTGGGAAACTCACATCCTCCTGCAGCAAATGGGCCGGCATCTTGGCTCTCGGATGCCGGGATCACTTTCCAGGGGCTGAGGCCGCGGAGCGGAGTTCGGGGGCGCCGGAGGACTGCGGTTTCGAAGGCCGCCGGTGCGCGCTGAGCCGCGGCGCCGTGCACGCTAGCTGGGTGTCTAGGCCCTAGCCGCGGTGCGTGGAGGTCCCTGAGCCGGGAATTTAAAGGCTAGAGCTGGCAATGGGTGACCGTGTCCGGTATTTCCTCAGCTCCCTTTTATCCGCTGCCAAGCAGGGGCAAAGTGCGCGGAGTTGACTGGCGCGGGCGGCCCCGCACGGAGGTGAGGGCGGGAGAGGGAGGAGACAGAGGCCAAGGCTCGCAACGACCGCAGCAGGGCGCCGGGATGCTGCCAACACCGACACCACACCACCCGGCCCCTGCCCCTGCCCCTGCCCCTGGGGAAATGCTAATGAGGCTTCTGTAAACTCCGGCTCGTCATTGGCCGAAGGGAATTTGGTGCCACCTCGTCCTGCAGTTGCCATTGGCTCGGCGCAATCTGCTGTTCCCTCTGCCGCCAGCTCCTCGCTCCCCCTCCCCTCCCTTTCTCCTTCTCAGCTTCTCTTCTACCCGCCGCTGGGCCTCTGCCCGGCACCCCGCGTTAGGAGCTTTCTCTCTGGAAGGGACTGGGGACCCGGTTTGGGGCTGGGGCGCGGAGTCTAGCCCAGGACCGGCCCGCGGGCACACGGCGAACGGCTGGGTGGGCACTGGGGAAGTTTCTCAGGAAACAGTGGGGAAGCCTCGGGGGACGCCCACTACTCACAACTCCGTCCCGTCTTCCCGTCCCCCCAGGCGCGTGGCAGGGAGACGAGGCCGCCACCCCGGGATCGGGAGCTCCGGGGACGCGGGAAGCCCCGCCTCCCTCCCGGGCGAGCGTTGGGGGCTCAGTCCGCCTGCGAACAATGGCTCTGCCCCGCCCACCAGCCACGCGCTGCTCACCCGGGACCGCACCGGACTCTGGCCGCACGCAGTCTGGCTGGTGTGTGTGCCTACGCGCACGAATCCTGTTCAGGCCCCGGGCAAACAGTCCCATCCCCATGCCCGCGCCTCCAGGATGCGTGCGGGAGGTTTTGGAGATTCTTCAGACTGGCAGGTTGTAATTTTGGAGTCTTTGTGGAAACGGTCAGGAAACACTGACGTGCTTTCACCCAGCAGCAGGCGAAAGGACTTCGATGTGGAATAAGAATAGCTGGCAGGTATTGAGTTAATACTGCCAGCCAATTCACAAGAATCGTTTTCTGTAATCCTCACTGTGACCCTGGGAGGTGGGTACCCCATTATTCCATTTTAAAAGTGTGGAAAGATATATGGAGAGATGGAATAACTTGCCCATGATCACAGCAACCAGTAAGTGATGGAGCTGGCAATTGAGCCCAGAAACGCCATATGAGAGCCCAAGCTCTTAATCCCTGTTCAGGACCATACTGCCCTCGGTCCCTGAGATGCTCTGACCCTACTGATCTGTCCCTGTGCCCCCATCTTTTCCGGGTCTGTAGGAGTCTTACCATGAGAGCTCAGAAACAGGCAGGCTATGCATTCACCCCGTCTCCTTCCATGCCCATGTCTCCCCCAAATTCTGCCCTAGGATCATTCCTCTGGGAAGAGGAGAAAATACGGAGTGCTGCGCTAATGATTCGCTTCCCAGTAAGAGAAACACCTGGGATTTCCTGGAAGGAGGACTAATCAGCTCCCTTGTTGGCCACTGGTCTCAGGGTCAGGCCAACTCTCTGGCCGGTGACCAGGAGCCTGCATACCAGTCCTGGCTCCCTGTCCAGTGTGAGAGTTCTGAACACGATTGGATGATTTCAGATGTGGACAGCTCATCCAGTCATGCCTCAGAAGTACTTGGCATGTGGCAGAGAAATCTGTACGTGGTCTGCCCCCCTTCAGGTTCTCTTTGCAATGTCTAATTTGCTGAATTATTTTGTTTTTTTGAGAGGGAGTCTCGCTCTGTCCCCCAGGCTGGAGTGCAGTGGTGTGATCTCGCCTCACTGCAACCTCTGCCTCCCGGTTCAAGCAATTCTCCTGCCTCAGCCTCCCAAGTAGCTGGGATTACAGGCATGTGCCACCACACTCAGCTAATTTTTTGTATTTTTAGTACAGACGGAGTTTCACCCTATTGGTCAGGCTGGTCTTGCATTCCTGACCTCATGATCCGCCCTCCTTAGCCTCCCAAAGTGCTGGGATTACAGGCATGAGCCACCGTGCCCAGCTTTAAATGCATATTATTTTATTAAATGGAAGAAGCAAATCTGAAAAATCCACATTCTGTATGATTCCAACTGTATTCTGGAAAAAGCAAAAGTATGGAGACAGTAAAGAGATTAGTGGTTGCAAGGGGTTTGTGGGGAGGAAGAGAGGAATAGGTGGATTTTTAGGGCAGTGAAACTATGCTGTTTGATATTATAGGGGTAGATACCTGTCATTACACATTTGTCCAAAACTACAGAATGTCCAACACCTATAGAGAGTTGTACCCTGGCCGGGCGCGGTGGCTCAAGCCTGTAATCCCAGCACTTTGGGAGGCCGAGACGGGCGGATCACGAGGTCAGGAGATCGAGACCATCCTGGCTAACATGGTGAAACCCCGTCTCTACTAAAAAATACAAAAAACTAGCCGGGCGTGGTGGCCGGCGCCTGTAGTCCCAGGTACTCGGGAGGCTGAGGCAGGAGAATGGCGTGAACCTGGGAGGCGGAGCTTGCAGTGAGCTGAGATCCGGCCACTGCACTCCAGCCTGGGTGACAGCAAGACTCCATCTCAAAAAAAAAAAAAAGAGAGTTGTACCCTAATGTAAATAATGGACTTTGGGTGATAATGATGTGCCAATGTAGGTTCATCATTGTAACAAATTTGCCACTTTGGTAGGTGATGCTGATAAAAGGGGAGGCTATGCATGTGTTGGGGAGAGTGTATGGGCTCTCTCTGTACCTTTCACTTTTTGCTCAATTTTGTTGTGAATGTAAAATTGCTCTGAAAATTTTGTGTTCTAAAAAAGAAGAAGATGGCCGGACGCGGTGGCTCACGCCTGTAATTCCAGCACTTTGGGATGCCGAGGCGGGAGGATCACCTGAGGTCAGGAGTTCGAGACCAGCCTGACCAACATGGAGAAATCCCGTCTCTACTAAAAATACAAAATTAGCCGGGCATGGTGGCAGGCGCCCGTAATCCCAGCTACTCGGGAGGCTGAGGCAGGAGAATCGCTTGAATCAGAGAGGCAGAAGTTGCGGTGAGCCGAGATCGCGCCACTGCACTCCAGCCTGGGCAACAAGAGTGAAACTCCATCTTGAAAAAAAAGAAAAAAAGAAGAAGACTACAAATACATGCTGCAACATGAATGGTTCCGAAAAGCATGCTCACCAAAGAAGGCAGACACAGAAAATAGATGCTGAATGATTCCCTTATATGAAATCCAGTAACAGGAAAGTCTAGTCCATAGTGATAGAACAAAATATGGTTGCTTGGGATAGGGAAATTGATTTGGAAAGGGGCCTGAGTTAAGTTTCTCATGAAGGAAATGTTTTGTGTCTTGATTTGGGTGGTAGTTGCCTGAGAATGTACAATTTGTCAAGATTCATCAAACTGAGCGCTTGTGATCTGCACATTTTTTTGTGTAGTAATTACATGTCAACTGAAAAAAGCTAGCAAGGTTGGAAACCAGAGTATGAGCCCAGAAAAGGGTGTCCTAAATTTACCTCATTCATTCATTCATTTATTCAAAATGCAATAGATATTTATTGAGCCCTTGTTATGGACAAGGCACTGTTGTTGGAGCTAGGAACACTGGTGGCCAAGTTCCATGTGGGACAGACAATCAATAAAATAAATAGATAAATGCCAGGGGCAGAAAAAATGATAAGGGAATTTAGAGTAAGTTCTACAAAATACATGAACTTTCAAGATTCTGGGCATCATTTTTGCTCAAGGGGAACCCAAGCAAAGCTCTTTTTTTTTTTTTTTTTTTGAGACAGAGTTTCACTCTGGCTCCCAGGCTGGCGTGCAGTGGTGCAATCTCAGCTCACTGCAACCTCTTCCAGCTCAAGCAGTTCTCCCACCTCAGCCCTCCGAGTAGCCGAGACTAGCCACCATGCCCTGCTAATTTTTTTTTTTTTTTTTTTTTTTTTTTTTTTTTTTTTTTTTTTTAGAAACGGGGTTTTGCCATGTTGCTCACGCTGGTCTCAAACTCCTGGGCTTAAGTGACCTGCCTACCTCGGCCTCCCACAGTGCTGGAATTACAAGTGTGAGCTGCTGTGTCTGGCCTGGTTTTGTTTCTTAACTCACTGTCCACTTGCCCTTTACACCTAGTGTTCCAGGCTTTGTGTCTAATAATTTTCCTAGCTGAATTCACACTTGGCTGTGACTTTCCTGGCTCCCATTTAGGGTACAAATACAGTAATCAGGACATGCCATCATGGATGTTTCCAGACCTGGCCATCTGGAAGACAGAGAATCACAGATTCTCCATCAGATGAGGCTGTTTCCAAGAGCATAGATAGCTCCAGGAAAGAGCCCCAGGGCAGCGCTGGCCAGCAGAGCCCAAGTCTCTTAATCTAGGCTGTCATCCTTGCCTGACCGCTACCAGGACAGGAATCTTTCTGAGTAATTCTGCGCCCTCACTCTTGCTGGATTTTTGCTTCCCATCAGAGTCCTGGAAGCTGAACCATCCCTACACCTGAGCTGTTGCATTTACCTGACCTTTTTCTTATAGGAACACCTGGTGTGAAGGAGGATAATTCAGAGGATTTTCTCCTCCTCTCACTGCTAAGAGGGCAAAGATGTCGATTGTCCTGTCAAAATTTCCCTCCACCCACGAAGAAAGGACATGACCCTGAGCAGGTCACTGTCCAGAGAGATGAGACAGTGCTATGCCTCTTGCACGGTGGAGGTGCTTGTCAGAGTGGCATTGGCTCCTCCTATGCAGGCCTCTGTGGAATCACCTCACCACTTGGAGCACGGCTTCAGCTTTCCCAGTCGAAGTAGCCCAATAACAATGCTGTAGAATTCCTTGGGAAATCATGACCTCCCTGGAAGGGGAGTCCTCTGGGGGGCGGCAAGGGGAGGGTGGCCCACTCCCAGAGCTTTCCAGAGTTTTCGGGGCAGGAGCAGACGTGTGGGGAATTGTTATTTCTCCCTTTCTCACCTCTGGTGACTATGAGTCACTCTTGGCTACAAAGTCGATTGCCACGTCTGTGAAGACAGTCCTCCTTGTTGACCCTGATGTGGCCTGGGCAAAGGTTTTTTTGTTTTGTTTTGTTTTTGAGATGAAGTCTCACTGTCACCTAGGCTGGAGTGCAGTGATGTGATCTCAGCTCACTGCAACCTCCACCTTCTGGGTTCAAGTGATTCTTCTGCCTCAGCATCCCAAGTAGCTGGGATTACAGGCACATGCCACCATGCCCAGCTAATTTTTTGCATTTTTGGTAGATATAGGGTTTCACCATGTTGGTCAGGCTGGTCTCAAACTCCTGGCCTCAAGTGATTAACACACCTTGGCCTCCCAAAGTGGTGGGACTACAGGGGTGAACCACCTTGCCCCGGTCTTGGGCAAGGGTTTTGAAATCTATGGGCACACTCTGCATGGTGGTCTTTCTGAGAGTTTATTGGTGTTTCTCTGCTCTATGCACTCACATTGAAGACTCCAGCATCCTGGGCATCCTTTTTTCTTTCCTTTTTTTTTTTTTTTTTTTGAGACGGAGTCTTGCTTTGTCACCCAGACTGGAGTGCAGTGGCGCAATCTCACCTCACTGCAAGCTCCACATCCCAGGTTCAAACAATTCTCGTGCCTCAACCTCCCAAGTAGCTGGGATTACAGGCGCCCACCACCACGACTGGCTAATTTTTGTATTTTCAGTAGAGACAGGGCTTCACCATGTTGGCTAGGTTGGTCTCGAACTCCTGACCTGAAATGGTTCATCTGCCTCGGCCTCCCAAAGTGCTGGGACTACAGGCACATGCCACCACGCCTGGCTAATTTTTGTATTTTTAGCAGAGATGGGGTTTCACCACACAGTGGTCTTTCTGATAGTTTGTTGGTGTCTCTCTGCTCCCTGGATTGATGTTGAAGACTCTGGAGTCCTGGACATTCTTATACTGACTCTGAATTGTTCTGTGACTGACCAGACTACACCTTTGCATGTTTCCGTTTCTTCCCCTATTTCACAGTGGGTGACGGGGTGACACAGGAGTCAACCATTCTCAGGAAATAAGCTGAGCCTTGGAGAGATTTCAAAGAACAGGATTCCAGAGCCTGTTTCTTCTTCTTCCAACTCCAGTCTGAGCTTCATCTCTGACTTGCTCTTTCTTTTTCTATTATACATTTTATAAAAAATATAATGGAGATAGAGTCTCATTATGTTGTCCAGGCTGGTCTCGAACTTGTGGGCTCAAGCGATCCACCTGCCTCAGCCTCCCAAAGCGTTGATTACAGGGGTAAGACACTGGCCATGGCTGGCTCTTTTAATGTGAGCAGGGGTCAGGGGAGAGGAAGCAGTTTTAAACTCTCATGTCTTTCCTTGGAGGTGAGAATTGGTACATCTGGCTCTGGCCTCCCCGAGGTTTGGGGAAAGGGTGAAGGCGCTTGTGAAAGGCTTTCTGCACATGTGTGGACTTTATCCCTGGAACTCGTGTGATTCCCACGCATGCCCGTTTATGACATGGACAGCCCCAGCCCTGGGGACAGCGTTGACTTCCCCTTTCTCTATTATTGACATGTTAGGAGAGGAGGCTTAGGGATACATGTCTGGAATTGTGGTAAACTTGTCAGTAGAAAGAAAAGAAATAAGAGTTGTAGCTCAGGGAGGGGGCTGGAGGATCTGTGGCTGTCCTGTCCCCAGCCAGCTGCCAACCAGAGAGAGAGGGATCTTCATGTAACCTGGACAGCCCATTAACATTCCCTTCCTTTCGTCTTTCTGAGCTCCTTGCAAGGAAAGGCTAGAAACAGCGATAAGGGCTCTGAACCTGGAGAGGTGAGGTTTATACGTGGACTGACTGTGAGCCCCACAAGTGCTCAGACACCTCAGGGCTGACCCCGGTCTCAGTTCCTTTCCTTCTCTGCCTTGTCCTTTTACATTTTTTTATTTTTTTAAACACAAATTTAAGCCAAACTTTGGGTGTCCATAAGTAAACATAATCCATTCCCTTGACCTAAGACCCTAGCCCTTAAGTGTCTGAAACTAGGCATGTTCTGTTCCCCATGACTGGCTTGGTGCTGAACCCAAGTCTTCTCCCAGCCACTGTCACTTCAGCCATTCCAGATCCTGAGATTAAAGTGTCAGCTTGCTCAAATAAACAAGTATGCTGAGACACATTGTCATCCAGCCAGGCTCACGTATCTGACCATCCACACTGCCCGTGGCATCATAACACTGGGCAAGAGGCCAGAGCTGCAGAAAGTTCCCTCCTAACACTGGTCCTCTCAGCCTTTCCCATGACAGAGGGCGATGTGGGGAAGGGATGGAAGCAAGCTCCTGTCCCAGAGGTTGTCTGAGTCAGTCCTCTGTGCCAAGAGAATGGGGCAGGGCCCTTCCCAGATGTGGGCTCTTTCCTGTCCAGTTGCCCAAGATGGATAGCCAGGGGGGATGGGGAGAGAAGACTCCTCCTCCTCCTGCCCAGGCTCAGGCTAGTTTGCCTTTATGGAGCCTGTCTGGCCATCACTGGCTTCTGGAGGAGACTGCGTAAAACAAGAGATGGGGCCCCCACACTTCCATGAGCATATTAATTCACTCATTCAGTGACTTTTTGTGGAATACTCACATGGTCCCAGACACAGTGGTAAAAGCTGAGGTCGCAGGAGATCATAGGTGACCTTGGGCAGCTCACCACAGTGAGACGATCTTATTTATTTATGTATTTATTTATTTATGACAGAGTTTGCTCTGTTGCCCAAGCTGGAGTGCGGTGGCGTGATCTCAGCTCACTGCAACCTCCACCTCTGGGGTTCAAGCAATTCTCCTACCTCAGCCTCCCAAGTAGCTGGGATTACAGGCATGCACCACCACACCCAGCTAATTTTTGTATTTTTAGTAGAGATGAGATTTTGCCATATTGGCCAGGCTGGTCCCCTGACCTCAAGTGATCCACCTGCCTCGTCCTCCCAAAGTGCTGCGATTACAGGCATGAACCACTGCGCCTGGCTGGAGATCTTTATAACTCTAGATGATTGCGCTATAGGCTCCAGAGGAAAGGTACACTCCAGACCAGCTCCGGAGAATGAGAGAAGACTTCCTGGAGGAGATGGTGGTGCTGAATCCCAAGGGACCATTAAGGGTAAGTGTGGAGAATCGCAGTTGGCAAGTTCAGAGACCTGGAGGAGGAAAAGATGGAACTGATATTCTATGAATGAGGACCCTGGAATATGGCTCCTCCTGGGCCCCAGGCTAGAGAGATGGTGCAGCATGTCTTTCCCCGGTAGAGAAGAGGCCAGTGCACTAGCCCTGCACCTCCCTCTGTTGGCAGACATCTGTCTCTCCACACTAGCCACAGAGCCATGGCCTTCCTCTCACTCCAGCCATTTCTGTGTGTTCTCACACACGGCAATGTCTGCACACACAGGTATGCGTACTGGGGGAGAGGCCTCCACCAACTTATTATTACCTATCCCTGGGGCCCCGGGGTAGGTCCTCAGATCAGATAGTGCGTGTGACTGGAAGCAGTTTATGTCTCGGGCAGAAGTGTGACATGGCAACTGACAGTCCCAGCAGATGAGGCCTGGGGACAAAGGTCTTAGGACCAGGACCAGGGCCAGAGATTTGGGTGGTGGTCTGACCTTACGGAGATGCCTTTCCCAGGCCACAGACTATCCCTCCCTCCTCTGGAGGGCCATAGGGGATCTCTCCCCAGTCTGGAAGGCTACCCCATTCCGAGCAAGCCATCTAGGATGAACACATGGAGAGGAAAAGCAAACACAGGCCCAGTGCCTCCAACAACAAATAAACAAGCTGAAGGGAAAGTCTCTCTTGCCCTGACTCAGCTTCAGAGCCAAAGTAAAGAGAGAAGAGGAGCTTGGCCCCGCATCGCCTTCTGTCCCTTCCTTCCTTCCTTCCTTCCTTCCTTCCTTCCTTCCTTCCTTCCTTCCTTCCTTCCTTCCTTCCTTCCTTCCTTCCTTCCTTCCTCCCTCCCTCCCTCCCTCCCTCCCTCCCTCCCTCTCTCTTTCTTTCTTTTTTTCTTTCTTGAGACGGAGTCTTGCTCTGTCACCCAGGCTGGAGTACAATGGCACGGTCTCAGCTCACTGCAACCTCTGCCTCCCAGATTCAAGCAATTCTCCTGCCTCAGCCTCCCAAGTAGCTGGGATTACAGGTGCATGCCACCCCACCTGGCTAAGTTTTGTATTTTTAGTAGAGATGGGGTTTCACCATGTTGGCCAGGCTGGTCTCAAACTCCTGACCTCATGATCTACCCAAAGTGTTGACCTCAGCCTCCCAAAGTGTTGGGATTACAGGCGTGAGTCACCGTGCCCAGCTCCCGTGTTGCCTTCCTGGTCGTAGAGCGGTATACCCCCATTTGCTTCCTGCGATTGCTAAGAATGCTCCCAGAAAGGTCACACTCTCTTCCAGAGTTCTGAACCCATGCCTCTCTCCCTGCTGTAGGTGAAAGGAACAGGCAGGCCCTGGCCATTCCTGGCCCTTCACCCCTTTTGCTTCTCTCCTCCCAACAGCCCCTCCCAAGCTGCTGCTTCCCCTACAAGGGAACCATTTCCTGAGTCCATCTAGCCTCATGCCCCAGCCAGCCAGCTCTCCCTCGACCTTCCCTTTGCCTGACAGTAACCTCTCCCACAGCTGATGTCACCCTGGCTTTGCACTGACACAGCAGCTAAGCTGGGCACAGCAGGGCTGTGAGGTCCAGAGGGCAGCTGGCTGTGTCTGAGGCCAAGCTTCCCTCAGTGCTCGCCCAGGGCTTTTCCTCAGCCAAGAGCCTGCTTCTCTCCCATTCTGTGCCTCTAAGCCAGCGTAGCCACATGGGGATAGAGTGTTGACGGAGCCTCCCATGTGCCCAGCGGAAAGTCAATTCTCTGCTCTGTGTGGGGGAGAATGGAGCCAAAGTTCTGCTCCCACCCCTGGGGAGCTCACATATTTCTAAGAGAAACAGGACAAAGCACAATAGCAAACTGGGCATGCTAGCACCTCATGAAGGCAGAGGGTAAACATACTATATTAAACAGGATTGGAGTTCAGGGAAGAGAGAGGGGCACCCTTCTTAACAGGTGCCCCTAGAATCGGGTAAGGGAAGAGAATGGGCTGGTGACAGAGTCATTTAGTGGTTTTTTTTAAATTTATTTTTTTAAAGCATCTATTTATGTGCACTGTGCGAGGTGCTTTGACAATCTACTAATATTTGCCCACATATTTACCTGTATTTTGCAAGGCTCAGAAAAGTTGTACCAGCCTGGGGGCACTGAGGTGGGGGATGTGCCGAACCTAACATCTGCTAGGTGTGTACTAGGTACTTCATATGATTTTGTCTAGTAACTCGTTCTTTCCAGCGACAGAACAAACACGCTAAGCAGAAAGTCAGAAGGACACTTGCTGGGTGCTGCTTCTCCCCTGCTCTGCCACCACTCAGCACTTCCCTGTGATCACATTCCCTGCTGCATAAGCCCTGGTACCTACGAGGCCTGACCCCTGGGCAAGTTACAGTCTGGAAGGCTCCCCAGGTCAGCTAAAAGCTTCATCTTTCTCCTCCAGCCCCCAACTCCACCTTTCTTCCCCATCTCTCCCTACCCAGGAGAGAAAGGGAAAATCTCATGCTAGCCCTCAGCTTTACCTTCAACATCTAAGGTGCAAATTAATGTCATCAAGGTGAATTTCCATGCTGTTTTTCTGCTGCTCCCACGCCTGGGGTTCGCTGGATTCCCTTTTAAAGGCCAGAGTTATTCCCTTTACACGTCCTAAGGGACTCTGGATTTGCAATGTCATCTGGCCCAGATACATTCTTGCAGAATATTTGGTGTCCCCATGTCCTCCTTTCAGGCAGCAGCCCAGAAAGCCAACTACCTTTATATCCCATCCTTCCCAAGCCTGCAGTTGAGGACCAGCCAGGGAGATGGAGGAGCCAAGCCTGGAGCCCATGCACCACAGGCCCCTCAGCCCTGCCTCAGATCCTATAGCCTCAACAGCACTCACAGAGCCCCAAAGGGGGCTGTGGACCCTGTTGTTCCCCAGGACACGCCAAGAACCCATCATTCTTTCCCCCTAACATTCACTTTACCAAACCTCTGCTTTCCCCAGACAAGTGTCAATGTCTTTTTTTCTGATTCCCAAGAGCTACCTGGCTCTCTGAGCCACCTGGCAAAGCTATGGTTGCCTGTTGCATAGTTCAGGGAGGTCTATGAGGCTCAGCTGAGTCTGGGACCTCACCGCCAACTCTGGCACCAGAGGATAGATGGTCACTTGAGAAACAGGGACCCCAGGAAAGGGATGGGGCCTGGTGCTGGTCAGCTAGCTTCCAGCCAGGGCAGGCTGACACCTGGAATCCGGGCTGAAGCCAAAACCCAGGTAATCCCATTACCTCCTTCATGTTTTAGGGCTTCTAGCAAGAAGCTGCCAAAGGCGGAGGCATGGAAATGTAGGGCTTGCCTGGGAGGGTGAGTGTGCCTGAACTCATCCAGGAGCAGGCACAGAGTCTCATCCAGGGCATGGGAGGAACCATGATGGAGGGTGTGGTGTGGGGAGAGGGAAATGAAATCGGGGAGTGAAATCAGCACATGAGGTGAGAGGTGAGGGTTGAGTTGTCTCCCTGAGAGGTAGGAAGCAGATGTGGCACTTGGTAGAGACCCCGGAGGGCTGAAGCTGTCCCTTCTCCAAAGGAAGGCATGGAGGCAGTGCGAATGGGCCTCAGAGACCGCAGACTACAGGTAGGGCAGCTGACCAAGACGTTTACCTGTGCCACACTGCCCCAGGCCTGCTCCCACCTGGAGCAGCCTCCCCAGTAGTTGAGTGTGGCAGGGATGCAAAAGCAAGCCCATTCCTGGGGTACACAGAACTCCCCAGTGGCCTATTGTGGCGCCCAGAGGTTTCACTGGACCTCTCTTCGACTATACCATGGCTGCTCTCCCAATCTTCCTACCCTATCACCTTCACTCAGGCAGGACTTTCCTCACTCTCTGACAGCGCTCTCAGCCTCACTCAGCTCCTTGCTTTCTTTCACAGATGTTTCCCCCGCAAAAAACCCACACACAGTTGCTCAGCCTTGGTGTCTGTTTCTCAGAGGAGCCAGTTTAATAGGGGCCATTACTAGGCCTCTAGAATGATAAAGGCCTATGGGTTTAGGACCTGTTCGCAGGCCCAGATCTGAATCTGCAGAGTTACCCGGGGGGGAGGGGGAAGGTAAGGTATAGAAAGAAGCTGGGGGAGAGAAGTGGTCTCTAGATTGGGGCCCCTCTGAGGGCTCAGCCCTCCAAACTGGATTATCCGCTCTTTTATATCCAGAAAAAGAGCAGCCTCCCCATATTGACAGACATGGGGCCAGGGTCCTGCTGCCACCCAGTGGCCATGGTAGGTAAAGCACCTATGTGGCCTCCCACTGGGTCCTGTGATTCTGCCGGTGAGGGTAGGAGTGGAGAATTTGTTCTGCTGGTTGGGGTCCTCTTCCTCTCTCATTTACAGCATAAATTACAAAAATCCTGACTTCCAAACTTAATTCCCAAACTTTCCTCCTTCAAAATTAGGACCATAATCGGCTGAGTGCACTGGCTCACGCCTGTAATCCTAGCACTTTGGGAAGCCAAGGCAGGTGGATCACCTGAGGTCCAGGAGTTCGAGACCAGCCTGGCCAACATAGTGAAACCCCTTCTCTACTAAAATTACAAAAATTAGCCAGGCATGGTGGCGCGCGCCTGTAATCCCAGCTACTCGGGAGGCTGAGGCAGGAGAATTGCTCAAACCCGGGAGGCGAAGGTTGCAGTGAGCCGAGATTGTGCCACTTCCCCACAGCCCAGGTAAAAAAGCAAAACTCCATCTTAAAAAAAAAAAAAAAAATTAGCACCATAGTCACACACATCTGTGAATGTACTACAACCATTGAATTGTCTGTTTTAAGTGGGTGAATTTTATGGCATGTGATTCTATCTCAACAAAGCTGTTTTAAAATCAGCACCATAAGAATTGGGTGAGGCTTTTAGTATGTGAAGATGAGGATGGTTGTTTCCGTTTCTTGGGATATCCTCAAGCCGATATGAACGATGGTCACACAGTAGGTACTCAACAAATCTTTAATAAATTACCAGTGTTGTTAAAAGGAGCCAGTTTTTTTTTGTAATTTTTTTTCTTGAGCCACTTTTTTCATTGCCTCACTACTTACCTTTGAAGCTGTACACCTTCATTCCCCCAAATCTGTAGGCATCTAAAGCCTTCTTACTTTCCAAGGTCACCTGAGATCTTCTAGTCTAAACATCCAAAAGCTTTTCATTGATCAAAACCCTCCTTGAACTTTTTTATTTTTTTGAGACAGAGTTTCACTCTTGTTGCCCAGGCTGGAGTGCAATGGCGGGATCTCGGCTCACTGCAACCTCCGCCTCCCGGGTTCAAGCTATTCTCCTCCCTCAGCCTCCCGAGTAGCTGGGATTACAGGCGTGTGCCACCACGCCTGGCTAATTTAGTATTTATAGTAGAGACGGGATTACTCCATGTTGGTCAGGCTGGTCTTGAATTCCCGAAGGTGATCCGCCCACCTCGGCCTCCCAAAGTGCTGGGATTACAGGGGTGAGCCACCACACCCGGCCCCAAAATGGATCTCTTTAGAGACATGGGGCTGGGTGCGGTGGCTCATGCCTGTAATCCAAGCACTTTGGGAGACTGAGGCGGGAGGATCACTTGAGGCCAGGAGTTTGAGACCATCCTGGGCAACATGGTGAAACCCTGTCTCTACAAAAAATACAAAAATTAGCCGGGTGTGGTGGTATGCCCTGTAGTCGTAGCTATTTGGGAGGCTGAGATGGGAGGATTTCTTAAGCCTGGGATGTTGAGGTTGCAGTGAGCTGCGATTGAAACTCTACACTCCAGCCTGGGTAACAGAGTGAGACTCTGTCTCAAAAAACAAACAAAAAACAAATTTTACTATTTTTCCCACACAGATGACTAGTGGGATATTGATGAAGCTTAAGGTCTTATGTCCAGGATGCTTTCTTATAAGTAAGTGATTCCCAATGTTTGCATTAAGAATCATTGTCATAGTCAGCCACGGTTATTTATGGACTGTGTCCTGTGGTTTACACTTATTGAGGTGGAAACGGTTAAGAATCAGTATATAGTATACAGAAGGTGGTTTGAAGCTTGCCTCTCCCTGTAGAACTTGGAATGTGAATCACCCCAAGATTCTTTTGTCTGGAATATGGAAGGTGACTTTCCCCAGGGGTTCCTTCCGGAGAACTTACAAGGTCCTAGGCCACAAGTTTTCTTCCTATAGACTTTGCTATTTCCGACTCTTAATTGGAGTCCAGTAGATCTGGGGGTCACTGAAGAAGCTTGTTGGGATGGGCATACTGTGAAAAGGGAGTGCACTGGTGGCAGAAATGGGGTAATCCCCACCCTGGTGTCTACACTTGGATGGCATATTACCAAAAACCACATCCCAGTGAAGCCAGCCATGGGACCAATTCACCAAGTGGGTTAAAAAGTCTCCTGATGAAGAGGTGCTTCTGGCTTTGATGGGCCACAAGGCTTGTCATGTGGTTATAAAACTCCTCTAATAGGTGCTGTCACTCAAAGATTACCTTTGGAATTCTCTCTAGGCCAAATGGTATCACTCCATTCTACTGGTGTCAGCTGCTTGAAATAGTGTAGACACAGAGAGTTCTGGGACCCATGTCACTCAGAAACAATGTCAAAGTCCTGGCTGAAGGTATCTACATTACCCACGATTTGCTGTATATGAGTGGAATGTACAAGCATGGACGCAATGGCAAGATAACTAAATTTGTTTTGTGCTTCAAAGTACACAGTTTATAAAGACTTCTATATTCTACTATCTAAATCCTAAAACAGTCCTTAAGGTGAGCAGGGCAGGCATTGCTATCAACACTTTGGAGATTTGTAGATAGGTAAACTGAGTCTCAAAAGCGACTTGTTCAGAACCATATACTAGTAAGTTGCTGAGCCAACTGCTAAACACAGGGACTTTATTCACATTTTTTGTTTTTTGAGACAGAATTAGTCTGTTGCCCAGACTGGAGTGCAGTGGCATGATCTCGGCTCACTGCAACCTCCGCCTCCTAGGTACAAGTGATTCTCCTGCCTCAGCCTCCCAAGTAGCTGGAATTACAGGTGCATGCCACCATTCCTGGCTAATTTTTGTATTTTTAGTAGAGACAGTGTTTCACCATGTTGGCCAGGCTGGTCTTGAACTCCTGACTTCAGGTGATCTGCCCACCTCGGTCTCCCAAAGTGTTGGCATGAGCCACTGCACCCGGCTGACACTGGTTTGTCAATGGCATCAACAACAGGAAAAGTCAAGTGCCAGTAGGAGCTTAAGGACATGGAGAGAGGTACTGGACACAAGATAATCAGGAGATGTCACTTGATTACCACATTTGCAATTTCTTGAGCAAGTTTAAACATCAGTAAGAATGCAGAAAACTTTTTGAGTAAATTTCTCAAGCCATGTTGCATAAGCTGTGATCCTGGGGCCAATACTGGTTGATCCACACACATGGGGAATGCTTAACACTAAGCAGGAGAAAGCAATTGGATTTTGCACAGGTAGGTGACCAAAGGGGAATAAAGCAGTCCACTGGTGGCCTTGAACAATCAGAGACGTGAGACTTGTCACATGATGACCCTCCTGTAGCACATTCAAACCCCTGCTGATCACAAGCCTCCTCCAGAATTCAAAATTACCCAATGGGAATCAGATACCATCTCCCATTGCTTTTCCTGCTTCTCTGGACCATACTGCCAGCTTCCTGTTCATCACCCCTATCCTAAGGTCCAGTTATGCAAGGCAGGGGTCATTTTGCAATTATTTAAAAGGCTCATGGGTGAGAGGCAGTGGCTCCCTTTTCCTTCGTCATCAGCTTATCTAACATAAGATGGTTGATTCTGGCACAGTTCCTCCTCCTTTTTCTTTTTTTTCTGGGGAGTTTCCAAATTTATTGCTTATCAATGGACTCATCTTGGAAATTGAGCTGTAAAACACCACAATAGAGGATAGTCTTGGTTGCCAAATCTGTTCCCCTACCAGGGCAGTGTTGTTTACTTCCAAAACTTTTTAGGTCTCCTCCAAAGGACTCAAGGGATGGGAATTTCACCATCTCTCATGGGAGGTTGTTTTATAGCCTCTTACATCTTACCCATTATGAAAGTTCTTCTGATGAAACATTTTTTCCCCCCTTGGTTCATTCATTACCCTTAGATAATCCCCTAAAGAGCACCTTCACAATCCCTCTCCTTCTTTGGGGCTTATGCCTTCAACTATCTGCACATGGCTATCAGGCCCCCATCCCACACACAGGCACCTGCACTCCTTAGCTCTTCAGCCAGGCCTACCCACATGCAATTCTTTTCATCTTTCCTCATACATCAAAACCGCAAGTGAATTTGAAGGGGGATTATGGCTCTCTTCTCAAGATTTTCTCACGTCAGCTGCATCCCTTCTCCTCAACCACATACCAGGTTTGTGTACGCCAATAGTCATTCACCAGTGGAAATGAGGTTTTTCTGGAATGCTGTGTTCTATAGTTAAAAAAAAAGATTCCTTCTACCCATAGCTCATATCTAGATTGGATCAATATTTATACAAACTATAATAAAGAGGAAAAATCTAAAAGAAGTCTGGAACTACCTTATATCTCCAACCCACCAAGAAACTTTTAAACTACAAATAAAAATCTCAAAATAATATATTTCCCTTAAACATAGGCTATGAATTAATAAAAGAAATTCAATCACCTTTTGGTAAAGGAAGCATGGAAGGATTGACTACTCATTTCTTTATGGATGAAAAATTAGCATGGATGAGTGCCCCAAATGAAAAAGAACCCTTCCTTTTCGTCTTGTTTTGTTATTTCCTTCCCACTGACTTTGTCAGAAGCCACTTCCTTTTGTTCCTCAACCACTCTGAATAGCTGGTAGTTTCCATGCTCTCTGAAGGGATTCATGTACACCACAGTCCTCAGCGGCAATAGGGACCACCAGGAGGGCCTCATCCTCGTTATGCAACCTCAGGCCTTCCTTCTCCTCTGTTTTCTCCCAACTGCACTGAGTGCCAGCCTTCTACAGCTCTAGGGGCATCACAGACATCTTCAGAGCCCAA
This sequence comes from Rhinopithecus roxellana, assembly GCF_007565055.1. NCBI lineage: Eukaryota > Metazoa > Chordata > Mammalia > Primates > Cercopithecidae > Rhinopithecus > Rhinopithecus roxellana. The sequence continues at coordinate 73,042,267 of NC_044559.1, forward strand.
GACCCCACCTATCATTCCTACGCTTAGAAGGAATCTCTCCTTTTCCAAACCTTCCCATCCAAACCCGATGGGGCTCTCTCTTCCTTCCCAAAACTTACCCATCCATCAAGATCTAGCTTCTGTTTCATTTCCTCCAGAGGAAGCTGCCTTTTCCTCTAAACTTCATAATGTTTAGTGTCTATACCATTAAAATATGCTACTTCGCATTATTCATGCCTCCATTTGCTGCTGCTGAGTTTTTTTTTTTTTTTTTTTAAACAAGCTCTTTCTCTGTCATCAAGGTTGGAGTGCAATGACATGGACACGGCTCACTGCAGCCCTGACTGGGCTCAAGCAATCCTCGTGCCTCAGCTTCCTGTGTATCTGGGATCACGGACATGCATTACCATGCTCAGCTAATTTTTTGATTTTTTTTGTACAGACAGGGTCTCACTTTATTGCCCGGGCTGGTCTTGAATTCCTTGTCTCAAGCTCGGCCTCCCAAAGTGCTGGTGTTAGCCACTGTGCCTGGCCCATTTGCTCCATTTTTTAAAGTTTTATTTTATTTTTAAATGATAAATAATAATTCTATATACTTATGAGGTACAATGTGACATTTTGATACATGTATACATTGTGGCGTGATCAAATCAGGTGAATTAGCATATTCACCACTTCAAATATTTGTCATTTCTTTGTAGTAAGAACATTTTAAATCCTCTTTTTTAGCTATTTTGAAGCACACAGTACCTCATTATGAACTGTAGTCACCACACTGTGCGACAGAATACCAGAACGTATTCCTCTTGCCTGACTGAAAGCTTTTAGCCATCGACCACTCTCTTCCCCTCTCACCCACCCCTCACCCCTAGCCTCTGGTAATCACTGTTCTACTCTCTACTTCTATGAGTTCAATTTTTTTAGATTCCACATATAAGTGAGAGCATAGGGCATCTGTCTCATTATACCTGGCTTATTTCACTTAACATAATGTTCTCTAGGTTTATCAATGTTGTTGTAAATGACAGAATTTTCTGTGTTTTTTTTTTCAAGGCTGAGTATATTATATTGTGCATATATACCACATCTTTTAAATCCATTCATCTTTTGATAGATACTTAGATTGTTTCCATATCTTGGCTATTGTTAATAATCCTGCAGTGGACATGGGAAAGGAGACATCTATTCAACACACTAATTTCAATTCCTTTGAGATTCCTGGAACATATGGTAATTTTATTTTTAGTTTTTTTGAGGAACCTCCTTACTGTTTTCCAAGATGTCTGTACTAATTTACAATATAGCCAAGCATACAGGGGCCCCTTTTCTCCACAGCCTCGCCAACACTTGTTATCTTTCTTTTTTCTTGAGACAGGGTCTTGCTCTGTTGCCCAGGCTGGAGTGCAGTGGTGTGGTTTCAGCTCACTGCAGCCTCAATGCCTCAGCTTCCCCAGCTTAAGTGGTTCTACCACCCCAGCCACCTGAGTAGCTGGGACTACATGCACACACCCCATGCCTGGCTAATTTTTTTTATTTTTATTTTTATTTATTTATTTATTTATTTTTGTAGAGGCGGTGTTTCACCATGTTGCCCAGGCTGGTCTTGAACTCTTGAGCTCAAGTGATCTTCCCGCCCTGGCCCCCCAGAGTGCTGGGATTACAGGTGTGGGCAACCACACCCAGCCAAGATCTCTTTATAGGGACATTCAAGACTGATTATTTTGACAAGGCTGATGTTTTACTGAATGTGAAGGGGGGCTTCAGGCCAGTGAGTAGCCCTAGGTGGGGAGCCAGGAGTTGGGAGAGGAAAGTCTCTCCTCTAGCCTCAAGGAGGAGAAACTGCAGGGTGACCACCACCACCGGCGGGACCAGCCCATTCTGGGGCATCATGCATGCTTATAGGGGAGCTGGGGCAGGTGATCGGAGGCTGGAGCAGGGCATAGGCAGGAATGTGCTTGGGGGCCCATGCCACAGTTTTAATTCAGAGACCTGCGGTTATAAAGAAAGCAGATCAATCCTGATATCATGCGTAGTTCCATTTTGTGCTCAAGCTTACAATTCTAGGCCCAGGACTAAGCAGAGCCATGGGAAAAGGTTCCCAACTCAGCTGGATCCAGATATCCACTCCCCTTTAGTCCCGCATCATACTGTCCTTGTCCTTTGTTCTCTGATCCAGCCTCTCAACCAGGTCGTAGCCTTTTTCCCATACTGAGCCCCACACCCTTAAGGAACCCCCTCTATTGGTGTATCTCACCCGTAAGCCATGGAAAGGCAAGCCTCAGAACAAGGAATATAGACAACCTAGGACTCTGCGGTCCTCTCCTCTGCCCCCTCAGCGCCCTGAAGTATGTGCGACTGGGGTTCCTCCTGCCCCTGTCCTTTCCCCGCAGCTGAGAGGGTGAAGTGAGGGAGGGGAGCCGCCCGTCTCTGCTCCACCAGGGGACAGCTCAAGGTGAGACAGGACAGGAGCCTCAGACCCATTGGCTGAGCCTGGGAGGTGGGCAAAGCCTGGGAGGGGGGCAGTGCTCTTCAGCCTTCCTCCCCGGCCTCGGTCCCCACCCCAATCCATGTCGGCCCTTTCAGGAGCTTTTAGTGGGAATGAGCTCAGACCCACAGCACAGGCCCCGGCTCCCCTCCCGTCTCAGCTCCTCCCATTGCTCTTTGATCGTCTCTTCTGTCCAATCTCTGAGCCCCCTCTCCACCAGGCACATCTGCAAGCAGCCCCCTTCATCCCCAGCATCGCCTCTTCCTCCCGTTTCTCCTTCCACTCCCAGTTCCACATCCTCCTCCTATTCCCCTCTCTCCCCTCTTCAGACCCCCACCTTCCAGTTCCCTCACCTCCCCTTTCTGCTGGTCCCTGGGGCTTGCAGCAAGAGGGAGAGACAGCTCCTGACAGGATTGATGGTCCTTCCCCACCCTGTCCTCTCATCCGCTCCCTCCCCAGCGGGCACAGACATCCCCCTACAAAAGGCAGGAGCCCAGGCTGTGTGGAAACAGCTGCTCTCAGACGCCCTTCCCTTTGCTCTCTGCTGGCTAGGCTGGGCTGCGCCTCTGCTCCCTCTTCCTCCAGCTGAGGGTGGGCACCTGGGGTACCGGGCCCCCCTACCTCATTCCCCATGAACGCTGTGGAAATTCCTGAGGGGCAGGAACTGCAAAAGCTGGGGAGTGGAGCCTGGGACAACCCCGCCTACAGTGGTCCCCCTTCACCACATGGGACGCTGAAGGTCTGCACCATCTCCAGCACAGGGCCCCTCCAGCCCCAACCCAAGAAGCCTGAAGATGAACCCCAGGAGAGGGCACACAGGACTCAGGTGTCCAGCTGCTGCCTCCATATCTGTCGAGGCATCAGAGGTACCGGATAGGGGCAAGGTTCCCCTGGGATATTACAGTCAGGAGAAGGAGTCACCAAAAGCTTTAGGGCAGGGGGTGGGGGTGGAATGTGATCTGAAGAAGAGGCGACCTTTCAGTGTCACTTTGGGGTGTGTGAATTGCCTGTGGTAGTGCTGCACACCCCAGAACACAGAGACCAGCTGAGCGGTCTACCAGTTGTGGGGAGCCTGGCATGGTCATCACCTGGGGACCCAGAAGAGTATGTGGGAGCTGGGTTGAGGGAGGACGTGGATGTGAGGATGCCCTAGACTACCCCACCTGGAACAGGTGCCTCCTTTCCATGCCTTCATTCTCTACGAGCCAGGGCCTTCACCTCTGTCGACCTCAGGGAGTTGATGGGAAGGGCAAGCATGGGTGTGGGTAGAGAAGCTAGATTCAGCCAAGGATGAAGGTGATGGGCAAGGAAGGGCAGGGGTGGAAAGGGGCTAAAGTCTATGGACAGATGGGTGGGGATGACTGGGAGGAACACTGCCACTGAGGATCCCAGACATCTCTCCCATGCCCCTTAGGACTTTGGGGAACAACCCTGACTGAGAACACAGCTGAGAACCGGGAACTTTACGTCAAGACCACCCTGCGGGAGCTGTTGGTATATATTGTGTTCCTGGTGGACATCTGTCTATGTGAGTAGCATCTGTGTTTGTGTACCTCTGTCTGTGAGAAACATCTATGTGTGCTCCATCTGTATAAACATTCCCGTGGGTAACACCTGTGGAGCCAGCATCTATCTGTGTAAGCAGGCTATATCCGGGAACTTTAGATAACAATATTCCAATCCCATCTATTTACCTTTGCAGCTTAAGATATTTTGTTTAAAAGGAATATGTCAGAAGAGGAAGGCAGTTTGGTCAATAATTACAAGGGGAAACCAATTTTTAAGTTCACTTTGTGGCCATTGTTTTCTATTGGCTGAAAAGGTGAAAGGTGAAAACTTTTTACCCTTCTGTAGAGAGTGGGCTGGCACGGTGGCTCACGCTTGTAATCCCAGCACTTTGGGAGGGTGAGGTGGGCACATCACCTGAGGTCAGGAGTTTGAGACCAGCTTGGCCAACATGGTGAAACCCTGTCTCTACTAAAAATACAAAAATTAGCTGGGTGGCAGGTGCCTGTAATCCCAGCTACCCAGGAGGCTGCGGCAGGAGAATTGCTTGAACCCGGGAGGCAGAAGTTGCAGTGAGCCAAGATCGCGCCACTACACTCCAGCCTGGGGGACAGAGCGAGACTCTGTCTTAAAAAAAAAAAAAAAAAAAAAAAAGAGTGGAAAACCACTCCCTTCTGTTTGGAAAAATAGTTTGGTGGGCTTCACATAGTTATTATACTGTATCTGATTCATGTTTCTTTAGAGGCAGTAAAAGAATGGAAGAAAAAAGAGAGGAAGTAAAAGATTCAGGCGACCTTAGATCTCAGATCCCTGCTAAGAGAGGGAGGGACACACATGGAGTGATGATGGTCCCATGTGAGAGACCACCATGCCACACACCATTGGAGGAAGCTTACTGAGGCTCTAGCTATAGACACAAACTGAGAAGGTTTGATCTCTAAGTTGAGAGAAGCAAGTGAAAAGATAGGAGGGCGACTATGGAAAGATAGAGTCAAAGAACTGTAAATAATAATACAATTGGACCAAACAGATACTGTTAGACCTGTAGGTAGTGACAGCACTTTGTATTTGGTTTATTACTTCTTTCAAAAATTGCACAAGTGATGTTTGCCTAGTTTAATATAGTTGTGTGTGGAGTCGTGTTTTGATTAAAGCTGTAGGTTGGACCATACAGCTAAGGTGCCCTCATTATTAGGTGTTCTAGGCTCCACAATACTCTGTTCTTGTCGGGGTGCACAAATCTTTTGAAAGTGGAGTCAGAGAGTCTCATAACATCAATGTTGATGGAACGTTTTCTTATTTTTTGAGCCACCCACATTTGTGTGAGCCCTCTAGGAAAGCTGGCAGAAAGCACTGGTTCTGGCTGTGCTCTATCGGAACTCACTCCATGCTGGACAGAGGGGACAGTCCTCTGTGTTTGCCACTGGCCACTCAGCAGGGAGTGAAAGGATACAGTGCAAGTGAGGAACAACGGCTGGCCCAATGTACATTTTGTGGAGCCTTTTCAATTCCTTTCAGCAAATGGCTGTCAGAAATTCATCTGTTGATGTATTGATTTTTTTGTCCTAACCATCTGCTAGCAAGGAGAAGTCATCTCCTTTTTCAGATCCCATGACAGCAGCTGAATCCCACAGGCAGAGCCTTTCTCTAAAATGACTTAAACATCTCTCTTTCCAGATTAGCCTCTGGAACAGGACTGTTTCTAGCTCCCCAGAGTTACAGTGAACCATTTCTAACTCCATTGTATGGAGCTGGAAAGAGTGGAAGCTTGGATTCTGGAAGTCCAGGAGTCCAATCCACTCATGTTCTCTGCTTTTTGAGATCTCAGTGCACTGATGCATTGCCGGATGGTCTGTGACTTGCCAAAATCTGAGTCATAGACTTAGTCCAATAATTACAGAATCCTTGAGTGGACGGGGGCGTTAGAGGTCATCTAATTTTAGGATGCAGAATACGTGCAATCCTTTCTCTGTGATCCTTCCCATGGCGCTCTGTCAGGCAGCCAACCAGGCCAACTGGGGGAGTGTCAATGGGGCTGTCACCGTTTCATGAGGCAACCCATTCTACTACTGGGAAGCTCTGTTTCCTTCCTCTTATGGAGCCCCCTCCTCTGAGCCAGACGTTGGACTGAGAAACACATAGATGACAGATACTTGGGCCTTTCCCCTCAGAGGCTCACTTCCTTTTTAGAACTTTCTTCTATTAAGCTAACTACTGATGTGTACCTGTTACTCTCTGAAGTGACAACCTTTCAACTGTTTGAGTGAATATAGCTTGCCCTTGGTCATCTGTTCTCTAGGTTAAATAACTTCTATTTTATCACTAATCTAGTCATGATACTATGGTTTTCAGAGGTACTATTATGCAGGGATTGAAGGCATGGGCTCTGAATTTGCACAGGTTTGGTCAAACATCATGCATTGCCATTCACCATTTGAGGGCCCTCGAGCAATTTGCTTAACTTCTTTGAATTTCAGTTTCCTCATCTGTACTTACCCAATCCAATAGGATTATGTGAGATAATAGCCATGAAATCATTAACTCAGTGCCCGGCATGTACTAAAAGCAATTTCAGAACGTTCTCCATACTGGTTGCCTGCCTGCAGACTTCATCTGTGTGATGCCTGGCACTGGACAAAATATGCCACGGACAATCTGACCAGCACAGAGTACTGCGATGCCATTATTTCTGTTGTACCCAGATTTGGGGGATCTGTGAGGAAATGCAGAAGAAGTGATATCTGAGCTAAAACCTGAGAGATATGGAGGATTTATCCCCTTGAAAGGGAGGTGAATAAAAAGGAATTCTCCGGGAAGAGGGGACAGCATGTGCCAAGGCCCAAAAGGGACAGAGGGCACAGTTTAATTAAAGTGCATCAACGTGGCTGGAGCAGACAGTTTGAGAAGCAAAATGGTAAAAGACAACAAGGCTGGCCTTATAAGAAGGGGTTGATCATGAGGGGCCTTATAAGGCATGATAAAGAATTTGGACTTTATTCTGAGGGGTACAGGGAGAGCTGTTGAAGAGTTTTAAGCATAGGAGTGACATGACAAATTTTAAGTTCTCCTGAGGAGAGGACAGAAATATAAACCTTGGGTCACAGAAATATCTCTGGGAAAGTTGAGTAGGGGAGATAATAGTCCTGTGCTAAGGATATTAATGGGATTTTTAAAAACAAAAGCCTTACAAGGGCCACTGAGTCAATCTGGTGGCAGTATAGCATGCTGGTTAAGCAGTGAGACTCTGAAGTCGACTATGTGGGTTCAAGATCTGGTGCTTCCCCAATTATCAGTTGTGTGATCCTGAGCAAGTTTGCTAACCTCTCTTATCCTTGGATAATGATCAGACCCACCTGAGAAGATTATTATGCAGGTTAAATAAAACAGCTCACTAATATGCTTAGCACAGTGTCTGTCTGGCACGTGGTAAATAGTGCCTATTGTCTTCAAGTCACAGCAGGCACTGTAAAACTATAAATGTGGCATCATAAACCCAGCCAGCAGTGGAGGGTGAGGAAGGGAGAATTAATCTGATACCTTTAAACCTCAGAAAACCTCCAAGTCCTATGGAATTGGGCTCTAAATAAAGACCCTGAAATCGTTAGACTACCTGAAAATGTGCCGTTTAACTGCCTTGGGCCTTGAGAATTAAAGTCCACACTCACAAAGTGCCGGCCACACAAGAACTTTTTATGAAACAGAATTAGGAGGCCTTCACATTCTGATTATTCCTACAACATTTAGTAAGATAAAACTAATACTAGCTTCCTAGCCCCTGCCTCTACCTGCCTTTTCCTTTCAGACATATTTTCAGGCAACATGGAGCCTTGGAATGGCCTCAAGAGGGCCACTTCGGCGCTCTCCAAGGTCCTGCCCTCACCTCCCTGGTGTCTCAACTCGCTGTTAGCCTCCCTGAGCACTGGCCAACTGCATCTAGACCATACGTTCTCAGTGGGGATGATGTAGCCCCCAAGTGTGTAAAAATAGTTTCGCCAAGGGCAAAAACAATCCTTTAGATATTACAATGGCTTTTGGGCCTCCGAAGAGCCACGGTACATAAGAAAATGTAGAGTCTGTCTGCGGTATTGGAATTGGGAGTGATTAGGAAGAAAATGCCTAAAGAGACTTCTGGGGAGATGGATAATGCAAAAAAGGTAAAGAAACACTGAACCAGATCCACTTAATTTGGCTAGTCAGTATGCTGACTGAGCTCTCCTGCCTAAGGATTGGGAATACTAGTTATAAGACTGAAAGCTGGCACCAAGCGGGGTGGCTGTTGTGTTGCTCTCTCAGGATGCTGTTTTCTAAGAACTGGAGTGACATGCAGTTGGATAAGCAGCTGTGCCAGTGTGCTTTTCCATGTCAGTTCCCGTGACTGGGTTTAAATGCTCCAGAACCCGTGTTTATTATTAGGTAAGCACTGTGGCATGATGAAAGCATAAAAACACTGGAGTCAGACGTACTGGATTCAAATACTAGCTCCTCTACTTCCTGGCTTTGTGACCTTGAACACTTGTTCTACCAATAAGGATAATAACATTTGTCTTTGGGAGATAACATGCATAAAGAACCAAACGCAATCACTGGTAGTAGTTATCTTTGTATTATCTAGTGGAAATTTAAAACCCTCACCTGGTCTTCTAGACTGGTCATTTAAAAAATATCTTTCAAGAGAGAAGTCGATCTGAAAAGGCTACATACTGTGTGATTCCAACTATATGCCGTGGTGGAAAAGACAAAACTATGGAGATACTAAAAGTTGTCAGTGGTTTCTAAGAGTTGGGGAAAGAGAAGGATGAATAGGTAAAGTACAGAGGATTTTTAGGGCAGTGAAACTACTCTGTATAGTGAATACCTGTCATTATATGTAAAACCCATAGAATGCACAACAGCAAGAGTAAAACCTAAGATACACTGTGGACTTTGGGTAACAATGATGTGTCAATGTAGGTCCATTGTATAATGAAGGTACCACTCTGGTGTTGGATGTTGATGTTAGGGGAGGTTGTACTTATGTGAGGGCAGGGGATCTATGGGAAATCCCTGCACCTTTCATTCAATTTTTCTGTGAACCTAAAATTACTCCAAAAAAATAAAGTGGGCTGGGCGTGGTGGCTCATGCCTGTAATCCCAGCACTTTGAGAGACCGAACCAGGTGGATTGCCTGAGGCCAGGAGTTCGAGAATAGCCTGGCCAACATGGTGAAACCCCATCTCTATTAAAAATACAAAAATTAGCCAGGTGTGATGGCGGGCACCTGTAATCCCAGCTACTCAGGAGGCTGAGACAGGAGAATCGCTTGAACCTGGGAGGCGGAGGTTGCAGTGAGCCAAGATCATGCCACTGTACTCCAGCCTGGACGACAGAGAAAGACTCTGTCTCAAAAATAAATAAATAAATAAATAAATAAAGTTTATCTAAAAAAGTGCATTAAAAACAACTTTTCAGTGCTGCTTGTGGAAACCTGGAAAAAATAACTTTCATGATTACAGTTAATAATAATGTATTATATCTTTCCAAATAGCTAAAAGAGAGGATTTTAAATATTCTCAACACAAAGAAATATTTGAGGCGATGGATATGTTAATTAGCCTGATTTGATCATTCCATGATGTACACATCTGAAGAAACATCACAATTGCACCCCATAAAGATACAGAGTGGGCCGGGTGCAGTGGTTCATGCTTGTAATCCCAGCACTTCGGGAGGCCGAGGCGGGTGGATCACCTGAGATCAGGAGTTCGAGACCAGCCTGGCCAACATGGCAAAACCCCGACTCTACTAAAAATACAAAAATTAGCCAGGTGTGGTGGCTCGCTCCTGTAGTCCTAGCTATTCAGGAGGCTGCGGCAGGAGAATCGCTTGAAGCTGGGAGGTGGAGGTTGCAGTGAGCCGAGATCGTGCCACTGCACTCCAGCCTGGGTGACAGAGCAAGACTCCATCTCAAAAATAAAATAGAATAAAAGCAGTGATTATTTTCCAATTAAAAGTAAATCAATAAATAACATAAAATTACCTTTCAAAATTTGTAGTTGGCTCCACATATAGGGATAGTATTATTTGAGTAGCATCCTTTAAGTGATGTCAGACTTTTAAGATAAAGTACTTTCCCTGGAAGCCCTCAGTTTATCACAACCACTACCACCATCATCATCATTATTAACAGCACAAACAGCAAACCTTTATTGAATAATTTCTCAATGCACCTAGCGCTATGTTATGTACTTTAACTCACTGGCTACTTCCAATGACTCTGTGAAGTTGGTTCTGCCTATCACTACCATTTTACAAATCAGAAAGATTTAGAAAAGTCAAACAGCTTGTTCAAGGCCACACATGCAAGCAAGTGAAGAAAGAGGAATCCAACTCAGCGATTGGTTGCCTGACTTGAATTCTGAGGCTTTTAACCACTGGAGTATACTACGGTCTTTCTACCTGGAAATGTATTGCTCATAAATTTACTAACACCCATCATCATCTTAGCAAGGACCACTCCGTGCCCTACCCTAATAGAATCAGAGTATTGAGAAATTCTACTAGCTAACTACTATTCTTTCTTTTTATTGCTGTATTTAAAAGATGATATAAAAATATTAAAGAATATTTTAAAATATAGTTCGCGACCACTGTATTAAAGAATTTTTCATTTTTCATATTACCAGTGTTTATGTATACATTCTTACCTAGTTGTATTATATTGTATACTTTCATTTATAACATTTCATCATATTTCTAAGTAGTTTTTTTTTTTTCTTTTTTGAGACAGAGTCTGGTTCTGTCACCCGGGCTGGAGTGCAGTGTCCTGCCTCAGCCTCCTGAGTAGCTGGGATTACAGGTGCCTGCCACCACGCCCAGCTGATTTTTGTGTTTTTAGTAGAGACAGGGTTTCACCATGTTGCCCAGGCTGGTCTGGAACTCCTGACCTCAAGGGATCAGCCCACCTCAGCTCCCAAATTGTTGAGATTGCAGGCGTGAGCCACCGTAGTTTTTGTTTTTGTTGTTGTTATTGTCGTTTTGGGGCAGGGCCTCGTTCTGCTGCTCAGGCTGGTGTGCAGTGGTATAATCTTAGCTCACTCCAGCCTCAAGCTCTTAGGCTCAGTTGAGCCCCCCACCTCAGCCCTAAAAGTAACTGGGTCTACAGGCATGCACCATCACACCTGGCTAATTTTTGTATTTTTCATAGAGACGGGATTTCCCCATGTTACCCAGGCTGGGCAACTCCTGGGTTCAAGCCTTTCAAAGTGATAGGATTACAGGCGTGAGCCACTGTGCCTGGCCTCTAAGTAGTTTTCATATTCCTTCCCTTCCCTTCCTACCTTTTTTCTTTTCTCTCTTTTCTTTTCTTTCCTTTTCTTTTTTCTTTTCTTTCTTTCCTTCCTTCCTTCCTTCCTTTCTTCCTTCCTTCCTTTCTTCCTTCTTTCTCTCCTTCCTTCCTTCCTTCCTTCTTTCCATCCTTCCTTCTTTCTTTCTTTTCTTTTTTTTTTGAGACAAGTTCTCACTCCGTTGCCCAGGCTGGAGTGCAGTGGCATGATTTCAGGTTACTACAGCCTCAACCACCTGGGCTCAAACAATCCTCCCACTTCAACCTCCCAAGTAGCTGGGACTATAGGTGCACACCACCACACCCTGCTAATTTTTAAATTTTTTTTTTTTTTTTTTTTTTTTTTTGAGACGGAGTCTAGCTCTGTCGCCCGGGCTGGAGTACAGTGGCTGGATCTCAGCTCACTGCGGCCTCCGCCTCCCGGGTTTACGCCATTCTCCTGCCTCAGCCTCCCGAGTAGCTGGGACTACAGGCGCCTGCCATCTCGCCCGGCTAGATTTTTTTGTATTTTTTTAGTAGAGACGGGGTTTCACCGTGTTAGCCAGGATGGTCTCGATCTCCTGACCTCGTGATCCGCCCGTCTCGGCCTCCCAAAGTGCTGGGATTACAGGCTTGAGCCACTGCGCCCGGCCTAATTTTTAAATTTTTTATAGAGATGGGGTGTTGCTATGCTTTCTAAGCTGATCTTCAACTGCTGAGCTCAAGTCATCCCCCTGCCTTGGTTTCCCAAAGTGCTGGAATTACAGGCATGAGCCACCATGCCCAGCCAGTTTTTATATTTTTATTTTAAGGACTACAGTCACACCACAATTATCTAAAACATTTCTCTGGTTGTTTCTGTATTTGCCTATCATGGGTAAATGTATCTATAGCTGCAGCTTTTTTTTTTTCACTTTTGTTAAATTATTTCCTTTGGAATTGCTAAGGAGAGAGATTACCACGAGGCCAAAAGATAGAAATAGCTCCTTAGTATTTGCTATGGTTGTCATTTTACCTCTGTAAGGGATTATAGAAATTTATTATGCCACTACTGCTATAAGATCACATCAATTTTGTCACAACCTCATCAAAATTGGAGGTTCTCATTTATAATTTTTATTATTAAATAGGTATAAGATGGTACAACTCACATTAATTTACTTGCCTTTTATTACCAATGAGGTTGGACACTTTTCTCATGCTTTAATTTATAATGTGTAATTATTTTTGTGTAAATTGCATGAGAGATGTTTTCAGGGGGACAAAAGAGGGAAAGGAAAGTGGGGAACTTGGACCATTAGACCCTAGGTGGGGAATCAACCATCAGCGACCTCATTTCCAGGATCTGGGCTCTTGGGAGTGGAACAAAGTTAGCCGTCACCTGCCCAGCCCAGCAATTTGACGGGGGACAAGCCCTGGTAGACTATCATGGTCAGCCATACTGACCATGTTTCTTCTCCCTTATGCTTTATTCTAGGAACTGGTGGACCTAGAAACCAAGACTATTTGGAATCTCATCTGTCTAAAACACAGCTATCTTTTTCATGCAGGCAATATGGGTGACCCATCAATTGTCTGATAATAATAATAATGTCAATTGTGCAATCCTTGAAACCTTATACAGAGATTTCACACGTATTATCTCATTTTATCCTGACGGCAATCCTGTAATGGCTCAATATTTTTACTTTCTTTCTGCAGATTATGGAAATGTTATTATTGTCATTTTGAATAGTTCAGGAATGATTAGTCACTCATAGCTCTTTCTGAGGGATGGAGTCAGTCCTGTCCCAGCTATTCCTCAGCAGAGAAAGTGCTGGAGAATAATCTTCCTGGCTTGCCCTTCCCACGGGGCCCACACCATCATCATGATATTTATGAAAGGGCTTCCAGCCCTTTGTCTTCTTGGAGGGATGGCTGTAGCCTTTTGTTGATGGAGGAAACATTGAAGGTCTTTGTGTAGAAATAATGGCTGTTTGTTTTAGGAGACATTATTGTTATCTCAAAGGTGCACCTGGGACTGGCCCTGTATAGGAGAGGCTGTAAGCCAGGAAATGGCTGGGTCTGATCACCATGGAGCTGGGGAGGAGGGCAGAGACCCTCAACCTTTAATGCCTAATGGCTACATGCCAATTAATATCAATTGGATGCTCTTAATCCATCACTAGTTTTAAAGAAATGCATGCCTCTCTTTACTCTGCTTTCTTTTAGTGGATTTCAAGGTTCTATCCGTAGATTGGTGGAATTGCATTAATAGGAGAGGTTGAAGTGAGCTTGTCAAGAAAGCTTGACAATATTTCTAGAATCAACAAAGAAAGGAGCAGAAATATATTGGAGGTTCAGAAAGTGTCTGTGGCTGAGTCCCTGGGTGGCTGTAATGATGTGAGAAGATACTTTGTGATATAGAACCACAATTTTAGTGAAGGCACAGTTGTATAACGGAAAGAGTGTGTGACCTGGAATAAGGTGGTCTGATCCAAATGATGGTACTACCAGTTATTAGCCACACATCTTTGGCAAATAGGTCAAGATACTTAAATCTTTCTAAACCTTGATTCCTCAAGTGAGAATAACATCTTCTTTTGTGAGGTTGGTGGAAAACAAATTAGGTATTTAGTAGTACAGTGCTTGGAATATAATAGGCTTTTAATAAATATTAGTTGTCATTCCCCATCAAGATATAAATTAGGAAAATATTGAAATACATCTCAGCCAGGCTCAATGGCTCACGCCTGTAATCCCAAAACTTTGGGAGGCTGAGGCAGGTGGATCACCTGAGGTCAGGAATTCAAGACCAGTCTGGGCAACATGGTGAAACCCCATCTCTATTAAAAAGACAAAAATCAGCTGGGCACGGCAGTGTGTGCCTGTAATCCCAGCTACTCGGGAGGCTGAGGCAGGAGAATCACTTGAACCCCCGAGGTGGACGTTGCAGTGAACCAAGATCACACCACTGTACTCAGCCTGGGCGACAGAGTGAGATTCCATCTCCAGAAAAAAAAAAAAAGAGAGAGAGAGAAAGAAAAACATCTCAATACTCTGGATTGTTGTGGATGAGGCCAGGATGCAGTACTGCTGATGTAAGTGGCTAGCAAAAGAGCATATAACTCGTATTACAAGGTGTGAGTTTGAGCCCTAGCTCTGCCTCTTGCCCTGAGCAAATCATGTACACTCCGAACTTCATGATTCATAGAAAATTTTGTTTATGAGTAAGATAGAATCAGCAGACATGTCTGATAGGCAACTGGGAGACATTACATAGGAAAACTCTTTGAAAACTATGAAATAACGTACACAGGTAGGGTAGGTAGGGGATTATAAGGATATTGACAATTATGTTATTGGGTGGTGGCAGCAGGATTGCTGAGGTTTTAAGTTCAGACAGAACTTCCAGACTGGGCAGAGGTTCAACTAACAAAAATAAGGAATGAGGGCAATCTTTTCTTTTTCTTTTTCTTTTTCTTTTTTTTTTAGACAGAGTCTTGCTGTGTCACCCAGACTGGAGTGCAGTGGTGCAATCTCGGCTCACTGCAACCACTACCTCCCAGGTTCAAGTGATTCTCCTGCCTCAGTCTCTGGAGTAGCTGGGATTACAGGTGCGCACCACCACGTCCAGCTAATTTTTGTTTTTTTTTTTTATAGAGATGGGATTTCACCATGTTGGCCAGGCTGGTCTCGAACTCCTGACCTCAGGTGATCTGCCCACCTCAGCCTCCTGAAGTGATGGGATTACAGGCATGAGGCACTGTGCCTGGCCAGAGCAATCTTTTTCAAAAGTGTCCTCTGAGGACCCCTAGGGTTTCCTGAGACCCTTTCAAGGGGTTTGTGAGGTTCTCTCTTACCCCAAAACATATTTGCTTAAGGTCATATTTTCTTCATATATTTCAACCAAAATAACATATTGCAACAGATTGTGCAGAAGCAGATACGAGAATACAGCTGTCTTCTATTAAGCCAGACATTAGGAGACTTGCAAACATGGAAAACAATTCCATTAAAATTTTTCTTTGTTTGTTTGTTTTGAGACAGGGTCTCACCCTGTCACTGAGGCTGAGTACAATGCTGCCCTCAGGGCTCACTGTACCCTTGACCTCTTGGGCTCAAGCAGTCCTTCCACCTCAGCCTCCCAAGCAACTGGGACTACAGGCATGTGCCACCACACCCACTTAATTTTTGATTTTTTGTAAAGACAGGGTCTCATTATGTTGCCCAGGCTGGTCTTTTTTTTTTTTTTTTTTTTTTTTTTTTTTTTTGAGATGGAGTCTTGCTCGTCGCCCAGGCTGGAGTGCAATGGCGCGATCTCGGCTCACTGCAAGCTCCGCCTCCCAGGTTCACGCCATTCTCCTGTCTCAGCCTCCCGAGTAGCTGGGACTACAGGCATGTGCCACCACGCCAGGCTAATTTTTTGTATTTTTAGCAGAGATGGGGTTTCACCGTGTTAGCCAGGATGGTCTCGATCTCCTGACCTCGTGATCCGCCCACCTCGGCCTCCCAAAGTGCTGGGATTACAGGCGTGAGCCACCGCACCCGGCCAACCCAGGCTGGTCTTGAACTCCTGAACGCAAGTGATCCTCCCAAAGTGCTGGCATTATAGGCGTGAGCCACCTTGCTCAGCCAAATTTTTGGGGGGTTTGTTTGAAAAAATATAGTATTTTAAAAAAATGTGTTATTTGTGTTTACATGTATTGGGATTGTTATCATTTTCAAACGAATGAATTAATACATATTTACATTTTTCCTGAGTTTTATTTTATTTTTATTTTTTTGAGACGGAATCTTGCTCTGTCACCCAGGCTGGAGTATAGTGGGGTGATCTTGGCTCACTGCAGCCACTGCCTCCCAGGCTCAAGGGATCCTTCCACCTCAGCCTCCCAAGTAACTGGGACTATAGGGACTTGCCACCACACCCAGCTAATTTTTTGTATTTTTGGTAGAGATGGGGTTTTACCATGTTGCCCAGGCTGGACTTGAACTCCTGAGCTCAAGCTATGCACCTGCCTTGACTTCCCAAAGTGCTGGGATTACAGGCATGAACCACTATGTCTGACCAGTTTTAACTTTTATAAGGTAATGATTGATAGATATAACCCAAATAAATGAAAACTGTTTGCAGTCCTCAAAATGTTGAAGAGTTACAAAGGGGTTCTGAGAACAAAATGTGTGTAAACCACTGGCTCAGAGACTGAGTCTAAGCTGGTCGAATTAGATTATTTCATAGCATGGAGGAAAAAAACAGATGAGACAAAGAGAGCTCATTAGCAAAATGCTGAAACTAAGTTTGAGATCCTGGATATTCACACATTCATTCATTCAAACATGTATGAAGTCCTACTATGTGCCAGGCCCTAGGCCAAGTGCTGAGGGTTTTGAAATACCTGAGACAAGGCCGGGCAAGGTGACTCACGCCTGTGGCTCAGCATTTTGGGAGGCCAAGGCGGGCATATCACCTGAGGTCGGGAGTTTGAGACCAGCCTGACCAACATGGAGAAACCCTATCTCTACTAAAAATACAAAATTAGCCAGGCGTGGTGGCACATGCCCGTAATCCTAGCTACTTGGGAGGCTGAGGCAGGAGAATTGCTTGAACCCGGGAGGCAGAGTTTGCAATGAGCCGAAATCGTGCCATTGCACGCCAGCCTGAGCAATAAGAGCAAGACTCCGTCTCAAAAAAAAAAAAGAAAAAAGAAAAAAAAAGAAATACCTGAGACACATCTTCTGCCTTCAAGGAGTAAGAAAGGTTGACATGCAAACAAACAGTGACATAGAGTGTGATGAGCGCTACAGTGGAGGGTGCACTGGGACCATGGTAAGAACTGGGAGACAAAGTGGGCAGGGAGATCTGGGAAATCTTGAAGGTCCCAGAGACAGGTACCATTCATGTCTGGGGAAGCCCAGACATCGCCATTTGCTTGCTTACTTATTTTAACAGTGCTAAAACTGTTTTTAAGTCATTGCCAGGGAGGCCCAAAGTCATTGCCATTTGCTTGCTTGCTTGTTAGTTTTAATAGTGCTGGCTGTCAGCCTGGAGGAGGCAGGGGAGAGAGGAGGTAGCACCAGCCAACTAAGGCCTCAGGCTATGAGTATGCAAGAGTTTTGCCACAGTCAGAGTCTCAAAGGGCAAGTAAGAGGAAAAAGGTGTAAACCAGTATTTCTTTTTTTTTTTTTTTTTTTTTTTTGAGATGGAGTCTGGCTCTGTCGCCCAGGCTGGAGTGCGGTGGCCCGATCTCAGCTCACTGCAAGCTCCGCCTCCCGGGTTTACGCCATTCTCCTGCCTCAGCCTCCCGAGTAGCTGGGACTACAGGCGCCCGCCACAAAGCCCAGCTAGTTTTTTTGTATTTTTTTAGTAGAGACGGGGTTTCACCGTGTTAGCCAGGATGGTCTCGATCTCCTGACCTCGTGATCCACCCGTCTCGGCCTCCCAAAGTGCTGGGATTACAGGCTTGAGCCACCGCGCCCGGCCCAGTATTTCTTCTCATTTCATTATAACATAATTCTACCCCCTTTCCCCTCCAAAGAAAATCAGACTGGGAATATATTTATTAAATTTTTACCTAATACATAGTCCTTGTTTTTAAAAAGTCAGATAACATAGAGAATGTAAAAATCCCTCTTCATTCTCAGCAAACTAACACAGGAACAGAAAACCAAGCATCACATGTTCTCACTCATAAGTGGGAGTTGAACAATGAGAACACATGGACACAGGGAGGGGAACAACACACACCCTGGGGCCTGTCGGGGGGGTGGGGGACAAGGGGAGGGAGAGGATTAGGACAAATATCTAATGCACGTGGGTCTTAAAACCTAGATGACAAGTCGATAGGTGCAGCAAACCACCATGGCACATGTATACCTATGTAACAAACCTGCACGTTCTGCACATGTACCCCAGAGCTTAAAGTAAAGTAAAATAAAACAAAATAAAAAATCCCTCCCAGTAATCACTGTTCCTAGTTTGGTACATAATCATTTCAACTGTTTTCTCTCTCCCTTCCTTCCTTCCTTCCTTCCTTCCTTCCTTCCTTCCTTCCTTCCTTCCTTCCTTCCTTCCTTCCTTCCTTCCCTCCTTCCTTCCTTCCTTCTTCCCTTCCCTTCTCCTTCCCTTCCCTTCCCTTCCCTTCCCTTCCCTTCCCTTCCCTTCCCTTCCCTTCCCTTCCCTTCCCTTCCCTTCCCTCCCCTCCCCTCCCCTCCCCTCCCCTCCCCTCCCCTCCCCTCCCCTTCCCTCCTTCCTTCTTTCTTTTCTGCCTTAGCCTCTGGAGTAGCTGAGACTACAGGCTCACGCCAACACGCCTGGCTAATTTTTGTATTTTTAGTAGAGATGGGGTTTCACCATGTTGGCCAGGCTGGTCTCCAACTCCTGACCTCGGGTGATCCACCCACCTCAGCCTCCCAAAGTGCTGGGATTACAGGCGAGCCAGTGCACCCGGCTCATTTCAATTGTTTTCTAGACACATATAAATATACATGAATTTTAGATAAAGAAGCTTCTGTTGATTTACACTAGAAGGATGTGTAAAGTCAACAGCAATGCAGTCTGTGAGGTGGAATGTCCGCTGATTGTGATAAACGTAGTGTAGGAGGCTCCCCTAAAGTGCTGATGGCTATAATGGCAATAAAGTCAGTGAAGGAGGTGCTCTGGATGCACTTTGTGAAAGATAAATCACACTTCAGAATAACTCTAAGGCCCTGCCAGCTTGCAGCGAAGCCCAGGATCAGGAACAGTACTTCTTGCTGGATACTTCTGGGCCCTGGACTGGCTCTCCCCGTGCCTGCTTCCTTGTCTCTCTTCTCTCTCCCCAGGCACTGGTCCGCTTTGCTTTCTTCTCCCTGACTTCTGCCCACAGCTTTTGACTCCTCCTCTTTTCTCCCTGGTCCTCTGTCTCATAGGCTTTTTCATGTCTTCCTGTTCCAGACACACAAGCCTATGGCTTCTTGAGATTTTTTTTTTAAGGGCTCTCCCTGCTGGGAACTCCAGGGAATCACATTTTCCACTTTTGGTTCTTGAACCCCAGGAAAAGTTTGATAAAGGTGTTTCAGGAAGTTCATGACCTTCCAAGTGGTTATAACATAGTTTCTGTTTAAATTATTTACAGGCAAGGCATGGTGGTTCATGCGTGTAATCCCAGCAGTCTGTGGGAGGATTGCTTGTGTCCAGGAGTTTAAGACCAGCCTGGGCAACATAGAAACCCCATCTCTATTATTAACATGAAAAAATTACATATATAAAAATTGTTTATAAATCAAGCAACTATTAACTACTTAAATATGATTTCCCTTTATATGGACCATTTGAGAGCCTCCTGTTGTGTACCGAGTGAGAAAGCCCATGGTAAAGAAGGTGATGTATCTCTCTGGGGTGACCAACGCTGTCTGCGTAGAGTCTTCTTGGATGGCCTTTATTTTGCAACACTTCATGAAACAATGATGAGTTATTGATTGGTTATTGAACCAATGCCAATAATCAATTCTCTCTGGAGTTACTGGGTCTATTGAGGGTAGATAGATATAACTCAAATAAATGAAAACTGTTTGCACTCCTCAAAATGTTGAGGGTAGGCCCAGTAACTCCAGAGAGAATCGATTATTGGCATTGGATGAACATATGATTCGGTCATGGTGTTGATTATCCTGTAATCCTTACAGAATCTTATTGATCCAGGTAGCTTATACTGCACAATTACAGGTAAAAGCCAGGACTTCTATGTAGTAAAATCACTTGTTACCAACTCTATTAATTTAGTTACTGCTCCCTTATCATTTGTTAAGACAGTGTATGAAATTGGCAATCCAATTGGGGTGACCCCTTATATATGTAATCACTAGGTTTTTCCTGCCTGGTTTGCCATCTTCTCTGGGTCCATATGTTCAAAGACTCCAGCCTGGGCACCTTTTAACAAGGGCCACTCTTCTCATGGTTTCTAGCACTAAATACATTTTTTTTTTTTTTTGGTTCAGCTAGATTTAGGCAGCAAAAAGTCTCCGGGTCTCAGCACTAGTATACTCTCTGTAGCTTTAGTTTTTCCAAAATGGCCAGTTTCTGGGAAATCTTGAGCAAACTAGCTCAAAGAAGCACTGTAAGAGCAAGTGCAACTCTTCCTCTTTTACCTTCTACAGGAGCATGTGGAGTCACCGCTATCTCGTCAGCCGGAAAAATCCCTATATCAAGACAGGCCTTTTACGTTTTACTACAGTTGGTATCTTCAGCTCTTTTGAAGCAGTGCGCCCTCCTTCACAGAGACCATAGCTACAGAAGTCTTACCTTATCTCTTATGACGTTAACTGAAGTTCATGCTGTGTCTCGAGGTTTCTGGGCCACACAGAAGCAATGCTATCTAGGGGGCAGTGTTTTTCCAGGATGACTCTAGAGAAGACTCTTCATCTTCCTTAGGACTGTTGACTTCCTGATTTGATTGCTGTCTTCGTAAACTCTTTACGCAGTTCTGACACCACATGAGAATTTACAAGCCATCAACTAAAGCCATACTGAATCCATAAGAATCAATTGCTTTGTTTTCTCTTGATTCTGCATTCAGAATGGAATAGAACAGGGAAGTTCCAGCAGCCTCCTTGTTTCATCGCCTTATGCCCTGGCCCCTACTCCTATCTCCAGCCTTCTAGATATCTGATTTCTGTGTTCCATCCCCTGAGAGAATCTATTATATTGATTCAGCATGGACAAGTATGTATAGGTCTATTCTTCCAGCTGGGCTAAGATCTCAGAGCTACTAGAAACTTCAGGGGGATCACTAACAAGGTCTTGGATTCATTTCCGTTTTTCCAGAGTAATCATCCTCAGTCTGATTGTTTTTCCTTCAATAGCAACTCATAAAACCTTTTGGCTCTGAATCTAATTTCCTAAGAAGAAACTGGCCATGTGTCATAGGTTCTCTAGAATCACAATCTTCTGAACCTAAGCCATAAAAAGCTTAATAATGCTCATAGACTTCATTACTGAAGCAGATGTGAGTGAATCTAGTTCTCTCAGTTGTAGTCTCTGTAGACACACTGATATGAAACGCACGGTTTCAACAACCTTCAGTGCATACCCTGAGGTTCTAACCCTTCCCTCGTTTCCACGTTCCTACTTTCCCCTGCCTACTCTCTGTCTTAAGACACATGAAGTATTTGGAATCCAACTTGGAATGACCCAGTAACGTTCACCAGAATGTGTGGTGGGATAGTAGCAAAGATAATGGAAGGAGGAATTGCCCAAGAGGAGGAAGGAGGAGGGGAGGAGGAGGAGGAGAACAATAAAAGACTTTTTTTTTTTTTCAGGAGGGAACTTTCTACTCCAAAAGGAATAAGGGTCTGTGTACCCAGTAAATGGTTTTAACCAAGAAATCTGATTAGACTTGACTTTATTAGGATAGAAAGTTTGTGCTGTTTGTTGACATCAGCTCTGTTTTTTCCCTCTAACAGCAAAAAGCCCCAAATTTTTATGTGAATTTTCTTGGAAAGACTTCTTTTGGAAAATATCCATCTGGCATGGGTATATTCATACAAGTATACGTTGGAATATTGATTTAGCTGCAAGAACGAGAACAAAATAACAGTGGCTTAAATAAGATTGAAGTCCATTTCTTTCTCACATAACAGTCTGGGCCATAAGAAGCCCTGGACTAATGTGGAGCTTCACAAGTGACGTGGAGCCCAGACTCCTTCTACCTTTCTACTTTGTCATTCTCAACACATGGCTTCCTTTGTTTGTTTGTTTGTTTGTTTTTTGAGATGGAGTCTCACTCTGTTGCCCAGACTTGAGTACAGTGGTGTCATCTCGGTTCACTGCAATCTCTGCTTCATGGGCTCAAGTGATTCTCCTCCCTCAGCCTCCTGAGTAGCTGGGATTACAGGTGCATGCCACCTTGCCTGGCTTAATTTTTGTATTTTTAGTAGAGATGGTGTTTCACCATGTTGGTCAGGCTGATCTTGAACTCATGACCTCGAGTGATCCTCCTGCCTGAGCCTCCCAAAGTGCTGGGATTACAGGTGCGAGCCACTGTACACAGCCTTCAACACATGGCTTCTATCTTATGCTTCAGCTGCTGCTCTTCTGTCCATACTTCGGCTAGCAAGAAGGAGGAAAGTAAAAAGGAAAGGCATGTTCCTTCCTTTAAGGACATGAGCCGGAAGTTGTAAGCGGAGTATATCACTCCACTCACATTTCACTGGCCGGAACTTAATTAAATGGTCACCAGGCCTAGCTTCTAAGGTAGGCTGGGTGATGTGGCGTTTAGTGGGACAGCAACGTGCTCCAAATATAATTGCATTATTATGTAAAAAGAGGGGAAAGGTATTGGGGAATAACTAGCAGTCTGTGCCAGTTAAGGTGAGGAGGAATCTTGCCCATAGTTTGGTGCTGGGTGAAACAACAGTTAATGGAACCTGGAGAAATCAAGGCATTAATTGAAAAATCTCCTGGAGACAAAATCATTAGGAAGTTGGATGAGAGGTGATTCTTTTCTAACAGGAGTGGATGTGGATATTAAAGTGCGTAGCTAAGCTATTGTGAAACTATTACCAGAGGCTGTTGAGGAGGCATAAGAAGGGATCATTTCATGACATTGTATTGTATTTCACAAGAAAGTGAACAACCCTGTAGGGATAACCACAGACCTCTCCTCACCCCAAATTATTTATATGATCAAAGCCAAACTGGATCTAGTGTGCCAAGATACAGATAGAGATGTTTCAGAGAACTTCTCAGCAAGATACGGGATGAGGGGCTCAAGAAGAGGCCATCAGAGGAGCGGCAGGATAAATTTAGAGAACTGATAAGGGCCCAAGGAATTTCCAACTCTTCAACAGTTGGAGGATTGACGGAACAGTGGAGGCTCTATCTGAACAATGACTGTCAAGGGAGGGATTATGAGTGGAAGACATCCCCAGATTTCTAGAGAAGCATCCTTACTGCTTCTCTTCAGAGCTATCTAGCTTAGGAAGGAGCAGTTGACTTTTGAGTGTCAAAAAAAAAATGTATATATAATAGTTCCTTTATGTATGCCACTAGTATAGACACATAAAGGAACTATATACACTTGCTGGCAGATGCACCCCAGCCCTCCGATATTCTTTGTCAATAAGTTGAGGAAAGGGATCCCATTCCTTCCCAAGGAGAGTATTGTTGGAAAAGGACAACTGTGTTCCATCACATATCACTTATTAGGGGCAGGGAAGAAGCTCAGTAGCATACGATGGCCTATATATGGCAATCACCTGGGAAAGGAGATGTACAAAGTTTCCGACTGAAGTCAGCACTGGTGACTTCTTACTGCTCTGAGCTGGGCAGGTCTTCCAGCAGTTCAAAAGAAAGCACAAAAATATTCAGTCTCTACTGTGAACATAGGAGTGGATAAAATTTGGTTATTACCCAAGCTCATGATGTTAATGATTAATAATAATTATTAGTCATACTTCTTCAGTAACAATACATTTATGCCCCACCTATGTCTAAAAGGGATCAGAGCTTATGTTAAAAAGTGCAGATACAGTGAAATATAGCCTGTTAGAACTACAATAAAAACTACTTAGCAAAAGAAGTGGGAAAAAGTTAGGAGATGAAAAAACATGTACCAGAACACTCAAGATTAAACAAGAGTACTGCAAATGATAACAAAGCCTGAGGTTCCTAGTGGCCAAAGCAAAGAAGAAAACACAAATAGGTTTCATAGTTCTCATTGCTGAGTAAGAAAAAAGCACACCAGTTAATAAGGAGGTGCTAACTCTGGGAGCAATTGGTCTTGTTGGTTTTTATATAAGGAGTATGGAATATCATAAACGATAAAAGCAATGTTAAAAATTGGAGCTTCTGGCCAGACACAGTGGCTCACGCCTGTAATCCTAGCACTTTGGGAGGCCAAGGAAGGCAGATTACCTGAGCTCAGGAGTTCGAGACCAGCCTGGGCAACATAGTGAAACCCTGTCTCTACTAAAAATACAAAAAATTAGTTGGGAGGGGTGGCCCATGCCTGTAGTCCCAGCTGTTTGGGAGGCTGAGGCAGGAGAATTGCTTGAACCTGGGAGGTGGAGGCTGCAGTGAGCCGAGATTGCACCACTGCACTCCAGCCTGGGCGACAGAGTGAGACTCTGTCTCCAAAAAAATAAAAAATAAAAATTGGAGCTACTTTTCGTCTGACTTTTTTTTATATCTGCCTTTCTTAAAATTCATATTAAATACTCATTTTATAAGGGCAATTTTAGGAGTGAGGTGTGTGTGTGCCTGCACACACATATGTAAATGTATGTGTGTGTATGTGTGTGTATATAATATACATTTTTTTTTTTTTTTTTTTTTTTTGAGACGGAGTCTCGCTCTGTCGCCCAGGCTGGAGTGCAGTGGCCGGATCTCAGCTCACTGCAAGCTCCGCCTCCCGGGTTCAGGCCATTCTCCTGCCTCAGCCTCCGGAGTAGCTGGGACTACAGGCGCCCGCCACCTCGCCCGGCTAGTTTTTTTGTATTTTTTAGTAGAGACGGGGTTTCACCGTGTTAGCCAGGATGGTCTCGATCTCCTGACCTCGTGATCCGCCCGTCTCAGCCTCCCAAAGTGCTGGGATTACAGGCTTGAGCCACCGCGCCCGGCAATATAATATACATTTTTCATGGTATTTTAGAGATCTTGCTTTACCCAAAAATAAACCTTGAAGAGCCTGAGGACTTAATGATAGGCATGTTTTTAGAATACCATCATCAGTTGACTTGCTCAGCAAGCTCCTTTTAATATAGGATAAGAATTAATGTAGGCTTTGGCATCCATTGCTCTCTTTTATTTTGTTGTTGTTGTTGTTGTTGTTGTTGCTGTTTGGTTTCTGTTTGAGACAGGGTCTTGTTCTGTCACCCAGACTGGAGTGTGGTGGCACGTACACAGCTCATTGCAGCTTCAGCCTCCTGGGCTCAAGCACCCTCCTGCCTCAGCCTCCCCAAGTAGCTGGGGCTACAGATGTGTGCCACCACATCCAGCTAATTTTTTCTCTTTTTGTTGAAATGGGGTCTCACCATGTTGCCCAGGGTGGTGGTGAACTCCTGTACTCAAGTAATCCTTCCACCTTGGCCTCCCAAATTTCTGAGATTACAGGTGTGAGCCACTGCGCTGGGCTCACTGCCCTCTTTTCTAGCTCTCTTTTCCTCAGAAATGGTGCAACCTTTTTGGAAATGTTATGGTTGCGATATAAGTAAGGACTATGTTACAATGAAGGACAACGCAATGAAAACTAGCTTAAACCATAATGGGATTTATTGTCTGGGTAACGAAAGTTCAGAGAAGGGCAGGGTTCAGGGCTGATCAAGCTAGTGGCTTAATGACATTGTCAAGTATCTGTCTGTTTCTGTTACTCGGTTTGCCAGGGGCACAATCAGTTTCATCCTAAGGCTGACTTTTCTGGGGCTTTCTCATTCACATCTAGTAGAAAATAGAAGATCCCCAAAGGTTCCAGAAATCTCTCTTTATGATTCCTTGGCCTGAAATGGGTTACAAGGTCATCCCTGAACCTGTAATTGTGCTAAGGGAGGAGTCTTTGCAGATTTGCTCTGACCTGAACTGCTTGTCCAAGTCCTATAGCCAGGGTTGGATTTAGCTTCTGCCAACATATCTGAGATGACCCGGAGAGGTGTGATACCTCAAACAAAATCATGGTATTAGCCAGGAGAGGAGGGAACAGATCTTAATGAAGCGATAGCAAAGTCAGTACAGCATCCAGCACCTGGAAATTTCAGCCTACAACTTGGAAACACACAGACGAAAAATTTTTAAATAATTTTATAATTTTTGTATTCTTTTACTATTATTATAGCATTAATTAAACTCCATGAGAATGAAAAGAAAGAAAATCCAACTATTATATCACTGGTTTTTAAAAAGTCAGTTTTTCCTTCAAGTTTTTACACTTAGTATGTTTTTAAAAAATTTTCATTGTATGGATACAATCATTGTATGGATAGAATTTTGCATTGTTTTTGTTACTATTTTAATGACTGTATCATATTCCATTAAGTGACTCAGTGATCTCATAATTTACTTAATAATTGTCTCTAAGATTTTTAGGTTGTTTGCAATCTTTTTTGACATTATACATAACCCAGGTATCATTTTTGTGCATGTGACTTTTTCCTTCCTTGGGACTTGTCTGTCAGAATATGGTTCCTGATACAGATTGAGATACCGTTATTCATTTTATACCAGAATGGAAACTTCTTCCAAGACAGCGATCTTTTGAGTTTAACAAATGCTTCTGCAATTCACCTTCAGACTCAGATATTAAACTCTTAAAACAGAGTTTGCTTATAAGGACATCTTATAGACTTGCACAATCCTAACTATTTGGATGGAGTTTTGAAAGGAGAGTCAGAATCCTTAATCAGAAGGATTTAGGGTGTTAGGATGATAGCATGATATATTAGTGTAGTATAGAATAGTGGTTAAATCATGGTTTTTGGAGTAAGGCAGACTTGAGTTTGAATCCAAGTTGTATTAATACTTGCTTACTGTATTATCTTTTGACAAGTTATTTAATACCATTCTGGGGCCTGGCACAGTGACTCATGCCTGTAATCCCAGCACTTTGGGAGGCCAAAGTGGGTGGATCACCTGAGGTCAGGGGTTTGAGACTAGCCTGGTCAACATGGTGAAGCCTGTCTCTACTAAAAATACAAAAATTAGCTGGGCGTAGTGGTGCGTGCCTACAATCCTAGCTACTTGGGAGGCTAAGGCAGGAGAATTGCTTGAACCTGGGAGGCAGAGGTTGCAGTGAGCCGAGATGGTGTCATTGCACTCCAGCCTGGGCAACAAGAGTGAGACTCCATCTCAAAAAAAAAAAAAAAAAAAAAGCAACATTCTAAATCTGAGTTATCTGCATAAAATGGAGATGGTAATTCCTATTTTATTGGTATTTTTCAGGATCCTGGGAGAAAATGTATATAAAGCCTGGTGAATACTGTATCAATAATGGTGGTGGTTGTTATTATTGAACAATTGTGAATTTGATCTGAGGCCAAGATTAAGAAGCATGATATAATGTGTGCAGAAGAATTTAATTTCTGTCCAAGAAAAAAAAAATCGGATACTATCTATATTTGGCGTGAAACCATTACCTAGTCTCTGAATCCCCTTCACACATTCTTATGTAGTTATCATCCAGTCTCCAAAGACCTCCTGGAATGAGCCCATTTCTGCCTCAAAATGGTAGTGATACATTGACATACTGGCATTTGACATACTGAGTCAAATCCTGACTCATTCCACCCTCTGGTCTAGTGTTACCTTATGAAATACAAAGGGCAATTGCACTCTTTCACTGTATCTTACAGGAAGGAGCTGGGAAGGCCAGTCCTAGAACCCCCTCCATGTGAGCCTCAGATGATCCTCAGCTGACAATCCTTTGCTGACACTCCCAGTGGTGAAAAGGATGTTCGTGAAGTGGCCCATTTCATAATTGAAAGCACTAGTGGTGAAGAAGGACTGCCTTTTATGTAGCTTAAGTTTCTCCCCTAAAACTTATTTTTTTTATTGTTTGAGACAGGGTCTCACTCTGTTGCCCAGGCTGGAATGCAGTGTCATGATCACTGCTTACTGCAACCTCAACCTCCAGGGCTCAAGCGATCCTCCCACCTCAGCCTCCCAAGTAGCTGGGATCACAGGTGCCCACCACCATGCCTGGCTAATTTTAAAAATTTTTTGTAGAGACAAGGTCTCCTGGTTTTGCCCATGCTGCTCTATGAATTCCCGGGCTCAAGTGCTCCTCAGGTCTTGGCCTCCTAAAGTATTGGGATTACAGAAATGAGCCACTGCACCTGGCCACCCTCTGTAACTTCTATCTCTTGGGATAATTCTGGGAGTGAGACACAATTGGTCTACTATGGAGGCAGACAGATTTGCATTTTAATCCTGGTTCCATTAGTTGTTTTCCTTGGGCAAGTTACTTAAACTCTCCAAAACTGGAAAGCATGGATAATATTGGCACCCACTGCATAAGGCTATAGTAGGATTAAATGAAATAAGCATGTCAAGCACTTAACACAGGACACATAATAGGTGTTTTGAGGCAATAGGTGTCTAGTCTTGTCATTTCTTTCTCCTGATTTGGAGAAGGGTGATGATGAAATGGATACATCGAGCCTCTGTCAGATTCAGAAATCTTTGAACCAGGTGTTCCAGTTAAACAGGCTGGTTCTTGACTGTAGAGTCAAACTATGATACTTATTACCTGAAGAGAATAGAAACTAGTGGGGATGTAGGGGGAGGAAAACACCAGGAAATATCATCAAGTTATTTTCTCTTTCTCTCTTTCTTTCTCTCTCTCTCTTTCTTTCCTTCCTTCCTTCCTTTCTCTTTCCTTCCTTCCTTTCTCTTTCCTTCCTCCCTTCCTTCCTTTCTTTTTCTTCTTTTTTCTTTCTTTCTCTCTTTCTCTCTCTTTCTTCTCTCTTTTTTTTTTGACAGGGTCTCACTCTGTCACCGATACTGGAGTACAGTGGCACGATCATGACTCACTGCAGCCTCCATCTCCTAAGGCTCAGGTGATCTTCCTGCCTCAGTCCCCTGCATAGCTGGGACTACAGGTGTATGCCAACACACCTAATTTTTGTATTTTCAGTAGAGAGAGAGTTTTGCCATGTTGCCCAGGCTGGTGTCGAACTTCTGTCTCAAGCAATCCACTCGCCTTGGCCTCTCAAAGTGCTGGGATTACAGGTGTGAGCCATCGTGCCGGACGCATCAAGTTGTTTTCAGTTTTCTTCTGCAATAATGCGCCCGAGGGATGTGATCCCCTTACATGACTACCAGTGGTTCGTGTGGGCAGTGAACTCAGTGATTTTCCCCTGGAGTGGGAAGGAGGTGCCCTAAGTGGTCTATGTAGTTTATAAAAGCATCTTGCAATCCCTGGGAAGTTCTGAGGTTTTTTCTGGGAGGTTTTTTCTCTTTTCTACTCTCTATCTTGAGAATCACCAAAATAGATACTGGGAAACCCCCTGCCTTCTTGACATCTCTATTGAAGACAAGTGGGATTGTTTGCTTGTCTGATTGCAACAGGTCAAGGGAGCAGTTCTCAAAGTGTGGTCCCATGACCGCGAGTATCACTTTGGAACTTATTAGAAATGCAAATTGTTGAGCCCCACCCAAACCTACAGCAATCCATGTTTTTTAGGGGCTTTTTGTTTTTGTTTTTGTTTTTTTTTTGTGATGTTCTTGGCTAACTGCAGCCTTGACCTCTCACCTCAGCCTCCCGAGTAGCTGGGACCCCAGGTGCACACCACCATGCCTGGCTGATTTATGTATTTTTTGTAGAAACAGGATCTTGTCATGTTGCCCAGGCTGGTATTGAACTCCTGGACTCAAGTGATCCACCCATGTCAGCCTCTCAGAGTGCTGGGATTACAAGAGTGAGCCCTGTACTTGGCCAGCAATTTGTGTTTTAACAAGCCTTCCAGATGATTCTGATGCATGCTGAAGTTTGCTTATCATCAGTGGGTTAAGAAAAGGGGAGAAAGACACAGGAGCCAAATCATCACCCCGTGAACAAGCCTGGGCTTCCTCTGCCCTGCTTTTAGATTCAGATTCCTGCAGCCTCCATGCCTGATGCCCATCTGATGCTCTCAATGGATGACTTATTAGAGAGACTGAGTTCTGCCAGCACCATTTCTACCCTCACACTGTGTAGGGAGGGGTTACTGGTAAGCTGTGCTTGCTTGCTAGGTCAACCAAGGACTGGCTTTATTTCTCTTACCCAAGACTTGTATGAATGTATTATTCTCTTTGGACTAAAGAATGTTCCAACCGGCCGGGCGCGGTGGCTCAAGCCTGTAATCCCAGCACTTTGGGAGGCCAAGACGGGCAGATCACGAGGTCAGGAGATCGAGACCATCCTGGCTAACACAGTGAAACCCCGTCTCTACTAAAAAAATACAAAAAACTAGCCGGAAGAGGTGGCGGGCGCCTGTAGTCCCAGCTACTCGGGAGGTTGAGGCAGGAGAATGGTGTGAACCCGGG
Organism: Rhinopithecus roxellana; assembly: GCF_007565055.1. Taxonomy (NCBI): domain Eukaryota; kingdom Metazoa; phylum Chordata; class Mammalia; order Primates; family Cercopithecidae; genus Rhinopithecus; species Rhinopithecus roxellana. The sequence continues at coordinate 73,072,507 of NC_044559.1, forward strand.
AGGCGGAGCTTGCAGTGAGCCGAGATCCGGCCACTGCACTCCAGCCTGGGTGACAGAGCGAAACTCCACCTCAAAAAAAAAAAAAAAAAAAAAAAAAAAGAATGTTCCAACCTCTTTCCAACATTTTCTAAATATAAATTATCCTTGACTATTTTGATGACATTGCTGTGATGGGTCAAATATGGAGTAATAGTGCTTTACTCAGTTTGAAAATGATTCACTTGGCCGGGTGTGGTGGCTCATACCTGTAATCCCAGTACTTTGGAAGGCCAAGGCGGGTGGATCATTTGAGGTCAGGAGTTTGAGACCTGCCTGGCCAACATGGTGAAACCCTGTCTCTACTAAAAATATACAAAGTAACTGGGTATGGTGGTGTGTGCCTATAATCCTAGCTACTTGAGAGGCTGAGGCAGGGGAATTGCTTGAACCTGGGAGGCAGAGGTTGCAGTGAGCTGAGATCATGCCACTGCACTCCAGTCTGGGTGAGAGAATGAGATTCCGTCTCAAAAAAAAAAAACAACAAACAAACAAACCCTGGCCCAGTGGCTCACGCCTGTAATCCCAGCACTTTGGGAGGCTGAGGCAGGCAGATCACGAGGTCAGGAGTTCAAGACCAGCCTGGCCAACATAGTGAAACCCTGTATCTGCTGAAAATACAAAAAATTAGGCATGGTGCCGGGTGCCTGTAATCCCAGCTACTCGGGAGCCTGAGGCAGGCGAAGCGCTTGAACCCGGGAGGCAGAGGTTGCAGTGAGCCAAGATCATGTCACTGCACTCCAGCCTGGGTGACAGTGTGAGACTCCATCTCAAAAAAAAAAAAAAGAAGGAAAAAAAAAGAAAAAAGAATGATTCACTTATTTCATTTCTACCCTTTATTATAGTATTATAGTTATTTTTAATTTTTTCACTGTTGGTTCAGCCAACAAACACTCATTGGGAACCCACTCAACTACTTGTTGAGTTACCTAAGTGGTATTATACTTCCAGTTTTACAGATGAGAAAGCTGAGACTCAGAGCCCAAGTCTATATTGTAAGTGGCAGAGCTGGGATTTGAACCTAGATCTGTCTGGCTCCAGTGCTCATGCTTATTCTGCTACATCAAGTTCATTCTGGGACATGTCTTCCTCAATAGAACTTTTTAAGGATAGAAACCATGACACTGCTGGTCATGCTGGCTCACGCCTATGTTTCCAACACTTTGGGAGGCTAACGGATGAGGACAGCTTGAGCCCAGGAATTCAAGACCAGCCTGGGCAACATAGTGAGAACTTGTCTCTACAAAAAATAAAAAAATTAGTCAGAAGTGGTGGCACGCACTTGTGGTCCCAGCTACTCAGGAGGCTGAGATGGGAGGATCACTTGACCCCAGGAGGTTGAGGCTGCAGTGAGCCATGATAGTGCCACCCCACTCCAGCCTGGGCAACACAGCAAGACCCTGTCTCAAAAAAATAAAAGGAAAAGAAAAGATAAAGATAAAAGAAACCATGACACCTAGCAAGGTATTTTACACATTGTAGAATTTGAATAATGTTTGTGTAATGAATATAAAATGTGTTATTAGAATAATTCAGGTTGATAGGCTGATAATATGGGTTACTAACTATGAACATCGAGGATATTAGAAATACTCAGTTTGGGTTTCATAAAATGGTGGGAAAGTACCCCTCATCTCATGGGATGAAGTACAAAATTAACAGATATAAGAATGAACGAGGGAGAAAGAGTGTTTGTATGGGGAGAGAGTGTTGAACAGGTACTAAACGAAATTTAGATTCTAATTTAGAAAATTTTTAAGGTTGCTTCTTGGTCTTTTCTGTACCTATGCACTTCAATTTAAAAAGTTACAAAAAACGAATACTCAATTTCTGCCTGTCAATAGGCATTTTACCAGGTGAAGCCATTTTTCTCAGAAGACATAATATTTACTGCCTTGTATAATAATCAAAGATATTAGGCATCCATATATAGTTGACAGGCCATTCAGAGCAAGGTTAATTCTCTGAACTGGAAAAGAGTAAAAGCTATAGCAATGAGTACCACCTAGTGGTTACTCAGAAGATGTGACAATTTAGCCAACCTACTTCATTAGGAAAGGTTCAGCTTGCTATCGGTTGTAACTGTGATGGCCTCTCCGCACACAGAAGTTTGATTTCCAGCAGGAACCCATTTTCCAGATCCAGAAAAACTGAGTCCAGATAACTAATGACAAGTAATCACAGATTTGAGTTAGAAATAAAGCCATGTCTTGGACTTAACAGTGTGGAATGGGGAAATGTGAATAATAATGTTTCCTTCTTTGCTGTTTCTCCCCCCTGAAAAAGTATAATGTTAGTGCCCAATCTGTGATCATTCTCCTTCCAGATGAGGAAATGGGAGAAAATATGGCCCAAGATCTGAAAAGGAAAATTCTTAAAGGGAATTGCTCACAAGAGGCTGACAAATTCTACTTTTAAAATGTTTGATGTAGCTGGGCGCGGTGGCTCATGCCTGTAATCCCAGCACTTTGGGAGGCTGAGGTGGGCAGATCACCTGAGGTCGGGAGTTCGAGACCAACATGGAGAAACGCCGTCTCTACTAAAAATATAAAATTAGCTGGGTGTGGTGGTGCATGCCTGTAATCCCAGCTGCTCAGGAGGCTGAGGCAGGAGAATCGTTTGAACCTGGGAGGCAGAGGTTGTGGTGAGCCGAAATCATGCCATTGTATTCCAGCCTGGGCAACAGGAGTGAAAATCTGTATTAAAAAAAAAAAGAGTTTGATGTAATTATAGACTTACAGAAAATTTGCAAGAAAAATACAAAGAATTATTGACACACTGCACACATTTCACTCAGATTTTCCATATATGAACATGTTACCATGCTTGCTTCTCCTTTCTCATTCTCTTCCCCCATCCTCCACACATGTGTGTATACACACACACACACACACACATATATATATATACACAACACATACACGAATACATGAATTAGGAATAAGGGAAAGCTCTTCTGAAGAAAATGTCAACTAATAAATGGAGAAGGAATTGTGGAATTTAAAAAAATCGCCATTTGAGGTTGGTGCAATGGCTCACACCTGTAATCCCAGCACTTTGGGAGGCCAAGGTGGGCGGATCACCTGAGGTCAGGAGTTGAAGACCAGCCTGACCAACATGGAGAAACCCTGTCTCTACTAAAAATACAAAATTAGCCGAGTATGGTGATACATGCCTGAATCCCAGCTACTTGGGAAGCAGAGGCAGGAGAATTGCTTGAACCCAGGAGGTGGAGGTTGTGGTGAGCCGAGATCGCGCCATTGCACTCCAGCCTGGGCAACAAGAGTGAAAAAACAAATCACCATTTGACAATATTAGTAATAATCAGGCAAAAATCATCAAGGGATGCTAAAACTAGCATTCATTGATGCTCAGTGAAAGTGAATGATGGATGAGTAACAGAATATTTACACAGTTTGAAAGGGTCTCCCCAAAAAAACACATATAATTACAGAAAGAAAAACAGTAATTTTATGTTGAAGAAACGGGCAGACACCACCTTAACAAAAGATCAAAGTTAACCTCACTAGTAATGAGATGAACAGGCAATATGTAGTTCCTGATACCATACCCTGAGAAAGACACAGTATCACTTCTATGGTATTCCTCCCCAAATGCATAACCTGAATTAAAAAAATGAGAAAACATTAAACTATCTTAAACTGAGGGACAATCTATTAAATAAATGGCTTATACTTTTAGAATCCTGCTTTGTAAACAAAACTTAGAACTCCCTACAGCCCCACCGGCACAAGGGACTGGATGGGTGTGTTAAGGTGCATGAGGGAGATCAAGTTCTTCAGGGTAACAGCCAGTTTTCTTTTCTTTTTTTTTTTTTTGAGACGGAGTCTTGCTCTGTGGCCTGGGCTGGAATGCAGTGGCTGGATCTCAGCTCACTGCAAGCTCCGCCTCCCAGGTTCACACCATTCTCCTGCTTCAGCCTCCCGAGTAGCTGGGACTACAGACGCCCGCCACCACGCCCAGCTAGTTTTTTCTATTTTTTAGTAGAGACGGGGTTTCACCACGTTAGCCAGGATGGCCTCGATCTCCTGACCTCGTAATCCGCCCGTCTCGGCCTCCCAAAGTGCTGGGATTACAGGCTTGAGCCACCACGCCCGGCCAGTTTTCTTTTTTTTTAATTTAACTTGCACACAATGTATGCACAGGGAGAATCACAGGGCGATTGTTTCTAGGTCTTTTTTGATCTGGGAACACTGAGTCGCTCTCTCAGGAGATGACTGTGCCCATCCAATTGCACTAGTCATGCCAGGGCCAGAGGTGCTGTGCCTACCTGCCACTCCCATGGCTACAGTCACTGACACCAGGGGCCATGAGACCACATCTCTATTGTAAGGTGTTTGGCCAAGGCGAAGGCCTTGAACTCTAGAGGGAGTACTCTAGAATTTGGGGGCATTTTCCAAAAGGCATCACTACCTTTTGGAAGAGGACAAAAGGAATCACTACCCAGTGCAGAAGGCGGAAATACCTTGGCTCTGGGGAGTAAGAATTGGGAAGTTAAGCTGATTCAGAAAAAGAAAAGTGTAGTTTCATAATGACAATGTAAGAGATAACTACTGAGCAGAGTTCAGTCTTTCTGAGGTGAATTGGAAGAAGAGGAGGAGACACTGTAGCTACAACGCTTCCCTCATGCATTTCCTGGTCTTCCTCATGCCACCCTTAGGCTCCTAACCAAGTCTAGGGATGGGTCCAGATGGGGGATGGGCTTCCATCTTGGAAGCATCTCTGGCTCCAGGGCAATGGGTTTTCCTGTCTCCTCTGGGGGAACAGTGAGAAGGACGCAGCCTCTTGGGTTGTTTTCTAGTGACCTATGGAATGACAAGCTCCAGTGCTTATTACTACACCAAAGTGATGTCTGAGCTCTTCTTACATACCGCATCAGACACTGGAGTCTCCTTTCAGGCCATCAGCAGCATGGCAGACTTCTGGGATGTGAGTATAAGATCTTTTCTACCCCTCCCCTCTCTTTCTCAATGGCCTGAGGCCACAGGTTAGACAATGGATCAGACCTTATGCTGGGAAATCAGGTCAGTCAGGGATCAGACTGAGTCAAAGGGCCAGGTTGAATTAATGGGTTAGGCTAGAGTTCAGGTGGAGGTGGGTAAGGGATTGATTAATACAGCGATCAGGGAATTAAACCAGGAGTTAGACTAGTATCGGGAGTCAGAGGTAAGGCTGAACTTCAAAACGAATTTTAAATAAAGAGCAGGGCCACTTCAGATCAGACTCTGGTCAAAGTTCATTGGTCAATGGAGGAGTTTTAAAAAGCAGGCCAGGCACGATGGCTCACACTTGTAATCCCAGCACTTTGGGAGGCTGAAGGAGGCAAATCACCTGAGGTCAGTTGTTCAAGACCAGCCTAGACAACATGGTGAAACCCTGTCTCTACTAAAAATACAAAAATTAGCTGGGTGTAGTGATGCATGCCTGAAATCCCAGCTACTTGGAAGGCTGAGGCATGAGAATCGCCTGAACCCGGGAGGCAGAGGTTGTAGTGAGCCGAGATTATGCCACTGCACTCCAGCCTGGGTGACAGAGTGAGACTCCATCCCTTAAAATAATGATAATAATAATAATAATAATAATACTTTTTTTTAAAGCAGACTAGAGACAAGCTGGGGAGTCAGAGGATGAGGGCAAAGGTTATCCTAAGGGTAGGGGGTCAGGAGGAGGCTGGGTAAGATTCAAGCCAGCTTGTGGTTCAGTTTGCCCAGGGCCCACTACTGGACAGTTTATATTGGACCAAATGGTACAACAACCAGAGCCTGGGCCATGGCTCCCACTCCTTCATCTACTATGAGAACCTGCTGCTGGGGGTTCCGAGGCTGCGGCAGCTAAAGGTCCGCAATGACTCCTGCGTGGTGCATGAAGACTTCCGGGAGGACATTCTGAGCTGCTATGATGTCTACTCTCCAGACAAAGAAGAACAACTCCCCTTTGGGCCGCTCAATGGCACAGCGTGAGTGAGCCTGTCCTACCAATGTCACAGGGCTTGCCCCTCCAAACCTGACACCATCCCAAGGTATGGGAACCACTTTCACTGAGGCTTAAAGAGCCTCGAGAGCACTTCAGGGGACTTCAGGGGGCATCTCCCTGAATCCCAGCTGTGGCTGTTTGGGGACCTTGGTCTGTGTCACTCAGGAACAGAGGAGGTAGGTTAGCAAACACAGCCATAGCCTCCAGACTTGTTCCCACACACAGGTCGCAATCACACTTGTCCTACCTTGCATGCAGTTCTTCCAGGGAAAGCTTCCTTTCTTGCCTAGAAGTTGGTTAGGGGTATAGAGAATGGGTGAAATTGAAAAGCCCAACGCTTGAGATTGATACGTGGAGCAGCAAGGGGTCAAGGATGGATGATGAATTAGGGAAGGAGAAAAGGGTGGACAGGACAGGATGGAAGAGGGAGGAAATAAACACCCAGGATAGAAAGTTTAGTGGATAGAATGGAGAAACATGGGGTGAAGGAGCCTGATGTGCAGTCACAGAGCTGGAAGGAGCTTTTCCTTCTGGTCCAGGTGCTTCCCTTAGGGGGACTATTCAAGGTGGGCCAAAAGTGGGGCTTGGCTTTGTCATCCAAATCTTTGAGTGACATAGTGAAAAATCAGATTTGCATTTGAGTTTCAGTTCTGTCATTCATAGCTGCATTATTTCGGTAACCTCTTTCATAGTTTTCTCTTCTGCAAAATGTGGATAATAGTCACCCTCCCTTCTCAAATGGTTGTTAGTATCAAACAGAATAATAAATGATACACTATATATGTATATATCACATATCATATACACACACACACACACACACACACACAATATGTAAACCTGTAAAGCCCAGACAATAATAAAGCATTGTCATTGCCTTGGAAGATGAACTTTTGGGCTGGCTCAGCTGGCATTTTCTGTGGCAGGTGGACATACCACTCGCAGGATGAGTTGGGGGGCTCCTCCCACTGGGGCAGGCTCACAAGCTACAGTGGAGGTGGCTACTACCTGGACCTTCCAGGATCCCGACAGGGTAGTGCAGAGGCTCTCCGGGACCTTCAGGAGGGGCTGTGGCTGGACAGAGGCACTCGGGTGGTGTTCATCGACTTCTCAGTCTACAATGCCAACATCAATCTTTTCTGTGTCCTGAGGTGAGCCACCTTTCCCTACTTCATCCCCCCTTCCCTGGCTCCTGGTTCCCGTCTCTTGTGCATGAGACCCTTCTCTAAACTCATACCCTGTGGTGAGCGTGGAGAGGAGAGGAAGTGGGAGGAGCTGTCCCAGCCCAGGCTCTACTAGATGTCTCTCCCTCCCCCCATAGGCTGGTGGTGGAGTTTCCAGCTACAGGAGGTGCCATCCCATCCTGGCAAATCCGCACGGTCAAGCTGATCCGCTATGTCAGCAACTGGGACTTCTTTATTGTTGGCTGTGAGGTCGTCTTCTGCGTCTTCATCTTCTACTATGTGGTGGAAGAAATCCTGGAGCTCCACATTCACCGGCTTCGCTACCTCAGCAGCATCTGGAACATACTGGACTTGGTGGTCATCTTGGTGAGGGACAGATATCTAGGACTTGGGACATTCTGGGGGGAGGAGGGGGTTCTACCCTGATAGGGGTTCCAAGTTCTTCCTTTTGGAGCCCTAAGCCCTCCTTCTGACTTTTGGTTAAATCATCATTTAACAGCTCCCTAAGTGAGATGGAGATGTTCCCCTTTCTCAGCCCTTGGGAAACCCTGTCTCTCACATCTCCTCTCCTCCTCACCCGTTATCTGAGCCCTGCTCTTTCTTTTTTTTTTTTTTACTATATGCTGTTCCTTGTCTTTTACGACCTGTTCTGTGGAAACCCATGCCTTTTGTCTTCTATTCAAATATTCTGCCCCTTCATCTTCATCTCCCTCCTATTAACAGGACACATTCATTTCCTGACCAAAGCTTGGAAGTGGTGGGAGCGGAAGGAAATGACTGGTTCCAGTTCCCTACAGCCCTTTACAATCTATATATTAATATTTACCACTGGCCCCAAACCCTTCTCTTGGGCTTTAGAACACTTTAGATGCTCCCCAGTCATCCTACCCAGTTCTATTTGAACCTGAGATAGTGAACAAGTCAGCAAGGAAGACTTTTTTCTCACCTGTCTTACCTACCCTGGCTCTTCCTTGGGGCCTCATCTTGGAACTTCCCTTGAGATCCCCTTGCCTTCTCTGACACCCCCATGACCCCTGTGTGACAGCTCTCCATTGTGGCTGTGGGCTTCCACATATTCCGAACCCTCGAGGTGAATCGGCTCATGGGGAAGCTCCTGCAGCAGCCAAACACATATGCAGACTTTGAGTTCCTCGCCTTCTGGCAGACACAGTACAACAACATGAATGCTGTCAACCTCTTCTTCGCCTGGATCAAGGTACCTGGCACTCTCACACCCAGCTTTGCTTCAAGGCATGCTCATTCTCCCTTCTTTTTTCCTTCTTCTTCTTCTTTTTTTTTCTCTTTTTGAGATGGAGTCTCGCTCTACTGCCCAGGCTGGAGTGAAGTGGCACAATCTCGGCTCACTGCAACCTCCGCCTCCTGAGTTCAAGTGATTCTCCTGCCTCAGCCTCCTGAGTATCTGGGACTACAGGCGCCTACCACCACGCCTGGCTAATTTGTGTATTTTTTGTCGAGACGAGGTTTCACCTCATTGGTCAGGCTGGTCTCGAACTCCTGACCTCAGGTGATCCGCCAACCTCAGCCTCCCAAAGTGCTGGGATTGCAGGAGTGAGCCACCATGCCTGGCTTTTTTTTTTTTTTTTTTTTAAAGACAGAGTCTCTCTAGAGTGCAGTGGTGCAATCTCAGCTCACTGCAACTTCCACCTCTCAGGTTCAAGTGATTCTCTGCCTCAGCCTCCCAAGTAACTGGAATTACATGTGTGTACCACCACGTCCAGCTAATTTTTGTGTCATTCTCCCTTCTTCAATATGTGTCTCATTTTCTTTGTCTGGCTTGGGAATTCCTGTGGCTTCCATAGGCCCTTGGCATGGTCTTTTCAACACTTTTCCCTTTTCCTTCTTCATGCCTTGATTCAACATGGTCCTTCCAGATATTCAAGTACATCAGCTTCAACAAAACCATGACCCAGCTCTCCTCCACGCTGGCCCGCTGTGCCAAGGACATCCTGGGCTTCGCCGTCATGTTCTTCATTGTTTTCTTCGCCTATGCCCAACTCGGCTACCTGCTTTTCGGGACCCAAGTGGAAAACTTTAGCACTTTCATCAAGTGCATGTGTGTGTCCTGCCCCCTTCACTCCTTCACTCCTCCCTGGCCCCTCACCCTCCAGCTCCATGGGTGTATGTATCCTTGGAGAAGATGAGTATGTGCGTGTGGGCATGTCTGCGTTTAAAGCATCTGTGTGAGCGTCTCCGGAAGCCCTGGTGTGTGTGTGCTCAAATAATCTAAGCACCCTGCACTGTGTCTATCAGATTGGGGTGGACGTGTGGTGAGGGGTCTGTCTGTGGTTAGGAAAGTGGGATAAGGGGGTGTTTATTAGGCTCTAGGTAAAGCCCAGACCTGGTCTCTCAGTTTCACTCAGTTCCGGATAATCCTCGGGGACTTTGACTACAATGCTATTGACAATGCCAACCGCATCCTGGGCCCTGCCTACTTTGTCACCTATGTCTTCTTCGTCTTCTTCGTGCTCCTGGTGAGGGTCTCTCTGAGGGGTGGGGACATAGAGGGCCTGCAGGGTGGAGTTTTTGTCCCAGTATGTCCCTCACTCAAGATTGATAAGTTCCTTAAATCAAGGATGGATAGTGAGTGGGGGGGGCGGGGTGGGGGCAGATGTCTGGATCTTCTGAGAGATGGTTAATGTAGTATTAACCAGTTTGCAGGTTTGCAGAGTATAAGGGAACCTGCAGACTCCCTCAGTAAAATCAAACCCTCATTCTCCAAGGATGAAAAGGGGAGAAAAGTGCCTCATGAGGAGTAGTAGCTGCACCTGGAAGCTTCTATGACTGTCCTCCAAGACTCCCCTTCTTCTGGGGATCTCATGCTGGTTTCTACTGCCACTACTTGGTAGTTCTCTCTCCCTGCCAACCAGGAATAATCTGGATTTTAATTAATTAATTTATTTATTTTAGACAGGGTCTCACTCTGTCACCCAGGCTGGAGTGCAGTAGTGCAATCTTAGCTCACTGCAACCTCTACCTCCCGAGCTCAAACTATCCTCCCACCTTAGCTTCCTGAGTAGATAGGACCACTGGCATGGTAGGGAGCCACCACACCCAGCCAATTTTTGTATTTTTTGTAGAGACAGGGTTTTGCTATGTTGCCCAGGCTGGTCTCTAACTCCTGGACTCAAGCAATCTGCCTGCCTTGGCCTCCCAAAGTGCTGGATTACAGGTGAAGGCCACTGTGCCTGGCTCTTGGATTTTATTCTTACTAACAAGGCCGGTAATTTTCTTTATTTGATCAATGGATGGGGATACAGATATGGATTGGGGGGTAGATGGTAAAGAGATCATAATTGTACTCTCACCCTGAAAAGCTTCTAGTTCCAATGATTGATGGGCCCTTATATGAAGGAGGTCTGTGGCATATGTTAGGGTATCTCTGTGGTCAGAAAGGCTACTGCAGCAACTGAGAGTGAGGACACCAGGTTGGTCAAGAAGCATGATCCATCTCTAACAGAATTGTGCTGAAAGGCTGGGCTCTGGGGACCCTGAGAGGCAGGGATTGGTGGGCTGCCGAGCTGGGATTGAGAGCACTGACTCCTTTGGAACACAAGTCTTGGACATTAATGGGGTCAGTGGGCTCAATCCTTCCAGTGGGTCTGGAGGTGAGGACCCAGGTCCCCACTTTATTTTTCAGAACATGTTCCTGGCCATCATCAATGACACATATTCAGAGGTCAAGGAGGAGCTGGCTGGACAGAAGGATGAGCTGCAACTTTCTGACCTCCTGAAACAGGTGACTGCTCAGTCTCCTTGAGCTACACATTTCCATCAGTGCCGCAGTCTAACTAAGGCTCTGTGTCCTGGTCTGTTCCTGACTGACTGAGGTGCCTGTGCCCTCGTGTGCATTTAATTTATCTTTGGAAGCCTGGCATACTATGAGTGGGGCTGGGGGCCAGGGATGTGTGAGCAGCTTGTGAGAACTTGTGCCTACTTCCTTTCCCTTTCAGGGCTACAACAAGACCCTGCTAAGACTGCGTCTGAGGAAGGAGAGGGTTTCGGATGTACAGAAGGTCCTGCAGGGTGGGGAGCAGGAGATCCAGTTTGAGGATTTCACCAACACCTTAAGAGAGTGAGCAACCAGAGACCCGGCCTTCTCTAATACCAGTCTCTTGAGTCCTCAACCCTCAACCATACTTCATTTGCCTATAAGCCTTTGGTTTTGGTTTAGGGGCCTCTGATCCTGACTTGCAGGCTTCAGATACGTGCCCGTAGGTCTCTGCTCCTGACCTTCAGAACTGTGCCCTTGGTTTAAAGATCTCTGACCATGTTCTATAACATCCTGGATCTTGTTGAACAACTCTTAGGAACCAATGTAATAATTCCCTAATCATTGAATACACACCCCACTCCCACAAAACTCTGATTTTTGTTCTATGCTTCCCCACGAACACTCATCTATTCCTTTAGCTATTCACTCCCTGATTCCCAGTCAAACATATTAATACACATTGAACAAATACATTGTGAGCACCAGCTGCAGATCAGGCACTAATAGACAACCTAATTTTATTTTATTTTATTTATTTATTTATTTTTTGAGACAGAGTCTTGCTGTGTTGCCCAGGCTGGAGTGCAGTTGCACAATCTTGGCTCACTGCAACCTCAGCTTTCCCGGGGTCAAGCGATTCTCATGCCTCAGCCTCCTGAGTAGCTGGGACTACAATCATGTGCCAGGACACCTGGCTAATTTTTGTATTTTTAGTAGAGATGGGATTTTGCCATGTTGGCCAGGCTGGTCTCAAACTCCTGGCCTCAAGTGATCCACCTACCTCAGCCTCCCAAAGTGCTGGGATTAGGAGACAACATAATTAAATGGGACAAAGTCTTTGTTTCCTAAGAACTCATAGACTTGCAAATAAACTGAATCACAGAAGAAGTTCAACAGAAGTTACTGGGAGTAGAGGGTGATCAATTCTATCTCTGAGCTTAAGGGAAGGCTTCCTGGAAGAGGTAATGTCTAAATAGGGTATTGGAGGATGGATAGCTCACAAGTGGACAAACAGAGGAAGGCTGTTCCAAGAAGAGATGAAAACACATATGAAAGCATAGAGGTCTGAAACCAAGCAACATACACAGGAGGAATAAGTAGTTGAGCATTGCTAAGGTATTAAATCAAGGGGCAGGGACAGGGGGTGGTCATAGCAGGAGATGAGACGAGAGAAACAGGCAAGGGCCACACTGAGAAAGGCCACACTACCACTCTGCCAAAAGAACAGGGTGGCAGAAGGGATTTCAAAAAGGGACGTTTTTAGACCTGCATATTAGAAAGGTTAATTACTTTAGTTGTATTGTGGACGATGAATTTCAGGGGTAGGGAGTAAAGGGAAAGCTGGGGGATAGCAGGCTATTTAGAGACAAACAGATTTTGCAATAATCCCTGTAGAAGCTCATGAGGCCCTGAACCTAGTGAGCAGGAGTCAGGAGAGGAAGAAGAAATAGAACCAAGTGTTTTCTTGGGGGTAAGATTGCTAGACTTTGGAGAACCTTCTTTTCTAGAAAGCAAAACTTTTGCCAGAGTCAAGCAAAAGAGTGAGGAAGTCCATAACTGAGAGGTCACAGCCAGAGCTGGGCAGAAATCATTTCATCATCCTTTTCTCAGACTGGGACACGCAGAGCATGAAATCACTGAGCTCACGGCCACCTTCACCAAGTTTGACAGAGATGGGAATCGTATTCTGGATGAGAAGGAACAGGAACAAATGCGACAGGACCTGGAGGAAGAGAGGGTGAGCTGGGTTGATGGATGGAGAGACAGTGAAAGGAAATAGCTCACCCTCCCCTTCCCCCAACACACCTAGAACACAAACCCAACCTGAAAACTCTCCCATAGACAGTAAAGATCTCTCTAGAATAGTAGTTCCCAAACTGCTGCACATAAGAATACCCTGGGGGGCCTTTAAAAATCTTCATACTCAGGACACACACTCTAGACCAATTAAACCAGAATCTCTGGGTGTGGGGCCCAGACATCAGTACTTTTAAAAACTCTCTAGGTGATTCCAGTACATAGCTAAGGTTGAGAACCATGCTTTAAAATACAGGCTCAGGGAAAAATGACCAATTGCCCAAGAATCACTGATAATTCCCTCAGAGGACTTACCTTCTTCTGGGAATTTTCAAACTCAGATTCTTGGCTGTCCCTACTCTGCCTGCTCCATCCCAATCCAGTGTAGACCAAAAAAAGTCAAAGGCAGGGTGACAGCAGTCTAGAAAGTGCCAAGAATACTGGTAGTGTCCCTCCTCTGCTAAAATGAGTTGGCCTCTAGTAAACACCTCATCCATCAAGGCTTCTAGGATCTTGTGTTTTCTTTGAGAGGTGACTCCTCCAGAGGTTGGTCCGGCACCACCACCCTGACCCTATTGTCTCCAGAGTCTGGGAGGGAAGGGGAATAGCAAGAACTAGAACCTGAGGCTTGATCCTGAGATCCTGGTAGAGGGGGTGATAGAACAGGAGCTGATGGCTTCCCAGAGTTATCTCCTCCCCTCTAACCTCTGACTTCCTGAGCAGGTGGCCCTCAACACTGAGATTGAGAAACTAGGCCGATCCGTTGTGAGCACCCCACAAGGCGAGTCTGGTCCAGAGGCTGCCAAAGCAGGAGGCTGGGTTTCAGGAGAAGAATTCTACATGTATGTGCAGCCAAGAAGGACTGGCTCAGGGCTGGCAACACTTCTATTATGATACCCTATCTTGTACTTTTCCCCACAACTTTCCAATTCTCTGTCTTACCCCAGGGAGAACCTCTGCTCCCCTTTAATTCTGCCTGCAAGGCTGGGTCTTCCCTTCCTGTTCCAATCCGGACACATGCCCTTCTGTGAACCCTGCCTCTTTAGACATCCAGTCCCCAGACACAGATTTCTGCTCCATTAGTCTCTCTCAAATCCCGCACAGGCTCACAAGGAGAGTTCTGCAGCTGGAGACTGTGCTGGAAGGCGTAGTGTCCCAGGTTGATGCTGTCGGCTCAAAGTTGAAAATGCTGGAGACGAAGGGGTGGCTGGTTCCCTCCCCAGGCGTGGTGAGTGGCCCTTCACCTGGTCCTCCTAGTTCTTCATAGCTGAACTCTGCCATCTTTTCCACTCAGTGGGTGGGGCAAGAGTATTTTTGAAAGACCTATGTTTTCAGGCTCCTGGGGAAACATGTTTACAGTGGTCAGCCTATCAGCAGAGATGGGTCATGGAGATAAGGCCTGGAAGTTGCTTGCCCTGGCCTAAGGGCTGCCTTGGCCACTCTGAGATGGTCTGTGTCAGTCTGTTTGGGCTGATATAATACATTATCATAGATTGGGTGGCTTATAAGCAACACAGGTTTGTTCCTCACAGTTTGGGAGGCTGGGAAGTCTAAGATCAAGATGCCAGTAGATTCAGTATTTGTTGAGGGCCCACTTCCTGATTCATAGACAGCTGACCTCTTGCTGTGCCCTTTCATGGTAGAAGGAGTAAGGGAAGTCTATTTTATTATTTTATTTTATTTATTATCATTTTTTGAGATGGAGTTTTGCTCTTGTTGGCCAGGCTGGAGTGCAATGGCACGATCTTGGCTCACTGCAACCTCCACCTCCTGGGTTCAAGTGATTCTCCTGCCTCAGCCTCCCAAGTTGCTGGGATTACAGGCATGCGCCACCACGCCCAGCTAATTTTGTATTTTTAGTAGAGATGGGGTTTCTCCATGTTGGTCAGGCTGGTCTCGAACTTCTGAGCTCGGGTGATCCACCCACTTCGGCCTCCCAAAATGCTGGGATTACAGGCATGAGCCCATTCATATGTGCTACATACTCACTATCTAATCCCCTCCCAAAGGTCCCACCTCCTAATACTATCACATTGGGGGTACAATTTCAAAGGATGAATTTGGGAGGGATGCAAACAGTCTATAGCAGTCTGAGTTCTCTGGAATCAGATACAGAGAAAAGAAAAGTGGTACACAAACTATTTCTTCAAATGATTTGTCCCTTTCTTCTTCCAACAGGAGGAACAAGCTATTTGGAAGCACCTGCAGCCAGCCCCAGCTGTGACCCCAGACCCTTGGGGAATCGAGGGTGGGCAGGAGAGTAGTGAGGAAGGGGGCCTAAAGCATCAGACAGCAGGCTCCCCTCTCTCTGCCTCCCCACAGGCCCCCTCACCACATCCCCTGCACTTCTAGGACAACAGGTCCCATCATGGCTGCTGCTGAGCCCCACCCAGAATCTGGCCTTTTGAGCCAATGTTTGTGTGTGTGGTGGGCATCATGCTTAGGCTTGTGACTCAGTGTTTCTGTGTGTCGCCACATAGCTCTGTGAAATAACATCTTCCACTGGGCCTTTTACTCCCTGTGTACTTAGCTCTGTGTGTTAATTAAAAAAAAAAAAAAAATTAGCAAACAGGATAAAGGGAGGGAGGGTAATGGCTCTTCCTAAGCACCTGGATAGCCATGGTTTGTGAAAAAGGTAGAAACCAAGACAGCAGGCAGTATCTACATGTCTTCCTACTTCCCAGTGAATCTTATTCTTATCCTTTGTGCATCCCAAGATCTGTTACTAGCACCCATGGGTTTCTCGTTTTCCCCTATAGAGGTTCCCTATAAAAGAGAGAGGAAGCCTTAGAGGACAGGAGACTCTCACCTGGTGAGATTCCAATGTTGCAGAGGAATTAAGTGTGAGGCACTCCTGGAGCAAAGGCTATGAAGGATCTTCTGCAAGAGGCTGCCTCCTGGTCCACTGAACCTGGGAACTGAGTGGGCTTTAACCAGGAGATAAAAATGGAGCCTGAAGGGAATCAGGCAAGGAAATGACCTCAGGATTCAGAGATCTTTGAATTAATATGTGGTGGGTTCTGACATTATTCTTCCATAAGACCATGTGGGTTTCCATGGTGGCTATCAATAAAACTCCTTAGGAAAACTAGGAGTTTGCATTTGCTTCTGGTATTATAGAGGGAAAAAAGGCTGAAACTGTGGGCCATCCATGTGCCTGGGCTGGAATAGTTCATGCTCTCTAGGAGGTATAGAGTAGGTGCAGTGATGTGAAGGAGCTGGGCTACCACAGGAATCCTCAAATAAGAACTTCTAGGCCCAGCACGGTGGCTCACGCTTGTAATCTCCACACTTTGGGAGGCTGAGATGGGTGGATCACTTGAGGCCAGAAGTTCCAGACAAGCCTGGGCAAAATACTGAAACCCTGTCTTTACTAAAAACACAAACAAATTAGCTGGGTGTGGTGGCACGTGCCAGTAATCCCAGCTACTTGGGAGGCTGAGGCATGAGAATTGTTTGAACTCGGAAGGTGGAGGTTGCAGTGAGCCAAGCCGAGATTGCGCTACTTTACTCCAGCTTGGGTGACAGAGCGAGACTCTGTTTCAAAAAAAAGAACTGCTGGTTCGCAGGAATGGCTTGAAATAGTGGCTACTATGGTTGCACCATGGGAAAAGTGAGGACAGGTGACAAGTGAGACTCAGTCCTCAGAGTGGAGACAGTCAGGGTAGGAGGGCTGGGGATAAGGGGTAGCTGGTGTGTGTGTGTGTATGCATATGGTGTACTGGCATCGGGGTGGGGTGAGAAGGTGCAGATGGAGGATAACCAGGGATAAGATAAGAAACTCCTACACCAAGATTTTGGGTGTCCAGGAGCCTGCCTGAGGCCTGTTGAATATCTCCTCTCCCTTCTTCTGTGGCCTTTATCCCTCCTCATTTTGCACCTTCGATTGCTCCCCAGTCACTTCTTCTCATCTACCTCTTTCACTCACTCCTGTTCTCCCATCCCATTAAGTACTCTGTACACCTAGGCGGCTTGTGAAACAGTTTAAATGCAATTAAGATAACCAGAGTGTATCCTCAGCCCTAAAAAAGTTACAGTCCAAACTTTCTTCAAGAAAGGCTGTATCAACTGAAGAGAAGTAGATGCCTGTCTGCAGTTTTAAGAAATAGGGGCCAGTGAGGTGGTGTTAACCCAGGACATTGGGAGGGAGAGTATTTAGGACCAGGGATGAATGCCTGAAGGTTTCCCCCAAAGAGTGGACGAGACAACCTGTAAAACTTTGGATTTCCTGAGCCATCTTTTGATGACTAACTCCAGTGCGGAGTGTCATGGGAGGGGGCAACCTGTCTTTAGTGGTTTTGTTCAGCAGGCCACAAACAGGGTTGACTATTCCCAGACGGGTCATGAGTGGTACAAGACGAGTGATCCCTCCAGGGTGTGACTGTAGGGATGAGCCAGCCCTCAGTCCCAGACGTCGCGACTGTTGGCAGTGGATCGATTCACAACAGCCTGGCGTAGCTTCAGTTTCGGCTCCGGAATCACCCTTTGCTGTGTCATAGACCTGAAGCTGGACTGGACTGCGAGGCGCAGGACTGCAGGGCCGGCCGGGTGGGCGGGGCACACCCAGTGCGCATACGCAGCACCCCGGCCCGGAAACAGCGCAGGGTCAGCCATGGCGGCTGCAGCAGAGGGCGTACTGGCTACCCGGCGTGATGAGCCCGCCAGAGGTACCCGGAATGGATGAGGAGGAAGCGTCCGGTGGGGGGCCTGGGGCTCCGTCTCGGGAGGGCGAGGTTGAGTGTGTGGTTGGCTCACCTGGCAGGAACGGGCTGGTGGCAGGAATGCACTTGTCTCTGCGCGCGAGTGTTTGTCCTGTCAGGGTGACTGGGATGGTTTAGCAGGGGTGCCGGGTATCGGCGAGGGGCTGTGCGAGGGAGGCGAATTGGTGTGTCAGATGGGCAGGGACGCCGTGAAGGACTTGAAATTATGGCAGATGGAGAATGGAGCCGACTTGATGGAATGAAGGCAAGTGGAGGGATGTCGGAACAGGCAGTTTTGGCTGGATTAGCACCGGGTGTAGGCGGGACACTTAGTCATTCTCCCTTGGCCCAGACGATGCCGCCGTGGAGACAGCTGAGGAAGCAAAGGAGCCTGCTGAAGCTGACATCACTGAGCTCTGCCGGGACATGTTCTCCAAAATGGCCACTTACCTGACTGGGGAACTGACGGGTAAGGCTGGGTCTGGGTTGATTGGGGTGCGGTTTGGCCCGAGAGGCCTGGGAGATGGTTAACAGCATCAGTCTGCAGCTCCGTTCCTACCCTGCATGCCCTGAGACAGGCCTCTTGGAAGTTTGGGGACGTCATGAATGGGAGAGAAAGAGAATACAACTCTGCAGGCCTCTGTAACATAGACTAATGAGAAAACAATGACAAAAAAGAATTAATATCCAGCAACATTAATCAAGAAGTGCTTCCTTGGGGAAAGTGTATTTTGAGCAGGGTTGTGAAGGGAACTGTTGGTGGAAAAGGGGGAGATGATACAACTAGTGATGACGCGGTATGTGCAAGCAGTGTGTTTGGCTAAAGCAGATGTGTTTACTGGGATAAAGGGTAATGAGGAACGGGGAATGACCTGCAGATTTAGGGACCTATTAAGTTGGTCTGAGGATTTGATAACCCACCCTTTGGGACATGACTAGTGTTTGATCGTTTCCCAGTGGACACATGACCTATGTGTGGAGGAGGATCAGAAAGTGAAGTATGGACCGGGCGCGGTGGCTCACACCTTTAATCTCAGCATTTGGGAAGCCGAGGCTGGTGGATCACTTGAGGTCAGGAGTTTGAGACCAGCCTGGGCAAAATGGCGAAATCCTGTCTCCACTAAAAGTACAAAAGTTAGCTGGCCGTGTTGGCAGGTGCCTGTAATCCCAGCTACTGGGGAGGCTGAGGCAGGAGAATCACTTGAACCCAGGAGGTGGAGGTTGCAGGTTGCAGTGAACTGAGATCATGCCACTTGCACTCCAGCCTGTGTGACAGAGTGAGACTCCATCTCAAAAAAAAAAAAAAAAAGAAAAAAAGAAAAAAGAGAAAGAAAGTGAAGTCTGGGCCAGTACAGCATCTCAAAAACATTTATTAAATTGTTTCACTTCTCCAGAAAATTACTGTCAGCTAAATTTGTGAATGAGAATCTATGAGAAAAGGCTTGATACAGAATAGTAGCGTTGTGAATCTGTAATTTTTTTTTCTTTTTCTGTTTTTAAGAGACAGGGTCTCACTATGTTGCCTGGGCTGGTCTTGAACTCCTGAGCTCAAGTGATCCTCTTTCCATCTATTTTGGTTTTAAGCCTGGTATCCAGTCTTAGTCTGCTTCCATCCCTCAATATCTACTTGTACAAGTCCTATAAATTCCACTTCTGTAATGTTCTTGCTCCCATGCTCTCCTTTCCATTCCTTTTACCACCACTCTGCCTGAGATCTTCATTACTTTTCTTTTATTATTATTATTATTATTGTTATTTTTTTTAAATATGACCAGGCATGGTGGCTCACGCCTGTAATCCCAGCAATTCAGGAGGCTGAGGTGGGTGGATCACCTGAGGTCAGGAGTTTCAGACCAGCCTGGTCAACATGGCGAAACCCTGCCTCTATAAAAATGTAAAAATTAGCCAGGTGTGGTGGTGCACTCCTGTAATCCCAGCTACTCGGGAGGCTGATGCGGGAGAATCACTTGAACTGGAGAGGTGGAGGTTATAGTGAGCTGTGATCGTGCCGTTGCACTCCAGCCTGGGCGACGGAGGGAGACTCTGTCCTAAATAAATAAATAATAGAGACGAAGTCTGCTCCGTTGCCCAAGCTGGTTTTGAACTAATGGCCTCAAGTGATCCTAATGCCTCAGCTTCCCAAGATGCTGGGATTACAGGTGTGAGCCACTGTGCCCAGCTGTGACTCTCTAAGTTATCAGCCTGATTATTTATTTGTTTGTTATTTTTAGCAAGAGAAACCAGGTAACAAAATGTAGACCTTTGGCTTCCCTTTAACAATTCCAAAGATTTGGCGCTACTAGCCCCAGCATTCTTTCAACTATAATTGACTAGAGCTGAGCAGCTGCCTCTTTTAAAAGGACTAGTGCTATCTAATTTGTCCTTACCACTTCCTGTTTTCTCCCCTGAGACACTGAGAACTAGTGTCAAGTGCCATTGATCACTGTTATTTTTATTAGTAGCAGTACAGAAATGGTTTTCTATACCAATGCCTCTGTCAAAACTGGTAAAGCAAATGATGGGCAAAGAGGACCACATATTCCAAGAAGTAAGGGGAAGCATATCTCTTCGTGGAAGTGAATAATTTTCTTATGCATTTAATGTGCAAACACTTGGCTTACTTTACTCATTTACATTATCTTGCTGGCTTCTAGGTGTTTGAATACATCACCCCTGTTTTATTTTATTTTATTTAGATGGAGTTTTCACTCTTGTTGCCCAGGCTGGAATGCAGTGGCACAGTCCCGGCTCACTGCAACCTCTGTCTCCCCGGTTCAAGCAATTTTCCTGTCCCAGCCTCCCGAGTAGCTGGGTTTATAGGTACATGCCACCACGCCTGGCTAATTTTTTTGTATTTTTACTAGAGATGGGGTTTCTCCATGTTGGCCAGGCTGGACTCGAACTCCTGACCTCAAGTGATCCACCACCTTGGCCTCCCAAAGTGCTGGGATTATAGGTGTGAGGTGCAATGCCTAGCCGTGACCTTTGTTTTAGAGAGACTAATTTGATAGCAGTATCAATATGAGAGTATAGATATGGGGGAGAGAGAACAGAAAGAGATGAGCAATAATTCAGATGAAAAGTAATAGAGGACCAGGCACTGTGGCTCATGCCTGTAATCCTAGCACTTTGGGAGGCAGGAGGATTGCTTGAGGCCAGTAGTTCAAGACCACCCTGGGCAACATAGCACGACTCCATCCTTGTAGTCTTGTCTTTTCCCCTGCCATGCAGAGGTTACATGCTCCAAGTAATCTAATAATAATAAAAGAAAAGTAATGATGATCTGAGGCAGAGTGGTGGTAAAAGGAATGGAAAGGAGAGCATGGGTACAAGAACATTACAGAAATGGACTGTATAGGACTTGATTAAGTAGATATTGAGGGATGGAAGCAGACCAAGATGTATCTGAGGTTTTAAGCCTGGGTGGTGCCATCAGCCAAAATAGCTGGAAAGAGGAACCATGTTTAGTGTGAAAATATTTTCAGTTTTGGTTTGACTGCTTGTTGATGCAACTAGGGAACTCAGGTGACTTATACATTGGATTCCAGAGCTCAGAGACTGATCAGAAAACAAGAAACAGATTTCAGAGTCACTTTCATAGTGGTGCGATTGGAGGCTGTGCAGGATGAGATTGCCAAGGAAGAGCTTAGAAGTAGGTAAGAGAGCCTAGGCTAAAATGTCAGGGAATGTGTATATGGTGCACTTAATTTGTTTTTAATAACACTTAACATACCTAGGTTTCCAAATGATTTATTATATAATTAATTTTAAGCAAATGGTTCTTTTCCTATGATTGTTATTCTTACTTGCACAAATGCTTTATTGAATTTAAGAGTAAATTGATATTTCCTCTTAAACTAGGCTAGTTTCTAGCATAATCCTGGGAATACCCATAGGTATGTGCTACCCACATAAACATCAGTTACGTGTTACAGCTGAGAAAAAGCTGAGCGCTGATAGTTAAGGGGGTCTGATAAGAAAGGATCTGGCATAGAAATCTAAGAAGAGCAGTTAGAGATTAGAAAATCGGTATAGTACAATGCTATAGCAGCCAAAAGAAATGAGCATTTCTCAAAGAGAAAGATCAGTAATGTCCGAGACAATGAGAGGTTTAAGAGGATAAGAACTGAGCAAATGCCATGGATTTGGTGGTTAGCAGGGCACTGATGACCTTGGAGCATGTAATCTCTGGATGGTAGGGCTAAAGACCAGACTGCAAGGGTATATGCAAGTAAATGTTAAGGAAGAGGATGTAGTGAGTGTCAGCTACTTTTTCAAATTGTTTAGCAGCGAAGCTCCTTTGCTTTACTGAGCAAATGATATAGGTGTAGCAGAATAGAGAGAGTGCTTTTGAGCTGGAGGAAATCTGAATATATTGCTATATAGAGAGGAAGGTGCCAGGAGAGAGGGAGAATTTGGAAGTGCAAGTGAAAGGAGATGATTGAAGAGAGGCCCTGAAGAAGTAGAAGTGTTTGGGATCAAGGCCACAAGAGGAGGGGGCTGTCTTGGCAAGAATAGAAACACTTCTGCCTCTTGGGAAGATATTAAGATCCAGAGAAGTTTAGAAGTAAGGCAGAGAGAAAAACAAAAAACAAAAGAAGTAAGGCAGAGAGGTTGAAGCAGCTTATGTTTATAGACTTGGCCTTGGGAAAGTTGGAGTAGAGGCCATTTGCTTTGAATGGGGATAGGGAAAGAACTGAGGATATGAGAAGCAGACAGATGGTTTGGAACTGTCACTGCATAAAATGCAATATAGAATTATACATGGTAATAAATGAGTTAACTAAGAAGTAGTGAGGTCCTAGCTGATTGTGTGTGTGTGTGTGTGTGTGTGTGTGTGTGTGTATATATATATATAAAATTTTTTTTTTTTTTTTTTTTGAGATGGAGTCTCACTCTCTCGCCCAGGCTGGAGTGCAGTGGTGCGATCTCGGCTCACTGCAACCTTCGCCTCCCGAATTCAAGCAGTTCTCTGCCTCAGCCTCCTGAGTAGCTGAGATTACAGGTGCCTGCCACCACGCCTGGCTAATTTTTTTGTATTTTTAGTAGAGATGGGGTTTCACTATCTTGGCCAGGTTGGCCTTGAACTCCTGACCTTGTGATCACCCACCTTGGCCTCCCAAAGTGCTGGGATTACAGGCATGAGCCACTGCGCCCGGCCTGATAGTATGTATATTATATGTCTGTATGTTAAATGTTTTCATGCTGTAGAAGTACCAAGACTATTTTACCTCCCTTTTCTTAGGACATGAGTTTATTATTTCCCTTTGTAACCACGATCCTGAACCTTCTGGATCTTGTTTGGTTTAAATAATTTTCTGATTGTTGCCTGAATTTCTACTGAGACTTTCAGAGTACATAGGCAGAGTTATAAATGTCATAGATCAAAAGTGGCCCACTCCATTGACACTTCCTTGGTCCTGCCTTGAACTACCACTTAGCCTATACTCCCATATTCTAATGATCTAAGACAAATCTTACAGGCATTACGTCTTCTGTTTAATTTTCAAGCCACCAGTGAAGACTATAAGCTCCTGGAAAATATGAATAAACTCACCAGTTTGAAGTATCTTGAAATGAAAGATATTGCTATAAACATTAGTAGGAATTTAAAGGACTTAAACCAGAAATGTAAGTAATAATATTTTTAATTAAACATGTTTGTATTTAATGTTCTTTTGTGCTTGGGGCCATGGAGAAGAGGAGGGAACATGACATCCTTGTCTCGTGGGAGCTTGTTTTCTAAAAATGAATTGCAAATTTAAGATGAATCTCTTCCATTCTGAGGATGAGCATGTTTTGTTGGTATGGTTATTTTTGCTTCTAAATCTTGATTTTATCAGTTTATTCCTGGAAGGGAGGGGGCGAAGGAGGCGTGGCCAGATTCTAATGAACTGATTTACAAATCCATAAAGGATTACTCTGTAAGCAGAAAACCAAAAACTCTATAATGGAAAACACTAATTTAGAGTAATTGAATATATTTTTTCCATTGACTTATTATTTTTGTGTTCCTTGTCTCTTGGGTGCTCTTTCTTGGTATGGGAGTACCCAAGAAACAGAATCAGTAATGGAAAGATTGCTCGAGGAGCAAGAAATTAAAAAGAATGGAAAATTAGTAGATGAGAGACACTAAGTCTGGGCCACAGTTGAGGCTGATCAACTAGCTACTGTCTTCTAAAGCACCTGCCCTGCTAGTGGTCAGAATCATGTCACTCCACCTAATCTGTCTTAGCATAGCTGGAGAGACACTAGCATTATTACTTTTCCACTCTTTTCCTATATTCCTTGTTGATAAAACCATATAAACATGAGTTTTTTCTTTGTTTTTAAAGATGCTGGACTACAGCCTTATCTGGATCAGATCAATGTCATTGAAGAGCAGGTAGCAGCTCTTGAGCAGGCAGCTTACAAGTTGGATGCATATTCAAAAAAACTGGGTAACCGTTTTTATTTTTGTTTTGATATAATAAAGAGTGCCTCTTGGCCAGCATGTCCTTAGTAAACGTAATAGTTAACATTTATGGTGTGCCTACAGTGATCTATTAATCTTCACAAAACCTTAGTAATTTATTATTATATTAATAAAAACAACATTTCCCGATTACTTAATGATATATCAGGCACTATTCTTAGTGCTTTACATGTATTATGTTTATTTTTTGTTTTGTTTTTTTTGAGACGGGTTTCATTCTTGTTACCGAAGCTGGAGTGCAATGGTGTGATCTCAGCTCACCGCAACCTCCACCTCCTGGGTTCAAGCGATTCTCCTGCCTCAGCCCCGCCAAGTAGCTGGGATTACAGGCGTGCCACCATGCCCGGCTAATTTTGTATTTTTAGTAGAGACAGGGTTTCTCCATGTTGTCAGGCTGGTCTCGATCTCCCAAGCTCAGGTGATCTGCCTACCTCGACCTGGCCTGTATTGTGTGTTTTATCTTCCCAATAATCTGAGGTGAGTACATGATTTTTGTTTTGTTTTTTGTACTTTTAGTAGAGACGGGGTTTCACCATGTTGGCCAGGCTGGTCTTGAACTCCTGACCTCATGATATGCCTACCTCAGCCTCCCAAAGTGCTGGGATTACAGGCATGAGCCACCACGTCTGGCTTAAGTACATGATTTTTATCCCTATTTTGTAGGCAAGGAAACTGGCTTAAGGACACAAAGCCAGTACATGTAAGAGCCATATTCTAAGCAGGTCTGTTTGCTTACAAAGCTCAAGGTCTTATTTATAGTTGAGAAGGCAAAAGCACCTTTAATAATGTAGATAAATATGTCTTTTTTTTTTTTTTTTTTTTTTTTTTTTTTTTTTTGAGACGGAGTCTCGCTCTGTCGCCCAGGCTGGAGTGCAGTGGCCGGATCTCAGCTCACTGCAAGCTCCGCCTCCCGGGTTCACGCCATTCTCCTGCCTCAGCCTCCCGAGTAGCTGGGACTACAGGCGCCCGCCAGGTCGCCCGGCTAGTTTTTTGTATTTTTAGTAGAGACGGGGTTTCACCATCTTAGCCAGGATGGTCTCGATCTCCTGACCTCGTGATCCGCCCGTCTCGGCCTCCCAAAGTGCTGGGATTACAGGCTTGAGCCACCGCGCCCGGCCGATAAATATGTCTTAAACAAATAGTCAGTTGAGGATTTTCTTGAAAGATCACTTTTCCTTTGAGGAAGAAACTGGTACTTTTAGTGCTTGTGGCTTACTAACTGGCTCTGGCTCTTACATACATGGTTAAAAGTAAAGAATTTAGTGTTTTTTTGTTTTTTTGTTGTTGTCTTGTTTTGTTTTGTTTTCATAAGAGATGAGGCCTTGCTGTGTCACCCAGGCTAGGGTGCAGTGGCGTGATCATAGCTCACTGTAGCCTTGAACTCCTGGGCTCTAGTGATCCTCCTGCCTCAGCCTCCTGAGTAGCTGGGACTACAGGTGTGCACCATCGCATCCAGCTACTTTAAAAAATTTGTTTTTGAAATAAGGCCTTGCTGTGTTGCCCAGGCTGGTCTCAAACTCATGGCCTCAAGCAGGAGCACCTCAGCCTCTCAAGTAGCTGGAATCACAGGCCTGAGCCATCACATCTGGCCTGAGTTTGTTTTTGTCCTAGATAACATTTATAGATTATTTTATTTTCATCATTTAACAAGGGCTGATTACTTCAAGAGAGTAGTTTGTAGTAGGCTAGGGTTTGATATGGGTGGTGATTAACAATCAGTTTTATTTTCTACAGTTACATTTAGCCAATGATTACTGTGAACCTTACTGTGTAGAAGGCAGGGGTAACCTTACCATGTAGAAGGTATCTTGGTTCACAGTAACCATTTGTGACAGAGTCCCTTTTTCTGTTAAAATTGTGAAACCAGGTGCTTTCATGATTTTAATAGAAAAATGAGATGTCACAGTAAGAGGCTTATTTGATGGCCTTTTAAATCTCTGTATCTTTCAAAATTGCTTTCCTGGAGTAAGGTGTAAGGATAAGAACATAAAAGAGGAAACATACATTTATACTTCCTGAGGGTTCCAGTCTGGTTCCAGAGGGCAACTGGGACAGTGCTGAGAGAGGCAGTTTTTCAGTAAGGCTCCCGATAGGTCAAGTGACAGATCTGCCCCATCCTGGTGGAGCTGTCTAAGCAGATGCTGTTGACAGGGTTAGGACTTCGTGAACCTGTGTTAGGCTCTCGATTCTGAGTGTCTGTGCTTGAATTCTTATTCCAAGTTCTACAGATCAATGATCTGTATATTTGGACAGATGATGAGATAGAAGCTAATAGATTTTTAGCAATATAATACGTATTTTTTTAACTTGACTGGAAATGCTAACTAAAAACTCTTTGTAAGAGCCAGTTTTAAAAGATGTAACTCTCCCTCATCCCTCACAGAAGCCAAGTACAAGAAGCTGGAGAAGCGATGAGAAACTTATTTCTATGGGACAGAGTCTTTCTTTTTAATGTGGAAGAATGTCTTATAAAACCTGAATCCTGAGGCTGATGAATTGTGAAAACTCCTCAAAAGGAAACTATGCTGGTCATCCCAGAAACATCTCAATGTTAGAGTAAACTGGAGGACTGTGGCTATTCCTGAACCTTCTTTGAGGCAGAATCCCTCAGAATCTCACACTTATAACTCCCTACCTTTTACTTGAATGCTTTACCATATTCAGGACAGAGACTCTCACAAAGTTCAGAAAACAGCTGGGCTTACCAGTGAAATCAAATGAGAGGACCTATTTTCTCTGGTAGTGGTTGATTACTACATTATTTTCTTAAGTGGCTGGTTTTTGAGCTACTAGGTAAATGGTTGTTTTTTCTGTTAATGATGCTAATGTGTTGTAAACAAGATTCTAAATTTAAAAAGGAAAACCAACTTGTTCTTTGCAGCTTATCACCTTGTGAATGTTGGTAACTTACTTTTCCATAGTGTTGCAAATAACATAAAATCTTAAAATAATTCCAAGCTGAATCTTCTAGATTGAGCAGAAATGGTGAAAGGAGTATTGATAACTTGGCATATGTGATGGGCCCCTCTTGTTTATTTTCTGTGTGAGTCAGATTGACATGTGGCCAGTTTTGGAAATGTGATGAAAACAAAGACTAGATGGGTATGTGTGTTTATGTGTTGGGTGGGGAGTTGAGGATTGCCACTCATAAAATAAAGGATTTTATAAAATGCCTTCCTACTGTGTGTGTGGATCGGGGGGATCTTAGGGACCTAATCGACTTCTTTTCACACTAAAGACATCAGACAATGGGACATACTGACTGACCAGTCTAGGTTGAAAGATAGGCAGCCTTACCCAGAACACAACATCAGCAGCTGAGAAGGTGTCTGAGGTCCCCAATTACATATCCCAAAGAGTTTCTTACTTCTGTTTCTGTCGTTTCCCCTCTGTTCCAGATGGTCATCATTTATCCTCTGTTCTTCTGGACTGTTGCTGTGGGCTCTTCTCATCTTAACTGTCCCTCCATACCACCCTCCACACTGCTGCCAGAGCAGTCTTAAAAATATAAACTGGCCCTATTACTCCCGCTTAGAACCCTATAGTGATGTATCATGGCCTTTTTGAAAAAACTAGACTTTCATTACACATACAAGTCCCTTATGTTTTTTCGTTTGTTTATAGACAGGGTCTCTATTGTCACCCAGGCTGGAGTGTGGTGGTATGATAATAGCTCACTACAGTCTTGACCTCCTGGGCTCAACTGATCCTCCCACCTCAGCCTCCTGAATAGCTAGGACTACCAGCATGCTCCACCATGCCTTGCTAATTATTTTTTATACAGATGGAGTCTCACTATGTTGTCCAGGCTGGTCTTGAACTGGCCTCAAGTGATTCTCTTACCACAGCCTGCCAGAGTGCTGGAATTGTAGGCATGAACCACCATGCCTAACATAAGGCCCTATTTAAACATCTTTTTAAAACTTGTAATATGTATATTATCTTCTCCCATTATAAAAAATAAAGAGAAATTAAACTGTAACTCTACCATTTCAACATAGAATCAGTCTTACCCCTTCCAAACCTTTTCCTTTTCCGTGCATGTATTGATCTTTTCTTGTTTTTTTAGATGAAGTCTCGCTCTGTTGCCCGGGCTGGAGTGCACTGGTGCAATATCAGCTCACTGCAACCTCTGTCTCCCAGGTTCAAGCAATTCTCCTGCCTCAGCCTTCCGGGTAGCTGAGATTACAGGTGCCTACCACCACGCCAGGCTAATTTTTGTATTTTCAGTGGATGGGGTTTCACCACATTGGCCAGGCTAGTCTCGAACTCCTGACCTCAGATGATCCACCCACCTCGGCCTCCCAAAGTGCTGGGATTACAGGCGTGAGCCACTGTGCCCGGCCATATTGATCTACCATTTTTATTTCCTGTTACACTGTGTTCAGCTATCTTTAGCCACCTTAAATTCCCATGGATGAGTTTTCATAAACTTTTTTAGAATAGATTTAGATTTACAAGAAAGTTGCAAAGATAATACAGAATTTCATGGATGAGGTTTTTATATTGATATGTAATAGATGTATGTATTTTCAGAGTACATGTGATAATTTAATACATGTATGTAATGTATAAAAAATCAGAGTTATTGGGATATCCATCACCTTAATATTTATTTCGTCTTTATGCTAGGAACATTATTTGAATTATTCTCTTCTACCTATTTTGAAATGTACAATAGATTAACATTAACTATAATCACTCTTCTGATCTATCATAGGTCTTATTTCTTCTGTATTTGTGTCCACTAATCAAACTCTTTATCCTCACATCCCCACTACCTTTCCTGGCCTCTGGTAACCACCAATCTACCTCCATCTCCATGAGATCCACTTTTTTAGCTCCCATATGTGAGTGAGAACATGTAATATTTGTCTTTTCTGTGCTTGGCTTAGTTCAGTTAACACAATGACCTCCAGTTTCATCCATGTTGCTGAGAATGACAGAATTTCATTCCTTTTATGGCTGAACAATATTCCATTGTGTATATGTACCACATTTTCTTTACCCATTCCTCCACTGATGGGCACTTAGGTTGATTCCATATTTTAGCTTTTGTGAGTAGTGCTGCAATAAACATAAGAGTGCATATATCTCTTTGATAATGTTGATTTCCTTTCTTTTGGACACATACCCAGTAGTGGAATTTGCTGGATCACATTGTAGTTCTATTTTTAGTTTTTGGAGGAAACTCCATACAATTTTCCATAGTGGCTGTACTAATTTACATTCCCAACAACTGTGTGTAAGAGTTCCTCTTTCTCTGCATCCTTGCCAGCATCTGTGAATTCCTGTCTTCCTGATAGGAAATTTTAAGTGGGATGAGGTGATACCTTGTTGTGGTTTTGATTTGCGTTTCTCTGATGATTAGTGATGTTGAGCATTTTTTCTTATAGCTGTTGGCCATTTGTATGTCTTGAGAAATGTCTATTTTGATCTTTTGCTCCACCTCCTTTTTTTTTAAGAGATGAGTTCTCATTATGTTGCTCATGCTGGAATCAAACTGGGCTAAACAGTCTTCCTGGGGCTGGGCTTAGTGACTGAGGCCTGTAATCCCAGCACTTTGGGAGGCTGAGTAGGTGGACCATCTGAAGTCAGGAGTTCAAGGCCAGCCTGGCCAACATAGTGAAACCCTATCTCTACTAAAAATACAAAAAATTAGCCGGGCATGATGGTGAGCACCTGTAATCCCAGCTACTTGGGAGGCTGAGGCAGGAGAATCACTTGGACCCTGGAGGTGGAGGCTGCAGTGAGCTGAGACTGCACCACTGCACTCCAACCTGGGTGACAAAGTGAGATTCCATCCCCCCACCCCACCCCCCAAAAAAAGAAAACATAAACACCGCCTGCTTCAGCCTCCTGGATAGCTGGGACTATAGGCAAGCATCACCACATATGGCTTTGCCCATTTTTAGATAGGATTATTTATGTTTTTTTTTTTGCTATTGAGTTGTTTGAGCTCCTTGTTTTATTTATTCTGGTTATTAATCCCTTATCAGATGGATAGTTTGCAAATATTTTCTTCCATTCTGTGGGTTGTGTCTTCACTTTGTTGATTGTTTCCTTTGCTGTGCAGAGCTTTTTAGTTTGATATAATCCTATTAGTCTATTTTTGCTTTTGTTGCCTGTGCTTTTGAAGTCGTATACAAAAAAATTTTTGCCCAGATCAATGTCTTGGAACATTTCCCCAGTATTTTCTTCTGGTAGCTTCGTAGTTTGAGGTCTTAATTTAAGTCTTTAATCCATTTTGATGTGATTTTTGTATATGGTGAGAGATAGAGTTGAGTTTCATTCTTCAGTTTAGGGCTATGCAGTTCTTCAAGAATCATTTATTGAAGAGATTGTCCTTTCCTCATTGTATGTTCTTGGCACCTTTGTACTTTCGGTACTGACTAAAATGAGTTGGCTGTAAATGCATGTATTTATATGTGAGTTTTCTATTCTGTTCCATTGGTCTATGTGTCCATTTTTATGTCAGTACCATACTGATTGGGTTACTATAGCTTTGTAGCAGATTTTTAGGTTGGGTAGCATCATGCCTTCAGCTTTGTGCTTTTTGCTCAGGATTGCTTTGGCTCTTTGGGGTCTCTTGTGGTTCCATATAGATTTTAGGATTTTTTTTTCTATTTCTATTTCTTTGGAGCAGCAGTCCCTAATCTTTTTGGCACCAGGGACCGCTTTTGTGGAAGACAATTTTTCCATGGACGTGGGGGGGATTTTTTTTTTAATGGTATGAACCATATTTATTGAAAACATTATTTCTCACCTTTCTCAAATTGAAGACTGCAAAAAATAAGAGCAGTGCTTTAATGAGTTGTCATTAACCTTGAGAGCAGTGGCGCTGCCTCTCCACGCTCTGGGTACAGTGGAAACCGTGGCTGGTGCGTGCCACATCTATCCCACCTCGCTTTACAAAACAGTTCTGATGTCACTATCGTGGCCGGGCGCGGTGACTCACGCCTGCAATCCCAGCACTTTGGGAGGCCGAGGTGGGCGGATCACGAGGTCAAGAAGATCGAGACCATCCTGGCTAACATGGTGAAACCCCGTCTCCACTAAAAATACAAAAAAAAAATTAGCTGGGTGTGGTGGCGGGCGCCTGTAGTCCCAGCTCCTCTGGAGGCTGAGGCAGGAGAATGGCGTGAAGCTGGGAGGCGGAGCTTGCAGTGAGCCGAGATAGCGCCACTGCACTCCAGCCTGGGCGACAGAGCTAGACTCCGTCTCAAACAAAAACAAAAACAAAACAAAACAACAAAGTATCGTACATGACATTTACCTTAGAAAAAGATAGCTGAATGTAGGGATGGGGGATGGTTTGGGGATGAAACTGTTCCACCTCAGATCATCAGGCATCAGATTCTTGTAAGGTACGCAGCGCCCTAGAACCCTCGCATGGGCAGTTCACAACAGGGTTCCAGCCTCTGTAAGAATCTGGCACCACCACTGATCTGATAGGAAGTGAGCTCAGGCGGTTATTCTCACTTGCCCACCGCTCACCTCCTGCTGTGCATCCTGGTTCCTAACAGGTTACAGATGGGTACTGGTCCATAGCCCGGGGGTTGGGGATCCTTGCTGTAGAGAATGCCATTTGTATTTTGATAGGGATTGGATTGATCTGTAAATTGCTTCAGGTAGTGTTGTCATTTTTTTTTTTGGTTGAGACGGAGTCTCCCTCTGTTTCCCAGGCTGGAGGCTGGAGTGCAGCAGCTCACTGCAAGCTCCGCCTCCCAGCTTCACGCCATTCTCCTGCCTCAGCCTCCCGAGTAGCTGGGACTACAGGCGCCCGCCACCATGCCTGGCTAATTTTTTTGTATTTTTAGTGGAGACGGGGTTTCACCGTGTTAGCCAGGATGGTCTCGATCTCCTGACCTCATGATCCGCCCGTCTCGGCCTCCCAAAGTGCTGGGATTACAGGCTTGAGCCACCGCGCCCGGCTTCTAACAGTCTTTTTCATGGAGTCTTTTGATTTTTCAATATGGATGAGTTTTTATATCTTACTTTTGTATCCTTTTCTGGGAATTATTACCTGCTCAGGTTTGGCAAACTTCTACTCTTCTTCAAGATTCAGTCTTGAGTGCCACTCCTGGGCGGTGTTGTATTATCCAAAGATTAGGAAAAAATGCATGCTTACATGCCAGCAAAGCAGAGCCATCAGTGTTTATGAGGCAAGAAACAAAAAAGAAGCCTTGCAGGCTGTGGGAAAAGCCAGAACTTTGTAGTTTTGTTTGGTTTTTGAGACAGGGCTTGCTCTGTCACCCAGGCTGGAGAGCAGTGGCAAGGTAATAGCTCACTGAAGCCTCCATCTCCTGGGCTCAAGTGATCCCCCAACTTCAGCCTCTGGAGTAGCTGGGAGTATAGGCATACGCCACCATGCCCAGCTAACTTTTTTTTTTTTTTCAGGCTTCATTCACTTTATTTTTCTTGTATAAAAACCCTATGTTGTAGCCACAGCTGGAGCCTGGGTCCACTGCAGGGAGACTCTGGTGTGGGTCTTGACAAGGTGGTCAGTGATTTCCTGATAGGGAGACTTGGTAAATACAGTCTCCTTCCAGAGGTCAGGGGTCAGGTAGCTGTAGGTCTTAGAGATGGCATCAAAGGTGGCCTTGGCGAAGTTGTCCAGGGTGGCAGTGCAGCCCCGGGCTGAGGTGTAGCAGTCATCGATACCAGCCATCATGAGCAGCTTCTTGGGCACAGGTGCTGAGACGATGCCAGTGCCCCTGGGTGCAGGGATGAGGCACACCAGCACAGAGCCGCAGTGGCCTGCCACCTTGCAAGGGACAGTGTGGGGCTTGCCCATCTTGTTCTCCCCGTAGCCTCTGCGCACGGGGACAATGGAGAGTTTGGCCAGGATGATGACCCCACGGATGGCGGTGGCCACCTCCTTGGAGCACTTAACACCCAGGCCGACTTGGCCATTGTAGTCCCCGATAGCAACAAAGGCCTTGAACCCGGTGTGCTGGCTAGCACGGGTCTGCTTCTGCACCGGCATAATTTTCAAAACCTCATCTTTGAGAGAGGCACCCAAGAAAAAGTCAATGATCTCAGATTCCTTAATGGGCAGGGAGAAGAGGTAGATCTCCTCCAGGGACTTGATCTTCATGTCCTCGACCAAGCGGCCCAGCTTGGTGACGGGCATCCACTCGTTATCCTTGGCCTTGCCTCCGCGAGCTCCGCGGCCTCGGCCATAGCCCCGGATGCCACTGCCGAAACCTCCGCGGAAGCCACCGCAGTTCCCCATCCCAGGGCCACCAGGGCCTCCAGGTCCCCCTACTGCACCGGCGTCATCCACCATTTGGTGTTTTCTCGGAGAAGAAGCACTTTTTTTTCTCTTTCAAAATTTGTAGTAGAGACGAGGTCTCGCTATGTTGCCCAGGTTGGCCTTGAACTCCTGTTCTCAAGTGAACCTCCCGCCTTAGCCTCCCAAAGTGCTGGGATTACAGGCATCAGCCACTGTGCCTGGCCTGTAGTTCTTCTTTAATCCTATGTTTTAATTAATTTTGAATTATTTAGATGTCCTTGATTAGTCTTTCCTTCCCCTCAGTCGTCAGGATCTCTCTATTGTTTCCATTTCCTTACACACTTGTTTTCTACCACTTGGCCTGAACCCTTCAAAAAAGTCAGTATTACAAAAACTAAAACCAAATAGGCAGGAGGGCTTTTGTAGATTAAAATAAACTAGAGACAGAACCAAATGCAAGTGTGAAACTTGACTGGATCTGAATCAAAACAAGCCCCAAATATAAAATCAATTTGGGGGGACAAATGGAGAACTTTAAATATGGATGTATATTAGATAATATTGAATAATTAATGTTAATTTTCGTAGCTGTATTAATAGTATGATGGTTATGTAGGAGGATGTCCTAATCTTAGGAGATGCATGCAGATGTATTCCTGTTGTCTGCACTTTATTTTATTTTGTTTTTGAGACGGAGTCTCTCTCTGTCTCCTAGGCTGCAGTGAAGTGGCGTGATCTCGGCTCACTGCAACTTCCGCCTCCTGGGTTCAAGCGATTCTTCTGCCTCAGCCTCCCTAGTAGCTGGGACTACAAGCACGTGCCATCCCGCCCGGCTAATCTTTTGTATTTTTAGTAGAGACGGGGTTTCACCGTGTTAGCCAGGATGGTCTCAATCTCCCAAAAACGCTGGGATTATAGGCGTGAGCCACCGCGCCCTGCCTGCACTTTACTTTCAAATGATCCAGTGAGAATGGAAAAGTTTGGGCACTTTGAGAGAAAGAGAACACAAGCAAATTTGGCAACATGCTGAGACTTACTGAATCAAGGTAATAGCCATTATTCAACTTTTTTTTTTTTTTTTTTTTTTTTTTAAATTTGAGACGGAGTTTCGCTCTTGTCCAGGCTGGAGTGCAATGGCGCGATCTTGACTCACTGCAACCTCTGCCTCCCAGGTTCAGACAATTCTCCACCATGCCCGGCTAATTTTTGTATTTTTAGTAGAGACGGAGTTTCACCATGTTGCCCAGGCTGGTCTTGAACGCCTGACCGCAAGTGATCCGCCCGCCTCAGCCTCCCAAAGTGCTGGGATTATAGACATTAGCCGCCCCGCCTTTTAACTTTTAACTTTTTAACTTTTTGATAGGTTAAAAACTTACAAAAAACGTGGATAGAGGGGGTCTGTCTTGCCCACTACACCGATATGGTTAGGTCAGGTCAGGTTAGGTTAGGTTAGAACCCGACATTCTGCTCTGTACTTCCTAGCCATTCACTCGCTTCAAGTGCTCTGAAATGTAATTTAAAAAATTATAATTGGAATTCTTTTGGTCACTTCCTCTTTCTCTCTTCACTCCTCCCCTTTCCTCCTGATTCTTCCTTGAGGCGCAGCCACCTGAGAGAGGCTTCTGTCCCTCGGCGGTCTCCGTAAGTAAGTGAACCGTTATTGGCTGGAGGGAGCTGACGTCTGATTGTTGCGCGGTCACATTTTTCCGAGGAGCGCAGATTCGCATTCCCAATTTTAGGTGGCAGTCCCAACTCATACTATTCGGACAGATGGCACAGAAACCGCTGCGCCTGTGAGTGACCGTGAATGGAAGCCTCTCTCTTTCTGTCTCTTTCGTGTGTGTAGGTGTCGACACGGGTGGGAGTCTTTCCCGTGACAGGAAGGGAGAAGGAAAAGGCGGAGAGACACGGGGCTGCTGGGGAGCTTAGGTGATGTCTTTTCCTGGCCGAGGCTGGCCTCTTTTCCTGACTTTTTTCGCTTCTGAGGGAGTTTTTCTTGGCGACGCTCGTTGGGAGAGGCGGAACCTCCCAGAGTTAGGCCTCCTCCATCTTAGGGGGCAGTCTTGGCCTCTGACACATCCTTTCCCCTTCGTTTTTCCTGTCCCCATATATTTAGTCACCAAATACTCTTAGCCATTGGGCCCACTGATGGGCCCTGGGCAGTGGTGGACAGAGTAGATAGGGACCCTTCCCTGGCGCACTTCTTTTTGCGGGGAGGAGGGGCGCGGGTGGTGGCTTCATTCAGCAAGTATTTATTGAAGAATTGCAGGTGTGCTGGACGGTGTGCTAGGTGTTGCAACAGATGGAGTTCCTGCTTTAACCAAGCCTATAGTCTAGAGGGACAGGCACTAAAGAATTCAGATAATGGGCCGGACGCTGTGGCTGAGGCAGGAGAATCGCTTGAACCCGGGAGGCGGAGGTTGTAGTGAGCCGAGATCGCGCCACTGCACTCCAACCTGGGCGACAAAAGATACTCCATCTCAAAACAAAGAAAAACCAAACCAACCAAACAAACAAACAAAACAAATAATGGCCGGACGCGGTGGCTTATGCCTGTAATCCTAGCACTTTGGGAGGCTGAGGTGGGCGGATCACTTGAGGTCAGGAGTTCGAGACCAGCCTGGCCAATGTGGTGACACCCTGTCTGTTCTAATACACACAAAAAATTAGCCAGGCGTGGTGGCGCGTGCCTGTAATCCCAGCTGCTCAGGAGGCTTGAGGCAGGAGAATCGCTTGAACCCAGAGGCTGAGGTTGCACAGTGAGCCGACATTGCACCACTGCACTCCAGCCTGGGTAACAGAGCGAGACTCAGTCTAAAAAAAAAAAAAAAAGGAATTCAGATAAATGTGAAGTTACCATAGTGAGAGGGCCAGGCGCAGTGGCTCACGCCTGTAATCCCAGCGACTCTGGAGGCCGAGGCAGGAGGATTGCTTGAGTCGCGGAATTCAAGACCAGCCTGGGCAGTATAGCAAGGCCCAGTCTCTACAAAAAAATACAGAAAAAAAAAATTAGCTGGGCGTAGCGGTCCCAGCTAATTGGGAGGCTGAAGCGGGAGGACCACCTGAGCCTGGGGAGGTCGAGGCTGCAGTGAGCTGTGATCATGCTGCTGCTCTCCAGGCTGGGTGACAGTTTGAAACCTTGTCTCAAAAAAAAAAAAAAAAAAAAATTGCAATAGTGGTAAATTTTGGGAAGAAAAGATTCATGGTTCTGGGAGAGTGCATAAGAGGCATGTTTGGCTTAATGGTAGGAGTCAAGAAGGCTTCCCGAGAAAGTTAGGATTGAGCCTTGGGAAATAGAGTAATCCATTGCTTAACAGCAGAGTTATGTTCTGAGAAATGAGTTGTTAGGCGATTTCATCATTGTGCGAACATCTTTGGTGTACTTACAGAGACCTAGATGGTATGGCTTCCTATACACCTAGGCTAAATGGTGTAGGGCCTGTTGCTCCTAGGCTACAAAGCTGTACATCATGTTACTGTACTGAATACTGTAGGCAATTGTAACACAACGGTAAGTATTTTTGTATTTAAATATAGAAAGGGTACAGTGAAAATACCTGTCCGGGTGCGGTGGCTTACACCTGTAATCCCAACGCTTTGGGAGGCCGAGGTGGGTGGATCACCAGAGGTCAGAAGTTTAAGACCAGCCTGGCCAACACGGTGAAACCCTGTATCTACTAAACATACAAAAATTAGCCGGGCATGGTGGCAGGCACCTGTAATCCCAGCTACTCAAGAGGTTGAGCCAGGAGAATGGCTTGAGCCTGAGAGGCGGAGGTTGCAGTGAGCCGAGATCACACCACTGCACTCCAGCCTGGGCCACAGAGTGAGACTCTGTCTCAAAAGAAAAAAAGAAAATACTGTATACAGGGAAAAAAAAGGGTATACTCGTGTAGGACACTTATCATGAATGGAGTTTGCAGAACTGAACGTTTCTCTGAGTTAGTAAGAGGTGAGTGAATGTATTACTTTACACTATTGTAGACTTTATGAATACTGTACACTTCACCTATATTAAATTTATAAAAACACTATTTGTTTTCAACAATAAACTTTAGTTTACTGTAACTTTTACTTTATAAACTTTAAGTTTTTTTTGACTTTTTGATTTGTTATAACACAGCTAAGATGCAAAACACATTGTACAGCTGTACAGAAATATTTTCTTTATATCCTTATTCTACAAGCTTCTATTATTATTTTTTCTTTTTACCCTTTAAACTTTGTGTTTTTTTTGGAGACAGGGTCTCACTGTCGCCCAGGCTGGAGTGCAATTGTGCAGTAACGGCTCACTGCAACCTCAACCTCCTGGGCTCAAGTGATTCTCCCACCTCAGCCTCCTGAGTAGCTGGGACTACAGGCACAAGCCACTACACCTAGCTAATTTCTGTATTTTTTGTAGAGAGGGGGTTTTGCTATGTTACCCAGGCTGGTCTTGAACTCCTGGGCTCAAGTTATCCTCCTGCCTCAGCCTCCCAAAGTGCTGGGATTACAGACATCAGCCACTGTGCCTGGCTTTAAACTTTTTTTGTTGCAAACTAAGACACACACACACATGAGTCTAGGCCTGCACAGGGTCAGGATCATCAGTATCACTGCTGTTCACCTCCATATCTTGTCCCACTGGAAAGGCTTCAGTAGTAATAACATGCATGAAGCTGTCATCTCCTATGATAACAGTGCCCTGTGGAATGCTTCCTGAAGGACCTGCCTGAGGCGTTTTTACAGTTAACTTTTTTTTTTTTAAATACGTAGGAGTATACTCTGCAAAATAACAGTAAAGAGCATACCATACTAAATTTTTTTTTTTTTTTTTTTGAGACGTAGTCTCACTCTTGCCCAGACTGGAGTGCAGTGGCGCAATCTCGGCTCATTGCAAGTTCTGCCTCCCGGGTTCACGCCATTCTCCTGCCTCCCTCCTGAGTAGCTGGACTACAGGCGCCCGCCACCACGCCTGGCTAATTTTTTGTATTTTTAGTAGAGATAAGGTTTCACCGTGTTAACCAGGATGGTCTCGATCTCCTGACCTCGTGATGCGCCCACCTCGGCCTCCCAAAGTGCTGGGATTACAGGCGTGAGCCACCGCACCTGGCAATAGCATACTAAATATTATATATATACGAGTAACATAGTTGTTTATTATCATTATCAAATATTGTATACTGTACATAACTGTATGTGCTACACTTTTTATAACCACCGGCCCAGTAGGTGTTTATACCAGCATTACCACAAACAAATGAGTAATATATTGCACTGTAATGTTACAAATGGCTAGACATCACTAGGTGATAGGAATTTTTCAGTTCCATTATAATCTTATGGGACCACCATCATATATGTGGTCCCTTGTTGACCGAAACATTGTTATGTGCACATAACTGTATTTTTGTCTTTAACCTAAAAGGGTTATTGAAATGCTTAAGAATGCCTTGGCATGATCAAATTTTCATTTTGGAAAACAGTTCTGTTTGCAATGTGGAGAACAAATCAGAGCCAAAGTAGAGAACAGTTGGGATTAGGTGGAGTGATGACAGAGGAAAAGTTTAGGGATTAAAGTTTATTAAGGAAGTAAAATCAACAAGGCTTGTGATGGTTTAATTGTGAGTGAAAAGGAGTTGGCCCTGTTGGGTCATAGATTTCTATCTTTGTTCAGTGAGATAGAGAACACTGGAAAAGGGCCCAGATGAGGAGATGAGGCACCTCATGATGTATAAACTGGGCAGTGGATCGCCCAGAAACAATGATAATTCCATGTGACAACTGCTGTGATGGAAGAAATGCAGGATCCTATGGGAACACTAGAAATTGGTAACTGGCCGGGCACGGTGGCTCACGCCTGTAATCCCAGCACTTTGGGAGGCCGAGGCTGGCGGATCACGAGGTCAGGAGATTGAGACCATCCTGGCTAACACGGTGAAACCCCGTCTCTACTAAAAATACAAAAAATTAGCCGGGCGTGGTGGTGCGTGCCTGTAGTCCCAGCTACTCGGAGGCTGAGGCAGGAGAATGGCGTGAACCCGGGAGGCGGAGCTTGCAGTGAGCCGAGATGGTGCCACTGCACTCCAGCCTGGGCGACAAAGTGAGACTCCGTCTCAAAAAAAAAAAAAAAAAAAAGAGATTGGTAACTGATAGGTACTAGAAGGCTTCCTAGAGGAGGTGGCACTCAAAATATAAATAAAAGTCCTGTTAGTTTATGACAGAGCTTGCTCTGAAATGCTGTAATATGGTTTTCTGAGGTTTTGAGAAGGGGATGACTTCTGAGTCAGCCAGCAAGGCTTCAGAAATGTGCTAAACCTTGAAGGATGGGAAAAGCTTAGATTCAGGATGGGTAGGGTGGAACTACCCTAGGGAATGACAGAGGCAGAGAGTAATCAAATTGCCAGTAAGTAAGGTTTCAGTTAAGAAAACTTGCAGAAAGCATTAGAAAGATGACAGGTCAAGGCCTGTGGAAAGCTGTGGTTCTGTAGGCAGTGGGAAACCTCTTAATGTTTTGAGAAAAGGACATTAAGCTGACGACTTTATGTAGGATGGATAGGAAGAAGAGAAGGCATTAGAGGAAACATAAGTGTATTTTCTGCTTGGAATCTAACACTAGATTCATTGTATTTTTCTCTGATTCTTCCTCTGCCATAAGAAGGGGGTGGGGTGGAGTGGAGTGGAGGTTGCAGTGAGCCAAGGTCGTGCCACTGCACGTTAGCCTGGGTGACAGAGTGAGACCCTGTCTCAAAAAAAAAAAGAAAAAAGTTTGGCGAGGTGGACAATAAAAGCACGCCAGAAAGACACACTCACAAAACAATTAAATTTTAATATTTCAAGATGAATTAAAAGACATTAAGAAAATGATATAAGCCATGGAAAAACCATATAAATCAGAATTAGAAAAACTCAGAAATGAGATGATAGTAAAAGTCCCTTCATAACCTAGGGCCAGTTTACCTTACTGATGTCAGCTCTTGCCATTTTCTACTTCCTGCCCCATAACACCTGTACCTCCTGTTATAGCCCTTTTCTTACAAATTTATAACGATTAGAGTGTTTTCCTTTCCCTGATTATAAACTCTTTGAGTCTTAAACTGAGTCTTCCTCCACCTTGTACTGCTAACATGTTCATAGTATACTTGGCATATTGTACTTAGCGTATTGTAGCTGTCCAGAGTCTGTTTATCAAATGAATGAAGCCCTGTACTAAGATAGGAGGAGTCAAAATAAAAAGGATAGAATGAATGTGAGATGTCTGGAAAAAGGGATTGATGGGACTTGGTGACTGGATGGGATATTTTTGACTCTTGTTGAGCGTGTCAGCCATAGACATGTCCACAAAACTTAGGAATGAGGAGAAGAAGCTGGCTCAATCGTGGAGTAAATGATAAGCTAAATTTTAGATATCGCGAGTGGGAGGTGTTGGTGAGACCCTCAGTGGATCTGCCCAGTGGTTTATATGCCCTGAACCTTGCAAGGTAACTACAGAGAGACTAGATCATGTATCTATCTAATCCAAAAGACTAGTATATACCAAATCTGGCAGGCCCATTTGTTTCTTGAATTGCTATAATGTTTATCTGTTTGTTTGCAGCTTGGCTTGTGGAGATGTTGAAGGAAAGTTTGATATTTTGTTCAATAGAGTTCGAGCAATTCAGAAGAAAAGTGGAAACTTTGATGTAAGATGTTTGTTTTTACTGAATTTAATTTTACCTTTGTAGTCACACGTAAAAATAAAGTTTGCACTCCTTTAGGTCTTGATTGAACATATACCATTTTTGTTAAATTGAGTTCCCTTCATGAGCATAGGAACTTAGTAGCTACTGAGTGGTTGGGGAGGGAGACCTATTTACTATTTACTATTGATCTTTATATTTTTTGACTTTGAATCTTGTTACTTT
Source organism: Rhinopithecus roxellana (assembly GCF_007565055.1). NCBI lineage: Eukaryota > Metazoa > Chordata > Mammalia > Primates > Cercopithecidae > Rhinopithecus > Rhinopithecus roxellana. Next base: position 73,113,826 of record NC_044559.1, read on the forward strand.
ATCACTGTACAAAAAACTGAAAACAGACTAGCAACACTTCCCTAAGTGATTCTGACCCCTGGGTTTGGGAAGCACAGATCTATTTCATGAATGTGGTGAGGATTAAGTCAGGTAACATATATACCAATGCATCACAGGCTTAAAAGCTCTATATGAATGTTGTGTATGGTTGCCAACTGGACTGTAAACTCTTAAGAGCACAGAAGAGAGTATTCCAAGTATGAGGATAATTTGTTCATTGGGTTAAAGGTTGAGTAAAGACAACAGTCAGGAAATGTGTTTTTTATGCCCCGTATTTCTCAGAGTTTCTAATATTTTAAGTTTTTTTTTTGTTTGTTTCACATGGGGATCTTTAGAGATCTATTTCTATGTGACTGTATATTCCAGGGAAGGATATGTGGAGAGAGCCATGAGTGTCAGAGTGGGACTGGGAATTTGAGGAGTCCTTGAATTCTAACATCTTTTAAAAGTTTAGTTCCTTGACTGTAACATGAATTTGACAGCCAAAAGCCAAAACTTAATAATTCATAGAATTAACAGTTGCTGCTAAAGAATTGTATATTGAAATCTGCAAATTAATTAAGAATAAACTGATTTGAAACTATTGAATAACTAGTTAAATATTACTATCAATTATGTACTGTTTGATATTTTAAAATCTCATATATCTGTTTAAAAAACTCATTTTAGCTGCTGTTGTGTGTAGGAAATTTCTTTGGCTCCACCCCAGATGCTGAATGGGAGGAGTATAAGACTGGCATCAAGAAAGGTATAGAAATTATTTTTATTTAACATACAATTTCTAATAAAATTTCAAGGGCCACAGTTCCTGCTGAGTTGTTTTTCATTATTTAGGAATTTAAGAATAATTTTCAGTATTTAAGAATTTAAGTTGTTTTTCATTATTGAGACTATCCCGGTGCGGTGGCTTACGCCTGTAATCCCTGCACTTTGGGTGGCTGAGGCAGGCGGATCACCTGAGGTCAGGAGTTCGAGACCAGCCTGGCCAACATGGTGAAACCCTGTGTCTACTAAAAATACAAAAATTAGCAGGGCATGGTGGCGCATGTCTGTAATCCCAGCTTCTCGGGAGACTGAGGCAGGAGAATCACTTGAACCGGGAGGCAGAGATTGCAATGAGCCGAGATTGCGCCACTGCACTTCAGCTTGGGCGACAGAGCAAGGCTCTGTCTCAGAAAACAAAACAAAACAAAAAATAGTCAAGCTACAAGGTTGGGTGTAGTATATCCTTAGTGGATAGCAGTTCCACATTTAGGATTGCTAAATATGGGGAATGTGAATGCATGGACGTTTACTTTTGCTGTAAATATTTTTTCTATAGAGAGGCATATCTCAAGTTCTAAAGCAGATCTGGTAACTATATGGTGTCATGTCTGTTTTCCACACTAGCTCCTATTCAGACATATGTGCTTGGTGCCAATAACCAGGAAACAGTAAAATATTTCCAGGATGCTGATGGATGTGAATTAGCTGAAAACATTACTTATCTGGGTAAGCTGATACTTGTTACATTTGTGTGTGTGTGTGTGTGTGTGTGTGTGTTTTTTGAGACGGAGTCTTGCTCTGTCACCCAGGCTGGAGTGCAGTGGCGCAATCTTGGCTCACTGTAACCTCTGCCTCCCAGGTTCAAGTGATTCTCCTGCCTCAGCCTCCTGAGTAGCTTGGATTACAGGCGTGTGCTACCATACCTGGCTAATTTTTTATAGTTTTAGTAGAGACGGGGTTTCACCGTGTTAGCCAGGATCATCTTGATCTCCTGACCTCGTGATCTGCTTGCCTTGGCCTCCCAAAGTGCTGGGGTTAGAGGCGTGAGCCACCGTGCCTGGCCGATATTTGTTGTATTTGTAATGAACATAATATAGTGTTCTCAGGAATTAGTGTCCCAGGAAATTTTTGGCTAGATTTTTCAGTGATTACAGCCTGAGATAATGGGGTTTGGAGGGTTTTTTTCCCAAAGTCTGTATATGTGCTGCTATGCCTTTAGGACAATACCCTTAGGACAGTGGCATTTTTCCTTTATTATTTCTACCACTTAGCCCCAATCTCGTTATGTTCCCACAACCCAGTACACACTTGTTTAGCCAACTAGAGGGATAAACTCCTTGTCTACAGTATATGGGATACTTAAGGTATAAATTATGTTCACACAAAGGAAATTTCATGTATGTGGCCTTACCATACAATCTTGCTGGATATATACAGCTTACTTGTTAATTAGGCTCCCAACTATTTACTGCTCTAGGTTTCACTCTAAGGTTTTGGCAACTCACATTTTTAGTGCTGTTCTTTGGGGATTTTTTACTTTTTTTTACTCTCCTTTTTCTGGTTCCAGGTACACTCTTCAGTTCCAGCTTAAAGTTGTTTCCTCCACAGTCCTCTGTATTGCTTTTAGTGACTCTTTCAATGTCTGGCCATTTTCAAAAGCACTGTCAAATTTTGCTTTTGTTTCCCCCCCACCTGCTGGCAGTCTGCTGCCTCTTAGATCATTCAACTCCTTTTTTTTCTTTTTTTTTTTTTGAGATAATGTCTCGCTCTGTTGCTCAGGCTGGAGTGCAGTGGCGTGATCTCAGCTCACTGCAACCTCCAACTTCCTGGTTCAAGTGATTCTCCTGCCTCAGCCTCCCGAGTAGCTGGGATTATAGGCATGCGCTACCACACCCAGCTAATTTTTATGTTTTTGGTAGAGACAGGATTTCAGCATGTTGGCCAGGATGGTCTTGATCTCCTGACCTCGTGATCCGCCCGCTTCAGCCTCCCAAAGTGTTGGGATTACAGGCATGAGCCACTGTGCCCGGCTTTTTTTTTTTTTTTAATTGACTCTACTATTCTTCACATTTCCTCTTTATTGGTCTTATTTCTCTAGAAAGCTTCTTCATTTTCTTTGCTGTAAATGTCTTCTCTCTCCTTCCCCATCATAGTTCATCTTGGCCTTTAGTCTCTGTTTGGCTATGGCCCTCCTGTTACCAGTCTTATTTTGTTCTAATCCTATGGGACTTCTTTAAGCAAAAATTGAAGGAAGGACTTTATTTGTTTTGTTGTTTTAATATGGAACTCTTCATGAATTTGCATGTCATCCTTGTGCAGGTGCCGTGCTAATATTATCTTTATCTTTCCAGTTTTAGTATATATGCTGCTGAAGTGAGCACTGTTTATTTTTAACTACACATGTCAGATACACATTTTGAAATTCTGTTGTTGTATATTTTAACATGGGTCTGACATGCAGTTCTTGGTGTAGTCTGTAGATTTGGATTAAGGGCATTACTATAGATATTTGGCAGCCATTTTACTATATGAATTTAGTGTCAGGAGTGTAAAGAGCAGCTGAGGTACTTGGGTTACTTCTGTGAAATAGATTTTTTGGATCCAGTAGGAGGATCAAGCAAAGAACTTGGTAGTGAACATGTGATAGTGAGCTTGAAGTACTGGTAAGACATCCAACATATAGTTGGAAGTGAGCGTTATTATTATTATTTTTTTTGAGATGGAGTTTTGCTTTTGTTGCCCAGGTTGGATTGCAATGGTGTAGTCTCAGCTCACTGCAACCTCTGCCTCCTGGATTCAAGCGATTCTTCTGCCTCAGCCTCCTGAATAGCTGGGGTTGCAGGTGTGTGCCACCATGGCCGGCTAATTCTGTGTTTTTTAGTAGAGACAGGCTTTCACCATGTTGGTCAGGCTGGTCTCGAAATCAAGGAATAAATACAGTCAGAAGGGAAGCAGGTAGATGATAGTACCTTGGTGGGTGGGGATGGTATATCTTCATCTTGGGGGTAGGAACAAAGACATAAAAGTGCTTAGAGGACTGTTCAAGAGGTAAAGATATTGTCAACTTCAAGGAATCTAAGTGAAGATAACATAGTTTCAGGAGAACATTGGCAAATATAGCGTGACCTTTGAGAGAGTGATGGGAGAGGGAAACTGATTGCAGGGGCTTAAGGAACTAATAAAGTAGGCTGGGCACGGTGGCTCATGCCTGTAATCCTAGCACTTTGGGGGGCTGAAGTGGGCAGATCATGAGGTCAAGAGATTGAGACCATCCTGGCCAACATGATGAAACCCCATCTCTACTAAAAATGCAAAAATTAACTGGGAATGGTGGCGGGCACCTGGAGTCCCAGCTACTCAGGAGGCTGAGGCAGGAGAATCACTTGAACCCGGGAGGCGGAGGTGGAGGTTGCAGTGAGCCAAGATCACACCACTGCACTCCAACCTGGCGACAGAGCAAGACTCCATCTCAAAAACAGAAACCAAAAAAAAAAAAAAAAAAAAAAAAAAAAACCAAAAAGCAGGTAAAGCACTTAGCATGGACTGCTCTTCAGAAGTTCAAAACTGAAGACGAGGAAGTTTCTTAGTATGTGTGTTCATTTTGGATGGGGATGATTGAGCATGTTTTTTTCTGAACAGAAAGCGCCAGCTGTGTAGACTCAGTAGATGAAAGGGAGGTGAAAATTGATGGTGCAAGGTCTTGAAGGCAACAGGAGGGAATAGAAACAAGGCCACAAGCCAGGAATAACCCTAGAAGAGAGTAGAGTCTTTAATTTTTCCTAAACACTTGCTCTTTCCAAATGTTTTCCTTCACTTGGAAGTTGCTACCTGCTCCCAAGTAGCTGGGACTACGGGCACACGCTGCCATGCCTGGCTAATTTTTTGTATTTTAGTAGAGATGAGATTTCACCGTGTGCATCTTTTCTAGACTGTAGCTTCCTTAGAACTGTATTTTCTTCTCATTGCCTTTTCCTGTGTCCTGATGTCTGCATTTAAGCCCATGTAGAGTCTTTTCTAGAAGGCAGAAAGCCTTTTTCCTAATCTTCTCTTCTTAGCTTTTTCTAGTAATATTTGTAAGGCACCTGGTGTAAACATACTGGCCCGTGGGCTCAGTAGCCTCCATGTAGGGCTGTTTGTATTTACTGAGCAGGAATATTGTAGGTAGCCATTCACCATTGATGCCTAGCAGCCAGAAGGGAGTTGCTGGAGAGTTTACACTTCAGATATGTAAAATGGCAGGGACATAGGAGAGTCGTGGGAGATTCATCCCCCTATTGATGGCTTTTCATTCTACAATTTTGACTAAAATTTGTTCGTTTTTCTTTGAACCCAGGTCGTAAAGGTATCTTCACTGGAAGCTCGGGGCTGCAGATTGTGTACCTCAGTGGCACAGAGTCCTTGAATGAGCCAGTACCAGGTTATAATTTTAGTCCCAAGGATGTGTCTTCTCTGAGAACGATGCTGTGTACAACCTCCCAGTTTAAGGGTGTTGATATCTTGCTCACATCCCCGTGGCCCAAGTATGTGGGGAACTTTGGGAATTCTTCTGTGAGTAGTACTTGTTCAGTTGGAATTTCTAAAAGCAAATTGCACTAGCTTGAGTTGGGCCTTTTTTCTTTTCCTGTTTATATTGAGTATTTTAGCTCTTGGGTACTTTTTTTAAGAAGTCTTTTGTGAAAATTTTCAGGATTCTAAAAGCTGTATCAACTGACCAAAGCAAAAGTTAATTTCATGAAAGTGTGCTTCATAGATGAGACTGCTGAAATCTTAGTTATAAAGGATTTTTTTTTTTATATTCTCTGCTTCAAGTGCCCTTTCCTAAGCCTCTTAATGTTTTGAGGCTTCATTGATTTTTTATTTTTTTGAGATGAGTCTCACTCTGTCACCCAGGCTGCAGAGCAGTGGTGCAATCTTGGCTCACTGCAACCTCCTCCTCCCGGGTTCAAATGATTCTCCTGCCTCAGCCTCCTGAGTAGCTGAGATCACAGTCACAGGCATGCGCCACTGTGCCTGGCTCTTTTTTTTTTTTTTTTTTTTGAGATGGAGTTTTACTCTGTCACCCAGGCTGGAGTGCAGTGGCACCATCTCTGCTCATCACAACCTCTGTCTCCTGGGTTCAAGCAATTCTCCGGCCTCAGCCTCCCAAGTAGCTGGGACTACAGGCGCACGCAGCCATGCCTGGCTAATTTTTTGTATTTTAGTAGAGACGGGGTTTCACCGTGTTGCCCAGGCTAGTTGTGAACTCCTGAGCTCAGACAATCTGCCTGCCTTGGCCTCCCAAAGTGCTGGGATTACAGGCGGAATTTTTTGTATTTTTAGTAGAGATGGGGTTTCACCATGTTGGCCAGGCTGGTCTCAAACTCCTGACCTCAAGTAATTTGCCCACCTCAGCCTCCCAAAATGCTGGGATTACAGGCATGAGCCACCGTGCCCAGCCTAATTTTTGTATTTTTAGTAGAGAGGGGGTTGCCCAGGCTGATCTTGAACTCCTGGGCCCTAGTGATCCACCTGACTTGGCCTCCCAGAGTGCTGGGATTACAGGTGTGAGCCACCATACCTGGCCAGATTTTAATATTTTATGAGTAATCTTGAAAAGGATGGTATACCAGGAGTGACAACTATCATGGGGAGTGAAATACTACACTGGTGGTAGTAAGCCTAAGGAATATTTTGAAAAGGTTATGTGTGAGGACAGAAAACATTGGCTGAGCTTCATTGAAGGGAAATGTAAGAATGCATTTGGGGACAAATCTCCATGGATGGATTCAGGATTATCAGTGATGATCCAGAAGTGGAGCCTGTACACCACCCCTTGCCAATTTCAGCACCATGTGTCCATGACCAAAAAGGCCAACAGGATACCAGGCATTATCAAGGAGGATGCTCTCTTCTTTTTTGACAAACCCGTGGTTACTCTTTACCTAGAATACAAGGGGTAGTGCTGGTTGGAGCATAAGGATATAGCAAAGCTAGGGAAGATCTAGAGAAAGGCTGCTAAAGTGATGAAGGAAGAGAGAAAGACACATGTGATGCTCTGTAAGGAAGGATGAGAAAATGAGGCCCCTTCGTCTTGCGGGGAGCTAAAAATTGATTTTGATCAAGGCTTATAAATAACCATACAGTATATTTATGGAGGAGAAAAGTATAGTTCACCAGTCCCTAAGATACTAGGACCGACCTCAAAGCTAATTCCCTGCCCTTCAGCAGAAACCTGAAGGAAACAAGCATAAGACAAAAGGAAATTCCTGCTTTACGTAGTGGAAAACAAACTTGGTTAGCTTATTTCCAAGTAATACCTTCTCTTAGAATACAGTTCATAAATAATGCTGTGGGTGAGAGATCACTTAATTGGTTGTTAACAGAATCAGAGGTGTTCTGGGAACAAGAGTAAGTTTGGGCAAACTTCATGTTACTTAAGAAGGGTGTGGTTATGCCCTTCCTGAAACTGCTGCTTCCTTGACTCACGCAAAATAAAGGATTATATGCTCATGATGAAGTCCTTGAGTACTCTATATCAGATATTCTGTGGATCCTAGGAGCCCTGAAACGTAGCTTTTCACTTTGATTTTCTGAATTGACTATGACTCTCTGGACCTGTGAACTGCAGATGCAGTACAAACAAACTAGAGGCTGGGTGTGGTGGCCTACGCCTGTAATCCCAGCACTTTGGGAGGCCCAGGCGGGAGGATCATGAGATCAGGAGTTTGAGACCAGCCTGACCAACAAGGTGAAACCCCGTCTCTACTAAAAATACAAAAATTAGCTGGGTGTGGTGGCATGTGCCTGTAATCCCAGCTACTAGTGAGGCTGAGGCAGGAGAATCGCTTCTCGAACCCAGGATGCAGAGGTTGCAGTGAGCCGAGATCGTGCCACTGTACTCCAGCAGCCTGGGTGACAAAGCAAGACTCCATCTCAGAAAAAAGAAAGCAACGGCCGGGCACGGTGGCTCAAGCCTGTAATCCCAGCACTTTGGGAGGCCAAGACGGGCGGATCACAAGGTCAGGAGATCGAGACCATCCTGGCTAACACGGTGAAACCCCGTCTCTACTAAAAATACAAAAACTAGCCGGGCGAGGTGGCGGGCGCCTGTAGTCCCAGCTACTCGGGAGGCTGAGGCAGGAGAATGGCGTAAACCCGGGAGGCGGAGCTTGCAGTGAGCTGAGATCCGGCCACTGCACTCCAGTCCGGGTGACAGAGCGAGACTCCGCCTCAAAAAAAAAAAAAAAAAAAAAAAGAAAAAAGAAAAAAGAAAGCAACTAGAAGCCCAGTCTGTGGGCTCCAGAGGGAGAGCTTACTTTCCAAAAAAGGTTTTAATTATGTTTTGGGTATTGATATGGAGGAGTAACCTTTTAATCTCTGGCTTCCAACAGTTGTTCCTATTTCTACATTCATAATAGTTCAGCTCCCTTATTTAAGATTTTTTCTCTGATTGCCATATGTGTGAAATTCACTGTGCAATTCCTTCTGCCCACATTTGTATTCATGTATAAATTTCAAAGCCATTTCAAAATGTCTTATTATTTATTTGCATTTCTTGATAACTTTTGGTCTGTATGGATGACTAAGTTTTTGTTTACTAGGGAGAAGTGGATACCAAAAAATGTGGTTCTGCTTTAGTTTCCAGTCTTGCCATGGGCTTGAAACCAAGATATCATTTTGCTGCTTTAGAAAAGACCTATTATGAGAGGCTTCCATATCGGTGAGTAGCATTTCATTCTCTTTGGCTTTTTGAAGAATTTGCCATGGATCTTCTTTTTTTTTTTTTTTTTTTTTTTTTTGAGACGGAGTCTTGCTCTGTCACCCAGGCTGGAGTGCAGTGGCCAGATCTCAGCTCACTGCAAGCTCCGCCTCCCGGGTTCACGCCATTCTCCTGCCTCAGCCTCCCGAGTAGCTGGGACTACAAGGCGCCGCCACCTCGCCCGGCTAGTTTTTTGTATTTTTAGTAGAGACGGGGTTTCACCGTGTTCGCCAGGATGGTCTCGATCTCCTGACCTTGTGATCCGCCCGTCTCGGCCTCCCAAAGTGCTGGGATTACAGGCTTGAGCCACCGCGCCCGGCCTGCCATGGATTTTCTATATAAACTTCTCTTGTTCGTTTTTAACCATATAACGTCTTGGTTCCATTTGGTTACTCAGACAGTGAAAGAAGTGACTCTCAAGTGATTCATCTTCTCTGAGTTTGTTCCCTAAGTTGAAATCACTTTGGAATTCCTTCAGTTTCAGAATCAAGAACTTGTATCAGTTTTTTCCTTTTCAGGGCCAGGCATGGTGGTGTGTGCCTGTAGTTCCAGGTACTTGGAAGTCTGAGGCAGGAGGCTCGCTTGAGCCCAGGAGTTCTAGGCTATAGTGTGCAATGACTATGCCTATAAATAACCACTGCACTCTAGCCTGGGCAACATAGGGAGCCCCATTTCTTTAAAAATTTTTTTACCACAAATAAATATGAGATAATACATATGTTGATTAGCTTGATTTAGCCATCCCACAATATATACACATTTCAAAACAGCATGTTGTATACCATAAATACATACAATTTTTAGTTGTCAATTAAAAGTAAATGAGAAGGAAAAATAAAAAAAATTTTTTTTTTGTCTTTTTTTTTTTTTTGAGACGGAGTCTCACTCTGTCGCCTGGCTGGAGTGCAGTGGCATGATCTCGGCTCACTGAAACCTCCGCCTCCTGGGTTCAAGCGATTCTCCTGCCTCAGCCTCCTGAGTAGCTGGGATTACAGGTGCGTGCCACCAGATCCAGCTAATTTTTTTTTTGTATTTTTATTAGAGATGGGGTTTCACCATGTCAGTCAGGCTGGTCTTGAACTCTTGACCTCATGATCCGCCCACCTCAGCCTCCCAAAGTGCTGGGATTACAGGCATGAGCCACTGCGCCCAGCCAAGAAAATATTTTTTTTCTTTTTTTTATTTAGCACTCAGAGGTGGAGTTTTTATTTTTTTAATTTTTATGGGTACGTAGTAGGTATATAGAGGTCAAGTTAATTCTTTAAGAAAGAATATATTGCCAAGAAAACCAGTGTTTTACAAGTGAGCGAGTTAAGTAAAAGCTCAGAATTATCTTCACCGATGAAGGGCATGGATTATCCTTAAAATAACTTATTTCTCTTCTTTTTTTACAAAAGTAATATACACTTGTTGCCAGTTAAAAAAATGTAAGTGAGCAAGAAGAGAATACCCCCCTTACTGTAATCCCACACCCTAATGCAGGATCATAGGTGATACAGCTTTTTCTGTTAAATCTCCATATATGCATTCCAGAAAAATGTCTTGTTCTCTAAAAATATACTGCAAAAACAGAAGTTTTGGGAACAAGCCACTCAAAACATACACAGTTCTTAAGAATCTGAATACAGTTTTTCATAGAACATATGAAAATGGCCAATAGGGCTGGGCACAGTGGCTAACGCCTATAATCCCGGCACTTTGGGAGGCCAAGGCAGGCAGATCATGAGGTCAGGAGATCGAGACCATCCTGGCTAACACAGTGAAACCCTGTCTTTACTAAAAATACAAAAAATTAGCCGGGTATGGTGGCGGGCACCTGTAGTCCCAGCTACTCGGAAGGCTGAGACAGGAGAATGGCATGAACCCAGGAGGCGGAGCTTGCAGTGACCGAAGATTGCGCCACTGCACTCCAGTCTGGGCAACAGAGAGAGACACCGTCTCAAAGGAAAAAAAAGGCCAATACACATATAAAAAGATGCTCGTATCATTAGCCATTATGGTAATGCAAATCAAAAGCACAATGATATACCACTTAATACCCACTAGGAAGGCTGTAGTCAAAAAGGCAAATACGTAATAACAAGTGTTGGCAAGAATGTGGAGGAATTGGAACCCTCACACATTGCTGGTGAGAGTGTAAAATGGTGCAGCTGCTTTGGAAAACCGTTTAGCAGTTCTTGAGAGGTTAAACATAACAGGCAGCAGCATGGTAATGGCAATTTTATTCCTGTCCCAAGATAAGGGAAAACATATGTCCACACAAAAACTTGTACACAAATGATCATAATAGCATTATTCATAATGGCTCAAAAGTGCAAACAACCCAAATGTCCATCACCTGATGAACGGGTAAATTAAAAGTGGTAAATATATGATGAAATGTTATTTGGCAAGGAAAAGCAATGAAGTACTGATATGTGCTACAACATGGTTGAACCTTGAAACTTCATGTTAAGTGAATGAAGCCAGACACAAAGGACTACGCATTTTTTTTTTTTTTTTTGAGACAAGATCTCATTCTGTATCCCAGGCTAGAGTGCTGAGGTACGATCATGGCTCACTGCAGCCTCAACCTGGTGGGCTCAAGTGATTCTCCTACCTTAGCCTTCTGAGTAGCTGGGACTATAGTTATGCACCACTATACCCAGTTAATTAAAAAATTTTTTTGTAGAGACAGTCTCACTGTGTTGCCTAGGGTGGTCTCAAACTCCTGGGCTCAAGCAGTTCTCTTGTCTCAGCCTCCCAAAGTGCCTGGCCTATTTTATTTTGGCTCTTTATTACACAAAAGAAGAGGCAATAGTAAAATGAACCCTCATGTGCCCATCACTTAGCTTGAACTATTGTCAACATTTTACTAATTTTACAACTCTTTTAAAGCCAAAAGTTGGAGTTTTGATGGTTTCTGAAGACATAATCTCATCTCTTCCTAAAACAGCCTTGTGAGGTAGGGATCGTTGCCCTATTAGACGGATAGATAGTAACTTATCTGAAATCATTTGACTTGTGATGAACTGAAGACCTCTGCTCTTTTTATGGCCCCATGGAGTCCACATATTTTGTCATTGCAAATCAAAAGTAAAATTGTAATATTTTGTCTCTCAAATATGTTCTAGAAACCATATCGTTCTACAGGAAAATGCACAGCATGCCACCCGGTTTATAGCTCTGGCAAATGTTGGAAATCCAGAAAAGAAAAAGGTAAAGATTCACCTATTTGGTGGAAAGTTGATATTCACGGTCTGCCTGATAAATGTATCTCTTGCCCAGTTTAGCATTCAGATCTTTTCTCCCTCACTGCAAGGTCCCAGCAGCTTCGGAGACTCCTTTGTAAAGATACGGTAATGAAAGGTCAAGTCTCTTTGGGTCTTTTTGTAGGAGAGTTTAAAGAAGGGTTTGGGAAAATAGGCCCAGAGGAGTAAAGGCAAAATATCAAATGAACAGCGTCTTTACTTTCACATCTATGTGGTTGTCTTTGTGAGTATTTGTGAATTTGCCCTCAGATGCTCGCTTACTTCTTTTAGCAACTTCATTTAGCTGAAATAAAAAAACCCCAAAGAGCTGGGCATGGTGGCCCATGCCTGTAATCCCAGCACTTTGGGAGGCTGAGGTGGGAGGATCACTTAAGTCCAGGAGTTTGAGACCAGCCTGGCCAACATGGTGAAGCCCCATCTCTATAACAAATAAAAAAATTAGCCAGGTATGGTGGGGGGCACCTGTAATCCCAGCTCCTCAGGAGGCTGAGGCAGGAGAATTGCTTGAATTTGGGAGGCGGAAACTGCAGTGAGCTGAGATCGGGCCACTGCACTCCAGCCTGGGTGACAAAGTGAGACTCTTGTCTGGGGAAACAAAAAATCAAAAAACCCAGAGGACTTACCTAAGCCCTCCTTAGGGCTAAGATTTCCTGAGGGATATCTTAGTGATACCTAGAATCTATCTTTGTATTGGAAAACAGTGCAGTTGATGAAAGAGAATATACCAGAAAAGTAGGTTGTTTTTCTCACTTCTCTGAGAGCATTTCTGATTTCCCAGGGCCAAAACTGACCTATTATGGATTGAGACAGCTAAAATAAGAACAGTTAGTGAAGTGGGAAAATAGGCAGATAAAGAGTCTGAAGATTATTCCACTATCACATGCCATAGACAAAGCATACAAAAGCAAATCGATATTTTTTTTTCATAATATTTTAAGCTTTTTTTTGGGGGGGGGTAGGGCGCGGATCTGAAGTGATTTTACCTTTATTTCCTTCACTTTAAGCCAATCATGAAATTTCACAGTGATTTCTAGGGTGGGGACAGAAGGAAGACAGTGTTAAGAATCATCAGGGCTGTGGCCCAGTTGGCTGCGGAAGTGCAGGCAGGGTGGCCCCTCAGGGGCAGCTGGAGGAGCATGGACTGCCCCGCTGGAAGGGAGGTGATGTTCCCAGAGTATGAGAGCTGGTACGTGATGTCCTCTGCAGCTTCCAGCTTGCGCAGCTCGATCAGGCTGTTCCCTGTGGTGGCCAGTAAGTTGGCGATCAGCTTGGCTGCCTTGGAATCGCCCTCAGAAGAGATGATGGCTGCCTTTTTCTGCTGCTCAGCCTTTTCTACCACAAATCTGGCGCTCTCTGCTTCCTGCTGAGCCACCTGTTTGGCTTCCACTGCTTCTGTGAACTCCTTCCCGAAGGTCAGATGTGTCAAGGACTTGTCATCCAGGATGAGCCCAAAGGTGGCTGCTCACTCCATAAGGTCATTGCTCATCTGCCTGGAGACCAGCTCTCTTTAGGTGATTAGTTCTCCAGCATCAAAGTGAGCCACCACTGGCTTGAGGATCTCGGTAGTGATGGACAGCAGCACATGCTCATCATAATCCTCTTCAATGCTGGTCAAGATGCGAGGAAGCTGGCTAGCGACAGGCCCCCATGTGCACCGTGATGTCATTCTGTAAATCTTTGCTATCAGCGATGACTGGCACATTACATGGTCAAGAACGGCAGTCAAAGATAATTGGTTTCTGGACCCATGGAATGAGAAAGTGAATCCTTTCCCCTACCACAGTATTCTGTATTCCACAGAATTGGTCAAAGATGACAGCTCTTTGCCCAGCATCCACGTTATATAGGGCAGAGTTCACCACATCTCCTGCAACAGCTAAGTCCAGGCCAAACTTGCTGATGGACTCATAACACTCTGGCAGCTATGTTTTGTTCTGCTAGACCCTCTCATACCTGCTTCCACTTTGACCTCCACACAAATTCCCCAGCCTATTTTCAGCTTTTTTGCCCAATTCTTAGCAAGTTTAGATTTGTAATTTTTCTTTTAATTGCCCTTTCAAACTGAATAACACTTAGTATTTTCCGTCTGTTTTATTCTCAGGGACATGTTAGCCTCAGCCATAAGCAACTTATACTTTAGTCAAAAGGTGTGCACATTATAAAATTTGGCAAGCATTATTAAATTCATCTAAAAATTTTGTTCCAATTTGTACCCCTACCCCAACGGTGTGTTTTGTTTTGTTTTGTTTTGTTTTTCTCTCTCCATAATTCTCACTGGATCACAGCAAAGTTTTTTTTTTTTTTTTTTTTTTTTTTTTTAAGATAGAGTCTCTGTCTGTTGCCCAGGCTGGAGTGTAGTGGCATGATCTCAGCTCACTGCAACCTCTGCCTCGCGTGTTCAAGTGATTCTCCAGCCTCAGCCTCCTGAGTAGCTGGGACTATAGACACGTGCCACCACGCCTGGCTAATCTTTTGTATTTTTAGTAGAGACGGGATTTCTCCACGTTGGTCAGGCTGGTCTCTATCTTCCGACCTCAGGTGATCGTCAGCCTCCCAAAGTGCTGGGATTACAGGCATAAGCCACCACCCCCGGCCCTCATCAAAGTTTTATTAAAGTTTTTGCCAATGTGATAAATGATATATAATTGTTACTTAGTTGCAGTAGTAAGTTTAAACATCTATATCTTATCTAAAGTTTTCGATATCTGTGGCATTAGTGCAAGATTCCAGATATTAATATGAATATTTACTTCTTTGCTGCTAGTCTCTTAAGAAAATTTTATTAGCATATATAGCAGAATTTGTATAATATCAAGAGAGAGAAACCCCAAGTTCATTTGTAATTTTCATTAGGAAAAATGAATGGCAGTGCCACAATTCTGTGGACAAAGTACACAAAGATAAGGGACTCAGAGGCAGAAGCAGTTTGTCTTCTAAGCGTTATAGAGCAAGTCCCTCTGGGGGACAGTTGTCACTATTCCATTATTCAAGTGAGAACTCCTGGTTTGTGAGGGCTGGGGCTCTGATTTGTTGTTCATTTCTTTGTCAGCCCTTGGTGAGCCCCTGCAGAGGCCACTGAATTGGCATTTGATTTACTGTTTATTCTCTGAGCTCTGGATGGGCTGGTTGCTGTTCTTTTAATTTTACTTAGTTTCACATGTTTTCCCTGAAATCTTCACAGTAAAATAGGTCGATTACAGTTGGATAAATAGTATATCCCCTAATGTCGTTATGTTCTTTTTCTCTAAAGTATCTTTATGCATTCAGTATTGTTCCCATGAAGCTAATGGATGCAGCAGAACTGGTAAAACAGCCTCCGGATGTCACTGAAAACCCTTACAGAAAATCTGGGCAGGAAGCATCCATAGGAAAGCAAATTCCTGCCCCTGTGGTATGTTCTGATTGAGGGCTGGCATTTTCTGGGCAGGGTTGCCCATTACATGTGTTCTTTTCCTGGTTATAGTTTAGTACATAAAACAAGTTTAATCCTTAGAATCTAAATCTTTTTTTCCCCCCTTGGGAAATCATGATGATGTTTAGAAAATCTTAGTGGATTTTAACTAAGCTTAGTGTTTTTTATTGTAGTTTGGGGTTAACAGTTTCATAGATTAGGTCTTTCTTTGTCCAAACTGGATTCATACGTTTGGGGTTACAGTTTTATTTGTAAAGTCTTTGTCTAAAGTTGATTATCTGTTCTTAGCTCTTTAGGCAAGACCGTAGCAGTTTTGTAGCAATGTAATTTGTGATTTTATGATGATTGCTAGTAGGAAAATAAGATTCACTCTGAAGAAATTTTCTTAATAGCAGAGTTTTCTCAAATTAATTTTTTCCCCACTAAAGCAAGGAATGTCAAGTTCCCTTACTAGCATGCACAGTCTGCTTTCTCAGACTTTTCTTTCTTTCCGAGCAGCCTTCTCATCTCTCAGTCAAGGCTGAATTAGTCTTATTTGACCTGTGAAATTGTATGACTACACTATGTCCCTGTTGAGAGAAAAAGGAAAAGGGAATTTGGGTGGGTTCATGTTGTTCTGTTTTAGGCAAGAATTACTTTATAACTTGCATTTTAACTTGTTTTTCCAAAGAGATGAATTTGGCAGTAGTTTGGGTAAGCATTGATGTGTGACTGAGAGTTCAGGCGTCAGAATTGGGAAGATATTTTGCTTCCTTAGAGTATGCAGAAAGGACTGAGAAGAAAGAAAGATACGGCATGGCAGGAATGTTCTCTTGTATGTGAGTGGTTGGCTACTTATCTAAAGGTTGGTTGAATAATATTTAATCTTCTGCTTTTGGCCATTCCAGGAAGAATCAGCCTGTCAGTTTTTCTTTGATTTAAATGAAAAGCAGGGAAGGAAGCGTTCATCCACAGGTAGAGATAGCAAATCTTCTCCTCACCCAAAGCAGCCTCGCAAACCTCGTAAGTACCTTTATTCCAGAGGTCTCCTCTGTGAACAGTAACTGTTATTTTGGCTTTTGTTTGGAAAGCAGCATTGCTAAGAGAGCCTCTTCTGGCGGGGGAGAATTGTGCAATGAGTCATTAGGACCAACAATAAAAATAAAATATAAACATCGCCTTGGCTGGGTGTGGTGACTGCACCATCTTATATTCCCACCAGCAGTGTATGAAGATTTCTGCTTTTCCACATCCCTGTCAACATTTGTTATAGCAATAGCCAGTTTTACAAGATAGGTCTCTCTTTTCCTCTCTCATAAATAGGTATGGTTCTCCAAGGGTGATGCTTTTATATACTTCTTAGACTCTGTATTTTCAGCCCATCTACTTGAGAGAGATGAGTTCCTTTTGCTAATTACCATTTAAAGAGATTTTCTTTGTCCTGAAAAGGCAGTCTTCTGTTGCTTATATACCCATATTGGGATAAAAATGTTGATATTCTTGGCCAGGTGCGGTGGCTCATGCCTGTAATCCCAGCACTTTGGGAGGCTGAGCCAGGCGGATCATGAGTTCAGAATTTCGAGACCAGCCTGGCCAACATAGTGAAACTCCTTCTTTACTAAAAATACAAAAGTCAGCCAGGTGTGGTGGCCTGCGCCTGTAGTCCCAGCTACTTGGGAGGCTGAGGTGGGAGAATTGCTTGAATCCGGGAGGTGGAGGTTGCAGTGAGCCAAGACCATGCCATTGTACTCCAGCCTGGGTAACAGAGTGAGACTCCATCTCAAAAAAAAAAAAATTGATATTCTTTTTATAGCTTCAGATTCAGAAACTAGAGCTACATGAATTTTTATCTCGATTTATGTAATGCTGGAAACTGATTCACACTAAGTGTAATCCCAGCACTTTGGTAGGCCAAACAGCTGGATCACTTGAGGCCAGGAGTTCGAGACCAGCCTGGCCAACATGGTGAAACCCTGTCTCTACTAAAAATACAAAAAATTAGCAGGGCGTGGTGGCACCCACCTGCAGTCCCAGCTCCTCGGGAGGCTGAGGCAGGAGAATCACTTGAACCGAAGAGGTGGAGATTGCAGTGAGCCAAGATCGCGCCACTGCACTCCAGCCTGGGTGACAGAGCAAGGCCCTGTCTTAAAAAAATAAAATAAGACTGGCCTGACTTTTAGGCTGTTCTGAGGTGCTTCCTGCAAGAACTATGGAAAAAGCATCTTTCCTTTATGTCTGTAAAACATGATGAGGTAAAGAGCCTCCAAAACCAATATAGGTTCATAAAATAATAGAATGATCAAACTCGGAGGAAGGACTTTAAGGGTGTTTCATTGAGATTCTCTTTGTTCGTCTTTTTGTGTCACGGAAGAAGCTGACCTTAGGAGGGTAAATTTTCCAGGGTCATCGCTAATGGCGTAGTTGGGGCTATAATTAGGGCTCCTGACACCCTGTTCAGTGTTCTTTTGTTGTAGCCTATTGCCAGTTATGTGCTACTTTAGTCAGTGTGTGATTTTGCACTTGTGGGTTACCTACCTGTGGATTGGTTACAAATTCTAATGGAAGTTTAATTTCATTGAAAATGTTCATGGGGATCATAGTGAGGAACACAGGCTCAGCCCATTGTGGCAGTGTTGTATATCAGTCTTTTCAGGATATAAAAATCAGATAAGGCTAAGTTCTGTGGGGTGATTATATGCTGTGCTTGGACCATAGTAACACCCGGCTTTCTTTTACATGAAGCTCAGCCTCCAGGACCCTGCTGGTTTTGCCTTGCTAGCCCTGAAGTGGAAAAGCATTTGGTGGTCAGCATCGGCACACATGTGAGTTACTTCCTTGGACCTTTATAGAGAAGGAGATGCCTATTTGTTTTTTAGTAACTTTATTGAGGCATAATCTACATACAACATTTACCCATGTTTAAGTGTACGATTCAGTGATTTTCATAAGGTTACTGAGTTAGGCCACCATCACATAGTATAGTTTTAGAACATTTTTATCATGGCAGTAAGATCTCTTATGCCCATTTACAGTTAATCCCTGTTCCCAACTTTAGCCCCAGGCAGCAAGTAGTCTACTTACTATCTCCATAGTTTGCCTTTTTTGGACATTTCTTATAAATGGAATCATACAACATGTAGTCTTTTGTGTCTAGCTGTTTTTACTTAGCATCATATTCTTTTTTTTTTTTTTTTTTTTTTGAGACGGAGTCTCGCTCTGTCGCCCGGGCTGGAGTACAGTGGCCGGATCTCAGCTCACTGCAAGCTCCGCCTCCTGGGTTTACGCCATTCTCCCGCCTCAGCCTCCCGGGTAGCTGGGACTACAGGCGCCCACCACTTCGCCCGGCTAGTTTTTTGTATTTTTTAGTAGAGACGGGGTTTCACCATGTTAACCAGGATGGTCTCGATCTCCTGACCTCGTGATCCGCCCGTCTCGGCCTCCCAAAGTGCTGGGATTACAGGCTTGAGCCACCGCGCCCGGCCTACTTAGCATCATATTCTTGAGGTTCATCCATGTTGCAGCATATATCAGTATTTCCTTCCTTTTTATTGCCAAATCATATTCCAGTATATAGATATACCACATTTTGTCTATATCCGTTCATCAGTTGATGGACATTTGGGTTGTTTCTACTTTGTGGCTATTAGAAATAATGCTCCCATAAAATATCTGCATGGAAGTCTTTGTGTGGATATATGTTATTTATTTTGGATACACCTGGAATGGATTTGCTAGGTTATATGGTAAATTTATGTTTAACTTTTTAAGAAACTGCTAAACTGTTTTCCAAAATGACTGCACCATCTTATATTCCCACAAGCAATGTATGAAGGCTTCTGCTTTTCCACATTCCTGTCAACATTTGTTATAGTAGTAACCAGTTTTACAAGATAGGTCTCTCTTTTCCTCTCTCATAAATAGGTATGGTTCTCCAGGGGTGATGCTTTTATATACTTCTTGGACTGTCTGTATTTTTTAGCCCATCTACTTGAGAGTGATGAGTTCCTTTTGCTAATTACCATTTAAAGTGATTTTCTTTGTCCTAAAAAGGCAGTCTTCTGATGGCTTATGTACCCGTATTGGGTTAAAAATGTTGATACTCTTTATAGCTTCAGATTCAGAAGCTAGAGCTTTATGAATATATATATATATATATATATATATATATATTTTTGAGATGGAGTCTTGCTCTGTTGCCCAGGCTGGAGTGCAATGGCGCAATCTCAGCTTACTGCAACCTCTGCGTCCCGGGTTCAAGTGATTCTCTCTCTTCGTCTTTTTGTTTCACGGAAGAAGCTGACCTTAGGAGGGTAAATTTTCCAGGGTCATCGCTAATGGCATAGTTGGGGCTATAATTAGGGCTACTGACACCCTGTTTAGTGTTCTTTTGTTGTAGCCTATTGCCAGTTATGTGCTACTCTAGTCAGTGTGTGATTTTGCACTTGCTTCCCGAGTAGCTGGGATTACAGGCACCTACCATCATGCCCGGCCAATTTTTGTATTTTTAGTAGAGACAGGGTTTCACCATGCTGGCCACGCTGGCCTCAAACTCCCGATCTCAGGTGATCTGCCCACCTCAGCCTCCCAAAGTGTTGGGATTACAGGCGTGAGCCGCCACACCCGGTCTATTAATTTTTATCTAGAATTATGTAATGCTGGAAACTGATTCACAGTAACTGATCACGTCGAAGATAAAATTTCAGTTTTGCTTAGTAGTGGAGGGTGTAGCTTACTAATGACAGGAATACCCATATTCACACTCCTGGTGTGAGTATCTAGGAACCCAAGATGATGATAAGGTTGTTTAGTAAGTATTGAATCAGACTATGAGAACGGGACAGTCTTGAGTATGATTTTATTCAGGTGGTGGAAAGCTTGAATGTGTGTGTCTCATGGGAAAGTCATTCTACTTCACATTTCCCCAGATACTTTTGCTTGTGTAGGGCTGGATTAGATATTAAATAATACCCGTCTTCGACTCTCTTTTCCCTGGGTTTTCTATAGACCATTGTTCTTTTTCATTCATTTAGAATGCAGAAAGCTTAATTTTTAACACTGTAGTCACTGATGACTGGAACTGGATGTTCCCCAGGATTCCTGAGGAAAATATTTACAAGCTGTTTTTGTTTTGTGACAGTTTTGGGAGGTGGGGCCTAATAAGTGGTGATTAGGTCATGAGGACTCTGCCCTCATGAGTGGATTAATGTTATCACAGGAGTGGGTTATCATGAGAGTGGCTTTGTTAAAGTGAGTTCAGGTCCCCTTTTGCTCCTTGACTCTCACCCTCACTTGCCCTTCTGCCATGGGGTGATGCAGCACGAAGGCCATTGCCAGGTGTCAGTGCTATGCACTTGGACTTCCCAGTCTACAGAACCACAAGCCAAATAGATTGCTATTCATATAAATTACAGTCTGGTATTCTATTATAGCAACACAAGATGGACTAAGACAGTTCCTTAAATGTATAGTGCTTCTGAAGACAGGTGCTGTCATCCATTTCTCATTGATTTGTTCAACTTTTGGTTTCTGGGGTTGATCCTTTCAACTTATCCTAACAATCTGAGGACCCTTTTTTGTGTCTTCCTTCCTATAGACTGACTAGAGTTTCAATTTCATCTTGTACTTTAAGGGGTTACTCTTCTGCCTGTGTTGTTTCCACCTGTAGAGTCTCAGTCTTTTACATTTTAAAAAATGTCTTGGCCGGGTGTGGTGGCTCACGCCTGTAATCCCAGCACTTTGGGAAGCTGAGGCGGGTAGATCACGAGGTCAGGAGTTCACGACCAACCTGGCCAAGATCGTGAAACCCCGTCTCTACTAAAAATACAAAATTTATCCGGGCGTGGTGGCGGGTGCCTGTAATTCCAGCTACTCAGGAGGCTGAGGCAGAGAATTGCTTGAACCTGGGAGGCGGAGGTTGCAGGCCGAGATGGTGCCACGGCACTTCAACCTGGGGGACAGAGCGAGACTCTTGTCACAAAACAAAAAAAAAGTCTTAATTAGTGGCACACTCCTATCTCTAGGGGGAGCACTAATGGGGTCAAAGCCTGTGACTCAACTGAGCCACAGAACCTATTGGATGACATCTTGGGTGGAATAAGAGCAAACTTGAGAAGCTCTAGCTTTTACAGCAGTGCCCTGTTTGGATGATCTCTTTTGCATCTTTTTTCCTTTTTGGATTAGTTTATGCCATTTTTCTCTCCCACACAATTTGTATAGTAAGGCAGGCTTTGAATTGCCTTCTGTTTGGGAAGCTTCTGTAGGTTCAAGATCACACGCAGGAGATAAGAGATTTGGAATGTGTGACATAACTCAGTGCTGCTCTAGGCCTCAGTGAGAAGTGACTTTTCTTTTCTGTTCATCTTTCTGTTGTCCAGGTTATCTAACTCAGGATGTGGGCCTGGGCAACAATCAAGGAAATCTGTTTTCTTCTCATCTAGGCCTGAAACTAGAGGGGAAAAAGGTCTTGTTTGTGGGCCAACCCAACATCCCAAGTAGGCCACATGAATATTTCAGCCTCAAGCCTACACTGTCCTTAGGTAGAAACTGTTTACAAACCTGTAATGACCTTTGGGTGTCTGGGGAAGGGTTTGGGATCTCTTCCCTGCAACTTTTCTTTTTGATTGCCTTTTTTTGTTTGTTAAATTTTTTTTCCCTGGCTTTCTGTTTGCCATGCCTTCCTCAAAGGTAGTACATAGAATTGTGCTGATGGTCCATAGCCACAGATTAAAAGGGGGAAGGGCTGCTGACAGTCTAAAAAATTATTGCAAAATCAATGCATTTTACTTATGGGGAGAACCATTTATTCAGGTCCTATTTATACATGGTTAGAGATAATTCTAGTACAGAACAGATTAGAAGGTGAGATTTTGAAAGAGAGAGGAGATTAGGCAAGTGTGAAACTATTCACAAAAATTGCAAGTACAGGATTAGAGATGGTGCGGAGGAGCTATTTAGTTTAGACATCATTACCTAAAGAATGCATATCATCATAGAAAAGCTGATGTTTATGGCAGTGACCTTCTGACAAAAAAAGCTAGAAGACTCAGGCGTCTAGAGTAATCTTTTATTTTCTTTTTTTTTTTTTTTTTTTGAGACGGAGTCTCGCTCTGTCACCCAGGCTGGAGTGCAGTGGCCAGATCTCAGCTCACTGCAAGCTCCGGCTCCCGGGTTCCCGCCATTCTCCTGCCTCAGCCTCCCGAGTAGCTGGGACTACAGGCGCCGCCACCTCGCCCGGCTAGTTTTTTGTATTTTTAGTAGAGACGGGGTTTCACCGTGTTAGCCAGGATGGTTTCGATCTCCTGACCTCGTGATCCGCCCGTCTCGGCCTCCCAAAGTGCTGGGATTACAGGCTTGAGCCACCGCGCCCGGCCTAGAGTAACCTTTTAAACAAATACAATATAAAGTGGTTATTATAAAAATAAAAAAAATTTTTAGTGCCTATGAGGTTTTCATCAACTTTAGTCATCTGGCAAATTAAGTTTGTCAACATGCCCAGTCCTCTCTGCCAAACCAATCAAGGACAATCATGCTTTAGTATCTTTCCAATACATATCCTGTCATTCTATTGGACTTTCTTATTTAGATGAGAAATTATTCCCTCCTTCAGCCTTAACTTTGAGCCCACCACACTAAGAGTATACTTGGGATAAAGTTTTTTTTTTTTTTTTTTTTTTTTTCCCGAGACAGAGTCTTGCTCTGTCATCCAGGCTGGAGTGCAGCGGCACGATCTCGGCTCATTGTAACCTCCATCTTCCAGGTTCAAGCAATTCACCTGCCTCAGCCTCCCAAGTAGCTGGGATTATAGGCGTGCGCCACCATGCCCAGCTAATTTTTGTATTTTTAGTAGAGATGGGGTTTCACCTTGTTGGCCAGGCTGGTCTTGAACTCCTGACCTCACGATCCACTTGCCTCGGCCTCCCAAAGTGCTGGGATTACAGGCATGAGCCAGTGCGCCCAGTCTGAATAATTGTTTTCTAACATATCTATGTTTGCCTATACTGCTACTCAGTGGGCCCTTCTGTGCTCACTCATGGCATCTTCCCATCAGAAAATATCTGAGTGGTAGAACATTCTTGCATGTTTTGGTTTTTACAGAAATATTTTTAGTTGCCATTAAAGGCTGACATCCATTGTTGGAAACCATTCTTTTCTGCCTCTTTGGATGCATCTGAGTTTGAGGTTTTACTTTCCTTCTACCCCATTAGGTTGTATGTTTGCTTTTGTTTTGTAGAGTTTAGTCAGCAGCTTAAGGCTTAGGAACAATAGATACTAAGCATGCCATCTTAGCCTTTTTTGTGAGCCCAAGGAGTAAGTATATTTGAGGGTGGGGGGTGGGAATGAAAGCTACTGGGGAGGCAGAAAGTGATCATTTTCTTTTTTTTTTGGGACGGAGTCTCACTCTCACCCAGGCTGGAGTATAGTGGCACGATCTTGGCTCACTGCAACCTCTGCCTCTTGGGTTCAAGCAGTTCTCCTGTCTCAGCCTCTCGAGTAGCTGGGGGACTGCAGGCACATGCCATCACAGGCCTGGCTAGTTTTTGTATTTTTAGTCAAAATGAGGTTTCACCATATTGCTCAGCCTGGTCTGGAATTTCTGACCTCAGGCGGTCCACCTGCCTCGGCCTCTCAGAGTGTTGGGATTACAGGCGTGAGCCACTACCCCAGCCACAAGTGGTCATTTTGAAATCAGAATTTGTATCTTTTTGTGGTTCAGGGTGATAAAAACTGAAAAACTGTTTTCAAGTTTGGAGCCTGGGAGGGAAAACGCAGCGATTTGTTCTGGTCTCCCTCAGCTCAGTGTGTTTGAAGCCAAAAGCCTGTTTGTGTGCCTCTCCCAATTCATTTACTCCTAGTTCATTTGCTACTTGTATAGAAATTTTTTATGTCTAATCTGATTCTTCAGCAGATACTTGAGAACATTGTTGCTGCAATCTCTAAAATCAGAGTTTTTAAAGAAAGAATTTTTATTAATAACCTCAAGTACTTCCCCTACATCCTAAGACTCACTGTTTGTATAGGCTTTTCTCCCTGGAGAATCCTACATGCTGTACTGATGTCTCAATTCTGTGTGCTGCTTCTTCAGTGCTACCTCGCCCTGGCCAAAGGAGGCTTATCTGATGACCATGTCCTCATCCTGCCCATTGGACACTACCAGTCAGTGGTGGAGCTTTCAGCAGAGGTGGTAGAAGAGGTGGAGAAGTATAAGGCCACACTGAGACGGTTCTTTAAGAGTCGAGGGAAACGGTGTGTTGTATTTGAGAGAAATTATAAGAGCCATCACCTCCAGCTACAGGTAGGTGATCTGTTCATAGAAACTTGGAAGGGCACTATGGGGACCTTCATATTGGTAAATAAATATTTAAATAGGCCGGGCGAAGTGGCTCATGCATGTAATCTTAGCACTTTGGGAGGCCAAGGTGGTTGGATTGCCTGAGCTCAGGAGTTCGAGACCAGCCTGGGGAACACGGTGAAACCCCGTCTCTACTAAAAATACAAAAAAATTAGCTGGGCATGGTGGTGGGCGCCTGTAATGCCAGCTACTCTGGAGGCTGAGACAGGAGAATCGTTTGAACCTGGGAGGTGGAGGTTGCAGTGAGCCGAGATTGTGCCACTGCACTCCAGCCTGGGCAACAGAACGAGACTCCCATCTTAAAAAAAAAATTTAAATAATGTTTAGCTTTAATATTTAAAGTATTTAATATTTTTATATTACTATTTAAATAACGTTCATTTAAAAAGTTTTTAAAACGTATCTGGTGGTAACCCCAGAGACTTCACAGGGAAGTGTGTGGTCAGTACATGTAAACAGCATAGATAGTAAGTTCTTTGTTTAGAAAAGGAATGGGTAGTTGAGGAAGTTCCAAGGAAGTGCCAAAGAAGATGTGCGGCTTGTTGGATAAGAATTTGGAAGAAAGTGAGTATTTTGTGTGGAGGCCCAGCATAAGGGAAAACTTAGTGGCAGGAAATAGTCTCAAAGCCTGCATGGGGCTAGCAGCTCAGAAAATCAGATTGTAGATCATTTGTAGTTGTGGTGGTTTTATTTTTGGCACATTTGTTAAGTTTTCAAATGGGCCTAACTCTGCCACATATATAATATCGGAGATGGCAAAGGCTTGTGACAGAGATATCTCTCTTAAGCCTTTCCTGCATCAGAGAATGACTCCCACATGTGGCAGGCTATCTCATAAGTTTAAGTCCTTACAGACCGGCTGACACAGGCTTGTCTGGCCTGAGGAGATTCTGTGCTGAGGGGTGTTTCTCTACCCCTGTGATGGATTTGCTACTTCTCAGAGACCGTGCAGGCACAACTTCTCTGGGACCTGCACAAAGAATTTCTCCTTTCTCCCCAACCCCCAGGTCATTCCTGTCCCAGTCAGCTGCTGTGCTACTGATGACATTAAAGATGCCTTCATTACCCAGGCCCAGGAGCAGCAGATAGAGCTGTTGGAAATCCCAGAGCACTCTGACATCAAGCAGGTGAAACGGGATGGTGATATTCAGGGGAGAAGAAAGATCTGTTTTTTCTGTTGTTGTTGTTTCTTTGTGTTTTTGAGACAGAGTCTCGCTCTGTTGCCCAGGTTGGAGTGCAGTGGCACAATCGTGGCTCACTGCAACCTCCACCTTCCAGGTTCAAGTGATTCTCCCGCCTCAGCCTCCCTAGTTGTTGGGACTACAGGCATGTGCCACCATATGTGGCTACTTTTTGTATTTTCAGTAGAGATGGGGTTTCACCATATTGGTCCGGCTGGTCTTGAACTCCTGACCTTGTGACCTGCCTGCCTCAGCCTCCCAAAGTGCTGGTGTTACAGACATGAGCCACCCATGCCCGGCAAGATCTGGTTTTTGACATGTTGAGCCTAAGGTGCTATCAAGGCATTCCAAAAATGTTATTACATAGGCAATGGGTTGGGCATGGTGGCTCACACCTGTAATCCCGAGGCGGGAGGAGCACTTGAAGCCAGGAGTTCAATACCAGCCTGGGCAACAAAGTGAGACACTTTGTCTCTACAAAAAATTTAAAAATAAGCAGTGCATGGTGGCACGTGCCTGTAGTCTTAGCTACTCGGGAGGCTGAGAGTCAGGAGGATCACTTGAGCCTAGGAGTTTGAGGATGCAGTGAGGTGTGATTGCATCACTGGACTTCAGCCTGGGCAACATAGCAAAACCCTGTCTCAAATAAAAGACAAAAGAGGCAGTGGACAATTTGGAACTAGAGTACTGGGTATTGACTAGACTGGAGATGAAGAGGGCATTACTCCAAAGTTTAGTGCTTTCCTGGGAAGAGCAGGAAATTAGAATTTCCTAAGGTAGGAACTTAGAAGGATGGATGCCACTGGGAGGATATTGGTAGTATCTTCCAGTTAGGCTTTTTAAGCCCTAGTTCCACTAAGTGGCTTGGGATCTGTAGCAACATACACATCTTTTTTCTTGTGCATTTAGACTGAATTCTTTGCCTAGAGATAAACTAGGATTATCGATTTTTTAAAGCATTATTGGACATCCTCATACAACTCTGTTTACTTTAGATTGCACAGCCAGGAACAGCATATTTTTATGTTGAACTTGACACAGGAGAAAAGCTTTTCCACAGAATTAAAAAGAATTTTCCTTTGCAGTTTGGAAGGTATGTTTTTCTTCTTTTCAATGTATTTTCACTAGACTTTGTATGAACAAAGTGGTGGGTACATGGGACAATTAATAAAAAGCTAAATTGTAAACAGTCCTTGCCCCAAAGGACCCATGGTCTTAGGGCAGATGTTTACGTATATGACAGTAATGTAATGTAGAATGTGAAGAGTACCATGACAGTTTTGGAGAACAATGTGCTGTAGAAATTCAGAAAAGGGACAGCTCATTTCTACTTGGTGAAAACCTTCAGGAAAGTGGCAAAGTTGAACCTGAGAGTCATATTTAGAGGGCAAAGATTGGGGTGAGGACATTCTAGCCAGAAGTGCTAGGGAACTTTAATTGAGCACATACTCTGTGCCAAGAACTGTGCCAAGAACTTTACACATACATGACTCATTTAATCTTCACAACTCTGTAAGGTAGGTACTGTCATCCCGATTTACCAGTGTGGAGAATGAGGCTCTAAAGTAGTGCCCAGCAGACTTTTCACAACGATGGAAATGCTCAAATATATGCACTGTCCAATGCAGTAGTGACTAGCCACTTGTGGCCGCTGAGTGCTGAAATATGGCTAATGTGACTGACGAACTAAATTTTTGATTTTATTTAATTAATTAGAATTTAAATTTAAATAGCCATACCTGGCTTATGGTTACCCCACTGGATAGCAGGCTGTAGAGAGGTTAGGTAACTTGTCCGTAGTCACTCAGTGGTAGGTTCAAATGCAGGCCTGTTGGACCTCAAAACTTGAGATCTTAACCTCAGTGTTCTACAGTATGGTAAAGGCCTGGAGGAGGCTTCAGTTCCTTTCCTCGTATCAGGCAAAACATGACTGCAAAACCATAGAGGGAGTGACATAACTTAGGCAAAGATTGAAGATGGGAAGTTGCTGACAAGAAGATACGGTTTGAAGGGGAGTGGAAAGTGTGTAGAAGAGAGTATCTGATGCTGGTGTCTGTGATTTGCAGCTATTTCTTCCCCTCTAGTTAACAATGGGCTTTGAGTGAGCCTTAAACCTGTCTTGGACTAATTCAGAAAGCCTCTAAGAGACTGCCCCCTTAGATAAGTCCAGTAAATGTAGTTGTCTGCATTTTTCAGAAAGATAAATGGGAACAAGTGTGTTACGAGCTTCAGACATCTGACATGATTTTTTGTTGTTGCCTCAGCAACAGATGCGGTTATGAACATTGACAACATAAGCACATGATTGCAGATACACATAGGTGTATAAAGCACACAAAAAGGAGATTCTCTGAATGGTTTTGTGCTTATGATAGTTGTATTTTCAATATTGAGTAATTATCAAGATACTAATTTATAGTTATATAGCATTTTATAGTTACCAAAATAATTTGAAATGGCATTTTTTTCAGCTGTACAAGAAAGGTAGTTCTATTTTCCTTTTACATTTGAAATAGGCTCAAAGTTTGCCTATTGAAAAGAGCGTAGGTTCTTTGACTTTTAGAGCATTCCTGATTTGTTTCTAACTCTTCTATTTATTGTAACTTCAAAGTGGAAAATGAACCACATAAATGGGTAATAGAATTATTTCTAATATATCAAAATAAATAAAAATAAAAATATAAAGCAATGACAATTAGAAGGCAGCTTGTGTGTGTGTGTCTGTATGTAGTTATTCTTTAGTCCTAAGAACCAAGATAAGTTGTTTTGTTGATATTGGGCTTATGCTGCTGTTATGTGGGCCTGAGTCCCCTAGAAGGAGAGGCAGAGGAGTTTTAAATCAGAGTGGGTATGACTAGGCTCCTGACTCTGCAAACTCATATCTAGTTGAGGTGACAAAACTACAGTTTAAGGCAGGTTGTAATCACAGTTAATATGGCACTTTGTGTTATCTCTGTACCTCACAAAAACCCTGTATAGTGGGTATTCTTATTTGCATTTCATAGGTGAGGAAATCAAGACTCAGAGATGAAATCATCTGTCTGAATCATAGATAGCAAGCGGCAAAGCTGGAAATGGAATCCAGTCTCTGATCTTTCTCACACCAGGGCCTGCCCTTTTTCTACTATGTGGTGTTGCTTCTCTAAGTACCAATAATATAGTTCCGAGTTTTTTAAGAGAGGGAGAAGCAAGTGGGGTTTGAAGGATCAAGAAATAAATAGTACCTGAGCCGGTCATTTAAAATGGGTATGATTTGATCAACAGTATGCCAGAGATGGCACTCAGGGCAGGAGAGCAAAGTCAGATAAATCTGCATACCTTCTTTGGGTGATGTTGAGGAGAACTCAGGCTTTTAGTTTCCATTTTGACTTCTTTGTGCTCTTTCTGCAGGGAGGTCCTGGCCAGTGAAGCCATCCTTAATATTCCTGGTAAGTCTGACTGGAGGCAGTGTCAGATCAGCAAGGAAGACGAGGAGACCCTGGCTCGCCGCTTCCGGAAAGACTTTGAGCCCTATGACTTTACTCTGGATGACTAAACAAAGGGAAGACCTTTTTATGAACTTCATAGGAAGTAGTAAAGCCTTTTTGTTTTTTTTTTAATTAAAAGAATTTTTTTCAAGACAAGGTCTCGCTCTGTCACCCAAGCAGGACTGCAGTGGCGCAATTGTGGCTCACTGTAGCCTCAAACTCCTGGGCTCTAGAGTTCTTCCCACCTCAGCCTCCTGAGTAGCTGGGACCACCAGGCACATGCTACCATGCCTGGCAAACTTTTTAAATTTTGGGGTAGAGGGTAGAGACGGGGGTCTCCCTGTGTTGCCCAGGCTGGTCTGTAATGCCTAGGCTCAAGGGATCCTCTGCCTTGGCTTCTTAACCTGCTGGGATTACAAGCATGAGCCACCATTCCTGGCCTAGAAGCATATTTTTAAAGAAACTACAATCTCCCATGGGGACTGTTTCCCCGCGTCTTTTGTGCAGTCCCATGGAACTTGCCTGCAGCAAGAGGCCTAAGATTGAATCTTTTTGGGGAAAAGTCATTCTAGGATGAAAATCCTATGTTAAGGCTGGGCGTGGTGGCTCACGCTTATAATCCCAGCACTTTGGGAGGCTGAGGCGGGCAGATCACAAGGTCAAGAGATGGAGACCATCCTGGCCAACATGGTGAAACCCCGTCTCTACTAACAATACAAAAATCAGCTGGGTGTGGTGGCGCGCATCTGTAGTCCCAGCTACTCAGGAGGCTAAGGCAGGACAATTGCTTGAACCTGGGAGGCGGAGGTTGCAGTAAGCCAAGGTCGCACCACTGCACTCCAGCCTGGTAACAGAGTGAGACTCTGCCTAAAAAAAAAAAAAAAAAAAATTCCTATGTTAAAAGCATGTCGCCAGGCACAGTGGCTCATGCCTGTAATCCCAGGACTTTGGGAGGCCGAGGCAGGTGGATCACCCGAGGACTGGAGTTTGAGACCAGCCTGGCCAACATGGTGAAACCCCGTCTTTACTAAAACTACAAAAATTAGCTGGGTGTGGGGCCAGGCACTTGTAATCTCAGCCACTCGGGAGGCTGAGGCAGGAGGATGGCTTGAATCTGGGAGGTGGAGGTTGCAGTGAGCCGAGATTGCTCCATTGCACTCCAGCCTGGGTGACAGCGAAACTCCATCTCAAAAATAAAATAAAAGAATAAAAGTATGTCTGTCATCCAGCTTCAAGTACAGCTTGTGTATATCAACATTTTCAAAAACCTTTAAACTACTAAATGAAATGCAGATGTTTTTCCATGGTTGAGAAGTGTCTTGTGTTCATGTTGCCTATGACCATTGAAATGAAGTAGTATGTGTAATTGGAGGGGCTAGAGCTTTAGGCCCAGCTGGTTACTCCAGAATCACACAGGGTGGTTTCTCCCTGAGCAACCCAAAGTGGAGAAGGGATCCAAGGCTTTTGCCACTTTTCTCTTAAAGCATTCATCTGATTCATAGATAACAGCCCATTTAGTCCTTCAAATATTTAACTCTTATGTGCCAGGCATTTTTCTAAGCTCCAGGACCATAGTCATGTACCAATATGGTCCCTGTTGTCCCAGAGATTACAGTTTAATGGGGAAGAGAAAGGACAGATTAAAAAAAAAAAGAGATAAATTCTGCTTTGGATATTGTTGTTTTATGTGCTTAATATATCTAATGTGTGTCTTTTTTGCTGCTGGGCAGTTCTAAACTCATTGGTACCTGGGTTGGTTACAGGGCTTTGGGGATCATCAGGGTATAGGCCATAGGTGAAATTAAGATAGGGTAAATAACAGTCCTGAGCTGAAGATGATTACCTAAGAAATATCAGTTTTTTTTTTTTTTTTTTTTTTGTTTTTGGAGACAGAGTCTCGCTCTGTCACCCAGGCTGGAGTGCAGTGGCCGGATCTCAGCTCACTGCAAGCTTTGCCTCCCAGGTTTATGCCATTCTCCTGCCTCAGCCTCCCGAGTAGCTGGGACTACAGGTGCCCACCACCACGCCCGGCAAATTTTTTGTATTTTTAGTAGAGACGGGGTTTCACTGTGTTAGCCAGGATGGTCTCGATCTCCTGACCTCATGATCCACCCGTCTTGGCCTCCCAAAGTGCTGGGATTACAGGCTTGAGCCACCGCGCCCGGCCAGAAATACCAGTATTTAAGGTGGGCTTGAAAATAGTGATCTAACATTTACATGGAGAAGGAGCAAAGAGAATACTACATAGTAGGAGCAAAAAGAAAAATATTTTTACCTTTATATTGGGCACTTATGGTCCAGACACTGTTTCATTTAATCTTCACAAAATCTCTGTGAGGTATTACCTCTATTTTACACATGAAAAAGAATAAAAACTGAAGACTCAGAAAATTGAAGATTGTGGAGCCTGGGGTCAACAGGCTTAGGCTTTTTAAAAAAATTGAAGGCTGGGCGAGGTGGCTCACGCCTGTAATCACAGCACTTTGGGAGACTGAGATCAGGAGTTGGAGAGCAGCTTAACCAACATGGTGAAACCCTGTCTCTACTAAAATAGAAAAAATTAGCCGGGCATGGTGGCACGTGCCTGTAATGCCAGCTACTCGGGAGGCTGAGGCAGTAGAATTGCTTGAACCCGGGCGGTGGAGGTTGCAGTGAGCTGAGATCACGCCATTGCACTCCAGCCTGGGTGACAGGAGTGAAACTCTTGTCTCAACAACAAAAAACAACTCATAAATTACTCATGGCCCTGGGAATGGGGGCATTTAAAAAGTTAACAAAGGCAACCAACCTAGTTTCCACAAAGATGGCCACTTCCAGGTCAACCCAATCATCAGTATCCCTGGGTCCTCAGCATCCCTTCCTCGTTTGAGTGGGAATTATGAGATTACAGCCCCACCTATGGAAATTGAGCACACTAGCACTGGCCATGCTGTACATACAGCAAATGAGAGGGCTTCATACTGTTATAACAATCTGTACCACAATTCTCTGTGCGGTCTGCCCAGCTTTAAATGACATGCCCTCAGAGGCACCATCATCTCCAAGTCCATGGAAACCATGCACTTATAGAAACCAGAACCTCCCATACCACATGTTACTAATGACCTACAACATCGACTTGGTCTGTATCATGCAGTGCTCAACATTCTGGCTGCAGCATCACATTTCTCAAGAATTTGATTCCATGCTGACTCCTTTATTTGGAGTATTGAGATTCCCCAGGTACAGTGAAAGTATGAGCCTCTGAAATGGAAGACCAGGAGCTGGTTTCCCTGTGCTATGGCAATCCGCCACCCGGAGGCACTTGCTGCACCAACAGCATTCCCAAAGCTTGCCTCTGCAGCCCTGCAGCACCCATTAGAAACACTTCTCACAATGAACTGCTGTGCTGGCAGAGCCATAACTGCCGGACAGCAAGCTCTGTGAGGCATCTAGGAAAAAAGTTCCCGAAATCCCGAGAAACATTCTTCACTCCGGAATAGCGTCACATCATTGAGTCATTTGGGATGACGGGGGATATCATGGAGCAGGTGTATTGGGAAGTCAGTGAACAATAAGGCTAATTCATTAGTGGGCCTGCTGGTGTAGTATTTTACCGATTCCGCAGCCTTTAAATCATTGGTGGTCTTTAGCGTGCCGGAACAGCGGGTGGTGGAGTTGGAGGATAGATGGCAGGGATCTGAAGAAAGGTGTAGACAGGAGTGGAGACAATGTGAAGTTTAGAAAAAACTAATTGCCGGGCGTGGTGGCTCACGTCTATAATCCCAGAACTTTGGGTTGCCGAGGTGGGAGGACTGCTTGAGGCCAGGAGTTCGGGACCAGCGTGGGCAACGTAGCAAGACCATGTCTCTACAAAAAAAAAAAAAAAAAAAAAAAAAAAAGCCAAGCGAGGTGGTGCGCTCCTGCAATCCCAGCTACTCGGGAGATGGGAAGATCGCTCAATTCCGGGAGGTCGAGGCAGCAGTAAGCCGTGATCATGCCACTGCACTCCAGCCTGGGCAACGAAGCGAGACCCCATCTTAATTAAAAAATATATATATATTTAATACAGGAGAGACTGGACTGCTTTGAAAAGTTGATTTGATGGGAATGTGAGGTTGGAGAGATCTTATGTTTTCCAAGACTAGAAAAACATTGTGGTTCCGTTCAGCCCTCCCGGAAAATACCTAGGGGACATAGAGAGCAGACCGAGTACCTGTTCGTTTCCCCAGCCCTTGGCCGGCAGGGCTCCCGCAGCGCCCTGGGAAAACTTAGGGAAGGGCAGGGCTCACAGCGGTTACCGGAAGTGACGCATTCCTTCTCGCGAGAAGGCAGACGCGAGAGCATCGGCGGTCCGGAACCGGCCTTGGAACAACGGCGGAGCCTGAGGCCGCTTTCCCTCCCGCCCCATGGAGCGGCCCCCGGGGCTGCGGCCGGGCGCGGGCGGGCCCTGGGAGATGCGGGAGCGGTTGGGCACCGGCGGCTTCGGGAACGTCTGTCTGTACCAGCATCGGGTGAGGCGGGGCGCGAGAGGGAGCGGCGGTGGTTTTGAGCGTCTGTGGAACACAGAGCTGACAGTGTGGGATAGATGGTTGGTGGGACCTTGGGCCGTGTTTGTGGGCCAGTGGGCTTGTGTGTGTGTATGAGAGAGAAAGATACTCTGCCTGTGTGTCCAAAGTTGTATCTGAGGTACTGGGCATAGATAGAGCTGTTGCGGGGAACTTGGGTATGACTGTCAGGCTGTGACCAGGTGTTTAGTGAGTGTGACTGTGCGTGTGTGTCTCTGTGAATGTAGACTGTCAGGGTGTGTGAGGCAGATGCACGTCACAGTGTGTATGTGCGAGCACGAATGTGTGAGAAGAGGGTTGAAGGAGACTGCCTGTTGGAATGTGTGCGTCCGTGTGTGTGGGTCCGTGTGTGTGTGTGCGCGCGCGCGCTTGGAGGCCGTGTGATATCAGTGGGGACTGCAGTAGACAAGGAAGGCTTCATGATGGGTCCAGAGTTAAACCTTTGGAAACATGGATGGGCTTTGGAATTGGGGATGTATTCCAGGTCGGGACAGTATGAGGGTAAGTTGGTGCAGATCATGGCTTCAAACGGAAGGCGATATTAATAGATTGGAGATGGGAGGCGCTGCAGTCGGTGGAGGACAGTTAACATCAGACTCAATAATTTTACTTTGATTTAATAGAGAATGTTTAACCATTGTAGCAGCAGTTAAAAAATAATATTTGGGTCATGTTTGTGTGTTTGTTTGTTTTTGTTTTCGAGACGGAGTCTCACTCTGTTGCCCAGGCTGGAATGTAGTGGCGCGATCGTGGCTCACTGTAGCCTCCTTGTCCCGGGTTCAAGCGATTCTCCTGCCTCAGCCTCCTGAGTAGCTGGGATTACAGGCGCCCGCCACCACGCCTGGCTAATTTTTTTGTATTTTTAGTAGAGACAGGGTTTCACCATGTTGGCCAGGCTGGTCTCGAACTCCTGACCTCAGCTGATCCACCTGTCTCAGCCTCCCAAAGTGCAGGGATTATAGGCGTGAGCCACTGCGTCGGCCTGGGACATGTATTTTTTGATATAAAAAATGATAATAAAAGCTATGAACCCTTTCCCCAGAAAAATTCACAGATGCACATCCACGCAACCATGCATTGCCATTTGAGAGGTTCATGCTTTCCTAAAGGACATTTTAGGTAAATAGACCCTGGACTAACACTTCCTGTAATACAGGCTTTGTTTTGTTCCCTGTAAAATAGGTATAGTATGATACTTGCATGCATCATGGGTTTGAGAGTTAAATAAAATAATAATGTATGTAAAGCTAAATACAGTACCTGACCCGTGAAAGCCCTCAACTGTTAGCACCTGCTGCTAGTTTGTTGTTGCTGCTGCTATGATCATAATGCTCCTCATTAATTGGCCTTAAACAAGGAAATGTCAAGATTAAAAGTGTTGTTCTAGGAAATTGGTTTTGTGGAGGATAAATTTGAGTGGAACAACATGTGGGACAAGATGAACAGTTAAGATTTTACTAAAATGCCTAGGCTTGGATTGTGAATAGAGAAATGAATTCAAGAGGAAAAGTAATAATTTGTTATCTAAAGGAACATGGGTGTAGTGAGAAAGCTCATAATTTGGGGTGGGAGAAAGGGGAGATAGGCGTCTACCTTGGGGAAATAGGCATGTTTAGGGTAATCAGAATGACAACTGCAACTGATAGAACTGAGGAAGTTTTGTGAACCAGGTTTCTAGATAAGGCATGGGAGAAAATCTTGGAGAAAGAGAATGGAAGGTGAAGGACTAAGGCATTAAATCCTGTGATAGCAGGATAAGTAGTAAATTTAATAATTCTCACCATCAGAGGGAATATAACACACTAAAAAAAGAAGTGGGAGCCAAGTGCTTCCAGTGGCATGTTGCCTGTGTTATCTAAGCCTGCCTATCGACTGGTCATAAGGAAAAAGGATGCATGCTGGCAGCTTTTGTGACTTCTTTTTTTGGTCCCTGGGTGGGGATGGATGAATTCATCACTTTTTGTTTTATTATGGTAAAGTATACATAACACAACATTTATCACTTTATCTTTAAGTGTACAGTTAGGTAGCATTAAGTATATTGACGTTGTTGTACAGCCATCACCCTATCCCCAGAATATTCCAGCTTTTTAAGCACATAACTTTGTTGTTGTTGTTGTTGTACATCTATAAACTTCCCATAGAACATTCTTTGCGAAAAGGTAGAATTTCACAGAGTGGATGAAATATAAATTAAGGAGTTGAAGGATCTTACAAAGTGGGATTTTTGAAATAGATAACTTACTGCTCCATTAACATGAGCATTTAGGACTCAGTGCTGTTCATGGTTGTGCCTGATTCTCATCTCCATGGTGGTAAAGGCCTGCATGGGACATAGATATAACTGGCCACCTGCTCATAACAAAAGGAAGACTGAAGGGAGTGAGAACTGTGGGTAGGCTAGCTTGTAGTCTATCCTATTTTCCTTCTTCTCTACGCACCAAGTATCATCTTATCTCTAGCCTCTTTTTTCCTCTCAGCCCCCAATTCACACTACCCTATCCAAGCTGTGTCTTGCTTCCCCACCTATAATATATTTTTTCTGTCCTGGCCCCTGGGCTCTTCTTTCTTTATTCACAGCCTTTATTACAACTCTGGTTTGTGTCAGAGATTACATATGTTGGCAATTCTTTTGAAATCTCTTCGTGATATCGGAAACATAGTGTAGCCTGTTTTGCCCTGGCTGCTGTTTCTGAGCTGCATTATTAGCGTTGCCAGAATATGATGGGATCTGGCTATTTCCTGTAATGTACATCAGAATGGGTTTAATTTCAGTCAGAATTGGCTAAATTACTAGTCACAGACCAGAGATGTTAGGTTCATTGTGTAGATATGGAAACAGAAGTACACTCATTGGTAGGATTTTTTTCCTTCATGTCATTTAAAATGCATACATTAAGATTGGAATTTTTTGCTTTAGGCTTGGTTATATTAAAACTTTCTCTTGCTGTTTGGAGTCCAGGAAGCCCTGAATTACCTTCTTCATTCTAGTTATGCTGGGAGCTGGGGCCCATATTAGTTGTGTTGATTAAGCTCTGAATGAGATTTGCTGGGGAGACAGGATCTTTTTTTTTCTGACATTACACATGAGAGAGTTCCAAAGAGACCTGTTGTAAAATCAGTTTCAGTCACTTTTCCCTTGTGTGCTGTTGTGTGTTTGAAGGTCAGTTTTAAAGCATTGGTGTAATAGTCTCATGGTTTATCTTTTTAAAAAAGCATTGCTTCAAGAGAGCTGTGGATAAATATATTTAATTAGTAAAGCTAAAAAGTTTTGTTTTAGGTTATTTCTTTGGTAGCAAATAAATCTGCACAAGAACCTAATTTTTTTTTCCTGTTGATTTTCTATTTTGGCAGGAACTTGATCTCAAAATAGCAATTAAGTCTTGTCGCCTAGAGCTAAGTACCAAAAATAGAGAACGATGGTGCCACGAAATCCAGATTATGAAGAAGTAAGTGTACTCCTTGACTTATATTCCCCTGGTTCTACAGCCCAACCAGATGTCATCATCGGGAAAGAGATCAGGAATCCACTCTTCTCAGGATCTTTTTGGGAACATGTATTTTTTTCTCTCATTAAATATATTATGTTTCAAATAACATCACATTAGGATTAAGAAGGTTTAGTTAGGTCGGGCGTGGTGGCTCAAGCCTGTAATCCCAGCACTTTGGGAGGCCGAGACGGGCGGATCACGAGGTCAGGAGATGGAGACCATCCTGGCTAACACGGTGAAACCCCGTCTCTACTAAGAAATACAAAAAACTAGCCGGGCGAGGTGGCGGGCGCTTGTAGTCCCAGCTACTCGGGAGGCTGAGGCAGGAGAATGGCGTAAACCCAGGAGGCGGAGCTTGCAGTGAGCTGAGATCCGGCCACTGTACTCCAGCCCACCAGCCCAGGGTACACAGCGAGACTCCGTCTCAAAAAAAAAAAAAAAAAAAAAAAAAAAAAAAAAAAAAAAAGAAGGTTTAGTTAAAATCAGCTAGGACACTTACACACTGTTGGTAGGAATGTAAAATTGTACAGCTGTTATGGAAAACAGTATGGTGATTCCTAAAAAATTAAAAATAGAATTACCATATGATCTAGCAATTCCATTTCTGGGTATATACAAAAATGAATTGAAAGCAGGGACTTCAAGAGTAATTTGTACACTCATATTCATAGCATTATTTTTCACAATAGCCTAAAGGTAAAAGCAACCCAGTATCTACCAACAGAGACATGTATAAACAAAATGTGGTATACTCATGAAATGGAATGTCATGCAGCCATAAAAAGGAAGGAAACTGACACATGCCACAGCATGGATGAATCTTGTGGAGATTATGCTAAATGAAATAAGCCAGTCACAAAAAGACAAATACTGTTTTATTCCACTTATATGTGGTACCTAGTCTAGTCAAACTCACAGTGAAAGAAAGTAGAATGGTGTTTGCCAGACAGTGAAGGGACCAGCAAGTAGAGAATAATTTTTAATAGGTGCGGAGTTTCAGCTTGGCAGAATTCAACAGTTTTGTGCAGTATAGTGATAGTAGCAAAACAATGTGAAAGTATTTGATGCCAGGCTGGGCACGTTGGCTCACACTGTAATTCGATCACTTTGGGAGGCTGAGGCGGGTGGATTGCTTGAGCTCAGGAGTTCGAGACCTGCCTGGGCAACCTGGCAAAACCCCATCTCTACAAAAAATACAAAAATTAGCCGGGTGTGGTGGTACATGCCTGTAGTCCCAGTGACTCGGGAGGCTGAGGTGGGAAGATTGCTTGAGCCCAGGAGGTCGAGGCTACAGTGAGCTGAGATCATACCACTGTACTCCAGCCTGGGTGACAAGAGCAAGACCCTGTCTGAAAAAAAAGGAAAGCATCTGAAGCTACTAAACCATACACTTAAAAATGGTTAAGGTGGTAAATTTTATGCTATGTGTATTTTACCACAGTCAAAAAAGTATTTCATTTCAGTTAACGAAAGTCAGTTAGGGTATGGTGACTCACACCTATAATCCCAGCACTTTGGGAGGCCAAGGTGGGTGGATCACCTGAGGTCAGGAGTTTGAGACCAGCCTGGTCAACATGGCAAAACTCCATCTGTACTAAAAATACAAAAATTAGCCGGGCGTGGTGGCGGGCACATGTAGTCCCAGCTACTTGGGAGGCTGAGGCAGGAGAATTGCTTGAACCCAGGAGGCGGAGGTTGCAGTGAACTGAGATCATGCCACTGCACCCCAGCCTGGGCGACTCTGTCTCAAAAATAAATAAATAAATAAATAAATCACCCCAACATTTTGTGGCTAAAAATAGCAAACATTTAGTATCTTATAGTTTCTGTGACTTAGGAATTTAGGAGTGGCTTAGCTGGGTGATTCTAGCTTAGAGTCTTTCCTGAGATATCTCAAGATACTGGTTGGAGCTGTAGTAATCCAAAGGCTTAACTGGCACTGGAGTATCTGCTTCCGTGCTCACTTATATGACTGTTGGCCAGAAGCATCAGTTCTTCACCGCGTGGGCCTCTTCATGGGGAAGCTTGAA
This sequence comes from Rhinopithecus roxellana, assembly GCF_007565055.1. NCBI lineage: Eukaryota > Metazoa > Chordata > Mammalia > Primates > Cercopithecidae > Rhinopithecus > Rhinopithecus roxellana. The sequence continues at coordinate 73,153,057 of NC_044559.1, forward strand.
TGTCTTCATGACATGGAAGCTAGCTTCCCCAGAAAGATCTTTTCCCCAGAAAGAGTGAGTGATCTGAGAGACAGAGACAGCGAATGAGCGAGGAAGATGAAAACCGACATATCTTTTATGATCTTTCCTCGGAAGTGAGACTCCATCCTTTTCCACCACATTCTGTTTGTTACAGTGAGTCACTAAGTACAGCCTACATTCAAGGGGAGGAGAGTTAAGCTTTTAAAAAGAGAAGTAGACATATTTTAAAACTTCCACAGGTAGTATGCTAAGTGCTTTACAAATCATTCTTCCAGTTATCACAGCAATCTTATATTTAGGTATTATTTTGTAAGTGAGGAAGTTGAAGCATATAGAGTCACATGGTTGGTAAAGTGTGGATTTGAAATAAATGCTTTCTGACTCTAATATATCTGTGCTTAATTTCATTTTGCTTCTCAAACTTGGTTATGTGGCAGAATTACCAGGAAAGCTTAACAATATAAATTATCAGGCCCTACATGTACATGGAAATTATGTTTGTTTCTTTTTCTTTTTTTTTTTTTTTAAAGAGATGTGGTCTTGCTGTGTTACCCAGGCTTGACTTGAACTCCTGGGCTCAAGTAGTCCTCCTGTCTCAGCCTCTGGAGTAGCTGGGACTATAGGCATGTGCCACCACAGCTGGCTAATTTTTAATTTTTTGTAGAGATGAGGTCTCAGTGTTACCCATGCTGATCTCAAACTCCTGGCCTCAAGCAATCCTCCCACCTCAGCCTCCCGAATTGTTGGGATTACAGTTGCAACTGCATCCAGCCTAAAATGCCAGATTTGAATCCTTACTTGACTACCTACTGACTGTGTTACTTAGCCAATTTGTGCTTCAATTTTCTCCTGTGTGGTGAAAGTATTAATAAATCTACCTATATTAGGATTATTGTGACAAGTAATTGAGTTAATATATTTAAAATGCTTACTGCTTGGCACTTAGAAATGTAATAGTAGTAATAGTGATGGTATTTTTATGTATTTTTTTAAATTACTAATTTTTAATTATACAAATCAGAAATTAGAGTATTATAAATAATACCGATCTTTCCCCCTCTGTTCATCCACCCTCAATTAAGTAGCATTTCAAATCCAGTCCCTTTTTATTGGAAATAAAATTTTTTTTGTAATGTTTTTCTTTCTTATTAGGTTGAACCATGCCAACGTTGTAAAGGCCTGTGATGTTCCTGAAGAACTGAATATTTTGATTCATGATGTGCCTCTTCTAGCAATGGAATACTGTTCTGGAGGAGATCTCCGAAAGGTAGTGTGGATGTTTTGAGATGAGAGATAGTAAATCACAAACTTTAGCATTATTTGAATCATGTTAAATATAATAAACTAGAATAAGAATCGGAAAAACTATGGTCTGCTTCCTGTTTTGTAAATAGTTTTCTTGGAACAAAGCCACATTCATTTCTTTACACATTGTCTGTGGCTGCTTTCTTATGACTGCAGAATTGAGTAGTTTAACAGAGGCTATGTGACTTGCAAAACCTAAAGTATTTCCCATATGGTTCCTTACAGAAAATGTTTGTTGACTCCTGATTTAGAAAATGCATTTTTGTTGTTGCTGTTTGATGGGACTATAGCAGTGGTATTAGATGAAATTTTCAGTGGTTAAGGTGCTTGTAAAAAGTTGTTTTCTGTATTGCAATCTTTCTTTTCTACCTAATTTTAAATGTGCCCATATGACCATTTTTACATATATCCCTGAGATTTGTCAGCCTTTTCCAGTTTCAAGTGCTTTTTGCTTCTTTTTACTTTTATGCGCCTTATCATGAAATTTACATGCCCTCAGTATGGATTTGGTAATTGTATTCCCTTGTATTTTATTATGACTTACTTTCTCATTGAATATCCTCTTACAGTATAGTAATTAATGTGTGGTCACTATTACAGCCCAGCAATTTGCAGAACACATTTTTAGATTTCTTTCTTTTTTTAGCTGCTAAACAAACCAGAAAATTGTTGTGGACTTAAAGAAAGCCAGATACTTTCTTTACTAAGTGATATAGGTATGTAATCAGTATTAAAATACCATTGTGATGTAATTCCCCTTTGGTCCATAAAAGATTCTGTACCTTTTTGGGAATTCAGGAGAATTGTTGATACATTGTACAAAGTCTATAGAATTTCAACATCTATAAGAAGTTATATAAATCTATTACTTTTGATGCTAAATTAAAACTAGGATATTTTGACTGGGTGCGGTGGCTCACGCCTGTAATCTCAGCACTTTGGGAGGCTGAAGTGGGTGGATCACGAGGTCAGGAGTCCAAGACCAGCCTGGCCAACATAGTGAAACTCCATCTCTACTGAAAATACAAAATGCCTGTAATCCCAGCACTTTGGGAGGCCGAGGCAGGCGGATCACAAGGTCAGGAGATCAACACCATCCTGGCTAACACAGTGAAACCCCGTCTCTACTAAAAAATCCAAAAAATTAGCTGGGTGTGTTGCGGGTGCCTGTAGCCCCAGCTATTTGGGAGGTTGAGGCAGGAGAATGGCGTGAACCCAGGAGGCAGAGCTTGCAATGAGCCGAGATCACACCACTGCACTCCAGCCTGGGCGACAGAGCGAGACTCTGTCTCAAAAAAATAAAAATAGGCCGGGCGCGGTGGCTCAAGCCTGTAATCCCAGCACTTTGGGAGGCCAAGACGGGCGGATCACGAGGTCAGGAGATCGAGACCATCCTGGCTAACACGGTGAAACCCCGTCTCTACTAAAAATACAAAAAACTAGCCGGGCGAGGTGGCGGCGCCTGTAGTCCCAGCCACTCGAGAGGCTGAGGCAGGAGAATGGCGTGAACCCGGGAGGCGGAGCTTGCAGTGAGCTGAGATCTGGCCACTGCACTCCAGCCTGGGTGACAGAGCAAGACTCCGTCTCAAAAAAAATAAAAATAAAAAAATAAATAAAAATAAAAAATAAATAAAAATAAAAATAGAAAAATTAGCTGGGGACGATGCCACATGCCTGTAGTCCCAGCTACTCGGGAGGCTGAGGCAGGAGAATTGCTTGAACCCAGGAGGTGGAGGTTGCAGTGAGCCGAGGTCGCGCCACTGCACTCCAGCTTGGGCAACAGAGTGAGAGTTTGTCACACACACACACACACACACACACACACACACACACACACACACACACAAACTAGGATATTTTATTTATTTTTGGCTAGGAGTCCTTTTTTTATCTAATAGGTGTTCCAATAGCTGACAAAAAAATCATGTGAAATGACCTTACTCAATTTCACTCCCCCTACACCATTGACATAGTAATTTTTTTTACAGTGGAATTACATCTCCTTGAGAGATGGGTCCTCAAGTCGACTCGTTTTTGTTTGTTTTGAGATGGAGTCTAGCCCTGTCACCCAGGCTGGAGTGCAGTGGTACGATCTCAGCTGACTGCAAACTCTGCCTCCCAGGTTCAAGTGATTCTCCTGCCTCAGCCTCCTGAGTAGCTGGGATTACAGGCGCCCGCCACCATGCCTGGCTAATTTTTGTATTTTTAATAGAGACCTGGTTTCACTGTGTTGGCCTGGCTAGTCTCAAACTTCTGACCTCACGATCCGCCTGCCTCGGCCTCCCAAAGTGCTGGGATTACAAGCGTGAGCCACTGCGCCTGGCCAAGTCAACTCTTGGGGTGAAAAATCTCTGCTTAATCAGAATGACTCCAGAAAAATTCCTAAAATAACTAGTACCTAACCTTTTGGAGGAACCTCAAAAACCAAAAATTTGTTTCTGCGTAGATTTTGGTTTTGCCTCTTTTCCAAGGTCATGAGAGCTAAAGTCCAGTTTAAATGGTTGATTTAGGTGGGAGAAGGGGGCTTATTAGAGTTACAGGGATTTTCCCAATTGCTTGTTGCATTTCTATTTAATGTTAATTCTAATGAGTTAAATGAACATATAGTATAATTTTGTAGTATTTGTTTAATGTTACGTTTTTCTGTGAAGAAAACCTGAACTACTGTAATATTAGTTGTGTAGTTACGATGATCCATATAAACTTGAGCATCAGAGCAGATTTGTACAAAATGTGAGGTGAATTTTTCTTTTAACTCAATGCTTTCTGTTACTTCAAAGTGTATTTTAAACTTTATTTAGGGTCTGGGATTCGATATTTGCATGAAAACAAAATTATACATCGAGATCTAAAACCTGAAAACATAGTTCTTCAGGACGTTGGTGGAAAGGTAGGTGAAACCTGAAGTAATGTTTCATGCCTATTGAATATAGTCTGTCTGATATAGTTAGTCCTTGAGCTTTGGTGTCTTTGCTGTATGCCCGTAACACTCTTTTTCCATTTCAGACCTTACCGCACTGAACTGTAGTTTTGTGTTTAGTTTTTTGTCCCTTCTGCTAAACAGTGGTTCCATTAAAGAAGGAACCACACCTGTCTTGTTTTTCTTTTTCTTTTTTTTCATTTTTCATACTTAACCCAGCTCCTAGACTTCACCTGTCTTGTACATGTCTGTTTTTCCAGCATAGTATCTAGCAAAGATACTGGCAGTGAATACATAATATGTTAACACTTACTATTTTATTCTTATGAAGCACATCCAAAACACATACACACACATCCTGGGTTCACTTTAAGGAAAAACAGAAAGTATATAGATCTTTAAAACTTATTTTCCTTCCCCCAATTTAAATGAGTTATCTGGAGAAGAACCAGAAATTGTGAATTGACTCTTAAAATGTTCATTTAATTAGTAATTTTTAAGCAGTTTTCTTGTTTCCAGCATCCAAATTTCATTCCAGTAAAGACTTAAAAGCCAAGCGTCTGTGCCTTGTGTTGAGTTGTGTGTGCTGTCCCTTCAGTTAGTGGAAGATAGTTGTTGGTCTTGGGGGTGTTGGAACCTTAGTGATGCTTCTTCTCTTAGGAGCCTTTCATGTATGCTTGGCACCAAATATCTCTGCTTTTTTTTTTTTAATCCAAAGACTTCAGGACATTCTTGAAGTTAGATCTCAGTATTTACTCACATTTAATCCACTCTGAGGGGGTATGATGCTTCTTCAAGTTTGGAAGTCACCCTTGCCTTTACTTTCCAGTTTAATGGATCGAGCTTATTTTGATTATAGCAAAATAAAAATTAATAGCCCACCTGTATTTAATTTTTACCATGTACCAAGCACTGTATTACCTTCTTTACTTTCATTATTTCATTGGATCCTAATAACAATTCTGTGAAGTAGGGACTGTTAGTCATCCAATTAATTACTGAGAGAGGTTAAATAACTTGGTAGATCAATTAGATTACTGAGAGAGGTTAAATAACTTGGTAGATCACACACCTGGTTAAGTGGTGGCACTCAGACTTGAAATATTTTTGTGATATTACAGAGCCCAAGCTCCTCACCACCACCCTCTCTATAGCCTTATAAGGATATTGTTGTCTTTCCTTTTTAAATTTCTCTACCATTTAATACTTAATCTGTCTTATTGTTTTTCAGATAATACATAAAATAATTGATCTGGGATATGCCAAAGATGTTGATCAAGGAAGTCTGTGTACATCTTTTGTGGGAACACTGCAGTATCTGGTGAGGCCTGTATTGTTTCTTTGAATTTAAGTGTGCGTAGGATTCTCTTATTTCTGAAGATTATGAATATAGTAGTTCAAAAATAAAGTAGTTTTTCCCACACAGTGTTGGTGTTTAAAACATTTTCTCTTTTGAAGGCCCCAGAGCTCTTTGAGAATAAGCCTTACACAGCCACTGTTGATTATTGGAGCTTTGGGACCATGGTATTTGAATGTATTGCTGGATATAGGCCTTTTTTGCATCATCTGCAGCCATTTACCTGGTAAGAAATGGATGAGAACTTGGGCATGCTTAATGGGAATGGAAATATTTTCATTTGTCTACTTTTTTTTTTCTTTCTTTGTTTAATTGCCTTTGAAATATACAATTGAATATAATTAAATGGCAAGAAATCTTTTTTTTTTTTTTTTTTTGAGACGGAGTCTCGCTCTATCGCCCAGGCTGGAGTGCAGTGGCCGGATCTCAGCTCACTGCAAGCTCTGCCTCCCGGGTTTACGCCATTCTCCTGCCTCAGCCTCCCGAGTAGCTGGGACTACAGGCGCCCGCCACCACGCCCAGCTAGTTTTTTGTATTTTTTTAGTAGAGACGGGGTTTCACCGTGTTAGCCAGGATGGTCTCGATCTCCTGACCTCGTGATCCACCTGTCTCGGCCTCCCAAAGTGCTGGGATTACAGGCTTGAGCCACCGCGCCCGGCAAGAAATCTTAAGAGTATTTGTGAGAATCACTTTGTCAGCTGAGGTAGCTTTTGATTTTATAGGCATGAGAAGATTAAGAAGAAGGATCCAAAGTGTATATTTGCATGTGAAGAGATGTCAGGAGAAGTTCGGTTTAGTAGCCATTTACCTCAACCAAATAGCCTTTGTAGGTAAGTATAATTTAGTTAAGGAAGTTTGCCTCAGTTTCTCCGTGGTTGTAAAGGAACAGTAGAGTAGTTTTCTGTTTCAAGTTGCATTATCCAGTAGCATTTTCTGTGATGACGTAGAAACTTTCTATATCTCTGTTCGCCACATGAGGCTATTGACTACTTGACAGGTAGCTAGTTTGGCTAGGTAACTGAATTTTGAATAAATACTAAATGTAAATAGCCATTTGGGACTGACTAGTGGCTACCGTATCGGACAGCACAGATCTAGTGGAAACAAGAACTGCCATTTGACTGATTGACATAGGTTCTTAGGATAATGAAGGAAATGGGTTCTTTGCAGAATGGATTTGGACTCATCCGTTGGAATTGTCAGTAACTAACATGTGGAGTTTTGAGTAGTTTTTGATGGAAAAAAGTTTGTTCCCTGTCATTTCATGAATTTGAAAGTAAGTTATGAAATGGTATAGACAAGTGATGTGGGAAAGAAAGTGGACAACCTACAAAATTACCTTTCTAACAGTATAAAGGGAAATTGGAACATAATGATTTGCTTTTCACCCTATTTTGTATGTTTTCTAGTTTAATAGTAGAACCCATGGAAAACTGGCTACAGCTGATGTTGAGTTGGGACCCTCAGCAGAGAGGAGGACCTGTTGACCTTACTTTGAAGCAGCCGAGATGTTTTGTACTAATGGATCACATTTTGAATTTGAAGGTTAGTCTTAATGGGTCTACTGCATAAGACCAGCATTGAAATTAACAAGTTTATTTGGAAAATTAGCATAAATGTAGTTTAATAGTCTTTTCCTGTTGCTTACTTATTTATTTTGAGACAGGGTCTCGCTCTGTCACCTAGGCTGGAGTGCGGTGGCACGTTTTAAGCCCACTGCAACCTTCACCTCCCAGGTTCAAGCAATTCTTTTGCCTCAGCCTCCCAAGTAGCTGGGACTACAGGTGCATGCCACCACACCCAGCTAATTTTTGTATATTTAGTAGAGATAGGGTTTCACCACATTGTCCAGGCTGGTCTTGAACTCCTGACCTCAGGTGATCTGCCCGCCTTGGCCTTCCAAAGTGGGATTACAGGCGTGAGCCACTGCGTCCAGCCCTGACGCTTATTTGAAAAAAGAAAATTATATTCTTAGAGCTGATTTTTTAAAAAAATTTCTTTAGCAAGCTGTCTCAGTTTGCTTCTCTGTGGTCTTTGTTGATTACTCCTTTGAAGCAACTTTTTAATTTACCTTTTCCCATGTTGTTGCCATTATCCTCATTCATTTATGTCTAGTCTTACTGGATTTGATTTGGTAAGGAAGGTTCCTATCTGCCTTTCATGGCTCTGCACTTACTCCCTAACCTATAGTTAATTCAATATGTACTACCTATCTCATCTTCTGAAAATGCTTTTTTATTCTTCTGCCCAAGAAACTAACATAGTTCTTTTTTTAAACAAGTCAAGTGTAAACTGATCTGCTTGGCTTTTTGGGGGGGCTTTCCCTAACCAAGTTTTGCCTTGTACCTGCCTCTTTTAACCTTTATCTCATACAAGACCAGCTTGTCACTGCTCCTTATACCTCAAACCCATTATCTACCTTTATGCTTTGATAGATGCTATCCTTCTGCCTAGTATGATATCCATTTCTGTGTATCTACTCACCTACACTGGCATGTCTTCAAGAACTTTTCTTTAAATGGTCTCTGCCACACAATTTGTCATTTAAAGGCTATATTCTCTATTTCTCATCTTCCATTCATGCATCTTCATATAGATTGTTTTCTTCTTCAATGTTGGGATTGTTTTACTACTTTTATTAACAATCACCCACCCTACCCATCCTAACCATCCTAACCATGGCATTCAGTACAGAGCAGGGCATGTATCAGGTTCTTAGTAAAGTATTTATTGATATGAATGAGAGCTATAGATAGTTCTGTTGGGCAGTGTACCCAGAAACAACTCTCATCAATAGTCTTTACATTTTTATTGATAGTTTATAGTATACAGGTTTCTAAAATTGAAATGAGAAATTATAATCATTTAATGTTGGAGTACATGGCGAGATAGTTCACTTTAGTCTGGAACTCCTGAGCTCACGTGATCCTCCTGCCTCAGCCTCCAGAGTAAATGGGACTGCAGATGTGCGCCAGCTCTCCTGCCTAATTTTTAAAGTTTTGGTAGAAATGGGGTCTCGCCATGTTGTCCAGGCTGGTTTTGAACTCCTGGCCTCAAGTGATCCTCCTACGCTGACTTCCCAAAGTGCTGGGATTACAGATGTGAGCCACTGTGCCCGATCTTGGCATACTTTATTAAATAGAAACTTGAGGCCATGTGGATGTCATTCTTGGCTAACACTGAAAAGATACCTAGCTTCTTCTTGACTTGGTTTCCTTCTACTGTGCCAAAGAATAAATTATCCCTCAGTGCGTTAGGAAAGCAGGGCTTTAGTTCTGTGTTGCCTCTGAAACATTTCGGTTGTGAATGAATCACATCTCTTATTTGTTTCATACTCGTCATAGGAATTATAGCATCATTTCTGCTTTGAAGGGCATGTGTGAGCCTCTTGTTATAAGGCATGGGGAAAGATTCCACATTATGGAGTTTGTAGTTTACAGACTTAAATTCAGTTTGCAGCACCACTATTTATTTATCTGTGAACTTGAGCAAATGTTTTTTGTCTATCTCAAGGACAGTAATATCTTCCTCAAAGCATCAATATTATTATGAGGTTATACAGAGTAAGGTATATATAAGGTACTAGTTATAGTAGTTCAAGAAGCTTCAAGGATGCTTGTTAGACATGATAATAGGACTGAATTTTGAAGAATGAGATTTTTTAGGGAAAGGGTGGGGGTGGGATAGATTTATAGGCAGCAGAGCATCATGAGCAAAAGTACAGAAGTATGAACTACAAAACAGCTTGGTGTTACTGTAGGACATTTTCCTAAAATGTTTATATATATTGTACAAGAAAGGAATGATGTCTGTTTGATTTTCACTTAAAAAAGGAAGCAACAAAACAGTTACTATTTCCCTTTTGAAAAAACAGCTTAGCAAGTCTGATTGTATGCATACTTTCCAACTGTTTATTATGAAAATCTTTAGATACGTAGAAGAGTTGGAAAAAGTGTACTGAACCTACCACTAAAAATAATGGTGAAACAGCAACATTTAATTATTTTTTTCTTTGCCTCTTCTTTCATGCCCCTAAATGTAACTGTATTCTGAGTCTCTTCTTGGTTCTTTTTCCATTACATTTCCTTTTTTTTATTAGGCAGTCTCTTCAACTGTATAGCTTTACCTATAAACGGCACATGGATAACTCCTAAAGTTATTTCTCTCCATAGCTTTGACTTTTCCACCAAGGACTTATAACTGTCGTATAACTGTATAACTATCTGGTTGCTCCACTGGCACTTAAGACTTAATTTATTAAAAACTGAACATATTTGTTCTATCCATTAAATTTATTTCTTTTTTTTGTTTGTTTTTGAGATGGAGCCTCACTGTGTCTCACGATCTCAGCTCATTGCAACCTACACCTCCTGGGTTCAAGTGATTCTCCTGCCTCAGCCTCCTGAGTAGCTGGGATTACAGGCACCCACCACCATGTCTGGCTTATTTTTATATTTTTAGTAGAGATGGGGTTTCACCATGTTGGCCAGGCTGGTCTTGACACCCTGACCTCAGGTGATCCTCCCACCTTGGCCTTCCAAAGTGCTGGGATTACAGGCATGAGCCACTGCACCTGGCCCCATTAAATCTACCTCTATAGATTTCCTACACTCTTATTTGCACTGTCACCTTTTCAGTTACCCAGATGGGAAACTTTGGCTGTCTTGACTCTTCCTTTCTCTTCAATCGATATATCCAATTATTTTATAAATTTATCTTTTGAATATCTTAATAATTTTGAGCTTGCCAGGTTCTCAATTTAGAAAGGCTTGCATAGTTCTCTTTCACTTATTGAATAAAGTTCAGACCCTTTCATTGGTACTCAGAACCTATCTTGGTTTCATATCAATTTATACTTCTGGACTTACCTCTTACTAATGCCCCGAGAGAGCATCATTTTAGGTACATTTGAACTGGATTAATTGTATTCTCTGATTATGTCCATCCCTTTCTACTTTTCTGCTTCTGCTCACCTTGTTTTCTGCCTAAAGGAACTTATTTTTCAGTCCTTTCCCATTTCAGTCTTTCTTTCATTTCAAAGTTTAGCTCAAGTAGTGCCTCGTTTATGAAGTGCCCGCTTCCTACTGCCAAGTGTATGATACTTTATGCTGATTATAATACCTATCACATTTTACCTGGTACTTTAGTTCTCTTAGTATATCTTAATACCTTCTGTTTGACTATAACTGTATGGAGGGCAAGGATCATCAGGTACTCAGTTTGTATACCCACTACTACCACCACAACACATTTAATATTATGTACCAACAGTATGTACATACCAATAGTAGGTACTCATTAAATATTATAGTGAACAAAAAAATAAATTTAGGTTGTATTTCCTCTTTTTTCTTTTGCTCCCTTCTGGCCTAGAGCTTTGGTAGTGGGATGCCATGATGACATATCCTAATATCCTGTGTAAAAGTAGATGTCCATTATAGGATTTTCATCCTAAGTTTCTGCTATTGCTATAAATGGCAGCTGTCATAGTGTGAAATCTGCCTAAACTGAGAAGGCGTGGAAAGTCTCAGGTAGTATAATTGTATTGTAAATCCATATCAGTTTTGAAGATTTCCCTACTCCCCTTTTAAACATAAAAGATTTATATTAAAGAGAAGTCTCTTAATAAGAGAAATACTGGCAATCATGTTGTGACATTTGGAATTCACATGAAAAGGATCAACTTCAGGCTATAAAAACAGTTTGGTATTTCTTTTTAAAAATTTTGTTAATACAGATGCAGTGGCTCGTGCCTATAATCCCAGCACTTTGGGAGGCGGAGTCAGGCGGATCACTTGAGGTCAGGAGTTCAAGACCAGCCTGGCCAACATGGTGAAACCCCATCTCTACTAAAAATACAAAAATTAGCCAGGGATGGTGGTGCATGCCTGTAATCCCAGCTACTCGGGAGGCTGAGGCAGGAGAGTTGCTTAAACCCGGGAGGTGGAGGCCGCAGTGAGACGAGATCGCAACACTGCACTCCAGCCTGGGCAACAGAGAGAGACTCTGTGTCAAAAACAAACAAACAAAATTGTTAATATGCTTTTAAGTTTTTTTTGTTTGTTTGTTTTGTTTTTTTGAGATAGAGTTTTGTTCTGTCACCCAGGCTGGAGTACCATGGTACGATCTCCACTCACTGCAGCCTTCACCTCCCAGACTCAAGTGATTCTCTCGTGCCTCAGCCTCCCACATAGTTGGAATTACAGGTGTGTGCCATCATGGCTGACTAATTTTTTTGTATTTTTAGTAGAGACAGGTTTTCGCCATGTTGGCCAGGATGGTCTCGAACTCCTGTCCTCAAGTGATCCACCTGTCTTGGCCTCCCAAAGGGCTGGGATTACAGGTGCAAGCCACTGCGCCCAGCCTAATTTTTTAAATTGACAAATAATTGTACATATTCATGGGGTAAATATTGATGTTTCAATACATATACTGTGTAGTGATTAGATTAGGATAATTAGCATATCCATCATCTCAAACATCATTTCTTTGTGTTGGGAATATTCAGTATCCCTGTCTTTCTTTTTACTTTTTCTTTCTTTCTTTTTTTTTTTTTTGAGACGGAGTCTCTTTCGGTCACCCAGGCTGGAGTGCAGTGGCTGGATCTTGGCTCACTGCAAGCTCCGCCTCCTGGGTTTACGCCATTCTCCTGCCTCAGCCTCCCGAGTAGCTGGGACTACAGGCGCCCACCACCTCGCCTGGTTAGTTTTGTTTTTGTATTTTTTAGTAGAGACGGGGTTTCACCGTGTTAGGATGGTCTCGATCTCCTGACCTTGTGATCCGCCCGTCTCGGCCTCCCAAAGTGCTGGGATTACAGGCTTGAGCCACTGTGCCCGGCCTTTCTTTCTTTCTTTTTTTTTTCCTTTCAGAGACAGAGTCTCACTCTGGCGCAATCTCAGCTCACTGTAGCCTTGATCTCCCAGGTTCAGGCAATTCTCCTGCCTCAGCCTTCTGAGTAACTGGGATTATAGGCGTTGTGCCACCAAGCCTAGCTAATTTTTGTATTTTTAGTAGAGACGAAGTTTCACCATGTTGGCCAGTCTGGTCTTGAACTCCTGACCTCAAGTGATCCACCTGTTTTGTAATCCCAAAGTGCTGGGATTACAGGCGTGAGCCGCCATGCCCAGTCTCAGTTTAGTATTTCTGTAGCACCACTTATTTGGGCATCTGTATTAGGATTTGTAAGTGGAAATAATAGTGGGCCTTTAAACTAAAAACTGTACAGCAAAGGAAGCAATTAACAAAACGAAAAAGCAACCCATGGATTGGGAAAAGATACTTACATACCATACATCCAATAAGAAATTAATATCCTAAATTTATAAGAAACTCATGCAACTCAATACCAAAAATGTAAATAACCCAATTAAAAAATGTGCAAAGGACCTAAATTAGACACTTCTCACAAGAAGAAATTCAGATGGCCAACAAACATATGAAAAGGTGCTCAACAACTCTTAGCATCAGGGAGATGCAAATCAAAACCACACTAAGATAGCACCCCCCACCTGTTGGGATGGCTATTATGCAAAAGAAAAAAGGTAAGAGTTAGGATGTGGGAAAAAAGAAATCCCTTCTACACTGTTGGTGGGAATGTAAATTATTACAGCTATCTTGGGAAACAGTATAAAAGTTCCTCAAAATTAAAAATAGGACTACTGGCCAGGCGTGGTGGCTCACACCTGTAATCCCAGCACTTTGGGAGGCTGAGACAGGTGGATCATGTGAGGTCAGGAGTTTGAGACCAGCCTGGGCAACATGCGGAAACCCCGTCTCCACTAAAATTACAAAAATTAGCTGGGCATGGTGGTGAACATCTGTAATTCCACCTACTCAGTAGGCTGAGGCAGGATAATTGCTTGAACCCAGGAGGTGGAAGTTGTAGTGAGCTGAGATCATGCCACTGCACACCAGCCTGCGTGACACAGCAAGACTCTGTCTCAAAAAAAAAAAAAAAAAAAAAAAAATAGAACTGTAAGATTCAATAATCTCACTTCTGGGTATCTAGCCAAAGGATTTTAAAGCAGGCTTGTGAAGAGATATTTGCACTCCCATGTTCATCGCAGCATTATTCACAATAGTCAAGATATGGAAATAGCCTAAATGTCCTTTGACAGATGAATAGATAAGGAAAAGGTGGCATATATACGCAGTGGAATAGTATTCAACCTTAAGAAAAAGAAGGAAATTCTGCCTTTTAGGACAATGTGGATGAACCTGGAGGACATGCTAAGTAAACTAAGCAAGACACAGAAAGAGAAATACTGCATGATCTCACTTACATGTGGAATCTATAATAGTTAAACTTAATAGAAGCAGACAGTAGCATCATAGTTGCAGGGGCTGCAGGGACGGGGGTGGGGAGGTGTATGTAGAGATGTTCATCAAAAGGTCCAAACATGGCAGCAAAAGAAAAAAATACAAAAATGACAACTATGAAGAGGTGACAGATATATTAATTCGCTGAAATGTGATAATTTCACAATGTATATCAAAACATCAAGTTGTATATCTCAAATATATAACATTTTTATATGTCAAAAAAATTAAATTGTCACAAAATAAAATATTTAAAAGATAAAGCAGTAAATGAGGAGAGGGCTATGACAGATGAAACAAGATAGGCTCTATGTAAATGTGGTTGAAACTAGGTGAGGTATTCACAGTTTTGGGAGGGGGCTTATTATACTGTTATCTATAGTTTTGTGTCTTTGAAAACATCAATTCAAGTTTGTGTTTTAAAGGGAAAAAAAGAAATAATAGTGGCCTTGGATTAATGCCCACATTTGTAGTAAGGATTTTCAGCAGAGAGAATTTTAATCATTTGCATATACTAGTCAATGTAAGGCATGGAGAAATGTAGGCATTAATTTTGTATGGCTTTTCTAAGGACACTGGAAGGAAGAGAATTTAAAATCATGTTCTTTTCAAAACACTGAAGTCCAACTCTGTTGCTATCCGTGCTTACATGGGCAGAGCCCCACCTGACTCAGCCTCACACTCACTTGGCATGTATCAGGTTACTTTTACTGGGGCTTTTGGAGAGAGTGATAAAACTGTTTTTGTTTGATTTTGGGCCCTTAGGCAGGTTGCTGCTCTGGGGTTAGGTTGCCTTATAAAAAGGTAACTCACCACGCATAACAATGCTTTTTCCTGTTTAAAGAGAGACCTAGTTCTTCTATCAGATGATTTCTTAAGGCAGCACAAAGTAGCCAGACACAAAAAGAGTTAAGATCCAAGCTCTACCAGTTATTACCTGTGTGATCCCTAACAAGTTATTTAACTTAGAACTCTGGTTTCTTTCTCTGTTTAAAATGGAGATTAAAAGATCTAATTATTGGGGATGTTATGTGAAAGTGGTTTACCAGTCTGGTGCGGTGGCTCACGCCTATAATCCCAGCACTTTGGGAGGCCGAGGCGGGCGGATCACGAGGTCAGATCGAGACCATCCTGGCTAACACGGTGAAACCCCGTCTCCACTAAAAAATACAAAATATTAGCTGGGTGTGGTGGCGGGCGCCTGTAGTCCCAGCTACTGGGGAGGCTGAGGCAGGAGAATGGTGGGAACCCAGGAGGTGGAGCTTGCAGTGAGCCGAGATTGCGCCACTGCACTCCAGCCTGGGCGACAGAGCAAGATTCTGTCTCAAAAAAAATAAAATAAATAAAGTGGTTTACCCCAGTGGTTGTCTTCTGTTAGGCACTTCATGAATTGGAATGTTTCCTTTTAGGTCTATGATAATGATTTTTTCAAAATAAATAACTTCTTTCAAATGGGATTTTTATTTATTCATTTTGTGCATCCCTATAACTTTGAAATTTTATTGTTGGAACTAACATCTATTGTAGAAAAGGAAATTGTTCAGTTTTCAGAATGTCATTTTATAATTATAAAAGGAGATCTCACTTTGGAGAATGAGTGAACCTTGTTTAATGTAGAAATAATGCCTGTTGATATTCACCTTTTAGTATCTGGCAGTGAATCTTTTATGTAGCAAATGATCAATAAATTTACCTTTTTTTCTTATTTATACAGATAGTACACATCCTAAATATGACTTCTGCAAAGATAATTTCTTTTCTGTTACCACCTGATGAAAGTCTTCATTCACTACAGTCTCGTATTGAGCGTGAAACTGGAATAAATACTGGTTCTCAAGAACTTCTTTCAGAGACAGGAATTTCTCTGGATCCTCGGAAACCAGCCTCTCAATGTGTTCTAGATGGAGTTGTAAGAAAATTAATTATAATATCCCTAGAGTATATGAAATCTAGAGGGATTGCATGCCCTGCAATTTTTATGCATACTTGGAATTCCTTGGTCTGGGGAGCACATTCTGTTTTGGTTTTGTCCTATTCCCAACTCTTATCATTGCTTTTCAAGGTGAACAGGATAGAAATGAAACACTTGTTGTTTTGAACTTTGCAAGACTTTTTCTTTGGTGCCAGTTTTCTGCTCCTGTACCCAGACCAAACTGAGGGTCAGGCTGCTTACTCTCTCGGCCCAATAACGAGATGCAGATGAACTGGGAGAGGAGGGAGTTTTTATTTCAGTAACCAGTTACAGGTAGAAGGCCTGGAAATTATCGCCAGACCAACTCAAAATTACAAAGTTTTCCCAGAGTTTATATATCCTCTAAGCTATATGTCTATGTGTAAGTTTGCATTCATCTAAAGACATAAATGATTATTTTAATCTGTAACTAAGGTCTGAGTCTTGACATTCCTCTGGAGCCTCAGTAAATTTATTTACTCTAAATGGGTCCAGGTGCTGGGGTGATAAGCTCACTGCAACCTCCGCCTCCTGGGTTCAAGTGATTCTCCCTGCCACAGCCTCCCAAGTAGCTGGGATTATAGGCGCCCGACACCACGCCCAGCTAGTTTTTTGTATCCTTGGTAGAGACGGGGTTTCACCACTCCTGACCGACCTCAGGTGATTGGCCCACCTTGGCCTCCCAAAGTGCTGGGATTACAGGCGTGAGCCACTGTGCCCGGCTGCTCTTTCAGCTTTTAGTATTTAACTTCACCACTCAGTGAGTGCTGAAACAGTTGTTATGGAGGCCTGTGTTAGTGAGACCTGGCCTGCCACACTCCCACTTATTATTCCTTCTTGACTTGGTGCAGTGGCACATGCCTGTAATCCCAGGACTTTGGGAACCCAAGGTGAGTGGATTGCTTGAGTTCAGGAGTTTGAGACCTGCCTGAGCAACATGGTGAAGCCCTGTTTCTACAAAAACTACAAAAATTAGCTGGGTTTGGTGGTGCACCCCTGTAGTCTTAGCTACTTGGGAGGCTGAAGTGGGAGAATCACTTGAGTCCAGGGAGGTTGAGGCTGCAATGAGCCATGATCACGCCACTGCACTCGAGCCTGGGTGACAGAGCAAGACCCTGTCTCAAACAAAAAAATTTCTTTTCATATTTGAAGTCCAGTACTCTGAAACTACTGTGAGACCAGCAGTCTCATAGGTCCTGCCAAAGGATGGATGGGTGGTAAAATACGACTGGTCATCACTTTTTTCCCCATTTTTCTTTTTATGACTTTATTCAGGCATATTAATTATCATGTTCTCATTTAAGGTGTACAATATAGTGATTTTTCGTTTCTTTTTTATTAACTTGTCACTGACCTGATGCTCAGTTGCAGTGATTTTTTTTAAAGTAAATTTACCAAATTTTGCAGCTATCACCATAAATCAGCTTAAAAATGTTTCCATTAACAGTCCATTAACTGTTAATCTCCATTCTGCCCACCCCAGGCAACCAGGAATCTATTTTTTATCTCCAAAAGTTTACCTTTTCTGAACATTCCATATAAATGAAATTATGTAATATATAGTCTCCTGTCTGACTTTTTTTACTTGCCTTGTATTTTTGAAGTCCATGCATGTTGTAGCATGTATCAGTACTTCATTCCTTTTGATTACTGAATAGTTTTTTCACTGTATATATCTTTTTGCATTTGTTCTTTGGGTTTTGGTGATTGTTCACTTTAGCCCATACAAAAGTTTGGGTCTTTTTCCTCAACAAAAGTATGGACTCTGTTATTTGTAAGAGATATGCTAAGGCACATTGACTTTGTTCATTTGCATTTCAAAGTAGAAAATCTGGTGCATAAGTATTTAGAAAACCTAGGATTTTCAAAGATCCTTGAGCAGGATTTTAATTGTTTGTTTCTTTTTCAGAGAGGCTGTGATAGCTATATGGTTTATTTGTTTGATAAAAGTAAAACTGTGTATGAAGGGCCATTTGCTTCCAGAAGTTTATCTGATTGTGTAAATTATATTGGTAAGTCCAGTCCGTTTAGCAGCTGAGCTTTAAACATGAATTAATTTAACTTTAACTCTCAGTATGATTAGTAGAAATGGACTTTTGATGTTGTGTTCTGTATCTCATACTTGAAGTTTCTATATGGAGTTATATGAGAATTCTGAAAAATTGATTTATATAGTTTGGAAGGTGAAAAGGTAGATATTAAATCTCCACCAGATCATTAATTTAAGAGAAGATTTAATTTCTTGAGGATAGGACTCTCACAGGAGAATGAAACTTCATTATTAGTTAAACCTACTTTTTAATTGTCTCTTCATTGTCTAAGCATGTTCAAGTATTTATTTCATTTTTCCTGTGAATACTGCTTGATGTTCAAATGTTTTAATTTATCATGTGAAAATTATTCTTTTCTTTTGAACAAGTTAAGTGTTTGATCACTGTGTGTCTACCCAAATAAAATAAAGCACAAAATTACAAAATCAACAACAAAATTGAGCAGAGGGGCTGAAATATATGTAATCTTACTTTTTAAAAAATCTTTTTATTAGTTTTCTTTTGAAATTTTCGTTTAAATTGAGGCAGTTTACATAGAGTAAAATTTACATAGTGTGAAATTCACAGATCATATATTTTGATAACTTTTGACAAATTTATATACTTGTGTAATTCACACCACAGTCATGATGTAGATCATTTCCTTCACCTCAGAAAGTTCCCTCATGTCTCTTTTCAGTCAACTCCCCTTGCCCCAGACTTTATTATTATTATTTTACTAATGGACTTTTTTTTTTAAAGAATGGTTTTAGATTTGCCAAAAAATTGGGCAGGTAGTACAGAGTTTTCATATAACTCCCCTCACTCACTCATGTAGTTTTTCCTATTGTTAACATTTTACCTGGGAGGTGGAGGTTGCAGTGAGCCAATGTCACACCACTGCATTTCACCCTGGGCAACAGAGTGAGACCCTTTCTCAAAAAAAAATAACATAAAATATTAAAAAATATTAAAAAGTTAAAAAAATCTATTTTACATTAGTATGATGCATTTGTTACATTTAATGAACCCATATATTATTAATTGAAACCCATACTTTATTCACATTTCCTTCATTTTTACCTAATATCCTTTTTCTAAGATCTCATCTAGGATACCACATTATATTTAGTTGTCATGTCTCTTTAGCTCCTCTTTGCTGTGACATTTTCTCAGACTTCAAATAGTCCTTGTTTTTGGATGACCTTGACAGTTCTAAGGAATACTAGTCAAGTATTTTGTAAGATGTCCCTCTGCTGAAATTTGTCTTTTTTTTTTTTTGAGACAGAGTTTCGCTCTTGTCGCCTAGGCTGGAGTACAGTGGCGCAATCTTGGCTCACTGCAACCTCCACCTCCCGGGTACAAGCGATTCTCCTGTCTCAGCCTCCCGAGTAGCTGGGATTACAGGCACGCACCACTATGCCCAGCTAATTTTTGTATTTTTAGTAGAGACAGGGTTTTGCCATGTTGGCCAGGCTGGTTTCGAACTCCTGACCTCAGGTGATCCGCCTGCCTTGGCCTCCCAAAGTGCTGGGATTACAGGCATGAGCCACTGTGCCTGGCCCTTTTTTTTTTTTTTTTTTTATGATTAGACTGGGGCAGTGGGTTTTTGAGAGAAAGGTCACGCAAGTAAGATTGCAGTGAATTGAGATCATGCCACTACATTCCAGCCAGGGTGACAGAGCGAGACCCTGTCTCAAAAAAAAAAAAAGAGGGAGTTATGTTCCCCTCTTTTAGGATAGAGTATCTACATAATTTATTTGGAATTCTTCTGCATAGGAGATTTGTCCTTGCTCTCCCATTTATTAATTTCAGTCATTTATTTATATTAGTATGGATTCATGGATTTTTTTTTTTATACTTTATATTATAATCCAATACTAGTTTATTCTGTTGCTCAGATTGTTCCAGGTTTGGCCATTTGGAGCTCTTTCAGTGGGCTCCTGTACCTCTTTTACATGCCCCCATCAATGAGTTGTTTTTGTTTTATTTTGTTTAAAAAGTTTGATTTTTTTTTTTTTTTTTTTTTTTTTTTTTTTTTTTGTCTGTTGTAGGAAGCCACAGGTGGAAGTTTGGATATACAATAGGAGAAAGGTTAATTGAGAATATTAATAATTATTAAGGGAGGCAAATATTTTTCCATTTATATAGCTTAATTTATTTAAAGTCTGCTTCAGAGGATGTGTTTTCTCGTAGGAACACTAGTGTAGCAAGTTTTGCCTAACCTTTCTCTGAAGTTTTCATTAGAAAAAAGTAAAGGGAATATACTTGCTGCCTTACAGTATGAATCTGTTTCAATGTTGGAGAATTTCATATGTTAAAGTAGAATTTCATTGAACTTAACACATGGTTTTAGAAAAGTAGCATTCCTTTTACCAAAGAATGGGTAAGATAAAATCACAAATAGATAACTTTTTAAAGTCTGGCATTGAAGAAAGCATATTTTATTAAACTGCCATTTACCCTCTGTGTTTTCTTTTTTTCTTTTTTTTGAGGTAGAGTCTCACTCTGTCACCCAAGCTGGAGTACAGTGGTGCGATCTCGGCTCACTGTAACATCCACCTCCTGGGTTCAAGCGATTCTTTTGCCTCAGCCTCCTGAGTAGCTGGGACTGTAGATGTGCATCACTATGCCCAGCTAATTTTTGTATTTTTAGTAAAGACAGGGTTTCACTATGTTGGCCAGGCTGGTCTTGAACTCCTGACCTCAAGGATCCGCCTGCCTTGGCCTCCCAAAGTGCTGGGATTACAGGTGTGAGCCATCACATCTGACTCTTGTGTGTATTCTTAATGCTGGATTGTTGGTCCAGGATATGAAATTTATTATTTAGAGGTAGGAAAGACCCAGAGGAGATGGGACTTGATTTAGAACTTGAAAGAAATAATTTGGATTAGCAGAGAGAAAAAGAGTATTCCAGATTGCAGAAAAGCAAACAAAAAAGACGGATATAGGAATAATCTCAGGCTCTGTGAGTGTAGTGATTGTGTCATTCATTGTTTTCCCCTCCTTGTATCTGGAGCAGGGCTTATTTATTGCAGGTGCTCTGTAAATGTATATTGAACTGAATTAAATAGAAACAAGTGGCTGTTTTAGCATCAGTTTCTAGCATCTATGGGAATCCTGTTTTTGTAGACAGGAAATCACAGAGAACGATAAATCAACTCTAAAATCCTCAAAAGTAACTAACTCCCTTGCCCCTTTTCTCATCTTCTTGTATATAGTACAGGATAGCAAAATACAGCTTCCAATTATACAGCTGCGTAAAGTGTGGGCTGAAGCAGTGCACTATGTGTCTGGACTAAAAGAAGACTACAGCAGGCTCTTTCAGGGACAAAGGGCAGCAATGTAAGTGGATTATGTTGTTTATAAGCACAATGCAATGTGCATCATATACTCAAGAATTAATCTTGCTGGTTTTCACTAATCAGTATTTCATATAATAGTAACATACTGGGCCAATTTGAAGTGTAATGTTCTGATTAAACTTGTAGAATTCTCACTAATGGACTGAGACCATTCTATTATAATGACTTGAGGGTAATAATTCCCATATGGTCCTAGTACAAAAAGATTGTTTATCACAGAATATTATAGGCAGGAAGTCTTTAGAGATCAGATTCTAGAGATCAGTTATTTCTCATAGATTGATAATAGAAACTTAGGTTTTGGCCTTGTGGCAGTTTATGTTTTTAAATCATTATTCAATGTTTCTGAATGCTGAATGCTGATAATATCTTTTTTCTTTTTCTTTTTTTTTTTTTTGCTATGGTTTAGGTTAAGTCTTCTTAGATATAATGCTAACTTAACAAAAATGAAGAACACTTTGATCTCAGCATCACAACAACTGAAAGCTAAATTGGAGTTTTTTCACAAAAGCATTCAGCTTGACTTGGAGAGATACAGTGAGCAGATGACGTATGGGATATGTAAGTGTCTGAGTAATATATTTCAAAGGAATATCTGGTTTCTTAAAGCCATCTGTTGTTTTGCCTTCTTAACTCACCCAGTTGTTTTACTTACCTTCACATTAGAACAGGAGACAGGACAACGTAGATTACCATAAACCATGTTTGTTTTGAATGTTACCTCTTTTTAAAAATTTGCTTAGTTGAGCAATTTAGTTTCACAATTGGGCTAAAATTATTTAGCTCCAAAAAAATACAGAAGCAATTTAATAATCTTGAATTTCAAACCTAATTTAAAAATAAATACAAAATCTGGACTTCTTAGCCAGTGCTGTGGACTGAATGTTTGTGTCCCCCATGAAATACGTATGTTGAAATTCTGACCCCGAAGGTGAAGGTGTTGGTAGGTGGAGTCTTTGGGAAGTGACTAGGTCATGAGAGTGGAGCCTTCGTGTTTGGGATTAATGCTCTTACAAAAGAGGCCTGAATGAGATCCCTCACCCCTTCTGCATGTGAGGACAGAGCAAGAAGATAGTCATCAGGAACCAGAAAGCAGGCCCTCACCAGATACCAAATCTGCCTTGTTCTTGGATTTCCCAGCCTTCAGAACTATAAGAAATAAATTTCTATTGTTTTTATGGCACTTAGTCTGTGGTATTTTGTTATAGTAGCCTAAATGGACTAAGACAACCAGGGGAGTCTTAAACTACTTACCTTTCTGTAAATAATGACACAAATATTCTAAGGCTATGATTTTTTTCAAACCATCTACTGTGGAGTCCTACTATTTTTTGCATACACGGTCTCCAAATTTTCAGTATTTGACTCCAAGCTTATCTCCTTCAGATACACTAAGGAAATGTAAAAAGACAGAGTTAAAATATGAGTAAATTGAAGGAGTCACTACCAGCATTTCTGTTTTCTTTTATAAAACAAATCCTTTTTAGGAAACAAATACTGCTTGTACACTTGTCCTGAGCAAGGTATGTGTATCTCAGAATAAACAATCAATAGTGTCCAGTTGAGTGAATGAATTTACTCTCCAGAACTGGTTTTATTAATATTATTGTTATTTTATCTCTATTTGTATATTACTGACATTCTGGCAAGGGATAAAACATAATTATTTCATTAAAATACCTTAGACTTGTCAAAGGCTTATTATACAATTGTTAAAGAAGAATGAGGTAGATCTATATGTGCTTTTATTAAAAGATCACCTGGGTCTTTAGTTGACAGCAAAGTTTTAAATTGTGGGAAAAAATAAAGAGTATACCGGTGGTTTCATTTGTGAGGGAGCAGGGTATGTGTCTGTGTAACAAATAATCATAGTAAGGTCCATTGAGGTGGATGGTAGAAGGGAGGAAGAGAGAGTCTTTTCTGTTTATATCCTTTTATAATATTTAATTTTTAAAAATCACATTGAAGTATTAAATTTCTTTTCTGGCCAGGTGTGGTGACTCACGCCTGTAATCCCAACACTTTGGGAGGCCGAAGCTGGTGGATCCCTTGAGCTCAGGAGTTCAAGACTAACCTGGGCAATGTGGGATAGAACCCCATCTCTACAAAAAATACAAAAATTAGCCGGACATGGTGGTGCACACCTCAGCTATTCAGGAAGCTGAGGTGGGAGGATCACTTGAGCCCTGGAGATAGAGGTTGCGGTGAGCCGAGATCATGCCACTGCACTCCAGCCTGGGTGACAGAGTGAGACACTATCTCAAAAAAAAAAATTGTTTTTTCCTTTATCCACCTATCTCCACACTGATATACATATTTTCTTTTTAAGAAAACAATCGGCCGGGCACAGTGGCTCATGCCTGTAATCCCAGCACTTTGGGAGGCCGAGGTGGGCGGATCACGAGGTCAGGAGATCAAGACCATCCTGGCTAACATGGTGAAACCCTATCTCTACTAAAAAATACAAAAAATTAGCCGGGCATGGTGGTGGGCGCCTGTAGTCTCAGCTACTCGGGAGGCTGAGGCAGGAGAATGGTGTGAACCTGGGAGGCGGAGCTTGCAGTGAGCTGAGACTGCACCACTGCACTCCAGCCTGGGTGACAGAGTGAGACTCCGTCTCCAAAAAAAAAAAAAAAGAAAGAAAACAGTCATCTGTATTCATTTCCTAAGGGTCCCATAATAAAATCCCATAACCTGGGTGGCTTCAGCAATAGAAACTTATTGTCTCACAGCGCTGGAGGCTAAAAGTCCAAAATCGAGGTGTTGGCAGGGCCATGTTTTCTCTGAAATCCGTACAGAAGAATCTTTCCTTGTTTCTCTCTAGCTTCTTATGGTCTTATGGTCTGCCAACCATCATTGGCATTCCTTGGCTTACAGTTGCAGCACCTTAATCTGTCTCCATTGTCACATAGCATTCTCCCCTGTGTATCTGTATCCTGTGTCTCGTCTTTTCTAAGTACACTGGTCATATTGGATTAAGAGCCCAGACCATTCCTGTATGAGTATTAATTTATCTAATTACTTCTGTAACGATCTTATTTCCAAATAGGTCACATTCTGAGATATTGGGGGTTAGGAATTCCACATATCTTTTGGGGGGCCACAATTCAACTCATAACACATCTTTGATGTTGATATGGCAAGGAGGCAGGCAGGCCAGTAATTAAATATATGGCTATTTCTGAGATAACCAATTTAGACTTTTCTTTTAGCTTCAGAAAAAATGCTAAAAGCATGGAAAGAAATGGAAGAAAAGGCCATCCACTATGCTGAGGTAAAATCATTGACCTCATTCTGTATACTTATTAATTCTTGATGTCTCCATTAGAAACTGTCTTTGGTTTTGGTATATAAAGAGCATTTTTCATGTCATTCCCGAAATTCAGACAAAATTCTAG
This sequence comes from Rhinopithecus roxellana, assembly GCF_007565055.1. Lineage (NCBI taxonomy): Eukaryota > Metazoa > Chordata > Mammalia > Primates > Cercopithecidae > Rhinopithecus > Rhinopithecus roxellana. The sequence goes on from NC_044559.1 coordinate 73,177,723, forward strand.
TAGATGCTTTGTATATAAAGATGGAGGTATCATAGTGATTAAAAACAAGGGCTTTTTGAAAATTACCTAGTGCCTTACTGAGCTTCAGTTTCCTTTATTTATTTATTTATTTTTTGAGACAGGGTCTCACTGTGTTGCCCAGGTTGGAGTGCAGTGGCATGATCAAAGCTCACTGCAGCCTCAACTTCCCAGGCTCAAGCAAGTCCTCCCATCTTAGCCTCCTGTGTAGCTGGGACAAGAGGCGCACCACCATGCCTGTCTAACTTTTACATTTTTTTAGTGACAGGGTCTCACTATATTGCCCAGACTTGCATCAAACTCCTGAGCTTAAGCAATCCTTCCACCTCAGCCTCCCATAGAGCTGAGATTATAGGCGTGAGCCACCACATCCAGCTAGTTTCCATATTATGGGCACAATTTCTTTTCTAGTAGGGTTATGAAGATTAAATGGGAGTCAGTATTATTTTTGTGACTGGTTTAGATAGGATGGCTGCACATCTGGGTTTACTGGGACTGTCCCAGTTTATACCTAATATCTTGCCATAATTATCAGTAGTAGTCCCTTTCACTCTCAAAATTACGCTGGTTTGGACAATAAATTATATGGTGTCCCTAGGCATAGATCATTCTCTAGGTGGCAGATTTTTTTCCCCTTATCCTGTACATTTGTCCATGGTCCTAAGTTATTACACTCCTTAATGTCAGTACTTACCCTGAGGATGTGGGTGGGAATACCCATGGTGTCCTGGGGTGGGAAATCCAAGGTCTTTATCTTTTTGTGTCCCTATTCAAGGCAGTGGGGGCCAGGAGGCAATCAAAATCATAGAGCCAAGATACAAGTAATACCAGTGGTTTTGGTCTTTCTTGTTAGTTGACACCTGTTGTACCTTTTTGCTTCTCCATAAAAGCAAATACTAGTAGTTTACTGTTGTCAGGAGAGAAAAGAGAGAAGACTAAGAAAAAGTGTGTTCTTATGTGAAGGATTAAGTGTCAGAATCTGAAGAATAGAAAGGCTTTAACAATATCAGTGTTTCATATTATATTATTTAGTTCTCTAATGAAGCAGCAGGTCATTCTGTATCCTTAAGATCTGAATTTTGTTTCCAATGATGTAGTGGTAAGCCTTTCATTTCCTTTGTATTTTCATCATATTTTAGGTCGGTGTCATTGGATACCTGGAGGATCAGATTATGTCTTTGCATGCTGAAATCATGGAGCTACAGAAGAGCCCCTATGGAAGACGTCAGGGAGACTTGATGGAATCTCTGTAAGGATGTACTTGTGTTGTTGGTCTTGACATCTGTAATATTTTGTAGCAGATTGTTCTTTCTGCTTACATCTGGCAAATTAAACCTCTATGTGGTTCTTTTCTATAGTTTTCCTTTCCCCAAATATATTGGCATTATCTTTAAAGTGGAAGCTTTTTCTTAGTCACAGGAAACTTAAGAAATAATTCTTTGGGTTGGCCTTTTTTGGTTTTGAATAAAAGCATTTATTTCATATGAGTGTTAAGAATTTTCCAAGTATATAAAAAAAAAGAAAAAAGAAAAAAAAAAAAGAATTTTCCAAGTATAACTAAGTTACAAACTGTTTCCTTACTCATATACCTCTGGTCCAAGGTATTGACTCTTAAATGCCCTAAAACTTGAGATTTTTTCTGAATTAAAGTTCTGGATTAAAAACTTCAGATATTTTCTCTAATTATAGGTCATAATTTTTGTCTTTTTAAGTGTCTCTGGTGCAGAGATGTCCTCATGGTAGATCAGAATAGATATGAACTATATTAAACTTTGCATTTTAAGAACTTGTGTAGTTCTTATTACTCAGTAAAATGCTCTGTGAAATACTCATTGGCAATATGAACTTGCTTTAAAATGGGTTCATTATTCAAATAAAATAATATTGTTTCAAGTTGTAGATTACTGAAGTCATTAAATTACCTTCACATATCAGAGCATGTTTTCTCTTTTACAGGGAACAGCGTGCCATTGATCTATATAAGCAGTTAAAACACAGACCTTCAGGTAAGACACTTCTATCACAGCGCTTGAAGGCATTTTAGGTAACTATCACTAGCCTAACAAATGTGGGGGATTTAATATTTTTAAGTTAAAGTTTTTCTTTTTCTTTTTTTTTTTTTTTTTTTTTTTTGAGACGGAGTCTCGCTCTGTCGCCCAGGCTGGAGTGCAGTGGCCGGATCTCAGCTCACTGCAAGCTCCGCCTCCCGGGCTCACGCCATTCTCCTGCCTCAGCCTCCCGAGTAGCTGGGACTACAGGCGCCTGCCACCTCGCCCGGCTAGTTTTTTGTAGTTTTTAGTAGAGACAGGGTTTCACCATGTTAGCCAGGATGGTCTTGATCTCCTGACCTCGTGATCCGCCCGTCTCGGCCTCCCAAAGTGCTGGGATTACAGGCTTGAGCCACCGCACCCGGCCAAGTTAAAATTTTTCTTAAAGCTGCAGAATAAATTCCAGTTTTGGTATTGCCATTGAGACATGGTATAATAAGTTTTAAGTTTGTGAGAATTTAGGAGATTAAAAAGAGAAAGTAACAGAGAAAATGAGGTAGAAAAATTTTAGAAGGGGACGTGAAAAGAAAGAATGGAAGACAGAAAAAAGGAACTCAGAGGAAGAAGCAGCAAGAAAATGTTTAGAAAGATGAAAAAAAATAAGTGTTGCTTAAGATTGGAGAGGTTGGGCAGGTTGTGGTGGCTCACACCTGTTATCCCAGCACTTTGGGAGGCCAAGGTGGGTGGATCAAAGGAGTTCAAAACCAGCTTGGCCAACATGGTGAAACCCCATCTCTACTAAAAATACAAAAGTTAGCCAGGCCTGGTGGCACGTGCCTATAATACCAGCTACTTGGGAGGCTGAGGCAGGAGAATCGCTTGAACCTGGGAGGAGGAGGTTGCAGTGAGCCAAGATCGCGCCACTGCACTCCAACCTGGGTGACAGAGCGAGATTCTGTCTCAAAACAAAACAAAACAAAAAAATAATTAGAGAGGTTGGAAAGAATTTGGGGCAATGGGTTCAGGTTTGGAATGGTTAGAGGGAAGGCCTGTGCTATTCTAGGCCAAAGCAGATTGCCTTGAAAATAATGCCTTCATCTGCACTGGTCACTGATGACTTATTTTATTGGTAAAACAATTCCTGTTGAACACCTGCTAAATACTGAGCAAGGTCTGCTGGAAAGAGTACTGGATGGGGAATCAGAAGGCTTGAATCCTAGATTGAGTAATTTACCGACCGTTACCTCAGACAAATCTCCGTTTCCCATTTCCTTCTGCAAAATGGGGTGGAAACCTAGCGTTCCTACTCAGTGAGTATATTGTGACAATGTATTTAAGAGGATGTTTGTGAAAATGCTTTGAAAACTATAAACTGTTATGTACCTGCAAGATACTATCATTTAGTTAAAAATTTGTTTTGAAGGGTAACAGAAGAAATAAAGTCTGTGCCCTAATGTGCATTATACTTAAATGCATATGTTAAAAAAGATATACTTTTATACTTTAAAATTTGTAGACACATAGCAACACATGCAAATTAATATACATGTGAAATTGTATTTCATATACTCTTTTCACATTTAAAAAAGAACACTATCTCCTCTTATACTGCTTTTATTTTACTGAAATGTATTCAGTTTAGTCTGACCAGCAGTTCTCAAAATGTGGCATATGGACCTGTGAGAATCCTTGAAACTTTGTCAGAGAGTCTGTGAGGTTAGAACCATTTTCATAATAAGATGTTATTTGTGTTTTTCATCATGTTGACATTTTCACTGATGGTGCAACGTAAAATGGCTTGCACCTTAGTATGAATCAAGGCACTAGCGCCAAACTATGCTAGTAGTCGTTATATTTTTTATCACCATGCATTCACAGTTTTTTAAAAATGACAGTTTCACTTAAAAATGTTCTTGATAAAGCAGTAAAAATAGTATTTTATTTAAATCTCAGCCTTTGAGTATGTGTTTTTAATATTTTGTGTGATGAAATGGGAAGTACTCATAAAAGTGTTTCTTCTATACAGTGAAGTATGATGGTCATCTTAAGGAAAACCACTTCAGTAATTGTTTACGTTGCTAGTTGTCTGGCCTCTTTCAGGGAAGACACCGTTTTTACTTGGAAGAGCAACTGTCAGGCAAACTATGATTATTCAGATTTGCATACATGAGATAATTTCTAAGAAATTAAATGAAAATAAAAAGTATAGCGCACTTACTACTTTAAGGGAAAAAAAAAACAATATTTGTTGTCAATGATAACATTCCATGTTTCAAGCAAAAAGAATTTAGAAAACTTGTATTTACCAGCTGGAATTTGTCAGCTTCTCAGCACTTAAAAACTTTTCTGACGAGATCAGTAGTATATCAGAAAGATTGAAAAATGTAAAACAGTGCAAGGGTTCTCACTAAAATTTTTTTGATTTAGAAAATAATTTTTTTTGGTTTTTGTTTTTAGAGGTGGGCTCTCGCTATGTTGACCAGGCTGCTCTTGGACTCCCTGGGTTCAAGCAATCCTTCCACTTCAGGTTTCCAAGTATCTCAGGTAGCAGTAGCCAGGTGAAAGGAGGTGGCTCTCGTAGATATGAGTATTCTGTGTAAAGACATGTATGTATAGTACTTAGCATGTCTGAGGAAATGCAGTATGACTGGAGTCTAGAGTTTCAGGAGAGAGAGAAAACCTAAATATAGGAGAGAGAGAAAACCTAAATAAAGGTTTTTTTTTTTTTGTATGTTTGTTTTTAATAAAAACATGTTAGTGGGCAATAGGTTTGTTATTTTTAAATGAATTAAGACACGAGTATTTTTAAATTTCTGTTTAATTCCTGAAAAACCCTTTGGGGTTCTCAAGAATTTTCTAATGTAAAGGTATTCTGAGACCAAAAAGTTGGAGAACTGCTTATCTAGACTATTCTCAGAAGCTTGGCTGCTCAGGAAAGAAGAGAGGTGGGTGAGTAGCTAAAAGGAGATGTAGAGCCAAGGGAGGTCACTTCTCAGAAGGAAGACTTAAACATCAGGTGCCACATGATGGTGTTTTAGTTAACAACAAGCTGTGCATACTATGGTAGTCCCATAGAGATTATACTACTGTATTTTCACTATGTATTTTCTATATTTACATGCACACAAATACTTACCAATGTGTTACCGTTGCCTACAGTATTCAGTACAGTCACTTGGTGAACAGGTATGTAGCCTATTGTCAAAAGGCTATACCATACAGCTTAAGTATATAGCAGGCTATACCATCAGGGTTTGCATAAGTACACTGTAATATTCACACAGTGACGAAAATGGCCAGTGATGCATTTCTCAGAACACATACTCGGGGCCAAAAAACCCTGTGGAGAGGGAGGTCCCTGAACAAGTTGAAAGATTGGCTCCAAAGAACAGTAGGAGGGATTAGCCTTGATACTATTGATATTGGAAAGAGAATGAGTGTGAGTGTGGATACAGATACTTTTTTGGGAGTAGAGGTTGGAAGGTCAGGGTCTTACTGCCTTATGGCCCCTTATCCTGCAGTGGTAAGTGAGGTTAACTGAAATGGAAGAGGTGATGACCTCATAGATTTGAATAGTGTGCTAAAGACTTCTAAAAGCCATTGTGTGCAGTGGAAGATGTTGCTGACCCAAAACATACATTAAGAATCCAGGCCAGGTGGCTCATATCTGTGATACTGGGGGCTTTGGGAGGCCGAGGCAGGAGGATCGTTTGAGGCCAACAGTTTGAGACCAGTCTAGGCAACATAGTGAGACCCTGTCTCTACAAAAAATAAATAAATAAATAAATAAAATTTTTAAAAAGCTGGGTGTGGTAGTGTATGCCTGTAGTCCCAGCTACTCGGGAGGCTGAAGTAGCAGGATCGCTTGAGGCGCAGGAGGTCCAGGCTGCAGTGAGCCAAGATTACACTATTGCACTTCAACCTGGGTGACAGAGCAAGACTTTTTCTCTAAAAAAAGAAAAGTACCCAGAGCAGAAATGAAAAACCTGTGAATTAGCAGTGGCAAATAGTGAACAGTAATATTAATTTTTTGTTGATAATTTAGTAGCTTGGATACAGGAACTGATAGAGCAGATGGTTGGATTAATCCAAGGTTAGGATTTTGCTGATGGAATAAGAGGATAAAAAGGTTGAAGATGTTAACAAAATAGTGATTTAAGTAATAGAAGTTGTAGCTAGAGTAAAATATTAAAATCTAAGATTTCAAATAGAGCAAGTCCAATTCTTTTTCTTTTTCTTTTTTTTTTTTTTGAGACGGAGTCTTGCTCTGCCGCCCAGGCTGGAGTGCAGTAGCCGGATCTCAGCTCACTGCAAGCTCCGCCTCCCGGGTTTACGCCATTCTCCTGCCTCAGCCTCCCGAGTAGCTGGGACTACAGGCGCCCGCCTCGTCGCCCGGCTATTTTTTTTTTGTATTTTTTAGTAGAGACGGGGTTTCACCGTATTAGCCAAGATGGTCTCGATCTCCTGACCTCGTGATCCGCCCGTCTCGGCCTCCCAAAGTGCTGGGATTACAGGCTTGAGCCACCGTGCCCGGCCCAATTCTTTTTCTTTAATCAGTATTTCTGGGCCAGGCGTGGTGGCACATGCCTGTAATCCCAGCTAATCTGGAGGCTGAGGCAGGAGGATCACTTGAACCAGGGAGGCGGAGGTTGCAGTGAGCCAAGATTGTGCCACTGCACTCCAGCCTGGGCGACAGAAAAAAAAATTGTGACTTCCAGTCTTCTGGCTAATGAATCAGATTCCACAGATACCCAGTGATAGCATTTGTTTAGGTTATATTTTTAAAAACTTTGAGGTAGCCCTGTCAACATAGCACGAAGCTCAGAAATAAACTGCTATCCAGGTAGCTTGAGTGTCACCTTGAGTGACAAACTGTAACAAGATTGTGTCTGTCATTGGGGCCTATTATATAATCACACTTGATTTGTGGCCTCTGTTGTCTTTTCTAGCTTAGAGTTGACTTGAATCTCTTGTTCATCTGAAAATGGTTAAAACCAGCTTTCTTCATCCTTTAGCCTTGGAGAAGGCTAAAGTTCTGAGGTCTTTCACTATCTAAAAGAGCTAGTTATATGAGAAGGCTCTTGGCTTGGTCCATGCTGTTTGGAGAAGAACCTTTTTGGAGCCTTTCATTTGCTTGTTGGTGAGGAGGAGACAACACAGATGTGTGAGGAATAAAGTTGGGCTATGGGGGAGGTATTTGGAGTGATAACAAAGGACACAACGTTTTTTAAACCTTCTTTGATGCTCCTTTCATCATTTCCTTTTTGGTAAAATGGGGGTAACAAAAATAGTCCTCACAAGACTGCTGTGAGGATTAAATGGGAAAATTATAAGCAGAGAGTAGCAAATATTATTATTAGTATTGCATTTAGGCTTAATTATTGTCCAAAGAAAATACCAGCATGATGCATGAGCAACTTTCAACTCCTTTAGTCATTTTCTGAAATATAACAATTAATGATAGTTTTTTTTTTTTTTTGAAATCGAGGTCATATTATAAACTGTAGAACTAATTGTAACCAACAGCTATCCCAATTGAGGGTATCTGGCTGCTGCCAGTTAAGGCTTTTAAGATGTCATACTGCCCTCAAATGGAACTTTCAGGCTGTCTATGGGTCCCTTTACTAGTTGGTTTCAGTGAGCTTTTTTCAAAGTTTTTCTGGGCTGTAAACGGATGGAAAGACATGAAATTCCAAGCAACCTAGTTCAAGGGCCTCCTTCCTTTAGGCGATGAAAGTTTGATGAATTGTCCTACTGTTTCTAAATATGTGGTTAATCATCCAAGAAAAATTGTTCTCTTGGCCAGAGGCTGCATTTGTGTCTGGGGCTTGGGTTAGTATGGGTTAAAGATAGCCAAGACTATTCTTCTCAAGCACAGGCAACTAAGGTCTCTTATTGATAAATTTATATATACATTATACACATACAAACTTTATTTTTTATATATAACTGGATTTTATTTATAGGTAATCTTTATATCTTTTAACCCAATTTTTAATTTAAATGGAGATGTTTATTAATTAAAATTAGTTTCAGAGTTTCAGGGATTTTTGAGGAATTTTTTGTTTGGAGGTTGATATGTTACAGAAGAAAGATTATACCCACTGACTGATGTCTTTTATAGATCACTCCTACAGTGACAGCACAGAGATGGTGAAAATCATTGTGCACACTGTGCAGAGTCAGGACCGTGTGCTCAAGGAGCTGTTTGGTCATTTGAGGTAGGAAAATTGCTTCATTTCCTACTGAAGAACCAGGATACGTTTATCTTGTTCCTCTCAAAGTACAAACTCCCTCTTTGGTAAAGTATACTTACCCAGGAAGGATTCTGAAAGTACCTTGGGTAGCTTGGCCTTAGCTATCAGCATTTATGTGTCCTTTTGTATGCATTACTTTGGAGATCAGTCATTAAATCTGATGCTGATTGTGGTTCATTTCCTCAGCTGGGTTTTGGGAATATGGTATACATACAGTCTTGGGGAACATGTAAGTGTCTGACACTGATTTAATCTCTCCAGCAAGTTGTTGGGCTGTAAGCAGAAGATTATTGATCTACTCCCTAAGGTGGAAGTGGCCCTCAGTAACATCAAAGAAGCTGATAATACTGTCATGTTCATGCAGGGAAAAAGGCAGAAAGAAATATGGCATCTCCTTAAAATTGCCTGTGTAAGTAATTATTAATGAATTATTTAATGTGACATTGAGTTGCTCTTATTCCCTGCAAAGGGGATTTTTATCAGCATGAGGTGGGCCCTCTTGAACACATTTTGCGCTGGCATGTATATATTTTGCACTGGCATGACGTCCATGTTCCTTGCTTGGTGTCCAAACTAGCAGTCGAGATGCAGGACTTATTATCATCTCTCCTTTCCAATGTCTCTGTTGTTATACTCCTCTTAGCCCTTGACCACTGTGGTATTCCAACCCAACTTGGGGATAGATGTACCTGACTAGATAATGAAACTGACCATCTATTCAACTGGGTTTTTTTTCTTTCTTCAACTAAAATGGTATAAGATGAATGGATACATTTGGTTTTAGTCAATGAAGAAAGGGGCCAAGGACAGTTTACTAACGGTGTGTAAAGGTGGGAATAGTTTTGCACTGAAATACTCTGGTTGTGCATATAAGTAGTAATGGAAATGTAAGTCTTAGGAATATGGTAAGAAATTGTGTGAATCAACAGAGATGCTTGCCTGTAATCTTTTGATGATTTTTTTTCTTTTCCTTCAGACACAGAGTTCTGCCCGGTCCCTTGTAGGATCCAGTCTAGAAGGTGCAGTAACCCCTCAGACGTCAGTATGGCTGCCCCCGACTTCAGCAGAACATGATCATTCTCTGTCATGTGTGGTAACTCCTCCAGATGGGTGGGTTTACTTTGTAACAATAGATAGCTGTGTATTCATAGCAGTGGTATAGGAATGAGGCAGTAGTTGTTAAGGTAGTCTTCTGTGCCTTCAGACCAGGGTTGAGTCCTGACTATCCCTTTGTGATAATCTTAGGCAACTTACTTGACTTTTTTGATGTTCATATTTCCTCACCTGTAAAACAGGAATGTCTCATAGAACTGTTGTGGAAATTTGATTAGACAATGTATATAAAGTGCTTGGGAAATAAATGTTCAGCAAATGTTGCTTATTATTAGCTCAGTCCAAGTTCTAAGTCCTTTCTTTTATTGGCTTATTACTTTCTTTTACTCAAACCTTATTCCTTCATTAACAGTTTATAAGAAAGTATGCTATCATTTTGCATTTATCATTTTGGGGATCCTTGATTACCTTTCTAATAAATTTTTGAGATCTATTTTATAACTTTGCATTTCTAAGATTAGACTTTTTTTAATGTTTTAAATCAGTTTTGCAAGTAAGAACTCAAATTCCAAGCCCTATATTTTATTAATTCCTACTCTTTTGCTAAAGCTGAATGACTATCCATTTCTGTTATTTTCTCAGCATAAGATGTGCCGTATCCAAAGCCAGTGGCTCTTTGCTAGCTTGTGTATTGTCGCTTTTCTCACAACTCATGGAGACCTCTACAGCACCAGCATTTCCTGGAAGCTCTGCCCATAATTAGTTTTGCAGAAGAGCAGCCATGTTACATCACTGCTCAGGAGGTCATGCAGTTGCACATTCTGTACTCTACTTTTATGAGAGAAAAGCACATGGCAGGAAGGCAAGCTGATATCAGGTATTTTATTTTTTTAAAGAAAGGAAGTTCCAGGGTATATATCTTGGGGTCATTATACATGTGGCCCAATGCAGTACACCTACAACTGTAGCATAGGCTATAATTAAATACATGGACTTTACAAAATATTCCAGTAATCAGAGTTGAAGGAAGTAAAATGTAATACTTTACTTACTTTTTTGCCTTTTATTAAAGGCATTTAGGATTTTTAGCGGATGCTAATGTTTGCAAATATCACCGCAATACAGGTAATTTCCAATTTGAGGTGTGGTTGTTTGCAAAAGTATATGTGACATATTTTCAATGTATTTTCTAGAAGAAACACATTATCTTTTATTTTGAGATGGAGTCTCGCTCTGTCGCCTAGGCTAGAGTGCAGTGGCACAGTCTTGGCTCATTGCAACCTCCGCCTCCCAGATTCAAGCAATTCTCCTGCCTCAGCTTCCCAAGTAGCTGGGATTACAGGCACGTGCCACCATACCTGGCTAATTTTTGTATTTTAGTAAAGACGGGGTTTCACCACGTTGGCCAGGCTCGTCTTGAACTCCTGATCTCAAGTAATCCACCTGCCTCGGCCTCCAAAAGTGCTGGGATTACAGGCATGAGCCACCGTGTCCAGTCAGAATACACTGTATAAGAAAATTGATTTCAATTATTATGTACCTGTGGTACTTAACTACCAAGGATTGGGAACTGCTTGGCCACAATTTTTCCATCTGTTGGATAAGAGCTGAATCAGAATGTCATTCTAAGCTGATAGTGACTATCATCCATGACCTAAAACAGACTCTTGTTAGGGGACTGAAGTTGGCAAAGGGAGAAGATAGAGGCCATGTAGAAGAGGAAAGCATGAAGGTAGAAACCACAATCAGGATTGCCTTCAAATACGAACTTCCAGGGATACTTCTTGGTTCTAGGTAGCTCGCCCACCACACTGTTCACTGTTTTCTTTTGCTGTCCTCAGGAATCAGCTTGCTTGTTTTATTTCATTGCTATCTGTAGTTTCAAATGAGTTTTTCACTTTCTGTGATCTCTACAGAATAGATTTTACTTTTCTCTCTTCTCCCCTACATTTGTGTCTGTCAAGTATGCATGCTGGTGTTTTTACTACTTTTAAGGAAAGAGAAGTATTTAGAAACAAAAAGATATTTCATCTGTCTTTGCCACAAGGATTTTTTCCTCCCTAGTTACATTTTCAGGGGAAAAACAAGTTGTACGTAAGTGCCTCTTACGTTTCAGAGGAAAGTCAGATTGGAGTTATAGTGGACTTCTTATCCTTAGAGGTAGGTAGAGGTAGAGGCAGAAGCTTGTTTTAAACAGGACTCTGCCTCTGTAGGGAGGGATGAGGAAACTAAAGACTATAGGAGTCAACTGCACTGGGGTACTGGGTTACAGGAAGGGTAGTGATTGTGCTAACCTAGAAGACTAGAAAGTAGAGGAAATTCATATGCCCTTTTGCTGAATTTGAAAAGGCTTTGTTCTTTCATCTCACAGAGATACTTCAGCACAAATGATAGAAGAAAATTTGAACTGCCTTGGCCATTTAAGCACTATTATTCATGAGGCAAATGAGGAACAGGGCAATAGTATGATGGTAAGTTTTGTGTGGATATGGGTGCCTGCTTTGGCTATGTTGGGTGCAAAAGGTTTAACTTTCCATGCTAGCCTATCTGGCATTTGGGATGCATATGGGAAACAGAAGAACTCAAGAGGAAAGAGCATTTGGGGAATATCCTCAACCTTAAATCCTTATCTGCTGTTACTCAGGGATATACTAGGATTATGTCATCAGTTATCTTCAATAATAGCATTTTTGGTCAAATTAAATGAGTGGTAAGCTTTCTTAACAATGTGACCATTGAAATTGAATGGTTTGTTCTGTACCTTTTTGCTTCAGCAATCCATTTTCTTCATTAAGATGGGACTTGTACTTTAATTCAGATATGGTACCTCCTGAATAGAAAATAAATTATGTTTATATAGCTGTAATAATAAAAGTGTGTGTTAAGATTTGGTTACTATAAACTACTGATTTGTTAAAACTTGGGGAAATTACAATAAAATGTTTACTGCATCAACTTTTGCTGCATTTAGTCTTAATGTCAGTTCTGTATATTTCCTCTTTCATTAAGAAAAATAGCAGCGGCCAGGCATGGTGGCTCACACCTGTAATCCTAGCACTTTGGGAGGCCAAGGCAGATGGATTCCTTGAGCCCAGGAGTTTGAAACCAGCCTGGCCAACATGCGAAACCCTGTCTTTACAAAAAATATAAAAATTGGCTGGGTGTGGTGGCACACACCTGTGGTCCCAGCTACTTGGGAGGCTGAGGCAGGAGGATCGCTTGAGTGCAAGAGTTTCAGGCTGCAGTGAGCCGTAATCCTGCCACTGCACTCCAGCCTGGGTGACGAGTGAGACCCTGTCTCAAAAAAAGAAAAAAAAGAGGATGATAATGGCGGCCCGCCATAGTGACATGTACCTGTAGTCCGAGTTACTAGGGAGGCTGAGGCAGAAGGATTGCGTGAGCCCAGGAGTTCAAGGCTGCAGTGCATTATGAAGAGCCACTGCACTCCAGCTTGGCAACGTAGCAAGATCCTGCTCTCTTAAAAAAAAAAAAAAAAGAAAAAGAAAAGGAAAGAATAATTGTTTGCTTCAAATATTTATGAAAAAAACTCTGAAATTTTTAAAATCAGGAAATAAGGTAAATGAAATGATTTTTCAACTTTTGATTATAAAATGTCCAGACAGCAAACTTGCAAAAACGAACACCCATATACTTATTACTTATAGTCAACATCTAATTATAACTTTTTCATGCCTGGTTTTAGAATCTTGATTGGAGTTGGTTAACAGAATGAGTTATCACTTGTTCACTGTCCCCAAACCTATGGAAGTTGTTGCTATACATGTTGGAAATGTGTTTTTCCCCCATGAAACCATTCTTCAGACATCAGTCAATGGAAGAAATGGCTATGAACAGAAACTACATTTCTACTATGATCAGAAGAACATGATTTTACAAGTATAACATTTTTGAGTAATTTAAGCCTCTAAACTGACAGAAATTTATAAAAAGTCAATGTACTTGTTTGAATATTTGTTTTAATACCACAGCTGTTTAGGAGCATCATCATGACACATTTGTGCCTTCAATCTTGGTAAAACATTACTTACTTAACTGATTTAAAATGCCTTCTATGTATTAGTTTCCACTTTTAACTGTTGGGCATAAGGCCAGATGTAGTTTTGTATACAGAGAAGAAAACTTCAACTAATAGGCATTTTAAGTAAAAGTTGTCTATGTTTTTTCTAAAAAGGCTGCTCACAAGTTTTATTTCTTGAATAAATTCTACCTCCTTGTGTTGCACTGAACAGGTGCTCTTCCTGGCATCATAAGGAGTTGGTGTAATCATTTTAAATTCTACTAAAAATTAACAGTATTCCCTTCTTACTGAAGGGATTGTGTATCTATGCTTCTAATATTAGTTGGCTTTCATAAATCATGTTATGTGTATATGTATTTAAGATGTACATTTAATAGTGTCAAAGAGAAGATGCCTGTTAATTTATAATGTATTTGAAAATTACATGTTTTTTCATTTGTAAAAATGAGTCATTTGTTTAAACAATCTTTCATGTCTTGTCACACAAATTTATAAGGGTCTGCAATCCTTTATCTGTAATTGTAATTCCAAAATCCAAAAAGCTCTGAAAACAAGGTTTCCATAAGCTTGGTGACAAAACTCGTTTGCTTGCAATCTAATCTGAACTGACCTTGAATCTTTTTACCCCATTTAGTGTGACTATTCCTTTATTTTGCTGCTTGATGATGAGAGGGAGGGCTGCTGCCACAGACTCTGATGAGGGCTGGTTAATGTAGTATGGTATATGCACAAAATTACTTTTCTAACATCTAAAATTTCTTAATTCTGAAACATCTTGCCCCAAGGGTTTCAGATAAAGGACTGTGGACCTCTATCATCTGTTAAGTAATTTAGAAGATATTATTTGTTTTAAAAAATGTAAAATGCTTTTATATTCTAACAGTTTTTCACTTTGTGTATTAAATGGTTTTTAAATTACTTTTTTGATCTCTATTCATTATAAAAATCAGATTATAATAAAACAGTTGAATATGGCTTAGGAAAATATGAAGGTTCCATGAAGTGGAATTAAGAGCACAGGATACATGTACTTTCCTTAGGGATACCAGGACGTATGGTAAAGGTAGTATTGGACAACTTCTTTAATAGTGTTTTCCTCTGAGATGTCTTATCACCACTATCTACATCTAAAAAACATGCTTGTATCTTGCCCTATAAACTGATGTCACAGTCCCACCATCCCCATTCTTGCTAAAGTGGTATCATTTTCCTAGTCAACCAAATTTTTTAGTCATCACATACCACTATTCGTCATCTGTTATAATAGGCAGTCTCTATCTTGTTTCCCTACTTTTAGAAGATTTTAATAATAAACATTTATTGGGTACCTATTACTTGGAGGGTATTAAGCTAGATGGCAAGATCAGAAACAACATAGGTAGTACAGTAAAAGTGCTTATCTGGGAGTCCGAACATTACAAGTCATCCAAGCATTGCAGTTATTGTTAAGGATCATTTTTCAATGGTCATGCATTTCCTAAATATTTTAACAATTGGTGAAAGATTTGCTATAGGGTGGGAGCCGCTGCTGGTGTGTGGCTGGGGTTGTCAGGGCAGCCTGACCTATATAATTTGGGCAGATGGTGTGAGTCAGAACAGACTATTATAGTGGGATCCCCAAACTTGCTTTTGATGCATGAGTTGGACCACTATTTTTTGGTGGGTAACAACTTTTCAGAGGGGAATGGCAGTTGTGAATTGTATACATTTCATTCTTTAAGCAATATTATGAAAAACTTAAGAGAATGTCTACAGAAAACAGGGTATGGAGCAAGTTATTTTCCATTCTTTTTGCTTTTTGGAAGTTGAAATACCCAAGCTCTGCAAATATCATTTATTAGGAACAGATAAGGTCCCAGACATTCCTAGATAATAAAAATCAAATGAATGATACAGGTAAGTGTATTTATTGAAGGGTGTGGGTAGAGTAGTCTGGGAAGGCTTCCTTTAATGAAGACAAATTGATTCTATTTACCTCTTCTCACTTCCACTACTAAAGTAACCCTTGGCCTGCAGTTTCCTAACCACTTGACTTTCTTGCCAACAGTCTGTCTCCACTTTCAGCCTTTTATAGATTAATTGACCCTAAAGCACTGTTTTCCCGTACTTCCCTACCCAAGAGGGCAGGGGTCCTCAAGCCCTGGGCCGCGGACCGATACCAGACAGTGGCCTGTTAGGAACCCAGCCCCATAGCAGGAGGTGAGCGGCGGGCAAGTGAGCATTATCGCCTTGAGCTCGGCCTGCTGTCAGATTAGCCAGTGGCATCAGATTCTCATAGGCACGTGAACCCTATTGTGAACTGCACAGGCGAGGGTTGCGGGCTCCCTGTGAGAATGCCTGATGATCCGAGGTGGAACAGTTTCATCCCGCAACCCACACACACCCCCACACCCCGTCCGTCTTTACGGGGACTGTAAAGGTCTTTTCTTTATAACCCTAGTCCACCTTGTCCAGTTATAGTTCCACCTCTAGCCTTTAAAGGCTTAAACCATGAATGCCCTTAATTTCTCTTGTATTCATCTATCTCCCACCTATACCTTTTTCTTTCCCTTTTTTATTTTTGGCAATATGTGCACATGGTTTAGAATTTAAAACGAACAGAGTATGTAGTGACGCCTACCACAGCACTCCTTTCCATCACACAAGCCTTCAAGGAAACTGAAGTACTTACTTTTGTCTCCCTGGAGGATTCCCTCTGCCTCCCGCCCCATGTGCTTAGCAATTCTGTTCCTGTTGTCTGGATGGCCTTCATAAAGCCCTCACTGGACCAGCATTCTGGCACATAATAGGAACATTTAAAAAACGAGAGAATGATGCAGTTATACCTAATGTCTCCCCCTTCTGAACTTTGACAGCACTTTATTTGCAACAAGTTTAGTTGCTCCTGAAGTGCAGGATCTGTGCTGGAAGTACGTGCGTGTTACACAGTGGTGCTCCGCATACACTGCAAAAGGACAAATAAACCAAACAGCTACCGCTTGAGAGTGACCGAGTGGGTGCTCTGCACAAGAACAAACCAACCAGTCCCTTGTCCGAAAGGCCCTCTCCTTTTCTCTGCTTCGCTGCTCACTCCAGATCCTCGGTTGTCCTCTTCCGGAGCAGTTAACCAGCAGTGTACCGAAAAACAGCGACTTGCCTCCAAAAAAGCCTCCGCGGCCCGCGGCTAGGGGAATTTTGTCCCATGCGCTTCCCGTCTCACTAGTCGCGGGCCGGGGCTACGCCTTGTGCGTCCCCGCGCAGCCGCAGTACTGGGCGAGTAGGCGGGGCCGGCTGTTGGCGGCGGTTGGCTTGGCCCGGGAGTCGGCTACACGTGCGGGCGGGGGCAATGCGTCACTGATCGGTGAGGCGCGGCCGAGGGGTCGGCTTTCCTCGCGAGCCTGCGGCTGGGCTCGTTCTCAGTGCCTTCCACCCGGGAGCGACCCTTGGGAGAGAAGGTGTCAGGAAGCTCACCGAGCAGGGGCGGCCCACTGGCCTCCAGGGGCGGAGGAGTTGGCAAGGGGTCAGCGGGCTCCGCCAGAAGGGAAGAATGAGGGGACTGGGGCACTGGACTCCGCGGCTCAGCCTGCGAGAGAGCGCCAAGCTTCCGAAGGGAGAGGGTGGAAACGGGAGAGGGTGGAAACTGGAGGGGGTGGACCTGTCACTCACGGGACTGATGGTGCTTTTCTCCCTCTCCCAGGAGGAACGAGGATGAATATGACTCAAGCCCGGGTCCTGGTGGCTGCAGTGGTGGGATTGGTGGTTGTCCTGCTCTACGCCTCCATCCACAAGATTGAGGAGGGCCACCTGGCTGTGTACTACAGGTGAGCGGCTTGTACAGTCAGTCAGGGCTCTAGAGAACATTAAAAGGGTACTCCAGAGTGGAGTCTGGGAAGTTGTTCCCTCTGCAGCGTTCGGGGGCGCATGTCCCATCTCTAGGGAAAGCACGGGGGTCGAAGCGGGCTTTTGCGGAGCACCGTCCAGATGTTGGACAGTTTTAGTGCTATGTTCGTTTTGTTGCAGAGATTAAGTCTCCCTACGGTTATTCCTATACACAGCAAACTCAGATTATTTGTGGAAAAATGAAGAAGGAAGAAAGAAAATAGTCATTCTACCTCTAACTGAAGAGATGGATAAATTATAGTTCGTCCAACTGTGCAGACTTTAGTTTGCCGCTGTAGACTATGCTGTATAGAAAATTTGGTTCTGTTTATGATTGTTTCTTAGACTTTTTCATGTAAAAGCTTCCAGTGTCTGGTTACGTCTTGTAACACCGTGATGACCATGATAGTGGTTATATCCCTGGACATCCAGGGACATAAGCATAACACTGATGGGCCATTCTCGTCCCCCCTTACTGTTTCTTTTCAACTTGGGGACAGGAGTGGTGTGGGAGCTGTTGCTTTCTTGTTGAGCTCTCATAGCTTTTCCTTCAGCCTAATTACCACAAGTTCCTTTTGATGTAGACTAGTAAGAGAGAGGCCAGTTTGTGAAGAAATTGGGATAATGGTGTATTTAAAAAGAGGGTCAACTTTTTGCTCGCTTCCACTATCCCTCAAGAGAACTGATATTTCTACTTTCAGATCCATCCTGAATCCTAGAAAAAGAACAATTTTAATGGTATATCTTAGCAGATGGAGCTCTAGCATAAGAAATTACAGATTAGTCCAGATTTCCTTCCAGTTTAGCATTGTCTTTTTGGCAGTAAAACCAGAGAAAGGACATTTCAAGGAATGACTCAAAGAATTAGTGATGAACCTCAAACAGTTTATCTTTTCTTGTTGTTATGACTTAGCAAACGTGTTTATATTTTCAAGACAGGAAGCTAAGTTCTCTGAATTTACAAGGTGCAAAATAGGACTTCTTTGTTTTATTTGCTCTCCAAATGCCTCCTTTTTATAATTTCCAGGGCTTGCTTTCATAGTTTTCACATTCCAGGATTTGGTGAACAAGCCCTTAACCTATGTGTTTATATAGTCTTATCACTCTTCATCTTTTCATGCTAATTTTTTTTTGTTTTTATATAGAAATTTTATGTTCCTAGTATTTTAATTACCTTGCAGATAGATTGAAAGAACTATAAGCCTCAGAAATTTTCTCTTTACTTCAAAGTTTACATTGTCTTTTTTCAACCTGGTGATTAAATGTATTATATATTTTGATTTGGCTCTTGTTATGTACAGTTTATGTACCTCTACTGAAAGCCATTAAAATGTTTTAAACAAATATTTCTCAGAAGGTTAAAGACTGAGGAGAATCCTTTGAACCTAGAGCAGTGCTGGAGACCCAGAGGTACGGTTGGTTGAGCTTATGAAACAAGGTGTAACATTGGCAGTTTAATTTGATCTTTTTGCCTTTTTAGGTGTGGAGGTATTTTAAGCAGTTGTTCATTATGAGTAATTCATATTAGTGAGGCTTTAGTAGGTCAGCAGCATGAACAAGAGTGAATATTTATTATAGCATTTTAGATTTAGAAAGATAATTTTTCTTTTTATAATTTTGTCAAATTGAAACATCTTTTTGCAGGGGAGGAGCTTTACTAACTAGCCCCAGTGGACCAGGCTATCATATCATGTTGCCTTTCATTACTACATTCAGATCTGTGCAGGTGAGTGATTCCTAGGGAAGCCCCCATACCAGATAGACAGGTGTGACAGGAGTTACCACACTTCTGGGTGGAGATAGATTTCCTTACTGCTTAAGCAGATGGTGGTATTTACTTAAATGCAGGAGTTAATGTTCAGAGTACAGTTGTTACAACACAAGTTACTATGTTAAACCACCTCACTTACTTGAAATGAATTAAGGGTATGAACCAGGTAGCTTGGAAGGACTGACTTCTACCATCTATATCGTGGTATGTAGGAAATTTTTTGTTGCTGCTATCACAATAAAAGTAAGATTAGGAACACAACTAGACATACAAACCAGTGATTTGATTATGTGGTTTAGAACAGTGTTTGGTTTCCACAGAGGCAGGCTCCTGGGCTACTGTTAACATGGAGGATCAAAATTTTTATACACAGCTTTTCTGCCTCATGTTTTTTTGCCTAGTATATTAAGCACAATTTTATGTGGAACCTTAATGAATGTTATATTTTGATGGCATCCCAGGATATTTGAAATAAGTGTCTGATCGTTGAAAAGTGTCTTGGCCATGGGAGACAATAAAATAAGCATCTTTCAATGTAACAAGATGACAAAACCAGGATTAGACTGTGACCACTTTTGCAAGCCCAATGTGATCATAAATCTTTGGATTCAGAAGTTTGTCTGCCATCTGCTGCTAATTTTTCAGGATTCAGGAAAATTCTGTTATTTAATCTTGTAATCTTATGTCTAGGCTTCCTGCTAAGTGAGAGTTTAATTATAAATTCTTAAATCCCCCAGGTTTTCTTCCTGTCCCGTTTTAGATGGCTTAGGGAAAAAATTGTGTCTATTGAAGTGAAATGTATGCTTCCCCTAGTCAGACTGATTTCCTTATGTTGTTCCATATTTATTTTAGCCATTCTTTCCTTGGTTCATGCCATCACTTCTTTATCTACCATCTCACTCTCTATTCCTTCTCTCCTGTCTAAATCTTGCCAGGCTTTTGAAGGCTTGTCCCAGATTCTTCCTCTTCTGATCTATAGCTCTTAAAATCTGTATTGTAAATTTTGGCCCTTTGCCTTATTTTCTTTAATATTGTTGTCTTGCATTGTTTGCTAAGTTTTTTTGTGTGTTTTCTTTCCAGAAAGGCTCCAGTTTTTTTTTTTTTTTTTTTGAGACGGAGTCTTGCTCTCTCGCCCAGGCTGAAGTGCAGTGGCCGGATCTCAGCTCACTGCAAGCTCCGCCTCCCGGGTTCACGCTATTCTCCTGCCTCAGCCTCTGGAGTAGCTGGGACTACAGGCGCCCGCCACCTGGCCCGGCTAGTTTTTTTTTGTATTTTTTAGTAGAGATGGGGTTTCACCGTGTTAGCCAGGATGGTCTCGATCTCCTGACCTCGTGATCCGCCCGTCTCGGCCTCCCAAAGTGCTGGGATTACAGGCTTGAGCCACCGCGCCCAGCCCCAGTTTTCTTAAAGACAGGAGTTGTAACACATTTGTATTTCTGGCTTTCTATTTATGGTGGAAGTTGTTAAATTGAGCTGATTTCTCAGGAAGCAATGTGGTGTAGTGAACATGGGGACCTAGCATTGCCACCAGTTGGTGGCATGACTTTGGAAAAATTGGTTAACTGTTGTAGACTTCAGTTAGTCTTCTGTGAAAGGAGAAGTTTTAATTACGTGACCTCATGAGTAGCCCAAACAATCTATAATAATGTTAGCAATGGTAGCATTAGACCCTTACAAATCAAGACTCTAAGGCCGGACACAGTGGCTCAAGCCTGTAATGCCAGCACTTTGGGAGGCTGAAGCAGGTGGATTGCTTGAGCCTAGGAGTTTGAGACCGGCCTGGGCAACATGGGGAAACTCCATCTCTTAAAAAAAAAAAATCAAGACTCTAACAAATAGATTTTGTTCAAAACCAGGTAGATCTGTCTCTGCTTTAATGCTTAGTATGTTAAGTCATACTGATGCAAAAATATAAATAAAGGAGATATAGATAATAGTAAACAGATTTGAGGGGTTAATTGTTTATATATGTAACAAATATGTAGTGTGTGTGTATATATTAGTAATAAACTATCATAAGAGATGTAAATGAAATTAGTACAGACTTCAGTGTAAACTAAAATACTTTGCATCTACAAAAAAGTTTTACATACTAGAGCCAGCCAGTGTGACTAAATAGGAATGTTCTTTATGTGTAAAACAGTAACATTCTAGGAAATAATTATATTAATAAAACCATATTTAAAAAGTGTTCTTGGCTGGGCGTGGCGGCTCCTGCCTGTAATCCCAGCACTTTGGGAGGCCGAAGCAGGCAGATCACTTGAGGTCAGGAGTTCAAGACCAGCCTGACCAACCTGGTCAAACTCCGTCTCTACAAAAATACAAAAATTAGCTGGGTGTGGTGGTGCGTGCCTGTAATCCCAGCTGCTTAGGAGGCTGAGGCAGGAGAATTGCTTGAACCTGGGAGACCAAGGTTGCGGTGAGCTGTGATCGCACCCTTGCACTCCAGCCTGGGCGACAGAGCAAGACTCCATCTCAAAAAAAAAAAAAAAAAAAAAAAAGTATTCATAGGAGAGTAAGACATAAATTTGTTTTTAGGAATTTTTGGAACATATTAGAAGACATAGTTCAAATAAATGGTTTAACAAACTTGGCAATTGAAAGGAATGTATATAAATGTGAAATTCCATATATGATGTAAGAAGAAAAAGCAATAGAGAAATTATATGAAAACCTTCAGCCTTCGTAAAGTAGTCATAGATTCACTTTTTAAATAAATGTTCTGTCATACTGGGAAAATAATTTTTAAGAGGACATAAAAGAAATATAAAAGTACATAAAGATAGGATGTTAAACAGGAGATTTAATGTTTGAACTCTTTTCTAGTTCTTCTCAGTTTGAAAATTGGCTAGAGAATATCCTTTTGGTTTAAATAGGAATGTGTATGTAAAGTTGGTGTGGAATATGGAAACTGAATTAATGTTTTAAAGGAAATAAATAGAATTTGTCTCTTCATCAATCCCCCTAACTTTACCTAGAGTTACTGCCAATGTTAACTATCATTCTAATCTCTCAACCTAAGAGTTATTTTTTATTCTTTCCCCTCCTGAAATTTTATATCAACCAAGTATCAGATTCCTCCTCTATTATGTCTGGATTGACAGCTTTCATTTCATGGCCTTTACTCAATTAATCTAAATTAATTATTTAGCCTCCCAGCTGGTTTTCTTACCTCCATATAAGATGGAGAATGAGAACTACGTCACATATGAGAAAAGGAATTAAGTAAACATATTTTTGAATGGTTCGTTTTGTGACTGTATATAAGGTGAACTAGAGAGAGCCCAAACTCTCCAGCCAACATTCAGGGCCCTCTATCTAATATCACCGTGGTCTCTTGTCAGAATTTCATCTCTCATCCAAATTGCCCCTTCTGCTCCAGGCAAGCCTATCTACTTTTGTTCGCCTATACATGTATTGTCTTCTTCAACTGTGTGTATTTCAGTAGGATATTTATTGAGCTTAAAATGTTCCTCTGCTTCATCTGTTCTTATTTCTCCCACTCTAGACCTGGTTTATAAATCCTTCACCTCAGAGAGCTTTTCACACTACTGTTTTTTTAACTTTCTGTAATTTACCACTTAACAGTTCAGTTTATAATCTGTGTTTTTGGTTTTGTTTTGGTTTTGGTTTTTTTGTACGTGTTGATGGATTGCGTTGTACTGGATTGTGAACTCTTTGGAAATGGGGACTGTGCTTCCTTTTTCCTTTGCTTTGTGCTTGATAAGATGCAGTGTGTCTAGAATGTGCTCCTTAGGTGCTGACCTATTTGAGGCCTTAGAGTACAGCAGGAAGTTGTTCATTCTGGATCTGAACAAAGGTGTGACATGGGCAAAGCAATTAAGTACCAGATTGTTGGTTCACCAGGAGGAAGCAGTACTGGTGGTGGCACTTCTATTAAAAAGGAAACTGAATAAGACATGTGAGAGATCACTAGGTACTAAACTAAAATGTTGACCACAGCTTTAGAGAAGAAAGGTTGCTGTTGGGTTCAAGGGCAGCTTTGAGTCTTAGAGTACTTGTATGCATATAATCTCTTTTATCTTCAACATAAATAGTAGTATTAGCAGTGGAATCAAAGTTCAGAGCACAAGTCCTAGCCAGAGTATCTATGTGAGCAAGCTGTGTTGTTTACGATCCCTGGCCAGCTCCAGGCAGATAAGGGACTCTGGAAGAGTTTTCTGCTTAGTAGCAGATTGAACATTGAACCTTTCCCAGTGCATCTTGATTCAAACATTCGCTGTAGGCTGGGCACAGTGGCTCACTCCTGTAATCCCAGCACTTTGGGAGGCCAAGGTGGGTGGATCATTTGAGGCCAGGAATTCGAGACCAGCCTGACCAACATGGTGAAACCTCGTCTTTACTAAAAATACAAAAATTAGCTGAGCGTGATGGTGCATGCCTGTAATTCCAGCTACTTGGGAGGCTGAGGCACAAGAATCGCTTGAACCCAGGAGGCAGAGGTTGCAATGAGCCAAGATTGCACCATTGCACTCCAGTCTGGGTGACAAAGCAAGACTCTGTCTCAAAAAAAAAAAAAAGAAAAAAAAATTGTTGTAAAATATTTTCTGATTCAAGTCTTTCATTTCTACTAGAATACAAAAATGACTATTCTGAGAGCTAATCTTTGGGAACTGAAATTGTGATGGAGCTCTGCTGTACTTACTGTCAGCAGCTCTCCAGAGATTTGCCTCTGGCACCAGTAGTTTTTTGACAACGTGTGTCTTGAGTGTTGATGAGATATCTTTTCCTCCCTAGACGACACTACAAACTGATGAAGTTAAAAATGTGCCTTGTGGAACAAGGTAAGCTTTCTCTTTGCCTACCAGCCTTCCTTTAGTTCAGATGGAGTTTCTGTTCCTACACCTATGATCACTTAGACATCTCTCAAATAGGCATGATAGTTAACCCAAGGGGATTTCTGATTTGAGCATTGTTTGAGCAAAGGCCTATCTCCAAATAGGAGCTTTTCCATCTTAAGAACCATTAGGGTATTATTGAAAAAAACTGGAGTTTTAGAGCAAGTAGACCTAACTGTATTAGCACTGCTGCATCTGCTTTATTGACTATTTTTTAAAGACTTTATTTTTTACAGCAGTTTTAGGTTCATAGTGACATTGAGCAAAAAGTACAGACAGTTTCTATATACCTTTTTCCCCAACAGATTCCTTTATTGACACTTTAACCTAACCAGTACTTGGCCCAGAATAGATGCTTAATAAAACATAGTTTAAAATTAATCATCCCACCTTCTTCTCATCTGTAGTGTTAAATGCCATCTAATTTAGAGTTTCTGATTCAGTAGGTCTGGAGTAAGGCCTGAGAATTTGCATTTCTAACTATAAAATTTCCTGTGTGATGCTGATACTACTGGTCTGAAGACCTCACTTTGAGAATTGCTGCCCTAAAGAGGTTTAGGGAAAGAAAGGCAAGCAGGGCCCAAATTATTTCTAGAGTATAATCACTGCATTGAATTGTATCAAAAGAAGAATGTGAAGTTCAAGGTATTTTTTAAATTACTTATTTTAAATAACTATTGCAAGTGTACAAAAGACATTGACACCTATAGAGGGGCAGAAATGCTATGAAAAGGGAAGTGAATTCTTTCTGTGTTTAAGTGAATATTAATATGTTTGATTATCAGCTTCTCCACAGGTCTATAACTGTATTTTATGGATTGTCTTTAGTAGTTCACACTTTTTTTTCTTTTTTTTTAGTGGTGGGGTCATGATCTATATTGACCGGATAGAAGTGGTTAATATGTTGGCTCCTTATGCAGGTATGTTACCCGTCTATCTGTGGTTTTTATAGTTATAGCCAGAGGCTTTATAGCTGAGAGATTATTTGAGGAATAGAGGGGTACTTTGAAAGTTTTGTGACTTTATTGATCACTGATTAATAAATTTCTAGGGAATAGAGGCAAAAATAGGTCAGAAGTTCTGGACAGAGTTGACTTTATGCAACTGTATAAGTTACTTTTCCCTGAGCTTAGTGTTTCTAAGAGCAAGATGGTCATTGGTTATTTCTAGAATAGGAAAGTAGTATTTTATCCAGTCAGGACAAGAGATAATTTCCTTAGGTGTTAGAAATCTGTAACTGATAATTCCTTGGCCCACACTGATTTGCCATCAAAGAGAAGTATTTTCTAGTTGACATTTGCTGTAACTTGCAAAGCAGTGTGAAAGCCTTCAGTGTGGGGAAAGCATTTTCTTGATAAAAGATGAAAACCTACAGAAATGGGGTGGGTAGGTACTGTTGTAATCAAAAACTTAATTCGAAGCCGTGAAGAAAGATACGCTGTTTTAGATGCATGCTTGTTAATAAAACTGGCATGTCTAGTATATACAGAATATTGTGTTTAGCAAGAACAATTTAAAAAGATGAAATTAGAGCCTTTGCCTTCAGGGGTTTTAATTGTACTTGAGAAGACATAATACAGACCTAAAAAAGAATATATTGGGATGTAAGGTCATAATAAATTTTCATATCACCAGTACGGGCACAAATAGTGAAAAGATTTCAGAGTAGAGAGCCAGGTATATTACTGTCAAGTGCATTTGGATTATATTTTTCAGAGATTAAGCATTTTCCTTGTCTTTTTTTCATCTCCTTTCCTTGATCACAAATCAATGAAATGGATTATGATTGAAAAAGGGAAGGGACTGATGATTCTTTAGCCAGAGATTAAATAGGAAACTATTAGATATAATTCATTTAGGAAATGATCAGGCAAATGATTTAGGTATTAAGTATTTATTAATGGCCTGTGCATTAATTTTTTTTCTTTTTTGAGATGGAGTCTTGCTCTTACACCCAGGCTGGAGTGCTGGAGTGCAGTGGCACGATCTCAGCTCACTGCGACCTCTGCCTTTTGGGTTCATGCAATTCTCCTGCCTTAGCCTCCCTAGTAGCTGGGACTACAGGTGTGCGCCACCACACCAAGCTAATTTTTGTATTTTTAGTAGAGACAGGGTTTCACCATGTTGGCCAGGCTGGTCTTGAACTCCTGACTTAAATGATCCACCTGCCTCCATCTCCCAAAGTGCTGGGATTACAGGCATGAGCCGCCGTGCCCGGCTGTGATTTGAAATCCAGTTACATCTAATATCCCACATGGGAAGGCCAGTGGAGCAAATTCTTGGATCTGAAGACAGAAGTAGAAAGCAGCATGTTTTTATAGATAGAGAACAGGTTCTGACATGGTCTAGTATGTACCTTTTGGGGCATTTCTAAAATTCTCTGGTTCTTAGTTTCCTGATATGCAAATTTAGGAGACTTCAGTGCTAATTTATGTAAACTACCTGAGATAAAACCCAGCTCAGTTAATGTTTGCTCCTTTCCCTTCTAGCCTGGTGTCTTTTTTAACAGCTTTAAAAAATTGCCTTTTAAAAAATGGTCTTTTGCAGCTGCTTTCTTTTATTTCTACTGTTCCTCAGTTTGCTTAGTCTCTCTTTACCTCTTAGCTAAACTTTTGCAGTAATTGCCTTATGCTTTCCCTGTCTCTGATCTCTGTGCCTCTCAGTTCATCTTCACACTGCTGGCCAAAGTGTAAATCTGACTGTCATGCTCTTGCTTGAAAACTTTGATAGTTCCTTATTACCTCCAAACTAATGTATACTTTTTAGTATGGACTTAATTAAAGTTAGCCTCTGGTTGATGGGCTAACCAGCAGGTGTTTGGTATTAGTATTGCAAATGCAAGGGTATATGGAAAATTGAGCACAAGCAACACATCAAGATTTGTTAGTTGTGGTTTTTGGTTTCACTATTTTGTTGGCACTTTTCCTCATGTGTAGTATATCACCCTGACTTTGACCCTGGCTGAATTTGAAGGTACCTGAGTCATTGTTGGGTAAAACAAACATGGGTTGTACCTCTCCTTCAGTGTTTGATATCGTGAAGAACTATACTGCAGATTATGACAAGACCTTAATCTTCAATAAAATCCACCATGAGCTGAACCAGTTCTGCAGTGCCCACACACTTCAGGAAGTTTACATTGAATTATTTGGTAAGTGTCTTAATTCTTTTAAATATGTAAATAGCCAACTGGAAATCTAGTTCAGCTTACTTATTGAGGTTATATTGGTAAACCTTAGTGCTATTTAAGCATTTGTTCTGAATTTATCATAGAGCAATTGTCTTTAAAATATTTTTTATCTTAAGTTTTAAAATTTTTATATAGTTTGGTAGAGATTGGAAAAACTACTCACAGACTATATTCTGTTTTTACTGTAATAACTTACTGAAAATAGCTTTGTTGCTATTTTAATAGATAATTTGAAAAATTTAGAAACCTGTGTCTTGAGGCTCCCATTTCTGATGATTTGGTAGGAGACTGACACGACTCAGCATATAGTTGTGGTCACAGCTAAGATTTATTACAGCCAAAGGGTACAAAGCAAAATCAGCGAGAGGAAAAGGCACATCAGCAAAGTGCAGAGGAAAGCAGGTGCAGGCTTCCAAGAGTCAAACACATGTCTAATTCCCACAGCAACAAGCTGTGACGGCACATGTGAAGTGTTGTCTACTAGGGAAACTCATTAGAGACTCATTGCCTAGGGTTTTCACTGGGGGCTGTTATGTAGGCACCCTCTGCCTACCACATAACAAAATTCCAGACTCCTAGAAGGAATGCAGGTGTTTGGCATAAACCACATTGTATAAACAGTTCACAGCAAGTCAGTTGTATTAGCTCTGGGGATGGTGGGACCCTTCCACAAATCTAAGTTCCTAGGTACCAAACAAGGACCAGTTTGCAAAAGGCCTTCCTAAGGATCGCAGTATCAGCCCTTCTTTCTTAACTCACTTCTGTACAACTTAACTTTTCATTTATAATAGTGGAAATTCTGACCAGGCAATGAGTTGTTGCTGTTGGTAGCTCACTTTTCCCTCCTGAAATTTTTAGTGAATTTCTAAGATGAAGGAATAAGCAAGAGTAATCAATTTAAAATGTATCAATTGAGTCCTCTTTGGTGATTGTCAGCCGCTGCAGTGGCATGTGAGGAAACTGATGGGTCCTGCTTTGTCTCACCAGCAATCATTTAAATAGCTGAAGTACCATTGAGGTGAATAGAAAGTGAATGGTTACAAGCCCAAGTGTTCATGCTGTGTGTACTTCAAATACTTTTCTATGAGCTTTTCTCTCTGTCTCTCTCTTTCTCTCTCTTTAAATCCAAAATAACAGTAAGGCTGAGATCCATGGAAATGAAGTTTAGTTATATGGGAATTCGAGTAAAGATTTACTGAAGATAGAAATTTGCTTTTCTTTGAGAATCAAAGAAAATCATTGAGTAAGAGCCCTGAATTAAGATACTAGAGATCCAGATTCTCCATTTATTAGATCAACATATTTTACCCAGTAGTTGTTTATCCAGTAAATAAGTCTAATAAGTTACCCAGTAAATAAGCTTATCCATGGTTAAGTAATACATTTAGTGGGTGAACTTACTGGATAAACAGACTATCTGCTTGTCATCTTCCTTCCTTAATTTATTAAATAATTCCGCACAATTTTTTTCCCACACAAAAGAGAAGAAAAGACAGTTTAAGCTCTGTAAAAGAATAGTACTGTGTGGCGGGGCGCGGTGGCTCAAGCCTGTAATCCCAGCACTTTGGGAGGCCGAGACGGGCGGATCACGAGGTCAGGAGATTGAGACCATCCTGGCTAACACGGTGAAACCCCGTCTCTACTAAAAAATACAAAAAACTATCCGGGCGAGGTGGCGGCGCCTGTAGTCCCAGCTACCCGGGAGGCTGAGGGAGGAGAATGGCGTAAACCCGGGAGGCGGAACTTGCAGTGAGCTGAGATCCGGCCACAGCACTCCAGCCTGGGTGACAGAGCGAGACTCCGTCTCAAAAAAAAAAAAAAAAAAATTAGTACTGTGGAAACTTTAGGTCTAATAGTGATTAGTTTTGTTTCGTGAATACAATGTAAAAAAAAATTGAGTATCATGAGATCTGTTGTTCTTGGCTTAAAAAACAGATCAAATAGATGAAAACCTGAAGCAAGCTCTGCAGAAAGACTTAAACCTCATGGCCCCAGGTCTCACTATACAGGTAAGTTCTTTTCCTAGGGAAGTTCTCTGGGGATTTTGAGAGTTTTGAGTTTGTTCCTCCTTTCATTGGATTGTTTATTCAGCAATTATTTGAGATGCTGTGGTGATTTATAGAATACCTTTCTCAATTTGACTTCAGATCTCTGCCAAAATAAAATACTCTCGTAGCTTATTATGGGTGACATTTGTGAACTCCTAGAGGGAACTGATAAGCTGAGGCTCTTACAAGGAAGTCACAAATTTATATTTCTGCCATGTATGAAGCACTAAGATACAGTAATGGTTATAAATCAGTGTAAGCATAATCTCTGCCCTCAGTAAGATTATGGAAAGGGAGTTCAAGTGTAAGATTTGAACAATTCTGGACAGAATAGTTATCACAAAGTATTAATTGACAAATCTATTGTATGATTATTGCTGTAAGAGTAAGAGAACATTGGAAGACAGCGTGTCTAGGAGAGGGCTATGATTGAGTTGAGATTTTAAGTAGGTTTGGAAAAATTAATTGGATTTAAATAGGGGAAGAATGAGAAAGTTATTTCAAGTGGGAGGGAGAGCCCTAGTAAAAGCAAGGTAGCAGATGAATTTAGTGGTAGTGGTGATGGTGACATTGGGAAATGGAATGGTGAGAGGTTTTACCCCTGCTTTTCTTTGAGTCACTGTGTTTTCAGATTGTGGGTTTTAAATCAACTTCAGTGAGTCATGAACAGCATTTTAAATAAAATGAAATAGAATAGGAAAAGAAATGGCATGTAATAAGTTTAAATATTCTGTGAAACTTGTGTTTCACAGTCTGGGGGGGGTAGGTGTTTATATTGGGTGTCAGTGCAAAATTTGTTTCTCACTGTGTCCACAGTCAATAACATTCGAAAGCCACTGCTCTGGATCTAGATAACCTAAGAAGTGGTATTGAGGCTTCTCTAGTGTCCTTTTACAGGGGCTCTAGGAGACCAGTTGATTGTTGATTGTTGTGATGAACATTACTGCAACTAAAGCTTATCACGTCTCTCAGTTCTTTACATTCAGTGCCACTGCTACTGAGAGTGTGCACTCACTGTGATTGTATGTGTTTGTGCTTCCTCATAAACCAGACTCTAAAGATAGGTGGGGTTTTTCTCATGTCCTCATTCATGCAATGTCATTATCTCAGACAGGCGCCTGAAGGTGAGCCACCAGAGTTAAGGGGTAGTTTGAAATATCCAGAGGTAACTTTGGAAAATCCTCTGAGTTGTTCAAGTCAGTTGTAGCTGGAGTAGCTTTTTAATTTTAAAGATAGTGAATGTGAAGGTCAGCTCTTAGATTCTGCCCAGGGTGTTACTCAGAGATCTAGCTTATTCAATGGCTGTTTAGAATTCCTTGCCTTATATTAGCCATTTTTCTGTTCCCAGTTTTTTGCTATTAAACAATAGTGTAATGAACATTCATGACACATGTTCTTGTATGTACAAATTATCTTTCAAACTGACTGTACAAATCTACATTCTTAACAGCAATATGTGCAAGTAATTGTGACCCATGAACTCACCAACATTGGAAGCAATCAGACATATTGATCATTACCATATGGATGGGTGGGCAATTATATCTCCCTTTGATTTGCATTCCTTTGGTTATTAATGAGATTGAACATCTTTTGATATATTTATTGGTCATTTATACTCTCTTCTGTTGATCGCCTGTTCATATCTTTTGCCCATTTTTCTGTTGGATTGTTTTCTTGCCTACTGATTTGTTCTGTATAAATTTGGAATTTTTTTTTTTTTTTTTTTTTTGAGATGGAGTCTTGCTCATCACCCAGGCTGGAGTGCAGTGGCGCGATCTCGGCTCACTGCAAGCTCCGCCTCCCAGGTTCACGCCATTCTCCTGTCTCAGCCTCCCGAGTAGCTGGGACTACAGGCGCCTGCCAACGCGCCCGGCTAATTTTTTTGTATTTTTAGCAGAAACAGGGTTTCACCATGTTAGCCAAGATGGTCTCGATCTCCTGACCTTGTGATCCGCCCGCCTCGGCCTCCCAAAGTGCTGGGATTACAGGCGTGAGCCACCGCGCCCGGCCTAAATTTGGAATTTTTATACACACACGTTATATGTGTTGTAGAAAGAAGTTAGATACTAGGAAAATGATGAAGAATAAAATGAAATTCACCAGTAATCTTATTGAGCAGGGATAACATCATTTGTTGTATCTTTTCTGACTCTTCATATATATGAACAAATGTTTGTAGATATAAATGCATACATGGTCAACTAAAGCAGAATCATACCATACTTGCTTTTTTCACTAACATTATCTATGAACATCTTTCCAAAACAAAAATATAGGTTTGGTAAATTGTTACTTTTAATGGTTATATTTAGTGAATCTCTATGGTTTCAAATTTTTTACTATTATATATGTGTTGAAATGACCAAGCTTATATATTCTGTACATCTTTTTAAATCCCTGTCTTACAATAAATTCTTGAAGTGGGGTTGGTGATCAAAGTGTATTCCCTGTTTGGGGACTTATTGATACATACTACCAAATCACCTTTTAGAAAAATTTTGGCATCTCCCACCCTCTCATTAGCAGTGTTGGTAAGCTGTAGGTTTTAACACATTTGATTGCATGATTGTACCCAAATAATTAGCAGATGCAAGCTTTCCCTTTCTCTTTTAATCCTTTTGGAGAAAATTAGTCTGTTATTTTGTATTAATTATTGAAGTTGAATACCTTAGGTTGTCAGCCATTTTTATTTCATTTATAAATTGTTGGTTTTGCTCTTTTTTTTAGTTAATGGTTTTTCTAACTGATTTTAGTAAGCAATTTTTGACTGGGCATAGCGGCTCACATCTGTAATCCCACCACTTTGGGAGGCTGAGGTGGGAAGCTCCCTTGAGCCCAGGAGTTTGAGGTCAGCCTGGGCAACCCCTTCTCCACAAAAATTTTTTAAAAAAAATTAGGTGGATATGGTGGCATGTGCCTGTAGGCCCAGCTACTTGGGAGGCTGAGGTGGGAGGATGACTTGAACACAGCAGGTTGAGGCTGCAGTGAGCTGTGTTCATGCTGTACTGTTGTCTGGGCAACAGAGCAAAACCCTGTCTATAAGTAAGTAAATAAATAGCATTTATATATAGAGAACTTGTTTTTGAACCTTACCCTTTGAGAGGGGTAGAATTCATTTTTAAAAATAAACTATTTTTCATATGTTAGTTATTGTAGCTCTTTTTTATATTTATAGGAAACATTTTCTTCCAGTTTTTTCTTTGTCGTTTAACTTTGTTTTTGCCTTGCTGATAACTTTGAAGTTTTCATCTTTTACATAGCAATTTCAGTGATTTTGTCTTTATGGTGTGTTGGTGAGCTGGCATGTTTTAAGAGCCTTTCACCACCTTAAAAGTACAGGAATTAAAATTAGAAATTACAAAAATTGTATCTGCTTTTACAGTTGTATTCTTAGATTTAAATCTTTTAATTCATCTGGAACCCATTTTGATGTCAGTTGCAAGGTAGGCCTTCAACTCCATCCCTTCAACCCCAAATTGGGTAACAGCAATAATTACTGAATAGTTTATTTTTCCATCTTCCTCATTCTTTGAAATAGTTTTTATGTTACATACTACATTCCATTATATACTAGAGTCTTTTTCTGAACTCAGTTCTGTTCCATTGATCTTCCCATTCCTACTCTTTCATTAGTTATTGAGTCTTTGGTGTTTTCTCGTCAAATCAGATTTTCTCCTGTTTTTTTCATCTTGTCAGTTAATGGTAACTCCTTCCCCTCAAGCCAATCTAGAAGTGTAGGAGGCATCTTTGACAATCGTCTCACCCTCAGCATCTAATCAGTCCCTGTGTCATGCAGATTCCACCACCAAAATCCATGTGTTAATAAAACTGACCACACCTCCATCTTTACTGTCGTCTCAAGCCAAGCTACCAACTCTTACCTTGACATGTGCAGTAGCAGTAGCTGCCTGTCTTCTTTCCCCACTTTCACTCTTACCTTTGTCTACTTCATTTTCTGCACAACAGCCAGAAGGATCTTTTGAATTTACTTACATTCGTTTTTGTAAAAAGTTATTGAGTGAAAAAATGTAGTTTTGTTATACATTCTTAAAGTGGTAGAGAAGATCTCCGTTGTTTTAGGGTTTAAAAATTTTTTAAATAATTTTTATATTTTGCAATAACTTAAGCATACCCTGAGAAGAGAAGAGCTCTTTTGGTTGCTTTTGTCTTGTTATAAATTTTTTTTTTTACAATAGTTGAAATGCATTTTAAGAATTCCAAGTCTGTGTTTGAGCTTTGTTATTTTTAACACATTACCATATGGTTGTGATAGTTCAACTTTTTATTTTAAAATCTGGCAAGAAACATCATCTTTTAAAAAATAATGGCCTTTGCTGTTTCTGCCAGCTTAATCTTCCAGATAAGTTTTCATTATCGATATTTTTAAGCTATATCAGGCACCTAAGTAGTCATATATGTGTTGTGTTGTTTTGTTTTGAGACAGGGTCTCCCTCTGTTGCCCAGGCTGGAGTGCAGTGGCATGATCATAGCTCACTGCAGTCTTGAACTCCTGGGCTCAAGTGATCCTCCTGCCTTAGCCTCCCAAGTAGCTAGGAGTACAGGCACACACCACCACATCTGGCTAATTTTTTAATTTTTTGTAGAGATGGGCCCTCGCTGTGTTGCCCAGGATGGTCTCAAACTCCTGGCTTCACGCAATCCTCCAATATAAGTTAAAAATAGAAACATAGTTTATGGCTTTACTTTATCATATCAGCCTTTCTGGTTTTTAGAATTTCTGATTTGGGCCAGGTGCGGTGGCTCACGCCTGTAAACCCAACACTTTGTAAGGCCGAGGCAGGCGGATCATGAGTTCAGGAGATCAAGACCATCCTGGCTAACACGGTGAAACCCGTCTCTACTGAAAATACAAAAAATTAGCCGGGTGTGGTGGCGGGCGCCTGTAGTCCCAGCTACTCAGGAGGCTGGGGCAGGAGAATGGCGTGAACCTGGGAGGCAGAGCTTGCAGTGAGCCGACATCACGCCACTGTACTCCAGCCTAGGTGACAGAGTGAGACTCCATCTCAAAAAAAAAATAAAAGAATTTCTGATTTGGGGGAGAAACTCATATCCTAAGTTAAATTAATACCAATGGATTTAATGTATTTTAATGCCGTTCAATCATTGAGGAATGTGATTGGTTCTTGGTAGATTTATCGTATGTCTATAGCTTGAATTCACTGCCTTCTAGTAATTTTTGGGTTAAATTACATGAGAGCAACCTTACCTTGTTGTTCACTGCTATATCCACAATTCCTGCAACAAATAGCACTTGACACAGAGTAGGTACCTGATAAATATTTATTGTTGAATGAACATTCTGTGTTAACAGTCATTTTATGTTTTTCCTTTCCATATATTTATATCCCATTTTTCCTCTTGAAAAACTACTCTGGCAAATTAGAATGATGAAAATGGTGATCTTTGATTTTTTTTTTCCTATGTTATTTAAGGGAGTGACAATGTTTTAGACTGACTTTTGATTTATAATATATGCTTAAAACCCAGGGGTTAGTTTCAACACATATATTCATTTCATTAGCCATTTTTTTTTCCTCCATTCACTCTGTGTATGTGAGTGGTGTGGGGGCATTATTTTATTTTATTTATTTTATTATTTGAGGTTAAGAGCGGAGGTTTAATAGGCAAAAGAAATAGAAAGGAGAACAGCTGTCTCTCCTGTGAGGGAGAGGGATACCCGAGTGGGACTTTCCTGTCATTTTACTTTTAAAATCTCTCATGATGCAACTTACTCATGGTATCTGTACAGTAAGTATTTATGCTTTTACATATTTGAAAATCTGTGAGATTTCCCAAGATTGGCAAGCACAATGTAGTATGTTCTTCAGCCTCATTCAGCAAAATAGGAGTCTTCAAAAGACAGTCCTGGCTGGGTGTGGTGGCTCATGCCTGTAATCCCAGCACTTTGGGAGGCCAAGGTGGGTGGATCACCTGAGGTCAGGAGTTCGAGACCAGCCTGACCAACATAGTGAAACCCCACCTCTACTAAAAAAAATACAAAAATTAGTCAGGCATGGTAGCGCATGCCTCTGATCCCAGTAACTAGGGAGGCTGAGGCAGGAGAATCGCTTTAACCTGGGAGGTGGAGGTTGCAGTGAACTGAGATTGCACCACCACACTCCAGCCTGGGTAGCAAGAGCAAAACTCCATCTCGAAAAAAAGACAGTCCTACTTTATGCTTCTTTTAATAAGGCTGAAAAGATATGTAGCCAGTCTCTTAACTAAATGCAGTATGACAGTGCTTCCCTCAGAGTCGTATTAATCCATATTGGAAGTGATCTTATGTCTGCTAGTCACATGGTGAAATCTGACATCTCACAAAATCTGGTCCTGAATTTTTATTTGTCTTCTGGATGTCTCCACTGAGTTGTGAGGCCTCACATGTGTCACTGCCAGTGTGTTTCCACACAGCCTTCAGCTGCTTATTTCATTCCACTGTAATGCTTATATTTAGTTATGATAGTCCTCAAAATTACCTACAAATTTGACTCATCTGTTTCATGTAGGGAATGCCATATTGCTTAAAAGTTTTAAAAGCCTTTAAAGAAGACTAAGTGCTTAAAGGCTTTGTTATAATACCTAAAAGGTTAGCCAGTTTTCAGAAGGAAAACTTCCTCAGATCAACAGTGTTTTTTGTGTGTTTGCAGTATAGGTGAGGCGGCGGGGTATTGTATGTTTAGTAAAATCAAAAGCTTTTGAGAGATCAAGTCCTTGATGTAGAAAAGTCAGCCTTCAAAAAACAGTACTGTCCAGGTAGATAATCTTAATTATGTCAAAGAACACTATGATTAGGGAAACAAAGTGTCTAGTAAACAGCCTCTACAAAGACAGACTTTCTTCTAAGTGAGAGTTCAGGAAGAAAGAATATAAGCTTTTAATTGATATTTGTTTTCCTTCAGCCACTGGGCTGTCTACTTTATAGCAAATACCGAGTAATCGCAGGGGTTGGAAGTGATAGATTAATTTACTCACTACTCACTGTATTAAATTGCATACACCAAACTGGGATTTTTTGTTTGTTTTTGTAATTGACTAATTGTTTCTGACTTTACAATTTCAGTCTTGGAAATTTGCCTTCCTGGCTTCTTTGGTTTACAGGATTAAAAAAGAAAGCAAAAGTATCTAACGACCTTTGTAAAACATCTTTTAAGGGAGAACCTTTTTCCTAAGGCAATTGTTTCCTCAGTGGGTAGAGTGGTTTTTCCTGTAATCTGGCATTGTGTAAGGAAGTAAGAAGCAGCTTGTCTTTGATTCTTGGTGTGATGGCATGAAAAGTAAATGTTCCAGTGGGATCCCCAAACATGTTAGTAGGCCGCTATATTATAGCTGTTGTTTTGTTAGATTAGTATCATTTGAGGAGCTTTTCTATAGAAGATTTAATTGAAGATTTATCTTTCAAATATACTTTGGCTTTTTCACTTTTATTTTTTAGGCTGTGCGTGTTACAAAACCCAAAATC
Organism: Rhinopithecus roxellana; assembly: GCF_007565055.1. Lineage (NCBI taxonomy): Eukaryota > Metazoa > Chordata > Mammalia > Primates > Cercopithecidae > Rhinopithecus > Rhinopithecus roxellana. Next base: position 73,214,287 of record NC_044559.1, read on the forward strand.
CCAGAAGCCATAAGAAGAAATTTTGAGTTAATGTGAGTAATATGCATGGGATCCCAATATTTCTGTTCAGGGCTGTCTGCATATTAACACTCCAGTCTAGAGGAAACGTGAGATAGTACACTCTGGGGTGGAGTATATGTCTATCTTCTTTACTCTTACTCTAGTAATATTGCCTACTCTTATGTCTTAATTCCCACTAGACTCTTATTAGTGTTCTTCTGTATGTGTGAATATTTCAGGAGCAGTGTCAGTGTCTAAAGATGCAGTTTGCTGTAAAACTATTGTTGGAAGCTTAAGGAGCTCTAATTTTATATGAATAGTACCTTGAATTAAATATTTAATAGAGGAAAGAGCCTGAAGCTGTGTTAGGGTTGAAGAGAGTGCTCATATTTTGTTTCTGTGTTGTAATGGTAGGAGTAGATATCTTGTTGGTATAAAGTTTGGTTTTCCATTGTATGTGATTGTATATCTAAAATTAGACCTGGTTCTTTATAATGTGCCTCTAGGGAAGCCTTGCTTCTCTTGACTCCTGATGGTCTTCTCTTTTATGTATCCAGGGCTGGCTGGGAATGAGAAGACATGAAATTAGTTTCTAAGAGGATCCCTTTTAGGGGAATACTTACTGTGTTTGAAATGGCAATATTGTTTTCGTATGACTGGTACTGAAAAGAAGAGATAAAAGTCTTCAGGAAATTTGGCTGTTATGTTAAAGGGACAGATGCTGGAAAAATAAATTTGCACAAGTCAAGGATACCACAGATGTATAAATACTGGAGGTCCAAGGAGCAGTAATACTGCTTTATAAGGTTATTTACTTCTGAATCCTTTTCGTTACCATGCATATTTTTATTGTTTTTTCTTCTTTTATATTTTTCTTTTCCCTCATACCTCTCTGAGCTCATACAGAGTTTTATTTCTTTTTCTTATTTATTTATTTTTTGACACAGGGTCTCACTCTGTTGCCTAGGCTGCAGGGCAGTGGCACAATCACGGCTCACTGCAGTCTCAACCTCCCAGGCTCAAGTGATTAATCAATCCTCCCACCTCAGCCTCCTGAGTAGTTGGGACTACCAGTGCATGCCACCATACCTGGCTAAATTTTGTGTTTTTCATAGAGGCAGGGTTTTGCGCTATTGCCGAGCCTGGTCTCAAACTCCTGGGCTCAAGCAGTCCTCCTGCCTTGGCCTCCCAAAGTACTGGGATTACAGGTGTGAGTCACCACACCCAGCCTGTTTTCTCTTTTTCATTGTAGACTAGGCACTCTTCTTTTAAAACTGTAAAGTGTAGAGTGCCAGGCTAGGTAGATTATGGGTGTGATCCACTTATTTAAAAAATATTTGTAGGCGGGGCATGGTGGCTCATGCCTATAATCATAGTACTTCAGGAGGCTGAGGCCAGTGGATCACCTGAGGTCAAGAGTTCGAGACCAGCCTGGCCAACACGGTGAAACCCTGGCTTTAGTAAAAATACAAAAATTAGCTGGACATGGTGGCAGGCACCTATAATCCCAGCTACTTGGGAGGCTGAGGCAGGAGAGTCGCTTGAACCTGGGAGGCGGAGGTTTCAGTGAGCCGAGACCATGCCATTGCACTCCAACCTGGGCAACAAGAACAAAACTCCATCTCAAAAAAAAATTTTTATTAAAGGCTCAGCATGTCTTAGGCTTTAAATATGATTGCTATGGTGATGGAAAAATGAATATTGTGTGTTTTCTGCTCTCAAATAAATCATAGTATTCAGACTGTCATTTGATGTCTTTATCAATGTTATCAGAGGAAAGAGGGGAAACTTTGAGGGGAAGTGTTTTGGGGAAACTATTGGAGTTACTTTTCAGATGATTCTGGATCTTTCTTAATTTTATAGACTATTGGAATTCCAGAATTAAAAGCTACCTTGAGATGATCCAGTATAACCTTGCACCTGATAGTAGTGTTTTCTTACACCATTTCTGCCACGTGGTTACCCAGTAGCTACGTGTACATGCTTAGTAATAATGCCAGCCGTTTCCGTTATGGGTTTAGTATCCCTTACCCAAAATGCTTGGGACCAGAAGTACTTTAAATTTTGGATTTGTAAAGATTTTGGAATATTTGCATAGACATAATGAGATATCTTGGGGATGGGACCCAGGTGTAAATATAAAATTTATTTTTGTTCTTCCTTGTTGGTATAGTGGTTAGTTTGTTTTTTTATTTTCCAGATATTTATTTATGTCCCATATACACCTATAGTCGGAAGGTAACTTTATAGAATATTTTAAATAATTTTGTGCATGAAACAAAGTTCACCTTAAGTGCTTATGTGTGGAATTTTCCACTTGTGTCATAATGTGGGCACTCGAAAAGTTTCAGATTTTGGAGCATTTTGGATTTCAAATTTTCGGATCAGAGATGCTCAACCTGTATTAGACACTGGAAACCTTAGAAAATTCTCCTTATACTAAGCCCCAGTTTACTACCTAATAACTACCACCTAGTTACATCTTCTGTGCAACAAATATGGCCACTGCACATGGGTGCCCGCCTGAGGAGGGCAGGGGCTGAAACCCAGCTTCATTCTGCATGTCAAACCATGCACCTGCAGGACTGCATCTGCCCAGAGGCTGGTGCCATTTTCTAATTGGCACAGAGCTACTGTATGGACTAGCTGGAGGTCTAACAGCAAAGGAAGTATTGATATATTCCCTTCCAAATCACAGGCTTTACACAATACAAATAGGAGAAGAAAGCCAAACTAAAATTCAAATGTACTAGATTTTTTTCCTATCTCTAGGTGACTTTGGGCAAATCATTGAATCTTTCAACCTCAGATTTACTATAAGTAAAATAAAGTAACACCTCTCTTAACCTACCTTAATGGGTGCAAAAGCTCATGTTGAAAAAACGGTTCTCCGACTCACTATAGGGTCAGAATTACTGGCTGTGACTGCACATAAGAGAATCATTTCTAATTTTTATAACATTTTGCTTCACAGGGAGGCTGAGAAGACAAAACTCCTTATAGCTGCACAGAAACAAAAGGTTGTGGAAAAAGAAGCTGAGACAGAGAGGAAAAAGGCAGTTATAGGTACTTGGATTTCTCTCTGAAATGATTGTCTCTAAGTACATTTGTTGTTTGTCCTGTTCTTTGTCAGTCTCATTTTGGGTATCATGGGACTCAGTAAGATTGTATCATAGGTAGTGGGGAATTCTGGAATCTCCACTGTACATTCAGATGTTCTAATGCCTTTAAAAGTAGGTGAGACCAGTACTTAATGACGTGCTGCATCATGTTGTTGGCTGCCACTGTTGTCTCTTTCAAGAACAGGGAGAATGGGTAGGGTTTATAGGCAACTTGAGTCTGTGGATAGCATTTTCATTTGTACAGATTAAGAATAGGGAAGTTTTTTGACCAAAGTTTCAGATTGCAGTATGCATCCTTGTTGTTGACATGCACTTCGTTTTACCTGGATAGATAGTGCCGTTTATGAAAGCATGGCAGGGTTGTTTACAGTTCATTTTGGATTACAATGGCTTCCCTTATACTCTAGGTCACTGTGTATTAGACTGCCCTCTTTGGCCTTCAGTTGATGCTGAAAGTTTAAGACATCGTTAATTAAATAATTCAATTATATGGGAATGTACAGAGAACAATATAATGAAAGCTTAAGATTTTGCCTTATTCCCTTCAGGTCAATTTTATTTTTTTTTTAGGAAAAAAATTAAGCATCTGAAGCCTCCTTTGTATGTTCGCTGGTCCTACTCCTTGACTTTTCTTCTCAGATTAGCTTCTATTCTGAAGTTGATGTATATCCTTTCTGTCCATATTTTTATACTTTTACTGTTAAGTGTGTAACAGTTTATAAAATTGTTTTACCTGTTTGAAACTACAAAAATGATATCAAACTCTTATTTTGCAACTTGCCTTATTTTCACTAACATTGTTTGAATTTTATCCATATTGATACATGTAGATCTAGGGTTTTTTTCTCTTTTTTTGGCATTTTATCCTTATTCTCTGTGAGATGGTAGATCGTTTATTTTTAGCTGCTATATTTTCATTCTATGAGCAGACCTAGTTTTATTGTAATGAATTACCAACGAAGAGTAAGGTAGCTTCTAGTTTTTCCTTATTACAAACACTACCACAATAACATTCTTATCCAGTGCCTCCTGGATACAGTGCACATGTGCAAGTTTCCGTAGAGTAGCGTTACTCAGTGTATGGTGTGGGCCAGTGCCCTATCACTAGCTTTTCGTTTCTAAGCCTTAATGAGATGAGTACAGAAATTGAGAATGAGTGTTTAGAAGTTTTTATAGCATTTTAATACAGCAGTTTTATGTCTGTTGAATCAAAAATAAAAAATCAGAGCTTATATATTTATGTTTTTGTTTTTTAATTTCTTTTTTCTAGTACTATAATTTGTTATAGTTTACAATTTATTGGTTCCTCATAAATTGAAATACACACACAAAAAGGTAAGGTACTTTTCCACAGGTAGTTTGAGAAGCACTGCTCTAGAATAGCTATCTCAAAGTAAAATTGATGGGTCATAGGGTAGCATGTCTTCACATTCAACATATTGACAAATTGCTCTCTCAAGTACTTCTTTGATTTTACTGTCTCTTCAACAGTATTTGATTTCCAGTTTCTGTGCTGCCGTATTTGAATTCCCATTTCCACACATCCTTCTCGGTCCTTGGAGTTATCAGACTTAAAAATTTATGCCAGTTTAATGGAAGACATGGTATCACATAATTTCAATTTGAATTCCCCTGATTGTTAGTAAAGTTGAATATTGCTTATTGGTTATTCAAGTTTCCTTTTTTTTGTTGTTATATGAATTGCCTATTGTCCTTAGCCCATTATTTGATTGCTTTTTTGCGTTGATTTGTAAGAGTTTTTTGTATCTTTTGGATACTAATCCTTTTTCAGATTTATGCATTTCCAACATCTTACTTCAATTTGTGGTTTGTCTTTGAACTTTATAATGTCTTCGATATACATATATGTGTAGTTTTTGTATAGTCAAAATCATTAGTCTTTTCCTTTATGTTTTGTGCTTTTCCTATCTTAAGAATTCTTTCCCTAGTCCAAAGTAATACTTTTATTCTAAAAGTTTTAAAGTTTTGCTTTTCATATTTAAGTCTTAACCCATCTGGAGTTTATTTTGATGTTGAGTATGACATAGGGATTCAGTTTAATTTTTTCAAATGGCAAGCCAATTGTCTCAGACTGTTTATTGAATAGTTTATTATTTCCTCTACTTATTTCTAATGCCATATCCATCATATAATAAGATACTATACATAATTTGTTCTGATGCCAGAATCTCTATTATTTTCTAATTTTTTGGTCTCTCCTTCCTCAATACTACTTTTTTTAAATTATTGTAGCTTTTATGTTAAGTCTTGCTATGTGGAGAGTGAGTTGTGTAACTATTCCTCTTACCTGTTAACTATTCCTAACTATATTTAAAATTATCCTGGACTCTTCTAGGCCCTTTATTCATCCACATGAATTTTAGAACCAACTCCTTAAGTTTTGTGAAATATTGTGTTGAGATTTTGATTGGAATTGCATTGAATGTATACATCAATTTGGAGAAAATTATGATATTGAGTCTTATAAATCTATTTCTGTATTTATGAGAGATGTCTTTTAAAAAGTGTCATAATTTTCTTCTAAAGTTCTTGCACGTTTATTAAAGATTTGTTCTTGTATACCTTTATGTTTTTTTGTTACTGACTTTTTAAAGGCACCTTTTCTGCTTGGTTTTGTGTAAGTGTGCTGTTGATTTTTTTATTTAGCAATATTGCTGGAGATGCTCTTATTTCTAATAGTCACTTAGATTTCCCATGAACAATCATATTGCCTTCAGACAATAGGTCATTACCTTCACAGAAGTACAATTTTATTTTTCTTCTTTATAGTCACATACCTTTTATTTCTTCCTATCTTACTGCTTTAGGCTATGACTTCTAGTACAGTGTAGAAAAGAAAGTGACAAGCATTCTTGTCCTTAACTTTAAATAGTCCCGGTGGCATTTACTGTACTTAACGCTGATTAATAAAGTTTCAATCTGTACTTGCTGAGAGCTTTTATTTTGAATGGCTGTTAAAACTTTCAGAGTATTTTTGAGACAGGGTCTCGCTTTGTCACCCAGGCTGGAGTACAGTGGTATAATCACAGTTCACTGCAGCCTCAGCCTCCTGGGCGTAAGTTATCTTCCCGCCTCAGGCTCTCGAGTAGCTGAGACTACAAGTGCACGCCACCACACCCAGGTAATTTTTGTATTTTCTGTAGAGACAGGGTTTCACCATGTTGCCCAGGCTGGTCTTGAATTCCTGAGCTCAAGTGATCCACATGCCTCCGTCTTCCAAAAGTGCTGGGATTATAGGTGTGAGCCACTGTGCCCAGCCTGAAATTTTTTTCTACATATATTGAGATTTTTTAAAGCTGTTAGTATGGTAAATTATATTAACAGATTTATCTTTGCATTCCTGGGATAAACATCCACTTGGTCATTATATAGGTCATTATATACATTTTTGTGTAGTTTGCTGATAATTTCTTTAGAATTTTTACCTTTATTTTCATAAATGAGATCAGCTTATAATTTTCTTACACTTTTAGTGTCAGGTTTTTTGGTATCATGGTTATACTGTCCCCAAGATGAGTTGAAGAGCATGGCTTCCTTTTCTGTGTTCTATTGTAAATCAGATCATTATATATCAGATCTGTATAACTTCATCTTTGTAGGTCTGGTGGAACTTGTAAAAGCCATCTTAGTCTTGTGAGGTTTCTGCTTTATTTTTGTTTGCTTTTTGTGGTAATATTTAACCTATTGATTTAATTTCTGTATTGAGTATAGGTCTATTCAAATACATGTTTCTTTTTAAGCCAGTTTTGGTAGTTATATTTTCATAGAAAATTGTTCATTTCATCTGATATTTCAAATTTGGGGGCATAAATTTGTTTGTAGAATTCTCTCATGATTTTTAAAACTTCTACCAAATCTGTGTGCTCCTTTTCATTGCTGATACTGTTTGCTTGTGCCTTTTCTTTTGCTGAATCAGTTTTGCCAGGGGTCTGTTTTATTTCATTCATCTTTTCAGATAATTGGCTTTTGGTTTTGGTTTTGTTGACTGTTACTTTGTTTTAATTATTTACATGTTTTAAAAATTATTTCCTTCCATCTTTTTTTTTTTACTTTATTCATTTGTTCTTTTTTAACTTCTTGAGTTGGATAGTTAAGTTTCAGTCTTTCTAGTGGAAACATGGAGGATTATAAATTTTCTTCTAAGTACTGCTTTAGCTATGTGTCACAGGTTTTGAAATGTACTTTGTTTATTGGTGTTCAGTTTTAATTTTTTTTTAAAAACCTTTTCCTTCTAATTTCTTCTTTGGCTCATGAATTATTAAAAGTATATGTTTCAGTTTTTGGTTTAGCAGGTTTTGAGGGGCTACCTTTTTATTGTTGATTTCCAGTGTTACTACATTGTAGTCAGAAAATAAGACCTGTTATATGGATTCTTAAATATTTGTTGAAAATTGCTTTGTGGCCTACCTGTACGTGGTCCTTTTTTGTAAATGTCTGTGTGCTTGAAAAGATTGAATCTGTGTTCTCTGGTTGTTGGATGCAGGTTTCTTTATACACCCATTTGGTCAGGCTTATGAATTGTGTCATTCACATCTTCTGTATTCTTCTAATTTTTGCCTTCTTGAGCTATCAATTACTGAGAAAGATGTGTTAAAATCTCCCACTATGACCATGGGTTTGTTGACTTGTAATTTTTTTCTTTATATATTTTGAGACTATATCATTAAGAACATTCTGGTTCATGATTGTTATATCTCCGTGGAGAATTGCTTCTGTTTTGTAATAACTTTTATCCCTAGATATGTTTTTAACTTAAGAGCTATTTTGCCTGATAATATAGCTATACCAGATTTTTCTTGGTTAGTTATTTTCTTGGTGTACCTTTTCCCATTCTTTTACTTTCAACTTTTCTATGTCATTATGTTTTAGGTGTGTCTCTTGTAAACAGCATATAGCTGGATTTTGTTATCTTATCCAATGTGAGAATCTGTCTTTTAACTGGTGAGTTTAGTCTTTTTATATTTATTGTGGTTACTGCTATATTTGGATATGTTTGTATCATTTGATTATGTGCTATTTACCATGCATTTTTCTCTGCTGCTTTTTCCCTTTTCTGATTGGTATTGAATTGATTGAATTTTCTTTTCTTTTCTTCCTTTTACTTGATTGGAAGTTTTACATTCCATTTCTGGAATGTATAACTAGTTGTTAATCATTCTATCCTCTTTTTGAACAGTACCTTAGAATGCTTTAACTCTTATCACTGTCCTCCAGTCTTACATCTTATTATTGCATAGTATTTTAGTTTCATGTTGTCTTTATCCTCCCATTGATTATGATCATTATGATTAATCCTTGCAGTAAACATTTATTTTGATTGGACTTGTGTTGAGTAATGTTTTTTCCTCTCCATTGCTTCTGGTGATTTTTTTTTTTTTTTTCTAGTAATTTTTTTTTCAGTGAAGACTAAGGAGTAAAAGTTATCTTCAGTCCTCCTTGGTCTGAAAATGCTTTTATTTCATTCTTGAATGGTAATTTAGCCTACAATTCTAAAGCAAGCTAATTTTTCCTTATCAATATGGCAATATTATTTCAATTTTGTTTGGCTTCTTGTACCTATTTACTACGTATGCTGTTAGTCTAATTGCTCCTTTTGGGTAATCAGCCTTTCTTCTCTTTTTGCTTTTGGCATGTTTCTCTCTGTATTTGGGTGTTCTTCAGTTTCACTGTGATGCGGCTAGGTAGAGAAAAGGTCACTTCTTAACTGGGCTGGTTGGTAGTGTTTTAGTTCCCCTTTCTTTCATTAGAGTTGCAGCCCTCTAGAGGTCTCAGTTTTATGCAAGGGTCTTAGTCCTAACATCACAAGGCCTCATCTCCTGGTCTTGCGTGGGTAATAACCCAGGTCCCATTCCCTTCTTGTCTAATAACCACCCCAGGGACGCCACCATACAGGCTCTTGGCTCCCCCTTGGCTTAAGTCACTTGAGGATCTCTCATTCTTTCTTACAACTCAGCCATGCATTAAAAAACAAGTTTGCTAAATTTCATCTGGCATTTTAAGATGTTGTTAGATGTATAAAGGGTTTTCTCTCTGGCCTTTTGCACCATTTTTCTAGAAGTCTGGTTGTGCTTTTTATTGATTTTATTCCCACATGACAGAGAGCTTTGTTAAATGAGACTACGACAATAGTTCCCCTAGGCTGAGGCAGCATTCTCTGGGTTCTAGCTGCAGGCTTCAGATCCCTCACCTTTTATTCATGTTTTATCTTGAGTTTCTCCTTACAGTTCAGTTTCTAGCCCCATTGAACACAGTAGTTTTTGGATGGTGTAATATAGATGGATTTTACATTGGTGGAGAAAGAGGGAATTATTTCCTGGAGTAGTTCGTAAAGCATACTGTTTTCTGGAAAGAAAAAATCGCTTGGAAGTTTTCTTTCCGTTATGCACTTTCTCTAGGGGTCAGAGATAAGATGTCTTAAAATACCCATCTTCTTTGAAAAGGAGAATTGAGAATGTTCTTTAAGAATAGCAGTGATTGAATGTAAAGTGTAATTCGAGTCCTTCTTCCTTGTCCTGGGTCATTTGGTAGGCCAGAGGTTTGTTAAAGATGTTGAGTTTCCCTGCATGTACTTGCTTGCCGCACCAACATGTTCACTCCCAATGCTTGTTTTCACCTTCTCAAATGAATCACCCTGCTTTCTGCTTTATTTCCCTACAGCAGTTGGAATACTCCTCTTCTGATACCATTTTCATCATGTCATTTCCCTAATGGTAGCTTAACAGTAGATCCTGAGTACAGTAAAACTAAGCTCCTTAGCCTGTCACTTGACAGAGGTCTCCTAGCCCTCTTTCTGTTCTTATTTTTTGTTGTCTTGTCGGCTGGCTCCGTATCACCTCTCCATTGTGACTTGTTCATTTGTGATTTCTTGTCTTTCTTGGTTTTGTTTTTGTTTTTAAGGCAGGGCCTCACTCTGTCACCCTGGCTGGAGTACAGTGGCATGATCATGGCTCACTGTAGTCTTGACCTCCCAGGCTCAAGAGATCCTCTTGCCTCAGCCTCCTGTGTAGCTGGGACATTAGGCACGCATCATCATGCTTGGCTAATTTTTTAATTTTTTTGTAGAGATGGAGGTCTCACTATGTTGCTCAAGCTAGTCTTGAACTCTTGGGCTTCAGAAATCCTCCTGCCTCAGCCTCCCAAAGTGCTGGGATTACAGGCGTTAATCACCATGCCTGGCCCTTCTTGTCTTTCTCTGTGCTTCCTGGCATGTCTTCTTAGGTCATATACATTATTTCCTTTAAGGTTGCTTCCAGAAGGCCTTCCTTGGTTTAACTTGTCTCACTCATTCTTTCTTTCTCCTGCCAGATTAGTTAATTGTCCTGTATTGCCATGCATTTATGTTGTTCTGTTTTTGTTCTCTGGTACTTTCATAAAGGATGTTTTTTCCCATTAGCTTGTGGACCATTGCTACAGAGTTGCATGAAGGACTGGCACTTTAACCTTTTTTACTCCTTCCCACAAAACTAGCACTGTCAAAATAGAACAGTAAATTAGGAAATAAATTCCCCTTTTTCCTTTGAGTAGTTTATGGTCTGATTAGATAAAACTTAGTGAAACAATTAGCACATAAAACTTTCTGTAATTAAGTGTTAGACTGTGTGCTGCTGGTTTGAAGTGCCTCAGGTACTATAGAAATGGTTTTGAATGTGTCTTCTTATGTTATATGATTATAGAAGCAGAGAAGATTGCACAAGTGGCAAAAATTCGGTTTCAGCAGAAAGTGATGGAAAAAGAAACTGAAAAGCGCATTTCTGAAATCGAAGGTACATTGTGGGGAGAGGATGAAGCTCTGACTGTCCTGAACTGCCTCCTCTCTGCCTTTGATTGTGGTGGGTGAGAAGGCCATGGAATAATCTGGTCTGGAGGAAGTAGCTGTCCTGATGATATGAATCAGTTTTTTTCTAATTGCTGTCACATATCCAGCTTTTGGGTTTGTTTGTGACTGTGGGTAGCTCAGCTTTCCTTTTCTTCCTTAAATTGAGGCTTATTAGCTACCACTTTATTTTCAGGCAGACAAGATCTGAAAATTACCCATAATCGACTGTAAAGAATATACAAGATAATAAACCCCATCATCACCACCAGTTTCTTTTCCACCTGTCCAAAATAAAAATAAAATTGAAAAAAGTTTTCATGGAGGGCCTCACACTCCTTGATTTCACATAGTGAGATGTTGATATTCTTAGCTCAGTCTTGAAGTCACTTGTTTACATATTACTGCTTCCTGTCTGTCTCTGTTGACTGATTCTCGATCAAATTTGGAGGGGCTGGAGACAATGCAGTAAATAGAGCTTTTATGTCTGGACTTATTTTGCTTGAAGCTTAGTACCTGGGTGGAGTATGAGGCTTTGAGTGATAGGAGGTGGGAGAGTGGGTAGAGGAAAGAAGGAGCAACTTAGAGTAGAAAACAAGTGGGCTCAGATGAGCTGAGAGTTATTTGACAGTGAAAAGAGTATTCCTCTTGGAGAAATGGCTGTCTGGGGACTGGGACTCAAAAACTGCTAATACGTTTTTTAAACTTTCGATGTGAAATAAGCAGTCAAAATATTAGGCAGTGGGGAAAGGGACTTTTAACTAGCTGAGGGAATGGATTGACACCTTTCCTTTGTTTTTATTTGCTAGATGCTGCATTCCTGGCCCGAGAGAAGGCGAAAGCAGATGCTGAATATTATGCTGCACACAAATATGCCACCTCAAACAAGGTGACTGGCTCCCTGGCCACTTTCCTAATCATGCATGTCGGGTTTTTGCTTTCTCTTTTCAGGGGCTCTGATATGATAGAAGTGATTTTATCCATTGTCAAGAAAGTGTTGTGACCAAGACATCCTCCAGAATTAGTCAGTCAGCAAGAAATATTTCACATTCATTGGGTAGGGAACTTTATATAGTCCCTTATAAAACTGGGAAGCTTAGGACAAAGGCTAACGTATATAAACACAGGCCAAACGCCATAAATCCATGCTGTATAAGGCTCAATAATTAGTCAAGTTGAAGGTCTTCTGAAATAAGAGGGACAGGAGAAGAGTAGAGTCTATTTACAATTGCTTTCCAAATAAGGTAGTTTTTTGGGTAGATACTTAGCTTGGTTAGAGCAGTGTTTCTCATCAAAGGCATTCCTGGCATTTGGGGTTGAGATACTTTTTCATCATTGAAGACCATCTCATGCATTGTAGGATATTTTGTATCCCTAGCCCTTGTCTACTAAATGTCAGTAATGGTCACCAGTTGTTTTAACTGCCACACACACAGACACGTATTTCCATATGCCCCTTGTTGAGTACTCCTTGTTTATTGGATTTTTGTTTTGTTTTGTTTTGTTTTTGAGACGGAGTCTAGCTCTGTCGCCCAGGCTGGAGTGCAGTGGCACGATCTCGGCTCACTGCAAGCTCCGCCTCCTGGGTTTACGCCATTCTCCTGCCTCAGCCTCCCGAATGTTTATTGGATTTAAAAAACTATTCCAGTCATGAGGAATTTCATGTGGGATAACTTAAGAAGGGAGGTTGGGTGATCTGTACGTGATAATTTGGTGTAAGGACTGGGGTAAGCTGGCTAGAGGGTACAGGGCTAGTGAGCAGGGGCTATATAAGAGGCAGCTAGAACTCTGATAGTATTCTGAGAAGGTTATTGTGGAGCAGATTAGAAGAGATAAAGGGTTGAGAAAGAGATTACTAAAGTGGATGATGCAGTTTGAAGGATTAGAGTCAAGATATAGACAGGGCTTTCAATTTAGAAAGGAACAACATAATCTGTATTTAGAAGAAATGATAAGATATGATAGAATGAGAGTTGTCAGTACTTTGAAAACCAATATACTTTTTAAAATGAACGTAACATCGAAAGACAGTTCTATAGACACAGAATGGAATTTGACCAAGAGAAAGGCGTGGCAGGAAACTCCAGTTGAGGAAGCTAGGAGTCCAAATCTAATGGGAGAAGCTCATCTGGCACAAGTTTCAAGACCTTGCCATTGAGGTCTACCTTATTCAGAAAGAGGCAGTAGTTTTATACCATTTTGAAAAATGTGACTCATATACTAACCTATATTAAAACGGCTTGAGGAAGAAATGTGGTTGTACACTATGACCAGATTTGATTTGAGTGTTTTGACAGAGGATATGAATCACCTGGGGAAGATAGAGATCCAGGGAGTGAAAGATGTCAAAGTGTAGAAAATAAATGCTGTAGGACTGTGAAGGACAAGATGGACTTTTGCCTGGGGGACAGGCCAGGACTCAAGGAGAGGATCTGAGAGGCTTTGAAAGGCATATGTTCCAGGGAACAGTGGAAATAGATTTTAATCAAACCCAGATAGATTCTGGTTAGAGACATCTTGGCATCCTGATTTAGGCAAAAAAAAAAAAAAAAAAAAAAAAAAAAAAAAAAAAAAACTCTGTGACAGAGGGAGATCTGGTGGTTGACGAGTTTTAATCAAACCCAGATAGATTCTGGTTAGATAATCTTGGCATCCTGATTTAGACAAAACACTGTGACAGAGGGAGGTCTGGTGGTCAATGAGTTTTAATCAAACCCAGGGAGATTCTGGTTAGATAGATACATCTTGGCACTGATTTAAACAAAACAAAACTCTGTGACAGAGGGAGATCTGGTAGTGGACAAATATCTGTCTGTCACAGACAGCTTAAACATCCAGCTTCTGGGGAAAGGCAAAAGACCGGATCAGATGACCTCTTGAGATTTTATTCTAGTTCTAGAATTTGTTCAAGAAAAGCAGCACCAGCCCTTCCTTTGAAGTTCTGCTCTCATCCATTGATCTGTGTATCTCTCTCAAGAGAATCAACAGAGAACCAGGCATGATGGCTCATTCGTGTAGCCTCCCTGGAGGCTAAGACGAGAGTATCGCTTGAGCCCGGAAGTTTGAGGCTGCAGCAGCGAGCTATAATTGAACCACTGTATTCCAGCCTGGGCAGCAGAGTGAGATCTCATCTCCAAAAAAAAAAGGCTGGGTGCAGCGGCTCCCATCTTTAATTCCGACACTTTGGGAGGCCAAGGTAGGAGGCCAGGAGTTTGAGACCAGCCTGGCAACATAGACCCCATCTCTATAAAAATAAAAATAAGTTTTTTAGAAAAGAAATGAACAGAAACTCCAGACCAATTCCAGGTTGAATTCAACTAGATGAAATGAAAGTCACTATAGAAATATTAGTTATTATCATTAGTCATCACAAATTGTTTTCTAACCTCCCCCATCCTTTTATTAAAAAGTAGACAGCTTCTCTTGCATTAAGTCAAGAGCTTATTGAAGGAATTTTAAGTCAGGAACGCAACTGTTAATGTGATAGCCACTCTCCAAAGTGAGAGAGGGTCATTGGCAATTATTCAGGCTTGACTCGTGATACTCAGAAGAGCAATAGGAGAAATGTATGTAGAGAGAGAGAAGACTGTTGCATCAGAGTATCCTGATGCCTTTGCTCTTGTTTGCTCCCACACAGCACAAATTGACACCGGAATATCTGGAGCTCAAAAAGTACCAGGCCATTGCTTCTAACAGTAAGATCTATTTTGGCAGCAACATCCCTAACATGTTCGTGGACTCCTCATGTGCTTTGAAATATTCAGATATTAGGACTGGAAGAGAAAGCTCACTCCCCTCTAAGGAGGCTCTTGAACCCTCTGGAGAGAACCTCATCCAAAACAAAGAGAGCACAGGTTGATGCAAGAGGTGGAAATGTTCTCCATATGAAGATGTGGCCCAAGGGGTTAAGTGGGAACAATGGTTATACGGACTCTTCAGATTTACACAGAACTTACACTTCATCTGTTCTGCCTCTCCTGCGATAGTCCTGGGTAGTCCACTGATTGGAGGATATAGCCAGCTGTCTGACACACAAATGGTCTTTTCAGCCACAGTCTTATCAAGTAACCTATATGTGTTCCTTTCTAAACTGCTACTCATGAGTGAGGAAAGTCTGATGCTAAGATACTGCCTGCACTGGAATGTTAAACACTAAATACATAACAAGCTGTGTTTTCGTAAGTGGAGATCAGTTGAATAATGTTTACATTGGTCCCCCGGGGCAATGTGTGCTCAGCCATTCAAGAGATGACTGAGAAGGATATGGTAAGTTCAAGAAGACTGATTGCACTTGGGACCCAGGCCCTTTCTTTGGGATCCAGTCCCAGCCTTCATCCATGTGATTAAGATCCAGGCCACTGAAGTTCCCCAGGAAACGATCTTCCACTTGAGCAACCTTTTACTTGATACGATTTGCACCTTTCTGTTTTCCTACAGGATGGTGGTGGCCTGCAGGGACCTGAGCTTTGCTACCCAACCAGAGATTCCTCATAGAGATTCCTAATCACTAGTTTCTTGTATTCATAAGCTCAGAGATACAGAGGGCTTGGTTTGAAGTTTGGGGTGAGATGAAACCTTTGCTCTGAACCAAAGCTCTGGGGCCCTGCATTCCCTCCATTGGGTGATGACTGTCAGCCTCACTGCCGCAGGCCGTGCTTGGCTAAGGTGCCTGGTTTTAGCCACAGCCACCTCCCTGTGTGTTACCTTTCGGCTCTGACTGGCCAAGAGTGGGACAGGGCTTTAACCACAAATAGGAGCAGCATACAATTCCTAGTGATTTGCTGCACAGTATTGTATCATAATTGCAGGAAGTTTTTATTTTTAAAACTGGATCTGGGGTATATTCATTTGCCCCATCACCTCTGTCTAAAGGCCCAAGTCCGAGGGCTGCCATGGTCACAAGCACACTGATGCTCCTTAAGATTGTTTGTCTGGAGCCCACATAGCGTGGAACAAAAAGTCACCTAGAAAGCATCCTTGGTCATTGTCTCCTTCCCACCTGGCCCAGAGATGCTTAAATCCAAGTTGTTTCTCCAGCTCTCACCTCCCCCAGGAGATCAGGATTCCACCGACATCCTGGGCAGCCAGCGAATTTAATTTTCCATGAGAAACAACAGAGTTAACCTGTGGTAGTAGGAGACCTACTTCATGTGGACCTTTTTTTTTCCCTTCGGTTTAACTTTTCTGGAGCAATGTGCTGCGTAGTTCGGCCTGAGTTTGTGCAGCTTGTTAAGACACCTCTTGTGTACGCTATGTTGAAGCGCAACAGAAAAGTCATGGGACCACTTCTAGATACCTTTCAGCTGTCAGGCCTGTCAGTCTCATGACAGCTTGTTGGTTGTGCCAAACACTTTATTTGGGAAAGGAAAGCCCAGATTTGAGTGGGTCTTTCCCCTGGGCCTTATCCTATAGAGGCATTTGTAATATGGAGAAAATAATTTTTCATTTTTGCTCATTTAATTCTATAAATTCTCTTTATGAATGAACTTTGTGTTCTTTAGTTCTCCTTAAAAGAACGTTTGAATTATAAAAATAAATTCTTTACCTGTCGAATTGTTGCCTCAGATGATTGTCGTGGAAAATCTGGATCACTGACCTCTGTGCTTTCATTCCTAGAGATGTTTTATAGTTACATGAGCAAAGCTGTTGCCCCAAAGTGATGGCCCTGGAGGCAGGGCTGAGGAACAGGGAAATGCCGCTGTGAAGTCTTAAAGCACTTCTGCTTAAACTCCACATGTGAGGAGTGTGCCTCCCTGTGCCCTCTCAGCTCTGAGGCTGGCCGTCTTTCAGGGTGTTCCTTTTGGCAAATATACCCTGTAATCTTGAGTCTAAATTTATATGTTGAAATGCTACCTTTTTTAAAATAAGAAACTAAATAAAATTATTTTACTATCAGTGATTTGTGTTTTTTTTCCCATGTCTTCATTTTTTTGTCATCTTAACAGGCTCCTAAGGCTGTCTTGCACATTTGAACTAGGGAGCCAGTTTATTTGCTGGTTTAACTTAACTGTAGAGGCTTTTATTATACTCTTCCCAGAATACTGCCTATCTGCTGTAAGAATGTTTAAAACAAGGTGTCCACTCTTTGCTGACTCCTGGAATTTAACAAGGGATGTTCTTCTAATTCTTTGTGGGACAGGGCCTGCAACGGAGGGGCAAGGAGGGAGGATGGAACATCAGGCTACTGGGATCCGTCCCTAAGAGCAAAAATACTTCTACGCCGAGCAGGGGAGGAGACAGACCAAGCCAGAGGAAGAACAATTTGTGTAAATTATAACTGGCAATGTAATGGCACAATGTAACCAACTTCACTATTAAGATGTTAGCGGCGCAAGAGCCAGAGTTGGACTTGCTCTTCCCAAACGTTCTATACTACCTCCTGGGGTCAATTTCCTGGTGATCTTGGGCCAGCAGGGAGTGGTAATGGGAGTTTTGGGGAAAGCAGCTCTTTCCTCCTGTTCTTAGGGGATCAACCCCATAGTATCCTATGTCAGTTGCTGTGGACCTGAGAATAATTTGAACTGATCATCCTATAGGCTATTGGTAGGTATTAAAATGAAGTGATTTCTGCCCCTTCTGTGGCAAAAGAATTTTGTGAATTGGAAACTGGCTTCTAATCGCTTTGGGATTAAGTCTCAAATGTGTGCACACGAAGTTTGTGATCTGACCCCTGCTGTCCTCTCCAGCCACCCTTCTCTAAGGTCCCTGAATGCATCTTCTCTCTGTCCCATCTCATACATTGTTCCATCTGCCTGGTTCACTTTCCTTCCCTCGTAGTGCTGACTTTCCTTGGCCAACTCCTGAGTCTGCATCACTTCTTCAGATGTAAAAGCTTCAGTTCACTTTGAACTGCTTGGCTTGGGTTAGCATCCTGTATTTTCCCCCGTCACATGTTATGCACACATCGTGTCTCTCATTATGTGTTCGATGTCTGTTTTCACAAATGCTAATCTCTGTGAGGGCGGGGGCTGTGGCTGTGCTGTTCCCTGGGGATTGTTTCTGTTGCTAATGCCTAAGATGGCATCTGGCCCATCTGAGATGGCTTTGTTGCATGAAAGAACAAAAAGTTGAATATGACATGCAGGTAAATCAGGCAAGTGAGTCATAGAAAAAAGAACTTAGGAGTGAGCCTACAGTGTCCATGTCAGGACTTTATGTGTAACCATGGGAAGTTACCTAACATCTCTGAACCTGTTTACTCATGCTTACAGGGCAACTCTTCAGTGGGTTCAGGAGGATATGTTGATGCATCTAGCTTAGAGATTTGCACATGGTAATTGCTGGGATGCATTAGTTCACCTCGTCTACAGGAGTCAATATATGTGTCTGTCTCTGAGTAGCTGTAAGTTCCCATAGTGGAGAGAGCACAGTGCCTGCTATCTGCAATTGCATAATAGAACACGTTGATTAATGTCTTCAGCAGCTATGAACTAAGCTAGCTGGATGTTAAACCCCAACCACAGCCCTCCAGGAGCATCCCAACAAGCTGGGCCAGCTTCTCATCTTTCTCCCGGTATCTGCCCTGGTATAAACACTTAAAATGAATTTACTGGGCCAGGCGCAGTAGCTCACGCCTGTAATCCCAGCACTTTGGGAGGCTGTGGCGGGCTGATCGTGAGGTCAGGAGATCAAGACCAGCCTGATAAACATGGTGAGACCTCATCTCTACTAAATAATACAACAATTAGCCGGTTGTGGTGGCGCATGCCTGTAATCCCAGCTACTCGGGAGGCTGAGGCAGAAGAATCCCTTGAACCTGGGAGGTAGAGGTTGTAGTGAGCCAAGATCGAGCCACTGCACTCCAGCCTGGGCAAAAGAGCAAGACTCCATCTCAAAACAAACAAAAACTAATTTACTGTTCATTCATTACTCACTTCTAGTGTCTATTTTGACATAGACCGTAACTCAGAATGATGTTTTACTTGTCTCCCTTACCATATTTCTTCTGAATTAGCACCTGTCTTTCCAATCAGTTTTTCTACTTTTTTTTTTTTTTTTTTTTTTTAATTTTAAAAAATGTGTCATTCTGGCGGGGCTCAGTGGCTCACGTGAGCCTGTAATCCCAGCACTTTGGGAGGCCGAGGCGGGTGAATCAACTGAGGTCAGGAGTTTGAGACCAGCCTGGCTAACATGGTGAAACCCTGTTTCTACTAAAAATACCAAAAAAAAAGTCTTTCTTTCTTTCTACAAATATTTATTGAGCATCTACTGTGTGCTAGTTGCTGAGGCAACAAAAAGCCATATAGCCTTGTGTGTGTGTGTGCGTGTGTGTGTGTGTGTGTGTGTGTGTGTGATGGGGCAATACAGCAAGTAAGTAGGCAAGAGTGATAGTGTGGTAAGTAAGCAGGGTATTCACTGGGTGCTGTGGGGTACCGGTAAAGATCAGCCCAGCCTTGTGGTTTCTAGGAAGCAATGTCTGACCTGAGCCACATTTTTAAGGATGGACAGGAGGCAGCCAGCCAGCTGAAGAGAGCAATGGTGGTGGTGGAGTGTGTTCCAGGCAGTGGGAGAAGCACTTGCTATTGCATTTCAAAATGCAGTTTACTGGGTCCCCTTGCCTCAGCAGTGCCAAGAGGCATGAGGAGCTGTCCATTGCAAACCTTATGAGGCTCTACTGTTACTTCATTTCGTAGCTGAGATCTAGAGAGATTACATTACTCAAGATCCCATGAATATGAGTGGCAAAGGATTTGAACCTGTCATGTTCCAGATCCAAGTTTACCACAGCCCTTTATATTTGCCTTTGAAGCCATTACGTTTAGGGTGATGGAAGCTCTAAATTGAGGGGAGATTTTAGAGGATGTTTAGAGATTTGTAGGCCCTGCAGTCGAGGTCAGGAAAAGGGATAATCAGATGGTTCATGTGTGAAGTGGTGACCTATGGGTGACTTCTGTGCCTTCTGCAGGGCTTGGCAGAGGTGCTCTCAGTAAGCTGAGCAGTATGACAGCTGATTCCAGAAAGATCAGCCCTTTGGAGCCTAGGGGAGCAGCTCCCCTTATTTGTGTTACAAAGCAAGTGGAGGTGAACAGTGCAGGGCTGATGGCACAACCCCCAGATCCCGTTTGCAGATGTGAACCACTCATTCTCCCAGTTGCTGGGAGTGTTCGTGGTGACAGCTTTTAGCAGAGTCGCTCTGCAGAAATTTTCCTCGGCTAAAGACCCCTGCCCTGGGCCAAGGTCACATCCCTTCCCTGGGGACAGCACATTCCATAAGTGGTTGATGTAGGGGTCGAAAGGCAATTTGTCCTAAACGAAATTGCCTTGGTTTTCTCCATATATAAGTCTGTTAGGGTGTGCATCTTAATAGGCACAATAACTGTAACTGGATTTCAGACACATAAGGCAGGTTCTGACACACTTGGGTGTGTCTGATGCCTCTGGCGCCCTATCACAATTCCGCTCCACCCCACCTCTAATTCCAGCTGTGGCCGTGGTAGACAGTTCCATGAGGCATCAACTCACTTTCCTCTGACTGCATCTCACCTCACACATGAGCTGCACTTACTGCTTTTCACCCTAGGGATCCTCCAACACTATGGAGGCTGCAGTCAGTCCAAACATATGCTCAACTCAGGCACAAGAATTAATAGCCTCTGGGACAACCCTCAACTGGTAGGAGACAGGACTACAAACGGTTAGAGAGGAGGTGACCCAAAAAAACCTTTTCAATGGAGACAGCAACCCTACTCACACAAGAGAAGCTGTGAAAATCACATGAAATACAATTTGACAGATGTTTGTTGAGTACCTGATATGTGCCAGGAAACCTAAAATGTATAAAGTAATGGGCCAGTAATGAACAACAGTAAGACAGACATAGTCTCTGCTCTCTTAGAATCAACAGTCTCAGGCTGGACATAGTGGCTCATGCCTGTAATCACAGCACTTTGAGAGGCAGAGGCAGGCGGATCGCAAGGTCAGGAGTTTGAGACCAGCCTGGCCAATATGGTGAAACCTCGTCTCTACTAAAAATACAAAAATTAGCCGGGCGTGGTGGTGTGTGTCTGTAGTCCCAGATACTTGGCAGGCTGAGGCAGGAAAATCACTTGAACCCGGGAGGCAGAAGTTGCAGTGAGCCGAGATCATGCCACTGCACTCCAGCCTGGGGGACAGAGTAAGACTCTGTCTCAAAAAAAAAAACAGTCTGGTGGGAAAGTAGGCCTTAACCAAAGCACTTGAGAAACTTATCAAAGTGGGAGGAATGCAGTGCTAGTAGGGTCTAAAAAAGAGGGAGAAGATAAAGAATGAGAAAGAGAATAAGCCAGTTAAAGATCGGGGAATAACAACTCAATAAAATGGGCAAAGGATCTCAACAGACATTCTCCAGACAAGATACACAAATGGTCAATGAAAACATGAAAAAGATGGTCAACATCTTTAGTAATTAGCGGAATGCAACAAGATAGCCACTTCACACCCACTAGGATGGCTATAATAAGGCAGTAACTAGTGTGGGCAAGGAAGTGAAGCAATTGGAATCTGCATAATTTGCTGGTAGGAATGTAAAATGAGGGAACTGCTTTAGAAAACATTTTACAGTTTCTCAAAATGTTAAACAGAGAGTTAACATACGATCCAGCAATCTCACTTCTGGGTATCTACCCAAAAGAATGGGAACATGGTCCACTTGCGAAGACTTGCACATGAATGTTCATAGCAGCATTATGCATAGTAGCCAGAAGGTGGACACAACCCCAAAGTGTACATCACCTGATGAATGGATAAATCAAATGTGGTATATCTATACGATGGAATATTCTATAAAAAAGGAATGAAGTACTGATGCATGCTACAACACGAATAAGCCTTGAAAACATTAGGCTAAGTGGAAGAAGCCAAGTCCTAGTTATATTAAATGTTCATCATAGACACATCCATATGGACAAAAAGACTGGTGGTTGCCTGAGGCTGGGAGGAGAGGGAATTGAGTGGCTGCTAATGGGCATGGAGTTTCTTCTTGGGGTAATGAAGAGATTTTAAAATTTGATTTTGGTGGTAGTTGCATAATTCTGTGTACACTAACAACTATTGAGGCTGGGTGCGATGGCTCACGCCTGTTATCCCAGCACTTTGGGAGGCTGAAGTGGGCAGATCATTTGAGGTCAGGAGTTTGAGGCTAGCCCGGCCAACATGGTGAAATCCTGTCTCTACTGAAAATACAAAAAAATTAGTTGGGCATGGTGGCGTCTGCCTGTAATCGCAGCTACTGGGGGAGGCTGAGGCAGGAGAATCATTTGAACCCAGGAGCAGAGGTTGCAGTGAGCCAGGATCGTGCCACTGCACTCCAGCCTGGGCGACAGAGCAAGACTCCATCTCAAAAAATAAAAATTAAAAAAAAATAAAAACTATTGAACTGTATACTTTAAATTATAGATTGTATGGGATATGAATTATATCTCAAGTTGTTATTTTTTTTAAAGGACTGAGTAATAGCATGGAGACCTCAGTTCAAGAACCTTCCAGAAATGGTAAAAAATATGCAACATAGGCGCAACATTATTAGTGAGAATGGGAGCACCGAAACATGAGACCGAAGAGGTGGTGTGAGAAGAGGGGAAGGGCAAGCGCATGGTGGGCCTTCTAAGTCTTATTACCCATTGGTGGCTTTTCCCAAAGGTTGGAAACAAAACCTTTCAAACAAAGCTTTTTGTGACAAGATGGCAGCAGCTGCCCACGGCAGGAGAAGTGGTGGCGGAGGCAGTAGCTGGGCCAGTGGTGATCCCAGCTGCCAGACAGGCAGTAGCCTCAGTGGCTTGCTGGCTACGTGGAAGACGGATGAGAAGCATGGAAAAACTGACAAGTGGGATGGATCCACTGTGAAAAACTCTGGATGAATCTGCCGGAAAGGTACTTCTGGAAAAATACCAGTAGGGGGAGAATTTTGGTCTCATTGACATTTGCCTCATCATCTGAATGTACTCCTGTTTCCTTGCCATAGTGGCTTTGATTTGGGATTCTATGTACCCCTTTCCAGAGTCCAAGCCCTTTTTGGCCATGTGCATCCTATCCTATTTTGTGATGATGGGGATTCTGACCATTTATTTCTTTTTTTATCTTTCGAGTCAGAGTCTCGCTGTATCCCCCATTTTGGAGTGCAGTGCCACAATCTTGGCTCACTGCAACCTCCATCTCCTGGGTTCAAGTGATTCTTGTGCCTCAGCCTCCCGAGTAGCTGGGATTATAGGCACATGTCACCATGCCTGGCTGATTTTTGTGTTTTTAGTAGAGACAGGGTTGCGCCATGTTGGCCAGGCTGGTCTTGAACTCCTGACCTCAAGTGATCTGCCCGCATTGGCCTCCCAAAGTACTGGGATTACAGGCGTGACCCACGGCGCCCAGCCATGACCATTTATAGCTCACATAAGAAGAGCGTCTTCCTTGTGGCGCACAGAAAGGATCCTGCAGGAGTGGATCCTGGTATTTGGCAGCTGACCTTCATCACTGGGAGAAGAAGGCAGCTGCAGGAAGCCGAGTTCACCAACTTCATAGCTAAGTTTTTTGACCATGGTGGGACACTGGTCAGGGATGCATAAGAACCTAAAATATCCAGGCTCCATGACAGTCTCACCACAGAAAGAAAATAAAATAGCCAGTTCTCACAGGAGCCCTCTTTTTGCTAGATCATGCTGAAAATACAGAAAATTTTAAATGGGTGAAGTAAGGAATGTTTAAAATGTCCCTGTTTTGTCCTGAAATTTTATTCTGGATAAATAGGATCTTCTAGCAAGATATGAGAAGGTGTAGCCCTGATGTCTGGCTGTAGCCTCCTTGGTCTGCTGATTACATTGTTTTGATTTGCTTTTCTGGAAAAGCACTTTTGCTAAAAGCGGTACAGATTTTTTCCTTTGTACCTAGCAGTACTTTATATAGTATAGCTTTGTGTCACGCAGCACTTGAAGACTCAATTTAAAAATACTATTAGGCCAGGCATGCTGGCTCATGCCTGTAATTCCAGCACTTTGGGAGGCCAAGGTGGGTGGATCACAAGGTCAGGAGTTCAAGACCAGCCTGGCCAACATGTTGAAACCCCGTCTCTATTAAAAATACAAAAATTAGCCGGGTGTGGTGGCAGGTGCCTGTAATCCAAGCTATTTGGGAGTCTGAGACAGGAGAATTGCTTGAATCCAGGAGGCGGAGGCTGCAGAGCTGAGATTGTGCCACTGCACTTCTGCCTGGGCAACAGAGCGAGACTCCATCTCAAAAAAATATATATATATAAATATATAAAATATATATATTTCTATGAATTTTATATATATAAAATATATATATTTATAAACACATAAATATATAAATATATATTTATATTTATATATTTACATATTATGTGTTATATATTTATATATATTTATATAAATATATACTTATAAATATATAAAAATATATGTATATATGAATATATATAAATATATAATTAAAATATTACAAATATATATAAATATATATAAATATATAATATATTCATATATAAATATATAAAAATATATATTTGATATATAAATATAAAAAATATATGAATATATAATACATTAAATATATGAATATATAAATATAAATATATAAATACATAAAAACTATATATAAATATATATAAAATTAATCTGTTGCTGACTCTTTTTAATTCCTATTTCAACATCTGTTTCCCTGAAGAATTCAGGATACAACTTCTTGTGTATGACAGGTTTCCTTCACACATTGTTTTTGTTTTTGTGCATGTGTACATAGCGGATGGGGAGAATTTTTAAAATACATCGCTTTAGAAAATTTGTTTAAAACGCTGTACAAGGCTACAGTTACCAAAACAGCATGGTACTGGTACCAAAACAGAGATATAGACCAATGGAACAGAACAGAGCCCTCAGAAATAATACCACATACCTACAACCATCTGATCTTTGACAAACTTGACAAAAACAAGAAATGGGGAAAGGATTCTCTATTTAATAAATGGTTCTGGGAAAACTGGCTAACCATATGCAGAAAGCTGAAACTGGATCCCTTCCTTACACCTTATACAAAAATTAATTCAAGATGGATTAAAGACTTAAATGTTAGACCTAAAAATAAAAACCCTGGAAGAAAACCTAGGCAATACCATTCAGGACATAAGCATGGGCAAGGACTTCATGTCTAAAACACCAAAAGCAATGGCAACAAAAGCCAAAATTGACAAATGGGATCTAATTAAAGAGCTTCTGCATAGCAAAAGAAACTACCATCAGAGTGAACAGGCAACCTACAGAATGGGAGAAAAATTTTTGTAATCTACCCATCTGACAAAGGGCTAATATCCAGAATCTACAAAGAACTTAAACAAATTTACAAGAAAAAATCGAACAACCCCATCAAAAAGTGGGCAAAGGATATGAACAGACACTTCTCAAAAGAAGACATTTATGCAGCCAACAGATACATGAAAAAATGCTCATCATGACTGGCCATCAGAGAAATGCAAATCAAAACCACAATGAGATACCATCTCACACCAGTTAGAATGGCAATCATTAAAAAGTTAGGAAACAACAGGTGCTGGAGAGGATGTGGAGAAACAGGAACACTTTTACACTGTTGATGGGACTGTAAACTAGTTCAGCCATTGTGGAAAACAGTGTGGTGATTCCTCAAGGATCTAGAACTAGAAATACCATTTGACCCAGCCATCCCATTACTGGGGATATATCCAAAGGATTATAAATCATGCTGCTATAAAGACACATGCACATGTATGTTTATTGCGGCACTATTCACAATAGCAGACTTGGAATCAACCCAAATGTCCATCAGTGACAGACTGGATTAAGAAAATGTGGCACATATACACCATGGAATACTAGGCAGCCATAAAAAAGGATGAGTTCATGTCCTTTGTGGGGACATGGATGAAGCTGGAAACCATCATTCTCAGCAAACTATCGCAAGGACAGAAAACCAAACACCGCATGTTCTCACTCATAGGTGGGACTTGAACAATGAGATCACTTGGACACAGGAAGGGGAACATCACACACTGGGGCCTGTCATGGGGTGGCGGGAGCGGGGTGGGGGGATAGCATTAGGAGATATACCTAATGTAAATGACGAGTTGATGGGTGCAGCACACCAACATGGCACATGTATACATATGTAACAAACCTGCACGTTGTGCACATGTACCCTAGAACTTAAAGTATAATAATAAAAAAAAGCAAATTCCCCCCCCCAAAAAAGAAAACTTGTTTAAAACAGACCTTCTGTTATATTGTATGCTCTTAATCAATTGAAGAAGCCAATGGCATTTAAAATTTTATATTGTGTTTTCCACTAGTATATCCCTGTTGATTCATTGCTACTTTTTATTAACTGACATTTTCTAAAATGTTTTTCAGTAAAAGGAAAGAAGATGTGGGAAAAAGGAAAAAAAAAAAAAAAAAAACTTTCAAGAGTTCTGAGCAGAAGATGGACATGATTCGGTCATTGTCAAAGTACCCTTTACCCAGCGTGTTTACCAGTTCCCTCTATTTATTCACCTGCTTTCCACATCCAGATCAACATTAAAGTTCTCACTTTTCACAGTATTTCAAAGTCAATAATTTACTTCCCTGAAATGTCTGCAAGTGTATACTCACAGAAACAGCAAAAACACCAGTGGATGCTGGTTTCACAGAAGGTACCAAAAGTAAGACAAATATATGTGAGGTCCCCCAGCTGATTCTCTTTTTTTTTTTTTTTTTTTTGAGACGGAGTCTCGCTGTGTCGCCCAGGCTGGAGTGCAGTGGCGCGATCTCGGCTCACTGCAAGCTCCGCCTCCCGGGTTCCCGCCATTCTCCTGCCTCAGCCTCCGAGTAGCTGGGACTACAGGCGCCCGCCACCGCGCCCGGCTAGTTTTTTGTATTTTTAGTAGAGACGGGGTTTCACCGTGTTAGCCAGGAGGGTCTCGATCTCCTGACCTCGTGATCCGCCCGCCTCGGCCTCCCAAAGTGCTGGGATTACAGGCTTGAGCCACCGCGCCCAGCCCTGATTCTCTTTACCTTGATTTTTCTCCATGCACAAGCTCATCCTCAGCCCTGGTCCTATCCTCATGGGCCCTGAAGCCCTTTACATAAAAATCCTCCTGGTCCTTGTGCTAGTGAATGCAGGCTAATCAGCAAGTCTGCTTAATGGAAGTAAATAGTCTGCTGTGGGAAATACAGAGGGATGGCTCTGAAATAAGAGAAATATCAGAGTAGAAAGCATTTAACAAATAATTTTAGTGCTGCAGAGATTTTCAGTGTTTGCTACAATAAGTAGTAGGAAAACCACAGTGGATTTCTTTTTGGATTTTTTAAAAGATGTATTATAGTAACAATTTAATTCCCCATAAAATAATGTATAGACCATGAGACATTAATAGTAAGATTTATCTCAAAGAATACATCTCAGGATCTTGGAGAATTTGCTATTATTAAAAATCAAAGAATCAATAACAGCGTTATTTTAAATGCAAATAAAAATGAGGTAACATTTCTCAACTACCAAGTTAGTAGATGTTTTCTTTGTCTTTACTGTGGCAAAATGGAAACAACAAAAAAATTTACCATTTCCACCATGTTTAAATTCTACAAGTAGTGGCAATAAATACCATCACTATTATCAATTTTCAGAATTTTTTCAACTTCCCAAATGGAAACTCTGTAACTATTAAACAATAGTTCCCTGCCTTCCTCCTCCTCCCAGCCCCTAGTAACCTGCCACTATTCTACCTTCTGGCTCTGTGAATTTGCCTATTGAAGGTACCTCATATAAGCAGGATCATACAATATTTGTCCTTTTTTGTCTGGCGTATTTCACTTAGTATAGTGTTTTAAAGGTTCATCCTTGGGGTAGCATGTATTACAATGTCATCCCTCCTTAAGGGTGAAAAATATTCCATTGTACATATAACTACATTTTATTTATCCATTTATCTGTTGATGGACACGTGCACTTTTCTTTCAAATACCTCAGTTCACTGTCAAGAACACAGTAGAGTTCTAACTGATGAGAGAAGTGAGAAAAATGATGTTTGAGGAGGATAACTTTGACAGCTGTGTCTTTCCAACTCAGATCTCAGAATATATGACCTGTTTTCTCTCATTTGTGAAGTTAATTATTTGAACAGTTTCAGAAAGCTATGAAAAATGAAATGAAGTTTTAAATGTAATCAATCATCAATGCTGAAAAGAAAAAGTACATATAATGGGGATGCTTAGAAATTCAAAGAAAAGTTGCAGAGTTTCTGAATAAGAGGTAGGAAAGAGATGAACCCTTCTGAATCTTCGTAATCTCAAGTTTCAGCAAAGTCAACAAACTCAAAACCTCTTTCCATTTTTTTTCCAAGTCCAAGAACTCAGAGCAGCCTTTGTCCAGCAGGGACAGATTGGTTCCAGCTGCTCCTCTCTAAGCTTTTGCTTTCTGACTAGCAACCCAGATGGTTGCTAACACCCAGGAGTGAAATGGAGTTGCTGGAACTCGCTGCTTGGCTCTTGCGATATGTGTCACTTGCCTGATTTTCTTTTTGGTGTGGAAGAAAAGTCACACAGGGGAAGGCTTCTCCCTGCCCAACTCCCCTTCCCATGATTGGGAATGGGCTGCAACGAAACCCCAAGGATGCCCTTGCATCTCTCTCCAAGATAAGGGGCTTTGATTCCGAGGCTGGTCATCTCTAGGCCAGGTTCTGCATCTCAGAGCCTCTCCTCGGCCTTTCTTAGTTCTTCACGTCATGGAGCCACTTTTGGTTGTTTATTACTGTCGTACAAGACAGATATCCTCTTGCTTTAGGACTGGAGAGCAGGTACTGAGGATGTTGACCTAACTTGAGATATTGGTTGAATTCTAGTGAATGAGAAAATCCTGGGGTCAGAACATACTTCAATTGGAAGGCTTCCAATGCCCCCAGCATATAACACCAAAAAGCAAGACATGGAAATGTAAAAATGCAATAAATTGGATTACCTGAGGTCAGGAGTTCGAGACCAGCCTGGACAACATGGCAAAACCCAGTCTCTACTAAAAATACAAAAATTAACCGGGTGTGGTGGCATGTGCCTGTAGTCCCAGCTATTCAGGAGGCTGAGGCAGGAGAATCGCTTGAACTTGGGAGGTGGAGGTTGCAGTGAGCCAAGATTGCACCACTGCACTCCAGCCTGGGCAACAGAGCAAGACTCTGCTTAAAAAAAAGAAAAAAGAAAAAAGTAATAAATGCCCTCGGATATGATTACTATTATTTTACACTAAATGATCCATGGGTGGCTTTGTGATCCTCTCTAGAGAGTGATCCTCACTCCTCTCCCCAACACCCAGCTCTAATGCAGCCAGCTTGGCTACCCTGGCTGATATTCATACCTTTGGAAGTGCTGTTTGGGGGAAAGATATTATCTCCATAAATTCATTGCAAAAACATATTATCTAGGACACAAGAAGCAGTATAGGACATTTATCTGATGGTAAGCCTTAGCACTAATTTCTTAGATAAACATTCCATGAGCCATACTTTTTGACAGGGTGCCCTTTTGAGTCTAGGAGCATTGCCATGAACAAAAGATGGGGAAAAACCCTGACCTTGTATAACTTAAACAATTCTAATAAGGAGAGTCCGACAAAACCAAAACAAGTCAACATATGTTAAGTATTCCTTATCAAAATGTTTGGGACCAGAAGTGTTTCAGATTTCAGATTTTTTCAGATTTTGGAGTGTGTGTGTGTGTGTGTGTGTGTGTGTGTGTGTGTGTGTGTGTGTCAGAGTCTCACTGTAACCCAGGCTGGAGTTACAGTGATGTGATCTTGGCTCACTGCAACCTCTGCCTCCTGGGTTGAAGAGATTCTCCTGCCTCAGCCTCCTGAGTAGCTGGGATTACAGAGGTGCACCATCACATCCGGCTAATTTTTGTATTTTTAGTAGAGATGGGGTTTCACCATGTTGCCCAGGCTGGTCTTGAACTCCTGACCTCAGG
Source organism: Rhinopithecus roxellana (assembly GCF_007565055.1). Lineage (NCBI taxonomy): Eukaryota > Metazoa > Chordata > Mammalia > Primates > Cercopithecidae > Rhinopithecus > Rhinopithecus roxellana. Next base: position 73,244,190 of record NC_044559.1, read on the forward strand.
TGATCCATCTGCCTCAGCCTCCCAAAGTGCTGGGTTTACAGGTGTGAGCCACCGCACCTGGCCATGATTTTGGAATATTTGCATTTACATAATGAGATATCTTGGAGAAGGGCCCCAGGTCTAAACATGAAATTAATCTGTGTTTCATATGCATCTTATATGGGCCTGAAGGTAAACTTTATACACTGCTTTTAATAATTTTGTGCCTAAAACAAAGTTTTGACTGCAATCCATTACATGAGGTAAAGTGTGGAAATTTCCACTTGTGACGTCATGTTGGCACTCAAAAAGTTTTGAATTTTGGAGCATTTCAGATTTTTGGATTAGGGATACTCAACCTGTTTTATATATATATATATATTTTACTTTTTAGAACAGTTTGAGGTTCACACCCAGACTGAGTGGAAAATACAGAGAGTCCTCATGTACCTCCTGCCGCTACATATGTGCAATGTCCCCCACTACTGACCTCTCACACCAGAGGATCCATTTGTTACAGCTGATGAACTTGCATTGACATGTCATCATCATCCAGAGACAATAGTTTACTTAGGTTCTCTCATGATGTTGTACATTCTGTGAGTTTGGACAAATGTGTAATGACCAGGTACCCACCATTATAGTGTCAAACAGAATAGTTTCCTGCCTTGAAAATCCCGCCCTCTGCCTATTTATCGCTCCCTCCTGCCAAGCCCTGACAAACACTGATCTTTTTTGCTGTCTCCATACTTTGGCCTTTTCCAAAATGTCATATAGTTGGAATCATACCATCTATCACCCTTTCAGATTGGCTTCTTTCACCTAATAATATGCATTTAAGTTTCCTGCATGTCTTTTCTTGATTGGATAGCGCATTTTTTTTTTTGCACTGAATAATATTCCATTATCTGGATGCACCACAGTTTAGTTATTCATGTATTCACCAAAGAACATCTTAGTTGCTTCAATTGTAAAAAAGCTGCTACGAACATCCACATGTAAGATTTTGTGCAGACATAAGTTTTCAACTCTTTTGGGTAGGAGTGTGATTGCAGATCACATGGTAAGAGTATGCTTACTTTGTAAGAAATGCCAAACTGGGCCAGGTGTGGTTCTTTATACCTGTAATCCCAACACTTTGGGAGGCCAAGGTGGGAGGATTGCTTAAGGCCGTAGGTTCAAGAAAAGCCTGGGCAATATAGTAAAACCCCATCTCTACAAAAAAATTTAAAAATTAGCCAAGTGTGGTGGCACATGCCTGTGGTCCCAGCTACTTGGGAGGCTAAGACGGGAGGATCACTTGTGCCCGGGAGTTAGAAGCTGCAGTGAGCTGTGATCAAGTCACTGCACTCCAACCCAGGCAACAGAGTGAGACCCTGTCTGAAAAACAAAACAAAACAAACAAACTGCCAAATTGTCTTCCAAAATGGCAGTTTCATTTTTTGTATTCCTACCAGCAATGAAGGAAAGTTCCTGTTGCCCCACATCCTCATCAGCATTTGGAGTTGTCCATGTTTTGGATTTTGGCCATTCTAATAGATGTGTAGTGGTATCTCATTGATGTTTTGATTTGCAATTTCCTAGTGATATATGATGTACAGCATATTTTCATATGCTCATTTGCCATCTGTCTTATTCTGTTTTCTGCTGTGGTAATAGAATACCACAGACTGGGTAATTTCAAAAGAAATGAAGCATTTTTTTTGGCTTATGGCTCTGGAGGCTGGGAAATACAAGATTGAGGGGCCACATCTGGTGAGGGCCTCTTACTGTATCATAACACGCAGCCAGGAAGCACGCACGAGAGACACAGCAAAAGAGGACTGAACTTCACCCTTTTATCAGGAGTACAGTCCTGTGATAACTACCTCAAGCCCACAATAACACGAATTCCTTCAGGAGGGCAATGCCTTCATGACCTAATCACAAGTCTTAAAGGTCCTGCCGCTCAACACTATTACCATAGCAATGAAATTTCAGCCTGAGTTTTGGAGGGGACATTCAAGCTGTAGTACCATCTGTAGATCTTTTGTTGGTGACATGTCTCTTCAGATCTTTTGCCCATTTTTATGTTTTATTTTTGAGATAAGGACTCGCTCTGTCACCTGGGCTGGAGGGCATGTTTCCATAACATTATATAACTTCCTGTAACAAATTTCAAGTGACTGCTTTGAATTTAATTGCATGAATGTAAAATAAGTTTGAAAACCAACCCCTAGTTATTGGCTACTTTAGTACCACATTTTCCTCCTTGAACAACACTGCCATAAATATATGTTGGGTTTTTTTTCTTTTTTTTAGAGATGAGATCTCACCATGTTACCCAGGCTGGTCTTGAACTCCTGGGCTCAAGCTATCCTCCCACATTGGCCTCCCAAAGTGCTGGGTTTACAGGCATGAGCCACTGCGCCCAGCCAATATATGGCTATCATCCTCGAAAGAGTTTATACCTGCATAGTGAGCTCTCTCTGAAGCCCTTATCCTGGCTGCTTCCTCCTCATCTTTAACTTAAATACTACCTCCTCATAAATGCCTTCTCTTACCTCTCTATTTTATTAAGTTCTCCCTTTGTCATCCAACAAATATAGTTTGTTTGGCTGTTTATTTTCTGTCACTTTCACCAGACTTTCCATGAGGAATCCTGGGCTGTGCACAGTGTCTGACATAGCATAGATGCTTAGTAAATATTTGCTGAGTGATTATATAAATGAAGGAAAGAATGAATACATGCTGATACCTCAGGTTGAACTCCTAAAATGGAACTGATGGAGCAAAGGCTAAGCCACATGTGTAATTATTACTTAATTTCTCCCCAAACCTTCAACAGATTTCACACTAGCACTTACACAGATGCTTGCATCTCTTTCCAGCTGGCCAGAGTACGGCTCTGTTTACACCCTGTACTTTGGATCCTGGCCCACCGTGGTCTTCCATGGATATGAAGCAGTGAAGGAAGCTCTGATTGATCAGGGTAATAAATCCCTTGGCAGAGGACATATTCTACTTATTGTTGATGCCCAGAAAAGATATGGTATGTTTCAAATCAAAATACAGGTTTTCTTTGGCACCTGAATATTTAGCAAAAAATTTTGATCAACTAATTCAACGGTGTCTGTTCTGCACTAAGCAACTGACTAGATGCTACCATACTGCAATGCAATTCTGACAGTAACTACCCAGAGTTAGCATAGACTCCAGAGATCAAGGACACAGTCCCCAAAAAGACTGCCCTCACCTCAGATGCCAGCTGCAAGTTCAAGGGTCCCCAGGTCACCCATATTTCTGATCAACTGACTAAAACAAATCAGGGTTTCCCATGACCCTTTCAGGTATGATAATTTGCTAGAACAACTCACAGGACTCAGGAAGGTGCTATACTTACAGTTTTATTCTATAAAGGATACAAATAAAGAATCCCATAAGGTGAGGCCTGGGAGGCTCTCAAATGCAGAGCTTCTGTATCCTCTACCTTGGAAACATAATGTGTTACCCCCGTGGCCCACCAATGTGTTCAGCAACCAGGAAGCTCACCTGAGCCTCAGTGCCTAGAGTTTTTACTAGGGCCTCATTACATGGGCATGATTGATCGAATCATTGGCCATGTAATTGAATTCATGAACTCAGTCTCCAGCCTCCTCTCCTCCATGGAGGTTGAGAGTTCAGGCTGATATCACTAGGCTCAAAGCCCCAACCCTCTAAACATATGGCTGGTCTTTCTGGCATGGCTGGCCTCCATCTTAAAACTATCCTGGAGTCCACCTGAGTCATCTCATTGGCACATACTCAGGTGTGATCCCAGGGATCCACCATATTCCAAAGACACTTTTTTCTTTTTTTGAGATGGACTCTCGCTCACTGCAACCTCCACCTCCCAGGTTCAAGTGATTCTCCTACCTCAGCCTCCCAAGTAGCTGGGATTACAGGCATCTGCCCCCATGCTAATTTTTGTATTTTTAGGAGACAGAGTTTCACCATGTTGGCCAGGCTGGTCTCAAACTCCTGGCCTCAAGTGATCCACCTGCCTTGGCCTTTCAAAGTGCTGGGATTACAGGTGTGAGCCACTGCGCCCAGCCTACCAATGACACTTCTAACACTCAGGAAATTCCAAGGGTTTAGAAGCTCCCACAAACTATGAACAAAATATATATAATATGTTTGTTTGTTTAATTATATGACAACAGATGCTCTGGTAGCTCCACTGAGATGAACATCAGAAACAGACCCCAAGTATCCTGCAAGTTAACGCTGTGAATCTAATTGAGATAAAAACAATCTGAGAACCTTTGAAATAAGAATTGTTACCCAGAGGTCTCAGGGTTGAGGGAGCTGGAGCATTCATGCTTGGGGTATAGTTTCCCACGACACACAGGATGCAGTGGCACCGTGGCCACAACAGAAGACAATGACTAGACATAAAAATAACTGTGCTTTCAATGATAGCCTGGGCACTAGGGGGATGGAGAGGAGGTAGGGTCAAATCAGGGGCGTCACACACAGGGAGCTATAATGGTACCAGTCATGTTTTAGTTCTTTAGTTGGATAATAGGCTCACAATAATTCCTTTTGTTGTTATGCTTCAAAATTTAGATGTGTTACATATATTCCTTTAGATGTATCAAGTAACACACAATAAAAAAATTTAGGACAGTCTGAAAGTCTCCTCCAAACCACTTAAAATTATAAAATTGCAAGTCCTGGAAAAGTAGAAACTAAATTCTTTCAAAGCATATTTATGAATCATTAATTAAATACAATGCAGTGTATTTAGTGCTACAAGAGAAGTGAGTTTTGGTCTCTCTCACATAAGATCAAGGTACATTTGTTTACTAAAGAAGCAACGAATTCTTATCACTGAGTTTACGAGAAAAGAAAAAAATAAAAAAAGAAGTAACTAAGCTCTCCTTCTACAACCTCCCTTTTTGAAAAACAAGTTGATTATATTGGGTGTGCATGACCTTTTATATTAATTTTAAAACTGGAGATGGAGGTCACTGGGCTGGATTGCACTGAAGATGGGAAAAATCGTTGGTCTAAAACTTGCAGTTTTGGTAACTCTGAAAAAATTGGTTTCCAAACTTTCCATAAAATTCTTGTTAACCACACCTTACTAGCCTGTAATGGGAACAGATAATTCAGCCCTTCTTTCCACTAACCTTTCTATTTTAGAAAATAACAGAGAAAAGAGCCATTCATTGATGTTTTAGTTTTCCTTCTCTATTAGTTCCCTAGGGCAGCCATAACAAAGTATCAAAAATTTGGCGGCTCGGCTCGAACAACAGAACCTGATTGTGTCACAGTTTGGGAGGCTGGAAATCTGAGATCAAGGTGTCAGCACAGTTGGTTTCTTCTGAGAGCTGTGAGGGAGAATCTGTTCCATGCCTCTGCCTTAGCTCCTGGTGGCTTTCTGGTAATTTTTGGAGTTCCTTGGCTTGTAGGGGCATCACCCTGAGCTCTGCTTTCATGTTCATGTGACATTCTCCCCATGTGCATGTCTGTCTCTGTGCCCAAATGTCCCTGTTTTATAAGGACAGTCATATTGGCTTAGGGCCCACCTGTGATCTCATTTCAACCTGACCTCTGTAAAGATCCTGTTTCCAAATAAGTTCACATTCACAGATACTGGGGGTCAGGGCACCAACATTTTTTTGCGGGGGGGAAACAATTCAATAAATAATACCTTAGTAAATGGAATAACTGCTAAAATACTAAATAGCTTTCTGAGATCTTTATTATTTTTTGTTATTTATTTACTTATTTATTTAAGAGACAGGCTCTTGTTATATTGATCAGGCTGGTTTCACAGTCCTGGGCTCAAGAAATCCTCCTGCCTCAGCCTCCCAAGTAGCTGGGACTAAAGGCAAGTGCCACCACACCTGGCTAATTCTTGTAGAAATGGGGTCTTACTATGTTGTCCAGGCTGCTCTTGAACTCCAGAGCTCAAGCAGTCCTGCTGCCTTGGCCTCCCAAAGTGCAGGGATTACAGGCATGAGCCACCATGCCTGCCCTGTTTTCTGACATCTTTAAACAGCTATAACATAGTGCTCCATATTCCTGAAATATACATCTAGCTAATCAAGTTGTTGAAACCTTTCCTGGTAAATATTGACTCAATATTTTGCCTCATTTCTTTTTTTTTAAGTTGAGATTGGGTCTCACTATGTTGCCCAGGCTGGTGACTCCTGGGCTCAAACAATCTTCCTACCTTGGCCTCCCAAAGAACTGGGATTACAGGTGTGAGCCACTATGCCTGACCTCTCATTTCTTTTCTTTTTTCTTTTTCTTTCTTTTTTTTTTTTTTTTTGAGATGGAGTCTCACTCTGTCACCCAGGCTGGAGTGCAGTGGCGCAATCTCGGCTCACTGCAAGCTCCGCCTCCTGGGTTCACGCCATTCTCCTGCCTCAGCCTCTGGAGTAGCTGGGACTACAGGCGCCCGCCACCACGCCCGGCTAATTTTTTGTATTTTTAGCAGAGACAGAGTTTCACCATGTTAGCCAGGATGGTCTCGATCTCCTGACCTTATGATCCGCCCGCCTCAGCCTCCCAAAGTGCTGGGATTTCAGGCGTGAACCACTGCGCCCGGCCTCATTTCTTAATCTTTGCATTTTTATCTCATTGACAGATGGCAACAGATCAAACTCTTACTTTATTTTATTCATTTGAGCCACATACCAATATTAGATGCTATTGTTCATTCACTGAAATGCAAAGTTTAAAATAACTTATTGCTCTTAGAGGCACGGATAAACAGCCCCTAATGCCTTACCTGTGGGAGCACAGATACTATAACATTTTTGGAAAGTAATCTAGTAGTATTTATTGACATATAAATTGTAGAGACCTATGGGAGAATCTGGTTTACATAAATAGGAACAACCCTTTATGCAATGATGCAACCCATCCATGCACTCACACAGACACACTGGGGTGTGGAGGGCATTGCTTCCTTGAAAAGCACCAGAATTACAGGGACACAGGTATGAGAGAAGTAAATATACTTAAAAATAGATATATTTACATAAATACATAATATGTTATAGCATAAATTTACAATTTATAATATATAAATATTATAAATATTATATATATTATATATTAATAACCATAATGTAAATATAGGATATACAAGTATATGTTACATAAATAAATAATGTATTTTATTTTTGAGACAGGGTCACCATGGCTGGAGTGTAGTGGCACCATCATGCCTCAGGTGATCCTCCGACCTCAGACTCTCGAGTAGCTGGGACTACAAGCACCATGCCCAGCAAATTTTTGTAGTTTTAGTAGAGACGGGGTTTCACCATATTGCCTACGCTGGTCTCGAACCCCAGGACTCAAGTGGTCCCCCTGCCTCAGCCTCCCAAAGTGCTGGGATTACAGGCGTGAGCCACTGCGCCCAGCTAAATAAATATATTTTAAATGTATACATATATATTCACAAGTTTCTCCATAAAGAGTGAGGAGACACGGGAGAGCCTTCCAGGTATCTCTTGTTATGTGACAAACCTCCCCAAACTCCGTGATGTAAAGCAACCGGCATTTTTCGTCCTCGTAAGTTCTGTGGGTCAGGAGTCTAAACGGGGTAGTGCAAATGGCTTTTCCCTGATCCACTAAGCCTGGGGCCTCAGCAGACATCCAAATTTTTTCCACCCTGAACAGCTGCATGGATTCAAATGGCTGAGGGCTGGAATCCTACTGAGGCTTCTTCACTTACAAGTCTGGCTTCTGAGCGGGGATGACCTCAAAGCTGAGGTCAGCTGGGAGCATCAACCCGAGCATCTTCATGGCCTGCCCACCTCATGGCTTAGCGCCTGGAACCCAGGAGGGAGCCTCCTAGGAGACATCTAGAGAGCGAGGCAGAGGCTGCGAAGCTTCTACCTACCAAACCTCAGAATGTATGGCCACCGTCTATTCATTGCAAGCAACTCCCAACAGCCAACCCAAATTCACGGTGAGAGGAGTAAGGCCTCTCCTCTTGATGGGTAGGTGGTGTCCACACTGCAGGAGAGCAGGAGGGACAGGGGATATTGCTGCCAGGCAGATGAAGGGGACCTCTGAGCAGCCTAGGAAACACCAGCCCCAGCGGTGGGAAGGACACCAGGAGACGGGGAGACTCAGAAGCCAAGGAAGAAGAGTTGTCAGCTGGGTTCATGGACCATAGGTGTGGATTTGGCCAAGCAGGTGGTGTTCACATCCTTAGCAGGAACCATGTCAGTAGAGCGAGGGCGGAGCTGGGCTGCAGTGGGATGAAGAATGAATGGGAGGACTTCTGCTCCCATGCACAGTGAATGGCGGAATGACTTTCTCATCAAAACTACTATTACATTTGGATAAAATATTCTTTCCATGGGCAGAAAACTTTGTTTTCTTTTGTCTTTTGGGATGGGGTCTTGCTTTATTGCCCCCTGCTGCAGTGGTGCAATCATGGTTCACTGTGGCCCTGGCCTCCTGGCCTCAAGCCATGCTCCCACCTCAGCCTCCTGAGTAGCTGGGACTATAACCACGTGCCACCACACCTGGCTAATTTTTTATTATTATTTCTGGAGCTGCTGTCTCACTATATTGCTGAGGCTGGTCTCAAACTCCTGGCCTCAGGCTGTCCTCCCACCTCAACCTCACAGAGTGTTGGAATTACAGGCATGAGCCACTGCACCCAGCTCAAGCAGAAAACCTTTAATATTTATAAGTATTACAATAAATATAATTTGAGGACTTCCAGTTTTAGCTTGGAGAAGTAAAAAGCTAGAAGAGCATTGCTCTACCCATACAAGAAAAAAAAAAAAAAAAAAAAAAAAAAAACACCTCAACAGTAAATTAACTTTTCTTGAATTCATCAGAGAACTGAGGATTCAGGGAAAGGTGTAACCTGAAAGACAGGAAAGACAGGCGACACAGGGCTGGAACACGTGCTGGCCTGGGAAAAATAGCACCCTTGCACAGTATAAGGTGATTCAGCTAAAAATGTTTCATGAATTGCTAACGGCCAAGTGAGGGCTGGCAAGAATATGTGAAGCCCTAGGCAGGAGAACAAACCTAAGGAAACAGAAGAGGCTTATCTCCTCTCGTAGCCCTTTCCTCGGTGTGCACTACCAGACTCCCACCGGGACGATCAGGGACAACTCTGAGAGGCTTGCCATGGTGCTTGCTGGGGAAGAAGAGTGGCCACTGCTGGAACTCCTCCGATTCCAGGCAGAGTTGTCTCTCCTACTTGCCCTATGGGGCAAAAAGCCTTCATCGGTTAGGCAAAGGGCATCAAAGCTGTAGTCTGGGCTGGGCACGGTGGCTCATGCCTATAATCCCGGCAGTTTGGGAGGCCGAGTTGGGAGAATAGCTTGAGTCCACGAGTTTGATACCAGCCTGGGCAACATAATGAGCCCTTGTCTCTACAAAAAAAAAAAAAAAAAAAAATTAGCCGGACGTGGTGGCGAGTGCCTGTAGTCCCAGCTGCTTCGATCCTTTGAGCCTGGGACAAAGGATCTGCTGAGGCTGCAGCAGAGTCTTGATGGTGCCACTGCACTCCAGCCTGGGAGACAGAGCAAGACAATGCCTCACAACAAACAAAAAGAAACAAAAAGCAAAACACCCTTCACATAGCTCATGATTATAGTCAGTCCCTGGAAAACACAACTGTCTCCCTCTCCCTCCATCGTATTTGCCTGGCATATACTCCAACCTCGGAAGAATTCAACCACCTGTCTTCTCTGTGTTTGTGCTCAGAAAATGAGCCCTTCTAGAGAAATTCTCACAAGAATTAGACCAGCTTCCCTTTACATTTATACTTGCAGACCTCAACTAGTGTCTTGATCGGCTCAGTTAGTTCCTCTATTTTGCTCACTTTTCCATTCCCAGAGACTCCTTATTTCTCCTACTAACCCCCCATTATGCACTTGCACTCTCAGAGCTATTGAATCATAACACGTTTTTTAAAAATAGGCTGGGTGCGGTGGCACACGCCTGTAATCCCAGCACTCTGGCAGGCCGAGGAGGATGGATCACCTGATATCAGGATATTGAGACCAGCCAACATGGTGGAACCCCGTCTCTACTAAAAATACAAAAATTCGCTGGGCGTGGTGGCAGGCGCCTGTAATCCCAGCTACTCGGGAGGCTGAGGCAGGAAAACCACTTGAACCTGGGAGGCAAATGTTGCAGTGAGCCAAGATCACGCCACTGCACTCCAACCTGGGCAACAGAGAAAGACTGTCTCAAAAAAAAATAGAGGCATCACCAAGGAACCTTCTCTCCTCTTCAACATTTTACCTATAGGTCTAGCTGCCTCTACACCCATATTCTCCTTTTTTCCTCTAATTGCAACTGAAAAAGGGTACCTTCTCCTGACAGGGAGAAGCTCCATCTGTGCCCTAGGTCCTGCAGCATCTCACCTGCCCGAGAATCTGACCTCTTGGGTAATGCCGTCTCCCTCAGGGATGATCCATTTTTCTCTGGGCTTGACCTGAGAACCATTTCTCTCCTGTCTCTCATGGGCCCTTTTTCTTCAACAGTTTTAGGGTGCTGCAGGCTGGACTTCCTACACTCCTTTAACAGCTGTCTTCTGGTAGGATCAGCCAAAGGGAGGCAATGGCAAGAGAGTGGGGAGTGGAGGAGAGAGGAGGCCAGGGCTGGCATATCCCCCAAGGCTGTATATCCCCCGGAGCTCCAGCTCCTTCAGGCTGTCCTGCTTTGGTTCCAGCTCTTGTCAGGTAACCCAGCCCCTGAACTCCAAGGATGCCAACTCCTCCTTTCGTGCCTCCACTGGGAGGTGGTGGCCACTTTCTGCTGCTAATCATCACCAGGTTGGCTTGCTGCCCCTGATGTAGCCTCTCAGTGTTTCCATCTCCTTTATGCCAATTCCCTGGATTGAGTTTCCTGTTTTAAATATTTAGGCCAAGCACAGTGGCTCACTCCTATAATTTCAGAACTTTGAGAGGCTGAGATGGGAGGATTGCTTGACCCCAGGAGTTCAAGATCAGCCTGGGTGACATAGCAAGACCTTTTCTCTACAAAACATTTTAAAAATTAGCTGGGTATGGTGCCATGCACCTGTATCCCAGCTACTCGGGGGGCTAAGGTGGGAGGATTGCTTGAGCCCAGGAGCTGAAGGCTGCAGTAAGCTAGGGTTATGCCACTGCACTCCAGCCTGGGCGACAGAGGGAGACTATATCTCTTAAAAAAAGGAGGTAGGGATACACAGTGGCTCACATCTATAATACCAGAACTTTGGCAGGCTGAGGTGGAAGGATCACACGAGGCCAGGAGTTCGAGACTAGCTTGGCCCAGATAGTGAGCCCCCCCCATCTCTAAAAAAAAAAAAAAAAAAAATGAAGAGAAAAATGCTCTCTTCCAATCACATCTAACAATTTTCAGGCCAGGAGTGGTGGCTCACACCTATAATCCCAGCACTTTGGAATTTGGGATCATTTGATCTCAGGAGTTTGAGAAAATAACAATTCTCATTATTATTATGACAGCTAACATTTATGAGTACCTTTTATGTGCCAGATATTCTACTAAGGATTTTGCATGCATTATCATATTTAGTCAACGTAATAGTCCCATGAGGAAGATACTACTTTTTGTTTTCATTCTTCATGTGAAGTGATTGAGGCAATCAAAGTTGAATAGGCTGGGCTCAGTGGCTCACACCTGTAATCCCAGCACTTTGGGAGGCTGACTTGGGGGGATGGCTTGAGCCCAGGAGTTTGAGAGCAGGCTGGTCAACGTGGTGAGACCCTGTCTCTACTAAAAACTACAATAAATAAATAAATAAATAAATAAGTATATAAATAAATAGCTGGGCGTGGTGGTGTGTGCCTGTAGTCTCAGCTACTTGAGAGGCTGAGATGGGAGAATCACCTGAACCCGGGAGGTTGAGGCTGCAGTGAGCCGAGATCACACTGTAGCACTCCACCCTGGGTGACAGAGTGAGACCCTGTCTCAAAAACAATCAAACCAACAAACAAAAGTTAAGTAACTTGCCCAAAGAAGAAAGTGTTGGAGATAAGATTTGAATGTAATTTGCTTAGTTCAAGAGCCCATACCACTAAGCATATTGCCTCAACACACTAACATTTATTTTTATGTACTGTCTCCCAGATATTATCCATATACATGCGTATTTTACACAGTTGTATTTGTAGTATACAGACATTTTTTCTTTTCTTTCTTTTTTTTTTAATTAGAGACAGGGTCTCACTATGTTGCTCAGACTGGTCTTAAACTCGTGGGCTCAAGGAATTTGCCCACCTCAGCCTCACAAATTGCTGAAATTACAGGTGTGAGCCACCATGCCCAGCCCAGAAATTTTTGCCTACTGATTTCTTCTAAAATGTTATTAACATTTCTGATATTTCTACATAGTTTTCATAATTATCATTTTCATAGTTGGTTAAGTTTTCCTAATACTGGTTTATTATAACAATGCAAACTGTTACCCAATTATTAGAACTTAGATTGTTCACAGATTTCTTAAATTAGTATTGATGGTGTGAAAGGAAAATAAATCCTGGAACCCCAAACTCTCTAAGCCAAAGGGAAACGTCAAGCTGGGAACTGCCTCCATTTTGGTTCCTAAATAAGATGGCTACAGAGATGAACAGCTACATCCCTCCCTCACATTCTGCCTGCGAGGAAATTCCTTATGGGTTCCAAGGTCTTTACCCTAAAGCGTTTCTGTTAAAGTTCACCATGGCAATGTAAACTGATAGCTTATCTTCACAGATGGTAGACACAGGACAGAACTCAAATCATCACATCCCTGTGCCTACCTGAGACAAATGCATATCTGATTGTCTCCTCTGACCTGTTGTCTACATTATCTTATGTAAAAATACAGTTTCACTGAGCCAGATGAAGGCATGAATGACTATTTCCCCCCGTTCCCCCCACATGAAAATTGTGTATTTCTGAATATCCCACCTGATATGGTTTGGCTCTGTGTCCCCACCTAAATTTTATGTCAAATTGTAACACATGTCAGGGGAGGGGCCTGGTGGGAGGTGATTGGATCATGGGGGCAAATTTCCCCCTTGCTGTTCTTGTGATAGTGAGTTCTCACAAGAACTGATTATTTAAAAGTATGGCACTTCCCCTTTTGCTCTCTTTCTCTCTCCTGCCACTATGTAAGATGTGCCTTGCTTCCCCTTTGCCTTCCACCATGATTGTAAGTTTCCTGAGGTCTCCCCTGCTGTGTGGAACTGTGAGTCAATTAAACCTCTTTTCTTTATAAATTACCCAGTCTCAGATAGTTCTTTATAGCAGTGTGAAAACAGACGAATACACTGCTCTTTCCCTTTTAAATACTGAAGCCCTCAAAATCATCTTTGGAGAAAGGCATAGACCTGTCTTCTGCGCACACCTCCTTAACTTGGGCAAATAAACCTGCTGGAATGATTTGAGACTTGCCTCAGTCATTCTCCTTGATTGATAATAGCATTGTAGTGTACATCTTATACCTTCTGTTGAATTATTTCTTTTTTTTTTTGAGAAGGAGTCTCGCTCTGTCGCCCAGGCTGGTGTGCAGAGGCGCAATCTCGACTCATTATAAGCTCTGCCTCCCGGGTTCATGCCATTTTCCTGCCTCAGCCTCCCAAGTAGCTGGGACCACAGATGCCCACTACCACACCTGCCTAATTTTTTTGTATTTTTTGTAGAGACGGGGTTTCACCGTGTTAGCCAGGATGGTCTCGATCTCCTAACCTTGTGATCCACCCACCTTGGCCTCCCAAAAGGCTGGGATTACAGGCATGAGCCACCGCGCCCGGCCTGAATTATTTCTTTGTATAAATTCATAAGACAGCAATTAATGGATCAAAGATAATTTTAATGGTTTTTGCTGTAAATGTTGCTTTAATTTCCAAAATATATAGTGATACGCAAAGTGATCAAATGAATGCATCAAATTTGCCACAAGCTTGATTTCTCTAGGTACTATAATTTTTAAGTGCTTGCCAATTTTGTAGATGTGGGATGAATTTTTTTTTTTTTGAGACAGAGTCTCACTCTGTTGACCAGGCTGGAGTGCAGTGGTGCAATCTCAGCTCACTGCAACCTCCACCTCCCAGGTTCAAGCGATTCTCCTGCCTCAGTCTCCCGAGTAGCTGGCACTATAGGTGTGCACCACCATGCCTGGCTAATTTTTTTTTTTTTTTTTTAGTAGAGACGGGGTTAGGGATGAATATTTTAAAAATTATGTATTGAACATCTTCCATGTGGAAGGTGAGAGACTATCATGTGTCACAGGAAGTATCTGGAGGGGTGAGCCAATCCTGTAACTTCATACTAGGTTATAGGAGATCAAAATCTAGAATAAGGAATTGCACAAGTAAACAAATGATTACAACAAGGGAGAAAATATAAATTGCATGAAAGCATTACAAAGTAAAGTTAAAGGAGAGATTACCTCCAGTAGAGAAGTACAGGAAAGACTTCAAAGAGAAGGTTTTTGAGACGGCTCTTAAAGTGATAGCTAGAAACTCAAGCAAAAAGAGCAAAAGCACAACTGTACGCACGAGGGAAAGAATGAGCAAAATGAGGACGCAAAACAGCGCAGATGAGTTTAGTGAACAGCTATGCTTGGCCCATCACGCACGGAGTGGGAGTCGAGAGAGATGCAGTGATGGCGGAAAGGCTGAGATTTTAAAGACATCAGTATTGTTCCTGTAATTTGGTTTTCAGTAATCTGGCAACTCTGTGGAGTTAGAGGGCCGAGAGAGGAAACCTGTCTGAGACAAGTGTAACTTTTTAGATTTCTGAAAATGTTAGAACCTGAAGTATAGTGGTGTAGTATGGATTGGCAGGAAAGGAAAGATGAGAATGACATTTTGGAGATGGAATCAATCAATAAAACTTAGCAAAGGCAGATACGTAAGGTGAAGGGCAAGAAGGATGAGAAGATGCCCCTAAGATTTGGATTTGGGAGCACTAGACATTGATGGTGCATTAAGAGAAATAGGAGGCCCCACAGCAGTGGCTCACACTTGTAATCCCAGCACTTTGGGAGGCTGAGGTAGGAGGATTGCTTGAGTCCAGGATTTTGAGATCAGCATGGGCCAATAGTGAGACCCCGTCCCTGCAAAAATTAGCCAGGTGTGGTGGCTGTACCTGTAGTCTCGGTTACTTGGGAGGCTGAGACAGGAGGATCATTTGAGCCCACAAGGTCAAGGCTGCAGTGAGCTATGATGGCACCACTGCACTCCAGCCTGAGTGACAGAGTGAGACCCTGTCTCCCAAAAAAAGTGCAACTTTAAAAAAATTTATTTACAATTTTAAAAGAAAGAAAAAAAGAGAAATAGGAAATTTAGGAGATATTGTTCAAAGGAAGAAATAAGCATTGGTATGAAACATGCTGGGTTCCTTTGCTCCACTCTTTCTTCTTTTTCAGATGAAGGTAACATTAGCTATAGTAAATTCTGAGGACTATAGAAACATAAACCCCATATTGATTTGCTTCAAAGTTGCTTATCCTCTAATAGAGAAAAATCACATATAGAACTGAACTAAAGCAGAAGTTAGAGATTAAAGGTTAAAAAAAAAGGAACCCAGGAAGTGGGTTTGTGAGATCATATACCAGTTTCGACTTTTTTTTTTTTTTTTTTTTTCCTTAACAAAACCAGACAGAGAACCCTTCCATTCTTGGGAATTTTCTCCACCTGCCAACCATCCCCCTTGTCCACCTTTTCTGCCTCCTTTGACCAGAACTTGGATTTTATTTTCTTTATAACTAACATTTCAGCCCAAACCACAGATCCGCTGTTAAATTCCCAGCTCTTAATCCCTGATAAGGGGCACTGGAAACTTGAGGGACAGCTGAGCTCTATGATACAAAGTACTTTTTTGCTCATTGCTTCTCTCCTAGGACTGCTTTTCAGGAACGGAGAGAAGTGGAAACAATCGCGACGCTTCTCCCTTATGATCCTGAGCAACTCTGGGATGGGAAGAAAAACACTGAGGAGGCCGGGCGCGGTGGCTCAAGCCCGTAATCCCAGCACTTTGGGAGGCCGAGACGGGCGGATCATGAGGTCAGGAGATCGAGACCATCCTGGCTAATACGGTGAAACCCCGTCTCTACTAAAAAATACAAAAAACTAGCCGGGCGACGAGGTGGGCGCCTGTAGTCCCAGCTACTCGGGAGGCTGAGACAGGAGAATGGCGTGAACCCGGGAGGCGGAGCTTGCAGTGAGCTGAGATCCGGCCACTGCACTCCAGCCTGGGCGGCAGAGCAAGACTCCGTCTCAAAAAAAAAAAAAAAAAAAAAAAAAAAAATAAATAAATAAATAAATAAATAAATAAATAAATAAATCTGACAGGAGGGAAGCCCAGGTCTTCAAATCCTGATGCAAGATGATTAAATTATAAATGTGGGGGCCGCTATTTTCTCACATCGGCTCAGCCCTTTGACTCCACGTTCATCCTTGCCTCTGCTCCCTACAATTTACCTGCTCCTTCCTCTTCAAGGACTGTTTCCAGTACAAGAATGAGACATTCCTCTCCCTGATGGGTTAAATGAAAATTTTAAGGCCAATTCTGGGCATACTGCTTATGAGTTAGCCATGCTCCACAGGAGCTGTTTTAAAAAAAAAAAAAAAAAGAGGCCGGGCGTGGTGGCTCATGCCTATAATCCCAGCACTTTTGGAAGCCAAGGCGGGTGGATCACCTGAGGTCAGGAGTTCAAGACCAGCCTGGTCAACATAGTGAAACCCCATCTGTACTAAAAATACAAAAAATTAGCCAGCCACAGTGGCGGGCACCTGTAATCCCAGCTACTCGGGAGGCTGAAGCAGGAGAATCGCTTGAACCCAGGAGGCGGAGGTTGCAGTGAGCCGAGATCATGACATTGCACTCCAACCTGGGCCACAGAGCGAGACTCCATCTCAACCAAAAAAAAAGTAAAGGAAACTCTTTTTTTTTTTTTTGGTGAGATGGAGTCTTGCTGTGTTGCCCAGGCTGGAATGCAGGTGTATGAACTCAGCTCACTGCAACCTCTGCCTCCCGGCTTCAAGCAATTCTCCTTCCTCAGCCTCCTGAGTAACTCGGATTACAGGCTACAGCTTCCTGAGTAGCTCGGATTGCCTGCCTTGGCCTCCCAAAGTGCTGAGATTATAGGCATGAGCCACCGTGCCCAGGCTTGCTTGCTTGCTTATTTATTTATTTATTTATTTGAGACAGGTCTCGCTCTGTCACCCAGGCTGGAGTGCAGTGGCACCATCTTGGCTCACCGCAACCTCTACCTCCCGGGTTCAAGTGATTCTCCTGCCTCAGCCTCCCAAGTAGCTGGGATTACAGGCGCTTACCACCACACCCAGCTAATATTTGTATTTTTAGTAGAGATGAGATTTTACCTTATTGGCCAGGTTGGTTTCGAACTCATGACCTAAGGTGATCCACTCACCTCGGCCTCCCAAAGTGCTAAGATTACAAGCATGAGCCACTGTGCCTGGCCTAAATATTTTCAATATATATTTCAAATGAGCTGAGTGATATATATTACACACACACACACACACACACACACACACACATTTGTTTCTGAACATATGTTTATCTGGGAGTGGGTAAAACACATGCATTTTCTCTATAGATCATTTACGCTTATATAGCACTTATTGCCAGGCACGGTGGCTCATGCCTGAAATCCCAGCACTTTGGGAGGCTGAGGTGGGCAGATCACGAGGTCAGGAGATCAAGACCATCCTGGCCAACATGGTGAAACCCTGTCTCTACTAAAAATACAAAAAAAATTAGTTGGGCGTGGTGGCACGTGCCTGTAATCCCAGCTACTCGGGAGGCTGAGGCAGGAGAACAGCTTGAACCAGGGAGTTGGAGGTTGCAGTGAGCCAAGATGGTGCCACTGCACTCCAGCAGCCTGGCAACAGAGTGAGACTCTGTCTCAAAAAAAAAAAAAAGTCATTTTTTTCCTTTTCTTTTTCTCTTTTCTTTTAGAATTAGGGTGTTGCTCTGGCACCCAGCCTGGAATGCAGTGGTATGATTAGAGCTCACTTTAGCCTTGAACTCCTGGGCTCAAGTGATCCTCCCACCTCAGCCTCCGAAGAAGCTGGGACTACAGGCACACATAACTACACCTGGCTAATTTTTTTGTAGAGATGGGGTCTGACTATGTTGCCCAGGCTGGCCACAAGTGATTATTTTACCTCAACCTCCCAGAGTGCTGGGATTATAGGCGTGAGCCACTGTGCCAGGCCATAGCCACTTTAGCCATAATGCCTTCTCAGATAGCATGTCATAGATCAATACATTACAAAAAGTTGATTACGTTTTCACATAGAAACAATTTTGTTGTTTGAAACTGGCCCTTGATAAAGGATTCTAAAGCAAATACATTATACATTAATCGTGGGTGTTGTTAAATGTATTGAACAACAACTATAGCACAGTCACCGGTCCTTAGAATACAATTGAGCATTAAATACCAGCTGGACAGAAGAAAAATATGTTAATGTATAAACACATGTAACAACTCAGAATCTGAAAATTATACTTTGAGCTTTGTAAAATTAGCATTATTTATATAAAATTCCCCTAAATATACATAAATGAAAGAAAACTACCACTCAACTATATCATATATATGCAAATTATAGCAAACATTTAATTCATAATAACCTGTTTAACCTTAAGCTCCCAGAGGGCTGGTTCCTTAGAAACTCTGTCTGAGGCAGAAATGTTGCCAGGATTTTGCAGTTACTTCTCACAGATTTCCCTGGAATCAGTTAAGGCATTTAAAATCATTCTACTTACTGAGGAGGTACATGAAAATGTACTATTCATTCTGATGGACTCTCAGAAGACTAGATGTGAATCTGGGAAGGAGAAAAAAAACATAGCCAGGTTGTTTATTTAATCCTTCACAATTTTTATTTAGCATCCATTGTGCATCAGACTTGCTTGGTAAAGGGAATAAAATGATGAGTCAGATAATACCCTACAAATTATCTCCCAATACTAGCAATGAAAAAAATTTTTTTAAATACTAATACTGGCCAGGTGCAGTGGTGCATGCCTGTAATCCTAGCACTTTGGGAGGCTGAGGTGGGCAAATTGCTTGAGCCCAGGAGTTTGAGACCACCCTGGGCAACATGGCGAAACCCCATCTCTACAGAAAGTACAAAAAAAATTATCTAGGCATGGGGGAGCATGCATGTAGTTTGAGCTACGCAGGAGGCTAAGGTGGGAGGATTGCTTAAGCCCAGGAGGTTGAGGCTACAGTGAGCCATGACAGCACCACTGCACTCCAGCCTGGGCAACAGAGCAAGACTCTGTCTCAAAAAAGAAATAGTAATAATAATAATAATAATAATACCTTGCAATTGTCTTTCATAGCACTTGTCACTGTTTAATGAAATATTATTTAATTTACTTCTGAATTCTCTACTACACTATATACTCCCAGAGGCCTGGGACAGTGTCAGTTTCCCACAGTGTGTATTACTAACAACTAGTACATGCATGGAATATTACAGGTGCACAATAAAAGAAATTTACTTACTAATTAATAATGATACAGTTTGTCAGAATGTTAAGCTAATAAAAGGGAAGATTAATAATAATACAGTCCTTGCCTTCATGGAGCTTATAGTCTAATGCAAAGATCATTCAAACAAGTGATAACAATGAAATGCTAAGAGAGGGAGTACAAGCTGCTATGGGAGGATGTGACAGGAACTAATGTGAGCCAGGGAGGGACTTCTAACCCAAGGCCCACTGGGTACATCCCTCCATGGGCAGTGATTGAACTAAGAGCTGAAGAGTGCGTAGGGATCAGTGGTGTGAAGATGGCAGAGAAAAATACACCAAGCAGGGGAACCAGATGTGCAAAGGCCCCAAGGCAGAAGAAAGCTGGGAATAAGAGGGGGAGAAAGAAAGCCGGCGTGACCAAGACCAGAACAGCAGGAGGTCAGCAGCCAGACCTCTGCCAAAGACCTGGGAGGCCATAGCAATGTTTCCTTTTTATCCCAGTAGCAATGTAAATTATTTCCAGGATCTAAGCCTTGTGTAAATAATGATCATATTTGTGACGTGGATCGGAGCCATCAACCGTGGATTCAGGGAGAGCAGCTAGGAGTCATTTCAGAGCAGGTTTCCTAGTTGCAGAGCCTGAAACAGGCATTTGTATGAGTGATTTATCAAGGCAAAGCAATCAGGAGAAACTTGTATGTATGTGGATGAGAGAAACAGGACAGAAAGGGGGAAAAGTTAGACATAGACGTGGTTTCGTGTCAAGTCTAGCTTCCCCTGATGCTTCGTTTTCTCTTGGCTGCTTTGTAGAACATCATGCAAAGGGCCATTCATTGTGGTTTTGCTTTTATAGATCAGAATTATGTCTAATGATGCTGATAAGCAGAGAGGCTTTTAAGAACTCAAAGGCTTTCATTTCAGTTTAAAAATGGAGAGGAGCTTCTGAACCCCACATTTTATATATGAGATGCTTGCCCAGGAGTGAGCCCTAATGGAATGGAGAACACATGGGTTCCATGCTGGCTTCTCATCCCCAGCCTGCCAGTACTTGACTGTGTGACCTCAAGCACGTTATTTCATCTTGCAGACTTCTATTTTCCCACTTTGAAAATGGACCAAATTCCCCAAAGGGGACTTTTAGCTCTGATATAATTTTGAATTGAAATTCAAAAATGAAATTGTAGTCTCTGGATTATCTCAAGCACATTCTCAGAGATCTGACTATAGGAAGCCAGTGTTTGTATTGCTCAACAAAATGGTGTTTGCCATTTTCACAAAACATGCAGGAGAGTGGGTGAAGCTGACAAGGAAGATGGCCCCACTAGAGTGAGGATTAAACATTTCCCCTCAACAGCAGCATTGCCAGGTAATGTGGAATAAGTCAGAATCCCCGCTACCCAGGTCCTCTCCTCGCCTCTACAGGAGAACAACCAATTAAGCCGGGAGGCTGAGGACACACTTGACCCAGCCTTCATTTTTCCTGCAGCAAAGTCCTTGGTGTTTGCAGCAAAAGAGAGAACAGGAATTCCATCAGGAGCAGAGCAACGGCTTGCTTAACAACATGTCTTTGACCTTGGGAGTCTTTTATTTTATTTTGAGACTGGGTCTCACTCGCCCAGGCTGGAGTGCAGTGGTGTGATCATAGCTTACCGCAGCCTTGACCTTCCTGGGCTCAAGTGATCTTCCCACCTCAGTCTCCCCAGTAGCTGGGACTACAGATGCGTGCCACCATGCCCAACTAATTTTTTGTGTGTTTTTTGTAGATATGGGGGTCTCCCTGTGTTGCCCAGGCTGGTCTTGAATTCCTGGGCTCAAGTTGTCCATCTGCCTCGGCCTCCTGGGAGCCTTTGTAGGCCACTTTCCATCACACATTGCGAGCACTTACAGAGCATTTCCAGGTCACATTCATGATTCATGTCTCTGCAGACGAAGTTCATGAAAGAAATTGATCATGTGATTGGATGCAACCAAAGCCGCTCCATGAAGGACAAGACAAAGCTGGGCCAGCCTGCATGAGATACAAGGATAAATCACCCTCCTTTCTTCTACTCTGCCCCATGCTGTGGCCCAGGTCCTACTCAGACAGTGCACCATCCCTAAGGTGAGATGAGTCTGGGAAATCTGACTGAGATAGAAGAGGTGCTGGGGTCCGGAAGTTTCTCAGTTCTGTTGCTGCAAGAGAGGCAGTTGAGAGTCACAGAAAGAACAGAAGGCCAGAGGGACGTGCCTGGGTTTGAAATTTGTCAGTCATGCAGTGCACTTTCAGGCCATTCTGTCACCTCTAGGGCATGTCTCTGTCTTCCTAGAATGGAGGAGGCTGACTTGGGGGCTTCCAAGGTCCCTTCCCACTCTCATCTCAAATGTATGACGGGAGCCCTGATTTCCATTCATAAGAATCTCATGGGAATGGAAATCTGATTTTTCATGGTGGATTAAAAAAGGGGGCAAGAGATGGAGATGGTACCTGCAGCTCTAGGGTAATCAAGGCAACTCTCACCTCCTTTAATCTTAATGCCATCCTCTCAGGATCACTTGTACTCAGACATTTGGGATATTGCTGCCTCTGACAATTAACTTTTGTAAAGCACATAGAATTTACCAAAATGTGTACATGCACACTGGGGATGTAGTCAGCCTTACATAGTGATTAAAGGTTTGGGCTTTACATTTAAACAGTTCCAAAGCATAGAGGAGGAAGAAAAGATGTCAAACCTGACCAAAATACTACAAACAGAAACAGCCACCAATCTCACTTACAAATATCAATGCAAAAGTCTATTGATGCATAGGTCTGGCATCATATTAAAAATACTACACCACTGGCTGGGCATGGTGGCTCATGCCTGTAATCCCAGCACTTTGGGAGGCCGAGGCAGGCAATCACCTGAGGTCAGGTATTTGAGACCAGCCTGGCCAACATGGTGAAACCCCTCCTCTACTAAAAATACAAAAATTAGCAGGACATGGTGGCACATGCCTATAATCTCAGCTACTCTGAAGGCTAAGGCAGGAGAATTGCTTGAACCCGGGAGGCAGCTATTGCAGTGAACCAAGATCCTGGGCGACAGAGCAAGACTCCGTTTCAAAAAAACAAAAAGAAAAAAAAAAATTACACCACTAACACAGGAATCAGGAACATAGCAGTGGTACAATACCAGGAAATCCATCTTAAGAAAACTCACCATATAAATACAATTTTGTATAAATATAATTTATACAAAATTGCATAAATACAAATTATGCAAAATTGTTTAAATACAATTTTGAGAGAATAAGACAAGGCCGGCTTATGCCTGTAATCCCAGCACTTTGGGAAGCCGTGGCGGGTGGATCACCTGAGGTCAGGAGTTCAAGACCAGCCTGGCCAACATGGCACAACCCGGTCTCCACTAAAAATACAAAAATAAAATAATAAAATAAAATAAAATAAAATAAAATAAAATAAAATAAATAAAATAAAATAAAATAAAATAAATTTAGCCGGGCCTGGTGGACCGTGCCTGCAGTCCCAGCTACTCAGGAGACTGAGGTAGGAGGATCACTTGAGACCAGGAGGTGGAGGTTGCAGTGAGCCGAGATCGCACCACTGCACTCCAGCCTGGGCGACAGAGTGAAACCCTGTGTCATAAATAAATAAATAAATAAATAACAAGGCTATTTACCATTACAGTATTGTTCAACTGGAATTAGAAAAAAGTAACAAGAAATAAAAAATTTAAAAGATGGAAGCAAAAACTTTAGTTGCTGTAATCGTACCTGAAAAACCCAAGAAAATTGACTCCTACAGTCAAGTAGGAACAAACCCCCAAATCAACAGATATCGTGCAAGGGCGGGTGACCTCATCTCCCCGACGACAGGGGCCGGGGCTGGGGCTGGGGCTGGGGCTGCGGGTGGGTGTGGGGGTGCGTGGCGGCCCTGGCCCAGGCAATGGCTCAGGGGCAGGGGCGCGGCCGTGCAGCTGTCGTCCGAACCCGGCCGGGTCCAGGGCGCCCGCCGCAGGCGGTGAAACGCAAGATTCAAGCCCTGCCGCAGCAGGAGGACAAGGTGAAGACGGCGCGCAGGGCCTGCAGCAGCAGCTACACTGGGGGCGCGAGCGAGCGAGGCGAGAAAGCTGAAGGCGATGTGGGTGTCCTCAACCGACGCATCCAGCTAGTGTTACTGACCATGGGTTCTTGGGCTCTCAATGCAATATAAATTGACATGAGGTTGAAAGAGTTTTTCTAAACAAGGCCTCATTGGAACTTATGACTGGACATAAGGGAAGCAGCATGAATGAGAGAGAACTCCCTGACAGACTTCCGGAAAAGAGCCGTAAGGCTTTTTTATTAGGCAAAGCGCAGGAATTGACATCAGTGGTAGGGCATGGAGGCTGGGCTGGGCTGGGCAAAGCACGTGAAGGGCAGGAGATGCAGGTCAGCCGGATCTGAGGGCAGGAGATGCAGGTCAGCTTGATCTGGTTGCTGTGTTTATCTTGAGTAAAGGGCCACCTGGTGGTCTGGCTGGAGGCAGCAAGGCTGTAAATCAATCGTTCAGCATTCCCGTCCGAGGGGAACCTTGGTTATTTCCTAAAACCACTTCCTGGAATTCTTTAAGGAAAAACACAGGGGATTGGCTGGGAGCAGTGGCTCACGCCTGTAATCCCAGCACTTTGGGAGACTGAGGCAAGCGGATTACCTGAGGCCGGGAGTTAGAGACCAGCCTGACCAACATGGAGAAACCCCGTCTCTACTAAAAATAAAACATTAGCTGGGTGTGGTGGCGCACGCCTGTAGTCCCAGCTACTGGGGAGGCTGAGTCAGGAGAATCACTTGAACCTGGGAGGCAGAGGTTGTGGTGAGCTGAGATCGCTCCATTGCATTCCAGCCTGGGCAACAAGAGCGAAACTCCACCTCAAAAAAACAAAACCCAAAAAACATGATGGCATCAGTGAGATAGTGGAGTAGGTTTTGTCATCAGTGGGGATGCATGAAAGAATGCTCTAGAGTGGTGGGCTGAAGCCAAAAGAAGCCAAGCCCTGTTCCTACCCTCTCACTAGGAGTTTAGGAGTTTATCCTTCATGTATGTTTTCCCCAAAGAATATTTATTTATTATAGCAATATTTTTGATATTTGCTTTTTTTTTTTGAGATGGAGTTTTGCTCTTTTCACCCAGGCTGGAGTGCAATGGTGCGATCTCCGCTCACTGCAACCTCTGCCTCCTGGGTTCAAGCAATTCTCCTGCCTCAGCCTCCTGAGTAGCTGGGAGTATAGGCGTGCACCACCATGCCCAGCTAATTTTTGTATTTTTAGTAGAGATGGGATTTCACCATGTTGGCCAGGCTGGTCTTGAACTCCTGACCTCAGGTGATCTACCCACCTCAGCCTCCCAAAGTACTGGGATTATAGGCATGAGCCACCGCGTCTGGCCTAACATTTTTGATGTTTAAAGACTGGAAAATCCCTTTAAAAAGGACTGCAAAAATTCTGATATTTCTATAGCATGAAATACTAAGCGAGCTACAGAACACTATAGGATGCTACCATTTATGTGAAAACAATGGCGGCTGTATATGTGGCTGTGTGTGTGTGTGTGTGTGAATCCATAAGATATCTCCCAGGACATATAAACTGGTAACTGTGATTACACCCAAGAAGGAAACCAGGTGTTAAGTATACTGTATAGGGAAGGGAGGAAGACTTATTTTCTTGTTTTTGGGTATTTTTTTTTTTTTTAGACTGAATTTCTCTCATTGCCCAGATTGGACTGCAGTGGCAGGATCTTGGCTCACTGCAACCTCCGCCTCCCGGGTTCAAGCAATTCTCTGCCTCAGCCTCCTGAGTAGCTGGGATTACAGGTGCCTGCCACCATGGCCAGCTAATTTTTGTATTTTTAGTAGAGATGGGGTTTCACCATGTTGGCCAGGCTGGTCTCGAACTCCTGACCTCAGGTGATTTGCCGGTCTTGGCCTCCCAAAGTTCTGGAATTACAGGTGTGAGCCACAGCACCCAGCTGGAAGACTTATTTTCATTTTTTACTCTTGTGTACATATTTTGGTATTGTATACCATGTGCAGGTATTACCAACTCTAATAATTGTACAGATAATGTTCAAGGAAATACAAAATGAAGTTAAAATGGAAAAAGGAAGCTTTCACTTAAACAGGAGTGCTTTATAATCAGATAGAACTTGGTTTGAATTCTATGCCATGTGACAAAAGCATAATTTCCAGCAAGGTATTTCTCCTTTCTGAACCTTGGTTTTTCTCATTTATACAATGTGAAGAACAATAACAAAAGCAGCTACTGGGTATAGTTTATGTGAGAATGAAATGAGATTTAGGCAGTGTGATACGGTTTGGCTTCGTGTCCCCACCCAAATCCCACCTTGAATTGTAATCCCCATAATCCCCACTTGTCAAGGGCGAGACCAGGTGGAGGTAATTGGATCATGGGGGTGGTTTCTCCCATGCTGTTATTGTGATAGTGAGTGAGTCTCACGAGAGCTGATGGTTTTATAAGCACCTGGCATTTCCCCTGCTTGCACGCACTGCCCTGCCGTCCTGTGAAGGAGGTGTCTGCTTCTCTTTTGCCTTCCGCTATGATTGTAAGTTTTCTGAGGCCTTGCCAGCAATACAGAACTGTGAGTCAATTAAACCTCTTTCTTTTATAAATTACCCAGTCTTTGGGTATTTCTTCATAGCAGTGTGAGAACAGGCTAATACACAGTGTCAGGCAAATGTAAAGCATCCAATATTATTTGGTCATTTAAGCCTCACAAAGATTGATTGAGGCAAGGAGGAAAGCCAGCTGCTGTTGTCATAAACATCGTGGTTGTTGCCCTACCCCAATTTACAAGCGAGGAAAGTAGAGTTGGATTCAATAGCATCAAGGTTCCAGATCTCATTTTCTTTCATTCACACCTGAATCCAGAAAGACAAAAACAGTTTAAAAAGTCAGCTCTTACGATTTAAGGCAGCAATTCCAGTAAAGATCCTTTCTAGACAGTATGGTTGCAAACTCCAGTTTTTCACATTACCATAATAGTACTCTTCCTGCAGAGAACCATCCGATTACTAGATAAAAGCTATTGTATGACAGTGGGTGTAAAATAGCCATAAGTTGAGACAATCACTTACAGGCAACCTTAAATATGCTCAGTCCTATTAAATCCACTATAATTAAGAGTGTTGGCCGGGCGCAATGGCTCATGCCTGCCAACACTTTGGGAGGCTGAGGTGGGCGGATCGTTTGAGCTCAGGAGTTCAAGACCAGCCTAGGCAACATGATGAAACCCTGTCTCTACAAAAAATACAAAGATTAGCTGGGTGTGGTGGCGTCTGCCTGTACTTGGGGGGCTAAGGTGGGAGGATCGCTTGAGCCTGGGAGGTCGAGGCCACAGTGAGTCGGACTGCACTCCAGCCTGGGCAATAGAATGAGATCTTGTCTCAAAAAAAAAAAAAAAAAAGTGTTAGGCCGGGTGTGGTGGTTCATGCCTGTAATTCTAACACTTTGAGAGGCCAAGGTGGGAGGATCACTTAAGCCCAGGAGTTCAAGAATAGTCCTGGGAACATAACAAGACCCTGTCTCTACAGAAAATAAAAGAATTGGCCAGGCATGGTGGCACACACCTGTAGTCCTAGCTACTCAGGAAGCTGAGATAGGAAGATCACTTGAGCCTGGAAGATTGAGGCTGCAATGAGCTGTGATCACGCCACTGCACTCCAGTCTGGGCGACAGAACAAAACCTGTCTCTTTAAAAAAAAAAAAAAAAAGTGTTTTTGACTTGTTTATGAACCAAAAATAAGCAATAAGCATAATAAAATGCTCCTGTTCTCTCCATTTCTTGCTTCTAAGGCACTACTGTGTTGCCATTGTTGTTTCTGGTCTTGTTCAGTTACCAGCAGTTTCCCAAAATGTCTTGGGTCAAACTCAGGACACTTTCTGGATAAAAATGGCTGCTTCAACAAAACATTACTTTGTGCCGTTTTCCCTTGGTAAATACAAATAAACCCATGCAGACCAATACTTATACATTTTGGACAATTTTTTAGCTTCACTTAGTTTGTGGCGTAATTAAGTAATCCACTGAGAGCAGCAAAGGCAATCAAACTGTTATAAACTCCCAAATCTAGATGGAATCATTTAAGTCTGTACACTAATAGAATCAGGCAGTCATCCAAGGACTGATTTGTCATTTGGTAATTGAATATAATGACAGTTTTTAAAGAAACCAAAGCAAGTCAATCCAATTTAGATGTCACACATTACCAAATGGCAAAGGGACTCGCTTTTGCAAACTTTTCTTTTTTGATCTCCCCTTTGTAATACTGACTTTTCCAAAACAAAATGTACAGGTTTCTTTCTTTGTTTTAAATGTTAACTGTTATTAATTTTCTGTTTCTTGGAGCCAGAGGCTATCAAAGACCCTTGGTCACTGCATCTTCCTTCTTCCCCTCTGAAATTCAGAGCTTCACACGTCCCCGCCTTTATACAAGAGCTGCTTGGTTCCAGTCACAATTTCCCAGAAGGTGGCAAAGATGATTAGAATTAGCCAACATACATTTTTTTCTCCCCTGTTATCTTATGCGTTCATTTGATTAGTATTTTCAAAAATAACATTTAAAATGTTTTGTTTCTTTCTTTTGAGACAGGCTCTTGCTCTGTTGCCCAGGCTGGAGTGCAGTGGTGCAATCACAGCACACTGTAATCTTAAACTCCTGGGCTCAAGGGATCCTCCCACCTTAGCCTCCTCAGTAGCTAGGACTACTGATGCGGGCCACCATGCCCAGCTAATTTTGTTTGTTTGTGTAGATATGGGCTCTTGCTATGTTGTCCAGGCTAGTCTCGAGCTCCTGGCCTCAAGCAATCGTCTCACCTCGGCCTCCCAAAGCACTAGGATTACAGATGTGAGCTACTGCACCCAACCAATATGTTTTGTTTCTAATTGCAATGATAATAAATATTCAATATAAAAAACGGAAAATGCAGAAAAGCAGCAAGAGAAAGAAGCTATCTGCAATTTTGCCTTACAGATAATCACTTAGTATTTTACTGTATATACTTCAAAAGATTTCTATGTATGTTACAGTAGGTAGGTAGACACGAGCAGGGCAAGAGAGCCACCCTCCCCCACCAGGAATGTCAGGCGACCATCAGGTGATGGTCAGGCAGTGGTTAACTCTCTCTCCAAAATAATAATTGGTCGCAGCCAGCGCCAAGGAAAAGGCAGTCTCCCAAGAGAAAACACCTGAAGCTAGTGAAGATCTCAGGAACTGTGTGAGTGGGCTCAAGCATGCGCACTAAGAAGCAAAATGGCTGCGTTTAACGGGCACGTGACCACCTTCTGGGAACACTGTGGTAAGGGACCAGTACCTCAAGTGAGTATGCGCACAACTTCAGCAAACACACTGCGCATGTGGCCCCCTCCCAAGCGCTGCCAGGCGACTGCGCACATGCGGACAGCCCACCCCAAGGGACGAATATGGGGAGAAGGGAGGGAATTTCCGGAAGCATGCCAGTGTATAAAACCCCAAGCCGAAAGTGGAACCATGCACTTGAGTCTCTCAAGAGGCTCGCTTGGCTCTCTTTGTCCGTGCTCTAAAAACTTTTTAATAAACTTTCACTCCTGCTCTAAACTTGCTTCGGTCTCTTACTTTGCCTTAACGTTCCTCTGTTGAATTCTTTCTTCTGAAGAGGTAAGGATTGAGGTTGCTGCATACCTGTGGGAATTTGTCACTGCTAACAGTTAATATATAATCTATATTTTTATTTTTACTTATTTTTTAGAGACAGGGGCTCACTCTGTCACCCAGAGTGCCATGGTATGATCATGGCTCACTGAAGTTCTGAATTCCTGGGCTCAAGTGATCCCCCCCACCTTAGCCTCCTGAGTAGCTGGAACTACAGGTGTGTGCCACCACACTTGGCTATTTTTTTTTTTTTTTTTTTTTTTCAGAGACAGTGTCTTACTTTGTTGCCTATGCTGGTTTTGAACTCCTGGGCTCAAGCAAACTTCCCACGTTGGCCTCCCAATGTAATAGAAATACAAGTGTGAGCCACCATGCCTGGCTCTTATAGTGTATATTTTAAAAATAAAATTTGGTACGTTCTGTACAATCTGATAATCTGCTTTCACTTAGTATATTGTGATAAAAGACAGTCTATGCTATTAATCCATATAGACATTTTTAGGTTGTATGTTAGAGGCACAATGATTTACAATCTATTATAGATAGATGTATAAGTTTCATCTAATTCATCAATATCATAAATAATGATGCAAGTGATATCCTCATAGGTAAATCTCTATTTCTTACAGATAAATTGTCAAAAGGAGAATCACTGAATTGAAGAGTGAAAATTTCTTTGGAGTGTTTTGATGTGTATTGACAAATACTCCTCTAGAAAAACTATACCGATTTATGTCCTTCAGCAGTTTATGAGAGTCCCTTTCTGATTAGTGTTTTCAATGGCTTTTAGAGGCATATTGTATTTGAACATGAAGAGAACTAATGGAAGTGTTCCTTCCTTCCAGGAAAGCGAGCCTATGTTGGAGAGAGTCTGGCCCACATAGAGCTGTTCCTATTTTTACTTTTTTTAAATACATTGTTTGCTCTTTGTTGTTGTTGTTGAGACAGGGTCTCCCTCTGTCACTCAGGCTGGAGTGCAGTGGCACAGTCATGGCCCACCGCAGCCTCCACCTCCCTTACTCAGTTGATCCTCCCACTTCAGCTTCCCAAGTAGCTGGAACTATAGACGTGTGCCACCATGCCCCAGCTAATTTTCTTCTTCTTCTTCTTCTTATTTTTTTTTGTAGAGATGTGGTTTCATTGTTTCCAAAACTGATATTGAACTTTTGGGTTCAATCCCACCTCAGCCTCCGAAAGTGCTAGGATTATAGGCATGTGCCATCCCACCAGTCTCCTTTAAATCTTGAATTATTGAATAGCAGTAAGAGCCTAAGCCTTAGGTCGATGTGAAAGCAACATGTAACCTCCAATTCTCCTCCAGGCCCTGGTCTACACAGAGCTGTCTGGAAATCTGCCCTTGCTCCTGAACCCTTGATTTTCTTAGAATTCCGATCCCCTAAATCCAGTCATTTGACTTACTAGGAAACTGAGGCCAGCATGCCAGTAGGGAGTGCCCCCACCCCTGGAGATAATGACTCTTCAGAAAATTTCCAAAATGTACCTAGTACCAATAAATGACCTGCCTGGTTCCCTGATCTTTCCTTCACCACGTAGAGGCTTCTGGATAATTTTGGTCCTCAGTTTACTATTGGGAATCTTCTGGAGCATCCACTCCAAATTAAGAAGATTCACACAATGAACCTAAAATTCATATGAAAATGCAAGGGACCAAGAGTAGTAAAAACAATCTTGAAAGAAGAACAAAACATAAAACTACAGTAATTAAAACTGTGTGTTCCCTGCTAGTCTAGTGACTAGGAAACAAAACCCAAACAACTGTGTGATATTGGTATAAGGACAGACATATAGACTGAGTGTCCAAAAATGAACCCCCACATTTATGATGAAGCGATTTTCAACAAGGATATCAAGACAACTTTATGGAGAACAGTCCTTTCCACAAAGGTGCTGTGATAAAGGTGTATCCACATGGCAGGAGAATGAAGTTGGACCTCTTCCTTAAACCAAGTACAAAAATTAACTCCAAATGAATCATAGACCTAAATGTAAGCATTAAAACTATAACTCTCAGAAGATGTATTAGTCTATTCTCATGCTGTGAATAAAGACATACCTGAGACTGGGTAATTTATAAAGGAAAGAGTTTTAAGTGACTTAAAGGCCTGGGGAGGCCTCACAATCATGGTAGAAGGAAAAGGAGAAGCAAAGGCACATCTTACATGGCAGCAGGCAAGAGAATGTGTGCAGGCAAACTCCCCTTTAGAAAACTGTCGGATGTCATGAAACTTATCCATTATCACGAGAACAGCACAGGAAAAACTCACCCCCATGATTCAATTACCTCCTACTGGATCCCTCCCACAACATGTAGGAATTATGGGAGCTACAATTCAAGATGAGATTTGAGTGGGAACACAGCCAAACCATATCAGAAGAAAACATAGGAGTAAATCTTCGTGACCTTGAGTTAGGCAATAGTTTCTTAAAATGACATCAAAAGTACAAATGACAAAAGAAAAAAACATAAACTGAAGTTTATTAAAATTAAAAAACTAAGGGAAAAGATAACCCACAGGATAGGGGGAAATATTTGCAAATCATATATCTGATAAGAAACTTGTATCTAGAATGTATAAAGAACTCATAACTCGCCGGGCGCGGTGGCTCAAGCCTGTAATCCCAGCACTTTGGGAGGCCGAGACGGGCAGATCACGAGGTCAGGAGATCGAGACCATCCTGGCTAACACGGTGAAACCCCGTCTCTACTAAAAAACACAAAAAACTAGCCGGGCGAGGTGGCAGGCGCCTGTAGTCCCAGCTACTTGGGAGGCTGAGGCAGGAGAATGGCGTAAACCTGGGAGGCGGAGCTTGTAGTGAGCTGAGATCCGGCCACTGCACTCCAGCCTGGGCCACAGAGCAAGACTCCGTCTCAAAAAAAAAAAAAAAAAAGAACTCATAACAACAATAAAAAGATTAATAACCCAATTTTAAAATTGGCAAAGGATTTGAATAGACATTTCCCTAAAGTAGATATATACAAGTGACCAATAAATATATGAAAAGACTCTCTAAATCATTAGTCATTAAGAAAACACAAATCAAAATCATGATGAAATACCAGCTCACACCCACTAGGATGGTTAAAATAAAAAAGAGTAACAAGTGTTGGCAAGAATGTGGAGAAACTGGAATCCTTGTAAATTTCTGGTAGGAATGTGATATGGTACAACTGCTTTCAGCAGTTCTTCAAAATGTTAAGAATAGAGTTACTATATGAACAGCAATTTTATTCACTTCACTGGAGAAATGAAAATATATGTCCAGGTCAGCCATGGTGGTTCACGCCTGTAATCTCAGGACTTTGGAATGGCAAAGTGGGCAGATTTCTTGAGCCCAGGAGTTGGAGACCAGCCTGGGCAACATGGCAAAACCCCATCTCTACTAAAAATACAAAAAAAATTTAGCCAGGCATGGTGACATTCACCTTGTAGTGCCAGCTGTGCAGGAGGCTGAGGTGGGATTATCCCTTGAAGCTGGGAGGTCAAATGTTGGAAACAGGCCCCCCAAAATCTGGCCATATACTGGCCCCAAAACTGGCCATAAACAAAATCTCTGCAGCACTGTGACATGTTCATGATGGCCATAACACCCATGCTGGAAGGTTGTGGGTATAGCGGAATGAGGGCAAGGAACACTTGGCCTGCCCAGGGCGGAAAACCGCTTAAAGGTGTTCTTAAAACCACAAACAATAGCATGAGTGATCTGTGCCTTAAGGACATGCTCCTGCTGCAGATAACTAGCCAAACCCATCCCTTTATTTTGGCCCATCCCTTTGTTTCCCATAAGGGACACTTTTAATCAAATATCTATAGAAACAATGCTAATGACTGGCTTGCTGTTAATAAATTCGTGGGCAAATCTCTGTTCAGGACTCTCAGCTCTGAAGGCTGTGAGACCCCTGATTTCCCACTTTACGCCTCTATATTTCTGTGTATGTGTATGTGTCTTTAATTCCTCTTGGGTTAGCGTCTCCCTGACCAAGCTGCTCTTGGCAGTCAAAGTTCATACAAAAGCTTGCACAAGAATGTTCATAGTGGTATTATTTATAATAACCAAAAAATGGAAAAAATCCAAATGTCCATCAACTGAAGAATGGATAAAATGTGGTATATTGATATAATAGAATATCGTTCACCAAAAAAAATGAATGAAGTGCTGATGCATGAACCTACACACAGATGAACCTGGAAAGCATGATGCTAGCCTGGCATGTTGGCTCATACCAGTAATCCCAGCAATTTGGGAGGCTGAGGCAGGAGGATCATTTGAGTCCAGGAGGTTAAGGTTGCAGTGAGCTGCATCTGTGTAATTCCATGTATATAAAATATCCAGAATAAGCAATTCCTTAGAGACAATGGATTAGTAGGCACCTAGGGTTAGAAAGTGACTGCAAATGGATGTAAAATTTTCCTGGGAAATGATAAAAATATTCTAAAATTAGATTGCTGTAATGATTGCACAATTCTGTATATTCTAAAAACCACTGAACTGTACCTTTAAATGGGTGAATTTTATAGCATGTGAATATATCTCAGTAAAGATTATTACTAATAACACCTATCTTCCAAGGCTAGGAGGTTGTAGATTAATGATAATGTATGTACAATATTTTCCCCGGAAATTAGGAGGGGCTCATACACAAATTCAAGTTTTTAGACATTCTTTATGATTCTTTATAAGCCATTCTGTTTAGTTCAGTCTGTGAAATTCCAGGCTTAGTCACTATTCAGTCAATTAAAATTTGTTATATTTTTCTGGCATACTATTGACATGTTGGACTTCTATTTTTCTCTAAATTTAAGATGTCATCTGTTTTAAGACACATTCCAGTTTCAGAGACATTAAAATGTGAAAGAAGGAGTGTCTTAGAATCAATGAAATGTATTTGCCCCTGCTACATGTTGGCCCATAGCCCATTACTAACCCAGTTAATAGGGCTACTCAAAGTCTGATATGTGGCAATCCCTCCATCCCAAGTGACCAGATCATTTAGAGCCCAGCTCCTCTTTTCCAGTTAACCTCCTGCCTGATAACCTGTTATCCTCGTTGATGTCATATCAGTAAACACACATCACATTAGCTTTTTTCAAAAGCAGAGAGAACCACTTCACTCCCGACAAAGAGGATTACACAGGTACAGGCTATCTGCAAATTAGGCAACACTGGTACACAGAATAGATTCAGAGTCCATGCATGCGTGGCTGCCATTGGCTAGAGGGCAGTCTGAGTCAACATGTCACTGAACCAACGATTGCCCTGTTGGAAGGAGAGTTAGTGGGGCCACATGGAAGAGCCTAGGTTTCTGGAACTCCATGTAGTCATTTCCTGCCCTGTTCTAAAAAGTCAACAAAATATAAATGCAGAGGAGACTGTTTATTCTTTGTTATTACTTTTCAACATGAATAACTGTTATATGCCAGCTACAGACTAGGGAGTAGGAATTCAGAAACAAGTAAGATGTGGTCCCTGCCCTTAACACCTTATATTTAAATCAAGGAAGTCACAAGCCAAAAATTATAGCACAATGTAATGTTTGCAGAGAAATATACGCCGAGCTCTATGGAAATACAAGGGAAGGACCCTAAAATCAGACACAAGGCAAATGATGGGAAAGGTTTAGAGAAAACAATGTCTGGATTTATTCTAAAACACAAATAGGAGTCAGCTAACGTCCAATTGGAGGGAGAGGAGATGTTCAAAAACTCAGAGGCTTTTGAAAGACTGCAATTTGTTGGGTATAACTAGGAGGTGGGAGGGGTGCTGGAGAGGAGCAGGGCACGTAATGCTGGGAAGGCAGGAAACATCAGGGCCTGGCAGGCCTTTGCCATGTGAGGAAGTATGAGCTTAACTGAGCAGAAAGGAGAAGCGATAAAGGATCTAAACAGTGGAAGGAAGAGGCGAGCAATAGACAAGAGGTGGTATGTATTGAAGAAAGATCATGGTGGCGACTGCATGATGTGTGCAGTGGAAGGGGGTCGAATCCTGGCAGGAAAATAGATGATGGGAGGCAGTTGCCAAGATCTGGGCAAGGACGAGTGAGAGCAGAACGGAGGCCATGGCAGGAGATGGGGAAAGCAAGGGTCAGCTATGAGGATCAACACAGAAAACGGAGAGGGCTTGGTGAATGAGTAATCATGGGAAGTGAGAAGGAAGAATTTAGAATGGCTCCTGTGTTTTTGACTTGGGCAACAGGTGGTGCCATTTCCCAAGAGGAGCAACTATAGGGGAGGAGACACTGCATTTAGATTCAAATGGGTTGCATTTGTAGTCCCTACAAAATAGGCAAATGGAGAAATTATTCTAGCCAAGGCAATAAGAAGATAATAAATACAACGAACATATATATAGCACTCTATAGTTTATACAGAACTTTTATTGAAATGTGAGACATGACTGAAGCAGTGTGTGGTGGGCATGTGGGGGAGGTGGTGAGTTCTAAGGGGAATTTATTTGGAGAGGAGGAGCAAGCTGTTTGCAGAGAACACTGAAAATCCAGCACTGGATGCCAGGCAACGTGGCTCATGCCTGTAATCCCAGCACTTTGGGAGGCTAAGGGGGATGGGTCACTTGAGGCCAGGAGTTTGAGACCAGACTAGCCAATATGGTGAAATCCCTGTCTCTAGTAAAAATACAAAATTAGCCAGCCACAATGGCACACACCTGTAGTCCCAACTAATCGGGAGGCTGAGGCATGAGAATCGCTTGAACCTGGGAGGCAGAGGTTGCAGTGAGCCCAGATTGTGCCATTGCACTTCAGCCTGGGCAACAGAGCGAGACTCTGACTCAAAAGAAAAAAAAAAAAAAAAAACTAGATGCAAAAAGTATGAGAAATCCCAGAAGGGTTTTACAAAGCTGTGTTTAGAAGAAAACATGGGCCAGGAACAATGGGTCACACCTGTAATCTCAGCACTTTGGAAGGCCAAGGTAGGTAGATTGCTTAAATCTAGTAGTCGGAGACCAGCCTGGGCAACATAGTGGGGCTCCATCTCTACAAAAAGTTAGAAAACTGGCCAGGCGTAGTGGTGTGCACATATAGCCCCAGCTACTTGGGAGGCTGAGGCAGGTGAATTGATTGAGCCTGGAAGATGGAGGCTGCAGTGAGCTGTGACTGTGCCACTGCACTCCAGTCTGGGTGACAGAGTGAGAATTTGTTTCAAAAGAAAATACAAGAATATTTATTCTGGCAAATTTGAGGTAAAGATAGTGGGAAAGGGGAATTTTGAATTCACTTCCAACTCTTGAAACCAACTGACAGCCAAGAGCAAAAAAATAAAAAAGAAAATCCTACTTTCAATAAACAGGGGAAAAGTTGTAACACAAAACCAAGGAGGATGACTACTGAATGAAATGAATTTTGATCCAAAATATGCGAGGATTCAGAGCCAACACATCCTTGTAGAGACTCTGGGAAAGAGATCAATTTCCCTAAGATGAACTACCACGTTCCCGAGAAATACATCAAGGATCCTCTGTGGGTGGACTGATGAGGTCTAAGGTCTGATTAAGGGTGGGGCAGACATGGCCAATGTTCTGCAATATCATTATCTCTATTGTAATGGAACGTATGATTTTTAGATGGGATAAAGACTGTTTATCTGCTTCCCTTGCGCATAGGCATGGCTGTAAGTTCTAACCTATGGAACATAAGCGAAAATGGCGTGTGAAATTATGGGAAGTATGCCCTTTTTTAATAGCTTATTGAGATATAATTCACACACCACACAACTCCACCATTTAAAGTGTACAATTCCGTGGCTTTTAGTATATTCAGAGTTATGCAACTATCGCTACATTTTTAGATAATTTTTATTATCCCAAAAAGAAACTTGGCACCCCTTATCCACCATCTCCCAAATCCCCTAATGCTCCAGTCCTGGGCAACCATGAACCTACTTTCTGTCTCTGTAGATTTGCCTATGCTGAACATTTTCTGTAAATAGAATCATACACTAAGTGGTCTTTTGTGTCTGGCTTCTTTCACTTAGCATAATGTGTTTGAGGTTCATCCCTGTTGTCACATGTCTATTACTTTATGTCTTTTGGTTGTTAAATTATATTCTGCATTTTGAATAATGGTGCTATGAACATTTGTGCAAGTCCTGTGTTTCCATTTCTCTTGAGTTTCCATATGTTTCCATTTCTCTTGAGTATATACCTAGGAGTAAAATTTCTGTGTGATATGGTTTTATGTTTAACATTTTGAGAAATTGACAGAACTGTTTTCCAAACTGGTTGCACCATTTTATGTTCCTTCCAACAGATGTATGAGGATGGGAATTTTGATTTTAAAGATCCTGGATCCTTTTCTTTTTAAAATCAAAATTCCCATCCTCACACACCCGTTGGAAGGAACAGCACTTTGCGAGGTTGAGGTGGGAGAATCACTTGAGCCCAGGAGGCCAGCCTGGGCAACAGAGTGAGACCCCCGTCTCTACAAAAAGTTTATAAAATTAGCAGGTGCACCTGTAATGTTGGTATGCACGTGTAGCTCCAGCTACTTGGTAGGCTGAGGCAGGAGGATCACTTAAGCCCAGGAGTTCAAGGATGCAGTGAACTATGATTGTGCCACTGTGCTTCAGCCTGGGTGACAGAGCAAGACCTTGTCTCAAAAATAAAAAATAAGATAAAGAGAGAAGGTGAGCTCCTTGTTGGTGGCCGGAATGCGAACATGCTGACAAAGCTGGAACGATCTTGAATAGTTGGTGAATGTATGTTGAGACTGGCAGAGCAACAAGCTAAAAGGAGCCTGGACAGCAATGGCCTTGAACTGCCTGCTTCCAAACTTCATTTACCTGTAACTAAAGAAATAAAGCTACAATTATATGGGGCTTTCTCTAACTTAAAGCTGAATCTAATCTTAACTGATACAGGTTGTTGGGGGATAGGGAACACCGCTGGAGAATTAGAGACCATAGGGAAAGGCTCTCAGGAAGGCAGAACCAAGAGGAAGGTGGCTAAAGGAAGAGCCAGACTGACCCACCATTTTATATCTTCCCAAACTGTCTGTCTTGGTGAGGGGGGATGAAGGAGGAGGGACTAGAATAATCAGATTACAACACAGAGCACCTGAGTAAAGTGGGTCATTTTGAGCCACACCAATGTCCTGAACTCTAGTATCTGAGAAAAGACGTAACAGCAGAGAGCCCAAGAAGCATGGTGAGAGGTGTTTGAGAAAACAACCCTGAACTGGTGTTGGGGATGACTCCTGCTCACATTCCTCACTCCCCTTTACCCTATTTTTCTTTTTTTTTTTTTTTTGAGACAGAGTCTCACTCTGTCGCCCAGGCTAGAGTGCAGTGGTGCAATCTCTGCTCACTGCAACTTCTGCCTCCTGGGTTCAAGCAATACTCCTGCCTCAGCCTCCTGAGTAGCTGGGATTACAGGCACACACCATCACGCCCAGCTATTTTTTTTTTTTTTTTTTTTTTTAGTAGAGACGGGGTTTCACCACGTTGACCAGGATGGTCTCAATCTCCTGACCTCGTGATTCGCTCACCTCAGCCTCCCAAAGTGCTGGAATTATGGTGAGAGCCACCACGCCTGGTCTCTACCCTATTTTTCAACACATCATGATCCAGACAGAAACTCCCCCATTCAAAGATGAGGGATAACCAGAAAGGGAGACATGTGGAGATGATTAGGAGAAAAGAAAATACATCACAAGAGAAATTATTCCAGACAACAGAACAAGAGTTCAGATAAAGAATCCTGCTAAGTCCCAAGCCATAGACATTATGATTAACTTGGGGAAACATTTTAAAAGAGGAGTAAGAGATGAGAGAGGAGATGGTGAGACATCAAAAGGAGGCCAGGCTGAGTTGGATGAGCTCAGGAAGAAAAATAAAAGAGGAAAACCAAAATCATGACAAAAAACCCAG
Source organism: Rhinopithecus roxellana (assembly GCF_007565055.1). Taxonomy (NCBI): domain Eukaryota; kingdom Metazoa; phylum Chordata; class Mammalia; order Primates; family Cercopithecidae; genus Rhinopithecus; species Rhinopithecus roxellana. Next base: position 73,283,206 of record NC_044559.1, read on the forward strand.
CACGGCATACATTGCAGAATGATTAAATCAAACTAATGAACATATCCATCACTTTACTCACTTATCATTTTTGGGTGGTGAGGACATTTAAAATAGACTAAGCAATTTTGAAATACACAAATCATTGTTATTAACTATAGTCACCATGCTGTGCAATAGATGGCTAAAATCTATTTCTTGTTTCTAACTGAAACTTTGTGCCCCTTGGCCATCACCCTTTTCCCCTTCCCCCACCCTCAACCCTGGTAACCACCATTCTATTCTCTATTTCTACGAGTTCAGTTTTTTAGGATTTTATATATAAGGGAGATCATGCAGTATTTATCTTTCTGTGCTTGGCTTATTTCACTTAACATCGTGTCCTCCAGGTTCATCCATGTTGTCACAAATGACAGGATTTTCTTCTCTTTTAAGGCTATATAATATTCCTTTGTGTATGTACACTGCATTTTCTTTCTTTTATCTATTGATAGATACTTGGATTGATTCCATATCTTGGCTATTGTGAATAATGCCACAATGAACATGGGAGTACAGATGACTCTTTGAGATACTGATTTCAATGGCTTTTCTCAAGGACCTCAAAGGTTCTGTGAAAACCAATAGGCCTGGCACAGTGGCTCACATTTGTACTCTTAGCACTTTGGGAGGCCAAGGCAGGGGGATTGCTTGATCCCAGGAGTTTGAGACCAGCCTGGGCAACATAGTGAGATCCTGTCCCTATTTTAAATAAATAAATAAATAAAAGGCCAGCAGAACATACAGAGACACTGGCAACCTTAATTTTTATGGCAGGCTCGATCGGTGAAAAACTTACTCTGAAGGCCAGACAAATACAAAGTTCTCATAAAATGAGGATTTTTTCTTATTTGAATTATATTCTAAGGAGCTCTTTTTCCTTCTCTACAGATTTTCTGTTTCGTATTTAATGATGGGAAACAATAAAATTAGCTTCTCTGAAAGAAAACACAGAGAGAAGGGAAGGAAGAAAGGAAGGAATAAAAGAAGAAAAAAAAAAGCCCAGTTTAAAAAAAAGATGATAATCTGTCATTTCAAAAAATAAAAGCTAAACAACAGTGAGATTTATGGACACAGAAATGTTATAATACTGGAAATGTACAAATGATGTGACTCACGTAAATCTGGAGACATTAGATTGCAAAGGAGGTTTTAGGAGACGAGAGAGCCTGTTTCACGCCATTCCCCCATTTAAAGCCCTCCAATGGCTTCCCATTACTCTTGGGTTAAAATCTGAACTCCTTGTCAAGAGAATGAGTTATGCACTCACCTCTTCCTGTTCCTCTCACACACGGCCTCCCTGGTCTCTGAGCTCCCACGCTGGCCAGCCCTCTAGTCCTGAGCCAGGCCTGCTCTGCTATCTCTTCCTTCTACATGGACGGCTCTGTCCCCAGAGATCCACCTGACTGAATGCTTTCATCATTCAGGTCTCAAATCAAATATCACTTGCTCAGACAGGCCCTCTCTGACCTGTAACCTGAACTAGCCACCCAACCCTCCCTAGTCACATACTGTTTTATTTTCTGCATAAATATAATATGAAAAGATCTTATTCATTATGTATTTACTGGATTGTATGTGTTTGTGTGTTTTTTGGTTTCTTCCTGCCCCTGTCACACACATACACCCCCTATGAGAGCGGGGATCTTGCCTGTTTTGTTATCTGGCACATACATCAGAGATTGATGTAAACTCTTCAATATATTTTTGTTTCATGAATGAATGAATGAACAATCTATTACAGCATGGATTGAATAGACACCATCTAAAGGTGAAATGTCTGCTTGAGAAAACTTAAAAGCATGACACCCACCACCCTTTAATGATTTCTATGCTTTTTCTTTTCTTTTTTTTTTTTTTTTTTTTTTTTGAGATAGAGTCTTGCTTTGTCGCCCAGGCTGGAGTGCAGTGGCATGGTCTCGGCTCACTGCAACCTCCACCTCCCAGATTCAAATGATTCTCCTGCCTCAGCCTCCCAAGTAGCTGGGATTACAGGCATGTACCACCATGCTCAGCTAATTTTTTGTATTTTTAGTAGAGGTCGGGTTTCACCATGATAACCAAGCTGATTTCGAACTCCTGACCTCAAGTGATCTGCCTGCCTGGGCCTCCCGAAATGCTAGGATTACAGGTGTGAGCCACCATGCCCGGCCACCTTTTTTTCTTTAGAGTTATTAATTGGCAACTATTATTTCACCATAGGAAGACTTTTTTTTTTCTTTTTCTTGTTTTTGTAAATCTTTTTTTAGAGATAGGGTCTTATTTTGTTGCCCAGTCTGGTCTCAAACTCTTGGCCTCAAGTAATCCTGCTACCTCAGCTTCCCAACGTCTTAGGGATTAAAGGTGTGAACCACTGCACCTGGACCCAGTACGAAGACATTTTTCTAAAGATAAGCAACTCTTACAGCTTTGTTTCAACTTCTTTTTAAATATTCAATATAATATTTATTTTTAAAGGCATACACACTATGATCTCATTTTTGTAAAAAGTATTTCTCTACCCTTCTATCTGCAAATTTATTTATTTATTTATTTTTGAGACGGAGTCTTGCTCTGTCGCCCAGGCTAGAGTGCAGTGGCGTGATCTTGGCTCACTCCTAGCTCCATCTCCCAGGTTCATGCCATTCTCCTGCCTCAGCCTCCCAAGTAGCTGGGACTACAGCCACCCACCACCACGCCCGGCTAAGTTTTTGTATTTTTAGTACAGATGAGGTTTCACCATAGCCAGGATGGTCTCGATCTCCTGACCTCGTGATCCGCCTGCCTCAGCCTCCCAAAGTGCTGGGATTACAGGCATGAGCCACCATGCCCGGCCTCTGCAAATTTATTTATTCAGCAGATGTTTATTGAGCATCTACTATGGGCCAGGCATTGTTCTAACCATTGGGGCAGAGCAGTGGGAAAACAGACAGTAGTCCTTGCCTTCATGCAACTTACATTTTAGTGGGGGGTACAGACAAAATATTAAAAAGAAATGAGTAATTACAGAGAATGCTTTCAGGTAACGGTAAGTATTATGAAGAAGAATTGAGTCAAGGGGTAGAGAATGATAAGGGGTAGCAGCTGGGACCGAGTTTAGGTGGAGGGGTCAGAGCCAGCCACTGCAAGGTGTATTTGAGCATGGACTTAAAGGGTGGGAAGAGGAAAGCCGTGAAAAAATTTAGAAGAGCATTCCTGGCAGGGAAAGGAGAAAACGTAAAAGCCTTGGGCAGAAATAAGCTTGATGTGTTCAAGGAGTAGAAAGAAGGACATTGTGATTGTTGTTTACTGGGCCTTTATGTCACTGTAAGAATTTTTTATTCTATTTTATTTTTTGAGATAGGGTCTCATTTTATCACCCATGCTGGAATACAGTGGCATGGTGCTAAGACCAGAAGTATGAGATAGATGGGAAAGAGAATTGGAAAGGGCTTGGTCTGTCTTGAGGACTGACTTTCCTGGCCCTCCAGACTTGACCGGGTTCCTTTTGCTCTACCCCCTCTCATAACAGTTAAAATCCAAATATCTCTCAAAGAGTGATTGGTGATTTGAACTAAGGTGAACTTCCACCATGCCCAGCTAGTTTTTGTATTTTTAGTAGAGACAGGGTCTCACCATATTGGCCAGGCTGGTCTTGAACTCGTGACCTCAGATGATCTGCCTGTCTTGATCTCCCAAAGTGCTGGGATTACAGGTGTAAGGCACTGCGCCCAGCCTGAACTTTTGATTCATTTATAGGTGCAGTCAACTAACATTTATTGAGCAGGGTTAAATTATATCAAGATTTCTCTGCAGAGTTACTGCTAGGGATATAAAGAAAGAAATCTTAAAACTACAATAACTAGAGGTCTGGGTTGGGAAGGTTGGTTCACAGGGCTGGCATTCTCTCTCTCTATCTCTCTCTCGCTCTTTTGCTCTTGCTCTCACCCTCTCCCTTCCCCTTTCTCCTCTCTCCTTTTTCTAGGGTCTAGGGAAGGATGACAAATGAAAGAGGACAATTGCCCCCATGTCCCTACTTGAGGGTAAGTATCCTTCTGCCTCCTTCCAACCTTTCTAGATTTGAACGTACTCTCTTTGCTCACATGTCTCTGGTGGCTTCCTACCCTTGTTCCATATTTGAATTCACTGAAATGCATTGAGCAGGACATTAGGCTAACTGTGCCAGAGTCCAGGCCCTCCTCCACCACTTACTAGTTTTGTGACTCTGGGAAAATTTCTCCTCTAAAATGGAATTACATTACTCTCTTCCTTGGGAGGAATAAATAAAGAAGTAGTTGGTACTCTGTAAGGCAATGTAGAATTGTAAAGTGTTATTAATATTTGCCTAAGGCAGAATGGAGATGCATCTGTCCATGCGGGGATGGCATTGAGAACACTGAGAACCCAGAAAGAAGGAAATGCCTAAAATTAGGATGAGGAGGAGAAGAAACAGAAAGAACTCTGAAGATACCATTTGGTCCGGACCTATACAGCCATTTGCAGGGCTAGCTGCCCAAGATTTGAATCAAGACCCTGGGAGGATGTCAGACAATGAAGCTTTCTGCTCCAGCCTCTCCCCAAGAGCCCCAGTTCTGTGGGTATTTGGGGATGTGTTTGTTTCCTGTTGCTATGGTTAAAAAAATGAGCACAAATTTTAAAACAACACAAATGTATTATCTTACAGATCTAGAGATCAGAAGTCTGCAGTGGGTCTCATTGTACTAATATCAGGGTGCTGGCAGAGCTGTGTTCCTTTCTGGAGGTTCCAGGGAGCATATGTTTCCTTGCCTTTTGCAATTTTTAGAGGGTGTTGATGTTCTGTAGCTCATGGCACTCTTCCACCATCTTTGGGGCCAGTGATGGCTGCTCAAGTCTCTCTCACATCTCATCCCTCTCACTCTGACCCTCCTGCCCCCTCCTTCCACTTGGAAGCACAATTGTGATTGCATGGGCACATCTGGATAATCCAGATAATAGCTTCCTGTCAAGATCAGCTGATTAGCAACCTTAATTTTTTTTTTGAGACAGGTCTCACTCTGTCACCTAGGCTGGAGCGCAGTGGCATGACCGTGGCTCACTGCAGCCTTGACCTCCTGGGCTCAAGCAATCCTCCCACTTCAGCCTCCTGAGTAGCTGAGACCACAGGCATGCACCACCATGCCTGGCTAACTTTTGATTTTTTGTAGAGATGGGGTCTTGCCATGTTGCCCATGCTGGTCTCAAACTCCTGGGCTCAAACAATCCTCATGCCTTGGCCTCCCAAAGTGCTTGGATTACAGGTGTGAGCCACCATGTTTGGGCTGCAACCTTCATTTTTTCTGCAAACTTCATTCCCCTTTGCCATGTAGCATAACATTTCACAGTTTCCAAGTGGGAGACAGGACTCTAAAAATAATCTAGTTAGTTCCACTCCCGCAGATCCTCCAGCCAGCCCTCCCTGACCTCCCAAAACTAGGCGAGGTGAACCTGCTTGGTGCTCCTAAGTGATAAGAATTGGAGATACAAAGACTGATTGTAGTAGCAACTACAAGGGGAGGTATGGAAGACCCAGAATTTGAGCTGGATTGAGCTACCTAGGGAAATAGCATGAGTGAAAGCAGGAAGGCAGGGGCATGCTCCAAAGATAGTAGGTTGAGCAACAGTGCTGCACTAGAGTGAGGGACAGGATGACAAGTTACAACTGAACTTGGTAGCAAGGACAAAAAGGCTATCTGAGGCATTTGAATTTTACATGACAGTGCATGATGGTTCATTGAAACTTTGCTTTTTAAAAACAACAATTTTAGGCCAGGCGCTGTGGCTCATGCCTCTAATCCCAGCACTTTGGGAGACCGAGGTGGGCGGATGATCTGAGGTCAGGAGTTCAAGACCAGCCTGGCCAATATGGTGAAACCCCGTCTCTACTAAAAACACAAAAATTAGCCAGGCATGGTGGCAGGTGCCTGTAATCCCAGCTACTCTGGAGGCTAAGGCAGGAGAATCCTTTGAACCCAGGAGGTGGAGGTTGGAGTGGGTGGAGATTGCACCATTGTACTCCAGCCTAGGTGAAAAGAGTGAGACTCTGTCTCAAAAAATAAATAAATAATAAAAAACGACAATTTTATTAAGGTCTAATTTACATACGACAACATTCACCCTTTTTAAGTTTACAATTAAATGATTTTTTTTTTTTTTTTTTTTTTGAGACGAAGTCTCTGTCACCCAGGCTGGAGTGCAATGGCATGATCTCAGCTCACTGCAATCTCTGCCTCCCGGGTTCAAACAATTCTTCTGCCTCAGCCTCCTGAGTACCTGGGATTATAGACGTGTGCCACCACGCCTGGCTAACTTTTATATTTTTAGTAGAGATGGAGTTTCACCATGTTGGCTAGGCTGGTCTCGAACTCCTGACCTCAAGTGAGTCACCTGCCTCAGCCTCCCAAAGTGCTGGGATCACAGGTGTGAGCAACTGCGCCTGGTAAGTTTACATTTAAGTGATGTTTAGTAAAGTTATCAAGCTGACCAACTATTACCATCCCCAGTTTTAGAACATCTCCATCACTCCAATAAGCTCTTCCTTGGATCCAGTTTGAGTGCTGATTCATCCGTTAGAAAGTAAATCCCTCATGCCCATTTACACTTAATTTCCATTCCCATCCCCAACATCAGGCAAACATTATTTTACTTTCTGTCTCTATAGGTTTACCCTTGCAGGACATTTCATATAAATGGAATTGTACAATATATGTTTTTTTCATGTCTGGCTTCTTTCACTTAGCATAGTGTTTTTGAAGTTCATCCACATTGTAGCATGTAGTCGTATTTTATTCTTTTTATTGCTGAATAGTGTTCCATTGTATGGTTATATCACATTTTATTTATCTGTTCACCAATTGATAGACATTTAGGTGGTTTCTACTTTTTGCCTATTATGAATAATGCTGCTATGAACATTCTGTGGGCAAGTTTATTCTATTGGGTAGGTACCCAGGAATGGAATTGTTGAGTTGTATGGTAAATTTATATTTAATTCTTTTGGAGGGCTGTACTTATTTTTTATTCCCTTTTTAAAAATAGCTTTATTGAGATACAATTTGCATACCATAGAATTAATCTGTTTTAAGTATGCAACTCAATGAATTTTAGTATATTTATAGAGTTTTATAACTTAGAGTTTTATAACTTAGAGTTTTATATTTATAGAGTTTTATAGCCATCACCATCACCGCAATCGAATTTTAGAACATTTCTATCACTCTAAAAAGAAATTTCATGTTCACATATCTAATCCCAGCCCCTGGCAACCTCTAATCTTCTTTCTGTCTTTATATATTTGCCTTTTCCAAACATTCATATGAACTTAATCATACAATATGTGGTGTTTGGGGTTTGGCTTCTTTCATCAGGCATGTGTAAGATTCATTCACATCGCACAATGTATTAGCACTCCATTCCTTTTTATTGTCAAATACTATTTCGTTGTATGGATATGCCATATTTTGTTTATCTGCTCAGTGTTTAATGGACATTTGGGTTGTTTCCACTTTTTGTCTCTTATGAACAATACTGCTGTGGACATTTATGTACAAGTTTTTGTGTGGATGCGTGTTTTCATTTCTCTTGCATAGATACCTAGGAGTGAAACTGCTGTATTTAACCTTGTAAGAAACTACTAAAGTGTTTTCCAAACTGGCTGCACTATTTACTTATTTATTTATCTTTATTTTTTATTTTTTTTGAGACGGAGTCTCACTCTATCACCAGACTGGAGTGCAGTGGTATGATCTCGGCTCACTGCAACCTCCACCTCCCGGGTTCAAGCAATTCTCCTGCCTCAGCCTCCGGAGTAGCTGGGACTACAGGTGTGTGCCACCATGCCCAGCTAATTTTTGTATTTTTAGTAGAGAGCAGATTTTACCATGTTTGCCAGGATGGTCTCGACCTCTTGACCTCGTGATCCACCTGCCTCAGCCTCTCAAAGTGTTGGGATTACAGGCATGAGCCACTGTACTTGGCCTGACTGCACTGCTTATGAGGGTTCCAGTTTCTCCTATTCTCACCAACACTTGTTATTATCTGTCTTTTTTATTTTAGCCATTCTAGCAGAGGTAAAGTAATATCTCATGTGTGGTTTTCGTTTGGTTTTTGAGATGAGGTCTCACTCTGTTGCTCAGGCTGGAGTGTAGTGGCATGATCATGGCTCACTTCAGGCCCCGCCACCCAGGTTCAAGTGGTTCTCTGCCTCAGCCCCCCAAGTAGCTGGAACTACAGATATGCCATCACACCCAGCTAATTTTGAAATTATTTGTAGAGATGGAGTCTTGCTGTGTTGCCCGGGCTGATCTCAACCTCCTGGGCTCAAGTGATCCTCCCAGTTTGGCCTCCCAAAGTGCTGAGATTATAGGCATGAGCCACCATGCCTGGGATCTCACGTGGTTTTAATTTGCATTTCCTTAATGACTAATGACACTGAACATCTTTAAATGTGCTTATTAGCCATTTGTATATCTATTCTGGTCAAATGTTTTGCCCATGTTTTAATTGGGTTGTTTGTCTTCTTGTTGTATTGTAAGGATTCTTTATGTATTATGGGGGTATTATCAGATATATGATTTACAATTGTTTTCTCCCAGTCCAAGGCTAATCTTTTCCTTTTCTTAATGGTATCTGTTGAAAGACTTTTGAGGAAAAAAAGGACAAAATACAGCCATGCTTCAGAAAAGTAGGCAGGCAGCAGTACATGGGATGAATCAAAAGGGACAGAGAACTCTTTTTGAAAGTTGTAATAAAGGGAACAGGCACAGGCCAAGTTTTAAAAAATTCTCCGGGAATCAAAGGGTTATAAGCAGCTATTTATTGAAGCCTGTTTACAGTCCAGTTAACCAGTAAACCAGAATCAGTGAAACTACCCATCTAGGGAAGTGCAAAAAATCTTTCAAAAGGCTTTCCCGGATTAGAGAAGGAAAGGGAGAGAGGGAGGAGAGATGAGTGGCTATTCTAGAGCGACATAAAGAATTTCCAGCCTTGGACGGACAGTTCGGAACGTCTTCCAAGTTGGACTGGTGTTTACAAGCGAGAAGCTAGGCGGACCTTGGATTTCGGCGGGTGAAGAGGCTAGGTTGTTTAAGGAGGTGGGGCGCATTTCAGTGGCTCTCTTTGAAAAAGCCCAGCAAGATGTCAGACCTCCCCTCAGTCTTTCTCCACCTCCTCCTTCTCTTCAAGTTGGTTGCCCCGGTGACCTTCCGCCACCACCGCTATGATGATCTTGTGCGGACACTGTACAAGGTGCAAAACGAATGCCCCAGCATCACACGGGTCTACAGCATTGGGCGCAGCGTGGAGGGGAGACACCTCTACGTGCTGGAGTTCAGCGACCACCCTGGAATCCACGAGCTCTGTAAGTCCTGAACAGCTTTTGAGGGTGTGTGGGGCAGAGCCCTTCCCTTGCAAATCCCGTAATTGGGGTGGTTTCTGGGGTGGTCCGTGGACGCCTCCAACTACAAGGTACTATCTTTCTCAGCCTGTGCTATTTCCCTCTTAGCCCTCAAACTGCCACTGCCTCTGGGGAGCTACAGCCCTCCTTCAGGCTTCAGCCTTTTCCTCCTTTTTGGGTTCTGTTTGCTCAAAACCTTAATGGTAAAAGATGAGTCTTCTTCCCTGCTCATGTCCCACCTCCCTTCCTTTCCCCTATTTCCTTTCTTTTCCCCTTGCTATTGTTCTGTCTTTCCCGATCCAATGGCTCAGGAGACACAGGCAGAAACAAAGAGCCCTTCCAGTTCTGCCAGGAAGCTTAGAAGGGTATAGGGAAATCTCTTCAGGGAGTGACAGTGTGGTATTCAAGACAGAGTTTGGGGACTGGAGTGTTAGTTTTATATACTGGATTCTTTTTTTTTTTTTTTTTTTTTTTTTGAGACACAAGATCTGGCTCTGTTGCCCAGGCTGGAATTCAGTGGCATGATATCAGCTCACTGCAGCCTTGACCTCCTGGGCTCAGGTGATCTTTTTCCCTCAGCCTCCTAGGTAGCTGGGACCACAGGCATGCACCACCATGCCCGGCTAATTTTTGTATTTTTAGTAGAGGCAGGGTTTCATCATGTTACCCAGGCTAATCTCAAACTCCCGGGCTCAGGCGATCCACCCACCTGGGCCTCCCAGTATTGGCATTACAAGCGTAAGCCACCACACTTAGCCTGGATTCCTTTTTTTAGTTTGTTTCTACTACAAAAGCAATTCATGTTTGGATTAAAATTTAGAAATTAGATAAGGAAAAAAAATAATAAAACTCACCCCAAATCCCACCACCATTAATGTATTGATGTATATCCTTCCAGACTTTTTTCTATGCATATTTAAACCCCCTGACACAAATACATGTAATCATTTCTATAAAAATGAAATTGCATTGTAACTGCCCTTCTCATTTCACAATCTGTTATGGATAGCATCCATGTCTATAAGTGCAGATCTACACCATTGTGGGTTTGACTGTGTAATAGCTCATTGCATGACTATATTTAACTGTCCGTATATTGATGGACATTTGTTTCTAATTTCTCACTTCTTTCCTTACCAATTCCTCCTTCAAACTGTCAACTTCAAATCTCCCTTTACCTCTCCACTTCCACATCCCGTCTGAGACCAGACTCCATGACAAGCTGCCTACGTGATTGCACTGAACCCCTAACTGGTCTCTAACTTCTTTTTTTTTTTTTTTTTTTTTTTGAGACAGAGTCTTGCTGTGTTGCCCAGGCTGGAGTGCAGTGGCACGATCTCAGCTCACTGAAACCTCCGCCTCCCGGGTTCAAGCGATTCTCCTGCCTCAGCCTCCCAAGTAGCTGGGATTACAGGCATGTGCCACCACACCTGGCTAATTTTTTAAATTTTTAGTAGAGACAGAGTTTCACCATGTTGGCCAGGCTGGTGTCGAACTCCTGACCTCAAGTGATCCACCCGCCTTGGCCTCTGAAAGTAATGAGATTACAGGCATGAGCCACCGCACCTGACCAAGTCTCTAACTTCTAACTGCTGTACTCTGAATCTTCCATTTGGTACACAGATGCCAGAAAAATTTTCCTAAATCCTGACATGATCCCACTTTCCTACTTTAAAAGCCTCATACCCCATGGACTGGCCATGGGATTCAGAATATTGCATGGAGGAGGCTCAAAGAAGGCCATGGGGTTACCTGGGATAATTGCCTCGCTTTGAAATTGCACTTCCATAGCAAGCATCCTGCTGTCAATCAGATCATATGTTCACTGTGGAAGCTTGTGAGTGTTCATGGACATCATGGGGTTAGCCCCCAACACTCCAAGCTCCCTTCTTGGTGCTTCTGTACTTTCTAGCTTTCAAGACCTTCCTTGAAGTTTTTTCACAGGACTCTAGCCCTCACTGTTCCCTCTTTTCTCTGAAGCGCTTTAACTGCTATTCACCCATTCATTCCTTTCATTCATTCATTCCACAAATATTTACCAATCACCTACAATATGCAGGCACTTTTGTAGACTCTGGAAGTAAAACAGAGAATAAAATAAAGAACCTGCCCTCATGGGCCCAAATTCTAGTGGGGTAAGACTGGCAATAAATGGGTAAAAGAGTAAATATGTATTACATCAGATGGAAATAAGTGCTGTAGAGAAAACTAAATCAGGAAAAAGAGATAAGGATGGCATGGAGGAAGACAAGGGGTGGGAGAGGCATTCAGGAGAGGCGTCTCCACTGAGGTGGCTTTGAGCAGAGAGCTGAAGGATGGGTGTGATGGCACATGCCGTGATGATATCGGGGAGGAAAAGATGACGGGCAGAGGGAAGAGCAAAGGAAATGCTCTGGAGCATGCTTGGCACATGTGAGGAACAGTAAGGGGGCCAGTGGGGCTCCAGCCAAGTGAACGAGGGGAGGGCAAGAGAGGAGGTCACAGCCATGTGATGGGGACACCAGGCAATAGGAGATCATGCAGGGCATTGTAAGCCCTGGTAAAGATCTGGGCTTTTACTTTGAGTCAAGTGAGAAGCCACTGGAGGGTTTTTTAAGCAGAAGAGGGAGACGATCTGACTTAAATTTTGTAAAGATCACTCAGAACAGGGGTCAGCAAACTACAGCCCAAGGGCCAGCCACCTGTTTTGGTAAATGAAGTTTTATGGGAACACAGTCACGCCCATTCACTTTTATCTTGTCTGTGGCTGCTTTTGCTGGAAGAGTTGAGTAGCTGTGACAGAGACAACACAGCCCACAAAGCCTAAAGGATTTACTCTCTAGTCCTTTATAAAAAAGTTTTGCCAACCCCTGACTCTGGAGAATAGACTTTAAAGGGGCTAGGCAGCTGCAAGGAGAGCAAGTGGGAGATTTATTGCAATGACCTAATATGGCCAATAGTACCAAGCTTGAAGGTGCAGGGGCTTGAACCAAAATGGTAGCAGTAATTGTTATGAGAAGTGGTTGTATTCTAGATATATTGAAAGTAGAGGCCAGCTGTGGTGGCTTATGCCTGTAATCCCAGTACTTTGCGAGGATTGCCTGAGGCCAAAAGTTTCAGACCAGTCTGGGCAACATAGTGAGACCTTGTCTCTATAATAAATTTTTTTAGAAAATTAGCCTGGTGTGGTGGTGTGCACTTGGGGTCCCAGCTACTCAGGAGGCTGAGGCGGGAGGATGGCTTGAACCGAGGAATTCGAGAGGCTGTCCTGAGCTATGATTGTGCCACTGCACTCCAGCATGAATGACTGAGCAAGACCCTGTCTCTAAATAAAAAAAAAAAAAAAGAAAGAAAGAAAGAAAAAGAAAAAAGAAAATAAAAGAAAAAGGAGAGCCAAAAGAATCTGATATTAAGTATCTACTAAGTACAGGGCACTGTCCAAAGTTCTATAGGGCAGTGGTTCCCTATAGATTTCATAAAGAAGTTTAAAAAAGATGTTTTTTCTTTTTTAAATAAATAAGAGACTGGAGGGAACTAAAACATATCTTCCAAATTTTATTTTACTGAATAAGGATATGAAGAAAACTACCTGTCATCTTCTATATCCATCCTTTTGTATCAGAAAAGACATTTTAACACCAAGAAAAGTAAGAAAGACATAATCTATGATTTAAAAAAAAATACACTAAGATTAAAGAATGCCCACTATGGAAAATCCACCACATGATCCTTATGGATTATAAGCATTCCTTTGAGAAAAACTGCTGTAGGTATACTAAGATAAATAATAATGAATGGTGTCACAAGTTAAAAATTATGTACTCTGCTAAGGCCAGGTCCAGTCAAGGAAATAGAACATGTACAAAAACAGGTAAAACCTGCTGGGTGCAATAACTCACACCTGTAATCCCAGCACTTGGGGAGGCCAAGGTGGGTAGATCACCTGAGGTCAGGAGTTTGAGACTAGCCTGGCCAACACGGTGAAACCCCGTCTCTACTAAAAATATAAAAATTAGCCACGTGTGGTGGCAGGCACCTGTAGACCCAGCTAATTGGGAGGCTGAGGCAGGAGAATTGCTTGAACCCAGGAGGTGGAGGTTGCAGTGAGCTGGGATTGTGCACTTCAGACTGGGTGACAGAGACAGACTCTGTCTCAAAAGAAAAGAAAAGAAAAGAAAAAAGAAAAGACAAGAAAAGAGAAAAAGGTAAAACCGGGGAAGTCAACAGAGAGCTCTCTCTCATCAAGGAGAACCCAAGATGACTTCACAGAATATCATGTGAACTGGGCCTAAAAGGGTCATGAGAAGGATTTGGAAATGAGAAGATGAAGAGGTACAGAACCAGAAAAGTCATGGAGGCAGGAAAGTGTTGAGTGGAAGAGAAATCATTTGGCAAGAGCTTTTCTCCTACCTCTTGAAAGAGGGCAAGAATGATTTTCTTTAGGTGATGCCAGAAACTTTCAGATCCTCAATTCTTACCTCAAGTTGAACAGTTAACATGGCCCAAGAGAAGACTAAGGCATGAGACATAGCAGGTGCCTTCCTATTCTGTGCCTCCAGACTTGGCCTGCTTGGATTTGAAGGAGTGATTTTAGTTTTCCCATATTGCAGTGTGGAGAATGGAGAAAAAGCTCAGTCCTGCCCACAGTCCTATTATTTGTGGTAGGTGGGGTGGGAGGGAGTGGGGAAAACCCCTGCCAGCCCACCGAATCTTAGAGCCATCTCTGCGAAGCTGGTCACCTCTGCTCACCTGCTGTGTTCTTGTTCAGATGGAGTAAGAAACTTTTCAAGTGACAAGAAAATTAAGTTTTCAACTGGGATCATTAGCAGCTGTTATGCTAAAACCTAGAGTACTTCATGAGAGCAGGTTCTGGGGAAACATCCTTATCCTGAAAGGTTTGTCTCTAAGAAGCAGCATGCTACTGTAAATGGCACTGTAAGTGCCACGTGGGCTTGGGCCTCCATAGAGCCGTTAGCTAGACAACTTCAGACAAGTTACTTAATCTCTCCCATCCTTATTACCCTCACCCTGAGGCTATTAATGCCCACTTTACAGGTTTTCTGTGAATTTTAGCAGTATCAAACATAACTGTCTAGAACACTATGAGGGTTCAATAAATGGCACTCATTATTATCCCTGGCATGAATTTTTGTAGTTTTCATAACTGATTGGTTAGGAAGGGGCTCAGGGATTATTGCAAAAGACCCAATGAAAGCATGAGATTTTCTTTCATTCATTACTGAAAAAGAGAAAAAGTGTCTTCGTGCAAGGTTAGGCGTCAATGGCACTTCCAAGCTTCCCCCATCTTTTCTCTTCCCTGCATTTCCTCCTTGCAGTGGAACCGGAGGTCAAGTACGTGGGGAACATGCATGGCAACGAAGCGCTGGGCCGTGAGCTGATGCTGCAGCTGTCAGAGTTTCTGTGCGAGGAGTTCCGGAACAGGAACCAGCGCATTGTCCGGCTCATCCAGGACACGCGCATTCACATCCTGCCATCCATGAACCCCGACGGCTACGAGGTGGCTGCTGCTCAGGTACGAGGTCCAAGGGAGATGCCGGGGAGAGATCAAGGCCTTCTTAGGAAATAAAGGCCAGTGGACAAGATTCCCTCTCTGTCCCACTGTAAATGTCATAAATGTTAAAAGTAAAAGATTAAATAGTCAAGAGAAAAAATCCATCAGAAATATAAGAAAGTATGAAGAGGTGGGTTCAGTCCTACAGCACCTCAGGCAATAAACGTGGGCTCTGTCTGAGCCTGCATTCCCTCAACACCTTTCCAGATGACCTCAGGGTTTTATTGTGAGGATTAATGTGGCAATATCTGTGACAACACTTTGTAACCTGGAAAATACTCAACAGATGTGGAGGGATATTGCAAAACAAAGCTCCTTTCCTGAACTTTTAGCTTCAAACCCTAAATACCTTTCTTCCTTCCACACTACATTTCCATTTGCATTTGTGGAGAAAATATCAAGGACAACAGGCTTTCCACAGAATTGGGGGGTAGGGGGCTAATTCTAGATTCTTCATACTGTATTATATTTCCATAGAGTTGTTTCCTCTACTAGTATAGTATTTAACCTATTGATTCTATATTTTAGAGTTATATTTGCAGTGGGCCCAATAAGAAAAAATGTCTAAGGACTTTTTTTTTTTTTTTTTTTTTTTTGAGATGGAGTCTTGCTTTGTTGCCCAGGCTGGAGTGCAGTGGTGCGATCTTGGCTCACTGCAACTTCTGCCTCCCAGGTTCAAGCAATTCTCCTGCCTCAGTCCTCGAGTAGCTGGGTCTATAGGCATGTGCCACCATGCCCAGCTAATTTTTTGCATTTTTAGTAGAGACGGGATTTCGCCAGGTTGTCAGGCTAGTCTCAAACTCCTGGTCTCAGGTGATCCACCTGCCTCAGCCTCCCAAAGTGCTGGGATTACAGGTATGAGCCACCATGCCTGGCAGGACTTTTTACTTTATTTTCTAACATAAATTCAAAATGTCAGTGTGCCTAACATTTGTCTTATTATTAACATCTTAAGTGTTTCAGACTGATGTGCCTAACTTTAAATCAATGTGCCTGAATCAAGTGTTTCAGACCAATATGCCTAACATTAAATCTTTTGTGGCTGTGCATCAGAATCACAGGTGAAGATTTTGAAATACAGATTCCCAGGTCCCATCCCAGACCTACTGAGTTAGTATTGTCAAGGGTGAGGCCAAGCATCCATCTGCTTTATGCAATGGAGATGTTCCTTTAAAAGCTGTGTTTAAAAGGCAGGGTTTTTGGCCGGGCGCGGTGGTTCACGCCTGTAATCCCAGCACTTTGGGAGGCCGAGGTGGGCGGATCACCTGAGGCTGGGAGTTCGAGATCAGCCTGACCAACATGGAGAAACCCTGTCTCTACTAAAAATACAAAAAATTAGCTGGGCATGGTGGCACATGCCTGTAATTCCACCTACTCAGGAGGCTGAGGCAGGAGAATCGCTTGAACCCAGGAGGCAGAGGTTGTGGTGAGCCAAGATTTTGCCATTGCACTCCAGCCTGGGCAACAAGAACGAATCTCTGTCTCAAAAAATTAAAATTAAAATTAAATTAAATTAAAAAGGCGGGATTTTCTTGGGGGGAGAGTACGTTAAAGCATATTTTAAACTGACTTGAGGATAGGGCCGGGGGGTAAGTAGAGACAGAGAGAGCGATAGAGCCAGGGCATTGAACCAAACACAAACTTGACTCTTGCAGTCTCACCACTTCCTGTTAAAATTACTCAACAGATGAAGAAAGATAACTTTCTTTCACCACTGGAAATCAGGGTGGTGCCCACTACTCTTCCTCAAGACCTGAGTTGCCAAAGAGCAGGAAAATTGGAGAGAGGTGTGGGAGGGAATTCCAGCCTAGCTGATTTCCTTCTATTAGCCCTTTCCTGTGTTGCAGTGGGGAGAGTGGAGAACCAGCTCAGTCCTGCTCACATCCATTGCAGTAGTTGGGGTGGGAGGGAGTGGGGAAAACCCCTGCCAGTCCACTGAATCTTAGAGCCATTTCTGGGAAGCTGGTTAACTCTGCTCACCTGCTGTGTTCTTGTTCAGAGGGACCAGATCTTGAACCTGAACCCAAGAGGACCCATCAGGTTCTCAGACTCTCAGATATATCTGCCATACCCAGAGGCAAGCTGTCTGCGTGGCTACACAGAGAAGAACTTCCTGGCCACCAGACTTTAAAGCCATGTGTAGGTGGCCAGAATAATGCCCCCCACCAAAGATGTTCACGTCCTAATCCTCAGAACCTATGAATATGTTATGTTACTGGGCAAGGAGGAATTAAGGTTGCAGATGGAACTAAGGTTGCTAATTAGTTGACCTTAAAATAACCTGGAGTATTGTGGGGGGATGGGGCCCAGTGTAATCAATGACAAGGGTCCTTTAAATGTAGAAGAGGGAGACCAAGGTCCCAGTCAGAGAGAGATCTGAAGATGTTACGCAGCTAGCTTTAAAGATGGAAGATCCTTGGCCGGGCGCTGTGGTTCATGCCTGTAATCCCAGCACTTTGGGAGGCTGAGACGGGCAGATCACCTGAGGTTGGGAGTTTGAGACCAGCCTGACCAACATGGAGAAACCCTGTCTCTACTAAAAATACAAAATTAGCCGGGCGTGGTGATACATGCCTGTAATCCCAGCTACTTGGGAGGCTGAGGCAGGAGAATCACTTGAACCTGGGAGGTGGAGGTTGCGGTGAGCCGAGATCTGAGATCATGCCATTGCACTCCAGCCTGGAAAACAAGAGCAAAACTCTGTCTCAAAAAAAAAAAAAAAAAAAAAAAAAAAAAAGTGGAAGACCCAAGGAATGTGAATGGTCTCTAGAAGCTAGAGAAGTCAGGGAACAGATTCCCCTAGTCCCATGAAGGAACGTAGCCCGCTGACACCTTGCTTTTAGGGCTGTGAGACCTGTTTTAGTCTTCTGACCTCCAAAACTATGAGACAATACACTCGTGCTGTTTTAAACCACTAACTTTATGGTAGTTTGTTACAGCAGTAATAGGAAACACCACACTAGCCCTGTTTATGAAATCTTCTGTTAGGGGAAGCCCTTTCCTGCCAATCTAACTATTGACCAGTGTGCAGGGAAATCAGTGGATAATGCTCATAGCTGTTTATGCTGACGGTCAAGAGCTGCCTTGATATAAATAAGCAAGCAGTGACAAGCCCCTGGAAGCATAAAGAAAATCATTATGTCACAGAAGTGTACACCAAAATCAAAGATCCAATAAATGTTTTCCACTGGAACAGAACTGATGTAGGAAACTTAAAGGAACTTCAGAACAATTATATTTTCAATGGGATCTAAGAATGAAATCCAAGCAGGGTGCCATGAAAAGAGGAGAAATCTGAGAATAATACTGAATTCTTAGAAAAAAATGTAATCTGCCACATTTTATTGCTTAGAAAAGTGAAAATATGAGAGCGGCAGTTCATCTGTGAGATTCTAGCTTCCTGGCATCCATTCATTCACTTCTAGTAACAGCCTACAATTTGGGCTCCACCTTCTCAGTCTACAGGGACCCACTTGGCACTATTTCCCTTCTCCAATGCCACACAAAACGTTAAATGGAATTTCAATTTTGAATGAGCCTTGTAACATATCTCTATTCTATCGCTCTATGTATTTAATTATTTATGTGTATATGCATCTCCCCATGTGTACTATGAATTCCTAGAAGGCTAGACTACAATGTCTCACTTGTCTCTTTCCTCAGTGTCTATCTGAGAGCTCTGGATAGAGAAGGACTTAAGTAAATGTTGGTTGACTAAATAGATGACCTAATGAGTGAGTGAATACATAGGCAAATAAATGATAAAACCTGAAATATGGACAGAGAAATGAAGGGATCCAGAAAGTTGATATAGCTCAGAAGAAAGATAAACAAGGATCCTAAATTTTTTGAAAGGGGGAGGAGTGAGTTTCTCTAGTGTAACCACTTTGAAAAACAGTTGAACAGTTTTTCAAAAAATTAAACATAAGGCCATAGTGGCTCATGTCTGTAATCCCAGCACTTTGGGAGGTAAGTGGATCGCTTGAGCCCAGAAGTTCGAGATCAGCCTAGGCAACATGGCAAAACCCCATCTTTACAAATAATTTAAAATTAGCCAGGTGTTGTGGCTCATACCTGTAAGTACCAGCTACCAGGAGGTTGAGGTGGGAGGATCACCTGAGCCCAGGAGGTTGAGGCTGCAGTGAGCCATAATCATGCCATTACACTCCAGCCTGGGCAACAGAGTGAGACCCTGTCTCAAAAAACAAATAAACAAAAAACAGTTAAACATGGACTTACCTTATGACTCGGCAGTTCTACTTATGATATCTACCCAGAGGAAATGAAAACATACATCCACACAAAGACTTGTGCATGGATATTCAAAGCAGCATTATTAACAATAGCCAAAAGGTGAAAACAACCCAAATATCCACGAATCTCCCCCTATCACCTTTCGCCAAAATTCGCATTCACCTGAAATCTGTGACTCTGACCTTATTTGGCAATACATAGTCATCCTTCAGTATCCGTAGGTGATTGGTTCCAGGGCCCCCCACCAATACCAAAATCCTCAGATGCTCAGGTCCCTTATATAAAATGGCATAGTATTTGCACATAACTTATGCACATCCTCCTATATACTTTAAATCATCCCTAGATTACTTATGTTACCCAGTACAATGTAAATGCTATGTAAACAGTTGTTATAATGTACTGTTTAAGGAATAATGACAAGAAAAAAGTATGTACATGTTCAGTACAGATGCAACCATTATAGGCCAACTACATTTTCAATCAGAGGTTGGTTGAGTCCACAGATGTGGAACCCATGGATGTGGAGGGCCTACTGAGGGTCTTTACGGATACAATTAAGTTAAGATGAGGTCACATAAGATCAGGATGGACTCTAAATCCAGCATACCTGGTGTCCTTGTAAGAAGAAAGAAATCTGTGAATAGAGATGTGGACAGACTGGGGAGGAGGCCATGTAAAGATGAAAGCAGAAATTAGAGTGATGAATCTACGAGCCAAGGAATGCCAAGGACTGCCTCCGGCCACCACAAGCTGAAAGAAGCAAAGAAGGGGACCAGAGAGTGTGCTGCCCCTCCAGTTGACTTGATTACAACTTCTAGCCTCCAGAGAATAAATTGGAGAATAAATTGCTGTTGTTATAAGCCACTTAGTTTGTGGTGATTGTTATGGCAGCCCTAGGAAACTAAGACAGTTTCCTAATACTAATAGTATTAAACTAATACTCATACTGGTGAATGGATGAACAAAATGTGGTAAATCCATGTAATGGAACTATGCAACAATAGAAATAAATGAAGTACTGATACATGCTACAACATAGATGAACCTCACAAACATTATGTCCAGTGGGGGGGGGGAACCCACAAAAGAACAGATAATGTATGACCCACTTATGTGATCTGTCCAGAAGAGGCAAGTCTAAGGAGACAGAAAGTTATTACCTAGGTCTGGGGTGAAAATGAGAAGTGACTGTAAATGGGAATGAGGTGTCTATTTAGTGTCACAGAAATGTTCTAAAATCAGATTGCAATGATAGTTATACAACTCTGTAAACATACTAAAATTCATTGAATTGTACATTTGAAATGAGTGAATTCTACAGTATATGAATTATATCTCAATAAAACTGTTCATAAAACATTGGGGTTCCCATGATCCTGAAACACCCTACTCTTACTAGAACTTCTCTTGAGGTATGTACCTCTTACATGTGATCTACAGGGAACTTGAAGCACACCACTGTGACTTTGGATAAGTTAAAGATGAAAATGATTCATCTTCCTGTGATGGGCACTAAAGGAAAAAAAAATGTTACATCATTTGATGAAGCTAATATCTAAGAACTATACAATGTTCTTCAAATATAGGATTCATGGCTGCATGCGGTAGCTCTAGCCTGTAATCTCAGCACTTTGTCTGGTTTGTTTTTTTTAGACAGAGCCTTGCTCTGTCACCCAGACTCTAGTACAGTGGCGTGTTCTTGGCCCACTGCAACCTCCATTTCCTGGGTTCAAGTAATTCTCCTGCCTCAGCCTCCCAAGTAGCTGGGACTACAGGCACGTGCCACCACACCCAGCTAATTTTTGTATTTTTTAGTAGAGATGGGGTTTCACCATTTGGGCCAGGCTGATCTTGAACTCCTGACCTCAAGTGATCCACCTGCCTCCGCCTCCCAAAGTGCTGAGATTATAGGCGTGAGCCACTGCACCTGGCCTCTCAGCACTTTGGAAGGGTGAGGTGGGTGGATCACTTGAGCCCAGGAGTTTGATACCAGCCTGGGCAACCAGCCTCATCTCTACCAAAAAAAGAAAAGAATAAAGAACTATTAGCAGGTGTGGTGGCATGTGCTTGTAATCCCAGCTACTCAGGAGACTGAGGTGGGAGGATTGTTTGAGCCTAGTAGGTAGAGGTTGCAGTGAGCCAAGATTGTACCACTGCACTCCAGCCTGGGCAACAGAGTGAGAACCTGTCTCCAAAAAAAAAAAAAAAGTTAAAAATATAGGATTCAATCTGAAACTTTCATTTTTCATCTTTTCATTTTCTCCTTAGGGCCCAAACAAGCCTGGGTATCTAGTTGGCAGGAACAATGCAAATGGAGTGGACCTGAACCGTAACTTCCCTGATCTCAATACCTATATCTACTACAACGAGAAGTATGGAGGCCCCAACCACCACCTGCCCCTTCCAGACAACTGGAAAAGTCAGGTAGGAGATGAAATTTGCAAACAAAGCAGGTAAATCAGCATCTGGAATTTCTTGAGAAAGACTGCTAAGCCATCTTTACATCAACTAAACAAGCAAGATTTAAGCATCAACTCAAGTCAGTGTTAACCCATCTAAATCAATAATATCTATTTCTTCTGTGTCTTTGTATTTTTCTCCCTCAGCATAGAGCCCTCCATGAAGCACACACTCACTAAATGATTTTTTTTTCTTTTTGTTTTTTTCAGATGGAGTCTCGCTGTGTCGCCCAAGCTGGAGTGCAATGGTGCGATCTCAGCTCACTGCAACCTCCGCCTCCCGGGTTCAAGCGATTCTCCTGCCTCAGCCTCCTGAGTAGCTGGGATTAAAGGTGCACACCACCACACCTAACTAATTTTTGTATTTTTAGTAGAGACGGGGTTTCACCATGTTGGCCAGGCTGGTCTTGAACTCCTGACTTCGTGATCTGCCCACCTGGCCTCCCAAAGTGTTGGGATTACAGGCGTGAGCCACAATGCCCGGTTAAATGTTTCACATTAGTGGTGATTGTGGTGAAGGATATGAAAGCAGTATCATTTGGTTGCATGGTTCTTAACAGTTTTCCAAAATTATTCCACAGCCAGTTTCAGCTGATCACGACATCATGTGAAATGCACCAAGCAGTGTTATCCATCTCTGTTTTATAGCTATTACACTTAGAGAGAAAATAATTTACATTCTCACAGGTAATGATTGATGGAATCAGGATGAAGACACAGGCCTTCTGATTCTTATTCCAACATTCTTTCTACTATGCTAGAATGTGGACAGAATCATTCTATAGAGAAGTCTGCCTTACATGTGATAAGCTGTATGCTTACCAACAATTAGCTATGGAAAGAGGTTCAGGCTGGGTGTGATGTCTCACGCCTGTAATCCCAGCACTTTGGGAAGCTGAGATGGGAGGACTGCTTGAGGCCAGGAGTTTGAGACCAGCCTGGGCAACATAGTGAGGCCCCATCTCTACAAAAGAAAAATACAAAATTTAGCTGGGTGTGGTGACACATGTCATAGACTTAGCTATTTGGGAGGATCCCTTGAACCCAGGAGTTAAAGAGTTCAAGGTTACAGTGAACTATTGTCCTGCCTGCTCTAGCCCAGGTGACAGAGCAACAGACCCTGTCCGCCAAAAAAAAAAAAAAAAAAGTTCAGGGAATCTAACCTTTAGTTTTTTCTTTTCCCTTTTTTTCTTTTTCTTTCTTTCCTTTTTTTGGGGGGGGGCGGGGGGAGACAGAGTCTTGCTTTTTTACCCTAGGCTGGAGTGCAGTGGCACAATCTTGGCTAACTACTACCTCCGCCTCCCAGGTTCAAGCGATTCTCCTGCCTCAGCCTCTTGAGTAGCTGGGATTACAGGACATGCCACCATGCCCAGCTAATTTTTGTATTTTTAATAGAGACAGGGTTTTACCATGTTGGTCAGGCTGGTCTCGAACTCCTGGCCTTGTGATCCGCCCGCCTCAGCCTCCCAAAGTGCTAGGATTACAGGCATGAGCCACTGCACCTGGCCCCTTTTCCCTTTCTATATGACCCTTGACTACTTTATCATTACTATACCCTCCCTGATTTCCCTTACTCTTCCAATCGGAGGATCCCATTCAATATTCCTAGGCCTCACTCTCCAAAAGGCCTGTAATGGAAGTCCTTGGTAACATGAGTGGTTTCACCCTGCTGGTGGGCCTGCTTCTGAAAATAACTAGGCATCCTCTGAGCATCACTGCCAGCCCTGGTGATCACGCTGTGTGGGATAGTTTGAAATGTTCTATTTGTGAATGTCTAAACTTAGAGACTGGGGAAAGAAAAGCAAAGCAGGTGTAAGCCTTTTAATTGGGAGTTTCCCAAATGGAATATTCTGGGATTTTTTTCTCCCTTGAAAATGAAGCAAAAGCCATGCTGACATGTTAGATTTCAAACAGCAACTATCCTCTTGGTTCAAGTAAATAGTAAATAAAAAGTAACTTTGTAAGGCTGGGCACAGTGGCTCACACCTGTAATCCCAGCACTTTGGGAGGCAGAAGCAGACGGATCAGCTGAAATCAAGAGTTCGAGACCAGCCTGGCTAACATGGTGAAACCCCATCCTACTAAAAATACAAAAATTAGCCGGGTGTGATGGTGGGTGCCTGTAATCCCAGCTACCTGGGAGGCTGAGGCAGGAGAATCGCTTGAACCCAGATAGCGGAGGTTGCAGATAGCATCACTGCACTCCAACCTGGGCGACAAAGCGAGACTCCATCTCAAAAAAAAACAAAACCAAAAAGCAAAGAACTTTGTGTTAGTCAGCATATCCAACCAGAAGAATGTTCTGATGTATTACACTTGTTTCTCTAAGTAAAATAAGGTAATTGAATCAAGGATAACTAGGCTCCCACTCAATCCTCTGTCTAAATTTTAGGGGAAAAGCAATGAGGTTTCCCTGGCTCTAGATGGAACAGCCTTGAGGAAGAGGAACAGTGAGAAGCTGGCCTTGTTCTGATAGAGGCTTAGGACACAAAGACAGAACTGCCCCAGAGGGTCTGAGCCCTGGTCACAGACCAAGACTGGTGCCCTCGCAATTATATCCATTCTGATTGAGACTCAACCCTATTTATCCAGTCCCCTTGGGATGGAAAAGATGGAACCTTTAGAGCTGACTGTGGTCCAGGAGGAGCCATTAACACAGTAACACTACATAATCTCTAAGCTTGTTTATCCTGAGAGGAGGAAAAATGCTGCAGACTGTAAATTATTTACTTATGCTGCAAGTCCAAGTGGATTCAAGGCTTTCTTTGGCATACTGTCACTCACTAGCAATATAGTATGCAAGAGAAAGGGTGGAATTTCACTGCTTAGCCAAGACTGGCCCATCTGACAGTATGTCTAACCCATGAAATTTGGATATGACCACAGGTGTGTGTTCTACATGTCAACGTTACAGCAGGGAAGGAGGAGGTTAAAAACCATCACTGTAAACTAGCATTTTTCAGATTGATTTATTGGAGTCCTAAATTTCTGCTAAGATGACTTAGAAGTCACTGGAGCAGTGGCAAAATGGGAAACCCTTTTCTAGGGTCCAGAGAGAGGCCAAGCTGGGGCTCCGAGCTCTCCAATCAT
The DNA here is from genome assembly GCF_007565055.1 of Rhinopithecus roxellana. Lineage (NCBI taxonomy): Eukaryota > Metazoa > Chordata > Mammalia > Primates > Cercopithecidae > Rhinopithecus > Rhinopithecus roxellana. Next base: position 73,307,951 of record NC_044559.1, read on the forward strand.
GGTATCTCTTCATACAGAACTTCTCTTTTTTGGGTGGGAATGGTGGCTTAGGCCTGTAATCCCAACACTTTGGGAGGCCGAGATGTGCAGATTGCTTGAGGAGTTCAAGACCAGCCTCGGTAACATGGCAAAACCCCATCTCTACAGAAAATACAAAAATTAGCCAGGTGTGTTGTTGCATGCCTGTAGTCCCAGCTACTAGGGAGGCTGAGGTAGGGGCACCGCTGGAGTCCGGGAGATGGAGGCTGCAGTGAACTGAGACTGCACCACTGCACTCCAGTCTGGGTGACAGAGTGAGACCCTGTCTCAAAAAACAAAACAAAACAAAACAAAAACAAAAAAAATCCTCTCTCTCTCTCCCTTTCTTTCTCTCTCAACAGACTTTGTTTTTTTAGGATAGTTTTAGGTTCACAGCAAAATTGAGCAAAAAGTACAGAGTTCTCATATACTCCCTGCCCCACTCCACCTACCCCACCATCAGCGTCCTACCCCAGAGGGGTGTGTTTATCACAGTCAGTCATGAACCTACCTTGACTCATTATGAGCGCTCTGAGTCCTTAGTTACCTTACTGCTCTCTTGGTGTTGTGGACTCTCTGGGTTTCAACAAAGGTATGATATATAGCCACCATTATGGTATCATACAGAATAGTTTCCTTGCCCTAAATGCTCTCTGTTTACCTATTTTGTATATTGGGATTCCACATAAGATTTCTTTTTTTTTTTTTTTTTGAGACGGAGTCTCGCTCTGTCGCCCAGGCTGGAGTGCAGTGGCCAGATCTCAGCTCACTGCAAGCTCCGCCTCCCGGGTTCACGCCATTCTCTTGCCTCAGCCTCCCGAGTAGCTGGGACTACAGGCGCCGGCCACCTCGCTCGTCGCCCGGCTAGTTTTTTGTATTTTTTAGTAGAGACGGGGTTTCACCGTGTTAGCCAGGATGGTCTCGATCTCCTGACCTCGTGATCCGCCCGTCTCGGCCTCCCAAAGTGCTGGGATTACAGGCTTGAGCCACCGCCCCCAGCCTTAAGATTTCAGTTTGAAAAAAGTTCTACACACTCCATTGTTGAAACCATCATTCCAAAGGTTGACATTTCCCCATCTCCACTTTTCATAGCCGCCAGGACGCTCACTGTTTCATTCAGACATTTGATATCATCAGGCCACTTCCTGACAGACTTACTCTAACCGCCGTTTGTTTGGTAGCCTTAGTTGCCCCTTCACCGCCAACCTCTCGCCTCCTCCCAGGTGGAACCCGAGACCCGGGCGGTGATCCGGTGGATGCACTCCTTCAACTTTGTTCTTTCAGCCAATCTCCACGGAGGGGCGGTGGTGGCCAATTACCCGTATGACAAGTCCTTTGAGCACCGGGTTCGAGGGGTCCGCCGCACCGCCAACACCCCCACGCCTGACGACAAGCTTTTCCAGAAGGTATGTGGAGCGACTGCTTGTCCGGCCAGGGGAACTTGGGGCTCAGGAGATGAGCTTCAGGTCAGTAACAGACCCTTTTTCAGTGCGAGGCCACAGAAAATAATTGAAAATACCGCTTGCTTGTGAGGTGCTTACAGTCTAGTAAATGACATTTGGTTTTGAATAATAAGCCATAGATTCATAAAAAAGTAAATACAAAGAAAGCTTTATAGTAATTACCACGATGCAGAAAATACTTAGGCTAATGATGAGCAAGAAATATGCCCGAAGACTAATAGCGCTAGTGTCATTAAATGTGAATTTTGGGGGGGTCTAAAGTAGAATTTTATGATAATATATCCACATTAATGAAAAATAGACTGTGATGGTATTAGGTGGGGTCTTAAAGAAAAAAAGAAAAATAGACTACATGAAAAAGGTTTAAATAACAGTTCAAAACAGTAGAATAAAATCAATGTTGACATTAATTTTATATTAACATATAAAATGGTATAATATAATAAATTTGTAATTATTGGCCTGGTGCGGTGACTCACACCTGTAATCCCAGCACTTTGGGAGGCCGAGGCGGACGGATTGCCTGAGGTCAGGAGTTTGAGACCAGCCTGCCCAACATGGTGAAACCCCGTCTCTACTAAAAATATAAAAATTAGCTGGGCATTGTGACAGGTGCCTGTAATCCCAGCTATTCGGGAGGCTGAGACAGGAGAATCGCTTGAACCCGGGAGGTGGAGGTTGTGGTGAACCAAGATTGCACCACTGCACTCCAGCCTGAACAACAAGAGTGAAACTCCATCTCAAAAAAAAAAAAGTACTAATATATTAATATGTATCTATATAATATAAATGAACATTAATGATATTAAGTATCAATCATTAATGTACTACATGGTGAATAGCACATTGTTTTTTCTCCATTGATCTCACTTTGTCCACTGTATAGTAAATGGTAATGAAGGAGAATTGTAGAGTTCAAATATATTCCTCTCCCTCCAACACACACCTCTCACCCCCCAAATACACATTACTTTTCCTGGAGAAGTCTTGCCTTACTTACTCCTTGATTTATTTGACAAAATTCGGCTAGAAAATGGCACAAAAACAAGGAATCTTCAATATCATCTAGTGCGACTCCTGACTTTGCACAAGAGAAAACTCAGCCCCAAGATAGTGACAAAATCAGAATACAGATCTCCTAACTCTAGTCTACTACACATATACTCTCTTAGACACACAGTCACATTCACACACATGCATTCACACATACTCACCTACATACACACACTCATACACACACACATACACATGCTGTCTCTATCCCTGATCCTATTTTCTTTCACTAAAGCAAATAATCCACTGTTTATGTACCTAGCAGGGCTTCTTGGCTTCACCCTCGTTGTGAGTAGGAGCATTGCCATTTGAGTTGGGACTCATCAAGGTCGTTTTCTGCCTGCTTTTCCTCTAGCTGGCCAAGGTCTACTCCTATGCACATGGATGGATGTACCAAGGTTGGAACTGTGGAGATTACTTTCCAGATGGCATCACCAATGGGGCTTCCTGGTATTCTCTCAGCAAGGGTAAAGGGAGTCCTGGGAACTGCTCAAGCTGAAGTGGAATAGTGCTCATTGCTCCTTCTAAATTCCCAGTTTTCTCAGGGAAACAATGGGAATAGCATGGAGTTTTGCACTCAGGTTGAGATCTGGAAAATGGGGAAGTCTCAGGTTGACATTTAGTCATCATCTCGTGATTCTTTAAAACTAAGGTGGGGATGGCTGGGCACAGTGGCTCACGCCTGTTATCCCGGCACTTTGGGAGGCCGAGGCAGGCAGATCACAAGGTCAGGGCATCGAGACCATCCTGGCTAACATGGTGAAATCCTGTCTCTACTGAAAATACAAAAGAATTAGCCAGGCATGGTGGCGGGCGCTTGTAGTCCCAGCTACTCAGGAGGCTGAGTCAGGAGAATGGCATGAACCCAGGAGGCGGAGTTTGCAGTGAGCCGAGATCGTGTCACTGCACTCCAGTCTGGGCGACAGAGTGAGACTCGGTCTCAAAAGACAAAAACAAAAACAAAAACAAAAAAACTAAGGTAGGGACACCTTTTGGTCCTGTAAAACTGGTGGTTTACACAGTAAATTAGTACATAGGAGGAAAATAATATAGTCACTTGTGGGATCTGAGAGTAGATTGGGTTGAAACCTGGCTTGCCCATGTACTAGTCATGTGGCTCTGGGATAATTACTTATTCTTTCTGTGCTTTCATTTCTTCATCTGTAATTAAGAATAATAAGGCCAGGCATGGTGACTCATGCCTATAATCCCAGCACCTTGGGAGGCCAAGAAGGGAGAATCTCTTGAGGCCAGTAGTTTGAGACCAGCCTAGGCATCATAGCAAGACCTCATCCCCCTACCAAAAAAAAAAAAAAAAAAAAAAAAAAAAAAGCCAGTCACAGTGGTGCACACGTGTAGTCCCAGCTAATGGGGAGGCTGAGGTGGGATGATCACCTGAGCCCAGGAGGTCAAGGCTGCAGTGCATTGAGCCAAGACTGTACCACTGCACTCCAGCCTGGACAACAGAGTGAGACTCCAAAAAAAAAGTGAATACTTGCCTCATAATTTTAATATAAGTATTAAATAAAATAATACACATAAGGCATTTGGAAATGCCTGGCTTATAAATGTTGTAATTGTATTTTAAAAAGTAGCACAGATATATGCCTCACATACCAACAGATGAGCAGAGGATCTGGCCTGGGCACAACCAGTTCCCCTGAAATACGCTCCCTGGACCCTGACTGCCTGGCCCCAACAAGCAGGGGTTTGCCATGGACACTGGCTATTGATAATGTAGGCTTCAAGAGCAGAAACCTCCACAAGAGACTTCTGTCCCTATCCCCTGGGCCTTCCCCGTGACCAGGGGTCAAGATAGAACCTTTGTTTATGAACCTTCACTGGATTGAAGGATAGAGAAGAGTCTGGAGCAAGAAGCTGGGTTCTTTTAGGAATCATTCTCTAGCATCTGTCTTTCCCCATCCCCTCACATCTGACCTGGCCATGGCCCAGGCGGCAGATTGGTGAGAGCTGAGTTGGTAGCTGGTCCTGTGGAGAGTAGAAGAGGTGCAAAACTGAGGAGTTGCCATGTACTGGGAGGGTAGACTGGGGACGAAAACTTGCTTGAATACAAGGCACTGCTGGGCGCAGTGGCTCATACTTGTAATCCCAGCACTTTGAGAGGCTGAGGTGGGAGGATGGCTTAGGGTGGGAGTTCGAGGCTACAGTGAGCTATAATCATGATGCTGCACTCCAGCCTGGGCAGCAGAGCAAGACCCTGTCTCTGAAAAATAAATAAATACACACACATAATTTTACATTTTTTTAAAGTTACTTTCTTTAGTTTGCATTAGTAAAGCAAAATATATTTTGCCCTCCAAATTGAAAATAACCAACATACTTTTTCAAATTTCAAAGCATTTTTCAAATGCTTGTTCTTTTTTTCTCTCTCTCCTCCCTCTCCCTCTCCATCCTCTGAGACAGCAAGGCCCATGCCTCCACTGAGAATCATTGCCCTAAACTAAGCTAGTACAATTCCAAGGTCATTACATTTATCAAATTGATTCTTCCAACAGTGTGGTCTCTTGATTAGCATATCAGCATGAGCTGGGAACTTATTAGAAATGTACATTTCTAATAAGTTGCACCCCACCTCATACCTACTGAATCAGAAACTCTGGGGGTGAAGCCCAGCAAGCTGTATTTAGCCAGAAGGCTCAGCCTTCTAGGTGATTCTAATGCATGGAGAGAACCAATTTACTTATTTATTTTATTCAAGCATTTTTAAATTTTTATGGATACATGCGAAGTGTATATATTTAAGGGGTATATGTGATATTTTAATACAGGCCTACAATGTGTAATAATTACATCAGAGTAAATGAGATGTCCATCCCCTCAAGCATTCATTTCTTTGTGTTACCAACATTCTAACTGTACTCCCTCAGTTATTCCAAAAGGTACAGCAAATTACTGCTAATGATAGTCACCCTTTTGTGCTATCATTTATTCTTTCTATTTTTTGTATCTATTAACCATCCCCATTCTCCCCACCCCCACCATCCTTCCCAGTCTCCAGTAACCATCCTTCCTCTCTATTTTCATGAGTTCAATTATTTAAATGTTTAGCTCCCACGAATGAGAAAGAATGTGCAAAATCTGTTTTTCTGTGCCTGGCTTCATCCCTGTTTTTGCAAATGACAGGATCTTATTTTTTTAATGACTGAATAGTACTCTATCGTGTAACCCTGCCACATTTTCTTTCTCCATTCATCTGCTAATGGACACTTAGCTTGCTTCCAAATCTTGGCTATCGTGAATAGTGCTGCAGCAAACACGGGAGTGCAGATAACTCTTCAATATACTGATTTCCTTTGTTTTGGGTATATACGCAGCAGTGGGATTGCTGAATCAACTGGTAGTTCTGTTTTTAGTTTTTTAAGGAACCTCTATACTGTTTGGAGAGAGCCAGTTTAATAGGCTATAGTTATTATTCTTCAACTTTCCCCATTCTTTCTGTAACAGCTTGCTTGTACTCAACAGCTTGAAAAGTAAGTGATATTTTTTTCTTATTTATTTATTTATTTATTTATTTATTTATTTATTTATTTATTTTGAGATGGAGTCTCTCTCTGTCACCCAGGCTGGAGTGCAGTGGCTCTATCTCGGCTCATTGCAACCTCTGCCTCCCGGTTCAAGCAATTCTCCTGCCTCAGCCTCCCGAGTAGCTGGTGCTACAGGGAACCACCACCACACCTGGCTAATTTTTGTCTTTTTAGTAGAGACGGGGCTTCACCACGTTGGTCAGGTTGTTCTCAAACTCCTGACCTCAAGTGATCTGCCCGCCTCAGCCTCCCAAAGTGCTGGGATTACAGGCACCCCGCTTCATTTTTATTGTGGTAAAATATACATAACGTGAAATTTACCATTGGAATAATTTTTAAGCATCTGATTCTGTATTATTAGGTACATTTGTAATGATGTTGTACAGTCACCACCAGCACTCATCTCCAGAACTCTTTTCAGCTTATAAAAGTGAAACTCGGCCGGGCGCAGTGGTTCAAGCCTGTAATCCCAGCACTTTGGGAGGCTGAGACGGGCGGATCACGAGGTCAGGAGATTGAGACCATCCTGGCTAACATGGTGAAACCCCGTCTCTACTAAAAAATACAAAAAGCTAGCCGGGCGAGGTGGCGGGCGCCTGTAGTCCCAGCTACTCAGGAGGCTGAGGCAGGAGAATGGCGTAAACCCGGGAGGCAGAGCTTGCAGTGAGCTGAGATCCGGCCACTGCACTCCAGCCTGGGCGACAGAGCGAGACTCCGTCTCAAAAAAAAAAAAAAAAAAAAAAAAGTGAAACTCTATATCCGTTAAACAATAACTACATTTCCCCTTACCCCAGCCCCTGGCAACCACCATTCTACTTTTTGTCTTTATGATTTTGACTGCTCTAAGTAGCTCATATAAGTGGGATCATGCAATATTTGTCTTTTTGTGAATGCCTTATTTCACTTACCATCATGTCCTCAAAGTTCATCCGTGTTATGGTGTTTGTCAGAATTTCCTTACTTTAAAGGCTGAACAATATTCCATTGTATGTTTATACCACATTTTGTTTCTCGTTTATCCACCGATGGACACTTGGGTTGCTTTCACATTTTAGCTATTGAGAATAATGGTGCTACAAACATGGATGTGCACATCTCTCTTTGAGACCCTGATTTCTGTTCTTTTGGATATATAAACCCAGAAGTGGAATTGTTGGACATAAGGTAGTTCTATTTTTAATGTTTTTGAGGAACTGCCATACTGTTTTCCATAGAAAACACCACCCGTGCACAGGAGTTTCAGTTTCTCCACATCTTCACCAACTCTTACTTTTTTTTTTGATAGTAGCCATCCTAATAAGTGCAGAGTAGTATCTCATGGTAGTTTGATTTGCATTTCTCTAATGATTAGTGATATTGAGCATCTTTTCATGTGCTTATTGGCCATTTGTATACCTTCTTTGGAGAAATGTCTGTTCAAATCCTTTGCCCACTTAAAAAATCAAGTTGTTTGGGTTTTTTTGTTGTTGTTATTGTTATGTTTTAGGAGTACTCTATGTATTCTGAATATTAATATCTTATCAGATGTATGAATCACAAATATTTTTCCCATTCCATGGTGGCCTTTTTACTCTTTTGACATTGTATTTGTTTGTTTGTTTGATTCTGTCATCACCTGTTCTGTCCTAGAGATACTGTCTTTTGATGAACAAAATTTTTCCATTTTCATGAAGTCTAATCTGTGATTTTTTTTTTCTTTTGTTGCCTGTATCTTTGATTTCATATCCAGGAAATCATTGCCAAATTCAATGTCATGAAGCTTTTGCCCTATGTATTCTTCTAAGAGTTTTATAGTTTTGGGTCTTACGTTTAGGTCGCCGATCCATCTTGAGTTAATTTTTGTATATGGTGTTAGATAAGGCTCCAACTTCATTCTTTTGCATTTGGATATCCAGTTTCTCCAGCACCATTTGTTGACATGACTGTCCTTTCCCCATTGAACGGTCTTGGCATTCTTGTCAAAAATCCTTTGACCATATATGCAAGGGTTTCTGGGCTGTCTTCCATTCCATTGATCTATATACCTGCCTTTATACCAGTAACACATTGTTTTGATTACTGTAGCTTTGTAGTAAGTTTCAAAATCAGAAATTGTGAGTCTCTAGCTTTGTTCTTCTTTTTCAAGATTATTTTTGCTCTTCTGGGTTGCTTAAAATTCCATATGAATTTTAGGATGGGTTTTCTATTTTTGCAACAAACATCATTGGGATTTTGATAGGGATTGCATTGAATCTGTAGATCACTTTGGGTAGTATAGACATTTTTAAGTGGGTAATTTTTAACCCAAATGAAATTGTAATGAAAATAACCATCCTAATAATGAGAAACATATTAAAAAGTAATTGATTCAATTGAATAATGTAGAAGATCAGAACAAGCAAGTATTTTTTAGAAGAAGAAGAAAATATAGCTGTCTTCTGCTTTTTCAGGAGTCTGTTTTTCTGGGATGGGTATTTTCAGATTAATATTGTATTCTTAGCTAGGAGAAGGGATGTGAAAGCAAAATATTAATCACATTCCTGACCTTCCAGGTCTGAAGAACATTGTAGTTCAAGGAGAAAATCTGTTCTCTTAGAAACAGTCCATGTGCATAGTCAATAGTAGGCACAGCTAATAAGCAGACTTTGGAAATGATAAAAGGGACAAGAAGTGAAATTCAGTCATGAAATGGAAAAAAACATAAAGGATGAAGATGACAAAAGGGACATTTAAGAAGAGAGGAAACTGCAGAGAGAGACGCATGTGAACTGGAAATTTGGGAAAAATTTTATGGAGGAAAGGAAGAAATAGAGGTCAAGAGGTAGAATAGAAGTTGATGAAGAAAAGAAAAAAAAGGTAATGAAGGGGGTGCTGGATATTTCCAACACAAAGAAATGATAAATGTTTGGGAGGATGGATATTCTAATTAGCCTAATCTAATCACTGTACAGTTTATTGAAACATCACTATGCGTGTCCCATGAATATGTACATATTATTAGGTGATGTACATGAATATGTACACATTATTATGTGCCAATGAAATAAATAAAATTAAAAGATAATTCCCAAATAAATAAAAACAGAAAATTTTAAAAAGAGAGAGAGAGATGAGATGGGGCATTGAGTGGGAACCTGGTTATGGGAATCTGCCACTGCCCTCTTTCCCTTAGGAATGCAAGACTTTAATTATCTCCATACCAACTGCTTTGAGATCACACTGGAACTGAGTTGTGACAAGTTTCCCCCGCAAGAAGAGTTACAGCGGGAGTGGCTGGGTAATCGGGAAGCCCTAATCCAGTTCCTGGAACAGGTAAAACCTTATTTGTTAACTCTCATGTTTGCAAAAAGAGAAGTGCTTCTCAATGGCAGACAAGGTGTTTCACAGGTTCAGGTCTGACTTTTGCTCTGACTCAGTCCAATAGATCTGGGCTGCTTCTTCCAATGAGATTTATTCATTCAACATTATTGAGCATCTGAACACAGTGGTTCACACCTGTAATCCCAGCAGTGTGGGAAGCTGAGATGGGAGGATCACTTGAGCTCGGGAGTTTGAGACCAGCCGGGGCGACATAGCTAGACCCCACGTCTACTAAAAAAAAAAAAAATTAGCCAAGCATGGTGGCATGCTTCTGTAGACCCAGCTTCACAGGAGGATGAGGCGGGAGGATCACTTGTCTTGTGCTGGGAGGTCAAGGTTGCAGCGAGCTGTGATCATGCCATTGTACTCCAGCCTGGGCAGCAGAGCAAGATCCTTCTCAAAAAAATTATCAAGCACAACTATTTGTCAGAAACTGTACTATATGCTGTGAATTATGAATAAATAAGCAAATATCCCTGCCCATATGGAACTTACCTTCTAGTGAGGAGAGACAGGCAGTAAACAATAAGTTGTATAACATGTTAAAAAAGAAATGCTATGATGAAAGTCTTTCAGGGGAAGTGATATTTAAATAAAAATTTCAAGGAGGTGAGGGAGAGAAACATGCAGATATCTAGGGGATAAAAGGGTTCCTTGAAATGGACACAACTGCAAGTACAAAACCAACAAAAAGAATATGAAAAGTGCTCAGCATCACTAATCATTAGGGAAATGCAAATTAAAACTACAGTGAGATTCTACCTCAAATTGGTTAGGATGGCTGCTATCAAAAAAACAGAAATTCACAAATGTTTGCAAGGATGTGGAGAAATTGGAACCCTTGTGCACCATCAATGGGAATGTAAAGTGGTACAGTCATTATAAAAAACAGCTAATGGCAATTCCTCAAGCAGTCAGAATTCCTATGTGCTCCAGCAATGCCACTTTTGGGTATATATTCAAAAGAATGGAAATAAGGGCCTCAAAGAGGTATTTGCACACCCATATTCATAACAGCATTATTTACAATAGCCAAAAAGTGGGAGCAACCCAGTGTTCATTGGTGGATGACTGTATAAATGGATGTGGTATATTCCAGTGGAATATTATACAGCCTTAAAAAGGAAGGAAATTGTCATCAGGTGTAGTGACTTATGCCTGTAATCCCAGCACTTTGGGAGGCTGAGGCGGGCAGATCGCCTGAGTTTGGGAGTTTGAGACCAGCCTGACCAACATGGAGAAACCCTGTCTTTACTAAAAATACAAAATTAGCCAGGCGTGGTGGCACATGCCTGTAATTCCAGCTACTCGAGAGGCTGAGGCAGGAGAATCGCTTGAACCCAGGAGGTGGAGGTCGCAGTGAGCCGAGATGGCGCCATTGCACTCCAGCCTGGGCAATGAGAGCGAAACTCCATCTCAAAAAAAAGGAAGGAAATTCTGACACATGCTACAACATTGATGAATCTTGGGGACATTATGCCAAGTGAAATTAGCCACCCATAAAAAGACAAACACTGTATTATTCCACTTATATGAGGTACTTAGAGTAGTCAAAATTATAGAGATGGAAAGTATTGATAGAATGGTGGTTGCCAGGGGCTGGGGGAGGGGATAATGGAGAATCATTGTTTAATGGATATAGGGTTTCAATTTTTTAAGATAAAAAGAGTTATGCAGATGGATAGTAGTGATGGTTGCACAACATTACAAATGGTTTTTTTTTTTTTTTTTTTTTTAGACAGAGTCTCGCTCTGTCACCCAGACTGGAGTGCAGTGGTGCGATCTAAGCTCACTGCAACCTCCACCTCCTGGGTTAAAGCAGTTCTCCTGTCTTGGCCTCCTGAGTAGCTAGGATTACAGGCACTCACCACCATACCTGGCTAATTTTTGTATTTTTAGTAGAGACGGGGTTTCGCCATGTTGGCCAGGCTGGTCTCAAACTCCTGACCTCAGGTGATCCGCCCACCTGGGCCTCCCAAAGTGCTGGGATTACAGGCATGAGCCACTGCACCTAGCTAAATGTATTTAATAACACTGAACTATACACTTAAAATGGTAAATTTTATTTTATGTGTATTTTATCACAGTCTGTCACAGGAAATAAAAAAAATTAAAAAAAAAGAAAAAGAAAAGAAAGCCAGGACACCAGTGTGGCTGGACTGATCTCAGAAGTAAGGGAGAGAAAAGGTGGTTGGAGATGGGATCAGAGAGCTAACAGGTAGCTTGACAGACAGACCATCACAAGAACTTTAGCTTTTGCTCAGAGTGAGTTAGGTTTTGAGTAGGATGGTGACATGATTTGAGTCAGGCTTTAACAGGATCCCTCTGACCACTCTAATTGCGAAGAGATTAATTGGGGCAGGGAGAGAGGCAAGGAGACCAGTTAAGGGACTATTACCATCATCTTTGTGAAGATAAAATGCAAAAACATACGAGAAAGGGCTTTGAGACTCTAAAACACCATACAAATGTTTTATAATCATAACTATATACTTGTTCCTGCAGGTTCACCAGGGCATCAAGGGAATGGTGCATGATGAGAATTATAATAATCTCGCCAATGCTGTCATTTCTGTCAGTGGGATTAACCATGATGTCACTTCAGGTAGGTGGCCACTGCTTAGGGGGAGGAAGGAAGCGTTCACTCCTGCATCTTCTTCAGCATAATCAAGGGGCCAGTTTGTAAGCCAGTGAAACTAACAGGGGTGTCAAGGATGCTGGGAGTGGGGGCAGGGGGATGGAGGAAAGAAGGGCAATGAAAATGGAGACAGTAAATTAAGAGGCTGAATCAAACAGCCAAGATGTTTTAATGCAAAATCTTTTGCTTCTGATGCAAGCAATCCCTGAGAGGTCAGGACCAGGAAAGACTGATGTAAATGTAACTTCTCCTCAGCATTCAGGAGTGGCTACCACATACAATTTTGTTAGGGGTATTTTCTGGGCTTAAGCCTGTTAATAGCTCACATACTGGTGTGAAATTGGGTAGAAAGAGGACTGTAAAACGGATAGTTATCCTTGTGGCTGACTTGGCATTTCTCTACACCTCCAATGGGAAAGTTAGCAAGATTCTTTCCATCATAGGCTTACTGTGGGGCAAGATTGATGGTGGAGACGGATCTTAGAGCTACCTGGAACCTCCTAGAAGAGCACAGAATTATGTCACAGCAGAATGGTGTTGTAAGCTGACTCAGCCCAGCTTGATCATGCACAATTTGTAGGATTTTTTGTTTTATTTTGCTTTTAATGCATAACAGTAGCTACCAACGGTTATGGTTGCAGGTAGATGAGATTTGCCTAACTCCCCACCCTTTTTTATTTTTTTGAAAAGGAGTCTTATTCTGCCATCCAGGCTGGAGGGCAGTGGTGTGATCTCACTGCAACCTCTGCCTCCTGAGCTCAAGCCATCCTCCTACCTCAGCCTCCAAAATAGCTGGGACTACAAGCATGCAACACCATGCCTGACTATTTTTTGTGTTTTTTGTAGAGATGGGGTTTCACCATGTTGCCCAGGCTGGTTTCGAGCTCCTGGGCTCAAAAGCCTCCCAAAGTACTGAGGTTACAGGTGTGAGCCACCACACCCAGTCCTCCGCACAACCTTAATACTAGCAAGTCTCACCTGAATTTTACTACACTAACATTTATTACCCAGCAGCCGTTTCACAGTTCCTACAATCTGTTTAAGCTGGATGAACCCTCAGCTTTCTGTTCTTTAAAGTGATCTCAATGCATCTTACATGAAAGGTTCATTCAAGGCAAAAGTATTGTCTAAAGGCAGAATCCTGTAGCCTCACAGTGAAGTATCAGACAACCACAGTCTGGACACAGGACTGTTTAGGAATCCAGACTCAGGAATCATCCTTTTTATTTTTTTTTTCTTTTTCCGTTTTTTACAGAAATGTTTCTGAGTCGTAGGAATCATTCTTATAAGCACAGCCTTCTTCAGGACTTGCTAGATTCTTTCAAGCAAAGTGATGGGGTCTCACTATGTTGCCCAAGCTGGTCTCAAACTCAAGCAATTCTTCTGCCTCAGCCTCCCAAATAGCTGGATTACAGGGTCTCTATTGCCTGGGCTGCAGTGCAGTGGTGCAATCAGGGCTTACTGCAGCCTTGACTTTCCAGGCTCAGGTGATCCTCCCTTCTCAGCCTCCCAAGTAGCTGGAACTACAAATGCATACCACCACGCTCAGCTAATTTTTTTTTTTTTTTTTACAGAGACAGAGTTTTGCCCTGTTGTCCAGGCTGGTCTCAAACTCCTGAGCTCAAGTGATCTGCCTGCCTCAGCCTTCCAAAGTGGTGGGATTCCAGAAGTGCACACCTGGCTTTTGCTAGATTCTTATGCTCTGTCCAAGCAAGTGTGGGAATGTCTCTAAAACAGGCTAGCCAATCAACATATATTGCTGGGCACAGTGGCTCACACCTGTAATCCCAACACTTTGGGAGGCCCAGGCGAGAGGAACACTTGAGGTCAGGAGTTCAAGACCAGCCTGGCCAACATGGTGAAACCCCTGTCTCTACTAAAACTACAAAAATTAGCTGGGTGTGGCCAGGTGCGGTGGCTCACGCCTGTAATCCCAACACTTTGGGGGGCCGAGGCGGGCGGATTGCCTGAGCTCAGGAGTTCACAACCAGCCTAGGCAACACAGTGAAACCCCATCTCTACTAAAATACAAAAAATTAGCCACATATAGTGGTGTGTGCCTGTAGTCCCAGCTACTTGGGAGGCTGAGGCAGGAGAATCACTTGAACCCAGGAGGTGGAGGTTGCAGTTAGCCGAGATCATGCCACTGGACTCCAGCCTGGGCAGAGTGAGACTCCATTTCAAAACAATAACAAAAACAAAACATATTAAACACCACTGATTTTTCCAATAAGTGCCACTTTCACCTGCCATTGTGTTAATTAACAAATTATTAGGCTGGGCACAGTGGCTAATGCCTGTAATCCCAACACTTTGGGAGTCCAAGGTTGGTGGATCACCTAAGGTCAGGAGTTCAAGACCAGCCTGGCCAACGTGGTGAAATCCCCGTCACTACTAAAAATACAAAAAATTAGCTGGGCATGGTGGTGGGCAACTGTAGTCCCACCTACGCAGGAGGCTGAGGCAGGAGAATCGCTTGAACCCAGAAGGTGGAGGTTGCAGTGAGCCAAGATTGAGCCACTGTACTCCAGCCTGGGTGACAGAGCAAGATTCCATCTCAAAAAAAAAAAAAAAAAAAAGCATTCATTTCACCAGTGAAAAAAACCCATTGTAAACATTCATTATGTTACTTAGCAAAGCATCTAGTGTTGAGGAGAGAGAAAGCCAGCTGAAGCCCTCATAGGAGCTGCATCTGGAATGGGGCCTTTCTGATACAACACTCGCTCACCACTTCAGGATGCAAGTCCCCAAATTAAGAAAATGACAATCCCTGGGGTGTCATTTCAACTATCCAACATGTGTACTTTGCTGAAGTATTTTAAAGTAAATTACAGGCATTTAATAGGGGGCAGAAAAAGACTTCCTCATTATTGTTTGTCTCAATGTTTATCGTATTTGTTATTTCAAATATTCATTGCTATATACTTTAAAAAATGAATTTTAAAGTCACTGTCATAACTGAGTCTAAAGGAATGGAAAGTCATTAGCCAAAATGCTCTTTCCCTGTTATGGAAAAACAGTCTTCTTTTGAATTTTATTTTTTCCCTTGCCATATTTTTGAAGGTGATAAAAGACATTTTTTTGTTTTTTGAGACAATCTTGCTCTGTCGCCCAGGCTGGAGCACAGTGATATGAGCCACTGCAACCAGCCCAATAGAAGCAATATTAAAAATAGGATTCTCACTGGGTACAATGGCACATGCCTGTAATCCCAGCACTTTGGGAGGCTGAGCTGGGAGGTTTGCTTGAGGTCAAGAGTTCAAGACCATGCTGGTCAACATAGCAAGACCCCATCTCTACAAAAAATAAAAATAATAAAATTAACCAGGCACAGTGGTGTGTGCCTATAGTCCTAGCTATTCAAAAGACTGAGGCAGGAAAATTGCTTGAGTCCGGGAGTTCAAGGTTGCAGCGAGCTATGATAGCACCACTGCACTCTAGCCTGGGCAACAGAGTGAGACCTTATCTCAAAAAAAGAGATAGGACTCTCAAAATCGTATCTTTACTGGTCATGTAGTCCAGCCTTCCCATTGAATATAAGATTACACCCATACAACACCGCCAGCAGCTTTTTAATCCAACCCAGGGCTGGCATGTTCAGTGGTGCAGGTTTTGCACTGTACATCTGGGTAGGCTTTCCAGGCTTCTGATCTAGTCTGTGCTTGTGTGCTCACAATTTCAGAAAGCAGTCCATTTCTTTTTATGTAGCTCTGTTTCTCTCAATGGGTTTGTATCTTTTATTTATTTGAGACAGAATCTTCCTCTGTCACCAAGGCTGGAGTGCAGTGGCATGATCTCAGCTCACTGCAGCCTCCATCTCCCACCTTCCAGCAATTATCCTGCCTCAGCCTCCCAACTAGCTGGGACTACAGGCATGTGCCACCATGTCTGGCTAATTTTTGTATTTTTAGTAGAGACTGGGGTTTCACCATGTTGGCCAGGCTGGTCTCAAACTCCTGACCTCAGGTGATCCACCCACCTGGGTCTCCCAAAAAGCTGGGATTACAGGCATGAGCCACTGCACCTGGCCTCAACAGGTTTTATTTCTATCTAGCAAAATCTGCCTCCCTGCAACTTAAACCCATACTTCTCATTCTTATTTCCTTAGGTAGACATCATTTCTTCACAGTGGCCTTTCAAATATCAAAACTGTGGGCTCATGGAGTTTCTTTATTAGGCAAAACATTCACAGACCTTTCACCCTTTCCTCTCTCCTAGTGATCCTTTACTGGAGATGAGTTTGTATTAAACTACAGGGTCTGGAATTACATTTAACACGTTCAGTGTAGAGCACAGTAAAACTCCTGCTTCCTAGGAGCTGAGGCCATACTCCTATTAAGATAGCCCTCAAATGATTTAAATCTTCGCTAGTTTCATGCTATTAAGAAAAGCCAGGCTAGGTGCGGTGGCTCACGCCTGTAATCGCAGCACTTTGGGAGGCTGAGGCGGGAGGATCACTTGAGCCCAGGAGTTTGAGACCAGCCTGGGAAACATAGTGAGAACCAGACTTTGTTTATTTATTTTAAAAAAGAAAAGATGGCTGGGCTCAGTGGCTCATGCCTGTAATCCCAGCACATTGGGAGGCCAAGGCAGGTCAATCACCTGAGGCCAGGAGTTCGAGAGCCACCTGGCCAACATGGTGAAACCCCGTCTCTACTAAAAATAGAAAAATTAGCTGGGTGTGGTGGTGCATGCCTGTAATCCCAGCTACTTGGGAGGCTGAGGCAGGAGAATGGCTTGAACCCGGGAGGTGGAGGTTGCAGTGAGCTAAGATCACACCACTGCATTCCAGCCTGGGCAACAGAGTGACAGAGTGAGATTCCATCTCAAAAAAAAAAAAAAAAAAAAAAAAGCCAGTGGGCTCAGTGGCTCACGCCTGTGATCCCAGCACTGGGAGGCTAAGGTGGGCAGATCACCTGAGGTCAGGAGTTTGATATTAGCTTGGCCAACATGGTGAAACCCTGTCTCTACTAAAAACACAAAAATTGGCTGAGCATGGTGGCATGCGCCTGTAATCCCAGCTACTTGGGAGGCTAAGACAGGAGAATTGCTTGAACCTGAGAGGCAGAGGTTGCAGTGAGCTCACATTGCGCCACTACACTCCAGCCTGGGTGACAGAGCGAGACACCGTCTCAAAAAAAAGAAAAGCTAACTGTCCAAACCAGGTCCAAATAAGGCAAACACCAAGCTGTAACCAATCTGGCTGTTTCTATACCTCACTTCTGGTTTTTTTGTATTTTACTTTCCTTTTTCTATTCTTAAATTCTCTCCAACTGTGCAGAGATAACTCTGAATTTGCTGTGATTCTGAGGGCCCAATTTGCAAATTACTTTTTCCTTGATCAATTAAACTTTGTTAAATTTAATAATAATAATTTTTTTAAAAAGCCAAGCTTGTAGTCAGTTAAAAACCCCAGCTTATTTGGGACAGGTTTTTAATCAGTGGACTGAATTATATCCTTGTGACTTTCAGGTGACCATGGTGATTACTTCCGGCTGCTGCTTCCAGGTACCTACACTGTTAGTGCCATAGCACCTGGGTTTGACCCAGAGACAGTGACTGTGACCGTGGGTCCTGCGGAACCAACATTGGTGAGTTAGGCTGAGTGTGATGGTGCACTATAAAGATCACTCATACAGTCTATTTTGGAGGATAGTGTCCCGCTCTGTCACCCAGGCTGGAGTGCAGTGGTACCATCGTGGTTCACTGCAGCCTCGATCTCCCAGGCTGAAGCAGTCCTGCCGTCTCAGCCTCCCAAATAGCTGGGAGTGAGTATAAGCGCACATCACCATGCCCGCCTACTTTTTCTACTTTTTGTAGAAAAAGGATTTCGTCATGTTACCCAAGCTGGTCTTGAACTCCTGGGTCAAGTGATCTGCCTGCCTCAGCCTCCCAAAGTGCTGAGATTATAGGCATGAGCCACCGCCCTTGGCCCTTACAAAATCTTCAGTGATTGTATAGCTCTCATCTTTGCCCAGCTTTCTTTTACGGTTTTTAAAAAAATTAATTGCTCGCACATCCTAATTTTTGTTCTGTCACTCTCCTATTCTATCCTTACTCACTTCCTTTTGGCTTTTCCTCTTCTGTCTCACATAGCATAGTGATTCAAAGCACTGCCTAGTTCTAAATTCAGCTCATTTGCCCACAGACCTTAGACAAATTACCTAATCTCTCTTGTTCTGTTTCTTTCTCAGTAAATTGGTGATGATAGTGCCTCCTTCACAAGAAGCTGAAATGAGAACATGCACATAAAGCCTTTAGTATGCAGGGGCCAAATCAACTCTCAAAAGGCAGATTAATTGGAGAAAAGCCATACCAATTTATTTTTATTTTATTTTATTTATTTATTTATTTTTGAGACGAGGTTTCGCTTTTGTTGCCCAGGCTGGAGTGCAATGGGGGCATGATCTCGGCTCTCCGCAACCTCTGCCTCCCAGGTTCAAGTGATTCTCCTGCCTCAGCCTCCTGAGTAGCAGGGATTACAGGCATGTGCCACCATGCCCAGATAATTTTTGGGGTTTTTTTTTTAGTAGAAACGGGGTTTCTCCATGTTGGTCAGGCTGGTCTCAAACTTCCGACCTCAGGTGATCTGCCCACCTCGGCCTCCCAAAGGGCTGGGATTATAGGCCTGAGCCACCGTGCCTGGCCTGTGGTTTTTTTTTTTTTTTTTTTTTTTTGGAGCATGTTTAATGTGCATACACAGGAGCCTTCAGAACGAAGGCCCAAAGATACAGGGGAAATTGTCCACTTTTATGCATAGGTTCAACAAAGTAGGTACAGCTAGGTATAAATACAATTGGACAAAAAGTATCAGCTAATGCTATGCACTGAGTAAAGAAATCCAGCAAGGCCTGTCTGTCCAGACTCTTCTGGGCTCTCTGACCATGTATTTCTTCCTTCTGGGTGTGGGCCAGTACCCTCTCTGGAAAGAGGGTCTTATGACCTACAGTCAAACAAGGTAGGTCAGATATGTCCTCCTCCTCTTCCTCCTCTTCCTCCTCCTCTTTCTTCTTCTCCTTCTCCTTGACCTACAGTCAAATAAGGTAGGGTCTTATGACCTACAGTCAAACAAGATAGGTCAAATATGTCCTCCTCCTCCTCCTCCTCTTCCTCCTCCTCTTCTTCTTCTTCTTTCATAGAGACAGGGAGTGGCTCTGTCTCTCAGGCTGTGCACTGGCACAATTATGGCTCACTACAGCCTCAAACTCAAGAGATCTTCTGCTTCATCTTCCTAATAGCTGGACTACAGGCACATGCCACCATGCCCAGCTAATTTTTTTTTTTTTTTTTTGAGACCGAGTCTCACTCTGTCACCCAGGCTGGAGTGCAGTGGCTCAACCTCGGCTCACTGCAACCTCTGCCTCCTGGGTTCAAGCGATTCTCCTGCCTCAGCCTCCCGAGTAGCTGGGATTACAGGCATGTGCCACCACGTCCAGCTAATTTTTGTATTTTTAGTAGAGATGGTTTTTCACCTTGTTGGCCAGGCTGATCTTGAACTCCTGACCTCAGGTGATCCACCCTCCTCAGCCTCCCAAAGTGCTGAGATTATAGGCATGAGCCACCGCACCCGGCCTAATTTTTGTTTTTTTTTGTAGAGACGGGGTTCTTTGTGTAGCCCAGGCTAGAGTCCAGTGGTAGTCATGGCTCACTGCAGCCTTGAACTCCTGGGCTCAAGAGATCCTCGCACCTCGGTCTTCCAAAGCACTGGGATTACAGGCATGAGCCAGTGTGCTCCCTCGGCGGAGACTGTGCTCAGCCTAAATCGGTTAATTTCTTTAAGACCAGTTTTTACAGAGAAAGGCAGCGGGCTTGCATTCTTCTGTGCCACTGGTAAGGACTGCCACCAGAGGGCGCTCTATTATACCTTCTGGTGCTCCGTGGGCCCTGATCTTGCTTTCCACTCAAGGCCGCAAAGATCCAGTAGCTGCTCTTCAAGATTCAACTCTCCAGGGCTTTCTTTTACAGATGGGAAGAGAAGCAAAGAACTTCTTTGATTCTACAGCCTGGATCTTTTCAGTTTTAGTTGTACTAAGATCTCAGAGCTAACGGAGCTCAGAGATCGTGGACACTAATCCTCAGATTTCTCAAACGAGGACAAAGTAATGAGGCAGTCCTATTTAACGGCCATCTACAGATCTCATTTCTCAAAAGTCAGCCTTTCCTAGGGCTGCCTCGCTCCTTCTGTACACAACCCTAGAGCTTACTAGACCCTCCCACCGCCTTTCCCTATTAACACAATGCAGTCAAGTCAACCTTATCTTTTACTCTTTATTGAATAAGTACTATGTATGACAAGATATGAGAGCTTTCCAGCATTATCTCATTTAACCTTCACAACAACCCTGTGAGGCAGATGCAAGTATCCCCATTTATGGCTTACAGAAGATAAAAGAAACTTGTGTAATATCACATAACAAGTGGTAGGAGTCAGGATTCGAACCTATATCAGGCTCTCTGGCTCCCTTCTTAGCCAATGTGTTACTGGAACTCATACTAAGTGTACAACCTGTGTTTGTAGTTCCTTATTGTAACACAAGGATCAGGGGAAATAACTATGCTTTAAGTGCTTTGAGAATTCCTCTGGAATTTCCAGATAGTTTCTTCCTCCATCCACTCCCCTAGTCCCATCTCCTAAATAATGTAAATTATTTCCCATTACTGTTGCAGGAAACAGAGAGTAAATCTTTCATTGTAGGCTATTAGCTGATCTGGGGTCCTCTTTCCCTTTTTTCTTGTTATATCCTAAAATTGAATGACTGGTAAGCAGCTACATATATAAGTTTTGCATTACCAGCAAGTCTGTTCAACGCCAAATTCAAACAACTGCACATCCTCTTGAGTAACACACTCAATTTCAAAGAGTTTTGCCCCCTTTTTCGCGTATTCTTTAAATAAATTAACATAATCCATCATTATGTCAAATACACTTAGAGAAGAAAAGATGTCTGTCATTTGGACACAATTTCCAGACAAAATAACAACTAAAAATCCATTTATTGATCACAAAGGAGTCTATCTCCCCTCCCAGTCTAAGGCAGATATCCATCTGTCTGGGAAAGAAAAAAGGAAAAAAAGATTGCCCAGGCGTGGTGGCTCATACCTGTAATCCCAGCACTTCGGGAGGCTGAGGCAGGCGGATCACTTGAGGTCAGGAATTCGAGACCAGCCTGGCCAACATGGCAAAGCCCTGTCTCTACTCAAAATACAAAAATTAGCCACGTGTGGTAGAGCACGCCTGTAATCCCAGCTACTTGGGAGGCTGAGGCAGGAGAATTGCTTGAACCCAGGGGGTGGAGTTTGCAGTGAGCCGAGACTGTGCCACTGCACTCCAGCCTGGGTGACAGAGCAAGACTCTGTCTCAAAAAAAAAAAAAAAGATTGTTTACTACAGGGTTTCCAGCTTTAAAATGTGTCAGTCGGGTGCAGTGACTCACACCTGTAATCTCAGCACTTTGGAAGGCCGAGGCTGGCAGATCACTTGAGCCCAGGAGTTTGAGACCAGCCTGGGCAATATGGTGAAATCCTGTCTCTACAAAACAGGACGAAAGTTAGCCGGGCATGGTGTCATGCACATGTAGTGCCAGCTACTTGGGAGGCTGAGGTGGGAGGATCACTTCAACCCAGGAGATGGAGGCTGCAGTGAGCCATGATTGCGCCATTGCACTCCAGCCTGGATGACAGAGTAAGACCTTATCTCAAAATAAAAATAAAATTAAATAAAATATCTTCCAGGGCCCAGTGTTCCCTTTGCTTTTTCCCAAGGCCTTCCACATGTCACCACTCCTTTCCTTTTCTTCTGTCCTTGCCTCATTTTCTTGTCTCTCTTCTCTCGTTTTTTTCTGTCCTAGATTCCTATGTTACTAAATAGGAACTGATAAATAATACAGTACAGTTGGCTCTGATTCTCTCCTCCCCTCCTGGAGGAACTAGCAGAAAAATTGGCTATGAATTTTTGCGGAAGGGGCAGGAAATAACCCCACAGAGAGGCCTCTCAGTCAGGGGCATGTTTTTTAACTCCCAGCTGGCTTCACGGGCTCAAGCTGTTCCAAGGGCGGGAAAGCCCAGGCCTGCCCCAGGGGAGTGTGGTTAGGACACTGTGCCACTCCCTCTCCTTCCTCTTCAGCCTGGGATAATTCTACGACTCTTCCACACCCAGAATGTCCCACATTTGTCAGTGAAAAGTATCTTTCCATCTGCGTGCCGTGGCCAGAAGAGAAGTTGCAATGTAGTACTTGAAAGGATGCATTAACATACATGGAAATTTCCAGTTTAAGAATCCAAGCAGGGTGTGATGGCATCTGCCTGTAGTCCCAGCTACTCAGGAGGCTGAGAGGCTGAGGCAGGAGGATCTTGAACCCAGGAGTTTGAGTCCAGCCTGGACAACATAACAAGACCCCATCTCTAAAATTAAAAAAAAAAAAAAAAAATGAATAAAAGAGTCCATACCAACACTCTTTATCATCTCTACTATCTATAAAGTCAAACACGTGTGGCAGAAGGTCTAGTTCTGAAGCACGGTGACACTTACCGGCATGCCTGAGCATGGCACCTGTGAGTCACCCAGGCAGCATAAAGGAGATTATTACAGCACTGTCAGTCATGGCTCTTGTCCTAAGTGGCAGTATTGGTGAAATCATGATTTAATGTGTAGATATATTTTTCTTTCTTTTCTTTATTTATTTATTTATTTTTTTTGAGATGGAGTCTCACTCTGTCACCCAAGCTGGAGTGCAGTGGCATGATCTCGGCTCTCTGCAACCTCTGCCTCCCGAGTTCAAGCAATTCTCCTGCCTCAGCCTCTCGAGTAGCCGGAACTATAGGCATGTGCCACCAGCCCAGCTAATTTTTGTATTTTCAGGAGAGGCGGGGTTTCACCAAGCTGGCCAGGCTGGTCTGTAACTTCTGATCTCAAAGTGATCTGCCCACCTCAGTCTCCCAAAGTGCAGGCATTACAGCCACCATGCCCAACCTATTTTTTCTTTCTTTCTTTCTTTCTTTCTTTCTTTCTTTCTTTCTTTTTTTTTTTTTGAGATAGAGTCTCACTGTCACCCAGGCTGGAGTGCAGTGGCAAGATCTCAGCTCACTTCAGCCTCCACCTCCTGGGTTCAAGCAATTCTACCGCCTCAGCCTCCTGAGTAGCTGGGATTGTAGGTGTGCACCACCATGCCTGGCTAATTTCTTTGTATTTTTAGTACAGACAGAGTTTCACCATATTGGCCAGGGTGGTCTTGAACTTCTGACCTCAGGCGATCCACACCGCCTCAGCCTCCCAAATTGCTGGGATTACAGGCATGAGCCACCACACCCAGCCCACTTTTTTCTAATACATATAAAATCAATGTATATTAAGTTCATCCAGTCACACTCTATCTATCACCAGTGATTGCATACCAATTTGGGGGGAACATTAGGCAAGTCTATATGACACCACCAGTGCTTCTCTGGGTCACTGCTATAATAATTCTCCCTAGTACCCAGCCCTCAGAAACCGGAACTATGGCAAAAGATGGTCCAAATGGATCTCCTAGCTTCTGCTCTTTTCCTTCCAGGTTCACTTCCACCTCAAAAGAAGCATCCCTCAAGTAAGCCCTGTGAGGAGAGCTCCCAGCAGAAGGCACGGAGTCAAAGCCAAAGTGCAGCCCCAGGCAGCCAGAAAGAAAGGAATGGAAATGAGGCAGCTCCAGAGAGGCCCTGCCTGAAACCCACAGTGCCAGGCAACCCTTCAGAAACGCTTTGCTCCTGCTCTCAGATCAGATAAAGCATTCTTTCTATTTTATTAACTGGGACATATTTAAATACAAACATATTCAGAACAGTTCAGAATGGTCTCTGTCTGTTCCAGGGGTAAACCATCTCTAGGTCATCATGAAAGGAATTAGGATCTATTGAAAGGTGATGTGGTGGCCGGGCATGGTGGTTCACATCTGTAATCCTAGCACTTTGGGAGGCTGAGGTGGGTGGATCACCTGAGGTCAAGAGTTCAGGACCAGCCTGGCCAGCATGGTGAAACCCCATCTCTACTAAAAATACAAAAAATTAGCTGGATGTGGTGGCATGTGCCGGTAATCCCAGCTACTCAGGAGGCTGAGGCAGGAGAATCACTTGAACCTGGGGGGCGGAGGTTGCAGTGAGCTGAGATTGCGCCACTTCACTCCAGCCTGGGCAAAAGAGTGAAACTCTGTCTCAAAAAAAAAAAGAAAGAAAGAAAAGAAAGCTGATGTGGTAGTACATAAATCTAGGGGTGTTTGGTAAGGTTTTTCCATACTGAGAGTCTGGTTTAGGCTCCATGCCAGTCTACACTGCATCCAGAGACTGGTTCTGGCTGGTTGGCAGCTGCATCTCCAGAATTTAGCACAGAGGTTGCAACAGACTTAGTGCTCAGTGAAGATTTCTGAACCATGACTGAAATGCTGAAGTAAGTGATCCATCATCGATGTTGTTCCCATAGCAAAATTAGGTGACCAGGTTCTCCTGAAATCCCAGAGGATCGTTTCAGCAATAGCCAATAGCATCTTAATGAGAACAGAATTTGACATGCAAATACCCAGTGACATGGCTACCCTTCTTCGTACATGGGCATTTAATAAATATGCATCTTTCAAAACATTTGCTGGATATGGAAATATAATGCAGCTGCCCCGAGGCATGGCTCTGTCCTGGCTCTGTCCCCAGCACGACACAGCACTCTCCTCGTCTTTGAGTTCCCCAGGAAGAACCCGTTTGTACTAAAAGCATTATTGAGCAAAGCAGATGTTACTGAAGATTTGGAAGGGATGTGTAGTCTTTCATCACCTACCTTGCAGCACACAAGTTTACAAACCCTCACTGGGCATGTGGGGGTTCCAGAGTCCCCTGTGGGAAGTGGTTTTTTGCCATCACCTCATTTCAGAGCTCAGCCTCAGTTAGGGCAGGCTCCAGTTTCCTCATCTACCCCCCTCCCCACAGGACCTCTAATTAACACAGCCCTTTTCTTACCACTGAGAAATTGAACTCTACTAAATAATTACAGCCATGTGCCACATAATAATGTTTGGTTAACAATGGACGGCAGTATAATGGTAGTCTCATAAGATTATAATACCATGTTTTTACTGTACCTTTTCTATGTTTAGATATGTTTAGATTTAGATTAGATATGTTTAGATTTAGAATAGGTAACACAGGCCGAGCACGGTGGCTCACACCTGTAATCCCAGCACTTTGGGAGGCCGAGCTGGGTAAATCACCTGAGGTCAGAAGTTCGAGACCAACCTGGCCAACATGGTGAACCCCATCTCTACTAAAAATACAAAAAATTAGCCAGGTATGGTGGCAGATGCCTGTAATCCCAGCTACCTGGGAGGCTGAGGCAGGAGAATCACTTGAACCCGGGAGGTGGAGTTGTAGCGAGCCCAGATCGTACCACTGCACTCCAGCCTGGGTGACAGAGTGAGACTCCATCTCAAAAACAAACAAACAAACAACAACAAAATAAAGAATATGTAACACAATTACCACTGTGTTACAATCGCCTGTAGCATTCAGTATAGTAACATGCTGTCCAGATTTGTAGCCTAGGAGGAATAGGCTCTACCTTTTAGCCTATGTGTGTAGGAAGCTATACCACCTAGGTTTGTATAAGTACACACTATGATGTTTGCACAATGATTAAATCACTCAGGGATACATTTCTCAGAATGCATCTACATTGTTAAGTGACATGACTGTATGGTGGTCCCTTGGTTCCAGGACCCCCTCAGATACCAAAATCCAAGAGTGCTCAAGTTCCTTTTATAAAATGGCATAGTATTTGCATTTAGCCTAGGTATATCCTCCCATATACTTTTAAGTCACCTCTAGATTACTTATAATACCTGATACAATGTAAATGCTATGTAAAGATTTGTTATATTGTATTTACTTTGTACTATTTTTATTGTTGCGTTATTTTATTTTGTTGTTTTTCTGACAGCCTCACTCTGTCACCCAGGCTGGAATGCAATCATGGCTCACTGCAGCTTCAACCTCCCAGACTCAAGCAATCCTCTCACTTCAGCCTCCCAAGTAGCTGGGACCACAGGCACGTGACACCATACCTGGCTAATTTTTAAATTTCTTTGTAGTGATAGGGTCTCAAACTCCTGGGTTCAAGTGATCCTCCCACCTCTGCCTTCTAAAGTGCTGAGATTACAGGCATGAGCCATGGTGCTCAGTCTGTATTATTATTTATTTATTTATTTATTTAAATAGTTTTGACCCAAGGTTGGTTGAATGGGAACCCGCAGATACGGAGAGCTGACTGTATTCCCATACTCATCAGAAAACAATAGGTGCTCTAGCTGTACCCATCAGAAAACAGAGACGCTCTAGCTGTGACAACTCACCCTCCTCTGGAGGCCATTCAGGATTAGGATTAACACATAATTCATTTTTCTGTTACCTGAGCAATCTCTCTGTCTGTGGTCAAAAAGAAAACAGAAGAAAATGTATCTTTTCCCACTTACGGAATTCACTCCTCAGGTTAAAAGGCTAATCCTTTCTTTCCATTTTTTATTTCTTCCTAATTTTAATTCCATGTTCCTTGTGCCTTTCCTGTTGTTATAAAGAGGCAGCTATTTGAGAGGGTTTCCATTTTTCAATTTAGTGAAACTGTATACCTGAGGTTGCCGCATGCGCTTAGTTTTCCGGATTGTCTGAATATCACTTACTTTGTGTTCAGGTTCCTTGGTACAAAGTCACCTGACAGAGCTAATGTTTGTGAAATGTGGTCACAATACTTTCACTGGCATAGCCACAGAATTTTATTCATTCTTCCATGTATTCATGCAGGGAACATATTTTGAGTCCTTGCTCTCAATAAATTCAGAAAATACAAAGGGGAAGAAGATACAGTTCATTATCTCAGTGCAGCCACAGGCTACTTGGGAAGGAAACAGATCATTCTTGTGCCTTGTAATAATTGCTGTGATTCCGTTGACTCTGGGGGTGAGTATAGAAGCCAGTGGGAAGAGCCTTACTCCAGTCTTGGGAAGGTCAGGAAAGGGATCCCAGAGCTAGGAGAGTCTAAGGTGAGATATAATGAGGTCAGATAAAGAGGCATTGGCCAGGTGGAAAGAAATGGGAGAGCAATAGTTAGGCTGAGGAGACAGCACAGCTTGAGGCTCTTGGACGATTTGCAGCTTGTTCAAGGGAGCTGCATGAAATTCAGCATGGTGGCAGCTGAGTGAGATGCCAGAAGTCAAGGCCAGTAGGGTAGGGAGGTACCAAATCATGAAGGACCTTTGAGCCACAGCACAGAGTTTGGACTTTATCCTGAGAAAAACAACTAGCCATTGAAGGGTTCTACTGAGGGGAGTGCAGAATCAGGTTTAGAATGAGGCCCGGCTGCTGCCTGAAGAGCTGGCTGGGGCAGAGGGGAGACTGAGGCTAGAAGGTCAGTGGGGAGACCATTGAAAGCCAGGAGAAAAGGTGGCCTCAGTCCGGGCAGGCAGCAGGGCTGAGGAAACACCAGGAAACTCCAGAGCCCTTGCTGCCAGCTCCCCAGGGCTTCTCTGCTGCTTTTAGACTCCCAGTCTGATTCAGACCCACCCTGCCTGCCACCTGAGGATTTGAAGTACTAAAGGAGATACAAATTTTTAAACCAAGCCCTAAATGCACTCAAGCCAGAGGCGATTATACAGATCAAGTATTATATGGAAAATACAGTGTCTGGCTATGACCACATGAAAATTTCTCACTGCATGCAAAGGACATGAAATCAGGACTCACAGGACGAGAGTGGGCAGGGTTGACTGGACATGAAGGAAGGGCCAGCTTTGGGCTCAGCCCTCTCCTGGCTGGTACCCTTTCTATTTTATAGCTAGAAAGTTATTTTAAAGAGGAAACCCTCTGCACGGAATGCCAGCCTGGATAGGTGGTGTTTCCTAAAGGGGAAGAACCCCCCAATGGAGGGCATAGCTTTTGGACTCTGACAGACGTGGGTTTTAACTCTAGCTCTGTTCCTTATTGGCTGCGTGACCTTGAGCAAATAACTTACCCTCTCTGAGTCATAGTTATTCATCTGAAAAAAAAAAAAGAATATCTGGCCAGGCATGGTGACTCACACCTGCAATCCAAGCACTTTGGGAGGCTGAGGCAGGAGGATTGCAGGAGTTTGAGACCAGCCTGGGGAACATGGCAAAACCCTATCTCTACAAAAAATGCAAAAATGAGCTGGGCGTGGTGATGTGGACCTGTAGTCCCAGTTACTCAGGAGGCTGAGGCAGGAGGATTTGCTTGAGCTGGGGAGGTGGAAGCTGCAGTAAGCTATGATTGCATCACTGTACTCCAGCCTGGGCAACAATGTGAGACCCTATCAAAAAAAGAAAAGAAAAGAAAAGAAGAAAAGATAAAAAAGAAGAGAAAAGAAAAAAATGAAAAGAAAAGAAGAAAAAATCTATCTCACTGTAACGGCCCAATGAGTTTATCTTGCCTGCTGCCTAGACAGAGGCAATTTATCAATATAGGGGAGTTGCAACGGAGAAAGAGTAATTCAGGCAGAGCAGGCTGTGCAGGAGACCTGAGTTTTATTATTATTCAAATCAGTCTCCCTGAGCATTTGGGGATCAGAGTTTTTTGTTCGTTTGTTTTTTTTTTTTGTTTTGAAACAGAGTCTCGCTCTGTCCCCCAGGCTGGAGTGCCGGTGGTGCAGTCTCAGCTCACCGCAACCTCTGCCTCCTGGGTTCAAGCGAGTCTCCTGCCTCAGCCTCTCTAGTAGTTGGGATTACAGGTGCACGCCACCATGCCCAGCTAATTTTTGTATTTTTAGTAGAGATGGGGTTTCACCATGTTGGCCAGGCTGGTCTCGAACTCCTGACCTCAAGTGATCTGCCCACCTCGGCCTCCCAGAGTGCTGGGATTACAGGTGTGAGCCACTGTGCCCAGCTTGGGGATCAGAATTGTCAAAGATAATTTGGTGAGTAGGGTCTTGGGAAGTGGGGAGTGCTGATTGGTCGGGTTGGAAATGGAATCGTAGGGGATTGAAATGAGGTTTTTTTAATGTCTTCTGTTCCTGGATGTGATGGCAGAACTGGTTGGGCCAAATTACCAGTCTGGGTGATATCTGCTGATCCATTGAGTGCAGGGTCTGCAAAATATCTCAGACACTGATATTAGGTTTTACAATAGTGATTTTATCCCCAGGAGCAATTTGGGGAGGTTCAGTCTGTTGGAGCCAGAGGCTGCATGACCCCTAAACTGTAATTTCTAATCTCGTAGCCAGTTTGTTAGTCCTGCAAAGGCAGACGGGTCCCAATGCAAGAAGGGGGTCTTGGCCGGGCGCGGTGGCTCAAGCCTGTAATCCCAGCACTTTGGGAGGCCGAGACGGGCGGATCACGAGGTCAGGAGATCGAGACCATCCTGGCTAACACGGTGAAACCCCGTCTCTACTAAAAATACAAAAACTAGCCGGGCGAGGTGGCGGGCGCCTGTAGTCCCAGCTACTCGGGAGGCTGAGGCAGGAGAATGGCGTAAACCCGGGAGGCGGAGCTTGCAGTGAGCTGAGATCCGGCCACTGCACTCCAGCCTGGGCGACAGAGCGAGACTCCGCCTCAAAAAAAAAAAAAAAAAAAGAAGAAGGGGGTCTTTTTAGGAAAGGTCTATTACCAATTTTGTTACAGAGTCAAACCATGAACTGAATTCCTTCCTCAAGTTAGTTCAGCCTACACCCAGGAACGACCAAGGATAGCTTAAAGGTTAGAAGCAAGATGGAGTCAGTGAGGTCTGATTTCTTTCACTGTCATAATTTCTTCAGTTATAATTTTGCAAATGTGGTTTCATCATTCTGAGTTTGTGGGGATTAAAGGTGCTGCCCTTATAAATGAGTCAGGAGTGGGGAGACCAACACTCGCCTCACACTTCCTCAGAGGGTTATCACTTATCTGCCAGCGACATCAAGGACTTAGGGGTGCAAAGAGGAGCTTGGAAGTGAGGCATTCTCCTGAGAGGCTGAACCAAGCCCACCCGGTCCTTTCTCTCTCTCTCTCTTTTAAAACAAAAACAAAAACAAAAAAAAGCTTCAAGCGAGGTGTGGTTGCACGTGCCTATAATCTCAGCTACTCAGGAGGCTGAGGCAGGAGAATCACCTGAACCCGGGAGACAGAGGTTGCAGTGAACCAAGATCGCACCACTGCACTCCAGCCTGGGCGACAGAGCAAGACTCCATCTCAAAAAACAACAAAAAACCAAACACTTCATACACAGAAATTCAACCTTTATTAGTTCCTTATTCTTCCTGGCACTTTTCCTTCTAAGGTGAGGATTTCATGACACAGTAATTCCCACCCCCCTCACTTGAAGAGATAGGAGAACTGGCAATTTTCAGACAGCATGATACCTGATGACTTCTGGACCTGGTGCTGGTTCCCACAGAGGTTTCTGCTGGTGGGTTTCCGCTCCAGTAAGTTGTGACTGCCCTGTCTTTGTATCTTTATATCCCAACACTCAGATTATAAGGAAACGTATTACACATATGAACTGAGTGCACAATCTCCAATATTACTTTCACATTTTTTCTCCTTCTGACCTCTTTCACTATTTTTCTTGTTTTATCTAGTGGTAATAGTTTTGCGTATCTATTTTTTAAATTAGAAACTGGTATGCAGAATTCTCATGTCTTTCAATGCCCCTTGCACTTGTATAATTCCCCTTCCACGTATGCGGGTGGAATCTGTAAATATGAGATACCATGTGTAAACCAGGAGTATGTCAGACAAGTCTCAACCAATTTAGAAAGTTTATCTTGTCACAGTTAAGGACGTGACCATGACAGCCTCAGGAGATCCTGACAACATTTGCCCAAGGTGGTCAGGACACAGCTTGGTTTTATACTTTTCAGGGAGACATGAGACATGAATCAATATGTGTAAGATATACATTGGTTTGGTCCGGAAAGGTAGGACAACTCAAAGTGGGGAGGGATCTTCCAAGTAATAGGTAGATAAAAGACAAATAGTTGCATTCTTTTGAGTTTCTGATTAGCCTTTCGTGAATACACAAGGCACAAGTGAATACAAAACAAAATTTCAAAAATGGTAATGTCTCAACACAATGGAATCAAGTTTTTTCTGTTAAAGATCCAGGAAATGAATTCACAGTGTGATATTGTGATCGATTAAAAGAAAAACCTTAGATAGGTCAAGTGTAATGGCTCACACCTGTAATTCCAGTGCTTTGGGAGGCTGAGTCAGGATAAATTCCCGAGTTCAAGACCAACCTGGGCAACATAGACCTCGTCTCAATTAAAAAAAGGTTTCTTAATTAAGAAAAACCTCGGCCAGGTACAGTGGCTCACGCCTGTAATCCCAGCACTCTGGGAGGCTGAGGCGGGCATATCACGAGGTCAGGAGTTCAAGACCAGCCTGGCCAACATGGTGAAATTCTGTCTCTACTAAAAATACAAAAATTAGCCAGGTGTGGTGCCTCATGCCTGTTATCCCAGCTACTAGGGAAGCTGAGGCACGAGAATTGCTTGAACCTGGGAGGCAGAGGCTGCAGTGAGCCGAGATCGCACCACTGCGCACTCCAGCCTGGGCCGTAGAACGAGAATGCGTCTCAAAGAAAAAGAAAAGAAAAAGAAAAACCTACATTTTCTGTTATTTCAAAAAAAAAAAAAAAAACCAAAACAAACAAAAAAACACCTTAGACAGATTAAATTTAACAATTTTTAATTGAGCAAAGAATGATTTATGAACCAGGTAACACCCAAACCAGAATAAGTTCAGGGAGACTCTGGCGCTGTTGTGTGGTCTAAATTTTATGGACAGAAAAAGGAAAGTGATGTACATAAAACAGAAGTGATGTACAGAAGCAGCTGGATTGGATATAGTTTGATGTTTGCCTTATTTGAACACAGTTTGAACAGTTGGCCACCTTTGATTGGTCAAAACTCAAAGATTGCTACAATAGTAAGGTTACAGCCTGTTTACACATTTTGGTTACAGTTCACTATATACAAAAAAACCTTTAGGCTGAACTTAAAATACGTAAGAAGGCAGCTTTAAGCTTTCATATTGAATTCTGAAAGGAAACAAAAACAAAAGGTTCTCTTAACCTATGATGTGGGTTAAGAGAAGTCCCATGTCCTGTTTCTGACTGATTATGGAGCAACAAAGGTACTCAAATTTCTTGCCCATGTTGCCTCCTTATCTTCCACGTATCAAGGGATAAGTTTGTCCATGTACAAATAAAAGTATACCCTATGAGTGCACACAAGAGACCTCTTTTTCAGTTCTATTGTTCATAGAGGAATAAGCAAGGAAAAAACTGAGCGATAAGAGTCTCATGATACCAGAGGAATCTTGATCTGTGATCCTGGGAAATAGCCGTCTACATCTAGGATGCTGTCTGCTTACAGGGAGAAACTTCCCTGGGTAGCTTTCTTGCTTTCTTTTCTTTTCTTTTTTTGGAAACAGTATTGTTTGCTCTGTCGCTCAGGCTGGTGTGCAGTGACACAATCCCAGCTCACTGCAGCCTCAAACCCCCAGGCTGCAGCAATCTTCCCATCTCAGCCTCCCAAGTAGCTAGAACTACAGGTGTGTACCATTGTGCCTGGCTAATTTTTGTATTTTTTGTAGAGATAGGGTTTCACCATGTTGACCAGAGTGGTCTTGAACTCCTGAG
Organism: Rhinopithecus roxellana; assembly: GCF_007565055.1. Classification (NCBI taxonomy): domain Eukaryota; kingdom Metazoa; phylum Chordata; class Mammalia; order Primates; family Cercopithecidae; genus Rhinopithecus; species Rhinopithecus roxellana. Next base: position 73,340,643 of record NC_044559.1, read on the forward strand.
ATCAAGGTATTAGCCTGCCTCAGCCTCCCAAAGTTCTGGGATTACAGGAGCGTGCCACTACGCCTGGCTAACTTTTTTAAGTTTTTTTTTTTTTTTGAAACGGAGTCTCACTTTGTCGCTCAGGCTGGAGTGCAGTAGCGTGATCTCAGCTCACTGCAAGCTCCTCCTCCCAGGTTCACGCCATTCTCCTGCCTCAGCCTCCCAAGCAGATGGGACTACAGGTGCCCGCCACCTCGCCCGGCCAATTTTTTGTATTTTTAGTAGAGACAGGGTTTCACTGTGTTAGCCAGGATTGTCTGATCTCCTGACCTCATGATCTGCCTGCCACGGCCTCCCAAAGTGCTGAGATTACAGGTGTGAGCCACCGCGCCTGGCCTTTTAAAGTTTTTGTAGAGACAGAGTCCTACTATGTTGCTCAGCTGGTCTTGAACTCCTGGGCTCAAGCAATCCTCCCAGCCTCTCAAAGTGCTGGGATTATAGGCATGAGCCAGTATGCCCAGCCAGATTTACATTAAGGTCCCCAAAGGGGGACAGTTCTAAGAATCTGGAGGGACCCTTCTGAGTTGTGAGATTAGGAACCTAAAGTTTAAGGTTTAGAAGTTTTGCTGCAATGTGGGTGACAAGGGCAGTCTTTCTCTAATGTTCTCAGGAGAACCCATCTTTTAGTCCCAGGTTGTGAAGAGTTTGATCAGTGAGTGGACCATGAAAAGCTTTCTTAACCTGGTGAAAACACACTTTTGGCATAATGCATTAAAGTTTTTTTTTGTTTGTTTGTGGTTTTTTGTTTGTTTGTTTGTTTTCCAGATGGAGTCTTGCTCTGTCGCCCAGGCCGGAGTGCAATGGCGCGATCTTGGCTCACCGCAACCTCCACCTCCCAGGTTCAATCGATTCTCCTGCCTCAGCCTCCCGAGTAGCTGAGATTACTGGTGCCTGCCACCACTCCCGGCTAATTTTTTGTATTTTTAGTAGAGACAGGGTTTCACCATGTTGGCCAGGCTGGTCTCGATCTCCTGACCTCATGATCTGCCCGCCTCGGCCTCTTAAAGTGCTGGGTTTACAGGGATGAGCCACTGCGCCCGGCCTGACCAAGGAAATCTTAATCTTTGACCTTAATATGTGTGTATCTATTTTTTGAGACAGTTTCTCACTCTGTCACTCAGGCTGGAGTGCAGTGGTGCTATCTCAGCTCACTGCAGCCTCGACCTCCTCGGCTCAGGTAATCCTCCCACCTCAGCCTCCCAAGTAGCTGGAACCAGAGACACGCACCACCACACATGCCCAGCTAATTTATTTTTGTATTTTTTTAATAGAGTCGGGATTCTCTCTATGTTGCCCAGGCTGGTCTTCAACTCCTAGGCTCAAGCAATTTGCCCATCTCCCAAAGTGCTGGCTTTCTAACGTGCTGGGATTATAGATGTGAGTCACTGTGCCCAGCCAATTTTTTTTTTTTTTAGACAGGATCTCACTCTCTGTCACCCAGGCTGGAGTGCAGTGGTGTTATCTCGACTCACTGCAACCTCTGCCTCCCCGGTTCAAGTGATTGTCCTGCCTCAGGCTCCTGAGTAGCTGGGATTACAGGTGTGCACCACCTTGCCTGGCTAATTTTTTTTTCTTTTTGAGATGGAGTCTTGCTCTGTTGCCCAGGCTGGAGTGCAATGGTGTGATCTCGGCTCACTGCAACCTCCACCTCCTGGGGTCAAGTGATTCTCCTGCCTCAGCCTCCCAAGTAGCTGGGACTACAAGCACATACTACCAGCCTGGCTAATTTTTTTGTAATTTTAGTAGAGATAAGGGTTTCACCATGTTGGCTAGGCTGGTCTTGAACTCCTGACCTCTGGTGATCTTCCTGCCTTGGCCTCCCAAAGTGCTGGGATTGCAGGCATGTGCCACTGCACCTGGCCTTTTTTTTCTTTTTGATACAGAGCATTGCTCTGTCATTCAGGCTGGAGCACAATGACATGATGTCAGTTCACTGCAACCTTTGCCTCCCAGGTTCAAGCACTTCTCCCTCAGCTACCTGAATAGCTGGGATTACAGCCACATGCCACCAGGCCCAGCTAATTTTTTGTATTTTTAGAAGAGACAGGGTTTCTCCATGTTGCCGAGGCTGTTCTCAAACTCCTGAGCTCAAGCATGAGCCACCATGCCCTGCCTGGTCAAGTATTTTAAACACTGAAAAGAATTTTGGGCTGGGTGCAGTGGTTCATGCCTGTAATCCCAGCACTTTGGGAGGCCAAGGTGGGTGGATCCCTTGAGCTCAGGAGTTGAAGTCCAGCCTGGGCAACATGGCGAAACCTCGTCTCTACCAAAACTCTAAAAATCAGCTGGGTGTGGTGGTGGACGTCATCTCAACAACTTGGGAGGGTGAGGCATGAGAATCACTTTACCTGGGAGGCGGATGTTGCAGTGAGCCGAGATCACACCATTGCACTCCAGCCTGGGCTATAGAGCAAGACTCTGTCTCAAAAAAAAAAAGAGAGAATTTTGAAACTGTGACACAGGTACCCTCCCCAATGTCTTTCCTAGTTGTCCTGGGTCTCATGTAGCCATGTGGCACCCAGAAGGACTATGAAGGGCAGGGTCTGAGTCCTGAATTTATATACCAGGTGTAGAGCTCCAGACAGAAGACAGAGCGTGAAGATGATACCTGAAGGATCAAAGCCCTCCTAGAATAGGTAGGAGGCAAAGCTGGGGCAGGGAAAAGGGACCATAATTGAGTTTGACTCTGCCTTGCAGCTGGTGGTCTAGGCACTGGGAACATGTCCCCAGGCCCTCCTTTGTAATCACTACACAGGTTCTTCTTGCCTGCTACACAGACAAAATCAACTTATTGAGACCACCGCATTGCAGTAGAGAAAAAGTTTAACTGATGCAAGTCTGGCCCATTTGACTGGAGTTATCAGTCAAATCAGTCTCCTTGAAGGTTTGGAGGTTAGGGGATTTTATGGACAATTTGGTGGGCAGGGGGCTAGGGAATGGGTGCTGATGATTGGCTGGAGATGAACTCATAGGTGTGTGGAGAATTGTCCTCTTGCTCTGAGTCTGCTTCTGGGTGGGGCCACAGGATCAGCTGAGTCATGAGTCATGAGTCTGAGTGGGGTCAGTCTGAAAGGTATCTAAAGAAAACCAACCTTAGGTTCTACAATAGTGATGTTTTCTATAGGAGCAATTGGGGAAGTTCCAAATCTTGTGCCTTCTGGCCACGTGACTCCTGAGCAGTAAGGGATTATTGAAATTACACCTACAAACCTGGGAAACAATGTGAGACCCTGGTGATATGGTTTGGATACGTGTCCCCATCAAATCTCAGTTTGAAATGTAATCCACAATTTTGGAGGCAGGGCCTGGTGGGAGATGTTTGGGTTAGGGAGGCAGATTCCTCATGCCTTGCTGGAGTCCTTATGATAATGAGTGAGTTATCATGTGATCTGCTCCTTGCTCTCTCTTGCTCCTGCTTTCATCATTAAGTGAAATCCCTGAAGCCTCCTCAGAAGCTGAGTAGAGGCCAGTACCATGCTTCCTGTACAGCCTGCAGAACCATAAGCCAATTAAACCTATTTTCTTTATAAATTACCTAGTCTTTGGCTTTTCTCTATAGCAATGCAAGAGCAGCCTAACACACCTGGCTCTACAAAAATAAATAAATAAATAAATAAATAAATAAATAAACAAACAAACAAATAAGTAGGGCATGGTGGTATGCACTTATAGTCCCAACTACTTGAGAGGCTAAGGTGGGAGGATCAGTTAAGCCCAGGTGTTCAAGATTAAAGTGAGCTATGATTGCACCACCGCACTCCAGCCTGAGCATCAGAGCAAGACTCTGTCTCTAAAGCAAAACAAAACAAAAGAAACTATACCTATGTCTTAGCAGAATTCAAGCCCCTCCCATGGTACTATTCTTGTGCCCTTTTCATTAGTTTTAAAAAGGTAGGTTTCAGTCTCTGAGCAAGGAGTGGGTAAGTTTTAGGGAGGGACTATTACCATCCTTTCTTTAAACTGTAAACTAAATTCCCGCCAAAGTTAGTTTGGCCTATGCACAGAAATGACCAAGGACAGCTTGGAGAACAGAAGGAAGATAGAGTCAAGTGTGCCAGATTTATCTTACTGTCATTTTTTTTTTTGAGATGGAGTCTCACTCTGTCACCCAGGCTAGAGTGCAGTGGCATGATCTTGGCCCACTGCAACCTCTGCCTCCTGGGTTCAAGCAATTCCCCTGCCTCAGCCTCCTGAATAAGTGGGACCACAGGCATGTGCCACCATATCTGGCTAATTTTTGTATTTTCATTAAAGACTAGGTTTCACCATGTTGGCCAGGCTGGTCTCAAGCTCCTGGCCTCAAGTGATCCACTTGCCTTGGCCTCCCAGAGTGTTGGGATTACAGGTATGAGCCACCACTCCTGGTCTCTTACTGTCATATTTTGCAAAGGCAGTTTTACCATGAGCACTCATCCAGACCCCAGAATCCAGAGGCTCAAAACCAAAATAATAAGCTCATAGTTAAATCAAACAAGTATCAAAAATATTAAGAAGCAGCATTAGTATGACTTTAAAACATGTAGCAGAGAGAGCTTACATCTGTCTGAGCAGTAAATCCAGGCAAAAATATCGTGATTAACTTTCCAACCTGACTCTGGCATAACATTACGAGACAAAGAAGGTCAAAATATTTTACCCTAAAATACATTTCTGTCTGACCAGTAAATCCAGGCAAAAATATCCTAAAGAGATGAACTAAATCTGAATAGGAAACATTTGTCATCTGTTGCCTCTAAGGGTAGTCACTATAAGACTTCAAAAGAACTTTGGTCTCCACAATCTTTATCTTAACCTGAACATTCCCTCTCTATCAATCCCAGGTCTTTAGACAAACTCAACCAATTGTCAACCAGAAAATGTTTAAATTCACCTATAGCCTGGCAGCCCCACCCTGGTTTGAGTTGTTCCACCTTTCTGAACCAAGCCAATGTATTTCTTAAATGTATTTGATTGATGTCTCATGCCTCTCTAAAATGTATAATACCAAGCTGTGCCCGACCACCCTGGGCAAATGTTCTCAGGACCTCCTCCTGGCTAAACTCCACTCTTAAGCCTGGAACCTCTGCCCTAAGTGAAAATAACTGACCCTATTTTTCCACCCAAATGATTGCCTTTTTGGCCCACCCCACCCCCTATCCTGTGTCCATAAAAACCAGACCAGTTGGCAGAAAAAAGAAAGAGCAACATGAGCAGCCAATGCAAGTGGTCCAGAACGCAAGCTGCTGAGCCTCAGGATACAAACAGCTGAGCAGCAAGCAGAGAAGCAAGCAACTGGGCATCGGAGACTACAAATAGAAGTAGCTAACTTCAGATGGTGTGGCTTCAGGGAAAGATCACCTTCTTCCTGCACCATCCCCTTTCCAGCTTCCCATGCCGCTGAGAGTCACTCTTCAAACAGTTCGTGTGATCTGATTCTTCTGGACACTGAAAAAGAACTTGGGTGTCAAAAAGGCAGGTGCAGGAGCCTGTCACCCTGATCCTTCACTGAGCTGTTAACACTTAGCCATCCAAGGACTGCAGGCTAAGTGAAATGAACCACTCCAATTCCTGCCGGCCCACGAAGAGGGTGAGGGTCAAGGGAAGTATTCCATCTCAGGCCTGATAGTAACTAAGCCAAAGGATGAGCAGATTTAATTCTGCTTGTTCTTTTCCTTCTTTCTTCTTTCTTCTTCCCTCTTTGATCTTTCTTCTTTCTTCTTCTCAGAATCTTGCTCTGTTGCTTGGCTGGACTGCAGTGATAAGATCATGGCTCACTGCAGTCTTGACCTCCTGGGCTCAAGCAATCTTCCCACCTCGGCCTTCTGAGTAGCTGGGACTACAGGCACACATTACCATGACTGGCTAAATTTTAAATTTTTCATAGAGACAATGTCTCACTTTGTTGCCCAGGCTGGTCTTAAACTCCTGGGCTCAAGCGATCTTCCTGTGTTGGCCTCCCAAAGTGCTGGAATTACAAAGATTTAACTCTTCTTATCGATTAGCCACATAAGCCTTTTATTTACTCTTTATAAACAGTCTTTTTTTTCCCCCTTTGTTTTATTATTTACTTTTTTTTTTTTTGAGACAGAGTCTTGCTTAGTCACCCAGGCTGAACTGTAGTGGCGCCATCTCAGCTCACTGCAACCTCTGCTTCCATGTTCAAGCGATTCTTGTGCCTCAGCGTCTCAAGTAGCTGGGACTACAGACGTGTACCACTACGCCCAGCTGATTTTTGTATTTTTAGTAGAGATGAGGTTTCACCATGTTGACCAGGCTGGTCTTCAACTTCTGACCTCAAGTGATCTGCCCACTTTGGTCTCCCAAAGTGCTGGCATTACAGGCGTGAGCCACCATGCCCAACCAATTATTTACTTTTAAACTATTTTGTTTATTGGCATTTTCACAATATATAAATATCTTTTAAATTTTTAATTAATTAATTAATTTTTTTATTTTGAGATGAAGTCTCACTCTCTCACCCAGGCTAGAGTGCCATGGCATGATCTTGGCTCGCTGCAACCACCGCCTCCTGGGCTCAAGCAATTCTCCTGCCTCAGCCTCCCAAGTAGCTGGAATTACAGGTATCTGCCACCATGCCTGACTAATTTTTGTGGTTTTTAGTAGAGAGAGGGTTTTGCCGTGTTGACCAGGCTGGTCTTAAACTCCTGACCTCAGGTGATCTACCCACCTCGGCCTCCCCAAAGTGCTGGGATTATAGGCATGAGCCACCACACCCAACCAGATATTTTTTAAAAAGCAATTAAAATATCAGCTGGGCGTGGTGGCTCACGCCTGTAATCCCGGCAGTTTGGGAGGCCGAGGCGGGTGGATCACGAGGTCAGGAGATCGAGATCATCCTGGCTAACATGGTGAAACCCCGACTCTACTAAAAATACAAAAAAATTAGCCGGGCGTGGTGGTGGGTGTCTGTAGTCCCAGCTACTCGGGAGGCTGAGGCAGGAGAATGACATGAACATGCAGTGCTGAGATCACGCCACTGCACTCTAGCCTGGGTGATCGAAATCTTTTCAGAAGTTTCTGTACATCAATAATTATCTCTGGATGAAACTAATTCTGGGGCCCTCATTTTTTTAAACTATTTTTTTTGAGACAGGGCCTTCTTCTGTCACCCAGGCTGAAGTGCAGTGGTGTGATCACAGCTCACGGCAGCCTCAAATCTCCTAGGCTCAAGAGATCCTCCCACCTCAGGCTCCTGAGTAGCTCTGACTACAGGTATGTGCATCACACCCAGCTAATTGTTTTGTATTTTTTGTAGAGACAAGATCTCACTATATTGCCCAGGCTGGTCTCAAAGTCCTAGGCTCAAGCAATCCTCCTGCCTCAGTCTCCCAAAGTGCTGAGATTATAGGCGAGAGCCACCATGCCCAGCCTGGGGCCCTCAGTTTTAAATGCACTTTTTAAAGTGCAGTATTCATTTGAAATGTTGTAATTTTGTATTACTTTTAGCAAGATCTTGCCATTTCTGTGTTTGCTGCTAACCTCCGCCTCCCGGGTTCAAGCGATTCTCCTGCCTCAGCCTCCCGAGTAGCTGGGATTTCAGGTGCCTGCTACTACACCCAGGTAATTTTTTGCATTTTTAGGAGAGACAGGGTTTCACCATGTTGGTCAGGCTGGTCTCCAACTTCTGACCTTGTGATTTGTCTCTCTCAGTCTCCCAAAGTGCTGGGATTACAAGCACGAGCCACCATGCCGGGCCCAAGGGCCTAATATTTATAAACGTATAGGTAAGCATAGCTGGAAGGTGGAGTACTATGTTCTTCAGTAGTAAAGGACCACATTATTATTATTATTATTATTATTATTATTATTATTAGAGATGGAAGTTTGCTCTTGTCGCCCAGGCTGGAGTGCAATGGCAACGATCTTGGCTCACCACAGCCTCCGCCTTCCAGGTTCAAGTGATCTCCTCCCTCAGCTTCCTAAGTAGCTGGGATTACAGGCATGCGGCAGCACGCCCAGCTAATTTTGTATTTTTAGTACAGATGGGGTTTCTCCATGTTGGTCAGGCCGGTCTTGAATTCCCAATCTCAGGTGATCTGCCTTCTTTGGCCTCCCAAAGTGCTGGGATTACAGGCGTGAGCCACCACGCCTGGCCAAGGATCACCATGTTTACTTTGGATCTTGTCTTTAACTCTCAGATCCCTTTGATTAACTTAGCTAATGCTTTTCTTTCTACCTAAGTGTGCAATAAAAGGAAACAAAAGGAATACTACAACACAAAAATCTCTGTGAATTTCTAAAAGCTGAAGTTCACAGCCTCTGTACTATTACCATTTACTGCCAATTTCTCTCTGACCCAGTCAGACATCTGAGGCCCCTAATTGGATCAAAGCCAGTTAACTGTTGCATGCAATCTGATCCTAGACCTAGTTCAGTTTATATCACAACTTCCAAACCCAATTCATATCAAAAATTCACTCAAACAGATAGCTCAGAACACAAACTCATAGAGCTTCAGAATCGGAGAGAGAAGACACCCATGATCCCCAGTTGTGAGAGAGAGCGATGGACAAAAAGAATCTGGTGGGTACCTTGTTTGGTCACTCAGTGCCCCTGGTGGGGGCCTAGAAGCTCTACTTCAGATCCCATTTCTGACACCATCTGTTAAAAAGAAAACCTTGGGGCTGGGCATGGTGGCTCACGCCTGTAATCCCAGCACTTTGGGAGGCGGATCACCTGAGGTCAGGAGTTTGAGACCAGCCTGCCCAACATGGTGAAACCCTGTCTCTACTAAAAAAAAACACACAAAAAAAGTAGCCGAGCGTGGCAGCAAGCGCCTGTAATCCCGCTACTCAGGAGGCTGAGGCAGGAGAATTGCTTGAATTCGGGAGGCGGAGGTTGCAGCGAGCTGAGATTGCGCCACTGCACTCCAGCTTGGGTGACAAGAGCGAAACTCCATCTCAAAAAAAAAAAGAAAAAGAAAAAGAAAACCTTAGGCAAATTAAATTTACCAGAGAGTTTATTGAGCAAAGAATGATTTGCAAATCGGGCAGCCCCCAAAGCAAAATAGTTTCAGAGAGACTCCTGCACAGCTGTGCAGTCAAAAAAGACTTACAGGCAGAAAAAGGAAAGTGATGGACAGAAACAGTTGGATTGGTTACAGCTTTGCATTTGCCTTATTTGGACACATTTTGAATAGTTGGCCACCTTTGATTGGCTTAAATTCAGTGATTGGCACAAGAATAGGTTACAGTCTGCTTATGTGTCCAATAAGGTTATAGTTCACTATGTATGGCAAAATCTTTACACTGAATTTAAGCTATGTAAGGAGGCAGCTTTATGATAAACCTAACTTAGCAGACCTATTAAGAAATACATATTTTGTCTTTGTCCCCTGGCATACAACTTCTAAAACCCTTGTAACTTCCTGAATGACAGAGGTGATAGGAGCTCTTTTGTCACCCATAACAAGGCCCTGAATTTCAATTACATCTGAGTTTATGTTAATAAGACAACTGGTAGCTGAAAGCCCCTAGATAGCTTCAGGATAGGTCTGGTTGCCAAAGAAACCCACCATGTGCTTATGATGGCATCGGCGGGCCATCTGGAGTGGCTGCTGCCATCACACCGGCTGCAGCAGGGAGGTGCAGCTGGGGCTGCAAGCTCCATACAGCCAGCAGGAGCCAGGGACAAGCGAGAGTCCCATCCCTTCTGAGTTGGGGCAGGAGCTCCCCAGGTGCCACTGCAACTGCCCAAGCCATGGCTATAGACCTGGGCATCCTCGTCCTCTTGGGGCCCGGGATCAGGCAGGAGCACCATCCTCCCAGACACAGCTGCAGCCATTCAAATAGCAAGCCCAGGAGCTCTGTGGCAGGAAAGAGCCCACCTGGTTCTAGCAACTGCACCTCTTGAAAGTAAGGGGGTGTGTGTGCATGCTCAGTTTCCTGATTTATGATCTCGACATGCTAGAAGTCTAACTCAGCACAGGTCCAAGACAGTGTAGCATCCAGACCACACTGAGTCTATTAATAAGTGAGCCAGTAAGATTCACTTTTTCCATGGCCACAGAAAACACCCCTAAACCCAACCAGCCGTCTCAAAAGCAAGGATGTAGAAAGTAGGACAGCATGACTTGGTACAAATCTGCCATCAGAACCAGAGAAGTTAGACTTCCTGTGTCTAGAGCATCATCTTTACACATGTGGTACCACAATTTGTCTCATACACACACTCTCAACACACACCCTGTACTCCGTCATGCCCACCTCCTGCCTGGAATGCAGCTTCATTTCTACTTTAACACTAACTGCATTCTGGGTTTAACCATGAGTAAACATTCCCCCTGAGCAAATGCCTAAGCAAACATCACTTCTCTCCCTGCTCCCAGAAGTTAAATATCACTACTTATAAAGGCTTCCCCCACCCCTACTGTCTCTTATGCTTTCCCTCACCACTTAATGATCTTCCCCACGCTGCTACTCGTGAATCCTTCTTTCTCCCACCTTCATTCTGTTCACATATTTCCTGCACCCCTTCACCCCCACCCCACCAGGCCCTCCTGCAGGTGGGGTGTAGCATCACCTAAGAAGCAGGGCCTGGAGCCATTAAGGGATAGGTGGCCAGCAACCCGTGAAAAGCAAAACAGAAAAGGCATTGCTTGTTTCTGCTGTTACACTGCCTGCCTCCCCTTGCAGAGTCTCAGGGAGGAGGCAAAGAAAGTCACCCCTTGGATCCATGCTCATCCCTCAGGAGGAGGGAGAAAAGGCATCTCTGACTTCCTTTTAGATTGTCCCATGTGAGCCCTTTGGGGTGAAGTCCATCCCGGGCACTAGATCAAAGGAACTGAGTGAGTTTCCTTAAATCCTTTCTGGAATCAGATGAAGAATAAATAAACAAAGAAATAAAGTGACCACAATTTTGTTCTTTTAAAAAATATCCAAATATAGTATTTTAAACACACTGTAGTTTATAGAAGGCTTTTATTTTACAAGCCAATAATTTTTTTTTAGTGTCAGACATTGGTACATGACCAATGTTGTAGCAAGATTTGAGGGAGGTACATCTCACACATGAGCACGAAAAACAAATCATCATGCTTATGACCTACAAAATGACCTAATTTTTTTTTAATGGAGGGATAGATAAAGGGCCCACCAACTTTCTTTCTTTTTTTTTTCCCGATAAGGTCTTGTTCTGTTGCCCAGGCTGGAGTGCAGTGGCACAATCACAGCTGACTGCAGCCTTGACCTCCTGGGCTCAAGTGATCCTCCTTTCTCAGTCTCCTGAGTAACTGAGACTACTGGCATGTACCACTATGCCTGACTAATTTTTAAATTTTTTGTAGAGATGGGGTTTCACCATCTTGCCCAGGCTGGTCTTGAACTCCTGGGCTCATGTGATCCTCCTTCTTCAGCCTCCCAAAGTATTGGGGCTACAGGTATGAGCCACCATGCCTGGCTACTTTCTATTTTGGACTTTCTAATTTTCTATTAAGGACAATTGGTAAAATACAATTGTTATCCATTATCACCATCAATTTATAAATACTCTAATACCAAAAATTAGGAAAGATATAAGCTCAGAATAAAGAAGTCTTGTAAATGAAATTTTTCTCATCTTACTAGGGAATAGTAAATCTTCCATCTTAGACTGGCATTTGTGAGCCAGAAGTTTAAAGAGGAGACCTTTAGTGGCATATAACTAAAAACTTTATGTAAGGATTTCAGACATAGCTGGATTGAGGTGCCTAAGTTAGGTGGTATGGAATCTCTCTCCATTTCTTGATTTCATTGTCTTCAGTAGTGACTTCATTCTCATATAGTCTCTCCCCTTGAGGCAAGGTGAATAACAGCTCCTTCAAGCTTATCTTCTATCAGCTATCAAAAGTCAAAATTACAACAAATTTAGATCAAAGATCGAATTGGCTTTTATTTGCAATTCTAGAATTGGGTAACAACCCATTCTATAAGATAGAATGAGTGTTCAGATGAGTTGAGCTGAGAAATTTGACTTTATAAGCAGAAAATGGCTGAAGAATGCAGAAACAGAACAAAAACTGATTGGTTGTTACAAAGTTACTTTCCTTATAAAGGTTAAAGCAGAGGGGGCTGCCTCATCATGCTTCCCAAAACAGGCCTGTTTGGGGATTTGGCTATTATCTCTTTCTTGCCTGATTTCTTGGAAGATATGAATAGCTTAGTTTTGGCTTGGTGGAAACTTCGGTATGAGTAACTGCATTTTGGTTTTCTCTGTTAAGCCTAGTGCAAGAAGAGCTCAGTTCCACCCAATGGCCTCCTACAAATTTCATTTAACACAGTTTAGCAACAAACTATTGATTCTTGCGTGTGAATTTCAATAGCACAAACTGGATTATGTGCCTATCTCTAAAACTATCACAGTGACTCTGATTGGTCAGTCTGGGGTCATATGATCACTTCTCGGCGGTGGAATGCAAATATGGGGGACTGAGAGTATAGATGAGTTGTTTCCCATTAAAACAAACAAACAAAATCACCAGGAGGTCAAGGCAGGCCGATCACTTGAGACCAGGAATTCGAGACCAGCTTGGCCAACATAGCCAAACCCCGTCTCTACTAAAAATGCAAAAAGTAGCTGGGCGTGGTGGCACATGCCTGTAATCCCAGCTACTTGGGAGGCTGAGACAGGAGAATCGCTTGACCCTGGGAGGTGGAGGTTGTAGTGAGTGGAGATTGCGCCACTGCACTCCAGCCTGGGTAACAGAGCGAGACTCCATTTCGAAAAGAAAAAAAAAAAAAGAGGAATGATGGTTGTGGACAAAACAACAAAAGAGCATTACAATTTTGTGAATTCAAGCACCATTTTGATTTTACTGTGACTTTTTTTCTGTTTTATTTATCTTTCATTGACATAATAATTGTATATATTTATGGAGTACAATATATGTATACATTGTATAATTAGCAAATCAGAGTAATTAGCAAATCCATCATCTCAAATATTTATTACTTCTTTGTATTGAAAACATTCAGAATTCTCTTTTTTAGTTAATTTGTTTTTATTTATTCTTATCATCTTTTTTTTTTTTTAGAAGAAGTTTTGCTCTTGTTGCCCAGGCTGGAGTGCAATGGCATGATCTCGGCTCACTGCAACCTCTACCTCCCGGGTTCAAGCAATTCTCCTGCCTCAGCCTCCAGAGTAGCTGGGATTACAGGCATGCACTACCACACCCAGCTAATTTTTTTGTATTTAGTAGAGACGGGTTTTCACCATGTTGGTTAGGCTGGTCTAGATCTCCTGATTTCAGATGATCCACCCACCTCGGCCTTCCAAAGTGCTGGGATTACAGGCGTGTACCACTGTGCCTGGCCCTTATTTTATTTTATTTTATTTTTTTGGAGATGAAATCCTACTCTGTTGCCCAGGCTGGCGTGCCATGGCACGATCTCGGCTCACTGCAGCCTCCGCCTTCCAGGTTCAAGTGATTCTCCTGCCTCAGCCTCCTGAGTAGCTGGGATTACAGGTGTGCACCACCATGCCCAGCTATTTTTTGTATTTTTAGTAGAGACGGGGTTTCACCATGTTGGTCAAACTGGCCTCAAACTCCTGACCTCAGGTGATCCCCCCACTTCAGCAAAGAAAGTCACCCCTTGGATCCATGTTCACCTGCAGGAGGAGGGAGAAAAGGCATCTCTGACTTCTTTTTAGATTGTCCCATGTAAGCCCTTTGGGATGAAGTCCATCCTGGGCACCAGATCAAAGGAACTGAGTGAGTTTCCTTAAATCCTTTCTGTAATCAGATGAAGAATAAATATACGAAGAAATAAAGTGACTACAATTTTGTTCTTTTTAAAAATATCCAAATATATTATTTTAAACACATTGTACTTTATAGAAGGCTTTTATTTTACAAGCCAATAATTTTTTTTAATGTCAGACATTGGTACATTACCAATGTTGTAGCAAGGTTTGAAGGAGGTACATATCATGCATCAGCCTCTCAAGTAGCTGGGATTACAGGCATGTGCCACCATTTCCGGCTATTTTTTGTATTTTTAGTAGAGACAGTGTCTCAGCATGTTGGCCAGTCTGGTCTTGAACTCTTGGCCTCAAGTGATCCACCCGCCTCAGCCTCCCAGACTGCTGGGATTACAGGTGTGAGACACCATGCCCAGCCATGGTTTTTACTTCTGAGTGTGAAAGAATTCTCTGTTTTCCAGCAAACCAATTCAAGCTTCTGCAAGTAGATAGGAAGAGGAGTCCCTAGGCATCAGTATATCAAATATATTAAGAACAGTTCTGAAGATGAACATGATACAGTCTTTTCTTTAGAATATAGAAGCTTTCTTACAGAGTCTGTTCTCTTCTAGGAAGAACAAAACAAGACCTGGTCTTACTCTTGCCAACCAGGGTCTATCCCTAAATGAAACCAAATGGCCTCTGTTGTCTTCTAGGAGTTGGCCTTGTCCTAGCTCAAGTCCACCAGATAGATGCCCTCTGTGAAAACCATCCTGACTTGGCCGGGTATGGTGGCTCACGCCTGTAATCCCAGCACTCTGGGAGGCTGAGGTGGGCGGATCACCTGAGGTGAGGTCAGAAGTTTGAGAACAGCCTGGCCAACGAGGTGAAACCCCCGTCTCTACTAAAAATACAAAAATTAGCTGGGCACGGTGGCGGGCGCCTGTAATCCCAGCTAGAAGGCTGAGGCAGGAGAATCACTTGAACCCAGGAGGCGGAGGTTGCAGTGAGCCGAGATCACGCCATCGCACTCCAGCCTGGGCAACAAGAGCGAAACTCCGTCTCAAAAAAAAAAAAAAAAAAAAGAAAAGAAAAAAAAGAGAAAACCATCTTGACTCCTCCTTTCCCTGTGAGATCTGGTCACCAATCTTCCTCTGTCCACCTCCTTTCAACTTGAATTCTCACTGTTCTTAACCTTGGCCATGAGACTCCCAGGTGCATTGTGTCAACATTTTGATGAATAGTTGTTAGTATTTCTATGTGATGTCTGACATTTTAAGATGCAAACCTATGTCTTCTATGTTCTATCACTAGGTTGTTGGATCGCATCTCCTTTAATAATAGAAATAAACATATATTAACAGTGTTTTATCTGCACATCCCTTCCTCCCCACTGCCTTGGAATTTGGGCCCCTGGCTATTCCAGGATGAACAGCTAGCTGAGCAAGGCCAGCTTTGATTAGTTTCAGCAGCTTGCTACTCTCATCTGCTTGCCATTGCAAACAACAGCTTATGGCTGTGACATGGTGCATTGTGGGGGGAAGCCAGAGAGAGTTGCCTTTGATATACGGGCCAAGCCATGCCAAACTGTTAGTTCATGGTGCAGCCCCTCATAACTGTGATAGAACTTCACTTACAGTATATCCTGACAGGTTGGATTTCAGTTCAGACAAGAGATCAAAGGATGACACACCCAAATAGTTTTAATCAATTAGATGAATCAAAATGTGAATTGAGCCATTCTGTGTTTTGGTTTATTGAGGATTATTCAGGGGGGAAAAACAATATACTTTTTAGTTTTAATATGACATATACAGATATAATCCTTATTGTTAACAAGGCAGTTCCACACACGTTTATCTCTTTTGGTTCTTTTCATTTCAGTCCCTTCAGTTGGGGATATTTTAATCATGTCTCAATACATCACCTTATCACAAACATCAATCTCTTTACCATGACCCACCAAGCCAGGAATGACCTACATACTGTTTGTTAGATGGTTATTATTCAGCCGGGCGCAATGGCTCATGCTTGTAGTCCCAGCACTTTGGGAGGCCAAGGAAGGTGGATCACCTGAGGTCAGGAGTTCAAGACCAGCCTGGCCAACATGATGAAACCCCATCTCTACTAAAAATAGAAAAATTAGCCCAGTGTTGTGGCGCATGCCTGTAGTCCCAGTTACCTGGGAGGCTGAGGCAGGAGAATCACTTGAACCCGGGAGGCAGAGGTTGCAGTGAACTAAGATTGCACGAACTACTGCACCCCGGCCTGGGCGACAGAGTGAGACTCCATCTCAAAAAAAAGAAAAAATATATAGTTATTATTATTATTAAGAGACAGGGTCTTGCTATGTTGCCCAGGCTGGAGTGCAGTGGCTATTCACAGGCACAATCATAATGTGCTACAATCTCGAACTCCTGGGCTCAAGTGAGCCTTTCACCTCACCCTCCAGAGTAGCTGAGATTACAGATGCGTGGCACTGCACCTGGCCCTATTTGTTTTCTAATTTCGTCTCATAAAACTGCCTCCCTTGTTCACATGGCTTCTTTTGTGTTTCTGAAACTTACTAGATGGCTTTCTACTTCAAGACTTTGCACCTGCAGTTTCTCCTGCCTGAAGAGCTCTTTACATGGCTGATTCTTTCTCTCTTTTTTTGAGACAGAGTTTCACTCTGTCACCCAGGGTGGAGTGCAGTGGTGCCATCACGGCTCACTGCAGATCGTGGGACTACAGGCTTGAGCCACCATGTCCGGCTTGATTCTTTCTCATTATTCAAGTTTCAGGTAAATGTTACATCCCCAGAGGGGATTTCCCCAACTATCTCTATATTCGGAAAAGGTTCTCATCCCTCACTTTGGCCTTTATCAGCCTAGATTCCTTATCTAAACCACATGACATAGAAGCTGTGTGGAGCGAATTGTTTTCTTAGTTCTTTCAAGGACTGAGTATAACTTGTGCCATTCTGGTTGCTGTTGGGGTCAGGTGAACTTCCTCTTTGCCCTCTGAAGTTTTGCTGAAAAATCAAGTCACAAAAGGCAGATTAATTGGAGAAAAGGCACACACATCTGTTTGACAAGTTTCATGTGACACAGAAGACCAACCCCCCAACGGGGTGCAGAAGCTTATGGACCATCTTGAGGCTAGAGAAAAAAAGGTGGCTTGGATGCTGGCAAAACAGGTTATGGGAGGGCGAAGAAGAGGAATTCTACTGAGGGCAATAAATGATTACTAGGGACAATTCAATGAACTCGAGGAACTTAGAATGGTCTAGGACAAAGTCTATTGGGACCACAGACCAGATAATGGTTTGTGATAAAAGTCTGTCCAGGTTTATTGACAGACTTTGGTCTTCCCTCTTGCAATATGGGTTCAGTTAATCAAAACTCAGGAAAGGGGCCGGCCGCGGTGGCTCAAGCCTGTAGTCCCAGCACTTTGGGAGGCCGAGACGGGTGGATCACGAGGTCAGGAGATCGAGACCATCCTGGCTAACACGGTGAAACCCCGTCTCTACTAAAAAAATACAAAAAATTAGCCGGGCGAGATGGCGGGCGCCTGTAGTCCCAGCTACTCGGGAGGCTGAGGCAGGAGAATGGCGTAAACCCGGGAGGCGGAGCTTGCAGTGAGCTGAGATCCGGCCACTGAACTCCAGCCTGGGTGACAGAGCGAGACTCCGTCTCAAAAAAAAAAAAAAAAAACCTCAGGAAAGGGACTAGAGATAATTGTTTTATTCTTTGGTAGGTCAGGACTTTGGACAGATAAGGAAACTTCAGAGAATACTATGCTTTGGGAGAGACAGTGAAGAGGGGCAGGTGCGGGGAGGTTGAGAGAGACTTTGAGGGTGCTTTTTCAGCTCAACATGTACAAAGCACCATATTTTACGGTATTAGTTTCTAAGCCCGAACATTGCATAGGAGAGAAGTTAACTCATTACATACAACAAATGCCTAGGGCACTAGGCTTTAATTCTCTATGATCCAATCTATCACATCAGTTGGTTTGTTTCCTTCATAACACTCAACTACACCCCATGATTATCTGGATTATCATGTTTATTTCTTTATTGTCTGTTACCCTACTCTAGAATGTGAGTTCCATGAAGGCAAGGATCTTGTCTGTGTTGGTCAGGCTGAATGCCAAACACCTAGCACAATGCCTGTTGCATCACAAATGTACAGTAAGAATTCATTGATGAATGAAAAGTATAAAACCACCTTTGCAAAATCATAACTCAGGAACTTATGAAGTGAAAGAAATCAGACCTAACTGACCCCATCTTGCTTCTAATTAAGTTGTCCTTGTTCATTCCTGGGCATAGGCCGAACTAACTTTGGGAAAGAATTCAGTTCATGACTCTGAAACAAAATTGAGAATAGCCCTTTCCCAAAAAGACCCCCTTCTTGCCTGGGGGCCAGTCTGCCTTTGCAGGACTAACAAATTAGCTACAAGATTAGAAATTACTGTTTAAGGCCAGGAGCGGTGGCTCACACCTGCAATCCCAGCAGTTTGGGAGACTGAGGTGGGTGGATCAGTTGAGGTCATGAGTTTGAAACCAGCCTGGCCAACAATGTGAAACCTCATCTTTACTAAAAATACAAAAATTAGCCGGGCGTGGTGGTGCGTGCTTGTAATTTCAGCTACTAGGGAGGCTGAGGCAGGAGAATTGCTTGAACTTGGGAGGTGGAGGTTGCAGTGAGCCGAGATTGCACCACTGCACTCCAGCCTGAGCCGTAGACTGAGACTCCATCTCAAAAAAAAAAAAAAAAAAGAAAGAAATTACAGTTTAGGGGTCATGCAGCCTCTGACTCCAAGAACCTGAACCTCCCCAAATTGTTCCTGGGATAACATCACTATTGCAAAACCTAAGATCGGTGTTTGAGCTATTTTGCAGACCCTGCACTTGATGGATCCGCTGACACCACCCAGACCAGTAATCTGGCTCAACCAGTTCTGCATTGCACCCAGGAGCAGAAAACAGCAGGAAAACCTCCTTTTGACCCCCTATGTTTCCATCTCCAACCTGACCAATCAGCACTCCCCACTTCCCAAGACCCTACCAGCCGAATTATCTTTAAAAACTCTGATCCCCACAGGGTCAGGAGATAGAGACAATCCTGGCTAACAAGGTGAAACCCCGTCTCTACTAAAAAAACACAAAAACAATTAGCCAGGCATGGTGGCAGGTGCCTGTAGTCCCAGCTACTCGGGAGGCTGAGGCAGGAGAACGGTGCGAACCCGGGAGGCGGAGCTTGCAGTAAGCTGAGATTGCGCCACTGCACTCCAGCCTGGGTGACAGAGTGAGACTCCGTTTCCAAAAACAAAAAACAAAAACCTCTGATCCCCAGGCCGGGCACCGTGGCTCATGCCTGTAATCCCAGTACTTTGGGAGGCCAAGGAGGGTGGATCACCTGAGGTCAAGAGTTCAAGACCAGCCTGACCAACGTGGCGAAAAAAAAAAAAGTAAAATGAAATGCTTGATTTTTCCTCTGAATTTCATATGGCATACTTGACTCCAAACAACATTAGAAAGCTACATCCACAGAAAAGAAAATTGTAGGCAACTGAATAATAAGTTGTTATTATTATTTTGGCTAATAACATTATCCAAAAATAAAGACAATATATTTGCAATGTTAATTACTTTCTTGAGGAAAGAAAAGTCACTTGTTTTAAAATATTTATTTATTTATTTATTTGAGATAGAGTCTTGCTCTGTCACCAGGCTGGAGTACAGTGGCGCGATCTCAGCTCACTGCCACCTCTACCTCCCGGGTTCAAGCGATTCTCCTGCCTCAGCCTCCCGAGTAGCTGGGACTACAGGCACACGCCACCATGTCCAGCTAATTTTTTATTTTTAGTAGAGACGGGGTTTCACCGTGTTGGCCAGGATGGTCTCGTTCTCTTGACCTGGTGATCCACTGAAAAGTCACTGTTTTACAGGCAAATGAAGCATTTGCTAAGAATTTTAATGAATCTCAGAACATTGATATTTTACTATAAAATGTTCTTTTTACAGTGTTAACATGCTTCAAAAAGCAAAGGAAAAAAACAGTATGGTGGTTTCTCAAAAAATTAAACATAGAATTATCATATGACCTTTTTGGGTATATACCCAAAAGATTTGAAAGTAGGGACTCAGATATTTGTACACCCATGTTCATTGCAGCATTATTCACCATAGCCAAAAGGTACAAACATCCCAAATGTCCATGGAAAGATAGGATAAACCAAAGATGTTATATACATACAATTGAGTATTATTCAGCCTTCAAAAGGAAGAATGTTTTAATGCATGCTACAACATGGGTGAACCTTGAAGAATTATGCTAGGTGAAATAAGCCATTCACAAAAGGACAATATTGTATGATCCCACTTATATGACGTATCCAGAGTAATCATAGAGACAGAAAGTAGAATGATGGTTACTAGGGGCCGGAGAATGAGGAGTTAGTGTTTAATGCGTACAGTTTCAGTTTGGGAGGATGCAAAAGTTCTGGAACAGGATGGTGGTGGTGGTTGCAGAACAATGTGAATGTACTTAATGCCACTGAACTATACACTTAAAAAGGATTAAAATGGTAAATTTCATGTGATGTATATTTAACTACAAGTTTTTAAAAAGCAAAGGAAAGGAGAAACTATATGCAGTATGGGATGAGATTTGTGAAATATTTATTTTTGTTGTGCATGCACAGTGATAGACTCGCCGCCGTCTTCAGGATCCCCTAGGGAGATCCCAGAAACGTGAGGCGCAGCAATTCCAGCAACATAGCCAAGCTGTGTAACTTCGTGATCTTGAAAAAACAACGGGAGTACTGCCGGGATTCAGAAACTGAGTGGGAGGAGTTCTCTCAGCCCTGCCCAGTTCTTGCTTTCTGTCATTTCTTGCTCTCAAATTCTCAAAGATGTCCTGAGAGACTTTCCCCAGAAAAAAACTGGGACAGATAGAGGCGAACCCCAGCGAGTATTTTGTGGCATAATAAGGGAAACTGTCTAGGGGTAGCAAAGAGGACAGCATCACACGCAGACAGGAATCGAGATGGACTTCTCTGAATGGAATTTTGACTTTTTTCTAGGTTGGAGGGTGGTGTCGGGGGTGGGGGAACAGCAAGAGGGGAGGAACAGCAAGCTGGGGCTGCTCGTAGGACTGCGTGAGGCCGAGGCTGGAGGAGCCGTGTCGGTGCGCTGCGGCGGGAGCGGGCCCGTGCCTCAGTTTCCCCGGTGGCGTTCTGGGAGCGTTGTCCGTCTGACCTCGCGAGGCGAGCAGGGCCGGGCCGGCCGCCAGGGGGCGCGAGCGCGGGGGTGGGCGCCGCGGAGGTGGGCGCTCGTGCAGCGGAGCTTGGCGCCCCCGGTGCCGCGCGGACCGCGCAGGCAGAGGCGGAAGGCTGGGCGGGAGGCGGGGCGGCGCGCTGACTCACACGGGATCGACCCGCCCGCCGCTTCCAGGGGCGGAGGTGACAGCGGGCCGGGGACGGGCGGCTGCAACTGCCTGCCGCGCCGAGGGACCGTCGGGCGGTCGAAAGCAGGTCAGAGGCTGGGCCAGGCCGGGGCCGGGCGGGGAGCGGGGGTCGCGGTCCGGGGCCGCGGGCGGAGGGGACCCGCACCCCGAGAGACGTGCCGCGCGGCGCCGTTAGGCCTGCATCGGCCCGTTCCCCGCGGCGGCGCTGCGCTCGGTGGGCCGGGAGCCCGCGAGGGACAGTGGGGCGCCGCGGGCCCCCTCGCACTCCTGGAGTCCCCGGGAGTTGGAGGGGCGGTCAGAGCGATGCGAACGTGGGCTTTTCAAGCGGTGTCAAGCCCAGGGCTCTTTCACTGCACCGCCCTGCCACTCCGGCAATGAGGCGGAATTTTGAGAGCTGGAAAATAATTCAGCATTAGTCCACCCCTCTTACTTTACAGATGCTCAGAGCCTTACGGCATAAGAGGCAGTGATTCTGTGTCAGGGAGACAGGGACGGATGGCTTCCGAAGCAAGGGTTAGACCTGTTCCTCTGGAGATACAGCTTTGGTGATGGTGGAGTTTTGCAGAAACCCGCGGACACCCGTGTTCCTGCTGCAGGCACAGATGTCCACCGGGCATCATATCTCAAAGGGTAGTGATGCTGTCCCTTGAATAAAGGAATATTGAGGTTATCAAAAAGGCCGGGGCCTGTTGCAGATGAGAAGTATAGACTTAAATTTTAAGTGCAAAAACAACTTTAAATGCAATGTCATTATTACTGCCTGTCTCATTTGTACTGTAATGAAGGGTAAATATTTTTGGCACTCACTTATTCTGGAATATTGGTAGAATCTCCATCAGACCTTTAGGTCTGTTTTATAGTAATTCTTTTACACTAATATGAAGATCTTGTATTAAAACACTTTCATAACCAGTGATGCTGTAGTATGTGGCAGGCGAGTGGTAACGCTAATATTTAGGGTTTGAGCAGAGTCTAGCTCTGCTTGTTTGCATAGCTGAGTTAAAGGGATGAGCAGGACTGATTAATCTGTAGTGGTTTTTGCTAGACTGAAGTACCTGACAGCATTCGGGGATCATTTCTCAGTTGGTGTTGCCTTTATTACTTTCACAGCATGCATACAGTCACGGTGATCAGCAAGTTAGTTTATCCTTTACCCATTTTTCTCTAAAATATTGAATTAAAGGATCTCTAAGGTCCTCTCTGTCTCCAGAGTTCTCCGATTTTACATGTTAACTTGAAACACGTCACTCATTGTGACAAAAATGTTTTAAGAAGAGATATTTTTTAGAATTCTGTATAATGGGGCATAGCGAATCTTCAAATTCATTATTCTCAGCTCTCTCAGTCACTTTATCGGGGTTGGGCTAAAATAAGTGAAAAGTGACTTTTCAAATTGCAGATACTTACGTGTTAAAGTCACTTAAATTCAGAGACTGCAATGGAGTGATTTGTGGAGGGTGGAGAGTAGCTCAAGTCTGGCTTGGGAATGGGGTTCGTGCGGTGCCACTGATAACTTTTACAATAGGCCAAGAACATTCTGACTCAGAGAATGTGGTAAGTTGACTTTTATACAGTGTTTGTATTGTGTATTTTTTTGGTTGAGATAATAATCTTCATAAACGATCTGTTTAAATATGTACCAGTTATTTATTTGTCTTACAGCCCCAAGGCAAAGCGTTTCCCTTCTCTACGTTCCATCAATCTCTGCCTCTTTTCTGGCTCCTGACTTCAGGTGATCCGCCCGCCTCAGCCTCCCAAAGTGCTGGGATTACAGGCGTGAGCCACCAATCCCAGCTTTTGGCTTATTTTCTAGGTTTAGTATTCTGTTGTTTCTAGAGTCAGCTAATGGATTACCTACAACATAGTGTTATTACGAGATTATCTCCTGTGAAATTCTGGAATGTGCTTGATCATCTGCCAAAGCATCCTTAGAATTCATTGAGAATACTTCTGGAAAGTTTTGCAACACCAATTCAATTAATATGAAATCGTTTCTTATTATACCCACTCTGGGAAATGTCTGAATAAGCTTGAAAGATTGGTTAACTTAGTCTTGTTGGTCAGGAGTTAATTATGAGATATTAGTTTCTTGCCTGGAAAGGCAGAAAGTTCTTAAGTAGCAGCAGTAAAATGAGCTCTTTAATGAAAGAGCCGTTAAACAAACCAAGGTGTTAGCTTTTAGTTGTGTACTTTATCCTCCCTGCTATGAAAGGCAGCTGTGGGAGGTGAACTAGAGTAGCTAAAATGTATTATTTCATTTTTAGATTTCTAGATCTTCTGACTGAAGGGCGTGACCACCAAGAACTGAACCAGCACTTGAGGGCAGGCACATAGGGCATTGTGCGAGGAGTCGGAAGGCATGGCTTTTGGTCCTTACTTGTTTGTTCACTGAACACATTCTCACTGAGCACCTGTGTGTGCTGAGACGGTGGGCACCTGTGTGTGCCGGGAGGGGGAACACCTGTGTGTGCCGGGGTTGTATATGCTGGGGGTGCTGGGAGGGGGAACCAGTTTGAACAAAACAGACTAAGCCCTCGTGGAACAGACACATTCTAATCGGGTGGAGACAGACAAATATGTGATGAATAGGTCAAAGGATCATAATGCTATGGAGAAATTTAGAGTCAGGAAAGGGTAAGAGTGTGTGTTTGTATGTGTGTGTGTATGTGTGGTAGGGGATTTACTTTTTATATAGAGGGGTCAGATAAAGCCTCTACTGAGAAAACTTTTTTTTTGGAGACAGAGTCTTGCTCTGTCACCCAGGCTGGAGTGCAGTGGTGTGATCACAGCTCACTGTAGCCTCAACCTCCTGGGCTCAAGCGATCCTCCCATCTCAGCCTCCTGAGTAGCTGGGACTACAGGCTTGTATCACCACACCGGGCCAATGTTTGTATTTTTAGTAGACATGGGGTTTCACTATGTTGCCCAGGCTGGTCTGGAACTCCTGGCCTCGAGTGATCCACCCACCTTGGCCTCCCAAAGTGCTGGGATTACAGGCCTGAGCCACCACACCTGACCTAATTCATGATTGGAGACTGGAAGGAAATGAAGTGAGCAGGAGGCAGTGGGATGAGCAGGTTCCAAATCCTGGTACAGGAGCATGCTTGGCATGTGAGGGGCGGCAAGGTCATGGTGGCCGGTCAGTATGGATGTGGGTTGGGGGGAGGTGGCAGCAGATGAGAGCGGGTGGGAGTGAGTAGGGCACATCAGTGTAGGTCATTGTAAGGATTTTGGCCTTTACAGTGAGTGAGGGGGAAGCCATTAGAGAGCTTTGAACAGTGAGGTAGATGATGACTTATGTTTTAAAAGGATCACTCTGGCTGCTGGGTTGAGAATAGACAGGAGGAGGACAAGGGCTGAATCAGGGAGACATTTTCAAGCTAGAGCTGTGTGAGTCACACCATAATTCTTCCCTGAATCTTCGTTTCCTCATCTGTAAAATAACTGGGCCCCCTCTAGCTCAAGAAAAATTTAAGTTTTCAAGTAGTGCAGGGTATTATTTCTACAGGGAGGCAAGAGGATTGCGTAGGAAGAGGTTCTGAAAGTAAATCGCTTCAGATGACCTGAAAACTTGGCACCAACCTGCCTGTAGCTGAATCATCCCAAATCAAGAGGTAATCAGGCCCTTTTCAGTCAGGTTGTCAGGTCATGAGAACAAAAACACTGTTTCGTAAATATTCTCTGCTGATCCCTTTTGTACTTTGCTGATCCCTGAATTTTCCCTTCCTGATTGAAAAAGGATGAAAAGCTGTTACTCATCAACAGAACTGGCACCCAGAGTAGCTTTTGTTGTTTGGAAAATTGGGAACTTTGGGGAAGGAAACAATTCTGTGTTTATCGTATGTAGGCCATTCGAGTTTTTCTTTTGTAACACGCAAGGAGTCTAAAAGATTGGTTTTGTTTTAGAATTCCCTTGTCCCGTTCATCTCATGCCTCACAGGTGTTCATTCTTAATGCATTGCACGTGTTTCCTTTTGTTTACGTAGGAGCTTGCAAGTGGGAATGTTTGTTTTATGTGTATGTATCTTGATTTATAATGCTTTAATTCATTTTCCTTTATGTAGTGTTTTTTTTTTTTTTTTTGAGACTTTTGAGACAAGAGTCTTACTCTGTCACCCAGGCTGGAGTGCAGTGGTGAGATATCGGCTCACTGCAACCTCCACCTCCTGGGTTCAAGCCATTCTCCTGCCTCAGCCTCTTGAGTAGCTGAGATTACAGTCATGTGCCACCATGCCCAGCTAATTTTTTTGTATTTTAGTAGAGACGGGGTTTCACCACGTTGGCCAGGCTGGTCTCCAACTCCTGACCTCAGGTGATCCGCCTGCCTTGGCCTCCCAAAGTACTGGGATTACAGGTGCGAACCACTATGCCAGGCCTCTAAGTAGTGTTTTTAAGATCCATCCATATTGTTACGTGTCTAATTCTCTGCTTTGGAATGCTGTGTTATACCCCATGCTGTGTGCATCCATTGGTTTTTCTCTATCTGGTCTCTGTGTAGTGAATGGATACTCAAGTTGTTCCTACTCCCTAATACCATAAATATTGCTGCAGTGAACATCTTCCTACATATCTACTTACAAAGTTATATAATATTTCTGTGAAATTGCTGGATTATAGGCTTGCAGGGACTGAATTTGATTAAATAGTGCCAGATGCCTCTCCACAGTGGCTGCCCCAGTCTCTGTGCCTCTGGAAGTATTAATATTTGAGGACTCCTGTATCCTCATGTCCCACCAGCACTCACCTCTTTTCCAGCTCGCCATGTTTTTCAGTCTTGTAAGCACAAAGTGATATCTTGTTTTAATTTATATTTCTTTGATGACTAGTGATTTTGAGTATCTCTTATACAGATAGCTTCCTCTGTAAATTGCTTATTCATGTCTTTGGCGTTTTCTGTCGGAGTTGATATCTATTTTGTTGCTTTTGACTTGCAGAAGTGATTTTATAATATAAGTATGTTATGTTTAAGTATGTTATATGTTATAATATAAGTATGTTATGTTTAGACTTTGCAGATGTCTTCTCATTTGGGCATCTTGTCATTTGGTGATCAAATCTTCTCATTTAGTTCTCATTTTGTCTTTGCCATCCTTTGATCAAGAAGTATTTTTAATTTTGATGTAATCAGAGAGGTAAATTCTTTGACTTGTGGTTTATGGTTTTGGAGTTTTGTTTAAGGAACTCTTCCTGAACCCTAGGTCATATCTGTGTCTTTAATCTCTCTAGGGCCCACATTTTCATGTGTTAGATAGGAATCCAGCCCTATTTTTCTCCATTTAATGACCCAGTTTTTCTAATAACATATCAACAGAATACATGCTTTCCTCTATGAAATTATATCTCTTTCTCATTTATGGTTTCCATGGATACACTTGTCTGGCCCTAAGCCTTTATTTTGTTGCATTAGTCTGTCAGTTCTTACTTCATTTTTTTTATTGCTCTGATTTTATTACAGTGACTTTGTGGTGTGTCCTAATGACTGGCACAGCAAACCATCCATCGTAAAGTTTATTTAGCTCTTCCTGGACCAAAATTTATTTTTTCCATATAAAATTTGGAATAAGTTTACCAGGCTACCGAAACATTATATTTACATACATACATACATATTTATATATATATATATTTTCTTTTGAGACCTTGTGTCACTCTGTTACCCAGGCTGGAGTGCAGTGGCACCGTCATGGCTCACTGCAGCCTCAATCTCCCAGCTCAAGTGATCCTCCCATCCCAGCCTTCTGAGTAGCTGAGACCACAGGCATGTGCTACCATCCCTGGCTAATTTTTTTTTTTTTTGGTAATTTTTTTAGAGATAGGGTCTCCCTGTGTTGCCCAGCCCAGTCTTGAACTCCCGGGCTCTAGCAATCCTCCTGCCTTGGCCTCCCAAAGTGCTTGGATTACAGGCACAAGCCACTGTGCCTGGCCAAAAAATTATATTTTTGAGGAATTTTTAGTGGAGTTTATTTAGTTTATAAATTATTCGAGGAGAGTTGGCATCTTTTTTAAATTTAATTTTATTTCTTTTTATTTCTTTTTTTATGTGCCATGTTTTTTTTTTTTTAAGACAGGGTCTCTCTCTGTTGCCCAGGCTGGAGTACAGTGATGCGATCATAGCTCACTGTAGCCTCCACACCCAGCTAAATATTTTTATAAGTTTTTTGTTGTTGTAGTTGTTGTTTTAATAGAGATGAGGTCTCACTCTGTTGCCCTGGCTGGTCTTTAACTCCTGGCCTCAAATGGTCTTCCCACCTCAAAGTGTGCTGGGATTACAAGTGTGAGCCACTGAAATAGTAACTCATTCCATCCAAGAGCATATAATGTCATTCCATTTATTCAGCTCATTTTTCTTGACATTTTTATAATTTTGGAAATAGTTTAAAACTAACAGAAGAGTCCTGTATGTTTTCTTTGTATGCTTTTTCCCCTGACCCTTTTAATTGTAGACATCATGTCCCTTTAATCTCTAAATACATGCTTCATCAGTTCATTTTTAAGTTCTTTATTAGGGCTTTAAAGTTTTCTTCATAAAGGTCTATAAGGGGCTGGGCATGGTGGCTCATGCTTGTAATCCCAGCACTTTGGGAGGCCGAGGCAAGCAGATCACTTGAGGTTAGGAGTTCAAGACCAGCCTGGCCAACATGGTGAAACCCCATCTCTACCAAAAATATAAAAAATTAGCTGGTGTGGTGGCACACACCTGTAATCACAGCTCCTCGAGAGCCTGAGGCAGGAGAATTGCTTCCAGTTGGTTATTGGTAATTTAAGAAAAATTGTATTGATTATTTTAAGCTGATCTTGTATCTAACAACCTTGCTTCACTGTCTTTTTTTTTTTTTTTTTTTTTTTTTTTTGAGACGGAGTCTTACTCTGTCGCCCAGGCTGAAGTGCAGTGGCATGATCTCTACTCATTGCAACATCTGCCTCACAGGTACAAGCAATTCTCCTGTCTCAGCCTCTAGAGTAGCTGGGACTACAGGTGCATTCCACCACGCCCGGCTAATTTTTATATTTTTAGTAGAGATGGGGTTTCACCCCATTGGTCAGGCTGGTCTCGAACTCCTGACCTCAGGTAATCCACCTGCCTCAGCCTCCCAAAGTGCTGGGATTACAGGCATGAGCCACCACACTCAGCCGCTTCACTGTCTTATTCAACTAGTTTATTGATTTGTTTGTGTTTATTTTTTCTTTTTCTAGTAATCCTACCCTTTGAAAACAGTAATAACTTGGTTGCTTCTTTCCCGTTGTTTCTTTTTTTTCTTCTTTTTTTTTTTCAAGATGGAGTCTCACTCTGTCTCGCAGGCTGGAGTGCAGTAGCTTGATCTTTGCTTACTGCAACCTCCGCCTCCTGGGTTCAAGCGATTCTCCTGCCTCAGCCTCCTGAGTAGCTGGGGCTACCGTTGTGTGCCACCACAGCTGGCTAATTTTTTTTTGTATTTTTAGTAGAGGTGGAGTTTTACATGTTAGCCAGGATGGTCTTGATCTGACCTCGTGATCCACCTGCCTTGGCCTCCCGAAGTGCTGGCATTACAGGCGTGAGCCACCGTGCCCAGCCCTTTCCCGTTCTTATATTTCTTATTTATTTTTCTTTCCTTACAGCATTGGCCACAACTTCCAGAACTGTGTCAAAACAGCTGCTACACTAATGGGCATCTTTGTCTTGTTCTCAGTCTTAAAAAGAATGAGTCTAAAGATTTCCTATTTCATATGTTTGTTTGTTTTAGGTTTTGTATCTAACCTTAAGTTTTAAGGTATTACCCTCAATCCTAGTTTACTGAGAGTTTTCATCATAAATAGGTATTAAGCCTTACCACGTACTTTTTCAGAATCTTCCTTGAGGAAATAAGATGGCATCAGGAAGGTTGTGTACCAAAATCCTAACCCTATGCTGACTTTGTTTCAAGCAGAAGATATTTATGA
The DNA here is from genome assembly GCF_007565055.1 of Rhinopithecus roxellana. Taxonomy (NCBI): domain Eukaryota; kingdom Metazoa; phylum Chordata; class Mammalia; order Primates; family Cercopithecidae; genus Rhinopithecus; species Rhinopithecus roxellana. Next base: position 73,369,712 of record NC_044559.1, read on the forward strand.
ACACTACTTATATAATTTATGGAAAGCATCCTAAGATTCCAATACAAGTTTATTTCACCATTAGGTCAGCGTTTTCCTCCTGGCATTAAGAGTCAGAATTTAAATAGCTGATGTGAAGAATGAGAGAAAGAGCCATACTCAGGATGATAACTTTTGTTGTCAGCATGATTGTAAATATAAGATATGTAAAATTATAGTTTCCTTACTCTGTGGATCAGTCTTGACTCCAGGCATAAATCTTACTAAATTATATCTCAAGAAATATTGAGGTGGCTCATCAGTAGAGCCGTAGATAGCTGTTCAGCAGCACTAACTGCTAGGATGTTGGGCAGTGAAATCTCATGGTCAGTTCTTCTCTTTCTTTTTAGACTAGCCATTTTTTCCTAATTGTAGAACGTATACCTCTTTATTATAGAACATTTGTAAAATATAGAAAAGCAAATCTATCATCCTGCCTTTTAGCACCAACCCCTGTTAAAATGTTGGTTATTTCTCTGTCTCTCTTGTTTTTTTGGGAGTGGGAGAGCATGTTGTGGAGGAGAGGGCACTTAAAATTGCACCATGTAATTTTATATCACCCCTCCTTTTTCAGGGGTAGATCATTAACTCATGTTCATTTTGCTTTGATTGGCCCTCTGGGGGAAAAATCAATAGAAAACTTATAATTAACTTGTAGCAGTGGGGTGATAGCTTGCTCCTCTCTTGGAACAGGTTATGCCTGAGGGAGCCTCCGGGCACGAACAGCCCAGAGTCATTGTCAGAACTTGGAGCAATCCTAGCCCTGAGTCCAGCAGACCAAAAACTAGCTTAAGGGTGTGGAGGGGAGAAGTAGTACTTTTGAGATCTCATTGCTTCAGTTCAGTCCCCCAAATTGTCACCTTCCTTATCTAGATCACACTTGCTTTCATCTTTCAGAAAATAAATAGAGTGGAGAAAATAGTCATTTGTTTTCTTTTGACTTTGAAATAAAACCTAGCACAGGCTGGGTGCGGTGGCTCACACCTGTAATCCCGGCATTTTGGGAGGCCAAGGCAGGCAGATCACTTGAGCTCAGCAGTTTGAGACCAGCCTGGACAACATGGCGAAACCCCATCTCTACCAAAAAATACAAAAACTAGCTGGGCATGATGGCATGTGCCTGTAGTCCTAGCGACTTGGGATGCTGAGGTGGGAGAATTGCTTGAACCCAGCAGGTGAAGGTTGCAGTGAGTTGTGCTTGCAACACTGCGCTCCAGCCTGGACGACAGAGTGAGACCCTGTCTCAAAAAAAAGAGACAACAAAACCCCATCACAATTGTTTTGTTTCCCTAATCACTTTTTGCCAGTGTGGAAGTGACAGAATTCATAGGTGAACATCCCTATGGTGAGGAGATTCAGTGTCTACCTGCCTTCGTTTCTCACTCACCATCCTTTTTTTCTTGTTTTTTTTTGAGACGGAGTCTTGCTCTGTCCCCCAGGCTGGAGTGCAGTGGTGCCATCTCGGCTCACTGCAACCTCTGCCTCCTGGGTTCAAGCAGTTCTACTGCCTCAGCCTCCCAAGTAGCTGAGATTATAGGCACGCATCACCACACCCGGCTAATTTTTATATTTTTAGTAGAGGTGGGGTTTCACCAGATTGGCCAGGCTGGTCTCAAACTCCTACCTCGTTATCTGCCTGCCTCGGCCTTCCAAAGTGCTGGGATTACAGGCGTGAGCCACTGTGCCCAGCCTTTTTTTTTTTTTTTTTTTTTTTTTCCAATGTCCTTTGGTGTTGAAACTGAAATTCTCCATTCCTGTACCTTGCTCTGGTTTTTTTTTTTTTTTTTTTTTTTTTTTTTTTTTTTTGCCGTAACAGGTGTCACTTTCTAAAACACGATGGTCTGCCATCCCAATTCCTCAAGGAGAAAATTCTTCAAGGGCAGGAATCTTTGTTTTGTTCTCTGTTCATAACCCAAGCCCAACTCGAACAGTGCCTGGTACCTGATGTGCCCTCAACAGATGAATCTATAAGATGAATCAACCTGTAAAGAAACCACGCTGTGATCCAGAGAAGGGCCATCTAAGGGGGGGAGGGGTGAGAGAAGAAGGCTCTCTTAGCTTCCTTTCAATGCATAGGTTCAGCAGGCTAGCAGAATCCCCATTTTTGTCTTTGACATTGCAAGTGAAACCATCCACCCAGACACACAGAAATTAGCTCTCTGCATCTGTTCTAGCCCCTCCTGCGGAGGCTGCATTTTCCCGAAAGTAGCATGTGAATGTTTGTGTTGCTGACAAACACATGGACTGGGAGAGAATAATCAGCGCTGACATTCTAGCCGTGGGTCTGGGCCCAGCATGCATTCTGCATTGTTTTCATGAGGTGATTCTCTTAGGATAAATGAGCCTGCCTCATCAGCAGAAAATGTTGCAATGGATGTGCCGAGTTATGCTTACCTCCCCAGCCTCACACCCCAGGTCCTCCTGCTTTCTAGTTGGTTCTTTCCTCCTCTCCCGTGCAATGTGGAAACTTTTTAGCTTTTCTGTCATTTCTGAACAATAAGTATTCTGAACAGTAAGTATTCTAATCTGGTTCAGAATTGTCATGATGAACAGTTATGCTTTGCATACCTGGTCACTGTTTTCCAAAGCAAGGCTTCAAATTATATTAATAGCACTATATAAAATGCTTTTAAAAAAAAAAAAGCTGCCACAAATACAACATAATGGTGTCCTTGAGGCCAGTGTCACACACCCAGTCTATCCTGTAGAGGCCATTGCTTGGCTCATATTCCTGAAATACCACTTTCGTTTATTATTCTACTGCCTGACACTTACCAGTGCCCACCACCTCCCCCAGTAAATTTTAAACTCTGCTGCCTGCCTAGCCCTCAAGTCTGGCCCAAATCCACTTATATAAAGTAGTCCCTGCTTATGCACAGGGGATGCATTCCAAGACCTCCAGTAAATGCTTGAAACTGTGGATAGCACCAACCCTATATATACTATGTATTTTCCTATGCATACATGCCTGGGGTCAAGTTTAATTTATTAATTAGGCGCAGTAAGAGATTAACAACAATAACAAAATGGAATACTTATAACACTCTATTGTAATAAAAGCTATGTGAATGTGGGCTCTTTTGCTATCAAAATGTCTTAGTACTGTACTCACCTATTTTCAGACCGCAGTTGACCATAGGTAACTGAAACTGTGGAAAGTGAAACCATAGATAAGGTGGGGACTACTGTGTGTAACAACAACAATAATGTAAAAACAGCAGCTCATATTTTAGCTAGCTACCATACTAAATGCATTGTCATTTAATCATAAAATGATTTTATGAGGAAGGTACTGTTAGAATCTTCATTTTATAGATGGAGAAACTAAGGTACGGATTATAAGAAACTTGCCCTAAAGTTATACCACTGTTACATGATAGAATTAGAATTCAAACTCATGTCTGTTTACCTCCAAAGCCCGTGATCTTAACCATCTTGCCATAGTGGGCTCCAGGTAAACGAGTGCCTGAAGACAGTGAGTGACTTGTACAGTCCAGCAGTTACTGAGGTTGTCCTTTTTCAGGGTATGCGAGACTAACTCACCAGCACTCGGTTAGCTGTGGAGGGAAGGGAGGATTCTGTCTGGAGCTGGAACTGCTCAGGGAGCCCCTCTCTGGATTCTGCACTGACAGCTGCAGACAGAAACCACGTGGCACCTCAGAAAGGAGAAAACTCTCAAATCATCCAGGTAGCATTCTTTGATTTTTCAATCCTTTTCATAATAAAGTAGGATTTAAAATGTACAAAAATGAATAAAGAATAATACATCTGATGTCCATGTATTCAACACTCAATTTAAAATCTAGAAAGCTGACTTGGTTTCTATATTCCATCTCCCTTTGCCATTTTATAGATCTTTTGGTTCTAATGACTTAAAAAAAAAAAAAGGATTCCCTTTTATTTACATATGACAACAATACCATTATTGTCACTCCCTAAAACAGCAGTAATTCCTTAATATAATCAAGAGTCTAGTCAGTGTTCACAATTTCCCACTTACCTCATTTTTCCTTAAACAATTTATTTGTTTGAATCAGGGTTCAAGAAAAGTACATGTATTTAGTTAACGTGTTTCTTTCTTTCTTTTTTTTTTTTTTTGAGACGTTTTGAGACGGAGTCTCACTCTGTCATCCAAGCTGGAGTGCAGTGGTGTGATCTTGGCTTACTGCAACCTTCGCCTCCCGGGCTCAAGCGATTCTCCCACGTCAGCCTCCTAAGTAGCTGGCATTACAGGTGTGTGCCACTATACTCAGCTAATTTTTGTAGTGTAGTAGAGATGGGGTTTCACCATGTTGCCCAGGGTGGTTTTGAACTCCTGAGTTCAGGCAATCCGCCACCTCGGCCTCCCAAAATGTTGGGATTACAGGCGTGAGCCACTGCACCTGGCCGTTAATGTGTTTCTTAAATGGCTTTTAATTTATGGTTTTCCTTTTTTTTTTTTTTTTTTTTTTTTTTTGAGACGGAGTCTTGCTCTGTTGCCAGGCTGGAGTGCAGTCGCCAGGCTGGAGTGCAGTGGCACGATCATGGCTCATTGCAACCTCTGACTCCCGGGTTCAAACGATTCTCCTACCTCAGCCTCCCGAGTAGCTGGGAATACAGGCATGTGCCACCACACCCGGCTAATTTTTTGTATTTTTAGTAGAGATAGGGTTTCACTGTGTTAGCCAGGATGGTCTCGATCTCCTGACCTCGTGATTCACCCACGTTGGCCTCCCAAAGTGCTGGGATTACAGGTGTGAGCCACCACGTCCGCTTTTTTTTTTTTTTTTTTGAGATGGAGTCTCACTTTGTTGCCCAGGCTAGAGTGCAGTGGCATGATCTCAGCTCACTGCAGCCTTTGCTTCCTGAATTCAAGCGATTCTTGTGCCCCACCCTCACAAGTAGCTTGAATTATGGGTGTGAGCCACCATGCCCGGAATAGAGACATGATTTTGCCATGTTGACCAGGCTGGTCTCGAACTCCTGAGCTCAAGTGATCTGCCTGCCTCAGCCTTCCAAAGTGCTGGGATTACAGGCGTGAACCACTGCACCTGGCCTCCTTTTTTAAATTTAAATTTTTTGCTTGCAATTTATTTGTTGAAGAAACTGATTGTATATTCTCTAGAATTTCCCACATTCTGGACTTTTTAAGGGTGTCTGATATAACTTTGCTGTTGTCTCTGTAGTGAGTTAACTTACCCTTTAATCTGTTGGTCACTGCAGGAGGTTCCAAGTTATTCAGGCCTCCATAAATAGAAGGGATTCACTGGACCTCGTAGTTTGGTCTGGCCCCAAGGTCATTTCTGAGGAGTCTTTCAAAATGTTCCAGGTGTCAGGGAATGACATTATCAACAGCAGGCCATCTCTAGTGGAAAACATTCTGCTTCAGAATGAATTTTACAACTGCTATGTGGAAAGGCATTTTCATGTTCCCTAGAGTTAGGGGAGAAAATCGTTAAGAGAATAAGTACCCTGGTTTTCTTCTTTTAGACAGTGCTTGTTGCTTTAAGGATTTCTGGGGCTCAGTGCCAGAAACTCCTTGGGATATTATTGTCTTACAGTTTAGATCTGCTTATCGGGAAACGTCTGAGAATCCCTAGAGGGTCAGGGAAGAGGAGGATGAGTTTATATTAAAACCAGACTTTGTTAGTGCCTGTTAGCGTCCCGTATTTTTGAGCAGCTATGTGGGCTGTGGAACATAACGCTCATCCATATGTTTTGCAAGCCCATAGTTTTAATTACTTGTTCTTTTTGCTACCAGTGTCTAGATGTTGTTCAGTAATTACAATATCTGGACTGCTGTGGACACAAAGAAATCCAGTTTTGTTGTATTTTTCTTTTAGTTTTGCTGCCTTGACCTGCTAGTCAGCTGTGATAGTTCTGCGGAGTAGTGAGCCAGTATTAAAGTGAAAAGAATGAAAATTGTTGAAGTATGCAGCTGTGTTTGGATTTATTTAGTGATTTGAAGGGTATAAGAATAAAGTATCTCAATGTCAGTATTTTCATTTAAAGTCAAATGGTTAATAAGTCAAGACTAAAAATGTAAACTAGAAAAAGACATTCAATAAATTTATTATAACCCTACTTAATACTTTTATTAGTATTTTACTAGCTGGTTATTTTAAGTAAGGATTTTGCTTTGATTAAAGACATTAAAAACAGTAAGTTATGAAAATCTTTTGGGTTGAATTTTTTTTTTAAATTTAATTGGAGTCTCACTTTGTCACTCAGGCTGGATTGCAGTGGTGCAATTTCGGCTCACTGCAACCTCAGCCTCCTGGTTTCAAGTGATCCTCATGTCTCAGCCTCCTGACTAGCTGGGATTACAGGTGGGTGCCACCATGCCTGGCCAATTTTTTATTTTTAGTAGAGACAGGGTTTCACCATTTTGGCCAGGCTGGTCTCAAACTTCTGACCTCAGGTGATCCACCTGCCTCGGCCTCCCAAAGTTCTGGGATTACAGGCGTGAACCACCGCCCCCAGCCTTTGGGTTGAATTTTATCAGTATGTTCAAACTTTATTCTTGTATACCATAGGTGGGATTCAGGCTTGGTGAATATTCTCTTCTTATGATTCCAAATGTTTAAAAATTAAAATATAATTATTATTCACAGTAAGTGTTAATCAGAGGTGATTTGCTAGTTTACTGATTGTTTTCCCTGCAGTGATCAGCTGACAGTAAAACTAGCACTTCATGTTCACAAGTGTTCACAGGTAGCAATAATACATACAGGAGATAAGTATTTGAAAAGCAGTCTGTAAATGTAATTGTACTGTAATAATGTGTTCACGTGGCCTTGCAGAGAACTGCCCATTGTAGATCAATGCCCACTGTGCCTGACATGTGGCAGCACCTGGGTGACTCCACTGTCCCTTCTTGAAGACAGACGTGCTTATTATTGTGGCAACAGCCACTGGCCCCAAAACACAAAGACAGTCAGACGGTGTTTATATAATTGCTCTTCCAGATTAAGTTTTTCACATTCTTATAGAATAGTCTGTCTCTCTGTGTGTTCACTTTTATTTCTGTCCATCATAAGACACAGGTGCTCCGAGTCACATATCTGCAACCGCTCGCCCACCAGCACTTCGAAGCTCACCCCATGAAATGTCCCCAACAAGCCTCTTTGGTCATGACTTAAACAAAATTGCATGTCTTTTTCCTAGATTCCCCTGCCAGTATTTTGGTGAGGCTAGAGCTTAGTGTGTATGGTAGGTAGAGGGTGTCAAGAAATGAGGTCAAACTTGTGTGCAGGGACTAGCTCATGACAAGCTTTGTATGATCTGCACACAAGTTTTAGACACTTCCTACAAGTGATGGATGGGGAGCCTTAGAGGAACTTCAAGCAGTAAAGATGGATAAGATTTCGGTTTTGGCCAGGTGCTGTGATCATGCCTGTAATCTCAGCACTTCAGGAGGCTACGGTGGATGGATGGCTTGTGCCCAGGAAGAGACCAGCCAGGGCAACACAGGGAAATCCATCTCTACAAAAAATACAAAAATTAGCTGAGCATGGTGGTACACGTCTGTTGTCCCAGCTACTTGGGAGGCTGAGATGGGAGGATTGCTTAAGACTGACCTTGGGAGGTCAAGGCTGCAGTGAGCTGTCATTGCACCCAGTCTAGGCAACAGAGTGAGACTGTCTCCAAAAAAAAAAAAATTTGTTTTCAGGCTGGGCACATTGGCGCATGCCCAGCTACTTGGGAGACTGAGGCTGGAGGATCACTTGAGTAGGAGTTTGAGTCCAGCCTGGGCAACACAGCAAGACTGTCTCTTTAAACAAACAAACAAAACCAGTTTTAAGAAGATAATCCTAGTTGGGTGTGGAAAATAGGACAAAGGCAGGTAAGACTGGTAGGCAGCCATTTAGGAAGGGATTGCAGGAGCCCCAAAGAAAAGATGGTGAGAATCATAGTTTGATGTGTTAAAGGATTTAACAGTAATGCCAATGTTTTTCCTAGAAGTACAGGATATGTTTTAGAAGAGTCAGTAAATTGATTTCATATCCCTCTTTTGTTTCTGGAAGGCATTTGGCAAAAGCTTTCTTGGACCCAGATGCAGGGATCTCATTTATACACTTCTGCCAAATCCTTGTGGGTCTGCTGTGAAGACACAGCTCATTTAGAGCTTAGAGTAGAGGGGCACGTCAATTGCATTGTCCTCGTGACCAGTAACCACAGAGTCATGTTACTCCCCCTTCCTCTCAAGAAGACAGCAGCAGTTTTGAGAAGCTTGCGCTGCCCGGAGCCTGCTGCCTCATCCCTATTATTTATGTTCCCCTCCGCCTGGGTGATGATGGTCATCATCGTCTTCACCTGCTGTTGTCATCACTGTTCTCATTGCTGACATTTACTGAGTTCTGTATGTACCATTTGCCAGGAAATGTATTAAATGTTTTACCTACATTATCAAATTTAATCCTTATACACCATATGAAATAAATTACGGTTGTTATCTTCCATTACAGATGAGGAAACTAAAGTTTAGAGGGGTTTAAGTAACTTGCCCAAGGTCACATAGCTTGATAAATGGCAGAGCCAGAAATTGAAACTAAATTCTCTCTGACTGGAGTCTGGGCTCTTAACTGTTATGTAGTTATTACTTAATACAATGTAGTAGCAAATATGACTTCTGTTTTTAAATTTGCTCTTTTTTGTGGCATCACCCACCCAGTGAAAGTTCACTTAATCAAACACTATGTTTGTTACCTACCCTTCATGCCTGTCCTGTAACAGGCATAAAACACAAGTTTAAAATATCTATTAAAACATGAAGTGTAGGAAAAACTTTGTAGGGGAGGGGAAGTGGGTGTGGGTGGCAGAATAGGGAAGCTATTTAAATTTCTAGCTTTTTTCAAGGCAGAGTATTCATGTATGCCTTCTCTATTTTTTTTTTTCTACCTTCACAGTTTTTTTTTAAAGACAGGGTCTTGCTCTGTTGCCCAGGCTGGAATGCAGTGGCACGATCATAGCTCACTGCAGCCTCAAATCTCTCAGTCTTAAGCGATCCTTCCCACCTCAGCCTCCCAAGTAGCTATTACTACAGGTGCACACCACCATGCCCAGCTAATTTTCTATAAATTTTTGTAGAGACAGTCTCACTATATTGCCCAGACTGGTCTTGAACTCCTGGCCTCAAGTGATCCAACCCCCGGCCTCCCAAAATGCTGGAATTACAGATATGAGCCAACAAGCCTGGCCTGCCTTCACTATTCTGTGTGAAGTATAGAGATTTCAGAAAGAGGAGAGGCACTTACTTTTAAAAATTGAGATACAATTCACATACCATAAAATTCACGTTTTTAAAGTATATAATTCAGTGGTTTTTAGTATATCCACAAAGTTGTACACCCATTCACCACTAATTCCAGAGCATTTTCATTACCCCCAAAAGAAACCTCATACCTAGTAGCAGTCAGTGCTCATTTTCCATTCCTGAGACATTCGTTTTCAAACATATTAAATACCAAAATACATCCCCAGGCTATGAAAAAGGTTTTGGAGTGTCTATCCACAATTCCCCTCTCTTTAATGCAGATAATGATAATAGCTGACACTTGTGTAATGCTTACTATTTGTGAGGTACTATTTTTCGTGCTTTAGATATATTAATTTCATTACAACCCTATGAGCAGGTTTTATTTTTATGTTGAGTCTTTATTTTTATTTTTATGTTGAATCAGGATCTTGCTCTGTAGCCCAGATTAGAGGGTGCAGTCACCACTCACTGCAGCCTTGACCTCCTGGGCTCAAGTGATCCTCCCACTTCAGCCTCCTGACTAGCTGGGGCTGCAGTTGCATGCCACCATGCCCAGCTAATTTTTGTGTTTTTTGTAGAGATGAGCTTTCACCATGTTGCCCAGGCTGATCTTGAAACTCGTAGACTCAAGCAATCTACCTGCCTCAGCCTCCCAGAGTGCTGGGATTACAGGTGTGAGCCACCTTACCCAGTCAGGTACTATTATTAAACCCATTTTACAGATAAGAAAGTTAAGACACAGAGAAATAACTTGCTCCAAAGAAGCAAGTAAGTAATTAAGTAATTGTTCTAATAAAAAGTTAAGCACTTGCTGTAATAAGGGATGGAGCTGGCATATAGATCTCGGCAGTCTGGCTCTATAATCTGTGCTCTTAACTATAACATTTTATTTTGTTTTGTTTTTGACACAGGATATTGCTCTGTCACCCAGGCTGGAGTGCAGTGGTGTGATCTGAGCTCGCTGCAGCTTCAACATCCTGGACTCAAGCAGTCCGCCCACTTTAGCCTCCCAAGTAGCTGAGACAATAAGCACATGCCACCTCACCCGCCCAATTTTCGGATTTTTTGTTTTAGAGATGGGGTCTCACTATGTTGCCCAGGCTGGTCTTGAACTCCTGAGCTCAAGCCATCTGCCCCTCTCAGCCTCCCAAAGTGGTGAGATTACAGGCATGTGCCACTGCTCCCAGCTTAATTTACGTACGCTTTAAGCTGATCATATTTCTATTTTAAAATGATATGAAGACCTTGAAAACATTGCGCTAAGAAGCCAGTCACAAAAGACCACATATTGTATGATTCCATTTACATGAAATGTCCCAAATAGGCAAATCTATATATAGAGAAAGTAGATTAGTGTTTGCCTAGGGCTGGAGAGGAGAGGGGATGTTGTGGGGAAATGGGAAGTGACTGCTAGTGAGTATAAAATTTCTCAGACTGGCTGCGGTGGCTCACGCCTGTAATCCCAGCACTTTGGGAGGCTGAGGTGGGTGGATCATGAGGTCAGGAGTTCGAGACCACCCTGGCCAACATAGTGAAACTCTGTCTCTACTAAAAATACAAAAATCAGTCGGGCATGGTGGCATGTGCCTGTTGTCCCAGCTACTCAGGAGGCTGAGGCAGGAGAATCACTTGAACCTGGGAGGCGGAGGTTGCAGTGAGCCAAGATCGCGCCACTGCACTCTAGCTTGGGCAACAGAGTGAGACTTCATCTCAAAAAAAAAAAACCAATTCTTTATGAGGTGTTGAAGTTCTAAAATTGATAGTGATATGGTCATACAACTCTGAATATGCTAAAAACTCATTGTACATTTTAAGTGGGTGAATTGTATAGTATGTGAATTATGTCTCAATAAACTTGTTTTTAAAAAATGATATGAAAAGAAACAACCAGAATGATGTTCCTTAGAATATCTTTGCCTTCACCTGGAAAAAGATATATATATATATATATGTATATATATATATATGTGTGTGTGTGTGTGTGTGTGTGTGTGAATAAAATAGACAAAAAGAATCCCTGCCCTGTAGGACATACAGGAAACAGGGATGGATCCAAAAGATAATAGTTAACTCAGATGATAAGAGTTATGTGTGGGTCTAATAGAAGACTGGGGTACATAGCAGTTTAGCTGATCTGAGCTTGACTAGGTTGAATCCTATAGTCTTCCATTTGAGTTCAAGTCCGTTTTTTCTTTTTCTTTTTTTTTTTTTTTTTTTGAGACAGTTTCGCTTTTGTTGCCCAGGCTGGAGTGCAGTGGTGTGATCTCGGCTCACTGCAACCTCTGCCTCCCAGGTTCAAGTGATTCTCCTGCCTCAGTCTCCCAAATATCTGGGGTCACAGGTGCCCACCACCCCACCCGGCTGAGTTTTGTATTTTTAGTAGAGATGGGGTTTCACCACGTTGGCCAGGCTGGTCTCGAATTCCTGACCTCAGGTGATCCACCTGCCTCCGCCTCCCGAAGTGCTGGGATTACAGGCGTGAGCCACCACGCCCGGCCTCAAGTCTGTTTTTTCTTGTCTTCATTCTGGGGCCCAGGCTAAAGAGCCAGGGGCTTTCAGGACATGTCTTCTAATGGCAGATTACAGGAGCACCAGAGGACAGGCCAAACCATAAAATAATGGCTGAAAGCCTGTGCTTAATGCCATCTCCACGTCTTACCAAAATGTGACAGGGAAACATACTCTGCCTGTAGTGGAAGGCACTGCATAGTTACACAGTAAAGGGTATGAATATGTAATTCTATATTTGTATACTATTAATGATATATATAATGATATACATTATTACACACATATAATTACACGTCTTGTAAAGATATAATTCCTACAAGAGAGTGAAGATTATTGAACAGCAGTTCAGTCAACTAGAGTGTATAAGGATAAGAAGTAGCTGAAAAACGTTTGAATATAGAGGTGAATGGACCTGGGTATAGAAAGGGCTAAAAGTTGGCTGGGTGCAGTGGCTCGCGTCTGCTCAGGAAGTCCGAGGCGGACGAATCACTTGAGATCAGGAGTTTGAGACCAGCCTGACCAACATGGTAAAACCCCATCTCTACTAAAAATACAAAAATTAGCCGGGTGGGGTGGTGGGCACCTGTGACCCCAGATATTTGGGAGACTGAGGCAGGAGAGTTACTTGAACCCAGGAGGCAGAGGTTGCAGTGAGCCGAGATCGAAACTACTGCACTCCAGCCTGGGTGACAGAGCAAGACTCTGTCCCCCCCCCCCCAAAAAAAAATTGTCAGGCATGTCAAGATATTGCTAGAGGAGTGGGGACAAATTGTGAATTATGGGTGGTTAAATGATGCAGTGATCTTTGTCTTGTTTCAGTGTTGCTAGTATGAATTCTAATTCATAACACTACGGTGTAAAGACGTTAGATATTTACTTATCTAAATCTCATTTTACCTGTTCTAAGCTCCCCTCTACCTGGCTATTGGAAAACTTAATTTTAGGTGTCATTGGAGCCCTTCTTCCTTTCCTGTACCCAGTGGGCCAGGCACGAACAGAGCAAGACGAACCCTTATATGCAACTCTGACAAGGACATTTAAAGAAAAGAGAGTTATAGACTAATAACCCTTGAGAGCATAGGTGTAAGAATCTGTAACAAAAAAGTACCAAACTGAAAATTGAAGTCTATAAAGAGGATAATACATCATAAGCAAGCAGAATTTATCCCAGGAATGCAAGGTTGATTTAACGTTGAAATTTATGACATCAGAATAAAGGGGAAAAACGGTCATCTCATTGGATGCAGGAAAAGCATTTGATAAAATTCTCATTGGATGCAGGAAAAGCATTTGATAAAATAAAATTCAAGAACTATTCAATTTTTTTTTTTTTTTTTTTTAAGCAAAACAAAACGCTGCAGAACTGGAGTGAAGTCGTGAACTATTTCCCCTGAAGGGAAATAGTTCCTCTGAGCAGGAATTCCAATGATCAGACATGCTAGCTGCCTAGATGGCCCCGCAAAAGTCTGTGGAGTCTCTAGGACATAGTTAATTAATTGACCTGTGATCATATGCATTTGCTAATTGTTAGGAAGTTAGTAGTCCAGTTTATATCAACTACCATATGCTACTGTTAGTTTTTGTATCAATTTTGTAATATTATTAAAATATCTTCTCTGTTCTCTCTCATAGCAGTCTGCAATATAAATCTCCCACCTGTTTCTTTCTCTTTTCATCTTTTTTTTTTGACACAGGGTCGTACTCTGTTGCCAAGGCAGGAGTGCAGTGGCATGATCTTAGCTCACTGCAACCTGCACCTCCCCTGGGTTCAAGTGATCCTCCTGCCTCAGCCTTCCAAGTAGCTGGGACTACAGGTGCGCACCATCATGCCCTGCTAATTTTTATGTTTTTAGTAGAGACAGGGTTTCGCCATGTTGGCCATGCTGGTCTCGAACTCCTGACCTCAGGTGATCCACCTGCCTTGGACTCCCAAAGTGCTAGGATTACAGGCATGAACCACTGCACCCAGCCTCTCCCTTCATCTTATCCCAGCTACTCTTTGTAATGTTTTATCCCCAGATTCATGGTTTTTATTTAGATGTATTATTTTCTTTTTCGTATTTATTTATTGTGGAGATGAGATCTCACTGTGTTGCCCAGGCTGGTCTCTAGATCCTAGCCTCAAGCGATCCTCTTGCCTTGGCCTCCCAGAATGGTGGGATTACAAGCATGAGCCACCCTGCCTGGTCTTATTTTCTTTACATATCATATTATTGCCCCCCATCTCTTGTTAGAGATTTCTTTTTTTTTTTTTTTTTGAGACGGAGTCTCGCTCTGTCGCCCAGGCTGGAGTGCAGTGGTGCATCTCAGCTCACTGCAAGCACTGCCTCCCAGGTTCACACCATTCTCCTGCCTCAGCCTCCCGAGTAGCTGGGATTACAGGCACCCGCCACCACACCTGGCTAATTTTTTTTGTATTTTTAGTAGAGGCGGGGTTTCACCATGTTAGCCAGGGTGGTCTTGATCTCCTGACCTCGTGACCCACCCGCCTCGTCCTCCCAAAGTGCTGGGATTATAGGTGTGAGCCACGTGCCTGGCCTTAGAGATTTCTTTTACATGAAGTGAACCTTCCTACTGTTGAATTTTGGGATGAGTTCTAACACACCTCAAGAGTCATAGACTGTTTTTAGTTTGTTGTATTATAATTTCAGGCTCACTTTGTTGCTCATACTCTGGGCCTTGATGTACTGTATGGATATCCTAACCTCTGAGTGTTGTTTCAAGCTCACTTGCAGTTTGTTTTCCTTTTTCTTCGTTAAATATTATCCTGCCTTGCAGTTTTTTTTTTTTTTTTTTTTTTTTTTTTTTTTTTTTTTTTTTTGAGACGGAGTCTCGCTCTGTCACCCAGACTGGAGTGCAGTGGCACGATGTCGGCTCACGCCTTGCAGTTTTATATCTGGGGCTTTGTACTTTTTCTTTTCTCTTTTTCAAAATTCAGCTTAAAGTAATTGGAATCATTCTGGCACATTTCCCACCAAATAAATTCTCCCTTGGTTTTGTGGGGGCAGCTGTCCTTTACCAGAACATATCACGGAAATGTTGTTAGTCTCCGAACTCAATTTATTTTTCAGAGATGGGGAATTATAGGCATACACCACCGCGCCTGGCTAAGAACTAAAATTTTAGTTTCAGAACTTTAATAAATTAATGTGGGTCAAGATTTTCCATGAAATAGCATTAGCTTTACTCGTGAACTTTCACATTCGCTTTCTTGAATGGAGAAGAAAGGTGTGTATCCTATGTGTCTTAGAGAAGGAAAAAAGGCTTGAATATCTAGAACATTGAGAGGCCAGGCGCAGTGGCTCACACCTGTAATTCCAGCACTTCAAGAGGCCAAGGCAGGCAGATTGCTTGAGCTCAAGAGTTCAAGACCCGCCTGGCCAACATGATGAAACCTGTCTCTACAAAAAAATATAAAAAATTAGCCAGGTGTGGTGGTGGATGCCTGTGGTCCCAGCTACATGGGAGGCTGAGGCAGGAGGATCACTTGAGCGCCGGAGGCAGAGGGGGTCGTGAGCCAGATTGCATCACTGCGCTCCAGACTTCACTTTCTGACACCGCTCATCCTTTTATGCAAAGAGAAGAAATTATTCATTTAGCCTTCACATTGTCTTGTATGAGCTCTTGTATTGTCAAGGACAAGAGAAATGTGCAGTCACTTTTAAGGTTAGGTATTCCTTCTCATTGCTGGGATTTGAGATTTTTTAAATGGATTCTCATTCCCAAAAGGTAATGTTGACTGGAGAGTTCAGTTCCAAGACATAAGGATGCTTGTGGAAGCATATTCTTTTGAAGGAACCTCCGCCTGACAGCCCCTACAAAAAGGGAACCCCTTTCCCAGCTCTTCCCAGGTAGGCAATCTCCCCTGGGTGGCTAAGCGAGACCCTGACTCAAAAAAAGAAGGACATTGAATTCTTTTGACACCATCTAAAGAATCAGCCATTTATTGGGTTTGCTGTGTTGTGGCATATTCTCTGGTTCATCTTGAAACTATCAGAAGATTTCATATATACATTTTATTTTCAAGTATAGTGGCTGTGGTTTCTATAAAAGGCAAGTAATACTGCAGTTTTTGTTGTTGTTTGTGTAAAGCTGCTCGTCCCTGGTTTTCCATGGAGCTCAAATGTTGGTACTCCTTAAAATGATCTAAAATCACCTACCCTGCTAATGATGTTAGCTATTTTTAACTCCAATTGGACAGTTTGTTTCCTCCCAATTTTTCTTCCCCAGAATCTTCAGTTTTCTGAATTCCTTTCCTGATTCCTTCTTCTAAAATATCAAGAATATTTTATACCTTAAAATAGGTTGAGACCAGGCACAGTGGCTCATGCTTGTAATCCCAGCACTTTGAGAAGCTGAGGCTGGAGGATTGCTGGAACTCACGAGTTCAAGACCAGCCTGGGCAACATGGCAAAATCCTGTCTGTACAAAAAAAAAAGAAAAAATTTTGTAAACTAATTATCTGGGTGTGGTGGCACATGCCTGTAGTTCCAACTACTGGTGGGGCTAAAGTGGGAGGATCACTTTAGCCTGGGAGGTCAAGGCTGCAGTGAGCCGTGATCATCACTGCACTCTAGCCTGGGCAACGGAGTGAGACCTTACATAAAAACAAAAATAGGTTGAAAGGTAGAGAAATTCCTCATGTCTTTTTAAATCTTCTGTGGCAGAAACACATGTTTATGCTTGAAACGGATAAGAAAAAGAAACAAGATGCCTGCCTTGCAGATCTCACTAACATTTGTCCTCATAACTTGGAACACTGGGTTGATAAATTTTCTTAGTGTCTCCTGGAAACTGTCTTAAAAACTGCCTGTTTTTACATGTTTATTGTGTTCTTTGTTATCTATAGCCACACCCTAAAGTTTCACTTTATAGTTTCACCTTAATCTGCAGGTCTGCAACTGCTATCATGTGTATTGTATCTACAGCTTAGTGGAGCTGTTAATTTTAATATGTTGCTCAGCTACTTAGCTCTGACATGTCCAATTTATTTAGTTATGAGTCAGTGGTTCTTACATTTCCACCCATAATTGAGATTCATGCATGATTTAAGAAATGTGAATCTGAGAGGATACTTAGGAACTCCTAGGTTAACCCATTTGAAAATATTTCTTGAATGTATATTTCCTCAAACTTTGTAGGTCCTGAAATATTAATCTTGGGACCTCCCTCCACCAGCGCAGTTCCATTAAAAAGACAGAACTGATGTAGAGATATAGAAGCAATTTTTTTAAAAAAAAGAGCTAAAAAGGGGAGGAAAACAGCAGTTTAATATGGGTGGTGTAGAAACTGTAAATTAGTTAAAACTACCGTCCTGTGACAGTCAGTCCTGAAGCGTTCTTATTTTAAATTCTGTCTTTTGTAAAACAACAACAACAAAAAATTACAGAAGTGTTTGGGTGGTTTAGACAAGGGTTGCTCAGTTTAAATCCTGAGAAGGACTGAGGCGGCCTTCCACGATTGGTGGAAACTCGGACGTGTATCCTGTTCCATCTGGAGTTGTTGCCTTCCAACTTGGGACAAGTTTGAAATCAGCAAAGTGTTACAGTATAAATAGTTTCAGACAGTATAGGACAGCAGATTCCTTTACTTTCCTACCCTAGTTTCTCTGGTCAGCTCACCTAAGCCAGCGCAGGGTTTTCATTTGTTCTTCCAGTTCGACATTCTGTAACCTGTGGAACCAGAGTCGTGTGGTTAGTCAGTGCTGCGGTCCTGGGAGCACGCAGGGTAGGAGGCCGCTGTGGAAGAGCAGATGGCCCAGGCCGTGCTTCTCAGCCATGTGGGTATGCCGCGGCCGAGAGGGGGTCCTGCTTTTCCCTCATCTATTGCTGGTTATCTGAGGAATCTCCGAGGAACCTGGCTGTGACTGCTGACCTTCTGTCCAGAGTGAATTCCAGCGACATAAACCGTGGGAGGAAGTGCTGTTTTCCTAGCTCCTCTCGTTTCCTTCCTTCCTGAAGTAGATTTAGACTTCATTTTCTGACACCTCTCGTCCTTTTATGCGAAGGGAAAAAATTGCTCATTTAGCTTTCATATTGTCTTGTATGAGCGCTTGTATTGTCAAGGACAAGACAGATGTGCAGTTGCTTTTAAGGTTAGATATTCCTTCTCATTGCTGGGACTTTTCGTTCCCAAAAGGTAATGTTTTCTGGAAAGCAGTTCCAAAACATAAGGATACTCATGGAAGAGTATTCTTTTGAAGGAACTTCCGCTGGACAGCCCCTACAGAAAGGGAATCTCTTTCCCAGCTCTTCCCAGGTAGGCAGTCTCCCCTGGTAGAGTAAGCAAGAAAGGAGAGACAGCTGTCTTCTGTCTTTCAGTTAAGGAAACCCCTTCAGAAATTGTGTTCTGGGACCCCAGAATTTGAATTCATATTATGATTGGCAATATTAGGAAATACGTAGAAGGCATCACCAGTGCTTTTTTTTTTTTTTTTTAAAGTCAGGGTCTTGCTCTGTTGCCCAGGCTGGAGTGCAATAGTGCGATCTCAGCTTGCTGCAGCCTGCACTTTCCAGGTTCCTGAGTAGCTGCGACCATAGGTGTTCACCACCGCGTCCAGCTGATTTTTATATTTTTGTATAGACAGGGTTTTGCCGTGTTGCCCAGTCTGGACTCGAATTCCTAGGCCCAAGGGATCTGCCTGTCTTGGCCTCCCAAAGTGCTGGGATTACAGACGTGAGCCACCGTGCCCAGCCTCACCAGTGCTTTTTGAAGGAATATACTGACTCATTTGGAGGAGTACAGGGAACCCCGGCATTAATATTTTTCTAAATTTTTTTAAGCCTTCAAAATGTATGTCTCCAGTGCTTATCTCTCACCTGGGTTTAGAATGGTGGATTTAGGGACCTATTTTTATAGTTTTCTATACACTTTGCTGAATTCTTTATTTTATTTTATTTTTTAATTTTTTTTTTTTTTGAGACAGGGTCTCACTCTGTTGCCCAGGCTGGATTGCAGTAGCACGATCTAGGCTCACTGCAGCCTCAACTTCCTGGGCTCAAGTTATCCTCCCACCTCAGCCTCCCCAGTAGCTGGGACTACAGGCATGCACTACCACACCCAGCTAATTTTTGTATTTTTGTAGAGACAAGGTTTCACCCTGTTGCCCAGGCTGGTCTCGAGCTCCTGGGCTCAAGCAATCCACTCTCCTTGGCCTCCCAAAGTGCTGGGATTATAGGTGTGAGCCACTGCGCCCAGCCCATCCCCGTGTTGTTCTCATAAATCCAAATCATCCTTTTGGGCATGTGTCACTCAGGGGCCCAGCAGAAAACAGAAGGCACACTCAAATTGGGTAATTGGAAGAGGTCCAACTTAAAGCAGAATGGAGAAGCTTAGGAAAAATAACTAAGGATTGTACTATATGTCAAGGCTAGCTGGAGAGCCACCCTGCTTCTGAAGGGGCGGGGGAAGGGATGGTTACCTGACGCAAGAGAAAGCTGTTATGAGGTCTTCATATGGTAGCTGTGGCGTTTAATAGAACAATGCAGCCAACTCACAGCCCAGCAGGGAGAGAGCCAGGGGAGTAAATATCACAACCTCACTGTCCCTTTGCCTTCAGACCTCCTACCAGTGCCATCCATTGGCTGAACCCAACTGAAAGCCAGAGATAGGGGAGGTCCTGTTCAATTCTGGTGTGCCAGCCTCTGGGAACACAGGGCAGGCTGGGGCAGACCTGAAAGGGCAGATTTTCAGTATCCTCAATCTGTGCCAAATTCAGACCTTGATTTCAAAGGCCACATTAGAAATTACTTATTAAACTGTTTGGTATCAGTGTCTATCAGGGTAAAAGTTTATAGTTTGTGATCTCAGGAGATTTTTAATGAAGTATGTCCAGACTTGAAGATATGTTGCTTAATAAAAATTGCTGGCCAGGCATGGTGGCTCACATCTGTAGTCCCAGCTCTTTGAGGGGCCAAGGCGGGCAGATCACTTGAGGCCAGGAGTTCCAGACCAGCCTGGCCAACAAGGTGAAACACCATCTTTACTAGAAATACAAAAATTAGCTGGGTGTGGTGGCGCATACCTATAATCCCAGCTACTCAGGAGGCTGAGGCATGAGAGTTGCTTGAGCCCAGGAGGTGGACGTTGCAGTAAGCCAAGATCAAGCCACTACACTCCAGTCTGGGCAACAGAGCTAGACTCCATCTCAAAAAATAAACATTACTGAGTCCTCCAGTCCTTCTTTCGCATTCACATTTTATGACATACCTAAAATTTTTTTTTTATTGTGGTAAGTGTACATACCATAAAATTTACCATTTTAACCATTTTTAAGTGTACAGTTTTGTGGCATTAAGTAATTCACATTGCTTTGCAACCATTACTACCATTCATGTCCAGAACTTTTTTTTATCTTCCTAAACTGAAACGCTGTACCCATTAAATACTAACTCCCTATCTCCTCTTACCGCCCCTACCCCCTGGCAACCACCATTCAGCTTTTAATCTCTATGAACTTGACCACTCTGCGTACCTTATTCATGCAGTATTTGTCCTTTTGTGTCTGGCAGATTTCACTTAGCTTAATATCTTTTCTTTTCAAAGACAGGGTCTCACTCTGCGGCTCAGGCTAGAATGCAGTGGCACAATCACAGCCTCAATCTCCTGGGCTCGAGCAAGCCTCCCACCCCAGCTTCCCAAATAGCTGAGACTATAAGGCACCTGCCCCTGTGCCTAGCTAATGTGTTTTTTTTAATTTTAATTTTTTGTAGAGTTAGGGTCTCACTGTGTTGCCCTCCTGGGCTCAAGTGATGATCCTCCCCTCTTGGTTTCCCAGAGTGCTGAGATTACAGGCATGAGCCACTGAGGCCAGCCTCAGCTTAATGTCTTCAAGGCTCTTCTGTGTTGTAGCACTTTACAGTGATACATATTGTAATTTTTTTTTTTTTGGAGACAGAGTCTTACTCTGTTGCCCAGGCTGGAATGCAGTGGCACAATCTTGGCTCACTGCAACCCCCGCCTTCTGGGTTCAAACGATTCTCCTGCCTCAGCCTCTTGAGTAGCTGGGATTGTAGGCATGCGTCACTACACTTGGCTAATTTTTTTGTATTCTCAGTAGAGATGGGGTTTTGCCACGCTGGCCAGGCTGGTGTCTTGAACTCCTGACCTCAGATGATCTGCCCTGCTTTGGCCTCCCAAAGTGCTGAGATTACAGGCATGAGTCACCGCATCTGGCCCTACATTGTTAATTTTATTTTATTTCTGAATATGTTTTCACTGATACATTTACTCTTATGGCTTTTAACTTTTACGTGTCCATTCCGATGTCTCACAAATCTGCAAGATGGATGATGTAAGAGCAAAGGTCGCAGGACTTAAGACATGGCAAATGAGTGGACCTGAGCAGGAGAGGTGGCATCATTTGGAGGAAGTACTCCAGATGTGGAAAGTTCTTAAATATATGGGACTGACCATGGAAGAAATAAACAGCAGTAAACCAAAAAACAAGTTCTGAGCAGGAAGTGCCTTATGGGAGCTGAGACATTTCATTTGGATGAGACTGCCTGGAGTACTATTTATGAATGACAAGCAGGGTGGGACAAGGTTACACAAATCTGAAGTGGGGCCTGAAAACGGCGTGCTGTGGCCAGACACATTTAGAAATGCTGGATTGAAAAGGATTCTTGCTAAATTGTCTCAGTCTTTAATATACTAATTTTTTTTTATGCTACTCTAAGAAGGAAATGTGGTCTATAGCCTTCCTGGAATTTATCGTGATTGTGGAGCTCTTGTATTTTGGAGCACAAAGATCAGTGTCCTCAGAACATGTTTTGGGAATTGGGGGGACTAAATTAAGCTGCTTGGGTGCAGGGACTGTAATTTATCTCCCATACAACACCTAGAAGGTTCCTGGACACATCATTGGAGCAAAGCTGGATTAATAGGTAACTGCCAAAGGCTTTAGTCCATAAAAAGTGTTAAAATACGCTTGAGGCACAAAAAAAATCACTGCAGATTTGAGTCTTTCCCCCACCCCCCAATGAATGGGTAAGACTGAATGAGTGTCTCCTTTTGAGATTAGTGCTCAGGCTTTATTTTTTTCCCAGTTGGGTAGATACTTGGTGATAGGAGTTGAATTGCTTAGGACAATAGAGGAGACTCTAAATGCTACGTCTGCCACCAACAGGATTAGAGAGTAAATACTTAGAGTGTTGGGTAAAGGGTCATCAAATGATTCATTTACCCAGTCACGCCAAATTTTTAGTTTGCATAGGGCTTTGGTTGATGCCATTTGGCTTGATAAATATTTGTTGAATGTATGAATTATAGAAAATAGGAAGACGTGTAAATTCTTATCCAACTGTGTTATATATAAAAATTGACATTTTAGAAAGATTAATCAGGTTTACTGCTATTTTAGTGGGGAGAACAGAGCTGCAATTCTGTTAAAATTCCTTGTATTTTAATTTGTAATTCCTTGGCCAGTAGGAATTTGTATTGTATTTTGTTTTGTATTTTAATTTGTAATTAAATTTGTATTTAATTTTATTTAATTGTATTTAATTTGTATTTAATTTAATTTGTATTTAATTGTATTTAATTTGTATTTAATTTAATTTGTATTTAATTGTATTTAATTTGTATTTAATTTGTAATTCCTTGTATTTTAATTTGTAATTCCTTGGCCAGTAGGAGTTTGTAATTCCTTGGCCAGTAGGGAGAGGAAAAAGATACTTAAAAAAACAAAACAAAACAAAAAACTGCTGGCTGGGCATGGTGGCTCACACCTGTAATCCCAGCACTTTGGGAGGCCGAGGACGGCAGAGCACCTGAGTCGGGGAGTTCAAGACGAGCCTGGGCAACATGGCAAAACCTCACCTCTACAAAGAAATTAGCCAGGTGTGGTAGTACACGCCTGTGATCCCAGATATTCAGGAGGCTGAGGTGGGAGGATCACCTGAGCCTGGGAGGCAGAGGTTGGAGTGAGCCAAGATCACGCCACTATACTTTAGCTTAGGTGACAGAGACCCTGTCTCAAAAAAGAAAACCAACAACAACAAAAACTGTAAATAAAATATTGGACTCTAGTTAAGATATGTATGTCGAAGTTTGGTGGGAAATGTTTGTGGTTTATTTTGAAGTGCATCAAAATAAAAAATATATATGTATTTGAAATGCATCCAAAAAATAACACAAATTGATAAATGAATAAAGGGATAGATAATATGTGGTAAAGTAACTGCAGTAAGATGTTAATACTAGAATCTAGGTGGTGGGTGTAAAATTCTTTCAACCTCGCTGTTTGAAAATTTTCATAGTAAAATGTTGGAGAAACAGAAAAATGGAAGTCTAGAGGATGTTGAAGGAAGAACCAATGAGGTTTAAGAAAAGTGATGTTTGCCATAAAAGAACGTGGTCATGGGAATCGAACAGGCCTGAATTTGAGTTCTGGTTTAGCTATTTGTCAGCTAAAGAGATTGAGTAAATTGCTCAGTTGTGGTGCTGGGTTTTGAACCCAGGCACCCTGGCTTTGGAGACTTGCTGTCTACCCTGCAGAGTCGTGAGGATTTAAGCTCCTAGATCAGTGTCTGATACTTGGTGGATAATCATACAGTAGCTATTGTTCTTAGTGTACCATCTGCCATAGAGGATGAAGAAGTCCAAGATACTAATGCTTGACCTGGAAGAGTTTTATGACATTTCTATGGCACTGTTGCCAGTGCCATACATAGATAGACAAGCTGGAAGGTAAAACTATTTGTAGGGAAGAGATGTAGTTGTAGATAAGTAGAACTTGAGATTTTGATATGAATAGTTTCATATATTGTGACAGGTTGGATTATTGGAAAAACATTTTTAAAAGATAAGAATAAAAAAATAGGCCGGGTGCGGTGGCTCAAGCCTGTAATCCCAGCACTTTGGGAGGCCGAGACGGGCGGATCACGAGGTCAGGAGATCGAGACCATCCTGGCTAACACGGTGAAACCCCGTCTCTACTAAAAATACAAAAACTAGCCGGGCGAGGTGGCGGGCTCCTGTAGTCCCAGCTACTCGGGAGGCTGAGGCAGGAGAATGGCGTGAACCCGGGAGGCGGAGCTTGCAGTGAGCTGAGATCTGGACACTGCACTCCAGTCCGGGCGACAGAGCGAGACTCCGCCTCAAAAAAAAAATAAAATAAAAAATAAAAAAATAGTTTCATATATTTTCCCAAACTTCAACAAATCATTTGTTCACCAAAAATCTGAGAATATTTTATGTGCCAGGCACAGCTGTAGACCAGTAAACAAAACAAATCTCTTCCTTTACAGAGTTTACATTCTAAAAGGGTTTGTAGAATTTTCTTTCCAAAGATATTTATATTTCAAATGAGAATGATTCTCTAAAGGTGGAAAGACAGGCATTCACCAGAAAGGGAAGAAGATGGTGTTTTCATAGCAAATTTTCCTGCTGTCCCTGAAATCATGCCATCTAGGCAGTAATTTCCTCGGTGTTCTCTCAAGCCCATCTGTGTTCTGATTTCCTCTGCAGTTCTTTTTACTTCCATCTGGAGTTGGTGGAACAGCTTATAGAAGCCATTTATGATTGTTTCAAAATATATGTTCAGACTTCTAAAATGGCTCTGGCATGAATAAGAGTAGCTGCTTTTCATAGTGTATACAGGGCAGAGAAGACAGACGAGATTCATCATATTATACATACTTTCGGGTCTCACACATGAATCATGTCATTTAGCGAGGCCGTGACTTCAGTACCCTTCTGGGGTGTGTGCTCCTCAGCGATTACGCACTCATTCCAGTGGAGTAGGAGGTCAGTCAGTAAAAGTATTGAGCCAGATTCTCCTCTGCTTCTGAGTCATTTTCTGGTAGAGTGAAAGGTTCTCTGGGAGAAGCTTTAACTCTTTCAGATTACAAGCGTTACTCCCTTTGTGTAATAGGGTAGTTCTCTAAGTAATCATATGGGGCTTATGCTAATTCTTTACTTGATGTTTTAGATAATTAGATATATTTAGTCTGATAGATGAAATTTGAGAAAATGTGGTATAAGAAGAAAAATAGTATCTACATTGGCCCAAGGTTAAGGAATTGTTTTAATAACATATAACCATCTAGATGGCTAAGAAGTTTGCAAGACATTATGTGTTTTTTTTTTTTTTTTTTTTTTAAATACTTAGGACACTACCCTTATGTGGAAATCTGACATCTGGCAACTTCAGTCCTCTGGAAGACAGCCAGAAAGTAAGAAAGGGGCCTCAGTGCACATAAAAATAACTGTTGAAAAACTCTACCATGAACACGTGTCCTTTCCCACCACAGCAGAGTTTGTTAGCCTCGCATTTAGAGCTTGTTTACTTTTATTTATCTGGGAACTATGTATAATTTTGGTAGTGTGTGTGTGGTCTCCCCTCTGTAGCAGATCATAAGCAGCAATGTAGCAAGGGGGTGGAAAAGTTGATGGAGGAGAGCAGAGGGTAGGCTGACATTGAAAGAGAGAGGACTAAAAGATAGACAGTGCTGGTATTGTGTATCACAGTTTAATACAGTAATGTGTAGTCTTAATAATGAACTTGGACCCATCAGCCAAAGAGTAAATCATGTTCAAGGTCTTCTAATAAAAAAGTCAGGGAAGTCTGGAGTGTGTCTATTTTTAAACAATCAAAGTTAACCAGGTTTTGATATGTTGAAATGGTAAGCTCTGTAGTGTTTATATGTTTGAAATAGCACATTCTCTGGAAATGCTATAGCAGTGACACAAATTTGAGCTTGCAGTTGATTATGGAAATGATGCATTGTAATAATGACTAACGTTTATTGAGCAGCTACTATACCAGCCCTGACCTAGGTGCCTTCACACTGTTAGCATACTGGTTAAGGCTTTGGAGACAGACAGATTTGGTTTCCCATTACACCTCTGACTTACTATGTGACCTTGGACAGCTATCATCTCTGATCCCGTGTCCCCACCTGCCAAATGGAACCAATAACATATGATAGGGTCCTTGTGAGGACTCAGGGAAGTACATGATACAATGCATGTACCTAGGAAGTACTCAATGAATGTTAGGCACTATTATAACTTTAATAGTCTTGATTATTATTATGAAAGTATGATTATCTCCATTTTTTCTGGATGAGGAAACTGAAGCCCAGAGAGTTTAAGTAAGATGTCCAAGGTGAAATCGCTAATAAATAGTGGAGCTGGGCTGTGGACCTGGGTCTCTCTGACTCCAGAAGCCTAGTGCTTTACATTCATATATGCTGCCTCCTCAGCATGTAATTATAATTAGATTTTTTTTTGGTAATACTTAGAGAAAATGTGTGAGTAGCATCTGTGGGAAATACCCACTTACCACTTCTTTTTTCCACTGTGGACTCAAGTCATCTTATAGACAAAAAGTCTGCAATAAGTAACACAAAGATAACCTACCTTTGCTTGACAGTACAAATTAAATAGGTAATGTTTGATTGTGTAGCATGATTTATTAACATCTTCTAGGTACACCATATGAATACACTCAGTGATTTATTATATGCCTAATATGTTTATCCACATCAGTGTTTTCTTGGATATAATTTTTTTTTTTGAGACGTAGTTTTGCTCTTGTTGCCCAGGCTGGAGTGCAATAGTGCGATTTTGGCTCACCGCACCTCCGCCTCCTGGGTTCAAGTGATTCTCCTGCCTCAGCCTCCGGAGTAGCTGGGATTACAGGCATACGCCACCACGTCCGGCTAACTTTGTATTTTTAGTAGAGACGGGGTTTCTCCATGTTGGTCAGGCTGGTCTCAAACTCCCAACCTCAGGTGATCCGCCCGCATTGGCCTCCCCAAAGTGCTGGGATTACAGGCGTGAGCCACCGCACCTGGCTGGATTGTAAATTAACAGACGTCAGGTATGGTGGCTTCTGCCTGTAACCCTAGCACTTTGGGAGGTCAAGGTGGGTGGCCCAGGAGTTTGAGACCAGCCTGGGCAACATAGTAAAACCCTGTCTCTACAAAAAAATACAAAAATATCATCTGGGCATGGTTATGCATACCTGTAGCCATAGGTACCCAGGAGGCTGAGGTGGGAAGATTGCTTGAGCCCGGGATATCAAGGCTGCAGTGAGCCACTGCACTCCAGCCTGGGCCTCAGAAAAAGACCCGGTCTCATAAATAAATAAAATTAACAGAGCTACCACCATCTTTTTTTGTAATTAGGCACTTCATGCTTTTTGATGTGATGATGGTTTTGTGTGAGATGGAAGTTAGAGTCCTCATTCATCTCTACCAAGACCAAATAAGTACTTGAGCTGATTAAAGAAAAATAGACTTGTACTTGGGAGGCTGAGGCAGGAGGATCACTTGAGCCCAGGAGTTCAAGGCTGCAGTGAGCTATGATTGCACTCCAGCCTGGGCAACAGAGCAAGACCCCATCTCTAAAAAGAAAAGAAAAGAAAAATAGATTTCAGGCCTGGGTACTCTGGTGATCTTCAGCTGTTCCTTTAAGAGACCTAGGGAGAAATGTAGCCATCATCAAGGCTGATTATCTACAGGTGGATAGATGTCCACTACTTATGTCCTGTCTTTCTGCTGCTTCAGTACATAATTATGTTCCCCAGCCACATGCATCAAGGTAGTGGACACATTGTCCTATTACAGCACAGACACCGTAACAGTACAAGGATACTCTCCGGGGTTGGGGCCCTGACTTCTATGAACTGAGAACACATACTTGATCTGGCATAGGATGCTAAATCTCATCTGGAGGTGCCATCTACATAGTCCTTTCTTCCTTTCTTACAGATTTTTACTTTTCTAACTTTTAAAAAATAAAATAGAGATGAAGTCTTGCTGTGTTGCCCAGGCTGGTCTTGAACTCCTGACTGCAATTGATCCTCCAGCCTCTGTCTCCCAAAGTGCTAGGATTACAGACATGAGCCATTCAATAGGTTTTCCCTTTCCTTTTCCTTTTTCCTTTTCTGAGACGGAGTGTTACTTCGTTGCCCAGGCTGGAATGTAATGGCGGATCTCGGCTCACTGCGACCTCTGCCTCCCGGGTTCAAGCGATTATCCTGCCTCAGCCTCCCAAGTAGCTAGGATTATAGGCACCCACCACTGTGCCTGACTGATTTTTGTATTGTTAGTAGAGACGGGGTTTCACCATGTTGTCCAGGCTGGTCTCAAAACTCCTGACCTCAGGTGATCTGCCCACCTCGGCCTCCCAAAGTGCTAGGATTACAGGTGCGAGCCACCGCACCAGCCCCCAATAGGTTTTCCATCTAGGCCTTTGAGGCATGGTCCTGCTGTTACTCTTCAGGTTGTGGTACATTTGTTTGCAGATAGTCTCAGTAGGTAGGAACCAGAATGCCCTCAGTTTGAGTCCTGGCCCTGCTGCTGTGAGTCCTGTGATCTTGGACAAACAATGTTTTCTAACTATACTGAGCCTTAGTATCCTAATCTTTAAGATCATTATGGGGAATGCCATATTTAAAATCTCTACTTTTTAAAGTATTGTATTTTAAAATTACCGTGTTGTCTGGTGCTTTAAAAATGTTAATTTCCTTACTGCCCTCTTCAGGCATTCTGAAAATCCTACATTTGCTGACTTGAATCTTTTCTATCACTGTGAGGTCTAGGTTTTTTTTGTTGTTGTTTGTTTTTTTTTGTAATTCCTGAATTCCTTTGAGGGCCAAATGAAAAATATATGAGGAAATTATTATTTTTAAATTAGACCAGGTATGGTGTCTCATGCCTGGAATCCCAACACTTTGGGAGGCCGAAGCAGGAGGATCACTGAAGCCAGGAGTTCAACACTAGCCTAGGTAACAAAGTGAGATATCATCTCTACAAAAAAAAAAAAAAAAAAGGGTAGGCATGGTGTCTTACGCCTGTAATCCCAGCACTTTGGGAGGCTGAGGTGGGCGGATCACTTGAGGCCAGGAGTTTGAGATGAGCCTGGCCAACATGGCAAAACCCCGTCTCTACTAAAAATACAAAAATTAGCTGGGCATGGTGGCGCATGCCTGTAGTCCCACCTACTTGGGAGGCTGAGCCTCAAGAATCACTTGAACCCAGGAGGCGGAAGTGGCAGTGAGCTGAGATTGTGCCACTGCACTCCAGCGTGGAACACACAGCGAGGTTTCATCTCAGAAAAAAAAAAAAAAAAAAAAAAAAAAAAAGCCAGGCACAGTGGTGTGCACCTTGTAGTTCTAGCTACTCAGAAAGCTAAGGTAGGAGGATCACTTGAGCCCAGGAGCTGGAGGCTGCAGTGAGCTATGATCACACCATTGTACTCCAGCCTGGGTGACAGAGCGAGACTGTGTCCCTCCCGTGAAAAAAAAGGAAAAAGAAATCAGAAATAACTTTGATATTTTAAAATATGAGGCCAGGCACAGTGGAGCATGCCTGTAATCCCAGTACTTTGGGAAGCCAAGGTGGGCAGATTGCTTGAGCCCAGGAGTTTGAGACCAGCCTGGGCAACATGGTGAAACCCTGCCTCTAGTGAAAATACAAAAATTAGCTGGACATGGTGGCACATGCCTGTAGCCCAAACTTCTTGGGAGACTGAGCTGGGAGGATCACCTGAGCCCCGGAAGTCGAGGCTGCAGTGAGCCGTGATTGCTCCACTGCACTCCAGCCTGGGCGATGGGAGTGAGACCCTGTCTCAAAAATAAAATAGGAAGTACTAACTTATTTGCTTAGCTTTGGCTTCATTTTAAGAATATTTATATCTTAAGCTTTATCATTCCCAAGAAATAGATCTATATTGCAGTGTCTTAAATATTGATGTTTTCTGTTTCTCTTGATCTTTCTTTCCAGGTTATAAAACATGGAGGCCGGCTCAGTGGTTCGAGCCATTTTTGACTTCTGCCCTAGCGTGTCAGAGGAACTGCCGCTCTTTGTGGGAGATGTTATTGAGGTGCTGGCAGTGGTGGATGAATTTTGGCTTCTAGGAAAGAAGGAGGATGTTACAGGTAAGTAAGAGACTCATAATGGACCACAGGCCCTGACTTCTTTCCATATTAAAAATAAAGACTAGCACTGCACTCCAGCTTTGGCGACAGAGTGAGACCCTGTCTCAAAAAGAAGAAAGAAAGAAAATTATTCCTAGCTGGGGGCAGTGGCTCATGCCTGTAATCCCAGCCCTTTGGAAGGCTGAGGTGGGTGGATCACCTAAGGTCAGGAGTTCAAGACCAGCCTGGCCAACATGGTGAGATAGTGAGATCCTGTCTGTACTAAAAATACAAAATTTGCCGGCTGTGGTGATGCATGCCTGTAATCCCAGCTACTCAGGAGGCAAGGCTGGAGAATTGCTTGAACCCAGGAGGCGAAGGTTGGAGTGAGCTGAGATTGTGCCATCGCATTCCAGCCTGGGCGACAAGAGCAAAACTCTGTCTCAAATAAATAAATAATAAAAATAAAAATAAAGGCTGGGCACGGTGGCCCATGCCTATAATCCCAGCACTTTGGGAGGCTGAGATGGGAGGATTGCTTGAGGCCAAGAGTTTGAAACCAGCCTGGTCAACATAGCAAGACACCATCTCAATAAATAAATAAATAAATAAGAAAGGACAGGAGGGAGGAAGAGAAGGAAAGAAAGAAAAGAAAGCTAGCTAAGTGGGAAGCCCAAGTCAATAAATTTCAGAATCCTTTTGTGTTTTCCTTCTGTATTCATATGTGGTCTCTACCATTAGGGGAAGATTTCTGTTACCATTCCATCTCTCTGTGTTGCTTCCTTCAAGAGGCCGCACTGCTGGACACCAGCTGCCCCAGCCCAGGTTTCTATCCAAGTCTTTCCCTTTCCTCCACTTTCCCTTCCCAGGTCTTTATCCTTTGTGTTCAGTGCTATTATTCTTCTTCTCAAAACGTGTTATTCCTTTCTTCAGAACCTGTTGTTTACTACTGCTTTTCATAACCAGCTTTATGATTTGTGGAACACAAGGTGCTCTCCACCTTGTTTTCTCTGGCTGTCTTCTTTGAACATTTTCTACCCTTTCTTTCATTCTTCACTTGATCTTAGGCAAAAGGCTGAGAAGTGATCTTTCTCTCATTTTCTTCAAAGGAGCATGATTCATCCTGTTCATTCCTTCCTGGATCCATGGCTGGCCCAAATTTATTAAAGTTATCCTTTACCCTACTACATGCTACCTACCTCCCACATTCCATGTACCTGGTTAGCTTTCTTCAATTCTGTAAGACACATGTTCACATCGATTTCTTTCATTAATTAGCCTAGAGAAGGGTGGAAGCTTTTCCCACACCGCATGCATCTGTGTTAATCCAATCCTTAACCTGCATATATTCATATTTATGTAAGTCTGGGTTGGAGTCCTTCAAGCACACTCTGTTGACACTTAACCCATATTTGAGAGATAAATAAATTATTTCCCAGTAGAAATGATAGCTGAGACAAAAATGATGAGAAGGAGTTAGCAAGGCAAAGATGGTAGGCAGAGAGGATTGCTTGTTGAAGGTCCCTGGAGTGTGAGAACACAGGGGACCTAGAGAAGTTTAGTAGGGCGTGAGGTGTGAGTGGTTGAGGGGGAAAGGTGGGCTGGAGAGATGAGCAAAAGCTGGATCATGGGAGACAGAGTATGCCGTGGTAAGGAATGAAGGAAATGGGAAACCCTGAAAGTGCTTTGAACATTATCAGATTTGAATTTTAGAAAACTCACTGCTGCAGACTTAAGAATGATAGAAAGGGACAAAATTGAAGGCAGGGAAGCATTTGGAAGGTTGCTGCAGTAATCCAGTTGAGAAATGGTGATGGCATGGACCAAGGTGGTGGGTCTGGAGATAAACAGACCCAGAGATAGAAGGTAGAATCAATCAGACTTTCTGATACTTTCTGATACTTTCCAACTGGCAGGCCCTGTCTTTCTACCACCACCAATTAAAACCTTATCCACCTTCAGATTCAAATACTATTGTTTTCGTAAAGTTTTTTATGTTCTTCCTGACCTATTACCTACCTTCTTCGAACTTCCGTGACAATTTGTGTACTTACGTTGTGATACCAGATTTCAGGATTGAATTATTATTTGTGTCTGAATTCGACTTTTTGTCTGAACTAGGTTTTTAGATCTTTGAAGACCAAAACTATCTTACTTATGTTTTCCTCTGCAGTGTGCTTTGCATATAGCATCCCCCAGTAAATGCATATGGAATTGAATTGCATTCTCTCTGTTCTACATGCATCTAGTTTTGTGCACTATACTTCTCTCCAACAGATTCTCCAATTATGAGTTTTCACAGAGTTTTCAAGTTAGGGTCTATACATGGACTCAGAAGAAAAGTTTTTGTCCTTGTACACAGATGGAAAAAGAAATTCAGTATTAAAATTTAATATGCTTGCTTTTATTTTCAGGACAGTTCCCCAGCAGTTTTGTGGAAATTGTGACCATTCCCAGTCTAAAAGAAGGAGAGAGGCTGTTTGTATGCATTTGTGAATTCACATCCCAAGAATTGGATAGTCTTCCCCTCCATCGAGGTAAGCTGCTCATCAAATAGTAGACTATTTGAAATGAGATTTTTGGAGTCTGCCCATTTCAACAACCATATCCTTTTTTTTTTTTTTGAGACGGAGTCTCGCTCTGTCACCCAGGCTGGAGTACAGTGGCCGGCTCTCAGCTCACTGCAAGCTCCGCCTCCCGGGTTTACACCATTCTCCTGCCTCAGCCTCCCGAGTAGCTGGGACTACAGGCGCCCGCCACCTCGCCCGGCTAGTTTTTTGTATTTTTTAGTACAGACGGGGTTTCACCGTGTTAGCCAGGATGGTCTCGATCTCCTGACCTCGTGATCCGCCCGTCTCGGCCTCCCAAAGTGCTGGGATTACAGGCTTGAGCCACCGTGCCCGGCCACCATATCCTTTTTGAATTTGTGAAGTGGCTTAACCTCTAGAGAGTCCTCGGCAATACCAAAGTAGCGTGGACATAATGATGCCTTATAGTTTAGTACCATTTTACAATTTCCACAGTATTTTCTCACAAATATATTCTCACTTGATCCTCAGCACAGACCTGGGAGGTAGGAAAGTGGGGATTATTAACTGTATTTTATAAATAATGAGAGCAAAATTCAAAGACTGTTGGCTAAAGGTGAGAAGTCTTGGCCTCAGAATGTGAGCTCATCATATTATAAGTCCACGATTGTCTTTCCACTTCCCCCATGCTGTAACCACACTTCAGGCTCATATTCTCTCTCTCTCTCTCTCTCTCTCTCTCTCTCTCTCTCTCTCTCTCTCTCTCTCTCTCACACTCTTACTCTCTCTCTCTCTCATACTCTCTCTCTCTCTCATACTCTCTCTCTCTCATACTCTCTCTCTCTCTCATACTGTCTCTCTCTCTCATACTCTCACTCTGTTGCCTAGGAGTGCAGTGGTGTGATCTCAGCTCACTACACCCTCTGCCTCCCAGGCTCAAACAGTCCTCCTACCTCAGCTTCCTGAGTAGCTGGGACCACAAGCACATGCTACCACCCTGGGCTAGTTTTTAGTAGTTTTGGTAGAGATGGGGTTTTCCCGTGTTGCCCAGGCTGGTCTCAAACTCCTGGGCTCAAACAATCTGCCTGCCTCAGCCTACCAAAGTGCTAGGATTACAGGCATGAGTCACTGCACCTGACCAACTTCAGGCTTTATTTCTCTTTTTTCCTTTTAAAAACTGATATGGGGCATCGGGGGAGGGAGAAAAAAAAAGAAAAAAGCTGGATACGGCTTTGCTAACAATGTTACCATTTATTAATGCGTAATAGTAGAGCAGGAATTTTGATATGGAAATTAAGAGACAGGTGCAAAACATCCCCATTTTACTACTGTCTCATCAGAGCGAGTTTAAAGGGAAGTGATTTAAAACAGATAGTCATATTTAGCCAGGCATGGTGGTATTCACCTATAGTCCTAGCAACTCAGGAGGCTGCGGCAAGAGGATCACTTGAGCCCAGGAGTTGGAAGCTTTGGTAAGCTATGATCACATCACTGCACTCCAGCCAGGGTGGCAGTGAGACCTTGTCTCAAAAAACAAAAATAAATCAATAAATATACATTAAAACAGGTAGTCGTAGCTGTCTCTCCATGATTTTCCAAGTATTTCTCACTTCTTGCACTCTGATGAGATGAATGAACTATAAACTATAAACCATTTCAGCAAGTGTCCTTAAGTCTGTTCTGCGTAAACAGAGAAACCAGTAGTGTTCCATAGACAGAAGCTTCTGGTCAATCCAATTTGGTGATGACTCAGTCATCAAAACAGTAGAAGTTATTAGGTGTGTTATTAATATGACTTGCTCTTTGGCATATGGCACAAAAGGGAGAGGCTTGACTTCTTAAATCATGTACACACACCCCCCCCAGAAAAACCTAGCAAACTTCTGTAACCCTTAGTGATAAGAATGGAATAATGAATTTTGACCTTAATCCTCAAAATCTATTTTGAGAATTTCTTTATTTTTAAATTTTGTTTTATTTTGTTTGTTTGTTTATTTGTTTTTTGAGACAGAGTCTCATTCTGTCAAGGCTAAAGTGCAGTGGCGCGATCTCGGCTCACCGCAACTGCCGCCTCCCAGGTTCAAGTGATTCTCGTGCCTCAGCCTCCTGAGTAGCTGGGACTACAGGCACCTGCCACCACACCCGGCTAATTTTTGTAGTTTTAGCAGAGATGGGATTTCACCATATTCGTCAGGCTGGTCTCGAACTCCTGATCTGGTGATCTGCCCACCTCGGTCTCCCAAAGTGCTGGGATTATTTATTTTTTATTACACAAATTTTGTTTTATTTTTTTAAAACACAGGGTCTCAACGGTGTTGCCCAGGCTGGTCTGAAACTCCTAGCCTCAAGTGATGCTACCACTTCAGTCTCCTGAGTAGCTGGGATTACAGACCTTATTTAACTTTAAGAAGTATCATTAGGATTAATAAGAAGCTGGGTACAGTGGCTCATGGCTGTAATCCTAGCACTTTGGGAGGCCAAAGGCAAGAGTATCCCTTGAGCCCAGGAGTTTGAGATCAGCCTGGGCAACATGGCAGGACCTTGTCTCTACAAAAAAATAAAAAATTTTTTTAAAAATTAAAAAATTTAAATTAGCCAGGCATAGTGGTGCATATCAGTGGTGCATGCCCGTGGTCCCAGCTACTCAGGAGACTGAGGCAGGAGCCTGAGCCCAGGAGGTTGAGGCTGCAGTGAGCTGTGTTTACGCCACTACACTCCAGCTTGGGCAACAGAGCAAGACCTTGTTTCAAAAAAAGAAAGGATTAATAAGAGAAAACGCCACCATGCTCTGTTGTTTTGAGGGTTTCTTGCACTTCACTTTATACTCAGTATCTACCTCAGTTCTGTATACTTTCTTGCTAATCAGTGTTGGGAAGGTAGACAGAAATAGATGAACAGATTATAACATGTACCCTATCTGTCCTTACTCATAACTCTCCCAGTGGAGTCTGTAGTCCATATCTGATGGAATGGAGAAAGGACAAGAGTGCAGTGGCTTCCGCTGAGCTGTTCAGAGGGTGTGGGTAGCGTGGACTTTTCTTAGGAAGCATGGCCATCCGAGAGATTCTCAGAAAGAACCTGGCATCATGAGTCACCTGTCCAAAGACTGACTCAAGTTCAGGCCAGGACCTGGAATCTGTAGATTTTATCTTGACTACCTTTTAACCAATTAAGCCTATTAAGCTTAAAGATGTAAGTGGAATCCAGAGGAAAAGGATGCAGGGCAGGGAGATACATTGGGAAAGAGAGACTAGCACCAGATGTACTAATTATCCATGGTTTTATCTTGTTCTCCTCTCTGTGATAATCTACTGCCAGTAAACACACTGACCGGTCAGCTTTCCTTCTATGAAAGGCATAGAAGGAAATGAAGCTTTCACATCTTTTTTAGCTCCGTCTTTTAATTTGGAAACACAAACCTTTGAGGATGGAGAAGTTAGTTATACCTATGCAATTTGTCTTTTTCTGGGAAACTTAGCTTGTGACACAAATTATTTTAATTTCTCTTTTCTGTACATGACAAGTCACATCAACAGGTATTAATTTTACTGGTGGGAAACAAAATCACTAAAAAATGAAAGTATTGTTTTATGCCAGGTACAGTTTATCATACTTGCATCTAGGCTTCCTGTTTTTCAAGTCTAGTGCTTGGGATGACGCTTCAACTTCCTAGACTGAAAATCACTTTTTCCATTAGATCAGTGTGTCTGTAAATGAAATGTTGATGATGGAATATGTCAGGAGGGGATTTGGAAACCTTAAGAGTATGTGGGGCCAGGCATGGTAGCTCATGCCTGTAATCCCAGCACTTTGGGAGGCCTAGGCGGGTGGATCACCTGAGGTCAGGAGTTCGAGACCAGCCTGGCCAACATGATGAAACCTCATCTCTACTAATAATACAAAATTAGCTGGGCATGATGGTGCATACCTGTAATCCCAGCTTCTTGGGAGGCTGAGGCAGAAGAATTTCTTGAACCCGGGAGGTGGAGCTTGTAGAGAGCCAAGATTGCACCAGTGCAGTCCAGCCTGGGCAACAAGAGTGCAACCAAAAAAAAAAAATATATATATATATATATATATATATATATATTTTTTTTTTTTCTTGAGACAGAGTCTCACTCTGTCGCCCAGGCAGGAGTGCAGTGGTGCAATTTCTGCTGACTGCCACTTCCACCTCCTTGATTCAAGTGATATTCATGCCTTAGCCTCCCGAGTAGCTGGGATTACAGGCGTGTGCCACCACCCCCGACTAATTTTTGTATTTTTAGTAGAGACAGGGTTTCACCATTTTGGCCAAGCTGGTCTCGAACTCCTGACTTCAAGCAGTCTGCCTGCCTCGACCTCCCAAAATGCTGGGATTACAGGCATGAGCCACCAAGCCTGACCTCGAGTTATATTTAAACTGAGAAACAAGTCTGTCTCTTGGAAGAATTAAAACAGGTGGCCAGTGCCCCTGACTGTCCTAAAAAAAAAAAAAACGGAGAGGAGAAAAGAAAGGTGGGGGGCGGAGGGGAGCAAAGAACAAAAGCGGTTAAGAGATTAGTACAAGGAGGCTGGGGGCGGAGGGGAGCAAAGAACAAAAGCGGTTAAGAGATTAGTACAAGGAGGCTGGGCGCGGTGGCTCACGCCTGTAATCCCAGCAC
Organism: Rhinopithecus roxellana; assembly: GCF_007565055.1. Lineage (NCBI taxonomy): Eukaryota > Metazoa > Chordata > Mammalia > Primates > Cercopithecidae > Rhinopithecus > Rhinopithecus roxellana. The sequence goes on from NC_044559.1 coordinate 73,406,519, forward strand.
TTTGGGAGGCCGAGGCAGGTGGATCACGAGGTCAGGAGTTTGAGATCACCCTGGCCAAGATGGTGAAACCCCATCTCCACCAGTGCAGTGGCAGGCGCCTGTAATCCCAGCTACTCAGGAGGCTGAGGTGGAAGAATGACTCGAACCCAGGAAGCAGAAGTTGCAGCGAGCTGAGATCGCACCACTGCACTCCAGCCTGGGCGACAGAGCAAGACTCTGTCTCAAAAAAAAAAAAAAAAAAGAGACTAGGACAAGGAAAAGACAGAGAAAGAGGAGAGAAAAAAGTTAGTGCATATTATGACAAGTGATAGAATATCACTAATAATTGCCTCACATAACACAGAATGCTCATCCATTGGCCATAACCTCATGTTTCTAGATCACCTGCCCCCTCAAACAAAAGGCCAATAGAAAATACATTGACCAGTGGTATTTATCAGTCAAAGCACATGTGTTGTAAATTTGTGATGCCATGAATGTGAGCTCTCAGGAAGGAAGTTCTGACATGGCTCGTATGTGGTCAGGCTGCATAAAGCATGTAGTTCCCTGGCATTTAGAGAGAGTCCCAAAAGGAGGTTGTGAGGAACCCAGGACTGCAGTCAGACTGCTCATATCCGATTCTAAGAAGACCTGCGTTCCTTCTTATCATTTTATTCCTAATGCATTTCCTGTCCAAATAAAAAAATCCAACCAGAAGAAACAAGCAGTGTGGCTGGGATTAATTCTGCATGAGTCAAAGGCTCAGGCTGACCCTAAGGGTCACCACACTTCCTATTTTTCTGTTCTCAAAATCTGGTCTTACTATTCCAGGAGTTCCTCATATTGGTATTTCAGAAGTCTGGGAATGACCACTAGTTATTTTGAAGACACTGATCTAATGGAAAAAGTGATCCTTTCCTAAGGAATCACCTAGGATCCCAGGGGAATAGCTTGTAGGACTCTTTCTGATGAAAAACAGAGACTTATGCATCAGTAACAGGGTTATAGAATAGGGACATTGAGGCAGAATATGGTGACTCACACCTTTAATCTCAGCAGTTTAGGAGGCCTAGGTGGGAGGATCACTTGAGCCCAGGAGTTTGAGGCCAGCTTGGGCAACAAATGAGATCTTATCTCCACAATTAAAAAAAAAAAAAAATTAGCTGGGCACAGTGGCACACGCCTGTAGTCCCAGCTACTCAGGAGGCTGAGGCAGGAGGATCGCTTGAGCCTGGGAAGTCGAGGCTACAATGTGCAGTGATTGAGCCACTGCCTTCTAGCCTGGGTAACAGACTGAGACCCTGCCTCGAAAAATAATAAAATGAATTTTAAGATAAAAAGGGTATTGAACCAAATAATTTCTAAAGTACTTTCCAGGTTCCAAATTATATATGTTTTTGAAGATTCACCTTTACTATGTAGAAATAACCAATAAAATAGCAGTCCACCAGGTAATAAAGCTTATCAAAACAGTTACCCTGCTGAAAATAGACAGGAAAACAAGCCTTATTATGTGGGTTCATGGGGATCTGGCAAAACCAGGAAAATATCATAATTCTACAGCTTTAAGAAAGCCAGTTCATTTCAAAGCCAGCAGAGTGGGAGTTATGGCATGCTTTTATTCTTCCCCTTCACCAAGAGGCCCATTGTGTCTGAACAGCAGTCAATCACCAGTCATTCCGTCTGGTCCCTGGGGCCCTGGGGCCAGAGGGGGGAAAATTACTTATGTTTTTTTTTTTTTTTTTTTTTTTTTGAGACGGCGTCCGGCTCTGTCGCCCAGGCGGGAGTGGAGTGGCGTGATCTCGGCTCACTGCAAGCTCTGCCTCCTGGGTTCACACCATTCTCCTGTCTCAGCCTCCCCAGTAGCTGGGACTACAGGCACCTGCCACGACGCCTGGCTAATGTTTCGTAATTTTAGTAGAGACTGGGTTTCACCATGTTAGCCAGGATAGTCTCGATCTCGTGACCTTGTGATCCCCCTGCCTCGGCATCTGAAAGTGTTGGGATTACAGGCGTGAGCCACCGCGCCCAGCCTTGTGGTTTTTTAGGACCCCAACTTCTGACCAAGGGATAGGGAATCATAAATTAAAGGGATGTAGAAATATAGGACCAAGACCCTATTTTTTGAGAACATTGAAACAAAATAATATCAAATTTGTGAAAATATGTTGGGCACCTCTCTCTGAGTCTAAAATCTTATGTCAGGTGCTGTATAGTGTATGAAAATACAAGTATCAGAATTCATGATGTAGACAATAATTTCTTTTCTAGGCTATAGACAGCCAAGATGAATGTTAGCTTCTAAGGTTTTTTAGAGAAGCAAGCCAAGGTTTCAGATGGAGAGACGGCGTAACATGAGTAAGGCTTTGGGGTTAATAATGATGTGGCTTCGTAACAGTGAAAGCCCCCTTATGTGGAATAGGGTCTCGTATCATAGGTGAGATAATATTGGATAGTTGGAGAAGGGGAAGGTTATGACTGGATAATCATGAATGTAAGTTTGCTTTGGGGTGAAAGCATAAGTCTTTTGGTAGCTCAGTAAACCTCTACAGAGAGTGTTCAGAGCAAATTTATATTTTGTATATTTTGGGTAAAAAGAATAGGATTATTGGGGAAGAAGCCATTAGCAGTAGGCTCCTTGTGCTTCATGGTAAAAGTTTGGCCTGGGGAGGGAGATGATAAAACTGGTATATTTATAATCTTGATTTGTCATGAATCATTTGGTAGACTTGAAGAAATAATGACCAGAGACAAGATTTAAAAGGGTGAGATGGTGGGAATTGGACCAGGGTCGTAGCATAGAGCAATTAGTAGAAGGAAGAGGCCAGGCACAGTGGCTCACACCTGAAATCCTAGCACTGTGGGAGACTGAGGCAGGTGGATCACTTGAGTCCAGGAGTTCGAGACCAGCCTGGGCAACATAGTGAGACCCTGTCAAAATAAAAATTAGGTATGGTGGCACATGCCTGTAGTCTCAGCTACTTGGGAGGCTGAGGTGGGACAATCGGTTGAGCCTGGGTGGTCAAGGCTGCAGTAAGCCGTGATTGCACCACTGCACTCAGCCTTGGTGATAGGGTGAGACCCTGTCTCCACAAAAAAAAAAAAAAGAAAAAAAAAGAAAAAGGAAGAAATATTTTGAAAGAAGGAATTAGAAGAAAAAGGAAATTAGCAGCAAAAGTCAGTTTGGAAAGCAGAATGTAATGAATTTATTTGGGAGTTGGAGTTGAAGAATAATCATCATTAGCAAATGAACACCAAGGGCTTCCTATGCAAAAGGCATCATACCAGACTCTTGAGATACCAAAGAGAAGGTGGTACCTATCATTAAGGAACCTGTAACCCACTTGGGAAGATAAGATAGACTTAGGTTTTTTGTTTTTTTTTTCTTATTTATTTTATTTTATTTTATTTTTTAGTGACAGGGTCTCTCCTTGTCACCCAGACTGGAGTGCGGTGGTCCAATCATAGTTCACTGTAGCCTTGAACTCTTGGGCTCAAGCAGTCTTCCCCCATCAGCCTCATGAGTAGCTGAGACTACAGGCAATAGCCACCTTGCCTGAGTAGACTTAAGTTTTTTGTTGTTGTTGTTGAGATGGAGTTTCACTCTTGTCATACAGGCTGGAGTGCAGTGGTTCTACCTCAGCTCACTGCAACCTCTGCCTCAGCCTCTCGAGTAGCTGGGGTTGTACCCCCACACCTAGCTAATTTTATATTTTTAGTAGAGACAGGGTTTCACCATGTTGGCCAGGCTAGTCTTGAACTCCTGACCTGAGGTGATCTACCCACCTCGGCCTCCTGAAGTGCTGGAATTACAGGCGTGAGCCACTAAATTTTTTTTTTAATCAAGAGCGTATAAAAATCAAGAGCATGAAAGATAACCCGGTTTTCCAATGTGCTTGACTATAAAATGACTCATAGGATTTTGCCACGTGCTTTGCTACCCAGATCTTGTTTTACCTAGGCCAGGTGCATTCCTTGAGCACCTCTGACTTGGGTACTGGGTGAGAAGGAAATTTTAACTATAAAAGTGTAGGTGAGATTAACTTTAATCCTAACTGTAAGATTAAAATGGATAATCTACAAATGAATAGCTTATAATCAGATAATTGTTTGTTGTAAAACAATTGATTATAAAATTAGAGTAATTTTTTCAAAATTAAATCATAAATCATATAGAACTGAAATTTTAATTTCATTTTTCTAGAAACATATACTGTGCTCTTATCCTTTCTTTACCTCAGCGTCTTCTGCAATAAGACAGATGCTAACTGTTCAGCTTACATTTTGTGAGAATAACCTGGAAACTGGTTATTTTCAAAAACAAAAATGGTGGTTATTGGTACCTTCTTTTAAGATCTCATTATAATATATTTTCAGGACAGGGATAGTTCAAGAAGGCCTCTGGAGAACATGATTGAACATTCATTGCCCATACCCTTCATCTCCAACACAGAACCCTTTACTAAAGACTTCTTTCTTTTTTTTTTTGAGACAGGGTCTTGCTCTGTTGCCCAGGCCGGAGGGCAGTGGTGCCATCATAGCTCACTGCAGGCTCAAACTCCTGGGCTGAAGCGATCCTCTTGCCTCAGGTTCCCAAGTAGCTGGGAATACAGCACTCACCACCACACCTGGCTAATTTTTTTTATTTTAAATAGAGACGAGGTCTCACTATGTTGCCCAGGCTGACCTTGAACTCTTCTGCTCAAGCAATCCTTCTGCCTCAGCCTCCCAAAGTGCTGAAATTACAGGTGTGAGTCACTGCACCTGGCCTCCTTGTATACTCTTAAATGTTATTGAGACCCCAAAGAGCTTTTTTGTTTTTTGGGGGTTTTTTGTTTTGTTTTGTTTTTGTTTTTGAGACAGTGTCTTTCTCTGTCGCCCAGGCTGGAGTGCAGTGGCACAGCCATGACTCACTGCCAGCCTTGACTTCCCAGGTTCAAGTGATTCCCACCTCAGCCTTCCAAGTATCTGGGACCATGGGTGGGCACCACCACACCTGGCTAATTATTGTATTTTTCCCAAAGAGCTTTTGTTTATGTGGGCTGTTTCTGTTGATATTTATCATACTAGCTATTACAACTGGGAATTTTTTTTTTTTTTTTTTTTTGAGGCAGAGTTTCACTCTTGTTGCCCAGGCTGGAGTGCAATGGCATGATCTCGGCTCACCACAACCTCCACCTCCCAGGTTCAAGCAATTCTTCTGCCTCAGCCTCCCTAGTAGCTGGGATTATAGGCATGTGCCTCCACCCCCAGCTAATTTTGTATTTTTGGTAGAGACAGGGTTTCTCCATGTTGATCAGGCTGGTCTCGAACTCCTGACCTCAGGTGATCCACCTGCCTCGGCCTCCCAAAGTGCTGGGATTACAGGCGTGAGCCACCGCGTCCGGCCACAACTGGGAATTTTTAAAACTTGTTTATCAATCCATTAAAAACCCATTACATATTAACATAAATAACATATTTTTATGTAAAATAAGTATAGCTTTCCAAACAAAATTAATGAGGAATGACATTGCTTTACATGTTTGTAAATCTTTTTAATGTTTGACTTACTAAAAGAAAACCAGATTCTATTTGCATCTGTATTCAATCTGTTGCAATATGTTGTTTTCATGGAATTATGTGAAGAAAATCCAGCTTTACACAAATATGCAATGGGAGATGGGAAAATGTATTTTAATAGTCTTTTCAATAACTGCAAATATTCATCGTTGATACTGCACCAAAATTCAACGAGTGGTAATTTCTTATGAGTTAATTGCAGTGTGGGATCTGAAGCTACATCGGTGAACTTTCATAATATTACACTAAAATTCATTAATCTGTCTTGCTTTTGGAGTGAATCTTTTAGCCATGAATAATTTTATACCAGCATGCATTTGTCATTTGGGAAGTATTGATTCAGTTAAGCTACTCAGTTATTCCAAATGTTGACCATTTCAATGTACAATATGAAAAAATCGTATTTGTTACTATCTCATCAGAAGAATCTTTAAGAATGGGAAAGCTGCCAAGCCCGTGGTAGCAGATACAAGTTTTCCAAAATTCTGATTTTTCTCTTGGAAGTTGGAATTTTATCATTGGCAACAAATACTATCATTTGTTTTCCTTGATGTTTCAGACTCACTTTCATTTTGAAGGAAATGTCTGCCAGATATCTAAGTCTGAATAAACATAGTTGTCTGTTACTCATTCTTGCACATAAAATGGTGTTATGTGAAAATAAACAGATGGTTCAGGCACATAACGCAGTTACTCAAGTGCTTCTCCTCAGCCAGTAAAAATGTTTTATGTGTAATTCCTATATTGTCACACAATATTACAAAAGAATTGTTCTTAAGGGTTGAGATTTAACACAATGCATAATTTGTATTGCCTCTTAACTGAAACTGGCTTTTTAAAAAACTGTGAGTACATGGTTGTGAAGAATATGATGACCATACAGTGACTATTCGTGTAATTTGCACTATTCGTGCAAAGTGCCTTTGCTTATGAATTGCCAGCAGTTTTTAATTAATTTAATTATTTTAAAAAATTTATTTATTTTTTTGAGATGGAATCTTGCTGTGTTGCCCAAGCTGGAGTGCAGTGGCGTGATCTCCGGCTCACTGCGACCTCTGCCTCCTGAGTTTAATTTCTGCCTCAGCCTCCCGAATATCTGGGACTATAGGCACATGCCACCACTCCCGGCTAATTTTTGTATTTTTAGTAGAGATGGGGTTTCACCATGTTGACCAGGCTGGTCTTGAACTCCTGACCTCAAGTGATCTGCCTGCCTTGGCCTCCCAAAGTGCTGGGATTACAGGCGTGAGCCATCACGCCCAGCCATTTTATTTTTATTTTTGAGACAGATGTTGCTCTGTCACCCAGACTGGAGTGCAGTGGTGAAATCACGGCTCACTGCAGCCTCGATCTCCTGGGTTCAAGCTATCCTCCCACCTCAGCCTCCCAAATAGCTGGGACTACAGGCAGGAGCCACAATGCACAGCTAATTTTTAAATTTACTGTAGAGACAAGGTCTTGGCATGTTGCCCAGGCTGGTTTTGAACTGGTTTCAAGCGATCCTCCTGCCTTGGCCTCCCAAAGTGCTGGAATTTCAGGTGTAAGCCACTGCACCTAACTGGCCAGCAATTTAATCACCATTGCTTTTTCACAGCTATTAGAAAAGTCAGCAGAGTAAAATATGTAGATAAAGTCTTAGTGTTATTATGAGAATGGTTTTGACCTCACAGATTATCTGCTAGGATCTTGGAGACCCACCCATAGGGTTCCATGTATAACTCTGAAAACTACAGGTTTATATAGCTGTTCCAATTCAATAAATTGTCAAAATTGTTTGTGCTCATAAAACTCTAGGTATATATTTCCTTGAATTTGATAGCTATTTAAAATGAGACGTTGCACTATTAGTCGTGATAATGTTCTGCTGGGTGATGACTGAGGTCACCATCTCTGCTCCTCTTTTCTTTAGGTGACCTGGTGATTCTCGATGGCATTCCCACTGCAGGCTGGCTGCAGGGCCGAAGCTGCTGGGGTGCACGGGGCTTCTTCCCGTCTTCGTGTGTCCGTGAGCTCTTCCTCTCCTCACAGAGCCGGCAGTGGCACTCCCAGAGTGCCCTGTTTCAGATTCCGGAATATTCCATGGGACAAGCCCGGGCCCTGATGGGGCTTTCTGCACAGCTGGATGAAGAGCTGGACTTCAGGGAAGGGGATGTGATCACCATTATTGGAGTTCCTGAACCAGGCTGGTTTGAAGGGGAGTTAGAGGGCCGAAGAGGCATTTTTCCAGAAGGTTTTGTAGAGCTGTTGGGGCCCCTCAGGACTGTGGATGAGTCGGTAAGTTCTGGAAATCCAGATGACTGCATTGTTAATGGTGAAGTAGATACCGCTATAGGAGAAGAAGAGATAGGGCCGGATGAGGAAGAGCCAGGGACCTACGGGGTTGCCCTCTACAGATTCCAAGCCCTGGAGCCGAACGAGCTGGATTTCGAGGTCGGAGATAAAATCCGAATTCTGGCGACCTTGGAAGATGGCTGGCTGGAAGGATCCCTGAAGGGCAGGACAGGCATCTTTCCTTACCGGTTTGTGAAATTATATCCTGATACACAGGTTGAGGAAACCGTGGCCCTGCCTCAGGAAGGCAGCCTTTCCAGGATCCCGGAAACTTCTTTGGATTGTTTGGAGAACTCCTTAGGAGTGGAGGAACAAAGACATGAAACCAGTGACCATGAGGCTGAGGAGCCTGACTGCATTATTTCTGAAGCACCCACTTCCCCCCTGGGTCATCTGACTTCAGAGTATGAAGCAGACAGAAACTGTTATCAGGATGAGGGCACTGCTGCAGGGCCCCGGAGAAGCCCAGGCGTGGAGTGGGAAATGCCTCTTGCCACAGACTCTCCCACCTCTGACCCTACAGAGGCAGTCAATGGTATTTCCTCCCAACCTCAGGTCCCTTTTCATCCCAACTTGCAGAGAAGCCAGTATTACTCTACAGCGGGAGGGAGCCACCGGCACTCAGAACAGCACCCTGACCTTCTTCCTCTAGAAGCAAGGAATAGAGACTGCGCCAGTCTACCTCCCAAAAGAATGTATTCCCAGCTAAAAACTCTTCAGAAGCCAGTGATCCCTCTTTACAGGGGCTCTTCTCTTTCAGGCTCAGGGGTAGTCAAACCCAGCCAATCGAGTCCTCAGCTCCACGACATAGCTAGTTATGCTAAAAAGCACCACACGTCCAGCGTTTACTCTGTCTCAGAGAGATCAGAGATGAAGCCTGGTCCGCAAGCCCAGGGGCTTGTTATGGAAGCAGCAACACATTCACAGGGAGACGGCAGCACTGACCTGGACTCGAAGCTGACGCAACAGCTGATCGAGTTTGAGAAGAGCTTGACAGGGCCTGGCACAGAGCCAGATAAAATTTTACGCCACTTTTCAATCACAGACTTTAACTCTGAGAAGGATATTGTTCGAGGTTCCTCAAAGTTAATCACCGAGCAGGAACTGCCAGAAAGGAGAAAGGCCCTAAGGCCACCGCCACCTCGTCCCTGTACTCTAGTATCCACTTCTCCCCATTTGCTAGTTGACCAGAACCTAAAACCTGCACCACCCTTGGTGGTGCGACCCTCTCGCCCAGCTCCCCTGCCTCCTTCAGCACAGCAGAGAATGAATGCGGTATCCCCTAAGCTCCTATCTCGACACCATCCTACCTGTGAGACCTTAGAAAAGGAGGGTCACGGACATACGGGAAGGAATCTGGACCAGACCTCCCCATGCCCCTTAGTGCTGGTGAGGATTGAGGAAATGGAGCAGGACTTGGATATGTACAGTAGAGCTCAAGAAGAGCTAAACCTCATGCTGGAGGAGAAGCAGGATGAATCATCAAGGGCAGAGACCCTCGAGGATCTCAAGTTCTGTGAAAGTAACATCGAAAGTTTGAATATGGAACTCCAGCAACTAAGAGGTAAGTGACGAGGAAATAATATATACTTGTTTCTTGACACCCACAAGTCCCAGAAACAGCCTACCCATGCTTTTTAGGGATATGTTACTATCCTCGATGGACAAAAAATGATTTATATTTTCATTACCTAGTTTCCTTTTTTTTTTTTTTTTGAGACAGAGTCTCACTCTGTTGCCCAGGCTGGAGTGCAGTGGCGTGAACTTGGCTCATCGCAGCCTCCGCCTCCTGGGCTCAAGTGATTCTCCTGCCTCAGCCTCCCAAATAGCTGGGATTACAGACATGCGCCATCACCACACCTGGCTAATTTTTGTATTTTTAGTAGAGACAGGGTTTCGCCATGTTGTCAGGTTGGTCTTGAACTCCTGACCTCGGGTGATCCACCTGCCTGGGCCTCCCAAAGTGCTGGGATTATAGGCATGAGCCACCTTGCCTGGACTTTTTTTTTTTTTTTTGAGACAGAGTTTCGCTCTTGTTGCCCAGGCTGGAGTGTAATGGCAAGCTCTTAGCGCACCACAACCTCTGCCTCCCAGGTTCAAGCGATTCTCCTACCTTAGCCTCCTGAGTAGCTGGGATTACAGGCATGCACCACCATGCCTGGCTAATTTTGTATTTTTAGTAGAGATGGGATTTCTCCATGTTGGTCAGGCTGGTCTCGAACTCTTGACCTCAAGTGATCCACCCGCCTCGGCCTCCCAAAATGCTGGGATTACAGGCGTGAGCTATCGCGCCTAGCCTCACTACCTAATTTCTTATTTCATCACTATAGATAGGCTGTCTCGAGCCTCTGACTCTGTTTTGAGCCTATGAGTGCTGTAGCCTCCTGACTTCATTTGCTGCTCAGATAAAGAATATCAAACCTTGCCAGGTGCGGTGGCTCACACCTGTGATCCCAGCACTTTGGAAGGCTGCGGTGGGTGGATTGCTTGAGCCCAGGAGTTTGAGACTAGCCTGGGCAACAGGGCCAAACCCTGCTTCTACAAAAAAATACAAAAATAATTAGCCAAGCTGGTATATGCCGGTAGTCCCAGCTACTCGGGAGACTGAGGTGGGAGGATTGCTTGAACCTGGGAGGCAGAGGTTGCTGTGAGCAATGATCACGCTACTGCACTCCAACTTGGGCAACAGAGTGAGACCCTGTCTCCAAAAAAAAAAAAAAAAACCAGAATCAAAGAATCTCTTACCTCAGAAACACATATACCTCCGGGACATTTATGTCTCTTATTCTGCTATGGCATCCATAACAGTGGTGCAGATGGGAAGTCCCTAAGTACAACTTTCTTTAATCAGGCTCTACTAAGCACTAAAGACTTCCAGGTTAAGACTCATGAGAAAACTCCATGTTGTATCTTTGCTGTCCAGAGAGTAGATTTCTTTTTTTCCTTTTTTTTTTTTTTTTTTGGGAGGCTGAGGTAGGAGGATCGCTAGAGCCCAGGAGTTCGAGAGCAGCCTGGGCAACAGAGAGACACCCTGTCTCTAAAAAAAAAAAAAAATTAAATTAAATTGAATTAAAATTTGAAAAGAGATTAAGTGACTTGCCAAGGGAGTTGGGATTTAAGCTTATGTTTCTAACAAGTATAGTTTACCACTTCCTACCTGGAACATTGAAAAATTCAAATTCTTTCCCTTAATTTGGGAGTGATCAGCCTCTGGAGACTTCATTCATATTCACCAGACTCACAGGAGAAAAAATTTATAAATAGGAAGAGTACGAGAGGGAGGCAACCAACAGCAATTGGTCTAGGGCCCAAGAACATGAATGCGTGTCACTTTTGGCTTGTGTACCAGAGATCTCTGAACTTACATGTCATCAGGAAAGTCAATAATAGAAAGCAACCCAGGGGATCTAGGAATAGCAGGATACTAATAAGAGATAAAAGCAGAATGGTGATCCAGAGAGATCCTGGATCAAGATGGCCTACTGAGCACACACAGCTACCTCCCTCCCTTTCTACTTTAGGTCTATAAAAGTGAATGGAAATAATAGAATAAAAAAATTCTAGTAAGAGTATTATTGGAAATCAAGTAATCTTCTGAAAGATGGATAGTAGATGGTATAGCAGAAAGAGAGGGAAACCTCTATTCAAAATATTCTCAGGAAAGGACTGTTATGCACGTGGGCAGAGTTCTAAGAGAATTGCAGACTAAGAGATGGTGTGGTAGGAGGGGTCCTAGAGCACATTCAGTGTAATTGATTAGGGGATAGCTAGGGAGCCAGGCCTCTGGGTTGCTTGTACTGAACAGCAGCAGCATTTACCCTCAAGCTACAGCACCAAGTTGATGCTTAGACAAGTCCTCAAAAAGGTGTTCATTTAATATGAGTACCTGAGCTCTCAGGGGAATGCCAGATACCTTGATTTCAGAGTCCCTGAAAAGGAATTCTGAGGGAAACTTGGCTGGGTGTTACATTCCCAAAGCCCTAGCAAACTCCAGATTCTCCATCACTTTCTATACCTACAAGTTTCAAGATAAACCTGTAAACAATTCTTGCATTAGATATCGTATTAGTCCATTTTCACACTGCTGATAAAGACATACCAGAGACTGGGCAATTTACAAAACAAAGAGGTTTAATGGACTTACAGTTCCACATGGTTGGGGAGGCCTCACAATCATGGTGGAAGGCTAGGAGGAGCAAGTCACGTCTTACATGGGTGGTAGAAGGCAAAGAGAGAGTTTGTGCAGGGAGACTCACATTTTTCAAACCATCGGATCTCGTGAGATTTGTTCACTCTCATGAGAGCAGCACAGGAAAGACCTGCCCCCATGATTCAGTTACCTCCCACCAGCTCCCTCCCACAACACATAGGAATTCAAGATGGGATTGGGGTGGGGACACAGCCAAACCGTATCATTCCACCTGGACCCTCCCAAATCTCATGTCCTCACATTTCAAAACTAGTCGTGCCTTCCCAACAGTCCCCCAAAGTCTTAACTCATTTCAGCATTAAATGTCCACAGTTCAACATCTCATCTGAGACAAGGTGAGTCCCTTCTGCCTCTGAGCCTGCAAAATCAAAAGCAAGTTAGTTACTTCCTAGATACAGTGGGGATACAGGCACTAGGTAAATATACCTGTTCCAAATGGGAGAAATTGGCCAAAACAAAGGGGCTACAGGCCCCATGCAAATCTGAAATCCAGTGGGGCAGTCAAATCTTAAAGCTCCAAAATGATCTCCTTTGACTCCATGTCTTACAACTAGGTCACGCCAGTGCAAAAGGTAGGTCTCCATGGTGTTGGGCAGCTCTGCCCCTGTGGCTCTGCTGGTACAGCCTCCCTCCCGGCTGCTTTCACGGGCTGATGTTGATTGTCTGTGGCTTTTCCAGACACGCAATGCAAGCTGTTGGTGGATCTACCATTCTGGGGTCTGGAGGATTTTGGCCCTTTTCTCACAGCTCCACTAGGTGGTGCCACAGTAGGGACTCTGGGTGGAGATTCTGACCCCACATTTTCCTTCTGTGCTGCCCTAGCAGAGGTTCTCCATGAGAGCCCTGCCCCTGCAGCCAACTTCTGCCTGGACATCCAGGCATTTCCATACATCCTCTGAAATCAAGGCAGAGGTTCCCAAACCTCAATTCTGGACTTCTGTGCACTTGCAGGCTCAACACCACGTGGAAGCTGCCAAGGCTTGGGGCTTGCACCCTCTGAAGCCATGGGCTGAGTTGTACATTGACCCCTTTCAGCTGTGGCTGGAGCAGCTGGGATGCAGGGCACCAAGTCCCTAGGCTGCACACAGCACGGTGACCCTGAGCACAGCCCAGGAAGCCACTCTTTCCTCCTAGGCCTCTGGGCCTGTGATGAGTACAGCTGCCATGAAGACCTCTGACATGCCCTGGAGACATTTTCCCCATTGTCTTGGGGATTAACATTTGGCTGCTCATTACTTATGCAAATTTCTGCATCCCGTTTTTCTTTTCAGGAAATGGGATTTTCTTTTCTATCATATTGTCAGGCTGCACATTTTTGGAACTTTTGTGCTCTGCATCCCTTGTAAAACTGAATGCCTTTAACAGCACCTAAGTCACCTCTTGCATGCTTTGCTGCTTAGAAATTTTTTCTGCCAGATACCCTAAATCATCTCTCTCAAGTTCAAAGTTCCACACATCTCTAGGGCAGGGGCAAAATGCTACCAGTCCCTTTGCTAAAACATAACAAGAGTCACTTTGGTCCCGTTCCCAACAAGTTCCTCATCTCCTTCTGAGACCACCTCAGCCTGGATTTCATTGTCCATATCTTTATCAGCATTTTGGTCAAAGCAATTCAACAAGTCTCTAGGGAGTTCCAAACTTTCTGACATTTTCCTGTCTTCTTCTGAGCCCTCCAAACTGTTCCAGCCTCTGCCTGTTACCCAGTTCCAAAGTCACTTCCACATTTTCAGGTATCTTTTCAGCAGTGCTCCACTTTACTGGTACCATTTTACTGTATTAGTCCATTTTCACACTGCTGATAAGGACATACCCAAGACTGGGCAATTTACAAAAGAAAGAGGTTTTAATGGACTTATGGTTCCACACGTTGGGGAGGCCTCACAATCATGGTGGAAGGCAAGGAGGAGCAAGTCACATCTTATGTGGATGGCAGCAGGCAAAGAGCTTGTGTGGGAAGACTCCCGTTTTTCAAAACATCAGCTCCTGTGACTTATTCACTGTCATGAGAACAACACAGGAAAGACCTGCCCCCATGATTCAATTACCTCCTACCAGGTCCCTCCCACAACACATAGGAATTCAAGATGGGATTTGGTTGGGGACATAGCCAAACCGTATCAGATACATAGGTGGGAGAATAAAAGACTCCCAAATTTCAGGTAGCAGGAATTTCCCAGGAATGGTACTGTTTAGAATTAATAGTGTTCCACGGAAATGTTATGTCTTCTGTGCTTAACAACACTGTGCAGTGTTTTTATTTTTATTTTTTGCGTATGCAGTGTTTTTAAATGGGTAAATAGACTGGTACCACATAAAACTGGTGTTCTTTTTTATTCACCAGACCTTCATTTTCAGAATTAGTTTAGCCAGTGTTCTTACTTTTTTAAAAAATTGCTGTTTAGTACTGTGAAAGACTTAAGGTGGGTGTAGTCTGTTTGGGAAGACTGTAAAATTTGAATCCACCAAATGCAGTATTGGGTATGTTAATATTGATTTGATTGATTTCTCAAAAGGTGTTTTGATAATATCTGTCGCTAATTTGATGAAATTATTCCTTGCAGTAACAGCCAATTTCTCATAAGGTCATTTTGTTCTGTCTTCATAAAAGGTGTTTCCAACAATATAAGCTATCCCTCGAGAGGTGGAAATTAACCAGTTTGAGCACCAGGCATTGCTCCTCTAATCTGGTTCTGTGTAAGTTATAATGTTAAGGCTTAAGATTTAAAGAACTTTCAAAACAGCATTTATCTAATTCTCATCAATATTTAGTTGTTAATATGCTTACTGAGAAAACAGGTTTTATCTGTTATTCAGTGTGTCATTTCCCACACACCTGGTGTGATGTTTTATGCACAATAGGGACTCAACTACCTAATGAAGGGAGTTGAGTTTAACTGAATGGATTTGAATTGAATTGCCTGCCCTATCTCCCAGAGCTTTCAGAGATCTCCTACTTCTGTTTTTACTTTGAACTGGTCTACTTGGGACCTGGAACTGTCAGTGCAGAGATGCCAGGCCCCTTGTGAGACCAGTGCTGTGCCAGACCCACAGTGAGGTTTTTAGTGTAGCTACTGCCTCTTCTTAAAACTCTGCATTTATTTATTTATTTGTTTGTTTGTTTGTTTATTTATTTATTTTTTTTGAGATGGAGTCTCACTGTCATTGCCCAGGCTGCAGTGCAATGGCGCGATCTCAGCTCACTGCAACTTCCGCCTCCTGGGTTCAAGCGATTCTTCTGCCTCAGCCTCCCGAGTAGGTGGGATTACAGGTGCCCACCACCACGCCTGGCTAATTTTTGTATTTTTAGTAGAGATGGGGTTTCACCATGTTGGCCAGTCTGGTCTCGAACTCCTGGCCTCGAGTGATCCACCTGCCTTGGCCTTCCAAAGTGCTGAGATTCTATAATCTCACGCCATCATGCCCGGCCTTGGTTTTTATTTTCTTTCCATATGGTAAGCATAGCTGTTTTAGAGTCTGTGTATGTATGATTCCAAGATATTCAGTCTTAGTGGGACTGTTTTTGATGTCCCATGGTTCTCATTCTTGTGGTCTAGGCTCTTTGTGTGTCTGGTTATCTTACTGTGTGCTGGTCATAGTATTTGGAAAATCTTAAGACTTGAGGTGAAGACACCTGAACTCTAGAAGGAATTTGCATTTGTTTCTGTCAGTTGTTTGTAGTCAACTAATGTTTTCAAATTCCTGAAGGATAGTAATATTTGAGATTCAGGAGTAAGAAATTAGAATTCCTGGGAATTCCTAAATTATAACTTTGTATTTTAAAAAAACTTTTACTTACACATTCTTGAATTGTAGTAGAGATCATAATCAATGGTGACAAGTTTTCCTGTGCTAGTATTACACTAATGTTTTCAGAGGTTTTATATTTGTATATGAAATAAATGCACGGTTTGTTGTTGTGAGCCACAATGTCATGATATGACTATATATTTTAATAACATGTAAAAATATTCTCGGCCGGGTGCGGTGGCTCAAGCCTGTAATCCCAGCACTTTGGGAGGCCGAGACGGGTGGATCACGAGGTCAGGAGATCGAGACCATCCTGGCTAACACGGTGAAACCCCGTCTCTACTAAAAAATACAAAAAAAACTAGCCGGGCGAGGTGGCGGGCGCCTGTAGTCCCAGCTACTCCGGAGGCTGAGGCAGGAGAATGGCGTGAACCCGGGAGGCAGAGCTTGCAGTGAGCTGAGATCTGGCCACTGCACTCCAGCCTGGGCGACAGAGAGAGACTCCGTCTCAAAAAAAAAAAAAAAAAAAAAATTCTCTACCTGATAATAGACTTTTTTAAAGGACTTGATTTTTGTAAGAGCTATTTTAGATTCACAGCAACACTGAAAGGAAGGTACAGAGATTTCCCATATCTCGTGCCCCCACATATACATAGCTTCCCCCAGCATCAGCATCTTAAAAACATTCTTAAATTTCATTTTTAAATAATTTTAGATTTATAGAAAGCTGCAAAAATAAGAGCTTCCATATCCTTTGCTCAGCTTCTTCTAACCTTAATATCTTACACACCTATAGATTTATAAAATCAGAATATTAATAATAATATAAAACATTAAAAGAAGAACATTAGTACAAGGTAAATGTCAAAAATCATTTAAAAATTGAAAGAAATACCACAAATATTTAGTATTTTAAAATTACTCTTTTTTTTTTTTTTTTTTTTTGAGACGGAGTCTTGCTCTGTCGCCCAGGCTGGAGTGCAGTGGCCAGATCTCAGCTCACTGCAAGTTCCGCCTCCCGGGTTTACGCCATTCTCCTGCCTCAGCCTCCGGAGTAGCTGGGACTACAGGCACCCGCCACTTCGCCCGGCTAGTTTTTTGTATTTTTAGTAGAGACGGGGTTTCACCATATTAGCCAGGATGGTCTCGATCTCCTGACCTCGTGATCCGCCCGTCTCGGCCTCCCCAAGTGCTAGGATTACAGGCTTGAGCCACCGCGCCCGGCCTAAAATTACTCTTAAAGTCTAATTTTATTTTGACTTTTAAATGTTAGATTCAGGGAGTACATGTGCAGATTTGTTACAAGGGTATATTACATAATGCTGAGGTTTGGGCTTCAATTGATCCCATCACCTGTGTAAGAGATCATAGTACCTAATAGGCAGTTTTTCAACCTTTGCCTCCCTCCCTGCCTCCATTGTCCTGTAGTCCCCAGTGTCTGTTGTTTCTATCTTTATGTCCATGTGTACCCAATATGTAGCTGCCACTTACAAGTGAAAACAATGCGATATTTGGTTTTCTGCTTCTGCCTTAATTATCTTAGGATACTGGCCTCCAGCTGCCTCCATGTTGCTGCAAAGGACATGATTTCATCCTATTTTGTGGCTACATAGTATTTCATGGTGTATATATACCAGGATTTCTTTATCCAGTCCACTGTTGATAGGCACCTAAGTTGATTTCATGTCTTTGCTGTAGTGAATAGTGCTGGAGTCAACTGAGTGCAGGTGTGTTTTAGGTAGAAGAATTTTCCTTTGAACATACCCAATACTGAGATTGCTAGGTCTAATGGTAATTCTACTGTTAGCCCTTTAAGAAATCTCCAAACTGCTTTCCACAGGGGCTGAACTAATTTACATTCCCACTAACAGTGTATAAGTGTTCCCTTTTCTCCACAACCACGCTAACATATCTGTAATTTTTTTACTTTAATACCCATTCTGACTGGGGTAAGATGGTTTCTCATTGTGGTTTTGATTTGCACTTCTCTGATGATTAGTGATGTTAAGCATTTTTTTTCATATATTTGTTGGCCACTTAAATGTCTTCTTTTGAGAAGTGCCAGTTCATGTCCTGTGGCCAGTGTTTAATGGGGTTGTTTTTTCTTGTTGATTTAAGTTTCTTATAAATTCTAGATGTTAGACCTTTGTTGGATGCATAGGTTTTCCCAGTCTGTAGGTTGTCTGTTTACTCTGTTGATAGTTTGTTTTGCTATATAGAAGCTCTTTAGTTTAATTGGGTTCCAGATGTCAGTTTTTGTTTTTGTTGCAGGTTGCCTAAGCCAATGTCTAGAAGAGTGTTAACTAGGTTTTATTCAAGGATTTGTGTAGTTTGAGGCCTTACATTTAAGTCTTTAATTCATCTTGAGTTAATTTTTGTATATGGTGAGAGATGGAAGTCCAGTTTCATTCTTCTGCATATGGTTAGTTTTTCCAGTACCATTTATTGTATAGAGAATTCTTTCCCCATTGCTTATTTTGGTCAACTTTGTTGAAGATCACTTGATTGTAGGTGATGCAGCTCTATTTCTGGATTTTCTACTCTGTTCCATAGGTTTACATGCCTTTAAATAGAATTTTAAATACACAGAGCATTAGTTGCCCTATCTGATAGTGTTGATCTTTGTTTTGTGACTAATATTTCATACCTCAAAAAAAGGTTTTCATTTTATGTTGATGTTGGTGGAATTGTTAAGTGTGTATTCAAAAGCATTTCCAGGGCTGGGCTCAGTGGCTCATGCCTGTAATCCCAGCACTCTGGGAGGCCGAGGCGGGTGGATCACTTGAGGTCAGGAATTTGAGACCAGCTTGCCCAACATGGTGAAACCCCGTCTCTACTAAAAATACAAAAAATTAGCCAGTGTACACTGGCACACCGCATAGTGGTGAGCACCTGTCATCTCAGCTACTCAGGAGACTGAGGCAGGAGAATGGCTTGAGGCCAGTAGGTGGAGGTTGCAGTGAGCCAAGATCGCGCCACTGCACTCCAGCCTAGGTGACAGAGCAAGACTCTGTCTCAATTTAAAAAAAAGAAAAAAGAAAAAGCATTTCTGGTTAGGCCTGTTCTGGTGCATGTTGTCTCATGAAAGCTCATTTTCTTTTTTAATGTTGAAAATATTTCGTCTGCTTGTTCTGATTTGGCTTTGCCATTGAAATTGATATTGCTTATGCTATGCAGATTTTAGATATGTTCCTGATTTTGTGTAGGAATATTTCACAACAATATTCATATCTTCTCTTTTGCATTTCTTCTATTAAAACATTTATAAAGAACTATATAGCAAATATTAAGCAGTAGAAAACACTGGACAAACATTACTGGATGGTATTCAAATAATGGAACATTTTCCCCTCTGTGCAAGATTTAGCACTATACAGAATCATGTGTCAGAATTGCTAATTTAAGGACTTCCTTTGCTTACAAAACTTTATTTCTTAGACTACCGTTATAAGATCTGTATAAAGCATACTATACAAGTAAGCTTATTAATCTTTATTTTATTTGCAAGAATGACTCACTGTTGGCAATGCACAGGGCCAGGAGCACACACTCTTCTAAACACATGTATTACATAGCAACAACTGTGAGCCAAGTTAACTGATCAGACCCTGGCCCTCCCACCCACTCTTGTCCTCATTCCCAGAAATGTCACCTTTCACACTTTACTCTGCATGTCAGTATTCTCTGCTGTTGCATCAACTTGACACTGGTGGATTTCTTGAAACTCTTAATGTCTCTGCAGTTATTGTTAGGCTTTATTCCCCAGGAGAATCCTAGTACCTTCTCTCGTTTACTAGAGTGCTTGGCTGATTTTTTTTTTTTTTTTTTTTTTTTTTTTTTTTTTTTTTTTTTTAGAAAGACGTATAAATTTCCTAAGAAATGATGAGAAGGAATTTCCACATGGAAACAAACACTAGTCATTCTCAGCCCAGGTCCAACTTAAACCAATGTCAAGGCTCGGTGTACGTTGTACCTTGGATGACCAAGGTATTGGAACCCAGCTGTAATTTAGCAAGAGGGCTTGGCCCAATTCTGATTTACCCTCAGGAGTTCTTTAGGATCTTAGCTTATTACAGAAAAGTTCTCCTTTTCGATTTCTATTTTAAAGACTTTTTTTTTTTTCTATGAGGGACTGATCCAAATAACATAGATTTCAATTATTGGAAATAAAAAGTCCAGTGTTAGTTTTAGATAAGCCAGTCTTTGGCTGTAACTGAGAATGAGGAGTTTTAAATTTGGAATTATCGTCTAGAGTCAGGGTAGAATACTAGACAGTATTTATGGTTGCTGTGTGTTGGGGAATGAAACATCATTTTGTGGGCTTCTGTGTGGTGTTCAGGTCAATCACTCATTCATCCAGGAAATATTCATTTGTTTTTACCATGGGCCAGGCACTGTGCTAAGGGCAGGGTACATAGCAATGAACGGTATAGATGTGCTCGCTGGTCTCAAGAAGCTTCCAGTCAAATGAGTTGCTAATTAACAAGTTAAGGTTTAGATCTCAAACACACTACCTTTAAGTCTGATGAACAGGTTGACTTGCAAAGCAGTAGAAACATTAAAAGTTAGTTCTCAGACTTTGAGGTTTCCCAGGACATACTATTTTTAGAAGCTCTGATCAGGACTACCTAGTGCTACCCTATCTCTAGGTGAGGTTCACACATCTGAATTTGAAAAGAGGGTGTGCATTCGTTTCTTTGTTCAGTGTATATTTCTTGAGCACACACGATGAGCCAGGCACTGGCTACATGTTGATTAATTTAAAAAACATAGTCATATTATCATTCATATTTGTGTTTCAAACCCCAGTGATCATATTGATATTGACCTTTATAGCTAATTATACTGTTTCCTGCTGCCTTGGAATCATGACCCTGGCTACTTTTGGTGTGGGTCAGTGCCAGAACCCCATTGTTCTTTTTTTTTTTTTTGAGGCGGAGTCTTGCTCTGTCGCCCGGGCTGGAGTCCAGTGGCCAGATCTCAGCTCACTGCAAGCTCCGCCTCCCGGGTTCATGCCATTCTCCTGCCTCAGCCTCCCGAGTAGCTGGGACTACAGGCGCCCGCCAGGTCGCCCGGCTAGTTTTTTGTATTTTTAGTAGAGACGGGGTTTCACCATGTTAGCCAGGATGGTCTTGATCTCCTGACCTCGTGATCCGCCCGTCTCGGCCTCCCAAAGTGCTGGGATTACAGGCTTAAGCCACCGCGCCCGGCCAGAACCCCATTGTTCTAAATCAGTGCAGTGGATGCCAAACTGTAGAGCGAGTCAGGAACCTTGCTCCTAAACTTTCCTCTTCCTGGCCTTTAAGGTAATGTCAAAGGAAGGTTGACCAGAGACTCTAAAAGTAATTTTTAATGACGTCTGTTGCAAATTAAATCAGAATATGTTTTTCAGGAAAATAATATTTCCCCAGTCTATGAGGTAGCATCTAAGGTCCACTAAAGAGAGCCGATAGATGAACAAGCCAGAGAATGACTGCTATGGAACAATAACATCTTTATGCTAAAGTGATACATAATATTCTAGACAGATTTTTAAAATTTGAACGTGTAACTGTTTTATATGCAGAAGCAATTTGTCATTCTGCAGACTCCTTGGAATCCCTTAGGTATAAGTATTCTTTCTCAGCCGGGTGTGATGGCTCATACCTATATGTGGTGGTTCATGCCTCCCAGCACTTTGGGAGGCCAAGGTGAGAGGATTGCTTCAAGACCAGCCCAACCAACATGGTGAGACCCCATTCCTACAAAAAAATAAAAAAAGAGCTGGATGTGGACCTGTCGTCCCAGCTACTCAGGAGGCTGAGGTGGGAGGTTTGGGTGAGCCCAGGAGGCCGAGGCTGCAGTGAGCATGTCATTGTACTCCACACTCTAGCCTGGGTGACAGAGAAAAAAAAAACAAGAATTCCTTCTCAAACTAGTAAGAGATAATAGAATTAAATAGCCAAATCGTTCTGTGTTTTTTGTTTGTTTTTTGGGACAGAGTCTCGCTCTTGTCACCCAGGCTGGAGTGTAGTGGTGCAGTCTCGGCTCACTGCAACCTCCGCCTCCCATGTTCAAGCGGTTCTCCTGCCTCAGCCTCCTAAGTAACTGGGATTACAGGTGCCCGCCTCCATGCCCAGCTAATTTTTGTATTTAACCAGGCTAGTCTCGAACTCCTGACCTCAGGTGATCTGCCCACCTCGGCCTCCCAAAGTGCTGGGATTACAGGCGTGAGCCACCCCACCCGGCCCATTCGGTGGTCTTTCAAGATAATGAAAGTTTATGTAGAGGAAATAATAATCTTTCTAGTTTGTCAGTATGTAAGAAAAAAGCAAGTATCTTCAACTTGTGTAACATCTGGGTCAGGGTGTTGGCTCAGTAAAAATGAGCTCAGAGTTACTGGTAAAGGATTTTATCCTAGTATAAGATAGCAGCCATCATCAGAACCCATTAATAGGCTATGTTAAGTCAGGAGAGAAACTAGTTTCTCATTTTAGGTTGGATGGTTGAATGTATGTCAAGAAATGTAGCTTAGAATGGTGAACTGAGGTATAATTGACCTGTGAGTCACTGTTCTTAGCAGTTCGTAGGATGGCCTTGTGAACATTTCCTCACTCAGCTCCAGGCACAGGGTGGAGAAGCTGGAATGCATCGAGGTATTTAAGTTTTGGTTTCAGATTTCACTGAGGCTTTGCAGCACGGTACAGGAAAATAATTCATCCTCAGATGGCCTGAGACCCTTAGTTGCGAGTGTTCCCACCATCACATCCCTACGTGAGCTGCTTGCTGCCTCCTTTTACTGTTCACTTTACCAGATGTAATAAGACCCAAAAGACAGGACAGTCATCAGTCAACCAGTATGATTGAGCTCCCACTGTATTCCAGGTAGTGCTGTGGAGTCACAGTAGCAATCTCTGCCCTCATGGGAAGAGACAAGCAATAAGTAAGTAAAACTCTGAGTATATTTTTTGCTTTTTTGTCAGAAGGGAAAACAATCAATGGAGGAAAGAAATCAGAGAAAACCTTCTGAAAAATAATGTTTGAGTAAGATTGTTGGGGGCCAGCCAAACCATTTCTGGAGGTGAGAGGCATCGTTCCAGACAGATAAGACAGCAAGCACGAGAGTGTGTTAGGTGTTTGAGGAAGAGCAAGGAGACCGGTTCAGCTAGAGCAACGGCACAGTTGTAGTTCATCATTTAGGGTAAGAAGAGAAGTTACTGGAAGGTTTTGAGCAGGGGAATAATATGACCTGACCTACAATTTAACAGAAGAGAATAGACAGAAGAGACACAGGGCAGAGGCTGAGAGACCAGTTAGGAGGCTACTGCAGTGACCCAGGCAAGGGATGGATGCCAGCAGCTTGGACCAGGATGGCAGCAGTGGGGATGATGAGAGGTGCTCAGCTCTCAGCATATTTTGAGTTAGAGCTAGTAGGACTTGCTTGTGGATTAGATGTGAGGTATAAGAGATTGAGAAAAGGCCGGGCGCAGTGGCTCATACCTGTACTCCCGGCACTTTGGGAGGCCGAGGAGGGCGGATCACTGAGGTCGGGGGTTCGAGACCAGTCTGACCAACATGGAGAAACCCCGTCTCTACTAAAAATACAAAATTAGCTGGGTGTGGTGGCACATGCTATTAGGGAGGCTGAAGCAGGAAGATCGCTTGAACCTGGGAGGCGGAGGTTGCGGTGAGCCGAGATCGCGCCATCGCACTCCAGCCTGGGCAACAAGAGTGAAACTCCATCTCAAAAAGAAAAAAAAAGATTGAGAAGAGTCAAGGGTAACCCTGAGGGGTAACCATGAGGTTAGGCAACTGGAAGGATTAGAGTTGCAAGTAGCAACCACATTTCTGGTCGCATTAATACTTCCTGAATTCCTGCTGTGTGCCAGGTAATTGGGTGTATAGGAGAGTATGGTCTAGAACTTAGCCCTGGGGCATTCCAATCTTTAGGAATACGGAAGACAAGAGAGATGGGCCAGCAAAGGAGAAGCAACCAGCCAAGGAGAAGGAAAGCCAAATGGAGAAACAGTTTCAAGAAGGGGCAGGTGACGCCGGACTCGGTGGCTCACACCTGTAATCCCAGCACTTTGGGAAGCCAAGGCAGGCGGAGCACTTGAGATCAGGAGTTTGCGACCATCCTGACCAACATGATGAAACCCCGTCGCTACTAAAAACACAAAAATTAGCCAGGCATGGTGGCAGGTGCCTGTAATCCCAGCCACTCAGGAGGCTGAGGCAGGAGAATCACTTGAACATGGGAGATGGAGGTTGCAATCAGCCAAGATCGTAAGCCTGGGTGAAAAAGTTAGACTCTTGTCTCAAAAAAAGAAAGGGCAAGTGACAGGATCAGAAGCTGCCAAGAGGCCAAGTAAGGTGAAGTCTCTGAAATGACCATGGGATTTGGTGACCTTATCAAGAGCAGTTTCACTGAAGGGATGATGTTGGGATGCAAGCCCTGTTGGAGTGGATTAAAGAGAAAATGAGAGGTAAGGAAGAGAGGCATCGAGCATTTAGTGTGCTCAAAAGTCGTTCGAAGAGTTGTTTTTTTTTTTTTTTTTTTTTTTTTTTGAGTCGGAGTCTTGCTCTGTCGCCCAGGCTGGAGTGCAGTGGCGCGATCTTGGCTCACTGCAAGCTCCGCCTCCCGGGTCCACGCCATTCTCCTGCCTCAGCCTCCCGAGTAGCTGGGACCACAGGCGCCCGCCACCGCACCCGGCTTATTTTTTGTATTTTTAGTAGAGACAGGGTTTCACCGTGTTAGCCAGGATGGTCTCAATCTCCTGACCTTGTGATCCGCCCGCCTCAGCCTCCCAAAGTGCTGGGATTACAGGCGTGAGCCACAGCGCCTGGCCTCGAAGAGTTTTGCTATAAAAGAAACTAAAAAAGGGTAGTGGCAGCAGGGGACGTTGGATTGAAGTGCCAGCGGAAGTCGTTTGTAAGACAAGAAACATTAGCACGTGTTCATAAACTCGTGGGACTGATCCACTAAAATGGGCACATTGAAGAAGCAGGGAGAGGGGGCCTCACTGCTGTTAGATAGAACAGTCTCTGAGTGGTCAGGAGGGGAGGGGGCCAGCAAGCCCATGGAGAGATTGGCCTGGGATCAGAGCAGAGACACTTCCTCTGTTGTTAAAGGAGGGAGGCAGAGCATTCGGGTTCACAGGCAGGTAGCAGGGTAGGTTTGATGGTGAAAAGGTGAAGAAACAAGCCTAGAGAGATTAAATAACCTCCCCAAGATTATACAGCTAGTAAGTGGCAAAGTCAGGATTTAAATCCAGGGCTATCAAAGCCTGTGCACTTAACCTCTAAGCTAGATTGCCCTCTACCTAGCATCTAGCATGTGCCAAATAAATGCTACATGCATTGATTCATTAAACATTTAAATACCTACTGTGTGCCCCATTGTAATCACCCAATCGGTTCTTCCTGCCCACTGCACAAACAAAACCAATTCACTGAGGCCATTGCATGAAGAAAGAGTTTGACATGCAGCTGGCCACTCCATGTGGGAGATGGAGTTACTACTTAAATCAGTCTAAAAAATGCAGAGGTTTTTCCAGGATAGTTTAGCAGCCAGGGGTCTAGGGGAATGGGTGCTGCTGATTGATTGGGGATGCAATCATAGGGGTGTGGACAATGGTCCTCCTGTACCAAGTCCCTTGCTGAATGGGACCACAGGACTGATTGACAGGTCCAGGTGGAGCCATCAGTCCTTAGAAATGCAAAAGCCTGAAAAGACATCTTAAAAGATTAATCCTGGGTTCTACAATAATGGTGCTATCTGAAGGGGTAATTGTGAAAGTTGCAAATCTTGTTACCTTCTAAATAAGGGCTAGTAATCCTTTATGTCTACATCTTAGCAGAATTAGACTCCTCTCATCCTTCCGACTTGGTGACCTTTCATTAGTTTTACAAAAGTGGTTTAGTTTTGTGGAAGGGCTATTTCCATTTCAACTGTAAACTAAATTTCTCCCACAGTTAGCTCAGGCCAAGTCCAGGAGTGATCAAGGGCAGTTGGGAGGTTAAAGACAAGATGAGGGTTGGTTAGATCAGATCTCTTTCATTGTTGTAATTTTCTCACTGTTAAAATTTTCTCAGTGTTATAATTTTTGCAAAGAGGTTTTACCATCTATAGAGCTGTGCTAGAGATAGGAAGACAAGTTAGACCATCCTTGCCCTCAAGGAACTTTCAGTATAATAAAAGGAGATAAGTAAGTAGTATAATGAAGTAACAACATAGGTTAGCCAAGAGAGATATTTGCATGGTGCTCTGGAAAATAGCAAGAACTATAGGAATCGGAATGTCACTGGGCAGAGTCCTAGAGAGTGAGGGGTTGTTGACCCTCAGAGTGGAGCAACAACATGGGCAGTCACAGAGGAATCCACAAAAGCTTAGGGAGTTACATATTCTTGCTCTTTTTTTTTTTTTTGGCACACTTTTCTCCCTTTTTTTCCTTTACCCTTCCTCTACCTTCTCCCTCTTTTCTTTCTCTTTCCAAACCCTACTTCCCCATCTTCACTTCTAGAATAGGTGGCAGTCTATCTGTCCGCTCTGGGCGTCACACAAATAGTCATGATAGCCCACCCCCTAGGAGCAGATAGCAAACATCATAGTGGGATGGTGCTTCAGGACTGCTGAAAAGAGCCATTGTAGTGTGACTGTTGTGTAAAGTGAGAGGGGGTGCTGAAGGAGGGATGGCTGTCTACAGGGTTCTATTTCATCAGCAGTCCTAGCATTGAGAAAAATAGAAAAGTCATTCTCCCTTTTCCCTCGGGCACTTTCTCTGTACACAAATTTATTACTCAAAAATGGCAAGCCATTCACAGCTTTTGTTTAGATCTGGGTGGTAGTAGTGTGGAAGTAAAGCTGAGGGAGTTTACCTCTTTATGCAGACTGCTTATCTTTAATGTCCTAAAGGCAATCGGACTTAGAAAAGGAGGGGGAAGCCCCCTTTTGTAACCTTTGCTCTCCACTTGCCCAACTATAATTTCTTTTTTTTATTTTTTGAGACGGAGTCTCGCTCTGGCAGCCGGGCTGGAGTGCAGTGGCGCCTGTCTTGGCTCACTGCAACCTCTGCCTCCCAGGTTCAAGCAATTCTCCTGCCTCAGCCTCCTGGGTATCTGGGATTACAGGCGCCCGCCACCACACCCAGCTAATTTTTTTGTATTTTTAGTAGAGACGGGGTTACACCATGTTGGCCAGGCTGGTCTCAAACTCCTGACCTCAAGTGATCCATCCACCTCAGCCTCCCAAAGTGCTGGGATTACAGGTGTGAGCCACCATACCCGGCCAATAATTTCTTTTTATAACTAGGATCCTTATAATTTAGTCCTTTCTTTTTATCTCTTCTCTTGGTTGATTTATTAGGTGTGTTTTTCTTATCTTGCTAGCTTTATCAAAGATATCAAGTTGCTAGAGAACTTTGTTTTCCATAATAGAGAAAGTTTAATCTTTTAACTGGATTAGAAATAAGCAAGATCATAGAATTTTAGATTTAAAGTGGCAGAGAAATCATTTATGTCCACATTTCCTACATAGGAAAGTGACAGCCAAAGAGGGTAATCATCCCTGCAAACTGGTTATTAGCAGAAATTGAACTTCTAGAAGGCAGGTGTCATTTCCTCATCTGGTCTCCAGTGCTCTCTCTGTTACACTGTTGCTCTGTTATAACTTGTGGTGAAAGCTATTCTCCCGAATAATGTTGACTTCCTGTTGGTTTGGTGAACCAAGTCGCAATCTTTATTGGGTTTAGGTAATAGGTTGTAATGACTGAATCACTCAGTGCTAGGCTGTCTTGTGTGTCACTGCCATTCTGTGTGCTCATGGTGGTTGTCTGGTGAGGCCCAGCTTGGGGCAGGGTTGGTCGGCCAGGACTGGAAACAAAGAGGGAATGGTGGTGTTGGGGTGTACACGGCTTGCCTCAGTAGTGATCCACTTTTGAATTAGGCCAGGATAGTGTCTATTTGTTTATTTACTTGGTTTGAGGGAAATTAAGATTTACTGTGTTTTGAGATATTCTTCTTAGTCTAGTGACATGAAATCAAACAGATCTGGGTTCAAATTGTAGCCCTGCCATGTACTAGCTTATGTGATCTTGGACAGTTATTCACACTGCCAGATTGTTTCTTTATCTGTGGTAAAACAAGTATAATAAATACCCTCCTAGGAGGGTAGTGAAAATGGAAAACCTCTACCAACTTCCTAGTGCTGATCATAGCCCATAGTACACACTGAAAACATGGTAGCTGCCAGGGCTGTCACTGCTGCTGCTGTTGGTTGAGGAGGTACAAGGCACCAGAACAAGTGGACATCAGAAGGTTTGACAATATAGAGGTTCATTCAGGCCCAGCGCGCCTGTAGTCCCAGCACTTTGGGAGGCCCAGGTGGGCGGATCACTTGAGGAGTGATCAGGTCAGTAGTTCAGGAGTTCGAGACCAGCCTGGCCAACATGGTGAAACCCCTCTCTACTGAAAAATATGAAAATTAGCCGTGTGTAGTGGCAGGCACCTGTAATTTCAGCTATTTGGGAGGCTGAGGCAGGAGAATCTCTTGAACCCTGGAGATGGAGGTTGCAGTGAGCCAAGATCATGCCACTGCACTCCAGCCTGTGTGACAGAGTAAGACTCTGTCTCAAAAAATAGGAAATAAAAGAAGATTTGACAATCTAGAGTTTCATTCGAGCTGGGCACGGTGGCACATGCCTATAATCCCAGCTACTAGGGAGGCTGAGGTGGGAGTGTGAATAACCTGTCCAAGATCACATAAGCTAGTACATGGCAGGGCTACAATCCCTTGAGCCCAGGAGTTCAAAGCTGCAGTGAGCTTTGATCATACCACTTCACTTCAGCCTGGGCAGCAGAGCAAGACCCTAACTCCAGTAAATAAATAAAGGCTTATTCAGTAAGTCAGTAAAGAATCCAAAAGGAACCTAGTAGCACATCAAGTATTTGAGGAAAGGAAAAATAAGTTGTGAGGGAAGATAGAAACATGGATTGTTAAAGCTGTAGGGGCCAGGCATAGTGGCTCATGCCTGTAATCCCAGCACTTTGAGAGGCCGAGGTGAGTGGATCACTTCAGGTCAGGAGTTTGAGACCAGCCTGGCCAACATGGTGAAATCCCGTCTCTACTAAAAATACAAAATTTAGCAGGGCATGGTGGCATGCACCTGTAATCCCAGCTACTCGGGAGACTGAGGCAGGAGAATCACATGAACATAGGAGGCGGAGGTTTCAGTGAGCTGAGATCGCGCCACTGCACTCCAGCCTGGGCTACAAGAGTGAAACTCTGTCGCAAAAAAAAAAAAAAAAAAAAAAAATGCTGGGAGAATCAGAGGAGTCATTGTGGCCGACTGCCTCATTTTATTGACAGGTAGACTGAGTCCCAGAGAGAATTAGTCATTATCCAAGAGTAAACATCTAATTATTAACAAAGCATATAACCCAGTTCTTCTCAGGGTTCTGGATATTATTTCACAAATAAAGTTTAAGTTCAAGGAATCATTCCTAGACATCCAATGAATGACCAGACAGTAAAAAAGTCATCTTATTAAGGCCTGTCTCTTAGCACGTTTCCCCTGCTCAAAACCTCATGACTCTTTGCTTTCCATTGAATAAAATAAATGTCATTGACATCCTCTGGGGTCCACCCCAACCTATCTCTTCAGTCTCCTCTCTTATTTACTACGTATTATATCCTTCAGATTATTGCCCATTTCTTAGTGCTCCATATGTGAAGTCTGCAGAGATCCTGCTTCTCCCTGAAGTCACTGTTGACATCCGACCGCTTCCCTGAAGCCTCCACTTGCCATACCAGGGGCTTTGCTTTGGTGCCATTGCTGTTTGTCTTTGCTCCATAGCACTGATCACATTCGATCTTCCTTTAAGCGGGTTGCTTCTGCATTGTAAGAGGCAGGGACTCACTTGTTCATCTTTTTCTCTTCCACAGTGCCTCCTCTGTGATAGGTAACCAGCTAATGTTTGTTGATTTAAATAGCCATTTACCTTCCTTTTTCATTTCTGTCTTCATTTTCCACTTCTTAAATATGTTGTATGAGTTAACTAGAAAAGAAGTTTAAGAAATTAATGTTTTTGATGCTTCCCTGGCATGACAAGTATCTGGGAAAATGTGAAAGCATACCTAACTCCATTCTGGGAAGAGTGTTTACACTATAAAATCACCTACTCTCCAGATCAAAGGAAAAGGAAGTACTTTTTCTTCCTTCAGTTGTATGACTGTCTGCAGTTGGGAGCTTGAGCAGCTTGAGATTAGAGTATACACTAACTGGTGACTTGAATTCCAGAAAACCAAAGCACTCAGAAGAGTCCTGCCTCTAAGTTAAGGGGTGAAGTCCTGAAAGGTTTTGGATGTTCATGGATTAGAAAGGTGGACTTGGAGGATGGGGAATGGAGGTCCAGCTTGAGCTGCATGGGAAGGAAAGCATTTGTTTATACCCCTGGTGGCTTACTAAAGGATTAAAGAGGCGGGGGAGACTGATATGTGACCTGACCTGGACTTCTGAAGTGGGGGCTGTTTCTCTTTCACACGACTTTTCCTGCAAAACCTTTAGAGCAGCAGAATGCCTCTATCTTCAGCAAGTAAAGCAGCCAAGCCAGTTTGACCAGCTTGAGGGAAACACCAAACAAGCTGGCAACTCCAATCACATGCATACTAGTTACTCATTATCTGCTGGCCTCTGGAGAAAGATAGAGTAGCTCGCTGATTGGATCCTGAGGTTGAAATAACTCCACTTCTTTCTGTGCTCTGACCAGAGCGACAAGAAGAGCGCCTGGAATGCTTGGGAGACATTTTAAGCAGGACAAATCCAGCCTAAGGCTAGTCTGCACCTGTCCACAGCCCAGACCAGGCCCATGGAAAAGAAAAGTAAAACCTTTTTCTTTAAGCACATAGAATATGTGTGAAACCCACAAGGCTAGAAAAGAAAGTGAAGTGGAGGAAAAAAAGCACTGGGACTCCACCTGGGAGTATGAAGACTACGGGAGTGTATGGAAAAGGAACCTTACGGTGCCGGATGGACTCTACAGAGAAAATGACTTGGATCCCAGGTACTGGGCCAAAGGGCAGCATCGGCCCTACAGAAAAAGGGATTGTGGATACTGGGATTTTGAGCAGAGTGAACTAACCTATGTGGACTGTGGGGAAGCATATGAAAGTGGAAAGGGCTGTGTGTACCACGGAGGTCATGATGGTTATAGGAGTCCAGAAAATGTAGATTCTGAGAGTCCCAGCCCTGGGACGAAGGATAATTCGCCCACGAGAAGCCTAGATGTGACCTCAAAAGCTGGTGGATATGGGGAAAATGGCTACCCAGACTGTAAGAATCTGAATTATAATCCTGAGGACTCTAAAAAAGCTGAACAATTGACTGATCGTAGGGGTTTGGATGATTCTTCAGCGAATTTAGGTCAACCTCAGTTGTGGTATATAGACCATAGGAATGTTAATCATAATCTTGAGGATTGTCAGAAAACTAATTTTTATAATAGAGAACACAGCAATTTATATCATGTTCCTGGGAGTTATCCTAATGGGCAGCCTGTGAGCTTTTCAGATTTGAATGGGGTCAAGGAAGATAAAGAATTTATCAAATACCATGAAGGAGACAGGAATGTTTATCAAAATGACAACATGTATCCCAAAGCTAAGACTCATGTCATGGATCAGGGTAATTTTGATACAGAAAATGAAGGCTATGATGCTTTATTTGCAAACTGTGCATATAAATCCCGTAATTCCAGAGGAACAGATTATCTCCATCAAATGGAGAATTCGGAGTATAATGGCATTGACATACCAAGAACGAAAGCACGTGGGGGCAGCAGGATCCTTCTGGATGGTCTGCAGACTCAGTGTACCAGGGGAGACCAAGGAGGACGTCATTTGGGGATTCCTCAGAGCTTGTCATTAGAGAAGAATATCTGGCATTTAGAGGAAGAGAGAAAATTAAATGGCCCAGAGACTTGGAGAAGGAATAGTTGCCTCCGCCGCACAGCACCCAGCACCCTCAGGCGCTCAGAGTTCGTGCAAAACAGGAAGAAAACCCAAGGTATGAACTCAGCCAGCCTTCTTAGGATAAAGCATAAAAATAGATTTAAAGGGTGTTATACCAGGTAGTAGGAGCACTTGTGTTCTTAAGGAACCCGGGCCCTGAACTTCTTATCAAGTGCACCTTGGGTGAGAACAACCTTAGAGATTTGATTACTTTGGAAGGTGTTGTACAGAGCAAGAGTATATACAGTGCTAAAAATATGCAACATTTGGACAGCGCTCTCATGGGAGCTTTTATTTACTCTTCTTGTTTTTTTCAGTTGTCTCTAATCTCAAGAGTCTTTCCTTTCTTACTTTCATGTTTTTGTTCATCTTGTGGGGGCAGCAAGTTTATTATCAGGATGTCAAGCTGAAATTCATTTTCCTGGCGTGTTTTTTTTCTCTCTCAGTCCCTGCACTTCTTTGGACATTAATGGAAAAGAAGACTTGACTTTATTTTTATTTATTTATTTTTTTTAAACAAGATCTCATTCTGTCCCCCAGGCTGGAGAACAGTGGCATGGTCATGGCTCACTGCAGCCTCAACCTCCTGGGCTCAAGACATCCTCCCACTTCAGCCTCCTGAGTAGCTGGGACTATGGGCACATGCCACCATGCCCGGCTAATTTTTTATTTTTTTGTAGGGGCAGGGTTTCATCATGTTGCCCAGGCTGGTCTTGAACTCCTGGGCTCAAGCGAACCACCTACCTCTGCTTCTCAAAGTGCTGGGATTACAAGCGTTAGCCACCATTGCCAGGCCTTAATTTTAGTTTTAATATTTTTTTTACTGCTCCTTTCAGAGCAGGGCTACCCCATAGGCAGTGTGCCCAGAGTAGCCCTGACTTGTTTTATCGATTGTTCACTCTTTGACATTCAGGAATCTTAAGTGAATGATGAGTACTGACACTCTTGTAGAAGCCAGAAGATTATTTCTAGCTTTCAAATCACTTCATGTCACTGAGCCTTAACTACATTATCTGTGAAATGAGAATATTAGGAGTCTTTTATCATGTAGAGATTATTTCTTTCTTGCCATTATGTCTTTTCTTCTTCAGTTCTCATAAGTGAACTTTATTTCTACTATGTTATTTTTATAATTACTGGACTCCCTGTTAAACCTTTCGTGTGTGTGTATGCTGTATGTTGTCTTCATGCCAAATAGCCTTTCTGGTTCTGGCCAATTTTGGGGTCCAGGCTGTGACCAGAGGATAAAGGTTAGTCAGAGAATGTGAATGATCTGGAAAATCCATCCCATACCCTCCTGGTAAGTGGAAAGTTTCTCGTCTAGGTCTCCTTCAGAATGGGCTGGCTGGTTAGATTTGTACTGGGAGGCACCACAGACTGAAATGATAAGCCTGCTGTGGTCCTGGAATGGCCAGTGGTTTACCTGGTGGTCCTCCAACATGGGCTTGACTTAGCTTGAATTTCCAGGGCACCATTTTGGACCTAACAGGCTCTTAACCTACACCTATAAAGACAAAAATGAAACCAAACCCAGCTTTAGTTGGGAGGCTGAGGTTTTTAGCAGCTAGTCATTTTTTCCTAGGTGCATTTTCTTTCTGAAATGATAGGGACTGGATAACTTCTAAATTCCTTCTTGATATTGGTTTTTGTATTGTTCCTCTTCCCTACCCCCACATCTGTTCCTTCTGTGAACTTTGTTTCCTATCTTTAGTTCCTTATTGTATTAAGCCTCCCAACTGCAATCAAAGTGTGTTTATTCTGTTGGACTTCACAGGAGTCAAACCCTTCTCTCTGCAGTGTTGTAATGTGCCCTCTGATCTCTCTGAAACCAGCTTGGTTTCACCCAGTGTCATTTCCATTTCTACAGCTCTCTGTATCTTTAAGGACTTAACTTTTGAAAGTATATTCATATTTAGTTCACCGCTTTTTGTACCCCTAATATCCTCCTTGACCTGTAACAAATTCTGTCTTTACTAGAAATCTTTCAGCATTCTAACATTTTTGTTAGCTCTCTCACGCCATCACCCTTCGTGAATATTACAAGGGAACACTGTGTAATTACACAAAGGAACATGCATCAGAGTTGGTCTGCCTCGAGTTCAAATCTCAGCTCCATTTACTAAATGGCCTTAACTTGACAAAAATTACGTAACCTCTTGGAACTTCGGATTCTCAATTTGTAAAGTGAAGATAATACCTGTTTCATAATGAGATAGGAAAATAAAACAATCACATATCTGGAACATAGTAGGTGCTCATAAATGGCCACTTCTTTGTGTTTTATCTGCCCACCTCCCTTCCCCTTTACAAGTTGCCCCACCCGCCTGTCACTTCCTTGAACCCAGGAGGCGGAGGTTGCGGTGAGGCGAGATCGCACCATTGCACTCCAGCCTGGGCAACGAGAGTAAAACTCCATCTCAAAAAAAAAAAAAAAAGGAAATACAGTAATCCTTATTTTGAGAGATTAGGTTCACCCTTTTAAATAAATAAAACCTAAGCACAGGCCGGGCGCAGTGGCTCAAGCCTGTAATCCTAGCACTTTGGGAGGCCGAGGCGGGCGGATCACGAGGTCAGGAGATCGAGACCATCCTGGCTAACGTGGTGAAACCCCGTCTCTACTAAAAAATACAAAAAACGAGCCGGGCGAGGTGGTGGGCGCCTGTAGTCCCAGCTACTCGGGAGGCTGAGGCAGGAGAATGGCGTAAACCCGGGAGGCGGAGCTTGCAGTGAGCTGCGATCCCCAGCACTCCAGCCTAGGCGACAGAGCCAGACTCCGTCTCAAAAAAAAAAAAAAAAAAAAAAAAACCTAAGCACTAACTACCTAAGTTTATTCTATTTGTCTTATTATTTTGTTTCATGAATTTATATCTTGTCTGTTAGAATAGATTCATTCACTCAGATGGAACTAACTTTAAAGACCATCTAGTTTAACTCCACTTGTTTTGCTATTCCTAAAGTTCCAACAGATGAAACGACTTGACTGAAACTACAGAATGCTTAGAGGACATTTCAGCTTTCCATATCCTTGCCCCAGCTCCCAGATGGAGCCTCCCTCTGTCGTCTAAGCTGTAGTTCCGTGACACCATTTTGGCTCACTGTAGCCTCCGCCTCCCGGGTTCAAGCAATTCTCCTGCCTTAGCCTCCCGAGTAGCTGGTGGTGTGCGCCACCACACCCGGCTAATTCTTGTGTTTTTGGTAGAGACGGGGTTTTACCATGTTGGCCAGGCTGGTCTCAAACTCCTTACCTCAGGTGATCTGCCTGCCTTGGCCTCCCAGAGTGCTGGGATTACAGGCGTGAGTCACAGCACCCAGCCTATAATTAAAACTTTAAACGATTATAATTTAGATCAATTGATTTTTTGGGGGGAAGGTGGGATAGTTGTAAACGATATATAAAATGTTATGAGAGCAAGTGGAAGGAATAAAAGTAAACCGCCTAATTAATATAAACTGAAGAAAGTGATTTTATAGAGTAGGATAGAAAAATAGCCAGAGGGTTATGTAGTTGAATAAATTTTGAACCATCACTGTAGTGTTAATGGAAATATAATGCAGGAAACGGCCATGCTTTTATGGGTAACACACAAAATCCAGAACATGCCTTCACGTTTAATAGAGAGCACTGGCTTGGGAGGCCAGTTTTGAATATACTGCTTTATGAACTGTTTGGTCTTAAACAAGTTATTTTATTTCTCTTTGCCTGTTTCCTCATTTGTAAAATGTGAACAGTATTATCTTGCCTCAAGAGTCTTGGTAAAATAGAACATCAGAGTGTGTGTGTGTGTGTGTGTGTGTGTGTGTGTGTGTGTAGAAAATAGAACTTTTCATGTAAAGATTTTTTAACCTAAAAATTTGCTTATCAAACAGTGATAACTTATCTGTAATTATTTTACAA
Source organism: Rhinopithecus roxellana (assembly GCF_007565055.1). Lineage (NCBI taxonomy): Eukaryota > Metazoa > Chordata > Mammalia > Primates > Cercopithecidae > Rhinopithecus > Rhinopithecus roxellana. Next base: position 73,442,228 of record NC_044559.1, read on the forward strand.
AAATTATCTTTGCCCTGTTATTTTACTTATGCTGCCTAAATATTAAAAAATAGTAACCCCACAGTTTTAAGCTTATCAGCATACCTCGCTAGGATTTAGTGTTTTTGGTGAGTGTTCAGAAATTGCGTTTGAGTTACTCCTAGTATTAAACTCACTATCCTGCCGCATAAGAAGTTGCAGACTCCGGTAATTTGGGCACTTGATCCTCATTTGTTATCCTGTTTGCCTAGATTGGGACCTGGAGATGAAAGAGGGAAAGGGAGGCTTTGAGCTAGGTCTCCAAGGTGGAATTTCTCCCAGCAGGGAGTTTACCTCAGGCTACTTGCCAAAATAGACTGGCATTACAGAGCAAAAGCCACCAGGAACGTTTTTCCTCTTGCTGTTGAGATTTAGGACCTAACTGTAATAGATTTACCTCTGAAGTTTGGTGATCCTGGAAGTCTGCTATGAGCGCTGCAGCTCTGGAAGTTTTACACAGAGCAGGATAAAATTTCTCCAAATAGTAAAGTAGGTGCTGGAGGAAAAGCAGTGGGGGTTGGGTGGGCTGGCCGGAGTATTGTGGTAACATGGAAAACCAGGGTTTGTGATTCCTCCAGGCAGGGCTGGGGAGGAGATGAGCATGTGTACAGAGAAATTGCCTCCTCTCAGGGTTTGCAGCAGAAAGACTGCTCTAGATGCGTTGCTAGGCAGACAGTTGTGTTTTTGCTTTCTTTTTTACATATTATTTCAACAACGTTTTCTTTTCCTTTTTTACTTACTTTTTTTTTTTTTTTTTTGAGACGGAGTCTTACTCTGTCGCCCAGGCTGGAGTGCAGTGGCGTGATCTTGGCTCACTGCAACCTCCGCTTCCTGGGTTCAAGGGATTCTCCTGCCTCAGCCTCCTGAGTAGTTGAGACTACACTACAGGTGGGCACCACTGTGCCAGCTAATTTTTGTATTTTTTTTTAGAGACAGCATTTCACCATGTTGGCCAGGGTGGTCTCGAACTCCTGACCTCGTGATCCACCAGCCTTGGCCTCCCAAAGTGCTGGGATTGCAGGCGTGAGCCACTGCGCCCGGCCCCTATTTTCTTCATCCATTTAAAGGGATTGATAGGAAAGAAACCTCAGATTATTAAAAGGTGAAGAACGTTTGAAATGGACTAACGGTAATTGGGGGCTGACTGTTAGAACATTCTCGTTTTACAGCAAATGTTCTTTTTTCTACTTTATTATTCTTTGTCATAGCAATATTATATATTCATCATAGAAATACTAGAAATGGGAATAAGTGAAAAGAAAGGAAAAAATCAGTTTCTGTCACCTTTAACACTTTTTCCAAATATGTGCATTTGAAATATTTTTCTCTTTTTAACAAAACTATAGTTCTTTCATAAACTTTTTTCAGCAATTCACATTAGATGTAGCCTAGGCTGGAGTACATTGACGCAATCTCAGCTCAGTGCAACCTCCATCTCCCAGGTTCAAGTGATTCTCCTGTGTCAGCCTTCGGAGTAGCTGGGATTATAGGCGCATGCCACCACAACCAACTAATTTTTGTATTTTTAGTAGAAACGAGTTTTCGCCATGTTAGCCAGGCTGGTCTTGAACTCCTGACCTCGGGTGATCCACTGCCTTGGCCTCCCAAAGTTCTAGAATTACAGGTGTGAGCCACTGTGCCCGGCCTTATAAGAGTATTTTATTATATGGACATGGCATAGTTTATTTTCCTGGGCCCTTTTGCTTTTTTGGTTTTTTATTGAGACAGAGTCACTCTGTCACCAAGGCTGGAGTACAGTGGCGTGCTCTCGTTCACCGCAGCCTCTGCCTCCTGGATTTAAGCAATTCTGCCTCAGCCTCCTGAGTAGCTGGGACTACAGGCATGCTCCACTGCTCTCTACCCAGACCCTTTTGAGGAAATTTTAGTTCTTTCTGTTTAGGTTGCTTCTAAACTTTTTAAAACATTAACCATCCCTGGATGAACGTATTTTTGTGCCCTTGTCCAATTATTTAGTAGAATAAATTCCTAAAAATGGGCTCCTGGGCTATAAGGTTTGATTTTTTTTTTTTTTTCAAAGTAGATAAAGTATTGAGGTTTGATTTTTTTTTTTTTTAAGTAGAAAAAGTATTAAAGTTTTAATTTACTCCCCTATCCCTCTTTGCCCTAGATTTTAACTTTCAAAATGAAAGGACTTGATAAAATTGGCCTTTCCCTTCATTTCACATAATTTCTGCCATAAATTACCTGGAATACTGTGGTATATTTGCTGTATATGACACGACTAGATTAGATTCTGTCTGAGGGATTTACTTATTTTTTTTTATTTTTTGAGACAGAGTCTCACTGTCGCCCAGGTTGGAGGCGCAGCCTCCACCTCCCAGGTTCCAGCAATTTTCCTGCCTCAGACTCCTAGGTAGCTGGGATTACAGGCACATGCCACCATGCCCAACTAATTTTTGTAGTTTTAGTAGAGACAGAGTTTCACCATGTTGGCCAGGCTGGTCTCGAACTCCTCACCTCAGGCGATCTGCCTGCCTTGGCTTCCCAAAGTGCTAGGATTACAGGCATGAGCCACTGTGCCCAGCGTGTCTAAGGGATTTATAATTTATGTTATATTGGGTGGCATTTTATAAATGCAATCATATTAATATGTGCAAATATGCTTAAACGTATCATTGTTCACAGTCTTATTGTGGGCAAACTGTGGCTCTAAATATGAGGTTAAATTGTGCTCTAGAATTGCACCACTTTGTTATTAGCTACCAGATGGCTACCAAAACTCAAAGGTGGAATTCCAGGTTAGAATGCATATGGTTTGCCTGCCTGGGAAAAAACTGGAGACAGAATAGCTGTTGGTCAAGAGCATAGACTCTAGAGCCAAGGTAGGTTCAGATCTCAGCTCTTCTACTTACTGGGGCAGTTACTTAACTTTTCTCCCTTCCTCATCAGTAAAATGGGGACAATAGGGTGTTATGAAGCTAAATTAATATTTGTAAAATACCTAGAACAGTGCGTGACACATGTAGTGCCATATAAATGTTTGTTTTCTTTTCTTTTTGACACAGGGTCTCTCTCTGTTGTCCAGGCTGGTGTGCAGTGAAGTTATCACAGCTCACTGCAACCTCAGCCTCCCAGGGTCAGGTGATCCTCCCACTTCAGCCTTCGGAGTAGCTGGGACTACAGGCACGTGCTACCACGCCCAGCTAATTTTGTTTGTTTTGTAGAGACTGAGGGTCTCACTGTGTTGTCCAGGCTGGTCTCCAACTCCTGGTTTCAAGTGATCCTCCTGCCTTTGTCTCCCAGAATGCTAGAATTACAATCATGAACCACTGTGCTCATTATTCATTTAACTAGTAACCTAGAGGGAAAGATTGATAGTGAAGATTTTATGAAATCTATAAGATTTTCTTTATAATCCACTGATTATTCTTTTGATTAAAGGGATAAACCTTTTTTTTTTTTTTTTTTTTTTTGAGACGGAGTCTTGCTCTGTCGCCCAGGCTGGAGTGCAGTGGCGGGATCTCAGTTCACTGCAAGCTCCGCCTCCCGGGTTCACGCCATTCTCCTGCCTCAGCCTCCCGAGTAGCTGGGACTACAGGCGCCCACAACCTCGCCCGGCTAGTTTTTTTTTTGTATTTTTTAGTAGAGACGGGGTTTCACCATGTTAGCCAGGATGGTCTGGATCTCCTGACCTCGTGATCCGCCCGTCTCGGCCTCCCAAAATGCTGGGATTACAGGCTTGAGCCACCGCGCCCGGCCGACCTTTTTTTTTTTTTTTTAAATTATTTTGTGCCTGTGAGGTTAAAAAGTATCAGTTAAGCTCAAGTCCTCATTGATCTCAACTTCTACCCCAAATCCTAGGTCCTTCCCTGAGACAAACTCTGGGATGAATTTGGTGTCTTTTCATTCCAGACCTTTCTCTGTACACTTACATGTTTTATATATGTGTGTGTGTGTGTATGTATATATGTGTATATGTATGTGTATATATATGTGTGTGTGTGTGTATATATATATATGTATTTTTTTGAGACAGAGTTTCACACTTGTTGCCCAGGCTGGAGTGCAATGGCATGATCTCGGCTCACTGTAGCCTCTACCTCCCGAGTTAAAGCGATTTTCCTGCCTCAGCCTCCCAAGTAGCTGGGGTTACAAGCGTGTGCCACCACACCAGGCTAATTATTTTGTATTGTTAGTAGAGATGGGGTTTCACCATGTTGACCAGGCTGATCACTCCTGACCTCAGAACCGGCCTCCCAAGGTGCTGGGATTACAGGCCTCACGTGAGCCACCACGCCCAGCCTATATGTTTATATAGAAATATATATGGGTTTTTGCAGATTTTCCTTTCTTTCATCTCTTTTCCCTGTTCTCTATTTTCTTATAAAATCATGCATTTTCTTAAAAAATTGTGGCATATTGTTGTGCACCTTTCTTCTCCCCTGCTTCATTTAAGTGTAAATGTTTGGAAGATGTGAGCGGGACATTCCAGTGAATCACTCCTGCCATCCCTGTTCCTGCTGTCCTGGGACCACCCAGCTGAAATCTGCTCTATGATAGCTTTAGGGTTCATTGACTAAAGGAGGGGGATGTTTGGGGTCCCTTGGTTAAGCTCTGGGTGAAAGACTGCAGAAAGAGGCCCAGGGGCAAACTAAACAGGCAACTGCTGCCCACTTTACAGTTTTGCCTCTTATCACAAGAGATGGCTGGGCCTTTGGAATTCTTGCCTTTTGAGGGAAAGAATTTCCCACCCAAAGCAACAACAAAAAGGTTTAGCATGGGGTAGAAAAGGAAGAGATAATAATCTTTGATTCAAACTCCTGAGGTGGAATTTCGAGGGTTTTAGGACTAGGAGAGGACACCAAATAGAAAGGCAGGTGTTGATCCCAGGTACTGCTGGGCCTGCTGGTGCACTTCTCAGTCCACTACGCTTAGGGTTCCAGCTCCATCCTTTAGGACGAACCCTGCTGTGATAGCCCGGGTGACTTGCGCGATTCATATGTAAATGTGGGAAGCCTGAGGGAAATGCCGACCCTATTCAAAGGATTTTACGGGGTTGTGGAGCATTCCAGAGCTCCGGGAGGATTCTACCCTGCCTGTTTCCCCTGAGGCCCACACCTCCACACACAGCCAACTCTGGGCGCTGCAGGTAGGTCCTGGGGTGTGGGAGCCAGCACAGAAGGAAGTGGAACAGGCAGCCTCTTCGTCCCCACTCAAGGGCACCTGTGATCTGGCCAGGAGCTCAAAATTTTCCCCATTAGAGAAAGAGCCAGCTTTCTGAGGCAAGGGAGGGGTGCATGGCTCTACTCTTTAACTCTGAAGTGTGTGTGATGGAGTTGTGGAAAGTCGTGGGCTAATGACTCCCTTCCTTAGAACTTCAGGAAGTGAGCCTGGTGATAATGTACTAACCGGAAAGGGTTGGGGGTGTCTTGAGAAGGAATGGAATCAGGACTTGGGATGGGAGGTAAGCCACAACTACTGAAGGAACCCCACAACGAATTGTTTTATCACAAGAAGTAAATTTGTGCAACAGTCCCAGCTCCTTTAACACATGCAGAGCTATCCTAGGAAGAAAGAGCTCATCTGCACATTTTATTGTTCTCATAGAAAAGTGGAATTTTAGAGTCTGCACGGGGCACTTGTCTGCTTGGTACATTTTGCCAAGTGCATTTACCATCTATCAGGTGCAGATGGCATATTCGGGCCCATTGTGGGAAAAGGACTGATGTTTGTTGGGTTATTACCTTGTTTAACTCCCTCAACTACTGTGCAAAGCAAGTGGTATTATCCTCGTTTTATAGATTGGGAAATTGAGGCCAAGAGATAAAAGTGGACATTTCCAGGGCTCCCCAGCTACATAGCGGGGAAGTGCAAGATTCAAAGCTTCTTTTTCCACCACAGCTGGCTGAGGGTAAAGGCCGCCTTCTCCCACTTTGTTGTCCGAGATACTAAAAATTTTATTTTTTTAGAGACAGGTGTCTCACTATATTGCCCAGGCTGGTCTCGAACTCTGGGCTCCAGCAATCCTACCATCTCAGACACCCAAAGCGCTAGGATTACAGGCATGTGCCACCACGCGTAGCCCAGATACTAAAATTTTAGAGCAGATATTTTTATTAGAATATATGTGGCATAAAGGAAAAAGTTTGTATTTTTTATTTCTATTTTATTTTATTTTTTGAGACGAGTCTCGCTCTGTCGCCCAGGCTGGAGTGCAGTGGCGCGATCTCGGCTCACTGCAAGGTCCTCCTCCCGGGTTCACGCCATTCTCCTGCCTCAGCCTCCCTAATAGCTGGGACTACAGGCGCCCACCACCATGCCCGGCTAAGTTTTTGTATATTTAGTAGAGATGGGGTTTCACCATGTTAACCAGGATGGTCTTGATCTCCTGACCTCGTGATCCGCCTGCCTCGGCCTCCCAAAGTGCTGGGATTACAGGTGTAAGCCACCGCGCCCGACCAGGAAAAGGTTTTTATACTTAACAGTCATTTCAAGCCAGACTTTCAAATTTGACTTAATCTTTGAAAACTCTCTTTGAGTGTTAATAAATGTTTGTGGCACCTGAAGGTCACCTGTATCTTCAGAAATACCTTGGGTTGCCAGGAGCAGTGACAACATGCCTGTAGTCCCAGCTACTTGGGAGGCTGAAGTGGGAGGATCGCTTGAGAACCCCAGGAGTTCGAAACCAGCCTGGGCAACAGCCCCCTCCTTCAAAGAGAGAGGAAGAGAAAGAGGAGAAAAAGAAACACCTAGGGTTTTATTAGAATTGCAGATACCCCAGTCCCACCCAGATTTGCTGAATCTGAATCCCAGGGGTGGTGTCCAGGAAACTGCAGTTTAGTGAAAACATCCCACAGAGGTTTTTAGTTTGGGGTTTTAAAAATGTTTGGGGTTTTAAAGGCTGCTCAAGAGTTTATAAACCCCATTTTCATGGGGGGAGGGGAAGGCATGCTGGTAGTTTAAAAGAATTGTTATTGTTTTTATCCATTTTAAGGAAATAAAAATCTAATCCATAGGCTGGCTGGCTTCTGATTGATGAATAAGTGCTTGCTGGTACTTTGTGCTTTCAACTACTATAATTAGTAGAATTTTGATTCTCAGGAGAGTACACAATGGTTTCCAGGGAGTTTTTAAGATTTGCAGCAAATAAGTCCCTGACCTTTTCTCATTGAGATTCCAGACCGGGGAAACCAAATGGTGCAGGATTAAGTACACAGGATTTGGATTTAAATATATTTAGGTTCTAAATCCACAACTGCCATTTACTCACTATATAACCTCAGACAAGTTTGTCAGCCTCTCCAAACCTGGATTTTCTTGCCTATTAAATGGGAGTAATAATACCTGCTTAAAAATTCTGATGTGGGTATAAAATGAGTTCAGGGATATAATCTGTAAAGTACCTGGCATGTGATAGGAATTCAGTAAATGTTCTCCTTCTCCAGATCTTTTTAGTCTTGTATTTAAAATGAGTTTCTATTCTCAACTTGGCACTAATGAGACCAAATTTGGGATTGAGAGTCTGTTGCTTTGAGATGACAAAGAAAATTTAAAACAAGGCTATTAAAAATAAATTTTACATGTAACACAATGAATTTAGAATCATAATTGAACACTGATGAAATGAGGGTTATGCTTCAAGTTTTGCCATTCATGCTACCAAAAAGTTCAAGAAAGAGCCTTTTCTGTGTTTTTAAAATTTTGTTTTGAATAATATCAAATATACGGAAAATTGCAATAGTACAATGAAACTCCTGTATACATTTTATACAAATTCACCAATATTTAACATTTTGCTGTTTTTATCTCATTCTCTCTCAATCCCCACTCTCCACATGCAGTTTTTTTTTAATGAACTAAGAGTACATTGCATATATCGTGCCCCTTAATAAGTTTCAGTGTGTATTTTGTATGAAAATGGATTTTTTTTGAGACAGAGTCTTGCTCTGTCTCCCAGGCTGGAGTGCAATGGTGCAATCTTGGCTCACTGCAACCTCTGCCTCACCCTCCTGAGTAGCTGGAAATACAGGCAAAATACAAATTTTTGTATTTTTAGTAGAGATGGGGTTTCACCATGTTGGTCAGGCTGGTCTTGAACTTCTGACCTCAGGTGATCCATCCGCCTCAGCCTCCCAAAGTGCTGGGATTACAAGCATGAGCCATAGCACCTGGCCGGACTTTTTTTTTTTTTTTTTTAACCTGGACTAGAGTGCAGTGGCACAATCTCAGCTTACTGCAACCTCTGCCACCCAGGCTTAAGCCATCCTCCCACCTCAGTCTCCTGAGTAGCTGTGACTGTAGGTGTGTGCCAGTCCATGCCCTGCTAATTTTTGTATTTTTTGTGGAGATGAGGTTTCACCGTGTTGCCAGGCTGGTCTTGAACTCCAAGCTCAAGTGATCCACCAGCCTTGGCCTCCCAAAGTGCTGGGATTATAGGCATGAGCCACCATACTTGGCCTAAAATGGTGATTTTCTGACTCCATTATTTCTTCTTATTTATCAGCTGACATTCTACCATAAGAAAGGGCTTTCTCTTCTCCCCCCTTTATTTATTTACTTATCTGTTATCAATATGAACGTACAGATTATTTTATTCAGTGAAATAATCCATTGTTGTGCTTTTTCATTTATACTCAAATTGTGCCAGATTGGCCAGTGGGAGCCCCTTCAAGCTGGCTTCTGTGCCCTTTGACCTGTCCCCACAATGTTGTTGAGTACTTCTTCACTTTCTTCCACATTTCAGGCTCAGATATACCTTCTCTGCCCCAGCCCTGGAATTAGCCATTTCTCCAAAGAACCCTGCCTCCTTTTAGTGGAGAATGGCATCTAGAAACCAGAATTTGGGTTGTATTCTAAAACACTGCAATTACTCAAGTTTTTTGTTTTTGTTTTTTTTTTTTTTTTGAGACAGGGTCTCTGTCACCCAGTCTGGAGTGCAATGGCACTATCTCATGTCACTGCAACCTCTGCCTCCTGGGTTCAAGTGATTCTCATGCCTCAGCCTCCTGAGTAGCTAGGATCACAGGTGTGTGCCACTATGCTTAGCATTTTTGTATTTTTAGTAGAGACCGGAGCTTGCCGTGTTGGCCAGGCTGATCTCGAACTCTTGACCTCAAGTGATCCGCCAGCCTTGGCCTCCCACAGTGCTGGGATCATGGGCATGAGCCACTGCACCTGTCCCAGAATTCCTGACTTTTGAGAGAAAGCAGTGTGGAAAATTTTTTGGAGAATAAAATCTGCTGTGAAGGCCGACTTTCCATAAGTAGTTTGAACACTTGTGTTTTTGCTTCTTAAATCTGGGTTAAAATATTCCTGTAATTATACTCAGACTTACTAGTATATTTACATACCAAATTTGTAGTTGTTTAATTGGATCGTGAGGAATTTGATAGAGACTAAGCAGAGACTGATTGTTTCACTGTTGTTCTTTTCCGTTGCTTATTACCGTGTTTAATGCTCATTTCAGATGAACAGATGCTGTTCCATGTTTATAAATAACCCTCATCCTATGTATCTAAGTAATAGATAATTGTAAAAGCTAATGACAGGATACATATTTGTTTTTATTTTTGGAATAATGCAGTTTAGATTTTAGAGATTCTTATACTTGAAAATACCATTGATAAGCTCCATGTTTATAGTAAGTTTGTATCTACTAGGACATTTGAGGTAACAAAACCTGCTTGTGAGTTTTGGTTAAGGTTTTCATAGGGAAAATCTAAACCTTTTTTTTTTTTTTTTTTACCTGTTTCATTATATGCTAATGTTAACCTACCATTACAGTGACTGGAAAATGATAGGTCCTATAATTATCCAGTTCTCAGATGGATAATTTAATTTGTTATTTTTTATTTTACCCTTAGTTGGCATTGTTTTGTGCTCCCCATAATATTCTGTTTAATGTGCTACATCTGTATTTTGAACTTCCAGCTTGTTATTTCTGGTGCTTTGATCATGGACCATGTTTTATATCTGATTAAGTGAAAGCAAGTCTTTATAAGGTCAGACCCCTCTAAACCTCTTTTGCAAGGAGCTTGTAGACATTCTTTGTTCACTCAGTGGGCTAGCTACTTCTTTTTAGGACACATGCTCAAAATGGTATTGCACAGGTTGGAGTTCTCTCTGCAGTGATGGCTTTCTAAGCACTTCAGCTGTCCCTATTTACAACTGACATGTGCGATCTGATTTCCTGAGGGTTGACAATAGTGAGACCTTTGGTTCTCAAGGAATGTGTTCTCTTTGCCTCAAACTGTGGAAGGGTCCTGCTTTTACACTCAAAGCTGCTAACCAGTTCTCTTTTCCCTTCTAGAAATGACGCTTCTCTCCTCCCAGTCTTCACTGGTGGCCCCTTCTGGGTCTGTGTCTACCGAAAATCCAGAGCAGAGGATGCTGGAGAAGAGAGCCAAGGTCATAGAAGAACTTCTTCAGACAGAAAGAGACTACATTCGGGATCTGGAAATGTGCATTGAGAGGATCATGGTACCCCTGCAACAGGCACAGGTGGGAACTGGGAGACAGAGTTAGCTTGACCTTGAGTGTGGTCCTCCATGCCAGAAGCGTTAGGATATAGGAGGTTTCACCACAGATTTATTTGATTTGAAGTAGAAACTGACTGTGAATGCTACTGTTCTTAATCAGGGGCCTCAACATACGTGTGTCATCAACTTAAGCCTTCAGCATCTTTCACTTGTCAAGTCTACTGTTAACCTACCAGCCACTGCAGTCACTTCCAGGACTGCACTTCCTCCTGTTTCTGTGGCTCCTGAAAACAGTTCCAGGGAGTCTGAATCGTGGCCCTGCTGGAAGGCTGAGTGATGATATAACAAAGCCTAGGGGTGAGCGGTTACGTGACTCTAGTACCTGTTTATGTAGAGTTTATCCAGGAAACCCTTACTAACATGTGAGTAGGCTAGGGACTTTTCTGGATGCTGGAGGTAGTAAGAAAAGGGTAACAGTGTCCCGGGGTTGATAGTCCTTATTGCTTGTAACTTGACCAGCTGGGCTGGGCTTGGGTTTACACCCTTGGAGCATTCACTTCCAAGTCCTTCTGTAGCAGCTAGGCAGTGCCACGGGATGTTGGGCGTGGGTGGGAATTTGTATCCCAGTGCATTTGTAGACCAAATTGGTTCCATTATCATACTAAAGTGCTCATGGGGGTGGCAGAGAATAGTTGGATCAAGGACAAAGGATGACACTAAAGATAATGATGGATATTTCTAGTCTGGAAATTTCATGAACGTGAGTGAAGAAAGTGACCTTCAGCAATTTTTCTACAATTCTTGAAGAACTGTTCCTAAGATGATTGAAATACCATTAATCTCATTTCCGTGCATCTTCATGTTTTGTTTCCTTTTCTCAGGTACCAAACATTGATTTTGAGGGACTTTTTGGAAATATGCAGATGGTGATTAAGGTCTCGAAGCAATTATTGGCTGCTCTGGAAATCAGCGATGCTGTAGGTATGAGCTCCTGTGTTGTTTCAGAAGCAGCTTTTTAAAAAAACTTCATGCACATTAGGAAGGGGCCTTCTTGATACTGAGTAACTATGCCGCTGGGAACATACAGGTTTAGGTACTTAGTTCAGAGGTTACTTGTCCTCTGCTTGCTTTCTGTCTCATCCTAGTTTGGGGTAATACAGGATGTTAGCAATAGAAGAAGTTTTGGATGTCATACAGTACGATGTTTATTCCACACTCATGGTTGCAGCCCATTACTGGGTCATGAGATCAATTTATTTTTCAAGAAAATAAAATAGAAAATACCAGAATGCAGCCAGGCACAGTGGCTCACACCTGTAATCCCAGCACTTTGGAGGCCGTGGCAAGAGGATTACCTGAGGTCAGGAGTTTGAGATCAGCCTGGCCAACATGGTGAAACCCTGTCTCTACTAAAAATACAGCTGGGCGTGGTCATGGGCTTCTGTAATCCCAGCTACTTGGGAGACCAAGGTGGGAGGATTGCTTGAGTCCAGGAGGTTGAGGCTGCAAAGAGCTGAAATCGTGCCGTGAGCCACTACACTACCGCCTGGGGGACGGAGCAAGACTCGGTCTCAAGAAAAAAAAAAAGAAAATATCAGAATGCACTGTAAGTAAGTTTAACTACCAATTTTTGAAACTTATCTCTTTTTTTGACACAGGATTTTTACTCTCTCCCAGGCTGGAGTGCAGTGGTGTGAATTCTGCTCACTGCAGCCTCAACCTCCCAGCCTCAAGCCATCCTCCCCACCTTGGTCTCCCACGTAGCTGGGAATACAGGCATGTGCCATCACGCCCAGCTAATTTTTGTAATTTTTTTTTTTGTAGAGACAGAGTTTTGCCATGTTGCCCAGGCTGGTCTCAAACTCCTGGGCTCAAGTGATCCCCCCATCTCGGCCTCCCACAGTGCTGGGATTACAAGTGTGAGCCACCACAGCTGGCTGAAACTTTTATTTTCATTTCACATATATGTGTGCTGAGTCATAATTTAAAATATATTTGTGTGGGACATTGTCAAAATGTTTCTAAAACATTAATCTAGTTCTTATAAACAGGGGAACTTATTGGTTATCCATTGCTGTATAACAATTGCACCGAAACTTAGCAGCTGAAAACATTAAACATGTATTACCTCGCTGCTTCTGTAGGTCAGGAATCTGGAGGGGTCTCTGCTGGGTGGTTCTGGCCCGGGATCTCATGAGGTTGGAGTCAGTTGTTGGCCTGGGCTGCCGTCATCTGGGGCTCAGGGATCTGCTTCCAAGAAAGCTCACTCAGCTCTTCAGGCCTCAGTTTCTTGCCACATGAGCCTCTGCCTGGGCTTTCCTCACAACGTGGCATGAGTCATGAGTCACCTAGAGTGACCTGTGAGAGCGAACGAGAGACAGAATGAGAGCACGCAAGAGCAAGCATGCCTGAGACAGGAGCACAGAGTCTTCTATAACCTGATCTTGGAAATGACACAGCATCACTTCTGTCATGTTCTGTGGGTCATACAGACCAGCCCTGGCACAGTGTGGGAGGGGACATCCTATCATTTTGCTGCTTTATTGGAATCCTAATTACAAGAGGCTACCCCAGTTCCAGCCATGACACTATACACAACAACATCCAGCAGAAAGAGTGACCCCTGTGTCATTTTAAGACTTTGCAAACCTTTTCCAGAGCTCCCCGATCAGTTATCTTATTTCTCGTTGGCCAGAAGTGGGTGACATGCATGCAGCTAAGCTGATGGCTAGAAAGGGGAACGGGTCATGACACTGGATTACACTAGATGGAATTTACCTGACTCATCTGGGAGAAAAACGGACACAGGAATAAAATCAGGGTTCTGTCCCCTGAAGGGAGGAGGAAAAGCTCTGGGATGTTTTAGCATGGTTAATGTTTCCTGAATGTTTCTCTCACCACATACCCTCTCAAGATAGGTCCAGCCGGATCTCAGTTGTTCTCTACAATAGACAGCCCTCTGAGGTTTAGGTACTATTGTTTCTTCTTTTTTTAGACAGGGTCTCACCTTGTTATCCAGACTGGACTGCAGTGGCACGATGATAGCTCACCTATAGCCTCGATTACCCAGGTCAAGCAATCTTCTCACCTCAGCTCCCTGAGCAGCTGGAACTATAGGCATGCACCATCAGGCCCAGCTAATTTTTAAATTTTTGTAGAGATGGAGTCTCACTATGTTGCATAGGCTAGTCTTGGTTGCCTGGCCTCAAGTGATCTTTCCTCCTCAGACTCCCAAAATGCTGTGATTATAGGCACGAGCCACCACACACCTTTTTGAGACAAGGTCTTGCTCTGCTGGCTAGGCTAGAATGCAGTGGCGTGATCATGGCTCACCACAGCCTTGACCTCCCAGGCTCAAGTGATTCTCCCACCTCAGCCTCCCAACTAGCTTTTTCATTTTTAGTGGAGATGAGGTCTTGCTCTGTTGCCCAGGCTGATCTTGAACTCCTGAGCTCAAACGGTCCTCCCACACTGCTAGGTTACAGGTGTGACCTACTCTGCAGCTGGTTTAGATACTCTTTATCCTATTTTACAGTGAAGAGACTGACACTTAGTGGGAAGGTAATTTGCCCAGGTCACATGGCTAGTAATTGAAGGGACTGGCATTCAAACTCAAGCCTGTCAATGCAAATGCCATTAGCCTCTACACAAAATACAACTGTGTCTTTTGCATTTTCTGGAACAGTTAGAAAAACTGGATCCTGAGGTTCTTGCCCTTAGTCTAACCAGAGAGGTCCGGGAACTTGAGGAAGGAGACACACACATTGAGTTGGGCAGAAGGAAGTCACAGTGACCCAGTTTTAGTGTGATGGTGAAGCATAAACGCCAATGTATACGATTTTTTAAGGCACTTGAAGTAAGTATCTCTGGGTCATTTATTTGTATTAAGAAAGAAATGAGGTAAAGCTAGCTGCTATCTAAAAGGGCTTAATTATAAATTAAGTGGTTACTCATTTTTCTTCCAGTTTATTACCTGTTGTCGTGCCTGGGGCTCTCAGGTGGTTGGAGTTAAACCAGCTTCTGCAAGGCACCTTCTCCCCTTAGGTCTAATTCAAATCGGAAATGAGAGTCTTAGCATCTGTGTCTCTTATAGTGTACTATACCTTACATTATGACAGTAAACTGGGAAATGAAAGCAAATGTCCACAACCCCACCTCCATAAGATAGCACCTGCATTTATTTTTTCTTCTTCCCTTCGCTTCTTGTCCAAAGTCAAACAAGGAGTTGGGTAGCAGGCTTCAGTGTGTTGAAGACACAGAGAGGTGGTGGAGAGGGCTCGACACTGAAAGGCTGAGACCCAGGTGCGAGGACTAATTTTTAGAGGAGGAATGGTGGGTGGTGGGGCCTGAGGGAGCCAAGACTGACAGCACCATGCTGGTGGCTCTAGCAGAAGGCCAGGTGGTGCGTTCAGTGGGGGATTCACAAAGGACAAAGTCTGAAACACCCGATGAGGGAAGGCTCTGAGAAGTCCGTGAAGGGCAAGACGGGCAAAGGGCAGGTGACCGAGATAGAGAATGATCAAGCAGCACTGGGAGACTCTGGGTACGTGGTCATAGGTGGAAAAGACTGGCTTTACGTGATTTTAAACACATCCCATAGAGAGCTGTGTTGTTCATAATGACCCAGGATGTGTGTTTCTGTGTATGTCTGTGCTTAGTTTTACCATGTCCAATGTTTTCCTTTTCTTTTTTTTTTGAGACAGTCTCATACTGTTGCCCAGGCTGGGCTGTAGCAGTGTGTTCACAGCTTACTGCAGCCTCGACCTCCTGGGCTCAAGCGATCCTCCCACCTCATCCTGCCTAGTAGCTGGGACTACAGGTGTGTGCCACCACGCCCAGCTAATTTTTATGTCCGATGTTTTCTGATATTTTCTTTTCTATTGATCCGCTGGGCATGTTGGCTCACACCAGTAATCCCAACACTTTGGGAGGCTGAGGCAAGGCGGTCAGATCGTGTGAGCCCAGGAGTTCTGGACCAGCCTGGGCAACATGGGAAAACCCCATCTCTACAAGAAAAAAAAAAAAAAAGTCCATTCTATCTCATCAAAACAGTGCTGACTGTGACCTGTTAAGTATATTTCGTGACCCACAGTTTGAAAGAGATTAAGGTGTAGCTTTGCTAGTTTGTAATTGATGTAGAATAGGCACTATCGGGGAAGTTGAACAGCAAATTGAGTGTAAATCATCAGTCTGGATGATGAAGATTCTGAGAATGCAGCTAGGGAAAGGGCTGCGAAAAGAAGAAGGCAGACTAATGTAGAATGCTGAAACCAGATGAAGACATGGGTGGCTTAGGGATTCCAAAGTTGCTGTGAAGGCTGGGCGCAGTGACTCGTGCCTGTAACACTTTGGGAGGCCAAGGTGGGCGGATTGCTGAGCTCAGGAGTTCGAGACCAGCCTGACCAACAAGGCAAAACACCATCCCTACAAAAAAATAAAAAATTAGCCGGGTATGGTGGGGCATACCTGTAGTTCCAGCTATTTGGGGGGCTGAGGGCAGAGAATTGCTTGAGCCCAGGAGGTCGAGGCTGCAGTGAGCGGTGTTCAGCCTAGGTGACAGAGCAAAACCCCATCTCTTAAGAGAAAAAGAAAAAAAAAAAAAAGTGGTTGTGAAGATGAAAAGTGAGCCAGATGAAAAGTGAGCCAGCCCCACCCCCACTGCTGTGACTGGTAGGTTGCAGGAGTAGACAGAAGGGAAGCTTCTGGCCAGGTGCAGTGGCTTGTGCCTATAATTTCAGTAGTTTGGGAAGCCAAGGCGGGAGGATTACTTGAGGCCAGGAGTTCAAGCCCAGCCTGGGCAACATAGTGAGACCTCGTTCCTACAAAACAGCAATAAAATTACCCAGGTGTAGTAGCACACACCTGTGGTCCCAGGTACTTGAGAGGCTAAGGCAGGAGGAATCCTTGAGCTCAGGTGTTGGAGGCTGCAGTGGGCAATGGTTGCGACACTGTACTCTAGGATACAGAATGAGACCTTGTCTCAAAACAATTTTTTTTTTTTTTTTTTAAAGACAGAATCTCTCTCTGTTGCCAGGCTGGAGTGCAGTGGCACGACCTCTGCTCATTACAACCTGTACCTCCTGGGTTCAAACGATTCTCCTGCCTCAGTCTCCCAAGTAGCTGGGAATAAACCACATAGTAGTAGCTGTGACTTTGTCACCAACAGAAGTCACATGTTCCTATCACATTAGGTTGTTGCAAATATCTTGAAATTTCAGTAACCCTCAACCAGAGGCAGCCGATGTTACCAATGTGTGTCACTCCTCACGCTGTGACAGTATGGGGATTGTTAGACTCAGTGCTACATTTGGTTATTTAATGCCTTATAAAGAAGTATATGGCTGAGGCTCACGCCTGTAATCCCAGCACTTTGGGAGGCCCAGGCAGGTGGATTGCTTGAGCCCAGGAGTTTGAGACCAGCCTGGCCAACATGGCAAAACCCTGTCTCTACTAAAATTACAAAAATTAACCAGATATGGCAGCGTACATCTGTGGTCCCAGCTGCTCAGGAGGCAGAGGCGGGAGGATCACTTGAGCCTGGGAGGTAGAGGTTGCAGTGAGCCAAGATTGTACCACTACACTATAGCCTGGGCAACAGAGTGAGACCCTGCCTAAAACAAAATAAAATAAATAAAGAAAGAAAGAAGTATATAGGTTATATCATAAGTTGGGAATTTATCATTATAGGTATTTTAATGTAATAAACTTTGTCCATAGTCTTATTTATGCACAAAAATGTTAGAAACTGCTGCTGTAGAAGAACCCCGTCTCTACTAAAAATACAGAAATTAGCTGGGCATGGTGGTGTGTGCCTGTAATCCCAGCTACTCGGGAGGTTGAGGCAGGAGACTCACTTGAACCGGGGAGGCAGATGTTGCAGTGAGCCGAGACATACCATTGCAGTCCAGCCTGGGCGACAAGAGCAAGACTCCATCTCAGGAAAAAAAAATAAAAAAAGAAAGTAAGGGGGTCCTTGTGGGGTTTTCATTACACATTACATCCCTACATGGAGAACGCTCTCAGATGCCTGTCTTGGCGCGACTGCAAAGGGACTGGAGGCTCTGTTTCAGAGGTGTGTGTGTGTGTGTGTGTGTTCTAAAACAAATACATGAGCCTGGGCAACATGGCGAAATCCTCTCTCTACCAAAACTACGAAAAATTGGCTGGGCATGGTGGCATGCACACGTGGTCCCAGCTACTAGGGACCCGAGTCTGGGAGGTCGAGTCTAGTGAGTGGAGATTGTGCCACTGCACTCCAGCCTGAGTAATAGAGTGAGACTCTGTCTCAAAAACATAAAATAAAATGAATACATACATACATGGATGACATGGCTTTCTAAATTTTGCTTTAAATGATTACAACTTTAAGCTGTTAGATGGAAGTTTCTTACTATTTGATGGAGTCTTACTATCATTTCTTGTAATAGGTAGGATGTAGATGGTACTAAAGTTTGGCTGTGTACCTTACGTTTAGTATACTGAGAAGAAAGTTACTAAAAACACTGTATGTTTGTGTATATTCCAAAGGACCTGTGTTTCTTGGTCACCGGGATGAGCTTGAGGGAACATACAAGATTTACTGCCAGAATCATGATGAGGCCATTGCGCTCCTTGAAATCTACGAGAAGGATGAGAAGATCCAGAAGCATCTTCAGGACTCCTTAACAGATCTGAAGTAGGAGTTTTGACCACTTAACTTCCATCACACACAGTTCGTTAGTTCTCTAAGTTATACCTGTGTATATGCCTGGACTTGATTATGACATCTATCTTATTTTAAACATAAGATATCTATGATATATATCATTTAAATGATTTCCTGATTATATTTTTGTCCATGTGAATAAGTTTTATCTGTATGGAGTATTAGGTTAACATTATGAGGTTAAAAAGCAGCCAGGAGAGGATGGTTTGGTCCAGATAAACAGGAGCATAGGTGAGAAGACTAAATACAGGGTTGTTTTTTTTTTGAGACAGAGTCTCACTCTGTCACCCAGGCAAGAGTGCAGTGGCGTAATCTCAGCTCATCACCCAGGTCAGCATGCAGTGGCACAATCTTGGCTTACTGCAACGTCTGCCTTCTGGGTTCAAGCAATTCTCCTGCCTCAGGCTTCCAAGTAGCTGGAATTACAGGCACATGCCACCATACCTGGCTAATTTTTGTATTTTTAGTGGAGATGGGGTTTCACCATGTTGACCAGCCTGGTCTCGAACTCCTGACCTCAAGTGATCCGCTCGCCTCGGCCTCCCAAAGTGCTGGGATTATAGGTGTGAGCTACCATGCCCAGCCAAGGTATTCTTGACATCAGGTGAGATTGTCCTGGTCTTAGGGAAGCAAGGTATAAAGGTATAATGTATGGGTAAGTAGATCAAAGGGAAGTTAGGGGCTAAAATTTTTTTTTTTTTTTTTTTTTGAGAGACGAAGTCTCACTCTGTTGCCCAGGCTGGAATACAGTGGTGCTGTCTCGGCTCACTGCAGCCTCCACCTTCTGGGTTCAAGCGATCCTTCTGCCTCAGCCCCCCAGTAGCTGGGATTACAGGCACGTGCCAACATGCCCGGCTAATGTTTGTATTTTTAGTAGAGACGGGGTTTCACCATCTTGACCAGGCAGGTCTTGAATTCCTGACCACAGGCGTGAGCCATCACACCTGGCCAGGGCTAACATTTTTTGGTAGACTAAATATGTTACCATAGACATTCATAATCTTTTGTCATACATGATTTATGTTCCGAGAAGAATGTGAAACTCAGGATTCTCTCTCTAATAAGCTGTCTCTTTTCTTTTCATGCCCACTCTCTCTAATAAGCTGTCTCTTTTCTTTTCATGCCCACTGCCTTGTAGGAGCCTATACAACGAATGGTAAGTTCCATTGCTGCTTGATGTATGCACTCATTTCTTTTGTCGATTTTTCCTATCTCTTAAACAACTGTATTTTCTTCCTTTGTAGATAAACCTAGAAGTAGACTCACCTTGCTGGGTTTTTTCTCGTAGCATTTATCCCCAAGTGAACACTTCACTTATTTGTTTTTGCCTATCTTCTACCAGGGCAGGGACTTTTGGGGTCACTCTTAAATCCCCAGCACCTAGAATAGTAACTGGTGTTTATTAGATGAATACATGTTGAATGACTGAAATTGGAAAGTAGGGTAAAAGAACAGAGAGCAATATTTAGGAACAAATCCTGCCCATTGGCATATATTATTATGTAAAAAAATTTTTTTAAAGACAGGGTCTCACTTTGTTGCACAGGCTGGGCGCTATATTATTGATAGCTTGCTAAAGTCTTTTTTCCTTCTCCTACAGGGGATGCACAAATTACATTAACCTGGGCTCCTTCCTCATCAAACCAGTACAGAGAGTAATGCGTTACCCACTGTTGCTAATGGAGTTGCTGAATTCCACCCCAGAATCCCACCCAGATAAAGTGCCTTTAACAAATGCAGTGCTTGCGGTCAAGGAAATCAATGTTAACATCAATGAATATAAACGGCGAAAGGACCTGGGTAAGAACAGCACTATTGTTGAAAAGGAGGTATGCCCTTTGAGAATGCTTTTCTTCTCAAAACAGTTCATTACTTCACTAGAGTTGGACAAGGCAGGTGGTAGGTATAATAGGGCTGTGATAAAGAAATGGTGGTTGAATTTGGGGGAAATCTGATTTTTTTAAATTATTTTTTTTGAGACAGAGTCTCGCTCTGTCCCCCAGGCTGGAGTGCAGTAGCGCTATCTCAGCTCACTGCAACCTCCGCCTCCCATGCTCAAGCGATTCTCCTGCTTCAACCTCCCAAGTAGCTGGAACTACAGGCATGTGCCACCATGCCCAGCTAATTTTAGTATTTTTAGTAGAGACAGGGTTTCACTATGTCGGCCAAGCTGGTGTGGAACTCTTAGCCTCCCAAAGTGCTGTGATTATAGGTGTGAACCACTGCACCCGGCCCAAAATGTGATATTTATTAAAGGCAGAGTAATAAAAGCACAACTATGGTATATTGGAAATAAGGCATCTGTAATAAAATATATAGCAATAAGAGCCTTTCTCAAGAGATATGAAGACAGTGATGGGAAGTTTTATTCAAGCATGGGCAGTTTCCTTCTCAAATCATTTATGGAGCTCCTCTGGAGTCCATGCATAGACTTGTTTTTTCTACGTGTCTAATTGGATGTCTTACTGCCTCTACTAAAGCTAGGACTTCTTGTCTTTCAGAAGTCTCTAATCTGCTCACCTTTCTTGTCCTATCTTCCCTGCCCATGCCCAGTGACCTCTCTGGGTTGAGTCCCTCACTTCCCTTCCTAAAACAGTCAGTTGCCCACCCACCCACTCCTTCATAACACTGAATGCACTCATCAGGTCTCTTGAGGCCCTAACTTGAGCATTCAGTGAGTATATATAGCACAGTGACTGTGCTGAGCTGATTGATTATTCATATCCTTAAGATATCTACAATACAGTATAACCTTTTTGTCTTTCCATTCTTCTCCACACTTCAAAGTTATCTAAAATCATTTCTCTGCCTTCTACTTCAACTGTGTCACCCTCATTAGGATGGGATGTTAACTGTGGCTTCTAAAGCTCTCTGGTCATCCAGCCCTTTCCCTTGGTTCAAATCTCCTAATGCGATGTAGTCTCCAACTTCTACAACCAGGTATACCTTTTTACTGCCTCCCAGTCTTCCCCTTGCCACCCTTCTACTTTTATCTCTACACTTTTCTATAGGTTGTGCCTAATGTTTGACATGGTAATTAAATTACTGCTGTATAGCATTTTTTTTTTTTTTTTTTTTTTTTTTTTTTTTTTTTTTTTTTTGAGGCAGAGTCTCGCTCTGTCCCCCCGGGCTGGAGTGCAGTGGCCGGATCTCAGCTCACTGCAAGCTCCGCCTCCCGGGTTTATGCCATTCTCTTGCCTCAGCCTCCCCAGTAGCTGGGACTACAGGCACCCGCCACCTCGCCCGGCTAGTTTTTGTATTTTTAGTAGAGACGAGGTTTCACCGTGTTAGCCAGGATGGTCTCGATCTCCTGACCTCGTGATCCGCCCGTCTCGGCCTCCCAAAGTGCTGGGATTACAGGCTTGAGCCACCGCGCCCGGCCATAGCATTTTACTATGGGAGACGATTGGATATCAATATCTCATTTGTGTATGGCACCATTTAAGATGGCCTTACAAGTATTGCTTTCTGCATTTTACTGAAGAGGAAAATGAGAGTCAAGGTAAAATGACTGATTTAACGCCATACCTTAAGTGACAGACCCAGGCATTGACTTCAGATTTCCTTAAGTTCTTTCCCTTAACACCCTCTGCTGTTTTCCTCCTTGTCTCTGACCCCTCTCCCAGCTGCCCATTGTCTCTCTACTGTGCTTCAGATATCATGTCTGTACATAAATCATTATTTGGATTATTATTTTGTTATAAGCTCATTGAAGACAAGCACTAGCTCCCGTTTGGGTGTTTGTCTCATTTTATGGCTCATTTTGCAGTATGTCATGCTGAGGAAAGTGCTTTTCTGACTTACTCCCCTAGTCCTCAAGTACCGTAAGGGTGATGAAGATAGCCTTATGGAGAAAATTTCCAAACTGAACATCCACTCTATCATCAAGAAATCCAACCGAGTTAGCAGTCACCTGAAGCATCTCACTGGCTTTGCTCCTCAGGTGAGATCCCCGTCCTGGAAGGCTTAGCGCATCTCTGACAGCTTTTCAGGGCTCCATGAGACAGCCTGCCTGGCGTCAGTTGGTATGGTTCCCTTCCTTGGACGTCCTCTGGTTTTGCGAGCTGGTGGAGACAGGGCCCTCCAGCTGCTGGTTACAAAGGCAAATTAGAGGGTCAGATCAGTCGACATGTAATTAACTATGGTAGTTTTCACCACCTCTAAGGAGCTTATAATTTATTTGGTGGGACAAAACTATAGTTGTAGACTTATTAAGCTAGCAGGAATTTAAGAGATCACCTAGTTGGATACATGATGTTACAAAGAAGGAAACATTAAGTGTAAGAGATTGAGTGGGCTGAAAAACAGACAGTTTATCGGCAATGCTGAAAGTTGACCTGAAGTCACCAGGCATCATTCTGCTCTACTATATATACAAGGTACAATTAATGGAAAATATAAGCCAGAAAATAGTCCATTGCTAGGTTTTGTACTTTGTTCTCCAAATGCTATAGTATTTTAGAAAAACAGGAGTTCCGTGACAGCAAGAGTCATGTTGACCTGAGCCTTATAGGAAGGGGGCAGGTATGCCATAGGGAGGGAGAGAACCTGCCAGGCAGGGGAACCTCATGAGGGACAGGCCTAGGATCAGCAGACATGGCAGTGCTGGGGTGAAGAGGGCAGCCTGGCCAGAGCAGAGGGCTTGCAAAGAAGGTTTAAAGGAGGACCTGTGTGTATTTTGGAGGTCTTTTGAAACCACGTGCAGGTGTGTAAATCAATTCACTATGATTCCAGGAAACATTAAAGGTTTAAAATTTGAATAAAAGATGTTTTTAAGAAAGCTACTTTTGGCCGGGTGTGGTGGCTCACCCCTGTATTCCCAGCACTTTGGGAGGTCAAGGCCGGTCAATCACCTGAGGCCAGGAGTTCAAGACTAGTCTGGCCAACATGGTGAAACCTCGTCTCTATTAATAATACAAAAATTAGCTGGGTGTGGTGGCACAAATCTGTAATCTCAGCTACATGGGAGGCTGAGGCAGGAGAATTGCTTGAACCCGGGAGGCAGAGGTTGCAGTGAGCCAAGATCACGCCATTGCACTCCAGCCTGGGCGACAAGAGCAAAACTCTGTCTCCGCAAAAAAAAAGAAAGCTACTTTTGCCAGTAGGATTAAAGGAACGTCCAAATTTGCTAACAGCACTTGTTTATTTTTGAACAGATAAAAGATGAAGTATTTGAAGAAACAGAGAAAAACTTCCGAATGCAAGAAAGATTGATTAAGTCTTTTATCCGAGACCTGTCTCTCTACCTCCAGCATATCCGGGTGAGCGTCAGCATCACTCTAGTTAGACTCACATACAATGTAATTCTGGCCCCTTTCCTGTTCATCTATCATATTGTTTAATGAATGCTGAGTAATCTAGACTCAAATCATCACTATTATGCGCCTGCATAGTTTTTGTTGAGATGCCAATAGGTCATTTAACAGTTAACAGCATTTAGATCAATGTTGTCGTATTCATTTCAAAGCAGCCCAACTTTTTCCACCCTCTTTTTGGTCTTCGTCACCCTTCGTCCCACACACACCTTATTTTTCTTTTTACTTATTACAGTTCACTTTGTCAAGACCAGTTTGAAAATCAAATATTGAATACAAAAGCTAGGAAGCTGTAAACAGGAAACGTAGACAAGAGAAAGAACAAGCAGTGAATATGAGTAAGAGAATGTTCCTGTGGGGTATGCTTTCCGATCACTTCAGCTCCCAATTTGTTAATATTCAGTTGCTATAATAAGGCCTCTAAAGGTATTAGAGCCATAAATAGCTTTGAGATCTAGAGAAGCCAAGGAGATCAGGTGAGCCTAGGTCTTTCCTTGCCTCAAGCAGTGCTTCCTCCCTGAGGTCAGAACCAGGACCAGCATTCCTTCTATTCTTGTCTCTAATTTCTCTGTTGATTTAATATAGGATGCTGTGAGTGTACTCAATACTCCTGTCCCTCTGATCTTTTAGAGACAGAGTCTCTCTCTGTCAGCCAGACTGGAGTGCAGTAGTGCCATCATATCTCATGCAGCCTCCAACTCCTGGGCTCCAGTGATCCTCTCACCTCAGCCTCTTGAGTAGCTGGGACCACAGGTGCACACCACCACGCCTGGCTAATTTTTTAAGCAGAGATGAGGTCTTACTATGTTGCCCAGGCTGGTCTTAAACTGGCCTCCCGAAGTGCTGAGATTACAGGCATGAGCCACCATGCCCAGCCTGAACATCTGATCTTATAAAAGAATTTCCTTAAAAGGGATCCTTAACTTTTTAAAAAACATTTTCTTAAACTAAATAAAATGGTATAAAATTTAAAGGTACCGAAAAACTAAGTAAAAATAATTATTCCTCCTACCTTGTCACCTGGTCATCTTCTATAGAGACAGTCACCACCCACCAAGTTCTTCCCTCCTATCAAGAGATTTTGTGTGTGTGTGTGTAGGTGGGAGATACACTAGCATCTTGGGTTTCCCACTTAATCAAATTTCAAAAGTGATTTAGCCTTACACACAGAGGCCCATTGTTCTTTTTTCCTTTGAGACAGGGTCTCACTCTTCCCAGGCTGGAGTGCGGTGGTGCAATCTCGGCTCACTGCAACCTCCGCCTCCCAGGTTCAAGTGATTCTCCTGCCTCAACCTCCCAAGTAGCTGAGGCGTATGCCACCACACCCAGCTAATTTTTGTATTTTTAGTAGAGACGGGATTTCACCATGTTGGCCAGGATAGTCTCGATCGCTTGACTTCATGACCCGCCCACCTCGGCCTCCCAAAGTGTGGGGGTTACAGGCGTGAGCCACCACGCCTGGCCTTGGTCCATTGTTCTTTATGACGGCATAGTATGGGCCGGGCATGGTGGCTCAAGCCTGTAATCCCAGCACTTTGGGAGGCCGAGACGGGCGGATCACGAGGTCAGGAGATCAAGACCATCCTGGCTAACATGGTGAAACCCCGTCTCTACTAAAAATACAAAAAACTAGCCGGGCGACCTGGCGGGCGCCTGTAGTCCCAGCTACTCGGGAGGCTGAGGCAGGAGAATGGCGTGAACCCGGGAGGCGGAGCTTGCAGTGAGCTGAGATCCGGCCACTGCACTCCAGCCTGGGTGACAGAGCAAGACTCTGTCTCAAAAAAAAAAAAAAAAAAAATAACTGCATAGTATGTATCATTCTATGGTCATGTCATAATATATTTAACTAGTCCCCTATTGGCAGATATTTAAATCATTTGTAGTTAAAAAAGATTAGAACTAGTCATACAAGGAATATCCTTGTGGATACATCATTTCCTGATCTATGTGAGTCTGTTTGAAGGCCAGTGTACTTCTGAGCCAAATCATGTGGCAGTATAAATTTTGATAACTACCGTTAAATGTCAGAGATGTTGTAAAGGGGAAAAGTTCCAAAAGCAACATCCCTTGCTAACTCAGTGTTATCAAAACCAGTGGGTTTTATCTTTGCCCGCAAGAGAGGTAAAAAATATTTCAATATAGTTTAAATTGCCATTTCTTATATTAGAAATGGAGTTGAGGATATTCTTTTATGTTTATATCATATTTTTCTGTGACTTACCTATGTTCTGGCATCTTTATCAGTTTGTTGATCTCTGTATCTATTGGAGGAAATAGTCCTTTGTCTGAGATGGTTTGCAAATATCCTCCCCCTACCTCAGTTTGTTGACTTCTGAGTTTGCTTATAGTGTTTTCTCCCTGTAAGAGTTTAAACTTGCATTTTATGGCTTCTTAGTTTTGTGTCATATGTAGAAAGGCCTTTGCTATTGCAACATCTAAAAATCTCGTGTTTTAGTACTTTTATCATTCCATTGTTTTAAGATTAAATCATTGCTCTGTCTGGACTTTAGTAAATCAGGTTTGAAGCAGGGATTCAACTTTATTTTTCCAGGTGGTTACCCAGTGGTCTATCATTTATTGAGTAATCCCCACTGATTTGAGATGCTCCCTAGTTTCTTTTCAATAGCAAACTTTCACCCTTGTGTTTTAAAAATGTAACTAGTGCCGGGCACGATGGCTCACACCTGTAATCCTGCACTTTGGGAGGCCAAGGTGGGCGGATCACATGAGGTCAGGAGACCAACCTGGCCAACATGGTGAAACCCCGTCTCTACTAAAAGTGCGAAAATTAGCTGGGCATGGTGGGAGGCGCCTGTAATCCCAGCTACTCGGGAGGCTGAGGCAGGAGGATCGCTTGAACCCGGGAGGCGGAGGTTGCAGTGAGCTGAGCCAGTGTGGGGGACAAGAGTGAGACTTTGTCTCAAAAAAACAAAAAATGTAATTAGGTAATAATTAGGGTTGATAAAACTTTGCAGAAGTACATTGGTTTAAAGTGAGAGATTTGACAAAAACACTGGGGCATGAGCCAGGGATGGTGACACACACCTGTAGTCTCAGCTACCCAGGAGGCTGAGGTGGGAGGATTGCTTGAGCCCAGGAGTTGGAGGACAGCCTGGCAACATGCAAGACCCTATCTCTAAAACAAACAGGCAAGGTGCAGTGGCTCATGCCTGTAATCCCAGCACTTTGGGAGACTGAGGTGGGTAGACCACTTGAGGCTAGAAATTCAACACCAGCCTTGCCAACATGGTGAAACCCCATCTCTACTAAAAATACAAAACTTAGCCAGGCATGGTGGTGGGTGCCTGTAACCCAGCTACATGGGAGGTTGAGGCAGGAGAATCACTTGAACCCAGGAGGTGGAGGTTGCAGTGAGCTGAGATCATGCCATTGCACTGCAGCCTGGGTGAGAGTGATACTCCATCTCAAGAAAAATAAAACACACACAATATTGGGGCAGCTACTGAGTATGTTTCTTTGTATTGCTGCTTCATAGGACTTTCCCCTAATACCTCTCTCATGCTGATATCCCTCTGTTGGCCATTTTCTCCCCAGGTTTTCTAAAGTGTGACATGCTATACCTGAGCCCTCAGCCCTTAAAAGTCTCACCTCTATAGCAATGACTGATACATTTTGGGTTGGGATATATGTAACGTTGAAAACCATCTGATGGAAGTATCAGTTCGGTTCTGACTGCTGACAGAAATTGAGAGAAAATGTTGAACAGTTTTGTCATGCCACAAAATGAAAAGCCTGCCCAATAATAAAATTAGATAGATTGACTAACAGCGAGAAAACCAGAGAGAACATAAGCTGAGGGCCACTGGCTGGATAATTTGGTATCTACATTGGCATATGGGCTGATATTTGGGGACTTTACAGCATTCCTTTAAAAGGAAACAAGAGGACATCATGTTTCACATTACATCTCCCAGTCAGGAGGAATTAGCAACATTCTCTGGGTTAGCTTACTGACAAAGCCCTGGCTTTGTATGTACAGATATAAATATTAAAGACAAAAGGTCTAAAAATTGTTATAAAAATAAAGCATCAAACCAATGTGTGAGGCACTGAAGGTTTTTGCTTAGGGACTTTGTTTGCCTTTGAAATAGACTAATGGAGTATTTAGTCTGTTTGGGTTACAGCCTAGCATTGTAGAGATGGGGTTTCACCATGCTGGCCAGGCTGGTCTTAAAAGAAAGCCTGGAAAACCAGCCTGGGGTTCAAACTGTCACTATCAGGAGGAGTTGACTCTGTGATAATGGAGTCAGCAGACAAAACAGACAAAAAAGTCTACCTTTATGGAGCTTGCATTTTTACTAGGAGGGTGGGTGAAGGAGAGCATGACAATAAGCAGGCATTAGTCAATTCTAGTCATGTGAGAGGGTATTTTTTTGCAAAGACAAAGAAAGGAAGCAGCACAGCAGGAGCCGTTGGGAGCGCCAGGATGGGATGGGAAACCGGGTTGGCATGATCAGTAGCATGGCAGGGCAGTTGTCTGTGAGACGGTGACAGCGTGAACCAAGACCTGAGGAAGGAGAAGCGACTGGTCATTGTCATAATCCTATAGGAATCACCTTGGTTCTAATTTGATAATTTACTTTTTGGTAAATTAAGAAACCCTATTAGGTACATAGGGGAATGCTAAAGAGATGATAAAAGCCCTCCCTAATTTTTTAAGAAATAAAAGTCTTAGATTTTTCTCTGTGCTCCGTAAGTCATAGTTGTTGAAAATATGCTTATTTCAAAGCTCAAATACCAGACTAGTGAGGAAATTTCAAATTATGGAACTCATTTTTCCCAGATTGCTATTCAGGGTGATGGATGACAAAGGCTGGAAAGTTCTGTCTGTTCTGACTTGTGTCTGTCCTCACTGGCTCCAGGAGTCGGCGTGTGTGAAAGTGGTGGC
Organism: Rhinopithecus roxellana; assembly: GCF_007565055.1. Lineage (NCBI taxonomy): Eukaryota > Metazoa > Chordata > Mammalia > Primates > Cercopithecidae > Rhinopithecus > Rhinopithecus roxellana. The sequence continues at coordinate 73,470,614 of NC_044559.1, forward strand.
TGCCGTGAGCATGTGGGATGTGTGCATGGAGAGAGGACACCGGGACCTGGAGCAGTTTGAGAGGGTGCATCGCTATATCAGTGACCAGCTCTTCACAAACTTTGTAAGTAACTTCAAAAGTTGGCCCCCTTCCCAGGGTCATCTCAAATACATCAGCTCATGCAAAAGTCAGTTCCACAGACGCAGGCCCTGGGCACCAGGCGTATTAGTCATCCTTTAGCTATATTCATATTGGGGTTTGATATTCACAACATGACTTTCAGTTAGTTAAAGGGAAATGTAGGACCTGTGTCTGTACAAACAGGTTTTTTTATTTTTTTATTTTATTTTATTTATTTATTTATTTTTTTTTTTTTGAGACGGAGTCTTGCTCTGTCTCCCAGGCTGGAGTGCAGTGGCCGGATCTCAGCTCACTGCAAGCTCCGCCTCCCGAGTTTACGCCATTCTCCTGCCTCAGCCTCCCGAGTAGCTGGGACTACAGGCGCCCGCCACATCGCCCGGCTAAGTTTTTGTATTTCTTTAGTAGAGACGGGGTTTCACCGTGTTAGCCAGGATGGTCTCGATCGCCTGACCTCGTGATCCGCCCGTCTCGGCCTCCCAAAGTGCTGGGATTACAGGCTTGAGCCACCGCGCCCGGCCACAAACAGGTTTTTTTAAAAAAAAAAACAGCTTGTAGGGCCAGGCGCGGTAGCTCACGCCTGCAATCCCAGCACTTTGGGAAGCCGAGGCGGGCGGATCACGAGGTCAGGCGATCGAGACCATCCTGGCTCACATGATGAAACCATCCTGGCTCACATGATGAAAATATATATATTTTTATATATAAAAAATATATTTAAAAATTAGCCAGGCATGGTGGCAGATGCCTGTAGTCCCAGCTACTCGGGAGGCTGAGGCAGGAGAATGGCGTGAATCTGGGAGGCGTAGCTTGCAGTGAGCCAAGATCATGCCACTGCACTCTAGCCTGGGCGACAGAGCAAGACTCCGTCTCGAAAAAAAAAAAAAAAGAAAAAAAAATAGCTTGTGATTAATTTAGTTTCAGAGGACACAGGAAAACTAGGCAATTAACTCTGATCAAATAAAAACAACTATAGAAGTAATAAGTTGAAGAGGGGCCAGGTGCAGTGGCTCATGCCTGTAATCCTAGCACTTTGAGAGGCAGAGGCAGGCAGATCACTTGAGGTCGGGAGTTCAAGACCATCCTGACCAATGTGGTGAAACCCTGCCGCTACTAAAAATACAAAAATTAGCAGGGCATGGTGGTGGGCACCTGAAATTCCAGGTACTCAGGAGGCAGAGGTCAGATAATAGCTTGACCCCAGGAGGAGGTTGCAGTGAACCAAGATCGCACCACTGTACTCCCTCCTGGGCAACAGAGCGAGACTACGTCTCAAAAAAAAACCTTGAAGACAAATATTTAGGAATATAATTAATATGTTACCAAAGAGATTTGAGATGGTAAAAACAACTTCAAGGCCGGGCTCATGCCTCTAATCCCAGTACTTTGGGAGGCCAACGTGGGCGAATCACCTCAGGTCGGGAGTTGAGACCAGCCTGACCAACATGGAGAAACCCCGTCTCTACTAAAAATACAAAATTAGCCAGGTGTGGTGGCGCATGCCTTTAATCCCAGCTACTCAGGAGGCTGAGGCAGGTGAATCGCTTGAACCTGGAAGGTGGAGGTCATGGTGAGCCGAGATCGCGCCATTGTACTCCAGCCTGGGCGGCAAGAGCGAGACTCCATCTCAAAAAAAAAAAAATACTTGAAGTACTAAAGACCAAATTTCTTGAGAAATTCTAAATCCATATATATAGATTATTTAATCCCTTGTAGAAAAAACTGGATGGGGTTTGATAGTTTATTAGGGATCTATAAATGGCCTGAAGGTGAAAAAGACATGCCCTGCTGGGGAGCTGACAGGTGTTCCAATTGTACATTATTTTTAATAAGATGCTATTAAGTACTACTAAGTACTTGTTTATGTTCTTTATGTATTCATTGCCTTACCCTTAATGTCTGTGTGTTAGAAAGAATTAAAGAGAAAAATTTATTATTTTGATACGGAGTCTCACTCTGTCACCCAGGCTGGAGTGCAGTGGCACAATCTCAACTCACCGCAACCTCTGCCTCCCGAGGAGCTGGGACTACAGGCACGCACTGCCGCACCTGCCTGATTTTTGTATTTTTAGTAGAGACGGAGTTTCACCAGGCTGGTCTCAAGCTTCTGACCTAAAGTGATCTGCCCACCTCGGCCTCCCAAAGTGCTGGGATTACAGGCATGAGCCGCCATTCCCAGCCAAGAGAAAAATTCTTTGAAAGATAAAAATGGGGGCCGGGTGCAGTGGCTCATGCCTGTAATCCCAACTACTTGGGAGGCTGAGGCTGCAGTGAGCCGAGATTGCGCCATTGCACTCCAGCCTGGGCAAAAGAGCAAGACTCCGTCTAAAAAAAAAAGGGGGAGGGTATTACCTAGTTATGATTAAAGGTTTATGAGTGTATGAAAGTTACTCCACCCTAGATTTATGTAACTAACTCTGGAGTTAAATTCAAGCTATGTAGACATGTACACATAATAAATGTTACCAGGTAAACTATCACATCTAGTTTCTAATGCACACATCAGCGTGCAGCTTAGCATTTATCACCTCAAGGAGCTCAAGTGGGATTAGCATATTTTACATACTCTTTGGTGTGGGAATTGAAGTATGTAGTGAGAAGTCTCGTGGAGTATTTAAGTAGAGGCTAGTGATGGGTTAGTAGAATACTGTTGTAGATCTGCATGGGTTTAGCTTGTGTACTAGAAACAAAGTAGGTCGTTTAGGACACAGCACAATCAGCCTTAAGAGTGACTTGGAGAATCACAAATGTGGGGTACTGTCCATCTGAGCAATGTGCCTTTCTCGTCCCTACAGAAGGAGAGGACAGAGCGGCTTGTCATCTCCCCCTTAAATCAGTTACTGAGCATGTTTACAGGGCCGCATAAGCTGGTACAGAAACGCTTTGACAAGCTCCTGGACTTCTATAACTGTACAGAACGGGCAGAGAAGCTAAAGGACAAGAAGACCCTGGAGGAGCTGCAGTCGGCCCGGAACAACTACGAGGCCCTGAATGCGCAGCTGCTGGATGAGCTGCCCAAGTTCCACCAGTACGCCCAGGGCCTCTTCACCAACTGTGTCCACGGCTACGCTGAAGCCCACTGTGACTTCGTGCACCAGGCTCTGGAGCAATTAAAGCCACTGCTTTCGGTGAGTTTCTTATCCCTTCAGTGGGATGGTCATCTATGGCCTTTGCCTGGTATTTTTCTGGGAAAAATTGTAGCATGGTTTGAAAAATTATCTGAACTAGATTAACTGAACGTGTCGCTAGTTCAGCCCTCAGGATTCTTGATCCCTTGATGGTGTCATGAAGCCTGTGGCTTCTGAGACTTCCCTATTCCTCTTGAGCAGTTCCCAGAAGAGCCAGCCAAGCTGGCCTGCAGGCAGTGCCCTGGAGAACTTGTGTTTTGCATCAGGCTGCTGTGTCCGTAGCTCAGAGAGTGAGCTGCAGCTGAACTTTAGCTTCAGTGGTTCTAAGGAGACTTTGTCAGTCTGAGATCTTTCATCGTGTTTTCTTCTTTTCTCTCTCTCTGCTCTTCCCACGGACTCCAGTTACTCAAAGTGGCCGGCAGGGAGGGAAACCTTATTGCCATCTTCCACGAAGAACACAGCAGAGTTCTGCAGCAACTCCAGGTTTTCACCTTCTTCCCGGAGTCTCTTCCAGCTACCAAGAAGCCATTTGAGAGGAAAACCATTGACCGCCAGTCTGCTCGAAAGCCACTCGTGGGCCTGGTTAGTAGGGAACGGAGAAGAGCAGCCCCACCTCGGGGTAAAGAGTGGGAAACCCTGCAGCCAGGCCCAGATCCCACTATGCAATTGGAGTTTCTGTATTTCCTAATAAATGGAGAATAATGGTTGCAGTCTCACCCATCATGGGCTCATGCATTTGCCCAGGTTTTTTTTTTGTTTTGTTTTGTTTTTGAGACAGTCTCTCATTCCGTTGCCAGGCTGGAGTGCAGTGGTGCAATCTTGGCTTATTGCAACCTCTGCCTTCTAGGTTCAAGTGAATTCTGCTTTCAGCCTCCCAAGTAGCTGGGACTACAGGCACACGCCAGCACACCCAGCTCATTTTTGTATTTCTTAGCAGAGATGGGGTTTTTACCATGTTGGCCAGAGTGGTCTCGATCTCTTGACCTTGTGATCCATCCACCTTGGCCTCCCAAAGTGCTGGGATTAGAGGCGCGAGCCACCACGCCTGGACTTTTTTGTGTGTGGGGAGTGGGGGCATTCACTCGGTATTAATTTATTGATTCATTAATTCAGGAAACTGATTTAAGGGTATATTAATTCTGCCAGGCCTCCGTGTTTTTTATCATGTATTCGTAAAAGTAATACAGCTAAACAGTTAATGTTTGACTGCCTTTTTTACCTGGAATTAGAGTCTTTTTTAACTCAGTTCTTCCATATTTTAAAAATTAGCATAAGGCACACCAGATTATATGGGTTCATAATCTAGAGGACTGCTGATACATCTTCGCTTACAATATTTTTGCCCCATATGATCCCATAGACATTAATTTACATTACCTTAAAAGGGAGAATTATGATTTATTTTTTGAGACAGAGCCTTGCTGTCACCCAGGCTGGAGTACAGTGGTCTGATCTTGGCTCACTGCAACCTCCCAGGTTCAAGTGATTCTCCTGCCTCAGCCTCTTGTAGCTGGGATTGCAGGCATGCATCACCATACCTGGCTAGTTTTTGTATTTTTAGTAGAGACAGGGTTTCGCTATGTTGACCAGATGGGCCTCAAGTGATCTGCCTACCTTGGCCTCCCAAAGTGCTGGGATTACAGGTGTGAGTCACCATGCCAGCCTGAATTTATTATTACCTTTTTTCTTATGACTTCCTTGCTTTCACAGGTGGGGAAGTCAAGATAGGGAAATTCTCAGTTGGTTAGGTTCATCTAACAAAATACAAGAAGACCTACTAATATCACTTAGATATTTTGATTTTTTTTTAAGTGGCATTTTAATCACATTTGTCACAGAAAAACAAATGTAAGAATAGGTGTGTATCAAATTTTAACTATAAAGGCATCAAACATTGCCTAAGGGCTCTTCTTACGTAGCCATGTGCACTGGCTTCATCACAAAAAAAAAATGAGGCAGTGACTGACTGTCCCTGCCTCATTTCTGAGGCTGGCCGCGTGTTGGGATGAAATATGGCTGCTGGGGTGGTGGCCACTGAGGGATTTTTGTTGATGTCTTACCTTTCAGCCAAGTTACATGCTACAGTCAGAAGAACTCCGGGCCTCCCTCCTGGCCAGGTATCCCCCTGAAAAACTCTTCCAGGCAGAACGGAACTTCAATGCTGCTCAAGACTTGGATGTGTCACTTCTGGAAGGTGACCTGGTGGGTGTGATTAAGAAAAAAGACCCCATGGGCAGTCAGAACCGCTGGTTGGTTGACAATGGAGGTAAGAATTTTCAGCAGCAGGGAATCGTAACTGGGAAAAAAATAGTTTTGGCTACACCCGAATCCGTACTAGACCAGAAAAAACATATCTTTGATTAAGGGGAAAAATAGCCTTAACCTTCTCTACAGAGTGAAGATCATTACTGAAACAAAACCTGTTTTTGTTGTGACAAATTCCAGAGGAGACGCCATTGCTTATCACGCAAGCTCCTGCCATGTCTTACAGCACTTACAGGCAGGAAGGCCTGCCTCACGGAATCCTGTTCCTTCTTAGCCTGTTCCCAGTAGGCCACAAAATAAGCTGCCTTCTTTTTTTTTTTTTTTTTTTTTTTTTTTTTTTTTTTTGTGGCAGTCTTGCTCTGTTGCCCAGGCTGGAGTGCAGTGGCACAATCATAGCTTATTACTCCTGGGTTCAAGGGGTCCTCCTACCTTAGCTGGGACTACAGGTATGCCATCATGACCAGCTAATTTTTCAATAATTTTGTAGATACGAGGTCTTGCCATGTTGTCCAGGCTGGTCTCCAACTTCTAGGCTCAAGCCATCCTCCTGCCTGTTTCTCCTAAAATGCTGGGATTATAGGTATGAGCCACCGCAGCCAGCACCTCTTCCAATTTCTATGAAATTGTCTTGTGGAAATTAAAAACCTGTGGGATTTCATTTGCTTTCTTCTCCCCATAACAGCTTTACCTCATGACTATTTAGGGAATTACTTTAAAAACAGCTTACAACTTTTTGGGAGGGAGAGGGATTGACAGAATTTAAGTAAGTGTACAAGGGATAATATTGATCTGTAATCCGTTTTTCCAAAATCCAAAAAGTTCTAAAAAACAAGGATTTTTTTCAGAACACTTTTGCCAAAACCTGAATGAAAGCGATGTGAGACTATAATTGTAACTTATCACTTTTGGTGTGAATAATCGTGTGTATATTTTTCATTTTTATTATTTTTTGAGACAGGGTCTAGCTTTGTCACCCAGGCTAGCTAGAGTGCAGCAGCTTGATCTCAGCTCACTGCAGCCTCCACCTTCAAACGATTCTCTTGCTCAACCTCACAAGTAGCATGCACTACCACACCTGGCTAATTTTTTGTAAAGACAGGGTTTCACCATGTTGACCAGTCTGGTCTCCAACTCCTAACCTCAGGCGATCCACCCGCCTACCTCCCAAAGTGCCAGGATTACAAGCATGAGCCATGGCACCTGGCCTTATTTTTTAAATGCTGATTGCAATCTGGTGCAACCAAGAGGTTGCTCACATCATGGATGGATGAGTACAGCTCCAACATGAATGACACAAAAACATCAGAACTTTCCTATTTGCAGTTATGTGAGATACTTTAAGTTTTAGTTTATAACTGACACATACTTGTTAATATCGATGGGGTATGGTGTGGTAATTTTTTTTGAGACAGGGTCTAGCTTTGTCACCCAGGCTGGATTGCAGTGGCACGATCTTGGCTCACTGTAGCCTCCACCCCCCAAGCTCAAGCAATCTTCCTGTCTCGGCCTCCTGAGTAGCTAGGACCAGAGGTGTGCACAACCATGCCCAGTTAATTTTTTATTTTTAGTAGAGACAGTCTCCCTGTGATGCCCAGGCTATAAACTTGTCATTTCTTTGCAGAGATATCATTCAGAATCCTTGGCTTCTGGCCATCTTGAGATATACATTATCATTAGCTACAGTTACCTTACTGGGCAATAGAACACCAGAGCTTATTTCTCCTAACTTTGTACCTGTTAAGTAACCTCTCCCCAGACTCACTTCCCATGATAGCCACACCTCCCCCTCCACCACCCCCAGTCTCGAATAACTAGCATTCTACTCTCAACCTCTATGAGATCAACTTGTCTAGATTCTACATGAATGAGATTATATGGTATTTGTCTTTCTGTGCCTGGCTCATTTCACTTAACATGTCCTGCAACCATGTGGCCGCAAATGACAGGATCTCATTCTGAATATTCATTAACAGAATTGATTATGGGGTGCTGACCCTGCTGGGGGAGATTTACAAAATATGTAATATAGCTACTTGACTACCTTTCCAGAATTAAAAGAATCTGAATTCCAAAACATGTCTGGCCCTAAGCACTTTAGATAGGGATTGCGGTCCCATCCAACAGGCATCTATGTATTCACCACGCAGAACTGAAAAATGTTACATTTCTTGGTTTCTTTAAAAGCATCTTGTGGATTTTTTTTCTCCCCGCTTCTTACCCAGAACAAGAGATTAGAAGTGGGAAAGGAAGGACAGAGGGTGGAGCCTGTTAGGGTGACATCAGGTGACAGCAACTACTGGGTTCAGAGACAGGTGGACCCCCTGTAAAGTTCCAAGCTGTTTAAGAAGCTGCTGTATCCTTTGATTTTTATCGACTCAAACTTGAGAAGTGGTAGCAAGCAGCCACAGTATTCAGATCAGCTGTCAGGTACAGGAAATGCATCAGAGATCAAGAGAGTGATGGTCATTGTTCTCGTGGAGGCTACATACTCTGGGTCTGTGCCTTGAGGGTGTTATGAAAAATTGTCATGTGGATACTCACTCAATCCCTAATGTATACTTAAGTTTTAGCTGAAAGCCCCCTTGGTCATCTTGGGCAATTTATTAAAGTGAACATGTACAGTACATGTTATGTGTACATTCTGACAAATAGTTTCCTATGTTAGAACATCCTCCCAGTATATCCAGACTCCCAGAGCAAAGGATTTGAGTGTCCTGGAGGGAAAGAGCACAGGGAGGCCTATGGAGGGGCTTCTTAAGCTTTTTTTTTTTTTTTTTTTTTTTTTTTTTTTTTTTTTGAGACAGAGTTTCGTTCTTGTTGCCCAGGTTGGAGTGCAATGGCGTGGTCTTGGCTCACTGCAACGTCTGGCTCCTGGGTTCAAGCGATTCTCATGCCTCAGCCTCCTGAGTAGCTGGGATCACAGGCATGCACCACCATGCCTGGCTAATTTTTTAGTACAGACGGGGCTTCACCGTGTTGGCCAGGCTGGTCGTGAACTCCTGTCCTGTGGTGATCTGCCTGCCTCAGCCACCCAAAGTGCCTGGATTACAGGTATGAGCCACTGTACCTAGCCTTTTTTTTTTTTTCTTTTTTTTTTTTTTAAATAGAGATGGAGTCTCACTATGTTGACCAGGGAACTGGGCTCAAGCAATCCTCCCATCTCAGCTTCCCAAAGAGCTGGGATTACAGGCATGAGCCCCTATGTGCGGCCGAGGCTAGTTCTTAACTTGGTCCTTTCCACACTTGCTGTATTTGAACACAGGCTTAGTCAAGCCTTCCTCTTACGCATGATCTCAGTGTCCTATGACATTCTCTTCCCATGATGATTCCCAGACATAGGATTGTTTTCATTGCTGTCTTCTCGGTTGGCCACGGGCCTCCTGGCACGCATCTGTTGTGAGGTTGTGACATGAATGAACCGGCAGGCAGCTGCGGCTCTTCATCTCTACCTACACACATCACATCCTGGGACTGAGTGTTCCAAGCCGCTTTGTCATTAGGCATTTTCTTTTGTGTCTCACTATTGTCCTGGCTTTGTTTTACTCTTCATTTTACAGATGAATAACCTAGCGTTTAGACCAGTTTTTTTCTCTCGATGTTCCTTCCATCTGTCCATCGTTCTGCCAAGAGTTCTTGTTTATATTTCCTGTTTCCTTTGTAGTCACCAAAGGCTTCGTGTACAGCTCCTTCCTAAAGCCCTACAATCCTCGCCGCAGCCACTCCGATGCCTCCGTGGGCAGCCACTCCTCCACAGAATCTGAGCACGGCAGCTCCTCCCCCAGGTTCCCACGCCAGAACAGCGGCAGCACCCTGACCTTCAACCCCAGCAGCATGGCTGTATCCTTTTCCTCGGGGTCTTGCCAGAAGCAGCCTCAAGATGTATCTTCTCCATTGAAGGAATGTGACCAAGGAACTCTCAGTGCATCCCTGAATCCGGGTAATTCAGAGAGTGGTCCTTCCGGATGCCCTTCAGACCCAGACTCTACCTCCCAGCCAAGGTCAGGGGACGCTGCAGATGTAGCTAGAGATGTAAACCAACCTGCTGCCACCCAGAGGAGCTACCGGAACTTCAGGCATCCAGAAATGGTTGGCTACTCTGTACCAGGACGAAACGGGCAAGGTCAAGACCTCGTAAAAGGATGTGCAAGAACAGCCCAGGCTCCGGAAGACAGAAGTGCAGAGCCAGAAAGCAGTGAGGCAGAAGGCAACCAGGTGAGTGCGTAACCGGCCGGCCAGTGTGGCACAGGCGGCAGCAGATGGGTTGTGGGTACAGGTGGGGGTGAGGCAGAAGCGGCTTGCCTGAGGCCTAGGGGTGATCTGAGATGAGCTCACAGACACATCTTCGAAGCACACAAGGAATCTCTGCCCTCAGAGCCTTCGAGCACCTTCCCTGCTGACACTTCCCAGGCTGTTCCTGGACCCCTGTGTCACTGGGTGTTTAAGCAATGCCACAATGAAAATTGCATTACTCTTCCAGTTCACTAATTCTTCAGTTGTATAACCTGTTTAATCCACTTGCTTGGTTTTTGATCCAAGTAACCGTACTGTTATTTCTGGAATTTAGAAATGAAATTCTGCCCAGTTTTTTTTTTTTTTTTTTGAGTTTGTCACCCAGGCTGGAACGCAGTAGCACAATCTCAGCTCACTGCAACTTCTGCCTCCCAAGTTCAAGCAATTCTCATGCCTTAGCTTCCTGAGTAGCTGGGATTACAGGTGTACACCAACACATCCAGCTAATTTGTATATTTTCAGTAGAGACAGGGCTTCACCATGTTGGCCAGGCTGGTCTCAAACTCCTGAACTCAAGTGCTCCACCCACCTTGGCCTCCCAAAGTGCTGGGATTACAGGCATGAGCCACCATGCCCGGCCCCAGCTTTTTCTATTCTTTGTAATGGCCTGTTCCCGTTTATGAATTTGATTGTGGGGTTTTTGAGACAGTCTTGCTTTATTGCCCAGGCTGGAATGCAGTGGCACGATCTCGGCTCACTGCAACTGCCACCTCCCAGGTTCAAGCAATTCTCTTGCCTCAGCTTCCCAAGTAGCTGGAACTACTTTATTAGAGACAGGGTTTCACTGTGTTGGCCAGGATGGTTTCCATCTCCTGACCTTGCTGCCCACCTTGGCCTCCCAACTTGTTAGGATTACAGGTGTGAGCCACTGCACCTGGCCATATCTTGAACTCACCTGCATGCTTTAAAGCCATTTTCAGATTCACAGCTGCAGAGTCCCTGCTTCACCCTGTTGCCTTTGCTCGCTCTTCAGCGGAACATCTTCCTGTGTTGACTGTCAGGTTTGTCTGCGAGCTCATCTCTGGCAGGATTTGCCCTCGGGGAAGGCCCAGTTGCATCCTGGGTTGTAGAGGTGCTGCCACTGTCTGGATTCTAAGAGTCCAGTTTTTACCCACTTTCTCAGTTCAGGCTTCCCACAGCACATTCCTCAGTGCCACAGCCAAGCTTTGTGCATGCTTTTTTCTGGTGATTTCTTACTACCCACTGCCTGGGTCAAACATCCCCATTCTGGGCCTACCAAGCAGACAGTTACTGTAGACACATCAAGGGGTGGGAAAAAAGGACCTTTCTTAAACTGAGTTGGAACAGGGGAATGTAGTTGTAGTCTCAGCTCCTGTCCCTGACCAGGTGCTAAAGCCCTGGCTGTGTATCCCTTCCTTGGGCTCCCATGGGCCTCATGGCTGCTGCTCCTACTCCCTGCGCCCCTCCCTTCCATGGGCATTAGATCATTAGATCTTTGTTTGTGGCACCTGAAGATCAACTTTTCTTTCTTTGAAGTTGGTTGTGGTTTTCTGGTTTTTAATTCAGAGTTTATGTTTGAGGTATGGAAGAATATGCTTGTCTTCCACCCTTCAAAGCAACTCTGAAAGACTGAAAAGGTAAATTTTTTTATTTTTATTTTTTAATGGAGTCTTGCTCTGTTGCCCAGGCTGGAGTACGGTGGTACAACCTCTGCCTCCTGGATTCAGGCAATTCTCCTGCCTCAATCTCCAAAGTAGCTGGGATCACAGGCGTACACCATCATGCCTGGCTATTTTTTACATTTTTGGTGGAAATGGGGTTTTACTATGTTGGTCAGCTGGTCTGGAACTCCTCACCCTAGTGATCTACCCACCTCAGCCTCCCAAATTGGTGTTTTTTTGTTTTGAGATGGAGTCTCACTCTCTTGCCCCAGGGTCTGGAGTCCAGTGGCACGATCTTGGCTCACTGCAACCTCTGCATCCTGTGTTGGAGCAATTCTCCTGCCTCAGCCTCCTGAGTAGCTGGGATTACAAGTGTGCATCACCACACCCAGCTGATTTTTGTATTTTTAGTAGAGGCAGGGTTTCACCATGTTGGCCAGGCTGGTTTTAAACTCCCAACTTCCAGTGATCCACCCCTCTCAGCCTCCCAGAGTGCTGGGATTACAGGCACGAGCTACCACCCCTGACCAAATTGGTGTTTCCTTTGAATCATCCCTATTATGGTAGCCATCATCCATATGTACCTATTTAAATTTATTTTAGTTAAAATTAAGATGAAAAATTCAGTTCCTCTGTCTCACTAGCCAGATTTCGGGGGCTCAGTAGCCACATGTGGGCAAGTGGATGTGGAACCCTCCCCATCACCACACGAAGCTGTTGGATGGCATTGCTCCCAGCAACTTCCCATTTTCTCTCTCTCCCTCATACAGGTCTATTTTGCTGTCTACACCTTCAAGGCACGAAACCCAAATGAGCTGAGTGTGTCAGCTAATCAGAAACTCAAGATCCTCCAGTTTAAAGATGTCACAGGAAATACAGAGTGGTGGTTAGCTGAGGTTAACGGGAAGAAGGGCTACGTTCCCTCCAATTATATCCGCAAAACCGAGTACACCTGAGCCCATGCTGCCTGCCACCCAGCCTTGCTGCCTTTGCTTTCAGTCCGCCGAGGGTTCTGGCGGCCCACCGAGAGGGCGCCTGCTCCTGAGACACAGGCCCTGTCTGCGTTGCTTAACCATGGCATGGTGGAGCCCACCACAGATCTTGTTCTCCTTGATTGGGTTGTAAACCTTGATGCTCACTAGAATCTCTAGAATTTGAATGGACCCTGGGGCTTTGCAAATGACTTGGTGACCATGAGAAGAGAGACAAGTGTTGGAGCTGGCCTTTGGAAAGGAGAAACTTCCAGTCAGAAGCCCAGTGTCCTAGGTATGCAGGAAGCTGTGCTCTAGCAATAGACAGTGTTGGTATTGGTTGTGCTGTACTGTGTTTGGGGTGGCCCCATGTTCCATGCTCAGCTGACCGGATGCCAACTCAGATGGAGAATTAATGGCTCTGGGCACCCCGTGAGGCAGTGCTTGCACGTGGCCAGGAGTTTGTCGGGATTGAACCAAACCTAGTACTTCAGAGCTCCTGGGACACCTCCAGTGTCCAGCACACATTCTCATACATACTGCCCCGAATTTCTAAAGTCCCTAAAACACTACCTTCTGTAACCTTGTTTCTTTCACTCTATTCCCAGATTGGTTATGCAAAATTCAACTGCTTTCTACTTTTAGAAGTGTTTAGGGCCTTTATTTTCTGTTGACCCTCCATCTGAAAGATTCTCTTCCCTTGTTAGGTACAATCACTGACACATTTTTTTCTTTTGAGATGGGGTCTTGCTATGTTACCCATGCTGGTCTCAAACGCCTGGGCTCAAACAACCCTCCTGTCTCCCTACTGGGATTACAGGCGTGAGCCACCATACCCCAACTTCAATGACACCTTTCTGATGGTCTTTACAGTCTGTAATGTCTGGTGGCCCCCTGCCCTGGACTCAATGATTGACAGATTTTGCTGGAATAACTGTATGAGAGCTCCAGCCATTCCATTAAAAGTATTAATTCTGCTTTGAGCTGAAACCAGTTGAGCCTAGTGGAAGACTGGATGTCTTTCTTCTTCATCCAAGCACCCTAACGACTGTTTAGTTACATCCATAGATGCAGACAACATAACATATGTGACTTACTTGAATTGGGATAAGCCATTCCAGAAGTAGCATATCCTAGACTTGGAAATAAGATTTTTTTCACCACTAACTTCCATGCTTCAGAGATGACAAAGCCCAAGCCCAAGTGCCTGATCATATCTCCCAATCTCAGGAAGATATTTACTTACCCCTTAGAGCAAATATCTTAAGATTTTCCCCAGCTATGAAGCCTATCTTGGAATGGGAAACCATGAGATTTGTCTTTTAAAAGGGAAGAAATAGCCTTACAGCCCCTGTTCCTCCAAGTGTACATTTAGCCTTAAAATCCTGGGAGTCTGGGGAGACACCATGGAGTCCTTCCATCCACAGTGTCTCTGCTGGTCGCGGTCAGAAGGCAGTAATGCAACAGTCCTTTTGTGAAGAGTGTTTCTATGTAGAGATGTTTATATTTAAGTAGTTCTTTTATAAATAAAAGCATTTCTAATGGCCATGGATGTTTTCTTGATTTCCCTCCATGTTTAAGCTGAGCGTTTTTCCTGGGCTTCTGGGGATGCCTTCTTGACAATGAGTGATGCCCAGATCTGGGAGAATGGAACAGGCTAACTGAAAAAATGCCGGCCCAAAGTCATTTTTGTCAAAGATTCCAACAGAATCTCTATGTACTCAGGCCGAGTGTGGTGGCTCACACCTATAATCCCAGCACTTTGGGAGGCCAAGGTGGGTGGATCACTTGAGGCCAAGAGTTTGAGACCAGCCTGGCCAACATGGTGAAACCCCATCTCTACTGAAAATACAAAAATTAGCCGGGCGTGGTGCTGCATGCCAATAGTCCTGGCTAATCAAGTGGCTGAGAATTGCTTTAACCTAGGTGGCAAAGGTTGCAGTGAGCCAAGATCACACCACTGTACTCCAGTCTGGGCGACAGCAAGACCCTGTCTCCAAAACAAAAATCTGATTCCTCAAAAGATGTCCATGCTGCAGGTGATTGCCTCTATTTTCAGCCATGTTGTCCTATGAAATTCTAGCAGAAGAGCTGAGATCTCTAGGGGATAAGTATTTCCCTGATTTGCAGATGTGGACACTGATACACAAGATTATCTAACAAGGTCACCAAGCGGCCACTCAGGCAGTTGGGGGCAGGGAAGGGAGTGGCAGGCCTAGTGGCAGAGGTGGAATTGAGGACGTTATAGTGAGTGAGTGACAGTAAAGCGATCACCTAGTATTGTTAAGGAATAGAAATCACAGTTGAATGGGTGGGCTGTGGGAAAGCAGCTGACAAGTCACCTAACACCACTTACGTGATAAGACTAGGAAAATGGGGCCCAGAGACATTCGTACCCACCCAAATCATACATCAAGTTTTTGAGGGGTTGTGAATTGAAACTCAGGCCTCGGGGCTGGGCATGGTGGCTCACACCTGTAATCCCAGCACTTTGGGAGGCCGAGGCGGGCGGATCACCTGAGGTCCAGAGTTCAAGACCAGCCTGACTAACATGGAGAAACCCCATCTCTACTAAAAATACAAAAACTTAGCCAGGCATGGTGACGCATGCCTGTAATCCCAGCTACTCGGGAGGCGGAGGCTGAGGCATAAGAATCGCTTGAACCCAGGAGGTAGAGGTTGCAGTGAGCCGAGATCGTGCCATTGCACTCCAGCCTGGGCAACAAGAGCAAAACTGTCTCAAAACAAAACTCAGGCCTGCAGGCTCAGGTTGAGTCTCTGCACCTTGTTCTGGAGCCAGACTGTCTGGCTTCCAACACTTAACAGCTTTGTGACCTTGGCAAATTACCCGACCTCTGTCTCGGTTCCCTGGTTGAGGTAGAGATAGTAATATAGCATCCGCCTTACAGAGTTGATGGGATTCCGTGAGTTAATACATGCAGCATCCATGTATGGAAAGGACAAACCAGTACCAGCCACTGCAAAAACACAACAATATAAAGACCAACAACACTATGACGAAACTGCATTAACTAATGTGCAAAATAACCAGCTAGCATCGTGATGTCAGGATCAAATTCACACATAATAATATTAACCTTAAATGTAAATGGGCTGAATGCCCCAATTAAAAGACACAGACTGGCAAATTGGATGAAGAGTCAAGACCTATCAGTGTGCTGTATTCAGGAGGCCCATCTCATGTGCAAAGACACACATAGGCTCAAAATAAAGGGATGGAGGGACTATTTACCAAGCAAATGGAAGGCAAAAAAAAAAAAAGCAGGGGTTGCGATCCTAGTCTAATAAACAGACCTTAAACCAACAAAGATCAAAAAAGACAAAGAAGGGCAGTACATAATGGTAAAGGGATCAATGCAACAGGAAGAGCTAACTATCCTAAATATATATGCACCCAAAACAGGAGCACCCAGATTCATAAAGCAAGTTCTTAGAGACCTACAAAGAGACTAGACTCTCACACAATATTAGTGGGAGACTTTACTGAAGCCTGACTTCAAACTATACTGTGAGGCTACAGTACCCAAAACAGCATGGTACTGGTACCAAAACAGATATATAGACCAATGGAACAGAACAGAGACCTTAGAGATAGATAACACCACACATGCAAACCATGTGATCTTCAACAAACCTGATAGAAACAAGCAATGGGAAAAAGATTCCCTATTTAATAAATGCTGTTGGGAAAACTGGCTAGCCATATACTGTCTAATATCTATATTAGACAGATGAATGAGACAGAAAATTAAAAAGGATATCCAGGACTTGAACTCAGCTCTGTACCAAGTGGACCTAATAGACATCTACAGAACTCTCCACCCCAAATCAACAGAATATACATTCTTCTCAGCACCACATAGCATTTATTCTAAAATCAACCACATAATTGGAAGTAAAACACTCCTCAGCAAATGCAAAAGAATAGAGATTATAACAAACTCTCAAACCACAGTACAATCAAAGTATAAGTCAGGATTAAGAAACTCACTCAAAACTGCACAACTACACAGAAACTGAACAACCTGCTCCTGAATAACTACTGGGTAAATAACAAAATTAAGGCAGAAATAAGTTATTTGTGGTCGGGCACAGTGGCTCACGCCTGTAATCCCAGCACTTTGGGAGGCCGAGTTGGGTAGATCATGAGGTCAAGAGTTCAAGACCAGCCTGACCAACATGGTGAAACACTGTCTCTACTAAAAATACAAAAAAAGCTGGGCCTGGTGGTGCACACCTGTAATCCCAGCTACTCAGGAGGCTGAGGCAGGAGAATCACTTGAACCCAGGAGGCAGACGTTGCAGTGAGCTGAGATTGTACCACTGCACTCCAGCCTGGGCAACAGAGCAAGACTGCATCTCAAAAAAAAAAAAAAAAAAAAAAAAAAAGTTATTTGAAACCAATGAAACAAAGAGACAACATACCAATATTTCTGGGACACATTTAAAGCAGTGTTAAGAGGGAAATTTATAGCACTAAATGCCCTCAGGAAAAAGCAGGAAAGACCTAAAATCGACACCCTAACTTCACAATTAGAAGAACTAGAGAGGCAAGAGCAAACAAATTCAAAAGCTAGCAGAAGACAAGAAATAACTAAGATCAGAGCAGAATTGAAGGAGATAGAGACACGAAAAATCCTTAAAAATAAAAGAATGAATCTAGGAGCTGTGTTTTTGAAAATATTAACAAAATAGACCACTAGCTAGACTAATCAAGATGAATCAAATAGATACAATAAAAAATGATCAAGGGGATATCCCCACTGATCCCACAGAAATACAAACTACCATCAGAGAATACTATTAACATCTCTATGCAAATAAACTAGAAAATCTAGAAGAAATGGATATATTCCTAAACACATACACCCTCCCAAGACTAAACCAGGAAGAAGCCGAATCCCTGAATAGACCAATAACAAGCTCTGAAATTGAGGCAGGAATTAATAGCCTACTAACCAAAAAAAGCCCAGGACCAGACGGATTCACAGTCAAATTCTACCAGAGGTACAAAGAGGAGCTGGTACCCTTCCTTCTGAAACTATTCCAAACAATAGAAAAAGAGGGAATCCTCCATAACTCATTTTATGAGTCCAACATCATCCTGATACCAAAACCTGGCAGAGACACAACAAGAAAAGAAAATTTCAGGCCAATATCTCTGATGAACATCGATGCGAAACTCAATAAAACACTGGCAAACTGAATCCAGCAGCACATCAAAAAGCTTATCCACCACGACCAAGTCGGCTTCATTCCTGGGATGCAAAGCTGGTTCAAGATACACAAATCAATAAACATAATCTATCACATAAACAGAACCAATGACAAAAAGCACAATGATTATCTCAATAGATGCAGAAAAGGACTTCGATAAAATTCAACATCTTTTCATGCTAAAAACTCTCAAGCTAGGTATTGATGGAACATCTCAAAATAATAAGAGCTATTCATGACAAACCCATAGCCAATATCTTACTGAATGGACAAAAGCTGGACACATTCTCTTTGAAAACCAGCACAAGACAAGGATGCCCTCTCTTACCACTCCTATTCAACATAGTATTGGAAGTTCTGGCCAGGGCAATCAGGCAAGAGGAAGAAAAAGGGTATTCAGACAGGAAGAGAGGAAGTCAGATTGTCTCTGTTTGCAGATGACATGATTGTATATTTAGAAAACACCATCGTCTCAGCCCCAAAACTCCTTAAACTGATAAGCAACTTCAGCTAAGTCTCAGGACACAAAATCAATGTGCAAAAATCGCAAGCATTCCTATACACAAATAACAGACAAACACAGTCAAATGATGAGTGAACTCCCATTCACAACTGCTCCAAAGAGAATAAAATACCTAGGAATCCTACTTATAAGGGATGTGAAGGACCTCTTCAAGAACTACAAAGAACTGCTCAAGGAAATGAGAGGACACAAACAAATGGAAAAACATTCCATGTTCATGGATAGGAGGAATCAATATCATGAAAATGGCCATACTGCCCAAAGTAATTTATAGATTCAATGCTATTCCCATCAAGCTATCATTGACTTTCTTCACATAATTAGAAAAAACTACTTTAAATTTCTCATGGAACCAAAAAAAGAGTCTGTATAGCCAAGACAATCCTAAGCAAAAAGAACCAAGCTGGAGGCATCATACTATCTGACTTCAAACTACACTACAAGGCTACAGTACCCTAAACAGCATGGTACTGGTACCAAAACAGATATATAGACCAGTGGAATAGAACAGAGACCTTAGAGATAACACCACACTTCTACAACAGTCTGATCTTCAACAAACCTGACAGAAACAAGCATTGGGAAAAGGATTCCCTATTTAATAAATGCTGTTGGGAAAACTGGCTAGCCATATGCAGAAAACAGAAACTGGACCCCTTACTTACACCTTATACAAAAATTAACTAAAGATGGATTAAAGACTTAAATGTAAAACCCAAAACCATGAAAACCCTAAAAGAAAACCTAGGCAATACCATTCAGGACATAGGTATGGGCAAAGACTTCATGACGAAAACACAAAAAGCAATGGCAACAAAAGCCAAAATTGACAAATGGGATCTATTCAAACTAAAGAGCTTCTGCACAGCAAAAGAAACTACCATCAGAGTGAACAGGCAACCTACAGAATGGGAGAAAATTTTTGCAATCTACCCATCTGACAAGGTCTAATATCCAGAATCTACAAGGAACTTCAATTAATTTACAAGAAAAAAAAACCCACATCAAAAAGAGGGCAAAGAATATGAACAGACACTTCTCAGAAGAAGTCATTTATGCATCCAACAAACATGAAAAAAAGCACATCCTCACTGGTCATTAGAGAAATGCAAATCAAAACCACAATGAGATACCATCTCACGCCAGTTAGAATGGCCATTATTAAAAAGTCAGGAAACAGATGCTGGCGAGGCTGTGGAGAATAGGAATGCTTTTACACTGTTGGGAGTGTAAATTAGTTTAACCATTGTGGAAGACAGTGTGGCGATTCCTCAAGGATCTAGAACCAGAAATACCATTTGACTCAGCAATCCCATTACTGGGTATATACCCAAAGGATTATAAATCATTCGATAAAGACACATGTGCACATATGTTTATTGCAGCACTATTTACCATAGAAAAGACTTGGAAGCAACCCAAATGCCCATTCAATGACAGACTAAAGAAAATGTGGCACATATCCACTGTGGAATACTAGGGAGCCATGAAAAAGGATGAGTTCATGTCCTTTGCAGGGACATGGATGGAAGCTGGAAACCATCATTCTCAGCAAACTAACACAGGAACAGAAAACCAAACACCACATGTTCTCACTCATAGGTGGGAGTTGAACAATGAGAACACATGGACACAGGGAGGGGAACATCACACTCTGGGGTCTGTCAGGGGGTTGAGAACAAAGGGAGGGAGAGCATCAGGACAAATACCCAACGCATGTGGGGCTTAAAACCTAGAAGATGGGTTGATAGGTACAGCCGACAACCATGCACATGTATACCTATGTAACAAACCTGCACGCTCTACACATGTATCCCAGAACTTAAAGTAAAACTTCAAAAAAAGAAAAAAAACGCACACACACAGACAAGAAATAACAGATGCTGGCAAGGCTGTGGAGAAAGGGAATCCCTTGCACACAGCTGAGAACGTAAATTAGCACAGCCACTATCGAAAACTATAGTGAAGGCCGGCCACGGTGGCTCAAGCCTGTAATCCCAGCACTTTGGGAGGCAGAGACAGGCGGATCACGAGGTCAGGAGATCGAGACCATCCTGGCTAACACGGTGAAACCCTGTCTCTACTGAAAAACACAAAAACTAGCCGGACAAGGTGGCGGGCGCCTGTAGTCCCAGCTACTCGGGAGGCTGAGGCAGTAGAATGGCGTGAACCCAGGAGGCGGAGCTTGCAGTGAGCGGAGATCCGGCCACCACACTCCAGCCTGGGTGACAGAGCAAGACTCCGTCTCAAAAAAATAAAAAAAAGAAAAAGAAAATTATACTCAAATTTCTCAAAAAAATAATAGAACTACCATATTATCTAGCAGTTCCACTACTAGATATATATCCAATAGAAAGGAAATCAATACATCGAAGAGATACCTGCACTTCTATGTTTATTGCAGCACTATTCACAACAGCTGAAATATGGAATCAACCTAAGTGCCCATAAATGGATGAAGAGATACAAAAAATGCGGTACAGGCCAGGCGCAGTGGCTTGCACCTGTAATCCCAGCACTTTGGGAGGCCGAGGCAGGTGGATCACCTAAGGTCAGGAGTTCAACACCAGCCTGGGCAATACAGTGCAACCCCATCTCTACTAAAAATAAAAAATTAGCCAGCCATGGTAGTATGCACTTGTAGTCCCAGCTTCTTGGGAGGGTGAGGCAGGAGAATTGCTTGAAACTGGGAAGCAGAGGCTTCCGTGAGCCATGATCGTGCCACTGTACTGCAGCCTAGGCAACAGAGCAAGACTCTGTCTCAAAAAAAATTGGGGAGATATATACACAACGGAATATTCAGCCATAAAATGTATGGCTCTCATTTGCAGCAACATGATGGCACTAGGATCATTAAGTGGAACAAGGCAAGTACAGAAAGACAAATACTGTGTGTTCTGATATGTGGGAGCTGAGACAGCAGATCTCATGAAGATAGAGAGTATACTAATGGTTACCAGAGGCTGGGAGGGGTAGGAGAAAGGGAGATGAGAGGTTGATTCATGGGTACGAATATACAGTTTGCTAGAAGAAATAAGCTCTAGGGTTTGATAGATCGGGAGGGTGACTATAGTTTACAACAGTCTATTCTATGTTTCAAAATAGCTCAAAGAATGTGGAGAAGAGGGAACCCTTGTACACTCTGTTGGTGAGAATGTAAATTAGTGAAGCCACTATAGAAAACACAATATGTAGGTTCCTCAAAAAATTAAAAATAAGACTACCACATGATCCAGCAATCCCACTACTGGGATTCCAGAGGAAATGAGCTCTGTGTTGAGGTATCTGCGCGCCTATGTTCATAGCAACATTATTCACAAGAGCCAAGATACGGAATCAATCTGTGTCCTTCAACAGATGAATAGACAAAGAAATTGTGGTTCATATACACAATGGGATACTATTCAGACTTAAAAAGGAAGAAGTCTTACCACTTGCAACAATTTAGATGAACCTGGAGGACATCTTGTTAATTAAAATAAGCCAGGCAGGGCCAGGCAGGGTGGCTTA
Organism: Rhinopithecus roxellana; assembly: GCF_007565055.1. NCBI lineage: Eukaryota > Metazoa > Chordata > Mammalia > Primates > Cercopithecidae > Rhinopithecus > Rhinopithecus roxellana. The sequence goes on from NC_044559.1 coordinate 73,492,279, forward strand.
TGCCTGTAATCCTAGCACTTTGGGATGGCTTGAGCCCAGGAGTTCGACAAGCCTGAGCAATATGGTAAAACCCCGTCTCTACAAAAAAAATACCCCACCCCACCCCCCCAAAAAAACCCCACAAGAATTAGCTGGGCATATCAGTGTATGCCAACAGTCCCAGCTGCTTGGGAAGCTGAGGTGGGAGGATCGCCTAAGCCCCAGGGACCGAGGCTGCAGGGAGCCGTGATTGTGCCACTGCACTCTAGTCTCAGGTTATGGAGTGAGAGACCCTATCTCAAAAAAAAAAAAAAAAAAAAAAAAAAGCCAGGCACAGAAAGACAAATCATGTGACATCACATATGTGGAATCTAAAAACGAACTCACAGAAGCAGAGAATAGAATGGTGGTTACAATGCACTGGGGGAGTGAGGTAGGGGTTGGTAGATGTTAGTCAAAGAATTTAAAATTTCAGTTAGTAGTAAGTTCAAGACACTTATCAAACAATATGGCAACTACAGTTCATGTATTATATTGAATAATCATGAGGTTTTTTTGTTTGTTTTGTTTTAAAGACATAGATTCGCTCTGTGACCCAGGCTGGAGTGCAATAGTGCAATCTCGGCTCACTGCAACCTCCGCCCTCCAGGTTCAAACGATTCTCCTGCCTCAGCATCCCAAATAGCTGGGACTACAGGCATGCACCACCATGCCTGGCTAATTTTTTTTTGCATTTTTAGTAGAAGTGGGGTTTCACCACATTAACCAGGGTGGTGTCAAACTCCGACTTCAAGTGATCCGCCTGCCTTGGCCTCTCAAAGTGCTGGGATTACAGGTGTGAGCCACCACACCTGGCCTAAAAATTTCTATGAGATTTTTAAGTGTTCTCATTACAAAAAAATGAGAAGCATATGGGGTGTGCCTGTGTTAATTAGCTCAATTTAGCCATTTTACAACATACATATTTTAAAACACGTACACAAATATGTACATTTTTTGGGTCAATTAAAAAAGAATGCTACAACATTGTCTGACACAAACAATACATTGGAGAGGTTTGAGGTCCAAATCAAGGAATTTCAATTTGAGGAGTCAGGTAATAAACTCCCGTAGGTTTTTAAGGGGATGGCCTGTTTTAAGAAAGCTAAATAGCAGCCAGGTGCGGTGGCTCACATCTGTAATCCCAGCACTTTGAGAGGCCAAGGTGAGCGGATCATGGAGGCAGGAGATCAAGACCAGCCTGGCTCACACGGTGAAACCCCGTCTCTACTAAAAATAAAATTAGCCGCGTGTGATGGCTGCGGAGCTTGCAGTGAGCTAAATAGCAACAGGCTGCTGTGGAGGGAGAACAGACAAAAGGCAGGAAAAGCCAATGAATGGGGAAAATAAACCACCTGATTCAGGCATTAGATTGAGCATGGAAAAAAATCAGCATTTATCAAAAATATGAAATTGAATAATGGAATCACAGGCAAAAGGGAGATAACTGGGGTGGGAGCAAGTTTATAAGATGAGTCTTTGTGTAACTTTAAATATAAGGATTCCACAGTACTGAAAAATCTATGTAGTTACTTCATCTCAAAGAAATAATTTTTTTTTTTTTTTTGAGACGGAGTCTTGCTCTGTTGCCCAGGCTGGAGTGCAGTGGCCGGATCTCAGCTCACTGCAAGCTCCGCCTCCCAAGTTCCCGCCATTCTCCTGTCTCAGCCTCCCGAGTAGCTGGGACTATAGGCGCCCGCCACCTCGCCCGGCTAGTTTTTTGTATTTTTTAGTAGAGACGGGGTTTCACCGTGTTAGCCAGGATGGTCTCGATCTCCTGACCTTGTGATCCGCCCGTCTCGGCCTCCCAAAGTGCTGGGATTACAGGCTTGAGCCACCGCGTCCGGCCAGAAATAATTTTTGATTAAAAAAAAAAAAAAGATGTTTTGTTTTAAATACCAGATGACTTCTAGGCTCTTCCTCCTTAAAACGTGACCTGTAGAGCCAGGCACAGTGGCTCAAGCCCTTAATCCCAGCTGCTTGGGAGGCTGAGGCAAGAGTATCCCCTTCAGCCTAGGAGTTCGAGGCTGCAGTGAGCTATGATAGCACTACTGCATCCCAGCCTGGGCAACAGCAATAACCCACCTTTTTTTTTTTGAGACGGACTTTCACTCTTGGTGCCCAGGCTGGAGTGCAATGGTGTAATCTCCGCTCACTGCAACCTCTGCCTCCCCGGTTCAAGTGATTCTCCTGCCTCAGCTTCCCAAGTAGCTGGGATTACAGGCATGCACCACCACGCCCAGCTAATTTTGTATTTTTAGTAGAGATGGGGTTTCTCCATGTTGGTCAGGCCGGTCTCGAACTCCCAACCTCAGGTGATCCGCCCGCCTCGGCCTCCCAAAGTGCTGGGATTACAGGCTTGAGCCACTGCGCCCGGCCCTACCCAAACCTCCGCCTTAAAAAAAAAAAAAAAAAAAAAAAAGTGTCTCCAGGCCGGCAGCATTGCCATTGCCAGCACCTGTGAGCCCGCTGGGCCTGCAGGGACCCACCTCCGCAGCGTTACTGAATCAGTCTATTTGAACAAGATCCTCAGGTGACTTGTGTGCACATTAAGGTTTCAGAAGCACCTGTTGTTAGACAATTTTTTTAAAGTGGGACTTCTGTCAGAAAAGCAGGATTTACAAAAACCAAGGAAGGAGAGGGTGTCAGATGTTTCAGACACTCTAGGAGGAAATGGCAAAGAAAATTCTTAAATCCAGCTTGCTGGCTTACCTCCCGATGTTCCTCCCCTTCTGTCTGGAAGTAGGTCAGTTGTGCTTTCATCCACGAGTCCCACGACAGGGAATGATGGTGGGAACCTATCACGTGTAAACATAGATATGGGGCCTCCTCTGATTATTGTATGTAGATATCTGTTCCTCTCAGGTTACTGTGAGAATCCAATGAGATGATGTCCACAAACTTTCATGAAATGTGAGCTCCAGAGGAGCTCAGTTTCAATAAGGATTGAATTTTGTGTCACCCCGTTTTAATTAATTGTGGAGCTTGGCTTCTGTTGATGAGGGTGTTAGTTCAGGCTCAGAAGTACAAACGGGCCTTAGAAGAAAACAGTTGCGCTCAGAACTGTGTTTCATTTGCAGAACCTTATGGCTGAGGACCGAGAAACCTCCAGCTTTAAATACTTCATGCTAAATGCCCTCTCTGGTCACCACATAACTCACGGGGCGTTAAACTCCCACCTGTTGGTACGTGATGCTGCTGAAGTCTTCACGGTTGGCCTTTGCCGTGTGTGGCAGAACAGCCAGTGCTGCAGAGCAGGGCAGCGGACTCCGATCTGTCTGAGCCCCTGGCTCATTCCCCACAGCCGGCTAGAGCTTCGCGGCAATTGTTAGTGCAGATCAGCATTAGTATTTTACATATGTCAAGAAGGGAGTTTTCCACAAGTCGCAGATTTTACAAGCTACATAGGGATACCTATGCCTTAACACTCAAGAGATGACCCTCAAGGAGGGAGGGGCAGAGTTAGTGCCTTCCCAGTGATAGGCTGTGGGGTGGTGGTGGAAGGGAGCAAGCCTCTGGTTAGTCTCAGCAATGTATTCGTTCAGGAAACATTTCTGGTGAGCAGGCAGGTGGGTGAGACCCTGCCGCCACCCTGACAGGCCTGTAGACGGAGCAGGACCACGGCACAGAGCAATGCCTGTGGACCACCACACCTCAGCGTCTAACTCAAGCATTTCCCACAGCGACCACCCCAGAGGTTCAGAATTAGGGAAGCTGAGGGTGAGAAATTCTCAATCCACCGTCGTCAAAATCGACAGGACTCACTTTGACAACAGTCCTCACCACAGCTTTCAGTTGAGATCAAGAAAATACCTGCAACTCTGTTCAAACTGATTAAGATTTTTGCAATTTGATAGAAGGGATGCCAGGCATGAGTATTGCAACCAACTTTTAGCTAGGCTTCAAAGGCAGCATGACCCTCTACATATTCAAACTACGGTGGGATTGAATGAAGAAGATCCATGAATTGCCATTAAACTGACTTTAGCTGAAGAACTGTGGCAGTTTCATCAGAGCTACTTGGGCTTACTTTTATTAGTTCCTATTGCTATAACAAGTCACCACAAATTTAGTGGCTTAAAACAAATTTATCTCAGCATTCTGGAGGTCAGAAGTTCAAAATTAGTCTCACCGGGCTAAAGTCAAGGTGTTGGCAGGGCTGGTTCCTCACGGAGTCTCCAGGGAAGGATTCCTTTCCTTACCTTTTCCAACTCCTAAGGTCTGCATACCCTGGCTTGTGGCCACTCCCTCTGTCCTCAAAGCCAGCAGCGTGGCACTTTCAACTGTCTCTCTCCATCTGTCATCACAGCACACTCTCACGCCAGCTGTCCTGCCTCCTTCATAAGAATGCTGTGTTTACATTGAGCCCACCTGGCCAGGCCACGGTCTCTCCCCATCTGAAGATCCTTAACTTAATCACATCAATTAAAGTCCTTTTTTCCAGAGAAGGTGGGATATTTACAGGCTTTGAGGATTAGGATGTGGACATCTTTGAGGACTATTATTCTATCACAGGTATGAAGCCACATGACATTTTAAAGGCAAATAGTCTTTTTTTTTTTTTTGAGATGGAGTTTTGCTCTTGTTGCCCAGGCTGGAGTGCAATGGCACAATCTTGACTCACCACAACCTCCACCTCCCAGGTTCAAGTGATTCTCCTGCCTCAGCCTCCCGAGTAGCGGGAATTACAAGCACACACCACCATGCACAGCTCATTTTTTGTATTTTTAGTAGAGACAGGGTTTCTCCATGTTGGTCAGGCTGATCTTGAACTCCCAACCTCAGGTGATCCGCCCGCCTCAGTCCCCCAAAGTGTTGTGATTACAGGCGTGAGCCTCTGTGCCCAGCCGGCAAATAGTCTTTTTGAGCATGGAATCATGACCCAGTCCAGGCTACATTGGTGGCTCTAGAGCAGTGGTCAGCAAACCTGTTCTTAAAGGGCTAGATAGTAAATATTTTAAGCTTTGTGGGCCAATTCCTCAACTCTATATTGTAACATGAAAGCAGGCATAGATGACAAAGAAACAAAGGAGCATGGATGTGTTCCAGTAAAACTTTATTTGTAAAAACAGGTAGCAGGGCAAATTTGGCCCTAGAGCCATACCCCTACTCTAGGTCCAACTAAAATAAAAGAATTCTGCCGGGCACGGTGGCTCAAGCCTGTAATCCCAGCACTTTGGGAGGCCAAGACGGGCGGATCACGAGGTCAGGAGATCGAGACCACACTGGCTAACCTGGTGAAACCCCGTCTCTACTAAAAAATACAAAAAAACTAGTCGGGCGAGGTGGCAGGCGCCTGTAGTCCCAGCTACTGGGGAGGCTGAGGCAGGAGAATGGCGTGAACCCGGGAGGCGGAGCTTGCAATGAGCTGAGATCCGGCCACTGCACTCCAGCCTGGGCGACAGAGCGAGACTCCATCTCAAAAAAAAAGAATTCTGTTCAACCTTATCATTGGAGTCAAGTATGCAGAGAAATTAGATGTTGGATTAAGGACAATGAAAAGCTGTCCAAGAGTAATCGGTTTACAGATTGGACCTAATAATCATGTCAACCAGGCAAGTATTTATTATACCAGAAGCTACCTTTATGTTACCAGAATGCAAACCCTGACAAACCAGACCACAGGTTACCTGCAGATAAGCACTACAAAAGAAGCCAGCCAGGCAAAGATATTTTTTAGCACCAGGTATCAGGAGCAATACCTGTGACCAGAGCTAATAGTACAACTCGTGCTATCCACAATCTCCTGACAACCAAGTTGTCTCCCAGAGAAGAACGAGTGTCTATAGCAAGCTTGTCCAACCCATGGCCTGTGGGCCGCATGTGGCCCATGACTTTCAATGTGGCCCACCACAAATTTCTAAACTTTCTTAAAACATAATCAGATTTTTTTTGCGATTTTTTTTTTTTTTTAAAGCTTATCAGCTATCATTAGTGTTGGTGTATTTTATATGTGGCCCAAGACAATTCTTCTTCCCGTGTGGCCCAGGGAGGTCAAAAGATTGGACACCCCTGGTCTACAGGCTTGAGCAGCAAGTAATTGCCCCAAAGATGGCTGCCAAGGAACAGGGCAGATGGATCTGAAATCCATGATAGTGTTTGTCAGGCATAATTGCCAGATGGAAATCATGTCAGAACCAAGAGGATTAATCAAGAGATTACCAATATGGTGACCAAGGCCTTGATTGTTAGAATTGAAGAAGGAACTCTATTCTAGTCCATTTTCAAAATTCAGTAAGAACCAAACTAGCCTAGTTTTTCTTCTCTTCCAAAAACTCTTATTTTTATGTTCATTTACCTTAAAGAAACACTGCCATACATATATTCCCAGTCCGGTCTTGAACTCCTGAGCTCAAATGGTCCTCCTGCCTAGGCCTCCCAAAGTGTTGGCTTTACAGGTGTGAGCCACTGCACCTGGCCATTTTCTCCTTTTTTCTACTTTTTCCACAAATAGTTGCTTTTTATATTGTAACAGTTACATTCTACAGCATAACTACTTGCATTTGAAATTAAAAGGACTACGACAATGGAGTGCTTTTTACAGTCAATTGTTTTATACATTTTTACAATCTTTTACTTATGGTTTTTTTTTTTTTTGGAGACAGAGTCCCACTCTGTCACCCAGGCTGGAATGGAGTGGTGTGGTGATCTCAGCTCACTGCAGCCTCAACCTCCTGGGCTCAAGCGATCCTTCCACCTCAGCCTCCTGAGTAGCTGGGACTACAGGCACGCACCACTACACCTAGCTAACTTTCTGTATTTTTTCTTTTTTTGTAGAGATGGCGTCTTACCTTGTTGCTCAGGCTGGTCTCGAACCCCTGAGCTCGAGTGTTCTGGCCTGCCTAGGTCTCCCAAAGTGTGCTGGAATTGCAGGTGTGAGTCACTGTGCCTGGCCTACTTATGGTATTTTCAAACAATATGAAACCTTTCAAAAACCAGTCTAGTGTCTAGTCCATGTGGAAGGCCAAACTCAGAGTAGAATATAGTATTTGCTAACTAAATCCAAGTTGCAGGAGCTTAGAGATTTAAATATCAGTGTTTGTACAATATTGTTTGCTAATTCTAAAATAAATTCATGATCAGTATGCATTTGCGGTTAAATGTATTCTCATTCTATTACATAAACAGATTTATTCTGAGGATGTTTCCAAAAGTGCTTATGCAAAATTATTCTGCCAGAAATGTAGACCTGATGGTTTATTCTTACAGGTTTATTCTTTATATTTTTATAGACTTATTCTTCCTGTTTGTGCCAATGTATCAATCTAAAATTAGTTTGTTTTCTTTCAGTCTGTTTATTGCTTCTGAAAAAGGGGACGCTGCTCAGCTGGTGTTGGTGTTGGGCTTGACGACACTGTTTCTGTGAATGTTGAAAAACTGCAAACTAAATTCAATGTGGCTGCTTGTGAGAAAGAACTGCCGCTGCAGAGAAACTGTTAAGAGTGGTGCTGATAGCAACAGAGCCAACGAGAAGGAGCACGTTTTCTTCCTCATCCAGCCTGCGTCTAGTGTCCCTCCAGCACCTCCTATTGTCAGAACTTAATAGGAATCGTTCGCAAAGCAGAAATGAGATTTCTAGTGTTACAGAGCAAAATCTAAAAGGGTAGGTTTGAAACTGAAAGACAGTAGCTTAACAATGGCATAGGCCCCTTTACTTCTGAAACACTATGCTTCCATGTACCCAGAAGAATTGGGAAGGGCACAGAAAGCGTCCGAAAGATCAGTGAAAAACAGTGATGATGTGGTGGAATTTGGGAATGTATAGTTTTAGGTAGTTATCTAAAATTGTCCCTGAAATTGGTAAGTGAAATAAAGCTTGTGAAAGGGATATTAATTAGGCCACAATGGAAAGTAATCTTTAGTTTATATTAGATAACTGTTTTTTTTTTTTTTTTTTTTGAGATGGAGTCTTGCTCTGTCCCTCAGGCTAGAGTGCAATGGCGCGATCCTGGCTCACTACAACCTCCGCCTGCCAGGTTCAAGGGATTCTCCTGCCTCAGCCTCCTGAGCAGCTGTGATTACAGGCATGTGCCACCATGCTTGGCTAATTTTTGTATTTTTAGTATAGACGGGGTTTCACCATGTTGGCCAGGCTGGTCTCGAACTCCTGACCTCAGGTGATCCACCCACCTCAGCGTCCCAAAGTGCTGGGGTTACAGGTATGAGCCACAGCGCCTGTCCTAGATAGTTTTTAAAAAAATTTTGGCACAGTGTCAGACATTTACTGGAAGCTAAGTACATAGGTGATGGTTGGTAATCTTCAAAGTTCTCTGGTGATAACTATACCGACATCAGCTGGACCATTTTGTTTGAGAAACAAATTGGGGAAGTATCAGGCTTCTCCTTTAGTTTCACTTTTACCGTTGGTGCTTTACCAAGCTTGCATTTCTCTGGCTTCTGCAGTCAGCATAAATAGTTCCTTTGTTTTCCAAAGTTCCTCCTGCTCCTCTAAATGCTTTATATCTAAAAACTCATTTAAGAAGCAAGTTGGAAAGTTTGCGTGTATGGAATGTGCTTTCAAAATAAACACTAAAAAAATAAAAATTAAAAAATTAAAAACACCACTAAAAAAAAGAAAAAAGTAGTTTTTTGAAATTCTAATGATTAGAAAGAATAGATGGTGAAAACAGTAGTTAGCTATCTAGCAGTGAAATAGTTGAGAAAAAGAGATAAGGGAAGTGATGATGATGATGATGATATTGGATTAAAAGAGCAATAGAGACTGGAACAATCAGGAAAAAAGAACAAAGGTCAACAGCAGAAATAAAGGACACGACTTAGCTCTTACAGAGCTTTACAGGTATTGTATTGTATTAATCTTAAAATGCTATTTTTTTTTCCACAAATAGGATGCATTTTACAAACAATGCATGCCAAAGTTTAATTGGCAGTATCCTTTCTTCGTGGTATGGAAAATAATAGGTATTTTACAATTGATGGCATCTTAAATTAATATATACTAATCTGCAGTTTACAGGAGCTACATTTCATGTACATAAGCAGGTATAGATCTGAAAAGCTAGCTGTAAAAAATAGCCAATGATTATAGAATATTCGCAATGTACTAGATCTAGTTTGCAGAATTAAGGAGGGGATTCTCCATGAATAGTGCTCTCCCGCCAGCCAACACTTCAATAGTTACACAACTTTGTTGATCACCATCCATGCTGTGATTCAAAATCTAATTCACAGGGCTATGTGTAGGAGGCACACAAGTTTTTCATACAAATGAGACAATTTTTGTGTGTGTGTGAAAGGGGGGGCTATTACCGTTTTGGGAAAACAGATGTAACCCCTAAGTATTCAGGGCAAGCCAGAGGTATGCTTACACTAGCTATTTGCCCTGCATTTCAGAAGTTTAATGCTAAGCACCTCACTAAACAGACAGTGAAATGCTGAATAAATCAAAATCTTTATCATTACATCACTGAAATGGAGGTAAGGAATATGAAGAACCCAGAAGAATCTGACACAAAGGCCCTAGGGGGTGAGGAAGGCCCCAAACTTAGGCTGGCTTCTGAAATCTCCTGCCCAGGAGATCTTAAACTCTCACTTTGTTGATGATGTAGGATGCCAAGGCAAGAGTTAAAGTCAAGGTCTGCTACAGTGCAAACTAAAATCTTCTGATGAACCTGTGTCATGAAAGGGTTATACCTGCAATGTACAGGTAAAGAGGCCTAGATCCTGCCATGCAGAATGCAGGAGTCAAAAACAACAACAAAACCCCATACCCATCTCCAACCTGTCACTCTCCCTCGAGAATCTGTAAATCACAAGCTAGCTCTTGTACGGGATTGTGGTTGCACGGTGGTTTGAAACCCCTTAGTGAAGAATTTCATTCAAAGAGGTTCTGGGTAATGCCCCAGGCAACAGGCTAATGCATTCCCAATTCCCTTAGGAAGAACTCACGGTCAACTTAGGCCTCAAAGAATGTCCACAAAGTTTTAAGGAGAACAAGCTTATAATAAAAATGCACAAGACGTACAAGGAAATAAAATACCATGAGTAAAAACCAACGGAAACAACAGATAAAGAATCCAGACACTGGAATTATCAGACACAATATTTAAAAAATGATTGGAAATGCAAATCAGAAACATGAAAATATATTCATCCCCAATAGATACCAGGGAAATGCAAATGAAATTCTCAGTGATACATCCATTCATATTCATCAGATTGACAGCAATGTTTTCAGTTGGCATTACTAGTTTGGCACCAGCTAGTTAGTGCATGTAAACATGTGCATACCCTCCATTCCTAGGTTATACCCTAGAGGAACTCTTACATATGTGCCAGGAGATGTAGACCAGAATGTCCATAGTAGTATTGTTTATAATTTTAAAAAACCTGAGAATAATGCTAATGATCCCCAATGTTAAAACTGATACATTGTGCTGTATTCACACAATGCCAGCCTACAGAGCAGTGAAAAAAAATAACATACCTATTTGCATCACCATGGATGAATCTCAAATATAATACTGAACAAAAGAATCAAGTCACAGAAGATGTATGCAGTGTGAGTCAGTCCACTTACATAAGTAAAAAAGGGTATACATTGTATAAAGACACATACCAAGGTTATGAAACGGAAATGAAAGGCAAGGGAACAATCATCGTGAAATTCAGGACAGGGGTTGTCCCTGGGAGAGGTGGGTAGCAAGGAAGTACGATGGAGGTAGACAATCGATGGGTTTCTCAACTACCTGGTGATATTTACTTTCTTAACCTGGGTAGTAGGTTCATGGATGTTCACTTATCCTTTTTTAAAACGTACATTTTATACACACTTTTGTATGTATTCTGTATTTTACAAAAAATAAAATTAAATAAGAAATTATTCTTATAGTCCTTTTCTAACCCATGGAGGCTTCTGCTAGAATTCTGTGCTGTTCACATTCTCAATGCCAGCTTCCTTAGCCATAAAGTAAAAGGGTCCAGGGGTTTGTAGCAGTTCTTCAGGGCTGCCGTACTCTATAATCTTCCCATTGTCTAGGACCATTACCCTGAAACAAGGAAGAAAGAAATAAAAGTCTCAGAAAGCAGCATCTCAAAGTCTAGGCATTTATAAGAATAACCAGGACTAAATTGTGGTATAGTCAGACAAGGTTACAAAGCAGTGAAAATCAATGAGCCACAGCTACACACATCAACATGGATGAATTCTGCAAATAATATTGAACAAAAGAATCAAGTAATAGAAGAATACAGGCAGTATGAGTCCATTTACATGAGTTTTTAAAAGAAGTACACATTGTTTAAGGATACATTGGCTTACAAAGGGTGCCTATCATCTCCAAACAGCTTTCTAAGATTACTGACTTTGATTGTAGTATGACACAGCTGGAAGGAATAGAAAGAGTCTAGCTATTTCACAGAGCAGCAGCTGAGGCTCAGGACAGCTGGGAAGGTCTACGGTCAACATCTGCCTCTCACCACTTGAGCTGCCACCTCCTCATACCCAGTTAATTGTTACAACACACAGTTTCCAATTTTACCCTCAAGATATGAATAGTTCCCTTAACCTCGTTCGCTTTCATTCGCTTGATGTAAAATTTTGGCCAGATTACTTGACATCTCTAAGTCTCAGTTTCCTCATCAGTAATATGGTGGTTGTTAAACCTTCTGCCATTAGGTGTTTCCCGGCAGACACTGTTACTGTAGAGCAAGGGTTAAGCCATCTGTGTCAAGCCCTGTCCCCCCACACTCACTTGTCACTGTCCATGATGGTGTGCAGCCTGTGGGCGATGGTGATCACTGTGCAGTGGGCGAACTCGTTTTGGATGGTCGTCTGAATGAGGTTGTCTGTCTCAAGATCCACCGCAGCAGTGGCCTCATCCAGGACCAGGATCTTGGATTTCCGAAGCAGAGCCCTGCCCAGGCACAGCAGCTGCCTCTGGCCTATGCTGCAGCCAATAGAAGCAGCTATGCGTTAGCTCTTAAGGACCAAGGAAAGACGCAGGGCAGGGGACCATTTTCATGTTCCAGATGAGACTTTCAAAACCCCCACTCCAAAATTGCCCTGGAATGTTTGGGCCTCTTCAACGAGCCGTACGTTGTTATTGTGAGCATCGTTTTTCAAACTTCCCCAATTGAAGACCCACCCCAAGTACTTAATTAAAAAGTCATATTTCTGGGCCCCTGCTTTACTCAATCAGAGTGGGGAGGAGCCTAGGAACGTGCCTTTTTACTAAGCACCCCAGGTCATTTTTATGCTTAAACAAGTTTGGATAACACTGACCCAGGAACAATGCTTTGCATTTGGTTGCCATGATAGCAACATTTCCAAAACAACATGAATGTCACCAAGTTTACTTTAGCAGTATTTGACCTGAAACCATTAATATAGGGAGGAACTACACTAGAATGCCCCAGTGGCATTTCTTTGTGGCCTTAGCAAATCCATTTATTATTTTAATGTGTAATTCTAATCTCAAGGCTATTTTTTCAAAGCCTTCTGCCTTGATTAGAGATGAAGCTGTCTAATGAACGTGATGTCTTGGTGTGAGATGCAATGTATGTGGAATTCAAATATGCTTGTAAAATGCAAATGGCTTTAATTTGCTAAAAGCCTGTAATGAAGGCTGGACCTCTTACTTACATAAAGAAGCTTTGGGAAATGATGTGAAGGAAATATTCAGGAATTTGCTAATTGCTCTTTCCTGCTGTGGCCATTAGGGAACATATTAAACAGGGGGTGGCTAAAGTTCTGTAATTCTCTGTAAGAAAATTTCTGCAGGAGATGAGAAGTTACCCAAGATGAACTTCCAGTTTTCCCCCGTAATGTAAGATCAGAGACGCTGAAAAACTATTTACTTAGCTTGTACCAAACTCCTGCCTGGCCCCAAGTGTCATGTACGCTTTGGACTTCAGAGTAACAGACTCTGTTGCTGAGGCGCCACTTTGGCTTTCAGCTGCTCTTGCCCAGCTGAACTTGCCCATCATTCAACAGAGAAATGTAAGTTTTAGTCCCCTGGTCCAGATTTGAAACTCAGGTCTGAAATCAATGCATTGGTAATACCATTTAAGCATCTCTCAGCTCGGACAGGAGAAAGATGGCATGATTTTTGTTTTTATAAACCAGAAATGTCAAGGCCTCCCATTGCACCCTACCATAGCATCCCACATGTCCTCTCTGTAGCACGGACTGTACTGGCATTTACTGTCACACGTCTGTCTTCATTACGCTGTAAGCGCTAGGAAGTCTGGGTTGTGTCTCTCTTTGCCTCTGTATTTTCAGTACCTGGCACATAGTAGGTGTTATTACTGTTTTGTTTTGTTTTGAGACGGAGTTTTGCTCTTGTTGCCCAGGCTGGAGTGCAATGGTGCAATCTCAGCTCACTGCAACCTCTGCCTCCCGGGTTCAAGCAATTCGCCTGCCTCAGCCTCCCAAGGGATTACAGCTGGGATTACAGGCATGTGCCACCATGCCCAGCTAATTTTGTATTTTTAGTAGTGATGGGGTGTCTCCATGTTGGTCAGGCTGGTCTCAAACTCCCGACATCAGGTGATCTGCCTGCGTCAGCCTCCCAAAGTGCTGGGATTACAGGCATGAGCTGGTGTTACTACATTTTTGCTGACTGAATGTTTGAATGATCTTTTACACTGGCCTAAAGACCTACTTGAGTCCTGCTAGTTGCTAGACCTGTTGTGGAGGGAAAGTAAACTGCCGAAGCTCTCTACCAGGGCTTGTTCCCTGGGGCTACACACTGAAATCACCTGGGTCCCTGATTCAATTGGTCTGGGCTACAGTTTAGGCATTGGGAGTTTTAAAGCTTCCTGGGTGATTTTAGCTTGCAGCCTAGTTAATCACAAAACTCTAGGCAGTGCTTCTCAAGTGTAATGTGCACACAAATCACCTGGGAATCTTGCTAAAATGCAGATTCAGGTGAGTAGGTCTACACCCTGAGATTCTGCATGTGCAGCATCTCCCAGGTGAAGCCAGAGCGGCTGGTCCATGAATCAGTTACTGAGCCCTCCCTTCCTTCCTGAGCTTCAACTTGCAAATGGCCTATTCCCTGCCAACACCACTGAGGCAACTGGGACAGGAGCAAGACCTGTCCATGAGTAGTGGGCTTTGGCTGAGGGCAGAACTTCGGTGTATGGAAGGAAAAACAAAAATGTTACAGGAAAAAATGCCAGGTCAACTTATTAATGGACAGGCAAACATACAGTGAAGGCCAGAAGTGAACTGTCAACTATGTAAAAATGTTTTGGAAAGGTAAAAATAACTGAAAGCCAAGAGTCTTTTGTTGATTTCAGGTGTTTCAGCAGTGCCTAAGGACTTTACAGACGTCACGTTCCCTGTCATCCGCATGCTCTTTAGATCAGTCATTTTTAAACTGGGATGCGCTTAACAGCCTTGTAGGGATCCTTTAAAACTCCCCAAGTCCAGTCTAACCTCATACAATTAAATCAGACTCTAGGGTTGGACCAGGCAGCCAGACTATTTTCATCCTGATTGTGCACAGCTGGGAGCCTCTGCTTTCTGTGGTTCTCCACAACTGTGGGATGTGTAAGCTCACATTGTGTAATATCATATGAGGATTACATTTAATAACAAAGTTTTTCTCTTTTTTTTTTTTTTTGAGATGGAATCTTGCTCTGTCTCCCAGGCTGGAGTGCAGTGGTGCGATCTCGGCTCACTGCAACCTCTGCCTCCCAGGTTCAAGCAATTCTCTGCCTCAGCCTCCTGAGTAGCTGAGATTACAGGTGCCCGCCACCACACCCAATTAATTTTTTGTATTTTTAGTAGAGATGGGGTTTCACCATCTTGGCCAGGCTGGTCTTGAACTCCTGAACTCACGATCCACCGGCCTCAGCCTCCCAAAGCGCTGGGATTACAGGCATGAGCCACTGCGCTCGGCCAATAACAAAGGTTTTCAAGAGTTATTTTTTTTTATTATTATTTTTTTTAGACAGAGTCTTGCTCTGTTGCCCAGGCTGGAGTGTAGTGGCGCAATCTCGGCTCACTGCAACCTCCACCTCCTGGGTTTAAGCGATTCTCCTGCCTCAGCCTCCTGAGTAGCTTGGGACTATAGGGGCCCACCACCATGCCCGGCTACTTTTTGTATTTTTAGTAGAGACAAGGTTTCACCATGTTGACCAGGCTGGTCTCCAACTCCTGATGTCAGGTGATCTACCTGCCTCAGCCTCCCAGAGTGCTGGGACTACAGGCGTGAGCCACTGTGCCTGGCCAGTTTTCAAGAGTTTTTTGAAGCACTTTCACATCTATTTTATCTTGTGAAGTTTACAACAGGTTCATTTTACACTTTAGGAATCAGACCCGGATGAAAATTCTATGGCCGGCATCACCTAACATGAGGAACACGAGGAGTGGCCCCTCACATCCTCTCACTGCCTGCAGGGGCAGCAGGCTATGGAACATTACCTCAGGTTGCCACCGGCCTCTGTCACTTCGTGGGATAACCCAAGTTGCAGGTTGGCCACAAAAGACTTGAGGTGAGCCAGCTCCAGGGCCTTCCAAATCTCCTCATCTGAGTAGTTGTTGAAAGGGTCGAGATTCATCCTCAGGCTTCCAGAGAACAGGATGGGGTCCTGCAAGTGAGGAGACAAGGGGGCTGTTGGGGCTTATGCCAGAAAAGGACCTCAGAGTTCCTCGGGACTGGGAGATGGCGGATAGGACTGGCCTGAGGTGGATTCCTGAGGCAGGAAGCTGGTTTGTGGTTCAGCTTCCGCAAGGTTTGCCCTCCTCAGGCTCGGAGTGACTACCAGCCAGGGGCTAGGCACAGGGTTAAGAGAAGCCCTCGGTTTATGTTTTGCTTTTGAGACCGAGTTTCGCTCTGTTGTCCAGACTGGAGTGCAGTGGCACGAACACCACTCACTACAGCCTTGACGTCCTTAGCTCAGGTGATCCTCCCACCTCAGCCTCCCGAGCAGCTGGGACCACAGGCACGCACCACCATGCCTGGCTGATTTTTAAAATTTTTTGTAAAGATGGATTCTTACCATGTTGCCTAGGCTGATCTTGAACTTTTGGGCTCCAGTGATTTACCTGCCTCGGCCTCCCAAACCCAAACTCCTGGTTTCAAGGTAGAGGGATCAGAAGAGGGTAGAGGAAACAATAGTACAGCCGCATGAGAAGAAGGTGTCACGCTTTTGAAGAGGCTGGAGAAAAGACTATCGAACTGAGCAAACACCAGACAGACCAAAGCTACCCCTAGAGGAACTGGGCTGCCGTGGGCGGAGGGGGAAAGTTCTGAGGGACCGCGCGCTGCGGAGGAGCCTAGGGACCCCGCAGCAATCCTTATCTGGCAGGATCCGGAGAGGAAGCCGAGGGGAAATCTTTCCTGCTGATGCACGAAGCGTTCCGCTTGCTGGCAGAAACCTGCAGCAAATTCCCTCCTCTACCTTTTAACCATAGCAAATGGGAAGTATAAAGCTTAATGGCTTCAAGCTTCAGCGGCAAAACTGCTAATGCTGATTGCAGAAGTCTTGCAAACCGTCATGGGCTATAGCAACGCTAAATAATCATCTGCTCTGCTTGACTTCTGTTGTGTTGCTGCCACCTAGTGGTCAGATACAGGCAGCCACAAATGCATATTACCAAACATTTCAAAACTTAAGTTCTGGAAACCTGGAAACGACGTGTCCATCCCAGGGAACTAGCTCAGGTATCCGGAGTAGACTGCGGAATTGACAGGGCTGACTGAATAGACATCAAGAAGAAGCTGCATATGTTTCCTGTAAAACAAGCTGCTCCCCATGGCATGTGCCCGAGTAAGTTCTAGAGCTCACCTGGGGGATGATGGTCAGCTTCTCTCGGAGGTCGTGGAGCCCAATGGAAGCAATATCTACTCCATCAATGATGATCTGACCACCGGCAGCCTCTAAGATTCTGAAGAGGCAGTTTGTGAGGGATGACTTTCCAGCTCCTGTCCTGCCCACCACACCAATCTGTGAATATAATTCCCTTACACATTAGTTCCACATGTAATTCTTGGGGAGAAGTTATTTAGCCAGGGCATTCACAGTCACAGGAGGTAAGACGCAGTGATTGGCTACTCCATCTCTAAGATACTAAACTGATTTTGGTTTTGGTGAGGAAAAAAGTACCCGGATGTCAGAAAAAGATGTCAAAAATCATTGTTTGCTGAGAACTATAGTCACTGTTTGAAATGGACTCTCTTGGCAGCTGTTGTTACAATTATTATTGGAACTTATAGATAAAAACAAAATCCTTGTTTAGGCCAGGAGTGGTCGCTCATGCCTGTAATCCCAGCACTTTGGGAGGCCAAGGCGGGCAGATCACCTGAGGCCAGGAGTTCAAGACCAGCCTGGTCAACATGGTGAAACCCCATCTCTACTAAAAATACCAAAAAAATTAGCCAGGTATGGTGGTGTGCACATGTAGTCCCAGCTACTTGGGAGTCTGAGTAGGAAAATCACTTGAACCCGGGAAGCAGAGGTTGCAGTGAGCCAAGATTGCACCACTACACTCCAGCCTGGGTAATAGAGTGAGACTCCATCTCAAAAAATAAATGAATAAATAAATAAAAATAAAAATAAAGAAAAAAGAAAAATCCTTGTGAAGAAGGGAAAGATTAGGTCTGCCACCAGCTGAGAGCCAGACTCTGATCTGGACTTCAGTGTCCTTGCTCATCAGACCCCAAGTCCTCGGAAAACAACAGCACCTAAGGAGGGTGCCTGACTTTGAAGACTGGGAGGAGAACTGGGCCATTCTTCCTTCAGGGACAACCCTCCACACTGCTATTCTCAACAGTTCCTTCACCAGGCCTGGACGCCCCCTTGTTTCCTTCCTGACTTCCTCTCTGCATACTGTGAACCTTAACAGGAAAGGGGCCCTGGTCAGCTGGCTAGGAGGCAGGGAGGAGCTGAGCAGAAGGCCCCGACAGCTGCAGTAAGTCTGTGTGATTCCTGGCTGCTATCCTTCCCTCTGATACTGTGTCCCCACACCTCCCCAGGGCAGAGGAAGTGCCCTGACCCTCTCCCTCCATTCAAATGATGAAGGCTTAGGGCCCAGCTGCTCTCTACTCTGTCCAATTGCTGTTTGATCACAAGGCCTCCCATCCAGGCCTTGCTTCACTCCACCTACCTTCTCCATGCTACCGATGTCACAAGTGATCCCTCTGAGGACCAGATCCAGCTCAGGTCGGTACCGCACTTGGTAGTTGTTAAACTGGATCTTGCCTTTGCTGGGCCAATCTGGCGGAGGCCTCTGATCAGTCACCCAGGGTGCCTGGCAAGGAGACAAGATGAGAAGTAAGTTTTATAAGGTGGCAACTCAGCCGAACAGTCCACCCATGACTCGTGTCATAGAACAGGAGAAGGGTAGCAGTGTCCCGGCTACCTAATGGCCTCTGCATTTGATAGAATGAACTGCACTTGTACTTTGGAAAGTTCCTACCTTATTCAGTTAAAGAAAAATACACCACAAGCTTGTGCTATAGATCTCCGTGGTATGTTCCAAGACTTGACATCCCCTAAACCATTTCCTATTCTAAGCTTGAAGAAATTAGGTCCTTTGAGTTAGAGGAAAGGAAACTTTAGGGACCCATTATGGGCCCATGTGAAATATGGAGAAATTCTAAAGATGCACCCTTGAAGGAGTTGCATGTTGTTTTTGCCTTGTCCCTGGATTCTTCCAGTTCCTCCTTACCTCATTTTCCACTTTTGTGTACTCAGTTATTCGCTCAGCTGCCACAATGTTGGTCTCTATTTCTGATGTCATCCTCACCAGCCAGTTCAGGGTTTGTGTGATCTACAGAAAAACCAGAAGACTGAAAATCATCATAGGCACAAAACTCAACTCAACCACTCAAACCACAAGGACAATCCAGTGCTAACTTTGTACCCAGCACTGTGCTGGGCTCTGCAAGGGAGTAAGGAAAAGCATAAGAAAGACAATCCTTGCCTCCTTGGGGAAGGAATTAAGAGCAGTGCATCGAATGGCTGCAGAACAATTAGGTGCTCATGCAAAGGGCAATGTGAGTGTCTAGTGGTTTGGGCTAAAGCTGGAATTGGAGAGTCTGGCAATGGGTGGAGTGGGAGCAGAGGTCAGGCCTCCTGCCTGTATGCCTAGTGTTCTTTGTGAATCAGAGAAAGGCATGATCCAGGCCAGGGAATCTGTAGATTACTCAGATGCAAACTTCTCTCAGGAAAAGACTCAGGAGTTTGCATATATGCACAGGGAGTTTTTGTTGAGCAAATGGTGGTTAGAGAAAGGGAGCCATAGATAGCAGAGGACAGAATCATGGGGACTCAGAGTATCCACTTTGTGTAGATTGAAGCATATGTAATTGCTGGTATTTGAGTCATTTTGTTTTGGTTCAATATAATAGTTTCCTATTTACCTTGCCTGTCCTGGGCTAAAAAGCCTAGAAATAAGGGAATGAAAGGGCAGTGACACAAGGAACTAAGTGACTGCAGTCTCTTGCCTCCCTAGTAGCTGGGATTACAGGTACCGCCACCACGCCTGGCTAATTTTTGTATTTTTAGTAGAGATGGGGTTTCACCATGTTGGCCAGGCTGGTCTCAAACTCCTGACCTCAGTTGATCCACCTGCCTCGGCCTCCCAAAGTGCTGGGATTGCAGGTGTGAGCCACTGCGCTCCACTAGCCTTATTAACTTCTAATGAAGACAGCACTATTATATAAAGCCCACATATAACTATGCAAATCTCTTTGAACTAAAAAAAATTAGTTCAAAACGATGGTCAAATGACTCATTTATAACAAATATTGATTGAATAATTACGGTAGTGCCAGCCACTGTCTTAGGTGCTAGAAAAGAACCATGCCTGCCATGTATCCCCTAGTCATGCTGGGGATGCTGCAGTGAGACACATGCTATAGTTTTATCAGACTCTATGTTCTTTATTAGAATTACCTCCAATTATTCTACCATCTAAGAAAAATAAACACAGGAGGAATTATTTGTTCAAAAAGGCTTTCTGATTACTGCTACATTCTAGAGAAGAAAGTTATGTATTCTCTCTTTTAACTAGAACCAAGCAAAGAGGCAGACAGGGAACAATTAGATTGAAACATGTGAAATTGCCTTCTTAAGCCCTAAGGTCAACATTTATGTCCAGTTTTCTAGATGGCATTCATGTCTACTTAGGAAGAGTAAAGAGCATGTCCATGGGTAAAAGATGGAGCCAGGGTTTAAACCTCAGTCTCCCTTAGTCCCTCTGGGTTTAAGAAGGAATCAAGAGCACAGACTCCACAGTATACATCAGGCTTAATTTAAGAGTAAGCGCACTAACGAAACCAGACTCTCAACCTTCAAACTCACATTGAGTGCATTGGACAGAACAAAGCCAACAGTGTCCCCACTTAGGGTATCTCTATAGATAACCATCATCAAGGCTGAAAAGAAGACAAGCAGGTTCCCAACCAGCTCCAGGCGAATTGCTAGCCACCTGTGGGGCAACAGAACAAGAGAGTGGGTGTCATTGATCACGTCCTCATCTTAACCAGCAACCTTGGCGTTCACAGAACATTCTCAGAGGGTTTGACTCGATCAGGCTGCACTCTTAGGCGATGCTTCAATTTGACTTAGAAACAACATGTTTTCCTAAAAGCCTATTGATATTATTTTTAAGAAAACAAATTGCATTTTACAGATCCTAGAGGGCTTTGCTGAACTAAGGGAATCCTACAGTGCAATGTCCACCAAACTCACCAAATCATAAGAATCACCTAGGGCAACTGTTAGTATACAATGTTACAAATTCAGGTGGAAAATTTCTGGACCCCTTCCTTTAAGATTCTGATTTCAGGGCGTCTAGGATGGGATTCAAGAATATGCATTTTTTCTGTTTGTTTTTGTTTTATGAGACAAGGTCTTGCTCTGTCACCAAGGCTAGAGTGCAGTGGTGTGATCATGGCTCACTGCAGCCTCGACCTCCGGGGCTCAAGCCATCCTCCCACCTCAACCTCCCAAGTAGCTGGAACTATAGGTGCACACCACCGAACCCAGCTAATTGTGTGTGTGTGTGTGTTTTCTGTAGAGCCTGGATTTCATCATGTTGTCCAGGCTGGTCTTGAACGCCTGGGTTCACGTGATCTGCTTATATCAGTCTCCCAAAGTGCTGGAATTACAGGTATGAGCCATTGCTCCCGGCCAAGAATCTGCATTTTAAATGAACGCTCCAAATGACTTCTTTTGATCAGGCTGGGGAAGCAATGCTGTAGTGAATCCATATGTAAGATTAAAAAGTAAGCACCACAGGAAGGGTCAACGTGCCCTGTTTGATTTCAGCATTTGTAAAAGGGGAAGAAGAAGCTGAGGGTGAAAGGAAGTTAGGTGCGAGTTGGCCACAGGTATATACACTGGGATTTCATAGAGAACTGAAGAGAACATGTGTATAGACACAGTTTATAAAAATGGACTTTCCCAGGCCGGGCGTGGTGGCTCACGCCTGTAATCCCAGCACTGTGGGAGGCCAAGGCAGGCAAATCACCTGAGGTAGAGAGTTCAAGACCAGCCTGACCAACATGGAGAAACCCCATCTCTACTAAAAATAAAAAAAAATTAACTGGGCATGGTGGTGCATGCCTGTAATCCCAGCTACTTGGGAGGCTGAGGCAGGAGAATTGCTTGAACCCAGGAGGCAGAGGTTGTGGTGAGCTGAGATTGCACCACTGCACTCCAGCCTAGGCAACAAGAGGGAAACTCCTTCAAAAAAAAAAAAAAGGACTTTCCCAAAGAAAATGTATTTAAATGTCCACACCAATAATTCCAGCATGTGTATGAATAAATATGATATGTACTTTACAGTGAAGGTCTAATAAGATTTACTTACATGCTTTTTCCTTGTTGGAAAGTCTCTAAGAAATAAAATGTCTTTACAATCAAACTTCTGACCTTTCCATATTCCAAATAATACTGAGCATCTTTAGCGCTTCAAGACACTTTGGAAGCCACTCAAGAATTTTTCTTCCTAAAAAAGATCTTCCTCTTTCCAGGACATACTGCTTGCCAGGGCTTATGGATACTGGAGAATAATGCTCACCCTGTTCACAGGACAGAACTTCTCTTTCTGTCATCAATGGTCTTCCCTAAAAACTTCCAACTCTCCTCTCTCCAACCTCCACTGCCTTCACTATCCAGAAAGAGTGTCATGACTATGGAGAATCTCACATCCATTCTCAGAAAAGTAAACAGAGGATGTTCAGTTCACCCAAAACTTGTTTGGTACTGGGTTACAAAACGCTCACAAGTGTCATTTGACTTCCACCACGAGACAGGTGGAACCCTGTGAGATAGGGTGTGTTCTGGCCATTACAAAAACAAAGAAATGGAGATTTTCCTTGGAGAGGTCAAGGCAATTCACCCAGCTTGGTAAACAGCAGAGCTGGCATGGGGACCCAGTCTCTGACTCCAAAGCTCATGCTTTCTTCTCTCCACTTACACAGCATGACAGTGTGTGTGGCCAGAGTGAATTTCACACCACTAGCCATGCCTGCCCTCCCACAGCTAATGTCAAACATGTAGAATCCCAAAGCACACACATGGGTAAATACCCAGGGGAAGCCTCACCTGTTGGAGGTGATCCAGGAAAAGACACATTTCTGGTTGGTGTCAATCCTCACCTCATTTTGTTTCAGAAATCGCTGCTGGTGCTCAAAGGCACGGATAACCGGCAAACCTGACACAGTCTCGCTGAAGTGAGAGTAGATTGGGGACTTGGTGACAGAGTCCAGACGCCTCAGCTGGCGGGAGCTAGACACATAAAATATCTGGACACAAAAAGTAAAGA
Organism: Rhinopithecus roxellana; assembly: GCF_007565055.1. NCBI lineage: Eukaryota > Metazoa > Chordata > Mammalia > Primates > Cercopithecidae > Rhinopithecus > Rhinopithecus roxellana. The sequence goes on from NC_044559.1 coordinate 73,515,047, forward strand.
ATCAGCCAGTCCCACAGTCATAAGGCATCCACCATCTTCCTCCTTTCTGGCCACAACCCAGCGTTCTTCCCCTTGACAGCCACAGCTTACGTCTGAACAAGACAAAAGCCTGCCGTGCCATGTCTGGCAGCAGAACATGATGAGAGAGGCTCTGAGGAGGAGACCAATGAGAAGACTGGGGTTGGTGGGGAACAGAGGGGGGTGAACATGAGGAGACCACACCGCAGCCTCAGCGCTTTGAGTTGCCAAACTCCTGAGGAGTTCCGTCAGCCTAACCCGTATCCCCCAGATCTATGGATCTCGTCCATGTGACAGTTTCTGTACTCATTAGAGAAAAGGTCCTCAAAAGGATTTTGTAAAGGCAGCAGGGCACGTGAGGATGGGCAGGAAATGGCTAGAAAAAGGCATGCCTAGGTTTGGGGAAAAATGGAAGAATCTGTTCAGGTAAGTGACCAAAACTGTGCCTCAGTGGTGTGTGAAGGTACAGAGAATTCTGGAGGTATGCAGAGTGCTGAGGGGGTAAGAACTGGAACAGGGTGGAATCCAACGCAGGAAGAACCCTGTGGCCTGAGGGCAAGGGGGAGTGGAATGGGTCCGTGCTGCTACTAGATTCTGTGAGGATTTGTTGAAACCTGGAAAGAGTGGGGCATTGGAGAGTCGGGATGCAAAATGTTATACACGGATGTACAGATGTCCCCTCCAATAACGCTGTTTCTTGTTTGTTGGTTTGTTATTAACAGTTAAAAGGCCACTATAGTGACAGTGTGCCTGAGGAACTGCACACGGACACGGCGGGAGCCGCCAATCGCAGGCCACAAGGCCACAGGCCCCTGACCACAATGTCTTCAAAATTGTATCCCCAGGCAAACAGTTCACCACAAAAGCAGCTGGTGGGACCAGAGTTCCCCCAGAGCCTCCCCCTTCCTCATCCATTTTATTATGGGAATAGGGTTCCTTCCACTCATTCCAGTTTCCCTGTTTTGCTTTCAAGGTGCACATTCCCTCTAAGAATACGCTGGAATTGAGCCTAAACTACCCACAGACACCCCAGTGAAACTAGAACTTTGCCGAAGTAAAAAGGTAGACCCAGCTGCTGCTGAGAGACATCTCCAAGCAGCTATGCCTGTCCAAAGTCAACCAAGGAAGCACCATAGCATGGCTCTTCTGGAACCGACCTAATCGTCATGGGGGATCTTATGGAGCTACAAGACTGTGTCCAGAGCCAATCGCAAAGTAGTCTTGGATCCAAACATAGATCTGTCCCACCTAAGCTTCCAGGGAGTGGGAGGTGGGCAGCAGTTAGGGTGACATTTGCCATGAATGGTGCACCCACTGATGCTCTCACTTCAGCTTCAGACAGTGGCCTGTGGGCTCCTGGGTATGCCAATGTACGACTAAATGGCAAAGATGCTGAGGGGAGGAATGAAGGACTAGCAATGATCCAAAGAAGATTCTCAGGAAAGAGGCTAGGCTTTTGTAAATAGAGAGGAAGGATGACTTAGCCAAATTTCCAAACCTACCTGAACAGATACATAAATAATGCCAAGAGGAATGATGATGATGGTGAAGACAGGCGTGGCCATGCAGATCATGACAAGGGTGCTGATTATCCCCAAGAAGCATGTAATCCAGCTGCGCATGGACTGAGGCAGGATGTCATCCACCGTGGAAATATCCTAGGAAAACAATTAGGAGAGCTACACCATCATCGAGGTCTTCCTAAGATAGTTTACATCTTCCGTGTCCTAGCAAGGGATCTGTTGGATTCTGTTTGTTCCCAGTACTCCTTCATGTAATCATTTCATTGTGTCCATTTGCAATAGGCTGCACTGCTCACCCCAATAACCAATTTCATTTCCATAATTTCTTCATTTAGGCCGGGCACGGTGGCTCATACCTGTAATCCCAGCACTTTGCGAGGCCAAGGCAGGTGGATCACCTGAGATCGGGAGTTCAAGACCAGCCTGACCAACATGGTGAAACTCCGTCTCTACTAAAAATACAAAAATTAGCTGGGCATGGTGGCATGCACCTGTAATCCCAGTTACTCAGGAAGCTGAGGCAGGAAAATCACTTGAACCTGGGAGGTGGAGGTTGCAGTGAGCCAAGATCATGCCACTGCACTCCAGCCTGGGTGACAGAGTGAGACTTCATATAAAAAAAAAAAAAATTATTCATTTATAAAAATCCCTCCAAACAGATGATGGCAGTCATCCTTTACCTTTTTCAACAGATTTGGTAAAGGTTTTCATGCTTCTCAGTGAAATTCCCACTTGTCAGATTTACTAAACCATTCACAATCATTGTAAGCTAATAGAGCCTTACAGGTAAATTCTTCTCCCATAACCAAGCCAATTCAATTATTCTAACTTTACATAGGTCCTAATTCCATTGAGTACCTAGAACAGAGCCTGGCACATAAGAGGCATTTGATAAACATTTGCTTGGAGGCTCTGGTCATCAGGCCCCGCCACCCACTCTTGACTGATACTCAGGAAGTTGTTTCCTCTGCCAAGCATAGAGGACCAAGGGGAAGGGAACTGGGGTTGAACGTGAACCTGCCTGGACAATGTTCTAACCAAGGAACCCAGTGGGAACAGACGTGTCTTACTGCCATGTTGCCTTCGAGTCATGTAGAATAAATGAACAAATAAGAAAATGAATCAATGGATGGATGGTTTGGAGAACACTCAAGAAGCTTGGTTTATATTTTGGGTTGCCCTTGCCTAAATTTCTGAGGATTATATTGATTCTATGATTAGTAATATGTGAGTACCAAAGTGAGTTTAAGTTATCTCTGGAATTTCTCAAACTGGATCAGGGATAACGGTCTTCCAAGAAAGCTCTGAATCAGGATGACTCCTGAGTCTAACCTACCTTTCCCAAAGTCCTATCAGAATGCAAATAACTATACCCACAGTTGGCAGAGAAAAGAAATCCTTACCAGTTATCAGTTCTATGCAGATTACTTTTGACCCTTACCTGGCACAGAGTCTCCATCTTTTCTTCCTCCACTCCATCTCCTTAACTCAGCCATCAATCCCAGAGGCCCCTTGATCAGACTCCCCTTAATAGGTCTGAGCCACCTCCCCAACAAAACTTACCATATAATTAATGACAGTTTCCTTTTTCATGCAAAAGCAGTCTTTAAACTATGACTGTTGCCTAAGTAACTCACAGAAAACCTCTGTGTTCTCTTTCCCAGAAGATTATATATGTTACAACATGGGGAAAACTGTAATCTTTGTAAAATTACTACGAGAAATTTCTCACCCAAAATGGAGTGTTCTTTTAGGTTCGTGTAACGAGCAGAAAGGCCAATTGAAGTTGTCTCTAGTGACATCATGCCCACTGTTTCTGCCCCAGAGGAAGGTGACACAGGGGGACCAGTTAACGGCCGACTTTTGAAGTGTTTACTGTGTCCCCAGAATCTGGCTGTGGACTGTGAGCTATACTTTCTGTCTGCCTCAAGGCCAACAAACAAGAGTCCAGAGCTGCTCCATAAGCAGAGGGCTAAAAACTGTGCTGGTGATAGTTACTTGTCATTCAGAATTGCCTGATCTCTGCCTCTGTTCCTGAATTCCCATCTCAGATACACTAAAAAATCAATGAGTCGGGTCTGGCCCATGGCAGAGAGACATCTATGATCTTCACATTCACTGAGTGCCCCGGTGCCCAGTACAGTACTTGGCTCATAGAAAGTGCTCAATCAAGGTTGCTGAATGAATGAGTGAATGAATGCCAAGGGTTCCAGGATCTGGGGTAGATAGAAACAATATCTGAGAACTTCTTAAAATCACCGATGGCTCTATTCCGTAGTCCAGACCAAATTTACTCATTCTTTTTTTTTTTTTTTTTTTGAGACGGAGTCTCGCTCTGTCACCCAGGCTGGAGTGCAGTGGCCAGATCTCAGCTCACTGCAAGCTCCGCCTCCTGGGTTCACGCCATTCTCCTGCCTCAGCCTCCCGAGTAGCTGGGACTACAGGCGCCGCCACCTCGCCCAGCTAGTTTTTTGTATTTTTAGTAGAGACGGGGTTTCACCGTGTTAGCCAGGATGGTCTCGATCTCCTGACCTCGTGATCCGCCCGTCTCGGCCTCCCAAAGTGCTGGGATTACAGGCTTGAGCCACCGCGCCCGGCCTAATTTACTCATTCTTAAAGCATTCTAGATAGAAATTTCAGGAATGGAGGCAGAGGCCAAGCAAAGGGTTATCCTACTATCTCTTGGATTTCCTGTCCCAGGCAGTGACAGTGCTTTTATTTATGTTCTTTCCTCTGCAGAATAATCCTTCTCACCCTGCTCTACTGCCATCCCTGCCCCCAACCCTCGCAATCTCCCTGGCTTGCTTCTATGACTTAAGTTTCACCTTTTCTGACATTTCCTACCTTTATCACTCAGGCTGGGCTAGTGCCTTTTTTCCTTTGTACTTCCAGACCACTTTTCTACACACTGTTGTTACTGGTTTTACTATATTCTATAATAATCCTTCACTTCCTTGGTTGTCTTCTTCACTAGATGCTGAGCTACTTGAAGGGTCAGAGATGTTCATCCCTGAATCACCAGGATCCTTGGGAGCTCACAGCAAGTACTCAAGAAACACCTGCATGTTGAGTAGACAAAAGGACTGGAACTGAACAGTGTTGTCTGGGGGGACATGATAATTCCTCCCTGTCAGAAAGATCCTCAGTATATAAACATACCACCTGACAGTCCTTGAGATACTTACACCGGCAAACCTGTTCACAATCCGGCCTGTGGGTGTTGTGTCAAAAAATCTCATGGGTGCTCGAAGGATATTGTTGAGGAGTTGCTTGTGCAAGATATTTGATGCATGGACGAAACCAAAGGCACTCCAGAAATGTGCTATGAACACAAATATACCTAGAAATGGAAGCAGTTTTGTCAGCACCATGCACAGGAATCCCTGATGACTTGTGCCCAGGACATAATGGCAAATGCATTCCTGAGTCCAGGAAAAGTACAGGGTCCAGACAGATTCTGTAAGATGTCATAGCCATCAGACATACCTTGCGCTAATCCCAGAGCTCCGTAGACTCCAAGTCTCATGTCCCTCTGAGATGCTGGATAGTTGGTGCTATTGAAGATTTTAGAGTCACTGGTCCAAGCACTGAGCCAGAGGTTGGATCCAATAAAAGCCACAGAATTCATCACAAACGCAAGGATGATGAAGAATATTGAAAAAAATCCTACTGCTCGTAGGTACTCCAGGTAGATGGAGAACTTTACCTGCAAAGTCCCCACCTCAATATTAGTAGAACTCCCTAGTGGTTTTTGATAAGGAATCACCTAGAATGCCAACTACAAGGAGAAGTGGAGGCCCCTGGGAGCATGGGTAGCAGGTAGCAAAATTTGGTAGTCTGTGGTCACCATTTCTGCACTGTGCCAGGAAGAACAGAACAATGCTGAAATACAATGCAGGGTAAATAATCATAAAAGCTAAAGGCATTTAAGAGAAGAAGATATAAAACAGATTGGGACAAGCCAGACATGGTAGCATGCCCCTGTAGTCCCAGCTACTCAGAAGGCTGGCGTGGGAGGATCTCTTGAGCCCCGGGGTTTCAGTCCAGCCTGGGCAACATAGTGAGACCCTGTCTCTAAAATAAATACACAAACAAAAAATCAGAGTAGAACAGACGATGGGGTTCTACTGCCGACCTTGCAATTTGCGGTTAAATTTCATTAATTTGAATTATGTGCTCTAGGTCTGAGTTTTCCTGTTCCTTCACACATCAGAATGGAGTCAAACACTCATGAAGTGTGGGATGAGGACATTCACAGGAAACATGGCATTCTTTATGGAAATATGACTTGGTAGAAAGCCCACAGCCTCTGCTAACATGTTAATAATGAATCTGAACATTTGCAAAGCACAGAGGACATATTGCTCCTGTAAGTATGCATTCAATTTCCACTTAACATTAAACATTTGGGTTCTGAACCTTATAACACCTCAAATGCTGCTTTTTTGTGTGGTGTTCACCTTTCCAGTTTCTACGAATTCCTTCTTAATTAGTTTTTGTCCTTTCACTAGTTCTTCATCTTCCTTCAGGCTATTCACATTCCGAGTTTTCCAGGAGTTTTTCAGGGACTTCAGATGCCTGCCACTGGACCTAGAACTGAGAGAGGGAAGCTTCCCTGAGCATGCAGGCAATTCCCAAGGGTCTTCTTGCAAGCAGATGTCATAGTCGCTCAGCTGGCATCAAAGCGCATTTCAGGGCAGATGACCAGGGGAAACTGACACAACCCCGGTTTTTCCCCATCCCCGCTCATACAAGAAACAAAGGAAGAGCTTGGAGTGTCCATGGTGTTAACCCTTACAGGAAAAGCCCAGGAAGAAAAAGAAAAAGATCAAGTGGAAATATGGAGCTGACGAGGGCTGCCAGCTGAATAGATGGCCAACCTGCGGCTAAGCGTTCGACGAAAGCTGTTCTCTCTTCTCATGGTTATGGAGGCTGCATCTTCAGGGATCTCTTCCATACTGGATATCAGCCCAGAGTCATCGTCTTCTTCTTCACTGCCATCATGGACTAGGGAGACACACTAGAGGTTAGGGAAAGAGCTGCATAGAGCCCTGTCAGTCCTATGAACAAGGAGAGAGAAGCCTTCTCTGATCTTGCTGGTTTCAGCAAGGGATCCCAGATGTACGTACGGGATGGAATACTTTACTCCATAAATCCTCCATAAATAGTTATTACTACATCTTGTTATTAAGAAATATCAGCATAAAAATTAATATTCTACTGGAAGAGAAAATAGTCACAATGGAGAAGAAAATTCCTAGAAATGCCCAGGTTCCTTTTGAGGAAGAAAGAGTTTTAAGGATTATGGTAGACATATAGAAGAGTCACATTCTCAGAATTGACTAATGAAGTGATTGTAAATTGAAAATGCTCATCTTGGCGGAGCATGGTGACTCACACCTGTAATCCCAGCCCTTTGGGAGGCCAAGGTGGGAGGATCACTTCAGCCCAGGAGTTTGAGACCACCTTGGACACCATAGGGAAACTCTATGTCTACAAAAAAATTTAAAAATTAGCAGGGTGTGGTGGTGCACACCTGTGGTCCCAGCTACTTGGGAGGCTGAGGTGGGAGGATCACTTGAACATAGGAGGTTGAAGGTGAGCCATGATTGTGCCAATGTACTCCAGCCTGGGCAACAGACTGAGACTCTCTCAAAAAAGAAAAGAAAAGAAAAGAAAAGAAAATGTTCATCTTGAAATTCAAATAATTTAACAAACTTATATTAATTTAGAGCACTTAAAAGACATACCCTGAAAATAAAATAAAATATAAGACATAGTGTGGGCATCAGTGGGGATGGTAGAATAGGAACCTCCAGATATCTACTCCTCCATAAAAGCAATAAGAATAATGACCAAAAAATGGTCAAAGTCAACTTTTTCCGAGCTCTGAAATTAACCAAAGGCTTGCAACAATCCCAGGAGCATTTTTTTTTGGAAGAGCTGACACTCAGTAATAACAGTAAGCTTGGTGGCAGTTTAACTTACCCTATTTCTGTCCCCCTCTCCTTGGCTGCTACAGCCTAGAAAACTAACAGCCATACAATCCTAGTAGCCATGAAAACCAGCAGCCTAGCAGCCACTGGAGGGGGCAGAGTGGGTTCAGAATGCTCCCAAAAGCCCCATCCCTGGAGAACTGACATTATCTCACCTATCTGGAATTTCCTGAAAACCCCCATTTACAGGGTCTATTTGACCTAACGTTGAGCTAGCTCAAACAATCAGCAGCAATTATTTAACATCACAGCAGCTGCCTGAGGTGGTGATAACACTTGGGGCAAATAAGAAGCTCACCAAAAACTTAAAAGAAAAAGCTGGGGAATAAGATGCTCACAGGGGCTTTGATCTCTCTGATATATTCCCAGCAATCTAGAATGCCACGTACACATGCAGAGCTGTGCACATGTCCAGGAAAGATGGAAGAGGGCTCTAATCTCTCACTTCTGGCTGACCATGTGGCTCTGTATAAGCAGGAAGTGAAGGCTAAGGCAGAGATGTAAATTGCTGGAGCGCTGAAGACATGTTCCCCATCACCCACAACACACACACAGAGCCTCTCAGCAAAGGCTGAGACATTTGTTTCCAAGCATTTAAGGAAGTCTCTGTCTAATCACTAGCTGACCACTAAGCCAACCAAACAGAGACCTCAGTGGTCACATATGACAATGACAAAGAATACAGACTTAACGGAATTAGTTCAGGAAATGAAACAAATAGGAAGAACAACCACAACAAACAGCAATGACAAAGATTGCCAAACCACTGGAAACTAGGTGAGAGGCCTTGAACAGATTATTCCTAGCATCTTAAGAAAGAACTAATCCTGCTGACACCTTGATCTTGCCCTTCCAGCCTCCAGAAATGTGTGGCCATTCAGTTTGTGACGTGTTGTTAAGGCAGCTAATTAGGAAACTCATACACAGAACCAATCTCAGTGCAGCTCACCTTGCCCTCCTGCCCGTCTCTTCATTCCACCAAGTCCCAGATCCCAGGGCCAACGCAGCAGCATCCTAGGCTCTGGAGCTTACAAAACTGCTCAGAAATGTTCTCTCAGTGTTCACCAGAAAAAGGGCTTATGGGAATGTTTTGCAAACTGTTCTTTGTACATTAAAGACAGGATTCTTCAAAGGAAAAGGGGTTTATAACAGAATCCAGAAACTCAGATCCAGGCTAATCAGAAAAAAATGTTTACCATTAGCATAGGACAAGTGCCCAATTTTCTTACAGTAACCATGGTGATGTGGTTGAGCAATAACTCAGGAAACTCTAGCAGTAGACACTGTTCTTTCCTTGGGACCTTCACTCCCCACTCCAGGCAGGTGCTTTTTGTTTTCTCCAGGCTACTATCTGGAGCACATAAAGGGTTGATGCAAAGCTTTCAATCGCTCCTTTCTGCTGTTCCCTGATACTCCTGCCCCACTCTCCTGGCCGGGCTCCCAATTTCTGTCACCTACACCATCCTGTTCTTTGTTCCCGCCTTCTCCCTCCAAAGCTTACAGACTTCCTGGTTTAGATTTTTCTTCTGTTTTTTTTTTTTTTTTTTTTTTTTTTTGAGCAGAGATAGGGTTTCACTATATAGCCCAGGGTGGTCTCAAACTCCTGGGCTCAAGTGATTCTTCTGCCTTGGCCTCCCAAAGTGCTGGGATTACAGGTGTGAGCCACCACATCCAGCCCTGGCTTAGATTTTTCTTTCAAACTCTTGGGCTTTCCAGGGTAGTTTTTTTTTTTTTTTTTTTTTTTTTGAGATGGAGTTTCACTCTTGTTGCCCAGGCTAGAGTGCAATGGAGGGATCTCAGCTCACTGCAATCTCTGCCTCCCAGGTTCAAGCAATTCTCCTGCCTCAGCCTCCCAAGCAGCTGGGATTACAGGCATGTGCCACTGTGCCCGGCTGATTTTGTGTTTTTAGTAGACACAGGGTTTCTCCATGTTGGTCAGGCTGGTCTTGAACTCCTGACCTCAGGTGATCCACCTGCCTCAACCTCCCAAAGTGCTGGGATTACAAGCATGAGCCATCGAGCCTGGCCCTCCCAGGGTGATTTTAAACCATTACTTGTCCTCACCTCATGGTCAGAACATGCTATCACTTGTAGGCTGTGTAGCTACTCCCTCATCTGACTGATTCCTGGAATGTTCCTACACCCTTCTGCCCTGGCTTTCTCAGACCTGAACTCCTGCTGGTGACCACCTGAGGGTGATAACCAGACCTATGCACAGGACTGCTGTTGGCAGGTCCTTGGGAAGGGTCACAGGAAACAGAGCTCCACTGCTGACTAGGGCTAACTGGTGAACCCAATGGTGGTGATATTAGAGGCTATTGCTATGGTATACTCTGAGACTATGCAACTGCCATAATTTTTTTTTTTCTGGTTCAAATGCCCAGTGGTTTTGGTATATTAATCAAAATCCCTTTGTTAGGATTTACCAAGAATTTAGCAGTACACTAATAGTGCCAGCCCAGGAAGTTGTTGAGGAAGTTGTTTTAATGGATTTGGGGTAGATGGGGTAACATGTGTGACTAGAGTCAATAGGAACATGGCATCCCTAAAAGAGGGACTGTTGTGCCACTAGTGTTTCTTCCACAAGGGTTACTCACTCAGACTTTCAGTTGTGCCCTTCTAAAGAGTGTCCTTTGATTGCATGTCAGACATCAGATGAGCAGGATAAGCCACCAGTTTGGCCCAGGCATAGAGTTTCAATTTCTATGTTTCCTCAAAGAGACTCAAAACCCAGAAAGCAGAGTTTTAATCTCTGGGTAGTTTGCTTCCAAATCTAGTTCACTGGATACTGAACAGTTCAGGAAGTAGATACTGGTTTACCATTCCCTCCATGGCCCAAATTCTATCTTGTCCCAATCCTCCTTACATACCTGTGGCTTCCTCTTCAGGGCCTGTATGTCTTAGAAATGTCTTCAGATTCTTAGCAAACTCTCCTTTTTGGGCCAGGAGAGCACTGTAGGATCCTTTCTCTATAATTGTGCCATTCCCCAGAAGTACTATCTCATCCACTTGAGGAAGAAAGTGCATGCTATGTGTAACCAGGAGTCGAGTCTATAAAAATAATATGAAGTTGTGTTAATTACCATATGTCCACCATCTTCCCTGTCTTACTTGCCAGACATGTCCTCCCCTCTCCCTCCCACCCCACCTTTGTATCTTCATCATGTTCAATGATTTCTCACCTTGCCTTTCAACAGGCCATTGGGGCCCAAGACCTTATTAAAAATATGCTTTCCTACATGAGCATCCACAGCAGACAGAGGGTCATCTAGAAGATAGATGTCTAAATTTTGGTAGGTAGCTCTGGCCAGGCTGATTCGCTGCTTCTGACCCCCACTGAGATTTATACCCTGAAGAAGAAAATAATTTATATTAAGCACTACTCCCTAGACCCACCTTCACAGAATCTAATAGGGAGGGGTAAAAGGAAGAAATTCATCCCAATAAGGTGTCAAGGGGTTAAAAATCTAACAAGTTCCTTTATACAAATAAAGAACTGATTCAAATAAATAACTTTAGGCCCAACAATTAAAGATATGGCCAACTTATCACTTTTTATCAGATAATTTACTTATTTAATGGTTTGGTTGCTTGTCACCCCATGAGAATGTAGAACAGAGGTTTTTTCTGTTTTGTTCATGGATGTAACCCCAGCACTTAAAACAGTACTTGGCATATAGTAGGCGCTCAATAAGTCTATGCTAATTAATGAACAAAATTACTCTAGAGCTGTATCTTCACTAATCTTCTAACATCTTGAGATTTTTTGTTCCCAAAGATTGCTACATTTATTTCTAGTACTGGGGAGGGAGGATGAAAATATCCTAAATAGGCAGGGTTTTTATTTAGAGATTTCAAAATAAATTATGCTAGATCTATATAATAAATATAATATAGTCATTAAAAATCTTTTTCTTTTTTTGAGATGGAGTCTTGCTCCATTGCCCAGGTTGGAGTGCAGTGGCACAATCTCAGCTCACTGCAACCTCTGCCTCCTTGGTTCAAGCAATTCTCCTGTCTCAGCCTCCCGACTAGCTGGGACTATAGGCGCCTGCTACCACGCAAGGCTAATTTTTGTATTTTTAGTAGAGATGGGGTTTCACCTTGTTGGTCAGGTTAGTCTCAAACTCCCGACCTCAGGTGATCCACCCACCTCGGCCTCCCAAAGTGCTGGGATTACAGGCGTGAGCCACTGCGCCCAGCCCTAAAAATCTATTTTTAGGAAGGGCCTTTAATAACATCAGAAGATAATTCACAGTAAACGTCTAAGTGTTCAAAGCAGATTAGTAGAATCTTCCTCTGGCCTTGCTGATACAGAAGTAGAATCAGGACGCCTAGACTCTGGTCCCACTTCTGCCCAACCTCCTGTGAGATCATCCTTGGGCCAGTCACTGTTAACTTCTTATGGCCTTTGCCTCATCATCCTTGATTTAAATTACGTAATTCCTGTATCTGCTTCCAAGCAGAAGGTTTTAAAATTCTGAGTTATTATGTGGAATATTGTGACCCCGTGTAGTTCTTCACCACCATCCTCACTTTTTCTCTTCAATATGCCTTCACCCTTGAAGATCCCTTGTTATCCCAAGTACCTTCTCTCCAATCTCAGCCAAATCTCCTCCAGGCAGCATTTCCAAGTCTGGGAGGAGAGCGCAGGCCTCCAGGACTTGCTGGTACCTTTTTTCATTCAACTCTGCTCCAAAAAGGATGTTGTCCTTTATGGTGCCATTCTGAATCCAGGACTGCTGTGGGATATAGGCAGTGGTGCCCTAGATGAAAAAGGATCAGACCATGTTACAGCCGCACCTCCAGAAATGCAGGGTTGAAGGACGAGGTGGCTGGAGAGGGGGAAGAAACACATGGAGCTTAAATTTGAAGAACTGTGCATCAGGATGACAGAGGATCTGGTATTTATTCATGTGCTTGTAGTTATTCCACTCTCAGGACTCAATATCCTCTTCACCATCAAAAGCCCCCCTTTTTTAGACTATGTTTTCCAGCCATGATCCTGAAAATTAGATGATAAATGTGTGTGTTGCTTCTAGAAGAGGGTTTTGGTCAAACCCAATTGAATTTACTAGGAGCAACAAAGGGCTAACACTGACAAGGGAATGGTATAGATCAGCGGTCCCCAACAGTTTTTGGCACCAGGGACCAGTTTTGTGGAAGACAATTTTTCCATGGATGGGGTGGTAGTGGGAGATGGTTTCGGGATGAAACTGTTCCACCTCAGATCATCAGGCAGTAGATGCAGCCTAGATTCCTGGCATGTGCAGTTCACAAAAGAGTTCGTGGTCCTATGAGAATTTAATGCTGCTGCTGATCTGACAGGAGGTGGAGCTCAGGTGGTAATGCTCGCTCACCGCTCACCTTCTCCTGTGTAGCCTGGTTCCCAACAGGCCATGGAACAGTACCAGTCTGAGGCCCAGGGGTTGGGGACCCCTGGCATAGATGACATCTTAGGAAGCAAGCTTATATCCAAAGAGAGATGGAGTCTGGGCACAGTGGCTCAAGCTTGTGATCCCAGCACTTTGGGAGGTCAAAGTGGGCGAATCACCTGAGGTCAGGAGTGACCAGCCTGGCCAACATGGTGAAACCCTATCTCTACTAAAAACACAAAAAGTAGCTGGATGTGGTGGCACGAGTCTGTAATCCCAGCTACTCGGGAAGCTGAAGCAGGAGAATCCCTTGAACCCAGGAGGCAGAGGCTGCAGTGAGCTGAGATTGGGCCACTGCACTCCAGCCTGGGATACAGAGTGAGGCTCCATCTCAAACAAACAAACAAAAAACAGAGATGGAGGCCGGGCGCGGTGGCTCATGCCTGTAATTCCAGCACTTTGGGAGACTGAGGCAGGTGGATCACAAGGTCAGGAGTTCAAGACCAGCCTGGCCAAGATGGTGAAACCCTGTCTCTACTAAGAATACAAAAATTAGCCAGGTGTGGTGACATGTGCCTGTAATCCCAGCTACTCAGGAGGCTGAGGCAGAGAATTGCTTGAACCTAGGAGGCAGAGGTTGCAGTGAGCCGAGATCACACCACTGCACTCCAGCCTGGGTGACAGACTGAGACTCTGTCTCAAAAAAAAAAAAAAAAAAAAAAAAAAGAACAACCAGAAATGGAGACCAACAAATGCCTGTGTTTGAGGAAGAACCCAGTTATGAGTTAGCAAGAAAAAAAGCTTCCCCAAAGGAGTTAGAAGACACTTAAATCTGTAGTCTGTTCTGTTATAGTGCATGTTTTTAAAATTGCAAATTAGTAGGCCAGGCGCGGTGGCTCAAGCCTGTAATCCCAGCACTTTGGGAGGCCAAGATGGGCGGATCATGAGGTCAGGAGATCGAGACCATCCTGGCTAACACGGTGAAACCCTGTCTCCACTAAAAAATACAAAAAACTAGCCGGGCGAGGTGGCGGGCGCCTGTAGTCCCAGCTACTCGGGAGGCTGAGGCAGGAGAATGGCGTAAACCCGGGAGACAGAGCTTGCAGTGAGCTGAGATCGCACCACTGCACTCCAGCCTGGGCGACAGAACGAGACTCCGTCTCAAAAAAAAAAAAAAAAAAATTGCAAATTAGTTCATTAGTGATTGCTGAATCAGGAAATGATGTCAGTATATTGTAGAAGAACAGCTGGTTCTTAAATTTTTTTTCCAAGCAGGTCAATATAAATCAATCGGAGGAAGCGTTCTCATACTTAAAAAGAAACTCTTAGCAATATATGAAGATCTTAAGAAAAAAAGCTGAAAATCTATAGATACGCCTCTCTTTGGTACAAGTAGTGGTAACAATTCAAAAATGGCTATAATTGTCCCTAAATTTAGCTTTCTGGAAAATTTCAGAGTACTGATGAAGATGCCATGAAAACATTTTCCTCTGTGTTAAAAAAATCATAATTAGCCAGGCGCAGTGGCTTACCCATATAATCCCAGCACTTTGGGAGGCTAAGGCAGGAGTTTGAGACCAGCCTGGACAACATGGCGAAACCGTGCCTCTACTAAAAGTACAAAAGTACAAAAATTAGCTGGGCATCATCAATGATAGACTGGATAAAGAAAATGTGGCACATATATACCATGGAACACTATGTAGCCATAAAAAGGAATGAGATCATGTCCTTTGTAGGGACATGGATGAAGCTAGAAGCATCATCCTCAGCAAACTAACACAGGAACAGAAAACCAAACACTGCGTGTTATTACTCATGAGTGGGAGTTGAACAGTGAACACACATGGATACAGGGAGGGGAACATCACACACCGGGGCCTATTGAGGGCTGAGGGGCGAGGGGAGGGAACCTAGATGACAGGTTAATAGGTGCAACAAACCACCATGGCACACGTATACCTATGTAACAAACCTACATGTTCTGCACATGTATCCTGGAACTTAAAGTAAAAAAATTTTTAAAAATAATAATAAAAAAAAAGTTAGTGGGGCATGGTGGCACATACCTGTAATCCCAGTTATTTGGGAGACTGAGGCAGGAGAATCACTTGAACCCAGGAGATGGAGGTTGCAGTGAGCTGAGATTGCACTATTGCACTCCAGCCTGACTGACACAGCGAGACTCTGTCCCAAAAAATGTATATATAATTGATGAAGACAACACCCTACACCAGATTTTTATTTTGGAAGCAAATGCCATCAAAGATTTAGCTCTCAAAAGAGGGAGAGAGAGGCCCAAGACTAACTGTAATGTTGGGTGCAAATGCCAGTGTTGATTTTACCAGATTACTCTTTTTATTGCTCTCGATGTTATTGCTATGGTTGGTATTGTTTTTGTTGGTAGTTTGATTACAAAGTTATATAAGATTTTAGTGATCTATTACAATTCTTTTCCCCTAGGTCCTGTTATTTTTATTGTACAGTTTTGCAGAATGTGTGATTTTTCAGAAACAAATACATAGATAAAGCAGAAATGCCTATACTTTTTTTTTTTTTTTTTTTTTGAGACAGAGTCTTTTTCTGTTGCTCAGGCTGGAGTGCAGTGGCATGATCTTGGCTCACTGCAGCCCTCCTGGGCTCAAGTAATTCTCATGCCTCAGCCTCCCAAGTAGCTGGGATTATAGGCGTATGCCACCATGCCCGGCTAATACTGTATTTTTAGTAGAGACGGGGTTTCACCATGTTGACCAGATTAGTCTCGAACTCCTGACCTCAGGTAATCCACCTGCCTCAGCCTCTCAAAGTGCTGGGATTACAGGCATGAGTCACCGCGCCTGGCCAGAAATGCCTATATTTTGAAGGAAGACATCTCTAATCAACAGTTTTCACACTGTAGTATGCATATGAGAATCACCTTTAGAGCTCCTTAAAAATGCAGATTCCCAAATCTTACCCCCAGCAACTGATTATATAAAGTTGAAATGGGACAGAAAATCACAGTCCACAAATCTACCAGATGTCTCCAAGGCCTCACCTACTAGCCCTCAGTGCCTTCTCCACAATGAGGCAAAAGCATGAAGGGAGTCAGAGGGAGACTCCCTGCTGACATTCGGGAGTCAGAGGCTTTTGCAATGGCATTCCCTCTCACCTTGATGGTGATGTGCCCGTGGACATTTTCCATTTCTCCCAGCATGGCTGATATCAAGGAGGATTTCCCAGAGCCGACAGACCCCATTATAGCCACAAGTTGGCCTGGCATAATGTCCAGGTTCACACTGAAAGAGAGGAATGTCTTTGAAGGAGATAGCAGGGGTTGGGTATTGAAGAGTAGTTCAAGTCACTTCTCTGAGTCTCCATGAAGTCTGGTATTAGGAGATTTCCCCTCAAGATTGGAAAATTTCCCTCGGATATACAAGACCCCAAAGTGCTTCTTTAATACTTTTTCTTTTTGTTTTTTCTTAGCTCTAAAGGCTAGAGAATGAGCCCCAATGAGCCCTAATTTATCCAACTCATCTGTAAGCTGCTTGTGCCAAATGTACATGATAAAATTCTCCTAGAACGAACATGGTTACCCATTGAACAAGACCCTGTTGGGGGCCTGGAGACCTGGCTTGGTTCAAGCCCCAACCCTGACACTGCTGGGCTATGTTATCTTGGAAGGTCACTTCCTTTGGACTAAGGACCCCTCCTTTCTTACTAATGGGATTGGACTAGATTAACATTTCCCAAATTTAGCTACTAAATGTGTCACCTGGAACATTTGCTGAAAGTAGATTCCCTGGCCTTCCTCCTGAATATTTGACTGTATCTGGCTGGGTAGGGGCCCACACTGGAATAGGTTCCTGGAAACTCTGTGTGCCAGTCCTGTTATTTGAGTTTCTAGAACAGTAGGAACATTAGGAACTTGTTCACAGTCTTTCTGAATCTGCCCATTGAGTTGAATGTCTTCCAGACCTATAACAGTAAGGTGGAAGCCCTGCCCAGTTTCCTCTCTGGAAAGGGAACCTGCTGGGTTAGGAGGGTTCAGAGCAGATGCTCCTGCCCCTAACTCATCCTGGGGCTAGCTCTGGAGTCCATGTTAAAGGCTATAGGAACAAGATAGAGGAGTGGGAAGTCGGGAGTATAGTATGGAGACAATAAGACGTGCTCAGTTGTCCGAGACCGTGCCACTGCACTCTAGCCTGGGCGACACAGCAAGACTCCGTCTCAAAAAAAAAAAAAAAAAAAAAAAAAGATGTGCTCAGTTGTGAAGAAAGAAAGATATGGCCTATTCAGGCCCCTGGTGTACTCTGTGTGCTGTGCTCAGTGGATGAATTGGGTGTGCTATTATACATGGTGCTTAAGAGACACACTACGTGCAGAAGATTCACACTAAGAAGCCAGATTCCAATGTTCCTGATTGCTATTCTTGGATGAATGAACTTATACTGAATTCAGGTTCTTGTGTTTATCTTCTACCATACCCAGAGACGCGGCCACCTGCCAACACTGCACTACCTCCATCCACAATCTGCACACACAAATGTCTTCATGGGATTACAGCTGGATATTCATGGTCCCATAGTAGGAAAGCAGGGTGGCAAATACAGTTATCGGGGAAGGGGCTGAGAACCTCTGCTTTCAGCTCATCTCTCCAGGGGTTTGTCCTGCACTGGTATCTAATTGAAGACACGCACATAGCTCATTTCCCCATTTATTCTATTACACGGAATTTTCTGAGAACAGGCCAGGCAGTGAGAATGCTAAAGAACATTAGGATGGAAAGAAGGCAACTCACTCTCGGATTGTGGCTTCCACACCACGTTCCCAGGTAAAGGAGGCCTCAGAAAACTGCACGGCTTTGTCTGTTGAGAAAAAGCCCTCTTTTAGTCAAATGTACATCCCCACATGACTGTCTGCCCTTTCTCAGCCCTCATGTGTCTCCGCTTTCTCCATCAGCACCCTGGATTGTTTCTGCTAAGTGCTGGCTCCTATGCTAACAGGAGGCAAATGAAATCTCCTAGAATGAGACCAGAAGTGGCCTGCATATGAAGTCCTTTTTTTTTTTTTGAGTCATGGTCTCACTTTGTCACCCAGACTGGAGTGCAGTGGTGCAATCTCGGCTGACTGCCACCTTGACTTTCCAGGCTCAAGAGATTCTCCTGCTTCAGCCTCCAGGTAGATGGGACTACAGGCATGCACCACCATGCCCCGCTAATTTTTGTATTTTTAGTAGAGACAGAGTTTCGTCATGTCACCCAGGCTAGTCTCCAACTCATGGACTCAAGCAATCTGCCCGGCTCAGCCTCCCAAAGGCCTGGGATTACAGGCCACTGCGTCCAGCCTAAAGTCCTTTTTTTTCGTTTTGTTTCATTTTGTTTTTTTGAGATGCAGTTTCACTCTTGTCACCCAGACTGAGTGCAATGGCGCAATCTCAGCTCACCGCAACCTCCACCTCCCAGGTTCAAGCGATTCTCCTGCCTCAGCCACCCGAGTAGCCAGGATTACAGGCATGTGCCACCACACTCAGCTAATTTTGTATTTTTAGTAGAGATGGGGTTTCTCCATGTTGGTCAGGCTGGTGTGTCAAACTCCTGACCTCAGGTGATCCACTCGCCTCGGCCTCCCAAAGTGCTGGGATTATAGGCGTGAGCCACCATGCCCAGCTAAAGTTCTTTTTGATTCAGAACTCTCAAGCCTACTGGAAGGCCAGATTCCTGACCTATGGATACTCTGGACTCAGAGTATACACTCAGACCCTCTGTTGCCCAGTCCCCTTGTATGAATTCCACCTCCATATATAAATCCTCCCCACCATGGATTCCAGTCCTACTGCCCACTCTGGCCATGGCTGGCCCCCAACCTTTAAACCTTCAGAATCTGAGTATTCTTTCACTCTAGGCTACCTTCCCAATCCCACACACTTGGCTCCATCCTGACTTCTGCTTTCTGGATCCTTTGCAGGATTCCCTGCTTATCCTCAGAAGAGCTGGCCCAGCTTTATTTAGCAATCTAGTTGAGCAATCTGCTCTAAGTGTAAACATAATTCAAGTAAGAACAGTATGTATCTTATGCAAGCATAGGCTTAAGACAAATCTCCAAGCTCTCTCTTTCAGTTTGCTGCTGCTAAGTTCTTGCATTATCAAAATTCTGGCACCAGCACTGCGAATAAGTTTGGGAAGCAACTTCCAAATTTATTTACCAAAATTGCAGTCATGTCGAATGGCAGATGTGTCCAAGTCATCCCCTCCCAAGTACTTCTCCAGCCGCTCTGTGGAAACACCGGCCTAGAGAAGGACACAAAGGATCTCAAGAATTAAAGTCAGTAACAAGCACAAGCAGAGAGATTTTGACTTTGTCATTAGCCCATGATTTTCTATTTGCCACAGCTGGCATCTCCTAAGCTCCACCAAACTCAGCCCTGGAAGCTATCCCACCATAGACAGATGGAAGTGGGTGCTCTATTTCAGTCCTTTAGCAAACTCATGGAGTTCAACTCCTCTGCTCTCTCCAGTTGTTGGCCCTAATTCCAGAAACTACCTCCTGCCTTCTAAGACAAAACTTAACTTCTATCTGGTTCTGGTAACTAGGCCTTCTCATCAGTCTGCTGCCTGTCTGGTGACCTTCCTCTGCAGCTCTGGTACTTGTCGCATATCAGTGACTATGCTCAGGTAGATGAGATTGGTATAATTATCCTCATTTTATAGTTAGATAAACTGGGGCTCAGAAAACTCATGATTTTTATTAAGGTCAAACCACTGGTCTCCAGAAATCAAACAGATCTCTCTCTCTTGAAAGTTTACCAGCAAAAGTTAGACATGGGATGTGATAGCCAGTCATTCTGGACTCCAAGGCTTTTAACCAGAGATAGGCAGTCATCAGCAAGAGTGCCGACCTACCTGGAGCATGGAGGAGATCATCATGGGAAGCATGCTCAGGGGAAAGCGCAGGATGTTGAAGAGAGTAATGGAGGTGAAGGCCTTTTGTGCATCCAAAATATTGTTGCTATCCACCAGGACGTAAACAGAAAATGTGACCACAGATACCTGGAAAGAGCAAGGTCATAAGCAATTTATTCCTAAAAGGGACAAAGCAGCATTGTGCTAGGTTTCAGGAGCACCGTATATCAGAGCTGAAGGCGCCTTAAAGATGATCCAGCCTCTTCATGTACAGATGAGAAAACTGAGCCCAGGAGAGGAGGAAATATCTTCCCCAAGGTCACAAGGTCAATTAATGAATTACTAGGACCAGAGTTCAGGTCTCCTGGATCCTATATCAGTGTTCCTTCCACTATAGACCTACACCACCTTCCAAAGAAGACAATAAAGCCTCCTAAGCCAATCATTCCTGATACCACATTCTTGCTGTGCATCCTAAAAAGTTGCTCTGGGCTGCCAGACCACTGTACAGTACATGAAGGTGAAACTACAGCTGGGGGTGTGGGACAAAGGAGGAAAAGCAGCATGGGGTGGTGAGAGGGACAAGTCCCCTGGATCTTGCGGTCAGGCCTAGAGGTGCCAGCTAGTCTATCAAAAGTGAACTTCCTCTTCAGGAAGCTGATGCAGGTCCAGGTGAACACCCAGGCGAATGCCCATGGACCCCTCTGCTACTCACCAGGACTGGAGTTAACAGGAAGATGAACATTACTACACACTGTAGTTGACTAAAGGCCAGCAGGTTCTTCAGCTCTTTCTTCCGGAGGTTTTGGACTTGGTCTCTGAATGAAGGTTCCCAGGCAAAATATTTCAGGATCTAATAAGTTGAAAAAAAAAATACAGCTCACGTGATTGTCCCCGAGAGGGCACCAGTGTATCTGATCCACCCATGTTTCAGGATATAGTCCCCAAAATGTGGGGAATAGAAATCCAGATTATAAAGTATGATTACAGAAAGGTAGCTTGTATTTGTTGACAACCTACTATGTACAAAGCATTTTAAATACATTATCTCAGTTTATAACAACCTTAGTATGACTAACTGTTCTAGTTTGCCTGGGACTAAAGGGCTGCCCAGGACACAGGCCTTCCAGTACTAAGACTTAAAAAGTTCTGAGCAAATCGAAGTGAGTTAGTCACCTTACATTTGTAGAGTTATTATCTTCATTTAAACGATAAGGAAACAAGCTGAGAGGGACAAGGGAACCTTCCCAAACTTTTGGCAAGTTAAACCACCCAGTGGTAGAGCTGAGATTCAAAACCAGCTCTCCTTTTAGTTTTGCCACATTAACAGAAGGACATATCAGAGCTCTGTGTGGAGAATTAACAAGGAGTTAAAAGGGGGCTCTGTTTTATTTTTAAGACATTTAGGATAATGTTAAGATGCATTAATTCAAAACAATATTCAGTTAAACGAAATCATTGGTCACCTCTGGAGGATGAAATGCATTATCATGAAAGCTGGTAAATGGAGGGAAAGAAGCAAGAATTTATTCTGCCTATTCCATACAAACTTCATTTTAGGGTAAACAACAAGTTGATGAAAGATAATTCTTCTTCATAAAATTCCAGCTAATCAATGTCAATGGAATAACAGAATTAAAAAATTTCACTCTTTTGCAATTCCTAATGAAATAACAGACCTAGGCCATGATCATAAAATTCTTACAATAGTGTTTTTCACCTTGGTGGCATATTAGAATCACCTAGGGAACTTAAAAAAATATACATGTTTGGGCCTCGCTCCCAAAGAGTCCAATTTAAATGGTTTGAAGTAGGCCCCCAGCCTCAGTGGGTTTTACAAACTTCAAATTTCTCAGGTGATTCTAATGTGCTGCCAGCATCACAAACTACCGCTCTAGTGAAAGACTAGCAGGAAACCTTGTAAAGGATGGATCAGGCTGACACTGCCTGGGCCCACTCACGTCATCATCGCTGCAGTTTGGAAGCACACAGCACCACTTGAAAGCAACCTGGTACTCCTACCCCCAAATGAAATCTAAATCAATCAAACCTTTAGATCTAACTATCAATTTACAGGAAATAAGACAAATAACCTAGTTTTTTTGGAATGACCAAGACAAACACACACACACACACACACACAGAGAGAGAGAGAGAGAGAGAGAAACTGTTGTAGATTAAAATCACTATCAATTAAATACCATACCATGCATGGACATTTTTTGGGTCCTTATTCAACCTAACCAACAGCAAAACAAACAAACAAAAGGCACATATGAGGCAAATGGAGAACTTTGATGGTATCAAAGACTGTTAATTTTTTTGTAGGTATGATAATGGTATTGTGTCTACATTTTAAAAATAAGTTAGAGATACATACACAGTATTTATGAATGAAAGGACAAGATTGCTGAGATTTGCTTTAAAATAATCAAGCAAGTGTGAAGGGAGTGGGTTTATAGATGAAACTAGTTAGGGCATGCTGATAATTCCCGGAGCTGGGTGAAAAGTTCGTAGGGGTTCATGATAGTCTCTATTTTTCTATATGTTTAAAAACTTCTACAGTAAAGTGTCAAAACAAAACAAGCTATTTAGGGTGAACAAATAGAAATAGAGGTTCAACAGAGGACCTGAGAGGGACAGGAGGACATGAAACAAAAGTCATGTGACACAACTGGCCGAGAAGCAGGAATCCATCACCTCTACCAGGGTTTGCGAAGGTCAAGAGAGCCGCTGCTTCTGTCCTTACCCACAGAGATCCACCTATGCTCAGATCCTCACCTTGATTCCACTAAGAATCTCATTCATGATCTTTAAACGTTTGTCTTTATTCTTCATATTTTTGACCTGCCAGGAAAAAAGCAAAAGAAAAACAATATACGCTTCCATGAGAGAGGGCTCAGGTTTGCTGCAGACCTCAGGCCTCACTGCTACTTTGTGACTGTCACTTAGTAAGAACTTGAGGTGCCCAGTGATGGGATTCACCACCCTCCACTCTCTTTGCCCACTCCATTCCTGCCACACCCATCTTCTTTCTGATCCTTGCTTGTGCCAAGCTTGTTTCTGCCCCATAGCCCTTGCCTGACTGTACCCAGTTCCCAGGCTGTTCTTCCCCTGCCCTTCCCAAGGCTTTCTCCTTTACAATCAGGCTTGTGTCATTCAGAGTTCAGCTTAAATGTCCACTCCCCAAGAGGTCTTCCCTGAGCTCATTGAAAATAGCCACCCATTCACTCACTATCTCATCACCCTGTTGAATTCTCTGTATAACACTTATCATGATCTAATATTTTTCTTCTTTGTGTATTGCCTGTCTCTCCACCATCCCACCAGGTAGAATGTAAGATCCATGAGAACAGGAGCCCTAACTCACTACTGTGTTCTCAGAGAAGTAAGATATGCAAGAAATATTTTCAAAACAATTATTTGTAACTTGAATGCAAAACAAATGAGTGAATAAATCATATACATTGTCAAGTCCACCCACCCAACCTGTGACTTCTGGCAGGACTGAGGACACTGTCCACACAGAACCCTCCCACCTGGTGGTAGTGGGGTGATTGCCAAGGCTCAGGCTGCAATTTGGATCACTCATGCGACTGTTCTCTGTGGTTGGTTTAGATTGCTATAACGGAGAAGCAGGGCCCCAAATCACTGTTACTAGGGCAGCCCAGCAGAGCAAGAGGGAAGAATTATGTGCAGCGTCTCTGGGGCAGCCCGTCCTTCTCCAGTCAGGCTCTTCCCTCTAACATGAATGCAGGGGAGTGTATATAAACCCTAAGAGTCATCAGAAGATGAAAAGGGAACTCAGAGAAAGCCAAGTACACTTGAGATGGTAGAAAGTCTTCCACCAGCTTTGACTTGCCCAAACTCCCATTAAGAATTAGAGTAGAGTAAGAAAAAGGGTTTACACTTTAAAGAAAGCATATATTCTTCTGGGTGACTCTTTCTTTACCTGAATGGTCCTACTCTTGGTGGACAGTATCGCATTAATTGGGATTACAAGCACCATCACCCCAACACCTGCTAAGACTGAGGGTCCCAACTCTCTCCATAGGAAGAAGATGGATAAGACAATCTGTAGAACACTTGACCACAGCAAGTGTATGAAGTTGGTCACATTCATGAGCTTCTGGGCATCCACAGACATCAGGTTCACTGTTTCTCCAACGGTGTACTCCTTCCTGGCCAAGTTGGATAGGGTCAATGCCTAAAGATAAAGATTGAAATTGGGACCCAATGACAAAGCCAGGGATACTAGGGAGTAGAAGAGGAAGCTCAGGAAGTGAGATTACAATGGAAGGATGTGCTCCATATGGACACAGCTTCTCCAAGGCACTGTGACTTCTTGCCTCCAAATCTTATACATGGTGTTCTCTCATTCTTGACCACTCTTTCTTCCTATTCCCACCTTCCTCCAACCCTACACATCCACACACTTCTTTGCCCAAAAAACTCCTATTTATCCTTTGGTGTCAGCCGAGATGTAACTTCTTGTGAGAAAACCACCCTGACTACAAAGTTGGGATTAGATACTCGTCCTGTGTACTCTCATAATATCCTGAGCTTACCTTTGTCATTACATTCATCACAATGAACCATAATTACCTTGTTTTTTTTCTGTTTCTCCACTAGATGTAAACTCTGTGAGGATGAGGGCATCTATCTATTTCACTACTATATTATGTGGCACATAGTAGAGAATCAAATACTGAAGGATAGAAGAAAAGGAGGGATACATGGATGGAAGGAGAGAGGGAGGAAAGGAAGGAGGGAACCAGTATGTATTGATTTTGACCTCAGAAGCTTTTGATATGGCAACGCTTTTTGGAGTCATACTCTTATGAAGAGGTTGCAATAATTCCCAAGAAGGACAGAGAATTTAGAATGAAGAGAAAAACTTCAGACTTCATACTTTGAAGTAAAATGACTTTTGTAGGCCTGGCACAGTGGCTCACACCTGTAATCCTGTAATCCTAGCACTTTGGGAGGATGAGGCAGACAGATCACCTGAGGTCAGGAGTTCAAGACCAGCCTGGCCAACACGGCGAAACCCCATCTCTATCAAAAATACAAAAATTAGCCAGGCATGGTGGCGGGCGCCTGTAATCCCAGCTGCTCGGGAGGCTAAGGCAGGAGAATTGCTGGAACCTGGGAAGCAGAGGTTGCAGCGAGCCGAGATTGTGCCATTGCACTCCAGACTGGGCAACAGAGCGAGACTCTGTCTCAAAAAATAAATAAAATAAAATAAAAGACTTTTGTATTGTCAGGATTTTTCAGGCACTGTCTAGATGCCTGGTCTTGTAGTATGGGCTTCCTGTTCTTATGTTAGAGAGGTCAGGAGGTTGATATCCACAAGTCTGTCACTTACAACAATGCCTTGCACAAATGTATCAGAGTACTGAAACCAACTTGCACTATGCCACCAAGGCACCATCTGGGGTAGGCTGCATCTTTCTAGAAGAAGGAGAGCCACCTTGTAATTCCCAGAAAGACAGTGTATGGGCTACAAGTGGCCCGCACTACTTCCATCTCCTCCTAGAAGCACTACTGCCATCTTAATCCACCAATACATTCTTTGGAACATATCAGGATTCTTGGCTGTGCAGTAAAAAGAGGAAAGTTTTCTAAAATGTTGGACCATCAAGGTTCTAGAGGAATCAGCCCACTGCTATGCCTTCCTTTTGGTATGCAAGAGGGAAAAACAAAAAACAACTAACAACATCTAATTGCCCTTCAAGGTAATCACTACACATTTCTATTTTCAGTAAATTTAGTCCCAGTACGTATCTCAAAATATTAAAAGCTATTTACGACAAACCCACAGCCAATATCATACTGAATGGGCAAAAACTGGAAGCATTCCCTTTTAAAACTGGCACAAGACAGGGATGCCCTCTCTCACCACTCCTATTCAACATAGTGTTGGAAGTTCTGGCCGGGGCAATCAGGCAGGAGAAAGAAGTAAAGGGTATTCGATTAGGAAAACAGGGAGTCAAATTGTCCCTGTTTGCAGATGACATGATTGTATATTTAGAAAACCCCATCGTCTCAGCCCAAAATGGCCTTAAGTTGATAAGCAACTTCAGCAAAGTCTCAGGATACAAAAATCAATATGCAAAAATCAGAAGCATTCCTATACACCAACAACAGACAAACAGAGAATCAAATCAAGAGTGAACTCCCATTCACAATTCCTTCAAAGAGAATAAAATATCCAGGAATCCAACTTACAAGGGATGTGAAGGACCTCTTCAAGGAGAACTACAAACCACTGCTCAATGAAATAAAAGAGGACACAAACAAATGGAAGAACATTCCATGCTCATGCATAGGAAGAATCAATATCATGAAAATGGCCATACTGCCCAAGGTAATTTATAGATTCAATGCCATCCCCATCAAGCTACCAATGACTTTCTTCACAGAATTGGAAAAAATTACTTTAAAGTTCATATGGAACCAAAACAGAGCCCACGTTGCCAAGACAATCCTAAGTCAAAAGAACAAAGCTGAAGGCATCATGCTACCTGACTTCAAACTATACTACAAGGCTACAGTAACCAAAACAGCATGGTAGTGGTACCAAAACAGAGATATAGATCAATGGAACAGAACAGAGCCCTCAGAAATAATACCACACATCTACAACCATCTGATCTTGGACAAACCTGACAAAAACAAGAACAAAAATTAATTCAAGATGGATTAAAGACTTAAATATTAGACCTAAAACCATAAAAATCCTAGAAGAAACCTAGGCAATACCATTCAGGACATAGGCATGGGCAAGGACTTCATGTCTAAAACACCAAAAGCAATGGCAACAAAAGCCAAAATTGACAAATGGGATCTAATCAAACTGAAGAGCTTCTGCACAGCAAAAGAAACCACCATCAGAGTGAACAGGCAACCTACAGAATGGGAGAAAATTTTTGCAATCTACCCATCTGACAAAGGGCTAATATCCAGAATCTACAAAGAACTTAAACAAATTTACAAGAAAAAAATCAAACAACCCCACCAAAAAGTGGGCAAAATATATGAACGGACACTTCTCAAAAGAAGACATTTATGCAGCCAACAGACACATGAAAAGATGCTCATTGTCACTGGCCATTAAATAAATGCAAATCAAAACCACAATGAGATACCATCTCATGCCAGTTAGAATGGCAATCATTAAAAAGTCAGGAAACAACAGGTGCTGGAGAGGATGTGGAGAAATAGGAACACTTTTACACTGTTGGTGGGACTGTAAACGAGTTCAACCATTGTGGAAGACAGTGTGGCGATTCCTCAAGAATCTAGAACTAGAAACACCATTTGACCCAGCCATCCCATTACTGGGTATATACCCAAAGGATTATAAATCATGCTGCTACAAAGACACATGCACACATATGTTTATTGAGGCACTATTCACAATAGCAAAGACTTGGAACCAACCCAAATGTCCATCAATGATAGACTGGATTAAGAAAATGTAGCACATATACACCATGGAATATTATGCAGCCATAAAAAAGGATGAGTTCATGTCCTTTGTAGGGACATGGATGAAGCTGGAAACCATCATTCTGAGCAAACTATTGCAAGAACAGAAAACTAAACACTGCATGTTCTCATTCACAGGTGGGAATTGAACAATGAGAACACTTGGATGCAGGATGGGGAACATCACACACCTGGGCCTGTCGTGGGATTGGGGAGAGGGGAGGGATAGCATTAGAAGATATACCTAATGTAAATGACGGGTTAATGGGTGCAGCACACCAACATGGCACATGTATACATATGTAACAAACCTGCACATGGTGCACATGTACCCTAGAAGTTAAAGTATAATAATTTTAAAAATTAATAAATAAATAAATTTAGTCCCAGTAGCCCTTGTTTGGGGACAACTCCTGGCTTTGTAATTGTAGCCATTGAAATTATCTAAGCCTTATTTTTCTCCATAAAATAGGGATAATGTATTTATTTCACAGGGCAATAGCCCTGTGAATTGATAGTAAATGTAAAAAATGTTCCATAAGTAGTGAAGCATTGTCTAAACATATAAATTAGTAATTTTTTTCCACTTTTCTAATAGTGATATTTATTTGAATAAAAGTATCATTGAGAGTTCTATTTTATAAATCTCTTTATTGATTTTAACAGTTGCAAAACCTGGAATATTAAGAATCAAAATAGTGTGAATGAATAATCACAATTATGAAAAAGTTGTAGAAGTGTACTTTACTAGCAATGGCTGAAATAGGCTGGTTAGTGACCTCATAACCTGTAAACCAGCAGAAACTCAGTATCTCCAGAAGGAATAAGGAGATTGTAAAAATCAACTGGAGGAAGACAAATTCCAGTAGGGGGGTATCTGGGAGTTCAAAGGACGTGGCCAGAATTCTGATCTAAAGACACTTGGATTATCTGCCACTGTCTCTCAACGAGCCAACATCTACTCAGGGAAGACAAAGACAAAGTGTTGTTTCTAGAGAGGAAAGCAAAGGAGAAAAGTAGGAACTGTAATAGAGAAGTCACCATGATGGAACTTTGCAGTGATGGAATAAAAAAAGGAAGAGAGTCAACTAGTGTTCCAACCCATAAAAAAATTGGAACCTATCTCCTGATGGATGAATTTTCTCCTCAAGCTTGTCGTCACTGATCATAACTACTGTATTTTCATTTCTTAAGGAACAAAATGGGACTTCATCTTGGTATGGAGGACATGAGGAACATACAGTTGCCTTGAGAAAGTTAACCCTCAAAAACAATGTATCGCCCAGGCGCTGTGGCTCATGCCTGTAATCCCAGCAGGGAGGGAGGCCAAGGTGGGCGGATCATGAGGTCAGCAGATCGAGACAATCTTGGCTAACACGGTAAAACCTCGCCTCTACTGAAAATACAAACATGAACTGGGCATGGTGGCACACGCCTGTAGTCCCAGCTACTCAGGAGGCTGAGGCAGGAGAATCACTTGAACCCAGGAGGCGGAGGTTGCAGTGAGCCAAGATTGCACAATTGCGCTCCAGCCTGGGCAACAGAGCAAGACTCTGTCTCAAAAACAACAACAACAACAACAGAAAAAACAACAACAAACCACCACCACCACTAACAAAAAAACCCCAATGTATCAGAGGGAAGATGAACAAAATCATCTTAAGGAAAAGAAAAAGCTTCCAGGTCTGCAGAACTCAGTAATCAGCATGAATGTATTTACAAATTGAAAAAAGAAGTCAGGCAGAGGAGGGTTGGGTTAGCGCTAAAAGTTAGGAAAAGAAGTTGCTAGGTGAAATTTGGTCTGGGGAGATGGAACTCTGGCAAGATTGCAATTTGAGATGGATACACTAGGTCTCTGAGCTGGGTTTCATTAAGTATTTGAGTTGAACGTTGGTGGTTTTAAGAGTTTGACCCCTTCACCAGCTTCTTTTCTGACCTTATATTCTTTTCCAAGGCATTTTACCTTGTCAAGAGACGCAGGAAGAGATGGATGGGTAGCCAAGCCTTCAGGGCTGCAAGGTGGATCCTGAGCACCAGAACAGCTTGCAAGCTTCTCCCTGGGGAGTACCTTTTCCCTCCTGGCCTCTCCACCCATTGTTTGTGAACACACCTCTCATAATCTAATTTCCAAAGAAACATCTAAAGGAGGCTGTATGGTCAGTCAAAATTAAGTGTTGAGATGAGTTATCATTTCCATCACATTTTCCTCAACCTTGGAATCAATGCTCATATTTACTGAGGGGATTTTCTTTGGTGATACCTGCCATATTCTGCTTACCTTCTTATATACAGAAGCCATGACAGCTGTCCGTACTTTTATACCCAGCATGAAGCACAGCTGAAAATAACACTGAAGGCAGAAAGACTGAATGAGAGCCGCAGTGAATAAGAGGATTGCACAGAGATATCCAATCCACAAATACATGTCACGGTCACTTGCAGAGGAGATCAGCAATCTGCCAGAGAAAAGCCAAGTTAGTTATATCCATAAGGCCTCCAAGGACACCTCTCTCCTCATGCACAGCCAGCTAGACTATGCTACCTTTATACTATAGGTAACAAAAGTGACCAGAATCGTCCAAAGCCTTTGAAAGACCTAAGCTCCACAGTTTTATCAGTGTCCTTTTTGTTTTGTTTTGTTTTTGATACAGGGTCTCACTCTGTTGTCCAGGCTGGAGTGCAGTAGCAGGATCATAGTTCATTAAGCCTCGAGCTCCTGGGCTTGGGTGATCCTCCCACCTCAGCCTCCTGAATAGCTGGGTCTTCAAGTATGTGCCATCACATCCAGCTAATTCTTTTCTTTTGTAGAGATGGGGTCTTGTTATGTTGACCAGCCTGGTTTCAAACTCCTGGCCTCAAACAATCCTCCTGCCTCAATCTCCCAAACTGCTGAGATTACAGTCATGAGCCACCATGCCTCGCCTGGCGTTCTTGCTTTTACTTGGAGATGAGCAGCAAGAGCGCAGCGTTTATAACCCATGGCTGTGAGAATGGATAACGAAAGAAATGCTCCACATAGCTGCCCCTGCAATGCTTTGGCCCTGTTTTTCCCTGCAGGTGGTTCATTCTATAGATCATGGCAGATTTTGAAGTCTTGTCAAGATTAACCTGAACCTCCCATGGAAGGCTGTGATGGAGAGATGAAGTCAGTTACTCTCCAGGGGTACGCTGCCCACCCCTTGGGCCTGGCTCAGCCCTTAGCAGTTTAACAAGAAAGAGCCCCGAACAATTACCCGGCCCCCTGTGAGGAGAGAGACATGGAAAAGAGAGAGGCTAAAGTACATATCATCATACATCTTGAAAACTGCCTGCAGTCTTCATGAACACAAGGCTAAGGTGGAAGAAAATGATGAGCATTTTTACAAAATGGGAATTGAAGAAAAGCTGCTGCTTGCATACACAGGGGCAAAAAGGAGGGTGGCAGAGGAGGCCCTGAAAGGACCATCCAAGGCCTGAGGACTCACTTCAGCAGCTGAGGACTCACAAACGTGAAGATGTCATTCACTAGCTTCAGTAGGAACGATTTCAGGAGCACCGTGTAGAAAGTTTTGAACAGAGCCTTGATCAACCAGGATTTTGGAACATCTTTTTTGGTCCCAGACTTCTTTTTTTTCTTTTTAACATCATCCTAGGTACAAAACCAAACAACAGTGTCCACAGAGTTATGTCTGTTCCTGGCCTGAGCAGCTTCAGGATGGTCAGCCTGTGAACCCTGTGGCCTTCTATGTACAGGTTTTGATAGTCTCTCCTTGGCCTAGTTGCTTCTGCCCTTCTAGCTGCCTGCACTGTTCCACTCTCCCACTGCTAACTGATACTTGTAATCTATTTTGGGTTAGAAAACCAGGAAACTAACCTGGTAAGAGTCCCATGTAAAAACAGAGACCCATCTGCGTGAGGGCCTGAGGGGCAGTCCTGAGAGCGAAGGGCCTGAGCATGGTGCTGAGAGGCCCTTTCTGTTCTTTTCATGCTTGTGGTTGCTGTGAGATGTTATGGGTTGAACTGTAGCTCTACCCCCAAAAGCTATGTTGAAGCCCTAACCCCCAGTACCTTAAAATGTGCCCTTATTTGGAAATAGGGTCTTTGCAGATATAACCAAATTAAGATGAGGTCACTGGGGCCCTAATGTGGTATAACTGGTATTTTTACAAGAAGAGAAGAGACAGACACAGGGAGAAGATGGTCCTGTGATGGTGGAGGCAGAGATCAGAGTGATGCATCCGGAAGTGAAGGAACGCCAAGGGTTACTGGCAAACACTAGAAGGTGGAAGAGAGGATTCTCCCCTCCAGGTTTCAGTGGGAGCATGTCTGCTATCTTGATTTCAGCCTCCTGGCCTCCTGAGCTGGGGACAGAACATTTCTGTTTTAAGCTATCCAGTGTGGTACTCTATCATGGCAGCCCTGGGAAACACACACATGGGGCATTACAACTCAGTCACCAGCCTCTTTGTCTATGCTTTGGCCTCCTCATTACATCCTCCTGAGTCTCATCTTGCCCCAGATTCCAGCTTCTCAGCCTACCAGTGACACTCTCTCACAATGTCTTCCACTGAGGTTCCATCTGATGGGTCTCCCTTGCTGGGACAACTGCCCTGGCTTCCCTTCCAGCTTCTACTCTTGCCCCCAATGATCCATCCTCTGGGGAGCTGCCCAAGTAAGCTCTTTACAACATGAATCCAATCTCCTTACTCTCTGCTCAAAACCTTCCACTGGCAATCAGACTTCAGATAAAGTCCAGATTCCTTATTGTGGCCCACAAGGGTCCACACAGCTTAATCCCTGTCCACTTCCTTGAGCCCATCTCACCCCATGCGTACCCTCTCCTGGATCTTCTTGCCATTCCCTGAGCAAGTCAAACATGTTCCCCTCTCAGCCTCGCATGCCTGCTCCTTCTGACTGGAACACACTTCCCTCTGACTGTCCCTCGGAGGGCCTGATCTCATCATTTGAGTGTCTGTTCAGATATCGTCTCCTCTGAGAAGCTTCCCCTGTTACCCTGTCTAAAGTTGCACTTCACTCCAAATACACTACTGCTTTATTTTCTTAATAGCTATTATTACTTTCAAAGAGTAACCTATATATGGACTTACTATATATTTTCTAGCTCTCAAAAGATGAGCACTCTTTTAGTGCCCGGAATGGTCACTGACACACAGTTGTGCTCAATAAATATTTTCAAGTGAATGAATCAACAAATTGGCTGCTCATGCTAATTTGTACCAAGGTGGAAAATCTAGAAATGCTAAGGTATTATTTTTTTGAAAACCGTATTTCATCATGGGAAATTTCAAAAGTACCTCAAAAGAGAGAGAACAGTACATTACACGCCATATATCCATCACTAAGGTAGTATTAGTATTATGAATACCATTAATAATATGAAGTGCACTGAGAAGTACAAAGTGCTGTAAAAATGTAAGGACAGAATCGCCATGGTGCTGATGTACTCTTGCCTGAAACACACAGCGCACTCACACAGACACTCAAGGGAAAGTTACCAGGACAAGGACATCTTGACTTTGACTCTGATTCTTGTTCAAGCCAGGCAGCCTGGCTCCAGAGTTCTGCTGGGAGCTCTTCTGCTGCCGTTTCTGGAGTGCCCGCCTGGCTTTCTGCAGCTCTGTCTTCATGTGCGTTTCAAACTTGCTCACTAGTATCTTGGTTTTCATCTCTTCATCAACTTCCCAGACATCTTCGAGTGTCAGAGGATGCTTGTAGCCTTTCAGAATGATGCTGGAACAAGAGCGAACCACAGGGTGAGACTCCCCAGGCTGGGTCAGAGGCTATCTCCACCACTTCTCTCAGAACCTACCTCCAGGTTCTGGAATAGAGGGACAGAAGAATGGGACTATCCCCATCTCCTGGCCCTTTGAACTTGACAGAGGAGTGGGGGGAGCAGAAAAAGGAATGGACAGGGTCAACAGAATGTGTTAGAAGACAAGAGAAGGGAAAGAGAGCTAAAAGAGCATCACCTTACCCTGCTCTTGCTCCTTTCTCCTCAAACACTGGCTGCCTCTCTGCAACACTGGCATCTCCTTGGGGGCCTCCTTGATGCCCTCAAGAAATAAAGCAGCCCCTGTGGCATCTTTGGTTTTGTGTGTGTGTGTGTGTGTGTGTGTGTGTGTGTGTGTGTGTTTTGAGATAGGAGTCTCACTCTGTTGCCCAGGCTGGAGTGTAGTAGTGCAATCTTGGCTCACTGCAGCCTCTGCCTCCTGGGTTCAAAGTGATTCTCCTGCCTTAGCCTCCCAAGTAGCTGGGATTACAGGTGTGCACTACTCCACATGGCTTCTTCTTTTTTTCTGTTGAGATGGAGTCTCAATATTGTCACTAGGCTGGAGTGCAGTGGCGCGACCTTGGCCTACTGCAAGATCCACATCCCAGGTTCAAGTGATTCTCCTGCCTCAGCCTCCCAAGTAGCTGGAATTACAGGCACACACCACCACGCCTGGCTAATTTTTTATTTTTAGTAGAGACAGGGTTTCACCATGTTGGCCAGGCTGGTCTCGAACTTCTGACCCCAGGTGATCCACCCGCCTCTGCCTCCCAAAGTGCTGAGATTATAGGCGTGAACTACTGCACCTGGCCCCTGGCTAATTTTTGTATTTTTGGTAGAGACGGGGTTTCACCATGTTAGCCAGGCTGTTCTCGAACTCCTGACCTCAAGTGATCCACCCAACTCAGCCTCCCAAGGTGCTGGGATTACAGGTGTGAGCCACTATGTCCAGCCACTGTGCCATCTCTCTTGATCAGGGCTCTTAGCCAGGAGTTTGAGAATATAGATGGAAAATAAAGTATATATATGTTTAGAGACATGGTCTTTCTCTGCCCAGGCTGGAGCGCAGTGACACAACCATAGCTGACTGCCGCCTCAAACTTCTGGGCTCAAGTGATTTTCCTGCCTTGGCTTCCCAAAGTGCTAGGATTACAGTTGTAAACCAGCACACTTGGCCTAAATTATATATTATATTGTTATTTGTAATAGCATCTAACTGAAATCTAGCATTTGGAAATCCCACATTTTCTTTTCTTTCTTTCTTTCCTTTATTTTTTTTTGGTGGGGGGGATGGAATTTCGTTCTTGTCACCAAGACTGGAGTGCAATGCTGTGATCTCAGCTCACAGCAACCTCTGCCTCCCAGGTTCAAGCGATTCTCCTGCCTCAGCCTCCCGAGGAGCTGGGATTACAGGCATGTGCCACCATGCTAGGTAATTTTTGTATTTTTAGTGGAGACGGGGTTTCACCATGTTGACCAGGCTGGTCTCAAACTCCTGACCTCAGGTGATCCACCCGCCTCAGCCTCCCAAAGTGCTGGGATTACAGGCATGAGCCACTGCGTCAGGCTGAGAAATCCCACATGTTCTCATAGCTCACTTATGCTCATCACTACTTTGAAATTATGGTCATTGTTAGACTCATCACTAGATCTTGTTATTTAATGCATTAATAATGAAGTCTATGTATTACTAAATTATACATTTGTTTTTTAAATATTTTGGTAACTATATTTCAATATATTTGGTTTTGTTTAGAATCCAATGTCTTTCATTTTATTTTATGCATTTAAAACACTTCCTGAGAAGCGATTCATAGACTTCACCAGCCTGCCAAATGGGTCCCTGCAACTATAAAGGCCAAGGGGTGTCTGTTCTAGATCCTCTGGTAGCCCAGGCCAGCTATTTCACCCCTTACCCTCCAAACCTGCCTCCAAGTTTTGCTTTTCCTGTCCTACTGCCTCCTTCCTCTTCTCCTGTGGGATTCCCAGGCTACTGAAAACAAATCCCCCTCCTTCTTCTCCTTGGCATCCCAATCTGCCCACTGGAGGGCTTGGATTAAGTTGGTCTGTAAGTTTTAACACTCTGACTCTAAGTAGAAGAGAAATGGAGGTCACAGGAGGCATTTTTAAAAAATTAATCTTTCGGTTGGGCGTGGTGGCTCATGCCTGAAATCCCAGCACTTAGGGAGGCCAAGGCAGGCAGATTATGAGCTCAAGTTCTAGACCAGCTTGGCCAACATGGTGAAACCCCATCTCTACTAAAAATACAAAAATTAGCTGGGTGTGGTGGCTCACACTGCAACCCCAGCTACTTGGGAGGCTGAGGCAGGATAATTGCTTGAACCCAGGAGGTGGAGGTTGCAGTGAGCCAAGATCACACCATTGTACTCCAGCCTGGGCAACAAGAGCGAAACTCCATCTCAAAAAATAATAAATAAATAAAATAAAAAAATCTTTCTGTCACTTTCAGAGGAGTGAGAGAGTAAGGATACAGACAACCCATACTCCAGGCTTTCCTACCTGTCATACCAACTGTAGGTAATGCTACTCAGAAACGAAGCTGTGGATGATGGATTCTGAAAGACACAAAAAAATTGAAAAGTAAACCAGTTGGAGACAGGAACTGCATGGGACTCTGAAATCTGAAACCGATTTTTTAATGATATAATGTTGTGCTAGAAACTAGATATGATGTTAAAGTCAGCTTATCAACATGTGTTTATTTGGAGACCCTAAAGCCACTAGTAGAATGATAATCAGATTTTCTGGCATAGATATATGAATGAGTTAACTATGCTGACAATTGGCAGATGAAAGTAAAAGTCAGCATTTTAATACTCTCATCACTATCTGTTTCCTTGTCATAAAATGGTCTTGTGGGGCCTCCATGAGACCCAGACTTCTTAAAGTTATATTCATTAAGATATCCAATTAAGTAACATATGAGATGGGCATATTTAGAATCTCACATTTGATGACTCATTATTTTCTGAAAATGCTGAAAAGATCAGGATCAGGATCTGGAATCCATAGGAGATGAAGAACAGGCAGGAGTAGGCCAGATTAGAATTGTCACCCTATGAAGAAAAAAACAAAGAGGAAAAAATGAGCCTTTCGTCCAAATGAAGTCTACATGGTCCGTATATATCAATGCTTGTGATTAAAGCCTATGATCAAATCCCTCCAGTACAATTCGATCCCGGAGCTCAGTTTGATGTCATTTACTCTTAGAAGATGCCCCGTGGTACCTCCTCGTGTCATCCACTCTTTTTTCCTTACCTGCAAGAGTGTCCGGATCAGAGTCTGAAATTGGAAAGTGCCACAGAGTATTGAGAGAACCCAGAATAGGGACAGGAACCAGGAGTTTTTCTGTACACACCATTGTCTGCTGTATTGGATCAGCAAAACCAGGAGCTGGAGAGAAATTCACATGATGTTCTGAAGAATACTGCCACTAACCGAGGACTCAGGGGAGAAGGATGTCAGAGAACATGGGAAGAAAGAAAGGAGGGCTGAGGGAGGAGACTGTCGTGACTAATCTGGCCAGGTAGAGAGCACACAGATGCTAGGTTGAACATTTCCCCCCCCATGACATCCAGCTTTTTCTTTCAGTGCCTTATCTCTCTCCATGGACCACACTTGAGTGGGATGCTGGCCAAGAAAGTAGAAGGTCACTATCTGCATTTTAGTGGAGTTACTTTGGGAGCTAGAAAAACCTTTCCAAGATGCACGAAAATTAATTTCAGACATTACGGTAGTAAGGGCGGAAGACAGGTTCTAATTAATTAGGTGCAAGGTGTCCGTAGCTAATATAAGATTAAGCAATTAATTTTTAAAAATTGCCCTATATCATCTACTTTAGATATGATAAATTAAATATTGATTTCCTAGACCTAGTGCTGTGCTCCTAAAACAGCATTCTGGTGGGGAAAGAGTCATGATTTATAACATTTGCCCAGGGAGAATTGTGCCGAGCGCATGGTCTAAAGGGACCACTGCTACTGAGACCCAGCTGACACTGCTCTGCCTGAACGTAGGTTTGCAATTGCCAGACATTCTGATTTTTCAATAAAGTTTGAAAGTTCAAATAATTATGCGTCATTAGTTGCCACTGAATTGATGGCAATTAATTAAATTGTTATTTAAACACTGTCTAGGCCCACCCCCCGAAAAAATGCCTGCAGGAGAGACATTAGTTTTTTGATATCAAGTTTATAGAAACTCTAAGCTCACTGATCCATTGTTTAGAGTCATCAATCAATTTAAAAATACTATTTACAGCATTTAAAATATTCTTTTCCATCAAGAATCTTAGCTCTCCTCTGTGACCCTTAGATGGCAAGATATGTGGACATAAGATATACATCTTAGTCATGAAAGCTAATACTTAACCTAGGGAGAAGGCTCTATACATTAATGCTCAAATGAAGATGAAAAGCTAAAATTAGTTTCACCCCATTCCAACCAAGCTTTGCCTCACTATGGATCCCGTGAAAAAGACAGATGACCTTGGAATTAATTTTATCCCCAAAGAGTACATTTCAGCTAGATGCCTGTGGGTAATGAAAAGGGAAACAGAGGGCAGAAGCGGTGATAGGTCTTACCCATGTGCCTAGGTAGAGGCTTGGATTGGTATATCGAACAGCAGGGACTGTGGCTTGTCCAGAGTCTTCTGTGAGTACAAGGGCCAGCTCTATGGCTGCTAGAATAAGAAGAAAACCAACGAATACCTGAGAAGGGAAAAAGACCACTGTTAGGAGGATATCATTCTTTATAAGGCTCTTAGAACATAATGGTTTCCAGTGATGGATAAGAAAAATGGTATACAGCGATTCAGATAACACAATAAATATTTCTGGAATGAATGGATACATACAGTTCAAGTGATAGAATAATGTTCAAAGGATGCCATGATCATTGTTTTTGAGGAATGCTGAGTGTGAAGCTTTAAAATATGTCTGCAGACTTTTTGATATTCCTTTCTTCAAAGAGCAGAGCTTAATTCCCCCTCCCTTGAGTGTGGGCTGGGGACTTAGGGATGTACTTCTGGTGAACAGAAAATGGCAGAAGCGACAGTGTGTGACTTCCAAGGCTAGGGCATGAAAAGCAATGTGGATTCTTTCTCCTTGTTCCCTGTCTCCGATTGCTCACTCTGGAGGAAGCTACCAGTCCGGTCATGAGAACACTCCAGTAGCTCTTTGGAGAGGTCCACTTGGTAAGGAACTGAGACCTTCTGCCAACAGCCAGTGAGAAACTGAGGCTTCCTGCCACCAGCCATGTGAGAGTCATCTTAGAAGCAGGTCTTTGAGCCCTAGTCAAGCCTTCACACGCCAGTAGCCCCAGACAGCACATACTAACTTCAACCTCATGAGAGACCTTGAAGCAGAACCTGGGTAAGCTGCTTCCAAATTCTTGACCCACAGAAACTGTTAAGATTTAAAGAATTCTTTTTTAGCTCTAAGTTTTGGGGTATTTTGTTATACGGCAATAGAAAGTACTAGGTTTTAAAGGCACTATTCCCTTTCTTAGGACATAGGTTTTTTGTTTTTGTTTTGAGACAGAGTCTTACTCTGTGGCCCAGGCCGGAGTGCAGAGGCACAATCTCAGCTCACTGCCACCTCCACCTCCTGAGTTCAAGTGGTTCTCCTGCCTCAGCCTCCCAAGTAGCTAGGATTACAAGTGTGCGCCACCACACCTGGCTAATTGTTGTATTTTTAGTAGAGACGGGATTTCACCACGTTCGCCAGGCTGGTCTCAAGCTCCTGACCTCAGGTGATCTGCCTGCCTCGGCCTCCCAAAGTGCTGGGATTACAAGCATGAGCCACCACATCCAGCCCCAGTCTTGATCCCAGACAATGCCAGTCAATATTTGCCCTATGAGCTCAGAAGACATGATGATACACATTATACTGTTTTAAAGGCCCACATCCCCATCTATCAGGAGAGAAAATTACTGCCTCCACTGAGGAAATATACCAGCATCTTAGCCATCAAAACAAAGATATTTATGTGGCACCATCTCCCCTCCCCTCATCCTTTTATGCTCTTACCCATCTACCCTTATTCATTCTTTTAAGTCTCATTTATCTAGAATGTCTCAGGCAGAGATAATGGGCCCTTTGTAATGAAAACCAGCCAAGGAAGGAGATGAACGCACCTTTACTTTAACTAACAGGATCAGTGCTATTATTTAGTAAGGAGTAGAGTCAAAGACATGTTAATAACTGGAATGCATTTTTTCAAGTATATAATACACTACAGGGTGTTTTCCCCACAAGAGACTATGCGGTTTTGGGGAAAAAAAACAGCTTTATAGGTGGTACGTTACGGTTGCCTTTAGGTAAACTAGGAGGTAAAATAGAGCAAGCTAGAGCTGAGGCATCTGCCCTTGGAGATGACTAGAAGATACTAACCAGCAGCCTACTCCCCAGGCTAGGGAAAAGGAGGGGGCCTTGCCACAGACTTATATATATTAAACTCACACAATGGATTTGAAATACACTGAGCAATTTATATCAAAAAAGACCGGTTAACTTTATAAAGAACTTCTACAAAGTAATTTTAAAAAATACTCTAATAACTCAATGCAAAAGAAGAGTATATAATATAAATGGATTTTTTAAAAAACACAAAAGGCTTTAAAACGTATGAGAATATGGTTAACCTTATTAATATGAGAATACAGTTTGAAAGTATAATGACATGCCACTTTTGCCTAACCAATTAGCAAACATCAAAAAATGTGATACAAAGTTGGTGAGACCGAGGAGAGCCTCTTTGGAGGGCAGTTTGCACTATCTATAAAAATTATGAGTTCACATATCCTTAACTCAGTCATTTCATTTTTTTGAATTTATCCTATAGATGCACTTGAATACACAAGTATATACAAAGCTGTGGATTGCAGCATTGCTTATGATGCAAAATATTAGAAACTAATGACACTCAAGTCATATAGGGCACATAAATTATGGTACCGACCTTTTGTGGGATTGAGCTGGTTGTCTCCTGTTAATGTGGAGGGGACTGACTTCATCCTGGCTTTTTGATACTTTTACATTTGGAGAAATTTTACATATTTCTCTAAGATATTCTACCTAGATACTTAAATCTTAAAGCCTTAGCCATTTTTACAGTCCAGCTCTTTAATTTTCCCCCACCTTTTCTTTCTTTTTCTTCATCTTTTTCTCTTTCTTTCTTTCTTTCTTTCTTTCTTTCTTTCTTTCTTTCTTTCTTTCTTTCTTTCTTTCTTTCTTTCTTTCTTTCTTTCTTTCTTTTTTTTTTTGAGACAGAATTTTGCTCTATCACCCAGGCTGGAGTGTAGTGGTGCGATTTCGGCTCACTGCAACCTCCACGTCCCGGGTTCAAGCGATTCTCCTGCCTCAGCCACCCAAGTAGCTGGGATTACAGGTGTGAACCACCATGCCCAGCTAATTTTTGTATTTTTAGTAGAGACGGGGTTTCACCATGTTGTCCAGGCTGGTCTTGAACTTCTGGCCTCAGGTGATCCACCCACCTCAGCCTCCCAAAGTGCTAGGATTACAGGCGTGAGCCACTGCACCTGCCCCTCCCCACTCCTTTTCAAAAACACAAGTGTGAGTCCATCCTGTCTCCAAAGCCTGCCTTATTCCAAAGCATCCAGTTCTAGTGACTCTTTCATCAATGCCTGTGACTTGTGGCCCTGAGGAAAGTTATCCATCCTTGCAAATGACATCTGAGGAGGTGTCCCACTCAGAGGCTCTCTCCTCTTCCTTCCTCTGTGGATCTATTTATTCAGGAAAGCCCTAATTCTTCTACTAGTCTCAAAGTAAAACTACCCACTTCTGCAGAGAAGAGCACAGTGAAGAATGAAGATAAGGTCTAGGAGAAGAAACAGCAGACCAGAATCATGTTCTCTCCAGCCCAGTTGTGTGTAATTAATGATGGATTTCAGAGATAGAAACACTGTAGCCTCCAGCAGCTGCAAGAACTTTACAATACCCTGAATCTTAGCTACAAACAGCATACGAGCTAGTTACAGAGAATGAAATCTAAGAGGTGATAGAAAACCAACTGACCAAAGAATAAGTAACAGTATGACTCAGGGCTCAGCATCTACAGAATACCCAGGCCTCTGCTCTTCCTACCGCCTGGGATGCCTGGGGAACACATCTGGAAGCCTTCCAGTGTGGATCAACTATACCTGGAAAAGTCAGACCTGACACACAGAAGACTAGAACAACCAGTCCCGGAACAATCGGTTTCATAAATACGGGGAGGAATCTTGGTAGTCCTGCATGCAGCTCCAGCAAAATTCTCCTGCCAGTTTTTGAAGGCTGTCTTGGAAACTGCTGGGGAAAGCTCTGATGTAACACAGCAAACCACTAAGTATTTCAGTGCTTCACAAATCATAGATTTATTCTTTTTTTTTTTTTTTTTTCCCGAGACGGAGTCTTGCTCTGCCGCCCAGGCTGGAGTGCAGTGGCCGGCTCTCAGCTCACTGCAAGCTCCGCCTCCTGGGTTCATACCATTCTCCTGTCTCAGCCTCCCGAGTAGCTGGGACTACAGGCGCCCGCCTCGTCGCCCGGCTAGTTTTTTGTATTTTTTAGTAGAGACGGGGTTTCACCGTATTAGCCAGGATGGTCTCGATCTCCTGACCTCATGATCCGCCCGTCTCGGCCTCCCAAAGTGCTGGGATTACAGGCTTGAGCCACCGCGCCCGGCCGATTTATTCTTAAATTACTCCATGAACATGCAGCCTGAACATGTGTTGAGATGAATATATTAACTCAATTTCAGTCTGGGTAGTGGCGGAATCCTTCCTTTTTCCCTCCCTCCCTCACAGGATTTTTCTTGTTTTACAGCTCTGCATTCTGCCTTGATATCCTGGTTCTCATTGTACCTATTGGGTTGATTTTGCGGGTGGGATATGACTGAAGTCTAATCAAAGAGGTTTCAGTAACCTTGGCTGCTGTATATGACACAATAGATGCCTCTGGCTATAGATAAGTAGATACAATCTCGTTGGTGTATCTTTAGGATTTAGAGTCTAACTTCAAGAACAGGAAGTAAAAAGTATAAAGATGAAGGATTATTCCTACTTTGTGGGATTGGGGGGCTTTTACTTATTAAAAAAACTCAATTGTTCAGGTGAAGGGTTACACTATAATGCACTTCACTGATTTCCTCAGCCCCTTTTAGCTCTGTTTTACCATGACTCCCTAATTTGTTCATTACTCTAACATTAATGGAATGATGTTTTGTATTTTGTCGCATCATGGTGGTATCAGTACGAGTTTGGCTGCTTAGGTACAAATGAATAACATATCCATCAAAAAAGAGAAACATGCAGATTTTTATGTACTAAAATGGAAGGAGCTCTAAGTCACAGAAAAGCACATATGGGACACTAGCATTTGTGTGAAAAAAATATATGTACGTAGCTGTTTGTAAAAGTGCAGGCTATTTCTGGAAGGAGATACAAGGAACTGGTATCAATGGTTGTCAACTAAGACAGGAATGAGCGACTAGAGTACTGTGTACCCTTCTGTCCTTTTTTATTTTGTTTTATTTTATTTTTGAGACAGGGTCTAGCTTTGTTGCCCAGGCTGAAGTGCAGTGGTGTGAACACGGCTCACCGCAGCCTTGACCTCCTTAAACTCAAGTGATCTTCCCACCTTAGCCTCCCGAGTAGCTGGGATCACAGGCACATGCCACCATGCCCGGCTAATTTTTTAAAAATAGTTTTTGTAGGCCAGGCGCGGTGGCTCAAGCCTGTAATCCCAGCACTTTGGGAGGCCGAGATGGGCGGATCACGAGGTCAGGAGATCAAGACCATCCTGGCTAACACGGTGAAACCCCGTCTCTACTAAAAAATACAAAAAACTAGCTGGGCGAGGTGGCGGGCGCCTGTAGTCCCAGCTACTCGGGAGGCTGAGGCAGGAGAATGGTGTAAACCCGGGAGGCGGAGCTTGCAGT
Organism: Rhinopithecus roxellana; assembly: GCF_007565055.1. Lineage (NCBI taxonomy): Eukaryota > Metazoa > Chordata > Mammalia > Primates > Cercopithecidae > Rhinopithecus > Rhinopithecus roxellana. Next base: position 73,558,061 of record NC_044559.1, read on the forward strand.
GAGCTGAGATCCGGCCATTGCACTCCAGCCTGGGCCACAGAGCGAGACTCCGTCTCAAAAAATAAATAAATAAATAAATAAATAAATAAATAAATAAATAAATAATATATTTTTTGTAGAGATAGGTTTCGCCAAGTTGGCCAGGCTGGTCTCAAACTCCTGGGCTCAAGCAATTCTCCCACCTCAGCTTCTCAAAGTGTTGGGATTACAGGCGTGAGCTACTAACTATGCCCAGCCCCTTTTGTACTTTTTGAATTTTGTGACCCTTTGAGAATTATCTGTTCAAAAGATAAGTTAAATACACTCACACCCCCATTAAAAAAATAAGGAAGTGATATGAACAGACAATTCACAAATGAAATATACTTAACAGATTAAAAAATCAATTGCATTAGTATTCATAAAAATGCAAAGTAACTCAATGAGATGTCATGTTTGCACATAAAAGTTGAAAATAACTCAGTGCTGACAATGGTGCAGGGACATGCACTTTAACACACTGTTGGCAAGAATCTATGTTGGCAGACTGCCTGGGCGACAGAGTGAGACTCTGTCTCAAAAAAAAAAAAGGAGTGAAATATCGATACATGGTACAGCAATGGTACAGCACAGATAAACCTTGAAAACATTGTGCCAAGGGAAAGAAGCCAATAAAAAAAGATCACATATTATATAATTCCATTCATATGAAATGTCCAGAACAGGGAAATCTATAAAGAAAGAAAAGAGATTTAGTGGTTGCTAAGGATAACGGGAATGAGGAGACGGGGTTAAAGAGAATGAAATGTTCTAAAATTGACTGTGGTGATGTTTGCATATATGTGTTAATATACTGAAAAAAACGGAATTGTATTTTTTTTTTTTTTTTTGAGACAGAGTCTGAAGCTGGAGTGCAGTGGCGCGATCTCGGTTCACTGCAACCTCCACCTCCCAGGTTCAAGTGATCCTCATGCCTCAGCCACCTGAGTAGCTGGGGTTACAGGTGTGTGCCACCGCACCAGCCTAATGTTTTTGTTTTTGCTTTTTTGAGATGAAGTCTTGCTTTGTCACCCAGGCTGGAGTGCAGTGGCATGATCTTGGCTCACTGCAAGCTCTGCCTCCCAGGTTCAAGCAATTCTCTGCCTCAGCCTCCCAAGTAGCTGGGATTACAGGCATCCACCACCGTGCCTGGCTAATTTTTGTATTTTTAGTAGAGACGGGGTTTCACCATGTTGGCCACACTGGTCTTGAACTCCTGACCTTATGATCCATCTGCCTCGGCCTCCCAAAGTGCTGGGATTACAGGCATGAGCCACGACGCCCAGCTGAATTTGTTTGTATTTTTAGTAGAGATGGGGTTTCACTGTGTTGGCCAGGCTGGTCTCAAACTCCTGACCTCAAGTGATCCACCCACCTCGGCCTCTCAAAATGTTGGGATTACAGGCGTGAGCCATGGCGTCCAGCCTGAATTGTATTAAATGGGAGAGCTGTATGATATGTAAATTATATCTCAATAAAGTATTTTATAAAAGAGTTAATAGCTTTTATTAGGATGGGATATTGGTTTGCTCATTAACCAGCTTCTTCTTGGAAGCTCCAGAAAGTGGAAGAAGCCTCCCAACTTGATTGCGTCTAACCTCAGACAATGACTCAAATCCAAGGGTACTGAGAATGTTATTAAATGTGCTGAGTTGTTCAATGTTCAGAATATTCAAAGTCTAACATACATTTCTGTCCTTTTTTTTTTTTTTTTTTTTTTTTAAGAGATGGGGACTCACTATGTTGCCAGGCTGGCCTCTAGTGTTCCTACTACTTCCAGCTTCCAGAGGAGCTGGGATTACAGGTGTGCACCACTGAGTTCAGCTCTAACATACTCTTAAATCTACCACTATTCCTAGAATGCATTTAACACCAACATTCAACAAATGTTGAATTCCATCTGAGTGTTTGAAACATGCTAGGTCCTGCGATGGGCACTCAGGTCAATAAGGGAGACAGCGACCCTGCCCCAAGCTCTGAGACTCTTCTTTTTCTAATCAGAATCTAACAAAACCCACGACCAACCCTGACCTCAAAGTGTCAAGGTGAAGTCCACTTCCTTTGGCCAAGCTCTTTCCTCCTTTTAAGGTTCCAGGTAACCTGAGTCATTGTTAGGTATGTTCGTAGAACAATGGAATCTAGTTTGCCTTTCCAAAAACGTGTTGAAAGATAAGGACTGACAGAGGCTGGGTGCGGTGGCTCACGCTTGTAATCCCGGCACTTTGGGAGGCCGAGGCAGGAGGGATCACTTGAGGTCATGGCTTTGAGACCAGCCTGGCCAATATGGCGAAATCCCGTCCCTACTGAAAATACAAAAATTAGCTGGGCGTGATGGTGTGCACCTGTAATCCCAGCTACTTGGGAGGGATTGAGGCATAAGAATTGTTTGAACCCAGGAGGCAGAGGTTGCAGTGAGCTGAGATCATGCCACTGCACTCCAGCCTGGGCAAGAGTGAGACTCCATTTAAAATAGTAGTAATAATGATAATAAAGACAGATAGAAAAAAAAAAAAAAAAAAAAAAAAAACTAGTGAAAGGAAGCAGATGGAAGATTTTATGAGATAATTTTACTACCTCAAATGGGGGTCTCGGGTTCCCACAAGACCCCTCCCTAAGTGAGTTGGTGCAGCTGGCTGAGGGCTCCTCCCCTCCTGGCCCCTCCTGGGCCTCTCCCGCAGACCTGTCCTTTCTGTCATTTCCGTACTCCTGCTTGTCACTGTGCACACTCACCCTTCCTCCCTCTACTGTGAGTGATCATCCTGACTCATCGAATACGTGGGGAAAATGGAAACCTTATTTCGGATCCAAGTTTTTGAAGATGAGTGATAGTTGGATTGCCTCAGTGGGGCTGGAGATCCATTATCTAGTTCATTTTCATGAGGTAGGTGCCAACTGAATTACAGTCCACCGATTTATTAGAGCTGTTTAAAGATAGGTGATCCAGTGGTCATTTCTCAAATGCTATAAAGATAATTTGATTGATTATATGCCCTTTGTGTTTAGGGAACCCAATATCCACAAGAATTAAGAGTTACCATTCTTATGCAAAAATCAAAGCTACTTTGATTTAAGAAATGCGGCAAGGGACCCATGAGAATTAGGGTAGACGGAGAGAGGGAAACCCAGAACCTGGCTCTACCTGAGATAATGGCACCTGGGACAGCTGCTTAAAGACAAGGAACAGGACACTAAACACCAAGAAAACGTCTCTACTGTACACCAAGGAATTAGAGCTCAGAAACAGTGGTGTTATTTTACCTGCTTAGCGAGGTAGAGTTTGGTGGTAGAGGATCTCTTGGTCCTGGATTTATACACGTGGAGAAGCTGCCAGGGGGCCAGGAGCCATAGGAAGCCCAAGGGAATCCACACCAGAACAGTTTGCTCAAAACAAAGTGGCAGGTCTGCCTCTGGACTGTCCAGGAATGAGGAATTCTGGAGACCAAAGGGGAAGGATTGTTGTATACATGCATTGTGAAGACAGAAAACCATCCTGCAGCACATCTCACTGCTTCCAGACAATTTAAACTCAACTCCATATCCATATCCAGCCTTACCCTTTAACTATCCATATTTTCCTATTTGTGCACATTGATACAAATTCACCATTTAATGACAAATGTAGTTACTTTCTGGCCAACCCACCCTCTAAACACCTGTCTTCTTGTGATTCTCAGTGAATTTCTGTACCAGCTATCCTCAGTAAACCTCACCACTGCATTTGACAAATTATAGGATGAAGAAGGACTGTTTCCCAGTTTAAAGGAGAGAATAGTTCTCTAGGATATAAAAAATTATTCAAGTTTCTAGCACTAACTGAACTCAGTGGCAGATATTCAAACATGCAGGCGCCATGCAGGGAAAATGCTTAGTCACACTGTAGCATTTACCCTCTGATGGCCCAGAGCGCTTACATTAAAAACCTGTCCAGTTTCAGCACAGCAGGGACAACAGCACTGTTGGACAGAAGGCTTACTGCCAGCAAGTTTTGTGCAGTCTTTGCATTCTGCGATAAATGGAAGTGTCTTGTGAAGTGGAAGTTGGGGGGTGGGAGGTGGGCACCAATTCCCGTATTTGAGTCACATGAGTGTAGATTTTTCTCTTCCCATAAATAGTTAAAATTTGTTTTATATGGTTATTTGTACAGACTCTTTAAAGAAATGGTTGCGATGCCATGACCAAGAAAGTTGGTCAGGTAGTTAGTGCTCAGAAAGAATTCTCAAGAGATGGCCTGTCTAGATACTGAAGCCCATGAAGACCCACCTTGCCGTGGTATACACTCCTGACCTTGAGGGCCTTGGGACCCAGGTCCTTTCTAACACACGAGGTGCTGCCCAGGTGCTCTGCTATCTCATCCTTGCCCCTCTCACCTCGACATAAGGTTATCAAATGTTATAATTCAGAAGAATCACTTAAGATACTTAAACTATATTAATTGCCCCAGGTGATTCTGATGCTGAGGCTAGGAGTTTGCAGATGACACTCTAACTAAACCCTTACCAAAATCACTAAATCTAAGGTCCTTTTTTTGTTTTCTATTCCACTAGACCTTTGATACTGTTGATTGGCCTTTATCTTGAAATTTTTTGCTATCTATGACTCCATAATGTTACACTGTTCTTGATCACCCTCTAAGTGGTGTCTCTTCTTTTCCTTAAAAACAGTGTTACATGACTCCAGTTGTTCAGAAATTATTTCAGTACTCATGATGCCCAAAGTTGCATCCCTAGACTCAACTTCTAGTCCATATCATTAGTTGCCAGTTCTTCTAGAACTTATTATCATTTCAACATCAACATGTCTCAGCAAGACTCAGTCACAACCTTCTCTTCCTTCTACTAGCAAAGTATGCAACAACAATTCTCCTTCCACACACTGATAAAATTGGAAGGTTTTTACCTGTTTCTCTTTAGAGAAGGCAATTTTGCAACTAGCTAGTACAAGAGTCTGAGATAAAATAAACATATGACAGAATAAATTGCATTACCTTTCCCAGATCTTATATCCCTTATATTCTCTAGCGATATTATGAATTATGCTTTCTAAAAAGCCTGAGCTTTAGACCAACTGCACATCTAACATTTCTGGATCTTGTTGGTGGCCACCCTAAGTTAATTAACTACCACTTGTTCTGAGTCTGAGAAGAGTCAATGTGAAGATAAATGTAATTTCTCACCCAAAAAGTAGAGTTGCAGAAGTTCTCCAGCATGATTCCTGGACTGCGTCTGGACCGAAGACTCTTCTATTAATATGACTGCGTTGTTTCTTCTTTACTTGTTTCCTCAGAGAAGGTGGAACAGGAATTATCTACCATTCTGATGTTCTGTGTAAAGGATGACCTTTCATCTCAACCATTTAATCGTTAACCTTGCCTAGGTGCATGTTACATTGAAACAGTGGATGGACATGTGACTAAAAAGCCCTAGGGACAGGGAGACTCACCAGTTCCCAAAGTACAAGAGGCCTCTGGAGGAGTGGCCGTATATGAAAGGAACCACTGAAAGATGTCAACAGAGCTGGCCAACAAGTCAGGAGTGCGCAGTCTTTCATTTTCCTAAGGACATATGACCCACAAAGTGCAGCATCCGTGGAGGGGCAGGCACCCCTAAATGTGCAGTTTCACTTCTGTAGTAAGATCTTAGAGTTTACAGAAATGTGAAATATCCTTCTTCCTTCGATTTTTAATTAAAAATAGAGAACCTAAAACATGGTTTAAACATGATATAAACTTTGTTTGAAGAAGTCAGGTTATAAAATAGCTTATCCAGTGTGAGCCTATATGTTATATACATAATACAGGCTTTCAAAAGGTCTATTTGCCTGAGAGGTAGTATGCCAAATGGGAATGAAGCCTTTGCCAGACATTGTAAATGTGATGTCATGATAAAACATCAGGGCCAGAGGAGGGGGTGATTCTGCAAAAAGAGTGGTGGCATCAGTTGCCAGAAACTGTCATCGACCCAACCTTTTATTTTTATTGTTATTTGTTTTTCGAGACAGGGTTTTGCTCTGTTGCCCTGACTAGTGTGCAGTGGTGCCATCATGACTCATTGCAGCCTTGACCTCATGGGTTCAAGCGATCTTCCTGCCTCAGCTTCCTGAGTAGCTGGGACTACAGACACATGCCAACAAGCCCAGCTAATTAAAAAAAAAATTCTGTAGGGACGGGGTCTTGCTATGTTGTCCAGGCTGGTCTCGAACCCCAGGCTTCAACAATCCTCCTGCCTTGGCCTTCCAAAGTACTGGGGTTACAGGCATGAGCTACCATGCCCCACCTGACCCAACCTTTTGTACTGTCACTTAAATTGCTTTAAGAACCAAGCAGTATGTGCCCATGATATCATGAAAAAAGTACACATAACCACCCATGCAGTATCCTAACTTAAAAAACTGGCCCTAAATCTGGTCAAATTCTAGGTCTAACTACCAGATTATAAGAAACACAGGAACATGCTAAAGGACTCCACGGGAATGCAATTGTCAAAATCCAGGATGTGGGAGATTCTATGGTGCAAATGACCCCATTTCTTAACAAATAAATTAAAAGAAGGAAAGGAGTCGAAGGAACTTACAAATTAAAAGAGAATCAAGAGGGATATCAGCCAAATGTGGACTGTATGGACCTTGTTAATTGATTTTAAAAGTCAAGTATACACATAAAAAAAATGAAAAGGCAGCATTCAGAGTGGGAGAAAATATTTGCAGACCATATAACTGACGAAGAGTTAATATCCATGATATACTATAAGGAACTCATACAACTCAATAGTAAACATACATAAACAAATTAAAAAAATGGGTAAAGGACTTGAACAGACACTTCTCCAAAGAAGACATATAAATGGCCAACAGGTATATGACAAATGAATCAACTTCACAAGTCATCTGGAAAATGCAAATCAAAACCACAATGAGATACCACCTCATACCTATTAGGATGGCTATTATGAGAAAAACAAGGTAAGTGCTGGCAAGGGTGTGGAGAAAAGGGAAACATAGTATACTGTTGATAGAAATGTAAATTGGTCTGACCATTATGAAAACATATGGCAGTTTCTCCATCATTTTCCATACCACTCACCAGAAGAGCCAGGAGATGTGCTGTGGAACTAAGAGACCTCAGTTGGGGTAGGGTGCACCTTTAGGCTGCATACTTCTCTTGGCACTGGTGGTAGGACTCGGAGTACGGGGGGAACTCTTGGTAAAACTTTGAGAAGTATAAGGTCAAGGATTAACTCTGAAATTTCTAATTAGGTATCTGCAAGTAAATTTACTTGTATATGAGGAAGACAATCATTAGATTGACTTACATGAATAAGGATCAAAACAGGGTTTGTAAAGAGAGGAGAGGGAGAAGGAAAAACGCAAAATCAGTCTTGGAACAGTGAGTTTTAAATTTCTTTTCCTGGGTAGAATGATCAACTGGAGGCCATCACAGAAGCCAGTCTGAGATATCTGCCCTTGAAGCCTAGCTGGGTCATCAGGGGAAAAAATGTGTTATTTGTGGACCCTAAAAGGCCTTGAGGTTTGAGCTGTAGAGCGTGCAGAAAGGTTGTCTTTGTGTAACGTCCTCCAGTGTCTTTCCATTGGTCCGTGAACCTTAGTGAACTGCGTTATTTCCCTTGATCAGTGTAGGCAGGGTTGGGGTGGAGTAAGAAGGGTGGGAAGAGGCACAAGTCTGAAGGGGAAGGGGTGAAATGGGATCAGTCTTTGGGCCTCAGTTTCCTTATATATAAGATGAAGAAGACTGCAGGTTTACATCACACATTGTATCATGAGACTGGGTGGACACAATGTGTTCTATTTCTCTTCACAGTACTATTCTCAATTTAAAGGTCAGAGAAGGAGCAGTAGAAGTGGTAGCAGTAGTAACAATAATAATTTAAATGACAGCAGTAAACACTGAGCACTCACTATGTGCCAGGCACTATCATAAGTTCTTTACAAACAATCTCTCTCTCTTTCCTTTTAAAGTTGGGTTTACTGAGGTAAAATTGTTTTTCTTTTGAGACAGGGTATATGGCTCAAAAGAAAAGGGCTAGAGTGCAGTGGCATGGTCACAGCTCACTGCAGCCTCGAACTCCTGAGCTCAAGCAATCCTCCCACTTCAGCTGCCTGAGTAGCCGGGACCACAGGCGTGTGCTGCCATGCTCAGCTAATTTTTTTTGTACTTTTTGTAGAGACGGGGTTTTGCCTTGTTGCATAAGCTGGTCTCAAACTCCTGAGCTCAAGCAATCTGCCTGCCTCAGCCCTCCCAAAGTGCTGAGATTAAGAGGCATGAGCCACCACACCTGGCTGAGATATAATTTATATAGAGTATAGATTCATCCTGTCTAGGAGTATAGTTCTCTGAGTTTTGATGAGGCAAGACTGACAGCCTTCTAGCCTCACCACACCTCTTTCCCACTCTGTCCCACATCCAGACAAGCTGACAAGACAGCATGAGTGCTCCCTTCTTTAGCACCAGTGGGAGGTTCAAACCACGCAACCTGCCTGCACATGGAGGACACTGCACTCCAGCCCACTCCCTAACCACCATAAAGACCCAAGCCTGTCACCCTTCCTGTTCCCCCAAGTCATTTTAAGCTCTGCTTGGGAGCCTCCCCTGCTCTTTCCGGAAATCTTTTCTCTTCTTTTCCTTTTTTTTCTTAGATGGAGTCTTGCTCTGTCACCCAGGTTGGAGTGTGGTGGTGCAATCTCAGCTCACTGCAACCTCCACCTCCTAGTTCAAGTGATTCTTCTGCCTCAGCCTCCCAAGTAGCTGGGATTACAGGCAAGCACCACCAAGCCCGGCTAATCTTTGTATTTTTAGTAGAGACAGGGTTTCGCCACATTGGCCAGGCTAGTCTCAAACTTCTAACCTCAAGTGATCTTCCTGCCTCGGCCTCCCAAAGTGCTGGGATTACAGGCATGAGCCACCACACCCGGCCTCCCGAAATCTTCATTCTACAGATAGTAAGTCTTTTCATACTCTTCTGTTGTGTGTGCATCATCAGTCTTGACATCTGAACCAAATTTTGGATGGTAGGGACCATCCCACCTCTGCAGGGTGATCACAACAGATAGTAAGAAAGTAATGTGTAGTAGAAAAATCTTTTCAACTACATTTTAAAAACCATTGTGATCTTATATAATCTTTGTTGAAAGACAGATAAAATAAAACTTAGGATTCCCAATATTCTTTCTTGAAGACTTTTTATAGGAATCTAAATTTGAAGAATTTACCCCAGGAATACTGAATACCTGTTTTCCAGCTCTCCTGTTTTCAGTGAGAGTCTTGTGGAACTAATTCCTTAGAAAGGTAACCCATGAGATTATCTGTTCAAAAGAGCAGTGACTCCTGAAATATGATACAGTCTACATTCCTGAAAATTCAATCTCAATCACACTGTTTAAGAACAATGTTGGAGGTATAATTAACATACAAACAAATGCATAGATCTTAGATGTTCTATTCAAAAAGTTTTGACAACTGTATATACTTAAGCAAATTGTATCCCAAGCAAGATAGATTAAACTATTTCAGGAACAATGTAAGAATATATAATAATAATCTCAACCAACAGTATAATAGTATAATTTCATTTATTCCTTCTAACTTTTGTACTTTTGTTTTCTTATGTTTTACTTCTACATATATCATAAATCCTACACAACATTGTTATTATTTTTGCTTTAAATGGCTAATTATATTTAAAAGACCTATATATGCACACAAACATAATTTATTAAATATAGAATATATATAACAAAAGTACTTAAAATAGGTCTTTTATATGTACCAGATATTTACCCTTTCTGGTACTCTTCATTTCTTCCTGCCTTTGCCCTGAACAACTTGTTTAAGAATTTCTTGGGGCCAGGCACAGTGGCTGATGTCTGTAACCCCAGCACTTTGGGAGGCTGAGGTAGGCAGATCACAAAGTCAGGAGTTCAAGACCAGCCTGGACAACATGGTGAAACCCCATCTCTATTAAAAATACAAAAATAAACTGAGTGTGCTGATGGGCACCTGTAGTCCCAGCTACCTGGGAGGCTGAGGCAGGAGAATTGTTTGAACCCAGGAGGCGGAGGTTACAGTGACCTGAGATCGCGCCATTGCACTTCAGCCTGGGCGACAGGGTGAGACTCCGTCTCAAAAAATATAAAAAAGAGAATTTCTTATAGTGAGGGTCTACTGGAGACACATTCTTTTAGGTTTTGTCTGCATGAGAATATCTTTATTTCACTTTTATTTTTGAAGGGTATTTTCACTGGATATAAAATTATACTTTGAGAAGTTTTTTTAATTGTTATTTACTTTAACACTTTTTTTCATTTTGTGAATATGTAATGTTTTCTGAGCACCTATCTCAGGAGGAAGCTAATAAAGTGAATTAAAATCTGTATTAGAAATTTAAATCATTTAATGTAACCCTTAAATGTATTCAAATAAAAAAGAAATTAAAATCATTTTAAAACAAGCAAGATTTTTACTTTTTGTGCTTAAAACATTCTTTTTATTCTTCTATTTATGTATTTATTTATTTTGATACAGAATCTCTCTCTCTGTTGCCCAGGCTGGATGGAGTGTAGTGGTGCAATCACAGCTCACTGTAGCCTCACTCTCCTGGGTTCAATGGATTCTCCCACTTCAGCCTCCTAAGTATCTGGGACTACAGGCACACACCACTATGCCCACCTAATTTTCTTTTTAAAATTTTTTTGTAGAGCCTCAAACTCCTGGGCTCAAGCAACCCATTCGCCTTGGCCTCCCAAAGTGCTGGGATAACAGGCGTGAGCCACAGTGTCTGGCCTAAACATTCTAAGTAATCAAAAAAAGAGAGGGTGGAGAATCTAAATGCTCATCAAAACAAGTTGCTTAAATTATAAAATATGTACTCATATGGAATACTGAATGAGAAAAGCAAGTAAGGAGCCAGGAAGTCACAAATCTTTCCCAACAATAAGTAAAAATCTGAACAAATAGAAAAATCAGTAACTTTTCTTAGATCTGTAGAGAGGTGAGGTTACAGGGCAAACTGAAGAGATAAACAAGTGAATACAAAAAACCACAATTTACTGGCACAGAACTCTCAGCAGGAACCAGTGCGAGGGCAGGAAAACCTGAACTGTAATTGAATTGCCGGAGGCTCAGTGTACACAAGTTTGAGAGAGAAAAATTCCAGAGTGACTCAGCCATAAGGGGGGGATGATCTCCACACTTTCATGAGTTTACCTATAGGAATTCAAAGAGGTTCTCAAATATTTTCTTTTTATTAGAGAAAAATCTCCTCCTGCTTCCATGCCCCTGGCAGAGGGGATAGGAAAAGTAACCATTTGAAATATACCTGGACAGGGCCAGATGTGGTGGCTCACGTCTATAATCCCAGCACTTTGGGAGGCCGAGGCGGGCAGATCACGAGGTCAGGAGATCGAGACCATCCTGGCTAACATAGTGAAACCCCGTCTCTACTAAAAAAAAAAAAAAAAAAAAAAAAAAAAAATTAGCTGGGCACGGTGGCAGGTGCCTGTAGTCCCAGTTACTTGAGAGGCTGAGGCAGGAGAATGGCGTAAACCGGGGAAGCGGAGCTTGCAGTGAGCCGAGATCCGGCCCCTGCACTCCAGCCTGGGTGAAAGTCTATTTTAACAAAGATCCTCAAGTGACTTGTGTGCATATCAAAGTTTGAGAAGCACCTGTTTAGACAACTTTTACGAGTAGGATTAATTTGTTATTATAAGGTACTCGCACTACCTGTAAAGCCGCACAGTGTTCTTTGAAAGCAGACTTGGATTCATTGTAAACGTGTATTTAAAACTCTATGGTTGGGATCCTGGGCACTTTGGGAGGCTGAGGTGGGCAAATCACGAGGTCAGGAGTTGGAGGCCATCCTGGCCAACATGGTGAAACCCCGTCTCTATTAAAAATACAAAATTACCCAGGCGTGGTGGCGTGTGCCTATAATCCCAGCTACTCCAGAGGCTGATGCAGGAGAATCACTTGAACCCAGGAGGCGGAGCTTGCAGTGAGCCGAGATCGCACCCCTGCACTCCAGCCTGGGCGACAGAGCGAGACTCCGTCTCAATAAATAAATAAATAAATAAATAAATAAATAAATAAATATAAAAATATTCTTCTCTTCCAAACAAAGTCTGCCCTTGGGAAAAACTGTTTAAATAGAGCCTAATGCTGGTGATTAATAGGAGCCTAAATGATGCAGAAGGGAAATAACAACTCCAGTCTCCTCTAGCTTTCCACATGAAAACTGAAAATACCCAGCTGCAGCCCACTCTAGCCATCATGTCCCACCTAACACGATCGGGGTAGATAGGAGGAACTGAGAAGCACTTGGGAAATTCAGTTTAGAGACACAGGTTTAGTAAAGATTGAGACCTCTTCATAGAACTATAGAACTCTTTCTCTCCCCCTCCCCCACTGTATACCACGTTACTAAAGGTCTAGTTACAGCACTTCCTTTTACCCTGTATATCCTGTCCAGCTATGAAGAAAACATTGCCAGGCATACTAAAAGACAAAAAAAAAAAAAAAAAAAAAAGGCTTTAAAGAGACAGAGAGCAAGCATCAGAACCAAACTCAGATATGACTGGGATGTTGGAATTATCAGACCAGAAATTTAAAACAACTATGATCACAATGCCAAGGGCTCTAATGGATAGACAGCATACAACAACAAATGGGTCAATCTAAGCAGAGAGTTTAAATTCTAAGAAAGAACTAAAAAGAAATAAATACTAAAGATCAAAAACACTGTAATAGAAATAAAGAATGCCTTTGATGGGCTTTTTGGTAGACTGAACAAGGCTGAAAACAGAATCTTTGAGCTTGGAAATAACTGCCAAAACTGCAAAAATAAGTAAGATTATACAAATAGAATATCCAAGAACTATGGGACAACTACAAAGATGTGTAATGGAAATAGCAGGAAGAGAATAACCAGAGAAAGGAACAGAATAAATATTTGAAGCAATAATGAAAGAGAATTTCCCTCATATTAATGTTAGACACCAAATCACAGATCACAGAAGTTGAGACGACACCAAGTAGGACAAATGCCAAACAAACAAAAAAACAAAAGCCCTACAACCAGGCATACATATATAAGTTGCAGGAAATCAAAGATAAAAAAATTCTGAATGAAGCCCGGGGAAAAAGGCCTTACTTGTAGAGGAGAAAAGATGAAAATTATATCCAACTTTTCCTCAGAAAGCATGCAAGGAAGAAGAGAACGGAGTGAAATATTTACAGTGGTGAGAGGAAAAAAGCCACCAACAGCATTCTGTACCCACGAAATTATACTTTAAAAGTAAAGAGAAGCCAGGCACAGTGGTGCATGCCCATAGTCCCAGCTATTCAGGAGGCTAAGGTGGAGGGATTGCTTGAGCCCAGGAGTTTGAGTCCAGCCTGGGCAGCACAGTGAGACTCTCACTCTCTCACTCTCTCTTTCTCTCTCTCTCTCTCTCTCTCTCTCTCTCTCTATATATATATATATATATATATATATATATATACACACACACACACATGATATATTTAATTATATAATATATTTAAAAGGGAGAAATAAATACATTATCAGACAAACAAAGACTGAAGGAATTTGTTGCCAGTAGACCTGCCTTGCAAGAAATGTTAAAAGAATTCCTATAGAGTAGTGATCCCCAACCTTTTTGGTACCAGAGACCAATTTTGTGGGGAATGGTTTCAGGAGGAAACTGTTCCACCTCAGATCATCAGGCATTAGATCTCATAAGGAGTGTGCAACCTAGATCCCTCACATGCACACTTCAGAATAGGGCTCACACTCCTATGAGAATCAAATGTCTCTGCTGATCTGACAGGAGGTGGAGCTCAGAAGCCTGCTGCTCACCACCTGCTGTGCAGCCCTAACAGGCTTTGTACCAGTACCGGTTTGCGGCCCAGGGGCTAGGGACCCCTGCTTAAGAGAGAAGTAAAATGATATAGGTCAGAAATTTGGATTTACATAAAGAAAGGAAGAGCACTGGAGAAGAAATAAGGTAAAATATATTACTGAATTCTAATTGACCTAAAAAATAGCAGTTCACTCAAAATAATAATAGCAACAATGTATTCAATCATGCATATTTCTGTGTATATTTTTAAATGCTTATGTATAACAGAAATAAATGACAGCAAAGACACAAGTGATGGGAGGGAGAATTAGGATTATTTTGTTATTATAAGGTACTCGCACTACCTGTAAAGCAGCATAGCATTCTTTGAAAGTGGACTTGGATTCATTGTAAATGTGTATTAAAACTCTATGGCTGGGATCCCAGGCACTTTGGGAAGCTGAGGTGGGCAAATCATGAGGTCAGGAGTTGGAGACCATCCTGGCCAACATGGTGAAACCCCGTCTCTACTAAAAATACAAAAATTACCTGGGCATGGTGGCGCGTGCCTATAATCCCAGCTACTCGGGAGGCTGAGGCAGGAGAATCACTTGGTCCTGGGAGGTGGAGGTTACAGTGAGCCAAGATGGTGCCACTGCACTCCAGCCTGGTAACAGAGCTAGACTCTGTCTCAAAAAAAAAACCAAAAACAAACAAACAAAACCTCTAGGGCAACTGCTAAAAATGTAAAAAAGAAAAAGAAGTATAACTGATATGCTAAGAAAGAAGAGAAAATGTATTCATATAAAATAGTCAACTAAACTACAAAAAGGAAAAAAAGAGCGGAAGAAAAAATAGGAACAGAGAACAAAGACAACAAAGAGAAATAGTCACCACAAACGTGGTAGATACTAATCCAACTGTATCAATCATCATATTAAACATCAATGGTCATAATATACCAGACAATGGAATATTATTCAGTGCTAAAAAGAAATGAACTATTAAGCCATGAAAAGATGTGTAGGAAACTTACATGCATATTACTAAGTGAAAGAAGTCAACCTGAAAAGGGTTCGTACTGTATGATTCTGACTAGACGGCATTCTGGAAAAGCCAAAACTAGGGAGATGGTAAAAAGATCAGAGGTTGCCAGGGGTTAGCAGGGAGGGAGGAATGAATACGTGGAGCACAGAGCATTTTTAGGGCAGTGAAATTATTCTGTATGATGCTATAATGGTGAATAGATGTCATTATAAATTTGTCCAAACTCATAGAATATACAAAACCAATAGTGAACCTTAGTGTAAACTATGGGCTTTGTGTGATAGTGTTATGTCAATGTAGATCCATCAGTTGACACAAATGTACCATCCTGGTGGGGGCTGCTGATAAATTGATGGTGAGGGAGGTTATACATAATGGGAGCAGGGCATTATGTGAAGTCTCTATACTTTCTGTTCAATTTTGCTGTGAACCTAAAACTGCTCTGAAAATTAAAGTCTATTTTAAAAAAGCAAGTGGTAGAATAGTGTGATTACATTTTGATTTTAAAAATTACATATTTACACTTAACAGATTCAAGCAATATAAACGTTCATTCATATGAACTGTTCATAGTGGTTATTCTTGGGGTGGGGGAAGGCAGGGGATTCTGAGCCTTTCTTTCTTACATTAATGAATGTGAACAATGAAATGAATGAATATGAAAGTTCCTGCAGCCCAAAATGGTTCTAAAAGAACTGACAGAAGCATTGCAGAACCATGATCTGTAATTTTCTGGAATCATTGAAAATCGTAAAAGTATCAAAAGATGGGATGAAAGCCTTGATATTTTTAATAGGGATAGAAAGGCTGTACAATGAAACACTGCAAAACATAAACAAACGAGTCAGGAAACCCGAATTCTAGACTTAGCTCTGCTGGTCCTATGTAAAATGATTGATCCCAAATCTCCTCTTAATGGTCTCAAAACAACTCTTCTTAATAACTCAGTATGGGTGTGCTGCAGTGTAAATCATTGATTGCACGGAGATAATTCAATAGAAAAGAATGACTCATCTACATGATTCAGGAGAAAATATGCTGTATCATTTCTACTTAGCAAGCAAATGTTAACTAATTAAGTTTTGCACTTAAATAACTTTGAAAAATCTACAAAAGTTCAATGTTCATGATAAGCACAGAGTGGTACACCTTTGGTTAATCATTAGAGATAGATTAAATAAGGATTTTCATTCTTGTGTAATATTTTGGAATACAATCTAAATTTAAGTGGGAACAGTAAAAACATTGTTTTCCCTTCGCATTTTTAAAATTGAGCCTAGTAATTAATGTTCCTATAAAAAATTAAAAACTATAACTAGGAAATAATAAAATAATTACTCTCAAATTCTCCCCCCAAGAATAATATTAACATCATACTTCCAAAACAAACAAACAAAAATATTTTTAGAGGCCAGGCACAGTGGCTCATGCCTGTAATCCCAGCCCTTTCGGAGGCCGTGGCAGATGGATCGCCTGAGGTTGGGAGTTTGAGACCAGCCTGACCAACATGGAGAAACCCCGTTTCTACTAAAAATACAAAATTAGCCAGGTGTGGTGGTGCATGCCTGCAATCCCAGCTCCTCGGGAGGCTGAGGCAGGAGAATGCTTGAACCCGGGAGGTGGAGATTGTGGTGAGCCGAGATCATGCCATTGCACTCCAGCCTGGGCAACAAGAGTGAAACTTTGTCTCAAGAAAAAAAAATCTGTTTGGAATATCCAGGGACCAAAAATGACATACAGATAATTGAATTAACATGAATTCTTAAAAAAAAAAATAAAAAAAAAAACAAAAAAAAACTTGCTTCTATTGTAAAACTATTCTTCCTGTAATTATTAAAATTTGAAATACTGTGAAATTCTTTTGAATAAATTGCAAAGAATATATAAATAATGAACTCATTGAATTAGACTTATATTCTATAAAAAAGAGGTAACTATTAAAGGTTTTAGATTAATTTTTACAAAGAGTATATACTTTTACAAATAATGAAAGTTATCAATGGTACAGAATAATGTTCCTTGTATATTCAAAGGATAAACTTTTAACTTTTGACAAACTACCACAAATGGGCTGGATTGTTCGGTATTTTTTGGGCAGCAGGATATCAACATAGAAAATAAATGATTAGGCAGAGCATGGTGGCTCTCGCCTATAAACCCAGCACTTTGGGAGGCTGAGGCGGGTGGATCACTTGAGGTCAGGAGTTCCAGACCAGCCTGGACAATATGGCCAAACCTCTCTCTACTAAAAAATACAAAAATTAGCTGGGCATGGTGGTGCGCTCCTGTAATCCCAGCTACTCAGGAGGCTGAGGCAGGAGAATTGCTTGAACCTAGGAGGCAGAGGTTGCAGTGAGCTGAAATTGTGCCACTGCACCCCAGCCGGGTGACAGAAAGAGACTCTGTCAAAAAAAAAGAAGAAGGAAGGAAGGAAGGAAGGAAGGAAGGAAGGAAGGAAGGAAAAAGAAAGAAAGAAAGAAAGAAAGAAAGAAAGAAAGAAAGAAAGAAAGAAAGAAAGAAAGAAAGAAAGAAAGAAAGAAAGAAAGAAAGAAAGAAAGAAAGAAAGAAAGACAGGAAGGAAGGAAGGAAGGAAGGAAGGAAGGAAGGAAGGAAGGAAGGAAGGAAGGAAGGAAAATGATTAGTTTAGGTCTTTACTTCATATCATCCCAAAAAGTATATCCTTGATAGGTCATAAAACACCAGAAAAAAATGAACTAACATAAAAAGATGCACTAGACAAAAAAATACTCTTTTGAGTACTGAAAAAAAAAAAGGATATTATAAAAGAGAAATATGTATACATAATTTTTAAAGAGAATGTTATAAAACAAATATTAATATTGAAAGCAGTTAAACTGAAAATATATCTGATATAAATAGCATGGGGGGGCAATATAAACAGTAAATTATCACATGGAAAAACATATAGCTTTACAAGTAATTAAATACAAGTAAATTATCAAACATTTCTGAAAGAAACTGTTAATAGTGGTTAATTGCAGGAGAGCTAGAAGACTGAAGAAAATAAACTAAAAAAAACACCATATATAACGGCTGGATGCAGTGTCTCATGCTTATGTAATCTCAACACTTTGGGAGGCCAAAGCAGGAGGATCACTTGAGACCAGCCTTGGCAACATAGCAAGACCCCAACTCTACAAAAAAAAAAAAAAATTAGCCGGTTGTGGTGGTGCATTCCTGTAGTCTCAGTTACTTGGTAGGCTAACGGGGGAGGACTGCTTGAGCCCTGGAGTTTAAGGCAGCAGTGAGCTGATTGTGCCACTGCATTGTAGTCTGGGTGAGAAAGCAAGATCCTATCTCTTTTAATTTTTTTCTTTTCAGAAAGCCCAGACCTTACAAGACACCTTGTCTCTCTCTCTCTCTCTCTCAAAAGAAAGAAAGAAAGATTGGGAGGCCAAGATGGGCGGATCACAAGGTCAGGAGATCGAAACCATCCTGGCTAACATGGTGAAACCCCGTCTCTACTAAAAAAATACAAAAAAGTAGCCGGCCGAGGTGGCAGGCGCCTGTAGCCCCAGCTACTCGGGAGGCTGAGGCAGGAGAATGGCGTAAACCCGGGAGGCAGAGCTTGCAGTGAGCTGAGATCCGGCCACTACACTCCGGCCTGGGCGACAGAGCGAGACTCCGTCAAAAGGAAAGGGAAAGGGAAAGGGAAAGGGAAAGGGAAAGGGAAAGGGAAAGGGAGAGAAAGAAAAGGAAGGAAGGAAGGAAGGAAGGAAGGAAGGAAGGAAGGAGGGAGGGAGGGAGGGAGGGAGGGAGGGAGGGAAGGAAGGAAGGAAGGAAGGAAGGAAGGAAGGAAGGAAGGAAGGAAGGAAGGAAGGAAGGAATGTAAGATGTTGAATGTTGTAGGATATTAGCATAATAGTTCCCTGAAAGCATCACCAAGACAACCTGTTGATCAAAACAATCTGTTGATAACACAAAGCTGTGTTTATTTTTATCATGGTAAGGAAAAACACTACCTTGACATACGTTGGTCTTTTTACTATGAACTTGTTTAAATGCATAGTAACAAATTCATTCTCATAATTTATACTTAGACTATTATTATAGTTTTGTGATTTGAGAACATGAGAATGGTCAAATTAGTGGGCCCAAGAAAATTTGCTGAACAAATATCTTTAAGCCTACTGCCAAGACTGTAAAATATGTATTTCTCTGTGTGTTTATATATGTTCAGACATATAAATAGAAATTTTGAGAGTACCTTTATTAGCACTTAAAATACTAGCACTGTAAAATATGTATTTCTCTGTGTGTTTACATATGTTCAGACACATAAATAGAAATTTTGAGAGTGCTTTTGTTAGCACTTAGCTTTTTAGCTAGTTTTTTTTTTTTTTTTTTTTAACTTGTTGTTTTGGGACATATTTGAGAGAGATTACCAAGTGGTAATTTGCAAAAGGAGTTTGCAGTAAGAGGCCTATATCTTATTTAAAGGATATCTTACTTTGAGCTTAAATTATTTTACCATTGAGGTTGCATCCACAGAGCATCAAGTACAGAGCTGGGTACAAGGATATGGGCTAAAGTGTGCTATTCTCATAATCATAACTTCTGACATGAGAGACACCTGTGTTGTATCATGCATCCAGGAGAAGGAGATTCCTTTTGACCTATAAAGAAGGGAAGGACCATTACTTTGGTATCTTGTAAGTGGACTCTTGTGAATAAGTTGAAAGATCTCCAAATAGGATCACTTATTTACAGGTGCCTTATCTTCACAGAAACTATAATTGACTTCTAAACAATTTCAAGGTACAAAGTACTTTATTAACTCGAGTGAACTCTGATTGGCTTAAGTAAGCCGTATGATGGTTTAAAACTCACTGAACTCAGTCAAGCCAAGTGACTTAATAGTAACACAGTTTTTCTAAAAAGACAGTTTTCCTAAAGATAGGATATCTCTTGCAAATGACTGTCATACTGTAACGGAGCTTTGGAAGGTTCTTAACCCTACTAACAAAGGTTGCTAGCAACTGCTAGAAGGAAAATGAACTCATTCTCCAATTATATTAAAATTCTTCTGAAGGGCATACCCAACTTTGGCTGGGTGTGGTGGTTCATGCCTGTAATCCCAGCACTTTGGGAGGCTGAGGCGGGCGGACCACTAGAGGTTAGGAGTTTGAGACCAGCCTGGCCAACATGGTGAAACTCCAGCTCTACTAAAAAAAAACAAAAACCAAAAAAAATTAGCTGGGCGTGGTGACACATGCCTGTAATCTCAGCTACTCGGGAGTCTGAGGAAGAAGAATCACTTGAACCCAGGAGGTGAAGACTGCAGTGAGCTGAGGTCATGCCACTGTACTCCAGCTTGGGTGACAGAGCAAGGCTTTGTCTCGAAAAATAAAAAATAAAAGGGTATACCCAACTCAAAATGCCTTGAATGAAAATACTTATTGGTTCAAATAACCAGAACCCACAGCTAGACCAGTTCTCAGGCTTGACTTACTCTAGTGGCTCTGCTCCATCTCCCTCTCATTGTTTTGTTCTCTTTCGCCATCAGTGTAATCCTCAAATAGGTGGGTGAGATGGCTGCATGTTTCAGGACTCACATCCACATACCACAACACATAGTAAAAGGAGAAAGGGTCATTTCCTGTAGGTCTCCCAGAAGAAACCGCCAGCAAACTTCTCCTGGCATCTCAGTGGTGTAAATTCCTGTATCAATTCCTTACAAGGATGAGGTTACTCTTGGATTAATCGGGCCCATCCTGAAGCTGTGGTGAGGTCAGCCTTCCCTAAAGCACATGGGCTACATGGAAGAAGAGTGATTTCTAGGACAAAACCAGGGTTGCAAAAGAAGGGAGAGATGAAGTCTGGATAGGAAGCCAATGATGTCCATTAGAAATAAACCCCTAGTTTTCTTCTAGTCCAGATTCAGGATAATGTGAGAAACAATCTCTACTATTTACCATCATATTGTAAAAAGGATTTGTAGTGGCTTACAAAAACATGTAAAATATAGCAAGATACAATGTGAAGAAAAAAAGAATAGAAAAAAGAAGATAAAACGAGGGACAAGCCCATTATACAAAATTCATTCAGTATGATCCTGCCCACTTGCTACATGTGGGCTACAATTTTGACTCTGAGCTTCCTTCCTATCTACCAATGAAAGGAGTGAAACTTAATCAGAGACTATGTCAGTGAGGCTTCTTTTGGTTGCAAGGGACAGAGATCGAAATCAAAATGGTACAAACAAAAAATTAAAAAGAAAATGTATTGGCTAATTTAATAGAAAAGTCCTTGAATGGATCTAACTTTAGGCACAGATGGGTCCAGAGTCTCAAACAACATCCTCAGGACGTTTGCAACTGTGTTGGTTTCGTTTTCAAGTAGGCTCTTCCCACTTGATGGTAAAAATGGCAACAAAAGCTCTAGACTTATATGGTCCTTATGACCAGTAATCCTAGCAAAAGGAGTGTCTCTTTCCTGACAGCTCCAGGAAAAGTCTTTCGTAGATTCTGAACAGCCCTGTTTGTGTTGTGTTCCTAGCTCTGGACCAATGAATATGGACAAAGGAATGAGGCATTCTGACTGGCTAGCCAATTCCCCTCCCATGGGCAGGGGAATTGAAGCTATGTGATTAACAATCGCACCAGGAAAGCATCATTATTCAGGGGCAGCTTCAGAAAGGAAAAAAGCTAGGCAGACAATAATAATAATAATAATAATAATAATAATAATAATGTCTTTATAATGATATAATTCCATATACAAACCAATTGTTCAGAAGCCCAGCTACTCCTCAGGCTAACATTTAAGAAAAACATTCTCTTCTAGGGTTCCAATGACACACTTATATAAATGTTTTATACAGCTGTTTTCTTTTCTTTTTTTTTTTTTTTGAGACAGTCTTGCTCTGTTGTCCAGGCTGGAGTGCAGTGGTGTGATCTCAGCTCACTGCAACCTCCAGCTCACTGCAATCTCCGTTCCTCAGGCTTAAGCAATTCTCCCACCTCAGCCTCCCCAGTAGCTGGAACTACAAGTGTGCACCACCACGACCAGCTAATTTTTGTATTTTTTGTAGAGATGAGGTTTTGCCACATTGCCCAGGCTTGTCTCAAACTGCTGAGCTCAAGCAATCTGCCTGCCTCAGCCTCCCAAGAAGCTGGGATTACAGACATGAGCCACTGTGCCTAGCCTTGAATACATTTTCAATATAGACTAGCGGCATAATGCCAATGTGGTCTGATTTTTTTTTTTTTAAATTCTGTGAGGAACCAGAGCAATACAATCCAAATACACAACATTGTGATTTTAAAGGATAAAATTTTTCATCTGCACAGGAATGGGTGGATTGAATATTTTCATCACAACTCTTGGTTGTAGGGGAAAAAATATCCAATCAAACCAGTGTAGCCAGTTTCCTGAAAGATGTAAACTAGAGAACAACTAAGAAATAGTATTTTGCTTCCACCAGTGTCTTCAACAGTGCCATGTGACACTCCCTTACCTTGTCTTTTTTTTTCCCTTTTTTTTTTTTTTTTTTTTTTTTTTTTTTTTGTGAGATGGAGTCTCGCTCTGTCACCCAGGCTGGAGTGCAGTAGTGCAATCTCGGCTCACGGTAACCTCTGCCTCCTGGGTTCAAGTGATTCTCCTGCCTCAGTCTCCCAAGGAGCTGGGATTACAGGCACGTGTCACCACACCAGCTAATTTTTTTTTTTTGAGATGGAGTCTTGCTCTGTCATCCAGGCTGCAGTGCAGTGGCATGATCTCGGCTCACTGCAACCTCTGCTTCCCAGGTTCAAGCCACTCTCCTGCCTCAGCCTCCCCAGTAGCTGAGACTACAGGCATGTGCCACCACGCCCGGCTAATTTTTTGTGTTTTTAGTAGAGACAGGGTTTCACCATGTTAGCCAGGATGTTCTCTATCTCCTGACCTTGTGATCCGCCTGCCTCAGCCTCCCAAAGTGCTGGGATTACAGGCATAAGCCACATGGCTAATTTTTGTATTTTTAGTAGAGACGGGGTTTTACCATGTTGGCCAGGCTGGTCTTGAACTCCTGACCTCAGGCACCAGCTTCAGCCTTCCAAAGTGCTGGGGTTCAGGTGTGAGCCACCGCGGCTGGCCCCTTCCCTTGTCTTGACCACATCTCAAGGCAGATCCTACAGCTTTTCGGTCTCTTTCAAGTATGAAAAGGTCCAGGCTAATCTAATCTGAAACTTCTTTCTCATATCCATTTTCTAAACAGCTTTATTAAGATGAAATTACATACAATTCAACCACTTGAAGTGTTCAATTCAATGGTTTTTAGCATATTCACAGAGTTTTGCAACCACTGCCACAACCAATTTGGGAACATTTTTATCACGCACCAAAAACATCAACAACAACAATAACAACAACATCCAACTTAAAGCTTTTCTCCTTTATTGGCTCAGGGACCAGTTATTTCTAGGGAACAAAGTGTCATTCCTTTTATCATTTTTCCTTGTTACTCAATTCCTCCTTCCCCAATTCCAGGATTTGAGCAGGGAGGTGAGAACCTGGAGAAGGGGTACAAAAGTAATTTTGCTGGCTCAGGGACCACTGATGAATTTTTCAGTATGTGAGACTTTGAATGCAAAAGCTGGAAAAGTTCCAAGCAAACGAGGATGGCTGGCCACTTACGAACTGGTGCTGTTTGTAATTCACTCTTGCTTGATCAAAGGCTAACCATAAAAGTTTTCAATGGGCTGGGCGCAGTGGCTCACACCTGTAATCCCAGCATTTTGGGAGGCTGAGGCAGGAGGATCACGAGGTAGGAGTTTGAGACCAGCCTGGTCAACATGGTGAAACCCTGTCTCTACTAAAATACAAAAATTAGGTGGGCATGGTGGTGTGCACCTGTAATCCCAGCTACTCTGGAGGCTGAGGCAGGAGAATCATTTAAACCTGGGAGGCGGAGGTTACAGTGAGCCGAGATTGTGCCACCGCACTCCAGCCTGGGCGACAGAGCAAGACTCCGTCTTGGAGGAAAAAAAAAAAAGTTTTCAGTGTTTCAGCTGCTTTCCAAGCAGTCCAACCTGAATTGTGTCCTTCAGCAGTATAATTTCCCGCTACTAGTAATGTTAAGTTTGATTACTGGGTTAAGGTGAAAACAACCAGATAGTCAATTATGACATTTTCTACTTTTATGACTAGCAAGTAATCTATAGGGTGATATTTTGGCACTGTGGATATTCAGCTGCCATTCAACATTTTATCAAATGATTTTAGCATTGGTAATCTTTGACTGATTTATTTCACTTGGAGCTAATTACAAAATTGTTATTTTCTAATTCTAAGAGATAAAAAATGTTGCTGTGAACATTCATGTACCAACTTTTTGTGAGGACGTATGTTTTCAATTCTCTGGGAGTATATACCTAGGAATGGAATTGCTGGGTCATATGGCAACTCTGTGTTTAACATTTTGAGTAATTCCCAGACTGTTTTACCGAGGAGTGGCACCATTTTACATTCCCATCAGTGGCATATGAAGGTTACAGTTCCTTCATGTTCTATCCAACACTTGATATGGTCAGACTTTTGGATTACAGTAATCCTAGTGGGTATGAAGTGGTAACTCATTGTGGTTTTGATTTGCATTTTCCTAATGACTAATGATGTGCATTTTTTCATGTGCTTGTTGGTTAATTGTATACCTTCTTTGGAGAAATGGTTATCTTTTAATGTTGAATTGTAAGACTTCTTTATATATTCTAGATATAAGACCCCTATTGTATATATGATTCGCAGATTTTCTTCCATTCTGAGGGTTGTCTTTTCACTTTATTGATGCCACTTTGAAGCATAAGAGTTTCCAACTTTGATAAAATCCAATTTATCCAATTTTTTCTTTTGTCACTCATGCTTTTGATGTTATGTCTAAGATGGCTTTGCCTGACCCAAAGGTCACAAAGATTTACTCCTGTTTTCTTCTAAAAGGTTTTTTAATTCTTAAATTTAGGTTATGATCCTTTGAGTTAATGTTTGCATTTGGTATAAGGTAAGGGTCAAACTTTATTCTTTGTATGTGGATATCCAGTTGTCCTAACACCATTTGTTAAAAAGACCATTCTTCCCCCCACTGAATTGTCTTGTAATCCTAGTCAAAAATCAATGGACTATAATGTAAGTGCTTATTTCTGGACTCTCAATTGTATTCTATTGAGCTATATAATTATCTTTATGCTAGTACCACATTGCCTTAATTACCGTAGCTTTGTGCTAAGTTTTGAAATCAGGAAGTATGTCATCCAATTTTGTTCTTTTTCAAAATTGTTTGGCTATCCTGGGGAATCTGCATTTCCAGATGGATTTTAGGATGAATTTGTCAACTTTTACACAAAAAGGCAGTTCTGCTAGACTCTGCAGATCAATTGAAGAGTGTTGGAATCTTAAAAGTAGTAAGTTTACCAATCTATGAACATGGGATGTCTTTCCATTCATTTCTTCATTGTTAAGTCTTTTAAAATTTCTTTCAACAATGCTTTGTAGTTTTCAGTATACTGTCTTATGTGTTTTTTGTTTTGTTTTGTTTTGAGACTGAGCCTCGCTCTGTTGCCTGGGCTGCAATGCAGTGGTGCGATCTTGGTTCACTGCAAACTCTGCCTCCCAGGTTCAAGTGATTCTCCTGTCTTAGCCTCCCAAATAGCTGGGATTACAGGTGCCCACCACCACACCTGGCTAATTTTTCTATTTTTAATAGAGACAGGGTTTCACCATGTTGGCCAGGCTGGTCTGGAACTCCTGACCTCACATGATCCACTCGCCTCAGCTCCCAAAATGCTCCGGTTACAGGTGTGAGCCACTGCGTCTGGCCTGTCTTAAACATCTTTGATTAAATTTATTCCCAAACATTTTATTATTTTTGATGCTATTATAAACTGAATTTTTATTAACTGCATTTTAGGATTGTTTGTTTTCAGTGTAATGCATTACAATTGGTTTTGTATACTGATCTGTGAGTAGGAAAACTCAAGTGTTTTTTCTGTTCTCACAACAATCAACACAGAGCATTTTTAAAAAAATTTTTTTATTATACTTTAAGTTCTAGGGTACATGTGCATAACGTGCAGGTTTGTTACATATGTATACTTGTGCCATGTTGGTGTGCTGCACCCATCAACTTGTCAGCACCCATTAATTTGTCATTTATATCAGATATAACTCCCAATACAATCCCTCCCCCCTCCTCCCTCCCCATGATATGCCCCGATGTGTGATATTCCCCTTCCTGAGTCCAAGTGATGTCATTGTTCAGTTCCCACCTATGAGTGAGAACACGCGGTGTTTGGTTTTCTCTTCTTGTGATAGTTTGCTAAGAATGATGGTTTCCAGCTGCATCCATGTCCCTACAAAGGACGCAAACTCATCCTTTTTTATGGCTGCATAGTATTCCATGGTGTATATGTGCCACATTTTCTTAATCCAGTCTGTCACAGATGGACATTTGGGTTGATTCCAAGTCTTTGCTATTGTGAATAGTGCTGCAATAAACATACATGTGCATGTGTCTTTATAGCAGCATGATTTATAATCCTTTGGGTATATACCCAGTAGTGGGATGGCTGGGTCATATGGTACATCTAGTTCTAGATCCTTGAGGAATTGCCATACTGTTTTCCATAATGGTTGAACTAGTTTACAATCCCACCAACAGTGTAAAAGTGCTCCTATTTCTCCACATCCTCTCCAGCACCTGTTGTTTCCTGACTTTTTAATGATTGCCATTCTAACTGGTGTGAGATGGTATCTCATTGTGGTTTTGATTTGCATTTCTCTGATGGCCAGTGATGATAAGCATTTTTTCATGTGTCTGTTGGCTGTATGAATGTCTTCTTTTGAGAAATGTCTGTTCATATCCTTTGCCCACTTTTTGATGGGGTTGTTTGTTTTCTTCTTGTAAATTTGTTTGAGTTCTTTGTAGATTCTGGATATTAGCCCTTTGTCAGATGAGTAGATTGCAAAAATTTTCTCCCATTCTGTAGGTTGGTAGTTTCTTTTGCTGTGCAGAAGCTCTTTAGTTTAATTAGATCCCATTTGTCAATTTTGGCTTTTGTTGCCATTGCTTTTGGTGTTTTAGACATGAAGTCCTTGCCCATGCCTATGTCCTGAATGGTACTACCTAGGTTTTCTTCTAGGGTTTTTATGGTATTAGGTCTAACATTTAAGTCTCTAATCCATCTTGAATTAATCTTCGTATAAGGAGTAAGGAAAGGATCCAGTTTCAGCTTTCTACTTATGGCTAGCCAATTTTCCCAGCACCATTTATTAAATAGGGAATCCTTTCCCCATTTCTTGTTTCTCTCAGGTTTGTCAAAGATCAGATGGCTGTAGATGTGTGGTATTATTTCTGAGTCCTCTGTTCTGTTCCACTGGTCTATATCTCTGTTTTGGTACCAGTACCATGCTGTTTTGGTTACTGTAGCCTTGTAGTATAGTTTGAAGTCAGGTAGTGTGATGCCTCCAGCTTTGTTCTTTTGACTTAGGATTGTCTTGGCAATGCGGGCTCTTTTTTGGTTCCATATGAACTTTAAAGCCGTTTTTTCCAGTTCTGTGAAGAAACTCATTGGTAGCTTGATGGGGATGGCATTGAATCTATAAATAACCTTGGGCAGTATGGCCATTTTCACGATATTGATTCTTCCTATCCATGAGCATGGTATGTTCTTCCATTTGTTAGTGTCCTCTTTTATTTCACTGAGCAGTGGTTTGTAGTTCTCCTTGAAGAGGTCCTTTACATCCCTTGTAAGTTGGATTCCTAGGTATTTTATTCTCTTTGAAGCAATTGTGAATGGAAGTTCATTCATGATTTGGCTCTCTGTTTGTCTGTTACTGGTGTATAAGAATGCTTGTGATTTTTGCACATTAATTTTGTATCCTGAGACTTTGAAGTTGCTTATCAGCTCAAGGAGATTTTGGGCTGAGACAATGGGGTTTTCTAAATATACAATCATGTCATCTGCAAACAGGGACAATTTGACTTCTTCTTTTCCTAACTGGATACCCTTTATTTCTTTCTCTTGCCTGATTGCCCTAGCCAGAACTTCCAACACTATGTTGAATAGGAGTGGTGAGAGAGGGCATTCCTGTCTTGTGCCAGTTTTCAAAGGGAATTTTTACAGTTTTTGCCCATTCAGTATGATATTGGCTGTGGGTTTGTCATAAATAGCTCTTATTACTTTGAGGTACGTTCCATCAATACCGAATTTATTGAGCGTTTTTAGCATGAAGGGCTGTTGAATTTTGTCAAAAGCCTTTTCTGCATCTATTGAGATAATCATGTGGTTCTTGTCTTTGGTTCTGTTTATATGCTGGATTACGTTTATTGATTTGTGAATGTTGAACCAGCCTTGCATCCCAGGGATGAAGCCCACTTGATCATGGTGGATAAGCTTTTTGATGTGCTGCTGAATCTGGTTTGCCAGTATTTTATTGAGGATTTTTGCATCGATGTTCATCAGGGATATTGGTCTAAAATTTTCTTTTTTTGTTGTGTCTCTGCCAGGCTTTGGTATCAGGATGATGTTGGCCTCATAAAATGAGTTAGGGAGGATTCCCTCTTTTTCAATTGATTGGAATAGTTTCAGAAGGAATGGTACCAGCTCCTCCTTGTACCTCTGGTAGAATTCAGCTGTGAATCCATCTGGTCCTGGACTTTTTTTGGTTGGTAGGATATTAATTATTGCCTCAATTTCAGAGCCTGCTATTGGTCTATTCAGGGATTCAACTTCTTCCTGGTTTAGTCTTGGGAGAGTGTAAGTGTCCAGGAAATTATCCATTTCTTCTAGATTTTCTAGTTGATTTGCGTAGAGGTGTTTATAGTATTCTCTGATGGTAGTTTGTATTTCTGTGGGGTCCGTGGTGATATCCCCTTTATCATTTTTTATTGCGTCTATTTGATTCTTCTCTCTTTTCTTCTTTATTAGTCTTGCTAGCGGTCTGTCAATTTTGTTGATTTTTTCAAAAAACCAACTCCTGGATTCATTGATTTTTTGGAGGGTTTTTTGTGTCTCTATCTCCTTCAGTTCTGCTCTGATCTTAGTTATTTCTTGCCTTCTGCTAGCTTTTGAATGTGTTTGCTCTTGCTTCTCCAGTTCTTTTAATTGCGATGTTAGAGTGTCAATTTTAGATCTTTCCTGCTTTCTCTTGTGGACATTTAGTGCTATAAATTTCCCTCTACACACTGCTTTAAATGTGTCCCACAGATTCTGGTATGTTGTATCTTTGTTCTCATTGGTTTCAAAGAACATCTTTATTTCTGCCTTCATTTCGTTATGTACCCAGTAGTCATTCAGGAGCAGGTTGTTCAGTTTCCATGTAGTTGAGCAGTTTTGATTGAGTTTCTTAGTCCTGAGTTCTAGTTTGATTGCACTGTGGTCTGAGAGACAGTTTGTTATAATTTCTGTTCTTTTACATTTGCTAAGGAGTGCTTTACTTCCAATTACGTGGTCAATTTTGGAATAAGTGTGATGTGGTGCTGAGAAGAATGTATATTCTGTTGATTTGGGGTGGAGAGTTCTATAGATGTCTATTAGGTCCACTTGGTGCAGAGATGAGTTCAATTCCTGGATATCTTTGTTAACTTTCTGTCTCGTTGATCTGTCTAATGTTGACAGTGGAGTGTTGAAGTCTCCCATTATTATTGTATGGGAGTCTGAGTCTCTTTGTAAGTCTCTAAGGACTTGCTTTATGAATTTGGGTGCTCCAACACAGAGCACTTTTATAACCAAATGTGGGGAGTGAGGGGTCTCCCCGACACCCACCAAGCAAGCAATCACTTCTGCAGCAGACACCAGCTCAGTGTACTCTAATTCAATCTCAACATTATCTTTAAGGATCCTTACACATGGTCCTCTATGAAAAGGATCGTCAACACTATGGAAGAGAACCCTGATAGAACATCATGAAAATCCGAAGGTATTACATTACTGACGATGTCACTATGGTTAACAGAAAAACCCATGAAAGTCATCAAGCTCAAAACAAATTCCTGCTAGAGAAAACTGTCCAGATGTTGTGCATGACTTCACAAGATTTAAGTTTTGGGGGAGTCAAAAGTTGTATATAAGTTTTAGACTGTATAAGGGGGTCAATACTCCTAATGCCTTCATTGTTTGGGGATTAGCTGTACTTGCCAGTGCTATGTTGTAATCTTAACTGGTATTTTTCCAAAGACAGAAGAATATATTTCCTCTCTAGGCTTCTTCCACATTTTCCTCTCTCCAGCCACTGTCCTCATTATACCAAAAAAGTCCAAACATTAATATACATTTAATATAAATAATTATTTGTAAGGCAGGAAAAGATGTAAATACCATCCTATTTAAATATTTGGATTTCTTTTTTTTTTTTTTTTTTTTTTTGAGACGGAGTCTCGCTCTGTCGCCCGGGCTGGAGTGCAGTGGCCGGATCTCAGCTCACTGCAAGCTCCGCCTCCCGGGTTTACGCCATTCTCCTGCCTCAGCCTCCCGAGTAGCTGGGACTACAGGCGCCCGCCACCTCGCCCGGCTAGATTTTTTGTATTTTTTTAGTAGAGACGGGGTTTCACCATGTTAGCCAGGATGGTCTCGATCTCCTGACCTCGTGATCCGCCCGTCTCGGCCTCCCAAAGTGCTGGGATTACAGGCTTGAGCCACCGCGCCCGGCCTAAATATTTGGATTTCTTAAAACACCTGTATTATTTTTGTACTTCTGGATAATGTTCATATGATGTATTCCTTAATATGACACATTTTAAGCAATATAAGTTCACATTAAATCCATTTTATATCACATTTTTACTGCTTTCGCTTTAACTATGACTATGCCTTTAACCATGACTTTCTCTCCTGTCAGTACCTTATCCTAGTTCAATGTTTCTTGACCATTATGTCTAAGGAGATTTTTTGGTCACCCCTTTTCCCTAAACACTCCTCTCTCCTGAAATTTTAATACCATAGATACACTGTATATTTGTTATGGACTGTATGTACATCTGTGCTTTACACATAAAGAGGGGTTTGGATCATAATCCCCAAAGACACAATCCTGAATGCCATAATCCTAAATGCTGAAATCCTGAAAGATCAAAGTCCCTAAAATCTAGGCTGGGTATAGTGGTTCAAGCCTGTAATCCCAGCACTTTGGGAGGCTGAGCCAGGTAGATCATGAGGCCAGGAATTCCAGACCAACCTGGTCAACATGGCGAAACCCCATCTCTACTAAAAATATAAAAAATTAGTAGCGAGTGGTGGCGCACACCTGTAATCCCAGCTACTCAGGAGGCTGAGGTAGGAGAGTCACTTGAATCCGGGAGGCAGAGGTTGCAGGGAGCCAAGATTGGGCCACTGCACTCCAACCTGGATGACAGAGTGAGACTCTGTCTCAAAAATAAATAAATAATAAATAAAGGCAAGACTCTTCATATAAACATTCATTAGTACACAATCTGTGCATGTTATTCAAAGGCTTCCTGACCAAGGGGAAGCTCTTTATGCTTCAGTTACACTCCTAAGATAGGAACAACAGTACTATTACCGTGTGTTGTTTGTGTAAAACGGCATTATAAATATGAAAGTGACAGATAGAGGTACTGATGAACTTTACCATTTGGACCTGGTCATAGGAAAAATATTTCATCACTAGAATCTGTCTCTCCCATCTGTGACTTCAGCAGAAAGAAACTGCTGCTTTGATAACTTTCCTAACCTCACTCTAGTTTTTACTATAGGTCTTTGAAAATTGTCAGTTGGATCTTAGAGTTAAGCCATTTCTTTCTGTTTACAGAAGAAGTGACCTGTTGAATGTCAGGGTTCACGTCTGTCTTCGTAAGTCTAGGAACTTTGATATCCTGCTTCCCAAGTCTGGGAATTTTCACACTGCACCATTTTACTTTGTACCCTTAACATCTTGCCCAAAGCAGCATATCCAATCAGTACATAATAAAAAGAGAAAGTGAAGAAAAAAATGAGACAACATTTTTCCTTTCATACTTGTAGGCTACCAACTGTATTTAGTGCAAGAATAAGAGACTACACTATAAGAGTGGACATTTTTATTTTACAAATGAAAAAGCAAAATACTGCTATGAATTGACTCTTAAGTCACACTCTGAATTCACACCATGCAGTTAAATTTTTCCAGTTTATCAATTAATTCCACTGAAAACAAGACTAAGCTTCTGTCTGTGGAAGAAGCATAGACCAGCTTTAACCACGATGACAATCGCTGGTAAGACTAAGCAAAGGAAGTGACTGTATCTCTGTTTCAAATTCTTTTTCTTCTTGGGCACGTTCTCCATGGCCATGTGAAACTTAAAACAAAGATTGCAACTGTCCTGGCCGGAAAAGGTGGTTAAAGCTGTGTCACAGAGAATTGCAGATTATACTTCTACCTTCATCCTGTGATATCCATGTCTCTCAGAGAGGTCTGGCTAAACCAGGATATTCTTTGCAATAGCATTCAAAGTCCTTACTTTGGTCACATCTGTTACCTTTAGGGAATATTCCGAGCAAGAAAGTGAGGCTCCCATGGCAACAGATGAATTTCTGTGACAGAAATAATAAAGGAACAGATAATTATATGTTATTACATGAGCCCTCCTACTGCCGCTTCATTTTATAGACTACTTCATGATACAAGGGTAAGTCAAGTATGCTGGACTACTATATTCCATAATTTTCATCAATTAATTACTTGAAATATCCAGCAGCTGAATCCACCAGACAGTATACTTGATTTTATATCAGGAATTGTTAAGTTCTAAGGCTCTTGTTTCTTCTTCTTCTTTTTTTTTTTAATTACAGGTGCGTATCACCACGCTCAGCTAATTTTTTTGTATTTTTAGTAGAGATGGGGTTTTGCCATGCTGGCCAGGCTGGTCTCGAACTCCTGACCTCAAGTGATCTGCCTTCCTTGGCCTCCCAAAGTGCTGAGATCACAGGCCTAAGCCACTTTGCCCAGCCATCTTACTTCTTTTACATTGTGTTTTTCCCAATTTATAAACAGAAACATTCAACTACTATTAAATTGTAAGAGTCCTCTTAAGTATTTAAAAAAACCCACATAATAGTCACAATTTCTTAATGGTAATATAATTTCAAAATAACTGAAAACAGAGAACAAATGTGAGGGAAGACTAAGCACTAAAAGTAGGAGGGAGAAAAATGACTATGACTCTTCCATCCTTATACCATAGTTATTAACTTTGCTACAGGAAATCCTAGGCGAGTGGGCACATGTGCATATCTGACTCATTTGAAGCTCAACTGTGGAATTTGTTTACTATTAACTGGTCAAAGTTCAGCAAGGCATAGGTGAACCTATGTTCAAAGAGCCTGTTTATTTAAGACAGGACATGAACCATTTTAGAAATGTTCTTCAACTACAAAAACAACTATAATACTTATGTAGTAGTCACAACATTCCATTGATTAATCATGCCCCCATCTAAAGTTTTTTTGTTTGGGAGAAAGTAAAAATTAATCTCATCCTTCTTATTTGAATCGTAGAATACATTTTTACCGAAACTTCATTCCTGAGTCTCTAGTAGACCGAGCAGAACAGTGGAATTCTGTAGCACCTGAACCCTCAAGGATCCTTTGTAGATTTCTGTCTGTTATACCACCTCCTGTTGGAAAGAATAAGTAACACATTAAGTAAAATAGAATTTTGCATAAAATTTAAGGAATTAAATTTCTCATTGATGCAAAAATTAGTCTCTCCCTACCAAGCTAGAATGAGATTAGAAAAGTGATAAAAGATACATAGGCTACAGACTCTGGGGAAGTATCATTGAGGTTATAGAACATGTATGATAGAATCTTATCTGTCCATTGGCTAATACAACAATGCTATCCCTGCTTGCCCCTCAATTAAAGCAAAATCAAATTAAAAAGAAAGGTAAGGATAGGTTTGAGGAAAAAAAATCTACAAAAGCACAACCTCAGAGATGTGCCTAAATGAGAACCTCTAAGGTTCTGTCTCTAGCCCTGGATGTAAAGACTACATTGACTTCATTGGAAACAGGAATAACGCAAAGTATTATACAGGTTATTAGTTACGATATCAGCTTTATACTTCATATTACAGAAGAATCTGATTCTACTTTATTAAAACTGTACCACCAGATGTTTTATGACACTTGTTTTGATGAACTATCTTTTAAATATTTATAAAGAATCACATTCTGAACTGATACCAGTATATCATAAATATGAAATTAGTTTATTCATCTTTATATCCTTATCTCCCTATAGGATGTACTCAATATTTTAAAACTATGTACTTTGTATCTCAAGCCATTAAAGATGTTGAAATAACCTATCTTTACACACTCTTTCAGACTCATTAACTTGTCTTTTTTTCCTTAGTGGTACAGTAATATCACTGAGGCTTAAGAAACAGAAAAAAGGCTAGGTGTAGTGGCTCACACCTGTAATCCCAACACTTTGGGAGGCCGAGGCAGGAGGATCACTTGAGTTCAAGAGTTTGAGACTAGCCTGGGCAACATGGTGAAACCCCGTCTCTACAAAAACATACAAAAATTAGCTGGACGTGGTGGCGGGTGCCTGTAGACCCTGCTATTCAAGAGGCCGAGGTAGGAGGATAGCTTGAACCTGGGAGGCGGAGGCTGCAGTAAGCTGAGACTGCACCACTGCACCACAGCCTGGGAGACACAGTGAGACCCTGTCTCAGAAAAAAAAGAAAGAAATAGAAAACATACAGGCTGAGTAGATTTAGACTGAAATCTTGGCTTTATCACTGTAGCTCTTCACAGCTACGTGATCTTAGACAAATTACTTAAATCCACTGACCTCAACTTTTTTGCCAATAAAAGAGGGATAATACTGCCTACCTCACAAGCTTATTGTAAGGATTAAGAGACAAATATATTATTTCCTTCTATTCCTTCTAACAAATAACAAAACATTTGGCTACTGAAACACATGTTGCTCAGTTATCAGCAACTTGAGTACATAAATAATACATCTTTCCAGACTCAAACTAACACAGCTCTATGGTTAAACAGGATCCCACAGAACTAGTTTAATATTCTTCTCTTTATAGATGAAGAAACCAGGGTCTAAATATGTTGTAGGCTTCATTATGAAAGTTCCTAGAGGGCAATTACCTCTTTATATTTCTCAATGATGAATACTTATTAGGCATTCAGAATGACTTACCTAGGAGTTTTGACTTGCTGGTACTTATTCACATGAAATTGTAATACATTTGTTTATAAGTCTATTCTGTGAGCTCCTCAAGTAGGATTACTTTATTTCTGTTTCCATATCTATCACACAATTAGCATATAATATATATGACTGTCATATAATTAACATTTGCCTGATAAGGTTTGTTAAAGAAATTAATCACAAATATTTTTGTATTTAACATCTTTTGACCTGAGTCAGCTTCTTGAGAAAGTGGTTTCTTATGTAGCTTTGCATCCCAAGTAATGCCTTGCACATAGCCGATAACAATTGCATATTAAACAAAGGTACTCTTAATGTAAACAACTGTCTAAGTATTAGTTGTCAAGACTATATATATTTAGTGCTAAATGGAAAAGCATCACACTCAGAAAATCTCTTTAACATTCCTTGATTAACCAAAAAGGACCACAATTTGACAGATAATATTTACTTTCTCTTTGCTCATGTTTCAACGACTTGTTACAGGTCAAAAGCCTTCCTAAATATTTGACAATACCCCTTATATGGCCTTTCTTTTTTTTTTTTTTGACACAGGGTCTCACTCTGTTGCCCAGGCTGGAGCGCAGTGGTGCGATCATAGCTCACTGCAGCCTTGACCTCAGGGCTCAAGAAATCCTCCCACCTCAGCCTCTAGACTAGCTGGGATTTCAGGAGCACGCCACCATGCCCAACTAATTTTTTTACAATTTGGTAAAGATGGTGTCTCACTATATTGCCCAGGTTCACAGCCTCTTTTTAAAAGTTACTCTTTGTCTAGGTTAGTCTTTTTTTTTTTTTTTTTTTTTTGAGACGGAGTCTCGCTCTGTCGC
The DNA here is from genome assembly GCF_007565055.1 of Rhinopithecus roxellana. Classification (NCBI taxonomy): domain Eukaryota; kingdom Metazoa; phylum Chordata; class Mammalia; order Primates; family Cercopithecidae; genus Rhinopithecus; species Rhinopithecus roxellana. The sequence continues at coordinate 73,593,975 of NC_044559.1, forward strand.
CCAAGCTGGAGTGCAGTGGCCGGATCTCAGCTCACTGCAAGCTCCGCCTCCCGGGTTGACGCCATTCTCCTGCCTCAGCCTCCCGAGTAGCTGGGACTACAGGCGCCCGCCACCTCGCCCGGCTAGTTTTTTGTACTTTTTAGTAGAGACGGGGTTTCACCGTGTTAGCCAGGATGGTCTTGATCTCCTGACCTCGTGATCCGCCCGCCTCGGCCTCCCAAAGTGCTGGGATTACAGGCTTGAGCCACCGCGCCCGGCCGTCTAGGTTAGTCTTGATATCACTAGTAGTGAGATGATGAGAGACTGAATACCTTCTGATGTGATGTCATATGACGTAACACGCAGAATCACCCATAAAGTATTCTTACCAAAAATGTTTAAGCACTCTATTCAACCCTTATGATTTAACTATTAGTTTACAGGATATACAAAGGCATGAGGAACAAGTTAAACAATATCAAGAGGAAATAATCTGATAAATCCAGAAAGCAGGACATTTTACAGGGTAAATGATCCTAACTTTTTATTGTATTTTGAGATGGAGTCTTGCTGTGTCACCCAGGCTGGAGTGCAGCGGTGCAATCTCAGCTCACTGCAACCTCCGCCTCCTTGGTTCAAGTGATGCTCATGCCTCAGCCTCCCAAGTAGCTGGGATTACAGGCACATGCCACCACGCCTGGCTAATTTTTGTATTTTTAGTAGAGACAGGATTTCACCATGTTGGCCAGGCTGGTCTCAAACTCTTGACCTCAGGTGATCTGACTGCCTCAGACTCCCAAAGTGCTGAGATTATAGGTGTGAGCCACCGGGCCCAGCCCAAACTTTGTAAAATTTTTAAAGCAAGAAAAGTAAAAGGAAAAACCATCTATATTAAAGACATTTTAAAAGATAATAGAACTGGGAATGGCAGTATGCAACTGTAGTTCCAGCTACTTGGGTGGCTGAGGCAGGAGGATCGCTTAAGGCTAAGAGTTCAAGTGCAGCCTGGCCAATATAGCAAGACCTCATCAAACAAACAAAAGATAACCAAAAATGTAATGCTTGTTCCTTGACTGGATCCTAGTTTGAACATATCAGCTATAAAAACCATTGCGGGGACAACTGGAGAAAGTTGAGTATCAAATGTTTATTGTGATAGGTGTGACAATGGAATTGTCATTATGGTAACATCCCACCCTTTTTAGAGATATGTAAAATGTCATGATGCTTTCAATTTAACTTTAATAAAATACCTCAGGATAGAAAAAAGATGAGACAAATTTGGCAAAATGTTAAATCTAGGGACTGAGCATATGAGTATTCATTATGCTATTTTCTACTTTTTTTATATGTTTGAGAAACTTAATAAAAAAATTAAGATTGTCTTTACATTGGTCTCACTCTTCTAGGTTGTACATCTAATTCTTTAAAAACTGCTCCAACTGTTCATTTCTAGTTAGCCATTATGAACTTAACTGATCTTATGGTTATCATCAGGATCGTATGATTAAATTCTGGTTACAAGAAATAATTTGGCAATCAGAAATTTTTAGGAACTGAGAGAGTATTATATTTTACCTAAGGATGTTGCCTAAACCTTTGCTTAAACCCTGTTCACTAGGACATTTGTCCTAAACAAAATTTGATTAGCATCAAATTTGATGTGCCTCACCAGAGACGAACATCCAAATTTATAGAATTCTATATAATGAGGGAGCAAATATGGAGAAACCTCAATCTCTACCTACTTCCTTATTCACTCCTCTTTGAGCTAATCCCTATTAGAATATTTTCCCTCTTATCTAAACTTTTAAATTCTAGCACAGATCTCCCAGTCTTAAGCATTTTAATCAAACTATATATTCTTCTCTTTGAAGATCATATACTAATATGCAATGTACTAATACTCTCTCTCACATTTTCCTGCCTCCTTTGCTCTTCCTTCACTACAGTTCAGTGTTATGCTAGTGAATTGATAGATAAATAAATACCTGGCATTACCACAATCCTGCCTTTTGCCTGAAAAAAGAAAAAAAAAAAAAAAACAAGTAAATTTTAATATTTTTCTCTTGAATGGGATAATAAGGCAGCGAGAATAGAAACATAAGTCAGAATATATTAAATTTTAAAAATTACTATTAATGTTTAATTTTTACTAGATCTTCTCTATTTCTTTGGGATCTTGGATAAGATGTCCAGCATAGTAAATTTGTCTCTAGAAAGTTATCTTTCCAAAAAGTCATTTTTCCCCCCAATAAGTGCCATTTTCTCCCTCCCCTTCACCTATTAAGATGGTATATAAGCCCCCAATTCTGAGTCATATTTCTTTGTGAACCTCTGTATGTACTTACATATATATGTACTTATGTATGTGATAAAATCTGTTTTTACTCCTGCTAATCTGTCTTTAGTCAGTTTAATTTGCAGGCCCCCAAATAACAAATCCTGAGGACAGAAGGAAAGTTTTTCCTCCCTGACATGGTGAGTAAGAGAAAGTTCCTGCTCTCATGGAGCTTACACACTCAAGGAAGATGAGACAATGCACAGGGACATTTATACAATAAAATTCCAGGTAACAATAAGTACAACAAAGAAAAAATAAAGCAAGGTAACAAAAAAGACTGAAAGAGGGGAGTGGCTATTTCATGTAATTTAAAAATTGTTAGAGAAATAAATGGAACAAGAATGTTTCATATTCTCAAATGGCGTGAATAAAGCATCCATAAAACAAAACATTGATTATCTAAAAAGCTGAACTCACTTCAGAATGGAGGTCACAGTTGCCTGTTTCTTCCAAATCAAGGCTTTCCAAAACATAGAGAAGTAATATTTTTAAAGAAATGAATTCTACCACTTCTTTTTGCCTTCCCCACAAGATTATTTAGAAGTATATGCTTATCTAAGGCTATCAAAGTGGTTTAATAATACAGAGCAATCACTAAGTGTCAGATTTAATAATATAGAACAATTTCTAAGTGCTATAACCTGAAGAAATCCCTTACAGCCATTCTAGGAGGTAGGTGCTATTATTATTCTAACTTTGCAGAAGAGCAAGCTGAGGTTTAGGATGGCTAGGTAATGTATCCATGGTCACTATTAACAAGCATTGAAGCCAGGGTTTAAACACAGACCTGTCTAATCACAAAGCCTATGCTTTAACTAGTATGTTACACTACTAGGTAGTTACTTCAGTAAAGTTAATGTATGAGAATATTTGAGTAGCTCTTCCTACTAACCAATGATTAACATACAAATAACAGATACACACACACACATTTTGAAATGCAATACATTACTATGGCGATATCTTATTTTCTACTCCTTAGTGAGTAACCTTTTAAAACTGGAAACCCGATTCATCAACTCTTCTGTTTTAAAACACTTCAGGCCTCCCCGCTGTACCATAAAAATAAAAACTTTAATAAGGTTTTCAAGGCTCTGGATATCATTCTGTCCACATTCAATATTCTGGTCATTCCTCAGTGTTTTAAGTTATGCTTGCTTTTGTTTACAGCCCTTGCTTATACTATTTATTTTGCATGGAACAATTCCGCCAACACTCCCTTCACCCTCACTCCCACTGCCCCCAACTTTTACACAGATAACTCCCAAACATCCTTCAAATGAGTAAAACACGGCAGTCTGGATGTCTTTTCTTCTGGGAAGCTTCCTCTAATTATTGCTAACCTTCATTTCCCCAAATTTGGGGTTAATTCCTCTCCCATGTACTCCTACAGTACCTTTTAAAAATAGAGCGCTATTAAAATTTTCTGCTCTATTAGAAGTGCCTGTTCTGCACTAAATTGTAAGGACAGTGACTACACACAGACACTTAGCTCTTGGTTACACCCACAGTACAAATGTCCTGCATCTAATATATATTTAATAAATGTTTGTCAAACCATTACATCCCAGAACAGCAAAGTCACATCAGATCTTTAGGAGAAATTTCTGAAAATTATTTTCATGGCTATAGAAAAGTGAAAATAACCAGATGTCTACACAGGAACATTAATATTATTAATAGCAGTACTAATAGAACCTAACATTATTAAGACCTACTGTATGCCAACCACTGTACTAAGCCTCTTACACATCTCATCTTTAGCAATCTTCTGAGAAACTCTAAAATTAGTATTAAACTCATCTCAGTTTCACACAGGGGGAAAGAGAGGCTTAAAGACTAGTAACCTACTCAACATCACATAGCAAGTATCAAACCTGAGTCTCAAATGCTCAACTCTCTCATCCCAAAGTCTGTACTCAGTCACTTATAATGCCTCTGGACTGATGTCAGAAAAGCACAGACACACTATAATTGCAAAGTCACCTTCTGCGTGCTCTACAAATGATGCTAGCTCACCAGGAAAACTCATAAAATAGAAACATATATTTCCTCCTATACTGGCAGATGAGAAGAAGTAAGATTATAATTTTAGTTTTGGAATTTACCTCCAGATAATTTTACATGGGATCCCCCGAATATACACGGGCTGACAATGAAAAGATGTGGCTTAAAACTGCAATGCTGGCTGGGCGCAGTGGCTCATGCTTGTAATCCCAGCACTCTGGGAGGGCAAGGAGGGCAGATGGCTTGAGCCCAAGAGTTCGAGACCAGCCTGGGCAACAAGCAAGACCTTGTATCTAAACTAAAAAAAACAAAAACAAAAACAAAAAAAAAAAAACTGCAATGCCAATGGCAAAGAAAAGGTAAAATTTGCTGTGTTTATCCAAGTTAGATCAGATCTTTAGACACTATCTATATATAATTTGATCTTGAAAGCCTTGGTTATCAAAAAGACTTGTGTGAAAGAAATAAGAATTATATACATTATTGCCTGCTTGCTCTTTCCTACAGAGTGACCACAAAGTCAGTAACATATAGTCTCACAAATTGGCTAAACAGCAGAATGTCAGGAGTAACCACAACAGAGTCTTAGGGGAAAAAAAGATAAAGTCCATGTACCTGCTCTATGAGTCGCTTTATTAGGGGTAGCCCTTCTAATGCTGAACTGTCACATCCACTGGTCAATACTCGTTCAAATCCCAAGGTTAAGAGGGTCTCCAGAGCTGCCATTGGATCATGAACCATGTCAAAGGCTGAAATAAATAAAATTGATGTGAATTTTGAACAGGTATCTCTAATGCAGCGTTTCCCAAAATGTAGTATACATGCAGTGGCGTGCTGGACCTAGCTTGTACTGGCTTACAAAGGTCAATTATTAAACACTCAAGAACTCTGCAAGTCAGATTGTTAATCCACTGGCAGTCTGAAATTAGTGAAGGTAGGGCCAGGTACAATGGCTCATGCTTATAATCTTGGCATTTTGAGAGGCCGAGGTGGGGAGATCACTTGAGCCCAGGAGTTTGAGACCAGCCTGGGCAATAGCGCAAGACCCCATATGTACAATACAAAAATTAGCTGGGCATGGTGGTGTCCACCTACAATCCCAGCTACTCGAAAGGTTGAGATGGGAGGATCACCTGAGCCTAAGGGGTCGAGGCTGTAGTGAGCTGATTGCACCATTGTGCCCCAGCCTGGACGACAGAGCAAGACCTTGTCTCAAAAGAAAAATAAAAATTTAATTAATGATAATAAAAAAAATTAGTGAAGGTAGAGTATTTAAACCACAGAAATTTAAAAATGTTACAAATCAGCTCTTTTTTCTAAAAGCCAGTTCATCAGCACACCATAGTCTACATACCACCACTGTGCATAATCATTTTAATAATGGTACACATTTATATAGTGTATTTACTTAAATACAGATAAGAAATGAAACGTTTTCCATTTATAGTAGTTATAAGTTTCTATTTAAATTAAATTTACTTAAGTTTTTTTTTTTAACTTTTTTTTAAGTTCGGGGTACAAGTGCAGGTTCGTTACACAGGTAAACCCATGTCTTGGGAGTTTGTTGTGCAGATGATTTCATCACCAAGGTATTAAGCCTAGTACTCATTAGTTTTTTTTCCTAATCCTCTCCGTCCTCCCACCCCCCACCCTCCGAACGGTCCCAGCGTGTGTTGTTCCCCTCTATGTGTCTATGTGTTCTCATCATTTAGCTCCCACTTCTAAGTGAGAACATGTGGTATTTGGTTTTCTGTTCTTGTATTAGTTTGCTAAGGATAATGGTCTCCAGCTCCATTCAAGGCTCTGCAAAGGACATGATCTTGTTCTTTTTTATGGGTACATACTTAAGATTTTATTTAAAGAAAATCATTAAATAAATGTGCACAGGTAGCACTCACATATGGTAAAATTTTAAATGTGATAGGCAGGTGAGTCAGATTTGGGAAACTGTTCTAAGGCATCAGAAAAATTGGACTAGGTAGAATGAAACACTATACTCACCAGTTCTAGAAAAGGCTTTGGCTCACATTCTCATTACTAAGTAATATTTTAGACTAATCTATTAACCCCACATACTCAAGGTTCATAGCATAAGGATCGTTGTTTTCAACAGACTATATGAAGTTTCACTTCCATCCTACTTTTTTTTTTAAGATGGAGTCTTGCTCTGTCGCCCAGGCTGGAGTGCAGTGGCGTGGTCTCAGTTCACTGCAACCTCCGACTCCCTGGGTTCAAGTGATTCTCCTGCCTCAGCCTCCCGAGTAGCTGGGATTACAGGCACGCACCACCACGCCCAGCTAATTTTTGTATTTTTAGTAGAGACGGGGTTTCACCATGTTGGCCGGGATGGTCTCAATCTCCTAACCTTGTGATCCGCCCGCCCCAGCCTCCCAAAGTGCTGGGATTATAGGGGTGAGCCACTGTGCCTGGCCCCATCCTACTTTCTAAGAAACTTCTCCCCTCCTCAGAGCCCTCAAAGAGTAAAGTGGTATCGGGAAACTGAAAACAGAAAACCTCCTTCTGCTTTGGTTCTCACACTGTTACATGATATTGAAGTTCTCCTGCAGTGGATTAGGTGGTAGTGGTCCTCTGGGACAGGCCCCTTCATTTCACCCTTTAGTGTATGTAGGCAACTAAATCTACCACAGAGGATTTCCTTGTTTTGGTGGCAGCACCTTCTCACCACTATAACAATATTATGCTATCTCATTAAATACATTAGTAGAAAAATGTGGAACCCCAAAACTCTACAAATTTTGAAAATATGAAAATATTTTTGTTAAACCTTTTGGAATAAATAAAAGAACAGAAATTTGAAGTAAAAAAATTGTTTATGACTGTAGACTTCTTTTCACGTGCAATGGCAGTGCTCTCTGAAGGCAAAACAGACACTTGTTCTTCCATTTTACCAAGGTGTAGCCAAAGAGTATAGAAATTATAACTACCTGATTTTTTGGCCAGGAGTGGTGGCTCACGCCTGTAACCCCAGCACTTTGGGAGGCCAAGGTGGGTGGATCACAAGGTCAGGAGTTCAAGAGTGGCCTGGCCAAGATGGTGAAACCCTGTCTCTACTAAAAATACAAAAATTATCTGGGCATGGTGGCAGATGCCTGTAATCCCAGCAACTTGGGAGGCCGAGGCAGACTGCATGAACCCAGGAGGCAGAGGTTGCAGTGAGCCGAGATCGGCCCACTGCACTCAGCCTGTGCGACAGAGCGAGATTCCGTCTCAAAAAAAAAAAACAAAACAAAAACTACCTGATTTTTTATAGGATTTTTTTTTTTTTTTTTTGAGACGGAGTCTCGCTCTGTCGCCCAGGCTGGAGTGCAGGGGCCAGATCTCGGCTCACTGCAAGCTCCGCCTCCTGGGTTTATGCCATTCTCCTGCCTCAGCCTCCCGAGTAGCTGGGACTACAGGCGCCCGCCACCTCGCCCAGCGACTTTTTTGTATTTTTTAGTAGAGACGGAGTTTCACCGTGTTAGCCAGGATGGTCTCAATCTCCTGACCTTGTGATCCGCCTGCCTCGGCTTCCCAAAGTGCTGGGATTACAGGCTTGAGCCACCGTGCCCAGCTGGAAATATTTCTTTATAAGAAACCATCACATTAAAAAATCATTGTGGTACAGACAAGCTATAATGAAAAATAATTTTGTCCATTATAGTGGACATCTGTTCATTGACTAGATAGTCAACACTAGACAGCATCTGTTCTCCTTTCTCCCTTCCTAATAAGATCCAATTCTTCTCTAGATACCCAACTTTCTCTCCCCTTAGGAAGTCTGTATCTGTGAAACCTCACCTTACTGCTAGCCCCAGGGATGGTTTTGCCTGGCTTAAGATAGACAGTACCTTTCATTTCACCCGCCACAACGACTTATTCTTTTGGGGTTGCACATGACCTAATACAACCTTAGTTAAAATAAGTCTCAGGATTCTTGCTTGGAATGCTGTGTGATAGGTGTACACACTTGAAGGCAATACTTACTCTCTCCTTCTCTCTATTGTATCTCACCACCACCAACACCCACTTTTAACAACTTTTCATACCTAAGGCTTCAAATTTTCTAGAAATTGCACATCTCTACTTTTATAACTTTTAGTCCCAGGATCTAAAAAACCAATTGGTAACCTTGGAACACTACAGAATTGTGTTCCATAAAAAGGTGTGGCAGTTGTTGAAATCAGAAAACTAACACTGTTCAACAGAACTTCTAAAATGAAAATGACTCACCTCGGTGGAAAGTGACTGGCAGAGGGCGGCAAATAGCTATAAAAAGAGAGTCATATAACAACATGAATGAAGATGTCATCACTGATTACTATATATAGAATTCTTCATGTTAGCTGAAACTTTTTAGTACTTTCTTCGCCTAACAAAACAGTAAACTAACATAATAAAATGGTAGCCTTACAAATTCAAAAGTCGTATCTTTCCACAATTCTCTGATTTTTATATAAAAAATGGTCATGCCTTAGCACCAAATGGAAATCATTTAATCTGACAACTATAAGAGCAGCATTACATCCATTACTTGCCTCTCTGAGGTCATTCGATAAATACTTTGGTCTAGTAATACAGGTAGTTTGCTTCTGTCCTCTTCACATCTTCCAACTTGGTGGTCCATCCTCACCAACTTTAATAGCTTTTGAAGTTCTTGGTGCAGTGATTAAAGGAACCATGGTAAATTTCCCTTAAATTTTTATTCTATGGGAACAGTAGCATAACCTAATCTATAGCAATTGAGGAGAGTTAAGAAGGTTTTGCCACACATACACCCCACCCCAAACATCTAAGGAACTACTATTTGAAATACTTATGTTAGTGTAAGTGCCTGCAGCTATGACTGCAAAATTGGTTTTGTGGATTTTTTTTATATTGTGAGCAAAAATACAATTATCATTAGAGGCTTTTAGGTCTTAGATACAAATTCTTACCCATAAGGGACATACACAGTTCTTTGTCAATGTGTCCATCTTCAGTCAATGCCCCAAATACCAAACCATCAGCACCATAAAGCTTGGCAAGACGAATGTCAGCCTTCATCACCTCAATTTCACGATCTGAATACAAAAAATCCCCTCCACGTGGCCGAATCATCACAAAAACTGGGATCTGAACACTCTGCTTCACTACTTGAAGGACACCTACAAGAAAAGAAAGCAGACTAAAATTTAAATGTGAGCTAAAAGCTCAAGGAAGCCAATGATATATTATTGGTCATTTACATCTGCTCTTGTATATTACATCCAAAAGAAAAGGATGGAGTTTAAGGAAACCAGAGAAAGATGGCTCTAAAAGGAAGGAGGACACTGAGAACAAAAATGTATATGTGGTAGAAGGTAAGTAATAGCAACTGGTTAAACAGAACAATTTAGAAAACAGAAGATGCTACAATTTAAAAACACTTATCAGTTGACTCAACAAAAATCCTTATGACTCAGAACCCTTTTACTGGTATGTGACATTTGAAAGTGTAATAACTACCAGGCTCAATGTTCTGCCAGTACATAATTCCCCAAGATCCAATTTCTTCTTTCTAATTTATTACAGCTCTATTTAAAACCTACTAGGGAGATGGTTAAATAGCTTCAAAGTTCATATTCCTTTAATGGGCAAAGACATTTAGCAAAACTTTTTTTTTTTTTTTTTAACGAGATATGTGAAAGGGAGCAAAGTTCTACTTATCTGTGATTTTATGCAGAGATCTATGCATAAAAGTACCTAAATACGCCATAATATGTGGCTAGCTCATAAACCATCAATAGTATAAGGCTATGACAGGCTCCATGAGTTGTTTACCCAGTATGAATTTCCTTCTTTTTTCTTGCTAAAAGAACCCCAATTTTGCATAGGATAGCAGTTGTCCAATACCAAGCAAGGAATCATAATTGGTGTTACAAAAACAGACTGTACTCAAATTTACAGACATGCTCTAGGGATTTTAGAATGGCCAGGAATGCCCTCTTTTAGTGTGAAGATTCCAAAGGGCTGTTGCATATACAAATCTTTTACATTAAATAATGCTATTATCAACCTCAGAGTAGCATAACTTAGGAGACCACAATTCATATAGGGACTTCTGCTTTTGGCCAAGACAGGGTAACAGTGACTGGATTTATCCTCCCACCTATAATAATAATAATAAAGAAAAAACTAGACGAAATACACGAAACAATGGTTTGTAAGACAATGGACATTAAGCAGTGAAGGGCAATGATCCTTGAAAATGGTAAACAATGAAGTTAGTAAGTCAATTCTGATTGACCCAATGTACTGCCTTGAGAGTTTCTAGGCCAAAGCACAGGGATGGGGGACCCACACAGAGCCAAACAATTCCCTGAGTTAAGGAGACAAAGCTGAGAGTTCAGGAAGACTGAAGTAGCTAGAGTTTATAGGAGACAGTACCAGGAGGACAGAAAGATAACACTGGAGTAGCAAAGACTACCACAGTGATTTAAAAAAAGGACTTTTAAAAAAAAAGATAGGCTCGGCATGGTGGCTCATGCCTGTAATCGCAGTGCTTTGGGAGGCTGAGACAGGAAGATTGCCTGAGGCAAGGAGTTCAAGACCAGTCTGGGTAAAATGGTGAGACCCCATCTCCACCAAACAAACAAACAAATTTAGCTGGACCTGGTAGCACATGCCTGTAATACTAGCTACTTGAGAGGCTGAGGCAGGATGATTGCTTGAGCCCAGGAGTTTGAGGCTGTAGGGAGTTATGGTCACCCCACTTCAGTCAAGCCTGGAGAACAGGTGAGACCCTGTCAAAAGAAAGAAAAAAAAGAAAGGAAGGAAAGAAAGAAAAGAGAAGGAGAGAAGGAAAGAAAAGAGAAAGAGAGAAGGAAAGAAAAGAAAGGAAGGAACAAAAGAAGAAAGGAAGGAAGACAGATAGATAACTCTGGAGGTCTGCAGAGAACCTCCTTTAATATTCAGCTGAGTACTGACTGGTGCATGCATGCAAAGAAACTACTCAAGGCCTGGGACAGAACCAATAAAAAGGATTAGAAATGATGTGCCTGTCATTCATATCAAGCTGTGAATAATGCCTATTCCACCAGCCAGAGGAAAATTTCAAAATTCATAGGCACTGGGTAGAATTCACAGAAGAATCCTGACTCGGTAGTAAGGAATAATTAGCTCTGTATTAACACTGCTCCAGACTTGCCCAGCAAATCTTAAAAGCAAGACCCAAAAGGACCAAACTGTTTTGGAACATTTGTACGAATTCAAAAATGGCTAGTAACCAATAAAGTAAAATTCACAATGTCTTGCATCCAATAAAAAATTACCAGGCAGGAAAATAAGATATATTATTAGATGACAAATCAAATGAAACAAACCCAGAACTGATACAGATGTTAGAATTGGCAAACAAGGTCATTATAACAGCTATTGTAACTTTATTCCATATGTTCAAAAAAGTTAAGAGACATCAGAGACATAAAAAGACTCAAATTTCTAGAGATGAAAACTACAATGTATGAGATGAAAACATACTAGGCAAGCCTAATAGCAGATTAGATAGTGCAGAAGAAAAGGTCAGTAAGCTCAAGGACAAAACAATAGGAACCATGCAAAATGAAACACAGAAAGACTTTTTAAAATAGAGAAGTTCATCAGTGACTTTTGGGACAATTTCAAGTAGTCTAATGTAAGCATAGCTGAAGTCTATGAAGGACGCAGTGGAGAACAAGCTGAAAGCTGCAAGCTGAAAATTTTGCAAATGTAATGAAAAGCATAAATGCACAGGTTGAAGAAACATGAAAAAAACTATACTCAGGTACACCATAAGAAAATTGTTCAAAACCAGTAATAAAGAAAAAATCTGAAAAGTAGGTATAAAAAGAGACATATTACATAGAGAAAAATAAAGATATGGATGATAGATTTTTTGTCAGAAACAATACAAGCAAGACAACAATGGAAAAACATCTTCAAAGAAAAAAACTGTCAATCTAGAATTCTATACCCAGCAAAAATACCTTTCAAAAATAAAAGAAAAAGCTATTTTAGACATATAAAAGTTGAAAGAATGCATCACTAGCATACTTTTTAACAAAAAAAGTTAAAGAAAGTACTTCAGGCAGAAAGAAAAAGAAACCAGATAGAAATACGGGATCTACATAAAGGAATGAAGAATACCAGAAATCGTAATTTCATATGGGTAAATATATGATCGTTTTCTTATTATTTACATCTCTTATTTAATAAAAGATAATTGACTCTTCAAACAAAACTAACAACATAGCATGGAGTTTTTGATATGTGTATGAGTAAAATGTATGACAACAATAGTACAAAGACCAGGAGGGGATTTCAATATACTGAGGATGCCGGCATGTAAAGATTTTATAAAAGCCTAATCCTTGATGTTACTGCAGAGCAGCTGAACCAGTATTAACAATTACTTACCTACCTTTCAACTTTCTGATGTGAGAAAGAAATATGTGTGATCAAATCTTTGATTTTGTTTTTTACCACCATAAACATTTCTGATACAACATCCATAGCATAGTTTACATGACATTAGTAGAGGACCCAACAAAACTACTTACCAGTTGCTTCCAGGTTCCATGAACTCCAACCAGAAAATCTGGGAAAAATGGACACTTACCCATGCTGGGTGTAGTTCCCCCCTCTGATAAACCAGAACATAATTCAATCCGATCAGCACCTGTAATATAAACGCATTGCTCAGCACATTTAAAAAAAAATAAGCTCTTATTAAACAGCAACCTGTTGATATGTATTTTTTTCCAAATACAGAACAGTCTTAGAAATCATCTCAGAGAAATCAGACTATAAAACTAGAGTAAAACTCTGTTTTTAACTCAGCTATACTCTGCAGCCACATTGTGTTACTCATACTCAAATTGAAGAGTTAACTACAGTTAAGCTAGTTCTCTTAAAATTTTGTATTATAGGGTTGCCTCTCTACGTACAGGAAACTAACATAAAATAAAGATGTTTCTTAAAACTGACTACAGAGGAATACTGAGTCTTTGTTGATAAGAAAATAACATAATCTTTCCCAAAAGGGTCTTTATTATTGTACACTTTAAAAAACACAAAGCTACTTTTGAGTAGCCAAAACCAAGATAATTTCAAGAATAAGAAAATGCTGAAACCAAAAGAATTATTAGGCTACCAAGGTCACATCAAAAGATCTCAGGAACCAGCTTAAAGAAGCTCTCACTAGCCACAGATAGAACATTTTGTTCATCAATAAGCAGAATAACTACAATGGATTAAAACACATAAAACATATTTAAATCTAGATTCATAATGACAAAACAATTCAAGGGAAGATAGAGAACAAATTCATTATTCTAAGAATTATTATAATAAATAAGGGAAAAGAAGCAAGCATTTATTCTGCCTTTCTTATACAAACTATACTTCAGCATAACCAAACACATGATGAGGGGAAAGTTCTTTACAGAAGTATTCTAGTTCATAAGTGAAAAATAATGTCACCATTTTGCAACCACTACTAAAATATGGGTTGCTAAATTTATTAGTGAAAAGCTGACAGAAAACCTTAAGGATAGATTAGGCTGGCAATACCTGAACTCCCTTTAATATCACAAAAACAGAAAAAACCAACACGTTATGTCCTCCTGATGTGATGCAACTATTTTTTTATAGTCTTACCTTCCTCTCTCAACCTCAGATTACTTTGAAGCAAATCCCAGACATCATGTTATTTTATTTTCAATATTTCAGTGTGTGTCACTAAAAAATAAGGACTCTTAAAAAGGAAGCCAACTGTCATTCATTCTCTAATTTCTCTTACCTCCTCTTTCTGCATTCACAGCTGACTCCACTGAATCAACACAAACTTCCATGAGAAATCCATTTGCTGCTCCTAAAATACATGGAGAACGGTAAGAGTTCATAAACGCTCTATCCATCCAGACCAATTTACCACAAAGGGTTTACATTTTGCTGCTAAAATGCAAATGTCCAATAATAGGCAAATAGGTAAGTACACTAGGGCCCATGAATGCAATAAAATATCACATTAATTATTGAATTGATGCCTGTAGACTGAAATAGGCTCACTGACAGATGTATAAAAACTTATACTGAGGAAAATGTATATTGAATACCAAATCAATCTTCCTAAAACATAGACCTCATCATCACATTCCAGCTAAGATTCTTACAATGTTTCTCAATGTCTGCAAAATATATTTAAACGTCTTTATAAGGAATATAGGTTTAAAAGCAGGACAGACTTCAAATCCACATCCCACCAACTATTTATTGTGAGATCCTAGATAAGTTACTTAAGTTTCCTATAAAACAACCTACCTCAGAGTAGTGAGGATTAAATGAGATAATTCATGTAAAGTATGTAGTCTCAAGAACCAAAAAGTAGGCCGAGCACGGTGGCTTATGCCTGTAATCCCAGCACTTTGGGAGGCCTAGGACGGTGGATCATGAGGTCGGAAGATCAAGACCATCCTGGCTAACATGGTGAAACCCCGTCTCTACTGAAAATACAAAAAATTAGCCGGGCACGGTGGCAGGTGCCTGTAGTCCCAGATAATCCAGAGGCTGAGGCAGGAGAATGGCTGAACCCGGGAGGTGGAGCTTGCAGTGAGCCGAGATCGCACCACTGTACTCCAACCTGGGCGACAGACCAAGACTCCATGTAGTCCCAGCACTTTGGGAGGCCGAGATGGGCGGATCACGAGGTCAGGAGATCGAGACCATCCTGGCTAACACGGTGAAACCCCGTCTCTATTAAAAAATACAAAAAACTAGCCGGGCGAGGTGGCGGGCGCCTGTAGTCCCAGCTACTCCGGAGGCTGAGGCAGGAGAATAGCGTGAACCCGGAAGGCGGAGCTTGCAGTGAGCTGAGATCCGGCCACTGCACTCCAGCCTGGGCGACAGAGCCAGACTCCGTCTCAAAAAAAAAAAAAAAAAAATCAAAAAGTATTACTTATCTGGCTGGGTGTTCTGGCTCATGCCTGTAATCCCAGCATTTTGGGAGGCCAAGGCGGGTGGATCACATGAGGTCAGGAATTGGAGACCAGCCTGGCCAACATGGTAAAACCCCATCTCTACTAAAAATAGAAAAATTAGCCAGGCATCGTGGCATCCGCCTGTAATCCCGGCTACTTGGGAGGCTGAAGCATGAGAATCGCTTGAATCCAGGAGGTGGAGGTTGCAGTGAGTCAAGATTGCACCACTGCACTCCAGCCTGGGTGACAGAACGGTACTGTCTCATTCCTTCTTATGCTTCCAGACCTCTCCAGTCCCCACCGCTGGCTCCTCAATGCCTTCTCCGCAACCCAGAGTTCCTTCTGGCTCCATCTTTGAATAAAATTTTCCAAGGAACAATTCCACGATTTTTTTCTCTGTCCCGAAGTAGAAAATTTTATGTCTCTCTTTTGAACTCATTTAACTCTTCATGAGTTATGAAACCCTAATTGTTCCTTCTTAAAATATGAATTACTTTCTACCTTTTATTATTTATGCAGATAAATATCTGATCACTTTTACTCGACTTAGAGTTCCTAACTTTTTTTTTTTTTTTTTTTTTATACAGAGTCTTGCTCTGTCGCCCAAGCTAGAGTGCAGTGGCGTGATCTCGGCTCACTGCAACTTCCACCTCTGGGCTCAAGCAATTCTTGTGCCTCAGCCTCCTCAGTAGCTAGGACTACAGGTATGTGCCACAACACTCGGTTAATTTTGTATTTTTTGTAGAGAGGGGGTTTTGCCATGTTGCCCATGCTGATCTCAACCTCCTACACTCAAGCGATCTGCCAGCCTCGGCCTCCCAAAGTGCTGGGATTACAGGCATGAGCCACCACGTCTGGGCTAAGTAAGGTCTTCATGTGAGAAATCTTTATCATCACCCACACCAAGCACAGTATCTACCATGGTACACGATAATCAAATATTTACTAAAAGCTGAATAATTACAACAAAATTAATGTACTTATATTACAAAGTGTGATGTAAACAGAGTTTTGAGTTTTTTTCCAGGAGCACATAATTTAAAAAAATGAACAAAACAATGCACACTTCATGCAATGACATTTAATAAATGTTCTTCACATACTGGTAATGGCCACTTCTGGTGGGGCGTGATTTGAAATTATTTTCATTTTCTTTTTACTTTTCTTGCTTTATTTTTTCTACCCAATATTGCTTTTATAATTTAAAAAAGCAATTTTTACTTTGAAAAAGAAATAAAACAAAAACCTATCATCTGCTAACATCAGACTGCAACTGCCTTATGCCTTACTTAAGACTATCAGTCCCTGCCGGACGTGGGGGCTCACGCCCATAATCCCAGTACTTTGGGAGGCCGAGGCAGGCGGATCACCTGAGGTCAGGATTTCGAGACCAGCCTGGACAACATGGCAAAACCCCATCTCTACTAAAAGTACACAAATTAGCCAGGCGTGGTGGCAGGCGCCTGTAATCCCAGCTACTCAGGAGACTGAGGCAGGAGAAATGCTTGAACCTGGGAGGCGGAGGTTGCAGTGAGCCGAGATCAGGCCACTGCATGCCGGCCTGGGCGCCAAGAGCGACTCCGTCTCAAAAAACAAAACAAAAACAAAAAAGATGATCGGTCTCAAACTCAAAAAGGATTAAGTGTCAATCTATGCTCTTAACCAACAGCTCTGCATTAACTCTATGAGTTTCCTGATAGCTCCCAGACCAGGTGTCAGATCAGTGGCACTGGCCGATGCTGATGCTGCCGGGCGACTATTTGCCTCACATAAGAAAGGACCCTAGGCAGGAGAAGATGAAGAGATGTTTAAAAAAGGCTATGACAGAAGGCAGAGCAAGGCAGTTGTCTCAAGCAACAAAGTTATAGAGATCAAAGGAGAAGCAGCAGCAGTTCTCAAAGTGTAGTACTCCAGGTAGCTTTGGGGGCCTCTGAGACTTTTCAGCGTCTGTAGGGTGACAACCATTTTCATAATAATACTAAGACTTTATTCGCCTTTTTCACTTTAATTCTCTCACAAGTGAGAAGCATTTTCTTTTTTGAGACAGAGTCTTACTCTGTCACCCAAGATGGAGTGCATTGGCGCAATCTCAGCTCACTGCAAGAGGCTACTTGACATGTTAGACTGAATGAAGAAGCGGGTATGAGAATCCAGCTGTCTTCCATTAAGATATATTGAAGAAACTTGCAAAAATATAAAATATTCCCACTCTTTTGTGATTTGTTTAGGAACATTTCTTTTTTCATAAAATATGTTATGTCAACGTGTAATGGGCTTACTGTGGTTATTTTTTAATCAATCGATCGATCAATATTTTAAATTTTTAATTTATTTTTATTTTTATTTTTTGAGACGGAGTCTCGCTGTGTCGCCCAGGCTGGAGTGCAGTGGTGCGATCTCGCTTCACTGCAACCTCCGCCTCCTGGGTTCAAGTGATTCTCCTGCCTCAGCCTCCCGAGTAGCTGGGATTACAGGCGCCTGCCACCACGCCCGGCTAATTTTTGTATTTTTAGTAGAGATGGGGTTTCGCCATGGTGGCCAGGCTGGTCTAGAATTCCTGACCTCAGGTGATCTGTCCGCCTTGGCCTCCCAAAGAAAAATTTGTTTTAATTTCTAATACAATCAAAATCGATAGATGTAATCCACATAAAGATCTTTGAGGATCTCAATAACTTTTAGGAAGGTAAAGGAGTCCTGAGGTCATCGTTTGGAGGAACCAAGAGTTCACGGAGGAAGAGAAGAGGGACTTGCCAAATTCTCTGACACCTGCCGTGCCATCCTACCCTGGCACTCTGGAAGAACTCGGGACTTGGAGCAGCCACAAGCTCGGCCACTTGGTAGCTGCGTGGCTTTGGGGACCAAGCCTCGTCCCCGCCGTGGCAGCTACAGGTAACTGCAGGTTAGGAACTGGGCTCCGCGCTCGACAATTAACTAACCCAGCGGAGTACTGGCTGCTGGTGCGGGGGGTACTAGCATCCCCGTTTGGGCAACGGAAAAAACGTGAAGCTGAAGTTAACCAACTTGCACAGGGTCACCCGGCCGTTATGTGGGGACCCCGGGACTCGAACCTTGGCTCCAAAGCCGAGCCAATCTCGCTACCTGCCCCTCGTCACGCCCTCCGTTTCCACACCTTTAACGCTTCAAAAATAGATGATGCCACCCAAGGGGCTGGAAGGAGCTGAGGAAACGACTCCAGAAGAAATCACCACTGACCACGACTCCCGCCGGCCCGCCCCGAGAAGCCGAGTCGGCCGACCGTCCCCTCCCCCGCCACCTTCCGCACCGGCCTTCCCGGACGGAATCCGCGTCCGTTTCCGCTCAGAGGAAGCCCCCTGCCTCTTCATGCTCCACGCGTTCTTCCCTCGTGCGCCTGCAGTTTCCACTTGGAGTTTGGGCTCCTGCGCGCACGAGCAAAGAAGCGCGTCAACAGCTGCGCGCGCCCCTGCGCGCGTCCCCGACGCCTACGCCCCAGCAGCCCCCGCGAAAGCGAAGTCGCAACGCAGGCGCACTTCTGTTCACTCCCGTCCCCAGAGAAGGCGGGGTTCCCGCTGCCCGACCCGGAAGTGCTTCTCTTTTCCGTCGCGGAGAAAGGAGACCACAGAGCTCTGGGTTGTGGAAGAGGTGGCCGTGCACTGTCATCAGTATGCAGCGACTGCTCTTTCCGCCCTTTAGGGCCTTGAAGGGGATGCAGTGTCTGCAGCTCCTGGCTCCTAGGGCAGCGCCTAGAGCACAGGTATCGCACTGCAGCGGACTCCGAGTCGCGTGAGCAGGGATGGAGTGAAAGGGTCGGGATAAAGATGATGGAGAGCCCCACATCACGTTTCCAGAGCTCCTTACAGTTTACTCACAACGCATTTCCTTGTGTTCAGAGCCCCTAGGTTCAGATCTGGACCATTGACCTGCTGTGTGGTATTGGCCAAGTTAATTAAACTTTCTGTTCATCAATTTCCTTATCTGTAAAATGGGGATAACAATACCTACTTTAAGGTTTGTTATGAGGATTACTTTCTTTAATATACATCAGGCCTTTAGCACATGGTAAAAGCCTAGTAATTTTTACCCGTATAGTTTATTTTTGCTTAAAAAGTTCCAAGTAGGTGAGGAAGTATAACTGCATTCTACAGAGAAGGAAATTGAGGCTTAAAGTTACTTTTCTAAAGGTGACTCAGTTAATCAGAAGTAGGAAACCGAGCATGGATCTTTGGACTCATAGGGGTATAGTCAGAAGAGGGCATGCATTTGCTTAACTAGTAATTATTGAGTGGTTATTATATATTAGGAACTGGAAAAAGAAAGATAAATATTATAAGACTCCTACCCTGGAGGAAGTCAGTTTATTCGTTTGTGAAATCCTTATCATGGTCTCATTATATAAAGGAATAGTGTTAGAAACAAAGGTAGCAGAAGGGAGAGAGCAAGACTGACCGGACACTGCTACCCCAAAGCTCATAGTTCAGTGGGAGATACAAACAGATGAACCTGAAGGTAGAGCAATGTGCTGCATAACAACATTTTGGTCAACAATAGGCCACAGATACAGTCATGGTTCTGTAAGATTATAACAGAGCTGCCTTTCCAAGTGTACCTTTTAAAAAAAAATCTTTTTCGGCCGGGCGCGGTGGCTCAAGCCTGTAATCCCAGCACTTTGGGAGGCCGAGACGGGCGGATCATGAGGTCAGGAGATCGAGACCATCCTGGCTAATACGGTGAAACCCCGTCTCTACTAAAAAATACAAAAAACTAGCCGGGCGATGAGGCGGGCGCCTGTAGTCCCAGCTACTCGGGAGGCTGAGACAGGAGAATGGCGTGAACCCGGGAGGCGGAGCTTGCAGTGAGCTGAGATCCGGCCACTGCACTCCAGCCTGGGTGGCAGAGCAAGACTCCGTCTCAAAAAAAAAAAAAAAAAAAAAAAAAAAAATCTTTTTCTCTAAATTTCTTTTTTAGAGACAGGGTTTTGCTTTGTCACCCAGGCTGGAGTGCACTAGCATGATTATAACTCACTGCAGCCTCCAACTTGGAAATCCTGGGCTCAAGCCTTCTCTTGCCTCAGTCACTTAAGTTGCTAAGACTACAAGTGTGTGACACTGTGCCTAATTTTTAAAAAAAATAGAGATGGGGGGTCTTGCTATATTGCCCAGGCTGGTCTTGAACTACTGGCCCAAGTGATCCTCTCACCTTGGCCTCCCAAAGCCATGGGATTGTAGGCATGAGCCTTTGCACCTGGCCCCATTTTTAAATATTTTATACCATATTTTTACTATAATTGTTCTATATTTAGATAAACAAATACCATTGTGTTACAGTATTCGGTATGTAACCTGCCATACAGATTTATAGCCTAAGAGCAATAAGTCATACCATATACCTCAGGAGTGTAGTAGGCTGTACCATCTAGATTTCTCGAAGTACTTCTTTTTTTTTTTTTTTTTTTTTTTTGAGAGGTGGAGTCTCGTGTCAACGCATAGGCCGGAGTGCAGTGGTGAGACCTTGGCTCACTGCAACCTCCGCCTCCCAGGTTCAAGTGATTCTGCCATTTCAGCCTCTCAAGTAGCTGGGATTACAAGCGTACACCACCATGCCCAGCTAATTTTTGTATTTTTGGTAGAGATGGGGTTTCACCATTTTGGCCAGGCTGGTCTTAAACTCCTGACCCAAGTGATCTCCCTGCCTTGGCCTCCCAAAGTGCTGGGATTACAGGTGTGAGTCACCACACCCAGCCTTTAGATTTGTGTAAGTACATTCTATGAGGTTCACACAATGATGACATTGCTTAAGAATGCATTTGGCAGAACATATGCCCCTGTTGTTAAGTGATGCTTGACTATACATTACAGTGTATTAAGGGCTGTCCAGTGTGCTGTGGGAGTGACCTATTGCAGACCTTGAAGAGCATGGGAACAAGCCCAGAGGAGGTGACATGTAAGCAGAGATCTGCAGTAGGTATTATTAATCAGGCAAAAGGAAGTGTACAAGCCAGAAAGAAATGTTTAAAGACCTAGAGGTGAAAGAAAATATTCCATATCTGTAAGTAGAGTGAAGTCTGAGGGAAGTATTCAGAGACGAGAAAATTCATATAGTTGGGGATAGATTTGAGTGAGGCTAGATTTGAAACCAATTGGAAAACCAGCTGGAAGGTTGATGCAGTAATCCAGATAAGAGATGATGACTTACCAAGACATAGCTGTGGGGATGCTATGGTACTTCACCCTAATCAGAATGGGGTTGAGTGTGGGTAGCAGCCATTCCCTGTTTATCCAGTTGTAATTTGTCTATCTTGATCTTTAGTGTGATTGCATCAGGTGCCCTTTGAGGCCAGGGCAATACAGCACCATCTCTGAAGTAGCTTTGCAATCTGGAAGGGGTACAGTGTCTCTTCCCTCAAAGGCTGCCGAGCGGGTGGTGGGCCGATGGCTCCTGGTCTGCAGTGGAACAGTGGCTGGAGCAGTTATTCTTGGTGGAGTAACTAGGTGAGTAATTTGCTCATAGTGAGTCAGGTATTTTGATCATAAGTAGAAGCACAGGTTGACTGAGGAGAAAGGAATTTTTTTTTTTTTTTTGAGACAGAGTCTCGCTTTGTCGGCCAGGCTGGAGTGCAGTGGTGTGATCCCGGCTGACTGCAACTTCCGCCTCCTGAGTTCAAGCTATTCTCCTGCCTCAGCCTCCCAAGTAGCTGGGACTAGGCGCATGCCACTGTATCCGGCTAATTTTTTGTATTTTTAGTAGTGACAGGGTTTTACCATGTTGGCCAGGCTGATCTCGAACTCCTGACCTCAGGTGATCTGCCCACCTTGGCCTCCCAAAGTGCCAGGATTACAGGCATGAGCCACCGCCCCCAGTTGGAGAAAGAAATTTTACAGAGCATCTAGTCTAGCTCCCTTATTGTACAGATGGAGAAACCGAGGCCTTAAAGAAGGAACATGTCTGGTGGCTTGCCCTGCTATAGAACATTTAAGTGTTCTATTAGTAGGAGCCTTCTATAAAGACTGGTTTATGTCTTAACTGGTACCTGTGCATTGTTTATGTATCTTTTGTCTTTCAATCAGAGTCCAAGTTTGTCTCAAAACTTTTTTTACAGTTTGTTTGAATTAAACCCAAAGAAGTTCTGTGCATCACAATTGGTTCATGTTTCTTAGGTTTATTTAAATCTTTAAAGAGACTATAGATTTAGATATTCCTCCCTTTCCCCCTCTTTTAGTTGCTGAGGAAACTCGAGTCATTTGTCCTATGGTTATGCACAGTCTAGATTTTGCTGATTGCATAACCATGTGATATTTAACATGTTCCTCTATCCCCTCTATTTCCTGTGAATGAGTAGTTGTTTGATCATTCAAATTGGGGATGAGGGAGCAAAATACTTCAGTAGGTGAATAGAACATTCATGAATATCTGGTGTGTATTATAGATGTTAACAGCTATTAATTGCCATCGCCTAGATCCATTGTTTCATTAGCATAGTACAATTGTAACATTTTATTAGCTCAACTCTAAAAGGCTCTCCCTCATCATCTATCTGGATATCCCAAGGTATAATTTGTATAGGAAAGGCAGGATAAATACTTAATTCTTCTTTCCCTTTATTTACCAATTTTCAAAATAATAAATTGGTCCCCCAAATCCTCCAAAGGCAACAAATAAAGCGTTTGGATTTTTAAGGCTTATTATGAGATCATAGGTTCAAACACACTTGATAATGTTTCAGTTCATTGTGATGATGGTGTTAGTGATTTGCTCAGATTGTCCCATCTTTAGTCAGTAGGCATCTCCTGAAATTGGCTCTAGTGACTTTTTGGCAGGGCCCTAATTACCTTTGATAGCTTCCTTCCTTTCTAGTATGACAAGATGTTCCAAGCTCATCTTGAACATTTCTTGCCTCAGGCCGAAAATCAGCCTTTTACTTTAGGAATCCTAACTCCTTTTGGTGAAAAAGTTTCTGGTTTTAATCAAATATGTCTTCCTCAGATTCTCTTCACATTCCATGTCCCTTATTTCAAAATACCTTAAGTGTTATATAGGTTGTTATGAGCAAGTGCAACAAATTTGAATTGTATTGTCTTTAAATTCACCCAAGAATCTAAACCGGTATACATGTAACAGATCTCTTTTCCCTGGATAAGGAATGTTGGTTATGCATTTAGAACAGATTGCTTTGGCTGTAGGGGTTGAGTTTGCCTGTCAAGGAATGCTAGTGAAAGAAAGAATTGGGAAAAAAAATAAAAAAGAAAGAAAAGGATTGAGAGAATATAAGGGTAAATAAATTTGTACCTGATAGCAGCTGTTTCTGACAAAATTCTAAGCAGTAAGAGAGAAATGTCTCAAAAGAGGAAACAATTGTGTTTGCCTTTAACGAGGTTAAGTTCAGATCCACTTGTTGCTGTAAACCTTTTGTGAGTAATCCAGCCTTACACATACACCCCAACATTTCTTTCCTATCCTAAGGTTGACAGAGTCTGGCCTCTCGATGGTAGATTGGCATTTAATAAAGGAGATGAAGCCACCTACAAGCCAAGAGGAATGGGAAGCAGAATTCCAAAGATACCAGCAATTTCCAGAATTTAAAATGTAAGTATGAGAGAACATTAGGTAAACATCCCAGTAGGCCCATTTGATCTTTTGCACTTAAACCCTTCAGAATGGTTAGATTATTTCATGATCTTTGGTTCAGTTATGTTTAGTCAGCTTCTCTTCTAAGCCTCCAAATCCAAAGTTATCCTGAGGTCGTTGATGCGGAAGAGAGCAGACCTACCAAGTTGCAGGACTGAGAAAAAAGTTTTTGCGTTCCATAAGAAAATAAAAATCAGAAGGATGTTTCC
Source organism: Rhinopithecus roxellana (assembly GCF_007565055.1). Taxonomy (NCBI): domain Eukaryota; kingdom Metazoa; phylum Chordata; class Mammalia; order Primates; family Cercopithecidae; genus Rhinopithecus; species Rhinopithecus roxellana. Next base: position 73,618,088 of record NC_044559.1, read on the forward strand.
TCCTTCTTTTTTGACTTTCCGTTCCACTCAGCTTGAATCATGACATGACACTGACAGAATTCAAGTTCATCTGGTACATGGAGTACTCACACCGAATGTGGGGTCGCCTTGTAGGCCTTGCGTACATCCTGCCTGCTGCCTACTTTTGGAGAAAGGGCTGGCTCAGCCGTGGCATGAAAGGACGTGTTCTTGCCCTCTGTGGCCTCGTCTGCTTCCAGGTAAGATTTATTCGAGGTTGAGAAACCAAACATGCTCCCAGGAACTTCCTAATTGGCATTTTTATTTTTATTTTTTTTTGCGACAGAGTCTCGCTCTGTCGCCCAGGCTGAAGTGCAGCTCTGCCTCCCGGGTTCACGCCATTCTCCTGCCTCAGCCTCCCGGTAGCTGGGACTACAGGCACCCGCCACTACACCTCGCTAATTTTTTGTATTTTCAGTAGAGACGGGGTTTCACCATGTTAGCCAGGATGGTCTCGATTTCCTGACCTCATGATCTGCCTGCCTTGGCCTCCCAAAGTGCTGAGATTACAGGTGTGAGCCACCGCGCATGCCCCTAGTTGGCATTATTTTTAAGGAAATAATCTGAGTCGCTTTAATAGAGTAGGTAAGAGCATGCGTTTTAGTGTCACAGGCCTAGCTTCAAGCCCCAGCTCTGACACTTAGTAAGGTAAATTACCTAGCCTCTGAAAGCTATGATTTCTTTACCTGTAAATGGGGATAATAACAGTGCCACCATGTACAGTTGTGTAAATATTTTTTTTTTTTCAGACACAGTCTCGCTCTGTCGCCCAGGCTGGAATGCAGTGGCCGGATCTCAGCTCACTGCAAGTTCCGCCTCCTGGATTTACACCATTCTCCTGCCTCAGCCTCCTGAGTAGCTGGGACTACAGGCTCCCGCCACCCCACCTGGCTAGTTTTTTGTATTTTTTTTTTTTAGTAGAGACGGGGTTTCACCGTGTTAGCCAGGATGGTCTTGAACTCCTGACCTCGTGATCCGCCCATCTTGGCCTCCAAAGTGCTGGGATTACAGGCTTGAGCCACTGCGCTCGGCCCAGTTGTGTAAATATTAAATGAGATAATCCATATTTAAAGTACTTAGCTTTGTGCCTGGAATCAGTAAGCACTCAGTAGTATATTTTCATGTGCTGCAAGTAGTTTGTTTCCCATCATGGGTGCCTCCCTAGGTTCTTGTCTCTTCCCTTTTTCTAACTTGTCTGCTGTAAGAAAGTGGGATCCCTGTGCTAGAATGCTACAGAAGCATACAGGAAAATTCCAAAAGAGAGAAACACTTTGTGGGATGAAAGATTATAGAATACCCATGTAGCTGAGAGAGATTCAGATATAAATGGCAATTAAAATCATGTAAGTTGAGCGCCTCTTAAGGAAAGATTCCCACAATTAGCAGGTTAGTACTGCTAGGATGATGAAAAAAAAAAAAAAGTTGGGTGAAACTGAGCCAGGAATTAAGAGAGAAGACACAGGAGTATTTGGGTCAAGGTATAGAGATCCTAAAGGAGATTATCAGAGCATCAAAGAAACATCATCAAAATTTAATCAGGAGGAAGCTAATTGGTTAATTTAACTCAGAAATGGTAAGAAAGTGAGCCAATTAGAAGGGATTAAGGCCGGGCGCAGTGGCTTACATCTGTAATCCCAACATTTTGGGAAGCTGAGATGGCTAGATCACTTGAGGTCAGGAGTTTCAGACCAGCCTGGCCAACATATTGAAACCCTGTCTCTACCTAAAATACCAAAATTAGCTGGGCATGTTGGTGTGGGCCTGTAGTCCCAGCTACTTGGGAGGCTGAGGCAGGAGAATTGCTTGAACCCGGGAGGCGGAGGTTGCACCACTGCACTCCAGCCTGGGCAACAGAGCAAGACTCTGTCTCAAAAAAAAAAAAAAAAAGGGATTAAGGAGGGAGATGAGAGAGAAGAAATAGAGGCAGCAGAAACAGGTAATCGTTAAATGTTAATCAAAGTCTAATAGTAACAAGAGAAAGGCAGGTAGAACAAAATGAAAGTTAACATTTTAGAATTACAAAAACAAGCCAACGCTGAAAACAGACTATTTGGGAGGCAGAAATTGAAGATGTCAGATGAGGTATGGGAGAAGAAAGTGGGCCAGTGAATCACACTGTGTATGTCTTCATCTTTCAATGTCTCATGCAGATGAAATCAAGGTAATTAGAATATCCAGGGTAATCTTGAAAGGGGAGAGAAATGCCCAAAAAGATTTCCAGAAGAGTATATATTTAGAAGTGGCAGAATCCACCTCTTTGACCTGATTCTACTGAGCTGGGCAAGTGGGGGTGAAAGGGCTGTCTTATCTCATATGATTGGAACTGACACTTGTTTGGTTAATTGAAAAAGCCAGTTAAAGCAGAGAATCATAGAATATGATACATACCATAAACTTTTAAACTTAAATCTGTACGTTCATTACCAGCTTTTAAAAAATCAAGGCCTTTTCTTTGACTATGCGTCCCCAGATTGGCTTTCAACTGCAGGTTTCTTATATCCCCGTAAACTGTGCTTTTGCTTAAAGAGGAGTGGGAACTTAGATATTTGCAAAGCAATCTGCATGCAAAACCTTATTGATTTTTATGATTTTCCCCTGAAACTTTTATAATTGTCTTATTCCAACCTAACTTGATAGTAGATGTTTTTAAGCATTTACCTTAAAGTTTCTCCAGAACATTCAATCTAGTTTTATGAGATATATCCATGGACTTTTTTTTTTTTCTTAAAGCTCATCAGCTATTGTTAGTGTTAGTGTATTTTATGCATGGCCCAAGACAATTCTTTTTCCAGTGTGGCCCAGGGAAGCCAAAAGATTGGACACTTCAGATCTAAATAGTAGTTAAGTATTAATGGTGATATGTGAAGAATTGTGGGTAAGTCATGAATCCTGGGACACTGCATATTGGGGAGGGTATGGAAAGAGGAGGGGTGGGTTAGAGAGTACTCCTGATAGCTCACTTCTTCCATAAAGTTGAACAGATTAGATTAGGCCGGGCATGGTGGCTCACGCCTGTAATCCCAGCACTTTGGGAGGCCCAGGCGGGCGGATCACGAGGTCAAGAGATCGACACCATCTGGCCAACATGGTGAAACCCCATCTCTACTAAAAATACAAAAATTAGCCGGGCGTGGTGACAGGCGCCTGTAATCCCAGCTACTCAGGAGGCTGAGGCAGGAGAATCCCTTGAACCCGGGAGGCGGAGGTTGCAGTGAGCCGAGATCACACCACTGCACTCCAGCCTGGTGACAGAGCGAGACTCTCTCAAAAAAAAAAAAAAAGTTGAACAGATCATTTAACCTTGTTTTGTTTGCTCCATCCCTTGGGGGTTCTAGGGTCTCTTGGGATGGTATATGGTGAAAAGCGGACTAGAAGAAAAATCAGACTCCCATGACATCCCTCGGGTCAGTCAGTACCGCCTCGCTGCCCACCTGGGATCAGCCCTGGTTCTTTATTGTGCCAGCTTATGGACCTCGCTCTCACTGCTGCTCCCTCTGCACAAGGTAAGAGTTGTGTGCAAATATGTCTTCAAGACCCTGCTTTCAATTCTTTTGGATATATATATCTAGAAGTAGAATTGCTGGATCATATAGGAGCTGAATATTTTGTCAACATTTTCTATTGGGAAAGGTGAAACCAATTGAAAAATAGATTGGGAGGGAGTACCAACAACAAGAAATATCCCAGTCGCTTTACGTCTGACTCCCACAGGGGATGGTGGATGGCAAAGTGAGGAAGATCAGAACAGAGGTGTTTCTGAACTTCTGGTGTGGACAAGAGCCATGTTGTATTGTTTGTTAAATGGGGACCTGCCAGTTAAGTCTAATAATATAGTAAACCTTAGTGATTTTGTCTGAAGTATTTTTCTGTCTGCTGATTAAAGGAAAATACTAGCTTTTCATTTCATGCTTTGATTTCAAAGCAAAGTATGACATATTTTTGAGACCTTCATTAATAATAGAGGTCTCAAGACACCATACCCTTATAGGACATTTTTTTTGCCTAGAAATTTTTTTTAAATGAGTCTTGGCCAGGGGCAGTGGCTCCCGCCTGTAATCGCAGCACTTTGGGAGGCAGAAGCAGGCATATCACCTGAGGTCAGGAGTTCGAGACTAGTCTGACCAACATGGAGAAACCCATCTCTACTAAAAATACAAAATTAGCCAGGTGTGGTGGCGCATGCCTGTAATTCCAGCTACTTGAGAGGCTGAGGTAGGAGAATTGCTTGAATCCGGAAGGTAGAGGTTGCAGTGAGCCAAGATGGCACCATTGCATTCCAGCCTGGGCAACAAGAGCGAAACTCCATCTCAAAAAAAAAAAAAAAAGAATCTTATATTAGGTATTGAAATCATGGGTTGACCTGAGTAAGCTGTTCCTGGAGAAAAGTTTGAGATGACAGCAGGACTCTTGAGTCGAATCATCCGTTAGGTACTTGGAGCCAGTAGCTAGATTCCAGTAAGGACTGGACATGTTGTCTTGGCAGTCATTCCCACAGAGAAGCCAAATTGGGTTGAAATATTGATATAGTAGACAACCACCGAGTAATTCCACATCTGAAAAATAAGGAATTATTTGAAAGTCTCCTGACTTTCAAAGCCAAACTTCTTTTTTTTTATTTGTTTCTTTATTTATTTATTTGAGATGGAGTCTTGCTGTGTTGCCCAGGCTGGAGTGCAGTGGTGTGACCTCGGCTCCTGCAACCTCCACCTCCCGGGTTCAAGCAATTCTCCTGCCTCAGCCTCCTGAGTAACTGGGACTACAGGTGCACACCACCATGCCTGGCTAATTTTTTTGTATTTTTAGTAGAGACGGGGTTTTGCCATGTTGACTGGGCTGCTCTTGAACTCCTGACCTCAGCTGATCCACCCGCCTTAGCTTCCCAAAGTGCTGGGATTACAGGTGTGAGCCACCGTGCCCGTCAAAGCCAAACTTCTAAAATGAATTCATTTTAATTCAAACTTCTAAAATGAATTCATTTTAATGGATTCATTTTGCCTGCATCTATAGCTGTTGCTTCCTGACAATCTATTCCTTCTTTTCAATCCCTGTAATTATCTTCCTCACCCAACCCAATACATACACACTCTCACATTTACCCACACTTACACATAAACCCACACACTCTTGCTGCTGAAATTGTACTCTTAAAGGTTACTGATGACTTTATCAATTAATTGTTTTTCTGTTTGTTTAGATTCACCTAATTACAAAAAGGATTTGAGATGCTAGCCAATGAGCCATATAGTGCTATGCTGTCCAACACAGTAGCTACTAACTACATATGGCTATTTAAATTTTAATTAATTAAGGCTGGGCACGGTGGCTCACGCCTGTAATCCCAGCACTTTGGGAGGCTGAGATGGGTGGATCATTTGAGGTCAGGAGTTCGAGACCAGCCTGGCCAACATGGTGAAACCCCATCTCTACTAAAAGTTAAAAAATTAGCTAGGTAACAGTGGCACGCGCCTGTAATCCCAGTTACTTGGGAGGCTGAGGCAGGCGAATCACTTGAGCCTGGGAGGTGGAAGTTGCAGTGAGCCAAGATTGCACCACTGCACTCCAGTCTGAGTGACAAAGCGAGAAAAAAAAATTTTTAATTAAATAAAATTAACTTTATTTACATAAGCTTTTTGTTTACTTAAACTTTATATTTAAATAAAATTAATTTTTAATTTAATTTTCAGTCATACTAGCCATGTTTCAAGCTCTTCTTAGGTAGATGATAGAACTTTTCCATCATCACAGAAAGTTCTATTGGACAGTGTTGATAATATAATATGTTAGTAATGATACCTCTTTTCATATAGTAGAGTGTAAGCCATTTGAGGGTAGCATTCTGACGTAACTTCTTTGTGTCTTTATAGTAACCTGTTTATAAAGTTCTTATTCATATTTGATGATTCACTGATTAGTATTAGAAGTTGGTGGTAATAAGAATAAAAACATTTTATCAAAAACACTAAATGCAGGAATCTCTAAGCATTTTATGCAATTCCGATTCTGACTATATTTGCTAAGCACTAATATCACACACATGAAAATCCAGTCCTGATCTTAAGCTACATCCTTTCAACCATGATGAAGCATTGCTTCCTGAATAATGTAAATCATTCAGTTTTTGAACAGATACGTAACGAGTACCTATGTGCCAATCACTAGGCTAAGATTGCTGTAGTAACAAAGATGGCAGTTCCTGCCTTCACAAAACTTGTGGGGTAGAAGGGAAAACAGATGGTGATGTGTAATTATAATAAAATACAGTGCATGTTGGAACAGAATATCTGCCAGGAGTACTTAACTTAGTCTAGGGGTCAGAGAAGATCTGATCTTAATTTGTCACTTGGGTTTGGCCTTGGAGATCTTTGCTGCCTCTCATTGTTCCTGAAACCCAGTTTAACTGAATGATGTTTTTTCTTGTTTAGTTGCCTGAAACCCGTCCACTCCTACGGTTGAGACGATTTGCTCATGGAACAGCAGGTCTGGTGTTCCTTACGGCTCTTTCAGGTAGGACTCAGCTCATCAAAGATGACCTGTTTGCATCGCGCTCTAAGCTGGGACCTCTTGCCTAATGCTTTGCCTCATCCTCCTGCATCTTTATATTTCCTTTTCACATCTGTTTCTCTCATTCCCACTATCTTCACCCTCTGTTTCCTGTTCTTTTCTCTCTTCCAAAAATTCTACTTTACTGTCAATTGAACAAAAATATTGAACATCTACCTAGATCCAGATGGCTTAGGTTCAGATCCTGGCTTCACTACCTGTGAACTATATGACCTTTGCAAGCTCTGTAACCTCTCTGGGCCTTAGAGACCTTATGTGTAAAATGAGATTATGACAACAGTACGACTGCTAAATGTGAAATGTGTAGAATAGTTGTTAGCATGTAGCAAAGGCTACATAAGTGTTAGCTGTTACTATTATATAAACATTATTGTTATCATCACATTACATCAAGATGGGTCAGACAAAAGGCTTGCCCTCAGAGATGGTTGCAGGTGGAGAGTTCATTGGCACAGAGAGACCAACACAGGATTTTTTTCATTGTTTTTTTTGAGACCGAGTCTCACTCTGTTGCCCAGGTTGGAGTGCAGTGGCGTGATCTCAGCTCACTGCAACCTCTGCCTCCCGAGTCCAAGCAATTCTCGTGCTTCAGCCTCCCGAGTAGCTGGGATTACAGGTGCACCACACCACGCACAGCTAATTTTTATACTTTCAGTAGAGAGGGGATTTCACCATGTTGACCAGGCTGGCCTCCAACTTCTGACCTCAGATAATCCACCCGCCTTAGTCTCCCAAAGTCCTGGGATTACAAGTGTGAGCTACCACGCCTGGCCTTTTTCGTTCTTTAAACCACACTTCCACCTCTGCTACTCTCATTTGAGAACTGCACTATCCAGTAGAGGAGTCCGTAGCCTCATGTGGATATTGAAACTTAAATTAATTAAGGTTAAATAAAATTTAAAATGTAGTTCTTCAGTCACACTAGCAATATTTCAGATGCTCCATAGGCACATGTGGCTAGGGGCTAGTATATTGGATGGCACAAATGTAGAATACTTCCACTCTCACAGAAAGTTCTATTGACAGCACTGCTCTGGAATAAAAATATACTGATTCAAACCAATGAGCCACTCAACACTTTTATTTTTGGCAAAGAGCATGAATTTTTACTTCATAAGGGACGTTTTAAAAAAATATGGAGTGGGTTGGGCATGGTAGCTCACACCTGTAATTCCAGCACTTTGGGATGCTGAGGCAGGTGGATTGCTTGAGCCGGGGAGTTCAAGACCAGCCTGGGGAACATGGTAAAACCTCATCTCTACAAAAAATACAAAAATTAGCCGTGTGTGGTGTTGTGTGCCGGTAGTCTCAGCTACTCGGGGCTGAAGCGGGAGGATTGCTTGAGCCCAGGAGGTCGAGGCTGCAGTGAGCCGAGATTGCACTGCTACACTCCAGCCTGGGTGACAGAGCAAGACCTTGACTCAAAAAAAGAAAGAAAGGCCGGGCGCGGTGGCTCATGCCTGTAATCCCAGCACTTTGGGAGGCCGAGGCAGCCGGATCACCTGAGGTTGGGAGCTCGAGACCAGCCTGGTCAATGTGGTGAAAACTTGTCTCTACCAAAGGGCGGGCACCTATAGTCCCAGCTACTCAGGAGGCTGAGGCAGGAGAATCGCATGAACCCTGGTGGCAGAGGTTGCAGTGAGCCGAGATCGTGACACTGCACTCCAGCCTGGGGGACAGAGCCAGACTCCGTCTCAAAAAAAAAAAAAGAAAGAGAAAAGGGAGTGTGACCCAAACATTTCTGGATTTTCTTTGATAATAAATAATAGATCAGACATCCATTAATTCATGAATACCCTCTTTATTTGTTTATCTAGGATTTAGTTTATAAGTTTTGGGATTTTTCTCACTTCCATGTTCAGTCAACAAACATTTATTGAGCATTTGGGGAAGACAGATAATGCACAATAGAAACATAATGTGTTAGATGATATTTAGTGCCGTGAAGAAAAATAAATTAGGGTCAGGAGACAGAAAGTGCGCTAGGGGAGTACCATTTTATATAGGATCATCAAGCGAAATCTCTTTGGTAAGGTGACATCTGAGTGGAAGCTGGGGGAGTAAGGGAGTCAGTCATGCAGACATCTGTGGGAGAGCATTTCTAAAATAAATCAGTAGCACTCAGTGGCGGGGTGAAGAGGGCATCAAAATCACTAAGGGAATTTTTCTAAGATAGTAAGCCTCTCTCCTTCCCCCCACGCCTCTACTGCACTTCTCTAGAGGAAGCAGAATCTTAGGGTGGGAGCAGGTAAGGATGCAGAGATTTGGAGTTTCCATGGTGATTGTGATGTGTCTTCCCTGTTGGAGAACCCGTTGTAGATCTTTCTATTGTTCTCTGACTGTTCCCTTAGTTTAACTTAGGGATAACAGACTTTTTCTATGTCAGAACTAGTATTTGGTCTCTTCTTCCTCTCATTTTAATAAATGCCATTTACCTTGGAATACAGGGGCTTTTGTGGCAGGGCTAGATGCTGGGCTTGTTTACAACTCCTTTCCCAAAATGGGAGAATCCTGGATCCCAGAGGACCTCTTTACCTTCTCCCCCATCCTGAGGAATGTTTTTGAGAATCCCACCATGGTGCAGTTTGATCACCGGATTCTGGTAAGTGTAGCTGGTGGTTACCTGCCAGAGAGCACGGGAGCCTATCATGGGCTTTGGGGTGTCAGTGAAGCACTGATGGCAACACTGACAGGGTAGAGCAGGAACTATACTTTCTGCTCTCTTTGGGAGAAATTTTAGGACCATTTCTCTAATCTTATGTCTTTGTCCTCATTACTCACCCCTGTCCCCCTGACCCCCTACCCCAGCCAAATTCTAGTTTTCAGGACATTGCCAGCTTCTTAAAGTTCGAATGTGCCTTTTACCACTTGGCAAGTGATAACCTCCCTCAATCCTGCACATACCTAGAAAGTCATTTCAGCAGAAATGTGGTTGAGTAGAGAAGAGAATGCAGAGACCATAGTTGCTAAGCACATAGCTCTCGGAGCTAAACCAGAAACTCAAGGAGCCAGGAGCTTCACTAGTACTTTTCATTCTGTTTAAGCTAATATGTTTTGAGGTTCTGCTATGGGCCATTTAAAGATTGGCTTGGAGGCCTGTGTGTGATGAATTGGAGCGGGGAAAGATGAGCACTAAGGAGACTGTGAGAAGCATAGTGCTGCCATGCGATGCCAGGGAGAGTGATGGAGATGGGGCCTACATGGTGGGAGTGGGACTTGAGAAGAATGATGCAATTGAGAGAGAATTTAAAGGAATAGAGGCTGGGCACGGTGGCTCACACCTATAATCCTAGCACTTTGGGCGGTTGAGGCGAGAGGATTGCTTGAGCCCAGGAGTTTGAGACTGCAGCGAGCTGTGATCACGTTACTGCACTCTAGCCTGGGAGAGAGTGAGAGCCTGTCTCTTAAACAATTAAATTTAATTTAAAAATAAGAGCAGTGGGCACAGTGGCTCATGCCTGTAATCCCAGCCCTTTGGGAGGCTAAGGCAAGAGGATTGCTTGAGCCCAAGAGTTCAAGACCAGCCTGGGCAACACAGGGAGACCTCATCTCTACAATAAATAAATAAATAAAGGAAGAGAGTTAATAAGATTGGCTGTCAGGAATGAAGGTGAAGAAAGATCAAGTGAAATTCCAAAGTGTCTTCTGTAGCATGCCTAAAACATGACCTATAGGGATGGGGCCATCGGAATGAGTGTGAAGCTAGAGGTGGGAGGATGTCATCAGATGCAGGCATGTTGAGTGTGAGATGAGAGCAGCACATCCAGAGAGAGGGGGCCAGAGGACTCAGTTGTCCAGTGGGGGCTGGGCTGAAGCATGTTACCTGGTGTGGGCTGAGTCCCCACCTGCACACAGTATCTTAGCATAAGTAAAGCCTGGTTGAAATTGTCATTGTGGACAGCTCTGAAAAGGAAATGATGTGAGATAAATGTAGAAATATGATAGAAAACATTCTCGCTGATACTGTGGGAGAGGAAGGGGACCATTATTGCCAGTCCTGGACCCTTGTTCTGAAGAGATAGGAATGAAAATGAGACTTTAGGTCTTTTTTAGCACCAGCTGGCAGCACCAGCACTTTCTCCACTCACAGTCCAGGAAAATAATAACCCTCATGTGCTGGGGTCAGCCCTGCTTTAAGAATATAGGATTAGAGATACGGTTAGGGATAAGGACGCAAAGAGTGACTTAAAAATGAGAGGACACCCATATTGGCAAGTGGATGAGATCACTGAGAGTGAGGGTGTATGAAGTGGTACATACAACATCTTAGGTGGAGCCCTAGGTGATACCAATGTTTAAGTGGCAAGCAGAAGAGGACGGTGGAAGAGACAGCCTGTGGAGAAGTAATCAGGGTGGGACTGCAGGGAGGTTCTCTGTGACTAGTACAGGAAAGTACTTCATGGTTGCTGAGTGGTTCTAGAGGAAATACATGTAAGGTGAGTAGAAACCTGGCACTTCTATCTAGAATGTGATAGAATCTTTCTTTCCTGCAGGGAATCACTTCAGTCACTGCCATTACAGTGCTCTACTTCCTCTCTCGGAGAATTCCCCTTCCTAGAAGGACCAAGATGGCAGCAGTGACTCTGCTGGCTTTGGCATATACACAGGTATAACCACTTCTTTTTGTTCTGACAGTATCCCCAATACAAAGTTAAAAAAGGGGCCGGGCACAGTGGCTTATGGCTGTAATCCCAGCACTTTGGGAGGCTAGGTGGGCATATCACTTGAGCCAGGAATTTGAGACCAGCCTGGGCACCATGGCAAAACCCCATCTCTACAAAAAAATACAAAAATTAGATGGGCATGGTGGTGTGTGCCTGTAGTCCAAACTACTCGGGAGGCTGAGATGGGAGGATCACCTGAGCCAGGGAGGTTGAGGCTGCAGTGAGTCAAGATCGCACCGCTGCACCCTAGCCTAGACAACAGAGTGAGACCCTGTTAAAAAAAAAAAAAAAAAGAAAGGTGACAGACTAGAAGAAAATATTTTCCATATTTATAATAAATTTAAAAATTAATAACTGGAAAATAAGTAAAGGACATCAATACACAATTACCACAAAAAGAATGATTAATGGCCAGTAAACATGAAAAGCTGTTCAGCTTCACTCATAATCAGAGGAGCAAATTTAAAAAATAAGTACCATTTTGTGCCCATCAAATTGGAAAAAATGAAAAAAAATCAGGTATTGCCATGGGCATAGGAAAATGGATACCTTCAGATATTCTTGGTGAGAGCATGAGTTAGTACAGGTTTTTCCAGAGGGCAATTTGGCAATATCTTTTTTTTTTTTTTTTGGAGACGGAGTCTCACTCTGTCACCCAGGCTGGCAATATCTTTTAAAAGTTAAATGGATAATTCTTTGGCCCAGCAAATGGACTTATTAGTGTCTGTCCTAGAAACAGTCCAATGCACAATGCACAAAGACCTTTTATATGAGAAAATTCATCATAGAATTGTGGTAGTGAAAAATTGGAAACAACCTAAACAGTTAAAAAACTATGGGCTGGGCACAGTGGCTCACGCCTGTAATCCCAGCACTTTGGGAAAGGCTGAGGGGTGGGTGGATTACCTGAGGTCAGGAGTTCGAGACCAGCCTCCTGACATGGCGAAACTCCATCTCAACTAAACAATACAAAAATTAGCTGGGTGTGGTGGCACACACGTGTGATCCTAACTACTCAGGAGGCTGAGGCAGGAGAATTGCTTGAGCCCTGGAGGTAGAGGTTGCAGTGAGCCAAGATCATAGCATTGCACTCCAGCCTGGCAGACAGAGTGAAATTGTGTCTCAAGACAAAACAAAACAAAACAAAACTATGGTATATCCATACTATGCGATACTGCACAGCAGTTTAATAAGATCTCAATACATACTGTATATTGCTAAGTGGAAAAAAGCAAGTGACAAAACAATATGTTTTTTAAAAGCATAAAACTATATATTTCTCTATAAATGTATTAAAGTACAAGTGTGCAGAAACTGGTAACAGTGACTACTCTGGGGAACTGGGATGGAATGAAGGATAATTAAGGGGAATTTTAGGTTTATCAATTTTGTTCGAATTTCTTTCATTGTAAGCATATTTGCTTGTGAAATTAAAAATGTGTGTATTTTAAGTGCTCTGATAGGAGGATGTGGAGGTTTGTGCGTGGTTATCCATGCCTGGTCATTTTCAATGTGGACTTTCAGTTACTGCCTTTCCTATTGCCTTCTTTTCTTTGTGATAGGTGGGCTTGGGCATCAGCACGCTGCTGATGTACGTCCCAACTCCTCTGGCCGCCACTCACCAGTCAGGCTCCTTGGCTTTGCTCACTGGTGCTCTTTGGCTGATGAGTGAACTCCGAAGAGTCCCAAAATGATTCTTAGAGGACCAGCTTCTTGGGACTGTGACTGCTTTTGAGAACTCTTCAGAGATCATGAGAACTTGGGCTTTTCTACGAGATGACGTTGACATACCCAGTGGTTTCCAAATGGTCAACTTACTTAAAAATCTTTTCCTGTTTTGAGATAGTCACTGGATCAAGAATGCATTAAGTGTGGTTACCCTAAAGGTTCCCTTTAAATCTGCTTTTCATGTTGAAAATTGGTGTTAATGTAGAGAAAGAAATGTCTGCCATTTACTGCCTAACAGGCTTTGTGTCAGGTTTTTCAGTGTTGGCAAGCTCTTCGTTCTACATGGATGATTTCTGTCTCCTTGTTCTCCTGAGTCCTTAATTCTGCCTAAATAGAATTTCTTTATGATCTTAAGTTTACTTCCATTAGGTGAAGATTGAAAGGATAGGATGGACATACCCAAAGTAAGCCAGCTGGTCTTCAGCAAAAAAAAAAAAAGCTAATGTCTTCTAATATCCTGATTTTCAGAAATGGGGAAATTGCAGATTTTGACAAGCTTAATGTGTATATGTAGCAAAATGGTTTGTAAGTACTTGGAAAAGGAGGTAATCGCCAAATAGTTCCCTTTTTTTTTTTTTTTTTTTTTTTTTTCGAGACAGTTTCACTCTTGTTGCCCAGGCTGGAGTGCGGTGGTGTGATCTCAGCTCACTCTGCAACTTCCACCTCCCAGGTTCAAGCGATTCTCGTGCCTCAGCCTCCCAAGTAGCTGGGACTACAGGCACAAGTCACTATGCCTGGCTAATTTTGTATTTTTAGTAGAGAAGGGGTTTCACCATGTTGGCCAGGCTGGTCTTAAACTCCTGACCTCAGGTAATCTGCCCACCTCTGTTGCTGGAAGTCAGGGACCCCAAACGGAGGGACCGGCTGAAGCTGCGGCAGAAGAACATAAATTGTGAAGATTTCATGGACGTTTATTAGTTCCCCAAATTAATACTTTTATAATTTCTTACGCCTGTCTTTACTGCAGTCTCTGAACATCAATTGTGAAGATTTCGTGGACACTTATCACTTCCCCAGTCAATACCTTTGTGATTTCCTATGCCTGTCTTTACTTTAATCTCTTAATCCCATCATCTTCATAAGCTGAGTAGGATGTATATTGCCTCAGGACCCTGTGATGATTGCGTTAACTGCACAAATTGTTTGTAGAGCATGTGTGTTTGAACAGTATGAAATCTGGGCACCTTGAAAAAAAGAACAGGATAACAGCAATGTTCAGGGAACAAGGGAGATAAGACTTTGGACTCTGACTGCCAGTGAGCCGACAGAACAGAGCCATATTTCTCTTCTTTCAAAGGCACATAGGAGAAATATCGCTGAATTCTTTTTCTCAGCAAGGAACATCCCCGAGAAAGAGAATGCGCCCTGAGGGTAGGTCTATAAACAGCCACCTGGGAGGCGGCCGTCTTTTATGGTCAAGGGATGAGATAAGCCCCAGTCTCCTGTAGTCATCCCAGGCTTATCAGGATGAGGAAATTCCCACCTAATAAATTTTGGTCAGACAGGTTGTCTGCTCTCAAACCCTGTCTCCTGATAAGATGTTATCAATGACAGTGCATGCCGAAACTTCATTAGCAATTTTAATTTCGCCCCATCCTGTGGTCCTGTGATCTCGCCCTGCCTCCACTTGCTTTGTGATATTTTATTACCTTGTGAAGCATGTGATCTCTGTGATCCACACCCTATTCATGCACTCCCTCGCCTTTTGAAAATCACTAATAAAAACTTGCTGGTTTTATGGCGTGGGGAGCATCATGGAACCTGCTGACATGTGATGTCTCCCCCAGACATCCAGCTTTAAAATTTCTCTCTTCTGTACTCTTTCCCTTTATTTCTCAAACCAGCCTAGACACTTAGGGAAATAGAAAAGAACCCACGTTAACTATCAGGGTGGGTTCCCCTGATACACCTCGGCCTCCCAAAGTGCTGAGATTCCAGGCATGGGCCACCGCTCCCAGCTAGTTCCTCTTTTGATAAGGATGTTAACATTACAAGGTCAGAGAGAGGAATGGAATTGACAGTATAAATTGGTTCCTGAGAGGGTTTCCTAACAACTTTGTAATAAGAAAAATGTAATAAGAAAAATATGGCCTTGATGGTGTAGTACATGGACATCTATTCAGATATTTAAACAAATTGTTGACTGCTGAATTAATGTGATTTTGGTCTCTATTGATATTTCATAGGGCTGTGTCTTATTTAACTTTATTTTTAAAATCAGTGATTTGGATGAAGGTATCAGGAACATCTGATTTGAGGATGGAGCAACCCAATATTGCTAATATAATAGATGACAGTGGCAACTGAAAACAGTCCCAGAGTGACGCCATCGAGAAGAAATTAAACAGATTAGAAATATAACATACTCATTCAAATTAAATAAGTTGTAGAAGTTTGGGCTGAAGAAACCTGGCCTTATATCATTTCATATAAAAAAGTGTTGAGGATTTCAGTTGTCCTCAGGTTCAATATGAACCAACTAGTATTCATATTGTTATTATATAACACAGAAAAATTAGTGGTACTTCAGGTTTTATCAGTAGAAGTGTCACAGCCATAGCCAGAATACCCCTAACATGTTGCATTTCACTCTGGGTACTAAATTTAAGCAAGATATTGATGGCCACTAAGTGTGTATCCAGAAGAAGAGACCAGAATGGTGATGAGTCCAGAACTCCTATCACACAGGGAATAGTTGAAGGAACTGGGGATATTTAACTGGAGAAGAGAACATCTGGGGAGAGAGCAAGATTCCTGTCCTTGAGAAGTTGAAGCTGTCTCATGTAAAAGAGGGAATGAGCTTCCATTGTGCTGCAGACCTGGCAGCAATGGGTAAAAGTTGCAGGAAGTTAGTTTTAGTTCTGTAGAAGGCAAGAGTAGGGTAGACAAATCAAATGCTCTGGGGTCAGGCTGGTGGAGACAGTAACACTGGTGAGCAGGTGCCCCAGCTCAGACTAAACTACTGAGCTTTGGTCTGTTGCTGCTGCTCTACAGGTCCAGGGTTGTTAGATTTCTGGGTTTTTGTTGTGCTTTTTGAAATAAGGAAAATAAGTTTATCTTAAATTTAGTTTTCCTTGGATATACCTAGATTCCATACAGTGACAAGATAAATACAAAGGGAGAACATCTGGATTTCATCCTTGACCTCATTTACAAAGCAAAAAGAGATGCTGGATTCAGATATAAATGTTAATTTTACAGTGTTTAAGGTACCAAATATTCTTTTTTTTTTTTTAAAGAAGCCACATATCTATATTTTTCTGTGAAAGTTTTCAATTAAGTGTTGGGAACTAATTTCAAGATTTTAAAAAATGTTATGCAGGCTTAACATGTCTGAGAGCCATAAATGACCTAACGTTTTCCATTTTTAATCTCTGAATTAGGTGATCTCAGTTCTCTTTCAACTGCAGTACTCTGGAAGTTTCTGTGTGACCTGTAGTGTACCATTCTCAGGTAGTGATATGGTTTGGATGTTTTGTCCCCTCCAAATCTCATGTTCAAAGTGTGACATTCAGTGTTAGAGGTGGGCCTAGTGGGAGGTATTTGGTTCATGGGGGCTGACCCCTTATGCATGACTTCATGCCATCCCCATAGTAATGAGTGAGTTCTCACTCTGGTTGTTTACGCAACAGCTGGTTGTTCAAAAGAGCCTGGAACTTCCTTCTCTCTCTCTTGCTGTCTCTCACCATGCGACACACTGGCTCCCCTTCCCCTTCCGCCATGATTGTAAGCTTCCTGAGGGTCTCACCAGAAGCAGATGCCAGCGCCATACTTCCTATACAGTTCTATGCAGAACTGTGAGCCAAATAAATCTCTTTTCTTTATAAAAATTGTCAGGTATTTCCTTATAGCAACGCAAGCAGACTAACACAGGTGATTCTTAGCAAAACAGTTTGTCAATTTTTCATAAATCCTGGACCCTGGGTGGGCTTATGCTATTGCCTAGAAGAAATTCCCAACTTCTCTTATTTGAATCTTAGAAAAATCCCAAAACCCAAGCCTCATCTAAGACCAATTAAGTCACAATCCCTGGAGGCAGTAAAAGGCATATTTTTGAAGTTCCCCAGGTGATTCAAACGTGCAGAAAAGTCTAGGGACCACCGGCTTAGGTCCTAATAGCCTAGTTACCTTAGAAAGTTCTTACTAGCTTATTCCCATTCCCTTCTAATATCCACCCCACCTTATCATTTGATCTGCTCTGTTGATCCTTAGTATGTTAGTAGGATATGGTGTCTTCTGGATAGAATCCTTCAAAGAAAGGGAACTGTATTTCTGAGGCAAGTTCCCACACTATCCTCTCCTGATCCTCAAACCCAGGTTCTCCTTAGTTAATAACTGAGTCAGCAGAGGGCAGTATGACCCAACCCAAAGAACCATATATTAATGCTTCTACAGTTCCCTCCAAGGAAGTAGCAACTTGTAAGTTAAGGTTTCAGATGTTTTACTTCATTTTTCTTTTATTACAGATGATGAATATATTTGGAAAAACAACTGGTTGCATTTAGCTATATACCTGTATTATGCCATGTGTGAGCTTCCCGTGAATGATAATTATCTTAGTTATTTTTTTTTGTTTATGTTATTCCCAGCACTCCCAGTCACATATCAGATATTGAATTAGTGAATGCATGAATGGAAAATTGATAATTACAGATTGATGTCCCAAATACCTTTTTCAAAAAAAAAAGTCACGTACCTATAGGATTAAATAGATCTCCCTTAATATTTTCAAAGGTCTCTCTGCACTTATGCCCATTGTTTTTAAAACATAAAGGAAATTAAAACACATGGCTTTCTTAATCAATCTAGAATTTTTTGTCTATAACTTAGACTGACAAATTCTGTTGTAGCAGGGGTAATGATTAGCAACTCCATAAAGCAATGTTGGTTGCAGAGAACAACACTGATGATCATGATTTTAGGATAACCGATTCATCTACAGCTACCCTTGTGGTCCTGGGATAAATGGTGGGTTATATGTCAGCATATGTAACACATATACTCATGTCCCTGCATAAGGGACAATGCATTACCTCTCTAACACGCATCACACATTTTCCTCAACACTGACTTAAAATGTTTGTCAGTGAGAATTTTAAGAATTCAAAATTCAAGAAAATTATTGTTTGATGTGAAGCAGTAGAAAAACATAGAGTCTTAACAGCTCCCCAAAGCAATGTACTACAGGCAGCCTTTGGTTTTTTAAAGTGTGCAGTGTCTAGTTGTGGATCATAATGAAAAGATGTCTTTCACCACACTCCGCAGAGGCCATTGATCAAGGTAGAAATAAAGGGGGAGACATGGCATGTACTTCAGGACTTCAACTAAAGGGGAACTGTGGAATGAGAATTTCAAATACAACATAGTAACTGAAATACTAGAAACCAAAGTGTGTGTCTGGGATCCCTTCTTGCAGAAGCTAATAAGGGGCAGTCTTCACCAGCAGCAAGTGCTCTGTAGGAGGGGCCGCTTAGGAAAGGACCAGGGCTGCCTTGGAGTGGAGAAGGAGTGGGCCACCAGAGGGTATACAGTGGCTGCCCTACTTTAAAAGAAGAGGCTCAGAAGCAGACATGTCTTTATGCTAGCCTGAAGTCATGCATATGTGGCTATACATAGCCTGTGATTCAGAAAATTTTTCAACTTTGGTGTTCATAAACATGGAAGGAATGATAGATTACATTTTAAAAGTGAAAGCCCTTGTAGTATGAGTAATGATTCAGTTTTATTAATAAAAGGATCTCCTTATTGCTCACATTTTCAGAAAAACAAAATGGTCAACTGGTGTGTTGTTCCTTCCCTGTCCCTCTAATAACAGTACTGACAAACTGGAAAATCATGAAATATTAGAGCAAAAGAGAAATGTGTACTAACACAAGAGAAGTCTGTTAGGATATAAGTAAGATAAAGTAGACAGAGTAGGCTTAAAATGAAGCTTGAACAAACCATCTGCGGAAACAGAAAACAGGGTAGATGGGACACCCAAACAGGGTGTCACAGCTTTCCAACTTAGATCCAGGGTTATGAGAGAGTGAGCCAAGAACACAACCTAAAAGTTTTCAATTTGAGGTATATTTACTGCTTGCTATTCTATATATTAATCAAAATATTATTGCTAATAATCCTGTTGTTATTAATCACAACTTTTGGTTTTGAGTCGTAGTTTTTAACAGCAATATTTTTTGTAACACCAGCAAAATTCTCACAAGTTTGACAGAGCCTATTGCCCCAGGGGCTGGACTCTGGCGCTAGCATCCCTAAGAGACTAATATGGGAGAATTTGAAACATCTGCTATTTGTACCATAATTCTTATTCCCAATCAACATTACACTACATACCACAGCAAAAAGGACAATTAGATACTAGTTTTGAATTAATTTGAAAAGTTCAAAGACAACAAAAAGAAACAGCCCTCTGTTTCTGTAACAGAGTCTGGAAACTGCCCAAGAATTACAATGAAGTTCTTTAATGAGGCAGATGTAATAGGCATTTAACCTTCATCTAGGCTGTAGTCATCTAATGAATTGCTTGGATGTTGTAGTAAAGGAAATTGTATAAAATTGTTATAAAAAGATGTATAAAATTTAAAAGTACAAAAAGAAATACAGGAACTAGAATAGATGTAGTGAAAACTTGGCACTATCTCTAACAAAGTATTTTTTTCAAAGTTGATTCCTAAATGTGAGCAAAGCAGTCATAAATGAATGTCAGAAGCAATCATAAAGATTGGGCATGGTTAGTGGTGGCCAGCTGTTTTATAAAGAATAGATTCTGTTTATACTTGCAGAAATATTCTGTTAATGAGCATTTCATTGTAGCTGACAAAGTAGTTGGCGTATCTGTGTTACACAGAAACCCGGGGCCTAGAAGGCCAGTCACTATGACTTTGCACATATTACAACTGCTCTAGGCCTCAGTTTCATCACCCATATAAATCAAGGGGGTTGACCAGAAGACCTTTAAAATCCCAGCTTTGAAACTCTTCTGAAATTTATTGTGATTGCTATTAGAAACTCCATTCCCACCAACCTTATCATCAGGGGTTATGGATAAAATAGGAGGCTCTTTTGGGCAGCCTGGTCTTCTAAACCAAAGGACAAAATGCTCTTCCCAAAATCAAGATTTTTTTACCTTGTCTTCTGCCTTTAGTTTCTAATCTTGTCTAGCCACTTTGTTTGATAGATGAGAACCAAACCAGAGATGGCAAGTGACTGGCCTGAGGTACCAGAGCTAGTAAATGACAAAGCCAGAACTAGAATCCAGGTCTGCTATTCGTTAAGCCTACTGTTCTTTCCCTTAAGTGATACCACTCACTTGTCTTTCATCCCTGACAAAAAGCAGAACATAAAACTGTGAGAAGCATCTGTTTAGATGATACCAGTGAGAAGTATAAATTATTTCAAAAATTTAAATATGGATGTGATAATAAATGTTAATGTCTAAAAAGACCATTAGCAAGTGCATGGTAGACATTTTTCAGCAATCACGGGCCATGATCTTGAAGTTAAAGGAATCTCTTAGGATGAGGAGGGGGTGGGGCAGGATACTTTGAAAGACATTTGGAGAATAAATAGAAGATTGGTGGAAAGTAATGAAAATTTCCCAGACCAGAATAGACACTGTGGACTAACAGAGCAGGGAGGGAAAGAGGAGGGCACGGGTTGAAGAACTATCTGTTAGGTACTATACTCACCACCTGGTGATGGGATCTGTACCCCAAACGTCAGCATCACTCAACATACTCATGTAACAAACCTGCACTTGTATCCCCTGAATTTGTTCCTTCGTGTGGGAACAAAAGTTTCCCAGATTAAGGAAATTCAAGGAGCTAAAGTACAGAGAGAAAAAATGGTATAATTTGGCTTAGAGTTAACTGCAACTTAAGTGAATGAAATGCCACATAAATGGGTATTTTACATATTTTCATTATGTTCTTGTGACAAGAATTTTGGGGAAAGTGATGGATTGTGCTGTCACAAGACTAAAAAGCATCACTACAAGCCACTGACTCCTATTTTGATATTTGTGACCTGTCTCAGTAATAACAAGAGTACGAAAACAGTTCAGGTTCATTGTCTCTGTTAAAACAAGAGTGGTTGGTAAGATTCAAAGGAACCAGTGGAATGTGAATTTTATGACACCATAATTATCTTCATGGGAGAACCACCAAAGTGCAGAAATGCAAATAGAAGAGAAATCTTTAAAAACCAAAGGGTATGGCAAGATAGATTTCTGCTCCTATAAGCAAATTATTTTATTATAAGGAAGCAATATATTTAAGTAATTGGCCCTCAGCAAGGAATAAGTGGCTTTTGTTAGTAGCTATTGAGATTTCATTTAAAATCTATTAATTGGGAGAATAGAAGAAACAAAGGAGCCAATACCAACAGTAACTATTCAGTTCTCTTGAGGGATATGATAAAATTTTCCTTCAGTACTGTGGAACTCCTGGAAGCCTTGCTCATGGTAATAAAGATAAGCCTAGATCCTATAATATTAAAATAATGAACAGGATATAACACATTAAACACTCCAAGACAATAAGAAATACATATATATTGAAAAAGTGATAAATATAGGTATCCTGAGATTCTCAACTATAAAAAGAACAGAGTAATATCAGTTTGAATAATACACATAAAATCCTTAAGAGTGTCTGGTACACAACAAAGGTTTAACAAATAATGGCTATTATTACAGCCAGGATGAAGAATACTAAGAGCTTTCAAATTAGACCAATCACTACTTCCCTGTTTCAAGTTCATTTTTAGTACATGAGTATGATCATTGTTAGCCAGTTAAGTAGCTTCTGATTAGATCATTGATTAGATCTCACAAGAAAACCACAGATAGTATATTGAAACCAAGATTAGGGCAAAAGAAAATGTTACCTGAGTAGGCAATGGCTAGCTAAAACATATTTTGACATTATTAAGCAGTGTTCATAAGGTTCATGGAGCACAGATAATAAAAGAAAATCAAATCAATGTAGAAGTCTTAAAAACCAAAGGAAATAGATATGAAAGAAGCCCTAATGAAAGGTAAGATATTTCCAAAGGAAACAGAGGCCAGGTGCAGTAGTTTATGCCTGTAATCCCAGCACTCTGGGAGGCCGAGGCAGGAGGATTGCTTGAGCCCAAGAGTTTGAGACCAGCCTAGACAACATAGTGAGACTCCATCTCTAAAAAATAAAAATAAAAAATTAGCTGAGTGTGGTGGCGCACACCTGTAGTCCCAGCTACTCAGGAGTCTGAGGTGGGAGGACTACTTGAGCCCAGGAGGTTGAGGCTGCAGCGAGCCATGATATTGCACCACTGCACTCCAGCCTGGGTGACAGCGTGAGGCCCTGTCTCCAAGGAAAAAAAAGGAACAGAGTCTTTGCATGTTTAGTCCATGTTTATCTAATTTTAAAACTATGTAAGACTGGTTATCTTCTTATTCCAACCAAGGGTCAGTATACTTATTTTTATCTTAGTTTATTTCTAGGATGATCTTAATTTCTTTTTCCCTGTTTTATGCAGCATTTAATTCCTTTCTGTTCCCAGTATGAAATTTATTTTTGAAGAATTCTACTTTTTTTTCTTCAAAACCAGGGACCTTTTCCCCTATTAATCTAATCTCAGAAATCAAAGGTGACAAAAAAGAAAATGCTCCCACCCCTGGGAGCATATTCGTGGACAGGACATTCAAGGCTACATGTAGGAAAGGGTAAAACATAAGAAAGATTCCATATGGACCCCGATGAAGAGAAATCCTCATGCAATTTAATGGCTAAATGTGGAGGAGAAGCAAAACTCTGGAAGGGTAGTGGGTGAATGGCTTTTCCTCTCGCTTCATTAATGGAAGGGCTGTTTGTGACTGAGCAGTCTCTTAATAGAGGTTCTGAAAGTTGCTAGATGGCTTATTAACAGATGGTCTATTCCAAAGTTTAGAATTTGCTCCCTTTCAGACATTCCAAGAGTCAGAAATTGAGAAAACTTCTATTTCTCAGAAATAATTAATAAGAACTTTGATTTTATTGCCTTTGCCCACTCTCCTGATTCTTCCCCTTTTCTTTAAAAACAACTCAAATACATTCCCCAAACTACATACTGATTTTAGCAGTGAAATAAAAGAACTCTCTTTGTATCTTCTTGTTTAAGGGCTCACAAAAACAGGCCTAGGGAACAGTGACCTAAAATCAGACAAATCCAGGTTCCCAGTCCCCATCACAGTTTCTCCATCCTGCTAACACACTTAAGGCTCAAAAAGCAAAATTAATGCCCAAACAGCCTGTGAGGCACATAAAAATGGAAAAATTTTCTATCCTTGTCATACCAGACATCAGATAAGATACTAAAATCTTCCACAGACCATTCATTTAGTAGGGGTTCTAACCTTTAAAATCATGTAAAACATCATCAACACTATGACAACGATCTTGGATCACACCCATGATGGCTTCTTTGTCAAGTAAGCAAGGAAGTTAATATCATTTTGGTGCCTGGAAATTCCTGTGTGGTCCATTGAACTGCAAAGATCTTGGATCCCTATTAAAGGCTGTGGATCTCCACATAAATGATATCTCTGTTACAGAGAAAGAAGGGGCTGCTGCACTTGCTAGAATGTCTCTGGCTTTGTATCAGATGCTACAAGTTTCATTTCAACCAGGCTTCCAGTGTGCCCAATGCCAAACTTCATGCTTTAGCAAGGGAAGAAAAGGTGAGATTTCAGGAACACACCAGACCTCTCAGAAGAAGGAGTCGAAGCCTGCTTCACTTGGGCAAAGCTTGGTCCCCCATATTAGCACCAATCTCCTGTCATTTAGTTCCTCACAGATTAAATTATAGCTTCTCTCAGAGAAGACCTGGGTACTGAGAAGGAATTATGGTAGAAAGTGAAGTAGAAATTCCAAGGGCAAATATCTACAAGGTCAGGCATCACAGCATCTGAGGCCATATAAGAAAGTGGAGGAATTCAATGAGCAGCAACTTGGGGGTGCTCAAGCTTCTCTAGTCCTGGTCCAGCCTCACGGCCCCACCTGTACTCCCATCATGGGCACCACCTCTTCAAGCCACAGCAAGTCCAATGGAGCTGAGGCTCGTGTTTGTCGGTGGTGAATTCGCCGTAGCCGCAAAAGGTATAGGACGATGGCCAGTAGCACCACCAGGATACAGGCAAAGAAGAGATAGTGGTTGTATACAAAGGAGAGACGGAACCAGCTACCATGGGCTTGTCGGACACCTTCCTGCCGAAGATCCCTAGGGAAGAAATAAGAATTTGTAGGTGGAAAAAAATTAAGTTTCAGAGGGAGACATTTACTCTGATTTGAAAGGCCCAGTAGTGTTATCACGTTTATTCCATCCACATAAACATTTTATGACACCAGCTCCACAGAGCAGGCAAAACTGAAGAACATCCCCCGCCCCAGGAGCCCTTCTGTGTCTTCCTTCCCATGGCCTCCAGAAGGGACCTCCAGGCTTACACCCTCCAGAATCTAAGCCAAGATGGGAAGGCCTTTGAAACCAAAGCCCAAAAAATGAACAGAAAGGCTAGATTGGTCACCTGTAACATAAGTCTTAAAATATGGTTATAAATACAGTACTAATGAGAATAGGGGATCCCCTGAATCCAATAAAGAAATCAGAGTGTGTCTAAATCCTTTTTTAAAAGTTGGTATGCAGCCAAGTGCAGTGGCACATGCCTATAGTCAAAGTACTTTGGGAGGCCAGGCCAGGAGAATTGCTTGAAGCCAGGAGTTCAAAACCAGCCTGGTCAACATAACAAGACCCCATGTCTGCAAAAGAAATATTTAAAAATTAGCTGGGCATGGTGGCGAGCACCTGTACTCCCAGTTCCTCAGAAGGCTGAGGCGGGAGAATCACTTGAGCCCAGGAGTTCAAGGTTGCAATGAGCTATGAACACAGCACTGCCACCACACACAGCCTGGGCGACAGAGCAAGACCCTGTCTCAAAAAAAAAAAAAAAAAAAAAAAAAAAAAAAAAAAAAATTAAAAATAAAGGAACTATGTTTTCCCTAGGATCTAGGATATATCTAGATAAAGCTGTTACCTGATCAACTGTATGACAAAAATAAGGCAACATGAAAACCAAGTGCAATGGTCCACCTCGCTAGAACAGAATCCACTCTTCAGCGGTCCAGATCCCACATCTAGTTCTGTCTGGTTTGACCTGCAGTGTTCTTCTAGAATGTGAATCTCTAAACTGAAAGACTTCATAAAAAATATGGATGTATGCCTTTTCTGCACAGATGAGAACTGGCAAATGCTGGGACGGTGCTTGTGCGTGACAGTAACCAGCCTGTTAACCGGGGTACATGCTCCAGTTGTGGGCAACCCCCACCTAGCCCACTTCCCTCACTGCTATCACCTGCCTGGCTTCTGATGGTATTGAGTTTAGAGGAATAGACATCAAAGATACAAAATTCATCTGAGTTTCTCTGAAATAGTCCAGGGTACAGAGTACCTAAAAATTGTCCCAAATATCTTGCAGTACATAAAGGTAAGGCATCAGGCTACCAGTTTGATGAAAGTAGCCCCACTAAAAACATCTCACATCCTTTATTCTAATTCTGACCCACCAAAAAGCCTTCTAAGTCAATGACACAGTGTCTGGAGTGCCTCCCTACGTTATGAAAGATTGCTCTAGACATCCCACCCCTGTTCTTTTGTCAGATGTGTTTTCCAGGGTAACCCAAGAATGACATTTTAGCTTGTCAGTTTCTTGGAAGTGATTAGTAAGAGTTCAGTCCTAAAGACTGATTTGTTGTGGGTAAACAAATAAAGCTGGATTTCTGAAACAGCAAAGCTGAGTAACAGACTCCAGACCAGTAATGCTCAACCTTCTTTCTGTTCGAGCATGCCTGGTAGTAATAGTGGCTCACGTGGAAGTAAAGGAGTTTGTTTTTGTGAGGAGGTAGGGAGGAAGGTCATTTAAGACCTATTCTAAGCTGGTTAAAATAAATAAACTGATTCTGAGGCATCAACTGATATCCTCTGAGTTCAAGATACCAGATTAGTGAGTCTTACTTTACCTGAGTGGTAAGAATCGTGTTTTATATAGAATGGCTCCCAGCGTCCACTGAACCTCTCGGTCATACACCAGCTGGGCTGTCCGCAGGTTTGGGTAGTCATAGGGAAAGTGGAATCCTTCATGTAAGACTTGGTACATCCAAGCTGATTTAAAACACTGGTATCTGTGTGACAAAAATAATTAAATTTTAAAAAAAGAGAAAAGAATTCTAATACTTTCCTTTGCAATAAGCCACTGTGTATTCCCACCAGTTATTAAAAGACCTACCTCCTCCCGTTTCACCTTCCTCACCTCTAAGTGGGTTATTTCTAAGTCAGCCTGCTTATCTTGTGTTTACCTCAAAGGCAGTAATGATACTGTGGCTGTGTTCTTTTTCTTTAAGAGTCCCTATCTTCAGAGAGCATATTGAAATATCTACAGATGTAATTATATGATGTTTGGGATTTGCTTCGAAACAACCCAGTTGTAGTAAGAGGGGGATTGTGGGTGGGAAAACAGATAAAAACAAAGATAGGCCAGGAGCCGATAACTGTTAGTAGGAAAGCAGGGTGACAGGTTCACAGGAGTTGATTACACTCTTCTAGTTTTATTTATGTTAAACAATTTTTATTTTTTATTCTATTATTATTATTTTTTTGAGACAGAGTCTCCCTCTGTCACCCAGGCTGGAGTACAGTGGCATGATCTCGGCTCACTACAACCTCCACCTCCTGAGCTCAAGCAATTCTCCCTGCCTCAGCCTCCCAAGTAGCTGCAATTACAGGCACCTGCCACCATGCCCAGCTAATTTTTGTATTTTTAGAGGAGATGGGGTTTTGCCATGTTGGCCAGGCTGGTCTTGAACTCCTGACCTCAGGTGATCCACCCGCCTCAGCCTCCCAAAGTGCTAGGATTACAGGCATGAACCATGCCCGGCAATGTTAAACAATTTTTAACTAAAATATTTAAAAATGAAAGGACCAATGAACCATACTGGCAAAATGTTATTTGCTGAAGCTCTGTGATAGTTACATGAGGGTTTATGTTGCTATTCTCTCTGCTGTTCTATATATTTGATATTATCTATAATACAAAGTTTAAAAAAAATCATCACTTTTGGCCGGGCCCGGTGGCTCATGCCTGTAATTCTAGCACTCTGAGAGGGTGAGGCAGGCGGATCACTTGAGCTCAGGAGTTCAAGACCAGCCTGGCAATCCTGCAAAACCCTGTCTCTACAAAAAATACAAAAATTGGCCAAGCATGGTGGCACGTGCCTATAGTCCCAGCTACTTGGGGGGCTGAGGCAGGAGAATCACTGGAACCTAGGAGGTGGAGGTTGCAGTGAGCTAAGATTGTGCCACTGCACTCCAGCCTGGGCGACAAAGTGAGACCCTGTCTCAAAAAAAAAAAAAAAAAAAATCACTTTTGATGTCAAATCACTTGATGAGAACTCTGTTTGGTAAGCACTGATTTCCTCTGGCTTTGCTATAATAGGCTCATTATTTTGGCCCCTATCCCTTGGAAAATCAAATCTGGAATAATCAAATGCTCCCTCAACATGAAATCTAATCTGCATTATTGCTCACTCTCTCTCCATTACAATCTGCCATCTAGATTTTAAGGCCACATCTAAGGAGGAAAGGGAAGTGACTTACTTGAGTCGATGCTCATCTGCATGTGATGAAAAGAGGCCATTCTTGAATCTCTGAGTTAGTACTGACCAAGCCATGCCACAGTAATCCTGGATCAACCACAGAAATAGTTCAACATAAATTTGGAGGCAAACTCTCTACCTTCCCCACAGTCACAGCTGTTCCATTTCTAAAGTTACTTGTGGGCTACTAGCTGACAAAGGAAAACAGAAACGGCATATTCACTCACTAAACACTGTGCCATACCCCTGTTTATTCCATCATCCCATGTCTAGCACCAAGCCAGCCTGATGTGGTTTCTGAGCCTCTTAGGCTTCAGAGGGGATGAGGTTAGGACTAACAAATAGCAACATCAAAAGCCAAAGATAGTTTCATCCTACTCCACATAGGACTGACATGAGCAGGGAGAGCAGATGGAAGAGGATGGTTAGAAACCTGTCATTGGCCTCCCTCAGTGTTGTAATTCTCACCAAAAGAATCATTCCTTTTGGTTTGTTCAGTGAACTAACATTTACTGAATGTCTCCTATGTGTCAGGTGCTGTTCTAGATGTCAGGGAATCATGCAGTAAATAAAACACAAAAATTCCTGTCCTCAGGAAGCTTACATTCTAGTGGTAGGAGACAGACAATAAACACACACACACACACACACACACACACACACACAGTACGCTGGATAACATAAATGCTCAGGGAAAAATAAAGCAGGAAAGGGCAACAGGTAATATGGGGAGCGTTGTCATTTTGGATAGATTTTGGATAGAGTGGTCCCAGAAGGTGGCTCTGGGAAGATAACGTTTGAGTCAAAGTTAAAAAGGTAAGGGAACAGAATCGCTCTTTTACCTGGAAAAGATAACATATTAAGCCACTAGCCATGTTGGCAAGCAATAACTTGAGCCTTTTGGTGTTCAAGGGAATAGAATTTGAAGAAGTTTTGAGATAAGAGAGTCAGGCCATGGATAGTTAGGGAACTCTGGGCTCCAGAAAAAAAGGGAGCATGAAGGTCTTCCTGGAGGCTGGAGAGAAAGGAGCAAATACAAACCAGGTATCCCACAATATTTCTTAAGGACTGTCTTTTGGGAACAGAATGGTACAGATACTGCAGATATTATTCTGCTGGAAGCCTTACACTAAGAGAACCCTAGAGAATTGTAAGAAAGAAAGAAAGGAAGGCAGGGAATAAGGAAGGAAGGGAGGGAGGGAAATATGAGGAGAGGCTGGGTGCGGTGATTCACGCCTGTAATTTCAGCACTTTGGGAGGCCAAGGTGGGCAGATCACCTGAGGCTAGGGGTTCGAGACCAGCCTGGCCAACATGGCAAAACCCCATCTCTATTAAAAATACAAAAATTAGCCAGGTATGGCGGTGGGCATCTGTAATCCCAGCTATTCAGGAGGCTGAGGCAGGAGAATCACTTGAACCCGGAAGGCAGAGGTTGCAGTGATCTGAGATCGTGCCACTGCACTCCAGCCTGGGCTACAGAGCAAGACTCCATCTCAAGAAAAAAAAAAAAGAAATATAAGGACAGATTCTCCCATTAGTTTATCTGATGAAAAACATAGAGATACACAACAATTCAAAGAGATGGCCCTAAATTAAGCAGAAAATGATAGAAAGCTGGCTAAACTTTTATCTGTCCAGGTAACCAATGATTTAAGCTTATACGATGCTTAAGTCCTATATATGCTCAAAGCAAATTTTTACTCCTTCTCTATTTTAAATCTAAACAAACTTCCATCATCATTGCTTTTTACAACATCTGATATTCCCAGGGAACCCATACCACTCTAGCCTCTTAATACCTCAAACCAAAAGAAAGATGGACTTGCCTCTCTGGGTGATATCATCTCCAAAAGCACATTACAACAGAGAATAGCTAGCAAGGGGAAAAATACTGGAGGTGACATTTCTTGGGCATAAACATTAAATAAGATTATTGGAAAGCTGGAAGAAAAGCCATTAGCCAACACAAAAATTTTACACCTGGGTAATAATTTGGGTGATACGACATCCATGGAAACTAAATTTAGTTAATTAGAAGGCAGTACAGCATAGCTAGATCCTTAAGTTCTCTGAGTCCACTTCCTCATCTGTAAAATCAGGGTCAAAGGGCTCCTGCAAAGAACAAGTGAGATTCTGTATTTAAAGCCCTTTGCACAGCACCTGGCACAGAGTGAGGCATTCAATAAATGGCTGCTGCCAGCATAAGCCATGTTTATCATTAATAATTTACCTGAGCAGCCTTGGCAAATGTTGGCCCATGATAGCGGCCACCAATGCGCAACACATCCTCTGTACAGTAAAAAAACTCAGAGAAGCCGTAGAACTCGCTGTTGTTGAAGTCAATTGGCGATTGATAGATGCCATTGAGTGAGGCCTGGCTGGTGTTGGAGCGAGCCAGCAGGGGGCTCAGCATTGCCCCACAAGACACCCAGTCTCCTCTTCCTCGGACATGCAAGACTTGGCTGTTCCTCTCCACCACATCTGTGAGTCCCACCGGCAGGCAGGGATCCAGAAATGGATTGTCGGGACTCAGACCTGTCTTCTGACCCAGCAATCTGCCACAATGACAAAAACAAACAAACAAAAAGTGAGAGGAATATGGTGATCAATTCTGTTCGACGTTTTAGTCAACATGTGTATTTCCTAGTGTGTAGTGAAATTGGAGACGTGAATCTGCTGTTCTCCATCTGGTCTTCATTCCCACACACCTCTTAAAAGTGCAAAGAACCTTATCATGCGGAGTGTGGTTCTAATGTTTAAAAATACAACTGGTAGGGGATGAGGTGGGAAGGGCTGTGGGGAGAGATTCCTGAAGAGCGGACCACGGCAGTGGTCCATCTGCAATGGCTGGCAATGGTGATGGACTCCACACCTGCCTCTGAATGAGCAGTGCTGGAACAGAACAGGCACAGCACCAGCTCCAGGAAGCCACCTACAGAGCCTGGAGCCTCTGAGTGGGGAGAAGAGTGGAAAGCTTTGATTCCCACCATGGCTGTAACACAGTTCCAGTTATTTCGAGTTTATACTTGCCTAGCAACCATATTCTCATTCCTCAAAAAGATGAGTATGAAGATCTGTCCAAGGACAGAAATTAAGTTGGGGTCCAAATAACTTTGCCAATTGCAGTTAATTATTCATCAGTTCCTAAACAGATGTTGAAGAGTAGACTTCTTAGAATGAGAATGTACCCACAAGAGTAAAGACTGAGGGTAAGAATGGAATGAAGCAGTACAACAGAACACTTTACAACAACTGGAACCGACTATTTTAAGGATGTGACACCAACTGTAAGGAAAACTCAGAAAATTGTTATTGAGAAGACAAAATGATCATTTTGCCATCTCAGGCAACAGGTTAGTAGACTGGCAGCTATGCAAGATATGCCTTTTACTCATCAATCACCTGAAGTAGGTGACTTAGCTACTTGGCAAGAAAATACCAATGCATGGGAAGAAGAAGATGCAATCTAGCAAGAAGTAGTACGGAGGCAGCAGAAAACAGCAGACAGAAAAGAAAGCAGTAGAACAATAAAAGAAGAAAATGGAAAAGGAAGCACAGCAGCTAATGAAGAAGAAAAACCAAAACTGGTGTGACACTTTCACAGCAAATGATCTTCAAACATCATAGTGCCAGCAGGAGACATCTGAGCACCTCAACCCAAGCAATGTTTGTATAGATTTAGGAGTACTGTCAGAACACAAACACACCACTTGATTTTAATGCATTTGTCAATCATCCAAGGCACCAGGATTCATCCAAGGCACCAGGATTCACCCAAAGCACCTTGAAACTCCTAGAGACTAAGACTTACAAAAACAAAAAAGCCTTATGGGACAATATTTTCTTCAACATGCTGTAAATATAAGATAATTGATTGCTGTGGATAAATCATTACAAACGGGATATACCAGTACCTCTTCAAGCTAGTGTTCCTAGCTAAATGGTTAAGTATACATAGGTAAGTGTGTTGTTTGCTTAGTATCAGCCCTGCCCTTTCACCTGTGGTCCTTCTCTCAGTGATTGGGTTTCTCATCCTTCTGGTTACCTAGGCTAGACCCTCAGCACTGCTGACCATCCTCCCTGCCCTACCTACACCACCACAAACAATCACCCAATTACACCGGTTTTCATTCCAAAATTTTGTGTAAATTTTATCATGGAAAAGAACTCTGCTTTCTCTTATGCTTTCCTTCAATGTGTATAATGATAAAATAAATAATTGTACATACTTAAACAAGAAATCCCACAACATTATGGTCTAACTACTTCATCTGGTACTCAGATGAAGAATCTGTGATCTGTCCAATGCTAAAGGAAAAATTAACTATTCTGAATTTGATGAGAGACCAAATTTTAACTACGCTTGCTTTTTATCTTTTAGACATACTACAGAACTGAACTCCCACTAAAGATGCAACTGCACTGTAATTCAACAAACATGTCTTAAACACTTCCCTGCAGAAGGAACTGCTGGCAGCTACACTATATATTGTACATAATTGGCAATTTAATTCATCTCCCTTTTCCCATGATGTCAGGTCTGAATATGGGAAACAGCAAGAGATCACAATAAGCTACTGTACTTTATTAGTCCTAATAACAAAGATCAGAACGTACCCTCACCCAGAGTGGGACTGCTAATAGAGGTCTTTAAGAGATGCTACCCCATTGGCAGGGGTAGTCAGAAAGAAGGAGGAAGCAGGGACTTACCTATCTTAGGAGGATGTGAATATTTCTCCCTAATATCTGCAGCCTGACATTATATTTCAGAAACTCAGATCCCATGTCAAATGTACCTGTTTTTGTTAAGAGTTTCATTCAGAACAAGGTCTTCGTAGCGCTGCCGGGCAAAGTTGCCTCCGAAACCCAGAAAAGTTGTGACGTAAACCCTATATACGTGTTCAGTGTGTTGCACGTCACAGCCCAGGTTGAACTCAGCCAGCAGGATCTTCGCAGCTTCTTCCTATAATACAATACCAAGAGAAAAAAGGGAATTTCAGTTTTGGTTGCCTTCTAGAAAGCTATGACATTGCTAATACACCATTGCTATGACTACTCTTTGAAACATCTTAAGCATTCTTTCATCTTCAAAGCATTATTTTAAACAAAGATACAAAATGACAAGACTGCACCAAAAGGTACAAATTAGACACTAAATTAAAAACTAAATAAGAAATTAGAAACCCAAAACACTATCTGTAGTTATATACGGGGTAGAATTACTACAGATATCATTTTCTCACATGTATTTTTCTGTATTTTCTAATTCCCCATAATGGGAATGTGTTATTTTAATAATTAGGAAAAAATCCTTTAATAAAAATTAATTTAAGGAATTCTGTGGATCATCATAAGATCTATTCTGTGGACTTTTCTTTTTCTTTTCTTTTCTTTTTTCTTTTCTTTTCTTTTTTTTTCTTTTTGAGACAGAGTCTTGCTGTGTTGCCAGGCTGGAGTGCAGTGCCTCGATCTCAGCTCACTGCAACCTCTGCCTCCTGGGTTCAAGCAATTCTCCTGCCTCAGCCTCCTGACTAGCTGGGACTATAGGCACGTGCCACTGTGCCCAGCTAATTTTTGTATTTTTAGTCGAGATGGGTTTTACTATGTTGGCCAGGATGGTCTTGATATTCGAGCAATTCTCCTGCCTCAGCCTCCTGACTAGCTGGGACTACAGGCACGTGCCACCGTGCCCAGCTAATTTTTGTATTTTTAGTCGAGATGGGTTTCACCATGTTGGCCAGGATGGTCTTGATCTCTTGACCTCATGATCCACCCTCCTCAGCTTCCCAAAGTGCTGGGATTACAGGCGTGAGCCACTGCGCCCGGTTCTGTGGCCTTTTCTAAAATTATCCAAGAAGCCCTAAGGTTCCTTGTGACAGGTTTGGGATTGGGAAAGTTCAATTTTATTGTACCTCCAGTGAAAAGGTCCTATATTTTTTTCTTGAACCTCAAGGGCAGAGGCTGAATTAATCATATTCCCCAGCTCATCCCACGTTATCATGGCAAAGCCTCTCTTTTGCTTTATTTATTTATTCCCTTTTATCTTCATACTTACTGTCATTCCCACTCTCTGCCATGGGCAACCATTCTAATGTGTTATGTATAATTTTTGTATATATGTATTGTTATAAAATGAGGATTCTTCTTGTTTTGAATGTATTGTTTTTAATTTGTGAAAATGCCATTGTGCCTGCAATTTCACTCCAAGGTATATACCAAGAGATCCAAAAATTGGAATGGGCGTGGTGGCTCACGCCTGTAATCCCAACATTTTGGGAGGCCGAGGAGGGTGGATCACTTGAGGTCAGGAGTTTGAGACCAGCCTGGCCAACATGGTGAAACCCCGTCTCTACTAAAAATACAAAAATTAGCCAGGCATGGTGGCAGGTGCCTGTAATCCCAGCTACTCAGGAGGCTGAGGCAGGAGAATCGCTTGAACCTGGGAGGCAGAGGGTGCAGTGAGCCGAGATCATGCCATGGCACTCCAGCCTGAGTGACAGAGCGAAACCCCATCTCAAAAAACAAACAACAACAACAACAACAACAACAACAAAACCTATGTACATAGAAAAATGTGTACATGTTCACAGCAGCACTGTGCATAATACCCCAAAAGGGAAAACCACTGAAATGTTCATCAGCTGATAAATGGATAAACAAAATACAGCATGGTTGGTCATACGATGGAATGTTACTCAGCCACAAAAGGGAATGAAATACTCATACCATGAGATGGATGAACCTTGAAAACATTTTGCTAAATAAAAGAAGCCAGACGTAAAACACCACATATTGTATGATTTCATTTATACAAAATGTCCGGAATAGGCAAATCCACTGGAGAGAGGGGATGAATAGTTGTCAGGGGTAGGGAGAGAAGAGAATGAGGAGTGACTGCTAATGGGAAATGAGTAGGGAGTGAATATAAGGTTTCTTTTTAGGGTGATGAAAATGTTCTGGAATTCAATAGTGGTGGCTACACAACCTTGTGAGTGTATATAACTTTGTGAATTGTACAAAAAAAGATATTAGGCATTCAGGATTATTTAAAATGTTTTAAATGCTAGTGCATTGTCTCATAGTTTCTTTCAGTTTTACCAAGTGCTAGGATTCATCTTGAAGAGCCATTATATTGCCATATGTAATTTTTTTTTTTCGGTTTTTTTTTTTGAGACAGGGTCTCACTCTGTCACCCAGGCTGGAGTGCAGTGGCATGATCTCGGCTCACTGCAACCTCTGCCTCCCAGGTTCAAGCGATTCTCCTGCCTCAGCCTCCTGAGTAGCTGGGATTACAGGTGCACACCACCATGCCCAGCTAATTTTTGTATTTTTAGTAGAGACAGGGTTTCACCATGTTGGCCAGGCTGGTCTTAAACTCCTGACCTCAGGTGATCCACCCGCCTCAGCTCCCAAAGTGCTGGAATTACAGGCATGAGCCACCATGCCTGCCTGCTATATGTAAATCTAATTTGTTGCTTACAAGTATGCATTCTGTACCAGTGTTGCTTTCCGTAACAGTGTTGCTTTCTAAATCTGCACACACACAGAAGTCATTTAAGATTTGAAGCCCCAGTGCCACTTGTCACCTATTTCTTAGTATCAGAACCATGCCTTTGTATTACCTGTTGAATACATACTGACAAATATAGACTAAAAAGTATCACAACCTAGTTAGTCCCCCACATTTCCAACCCCAGCATGAAATTCTCTGCTGACTGCTAAACTCACATTTCCAATAGTCCTGTGGATATTCTGACACATATGTTCCTTGGGTATCTTAAATTCAACATACCCAAAATCGAAGTCATTAGTTTTACAACTTCTGAACTAGAAGACCAGATAGATGTTCTCATCCAGATCTCTCAGGACAATACTGTTTGCTTAATATCACCCCTGCCTTTACCCCTGTGGCTGTTCTCTCAGTGAATGGGTTCCTCAGTCTTCTGGTTATCTAGGATAGATCCTCAGCACTGCTGGCCATCCTCCCACCCTACTCACATCACCACAATCAGTCGCTCAATTACATTGGTTTTTCACTCCAAACTATCCCCTGAAATCTGTCCCCTCCCTTTTGTTTCCACTTACTTTGTCTAACTCACTCAAGGTTCTGTGACCTATATTCTTTCTCCTACTGACACAAAAATTCTTTCACTACAAAAAACAGATCAGATCACAGCCACACAATTAACATCGTCACAAAATTCAGAGCTGGCAAGGACCTTCACGTTTAATTATTTTATAAATGATGAAACTGAGGCCCATGTGACTGCCTCACTCAAAAACCTTTGGTGGTTTTCCACTATCTATGGAAATAAAAGCCAGTCCCCCTATGATAGCACTCAATACTGCTCATGATTTAGCTCAATCTTATCTTCCCAGCCTTAACTACTAGCACACCTGAAAATCCTATACTGTAAAAGGCTATTCGTCATTCCCTGGACATTCTGGCCTCTCTGCTGCTTTTTCTGTGCCTTTGTACATAGTGTTCCCACCATGCAGGTGGCCTTCTCTCAGCCTCTACTATGCAAACAAAAAAGCCTACTCTCCTCCAAGGCCCAGGTAAATACTTTACCTTCCATGAAGTCAGAATGGCTCCCATTCAACTTTGCAAACCAAGTTGGCCCTGCCAGTCCCCATATTGCCACAGCTCTCTGTTTAAACCAGATGGTCTCAATGATGGGCAATGTCCACTCTGCCCCACACATCTGGCAATGTCTAATGTCTGGAGACACTTTTGATTGTCACAACTGGAAGAGGGAGGGTTGTTACTGACATCTGGTAGAGGAAAGAGATATCATATGATGCATGGGATAACCCCTGATGACAAAGAATTATCTGACCCAAAATGTCAAGAGTGCCAAGGATGAGAAGCCCTGGTTTAGATCAAGTTAAGCACTGTTACAGTCTCCCAGATATCACAAGCTGTCTCCACTGACAGATAAATGATAAGTTTTTAGGGACAGTGAAATTAACTTGTCTATTCCTTGTACATAATGTTGTCTATTCCTTGCACAAAACAGGTGCACATAACAGGTGTACATAACGGGTATACAAAAAGTACCTGTGTAGAATGAAACTTCTCCCTCAAAATACATTTTTAAAAAATTTTTTATTATTATACTTTAAGTTCTAGGGTACATGTGCACAACATGCAGTTTTGTTACATATGTATACATGTGCCATGTTGGTGTGCTGCACCCATTAACTCATCATTTACATTAGGTATATCTCCTAATGCTATCCCTCCCGCCACAACAGACCCCAGTGTGTGATGTTCCCCATCCTAGTCCAGTGTTCTCATTGTTCAGTTCCCACCTATGAGTCAGAACATGCAGCGTTTGGTTTTCTGTCCTTGTGACAGTTTGCTCAGAATGATGGTTTCCAGCTTCATCCACGTCACTACAAAGGACATGAACTCATCCTTTTTTATGACTGCATAGTATTCCATGGTGTATATGAGCCACATTTTCTTAATCCAGTCTATCACTGATAGACATTTGGGTTGGTTCCAAGTCTTTGCTATTGTGAATAGTGCCACAATAAACATACGTGTGCGTGTGTCTTTATAGCAGCATGATTTATAATCCTTTGGGTATATACCCAGTAATGGCATGGCGGGGTCAAATGGTATTTCTAGTTCTAGATCCTTGAGGAATCGCCACACTGTCTTCCACAATGGTTGAACTAGTTTACAGTCCCACCAACAGTGTAAAAGTGTTCCTGTTTCTCAACATCCTCTCCAGCACCTGTTGTTTCCTGACCTTTTAATGATTGCCATTCTAACTGGTGTGAGATGGTATCTCATTGTGGTTTTGATTTGCATTTCTCTGATGGCCAGTGATGATGAGCATTTTTTCATGTGTCTGTTGGCTGCATAAATGTCTTCTTTTGAGAAATGTCTGTTCATATCCTTTGCCCACTTTTTGATGGGGTTGTTTGATTTTTTCTTGTAAATTTGTTTAAGTTCTTTGTAGATTCTGGATATTAGCCCTTTGTCAGATGGGTAGATTGTAAAAATTTTCTCCCATTCTGTAGGTTGCCTGCTCACTCTGATGGTAGTTTCTTTTGCTGTGCAGAAGCTCTTTAGTTTAATTAGATCCCATTTGTCAATTTTGGCTTTTGTTGCCATTGCTTTTGGTGTTTTAGTCATGAAGTCCTTGCCCATGCCTATGTCCTGAATGCTATTGCCTAAGTTTTATTCTAGGGTTTTTATGGTTTTAGGTCTAACATTTAAGTCTTTAATCCATCTTGAATTAATTTTAGCACAAGGCATAAGGAGGGGATCCAGTTTCAGTTTTCTACATGTGGTTAGCCAGTTTTCCCAGCACCATTTATTAAATGTGCCTTGTAGCACAGTTTGAAGTCAGGTAGCGTGATGCCTCCAGCTTTGTTCTTTTGGCTTAGGATTGTCTTGGCAATGTGGGCTCTTTTTTTGTTCTATGTGAACTTTAAAGTAGTTTTTTCCAATTCTGTGAAGAAAGTCATTGGTAGCTTGATGGGGATGGCAT
Source organism: Rhinopithecus roxellana (assembly GCF_007565055.1). Classification (NCBI taxonomy): domain Eukaryota; kingdom Metazoa; phylum Chordata; class Mammalia; order Primates; family Cercopithecidae; genus Rhinopithecus; species Rhinopithecus roxellana. Next base: position 73,656,231 of record NC_044559.1, read on the forward strand.
TGAATCTATAAATTACCTTGGGCAGTACGGCCATTTTCATGATATCGATTCTTCCTATCCATGAGCATGGAATGTTCTTCCATTTGTTTGTGTCCTCTTTCATTTCATTGAGCAGTGATTTGTAGTTCTCCTTGAAGAGGTCCTTCACATCCCTTGTAAGTTGGATTCCTAGGTATTTTATTCTCTTTGAAGCAATTGTGAATGGCAGTTCACTCATGATTTGGCTCTCTGTTTCTCTGTTATTGGTGTATAGGAATGCTTGTGATTTTTGCACATTGATTTTGTATCCTGAGACTTTGCTGAAGTTGCTTAACTGCTTAAGGAGGTTTTGGGCTGAGACAATGGGGTTTTCTAAATATACAATCATGTCATCTGCAAACAGGGACAATTTGACTTCCTCTTTTCCTAATCGAATACCCTTTATTTCTTTCTCCTGCCTGATTGCCCTGGCCAGAACTTCCAACACTGTTGAATAGGAGTGGTGAGAGAAGGCATCCCTGTCTTGTGCCAGTTTTCAAAGGGAATGCTTCTGGTTTTGCCCATTCAGTATAATATTGGCTGTGGGTTTGTCATAAATAGTTCTTATTATTTTGAGATACGTCCCATCAATACCTAGTTTACTGAGAGTTTTTAAGATGAAGGGCTGTTGGCCGTGCGCGGTGGCTCAAGCCTGTAATCCCAGCACTTTGGGAGGCCGAGACGGGCGGATCACGAGGTCAGGAGATCGAGACCATCCTGGCTAACATGGTGAAACCCCGTCTCTACTAAAAAAATACAAAAAAAACTAGGCGGACGATGTGGCGGGCGCCTGTAGTCCCAGTTACTCTGGAGGCTGAGGCAGGAGAATGGCGTAAACCCAGGAGGCGGAGCTTGCAGTGAGCTGAGATCTGGCCACTGCACTCCAGCTTGGGTGACAGAGCGAGACTCCATCTCAAAAAAAAAAAAAAAAAAAAAAAAAGATGAAGGCTGTTGAATTTTGTTGAAGGCTTTTTCTGCATCTATTGAGATAATCATGTGGTTTTTCTCTTTGTTTCTGTTTATATGATGGATTACGTTTATTGATTTGCGTATATTGAACCAGTCTTGCATCCCAGGGATGAAGCTCACTTGATCATGGTGGATAAGCCTTTTGACATGCTGCTGGATTCAGTTTGCCAGTATTTTATCAAGGATTTTTGCATCGATGTTCCTCAGAGATATTGGTCTAAAATTCTCTTCTTTTGTTCCTGTCAGGCTTTGGTATCAGGATGATGCTGGCCTCATAAAATGAGTTAGGGAGGATTCCCCCCTTTTCTATTGATTTGAATAGTTTCAGAAGGAATGGTACCAGCTCCTCCTTGTGCCCTTGGTAGAATTCGGCTGTGAATCTGTGTGGTCCTGGATTCTTTTTGGTTGGTAGGCTCTTAATTATTGCCTCAATTTCAGAGCTTGTTATTGGTCTATTCAGGGATTCAACTTCTTCCTGGTTTAGTCTTGGGAGGGTGTATGTGTTCAGGAATTTATCCATTTCTTCTAGATTTTCTAGAAGAAATGGATATGCATAGAGGTGTTTATAGTATTCTGTGATGGTAGTTTGTATTTCTGTGCGATCAGTGGTGATATCCCCTTTATGATTTTTTATTATGTCTACTTGATTCTTCTATCTTTTCTTCTTTATCAGTCTTGCTAGTGGTCTATCAATTTTGTTGATCTTTTCAAAAAATCAGTTCCTGGATTCATTGATTTTTTGAAGGGTTTTTTTTGTGTCTGTATCTCCTTCAGTTCTGCTCTGATCTTAGTTATTTCTCGCCTTCTGCTAGCTTTTGAATGTGTTTGCTCTTGCTTCTCTAGTTCTTTTAATTGTGATGTTAGGGTGTCAATTTTAGATCTTTCCTGCTTTCTCTTGTGGGCATTTAGTGCTATAAACTTCCCTCTACACACTGCTTTAAATGTATTCCAGAGATCCTGGTATGTTTTGTCTTTGTTCTCATTGGTTTCAAAGAACATCTTTATTTCTGCCTTCATTTCATTATGTACCCAGTAGTCATTGAGGAGCAGGTTGTTCAGTTTCCATGTAGTTGAGCGGTTTTGAGTAAGTTTCTTATTCCTGAGTTCTAGTTTGATTGCACTGTGGTCTGAGAGACCATTTGTTATAATTTCTGTTCTTTTACATTTGCTGAGGAGTGCTTTACTTCCAACTATGTGGTCAATTTTTGAATAAGTGCCATGTGGTGCTGAGAGGAATGTATATTCTGTTGATTTGGGGTGGACAGTTCTGTAGATGTCTATTAGGTCTGCTTGGTGGAGAGCTGAGTTCAATTCCTGGATATCCTTGTTAATTTTCTGACTCGTTGATCTGTCTAATGTTGACAGTGAAGTGTTGAAGTCTTCCATTATTATTGTGTGGGAGTCTAAGTCTCTTTGTAGGTCTCTAAGGACTTGCTTTATGAATCTGGGTGCTCCGGTATTGGGTACATATATATTTAGGATAGTTAGCTCTGCTTGTTGAATTGATCCCTTTACCATTATGTTATGGGCTTGTCTCTTTTGATCGTTGTTGGTCTAAAGCCTTTTTTATCAGAGACTAGGAGTGCAACCCTTGCTTTTTTTTTGTTTTCCATTTGCTTGGTAGATCTTCCTCCATCCCTTTATTTTGAGCCTATGTGTGTCTCTGCCCGTGAGGTGGGTCTCCTGAATATAGCACACTGATGGGTGTTGACTCTTTATCCAATTTGCCAGTCTGTGTCTTTTAACTGGAGCATTTAGCCCATTTACATTTAAGGCTAATATTGTTATGTGTGAATTTGAACCTGTCATTATGATGTTACCTGGTTATTTTGCTTGTTAGTTGATGCAGTTTCTTCCTAGCACTGATGGTCTTTACAATTTGGCATGTTTTTGCAGTGACTGGTACTGGTTTTTCCTTTCCATGTTTAGTGCTTCCTTCAGGAGCTCTTGTAAGGCAGACCTGGTGGTGACAAAATCTCTCAGCATTCACTTGTCTGTAAAGGATTTTATTTCTCCTTCACTTAGGAAGCTTAGTTTGGCTGGATATGAAATTCTGGGTTGAAAATTCTTTTCTTTAAGAATGTTGAATATTGGCCCCCACTCTCTTCTGGCTTGTAGTTTCTGCCGAAAGATCTGCTGTTAGTCTGATGGGCTTCCCTTTGTGGGTAACCCGACCTTTCTCTCTGGCTGCCCTTCATTTCAACTTTGGTGAATCTGACAATTATGTGTCTTGGAGTTGGTCTTCTTGAGGAGTATCTTTGTGGTGTTCTCTGTATTTCCTGGATTTGAATGTTGGCCTGCCTTTCTAGGTTGAGGAAGTTCTCCTGGATAATATCCTGAAGAGTGTTTTCCAACTTGATTCCATTCTCCCCATCACTTTCAGGTACACCAATCAGATGTAGATTTGGTCTTTTCACATAGTCCCATATTTCTTGTAGGCTTTGTTCATTTCTTTTTACTCTTTTCTCCAAACTTCTCTTCTCACTTCATTTCATTCATTTGATCTTCAATCACTGATACCCTTTTTTCCAGTTGATCAAATTGGCTACTGAAGCTTGTGCATGCATCATGTAGTTCTTGTGCCATGGTTTTCAGCTCCATAAGGTCATTTAAGGTCTTCTCTACACTGGCTATTCTAGTTAGCCATTCATCTAATCTTTTTTCAAGGTTCTTAGCTTCTTTGTGATGGTTTTTTTTTTTTTTTTGAGACGGAGTCTCGCTCTGTCGCCCAGGCTGGAGTGCAGTGGCCGGACCTCAGCTCACTGCAAGCTCCGCCTCCCGGGTTCACGCCATTCTCCTGCCTCAGCCTCCCGAGTAGCTGGGACTACAGGCGCCCGCCAGGTCGCCCGGCTAGTTGTTTGTATTTTTAGTAGAGACGGGGTTTCACCATGTTAGCCAGGATAGTCTTGATCTCCTGACCTCGTGATCCGCCCGTCTCGGCCTCCCAAAGTGCTGGGATTACAGGCTTGAGCCACCGCGCCCGGCCTGTGATGGGTTTGAACATTCTCCTTTAGCTCGGAGAAGTTTGATCGTTTGAAGCCTTCTTCTCTGAACTCATCAAAGTCATTCTCCATCCAGCTTTGTTTCATTGCTGGCGAGGAGCTGCGTTCCTTTGGAGAAGAGGCGCTCTGATTTTTAGAATTTTCAGGTTTTCTGCTCTGGTTTCTCCCCATCTTTGTGGTTTTATTAACCTTTGGTCTTTGATGATGGTGACATACAGATGGGGTTTTGGTGTGGATGTCCTTTCTGTTTGTTAGTTTTCCCTCTAACAGTCAGGACCCTCAGCTGCAGGTCTGTTGGAGTTTGCTGGAGGTTCACTCCAGACCCTGTTTGCTTGGGTATCACTAGTGGAGGCTGCAGAACAGCAAATATTGCAGAACAGCAAGTGTTGCTGCCTGATGATTCCTCTAGAAAGTTCGTTTCAGAGGGGCACCCTGCCGTGTGAGGTGTCAGTCAGCCCCTACTGGGAGGTGCCTCCCAGTTAGGCTACTCAGTGGGACCCACTGAGGAGGCAGTCTGTCCATTCTCAGATCTCAAACTCCGTGCTGGGAGAAGCACTACTCTCTTCAAAGCTCAGCTGGAAATGCAGAAATCACCTGTCTTCTGTGTCACTCACACTGGGAGCTGTAGACTGGAGCTGTTCCTATTCGGCCATCTTAGAACCTCTGAATCTCAAAAGACATTCTTTACATTCTAGTGGGGTAAGGATTATTAGAAGCCCCAGAATGGAATCACCAGTAAGGGGAAAGGGAATAACATTTATTGAACAATGGATATGTATCAAACATTGTGCTCCAGAATGTAAATGCATTATCATGTTTATCCTCAGGCAATGGCAGGAGACACCTAGTATAGTTATAATTGTTAAAATGTATCGAACACTTATCATATGCTGGGCAGTTTGCTAAATGCTTTACAAACGTGGTATTATTTCATCCTCACAACTTTATGAGGTAGATACTATTATTATCCCTTTTTCACACAGGAGGAAGCTGAGGCTCAGAGAGGTAACCTACTCAAGATAACGCAAGCTAGCAAGTATCTGAACAAATATTTAGAGCCAGGCAGGTTGGTCTAAGTCCAAAGACAGTGTCCTTCCTTCTCAAATATTAGCATTCCTAGCAGCTAAATTTCCCTAAAAGCTAAAGTACCTGCTTTGCAGGAAGGACAGAGGTTGAGGTAGGAACTTCATAAGCAATTTGGAGAGAGGCTCCTCCCATATCCAGTATCCCTACTGTCCTTCTCCGTCCTGCTGCCAATTCCTGGGTAGCCTCAGCATCTGATTCTGAAATAAATAAGAGAACAAAAAGGCTCTAGTAATTAAAAAACAAAATTAAGTCGAACCCCCAAAACAGCAATCCCTTAAAAATTTGAAACCACGGCTCACACCTGTAATCCCAGCACTCTGGGAGACCAAGGTGGGAGGATTACGTGAGCCCAGAACTTCAAGACCAGCCTGGGCAATATAGTGAGACATTCCCATAAAAAAAGTTTTTTTTTTTTTTTAAATTAGCTGGGCATGGTGATGCACACCTGTAGACCCAGCTACTCCGGAGGCTGAGGCCAGAGGATCATTTGTGCCCAAGAGTTTGAGGCTGCAGTAAGCTATTATCGTGCCACTGAACTCTAGCCTCAGTGACAGAGAACCTGTCTCAAAATAAAAAATAGAAAGCAAACAAGTATACCAACTGAATCAACTGTATATTGCACAAAGAATAATTCTTGCAAATTACTTAACATGACATTTTGACTACGTATCCCTAGTGGGATATAGCCTAAGCACAAAAGCAAATGTCTTAAGCTATATCCCAGTAGTCTTATTTGTTAACAATATTATTGGTTTTATTATTTAAAAATTATGAAGGGAGGCCGAGACGGGCAGATCACAAGGTCAGGAGTTCAAGACCAGCCTGACCAACATGGTGAAATCTTCTCTACTAAAAATACAAAAATTAGCTGGGCATGGTGCCACATGCCTGTAATCCCAACTACTCGGGAGGCTGAGGCAGAAGAATCTCTTGAACCCAACAGGCGGAGGTTGTAGTGAGCCAAGATCATGCCACTGCACTCCAGCCTAGGCGATAGAGCAAGACTGTGTCTCAAAAAAAAAAAAAAATATATATATATATATATATATATATATGAAATACATTGTGGAATAAAACAAATAAATGTTTATGTCAATATCTTTAGGAACAAAGATTCAGCATAACAGAACAAAAAGGATATAGGTATAAAAATCAGATAATTAATAACACCCTATAATCTTAAATATGAGTCAGAAATATGACTATGAACTCACGATTTATTTTTCTGTTTCTAAAAAATATGTATTTCCTAGCTCTGTTCACTGAAAAGGCCTAGAAGCAATGATATCCCAGGAGTAATGACCACCTGTGGTATCTGGACCAATAATCTCTAAATACCATCTTTTACTAAAAGAAACCAGGGGTCTTTTAAAAACAGGCCAAGGCCGGGCGCGGTGGCTCAAGCCTGTAATCCCAGCACTTTGGGAGGCCGAGATGGGTGGATCACGAGGTCAGGAGATCGAGACCATCCTGGCTAACACGGTGAAACCCCGTCTCTACTAAAAATACAAAAATCTAGCCGGGCAAGGTGGCTGGCGTCTGTAGTCCCAGCTACTTGGGAAGCTGAGGAAGGAGAATGGCGTAAACCTGGAAGGCGGAGTTTGCCATGAGCTGAGATCCGGCCACTGCACTCCAGCCTAGGCGACAGAGCGAGCGTCTCAAAAAAAAAAAAAAAAAAAAAACAAATAAAAACAGGTCAATGCCAGGTCTAGGGTAGAAAGTATACAAGATGACCGTGGAATACATTGCTGTACCAGATAGCAAGGGGAATATAAAAGAGTACTGGGGTCATATTAAAAGGATACAGGAGCCAACCTAAAGATGCTCCTAAAAATAGTAACAATGTGATGGGCTCTGATGCATCTAATATATTAAAATCCATGAGTTCATAATAATAATTAAAACTTTTTTTTCACTGGTTAGCTTTGGAAGTTGCTAGACACCAACTCATTATTCAGAAATGTGATAAATAAAAATAATCAAGAATTTATTCTTTCCCATAAGAACTATATGTCAGGGTAACCAAAGAGTTCTTCAAGCAAAGTTCATTACATAAAAATTCTAGCTGTTAAATGCAGAAGGAATGACAGAATTAGAAATATCAACATTTTGCAATCTCTAATGAAAAACATATCTAAGCAATGATCACAATTGGCTATTACAACCATTCCATGAAAGGCAGATAAGGAATTTTAATACTAAATTAGATCAGGCTGATAATACTTGAACCCTCAGTACCTGATCAGTCTGAGCATAACAAAAAGTAAGTTAACCAGACATTACAAAATTCCTGATGTGAGTAGTAGGAAACACACAGCACCTTCTGTGATTTAGATGGAATTGGATCTGAGTCTAATCAAACATCTATATCTGACCTCCAGTTTAAAGAACATGTGAGGGGATAAGAAACATGTTAAAGAAAACACGTTAACCCCACAAAGATGCAGTCAATCAAATCCAGCATGTGGCAAATTCTTTCTACCAGAGGATCCAATTTTTTCTTGGTTTTAAAGGCAGGGGAGTGAGGTGGTAAGATCAAGCATTATAGATGAAAAGAGACTAAAGAGACATATTAACCAGATGCAATGTATGACCCTTGTTCAGATTCTGATTTGAACAAGCCCACTACAAATAAACATTCTTGAGAAAATCAGGAAAATCTTTACCTAGGTAGGGTATTAGATGAGTATTGTATGATATTAGAAATTGTTAATTCTGTTAAGTTTAAAAATGGCATTATGGATATATTTTTTGTTCATTTTGAAACTCGTTATCTGTTGTAGATACACACTGACATACATGAAAATAAAAATTACCTGTCTGAGGTTTGCTTTTTAAAACATCCAATGAGAAAAAAAAACCTTTGATACATGGGAGGAGATGGGGGAGAAATGGCAAAACATTAGTAAATATTGAGTCTGGGTAATGGGTCCATGGAGGTTCATTTTATTATTCTACTTTTGTGAATGTTTGAAACTTTCCATATTAAAAAGTTAAAGAGAAATAAAAGAAAGCAAATTAGGACTGGAAAATGAAGCATTTTATGTCTGAAGAAAGAAAACTCAAAAATTGCATTTACATGCTACTGATGGGTTATAACTTAAACCTTCAGCCCTTAGGTAAATTGTCATAAAAAGACATATTACTCACCATCCTCGTGGTCGAATCTTCCCAAAACAAAGTTGATTCCAATCCATGCATAAACCCCTAAGTAAGAAATATAAAAGCCCTCACTTAATTCTCTACTGCTATGCCATGTATACACCTCTCCCTTAGGGCTTCTCTTTCCTCTTTTTCTTGGAGAAAGTAATCATGGTATTTTATTACATACTCTCAGTGTAGGAATTTCAAATCTTTCATCTTGTGATTTTTTTTCCCTTTTAAAATTATTTGCATCTTCTAAATTTCCTCAATGAATAGAAATTAATTGTGTAACAAATGTTTAGGAAATACAAATCGTATGAATGTCATGAAGATATTGAAAAAAAAGAAAAAAATGTAAACCTTGGAGTTCTAGTTCTGGGCAATCTTGTCTCCCCACTGAATACAAATATAAACTCTAGATAGAATGCATGGAGTAGCTTTCTGCAAACTCTGAAAGTAAATGATAATGAGGACACCGGGAAAGAGACCAGGGTTTAAACTACTACCAAGCCAGTAGTGAGTGTCCCATTTCTTCCCCCTCAGATATTACCTCATCTAGACTCAAGAGCAGCTTGAAACATGAAAGTAAACACCAGGTGTGAATAGAGGAACTTCAACTCATTTTTGGTCCAAAGAACAGAAAAAGGAATGGCAAAAGTTCAGAGAAAATAGGGGAAATCTCTGCTTTTTTTTTTTCTTTCTTTCTTATTTTGTTCTCTCTAACCTCAAGCAACAGAAGTAGAAGTTGAGCAGGTACCTAAAACTCTGAGGACTTTGAATTCTTTTCTCTGACCAGAGAAGCTGTAGCTTCAAGAGTATGAGGCAAATCCTATTGTTTATTTTGTCTCCCTCTGTCCTCCCACTACTTGTCCCTGGATGCAGATGCAATCATGAGAAGTGCATGGCAGAGAGTGGGCAAATTAAAGCCCTGGTATTCTGACAGGAGGATCATGAAAGGGAGCTCCAAGGAACCAGAAAATGTCAGGGGGATCACAGATAGTAGGGAGCAAAGTTGTGTATGAACCCCTGGGCTCACCTCCAAGCTACAAACACATGGATCTGACCCTAAACAATATACAAACAGCTCTGAGAACTGAACTACAGGCTAGGTCACCGCCCAGGTTCCAGATTAGCCACTAGCTGACATATGAGACAAATCCAAATAGCAGTGGCCAAAGCTTTGAAAAATGAACTAACAGGCCAGATGCAGTGGCTCACGCCTGTAATTCCAGCACTTTGGGAGGCTGAGGCGGGTGGGTCATGAGGTCAGGAGATCGAGACCATCCTGGCTAACACGATGAAACTCCATCTCTACTAAAAATACAAAAAATTAGCTGGGCGTGGTGGCACATGCCTGTAGTCCCAGCTACTCAGGAGACAGAGGCAAGAGAATCACTTGAACCAGGGAGGCAGAGGTTGCAGTGAGCCGGACCATGCCACTGCACTCCAGCCTGGACAACAGAGCGAGACTCTGTCTCAAAAAAAAAAAAAAAAAAGAAAGAAAGAAAAAAAAAACAGGAAAAGAAAAGAAAAATGATCTCACGGGCCAGCCACAGTGGCTCACACCTGTTATCCTAGCACTTTGGGAGGCTTAGGCGGGTGGATCACGAGGTCAGGAGTTTGAGACCAGCCTAACCAACATGGTGAAACCCTGTCTCTACTAAAAATACAAAATTAGCTGGACGTGGTGGCACATGCCTATAATCCAAGCTACTTGGGAGGGTGAGGCAGGAGAATCGCTTGAACCTGGGAGGCAGAGAATGTAGTGAGCAGAAGTCACACCATTGCACTCCAGCCTTGGCAACAAGAATGAAACTCTGTCTCAAAAAGAAAAAAGAATCACGGCCCACAGAAAGCAGGTCAGAACTCGAGATCAACTGTCTCCTAAAACAATAAAAAAAACAATGTTCTCTTTGATTGAAATAGGACCCAGAGTCTCATAATGTAATATTCAAAACGTCCAGGTTAGAATATAAAAATACTTGGCATACAAAGAACCAGGAAAATCTCAACTTACAAGAGAAAAGACAACCAAAAGATGCCAACTCTGAGATGACACATATATTGGAATTATCAAAGATATTAGAGCAACCATATAACCAAGAAATATGAGCAGTCTTACAATGAATGGAAAGATAGAAGGTCTCAGCAAAGAAACAGAAAAGAAAAGAAATAGAATATTAAGAAGATCGAAATAGAAATTTTACAACTGAAAAATGCAATACTGAAATTTTAAAAGGTAAATCTTTTCCCATGTATATGTCTGCAACTAGAAGACATATAAGACCTCCTTCTCGTTTATAAGAAACGGAAATATAATTCATCAAACTGGCCACATTTGGCTACATGAGAACACATACTCACTCTAAAAGTACAAACCCAATAGTGTGAGATTCCAGGGAATTATCAATACTGCATAGTAATTGCAATGAAGGCATAACAAAACAAAAGTAACTCATTCTGATCATCCCTTGAAATTAAAGTTTCTCCTTACTTTAATAATTTACTTTACATTTGACTTTGACAAACTCAATACAACTCCTAGAACGATATATGTTTTCAAAAGTATAGTTAGCTAACCAAATATCCAGTTGAAATCATTAAATACTAATACATTCTTATAAACACAGGACTAAGTTAAAAAGAGATACACATTTTTGACTTCCAGAAGGAGCACTCTAAAACAGATGCCAATGCAAAATATGCAAATAATCGAATCAACTATATAGCAGAATCAAGAAAATTATTGGCAGAAAAATTAAAATCAGATATATAGAATAATTCTAAACACCCGTTAGAGAGGCTGTGCCGTGGTTGGCTTAGAGATGAACCAGCTGCACCCCTTAAGGCCCAGTACCTTCCTGCTTCCCAGAGATCACTTCTGCCTGAGACTGTGAAAAGAGGAAGTCAAACTCCAGTGGTAAATCTTTCACTAGGTCAGCCAAGATAGCCAACTGCTTCCTGCAAGAAAGAACAAAAAATCCCAAAGTTAGTCACTAAACTCTCTTCTCATAAACTGCCTCAACTTGTCCTTCTACTTAGCCTTGTCGTGACCTCACTGTTCACCTACCTCATCTACTCGTCCAGCCCTGCTTCTTTTTGGTATCGCCTTTGATTTTAAAAGTTTAAACTGCCTCGAGGTATATCCTCCTACCTAAAAGGCAACATGGTAATAGTGATACTTTCCCCTTATACGATGTTATTATTCAAAGAGTGTTAAAAGATGAGACTATGAGACTATGGTTCTATGACTCTCACAGGCTGAGTACAAATACGCCACAGGAAACTGCAGCCAAGTTGCATAACCTATAAAATTGAAGTAATTACATTATTCCTCACCCTGTAAAACAAAGATGTTAAATTAAGGAACACAATCTCATCCTCAAATCTTACACAACACAGAAACAATGCTTCACATTACCACACAAGAGGTACTGTTGGTTCCACAAGTTTTAATATAATCCTTTACATAAGCTAACAATTAACTTTTTTTTTTGAGACGGAGTTTCACTCTTGTTGCCCAGGCTGGAGTACAATGGTGCGATCTCGGCTCACTGCAACCTCTGCCTCCCAGGTTCAAGTGATTCTCCTGCCTCAGCCTCCCAAATAGCTGGGGTTACAGGCGTGCACCACCACCCTTGGCGAATTTCGTAAATTAAGGAATTAATTTACAAAATTAATTCCTGGGAGGAATTAATTCCAGGGAGGCAACCTCTGCCTCCCTGGTTCAAGTGATTCTCTTGCCTCTGTCTCCTGAGTAGCTGGGACTACAGGCATGTGCCACCACGCCCAGCTAATTTTTTGTATTTTTAGTAGAGATGGAGTTTCATCGTGTTAGCCAGGATGGTCTCGTAAATTAATTAATTAGTTAAGTAGAGATGGGGTTTCACCATGTTGGTCAGGCTGGTCTCTAACTCCTGACCTCAGGTGATTCACCTGCCTCAGCCTCCTGAAGTGCTGGGATTATAGCGTGAGCCACCTTGCCCAGCCACAATTAACTTTTTAATCTCCTTTTCCTTATTTCAAGGGTTGATTTTGTTTTCATTGTCAAAATCTTACCATTTGAAAACCCTAGCTCAGGATCAAAATCCAGAGGACATAACAACATTTCCAATTTGGGGAAAACATTTGAAACTTCGTATCTATAGGGTTGTCTTTCCTCTAACATTTTAAGCATGTAATCAGTATTATCAAGCAAAGGAAAGCAAAGAAACAAAGGTAGAAGTAATATGAATCTAGAGAAAATGTTAGTTAAAATAAGATAAATTATCTTGGATTAAAAAATTATTCATTACAAAAATATTCTACTGGCTCAGACAGTTGTCAGTACTACTTGATGAAGACTGTTGTTAGCACTTCAAAGTGAAGATCTATATTTGAAGTAATAATCTTCCAATATAATGTCAAGTATAGTTTCTTCAAAAGTTTATTGTTATACATATTAAATTCTTCCAATAAGAATTTCAAATGGGGACCAAGAATGGGTCTTCTTCTGTCCCTACTGGATATGCTTCTAAAATCCTCAAAGATAGGGTTCGCTGGTTTTGGCAATGATATGGAAGAATGGGCACCAACATATGTTGCCGTTAGCTATGCAAATTACTAGTACAGGCCAGGTGCAGTGGCTCATGCCTGTAATCCTAGCACTTTGGGAGGCTGAGGCAGGTGGATCACCTGAGGTCAGAAGTCTGAGACCAGTCCGGCCAACATGGTGAAACCCGTCTCTACCAAAAATACAAAAATTAGCCAGGCATGGTCACAGACACGTGTAATCCCACTTGGGAGGCTGAGGCAGCAGAATCACTTGAATCGGGAGGTGGAGGTTGCAGGGAGCAGAGATCATGCCACTGCACTCTAGCCTGTATGATAGAGGGAGACTCCATCTTCACTAAGTAAATAAATAAATTACTAGTACAACCTTTCTAAAGGGCAATCCAGGACCATGTTTCAAAATGTTTCAATGTGTTTAACCTTTGATCCAGCTGTCATACTTTTAGAAATTAATTCCAAGGAAATCATCAGACAAGAAAATAAAGAAGAAAAATACTGCATTATTTATAATGATGAAAATTATTTATAACAATGAAAAACTGGAAATACCATATCATAGGGATTGGTTAAATAACTTATGGCACAGCCATGTAATGTAATGCTATACAGATGTTAAAAAAAATGAAGTCTACTTATATCTACATGTATAGACATGAAAAAATAAAAGATGTCCAATACATTTTACAAAACAGTATGTATAATGTGATTCCATTTATGCTAAAAAAAACAAAAACCCAAATCATTCTTCACGTATACACAGTGACAGGATAAAGCTTTCATTTTCTAAAATTCAATATAGTTTCTTTATTTAAAATGCTTTTAAAATGGCAAAATGCTGATAATTGTTCAAGCTGGGTGGTGGGTAAATGGGGATTTACTGCACTGTTCTCTTTACTTTTATACACATGTGAAATTTCCTAAAACAAAAATTATTATTTTATTAAACACCACCTTGTATTATATTGTAATTTTTAAGGGATTTTTTTAAAACTGCAAAATAAAAGGGAGGTAGAAAAAATTCTGTTTGTCCAGGCCTTTGGCAAAGAAATAAAACTAAATGCTAATAAATTAAAAATATAGTCTAAGTGATTCAACCCTATTTTGAATCTGCTTACAAATGCTAATAAATTAGCAAAGCATTAATCACACAAAACAGATTTTTGTGCTGATAGTCACATCTATGCCAACAATTAGCTTGGACTTAGAAGCAGCAATTATTTCATAAGCCCAGAACAGATGTATTATTTAGAGAGGTGACCAGAAAACAAGTAGAAAAAGAAAAAAAAAGGCAAATTTCTTTAAAAACTCTTAAGATACAATAAATGTTAATATTCAGAGTTTCCACATTGACAACTAACATCTTAGACAAATAAGGTGAAGCTACACAGTGGGTTTTATTTGGATGGAAACTTCTTTGACAGAGGTAATACTGAACAGTGCCAGGAGGTGAGGCAACAATCTCCTTTGCTCCAAACACACTGAAGGTAGCCAAACTACCAAGTGGGTTCCTCTGCCCAGCTCAGCTGGTCAATTCTGCCTTTTTAACCTCCAAGTCAGCTTTTTCTCTGGCCTCCCTCCCCTTTCCTTGGCCTTTCATAGACTTTGTAATGGGGCACCTGCTCTTGTGTCATGTATATTCTTCCCAGGGTTTCTAAAATTTTTGAACAATATGAATATCACCCATGTCACATAAAAATTCTTAATTGCATGCACAGTATGATTGCAACTTTGTGGAAATTACATATATGTGAACAAAGAGGAAGGAAAACAACAAAATGAAACAGTTTTGATAGGGTAGCAGGGTTGTAAGTTGTATTGTTTTGTTTTGTTCATTTTTAAGATTTCCTTTAAGGAGGTAAGGTTGCAGTTACAATATTTAAAGTTTGGTTTTACAAATAAGTAAAAACAAAACAAAAAATTTTTTAAAGACTGAAATGTATGGGGCAATAAGGGAACTAAAAAACCTTTCATGTTGACAAATGGCTATATAAATAATCTGCTTCTCGACAGTAAACCAGTCAGTAAACCAGTAACTGTGAAAAAAAGTCCACTGAAAGAAGCATTGCTGCTATATGTTATGTTGTCTGCATGTCTGACATAAGCCGTGGAGCCCTACATGTATGGCTGAGGTTTTTGTTGTTTGCTGTTGTTTTAAGGAAAGAAAGCCAACTATAAAATTTAAACGTTGTAAAAAAAAAAAAAAAAAAAAAAAAAAACACTGCTATTGACCAAGGGAAAATATTTAAGCTAATAAGGAAACACCTGATGCCTATGAGACCATGAACATTCCAGGAGGATGAATTCTAAAGTTAAGGTTGACAATGGTCTCTTTGATATGACAGCAAAAGCACAGGCAATAAAACATCAACAAGTAAGACTATATCAAACTAAAAAGTTCTGTACAGGAAAAGAAACAATCAACAGAGTAAAAAGGCAAGCTACAGAATGGGATAAAATATTTGCGAACTATACATTTGGTAAGGGGTTAATCTTTAAAACATTTAAGAAACTCCTACAACTCAACAGCAAAAACCCTATTAACCCAATGTAAAAATGGGCTAAAGACTTGAGTAAACATTTCTCTATTCACAGAAATGGCCAACAGGAATATGAAAAGTTGCTCAACATCCCTAGTAATCGGGGAAATGCAAATCAAAACCCCGATGATATATCACCTCACACTTGTCAGGATGGCTGTTATCCAAAAAACAAAAGACAACAAGTGTTGGCAGGGCTGTGGAGAAATTGGAAACTCTGCATACTGTTGGTGGGAATGCAAAATGGTACAGCAACTCTGCAAAACAGTACAGAGGTTCCTCAAAAAATTAAACATAGAGGCCAGGTACGGTGGCTCACACCTGTAATTCAGCACTTTGGGAGGCTGAGACGTGCAGACTGCTTGAGCCCAGGACTTCAAGAACATTCAGGGCAACATGGCAAGACCCCATCTCTACAAAAAAATACAAAAAATTAGCCAGGCTGCCGGGTGCGGTGGCTCAAGCCTGTAATCCCAGCACTTTGGGAGGCCGAGACGGGCGGATCACGAGGTCAAGAGATCGAGAACATCCTGGCTAACCCGGTGAAACCCCGTCTCTACTAAAAAAAATGCAAAAAAAAAAAAAAAACTAGCTGCGCGAGGTGGCGGCGCCTGTAGTCCCAGCTACTCGGGAGGCTGAGGCAGGAGAATAGCGTAAACCCGGGAGGCGGAGCTTGCAGTGAGCTGAGATCCGGCCACTGCACTCCAGCCCGGGCGACAGAGCGAGACTCTGTCTCAAAAAAAAAAAAATTAGCCAGGCATGGTGGCGCATGCCTGTGGTCCCAGATACTCGGGAGGCTGAGGTAGGAGAATCACCTGAGCCTGGGAGGTGGAAGTTGCAGTGAGCCGAGATCATGCCATTGCACTCCAGCTTGGGCAGCAGAGTGAGACCCTGTCTCAAAAAGTAAATAAATAAATAACTAATTAAACTGTCATATGATCCTGCATTCCTACTTCTGGCTAATTATTCCAAAGATTTAAAATCAGGATCTCAAAGAGATATGAGCCCTCCCATGTTCAATGAAGCATTATTTACAATAACCAAGACATGGGAACAACCTAAATATTCATTGACAGATGAATATGTAACGAAAACATGGTATATACACACAGTGGAATACTATTTAGACTTTTTTAAATAAAAAAGGGCATTCTGCAATATGTGACAAGGCAGATGAACGCTAAGGACAATGCTAAAGGAAATAAATAGGCAAACATTTCAGTTAAGCAAGATGAATAAGCACTGAAGATCCACTGTACAACACTGTACACATAGTCAACAATAATGTATTGCATACTTAAAAATGTGTTGGGCTGGGCATGGTGGCTGACGCTTGTAATCCCAGCACTCTGGGAGGGTGAGGCAAGCGGATCACTTGAACTCAGGAGTTCTAAACCAGCCTGGGCAACATAGTGAAACCCTGGGTCCACAAAAATTAGCTGGGTGTGATGGTCCCCACCTGTAGTCCCAGTTACTTAGGAGGCTGAGGTGGGAGGATCACTTGGACCTGGGAGGCAGAGGTTGCAGTGAGCTGTGATCACACCACTGCCCTCCAGCCTGGGCAACAAAGCAGACCCTGTCTCAAAAAAAAAAAAAAAAAAAAAATCTGGTTAGAGGGTAGATCTCATGTTAAGTGTTCTTACCACAATAAAATAAAAAATCATTTTAAAAAAAAAGTTCAGGGAGCTCATTCTTACCTCAGGCCTATATAAGTATGGACAGGTCAAGGTGGTACCAAAGGAGAGAAATCACAAACAAGGAGGAGACTGGCTTAAATACAGACTTCTCTTCCTCTATCTCTAATGCAGGAAGAGGGATCAAGTGGCAAGGTGTCAGGCTGAATTGCCAAGGTCAAGTGGAAATGACGTGACTGGCTGGGGCTGAGAAAACTGGCGTAAGGCAACGGAGACTGAGCTCTGCAGGAGCAGCAAGAGGAGGGACTCCCCAGTTATCGCCAGGGTTCTAGGCAGAGTTACAGAGAAAGTAGTGTTCCTATCAGAGATCTCCAATTAGTCCCTAGGTATCAAGGTCATCAGGTGACCCTCCTCCTAATTCATTCTCTAATTATGTTCTCTATGTGCCTAATGATCCAAATCTATTACCATCGCCACTACTCCCAACCCTCAATCCAAACTAAGAATCACTATAGTCATCCCAGATAGATATTGATCCCAAAGCAGCAAATGACATGAAGTTGGGAATGAATGACTGTGTCATAATTGGGTTTAGGGATATAGACCAGGGAACCACAGAGGACAGTGCATGAAACTGGCCTTTCATCTCTCATGCCACCGTTTTCCTGTGTTTTCTGGATGCTGCATCTCACCTCTCAGGGAGAAGCCTCATGCCTGCTGTGCAGAGGATGTAAAGGGGGGTCTCCTTGTGCTTCTTCACGGGCACATGAGCAGCAGCAAAGCTCAGCAGAGGACGAAGGTAATCACTGGCATGTTCTGGAGTGTCTGCCATTGCAGAGATTCCTTAAGTTAAAACAAACAAACAAAAAAGTTTCTTTAAAAAGCAGCTCACATAAGACTCAGGAAACTGATACCCTATAAGGTTCTCCTTAAGGTCCTAAACATTATTTATTTGAGAGGTAGGGGGTGACAATGAATGAGACATCCCTCCCGTTATCCAGACTCTCAAGAAGAAAAGGGTAGCTTGCTTTCTCCTTCTTTTCTGTCCTCTTTCATGCCTTAAAAGAGATTGACAAAATATATTCTGATGTGATGAGTACCTGGCTTGATTTTTTTAACCACTGGTTGGCTGTTGCGGTCTCTCATCTGTTTGATGTCCAGCAAGTCATGGGGGTTCCCATTATGTCTTGGCCAGAAATAAACAAAAATCCGGGAACCACTGCTGCCACAG
The DNA here is from genome assembly GCF_007565055.1 of Rhinopithecus roxellana. NCBI lineage: Eukaryota > Metazoa > Chordata > Mammalia > Primates > Cercopithecidae > Rhinopithecus > Rhinopithecus roxellana. The sequence goes on from NC_044559.1 coordinate 73,674,403, forward strand.
TCAACAACAAGTCCATAATTCAGATTTGGGTCTTCAGTGTCAGTAGCTTCAAGGTCCCCTACTCGAGCCAAATACCTAAGTCAGGCAAAAAGAGAAATCAGTGCTAAGCAGTCAGGTCCATGAAAGGCACCCTCACTTCATTTGTTCAGGAATCTTCATTAAGTGCCTACATGTGCCAGGCGCATGGGACTACCAGTCCTAACCAATAAGTGAAGCAATATTGACAGATTTACTGATGTGCCTGAGACAATAGCTGGTTCGCTTGCCTAGAGGCCACTGAAATTAGATGACTAAAAGATGTCCCCGTGTGTGGGGGCAGCTCTGAAACTGGCTGAGGTAGCAATCTTTTTTCAAGCATTAGAGCTTGTAGGCCTGAATAAATAACTATTTTTTTGTTATATGCCATTAAGTTGTGGGGTAGCTTGTTACACACACTAGATAACTGAGACAATCTTAATCACTTTTTTTCTTTCTGTATAGATGCATCCAGAATATTGTGGAACGATTTCTCATGTAATGTGTTTCTGGGAGGTGATTTTGTTTTGTTTTGTTTTTTTGGTTTTTTGAGAGAGTCTTATTCTGTCACCCAGGCTGGAGCACACTGGCACGATCTCAGCTCACTGCAACCTCTGCCTCCCAAATTCAACCGATTCTCCTCCCTCAGCCTCCCAAAGTGCTGGGATTACAGGCATGAGCCACTGCGCCTGGCCTGAGTGGTGATATTTTTGATTGGACTTTTTGGTTTTGCTTTTTTGCTTTTTGTTTTGTATTTATATTGCTAGAATTTCATTAACTAAAAATGTAATTCATAAAAACAGTAATTATTCTTTTCTACAATCTTATAGATATATATTTTTTCTTTTTTTTTTTTTTTTTTTTTTGAGATGGAGTCTTGCTCTGTCTTCCAGGCTGGAGTACAGTGGCGCAATCTCGACGCACTGCAAGCTCTGCCTCCTGGGTTCATGCCATTCTCCTGCCTCAGCCTCCCAAGTATCTGGGACTATAGGCGCCCGCCACCACGCCCGGCTAATTTTTTGTATTTTTAGTAGAGACGGGGTTTCACCGTGTTAGCCAGGATGGTCTCAATTTCCTGACCTCATGATCCGCCCACCTCAGCCTCCCAAAGTGCTGGGATTACAGACGTGAGCCACTGCGCCTGGCCTAAATATTTTATAAATATAAAAAGAATGATCATAAAACATGTATAGGGTATAAAGAATAACAATAAAACAAATGCCTGTGTACCTACCACCAAGTTTAAAAAATAAATTACACTTTAAAAACATAATTCTTCCTGGCCCCTAGGACATTAGTATTTTGTGTTGGAATTTTTTCAGATTCTCATTCCAAGATATCTGGCTGGCTGACATAAGGAAGATGAAACAAGTAAAGGTGTTCCATGAAACACATCAAGGTCTGAATCTTAGCTCTATTGCTTTCTATGCTGTGTGACCTTAAGCAAGTTAATAAACTCCTCTCAGACTGTTTTCTCATCTGTAAGACAAGGAGAGTGAAGGGTATCTACCCTCACAGAGATCATACACATAGCAGAACTGTGCTGCCGCTGTTGTTAACAGAATAATCATTGGGAAAGCAAATAGTAGATGACTCTGAGGAAAAAGGCTTAAAAGTTCAGAAAATAAAGAAGACTAAGAGTTGATTAAAATACTTCTGAGCACTTGGCCGGGCATGGTGGCTTACACCTGTTATCCCAGCACTTTGGGAGGCTGAGGTGGGTGGATCTCCTGAGGTCAGAAGTTCAAGACCAGCCTGGCCAACATGGTGAAACCCCATCTCTACAAAAAATACAAAAATTAGCCAGGCATGGTGGCAGGAGCCTGTAATCCCAGCTACTCAGGAGGCTGAGGCAGGAGAATCGCTTGAACCTGGGAGGCAGAGGGTGCAGTGAGCCGAGATCATGCCACTGCACTCTCACCTGGTGACAGAGCGTGACTCCGTCTCAAAAAAAAAAAAAGTTATCTGCTCTGCTCATCCAACATTGTCTTTAAAGCCAACTCCTAGATCTGCAAGGCTCTTACACAGAACCCCTCAGAACCAGTTTTTGTGATGTCTGAAGCTAACAAAATTTGGAAAGCCTTCTTTTAAAAACAAGATTCAGCATTACAAATAGAAAAAAAGCCCATGTAAGTGAAGGGCTTTAAGGTATAGGGATCATTAGCTTCACAGTAAACCCAGCCCCAATCAGAATAATAAACCATACATCATGCTCCTGAAACCAATCTAGCCAGTGTTTATTGGTGATTTCACATTGTTAGACAAACCACACAGTTCCTTATTTGGGCAGAAAAGCAAACTTGATAAAAAGAAGAGCATGTAGAAATAATTCTGAAATTAAAAAGTAGAGTACCTTTCCTATACTACAATGCAAAATACATTTTTTTTTAAAAAAGAGAAGAGCAGGTAACTAAGCTTCAGTATAATGTTGTTAATTATTACTGAGAGTAGGGGTAGGTAGCTTTTTTCTGGATCTGAAATAGTAGTGAGTTGAGGGAAATGAAGCAGATGGTAAAAATCTGTTACAAAACACAAAGTTTCTAATCCTAAAGATTCCATTTCACCACATATCTTCCCATTCTAATCAAATCACTGGGCTTAACTGGGCTAGAATCCACCAATCAACTAGCAACAGCTCACTTCTATCACAGGAGAGCTGGGCAAAAGTCTGGGTTCAAGTCACAGAACTCTTGCAAATACTGACCTCACAAGAGGCCAAAGATAAAAAAGAAACAGGCAAGATAATCCACCCCCATTCCAAAGTGACTTTTCATTTCCAATTACAGCAATCTTTCTATTTCACATGCTTCACAGAATCTTCCTGCTTCCCTTCTCTGAAAACCACCCACTCTGCTTGTCTCTTGCAAGATTCTGAATCCCATCCCCTTCTGCATAATGAATAACTTTTCTCTAGTGCACTGGTTCTCAATTTGGGGGCTTTAGGACTCCTTTATAATCTTAAAGCTTATTGAACCCCAAAGAGCTTTCGTAGATATAGGTTATATCTATCTATATTTACTATATTAGAAAATAAAACATAAAAATGTTAAGTACTTATTTCATTTAAATAAAATAAATTCATTACATATAAATATATTTTTATAAAAATAAGCATATCTTCTAAAACAAAAAATAGAAGAGTGGCATTGTTTTATAATTTTGCAAATATGTTTAATAGTCAAACTAACAGAAGACCCTAGATTCTCGCATTTACTTCTGTATTCAATCTGTTACAATATATCAAAACAATATTGAAAATTGAAAATTTTCAATTTTCACACAAATTGAAGCATTTGTGTGAAAATCCAGCCTCACACAGACACACTGTTGGAAACAGGAGGAGTATTAAACAGCCCTTTCAGATCATCCTGAATATTCTTCTTTGATACTATACTAAAATTCAACAAGTAGCGTTTCTTAAAGATTAGTTGCTCAGGCAAGAGAAAGAAATAAAGGGTATTCAGTTAGGAAAAGAAGAAGTCAAATTGTCCCTGTTTGCAGATGACATGATTGTATATTTAGAAAACCCCATTGTCTCAGCCCAAAATCTCCTTAAGCTGATAAGAAACTTTAGCAAAGTCTCAGGATACAAAATTAGTGTGCAAAAATCACAAGCATTCTTATACACCAGTAACAGACAAACAGAAAGCCAAATCATGAATGAACTTCCATTCACAATTGCTTCAAAGAGAATAAAATATCTAGGAATCCAACTTACAAGGGATGTAAAGGACATCTTCAAGGAGAACTACAAACCACTGCTCAGTGAAATAAAAGAGGACACAAACAAATGGAAGAGCATACCATGCTCATGGATAGGAAGAATCAATATCGTGAAAATGGCCATACTGCCCAAGGTAATTTATAGATTCAATGCCATCCCCATCAAGCTACCAATGAGTTTCTTCACAGAATTGGAAGAAACTGCTTTAAAGTTCATATGGAACCAAAAAAGAGCCCGCATTGCCAAGACAATCCTAAGTCAAAAGAACAAAGCTGGAGGCATCACGCTACCTGACTTCAAACTATACTACAAGGCTACAGTAACCAAAACAGTATGGTACTGGTACCAAAACAGAGATATAGACCAATGGAATAGAATAGAGTCCTCAGAAATAATACCACACATCTACAGCCATCTGATCTTTGACAAACCTGAGAAAAACAAGAAATGGGGAAAGGATTCCCTATTTAATAAATGGTGCTGGGAAAATTGGCTAGCCATAAATAGAAAGCTGAAACTGGATCCTTTCCTTACTCCTTATATGAAAATTAATTCAAGATGGATTAGAGACTTAAATGTTAGACCTAATACCATAAAAACCCTAGAAGAAAACCTAGGTAATACCATTCAGGACATAGGCATGGGCAAGGACTTCATGTCTAAAACACCAAAAGCAATGGCAACTTAAGCCAAAATTGACAAATGGGATCTAATTAAACTAAAGAGCTTCTGCACAGCAAAAGAAACTACCATCAGAGTGAACAGGCAACCTACAGAATGGGAGAAAATTTTTGCAATCTACTCATCTGACAAAGGGCTAATATCCAGAATCTACAAAGAACTCAAACAAATTTACAAGAAGAAAACAACCCCATCAAAAAGTGGGCAAAGGATATGAACAGACATTTCTCAAAAGAAGACATTCACACAGCCAACAGACACATGAAAAAATGCTCATCATCACTGGCCATCAGAGAAATGCAAATCAAAACCACAATGAGATACCATCTCACACCAGTTAGAATGGCAATCATTAAAAAGTCAGGCAACAACAGGTGCTGGAGAGGATGTGGAGAAATAGGAACACTTTTACACTGTTGGTGGGATTGTAAACTAGTTCAACCATTATGGAAAACAGTATGGCAATTCCTCAAGGATCTAGAACTAGATGTACCATATGACCCAGCCATCCCACTACTGGGTATATACCCAAAGCATTATAAATCATGCTGCTATAAAGACACATGCACACGTATGTTTATTGCGGCACTATTCACAATAGCAAAGACTTGGAATCAACCCAAATGTCCATCTGTGACAGACTGGATTAAGAAAATGTGGCACATATACACCATGGAATACTATGCAGCCATAAAAAAGGATGAGTTTGTATCCTTTGTAGGGACATGGATGCAGCTGGAAACCATCATTCTTAGCAAACTATCACAAGAACAGAAAACCAAACACCGCATGTTCTCACTCATAGGTGGGAACTGAACAATGAGATCACTTGGACTCGGGAAGGGGAACATCACACACTGGGGCCTATCATGGGGAGGGGGGAGGGGGGAGGGATTGCATTGGGAGTTATACCTGATATAAATGACGAACTGATGGGTGCTGACGAGTTGATGGGTGCAGCACACCAACATGGCACAAGTATACATATGTAACAAACCTGCACGTTATGCACATGTACCCTAGAACTTAAAGTATAATAAATTTAAAAAAATTAAATTAAAAAAAATTAAGAAATGTAGTTCCCCCCCCCCCAAAAAAGGAGGAGATCCTGTCACATGTTACAACACAGATGAATCTTCAGGATATTATGCTAAGTAAATAAGCCAGGCACAAAAAGACAAGTACTGTATGATTCCACCTATATGAGGCATCTAAAGTAGAAACAGAAAATTTAATGGTAGTTACCAGCAGCTGGCTGGAAAGAGAGTGAAAAGGAGAATTCATTAATGGGTACAGAGTTATGATCTGCAAGATGAAAAAATTCTGGAGATCTGTTTCACAACAATGTAAATATGCTTAATACTACTGACTGTACACTTAAAAATGGTAAATTTTATATGTTTGAACCATAGTTTTAAAAGGCAAAATAACATTTTAGTATTATTATAAAAATAGTTTCACCCTCACAGACTCCCAAATGTGTCTCAGAGACCCTCCAAGGGCCACTAAACACTCTGAGAACTACTGCTCTAATACAACCTTCCTTTTCTCTTTAACATCCATCTGCTTCTCTACCTACTCCTTCCCCTCTCCTGTCTCCTTGGACATGGCTTCTCAGTTCTTAAAAAGCCTCTACTCAACAATGCTGACTGGTAATTTCTACAATGATTTGAAAAGGCCTCTTCCTTCTGTTCTAAAATGTGGACATCAATATTCTCTGTTTATATTTCAGTATAAGCCCCTACGATTTCTTTCATATTTGCTTGCTGTACCTGTTTAGACCATAAATTTCTCAAGAATAGGTACCTTATCTATAGTACCTTGACAGTGTCACAGTGTTTCTCAGGTTTCTCTGCCCAAAACATGTATCAAATAGTATTGATTGGTTTGGTCCTAGAGCTCACAAAATGGAGCTGTTGGTCTGTTAACTCCTCCATGTCTTTGTACAGCTCCACTCAAAATCAACTGGTCTCTTTCTTGGAAAGTTTTAATTGCTTTCCAAACAAAGTATCTTGTTATCCTCTCTGATTCCTGCCAAAATAAGCAACTTTACAGCTCCAGTTTTGGTGCAACTCAACTTTTCTTTCTCTTCCTTTCAAAGTCTCTATGTGTGCTTTGGCTAAAATGTCAGCTGACCTTAGATCACTAGAGTGGAAGATAGGCCTAAATGGCATTTATGCAGTGGAAAGTCTCCATTTTTCTCATTGTGCATACAAATGAGTAACTAAAGAACAGTTTTCCCCTCTGGGCAGTAACCATATTACCTTTTTCTGGAACTCTGACCTCTTATGACCTAATCAGGCTTCTTACACTTTTAACCAACTAGAAGCCTTCCTCTATTTAGGCTCCTAACATGAATGGATCACCAGACCTTTCCTGCATTTTTTCATATATAGTTTTTTTTTTTTTTTTTTTTTTTGTCATATGTAATTTGTAGTCGTGGCCTTAGCCATCATGGTCAATTACTTACATTGCTGAACCCTCCTGTTTTACTGATGCCACACTAGCCAATCTCTAAAGAGGACCAAAAGCCCAAGAGAAAAGTCTCAAAAACCTTCGCATCCCTCACATCCACCTTTCCCAAAGAGGTCTGATTCACCATCACACATACTCACCCCAATACCATACCCACACACACACCCCCTCTGTTTAAGAAACATGATTTCCTTCTAGTCACTGCTGAGTCAATGAAAAGAAAGTTACCCACAAATATATCACCTAAGGTGGAATTGGAAGACAATGGCTTTTCACTGCCATTATCCTGAAAGCATTAACATCATTAGAGCTGTCACTGAGCAAATCATTACCTAGCTTACAAAATCAAAACTAATTACACCACTTTAGAGTTCAAACAGAGCTCAGTGATGGGCCAAAAGTCAATTGAAGTAGCCCCCATGAGTATGGGGCTACTAATTCTTTGCTGAATGTCATCATACTCTTCAACTCTGTTCAAAGTTCAGAACCAAATGTAATGATATTACAGTTAAAGTAGCTATGCATGACTGATGATAGTAATACATACCCAGAAAAGTATATTGTAAGATTACTACTTACTTCCTAACAAGATTAATCAGAGCAGTCAGGAACATCTATAATTTAAAGTCCTGCTCAAAACACTACAAACACCATTAAGATCAAATAAATAGGCTGGGTGTGGTGGCTCACGCCTGTAAGCCAGCACTTTGGGAGGCCAAGGTGGGTGGCTTGCTTGAGCTCAGGAGTTCGAGACCAGCCTGAGCAACATGGCGAAACCTCATCTCTACAAAGAATATAAAAATTAGTTGGGTGCGGTGGTGTTTGCCTTTGGTCTCAGCTGCTAGGGGGACTGAGGTAAGAGGATTTTGCTTAAGCCTGGGAGGTTGAGGCTGCAGTGAGCTATGATCACACCACTGCACTCCAGCTTGGGTGACAAAGTGAGACCGTGTTTCCAAAAAAAAAAAAAGCAAGTAACTGAATAAATGTGGGACAGACACAGTAGCTCATGCCTGTAATCCCAGAACTTTGGGAGGTTGAGGTGGAAGGACTGCTTGAGGTCAGGCGTTCAAGGCCAACCTGGGCAACATAGTGAGACCCCTGTCTCTAAAAATAAAAAAAAATAAAAAAAATTTAGCCAGGCATGGTGGCATGCAGCTATAATCTCAGATACTAGGAAGGCTGAGGCAGGAGGATGGCTTGAGTCACTCTATAAATCATAAACTAAACGTGAATAAATGCTTTCAATTTCACCATAAAAAAATCTCTGAACTGTTCTATTACACATAAGAACCCAATCATTTCATCTGTATATGCTAAAGAACATTCTAACCAAAAGTAATGCCTCTCTTTGACTTGCTTTAATTAAACAGAATTGACACACCTATGGACGGCCAGTACCAAGCCAATTGCTGACACAGAACCTCTCATTCAGTTATTTCCAGATGGTAAAGGAACATGAAGGCACCACCTTTCAATAGCTACAAAAGACATTCTTCAGACAACAGTTCAACCAGACAAAATTTTACCCACAATGAAGATAACAGTGAGGCTACCAAAAAGTGAACAACATTAAACATGAATATGAAAAAGGAAAGGTATTAAACAGAACATTTAAGAACAGTTTACCATAGTGTCTTGTACACTATGTATACATGCTAGAAGTTCCTCTTACACAGTCATGCACTGCATAATGACGTTTCAGATAACAGCAAACCACATGTACAACAGTGGTCCCATAAGATTATAAAGGAACTGAAAAAATTCCTATTAATGATGTCTTGATGATCCTGACCCTGTGCAGGCTTAGGCTAATGTGTGTGTTTCTGTTTTCATTTCTAACAAAAAAGTTTTAAAAGGAAAACAAATTAAAATTTTTTAAAAATAGAAAAAAGCTTATAGAATAAGAATATTATAAGGAAAATATTTCCCTACAGCTTTACAATATTTTTGTGTTTTAAGTTGTGTTAGTCCAAAACAGTCAAAAAGTTTTTAAAAATTTCAAAGTTTAGAAAGTGGAAAAGTTACAGCAAGTTAAGGTTAATTTATTATTGAAGAAAGAAAAAAATTTAAATAACTTTAAAATAAATTTAGTGTAGCCTAAATGTACAGTGTTTATAAAGTCTACAGTAATGTCCCAGGCCTTCACACTCACCACTCACTCACTCTGAGAACCTTCCAGTTCTGTGAGCTCCATTCATGGTAAGTGCCCTATACAGGTGTACAATTTATTTTATTATTATTTTTTGAGACAGGGTCTTGCTCTGTTGCCCTGGATGGAGTGCAGCAGAGCAATCATGGCTCACTGAAGCCTTGGCCTCCTGGGCTCAAGTGATCCTCCTGCCTCCGCCACCCAAGTAGCTGGGACTACAGGCATGCACCACTACACCCAGCTAATTTCTAAATTTTCTGTAGAGATGAGGTTTCACTATGTCACCTAGGCTGGTCTGGAACTCCTGGGCTTAGGAGATCTACCCACTTCGGCCTCCCAAAGTACTGGGACTGTAGGCTTGAACCACCATACCAGACCCAATTTATCTTTTATACCATATTTTTACTGTACCTTTTCTATGTTTATATATGTTTAGATACACAAATACTTACCATTGTGTTACAGTTGCCTATAGTATTCAGTGCAGTAACGTGTACAGGTTAGCAGGCTAAGAGCATATACACCACACAGCCTAGGTGTGTAGTAGGCTGTACCATCTAGGTTTGTGTAAGTATTCTATGATGTTTACACAATGATAAAATCACCTAATGATGCATGTATCAGAACATATCTCGATCATTATATAACACATGACTGTCTGAAAAATTAATAAATTTTAACAATTACCCAGCATCCACAGCAGAAATTAAAACGTGGCACACTTAGCACTGTCAACAGCACTCTGTGAAATGATGAAAATGTTCTCTATCTACACCATCCCATATATCCACATGTGGCCACTGAGCATTTGAAATGTGCCCAGTCCAAGTGAGGAACTGAATTTTGTTTCATTTCATGTTAATTTAAATTTAATTAACCATTTGTGGGTAGTGACTACCCTATTTGATACTACAGTGTAGACACTCAGTAACTGTTGAATAAGTAAACAGATAAATGAATAAACGGATATAAGATATGTATTAAGTCTGAAGAAAATATTGGAGCATGTCTTATGTGGCACATGCCAGAAAAACAGTTGATTAAAACACACATCTCGGCCGGGCGCAGTGGCTCACGCCTGTAATCCCAGCACTTTGGGAGGCCGAGGTGGATGGATCATGAGGTCAGGAGATGAAGACCATCCTGGCTAACATGGTGAAACCCCGTCTCTACTAAAAATACAAAAAATTAGCTGGGTGTGGTGGCGGGCACCTGTAGTCCCAGCTACTCCGGAGGCTGAGGCAGGAAAATGGCGTGAACCCGGGAGGTGGAGCTCGCAGTGAGTCCAGATCACGCCACTGCACTCCAGCCTGGGCGACAGAGCGAAACTCCGTCTCAAAAAAAAACAAAAAAACAAAAAAAAAACCACACATCTAACGCATGTATTATTCTCAAAAACAGCCCTGCTGTGCATGTGTAGGGTCAGGGAATATGTGGTAAATCTCTGCACCTGCAGCTCAAATGAGCTGTAAAACTAAAATGGCTCTAAAAAAAGTTTATTTAAAAAAAAAAACAGTTTTGGATTCTATCCTTACTAACACCCCATCTCTCTAAATTTACTTTTTTTGTATCAAATAAATTCTAGTTCTGATGCAAACCTCCTACTTTCTCTTTCCAGAAGCAATATGGATATGTGTTCACAATAAGGAAAAAAATACAAGTCTATTTGTTTCAATTATTTCAACTCACCAAGTATTTATTGGCACTGACCACCTGGGATACAATGATAGACAAGAATTATCAGATCACTCTGCCTCCCACATACATTTAAAAGCTTTTACCTCTCTCCATCCTCTTGCTGCCACCCAAGTTCAGACCACAATCATCTCTCTATTGAGGTACAGTCCTTGACTTACAATGGTTCAACTTATGATTTTTCAGCTTTATGATGGTGCAAAAGTGATGCACATTCAGTAGAAAGTATACCATGAGTATCCACACAACCATTCTGTTTTTCACTTTTAGTACAGTATTCAATAAATTACACGAGACATTCAACACTTTATTATAAAATAGGCCTTCTGTTAGGTGGTTTTGCACAACAGCAGGGTAATGTAAATGTTCTGAGCACCTTTAAAGTAGGCTAGGCTAAACTATGACATTTGTTAGGACAGGTGTATTAAATGCATTTTCAACTTACGATATTTCAATTTACATAACCCATCATAAGTCAAGGAGCATCTCTAGTCCAATTACTCTCCCTGCTTTCTTTTTTATTCCTCTCCAATTCATTTTCCACAATCCCACCAAAGTGAGCTTTCTTTAAGAAGCAGTTCCAGCTGGGTACGATGGCTCATGCCTGTAACCCCAGCACTTTGGGAGGCCGAGGCAGGTGGACCACTTGAGGCCAGCGATTTGAAACCAGCCTGGCCAACATGGTGAAACCCCGTCTCTACTAAAAATACAAAAACTAGCTGGGCATAGTGCTACATGACTGTAATCCCAGCTACTTGGGAGGCTGAGGCAGGAGAATTGCTTGAACCTGAGAGGCGGAGGTTGTAGTGAGCCGAGATAGCGCCACTACACTCCAGCCTGGGTGAGACTCTGTTTCAAAAAAAAAAAATTAAAAAGCAGTTCCAATCTTTTCACTCTTCAAAACCTTTCAAAGCCTTCCTTCTGCCCTGAGGGTAATGTCTAAACCCTCTAAAATAACTTAACAGACTCAGTTTGATCTAGCTCTCCAGCCATACAGCTCACCATTCACTCCCTAATTGTCTTTAGCCATATTAACTAACCTACATGGAATTCCATAATTAGAGCATGTTGTCTTCAAGTGAGAAACTATGTGCAGGTCTGTCAAGAAAATTCCATAAGCATTAAACAAACTCAAATTATGGATTTAGTACATTTCTTAAGGGCAGGTTGATTACTATAATCATCCAAACAGTGTTTCCTCTTCTCAAAGGAGGAAGAAGTCGAGGCTGGCATGGTAGCTCATGCCTGTAATCCCAACACTCTGGGAGGCCAAAGCAGGAGGATCACTTGAGCCCAAGTGTTCAAGACCAGCCTAGGCAACATAGTGAGACCTCCATCTCTATTTCAGTAACATTTAAAAAGAGAAAAAAAAAAAAAAGAAAAGAAAGCCAAAAATACAAATGAATAGGGTTGCTAGAAGAAGGCAAGGCTGAAAACACAGGTTTCTTGAGAAAATGTGCCAAAGTCTCTGTATCTGGTGTCTGATGCCTATTATCGTCTGCACATAGTGGCTGCTGAAATTTTTGTTGAATGAATGAATTAATTAATGACCAAAGTGAAAGGGAAATGAGAAAATCTGGGGACAGAATCCAGAAATAAAAAGGAGAGTAGGCATGTGTTCCCAATTCTGACCAAAAAAGATTCCAGGAAATGGTCGTTAGAGGTTTCCGGCAAAGCTCTTCTCCATTCTTAGAAGAGAGTCATGGAAAGCCTTTCTGTCTCCTATGCGACATGAGTGAATGTATATGTTGCCCTGGTTGTTACTGTCTGCTGTTTTTCTTCTTCTTTTTTTTTTTTTTTTTTTGAGACACGGTTTCACTTTGTCACCCAGGCTGGTGTACAATGGCGTGATCCTAGCTCACTGCATTCTCTACCTCCCCAGGCTCCAGTGATCCTCCCTCCTCAGCCTCCTGGGAAGCAAGGACTACAGGTGTATGCTACCATGCCTGGCTAAGTTTTGTATTTTTTTTTGTAGAGACAGGGTTTTGCCATGTTACACAGGCTGGTCTCGAACTCTTGAGCTTACGCAATCCACCTGTCTCCACATCCCAAAGTGCTGAGATTACAGGCATGAGCCACCATGCCTGGCAGTCTGCTGTTTTTCAACCATTAAGTAAACTGACACTGTGGAAAATAGACAGGAGAGACACAGCCTCTCATCCTGTTAGCCAGTGTTGAACTTGTAGTCCCTCTACCCCTGGACTTCCAAGTATGTGAGCATTCTTATTGTTTAAGTCAATGTGGGCTGCTATTTGCAGCCCAAAGCCTCTTAACTAATACATATCTGAGAAGCAATAAAAAGAAAATTTAGGCCGGGCATGGTGGCTCACACCTGTCATCCCAGTACTTTGGGAGGCTGAGGTGGGCAGATCACAAGGTCAGGAGATCAAGACTATCCTGGCTAACACGGTGAAACCCCGTCTCTATTAAAAATACAAAAAATTAGCCAGGCATGGTGGCATGTGCCTGTAGTCCAAGCTACTCAGGAGGCTGAGGCAGGAGAATCACTTGAACCCGGAAGACAGGATGCAGTAAGCCGAGATAGCACCACTGCACTCCAGCCTGGGCAACAGAGTAAGACTGTCTCAAAAGAAAAAAAAAAGAAAAAGAAAACGTAAATATTTTAAAAATAAGGCCAGGCACAGTGGCTCGCATCTGTAATCCCAGCATTTTGAGATGCCAAGGCAGGAGGATTGCTTGAACCCAGGAGTTGAAGGTTATAGTGAGCTATGATCACACCACTGTACTCCAGCCTGGGTGACAGAGTGAGACTGTCTCTAAAGAAAAAAATTTTTTAAATAAGAAAATCATGTTGAAGATGATGAACATAACATGCCATTATTTAACTTTGTAGCTTCATCAAAAACTAATCTCAAAAAAATAGCAAAATGAATCACTGCTATAAAGAAATATAGACCTTCTGTGCAACTGGTATAGCTAAAAGTATATCCAATAATTCAGATGTACTATCTGTGAAAAAAGATGTCAGACTTTCACTGGATGAAACAGTAGATTAAACACTACAGAAAAAAATTACTAACAAGTTTGAAAGCAGCAAAAAAAATCTGAATGAAACAGAGAGAAAAAAGACTGGGAAAAAAAAAAAAAAAATGAACATCAGTATGCTGTGGGAAAACATCACATGGCTCAATATACATGTAACTGGAGTCCCCAGAGGAAAAGCAGGGAAGAACAAAAAAAAATCTGAAGAAGTAATGGACAAAATGTTTCCAAATTTGATTAAAACTACAAATCCATAGATCCAAGAATCAACAAATCACAAGCACAAGAATCATGTAAGCAGGGCATGGTGGCCCATGCCTGTAATCCCAGCACTTTGGAGGCCGAGGTGGGAGGATAGGTTGAGCTCAGCAGTTTGAGATCAGCCTAAGCAACACTGCGAGACCTCACCTCTACTAAAAATAAAAAAAAAATTAGCCAGGTATGATGGCATATGCCTGTAGTCCCATCTACTTGGGAGGCTGAGGCAGGAAGATAGCTTGAACCCAGGAGATTGAGGCTGCAGTGGGCTATGATTTCACTATTGCACTCCAAACTGGGAGATGAGCGAGACAGTCTCAAAAACAAAGAAATAAATAAATAAAATCATGTAGAAAACAACATCAAAGCACATCACAATCAAATTGCTTAAAACCAGTGATAAACAGAAAATTCTAAAAGTATTCAGAGAAAAAAAGACACATTCTATACAGAGAGAACAAAGATTAAAAGGACAGCAGACATCTCAGAAAGAATGCAAGCCAAAAGATAGTGAAGCATCATCTTTAAAGTAATGAAAGGAAAAAAATGATCAACCTAGAGTTCTATACCCAATGAACATTTCTTTCAAAAGGAAAACAAAATAAGGACTTTTTCAGTCATATAAAAGTTGAAAGAATTTATCACCCACATACTTGCTGTACTAGAAATGCTAGAGAATGTTCTTGAGGTAAAAGCAAATATGGAAATATGGGTCCAGATGGAAACATGGATCTACACAAAGGAATGAAGCAGCCCAGAAATGGTAAATATAGACAAAAGTGACTCCATCTTGGATGCTAATCTGCCATGTTAACTTCTGACTAGCCCCAGTCCCGTAAATGCCTCTTGATTCCTGCTTTATTTACTAGTGTAAGAACATGTCAACCTTGGTGTTGGCACACAAATGACAGGATATGGCACATGCAGCATTCTTGCCTGTTCTGGAGGGCTGTCTTTAATTGTCTTGCACAGGGTGCATATCCCGTCTCCCTGTACTATATAAGCCCTGGGTCTCGGGAGTAACAGTATGCAGATCTACCTGTCTTGCAGCTACCCAGGACCATGCTTCTGTCTGCAAGTTCCCTCAATAAATCAATCAATACCAATGAACAATTTGCCTGCCTCCTCCTTTGGTTTCTCAGTCCCTTCAGCATTCAAGGGTCACTTTGCTTATATGACCCTTTCAGGCAACAATATGGTTAAATATATAAGCCTTTTTTTCCCTTATATTGAAAATCTCTTCAAAAGATAATTGACTATTTAACACAAAAATAATGACAATATATTGTGGAGCTTATAACATGTAGAAATAAAATATATGACAATAGCACAAAGACCAAAAGGAAGGGAGGAATGAATACTGTTGTTAGGTTCTTGTTCTAGATGTGAAGAGGAGTAATATTACTTGAAGGAAGATTGTGATAATTAAAGATGACACTATAAACTTTAACCACTAAAAAAAAGAAAAAGTTATATATAATAAGCCAACGTGAGAGATAAAATGGAACCATAAAAACTGTACTCAACTGAAAAGAAGAGGGAAAAAGAGGAAAAAGAACAAGAACGAATGTGACAAATGAAAAACAAATAGCAAGATTAAAACTAAACATACTAAATAATCAGATTAAATGTAAATGGCCTGAACACCCCAATTAACTGCAGAGATAGTCAGACTGGATTAAGAAACAAGACTCAACCAAACACTGACTACAAGAAGCCCACTTATATAAAGACACCAATAGGCTAAAACTAAAACTATAGAAGAAATATCTATCATGCTAATGTTAATCAAAAGAAAGCTGGAGTAGCTATAGTAATACCAGACTAGTAGATTTCAGAGCAAAGTATATAATCAAGGATAAGGAGAATCATTTAATAATGATAAAGGGGTCCATTCATAAAGGTATATTACAGTCCTAAATATGTATACACACAATAAGTTTCAGCCCACCAAAACAAGAAAATAGAAAGATGCCTTTCATGCAGTATCAGTATTCCTCTACCAAACTGAACATTGCCAAAATGGGGCTCAAGATCTTCTTTATGTAATAAATGGCATGCAATTTTACTAATAAAAGTACAGTATCACCCAAAAGGGTCAAAGTTAGTAATGTGTTAAACGGCTTATGAAAATATTTATGACTTCAGTGCCAAAATCTAAAGCTGACTCACCTTTCGTATTGCCTATCTCGTGGTAATGAAGCACTCCAATGTCGAAAGTCTATGATTAACATAAGTAAAAGGAGACAGGATATGAAGAAGAGTCCCAGGAATGCTACCCGCTGACGGACAAATGGACTCACTGTGGGTACAGTGAAGTACCAGGAGGCTGGGCAGAGGTAGGAAAAACTGATCCTGAAATTAGACAAACATTAATGAGTCTGAAACATTTCTACAATTGAGTACTTAAAAATCGTTTTTAAATTGGATAAAAGCCCCAAAAATCCATGCCAACAGAAGTCTAAACGTTCTTTTCATCTCTAATTTTGGAAGTTCATGGTGCTTCTACTATATAAATCAGAAAAGCCTTATCTGCCCTTTTTCCAAACTGCACTTTTGAGTGCAATTCAAAGACTTAATCTCATGTTAGTGAAAAGATCACCAGTCTCCCTGGGCAACCTCATAACATTGGAGAATCTCAGCAACTACAATATTCCCAACCAAGAATGCTGTCAAGAAACAGGATGGTCAGAAAATTTATTTAACTGATTTTTTAAATGTTTTATCAGATTATATATGCACATAGCAAAAGACAAATCAAACAGTTTAAAAGGATATATTGTATAGTGAAAAGTGATTATTGCCCTGACCCCACAATCTCTCTCTCAGAGGCAACCATTGCTACCCAGTTGCTGTGTAATTTTTTTTTTTTTTTTTTTTTGAGATGGAGTCTTGCACTGTTGCCCAGGCTGGAGTGTAGTGGTGCAATCTCGGCTCACTGCAACCTCCACCTCCTGGGTTTAAGCGATTCTCCTCCCTCAGCCTCCCCAGGAGCTGGGATTACAGGTGCCCACCACCACGCCCGGCTAATTTTCGTATTTTTAGTTATTTTTAGTAGAGGAGGGGTTTCTACTTGGCCAGGCTGGTCCTGAATTCCTGACCTCAGGTGATCCACCTGCCTTGGCCTCCCAAAGTGCTGGGATTGCAGGCGTGAGCTACTGCACCCGGCCATTGCTGTGTATTTTTCCAGGGATATTCTACGGATACACAAGCATAATATACACCGATATATTTACAGTAATATATCTGTGTGTGTACGTGTGTGTGTGTGTATCCATTCCCTCGGTTTTAAACAAATGGTAGTCCACCATACCTGCTGTTCTACATCTGTCCCCCACTTTATTTGATAACTGTTCCTTATTGGTGCATGTAGATCCATATTAATATTTTTTAAAAGCTTCAGGGTATTATAATGTATGGATAAGTGTATTCATCTGTGAAGTTCACTTTCTATATTGATTCAAAAGGACCTCGGTCTGTCTGCTTTTAAAGTTCATTGCAAACAAAAACCAAAAAACTTCTTTGTTTAACCTCGTCAAATGGCACCTAGCCTTGCTCAGATGCAAATCTGAATCAATGTTACAACCTTGTACTTTACAGAGCTGAGCAAGCCGACTCACTCCACCACCCCGGGCTACGGGCTAGAAACTATTATTTATCAGCCCTCGCAATAATACAACTTTGATCATCTCTGCATCCAACTGACCAGGATACAAAGTCCAAGTGCAGCTCCAGGGCAAACCTCACTTGGGACAGCCTCCCAGGGCCCCCCAACCTGCCTGCCATCCTCTGCCGTGCTCCCAGCCGGAGAGAAAGTGTACAGCCTTACCTAGCCATGGGTTCCTTTCGGTGGTCTCAACGCCTGTCACCTTTTTCTTTTGCCCTGAGAAGGTGGCCTCCTTGTCCCAGGCATCTCCTACGTCTGCAGCCTAGAAAGATTTGATTTCAGGCTTCTGTCCGACCGAGCCCACGAGACAAGACCTCCACGGAAATTCCACGGCTCCCACCTCCTCCCCAGGCTCCCACTCCGTCTGCTCTGGTTCCTCAGGCCCAGGGGACCCCACCCAGGCATCCTGGGAGCGGGGCGTTCTCGTGGGCCAGCTCTGTCCTCTAGGAACCGGTCGTCCCCAGGTGGCGGGGTGTGGGTCCCGCTTCCTCTCCCCGTCCCTCCGGGTCCCACAGCCCTCTCGCGCCCACACTCACGGGATCAAGCGGCCCGCCGGTTCCTTCGGCACCGCTCGGTTCAGTCCCGAGCTGATGCCCGCGGCCCCTTGCCCAGCCGGAAGGAGGGCCCGGGCCGGCGGCGGCGCCACGTCCCCAAGGAAACCGCAGGGAGCCAATGACTGACAGAAGACCCACAGAGAGGGGCCGGCTCTTCACGAGCCGAACCAGGGGCGAACCAGCTCCGTCAGCAGCACGTCCGTCCGCCAGGGTGGCCAATCCCCTAGACCAGTTGGCCTCTAATGCCCGCCCCGGGACTTTGAGCCGCGCCCAATCGGAAAGGCGTCGTACCGAGGCTCCGCCTGCAGGGCCCGCGGTGAGCTCACAGGTGAGTGGCGCTGGGCGGTCCTGCACTCGCTGCCCTCCCAGGGGCGCGAACTCTCGGCCGGTTGCTTTCTCCACGGCCGCTCCCGGGACAGAGTACCTCCGTTGGGTGGGATTCGGGGTGTTCGCGACGGAAGCGCATCCCTTGCCCATAACCTATTGTTGGTTTTGTGCCCACTAACCCTCCCTACCAGAATGGCAGTTCTCCCACCTTAAACCTTCCCTATCACCTCCCAAACTGATGCCCCGACCTCATTGTCTTGCCCCGTGAGAAAAACATACATTGAAGACAATGACGTTTACACCAAAGTGCTTATGTCCATTCATTCATTCGTTTACACCAAAGCCTTATGTCTATTCATTCATTCACTGAATGTCTACTAATGCCAATCATCATGAGTTTCTGTGTCGCCGCCCTCCTTGACCTTACAGTAACACAAAGGAAACGACGCGCGCGCGCGTTGAGTGTGTGTGTGTGTTTCTTGCTTGCTTACACCAGCCGTTATCTCATTTCCAGGAGGAAGGCATAAAGTCCAAGCTCTTTCCAACGTGGCACTTGCATTGCGCCGCACAATCGGCCCTACGGCGTCCTCTGCCGCTACTTGCCTTCCTTACCACGCTCCAGCAACCCGCCCTGTTTTGCTCATTCTGCCCCTCCACCTGCCTTGAATAACCGGCCCGGCCCTTAGCCAAATCACCTCCACTTCATTCCTTACCACTCCTCTTAAGGGTCACCTTCCCCTAAAAGTCCTGCTTGACCTACTATACCTTCTTTATACATGCCTATTGTTTCACTTAGCACATTGAATTACAATTATATGTATATGTCTGTCTGTCTGTCTGTCCCACTAGACAGAATATCCTTGAAGGCAAGGACTATCTGCTTCCACATATTCCCAATACTGGCCACTGTCTGGCAGATAAAACACAACTGATGTATAATTAATAAGCAAATAAATGAATGTGGGGGGGATTGGGGAAGACCACCCAAATGCTTTATTTACTCAAAGCTTGCTATGACAAGGGAGTCAGTCACCATCACTTGCATTTGGCAGACTCAAAGCCTGTCAGGACATTAGGAAAACTACTTACTTACTTACTTACCTACAGGGTCTCACTCTGTTGTCATCCAGGCTGGAGTGCAGTGGCGTCATCATGGTTCACTGCAGCCTCGACCTCCCGAGCAAGTGATCCTCCTACCTCAACCTCCTGAGTAGCTGGCTCTACAGCACGTGCCACCATGCCTGGCTTGTATTTTTTAATTCTTTGTAGAGATGGAGTCTCACTGTGTTGTCCAGGCTGGTCTTGAACTCTGTCTACAGGCACGTGCCACCATGCCTGGCTTGTATTTTTTAATTCTTTGTAGAGATGGAGTCTCACTGTGTTGTCCAGTCTGGTTTTGAACTCTGGGCTCAAGCAATCCTCCTGTCTCAGCCTCCCAAAGTGCTGGGATTACAGGGATGAGCAGCTGCACCTGGCCAGGAAAGATTAGCAGTGAACAAAAAGGGAAGGTTTCATGTATGCTCTGACTTGAGGGTATTAGCATGGGAAAGCTGGAGGTGGGCTGACAAAAGCAGTGTCTCTTATGCGATTGGTTTGGGGTAGGTGGCATATTTGGCTGTCTTTAGTGGGTGCTGAGTTGAAGAAAGGAGGAGGCAAAAAACAGGGAAACTGAGTCATTGACCAAGTCCTGATTATCCTGGGCTGGTTGCTGTAGAGGTTGTGGGTCAGAGTTCTAATTGTCGTATAAGATCTAGCCATTGTCCAGTTTCTATATTCAGTTCTTATGACTCATTTTTTTTGCTCCACTACTCTCCTAACCTGATTGAACTTCCTAATTTGCCTTTCTTCTTCAATTCTCAGTTCTCAGTTTTTTTTTCTCTGTCCCTCAATTCCCACTCTGCCTCAAGTGTTATATTTTATCTGGACCCCTAGAAATCACATTGAATAGAATAGTTGCATAAAGTTGGGATTAACCACATTATACAGATATTTTTATTATTTCAGGACCCAGTTCAGTTCCTAGAACAAAATAAATATGGAAAGAACTAACATAATGTTTTGGAGTAATTTTTTTAAATTTCTTGAATTTGCCTTCTGTGAGTTCTAAGTCTAATCTATCTATCTATATATTTCGAACTTTAGTGTTCCACAAAATAGGTGTTTTTGAGTGGAAGTATAATTCCTATTTTTTAAATAGTACTTAATTCCCATGGTTTATGAACTATATTAACTTATAATTCAAAAGTTTATTGAAACATCCTCTAATTTAGATTTCATAACTACATCATAAAACAGAAAAGACCGCCGGGCGCGGTGGCTCAAGCCTGTAATCCCAGCACTTTGGGAGGCCGAGACAGGTGGATCACGAGGTCAGGAGATCGAGACCATCCTGGCTAACACGGTGAAACCCCGTCTCTACTAAAAAATACAAAAAACTAGCCGGGCGAGGTGGCGGGCACCTGTAATCCCAGCTACTCGGGAGGCTGAGGCAGGAGAATGGTGTGAACCTGGGAGGCGGAGTTTGCAGTGAGCTGAGATCCGGCCACTGCCCTCCAGCCTGGGTGACAGAGCCAGACTCCGTCTCAAAAAAAAAAAAAAAAAAAAAAAAAAAAAAAAAAAAAACAGAAAAGACCTACATTTTAATCCCAACATCTTTTCATTATATTTTCTTTGTAAAACTTTCTTTGTCAGTCTGGTTTGGACAATACTTCCTTCAATAAATCCATATGCCCTCAAGCATTTGTCAAGCATAATTCTTTACAAAAACCAGCAATGCTTATCTGGTTAACAGCTCATAGGGCTAAGTTCTGAGGTTTCCAGTCAGCAGGGCAAATTAAAAAGCACTGAGACTATTTCTCTATTTCATTTGCTGTAACTCAACATGTTGCAACAAATTGTAGAAACCTATGTTTCAAAACAGGTTTTTAACTGCTCTTTAAAGGCTTGCCTTACAGTTACATTTGCAATTTTCTCCAGGTGTGCTTGATGCCCAGCCCTGAGCAAAATCAGCCCAACAGTTCCTATATTAGGTGCTAGTTGTTTGCTTTGCTTCATTTCCCCTTGTGGATTCTCCTTGCCTCCACACTCCATTCTACCCTACCCTCTAAAGGAATTTGAAGGAGTGTCTTGTGGTCTACAGTCTCCCTTCCAAGTTTACCCATCTCTCTTCACCTGTCTTTCAGGCACCCCATTGTCCCAAATAAACGCATTATCTCTCCACTCTCATCATATCCACCCAAATCTCCTCCATCCATATTCTCCATTTTGACAAAATACCCTGTGATTCACCAGAGCAGGAACCTGTATGGGAATCATCCTAGAATGTCTTCTTTCTAAATTTCTTTTTCCTTTTCCATCCAATGGTCATTAGGGGTGCTTAATTCAAGTGCCTAAAATCCTCTCCAAGATCTTCTAATGAAGCCTTCCAACTGGTGGCCCTGCCTCCAGACCCATGCCCCTCCTGAGTGCCCCTTGATTCTGTTACCATTGGGAAATCTCATCATGCTACTTCCTGATTTTAAATCCTTCACTAATTCCTTATTTATTTATTTATTTTAGCCCATCTTGTGGTCCCATAGTAGTTTCTTATTTTGACGAGATATAGTCCAAATTCCTAAGCATGGTGTGGCAGATCCCACTGACAGCCTATTCCAGAAGTTCCTTATTATTATTTTTTTTAGCCCATCCTGTGATCCCATAGTAGTTTCTTATTCCAATGAGATATAGTCCAAATTCCTTAGCATGGTGTGGGAGATCCCACTGATGGCCTATTCCAGAAGTAGGCTCTCTCTTCTACCTTGTTAACTTGACAAGTAACCACACTGAATATGCTTGACCATGTTCTTGAAGGGTGCTAGGCTCCAACCTCAGTCCCAGGAGGTAAACTGCGATTGTCTAAGTCAATCATGGTGGGCCCATACCCTCACAAAATATTGGTTTAAATGGGCATATGATACAATTTTAGCTAATAATATGAAAGGGAAATCAGCTGTTGCGAAGAATGGCCAGGGAGGAGGGAAGACATTTCTAGGCAAAGTTTTCTTCATCTTAAAAAGAGATACATTCATAGCAAAGTTATTGAAAGAAAAAAAATACAGATATAAGTCAATGAAAATTTTTCATAATGGGGCTGGGTGTGGTGGCATGCAGCTGCAATCCCAGTTACTCAGAAAGCTGACGTAGGAGGATCTCTTGAGGCCAGGAGTTCAAGGTGTTTTGAGTGGAAGTATAATTCCTATCTATTTTTAAAATAGTACTTAATTCATATGGTTTATAAACTATATTAACTTATAATTCAAAAGTTCATTGAAACATTCTCTAATTTACATTTCATAACTACATCTCAAAACAGAAAAAAATCTACCTTTTTTTTTGAGAAGGGGTCTCGCTTTGTCCCCCAGGCTGGAATGCAGTGGCGTCATCTCGGCTCACTGCAACCTCTGCCTCCTGGGTTCAAGTGATTCTCCTGCATCAGCCTCCCGAGTAGCTGGGATTACAGGTGCACACCACCATGCTCAAATAATATCTACATTTTAATCCCAACATTTTAAAATTCTATTTTCTTTGTAAAATTTTGTCAGTCTGGTTTGGACAATACTTCCTTCAATAAATCCATATGCCCTCAAGCATTTGTCAAGCATGATTCTTTGCGAAAACCTGCAGTGCTTATCTGATTAACAGCTCATAAGGCTGAGTTCTAAGGTTTCCAGTCACCAGGGCAAATTAAAAAGTATTGAGACTATTTCTCTATTTCATTTGCTGTAACTCAACATGTTGAAACAAATTCTAGAAACCTGTATTTCAAAACAAGTTTTTAACTGCTCTTTAAAGCCTTGCCTTACAATTATATTTGCAGTTTTCTCCAGATGCGTGTTATGATTGTGCCTATCAGTAGCCACCGCACTCCAGCCTGGGCAATATAGCAAGATCCCATTTCTTAAAAAAAAATTTATATAATGAGAGAGAAAGAAGAGAAGGCCCCCTTTCTACTTCCAGGTGTGATCTTTTTGTTGTTGTTGTTTTTGAGATGGGTCTCACTCTGTTACCCAGGCTGGAATGTGGTGGTGCAACCTCTGCCTCCCAGGCTCAAGCAATCCTCCTGCCTCCTGAGTAACTGGGACTACAGGCACACACCACCACACCTGGCTAGGTTTTTGTATTTTTGGGAGAGATGGGGTTTTACCATGTTGCCCAGGCTGTCCAGGTGTAATCTTAAGGACATGATGCCTGGAGCTGCTGTAACCATCTTATAATCATGGGGGTACAAGATTGGGGATAACAGAATAGAAATACAGAAGCAAACTGGGTTCTTGATAACATCATCAAGCTGCTAAATTAAGACATTGGAGCAGTCTCACCTTGTGCTTATTATTTGAAATACTAAATTCCTTATTGTTCTTATTTTTAAGTCAGTGAATCAGGGATTTATGTTGCCTGTAGTCTCCTGCATGTGACTTTCAATGCCTGATATGATCTAGCCCCCAACAGCTTCCAAGCTCACTAATAGATGTTATCACCCAGAACCCTTACATATTTAAAGTTCTCAGCATTGATTATAACTTTTCTCAACTCTGAGCCTTTTTACTTGCTGTTACTCTGTGTAACTTTCATTCACTTCTCTACCAAATGAACTCCTACATATCCTTAAAAACTCAGCTCAAATATTACCTCCTCCATGAGCCCCCAAGTCAGCTTACATGCTTCTTATTCTTTGCTCTTATAGTACTTTGCCTATATATACTTCTATTAGGGCAAGCTGGCAGTGGTCTGATTGGACCTGATGCCACTGGGCCTGGTAGGAAGACAGAATATCTGTTTTAGACCTTAACAGATATGTTTGGTCTGAAAAGATGGAATCCCTTGGGTTTAACCTAGATGGGAGATATTTAAACCAAGAAGACTTAAATTACTCTGCAAAGTGAAATACAGTAATTTTGAGCATTCCCTCTAGAGACTGGGTTTGGGGAGCTCTGGCAAGGAAAAAAGAAAAAGAGATGAAAAAAGAGGAAGGATCAAGGCAAGATGGCAGATAAGACGGAAGAAAACAGCCCATGAGAGACTCACTGTATTACTTATCTGTTGCTACATAGCAAATTACTCCAAAACTTTGTGGCTTAAAATAACAATAAGCATTATTATCTCTCACAGTTTCTGTGGGTCAAGAATTTGGTTACCTCTAGACTCAGGATCTTCTCATGAGGTTGCAATCAAGATGTCAGCTGGGGTTATAGTCTGCTAAAATCTTAGCTGAAACTAGGGAATATCTTTCCAAGATGGCATGCATGGCTGGCAAGTTGATGCTGGGTATTGGTGGGAGGCCCCAGTTTCTTTTCACTTGGTTCTTTCCCAGGGCTGCTTGAGTACCTTCATTCCATGGTAGCTGGCTTCCCCCAGGGTGCTCCTAAAGAGAATGAGCCAGGTAGAAGCTTTATCCTTTGTATGACCTAGCCTCAGAAGTCAAATATCTTCACTTCTGCCACACATTATTTGTTAAAAGTGAGTCACTAACTCCTAGCCCACATTCAAGGGGAGGGGAATTAGGCTCCACCTTTTGAATAAAGAAGTATCAACTAATTTGTAGACATCCTTTTAAATTACCGCAGTCCTTAAAATGAGTTTGGTCAGGGAACTTTTGGATAATGATAATGACATAATCCATGTTCAATTTTGAGTTTTGTGCTATGTTATAATCCTCTTTGGGACCCCAAACCTTCAGTGAAAGTCTGATAACACCACAGCTTTGTGTTAGGGAACTGTGAGGAATGAAGACAGCACAGCAGGGCAATGACAGTATCTGCAGAAAGTAAATTAACAAGTAGGATGATTGAAAATTTGAAAAATACAGAAAATCAATACCACAG
Source organism: Rhinopithecus roxellana (assembly GCF_007565055.1). Taxonomy (NCBI): domain Eukaryota; kingdom Metazoa; phylum Chordata; class Mammalia; order Primates; family Cercopithecidae; genus Rhinopithecus; species Rhinopithecus roxellana. The sequence continues at coordinate 73,699,811 of NC_044559.1, forward strand.
GTCATTCAGAGAAGTAAAAGACCCCTCCTCAGAGAGACCAGGGTGAGGGAGGCTGGGGTGGGAGAACAGTATGGCAAACTCTAAAAGCCCATTGTACTTGAACTATGAGCTTGAACTATGAGGCATTGTGAGAAGGGAACGTAACCCCTTCTCTTGGTATCCATCCAAATTTTACTTGAGTGTGGACGCCCTCCTCATGTATAGCATGTCATTTGAGGATTCTGACTCCACTCCTGGCCCTGGGAATGGCACATGCAAGCCAGACCTGAGTATTGGAAAAAATCTCATCCCTTGGTCATAGCTACTGTTTCAGGAGTGGGCACATGACCTAATTCTAGATAAAGAGACGTGCTTTCTGGGACAAAAAAAAAAAAAAAAAGGAGGGGCATTTGCTTTTCTTAAAGAGCATACAAGAGAACATTTCTCAACTACCTTCCTCTGTTTTCTCAGGCCCCCCTGCTTTCTCTCACCAGGACCCCTACCTTTCACCTTGTTCCCTTCCACCACTCCAGTCAGTCCCTATCTGGGTAAGGGGTCTTCCCTTAAGCTCCAGCAGGTGGAACCCAGTGTTTACATTCTCTTCTATCTCTGCCTCCACCCCATGCAGGACTTTGAGGAATCAGAAAAGAACCTGCTGTTGTACCTGGAAAAACAAAAGGAAGCTCTTTATGTACACATAGGATAAGATCACAGAGAAATATTAATAAGTAAAAACTAACAGTGACAAAAAACCTAACATCACATATAAAAACTAACTTGAAATAGATCATAGTTCTGGATGTAAGAGCTAAAACGATAAAACTTGTAAAAGAAAATAGAGGAGAAAATCTTGGTAGCCTTGAAATTTCTTAGATTCAACAGCAAAAGCAAGACACACACTCACACACCAAAAGAAAACCTTAATAAATCGGTCTCCATTGAAACTAAGATCTAGGCCAGGCATGATGGCTCATGCCTGTAATCTCAGCTCTTTGGGAGGCTGAGGTGGGAGGATTGATTGAGGCCAGGAGTTCACAGCCAGCCTGAGCAACACAATCAGACTCTATCTCTAAAAACAACTTAAAATAAAAATATATGCCAGGCGTGGTGGCATGGACCTCTCATCCTAGTTTCTCAGGAGGCTGAGGTGAGAGAATCATGTGAGCCCAGGAGTTCGAGGCTGCAGTGAGCTATGACTGTGCCACTGCACTCCAGCCTGAGTGACAGAGTGAGACCCTCCCCCCCCCCAAAAAAAAAGCAACTAAGATCTACTCCTCTTCGAAACATACTACTAAGAGAATGAAAAGATAAGCCACACAGTGGATTATCCTTCTGTGGGAGAAAATATTTGCAAATCACATATATAGGACTTGTATCTAGAATATGAAAAGAATTCTCAAAATTAAATAAAAGAAAGCAAACAACCCAGGTGCAAATAGATGAAAGATTTGTGCACTTCACCAAATAAGATATGCAGATGGCAAATTAGCCATCTGTTCAAAAGATGTTCAAAATCATTAGTCATTAGAGAAATGCAAATTAAAACTACAATGAGAAGATGGCTGACTAAACACAGGTAGTATGTGCCTCTTTTATGGAGAGGAACCAGAAGAGTAAGTAGATATATTTTAAAGAGATTGTCTAGTAGAGAATGCTAGGACTCACCAGAGAAGTGATGGGAAGCACCAGAAGTAAGTAAGAAGAGGCTTTGGGGACTGACTGAGAGCTCCGAGAGGCTCCCCGATGCCGGGAAACAATAAGAGAGAAATCCCTAGGGCTCCATACTCCAAAAAGAGCTTTTATGATCTTGGCTATGCAAGAAAACCCCAACCAACTTAGGACCTCGGGCTTGATATATGGAGCTGCCTAAAATTGCACAGAGATGTTGCTCCAGAAAAGAAATCCAGATGGAATCCTACAGGCATCTGAGACTAGAACAGCCTCAGTCAGGCATTATTTTGATAGTCTAGATACCAGGGATCTACAGACATGGCTGTGGCTGTTGCACTACTTCAAAAAGGGAGAGGGGAGACCAAGTGCTCTCACGCACCTCTGGGAGAGTCCCTACCACCCTTCTGTGGGCTGCCGTTGAGACTGAGACATGAACCCAGCCAAGGAGGGTCAGGGAAACTAGGCTTTCCTATACATATCTAAGACAATACCACTGCCCTGCAGTGGGCTGCTGTGTGACTGAGATGTGAGTGGATTGCATTTCCCCACAGCTTCTTGCCCACACTGCTTGCCTGGAACGTGCCCTACCCTCTCTGGTCCCAGACCCAAGGCACCATTTTGAGTTTAATGTTGGGCTACATCCTGCCCTTAGGCTGAGTTCAGACTGATGCAGCTGCAGCTGCTGCCCAGCCAAGAACAGGCAGGGAAACCAGGCTCTCCTACACACACACAGGACAATACCCACTGCCCTGTGGGAGTTCAAAACCAGCCTGGACAACATAGTAAGACCCAATTTCTACAGAAAATTTTTAAAAATTTGCTGGGCATCGTGATGTGCACCTATAGTCCCAGTTACCCAGGAGGCTGAGGCAGAAGGATTGCTTGAGCCCAGGAGGTTGAGTCTGTGGTGAGCTGTGATCGCACCACTGCACTCCAGCCTGGGTGACAGAATGAAACCTTGTCTGAAAAAGAAAGAAAGAAATTAAGATGTAAATTTTTTTAAAAATTTGAAATGAATGAAAATGAAAGCACAACATACCAAAACCTGTGGGATACAGCAAAAGCAATCCTAAGAGGGAAGTTTATAGCATTAAATGTCTACATCCAAAAAGTAGAAAGATTACAAAATAACAACTTAGTGTCACATCTCAAGGAACTAGAACAAGAACAAACCAAACCCAAAGTTAGCAGAAGAAAAGATATAATGAAGATTAGATCATAACTAAATGAAATAGAGACCAAAAAACTCAATGAATGAAAAGTTGCTTATTTGAAAATGTAAACAAAATTGATAAGTCACTAGCTAAACCAAGAAAGAAGAGAGGAGATCCAAATAAACAAATGGATATGAAAAATGAGACATTAAAATGATACCACAGAAATACAAAAGATCATCAGAGGCTATTATGAACAACTATATGCCCACAAACTAGAATACCTAGAGGAAGTGGGTAAATTTCTGGAAACATACAATCTTCTGAGATTCAACTAGAACAGAACTCCTGAACAAACAGAACAATAATGAGTAGTGAGATTGAATCAGTAATAAAAAATCTATCAACAACAACAGAAAAAGCCCAGAACCATATGGATTCACAGCCAAATTCTGCCAAATATACAAAGAAGAACTATTGCTAATTCTCCTGAAGCTATTTCAAAAAATAGAGGAAGAGTGAAGTTTCCTTAACTCATTCTACAAGGTCAGTATCATCCTGATACCAAAACAAGACAAGGACACGACAAAAAATGAAAACTATAGACCAGTATCCCTGATGAACATTGATGCAAAAACCCTTAACAAAATATTAGCAAATCAAATCCAACAGCATATCGAAAAGATAATACCCCATGATCAGGTAGGATTTATCCCAGGAATGCAAGAATGGTTCAATGTATGCAAATCAATAAATGTGATACATCACATAAACAGAATTAAAGACAAAAACCTATATGATCATTTCAATAGATACAGAAAACGCATTCAACAAAATTCAACATCCCTTCATGATAAAAATCCTCAACAAACTAGGCATAGAAGAAACATACCTTAACATAATAAGGTCATATATGACAAACCCACAGCCAACATAACACTTAGTGGAGAAAAATTGAAAGCATTTCCTCTAACTGGAACAGTACAAGAATGCCCACTTGCACCACTCTTATTCAACTTCGTGCTGGAAGTCTTCACCAGGTGAATCAGGCAAGAGAAAAAAATAAAAGGCATCCAAATTGGAAAGAGGAAGTCAAATTATTCCTGTTTGCTGATGATATGATCTTCTATCTAGAAAACCCCAAAGCCTCCTCCAAAAAAGCTTTTAGATTTGATAAATGAAGGCAGTAGTTTCAGGATACAAAATTAACTTACAGAAATCAGTAGTGTTTCTATACAACAATAATAATCTAGCTGAGGACCATATCAAGAAGGCAATCCTATTTAGAGTAGCTACAAAAAAAAAAAAAAAAAAAAAAAAAAAAAAAAAAAAAAACCTAGGAATATGTTTAACCAAGGAAGTGAAAGATCTTTATAAGGAGAACTACAAAACATTCATGAAAGAAATTGTAGATTACACAAATGGAAAAACATCCCATGCTTATGGATTGGAAGAATCAACATTGTTAAAATGACCATAGTCCCCAAAGTAATCTACAGATTCAATGCAATACCTATCAAATTACCAATGTCATTTTTCACAGAATTATAAAAAACAATCCTAAAATTCATATGTAACCAAAAAAGGGCCTGAATAGCCAGAGCAATCCTAAGCAAAAAGAACAAAGCTCAAGGCATCCATTACTCAGTTTGAATTATACTACAAGGCTATAGTCACCAAAGTAGTAAAGTAGTGTGGTACTGGTGTAAGTAAATACACATACCTCAATGGAATAGGCTGGGTGCAGTGGTGCACGCCTGTAATTCCAGCACTTTGGAAGGCAGAGGGTGGATTACTTGAGGCCAGAAGTTGGAGACCAGCCTGGTCAACATGGTGAAACCTCGTCTCTACTACAAAAAATAAAAATAAAAAAAATCAGCTGGGCATGGTGGCACACACCTGTAATTCCAGCTATTTGCAAGGATGAGGCATGAGAATTGCTTGAGCCTGGGAGGCTGGGGCTACAGTGAGCCGATGTCACTCCACTGCACTCCAGCCTGGTAACAAAGCGAGACTCTGTCTGAAAAAAAAAAAAAAAAGAATCAATGGAATAGAATAAAGAACCCAGAAATAAAGCCACATACCTATAACAAACTGATCTTTGACAAGCTCAACAAAAATAAACACTGGGGGAAGGACACCCTATTCAACAAATGGTGCTGGGAAAATTGGATAGCCATATGCAAAAGAATGAAACCACCCATACCTCTCGCCATAAACAAAAATTAAACGAAGATAGATTAAAGAACTAAATGTAATTCCTGAAACTATAAAAATCCTCAAAGAAAATCTGGGAAAAACTCTTCTGGACATTGGCCTAGGCAAAGAATTTATGACCAAGTCCTCAAAAGCAAACATAGCAAGAACAAAAATAGACAAATGGGACTTGATTAAACAAAAAACCTCTGCAAAACAAAAGGAACAACAAACAGAGTAAACAGACAACTTACAGAATGGGAGAAAATATTTGCACATTATGCATACAACAGAGGACTAATATCAATAATCTGCAAGGAACTCAAATAACTCAACAAGATAAAAGCAAATAATCCCATTAAAAATTGTGCAAGGATATGAACAGACATTTTTCAAAAGAAAACATACAAGTGGCCAAAGAACATAAGAAAACGTGTTTAACATCACTAATCATCAGAGAAATGCAACTGAAAACCGCAATAAGATACCATCTTACACCAGTCAGAATGGCTATTACTAAAACGTCAAAACAACAAATGTTGGCAAAGATGTAGAAAAAAGGGAACAATTATACGTTATTGGTAGGGATGTAAATTAGTACAACCTTTATGGAAAACAGTATGGAGATTTCTTAAAGAACTAAGGATAGAAGTACCATTCAATCCAACAATCCCACAACTGTGTATATGTCCAAATGGAAAGAAATGATTATATCAAAAAGATATCTGCATTAATGTCTTTATTGCAGTACTATTCAGAATAACAAGGATGAAATCAAACTGTGTCCATCAACAGAAGGTTGGATTAAGAAAATGTATTTTATATATAGCATGGAATACTACTCAGCCATAAGAAATAATAAAATTATATCTTTTCCAGCAACATTGGTGGAACTTGAAGCTACTATCCTAAGTGAAATAGCTCAGAAAATCAAATACAGCGTGTTGTCTTTTATAAGTTGGAGCTAAACAAAGGGTACCTATGGATATACAGTGTGGACTATTAGACATTGGAGACTACAGAAGGTGGGAGGGTAGGAGGAGGGTTAGGGTTGGAAAATTACCTATTGGGCACAATATTCACTATTTGGGTGATGGGTACACTAAAAGCCCAGACTTCACCACTACACAATATATGCATGTAAGAAATCTATACTTGCCTCTTCTGGGGAGGTTCCAAGATGGCTGAATAGGAACAGCTCCAGTCTACGGCTCCCAGCATGAGCGACACAGAAGACGGGTGATTTCTACACTTCCAGCTGAGGTACTGGGTTCATCTCACTGGGGCCTGTTGGACAGTGGGTGCAGCCCATGGAGCGTGAGCCGAAACAGGGTGGGACATCGCCTCCTGGGAAGCACAAGGGGTTGGAGAATTCCCTTTCCTAGCCAAGGGAAGCTGTGACAGATCGTACCTGCAAAATTGGGACACTCCCATCCTAATACTGAGCTTTTACAATGGTCGTAGCAAATGGCACACCAGGAGATTATATCCCGCACCTGGCTCAGAGGGTCCCACACCCACGAGCCTCGCTCACTGCTAACACAGCAGTCTGAGATCGAACTGCAAGGCAGCAGTGAGGCTGGGGTGGGGCGTCTGCCATTGCTGAGAATTGAGTAGGTAAACAAAGTGACCAGGAATCTTGAACAGGGTGGAACCCACCACAACTTAAGGAGGTCTTCCTGCCTCTGTAGATTCCACCTCTGGGGGCAGGCCATAGCTGAACAAAAGGCAGCAGAAACTTCTGCAGACTTCCCTATCTGACAGATTTGAAAAGAGTAGTGGTTCTCCCATAATGGAGTTTGAAATCTGAGAACAGACAGACTGCCTCCTCAAGTGGGTCCCTGACCCCCAAGTAGCCTAACTGGGAGGCACCTCCCAGTAGGGGCCAACTGACACCTCATATGGCCAGATGACCCTCTGAGAGGAAGCTTCCAGAGGAAGGATCAGGCAGCAACATTTGCTGTCCTGCAATATTTGCTGTTCTGCAGCCTCCGTTGGTGATACCCAGGAAAACAGGGTCTGGAGTGGACCTCCAGAAAACTCCAACAAACCCACAGCTGAGGGTCCTGACTGTTAGAAGGAAAACTAACAAACAGAAAGGACATCCAAACCAAAACCGCATCTGTACATCACCATCATCAAAGAACAAGGTTGATAAAACCACAAAGATGGGGAGAAATGAGAGCAGAAAAGCTGAAAATTCTAACAATCAGAGTGCCTCTTCTCCTCCAAAGGAATGCAGTTTCTCGCCAGCAGTGGAAAAAAGCTGGATGGAGAATGACTTTGACAAGTTGAGAGAAGAAGGCTTCAGATGATCCGTAATAACAAACTTCTCTGAGCTAAAGGAGGACATTCGAACCCATCGAAGAGAAGCTAAAAACCTTGAAAAAAGATTAGACGAATGGCTAACTAGAATAAACAGCATACAGAAGACCTTAAATGACCTGATGGAGCTGAAAACCATGGCACAAAAACTATGTGACACATGCACAATCTTCAGTAGCAGATTTGATCAAGTGGAAGAAAGGGTATCAGTGATTGAAGATCAAATGAATGAAATGAAGTGAGAAGAGAAGTTTAGAGAAAAAAGAGTAAAAAGGAACTAACAAAGCCTCCAAGAAATATGGGACTATGTGAAAAGACCAAATCTACATCTGATTGGTGTACCTGAAAGTGACGGGGAGAATGGAATCAAGTTGGAAAACACTCTTCAGGGTGTTATCCAGGAGAACTTCCCCAACCTAGACAGGCAGGCCAACATTCATATTCAGGAAATACAGAGAACACCACAAAGATACTCCTCAAGAAGAGAAACTCCAAGACACACAATTGTCAGATTCACCAAAGTTGGAATGAAGGAAAAAATCTTAAGGGCAGCCAGAGAGAAAGATCGGGTTACCCACAAAGGGAAGCCCATCAGACTAACAGCAGATCTCTCGGCAGAAACTCTACAAGCCAGAAGAGAGTGGGGGCCAATATTCAACATTCTTAAAGAACAGAATTTTCAATCCAGAATTTCATATCCAGCCAAACTAAGCTTCCTAAGTGAAGGAGAAATAAAATCCTTTACAGACAAGCAAATGCTGAGAGATTTTGTCACCACCAGGCCTGCCTTACAAGAGCTACTGAAGTAAGCACTAAACATGGAAAGGAAAAACCAGTACCAGCCACTGCAAAAACATGCCAAATTGTAAAGACCATTGACGCTAGGAAGAAACTGCATCAACTAACAAGCAAAAAAACCAGGTATATCATAATGACAGGTTCAAATTCATACATAACAATATTAACCTTAAATGTAAATGGGCTAAATGCTCCAGTTAAAAGACACAGACTGGCAAATTGGATAGTCAACACCCATCAGTGTCTTGTATTCAGGAGACCCACCTCACAGGCAGAGACACACATAGGCTCAAAATAAAGGGATGGAGGAAGATCTACCAAGCAAATGGAAAACAAAAAAAAGCAGGGGTTGCAATCCTAGTCTCTGATAAAACAGGCTTTAAACCAACATAGATCAAAAGAGACAAAGAAGGCCATTACATAATGGTAAAGGGATCAATTCAACAAGCAGAGCTAACTATCCTAAATATATATGCACCCAATACTGGAGCACCCAGATTCATAAAGCAAGTCCTTAGAGACCTACAAAGAGACTTAGACTCCCACACAATAATAATGGGAGACTTTAACACCTCACTGTCAACATTAGACAGATCAATGATACAGAAAGTTAACAAGGATATCCAGGAATTAAACTCAGCTCTGCACCGAATGGACCTCATAGACATCTACAGAACTGTCCACCCCAAATCAACAGAATATACATTCCTCTCAGCACCACATGGCACTTATTCAAAAATTAACCACATAGTTGGAAGCACTCCTCAGCAAATGTAAAAGAACAGAAATTATAACAAACTGTCTCTCAGACCACAGTGCAATCAAACTAGAACTCAGGATTTAGAAACTCACTCAAAACCACTCAACTACATGGAAACTGAACAACCTGCTCCTCAATGACTACTGGGTACATAACGAAATGAAGGCAGAAATAAAGATGTTCTTTGAAACCAATAAGAACAAAGACAAAACATACCAGAATCTCTGGGACACATTTAAAGCAGTGTGTAGAGGGAAATTTATAGCACTGAATGCCCACAAGACAAAGCAGGAAGATCTAAATTTGACACCCTAACATCACAATTAAAAGAACTAGAGAAACAAGAGCAAACATATTCAAAAGCTAGCAGAACACAAGAAATAACCAAGATCAGAGCAGAACTGAAGGAGATACAGACACAAAAAAACCCTTCAAAAAATCAATGAATCCAGGAGCTGGCTGTTTGAAAAGATCAACAAAATTGATAGATCACTAGCAAGACTAATAAAGAAGAAAAGACAGAAGAATCAAATCAACACAATAAAAAGTGATTAAGGGGATATCACCACCCACCCCACAGAAATACAAACTACCATCAGAAAATACTATAAACACCTCTAGGCAAATAAATAGAAAATCTAGAAGAAATGGATATTTTCCTGGACACATACACCCTCCCAAGACCAAACCAGAAAGAATTTGAATCCCTGAATAGACAAAAAACAGGATCTGAAATTGAGGCAATAATTAAGAGCCTACCAACAAAAAGAGTCCAGGACAAAATGGATTCACAGCCGAATTCTACCAGAGGTACAAAGAAGAGCTGGTAACATTCCTTCTGAAACTATTCCAATCAATAGAAAAAGAGGGAATCCTCCCTAACTCGTTTTATGAGGCCAGCATCATCCTGATACCAAAGCCTGGCAGAGACACAACAAAAAAAGAGAATTTTAGACAAATGTCCCTGATGAACATCGATGCAAAAATCCTCAATAAAATACTGGCAAACGGAATCCAGCAACATGTCAAAAGGCTTATCCACCATGATCAAGTGGGCTGCATCCTTGGGATGCAAGACTGGCTCAACATATGCAAATCAATAAACGTAATCCATCATATAAACAGAAACAAAGACAAAAACCACATGATTATCTCAATAGATGCAGAAAAGGCCTTTGACAAAATTCAACAGACTTCATGCCAAAAACTCTCAATAAACAAGATATTGATGGAAAGTATCTCAAAATAGTAGGAGCTATTTATGACAAACCCACAGCTAATATCATACTGAATGGGCAAAAACTGGAAGCATTCCCTTTGAAAACTGGCACAAGACAGGGATACCCTCTCTCACCACTCCTTTTCAACATAGTGTTGGAAGTTCTGGCAAGGGCAATCAGGCAGAAGAAAGAAATAAAGAGTATTCAGTTAGGAAAAGAGAAAATCAAATTGTCCCTGTTTGCAGATGACATGATTGTATATTTAGAAAACCCCATTGTCTCAGCCCAAAACCTTCTTGAGCAGGTAAGCAACTTCAGCAAAGTCTCAGGATAAAAAATCAACGTGCAAAAATCACAAGCATTCCTATACACCAATAACAGAGAAACAGAGAGCCAAATCATGAGTGAACTCCCATTCACAATTGCTTCAAAGAGAATAAAATACCTAGGAATCCAACTTACAAGGGATGTGAAGGACCTCTTCAAAGAGAACTACAAATCACTGCTCAATGAAATAAAAGAGGACACAAACAAATGGAAGAACATTCCATGCTCATGGATAGGAAGAATCGATATCATGAAAATGGCCGTACTGCCCAAGGTAATTTATAGATTCAATGCCATCCCCATCAAGCTACCAATGACTTTCTTCACAGAATTGGAAAAAACTATTTTAAAGTTCACATGGAACAAAAAAAGAGCCCACATTGCCAAGACAATCCTAAGCCAAAAGAACAAAGCTGGAGGCATCACGCTACCTGACTTCAAACTATACTACAAGGCTACAGTAACCAAAACAGCATGGTACTGGTACCAAAACCAAGATATAGACCAATGGAACAGAACAGAGCCCTCAGAAATAATACCACACGTCTACAACCATCTGATCTTTGACAAACCTGACAAAAAACAAGAAATGGGGAAAGGATTCCCTGTTTAATAAATGGTGCTGGGAAAACTGGCTAGCCATATTTAGAAAGCTGAAACTGTATCCCTTCCTTACACCTTATACAAAAATTAATTCAAGATGGATTAAAGACTTAAATGTTAGATCTAAAACCATAAAAAATCCTAGAAGAAAACTTAGGCAATACCACTCAGGACATAGGCATGGGCAAGGACTTCATGACTAAAACACCAAAAGCAATGGCAACAAAAGCCAAAATTGACAAATTGGATCTAATTAAACTAAAGAGCTTCTGCACAGCAAAAGAAACTATCATCAGAGTGAACAGGCAACCTACAGAATGGGAGAAAATTTTTGCAATCTACCCATCTGACAAAGGGCTAATATCCAGAATCTACAAAGAACTTAAACAAATTTATAAGAAAAAATCGGCCGGGCGCGGTGGCTCAAGCCAGTAATCCCAGCACTTTGGGAGGCCGAGACGGGTGGATCACGAGGTCAGGAGATCGAGACCATCCTGGTCTACACGGTGAAACCCCGTCTCTACTAAAAAATACAAAAAACTAGCCGGGCGAGATGGCGGGCGCCTGTAGTCCCAGCTACTCGGGAGGCTGAGGCAGAAGAATGGGGTAAACCCGGGAGGCGGAGCTTGCAGTGAGCTGAGATCTGGCCACTGTACTCCAGCCCGGGCGACAGAGCAAGACTCTGTCTCAAAAAAAAAAAAAAAAAAAGAAAAAATCAACCCCATCAAAAAGTGGGCAAAGGATATGAACAGACACTTTTCAAAAGAAGACATTTATGCAGCCAACAGACACATGAAAAAATGCTTATCATCACTGGCCATCAGAGAAATGCAAATCAAAACCACAATGAGATACCATCTCACATCAGTTAGAATGGCGATCATTAAAAAGTCAGGAAACAACAGGTGCTGGAGAGGATGTGGAGAAACAGGAACACTTTTACACTGTTGATGGGACTGTAAACTAGTTCAACCATTGTGGAAAACAGTGTGGCAATTCCTCAAGGATCTAGAACTAGAAATACCATTTGACCCAGCCATCCCATTACTGGGTATACACCCAAAGGATTATAAATCATGCTGCTATAAAGACGCATGCACACGTATGTTTATTGTGGCACTATTCACAATAGCAAAGACTTGGAACCAACCCAAATGTTCATCAATCATAGACTGGATTAAGAAAACGTGGCTTATATACACCATGGAATACTATGCAGCCATAAAAAACGATGAGTTCATGTCCTTTGTAGGGACATGGATGAAGCTGGAAACCATCATTCTGAGCAAACTATCACAAGGACAGAAAACCAAACACCACATGTTCTCACTCATAGATGAGACTTGAACAATGAGAACACTTGGACACAAGATGGGGAACATAACACACCAGGCCTGTCATGGGGTGGCGAGAGTGTGGGGGGATAGCATTAGGAGATATACCTAATGTAAATGACGAGTTAATGGGTGCAGCACACCAACGTGACACACGTATACATATGTAACAAACCTGCACGTGTACACATGTACCCTAGAACTTAAAAAGTATAATAAAAAAAAAGAAATCTGCACTTGTATCCCCTAAATATATAAACATTAAAACAAAAATTGTGGTAAAAAAACCACAATGAGATACTACATATTCACTAGAATGAATATATTCAAAAGCCATACAATAATTTGCTTAGAATGTGGTACCATGTGCTACCATGTCATGAAGACACTTAAGCATCTCTCTAGAGATGCCCACATGGGGAGAAACTGAGGCCTCCTGCCAATAGCCATAATCAACTTGCCAGTTGTGTGAGTGAGCCACTGTGGAAGTGTATTCTCTATCCCCAGTCAATCCTTCAGGTGTCTGTAGCCTTAGCAAATTATATCAAATGCCACATCCACGGAAACTGATAATTAATATTTATTGTTTTAAGTTACTAAGTTTTGTGGTAATTTGTTATGGAGTGATGGATAACTAATATACACAATATAGGATTAGAAAATAATAACGTATACATTGGCTGGCACATAGTGAGCTGCTCATAAAAGTTAACTGTCAATTACCATCGTTGTATAACACATGCATGCCTTTTTTCTTTTTTTTTTTTTATTATACTTTAAGTTCTAGGGTACATGTGCATAACGTGCAGGTTTGTTACATATGTATACTTGTGCCATGTTGGTGTGCTGCACCCATCAACTCGTCAGCACCCATCAATTCATCATTTATATCAGGTATAACTCCCCAATGCAATCCCTCCCCCCTCCCCCCTCCCCATGATAGGCCCCAGTGTGTGATGTTCCCCTTCCCGAGTCCAAGTGATCTCATTGTTCAGTTCCCACCTATGAGTGAGAACATGCGGTGTTTGGTTTTCTGTTCTTGTGATAGTTTGCTAAGAATGATGGTTTCCAGCTGCATCCATGTCCCTACAAAGGATGCAAACTCATCCTTTTTTATGGCTGCATAGTATTCCATGATGTATATGTGCCACATTTTCTTAATCCAGTCTGTCACAGATGGGCATTTGGGTTGATTCCAAGTCTTTGCTGTTGTGAATAGTGCCACAATAAACATATGTGTGCATGTGTCTTTGTAGTAGAATAATTTATAATCCTTTGGGTATATACCCAGTAGTGGGATGGCTGGGTCATATGGTACATCTAGTTCTAGATCCTTGAGGAATTGCCATACTATTTTCCACAATGGTTGAACTAGTTTACAATCCCACCAACAGTGTAAAAGTGTTCCTATTTCTCCACATCCTCTCCAACACCTGTTGTTTCCTGACTTTTTAATGATTGCCGTTCTAACTGGTGTGAGATGGTATCTCATTGTGGTTTTGATTTGCATTTCTCTGATGGCCAGTGATGATAAGCATTTTTTCATGTGTCTGTTGGCTGTATGAATGTCTTCTTTTGAGAAATGTCTGTTCATATCCTTTGCCCACTTTTTGATGGGGTTGTTTGTTTTTTTCTTGTATATTTGTTTGAGTTCTTTGTAGATTCTGGATATTAGCCCTTTGTCAGATGAGTAGATTGCAAAAATTTTCTCCCATTCTGTAGGTTGCCTGTTCACTCTGATGGTAGTTTCTTTTGCTGTGCAGAAGCTCTTTAGTCTAATCAGATCCCATTTGTCAATTTTGGCTTTTGCTGCCGTTGCTTTTGGTGTTTTAGACATGAAGTCCTTGCCCATGCCTATGTCCTGAATGGTACTACCTAGATTTTCTTCTAGGGTTTTTATGGTATTAGGTCTAACATTTAAGTCTCTAATCCATCTTGAATTAATCTTCATATAAAGAGTAAGGAAAGGATCCAGTTTCAGCTTTCTACTTATGGCTAGCCAATTTTCCCAGCACCATTTATTAAATAGGGAATCCTTTCCCCATTTCTTGTTTTTCTCAGGTTTGTCAAAGATCAGATGGCTGTAGATGTGTGGTATTATTTCTGAGGACTCTGTTCTGTTCCATTGGTCTATATCTCTGTTTTGGTACCAGTACCATGCTGTTTTGGTTACTGTAGCCTTGTAGTATAGTTTGAAGTCAGGTAGCGTGATGCCTCCAGCTTTGTCCTTTTGACTTAGGATTGTCTTGGCAATGCGGGCTCTTTTTTGGTTCCATATGAACTTTAAAGCAGTTTTTTCCAATTCTGTGAAGAAACTCATTGGTAGCTTGATGGGGATGGCATTGAATCTATAAATTACCTTGGGCAGTATGGCCATTTTCACGATGTTGATTCTTCCTATCCATGAGCATGGTATGTTCTTCCATTTGTTTGTGTCCTCTTTTATTTCATTGAGCAGTGGTTTGTAGTTCTCCTTGAAGAGGTCCTTTACATCCCTTGTAAGTTGGATTCCTAGGTATTTTATTCTCTTTGAAGCAATTGTGAATGGAAGTTCATTCCTGATTTGGCTCTCTGCTTGTCTGTTACTGGTGTATAAGAATGCTTGTGATTTTTGCACACTAATTTTGTATCCTGAGACTTTGCTGAAGTTGCTTATCAGCTTAAGGAGATTTTGGGCTGAGACAATGGGGTTTTCTAAATATACAATCATGTCATCTGCAAACAGGGACAATTTGACTTCTTCTTTTCCTAAGTGAATACCCTTGATTTCTTTCTCTTGCCTGATTGCCCTAGCCAGAACTTCCAACACTATGTTGAAAAGGAGTGGTGAGAGAGGGCATCCCTGTCTTGTGCCAGTTTTCAAAGAGAATGCTTCCAGTTTTTGCCCATTCAGTATGATATTAGCTGTGGGTTTGTCATAAATAGCTCTTATTATTTTGAGGTACGTTCCATCAATACCGAATCTCTTGAGCGTTTTTAGCATGAAGGGCTGTTGAATTTTGTCAAAAGCCTTTTCTGCATCTATTGAGATAATCACGTGGTTCTTGTCTTTGGTTCTGTTTATATGCTGGATTACGTTTATTGATTTGCGAATGTTGAACCAGCCTTGCATCCCAGGGATGAAGCCCACTTGATCATGGTGGATAAGCTTTTTGATGTGCTGCTGAATCCGGTTTGCCAGTATTTTATTGAGGATTTTTGCATCGATGTTCATCAGGGATATTGGTCTAAAATTCTCTTTTTTTGTTGTGTCTCTGCCAGGCTTTGGTATCAGGATGATGTTGGCCTCATAAAATGAGTTAGGGAGGATTCCCTCTTTTTCTATTGATTGGAATAGTTTCAGAAGGAATGGTACCAGCTCCTCCTTGTACCTCTGGTAGAATTCAGCTGTGAATCCATCTGGTCCTGGACTTTTTTTGGTTGGTAGGATATTAATTATTGCCTCAATTTCAGAGCCTGCTATTGGTCTATTCAGGGATTCAACTTCTTCCTGGTTTAGTCTTGGGAGAGTGTAGGTGTCCAGGAAATTATCCATTTCTTCTAGATTTTCTAGTTGATTTGCGTAGAGGTGTTTATAGTATTCTCTGATGGTCATTTGTATTTCTGTGGGGTCGGTGGTGATATCCCCTTTATCATTTTTTATTGCATCTGATTCCTCTCTTTTCTTCTTTATTAGTCTTGCTAGCAGTCTGTCAATTTTGTTGATCTTTTCAAAAAACCAACTCCTGGATTCATTGATTTTTTGGAGGGTTTTTTGTGTCTCTATCTCCTTCAGTTCTGCTCTGATCTTAGTTATTTCTCGCCTTCTGCTAGCTTTTGAATGTGTTTGCTCTTGCCTCTCTAGTTCTTTTAATTGTGATGTTAGAGTGTCAATTTTAGATCTTTCCTGCTTTCTCCTGTGGGCATTTAGTGCTATAAATTTCCCTCTACACACTGCTTTAAATGTGTCCCAGAGATTCTGGTATGTTGTATCTTTGTTCTTATTGGTTTCAAAGAACATCTTTATTTCTGCTTTCATTTCATTATGTACCCAGTAGTCATTCAGGAGCAGGTTGTTCAGTTTCCACGTAGTTGAGCGGTTTTGATTGAGTTTCTTAGTCCTGAGTTCTAGTTTGATTGCACTGTGGTCTGAGAGACAGTTTGTTATAATTTCTGTTCTTTTACATTTTCTGAGGAGTGCTTTACTTCCAACTATGTGGTCAATTTTGGAATAAGTGCGATGTGGTGCTGAGAAGAATGTATATTCTGTTGATTTGGGGTGGAGAGTTCTATAGATGTCTATTAGGTCCACTTGCTGCAGAGATGAGTTCAATTCCTGGATATCCTTGTTAACTTTCTGTCTCGTTGATCTGTCTAATGTTGACAGTGGAGTGTTGAAGTCTCCCATTATTATTGTATGGGAGTCTAAGTCTCTTTGTAAGTCTCTAAGGACTTGCTTTATGAATCTGGGTGCTCCTGTATTGGGTGCATATATATTTAGGAGAGTTAGCTCTTCCTGTTGAATTGATCCCTTTACCATTATGTAATGGCCTTCTTTGTCTCTTTTGATCTTTGATGGTTTAAAGTCTGTTTTATCAGAGACTAGGATTGCAACCCCTGCTTTTTTTTGTTCTCCATTTGCTTGGTAGATCTTCCTCCATCCCTTTATTTTGAGCCTATGTATGTCTCTGCATGTGAGATGGGTCTCCTGAATACAGCAGACTGATGGGTCTTGACTCTTTATCCAGTTTGCCAGTCTGTGTCTTTTAATTGGAGCATTTAGTCCATTTACATTTAAGGTTAATATTGTTATGTGTGAACTTGATCCTGCCATTATGATATTAACTGGTTATTTTGCTCGTTAGTTGATGCAGTTTCTTCCTAGCCTCGATGGTCTTTACATTTTGGCATGTTTTTGCAATGGCTGGTACCGGTTGTTCCTTTCCATGTTTTGGGCTTCCTTCAGGGTCTCTTGTAAGGCAGGCCTGGTGGTGACAAAATCTCTAAGCATTTGCTTATCTGTAAAGGATTTTATTTCTCCTTCACTTATGAAACTTAGTTTGGCTGGATATGAAATTCCGGGTTGAAAATTCTTTTGTTTAAGTACGTTGAATATTGGCCCCCACTCTCTTCTGGCTTGTAGAGTTTCTGCCGAGAGATCTGCTGTTAGTCTGATGGGCTTCCCTTTGTGGGTAACCCGACCTTTCTCTCTGGCTGCCCTTAAGATTTTTTCCTTCATTTCAACTTTGGTGAATCTGGCAATTATGTGTCTTGGAGTTGCTCTTCTTGAGGAGTATCTTTGTGGCGTTCTCTGTATTTCCTGAATTTGAATGTTGGCCTGCCCTACTAGGTTGGGGAAGTTCTCCTGGATGATATCCTGAAGAGTGTTTTCCAACTTGGTTCCATTTTCCCCCTCACTTTCAGGCACCCCAATCAGACGTAGATTTGGTCTTTTTACATAATCCCATACTTCTTGCAGGCTTTGTTCATTTCTTTTTCTTCTTTTTTCTTTTGGTTTCTCTTCTCGCTTCATTTCATTCATTTGATCCTCAATCGCTGATACTCTTTCTTCCAGTTGAACGAGTCGGTTACTGAAGCTTGTGCATTTGTCACGTATTTCTTGTGTCATGGTTTTCATCTCTGTCATTTCGTTTATGACCTTCTCTGCATTAATTAGTCTAGCTGTCAATTCTTCCACTGTTTTTTCAAGATTTTTAGTTTCTTTGCGCTGGGTACGTAATTCCTCCTTTAGCTCTGAGAAGTTTGATGGACTGAAGCCTTCTTCTCTCATCTCGTCAAAGTCATTCTCTGACCAGCTTTGATCCGTTCCTGGCGATGGGCTGCGCTCCTTTGCAGGGGGAGATGCGCTCTTATTTTTTGAATTTCCAGCTTTTCTGCCCTGCTTTTTCCCCATCTTTGTGGTTTTATCTGTCTCTGGTCTTTGATGATGGTGACGTACTGATGGGGTTTTGGTATAGGTGTCCTTCCTGTTTGATAGTTTTCCTTCTGACAGTCAGGACCGTCAGCTGTAGGTCTGTTGGAGATTGCTTGAGGTCCACTCCAGACCCTGTTTGCCTGGGTATCAGCAGCAGAGGTTGCAGAAGATAGAACAGCGAGTATACCTGTCTGATTCTTACTTTGGAAGCTTCCTCTCAGGGGTGTACTCCCCCCTGTGAGGTGTGGGGTGTCAGACTGCCCCTAGTGGGGGATGTCTCCCAGTTAGGCTACTCAGGGGTCAGGGACCCACTTGAGCAGGCAGTCTGTCCCTTCTCAGATCTCAACCTCCGTGTTGGGAGATCCACTGCTCTCTGCAAAGCTATCAGACAGAGTCGTTTGTGTCTGCAGAGGTTCTGCTGCTTTTTTGTTGTTATTTATCTGTGCCCTGTCCCCAGAGGTGGAGTCTACAGAGACAGGCAGGTTTCCTTGAGCTGCTGTGAGCTCCACCGAGTTCGAGCTTTCCAGCAGCTTTGTTTACCTACTTAAGCCTCAGCAATGGCGGGCGCCCCTCCACCAGCCTCGCTGCTGACTTGTGGTTAGATCACAGACTGCTGTGTTAGTAATGAGGGAGGCTCTGTGGGCATGGGACCCTCCCGGCCAGGTGTGGGATATAATCTCCTGGTGTGCCCGTTTGCTTAAAGCGCAGTATTGGGGTGGGAGTTACCCGATTTTCCAGGTGTTGTGTGTCTCAGTTCCCCTGGCTAGGAAAAGGGATTCCCTTCCCCCTTGCACTTCCCAGGTGAGGCGATGCCTCACCCTGCTTCAGCTCTCGCTGGTCGGGCTGCAGCAGCTGACCAGCACCGATTGTCCGGCACTCCTCAGTGAGATGACCCCAGTACCTTAGTTGAAAATGCGGAAATTACCAGTCTTCTGTGTCGCTCGCGCTAGGAGTTGGAGACTGGAGCTGTTCCTATTCAGCCATCTTGCTCCGCCCCCCCCCCCCGCATGCCTTTTTTCACCAGAGATTTCAAGTTCCTTGAAAAGCAGGACTATAGCTTCCTAGGTTTTTGTTTTCTTCTTTTGTACTCTTTGCACCTCCTCATCCTTCTCAGCCCCTTAACATACTACTGGGTACACACATAACTGAAGCCTGATAAGTAAGTCATGAAGTAAGTGAATTAAATCCAAAGGTTACGTGATTTACCTTTGTCACTATGAGAATAACTTTCCATTTCCTAAAATATGGGATTATCTCTTTTGATGCAGTTGATGTAAATGCCTAGGCTGTGTGTGTGTGTGTGTTTGTGTGTGTGTACCCATGGGCCTGGCCCAGTCCTTGGAATAAGATCAGTGCCAAGAACGTAGCCTGGGGTGGAGTAGGGGGATTGGCGGGGGCAGGGAGAAAGGAGATTTCATGAAGCAATGAGGTTGAGTAAGAGTTATTACCTAGTGGATCAAGTTTGGTCCTCCCCAGGGAATTTTTTTCTTAGGTTGAGTTTAAAATTGGGAAAATTGGGCATTCCTTGAAATTGAGAAAATGGGATTTATTTTATTTTTTTAAAAATTTTCCATAGGTTATTGGGGTATAGGTGGTATTTGGTTACATAAATCCTTTTGTGGTGATCTGTGAGATTTTGGTACACTCGTCACCCATGCAATATACATTGCACCTTATTTGTAGTCTTTTATCCCTCACCCCGCTCCCACCCTTACCCCCAAGTTCCCCAAATCTATTGTATCATTCTTATGGCTTTGCATCCTCATAGCTTAGCTCCCACATATCAGTGAGAACATACAATATTTGGTTTTCCATTGCTAAATTACTTCACTTAGAATAATGGTCTCCAATCTTATCCAGGTGGATGCAAATGCCATTGGTTCATTCCTTTTTATGGCTGTGTAGTATTCCATCACATATATATGATTGAGAAACATATATATATTTATATGTTGATAAATATATATATTTATATATGTCGATAAATATAGTTATATATGTTGAGATATATATTTATGTGTTGCAAAATATGTATATATATTTATATATGTTGAGAAATATATATATGTATATATATCAATCACAGTTTCTTTATCCACTCATTGATTGATGGGCGTTTGGGTTGGTTTACAATTGCAAATTGTGCTGCTGTAAACATGTGTGTGCAAGTATCTTTTTCATACAATGACTTATTTTCCTCTGAGTAGATACCCAATAGTGGGATTGCTGGATCAAGGGGTAGTTCTACTTTTAGTTCTTTGAGGAATCTCCACACTGTTTTCCGTAGTGGCTGTACTAGTTTACATTCCCACCAAGCAGTGTAGAAGTGTTCCCTGATCACTGCATCCATGCCAACATCTACTGTTTTTTAATGTGTTTATTATGGCCATTCTTGCAGGAGTAAGGTGGTATCACATTGTAGTTTTGATTTGCATTTCCCTGATCATTAGTGATGTTGAGCATTTTTTCATATGTTTGTTGGCCATTTGTATATCTTCTTTTGATAATTGTCTATTCATGTCCTTAGCCCACTTTTTGATAGGATTGTTTTTTTCTTAGTGATTTGTTTGAGTTCATTGTAGATTGTGGATATTAGTCCTTTGTCAGATGTATAGATTGTGAATATTTTCTCCCACTCTGTGGGTTGCTGTTTACTCTGCTGAATGTTCCTTTTGCTGTGCAAAAGATCTTTAGTTTAATTAGTCTCAGCTAATTATCTTTTTTTTATTGTATTTGCTTTAGTGTTCTTGGTCATGAAGTCCTTGCCTAAGCCAATGTCTAGAAGCGTTTGTTCAATGCTATCTTCTGTAATTTTACAGTTTCTTGTCTTAGATTAAATTCTTAATCCATCTTGAGTTTTGTATAAGGTGAGAGATGAGGATCCAGTTTCATTCTCCTACATGTGGCTAGCTAATTATCCCACATTCTCCTACATGTGGCTAGCCAATTATTACCATTTGTGGAAAAGGGTATCCGTTTCCCCACTTTTATGTTTTTGTTTGCTTTATCGAAGATCAGTTGACTGTATCTGGGATTATTTCTGGGTTCTCTATTCTGTTCCGTTTGTCTATGTGCCATTTTATACCAGTACTGTGCTATTTTGGTGACGATGGCCTTTTAATATAGTTTGAAATCAAGTAGTGTGATGCCTCCAGATTTGTTCTTTTTGCTTAGTCTTGCTTTAGCTATGCAGGCTCTTTTTTGGTTCCATATGAATTTTAGGATTGTTTTCTCTAATTCTGTGAAGAATGATGATGGTATTTTGATGGGGATTGCATTGAATTTGTAGATTGCTTTTGGCAGTAAGATCATTTTCACAATATTGATTCTGCCCATCCATGAGCATGGGATGTGTTTCCATTTGTTTGTGTCATCTATGATTTATTTCAGCAGTGTTTTGTAGTTTTCCTTGTAGAAGTTTTTCGCCTCCTTGGTTAAGTATATTCCCAAGTTTTTTGTTTGTTTTTGTTTTTGTAGCTATTGTAAAAGGAGTTGAGTTCCTGATTTGATTCTCCGCTTGGTCGTTGTTGGTGTATAGGAGAGCTACTGATTTGTGTACATTAATCTTGTATCCAGAGACTTTGCTGAATTCTTTTATTGGTTCTAGGAGTTTTCTGGAGGAGACTTTAGGGTTTTCAAGGTAAACGAACAGTGACAGTTTGATTTCCTCTTTACCAATTTGAATGCCCTTTCTTTCTCTTGTCTGATTGCTTTGGCTGGGACTTCCAGTACTATGTCGAAGAGGAGTGGTGAGAGAGAGCAACCTTGTCTTGCTCCATTTCTCAGAGGGAATGCTTTCAACTTTTCCCCATTCAGTATAATGTTGGCTATGGGTTTGTCATAGACGGCTTTTATTACATTGAGGTATGTCCCATGTATGCCGATTTCCTGAGAGTTTTAATCATAAAGGGAGGCTGGATTTTGTCAAACGCTTTTTCTGCATCTATTGAGATGATCATATGATTTGTTTTAAATTCTGTTTATGTGGTGTATCACATTTATTAACTTGTGTATGTTGAACCATCCCTGCATCCCTGGTATGAAACCCATTTGCTCATGGTGTATTATCTTTTTACACTGTTGGACTCAATTAGCTAGTATTTTGTTAAGGATTTTAGCGTCTATGTTTATCAGGGATATTGGTCCGTAGTTTTCTTTTTTGGTTACTTCCTTTCCTGGTTTTGGTATTAGGGTGATGCTGGCTTCATAGAATGAATTAGGGAGGGTTCTTTCTTTCTCTATCTTATGGTATAGTGTCAAAAGGATTGGTACCAATTCTTCTTTGAATGCCTCATAGAATTCTGCTGTGAATTCATCTGGTCCTAGACTTTTTTGTTGTTGGTAATTTTTAAATTACCATTTCAATCTCACTGCTTGTAATTGATCTGTTCAGGGTACCTAATTATTCCTGACTTAAGCTAGGAGGGTTATATTTTTCCAGGTATTTATCCATCTTTTCTGTGTTTTCTAGTTTATGTGCATAAAGGTGTTCATAGTAGCCTGGAATGATCTTTTGTATTTCAGCAGTGTCAGTTGTAATATCTCCTGTTTCATTTCTTACTGAGGTTATTTGGATTTTCTATCTTCTTTTCTCAGTTAATCTTCATTTTTTATTTTCTTGGTTAATCTAGCTAATGATCTATCAATTTTATTTATCTTTTCAAAGAACCAGCTTTTTGTTTCATTTATCTTTTGTATTTGTTTGTTTGTCTGTTTCAATTTTGTTTAGTTCTGCTCTGATCTTGGATATTTCCTTTCTTCTGCTGGGTTTGCGTTTGGTTTGTTCTTGTTTCTCCAGTTCCTTGAGATGTGACCTTAGAATGTCAGTTTGTGCTCTTTCAGTCTTTTTTTTTTTTTTTTTTTTTTTTTTTTTTTTTTTTGAGATGGAGTCTCACTCTGTCGCCGGGGCTGGAGTGCAGTGGCCGGATCTCAGCTCACTGCAAGCTCCGCCTCCCGGGTTCACGCCATTCTCCTGCCTCAGCCTCCGGAGTAGCTGGGACTACAGGCGCCCGCCACCTCGCCTGGCTAGTTTTTTTGTATTTTTTAGTAGAGACGGGGTTTCACAGTGTTAGCCAGTATGGTCTCGATCTCCTGACCTTGTGATCCGCCCGTCTCGGCCTCCCAAAGTGCTGGGATTACAGGCTTGAGCCACCGCACCCGGCCTCTTTCAGTCTTTTTGATGTAGGCGTTTAGGGCTATGAACTTTCCTCTTAGCACCACCTTTGCTGTATCCCAGACATTTTGATAGGTTGTGTCATTATTGTCGTTCAGTTTGAAGAATTTTAAAATTTCCATTCGTTTTTGACCCAATGCTCATTTGGGAGCAGGTTATTTAATTTACATGTATTTGCATGGTTTCGAAGGTTCCTTTTGGAGTTGGTTTCCAGTTTTATTCCACTGTGGTCTGAGAGAGTGATTGATATAATTTCAATTTTCTTAAATTTATTGAGGCTTGTTTTATGGCCTATCATATGGTCTATCTTGGAGAAAGTTCTATGTGCTGTTGAATGGAATGTGTATTCTGAGGTTGTTGGATGAAATGTTCTGAGACGTTCTTGGCGGAGAGTCGTGGAGGTTTCCTGCTTCAACAGTGCTTGGACGGAACCCAGGGCTCGTCCCCCATCCCGGCAGGCTTCCCATAGCCAGCCCTCCATTACCTCTTCACCGCGTCCTCGGACCACCCCAAGACCCCCACCGCCACTCCAGTGCCACGCAGCCACCGCTGCCGCCACCTGTCCTTAGCCTCCCCCATGACGACCACGTCCACCTCGCAGGTGCGCCAGAACTACCACCAGGACTCAGAGGCCGCCATCAACCGCCAGATCAACCTGGAGCTCTACGCTTCCTACATTTAACTGCCCATGTCTTACTACTTTGACCGCGATGATGTGGCTTTGAAGAACTTTGCCAAATACTTTCTTCACCAATCTCATGAGGAAAGGGAACATGCTGAGAAACTGATGAAGCTGCAGAACCAACGAGGTGGCCGAGTCTTCCTTCAGGATATCAAGAAACCAGACTATGACGACTGGGAGAGCGGGCTGAATGCAATGAAGTATGCTTTACATTTGGAAAAAAATGTGAATCAGTCACTACTGGAACTGCACAAACTGGCCACTGACAAAAATGACCCCCATTTGTGTGACTTCATTGAGACACATTACCTGAATGAGCAGGTGAAAGCCATCAAAGAATTGGGTGACCACGTGACCAACTTGCGCAAGATGGGAGCACCCGAATCTGACTTGGCAGAGTATCTCTTTGACAAGCACACCCTGGGAGACAGTGATAATGAAAGCTAAGCCTCGGGCTAATTTCCCCATAGCCATGGGGTGACTTCCCTGGTCACCAAGGCAGTGCATGCATGTTGGGGTTTCCTTTACCTTTTCTATAAGTTGTACCAAAACATCCACTTAAGTTCTTTGATTTGTACCATTCCTTCAAATAAAGAAATTTGGTACCCAGGAAAAAAAAAAAATGTTCTGTATATATCTGTTAAGTTCATTTGTTCCAAGGTATAGCTTAAATCCATTGTTTCTTTGTTGACTTTCTGTCTCTTGACAACTTGTCTAGTGCCATCAGTGGAGTATTGAAGTACCCACTATTATTGTGCTGGTGTCTATATCATTTATTAGGTCTATTAGTAATTGCTTTATAAATTTGGGAGCTCTGGTGTTAGGTGCACATATGTTTAGGATTGTGTTATTTTCCTGTTGGACAAGGACTTTGACCATTATATAATCTCCCTCTTTGCCTCTTTTAACCACTGTTGCTTTAAAGTTTGTTTTGTCTGATATAATAATAGCTGCCCCTACTTGTTTTTGGTGTTCATTTGTGTGAAATGCCTTTTTCCACCCCTTTACTTTAAGTTTATGTGAGTCCTTATGTGTTAGATGAGTCTCCTGAAGGCAGCAGATGGTTGGTGAGTTCTTTTTTATTTTTATTTATTATTATTATTATTATTATTATTATTATTATTATTTTGAGATGGAATCCTGCTCTGTTGCCCAGGCTGGAGTGCAGTGGCATGATCTCTGCTCACTGCAACCTCTGCCTCCCAGGTTCAAGTGATTCTCCTGCCTCAGCCTCCCGAGTAGCTGGAACTACAGGTGTATGCTACCACACCAAGCTGATTTTTGTATTTTAGTAGAGACAGGGTTTCACTGTGTTAGCCAGGATGGTCTCGATCTCCTGACCTCATGATCTGCCCACCTTGGCCTCCCAAAGTGCTGGGATTACAGGCATGAGCCACCGTGCCCAGCATTTGGTGAGTTCTTATCCATTCTGCAGCTCTGTATCTTTTAAGTGGAGCATTTAGGCCATTTACATTCAATGCTAGTATTGAGATGTGAGGTAATGTTGCATTCACTGTGCTATTTGTGGCCTGTGTACCTTGGTTTTTTTTGTTTTGGGCTTTGCCTTTTAAATAGTATTTTTGTTTTATAGGTCCTGTGTGATTTATGCTTTAAAGAGATTTTGTTTTGATGTGTCTCCAGGACTTGTTTCAAGATTTAGAGCTCCTTTTAGCAGTTCTTGTAATGGTGGCTTTGTAGTGGTGAATTCTCTCAGCATTTGTTTGTCTGAAAAAGGCTGTCTCTTTCCTTCATATATGATGCTTAATCTTGCTGGATACAAAATTTTTGGCTGATAATTGTTTTGTTTGAGGAGGCTGATGATAGGGCCCCAAACCCTTCTGGCTTGTAGGGTTTCTGCTGAGAAATCTGCCGTTTATCTGATGGGTTTTCTTTACAGGTTACCTGGTGCTTTTGTCTCACAGCTCTTACGATTCTTTCCTTCATCTTAACTTTAGATAAACCAATGATAATGTTACCTAGGTAATGATCCTTTTGTGATGAATCTTCCAGGTTTTCTTTTTGCTTCTTGTATTTGGATGTCTAGGTCTACACCAAGGCCAGGAAAGTTTTCATCAATCATTTCCCCAAATATGTTTTCCAAACTTTTACATTTTTCATCTTCCTCAGCAACACTGATTTTTCTTAGGTTTGGTTGTTTAACAGAATCCCAGACTTCTTGGAGGTTTTGTTCATAGTTTCTTAATCTTTTTTTCTTTGTCTTTGTTTGATTGGGTTAATTCAAAGACCTTGTCTTTGAGTTCTGAATTTCTTTCTTCTACTTTTTCAATTCTATTGCTGAGACTTTCCAGATCATTTTACATTTCTATAAGTGTGTTCGATATTTCCTGAAATTTTGATTGTTTTTTCTTCATGCTATCTATTTCCTTGAATATTTCTCCCTTCACTTCTTGTATCTTTTTTTTGGATTTCCTCACATTGGGCTTCACCTTTCTCTGGTGCCTCCCTGAATAGCTTAATAACTAACCTCCTAAATTCTTTTTCAGGTAAATCAGGGATTTCTTCTTGGTTTGGATCCATTGCTGGTGAGCTAGTGTGATTTTTTGAGGGTGTAAAAGAGCCTTGTTTTGTCATATTACCAGACTGTTTTCTGGTTCCTTACATTTGGGTAGGCTCTGTCAGAGGGAAGGTCTAGGGCTGAAGGCTGTTGTTCAAATTCTTTTGTCCCATGGGGCATTCCCTTGATGTAGTACTCTCCCCCTTTCCTATGAATCTGGCTTCCTATGAGCCAAGCTGCAATGATTGTTATCTCTTTTCTGAGTCTAGCCACCCAGCAAGTCTACCCAGCCCCAGGCTGGTACTGGGAGTTATCACAGAGTCCTGTGATGTGAACTGTCTGTTGGTCTCTCAGCCATGGATACTAGCACCTGTTCCAGTTGAGGTGGCAGGGGGGTGAAGTGGACTCTGTGGGGATTCTTAGCTTTGGTGGTTTAGTGCTTTATTTTTGTGCTGGTTGGCCTCCTGCTGGGAGGTGGTGCTTTCCAGAGAGCATCAGCCATGGTAGTATGGAGAGGAACCTGTGGTGAGTGGTGCCCTAGAACTCCCGAGTTTATGCCCTTTGTCTTCGGCTACTAGGGTGGATAGGGAAGGCTCATAGGTCTGCCTAGGCTTTTTTTTTTTTTTTTTCATAAGACACAGTCTCCCTCTCTCACCCAGGCTGGAGTGCAATGGCACATGATCTCAGTGCACTGCTACCTCCGCCTCCCCGGTTCATGCCATTCTCCTGCCTCAGCTTCCCAAGTGGCTGGGATTACAGGTGCACACCACCACACCCAGCTAATTTTTTGTATTTGTAGTAGAGATGGGGTTTTGCCATGTTGGCCAGGCTGGTCTTGAACTCCTAACCTCAGATGATCCACCTGCCTCAGCCTCCCAAAGTGCTGGGATTACAGATGTGAGTCACCGTGCCTGGTCTGCCTAGGCTTTTATATGCTAGTTTGTAATAAGTAAGTTGTGAAGGCAAGAAAGGCTAAGTAATAAAGAGAAAAGAGGTGGTTGATTAAAAGGAGGCAATGAAGAAATTAGCAATGGATAAGGCAGAAGACCAAGTGTGAGTGTTGGGAATGTGCCCATAATAAAAATGTAGTAAGAAATTGGAATAGGACCTGGAGAACAGCCAGGAAAATCATGCACACAGATAACTTGGGGATTCATAGCTTATGGGTTTGAGGCCAACTTTTTTTTTTTTTTTTTTTTTTGAGACGGAGTCTGGCTCTGTCGCCCAGGCTGGAGTGCAGTGGCCGGATCTCAGCTCACTGCAAACTCTGCCTCCCAGGTTCACGCCATTCTCCTGCCTCAGCCTCCCGAGTAGCTGGGACTACAGGCACCCGCCACCTCACCCGGCTAGTTTTTTGTATTTTTTAGTAGAGACGGGGTTTCACCGTGTTAGCCAGGATGGTCTCAATCTCCTGACCTTGTGATCCACCCGTCTCGGCCTCCCAAAGTGCTGGGATTACAGGCTTGAGCCACCGCGCCCGGCCTTTTTTTTAATGAAAATGTTGTTGTGTCCATGTTTGCTGCCTCCATAACTGGCTAGTTGCTTTGATAATGCATCCCATATGTATAAAGCATTCAATACTACAGAGCACTAAAATTACATCACATCTTCTTCCATAAACAACTCAAAATTTATACCGTGCTGACAGCTTATCATTTTTGTATGTCAAGGATGGTAGACCATTATGTTATTTGATAACATTCAAGGGAAGCTTTGTAATTCTAGCCATTTCACTTAAGAATTTAGTCTACTATTTATCATACAAAGTCCATGCAATAACTAAGGTCACATATGACCTAGTCCCAAAGTAAGGATGTTATTGTAGGAAGAAAGGGAGGCTAATTTGCGAGACACTCAAAATTTGGTGCTGTAGTTTAACAACAAGTTGATTGTCTAAACAAGCAAAAGTTCCTGCTCACAGTTGACCTGAAAAAAAGAAGAAGAAAAAATAAAAGCAAAGGACTGTAACTATGATAATTTTGGTTTCTTGCTTGAGAGTTAGGTGATGTGATGCCATTGATTTCTGTGATGGTGGATGGACAGATATAAAGGAAAAAATAAGTAATCATTATAATAATAATAATAGTCCACATTTGTTGAGTTCTAACTATAGTATATATTATGCCTGATAGTATACTAAGCATTTAGCATTCTTTTTGTAATTTAATCCTCAAACAATCCAGTGAAGTACAGTTGTCCCTCAGTATCCATGGGGGACTGGTTCTAGGACACACACCCACCCCCACCAGCCTCCACAGATACCAAAATCTGCAGATGCTCAAGTCACTAATGTAAAGTGGCATAGTATTTGCAAATAACCTACACACATCCTCTCATCTACTTTAAATAATCTCTAGATTACTTATAATACCTAACACAATGTAAATGCTATGTAAATAGTCATTATAGTTTATTGCTTAAAAAAATAACATACTGAGCATGTTCAGTACAGATGCATTTTTTCCCACTATTTTCTGTCCCAGTTGGTTGAATTCACGAATGCAGAACCGATGGATACAGAGGGCATTCTATGCAGGCTATTAGAGTATTATTACTGCTTTACAGATGAGGAAAGTGAAGCTTAGGTCAAGTAAGGGAACTGCACTACCCTGGGCTACCCTTCTCGTTCTCATTTTCTGAGGAGGAGTCATGACCAAAGCAAAGATGGGATGAGTCAGAGATGAGTCTTTCTGTTTATACTTTTTAAAAATCATTTTTACTAACTCTATTTTGTTAGTTTATTACCTTGATCTGGAGAGGCAGCAGACTGTGTATTTAAGAGTTTACACTCTGAAGTCAGGCAGATCAAAGCAAGGATTTCTGAGAAAGAAAAATAAAATTTTAAAGTAAGATACAATATAAAATTAAATAAAATAAACGAAGTCAGGAGACCAGTGTTTGAAAGCTGGCTTCACCACTTACCAGCTGCATTACCTTGAGGAAGTTATGTTTCTTACAGCTCATTTCCTTATCTATAAAATATGAATAATAGCCCAGCTTCTAGGGTTGCTGCCCTCAATCTTTTTTTCACAGAAACCTTTTCAAAATGCAAAATTGACAATGTTGTCCAAGTTCAACTTAAAATTCCACAATGGAATCCCATTGTTCTTAAAATATAAACTAATCCCTTGAAACCTGACTTTCAAAGCCTCTCAAGGACTGCTCCTTACTTACTTCCCAGGACTCAGACATGCTTCATCTGGCCCCACAAACACTGTTCTTGTCTTATCACCACAGGACTTCGGCTATTATGTTCTATTTGTCCAGAAAGTTCTGCCTCCCTTATTCCTTCCACCATCTTTCCATCTGATGTAACCTAATTAACTCTTCTTATCTTTAAAATCTTACTTCAAATGTCATTTTCCTTGTGTGACATAACCCCCTAGACTAAGTTAAGTCCCCTTAACATATGCTTTTAGTATATCATGTGCCTTTCCTTCATCTCACACATCCCAGTTGTAATTTTACATTTGTGAATCTTTGGTTAACGCCTGTCTTCCCCAGAAGTCTTTAAGCTCCACCAGAGAAGAGACCATGCATGGATTTATGCATCTTGTATCCCTAGGACTTCGTTTAAGGCCTGACACATATTGAGAGAATAAATGAATTGGCTAGTACTATTAAGCTTTGCTGCCCCCTGCTGAGTCATGGCTTTTAGCCTATTAAACTAACACCAATTGGATGTTCGGAACTAGTATGGTGATATCATAGCAGTATTTTTCAAATGACCTGCTTATAAAATGCAGATTCTCATGCCTCACTCTGAAAGATGACTTTTTAGGCCTATGTTAGGGTCAAAAAGTTTGCATGGTGGTGTTCACGCCTGTAATCCTAGCACTTTGGGAGGCTGAGGCGGGTGGATCACTTCAGGTCAGGAGTTCAAGACCAGCCTGGCCAACATGGTGAAATCCCACGTCTGCCAAAAATATTTTTTAAAAATTTGCCAGGCATGGTGGTGCACATCATTAATCCCAGCTACTTGGGAGGCTGAGGCAGGAGAATTGCTTGAACCCTGGGGGCAGAGTTTGCAGTGAGCTGAGATCTGTACCACCACACTCCAGCCAGGGTGACAGAATGAGACTCCTTCTCATAAAGAAAAGAAAAAGTTTGCATTGAAGCTCCCCTGGATGATTTGAGAGCCACTGGTACGTAAGGAAGGAAAGAAAGGAAAGAAGAGGAAGAAACTGCTTTACAGTCTCACTACCCTTTTTTTTTTCCCTCTTCTTTTTTGAGCTGGAGGTTTCCCTGTGGTGCCCAGGCTGGTCTTGAACTCCTGGGCTCAAGTGATCCACCCACCTCAGCCTCCCAAAGGGTTGGTATTACAGGCGTGAGCCACTGTGCCTGGCCAAATTAACCATTTTAAAGTGGACTATTCGGTGGCATTTAGTACATTCACAATGTGATACAACCACTACGTCTACCTAGTTCTGACTCATTTCATCACCCTGACAGGAAACCCCACCCCCATTAAGCAGTTATTCTAATTCTCCTCTGCCTGCTGCATCTGGTAACCACCAATCTGTGTTCTGTCTCTATAGAGGTATCTATTCTGGATATTTCATATAAATGGAATAGTATGTGACCTTTTGCATTTGGCTTCTTTCAAGATTCATTCACATTGTAGCATATATCAGTTTTTTGTTTCTTTCTATGGCTGAATTACATTCATTGCATGTATACACAATTTGTTTATGCATTATTTGTCTGATGGACATTTGGACTGTTTCCACCTTTTGCCTAATGTGAAAAGTGCTGCTATGAACATGCATGTACTTGCTTGAGTACCTATTTTCAATTATTTTGGATATTGTCTTAGTCTATTTTGCATTGCTATAAAGGAATACCTGAGGCTGGGTAATTTATAAAGAAAAGAGGTTTATTTGGCTCACGGTTGTGCAGGTTATACAAGAAGCAGGAAATCGGCATCTCCCCAGCTTCTGGGGAGGGCCTCAGGCTGCTTCTGCAGAGATCACATGACAAGAGATGAGGCAAGGGGCATGGGGCGGTACGGTGGGGGTGTGCCAGGCTCTTTTTAATAACCAGCTCTCTCTGAAAGTAATAGAATGAGAACTCACTCACACCTGTCCCCCACAGAGGGCATTAATCTATTCATGAGGGATCTAGTCCCATGACTCAAATACCTCCCAGTAGGCCCACCTGGAACACTGGAGATCAAATTTCATCATGAGATTTGGAGGGGACAGACATTCAGTGGGCCGGGCGCCATGGCTCACGCCTGCAATCCCACCACTTTGGGAGGCTGAGGCGAGCAGATCACCTGAGGTCGGGAGTTCAAGAACAGCCTGACCAACATGGAGAAACCCCATCTCAACTAAAAATTAATTAGCCAGGCATGGTGGCACATGCCTGTAATCCCAGCTACTCAGGAGGCTGAGGCAGGAGAATCGCTTGGACACGGGAGGCAGAGGTTGCGGTGAGCATTCAAATTATAGCAGACATATATCTAGGAGTGGAATTCCTGGGTCATATGGTAATTCTATGTTTAACTTTTTGAGGAACTGCCAAACTGTTTTCCATAGTGGCTGAATGATTTTGCATTCTCACCAGCAATGTATGAGGGTTCCAATTTCCTCAATGATTGTTATTTTCAACAATTATTGTGGTGGTTTTTTTTGTTGTTGTTTTTGAGGCAGAGTTTTGCTCTTTTTGTGCAGGCTGGAGTCCAATGGCATGATCTCAGCTCACCACAACCTCTGCCTTCCGTGTTCAAGAGATTCTCCTGCCTCAGCCTCCTGAGTAGCTGGGATTACAGGCATGCACCACCAGGCCCGGCTAATTAATTTTTAGTAGAGACGGGGTTTCTTTTTTTTTTTTTTTTTTTTTTGAGACAGAGTCTTGCTCTGTCACCCAGGCTGGAGTGCAGTGGCTGGATCTCCGCTCACTGCAAGCTCCGCCTCCCGGGTTTACGCCATTCTCCTGCCTCAGCCTCCCGAGTAGCTGGGACTACAGGCGCCCGCCACCTCGCCCGGCTAGTTTTTTGTATTTTTTAGTACAGACGGGGTTTCACCGGGTTAGCCAGGATGGTCTCGATCTCCTGACCTTGTGATCCGCCCGTCTCGGCCTCCCAAAGTGCTGGAATTACAGGCTTGAGCCACCGCGCCCGGCTGAGACGGGGTTTCTCCATGTTGGTCAGGCTGGTCTTGAACTCCCGACCTCAGGTGATCCGCCCACCTCGGCCTCCCAAAGTGCTGGGATTGCAGGCGTGAGCCATGGCACCCAGCCCAATGATCCTGTTTTTTTATTATAGCCATCCTCATAGGTATGAAGTGGCATAGCCAATAATCTTTTGACAAAGGAAGAAGAAAACGTTTTTACTGCAAGCCTGGATAAACATTCAAAAAAATATAAAAGACAAATTTGTTTTTGACATATTTTCCTTTTACTTGATGGCATAATGTCGATCTGTGAAAACATGTAAACATGTACTTTCCCCATACTTCTTCTAGAAATGATGCAAAATATAAAATTGAAACTCAAGTTGAGACATGAATAAATGAAGAGTATTACTCAGCTTTTTCTTGTTTCTGACCAGAGAGGGATCATTGCCCTTTATTTCTTCCCAGCAAAAAATAAAAATTGTAAGTCTTGAATATCATAGTCCCAAGAGAGATAAGCCACAAACCTTGCCATGAATGTGCCACTTAAATGAAATAAGGCTCTCTCACCTTTAATATTTAATTATGCTCTCTTTACTTTGCTCTCAGGAGAATCTCCCTCCAGAAGCAATGTATTCTTTGAAAA
This sequence comes from Rhinopithecus roxellana, assembly GCF_007565055.1. NCBI lineage: Eukaryota > Metazoa > Chordata > Mammalia > Primates > Cercopithecidae > Rhinopithecus > Rhinopithecus roxellana. The sequence goes on from NC_044559.1 coordinate 73,733,224, forward strand.
TAGTCAGAGATTGGAATCAGTGATGTAAATCAAAAACTCACTACTCTGTTCTCACTTATTTGTGGGATGTAAAAATCAAAACAATTGAACTCACGGACATAGAGAGTAGAAAGATGGTTACCAGAGACTGGGAAGGGTGGCGGGGAGCTTGCAGGGGGTAAGAATGGTTAATGGGTCCAAAAAAAAATTGAAAGAATGAATAAGACCTACTATTTGACAGCAAAATAGGGTGACTATAGTCAATAATAACTTAATTGTACATTTTAAAATAACTTAAAAGTGGGCAGGGTATGGTAGCTCATGCCTGTAATCCCATCACTTTGGGAGGCTGAAGTGGGAGGATCACTTGAGCTCAGGAGTTTGAGACCAGTCTGAGCAACATAATGTGACCTTGTCTCTACTAAAATTCAAAAAAATTAGCCGGATGTATTAGTGCATGACTGTAGTCCCACTACTTGGGGGACAGAAGCAGGAAGATCACTTGAGACTAGGAGGTCAAAGGTGCAGTGAGCCATGATGACGCTACTGTATTCTAGTCTGAGTGATGGAGCAATACCTTGTCTCAAAAAAATAAAAGAAGATGAATAAATAAACAAATACATAAATAAAGCATGTAATTGGATTGTTTATAGCTCGAAGGATAAATGCTTGAGGGGATGGATACCCCATTCTCCATGATGTGATTATTTTACACTGCAGGCCTATATTAAAACCTCTCATATACCCTATAAATATACAACTATGTATCCAAAGAAAAGTTATTTTTTGTTTTGTCTGTTTGTTTTGTTTTTTGAGATTGTCTCAGTCTGTCTCCTAGGCTGGAGTGTGGTGGCATGATCTTTGCTCACTGCAACCTCTGCCTCCCTGGTTCAAGCCATTCTCATACCTCAGCCTTGCAAGTAGCTGGGATTACAGGCATGCAACACCATACCCAGCTAATTTTTGTATTCTTAGTACAGACAGCGTTTCACCATGTTGGCCAGGCTGGTCTTGAACTCCTGGCCTTAAGTGATCTGCCCACTGTGGCCTCCCAAAGTGCTGGGAGGTGTGAGCCACCATATCTGGCCAAAAAATTAATTATTTTTTAAAAAATACAAAGAGCAGGATTAAAGAATGAAAGTGACTCATCAGACAGACAAAAGTGGAATAAGAAATCTGGGGAAGAAGGACTAACGTTGGGATAGAAAACTGCCCTCTACTTCTATTTTCCTCAATAAATGAGATTACAAATTAAAAAAACACTGCTCCACTGTACAATATTTATGTACTCAGAATATCACACATGGGCTGAAATATCCATTCTTAAAGCCATGTTTTGCCCTTAGCAGGAATATACGTGAGTCAGGGAAAGACATGAAGTCTACTGTTATATCTTGATTGAAGGCCTTGCCAGCACAAGGATTGTTTGACAACCTGGATGTTTTTATGCATCCAGAAAATAAATGATAATAAGATGAAAAGTGAGTCAGGTCACACTTTTCTTTTGCAAGATGAAAGGAGAGATTGAGAAAAGGGAGGAAAGAAAGAAGAATTGTTTCAATGGCTTTTTCAGGAATATGAATTTTAGGGAAGAATTAATCCAGATGAGGAGTAGCAAATTGATTCCCTTGAAACAATGTTTCCTAACTACCCCTTGGAAAGTCTCCCTGTACACAGTCTCCAGTTTGAAAACTAATGAAAAAAATAATGACTCTCCTGATCCTTTCAGTCCCCATTGCTTACCCCATCTCTGAATTCCTGCAGCTCTTATGTTCTGTTTCTTCACAATTTAGGAATCAGTTTATCTTCAAGTGACTGTAAGGTTAGCAGTCTTATTTTTCATGTGTGGCTGCTGGAATCAATCTCATTTTATTCTACACTCATACCTCATGCCCAGGTATGATGGCAGTTCAGGGAAGGAGGGTAGTGTAAGCTGGAGGCAGCAGTGGGACCTGTTTTGAATCTTTAATAATGAGAATTTTGATACGCACAAAGGGCAAAATGCATTCTAGGGAAGAGCAGTTTCTCTAGGATACAAATTCAGCTGCTGTAACAAAGATTCCCATTAACAGCAATTGCTTAACAAGCTCTCTCATATCTGAGCACAAGTGGTCTGAGGTGATAGGATGCCTCATGGTGTTAAGGACACAGGTTTCTTCTAACTTTTGCTCTGCCACCAGCTAAGGTATAGGCCTTGTCCTCATGGCCAAAAATAATTATCTTCTGGGTCTGTGTTCTGACGAGAAGGGAGAAAATGAGCACAAGGAGAACATACCCGTTTCTTTTAAAGGCACAACCCAGGTGTTTCAAACATCACTTTCACTCACATGCCACTAACTAGAACTTAGTCATACAGCCAATGTTGGTTGCCAGGGAAGCTGGGGAAAATATTACCCCATCTCTGAATTCCTGCAGCTCTTATGTTCTGTTTCTTCACAATTTAGGAATCAGCTTTAGCTGGGAAGCCACATGCCCAGTTTGAAACTTGAGGTTTCTATTACTAAAGAAAAAAAATGAGACTTGATGTTAAGAAAACCAGTGGTCTCATAGAGAGATGTAGAAAATGACAAGATAGAAGGGAGAATGTGAAAAACAATTGTACTGGGAATGAAAGGTGAAGCCAGCTGGGCTTCTGGGTTGGGTGGGGACTTGGAGAACTTTTCTGTCTAGCTAGAGGATTGTAAACGCACCAATCAACACTCTGTAAAAATGCACCAGTCAGCACTCTGTGTCTAGCTAAAGGATTGTAAACGCACTAACCAGCACTCTGAAAAGTAGACCAATCAACGCTCTGTAAAATGGACCAATCAGCAGGATGTGGGTGGGGCCAAATAAGGGAATAAAAGTTGGCCACCCAAGCCAGCAGCGGCAACCCACTTGGGCCCCCTTCCACGCAGTGGAAGCTTTGTTCTTTTGTTCTTCACAATAAATCTTGTTGCTGCTCACTCTTTGGGTCCACACTACTTTTATGAGCTGTAACACTCACTGCGAGGGTTTGTGGCTTCATTCCTGAAATCAGTGAGACCACAAGCCTGCCAGAAGGAAGAAACTCTGGACACATCTGAACATCTGAAGGAACAAACTCCAGACACACCATCTTTAAGAACTGTAACACTCACCATGAGGGTCTGTGGCTTCATTCTTGAAGTCAGCAAGACCAAGAACTAACCAGAAGGAATAAATTCTGGAAACATTTTGGTGATCATGAAGGGACACATTTTGGCAACTAACATGGGGCTATTGCCAAGTGGTGAGTACCACTGGACCCCTTTCGCTTGCTATTGTGGCCTATTTTTCCTTAGGATTTGGGGGCTAAATACCGGGTACCTGTTAGCCAGTTAAAAGTGACCAGCACGGCCACCGGACTAAAGACACATCAGGCTTTCTGGGAAAGGGCTCTCTAACAACCTCTGACTCTTTGGAATTGGGAGCGTTGGTTTGCCTGGAACCAGCTTCTGCTTTTCCTGTACTTCTGGGCTGAGCTGAGGGTCAACAGAAAGGAAAGCCAACAAGTTGGTTGACCCTGTGGCTGTGAGCAGAACTCTCAAAGTCACGTCTCCCAAGCGAGACTCGCCCATCTATCCTATCTATTCTGACCCTTGCCTCCTGGGTCCTAATGCCTGTCAGACAAACTTCCTCTTGCCTCTCTTCTCCAAGGCTAGTCCTGCTTCTAAAAACCACTCCCTGTCTCTGGTGCTTTTCTAGTTTCTCCTATAAGAATGATTTCTAGTATAAACTTCAGGACTCTATTCCCTTCTTTAGGCACCCGGGTTCACCAATTAGAAAGACATAATTTTTTTCCCAAAGCCCCATCGAAGTGGGGACTATCTGGAATCTTAGGATCCCTCCTCAGACTAGCAGGCCTAAAAAAAGCTATTCCTGAAGCTAGGATTTGGGGATCCTCAGAAATTGTATCCTTCCTATTCATATAAGTGAGGGCAAAAGGCATCACTCTTCCAACTCTGGAGATCCCTCCCCTCCCTCAGGGTATGGCCCTCCACTTCATTTTGGGGACATAACATCTTTATAGGACAGGGGTAATGTCCCAATACTAACAGGAGAATGCTTAGGACTCTAACAGGTTTTAGAGAATACGTCAGTAAGGGTCACTATTCCGACCTTCCTCGGTCCTCCTTGTAGTCTAGGAGGAAAAGTAGTGTTCCTACTGCTGCATCAGTGAGCACAACTATTCTGATCAGCAGAGTCCAGGGACCATTGTGGGTTCTTGGCAAGAGGTGTCTGCTGCTGCGTCTGTGAGCACAACTATTCCTATCAGCAGGGTCCAGGGACCATTGAGGGTTCTTGGGCAGGGGGAGAAACAAACCAAAACTGTGGGCTGTTTTGTCTTTCATATGGGAAACACTCAGGCATCAACAGGCTCACCCTTGAAATGCATCCTAAGCCATTGGGACCAATTTGACCCACAAACCCTGAAAAAGAGGCAGCTCATTTTTTCTGCACTACAGCCTAGCCACAGTATTCTTTCTCTGATGGGGAAAAATGGCCACTTGAGGGAAGTATAAATTACAATACTATCCTGCAGCTTGACCTTTTCTATAAGAGGGAAGGCAAATGGAGTGAAATACCTTATGTCCAAGCTTTCTTTTTCACTGAAGGAGAATCCACAACTATGCAAAGCTTGCAATTTACATCCCACAGGAGGACCTCTCAGCTTACCTCTGTATCTTTCCTATTAATATATAGCTCCTCTTCCTATTAATGATAAGCCTCCTCTAATCTCCCCGCCTAGAAGGAAACAAGCAAAGAAATCTCCAAAGGACCACAAAAACCCCCAGGACTATCGGTTATGTCCCCTTCAAGCTGAGGGGGGAGGGGAATTTAGCCCAACCAAGTACATGTCCCCTCTCCTTCTCAGATTTAAAGCAGATCAAGGCAGACCTGGAGAAGTTTTCAGATGATCCTGATAGGTACATAGATGTCCTATAGGGTCTAGGGCAAACCTTCTATCTCACTTGGAGAGATGTCATGCTATTGTTAGATCAAACCCTGTCCTTTAATGAAAAGCATGCGACTTTAGCTGTAGCCCGTGAGTTTGGAGATACCCAGTATCTTAGTCAAGTAAATGACAGAATGACAGCCAAAGAAAGGGACAAATTCCCTACTGGTCAGCAAGCCATCCCCAGTATGGATCCTCACTGGGACCTTGATTCAGATCATGGGGACTGGAGTCACAAACATCTGTTGACCTGTGTTGTAGAAGGACTAAGGAGAATCAGGAAAAAGCCCATGAATTATTCAATGATGTGCACCATAACTCAGGGAAAGCAAGAAAATCCTTCTACCTTCCTTGAGCAGCTACGGGAGGCCTTAAGAAAATATACTACCCTGTCATCCGACTCACTCGAGGGTCGATTGATCCTAAAAGATAAATTTATTACCCAATCAGTTGCAGATATCAGGAGAAAACTACAAAAGCGAGCCCTGGGCCCCGAACAAAATCTGGAGGCACTATTAAACCTGGCAACCTTGGTGTTCTATAATAGGGACCAAGGGGAACAGACCAAAAAGGAAAAGTGAGGTCAGAGAAAGGCTGCAGCCTTAGTCATGGCTGTCAGACAAACAAACTTTGGTGGTTCAGAGAGGACAGAAAATGGAGCAGGCCAATCACCTGGTGGGGCTTGTTATTTACAAGGACACTTTAAAAAAGAGTGTCCTACGAGAAATAAGCTGTCCCCTTTCCCATGTCCACTATGTTGAGGCAATCACTGGAAGGACAAAGGTTCTCTGTCCAGATGATCCAACAATAGGACTGAGGCAAGCACCAGCTCACGTCATCACCCTCACTGAGCCCTGGGTACCTATAACCAGTGAAGGCCAGGAAATTGACTTCCTCCTTGATACTGGTGCGGCTTTCTCAGTGTTAATCTCCTGTCCCGGACAACTGTCCTCAAGGTCCATTACCATCTGAGGAATCCTGGGACAGCCTGTAACCAGGTATTTCTCCCACCTCCTCAGTTGTAATTGAGAGACTTTGCTACAGATAGTAAGTATGCTTATCTAATCCTACATGCCCATGCTGCAATATGGAAAGAAAGGGAGTTCCTAACCTCTGGGGGAACCCCCATTAAACATCACAAGGAAACCATGGAGTTATTGCAGGCAATGCAAAAACCCAAAGAGGTGTCAGTCTTACATGGTCAAAGCCATCAAAAAGGAAAGGAGAGGGGAGAACAGCAGCATAAGCAGCTGGCAGAGGCAGTAGAAAGGAGAGAAAGAGACAGAAAATCAGAGAAAGAGAGAGAGGAAGAAACAGAGAGACAAAGAGAAGGAGACAGAGAGAGGAAGAGACAGAGACAAAGAAGGAGTCAAAGAGAGAGACAAGAGAGGAAGAGACAGAGAAACAGAAAGTCAAAGATGGAAAGAGAGGTAGAGACAAAGAGGGAATCAGAGAGAAAGAGAGACAAAGAAGAAGTCAAAGAAAGAAAAAGAGAGAGATAGAAGTAGTAAAGAAAAAACAGTGTACCCTATTCCCTTAAAAGCCAGGGTAAATTTAAAACCTATAATTGATAATTGAAGGTCTTCTCTGTAACCCTATAACACTCCAATACCACCTTGTTGTCAGTGTAAACAAGGGCATAGCGTGAAAGCACTGAGGCCACTGACAACCCATAGCCTTCCTATCAAAAATCCTTTACCCAGCAGGTTTCCTAACAGGGGATCTAAATCTTAATTAATTACCATAGAAAGGTCTGACCAGACCTAGGAGGAACTCCCTTCAGGACAGGACGATAGATGGTTCCTACCCAGAGATTAAGGAAAAAAGACACAGTGGGTATTCAGTAAGTGATAAGCAAACTCTTGTAGAAGCAGAGTTAGGAAAATTGCCTAATAATTGGTCTGCTCAAACATGCGAGTTGTTTGCACTCAGCCAGAGCTTAAAGTACATGCAGAATCAGGAAGGAGCCATCTATACCAATTCTAAGTTAATATGGACTGAACGAGGTTTTATTAATAGCAAAGAAAAATTAAAATCCCAAACTTACAAGGTTTTCAACAAAAGTAAAATTTGCTAAAAGTTAACAGTGTAACATGTATTATCATAACTTCTAATCTTATGGAAATCAGACCCTATCAGTACCCCTCAAAGCTCAAGTCTGTCAGCACATAGCCATACAACTAATACCCCTACTTATATGGTTAGGAACGGCTACTGTTACAGGAACTGGAATAGCCAGTTTATCTACTTCATTATGCTACTGCCACACACTCTCAAAAGATTTCTCAGACAGTTTGCAAGAAATAGCGAAATCTATCCTTACTCTATAATTCCAAATAGACTCTTTGGCAGCAGTGACTCTCCAAAACCACCAAGGCCTAGACCTCCTCACTGTTGAGAAAGGAGGACTCTGCACCTTCTTAGGGGAAGACTGTTGTTTTTACACTAACCAGTCAGGGATAGTATGAGATGCCACCCGGCATTTACAGGAAAAGGTTTCTGAAATCAGACAATACCTTTCAAACTCTTATAACCAACCTCTGGAGTTGGGCGACATTGCTTCTCCCTTTTCTAGGTCTTTTGACAGCCATCTTGCTATTACTCGCGTTCAGGCCCTGTATTCTGAACCTCCTTGTCAAATTTGTTTCCTCTAGGATCGAGGCCATCAAGCTACAGATGTTCTTACAAATGGAACCCCAAATGAGCTCAACTAACAACTTCTATAGAAGACCCCTGGATCAACCCGCTGGCCCTTTCACTGGCCTAACGAGCTCCCCTCTGGAGGACACTATAACTGCAGGGCCCCTTCATCGCCCCTATCCAGCAGGAAGTAGCTACAGCAGTCATCACCCAATTTCCAACAGCAGTTGGGGTGTCCTGTTTATAGAGGGGATTGAGAGGTGAAGCCAGCTGGGCTTCTGAGTCCGGTGGGGACTTGGAGAACTTCGCTGTCTAGCTAGAGGATTGTAAACACACCAATCAGCACTCTGTGTCTAGCTAAAGGATTGTAAATGCACCAATCAGCACTCTGTGTCTAGCTAAAGAATTGTAAACGCATCAGTCAGCACTCTGTGAAATGGACCAATCAGCACTCCATAAAATGGGCCTATCAACACTCTGTAAAATGGACCAATCAGCAGGATGTGGGGGGTGGGGGCCAAGTAAGGGAATAAAAGCTGGCCACCCAAGCCAGCTGCGGAAACCCGCTCAGGTCCCCTTCCATGCTGTGGAAGTTTTGTTCTTTCGCTCTTCACGATAAATCTCGCTGCCGCTCACTCTTTGGGTCCACACTACTTTATGAGCTATAACACTCATCGCAGGTGTCTGCGGCTTCATTTCTGAAGTCAGCGAGACCACGAACCCACCAGGAGAAACAAACAACTCCGGACGCGCCACCTTTAAGAGCTGTAACACTCACTGCGAAGGTCTGCAGCTTCACTCCTGAAGTCAACGAGACCACGAACCCACTGGAAGGAAGAAACTCCAGACACATCTGAACATCTGAAGGAACAAACTCCGTACACACCATCTTTAAGAACTGTAACACTCACTGCAAGGGTCCACAGCTTCATTCTTGAAGTCAGCGAGACTAAGAACCCACCAGAAGGAATAAATTCCGGACACTGGAATACAAAAAAAACATGACTATAGTACCTGAGGAGTTGCAGGTGCAGGAAACTGTTGAGGGTTTGTGAAGAATATCACCAATGAAGTTCCTTGCCTAGTTTTTTTTTCTTCGAGATAGAGTCTTTATCACCCAGGCTGGAGTGCAGTGGCACAATCTTGGCTCACTGCAACATCTGCATCCCAGGTTCAAGTGATTCTCCCACCTCACCCTCCTGAGTAGCTGGGATTACAGGCACACACCGCCACACCTGGCTAACTTTTGTATTTTCAGTAGAGATGGAGTTTCACCATCTTGGCCAGACTGATCTCAAACTCCTGACCTCAAGTGATCCGCCTGCCTCGGTCTCCCAAAGTGCTGGGATTACAAGCATGAGCCACCGCGCCTGGCCTGCTTACCACTATAATTTTTTAGGAAGGTTTAATGCTGGTGAGATGTACGACAGTGTGTATGGGTTTGTGTGCAGGTTAGGTGCTTACTATTCAAAGTGTGGTCCAAGGTCTAGCAGCATCAGCATCACTCGGGAGCTTGTCAGAAATGCAGAATCTAGGTAGGCATGGTGGCTCACACCTGTAATCTCAGCACTTTGGGAAGCTGAGACAAGAGGATTGCTTGAGTCCAGGAGTTCTAAGGCCATTTTGGGCAAGATAGCAAGACCCTGTGTCTACAAAAGAAAGAGAGAGAGAGAAAGAAAAAGAGAGAAAGAGAGAGAGAGAAAGAAAAAAAGAAAGAGAGAAAGAAAAAGAAAGGAAGAAAAGGAGGAAGGAAGGAAGGGAGGGAGGGAGAAGAAAAGAAAGAAGAAAGAAGGAAGGAAAGGAAGGAAGGAATGAAGGAAGGAAGGAGAAAGGAAGAAAGAAGAGAAAGAGGAAGGAAGGGAGGGAGGGAAGAATCTTAGGCCCCACCCAGACATACAGAACTGCAATCTGCATTTTAACAAATTCTTCAGGTAATATCATTTATCATCACATTAAAGTCTCAGAAGTACTGGGTTATAGTTTATGCTATGGTGTGGAATAATTCTAAAAGTTCTGTGTCTTGAAACAACTAAGATTTATTTCTCACTGATGCTGAAGTCTGTCTGGGAGCAAGCAGGTAGCAAGTAGGGAACTCCGCTTCATGTCATCCTCACCAGAGCCCCAGGCTGACAGAGCCTCCACCATTTGAACAATCACTAGTCATGTGGCAGAGGAGGAAATGTGTGACTCTTGTGCTTCCCTCGTATTTCACTGGCCAAATCAAATCCCACGGCCATGGTGGAAGGAGGTGGAATAAACATCCTACTATGTACCTGGAAGGAGGAGAATCAAAATACTGCTGAAGCTAGGGGATCCTCGAGGCAGGCAGGCCTTTTAAGGGGTTATGACAATACAGATGTAACCAGATTCAGGGAAAGTATATCAATACAGAGGAAAAGGAGAGCATAAACAGAAGAAACAGTTCAGAATGATTCTGAATGGGCACTCAAGACTCCAGCTTTACAGTCTCATTGATCCGGCAAATAGTGAAGACTTTCATGGAAAACGAACATTTTGGAGGAATGGGTTAGGGTGGGGAGTAGAAAGGCTGAGTTTGGAATGGACATGCTGAGTCAGAAATCAAGGTGAATATTCACCACTTGTTTATCTTTCCAACCTCATGTTGTATCCCCTCCCCACTCACTCACCATGCTCTAGCCACACTGGCCTTCTGTTCCTCATGCACCAACCTTGTTCTCATCTTAGGTTTGTCGTACCTACTGTTCCTTCTGCTGGCATGCCCTTCTCCAAGTCTGTCATGATTGGCTCCTGCCTGTCATTCAGAACTCACATGTCATCTCCTCAGAAAGGCCTTCCTTGGCCATACAAATGTAGCCACCCAGTCACACTATATCATACCACCCTATTTCAAAGATCAGCATAGCATCCAGAGCTGACATTTTGTGTTTTTCTGTCCCACCTCCCCACCCCCATCATTAAAAAGCTCCATGAGAACGTGGATTCTGTCTGTCCTGTATCCCCAGCTTCAAGTACACAGTTGGTACTCAATAAACATTACTGAATGTTCCCATGGAAATTTCAGTTAAAGGTATGCAATAAGGGAAATTAAGATAGGTTCCAATGAGGACAACTGGTTTGGAATGGCAAAGTTCTCTAAGGTATTAAAGATGACCATAAAGTATTAAACTTTTAGGGATGTTCCACTTTAGTGGCTAGAGAAGTGTAAGTGACTGAGAAGTCTAAAAGGTAGAGTGGTTTCTGAAGCTAGGAAAAAGTGCCAATGAGGGGTGGGGGCAAGTTTTAGCTCTGTTAAGAAAAACAGGAATAGAAAAAGACCATTGGAGTTGGAAAAGTCATTTATGACCAATGAATAAGAGAGTGAAAAATGAAAACAGCTTAAGGAGAGAAGGGACATAGAGGTGGATAGGTCATTACTCGAGTAATCTGGCAGTAAAGGGAATTAGTACTCTAGCAGGATTGAATGGGTTTTTGGTAGACCTATTCATTTCTCAAGCTATATATGCTAGAGAAAAGGAGAGACTGAACATGCTGTGGGGGACTTCCCTTTTAAAAAAATTTTTTTGAGACAAAGTTCTGCTTTGTCACCCAGGCTGGAGTGTAGTGGCGTCAACACAGCTCACTGCAGCCTCGGCCTCCCCGGTGCAAGCAATCCTCCCCCAAGTAGCTGAGACTACAGGTGCACGCCACCATACCCACCTAATTTTTGAATTTTTGTATTTATTATTATTTTGTAGAGACGGGGTTTTGCCATGTTGTCCAGGCTGGTCTCGAACTCCTGAGCTCAAGCAATCGTCCCACCTCGGCCTCTCAAAGTGTTGGGGTTACAGGTGTGAGCCACTGCGCCGGCCGGGGAGAGGTTAACTAGGTTAATGGACCCCCTAGGGTGTCCACAAGGCACCTTCAGGGATTCTGAAACGCAGAAATGATATGCAAAATTTTGGGTGCACAGAAGGGATGGGAGGTGGAAATAGGAGAAAAGAATTCGTAGGTTTATTATTTTCCAAACGGTCGCGACCCAACGGTTAATAACGACCGCTTAAGAGTACAAAAAGTTTTTAAAAAGGAAGCCCAGAGAAGGGCTAAACTTTAGACAGAAAAAAAGGAAAACATCTTTCCTATCCAAGGAAAAGCTATAAACAGATGAAGAAGTCCACAGTTGCATCATCTGGGAAAAACAGAAGACAGAGCTGGAAACCGCGGGCGGCTTGTGCCAACACGCTCAGGGAAGGCAAACGGAAGAAAGCGGCGGTGCTCCCTAGCGCAGGAGGTCCTAAGGCCGGGAATCGCTGGCCTTGCCTCTCAGGACCCGGGCTGACCCAAGGGAGGGAGAGGCCCTCATCGCCAGGCGGGGGGCCCATCAGCGCGCCTGCTCAGGAACAAGATGCTGATGCTTCAGACTGGGCCACGCAGTGTGTCCGAGCTTCCCCACAGCCGCCGCACTTTCCTGCTGCCTTTGGGATGCGGCCTCCAGCCCCGCCTCGCCACCGGCCGTCATCTCTGAATCATCCCGCCCATTTCGACATCTTCCTTCCCCGCCTTCGGCTCTCGGCCTGGCGCAGAGCCCAGTGACAGCCGGGGCCCGGGAGACCTCATTCATTCAACACTTGCTGGGTTTACTGTGCGAATGTGGATGCGAGGCTCAGTGCCGGCCGCCGGGGCCTGAGCAGCACCGGGTCCGGCCCCAGGGACCACTCCAGACCCGACAAGAGTCTAGCGGGCCGCCGCGGTCCCCCCCGGCTGTGAGGCGGTTCCCGGCCCGCATGTCGCAACGGCTTCCCGGATAGGCTGCAGGTCGCGCCAGCCAGGGGATGACCGGTCCAGGCCGGCTCCGCCTCATGCCAGCGACGAGATCCCGCGGGAACACGGCTCTCCGGGGCCAGGGCCGCCGGCTCTCCAGCCACGCGTCTCAGAATTTGAGGAGCTCACTCGAGCGCGGGTCGTAACGGTGCCCGTCAGCAGTTTGACGTTGAAGGCCTGTCACCGCCCCGCCCCCGACGCGATCCCGCGCACAGGGACCGCAGCTCTGCAGGCGCCACTGAGGGGCCCGAAGTCGGCCCCTAGAGTCCTTGGTCGCTTCGCTCTTTCTATAGCCAATCGGGGACCGACGTGGTGCGGGCCAATGGCCGCGGTCAAAGTATCAAGAGTGGTTGAGCCTATCAAAGTTCAGCCTTAAGTTTCTCCCGCCCTTCTAAAAAGTCAGAGGCGGGTTGATCGCACATGTCGGCCAATCAGTGACCAATAAACAAGAAGCTTCCAAGATCAAAGGGGAAGGGGTGGGATTTAGGCGCTAGCAACGCCTCAGGGTGGAGGAATGACAGGCAACTTCGCTAATACTACCGACTGATTTTTCTCACGTCAGGAAAGGGGTGGGCCTAACTCGAGGTCTGCACCAATGGTTGGTTGGGGGGCGTGTCCGCGGGGCCAAGCGGGAGCCGGAGGCCCCGGGCTCTCTGGGCCGCGCCTGAGGCGGACGCTACGGGGCCGGGGGGCGGCGGCGGCACTGGTGGCAGCGGCGGCGAGGGTGGGCGCCGCAGCTGGCCCGGGTGGATGGAGTTGGAGGGGCGGGGTGCTGGCGGTGTGGCGGGGGGGCCGGCGGCAGGGCCCGGGCGGAGCCCCGGGGAGTCGGCGCTGCTGGACGGGTGGCTGCAGCGGGGCGTGGGCCGGGGGGCCGGCGGCGGGGAGGCCGGGGCCTGCAGGCCCCCGGTACGTCAAGATCCGGACTCCGGCCCGGACTACGAGGCGCTGCCGGCTGGAGCCACTGTCACCACGCACATGGTGGCAGGCGCCGTGGCAGGGATCCTGGAGCACTGCGTGATGTACCCCATCGACTGCGTCAAGGTGAGACCTGCACCGGGCTTCGAACCCGACCTGGGGCTGACCCGACCCCTGGGTCTTGTCCGGAGCCAGGATCCCGGCTGAGAGCCGGAGCCGACATGGGTTCCTTCCTGGCTCCTGCCACTACCACACGATTCGAACCGACACTCCATTCAAGCAAGGTCCCAGCTGGGAGTTGATCCCAGTCAGGAACCAGGACCTATTTCTAACCTTCAGTGAAATCTGAATCGGGACTCAGGATCGAAAATCTGTCAGCCAAAGCCCTGGACCCCACCTGGGACTAAACAGGAATAGGGTGGGATGGGGTATCCCGAAGCTCAGGTAAGTGCTACTAACTCGATTAAGGTGAAGCCAGCTGGCGTGACCCAGACCCTGAAATGGATCTAACGGCTTGAGATGTTTTCTGGGCTAGTGCTTTTACAAACTCCTTACTGTATCTTCCTTTACTGACGGGGCAGGAACCCGAATCTGGGATCTTTCAGCTAGATAAAGGATTTACACGTTAAATCTTAACACATGAGTGATTGGAAATCATTGTGCAGTGAGAATGCAGAGTTCCAGACTGGAAGTAATATGGGAAAGATCGTATTCAGGAAAAGGTTTCAGTTTCTCTGTGAAGCAAGCGTGATACCCCACCTATTTCCTGAACATGAAAATTGAGCTGGGATTAGGACTGTATGTGCAGGGAGCACATCAGCCTCCAAACAAGAGAGATGAAACTGATAGCAATTTCTTTGGCCACCTGAAGTTGACAAAAAGGGAGAAGTTGCCTAGAAAGGAAATGTGACGGTATTAGAAAGTAGATGTAAGTATGAAGACAATGGAATGAGATCAACAAGAGGACACGATTCTTGTGAAAGTATAATTGCATTCACAACCAAGCAGGATGATTAATGTGTACAGAAGTCAGGTCCTTCTGAAGAAAGCTGGGTGAAGAAAGAAACAGATTATTGTTCTTTACAGTTCTTATTCTTGCATTAGTAAAGGTAGCAGCCACTAAAGGTGAGGACTGAATTGAGGGAGAGGTAAACTAGAGGGGACTGTTGATATGACAAAGACCGATACCTCCTCTACATGTTAAGGGTAATAGTCAAACAGTAACCTGGCAGCTTTTTGATTTATGTTTTCTCGTCAAATCAGGAAAGTGTTATGTATTCAAAAGGAGGAGAGAATCAACTTGGGAAATGCAAAGTAGATCCCTTTTACCTCCCTCTGATTCCAGTACTGTTTCATGTTTTCGTTAGTAATGTGGATAAGGAAATGGGGGGAGTGCTCATTAAGCTTTGTGAATGACAGTAAACTGGCAGGAGTATTTTAGCACAAGGTAACTCCTAACAAGGGCCATATCCATTGAAAATGGGGTAAATGCACTTGACTAAAATGAGCATTAGAATGTTAAATGCCCTTGTCAATTGGGAGAAATAGAAATAAACAGTAAAATCCATGAGAAGTAACAACATTGAAATGTAAAATGAGTAAGTACAAATAAAAAAGATGCATACATTATATGTATAGACTCTAGGTTGAATGACTTGTGAATTAATAATGCCGTATATCCAAAAGTTAATATAATCTAGCTCCCTAGACTTAGACTAGGGAGTGAGTGCAGTGTGAGTAGAGTGCAGGGTTTAGGGTGCTGTTTTTCTGGATGAGTATTGAATGGAAAACAGATCAAAGAAAACCATGAAAATTATTTAATGGCTTGAAAAATACAGTGTAATAATTTATCTTAGAAATATTACTGTAACTTATCAATTTAACCACTGTTCCATTATAACATAATGGGAGGTTAGCTCCTTACTCCATATATTTACATAGTGCTATTGTTGCTATAAACATTTTATAAATCCCTGTTAAAAATGCTTCTAGAATATTTGGGTGCATGTCCTTAAGGGAGGCAAATCTTTGCCCTGTGACAAGATGGAATTGATTTTGCAGGAACAAAGACTATTCAGAATCAAATATGGTGAACAAAGTGGGAGGTCAAAATGGGTAATACTGCTTGGCGTCAAAATAAGGTGGGACTTGAAAGCAAGGAGACTGCTTTACTTCTGAGGCCTATAAACCCATTGAGGAAACACCTCTGAAAGAGAAGTTCCAGAAAGGTTTTGCATAACCACAGCATTGCTGGAATAAGTCAATTGTAGCCTTCCAAGGTAACTATTTTGAAGAACAGTTCTTAGTCATTTACATAAGCTTTGGCATTTTGGTTTTTTAAAAATTAGTCATACAACATTGCAGTTATATCTGAAAGCCCTCCATTAAGGAAATAATGATTTGAGAAAAAAATGCTCAGGAGTTGTCAACAATAACGAAAGCTTATTTTAGAAGGCTCATTTTGACTTGCACTTAATGCTGGGATTTAAATGACTTAGAGGGAAAAACTAGGTGAGGCCAGTATGATTTAGTGTCAGTGAGTATGTTAAATGCTTTTGTGCAGGCATGAAAGTAAAATTCAAATCCCTTCCTTCAGAAAGGGCTTCCCAGTTTGCTTGTTCCGGCAGTTATCCTTCTTCTTTTAATAAGTGGATGGTGGGGAGGAAAAGCAGCCCAGTCTTTAAGACTGGAGGCAGGTATCTATGTTGTTGGAGCCTAAAGGGCAACCATAGTGTTTGCAAATGAAAGCTGACATTGCCTCTTGGCATGCAAGCCTGTCCATCCTCAGCTACTTATCAGGGTCAAGTTGACTTTAAATATCCTTGAGAGGGACCATGAGAGGTCAGTGTAGCTTTGCTGGACCATGGTTATTCAACCAGCTATTTCCATGGCCATAATGAAGAGGCTTGGGAGCCCAGATAAATCCTAGTTTCCTTTTCGGGGCCTCAGAGGCAAGCTCCAGACTTTATCTACGGGGACAGATTCTGCAACCCAAAACAGTCAGAACCCTTCTCAAAATCATCTGGCTAAGTACCCACCTATCATCAAGCTGCTGTTGTTGGCTCTGAAGTGGTGAAGCAAATATCCACTTATATAATAAAGAGGGGAAGAGCAGAGGGAGATAAATCTCCAGTTTCCAAATGTAAATGGTATCTGTACATATTCACCTGTGAAAGGTTAGAAAATGGAAACATTAGCTTATTTGATTTTCTTGCATCTAATAATGTGTTCAGTGACCTTGTGTGCCAAGCACTATCTGAAGTACCTTACATACATTTATTCATTTAATCTGTGAAGCAATTTGATGAAGTAGAAACCATTTTCATTATTTTACAGTTGAAAGGAGGCTTAGGGAACAGTTATATAGCTTGTTCAAGGTCACAGAGTTTAAGTGGCACAGTTGTGGTTTGAACTCAGTGTATCAGACTCTCAAGCCTTCCATATAGCTTCCCAAAAGCAGATTACAAGAACCAGGCAAGGCACAGAATTTCACAGTAAAGCTTGTCCCTGAACATGAGACCTTCAGATTAATAGTGGGACATGTAAATCATTATAGCCACAGAGAAACTTTAAAAGGAAAACAAAAAATACAAAATTAACCCCGATTTATTAGTGGCTAAGGACAGTTAGTTGCCCATGTATATTTGTGAAATGACTTATACAGGAGGCAATGCTACCATGATCTGTAAATTCTTAGATATGAACAAATATATCTTAGAATCATTTTGAATACAATAAAGATCTTTGTATTTCTAGCACCTTATAAATTACCAATGGCTTTTACATACCTTGTCTCTTTTAATCCCCACAACAGCCCTATGAGCCAGTCATTCTTGGCCTGTTGTTATAGATGACAATTTTGAAGCTTAGAGAGGTTAAGTGACATACCCAAGATCATACAACTAGCAAAGCTGAGGTTCAGACTCAGGCTTTTAGACTCAAATGTGGCTTGTCTTTTACCAAACCACTTACCTCTCTACTGGGTTGTTTGACTTTTCTCCAAGCCAGGTCGAGGTTTTTCATATTGAGATTTTTCAGAAATTCTTACTTAGATATTTCATCTTTCTGTAAAAGGCAGATTTATTGGCCCACAAATTTGGGGAGCCATATTTATTTTTATACTTGGCATAGCTTATGCCCAGGTCCTCTCCATAAGGGTGTATTTTTATCGAGTTAGAATTGTTGAGTTAGACTTAGATGTATGTATAGAATGTTCAAAGTAGCTTCCCACAATCTGGTTTTCTCTTGGGGGTGAGGAGTTCCAGGCCTCCAAAGCCATACCTTTCAGAATTGGTAGCCAAATACACCATTGACTGCGGCAGAGCAATGCAATTTCTGAACATTCTCCCTATACAAGATCAGTTTTGAATAAATGCATGGAAACACGATAAGCCAAGAGGCTCAATTTATCTTTGCTTATTAGTAGCTCTAGCCAGCATTTGACCCGTAGGCTCTATGAACAACTCTTCTGATGGATTTTATATGCCTTGTGTGATGTGAAAGATCAGTAAACAAACCCTTTATTGGAAATACATGAGGTTTTGTGGGGGGAAGTAGGAAAGAATGTGTCAAATTGTGATAAGTGATACTGTATAGAGTATTTCTGATTGACCACCAGTAACTAACCTTTTAAGCTTCCGGTTTTTTGTTGGTAGCAGGCAGGAGAAAATAACCAGAGGAATGTGGATTGCTTGCAGCTAACCGGGACCTGTTCATCTGGTTAGTTTATTTTCTCCCATGATCTTGAGGAAAGGTATTACTCTTGGATTCCAGTTGGCCAAGAGGAAGAAGAGGAAGGTTGAAGCTTTTTTTTTTTTTTTTTTTTTTTTTTTGAGATGGAGTTTTGCTCTTGTTGCCCTGGCTGCAGTGCAGTGGCTCAAACCAGCGAAGGCTCACTACAACCTCCGCCTTGCAGGTTCAAGCGATTCTCCTGCCTCCTGAGTAGCTGCGATTACAGGCGCATACCACCATACTTGGCTAATTTTTTTGTATTTTTAGTAGAGACAGGGTTTCACCATGTTGGCGAGGCTGGTCTCGAACTCCTGACCTCAGGTGATCCGCTCGCCTCAGCCTCTTAAAGTGCTGGGATTACAGGCGTGAGCCACTGTGCCTGGCCAAAGGTTCAAGCTTTTAATTCCAAATAGAATCTAGTGATTAGATTGATGCAGAAATTTAAACTGTACTTGGGCGTCACGTGCTCCCATTGGCTCACCAGTGATTGTAGCTGATACAGTTATGTGACAAAAGATTCATTCATTCAACAGACAAATCAGAAGTGCTTATTGTATGTCAGGCACCAGACATTGGTTTTTCTTTTTAGACATTGATTTTATATTAACTATTAGTTTCCATGTTACTTTACCTTGAAATGGGTCAGTAGATGAGAAATTTTCCTGGGGAAACACACTCTTCAGAAAAGGTCTAATTTAGGGAGGTGTTTCAAATAAGATTAATTTCCCAAATTTCAACAAAACTTTGTCAAGGAACATCATACAAAGTGTCTACCCTACGCTTTTATTCCAATCATTGAATCCTTTAGAGAGATTCCAAGGATTATGTTTCACTGAGACAGATTTGCTAATGCCAATTTTGGGATTCAATCAATTTAGATTAGAAATCTGGAAGGGCCCTTCAGGATTGGAGACTAGATTGGTTTCTAGCTAGACACTCCCACCTTTGCAGTTTCAGGGTAAACTTTCTTTCCCAAGAAATAAAATCATCTATTAAGAATGCTACTTCTGCCAAGACTCGGTGTAGACCCAGCCGCCATTGCCAGATAGTCTGAAAAAGTATCAAAATATTAGCCGCCCCTCAGTGTGTGGTCACGAAGCAGGGCTGGGGCAGTCTTTAGGTATAAAGCATAAAGTATGTCATAGTAAATACTTGAATTTAGAATCCATCTGTGAAGAACTGTCAGCTTGAGTGTATTAAGGCACAAAAGCAACTTCTGAAAGCTTGATATTTGTTGCTGGGGCTCTGAATCATTTTGGAGTACCAGGACACTTAGCAAATGGTGGTATTATTTTTTCAAGGAAAATAATGATGTTCCACTCAGGGTCATAGATGACTAGAAAAAGAAAGGTCCAAGGCTTAAAAGAAAGATCAGCCATAGATTGGAAATAAGCTGAATGTCAGATATCCCTCTCACAGATGGGCACAGCTCCATGTAGAAGGTCTGCCCAGTGTGTTGAGGTGGGGCGAGAAGTTGGCATTGCTGACATTGCGCTTCTCCTTGCTGTAATTTCAGACCCGGATGCAGAGTCTACAGCCTGACCCAGCTGCCCGCTATCGCAATGTGTTGGAAGCCCTCTGGAGGATTATAAGAACGGAGGGCCTATGGAGGCCCATGAGGGGGCTGAACGTCACAGCAACAGGCGCAGGGCCTGCCCACGCCCTTTATTTTGCCTGCTACGAAAAGTTAAAAAAGACATTGAGTGATGTAATCCACCCTGGGGGCAATAGCCATATTGCCAATGGTATTGAGCCTTCCTGTGCTGGTTCCCCCACTTTCCCAACTCTTTGGGCTTTGCTGCTGTCAGTGCTTTCCAGTCTCAGCATGGTTTGGAGCTGAAGCTTTAGGCTGGGATAGGCCAGATTATAAGGGAGGGACTTCCAAACCTGATGTTCTCAGACAACCGGCCGCTTCAACCCTGCCTTTTCCTTTGGGGCATCTCAACAAAGGGTTACAGTATCCTCCCTTACCTACCAGCTTGACTTGTTCCTCTCATCTCCCTGGCATCAACTTCTAATGCCCTGGTAACGTGGAGACACACTGAACTACCCCCAGTGTATGTTTCATAGTTGTATGGTGTCCTGCTCCTCAGGGCAGGATTGGAGGCGACCCAGCCAGCCACCCAAGGAAGATACTAATGAAGCCCCTGCTTTTCGCCTCACCTTTTCAGGATCCCAACTCACCAGAGGCAGTTTGTGTTGTTGAGAACATGACAAAGTGAATGGGGGTGGGGCCAAGGAACTGCATGAAGAAACCAGAAGGTTGTATGGAAGTAAGAGAAAGGATAGCAGCCTAGGGCTTCAGGACTGGCTGGAACCAAGTTGAGTGTGGAGAGGGTGAGGGGCAGAGTAGTTCAGGACCTGAACGAAAGATCTTTATAGACAAATGTTAGGATCTGCAAATGGGTTCTGCAGCAGGACAGAGGTGGGATTCTGTGGTGAGATTCTATGAGATCTGACCACCTGGCGCCCGTATCTCCCTCCACTGGTGGCAGGTGATGTGCTGGCATCCCTAGGCAGCAATGTATCTGCTTCCTGTCTGGGGCGCTGCATTTATTCTCAGAACGATCTTTATTGATGACACCTGAGCTGGCCTTCCTATCATGGATGTGGAATGCATTGGTGACCTTACAAAGTTGGTGGGAACAGATACTTCCCTTCTTAAACAGGAGTTTAGGAGCAGTGGGTCCCCATCTTTTGGACTACCTCCTAACGTTATCTTGTGGTGTAGCACAGCCACTCCCCTTCAGTGGGGAACTTCAATGAGTTGGTCACGCTCTCTTGGCCTTACATGTGGCAGTTGTTTTCTTGTTTGCAGGTGCGGCCGGGTGTGTGGCAACATTACTTCATGATGCAGCCATGAACCCTGCGGAAGGTAATGATTCCTCAACCTATCACTCTGTGGGCAGCTGCACCTGTGTTTCTTTCCAGTTTGCAGAAGAAAGAGCACATCAGTTTTGGTGGGAAATTCTCTTACCTTGTTTTACCACAAGAGGGTGCTCCCTCCATGTTTTTGGTAGTTAGGAGGCACCCTCTTGGACAGGAAGCAGATTCACTGGGATTTCACTAATCCTTGGGGCTTCCCTAGAAAAAGATATGGCTCCATGTGGCCTGTTTTGGGGCTTTCCTGGGAGTCTCCTTTGTAGGATTTGCTCTGTCCTGAAAGTTTAGCAGGTTCATTTTTCTTCGAAGAGGTGAAGATGGATTCTTTTTTTTTTGCCCCCCCATGATTTGCAGGAATTGACACTTAAATATATTGCCTTTCTTATCGGAATGAAGCTAGTTGGGATAGGAATGAAAGGTGAAATTGTAGAACTCAGTCCCTGCATTTCTACTGGGGTCTTGGCTTTTCAGCTGGAGGAAAATTCTCCAAAAACATTCTCCATGTGAGGATGAACAAATACGAGGGGATAGCATCGTTGCCACGTTCATTTTCTGTCTGGGCAAGGCCATGGGGTGGACAGAGCCAAAGCTAAGCTGAAGCTCCACAGAGCTCACACCATGTTATCTACTTGAGGGAGTGGGAGGTGTTTGAAAACTAAAGCCAACTCTTTTTGGCTAAGAATCTTTTCTTTGGTAGCACTTCTCTCTCCTCCCCTCTAGGAGGATCACCATCTCACATTTTAAAAGTTAGGTGCTCTTTACCTGAGGATTGGGATTGTTAGGGGCCTGTGTTCATGATAATGTTCGCTGTCATGGAGTCATTTCTTGTTGGGAGTTGTAAGAGGGTAAGATTAGAGATAGGTACTTAGTTCAAGAAGACTCTCTGGAGCTCCCAGGACCATAGATATGTCCTGTGTGTGAATTGGCTGGCTTTACAAAAGTCCTGATGGAAGTGGGTTTATTGTTTTTTGACTCGTTACCAACCCTCTGCCTACTCCCTCCCCTCAAAAAAGGGAAGCTGACTTCTCAGGTTAGCCAGCAGCTCACTCATACTTTTTTCTCTCTCTATTCCATTGGCTGATCTGCTGACTTGGGACTCTGAATCTGGATAATCTCCATCACCGGTTGGCTGCTGTCACCATTTCCTTCCTTGATGATGGCACTACTAGTGGTCAAGCAGAGGATGCAGATGTACAACTCACCATACCACCGGGTGACAGACTGTGTACGGGCAGTGTGGCAAAATGAAGGGGCTGGGGCCTTTTACCGCAGCTACACCACCCAGCTGACCATGAACGTTCCCTTCCAAGCCATTCACTTCATGACCTATGAATTCCTGCAGGAGCACTTTAACCCCCAGAGACGGTACAACCCAAGCTCCCACGTCCTCTCTGGAGCTTGCGCAGGAGCTGTAGCTGCCGCAGCCACAACCCCACTGGACGTTTGCAAAACACTGCTCAACACCCAGGAGTCCTTGGCTTTGAACTCACACATTACAGGACACATCACAGGCATGGCTAGTGCCTTCAGGACGGTATATCAAGTAGGTGGGGTGACCGCCTACTTCCGAGGGGTACAGGCTAGAGTAATTTACCAGATCCCCTCCACAGCCATAGCGTGGTCTGTGTATGAGTTCTTCAAATACCTAATCACTAAACGGCAAGAAGAGTGGAGGGCCGGCAAGTGAAGTAGCACTGAACGAAGCCAGGGGTTCAGATGACACTGCTGCATCCTGCTCACATTCTCTGTCTCCTGGAATGCTCCCGCCTCAAGTGGAGTTAGAAGGAAGGTAGAGGGGCTCTCCCCCAGGATTTTGGTGTTTCGACTAACACCAGTTCCTGCCAACCTCTGTTGCCACCACCTTTCCTTCCAGGCCCTAAGCACGTGCAGCAAAGCACACCACAGCACCTTTGATAACCTCTCTCCATCCTGGGCCTGACGACCTGCTCTAGACTGTTATAGAGGGATAAGCAGCTCATTCCCCTGGTTCCTAATAAAAAGCCTTTAAATTAAATGGTTAATGGTTTCATTGGGTTTGTCTTGCTAAAGGGGAAGTGAAATGCTGTTAATTGTTCTTGACTTTCCTTTAAGCATAAATCAAGGGACCCAAAGGAAAGGTTTGTTGCATATGTCTGTAGTTTTTGTTTTCTGCTGATTTTCATGACGACTTAAGACATTAGTAGTAGGCCCCAAGCAATCTCTCTGATGGCTAGAACAACAAGCCCTTGACAGACCCCAACCAACCAGATGCTCCAGATGCTCACCATCTTCCCTAGGGCGGTAGTGCAGTGCGGAAGAGGCAGGTCTCTGCTCTAATTCGCAGCTCTGCCTGCAGCAGTGCTTTACATGTGGCACTTGGTTTCCATTTTAGTTGTGAAACTCAAATTATTCAGTGAGGCTGCAAGTCCTGAAGATTACATGGTAAATAATACATTTCATTTTATTTTAAGGCTTTCACAGAGTGCTTGAGCATGTGTGATCTCATTCGAACCTCAAAAATCTGAAGTAGGCAGTGCAGGTGTCATTTCTATTTCACAAGCAAGAAAGCTCTGAGGCTGTGACTGGTCCAAAGCCTCACAGTCAGTGCAGAACTGGGACCCCAGCCCAAGTCTTTTGACCTCACAAATGAATCTAAGCGTGGCTTCCTACAGATGGGAAATGAGTGGAGGGCATCTCACATCTACTGCCATCTACTGAAGAAGCTCCCTGATGACCAGCTGGGCTCTGCTTGGAGACTTTTCAGAGATGGGGCTTTCCCTGTGCTTGGTAGGTCAGTGTGTTCTTTTTTTTTTAATATCACTAGTTATTAGCAAGTTCTTCAGTACAAATGTACCCCTCTGAGTCTTCCACCTATTCTTGTTAGCTCATCTGTTATTCATTAACTATTGAGTGTCTCTGTGCCAAGCACTGGTGTTGGAAATACAATGATAGATAAAACAATCCCAGCCCTCAAGGAGCTTATTGTCTGGAGAGGAAGATACATGGAAACAGGCAATCACAAGATAGAACGACAGGAGAGAAGATAGAATACACCTAGAATACTCAGAAGACAGAAGGATACTCAGCGTAGCCTTGAGTGACCAGGGTAGACTTTTGGAGGAAGTGACATCTGAGGTAACACCTGGAAGGCAAATGAGCTAACTTGGTGAACAGGGGAGAGGTTATGTTCTAGGCAAAGACCTAGAGGTAAGAGAATTAAAAAGTATTTGGGATTCAGTGTGCAAGTGGTTTGGTAGGACTGAAACAGTCTGGGCAAAACATGCAGCCTGAAAGCCAAGCAGAGACTGGGTCTTCAAAGCAATGCTACAGAGTTTAGGTTTATCCTGAAGGCCATACAAAAAAGCATTATGGAGTTTTAAGCAGAGGTGTGGTGTGATCAGATTTACAATTTAAACAGATCACTTAGGCTCTCTGGAGAAAGGATTAGAGGAGCAAGACTGGACAGGCAGGCCAGCTGGTTAGGAGGCTGCTGCAGTAATCCAGGCAAGTGCATGGTGGTCTGAAGCAGGACTGTGGCATGGAGCAGCGAGCCATGTTAGGATTGTAGAAGCAACAGGATTCGGTCACAAAGTAGATCTTGTCCTCCTCCCACCCGACAGCCCTTCAATATCTGGAGAATCATGTCTGAATGCACTTGAAAAAAACTGTCAAGAAACCAGCAGGGTCTCCTGTTCTGAGCTTTATTTGCTTTATTTAAGTAGGCTATCCTGCCCCTCTGATTTAGCATGGAGAGGAGAGATGTTAATAGTGCTAAGCAGTGGTTTCTGAGTAAAAAGAGTGTGATGATATCATTGTAGAGGTCATTTCAGAGGGTTTGCTAGTAAAAATGTAATTGAGTAGCTGCCTCCCAGTATGGACTGAGCAAGAGAGCAAAGGGATGGCTGTCAGGACCTAGTCCCTGCAGTCAGCTTTACAGAGCTGTCTGGCATGGTATCTGGCACACAGTAGACACGATGGCAATAAGGCTCATTTTTCAAGAATAGAACGCAGGGTAATTTCTTAAAGATTGATAGCCGCTAGAGACCACCTCTGCTCTAATGCTGTTCACAAATAATGAGAAAAGAATACAAAAGTGATCTTCCAGCCTCTGATTATGCTGTAGCTACTAGAGGACATTTAATCTGAAATCTGGACAGGACATTAGGTTCTGCAGGTCTCTTGGCCCGGTCACTAGAGGTCAAAGAGGAGATAGAGGCACAATAATGTGACAGGTTGAACATTAGCAATGCCAGTGACTGGATACCTGGGTCATTTCCAAGGGGCTCAGCAGGCCCAGGAGAACTGTGGGTGTTTGGGGGCATCCCCAGGTCCAGAGCCTCTGTGGAATGCCAGATAATTCATGTGACACCTGGAGAATCCAGTACCAAGCCATCATAAGTGGCCAATTCCTGCACAGTGCTATGTGTCAGGGAAAATGAGAAAATAAGTCACAACTTGGCCAGAGGAAAATGTTCTTCACTGGACAGCTGAGACCAACATGAGTGAAACAAACTTGTAATAACACAAGACAGTATATAGACATGTACTGGATTATACAGAAATTAACAATGAGATTTAGAGACAGGAAAGATAAGTGTAGGTCAGAGTAAACAGAGAAGAAGGTGGCTTTGATGAACAGAATTAAAAAATACTTTTGTAAAAGCCAATAAAAGTTGAATCATGCTAATTTTATAAAATTTGAGAAGCATTGATAAAAAGAAAATACTTCGAATCCCATTACCCAGAGAACTTGACCTTCTAACAGACAGAGCTTTGCAGCAATGACACGGACAGCCTTGCACAGCAGCGAGCTCTCAAATACAGGAGCTGGGGCTGGTCAGCCCTGCCAGGGATTCTATACAGTGAAGTCAGGCTCCCGGAGGGATGCAAAGCAAGATGACCTCTAAGAAGCCTCCTAGCCCTAGATGTTCTCAGGGACAGTCTCAGCCCCACTATCCTCTAACCTGCATCCTTGTCGTCAGGCCATATCTCTTCAGTGCCTGTCAGGAGGTGCTGCAAGGCTGTCTCACCACTCTGAACTTTCTCTCTCCACCAACCTATCTACTCTCATTTTGATCATTCAGATTCTACCTACCCATAGCAATGTTTCTGATAATAAATTATTATAAAGGTGCCAAGGGGGCCGGGCATGGTGACTCAAGCCTGTGATCCCAGCACTTTGGGAGGCCGAGGCAGGCAGATCACTTAAGCCCAGGAGTTTGAGACCAGCCTGGCCAACATAGTGAAACCCCATCTCTACTAAAAATACAAAAATTAGCTGAGGGTGGTGGCATGCACCTGTAGTCCCAGCTACTCGGGAGGCTGAAGCACAAGAATCGCTTGAACCTAGGAGGCAGAGGTTGTAGTAGGCCAAGATGGTGCCACTGCACTCCAGCCTGGGTGACAGATCAAGACTCTGTCTCAAAAAATAAAAATAAAGTGCCACAGGGGACTTACTGAATAAGATACTGATATTATCAAACATTCATACAATGAAATGTGGCATGGCTATTTACACTGAGGTGATGGAAGAAAATTAATGATGTGGAAAGATAGACACTGTATTCTGTTATGTGAAAGAAATTGGTTACAGTGAGATCTCATTCTTGAAAATTACAAAAAAAAAAACATTAAAAAAAATGTATACATCAAAATACTGGATGTGCAGTATTTTGTTATTTCCTGGAACCTTAGACTGGTGAGTGGAGAACAAGTTCTGTCAGAGTCACACAGTATTCCATACATTGCCACCACTGCCACCACCACCTCTGCCACCCACATTCACACACTAAGTAGAAAGGAAAATGTTTACACTTCGAGGCACTTAAATCTTTCTGTAATTTCCACCTATGATAATACTTCTGCTTGCTGGGGCAGCACAAATCAAACTAATCCTTCTCTCTGACAGCCCTTCAAAAATATTAAGACAGCTGTCATATCACCCTGGGAGGGGTCAGAGCATGGAGGTCCTGAAAGCTAGGCAGAGGAGTTTAGAGTTGACTTGGCAGCTAATGAGGAGCTCTTATGGTTCTTGAGCAGGAAGGGACATGACTAAAGTAATATCTGAGGACAATTCAACCAGCAGCCCAGATACAGGAGACCCTGGAGCAGGGAAAGCCTGAGCTAGAGACAGGGACTCCAGCAGAGGGGCTACTGTCATCGTTTAAACAAAGATGAACCTGAGAAAAATTGTTACAAGAAGATGAAAAGCACCTGATGATGGTTTAGACATTCATGTGGGAACTTATCTGTAGGTTGTCTTGTACTCATCTGACCGTGTTTTGTCTCTCTAGATTAAAACCCAGAATCATATATTTCTGGAATCACCCTCTGCACCACTGTACTTATAATGGATGCATGATATGCATGATAACTACTTGCTTCCCATGGTCAGACACCAAGACTTGTCTGGAACATGATGGTACTGGGGTTAGAAATGAGCCATTTCATTTCACAAACACAGACTGAGCAGATAGGGGCACTGGAGTAGATGCTAGGCCTATGTGATGGTCAGTTTTATGTGTCAGTATGGCAAAGCTACAGTCCTTAGTTATTTAAACACTAATTTAGGTGTTGTTGTCACCGAGGTGATGATGCAACTGAAGCAGAAATTATTGTGCTTAAACAAAGGCAGTGATGGGAAAGAGAGGAAGAGACAAAATGGAGGGATATTTAGGAAGTTGATCAACTGCACTTGGCCATCAGATGTACTCGGGGTTACAGAGAAGGAGGATTCTTGAATGGCTTGCAAATTCTAAAAGGAAAACAAGTTTTTTGGATAGGAATAAGAAATAGAGTTATGAACATGTGTTTAAGGCCTGAGTGGATTTTCAGGATCTGCAATATGGATGTAGAAATATCTGGTACAGAGGTTACAGCTTAGCCATAGAGGGGACGGAGAAAGTGAGCATTTAAAATAAGTACTCTTTTTTAACCTCTTTTAAAAAAATACATAAAACGCACAGCTGGATGAAATTTGACATATATTTGCTCCTGCGTAACTACCACACTGACACACAACAGTTCCAAAACCCCAGAAGACTGCTTTGTGTGCCCTCCTAGTTACTATCATCCCTCAAAGGTAACTAATATTCTGATTTCTGTCATTACAGATTAGTCTTGCTCGTTCCTGAACTTTGTAAAAATTAATTCATACAGTATATATTCTTTTGTGTCTGGCTCAACATTATATCTGTAAGATTCATTTATGTTTGTGCATCTAGCAATTTGTTCTTTTCCATTGCTGGGTAGTTTGAATAATCTATGTAGTTTGAATAATATGGATGCATTTTATGTATCCATTCTCTCATTGACTACCTCTCTCATACAACCAAAACATATTTGGGTTGTATATTAGTCATGGTTCTCCAGAGAAACAGAGCCAATTATATATGTTATATATAACCAATTATATATATGTATGAGAGAGAGAGAGGAGGGTTTTTTTATTTTTTTAAGGAATTGACTACATGTGGGGACTGGCAAGTACAAAAGTGCTGCTGCTCTGTAGAGCAGCAGGCTGGAAACTCAGGCAGAGTTTCTATGTCACAGTCTTAAGGCAGAATTCCTTCTTCTCTGGGAAACCTCAGTTTTTGCTTTTAAGGCCTTCAACAGATTGGATGAGGCCATTATGGATAATTCCCCTTACCTAAAGTTAGTTGATTGTAAAGGTTAATCACCTCTACAAAATATTTCACAATAACATCCAGACTAATATTTGGCCAACCAACTAGGCACCATTGCCTAGCCAACTATACATAAAATTAACCATCACAGGTTGCTTCCAGTGTTTCACTGTTTCCAGTTTTTACTACTATAAACATTCTTGTACCTGTCCTTTAGTGGAAAGAAGCACCCTTTTCCATTGGTTAAATATGAAAGCAAACTTGCTGGGTGACAGGGATATATGTGTTTAGCCTTAAAAGATACTACTGAAGTTCCAAAGAGGTCGTAGCAATTTGTATTCCCTCCAGCAATGTATAAGAGTTCCAGCTTAGCTGGGCGCGGTAGGATTATGCCTGTAATCCCAGTGCTTTGTGAGGCTGAGGTGGGCGGATTACCTGAGGTCAGAAGTTTGAGACCAGCCTGGCCAACATAGTAAAGCCCCTTCTCCACTAAAATACAAAAATTAGCCGGGTGTGGTGGCACATACCTGTAGTCCCAGCTACTCAGGAGGCGGAGGCATGAGAATCTCTTGACCCTGGGAGGTTGCAGTAAGCCAAGGTTGCACCACTGCACTCCAGCATACATGACACAGCAAGACTCTGTCTCCAAAAAAAAGAGTTCCAGCTTACAGCAAATACTGTTTTTATCTACTTTTTAATTTTTATATAATTTCACACTTTTACAGAAAAGTTGCAGAAACAGTATATTCTTTACCAGATTCACTAATTGCTATAATTTTGCCCCATTGGATCTATTGTCTTTCTATCAATCCATATATGTGCGTACACATATTTTTTTCTGAACTATTTATGCCCCCTTTATCCATAAATATGTCAGTATTTCCTAAGAACAAGGATTTTTTTATTTTAAAAACACTTTATTTAATAAAAGTTAAACATACAAAACTGAAATAATACACATCCTAAAAATTACCTTCTTCCATTAATAGGAAGACCCTTTTCTATGCATGTATCTGGCTTAAACTCAACTCAGGATAATTGTGATGTTCACTTACACCAACAAATGCAGACAACTTGATCTAATTAACAAAAATTACAAACAGCTAAATGAACATAATATACAGGTAAATTATGGTCAGATTAATGCACAAGAAATACAAGAATTTTTTAATGACAAAACATTCAGTACTCTTGTTCGTTAATTTAGCCTTGTGTTTTTACAAAAATAGTATCTACACTGTATACAGGGCTACACATCAGCTTTTTGTTCTCCCATATAAACATTACACATCCAAAACATGGTACCACTGCCGTAAATGAAAAAAACAAAAAACAGGAAAAAGGCAAACATACAAAACACAAAAACACCTTAGAAAAGGGAGCTCATTCTAAGGTTTCTTACATAAAACTAAGAGTACATAAAAATAAAACAGATCAATATTAGAGATGGCCTAATAGGCCTAGGAAACAAGTTTTTGAGGAAAAACCTCAAAACAAACTTTGCCATTTACAAGTTAACCTATCTTTAGGCTTAACTGAACAACAGCCAAGTTTTAAAGTTGAAAATAAGAAAAATGAAAGGATCTCTTTAGCAGGTTGGTGTTTTTGCCTTGGTGTTCCAATGAATTGCTAGAGTATGTGTCAAGTTCAAAGCATCTGAAAGTTTCAAGTTACAGCTTACAAAAAGTACATACCATAGGTTAAGTAGGCGCCTGATATTAGGAAGATCAATAATTCATCTAAGTGCTGTATGAAACAGCATCTACAAAAGTCACTTTATTCAACAAACTTTGAGGGAACTGTGGTACTGATAACAAGAAAAGTTAAACAAATAGCAGTTATCAAATGCAATTTCTTCACGTTTCATTCTAGTGAAGTCAACCAATGACGACAATGGTATCTTGCTTACTCATCTAACAAATAATTTACCTTTAGAAAAATATAAGGATAAAAAGGTAAATGCAAAGCCCTGCAGAGATAAAATCCAACAGTTTTTCTGATTATTGAGGCATCAAATGTCTGACATTATATGTAGAGGTATCTTGATATTGTGTCATAGTTTTATCGGCAATTCCACAAGTTCCTACTCCAACTTTGCCAGTCACACTCTCAGAAGCAAAAATACTCCTCTTTACCTGGCCTTTTTTGCTTTTGGAATAGGCTCTGTTGTTGAATTGTTGCCATTTCACTTTCTGGTCCTCTCTTTCCTGCTCAAATTCTTTTATTCTCTGAGCTTTTTTCAAAGCCTTCTTCTTTTTATATTCATGCTGCTGGGCAATCATTTCTTTTTTTGACATGGGTTTGTTACCACTGTCCTCCTTTGCCTTCCTTCCTTCTTCTACAGGCTTGAGGTTCAACAGTGAAGTCACTTCAGCATTGCCATAACCAGCAAAAGTGATTGCAGCAGTGCCATTTTCTTCATCTATCTCTTCAATCTCCACTTCATAACACTATCCATCTTGACTTCAGATTGCCATACACTTGTCTCCTACTTTCCATGAATGAGTAGGTTGAGTAGAAGCAAAACTGTCTGAACTTGCAAGCATCTCAGAAGGTTGAGTTGACAGGTCTTTGGTTAGTTCTATAACTTCTTACAAATCTTTCTTCGATTTTAGCAAATCTTCATTTTCTCCATTTCCAGATAATGCAGCTTCAACTTGCTGGAGCTGAGCTTTGTAGCTTGCCAGCTGCTTTGCTAAATCCTCTGACATCTTGTGTGGGGCTGGGGGCGGGGCGGTGGGAAGGGGTTGGGGCAAATGAGCCTAGTGGTAGTGGCGGCGGCAGCAGCAGCAGTAGCAGGAAAATCTCCGCGACAACAACAAGGCGACTCGGTCTGAAAAGGCAGGATTTTCTCTTACGTAACCCCAACACATGTATGGAAATCAGGGAATTTGTAACACTGATACAAAATGCTTATCTGAGCTATAGTTTATATTTAAATTTCACCAATTGCTCCAATAATGTCCTTCATAGCTGTTTTTTTTTCTGATCCAGCATCCAATTAATGATCACACTTTGCATTTACTGTTCATATCTCTTAAGTCTTCTTTCAGCTAGATCAGGTTCTCAGCCTTCCCTTACCTTTCATGAATTTGATTTTTTTGTTTTGTTTTGTTTTTAGATTACAGGCCAGTTGTTATGTAGAATGCCCTTCAGTTTGGTTTGTTTGATGCTGCCTCATAATTAGGTTAAGGTTATACAGTTTTGGCAGGTGTACCATAGAAATGATATGGAGTCCTTTTCAAGGCAGTGAGGTCAGTGCATCTCTTTATTGGTATTGTTAACTGTGGTTAAATGGTTATGGTTGTGTTCATCAGATTAACTCACCGTGGAGTTACTAATTTTCCCTTTATAATCAACAAGTTATTTTCATGGAGGTGCTCAGAATCTTTGTACATATACTCTTCTTTATCAAACTTCTACCCACTAGTTTTAGCATCCATTGATAATTCTTGTCTAAATCATGGTTGCACAAAGATGATATTCTGACTCCATCATTTCTACTATAAGAGAGAGCTATCCTTTCTCCTTTATTTATTTATATTTGTATGAACTCATAGATTATTTTATTCTATGGCTATTCTATAGTGATATTACCACTGTAATATTGTCCTATAATACCACTGTAATGATAATAAAGAATTACCGTTATTTATTCTGATGTTCAAATAGTCCCAGATTTGGCCAATGGGGGTCCCTTCTGATTTCTGTGTTCTTTTTTCATATCTCCATTTTTTAAAAAGCACTTCCTTGCTTTCTGGCACAGCATGATATTCTAAGCTTATCTTGTACTTTCCCCCTCTCAGCCCTAGAATTAGCCATTTCTCCAAGGAGCCCTAGTTTTGTTTTTGTTTTTTTTTTTCAGTACAAAATGGTATTTAGAAACCAAGATTCGAGTGCCAGGTGTACTCAATGCTACCATAGTGTCTACTTCTAAGCCCTTTAGCCCACAGAGCTAAGAAATATACATATCTTAATTTCTACATCTGTATACACAAACACACACACACACACAAAATCACGGATTCATATAGATACCTCCAGTTCCAACTCAACACCACAAGATTCATTTTAGTCCTCCCTTTCTCCATATTTATAACTCTCTCCAACAGCAAGAACTAGCTTCCAATATCCTCAGTACATTACTCATTTGCCCAACTTTACAGCACACAAAAGGTATTTCAGAACCACTAACCCATATCACTACAGAAAAAAATCCTTATAACTAGAATTAAATATTTGTTGGGCTTGTTTGTTTGGTTTTATCCTCCCTTCAGCATCTTAATATTATTTGTTTGAAATAGAGTTAATTAAAACAGAGCTAAGTTCATTTCTTTTTTTCATGTCAGGTAACGTGCTGATGTCTTAGGGTTTGCAGGAGGCACATCTCACATGTGTGTGAAAACCCAGTCATCAAGATGATGAGCTACAAAAGGATGCATTTGTGTCTATTTGTATTCCATTTTAAGTTTCTTCCCCCTTCTCATCCTTGTTGGTTTTTTTTTTTTTTTTTTGTAATGGAGCTTGTGGATTTTGTGGATGGGCTTCACCGGGTCTGTAAACCCACGGGAGTTTTATGCAAAATATTGAATATGTCTGCATTTGGAGGAAGGGGAGAGAATCCATAACTTCATAAGATTCTTAAAATGGTCTTTAACCTCACAATTTAGGAGAGCAATAGAGAAGAGCAGGAATCCAGGAACCTCTAAGAGGCTTCCTACTAGTGGGGTAGGAAGTTCTGCCAGACTGTGAGTCTCTCAGGACAGACAGGATCTTCTTTATCTTATATCTCCACTGCTGAGCATAAACATAAACGCAGAGGGAACAGACACCAAAGGAAAATAAAAGAGAAATGTGGGAGCAAATCTGTACCTTGAAGTCAACTCAGGATTGCTCTTTCTTTCTAAGCATTTCCCCACCAGTGACATCAGCTCAGAAATCTTAGATTCTGGGCCTTCCAGGGCATGCCTAGAATCACACCATGGTGGGGACACAGCCTGGGCATCTGTCTATAGGTGTACATAGAAAAATAAACTAGGCTAGGCACGGTGTCTTACACCTGTAATCCCAGCATTTTGGGAGGCCGAGGCAGGTGGATCACAATGTCAGGAGTTCAAGACAAGCTTATCCAAGACCTTTCTCTACTAAAAATGCAAAAAATTTAGCTGGGTGTGGTGGTGGGTGCCTGTAATTCCAGCTACTGAGGAGGCTGAGGCAGAGAATTGCTTGAACCTCAGAGGCGGAGTTGCAGTGAGCTGAGATCATGCCACCACCTAGGGCACAGAGCAAGACTCTGTCTCAAAAAAAAAAAAAAAAGAAAAGAAAAATAAACTAGGCTGGGCACGTGGTGGCTCACACCTGTAATCCCAGCACTTTGGGAGGCCAAGGTGGGCAGAGCCCCTGAGGTCGGGAGTTTGAGACCAGCCTGACCAGTGTAGTGAAACTCTGTCCCTACTAAAAATACAAAAATTAGCCAGGCGTGGTGGCATGCACCTGTAATCCCAGCTACTTGGGAGGCTGAGGCAGGAGAATCTCTTGAACCCAGGAGGCAGAGGTTGCAGTGAGCTGAGATCATGCCACTGCACTCCAGGCTGGGCAATAGAGCGAGACTCTGTCTCAAAAAAAAAAAAAAAAAAAAAAAAAGAAAAAGAAAGAAAGAAAAAGAAAAAGAAATTAGAAGAAAAGCCCCAGTTTGTTGCAGAGATACTGACCCAATGCTCTGATTTACTCCCTGCACAGGCTTCTTTTGGCTGCAAGGCCCCTGCCAAATTGGAGAATAAGACCAACTATACCTGAATAGAAAAGCCAGGAGTCATGAAGAATTAGTCCCCTGCAGGCACTAATTGAAAGCTTTCCCTGGGTATGGTGAGAGGTAGGGACCCCCGCTGACATCTAAAACAAGATGTTTCATTGAAGGGTGGCACTGCTCCCCGGGGAGCTTCTGCTGCTAGAGAGGGGCCTAGGAAGGCAAACAATAAGGTGAGGGACTCTTGGTCAAGGACTATTCTCCCTGGATTGCATCCTTTAAACAGTACGTTCCACTAAGCACAGGCAAAGACAGAAGAAGACGCAGTCCCTGCCACGGGGCTGAAAGAATGTTTAGAAAATCAAGTGTGAGCAAAAGTCAAATTGTACAACACAAACCGAGCCCACACTAGCTGAGTGATCTGTGGGT
Organism: Rhinopithecus roxellana; assembly: GCF_007565055.1. Classification (NCBI taxonomy): domain Eukaryota; kingdom Metazoa; phylum Chordata; class Mammalia; order Primates; family Cercopithecidae; genus Rhinopithecus; species Rhinopithecus roxellana. The sequence continues at coordinate 73,767,887 of NC_044559.1, forward strand.
GGGGTAAATCAGAGGAAGCTCCCAGAGGAAGGAGGGGTATGAGTTTTGAAGAAGAGTTGAGCCTGAAAAAAAGAGAGGTGAGACAAGGGCATTCCATCTGGCAGTGATGGCTCAAGGAAGAAGCAGAGGTATGGAGAAGAGGCGGCTTGACCCTGAGAGCAGAAAAGGGAGGTTTTGCTTCGAAGAACAATTTGGAGGGGGCTGGAGTCCTGTGCCCGTAAGAAGCATTGTTCTTCAGGAGGAACAATGTGGTAAAAAGAGTGTTTGAGGAAGAGACCATGTGTGGGGCTGGCTTGAGGAGTAAGAAGGATGGCAAGGAGTTACTGAGGTCCCCTGGGACCAGGGATGGAAAAATTTACCTGGCTGGACAGGTGACTGTGGGACCGCATATTAATTCTATCTGCTAACAGATGAATGAAAGATGAAAGTAAGAATTTACACTTTATAATATTCTGTGCACTTATATTGCATTTTCACATGTAGCATTTTTACAAGCAACAACTGAATTCTAAATCTTGCACATCTATTATGCTCTGATCGTTGTGAGTAGCTGCTCAGGTGAGCCTCACCACCACCCTCGTGGGAAACATCAAGGAAGCCATGCACGATCACTTGATACCATGTGTTCTAAATTTGCTCAAATGTGAGTCTCATGAGAACCCTATGAGTCAAATGTGGCAGGAATTCTTATTCCTGTTTTACAGATGAGAAAAGTGATGTTGAGAAAGGTTAAGGCACTTGCTCACAGTCATATAGCCAAGGAGTGTCAGCAGGACCTTTTGGACTCATACTAAGATCTTAATAGCTTACTTCCACTTTGACTTCACGTGCACAGTGTTAACAGTGACCTCCATGTTTTTGTAACGCCATTTTGGCCTAGGTCTGCTGCTCACTTGAGCTAAACACTCTCAATTCCTGGCATTGATTTACCAAAGGTTAGTAATTCAGCTTGTTGAGGGTCTGAAGGTCACATTATTTCTTCATGCCAGGGCTGGGTCTCAGGAAAGCAAACAAAATGCTGATGGTCACTTGGAATCTGAGCAAGCAAGGAGGCTATCCCCGGGGGGACGTCTTCCTCAGCCTTGTCTGCCACATACTCCTGCCAGCTGCTGGGAATCCGCTTCCACTGCCCAGCCGCCTCCAGCCATCAGCCTACTGTCAGAATCCAAGCACCAAGGGCTTCTTTCCCTTTTCCTCAAATCTTCCCTTATCCAGGATGATGAGCTGCTGCTTTCTATTTTTCCAACTCACACTTTACGTGGCCAAGATGGTTCTTGCAGGTCTCACCTCCAGGACGTGAGAACTTAAGGCTAAATCCTGATATTCCTGCTTTATCTTCTGCCCAGCTCACTTTATTCTAAGACTACTTTCCACAAATCTCAGAGGTGGCTACAACACCTCTGTGCTGGGGTGGGGTGGGGTGAGTGCAAGGCCCATACACGGCTCCAGAGGAGGCTAGTGGGAGCCGGAAGGCAGCCAAGGATACGGGGGGAATGAACGCTGCTTCTTAGCTTCCAGCGAAGATCAGACACTGTATCTGTTCATATTACATTAATGGCTTGACAAGGCTTCTACCTAAGAACAGGACATCAAAACAGGCTCTGGAGCAAGGAATCAGATTAGGGACTTGGGTCGATGTCATGTCTCACAGGTGTTCTCACACGGATGACTACATCCTTCCCTGGGTCCTTGCAGGGTAAGCACATCCCCTCAAAATAGCAGCAGCTCTAAACATGAAATTCTTCCTGGAGGATTTTCTTACTCTTGAGTTCTATTCTACCAAATTTTTTGAGCACTTACTGTCAGGCATTCAGAATGTGAGCAATGACAATAAATAACCTACACTTTTGCACTTACAATATGCTGGGCCCCATTGATTCTCAAAACAGCCCTGGGAGTTAGCTATAAAAATGCCCCCATCTTACAGATGAGGAAGCTGAGACTCAGAAAGGCAAAAAACAGGACTGAACTCATCCAGCAAGAACATGACAGAACCAGCGTTCCAACCCAGGATTCCAAAGGGAGTGTGGCTCGCCAGTGCCCTGCAGGGTCCCTAAGAAGTGAGAAGCAGTCCCGCCTGCAGAAGCCCATGTGCCAGGGGTGAGACTGATTTGTAAAGAGATCATGAGACGTAAGTGCTCTAATAGAGGCATGAGGAAAGTTGTTTCCATTCTCTTTCTGCCTGTTCCTGGAGCGGTGCTCATGGGAGGCGACCCAGGACCTTTGGAAATGTAAAGTGTAATACTTAGGTTTCTGTGATTGGTCACTTCTTTGCTAGTGGTCAGAGCGTCAGGAAGCCAGTGAGGAGTGGCCGGCTTGGAGGGTCCTTGTGTTTACATGACAGCCCAGGGCTGTCATATCCATTGTGTCATGTGATCCCATCCTGCTGCACTTGCTGTTCCCTCTGCGAGGAACATGAGGAACGATTTTCCCCAGATACCACCTGGCTCACTCTCTTTATCTTTTATGTATTTTATTTTTAGATAGATATATTTTTTGAGACAGGGTCTTGCTCTGTTGCCCAGGCTGGAGTGCAGTGGCACGATCTTGGCTCACTGCAACCTCCACCTCCCGGGTTCAAGCAGTTCTCATACCTCAGCCCCCTGAATAGCTGGGACTATGGGTGCACACCACCACGTCTGGCTAATTTTTGCATTCTTTGTAGAGACAGGGTTTCGCCATGTTGGGCAGGCTGGCCTCGAACTCCTGACCTTGAGTGATCCACCCGCCTCCCAAAGTGCTGAGATTACAGGCAAGAGCCACTGCACCTGGTCTATTTATACATTTTTTTTTTTTTTTTTTTTTTGAGACAGAGTCTCGCTGTGTCACCCAGGCTGGAGTGTAGTGGCCTGATCTGGGCTCACTGCAGCCTCCGCCTGTTGGGTTCAAGCAATTCTCCTGCCTCAGCCTCCTGAGTAGCTGGGATTACAGGTGTGTGCCACCACGCCTGGCTAATTTTTGTATTTTTAGTAGAGACGGGTTTCAGCATGTTGGCCAGGCTGGTCTCAAACTCCTGACCTCATGATCCACCTGCTTTGGCCTCCCAAAGTGCTGGGATTATAGGCGTGAGCCACCGCGGCCAGCCTATACATATTTTTTGAGAAAGGGTGTTGCTTTGTCACCTAGGCTGGAGCACAGTGACAAAATCACAGCTCACTGCAGCCTCGACTGCCCTGGCTCAAGTGATCCTCCTACCTCAGCCTCCCAAGTAGCTGGGACTACAGGTGCAAACATCATGCCCAGCTACTTTTTTAAAAAATGTTTTGTAGAAATGAGGTCTTATGTTGCCCAGGCTGGTGGTCTCAAGCTCGAGACTTAAGTGATCTTCCTGCCTTGGTCTCCCAAAGTGCTGGGATTACAGGCGTGAGCTACTGAGCTTGGCCTGGCTCATTCGCTCACTTCTTCCTGGTCTTGGTTTCGGTCTCACCTCCCCAGAGAGATCTTCCCCAAATTCCTTATCTAAAATAGCCTCTCCTACCCTACTATTCCTTTCACTCCACTTTATTTCTCTTATTGCACTACCACTGTCCGAAGTTTTTTTCTATGTTTATTTGTTTATCATCCATCTCCCCCAAATGAGGACTGGGACTCTTTTTCTGTCTTGGTCACTGCTTTATCCCCAGCACCGAGAACAAGATCTGAAACACAATAGGCACTTATTAAGTAATTTGTTGAGCAAGTAAATCAACTTAAGCCTTAAAACAATGCTGCAAGGTAGGTGCCATTAAAATTGTGAAGCTCATGGCCATTTGGTAAGGAAGGAAGCAGGCCTAGAGGAGTCATGTGGCAGGTCCAGGTCCCACAGTACACACCCATCAGCCCGGGTACATGCCCGGGTCCCCCTTTTTCCCACCAGTCTCTTTGCCCAACACTGTATTCCTCTCCTCCCACGACTCAAATACTCCATAGTTCTGTGGTCCAGAGCCTGTTAGTTCATTGTAGAAAGGAAAGAAACCCAACAATACCCGGGAGAGCCATTTATAATCTCTGGGCAGGGCAGGGTCATGTCCTCTGAGGAGCACGACACAGCATCAGTGTCACCAGCTCTTCGAGGAGCTCCCTGCCAGTTGCTGCCTGGTGTCCAGTTGCAGTGCAGTGGGCTGAGCCCAGATCACCCTCCAGGTGGCAAGAGCAGCTCAACCTCATGCTTTGCAATGAATACCTGCTTCCCCCTACCCCTTCAGGCCTTTCATGGGGATTCCTGGAACAGCATGCCAGAATGCCTGTCTCATAGACTAATGCAGAGTGAAAGAAATCGCAGACGCACACCCTGTGGGGGCAGCAGGCTGCTCCCAGCACTGCAAAGACTGAGTACTGGGTAAAGACCCCCTCCTGGGTTCCTTCCCACGTAAGTGTTCAGGGTTGTGCTTGGCAGAGGCCACACAGAGGAAATAGTAAGGAAGGGGACAAGAATACAGGACTGCAGGGGTGTGTGAGTGTGTTGAGGGAAGGCTCAGAGCTCACTCATTCACTCAAACAAGCAAATAAACATGGGGTCTCAGAATGGAAATAAATATCAAAGCAGTTGGGAGATGTGGGCTTGTGTCAAAGTCCACCTCTTATAAAAGGTATGATGTGACTTGGGGGTTACTTCCTTTGTTAAATGGGGATAATAAAATAACATCTACGGCCGGGCGAGGTGGCTCAAGCCTGTAATCCCAGCACTTTGGGAGGCCGAGACGGGCGGATCACGAGGTCAGGAGATCGAGACCATCCTGGCTAACGCAGTGAAACCCCGTCTCTACTAAAAATACAAAAACTAGCCGGGCGAGGTGGCGGGCGCCTGTAGTCCCAGCTACTCGGGAGGCTGAGGCGGGAGAATGGCGCAAACCCGGGAGGCGGAGCTTGCAGTGAGCTGAGATTGGGCCACTGCACTCCAGTCCGGGCGACAGAGCGAGACTCCGCCTCAAAAAAAAAAAAAAAAAAAAAAAAAAACCATCTACTCAGCTGGTTTAAGAATCAAATCCAGGTTGGGTGTGGTGGCTCACACCTATAATCCCAGCACTTTGGGAGGCCGAGGTGGGTGAATCACTTGAGGCCAGAGGTTTGAGACCAGCCTGGCCAACATGTTGAAACCCTGTTTCTACTAAAAATACAAAGATTAGCAGGGCATAGTGGTGAATGTCTGCAGTCCCAGCTACTCGGGAGGCTGGGGCAGGAGAATCATTTGAATACGGGAAGCGGAGGTTGCAGTGAGCTGCGATTGTGCCACTGCACTCCAGACTCCAGCCTGGGTGACAGAGCAAGGCTCTGTCTCAAAAAAAAAAAAAAAAAAAAAAAGGAATAATGATACATAGAAATTATAATGGATATAATCAAAATGTAAAAAGCTAAAGAAGAAAATAAAAATCTGTAGTTCCACTACTTATAATCACTGTTATTATTTTGTATATTCTCTTTTCTTTTCTTTTTATTTTTTCTGAAATGGAGTCTCACTCTGTTGCCCAGGCAGGAGTGCAGTGGCACAATGTCGGTTCACTGCAACCTTCACTTCCCGGATTCAAGTGATTCTCCTGCCTCAGCCTCCCAAGGAGCTACAGGCATGCACCACTGCGCCCAGCTAACACTTTTATTTTTTTTTTTTAGAGATGGGGTTTAACCATGTTGGTTAGGCTGGTCTCGAACTCCCGACCTCGTGATCAGCCTGTCTCGGCCTCCCAAAGTGCTGGGATTACAGGCGTGAGCCACCACGCCCGGCCCCTGTATAGCCTCTTTCATCATTTATCCAAAGCACATGTATGTAAATATATATTATATATGTATGTGCCCCCTCACCATAAGGCTGGATTACATGGATTGTACCTGTAGGGCTTCTGATAATTTTTATCATTAATATCATTAGAGTAGTAACCTCAGTCTACACTGGAACTTTATCATTGCTCTGGAAAAGTAAGAAGTTTTGGAAACTTATTGTTAATAACTCCTCTGTCCTTTAGTTTAAGAAATATAGGCGGGGCGCAGTGGCTCACGCTTGTAATCCCAGCATTTTGGGAGGCCGAGGCGGGCGGATCATGAGGTCAGGAGATCGAAACCATCCTGGCTAACAAGGTGAAACTCTATCTCTACTAAATATACAAAAAATTAGCTGGGCATGGTGGCGGGCGCCTGTAGTCCCAGCTACTCAGGAGGCTGAGGCAGGAGAATGGCGTGAACCTGGGAGGTGGAGCTTGCAGTGAGCTGAGATTGCGCCACTGCACTCCAGCCTGGGTGACAGAGCGAGACTCCATCTCAAAAAAAAAAAAAAAGAAAGAAAGAGAAAAGAAATATGTAGTTATCTGCAACATGGCACACTGGGAAAAAGGAGATAGGCACTCTTTTCCTGATTGCCAATAAAGAGCTGCAAATACTCTGGCAAGAAGCCTCCACATCTCAGTTTCCCCATCTGTGAAATGAGGTAATAGCCTACCCCTTGAGGCTCAGATGAGATCATGCATGGGAAAGTATCTAGAAAAAGCACCAATCACCCACAGATGGTAGGAAATACTGTTGTATCCACCTCTATATAGGTAGGAACAGCCAGGGATTAATCCCATCCCATTTAGCAAGTTCTAACAACCTAAGGCAAAGGCTATCTTGAGAGAGTGTGCTAGTTTCTAAGATGCTAACATACACTTCCCCTTGCCTCCAGCACTTAGTCACGGGTCATTCCCATCTAAATCAGAGCTAAAGTGGCCCCCGTAGCACATGCCTGTAGTCCCAGCTACTCAGGAGGCTGAGGTGGGAGGATCACTTGGGCCCCAGAGTTCGAGACTGCAGTGAGCTGTGATCATGCATGCCACTGCACTCTAACCTGAGCAACAGAGCAAGACCCGGTTATCAAGAAAAAAAAAAAAAAAAAAAAAAGAAAAGAAAAGAGAAGATAAAAAGAGGCTTATTAAACATGAAGATTCCCAGAGCCCCAGCACAGGGTCAAAGTCCAAAAGGGACTCAGGAATGTGCACAATTAGTAGCTCCCCATCCCAGGGATTCTGATTCACTCAGAAAGCCTGAGAACTTCAGATTCAGTCCAACCTGTGATTTACAACAGGGAAAGTGAGGCTCAAGGTTACAAAGCCATGAGTGCCCAAGTCAGAGACACAGAACCAGAACTCAGTTTATTTCTCAAACTCTCTCCTTTCTTTCTGTATCCTTCTTTCTCCTCACTTGCCTTTTCTCCTTCCTCCATCCCTTCCTTCCTTTCTTTCTCTCTTTGTCTTCAGAATATAGACTTTTTTTCTTACCACAATACAGTCAGCACAGAGGTTCCAGGTCGTTGGACAGTTCTGCTCCACCTGGTTATAATTCAGATGTCTTATTTGTATTTAAATACATTCTAGTTTTTTTTTTCTTTTAAAGTCATAACTATTAAAAATTAGCAAGGCTGGGCACGGTGGCTCACACCTGTAATTCCAGCACTTTGGGAGGCAGAGGCAGGTGGATCACCTGAGGTCAGGAGTTCACAACCAGCCTGGCGAACATGGTGAAACCCTGTTTCTACTAAAAATACAAAAAATTAGCTGGGCATGGTGGCAGGTGCCTGTAATCCCACCTACTTGGGAGGCTGAGGCAGGAGAATTGCTTGAACCTGGGAGACGGAGGTTGTAGTGAGCTGAGATGGTGCCATTGCACTCCAGCCTGGGCAATAGAGTGAGACTGTCTCAAAAAAAAAGTCAGCAATGAGGAAAGACAATTTGAAATATAATAATGAGACGCCATAATTTTTTCATATACCAGCTGAAGCTAAGACATGTCAAGAGAGAAACAGGTCAGAATGTGAGGGTTCATCGAAAGGAATTTTATTTATTTATTTTTTATATATATTTATATATTAATAATATATTAATATATATATTATTTTTGGAGAAAGGGTTTTTCTCTGTCACCAAGGCTGGAATGTAGTGGCGCGATCTGAGCTCACTGCAACCTCTGCCTCCTGGGTTCAAGCCATTCTTGTGCCTCAGCCTCCCGAGTAGCTGGGACTACAGGCATGCACTACCACACCTGGCTATTTTCTTGTATTTTTTGTAGAGATGGGGTTTCACCATGTTGGCCGGGCTGATTTTGAACTCCTGACCTCAAGTGATCCGCCTGCCTCAGCCTCCCGAAGTGCTGGGATTACAGGCATGAGCCACCCCATCCACCTGGAAAGGAATTTTATTCATTTGTTCATGCATACAGGGGTTCATTTATTCATCAAACTATCACCAAACATCTAGCAGCTGTGGTGCTGTGAATACAACAGCACCTACGCCAGGGCCCTACCTTTGACTGAAGTCACAACATCACTCTGGCTGAAAAAACTGAAACCATGAGTTAGTAAGGAATTGCTGGGGCCACAGGGGCCAGCAGCAGCCCCAAGGGAAAGACAACATGGCCCCGCCCCACCATGTTAGCCCATCTGACCGTCACCCTCAGTCTCATCTTCCCTGACATTTGGATCTGCGGTCCAGACATCACATCATGTTTCTATTTGCAGACTGGGCATGTTCTTGCTTCAAAAGTAAAATCCAGGGTGGGGAAGGACGAAGACTTTTCTTCCCTCCCCGAGCCTCATTCCCCAGCATGCTGAGAATACCAGGGAGTTGATACAAGGTATCCCTCAACAGACTGCTGGCTGAGTAGGCCATAGAGAGCCAATAAATGTCATCTCTCTGGTCTTTAATAAAGTTTTCAGTGGGTTCCCACTTAAGTACTCCTTGAGAAACTTGAAAAATCTGGCTGAGCCAGGCGTGGTGGCTCACGCCTGTAATCCCAGCACTTTGGGAGCCGGAGACGGGCAGATCACAAGGTCAGGAGTTCGAGACCAGCCTGGCCAACATGGTGAAACCCCATCTCTACTAAAAATACAAAAAATTAGCCGGGTGTGGTGGCAGGTGCCTGTAATCCCAGCTACTGGGGAGGCTGAGGCAGGAGAATCACTTGAACCTCAGAGGCGGAGGTTGCAGTGAGCCGAGACTGCACCACTGCACTCCAGCCTGGGCAACAGAGCAAGACTCTGTCAAAAACAAACAAACAAACAAAAGATCCGGTTGAGTGTGAAAGTTTAATTAAGCAGGAAGTTGTGAACATTGGTGGTGCCATTTAGCACACCCCAAAATCATTCTTGACATTAATTTGCTTTGCTCTGGGTGGTCTTTTAGCTATCCTCATCTCTCTTCTCATCTCAATGACCCTTTAGAATCACATACTGTCCTTCAAAGGGACTTCTACAGCTTTGAGCAGGGTTGTAAACTGGGACTTGCGTAAAAACTGGGGTCAAAGAAGGTAAAACAAAATGAGTTAAGAAAATAAAGGCCACTTTATGTTCAAACTTAAATGTCTAAAACATAAAACCATTCTTAAATACATGCTAGTTGGGTATGCGGAGAATAAAATTTCCTTTTGAAAACAAACTTTGTGCCGGGCATGGTGGCTCAAGCCTGTAATCCCAGCACTTTGGGAGGCCGAGACGGGCGGATCACGAGGTCAGGAGATTGAGACCATCCTGGCTAACACGGTGAAACCCCGTCTCTACTAAAAAAATACAAAAAACTAGCCGGGCGAGGTGGCAGGCGCCTGTAGTCCCAGCTACTCAGGAGGCTGAGGCAGGAGAATGGTGTAAACCCGGGAGGCAGAGCTTGCAGTGAGCTGAGATCCCGCCACTGCACTCCAGCCTGGGCGACACAGCGAGACTCCGTCTCAAAAAAAAAAAAAAAAAGAAAGAAAAAAAAAGAAAACAAACTTTGTCTTCTACGCTCAGTTCATTTGTACACCATAGCCAAGGTGTGGTCTTGGCAAAGGGAACTGCACCGTTAGGCCAGATCAAGGAGCAGGAATTGCCTGGTGGGTTCACAGTGGGGAAAAGTCTCGGTGGCCTCTGTCCTTGGACAGTCAGCTCCACAAGCTCACAGCTATCCACTGCAAGAGGCAGAAAACAGAATTGAGAAAATAATAGCTATCTGTATTTACAGCCACTGTTTGCTGTGTGTCTTTTAAGTGCAGAACACTCTGTTAAGAGGTTTTCATCATTCTCGCACTTGATTTCCCCCAAATTATGCAAGGGATGTGTGACCATTCCCTACTGCAAAGATAATCTTGCTATGGTTACCAGCTAAGGTGGGATTAAACTCAGCCCTCTCCCAACAAGCTCCAAAGCCTAAATCTTTTTCTTTTAAACCTCATCATAGAGAAGATAAATAGTAAGCACCTGTGCTGGTGATGGCATGAGCATGTCTCATGGTTTCCTACATTTATTAGTATTTTTTTTTTTTTTTTGAGATAGGGTCTTGCTCTCTTGCCCAGGCTGGAGTGCAATGGTACAATCATGGCTCACTACAGCCTCGGCCTCTCGGGCTTAGTCAATCCTCCTGCCTCAGCCTCCTGAGTCGCCTCCTGAGTAGTATGCCTCCTGAGTAACCTCCTTAGTCAGGCATGGTGGCACATGCCTATAGCTGGACTATAGCCACCACAACTGGCTATTTTTTTTTTAAATTTTTTATAGAGATAGGGTTTTGTCTTGTTGCCCAGGCTGGTCTTAAACTCCTTGGCTCCAGTGATCCTTTCACCTTGCATTCCCATAGTGCTGGGATTACGAGTGTGAGCCACTATGCCTGGCCTTATTAGTATATTTTATCATTGAAAAATTATTTATTTTTTAAAATATACAAGTAGTACCTGTTTAATACATTCTTATAAATGTAAAATAATTCAGAGTGAACAGAATGAAAAGTAAGAATTCTCCTTGACATTCCCTATAATTGCAAGTATACATGTAATGAAAAGTATATTGGAGAAAAAAAAAAAATTTTTTTTGAGACAGAGTCTCACTCTGTTGTCCAGGCAGCAGAACAGTGGTGTGATCTTGACTCACTCCAACCTCCATCTCCTGGGCTCAAGTGATCCTCCTGTCTCCCGAGTAGCATATGCCACCATGCCTGACTAATTCTTTTTTTTTTTTTTTTTTTGAGACGGAGTCTTGCTCTGTCGCCCGGTCTGGAGTGCAGTGGCCGGATCTCAGCTTACTGCAAGCTCCGCCTCCCGGGTTTACGCCATTCTCCTGCCTCAGCCTCCCCAGTAGCTGGGACTACAGGCGCCCGCCACCTCGCCCGGCTAGTTTTTTTTTTTTTTGCATTTAGTAGAGACGGGGTTTCACCGTGTTAGCCAGGATGGTCTCGATCTCCTGACCTCGTGATCCGCCCGTCTCGGCCTCCCAAAGTGCTGGGATTACAGGCTTGAGCCACCGCGCCCGGCCAGCCTGACTAATTCTTTTGTATTTTGGATAGAGATGGGGTTTCACCATATTGCCCAGGGGCTGGTCTTGAACTCCTGACCTCAACCAATCTGTGGCCTGGAGGAAAATTTTTTTTTTTTTTTTAGATGGAGGCTCAATCTTTTGCCCAGGCTGGAGTGAAGTGGTGTGATCACAGCTCACTGTAGCTTCGAACGCTCAACTTCAAATGATCCTCACATCTCAGCCTCCCAAATAGCTGGGACTATAGGTGTGTGCCACCAGGCCCAGCTAATTTTTGTATTTTTTCTAGAGTCAGGGTTTCTCCATGTTGCCCAGGTTAGTCTCAAACTCCTGAGCTCAAGCAATCCTACCCACTTCAGCCTCCCAAAGTGCCAGGATTACAGGCATGAACCACTGCACTTGGCCTATCAAAATAATTTTTAAAAAGAGAAAAGTTCCTATAGTCTAATGAAACGATGGGGAGTAATTTAGAATATTACTTTTCGGTCTTGTTCCTGCACGGATGTTTGTTGTGTGATAACACACCAGATGCATTTTGCATCCTGCTTTCCTCCAATTATGTTGTGAACCCCTTTCACGTCATCTGTCTGGTCTTCTTACCCCTCTGAGTTAATGGCTGGGCAATGGAGTTAATCGAGATCCAGAGTTTGTTTAATCTTTTCCCTTTTGCTGACCTTTTTTTTTTTTCATTTTTCTTTTTGAGACAGAGTCTTGCTCTGTCGCCTAGGCTGGAGTGCAGTGGTACGAACTTGACTCATTGCAAGCTCCGTCTGCCAGCTTCAAGTGATTCTCCTGCCTCAGCCCCACAAGTAGCTGGGACTATAGGCACGCATCACCATGCCTGGCTAATGTTTGCATTTTTAGCAGAGATGGGGTTTCATCATCTTGGCCAGGCTGGTCTTGAACTACCGACTTCAGGTGATCTGCCCGCTTTGGCCTCCCTGGGATTACAGGTGTGAGCCACCACACCCCCCTTTCGCTGAACATTTAGATTGTTTCTGGTTATTTGCTATTATCAAATAATTCCAAATTATTTGATAAGTTGTGATTAAGTTCTCCATGCATTTTATTTCTTTTCCCTGGTTTGGATTTTTTCCCTAGCATTCCCACAAGTGGAATTACTGGGTCAAAGGGTGTGAACATTCTTAAGGCTCTTGATCCACAGTTGTTAGACTGTTTTACAAAAAGATTGAACCAATTTTCATTATTTGGAAGCTTGCTACTTTCATGTGAAAAGTTCTGGGGCAAGACTTTGTTTAAGGCTTCTTCTGCAGCTGCTGCTTAGCTGAAATAATTGCATTTTGCTTTTGCTGTTTCACAAGGCCCCTTTCAAAGTCTGTTGACAATGTCTGACCATCTGATTACTGGGTGGAAGATTTATATTAGTCTCCCTGTCTCTAGGCTCTTCCTGCCTTCAATCTGTTTTGCACCCGGCAGCCAGATGAATTCGTTTGGAAACATCACTTGCCTCATGTCACTCCCCTGCTCAGAAACTCGTAGTGGCTATTCCTCAAGTCCAAACTCCTCTACTAGGCCTTAAAGACCCTCCGTAATAGGCTCACCCGCTTTCCAGTTCAATCTCATCTCCTGCTGCCCGCAACAGAAACCTTCAGCGACTTCCCTCTAAGTCCCCACATTATGCCCCATCTGTGTTCTCTTTTGCTTATTTTTTTCATCCACCTGGAAAGCTCCTCCTTCCTTTCTAGTTAGTCCAAATTTTCTGCTTTCAGGGTGGTTCAATCCCACCCAGTCAGTGTGAGAATTCTGCAAACAGCAGCCAGGGAAAGCAGAAAAAGACTTGGAATCAGAAATGCAGAGAGAGGGGGAAACAAAGGAGAGAAAGCAGAGAGGGGTGCCATGCATGTCACCAGGGCCAGGAGGATGTGGGTGCACCATAGTAAGGGCATGGATGGACTGGCGACAGAGATCAGAACTAAGGCAAGGTTCTTTGTTATTGATGACATTTAGGCTGCTTCTAATGGCGAAAAGAGGGGATCTGTGAGACAGTAGGATTGTGGGCCAGGGCTGACAAAATAATGAGGAAAATAATAATTATAGTATATTAGTTGTGATTAGCTTCACTTTGAGAAACTAAGACCTGAAAAATAATGGCTTAAATATGAGAAAAAGATTATATTTTATGAAAAGAAATCCTCAGGAAATTCAGGGCTGGAATGGTAGCTTCCTGCTCATCAAGAACCAAGCTCTTTAACTGTCTGCAATGCCATCCACAGGCTGTGGTCCCCTCTTCATGATCCGAAAGAGCAGTTGGAGCACCAGACACCACTTCCAGAGTCCAGACCAATAAGAGGCAGAAGGATGATAGAGTGTCTTCTACATTTAGGGAGATTTCCTGGAAGTCCCGTGCAATATTTTTGCTCAGGACTCAATGGCCTCATCACACAGCTGCACCTAGCTGCAAGAAAGTTTCTACATCCAAAATAAGAATCAATGTTCTATTACTTAAAGAAAAAAGAGAATAGATTTGGGGGTATGTGTCTACCAGTCTGCTATCATTTATTGAGGTAATTCATTTATATCTATTATCTCTTTTAATGTTCATACCAGTTCTACAGGCTGGTACACATAGGAAAGGAGAGAGCTGTAAGTCCAGAGCCTGGACTCCTTTTTTTTATTTTTACACTTTATGAAAAATTGTTTTTCATGATATAAAACACAAAATAATTGATAAATGTCTTTTTGTTGATAACATACACATATACACACAAAGTTCACCTTTCTGAGACTGTCTTACACTTAGATATTATGCCATGTGGAACTCATTCAGGTCCCTCCTTTAATGTATGTTCAGCTATATTTTTTGCTATACTGTAGGTTTTATCTGTGAGGAATATATTCGACTTTCTCTATAGGGTGTAAAACAGAAGTAGTTCTCAATAAATAATATTGATGTGAGGCTCTAAAGGGAAAAAACAGTAATTTATTTTTAATGAGAATATCTAAGGTCAAACAGTTTTCACAAGTGAGGGGTTAAGATTTGTGAATATGAAAGAGGGTGAGAAAGATGAAGTTCTTCATTCCTCAATTTGTGCTTTGTATTGTTACTCCAGTTTTTCTATAAAACAAATGAATAAAAAAATTGCCACATTCAGGCTAGGTGTAGTGGCTCATGCCTATAATCCCAGTGCTTTGGGAGGCTGAGGCAGGAGGATCGTTTGAGATCAGGAGTTTGAGACCAGCCTGGACAACACAGCGAGACTCCATTTCTACCAAAAATCGAAAAAAGAAATTAGCCAGGCATGGTGGTATGCACCCGCACTTCTAGCTGCTTGGGAGACTGAGGCAGGAGGATCACTTGAGCCCACGAGCTTGAGGCTACAGTGAGCTCTGATTGAGTCATTGCACTCCAGCTTGGGTGACAGAGTGAGACCCTGTCTCTTAATTTAAAAAAACTTTGCCACATAGAGAGGTTGAGTAGGTTTGGTAGTGCTAATTGTGACTGGTATCTAATCTAATCCATGCCATATTTCCATGCCAAGTACTGTGTCTGGCCCACACTCTATGAAGGTATGTTGAAGAATGAGTGAAAGACTGTGGCCTCAAGGTCACAAGCTGAGAAGTATTCATAAGCACCTTCCTGCTGGCCCTTTAAGATAACCAGTTGAGAATGTCAGGAAACATTGTATGGGCAGCAGCCCTGGACTCTTCTCTGCCTATTTTATAAGGGCAACAGGGCCAAAGCCAGGGACTGGTTATGGCAGCGTGGTGAGTCCCTGGTATAGGAGGTATAGGATCTGGGGACTTAAATGGCAAAGACAAAGAAGTCATAGGGATTGAATAAGGGGTGGACTTTGTCCTTTCTGTGTCTCTTTTTGCCCTCTTCTCACCATTTGGGAGCCCTTACTATGTACCGGGGCTTGTCCTAAAGAGGTATACATGCATTGTTGCATTAACCTCCTAATAGGCCTTTTTCATTCCCATTTTTCAGATGAAGAACCTGGAAGTAAAAGAGGTTAAGGGGCCAGGCACAGGGGTTCATGCCAGTAATCCCAGCACTCTGGGAGGCTGAGGTGGGTGGATCTCTTGTGGTCAGGAGTTCAAGACTAGCCTGGCCAACATGGCAAAACCCCGTCTCTACTAAAATACACACACACACACACACAAATTAGCTAGCCAGGCCGGGCGCGGTGGCTCACTCCTGTAATCCCAGCACTTTGGGAGGCCAAGGCGGGTGGATCACGAGGTCAGGAGATCGAGACCATCCTGGCTAAAACGGTGAAACCCCATCTCTACCAAAAATACAAAAAAAAATTAGCCGGGTGTAGTGGTGGGCACCTGTAGTCCCAGCTACTCGGGAGGCTGAGACAGGAGAATGGCATGAACCCGGGAGGCAGAGCTTGCAGTGAGCCGAGATCGCGCCACCGCACTCTAGCCTGGGCGACTGAGCAAGACTCTGTCTCAAAAAAAAAAAAAAAAAATTACCTAGCCATGGTAGTGGGTGCCTGTAATACCAGCTACTCGGTCGGCTGAGGCAGGAGAATGGCTTGATGCGGAGGCGGATGTCGCAGTGAGCTGAGATTGCACCACTGCACTCCAGCCTGGGCGAGAGCGAGACTCCGTCTCAAAAAAAAAAGAAAGGAGGAACTCACACAAGGTGTGACAGCTCTGAAGCGGGAAAGCAGGATGTGAGCCCAGCTCTCCCAACCCTAAGCCCCCTCTTAACTACTCTACTCCCACCTCTATCTGCTGTTTCTCCTGTTCTCACTCACTCAGTCACAAAACATATTTTGTTTTTCTGTCTACCTAATATTTTATTTTGAAATAATTTCAGTTGAACAGAAAGTTTGTAAAAACAGTACGAAAAATCCCCATATACCCCTCATCCACGTTCCCCACATGTTAGCATTTTACTGCTGGGAGTAAATATTGATTATATTTTCTGACTACATTTTTATATTCCCTTGGACTTACATTTTCATTTGTTTTTCACCCGCCACAGTGCCTTGCCGAGGGCGAGGAGATGTGACGTGTCCCTGGCTGGTGGGCTGCAGGCTCCACTCACCACGCAGGAACCCCGAGCTACCGACACAGCTGTACCAATTGCCAGCATTCCCCCAAAGTACAAGAGGGTCATCCAGTAACTTGCCTCACGGGAAGGCTTCTGAGGAATGTTCCAGACACCTGGCCTTACAAGATTCGTTAGCTACAAAAGACATCTGAACAAGGGAAACATTAGCCATGGCAGGCCCTCAGAATAACTCCACCTCTTCCTCTCTTGTGCTGTCAACTCAGGGCAGAAAGACTCACTGTGATCCTACTATGTGTCAGGTACTGGAGGAAATGGTAATATTATCAATGATGCTGCCTCTATCAGAAAAACGAGGTGGCTGACTAGAAAAGATAAGAGTGTTGGTAGGAATTTCCCCACCAATAGTCAGTCAGGGACCCTCATGTGGGGAAAACA
This sequence comes from Rhinopithecus roxellana, assembly GCF_007565055.1. Classification (NCBI taxonomy): domain Eukaryota; kingdom Metazoa; phylum Chordata; class Mammalia; order Primates; family Cercopithecidae; genus Rhinopithecus; species Rhinopithecus roxellana. Next base: position 73,784,521 of record NC_044559.1, read on the forward strand.
CCTCACAAGTATTTTGGAAACAAAAATTGGGAGAGAGGGAGGGAGGGAGGGAGGGAGGCAGGGACAAGTTCTTGCATGAAAACAAGACAATCCAGCTCTGTTTCCTGCCTCGTGCTGGTGGTCTTTGGAAGGGGTGGGGTAGGGCTCCGGGGGAAGGAGGCCCTGTTAGGTGTGGCCCGGAAAGCAAGGGGCAGAACACTGCAGTGCTAAGGGCGGAACCCAGCCGCAACACAGGGAGAGCCCTAGTTCAGCCCCCAAGCAAATCTACAGACTGCCGAGAAGAAGCGGGGATTTGGCTAATGCTTTGGGGGCAATATTTGCATTCACTGCAGAGGAGAGAGCCGATGGAGGTTGAGGAAGAGGCTCTGCACCTCCAGGATCAGTCATTGTGCCTGAAAGTCTCCCAGGTCCTCTTTCCTTGCAATGTTGTGTGTGCCTCCCTCATGCCCAGTTTTGGCCTATAGACTTTGACTCACCTGAAAAGCCCCAGTGGAGATCTGCAGAGGCTCTCAAGTTGGACAGATCTGGATTCAGGTCCACAACTCTGCTATTAACTAGCCGGGTGACCGCTTAGCCTCTCCCAGCTTCAGTTCCTCGTCACTTTCATGAGTTTGAGGCAATGATTAAAGGGGGTTATGCACGGAAAGTGCCCTGCATGGCTCCAGGCAGGTGGTCCTCCTCCTGACTTCTCAGGCTAAATTTCTCTCCACCTGCCTGCCCTGGAGCTCTGATACACTGGCAACCAGCGTGCTGTGCTCTCCTCCCCCATCTTTTCCAGGTGATGGTGAAGACAGCTCTCAACCAAGGAGCCTGAATATCTGGGCTTGACTCCTTGTTCTGCCACTAAAGAACATTGTGACCTTGGACAAGTCACTTACGCTCTCGAGCTCCAGGTCCCCCACTTGCAAAACGGAAATTAGACCCACCTTAAATGAGAAATAGTAGGAAAGTACTTTGCGTTAAAGCAGCTTATGAGAGTCAGCTGTTTTGTAACCCGTCCCCCCTCCTCTACTCATTCCTCTCCTTCACCCTCCTCCTACCAAACCCAACAAAGGTGGAGAGAGCACTGGTCAGGGAGTTAGGAACTCTGAGCTCGGGTCCCAGTCCCATCATCAATTCTGGGTCCTTAGGCAAATCGTAATCCTCCCAGAGCCTCAGTTTCTTCATGCATAAACTCAAGTGTTTGAACAGAATACCTTTCGTGGCCTCTTCCACTGTGAGGTTCCACACAGGCGTTGTTAAAGGGGTCAGGAGTTTATTTTCCGACAGGAATACGGTTGAGCTTTGAAGACGTCACTGCCTCTGTTCTCAGATACTCTCTTGCTGCATTCTATTAATATGGCTGGGATCATGCACTTCTCAGTCATGTGTGAGCCTGAGGGTGTCTCCAATACTCGGTTTAGGATAATTAGTCTTTTTGACCCTTAGCAGGGGAAATGTCTCCAGTTGGGGGGAAATGAAGTTGTCAAACATAGTCCTTAAGGAGAGGAAGATTTATAGGAGATCACATACAAAAACGCAGGAATTAAACAAACAAACAGGGAAAGAGCACTTAAAAGCTCAGACCAAACAATATATATCGCACGCTATGTTTAGCAGGTCAACCAGTGGTCCTCGCTCTCCCCAAGCACCACCCAGGCATAACAAGCCTGGACAATTGTTCATCTTCCAAGAAGCCCTTCCCAGAAACCATAGGGTTGCAGGAAGGTAAAGCCCATGATTTCATCAAGGGGAAGAAACAACAGCGGCCAGTCCATTCCCTTGGAGACTATTTTATTTTTCTAACTTGTTTTTCTGTAGCCCAAGATTTGGGCCCTGCTCTCTCTTTTACGTTCATGGTACCCCTGTTTCCTGACTATCCCCGTGACACTGCTCCTCCTCGTGTCCCTCCAGCACCACTCCTCCACTTGGTCTTTTTGCAGGATCCCAATAAAATACAGAACAAACAGTTAAATTTTTCTTTTCGGCCGGGCGCGGTGGCTCACGCCTGTAATCCCAGCACTTTGGGAGGCCAAGGCAGGCAGATCACTTGAGGTCGGGAGTTCGAGACCAGCCTGACAAACATGGAGAAACCCCCGTCTCTACTGAAAATACAAAATTAACTGGGCGTGGTGGTGTATGCCTGTAATCCCAGCTACTAGGGAGGGTGAGCCAGGAGAATCACTTGAACCTGGGAGGCAGAGGTTGCAGTGAGCTGAGATCGCGCCATTGCACTCCAGCCTGGGCAACAAGAGTGACACTCCGTCTCAAAAAAAAAAACACACATTTCGTTTTCTTTCTTTCTTTCTTTCTTTTTTGAGACAGGGTCTCATTCTGTTACCCAGGCTGGAGTGCAGTGGCACCATCACATCTCACCTCAGCCTCAGCCTCCTGGACTCAAGCAATCTTCCCACTTCCTCAAGTAGCTGGGACTACAGGGCTCGCTACCACTCCCAGCTAATTTTTTTGGTATCTTTTGTAGAGACAGGGTTTCACCATGTTACCCAGATTTGTCAGTTAAATTTGAATGTCAACTAAACCACAAATCTTTTTTAGTATAAATATATCCCATGCAATATTTGGGATATTCTTGCACTAAAAAATATTAATGGTTTAGCTGAAATTTAAATATAACTGAGCATTCTGTATTTTTATTTGCTAAATCCAGCAACCTTGTTTCAGGGCCTTCTTTTTTTGTTTTTGAGAGACAATCTTGCTCTGTCCCCTAGGTTGGAGTACAGTGGTGCACCCTCGGCTCACTACAACCTCCGCCTCCTGAGTTAAGTGAGTCTCCTGCCTCAGTCTCCCGAGTAGCTGGGACTACAGGCACGCGCCACCACACGTGGCTAATTTTGTATTTTTAGTAGAGACAGGGTTTCACCATATTGGCCAGGCTGGTCTCGAACTCTTGACCTCGTGATCTTCCTGCCTCAGCCTCCCAAGTTTCAGGGCATTTTTACTTACTGCTACCTCTGCCAGAAAACACCATGCCCACTTCCTCCCTTGGCCAGCTCCTTGTCACTCAGGCTCCACTCAAGCATCTCCTCTTCAGAGAGACACTCAATCACCACCGCTTCCCGGCTTAAAGCAGCCATCCCTGCCCGGAGTGCCTCTCTAGCACATCCCCTTGTCTTACTTTCTCACTCTGAAATGAGTTTTCTATCTTGCTTACTGTCTGTTTCCTGCAACTAGAATGACAGACCATGCTGTGCTTTCCCTGATCACTCTCCATCACCTGTGTATACCTGCCACATACCAGTTATTTAATAAATAATTGGTCGAATGAATGAATGGAATGTATGTTTTACAGCGGTGCTTCACAAACTATAATGAAAGCCCTAGAGATTTTGTTCAATTTTATTAAAATTCAGATTCTGATTCTGTGGGTTGGGCCTGGGCCTGAGATTTGCATTTCTCACCAGCTCCCAATGCTGCTGGTGCTGCTGGTCCACGGACCACACTTTGAGAGGCAATAGAATTCTCCGTGATGATGGACATGTTCCATACCTGCACTGTCCAATACAGCAACCACTAGTCGTCTGCAGCCCTTGAGTACTTGAAGTGTAGCTAGTGTGACTGAAGAAGTGAATTTTTAATTTTAGTTAAATAATCAAAGTTTATTTATGTATTTATTTATTTATTTTTGAGATGGAGTCTCACTCTTTTCGCCCAGGCAGGAGTGCAGTGGAGCGATCTCGGCTCACTGCAACCTCCACCTCCCAGGTTCAAGTGATTCTCGTTACTTAACCTCCCAGGTAACTGTGATTACAGGCGCGTGCCACTACTCCCGGCTGATATTTGTATTTTTAGTAGAGATGGGGTTTCACCATGTTGGCCAGGTTGGTCTCGAACTCCTTACCTCAGGTGATCCGCCCACCTCGGCCTCCCAAAGTGCTGGGATTACAGGTGTGAGCCACTGCGCCTAGCTAATTAATCTAAGTTTAAATAGGCACATGTGGCTAGCAGCTGCCATATTGGACAGCACAGCCCTAGAGCAGGGATTCCCAGCCTTGGCAGCATGTTAGAATCAACAGAAGCACATTTAAAAATACAGATGCCAGGCTGGGTGCGGCGGCTCATGCCTGCAATTCCAGCACTTTGGGAGGCCCAGGTGGGTGGATCACTTGAGGTCAGGAGTTCGAGACCAGCCTGACCAACATGGTGAAACCCCATCTCTACTAAAAGTACAAAATTAGCTGGGCATGGTGGTGCATGCCTGTCATCCCAGTTACTTGGGAGGCTGAGGCAGAAGAATCACTTGAACCCAGGAGGCGGAGGTTTCAGTGAGCCGAGATCGTACCATTGCATTCTGGCCTGGGCAACAAGAGCAAAACTCGGTCTCAAAAAACAAACAAATAAACAAACAAAAAAACAGATGCCCAGGACTCACTCTCAGCCTCAAATTAAATCAGAATCTCTGGGTTTGGGTCTTACAGCATTGGTTGTTATTGTTGTTGCCGTTATAAGCTCTCCTAGGTTATCCTAAAGTACATCCAGAATTGAGGTTCCTGCCTTAGAGTTTTCAGAGCAGCAATACTTTCTTTTGTTTATTCGTCCTTACCACAACCTGGACAGCAGATAAGACAAGTGTGACTAAATAGCATCAATCCCATTTTGCTGAGGGTGAGGTTCATGAAGGTGAAGGAATTTGCCACAGGTTATACAGACAATAATTGAAGGAGCCAGGATCCCACACAGCCCTTGTGTTTCTCCATCTGTGCCTCAAGTCCTTTGTGAAAAGAGGCAAATCTGTCCTCGACTCAGTCAGGCAAGACCATCCTCTCGCCACAGCTGCCTCTGACTTCCATCTGCCTCTGATGCTCCTTTTCCCAGGCCCTTGTCTGGCCTCATCATTCCCTAGGAAGGAGAGCTGAGTAGAATTCTCACCCCTGATCAATAAAAGAACGGGTCTCTCTCTAGCAGACAGGAAGGAGATCCAAGTTTGAGTGGAAGAGAGTAGCTCACCATGGAACTCAGCACTCCCGGGGTGGGGCCTCCCGGTTCCCAGCCAGCTCTTTTCAGCCACCCTCTTCCCTCAGGGCACGGACTGAGGGGTATTAGTGAGAGAAGGCAACAGTGACAAGATGGTGACCCAGGAGAGCCTCCACAAACATTGACAGGCCTTGCAGGGGCTTCCCAGGGTGTGGTCTGGATACCACTAGTGATTTTAGGTGATTTGGGAGAAATTTTAAAAATGTTTAATATATACGTATTTATTGTAATGTGTGTTAAGAAACATGTAACCCATTAAATTTGTAATTACACGGATATTACTGACAACGTTCCTGTCAAAATTAACTGACAAAAAAAAAAAAGAAAAGAAAGGGAAGCCATTTAAAGCAAAATATGAAGGAAATAACAGTACAAGCAGGACTTTGATATGGTAAACATGGTGAGGATGGCCCGGGTGTGCCCCTGCGGGCGCAGTGGGAATGGATGGACAGCGTGCTTTGTACAAAGGGTCGGGGTGAAAGGGAAGGCTTATGTGAGAGTATTTTTGTATGAAGCACCTCTTTAAATAAGAATTACTGCTGCTGTAAGAAATCCACTGTCTTGGAATAATGGCCAGGAATGGTGTAGCACAGCCTCTACCTCCCCAGGACTACAGTAAGGTCCAGCTGAGGAAAGAGACTAGCAGCTTCTCCAACCCTTTCAAGCCCAACAAGCCAGAGCCTCAGCTACTGTTACAAATTTTCCCCATGTCTCAGGGCAGGTCCTAGAGGAGGTCAAAGAGCCTGGCTCCAGCTGTCCAGGGACAGGACTTCTTCAGTCTCACTGGCCCCTGCTCCTGCCTAGAGCACAGGTGGACTTCGCTCAGAGTGGTAACTGCCTAAAAGGGCACACAGGTATCTATGGGGCAAACCCCATGTACTCTCACTTTACAGCTTTATTTGTCATTTGAGACTCAGAACTCCCTGGGGAATGGTTGATCTGAGAAACTGGGATGGGGGAAGGATGTGTGGACAGTATAATGGGCTAGCAGTCACTCTCTGAGAATGAAATGGGGCTGCATCCAGTTGTTAGTTATGAGAGTTGCTATCTCTAAAGTGTCCCAAGAGAACACCCCTAATCCATTCAAGGTGACCTGGGGGTACCAGGGGGAGGGGAGCAGTTGGTGCTTCACTTCAGGGAGACCCGAGTCGATTGTGAATGGAACTGCGGAAACTTAAACTGATTATATTGTATGGGGTTCTAGTGGAAGAAAGTGCTTAGAACTGGGATAGTGGGCCGGGCGCGGTGGCTCACGCCTGTAATCCCAGCTCTCAGGGAGGCAGAGGCAGGAGGATAGCTTGAGCCCAGGAGTTCGAGACCTGCCTGGGTAATATAGCAAGACCCCGTTCTCCACAAAAAGGAAAAAAAAAAAAAAAGACAAAAAAAAAAAGAACTGGGATAGTGCATATGAGGCAGCCGTGAAGGTGTACTTAGGGAGGCGGTTTGGCATTGTGTCTTCAGCGTGACGTGGGGGACGAATGCCCATGTTACTGGTGGAGGGTGTCCAGGTTCTTGGGGTCTGGAACAAAGAATTGGATAAAACACACAAATAAAGCGAGGAAGGAAGGAAGGGGTTTATTGAAAATGAAAGCACACTCCACAGAGTGGGAGCGGGCCAAGCATGGGGGCTCAAGGGCCCTGTTACAGAATTTTTGGGAGTTTAAATACCCTCTAGAGGATTGCGTCGGTTACTTGGTGTACGCCCTATGTACATGAAGAAGATGAAGCAAAGTTACAAAGTCATTTACTTGGCGTACATCCTATGGAGAGGATATTTCCTGTCATAGCTGAAGTGTGAATTGGTCTTAGGTTCCCTGCCTCCAGACCCTGTTTTCCTGCCTCACCCAGATCTATAATTTGGAGATGAGCTTCGGAGGCAGTAACAACCACAATCACAATCATAGCATCAATGACTAACATTAATTGAATACTGACTACCAGGCACTATTTTAAAAGCATTTAATCCTGGCTGGCATGGTGGCTCACACCTGTAATCCCAGCACTTTGGGAGGCTAAGGCGAGAGGATCTCTTGAACTCACAAGTTTGAGAACAGCCTGGGCAACATGGTGAGACCTTGTCTTTACTAAAAATAAAAAATTAGTTGGTTGCAGTGTTGCACGCCTGTGGTCCCAGTTACCTGGGAGACTGAGGCAGGACAATCGCTTAAGCCCAGGAGTTCAAGGCTACAGTGAGCCACAATAGCACCACTGCATTCTAGCCTGGGTAATAGAGCAAGAGTCTGTCTCAAAAAAAAAAAAAAAAAAAAAAAAGGCATTTAATCCTTAAAATGACCCTAGGAGGTAGGCACTAATATTACCTTCATTCTACAGATGAGGAAATGGAGGCAGGGAGAGTTTAAGTGACCGACCCAAAGCCACATTTGGACAGGGCAAATGGAGTTATCTGGGATTCACAGCTGCATGAACTGCCATGAAGACCATTCAAATGAAACCCACACTTAAGCTCATGGTCATCAAGCTGTCCCCAAAGGCAATGCTGGTTACCAATGAGTCAAATGGGGTTCAAATCTTGGTTCTGTCCCAATTAAGGTTCTTAATTGCTTTATGCCCCAGCCCCTCATCTTTAAAATGGGGATAAGAACACCTGCCCTGCATGAGTATGAAGATGAAATGAGAGGATGTATTCAAAGCACATAGCAGAGTGTGTGGCGTGTGGGAAGCCTCAAGATTACTCATGGCTACTAATCAGTTAGTTTCCCCTGCAGGTAAGTTTTGGGAAGCCGGATAACAACAATGGCCCCTGCCCCGTTTCCTGAGGGCTTCCCAAGGGCTGCGCAGCTTTGAGTTCATCCTTTCATTTGCAAGGCAGGCAGTGTTATCATCCTAATTCAAAACACTTGAATTATGGTTTATGCATTTGTTTCTTGTGAGTTTAACCGTATTTCCCCAGAGGCAAATCTCTTCCAGGTTTAGAAACCAAATAGCACCTCCAAGCCTGCAAAGCTGAAGCCCAGTTCCCCAGGGGTCCATGGGAGTGCTCAGCTGGCTCCCCCAGACACCAGCCACCTGACACACGAAGCCACCTGTATAGGCTGCCACAGGATATATCTGGGACACCCTGAAGCTGCTAATCCTAACATCAACACTGTGTTTTTCCTTGAAGGATTTCCTTTCCTTTAACAAAACTGGTATTGAATAATGGTAACTAACCGTTAACACTGATGCCTGTTTCATGTGTGGCCTTCTAGGTATTTTCACATGTATCTATATATACTTTTATAAAAGCAAAATGGGATTCTATTTTATGCATTGTTCTTGCTTGCTTTTTTCTGTTTTTTTCTCTTCTCTTCTCTTCTTGTCTTTTCTTTCTTTTATTTATGTTTTTTTTAGAGACAAGATCTTACTCGGATGCTTAGGCTGGAGTGCAATGGCACAATCACGGCTCACTGCAGCTTCAACCTCCTCCCTCAAAGCCATCTTTCCAGTTCATCTTCCCAAGTAGCTGGGATACAGACGCACACCACCACATGCAGCAAATTTTTTTTTTCAGGACGGAGTCTTGCTCTGTCACCCAGGCTGAAGTACAGCGGCACGATCTCGGCTCACTGCAACCTCCACCTCCCGGGTTCAAGTGATTCTCCTGCCTCAGCCTCCCGAGTAGCTAGATTACAGGCGCCCGCCACCACACTTGGCTAATTTTTGTATTTTTAGTAGAGATGGGATTTCACCATGTTGGCCAGGCTGGTCTCAAACTCCTGACCTCAGGTGATCTGCCCACCTCGGCCTCCCAAACTGCGGGGATTACAGATGTGAGTCACCGCACCTGGCCGTGAACTTTTTTTTTTTTAAATGTTTTTAGAGATGGGGTCTTTCTTTTTTTTTTTTTTTTTTTTTTTTTTTTTGTTTGTTTTTTTTTTTTTGTTTTTTGTTTTTTTTTTTTTTGAGGCAGAGTCTCACTCTGTCGCCGGGGCTGGAGTGCAGTGGCCGGATCTCAGCTCACTGCAAGCTCCGCCTCCCGGGTTTACGCCATTCTCCTGCCTCAGCCTCCCGAGTAGCTGGGACTACAGGCGCCCGCCACTTCGCCCGGCTAGTTTTTGTATTTTTAGTAGAGACGGGGTTTCACCGTGTTAGCCAGGATGGTCTCGATCTCCCGACCTCGTGATCCGCCCGTCTCGGCCTCCCAAAGTGCTGGGATTACAGGCTTGAGCCACCGCGCCCGGCCAGAGATGGGGTCTTTCTATGTTGCCCAGGCTGGTCTTGAGCTCCTGGGCTCAAGCACTTCTCCCACCTCAGCCTCCCAAAATGCTGGGATTACAGGCATGATGTTCTTGCTTTCTCACTTAACAAATAATAGAACGCTTTCCATGTCAGAATATATGACTTTATATCATTTTTTAAAAGGCTGCATAGAATGCAGAATGATTTTTTCTTAACTGGTAATGGAAGACTGAATATTTTTCCTTTTTACTCACTTGTACTTTGTAATTCCTCAACAATAGAGATATATTAGGCTGGGCATGGTGGCTCTTGCCTGTAATCCCAGCACTTTGGGAGGCTGAGGTGGGATGATCGATCACTTGAGCCCAGGAGGTGAAGGTTGCAGTGAGCCGTGATTGTGCCACTGAACTCTAGCCTGGACAACAGAGCAAGACCCTGTCTCAAAAAAAAAAAAAAAAAAGCAAGAAAGAAAAGAAAAAAAGAAGAAAGTAGAAAAAAGATATATGACCTATGTAAAAAGAGATCATAAATGATTTTTGAAACTGGTATTGAAAGGGTAATGTAATAACACTGTAAAAGTAAACACAGTGTTTCATTTTTGTTAATAACTTTCCCATTCTTGTTCATATACAAAAACTGGAACAGATATTTGTACCTGGTTAAAACCATGCTTAAATCCTCCTTTATCGCATTGTGTCTGAAACATTTGTCAGTTTTTCCAGAGTTCTTTTAAAGGCTTGTTGAAAGGAGTGGAAGGCATGGGGTAGGGGAGGGAGCTAGGCTAGTCCACGGGCCAGTTTCCAGAACAGAGCTCTAGGGACAGACCTCTTAGCAGTCTGGTGGAGCCACTAGACCCCTTCTCAGAGTAATACTTTTAAATGCATAAAATAAAATATGTAGAATTACAAAAGAAACTAGTTACCTTGAAATACAGTTATCAAAATACAAATATGTAGTATAGCAAAAAATGTATATACTTATTTGTGCATTAAGTAACAAGGTTCTAGCAGTGGATCTAATTTCTATTTTAAACTCAAAGTAGTGACTTTTTTTTTTTTTTTGAGGCAGAGTTTTGCTCTTGTTGCCCAGGCTGGAGTGCAATGCGCCATCTCAGCTCACTGCAACCTCCGCCTGGTTCAAGTGATTCTCCTGCCTCAGCCTCTAGAGTAGCTGGGATTACAGGCATGCGCCACCATGCCCAGCTAATTTTGTATTTTCAGTAGAGACAGGGGTTCACCTTGTTGGTCAGGCTGGTCTCGAACTCCTGACTTCAGGTGATCTGCCTACTTCAGCCTCCCAAAGTGCTGGGATTATAGTCGCGAGCCACCACAGTAGTGACATTTTATGGTACCTGCAACACAATAATGTGATTTGAAAATACCTGTGATTTCTTTTAGTGAGAAGTCTCAGGTTCATTCATACAACTGTGGTCCATTGCAAACATTGGTAACTGAAGGAAATGCTACATTTCATTTGAAGTTAGTGAAGATGTGATTTTTGTCTCCACCCAAGTTCATAGACCTCCTGAAATCTACATACATCAGTGGGTTCTAGGTCAACAGAGTCCCACTCTAGAGAATTTCTACATGTATTATCCTGGGAAAGGTGAAGGGAGAAAATTATCTCCAAATCTCTTTCCCCCTTTCATTTTTTAAAAATTTCCTTTTACCCAAACCACTAGATTCTCCTTCAGCTTCCATGACTATGGAATCATTCAGAGTTAATTTTGGCGTTTCTCCCAACTCTAGCCATCTTCTCAGCCCCCAACCACTTCTACCACCTGGTCATTCTCTGCACATACATAGAAAGAAGTTCATCTTGCCAACTTCCAACTCAGCATGCTTCATATTTGCACTAGATTTAACATGCACACCCCTCCTTCCTTCCTGACAGTTACAAAGTCGTTGAACAAGTCCAGTCAGTTCTAAACGAAGGAAGCTGGATAATCCGCCTACTTATTGGAGGCTGCCTAATCCAAATAGATGTTTTTCATCAGCGAAGGTATTTTCCAGGACTCTGCAAATCCAGAGGATCAGTCTTCTTCCTTCACACAAGCATCGGCCCTGGATTCGTTTCTGAAATCACCGGCACCAATCAGGCTCTGGTTCTTGGCCCAGGCATCAGAAATCTGAAATTGTACTCGTTTCCTTCCACCAATAATTATAAGCATATTGCATTTGTGTGGCACCTTATGCTTCTCAGAAGTAATGTTCACATACAAAATACAGTTATCCCAGAGCCAGGATGTGGATACAGAGCTCCAATGTGTGTTTCATGATGCCATGACTCATTTTTTACTATTTCCATGACAACACAGGATTCCCTAAATGTAGCAAACTTATGTTCCCTTTAGCTAAACACAAAAATTTCATCCTCTCCTTTAATATTGTTTGAGTATTTACAATACTTAAAATATTGTGGCTAAAACCAAATTGGATCAATGGGGATTTAAAGAAAACTCTTCATTTGATTTTTTTTTTTTTTTTTTTTTAATTTTTTAGACCGAGTCTCACTCTGTTGCCCAGGCTGGAGTGCAGTGGTGCAATCTCGGCTCACTGCAACCTCCGCTTGCCGGGTTCAGGCAATTTTCCTCCCTCAACCTCCCCAGTACCTCGGATTACAGATGCGTGCCACAATGCCTGGCTAATTTTTTGTATTTTTAGTAGAGATGGGGTTTCACCATGTTGGCTAGGCTGGTCTCGAACTCCTGGCCTTCAGTGATCCACCCACCTCGGCCTCCCAAAGTGCTAGGATTGCAAGCATGAGCCACCCTGCCTGGTCATTTGATTTTTAATAATGACATATATGTAATTTCAATCATACAATATCCTGTAGTGATCAAGTTGTGCCAATTTGCCTGGGACTTTTCCCATTTTAAAACTTAAAACTCTGCATTCCACAAACTCCTCAGTCCCAGAAAACTATCGTCTTAGGCAAACCCTCAGTCCTGGGTAAAGCAGGATGGTTGGACATACTAGGTGTCAATGTGAGTTTCCAGTTGGATTCATTGACACAATTTTTAAAAATCCTGCTTAGGGTCAAACAACACAATGTGGGTTGATTTCGTTTTTTTGTTTTTGTTTTTTTTTTTAAGATGGAGTCTCACTCTGTCACCCAGGCTGGAGTGCAGTGGTGCGATCTGGGCCCACTGCAAGCTCTGCCTCCCAGGGTCATGCCATTCTCCTGCCTCAGCCTCCCGAGTAGCTGGGACTACAGGCGCCCACCACCATGCCTGGCTAATTTTTTTGTATTTTTAGTAGACACAGGGTTTCACCGTGTTAGCCAGGATAGTCTCGATCTCCTGACTTTGTGATCCACCTGCCTCGGCCTCCCAAAGTGCTGGGATAACAGGCGTGAGCCACCGCGCCCCGCCAACGTGGGTTGATTTCTTTATCACATCTGTGCTGCCCCACAGATATTTGGATCCTCCCCTGTCACATTTAGCCAGACACCATAATAAAATAAAATACTTATTATTTGTCTAAATGATTTTAAAAATTAAAAACATAAATTGAATGTATTTTTCTTTTTTGAAGTAGCTTGGAGAACTAACCATTATTTACAATGGAATTACTATGGAAAAATAAGTTTAAGTGCTAAAAAGTTGTAAGCAATAGAAATCAACTCACTCTAACTTAAGCAAAACTGGAATTTCTCAGAAAAATATGGAGTAGCTCACAGAATCCAAGGAAAATGTGAAGAAGCAAGCTTTGAAATAGACAGGAACCAGGAGAGCTCCTGGGACCTAAGTAGCAGGAATAAACTTTATCTGTAAAGGTCCAGATAGTAAATATTTTAGGTTTTATATGACAGACGATCTCTCGTATAATTACTCAGCTTTGTCATTGTAGCACAAAAGCAGCCATAGACCATACATAAACAAATGATTGTGACTGTGTTCTGATAAAACTTTATTTACAAAAAGAGCCAGAGGGCCAGAGTTCATCCACAGCTATAGTTCAACGACTTCACTTTAGGGTATTTCCTTTGGCGTGGATTTTCTCTGTTTTCAGTCCTCACATTACTTGGCTCAATTCAAACTCAAGGGAGAGAGCATTTGTGTGTGTGTGTGCGTGTGTGTGTGTGTGTGTGTGTGTGATTTTTAAAAAATATCTTAAATGTTTTTTAAAATTTCTGTGGGTACATAATAGGTATATATATTTATGGGGTATTTGTTTTTTTGTTTGTTTGCTTGTTTGTTTGGTTTTGAGGCAGAGTCTCACTCTGTCACCCAGGCTGGAGTGCAATGGCGTGATCTCGGCTCATTGCAACCTCTGCCTTCCAGTAGCTGGGATTACAAGCATGCGCCACCACACCCAGCTAATTTTTGTATTTTTAGTACAGACAGGGTTTCACCATGTTGGCCAGGCTGGTCTCAAACTCTTGACCTCAGGTAATCCACCCGCCTTGGCCTCCCAAAGTGCTGGAATTACTAGCATGAGCCACGGAGCCTGGCCACATGTGATATTTTGGTACAGGCACGCAATGCATAAAAATCACATCATGAAAAATGGGGTATCTATCCCCTCAAGCACTTATCTTTTGTGTTACAGACAATCCAATTATATCCTTTTAGTTATTTTAAAATGTACCAATAAATTATTATTGACTACAGTCACCCTGTTGTGCTATCAGATAGGCCTTATTCATTCTTTCTTACTATTTTTTGTACCTATTAACCATCCCCACCTCCCGCAAGCACCCCATTACCCTTCCCAGCCTCTGGTAACCTTCCTTCTACTCTCTACCTCCATGGGTTTGACTGTTTTGATTTTTAGATCCCACAAATAAGTGAGAATATGTGATGTTTGTCTTTTCGTGCCTGGCTTATTTCACTTAACATAATAATTTCTGGGAGGGGGGGAGCGCAGTGGCTCATGCCTGTAATCCCAGCACTTTGGGAGGCTGAGGTGGGCAGATCACCTGAGGTCAAGAGACCAGCCTGGCCAACATGTTGAAACCTGTCTCTACTAAAAATACAAAAATTAGCCAGATGCAGTGGCGCTAGCCTGTTGTCCCAGCTACTCGGGATGCTGAGGCTGGAAAATCACTTGAACTTGGGAGGTGGAGGTTGCAGCGAGCCGAGATCCAGCCACTGCACTCCAGCTCTCTCACTCCAGTGACTGAGAGAGACTCTGTCTCAAACAAAACAAAACAAAACAAAACAAAACAAAACAAAACAAAACAAAACAAAACGAAAACAAAAACATAATAATTTCCAGTTCTATCCATGTTGTTGCAAATGACTGAATCTCATTCTTTTTTATGGCTGAGTAGTACTCCATTGTGTATAAATACCACATATTCCTTATCCATTCATCTGTTGACGGACATTTAGGTTGTTTCCAAATCTTAGCTGTTGTGAACAGTGCTGCAAGAAACCTGGGAGTGCAGATATACCGATTTCCTTTGTTTTGGATGTATACCAAGTGGTAGGATTGCTGGATCACATGGTAGCTGTATTTTTAGTTTTTTGAGGAACCTCCAAACTGTTCTCCATGGTGGTTGTACTAATTTACATTCCCACCATCAAGGGAGAGAGCATTTGATTGGCAGAAAGAACTTGGGTCGCTCAATGACTCTTTGGCCAGGGGAGGGTGGGATCCCATGACTGGCCAGATTTTCTCTAATCTAGGATTTGCTTTCCCAAACCAAAATCAAGGTTAGTCACCAGAAGAAGAGGGAATGGATGCAAGTGAAGCTGAAACATAGATGTTTACCACATCGTCTTCTGACTTTCTTCCTCATCTTGTTAGTTTCTGTCTACCACTTTATTCTCTAGGGAAGAAGTCAAAGCTGGTACTAGCATTAGAATACAGCGCTCTTTCAACTGAGACTAAGTGAGCCTTGTATGCCAGGACTCGATTTCTCCTGGTTTGGTAACTATTGACCTGTAAAGAGTGTTAGCCAAATGATTAAGACCATCATCAAATTTAGTCTTTTATTTTACAGAGGAGTAGAAATGGAGGACTGGAGACAATATGGGGTCCCTGTATTACCACCTACAAGGTGGCAAGTGGTGGTCTAGGAGTTAGGATTCGGTGCTCTTACTGCCACAGCCCGGTCCTGGTCAGGGAAACCTTTCTTTGGCTCTGCCCAGCAAGCTGCCCAGCGCCTTCACACCTTCCCCTTTGGCCAACAGGGTCGCTTGCTTCTCTGGCGCCCCAGCCACAACCCCCAGCAGCCTCCACATGTGGCCCTAACACTACATGTCTCTGTGAGTGACATGCGCTCCCTGAAATTATGCAGGAAGGCCCTTGGGAGAAGTGGCTCACTTGGGGTTACAGAGTTAGTTCATGAAAAGGATGGGATGAGAACTTTGTTTTCTAAGTTTCAGACCAGGCCTCTCTCCGTTGCATCATTAAATTAAACCTAATTATAAGCCCAAGGCTTGACTTCTCCAACCACCAGGACCTGGCACTTTTGTCCTTGTGGATTCAGAGTCTGCTACATACCTCGGCAGAGTAGGCACTGCTTCAGTGGTAGGATTTGAGACTTGCCTAACACACTACCTCCTCGGCGATATGTCCTCAACTAGGCTATTACAGTGCCTAAATGATTCATGATTATAATCATTCACGAGTGAGGAAGTGAGTGAGGAAGACAATTGCTCTTCTACATTCCAGCAAGTGAGTCCTGGGGAGACTGCTTTGTGTGTGTGTGTGTGTGTGTGTGTGTTTAACTCTAGAAGCAAAGTGTTTCAATCTCCAACGTCCTGGAGTCACTCTGCCTTGTTTTTTTGTCTAGCCCTATTTTGACCCCCACCCCCACTCCTCCTCTCCCAGCGTCCCCTCCTGCCCCCCCCCCACTTCTTGGGGATGGGGCTTTTGATCTTGGCTCAGGTGGAAACCAGAGGAAATCCTAGATTAGGCTCTGATGGCCAAAGAATGTCTCCCATTTGGGGGGAGGGGCACACAATTGGAATGAGATAAGAGCATGGATTTTAAATTTATGAAAAAACTTACATATTGTGATATTTCTGTAAAAGTTGAGTTAATCGATGTAGGAACTGAGTAGTATGATTTTGATAGAGGAAAACAAACACAGATTCTTTTTTTCCCCCAAAACAGAGTTTCACTCTTGTTGCCCAGGCTGGAGTGCAACAGCGTGATCTCGGTTCGCTGCAACCTCCACCTCCCAGGTTCAAGTAATTCTTCTGCCTCAGCCTCTCAAGTAGCTGGGATTACAGGCGTGCGTCACCACACCCGGCTAATTTTGTATTTTTAGTAGAGATGGGGTTTCTCCATGTTTCTTAGGCTGGTCTTGAACTCCCGACCTCAGATGATCTGACTGCCTCGGCCTCCCAAAGTGCTGGGATTAGAGGTGTGAACCACCACGCCAGGCCACAAACACAGATTCTTAACCATTGCACATGACGATAGGGTTTACGGTGACTAAACATCTTGATTTGCTCAGGACTTGGGACTTTCAGTGATAAAATAGGGAAGTCTGAGAAAATGGGGATCAACTGGTCACCCTAGGGGTAAATCATAATAACGACAATAATAATTTACTATGTGTTAAGCACTGTTTTAAGCATTTTACATTCATTTACTTCCTAATCAACACAATGAGAGAGGTTCTAGATTTATTTCTGTTTTATAAATGAGGAACCTGAGGATCAGATAAGACAAGTAACCCACCCAAGGTCACACAGTCCTGGAGAGTAGAGGTGAGATTGCAACCCAGGTCAGTCTCACACTCCAATCCATGTTTTTAAACATCATGATAATCTTTTTCCTTGAAATGCATATGAAAGCAAACATATACTGGGACTGGCCTCTCAATGATTGCTGTATTGAATTGGGTGACTCTGGACAAGCCATATCTATGACTACTCCCCAAACTGCAAAGAGGTTTAGAAAATTCTTTATTATTATTTGTTTACACATCATGCATAATCATTCTTATAGATAAAATAGAATGTTCAGAAATAGACACAAATACAAGTAGGAATTTTACTATTTGATAAAAACAGAACTTCAAGTAAGTGGGGGAAAGGTGAATTGTTCAATAAATGTTACTGGGACATTTAGGTAGTCAGCTGGAATAAAAATAAAACTGGATGCCTATTTATATTTTACACTAAAATAAATTCCAAATGGAGCAAAGGTTTACTTCTGAGAATTTACAGCTGGTTAATACTAGAAGGAAGCATGGGAGAAGATCTTTCTGAGTATGATATAAAATGCAGAAGCCATTAAAAAACTGATAAATTCAACTACATTAAAAAATAATCTGCATGGCAAAACCAACAAAGTCAAAAAGACAAAACAGTCCGGACTCGGTGGCCCACACCTGTAATCCCAGCGCTTTGGGAGGCCGAGGCAGGTGGATCACGAGGTCAGGAGTTCAAGACCAGCCTGGCCAAGATGGTGGAAACCCCATCTCTACTAAAAATACAAAAGTTAGCTGGGTGTGGTGATAGGTGCCTGTAATCCCAGCTACTCGGGAGGCTGAGGCAGATAATTGCTTGAACCCAAGGGGCGGAGCTTGTGGTGAGCGGAGATCGTGCCACTGCATTCCAGCTTGGGTAACAGAGTGAGACTCCATCTCAAAACAAACAAACAAAAAAAGATAAAACAAACTGGGGGAAATATTTTCAAAGCTCACAAACCAAGAACTAATTTCCTTAATAGGTTAAGCATTGACACAAATCATAAGAAAAAGACTAATCATAAAAAGTCTAACACCACAACAAAGAAATAACCGCCTCTGTGAACAGTCAATTCACGGAAGAAACTCTTAGCCATTTGAAAAGATGTCCAGCTCCACTGATAATAAAAGAAATGAAAATTCAGACTATAAGGCTGGGTGTGGTGCCTCATGCCTGTAATCGCAGCACTTTGGGAGGACATGATGGGAGGATTGCTTGAGCTAAGGATTTGGAGACCAGCCTGGGCAACAGTGAGACCTTGTCTCTACAAAAAGTAGAACACCTAACCGGGCATGGTGGTGTGTGACTGTAGTCCCAGCTACTTGGGAGGCTGAGGTGAAAGGATCACTTGAGCCTGGGAGATCAAGGCTGCAATGAGCCATGATCATGCCATTGTACTCCACCCTGGGTGACAGAGTGAGAACCCATCTAAAAAAAGAAAAAGAAAAAAGAAAAGAAAAAGGAAGAAAGAAAGAAAATTAAGACTACAATAGATCAGTGTCCCACCCATTAGATTGGCAAAGATAAAAAAAGTTGATAATTCTTTATTGGTGGGGGTGTAAATTGGTACAATTTCTTTAGAGAGTAATTGACAATATCTATCACAATTTAAAACAAATTATAATCTTTGACTTGACAATCCCACAGAAACACTCAGGCATGTAGAAAAATGATCTACAACAACTTTGTTGCAGCATTTTTGGTAATTGGAAGCAATCTATACATCCATCAAAAGGAACTGGTTAAATAAATTGTGTTATGTCTATATAGTAGAGTGGAGCATTATGCAGCCATGGGAAAGAATGAGGAGACACTGTCTGCTGGGATAGGGAATTATCTCCAAGATATATTGTTAAGAAAACAAAATACAAAACAATGTGAAATGTATGATACCATTTGTGTGTGTGTGTCCTGAAGGAAGGCGCTCTGGAGGCTGAGGTGGGAGGATCACTTGAGCCTGGGAGGTTGAAGCTCCAGTGAGCTATGATTATGCCTTTGCACTCCAACCTGGGTGATAGAGCAATTCCCTGTCTCAAAAAATAATAAAAAAGGCCGGACGCGGTGGCTCAAGCCTGTAATCCCAGCACTTTGGGAGGCCGAGACGGGCGGATCACGAGGTCAGGAGATCGAGACCATCCTGGCTAACATTATGAAACCCCGTCTCTACTAAAAAATACAAAAAACTAGCCGGGCGACCTGGCGGGCGCCTGTAGTCCCAGCTGCTTGGGAGGCTGAGGCAGGAGAATGGCGTAAACCCAGGAGGCGGAGCTTGCAGTGAGCTGAGACCCGGCCACTGCACTCCAGCCTGGGCGGCAGAGCGAGACTCCGTCTCAAAAAAAAAAAAAAAAAATAATAATAATAATAATAAAAAAGATGCACAAACCAGTAACAGTGGTACCTATAGGGAAGAGAGCTAGAGACTTATTTTTGTATTTTTTAAAATTTGTAATATGTTAATGCTCTACTCTAATCAAACAATTGATAAACAAACAAATAAACAGAAAATTTAAATGTAAGTGAGATACAGGACTGGCATGGTGGATGTGAAACCTATACACTTGCAAAGGGCCCTGCTCTGGGCTTAATGCTCTGATGTTGCCATCTTGAAATTCTTAATGACTTTTGAACACGGCATCCTTCACTTTCATCTTGCACTGGATCCTGTAAATTATTTAGCCAGTTCTAGAGAGACCCTTGGTTTATAGGTGCTGTCCTGATTTAAAAGGAGACACTTGTGGAGCTCAAACACGTTTTCATTTTCTTGTGCCATTAATGACTACAATTAAAAAATAAGTAAGTAAATATTTGCAATTGCAGTGCAAGCAAGCAAAATCATCTCTATTTGCCTCATCAGTAAAAGCCACACATTTGCTGGCAGGAATATCAAATGATGAGTTGTACCCTGCCCACACTGCAACAGCTACTTATAACTCTCCAAAAACTACCTGACATTTCAGCTTTCTGTGAAAGGAAGCTCTGCACAATAAAAATCTTATGTGGTGGCTGGGTGCAGTGGCTCAATCCTGTAATCCCAGCACTTTGGGAGGCCAAGGCAGGCAGATCACCTGAGGTCAGGAGTTCCAGACCAGCCTGGGTGACATGATGAAACCCCATCTCTACTTAAAAAAAAAAAAAAATTAGCAGATGTGGTAGTGTGCACCTATAATCCCAGCTATTTGGGTGGCTGAGGCACAAGAAAGGCTTAAACCTGGGAGGTAGAGGATGCAGTGAGCTGAGATTGTGCCAGTGCACTCCAGCCTGGGCAACAGAGAGAGACTCTGTCTCAAAAAAAAAAAAAAAAATCTTATGTGGTTTCTGCCTGCCTGCTAATTAGACTAAACAAAATCCCGTTCCCATTAAAACATACATACATGAGATATTTTGCTTTTTGAAAGGCTGTTATGATAACTTTGGGAGGCAAACACACACAGCAGCCATAGCTCCCTCCTACCTGGCCAAGGTTGCCTTGGTCTGCCCATCTCAGGTCCAAATAATTCTTTCACTCTGGGCAGTTGCAGCTAACGATGCTTATCCTCAACTGAACAGATTGCAAATATATTTTATTATATAACTAAAATAAGTGCTCAAAACACCACAGCAAAGTGAACAAAGTCAACACTCAAAGGATAAGGAGGTAAGAAAGATACAGTTTACACAACACTGATGCACATTTCTTGTGCATTTCTCAGCTGTAAAAGTGTAAAACACTTCCTGCTTCACAAAACCATGCTATGGATTGCGCGAGATAATGGCTGTGAGCATGCTTTGTACATTGCTAATTTCTAAGGTGGCATCATCTATATTATGTGAGGATATTAATTTGAGTGGGTATTTGTGTTTAAACTGCTGGTGCTGTCCTGAATGGACGGGAACAGTCACATTTAGAAAAAACAAACACTTTTTTTTTCTAAGTTAAAAAAGTAGGCCGGGCGCGGTGGCTGAAGCCTGTAATCCCAGCCCTTTGGGAGGCCGAGACGGGCGGATCACGAGGTCGGGAGATCAAGACCATCCTGGCTAACATGGTGAAACCCCGTCTCTACTAAAAATACAAAAAACTAGCCGGGCGACCTGGCAGGCGCCTGTAGTCCCAGCTACTCGGGAGGCTGAGGCAGGAGAATGGCGTGAACCCGGGAGGCGGAGCTTGCAGTGAGCTGAGATCCGGCCACTGCACTCCAGCCCGGGCGACAGAGCAAGACTCCGTCTCAAAAAAAAAAAAAAAAAAAAAAAAAAGTAATATAGGGCCTCACATTGTAAAATAAACAAACAGCCCAGAAAGACACAGGGTGAAAAATGAAAGTCCCCTTTCACCTTCTGCTACAAATCAAAACAAAACATATGAATAATTGAAAGTAAAACCATTAGAACACTATGAGACGCCTCACAACCCCCTGCACCTGCTCCCCCCATAAACCTTAAGGAATGTCATTGTTTCTCATGGGATAAGATCCTTACCACTGAAACCTTTGCAGAAGCAGAGATGCCTCTAACTCCTAATCCTGCTTCATTAAATTAGTTAACCAATACCATCTGCTTACCAGCCATTGAGAATATTAACAAGCAGTCATTTAAATTGATTTTTTAAAAGACAGGATCTTGCTCTGTCGCCTAGGCTGGAGTATAGCGGCATGATCATGGCTCACTGCAACCTTAAATTCCTGGGCTCAAGTGATCCTCCTGCCTCAGCGTCCGAAGTAGCTGTGATATGGTTCGGCTGTCCCCCCACCCAAAATCTCATCCTGAATCGTAATCCCCATAATCCCCACGTGTCAAGGGAGGGACCAGGTGGAAGTAATTGCGTCATGGGGCTGTTTTTCTCCATGCTGTTCTCATGACAGTGAGTTCTCATGAGCTCTGATGGTTTCATAAGGGGCTCTTTCCCCCGCTTCACTCAGCACTTCTTCCTTCTGCCTTGCAAAGAAGGTGCCTTGCTTCCTCTTTGCCTTCTGCCATGATTGTAAAGTCCCTGAGTCCTCCTCAGCCATGCTGAAATGTGAGTCAATTAAACCTCTTTCCTTTATAACTTACCCAGTCTTGGGCAGTTCTTTATAGCAGTATGAAAATGGACTAATACACTGGGATTACAGACATGAGCCACTGTGCCCAGCTAATTTTTTTATTTTTTGTAATGATGTGGTCTTGCTATGTTGTCCAGGCTGCAAGCAGTCATTTAAAAAAAAGAAGGCTTTGGGTCTGGCATGATGGCTCACGCCTGTAATCCCATCATTTCGGGAGGCTGAGGCAGGAGGATTGCTTGAGCCCAGGAGTTTGAGACAAGCCTGGACAACATTGTGAGACCTTGTCTCTACAAAAAAATAAAAAAATTAGCTGGGCATGGTGGCATGTGCCTGTAGTCCCAGCTACTTGGGAGGCTGAGGTGGGAGATCCCTTGAGCCTGGAAAGTTGAGGCTACAGTGAGCTGTGATTGTGCCGCTGCATGCCAACCTGGGTGAGAGAGAGAGGAAAAAAAAGTAGACATTGCCATTAGTATAATTCTGGGTGGATTACTGGTTATACTGTTAAGGCATAAAGTCTTGGGGAGCAGACAGTATATAACCCTAATCACTAAAGGAAGGAGTAATCTCAAGTCACCTGCTATATTTTTAAAAAGCGCTTTACATGTATCACTTCTTCAATTTTCACAAAGACCCTACTAGGGAGGTAGCACTATCAGTACTTCAGAGATGAAGGATCAGAGGCACAGAGAGGCTCAATTGCCTGTCACACACTGGAAGTGGCAATCAGTCCTTTAAAACCCATGTGGTAGATGCTCCCCAAGCAGAGCTTGTGGAAAGCATAAACAGCTCCCATCACAGAAGGCTAATGTTTCTCCAAGACCACCTGCATCAAAATCCCCAGGGACTTAAAACTGCAGACTCCTGGACCTTATCACCAACCTGTGGAATCAGTAGCGGGGGACCCAGGAATCCACACTTGATTTTCTTTTTTTTACTTTGTATATTGTGGTAAAATACACACAACGTAAAAATTTACCATTTTAATTATTTCCTGGGTGCAATTCAGTGGCATTAAGTACATTCACATCACTGCAAAGACATTATCACCATCTATTGCCAGGATGTTTTCATCTTCCCAAACGAAAACTCTGTACTGTTAAGCAATAACTCCTCATTGCCTTGTCTTCCAGCCCTTAGTAATCATTATTCTACTTTTCTTCTTTATGAATTTGCTTCAAATTCATAGGTACCTCAAAAACAAGAATCATGGGATTGGCATTGTGGTTTATGCCTGCAATCCCAACACTTTGGGAGCTGAGGTGGAAAGATCATTTGAGGCCAGGAGTTTAAGACCAGCCTGGGCAACATAACAAGACCCCCTTTCCCTACCCCCTCAAAAAAATTATCTGAGCATGGTGGCATGTGCCTATAGTCCTAGCTACTTTAGAGGCTGAGGCAGGAGGATCACTTGAGCTCAGGAGTTAGAGGCTGCAGTAAGCCACAATCCTGCCACTACACTCCAGCCTGAATACAGAGCAAGATCTTATCTCTAAAAAAACACACACACAGAAATTTAAAAATAAAAAAGTAGAATCATGCAATATTTGTCCTGTTGAGTCTGGCTGATTTCACCTAGCATAATATTTTCAGAGTTCATTCATATTGTAGCACGCATTGGAATTCCATTCCTTTTTAAGGCTTAATAATATTCCATTGTATGCAAATACCAGATTCTGCTTATCCAGATGTTGGTAGACATTGGGCTTCTTCTACCTTTTGGCTATTGTAAACAATGCTGCTATGAATATAGATATACAAATATCTGTTCAAGTCCCTCCTTTCAATGCTTTTGGGTATATACCTAGAAATGGAATTGCTAGATCATATGGTAATTATATGTTTAATTGTTTGAGGAAACACCATACTGCTTTCCTCAGTGGCTGCATTATTTTACATTCCCACCAGCAATGCACAAAAGTTCAATTTCTCTATATCCTTACCAATACTTGTTATATTCTGTTTTTAAAAATATATATAATAGGCCGGGTGCGGTGGCTCAAGCCTGTAATCCCAGCACTTTGGGAGGCTGAGGCAGGCGGATCACGAGGTCAGGAGATCGAGACCATCCTGGCTAACACGGTGAAACCCCGTCTCTACTAAAAATACAAAAAATTAGCCGGGTGTGGTGGCAGGCGCCTGTAGTCCCAGCTACTCGGGAGGCTGAGGCAGGAGAATGGCGTGAACCCGGAGGGGGCAGAGCTTGCAGTGAGCCGAGATCATGCCCTGCACTCCAGCCTGGGGCACAGAGCAACACTCAGTCTCAAAAAAAAAAAAAAAAAATGTATATATATACATATATACATATATATATATATAATAGCCATTCTGATGGGTATGAAGTGGCAAAATCTGCTCTTTTGACATGAACTCCCATATTATTCTTATACTAAAATTTGAGAATTGTTACTCTTTAGCAGTCTTATCAGCAGGAAGAGGAGTGGGGAGCCTTGTCAGTCTGAGAAGCAAAGCAAAGGATTTGGCTACAAGTATCATCCATAGAAGATTGAGAAAGTTCGACATACATCCCACACCCCCATATGAAAAGCTCTTTGAAAAAAGGAATGGTCTTAAACCACCAACCTTTTGGTCTTAAACCACCAAAGTCAGTGGTCTTAAGTCTACTATTTAAGAAGCTGGTAGATAGAGAAAGTGTAACAAGCAGACTGTTTCTGATCTTGAGAGCCACTCTGAGTTGGGTCAAAGCAAGGAAAACCGTCCTTCAAACTAAAGAGTTCTCTCCACGGCAGCCTGGTCAATACTTTGAAACAACAAACATTTAAACGCACAGTCCACAAAAGAAAAAAAAAATGTTCCTTTCTGGAAATATCTGGCTAAGTTTAGTGAAGCTCTGCTACTTCAAGAGAGGTGAACTGATACCAGTTAAGACAGAGAGAAGGGAAGGAGGCAAGTGAGAGGAAGTCCATAAAAGGGTGGAACTGTGAGCCTGTGACCGTGGGTTTCTCTCCACCTGCAAGCTTCCCTAACACAGGTTTGGTGAGAAAATGTACTGGTAAGAAACTGGGGAAATGGTACCTAGGCATTCAAGTGATGAACGTGTGCCCCCTAGTGGTTGTTCTCTACAATGTTCAAGTCATTACGGATTCCCAGAAAAAGCGAGGGAATAGGCTGTGGAATGGTCAGTGCTCAGCCCTTGCTAATTCGTGACAGTTGGCTGGAATGCAGATACTTTTGAAAATATTCCCATCAACTCTATTTCTCGTGGTAATCTGGATGTTGGCAGTAGTTTCATTCGTGAAGAGTGAGAGCTGCACTTGTGTAATGCTTACATATCATACTATGTTCCTCCGTACACCACTGACAGTTAGGTTTTATTATCATTGGTGGTATTATTACTATTCTCATTTAATGGGTGAAGGAACAGGGGCTCAGAGAGATTGAGTGACTTTTCCAAGGTCACAGGCTGTTAAACCATAGTTCCTCTCAATGTGTAAGCACATAATGACATAATGGAAAAGAAATAGTAAGATTAGGCCGGGCGCGGTGGCTCAAGCCTGTAATCCCAGCACTTTGGGAGGCCGAGACGGGCGGATCACAAGGTCAGGAGATCGAGACCATCCTGGCTAACCTGGTGAAACCCCGTCTCTACTAAAAAATACAAAAAACTAGCCGGGCGAGGTGGCGGGCCCCTGTAGTCCCAGCTACTCGGGAGGCTGAGGCAGGAGAATGGCGTGAACCCGGGAGGCGGAGCTTGCAGTGAGCTGAGATCCGGCCACTGTACTCCAGCCTGGGCGACAGAGCGAGACTCCGTCTCAAAAAAAAAAAAAAAAAAAAAGAAAGAAATAGTAAGATTATTGGAAAGAAAATCCACACCACCTTACTTGAGTTCTCTGCTGTGGCAAGTGGGAAGCAGAAAATGTCTATTAGTCATTAGAAAACGACTGTGGGGCCGGCGTGGTGGCTCACGCCAGTAATCCCACTATTTTGGGAGGCTATGGTGAGAGGATCCCTTGAGGCCAGGAGTACAAGACCAGCCTGGGCAACATAGTGAGAACCTGACTGTACAAAAATAAAAAAAGCAATTAGCTAGGAATAGTGGAGCACATCTGTTGTCCCAGTTACTCGGGAGGCTGAGGTGAGAGGATCACTTGGGCTCAGGAGTTCAAGGCTGTGGTGAGCCTTGATTGGGCCACTACTGCACTCCAGCTTTGCTGACAAAGTGAGACCCTGTCTCAAAAAAAAAAAAAAAAAAAAAAAAGTAGATTTATGTTTGCCAGGAGGCTGAGGAAAGGGTGAATGGGGAGTAACTGCTAAAGAATACGGGGTTTCTTTTTGGAGTGATGGAAATATTCTGGGCCAGGCGCAGTGCTCATACCTGTAATCCCAACACTTTGGGAGGCCAAAGCGGGCAGATTGCTTGAACTCAGGAGTTCAAGACCAGCCTGGTCAAAAGAGGAAAACCTCATCTCTACAAAAAATTAGCTGGGTGTGATAGTGCATGCCTGTGGTCCCAGCTACTTGGGAGGTTGAGTTGGGAGGATCACCTGAGCGTGGGAGGCAGAGGTTGCAGTGAGCTGAGATCACGCCACTGCACTCAGCCTGGGTGACAGAGTGAGACCCTGTCTTAAAAAAAAAAAAAAAGTTAAAAAAAGAAAATATTCTGGAATTACGTAGTAGTAATGATTGTACAAGTCTGTAAATATACTAGCAATCACTGAATTTTACACAGTTTAAAAGGGTGAATATTATAGTATGTGAACTGTATCTCGAAGATGTTTAAAGACAAAAAAAGAGCTTCATAAATAATTGTATTTAAGTTACACCTCAATAAAGATAATAATAAAAGGGGAAAAGGCTTTACCAGCTTCCTCCTTGACTTTGGAAAGTTGGTCAGGAAACACCTGTTTGCCTGGAGGACGGGACAAATTCCTACAAAGCCAGAGTCTCAGCTTCTAAAGCCTCCAGTGGGGAGACCTGCAGGGACTGGGGAGAGCCCATGTGACATCTCAAGGCGCCAGACACCCTAGGTCCTTCCTAAGGGAGCACAAATAGAGACACATGAATCCATCATAACACACCTGGAGGGCTGTCATGGAACAGAGGGACTGGACTTCTGAGTGACTCCAGTGGGCAGAGATAGGACCCATGGAGGAAGTGACAACACAACACAGTCTGGTCAGTAAGAAGAAAGAGTCCTGAGGGACGGGAGCCGTCCAGATGTAGTGTGGGTCACCCCCTGTGTGAGTGCCCGACCTGGGCTGCACTCAAGCCAGGCTGCAGAACCACATCTGGGACCTTGTATATTGACGTAGTCTCCTGGCAGGGGAGTGGATGCTCCAACACAGAGATCCTCAGAGACAATGTGAAGGATGAAGGAGGAAACAAGAAGAAACTGGTGAGAAGGGAGAGTCCAGAGAGGGTGCTGGCAGAATCCGGGAGACAGACATCTCCAAGGGCATCCTCTCAGTGTGAAGATGGCTGTTTCTTAGCCTTCAGATGAAGAAGGTATAGCTGTTAGCAGAGATAGATTATACTCAAACTCTGAGGAAACATTATTCAAATTTATGTTTATTTATTTATGTATTTATTTATTTTAAATGAAGTCTCGCTCTGTCACCCAGGCTGGAGTCCAGTGGCGCATCTTGGCTCACAGCAATGTCCACCTCCCAGGTTTAAGCGATTCTTGTGCCTCAGCCCCCTGAGTAGCTGGGATTACATGCACCCACCACCACGCCCAGCTAATTTTTGTATTGTTAGCAGAGACTGGGTTTTGCCATGTTGGCCAGACTGGTTTCGAACTCCTGACCTCTGGTGATCTGCCCACCTCAGCCTCCCAAAGTGCTGGAATTATAGGTGTGAGTCATTGTACCCAGCCTCAAATTTAAGCCCTCAAATACTCTCAGGCAGTAGTAGGTAGTGATTAAGCTAAAGAGTTTGGGGTTTTGCCAGTCCTGGGTTCAAATGCTGACTCACTACTTAAAGGCTGTGTGATCTTGGGCAATGCTTTAAGATTTCTGAGCCTCCTTTTCTCTGGTTTAAAAAAAAAAAAAAAAAAAAGGAGGCTGGGTGTGGTGGCTCACTGGCTCACGCCTGTAATCCTAGCACTTTGGGAGGCCAAGGCAGGCAGATCACTTGAGGTCAGGAGTTTGAGACCAGCCTGGCCAACATGGTGAAACCCCATTTCTACTAAAAATACAAAAATTAGCTAGGCATGGTGGCAGGCACCTGTAGTCCCATCTATTTGGGAGGCTGAGGCAAGAGAATTGCTTGAACTCAGGAGGCAGAGGTTGCAGTGAGCCGAGATCATGCCACTGCACTCTAGCCTGGGCAATCCAGTCCTCTTAAAAAAAATAAATAAAAAAGGAAATAATGAAAGGACGTACCTCACAGATTTATTCCGAGGATTAAACCAAATAATGTAAATAAAGCACTTAGCCTATCACATATTAATGGTAGCTATTTCCAATTGAGCTAAACACATTTAACTATGTCTAAACTATTAGGTTATTTTTGGTAGATACAGGTCGCTCACAAACATCATGGGCTGTTGAAAGTTAGCTACTCCTCCTACAACTTCACATCACACAGGTTTTGAGTCAAATTCTGCCACTTTTTGTAGATAAAAGATACATTTTTATCAGCCAGTTCACACAAAAATGATCTGTTTTGAAAGCTGATTACAGCTGTGTCCTTCCAGGTGCTCTAAATATGCCCTGCATAAAAGGTCTACTTGAGGGGGACTCGACAATCTGGAGGCAGGATTAGGTTAACCTAAGGCTTTGGGCAACTCGACTCCCTTGGCATCATGGCTGGACACAGGACATTTCAGAATCTAGCCTCAGGTACCACCCAGAAAGGTGAAATGGATACGGCCCACCTGACTCCTTTTTCTTTTTGTAAAAGGGCAGAGAGTGACTGCAAACTATTCCAGCCAATGTGCATATCTTGGATACCACTGAGTTGTGGGGCTTTTTAAAATTTTTTTGAGGTGGAGTCTCGCTCTGTCACCCAGGCTGGAGTACAGTAGCGCCATCTCAGCTCACTGTAACCTCTGCCTCCCGGGTTCAAGCAATTCTCCTGCCTTAGCCTCCTAAGTAGCTGGGACTACAGGTGCGTGCCACCATGGCCAGCAAACTTTTTGTATTTTTAGTACAGACAGGGTTTCACTGTATTAGCCAGAATGGTCTCGGTCTCCTGACCTCATGATCTGGCCGCTTCGGCTTCCTGAAGTGTTGGATTACAGGCGTGAGCCACCGCGCCCAGACTGTTTGTTTTTGAGATAGGGCCTCGCTCTATCTCTACCTAGGCTATAGTGCAGTGATAAGACCACATCTCACTGCAGCCTTGACTTCCTGGGCTTACGTGATTCTCCCACTCCAGCCTCCTGAGTAGCTGGGAACACAAGTGTACTCCACCACGCCCAGCTAATTTTTAAATTTTTTGTAGAGCCAGGGTCTCACTATGTTGCCCAGGCTGGTCTCAAACCCCTGGGCTCAAGCAACCCTCTCACCTTGGCTTTCCAAAGTGCTGGGATTACAGGTGCGAGCTGCTGTGTCCGGTCTGGATGCCACTGATTTTTAACAGTGAGCACTCATTTCTAACTGGGCTTATTAACACACATCTTTTCCCCAGTGAATCCCTATCCAATATATTTATTATGCTCATTACAATGCTGTGGTGCTCATGGGAGACAATAAAAGTCCACGTAGTAGCAGCGAATGTTTAATTAAATGCTAGCTGATTACTTCTGTATTATATACGACCTTAGATTAAAGGGCTGACCTCCTCTAGAGCACAGTTTAAATGAACATATATTTGCTATTATACTGTAGACCACAGACATCCGAGAGCTGACTGCATTTCTCCAGTGTTTCATTTCTATTTCTTCTGAAATAGAAACTTGCTTTTAGTCAGAGCAAAACACCTAGATTCAGAGTCCATTAACATTACAGAAAGCCTCCTACGAGCCAGGCAATTTTTTAAATCCTTTAGCTCATTTACATCTCACCACAGCCGTTTGAGGTGCAGAGTATGACTTACTTTATCAATGAGGAAACTGTGGTTCAGAGAGGTTAAGTTACTTGTCCAAAGCTGTTGGATATTAGGCAGAGGAACAAGGAAAAAAAAAAAAAGAGTAAGAATCTCTCTGTAAAAGTGGTATCTCACTTTAGGTGAATATCAAAAAGGAGACTAAGTGTGGCCACCAAGCCTGCCTCCCATCTCCTGCAGAGTCTGCCCTTAGTAAGGAATGCATTTTTCCTCTCGTGTCATTTCAGTTCATCTAATTTACCTCCATTTGGGTATTAATTTCATGCTTTCGATTGACTGCAGAGAAGTATTCTGTTTTCGTGCGGTCCGGCTGAGGATCTCTAGGCCTGTTCATGCTGCCTGGGCCATGCCCAGTCCCAGACCACCCCCATCTAGAGTTACAGCGAGCCAAGGGCTAGGGTTACTGCACTTAACACTGAAAGGCCCCCTCATTTCAGCCTTTTAGAGCCAGGAGGCTCATCGCTCATCACTCATCACTTGCCAGTTGGCCGTTGTATTTGGGGCTTGCTTTATTTGTGCAAGTGCTGAAAACAAGCACTGGGTGAGGGGCCATCGAGAATGGAACAGGCTGAGCAGGGCTGGAGGATGGTTGACAGGGGAATTAGGAGAGACGACATTCCCAGGGTGTTGCGTTCATGGACACGCGTGAGGGTTTCCACGGTTGACACTGTGCTTCTGACGAAGGACCTGCATGCACTGTTCCCAAATAGGATGACTGAGGGCCTACTGTGTGCAAAGCATTTTTAAATGGGAACTTCAACACAGACCCTGTCTTTGAGGGGAGGCTTACAGTAAGAGGATAGGGCAGGTGTCCCCCAAATTTACCTCCAACACACATAATCAATCTGTTCCTCCTCCTCTCCCCTTCACATATCTCCAGTCTCCATGAAAGATAATTGCCCAAAGCTGTAGGATATTTGGCAGAAAGAAGGTAAAGAAAAAAGAATGAGAATCTCTCTGTAAATGTGTCTTTTCACTTTAGGTGAGGAAAAAAATGAGAACAAGTATGGCCACTAAGCCTGCCTCCCATCTGCAGAAAGCCTGCCCTTAGAAAGAAGATTCATTATCCTCTCATGTCACTTACCTTCTCACCTAGTCCAGGAATCAGGAAGTCATCCTGGAGTCTCCCCTCTCCTGCATCTCTTACATCTGATCAACTAGCACATCCTCCAACTATTATCTCCCTTTCTTTCCCATTTCCATGACCCTGGTTCAGTATTTCCTTGTCTCTTGCTTGGACTATTGCAATAGCTCCCCACGAGTTTCCCTGATCCAGGATCAGCCCCTTAGCCCACCCCCTTTCCACTGCAGCCAGAGTGATCTCTCTAAAGTGCACAGCTAATCACAGTAGGGGGAAATCCGCCGGCAGCTTTCCCATCAGCCACAGCATAAAGTCCAAGCTCCCCTTTCATTCCATCTCTCTTTCAGTAAGTATTTGATGAGCACGTTCTCTGTCCTAGGATCAAGTATACTATGCCAGGATCCAGAATCCAGGAGTGAGGGAAATGGACATAGTCTCTGTCCTCAGGAAGTTTTCAGTCCAGTGAGGGAAACAAAACAAGTAAACAAGGAAACATAATATCAAGTTGTGACACAAGCTGCTAAATAAAGGAACTGTGGGCTAGGATAAAGAATAACTGTGGGTATCAGAATCACAGATAGCTATGGGAGAGAGAGAAGAGAGAGAGAGCGAAAGAGAGAGAGGAGAATGAATAATAGTGGGCACCTACTTATGACCAGACACTCAGGAGGCATCTCTGAGAACTGAAGAAGGAGTAGGAGGTGGCTGGAGGAAGAATGGGCACAGCACAAAGGAGCTTGATGCATTTGAGAAGCAGAAGGCAGTCGTGCGGCTGCACAGTGATGAGCCGCAGGGAGGCGCAAAGAGTGCAGGGGAGGGGAGACAGGGTTGGACCGTGCCTTGTAGGCCATGGGGAAGCATCTGGATTGCATTGTAAGGACACGGGAAAGTCACTGAAGGCTTTTTGGGAAGTATCTGGATTGCATTGTAAGGACACGGGAAAGTCACTGAAGGCGTTTAAGCAGGCGTTCAATCTGACTTACATTCTTAGCACATCACTTTGGTGACTGCCTGAAGATTGGCTCAGAGGGACACAAGAGTAGAAGTCATATTATATGCTGAATTGAGTCCCCCAAAACTCACGTGTTAAAGTCCAAATGCCCAATACCTCAGAATGTGACTGTATTAGGAGACAGAGTCTTTAAAGAGGCAATTAAGTCAAAGTGAGGTCATTAGGGTAGGTCCTGATTCAATAGGACTAGTGTCCTCATGAGAAGAGGGGATCTGGACACAGACACACACACAGGGAAGACCACGTGAAGACACAGGGAGAAGACAGCCGTCTACAGAGTAAGGAGAGAGGTGTCGGAAAAAACCAACCCTGCTGACACTTTTGCCTTCGACATCTAGTCTCCAGATTTGTGAGGAAATCGGTTTCTGTTCTTCAAGCCACCTAGACGGTGGCACTCTTGTTACGGCAGCCCTGGCAAACGAACACCAGAGGGCTGTCCAGTTAAGAGCCCATAGCTGGGTGTGGTGGCTCACGTCTGTAATCCCAGCACTTCGGGAGGCTGAGGCAGGTGGATCACGAGGTCAGGAGTTTGAGACCAGCTTGGTAGTGAAACCCCATCTCTACTAAAACTACAAAAATTAGCCGGGCATAGCGGTGCATGCCTGTAGTCCCAGCTACTTGAAAGGCTAAGGCAGGAGAATCACTTGAACCCGGGAGGCGCAGGTTGTGGTGAGCCAAGATCACACCACTGCACTCCAGCCTGGGCAACAGAGTGAGACTTCGTATCCAAAAATAATAATAATAATAATAGTAAACAAAAAATAAGAAAAAAGAGCCTATTGAAGGGGCTGGGCTGGGGGAAAGATGAGGTGGCTCTTTCTGGAGGAGAGAAAAAGGAGATGGACTCCAGCAAGAGCGTAAAGTTCGATCTACAGAACTCTGCGATGGGCTAAGGTGAGGAGGATGGAAGGACTGAGAAAGATGCCCAGGTTTCAAACCTGTGCAAAGAGGTGATGGTGGGGACCTTCACTGAGGTGGGAGAGATGAGGGAGAAATAGGAGTGGGATGGGAAGGGAGACACCTGATCACAACCTCCATGGATTTCCATGCTTCCTATGACAACTGAGATAACTTTGGCTGCCCCCCAAAATAAATAAATTAACCCAACATAAGGGTTTAAAAAAAATTAATAGACTGTATTTTTGGGAATATTTTTAGATTCACCAAAAAATTAAGCAGAAAGTATGAGAATTCTCTTTTTAAAATCTTACATTTTCGTTTTTATTTTTGAGACAAGGTCTCAGTTCTATCACCCAAGCTGGAGTGCCATGGCATAGTCACAGCTCACTGCAGCCTCAACCTCCCAGGCTCAAGTGATCCTCCCCTCTCAGTCTTCTGAGTAGCTGGGACTGCAGGAGTGTGCCACCATATCTGACTAATTTTTTAATTTTTGTAGAGACAGGAAGCCCAATAGGATGCCCAGGCTGGCCTCGAACTCCTGGGCTCAAGAAATCCACCCACATCAGCTTCCCAAAGTGCTGGAATTACAGAAGTGAGCCACTGCACTCAGCCAAGAATTCTCACATGCCCCTCTCCTCAGCATGATTTTCCTTATTATTCCAACATAAATTTTTAAAAATTATTTTTTAATTGGCAAATAAAAATTCTGTATATTTATGGTATACAACATGATGTTTTCATATGTGTACACATTGTGCAATAGCTACATCAAGCTAATTAACAATCTATTACCTCCCATACTTATCATTTATTTGCAGGAAAAACACTTAAAATCTACCCTCTTAGCAATTTTTAAGTATACAATACATTGTTATTAACTGTCATCATCATGTTGTACAACAGGTCTCTTGAATTTATTCCTCTTGTTTAACTGAAATTTTGTAACCTTGTCTGCCCCTTCCCCTCCCACCCCCATCCCCGGTAACCACTGTTGTACTCTCAGCTTCTGAGTTTAACTTTTTAAGATTTCACATATACGTGAGATCATATAGTAGTTGTGTTTCTGTCCAACATAAGGTTTAAAGCCAAAGGAAATTGTTAGAGTCAAAACAAAACCTACATATTTCTCCCTGTTTCTCCTCAACATAGAGAGATGGCATCCATGTGGGGAAGCTTGGCAGTGATGCAGCAAGCAATGACAACTGGCCCCTACTTCCCTCTTCAACTTCCCCTACAGCTTCCCACCTCCCCTTTTACAGAACTAGATTTACTTTCCTTCACTCTGTGGCAAACACCTTCCTATTTATGCCTCAAGGCTTGGCTCAAGTGTCATCTCCCTGAAGTCTGTCCTGACCCCTCCTATTGGGCCAATAATACCCTGAGAAGCCCCCGGTTTATCACCTCCTGTCACAGAGGGAGGGAGATGTTCTTCATGAGTCTGTCCTCGCCCCTACCCACCCATGACACTTAACTCACAGGAGGGTGGGGAGCCTGGCTTATCCCTAATACTCAGCACAGTGCTCGGCTGTAGTAAACCCCCACAAATATTTTTTCAACTGAACAGAAAGTGATGGGTGCCACTAAAAAAGGAAGAAAAAAAAAAAACAAGGAAGGAAGGAAGAAAATGCTCTGGGAATTTAGGACCTCAGAAACTCAAAGGCAGTTGGCAAGACCACCTGCTAATTGCAGATCGCAGCCTACCCGGGAAAAGGAGTCATGTGGCTTATTGCAGGAGAAGGTACTTAGAGGCTGAAAGCTGCTAGCAACAGGAGCAGCTGTTTGCGGTGAGCTGTTGTCTAACATGTCAGTGAGTGAGGCCCTGGGTATGTGCAAGTGCTAAAGGGAAAACAGATCATCATCTGTGCGGATGGCCCAAATCCCTGACCCTCCATTAGCGTGACCTATTGTGTGAATGTAATTTGACATGTAATCTATAGACTTTTGGGTTGAATTTGATTTTGTCTACCTGGTAAATGAGTGTTGGTTCAATGATCTATCTTCTCCCTGGAGGTAGTAAATTTCATTTAAGAGGTAACTGGGTCTTATTAAGCTGCGTGAATTCTTGTAGCTCCTACAGAAGAGGATATTACATATCCCTTGTCATATATTTGCTGTGTTCAACAAATAGGTTCTGCTGGAGGTTTTGCCATGAACTGGCTGTGTGACTTTGGAGAAATCATGTCACTTCTCTAGACCTCCAGCAGGTGGGTAAGGTGCAGGGACAGCCTGGAAACAAAGCAAAGAGCCTTGAAAATTTCCTTCCACGTTCTGTGATCTGAAACCTTCCTTGCTGCTGGTGTCCAGAACAGGATTGATGCTCATCAGATGAGGGCCTCCCTGTGGGCTTCCTTCCTTTCTACAGGCATGTACCACGGTTTATTGTATAAACCGTGGTGGGGGAGCTATTCCTTACAAAGATCACTGATGCACAGAAAAGAGCACTTATAGTTTATATACAAATAGAAGAGCCAGTTAATATAGCTGCTATTTTTTATTGGAGAAGTATGACTGGTTCAAGTTGTCTAATTTTAAAATATAAATAATAGAATGTATAAAGCTATTGAATATTCTTTAATTCCATTTTTTTTTTTTTGAGAGGGAGTTTCACTCTTGTTGCCCAGGCTGGAGTGCAATGGCGCGATCTCCACCTCCAGGGTTCAAGTGATTCTCCTGCCTCAACCTCCTGAGTAGCTGGGATTAATGGCATGCACCACCATGCCCTGCGAATTTTTTGTGTTTAGTAGAGGTGGGGTTTCACCATGTTGGTCAGGCTGGTCTCGAACTCCTGACCTCAGGTGATCCACCTGCCTTGGCCTCTCAAAGTACTGGGATTACAGACGTGCGCCACTGCTTTAATTCCATATTATAAAGTCAGTTAGTGAGTTGGAGGAGAGTGGCACCAACGAGCTGCACATAATAAAAAAATTTAAAAATAGGCCGGGCGCGGCGGCTCATGCCTGTAATCCCAGCACTTTGGGAGGCCAAGGTGGGTGGATCACTTGAGGCCAGGAGTTTGTGACCAGCCTGGCCAATATGGCAAAACCCCATCTTTACTAAAAATACAAAAATTAGCTGGGTGTGTTGGTGTGCGCCTGTAATACCAGCTACTTGGAAGGCTGAGGCAGGAGAATTGCTTGAACCCAGGAGGCGGAGGTTGCAGTGAGCTGAGATCGTGCCACTCACTCCAGTCTGGGCAACAGAGCAAGACTCTGTCTCAAAAAATAAATAAATAAAATAAAGTCAGTTAGTTAGTGGATAAAAGGAGAGGGAGGGAAGAAAGAGGGAATGGAAAAGGAGAGAGAGGAATGACAAGCAGAGGATTTCAGAGGAATACGGATACACAGAAAGAAAAGGGAGTGAAGTGAAGACAGGGAGGAGAGACGGGGAGAGGAAAATAGGGGAGCAGAGAGAAGTGGAAGGAGAAAGAGATTAATATCAGGGAGATAGAAAACAACAGAGTCTAAAATGCCCTGACAAGGTTGGGCATGGTGGTTCACGCCTGTAGTCCTGGCACTTTGGGAGGCTGAGGCAGGAGGATTGCCCGAGCACAGGACTTCAAGACCAGCCTGGGCAACATGGTGAAACCCTGTCTCCACAAAAGATACAAAAATTAGTTGGACATGGTGGTGCACTGCATTCGGTCACTATTTCATCTACTTTCAGAGAATGTGCAATCACTGTGGGCTGTGCTGGCTGGAAAAGACTTCATCATTAAGAGGCACTTGACTTGAAGTTAGGAGGAGTTTTGGAAGAACTGAGAGGTTTCTCCAGGAATGAGCATGGTTAATAAAGGGGTGGGGGGAGTATGATGGTAAGAAGATTGTGTAGATCATAAAAAAAAAATAGGAAACTTGGTTGACGAGGCACAGTAATAGGAGTTCATTAGTGGCCTGGAGTGTATATTTGATCCTATGCACAGCAAGGAGCCATAGTGTGGTTGAAAAAAGTGTAGGTACCTTTGAGTAAGAGTCATTGGGGAAAATAAGTCAGTGCCTATATGAGGACTGGGTTTATCAACAATACACTCACACCAAGGGGGCACGTTAGGAAGCCATTACAGTAAAGTGCTTAGGCTTTAAAATCAGACCTTGATTTGAACCCTGGTTCTGTCACTCTAGAGCTGGGTGTCATTGAACAAGGCTCAAATTCTCAAAGTTTGATTTCTTAATCCATAACATGAGGATAATGGCACTTACTTTTCAGAATGGTTCTAGTATGAAATGGGTCAGGGTGAAAGCCCAGTACCTGAAAAGCATTATGTACTCAGTCAGCGTTACTCCTCCCTTTCCTTCTGCTTTAAGTGAAGGCACACTCTTGGGGAAATCATTTGTTGACTGATTGGTTCAACAAGCAAACAAAGGGAAGAAAACAAGGACAGGTGATGCCATGGGCCAAAGCCGAGATGTGAGTACTTTTGGGGAGGGGTGATGAACTTGAGATGACAGTGGGGTGCACAAGTAGAATTATCCTGTAGGCATTTGGAAATATGACATTAGAGGGAAACCAGGCTAAAGCTGTAGATTCTGGGGCCCTTAGCATAAAAGTGATAGTTGACACTGTACAATGACTAGCTTTAGGATCGAAAGAGTGTTGAAAAGCCACTGAGCCTTGGAAGGTTCTCTTAAGTAGGGCTGGAGGAGGAAGACTGAGGAGCTATGCCTTGTGCAAGGAAATAATCAGGCAAGCACATGGTATCAAAACTATGAGAAGGCTTTCCGGGAAAAAGTCATTATGCCAGATGTTAAAGAGAAGTAATAAAGGACAACCCTGAAGAGAAGCCACTGGACCAATGCTGACCTCAAAGAGTGAGTCTCAGATAATTCCAGTGAGTGGCAGGACAATGACTCCTCAGGAGTGCTGGAGAGTGGGCACAGGTACCTGGGAAGAGTTGAGCCAGAGGACCACAAAGGCAACTTCCAACCAGGCATCAGTGTCCACCACCTAGAAGGCAAACAGCAGTTAGGCTGGGAGAAAGGGAAGGAGCTGGTGAAAAAATAGGTAGAAACTGACAGAAAGGGGGAAGAAAGATATTTAAGAAAGAGGCGCCAGTGTTAAGAGAAGGTAATATGGAGAGATGGCTACATGTTTGAGAAAGAATGGAAGAGAATATTAGACTGCAGGGTGGTAGGACCTCAGAACTCAAAATTTAGAAGAATTATTTCTTTTTCTTTTTCTTTTCTTTCCTTCTTCTCCTCTTCCCCCCTCCCTCCTCCCCCTCCTCCCTCTCCTTCCCTCCTCCCCCTCCTCCTCACCCTCCTCCTCCCCTTCCTCCTCCTCGAGACAGGATCTTACTCTGTCATCCAGTGGCACCATCTCAGGTTACTATAGCCTCAAGCTCCCCAGGCTCAGGTGATCCTCTCACCTCAGTCTGCCTAGTATCTGGGACTACTGGTGTGCACCATCATTTCTGGCTCATTTTTGTATTTTTTGTAGAGACAGGGTTTGGCCATGTTGCCCAGGCTGGTCTCAAACTCCTGGGCTCAAGCAATCCTCCCACCTCGGCCTCCCAAAGTGTTGGTATTACAGGTGTGAGCCACCATGCCTGGTCTCAGAAGCATTATTTCTAGAAATAGGAAAGAAACTTTTATCTAGACTTTAAAAGGAAGTATTACTTGTGGAGAGAAGAATGGTACTTACTCCTCTGAAGACTAAGGAATAAAAACTTAATTTGAGGAGAGCCTCCCAGTTGGCCCCTTACTTCTCAGAAGAGTGGGGGAGGATGGATAGATGTGTTTAAAGGCTTAGGAAGGGGGGCCCTTCTTTGGGGAACACAGCAGAACAGCCCAGGCACAGAAGAAACAGGGGAGCTAGAGAACATCTACTGAGGAATGGCCAGGAGGCTGAGGACAGTCAAAGAAACCGAGGTTATTTTACTGGGAGAAGAGAGGGGTCTACACAGTATTCAATGGTTGACTTTAAATATGTGAAGAGTTGACATGCAGAAGTAGATATCTGTGAAAACAGAAGTTGCCAGTGATGGAAATTGCAGGAAGGCAGAGTCCATGTGAACAGAATTTTTTCACACTTATTGAGTAGAGAGGTGAGTGGTTCTCCCATGGGTAGTGTCCAGGAGATATGGGACAGTGCCTTGCTTAGGATGCTGCAGGCAGAAATGGGCATCAGAAAAGAGTTAGACTTTGGTGATTATTAGGTGAGTATGGCTGAATCTATAGGCATGTAACAAATTTAGTTTAAAGACTCTCAGGGCTGGAAGGGGCCCGAAAGGTGATGTAATGTAATTATCCTTTCACTCTTGAGCCCCCTCTGTGAGAGGCTCACCAAGTGATCAAGGATTGTAAAATATAGCCATGTAGCCATGGGGCAATGGGTTTCTAGTTACTCCTTATCTGGTTTGAGAACAAATCTGCGCACCTCCCAGATAATTCACTCTCAGGATGGCCCCAGTGAAACTTTCAAGATAACCCTTCTCAATGAACCAGGAAATAGGTATGAAATATTGATGAATCTTGCAAATAATTTTGAGTTGCTCATCACTTTTTTTTTATTACTTGTAACCCTCAAGTTAAAAAAGAAATTCTGGGTTATTATTCATATTTCAAAGTAATCCTTCCCTTTACAAAATAATTCAGCTCAGGATACTTTTAAAGAACAAATTCCAGTGATGAGTTTAAAATGTACTCAGTTTTTCTCCCTATCCATGGCAAAAAGCTCTTTGCACGCAACTTTGCAAGAACTCATTGTGTCACACAAAGTGAATTTCACTGGTATTTTAACATAACAAATGCTTTGCTTAATTTCCAACACATAGGTGGTTAATGGTCAGCCTAGGTCCATCCAAAAGGAGGTGTAGCATAGGGCATCTAATTTCATCCAGAATTTCAAGATCTGCACTAGTCAGTTTACCCAGAGGAGAGAAGTAGAAAACAGAAATGTTCTTAGTCGCACTGGGTGAAAAGTCCTGTTGAGGTTACTGCTACTGTTTGCTTGCTGTGGCCTTTGGGGGGAGTGATTTAACCTCTCTGAGCCTCAGTTTCTTCATGT
This sequence comes from Rhinopithecus roxellana, assembly GCF_007565055.1. Taxonomy (NCBI): domain Eukaryota; kingdom Metazoa; phylum Chordata; class Mammalia; order Primates; family Cercopithecidae; genus Rhinopithecus; species Rhinopithecus roxellana. Next base: position 73,824,345 of record NC_044559.1, read on the forward strand.
GTAAATAAGGAATCCTCACATGGCTATTCTGAGGATTAAAGAGAATGTCTACAAAGCAACACACAGACACACACAAGCACACACACACAGACACACACAGACACCCACACACACAGTCTGACACATAGTAAGAAATCTCCCTGCTGCCTCCACAGGGCGGACTTTGCTTTACTTCCCAGCAAGCACATCCAAGGGTTGTTTTTTGTTTTTGTTTCATTTTTGTTTTTGTTTTGAGACAGAGTTTCTCTGGGTCACCCAGGCAGATTGCAGTGGCGCAGTCTCGGCTCACTGCAACCTCCTCCTCCTGGGTTCAAGCGATTCTTCTGCCCCAGCCTCCCAAGTAGCTGGGACTACAGGCCTGTGCCACCATGCCTGGCTAATTTTTTTCTTCTTTTCTTTTTGGTATTTTTAGAAGAGATGGGGTTTCACCATGTTGGCCAGGCTGGCCTCGAACTCCTGACCTCAAATGATCCTCCCAAGTCGGCCTCCCAAAATGCTGAGATTACAGGTGTGAGCCACTGTGCCTGTTTTGTTTTTGAGACAATCTCACCCTGTCACCCCAGCTGGAGTGCAGTGGCGAGACCAAAGCTCACTGCAGCCTCGACCTCCTGGGCTCAATTAATCCTCCTGTCTCAGCTTGCCTAGTAGCTGGGACTACAGGTATGCACCACTGCACCCAGCTAGTTTGTTTCTTTTTTAAAAAATTTTTAGTAGAGACAATATCTCACTGTGTTGCTCAGGCTGCTCTCAAATACCTGACCTCCAGTGATCCTCCCACCTCAGCCTCCCAAAGCACTGAGATTATAGATGTGAGCCATCGTGTCTAGCCCCAAGGATTGCTAATGCTGTTTGACACATGGCAGAGCCAAGCCACAAACTAAAACTGCGGCCAGAATAAAACCTGGCTTCTCTACCCTGGTTGCAGCCTGCCAAGCAAGCTCACCATCTCCTCTGGTGAGGCATTCTAATAAGTAGCAGTAAAAGAAAAAGGGACACTGATTTTGAGATGGCATAAAGTTACAAGAGCTATGGGAGATGGATAAACTCCAAACAGACAGCCTCTCCCTCAAGTCCTACTGATGCCCTAGGTCTAGTTCCGAAGGGAGAAAGCTGATTAAGTGGGAGGTCTGACTGCAAGGTGGGGTCATGAAAAGAGTGGACTTTAGACTCACACAGCCTCTCTCAGCTTCCAAGAAACCCCCAACCACCACCATCATCATCTTCTTCACTAGGTTAAGTGGCAGTTTCACAATCTTACATAAAAGTGAACAAAAGCCTCTTTTAACTACATGCTCACCAGAATGGCTAAAATGAAAGATAAGTGAAATAAAAATACTAAGTATTGGGGACCATGTGGTGCTAACACTGGTAGAAGTGTAAATTGGTCTAACCAACTGTAGAAAACTGCTTGGCAGAACCTATTAAGGCTAATATTTGTATCTATGACAGCAATTGCACTCCTAGGCATATACTGAATAGAAATTTGTATTATGGTCACCAAAAGAAAAGCTAGAACTGTGCTGTCCAATAGAGTAGCCCTAGCCATATTAGCTATTTACATTTAAATTAATTACAATTTTAGATTATTAAAAATTCAGTTCCTCAGTCACACCTGTCACATTTCAAGTGCTCAAAAGTCACATGTCACTAATGGCTACCATGTTGGATGGCACGGATATAGAACATTATCATCGCAGGAAGTTCTATTGGACACTGTTCCAGCATATCGTAGTGGTGCTATTCACAACAGCCTAAAACTAGAAACAATCCAAATACCTATAAACAGCAGAAAGGATACATTGATTGTGGTATATTCACACCGTGGAACACTCTAAAATAACTGAAATGAACGACCTACAACTACACGCAGCCATATGGATAAATCTTACGAACGAATGAAGCAGGTGCACAAGAGTGCAATCTATATGATTCCATTTAGATAATGTTCCCAAACAGGCAAAACTAACCTGTGCTGTTAGAAGCCAGGACAGTGGTTACCCTTAGTGGCTCCAGGGAGCAGCGACAAGAAGGGAGCATGGGGGTACTTTCCAGGGACTGATAATGTTCTGTTTCTTCATGTGGGTGTTGGTAGCATAGAAGGGTTCCGTTTATAAAGATAGAGCAAGCCGAAGCTTGGGGTTTTCTGTATGTATCTCCCATTCCAATAAGAAGTTTACTGATTACGCCTTTGGAAAACCTCAGCTGTTATTAATCTGTTCCTTACAATCTAGGTGGAGTGGGGTGGGGGCATATTTTCAACAAAGCTAACGTGCTTTAGAGATCAGTGCCCCCTCCCCCTGACGCCTCCCCAGGACTCCCTGCAGAGACCTCCCCATGTCCCCTAAGCCCCACCCAGGACGTCCTACCTCCGCGATCTTCAGGACTGCTGGCTCTTGCAGTTTGGGCTCTCACCCGCAGAGTCGGCTAGGCTCTCCCGGGGCTCGCCGGGGCACTCCCGGCCCAGCTGGCTCTGACCGCCCCGGGCCCGCCTGGGAAGCAGTGGCCGGCCCCCGGGCGCCCCGCCCCGTGGCACCTGCGCTGCCTCTGGCAGTTCGAAAGGATCCTTTTCTCTCGCGCGGGGCCAGACTGAGGCTGAGCACTGAACTCTCTCCAGTCGCGGACAAATCACAGTCCTTCCAGGGCTCGGGCCCCTGGAGTTGGGAGGAGGCGCCCGGGAAGTCCCCACTGGCGTCCTGAACCAAAAAGCGAGGAACTGGGCGGCTGCGACTGGGGCCTTGGACCTCCCGGTCTCCCGCACGCGCCAGTCTCCAGGAAAGCGCCCGCCCACCCGGCCCCACCCTGGCAGAGGCGCGGCCCCAAGTCACCCGGGCAGTGCCCGCGGGCCCGGGAGACGCCCCGCCGAGAGGCTCCGGGTTTCCCCTCCTTACCCTTTCCTTCCTGCAGCGGTGGGCTAGAGAGGACTCGTGCCTCCCCCAGGAAACGTCCTTCCACCTTCCCCTTCTGTGGAATGTCCCAGATGCAGCCGAAGTCAAAGCCCTGCAGACCCCGCCGGGCGCTACCTGTCCCAGGTTTACCCGCAATGGCTCTGCCAGATCTCCGTGGTGACGCGCGACCGCAGAGCTGGGGTTTTCGGTCCTTGTGCTGTCCAGGTCCCCCCCCCCCCCGCCCCGCCCCTATCCCCACTCCCTCACCCCGAGGAGCTGGGAGTGCCTCGAGGGCGGAATAGCGTCCTAGACATCTTCCTGGAAGGTCAACGCAATATCCTAGGTATTGAGCTTGATCATCTTATTTAACTTCCAAAGCCAAAATGATTGATACATGAAGATTTACTATATAAACATTCACTGAGTTGTATACTTAACTATTTGCATGTTTTACTGTAGGAACAACAACAGAAAAAGGTGCTACAAGCATACCCATTTTATAGAGGAAGAAACTGAGGTTCAGGGCACTTCTAACTTACTCAAGGTTTCCACTGCTGGTTGTGCCGAGAATAGAATGGACTCAGTCTGACTTCAGAGTTCATCCTCTTAACTCCTCAAGATCAGGCTCTGCAGGAAAATAGGTTTTAGCCATCTAAAACCTATCCCACTTCTTCCACCAGTGGTGCCAACCCACCCTGAGCTTAGTGGGTGGGGAGGGGTTACACACTCATCCAAGGGAACCCAAGAGGGTTGAACCTGAAGTGACCTCTGGTATCATATGGTTCACCCTTCTCTCCACCATAGATCTCAAAAACCACAGCCCAGAGGAACAACTTACTTGGCCTGTTCCAAGTCTAATGGGTAGATTTTGATTCCTCCTGGCTCACAGGACAATTTAATGAAGCAGCAGTTCATCCTGTCAGGGGGAACTTTTCCCCTGGAGAGGGAGCCCAAGGAAGAGGTAGCTGCGTTGGTCAAGGGTTTTCAACCTCTGATGGAGGAACCCCAACAATGAGCAGTAGGGAAATCCTCCAATGAAATGATGGGAGCTATTTATACCTGGAAACTGCAGGCTCCGGAGCAGGGTACGCAGCAGGCTGGTCTAGGCTGGCTTCAAGTATCTCAAGACACGCAAACTTGCGGAATCCAATCCACAGAACCAGTTCTGTTTCCTCTATGAGGATCACAAGCCACTTTTCCAGAACAAGAGGCAATGCAGAGTGAAGGAAGACCAACACAGGGCAAGAGGAAGCCCAGCAAGGAAAGTGGGTGTGTGGTGCTGGGAGCACTGAGAGGCCAAGGCCCAGCAGGATAGGGGACTGAATTGGAGGCAAAGTAGCTGCTTACTTAGGAAGCCCCCAGTGGAGCAAGCGCAGCTATTCCTAGAGACTTCAGTTCCTAGAGTGAAGGTGCTAAAATTGCACCTGGGGAGTGAGCTTTCACAGGGTGCTGGCCCAGGTCTTGTTGACTTTCCATTCCCTGCACCTAGTGAATGTAGGGGAAGTCGAATTGGGTCCCAGATGCGGGTCCTGGGTTTCTTACACATCCTAGTTTTCCCCAGGCCCCAAACTTTGTGTCCCGGGGACAAGGTCTTTACCAAGATCTTAGCCTTCTATCCTAGGTATTGAGCTGTAGGATGAGGTGCAACATTGTGGGGAGGGATGTCCTTAGGCAGTATCACAGGGTACAGAAGAGGTGGGACCTTCTGCTGGGTTGGAAATGGGTTCCAGCCAAGTGTCCTGACTAGGCCCAGGGAAGCCAAGATTCCAGTTCCACTTTTCCCTCCAGGCCAGCAGCCAAGGCCACAGCTCAACAGCACCTGGGCAATTCAGGCAGCAGGAACCAGGGAAGAGGTGCTGAAGGAGCCCACAGGGCATCTCACAGCCCTCCTGGCCCCATGAGCTCCTACTGTGGTACCTGTCCCAGAGGGAAAAGATGCCAACCTGGCCCTCCACATGTCTCCTGTGGAGGGAGAGAGACAAATAAATCTTTGCATGACACCATGTTATGATATTGGAAAGTACCTAAGACTCTGATGGCACAAATGTGAGAGTGATTACCTCCACTTAGGTGGTTCAGGAAGGAAGCTTGGCCTTGAAGGAGAGGCAAAAGTTCACCAGAAAAATGGGGGTGGAAGGGCATTCCAGTTGGACAGGAGGGCATGTGCAGAGACATGGAGGCTGAGATAGCAAAGCACTGTTGGAATGACTCCCTTTTGTCATTCAGGCATTGATTTAAATGTAATCTCAATAGGCTTTCCCCACCGCCTACTTGAAAAGACCTCCACTCCCAGCGTTTGGTTCTATTTCCTTTTTAGAATTCATCTACTGTTTTTGCATTTGTTTATTGTCTCACCCTCCCTCCACCCACACCTGCACACCTGAAAATAAAATCCACCAGTCTAGGGACACTTTTTTTTTTTCACCGTTCTCAGCAACTCAACAGTACAAGTGAATACATAGTAGGTGTTCAGTATACCTAGTTGAATGGATGAATGAATGAATGAATGAATGAGTCTGCAGCCGCAGGCTGTGAGAAGCAAGTAAGGAGCCAAGAATTCCCTCTCCAGCCCTTCGCCTAAGCAATCCATGGGAAGGTAATGGCTCCAGAAGAGGGATCGAGGTAGGGAAGGGGATTGGGGCATCACAGTGGTGGGAGGCTGTGTCCCAGTTTGGGGGTGGCGTGAAAGAGGAGGGACGCCGCTGCGAGTTGCTGCGAGACCTGCAGTCTAGTGCACTGGCTCATGCTTGGCTCCGGGGTCTTTCTGCCGCCTAAGAGGCGAGGGAAGGGAAGGTCTTCGCCCCCCAAGTGCCGCTTCTCTAGCCTCCCGCTAGGCCCTTTCGGATGTGTCCAAGTCGCATCCTGGGCGGTCAGAGGGCTTCAGAGGGCTCCCTTGCCTGCCTGCCTGCCTCCCTCCCTCCCCTCCTTTTTCTTCCTCCTCCTCGCGTCTCTCCAGCTCCCCAGCCGGTCGGCCCCGCCACAGCCTAGCAGCCCCACCCCCTCCTGTAAGGGTGAAATTGCTAAACTTGTAGCAATAATGACCCAGCATTCAGGCCGCCGACTCCCGCTGAACGTCTCAGCGCCCCGGCCGGCCTGGCCTAATCAGCGCTCCCCTCCCTGCTGCCCGCCCAGCCCCCGTCCCTCTGGCCGCCCCCTCCCCCAGCTCACAAAAAGTGGGGAACAAAACCCCCGCACATTTCTCCGTCCCTCTGTTGAGCAGACTGCTGCACAAAGCCCCCGCTCTGAGAAGCAATGGGGAGCTCGGGGGGGACGTCAATCCGACGCGCTGGGGTTTTTGTTCGCGCAGGGGACCTCGCCTTCCTACCACACCTTTTGTTCGGGACTCCAATAAAAAGCTATTCTTTCCGCACCTTCCCGGCCCGGAGCCGCCTTTCAGCTAGACCCGGCCCCACAATGGCGCGGCGCTCTGAGGCCTCCCCATTCACCCGCCTTGGCACGCTCACAATCGGCCGTGTGGCAGCACAGGCCTCGCACAGGCATTCTCCGCAAGTGACAAGGAGCCGCATAAAGCCGGGGCCGCCGGGGGAGAAGGGAGGGCGGCCAAGGGGGAGAGCTCGGCCGCGGCGGGGCGCAGCGCAGCACCCCCAGGCGCGTTGGTAGCCCTGGCTGCAGCCGGGGAAGAGGCTGCTTTCGCGCCGCCAACAGCTGGGCCTGGGGACGAGGCTTCCTTTTCCCTGGCAACCCTCGAGGTGGGGCAGATTACAAGACTTGACCGAACGCAGGTCTGTACAGCTAGTCCAAGCATCTGGGTAAAACTTAGAGGGAACTGCAAAGCCAGGGACTTCAAATGGCCCTGAGCCTTCGACCTGTCCAGCCCGCAAGAGTAAACAGAAATTAATGAACAAAGCCACGAAGAGACCAGACTTACAGCCTGGGGCCTGGCTCATGGGAGACCAGGCCTGCAATCGCCCACAGAGGATGGCTTTCCCCCTCGCACCTTTTCCTCCCCTTCCGGCCCTATTTAAAGGATTCCTCTCCACTCTTGGGGGCTAAACAAATTCTGTAGCCGGCCAACGATCTGAAAATATTGCACCTTGTTTATTGACTCCTGTAGTGTGTGGCAGCGGGTGTGTACACGGCGTGTGGTTAAAGTTATATAGATAGATAGATAACATATGCTGAATACAGAATACGAAACAGAAAGGAAACCCGGTAACACCTCCGGTGGGCCACCAGGTCTCGAGTTTGTTCAGCCTCCCCCCACCCCCAACTTTTGATCTCATTCGGCTGGTCTTCCTCGAAGAATCCTGCGTCCCCCGACAATCCGGAGATCTGGACCGAGGTATCTGCTGCGGAGGGGACACAACTGGGAAACGAAATCGACTGTGCTATGGCGCTCCAGGCCCGCAAAGGGGGCAGAGAATCGGTAGGGCCTGGAATTTCTCAAGCCACGACTCCCATTTTTCTCTCCTTCATGCTTTTAATTTGTTATGTCCTTGGGCTCCCCGCCAATGCTTCGCGGAGGCCGCGGAAAGGCAGAGGGAGAGAAGCCCTTCTCACTTTGGAAGAACCAAGCGCGGCCAGGGTCCTAGCCTCCTGCACTCCCCTCGCTGCCAGGATCCGGGCCATCGTCGCCTCCAGCGCCCAGCCGGCGTTTCTGCCTCAGAGACAGTCCTGGCGACCGGACCCAGTCATCCTCCTTGCCCCTGAGCCCCCTTCCCCAGGCCTCGAGTGAGCTGCGATCCGAAGCCCTGAGGAGCGAGACGTATATATATATTTTTTAACGAGGGGACCTGACCTTTAGGTCAGGCCCTTCTCGAGCTTCAGTCCCGCGGCGCCAGGCTTCGCTGGGTGCCTGCCGCGTGACCCGCCCCGTCCCTACCAGGCCCGGATGCCCTGCAAGGTGCCCTGAGCGCACGCGGCCCCGGCTGCAGCACCCTGGTGCAACGGCTGTGCGCCGCCGCCGCTGCCGAAGCCTCCTAGGTTGCTCACGTTCACAAAGGGACCGCCTCCGGCCGCGCTGCAGGCGGGCTGCATGGCAGTGGTCGCCGCGGAGGTCCCGCCGCCGCCGCCGCCGCCGCCGCCCGCCGGGTACGCACAGCCATAGCTGCCGCTGTAGGCCGCGGCGGCCGCGGCGGCAGCAGCGGCTGCGGCGGCGGCCGCGGCCGAGTTCCCATAGCCATAGGCGGGGAAGCTGTTGTAGGAGTAGGCGCTGGCACCCACGCTGTAGGGCGCGCCGTAGGCCTGCGCGCTGGGCGTGACGCACGGCTTGCCGTCCCGCACCAGCACTGGGACCGCCACGCGGCGGGGCGGCGGCGGGGGCGCGTGTGCGCCCAGCTCCAGAGACTTGTCCTGCCGCTGTCTCTTGCACTTGTACCTGCGATTCTGGAACCAGATTTTCACCTGCGTGGACGTGAGCTTCAGGCTGCTGGCGAGGTGCTCGCGCTCGGGTGCCGACAGGTACCGCTGCTGCTTGAACCTGCGTTCCAGCTCGAAGACCTGGGCTTGCGAGAAAAGGACCCGGGGCTTCCGGCGGCTGCGTGGTTTTGGCCTCTCGCTCTCCTCCGCTGCCTTGCAGTCTCCCGCCGCCTCTAGAGACTTCTTCAGCTGGCAGCTTTCTGCGGAAGAAGCAAACAACAGCGTCCTTAGCTGTTCCCAGCCGCACCGCGGCTCCTGTCCTGGAGCACCGTGACCCCTTTTGGTGGCTGAGCAGAGCGTGCGGTAGTAAATGGCTGGACTTTGGGGAACGTTTGTGGCTCCTGGCGCTGTGGGACCCTGCGACAGCCTCAGTACCGAAAGAACGCCCTTAGCAGGCGGAGGCGCGTTTCCTGGAGAGGGGTAGTTAGTGCGTGTTTATTTGGATCTTGAGCATCTGCGAGAGAAGAGATTACTCTGTATTAAATGTGCGGCTCGACGTGCTAATGACTATTTTCAGGATGAAGGTTTGCAGCTACATAATAACTACAGTATTTGCAAACTCGTTTGCCTTCTACTCCACCAAGGATAACTGAAGGTGTGAGGCGGGTTGGTATGAGTGGGCCGGTGGGCATGGGTTGAGCGAAAATCTGTTCCGAGTGTAACGCTTGTGCATGGCCCAGGGACGTGTGTGTGTGGCTTATAAAAGACTACATGCAAATGTGATGACAATGTCCCTGTGCCCTCTGAAAATGAAGTTTGATTGACTAGTTATAGACAGTTTCATGCCGATTTTAGGCTCTGGAAACTATGAGAGCATAGGCCTTGGCCTCTGCAACATCAAACCGCCTCTTGGGGAAAGACTGAGATTCTGTCCTCTTAAATACACTTCCTTGGGGACTTTATTTGATTATCCCATCTCCCTATCAATTTACTTCCCGTCCGATGTGAGCAGCCAAGATCTCGGACTCAAGTTCGGCGCGTTTTCTATTCGGCCCGCAGCCTGGGACACAAAGCAAAACGTTACGGATTTTCAAAAAAGGCCGGCGCCTTAGGGATGTGAGAGCTATGGTCGCGCGGAATAGACAGTGTTCCCATGCACTTTCCGATCATCTCCTCTCTCTCTACCGGGTGCCACGGGTTCAAGGACGCTGAGTTCCAAGCAGAGAAGGGAGGAAACCACCCAACTGGCCTCCACCAAAGTTCCTGCCCCCTGCGGATAAGAGAGACACAGGCTGCTTGGGCTGTCTTTTCTGAAAAGAAGGGGTGGCTGCCCTGGGCTAAGAGAACTCATCTCACCCTAGAGGGAAAACGAAAAAGGTCCAGGCTCCTGCCCTTTTTGGGAGAAGAACCTTTTGGTGGGGTGGAGGAAGGGAAGAGCAAAAATACTGCCAGTTATGAGGACCCAGGCTCTGAGCCCACGTCGCCTCTCAGCATCAGGGCAGTAGTAACCACCTTCCCTTCCCTCATTTCCCCCTTTGGGGAGGAGTAGTTGTCAGGGTCACCTCGTCCTTGTCTCTCCGCCCCATCTCCCTCGCAGGTACCTGCGCTTTGTGGCGCTGTTCGCGACCAGGGCGGAGGCATGGCCCCAGCCAAAGGGTAAAGGGGTGGGCAGCCGCTCTGGCAAGGTTTGTGGGCTGTTTGTGTGTGCTCTGCCATTGCTCCAGGTGTGCGGGTGCGTTTTCTTTCCCCCTCTACTCACTTTGGCTCCGGTCCCTCACGACCTCGGGCTCCTCTTCGTGTTCCTTGGGGCCGCTGCACGAGTCTCGCAGGACCGTGTGGACATAGCCCTGGGGACACAACCCTGAATCCCCGTGGCCGTCGGCTGCGGCTAGTGAGTTCAAATAGGACAATTTATCGCCCTCTTCTTCCTCGTCCTCCTCCCCTCCGTCAGAAAATTGCGTCCCCTCAGCTGCGGCCAGCATGCAGGGCGCAGAGTGGAAGTGGTGCTCCAAGTCCGCCTGCAAGTGCGCACCATGGAAGTGCTGCTGCTGCTGCTCCAGATTCAAAATGTCTTTGACTGAGAAAGGGGTGGAGGTGACCGGGCTTGGTAACATCATCAGGGCCACTTAATTGTCTAGTCCAAATAATAAATCCCGGCGGGGGCGGGGAGGCAGCGCGGCGGCTCCAGCTCTCCTCCTGGACTCCGCCGCTGCTGCAGAGTCGGGCTTTTGACAGACGCGGTCCTACTCCAGTCTAAATCGCCTCCATTGGCCGGGACCTGGGGGTCTGGGTTTTGTTACAGCCACTGCAGGGACTGGGGCCGGGGCTCCGAAGCCTCTGTCCGGGAGACTTGCGTCACGTCGGGGGGCGGGGCCGGCGCCCCAGCCTCCCTCCCCATAGGTTCCGGCTCATGTGGGCCACGCCCCCTGCTCTCGCCGAGTGGGATGTTGCGGCTCTACCAGAAATAGACAAGGACTAGTATAGAGTCCTGAAGTCCGAGACGCTGCGGGCGAGGCTGCACTGATCCGGTTCCTGAACCATTGATTCCCGCGTGGCTGCACCTTCCCGACCTAGGCCAGTTCTGGGAGGCTTGCTGTCCACGAACAACGCCAGGGAAGGATGCCCCAGGGGTGTGCTTTTTTCAGCTGCTGCGCGGGGCAGGAAAACTTCCTGGCGGGTAAATACCGGGCGCTGGATCCACGAGGAGACACGGAGTGTTTTATCTGTCTATGGGTGGGCGACATGTCCGTTTTCAACTTGTTGCCGTTTCTCAAGCTTTCTCTCCGCTTGAAACATGTTTCTGACCCTTAGCCTCCGCGAGTGGAAAATGTTCTCCGAGGAAGAGCTCCTAGATCGTCTAGCCGGAAGTCCCCTCTTTCAGCCTCTGAACTTGCAGCTTGTGTTAGCAAGACACGCGTGTCACTTATCACTTCCCACTTAATTCTATAGCTGTAGTTGCCTGCCTGGTCGCCCCAGTTAGATTGTAAGCTCCATGAGGGCAGGGTCCTGGGGTTGCTTTTGCCCTTGTATCCCTGGCAGCAGGTGCACAGAGCAGTATGTGAAAGGAAGATAGAGTTATGACTAAACTTTGGTATTCGACAGCTCTTGCTTGGCCTTGTCAGTGTGTGATCTTGGGCATTTCTAAGTTTGTTTCCTCGTCTATAAACGAAGGCAGTAATACCTTTTTTGGTTGTTGCTAGGGTTGAATGAAGCAAAACACGCCAGAATCTTAGTGCAGGGCCTCACGCATGTTACGCGCTCAGTACCTGTCAACTACTGCTTTTCTGTATGGGAGGTCAAGCAGTATTTGTTGACTGCATTGGTGGTGCGTGGCTGGAGTGTGGCACACACTGGGTGGCTTCTTACGGTTTTGAGAGCAGGATCTGTCCTCACAAGGGAGGTGACCCAGCCTTGGCGGCCTTCTTTTCCGCCTATTGAAATCAGGAGCCTGAATGTAGGCCTTGCCTCTCCGACAGGCTTTTACTTTTTCTCTACCTACACGCCTTCTGTACCTTCATGAGGCCCTGGTTGTTTTCTGGGGGAGTGTATGCGTCCCCCACAGATTCTGGAAACTCCGCGCTGGTAGGGACCATCTTCTTCCACAACAGGCATTTGCTCTCTACCAGGCCTAGCCCAGTGAGGAGCAGCGGGCGCTGCTTTGAGGGCCGTAGAAAAAACCGTGTGCAGCGCTGGCCTTAAAAATTAGGGAACAGTTCCAGCTCAACCGTGGCTCTCCTCATCCGGCCTCAGCCACTCCAAGCAATTTTTTGGCAGTCAGGATGGCGGAGCTGGAAGAGACCCATCTCACCTGGAAGGGGCGGGTGAAAGGTGCAGGGACGGTGGACATTGCCTCCGAGCAGCATAAGACACCGGCTGGGAATGGGTACGAGGGTGGAGGGCTGCTACGCGCGTCCCGCAACGGCGACAGGAGTGGGTGCTCAAGGTTGAAGGGAGAAAGAACAGCCTGTCGGGAGGGGGGAGAGGCGGGGCTCTGCAGAAGGGAGCGGAAATGTTGTGGAGAGGCAGCCCCTGGGTCCGCCGGGGGAGCTGGGATGCCACGCGGGCCACGTGCGCCCAGCAGTACTTAGGTGGCGGCTGCCCGCAGGCAGTGGGGAGAGACCCTCTGTGGGCAGGGTCTTGCGCCGGAACCGCCATTCCTCAGCCACAGGGGCGCCCGGTGTCTTTCTGTTTTAAATCCTGAAACTATTGACGCCCCAGGCGCAGACCGGTGTCTACAAACCAGGCGGTGAGTCTGCAGAGGGAGGAATGTGCCTGGTTTTGCTGTGGATCCCGAGCGCTCGGGTGCAAAGATCCCGAGGTGGGGGGCGGAGGGGTGCACGGCACTGCCGGGTGGAGGACCTTGAGTGTGTGTGCATAACGGTGGCCGCCGAGCATACAAGCAGGAAGCTGAGCTCCAGCCTCACTTCCCCAACCCACCTCCGGGGCAAAACTGTCTCAGGGGAAATGTTTCTGCTCTCTTCTAGTCCGCAGTTTTCTTCTCCTCTGGTGATTTCATGATTCTGGAAAAAGAAAAGGAGAAAGGCTATCGAAACAATCTCTCTCCCCAGTTTCCAACCGAAGTCTGCATTTCTCCTTGTTACACTCCCTTGCGTCTCAGCCTCGCTTCGCTCCTAGGCCTTACATAAATCTAGCTCCAACAATCCAGGTCTTAAAACTGCGACCAGGACAAAGCGCCCCTCCAGCGCCTGATCGCGGATACACGCCCACAGACGCGCTGCTGCCGCCGGAGCCCACCAGGGCGCCTCTGTCAGCTCACGCAGGGAGCTGTTTCCTCCCTACCAGCAGGCCTGCGGGTGCTCCTTTACCGCAAATCCCGCCGCCCCAGCCGCCCCCGGGCCAGGTACCTTGCGCCAGGCCTAAGCGGTTGTCTTTTGAGGACCCTGGGCAGGTTGCTCCTCAGTATGCCACCAGGGCCTGTGAGGACTCCCAGGCGAAGGAGCCTAGCGGGTGGCGCCTAGGCCTTATCGCCGCTTCCTTTCCCCATCCCCAGCCCAGCGCAGTGCTGTTCCAGCCTGCGGAAAACCTCTATCTGCTACCGCATCCCTGAGATTGATCTGAGTTTTATGCCCAGAGCAGGGGTTTGGGTTGCCTCCAGCTACCTCCTCAGTATTGTTCAGACTCCCTTGGTCTGGTTCCCCGGTGGCTGTGCTTCCGCGCAGGGATCCCTGCCGGGCCAGTTTCATCTAGGTGGCCTCCTTTTCCCGCGCGCGCACCCTGTACCCGCGACAGCCTCGGGCCTGAAAGGAGAAGAACTCCAGAGCGGTAGTTGTACAGCAGCAGTCGCTCCGCAGGAGTCTCTTATCAGAGAGTGGGATCTGGTTCCAACGCCTATCCAGTTACGATCGCCTTCTGGGGCATTTGCATTCTCTTGTCTGAAAAGGAGATCTTTGAAATCCTCGAGCTGTGCTCTACTAATAATATGTTTTCGTTCCAGACACTTTAGCTAATTACTGTCAGATAAAGTAAGGATGGCTGCATCCATGGAAGCGTTTGATTTTGTTTTAATCGAGTGCCTTCCTACGCTTTCATCACCTCATACATTTATACAAGCTCTCTACCCCACCCTATGATTAAAGATCATCAGTAAACGGTGGTAAAGTCCTTGAAGGGGAAGTGCTGTATAGAGACATAAACGTCTGTACCTTTTTCTTTTTTAAGGAACCACATGCTAGCCATTACAATAAATGCATTATCAAATGAAAAATATGACAATTTTTTGAAAACTGTAAAGTGTTCTCATAACTGTTATTGTCTACACAAACATTGCTTAATGTACATATAAATATAGGCAGATAATAGATAATTTTAGTTGTAAATGCCACTGCTTATCCCGTTATCTCTCAGCTATTCAAATGGTCATTTAATTATATAACCAAGGCCACAAACAAGTTGAAAGTTATTGTGGCTTTCTAATCAAAATGTAAAAATGTAACACTACAATCAGAAGTGATTTTTTCTATTAAAGCATGAAAAATCATCCTGTGATGAACTCAGCCAAAACATTTCAGGGTAATCTTTTTTTTTTTTTATTGCTCTTCTAGAAGTTTCATTTTCAATGTCAACTTACGAGATCGAGAGAGACCCACTAAATGGGTTTTTGTTAATTTGTTGGCGGTAGTGGTGGTGGTGGTGGTGGGGTGTGTGTGTGCGTATGCGCAAGTGTGCTTTGCTTTAGTTTTTTGTTAAGGAATGTTAGAAAGCTACCCAATTTTTTTTAAAAGCAATTCAGAAGCAATAGCATTTTAATTACGAGATGGGTGAATACATTTTGTGCTTTCAAAGAAATGTCAACTGGGTTGGTGAGTACTAGAAGGCATTAAACTGGTCTAATTTCTTGGGAGGTTTTTTCTTGTTGAAGGAATTTCATAAAAAGAGATTTTGAAATGCTGTTTTAAGCATTTAGTTTGTTTTGCATGTGTTTGTAGGAATGCCAAATTTTCCTAGATTTTATTTGGAATTGAGTTTTCTAAATTAACCACTGTTTCTCTTTCCTGGGAGAAAATTAGTCCAAATACAGTAATTTGTATAGTTCTTTGTAAATTGCAGGTCCTTGCTGAGAATGTGACTTTCGATTTCTCAGGGAGAGGGCTTCACAGCTATCTTTGTGGATCTGCCCCTCCAAAAATTTTAAAGATAAAAATGTAAATTACACTTTCTTTAGCAAAACCAGTTCTGTTAATAAAACATGTCGAAAAGACTGTATCTTTGTTGAATGAAAATCAGTTCAATACTTTTTCAAACAAAAAACACCTAAATAAAGGACTCCTGTATACAGACATTTATTTGTACTGTTTGTGTGCGCTACTTGGGCGTGCAGTGAGCAGTTTTAACTTGAGGATTCAATTGGAATTCTGAATGCATTCCTTTTTGGTTGTTGTTGCTAGCGTGCGTTTAACTTTCCGTAGCGAAATTTCAATGTGTATAAACTTTTTAAATTGTAATCTGACTTCAGAAGAGCAGCTGCAGTCTTCGTCAAATTAATTCATTTGAACCAGAGCGACTGCCTGCTTCGTGCGGATTCTGATTTTTAGTAGTGGGGGAATAGAGAGAGAAATGTGGTTATCGCGTTCCAAGAAGCAAGAGAGATTCTTCGTGTTTCTTCCAGCGCTATCTACTCGAAACTGTCTGCTCTCAACAGTAAACCGGCTCCGTGGGATCTCAGCTTCCTAGGACATAGAAAGCTTCCTCTAAATCTCCCTGGGAGTCACGTTGGCACAAATACCTTCAAACCGTCTGAGAACGAAAAAGACTTTTCTCACTTGGAAAGAAACGTTTACTGCAGTCTTGTTTAAGTAACATGTTTAAGTAACGTCTTATCGGGCCTTCTCCGCGTCCAGCCCGGAGGTCCGGGTCTTCGGTCGGCACTGGGAGAACGATCCCCAAGGTTCGGCTAGACCTTCGCTGCGTCAGCGGACTGCCGGGTCTGCGGGCGTAGACCCCCGATTGCCCTTGGTCCTGAAGCTGCAGGGACGCCCAGCCATCACCACTGCCCCGGCGCAGTTCCGGCTCGGCTCGCCTGACCCTGAGGAGATTTGGCGGTCGGGTGGGACAGTGGGCTGCTGGCCTTGCTCAGAATCAGACAGGGAACAGTAGAGAGGGCAGAGGCACGGGGCTGGTGCGGCGCGCCAGGACACATGCCACAGGGGTCAGAAGGAGTGGCGCGCCCTAGGAACCAGGTCCAACCTCTGGACCTCGCAGCCTCGCAGGCGTGTCAGGTCGGAGGTCCCCGGTTCGGTAGCTCCAGGTTGCAACGACTGTAAGGGCTCCGGGCCTCACTGTGCCCTGCCCGTCACTGGCGCCGCGTCTCCAAGCCAGTGCACGTAGGGCCTAGCAGTGCTGGGCTTTTTCCTGGGGCATCTTTCTCCATCCGCCTGCCAACGGCCGAGGGCCCTAGCGAAGAGGGCTAGAGTGACTTGGTCGGCCTGCACAAGGTGCGCCTTTGTCCTTGAACCTGCCTCTAGGTTCTCGAACTCCCCTCCACCTCTCCGCGCTCCTGTCAACCAGAGGCAAGGACCTTCTTACCTCTTGAGGTTCGCCACATCCAGAGGCAGGGCAGAGCCTCTGAGTCGGGGATCCTAAAACGCGCGCGCTCTTCCGCCTGCAGTCCTCCTCTCCCTCACTGCTAGTCTTTTTCCCCTCGTAGCCCCTTGCTCTTTGAGGGAACCCATTTTACTCTCCCACCCCTTTTCCTTTATGCCCTTCCCCCACTTCCTTTCTTCCTCACCTCCTCCCCCATCTCCTCAGTTTCCTTTCTCACTGTTTCCACTCCTCCCCACCTGTTTCCCTCCTACCTGTTTCCTCACTCTTCCCCTTATCTTGTTTAATTCCCTCCTTTTCCCTACCTTCTTACCCCTCCACTCTGATGCTCTCAGGCTTTTTGATGGTGGCCCTGCAGATGTCTGATGTGAAGGGAATCAGGGCAGCACAGGAGGACTTCGCCAAGGTGGGGTGAGACTAACTGAGCAAGACCTCACTCCTGAGCCCCACATTCCTTCCCCCATCCCACCCGTCTGCTTCTGACCCTCAGGGCTGCTCAGGAGAATGCCCATGCACCCCTTGGTTTGTGAAAGGGAAGCTACCCTGTGCCCTGCTCCAACTGGTAAGACCTCTCCCACCTCCCAAGCCCCCACTCCCTGGTAGCCTCAGCAGTGGGCCCTAGCTGGTCTGTGGGGCTCCAGGTGGCAGGCTTGGCTGCCCTGCTCATGGAAATCCCCACTCCAGGCAGATCCTGGGGAGCCTGCGTTTCCTTCTATTGTGGCAGTCTGAAGAGAACCAGAGCAGAGCTGGAGGTGACCATGAGACCTGGGCCCCAGGCATCGCTGAGAGCAGATGGGGGCTTCCAGACCAGGAACACCCGCTCCCACTGCACCACACACAAGTGAGAGCAAACTGACCTTCCTTTCTTTCCCAACAGCCCCACTTTAGACTGGGGGTTGTATTGTCTTGAGATCACCCCAACTGGAAGGTGTTTCAGAGATTGCCTTAAAATGCAGGGGCCAAATCTAAGAGAAAAGAGTGGGGTCCCTGGCTTCTCACAACAGCCAAGGACTGAGCACTCTAGCTGCTCTGGGTCCACCAATAATTTCCTACCTTTTCCCTAACTGGAGCCAGTGGGGGTCACTGAGTCACTGGCCTCCTGAGAGGAGACTAAGTCTCATGCATTCTCTCCTGGGAGCTGGGCTCCCCAGATGCGTGGCAGGCAGCCAGCCAGCCACCCTCTACCCTTTACCTTCCAGCTGCAACCATAGTTTTGAGACTGGTGGCAGTTTCATCTCCTGAGAAATACAGGTTTCCAGTAGGTGGATAGAGACATGATATAGATATTTCTACAGACTTGTCTTTCTCCTTGAATGAAGAGGAAAGTGCTTTCCTGTGTGAATACATTAGTGAGTGCACATGTGGATGGGCATGGGGAAGAAGGCACTCAGGACTGCCCATAAATGTAGACTCCACATTAGGGCTCTACTGTTTCAGATCATGTGGTCATTAACACAGGGCTGGCCAACACTCATTCTAAATTCTTTCCCTCCTTTTTTTCCCCTCAACAATAATGGGAATTACTGGTAGTGACATGAGATTTGGAGAGAAATGTTTATATGATCCAAGATGAAAATTAAGTTCCATGACTATCAGATGCACTATTTCTATAAGGCAATTTATGGGATCATTACAATTAGTCTTGTCCAAAGTGGTTCCATAAGCGCCTGTCTAAGCTGTAGTCAGAGAAGAGGGAATAGATTTTATTGCCAGAGTTGTAATGACTGTGTGTGTTGTTGAAAGTAATAAAACTACATTGAAATATTCTGAAATTTAGACTTTTAAAAACTCCATGTGTCATGCCCTCCACATTAGTATAGTAGAAGGGTGGCCCGTGTGTATATATATGTATGTATTGTGCCCCCACATGAGGGAACATGTACACAGGCAGATGTGAATATCTTATACCTCCCACAACTGGTAAGTCAGTAAGCATGCATGTGAGTGGCTGTAGACAGATCTCCTGAGCATTCATGTGCAAGGGTTGCCCCGGTGACACGCTCCTCTGCAAGGAGACTCCATATGTGAGGAGGTTGGGTTTGGAATGGGGCCCAGGGAGATGTTGCTTTCTCTAAGCCATAATCATACCTCATGCCTGTCTTGGGCTGGAGCACTGGCCCTGTAGTCCACCAGATCTAGGTGTGGAGTCCTGCTGTTTTTATAGTCTTGTGACTTTGAGCCAGTCCTTCAACCTCATTAAATGGCAGTTTTCTCACTTACAAAAGAAGATAATAACGGTGTGGACTTTATAAGCCTGCCTTTAGGATTAAGAAAAGCACTTACAGAGAATTCCGCACCTATGCAGGAGAAACGGTTCTTGCGGGGGCGGCTGGGGCTGAGCAGAAATCTGCGGAGAGTGGGGTTCCCAGGTGCTCTCTTTTCCCACTTACAGAAGCATTATTTAATTGTCCATCAAATTTTGTGTTTTTTGGGATCTTCAAACAAGGAGACTAATTCTCTTAATCATTAATTTTAGGAAATATTCTCAGAATGACCAGCAGCCTCCTCTCAGCCTCCCCACTCCCCCAATAGACACTCCCCACCCTCTGAAGCTAAAGCAGCCGCAAACAAAACCCGCACTCCAACCCAGCTTCCGATTCCCACAAATGCATCATTTTTAGCTGCTGTAAACAAATCCCTGAGGTCCCATGTCATTGTTATCGTGTTGAGATAAAGATCTGACCAATTAGCGTCCCTGCTGGAATGCAAATAAATCAGCTGCTGGGGACCTGCCCTGGCGGTAGGTGTCCCTCTCTCACCCAGGCCTTGCCCTGCACTAAACTGTGCCCTCTCTCCTTTTCCCTCTGCGGTGGGTGAGAGCATCTGGCCATTGGATTTGTCTGGTTTCTTATCTCTCCGCTTGGCCCCACACCTGCTGTGTGATTTTAGGCAAGTCACTTACCCTCTCTGAGCCTGTTTCCTTTCCATAAAGGTGTTAATGGTGACTACCTTTTAAGGTTGGTAGTGAGCGGCTGTAACAATAGAAATAATACAGCTGACAACAATAACATTAGCAATCCCATCACCAATGACCATATGGACAGTACCAGCTACTGTTCATGGCTTTTCTACAAGCACCAATGGGCTCAGAGGTAAAGAGCCTCCCCTCCCCACCCAGCTCCCACATAAACTGGCAGACCATGGTCAAGAGACTTCTACTGTGCTGGGAGAGTTCGCTGTCTCATTGGGTATGAAGAGCGCAGAACATCGCCAGGCTGCTGTAAACTCTTGCTAAGTGTCCGCCATTGTTACTGCTTCTGCTTCTTGCAGCAGCTCTTGTCTTTGGCCCTATTAATATAACCATTTCAGAGGAGGGGACTGAGGCTCAGAAGGGTGAGGTAAATTGCCCAAGGTTGTTAAAATTCCTTGCCTTGAACACTCAGCTTCCTCTCTTCCCCCTTCTGCTTCCCCTGAGCCGCGGAGGGACTGCCTGCCCAGGCGCAGTTCTCTCTACTCTGCGAATTCCTGCTCCCTACTCAACGGCCCTCCCCCTCCTCAAATCTTCCTGCGGAGCCCTGACGGTGGTTCACAGCCCCCGAAAAGAATGTGCCCCGGTGACAGGATTGACTGGAAGCTGCCTTGAAAATAAACACGGCCGGACGGTGGGGCGGAGCTTCCTCTAGCCCCCTCCCCTTCTCTCCTACGTGTACCCCCACCTCCGCCCCCTAGAGCAGTTTCCTTTCTCCCCACCTCCGTCCTCGGCTTTCTATTCAGTATGGGGCTGCCAGCCCTCGTCCCCGCCTTCCGAGGTGCCTACTGTCAAGTTAACACTAATCATGATAATAAACTTTCCACCGGTAAACAAAGCGTTCCACACAAAGGTCTCTTCCGATCGCTATATCCCTAGGAGACAAGGATCACCGCCCCTCCCGCCCCATGTAAGAGCCTTGGACATTGAGGCCCCAGAAATAAAATTATTTGTCCAAGGTCACGAAGCAAGTAAGAAGTGGGTGCAGGACGCCTCTGCTCCACGCCTGAGTGGGCTGGAGACAACGTCCTGCCCCAGTCAGACTCCGGGAATCACGACTCCACGGCCATCCGGCCACAGGGAGGCCCCCGCCTCCCCCTGCGACCCCCGCAGGGTTGACCTATTGTCCAGGAGGCCTCGCTCGCCTTCTCCTGGGCGGCATCTGCAACCCCAACGCCAGAGCAGGGCCCGCTGGGAGCCCACTATTGGGTCCCTGGGAATAGGTCACAGGGCTTTCCGAGGAGGCTCCCCTCCTGCCTCTGTCCCGACCTCTCAGACCACTCTGCCGACGCTCTCGGGAGAAGTAGGAACTTCCCACTGGAAAGCAACCCCCGCCCTTGCAGCCCGGCGAGGCCGGGAATGCGCTGGAGCTAGGCTTCAGACCTTGGCAGCCAGGCACCCGGGAATCTGCGCAAGTGGCTGCATCTCCGGGAGGCACCGTGCGCTTGCTGGAGCAGAGTTGTGGATTCAGATTCTGTCTCCATGGGTCTCCAGACAAATTCTGTAAACTCTCAGAGGTTTTTGCTTTTCTGATTTGTGGAACTGGGAATACTAGAAGTATCTACCTCTTAGGTCGCCTGAGGATTCAAGGAAATTAACTCTGTGAAGCACTTAGCGTGGTGCCTGGCACAAGAAACGCCCAATAAATGTTAGTTTATTATTACGAAGCCCGGGACAAGTGGAGGCTGATTTTTTTCCGTTTGGGGTGTGAGCTTTGTGTGCCTGCTCGCACGGAGGCTGCCGATGTGACCAGGTGGCGCTCTTTGAGGCCGCGGCTGGCCACGGGGAGAGAGGGAGAGTTTTTGAAGAGCCGGGCTCACCCCGGTTACTCTGTTTGGGGCGGGTCCCCGCGGTTACGTTAATGTGAGCTGCGGCCGCCCGGCGACCTCGCTATGTGCGTCTGTCCTGAGCCGCGTGCGTGTCACGGCCTGTGAGTGTTAGGAGCCGGGTCCCCGTTGACGCGCTTAAGGGGACCTCACCTGCGCCTGGTTTAGATTTCGGCCGGGACAAGAACCTCAGATTCACCTGACGGATGCGTGGCGTCCACACTGTGTACACAAACCCCAGCGAGGCTGGAGTCCCCGGTGCTCGGCCTCCAGTTCATCGAACAATTTGCACTATTAATGGTTATTTTATTTATATCGTTAGAATTGTTCCCCCGGGTCTGTTTACACCAAATGTCTGGCCGTCCCGGCCGCAGTGTTTGGACAGAGGATTATACTAATGGATAGCGAGCTAGGAGGGGAGAAGAAGGCGCGGCTGGAAACGGGGCTCCAGGACATCGCGCCGGGTGGGCCTGGAGGGAAAGGGGAGCGGGCCTCTCCCAGGCTCGACCTCTGACCTTAGAAGGGAAGGAAACTTGTCTGCCGCAATTGGAAACCTTGGCCTCCAGAGCGGTGGAGGCTGACTGCTCCCGGACCCCTACCCCTCTTCTCTCTAGGCGGATATCAAACTCGAGGTCGTCTTGCTTGGGTGAGCGCGTGTCAACAAGTAAACAAGACCAGGAGCTACCAGGATGGCTGCCGCTTTGATTTCTTCGCAGTCGGTGGCGGCCGGCTTACTGCTTCGGCCTCCAAATCCGGATTAGGGCCAAGCCCCGGGCGCCTGGCGGCCGGCAGGGTTAGAGCTGCCTTCAAAGGGCGGCCGCCCAGCGAGTGCGCACCTCCGGGAGCTGGAGAGGCCCTGCAGCACCCGGCGCAAGGTGCGCACACGCTCACCCCCAGCTTGCCCGGGAACAAAACGCGACCCGCGCACCCATCCAACGCAGTGGAAAGGCCGCCATCTGGCAATGGGCGAGTTGCCCACTGGCGCCCAGGACCAACATAGGGTTTCACGGATCTCGGCAGCCTTCAGTTTGAAAAGACTAGGCCTGGAATTCCTGGCTTTGGAGACAAGTGTCTTTGCTACAGGGCCAGGGGCTGATGCGTGAATGTAGCTAATCATTTAGCTAGCGTTTACTACGTGCCAGACACCGTGCCTAGCGCTTTTAGTCTCCACATAATCGTAGGAACGATTATCCCTTTTTACAGAAGAGAAAACAGAAGGCTTCGGTAACTTGAGCAAGATCTCACAGCTAGTAAGTGATCTCACAGCTAGTAAGTGCCAGGATTCTAGCCACATAGTCTGTCTACAGACATAGGGCGGTGTTTCTCACTGTTTTGTGGTTTGAGCACTTGCTTGGGATCCTCTCCCCAGATACGCGTGACCCTTTGCCAACAATTCCAGGGGCTTCAGGGAACCTCCTAGGTCCAGTTATACAACTCGCATTTGATTTCACGTTAATTATGAACACAGAATAAGAAGGTAGTACTTTTTGTTTTACAACTGAAGGTTCCTGAAGCTCAGAGGGGTAGTCACTTGCTCGAAATTACACTGCTGGTAAACGTGGAGTTAGGCTTTCGGGTTTTTGAGAAGGTTTTGCCTTCGTAAGCACCACTTCTCCAGTCTCTCCAGACCCTGAAGTTCGCCTTTTCCTTCCCGCTTGGCTCGCTATCTCCTCTCTGGCAGAAGGACGTGGGACCAGCCCTTGGGAGGATCTGGGTTTCTTGAGAGGCCTCTGGGAGGTGATCGGCTGGCGGGGGCGCAGCTCCAGACCCGGGTTGCCCTGTGCTTTGCGGACCGTGCTGCCACAACGCGCGCTCCGGTGAACGGTTTATCTAAAGACAACTTCTGTTTCTCGTTCGCGGTCTGGAGTTGCCCTGCAGCCAGCAATGAAAAATGCGCCTTTTCCCGAGACTCTGGCGCTGGTGATTTATGTGGGAACTGTACTCGCTCGCGAGGCCTGGGCTGCTCAGCCTGGCCTAGAGGGTGGAGGGCTGGGGCGCCGGCCTGAAGGAGAACCTGGTGCCCCCGCCCTTCCAGCGCCCATTTTTACGGCGCCCCTTCCATCCCTACCTCCAGGACATTTTACAGCCGCTCCCCCAGGAAGCCCAGCGCTTTATCGCGGTAAAGTAAACACCATTATCCTAGGTCCATTAACACGGAGATTTCGGCGTTGTAAATAGACCGCGTGAGGGAGAAGGGCAGCCCCCGCGAACTCCCTTGTAAAACGGTGAAGGTTCTCTAAGATTTATGGCTGCTGATTGGCCCCGCAACCTTCTAAGAAAGCCCAGGCTTGGCCAAAGCCAGAAGATGGGGCATTCCCCCAACCTAGAAATCTCGCCCTGAGTGTTAGGACTGCAAGGGTAAGGGGTCCTCAGGATGTGTCTGGCTCATTCATTAATTTTCTTTAAGTCACAAGCCTAGGAATGCCGATTCCTTTCCGGCTGTGGATGCAAAGATAAACTCTTAGCAGGAGCTGCCAGCCCAACCATCACGATGCTTGTGTTCAGCCTTCTTTTTCATTTGTAAACTGGATAGTGCTTTCAGCAGCTACTTTAGGAGTCTATAAAGCGGAGGGACTTGTAATTGGTGGGCATTGCCCAAATACCCATTAAGCCAAGACAGGCATTTGGCCGGCTTGTTTGGCATTACTTTTTTTTTTTTTTGAGACGAAGTCTTGCTCTGTCACCCAGGCTGAAGTGCAGTGGCGCGATCTCGGCTCACTGCAAGCTCCGCCTCCTGGGTTCACGCCATTCTCCTGTCTCAGCCTCGCGCATAGCTGGGACTACAGGCGCCCGCCACTATGCCTGGCTAATTTTTTTTTTTTTTTTTTTTTAGTTGAGACGGGGTTTCACCATGTTAGCCAGGATGGTCTCGATCTCCTGACCTCGTGATCCGTCCATCTCGGCCTCCCAAAGTGCTGGGATTACAGGCGTGAGCCACCGCACCCGGCTGGCATTACTCTTTTAGCCTCTCTTTCCAAAATGATATGGCCACCCTATTTATTCTTGTGCCAGCCTGTAAATATGAAATCAAGTAGAGATGATGGTGCTGGCACAAGAGTGGGCAGTCCTAGTTCTCCACCTCTCTGGGTTTCTATTTCTGATGAATATTTTGTGAATGGTTCCAGGAAGTTTCTGCTCATCTGTAAAGTGGTTTTCTTAACCCCTCAAGTCAATATTTATATTAAACTGTGGATTCTGAACTAGGAAGGGTGGCTCAGTTTACTTGGGAAAACAAAGGGACAAGTTGTCCAGGCCCAGGGAAACTGCAGGAGAACCCAGCCTCTCCTAACGCTTGTCAAAATCACTTTGAGGACACAGTCCATGCCCAGAGTGGCTCCTTCTTTATCCCTGATTACTCTGTAATTCTGGTGCAGTCCACCAGCTGGCTGAAAGGTTGGGTTCTGGGGAGGAGCAAGAGAGAGAAAACAGAGAGCAGGGTTGCCAGAAATTGTTTTCTGGCATAACTAGCTCTGCCTAGAGCAGGACTCTTTAAACTTTTTGTGTGCATGCCAAGGACCCCATTGTCACTCTGGTGAAGCCTATTGACACCCCCCCAGAATAATATTTTTAAATGTATAAAATAAAATACAGAGATCACAAAAGAAACCAATGACATTTAAATACAATTATAAAAATATATTTTAAAAAATAATGATAGGGTAATATGCATAATTCTTTATTATTTGATTAAATAACAAAATCTAGTGACAGATCTATCTAAACAACAACCATAATTTCAAAGCGGTGATGAGTGTAAATAGAATTTCAAGGTATCTGCCATAGCAGTAATGTGCTCTAACAATATCAATGATTTCTACTTGTGGCAGAGTCACAGGTACTACTAATACTACTGGGTCTGTTGCCTATATCAAAAGACATTCAGAATAAATGCTAGGCAGGATGCAGTGGCTCTTGTCTATAGTCCCAGCATTTGGGGAGGCCGAGGTGGGAGGATCCTTTGAGCCCTGGAGTTCAAATTCAGCCTGGGGAACCTAGTGAGATCCCATACGTACAAATAATAAAATAAAAAAATTAGCTGGGCATGGTGGCATGTACCTGTGGTCCCAGGTATTCAGGAGGTTGAGGTGAAAGTATCACTAGAGCCCAGGAGGTCAATGCTACAGTGAGCCATGATTACTGCACTCTAGCCTGGGTGACAGAGTGAGCCCCTGTGTCAAAAAAGAAAGAAAGAGAGAGAAGGAAGGAAGGAAGGAAGGAAGGAAGGAAGGAAGGAAGGAAGGAGGGAAGGAAGGAAGGAAGGAAAGAGGGAAGGAAGGAAGGAAGGAGAGACAGAAAGAAAGAAAGGAAAGAAAGAAAGAAAGAAAGAAAGAAAGAAAAGAAAGAAAGAAAGAAAGAGAAAGAAAGGAAGGAAGAGAAAGAAAGAGAAAGAAAGAAAGAGAGAAAGAAAAATATTAACTTCTAGTTACAGCCAATAAAAATAAAAAGGATATACAGGTAACCTCATTTTATTACACTTTGTTTCATTGTGCCTCACAGATAATGCGTTTTTAACAAATTGAAGGTTTGTGGCAACCCTTCATTGAGCAAGTCTATTGGTGGCATTTTTCCAAAAGTGTGTGCTCACTTCAGGTCTGGGTCACATTTTGGTAATATTTGCAATATTTCAAATTTTTGGATTATTATTCTATCTGTTATGGTGATCTGTAATCAGTGATCTTTGATAATACTATTGTAATTGTTTTGGGGTACTATGAACTGTGCCCACATAAAACAGTGAGCTTAATCGATAAATGTTGTATGTGTTCTGTCTGATCCACTGACAGGCCATTCTGCCCTCCCCTCCTCAAACCTCCCTATTCCCTGAGGCACAACACTATTTAAATTGGGCCAATTAATAACTCTACAATTGCCCGTAAGTATTCAAGTGAAAGGAAGAGTCGCATGTCTCTCTTTAAATAAAAAGCTAGAGGCCGGGCGCGGTGGCTCAAGCCTGTAATCCCAGCACTTTGGGAGGCCGAGACGGGTGGATCACGAGGTCAGGAGATCGAGACCATCCTGGCTAACACGGTGAAACCCTGTCTCTACTAAAAATACAAAAAACTAGCCGGGCAAGGTGGCGGGCGCCTGTAGTCCCAGCTGCTCCGGAGGCTGAGGCAGGAGAATGGCGTAAACCCGGGAGGCGGAACTTGCAGTGAGCTGAGATCAGGCCACTGCACTCCAGCCTGGGCGACAGAGCGAGACTCCGTCTCAAATAAATAAATAAATAAATAAATAAATAAATAAATAAATAAATAAAAAGCTAGAAATTTGACTAAGCTTAGTCAGGAAGGCATGTCCAAAACTGAGACAGGCTAAAAGTTAGGCCTCTTGCACCATTTAGCCAAACTGTGAATGCAAAGGGAAAGTTGTTGAAGGAAATTAAAGTGCTACTTCAGTGAATGTACAAATGACAAGAAGACAAAACAGCCTTATTGCTGATATGGAGAAATTTTGAATGGTCTGGATAGAAGATCAAGCCAGCCACAACATTCCCTTAAGCCAGAGCCAAATTCAGAGCAAGGCCCTAACTCTTTAATTCTATGAAGGTGGAGAGAGGTGAGGAAGCTGCAGAAGAAAAGTTGGATGCTAGTAGAGGTTGGATCATGAGGTTTAAGGAAAGACGCCATCTCTGTAATGTAAAAGTGCGAGGTGAAGCAGCAAATGCTTATGCAAACCTGCACTAAGTTATTCAGAAGACTAAGCTAAGATAATTGATGAATGTGGCTACATTAAATAGCAGATTTTCTTTCTTTTCTTTTTTTTCTTCTTTTTTTTTTTGACATGGAGTCTCGCCCTGTCGCCCAGGCTGGAGTGCAATGGCACGATCTCAGCCCACTGTAGCCTACGCCTCCTGTGTTCACGCAGCAGATTTTCAATGTAGATAAAACAGCCTTCTCTTGGAAGAACAGACCATTGAGGACTTTGATCATGAGAGAGCAGAAGTCAATGCTTGCCTTCAAAGCTTCAAAAGACAGGCTGATTGTCTTATTAGGGGCTAATTTAGCTGGTGACTTTAAGTTGAAGCCAATGATCATTTGCCATTCCAAAAATCCTAGGACACTTAAGAATTATGCTAAATCTACTCTGCCTGTGCTCTGTAAATGGAACAACAAAGCCTGGATGACAGCACATCTGTTCATAGCATGGTTTACTGAATTTTTTTTTTTTTTGAGATGGAGTTTCGCTCTTGTCATCCAGGTTGGAGTGCAATGGCACAATCTTGGCTCACCGCAACCTCCACCTCCCAGGTTCAAGCAATTCTCCTGCCTCAGCCTCCCGAGTAGCTAGGATTACAGGCATGTGCCACCACGCCCGGCTAATTTTGTATTTTCAGTAGAGACGGGATTTCTCCATGTTCGTCAGGCTGGTCTTGAACTCCCGACCTCAGGCAATCTGCCCACCTCAGCCTCAGTTGAGATCTGCTGCTCAGAAAAAAAAAAAGAAAGAAAAAAAATTCAAAATATTACTGCTCATCAACAGTGACCTGTTCACCTAGAGCTCTTACAGAGAGGCACAAGGAGATTAATGTTATTTTCATGCCTGCTAACACAATATCCATTCTGTGGCCCATGGATCAAGGATTAATTTCCATTTTCAAATCTTATTTAAGAAATTCATTGTCTAAGTCTATAGCTGCCAATATATTGTGATTCCTCTGATGGATCAGAGCAAAGTCAATTGAAAACCTTCTGGAAAGGATTCACCATTCTAGATGCCGTTAAAAACATTTGTGATTCATGAGAGGAGGTCAAAATATCAACATTAACAGAAGTTTGGGAGAGGCTGATTCCAAGCCTCATGGATTACGTTGAGAGGTTCAAGACTTTGGTGAGGGAAATAACTGTAGATGTGGTGGAAATAGCAAGAGAACTGGAATTAGAAGTGGAGCTATGACTAACCTGCTGCAGTCTGAGGATAGAGCTTGAATGGATGACTCGTTGGTTCTTATAGATGGGCAAAGAAAGTGGTTTCTTGGCCAGGCGCGGTGGCTCACGCGTGTAATCCCAGCACTTTGGGAGGCCGAGGCGGGTGGATCACGAGGTCAGGAGATCAAGACCATACTGGCTAACACGGTGAAACCCCGTCTCTACTAAAAATACAAAAAAATTAGCTGAGTGTCGGGCACCTGTAGTCCCAGCTACTTGGGAGGCTGAGACAGGAGAATGGCATGAACCCAGGAAGGTGGAGGTTGCAGTGAGCCGAGATCGCACCACTGTACTCCAGCCTGGGTGACAGAGCGAGACTCCATCTAAAAAAAAAAAAAAAGAAAAAAAGAAAAAAAGAAAAGAAAGTGGTTTCTTACCATGAAACCTGTTCCTGGTGAAGATGCTGTGAACATTGTTGAAATGACAGCAAAGGATTTAGAATATTCCATAAACTTAGCTGGCAAAGCAGTGGCAGGATTTGGGAGAATGGACTCCAATTTTGAAGGTAGTTACTGTAGGCAAAATGCTATCAATCAGCATTACATGCTACAGAGAAACCTTTTGTGAAAGGAAGAGTCAATTGATATGGCAAACTTGATTGTTGTCTTCTTTTAAGAAATCACCACAGCCATGCCAGCCTTCAGCAACCACCACCCTGATCAGTCAAAAGACCCATCAATGTTAACGCAAAAGCCTCTACCAGCAAAAAGACTATGACTTGCTGAAGTCTCAGATGATCATTAGCATTTTTTTTTAGCAATGAAGTATTTTAAAATTAAGGGATGTACAATCCTGTTGCACACTCAGTAGACTATAATATAGTGTAAACATAACTTTCATATGCATTGGAAAACGAAAAATTTGTATAACTCACTTTATTGCACCATTAGTTTGATTGCGGTGGTCTGGAACAGAATCTACAATATCTCTGAGGTATGCCTGTATTTTTTCCTTTTTAAGTTCACGGACTTAACTAAGGACCTGGATTTGGTCCTCAGATCCCTTGGGAATTCATAAACTGCCAGGTGAAGAACCTGTGGTCTAGGATCAAAACCTAGACCACTTCATCTGAAAGAGTGATCTTTGGGTCATCTGCATCAGAATCTTCTAGGGGTGTTTGTTAGAAGATTATTGAATCCCTTCTCCTTCTAAGACTTCCTCTGTGGGTAGATTCAGAGAGGTGCATTTTCATCTTAATGCTCAGAGGATCTTTTTTGTCACACAAAAGTGTAAGAATCACTGCATCTGATCCTCACGGATTAGCATCAGCACTTTGGTTGGCTGCTTGGATGATGAAAGGAAGATCTCCTTGGAGAGCTGGGAGGTGGGTAGGAAAGCAGGGATTCTGGGCTCTTCTGTGGAGACTGCTTGGAGGTGGTGTACGTAACACTGGTGGGCACAGCAGGTGAGGCATGTGAGAATAGCAGAGAAGGAAGTGGAGATGGGGCCTCTTGGTGAAGGTTCCCAAAGTGCTGGCCAAGGCTCTGAAAAGACTTCAGGAATTAACTGAAATTAATCCTGTATTTAATCTGAATCCCCATTCCCTCCTTGATGTTACATTTTACATGCAAGAAGAGAAACTTGTTGAAGACCACATTGTTTGTGGAAGACGTAGTCCACTAGACTTAAATGCCAAGTTTAACTCTTACACTTGGTAGTGGCGAGTTTAGAGGGTAACCACATGGTCAGTGGCAAGGCGGATATAACTTTTTCTTCTTGAAGCACTGGCTTCCGTTTGCTTTCAGGTTTTCCTAGGTTCTGTGATCTTTTGCAGAGTCTTCCTGAGTTGGCATATTTGGAGCTTTCACTCAATGAGTAATTACTTGCCATGGATCAGGTGTTGACCTAGATGCAATGGAAGCTACAGAAATGAAAACAAGAAATGATCACTACTCTTCAGGAATTTTCGGATAGATTCTCTGATCACTATCAGTTGTTTTGTTTTGTTTTGTCTTGTTTTGTTGTGTTTTTTTGAGACAGGCTGAAGTGCAGTGGCATGATCATAACTCACTGCAGCTTCAACTCTTGGTTTCAAATGTGAGCCTGGCTAATTGTTACTTTTTTCTGTAGAGATGAGAGTCTCATTATGTTGCCTAGGCTGGTCTCAAACTCCTGAGCTCAAGCAATCCTCCTGCCTCAGCCTCCCAAAGTGCTGGGATTATAGGCATGAGCCACCATGCCTGGCCTAAACACTGTCAATCTTAAATAACCTTGATGATCATGAATTCTTTTGATCCAGGCCTAATGTGGTATTTGTGCAATTGCCAAGGCCAAAGTCTTATTGGAAGGGAGGAGAAGAGCTTTTAGTATATTGATTAATTGGGGACCTGTCTTCTCTTTTGTAATAGGTAACTAGTTAGACCACGAGCTTTGATGAACACTGTTATGATGTTAAAGTGTTGAACAAAGTGGAGCTTGTTCCAAATGTTAAGAAATGGGTAAGATACCCCCAATAGGACACTTGAAGATAGCTATGAAATTGCTAGCCCCAGATCAAGCAAGGGATTTTAATTGATAGCACAGAGTAAACCAGCTCTAACTAATAAATGTTCACCTGGCATGAGCTTCAACTCTAGCAGTCCTGTTTGCCTTATTTATATTCTCCCATGTGCTTTCATCAGGATCTTAGATCACACTCATGATAGCAGGTGGGTCTGTGTGAAGAATTCAGAGTTTAATGAAACCATGGCAGAGTGGAAAGGGAATAGGGGCTAGAGACAAAAGATCTGGGTTCCAATTCTGTTTTTGTCACTGAAGAACTTTGTGACTTGGGTAGAAAAATTGAGTTTGAGTTTTCTGTTTGGCAAAATGGGTATAGTAAGACCTATTTCATAACCTTTGTTGGATGGAGTAAGATAATGTGTAATAAAAGTGGTTTGCAAACTGTAGGTTACTATGCAATGTGAATAGCTACTATGTGCTTTTGGAGCCAGATAAACCTGAATTCTAAACCTGGCATGAACCATTTACTTGCTAAGTAACTTGTCTAAGTTATTTGACTTTCTGAACTTCAGTTTCCTCATCCATAAAGTGGGGCTAATACCCATTTATCTGGTTACTGTTCTAATGTTTAAATGAGATTGTTGTATGTAAAAAAGTGTCCACCACATTGTAAGGATGCCTGCAGCCATTCCTAGGTTGTTAATGCTAGGATCGCAGTGGCTGTGTCCTATATATCTATGTGTTCTTAGAATGCGGCAGAGACTGCTACCCATAGTAGACTCTTAATTTTGGTTGAATAAATAACTAAGAAAACTTTGTATATATATCTCCATGCACAGCATAAGCTACGCTTGCACAAAGTATTCACTGGCCAAGCAGAGTTACTCTTGGGTTTATTTCAACCCCAGCTCTACCCTACTGGGTCATTTGCATTCATCTCTCTCCCTGGAGGAAGATGAGGTCATGATGAGACTCAGAGTCCACAGCAGCAAAGGGCTCCAGTACGTGGCATGGGTAAAATATACGAATTTCTATATTACTGTTCATCAATCAAGCAGTCAATCAACAAATGTTCATTGAGTTACCACTATGTACCAGGCACTCTTCTAGGTGTTGGGGATTCAGCAGACAGACAAGGTTTCTGTCGCTAATCCCTTTAGACAGTACAGAGAGTGACTTCTAGAGTTTTTGCTTCTTTTCTTGTTTTCTTTTTGAGATGAGTAGATTTGAAGATCTGGAAGTTGAAGCCCGGGAAACTTGTTGCAGTCACTGAGATGTTCTCCATTAGAGGAATTTAAGGATCTATAAAGGACTGGAGAATTAAGCATACAGTAATCACATACACTAGTCAGTAAGGACATAATTCACACACGCACATACAAGCACACACACACACACACACACACACAGAGAGAGAGAGAGAGAGAGAGAGAGAGAGAGAGAGAGAGAGAGAGAGAGAGATTAGTTTTCTATTGCTACTTTAACAAATTAATTACTACGGTGACTTAAAAGGAAAATTCCTGCCCCCTCTCCCACTTTTCTTTTGTGTGTATGGGGAGAACGTTTTGGATCTACTCTTTGCAAATTTCAAGTGTACAATACAGTACACACAGTACCTGATATTACGATGGTTCAACTCACACTTTTTCAACTTTATGACTTTTCAACTTAATGTGTACATTTTCATCTATTCTTTTTTTCACTTCCAGCACAGTATTCAATAAATTACATGAGATATTCAATACTTTTTGTGTTCAATGATTTTGCCCAACCTAGGCAAAAGTGTTCTGAGCACGTTTAAGGTAGACTAAGCTAAAGCTATGATGTTTGGTAGGTTAGGTATATTAAATGCATTTATGACATGATATTTTCAATTTACGATGAGTTTATCAGGGTGTAACTGTATTGTAAGTTGAGGAACATCTGTATTATTAACTATACTCATCATGCTATACATTATAATCCCCGGAACTTATTTATCTTATAACTAAAGTTCATACCCTTTGACCAACATCTCCTCATTTTCCCCAGTCCCCAGCCCCTGGCCACCACCATTCTTCTCTCTTTTTCTATGAGTTCAGTCAGCTCTTTTAGATTCCACATATAAGTGAGATCATACAGTATTTGTCTTTCTCTGTCTGACTTATTTCATTTAGCATAATGCCCTCAGAGTTCATCTATGTTGTTGCAAATGGCAGGATTTCCTTCTTTTCTATGGCTGAATAATATTCTATGTATCTATAAATCACAATTAAAATTTTATTTACAAAATTTGTATGGGTACATAGCAGGTGTATACATTTGTGGGGTACATGAGATATTTTGAAACACACCTACATTGTGTAATAATCACATCTCACATGTAGATGTGATGGGGTATCCATCACCTCAAGCATTTATTCTTTTTTTGTGTTGTAAACATTCCAATTATACTCTTAGTGATTTTTACAATGTACAATAAATTATTGTTGACTGTAGTCA
This sequence comes from Rhinopithecus roxellana, assembly GCF_007565055.1. Taxonomy (NCBI): domain Eukaryota; kingdom Metazoa; phylum Chordata; class Mammalia; order Primates; family Cercopithecidae; genus Rhinopithecus; species Rhinopithecus roxellana. The sequence goes on from NC_044559.1 coordinate 73,857,250, forward strand.
CCCTGTTGTGCTGTCAAATACTAGATCTTATTCATTCTAACTATATTTTTGTACCCATTAACCATCCTGCCTCCTCACACCCACCCACCACTCTTCTCAGCCTCTGGTAACCATCATTCTACTGTCTGTCTCCATGAGTTCAGTCGTTTTAGTTTTTAGCTCCCACAAATGAGTGAAAACATGAAAAGTTTGTATTCCTGTGCCTGGTTTATTTCACGTACCATAACGACCTCCAGTTCCACCCGTGTTGTTGTAAATGACAGGATCTCATTATTTTTTATGGCTGAATAGTACTCCATTGTGTATATGTATCACACTTTCTTTATCTAGGGGTTGTTGATGAACATTTAGGTTGACTCCAAATTTTGGCTATTGATAAGGTTTGGTTGTGTCCCCACCCAAATCTCACCTTGAATTGTAATAATCCCTACATGTCCAGGGCAAGACCAGGTGGAGATAATTGAATCATGGCTGCAGTTTCCCCCATACTGTTCTTGTGGTAGTCAATGAGTAAGTCTCAGAAGATCTGATGGTTTTATAAATGAGAGGTCCCCTGCACAAGCTCCTCTTGCCTGCCACCATGCAAGATGTGACTTTGCTCCTACTTTGCCTCCCCACCCATGTGAAACTGTGAGTCGATTAACTCTCTTTTTTTTAAATAAATTATCCAGTCTTGGGTATGTCTTTATTAGCAGAGTGAGAACTGCTAATACAACTATTGTGAATAGTGCTGCGATAAACATAGGAGTGCAGATATCACTTTGATATACTGATTTCCTTTCTTTTGGGTATATATTAATACCTAGCAGTGGGATTGCTGGATCATATAATAGTTCTGTTTTTTTTTTTGTTTTGTTTTGTTTTTCAAGGAATGTCCATACTGTTCTCTATAGTGGTTGTACTAATTTACATTCCCGCCAACAGTGTACAAGCGTTCCCCTTTCTCCACATCCTTGCCAGCATTTGTTATTGCCTGTTTTTAGAATATAAGCCATTTTAACGGGGGTGAAATTTATCTTATTATAGTTTAGATTTGCATTTCTCTGATGATCAATGATGTTGAGCACCTTTTCATATGCCTGTTTGCTATTTATATGTCTTCTTTTAAGAATTCCAGCACTTTGGGAGGCCAAGGTGGGTGGATCACCTGAGGTCAAGAGTTCGTGACCAGTCTAGCCAATATGGTGAAACCCCATCTGTACTAAAAATACAAAAATTAGCTGGGTATGGTGGCAGGAGCCTGTAATCCTAGCTACTGGGGAGGCTGAGGCAGGAGAATCGCTTGAACCTGGGAGGCGGAGTTTGCAGTGAGCCGAGATCATACCATTGCAGTCCAGCCTGGGCGACAAAAGCAAAACTCTGTCTCAAGAAAAAAAAAAAAAAAAAAAGTGTCTATTCAGATCTTTTGCTCATTTAAAAAATTGGTAATTAAATTTTTTCCTGTTGAGTTGTTTGAGCTTCTTATATCTTCTGATTATTAATCCATTGTCAGATAGATAGTTTGCAAATATTTTCTCCCATTGTGTGAGGTCTGTTCACTTTGTTAATTGTTCTTTTGCTGTACAGAACACAATTTCTTCAGCCTTTCATCTGTTGGAAATGCAAATTTTTAATTTTACAATTCTGTAGGTCATAAATCTAACACAGATCTCAAGTAGCTAAAATCAAGGTATAAGTTTTTCTGGATGCTCTAGGGAAGAATCCATTTCTTTGAATTTTCCAGCTTCTGGAGGCTACCCACATTCCTTGGCTGGTAGCCCCCTGCCTCCATCTTCAAAGCCAGCCATGATAGGCCAAGTCCTCATGCTGCCATCTCTGTGGTTCTCTTACTGACCTGTAGTCACATCTCTCTGTGACCACAGATCAGAAAAGTTCGTTGCTTTTAAGAATTGATGTGGTTGTGCGTGGTGGCTCATGACTATAATCCCAGCACTTTGGGAAGCTGAGGCGGGTGGATCACCTGAGGTCAGGAATTCGAGACCAGCCTGGCCAACATGGTGAAACCCCGTCTTCACCAAAACTACAAAAATTAGCCAGGTGTGGTGGCGGGTGCCTGTAATCTCAGCTACTTGGGAAGCTGAGGCAGGAGAATTGCTTGAACCTGGGAGGCGAAGGTTGCAGTGAGCCAAGACTGTCCCACTGCACCCCAGCCTGGACAACAGAGCGAGACTCTATCTTGAAAGAAAAAAAAAAGCAAAGAAAAGAAAAAAAAAAAAAGAATTGATGTGATTGAATTGAGTTTACCTGGGTAATCCAGGTTAATTTCCTCATATCAAGATCAGTACTCCTAATCACAGTGCAGAATTTTGCTATGTAAGGTAAACTATTCACAGCTTCCAGAGATTAGGGTGTGGCATCTTTGGAAACCATTATTCTGCCTATCAGGGAGTGGGAGAAGGAGGAGGATGGGGCAGAAGGATTTCCCTGATGTCTTTACCAGAAAAATGGGCTTCCAATAACTGAAAAGTTAAGAATTAAGAATGAAGCTAAAGGTCAACATTTTCTACTAAACTATATTACAGTCTGCTGCACAGTCAGCAGCTGATGACATAAGACATGACACTCAAGGAACAAGTCAGCTCTGTTAACTTCTGCCTCCTTCTCATCCAGGAGCCCCTGCCACACACAAGCCATGTCGGTGCAGGCAGTCAGATCTGTGTTAATTGCCCTTTAATCTTTGTTATGTTTTCATGTTTCTATCTGATGTCAGATGAGCCCCAGGTGGTAGAAAAGCTGAAGTTCGTCTTCGGTGCTACCCTTGTCTTAACCCTACCGCTAAGCAGACTCTTCTGCTTAAAAGCACACACACAACTATCTGAAGATATTTTTCTTTTTTCTTTTTCTTTTCTTTTCTTTTCTTTCTTTTTTTTTTTTTTTTTTTGAGACAGAGTTTCACTCTTGTTGCCCAGGCTGGAGTACAATGACACGATCTTGTTCGCTGCAACTTCCGTCCCACAGGTTCAAGCGATTCTCCTGCATCAGCCTCCTGGGTGGCTGGGATTACAGGCGCCTGCCACCATGTCTGGCTAATTTTTTGTATTTTTAGTAGAGATGGGGTTTCACCATGTTGGCCAGGCTAGTCTCGAACTCCTGACCTCAGGTGATCTGCCCACCTTGCCCTCCCAAAGTACTGGGATTACAGGCATGAACCACCGTGCCCAGCCTATTTTTTTCTTTTTAAAGGTATACATATGGGGAAAGACTGGAAGAGAACACTCTAAAATGACAGTAATTGTTAGGTGGTGAAACTGTGGATTTCTTTCTTACTTCTCTTCTAAATATTATGTAATATTCTTTGTATTTATCAATAAAATATATATTCATAAGTGTCAGCCATTTGATGGAGAATGATTTTCAATATGGAACTGAGAGTCGGAAGCCAAATCCTAGATTTTATACTTTTATATCTGAGGAGGCAGCCTTGCTCAGAAGTGAGAAATACGAGAATCATGTGTAGCTGAGTTAGAGTTCTAATTTCTCCACGTACAACCTAGTTGACTCCCTGCAGATGACTTCATTTCCTCAGCTGTAAAATGAGAAAATTCAGTGGTTTACCTTATAGTGTTACTGTAGGAACTAAATTACAGATGCATGAAAACTTCTTGGGCTGGGGTCTGGCACGTAATAGGCCCTCAATAAACATAAATGTTATTTTTAGAACTCAAACATTGCTTAACCCAGCCCTCAAAGCAAATATAAAATCCATTATCAGAGACAGCAGGAGTGGTCATATTCCTAGTTTCTGAATGTGGCAATTATGCACAAGCAGAATGTTTCCACTTGAGAACCTTCAATTGCGTGAAAGCTCATAAATGACCTAATCATATAAGCTATTTGCAATGCAGAATATTAAAGAAAATAAAAAAACAGCCTTCCAAATTTCTTTACTTATTATTTATGGAGCACTAAGTATATTCCAGCCCCTCTAGAGACATGTTTCTGTTCCCAGGAACTTATAGTGTACCAGGGAGAAAAGAAATGACACATAAACAGCTTTAAAAAGAGGCAGAGTAGCTGGCCTGGCATGGTGGCTGACACTTGTAATCCCAGCACTTTGGGAGACCTAGGCAGGTGGATCACTTGAGCCCAGGAGTTCGAGACTATCCTGGTTAACATAATGAAACCCCATCCTTACAAAAAAAACCACAAACATTTGTCAGGCATGGAAGCACACACCTGTAATCCCAGCTACTCTGGAGGCTGAAGTAGGAGGATCACCTGAGTCCAGAAGGTGGAGGTTGTAGTGAGCCATGATCACACCACTGCACTCCAGCCTGGGCAGCAGAGTGAGACCCTGTCTTGAAAAAAAAAAAAAAAAAAAGGCAGAATAGACAAGAACTCTGGATTCTGGAAGGTTAGAGGAGAGGGCTTCTCTGCAGAGGTCAGGGAATGATTCATGGAGGAGGTGGGGTTTGAAATGGATCTTCAAGGAGGTTTGTGGTTTTGACAGGGTGATGAGGTGGTGGGAAGACATTCTGAATTTCCCTGCAAGCATTTTCACATACAAGCTGTTACCACCACAAAGATTCAGTCATGTCATTCCCAAGAGTTACACTCTCTGAAATAGGGAAAAGTTTCAATTCAATATTACGTGGTTCCTAAAATGATAAGTATGTAAAGAGTTTAACGTAAGATGCTTATGTTAAACAGTTCTCACAATAGAATATATCAAAAATGTATGCACGGTATCATCTCAGTTATGCAAGTACACAGAAAAAAGATGAAAGGAAATACTAGAAAATGTTAATACCTGTGACTAGGTATTAAGAGTGTAGATTTTTTCTTCTATGTAGTTATTGGGCATATGTGTGTACTAAATACTCAGAAAGGAGTATATAAAACATATGTTCAGTTTTAAATCAGTTTTAATAACAACGAGAATATAAACACTTCTGAACTCACCAACCAGGTAGAGAAATAAACCACTGCTGGGACTTAGAAGTTCCCTTCTTTCATAGTGTACCTTCCTTTACCCCCAGATATTATTGTATTGCCTATTTCCTCAGAATTTTTCCATCTATGTCTCTCTAAACACCCTATTGCCAAAGTTTTGGGGAAAAACCTGAGTCTCAAACATAAATCTAGCTGCCTATGAAAAGAACAATATTGCCACAATTAGATGGTGGCACTCAGGAGGAGATAAGGTGAACAGAGCCTCCGAGTCCTAGTCCTGCTGTAGCTTTCCTGAGAGTTTACCTACACCATCTTGGACAAGACAATGGGCAAGACCCCTCTTCATGGGAACAAAACTGTTCTTTTAGACTCTCCATCAGTCTCTTCGGGACTGCCTTCAGCCCTTTCCGATGCTGGCTCACCGCTTTCCTGTGTCCCACGTTCTTTTCATGATTACTGCCTTATTTTGTAGGAACACTGCTTCCAAGAGCTTTTTGAAAAAGGGAGGATACCTGGGATATCAACAATCTAAGACCTTGAATAGCTTAGAATTACTTTTTTCTACCCTCATTTTTAGTAGATGGATTGTCTAGATCTAGAATTTTTGTTTGGAAAATGATTTTTCTTCATTATTTGGAAATCTGTCTGCACCCCCTTTTTTTTGAGATAGAATCTTGCTCTGTCACCCAGGCTGGAGTGTAGTGGCATGATCTCTGCTCACTGCAGCCTCCTCCTCCTGGGTCTTGTGCCTCAGCCTTCCGAGTAGCTGGGACTACAGGTGCACACCACCATGGCTGGCTGATTTTTTATGTATGTATGTATTTATTTTTAATTTTATTTATTTATTTATTTATTTTTAGACAGAGTCTCACTCTGTCACCAGGCTGGAGTGCAGTGTCACGATCTTGGCTCACTGCAACCTCTGCCTCCTGGTTTCAAACAATTCTTCTGCCTCAGCCTCCCGAGTAGCTGGGACAACAGGCGTGCCACCATGCCCAGCTAATCTTTGTATTTTTAGTAGAGACGGGGTTTCATCATGTTGGCCAGGATGGTGTCAAACTCCTGATCTCATGATCCGCCTGCCTCAGCCTTCCAAAGTGCTGGGACTACAGGTGTGAGCCACCGCACCTGGCCTTTCCCCTTTTTAAATTCTTTTCTTTTCTTTTTAGAGATAGGGTCTCAAACTATGTTAACCAGGCTGGTCTCAAACTTTTGGCCTCAAGAGATCCTCCCGCTTCAGCCTTCCAAAGTACTGGGATTACAGGCTGAAAACATTGTTCCATGGTCTTCTAGCTTCCCATGTTAAGTGTTGAGAAGTCCAAATCCCCTAAATCACCTTTGCTTTCTCTGGACTCTTGCAGAAGCTTTCTTTTCCCTCAATATTGTGAAATTCCACCATAATGTGCCATCCTGTGGGTCTGTGTTCATCTGTTGTGTTAGGCGCTTGGGGGATCCTTCTGCCTATCAATTCATGTCCCTTGGTTTGCTAAATGTTTTCGGGTTATTTTATTGGTTTTTGTCCCCTCTATTTTTCTCTTTTCCTCTTCAATTATTTGGATATTGGATCTTTCAGACTGGCCCTTCGTTTTTCTTATTTTGTCATTCTTTAGTTTTTATTTATTTATTTATTTTTACCTGTTTGACTTTTTGCTTAACTTTCTGGAAGACTTTCTATGTAGTACCCTATTCAATAGCTGAGTTTTTCATTGTTGCTTTCATGCTTTTAATTTTATGAGCTCCTTTTTATTTTGTCTTCTGAAAGCTACTTTGTTGAAACACAACATTCTGTTCCTGTTTCCTGGTTGCAATATCTTCTTTCTCTGAAGGTAGTTTTGTTTTCTTCTCTCTGCATAATTGCTGTATCTTTCAAGTTACAACTGACTTTTTTTTGATCTTTGTATTTCATGATAATGGCTTTCCTTGGATGTCTAGTGCTACTTGAATGTATGTAGACTCCTGATTAGGATCTGATCTAAATGTGCTGATGGGAACCTCGAAGAGGAGTGGGACTTTTGACTCTGAGCCTCACTGTATTGTGATTTGGGTGAGCTGTTTGTTGCATAACCTTCAATGTCAGAATCTGTGGGTATTTCCTCTTGGTCTGGTCAAATTCTCAGGGAGGAATCGTCCAGTTTCCTGGCTGATGCTACTTGTTCTGAGACTTTGAGGATTCTGTGGTACACATTGGATTGGCTCTCAGCTTTCCCCATTGCTAGCTTGGAATTCAGCTTCTTGATTCTATTACTTCTACCTTTTCTTATAATTGGGAGGTGAAAAAAACTAAATAACAAACAAAGGTAGGGCTATGGTGTGAGGTTAAATTCTGGATCCTAATATAAAATTTTTATTTCAGAAAAGAGCCACATCTGTATAAGAAGATGCAAGGACATTATGTATGTCTAGCTGTTCAGCTAACTTTTCAGTCACTTGAGGTAAGAGAGGAAATCTTGGATTTCTAGAACAGCAGAATGTTAGAATTGGAAGGCACCTTGGGGCTAATAAAGCTGGCACATGTGCAGAAAAACCCCCAAGCCAATCAGCCTATATTTGCTCCAGATGACATTCTTTGAGCTTTGTGTTTGCCTGGCCTAATGGACAGCTAGCTCCAGAGCCTTAAGTACACATCTCCCAAGAGAAGAGGGGGAGCCCAGAAGTCTGGGATCTTGAAGGAAAGGAAACATTAACAGGTGATCTGCCCAATGGATTATGTATTCACAGAGGCACCAAAGCAAACTGTATACAAGTTGCCTCATCAGGTTTTGCCCCTTTCAATAAAGTTCTGAATATTTGGAAAAGGCTTGGTCCTGGAGGGGAGGGTCAAAGCGTGATTATAAGGAAGAATGATGGAGTAACCCATCACCTCCCATTGCGCTACCAAGGGTAATGCAAGGCTAGAACCCTGATTTCTAAACCCATCATTAAAACCTGTGCCATGGGGCAAGTGATAAAAACTATTGTTATAATACTTATAGCAGCCTTGATTGGTAGAATCATGGTAAAAAAATAGGAACCAGAGGCTTTTAAGATGATCTTAGATGTCATTCTGGTTGTTTTTTCTCTTGTAATTGCACTCATGTGGAAATATACTGACTTGATGCCATACCCTCCCTTTTTGGTTTTACCATATTTTGTATTTTTTTTTTTTACTGGAAAATCTGCTAGACAAATTCTAAAAGAGCTGTAACCCTATTTTTATATTTTGTATTTAATTGTAATTGTTTATTTATATGAATGGGCATTAAATTTATGTTTTTCAAATTTCAAAATGTGTAAGTATCCTCTTTTCCCATGTACCCAGGCCCTAGTTTCCTTCTCTAGAGCCAGCCAATGTTATCAGTTTTTAAAATGTATCTTTCAGAGGCATTTTATCCACATACGAGTAAATAGGCACATATTCCTTTTTTCTTCCTTTTTACCTTTTGCACAAATAGTAGCATTCTACACAAGGTTTCTGCACCTACCTCCCCACCGAATACCACTTACTGTTGCCTCACATACTTCTGCATAATAGTCCATTGTATGGATGAACCATGATGGATTTAGCCAGTCCATTATTGATGACCCACTGGGCACAATATGACGCTTTGGTGATACGGAATTTTGGGCTTTGGAGGAAGATATTTGGGTAAGGAACTACCTTTTCAAAGACTCCAATCTCCCTGCCTACCCTACCAGGAGTTTGAGATGAGCTGATGAGGATCTGTCTTGGAGAAAGAACTGGTTGGGGAGATTTTGCAAAGAAAGAGTTATGGGATGTAGGGATTTACTGGACATTGGAAAAGAGGAAGAAGCATTAGGGAAGATGCCAAGGTTTGAGCTAGGATGAAAGGAAGAATTCAGGCTTGGAGCTGATTGTGGGGAAGGATAGTACCCATCCATTTTCACATGCTGCTTTTGGAAAAACCTCTAGATAGAGGTGTTGAGTAGTCACTTGGAGATGCAGGATTATAGTTCAGAAAAAATATCTATAATAATAGGATAATAGATAATATATTATCTATAATTGAGATAGAGGTGATGGTAGGTAGAGGCCATGGCAGGAGATGAATAGAGTCAGAATTGAGAGTGAGATGTGGAGAGGCCAAGGATGAAGTCTTTTTTTCTTTTCTTTTCTTTTTGAGAAGGAGTCTCACTCAGTCGCCCAAGCTGGAGTGCAATGGCACGATCTTGGCTCACTGTAACCTCCGCTTCCCAGGTTCAAGCAATTCTCATGCCTCAGCCTCCCAAGTAGCTGGGATTAAGGGCACCTGCCACCAGGCCCAGCTAATTTTTTAATATTTTTAGTACATACGGGGTTTCACCATGTTGGCCAGGCTGGTCTTGAACTCCTGACCTCAGGTGATCCACCTGCCTCGGCCTCCCAAAGTGCTGGGATTACAGGCATGAGCCACTGCACCTGGCAAGGATGAAGTCTTAAAGTAGAATCATGTTCAGGGTCATCAGGAGAAGGAAGTGACAAATGAAGGAGACAGAGAAGAAGCACTGGAGAGAGAGAGAATGAGAGGATAGTGTAGTACCACCAAAGTCAGATGAAGAGTCCCACCAAAGAAGGTAGAGCTTGGTCAAAAGACCAAAGGTGGTCGGGCTGAGGCAGGTGGATCACGAGGCCAGGAGTTCGAGACCAGCCTGACCAACATGGTGAAACCCTGTCTCTACTAAAAATACAAAAATTAGCCGGATGTGGTGGTGTGCACCTGTAATCCCAGCTCCTCAAGAGGCTGAGGCAGGAGAATCACTTGAACCTGGGAGGCGGAAGTTGCGGTGAGCCGAGATCACACCATTGCACTCTAGCCTGGGCAACAAGAGCGAAACTCTGCCTCAAAAAAACAAAACGAAACAAAACAACCAAAGGTTACAGGACATCAAGGAGGATGACAACTGAGAGAAAACGTCATTAGATGTGATGAGAGCTGAGAGCATGTTTTGCACTGAGTGTTTTTGGGGAAAATCGGGTTGAAGGATTATGAAAGGGGTGCAGTGTGTATAAAATAATATATCACTCCATCACCTTATGCGCCTCCGCAGGGGTCATCAGTCCCTGACCATGGCAAGGCAGTGGGATATACACTCCTCTCTCTGCTGCTCCAACCCCAGCTTCCATTCTCCATATTGCATCACATTTGTTGTAATCCCTTCAAACTTCCTTCTTCGTAAATAAAAACATTGACAAAAGTTATAATACAATACTCTTTGCCCTCTACCACCCAGTTAGCTAAATAGCTGCATGATTCAAAATTTCATAAGGAAGGCCCTGGAAATAATGAGAAGGGAGAATGAGGGAGATTGTGTGTTTATATGTTTAATTAAGATGTACTGTGCGCACACAGGAAAGTACATAAATCTTAAGTGCACAGCTTGATGAATTTTTACACAATATGTATTGTATAACCAATATCCAGACCCTGATATAGAACATTTCTAGCATTCTGGAAGGCTTCCTCCATGCCCCTAGCTGTGATTATGGAGAACTTATCCAACTCCAGAGAGGGGAGTCGGATAAGTTCTCTCCCCATGGGGGAGAGAAGGAAGGGATAAGTGTTGGGAGCAGCAGAGGAAATAACTTTTTGATATTACACTCCTAGATAATATCTGCATCACTTGTCCTGTCTTTAATGTTTTGGCTGCTCCTGAGAAGCAGGATAGCATGATGGTAAACAGTGTGGACACAGGGCTGCTGCATGGGTTTGAATCTCAGTTCTACCACTTACTGGCTTTGTGACCATTTATAACTTGTATAGCATACCTCAATTTTCTCATCTGTAAAATGGAGCAGTAATGGCACCTACTTGATAGGATGAGGGAAAAGATCGAATGAGACACTGAGAAAAGTGCCTGGCACATGGTCAGCACTCAATAAATGTTAGCTCTTTTTAAATAATTAACAGGAATTCCAGGTGCACTACCAGAGCCAATGGAGCATATATGTTGTGAGTGGGTCATGTTGACCCTTCAAATCTCACCCTCAGCTATATCTATAATACCGCTTATAAGGAACCAGGGCTTTTCACTCCGTCTTCCTTCTCTTACATGGGTACACGCTCTTTTCAGGATTCAGTCTCTCCCTGGCATCTCTGATCTAGCCTATCCCTGAGCTCTGCACATGCAGCTGAGGGAGTGGAAATGCCAAGCCTGGCTCTGGTGGTGACCTTATCAAGACCTTTCCAACATACTTGCTGGGTCATCGGAAAGGCTTGCTCACTGTGCAGTCCAGCCAGCTTCCAAGGAATTCATCAGTGGGCTGGAATCGGGGTGTGTGTGACCTCGGCTGCTCCCAGGGCTTGCCCCTTCCTTCTCCACACCCTGACTTCACTTCTGGAGTGGGACCAGTTCTTCACAATCACAGCCAGAGTGACAGCAAGGTGTGATGGATGGACGAGGAGCCACGGAGTGGCAGGGTGCTTGGTCAGAAACTCAAGGCTGTGTTTATGAGAAGGAAGAGGCTGTTTCCTGGAGCAAGCATAATGCAGCTCTAAAAAAGGCAGGGGAAATACATCATGCAAGGGAGCATAACCCTGGGAGGGCCGCTGGGAATCAGAGTACCAGAGAAGCCCTGGCAGGTCAAGGTGCCTCTGACAAGGCCTTTTTTATAGGCCATTTGCGTGAGGGTTTGCTGCTGTTCCCTGCAGAACTGACAGCCACTCAAGGTCTCAGTGGGAGCTTGGAAGCTAATCTTAGCTGTTGCTTTCCAGACCTTCTCCACTGGTCCTGCTGATGCATTTGGAAAAGAAAGAACAAACTCTATTGTTTTAAAAAACTGCAAAAATGACCATTTTGGCTGTTGACTCTTGCATTGCTGCAAATAGATTGGGATCATAAGCTCCTTCCTTTCTTTCCAAACCTAGGGCAAAAGAAAGTTTAACTGGATTCTCCCTATGGTTAAGAGAGGTACCAAAATGTGTTTTCTCCAAAGAGTGTTAACAGCTGTTCATCCCTAAAGCATTCTTGCTGCCCTGGTTTCCCTGAAGATCCTATTGTGCTATAAAGGAGACTCTGGATAAAATGAGCACTCTGTGTTAGTTTCCTGTGGCTGCTGTAACAAACGGCCACAAACTTAGTAGCTTTATACAACAGAAATTCATCCTCTTACAGTTCTGGAAATGCAAAGTCCAAATTGAGTCTTATGAGGTTAAAATCTAGGTGCTAGTAGGGCTGGTTCCTTCTGGAGGCTCCAGGGCAGAATCCGTTTCTTGCCTCTTTCAGCATCTGGCGGCTGCTGTTATTTCTTGGCTTGCAGCCCCTTCCTCCATCTTCAAAGCCAGTAGCATAGCATTTTCTATCTCTGAGCCTGCCTCTCTCGGCTTCTGTCATGTGTCTCTTTTGTAATCTAATCATCCTCTGCCTCCCTCTTATAGGACAACACTTGGGATTAATTTAGGGCCTACCTGGATGATCCAGAATACTTTCCTCATTTCAAGATCCTGCAAAGACCCCTTTGCCCATACAAAGAAACACTCACAGGTTCCATAGAGTGAGAAACTGGATATCTTTGGGAGCTGTGATGTTTAATGTTATGTGTCAACTTGACTGGGCTACGGGATGCCCAGATAGCTGGGAAAACATTATTTCTGGATGTGTCTGTGAGGGTGTTTCTGGAATCGGTAGACTGAGGAAGGAAGATCCACCCTCACCCATGTGGGGGTGCATCTCCAACCTGTTGAGTGCCTGAGTAGAACAAAAAGATAGAGGAAAGGGCAAATTTTCTCTCTTTCTGCTTAAACTGAAACATCCATCTTCTCCTGCCCTCAGGCATCAGATAACAATGCTCTTGGTTCTCAGGCTTTAGGGCTTAGACCAGCACTTACACCATCAGCCACTCAATTCTCAGGCCAGATGGCAGATTATGGGACTTAGCCTCCATAGCTGCATGAGCCAATTCCTGCAATAAATCTCCTCTCTCTCTCTCTCCATATATATATATAGCTATGCCAAAAAAGCATCTTTAAAATTGAATCCGATTTTTTTTTTTAGTTTAAACATGTACTTTCAAGTTCACCACACATCTCACACTCTATATTGGCATATTTCCAATTTATTCATTACTTATTCGGCCCCTGAAGCCATTTGAGTTTGTAGCCTCTGGGGTAAGGTCTTTTGTGATGGGATAGAGGCTGCCACATTTTCAGAGTGAAAGCTGTTAAGGTAAGGACAACTATGTTTATAGCCATATCCTGTTATATAGGAGATCTATCTATATGTATATGTATATCTATAGCTATCAATTTCCTCTATTGGTTCTGTTTCTCCATATAACCTTGACTAATACAGGGGCCGTTATTTAGCCTACCATACTCTCAAGTAACTATGGGAATTTATTGAACATTTACTGTGTGCTAAGTACCATGCTACATGTCTTAATGCAGGTGCCCCTTTAACTCTCCAACCTTGTAAGTAGCCACTGCCCCTAATCAGCAAGCAATAACAGCTAACACTCATTTGATTCTTATTATGTGCCATCCTCTCTTCTTGGACTTTAGATGTATTAACTCTCCTAACCCTCACAGCAACCCATAAGGTTTGTATTATTATCTCCATCTCAGAGGTAGGGAAACTAAGGCATAGACAGGTTAAGTAACCTGCCCAAGATCTTCTAATAAGAGGCAAAATTGGAATGTAAACCAAATCACATAATTACTAAACTATCTGCCAGTCCAGCTTTGTTCTTCTTACTTTATAGCAGAAGAAAATGTACCTGGCTCTTGATTGTCCTTACTCCGTTGACACAATGAAAGTGGTACTGTGATTTGAGGGTCACCTAGGAGGTGAGTAGGCCAAATATTTGGGGGTTTTTTTCACTGCCTGGATGTGTTCCTTTGCATTCAGTATTGTCCTTATATCCCCTTTGAAATAAGCATTCTTGGAGGAGTAACATATTGTCATTAATGCAGTGGTGTTAATAGGTTTACTGATAATTTTTTTGAGATAGGTTCTTGCTCTGTCATCTAGGCTGGAGTGCAGTGGTGCAATCACAGCTCACTACAGCTTCAACCTCCTGAGCTCAGGTGATCCTTGCACCTCAGCCTGGATGTAGCTGGGACTACAGGCACCTGCTACCACAACCGGCTAATCTTTTTGTCTTTTTGGAGAGACAGGGTCTCACTATGTCTCAAACTCCTGGGCTCAAGCGATCCTCCCACTTTGGCCTCCCAAACTGGCACTATTACAGATGTGAGCAACCATGTCCGGCCCTGAGAAATGTTTATAATAGAAAGAGAAGCACAAACTTGGAGAGTTAATAAAGAGAAAGCTGGTATATGCCATGCCAGGGTCAAAAAGTCGGTGGAAGTTTGCAGAATAAAGTCAACCAACTTCTGTTCTGGGAGGAAGAAGACATGGGAAGAAGAAGAGAGAAGAGAGAAGAAGGAGAAGGAAGAGGAGGAGGAGAAGAAGGAGGAACAGAAGGAGGAGAAGAAGAAAAAAGAGAGAGAGAGACAGAGACAGAGACATAAAAGCAGGCTTGACTTGACAAATGAAAATTAGAGTGTCAAATTTGCTTCAAGGTAGGCGAAGCTAAAATTGTGAAACAACCAGAAATTGGAGCAGGTACTTTACTGGGAAGCAAGGTGGAGAGAAGAGATGATAAAAAGAACTCACTTCTTTAGACTTTTCATTCCAATAAAACCCCAGTCCATAACCACAATCTGTTAACTCAAGAAGTATTCATTAAATTCCTACTGTGTGCTCAGGGTTTTTCTAAGAGCTGCCACTGGAGAGACTCCCACCATCGTGAATATAATCATGATGTAATCAAAAACTGGCAACCCAGGGGCGTAATTCTAAAAGCAATTTTTTTTTTCAGCCAGGAAAGCATTTTAAAAATGGAATCAGATTTTTGAGTGTAAGCATGTGCTTTCAAGCCCACTACACTTCTCACATTCTATGGCAGCATATTCCTATTTATTCATTACTTATCCAGCCCCTGAAGGCATTTGAGTTTGCAACCTTTGGGGTAAGGTCTTTTGGTATGTGATAGAGGCTGCCAAACTTTCAGAGTGAAATGTGTTAGGCCAAGGAAAACGATGCTTACAACCATCTTAGTAACACTAGAAGGTCAAGGTCACACACCTGACCTTTCAGTCTCGTTTGTCTACTACGTGTACCCCATTAGAAGACCCATATGTCACAAATTTTACTGCCACAAATTATAGGGTCAGATCATTTGCCACTTTGTTCTCCACCCTTGGCTGTCCTGGGAGGCTGAGGGTTGTTTTTCTTTCTCAGTACATTGGTAAGTGTTTGTCTCAATGGCTTTTAATGGGTGGGCAAGATTCACCTTTAGTCTTCACGTGTACATGGGTCGTGTGGCTAAGAGGGTAGTTTGGTTCAAGACTCATTGGTGGCTGGCAAGGCCTGAGGTACCAACAGCATGTCAGATGATTCTGCCAAAAGTGATTGGATGTCAGAGTTAGAAGAGAAAGCTTAGATTCATTCATTCATTCAACAAATATTGAACGCTAGCATTTTGCTGGATGCTGGGATCACAGCAGTAAAAGACAAAGTTCCTGTCCTTGTGAAACTTATGCCTAATAATGCAGCTATGCAGAAATCATGTATGCAGTCCAATGCCTTTAGCATACAGACAAGGAAATCAGGGTCATATGGGGCACATGAATTGCCTAAAGTCATACAACTTGTAAGTGACAAAACAGGGCTGAAAAAAAGGTTTGATGCTGATTGCCTGGCTTTTTCTACTTCTTCCTTCCGTCTTACCTTCACATTTTTCTGAATGGTTTTTATCCGCTTTCATTTTCCACAATGATTCATCCTAAACCATTCTGCTACTGAAGTTGACCTTATTGAGGTCTCCTGAGCTTGATTATCTATTGATTCTTCCATCTTCAAGAGTTGAGCTTTTTGTCCCTTATTTGTAGAGCAACTTCCTTCCTTTATATTATGTTTTTTTCCCTTTAAGTCATATTCAAAGGCTTTACTACCTTCTGTAGTTATTTTATTTCTACAAATGGGTTAAATCCTTAAATCTTTGTTTAAGAGTGGGTTTTTTTGTTTTTTGTTTTCTTTGAGACAGAGTCTTACCCAGTCGCCCAGGCTGTAGTGCAATGGCGCCATCTCGGCTCACTGCAACTTCCACCTTCCGGGTTCAAGCGATTCTCCTGCCTCAGCCTCCTGAGTAGCTGGGACTACAGGTGTGCACCACAACATCCAGCTAGTTTTTGTATTTTCAGTAGAGACAGGGTTTCACCATGTTGGCTAGACTGGTCTCAAACTCCTGACCTCAGGTGATCTTTCCACTTCAGCCTCCTATAGTGCTGGGATTACAGGTGTAAGCCACCACACCTGGTCTTAAATTGGTCATTTTTACAGAAGAGTACATGCTACATGATTCCATTTCCATGAAATTTTTGGAAAGGGAGATTCCAATTACATGAAATTCTAAACATTCTAGAAAAGGGAAATGTATCAGTAGTTGCCTAGGGTCAGAGGTGGGAAATTACTGCAAAGAGCCACAGTGGTTTTGGGGGACAGAAATGTCTTATTTGTTCAATTTGGTGGTGGTTACACATGTATATACATATGTGAAACTTGCCAAACTATATGCTTAAAATGGATGTGTTTTATTGTTTGTAGATTATACTTCAATAAAGTTGACTTTTTGAAAAAGAAACCTTTTGAAATAGGCTTGCCTCTCTGCAAAGAAACAACTGGGATCTGCCAGCTACAGAGTTCAGACTTAAAATGCAAAGACTTAACTTCAGAGAGTGAGACTGGAGACGTGAATCTGCTCAACTCATTTGGTTTCATTTGCCATGTGCCTGTCATGATGTAGGATTTTGCAGCAAGGAGTGTGATTCTGGTATCTATATATATAAAATATAGATACATATTTTTGTGTGTCAGAGGGGGGTTGTGGAGAGGGGTAAGGAGTGGAGAACAACATGGTCTTTAAATATGAGCCAAATTCTCCACCTAGTACTTAATTTATAGAGCACTGCTCTTGTCCAGGAGAGAAATCTGGCTATGGAGAGTCTTTAGAGAGGCATGTAAATATGGGCACATCTATTCTACATTATGGTTGAATTATGGACTTTTCAAGCATTGTTTTTATTATATGTGTTTTTTACCATGTAAGCTGACTTTACAACTTAACTATCCCTCATTTAAAAATCAACTCTACTCTATTTTCAGTATGACTGGGGCTAAAGAATAGAACCAAATTCTAGGTTCATCACTGTCTAACTTCCCTCTGGGATATTTGGTGGGATATTTTCCTGGAGTCTTGACTCCATTTATCAATCTGCAACTAAGCCTGGCCAGCTCCTTGCCTCTGAATATGGATGTCTATGTGCATGTGTGAGTGAGTGGCTGTGGTTGGTGGCTTTGTCTCTTCTATTGACTTAGAAGTATTTCCAAATTCCTGGAAGTAAGAGGTTAAGTTCATTTTTACAATAATATGAGTATGTGCAGTGGTCTCTGTGGTTACCTGATAAATGCTTGCAGACCATTTGACTTCCTCTGCTTTTCTAATCTCCAGTTGTAATTACAATTTCATGTTTAAGGGGCTCAGTTAAACACCCTTGGTGTGTAAAACAAAATGCCCCCACAGAAGCACCACAGAGCTGGGGAAGCTATCCCAGGGGGTCCATGCAATTAGTTCACTGAAGTTACCCAATGTTTCTCCAGCCTCAACCTAGCCTCTGGGTGATGGACATTCTGTTTTGGGGAATGATTCATATACTATTTATTCCTGGCAATATTTTAGATTTGCTGTGCACTTTGTGTGTTTCATAGTGCTTTCACATTATCCTCATAACCAACCTGGGAAGTATATTGGACAGATATCCCCATTTCACTGACAAAAAAACTGAGGCTCAGAGAAGCCTTGAGATCTGCCCAAAGTCATATGGTGAATTAGCAGCAGAGTTGGAACAAGGACCAAGAGGTGCGGACAATTAACTATACAAGGGCAGAATAGAAACCTTTAGAATTATCATGAAGGGATTTATCAGTCAAATATATGAGGAAGGCAGCCACAATTTATTGAATACCTATTATGTGTCAGGCATTATGATGGAAGCTTTATGTATATTACCACCTTGAAGATCATAGAAAATGTGTGGAGTTGTGATTATGGAGGGGATGGCGAGATGTGGCTTTTTTATTGTCCCATTTTACAGAAGAGGAAATTAAAGGTCTAAAAGAATGAATAACTTGTTCAAGGTACTGGGAGGAAATCCAGCCACCGTTCCTTTTATTTTCTGTTTCATTTTTATTTATTTAATTGACAAAATAGTATTTATATATGGTATACAACATGATGTTTTGAAATATGTATACATTGTACAATGGCTAAATCAAGCTTATTAACATATCCATTTTCTCATATACTTATCATTTTGTGTGTGTGTTGAGAACACTTACATTCTATTCTCTAAGCAATTTTCAAGTGTACAATACATTGTTGTTAGCACTAATTGCCGTGATGTACAATAGATCTCTTATTTCTCCTACTTAACCAAAATTATGTATACTTTGATCAACATCTTCCTAGTCCACTTCCTTTATCCCCAGCCCTGGTAACAATCACCATTCTACTCTCTGCTTCTGTGAGTTCAACTCTTTCAGATTTCACAAATAAGTGAGATCATGTGGTATTTGTCTTTCTGTGGCTGGCTTATTGTACTTAATATAATGACCTCCAGGTTCATCCACGTTGTTGCAAAAAACAGAATTTTCTCCTTATAAAGGCTTGATAGTATTCATTGGATATACATGCCACATTTTCTTTTTCTGTTTCCTTTTTTTTTTTTTTTTTTGAGACAGGGTCTAGCTCTGTTGCCCAGGCTAGAGGGCAGTGGCACAATCTCAGCTCTCTTCAATCTCCACCTCCTTGGTTCAAGTGACCTTCCCACCTCAGCCTCCCAAATAGCTGAGACCACAGGTACGAACCACCGTGCCTGGCTAATTTTTAAATGTTTTGTAGAGAGGGAGTTTCACCATATTGCCCAGGCTGGTCTTGGACTCCTGGGCTCAAGCGATCCAGCTGCTTTGGCCTCCCAAAGTGCTAGGATTACAGGTGTGAACCACTGCCCCCAACCTGTACCACATTTTTAAAATCCATTCATCCACTGATGGACGCTTAGATTGATTCCATATTTTGGCTATGCTGCAATGAACATGGGAGTGCAGATATTTCTTTGACACACTGATTTCATTTCCTTTCAATATATACTCGGTAGTGGGATTGCTGGATCAAATGGTAGTTCTATTTTTAGTTTTTTGAGGAATCTCCACAGTTTTCCATATGGCTACACTAATTTATATTCCCATTAACAGAGTACGAGGGTTTCCTTTTCTCCACATCCTCATCAACACATATCTTTTGTATTTTTGATAACAGACATTCTAACAGGCATGAGATGATATCTCATTGCGGTTTTCACCTGCATTTCCCTGGTGATTGGTGATACTGAGCATTCTTTTTCATATGCCTCTTGGCCATTTGTATGTCTTCTTTTGAGTAATGTCTGTGCAGGTTCTTTGTCCATTTCTAAACTGGGTTACTTGTTTTCTTGCTATTGAGTTGTTTGAGTTCCTTATGTAGTCTGGGTGTTAAGCCACATCGGATGTATGGTTTTAAATATTTTATCCCATTCCACAGGTTGTCTCTCTTCACTCTGCTGATCACCATTCCTTTTATCAGAATATCCAAGAATACACAGATGACCAAGCCCCAGTCACTCCTTAACCTCAGCTTCAGCCTCTGCTTCCTTCTCTCAGCCTCCACCCTCATTATTGATCTTCATCTTCAACTTTGTTCTCAAGCTCAACCTCATTCTCCATTTTCATCTTCTCCAAGTGATCAAAATCAGTCTCAATAAACAG
Organism: Rhinopithecus roxellana; assembly: GCF_007565055.1. Taxonomy (NCBI): domain Eukaryota; kingdom Metazoa; phylum Chordata; class Mammalia; order Primates; family Cercopithecidae; genus Rhinopithecus; species Rhinopithecus roxellana. The sequence goes on from NC_044559.1 coordinate 73,876,981, forward strand.
TATTTAATGATAAAGAATTGCATGTTTCCTGAGTAACCGCACCTACTCTCCAACTTGCCAGCACAATTTCGGACACGCTATTTTTCTTTTGATAGTCGGTAGGTAGTTGTTTTTATGTATTTCCATTGAATAAGTTTGTGTGTTGTTTTCTCCAGCAATTGGTAAGTCCTCCAGGATAGGAACTGTGGCTGCATTTTAGGCTAAGAAGATAGCATAGCTGTATTTGCATTGTGGGCAGTTAATATGTTTGTTCCTAGTGATGACATGTGTACTCTCACATTAGGAACACAAGATTTCTTCACTGATCATTTTCATCTGCTGTTTGTGTTGGATCTAGTTTATCACTTTTTCTTATTTTCATGATACATTATTTACTATTATCATTAGATTTTACTCAATGTATATTTATTGTGCTAGGTAACAGGAATACAAGAAGAACAGACACAAACTCAACTCAGACTTTAAGTCTAGTGGCACCAACTAAGTTTCTCTCTCTCTCTCTTTCTCTCTCTCTTTTTAGACAATGTCTCACTCTGTTGCAGGCTGGAGTGCAGTGGCTTGATCATGGCTCACTGCATCCTTGACCTCCTGGGTTCAGGTGATTCTCACACCTCAGCCTCCTGAGTAGCTGAGACTACAGGTGCATGCCACCTTGCCTGGCTATTTTTTTCTTTCTTTCTTTTTTTTTTTTTGTAGAGACAGGGTCTCCCTATGTTGCCCAGGCTGGTCTCGAACTGCTGGGCTCAAGCAATCTCCCTGCCTCAACCACTCAAAGTGCTGAGATTACAGGCATGAACCACTGTGCCTGGCCTGTTTTTCTCATTTTTAAATGCATTTTATTTACTTTGGTTTTGTACTTGTTTCCAAGAAGTAATTCAACTTGAAAGAATAGCCACAATTTTGTGAAAAATTGTTGGTTTCTTCTTGCAAGGACCAGGAGAGACGGCAGCTTTTGAGATGTGATTCTTTTCAATGGTTCTTTAACCACAATATAGCTGAATTTGCTCTTATATTTGGCATGCTTTGCATTTTTCTAGCATTCAACCAGACTCCTCTATTTCCTTTTAATGAGGAGGAAACTTAGGTTAAATAAAAGTGCACCCCCCTCCCCTCCCCGAAGTAGTAAGATGCTAAAGAAAGATTAGGAACACTTGTACAGAAAGCAGAAAGGAGAACTTTTCATGATTCATGATCTTTGCCTTGGAAGGAGATTGATTTGTTATGTTGGATAACCCCAGCCACAGCTAATTGCAAGATGCCCATGCTCGGGGAGTATGACAGGCTGGAGCTGTGGTGTTCTCGCCTGACTGAATCTTAGTGAAGGGGTGTGTAGAGACGCACGCTGCCCTTTCCTCTCAGTGTGCTGATTTAGAGCTGGAGTAGATCAGTGTGTGAAGCAAAAGTATAGGGTTCCCTGTCCTAGAACCTTCTAGTTAGGAAAATACTTTGTCACATCTTTTAGAAGGCAGCCAACTAGATAAACATCATTTTGTTTCTCAGAGCATAAAGAATAAATTCTAAGCCGGACACAGTGGCACATGCCTGAAGTCTCAGCTACTCGAAAGACTGAGGTGGGAGGATTACTTGAGCCTGGGAGTTCAAATCTAGCCCGGGCAGCATAGAGAGACTCTGATCTCTAAACAAACAAACAAACAAACAAAAAAGCTAAAACAAAAAACGAAAGAAACAAAAAGAATAAAATTCAAAGTGTCCCCTCCCTACTTATGGGATCTGTCAATAAAACTGATTACATTATTATTGCTGTTTCATTTTCCATTGTCCAATGTAGTTTACTATGGTGGTTTCACAGTATAGACCAGAGTAGTAAATACTTTAGAAGAATGGGAGTTTGGGATATATTTTGTGATGCAGAGCAGGTAGGAAGGTGCACATCCTTTGCCCAGTATCTTTATCCTGTTATGTATCTTTATTTTTTTCTAGATCCTTCATAATCAGGGGCTCCCTTATCTCCCTAAACTTGTTTTCCATATGGTTCCTCAATCAAAACCCCTCTCACAGGTTAGGTCAAGTTTCCTTATTTTCCTCTCTCCCCCACAGGATACAAATCCCTCCCTCAGTTCCCCTTGGGAGGAATGCCTTTTCTGCCTTTCCCAATCCTTTCCTTCCTCCAAGGTCCACTTTAGACCAGCGTCCTCCATCAAGTCCTCCCTGACAGCTCCTGCTCAGCGCCCTCTTCCTTCTCTGACCTCCTCACATACAATGCTGTGTGATAATAATAGCCTCCATTGGCTCAGTGGTTGACAAAGCACTGCCCTCACTTTTGATTTTCATGAGCCCCAGGGGTTGTTAAGGATTTTCTTGTCCCCAAGAGAGAATGAAAAACCAGCCCAAGGCCATATTGCCAGTAAATGGCACAAAACTGGGATGTCAGTCCAGGTCCTTGAAGTCCAAAGCTTTTCTATGACTGTCCTTTGTCTCTAACTCACACATCTATACCTCAACAGTGCCTAGCTCAGTGTTGCGAAAAATCAGATGCTCCAATAACTATTTGTGGATTGCTGTATTGATCTCAACAATATCACCCTATATGCCACCTGCTCCCAACTCAAAGTGGCTGTCTCTATTTGTCGTGAGCCATCAGCGTGGATGAGGGAGGGTCTGCAATGCACAAGAGGTGGAAGGTCTGCTCTTTCAGGCATCATCTGTGATGAAAGCTGTAGTTGAGGACCAGGGTCTCCAAGGAGGCTATCTGGGAGGGGCATGATCTCCCTGAAGAGAGAGTGGGGTGGAATGCCTCTAAAGCAAGGCAGAATGAGGACATGATTTCACTTGTTTATGAGGGGCTTTTTAAAACCAAAGAAAAGGAATTTTTTAAAAAAACAGAGAGAAAATCTCTCTTCTTTGGCTGAGTGACATTTCATGCCCGTTCATATCATTATGTCAGTCTTTGAAAAATGAAGAACTAAAGCAGTCTCTTTTCTCACTAGACAAAAGGAAGAACTGGGTGTTTCCCCAGGAGGAGACCCAGATGTGATGAGTGAAGCATTAGGATTGAAGCTGAGTCACCCCAGCACTGGAGGTGTGGGGTGGGGTCAGAGCTTTCTCCTGAGCCTTCAAAGCCAGCAAAGTGCATAGGGCCATAGCCACACATACTTGTTGGCTGCAACCAGTGCTGGTAATGTCAGCATCAGGGGCATGGTTCAGGGAGAATCTCTAGCTGTCTTTCTTTCAAAATGGATTTTCTCTAGATCAGGTGGGCTGGTGTTTTGTTAATGACTTAAAAATAATTTAAGATTCACAAGAAGGTACAAAATAGTACAGAGAATTCCTTTGTACCCTTCACCCAGCTCCCCCCAGGGATAACATCTAACCATTATTCATTTGTTTTTAATGCAGTATTTAAGAACAAATAATTTATTATTACCTCATGGTTCTGAATGTTGACGAGCTCCGCTGGGTGGTTCAGTTGCTATCACATGACAGCTGATGCTAGAGTCATTTGGAAGTTTCTTCTCCCGTGTGAAGCTGGTCTAGTCAGGCATCTCCTTCTCCATGCAGCCTCTCCAAGTGGGTAGCTCAGGCATTCTAACAGCAGAGCAGTGTCAGCGTGAAGATTTCTTCTATGGTGGCTTCCTCAAAAGTGGTTGCTCCAAGAGGCCTGAGTGAAAGCTGAAAGGCTTCTTATGATCTAGTCTTGAAAGTCCCAGAACATTTTATTGGTCAAGTAAATCACTAATGCCAGCCAGATTCAAAGGAAAGAGAAGTTAGACTCCACATCACAACAGAAGTGGCAAAAAAAAAAAAAAAAAAAAAAAAATTGGATGGCTGTCTTCAATCCACTACAACTGCCCTGCAGTTTGGTGGTCACCAAATGAGTGGATGAGCATGCTAAGGAAGAGATCATTAGAACTGGTATTACGGTCATTAATAGGATAAGTCCTTATGTCTGATTGGCCCTATGACAATTGTCATTCAGTTACTGTGTCACAGCACCAGTAGGTAGTATTTGTTCAATAAATGTGTGACAGAGGCTCATGCCTATAATCCCAGCACTTAGGGAGGCTGAGGCAGGAGGATTACTTGAGCTCAGGAATTCGAGACCAGCCTAGACAACATAGTGAGACTCCCATCTCTACAAGAAATAGTAATAATAATAAAAACTAGCTGGGCATGGTAGCGCGCACCTATAGTCCCAGCTACTTCTCAGGAGGCTAAGGTGGGAGGATCACTTGAGCCTGAGAGTTTAAGGCTGCAGTGAGCTGTGTTCTCGCCACTGCAATCCAACCTAGGTGACAAAGCGAGACTGTCTCAAAAACAAAAAAAAAGGGTGACAGAGAAATTGAATCACCTTCTCAACTCACATGTAGTAAGTGGAAATAAGTAGAAAAGTAGTGACTATCTCTGTGGACTTTAGGATAAACCCTGGAATTGGCCTTGCACTGCTGTAGCTTCTGTTCTCCAAATAGGCTAGCATCCATAGAATATTTTTATATATGCATCCATTACAAAGCAATCCGCTTTGGAAGAGATGAGGCACTGTGCTAGGTATTCTGCGGGATGCCAAGATGGCTTCAGTATGGCCCACACTCTTTGGAACGTGGAGAACAATTCTTCCCCAACTTCTGCTGGGGTCTTATTTTCCAGCCTGGGTGTTAAGCATAACTGGCAAATGGAGAGGACCTAGGTGGTAAGGGGAAATGGCTAGGGGAAGCAAGTGGCACGATTGCTGTGATGGTTAAAACCCGTTTGTATGGTTGTCCGAAGGGAATCCACAGCTTGCTTCTCAACAGCAGCCTCTCTCTGCCTCTTGTACAGGAACCGCCCCTTCCGCCTCTCCCTTGGGCAGAAAGCAGGGAGTGGAGATTGGCATGCTGGATATTTTTTTTCTCAAAAACAAACAAACAAACAAAAAAACTGTATCCTCTTCCCTGCCTAGATGTCCAGTTATCCAGGGAACAATTCTTTGAGCAGCTATTGTCCGAGTGGAAAGAATCTTCACCGAGGGGTAGGGAACATCCAACCTCTGGTGAGTGGAGTTGGGGAAGCCTTTCAGGCAGGAGCACAGGGAGCTTCCCAGGGGCTGGAGAAGCCAGGAGACAGCTAAGAATGACCGTGGTCTTCTTGAATTAAGGAAAAGTCTCAAAGTGAGCAACTCAGCTGGTTTGTGTATTGAACACGCTTCCTGTGATCTTAGGATGATGATAATTCCAATCCGGGTGTTTGTGGGGAGGAAATTCAATGGAGTGGAAATCAGGTAGGAAATGTAAAATGGGCGTGTAATAACAAAAGAATGGAATGAAAGGGCTCCACCTGGAGGCCTTTTCTGGCGGCGGTAGCGGAAAAGTGGGGCCCAGGTGTGTCTGGGCGGTGGTCTTGGAGTCAGAAGAAGAGGGGGGAAGGTTCTCGGGCTAAGACTCCCTCATAAACGATGTCAGATTGTGGAGTTCTGGAATGATGGAATGGACTGGAAGAGAACTGTGCATGTGTGGACTCTGGAGAGTGTGATGAAGCAGAGGGGGAAAAGCTGTCTTCACCAGGGAGAAGCGGTGAGCCAAACGCCGAGGACCAGGCTTATAGGGCGCGCTCTCTGCGGTGGCGTTGCCAGTTTTCTGTGCCGTTTTCTTCCATACCTCCGTGCGTTTGCCCGTGCTGTGCTTTCTGCCTGGAGTGCTGCCCTCTCTTCTTGGGCCTGGATGATACGAGGTTTTAAGGTTTGATGGAAGCGCCAGGACCATAGGAGGGCCCTTTCTGATCACTCCAATTTGAATTGGGGGCCCCTCTTCTGTGTCCCCTGTGACTGGGATGCCATCGGACATGAACTCCATGAAAGCAGGGATTGTATCTGTCTTGCTCACTGTAACGTTCCTAGTGTCTATAGCTTGTAAATTCTCAATAAATGCGAATTTACGGAATGAAATATCACTGGTATAGCTCTGCCAGTATCCGTTATCATAGGTATTACAGTTGTGAGTGAACTTGTCTGTCTTTCCCACAGGACTATGACCTTCCTGAGGGCAGGGACCATGGCTTATCCATCTCGGTATGCCCGGCACATTAGCTCAGAGTCTGGGAAATAGTGGCTTAGCAATATTTGTTGAATGAATGTTAAAAAGGAAGCGGGTAGTCTGGGGGTACAGGAAGGGTTAGTGATTATAAGCTCTGGCTCACAGTAGGATTACCAGGAGAGCTTTAAAAATACTGATGCCTAGGTTAGGCCTGGTGGCTCACACCCGTATTCCCAGCAATTTGAGAGGCCAAGATGGGAGGATTGCTTGAGGCCGGAGTTTCAGACCACCTTGGGCAACATAGTGAGACCCATCTTTATTAAAAAAAAAAAAAAAAAATTAGCCAGGCATGGTGGTGTGCACCTGTTGTCCTAGATACTTGGGAGGCTGTGGCAGGAGGATCATTTAAGACCAGGAGTTCAAGTCTGCAGTGACCTATAATTGCACCACTGCCCTCCAGCCTGAGCAACAGAGCAAGATCCCGTCTCTAAAAACAAACAAACAAACAAACAAACAAACAAACAAACAAAATTGATGCCTAGGCCTCACACCAGACAAATAAAAACAGAGTCTCTAGGGTGGGGCCCAGGTATCTGTATTTTTAGAAGCTCCATGGGTAATTTTAATGTTGAGAATCACTGGGGCTAGGCTCCAAAGGAATGTCAGAATTTTAGAGCTGTCAAGAGAACATTCCAGAACAGAGTCCCTATCTGCTGGAGAGGGAAGGGCTTTAGTTCTTTTTCCAAACTGTGTAGGTACCAGAGCAGAAGAGAATAAGAAAGGCTGCATTCCATCCTAACACTCAATGGATTTTCTCTGGGAGGAGAACTGAGGTAGTCAAACGTGCTCTGTTTTTGAGAAATTAGGGCATTTCCAAGAACAACAGTCTTTGCCATCATTCCCAGAACCAGCAGAATCAGCATTACCTGGGAGCTTTTTAGAAATGCAGAATCTCTTGGCTGGGCTCCATGGCTCACACCTGTAATTTCAGCACTTTGGGAGGCTGAGGTGGGAGGATCGATTGAGCTCAGGAGTTTGAGATCAGTCTGGGCAACAAAACTGAAACCCATCTCAACATCACCACCAACAAAATAGAAAAAATTAGCCGGGCATGGTGTTGTATGCCTGTAGTCCCACCTACTTGGGAGGCTGAGGCTGATAATTTGAGCCCAGGAGCTGGAGGTAGCAGTGATCCATCCGTGATGGCGCCACTGCACTCTGGCCTGAGTGACAGAGGAAGGCCCTGTCTCAAAAAAAAAAAAAAAAAAAAAAAAAAAAAAAAAAAAAAAAAAAAAAAAAGCAAAAAGCAGGAGCTCAAGCCCCTCCCAAGCCTACTGAATCAGAATCCATTTACACAAGATCCCCAGGTCATTCCTGTGCACTTAGAAATCTGAGAAGCATTGACTGAGGTAGTTGTTCTCAAAGTGTGATTGGAGCATGGTCAGGGTAGGGGTGAGGGTGAAAGGTGGGCTGTGGTTCTTACATTCTGGTCAGCTTCAGAATTATCTGAAGGGTTTATTAATCACTGATTACTGGGACAATTCCCAGTCCAAAGGGAAATTGATTAACTCATAAACCATCTCATTCAGTAAGTCTGGGGTGGGACATAAAAATCTGCATTTCCAACGACTTCCCAGGTGCTATTCTGTTGATTCCGGATCACACTTTTGGGCTATTACAAATAAGACTGTTATGACCATTCATGTATAATTCTTTGTACAACTACATGCTTTCATATCTTCTGGGTAAATACCAAGGAGTGATGTTGCTGGATTGTAGGAGAATTGTATTTAATTTTTTAAGAAACTCCCAAACTATTTTCCAAAGTAGCTGGACCATTTTATCATCCCACCAACAATGTATGAGAGTTCTAGTTCCTTCTTATCTTCAACTCTTGGAATGGTCTACTTTAATGTAACCCATTCTAATATGTATATGGTTTTAATTTGCATTTCCATAATGACTAATGAAGTTATCTGTCTTTTCATGTGCTTTTTTGCCACCTATATGTCCTCTTTGGTGAAGTGTCTGTTCAAATCATTTGCCATTTTCTCTTTGGGTGGGTTAATTGTTTATTGAATTTTTTTCTAATTAGGTTTTGAGAGTTCTTTATATATTCTAGCTACGTCTTTTATCATATATATGATTTGTAAATATTTTCTTCTAACTTGTGGCTTGTCTTTATTCTCTTAGCAGTGTCTTCCAAAGAGCAAAAGTTTTTAATTTTGATGAAATCCAGTTTATCAATTTCTTTTTTATTAAATGTGCTTCAGTTATGTCTAATCTTTTTTTTTTTTTTTTTTTGATACAGGGTCTTGCTTTGTCACCTAGGCTGGAGTGCAGTGGCATGATCATGGCTTACTGCAACTTTGCCTCCCAGGCTCAAGTGATCCTTCCACCTCAGCAGCCCGCAAGTAGCTGTTACTACAGGTGCTCACCACCATGCCTGGCTAATTTATTTATTTATTTATTTTTTTGAGACAGGGTCTTACTCTGTCTCCCAGGCTGGAGTGCAGTGTTTCGATCTCGGCTTACTACAACCTCTGCCTCCCGGGTTCAAGCTTTTCTCCTGCCTCAGCCTCCCGAGTAGCTAGGATTACAGGTGCCCACCACCAAGCCTAGCTAATTTTTTGTATGTTTAGTGGAGATAGGCTTTAACCATGTTGACCAGGCTTGTCTCAAACTCCTGACCTCAAATGATCCTCCTGCCTCGGCCTCCCAAAGTGCAGGGATTATAGGCATGAGCCACTGTCCCCGGCCACGCCTGGCTAATTTTTTTTTTTTTTGTAAATACGAGGTTTTGCCATATTGCCCAGGCTGGTCTTGAACTCCTGAGCTCGGGCAATCCACCCTCTTCGGCCTTGCAAAGTGCTAGGATTATAGACATGAGCCACCAAGCCGGGCTGGGTCTAAGAACTCTTTACCTAACCCAGGGTCATAAAAATCGTCTCCTATGTTTACTTCTAGAAATGTTATCATTTTAGGCCTTACATTTAAATCTATGATCCATTTTTTTGTACATGGACATCTAATTTTTTCAGCATCAATTGTTGAAAAGACAATCTACTAAATTGCTTTCTACCTTTGTTGAAAATCAGTTTTTCATATATGTGTGCGTCTATTTCTGTTAATCTAATTGTCTATCTTTAATCTGATACATTGTCCTTTAAAAAATTAATAGTTTTTGGCTGCGTGCGGTGGCTTACGCCTGTAATCCCAGCACTTTGGGAGGCCAAGGTGGACAGATCACGAGGTCAAGAGATCGAGACCATCCTGGCCAACGTGGTGAAACCTCATCTCTACTAAAAATACAAAAAACTACTAAAAATACAAAAGAAAACAAAAATTAACAGGCACGTGCCTGTAGTCCCAGCTGCTAAGGAGGCTGAGGGAACCCGGGAGGCGGAGGTTGCAGTGAGCCGAGATTGCGCTACTGCTCTCCAGTCTGGTGACAGAGCGAGACTCCGTCTCAAAAAAAAAAAAAAAAAAAAAAAAATAGTTTCTTTTAAACAATTTAAACTGTTATTTTAGATACAAATTTTATGTGCAGATTTGTTACATGGGTATATTACACCCAGGTAGTGAGCGTAGCACCCAATAGGTAGTTTTTCAGCCCACATTCCCCCTCCTTCCCTCCCCCTTTCCCTCTCTAGTAGTCCACAGTGTCTATTTTTCCCATGTTTACATCCATGTGTGCTCAATGTTTAGCTTCTACTTATAAGTGAGAACATGCAGTATTTAGTTTTCTGTTCCTGTGTTAATTCATTTAGGATTATGGCCTCCAGCTCCATACATGTTGCTGCAAAGGAAATGATTTCATTCTTTTTTTGTGGCTGCATGGTATTCCATGGTATATATGTATTACATTTTCTTTATCCAATCCACCATTGATTGGCATCTAGGTTGATTCCATGTCTTTGCTCTTGTGAATAGCATGGCAATAAACATACACATGCATATGTCTTTTTGGTAAAATGATCTATTTTCCTTTGGATATATATCCAGAGATGGGATTGCTCGATCAAATAATAGCTCTGTCTTAAGTTCTTCGAGAAATCTCCAAATTGCCTTCCACAGTGGCTTAACTAATTTACATTCCCACCAACACTGTATAAGCATTCCATTTTCTCTGAAGCCTCATCAATATGTGTTGTTTTTTGACTTTTTAATAATAGCCATTCTCACTGGTGTGAGGTGGTATCTCATTGTGATTTTGATTTGCATTTCTCTAATGATGAATGATGAAGAGCATTTTTTCATCTGTTTGTGGCTACTTGTATGTCTTCTTTTGAGAAGAGTCTGTTCAAGTCCTTTGCCCATTTTTTAAGGGGAGTTGTTTCTTGCTTGTTGATTTAAGTCCTTTTAAATTCTGGATATTAGACCTTTGTTGGATGTGCTGGTTGCTAATATTTTCTACCATTCTGTAGGCTGTCTGTTTACTCTGTTGATGATTTCTTTTGCTGTGCAGAAGTTCTTTAGTTTAATTGGTTCCCACCTGTCAATTTTCATTTTTGTTGCAATTGCTTTTGGGGACTTAGCCAAAAATTCTTTGCCAAGGTTGATGTCAAGACAGATATTTCCTAGGTTTTCTTCTGGGATTTTTGTAGTTTGAGGTCTTACATTTAAATCTTAATCCATCTCGAGTTAATTTTTATATATGGTGAAAGGTAAGGGTCCAGTTTCATTCTTTTGTATATGCCTAGTCAGTTATCTTAGCAGCATCTATTGAATAGGAAGTCCTTTGCCCATTGTTTATGTTGGCCTTGTTGAAGATCATGTGGTTGTAGACATGCAGCTTTATTTCTGAGTTTTCTATTCTGTTCCATTGGTCGATGTGTCTGTTTTTGTATCAATACCATGCTGTTTTGGTTACTGTAGCCTTATATAGAATATTTCGAAGTTGGGTAGTGTGATGCCTCTGACTTTGTTCTTTTTGCTTAGGATTGCTTTAGATATTCAGGCTCTGTTTTGGTTCCATATGAATTTTATAATGGTTTTTCTAATTCCATGAAGAATGGCATTAGTAGTTTGTTAGGAATAGCTTTGAATTTGTAAGTTGCTTCGGGCAGTATGGCCATTTTAATGATATTGATTCTTCCTTTACATGAGGATGGAATGTTTTCCCATTCATTCGCATCATCTGATTTTTTTGAGCAGTGTTTTGTAATTCTCATTGTAATAATATTTCACCTCCCTGGTTAGCTGTATTCCTAGGTATTTCATTTTCTTTATTCCAATTATAAATAGGATTGTGTTCTTGATTTGACTCTCATCCTGGATGTTATTGGTATATAGAAATGCTACTGGGCCGGGCGCGGTGGCTCACACCTGTAATCCCAGCACTTTGGGAAGCCGAGGCAAGTTGATCACAAGGTCAGGAGTTTGAGACCAGCCTGGCCAACATAGTGAAACGCCGTCTCTACTAAAAGTACAGAAAATTAGCTGGGCATGGTGGCGGGTGCCTGTAATCCCAGCTACTCGGAAGGCTGAGGCAGGAGAATCGCTTGAACCCGGGAGGCGGAGTTTGCAGTGAGCTGAGATTGCGCCACTGCACTCCAGCCTGGGCAACAACAGCGAGACTCTATCTCAAAAAAAAAAAAAAAAAAAAAAAAAAAGAAACGAAATGCTACTGATTGTCGTACACTGATTTAGTGATACATTGTCTTGATTATTGTAGCTTTATAATAGTGTTAGTTTTTCTATTTTTCCTTTTTCAAAGTTGTTTGGACAATGCTTCTTTTCAAAGTTCTTCGGACTTTGCATTTCCATGTAAATTTTAGAAATAATTTTTCAAATTCTATTAAAAAGTTTGCTGGGATTTTTACTGAAACTGCATTGAATTTACAGATCATTTTGGGGAGAATCAACATCTTAAAAATTGTGTTTTCAGAGTCATGAATATGGTATATCTCTCTATTTAGGTTTTTAATTTCAATGTTGCTTTGAAGTTTTCTATGTACAATTCTTCCACAACCTTTGTCAGATTTATACATAAGCATTTTATATCTTTCAATGCTCTTGTAAATAGTATTTTAAAATTTCAGTTTCCAATTGTTCATTGCCAGGGTTTAGAAATACCATTATTTTTTGCATATTGATCTTGTATCATGCAACCTTGCTGAATTCATTCTAGGAGTTTTTTTGTAAATTCTGTAAGACTTTCTGCATAGACGGTCATGTCACCTGTGAATAGAAATACTTCTTTCTTCCCCACTGGATACTTTCATTTTCTTTTCTTTATTATTTCATTGTCTAGATTCTCAGTACAGTGTTGAACAGGAGTAGTAAGGGTACATATTATTATCACGTTCCTGATCACAGGGAGAAAGGATTCAGTCTTTCATCGTTAAGTATGTTAGCTGTAGATTTTTTAGAGATTAAAAAAAAAATCATGTAGAGGATGCTGTGAACTATTCCTAGTTTGTTAATTAAAAAAAAAATCAGAAACGGATGTTGGGTTTCATTAATAATTTCTCTGCATTTGTTGAGATGACTATGTAGTTTTTAATTTAATTAATATGGTAAATACACTGATTTTTCAAATGTTAGACTAACCTTATATTCCTGGGATAAACTCCACTTGGTCATGAAGTATTATCCTATATATAGCTGGATTCATTTTGACAAAATTTTGTTTAGCGTTTTTGTACCTATGTTCATAAGGGATATTGGTCTGTAGTTTCCTTATAATGCCTTTATCTGGTTTTAGTATCAGGGTAATGCTGGCCTCATCAAATGAGTTGAGGAGTATTCCTACTTTTTCAATTTTCTAGAAGAGTTAATATAGATTTGGTATTATTTCTTCCTCAAATGTTTGGTAGAATTCACCTCAAACAAATGAGGTCATCTGGGCCTGAAGTTTTCTTTGTGGAAAGGTTTTAAATTACAAATTCAATTTCTTTAATAGATAAAGGGCTATTCGAGACATCAGTATCCTTTGGAATGAGCTTTGGTAGTTTGTGTTCTTCAAAGAATTTGTCAATTTCATGTAATTTGTTAAATGTATTGGCACTGATTTTTCATAGTATTCCTTTATTATCTTTTACTATGTTTAGGATCTGTAGTGGTCACTTGTCTCATTTCTTATATTGGTAATTTTTAATTTTTTCCTGATCAGTCTGGTTAGAGTTTTATCAATTTTATTGATATATTCAAAGAATCAACTTTCGGTTTCATTGATTTTTTTCTATTTTTCTCTTTTCTATTTCATCTCTATTATTTCATGTCTTCTACTTACTTTAGATTTAATTTGCTCTGTTTTTTCTAGTTTCTTGAGGTGGAAGCTGAGATCCACCAAATGTTCAGTTCATTGACTTGAGATCCTTCTTCTTTTCTAATATAGATATTTAACGCTATTAGATTCCCCCAAGTAGTATCCCACAAATTTTGATATGTTGTATTTTCATTTTCTTTCAGTTAATATTTCTTCTTCTTCTTCTTCCTCTTCTTCTTCTCCCTCTTCCTCCTCCTCCTCCTCCTCCTCCTCCTCTTCTTCTTCTTCTTCTTCTTCTTCTTCTTCTTCTTCTTCTTCTTCTTCTTCTTCTTCTTCTTCTTCTTCTTCTCTTCTTCTTCTTCTTCTTCTTCTTCTTCTTCTTCTTCTTCTTCTTCTTCTTCTTCTTCTTCTTCTTCTTCTTCTTCTTCTTCTTCTTCTTCTTCTTCTTCTTCTTCTTCTTCTTCTCCTTTCTTCTTCTTTCTTCTTCTTTCTTCTTTCTTCTTCTTTTTTTTTAGGACAGGATCTCACCCTGTTGTGTAGGCTGGAGTACAATGGGGCAATCTTGGCTCACTGCAACCTTTACTTCTGGGGTTCAAGCAATTCTCCTGCCTCAGGCTCCTGAGTAGCTGGAATTACAGGCATGCACAACCACACCCAGCTAATTTTTGTATTTTTAGTAGAGGCAGGGTTTCACCACATTGCCCAGGTCTCGAACTCCTGACCTCAGGTGATCCACCTGCCTCAGCCTCCCAAAGTGCTGGGATTACAGGCGTGAGCCACCTCACCCAGCCCCCTTTAAAGAGGGATTAATATTTTCTAATCCCCCTTTTGATTTCTTATTTGATTCATGAATAAATTAGAAGTTGTCATTTGATTTCCAAATACTTGGGGATTTTCCAGAGACCTTTGTTTTCTGTGTCTACCTTAATTTCATTGTGGTTAGAGAACATACCTTTTATGTCTTGAATTCTTTGAAATGTATTTAGATTAGTTTGTGGCCGAGTATCTCATTTATGTGTTGGTGAAAGTTCCATGTGCACATAACAAGAATGTGGACGTGGCTTATGTTGCATAACATGTTCTAGAAATGTCAATTAGGTCAAGTTGGTTGATTGTGTTGTTTAACTCTTCTCTATGCTGATTTTCTTTCTACTTGTTTTATGAATTGTTGAGAGAAGGGTACTTAAATGTCAAAGTATAACTGTGGATTTGTCCATTTCTTTTTGCAGTTCTATCAGTTTTTGCTTCCTGTATTTTGAAATTCTGTTCTTAGGCACCTAAATGTTTTAGATTGTTATGTTCTTTCTTTTTCTTTTCTTTTTTTGAGACAGGGTCTTAATCTGTTGCCCAGGCTGGAGTGCAGTGTCACAATCACGGCTCACTGCACCCTCCACCTCCCAGGCTCAGGCATTCTTCCCGCCTCAGCCTCCCAAGTAGCTGGGACTACAGGCACATGCTACCACATCCAGTTGATTATTTATTTATTTATTTTTTGTAGAGATGGCATCTCGCTTTGCTGAGATCTCATCTAGTGTCAAACTTTTAGGGTTTGTTGATCCTTCTGCCTTGGCCTCCCAAAGTACTGGGATTATAAGCATGAACCACCACACCTAACTGTTATGTTCTTTTGATAAAATGGCTTGACGTCTTTATCCCTGATAAACTCTTTGCTCTGAACTCTGCCTTAACATAGCAACTCCAGGTTTCTTTTGCTAAGTGTCGGCATGCAATATCTTTTCCTGTCCCTTTACTTTTAACCCATATGTGTCTTTAGATTTTAAGTACATTTCTTATAGATAGCATACAGTTGGTTCTTGCTTGAAAAAAATCCAATCTAGCTATCTCTGATTTTGAATTGTAGTAGACCATTTACATTTAATGTTGTTATTTATATGGCTAGGTTTAAATCCATCATCTTTTGCTCTGAGGACTTGACTGATGGGGAAAATGGGGGGAGGGAACCAATAAATCTATTATCTTGCTGTTTATTTAATCTGTTCTTCTACCCCTTCCCTCCTTTTCTGCCTTCTTTTGGATTAATTTTTTTATGATTCCATTTTATCTCCTGTGTTGCCTCACTATCTATAACTGTTTTATTTTAGTGGTTGCTTTAGGGTTTATAGATACAAGTCTAACATATCACAGTTTACTTTCAAATGATATTATTCCACTTTATATTTAGTGTAACAACCTTACAATAATATACTTTTCTTTCTCCCCTCTTGACCTTTGTGCAATTCGTGTCATACATTTCACTTTTACATATGTTACAAACTCCATGCTACATTGTTATTTTGTTTAGACACTAAATGGGCTTTCAAAGAGACTTAAAGAAGCATAATAAGACATATATTTACCTATTTCCAGCTTTCATATTTCTTTGTGTAGATCCATATTTCCATTTTTTATAATTGTCCCTCTGTTGGAAGGATTTATTTTAATAATTCTCTTAGTATGAGCCTGCTGGTGATGAATTCTTTCAGCTTTGACTTTAGAAATATGTTTTCACAGGGTATAGAATTCTTGCCTGATACTTTTTTGTCCTTTCAATATTTTAATGATGTTGCTTCCTCACAAGGAAGCATTTGCATTGTTTCCAAAACCGAATCTGTCAACCTATCTTTGTTCGTCTGTATGCAGTGTGTCTTTCTTTCTTTTTTCTGGCTACTTGTAACATTTTCTCTTTATCACTGGTTTTGACTAATTTGTTTATGATGTGCCTTGGTGTTATTTTTCATTTGCCTTATACTTCAGGTTCACTGAGCTTCTCGGATCTATGGATTTTCATAATGTTTGGAAAAATATATTTTTGGCCCTCTTCCCATTCCTTCTCTTGGAGGACTCCAATTACTTGTATATTAGGCTTCTTAAAGAAATTACTAGCCAGGTGCAGTGGCTCATGCCTATAATCCCAGCATTTTGGGAGGCTGAGTGAAGCAGGTGGATCACTTAAGCCTAGGAGTTCAAGACCAGCCTGGGCAACATGGCAAAACCCCATCGCTACAAAAAACGTAAAAATTAGCCAACTATGGTGTCATGTGCCTGTAGTCTCAGCTACTTGGGGGGCTGAGGTGGGTGGATCACTCGAGCCCAGGAGGTTGAGGCTGCAGTGAGCCATGACCATCGTACCACAGCACTCCTGCCTGGGTGACAGGGCAAAACTCTGTCAGAAAGAAAGAAAAAAAGAGAGAGAGAAAGAGAGAAAGAGAAAGAAAGAAATGACTGATTCTCTGTTTTTATTTTTTGTTAGATCTAACGGTGGGATGTTTTAAAAATACTATATTTTCTTTGTTCTATTTTGGATAGTCCTGTTGCTGTATCTTCAATGTCACTAATCTTTGCTTGCTGTGTTTAATTTGCCACTAATATCATCCAGCATATTTTTTATCTCATATATTGTTTTCATGTCTATAAATGTGATTTAGATTTTTAAAAAATACATATTTCTACAACTGAACAACAAAAAAATTTAAAAATGGGCAAAAAGTCGAATAGACATTGCTCCAAAGATGATATGCAAATGGACAATTAGCATATGAAAAGATACTAAACATCACTAATTATTAGGGAGATGCAAATGAAAAACACAGTGAGGCCCAGCATGGTGGCTCACACCTGTAATCCCAGCATTTTGGGAAGCTGAGGCGGGTGGATAACCTGAGGTCGGGAGTTTGAGACCAGCCTGACCAACATGGAGAAACCCCATCTCTACCAAAAAAAAAAAAAATACAAAATTTGCCAGGCGTGGTGGTGCATGCCAGTAATCCCAGCTACTTGGGAGGCTGAGGCAGGAGAATCACTTGAACCCTGGAGCCACCTCCCAGGTTTCGGTGAGCCAAGATTGCACCATTGCACTCCAGCCTGGACAATGAGAGTGAAACTCTGTCTCAAAAATAAACAAACAAAACAAAAAACACAGTGAGATATTACCTCATATTCATGAGGATGGATACTATTGGAAAGACCTAAGTTTACCTTTGTAACAGAGCTGCACGTGTGCCCCGAACCTAAAATAAAAGCAAATTTTAATAAGAAGACCTAAATAAACAGAAAAAAAAGTACTGATGAGGATGGGAGAAATTGAAATGCTTGTTTACTATTGATGAGAATGTAAAATGGTGTTGCCACTGTAAAAATAGTATGGTGGTTTCTTAGAAATTAAAAATAGAATTACCATACAATAGTAATTCCTCCTCTGGACATATATCCAAAAGAATCTAGGCCAAGCAATATCAAAAGAGATATTTACACTCCACAGTTAATAGCAGCACTATTTACAACAGTCAAGAGGTAGAAGCTCTCGTGTCCATTGCTGGGTAGGTAAAATGTGGTATATGCACACAACAGAAAATTTTTCAGCCTTAAAAAGGAAGGAAATTCCGATACATGCTACAGCATGGATGAACCTTGAGGACATTATGCTAGGTGAAATAAGCCAGTCACAAAAAGACAAATTCTGTGTGAGCCTACTTATATGAGATATTTGGTGTAGTCAAATTCATAAAAACAGGCCGGGCATGTGACTTATGCCTGTAATCCTAGCACTGTGGGAGGCGGAGGCAGGTGAATCACCTAAGGTCAGGAGTTTGAGACCAGCCTGGCCAACATGGTGAAACCCTGTCTCTACTAAAAATACAAAAATTAGCTGGGAGTGGTGGCATGCTTCTGTAATCCCACCTACTGGGGAGGCTGAGGCAGGAGAATCACTTGAACCTGGGAGGTGGAGGTTGCAGTGAGCCGAGATTGTGCCATTGCACTGCAGCCTGGGCAACGTGAGCAAAACTGTCTCAAAACAAAAACAAAAACAAAAACAAAAAACAGAACACATTTATAACAATAAAGCAGAATGGTGGTTTCCAGGGACCAGGGGTAGGGGGAAATGGAGAGTTGTTATTCAATGGATGGTTTCAGTTTTGCAAGATGAAAAAGATTTGGAGATGGGTTGTACGACAATGTGAATATATTTAACACTACTGAATTATATACTTAGAAATGTTTAAAATGATACATTTTATGCATTTTTTACCACAATAAAAAATCCATAACAAATTATAAGCAAGATAATAAATAAGTCAATTAACATAATGCCAAAATATTATAATAAACAAGAAGTCTATTAACATAATGCCAAAATATTACAATAAACAAGAAGTCTATTAACATAATGCCAAAATATTTTTGGGAAAAGTAACATATTGGTTGTCCCTCAGTAAAGTCCATTTTAAAAACCTGTCCTTTCTAATCACATAATTATAAATAAATGGTATTTTGTTTTTAAGAGAATATATCTTCCATGTCTCTACTTAATTTTTGGAACATATGTCATAGTTATAGCTATTTTTAATGTCCTTCTCTGCTAAATCTAAATCTCTATCTGTTCTGTTTCAGCTTCAATTGCTTAATCTCCTTGCTATAGATTATACTTTCTTGCTATTTCGATGCCTGGCAATTTTTTACTGGATTCCAGGCATTTAAATTTTTTGTTTGGTGCTGGTTATTTCTGTATTCCAATAATACTCTGGAGCTTTCTTGCAGAATTTGGATAAATCACTTGAAAACAATTTGATCCTTTTGGCTCTTGTTTTTAAGTTTTGTTAGACAGGACGGAGTGGTGTTTGGTCCAGAATTCACTAGGTCTTACCACTGAGGCAGTGCCCTTACATACACTCTCATGTACCCCACCATGAATCTGGAGGTTTTCAAGTCTGGCTGGTGAGAACAGATGCTATTCGCAGCCTTATGAGACTGACTGTCACTGTTATCTCTATTTTTTCTTTCTTCTTCTTTTTTTTTTATTTGAGATCGAGTCTCACTCTGTCACCCAGGCTGGGGTGCAGTGGCACGATCTCAGCTCACTGCAACCTCTGCCTCCTGGGTTCAAGTGATTTTCCTGCCTCAGCCTCCCAGTAGCTGGGATTACAGGCTTGTATCACCATGCCCAACTAATTTTTGTATGTTTAGTGGAGACAGGGTTTCACCATGTTGGCCAGGCTTGTCTCGAACTCCTGACCTCAGGTGATCTGCCCGCCTCAGCCTCCCAAAGGGCTGGGATTACAGGTGTGAGCCACTGGGTCTGGCTCCTTCCTTCCCTCCTTCCTTCCCTCCTTCCTTCCTTCTTTCTCTCTTTCTCTTTTGACAGGTTCACACTCTGTCACCCAGGCTGGAGTGCAGTGGTACATTCATAGCTCGCTGCAGCTTTAAACTCCTGGGCTCAGGCCATCCCCCCACCTCAGCCTCCTGAGTAGCTGGGACTACAGGTGCATCCACCATGCCTGGCCAACTTTTAAATTTTTAGTAGAGACAGGGTCTTGCTATGTTGCCCAGGCTGCTTTCTAACTCCTGCCCTCAAGCAATCCTGTCTTGGCCTCTCAAAGACATGGGATTATAGGCATGAACTACTGTGCCCAGCCAGTTACCTTTAATTTTTTGGGTGTTTTTTTTTTTTTTTCTGGCCTCCAGTAGTTTCCTTATGTGCATGTGCTGATCAGTCCTTAGCTGAATACTTGAGTGGGAACCCTCTGCATACCTCAGGAATGTTCTAGTAGCCTTGGTCTCCCCAGACTCTGCTCTGTATTCTCAACTCATGAAGTTTGTCTGGTTCTACCCAGGTTTCCCTTTCTTTGTGGTGTGGCTTGCAAATTCTCTCAAGGCAGTAAACCATGGCAATTGTAGCACTTACTTCATTACGTCTCTCGAGACCACTGTCCTTTTTTGCCTGATATCCAGTGTCTTTCAAGCTGTTGTTTCACATATGTTGTCAATTTATTTGGTTGTTTCAGCTAGGAGAGTAAGCCAATCCTTGTTATTCAATCTTGGCCAGAAGTGGAAGCCTACATTTAAACTTTACAGCATGCTTTTATCCTAAAAGTTACTTATGTATTTTACAGAATTAAAACTAATTGATTTATGTAGTTCTCAAATCAAACCATAGTTTTGTTCACCTGAAAACGATTCCTGACCAAGTGGATTGCCCTTTAACAGTAACCCCACTGCTCTCTCCAAGAAGTTAGAACAGAGCTGCATCTCAATATAAACCAAGCTGCATTAAATCACTGTGTGTGTACTTCACAATGACTGGTAAAACACAACTGTAGTTCTAGGTATAGCCACTTGAACTAGAGCAGCAGCGTTAAATCTTTGCCTCACTCAAGTATGGCCATTCTGTGGTTTGCTTTACAGTTGACACGTCAAAGATATTATGAGGAAGAAGATGAAACTCAAAGGTAAGATTTATAAACATATGCTCCCTGCTCTTAGATTAAGTGTCTCTGAAGACTTCAGCCTAAAGTGGATCTCTCTAAGTCAAAATGCTGATCATGCACATGCTGATGTCTTCTATTTGGACGCCAGTGCAAACCCTTTAGTGACTATGTAAATCTGACGATAGTGAAGCACAACCATTTATTTGTTGGTGTTGAATGGGGGGTGGGGGCTGCAAAATGTGAAGCAGTAATAAATGGAAACTTCCTGTAGACCTAGAGGAATGACAAGGATATTTCAGGCATGTACTGAGGTATTAAAGTATAAGTGTACTGTAGAAAGGATGAGGTCTCTGCAGCCTGGATGCAAATCCTGTCTGTGACAATTATAGCTGTGTAATCATGGGGAAGTCACTTAACCTTCCTGTCTGAGTTCCCACAGTACAACCTCCCAGGGTTATTGCAAGAGTTAAATAAAATAATGTGTGCAAAGCACTTAAAACAGTGCCTGGACATAGTACATTCCATATAAATGTGAGCTATTGGTATTATCATCATCGTTATTGTTGTGACGGACAATTGCAAAGGCAGGAAGGGATGTAGAATGCATGGAGCATCAGCAGGGAAGGCCTCAAGAAAGTGGACTCTAAGCTGGGCTTTGACACATAGAAATTTTCAAGTGATGGAAATGGACAGTGATTCTGGGTGTAGGGAACAAAATAAACCAAAGTCCAAAGGAAAAAAGTTTGAGATATGCTTAGAGAAAAAGTAGGAAGTCTAGCTGGAGTTTATGACGTTGTTGGGAAGTAGAGAGTGATAAGGCTGAAGGGGGAAAAATTATAGGGTTTGGCAACATTTTGATATGATAACTGAAGAAGAAGGAGGTGTTGTATGTAATCCAAATATAAGCTGAACATCCACATAACTCAGTCTCAAAGCAACACTGAACTAAAAAAAAAAAAAAAAAGTCTAACAATCAAAAGTATTTTAAAACTAATTCAAAATTTTACTTGCCATTCTCTAGGAACTTTAAGAAGCATACAATTCATAGTTTAGGAACAACTCTTAGACTTCCCTTTTCTGTCTTTAGTACTTAGAACTCATCAGTTCTGGAGCTTCTCACTCTTCTAACCTCTTACTTTCCTTTTTTTTTTTTTTTTTTTTTTTTTTCTGGAAACTCTCTCAAAAGCCTCAGCCCATGAGGCCCTTGTCTTTTGTTCTTTTCTTCCCTTCCTTCTGCCTCTTCAGTCTTATCTTTGTTTATCCATTCTCTTGATTTTGAATCTTGAAATTTAAGGGACCAGTCCAAAAAAGGCAGAACTCTCCTAAGAGAGCAGGCTTAGCCAAGCTATCAAAGACAACATTCTCTTATGAGCAGGTGGTAGAGAGATTGGGAACATGCTTATATTAATGCATTTTTAAATTCATCACACAAAGATAACACTAAGATTTGGAGCCTTGGTGATAAGATAATGGGAGGTATACCATCAAGAAATGAAAGAGCTTTGGGGATATGATGTTGAGTTTGGGACTGAATATGAATTGGAGCCTAGAATATCACCATTTAGATATAGATGGACAGAAGAAAGCAGGATAAATAAGTCATGGATCTAGACAGATTTGAGCATCATCCTGATATAAGTGATAGTTAATGATGTAGGAGTGAATGAGAAGAGAAATAGAGAAAAAAAATAAAAATCTGAGTGTTACAGACAGAATTTTAGACAATACCTGCATTTCAGGGAGAGGACTCATGAAAGGAGAGAGAAATCCTGGTGTACAGGCCTCATCCAGACCAATTTCATCAGAAATCTCTGGAGCTGAATTCATGCATTAACATTGCTTAAAGCTCCCCAAGTGATTCCATATGCAGCCAACGTTGAAAACCATTGTTCTAGTGGCTTGTACAACGCTGAATGGTTTTAGGGTTTTACAGGAAAGCAGTGGTTAAGGAATGAAGTCCTAGTTCATTGGATTTAAAATCCAGAAACTTCAACACTCTCATTTTGCTGAGGAACTTGAGGCTCTAAGAGACTCATTAATTTTGGACCTTAAACAAGACACTTAATGAATTTCCAATGTACTGCTTACCTCCATTGTCACTGATGCAAACCCCTCTTTCTCCTCTTTTCTGGCTCTAGTCTTCCTCACCCTAGCCCAGGTCCTCTACCACCCTTGCCCTGAAACTTCCTGCCATGAGTTCCAAGGCTGGACAGTCCTTCCAAAGGCTCTTGGTTCAGGTTTTAGAACACCAAAATCTGTCAGGTTAAAGGCTCGTCTGACGTACTTTCAGCAGCGGCAGACCTAGAGGAATGATCTGCATGGAAATGCTGCCAGAGGAAAACTGTTGAAGAGGCTTTCTCATAACTTTGTGAGCCTGGAAGGAAAGTTTTACCTCTACAAGAAAATGGGAGGGAGGGAGGCATCCTGTATTTTTAGGTGCTGGAGGTAAAGATGCCCTGACTTCTAGTGCAGCCCCCTCCTCAGAGACTCCGGCAACGCCCTCCACACTGTTTATAAAGTGGTGGCGAAGTCTGGGGTTGTGATGGTGAGTCCTGCCAGAACTGACGAGGATACAGCATTTGTGGGAATTCTGTGACTCAAGAGGCACAGGGTCAGTTTCTTTTCATTGACTGTGTTCTTGCTGCCCAAGGGTTTATCTCTGAGAATCTTGACTGGTTTCCAGGGTCAGGCTTCACCTCCATTGTTATCTGGAAACACAGGAACAGCCCTTTTGTCGTGCCAGAATGGGTGAGACAACCCCATTCCCTGTGGCACTGTAATCACGCTCTTCCCCCACGAGTAAAGTTCCACACACTTGCAAAAGAGCTAGAAGAGGATTTAAAAAAAAATACACAAGCCAGCTCATGTTTTTCTCATGCATAGACATTTGTGCTTAATTTACACCCTCCTCTATATTTCATTTTTTCTGTGGTTCCACAAAATACCCATGAATGTGTTCTAACAATGGAATGTGCCCTGGAGCTTGAGGACATGCCTGGAATCCCTTGCAAACATTGGTCTTTCACTTGTCCTCATACACGTAAAGGATATGCATGTGTAACCCCTGAACTCGCATGTGACTCCAGCCCACAGGCACACTCAATGCGGGTTCAAGTTATACATGTGCTGCTTACACCTTGGTTCACAAAACTCCACCTGGAGGTTTGTGTCCACAGGGCCTGTTCATTCCTAGCAGAGTTGGTGTCTGTGTTCACAGTCAGGTGAAAAATACACTGTTAGGTTTCTGAGAAACAAATGGCAACAGATAGGAGACCCAGGGCAGCTGAAAGAGTGGAGCTGCTCCTTCCTCCTCTGTCCTGAAGCAAAGCATCCGGGGTGTTTTGGGCAAGTTTAGTGTGCTGGGTTCCAGTGTAGACTCTCATAACAGACCCTGATTTAATTCCAAGGCCATGAGCAGCAATCTCCTCCCCAGCGATGTCTGTTGGGTTCCTCCAGCTGTCTCCAGGGCAGTTCTCCCTCAATGCAAACTATTAGCATTTCCTGTTAAAACATTTCTAATAAATAAATGAATACATCATCTTCCCAACCCAAATCAGGTCTCAAAGCAGCCTTAGGAACTGCTCTGAGCTAAGGACCGACATGGACCACCCAGCACCAACCCACTGGCCCAGAGCCAATGCTGCTTTTGTTTGAATTCCTGTATGAGTAACAGCTCGGGCTGACGCCAGCCAAACTCAGTGAAATATTATTTTTAATATTAAATAAATAGATGGTGGGGTGTGTTGATCTTTTTTTTCTCAGTAAATTGCAGCATCACAACCTAGAAGTTGGCTCTCATATCCAGATTTCCTCAGATAGCAGAAGGAAGGTTGACATTCTCTTTGACCTTCCTCATGGAGCACTTACTCCCCAAGAGACAGAAAAGTCCCAGTTGGTGTTGACAGGACCCTATTTGGAGTAAGCTGGGACTTTAAATGGTAACAAAGCATGTAAAGCATCACCAACCATTTTTGTTAATTTTTCTAATTTATTGTTTCCTTTCAATATACAAAAAACATACACTCTTTTCTATAAAAATCAGAAAGCACAGATAAACAAGAGGAAGCTGAAATGAACTACCCTGGAAGCGATGATTACTGCTAAATTTTGGTGACTGCTCTTCCCAGCTTCGAATATTTATATGCATATGTCACACTCAGTATATGTCGATTTGACAGAAATGGGATCACAATGGGCATATGTATGTTTGTTACAGAAAATTATTTTGGGGTGTCTATTTTAAATATTTTTCTAAAACTCCACTCTTCAGAGCTACCTGATTATATGAATATGCTACACTGTACTGAAACCATCTTCCATCTTTGGATGTTAAGGTTGTTCTCAAGTTTTTGCTATTACAGAAAACAGCAAAGAATCCTTGCAGCTAACTGTTTGCATCCATTCTTAATTGTTTTCTTAGGCTAAAGTCCCCCAAACAGAATGTGTTGCTTTTTTTTTTTTTTTTTCTAATATAGGGCCTTAATCTGTTGCCCAGGCTAGAGTGCAGTGGTGTGATCACAGCTCACTGCAACCAGGGCCTCCTGGGCTCAAGTGATTCTCCTACTTCAGCCTCCCAAATACCTGGGACTACAGGTGCGTGCCACCATACCTGGCTAATTTTTCTATTTTTTTTATAGAGATAGGGTTTTGCTTTGTTGCCTAGTCTTGCCTCAAATTCCTGGGCTCAAGAGATCTTCCTGCCTTGGACCCCCAAAGTACTGGGATTACAGGCATGACCCACTGTGCCTGCCCCACCACTCAATAGAATTTTAAGGCTTTGGTTACATGTTACCAAATTGCCCTCTGCAACGATGGGAGCATTACTACCAGCAGGGAACCAAAATATTCCCCTGCTTGTACCTCTGCCACAGTGCATAGTATTCTTCAAAAATCATCTTTGAAAATTTTTTAGAAAAGGAAAAAAGAGCAACCAAACTTAAATGTTTAACATGAGAGGTGAGCAATACAGGACTTTTGCAAGTCTGAGTGGTAGGTGGCTGCAGGGTGGGCAGTGAAGGCGGTCGACCAAAAGGGAGACCCCTGACTGTGGTGGCCCTCAGCATATGAGAAGACACCTTGACATCAGGCTTGGCTGGATGAAAGAAGTGCTCAGAAGCCCCAAAGTGAGGAAGACAAGAGACTCTACCACAGAGATTCTCAATGAAATTCATTTCTTTGGAAGGAAAATGACACTGAGGTCAGGAAGTTTGGGGAGCTCTGGGATAAGGCAAGTTAGACAGTTTCTTCACAGCAGAATTTCTCAGAACCTGTGGAATGTGGACGCTCCAGGAGGCTGACATGGTCTGCACTGTTTCCTGAACTTATTGAACCACTGATGGCCCTGCTTCAGACCCATCTTTTTTATTTTCCACAAAGCAATCTGTGGATCCAGTGCTTGGTAGAACACACCTTGGGAAACAGTCTGACGCCATAAAGGGAAAACGGTTTTCACAGAAAGGGCAGAGAAATAGGACAGAAACGAAGGGATGAGGGAGAGAAGAAAAAAGGGGAGGAGAAAAAGCAAGAAAATAAAAAGGGAAATTAGAAAAAAGGACAGGAGAGAAACCAAAGGAAAGGAGAAAAAGAGAGGGAGAAAACAAGAGAATAAGGAAAGAAATTAGGAGCAGGAAAAGTATAATAGAGAAGTCCCTTATTACTAACCGTGTCCTCATTGCTTTTAGGAGAGATGTAGGTGCCTGTCATCTCTTCCAGGCACAGGGCTCCTACAGGCCACCCCAAACCTCAGCCTGTCACTCTTCAAGGTGATTTTCTCTGAAATGTTCCCATTCCACAGCTTTTTCCACAATGGCTACTACTTAAAATGCAAGAGTTCATTGGCAAGGGAAGCTCAGATAGAAATAAATGGTAGGCCCAGCTGGGCGCAGTGGCTCACTCCTGTATTCCCAGCACTTTGGGAGGTGGAGGTGGGTAGATCACCCGAGGTCAGGAGTTCAAGAGCAGCCTGGCCAACATGGTGAATACCCATCTCTACTAAAAATACAAAAATTAGCTGGATAAGGTTTGGCATGCCTGTAGTCCGATACTCAGGAGGCTGAGGCAAG
This sequence comes from Rhinopithecus roxellana, assembly GCF_007565055.1. Taxonomy (NCBI): domain Eukaryota; kingdom Metazoa; phylum Chordata; class Mammalia; order Primates; family Cercopithecidae; genus Rhinopithecus; species Rhinopithecus roxellana. The sequence goes on from NC_044559.1 coordinate 73,903,424, forward strand.
AGAATTGCTTGAACCTGAGAGGCAGAGGTTGCAGTGAGCCAAGATCATGCCACTGTACTCCAGCCTGGGTGACAGAGTGAGATTCCATCTCAAAAAAAAAAAAAAAAGAAAAAAAAAAAAAAAAAAAAGAAATGATAGGCCCTAAAGAAACCCAGGAAAAATAGAAATTCCAAAAATATGTAATCATTATGTCTTTTATGGTTGTTGTGTAGCTTGATGTCGAAGCACAGTAGGACATGACCAAAATCAAACAAACACCCTAGGGCCTACCCACTTAGAAAGCCTGGTTGCCTGAAGAGCCGACAAGGCAAATCAATGACTTTTGGACACCAGCTGGGCCTTTCATCTATGAGGGCCTGCTTTCCGGCAAACTGAAAGCACCAAAGTAGTCAAATAAACGAAAAGCTTAAATGCAGTGTATGTACACAGTCCATAAACCCTTTAGAATTCTGCAACAAAAAGACAATTATTTAATAGAAGCTGTTTGTTATTTTTTTCAAAAAAAGTGTCAAGTAATTGCATACTGAAATAGAAATAGGCATTTTGAAATAAACTCATTGGTGTGTTCATCCAAATCTGAAGCCTCTAAAAATTTCAGAATTACGGGGTAGGATTTGAAGTGGTTACATTAAGATTGATGTCGTATTTTATTAGAACATGGATTCCCAGGCTGGTAATCACCAGGAGTCTGTTTATTAGCATTGTTCTCTGCAAGCAGCCACTCATCTTAGGTCATCACTGTCTATTCAAGTCCACAATTGCTCATGGGTTCAATCGGCAGGCTGGACTATCAGGTAGAACAATAACATTCCAGAAATTTCTGTGACTTCAGCAAATGTCAATCATAGCAACTAGTGTGATGCACCATTAGTGAATGGAGTAGATACTGTTCTGCTCAAAAGGAAAGAACCTTGACAACCCTATCACAGGGAAGGAGGTGGGCCTTCATATTATCAAACATAAGATATTAGTCACTATTACTGATTTTGTAAATGCCTCACGAGTCAAGACCCCAAGGATAGAAACTCCCACATTTGAGATTTTTCTGAAAACCTTCCAGCTTTCAATAATCGCGACTTTTTTATTTTTATTTTTTATTTTTTTAATTTAAGATGGAGTCTTACTCTGTCCCCCAGGCTGGAGTACTGCAGTAGCATGATCTTGGCTCACTGTGACCTCTGCCTCCCAGGTTCATATGATTCTCCTGCCTCAGCCTCCCGAGTAGCTGGCATTACAGGTTGCCATCACACCCAGCTAATTTTTGTATTTTTAGCAGAGATAGGATTTCACCATGTTGGCCAGGCTGGTTTCAAACTCCTGATCTCAAGTGATCTGCCCGCCTTGGCTTCCTAAAGTGCTGGGATTACAGGCATGAGCCACCATGCCCATCCAACACTTTTCAGAGCTGACTCATCTTGAGCCTGTCAACCAAGGACAGCTAGTGATGCCACAAATGTGGCTGTTCTCACTTCCCTGTCTTTGCAGACATTTCTAATCCATCTACACTCTTTCCCATTGAGTGATTCTTCTCAATGTAATGTTCTAAGCAACCAATGAACCAGAGCTGTTACTGGAGATGGAACTCACTTGCCTTCCTGTATCCCAGGTAATTTGTTCATAAGGCAAGTATGAGGGATACAGGCTCAGATTCTTTTAAGTAGGGAAACTTGAGATGCCATGATAAGGGTGGAAGATGTAGACATGAAGGGAATGAAGGGATATAGAGGTCACTCAAGGATAAGAATCTGGTCGAGCACAGTGGCTCACGCCTGTAATCCTAGCAATTTAGGAGGCTGAGGCAGGTGGATCATTTGAGGTCACAAGTTTGAGACCAGCTTGGTCAACATGGTGAAACCCCATCTTTACTAAAAATACAAAAATTAGCTAGGGGTGATGGTACATGCCTGTAATCTCAGCTACTTGGGAGGCTGAGGCAGGAGAATCACTTGAACCCGGGAGGTTGAGGCTGCACTGAGAAGAAATAATGCCACTGCACTCCAGCCTGGCAACAGAGCTAGATTGCTAGACTTCATCTCAGATAAAAAAGAATCTGACTTCTCTTCCACCCCTATTGACAAGTGACTATGAATCCTTATTCTTTTTGCCTCCTGTGCTCTTCCAAGCACAGATACAAGGGTTGAACAAAAAGGTATCAGAGTGAATAGGAAAGGTTAGTCCAAGAACAAATTAAAGGAAACTTCCAAAGTATTCCTGGGAAAATACCCTACATGACAAAAAGGTCAGGACTTCCTGGTCTCCCAAGTCCTTTCTCTCACATTAACTACTTGGAGTTTGATGCTTCTATGAGAAAGGGAGAGAAGGTGTTGGTGTTATCCTCTCTTTTACTCATGATGAAAGAGAAGCTTAAAGATGAGTGATTTTTCAAGATCAAGTCTAGGAAGGGATGGTATTGGAAAATAACTTAGATTTAAAACTCTAAGTCCAGTCCTCTTTCTGATGTGCATGTGCTTCTCTTATTGGGGTGTGAACATCTCAGGGCAAGCATGGTGGGACTAGCAAATTATTTCAAAGATTTGGGATAAAATGGCCCTTCTCAAAGGTTTTTAGGGGCACATTTTGATATAAAAAATATAAAGGCACATGATGAAGTAGAATACAGAAACTGCATGATTTTTATGATAAAATACAAGATTTCAAATATGTTGGCATGTATGGTAATGGCCTTTCTGGCCATACCCCAAGACGTCCTGATGATGTGCTTTCATTGTTCTCTGCTGTTCTGGTGGAGTTGAGAAGTACTACTCTTCACCACAGCGCCTCTCTTCTTTGCCTTTTCTCCTCCTTTTCCTCCTCCTTGTTGCTCTTCTTCTTCATTGTTTTAGTCGATATTACTACTCAGCACTCCAATGGCAGCTTGTTTGCAAGATCACTTCAGAGGCACAAGCCTGCTGTCAGGACTGCAATTGTGGGAGGAGCTGACTCTCCCAGGGATGATGCAGAGAGGGTTGGGAAGAGACTGCATCACACTCTGGGCTGAGTCACCTTCACTGGATAAGTGTGGACCTGCAGTTGAACCACCCTGCTGGTGGCATGTACCCTCACATGTCTGTATCAGTGTATAAGTCAGATTGGGCTGCCATAACAAAATACCATAAACTAGGTAGCTTAAACAATGAAAATGTATCTATTTTGCAGTTCTGGAGGTTGGACATCTGAGATCAGGGTGTCAGCATGGTCAAGTTCTGGTAAGGGCTCTCTTCCTGGCTTGCAGATGGCTGCCTTCTTGTTGTGTTCTTACATGGCAGAGAGAGAGAAAGAGAGGTTTTCTAGTGACACTTTTTGTAAGGATACTAGTCCCATCTTGAGGGTCCCACCCTCATGATCACATGTAAATCTAATTATCTCCCAAAGTCCCAGTCTCCACATACCATCATGTTGGGGGTTAAGGCTTCAACATATGGACTGGCGGAAAGTGGAGGAGAACAATTAAGTACATAGCAATCAGTGAGGGTGATTTAAGTTGTAAGTAACAGAAGACCCAACTCAAAGAAACTTCAACAATGACAGGTATCTATTGGCCCAGGAAACTGGAGGCATGTTAGGGTGGCTGTCAGGAGCAGTTGATGCTGAACAGCCTGAACCATGGAACTCTGGTGTCCGTAGCACTGCCATCATCCTAAGACTGCTGATTCTTTAAGTGTTGAATGTCCGAGACTTTGTGCTTCCTAGTTCACCTCCAGTGAACATGTCTCCTAAGTTGAAATTATGTCATGGCCTCATTCCCACATCAATTACTGTGGCCAGTTAAACCAATCAAAGTTCATTCTGGGAGCTGAAGAATCAACCCATTCAAATTCCATAGCTACTTCATAATCTGAGAAAGAAAGGAACAGAGATGGTAGGAGATGATTATGTTGCCCATTACAGTTTTCTCTTTGAAACTGTCCACTTTAAAACGTTGACTGTGTCTGGTGCATGGCAAGCTCTCAGTAAATATAAGTAGTCTAACTTATGGTCTGCCTGCGTATTTGGAGTTATTGTGAATGTCCAGGGAAGGGATAATAATGAGATACACCCTATGGAAAGCATAAAGGGAAATGCTGTCAACACCTCTCTGAACTCTTATGTTGTGGCAACACAAAGAAATTCAAGAGAGGGGCAGAAGTTTGTGGCCCCAGAAGCTGCATTTGGGGTTTCACTGGGATCACATTGCATCTGTATGCACTTGCTCTTCCACATCTGGGGAGAGCCATTTTCATTATGGAAATTGGCATTGGGTCAAGCCAGCCTGGTAGGATCTGAATTTTCACTTTACTTAAAACATTCGCCTGAGGTCAGGAGTTTAAGACCAGCCTGGGCAACATGGTGAAGCCCCGTCTCTACTAAAAATACAAAAATTTAGCTGGTGGTGCATGCCTGTAGTCCCAGCTACTCCAGAGGCTGAAGCGGGAGTATCGCTTGAACCTGGGAGGCGGAAATTGCAGTGAGCCAAGATGGCGCCACTGCACTCCAACCTGGGCGACAGAACGAGACTCCATCTCAAAAAAAGAAAAAAAGAAAAAAAATTTACTGTGACTTATATCCATACATCACATTGTAAATGACTTTGGAATATATTTAGTTAGCAAGCTGGGGGTCCATTATGCTAAGTGAAATAAGTCAATCACAAAAAGAAAAATACTGTGTGATTCCTCTTATATGAGGTACATAGGGTAGTCAAATTCACAGAGACAGAAAGTAGAATGGTGGTTGCCAGGGAGTAGGGGAAGGTAGGAATGGGGAGTTAGTGTTTAATGGATACAGAGGTTCAGTTTTGCAAGATGAAAGGCATTCTGGAGATGGATGGTGGTGATGGTTGCACAGCAATGTGAATGTACTTAATGCCACTGAACCCTACACGTAAAAGTGGTTAAGACAGTAAACTTATGTGATAAATATTTTACTATAATTGTTTTAAAATTAGGAGTCATGTGTGGGATTTCCCTTTTTACCTTTTACCATCATTTTTTTTAAAGCTCTTTTCTATTGCTACTTTAATCATCTTACTTGTACAGTCAGCAAAAAAAGATGATTTGTTTTTCCACCCCAGCTGCCAAGATTTCTTTTTTAAGATTAAATTTAGACCTTCTAGTGAGGTACTCTAGATTATTTTCTAGATTTACTATGTATTACTTTTCTTCTAAAATTTTCCTCTCCATTTTTGCCCTCCCTAATAATGGAATTGCTTTGCAGCTCCTGTTTCTCCTTTTTCTTTTCCCAAAATTGACTAACTTTAGTGGCTATTAGAGTTACTGTCATCACACATTTTCTTGAGAGGATCAGAACAGCCCAGCCAAGTTTTGGGTAGGATATAGCAAAAGCCAAATTCTCCCATGTATTGTGGCTGCAGCCTGAGTGTCACATCCTTCACCAGGTGCTCGACTGTCACCTACTCTGCCAGGTCCCTTATGAACATGACTTCATTAGCTTGTCACAGCTTCCCTGTGAGGTGTGTGTCTCATTGTCATTATATACCAGGATACTCAGTGAGGTTGAGTAACTTGTTCAAATCTCACAGCTGGTATCCTTGGCCCTGAAGCTTGATAAGGTTTTCTTTTCTTTTTCTTTTTTTTTTTTGAGACAAAGAGTCTTGCTCTATTGCCCAGGCTGGAGTGCAGTGGTGCAATCTTGGCTCGCTGCAACCTCTGCCTCCCGGGTTTGAGTGATTCTCCTGTCTCAGCCTCCCACGTAGCTGGGACTACTGGTGCGCACCACCATGTCCGGCTAATTTTTGTATTTTTTTTAGTAGAGACGGGGGTTCACCATATTGGTCAGGCTGGTCTTGAACTCCTGACCTTGTGATCCACCTGCCTCAGCCTCCCAAAGTGCTGGGATTCCAGGCATGAGCCACTGCACCTGGCCAGATCTTTCTTTTTATACTCCACTGCCTCCAGCCAGTCTTACCAAGGCATTAGGATAGCCCTATCTCTGACCTCCTGGGGCACTGTCTGCCTTTTGCAGGGGAGTGAAAAAGCCTGCTGGGAAGAGCTGGTAGTAGAATCCCCTGCAGTAAGAGATGAGTTATCCTGGCTTTCGAGCTGCCTCCCACCTTTTCCCCTCTCCATCTACCCAGTTCCTCCAGGTTCCTCTAGTTCTCCAGCTGCCGTCACCACATCTAACCCAAAGGACACTTTGATCCTCTCTGGGAGCCAACATGGGTGTAGACAAACCCGCTTATTCTCTGTGTTCAGCAGAAACAAGGATAGCACTTTTCACAAGAAAAGGAACATTTTCTAAGAAAGAAGACGAAACCAAGCTGCAACCAGAAAAGACAAAAGCATCCAAGTAGATGTACTGACAGTGGATGTACTGCTCCTCTTCGTAATTTAACTGCAGTCCTTCCAGAGTGGCTAAGGGTTCTGTTTGTTTTGTTTTTCCCATAAGTTATTGGAGTACATGTGGTATTTGGTTACATGAGTAAGTTCCTTAGCGGTGATTTGTGAGATCCTGGTGCACCATCACCCAAGCAGTATATACTGCACCATTTTTCTTGTCTTTTATCCCTTGCCCCCTTCCTACTCTTCCCCACAAGTCCCCAAAGTCCATTGATTTAATTGCAGTTCTATTCCTCAGTCCCCTTAAGGGGAAGCAGAATCCCAATTCTTTCTTCCTTCCTGGGGCAACAGTAGATCTGAGTGGCCGGTAGACCATTGCCCCTCAGGAGATAACGTTCACATTTCTCCAGGGCTAAGATTACATGACCAATTTCCACACCTGGAGCTTAGTGTCCTCCTCTCCTGACAAGGGGATGAGGAAACTGACATACTGAGAGGAACTTGACAGGAGTTTAATCCTTGAGGCCACTCCCACAAACAAGATACTGTAAGGAAGAGTTAAGAGCATGTTCAAATTCCAGCACTGCCCACCACTAGCTGTGAGACTTCAAGGCGGGCAAATTGTTCAGCCCCTTTAAAGTCCCACTTCTCCCCATGTAGGGGATCAGGGAGAATTGAAGAGGTTTGTACACATAGTGCTCAACAAACCCCCAAAACATTCAATGTTATTAACGACCCTGGGAACTGGGTGTCAATACTCCACTTTTACAATTAAGGCAGGTCTGCTGAGGTCAAGGCCCACGTTCTTTCTATTTCCCCATTGCTGTGGCCCTCATCTGAGCACTTGTTCTCATACTGCCTTGCACCATTACCAGACTGTGTATTTGTGGAGGCCATAATAGCCCTAAGTAAATAACTGTTTGAATTAAATGCATGAATGCCTGTGTTAGTAAAAGGAGAGGAAATGATTTGAATTTGAGAGACAGCAAAAGTACTTATACCAGAGGCGAATAGATTAATTCATTTAGACAGTTAATATTTACCAAGTATTCACAGAGTACCCAGTCCTATTCATGCTGATTCCGCAATTTTGGATACCTGGAGGGCATGGGGAAGGTAGGGCGTGGTGACTGGAAGAATGGGGAAGTTGGTCTAAAAAATTCTGAATTACAATTAATATCCTTCTTTTCAGATAATTATAATCTTCAAGTTGGGTTAAAAAAGTATTGTTGGATTAAGTAAAAAAATGATAATATCATTTGCAGTAGCTATATTAGTTATTGTTATGGGAAAACATTTCTGCCTCTTCTATCCCCAAATCCTAGTTACATGAATACTTTGCATAATCTCACAAAGCTAGTAATTTTAACTGTAAATTAGTATAGAGGCCAAGTGAAGTTTTTTATTGGACTCTTCCTATGGGCAGAAAGTAGTTAAAAAGAAGACACTATGCTAGAATCAGGGGACAAGATGCCGGAGAGGAGGACTTCTTGTCTTGAAGATGGTTTATGATCCCTGACTTGGTCATTCATTTGATTTAAGAACAGAACAAGTAGCACAGGTGGGAATCCCAAAGGTCACAGGCATCTGCAGTCTGGGTAACACTGCCATTGCTATGAAGGCTTGATGCAGTCAGGGTTGTGGATAGATTGGTGAAGTGAGGGGAAGACTTGGAGGATTCCAGGGCTGAGAATCCCTCAGTGTGGGCATCTGCAGGTTCAGACAGGTAAGAGAACAGACAGGTTAAAGCAGGTTGGATCACAGATGACATGGTGAGAAAGGACTCATAGGAGCAGGCCCCAAGCATCAGTTCTTGAAAGTAGTGTGAAAATCAGAGTGAGATGAATCTGGGGACCTCAGTTCTCTTGCAATCAATCTTGAGTCATTAAATGGATTTTGTTTGATGCAAAAAGGGGACTTGTGAAGGGCCTAGTAACGTGCCTCCAAGCATATATTATTTGAATCCCAATCTGTCACAAGCTGACTGATAGCAGTAAAGTATGTAATCTTTGGGCTTCCACTACCTCATTTGTAAGGTGGGGATGACAACAGTACTTGCTTCATTTGGATGTTATGGGGATTAAATAACTTGGCAAAGTTCACATGCTTAGCAGCACCCAGCACCTGGAAGGTGCTCAGTACCAGGCAGCAATGATTATTATGAATGTGTGGGACCTAGACTTGCCACATTTGGTTTGTGAATTCCTCAAGGGCAGGTTCTATGATTTTGTCTTTAAGTGCTCATCAAATTACTTAGTTCATCACCCTTATTGCCATTAATAAAATAACTCTCAGCTGCTTTGAAACATGGCTTCTGCTTCCAATGGTGACTACTGTCTGATACCAAGCAACCTCTCCATGGACCTGGAACCAACTCTTCCAGATTATTTCCACCAGCAGCGCGATAGCTGAGCCATGGCAATGCGCACAAGCTATCACGTGAGTGATCCCTGTGCCCGTCACATACCGCTACACTATTCCCTGGACCTCAGATCCCAATAAAGGCAACAGTAGGGAGTACTTCTGAAAGCAGAAGTAGAGAATTGTGGACTCAGAGGGTTGGAAGGGATTTTGAAGGTCCTCCAGACCAACCACTTCCCAGTAACAGTAAGAGTAATTAGAGTAACGACAAGCAGGAAATGGAGAGTAGTGAAGGGAGGAAGAATGGAGCCCTCCAAGAAAAGGCAAGTGTAAAGGCCCTATGGTGGCTCGATGAAGCCTTGCTTCTAATGATGAGGTTATCAACTACTCTCCTTTAATGTGGGTGGTCTAGGACCCCTGGGGAATAGACAGGACACCTCTTCTTCAAATACTGAGGCCTCTGGCTGAGAATTACTTTTGCAAAGAGGCAGCTAGCATCTCTTGTGGATGTTCTCATCAGATAATCTTAGTTCAATTATAGAGATTTATAACTTTTTAAAACCCTACTCTCTTTTGTGTAGCTTTCTTAGTATGTAATGCATGTTACCATCTTTCTTTCTGTGCAGTTTTTAAACGTTAAGCCTCTCTACATCTCATACATTCAGAGTAGACATTTTTTTTAAAAAAACTCCCTTCATTTTCTGATTTTCTCTACTCTGCCTCTTCAATTCTTTATTTTCTGCCCTTTTGCCATTCTCTTCTTTATTTAGTTTCTTTTCTTATTCTGCGTTCATCTTGCTCTAATATTGCATATGAGTTTCTATTCAGTGAAGGTTTTTATTGGACTGTTGCTATGGGCAGAAAGTAGTTAAGAAAGTATCTTCAGCAGGCCGGGCGCAGTGGCTCACGCCTGTAATCCCAGCACTTTGGGAGGCCGAGGCGGGCAGATCACAAGGTCAGGAGATCGAGACCATCCTGGCTAACATAGTGAAACCCCGTCTCTACTAAAAATATGAAAAATTAACCGGGCGTGGTGGCGGGCGCCTGTAGTCCCAGCTACTCGGGAGGCTGAGGCAGGAGAATGGCGTGAACCTGGGAGGTGGAGCTTGCAGTGAGCCGAGACTGCGCCATTGCACTCCAGCCTGGGAGACAGAGCGAGACTCCATCTCAAAAAAAAAAAAAAAAAAAAAAAAAGAAAAGAAAAGAAAAGAAAAAGAAAGTATCTTCAGCTCAAGACAACTCCATCTGTTTATAGAGAGGGAAAGCTGGAGGTTCAGCCTGGACTGGAAACCAGGATTCTGGCCCTTCCCTTTTTGTGTGACTCTGATATTCCCTTAGTGCTTTCCATTCTTAGGTCTTAGAATTGAAAAGAGAGAATAAACGAGGGCATTGCTCAGTAATGCGCTCCATGAATCACCTTTTTACGAAAGTCTTAGAAGACACAGCTTCACCATTCAAGGTGCAAGATGTTCCAGGCTGATATTATGCTCCCAGAGAACTAGGTTCCATGAATCCAGGGAAGGGAAACTCACTACTTCCCAAGGCAGCCCAGTTCATAACATGGCCAAATAATAAAGCTGAATTTTCAAAGAAAACATCTCTATGTGGTTGTTTGCTTAGCAGACACTCCTTCCATTAATTACAAGGTTATCAACTGTTCTCCTTTGATTTGAATGGTCTGAGACCCCTGGGGAATAGATAAGAGGTCTCTTCTCCAAATATTGAGGTCTCTGGCTGAGAATCACTTCTGCGAAGAGGCAGCAAGTACCTCTTGTGGATGATAACTATTCTTTTTTTTTTGAGACGGAGTCTCGCTCTGTCCCCCAGGCTGGAGTGCAGTGGCCGGATCTCAGCTTACTGCAAGCTCTGCCTCCTGGGTTTACGCCATTCTCCTGCCTCAGCCTCCCAAGTAGCTGGGACTACAGGCGTCTGCCACCTCGCCCGGCTAGTTTTTTTTTTATTTTTTAGTAGAGACGGGGTTTCACCATATTAGCCAGGATGATCTCGATCTCCTGACCTTGTGATCCGCCTGTCTCGGTCTCCCAAAGTGCTGGGATTATAGGCTTGAGCCACCACGCCCGGCCTGATAATAACTATTCTTAATTTTTAGTAGCCATGGCTCATTTCCTTTCTGTTAAGGTTTCTGCTGGGTGCAGTGGTACCACTTGAGCCCAGGAGTTTGAGTCCAGCCTGTGTAATAAAGAAAGACTCCATGTAAAAAGAGAAAGAGAGAGAGACAAAGGGCTTTAAAGTTATCAGAATACTGGATTAATATTGCATTATTTTTCTTAAATTTAGATATGGAGGTAAAAATGTGTCTCTAGTGCATGGATCCATGCCCATGATCCTTATCATGTCAGTGATAATAGCTAACACTTCTATAATAGCTTCCACTTCTATAGACACTAACAATTCTAACACTACCATGTGGTAGGCACCATTCTAAGCATTTTGCAAAATTAAATCAAGAAAACATCATTTTTCTGAACAACTTTCCTTATTTGCTTCCCTTCAGGGGCCCAGAATATGATACCACACCAACAAAAGAAAGAACCTGATGTCATCTAGTCCAATACCAACTGTCCAGATAAGTGTTGGGATATGTGTCTCACTGAAGGCCACACAGCCATTGGGGCAGTCAGATCTCCTGGCATCTGGGCCAGAAAATATCCTGAGCACTTCAAACATCTTAACAAGAACAAGCTGACTATTCATAACCAGGATCAAGTAAGGTATTTTAGGAACCCGAAATTCTTTTATCAAAAGAATTGGTCTCTTTGCTCAACATATGTGCGATACACTTCCACAAGACGGCAAAATCACCTTTCTATTTTTCTGAATGTTTCATCTTTAAAAATAAGCCCTTCTTCGAATTTCCCTTTAGGCCCTTGTATCATCTCTTTCCATTTCCCAGGCTCTTTAAAAACCTTCCGAATGTAGCCAGTGAATTTTTATTCAAGTTAGGACAGGGGTTTCTGGATTGGGAACAAAATAGTCATTCGAATTTCTCTACAATTGCTTCTCTTATCAGAACTGACAAACACAGTTTGGTTGACCTGTTCAAGATCTGTTGGATCTTCCTCCTGTGTGGCTTGTGGAGAAGGACGTAAGAGCAGTGCAGGGAGGTGCCAGAGAGAGGGAAACCCTGGGTAGAAGAGTGATGAGGATGGCATCTTAGCTGGCTGCATAATGAACAGAACATCTCCCTAGAGGGAGAGAAGAGCTGGCTCCCTGGCTGTTTGCTTCCATGGAATTCCATCTGATACCTGCTTCTGGGGCTGACCAGGAGCACCATATGGAAACTCCCTGACCAATTCTGCTTCTGAACATTTCCTCCCAAGAATCTCTGCCTGTGCCCTGTCCACATTTGGAACCAGGCCTGGCAACATCAATAAAGATGAAAGACTTTTGTCTTCTCAGAACATGGGGATATTCTAAGTCAACAGCAGCTTTTCAATAGCAGTTTGATGAATCAGTATGTGGATTATATAGAATATTCTAAAAATCATGTTTGCCTGCAAGAAGTGACAGCTTTATAAACAGCATGGACATGGATGAATGAGTCAAATTCACTTTAAAACATATGCTAAGACAATATCAAAATGATTTTGTTGTATAAGATATTGTCCAGAATGTATGGGTTTGAGCTTCTTTTAATTTTACAAAGAAATTATTATATCTATATTTGTTGGGGAAAAATACTAAAGATAGGTTGGTTGATTTTTAGTTAGGTTTGGGCAAAACATATGTTTTCTCTAATTATCTGAACTTTCATCCACTTTAGTAACTAGCAAGATGGGATTTGTATGGGTTTTAGAGTCACACACACTTGGAACTTACAATTGTGGGAGCTTGTTTATGTTACTTAACTCTCTGAGTCTCTGCCTTCTTACATGTGATAGTACTTACCTCACAAGCCACGGTGGGTTGCAAATAAGAAATTGCACATAGAATAAGTTTGTACAGTACTAGGTATACAGATGTTTGGTAAAGGTTTCTCTCTCTCTCTCTCTCTCTCTCTGTGTGTGTGTGCGCGCGCGTTTGGAGAGAAGAGGAGGAATTGAGTTGATGAGTGTGAATTGGAGGACCATTCCATAAATAAAGGATCTGTAAACATCATAAGTAACTAAAAACCAAATACAAACCCAGAAAGGAACAGAGATGAGAAATAGAAAAAAGAAGTTTGGAAAAATGCTGTCAACAAAAAATATTTATTAAACACCTGCATTTAGGGTCCTTTGCTAGGTAACCTATGTATGGGATTGAAGGATAGTTCTTGTCCTCGAGGAGTCTTTAGTCCATTTAAGGATGCAAGACTTATTCATGTGCAGAAGACTTAATTAAAATGCAAAGGAATCATTACTGTTACAGTTGAGAGGAGAGAACATTCTCTGTATTTATCATGTCTTTGGAGACCATATAGAAGTTCAAGGTGCTGTGGGCAGAAGGAAAGGGCAGATGTGAACATTTTGAAAGCACCAGCCATATGAGTCTGATGACAAAGACTCACAAATGTCTACACATTTAGTTTTGTTAAAACAGCAGCGGTGAAAAATTATCTTAACAATCTCGGAAACAACAGAAAATCCCCAAACAATGCTAAGTGGGGCCTGGTAGCCTCGCTGCACTTATGCCAAGCGGGAGGGGACGGGTGGACAAGCTGAAGATGTTCAGTGTATACTCCTGGCTTCCTTATTCAGTCTAAGAGACACCGACACCGTTTGTAGAGTTATTTATCCAGATCCTCTTTAAGCTCCATTTCTTTCTCTTCCCAGCAGATCCCTGGAGAGATGCCCTTTCAACCCTCCATCTCTGCTAAATGCCTGTTGGATCCCAGCAGTGGAGCCTGCTAGATGGTTGGATTTACTTAGAACAGACTATTATGAAGGTCTGTTAGGGCTGGTGAAAAGAATTCTAGACAAATCTTCCAGGTTAGAAGATAAATGACAGTTCTTCCCAAAGATATTCTCATGAGAAAGCACAGCAACCATCCTACAGAGGGTTAATAGTCTCCCCCCTCTCCAACCCCCAACTTGCTGTCAGAGATCAGCTAATCTGATAATTACGGCAACAAACACAGTTTAGACAAACAAGACCTGACCCTGAGGGTTTGGAATGAAAACATTTACTCTCTCCCTCCCCAGAGAGACAGTGCCTGGAGCATACACACAGAGAGACACTGGGAAAATACCCTTGTGCTGGAGCAACAGGGTGAAAACATCTGTGTTCCTGAGCTGCTTAGGAAGATAAAGTTGCTGGGGAGGCGGCTCGGGTCGGGGAGGCAGGAGGAGCGGGGAGTGGTGCAGTCCAAGGGTGTGCATGTTTGGAGCAGATGGAAAATGTACCCCCATAACGGGAGATGTAAGCAAATTGTAATTGATTTTACAACAGAGACAGAGTGAGAGGAAAGGTACAAAGGAGACCGATGCAGGATTTGAGTGAAAACCTGGGGAGTGGCTAACAGAAGAGAAACAGCTTAAAACACCAAAGTAGGATTTATTCCCGAGAGCAAGAGGTATTCACAGCGGTCTTGACTCTAAGTGAATTTAATATCTGCCTGCCAGTGAGGAGACCCAAGCTCTAACAGTCTAAGCTGGCCAGTCATCCTCTTCCCATCCCCTAGTTTGGCTTCTAAACTGAACAACATGCCCTTTCCCCATTCCTGCCAGGCCTCAAAAATTATCAAGCAATTTTTTCCCCTTTTACTTATAAAAGCAGCTTCCCAGAAGAAATCTTTCTGGGTTGCTGAAACCAGAGATTCTGACTTGGATCTGCCTCAACCTGGAATTCCAACAGTTACTCCTTTCTCAACTCCAGCCTGAAGTTTCCCACACATCCCCGTCCTAGCGGCCACACATCATTTCGGTTTTGCCCATGACTGAGGGTGAGTCAGCTGGCAAACACTCCTCGCCCCTTAGGATTCTCCAAATTAGATCTAGGCATCCACATCCTTGGGGCATTTGCAGATTGCATGTATGGATGCACCAAGCTAAGAGGATAACTGCTGTGATTGATGATAGGCTCAAGATTTTAAATGAATTCCATAAGCTGAAAGATGGTCTCAAATCAATAAGAATGCACCAGGAAAAAAAATGCAAAGCACTGCATTTAGACCCAATAATCAATTGCACAAATATAGGATGGAAAACAAAATATAGACCTAGAAAACAACAATGTATGAAAAAACAGACCAGTTCTTGTTCGGCAATTGGCTCAATATGAGACATCAATGAATCTATCTGCTTAAATAGTGAATGCAATCATTTAGGCATTAATAAAAGTATTGTGATCACATTAATAGTTCCCTATGTTCTTAACAAGGGAAAGGTAGGATAGGACTAAACAAATCTTTTTTTTTTCTTCCAACTTTAGCTGTTGGCTGACCAAGTACATGGAGTCCTGTAGGTTGTGCAGAGCAGTTTTGTTTTTTGTTTTGATTTCAGGTTCAAG
Organism: Rhinopithecus roxellana; assembly: GCF_007565055.1. NCBI lineage: Eukaryota > Metazoa > Chordata > Mammalia > Primates > Cercopithecidae > Rhinopithecus > Rhinopithecus roxellana. Next base: position 73,918,510 of record NC_044559.1, read on the forward strand.
TCCCCTATTGCAATCTATACAAGGTCCACCTTGGCAATTGTGAGTGGCTCCCACATCCTGTTTATCCTGTTTATCCCACTTGCTCCTGTGTGTTGAGGCTCACTTGGCTGCTCCTCTGCTGGTCTGTTGGAGAGTCCCCTAGTCCCAAAGAGAGACACCTCTTTCCAGACAGAACAGTCTTCTCACTGTTCCTCACACACACCATGGTCGTTTGTTCGTTCATATATCCATGGAACATCCACTGTGTGCCAGGCACTGTTCCAGGAACTGAGGATTCAGTGGTGAACAGTAAAGACAGAGTCCTTGACCTCATCAAGCTTCTATGCTCATGGAGGTAGGCAGGCTTGAAACAAAAACTTTAAAATGTCAGAAAACAAGAAGGTATGAGAAGTTACCCGGTACTTGAAAAGCCTTACACCTTCTGCCTAGACTTTTCAGAATGTGACTTCCTGCTTCCTAACCCAGCTCAAGTTCCACTTTCCCCTTGGAGGCAGAGAACTCCTCTGAGCCGTCATCCCAAACCGTTGCCCAGGGGCTTGTACCACACAATTTAGCACTCAACTGTGCTCTAATTGTTTCCCTAATGCCAATTATGCTTCCCCAACAGACTGTAGGAGACTGTTAACTCTTTGAGGTTATAGGATATGCCTTCCATTTACATATATTTAGTCAAGCTCTAGCTGGGATGCTCTTTAGAGGGAAATGAAAAGCACAGTTCAAACATGACTTTAGGTTTTTAAGCCGATTCCCAGATAACAAGAGAACTTCTTCCTGTGCTCCCGAAATCCTCTAAAATAAGAATGTAAAGTTCGGACAATAGTTTGTTTATTTGCTGAACTTACATCCCCCAAAAAGTCCTAGAGTCTGTAAGGAAATCTTTAAAACAACAAACATACCTTAAATCAGGCAACAGCAAGATTAGAGGGACCAGCAGGAGAGAAATATCCAACAAGCTCAGAGAGGGAGGAAAGGTAAGTACAAAAAATGTCAGATTCCAAAAAACGCTTAGTTTAGAGTTTAGCTCAAACAATATTCTTCTGGGCCCCCTCACACTCTGTGGAATCCAAGCAGGCCAAGAAAACCCAGAAACAATACAAATGTCATCAATAAAAGACTGGTTAAAGAAGTAATGGTGCCTTCATACTGTGGGCTGGTATGTGGAAAAAATAAAGAAGGTAAAGCTATATACACGGACATAAAAAGTTTGATCATTATATAGTTTAAGAAACAAGTCTCAGAGCAATATAGATAATAGAATCCTTTCAATTTAAAAGTTGTATGTATATATGTATGTGTATGTGTGTGTGTGTGTGTGTGTGTGTGTGTGTGTGTATACACCAAATTGTTTGCCATGGATATTTCTGGTAATGGGGTTACAGGTAATAGGTTGGGGGAGACAGGTAGGAGAATTTAATAACTTATTTTTGCTTTATATATTTGTGAAATGTTATATATCCTACATTTGTTTTATTTAGAATGAGCGTGTATTGTTTTGATAAAACAATAAACAATAGAAACAACCACAGCATTCATTGATCTTTGTTTTGGTGAAGACACACATGTTGTAAGGAACATGATCATTACTACTGTTTGGTTTGCTCCTTGGAGAATTGTAGCTGCCTTGTGTACCTGTGGGAGCACTTCTGGAGAGAAATCCTAAGCATTTGTCAATGGACTGTATGTGGTTATCCCTTAGGGGACACTCCTGGGGGAACGAAAGCATATCCAAACTGAAGACATGGCAGGGCACACCAGGGGAGAAATGTGGAGGCAGCTCGAGGCAGGTTTCACAAGTTTACTTCCTAATGCAGCTCAAGGATGCACTCAACAAATGCCTTGATGATTTTTTTGTTGTATAAATGAATTCCTAGAAAAATATGTATAAGTAAAATTTTATATCAACTGTAATTTTAAGCAGTAAGGGAAAACACTATTTAAGAGATGCTGAGGTTAGGAGCATGGCTTTGGAATGTTAGAGATGTTTTGAATTCTAAGTTTGCCACTTACTAGCTTTGTGATTTGGGGCATATTGTCACCTCTCATGTTTTCTTACTACCTCTCTGAGTCTCTTTTGGGGACTCTTCCTTCTCTTTCCATTCCTGAAATGCTGGCACTTCCCAGGCTACTGGCCGAGGCCCTCTTTGGTCTTTTCTGGGTAATGTCATCTTCCCATAGCTTCAGTTCCCACTGCATGCCCATGGCACACATCAACTCAGGTCAAATCTCCTCAGTTACATGCTTTGACTAATACCTAATGAATCTCCATAGACACACAGTAAAACCCTTTAAGATATTTTATAGGGTGCTTCTAAATCTGGGTCCAGTATATCTTTTTAAAAATTGATACAAAATATTTTACATATTTATGGGGTACATGTGATATTTTGTTACATGCATGGAATGTATAAGAAGTCAGGAGTATTTATTATTTGTAAGTGTTGGGAACATTTCAAGTCCTGGCTTCCAGCTATTTTGAAATATACAATCCATTGTTGCTAACTATTGTCACCCTACTCTGCAACTGAATATTAGGACATATTTCTTCTAACTGTAAGTCTGTATCCATTGACCAACTTCCCTTCATCCCCCTGCCATCCCACACACCCTTCCCATCCAGTGTACCTTTTCAGTCTTATTGCTGAAACCTCTCTTTCCTCTCCACTCTAATCATACCAAATCACTTTTCAGTTCTTTGACCATGTTATATGCTTTCTTAACTCTGGGGCTTTGCAACTGCTATATCCTCAGCCGTGAGCCCCCTTTCTCCTGCTTTTGTGTTGGCTAATTCGTGCCCATATTTAGATCTCAGCTTAGACCTCACTTTTTCTGAGAAACCCCCCTTGATCCTCCTTGTCTAGGCTAGTGTGTTAGCACCTAACCTAGCAATTTCCTAGAACTGCTCTCCTCACACTGCAAGGAATGGTTCATTTATACATTTGGATTCCTCTCAAGATTGTTAGTACCATGAAGGCCAAACAGTTGTGAGTCCCTCGGTATCTGGGGGGAACTGGTTCCAGGACCCCTGCAGATACCAAAATCTGGAGATGTTCAATGCCTTTATATAAAATGGCATAGTATTTACATGTACATTCTCCCATATACTTTAAATCATCTTTAGATTGCTTATAATGCTTAATACAATGTAAATTCTATACAGATGGTTGCTATACTGTATTGCTATATTTTTATTATAATTTTTAATTTTTTTGTCCCAGATGTTTTCAATCAGCATTTGATTGAATTCATGGATGGGGAAGCTGCAGATTGGGAAGACCAACTGTATTTGTCTTGTTTGCCGCTGTATGCTTACAGCATAACCCCTAATACTAGCACTTAATAGTCCCATAATAATTGTTGTATGAATTACTGTTATTATGAATATGAGTAAGGTGATACAATGGTTAAGAGTTGAACTCTGGTTTCAAATTGGCTAAAATCAGCAGATACTATGACAAAGTCATGTGGCAGCATCGGGCTCAGCAGGGACTTTATTGGGAGTTGCCTTCCAGATGGGCATCCGAGAAGCTGGCACTGGATGGTCTCTGGGAGATGCCTCTGCTTCAGGGAGTGGTCTCTGGGGACTGTTGTTATCTCCAGAAGAACCCTGAAGATGAACTGGCTCTACCTTTAACAGGAGCAGCTGCTGAGAACCCAAGTCTGGGCTTGGCAGCCAGTGGGGAGGGGAGCTGTCCCCAAGAGGTGCTGCTTGAGGATGCTGTTAGGAACCCTGGCTGGAGGTGCTGCCCTGGGCAGCTGCAGGTAGTAGCATTGCTTCTCAAAGGGGCCCCAGGATTACCTGCAGCTAGATTCACCTAGAGAGTTTGTTAAAAATGTCTATTCCTTGGCCCTGCTCCAGATCTTCTGAATCAGGATCTGTATTTTAAACATCTTTTTAAACATCATTTAAAAAATCTGCTTCACAGATTTTTCTGAGGTATGTTAAGGTTGGAGAACCACTAACAGAGGCTGAGTTGAGGAGACCTTGGGATACCAATGCATCCCAGCCTCTGCTGTCTGGAGTGCAGAGGCATTTTTGTTTCATTACACTCCCCTTCCTGAAAATCCAGCAAAATTAGAGTCCCAGGCCCTCTTTGTGGAACTTCACACTGACTTCTCAGAACTTAAATAGTCGCCAGCCCTCAAAGACCAGCTGGAGGATGTAGCCTGGAAGAGATGTTTGTAAATCAAAGTATAACTTTCTTTGAATTATTAGGCATTATATGTACTTTTCTGAGGAGAACTTGAATGAGCATTTGGTTTGCAGGAACTGTCTTGCTAAAAATGATTTTCTTTTGCGAGAAATCTCAATTATCGTAGACGAGCCTTGGTCTGGATTCTTCCTGTTGGGTCCTTTGAAGGCGACAGGGCCATCCTAGCACACTTGGTTCAGGTGAGTGAAATGTTTTGTAGGTGACATCTACTCTCTGTATCTGTCAAACAAAGATGGATGAGCAGGGCCTCGGCTGCCGCGGGGGACATTACCGCCTTGGTTTTTTCATCAAACTCTGTCAGGCTTTGTAACTTGAAGAAATGAAACAGGAGCTGGAGAGGGACGGTTCCTAACAAGCTGTCAGCAGGGCTGCCACGGGGCTGGAAGCCTCCCTCTCTGTCGGCCTGCCTCAGCCCTGACTTTGTTCCAATGCCATTAGGGCAAAATCCTTGATTTTCTCCTAGAGAAAAAGAAATGGCCTGGAGCTGAGAGGCACAGATTTATAAGTAGTTTCTCTCATTATGCACTTCCAATGCTTAATCACCATTTCAAAGAGGAAGAGCTATCACAGCAGACTTCGAGGATTTCTCCCTAGACAGGATGCAGATCCCTTCTCCTGCAGCTTAATCAGTGTACTTTTCTCACTTGCCTGAAATGGAAGCGACCTAACTCTCAGCGAGGCTGAGTTGTAGATGGCTGTCTGTCCCCAGTGATTTTTAGGGCTAGACCAAAGAAGAATTTACAAAGTACTAACATCAAGATCCTCCTAGAAGTACAGTGCTCGCCTGGGTGAGTTTTCAAAGGAACCAGAGAGGCTGTTAGAGTCAATGCCAAGCATAACGTTGGATAGGGAGGGTGTCCAGAGAAGTCAGGGAAACACAGTCCCAGCCATCTCAGGGTCAAGAAGTGACAGGCTCCATAACAAAAACCCTGCGTGTCCTAGGAGCTTTTGTTTTGAGTTTATATTTAGATTTGCTTTTTTTGTCAACCACTATATTATTTATTATAGAATTATTCATTCAAAATCGTAATATTAAAATAATAGTTTAAATAGTCTATTATCCAGGATTATAGATGGTATGACAGCTGACAGCCCTGGAATATGTTTTGAATAGTTATGCAAGTAGTACATGAATATGTTTTTGTGGTAAAATGTTTAGAGGTTTACATAGCAAAATGTCCCTTTCCCTCCCATTCCTATTCCCAGATGTAACCACTGTCAACAATTTGGTGCATGTCCTTCAGTAATCTTTCTAGACGTTTATGTATATGTGCATGTATATATGCACTAGCTTTTACATAAATGAGTTCATGTATCACATATTGTTATGTGTGTTTTGTTTTACTTAATTATATACCTTGGAGATGTTTCCACAGCAGTACATATAGGTCTGCCTCATTAATTTTAACAGTGCAGTATTGCGTCATATGGATGTGCCCTACTTATGTAATCACTCACTAATTGGTGGACATTAAAATTGTTTCCATTATGTTTGTTATTACAAACAATGTTGCCACGAGCCTTCAGGCACATACATCCTTGTACAATATTTTGGCAGGACAGATTCCTGGAAGTAGCCTTGCAGGGTCAGTAGCAAAGCTCAAGCTATATTTTTCAAGCAGTTTTTAGCCCCTTAGCATTTCTATGTTTGCTTATTACACAATGGATCTAACTCTGCTCATCTCATGACTCATCACTATCAGTGGTTTTTAACTCTGGTAGTATGTTAGATTCATTTCCATTGAATCAGAATCTTTTGAGAATAGGGCTCAGGCTTTGGACTTGCAGAAAAATTTAGAAAATTCTAGTGTAGCAAGGATTGAGAATCATTGATCTAAACAAAATAAAATAGAACTCTAGAACATTTCAAGATAATATTTAATATAACCAATTATGGAAACAAATAGTCATTGATTAATCTTCATTTACTCTAAAAAAGTTTGAATAAGTCAAATTGTCCAGGTGCAAATACATTTGGTATTTAATAATTCTATTGCACTTTTATCTTTTGAAAATGATCTCTTTTTTTAAAATTTTTTTTATTTTTTATTTTTTATTTTATTTTATTTTTGAGACGGAGCCTCACTCTGTCACCAGGCTGGAGTGCAGTGGTGCGATCTCGGCTCACTGCAACCTCTGCCTCCTAGGTTCAAGTGATTCTCCTGCCTCAGCCTCCCCAGTAGCTGAGACTACAGGCGCGTGCCACCACGCCCAGCTAATTTTTGTATTTTTAGTAGAGACAGGGTTTCACCATGTTGGCCAGGATGGTCTCGATCTCTTGACCTTGTGATCTGCCCGCCTCAGCCTCCCAAAGTGCTGGTATTACAGGCATACCTTGTCCAGCCAAAAACTAATAATAATAATAATAATAATAATAATAATAATAATAATAATATTTTTTTAAATCTCAGAGCATCTTCCCTTCAAAGCTGTGAGCAGGGTGGGTCAGGAATGACCTTGTCCATTTTACAGTCCAGGAAGCTCATGGGATAAAATGATGCTTCTTAATTTACTGTGCTTGGGAAAAATCTGAGGATCATCTTAAAACACAGATCCTGATTTAGTAGGCCCAGGGTGGGGCCTGAGATTTTGCATTTCTAACAAGCACCTGGGTGGCGCTATACTGCTGGTCTGAGGACCAATCTTTGATTAGAGCACCTAGATAAAAGTCAGCTTAATACAAGGAAGAAGGAAATTCCCTAGAAGAAACTATATGTCATCGAAATGATAAATACTTGCCATAACAAAGAAGTGAAAAGAGAAGGAAATACAGGGTGGGGAAGTGTGGGAGACAAAGAAGCTCTTCCTCTACATCAGCTAAGCAAGGGTGTCCTTCATCTTAGGGTCCCCTGCCCTAAACAGGGGCATGTCCTGAATATGGCATTAAAGGCATTCTAAGCTGTTGGTTGTCACACCATCTATAATTCTGGAGCTTTTCCAATATTGTTTCTTGCCTCTGACTATATATAACCTTCCCTTCTGGGGGATGCTGATGGAGCTCATGGACCCTTCAGTTCTCACTGCACGGCTTTCCATGCCTCACTCACAGCCCAATCCTCCCTTGGGAGAACCAGAGGCCCCAACTCTGAGCTTGACCTGTCTGTGCCCATCACCTGCTCTTTTGACACAATGGTCTTTCAGAGGAGACTTTGCAGCCTAGCTCTGGCCCCCATGCCCATCACACATGAAGGAGATGCTGCGTGTCACTCGGTGATGTCCACGTACTACCAATGACAGGGCTGTCCTCTTTGGGCAGTGCCAGTATGTTTTCCTTTTAACCTTTGGAGATTCTTGTCCTATGTAGAATAACAAACACAAATAGATGTTTCTGGTTCTACCTTCTCTTGATATTTGTGTCTTTCTTTAACTTGATAAAGATCTATGTTATTCTTACAGGAAATGTCTTATTCTTCACATTTCCCAACAGAAACACAAAGATAAAAGTACTTATATCTTATGAATGCAAATTAGATTTTTAAAGTGATATTTTTGTCTTTTGGGGAAAAAAGCTAGAAGCAATAATAAAGTGACAAGACAGTAAATTAAAAATATTATTTTTAATGGGCCATTTTCAATTGAAAACACTGGCTGCCAACATGGACTCCAGAACTTTGTCATATGTGCAAACTGTAAGGTCTAAGAGGTATAGCTGGGGTAGGAATTAGAAGTGGAATACTATCCATGCTGGATGGAAGATTCTGAGGGGGAAAGAACTGGCCTCAAGTAAATTAATTCCCTCTATTTTATGGTTTCATGGACTTTTTCCATGAAGGTATGTGGCACTTACCATGACTGTATCTTAGTAATCTCAGATTACTAAGATATGTAGCACTCATATATGGTTACAGTTTAGTAATCTTAGTATTTTACTTGTGCAATATTCTTACTATTTGTTTCCCCATTAGATTACAATCCGTGAAGAAAGGGATTTTGTCTTTTCGTTCACTATGTTATTCTTAGCACCTAGTGCAATGCTGGAGCATAGTAGATGGTCAATAAATATTTATGGAATGAATGAATGAATCATGAAAAAAAGAAACACTGGTATTGTTATGGAATGCAGTTAAACTAAGGCTAAAATGAAAACTGGCTGGGCGTGGTGGCTCATGCCTGTAATCCCAGCAGTTTGGGAGGCTGAGGTGGGCGGACCACCTGAGGTTGGGAGTTCGAGACCAGCCTGACCAACATGGAGAAACCCCGTCTCTACTGAAAATAGAAAGTTAGCCAGGCGTGGTGGCACATGCCTGTAATCCCAGCTACTTGGAAGGCTGAGGCAGGAGAATCACTTGAATGCAGGAGGCGGAGATTGCGGTGAGCCGAGATCACACCATTGCACTCCAGCCTGGGCAACAAGAGCAAAACTCCAACTCAAACAAAAAAACAAAAAACAAACAAACAAAAAAAACCACCAAAAAACAAAAACTAGCCAGCAGGTGGGTTGTGCTTATAATCCCAGCTACTTGGGAGGCTGAGGTGGAAGGACTGCTTTTGCCCAGGAATTTGAGGCTGTGATAAGCTATGATCACGCCACTGCACTCCAGCCTGGCAACAGAGACTCCATCTTAAAAAAGGAAAAGTCTACAAAGCTTAGATACCAAAAAAAGATTATTGATTGAAAAAGTTGGAGACTCATTGCTTTAGTTATGCAAAAGATTAAAAGACACACACACAACCTTACCCCTTTAAACAATTTTGACATTGTTATGTAATTCTCTGTAGGCCCCATGCCTCTTCCACTTCTAGAGCAAGATGTTTCTGTGTTTGGAACTTGGAACTGTTGTCATGGAAATGAATATGATGTCAAAAAACAAATACAGTGACTTTATCATAGGAACAATGACCTCCCATGTTCTTTTTAAACACAACTAGTAAAGCAGTAATATACTAAAACATGATTTTAGAAATATGCTCTACCTCAAAGGGAAGTTGTGGGAATGATTTTTACGCATGGTTTGGTATAAAATATTCTGAGCTCTCTGGGGCAAAAGCATAATATAATTCCAAAAACAGTAACACTTTATTCATTCTTACATTTAGTAAGTTTTTACCATGTGGGATGCAATATGGCACCGTGGAGAAGTGACCCTGGAGGCAGACTGTGTTCATATCCCCACCATTGTCTAGCTGTGCCATCGTGGGCAAATTACTTAATTGTTCTTTGCCTCAATTGCCTCATCTGTTAAACGGAATAATTAGACCACGTACTTCACTTATACAACTTGAATGAGTTAGTGTTTGTAAAGAACTTAGAACAGTACCCAGCATATAACAAGCACTATATAAATTCTTTTAAATAAATAAACCTTTGTGATGTGTTAGGCAAGTAGAAGTAGTGAAGTAGTATCTATTAAACACTTGTTGCAGACCAAGTAATAGTCATTAGGCAATTTTACATCTATTCTTATAAAAACTCGGGTGCAAATATCCTTATTCATTCCTTCAGCCAATATTTATCATCTGTTTGATGTCAGGAGCTATTCTAGGACTTTGGATACAGAATTGTGGTAGTCATTTTTTTTTTCTTCAACTCTTAAGTTCAGGAGTACATGTGCAGGATGTGCAGGTTTGTTACATAGGTAAATGTGTACTGTGGTGGTTTGCTGCCTAGATCATCCCGTCACCTAGGTATTCAGCCAAGCATCCATTAGCTATTCTTCCTGATGCCCTCCCTCCTCCTACTCCCACCCGACAGGCCCCAGTGTATGTTGTTCCCTCCATGTATCCATGTGTTCTTCATCATTCAGCCCCCACTTATGAGAACATGCGGCATTTGGTTTTCTGTTCCTGCGTTAGTTTGCTACGGATAATGGGGATTCATATTTTTAAAAATTATTTTATTAACTAAGGAGCGTCAGTAGCTCCCCAGATTTCCAGATCAACTCTAAACTATAGCACACCACATTGTTCTTTATTTAAAAATAGTTTCTTATAATATCTGAAGTTTTAAGTTACTACACACATACATACTTTGCTTTGGAGAATTACTTTTTCCTGTCTGTTCCACTTCATTATCATTGTTAGAAACGATCTTAGTTTTCTATTCCTGTGAAGTGTCTCTCAAGCCTGTTTTTTAAAAATTTTTATTTATTTTTGTTGACTCAGCAGGTGAGTTGTTACACATGCCTTAGTGGATTCCGACTTCCATGGCCACTGTCCTGCTTCAAACCTGTCATTTTTTCTTTCAGTAAAAACTTGATTTTTTTTTTAGACTACAAAAATAATACATGTGTTTACTCTTTTTCTATTAAAGCAAAGCTACAATGCATAACTGTATGCCTACATACCTATCTTTGAAAAGTTGTATACATTTCTTTAGGATAGATTCCTAGAGGATAAATTGCTTGGTCAAATGGTATTATGTGCATTTTAATTTTGACTGTTATTACCAAAATGCACTCTAAGAAAAGGCTTTATTGATTGACAGTCTCCCCAGTAGTGCATGTCAGTGCTCTTTCCCCTCAACACTATTTTTTTAACATTTAAAATGTTTGTCAATCTAATGGGTAAACATTGATAGAGTGGCTTCAATTTAATAATGAGGATGATTTTGGGTATGTTTATTGGTTATTTGTATTTATTCTTTTCTGAATTTATTTATATCCTCATTTTCCACCAATACAGTAAAGCTCTGAGTATATAACAGATGTGACTAATAAGCATGTTGCAAATATTCTTCCATGTTATCACATATTTATTTATGGTGTCTATAGCCATACAAAGTCAATTATTTTCTTTATAGCTTCTGAGATTGTGCTATGATTAGGAAAGTCTATTCTACCCTAATACTATGTTTCAAAAATATTATTTTCCCAATATTGTTTAAAATATTTAAATCTTCTATCCATCTAGAATTTATTTTGTGCAAAGGAGAAAACCAATTTTTTAACATATCAAACAAATTTGACATAATTGATAGTCACAACATCAGATGAAAATCTGTGCTAGAAAAGGTGCTTTGTTTTTAAGAGTTAAACACAATCTTGCCATTCCGAGAGTTCCAGAACTCTCTGCAGCCAATGCAAGGTCCTTTTCTGGGACAGTTTCCCTCCATACTCCAGGCCTCACACATACCGGCCAAATAAAAATGCTATTGTGATACCAATAGTGATTAGAAATAATACTTTATTTTCGGTAATTAACAAAAGGCAGATATCCTGAAAATCAAATAATTGGCAAGCGAGTTTATATTTTAAACTGATAATTTCCTGCTCATAAATGTTTAATTGTATGTTAGACATAAATCACTCATGAAAGCATTTTATAGCGGCACCTTCTTTTCTGGCATCTATTTTCAGGTTTATAGAAAATGGCTAGGCCAGGCACAGTTGCTCAAACCTGTAATCCCAGCACTTTGGGATGCTGAGGCGGGTGGATCACTTGCGGTCTGGAGTTCCAGGCCAGCCCTGGCTAACATGGTAAAACCCCATTTCTACTAAAAATACAAAAATTTGCCAGGCATGGTGGCAGGCACATGTAATCCCAGCTACTCAGGAGGCTGAGGCAGGAGAATCATTTGAACCTAGGAGGCAGCAGTTGCAGTGAGCCAAGATGGTGCCACTACACTCCAGCTTGGGCGACAGAGCAAGGCTCTGTCTTGAAAAAAAAAAAAAAAAAGAATTCTGGACGAAAAAGTCCTAGAGATGTGTTGCACGACAACGTGCATATAGTAAACACTAATATACAGTATACGTAAAAATGGTTAAGATGGTAAATACATGTTTTTTACCACAATTTTAAAAAGAGTTAATGTCTTATGGTTTATGTTTTTAATCAACCAACAAATATTTGAGTACCTAGATACCTTGTTGTGGAGGATACCAAGAAGTGCAATTGATGGTTTCAGTTCTCAAGGAACTAGCAACCAAGTTGGGAGAAAATATTAAGTATGCATAAAAGTTAATTAACAATCTCAAGCAATAGAATGATACCAAATGAGAAGAAGAGACATAAAGTCTTCTAGGCAGGAATCTTTTTCAGCTACAGGGATAGAAATATTTGTTAGGTACTTAAATGGCTTTCAAACCATTTTAATATATATTTTCTAAACTGACCCTTTTAATAAATCTAGGAGGTATTATCTCCATTTAACAGGCGAAATAAAAGCTCAGAGGTTGTAATTTGCCCAACTTCACACGGCAGAGCTGGGAACTAGACTCAATGTCTTTCAGTGCTTATTCCTAGTGGGATTTATCTAAATTGGCATTGAAGATTTGCTGCCAAAAGTGTTTTCAGGGTTAAACAGAATCCAAAGGTGCTAGAATTACCATGGTTTGATATTTGCTAAAATTAGAATTATTCTGTCATCCTGCTAAAGAGCATCAAGTAACTTTTAGTACAAAATAACAGATCTTTTTTTTTTTTGCTATTTACTGGTTAGGGAAACTCAAATCATACTGTGAGAGAATGAGGACGAGCATACAAGGCTTCAATTTCACTATTTATACACAGCCATTTAGCCAACTGCAGTCCCATGAAAGACATTCCTTACCCATCATGTCTGACACCATTTCTTAAAGTCATAATACACATACTGTATTTGAGATAGTTCTGACCTGACCCATGTATAACAGAGAGCAACACTAACACAGCAGAAAGGGCTAAGCCTATACGAGTTACACACATTTTTTAAAACCACATCCTGCTATTTCAGTAGATTGACTTCTATCCAGAAAGTGCAGGAGCATTAAGTCTGTTCATACAATAACCCTATCTGATTACCCAGGGTCAAGCTACTGTTTATCTTTGCTAGACAGAACCCATATCCTGAGTGGGGGACCTCAAACCTTCCGTGTTTTTTGCATTACCTGGCGTACCACTTCCAGGCAATCCAGGCTCTGACATTCTTTATACATAATCACCTAAACCATAATAAAAATACTCGGAATCTTTTTTTTTTTTTCTTTTTATAGTAAAAGTAAACACAGACAGAGGGATCAGGAGCTTTGCCTTTATTTTCCTTTTCAAGAGTGCTCAACATTTTGCAAAAGAAGGACAGTGCTGCCCTCTACTGCTGAATGTTGAAATATTATTAATACAAGAGATTCCTACTAGCTTTGTGTACTAGATTACCACAATCTATTATATTGTTCTAAATGAACCCTTTAAGAGTTATTTAAAAGACTGTGTTCTTGGCAAATACACTGAATTTGTTTCCTTCATTATCTCTTCATATACCTTCATCTTGTAACATCTTGCATCTTAGGACATGATGCAACCAAAAGAAGGACATTACAACTTAGGGGAAAAAAGCTTAACATGGCTCTAGAAGTAAGAGGCTGTACTGGTGATCCATTTAAGGAGAAACAGGGCAAGGAGAGGAAATTTTCTTCTGACTTCAAGGTCTGTAGCTTTCCCATTCTTCTGTTATTTGGAGTGTCTTTGTTTTTTTGCTAAGGCAATTCATTTCCTTCTTTGTGTTTCTTTGGAGAAGGCTACTGCCCCAGGATGTGGACAGAATAGTGTTTCTAAAACATTTTCTATTCTTCAGAAAAAGATAATACAGGTATACAAAGGGCTATCATTAACATTTATGTTTTAATTAATTATTAATAAAGTTGTCTTGTTACCTTTAAATTGCCTTGAGATTTTATAGATCTCTACAAAGACTTCTCGGACGCTTCTAGATAGTTTGAAAATTGTGTTCTCTGCTTTCTTTTTCATTTGAAAAATATTTCGGAGTACATGCCTGCAAGGGGCCAGATCAAGCAGACTTCAAAGAGAGTATGCTTAACCATTACCACCCTACAGCAAGCCAGGGGCTAATTTCTTATCTATGACAATAGTAAAAATAATATTTCTATAACTGTGTTAAACATGTGTATATCAACACTAAGCAAAATCCTTTTAAAAAATAATTTACATATAAGAATATTAAAACTCAGATACATCAAGTAATTTACTCAAAGTTTCAAAACTAGTAACAGGCAAAGCTAGAATTTGATTCCAGGCCCAAGCCTATGTATTGTTCTACTATGCTGCTCATAATTTAATAAAAAAGCTAAACAAATCTCAAAGGCAAGTGCTTGTAAACAACATCTGTAATGATAATGACAGGCCCAGTTAATATTTGAGTACTAAGTGCCAAGTACAATTCAGAGTTTTGTATGAAATCATTTAATTAAATTAAATAATTTAATCCTCATAGCAACTCCATGAGGTAGAACTATTATTATTCCCAGATGAGGAAACTGAGGCATACAGAGGAAATCTAGTTCCAGAGGCCATGCTTTTAACCATTAGGCTAAACTGCCTCTTAAGCAACGTACAAAAACTATACAGCACAATTTTAAAATGGTGCCATGGAACTTAATCACGTTCAACAAGTAGGTAAAACCATCAGTTTTCAGTCCTATTGATCTATCTGTTATACAAATATTTCAGCAGCTTTAAATAAAGTTCTGCATGTGTGGGTACTCAGTTCAGGAACTAACCTTAGACCCTGTCCACTCTATGCCCTTCTATGAGGTAGGAAGCAGATAAATATTCTCACTTGGTTCAATCCATGTGTGTGGATTATGGGAGGAGTCATACATAAGGGAGGGAAGGAGATAACTGAGGGAAGAGAAGGAGACATGGTTCCATGAAGGCACACTCAGGAAACAAGCCAGATAATTTGAGAGGAGAGGTTGATAAAGGATCACTTTCCTTAGCAAGAAGAGTAAACTCATTACAGTGGGAGAACAGCACCACCTCAGGAGCCCTATGCTTATCTTATAGCACACTATTTAGCCACACTGTGACTCTAGAACAGATCTCTTCATACAGCTTTGGTTTTTAAAGAAGTATTTGCTCAGCACACAACTCAGCTTCTAAATAATATCCTACTCATAGTGCAAGCACTCACCCAAATATAACGACTCCAAAGCACTTTGTGCTTGAGTGCAAAGAATGATAAACTCATCCCTCCCCTGACTTTTTCCTAAGTTTAGGCCTTCTGGGTATTCAGGGGCAAGATTGAGTAAAATAAGCATGTGTGGCCTGGTGCAGTGGCTCATGCCTGTAATCCCACACTTTGGGAGGCCGATTGCTTAGCCTAGGAGTTCCAGACCAGCTTGGCCAACACAATGAAACCCCATCTCTACAAAAATTCGCTGCGCATGTTGCTGCACACCTGTGGTCCCAGCTACTTGAGAGGTTGAGGTGGGACAATCACCTTGGACCAGGATGCGGAGGTTGCAGTGAGCCAAGATCGTGCCACTGCACTCCAGCCTAGGCAACAGAGTAAGACTGTCTCAAAAAAACCCAAAAAACAAAAAACCATCCACATGCTGATTTGCTTACAGGTTCATGCAGTGCTCACTGCTCTTCTTGCCTGTCCAGCCCTGCAGGCTTTAGATTTCCAAGACAGTATGTTCTAAAGGAATTCATTCCAGGTGATGCTGTTGCTATATGGGTTCCCTGTTCCTCTTTTCCACTTCTTTTGAAGAAAAGGTTTCAGGGAAGGGAGCACGGCAGAAGGGAGATGCTAGGAGGACTCCTGAACAGACAGTCATAAGGAAGGCAGGAGGCAGTGACAACACCAGCCTCTTTCTCTTCTGACCCTTACTGCCCTTTCCCTGGGCACTCACTTCATCTGGCTGCCTATCTGTCTGGGCAGCATCCAGCTCTTGAGTCTTTTGCTTGAATTATCCATTCAGCAAGGAGGCAGTGTTGAATCAATTCTAAGCCAAAGTGTTAAAATTAGCGATGACTTGGAAAGCATTCTGTTTATTTCAAGACTGGCATTAAATTAGAGGAGCAGCCTACAGGGCTCAAGACAGAAAGGTACTGCACTTAATCTCCAAGAACCTCACACTCCCTAGGAAAGCAGTTTGAGACTTGGATCCTACGTAATATACAGGCTTCCTTCTCCCCCAGTAATTGCCCTTTTTAAAATTCAGATCGGATATTGCGGGGACATGGAGAAAAACTGCACATGGCACCCTCTTTGTCCCTATCAGCGTTGGCTTGATTATGGGGCTGCTTAGGATGTTAATAAATATTTGGTCTTAGCCAACAGTGTTTAGGTAACCTAGGGCTGTTTTTCTCCCAGGGAATGACGTAGGGAGTGACCATGATATTGCTGGCCAACGCTGTGAAGATCATACTTTTAAATCAAATTCTGAGAAGGTTAGGCTATACAATGTCCCCCTCAGCAGTTGCCCTCTGCCCCTGCTTTTGGAAGGACTGAAAGTTCATTGTCATTTGACCTTCGGTGTTGAACTTGTAATGCTTAAAATGTTATTAGTGAAACACTGTGGGCAGTAACCTTTAAAACCAGAAGCAGTGTTTCGGAAAAGAAGTAGATAATACAAAAAGTTGACAGATGTTACATATCTACAAAACTTTGGCTTGTGTTTATTACTCTGAATGAAAATTCATTTTAAGATTTATAGTACTATCCAGTGGAGAGGGTCTGTGATATTGTTTTCTTCTGAAACACCAAGAGAATTGACTCTTCTATCATTTGTTGAAGGCTTAGTAAGTGCAAGAAACTTAGGGAGACTCACAGGTCCCTAGACAAAAGAAGCTACATGGCCAAGAAGCATATAAAATACTCAACATCACTAATCACTAGAGAAATTCAAATCAAAACTACAATGAGATATCATCTCACACCAGTCAGAATGGCTATGAATAAAAGTCAAGAAATAACAGATGCTGGTGAAGTTGTGGAGAAAAGGGAATGCTTATACAATGCTGGTGGGAACATAAATTAGCTTAGTCACTGTGGAAAGCAGTGTGGCGATTTCTCAAAGAACTTAAAACAGAATTACCATTCGACCCAGCAATCCCAGTATTGGGTCTATACCCAAAAGAATACAAATCGTTCTACCATAAAGACACATGTACATGTATGTTCACTGCAGCTCTATTCACAATCGTAAAGACATGGAATCAACCTAAATGCCCATCACCTAAATGCCCATCAGACGGGATGAAGAAAATACGGTACATACACACCATGGAATACTATGCAGCCATAAAAAAGAAAGAGATCATGTCCTTTGCAGCAACATGGATGCAGCTGGAGACCTTTATCCTAAGTGAACTAATGCGGAAGAGAAAACCAAATATTACATGTTCTGACTTATAAGTGGGAGCTAAACATTGAGAACATATGGACACAAAGAAGAGAACAAGACACCGGGACCTACTTGAGGGTAGAGGGTGGGAGGAGGGAGAGGATCAGAAAAAGTACCTGTCAAGTACTATGCCTACTATCTGGGTGACAAAATAATTTGTACACCAAACCCACCTGACAAGCAATTTACCTATAAATCAAACATGTGCATGTACCCCTGAACCTAAAAGTAAAAAAAAAAAAAAAAAAAAAAGTTTACCATCTACGAAGGGTGTGGCAGATATGCAATGGTAACAATAGCTGACATTTAGAGAGTGGTTCTTATATGCAACTAACCACTTCGTATATGTAATAACTCACAAAATCCCCACACCAACTCTGAGGAAAATACTATTATTTCCACAGAGCAGGAACTTCCACAGAAAGGTTAAAATAACTTGACTAAACCTGCCAAGTTCGTAAGCGGCAGCCAGAATCTAAACCTAGATAGTCCGGTCCCGGGGATAGGTTCTTAACCACAAAGGCATTTTCTAAAATTGTTAAAAGTACAGAAGCACAGGAAAGAGACATTTTGGCTAGAATAAGGGTTAAGGGAAGGTTTCATGGATGAAGTGGCATTCGCTCTGGGTCTTGAAGGTCAACAGATGGAGAGGGCTCCTGGGGAGGAAGGACTCTTAACGGGGAAGGAACAGCCTGACGAAGAGGCACTTTGGGTACCAGCCAGCTGACGACAGCAAGATTTGGTCCGGTGCGCGCGGGAGGAAGCTGGGAAGGGACGCCGCGCCCAGATCCCGAGGTCCTTGAGCACCAGGCCCTCTGCAAGGAACCGGGGAGGAAAATCTCAAATTATTAATAGAAGAGCGGCAAAAAGGAATTCGTGGGCACCCCTCCCTGTTGGAAGGACTTTCCCTGCCAGAGACCAAGGCTGGCAGCACAGCTACACTTCCCTCAAGGGGAAACAGCCGACCAAAGTGGTCAAGGTCGCCCGCGCGGGCTCCGCAGCTGTACGTCCTGGCCGAACACTCGCGTCCCGAGCACAGACGCTGCGTATTTGGCTGCTAGCCCGTGCCCGCCAGGCCGGGCCTGGCAGCGCCAACACCTGCTCGGCGTGAACAGGAAGACCTGTCCTCGGGAACTCCCTCCAGACACTTCCCCGTATCCTCCTGGTCCTCGAAGGTCGAAGAGGCGCCCTCTCCGGGGCACCAGCCGCGCTCTCGGCTCCTCCCCTCAGCCGGGAGACCGAAGGAATAACAGCCTCTGCGATAGGAACACGCTCTACCAATCAACCGTAGTCTCCGCCCACGCCTCAGCCGGAGTAAATTGCATTGGTTACATCATTCTCGGCCCGATAAGATTGTTTTCTTGGATTGGCTAATAGCGTTCCTTCCCGCCTGGCTCTTCTTCGTCACAAGCTGACGATTGGTTAATCGCGTTGCCAAGCTCTAGACGCGGCTCGACCATTGGAGGCCGCAGGCCCGCCCCCGTCGGCTAGGTGAAGGTGAGAGTCTCCTCCAGTCGCAGCGGCCAGACCTGACCGGCCAGCTCCGGGCGCGGGGTGAAACCATTCGATTCCTGCTCTCTCGATATGGCGCCTCCGTCAGTCTTTGCCGAGGTTCCGCAGGCCCAGCCTGTCCTGGTCTTCAAGCTCACTGCCGACTTCCGAGAGGATCCGGACCCCCGCAAGGTCAACCTGGGAGTGGGAGGTAAGGATGCAGTGCTCTGGAGTGTGAGCAGCTCGGGGAGTGGAGCGGACCCACCCCAGGTCGTGGACGCTGTGGGAGAAGCCGAGGCCCAGTGTGGCGCTGCTTGAAGAGGGCGGCGCCGGAGAGGAGGCTGGATCCACGAAGGCTTCCTAAAACCTGCCCATTTTACAGATCCGGGTGTGGAGTCCCTGGAAAGGGGTAATGTGTCCGAGGCCGCACAAACCAGATGTAGCAGCCAAGACACAAATTCAGTCTTTCTGATTACCCATTTTGCGTTCTTTATACTACAGCCTCATAAGAAATGGGGCTGCCGGAGATGGTAGAGATAGGGAGAAAAATAGGAAGCCTGATAGGCTTAGGGTTCTGGTTGCTGGGAAATGGGTAAAGGAGAACTTTTAACGCTAGGAAGCTCTGTTCTGGGTCGGTAAATATTTGAGTGACCACCGAGTGTCAATCAACTACCTTATTAAGCTTTGTGGAGGGAGACTGAGGTTTGATTTTTGCCCTTAAGGATTTAAAAATCTGCTGATGTTACACATGCTTTGAGACAGGTTAATGCTGCCCCCGGAGGGTCTGGGGAAATGTTCTGGCCCTCACAAATGTGGTAGGAATGGGTAGAGATGGTGGAAAGGAGTGAAGTGGATAGTAGAAGCTTACTTTCCACACATCCTGTCTTCATTTCTTGATTCAAATGATTCTCATCTGTACCTTGGACAGCTAAGAGCATGGGCCTCAGTTTCTCCATCTACCAAGAAGATTTGTATTGGAGTGCCTCTCAAATTTTTTACCCCTCACCCTCTCTGATGAGTTTGTTATTCTTCTCACTGTCATTTGGATGTTTGAAGCCCCACAGACACTTACTTTCTCCGTTTGGATTTTGCCACATGCAAAGCCAGAGGGATGAAAATGGGTAGCATAAAGCCTTATGCTAGGGAATAGACTTAGAATAAAAGGACTAGAAATTGTGGAAAGAGAAGGTGGAATCATTTTGTAGCAGAGTGTGATATGAAGGACGCTCAGAATCAGGTTTCTCATAGATGATGTTTTGTCTATGCATAGGATTTGTTAAAAAAAAAAAAAAAAAAAAAAAAAGTCGGCCGGGCGCAGTGGCTCAGGCCTGTAATCCCAGCACTTTGGGAGACCGAGACGGACGGATCACGAGGTCAGGAGATGAGACGATCCTGGCTAACACGATGAAACCCTGTCTGTACTAAAAATAGAAAAATTAGCTGGACGTGGTGGTGGGCACCTGTAGTCCCAGGTACTCGGGAGGCTGAGGCAGGAGACTTGCTTAAACCCGGGAGACGGAGGTTGCAGTGAGCCGAGATTGCGCCTGGGCGACAGAGTGAGACTCTGTCTCAAAAAAAAAAAAAAAAAAAAAAAACAGTCTTCCCTAAGGAGTATGTGGAGGGGTAAGGAAAAATCCATTGAAAAGTGATGGTTTGTTGAAGCTGGGTGGTGGGTACATGGGCATACGTTATATTATTCTCTCAGCTTTTGTATAGGTTTGAAATTTTTCATCATAAACCTTTTAAAATAAGTCAGTACTACATAGTTTAGCCCACTGAGGGAAAATGATGTTTTTAGCAGGCAACAGAGTGGGAGAAATGTTGAAAGATTGCCTCAACTTGAATTTGAGTGGACACCATTTGATCTCTTAATTTAAATCCAGTCCAAAACCTCCAAGTGTTTCTTTGCAGCCAAATATATACAAAGAACTAGTATTACTGTCAGTGTAAATACATCTTTTTAAAACGTCAGATTTGGCCAGGCGCGGTGGCTCACACCTGTATTCCCAGCACTTTGGGAGGCCAAGGCAAGTGGATCACCTGAGGTCAGGAGTTCAAGACCAGCCTGGCTAACATGGTGAAACCCTGTCTTTACTAAAAATACAAAAATTAGCCAGACGTGGTGGTGCACACTGGTAGTCACAGCTACTCGGGAGGCTGAAGCAGGAGAATCGCTTGAACCTGGGAGGTGGTGGTTGCAGTGAGCCAAGATCATACCAATTGCACTCCAGCCTGGGTGACAGAGTGAGACTCCATCTCAAAAAAGAAAAAAAAGTAGGGTTTATATAAGTGTTAGCTCTTACTGTTATTGTTTTTCTGGCATTTCTTTGAGTGATTCTCATAAAAGATATTGAATAAAAACTTTCAGTTCAAGAACTGCAAAATGAACTAATTTATGACATTAGTTTGGAAATAAACTGCTCGTGCAGAGAAAAAGCACCCCGACAGCACAGGCCAGAAGCAATGGACTCAGGATTGGAGTCATTGGCTCAGACGGCCACCCCAGCTGTGATGGTGCCTTTGTCCTGTTTTCCAGGAACTCCAGCTCCTTACCATGAGCAAATGATTTATGCATGTAATCTCATTTAATGCTCACAACTCTGGAGGGTGGTTTATTACTATTACTGTTTAGAGGCAAGGAAGCCAAAGACTGGAGAGGTGAAGCAATTTGCCCCAGGTCATTTGACCACTGGGTGGTCGAGCTGGGAATCCAGGCCAGGTCTCTCAGACCTCAGAGTCTCTGCCCGCACCTCTATTTCAGGTACCTCCAGGTGGTAGCCAGTACACTGTAGTGGGAAGAGCCAGGAGACCTAGGTACAGGCCCAGCACCGTGGTCCAGCAATGTGACCTTGGAAGGGTTACTTAACATCCCTGGGGCTCAGTCTGTTAAATGAGGAGCCAAGACTGAATGACCTTCTCTGAAATTCTACCTTTAAGATTCTACTGTACTAAAAGTCTACTCCACAATTCACTAGCACATTCTGTGACTATAGTGTAGGATAATAATTTTACTGGCCTCATCAGTTGTCTGAGGATTAAATGAATAATTATGTGTGAAATGTGATATGTAAATGAAAAGTGTTATATATAAATGTTATTTTTGATTATCAATGTGACCCGTCTTTTTGTGGATAGCAGGTGTTTGGATAAGGATCTAATTACAGTAGAATAAAAGGCCTCCTTCCAGCTTTTATATGTCCTAGCCTTATTTATACACATCCCCAATTATACCCCTCGTGAAGAAAATGTAATTAAAAATTGACCTTAGGGAAGATACTTTTTTTCCCCCAAGTTAAGATAAAACCGAATGGAGGTTATCTAGTTAATATACCAGTGATTTTTGACACGTTTAGAATAAACTGCAACTGTAATCTCAAGTCAGTTTCTACTTGGAACTAGTTTCCCCAGAGTTGTTCTTCTTGCTGTGATGATTTAAATAATTTCCTTATAGGTAAACAGAGGAGAGCATCACATTTTCCACTGCTAAGCACAATGCTTTCTAAGTTGATCATTTTAGTGCTTCTCAAAGCTTCAGACTGAAGTGGTTTTAAGGACATGGGAGATGGATCCAACCTGGTACAACCTGTAGCAAGAAGTTTCTTCAAAGACTCCAGTCCATTTTTTCATGTGAGCCTAGCTTTCTTTTGGCCCAGATATACTCTGCTAGCTTTAATATTTCTTGTTTTCAACATGGTTTCCTAGCATCTTCAAATAAAATAGTTGGAAATGTATATTTTATCAGGTGTTTCTGAGTACCCCGGCCTTCTCCCTAGTATCCTAATTGGGCTTTTGAGTGGGGATGGATGAGGGAAGTGGAGATCTTAGGAGGAAGATGTGGGTGATGGTTTGACCATTTAAATCTCCGTCTTCTTTCTTCCTTTCCTTCTTGCAAAGCAAGACTGCTGGGCCCACATGGGCCCACCTGTAGACTTTGTGAGTCCCCTAAAAGGGCTTGTACCCAAGAAGAAGACCAGTGGGGCATGGAGCTGGGGAGCATGCTGATAAAAAGGCCCTGACATGGTCCCAGGGGTCTGCTTGCTTCAGGCTTTCTCTAGACATCTCTTGCTTTTAAAAAAGCACGTGGATCCATGAACTGACAGCCTAGCTCTTGTTATCTCTGTGATCCTGGGCAAATCATTTGACTTTTCTGGCCACAGTGGCCAGATCCTTAAAATAGACATCACAGTATCTATTTTGTGGGTTGCTATACAAATTAAATGAGAGTAAAGAAATGTATTTAGCGCAATACATTGTATGTACAAAGTAGTAAATCCGTGTTATTATTCTGCCCTCAGGTTCCATCAATGTCTTTCTCTGTGTCCCAGACCTCATCTCTGAATGTCAGGCCTATAGTGGACACATCCTACAGCTCCCTCAAATTCAGCGTGTTCAAAGCACAACTCATCATTTCTACCTTCCCCTTGATCTTTTCTTTTATCTTCCCCTTGTGTTCTAGAGCTTGGTCCACCCCGCCACCACCACCCACTCATTATCCAGACGTGAGGGAGACCTTGGAGTCAACAGCAGTCCTTTCCCCAGTCCCCTGTTTATTTGGTCAATAGGTTCTGTCTTTTCTACCTCAAATCTATTTCCAGTGGCACTCCTTTTCTTTATCCCTGCTGCCATTGCATGAATTCAAGGCCTCATTATTTCCCTTCTGGAATATAGCGGTAGCTTTCTACTGCTTCTACTTCTAATGACTCACCCTTCTTAACTACTGTCTCTGTCCTTCTCTCCAGTTTATTTTCTGTGGTGTCACTCAAATGATCCTGTTAAAATGTGCAACTGTTCATGTCACTCTCTTGCTTAAATGCTTTCAGTGGTTACCCATTGAAACTGAAGTTCCTTAAAAGAGACTCCAGGATTCTTTTAGCCACTCCTTAATAATAATAAGCTAATAATTAATAATAAACTAATCCTTAATGGATTCCACATCAGAGTCATGAAAATGCAGATCCTCAAAGACCTCATGCTCCCCAGGCCTCTGGGGCCTTACACAGGTGTCCCCTCTGGCATGCCCTTCTTCCCTTGTTTACCTTTTAAACTCTAATTCATCTTTCATTCTTCATCCTCTGCAAAATCTTCTTTGACTCCTCAAAGTAGAATTAAAGGTTCTATCTATGCTCTGTGTTTCTTGGAGGGCAGACAGGATCTTATTGTATCAATCTCTGTAGCTTCTACTAGCCAGTGCCTGGCTCATGGTGAGACTTAGTATTTGTTATGTGAATGGGTGAATGAAAGAGTGAATGAGAAACTCAAGGATCCAACAAATAGGAATAAAAATTCTTGGGGAGAGCAGGAATAGTGGTTGCTGATAATGCCTGACCTCACTGCTCCAGTCACCCAAGAGGAATCTGGTTCTGCTTCACTAGGGCAGTTAGAAGAGGCATTGGGAACAAATCTAGAACTCAGCCTGGGAAAAACTGGGCAATGGAGAATTGGCCAGTTTTTTTTAGTCACAGTATAGACGCAATGCCTCTCCAACCATCCCTAACCCAAGTAGTAGGAATTTTAGAGTTTCACAAAATATGCAGTAGTGTTAAGAACAGCAGTATTCCAGTTTTTTCTTTCTCTTTCATATTTTATTTATCTGTAACACATTATTTAGAGTGACATATTATCATAAATGTAAACATATAGCCTAATAATGTTATAGAATAGATATAACACCCAGACACAGAACTAAAACATAACAGAACTGGTTTTTTATAAACACCCCAGATTTTTGTGCATCTAAATAGTATCCTTTGTAGGTAGTTCAAATATGCTTTTCTTGTTCCAAGATTTCTGGAAACCCCTTTTAGACTGGCTGTCAAGGCATGTAGGACCCACACAAGAGATCATTTTTTAAAATAATTGTTCTCCGTGAGTTTTACTCAGTGTATTCACCCACACTCTTCAATGGAGATGATGCAAATGCTATTCCCAAAAAATAATTAACTTTGAAAGGACAAAGATTTGGCACTATCGAGGATATTCAAAATAATGAGATGTGGCCTCTAAAAACAATTCCAAAAGAAGTTTCAAGAATATTTTGAACAATGGTAGCATTATGATCATAGATAGGTTGATGTGCTTTAGGGACAACTCTTACTTGGAAGTAGTTATTTTGGTACATCTTTAGAGAAACCAGACCAAATCCCAGCTGGTGAAGGAAGCTTTTTGAACTTGTTGAGAAGTTTGGTGGACTAAGGGGTATACTATGAATGGTATGAGAGTATCGTGAGTTGGGCCAGGCATGGTGGCTCACGCCTGTAATCTCAGCACTTTGGGAGTCCGAGGCAGGAGGACTGCTTGAGCCCAGGAGTTTGAGACCAGCCTGGGCAACAAAGTGAGGCCCTGTTTCTATGAAAAATTGAAAAAAAAAATTAGCTGGTCATGGTGGTGAATGACTTTGGTCTCAGCTACATGGGATGCTGAGGCAAGAGAATTGCTTGAGCCCAGGGGGTTGAAGCTGCAGTGAGCTGTGTTCATGCCACTGCACTCTCGCCTGGGCAACAGAGTGAGACCCTGTCTCAAAAACAGAGAAAAATATTGTGAGTTAGATTCACTAGAGCCGGAAGGTAGACTATGAGTGGTATGAGAGTATTGTTTGATTTTCCTACCCAGAGGCATTTGGTCAGTGGCTCTCAGTCCGTAGCCCTGCCCACATTTCTATTACTAGCTTGAAATGTTTCTCAGATTTGCAGATGACACATTCCTGGAGGGTAGAGTTAGCTGATAGAAGACATTCAAAGCGATCTTATAAAGTCTTTTATTTACTGTATATCCTGTGACCTAATAAATTAACGTTCAGATATTTTTCCTAAGAAAACACTCAGGAATATGCATAAATATGAGCATTTATCACAATGTTTATAATAGCAAATAATTTAAAGCAACACAGTTAATACATTATATATAAAAAGAAATATTATTTATTCTCTAAAATGATGTTGTAAATGGCTCATATGTATGAAAAATACCCAATTGCATTCATAATAAGAGAATTGCAAATTAAAACTACTTGACATATTATATTGGCAAAAATTCACTCAGTGCATAAGGCTATGTGGAAGCAAACACCCTTAAACAGTGCTGGTGGGAATGTAAACTGATATAATTCCTGTATCAATTTGGACAATTTGGAAATATTTGTCAAAACTACAAAAACACATACTTCTTAGCCCACTCTTTTGTTTTCCACCCGGCATCTTACAGATATATTTGCATACATGTGAGATGACGTATGTACAGGGTTGTTCACTGAAGTATTGTTTTAATAGCCAAAGATGGTAAACAATTCAAATGTCCAACAAGAGACTGACAAAGTAAAATATGGTACATTCATCAGTTAAGCAACTGTAAAAAAGAACAAGGACACTATGTGCAAATGTAAAACAATCTTCAAGTGGAAAAAGCAAGGAACACAAAATAGTGTGTAGTATGCCGTATGCTACCTTTTGTTTAAAAGGGCATATGTAAGAAGCTGTGTTTGCTTGTGTAAGCATAGGGAAATGCTGGAAGGATATTTAAGAAATGTTACTGGGAGGGATTTGATAACTAGGTAGATAGAGGATAAGAATGGGATGGAGACATGCAAATATGTCACCTATTAGAAGAATAGTTAATAAGGAAGAAAAATTCATAATATATATTTAAATGGAAAAAAGCATGTTGAAATTCTATGTACAGTATGATCCATATTTTATAAAAGAATATGGCCATCGAAAATAAAGCTTAGAAGGTTGTACACCAAAATTTTCATACTCCTTGTCTCTGAGTACTGGGATTATATGTTATGTTAGTTCTCAACACTGCTATAAAGAACTACCTGAGACTGGGTAATTTATAAAGAAAAGAGGTTTAATGGACTCATGGTTCCACAGGCTATATAAGAAACATGGTTGGGAGGCCTCAGGAAACTTACAATCATGGAGGAGGGGTGAAGGGCAAGCAAGCACCTTCACATGGCGGAGCAGGAGAGAGAGCAAAGCGGGAGGTGCTGCACACTTTTAAACAACCAGACGTAGTGAGAACTCACTCGCTGTCATAAGAACAGCAAGGGAGAAATCTGCCCCCATGGTCCATCAACACTGGGGATTACAATTGAACATGAGAGTTGGGTGGGGACACAGAGCCAAACCATATCATTCCACTCCTGACCCCTACCAAATCTCATTTCCTTCTCACGTTTCAAAACACAATCACACTTTAATTATGTTTATTGTTTACCTTCTGGGCTTTTCCCAATTTTCTGCAATCAACGTGTTGTTCAGTAAACGATAACAACAACCCTAAAATGTGATTTTTTTTTTTTAAAGTCAGGGATTAATGTTGGGCAGAAATCAAGAAAATAAAAATCAGAATCAGTCTTAAAATTTTGTTTCCATTTCACAATCACTTGCATAAGTGTAGGCTTATTCAGGACCTAAACATTCAAGCAGAGAGGCAAACGACCCCTGCCAGGAGTCCTACTTGGAGAGATTATTGACGTGGGTGCAAGGCTAAAGCAACTGCCCTGTAAAGCTCTAATCCTAACATAATCATAGAATAGTGTAGGGAAAGAAATTGGTGATGGGTAACTCAGAGTGACTTAAAAATACTTTCAGAGGAAGAGGAAATACCTAGAGGTTTACTGTAGAGCAAGATTAAATATTGTGAAACAGATCAATTTAGATCAATGAAAGGGTGAGGCAGATGAAGTGGGATGAAGTTGGAAGGGTAA
The DNA here is from genome assembly GCF_007565055.1 of Rhinopithecus roxellana. Lineage (NCBI taxonomy): Eukaryota > Metazoa > Chordata > Mammalia > Primates > Cercopithecidae > Rhinopithecus > Rhinopithecus roxellana. The sequence goes on from NC_044559.1 coordinate 73,945,983, forward strand.
ACACTGGCTGAGTTCAAAATACAGAGAGGATAAAGATGTGTTTAAGTGGGTCCTTGGGTGATTGTGTCACCTGTTGTTGAAATCCTCAGGGCATTTGCTTATCATTCGTCTTATTTCTGCTCTTCTAGGACAGGAGGAGTGGTGGGCCTTCTTCCACTCCTTCTCGATGTTTGTGTTAAAGGTGCCAAGTTCATGTGGAAGTAGCACCTAGGCTTTTTCTGGAAGTCTTTTGGGGAGATGCAGAAGGAAGAAGACTGCTGGGCCAATGGCCTAGAGACCTCAACGCAATAGCGATATTGACATGACATTTGCAAGATGCTTTTTACTTTGCAGAATGCTTTTCTATGTACTGTCTTATGTGACCAGGCTCTGTGATGTCCCAGTTTTATTTCAGCATTCTACTTTTTGGAGGTCACATAGTTAAGAGCTGTAAGTTGCACAAGGATGGGGACCACATCTGCCCTTATGTTTGCCCAACACCTACCCCAGTGCTTGGCTCAAATTAGGTACTCAGTAAGTGAACGAACTTTTCTCCAATTTCCTTCACTGTTCTGTTTTGACTGGAAGGTGGTGGGATTCTCCCAGTTCACAGTTACAAACTCTTACCTTGGATACAGCCTGAGCCTCCTCTGTGTATAACCCTTTTCCATTCTCCAGCGTATCGCACGGATGACTGCCATCCCTGGGTTTTGCCAGTAGTGAAGAAAGTGGAGCAGAAGATTGCTAATGACCATAGCCTAAACCACGAGTATCTGCCAATCTTGGGCCTGGCCGAGTTCCGGAGCTGTGCTTCTCGTCTTGCCCTTGGGGATGACAGCCCAGCTCTCAAGGAGAAGCGGGTAAGTTTTGGGTGAGAATGTATTTTCTCTTTAGAAACGGAAAGTCATCCTGTTCTTACAGTTGCTGACTTCCCCTCACTCCACTAGAGGTCCTGCCATTCTAAGAGCCTTGCTGTTTTCTAGACTTACTGGGCCCTGCCATGACTAAGAACCTTTGCCTGGCCCTTCCCTCCACTTGGAATGCCCTCCCTTACTTCTCTAGCTCTCCAGTCCCACCTCTGAGTCCTTCAAGAGCTGAGCAGGGGTCACTTCCACACTGAGTCCTTAGGTATTTTAGGCAGAGCTTGTTGTTTAAGCTCTCTAAGTTATCACAGGACTTTGTTCACAGCTTGGGAATAACAGTACTTAATTGTGCTTACTACAGTGGACAATTTTATAAGTCTTCATCTTCCACAAGACCCTAACTTTCCCCAGAGCAGGGATCATTGCTTACTTATTTACCTTGCAGATCTTCAGCATTTGGCTCTTATCTGGGTACCTCAGATTACAGAGGTTTGGATTCATTCATTCCTTCAGTCATCAGATGCCCACTACTAGAGCCAGGCACTGTTCTAGATGCTGGAGCACAGCAGTGACTCAAACATACAGAATCCCCTGCCTTTGCTTTCAGTTTTGGGGAGAGGAACAGACTATAAATGTAATCTTATTGACTGTATCAATAAGAAAATGATGTAGTATACTAAAGATGATAAATGCTATAAAAATAGAGCAGGAGGAGGCATGTTAGGAATTCTGGGAGTGGATACAGTTTTAACTAGGGTGGTTATGATAGAAATAGAAATGACATTTGAGCCAAAACTAAAGATGAGACATAAATGAAAGAATGAATGAACTAGAAAACCAGCAGTAATCATTTCTTCCCTTAGATTTTTCTTCTCTAGATTCAGCATTTCCAGATCCTTTAGCCATTTTGTGGAGACCTATTTTCTACACTCCTCACTGCCTTGTACTACTTTTCCACTTTTAGATCTTAGGATCCAGACAGAAATGTTCATTTTTCATCCCCAGCATAGTATTGTTTCAGCTTTGAGATTACTGAGCATTGTAGAAAGGAGGGCTCGTGGGCCATAACTCATTGTCACATCATGACATCCCACTCTTGCTTTGATTGCCTGTAGGAGACTTGGGGCTTTTGCTGTGGCTCACATCTTTTCACCACTTGCTGAGACCAGCTCAGACGGGGAGACCCAAACCCAGCAGCGCTAGAGGAATTAAAGACATACACACAGAAATATAGAGATGTGAAGTGGGAAATCAGGGGTCTCACAGCCTTCAGAGCTGAGAGCCTCAAACAGAGATTTACCCACTTATTTATTGACAGCAAGCCAGTGATAAACATTGTTTTTATAGATTATAGATTAACTGAAAGTATTTCTTATGGGAAACAAAGGGATGGGCCAAAATAAAGGGATGGGTTTGGCTAGTTATCTGGAGCAGGAGCAAGTCCTTAAGGCACAGATCGAGCTTGCTATTGTTAGTGGTTTAAGAACACCTTTAAGCGGTTTTCCACCCTGGGTGGGCCAGGTGTTCCTTGCCCTCATTCCGGTAAACCCACAACCTTCCAGCGTGGGGGTTATGGCCATCATGAACATGTCACAGTGCTGCAGAGATTTTGTTTACGGCCAGTTTTAGGGCCAGTTTATGGCCAGATTTTGGGGGGCCTGTTCCCAACAACCACTGTCTTCTTTCTTCATCTAGTTCAGCACATGCTTATGTAGTACCATGTGCCAGATGCCGTGAGAGATGCTGGGGCCACCCAGATGAATGAAGCATGGCTGTGGCCACAGGCAGCTCCTGGTTGCTCTCCTAGTCCTCACAGTGAAGTCATAGTATTGACAAATTGTTATCTCAGACAAGGGTTCTAGAATCCAGCAATCATATGCTGACATGTCTAGCAGTGGCCTGCTCTGTCTAGCTTCATACCAAGTCTTCCTGGATTTCCCTTGTTCTGGATACTCCTGTTTACCCAGGTCCAGTTGCCTGGCTCCTTGTGAAGTCTGTACTTATTTCCTTTGATGTTATGATTTTCCTTTATAACAAGTACATTCTTAGGCTGTAGGACAATTTGCCAAAAATCATTTCGCAGAATGACCAAATTGCTATGTTACTGATTCACCAAAAATTTGTTTCTGTTAATTGCTGATATTTAGAGCAACTTGTGTTTCACTGAAGCCATCCAATATTTAATATAGTTTTAGGGAGTGATAACTTCTTGAGAATTTGATATTTCAAGTGTCATATATATCATGGATGTCAAGGATTAGTTAATGTGGAGTCGGTTTATCTCTTCTAAGCACATTTTTAATGTATTCTGACTTTTTCAAAAAATGAATTGGCTTTCTGTAGTGGGAGAGAAAGGGTGGAGTTAAAAGTTGGGCACAGGAAGTGAAAAATTATGCCTGGAAATGTTTCCACTGGTATCTATGCATCTGTCATGTTTCCAGAAGTTAAAACCATGTTCAAGGGAAGTCTTGCTCATATGCTTAGGAAGTATTAGCACTCCAGAGTGTCTTAGGTATCTGAAATGTGAAGTCATGTATGAAATTGACATTCAACTTAGCTGGATGACAAACTTATAAAAAATAAATGCACATTTGTGTTGTATCATCTTGGTAGCAATTTGCATAAAGAATTCAGGTAAGCCACAATGTGGGGGCAAAACTTTTAAAGTAATAGCAAAGGATGAGTGCTCAGTAAAGATCACTGTAAAGAACAGAGAAGTTAGCCCACCAAATCTGACATACACTGAGCATTTTCACCCCAGTGCACTGCCTTCGCTCCTCTCTGTAATGTACAGCTGTGTTTACTTCTGCATCCCTTTGAGTGTCACCTTTGCTTATGTTTCATTTTTCAGATAATATTCTTTCACAGATGCTCACACCTATAAATACAAACAGAACATTGGTGCATAATAGTGCTGATAATTGGTATCATTGCCTTGTTCCTGGCTTAAATGGGGTTTCTGCTAAACGATTTATTGTTTTTAAGCTGACTTACGGGTTGAATGAATTTTTTTCAGTCATTTTCAGGGAGTATCCACTGTTTCCTATTTTACTAAGCATTTATCTCAGGAATAGCCAAGCTTTTCTTATCTGTTGTGATGATCATTTGGGTTTTCTCTATCTAGCAGCATGACAGGCTTTATGTCTCTTATAATCCATTCATGGGATGACTCTCAATCAAGGGGGTAACTTGAATGTACTGCTGGATTAATACTGTTCATTAGTGTTTACTTGGGAAGTTAGTATCAAGGTACGAGCTAAGTCTCTCATTCTACTTTTTTCCCTTTTGTTGTCTTTTAGCATCAATGTTATGTTAGGTTCTTAAAAAGATTTAGGAAGCTTTTCTTCTCTAAGAAGAGTTTTAAAACCTTTTTATTGGCCGGTGTGGTGGCTCACACCTGTAATCCCAGCACTTTGGGAGGCCGAGGCAGGTGGATCACCAGGTCAGGAGTTCGAGACCAGCCTGACCAACATGGTGAAACCCCATCTCTACTAAAAATACAAAAATTAGCCAGTTGTGGTGGTGCGCACCTGTAATCCCAGCTACTCAGGAGGCTGAGGCAGGAGAATCACTTGAATCCAGGAGGCAGAGGTTGCAGTAAGCCGAGATCATACCTCTACACTCCAGCCTGAGCAACAGAGCGAGACTCTCTCAAAAAACAAAAAGCAACAACAAAAAACCCTTTTTATGATGGAAAATTTCAAATCCATATGAAAGTAGAGAAAACAGTATGAAGAATGAATCCCTGCTAGTATGAGGAATGTATCCATCACCTAGCTTCGACAATTATCTGTATAGGGTCAATCTTGTATATTTCCCTCTACCCCACTCCCTGCCTCCCTGCCTCCCTGCCCTCCACCAAAGCTGGATTATTTAATAGTAAGTCCCAGACATCTAAATAGATGTTTTAAATTGTTGTAAAATTTTATGACTAATACATGAATACGTTCATCTTATTTTTGAAAAAACGATTTACAGATTAGGCCAAAGTCCCTTTCAACCACTACATCCTTGGACCCCTCTCCAGAGGTTGCCACTGTTAGAAGATTGGTGTGTGTCCCTCCTTGTATTTATTTATTTATTTGAGACAGAGTCTCGCCGTGTTGCCCAGGCTGGAGGGCAGTGGTGCGATCTTGGCTCACTGCAACCTCTACCTCCCAGGTTCAAATGATTCTCGTGCGTCAGCCTCCCGAGTATGTGGGATTACAGGTGTGTGCCACCATGCCTGGCTAATTTTTTTGTATTTTTAGCAGCAGCAGGGTTTCACCGTGTTGGCCAGGCTGGATCTCAAAACTCCTGGGCTCAAGTGATCCACCTGCCTTGGCCTCCCAAAGTATTGGGATTACAGGCGTGAGCCACTGCGTCTGGCTAGATATACTTTTTCATGTGATCTTTTTCTTCCTTTCTCTTCAATCCTTTAGACAAATTGGGCAACGTGGTTTATGACATTTTTCTGCTGACTTATGCTGAAACGTAATTAGAATTTTGAAGAGGCAAAGTCAAAGATCTATAGGCAGAGAACTACATCATTAGAATGTAGTGACTCGGTCTGTAATGGAAAACCTGGATTTGTGCTGAGCTGTGCCACTCACAGCTTTGTATCCTTTGGGAAAACACATCTCTGAATCAGTTCCTCATGTGTCAGGGGATATAGACTTGACTTTTGAGGGCATGTGGGCATTGAATGTACGTGAAAGCATTTTGTAAATGATAAAATATAGGAATAGGAAACCAAACACCACATGTTCTCACTTATAAGTGGGAGCTGAACAATGAGAACACGTGGACACAGGGAGGGGAACATCACACACCAGGGCCTGTCAGTGGTTGGTTGACAAGGGGAGGGAGAGCATTAGGACAAATACCTAATGCATGTGGGGCTTAAAACCTACATGACAGGTTGATGGGTGCAACAAACCACCATGACACATGTATACCTATGTAACGAACCTGCACATTCTGCACATGTATCCCAGAACTTAAAGTAAAATAAATAAAGATAAAATATGACTTTTATTGTTGCCTATGTTAGGTCACTTTAAGATGAGAGGAAGCCGGCCAGGTGCAGTGGCTCACACCTGTAATCCCAGCAGTTTGAGAGTCCAAGGCAGGTGGATCACAAGGTCAGGAGTTCGAGACCAGCCTGGCCAAAATGATGAAACCCCGTCTCCACTAAATATACAAAAAATTAGCCAGACGTGGTGGCAGGCACCTGTAGTCCCAGCTACTCAGAAGGTTGAGGCAGGAGAATCACTTGAACCTGGGAGGTGGAGGTTGCAGTGAGCCGAGACCATGCCACTGCACTCCAGCCTGGGCAACAGAATGAGACTCTGTCTCAAAAAGAAAAAAAAAAAAAAAAAACAGAGAGGAAGCCAAGGAGAGGAAAGTAGTATTCGTGCATCACCTCTGTTTTGTTAGAATGTACTTCTAAGGATTAATAAGCCTGAATTCTAGAGATGAGGAGTAGTACAGATTGATGTCAATGACAAGTTAGGAACACTGTTTTAGAGGCTTATGCTAGAGGGTAAGTTTGATCTTAGGATGGGTGCTGAGGAGATGGGTTTGCCTTCCAAGGCATGTGCACGCGTGAACATGTGCGCACACACACACACCCACACACACACATACACACTGTGGCCTTCGTGTGTCTACCTCTGTGTTCAGAAAGGAAGCTTCTTCTAGTGTCAGACCTCCTGGGTTGAAGACTGGCACTCCTGCTTAGTAGCTGGTAACTTTGAGCAAGGTTCTTCACCTCTCTCAGCCTCAGTTTCCTTAGTTGTAAACATGGGCAAATCATAGTACCTTTTTTATGTAGTTGTTGTAAGGTTTTGATGAGATAATATAATTAAAAGGCTTAGCACAGAACAGGCACAGAGTAAGTACTCATTATTACCTTATTTTTATAAATATTATCTAACCTCACCATTATCAGCCTGTGACCTATTTCTTCTCTTTCAGGTAGGAGGTGTGCAGTCTTTGGGGGGAACGGGTGCACTTCGAATTGGGGCTGATTTCTTAGCGCGCTGGTACAATGGAACAAACAATAAGAACACACCCGTCTATGTGTCCTCACCAACCTGGGGTGAGTTTTTCAGTTGAAGTGAGAGGAAAAACAGAAACCAGAGAGAATTATCCTCATGACTCTCCCTGGTTACACAGAAAATGTAATCCAGCCCTGGAACAACTTACCGTTGGGAATGGTTTGAACAGTGGGTTATGGCAGTGCGTGAGAAACCTGCTGCTCAAAATCAAGTTAAGAATGCTCTTTCTCAAGACTCTTGGTAGACTTGTATCTACCAAGGCTATGTTGAAACTCCCCAGAGGAGGCATAGAATGTAGATGCAGGAAGTATCATTGTAGTAGAATATAAGTCTGGCATTAATGTGACTGGTTGAACTTGTTCTTGGTTACAGTCATTCCTCTACATCTTAACCCCCAACCTGGATGATGCCCAGTGGACATTGAGCCTGGGAGGGCCCTGGAAGCTGACTTGCATCCTTTCCACTCATGCCTCCTAGTGTTTGTAAAAGTGCTTAACTTTTTACTCCTTTGCATGCAGAGAATCACAATGCTGTATTTTCTGCTGCTGGTTTTAAAGACATTCGGTCCTATCGCTACTGGGATGCAGAGAAGAGAGGACTGGACCTCCAGGGCTTCCTGAATGATCTGGAGGTGGGTGATTTAGAGGAAAAAGTAGAGAATCGCATGGTGTCAGGAATAGCAGGCAAAGTCTTTGGACCAGTTGCTAAGTGAAGGGGTCTGAGACACCTTCCCCACACCAGATGGTGGTTTCTGACATAGCATGTAAGAGAGAGGGCACAAAAGAGACATGAAAGAGTGACAAGAATATGATTGCCCTTTGCCCTCCATCACTGACTGACCTGCTGCTGTCTCCCAGTATTCCCGTCAGTGTTAGAGCTGACATAGCTTCCTTCTCCTCAGAACGCTCCTGAATTCTCCATCGTTGTCCTTCACGCCTGTGCGCACAACCCAACTGGGACTGACCCAACTCCGGAGCAGTGGAAGCAGATTGCTTCTGTCATGAAGGTAACTGCCTCTTCTGAGCATCTCTTAAAGAATAGTATGTGTATTTAATGTATTCAGAAGTAATACCTGTTTGCTGTTTGCTGAGAAATTAGGAAAATGGGAAAAGTCCAAAGAAAAAATAAGTATTAACTGTAAATTTTATTACCTAAAGAAAGACACTGTTAATGTTTTGGTAGATAGAATGTCAGACTCTGTGTGTGTGTGTGTGTGTGTGTGTGTGTGTGTGCGTGCGTGTGTGTGTCTAGTTTTAGATATATATGTTTTACAAAGATGAGATCATTTTGTCCGTACTGTTTTTTGCAACACAATTTGTTTTTCATTTTCACTTCTTTATATACATGTCATTGAACATTTTGCAGCATCATTTTTCATAGCTATATTATATTCCTTTCATGGATGTGTCATATGAGGGATGGGGTAAATATCTGATGAATATTTAGGTTTACTTCAGATTACTTGATCTGATGAACAATTACGTAACAAAACTTCCTTTTATGATTTCTTTGGTGTAACTTTCTAGGTGGGAATTCCTAGCTGAAACTGTGTCTATTCTTCGTTAACGAGTCTGTAGAATACTTACTGAGGAACTGCTGTGTATTGGGGACTGTGGGAATACAGTATTGAACGGAGCAGATGCAGTCCCTACCCTCAAAGACAGACAGCCTGTCTGGGGAGATGGACGAGTACTAAGACAGCTGTGATACTGTGAAATAGCTGTGTTGATGGTGTTATATGGGGGTACATAGTGCAGACTTTGGGCAGTGTATATGTGGGAGTTGGGGGGGTTGGTGGCAGGAACTTTCCTGGAAGAAGTGGTTTCCATGTTGAGTCCTGTAGGATGGGGAGGAGTTAAGAAGGCATCAGCAGACAGGCGTTGACAGGGAAGGGATGTACTCTGCAGAGGGCAGAGCATAGTCAGAAGCCCCAGGCAGAGATCATGGGGAGTGTGAGAGATGAGGCTAGAGTGAATAGGGGCAGGCTCTGTGCTGAGGCTTAGACTTTATTCTCAGGGCAGTAGGGAACCACTGAAATCTTGGATGTCAGGGAATGACATGATCTTAAGGTCACCCTGATGTCACAGCGGGGAATGGATCAGAGAGAGGCAAGACTAAACAGGCTGTGGGAGCAGTTAGGAGACTGTTGCCATAGCCCAGGTAGGAGTTGATGGTGACCTGGATGAAGTAGGTAGCAGTGGGGACATTGAGATGCAAAAGGATTTGGGAGCTCTGAAGAGACAGGACTGATAGGACTTGGGGAGTGCCAGGATGGGGGGCATGAGCTGCAGAGGAGTCATCCTGGACTAGGAGTCCAGATACCCCCCCAGTCCCGCCTAATCAAGATACACCTAAGAGATGGGAATCAAAGTACAACCAAAGGCTTGGACAGTTCTGGGGAGGGAAGCGGTGTCCACTCAGAGAGCTCAGCTGTAGAAGCAGGTTCCCTGTGGAGAGCTCTTTGAGGAGATGAGTGACAAGAATGGAGGCTACTCTGTTCCCTTCCTCTTGAGTACCTAGTAGAATAGCCTCAAGGTTTTGAGGAGCCCTGGGGATACTAAGCCTACACTTGACTAAGGCTCTCACGCCAGAAATTCATGGAGGAGAATCCACCAACGTAGGACACTGCCTCCTTGCATCAGAAGTAAGCCCTGTTTATATAAGCTGAATTGGGACATTCTAGGACAATGTACTTTTAAAAAGTTTACGGAAAAGGTGGCACTTGCTGGTTGTAGAGAGAAACGGATGTAAAGTGGTGTTTGGGTGCATATAGTCAAGAAATAGGAGAAATGGACAGCGTTTGAAATTCCCTCCAGGCATCAGCTGGGGAAGGAAGGCTGGTATCTGAGGTTGGTGCCAGAAGGATTTCCTGCCTTGACTCACTTTCCTTCCCCGCAGCACCGGTTTCTGTTCCCCTTCTTTGACTCAGCCTATCAGGGCTTTGCATCTGGAAACCTAGAGAGAGATGCCTGGGCCATTCGCTATTTTGTGTCTGAAGGCTTCGAGTTCTTCTGTGCCCAGTCCTTCTCCAAGAACTTCGGGCTCTACAGTGAGTGCTCTCCCGAGGAGTTACAGCCCCATCTCCCCGCATCACTCCCCGCTTCGGCAGCCACAGCTGATTGTGTTCCCTCTCTTTAGATGAGAGAGTCGGGAATCTGACTGTGGTTGGAAAAGAACCTGAGAGCATCCTGCGAGTCCTTTCCCAGATGGAGAAGATTGTGCGGATTACTTGGTCCAATCCCCCCGCCCAGGGAGCACGAATCGTGGCCGACACCCTCTCTAACCCTGAGCTCTTTGAGGAATGGTAAGGGGCTCCCAGTTTGGTGGGCCAGGGGGTGGAGAGTGCAGAGCAGTAATTGTCCCAGTACATTTAACGGGGTCTCTTCCTTTCATTTTGGCAGAAGCAGGATCAAATTACTTTAACTTCTTTGACTCTCAGATATTTGTAAAATGGGCTGATACCTACCTCACATATGCATAACACAACACCTGGAAGAGAGGAGGGGGCACTCGGTGAATGGTAGTTTTCCCCAATTCCCCCTCCACCCAGTCTTCCTCCCCATAAAGTTAGAAAACCCAGGAAGGCATTCCCAACAGAATAGAATACCCAGCATCTAGGCAGTTTCACAGTTTGGGAGCTCTTGGTTTTTGTCTGTAATTTACCTACACTTTATCTTATTTTAGAACAGTAGTTTTATATAGTAGCTACATCTGCAATCTCTATTTAATAAGTCCTGATGAAACATATTACCCTATTAATATCTATAGCAGCACCTCGGTGAAGCCTGAGTTGAAACGTGAGTGTATTATGGCCAGTATACCCAAGACCAGCACTAGACTCGCTAGGAAATGTAGTCCCTTCTTTCTTCCCCCTAAGTCTCTCTCTCTCTGGTATGTTCATCCACCCATCCAGACATCCACATGCCATAATAGGCAGGTTGTGATCCCATTGTCGGCTGTCATTTAAATTACGGTTTTTAAACCTGTGTGTTTTCGGGTACCATCTTTCCTGTCTGGATTGGTATTTATGTCGCTGCCCATGCTTCAGGAAAGGTAATGTGAAGACAATGGCTGACCGGATTCTGACCATGAGATCTGAACTCAGGGCACGACTAGAAGCCCTCAAAACCCCTGGGACCTGGAACCACATCACTGATCAAATTGGAATGTTCAGCTTCACCGGGTTGAACCGTAAGTGGCCCCCACCACCTCCAGCACATGTGTGCATGTAGACACACAACATTCCTTTCAGTCGCTGGCCTTGAGCTCACCTTCATGGCCTTTGCCTAATTGGGTAGCCATTGCTTTGGACCAAGACAAGTTAGGTTTTCTTATGGTGTCCCACGGTCTCGCAAACTCTTTGGGTCTCAGAAGAGTATTGTGGTCTGCCCTGCGACCCACAGCCAAGATATTTCCATTTTTGTGGGCTGGGAAGTGGCTCAGAGCCAGCCGGTAGGTAACAGGATTGGTAGCTAGGAGCCTTAATTTATGAAAGGTTCTTATAAATGCTCAGGTACGTTTTGGGTTTGTCTTAATCCTGAATATAAATATGTATGATTATTCAGAGACCTGATTTCTTAACAGATCTTTCCTATTTCTAGGTATTATCCTCAAAAAGGGGTTACAAAGTTATCTCTGCATTTCATAAACAAGAACCTAGATTGGGCTGGGCGCAGTGGCTCACACCTGTAATCCCAGCACTTTGGGAGGCCAAGGCAGGCAGATCACGAGTTTGGGAGATCGAGACCATCCTGGCTAACACGGTGAAACCCCGTCTCTACTAAAAATACAAAAAAATTAGCTGGGCATGGTGGTGGGCGCCTGTAGTCCCAGCTACTCGGGAGGCTGAGGCAGGAGAATGGCGTGAACCGGGAGGTGGAGCTTGCACTGACACCACGCCACTGCACTCTAGCCTGGGCAACAGAGCGAGACTCTGTCTCAAAACAAAACAAAAAAAAGAACCTAGATTGGTGGTTGGAATTAAAAGCTGATTGAAAATCTAGTAGGCCTCCCGAATTCAGGTGATTCTCCTGCGTCAGCCTCCCAAGTAGCTGAGATTACAGGCGTCATTTCTTTAGTAATTCCCACAGTGCAGATGTGGCCACTCACCTGTGTGTCCCAGTGACTCTAGGGAGGGATGTGTGGCTGGCTTGGTTTGTAGATAGAACAGCAGAGGCCATGGGGAGGTATTTAACTGGGGCCATCACGGCGCCAGCGTGAAGTGCTCTCAGAAAAATCCAAAGAAAATAAATATAAATGAAAGTGAATAGAGCTTGTATTGTGGGCCCCTCAAAATACTTTGGGGTAAAATGAAGCTACCTAAGAAAGTAAAGAAATAGCTCAATTAGCTATAGATGTCCTCTTGACTGTGGAACGGAGAATTAATTCACTCACAATTGTAAAAATATTACAAGTAACAGAAATATTAATAATCTTTAGTAGTAATAGTCTAAAAGCTCACAATATGGGAATGTCTCCCTGTAAAATATCCATATCTTCCCATTATCCACAGGAGGAAATTAGTTTTATTAATATTATGAATTGGGAAAATGATGAGAATAGAACTGTGCTTATAACACAAAAGTTGTATTTTTAGCGCTTGACATCATTTACCCTTACTAAAAACAGGGGTTTTGTTTTCCTCCCAACTTTTTTTTTTTCTTTTTGAGACAGAGTCTTGCTCTGTTGCTCAGGCTGGAGTGCAGTGGCGCAGTCTTGGCTCACTGCAACCTCCACCTCCTGGATTCCAGCGATTCTTCTGCCTCAGCCTCTCAAGTAGCTGGGACTACAAGCATGAGCCACCACACCTGGCTGATTTTTGTATTTTTAGTGGAGACAGGGTTTCACCATGTTGACCAGGCTGGTCTCAAACTCCTGACCTCAAAGTGATCCACCTGCCCCGCCTCTCAAAATGCTGGGATTATAGGCATGAGCCACCATGCCCGGCCTTTTTTTTTTTTTTTTTTTTGAGACAGGGTCTCGCTCTGTCACCCAAGGTAGAGTGCAGTGGTGCAATCTCGAGTCATTGCAACTTCTGCCCCCTGGGCTCAGGTGATCCTTCCACCTCAGCCTCCGAGTGGCTGGGACCACAGGCGTGGACCACCATGCCCATCTAACTTTTTTGTAGAAACGGGGTTTCACCATATTGCTTAGGCTGATCTCAAACTTCTGAGCTCAAGTGATCTGCCTGCCTCGGTCCTCCAAGGTGCTGGGATTACAAGCGTGAGCCACTGCACCTGGCTGGAAAAGTTTTAAACATACAGAAAAGTTGGAGGAATCGTACAGTGAACTCCCATACACTCGCCATCTAGTTTCTACAATTCTCACATGACAATACTTCCTTTGTTATCTTTTTTCTGTCAGAATGGGGCTTTTAACCTGGAGTCCCTGGATGTACTTTTACCCCTGAACTGATGTTTAAAAAATTGTGTATGTGTATTTTGGCCCTACTCTAGGGAAAGAGTCCATAACGTTTACTGGCTTCTCAAACTCTGACACTCCCTTTTCTGAAAAAGTAGAAAGGCCTCATTTTTACTAAAACAAAACCAAAAACCAGCCTAGGAGCCGTTTAATCACTGCCTCAGGGCACAGGTTTTTAGAAACAGTGGTGCGCCTGGGGCTGTGTTGGCTTGAGGCTCTATCCCCTTGGGTGACCAGTTCACACAGGTAAACCATTTCTGAAGCTTGCTTTGTTTGTTTGTTTGGAGGGGTCAAGGGAAAACTTACCCTTTGCCCTCTGAAAGTTGGCTGGAAATCAGCTGACAAAAGGCAGATTAATAGGAGAAAAGGCATACACGTTTATTTATTTATTTTTGAGACAGTCTCACTTTGTTGCCCAGGCTGGAGTGCAGTGGCACGATCATGGCTTACTGTAGCCTTGACCTCCCAGGCCCAAGCAATCTACCCACCTCAGCCTTTGTAGTACCTGGGACCACAGGCATGTGCCGCCACGCCCGGCTAATCCTTAAGATTTTTTTGTAGGGACAGGGGTCTCCTTATGATGCCCAGGCTGGTCTTCAACTCCTGGGCTCGAGCAATCCTCCCTCCTTGGCCTCCCAAAGTACTTGGATTACAGGCAGGAGCCACTGTGCCTGGCCAGCATGCAAATTTATTAACTTGCACAGGTGTCTTACAAAATAAAACTAAAATAAATGGCCAGAAGATTGATGCTTTTATACCATCTTGGGGTTACAGAAAGAATGGGAGCTTGGAGCTTGGCAAAACAGGTTCTCTTGGCAGACAGAGAAGAGAAGGCCTGGTTAGCAAAGGTGGTCTTGTTATATTATGTAGATAAGTCACAGGTAGCAGCCCTCGGAGAAAATAGCTGGTAAAGATCTATTTCTTTTAGACCTTTAAAGGCATCAGACTCTCAGTTAATTTCCCCTAGATCTGGACAAGGGAGGTCATCAGAGAAAGTCTAGCTGCAGCCATGCAGATGTTCTCTACAGATACAGATCTCTCTCACAAAGGACAGCTTTGCAGGGCTAATGTGTATGTAGGCCCTCTGAACAGCCATCTCAAAATATGTCAAAGTATCTTTTGGGGTGAACTGTTTTGGTTTCCTTCAAGGAGCCCTGAGTCCAGGGTCCAGAGTTTTTACTTCCATAGAGAGGCAGTGTAGCATCACAGTGTACAGCCTGGACTTAAAATCCTGCCTGAAAATCCCACATCCACCACTGACCGGCTGTGCGACCTCGGAAGGCCATTTAACGTCTTTATGGCCTATCTGTAAGACGGGCACGATAAAGTTATTATCAGGATGAACTAAGATGCAGTGCTTAGAACATTGCCTGGCACATAAGTGTTCGCTCCTCTGATTATGATGATTTTATTATTATTCCATTTCCTCAGGTTGGTGGTATCTTAAAAGTACTAATTACTTAAGCAATAATTCACTAATTTTTTTTTTTTTTTTAATTTTTTGAGACAGAGTCTTACTCTGTCACCCAGGCTGGAGTGCAGGGGTGTGATCTCGGCTCACTGCAACTTCCTCCTCTTGGATTTCAAGCAATTCTCCTGCCTCAGCCTCCTGAGTAGCTGGGACCATAGGCACGTGCCACCACGCCCAGCTAATTTTTGTATTTTTAGTAGACACTGGGTCTCAGCATGTTGGCCTAGCTGGTCTTGAACTTCTGACCTCAGGTGATCCACCTACCGTGGCCTCCTGAAGTGCTGGGATTGCAGGCGTGAGCCACTGTGCCCAGCCAAATTCACTAAAATTCTATCAATGGATTTGCCAACTCGCAAAACTGCTCTAGAGACTGTTGTATAAAGGAAGCACGGTAGTCTGTTCTTACTCATATGTGATACATTTCTGCAAACATGGAAAAACTCTGCTGCATCTGCAAGAGAGCTGAGAAATGAACAGAAGTCTGATGGTGCCAGGTCAGAGAGGTCTGTGTCATTTCTCAGCTCATTGGTTAATTCACACAGGATTGATCAGTACCTCATGCCTGGGGCCTTGTCCAGTGTATTGTCAATATGAAATGTCAAAGGGAGGCTGCTGCGGGTGCTCAGCGTTAAGTCCAGGTTAGGGAAGAACTAAAGGAAGCACTTCATAGCCAGCGTTTTATAACGCTGTCCACCTGATGTTGTTTTTAGTTGATAGGAGTGTCCTGGTGGATGTAAATATATAAGGCTTGGTTGGAAGGCAATCCCAGATTAAAATTCCCATCAGTAGTAGCCATATTGAATTTTCTGGGGCTTCAAAGGTGAACTAGTAAGAGTACTTTCCAGAATCTAGTGAGTATATTTTTCTGTTTGTCAGTTGTTCAAAATAGCACCTTTTGTTTTGCTTCTCTCTGATAAGGGGAAAGAAGGAAAGCTGTACTTGTCATACAATTGCTGAGCCTCCACTGCTTTAAGGATCCCCTCTGCTCTGATTGTGTCTCCTTTTGGTTTTCAACAGCCAAGCAGGTTGAGTATCTGATCAATGAAAAGCACATCTACCTGCTGCCAAGTGGTCGAATCAACGTGAGTGGCTTAACCACCAAAAATCTAGATTATGTGGCTACCTCCATCCATGAAGCCGTCACCAAAATCCAGTGAAGAAACACCACCCGTCCAGTACCACCAAAGTAGTTCTCTGTCATGCGTGTTCCCTGCCTGCACAAACCTACATGTACATATCATGGATTAGAGACACTTGCAGGACTGAAAGGCTGCTCTGGTGAGGCGGCCTCTGTTTAAACCGTCCCCACGTGAAGAGAACATCCCTTGAGACGAATTTGGAGACTGGGATTAGAGCCTTGGGAGGTCAAAGCAAATTAAAATTTTTATTTAAGAATAAAAGAGTACTTTGATCATGAGACATAGGTATCTTGTCCCCCTGGCTAAAAGGCAGGAGTGTTGCGTGTGGCAACCATGTGCTTCTGTGTGGTGTTTGACTCTATACAAAGTCTAGTCCCAAAGATCAAGTTGTCTGAAGGAGCCAAAGTGTGAATGTGGGTGTCGGCTGTGGCATTAAACTCATCATCTCAACCCGGAGTGTCTGGTCTCCCTGCTCTTTCTGCATGGTTGTGTCCCTAGTCCTAAGCTTTGGTTCTTTAGGGCGACTGTGTTAAGAAGGATATTTAATCATGACACACACATATTTAACTGAAACAGAAGTTTGACCAAACAGTATTCACTCGTGATGTGTGTAGTGCGTTCTATTTTTGAGCCATTCTACTGTGTTCTACTTCACCTAAAAAAGTAAAATAAAAATGTTGATCAAGACCCATGGAGTTGATTTTGTGACCATTAATAGGTTGTGACCCCCAGTTTAAAATGAATGCTTTTGAGGGTTTTACTAGTGGCTAAAGGAATAGCTTCCTTCAGTGAACTCACCATATAACTCCCTGGCGATTTTGCGGGCTTGTCGTTTGGAGGCCAGCTGTCTTCTTATGTTACTTAAGAAACTGGACTTCTTGGACTTGTGAGAGGGGATGACTTCACTTAGGTTGATTATAGAACATCAGCCTGTCCCCTGCTGTCAGAGTCCCTCCTGGTTTATTGAAGCAGTTAGAACCATAGAAACATAGATCACAATTTTCAGAGTCCAAGGGCCACTCCAAGTGGCCATTTTGTAGAATTTGGTGGGATTGGATGTTACTTAACACAAGAGGTCTATTATTTGGAGTTTTTAAATATTTAAAGTTAATTCTTGTGATTTTAATAGGATCTGCCACTTTCTAGGACTCATCTGGGTTGTTAGAAAATCCTACAGTCCTGAGGGATGATTGGGGTCTTAGAAGTCATCAAGTCCTGCCTCTCCCCCAGTGAAATAGTCTCTCCCATACGTCGCTGACTCATCCATTTAAATTGGTGGGGTGGTGGTGGTGGTGATGGATTCTTTAAATACCTGCTGAGGCATCCCATTCTGCTGGTGGAGCCTCTTAATTAAAAAAAGAGGCTTATTTACCTTTAGCTCATGGTGAAAGTTCATCTACCTTCAACCAGAATTTGATCTTTGTCCCACTCCCTTGCCCCTCCTTTCCTTCCTTTAAACCACAGATAGTAAATCTACTGGCATTTCTAATCTACCACCTTTCAAGTATTTGAAAGTAGCAGTTGTCATTCCTTGTTTACACTTTTCCATGTGAACCGCCTCTCCCCCACCACTTTTGTTTCTGCACAGGATGTGGTTTCCAGATCCTTCCCTGTCTGGCCGGAGCCCCGGGAGTCCTTCAGAGGGTACTCACTCTGCCAGTGTGTGGTTGGACTGGTGGAAGTTCATGAGTGAACATGATTAGATGCCCTCCCACCCATCTCTTCACAGCCTTCTGAACAAATCAGTCTTTGTTCTCCTTCCAATTTAAAGACACTTGTCATTAGTAAGGGAAGGCAGCCAATAGAGAAGTGGAAGGATTCTACCTTCTGTCAATCTGGCATTCTCTCCAAACACTTTAAACCACTCATTCTCCATGGGGATGATACTGCCTCCATGGGGACGAAAATTGGTTCTTTGGGGGGCAAAAAAAGCCTGAAATACTAAAATGTCACCTTCCAAAGTGCAATCCTACCTGACCGTCTTATTAGTATTTAATTTCTCGTTAGGGAAAATTAAAATTTTCTCTTTAGGGGGCTGCCAAAACCATTAAAGATAAACACATCTTTAAACCTAAGTGACAGTACCAAAGTGCTCAAATGTTTTTAGCACTTGAAAAAAGCCCATCTCAGTGGGAATCTGGCCTTCTTACTTCTATTCTGACAGATATATTGGTTGGTGTGCCTCCCACTGCATTCACCTGAAAAAGGGTTGTGAGTTTGGGAAGCCAGCAGGACTCCTCAGGCTTCTGACATGCCAGTGAACTTCAGAGGTGGGATTTTCACCAATTTTGCCCACTCAAGAGCAGGGCACTCCGACCTCCAGGTTCTGCCAGTTCCCAGGTGTATAACCATGAGCAAGAAGACAGTAACCTCGCAGACAGTAACTGCGCCTCCACAGGGTGGTTGAGAAGGAAATGAGCTAATGGGTACTTGACACAATACTTGGAACATAAAGCCCTTGGCAGAATAGTTGTTTCCATCATTTATTATTACCGTTAGTGAAATGAATAGCCTCTACTGAGGTTCCTGAGAAGAACCTTAAGAGGTTTTGGCATAGGCCCCTAATCCTCCTGTTTGCTTTGAGAAATTAGTAGTAGGTGTCAGATTTCAGCCTTCCTTCCACACGGGCATTAAATGCCCAAACACACCTTCCCACCTGCCTGGCTGTTCCCTCCCTCCAGCATCGGCTTAAAACTGACCAACAGGCCTGGCCCATTCTTGTGTTCCGTTCCCTAGCCTTTGGTTGCAAACTGCCAGAGTCATGCCACTTGGACTCCTTTCCGAAGGTTCTGTGGAAGCCAGCTAGTGTGACCAACATTCTGTCTCAGGGGCTTGTCTGGGTTTAGCCCCCAAGACCTTGAATTTGGACCGCACCTAGCACAGCACCTCACCCATCACGTGGGTCCAGCAAATGCCAGCCCTTCTCACTGTTATCTTAGTGTTCCTTCCTTGTCTTTATGCACACTGGCTTCTCATTTGGGTTTTACTTCTCATTTCTGGCATTCACTCCTGAAAAATCTTACCATCTGCCCTCCCAAAGTAGTGTGCCAAGGCCTCCCCGTGACCTCACCACAGCCTTACACCTGGCCCGGAGCGGCATGCTTCTTCATGCAGGTGGGCCACAGGTGAGATCATTACACATGGGCATCACTCAACCTGCATCTCAAATGAAGCCACGTCAGAAGATTCCAGGGGCAAGGAAAACAGCCACATTCCAGGAAAGGCATTTTCATTTTATTTAAAAATTATTTACAATTTATTGAGCCTTCATAAATGCTTTATTTTAAAATCTTTTTTTAAACCATTTTTTTTAACCTGAAGAAAATCTTTGTGGGGGGGGGCGTGTATTGGGAGGGGAGTGGTGACAGGCTCCATAGGGATTTTGCAAAGGGATGGGTGTAATGCAACAGCAGTGGCTTGAGTCTGGTGGCCTCAGGGGTGATGAAGACCAGCCAGGTAGGCACCCCCGGGGCCAGTGGTCAGCTGGCAGGAAGCCTGCATGATGGTAGTTCTTGCTCAAAACTCACCATTTATTGGTTTGGGTCTAGGTACCCAACGCTGAGGGCTGACACTTCGCCTATTCCTACCAGGCAAGAGCAGGTGTTGGGACTGGATGGCTGTGAAGTTATCTACGAGAAGTCATGCACTGCTGAGCCTCAGGCCAGGCCAGGCAAGGGGTGTGGTGACGTCAATAATCATTGCTGGACAAGGCGTCTCTAGCTCCAAAGTCTTTACTTCCACATGCTGTGGCCCTCCTGTCTGCAACACCTGCTCTGGGTTATTGGGAAGAGGGGACAAAGTTATGTGGGGGTGTTGGTTGTGCAATACTCTAGGGTGTGCCAAGAATTTCTGAGGACTTCCACTTCTTGGTGGGTGCCAGCCTTCCCCATCAATTCATGGACACTTGAGAAGACCACTTATAATGAAAAACCTGTCTCGAACTGCCCAGTTTCCACTTCACTCTGCATTATAGAAACCCTGGGCTGAAAGTTCCACTATTTAAAATAGTAGTTTTATTTGTTTTGTTTTGTTTTGTTTTTTGTTTTTAACTCTTTGTAGGTCTGAGACCTTTGAGAACCTTATGAAAGCTTTAACGCTCTGGAAAAAACATACACGAATAAATACATTAAATACTAACAGTTTTAGGGGTTTCATAGACCCTCTGAAGTCCAACTATGGACCGCCTGGGGTGATGGACCCCAAGTTAAGAACCCCTGAGTTAACGGTTCCTGTGGGTAAGCATTTTCTTCTGAGATGCAGATAACCCAGAGGAATGATCGGTATCCCTCCTCCCTGTGAATGATTGATGGGTGTCGGGAGGTGGGAGTGAGGGTTTTGGAGGAAGAGGAGGGAAGCTGGATGGTATACCATGGGGAAAGGTTTGGGAATGGTTTGGAGATTTAGCAGACAGCACTCAATCAATGAGTTCAATGAGTACCTGACTGAGAGCATCTAAAGGGTAGGAGATAGATTGGAAAGGGAGATACAGATTCTGAAGACAAACCTCACTTACTTCCAAGTTTTCCCTAAGGCTGGCTGTGGTGCTTTTCTCTTTCTTTCTTTCTTTTTTTTTTTTTTTAGACAGAGTCTCGCTCTGTTGCCCAGGATGAAGTGCAGTGGTGTCATCTCAGCTCACTGCAACCTCTGCCTCCCAGGTTCAAGTGATTCTCCTGCCTCAACCTCCCAAGTAGCTGGGACTACATGCCCAGTAGAGATGGGGTTTCACCATGTTGAACAGGCTGGTCTCAAACTCCTGACTTCAAGTGATCTACTTGCCTCGGCCTTCCAAAGTGTTGGGATTACAGGCCTGAGCCACCACGCCCAGCTTTGTGGTTGCATTTGAGAACTGTTTTAGTCTTGGAAGCAGGTATGTGCGGTCACTCTGCCATCTGGTGGTTATGCTTGGAATTGCACCTGCCCCAACTTCAGGAAAAAACCAGAGATCTAGTTAAGTTCTTGGAATAAAGTACACTCAGCTGGTCTGCTAGGGTGTAGTAACGGGTGGGAGAGGGACAAATGCATGAAAGAGAAGAATGATTCTTCAACATTCCTGTGTAACTCTCACTGACGTCCCATGAGAGTATGTATCTTTCTTGGCTAGGTCACCTGGGCACTCTTTGGCTTGTCATGGCTAAACTTGCTTTCAGCACTTACAGTTTTTCCATGTAAGTTTTGTTTGTTTTTTGCTTTGATTTGCACTTAAGACCTGAAGTTCCATCTCTGGCTCCCAACGGGGTCTCTCTGCATCCTGTTCCTTCTCTTCCAGGGCAGAATTATTGATCTATTGAAGACTGCTGATTGGGAGCCAAAACAGATGTGTCCCTGGTAAAAACAGTGACTTGAGGTTCCATCTCACATTCTTCCCATTCCAGCTGAGACATATTTCCCCAGGCTTCTGGAACCCTTATCTAACAGGAAACCAGTCACTAACAGTTTTCTGTGCTGTAATGTCAATCACATGCCAACATGGCTGAGTCCCACTTCTTTAAAGCTCTGGGGGGAATTCTTGGTCCATCCCCTGAACTAATCTTCAGACTTCCTACTGCAGCCTCCCATGTGCCTGTCTGCCAATGGCACCTTGTGAGCCAAGCTATGCATGAAATATATTAGAAAGTTAACATTTTGTTCTGGAGGAAAGAATGGCGAGTTCCAAGATGATAGGTCTCCTGTGGCATCAGGGGATCCCCAAGAATAAAGAAGAACATCGGGGTCCCAGAGTGGCATTATCAGCTTGCAGTCAGACATCTCTTCTCCAGTCCTAGACTATGCTGTGGAAAAGACCATTTCTAGCATGTTCCATTAGCGGCACCTCCTTCTGTTATGGCCATGTCAAGGTTGTGAGTCAAACTGGAGGTAATGAGGGAAAATCTGCCAAACTGACAGCTAGGAAGAGATGGAAGGGAAGGCAGAACGTTCTGTCACCTGTGGGAGGCCTTGGGGGAAGCAGATGATGGGAGGGTGGGTTCTTCCCCAAAGCTCTGGAATTTCACACACCCAATGAATGCTGGCTTCCCCCTGTCATGTGATCAGAGGCGTTAAATTGGAGTTGTCCTCAGAGCTTCTCTTTCCTTCTGGTGACCTCTTCCTTTTTCGGCCACCTGAAAAAAAACAGGTTGCAAGTATCAGCCTGTAACACTGGAGGAACATTCATAATTGCTTGGCAGTCTGAGTTATTTTCAAAACAGAAGCAGAAATGGAGACAAAGCCCTTGACAGCTTGGCTAGAACTAACCTGCATTGTATGCTGGTGCTGATATTGGCATATTTACATCTTGAAAGATTAGGATGTACTTTTCACATAAGATGCCATCTCTGAAAAGTCACAAACCCAGGCTAGTGCCTGGAATTGAGATTTCCTGGAGGGGATTGAGTAAAGTCCATGTAACACCTCAGGCCCATGCCTCCCGCGCCCCTTGGGGGCCAGCCCCTCTGACTGCCAGACACCCTCAGAGAGGACCAATCTCATAGGCTTTGATGTCCCATGAATCAGGGTTGATTGCTGTAGCTGGGAGCCATTTCCAGGGACCTGCATTCTCTAGCTCTGAAGCAACCTCCTTTCTGCAGTGGGGCAGGTGGGCATAATTACATAGTTGTCCTCAAGGATGAGAGAGCGATCTGTTCCCAGGTCTGTTTTTAGGAAGGCATATCTTCACCTTGTTCTCTCCACCATTGACTTCCGTGTGTGGAGGAGAGTGCTCTCTTTCTATTGAGTCTCCTGGACACTAATTCTTTAAAGAACTAGACAGTAAATATTGGAGGCCTGTGGGCCATATGGTCTCTGTCACAATTACTCGTCTCTGACATTGTTGCCATAGATAACAAATGGATCTGTCTGTGATCCAGTAAGTCCTTACTTACAAAAACCAGTAAAGGAGGGAGGTCAGAATTGACCTGTGGGCATGGTGTACAGTCTCCTGTCCTAGAGGAAAACAACTGAATGAGACAGATCCCAAAACTATCAAGGGTGCAGTGCTGGCCCAATCCCTTTTGCGGATTTCCACAATTGTACTTCATGGCTAAGAGGAGTCCATGGCTCCTCCCCCAGGAGGAAGATGCTAACATGCTTTTCCTACTAACCATCAGCAGGGTGGCTTTCATCTGGGTGAAGAACTAGCTACTCACTCAAGGTTCTCAGCAGCTTCTTGCCCACGTTTTCCTCAAAATCGCTACTGCAGGGGCTGGTCTCTGTATCCAGGTTGATGTTACAACATTCACTATCTGATGCTGAGAAAGGAAAGAAGAGAGAACTCAAGTTGTCTCAACCTACACACTCAGGCATCAAGACAGGGTGATTCTGAGTGACATCCCTCAGTAGGTGAAGTTTAAGACTTGAGCCAAGGCGAGGGTGGTGTAATAAGGCAGGGATGCCCAGGAAACTGCTGGGTGTCATTAGTTAGCAAGAGGCATTTTAGTGCCACAAAAGGAAGAAAAAGATGGAGAACAGGAGCAGGAATCCAATGATCCATGCAAAGTCAGAAATCATTCCCTCTCCTCAAACACTGTTTGGCAAGAGAGAGGGGTTAGAGAACAATGTGTTCTCCACCCAGTCTATTTGCCAGACTAAAAGCACACGTGAGGACAGGTGGAGGTCTCCTTGGTCCATTTGCACAAACCCTGGAAAGCCACAGGGTTCAACAACAATGTCCCTGTCTTCTCCCGCAGGACTCAATGGGAATTCAAAGAATTACAGAACCTGAGAGCCCAGAAGGGGGCCAAGCCCTACCACCAATGCAAATAAAAAACTAAACAGAAGGCAGAGTGGTGTGCTGGAAACTGCACTGAACTAAAGCCATGAGGCTGAGCCTGCTTCTGATGCAGTGTTTGGACTTGAGCAAGTTGTTTCCCCTCTCTAGGCCTCCAGGGTCCTCATGTGTCGCAGGACGAGGGTAGACTAGACGATCTCCAAGACTACTCCATCACCTTCATTCTTACTCTTTTGTTACATTTTCATGCTGTGTGCTTTAGCTACTAGATTTGGTGTTGAGGGCAGAAAAAGAACATCAGTTCTAAATTCAGGTCCTGGAACAGTGACCATGTATGTCCCAGATTTTCTGGGTCAGTCACAAGTTCAAGCATATTGTCTTGTTGACTTTAAATTTTTTTTTTTTTTTGAGACGGAGTCTTGCTCTGTCGCCCAGGCTGGAGTGCAGTGGCGCCATCTCGGCTCACTGCAACCTCCGCCTCCCAGGTTCAAGCGATTCTCCTGCCTCAGCCTCCTGAGTAGTTGGGATTACAGGCACCCACCACCATGCCCGGCTAATTTTTGTGTTTTTAGTAGAGACGGGGTTTCACCATGTTGGTCAGCCTGGTCTCGAACTCCTGATGTTAGGTGATCCGCCTGCCTGGGCCTCCCAAAGTGTGGGATTATAGGCACGAGCCACCATGCCAGGCCATCTTTAAAAATCTTTGAGCGCTTTTTCAGGTTGTTGCTCTGGACTTGAGGAGCCCTATACTATGGATTGAAGTAGGTCTGACAGGTCGGGCAGGGGAACTACTGGCTTGGGTGCAGGCCTAGGGGGCTACTGAAAGCTTGGGGAAGTACATCTCGGTGAGGCAAACACAGAAGCTTCTCAGGACTGCTGGGACCCTGGGCGCTCAGAGCAACACCACTGTCAAGGCAGCAGTGTTCAGCGTCTCGGAGGTGATATGATCTGAGACCTCAGGAAAAGTCTATAGACTACACCTTTGGTCAAAGCCACAGCTAGTTAGAATGTTTCCTAATCAGTTTCCTAATCTGTGAGGTAGGCCTAATAATAGCTACGTAACATTTATAAAGCATGGTACTGAACACTGTGATATGCCTTTTATGTACACTATCTCATTTATACTCAAAGCTACTTTATAAGATAGCTGTCATAATTTATACCTATTAACATAAGGATACTTATTCCGATAAAAAAACTGAGTCTTAGGTTTAATAACTTGCCTAAAATTGCATAACTCCTAAATGAAGGAGCCAGGGTCTGAATCCAGGCAGAAACCCAACTCCTAATACTGCCCTACACAGTTTTCCTGGGAGAATGAATCAGACAGGGCCTGATGCATGGTAGGTGCTCAGTAAATGTTTCCTTTCCCTGGCTGTGTAAGGAGGTTGGAGGTTTAACGCAGGGGCTGCGGTCCCAGGGCTCCCCTCAGCCAGCTTTCCCTGGGCCATCCCAGTACCCAAAGGCAATGATCCCCCTAGTTCCGCTAGGCCCAGTCGGCCTCCCTGACCTGCTCTCGTGGGAACGGCTGCAGGAGACAGCGTGAGCTGCTGTGTGCTGTGCTCCTCGAAGTCAGTCATTTCTTCCTGGGTGAAGGCCAGCTCCTCCATCCTCAGGTACACTACCTCGCCGGGGCTTCTCAGCCCATCTGAGCGGCTGCCTGGGGAGGACAGCGAGTGCATCACCTCTCTGCTTTGGAGAAGACCCAGGGCTCAGGTGGTGTGAGCCCTGGGCAGGGCTAGAAGAGGAAGGCAGGGTCGTCCTCACCCCACACCAGCCCGGCCTGCCCGTCTGCCCAGCTGACTTACACGGCAGGCTGTTCCTGTTGTTCAGGAGCGTGATGGCGGGGTCATCCTTAGGGGTCTGGGGTGTGCCCCGGGTTGTGGGGGCCTTGGTGGAGTCCCCGTCTGTGAAGGCCTCCATGTCAGGGGACTGAGGTGAGCTGTCCATGTGGCAGGCAGTGAGTGCGTTCTGATACTGCTGCCGTGTGATCTGGAAGGAAGAGGGCAGGAGCTTAGGAGCAGCTAGGCAGAGCCCTTCTGGATGCAGCCAGCCTTCCCAGGCTCAGGGCCAGCCTCGCTGGGGTGCTTGGAACCCTTGGCCTCTGAGGCCTGAGATCCACCAACGGGGGCCTTACTCACGCTGTAGCAGTCCAGCAGGGACAGTGAGGGGCCCTTTGCTGCTCTGCCACCAGCTCCCACTGTTCATTTTTATTGGCACCTGGAAGAACCAAACCTTCTGAGACGCTGGAGAGGATGGAGGGCATCTTCAGAAAGCAGGGTGGTTGTCCATGGAGAAGTTTAAAACACACATTTATACTATTGCCAAAGGCCCAAAGGGTCAGTCGGGGGTGACTTGGTGAGAATAAGGTAGGACTCCAGCAGCGAAGCTCTCAAGCCCTAGGTCTCAGTGTTGGGAAGCTGGAGGCTAAGGCCTGAGAGAACACGGGCATTTCTGATTTGGGCTAAGCGCATCCCTGGATGTAGGGTCATGCTCCTATGTTGGCAGGGACCACAGCAGGAGGTCTCCCAGCTGTCTCCTCAAATCACAGGAGTCAGACTTGTGATTTTCCTGATGTGTCCAATGTCACCCACAAGTGAAGGCATCTGGAGGGTCAGGCTGCAGCCAGACCAGACAGGAGTCTCCACGATTCCAGGCAGGAAAAATACAGATCAAATGTCTCTTCTAAAAGGCAGCAGGGTGTCTCGGTCACCCCTGTTCTCTGGGTATACAACACAGACTGGCACTGTGAATCCTTGCTAGCAGTGAAAACAGACTAGGTTGTGTGCCACCCTGTACAGGGATGTGAAACCGCTCGCCAGTGGCTGGCACTGGGGGAAGAATGGAAATAGTATGTGGCATAATATCCTTCCCAATCATACCATCTCCTAAAGCGTTTTCATCCCCCCTTCACTGCATTAGCGCTAGAGAACGAACAAATTCTGCTCATTTTGCCTTCTCTTTCCTTTGGGGCAGAATTGGTATCACATGTTGAAACAGAAAAGATTTCTGCTGGCAGTAGGAGAGGGGATGGTTAAGGCTTATACACTGTGACTGAGAGTAGGCTTGAAGTTGGCTTTGTATCTGGTAAGGTCTCAACAGTGGCTCCTAGTCAACTACTCACAAGACCCATTATTTTACTGGACACGATCAATCCTTTCTTTAACAAACTTCAGGATATTTTGCAAGAGAACCAAGCAAATTCTAAGCACAACTAATCTAATCACAAAACACCAGTTAAGAATGCATGCCTTTTTGCAGAGCATATGGGATACACACATACAGAGATTCCAGGCTTCTAATCATACTCCTGCCCATTTGGGTGGGCAAATAGGGTTTTCTATTGATGGTTTAAATCAGTGATTCTCAAACCTCAGCATCAGAATTATCTGAAGGACTTGTTAAAACAAGATTGTTGGCCGGGTGCGGTGTCTCAAGCCTGTAATCCCAGCACTTTGGGAGGCCGAGACGGGCGGATCACGAGGTCAGAAGATCGAGACCATCCTGGCTAACACGGTGAAACCCCATCTCTACTAAAAAATACAAAAAACTAGCCGGGTGAGGTGGCGGGCGCCTGTAGTCCCAGCTACTCGGGAGGCTGAGGCAGGAGAATGGCGTAGACCCGGGAGGCGGAGCTTGCAGTGAGCTGAGATCCGGCCACTGCACTCCAGCCTGGACGCCAGAGCGAGACTCCGTCTCAAAAAAAAAAAAAAAAAAAAAAAAAAAAAAAAACCAAGATTGTTGGGTTTAACTCTGAGTTTCTCATTTGCTAGGTCTGGGGTGGAGACTGAGAATTTGCATTTTTAGCAAGTTCCTGTGTTCCTGGTGCTGCTAGTCTGGAGATCACACTTTGAGACCTGCTGATTTAAGACCTAGTTAAAATCAGATACAGGTACTACTCAGGTTTTGTTTTTTTTCTTCTGAAGGATTTTAAAGGACAAAGCAGCAAAGTGTTAACAACTGGCTTTGATATTTTTTAGGTCAAAATGGTATGTTCTTTGTTCTATGGCGTGGAACCACAGGTCTCCACTTAGCATTTATCCAAAGTCTTCAATCGATTCAATGTGCTTGTTGAGAACACCTGACTTTTGCCACTCCCTCTGTTGGGAAGTGAGAAGTCAGGTTCCAAAATTTCCCCCAAAGATGAGGAAATTTGGCTCTAACACCAAAGGGCGGGAAAATTCCCTAAATGACCCTTGGTAAGCCCAGTAAAGCAGCTGATCTTACTCTATTTGGGTTCTTTAGTTATTTAGATTTGGCTTCTACTTTAGTCAAAGGACAAATGTCCCTTCACCTAAGAAATACGGCAGGAAACATACTGCCAAGAACTGAAGTTCAAGTCCCAATTTTGCCACTTTCAAGCTGGGAGACCTTGGCCAAATATATATACATTTTTAATCAGCCAATGGGCAAATGAATACACTGGCCACATTGTTAACCTCTCTGATCTTATAAAAGAGGCCCAGAGATAATGAGATAACATGAGTGAATCTATTATACAAAACTGTTAGGAATGGTTGTTTAAAACATGCCCACATGCATGTCTCACCATTTGACTTTATAATGGGCATACATTTCAAAGACAACTGTCAAGCTTACCATCTCATCATGTCTAAATTGCCCATGGCACACAGGGTGGAGGTGGGGCAAGGAGCAGTGTCCCCTCTGCCCCCAGAGTCAGTGTGACTGGAGACACTGTGAAAGCAAGACTAGGTCTTGGAAAAATAAAACCTTAATCAAGAAAATAAAGCAAAAGGAAAAGTAGGGGAAGGAAGGCAATTCCAAGTATGGACAGTGGAGAAGGGGGACAGAAGGAAAGGGACAGTAAGTGAAGAAAGGAGAGGAGAAAGAGAGAAGGAAGGGGCTGTTTCAGTAGGCTTTGAAATGGATTTGCTGGCTCAGGGCTCCTCTGAGTTGGTAGACTGGCTGCTTCCCCCAAGCTGGAAGTCTCTTGGGAATGACTATTGTTGCAAAATGCTCTATATTATTCAACTAATTTATTTTTGGAAAAGTTCTGACCAGATTTTATCTTCAGTGAGTTCTACCAGTCTTTTTAAAAAATTTTTTTTTGAGATGGAGTCTCGCTCTGTCTTGCCCAGGCTGGAGTGCAGTGGTGCAACTTCTGCCTCCCAGATTCAAGCAATTCTCCTGTTTCAGCCTCCTAAGTAGATGGGACTATAGGTGCACGCCACAGCACCCAGCTTATTTTTTTGTATTTTTAGTAGATACAGGGTTTCACCATATTGGTCAGGCTGATTTTGAACTCCCGACCTCAGGTGACATCACCCTCCTTGGCCTCCCAAAGTGCTGGGATTACAGGTGTGAGCCACTGCGTTTTTAAGAAACAATGATAAGCCCCTCTTGTTACCCGGAATCAAGGACCCAGGAACTCTAACCCTCTCTTTAAGCATCATCAGGGAGGAAAGGATGGGAAGAAAGTAGTTTTGGTAACAATACTGAGTGAATGGGACACAATACCTTGTAAGGTACTGAGTTCCTCATCATTGGAGGCATTCACACAGATGTTAAACCACCACTTGTCAGTGATGCTAAAGAGAAGATTCAGACAGCCACAGCCAGGGTCTGCCATTAGTGGGAAGAAGCACAGCAGTGTATGGCAGTGAGAGTGGGGAGGGGCAGGGGCTGGAGAGGGTCTGCACTGTTGGTGGGTGTTTATATAAAAGGAAAGGTACCACCCAATGGCTAAATCATCTATGTGACTCATGGCCTTAACAGCCTTGCTTTCACACAGCTCCGTTTTTTTAAAAAAGTTTTTAAAAATCATGAATTCCTGCCATGTCATTGTGTTGCCTTAAAAGAAATAGTTGACAAAGTGCCAATGTATCCAGGGAAGCAACTCTGCTCTGCTTCTTCCACAGGCATTTCTAGGTTCGGGTATCACTTCTTGTCAGTTCCTTCCCCTTGTTCAACAACTTACGATAACTTCTTTTAATCTAGCATAATACTGCTGAAGATAAATATAACGTGAGTCCCACGGGTAATTCAAAGTTTTCTAGTGGTCACATTTTACAAAATAAAAACAGGTAAAGTTAATTTTAATAACATATTTCATTTAACCCAATATATCCAAAATAATTTCCCATCATCATGTGATTAGTATAAAGTGATTAGTGAGGAATTTTACATTCTTTTTTGTACTGGTCTTGAAATACAATGTGTATTTTGCATTTATAGCACATCAGTTTGAAAGAGTCACACTTCATGCGTTCAACAGCCACGTGTACTAAATGGCTGTATTTATACATGGCTACTGGCTACTGTACTAGATGCTGAAGGTTTAGTGGACCGCCTAAACGGCTGTGCCCAGTTTCCCTGACCTGGCCTCGCAGGGCCGGCAGCACTCCCACTACTCACCAGGACAGAACCACTGGCCCCGCCCAGCTCCTCTCTCTACCCAGTCCCTTGAATGCACCATGTCTACTTGCCTTCCATATGTGTTTAAGGGTGTCCCTTTGCATGGCATTGCCTTACCTCTCCTTTTGTTCTTTCCAAATTCCTAAAGTACATTCTCCAGCCAATTAGTGCTTAAAAAATTCCAGATAGTGGCTCACGCCTGTAATCCCAGCACTTTGGGAGGCCGAGGTAGGTGGATCACGAGGTCACGAGTTCGAGATCAGCCTGACCAACATGGTGAAACCCTGTCTCTACTAAAAATACAAAAATTAGCCAGGCATGGTGGCGCATGCCTGTAATCCTTACTACTCAGGAGGCTGAGGCAGGAGAATCACTTGAAATCAGGAGGCAGAGGTTGCAGTGAGCCAAGATTGTGCCACTGCACTCCAGCCTGGGGGACAGAGAGAGTCTCTGTCAAAAAAAAAAAAAAAAAAAAATTCCACATAATTTTGTAATGAATTAGATAGTACCCACATTGGTCACTATTATTTAACTTACCTTAAGTTTCCTCTCTCTAACTAGGTCTTAATCTACTTATAAGGCAGAGGATATATTTTTATTAGATTTATATTTCTGTAGTATAGCTCATGGCACCCAGAACTGTTGTTAATGCTTAACAAATATTTATTGATTAGCTGATTGAGGGAATCAAGCCACTTTTCAACAGACTCCATGTTTTTGTTTCCTCTTCATTGCAGTAGCTATAACCATTTATTAGCAACAGCTTTAGTTCAAATTGTCTTCTCTCATAGAGTGGCCAGTTTAGAATCCAAGCACCCACTAAGCTACAAAGGAAGCGGAGGTCTGTTTATTCTGAAACTAGCAAAAAGCAAGGGTCTTTCTGGACATTTTGACTTAGCAGCCAAGGTGTCCAGAAGTTAACCTTTAGGCTAATGTGATGTCTCCTGTCATTTTATTTTAGAGACAGGGTCTCGCTCTCTTGCGCAGGCTGGAGTGCAGTGGCATGATCACAGCTCACTGTAACCTTAAACTCCTGGGTTTAAGCAATCTTCCTGCCTCAGCCTCCCGAGTGGCTGGGACTACAAGTGCATGCCACCATGCCTGGCTAATTTAAAAATTTATTTTTGTCGAGATGGGGTCTTACTTTATTGCCCAGGCTGGTCTCACACTCCTGGCCTCAAGTGATTCTCCTGTCTCAGCCTCCCAAAGTGGTGGGATTACAGGTGTGAGCCACTGCACCTGGCCTTCTGTCATGGTATGATGTTCTGTTTTCACTTTCAAGTGGTTTATTCCTCCATGAAGACACAATGCTGCAATCTAGGGATTTGGCCACCAGATGGTGATGAGGAATCTTGGTCAAGGTTATGCAGTCCAGACTGTAAGACATCTGCCAAGTATTCTTAGCTTAATGATGACATAGAGCACATTTCAAAAAACCTTCATAAGAATTCTTTGGTACCTTCATAACTTATTAACTACGATTAACCATGGCTTTGTTTAACACCTTTCCCAGATAACTATTAGATGCACCTTTCTATCTTATTTTGTAACTTATCTTGAAGTTCAATTACTCCTGGACTTAATTCTGGACCTTCAGTCTGTTGGATATAAAAAGCCCTTGCAAAACCTTCCAGCAACCAACCACAGGGGCTTCAACCTGTGAAACTACTTATATTGCAGTCTTCCCTTTAGCTTCCCCGCAAACCCTCATGTTAAAAAACACAGTAACAACAAAAGGAAACGGGGAGAGACAGGTGAGGGAGGTAGATAAATGAGCAGCCTAAATAACGTCCCTAACACAGTCTAATCAATCAGGAGGAGGTAATTTTCAATGTTAATCTAAGGCAGAATTTTATATTAAAAAAAAGAAAAGAGAAAATCAAAACAAAAAAGACACGTGTTAAAACAAGAGTTTGAACTCACAGAATTCCTTTTTGGAGAACTACCCATTTTAATCAAAGTTTTTTTTTTTTTTTTTGAGACGGAGTTTCGCTCTTGTTGCCCAGGTTGGAGTGCAATGGCACCGATCTTGGTTCACCGCAACCTCTGCCTCCCGGGTTCAAGCAATTATCCTGCCTCAGCCTCCCGAGTGGCTGGGATTACAGGTGCCTGCCACCATGCCTGGGTAATTTTTATATTTTTAGTAGAGATGGGGGTTTCGCCATGTTGACCAGGCTGGTCTTGAACTCCCAACCTCAAGTGATCTCCCTGCCTCACCCTCCCAAAGTGCTGGGATTACAGGTGTGAGCCACTGTGCCTGGCCTAAAGAGGTTTTTGAATAACACTTTTTTTTTTTTGAAGACAGAATCTCACTCTTGTCACTCAGGTGGAGTACAATGGCGTCACCTTGGCTCACTACAACCTCCGTGTCCTGGGTTGAAGCGATTCTCCTGCCTCAGCCTCCTGAACAGCTGAGATTACAGATGTCCACCACCACGCCGGGCTATTTTTTCTTGTATTTTTAGTAGAGACAGGGTTTCACCATGTTGGCCAGGCTGGTCTGAAACTCCTAACCTCAGGTGATCTGCGTACCTCAGCTTCCCAAAGTGCTGGGATTACAGGTGTGAGCCACTACACCCAGTTGAATAACACTTAATTGGTTTCCACTTTCCTCTCAACTTCTCTACTTTTGAAATTTAGTCTTCTTAACTTCAAAATATCCAGATGGAAAGAAAGACCAAGTTCTGTGCTGCTCAGCTGCACTGATCACAGCAAAGTCTTCTGTTTGGACAAAAAGGACAGACACACCTGAGAACTGACCTGGGATTTGGCATTCTCAACACTGCCACTATCTCACATTAGGAAACAGACTTTTATGTTCCTTGTGATTTGCAGAATGTTCCTTTTCCTTATGTTCTAGGGTTGGAGATATGAGATCATTGGCAAGTTTTGTTTTTGTTTTTGTTTTTG
Source organism: Rhinopithecus roxellana (assembly GCF_007565055.1). NCBI lineage: Eukaryota > Metazoa > Chordata > Mammalia > Primates > Cercopithecidae > Rhinopithecus > Rhinopithecus roxellana. The sequence goes on from NC_044559.1 coordinate 73,978,883, forward strand.
AGACAGAGTCTCCCTCTGTCGCCCAGGCTGGAGTGCAGTGGCACGATCTTGGCTCACTGCCACCTCTGCCTCCCAGGTTCAAGTGATTCTCCTGCCTCCGCCTCCCGAGTAGCTGGGATTATAGACGCCTGCCACCACGCCTGGCTAATTTTTGTATTTTTAGTAGAGATGGGGTTTTGCCATGTTGGCCAGGCTGGTCATGAACTCCTGACATCTGGTGATCCACCCACCTCGGCCTCCCAAAGTGCTGGGATTACAGGTGTGAGCCACCATGCCCAGCCCATAGGCAAGTTTTAAGAAAATCCTTACAAACTTAATGCTAGGTAATCATCTTACCACATTCCTCTGAGGAGTTGCCAAATCCATCTCCTGAAAGTACTGTCCAATCTGTAAAGCCTAATGATGTTTTGCCCATTGAACATGACTCTTCAAAATCTCCTTCACTTTTCTACTCCAAGCAGCAAACCAAATCTTCATACTGATTTTCTCAACTTCTGATATGAACGGTTATGGATTGAATGTTTGTGTCCCCTCAATATTCATATGTTGAAACTCTAACCCCAATGTGGTGGTATTAGCAGGTGGGGCCTTTGGGAGGTGATTAGGATATAAAGGTGAATTCCTCATGAATGAGATTAGTGCCCTTATAAGAAGAGAGCTTGTCAGCACTTTGGGAGGCCGAGGTGGGAATAGAGCTTGTCAGCACTTTGGGAGGCCGAGGTGGGAATATCACTTGAGGCTAAGAGTTTAAGACCAGCCTGGTCAACATGGTGAGACCCTGTCTCAATTTAAAAAAAAAAAAGAAAAAAAAGGAGAGAGTTTACTTCCTTTCTTTGATCTCCACCATGAGAGAATACAATGCGAGGTAATCTGAAAACTAGGTAGTAAGCCTTCATCAGATGCTGAATCTGTGGGCACCTTGGACTTCGCAGCCTCCAGAATGGTGAAAAATAAATATCTGTTCAAACCACACAGTTCATGGTCGTTTGTTACAGTGGCCAAAACTGACTAATGTAAATGAAAAGAGAAACAAACATAAAAATTCTGGCTGAGTGCCATGGCTCATGCCTGTAATCACATCGCTTTGGGAGGCTGAGGTGGGAGGATTGCTGGAGGCCAAGATTTTGGAGTGAGAGCCCTGTCTCTACAAAATAAATAAATAAATAAAATAAATTAAATAAAAATCCCACCACACTTAAAATAGAATCCAAATTCCTTACTATGGCCTAAAGATCCCAGGTGTCCACCTCTGATGCTACATTCTCATGGAGCCTCTGCCTTTGCACACCATGGGCCGGCACTCAGACCTTTAAACTACCAAGCTCCTTCCAGCCTCTGTTGTTTCTATCTTGAACATTCTCCCCCTCCCCTTTCAAGTCTCAGCAAAATTGTCCTTCCTCAGCCTATTTGATAACCATTTCAAGAGCAGTCTCCTTGCCTTCTCTGCCCAATCACTGATCCCAATGACCTCTTTATTCCCTTCACAGCCCTTATTACTACCTGAAATTACCTAGGTTATGTACATGGTTGTCGTCTTTCTCCCCCATTAGCCTGTAAGCTCCCGAAAGGCAGCAGCTTGCTGTCTTCACCACAGTATCTCAACAGTGCCAAGAACACAGCAGGCCTCCATTAAATATTTGTTGAATCATGTACTCATATTATGACTTTCCATTTCTTTCCTCACAGATCACATGTCCAACACGACAACCAACCAGACTTAACATATTAGAGTTCTTCTTTTCCCACTTTTTTCCCTACCTCCCCTTCTGGGGAAGGTCTGCATTAGCAATGAGAAAGCTTCAGGACTGGAAGCTACGAGGAGCAGAATCATGGGCTATGGTTTTCTAAGGTTTAACCTCCTTGTCACATTAGACTTAAGTGTCCACAGTCGTATGCACCCATGAGCATTGCCCGGTCAGCTTGTAAAGGCACTTCCCTGGGTTCCTTTAGCTCCGATGTCCTATCACTAACTCTAAAGCCCACTGACTTTAGGGCTTGGATTCTGGAGGCGGAAAGACCCAACTTTGAAGCTTGGCTGTGCCATTTACTAGCCATGTGACCTTATACTCCTCAAACCTCAACTCTTCATCTAGAAAATAGGAATGACAGCAACACCTACCTCATAGGGTGGCTGTGAGATTAAATGGATAATTCAGGCAAAGGACTCAGTAAAGTGCCTTGCACAGTTTACTGCAAAAAATAGTTATTGTCTCACCCCGTCCCCCAGGTTCTATCCCTCCCTCGGAACATTCCACGGTTACTTTTCAAAGTTACTTTTATACGCTGATATCAGTTTTAACTCAGGGCTATCCACAAAGTCCTGAAACACAGAAAACCAGCCAGCACACACCCCTCTCCAAATAATCAAGGTATGTATTCTGGAAAGAAGGACCTTCTTCCACCCTAGTGTTTTCAGTGCACCTCTCATGACCCAGCCTGCAACTGGTACAACAGCTACCAAGTGAACTCACTGGGTGTTTTGTTGGCCTGGGATAAATGGGGCTCTAGCTAGATCTCAGGCCAAAGTTTGTAACGGTTTGCAGAATACTAGGAAACAAAACAGGCCGGGTGCGGTGGCTCACGCCTGTAATCCCAGCACTTTGGGAGGCCGAGGCGGGTGGATCATGAAGTCAAGAGATCGAGACCAACCTGACCAACATGGTGAAACCCTGTCTCTACTAAAAATACAAAAATTAGCTGGGCATGGTGGTGGGCGCCTGTAGTCCCAGCTACTTGGGAGGCTGAGGCAGGAGAATCGCTTAAACCACAGAGGGGGAGGTTGCAGTGAGCTGAGATCATGTCACTGCACTCCAGCCTGGGCGACAGAGCAAGATTCTGTCAAAACAAAACAAAACAAAACAAAACAAAAAAACCCAAACCAAAACAACAACAACAAAAAACACCTACGGAAACAAGAGAAAAGGGAAAATGTTAAAGGCTCCTGTGTGATGCCAATCCCAGTGAGGAGTATGAAGAAACAGCTCCCCTCCTCTTTAATTATGAGGCCATGAGCCTTGCTACCTCTCTCCTGGGCAATTGCACATGGTTCTTCAAATAGCTTAGTAATTTTCAAGCAGTCCCACTAGTGACTACAAAAGATTTTCAGTTAACACACAGGTCAAGTTGTGTTTTAGACTTTAAGGTATAAAAATATATTATCATATGTAAAAGTATAGCATGGTTTCTTCTTTTTAACCAAAAGACAGGTAGATGTATAGCATGGTTTCTTCTATACATCACTTGGTTTATTAATCACCTGCAAACTTATCTTAGAAAAATCTTATCTTAGAAAAACCAATGAATAAAATCAAGCTGATGCCAATGGTAGGGGATCCCAAGGAAATGATTCTGGCAGCAACTTGTGTCAGACAAGCTAACCTATTGCTTTGTGCTTCATTTTCCCACATGGTAAAAGGGGGCCAGGAGATGTCAAAAGAGTGACAAATAATGAACAGTCCTAAAGCTGACTCAAAACAGCCTTTATACAGCCAGTAGCAGTTACCACCCAGCAGTGTATTGGAACACAGGGGGAGTCTTCTTGCCCCGGACACCCAGCCAATGCTGCCCACTGGGAAGGAGAGGATAACCTTCTGGGAGAGTTACCTTCACAAACTGCACATCGCTGAGGATGTGGACTGAGTAGTCGGGCATGTAGAGGTTGTTGTTGCTGCTGTACAACTGGGTGTTGCTGCCCCCAAAGTCACTGCGCTCTCGGTTTGGAGACTCAGAGCGATTCAACCCACTGCAGCGAGAAGGGGACCGGTTTACTGCAGATGGTGAGAGATGGAGAAAAGACAAGGAGGGATGGGTGGGGAGGAAGAAGTGGAAGGGAGGGAGGGAGACAGGGAAGGAGGGGGAGACAGATGTTGTTTACTGAGGTCCTATACAACTTTCAGGCAATGGTAACACTGGGTGGTGGTGACAGGGCTCACCCGTCCCATCAGAGCCTGGGAAGTTGCTGAGCTGCTTTGTCGATGTTTATTCCTTTGAGGAACAAATACCTAAGACAAACACATGGCTCCCTTCCACTTGGGCTGCTCCCCACAACCTCTCCCAGTGAGGAGCTGGAGCATCTGTTTCCCCCAGACGGGGGACGGGTGGTTCACATTTTCCTTGGTTCTTGTCTTCAGATTAGGTGCACATGGACCCTGCACGAGATGATGTCGGTACTATAAGCGTGGCTTGCTACCCTAGACCATGAGCCCCTCTACCATGGTGAGGTATTTTACATCAACTCCAATCACAAAACTTATTTTAGAAAGGCCAAGGCCTTGGGTTTGCCCTCAAAACCATCGTCACAGCATAGGCAACCAATCCTCACGTGGCCTTACATTATAGTGGGAAGAACTCAGGCCTGCTCCCACATTGGCAGGGCCTGGGACAAACGGAAGCCCACAAACCACAAGGATAAATATTTTTAAGTTAGAAGTTACATTAATAAATGGTAAAAATAGGCTTATCCTCTTCCTTGACAAATGTTCATAGCAACCATGCCAGAAAACAGAACTGTGGGTGGATAGCCAGCCCTGTCCCCAGGGCTTCTGGACCCCTGGTCCCCTAGGATTGTTTGGGTGGGGATTCCAGGATTCTGGATATCTGAAATGTGGTTTAGAAGGGAGGACACAGGCTTTGGCTCAGCACATCCCTTTGGCCCTGAGAACTCCTTGCCCCGTATAGATGGGCTGGACTGAGAAGGGCCAAGGTGTGGGTCTAGGACTGGGCTCCCTCTTGCATAGGCCTGAGGGGGGCACTGGGATAATCTGCACGTCTTCTGTCAAAGATCTCCTGAATGCTTTAGCCAGGTTCTTTTCACATTTTTAAGAAACACTTCTTGGAAAAGTTCGATTAAGACCGTGTCACTTGGTTTTATGTGAGCTGCCCTCTCCAGGAACAACAGAAAAGAGGATACCAAAGGTGACTCCAACATCATCTCAACCATGGAACCACCCCAAGTGGTAGACTGCAAAGCTCCCCCAATCCTTCCGCTTCTTCCAAAAAAGGGGATGAGGAGGCTGTCAGCTTCTCTTAACACAGATTTAGCTCAGGGGGCTCAAATGAAGAATCAGATTATTTATAGATTCTGCTCTTTCAGGGTAGAACCTTGGGAATTTAATCCTGTCTCTTGAGATAAAGCAAAATATTTGATTAGCATCGATTTGGAATGAGTCATGGAAAGTTGATGATCTATTTAGCTGCCAAGCTGTTGCCTGGCAAACCATGCAGCAGAAAGAGTAAAACGATAGGTTGAATCATTTTCTCATTAGAACCATAATCATCACTGCCTTGATCTGATTACAGAATTAAGGAGTCCACTTCCAGTCTTCCCCCTTCTCAGTAAGTGTCATCCACTTACATGCAGTTCCTGAAACCAGAAACCCGGGATTGTCCTTGACTCCTGCCGCTCCCTCAGCCCCACATGGAGCCTCGCTATCCATCTGACATAATGAGCCCATCGGTCCTATCTCTGTCTCCACTCAAATCCCAGCTACCTCAGCCTCACCTGGACCACAGTCTCCCCACTTACTATCTTATAATCTGTTTTCACCTCAGCTGCCAGAATCGCATTTTTAAAACACAAATCAGCTTCCTATTGTGTCTGAATAAAATCCAAATTCCTTGCCGTGACCTGTTCCCTGCTTTCCTATCTGATCTTATCTTGGGGCCTCCTTTCCCCTCTCTTGCTTTGCTTTAGCCACTGGCCTCCTTGGGTATCCTTAACCATGCAGGCTTTGCCCACCTCAATGAATACCATTTCCCCTCCCAATCCCACATCCTTCCCCCTCAGCTAATGGCTGTCTGCTCCTCAGTCACTAGCTCTCAGCTGAGGCACCACCTTCTCTGAAGACCTTGTCTGGTCACCGTAGGAAGATTCCTCCTGTTCTACTCTATCATGATCCCCTGTCCATCCTTTCAAAGCACTTTCACAAGCATTAATTACATATTAGTAACTACTTGTTACATCTACTTAATTCAACTTCTAATTCCACGAGGGCAGAGATGTTGTCTTCTCTGGTTATCCTCATTGTACGCCCAGCACCTAGCACCGTGCCTGGCCTAGAGAAGGTACTCAAGGAAAATGTGTAGAATAAATGAATCAGCACGTCAGGGTCCCACAGGGCAATACAATGACTCTTATAGTTTATAATCTAAATTTGTTGTAAAAAAAGGTTTCAGAGATCTTAAATCATCACAAAGCTAAAGTCATTAAAGCTCTTAAATCATCAAACTAAAGCTCTTAAAGTCACCAAAGCTCTTAAATCATCACAAACCTAAAGTCATTCTGGGGAAGCTGACTTCCCCAAGAAGCGAGGGTGGGGAGCAGGACACTCCAGAAATGTGGCTGGATAGAGTAAAATAGTGTGCAACTAGAATCAAAGGGCACCAAGAAGCCTTAGGCCTTGGCCCAGTAACTTGAGGAAGAGGCCACATGGAGCAGAAAGACTGTTTGTTTAATAAGGGCATGTGAAACAGGGGGCCCTGAAGTCAGATGCCTAGGGCCCTACCCATCCACTGTGTGATGAGGGACCAGACCCTTCTCCAGAGCGACTAAGAACTGACAGGGACAGGGACAGTGATGGTGCTGTAGAGAACAACATGCAGCACCAAGGTGATTGTAAAAAGCAGTAGTGTTGGACAGAAAAAGGTACATTTCACTTCTGGGCCTGATCCCTTGAAAACAAACTGATGAATTTTTAAAAATAGAACTACCATTCAAGCCAGCAATCCCACGGCTGGGTATCTACCCAAAGGAAAAGAAATTATGTAAAAAAGATACCTGTACATGTATGTTTATTGTAACACTATTCACAATAGCAAAGATACAGAATCAACCCAAGTGTCCATCAATGGATGACTGGATAAAGAAAATGTGATTCTCTACATATGTGTGTGTGTGTGTGTGTGTGTACACACAATGAAATATTATTCAGCCATAAAAAGAATGAAATCATGTCTTTTGCAGCAACATGGATGGAAATAGAGGCCATTATCTTAAGTGAAATAACTCAGAAAGTCAAAGGCTGCATCATTTCTCTTGTAAGTGGGAGCTAAATAATATGTACAAATGGACACAGAGAAATAATAGACATTGAAGACCCAGAAGGGCAGGAGAGGGTGAGGGATAGAAATTACTTAATGAGTACAATGTATACTATTGGGGTGATGGCCACACTAAAAGCTCAGACTTCACCACTATGCAATAGATCTGTGTAACAAAAATGCACTTGTATCCCCTAAATCTATAAAAAAAAAAAAAAAAAGAAAAAAAAAAAAAAAAACAAACAAATTGATGAGTTCTGACTTGGCCAGACCCACCTGTGGCTGTTTTAGGGTAGCGGCTGGATAAGTCTGCGTTCTTTCCTCCAGGCTAGTTGCTACAGAAAAGGGGGGCAGAGAGTCCTGCCCAAGAGTAGCTTCTTCGGCCCCAGTGCAGCATCTGGAAAACCATACCTTGACCTGGTGGGTTTTGACCTCAACTCGGTTTGGGCATAACCAAGGGAAGACAGTGTGAGCAGGGCTTGTGGCTTCAGCTGCCCAGAGAATCACCACCATGTCTCAATAATCCTCCACTTTGCCTGGCCAGACATGGGCTTCACACACCCTACACCAGTTGTTCCACATCCTCATCTCTTATGTCACAGTTCAAGATATGTTCAGGGAGGACAGCAGGGAAATAGCCCTATTTTATCTACCAAACTCCTTCCATCTGTGGAAGCTTCTCCTGTTGGAGACAGAGGCAACAACTACATCCCAGTTCCCTCCAAAGCTCTCATCGTTTCACTGGCACCCAGTGTGGGTGACACCCACAGGGACTCACATGTCAAACACAAGCTACATCACTGTTATGCTGGGAGGAGGAAAACCACGTCTTTTTTTTTTTTTTTTTTTTTTTTTTTAAGTAAAAACAATGCTATTGAAAGTTTATTTATAAAATCATAAAGGATTTCCAACACCAAATGATACAACTGTCTTACAAAGATCGAGTCTATAAAAGCGATTTTTAAAAGAAAAAAGAACCTTTACTCCACGAGAAAGTCCTAGCTCCTCTGAGTATTGTGCAAGATCAATGTTTTCGTGTCCTGGAGTCTGACATTCCTCAATATGTGGGATGCTGATGACTTGGCATTTTGGTAATTGTGCACATACACTCAGAGGTTTCTGAGCAAGGGACATGGAAATGCTTTTAATAAAAAGCAGAAGAAATCAGTAACAGACGAGTGTCCTGGCAGTATGGCAAACTAGTTCAAGTTGTGTAATTCCCCTTGGCATATCCAAAAAGCACAGAGGCACAGTTTGGGGGAGTGAAGCAAGGAGGAAAATCCTAAGTATAGTGCAAGGAGGTCTGGAAGGAGACAGATCAAACAGTGATATGTAACACCGACCATGTGACCTGTCAACAGGCGGCAAGCTAAGCCACCAACCTATCCCTTGCCCACTCTTGCTCTTGCATCAGACCCTCAGGTTGGCTCAGGTGTAACTGGGTGATGAGGAGCAGGGTTTTCTGCTCTATGAAATTGTGACAGACCTCATTCCTGTAGCCTTTGAGTGGTCAGTCTGTAAGAGATATCTGTCCTGGGTTGGCTACTTGGATTGCTGAGGTTTGGGTGGAGAAGGCACCAGGGTAAAATCGGGGGCAGGGTGGCAAAGGGTATGGAAGAGGAATTCACACTGTAGTTGGGGCTGGATGGAATCTCCTCTCCTTCTGCAGTCATAGTCAGGGGCCCTGAAAATCTGGACGCAGCAGCTCTGGGACTCTTGCTTCATTTGTGACACCTGTATCCAGGGAGCCTTCACAACCCTATCCTGGAAGCAGACCCCAAGATACAGAAGTAGAATGCTAAGCTCCCATTTTCCTTATGGGGATTTGAGGAAAAAGGAGGGTTCAGGGGTTGCCTGCCTGTATCTTTTGTAGCATCAGTGAGGGATGAGGGGGAATGGCCTACTTTGGTCTGACTGTGATTGTGCCATGGGCCATCTCTGTTCTCCAAAATGGATAAGGAAGCTTAATTACATAGACCTGTAAGAGTACAAACTAGAATTATTAAAATTCATTATACTGGGGTAACATTTAGCATCAGATAACCAAACACCAAAGCCAGCTGTCTGTCAAAACTACAGTGTGAACTCTGAGCCCAAGTTAGGATCCCAGATGAACTCACTCACTTTACATGGAGCTTTAACGGTTCCCAAATGCTCATCACACACGAGCCAACCCGAAGGATTATTTCCACTTACCACATTCTGCAAAGTAGAAATATTATTTTTAGAGATTCCCTGTATATTTGAGGAGAAAACTGTCATTATTGATCTCAGTGCACATTATGAATTGATAACTGAGCACTGAAAAAGAACCCTTGGTTCCAAAGTCTCTGTCTCTGTGCTTTTGTGGATTTGAAAGGACTGTCATGGGGAATTCAAAATTATCTCCACCACCAGGAGAAGAAAGGAGAAGCGAATCTGGGGAAAGGGAATGATAACTGCAGTGGGGCTGTGTACTTTCAGGGGAAACCCCTCATCAGAAGTTTCATTTTTAAATGAAAGCACCTGCCAAGTTGGTTAACCACACCACACCCTGGAGGTAATCTGCAAACCACTGTGCTCTTATTTCAAACTAAGGCTCAAATAGAAAGAGACTCCCCATGGATAATGATGGCAATATTTGGTGCAGAGACCTCTGGCCTCAATCTAGTGTGAGCACCAGATTTGTTATTAGCACTGCTTTCAAAATGCAAATAAATCACAGCCCTCTAGAGGGCACAAAATGTCTATATTCAGAGGTGAAGCAAGGTCTCAGGCAGTAGGTGGAGAGCACGATCTAAGACTTAGATTCCAGTCCATGTCCCTCTACCTACCTACTACACATACAACACTGACTTTCTCAGAGTCTGTTTTTTTGTCTGTTGTTTTTCAATGACAATTCCTGCCTATCTCCCAAAGTGATTGTGGGGAGTCAAATAAGACAATGACAGTTCTTTTTTAGACTTAAAGACCCTACTGGTTTCTAGGATTTATTTTTCCCCCATATAAGATAGGGTTGAAATTTAGCATATATGTAAATTAATGTATCTGGATCAGAAATCAATATTTCCACTCAGCACATTTTGCAAAGTAAAAAGATTTTTTTAAGGTACTTTGGCATATTCTAGGAGAAAATGGCGTCATTGTTGATCTCAATGCACATTATGAATGGACAATCGAGCACTGAATAAGAACCCCTGGTTCCAAAGTCTCTGTGCTTACAGGGCCAGAAGTTACCTGGAACTTCTTTCTACAAAATCCCAGACCTCTGAGGCTACTTCTTTTAATGATATGGAACAAAAGCAAGAATGACAGAGGAAATATCACAGAATAGGTCCTGTGGATGTCACCTGATCACTGGGAAGGCACAGTGATTAGCTCTAGATAGAGACCAGACATAAGGTGGAGAGGAATAAGCCAAAGGAGAAGCTAGGCACTCCCTACCTTTGGTTTTCTCCCACTGTACCGACCATTGCTCCATCCTGCAGAGTTAAACCAAGGGTGGGAATAAGCTTACCTCTTTATGAGTAGGGTTTGCATTGTGTTGACACTAATCTCTTGTTGTGTTGAATACCCACAGTCATGGAAAAGGGGGGAAAGTTGAAAATACTCTCAGGGGCACGTGACAGCACCCAGAGTTGGATCAGAAGCCTCAGCACTTCCTGGAGGTTCTGCACAGCAGGAAGGAATCACTTTCATCTCTGTCTGACATTGGGTTATCATGAACTTCATCATAATCAATACAGATGAACTAGAATTAACCTTCCTTTAACTGGGAAGTTACAGTTAACTAGGTCATCTGGTTAACTGAAGGTTAATTAAAAAGGAAAACGTATCCTCGCTTTGATCTTTTGGGCTGAAAGTCTTTTAAAATGTGCATCTCCCCTTTCCTCTGAACCTTCACAGCACACTGTTGGCATCACCAAGATTCACTGCATGTGAAGGAACTTGAAGGTCCATCATGTGGTCATTTCTAATTTTGCTGGCATGTAGGAGTAGACCATTTAGCTGGCGAGGGCACCAGATTGGTATCTCACATTGACTGTCCGTTCCTGTAGTCATCATTAAGGCATGAGCTCTCACAAGGCAAGAAAAACTATTTCTTAGTGGAAAATCACCATCGAAAGAGAGAGAGAGAAAATGTTGGTGAAATTTGAGAAGGTGGTTAACTTATCTTATATAGATCAACATGAGGACCAGATGGTTTTTGATGAAAAAATTTGATTTTGGGAAAAAACAGAAGTCAACAGAAATACTACTGAGGTTGCAAATTGGAGAACATAGCCTTTTTTAAATGTTGAGGGTCTACTATACAGACAGAGAAACATAAGCAATTTCTCGATGACTGAGGATATGGTGGGGTCTTAGTATCATTACCCCAGCAATGCGATAAGGGATACAGATTTAGAGGGTAGAGGAAATGGAACTATGTGCTCACTGCAGGGCAATTTAACACATACATTCCTGGTTTAGTCATTATTTGCTCTATGAGCCCAAGAGAACAACCTCTAGAGACAAAAACAAACAGTTGATCATTCAGATTTGTTGCATTCTACTCAGTCATTCAATTATTGTCTAGCTCTATGAGGAATTGTTACCTGATTTAAAAAAAACCCAGTGACTATTTCACTTATTAACAAAAGAGGTTAAACCTAATGAAAAGTTGTTTTGAAAGTTTTACATATAGCATCCTTTGTATGAGCAGAGCTAGTGAGAATATGATGATCACACAGTAACATTATTAGGAAGATTAGGACATGGAAGGAAACAAAAGTAGAAAGAAAATAGGTAGAAATAAAGCATAGTATTCCACTATTCCCATTTCATTCATGCTGTCCTCCTCATCCCTCCATTCTGTAGTCAAACAAATGAGGAAAAACTCACACTATCCCTCACCCCCACCATTTTTCCATGTGCATACACAGATACATTCCTGGGAGGTAAGCTCACAAATGACACCACTGAACCAGCAATGCCTGGGTGGTATGTGCAAATGAGTGCTGTTTGTGCAAAGTGCTATGCCTTAGTCACAAGAGTGCCTGTTGGAGAGATTAGTTCTCAGGCAGGAAAGTGACAGAGGCCAAAGGCTTCTTGCAAACCCCTCTGGATCTACGGAGACCCGAGACACCCGTGCATGTTTACCTGGGGAGCCTGCCAGAGAGTCCCCTCTGCTGACAGCGAAGGTACGAGACACAGAGATGGGCACTAAAGAGTCAGGGGCCAAGGATTTGAGTTGCAAAAGGGAAGATATAAACACAAAAGGAAAGAGACAAAGAACAAAGTGGGTGAGACAGTCTGTTCCTGGATCTTCACAACATCACACTTCTCTGCAAAAAGGAATCTTGACTCTGAAAACACAGAAATCACATCCTCTTACAAAGTCACTCTCCAGAAAGACAAGAAAATAAAATGGATTTTGCTGAAAGTCATCTGAAAAGATGTGCAACACATCTTGGAATCAGAGGCACAAGCACAAGCCGAGCCCTGTGGGAAGCATGTAGGCAGCACTCTCTGAGGCCCCCATTTTGAGCCAGCAAACATGCTGGGAGCCCAGAGCTGCATTCCCACCAAGCTCTCCCAGCTCCCATGGAGCTCAGCTGCCAAGGGCACCTGCATGGGTACTCAGAGGCCTGAATGGAAAGCGTGTGCTCTTGCTACAGGCATCCTTGAGGAAGCTACATCCTGCCTCTGACTCCTAGGAGCTCCCTCTGGTCACAGTGTTGGTGAAGAACTGTGCATTGCTAGAGGATAGGGATAAAGGAATAACAATATCTCTAGCAGTGTTAATGTGAATCAACTTGAATTAAATCATAGCCACTTCGTGGTAAGTACCAGTGGTCCAAAGCATCTCTCTGTTCCCTTTTCCTTCTCTTTCCCCACAGAGTTGGAAATGGTGCTGGCTATCACTTGGGGGCCTGGGTAGAGTTGAGTGTGTAGTAACAGTCCAGTCCCTCCCCCTTCAAGTGGTGTCTGGGCACGGGACCCATGGGAACCTGTCTTCATCTCTCTTCTCTGATCATTCCCAGAGTCCTTTTTAAGGAGCTAAATGAAACCAGTCTGCAGATGATAGCATACGGAAATAGATAGCTTCTGCAGTTTTATTTGCTAAACCAAATGATTTTATTTGAAATGACCTACCTGATAATCCTTTACTCTGACATGAGATGTTAATGAATATTAGAATGGGCCTCCAATATTATGAGACACAGTTAAGAAACCCTCTATTCTCAAGAAGAATCATAGTTCTAAATGTAGAAATGTATACACCAAATTGTACCCATTGTATACACCACACTGTAAACATTGTATACAATGTATTATACAATGTATAAATGTATACACCAAACAGAAAGGAGACTTGTTCTTTCCACATCTGCACACCTGTGTGTGCACCTATTCCAGCTACCCTGGGTTCCTGGCAATCAGAACCAAGAAGAAGACAGTGTAGATTATGTTCCCTTCGCCTCATACAGAAAAGCCAGAGACTTCTTTGTAGCCTCAAGTTCAACTTTGAAGCATAGGTCATTGTGCCAGTATTCCAGCAAACTCATAATCTCACTCCTCATCCTCAAAGGCTGATCAAGCTAGCTTCAAGCATAGGGGGAGGGGGCTGGGCCAAGACCCTACAAGATTTTATTGCCTTTTGGCTTAGACTTAAGCTCTCCCTCAACCTATAGGGTTGAGGTTCTTGGCCAATGAAAGATGCTGGGTGGCTGGGCCATGGGCTGAGCCTTCACCTGGGATAACTGGGATATGGCTGGCCTTTGCAGTTACTTCACACTTCACTACACTGAGTATGGATTCAGGGAGGAGGGAAAATGTCTTTTTATCCCTATTGGCTAATAATATTTCTTTTTCCTTCTGAAGATTTACAGAGATGCTCAGTAACATGGGGAGAGAAAAAGAAAGAGTGTTATGCTTCTTTTCAGTTAACTAGTTTTAAAGGAGAAATCAATGTTGCAACTTTATTTCTATCTCGCTGATGCCATTAAACACTTTTGAAAGAAAGAACTAGAGACAGGAAGGAAGGAAAGGAAGAAATTGGATAACACATTCCTTCTACTTAAAACAATTTTTTTTTTTTTTTTGAGATGGAATCTTGCTCTGTAGCCAGGCTGGAGTAAGGTGGCATGATCTTGGCTCACTGCAATCTCCACCTCCCCAGTTCAAGCGATTCACCTGCCTCAGCCTCCCAAGTACTTGGGATCAAAGGCATGCACCACCATGCCTGGCTAATTTTTGTATTTTTAGTAGAGATGGGATTTCACCGTGTTGGCCAGGATGGTCTCGAACTCCTGACCTTGTGATCCACCCACCTTGGCCTCCCAAAGTGCTGGGATTACAGGTGAGAGCCACCATGCCTGGCCACAGCACTGGGCTAGGAAGCCATATGTAGGCCTTTTTTTTTCTCAGAATTTCCACCTCTTTCAGTCTTCTGGAAGAGATCACAGACATTTCTAGGTAACATATTAGAATCCCAGTGGTCGTCCCTAATGTGATGGATGATGGAAATTTCCTTTAGAGAACTAAGGTTTGCTAATGTCCTGTAACCCGTCCCTCACCCATCGAGAATTCTACTGAGCACTGAGATTCGTTGTCTTAAGTATAATAATGTACCAGGGTCTTTTCAGTTTTACAGATCTCCTCCAACTCAAGTTCTGCCACTCTTCAGACTGGACAGGTACTTCATTTCAGCCACTGGCTGGGCTGTTACACTGTAACAATTACACTGTAAATTGTTCCACTATTTTCACTTAGAAATTGCATTCCAGAATATGATGGATCTGAAACCTGTATTTTCTTGTGCTGTGTGAACTAGCCAGGACACCGGGAAGCATCTTGGCCAGTCACCAACTTACTGGGTGATTTGAAGCAAGTCATTTCCTTAGTTTCACTCATGTTAAAATGGTATCTACCTTGGCATGTTCCGGGGACTATGATATCAAGCTCTGGGACTCTCTGACAATTCCCACCACAAGGGAATATGTAAAACTTTTCTTATGATGCGAGGAAAGACCCTATTTGGCATTGAAGTGGCCACTGTAAACACTAACAGCTGAAAGCAAAATTCAGATCCGTGAATCAGAAAGAAATGTAGAGAAATAATTCTTTCTGGATCACACTTTTAATCACAAGAAATGCCATGCCCTTTAAACACAAGTGCAATAACTACATAGGAAACAGCAAGAAGGCACAGCACAGAAGGGGCAGAGCAAACCAGCCATCAGCCCTGTGCCTGCACCCCACCAACAGCATGCATGGCCAGCTGGCAGATACCTCTCCACTAGCTGAGAGGTGGAGAAGCAGGAAAGAGAAGCAGATAAGCAGCGTATTGCACAAGGGTGGAACTTACATCCCCAAATCTTGCAGTCACTTCTTACTGCGGACAAACCCCACAGACACAATAATAGCATATGAGAGTTTTTGAGTAAAGGCCATGGGTGAATTGTTATTGCACAGAAGGAAGGGCTGAACCTCTGCCCAAGCACACAAATCACCTGCCTGCATTTCCTGGAAGGTGGCAATAAGCAGTGCCTCCCCTCCCAACCCCTGCATCCCCCCAGCCATGTGAGCAGAGAAGCTGCAGAAAACATTCCAGACACAAGAACCTAAGCTCCCATGGTCTGTGGGTACCTGGCAGGAAGCAGTGTTCCTGGCAGAACATTACAAAGAGGCTGCCAGCATTTGTCTTAGCCCCAGCCCAGGTCCAGGTCCCTAGAGTGGGCTGAGGCAGGACTATGATGGGGAGGACGAGGAAGGGGTTTGAGAGATACATACGAAAGACAGAAGATCCAGCCAGACTTCCAACCTTCCGCACGTCATTATCTAAGGACAGAAGGATGCAGTGGGTTTCAGAGGCAACTCAGAAAACACACTTCTTATGGGAATCTTCCCTCTTCTATCTACCCCCAGCACCAATTAACCCTGTAAAAACCAGGCAATTAAATGGAAGGGTAGGGAACCAGTATAAAAAGCAAAATAAACTTGTCTTTTCACACTGAAATCTACCACTCTAGATCCCTAACACTTGACAATATTACTGCTTTTTACAATTCAATTTTTGTCACTTTTCTTTAAGCACTAACTGAATGAAAAGTGATTCATACACCCATTTTGCAGAGGAAGGAACTAAAGCCAAGGAAGTTAAATGGCTTGTCCAGGATGATTAACAGGAGTCAAAGGAGGAGTCAAGACTTGAACCCCTCTGCTTTTTCTACCATATCCCATTAGTTTCCCAATAAACAAATGGAAACTAGAATACCTGAGCAAGCAGTGGTCATGATGGCTGGGACGCCATAGTAAGTAAAGGCTCCATTCTCAAAGCGAAGGCCTTCCTTACCAACCTCCACCTCCACTTTACCCTGGGAAAAAAAAAAAAGGAAGTGTACTATGAATGTGTATGAGCACTTCCAGTTCTACTATTGACTAGAACCCTAAGCATTTCTGCTTGGATAACAAGTGGACTAGACCCATGTTCTTATCACAGAGGAATGTTAATTCTCTCCAGATTTACATTTGAGAAAGCACCTCCAAATTTAGTAGCTCTTTGTAGTAAATTCAGTGCTTCATTGCTCATAAAACAGCATCCAGTCATGAATAACCAAGCTGTCCTTGCGTACTGTAATGGCCCTTCCATGATGCAGGCCTAAGCACCAGCTAACCCAGGGCCTCATAAACTGCCCCACTGGTTTAGTCCAAGACTGGACCATTTCTAAGTCAGGTCAAGATAAAATCTAGGCCGGGTGTGGTGGCTTACGCCTTAATCTCAGCACTTTGGGAGGCCAAGGCGGGTGGATCACGAGGTCAGGAGTTCGAGACCAGCCTGGCCAATATGGTGAAACCCCATCTCTACTAAACATACAAAAATTAGCTGGATGTGGTGGTGCACGCCTGTAGTCCTAGCTGTTCGGGAGGCTGAGGCAGGAGAATTGCTTGAACCAGGGAGGCAGAGCTTGCAGTGAGCTGAGATCGGGCCACTGCCCTCCAGCCTGGGAGACAGAGCAAGACTCCATCTCAAAAAAAAAAAAAAAAAAAACAAAAACCATAAAATCTAATTCTGTGCAAAGCTTGTTTAATTCATTGCCAATAATAGTGATAGCTGACGTGTAATGCATAGCATGCATGGACATGACACTGTGTTATGTGCACTGCATAGATTCTCATGCAATTAGCCCCACAACCCCATGAAGCCCATGCCATTTTTATCCCTGATTTACAGGGGACTCAATTTTGAGGCTCAGAGATTGAATAACTTGGTCAAGGTTAGTTAGGAGATGGCAACAATGGAATTTTAAAGCCATAGTTTTCAAATTTCTGAGCCTACACTCTTGCTACTACATTTTATTCCATGTTTTATTTGAAAACTGTTAAGTTTATATTCAGTATAAGACATGAAACTATGTGCTCATTACATTATACAAACAATGTAACAGGATTCTTGTTGATTTCCAGCAGTGAAGCACATGACTCCGTTTTTTGGAGAAGAGAGGTCATTTTGTTCAGACCATTTGGAAGGATATATGTGAGGCAAATTACAGTGACAGAGCAGAGAGGTTGGAAGTGGACTGTAACAAGGAGACAATTTCTAAGTTCATGTGAGCTTAATTAAGATTCTAAAACACAATCAGCGTATTTAGGATTCACAAGGTTATGTTGGGAAGGGACAGGGAATCAGTGACAGCGCTCATGGTGAAGCCAGACAGGGCACCAGCAGTGTTACAAGCTGTAATCATGTCAGACACTTATTTAAGACAGGCCTATTCAGGTATCCAGAGCAGAAGGTGATCATACTTATGTGAGCACTGGGGAGAGGTTGCACTTCTTTGAACAGGTCATTTTTCCCCTTCCTGGTCCTCTTAAGGGGGAGAAGATTCCAGGAACTACAAAGGCTGAAATGCAGCTGAGAGAATGAATGTGTCCCGTGCACCTCCAGAGAGCAGAGCAGGGACCAGTAAGGAAGTCAGAGATGGTGAGATTTCCACTGGACAGAGAGAAGGGTTTAAAGAAGAGTTGTCTAAAGTTTAGCAGGCAGTGGGCAGTTTCATTTCAGGGGATGTTCAAGCAGAGATGAGGAGGTATTATAGTTTCTGCAGAGCAGCAGTTCTGGAAGTTTAGAAGCAAAACCCCTATTGGAGAGGTATTCACCCCACCCCAAACACTGCTGAGTTGTCAGACTAAATGCTAAAGATCCCAGCACTCCCAGGACACCAGTCTTCTGTGTCTAGCCCCCTCCTGTGGGTCATGAAGAAATGTCCACCCAGCTGGCCTTGTTCCTGAGGCAGCCAGCTAAGTCTCGGAACTTGGTGCTGAAGGAGGCATGGCCATTTCTTCACCCTGGAGATACCCTCATCTGGCTCTTAGAGGTTCCCTGACTTTCCTACTCACCTGTAAAAGCAGCACAAAGTAGTCCACAGGGCGGTTGCGCTGGTAGAGGTAGTGTTCCGGGGCCTTCTTGTTCTTCTCATCAAACTTCAGCTCCTGGATCACGTTGGGATGTTTCAGGAGCCGGAGCAGGATCTTCTCCGAAAGGTACAGAGATTTAAAGGGCTCCACTTCTACAGGAGAGTGACGGGGGAGGGAGGAATCAGCATCAGCTGTGTCCCACCCATTCCAGCAGTGGCAGCTGGGAGGAGTCAGAGTGGGCACGAGGGCTCCCTATGCATGTACCAGGGCACCAGGCTGGCAGGGCTTCTGCGTTCCTTTGGAGTGGAGGATCCTAATCCCAAGTATGCATCTCAGGGCCTCACCCATGTCCTCTGGAGATGTGTGTCCCTGCACTGGCACCTCAGGAGAAACAGGTCTCCATCTGGAAATGTCTGTTTCGTTACTAATTTTCTTTGATTTTATTTAACATTGGACATGGATAACTAAGCCACATAAACAACAAAGACTTTACTGCTATAATTGAATGAAATGCAGATAATTTAATCCGGCTTACTTGTATGACATATATCTGCTGAATGATATGAAATCCCACATTACTAGAGACAGGCAATTATTTAAATAATAAGTTGTCAATAATATGAGGCATCCTTGCATCATATTTATATATTACAGCTATTACTTATATTACATATGTTAAACTCATATTACTTATATTATATATGCTCTGGGAAGTAGTTAAAAGAAATCTGTATTCAGAACTAGAAATTCTATCTTAAAGCAGCTCCAACTGAAAATTTTCTACTCGTTAGCATCTACAACAGTGCTAGCGCTCATTATATACTCAATAAATACATGCTGGATTAATTCAATATTGAACGTCGTGATAGATATGATCATTCTAGGTCAGCACATTAATTAGGCATGGATGGTCAGAGGGTTCAAAGACAAACTTGACCTTCTTCACAAGAAGCAGCTTATCTTTGGATTGTCTCACTTTTTTTTCCTTTCTAAAGATCCCAAGATTCACAATCCACTTCTGTATTTAAACAATCCATAGCTCACAGGCTTCTATGGCATTGTTCTAGGGCACCGCAAGTCTAACAGACAGGGAGATGGCCTCAGGCTTCAGCCAGGAAGTGAGTAGAAAAGGGAAAAGTGCGGCAATGGTTTCTTTAGCTCTTTTCTCTGGTAGAAGAGTTGAGTTATACTCATTTCTTCCTCTATAAGATCAGGCCTGGGGCTCAATACGACAGTAGGTGGCATCCATTACTCTATCTAAGGCAACCTCCTTCCTAGAACAGTGCTTCTCAGTCCTGACAGCGTACTGGAATCAGGCTGGAAGATTTTAACAAGGATTGGTGCCTGGGTCCCACCCTAGAGATTGTGTTTTAGCTTCTCTGGAGTGGAGACTTGTCCTACCTGTGGCCATGAAGCGGTGTGTGGCCAGCAGAAGCTGTGGTGAGATCTTCACCCGCATCTCTGTGTCCGAAAGCTTAAACAAGGAGAAGTCATGCCGCTTCCGCTCCCGGTGTGGGACCCTCTGCTTTTTCCGATTATCAGCTGCGGGGTCACAGAGGACAGATTGCAGCTATCTCAGAATCATTGTTGGTCTTTGGAGGTTTTCCCAGAATCACAGGGGACAGATAGAACATTTCTGCAGTGTCAACTATGGATGACATCACAGTATCACCCAGGAAGTAGAAGGATGTTGGTGAGGGATAGACAATGGGAGACTGCCATCATTTCAGTGTTTTCCACACTTAGCGAGTGTATAGTAGAAAAAGGGGAAAGGTGGCTTGGGGTACCCAAGTCTGGGGTTCTGAGGCTGGTTCCACTACTTACTCACCATGCAACCTCTCTAAGCATCAGAGTTTTTATTTTAACCTGTACAAGGAGGCTAGTCATATTTAATATAGCTCTCGTACTCATCTTGTGCAATTAATTATGAGACTCCAACTGGAAGCGACCTGTGAGAATGCTTTTACACAAAGTCATACACACACAAGGGACCTGCATTCTTAGTATCGAGTGGGTTGCAGGGGCCCAGGGAATTTCTGACTCTGTCCCCCTCCTTTCCCCTGAACTGGCCTCAACTAGTCTCCTGCTGCTTATCTGAACCATGATCTGAGTGGTACCTGAAGCATGCCACACAAGGGAAGAGGGCAGCCACTACCTCTTATCTCACAATTTCCCTGCTTCAACCCCAGTCCCTCCACTGGGAGGGAATCAGGGGAAATATAGGGAAGAAGAGAGGAGAAGAAATAAGATTGGACCTATAATCTCTAAAGGTGGGTTTTCTGGGTGGGGGGCCTCAGGCAGGGTCTGGTACCTCCCAAGAGCCTATATATCAGGCATGTAATTATTGGTTGACAAAATTTGCTTTTTCCAGTTTAATTTGTTCTCATTCTTTTTAAAGCTTGTCTAAATATATCTACCCCCCCCCTCCCTTTTTTTTCCTTTCTCTTTTTGGTACAGGAAATGTCTCCTTTGGTTCTTTCTCTTTTGTTTTCCCTGAGTTTTGAGTAAAATTTTGAAACTGCTAGCCCATCTTATCTGCATTAAGGGGAACAGGGAAAAGGATTTGGGTTTTCTCCAAACTTGGCCTAAAGGGAAACAGGGCTGTGGGGGAACATCTGGTGCAAGCTGAGTGGCTGCAGTGAGAATGAAAGGGAATGAACACTTGTGGCAGGAAAACAAGGCCCCAGAATCTGGCTCCTTGGTGTGCCCTCTCTCCTTTTGGGGCTTGCTTTTGGGTTTCCTTCTAGAAGGGACAAAGTGCCCTCCTGCCGGTGCAGCTCTTCCATGGCTCACTCTGACTCTGGGACTTTGCAGTCATCTGGCCCCTGCTTTGACACTCCTTTTGCTCAAGTCACAGTGGGCAGACCTAGACCCAGGTGTCCAGATCACCTGAGGTCAGGGTCATGCAAGAAGAAAGACAGTATCCCTGGCTTCTGGGCCTTTTCACAGTTCTTAAGGAATCATGCCAGCAGCTGATTTACCCTAATCTGCTCCTGTAGAAAGAGGATCACTCAGCAAAAGAGTAGCAGATACAGTTTATCAGCCTCGCTCTCACTAGTGAGCAACTTTCTGATTTGTATAAGTTTGCCTAAATAGTTCCCCTCTCCCCCATCAGATTGCTACTTAAAATGGCATCATTAGGGAATCATTCCTCTGCTTGCCCCTTCATTCCTTAGATTTTAATAGTGTGTGCTTGAAGCCTTAATGTTGTTCAAACAAGTGCCCTGGGAGTTTACTCATTTAGACTATTATCAGCACCTAACACCTTAGTGTGAATGGCTTCACCAGTTTATTTGAGACATCCGGGATTTTTCTTTTTTTTTTTTTTTGAGACAGTCCTCCCAGGCTCCCATGCTGGAATGCAGTGGTACAATCTCAGCTCTCTGCAGCCAGGACCTCCCAGGCTCAAGGGATCCTCCCACCTTGGCCTCCCAAGTAGCTGGGACTACAGGCATACGCCACCACACCTGGCTAACTGTTATATTTTTTGTAGAGATGGGGTTTCACCATGTTGCCCAGGCTACACCTGGGAATTCTAAATCATGAGTGGCAGGCAGAGGTTGGGGAGGGAGAGGACATTTCCAAGCTCGATCCCCACATGAGGAAGACATGCCTGGTTGGGGCAAGCACAGTAGTGCCAGGCTCTTGGAGGGAGGTGCCATGATTCTCCTGCTTGTTTTTGTCAAGGCCTGGCCCACCTTTAGGGTTGATCTCTTTGTCCAAAAGGAAGGCACCCTTTCTGCACTGCTCACTGCCTTATGGCATCAAAGCTCTTTCTACCAGGAGCCAGTTTCTGAAAGGCCGCATCTCACAAACTAAGGACCCAAGTCTGAAATGAGTTATCTCTGTGAGGAAGAAAAGGATGGCTATTCCATGAGATTAAATTCTGAGGAGGTAACAATTCCTGGCCTAGGGACTCCCATGGACTTAGATAACATTCCAATCCTAGAGACAAAGCATGCCTTTGTAGTGTTTGCAAGCAAAGTTTTGATAAAGTTCAGTAACCCAAAGTATTCACATCTGCATAGAAAAGTCTATATTGTTCCTGAGTGAGGGAGTTAGGACGGGGAGCAGACCAGAAAGAAGGAAACAGAGACAAGAGCAGGGATTCTAGTGGCAGGGAGAGAACAGAAACCGAGGGTGGTAGGCTGAAAGGCGTAAGAGGCCAGGGAAGTGTGTAAGAAGGAATATTCCATTTTTGGCTTAGGTTGTGAGTAGGCAATCTCATGACCGTCTCCACTGCTCACTGCTGTTCTGGTGTGAGTGGAACCCCTGTTGGGGTCTGCATCTAGGTGAATGAAGCAACCAAACAAGAACACGGGGGACAGAAACAAGGGCAGAGAGGCCTCTGGGCACCGTCCTGGGAACACTGTGTTGCCTGTAGTCCCTTTTCTACCCAAAGGCTGGGAGGTCTCCTTTTCATAGTCTTGGCTCAGTTCCTGAAGGCTGCCTCCTGATAAACACTTAGCTAGCATGTTCCCAGTGACTCAGAAGTGATTCCAGCTAGGGTATCTTGCCACAGCAGCACCTGGCATAAGTGGCTGACACACATCAGGGCACAGAATTTGCCCTGACACCCTTTCTACAAATCAAACAAGGCCTTACCTGAGAGTCTTGGAGGGAAATAAGATGACCCTGGGAACAGCCAAGGCTGTGCACTTACTGTAGAGATCCGTTTCATCCAGGATCTCTGACTTGATGATCTCCTCTATGATATCCTCCAGTGTGACAATGCCCATCACCTCATAGAAAGGGTCTCCTTCTCCCTCATTATTCACCCGCTGGACAATGGCCAGATGAGATTTTCCTAGAGAACAAATGAAATCACAGTTAAGTATCGGGGACATCTTCATAGACCTTTCTTTGTGAGAAAAATGATACAAAGTTGCGTCTGACCAATCTCAGGACTGCACTCATCCCTGGACCTCCTTAAAATATGAAGTTTTTATGCAAGGGCTTATAAATGTAAACCTTATTCTTTTAAATTTGTGTTTCTATTTAGGGAAGTTACTGAATATACTCAAAACCAGCTGATTTTTTTTCTTTGAACTTTTACATATTAGCAAGTATGTGTTAGCTGATATAATATATACGAATTGAAAGAGCAATAATTTAGAGTCAGAATTATGGTAAAAGTCATTCTCCTCCCCAAGCCCCCTTCCCCACTAACTATCCCAGTTACTATTCCTTGGCAAATCATTTAATTTCCACTGATTTACCATCTCTTATCTAGAATCAGGAAATAATGCCAGTGTGGTGATTTTAAAACATGGCCTTCGTGGTATGCCTCCCACGGAGAGGTGTGGTCTACAGCCCCTTCCCTTGAATCTGGGTGGGCTTGTGACTACTTCAACCAAAAGAGAATGGGAAATGAATGTCCATTATAAGATTTCTGAGGCTAGGTCATAAAGGCATGTAGCTTTAGCTGCAAGAACATTGTAAGAAGTCTGACTATTACCCTGAGGCCACCATAGTGGAGAGGCCACATGTAGGTGCTTAGGTGCCAGTCCCAGCTGAACCCAACCTTCCAGCCTTCCCACCTAAGTGCCAGCGAAGAAGCTGTTTTGGAAGTGGATCTGCCAGTCTCAGCTGATCCAGCCCCTTGTCTCACTTACTCCCAGCCAGGCAGGCAGCCTGCCTGCCTGCCATCCTTCCTTCCTTCCTTCCTTCCTTCCTTCCTTCCTTCCTTCCTTCCTTCCTTCCTTCCTTCCTTCCTTCCTTCCTCCCTCCCTCCCTCCCTCCCTCCCTCCCTTCCTTCCTTCCTTCCTCTCTTTCTTTTCTTTCTTTCTCTCTTTCTTTCTTCTCTCTCTCTCTCTTTCTCTCCTTCCTTCCTCAGCCTCCCAAGTAGCTGGGACTACAGATGCCCGCCACCACGCCAAGCTAATTTTTGTATTTTTAGTAGAGATGGGGTTTCACCGTGTTAGCCAGGATGGTCTTGATCTCTTGACCTCGTGATTCTCCCACCTTGGCCTCCCAAAGTGCTGGGATTACAGGCGGGAGCCACCTCACCTAGCCTCTCCCCAGCCTTTCAAGCAGCTTCCAGCTGTGGCCCCAGACACTGTGAAGCAGAGATAAGCCATTCCTGCTGTACTTCTTTGGAATTCCTGACTCACAGAATCTGTGAGCATAATAAAATAGTTGTTGTTTTATGGCTCTAAGTTTTAGGGTAGTTTGTCAGTAGCAATGGTAGCTTGAACAATCAGTACCTGTAAGGTGATTGTGGAGCTCCAATGACCTAGTGAATATGTGAAAAGACTATAAACTACAAGATGTCACTGGCAGAGAATTCACAGACTTCATTTTTATTGACTGATGACTGAATAATAATAGTTTCCATTTATTGAGGTCTTACTATGTGCCAGAGAACTCTAAATTTATCTATTTAATTCTCATAACAACCACTGAGGTAAGTGCTATTCTCCACATTTTACAGATAACAGAACTGAGGCACATATTGGTTAAGTAGCATGTCTGAAGTTACATAGCCTGTAAGAGCAGAGCTGGATTGCAAACCCAGGTAACTAGGTACAGTACTAACCTGGGGACTGAAGTTTTGTCTAACATTCCTGCTTCATATCAGTTTGTTTTCTTCTGCTGTATGGACGCATTTCCTGGTCCTTTCTCTCTCTCTCTTTTTTTTTTTTTTGAGGTGAAGTCTTGCTCAGTCGCCCAGGCTGGAGTGTAGTGGTGCAATCTCGGCTCACTGCAAGCTCCACCTCCCAGGTTCACGCCATTCTCCTGCCTCAGTCGCCTGAGTAGCTGGGACTACAGGTGCCCGCCACCAGGCCCAGCTAATTTTTTGTATTTTTAGTAGAGATGGGGTTTCACTGTGTTAGCCAGGATGGTCTCGATCTCCTGACCTTGTTATCCGCCTGCCTCGGCCTCCCAAAGTGCTGGGATTACAGGCGTGAGCAACCGTGCCCAGACTCCTGGTCCTTTTTCTAAAATGAAAATCTGGTTGGTTCTTTTCCTTGGCTCAGAGACATTTAAGGAGAAAATCTGGGGTACTGACTCAGATGTTATTATGATAAACAATAAAAAGTAAGTTCATGCTTTATTAGTACACTTTATAAACTCTTGCTTAGCCATTGCTAAAAAATATCAGTCAAGAGGAGTCATCAGTTTGCAGGAGGCATAATTAACCATTAAAATGTAAATGAACTTCTGTATCAAATATCTGAAATCATAAGATAGCTACCCCTTGGAGTTTTTAAACTAAAACGTACTGTACTGATCTGATCCTGTTACAACTCTCCTCAAAAACCCTCTATGGCTCCCTACTGCTTACAGAATCAAGTCCAGGCTCATCAGTTTGGTATAATATCATCAAGATTCCACAATGTGGCTCTTCCCTGTCTAACTGTGTGCCCTGCTACATCCCCCAATCATTCCACACTCCATGTGTACCAGGTTACTACCACTTCCTCGATTTCTCTTCGCCATTGCCGCCATCTCCCCTACCGCCAACTTTGAGCTCTAGCCTAGGTACCAGCTCTCCAAGAAAGCTCCTCCTGATCTACCCCACTCTGAATCTGAACCAACCTCTCTATTTCAGCATTTATCACAAATTGCTACTTCCTGTAACTAGCAATGTATGTGTCCTACACTAGACAGCATTTCCTCCTCAGATCATGAACTGCTTTAGAACAAAGGATCATATACTTAAATAAGGTTCCCTCCATATATCGGACAGCCAATCAGTGCCTGATGAACTGAAGACTGAATAAAAACTCATAATTTATACAATAGGTGATATTAAAACTGGATACTAAAGAAAGCCTTTATTTTCTGATAAAATATAATTGTATGTTTAAATTAAAATTTAAACCCTTTAGAAAGGTTCTAAAATTATCCTTTCTGAAAACAACTACATCCTACCCAGTTGGGCCAAAGTACTTTGTAGCTTAAATTAGATTATATTAATTGTTAGAATGTGCTCAATTTAAAGTTTTTCATTTCTAACACATTTTTCTTAACTTATGGCACCTATTCTTACTTTTCTGCTAACATGTGCTAGCAGATGACAAAACAAATGACTAGTATAATGAAAAGCCTTGGAAAAGTGATTTCATAAAATTGTTTCCTATAACTGGATTTTTTTTGTAATGTGAACCCTGGAATACATATAATACAGCCATACTCCCTACCACTAAGATAATTTTTTCCTATGATGAAATTAAATTAACAGTTTTTGATCTTTTGCAGAGTACGATAATTTCCACATGAAAAACCGCCATTGCTGTATACTCTGAAAGTTCAGTTTGAGGACACACTATGTTATCCCCAAGCAACAGAGACTTTCAGCTCTAATTATATCATATTTAAGATAATGTGCCCAGGTAAGCTATTTAGAAACATTTTATTATTTACTCTCGGCCTCTGAGCTTCCCTCCAAAGCCTGTCAAGATCTTCTAAGACAAATGAAGGAAGCCATTTCTTCTTATGTACAGACCGGCATGGGAATTGCTGATCACAATCCTTATTCCGAGTTGGCACTCACAGAGACAAGAAAACCAGCTGTTTCCATGACACACATACCATACACACTCATGAAAGGTTGGTCTTTTAGAGCCCTATGCCTGCACCTCCCCTACTCCCTTCCTGGGCCCTAGAGGTGCTGGGGGTGGCCCTATGTGAAGCCAATCTTGAGACAAGCACAAGTCACTCCCTCTTGCCACAGCACTTTGCACACATCTCTGTACTGGCATTTATAATAACAATGATAGCTGTTATTATTATTATTGAAGCTACCTTTTGCTATGCACACTCCAGGGGCCAGGCACAGTGTCAGGCATCGCACACACATTATTTCACCTTGTTTTCTATTTATATGTGATCTCCACCCCCACCTGTGAGGGTAAGCTCCCTGAAAGGCAACAGGTATGCTACGTCCCATTTACTTCTGTTTCCTCAGCATCTAGAATAGCACCTGGCATATCATCAGTAAGGAAATACAAATCAAAATCTTACAACACTTACAAATACAACTCCAAAAGTGGGCAAAAGATTTAAGTAGATATTTCTCCAAGGAAGATAAACAATTGGTCAATGCACATGAAAAGATGCTTAACATTGAGAAGTCAACAACTAGTAGCTGATAACTGGATATCCACATGCAAAAAAGTGAAGTTGGATGCCTACCTCATACTATACATAAAAATGAACTAAAAATGGATCAAGCACCTACATATAAGAGTAAAAACTATAAAACTCTTAGGAAAAAAAATAGGAGAAAACCTTACCATAGGCAGTGATTTCTTAGGACACCCAAAACACAAATAAAAAAAAAATAGATCAAATGGACTTCACCAAAATTAGAAACATTATGCAAAGTACACCACCAAGAATGGTAAAAGACAATTCACAGAATGGGAGAAAATATTTGCAAATTAAAGGACTTATATCCAGAATATATAATGAAATATTACAACACATAAAAAACCAACTCAATTAAAAGGTGAGCAAAGGATTTGAACAGATATTTCTCCAAAGAAGATATACAATTGGTCAATAAGCAAATGAAAAGATGCTTAACATTGTCATCACGAAGGAAATTCAAATCAAGATGCTAATGAGATACTTTATACCCACAAGATGGCGATAATAAAAAAGACAGATAATAACAAATGTTGGTTAGGATGCAGAAAAAATTGAACCTCTCAGACATCATTGGTGGGATTGAAAAATAGTCTGGTGGTTCCTCAAGATGTTAAACACAAAATTATCAAATGTCCTGGCAATTCTACTTTTAGATAAATGAAAATATATGTCCACACAAAAACTTGTACACAAATATTCAGAGCAGTATTATACCTAATAGCCTAAAAGTGAAAACAATCCAAATGATTCCAAACAAAATGTGTTATATCAATACAATTGGATATTAACCTGCCATAAAAAGGAATGAAGTACACTCTACAACATGGATGACCCTTGAAAGCATTCTGCAAAGTGAAAGAAGCCAGACACAAAAGGCCATATGTTGTATGATTCCATTTATGTAAAATTTCCAGAATAGACTAATCTATAAAGGAAGAAATTAGATCATGGTTGCCAGAAGCTGGGGAAAGGAGAGTGTGGGGCATGCCTAAGTGAGTACAGAGTTTCTTTTGGGGTGATGAAATGTTCTGGAATTAGATTAGTAGGGATGCTTGCACAACTCTGAATATACTAAAACACATTAAGTGTGCACTTTAAAATGATGAGTTTTACGGTATGTGAATCTTATCTTAATGAAGCTATTATTTTTTAAAAAGAAAGCCAATTGGAAAAATTAATAATCCATACCTGAATGAGCAGGAAGTTGGTGTGGCTGAAAGTTACAACCTACAACACAAGTTGAGTAAAAGTAGGGACTGCTTCATAAAGAGAATAAGTTGAAATGAGAGGAATGCTGGTTTGGACTTGGGTAATAATTTACAGTACACATTATCTAGGATGTGTGGAGAGTAAAAATGGTCTCCCACAGGTGAGGCCACTGGGAGACCAGAAATAGGGGAGAAGGCACCATATTATGAGTTATGTGCAGGTGGAAATGGTGAACAGGGATGAGGGCTTGATCACAGACGAGAAGGAAAATATGAGAACAAAGAGTTGTTGGCCTGGGACATAGCGGGTTCACATCTTTCAGAAACCTCATCAACTCTCGGGGATGACTTGTGAATATTTACAACTCCTAAACCGGGTCCAACTGGGGCAGTGGGGGCTCAAATATCCCAAGTGTTTCCATCTTTCTCCGGGCAAATCCTCGTATCTAACACACGTTATTTCTCCTCTCTACCTGTTCACCATTTCTACCTTTACTTCCTAATGGCATATGTCATAGAGTGGCTTAAGTTTTGGTTTTTCTCTTCTGCCTTCCTATGAGATTATGTGAATGAGAACTGTGGCCTTTTCTGTTGAGCCATCCCTCTACAGACTAGCAAAACTTCTCAAATGCCTTCTCACAACTATTAGTCCGATCTCAGTTTCCTTCCAACTTCCTAGAAAAGTGAGATGCCTGTGAAATAATTTAGGCTAATAATGAAGAAGAATATCATTTATACAGAACTTCATAGTTTGTGAGGAGGCTTTATACAGAGTACAGAAGAGCACTGAAGTTGGATGTTCTTCAGGACCTCCTGTACCCCTCATGGTGTGAATTAATGATTGGACAGGCTCTCAGCTTTCTCCAGAATCTATTGAGACATGTGTCTTGTGCATATTTTTAAACAAGTTAGCCTTGTTTTCAACTTCCATTAAAGAATTCTATCTCATTTGGTGGGCATTTTCCTTGGTGAGGAGGTGGTGGTGGCGGCAGAGTGGAAGCAGAGACTGTATTCCCTTAGGATCATTACTGCAAACAAGACCACATGGTAAAGTCATATTAAGCTACAGATGTTGAGGAGCAGACTAAGCTAAGTTTGCTCCACACACTCTCAGTCTTGAATCAGGTCCAAAACAATTGGGGCCCTGGCAAAGTCACCCTTCCAATTTCTAAAAATAGTGAAAGTGACAAACTTTAATCCTGCTAAGTCCAAGGGCATAATGTATCTCATAAAGATTCAGCGGAGGCAGAAGGTACTTCTTTGGGTGGAAAATTCTTGAATGATACCAGTTTATGAGGCATTTTTACATGTTTCTTGAGCATACTACTGTGCCATTGAACATCAATAGATGAGAAATCTCTGGGCTGTGTTGAAAAGTAAAGGAACAGTGGGTTTTATGAAAATGCACTTTCTAAAAATGAAGGCTACATCTGTCTCTGAGGTCTAAAGAACATATTTAACTCTGGGCTCACTGGTGTCTCACTTCGGATCTGGTGACTGCAAACTCTTTGGCCTCTGGCTTGATTTTCTGCCATGTTCCTGGTGCTCAGCCTCAACAGAAGCCCAGCACTGACCTGATGGCCTTTCCTGATTTCTACCAGCTGTGAGCTCCTCAAGCCTTGGTTTGCTTCCCTCAAGCCTTGACTACTTCTTCCCAGCCCAGCCTCTGATTTACAATCTCTGGCTCCAATCCTGCCCACATCTTGTTGAGACACAACAAAGATGAACTGCAACTGAGATTTGAACCTTGTTTGGACTGCAGTGTTGAGATGCATTTGGGTGGAACAGGAGAAATAATCCTCAATGAAGCCTGAGGGGTTGGAGTCATACTTCTCTAGGATTAACTGATATTTACTGGTGATCTATCTTTCCTCTATGAAACAGGGCCACCTGGTAAGACCCTCCACTCTCAATGCTTTGGAATGCATCTCACCTAGTTCAATGGTTTTCAATGCTGGCTGTGTATTAGAATTACCTGAGAAGTTTTAAGTATATTCTGTTAACATAACTGGATCTCATACCTGGAAATTCTGATTTCATTGGTGAGGGGTGGCGTCAATAGTTTAAAATGACCCCCAGGTGAGTCTAACGTTCAGCCAAAGTTGAGAACTACTACCTTGGCTTATGACATTGGTCCTCAAAGTGTGATCCTTGGACCACCAGCATCAACATCACTCGAACTAATTAAATATGCAATTTCTGGCTGGGTGTAGTGGTTCATGACTGTAATCTCAGCACTTTGGGAGGTTGATGTGGGAGGACTGCTTGAGCCCAGGAGTTTGAGACCAGCCTGGGCAATATGGGGAAACCCTGTCTCTAAAAAAAATACAAAAATTAGCTGGGCACGGTGGCATGTGCCTGTAGTCCCAGTTACTAGAGAGGCTGAGGTGGGAGGATCACCTGAGCCTGGGGAAGTTGAGGCTGCAGCAAACTGTGATTGTACCACTGCACTCCAGCATGGGCAACAGAGCAAGACCCTGTCTCAAAAAATAAAAAAATAAAAATGCAAATTCTCAGGCCCAACCCTAGACCTAGTGAATCGGAATCCCTGGGGGCATAGTCCAGTGATCTGTGGTTTAATAAACTTTACAGGTGGTTTTGATGCAGGTTAAAGTTTGAAAACCACTGGTTTATGGGTAAGATTTGTCCAATGGTTATGAGGAAGAGAAATCAGTACCGAGACGTCTAGTAAATCCTGGTCCCTTTGGTGTACCTAGCTTAAAGATCACAAGATGCTAAGTACTCATGAAAAGAACCTCCCAAAACAAAGGGTAGCTGCAGTGGCAAGGTGATTAATGCTGTATCTTATACTGTGTGAGTGGCTGTAGTATTTTGTTGACATGGGCAAAAAGTAGTCATTGACTCTTCAACGCTGGGTTTGGGAAAGGGTCTCTTTGTGGCTTCTGTACCAATCTCCTCTGAGACACGCTTGAGATACCACATTACCTATTAGGCTCTTGGCACATTTGAGGTCAGTAAAATTACCCATTCCAGAAGGTCAAATTAGTGTTTTCCATGACCCCAAGAATCCAAAGTGCAGTCGTAGTACTGGTTACTGGCAGTGTTCTACCTAAGGTTTTATATCACTACCTCGTATCAACATACTCGAACTACAAGTCAGATTTCTTAGAAGATGAGGTTTTCAGGCATTGCTTTTAAAGCAGTGGTTCTCAAATGGAGCTGATTTTGCCCCCCAGGGGACATTTGGCCATGCATGGAGACAATTTTGGTTGTCACAACTTGGGGCAGGGAATGCTACTGGCATTTGGTGGGTAGAGGCCAGGGATGAAGCTAAACATCCTTCAATGCACAGCACAGTCCCCAACCACAAAGAATTACCTGGCCCCAAACATCAATACTATTGAAAGCCCTGGCCTGTTGGGGGTGGGGTGGGGGGAGGGAGAACATTAGGAAAAATAGCTAATGCATGCTGGGCTTAACACCTAGGTGATGGGTTGATAGGTACAGCAAACTACCATGGCACACGTTTACCTATGTAACAAACCTACACATCCTGCACATATACCCCGGAGCCTGAAATAAATAAAAGTGTAAAAATATACAGAAAGGCAGTGACAGCAACATCACAACTGTATTTTGATATTTGAAGAAGCTAAAATAGCTTCCAAAGTCTTTAATGAATATAGCCTCATCTCTTCTACATGGTTTAGGCACATCCATAGAGAAGAGCTCTCAAGGACCCCATTAGCATACCTCCGATGCCTTGGGGGAACAAAAAGGCAAATAATTGATTTGCTTCCTCTCTTCTTCAAAAATAGCTACAGCGCTTTGGTAACTGTTCCCAAGATAAAATATAAAAGCTAGGAGGAAAGCATATTGCTTGGAAATAGAGAACTAAGCAAAATCGTTTTAGGATTTTATGGTTTCTGTCTCACTTGTGACCTTCACCTTATAAAATATAGTGGCTTTTGCTACGTTCTTCTTCCTGGTGTGCTTGCAGCATCTTTTATTCACTTGGCAGACAGAATTGAGTGTCTCCTCTTTCTTACTTTGGTCTTGGTGACTCGGTACCAATGGAAATGTATTCCTTGGAGAAGCAGCATGAACACTACCTGGGCCTTTGTTCAAAATGCAAGATCTGAGGTCCCATCCCTGCCCTACAGAATCAGGATCTTGCAGGTCCAGATAGCTGTTTTTTTGTTTTGTTTTGTTTTGTTTGTTTTGTTTTGAGACTGAGTCTCGCTCTGTCACCCAGCTGGAGTGCAATGGCGCAATCTTGGCTCACTCTGCCTCCTGGGTTCAAGCGATTCTCCTGCCTCAGCCTCCAGAGTAGCTGGGACTACAGGCGCCTGCCACCACTCCCAGCTAATTTTTGTATTTTTAGTAGAGATGGGGTTTCACTGTGTTAGCCAGGATGGTCTTGAACTCCTGACCTCGGGCAATCCACCTGCCTCGGTCTCCCAAAGTGCTGGGATTACAGGCGTGAGCCACCACGCCCAGCTGAAACACTACTCTTGACATGTGCTACTCAAAGTGTAGTCCTTGGATTGGAAACATGGTATCACTTGGGAGCTTGTGAGGGAAGCAGAAATTCAGGCCCTCATCCTAGCCTTCTGAATGAAAATTTGCATTTCCTCAAGGTCTCCAGGTGATTATTGGGCACACTTGGGTATCAGAAAACCTGGTCAAGACTACTCTACTTCTCTTCCCACCCTTATGACTGGAACTTTTCTGTTTCCATTGTGGATTTCTTTTTATAATCCTCACCTACAGATAAATATATCTTAAAGACTCCGACTCAGTGATTCTCAACCCTGGCTACACATTGGAGTCACCTACTGATGCCTATGTCCTACTCACAGAAATTCTGATCTAATTGATCTTGGATGAGGCTGGGACACTGGAAGGTTTAAAACTTCTTCAGGTGATTCTAATGGGCACTTGCAGTTAAGAACTTCTGCTCCGGTCCTTGATCTTCTGCTCATCTCTCCTGTTGATTAAAGATCCCAGCAAAGCCTATTAATTTAAATATCACCATCACCTCTTTCCTGAGAACTGGATTTATATCTGAACATAGGTGTCTATTTTTTTGTTTTGAGACACGGCCTCACTCTGTTGCCCAGGTTGGAGTACAGTGATGCAATCTCAGCTCACTGCAACCTCCGCCTCCCAGGCTCAAGGGATCCTCCCACCTCAGCCTCCTGAGGAGTAGCTAGGACAACAGACTCAAGCCAGCAGGCCTGGCTTTTTTTTTTTTTTTTTGTAGAGATGGGGCTTTGCGATGTTGCTCAGGCTGGTCTCGAACTCCTGAGCTCAAGTGATCTGCGCACTTTGGCCTCCCAAAGTGCTGGGATTACAGGTGTGAGCCACTGCACCTGGCCTCGATGTCTATTCTGAACATCCATCCTGTTTTAGATAGTTTGCCTGAGGGGTCCTCTTGTCAAAATCACTTAACCAAATAGGAACTCCTAATCTTCAAGACACACTGCCCCTGCTCTCCCTCCGTCTTTGATACACTGCCCCTGCTCTCCCTCTGTCTTCACTACAGTAAATGGTACCATTAACTCTAGTTACCCTAAGTCATAACCCAAGAGTCATCTTTTATCTTTCCTTTATGTCGGTTTAGAAACAAATCCCCACATTCTTTCAATTCTTCTTCCTTTATTCTTTCAACAAGTACTTACTGAATGACTACCATGTGCCGAGCACTCTTCTAGGCACTTGAAATGCAGCAGTGAGCACAATGCACAAAATCATTTTCCTCCTGTGGCTTACACTCTTGTAAGCAGAGGTAAGAAATAATAAAGCAAATACATATGTAAAATATATAGTGTAAGGCTGGGTGCCGTGGCTTAAGCCTGTTATCCCGACACTTTGGGAGACTGAGGCAGGAGGACTGTTTGGGCCCAGGGGTTTGTGACCAGCTTGGGCAATGAATCAAAACTTCATCTTTATAAAAAATTAAAAAAAAAAAAAACTAGCCAGGTGGGGTGGTGCATGCCTGTAGTCCCAGCTGCTTGGGAGGCTGAGGCAGGAGGATTGTTTGAGCCTAGGAATTTGAGTCTGCAGCTAGCCATGATTGCATCACTGCACTCCAGCCTGGGTGACAGTGAGATGTTGCCTCAAAAAAAAAAAAAAAAAAAATATATATATATATATATATATACACACACACAATCATATATATATAAAAAATATATATATAGCACAGTGCTAAGGGGAAAGCAAAGCAGGGAAGAGTGACGAAGGAGTGTGTGGGAGTGAGAGAACAGGTGTTACGATTTTAGGGAGTGGAGACCCGGGATGAACTCCCTGAGGTGATGTTTCAATAAAGCTCTGAAGGCGGTGAGGTAGGGAGCCCTGTGGAGATCTCTGCAGCAGAACAATGTGTAAAGGCCATGCACTGGGAGTGTAACTGCTTAAGGAATGGCAAGGAGGCCAACGCGGTGGCTGTAGAATGTGGGAGAGGAAAGTAGTGGGAGCCAAGGTCAGGGAGCTGAGGGGTGAGGGAGGTGCTGATGGGACAGAGCCAGGAAGGCCTTTGTAAGGACTTTGGGTCTTCCTCTTAGTGACATTAAAAAAAAGCCATTGTAACATTTTGTGTGTGTGTGTGTGTGTGTTGCAAAAAGGTGATATGATCTGACTTATGTATGTGTGTTTTTGTTTTTTTTTTTGATACAGACTCTCGCTCTTTCCCCCAGGCTAGAGTGCAGTGGCGTGATCTTGGCTCATTGCAGCCTCCGCCTCCCGGGTTCAAGCAGTTCTCTGCCTCAGCCTCCCAAGTAGCTGAGATTACAGGTGCCTGCCACCATGCCAGGCTAATTTTTTTTTGTATTTTTAGTAGAGATGGGGTTTCACCATCTTGGCCAGGTTAGTCTTGAGCTCCTGACCTCGTGATCCACCCGCCTCCACCTCCTGAAGTGCTGGTATTACAGGTGTGAGCCACCGTGCCTGGCCGACTTATGTTTTAAAAGGAACTCCAGCTGCTGTGTTGTTCTTTTTTTTCTTTTAACTTTTATTTTAGGTTCAAGGGTATATGTGCAGGTTTGTTATATAGGTAAATTCGTGTCACCGAGGTTTGATATACAGATTATTTCATCACCCAGGTACTAAGCATAGTACCTAATAGGTATTTTTTTCTAACCCTCTCCCTCCTACAGTGTCTGCCGTTCCCCTCTTTGTGTCCACATGTTCTCATTATTTAGTTCCCACTGATAAGTGAGAACACGCGGTATTTGGTTTTCTGCTTCTGCATTAGTTTGCTAAACCACTGTGTTAAGAATAGACATAAGGCCGAGCGCAGTGGTTCACGCCTGGAATCCCAGCACTTTGGGAGGCTGAGGCAGGAGGGTTGTTTGAGCCCAGGAGTTCCAAGATCAGCTTGGACAACACAGTGAAAGCCCATCTCTATAAAAAATTAAAAATATTAGCTGGGCATGGTGGCTCATACCTGTAATCCCAGCTACTAAGGAGACTGAGGTGGGAGGATCACTTAAGGGGTGTGTTTGGCAAAAAGAGTAGGAGCTCAGTTTTGGGCAGGTTTAAGTTTGAGACGTCTTTTAGACCTCTAAGTGGAGATGTTCACTGGCAATTGGAAATGTAAGTCTGGAGTTCATGTTGACAAGTTTGGCAGAATGAATGAAATAACCGAGGGAACAAGAGTAGACAGAGAAGAGTTCAATTTCTGAGCCCTGAGGCACTGTAACATTTAGAGGTCACAGAAATGCAATTCATGGAACAAATATTTGAGCATCTGCTATGGGCAGGCACTGTGCCAGGTGCTGAAGATACATCAGTGGATATGATGTAGGCAGAATCAGTAAAGGAGATTGAGGAGGAGTGTTCGTATGTAATGAAGTCTAAGAGATTTTTTTTCCTCTTCTAATTAAAGGTATCCTTAATTTCTATGCCCTCATCCCATCTTGGACAATTGCACCAATATCCTAACCATTCATCCTTTTGCTTTTTCTAGCTCTAATACATCTTGTACACCAAAACCAGATTAATGATCCACCAAATACTGCATTTGTGAGGTCACTCCCCACCTCAATCACATGTAGGAGGATCACATAAGACTAAGCAGGATCATTTCTGAACTCTTCTCCCTTGCATTAAGGGCTCCCATGATTTTTTGGTATATTTTTTGCCTTCTTTCCCACTACTATGTCAAAACGTATCATGCTTAGTCCCCATTCATAAAATAGCTGGTCCAGAGGCAATCCAGAGCCAAGTGTGGTGGCTCATAATCCCAGCACTTTGGGAAGCTGAAGCAGGAGGATCACTTGAGGCCATGAGTTTGAGACCATCCTGGGCAAGATGGTAAGACCCCACCATCTCTTAAAAATTTTTCTTTAAATTAAAAAATATAAAAGAAAACAAAAATAAAATAACTGGTCCAAGAATACTCAGCCAATAAATGGTGAAGCCAAAACTGGGCCCTGGCTAGGATTTGCGGAAAGCTTCAAGACCCAACTAGAAAAGGCTGGATACATTAAGCTCAGGCCTCTCAGATACAGAACGAGTCTTGGAGACTGCCTGGGTGGCCAGTTTGACTCTCTCTCTCCAGGTTCAGACTAACCATACCCAGGATCCCCTGCTTAAAAATCCCATGGTGACCCAGAGTGATTTGGCTAACCTTTGGCAGATGGTGTCATTCTCAGGACACAAACCAACCTCAGATATGAGGATGATACATTGAAAGGCAAATAGGGCCAACTTTAGTCATCACTTAGTTCTGGGCCAGCCAGGGAGTGTGGTCAGTCCAGTCTAGTCCCTGGGAGAAGACAGACATGTGGACTCTCAGGGGCGCTATTCGAAGTAAGCTAGACACCTGAGATGATCTTTAAATCTACACTTTTGAAGGTTCTCATTGCAGCTGCAGACAGCCTACAGATTCTTCAGTGTTCTCCACATCATTTTTGATCTAAACCAAGCTGAATCCTGAGACTCCATTTCCCAGTTTTTGCCATAGTAGTTTCTGCAATACCTACTGTACATTAGGTGCATATGTTACCTCTGGTCTTCATCATATCTCTGCAAAAGGGGGATTGTTATTACTAAAATATAGATGAGTAAACCGAGATTTGGAAAAATAAAGTGACTTATCCGAGGACAAATATTAGTATGTGATGGAGCCAGGAACAACCCCAGGTCTGTCTGCCTCCTGATCTTGTGCTCTTTCCAACACAATGCAGACTCCACATTCCTGGCCAAATCTCAGGTTTACTGTCTCTGACGTGTTAACGGCAATGGGCACATATTCTGTAAATGCCTAGAGGCTGCAGGAAGGCATGGTGAGCTAATGCCTGGCACCTCCCTAGTGATTAGCAAGGGAGGAGAAGGGCTTTGACCTGGGAAGGGGAAAGGAGTCACAATTCCACCTCCTCGCTACACTTCTGCCTTCAAGTCCAAGCCTTCCTATGTTTAGCCTGATATTTTATTTTAGTAGACTGCTTGGAGCTTTGAGGAGTTTTGTTTATATGGCTGTGATATTTGTTTATATGGTCAGGTTTTTTTATTTGCCTGAGATGTCTGAGGAAGGGCAGAGTGATGGGGGAGGAAACTGAATTCTAACTGACGACAGGATAAAAGAAATAGAAAGAACCTCCCACGGCCCATTTTTCATCCCCTGGGCCCTCCCCAAAGTAAACAGCCTTCAATTTTGTTTTCTTATTATACATAGTTTTACATGGGCTGGATCAGAGAGAGAAAGAACTTGTTATACAAGATGACTAACTGTATACAATTCATTTAACTAGATCAGGGAGGTAAGAGGCAAATGGTGGAGTCTCTTTAGGGCTACACAGGAACTGTCTTCAGCCTTCACAGTAAACTCACAACGTAGTATCACTATTCCCCCCATCCCCCCTTGTTTTTTTGGAGTTGGAGTCTCTCTCTGTTGCCTAGGCTGGAGTGCAATGGCATGATCTCAGCTCGCTGCAACCTCCACCTCCCCAGTTCAAGTGATTCTCCCGCCTTAGCCTCCTGAGTAGCTGGGATTACAGGCACCCGCCATCATGCTTGGCTAATTTTTATATTTTTGTAGAGATGGGGTTTCACCATGTTGACCAGGCTGGTCTTGAACTCCTGACCTCAGGTGATCCGCCCACCTCGGCCTCTCAAAGTGCTGGGATTACAGGGGTGAGCCACCACACCTGACCTATCTTCCTTCTTCTTAAAAGGGGAATAGGCTGGCGCAGTGACTCATGCCTGTAATCCCAGCACTTCGGGAGGCCGAGGCGGGCTGATCACCTGAGGTAAGGAGTTTGAGACCAGCCTGGCCAATATAGTGAAACCCCATCTGTACTTAAAACAAAACAAAACAAAACAAAAATTAGCTGGGCGTGGTGGCAGGTGCCCAGCTAATTTTCGTTTTGTTTCAGCTACTCAAGAAGCTGAGGCAGGAGAATCGCTTGAACCCAGGAGGCAGAGTTTACAGTGAGCCGAGACCATGTCACGGCACTCCAGCCTGGGCAACAGAGGGAGACTCCATCTCAAAACAAAAACAAAAAAAAAAAAACAAAAAAGAAGGAAGACAAGTCTCAGAGTGATATAGTGAACTGCCCCAGTCATAGCTAGTCAACGAAGGTGCTGGGATCTGAGTTCAGGCCCCTGGGCCCCTCTGTCTGTGTCTGTGTCCATGACTCCATGGTCTGAGGTGGCAAGTCACACATGTGAGTTCTGGTTCCACCTCTGTCACTAACA
The DNA here is from genome assembly GCF_007565055.1 of Rhinopithecus roxellana. NCBI lineage: Eukaryota > Metazoa > Chordata > Mammalia > Primates > Cercopithecidae > Rhinopithecus > Rhinopithecus roxellana. Next base: position 74,018,275 of record NC_044559.1, read on the forward strand.
TTGAGCAGGACACTTCTGTCTTTAGATCTCTGGTGCTGCATATACAAAACAGGGGTAAAAAATGCTGACCTCACATTTATGGTGAGCACAAAATGAATTACTAAATTGGACATTTTGTTTATATGGCTGTGATATTTGTTTATATTAAAAACATTAAAAACATTTGCCAATAAATAAATGTAACGCCTTTGCAACTATGAGGGATTATCATTGCTCTTTTTAGTATTTGTCCTTTCTGTGCCTCAGCTTTCTCAGTCATAAAAGATGTACCAGCTGGTCACGGTGGCTCATGCCTGTAATCCCAGCACTTTGGGAGGCCGAGGTGGGCAGATCACCTGAGGTCAGGAGTTTGAGACCAGCCTGGCCAACATGGTGAAACCCCGTCTCTACTAAAAATACAAAAATCAGCCAGGAGTGGTGGCGGGTGCCAATAATCCCAGCTACTTAGGAGGCTGAGGCAGGAGAATTGCTTCAAACTGGGAGGTGGAGGTTGCAGTGAGCCATAATTGTGCCACTGCACTCCAGCTTGGGTGACAAAAGTGAGACTCCATCTCAAAAAAAGCAGGGGGCGGGGGAAGGTGGGACCAGGTTCCATTTTTGGTTCTAAAATTCTATGCTTTTATAAGTATAAACAGCTCTGGGCTACAAAACAGTTTGGTTTCACAGGGTACTTCTTTGCAATGATATATACCAGAATTTTAACAATGCTAACAGTTAGAGCCTCCTGTGTTTATGAAGGGCTCTGAGCTCCTAATCTTTGTATCTTAATATTTGAAAGCCTCCTTTGGAATGAGATGAGAAATAGCTACCCTGACACATGCTAGATTTTTTTTTAAACCTATACAATCAAGTGAAATCACTCTCTACTAAATCAGGAAGAGAAACACAAAAATGTTATTCTACCAATCTTGCAGCAACTACCTTGATTTGGAAAAACAAAACTGTCCCTTTCTGTAGCTTAAAAAAAAGGCTGTGCTTTATAGTAATTATCCTGCTCTACTTTATCAGAAATAATCAACACCTTTAACACAAAATAACTTCTTGAGCCACTAAAAGGCAATTATAAAAAAGCCAACCGTGTCATCCAAAGCACCATGGTAACCAACATCACTAGGGCATGAAAAAATAGTTGTTCGTCACTAGAATCTAAGCCAGTTGGTGGTTTGGCTTGCTAAGCAACACTGTAAAAATAGCAGAGTAACAACCCATTATCTGGAGGTCTGACTTCCCACTGTTTTGAATATGGTCCCAGAAAGAACTGTCCCAGGTCTCTCCATTGACTCCATACCCTAGGCTTACAGTCAAAACCTGACTAATCATTTAACCAACAAGTACTGATTGAAGCATACTGTATATCAGGCACATGATTCTCAACATGGTATTCACTTAGTTTATCAGTGCAACAGAAACTATAAGTGAGATGAACACAGGAAGAGTGGGTTTGTGGAGAATGGTGGAGCAGGGATTTGCTGGAGGCAGGTTCAAAGAGAACTAAGAGCTGTTAGCCAGAGGACAGAGAAAAATGTAAAAAATAGGGAATACAACATAAAATAACTACACTCTCATGATCATGATCCTGCGTCATCAAGAAAAGATTAAGTTATATTTAGAATCCTTTGTTAAGGAAGGCAGGAATGGGTATAAAACATTTCAGAAATATCACCATCAAAAATGGTTAAAACATACAGTTTTAGCATTTGAAGGAAACAAAATTATGTTTGACAAATATCTCCTGCTGCCTAGCTCCCCGTTTTGCTGGAATAAAAGCAGCATTATGATAATGGCTTTCCCAGTGTTCAGACACAGTGTCAGCTCCCTCTCTGCCTTTCTTTTTCACCTCAAACTCCTGCCTCAGCTGGAATATTCTTTCCCTTCATAATTGCTTAGCAGGGTCCTTCTCCTTTTAAGGCTGAGTTGAAATTCCACTTTCTCAGAAAAGTTTTCTCAGATCATCCTGGGACTATTTCTCCCTTTCCTTTTCACCCACAGATATTTTCTGGATTCCATTGTCTGGACCCCAGGCTGCTTCGTATTATCATTTCCATCATGACCCTTCCTTCTTTCTTGTTCCTGGAGGGCAGGGTCAGCACTGCATTTATATCGATGTCTATCTGCCGAGCCTGGTACTCAGTACATGCTACTGAACTGATTTGCCCAGATGATGTTGAGAGTCACTGGGGGAAAACGGGAGGGTGGCTGGCAGAGGTGGTACTTTCCCTCCTGGATGTTACACAGCCCAAGAGCCTGGCATGGCACCCATGCTGGCTCTTCTTCCTCAGGGCCTTTGCATGTCTGTTCCTATCTCCTGGGAAGCTCTTCCTCTGATGAACTCCTTCTCACCGTCCTTTAGGATTCAGCTCAAATACCACTTGGTGAGGGACAGTCTATCTTTACCTATAAGACCAAGTCTATCCATTATATGTTCAGAGCTCCCCATACTTTTTCTTCAGCTCACTTAGGACAATTTGTAATTATTTATGGCTTGGTGTCTCTCTCCTACTCGACTGCAAGCCCTAGGAGGGCAGGAATGGTGTCAGTCTTGTCCACACTGCATCCCCAGTGCCTAACACAGGCCTGACAGAGAAGAATGGCCATTCAATACAGGAAGGAAGGAAGGAGACAGAGAGAGAAAGAAAGAAAGAAAGAGAGAGAGAGAGGGAGGGACGGAGGGAGAGAAAGAAAGAAAGAAGGAAGGAAGGAAAGAAGGAAGGAAGGAAGGAAGGAAAGGAAGGAAGGAAGGAAGGAAGGAAAGGAAGGAAGGAAGGAAGGAAGGAAGGAAGGAAGGAAGGAAGGAAGGAATAGAATTGAGGAGAATCTCATTTTGAAAAGCAGCATAACAGCAGCAAATAAAAAGAGAATGTAGAGTTGTTATTGAAGGTCTCAGAATCCCCAGACATGGGCCTAGAAGGAACTCAGTTTAAGAGAATACTACTAGGAAAACCCACAGACCTTCCTCGGAGACACCCAAATGCTTTAAGGGAACGAGAAACACAATCAAATGTATTTGGCGGCTAAAAAATGGAATTGAGATGAGTTATGATATTCTTCAAATAAAAGAATACTCACAAAGGATGATAAATAGAAAAAATGGAATTTAACTGCAGCCTATGGGATTTAGATAGATAAATAAAGTTTGACAATGAAGGCTGGTATGGCCTGGAAAAGATAACTAAATCGGAAAAAAGTGTGAATGAGATTCCCTCACAGGTTTTATTAGTGTCCCTTCCAGTTCAGACTCTATTGTTACCTGGCATTTCTTTTGCCAGACTGGAAAAAAAAAGAATATAACAACATTATAACAATCACAATGAAAATGTTTAAAGGAAAAAACCCCACAAGTTTATCATCTTGAATATTAATTATTTTCCCTTTTTCCTTTCCTTTCTTTCTTTCTTTCTCTGTATATACAATGGACTACACTTTGTTTACTCTTTGCTCTATTGTTTAGAAAGTAAGCATCTCATTATACATTTTACTAATTATTATTTAGCAACATTTAACACATTTTAAAATGTAATACGTCTATTTACACCAGTGAAATGCAATTGTGAATGAAAAATTTTATTTTCCTTTATGGAAGACAAAGAATATAGCACTAATGTTTTGGCAGGTTTTTATAGAATTAAGCAATGGAATGGTTATTCTTCCTGAAAAAATAGCTAAGGTCAGCATTTGGAGTGTAAAGTAAAACACTGGCTTTTTGGACTAGATTGTTCTGCAGTGAAAAGGTCACATTGTGTGTCTGGGCCAGGAGCACTTACTGGCTGGTTGGACATGCTTTAGGCCAGAGGTCCCCAACCTTTTCGGCACCAGGGACTGGCTCTGTGGAAGATGATTTTTCCATGAACTGGGGTGGAAGGAGGGATGGTTTGGGGATGGAACTGTTCCACTTTAGATCATCAGGCATTAGATCCTCATAAGGAGCATGCAACCTAGATTCCTTGCATGTATAATTCACAGTAGGGTTCTCGCTCCTAAAGCCCCAGTTGATCTGACAGGAGGTGGGGCTCAGACAGTAATACTTGCCCACTGCTCAACTTCCACTGTGCGGCCCAGTTCCTACCAGGCCACAAACTGGTACCGGTCTGCAGTCTGGGGGTTGGGGATCCCTGCTTTAGGCAACAGACCACTTGCAGGAAGACCAAAGATGGAAGAGGATATTTTTAGCTCCATAATGTCTGCCTACCTCACCACTGTATTCTCAGAGTCTAGTATAATGCCTGGCCCAAAGCAGGAGTTCAAAAAATGTTTACCGAATGAATCAATGAATAAGCGAAGACTGAGTATGGATTGTGCAGTAGACTGTGTTATAGCCATGCTAGTGTACAGGTGGAACAACCTAGCATACATGAATTGTGCTCTGTTGTTTGCAAAGATGGTGTTACTAGTCCAGCAAAGCTAAAATGTTTAATTGAGTTAAATGTCAGTCAGTGCTGTATTACTCAGAAGTCTTTGACTTCAGAACAAAGCTTTATTCCTTTCCCCTGTTGTCTATACAGGACTCGGTGTCTCCTAAAAGCAATCCAATAATAGAGTAGTAAATTTAAGAAGTATGATAAATCTCTACGGCTCCATTTTTAAAATTAGTCTTCCCAAATTATAGAACTCAAAGCTGAGGAAACTATAGCAAAAATGCCATCCTGTAAGAAAATCACTGTTAGGATTAGAATGGGACATTTGATTTGTGCTTGATGGCAGGACAATGGGTTTTTCCTTTTGTTTTCTTTTTAAGAATTTCATTAAGATTGTTATTATGTGCAATATATTTTTAATATGACAAAATATTGAGTTACTATTTCAGGACAGTGGGATGATTATCCTCATATGATTTTCATACTTCTTTTTTCTACTATTCTATATTTAAATTTTTTTCTGTATAAATTATAGAAAGATAAACTTCAGTAAAAAATTTATAAAACCAAATATGACTGGGTGCAGTGGCTCACACCTGTAATCCTAGCACTTTGGGAGGCTGAGGCTGGTGGATTGCCCAAGCTCAGGAGTTCGAGACCACCCTGGGCAACATGGTGAAAACCCGTCTCTACCAAAATACAAAAATTTAGCCGGGCATGGTGGTACATGCCTGGAGTCCCAGCTACTTGGGAGGTTGAGGCAGGAGAATCACTTGAACCTGGGAGGCGACATCATGCCACTGCACTCCAGCCTGGGTGACAAAGTGAGACTCCATCTCAAACAAACAAACAAAAAAATGCCACGTAGTCATACTTATTGTATCCTCCATGTCTCCATTGCATTTTTGCATTTCTAGTATAGCACTTTCATTTTAATGCTTTATGTACCAAGGTCCGTCTTACCCATATCCTGTACTTATATACTGAGACATGACTTGTAAGTTCGAGGTCACTGGAAGTCATGGGAAAGGTGAGTGTCCAGCTTGCCTTCTAGCTTTACAAAGGAAAGTGTTATTCATCCACTATGCTCTAGGCTCCTTGGGAACAGAGATTTTTATCTCATACCCCTAAATCTTAGCACAGTGCTTTACATATGAAAAGAAATTGTTGTAATAAATATTAATAGATGTACCTAAAGAAACTGAGAAACAATATATGCAACACTTTTCTTCTAACACTAACAAACTTCTAAGTTTGATTTATTCTGCTGCATAGTCCAAAATGATTTAATTCATTTACTAGTGCTCTGCAGATCTCTTCCATTATATTAAAGTTTAACTCCTTAAGTCATCCATTCAGTCTTTAAACAAACATTTATTGAAAATGTACTATGTGTCATATCCATCGTTAGCTGCTGGAGCTACAAAGATAGATAAGACAGCCTTGCCCTGGAGATACTCATTGTATGGGTGAGAGGCACTTATAAACACACACTGATAGTACAGCTTGTTAGTTCAATGATTGAGACATGCACATAAAACAATGTAGCTGGCCAAAACATCTATTTTTGTAACAGGAGAAGTTTGGAAACAGGAGAAGTTTCCCAGAGGAGGTGGCCTCTGAGCTGAGTATTAAAGAGCTGGCAATGAATTAGTCAGGCAAAGCATATTCCTGACAGAAGTGCAGTGTGAATAAAGGAACAAAGACAAGAATAGCACAGTGCACCACAGAGTTCAGCGTTGCTGGAGGGTAAAGCTGTGGCAGGGAGTGGTGAGCGATGAGGCCGGAGGGGAGGGCAGGAAGCAGGTCATGAGTGCATTGCTGGCTGCCTTGCCAGCTTAGCTCCTCTCCCGTAGGCAGCGGGGAGCTGCAGAAGGGTTTTAAGCAGTGACGTTACTGGAGATTATTTTAGTGGCACTGGAGAGAATGAATTTGAGGGAGACAAAAATGTGAAAAAGTGTAACTTCTTAGGAGGCATTTGCATAAATGAGTAATAGACTTGTGTTTATATTTAATAATCATAGCTAACATCTACTTAGTAATTACATGACAGGTAGCAAGTTAGCATAATGCAATGGTCTTAATATTTCACACAATCTTATGAGTAAATATTAGTATTATTTTCATTTGAAATAATGAAACAGACATAAGCAGTTAAATAATTTGCCCAGGGCTGGTATCAACTCAGGCATTCTAGTAAGTCTTATGTTCCTTTTTTGAGACAGGTTCTCATTCTGTTGCCCACACTGGAGTTGACTTACTGCAACCTCTGCCTCCCAGACTCAAGCAAGTCTCCTGCCTCAGCCTCCTGAGTAGCTGGGATTACAGGTGTGCACCACTACTGCCCAGCTAATTTTTCTATTTTTAGTAGAGACGGGGTTTCACCATGTTGGCAGGCTGGTCTCTAACTCCTGACCTCAAATGATCCACCTGCCTCAGCCTCCCAAAGTGCTGGAATCACAGGTGTGAGCTACCACGCCCGGCCAAATCCTATGTTCTTAATCACTATCCTGTTTGCTTAATTTCTGTCTCCTGTATTAGAATGAAGCTCTATGCAGACAAGGACTATGTTGGTGGTGTTCTCCACTGTGCCAACACAACTATTTGCTGAATAAAATCAGTGAATAACCTAAGTGGAAGAAATAGTGGATTACGTTATGTACAGATTTAAGAAATCATCATGTACTGCTTAACTATGGAGACACTTTCTGAGAAATTCATTGCTAGGCAATTTCATGATTGTGTGAACATCATAAAATGTACTCACACAGAACCTAGAGGATATAGTGCACTACACATATAGTCTATCTGTTATAACCTATTGCTCCTAGGCTACAAACCTGTAGAGCATGTTACTGTACTGAATACTGTAGGTAATTGTAACACAATGGTAAGTATTTATGTATCTAAACACAGTAAAGGTAATGTGTTGCTTTACGACAATGTTAGGTGTTATGACTGCTAGGATATCACTAGGTGATAGGAATTTTTCAGCTCCAGTGTAATCTTATGGGACCACCATTGTACATGCAGCCCATCATTGACCAAAATGACATATGACTGCAGTTGGATGCAATATTGGCATCCAATTATTTGACCAGCTTTGGTGATTGTTATGGACTGAATGCTTGTCTTCCCACAAAATTCATATGTTGAAGCCCTAACAACCCCCAGAGAGGCCTCTAAGGAAGTACAGTGGTTAAGATTAAATGAGGGCATAAGGGTGGGCCCTAATCCAACAGGATTGGTGTCTTTCTAAGAAGGGAGGACCAGAACCTCTTGCTCTCTGTGGGCATGCACTAAGGAAAGGCCATGGAGAGAAGGTACCCATCTGCAAGCCAGGAAGAGCATCCTTACCAGAAACTGAGTTGGCCAGAACCTTGGTCTTGGCTTTGAAGCCTCGAAATGTGAGAAAACAAATTTGAGTTTTTTTGTTTAAGTCACCAGTCTATGCTATTTTGTAATGACAGCCTATGCAGACTAAGACAATGATTAATAGGATGAGGTGAATGCAAAGGAGAGCGTTCTAGCCTGGGTGACTAAAGGCACAAGTGGTGCCACTTACTGGGGATAGAGGCCCATGAAGAGGAAGAGGAGAGATTTGCTGGGATTAAGGAACAACATTAACTATTCTGTACTTAGAGGTCACCTCACTCAAACATAGAAATAAAGAAGTTAGGTATTAAAAACCATTTATTCAATAAATGTTTATACATCCCCTAGCCATGGTGGTCACTGTACTTGTCCTGATAATACAAAGTAAATAAGATTCATTTTCTGCCCTCAACGAACTTATAGTCTAGTGGGGAGAAATACTGTTCCCTTTTGTAAACCTAGCACTCTAGTGTGAAAAACCATTTTCCTCTTCCCCACTTCTAAAGACTTGCAACTCGTAAGAAGTAAAAAGATAAGATCCCATATCATCACCTGTAACTGCAGAGTTGTTTAAGGTTGGACAAGAGAAGGTATATAGAAACGTTCTGTCAAGTGCAATATGCATGTTAGCAATTACTGTAATTATAAAGCTACATTACTGACCTCCAGAACTGGAGGTGAATCAGCCATGGGCAGCAATCAGAGGTGAAAAAGCTACCTTTGAACCCTGTGGGTGGCAGGTATTCCAGGATGGAGGAAGGAATAAGATGGGTGAAGCACGGAAAGAACAGGCTTTGGGGTCCTACAGATGTAGTTCACATCACAATTCAGTCAGTTATTAGTTATGGAAAGTTGTACAGGTCATGTTATTGATCCGAGCCTTAGTTTCTTCATCTGTAAAATGGGGTTAATCACATCTACCCAGGAGGGTTGTTCTGAGTATGTAAAGGGCCTGGCATGGTGCCTAGAAGAACTGATGGTGCTCAATTAATGGTAACTGTGGCTTGTATTAATATCATCATTTTCCTCTTCTACCTTCTAAGGGATTTGTTGGTGGTTAAGTTACTTAAGATGCAAGGAAGTAAGAAAAATGGAAGAGCTATTAAAGACCTTCTTTAAAAATTATTTTTTAATTAATTATTTATTTATTTTGAGAGAGAGTCTTGTTCTATCACCCAGGCTGGAGTACAGTGGTGCGATCTCGGCTCACTGCAACCTCCGCCTCCTATCTCAGCAATTCTCCTGTCTCAGCCTCCCAATTAACTGGGATTACAGGTGTGTCCCACCACACCTGGCTAATTTTTGTATTTTTAGTAGAGATGAGGTTTCACCATGTTGGCCAGGCTGGTCACCAACTCCTGACCTCAGGTGATCCACCCATCTCGGCCTCCCAAAGTGCTGGGATTACAGGCGTGAGCCACCGCACCCAGCCAAAAAAGTTATTTTTAAAAGCAAAGAAAAGCAGTTCAACCCAGCTTTCATCTCCTAACCTACGGTGCAAATGTATAACTCCTAAAGAAAATGACCACTATGTTAATAAGGAGTCTCTGAAGGCAATGCTTCTCAAACTTTAATGTCACATAGGAGCCACCTGGAGGCTTGCTAGAATGCAGATTTTCATTCAGTGGATTTAGGGTAAGGCATAAAATTCTGCATTTCTAATATGTTCCCAGGTGAGACTCATGCTGCTCTTTCATGGACCTTACTTTGAGGAAGTGGCAAGGCTATGAAAGGAAGTGGAAATATCTTCCTTGGCATAGTATTCTCTGTAATGGCTTTCTTCTCTTTAGTGATCTACCTAAAAACAAAGTAGCTATTAATAGAACACTAAAGGAACTTTTTTCAGACCAGGTTTAGAAACTCTGAACAGGGATTCATTTCAGATCAATATCAACTTTTTGGAACAGCTTACTATGTACAAGGCACTGTGTAAGGTGCTGGGGATATAAGAGTTGATATGACAATTCCTGCTTCAAAACATTGCTCATTATGCCCTGTATATTGCTAACCTCCTGAGGACAGTCTTCTTGTCTCCCCGGTTGCCTAAAACTATACAGATGTTTAAAAAATACTAAATGAGGCTGGGTGCAGTGGCTCTCTACTAAAAATACAAAAATTAGCCAGGCCTGGTGGTGTACTCCTGTACTCACAGCTACTTGAGAGGCTGAGGCAGAAGAATTGCTTGAACCCAGGAGACAGAGGTTGCAGTGAGCCGAGATGGTGCCACTGCATTCCAGCCTGGGCGACAGAGTGAAACTCTGTCTCAAACAAACGAACAAAAAAACAAACAAAAAAACCTAAACAAGTGAATGAATGAGTTCATAGGAGTTTCATTTAAAAGATCTTCTGCCAGCATATGACAATGACACACTGCTCCGTATCTTAACCATCACTTTTAAGAGGTGACTGAGTTAAAATGAGGCCAGTAGGGTGGGCCTAATCTAATCTGACTGGTGTCCCTGCTAGAAGAGAAAATTTGGTCACACAAGGAGACACCAGGGATGCATGCATACAGAGGAAATACCATATCAGGACACAGTTAGAAAGTGGTGACTGCAAGCCAAGGAGAGATGCCTCAGAAGAAACCAAACCTGCCCAGACACCTTGATCTCGGACTGCTAGCCTCCAGAACTTTGACAAAAGAAATTTCTGTGGTTTATGCCCCCCCAATGCCCAGATCTAAGACCCTACTTCTGTAAGATACATAAAATATCAGCACAATTCTAAGAGTGGATACATGAACCTCAAGTTGCAGTGGGAACTATGAATGCAAGGATTAAGGTGAGATGGACTGAACAGGGTGAGACAGCAGCCGAAAATGGACTAAAATAGCTGCCATATATACATTTCTCTCCCTTTTCATCATACCAACACAAAGTCTAGGGCTGTTCTCTCAAATCTGAGACTGAAAGTAGCTTTTAGACCTTTTCCCCCCTCCCAGGCTACATTTTAATATTTAATATGATTTCAAAATATTGTGGCAGGAACAAGACCCCAGATTTGTTTGTATTCAAAGTTCTAAAGATTATTTATGACGTTAAAGTAGTGAGATTGAATTTTTCCTTTCCTTTCCTTTCCTTTCCTTTCCTTTCCTTCCTTCCTTCCTCCCTCCCTCCCTCCCTTCCTCCCTTCCTTCCTTCCATCTTCTCTCTCTTTCTCACTTTCTTTCTTTTTTGAGACAGGGTCTTGCTCTGTAACCCAGGCTACAGTTCAGTGGCACAATCATAGCTCACTGCAGCCTTGGGCTCAAATTATCATGGATTACATTTTTGACAAAAAAATTTATACAAAATGCAGTCAAATGAGAGTACTGCTAGCCACAAGGAAGCTAGATCTGAAGCCTGAATCTGAAGTCAAGGGATTGATTTTTTGGTTTTTGTTTTTGATAACATTCCAACTCATATCAGATGAGTGCCTCCTTCAAAGGAGTCATTCTGGAAAGTTCTACACTTATTCTAATTATGTCCCTATTTTCAAATTATGATGTCTGGAGTTGCCTTCAGGGTTTATGAGATAGTCTTTTGAATGCTCTCAATGTTGACTCTTGAAAGTAGATTTGATTTTAAAAAACAATCAAGGGTTCTGGGCCAAATCTGGTGAACTAGGGGGGCAGTCAAACTGTGTAATGCCAAGAAGAGTGACTCTAATGTATCCAGTCTGATTTTTCTTGAGTGAATTTATAGTCACCAGAAGGCACTTTCTGAAGACAAACTCAGACATTAAGTAACCATGTTATAAGCATGACATCAAGCTTGAGTTTGGGGAGGAGGGTTGAAGGATGGTGACTGCGCTGAAAGAAACCCCACTCATTTGGGTATGCAAGTTTTCTTTTTCTGTTTTTTGAGACGGAGTCTCTGTCGCCCAGGCTGGAGTGCAGTGGCCGGATCTCAGCTCACTGCAAGCTCCGCCTCCTGGGTTCACGCCATTCTCCTGCCTCAGCCTCCGGAGTAGCTGGGACTACAGGCGCCCGCCACCTCGCCCGGCTAGTTTTTCATATTTTTTTTAGTAGAGACGGGGTTTCACCGTGTTAGCCAGGATGGTTTCGATCTCCTGACCTCGTGATCCGCCCGTCTCGGCCTCCCAAAGTGCTGGGATTACAGGCTTAAGCCACCGCGCCCGGCCTGGGTATGCAAGTTTTCTAGGATCTCCTCTACCCAGAATATTTCTTCAGGTCCAGATCTATCCTATTTCACAGGACCACAGTTCTTAGAATTACAAGGATCCTACTGCCTTAGTCAACTTTTAACCCCCAACCTGAGTACTTCCCCCCCGCTCAAAGACAGCGTCTTGTTCTTTTGTATAGTGGTGGGATTACAGCTCCTGCAGCTTTGAACTCTTGGGCTCAAGTAATCCTCCCGCCTGAGCTTCCCAAAGTGATGGGATTACAAGCATGAGCCACCGCGCCAGGCCCTGAACCTTGAGTACTTGATATGTGTGCAGCCAATACCTGATGGGAAGTTAAATATGGGGAAGAATGTCTAAGGTGTTTGGGTTTAGTCTACATGATTCAAAAGGCAGAAGAGTTAGGAGGATTTGGAGACACAAATTTCTGCTCTATATGGGGAAGACATTGTCAGCCACTGGAGCTGTCCAGCAATGGGACTAGTTTGCTCTGTAAATAGCTTTCAGCCCTGGGAGTTTAAAGCAAAGGCTGCTTGTATGGGAACCTGTAGAGGTGCCTCCTGTAATATGTGGGGAGCTATGCAATGACCTTCAAGGGCTATCTCCGACCTACACAGTATCTGACACTTGGTAGGCTTTGGAAAAACACTAGTGGAATGGAACAAATAAGGAATATGTTGCATCTTGTGAGTCAAGTAGAGGGGAAGAGGCCTGGGGCTCAATCAGGAGCAAGAAGTGAGGTAGAAGTGAGATGAAAATAGCCAGGGAGCCAAGTGGTAGAGTCTTCCTTGGGTTTTCAGGTACCATAGGAGAGAAATTGCTTTGGGTACCTAGAGCCTCACGTGGTTAGGAAAGGATAAAACCTTTGAAGGGGATAGGAGTTGGGGGAGAAGATAGACTCCTGCTCACCCTTCTTAAACTCCTCCAGTACCGTGTCCAGTCGGGTGTCATTGAAAACACAATGCAGGGGCCGGTTGTAGAAGCGGGTGACAGTGAGGAGCGGGGTGCAGTCGTCGGGGTCTACGAAGGCCAAGTCCTTGACAAATAAAATGTCCACAATGTTGTGCCGCTGGTCGCCCTCATACACTGGGATGCGAGTGTAGCCGCTGCGCAGGATCTCGGAGACAGTGGCGAAGTCGAGTACCGCGTCTGAGCGCAGCATGAAGCAGTCTCCCAGGGGGGTTAGCACCTCCTCCACCACTTTGGTGCGTAGCTCCAGGGCACCCTGTATGATGTTGAGCTCCTCCTTCACCAGGTCGCTGTAGGGGTCTGCGGCCCGCAACGTCTCCAGCAGCTTTTCCCGCGTGTAGAAGGTGCTTATCTCCTGGCGCAGCGCCCAGTCCAGCAGGCGGCCCAGCGGGTAGCACACGGGGAAGGCGGCTGCCATCAGAAGCCGGGTCAGGCACACGCTGTGCGAGGCGATGGCCAGCCCGTGCCGCGAACACACTGAGTAGGGGCAGATTTCGGCGCCCAGGAATACCGCGCCGGTGCACACGAGCGCCGGCAGCCAAGGGAAGTGGATCCCCTCTTCGCTGTAGTCTTCCCCAGTGCCCCCGACGCCCGGCGGCAGCGAGGCGTACAGCCAGCCAGCCAGGGCCGCGTTGGCTCCGGCTTGGCCCAGGAGCAGGGTGCAGAGCAGATGGGTCCCCCTGCCGCGAACGGCCTGCACGCGGCGCGCCTGCTCCTGCTCGGCGGCCGAGCCGCTGTTCCGCAGCACCCGTAACTCCACCGGGTCCAGCGACAGCAGGCTCAGGCGCAGGCCGCTGAACAGGGCCGACAAGGCTAGCAGCAGGAGCGCCCCGAGCGCCCGCAGCCACGCAGGGGGCAGCAGGTCCCCGCCTGGGCCGTACGACCGCGGGCGGACGCGCAGCAGGAAGCCGCCGGCGGCGCCGTGGTGGTGCCACGCGCGCCCATCCCAGGCGCAGAGCGAAAAGAGCTTCCCGCCACCGCCCGCGCCGCCCCGCTCCGCCTCGCCCTTGCGCAGCTCCCGCACTCGCACCTGGACCAGGGCCGAGCCTGCCACGCCCCCGGGACGCAAGGGCCCCAGGACTTCTACGTCCGATGCCCAGTCGCTCTGCTCCCGGCAGCGCTGCGGTCCCGGGGGGCGCGTGGGGACCGCGCTAGGGGCCACGCTGCTACCGCCCGGGGGCTCCTCGATGAACACGAGCCGCGGAGCCCAGTCGCCGGTGCCATTCTCCCCCGAGGAGAAGGTCGGTGAGGGCACCGGTGCGGCGGTCGCCGGCGGTCCTGGCTGGAAATAGACACGCAGGAGGAAGCTGGTGCCTTCGGCGGCGCGCAGGGTGCCCCCTTCCAGGGACACGCGGCCTCCAGCAGTGTCCTCTGGCCGCAGGCCCAGCAGCCAGGCGGCGGCGGCCGGGGGCCGAGGAGACAGGGAAAAGAAGAGCAGAAGCACAGCGCCTCGGCTGCAGCAGTCCCGGAGCCTGACACCCACCGCTGCTGCCGCCGCCGCGGCCGCCGCCATCCTGCAACCAGCGCTGCTGCACGTGATACTGCAGAAAGCCGAGCGAGAGCTGGCGGGAGGAGGAGCCGGAGCCGGGAACCCAGCCGCAGGCAGGTCACCACGTGTACGCCCACTGCGCGCGTGGGCTGGTGGCGGTGGGCATTCAGACTCCGCCTGGGCAGGGGGTCCCCGCGGGAGGCTGGAGGTGGCCAGGCATCACCACACTGTGCGTAGCCGGTACACACTTCGATATATCTGAGCTGCAGCCTGAAAAGTCTCGGCTTGCAACACGGCCTCCTACTCCAAAAGTAAGGTGCCCCTCTGCGAACTCCTACCCGGCAGTAATTCCCTGCCGGTTGCACTGCTTCCCTATTGGCCCGGGAAATTTCCCAGCTTTTCGCTTCTCCTGCCACTTGCATTCCCCCTTCTGGTCAAAAGAATATTCTGGAGTCAAGTCTTGAATATGTGAAAACTTTTACCCTCAACTCCAGCCTACTTTCATTATTCTAAAAATTTCTGAATTATTTAAGTTCAATTCTTACTTAAGATCAAAATTTCCATCAATAAGAAACTGTTGAAATAAATGAAACCACTGTGCAATGGAATACTATGTGGCAAGAAAAAATAATGAGGTGGATCCATTGTATATGTGATATGGAAAAAAATCTCCGAAGTAATTGGGGAAACAATGTGAGGTGCAGAACAGCAAGTATAATATGCTACCATTTGTGTTAAAAGTATTTATGCATAAATTTGTACACATACATTTATATGAGATTTATTTATTTATTTATTTTGAGATGGAGTCTTGCTCTGTCACCCAGGGTGGAGTGCAGTGGCACAATCTTGGCTCACTGCAACCTTCACCTCCCGGGTTCAAGCGATTCTCCTACCTCAGCCTCCTAAGTAGCTGGAATTACAGGCGTGCGCCACCATGCCCAGCTAATTTTTGTATTTTTAGTAGAGACAGGGTCTTACCCTGTTGGCCAAGCTGGTCTCGAACCCCTGACTTCAAGTGATCCATCTGCCTTGGCCTCCCAGAGTGCTGGGATTACAGGCACGAGTCACCGCGACCCACTGGTTACATCTTTTATTTATTTTTTAATTAATTAATTAATTAATTTTGAGATGGAGTTTCGCTCTTGTTGCCTAGGCTGAAGTGCAGTGGCGGGATCTCGGCTCACTGCAACCTCCGCCTTCCAGGTTCAAGCGATTCTCCTACCTCAGCCTCCATAGCTGGGATTACAGGCGCCCGCCACCGCGCCCGGCTAATTTTTGTGTTTTTTTTTTTTTTAAGTAGAGACGGGGTTTCACCATATTGACCAGGCTGGTCTCGTACTCCTGACCTAAGGTGATCTGCCTGACTTGGCCTCCCAAAGTGCTGGGATTACAGGCGTAAGCCACTGCGCCTGGCCGGTTACATCTTAATGATAGTACAATATCAAAAGCAGGAAGTTGATATTGGTGTAATGTGTGTGTGTACAGTTCTCTATCATTTTATCACGTGTATGGATATATGTGACCATCACTGCAACCAAAATACAGATCTATTATCACAAAGACCTAGGAGGGAGACTTTCTTATTAAATTCCTTGTATTGTTTGAATTTACCCTGGGACTATATTATTTTTATACATTTATTTTTAAACTTTATATAGTAAAATTCACTTTTTGGTGTACTGTTCTATGAATTTTGACAAATGCATATACATGTAACCATCACAATAAAAAGTAATTCCATCACCACCACCCCCCTGCCAATTCTCTTACTGTCCTATTGTAGTCAACCCCTCCCTCCGTCTTATCCTCTGGGAACTGCTGATCTGTTCTCCCCTATAGTTTTCTTTTCTGGAATGTCATATAAATGGAGAATATGGTCTGTAGCCTTTTTGGGTCTCCCTTCCTTTACTAAGTTAGCATAATGCATTTACGATTCATCTATGTTGTTGTGATTTGCAGTAGTTCATCCTTTTGTATGGCTGAGTAGCATTCCATTATATGGACATGTCACAGTTTGTTTATCCATTCAATAAAGAATATTTGAGTTATTTCCAGTTTTTAGCAATTATTAATAAAGTGGCTATAATCATTTGTGTGATAGTTTTTGTGAGAACATAAATTTTTATTTCTCTTGGGTAAATTTATAAGTCTGTATTACATTTTAAAATATAGTAATCCCAGCTACTTGGTAGGCGGAAGTGGGAGGATCTCTTGAGGCCAGGAGTTAGAGACCAGCCGGAGCAACGAAGGGAGACCCTGTCTCTAAAAAATTAAAAATTAAAAAAATTAGCCAGGCATGGTGACACATGCTTGTAGTTTCATCTACTTGGGAGGCTGCAGCAAGAGGATCACTTGAGCCCAGGAATTCGAAGCTGCAGTGATCTATGATCGTATCACTGCACTCCAGCCTGGACAACAGCATGAAACCTTGTCTCTCAAAATAATTAATAAATTAAAAAGGAAGAGTTATTTTACATACGACCCTTGGCACCTCTGTTTAGTGTAAAAAATCATCCCTATGTGTGAAATCTCATTTTCCATGGCATTTGTGACATGCCATTGTCTCAAAATACACTAGATCCTGTCCACTATAAGCTGCTTCTTGCATGGGCTACTTAAGAGACAGAATGACTGGTAGAACTTGTTTGGACCCTAGGTTGATGCTCCCTCTACCTGGTAGAGCTGACTGAAATAAAATATTTAAAAACTATTAGAACAGGAATTAAAAAACTGAAATTTCTGGTTATAAAGTATTACACGCTTATTAACAAAACTTTTAATGCAGAAAAACATAAATAAAAATACACTATGACCCACCAACCAGAGGTAAACACTGTTAACATTTTTTGTACTCCTTTTTACATTTTCTACATAGATAAGTAATTGAGAAATACATACACACATACACATATGTGCTCTCCATATAATTATATATTTTATAATTGAATATGTATCATATATATAATCTAGTCAGCTCCTGTTACTTAACACATCAAGGGCTTTTTCCCCAATGCAATAAAAAATCTTTCGTAAATGTAATTTAAATAAATCAAATATATATGTATTACAGACGTATTGAGAAAGAGAGAGAACTGTAAGAATGAGCCTATTCCCAATTGCACCAGCTCTATTATTAACAAGTGTTAGGCTTGGAAAATCAATCCACTTTTCTGGGCTCATTTCCTCATTTGCGAAGTGAAAGACAGTTTTAAGCTCCCTACCCTTTCATGAGTCAGTAAGGGCTAATGTACACTGTGTGAAGATAATCTAGAGAGACTGAGTACTTTTCCTTTTACTGAACAGGAGGTTCTGGAAAAGTACTGGGTTTCCAGAGCTCTGCTGTAACTGAAGGGATTCCTGGGGACAGGTTCAGGCAGTGTGATTCTCCTAAGGAAGAGCTGCCAAAAATAGCTCCCCAGAATCTGAATGTTTACTGTCTTCTTAGCTCACAAGATGGGCACTTCCTCTCTTCTTGGAGAGACGGAGGAAATAATACTTACCTTTAATATCATGACTATGTTATTTCAGAATGTACATGCTAAAATGCTTTTGTTTATTTCATTTCTTGTTCATCCATTCCATAAATATTTGTTAATCAACAAAGTGCCAGGCCTTGTGCTAGATATTGGGCATAGCCGACACCATCTTTGTCATCTTGGAGCTTAGATTCTCCTGAGGAAGACAGACATAAACCAGAAATTGCCTACCTGCCTAATTAATTAATTACTCCCATGAAGGAGCTGTTCAAAGTGCCCTGAGGGTGTATGGGACTCATCATCTAGAGAAGAGGGTCTGGGAACTCTATCCACAAAGATTAGATGTTATAAAAATGGAAGAATTTATACATAGGAAGAACATAAAATTATTAAATTTTATATCTTCTATTCCTTTTTTGTACTTTAAAACTATGACAGTGTATTAGTAATATTCCTAATAATATAATCTGTTAGCTCTTTTTTTTTTTTTTTCGAGGCAGGGTCTTGCTCTGTTGCCCAAGCTGGAGTGCAGTGGCGTGATCTCTGCTCACTGCAACCTTCGCCTCTGGGTTCAAGTGATTTTTGTGCCTCAGCTTCCTGAGTAGCTGGGATTACAGAAGCACGCCACCACTCCTGGCTAATTTTTGTATTTTTAGTAGAGAGAGACGAGGTTTTGCCATGTTGGCCACGCTGGTCTTGAACTCCTGACCTCATATGATCTGCCCACCTCGGCCTCCCAAAGTGCTAGGTTATAGGCATGAGCCACCATGCCCGGCCTGTTAGCATTTATTGAGTGTTTGCCATGTGCCAAGTACATTATCCCTTTTAATTCTCACAATAGATGAGAAAATTGAGGTTCGGATTGGGTGACTTTGTGAAAGTCACATGATTAATGGCTAATGGAGCTCAATGAGACACATAGTTTGAGTCCAAGGTCTACAGTTCCAAAAGTTAGGAAAATAGTAATACCAGGTAACCTTTACAGAAGGCTCACTATATAACATGCATAAATTAACTCTTTTAATTCTCGTAAGAACCTTTGGAAGTAGGTATTATTATTATAATTTCCATTTTACATGAGGAGGCTGAGCTACAGAGAAATTAAGTACACTGGTGTCCAAGATTATACAATGGATGGCCAAGGCACTGCCAATACACCATACTATTTTACACAACACTACATTATAGCAATCTGTTGTACTTTTGTTTGTTTACATACATCGTTTCACATAGTTGCACTTACTTTTTTTTTTTTTTTGAGAGAGTCTTGCTCTGTTGCCCAGGCTGGAGTATGGTGGGGCAATCTTGGCTCACTGCAACCTCCGCCTCCCAGGTTCCAGTGATTCTTGTACCTCAGCCTCCTGAGTAGCTGGGATTATAGGCATGCACCACCTTGCCTGGCTAAATTTTTTTTTGTATTTTTAGTAGAGATGGGCTTCCACCATGCTGGTCAGGCTGGTCTCGAACTTCTGTCCTCAAGTGATCCCCCCGCCTCAGCCTCCCAAAGTGCTGGGATTACAGGTGTGAGCCACTGCGCCTGGCCAGTTGCACTTACAATGTTCTTACCACTGTAGACTCTAAACTTTTTTTTTATTCCTCATTATAGCACATTTTCCCTCACTAAAACTATAAACTTGCTTTTCCTTTTTCCTTCCCTCCTCCCACCCTCAGTTGTTGGTGGTGGTGGTGTGTGTTTGTTAGTTTTATCACAGGCACAGAGAATTGAGTTAATCATCTTCCTCAGTTGATAATTGATGGTACACTAGCATCATCAGCTATAAAAAGCCTCTCTTACCCCATTCTAATCCCCAATCTCATCCCTTCCCCTTTCAGATAGCCACTCCAATATTGATTGATATATCCTTAAGAATGTATGTATCCTTGTAGAATACTTAGTATTGGTTTGTGTTTTTCCTTTATTGAGATACAAATTACATACCATAAAATTCACCTTTTTATTTTACGTTCTGTCTTGTTCTGTCACCTTGCCTGTAGTGCAGTGGCATGATCATAGTTCACTGCCCTCTTGACCTCCTGGCCTCAAGTGATCCTCTCCAGTAGCTGGGACTACAGGTGCACACCACGATGTTCAGCTAATTCTGTTAAAAATCAAAAAAACTTTTGTAGAGATGGAGTCTCTTCATGTTGCCTAGGCTGGTCTCAAACCCCCGGGCTCAAGTGATTCTTCCACCTTGGCCTTCCAAAATTCTGGGATTACAGGTCTGCACCACTGCACTCAGCCAAATTGACCCTTTAAAGTGTAAAATTCAGTGATTTAATTTTTTAAGAATATTTACAAACTTGTTCAACAATCACCATGATCTCATTCCAGAACATTTTCATCACACCTAAAATAAATCCTGTACCCATTCACAGTTTCTCTCCAATCCCTGCCCCAAGCCTCCAGCAACCACTAATCTACTTTCTGCCTATAAATGTGTTTTAAATTTTCATAAAATTATTATAGAACTTGTGCTGCTTATTACATTTTCACACAACACTCTTTGTGTAAAATCTGTTCATGTTGCTGAACATACACCTGGTTTGGTGTTCTAAATGCTGCATGGTGTTCCATAGTGTATAGCCAGAACGTTATTTTTATCCATTCCTTTGGAGATGGACACTTAGGTTACTTCCCACTACTACAAATAGAGCCACAGGGAAATCCTTGACCATGGTCCTACTGGATCTGTGAGGCAATTCCTTTAGGATGTAGCTGCCATGGGACTGTTGGGCCACAGTGTATGCATTCACTCAGAATTGCCTCTCCACCAGTAGCGCCTAAGGTTTTCTGTTTTCCTACATCATAGCCTGCATTTGGTTTTGCTCACTTTCCAATTTGGCTAAGCTGATGGGCATGAAGTGTTACCTCATTCTTTCAATTTAAATGTCCCTGATTCCTAGCAACCTTGTGCCTCTCTTCATATATTTGTTAGAATTTCAGGTGTGAAATTGGGAGCTAAAGTTTTGAATTGGCATTTAAAGTACATCTGTTCTCTTTTATAGGACATTCCACATTCAACAGAGCTTCACACATGGAAACATGAACCTAGGCTTTACTGTGCTTAAATCTCTGGACCCAACTCAAGCAGAAGCTGAGAGATACAGCTTCCATTCCACAGCACAGAGCTGGCTGCTTCTACACCTGCCAGTAGAGCAGGTACAAGACAATCTAGACTTGTTAATGTCCACAATAAATGATTAATTTTGTGTACAGCATTTCTGAGATATGCTGTTTCTATCAGTTAGTAAGAGAAGCTGCCTAGGCTAGGGAGGTTTTTTGTTTTACCAAAAAGGTTAAGAAGTTTTTCTGGAGGGAATGAGTAATCCCCAGCATCTGGGCAGTCAGAAGGTCAATCCCACTTTGGCTACCAGTTTATTCAACACCCGGATCAGGTGACCTATCAGACTAGGTCAACAGAGAGCCAGAAGCAGAGGTGATAAACTCTAGCCAAACAGAGAAAAGACTGAAGATGCTTTCTTTACTGAGAGGAGATGAAAGAATGGAAAGTTGTATATATGTAATTGGCTTTGAGTGTTGTTTGTCAGGATAATCGGGCTCTTAAATGGGTAGGGGAAAAAGTCTGATTGAGACAGTCTTCAGTGCAGTTAAACATTCATTCTTTCTCTTTACAGAGCAATGGTTCTCAAATTTTATTGTCATAAATGTCATATAAATCATGTGGGGAGTTTGTGGTGGTGGCTGTTGTTGTTTTCTTTGTTCTTTTGTTTTTTTCAGGTTCTAAAAAAATACACAGAAAACCGGTAACAGTGGTTGCCTCTCTGAAAAGAAACTGGTAGCTAGGACACAGGGATAGGAGACTTTTTGGCCTTTTAAATTTTATACAATTAATGTACTTATCTCAGTCAAAAATAATTGACATTCCTATCTCCATTTCCATTATGTATGTCTAGAACAGGACCCAAGAATCTGCATTTTACTAAGCATCCCATGTGATTCCAATTGAGCTGACTGTTGGCTCAGTCTTTGGGAAACAATGATATAAAACAATGGTTCTTAACCTTTTTGCAGTTTACACACTCCCATGAGATTCTTTTTTGTGTGTGTGAGACAGTCTCACTCTGTCGTCCATCCAGGTTGGAGTGCAGTGGCGCCATGTTGGCTCACTGCAACCTCCGCCTTCTGAGTTTAAGTGATTCTCCTGCCTCAGCCTCCTGAGTAGCTGTAATTACAGGTGTGTGCCACCATGCCCAGCTAATTTTTTGTATTTTTAGTAGAGATGGAGTTTCACCATGTTGACCAGGCTGATCTCGAACTCCTGACTTCAAGTGATCCACCTGCCTCGGACTCCTAAATTTCTGGGATTACAAGCATGAGCCACCACACCTGGCCCTCCATGACATTCTAATGAGAGCGATTGGCCTTTTCCCTAGAAAACTGCGTATCTACTCAAGGATACAACAATATGAATTTATTGTGAATACAATCACAGGGGTGCATGGGAACCCCAGTGTGCTATCGTGTCTGTGATCACCATGTTAGGGATCCCTGATATAGAGGTTTTTTCACATCAAGGAGTGTGTGTGTGTGTGGGTGTGTAAGGAAAGAGTAGAGACAAATTCTACTTTTGATGAATGGGCTCCTTCTCCATTTCTAGAACCAATACCTAACTAATAAAGGAACAGAAGATGAGTCC
The DNA here is from genome assembly GCF_007565055.1 of Rhinopithecus roxellana. Taxonomy (NCBI): domain Eukaryota; kingdom Metazoa; phylum Chordata; class Mammalia; order Primates; family Cercopithecidae; genus Rhinopithecus; species Rhinopithecus roxellana. Next base: position 74,040,719 of record NC_044559.1, read on the forward strand.
CTCAGCACTTCCCTTCTAGCTACATCCTGTTCACAAACATGTTAATGAAATTTTCAGATGACCCTAAGAGAAGACATGTTGCAAACACCAGGAAAGCCAAATAAATTATATAAAACATTAACAATATGGCAGAGGGAATGACACTCAACTTGGAAAAATTTCAAGCAGAAGCATCTGGGGAAAAATAATTGGAAAGAAATTTTTTCATGAGGCGGGCAACACCTGGAAAATAGTAATAGCTGTAAGAGGCCCTAGGGTGATGCTAAACGGCAAATTAGATACATGTCTGCTGTATAATATTGTGAGAAAAATATGACATTGGTCTCTTGTCATAAAGCAGGGAGATAATAGCTCTTTCTGTTTGGCCCTAGTGAGATAGCACCTGGGATGCTGTTTTTAGTTTTGGACACTTCATTAGCAGAAAATTGTTGATTAGCATTTGGGAATTTGGAGGCAAGAAACAAGAACAATTAAAGGCATTTATTTGACATGACTCAACCATTTAAAACCAATGGCACAAACAGAAAAAGAAATAATACAGCTCTGTACTTAGATTGTGTTGCTGAGAAATCAAAGGTCTCTTCAACTTCAGCATCGAACCACTGATTATTAGAATAGGAGGGACTTTGGAGATGACTTTTCATGAACTTTAAGTTCCTGAACAGTGCTAAAATTTTGTTAGCTGAGCAGGTTGCCTGGGGCAATGCATTTCACAGAGATCTAGAAAGGGCCTTCTTAAAACATAGACCTGATAATATTATTTACCTGCTTAATACCCTTCAGTGTCTTCCCATGACATTGAAAATAAATCCAGCCTCTTAACAGGATACACATGGTTCTGCTGAATATGGCCTTCACGTAAATGTTGACTTTAGCTTCTGCCACTCTCCCCTGAGCTCACCAATCGTCAGCCACACTGGCCTCTTGTTTTGAGATCTCTCCAAGCTCTTTCCATCCTTTTGATGGTTCTTATGGTCTTCGAATTTGTTGCTTATTTCTCCAGCTCCTTGCATTGTTGATTCCATCTCATCTTTCCTCTGTCCATGACCATCTAACCTAAAGCCTCCATGCTCACTCCATTATTCTCTTTATAAGATTATCATACTCTGCAGTTATCTTTATTTACTTGATTGTTTATTATCTTCCCCTTCATTAGGATATAAAGTCCAGGAGAGTAAGAATCTTTCCTATCTCACTCATTGCTATATTCCCAGTACCCAGCATACAGTAATAGCCAGCACTTACTGAGTTCTTAGAATATTCCTGACTCTGTTCAGTATTTTACATATATCAACTCACTTAACCCTCAGAGTAACCCTATGAGATAGGACCATTATCTCTAGCTTACAGATAGGGAAAGTGAAGTGAAAAGCAACTAAGTATAACTTGCCTAAGGTCACACAGCAAGTAAGTGGTTGAGCAGGGATTTGCATCTCAGCAGTATGACTTGCCCAGGGTCTAGAGAACAGGCAATGAATTAATTACTTGGATAGTTATGGACTATTATCTTTTTTCCTATGAGAAATTCTGGTAAATAAGAATTTGCCTCCCTATTTGAGAATGTGTGATCTTAAGTCATTTCTTTTGGGGAAATGAGGAAAAGAGACAGTTTAGGGAGAGGAAAAGGGGAAAAAAACAGGAGAGAAAACATATAGAAGAATCAGATTTGAACTTTTTGCGATACAGGCTTGGGAGAGGCAAAGGAAGCTAAGACGAAGTAAAGCAAGGATTTGTTTTCTGGTCTATTAAGAGGCAGGGAGTTGGGCTGGTGTAAGAAGAGTTGAGGGCATGTGCCTTGTCATGAACTTATGCATCATGGGCTGAAACAAGACCTATAACCCTGTATTCTGGTTAAAGGATTAAGAAATACCTCTTCAGCTAGGCATAATAGACTAAAGTATGTCGAAGGCCTTTCTGTACTGAGTATACATGTGACTCTGTCTCTGTGAACTTGTGGGATAAAGGATAATGGGAATCAAAGACAATCCTGTGTTACAAAATCAGAAAGACATATTTGGATGGAGGAGCCAATAGGGACAACATCTTCTTAGTTTGCAGATTATTTGCAATGAAGCAAAACAAATTTCCAATCATCTTGTCAAAACTGGTAAGTTTTTGGCAAGCGAGGGATGATACATTGAAAATATTTGAACACACTGCTATTATTCATGTAGGTGAATGTTAACATTAACAGCCTTCACTGTTTTATTAACAGGAATGAAAACATATCTATGAGGGGTTTCATTGGTTCACTCATGGTGGCGTTGGCTTCTTCAAGTCTATTTTTCCTGACTCCAGTCTTGTTTTATTTCTCTCCAGCATTCTTTACAATGCAGAGACTAATCTTTATACAATATAAATCTAATTATGTTAATCCCCTGCTTAAAACCTTCCAGTGGTGCTCTATTGTTCTTAGGATAAACCCCTTAATGTGGCTTACCCAAGTCCTTCACAAGTTGCCTTTTCCAATCTTTTAAAGATATTTAATTTTATTAACTTGATTTTTTAAATTGACAAATAAAAATTGTATATATTCATGAGGTACATCGTGATGTTTTGATACATATACTGTATGGTGATCAGATCAGGGTAATTAGCATATCTATAATCTCAAACATTTATCATTTCTTTGTGTTGGGAACATTCAATATCCTCCTTCTAGCTATTTGAAACTAAACTATATATTATTGTTAACTATAGTCATCCTACAGTGGTATAGAACACAAGAACTTATTTCTCCTCTCTAGCTGTCATTTTGTATCCTTTAAAAAAAAATCTCTCTTCTATCTCCTCTATCCCTCCCTTCCTGCTTCTCAGTAGTGGCAAGTGGGATTTGAACCCAGATAGGCTACCTCCAGAACCAACAGTCATAACTACTCCCTGCACTGCTACCATTCAGCCATACTGAGTTTGTTTCAGTTTCTCCAATGAGCCATGCTTTCTCTTGTCTTCTCTTGCTACACACTGTGGCTTTTGCCTGGAATTTTCTCTCTCTACTTTCCTTGACTTAGAAAACTCTTCCTTATTTATGTTTTAGGTCTCAGCTTTGAAGTTTCTCTAAGCTTTTCATGATTCCCCAAGTATGGGTCAAAAGCACCCCCATGTTGCCAAAGATTCTTGTTCTTCTGGCATTTATAATGTGATATAATTATTATATCCATTATAAAATAATTATATGTAAAATAATATAAAATAATATAATTATTTTATAATTTAATTATAAATGTCAGGAACACTCCCATGTTCCCATAGATTCTTGTTCTTCTCCTGGCATTTATAATGTAATGGATAATAGCTTATTTTTATTTAATGGTAAGTAAACTGGCCAGTAATAGCCAGTTTTATTTATTGGCAAGAATTTGGATTCTGTCAAATTCTTGCCAATAAATCATACATATGATGATTCCATGGACATGTATCGTTATATTTCCAGTATCTACCACACAGTAAGAGCTGGGAATATATTGTTTGTATAAACAAACAGAAGATTTAAAAATCCATAGTAGGGGGTTCCCCCACTCTGGGAGTTTTTAGAAAGGTGTCCAGGCCAGGTGGCTCACGCCTGTAATCTCAGCACTTTGGGAGGCGGAGGCGGGCGGATCACCTGAGCTTAGGAGTTCGAGACCAGCCTGGCCAACATGCTGAACCCTTGTCTCTTCTAAAAATACAAAAATTAGCCATGCGTGGTGGTCGGCACCTGTAATCCTGGCGACTGGGGAGGCTGAAGCAGGAGAATCGCTTGAACCCCGGAGGCGGAGGTTGCAGTGAGCAGAGATGGCGCCACTGCACTCCAACCTGGGCGGCAGAGGAATACTCCGTCTCAGAACAGCCACCACCACCACCCCCCGGCCCCCCCCCCCCCCCCCCCCCCCCCCCCCCCCCGCCCAGGCTGGGGTTGGGAAAGGAATACTGTAGTTATTTTCTCGTTTGGCTCCGAGGGGGCGGAGGAACATACTCTGGGACAAATGGAATCTGGCGCCGTTTTGCTCCGAGGGCTTCCCGGTCAATGTCCCTACTCTTCTGGTGAATCAGTATTTAGGCTGGGTGGGGCTGAGACTGATGAGGTGAGAGGCTGCGGCCACACAGTCCCCTGCGTGAGCGCGGAGCAGGCTGCTTACCTTCAGCCAGGCCCGCCATTCGCGGAGCCTCCTCACAGCCCCGGAACTTTTCTCCTTCGACAGCGCTTCAAGGGTCGTGGAAATTCGAGAGCTAACTCATAGGCTGTGATTGTGCAGTGACTTTCTAACACGTGTTCCGCCTCTGCCCTCACATTCCGTGGCTTGAACGCTCCAGAACAGCTGACTCGAGTCGACAGAGCCTGGGGGAAGAGTGGTGGTCTCTGGAGCCGAGCTCCTGAGAGGAAAAGGCCCCTGAGCGCACCCGAGTCCGCCTGAGCCTCCGCGGAATGGCATTGAGAGCAGCCACCCGGGGCCTGGCGGGAGCCTGTGCCCTCTGAGGGGCAGACCGCGGAGGGTCCAAGAAAACCGATGACTGAGGGGCAGACCGCGGAGGGTCCAAGAAAACCGATGACTGATGTCAGAGGGGCGAGAAGGCTCTACTTCCAAACAAGAGGGGGCCAGAAAGGATTATTTTCAGCGCCCCCGGGTGGGTGGACAGAGGAGGCTGACCACAGCGCGGAACCACTGGCACCTGACAGTGGGCTGAGGGACCCAGGGCTGAGGAACCTGGAGCTGAGGAACCTGGAGATGTGGGACTTGGAGCTGAGGGTCCGAGAGCGGCAGGTGGCGGCCGAAAAGAGAGGTGAGTACCCCGCTCTTTGAGGACTCCTAGAGGGACTAATGGGGAGGGACTATCCCAAGAAAATATGGACTCACTGTTAATTAAGGGCACAAGATTTGGGGCGTGGCTGTGAAGATGCCGTTTGGGGAAGACGGCTGAAAATCCTGGTTGTATTGGGACTTGCAGTTCTGCAGCCGGGTGACCCTATTTATGGAACTGAGGAAGAGATTAGTGGGTAGAATTCAACTGAAGAACCTAGTTGTTACGAGATGTTAATATGAAATCACCATAGAAATAACCACAGCACTGGCTGTGAGTCTGCAAGCTTTTTGTGTAGCCCGAGCCTAGAGATTGAGATAGATTTCCTTCTTGCCTGTCTTCATTCCCTCTCTTCTACCTGTCTGTCTCCTCCTTTCCTCGCTTCGCTTTTCACCTCTCCCCTGACTGCTTCTCTTCCCCATCACTCCCTTCTTCCTGACATTGTTAAACTAGGAGTTCTTAACCCTGAAATTCTGGTCGTCTGTGAACGAGGGTGGAAAGAAAAGAACATCTTTGTTTTGTCTAATATCTGAGTAAATGTTAGCATTTTCTTCAATTATGAAAACAATCACAAAGCACAGTAATATTAGCGGTACCTGTGACTGTCACCAATAGAAATCACAGGAGTGTTAACAGTACCTGTACCCTCGTCACCATGGAAATCACGGAAATGTCACGCACTTTGGGGCATGTAGAAATATTTTTGCTCATGGCTGTGAAATTATGAGGTATTTGACCTGCTGCCTGATCTTTTACGTAGTGCATTAACATTAAAACGTGTTTAATACTATGTCCCTAGTTTTAAAAATATCTTGATAACTATATTTAAATAAAATTAGTGTTCTTTGTATTATTCTCATCCATTCCTACTCTTGCTAAGGTGCATGGAAGGAAAATTGGTGCTGGTTCTGAAGTGATTGACTCAAATCTTCGAGTAACAAATCTTTTTCAGTTTAAGTGGTTTCTTTCTTTCAACAAAATTGAAGAAAGACCTAATGTAGGTGTTAACCAATAGATACTTAAACATAATTTTAAATCATAAATCACCATGGGATGTTTGGCATATAACTCTGAGGAGATCAAAGAATTTTTTGACATTGTCATTAAGAAAATGGTCACTTTTCCCATCTACTTATTTATGTAAGCAAGCTTTCTCAGAGCTTATATTTAAAAATAAAATAAAAAATGATTGATTTTGTACATTGACTAATACTATTATAAGTGCATAGATTTATAAAATAAAATCCACATTAATCTCATTAAGAGATATGGGCACACCTCGGAGATACCGTGGGTTTTGTTCCAGACTAACACATTGCAGTAAGTCAAAGTTTTTGGTTTCCCAGTGCATATGAAAGTTATGTTTACACTATATTGTAGTCTATTAAGTGTGCAATAGCATTGTGTCTAAAAAAACAGTGTGCATACCTTAATTTAAAAATATTTAGCCCGGGCGCAGTGGCTTATGCCTGGAGTTCCAGCACTTTGGGAGGCTAAGGTGGGAGGATCGCTTGGGCTCACGAGTTTGAGACTGGCCTGGGCAATATGGCGAAATCCTGTCTCTACAAAAAATATAAAAATTAGCTGGGTGTGGTGGCCTGCATCTGTAGTCCCAACTACTTGAGAGGCTGAGGTGGGAGGATGGCTTGAGGTCAGGAGGTGGAGGTTGCAGTGACCTGAGATGGTGCCACTGCATTCCAGCCTGGGCTGTAGAAACAAACCTTGTCTCAAAACACCAAAACCAAAAACTTTATTGCTGAAAAATGCTAAAGCTCATCTGAGCCTTCAGCAGGTCATAATCTTTTTGCTGGTGGAGAGTCTTGCCTTGATGTTGGTAGTTGCTGACTGACAGGGTGGTGGCTGCTGAAGGTAGGGGTGACTGTGAACATTTCTTAAAATAAGGTAACAAGAAAGTTTTCTTCTATTGACTTACAAAGATTTCTCTGTAGCATGTGATCCTATTTGATAGCATGTTACCTACAGTAGAATGCCTTTAAGAATTGGAGTCAATCGGCTGGGCGTGGTGACTCATGCCTGTAATCTCAGCACTTTGGGAGGCCAAGGCGGGCAGATTATGAGGTCAAGAGATCAAGACCATCCTGGCCAAAATGGTGAAACCCTGTCTCTACTAAAAATAAAAAAATTAGCTGGGCATGGTGGCACTCACCTGTAGTCGCAGCTACTCAGGAGGCTGAGGCAGGAGAATCACTTGAACCCGGGAGATGGAGGTTGCAGTGAGCTGAAATTGCACCAGTGTACTCCGGCCTGGTGACAGAGTGAGACTTTGTCTAAAAAAAAAAAAAAAAAATTGGAGTCAATCCTTTCAAACCCTGCTGCTGCTTTATAACTAAGTTTATGGAATATTCTAAATCTGTTGTTTTCATTTCAATAATATTCACAGCATCTTTACCAGGAGTAGATTTCATCTCAAGAAATAGCTTTCTTTGCTTATCCATTAGAAGCAACTCTTTATTCATTCAAATTTTATTCTGAGATTGCAGCAGTTCTCTCACATCTTCAGGCTTCACTTCTTCTTCTTCTTTTTTTTTTTTTGAGACGGAGTTTCGCTCTGTCACCCAAGCTGGAGTGCAGTGGCCGGATCTTAGCTCACTGCAATCTCCGCCTCCCGGGTTCACGCCATTCTCCTGCCTCAGCCTCCCGAGTAGCTAGGACTACAGGCGCCCGCCACCTTGCCCGGCTAGTTTTTTGTACTTGTTAGTAGAGACGGGGTTTCACCGTGTTAGCCAGGATGGTCTCGATCTCCTGACCTTGTGATCCGCCCGCCTCGGCCTCCCAAAGTGCTGGGATTACAGGCTTGAGCCACCGCGCCTGGCCCAGGCTTCACTTCTAATTCCAGTTCTCTTGCTATTCGCACCACATATGCGGTGATGGGAATCTCCACTGAATTTTGGAACCCCTCAAAGTCATCCATGAGCATTGAAATCAGTTTCTAAATTCCTGTTTATGTAGATATGTAGTCCTCCCATGATTCACAAATGCTCTTAATGGCATCTTGTATTAGTCTGCTCTTGCATTGCTAGAAAGCAATACCTCAGGCTGAGTAATTTATAAAGAAACGACGTTTACCAGATATAAAGCCTGCACAGTTTTGCAGGCTTTACAGGAAGCATGATACTGGCATCTGCTCAGCTTCTGGGGAGCAGCTTACGATCATGGCAGAAGGTGAAGAGGAACAGGTTGCACATGGTGAGAGCAGGAGCAAGAAAGGGAGGGGCGAGGTGCCACACACTTTTAAACAACCAGATCTCATGAGAATTCACTGACTATCATGAGAACAGCACCAAGGAGATGGTGCTGAGCCATTCATGAGAAACCCACTTCCATGATCCAGTGACCTCCCACCTGGACCTACCTACAATATTAGGGATTGCAATTCAACATGAGGTTTACATCTAGAACTTTACATCTAGAACTTTGCCCAGACCTGCCAGAGGAATTGCTGTCATAGCCTTATGAAATGTATTTCTTAAATAATAAGACTGAAAATTAGAAATGATTTCTTCATCCATGGGCTACAGAATGGATGATGTCTTGGCAGGTGTGAAAACAACATTAATCTCTTTGTATATCTGCATCAGAGCTTGGGTAACCAGGTACATTGTCAATGAGCAGTAATATTATGAAAGGAATCTATTTTTTCTGAGCAGTAGTTCTCAACAATGGGCTTAAAATATTCAGTAAACTTTGCTGTAAACAGATGTATTGTCATCCAGGCTTTATGACAACAGAATGGAATATTATTTATACAACACAGGCAGAGTAGATTTAACATTCTTAAGGGCCCTAGGATTTTTGGAATAGTAAACGAGCACTGGCTTCAACCTAAAATCGCCAGCTGTATTAACACTTAACAAGAGAGTCAGCCTGTCTTTTGAAGCTTCAAGGTCAGGCATTGACTTCTCTCTAGCTATGAAAGTCCTAGGTGACATCTGCTTCCAAGAGAAGGCTGTTTTGTCTACATTGAAAATCTGTCAATTAGTGTAGCCACCTTCATCAATTATTTTAGCTTGATCTTCTGGATAACTGGCTGAGGCTTTTACATCCAGCACTTGCTGCTTCACCTTGTAATTTTATGTTATGGAGATGGCTTTTTTCCTTAAACCTCGTGAACCACACTTTACTAGCCCCAACTTTTCTTGGGCAACTTCCTCGCCTCTCTCAGCCTTCATAGAATTGAAGAGATCTAGGGCCTTGCTCTGGATTGGGCTTTGGTTTAAGGGAATGTTGTGACTGGGTTGATCTTCTATCCAGACAACTAAAACTTTCTCCATATCAGCCATAAGACTATTTCAGTTTTTTATCATTTGCGTGTTCACTGGAGTAGCACTATTAATTTCCTTCAAGAATGTTTTCTTTGTATTGATAACTTGGCTAACTTTGGCACAAGAGGCTTAGTTTTCAGCCTGTCTCAGCTTTTGACATACCTTCCTCACTAAGCTTAATTATTTCTAGCTTTTGATTCAAAGTGAAAGATGTATTGCTCTTCCTTTCATTTGAACACTTAGAGGCCATTGTAGGGTTATTAATAGGATTAATTTCGATATTGTCGTGTCTCAGGGAATAGAAGGTGTGAGATGAGAAAGAGAGATGGGGGAATGGCCAGTCAGAGGTGCAGTCAGAACACACACATTTATTATTAAGTTTGTCATCTTATATGGGCATGACACCCTCAAACAAGTACAGTAGTGATACTGGAGATTACTGATTACAGATCACCATAACAAACATAATAATAATAATGAAAAAGTTTGAAATATTAACAAGAATTACAAAAAAGTGACATAGAAACATGAAGTGAGCACATGTTGGAAAAATGGCATTAATGCAGGATTGCCACAAACCTTCAGTGTGTAAAAATCACAGTATCTACAAAGTGCAATAAAGTGAAGCATAATAAAATGAGGTATGCCTACACATTGCCAATAAAATTTTTATGTTCAATATCTATATACATTTTATGATGTTTATGTTATTTTGCTCAATTGGGTACTAATAATTGTCATGACGATATGACTCAGAAGACTTTTTAAAATACTCGAAGCCTTATGGTCAGAAAAGTTAAAATATTAAGTTTATCATACTTTTAGTATCAGAGAATTATGATAGGATGATTGATAGATCTCCAAATATAAAAGTATAATACACTCAGATTAAATGCATTAGGAAAAGTGGAATGGAAAATTATGTTATAGGAGAAATAAAAATGATATGAATTTCTGAAGATCTTGTTCTTCTATTTTTAAAATGGATGATGGGTGGCTCGTGCCTGTCATCCCAGCACTTCGGGAGGCTGAGGCAGGTGAATCACTTGAGGTCAGGAGTTTGAGACCAGCCTGGCCAACATGGCAAAACCCCATCTCTACTAAAAATACAAAAAATTAGCTGGGTATGGTGGCTTGTGCCTTTAGTTCCAGCTACTCAGGAGGCTGAGGTGGGAGAATTGCTTGAACCCCAGAGGCAGAGGTTGCAGTGAGTCGAGATCACGCCACTGCACTCCAGCCTGGGCGACAGAGTGGGACTCTGTCTCAAAAATAAAAATAAAATGGATGATGGTGGATGGGTATTAAATCATTACAATATTTACATTCCACTGGGTAGATTTGAAGGGGTGATATAACAATTTTCTTTAAAAATATCTTTAAAAATTAAAAATTATGCTAAAATTCACTGTATATCCAACTATTTACACTTTACAATGAAAAATTTTAGATATTAATTAATGATGAGCAAAGAGCACTATAGGTTTTTCTTTTCTTTGAAGTATAACATACACACAGGAAACACTAATCAATCACAAAGTTACAACTCAATATGTTTTTATTTATTTTAGTGATTCCGTACACCCTGGAGTGGAATTGTTGGATACGCTGATAATGGCTCCCAAAGATATGTCTATGTCCTCATACCAGGAGGCTGTAAATGTTACCTTATTTGGAAAAAAGGTCTTTGCAGATGTAATTAAATTAAGGATTCTGAGATGAGGACATACTTCTGGATTTTCCAGGTGGGCCCTGAAAGCTGTCATAAGTGTTCTTATAAGAAGGAGCTGGCAGGAGGTTAGAAACACATAGAGCAGAAGGCAGTGTGAAGGTGGAGTGATATAGCCACAAACTAAGAATGCTGGCAGCCACCAGAAACTGGAAGAGGTAAAGAATTTCCCCCTAGAGCTTTTGGAGGGAGTGTGGTCCACCTGATACTTTGGTTTCAGACTTCTGGCTTCCCAAACTGTAAGAGAATAAATTTTGTTGTTTTAAGCCACTAAAGCTGTGGTAATTTGTTACAGCAGCCTCAGGAAACTAATACACAAAACATATAGCATATGCAAATGTTCAGTTACAGTAGATACTGCCAAATAGTTTTCCAGAGTGGTTGCATCAATTTTTTAGCCCCAGTAGCAGTGTATCAGAGTTCCGGTTGCTCTACCTCAAGGGTGGTGGGCCAGATATTAAAAAGCTAGATAATAGATACTTTAGGCTTTACAGACCATATGGACTTGTGGCAGATACTCAGTTCTGTCTTTGTAGAATGAAAGCCATAGACAGTACATAAATGAATGAGCATGGCTGTGTTCAATAAAACTTCATTTAGAAAAGTAGGTGGTGCGTAATAGTTTGCTGACCCTGCTCTGTGTCTTCATGGACACGTATTTTCTGTCCTTTTCAGTTTAGCCATCTGGTTGATGTGTAGTAGTATCTCATTATGGTTTTACTTCACATAACCCTGATGACAAATGAAGTTGAGTACCTTTTCACAAATTGACTGTTTAGTTGTACTCTTTTGTGAAGTGCCTGTTCAAATGTTTTGCTCATTTTTAAAGTTTTATTGAGATATATTCCACATAATATAAAACTAATCCTCTTAATGTATACAATTCACTGGTTATTAGTATATTTACAGAGTTATGGAACCACTATGACTACCTAATTTCACAGCATTTTCATCAACCACCCCCCAAAAAACCTACTTATACCTATTAACAGTTACTCTCCATTCCTTCTACACCCAGGCCCTGACAACTACACATCTACTTTCTCTTTCTATGGATTTTCTAATTCTGGAAATTTCATATAGATGGAGTCATACAATGTGTGGTCTTTTGTATCTGGCCTCTTTCATTTAACCTTTTTCTTGTTTAGGAAAAAAAAAAAAAAGTACAACTCTCTGCCAGCACTCATTTAATTTTACATAAACACACTCTTTGAGGCTGAAGCAAATCTGCCTGATTCTCAATGTGAAAATAAAATACAAAAACTGTTCTTGGAGCTATTTCTAAACCAAACTAACATCAGCATTGTCTGACTCATCAGAATCACCTATTTTGGAAAAATTGGATTCATCAAATGAATCTTTGGCCAAGAATTGTTCAAGAATGATGTTAACATCACATGTAGGAGTGCTATGTTTTCTAGGATTTGACATTTTCAGTGATCAAGGATTACTATATTTTGTAAATGGAAATGCCACTACTAAAAACAGAATGCTATAAATAGAATGATGTATTTTGTTTCCAAAGTTGATATACTAGAGTCATGCAAAAATAATAATAAAAGCGAGATATTCTGTGGCAAAGTTATCTCTGGGTAACCCTTGCAGCCACAAGTGCTGCCAGCAAGTATTCCTGGGGCAAACAGAAAAAGAGTTAATGAGTTTCTCATAATGTTTTCAAAGTTCTTTCATGTTGTAACATGTATCAGTACTTCTTTTCATGGCCAAATAATATTCCATTGTATGGATATGCCACAGTTTGCTTATTTCATTGGTTGATGGGGATTTTGATTATTTCCTTTTTTTTTTTTTTTTTTTTGAGACAGAGTTTCGCTCTGTTGGCCAGGCTAGAGTGCAGTGGCACGATCTCGGCTCATTGCAACTTCCGCCCCCCGGGCTCAAGCAATTCTCCTGCCTCAGCCTCCCAAGTAGCTGGGATTACAGGCATGTGCCACCACACCCGGCTAATTTTTGTATTTTTAGTAGAGACAGGGTTTCACCATGCTGGCCAGGCTCATCTTGAACTCCTGACTTCAGGTAATCTGCCCGCCTTGGCATCCCAAAGTGCTGGGATTACAGGCATGAGCCACCGCGCTTGGCCGATTGTTTCCATTTTTTTGCTGTTTTGAATAATGTTGCTTTGAACATTCATGTACAAGTTTTTGAATGGACTTATGTTTTTAACTGTCTTGTGTGTATCCATAGGAGTAGAATTGCTAGGACATATGATAACTTTAACATTTTGAGGAACTGCCAGAGTAATTTCCAAAACAGATCTTATTTGGATCAAATTGTGAACCTCTGTTTCAGGTTTTTGTTTCTTCCCACTGTAGCCATTTGTATGTGTATGTGTGTGTGTGTGTGTGTGTGTGTGTGTGTGTGTATTTACTAGGTATAATTCAAGGGGTCTCTTCTCTATTATGCTCATATTTATCATTTTTTCCTTCAGAGATTCTCAAATTCATATAATCAGGGTCAAGGGCATACCCCATGGTATGGTTGTTAAGGATTTAAGAATCCTGGGTTTCATATGAGCCTGAATTAACTCCTTGGATGTGCCATGGGGGTGCCATAGACATTTTTCTCTATAATCATAAGGATCAGGATCTCTATAATCATAAGGACCAGGATCTTCTTTCTTGGAGACAGAGGCCTAGCCAACAGAAACAGAAGTGAAGGTGTTTAAGGCATAGGGTGTTGTTGAGCCATATGTTCTTAGAAGCGTGGACTTCAGCATGCCACTTGGTGTCTACTCCTCCTCCACATGAGTGATTGGCCATGTATCATACAGTGTATTGGTCTTTTCTCTGAGTGTTCTATAAAACAAGGGGCTACCATCTGATTGAGATGCACAGTGAATAGTCACAGGGTAAGAGTCATTCCCGTGAGTCTAGTGTTATAGCTTATGTTGGAAGCGAGACATACAATTTAATATGAAACACACAGATAAATCCCGGTCGAGACATATGACCCAGCTAATTTTTTGTATTTTTAGTAGAGATGGGGTTTTGCCATGTTGGCCAGGCTGGTCTCAAATTCCTGACCTCAAGTGATTCACCTGCCTCAGCCTCCCGAAGTGCTGGGATGACAGGCACGAGCCACCCATCATCCATTTTAAAAATAGAAGAACAAGATCTTCAGATGTATGGATCCACTCCCATACTCCTGTTTCTAAGTGCCAGCTATGGGAACTTCCAATGTAGATCTGTTAAATTTCAAACAGGAGTCACTAAATACAGCACAAAGCAGCACAGCTCCAAGTGCAAACTCTCCAGCAGGCAACAGCATAGCTCAAAAAGCTCACTTGCCAGCAGGCAGCAACGTAAAGTATATTCTTACTAGCAATCAGCAAAGCCAGTTAGCAGGCTAAAACAAGTGAAGAAAGGCCGGGCGCAGTGGCTCACGCCTGTAATCCCAGCACTTTGGGAGGCCAAGGCAGGCGGATCACCTGAATTCGGGAGTTTGAGACCAGCCTGACCAACAAGGAGAAACCCCATCTTTACTAAAAATACAAGATTAGCCGGGCATGGTGGCACATGCCTGTAATCCCAGCTACTTGGGAAGGCTGAGGCAGGAGAATCGCTTGAACCTGGGAGGTGGAGGTTGCAGTGAGCCGAGATCGCACCATTGTACTCCAGCCTGGGCAACAAGAGTGAAACTCCATCTTAAAAACAAAAAACAAAAAAACAAGAAAAACACAAGTGAAGAAAGATCCCCATGGCGATGACCATTATCTCAACATCTTGCTCACAGTACCAGTTGTCTTATGGTTGTCCTGTGGAGGTCAGGATCAACACACTCCACCCAACATTTCATTCGTATGTTGGGACTGATGATGCCACACATACACCAAGATAGCATAAAAAGATTTATTATTCACATAATGAGGTTTTTCTGGGGGGTAACAGGGCAGGTTGCAAAGCAGGCCCAAAAAATGGCTTGAGAGAGCAATGAGGAGAGACTGGTTTTAGCTTTTATTGTGGATAGAGTGTGGAGCCAGAGTAAGTGCACATTGGCTAGGGCTTATGTGGTTTGAACTTCTTGCCAGTGCCAAAGGAGGGAGCATGCGGGCTGTCTTATTGGCTTGCCCAGATATAGGTCAAGAGGGTAAAATGGAGGAATAGGGCTTGAAAGCTGCCCCAAAATGGAATCAAACAATTACAGTGGATCTTTCATCACTTGTAGAAAATGCTCCAACATATTTCCTCAAATAACTGCTAGTGTTCCATTTCCTTTCTCCTCTCTTTCTGGAACTCTAAATACATGTATATTAGTTCTTTTGCTCATGTCCCACAAGTCTCTGGGCACTGTTTTCCCTCTCTGTCTTTTTTTTCTTCATTTTTTTTCTTCTCACTTCCCTTGTCCTCTCCTACTCCCCAGCAGTCTGGGGTGTGTGTGTGTGTGTGTGTGTGTGTGTGTGTGTGTGTATGTGGGTGTGTTTCAGTTTGGATATTTTCTATTGATTTCTTTTGAGTTTACTATCCTATCTTCTGTTAGGTCAATCTATTTTTACACACATCCATTGAGTTCTTAATGTCAGATATTTCATTTTGAGTTAGAATGTCCATTTGATTCTTTCTATAAATTCCATTTCTCTGTTTAAATTTTGTATTTTTTCATTTCTATTGTCTGTCTTTTCCTTTATTTGAATGTATATTCATATATATGAGTCATAGGTATTTTAAAATCCTGGTCTACTAACTCCAATATCTATATGACCTATGGGTCTGCTTTTACTGGTTATCAGCCATGTAAGATATATTATGTTAAAAAAATAGCACCCCAACTGTCAAGGCTTCAGAAGATGGTTTCTTCCACCAGAGGTGATTTACCCATCAACCTTTCCTTCCTTTGTTTTTTCCTTCCTTCCTTTTAAACATTTATTTTTTAAATTAAGATTCACCTTTTCCTAGTCTAAGAAAATAGAATGGGGATCTGAACACCTTAATCCAGTTTATGCACTTATTTCGGTCAAGTCTGGTTTGCAATTTTGGTCAGACTAGTCTACTTTTGTTTCCTTGTTCCTAGGAAGTGGTACTTCATGGCTTTTCATTGAGAGCCTGGGGTCCTGTGTTTAGAACCAAAGCTCTGTGGAAATTTTCACTCCACTTTACAGAGGTTTTGGATTAGCTCTTTAGCCTTCCACCCCATGAAGCTTCAAAATATCACAGATTTATTGAGGAATAGAGTGGCTGTTGGGTTGAAGTCTATCAAGTCTCCAATTTCGGTACAACTGTACAACTGTCAAAACTCCACCAGTTTCTCTAGTTTTCAGAAGCAGCCTTCTGACAAGTGGGGATTCTCGGCCTCTAGCTGTGCCCATATTGGCAAATGTGACAGTAGATGTTAGTATTAATCTCCAGGGCTTTCACCTCTCATGGCTGTATTCAAGGCTCTTTTCCCTAACCAGTCTTTGTTTCCTAAGTATTAAGTATTCATAGACTCTGGGAAATTCCATTCTGTTTTTCTAATGTTTTGGCTTATCTTCAAAATTCAGAAAATACCTTGAAGAGGAAGCTTGTGTTTGAGGCTTCTCAAATCTTCCATTTTGTCACTCCTGCCCATGTGTCTATAAAAAAAGTTTCATTCATTTCTGTCTGTAAGCAGCATTCCTGTGCTTGGCCCAATTCCAGATCTCAACCATTAGCCAAAGTCCTTGTCCCAGGAGTGAGCACATACCCCAAATATTTGCTTAGAAATGGCAAATGCCCCCAAAACACTTTAGACCCTTAGATCACCTATGAATGGTTCTCTGCTCTCTGGAATTTTGTTTCTGATATTCCTTATTGCCTTTGTAGCTCTTAAATGGATGATTTTTGCAATGTATCTGATGCAGGGCAGGTGAGTCCTAAAGTGGAGCTTAGCCCACTTGGCTTTGCTTAGGGAAGAAATCAAGGGCAAGCCAGAGGTAGAAGAAAACAGCATTATTGAAGAAACAGTGTTACAGCTCTGTGACTGCTCCTGTAGAGCAGGGCTATTCTGTAGGCAGAGAGTAGCAGCTCAGGGCAGCTTTGCAGTCATATTTATACCCGCTTTTAATTGCATGCAGATTAAGGGGCAGTTCATGCAGACATTTCTAGGGAAGCAGCAGTAACTTTTGGCTCATTGGGTCATTGCCATGGAAAGGGCAGTAACTCCCGGGTGTTGCCATGGCAGGCTGGTAGGCATGTCTGATTGAAAGTTGCTTTTGCTCTGGCCCTGTTTTAGTTAGTCCTCAATCTGGTCTGATGTCTGAGTGTCACCTCTGGAGTTGAGTCCTGCCTCAGATTAGATACTCCTCTTTAATCTTAAACAGGCTTCAGAAGGGTGGAGGTCCATCTTCTGTTACTGCTTTCTGCTGAACTTATGGGCATAGGCTTAGCCCATAGTAAAAAATCTCTGGATGCCTAACCTAAGGGGCCCAGAGGCAGAATGCTTTTATTCTCCAGGTCAGTAGATGGGAAGGGTTGGAAGCCTTGTACCAGCAATGTTTTACATGGAACAGTTGTAATCTAGAACACGTTAACTTTAAGAGGTTAAACAAGCAGGGCAAAAAATTTGTGAAAAGAGAGCTATCAAAGATCCTAGCAGGGGTAAAAAACAGAGCAGGAGGAAGAGCAAAATTAAAGTGCCTTTTCCTACCCACAGCATCATGCTACCACTTCTGGCTGAGTGTTGATTCTTTTAAGCAAGTAGCAGAAATCCTCCAAAGGCTCATATATGTAGGTTGTGGTGTTCTCCTTTTGTGCCTACGACTCATACAAAACACGTTTAATCCTGGACGGGTGTGCCCAACTAGCTATTCCCTGAAGTTTAACAGTAGTGTGGGTACTCAATAACACCTGATAGGGGCCCTTCCATTTTGATTATAAATGATCTTTGGGGATCCTTCTTTCCAAGTTTTTAGCAGGACTAAGTTTCCTGGTTGAATAGGGAGGTTAATTATTTCCCTTTGAGAAGGGGGCAATATTTTATTTCCATATGCTTGGAGGGCCTTCGGAACCTGGCCTAAGTTGATAGTATGGTGTCTCTTAATCAAGCAGGAGGTCTGAAGTTAAAAAGGGTCTCCATGAGTCAATTCAAACAGACTAAGTTTTAGAGTTCCCTTTGGAGCCATCTTTACACATGAAAGGGCTATTGGTAAGAGAGAAACCCAGGCCTCTGAGATCTTCTGACAGAGCTTTGCTAATGTCCTTGTTAAAATATGAGCTTTTTCTGCATTACCTGAGGATTGAGGTCTCCAGGAGGAGTGAAGCTGATAGGTAATACCTAAGGCTGAGGAAACCTGCTGGGTCACTTTAGCTGTGAAGGAGGGTCCATTATCACTCTGCAGACTTTTAGGTATCCATATCTTGGGATCATCTCTTTAAATAAAAATTTGAACTTTTTTTTTTTTGAAACGGAGTCTTGCTCAGTCGCCCAGGCTGGAGTGCGGTGGCGCCATCTCGGCTCACTGCAAGCTCTGCCTCCTGGGTTCACGCCATTCTCCTGCCTCAGTCTCCCGAGTAGCTGGGACTACAGGCGCCCGCCACCATGCCCGGCTAATTTTTTTGTATTTTTAGTAGAGACGAGGTTTCACTGTGTTAGCCAGGATAGTCTCGATCTCCTGACCTCGTGATCTGCCCGTCTTGGCCTCCCAAAGTGCTGGGATTACAGACGTGAGCCACCGTGTCCGGCTACCTTTTTTTTTTTTTTTTTTTTTGAGACGGAGTCTGGCTCTGTCACCCAGACTAGAGTGCAGTGGTGCAATCTCGCCTCACTGCAAGCTCCGCCTCCTGGGTTCAGGCCATTCTCCTGCCTCAGCCTCCTGAGTAGCTGGGACTACAGGCACCCGCCACCACGCCTGGCTGATTTTTTGTATTTTTATTAGAGATGGGGTTTCACCGTGTTAGCCAGGATGGTCTCGATCTCCTGACCTTGTGATTCGCCTGCCTCGGCCTCCCAAAGTGCTGGGATTACAGGTGTGAGCCACTGTGCCCAGCCAAAATTTGTACACTTTTAATGCCTTCGCTGTCCTTGAAGGGAAAGCTTCAGTCCATCAAATGAAAGTGTCTATAAATACTAGCAAATATTTTAGTCCCCTGAAAAGTGTCATCTGAGTAAAATCTAGTTGCCAGTCTTCCCCAGGATATGTCTCTTGATGTTGTACAGGTTTGAGTAGAGGTGGGGCTATGTGGTGGCTTCCTGGGCCATTACAGTCACAAAGTTCACAGGCCCTGGTGACCCTCTTTACAGTCTGGAATAGTTTATTTACCAAAAAGATTTGAAAACCTAATTTGAATAGGGAGTCCCATCCCAGATGTGAGGAGTCGTGGAAATACTTAACTATCTTCCATTGCTCAGCCTTGGGAAGAAAAAGTTTGTTGCTTCCTACTAACCATCCTGAGGGATCTTTTTGTAAGCCTTTCTGTTCTGCCCAATTAATTTCCTCATGGATGTAATATCATGTGGCCGACATGGGTGGAGTACCTGGCATTAGTGCAGTGGCCTGTAATACTGGTGTTCTTTAGCTGTGGTCTTAGCTGCTCTGTCAGCCAGAGCATTTCCTTTGATAATAGAGGTTTCTCCCTTTTGGCATCCCCAGCAGTGAATAGTGAATAACTGCTACCTCCTTTGGGAGCTGGACAGCATCTAAAAGTTCCAGGATCTCAAAATGATATTGTATGGGGGGGTCTCTTAGCTGTTAATAGTCCCTTTTTTTTTTTTTACCATATAGCAGCAGCATGAGTATGGAGCACCAGGAGCCCATATTTAGAGACAGTATATATATTGACTTTTAAGTCTTTTCCCAATTGGAGGGCCCTGATTAATAAAGCAGTTAGTTCTGCTTTTTGAGTGGAAGACTGGGGAGACAATGTTTTTGCCTTAGTGACTGCTTGTTGGCTAACTACTACTGCATAACCCACCCTTTTTACTCCCTCATGTGTAAAGCTACTCTCCTCTGTAAACCACTCAACATCAGAATGAGGCAGGGGCTGATCTCTGAGGTCAGACCTGCTAGAGTAGATCTATTCTGTGGTTTCCACACAGGAATGAATGAGTTGGGGATCTGTTTCCTGGGACATGAACTTTGGGAACAAGGTAGCATGGTTTAAAATTTGACATATATTAAAAGTTACTTCTGGGGTGTGAAGCAGAAGGGCCTTGTATTTAACTAAGTGAGCGCCTGTTAACCATTGGTGTCCTTTTGTTGCTAAGACCTCCTGTACTTGGTGGGGGCTCATGATATCTAATTGTTGTCCCAAGGTAAACTTTCTGGCTTCTTCTACCAGTAGAGTGGTGGCAGCCATGGCTTACAAGCACCCTGGCTACCCCGCTGCCATCTGGTCTAGCTGTTTAGAAAAGTAAGCCACTAGTCTGGGGCTATTCCCTAACCTTTGAGTTAGGATGCTGTATTAGTCCGTTTTCACATTGCTGATAAAGACATACCTGAGACTGGGCAATTTATAAAATAAAGAGGTTTAATTGGACTTACAGTTCCATGTGACTGGGGAAGCTTCACAATCATGGTGGAAGGCAAGGAGGAACAAGTCACGTCTTACAAGGATGGCAGCAGGCAAAGTGAGAGCTTGTGCAGGTAGAGTCCTGTTTTTCAAAACCATCAGATCTCATGAGAATTATTCACTGTCACGAGAACAGCACAGGAAAGACATGCCCCCATGATTCAATTACCTCTCACCAGATCCCTCCCACAACAGTTGGGAATTCAAGATGAGATTTGGGTGGGGACACAGCCAAACCATATCATTCTGCCCCCAGCCCCTTCCAAATCTCATGTCCTCGAATTTCACAACCAGTTCCTTCCTGACGGTCCCCCAAAGTCTTAACTCATTTCACATCTCGTGAAACTTATTCACTATCAAAATGAGATTTGGGTGGGGACACAGACAACCCATATCAGATGCCCAAAGCCATCTCTTGTTTTTCAGTCATATAGAGAGTGAAGGGTTTTTCTAAGTTAGGGATTCCCAAAGCAGGAGCTCCTTCCAGCTTTTCTTTTAGGGTTAAGAATGTTTGTTGGCAGGTTTCATTCTAATGTAAAGGCTACTGATCACTCCCTTTAATGCTTCATAAAGTGGCTTTGCTATAAGCCCTACCCCAGGAATCTAGATCCTGCAGAATCTAGCCATTTCCTCAAAGGCTCTTAACTGTCTCTTAGTCTGAGGAGGCTAGAGTGCTGTGATGGTCTCTTTTCACCCCTGGGCCAAAGTCCTTGTCCCAGGAGTGAGCACATAACCCAACTCTTTAACCTTCTGCAAAGATCTGGGCCTTGTGGGGGGATACCCAATACGCTCACTTTCCCAGAAAATTAAAGAGCTGGATTGTGTCTCTGTCAGAGTCTTCCCTAGTAGGGTGAGAAATTAATAAGTCATCTACATATTGCAAGAGGGACCCATTAGTTTACTCTAGTTCCCTTAACTCTTTGGCCAAATCATTGCCACAGAGGTGGGAACTATCCCCAAAACCTTGGGGAAGGACTGTCTAGGTAAGCTGAGATGCAGCATGAGTGTTTGGATGAGTTCATTCAAAAGCAAAAATATACTATAAAAAGAAAGCATCCTTAAGTCTAACACTGTGAACCAATGAGCATCTTCAGGGACTTGGGTCGATATTATAAGGATTAAGAATTATTGAGTGAACTGGGACTACTGCCTTATTAACTGCCCTTAGATCCTGAACAAATCTATATTCCCCATTTGGTTTCTCTACAAGTAAAGCGGGGGTGTTACATGGAGACTGACAGCATTGTAATAATCCATACTTTGGGAACTTTGTTATTAGGGCCTGGATGCCACTCTGAGCCTCAGGTCTCAAAGGATACTGTTTTTTCCATGGGTAATTAACATTGGGTTTTAAAACAACCTCAACTGGGTGTACATTAACAGCTCTGCTGGGAACTTCCGTGTCCCAAACAGAGGGGTCTATTTGAGAAACAATATGTGATGGAAGGGAGGTCTTCTCCTTATCTGTGTTAAGAAAACCACTTAGAGTTAGGAGAAGTGTCCCTTCCCAGCCTGTTGCCTTCTCATGACGCATCCCAAACTGAACTGTGGCCTGTAATTGGGAAAGTAAGTCTCTCTCCATTAGAGGGATAGAACACTCAGACATGAGTAAGAACCTGTGGGAAAACATATGGTATCCCATGGTGCAACCAAGGGGGTGAGTGAATCTCCTAATTTTTGGCTGCCCATCAATTCTCGTTACTGTACAAGAGTAAGAACCCTGAGAAATGGTTTAAATCTGAGTAGGCTACTCCTGTATCCAATAAGAACTCAGTATTTTTGCATGTTACATCAGGAGTTACCTGAGGCTCTTCTGTGGAGATTGTAAGATGTCCAGTGGGAGCTGTAGAGGACCTTGGGCCTCATCAGTCCCCTGCCTTCTTGGCCATTATGGGTCTGGGTGTTTTAAACTCCCTCTTAAGCCTGAGGCAGTCTTTCTTTCAGTGGCCTTCTTGATTACAGAAGGCACACTGATTATGGCCTAGAGGCCGATGAATGGGGAGCTCTTGTCTGAACATCCCAGATGCTGATCTGATGACCTTTCCTTGACGTGGGTAACCCTGAGGCAGTAGGGGGCCTACAGCAGGCTCTAACAATTGTGCTTTTTGGCCAATTCTTTTTTTTTTTTTTTTTTTTGCCTCTTCCTCTGCCCTGTCCCTATTATTGTAAACCCCGAAAGCAATGTTTAAGAATTGACTCACTGAGGTTTGGGGTCCCATTGTTCCTTTTTATAGCTTCCTCCTAATGTCAGAGGCAGACTAAGTAACACAATGCACACCCAGGAGAGCTCACTCTTCTGGGGAATCTGGGTCTGTAGTGGTATATTTCCTGAGTGCCTCAACTAAACAGCCCTGAAATAAAGCAGGATTTTAATCTTTCTTCTGAGTTATTTCTCTCACTTTTACATAGTTTACTGGCTTAACTGCACACTTCTTCATACTGTCTATTAAACAAGTTAACATATGATTTCTGCATTCAAGATCTTGAGGTCCTCTCTGGTAATTCCACTGACGGTCTAGATCTGGAGCTGCATCTCTTCCCATATGATACATGGCATGGCCTGGATTATGCACAGCCACTCCAACTGCATGTTCATGAGCAATACCTTGAATTCTTTGTTTTTCCTGTGCCGTACAACAAGTGGATGATGATTTCTGCATGTCACGCCAAGTTAAATCAAAAGACATGGTCAGCTTAACAATCTCCTTTATAAACTCTCCTGGGTCCTTTGAAAACCAACCAACCAAATTTTTCCCTGCAGAAAACCAAATCAAATGTGGAAGAAGGCACATATACTCTGATTGTTTTTCCATCTCCATCAGCTGCCTCCTGCAATATACACAAGTTCAATTTAGGGGGCTGATCTGGGGCCCCACTCCTAGTAGTACTGGTTCGGCTTACTTCCTCAGGCAGTGGGGAATAGGGACCAGGGCTTGTTGGATGAGGGAGAGGGGTTCCTGATGACTTTGGAGTAGAATTCTGCACTAGAGAACTAGTGGGGCCCCTGTCAGAACTAGGGGACTGGGGAGGCTCCAAAGAGGTAGTGCAGACCTCCTATGGGGAGCAACTAGGAGGGGGTCATCTAGGATAGCTGATGCAGCTTCTGGGTCTCTGGGAGTATCAGGAGCCAGAGATATTCTATAGCTAGCCCTTAAGTTAGCATTCTGGTAGAGAGCTATAAAAACCTGTACAGGCTGGGCATGGTGGCTCACACCTGTAATCCCAGCACTTTGGGAGGCCAAGGCGGGCAGATCACAAGGTCAAGAGATCGAGACCATCCTGGCCAACATGGTGAAACCCCATCTCTACTAAAAATACAAAACTTAGCTGGGCGTGGTGGCGTGTGCCTGTAGTCCCAGCTACTCGGGAGGCTAAGGCAGGAGAATTGCTTGAACCTGGAAGGCAGAGGGTGCAGTGAGCCACGATCATGCCACTGCACTCCAGCCTGGCGACACAGCGAGACTCCATCTAAAAAAAAAAAAAAAAACACTTAGGGAACTTCTTCCCATTTTCTTTACTTTTTACAGAACAAGTCTAATTGTACAATATCATTATGACAAAGAACCATCTATGCCAGATTTGTTGATTTGCCAATTTTTATTGAACCCAAACCTTATTGCCATGGTAAATGAGTTTTTTCTTTATCACTTTGGCTGATAATGTGAACTTACTCCAGTTGCCTGAAAGACACCCTAGTAGCAAGACTTTTGGGATGCTTGCTGTTGTCCCTATGTCTAGTAAGGGTCACTACAAGGGGTTTCAGTTAGCCTAAGTTTAGTAAATGCCTACTTACTTTTCCCTTTTCATTTCTCACTTTCTATTGATAGCAAGGTGTTACGAAAGTAAATTACAAGCTTCAAATGGGCAGTTGGGTGTTAAGCCTAAATTCCACAGAGAGTGAGGGTTGTGCAGAGAGAGGGGCTAAACAAATGGTGACTGTGTAAGGGAGGAAAAGAAGGGTAGACAGCGTTGCCCAAGTGGAAACCTCAGAGGCTCTGACTTGCCAGAGAACCTACCCAGTAGCAGAGACACTGAAAAAGAATATTTGGGTGGCCACTTGTCTAATGCTGTAGGTGGGTCTGTCAGGGCAGTGGCCTGGGAACTCCCATTTCCTTTGACCAAAGGGGCTTGAGCAAGGCAGTTATAAGACAGCATACAGTAAAGGACTTGGAATTGGCAATTAAGAAAATAATACTTCTAACTTCAGGGCAGAAAAAGGCAAGACCAATATTCCCCTGGGGGAGTGGCTATAACCTACAATACTAGAGGGAATGTCGACACCAAATACCCCAAAGTATCTTGGGGGTGGTCAAAATTACCAATGCTGAAAATCCAGAGTGCCCGAATTACAGCCAATAAGGGTCCCCTCGCCAAGTGCTGAAAACCCTGGGACACCCAGGGGGTGGCCAGCAGTGAACCCAAGACCAAGTTGGGGTCACAGAACGACATGACTCTGGCATCCTAGAGTGAACAAAACAGGATCTCCCACAATCAAGTGTCTTGTTATAATTGCCCACACACAACAGAAAGTTAAAAGCAAACATAAGACTGCACCCATTTTAGGACTGAAAATAAAATGACTGATGGAACAATACTATGGAGTCAGAAGACAAAGGAGTGGGTGAAGGGGTGACAAGGACCTGTTTTCCGGCACGCAAACAATGAGGGAGTTCTAAGCAATCGCCTAGCCAAAGGCTGTTACTTTATTCCCTAGTTCTCCTGATACTATGGGAGTGGGGACAGAAGGGACAGTCACCTCTTCACCAGAGTGGAAACGGCGCTGACTGATTTTTTGTGTGGGACCTGGGTGAAGATCTCTCCAGGATACCTCCGCTTGCATGGGCTTGGTTTAACTGCAGCAGTGGGAAGGGCTCGCGTGGGTGGTAACCCACCGGGCTGCCAGTGGGAGGTGGGGAGTGTCACATGAGGCAGACTGCATTATGGCCACTCCACCAGTAGGCTCAACTGTGGCAGTGGGATGGGCCTGCACAGGTAACCCACCAGGCTGCGGTGGGGAGAAGCAGGCCCTACATGAGGTAGTGGAACTATGGCTGCTTGCCCTTCTGATGGGCTCTGCTGCCTGCCGGGGAAAATGTAGCTCTGAAAAGAGCCCTTGGTTAGTGTTAGAGTATTACAACTCTGCTTTGCTCCCTCTCTGCTCCTCATCTCGCCAGTTGCCATCCACTGACTGCTGTCCTGCCTTCCTGCCCTCCCAATTAATGATGACCTTCCTGCCAGCTGCCGTCCAGATGATTACTTTCCTGCTGACCATCACCCTGTGGATTGCCAACAGGCTGATCTCTGACTGCCGCCTGACCAGTCCTTGACTACTGCCTGGCTGACTGCCACTGGTCAACTGCCACCTTACAGACTGCGGCCTCCGGATCTCTGACTGCCATATCTCATGAAGCCATCTTCTTTCTTCACCCTGCATTGGGTGCCAAGCTAATGCAGGGCAGGCAAGCCCCAAAGTGGAGCTTAGCCGGGGAGGGTTCTTGGCTTTGCCCAGGAGAGAATTCAAGGGCAAGCCAGAGATAGAAGAAAACAGCATTATTAAAGAAGCAGTGTTACAGCTCTGTAACTGCTCCTGCAGAGCAGGGCTACCCTGTAGGCAGAGGGTGGCAGCTCAGGGCAGTTTTGCAGTCATATTTATGCCCACTTTTAATTGCATGTAGTCTAAGGGGTGGTTTAGGCAGAAATTTGGGCTCATTGGGTCATTTCCATAGAAAGGGGCAGTAACTCTGTGTTCATGGCAAACACAAATAGAAACGGCACGCTGCGGTGGGCATCTGATTGAAAGCTGCTTCCACCCTGGCCCTGTTTTAGCTAGTCCTCAATCTGGTCCAGCATCTGAGCCCTGCCTCTGGAGTCCAGTCTCACCTCCTATCGCGTATCCAGCCTTTCTAGTTATGCTAAGTGGTAATGTTTACATGCTTCAGAGTACTCCATCCTACATGGAAAGCTAAGTGTTCAGAGGCCTGTATTTAATAAAAGTCTTTTGGAAGGCTATATGAGCAAACTTTTGAAGTTTGCTGCAAACTTCAAAATAGTTAGTGAAGGCCCCGCAAATAGAAAGTGATTAAACAGACAATACTGCAGTGTGATAAGTGATACGTTATATTTAGGGTTTAATTGCTACCCAAGCCAAGGCTAAAGAAGCTAGATTTAGGCAGTCAGGGGACACTTTTTGGAGGCAGTGTTAAGATGATAACCTAAAGGTTATGCTGGCCTGTACTTCAGACTGAGAAATAATACCAAATTTCTTTCCAATTTGTTTCCACCTGAACCATCTTATTTGATCTTTGCAGTGATTGTAGGGTTTGTTTATATCCCCATTCTACAGATGAGGGTAAATCTTCCTTACAGGGTTTGGGTGGAGTGTTTCAGGTTTTTCAGCTTAAGTTTTTTTATTCCAAAGGCATAATCTTTATCTGCCTTACCTTGCTATTTTTCATAAATATGTTTTTGGAAACAGTGTATCACTGAGATCTATTCTCTCATCAGTAAAAGTATGGCTGTACTTCCCAGTTGCCTCCTGTGTAAAAAAAGTTAAATATAGTATTAAAAATATTTTAGAAAATATAGGGAAAAAGGAAAAAAAATCTTTAATTCAGTCTTGTCTTGTTTTACATAGTTGGAATAATAACTGTGAGTATGTGTATGTATGATTTTTATCTTGCTTTTTTTCACTTAACATTACAACATAAGCATTTCCAAAGTTTGAATACATCATTCATAAACCCAAATCAGTGGTTATTTAGTAGTCTATTGTATGGACATACCGTAATTCCATTCTCCTGAGAGGCAGTATTTCATGGTTGTTAAGAACACAGACTTTGGATTATTTTCTGCTTCTACCACCTTTTATCTGTGTGACTTTGGACATCTTAATCTGGGTACGTCAGTTTCTCTATTTTTAAAATTGAGAATATAGTACTCGTCTGTTGAAAGGATTAAATTAGTCAACACATGAAAACCCCTTAGAATATTGCCTGATACAAAGTAAATGCTATTTATGGGGCGGAGCAAGATGGCCGAATAGGAACAGCTCCAGTCTGCAACTCCCAGCGCGAGCGACACAGAAGACCGGTGATTTCTGCATTTTCAACTGAGGTACTGGGGTCATCTCACTAGGGAGTGCCGGACAATCTGTGCTGGTCAGCTGCTGCAGCCCGACCAGTGAGAGCTGAAGCAGGGCGAGGCATCGCCTCACCTGGGAAGCTCAAGGGGGAAAGGAATCCCTTTTCCTAGCCAGGGGAACTGAGACACACAACACCTGGAAAATCGGGTGACTCCCACCCCAATACTGCGCTTTAAGCAAACAGGCACACCAGGAGAATATATCCCACACCTGGCCGGGAGGGTCCCACGCCCACGGAGCCTCCCTCATTGCTAACACAGCAGTCTGCGATCTAACTGCAAGACAGCAGCGAGGCTCGGGGAGGGGCGACCGCCATTGCTGAGGCTTAAGTAGGTAAACAAAGCCGCTGGGAAGCTCGAACTGGGTGGAGCTCACAGCAGCTCAAGGAAACCTGCCTGTCTCTGTAGACTCCACCTCTGGGGACAGGGCACAGTTAACAACAACAACAACAAAACCAGCAGGAACCTCTGCAGACGCAAATGACTCTGTCTGACAGCTTTGAAGAGAGCAGTGGATCTCCCAACACGGAGGTTGAGATCTGAGAAGGGACAGACTGCCTGCTCAAGTGCGTCCCTCACCCCTGAGTAGCCTAACTGGGAGACATTCCCCACTAGGGGCAGTCTGACACCCCACACCTCACAGGGTGGAGTACACCCCTGAGAGGAAGCTTCCAAAGTAAGAATCAGACAGGTACACTCGCTGTTCAGCAATATTCTATCTTCTGCAACCTCTGCTGCTGATACCCAGGCAAACAGGGTCTGGAGTGGACCTCAAGCAATCTCCAACAGACCTACAGCTGAGGGTCCTGATTGTTAGAAGGAAAACTATCAAATAGGAAGGACACCTATACCAAAACCCCATCAGTACGTCACCATCATCAAAGACCAGAGACAGATAAAACCACAAAGATGGGGAAAAAGCAGGGCAGAAAATCTGGAAATTCAAAAAATAAGAGCACATCTCCCCCTGCAAAGGAGCTCAGCCCATCGCCAGCAACGGATCAAAGCTGGTCAGAGAATGACTTTGATGAGATGAGAGAAGTCTTCAGTCCATCAAACCTCTCAGAGCTAAAGGAGGAATTACGTACCCAGCACAAAGAAACTAAAAATCTTGAAAAAAGAGTGGAAGAATTGACAGCTAGACTAATTAATGCAGAGAAGGTCATAAACGAAATGACAGAGATGAAAACCATGACACGAGAAATACGTGACAAATGCACAAGCTTCAGTAACCGACTCGATCAACTGGAAGAAAGAGTATCAGCGATTGAGGATCAAATGAATGAAATGAAGCGAGAAGAGAAACCAAAAGAAAAAAGAAGAAAAAGAAATGAACAAAGCCTGCAAGAAGTATGGGATTATGTAAAAAGACCAAATCTACGTCTGATTGGGGTGCCTGAAAGTGAGGGGGAAAATGGAACCAAGTTGGAAAACACTCTTCAGGATATCATCCAGGAGAACTTCCCCAACCTAGTAGGGCAGGCCAACATTCAAATTCAGGAAATACAGAGAACGCCACAAAGATACTCCTCGAGAAGAGCAACTCCAAGACACATAATTGCCAGATTCACCAAAGTTGAAATGAAGGAAAAAATCTTAAGGGCAGCCAGAGAGAAAGGTCGGGTTACCCACAAAGGGAAGCCCATCAGACTAACAGCAGATCTCTCGGCAGAAACTCTACAAGCCAGAAGAGAGTGGGGGCCAATATTCAACGTTCTTAAAGAAAAGAATTTTAAGCCTAGAATTTCATATCCAGCCAAACTAAGTTTCATAAGTGAAGGAGAAATAAAATCCTTTACAGATAAGCAAATGCTTAGAGATTTTGTCACTACCAGGCCTGCCTTACAAAAGACCCTGAAGGAAGCCCTAAACATGGAAAGGAACAACTGGTACCAGCCATTGCAAAAACATGCCAAAATGTAAAGACCGTCAAGGCTAGGAAGAAACTGCATCAACTAACGAGCAAAATAACCACTTAATATCATAATGGCAGGATCAAGTTCACACATAAGAATATTAACCTTAAATGTTAATGGACTAAATGCTCCAATTAAAAGACACAGACTGGCAAACTGGATAAAGAGTCAAGACCCATCAGTCTGCTGTATTCAGGAGACCCATCTCACATGCAGAGACATACATAGGCTCAAAATAAAGGGATGGAGGAAGATCTACCAAGCAAATGGAGAACCAAAAAAAGCAGGGGTTGCAATCCTAGTCTCTGATAAAACAGACTTTAAACCATCAAAGATCAAAAGAGACAAAGAAGGCCATTACATAATGGTAAAGGGATCAATTCAACAGGAAGAGCTAACTATCCTAAATATATATGCACCCAATACAGGAGCACCCAGATTCATAAAGCAAGTCCTTAGAGACTTACAAAGACACTTAGACTCCCATACAATAATAATGGGAGACTTCAACACTCCACTGTCAACATTAGCCAGATCAACGAGACAGAAAGTTAACAAGGATATCCAGGAATTGAACTCATCTCTGCACCAAGCGGACCTAATAGACATCTATAGAACTCTCCACCCCAAATCAACAGAATATACATTCTCCTCAGCACCACATCGCACTTATTCCAAAATTGACCACATAATTGGAAGTAAAGCACTCCTCAGCAAATGTACAAGAACAGAAATTATAACAAACTGTCTCTCAGACCACAGTGCAATCAAACTAGAACTCAGGACTAAGAAACTCAATCAAAACCGCTCAACTACATGGAAACTGAACAACCTGCTCCTGAATGACTACTGGGTACATAACGAAATGAAGGCAGAAATAAAGATGTTCTTTGAAACCATTGAGAACAAAGATACAACATACCAGAATCTCTGGGACACATTTAAAGCAGTGTGTAGAGGGAAATTTATAGCACTAAATGCCCACAAGAGAAAGCAGGAAAGATCTAAAATTGACACTCTAACATCACAATTAAAAGAACTAGAGAGGCAAGAACAAACACATTCAAAAGCTAGCAGAAGGCAAGAAATAACTAAGATCAGAGCAGAACTGAAGGAGATAGAGACACAAAAAACCCTCCAAAAAATCAATGAATCCAGGAGTTGGTTTTTTGAAAAGATCAACAAAATTGACAGACTGCTAGCAAGACTAATAAAGAGGAAAAGAGAGAGGAATCAAATAGACGCAATAAAAAATGATAAAGGGGATATCACCACCGACCCCATAGAAATACAAACTACCATCAGAGAATACTATAAACACCTCTACGCAAATCAACTAGAAAATCTAGAAGAAATGGATAATTTCCTGGACACTTACACTCTTCCAAGACTAAACCAGGAAGAAGTTGAATCCCTGAATAAACCAATAGCAGGCTCTGAAATTGAGGCAACAATTAATAGCCTACCCACCAAAAAAAGTCCAGGACCAGATGGATTCACAGCTGAATTCTACCAGAGGTACAAGGAGGAGCTGGTACCATTCCTTCTGAAACTATTCCAATCAATAGAAAAAGAGGGAATCCTCCCTAACTCATTTTATGAGGCCAACATCATCCTGATACCAATGCCTGGCAGAGACACAACAAAAAAAGAGAATTTTAGACCAATATCCCTGATGAACATCGATGCAAAAATCCTCAATAAAATACTGGCAAACCGGATTCAGCAGCACATCAAAAAGCTTATCCACCATGATCAAGTGGGCTTCATCCCTGGGATGCAAGGCTGGTTCAACATTCACAAATCAATAAACGTAATCCAGCATATAAACAGAACCAAAGTCAAGAACCACATGATTATCTCAATAGATGCAGAAAAGGCTTTTGACAAAATTCAACAGCCCTTCATGCTAAAAACGCTCAATAAATTCGGTATTGATGGAACGTACCTCAAAATAATAAGAGCTATTTATGACAAACCCACAGCTAATATCATACTGAATGGGCAAAAACTGGAAAAATTCCCTTTGAAAACTGGCACAAGACAGGGATGCCCTCTCTCACCACTCCTATTCAACATAGTGTTGGAAGTTCTGGCTAGGGCAATCAGTCAAGAGAAAGAAATCAAGGGTATCCAGTTAGGAAAAGAAGAAGTCAAATTGTCCCTGTTTGCAGATGACATGATTGTATATTTAGAAAACCCCATTGTCTCAGCCCAAAATCTCCTTAAGCTGATAAGCAACTTCAGCAAAGTCTCAGGATACAAAATTAATGTGCAAAAATCACAAGCATTCTTATACACCAGCAACAGACAAGCAGAGAGCCAAATCAGGAATGAACTTCCATTCACAATTGCTTCAAAGAGAATAAAATACCTAGGAATCCAACTTACAAGGGATGTAAAGGACCTCTTCAAGGAGAACTACAAACCACTGCTCAGTGAAATAAAAGAGGACACAAACAAATGGAAGAACATACCATGCTCATGGATAGGAAGAATCAATATCGTGAAAATGGCCATACTGCCCAAGGTTATTTATAGATTCAATGCCATCCCCATCAAGCTACCAATGAATTTCTTCACAGAATTGGAAAAAACTGCTTTAAAGTTCATATGGAACCAAAAAAGAGCCCGCATTGCCAAGACAATCCTAAGTCAAAAGGACAAAGCTGGAGGCGTCACGCTACCTGACTTCAAACTATACTACAAGGCTACAGTAACCAAAACAGCATGGTACTGGTACCAAAACAGAGATATAGACCAATGGAATAGAACAGAGTCCTCAGAAATAATACCACACATCTACAGCCATCTGATCTTTGACAAACCTGAGAGAAACAAGAAATGGGGAAAGGATTCCCTATTTAATAAATGGTGCTGGGAAAATTGGCTAGCCATAAGTAGAAAGCTGAAACTGGATCCTTTCCTTACTCCTTATACGAAGATTAATTCAAGATGGATTAGAGACTTAAATGTTAGACCTAATACAATAAAAACCCAAGAAGAAAACCTAGGTAGTACCATTCAGGACATAGGCATGGGCAAGGACTTCATGTCTAAAACACCAAAAGCAATGGCAGCAAAAGCCAAAATTGACAAATGGGATCTCATTAAACTAAAGAGCTTCTGCACAGCAAAAGAAACTACCATCAGAGTGAACAGGCAACCTACAGAATGGGAGAAAATTTTTGCAATCTACTCATCTGACAAAGGGCTAATATCCAGAATCTACAAAGAACTCAAACAAATATACAAGAAAAAAACAAACAACCCCATCAAAAAGTGGGCAAAGGATATGAACAGACATTTCTCAAAAGAAGACATTCATACAGCCAACAGACACATGAAAAAATGCTCATCATCACTCGCCATCAGAGAAATGCAAATCAAAACCACAATGAGATACCATCTCACACCAGTTAGAATGGCAATCATTAAAACGTCAGGAAACAGCAGGTGTTGGAGAGGATGTGGAGAAATAGGAACACTTTTACACTGTTGGTGGGATTGTAAACTAGTTCAACCATTATGGAAAACAGTATGGCAATTCCTCAAGGATCTAGAACTAGATGTACCATATGACCCAGCCATCCCACTACTGGGTATATACCCAAAGGATTATAAATCATACTGCTATAAAGACACATGCACACGTATGTTTATTGTGGCACTATTCACAATAGCAAAGACTTGGAATCAACCCAAATGTCCAACTGTGACAGACTGGATTAAGAAAATGTGGCACATATACACCATGGAATACTATGCAGCCATAAAAAGGATGAGTTTGCGTCCTTTGTAGGGACATGGATGCAGCTGGAAACCATCATTCTTAGCAAACTATCACAAGAACAGAAAACCAAACACCACATGTTCTCACTCATAGGTGGGAACTGAACAATGAGATCACTTGGACTCGGGAAGGGGAACATCACACACTGGGGCCTATCATGGGGAGGGGGGAGGGGGGAGGGATTGCATTGGGAGCTATACCTGATATAAATGATGAATTGATGGGTGCTGACGAGTTGATGGGTGCAGCACACCAACATGGCACAAGTATACATATGTAACAAACCTGCACGTTATGCACATGTACCCTAGAACTTAAAGTATAATAATAAAAAAAATTAAAAAAACAAAACAAAGTAAATGCTATTTATGAAAGGCTATTATTACTGTTAATTTTCCACTGATAAATATGTAGCTTAAATTCATTTCTCATCTAACAGACAATGCTATTATGAACATCTCTGTTTTTATAGATTTTTGCAAGACTATAGTTACTTCGGACTTCAGAGAGTAGAATTACTGAGTCAAAGTGTGTATGTGTTTTGAGACTGAGTCTCACTCTGTCGCCCAGGCTGGAGTGCAGCGGCACGATCTCGACTCACTGCAACCTCCACTTACCAGGTTCAAGCAGTTCTCCTGCCTCAGCCTCCTGAGTAGTTGGGATTACAGGCGTGGTGGTACACACCTGATTTTTTGTATTTTTACTAGCTGATTTTTTTTTGTATTTTTGGTAGAGACAGGGTTTCACTGTGTTGGCCAGGGTGGTCTCAAACTCCTGACCTCAGATGATCTACTCTCCTCGGCCTCCCAAAGTGCTGAGATTACGGGTGTGAATCATCACGCTCGGCCAAAGTGTACTTTTTTAAAGCTCTTGAAATATCTCTCCCAATAGATTGCTAATTTACAATTTGCCACTTCCACTTACAATGTCTTAGAATGAGTATTGCTCTGTCCTGTGAATGCTGTCGATAAAGTATAATAAATATAGCACAGCAATATATAGATGATATATATTTTTATATAAATATTATTTGTTATATTTTAATATATATTATGTATTATATATTATATACATATAATATATGTATATAATAAACATGTATATAACAAATATATAAGATAAAAATTTACGTATAATATATAAATACATATACATATAGCACAGCTCATCTCTCTCTCTCTATATATATATATATATGTACATAAAAATTAGAAGATGTATCTTCATAAGAGTGGGGATTATTGAAACCCTGGTGATCTAATGCTCAAGTCTGCACTCTTTACCACCACCCTATTTTGAGTGTTGAGAGGTGTTAATTTAGGTGCAGTTTTATTAGATATAAATTTTTAGAACATAATCCACTGGTCAGACACTGCTGCCGCATTCACCTGAGATAAATATCTTGAGGAAGGGTCATTCATACCCTAAGCAGATTTACCAGCAGGTGAAGACTGAGGAGGAAACCTGAATCTGGTTTGGAGTTTAAGATGTTAACCTTGTCCATCAGTGCTGGACCTGGACAAGAATTTGTCCAGGCATTTGGACAAGCATTTTGTCTGATAGACTTGGGAAGTTACAGGAGTAATTTGGGTTTGGACTGAGAGAATAAGACATTTATACCTTTCTATGTAGGCCATGCCCTGTACATATTTTCCTCTATTTTCTGTCTCTTGTAATTGACTATAATCTGGGGCTGAAATTTTGAAAACTCATAATTGTTACATTATTGATTAAAGTATAATGTTCTGTTTTCTTGATTAATTTTTCAGTTACTCTTTTGTCACTATTTACTTTTTAAAATTGAAGATTAAAAAAAGCTTTGCCACTGTCTGTTTTCTTTTAAAACTGTCAGCTGTAAAAGCCAGTTATGTTTCACTTGATCATGACCCTTAATCTACCAACCTATCTGTTTTTATAGGAAGAACAAAATGTTCTTATCCTTTTCTGTAAAACTTATCCTAGAACTGGGTACACGATCTTCTCAGAAATTTTTAAAAATGCAATTGAAGTCATGAATGGCCCAAGTTTTGAAATTCTGACTTTTGTATGACAAAGGCAAAGTATTTTACTTTTTATTTCAATATGTGTTATTCATTTTTCAAGATACAGTTCAAATCCCATTCCCTCAATATAGGCTTACCTGACTCTTCTGGCCTATCCAATATTTCTCAATTCTAACTTATACCATTTGCTGTATGATCAGGCACTACTTTTTGAATCAACTTGTATAGCTTTCTTTTTTTTTTTCCTTTTTGCTGTTTACTTCCCATGTTGCTATTTTATTCTATATTTGTGTGATGTTAAGAATTTATGACAATTTTCAAATAGATGTATATGTGAGTGGTAGGTGGAGTATGGGTAGCTAAATATCAGACCTTACAGGGGAAGAGGGTCATTTGTACATTGGGAAACCATAGAACTTTTGGCCCCCTGCTTTAGCCAGCAAAGTAGAGATTACCAACTAGGTAGGAAGGGAGAGGCGAAAATAGAGATTTCCTGCTTGAACAAGCAAGGGTCTGGGGAGGCAGGAGCAGAGAAGGTACATATCAAAAACTTCAGACAAATGTAATATTTATGTTTATCAAAAGAAGTTTGAATAGTATTAGTCTAGATCTGTACTATCCAATAAGGTTGCTCACATGTGGTTTGTGAGCACTGGAAATGTGGCTAGAGCAAACTGAGATGAAAATACACAGTGGATTTTAGACTTAGTATGAAAAAAAGAATGTAAAATGTAAAATATCTCATTATTTTTATATTAATTAAATGTTGAAATAATATTTCAGATATGTTGGTTAAATAAAATATATTATTAAAATTAACATATCCATTTATTTAACCTTTTAAAATATAGCTGTTAGAGAATTTTAAAATGTATATATGGCTTATATTTATGGTTCTCATTATTTTTCTGATGGACAACACTGCTCTAGAATGTGAGTTCCATGAGTGCAGAGGCTGTCTCATTCATGTCTATAATACCTAGCACCTAGCACAGTGCCAAGCATGTGCCAAGCACTCCCTGAATGCTTGTTCAATCATATGTCTTCCTTCCAACTAAATTACAAACTCCTCATGACTCAGAGTGCATTTTAATGTTTTGAGTACTTCCTCCTAGGCTTAGAAGAGTATTATACACTAGTAGACATTCAGAACATATTTATTCGATGAATAAATAAAAGAAGAATGCTTTCTGGTGCAAATTTCCAACCAACTTCCCAACTATTTACTTACGCTGCTTTTAGCCAGTTCCCAGCCTGTTTTCAAACATTTTCCATGTGATATTTCTGGCTACTTCTTCCTCTCCCCTTTCTTCCCCTCCCCTCCCCTCCCTTCATACTCTTCTGCTTTTTGGACATTTTCAAACCATCAGGATATGTAGGCCCTTACAACCTTTTATTTATTTCTTCAAAAGCCATTTATTTGGCCCCCTCTGGTTTCTAGTTTTTTGTTCATTCTTAAAAAATCATTTACACTTAACTGGAGGGGAATGGAGCTTGCCAAAAGCTGAATGGAAAAATCTGGCTTTTCTCTCTCTGCCCAGACACCTGTGCAGGCCTTTCTCAGTGGGGCTCACTACAGTGTGATTTACTGGACAGTTTGGAACCCACTATAGGCCATTATCTTTTGTAACTAAATAACTAAATGGGAGTCAGAACAAGAGAGAGAATGTGAGTCAAGGAAGAAAAAGTATGTAAACCTAGATCTGAAGATCTGGGTTTGTCTGGGTGATGGGCCGAACCCTATCTCTTATTAGGAGTGTAGTTTTGGAAAATCTCTTCTTTTGGGGCTTCATGGATCTTCATCAGAAAGAAAAAACGAGATAGGACACCATATGGTTGATTTCCATCGTCTCTTCTGGCACTAATTTATGGTGATTTTTTTTTTTTTTTTAGATGGAGTCTCACTTTGTCACCAGGCTGGAGTGCAGTGGAGCGATCTCGGCTCACTGCAACCTCCGCCTCCTGGGTTCAAGTGATTCTCCTGCCTCAGTCTCCCAAGTAGCTGGGACTACAGGCGTGTGCCACCACACCCAGCTAATTTTTGTGTTTTTAGTAGAGATGGGGTTTCATCATGTTGGCCGGGATGGTCTCTATTTCTTAACCTCATGATCTGCCCGCCTTGGCCGCCTAAAGTGCTGGGATTACAGGCGTGAGCCACTGCACCCGGCCCATACAGTGATTCTTTAACCACTAATCAGAGAGGGCAGAAGTAAGAAGCAAGTGAAGATCAGACCCTTGTAAATTCAGGATGGGAACTCCATTGGTTTTGATACATCTCCTGTGGCCTTGTGTGCTAATTCATATTATTCTAACTTCAACTTTGTAAACTCTTTTACCCTTTACTCCTACTTGTAATTGTTTCCTCCCCAGTATTATTTCTGGGGACAGAATACCCATAAGAAGGGGGCTCCTTCGTGGTTCACTTTAGCTCAAATTACTTTTTGTGATTCAACAATTACTTTTACCCTTTTCACTTATATCAGACCAGAAAATCTTTTTGAATGATTTCTAAAAGTCAGTAAGTATCCCCAGGACTTAATTTTCTTGATTAGAAATATTGACGACACCTCCAAATATCCTCAGAAATCTTCAGCTCTGCTGATCCAGCAGCTCAAGAAAGTTCTACATCTCATATTCCAATAACTTGTCTGGGTCATCTAAGGTCATAGAATGTTAAAGTTGAATTAGACCTTTGAGATTATTTGGTATAACCTTCTGTTACCATTAAACTGAGGCTTGGAGAAATTGTTGTTCTCCACACAGCTAGTTTGTAGGAGGTTCATAACTAGAAACCAGCTCTTTTATTCCTTAAAATTCTGTGCCCCAACCCACTATGGGCCAGTTGGCCATAAATGCAGCAGTGATCAGAGAGAAACATAAGAACCCCCTGGTCTGAGGTGGAACATTTACTCAGGCTTTTCGCTCCACTGATAGTTGTTTCTTAGTAAATCACGTGATCGTCTCTCCAGTAAAGAGATGGATTCCTTAATAGCGAGTTGCTTTGTTGTCAGTTGGGCTCAGTGGCACCCATTGCCCTCATGGAAGGAATGTAGGAGGATATGTTTGACTGACATCATTAGGAAGCCTTACTTAGACCTTGTTCAATAATCCTTTTAGAACTCTTACAAGGTATGAGGCATAGTGTTGGGTACTAGGGACACAGAGATGAATGAAATACTCAGGGTTCTGCCTTTAGAAGCTCCAAGCTTTTTCATTCTGGCTTTTTCACTTCTCCATTATATCTGCCCTGAACCCAAATGAAGGCAAAGAAAACTTTAAGATGACTCTCTTCGCTGCCCCCTACTCTCATTATCATTTTATAAAGATGTAAAGTTAAAAAAATTAATTTTAATCAAACATATATTCATAATTTAAAATTTAAACAATCTATAGGTTTATAGATCTATAAGGGGGTGCGGGGAAACCTGTTCTTGGCCCCACCCCTGCTTACCTGAGTCTTCTGTCAGAAGCAACCATTTTAGTTTCTTCTTTAGCATATTAAATATTGGGTGCCTTCTGTGAAAGATGAGGATTTAGTTCATTTATGCTGCCCTGTCCTCCTCCTGCTCCCCTTGTCTTTTAGTATAGTTACAATATAATTTTTTGTTAGCTGGTATTTATTTATTTCAGCAATACAGTTTTTAATGTAATTTCGTTTGACTGAAACCATAATTTAATTTGCCATATAACTGAAGTGAAAGGACATTACAAATAAGCTTTTGACTTGAGTGTCAGTTAAAATAACCCTTTGCCAAGATGTCAGAACTTAAAGTAAATGTCATTTCATTGAAAGTGGGGCACCATAAGTTGAAGTAAAAGAAAATAACTACTTTAAAAAACTAGTCATCTGTGATTGGAAAACCTTAGCTTTTATATGAAATAATATTTTTACTCCAGTGATATTCCCGCTATGTTAAAATACTCTTGGGCCTGAGTACAAAATTAATTAACTTTCAAGAAGATGACTCAATCAGAATAATATAAACTATATTCTAGAAAGAAAAATCATGGATAACCATTTTTTATTGCTAAAAATTGCCATCAGTAATTGTAGGACGTGAAAAATAGGACATTCATTACAACCAAAAGAAGAAAGTTTCAAAAAAACCAGATGATATCTCCATTAACACACTCTTGGGTTCTAATATTAGAAATAATATTTTTTGCAGCCACATAAATTGTTACACCTTCTATTTATGATTCAGTTTAAGTACTGCAGATTTTTTAGAGACTTCACCTTATTTATGCAACCTGAAATTTTACAATCTGCTGCACCGTGGATGGTTTGAAACATCAGCTGCCTCTCAGTCCATCTTTAGGCACTCCTGTTGCTTCTTAAATTGCCTCTCCTGTGACCCAAGTCTCCGTTTTTTGTCACTTCTTACAGGGACACAGAATGTTACCATGTGAAAACATCTTTTGGGGCTTGGTAAAACAGAAGACAGTGACCATGGCCCAATTTAATGATATTAGATTTTTAGCTGGTATTTTAATGACTACTAATACTATGAAAATATTCACAGCTAAACTATGTAAGTATACCATAATTAAATTTTCTTTCTTACGCAAATTTTATTTTCCTTAGGGCTAAGAATTACCAGGGTGATTTTAAAACGCATCTATCATTATTTCATCCCAGATTCTCCATTATGCTTCCTCAATTCACTCAAACATATAATCTACCAGTTTTCATTCTTCTTTTTTTTTTTTTGCTTGAGGCTGTCTCTCCTGCAGCTCTTTCACTTCCTCCAATCTGGATTGATTGTTCTCTAGGCTGCTGCCTAGAGAACTTGTCTGGGTCTGCATAGTTCCCAGGGAGCTGTATAGTTCCCCGTGTCCCCATTCACCATTATCTTGGGTTCCCTTTGCTTCTCTCTTGTGTTGAATTCCCTGGTTCCTGGATCCCGTGTATTTTTCCTTATTTCATTCCCTCATTTTGGTGGAAAGGAGATAAACTTTTCATCAGTTCTATGTCTTATTTTAGCCATCCTTGTCCTCCTCCTCCTCTTTTATTCTTTTTCAGACTTTACAGCTTCTCTTTATTCTAGGATAATTAAATTCTAAAAGCTTAGAACTTCAAGATACCCAGTTGCTTTTATTTTAACATGTATTATAGTGGCAGAAGTCTTTTGTACTGTGTGCATAAAATATATACAACATAAAATTACACATGAAACTTATGTGTAAGCTACACTGGTAGAGCTTAACAGAACCATCCACCGTGACCCTACCAATTCAACGTCGTGTTCCAGATTTTCTTTCTCAGGGCTCCCTAGAACACAATTTAAAGAACACAGTGTAATCTAGTCTATCCCTTAGATTTTAGGAAGGGGGAAACTGAAGCCCTGAGAAATGACTTACTTAGGGTCTTATTTCCTTCACTCTCACTCTCTTCATGTTAAATTTCTCAACTTACTGTGAACCCTATTCTTACATTCTTTCAACTCAAATTATTGCATCAGTTCTGCCTATAAAATTTGAAATATGACATGAGCCCTTTAGCTACAGCTTCTAAAGGAATCTAACCTTATGCTGTCTTAATCCAATGACTAGTGTTCCACAACATTTCTTTCTTTTTTGACTTGGGTTTAGGATCCCCTACCAGAAGCCATTTTTAATATAAACTATTTTTACTCCTCTGTAACTAGCTTTCTTATTTACCAGTTATTAAAGATAAGCAACTTTGGCAAAGTAATGGCTGGATGAGCTTGAGACGTCAGAATATACATCTCTACATTGAGATATTAATGCTATTGATTTTCAGACTCCCTTGTTTTAAAGTGAACCACTTAGGGAAAAATTTCCATTTTCTTAAGGTAAATGTTTGAAGTTGGTGTGATAATCATGGAGGTGTACTGCTCAGACATCCATTTAAGAGGATCTGCTGCAAGAAACGTAGCTGGATGACTCCAGATGTTCACACCAGACCATATTCTCTTCACATTCTCTGTGATGTTCACTCCAAGTCACACACCCTTCCCACCCTCACACCCACTGCTGCTCCCAGCCAATGACTGAGCTCAGCTCAGAGTTTACTAGAGTTAGGCCATTTTGGCCCAACTGGGACTCCTCTGATGGACAGTCTTTGCTTGGACACTCCACGTTGGCCTGGTGAAGACTTTCTCTGAGCTGTGCTCTAGCCTGGGGTTCTTCCTACCCAATCCTCATTCCTTCTCTCCTTTCACAATTGTCATACCTGATCATAACTTGAAGGCTCTCCTCACTTATTCCTGCTTCTTCTCTCCTTGATCCTTCATGGGCATTTCCCTAAATAAATCTCTTGGATGTCTGATTCCTTCTTGGCATTTGCTTTTCAGAGGACCTGAACCAACACATTTGATATTTGGAGGATTAGCTCTAAGATAATTCAACAAACATTTAATGAATTCTGCTCTAGGGAAGGTTCTGTACTAGATGCTGGAGATACAAAGATAAATGAAACAAATCTCTGCTATTATGT
Organism: Rhinopithecus roxellana; assembly: GCF_007565055.1. NCBI lineage: Eukaryota > Metazoa > Chordata > Mammalia > Primates > Cercopithecidae > Rhinopithecus > Rhinopithecus roxellana. The sequence goes on from NC_044559.1 coordinate 74,082,298, forward strand.
TGTTTGTGAGAGGTATTTAGAGATCCCCAAGTATAGGATAGTGATTAAGAGGGTGAATTTCAAGTTCAAATCTATGCACCACTGCTTACTGCAAGCTCTCTAAGCATCATTCTTCTTATTCAAAAAATGGGATGATAAAAGTATCTATCTTACAGTGTTACAGTGAGAATTAAATGAGAGACTATCCTATTAAGCAATTTGCACAGTTCCAAGCATTTAATAGTACTCAAGGAATGCTGGTTGGTATCAACATCAATTTAATGGGATAAATCTTAAATATTTTGTTTTTTAACACATTGGCTTTTTTCATTTATAAAGCCTTTTTAGTGTGATGAGATATATATAACAGAAAATGTTTCCTTTTAACAATTTTTAAGTGTATAATTCAATGTCATTATATTCACAATGTCATACAGTCATCATTATTTCCAAAACTTTTTCATCACCCCATACTGAAACTCTTTACCTATTAAGCAGTAACCCTCATCACCCACTTTCTGCAGCCCCTGGTGACCTCTAATCTATTTTCTGTCTCTATGAATTTGCTCATTCTAGATATTTCATGTAAGTGGAATAATATAATATTTGTCCTTTTGTGTCTGGCTTGTTTTGCTTAGCGTGTTTTCAAGGTTCATTCATTTTTATGGCTGAATATTCCATTGTGTACATATATAAGATTTGATTTATCCATTCATCTGATGATAGACACGTGGATCATTTTCACCTTCTTGGTTATTGTGAATAATGCTGCTGTGGGCATTCATGTATAAGTAATTGAGTCCATCTTTTCAGTTATTTGGATATATAACAAGTGGAATTGTTGGGTCATATTGTTGGTAATTCCATGTTTAACTTTTTGAGGAACTGCCAAGCTGTTTTCACAGCAGCTGCATAATTTCACGTTCTCATTAGCTATGTATGAGGATTCTGATTTTTCTACATCCTCAGCAATATTTCTTCTCTCTCTCTCACTTTTATTATAGCCAAGCTAGTGCATATGAAGTGGTGTCTCACTGTGGTTTTGATTTGCATTTCCTAACGACTAATGATTGGAATATGTTTTCATGTGCCTGCTGAGTGTGTGTATATATATACATAATTTTGACACAGGGTCTTGCTCTATTCCCCAGACTGGAGTGCAGTGGTGCAATCTCAGCTCACTTCAACCTCCGCCTCCTGGGTTCACATGATCATCCCACCTCAGCCTCCAGAGTAGCTGGGATTATACGCATGTGCCACCACACCTGGCTAACTTTTGTATTTTTTGTAGAGATGGGGTCTCACCATGTTGCCCAGGCTGATCTTGAACTCCTGGCCACAATCCACCCACCTTGGCCTCCCAAAGTGCTGGGATTACAGGTGTGAGCCACTGCACACCCAGCCTCATTCATATATTTTCTTTGGAGAAGTGTCTATTGAAGTCCATCACCCATTTTATCCTTCCTTCCTCCCTCCCTCACCTTTCCCTTCCTCTCCCTCCTCTCTTCCTCCCCTTCCTCCCTGCCTTCACACCCCTCCTTCCCTTCCCTTTCCCTCCTTTCCTTCCTCTTTCCCTTTCCCTTTCCCCTTCCTTCCTTCCTTCCTTCCTTCCTTCCTTCCTTCCTTCCTTCCTTCCTTCCTTCCTTCCTTCCTTCCCTTTCTTTCCTTTGCGTTTCTTTTTTTTTGAGATAGCATCTCACTCTGTTACCCAGGCTGAAGTGCAGTGGCACACTCGTAGCTCACTGCAACATCAACCTTCCAGGCTCAAGTGATCCTCCACCTTATCCTCTTGAGTAGCTGGGACCACAGGCATGTACCACTCTGCCCAGATAACTTTTTTTTTCATTTTTTTGTAGAGACAGGAGTCTCACTATTTTGCCCAGGCTGGTCTCAGACTCTTGGGCTCAATCAAGTAGTACTCCCATTCAGCCTGCCAAAGTGTTGAGATAAAAGGTGTGATCTGTAAACCAATAAAAATTGGGTTGTTCCTGCACATGTACCCCTGAATCTAAAATAAAAGTTGAAATTATAAAATAAAAATAATTGAATTGTCTATTTGTCATTGAGTCAGAGTTGTTTATATATTCTGAATAGTAAACCCTAATTACATAAATGGTTTGCAGATATTTTCTCCCACTCTGTGGGTGTGTTTTTTCACACTCTCGACAGTGTGCTTTAATATACAAATGTTTTTAATTTTCCATGGTATATATGTATCACATTTTCTTTATCCAGTCTATCATTGATGGGCATTTAAATTGATTCCATGTCTTTGCTATTGTGAATAGTGCTGCAATAATCTGTACAGCAAACTCCCATGACACAAGTTTAACTGTGTAACAAACCTACATTTGTACCCCTGAACTTAAAATGAAAGTTGAGAAAACCCAACTATTTTTAATTTTAATGAAGGCTGTTTACCTATTTTTTCATTTGTTGCTTGTGCTTTTGGGACCATATTTGAAAAGCTATTGCCAGAAAAGAGAGAAACTATTGCCAAATACATGGTCATGAGGATTTGCCCATGTTTTCTTCTAAGAGAAAACAAAGAAACTTTTATAGTTTTAGCTCTTAATTTTAGGTCTTTGATCAATTTTAAGTTAATTTTTGTATCTGGTATAAGGTGAGGTCCAGCTTCATTCTTTTGCCGTTGAGTATGATGTTAGATGTGAGTTTTTTTGTATATGGCCTTTATCACTGTGAGTAATTTTTCTTCTGTTCCTAGTTCAAGTGTTTTTTTATCATAAGAGGGTATTGAACTTTGTCAAATGCTTTTACTGTATCAACTAAGGTCATTATAATATGGCATATTACATTGATTAACTTTGTATGTTGAACCATCCTTGCATTCCCGGGGGTTAATCCTACTCACTTGATTATGGTAAGTAATTCTTTGAATATTAAGCATTTAATATGCTTGCTAGTAGCTTGTTGAGGATTATTAACATCTATGTTCATTAGGGATATTGGTCTGTAGTTTTCTTTACTTGTGTGTTTGTCAGGCTCTGGTAATAGGGTAATGGTGGCCTTGGAGAATGAGTAAATGTTTCTTCCTCTTTAATTTTTTTGGAATAGTATTAGAAGGATTGGTGTTAATTCCTTTTTAAATGGCAGAATTGGTAGAACTCATCAGTGAAGTTATCCAGTTCTGGACTTTTCTTTGTTGAAACGTTTTTGATTACTGATTCAATCAAGGTTTTTGATTACTGTTTCAATCTCCTTACTTATTTTAGATCTATTCAGATGTTCTATTTCTTCTTTTTTTTTTTTTTCATTTTTTTTTTTTTTATTATACTTTAAGTTCTAGGGTACATGTGCATAACGTGCAGGTTTGTTACATATGTATACTTGTGCCATGTTGGTGTGCTGAACCCCTCAACTCGTCAGCACCCATCAAGTCATCATTTATATCATGTATAACTCCCCAATGCAATTCCTCCCCCCTCCCCCGCCCCATGATAGGCCCCAGTGTGTGATGTTCCCCTTCCCGAGTCCAAGTTTCCTCATTGTTCAGTTCCCACCTATGAGTGAGAACATGCGGTGTTTGATTTTCTCTTCTTGTGATAGTTTGCTAAGAATGATGGTTTCCAGCTGGCATCCATGTCCCTACAAAGGACGCAAACTCATCCTTTCTTATGGCTGCATAGTATTCCATGGTGTATATGTGCCACATTTTCTTAATCCAGTCTGTCACAGATGGACATTTGGGTTGATTCCAAGTCTTTGCTATTGTGAATAGTGCCGCAATAAACATATGTGTGCATGTGTCTTTGTAGTAGAATAATTTGTAATCCTTTGGGTATATACCCAGTAGTGGGATGGCTGGGTCATATGGTACATCTAGTTCTAGATCCTTGAGGAATTGCCATACTGTTTTCCATAATGGTTGAACTAGTTTACAATCCCACCAACAGTGTAAAAGTGTTCCTATTTCTCCACATCCTCTCCAACAACTGTTGTTTCCTGACTTTTTAATGATTGCCATTCTAACTGGTGTGAGATGGTATCTCATTGTGGTTTTGATTTGCATTTCTCTGATGGCGAGTGATGATGAGCATTTTTTCATGTGTCTGTTGGCTGTATGAATGTCTTCTTTTGAGAAATGTCTGTTCATTTCGTATGTATTTGTTTGAGTTCTTTGTAGATTCTGGATATTAGCCCTTTGTCAGATGAGTAGATTGCAAAAATTTTCTCCCATTCTGTAGGTTGCCTGTTCACTCTGATGGTAGCTTCTTTTGCTGTGCAGAAACTCTTTAGTTTAATGAGATCCCATTTGTCAATTTTGGCTTTTGCTGCCATTGCTTTTGGTGTTTTAGACATGAAGTCCTTGCCCATGCCTATGTCCTGAATGGTACTACCTAGATTTTCTTCTAGGGTTTTTATTGTATTAGGTCTAACATTTAAGTCTCTAATCCATCTTGAATTAATCTTCGTATAAGGAGTAAGGAAAGGATCCAGTTTCAGCTTTCTACTTATGGCTAGCCAATTTTCCCAGCACCATTTATTAAATAGGGAATCCTTTCCCCATTTCTTGTTTCTCTCAGGTTTGTCAAAGATCAGATGGCTGTAGATGTGTGGTATTATTTCCGAGGACTCTGTTCTGTTCCATTGGTCTTCATCTCTGTTTTGGTACCAGTACCATGCTGTTTTGGTTACTGTAGCCTTGTAGTATAGTTTGAAGTCAGGTAGCGTGACGCCTCCAGCTTTGTCCTTTTGACTTAGGATTGTCTTGGCAATGCGGGCTCTTTTTTGGTTCCATATGAACTTTAAAGCCTTTTTTTCCAATTCTGTGAAGAAACTCATTGGTAGCTTGATGGGGATGGCATTGAATCTATAAATTACCTTGGGCAGTATGGCCATTTTCACGATATTGATTCTTCCTATCCATGAGCATGGTATGTTCTTCCATTTGTTTGTGTCCTCTTTTATTTCACTGAGCAGTGGTTTGTAGTTCTCCTTGAAGAGGTCCTTTACATCCCTTGTAAGTTGGATTCCTAGATATTTTATTCTCTTTGAAGCAATTGTGAATGGAAGTTCATTCCTGATTTGGCTCTCTGCTTGTCTGTTACTGGTGTATAAGAATGCTTGTGATTTTTGCACATTAATTTTGTATCCTGAGACTTTGCTGAAGTTGCTTATCAGCTTAAGGAGATTTTGGGCTGAGACAATGGGGTTTTCTAAATATACAATCATGTCATCTGCAAACAGGGACAATTTGACTTCTTCTTTTCCTAACTGGATACCCTTGATTTCTTTCTCTTGACTGATTGCCCTAGCCAGAACTTCCAACACTATGTTGAATAGGAGTGGTGAGAGAGGGCATCCCTGTCTTGTGCCAGTTTTCAAAGGGAATTTTTCCAGTTTTTGCCCATTCAGTATGATATTAGCTGTGGGTTTGTCATAAATAGCTCTTATTGTTTTGAGGTACGTTCCATCAATACCGAATTTATTGAGCGTTTTTAGCATGAAGGGCTGTTGAATTTTGTCAAAAGCCTTTTCTGCATCTATTGAGATAATCATGTGGTTCTTGTCTTTGGTTCTGTTTATATGGTGGATTACGTTTATTGATTTGCGAATGTTGAACCAGCCTTGCATCCCAGGGATGAAGCCCACTTGATCATGGGGGATAAGCTTTTTGATGTGCTGCTGAATCCGGTTTGCCAGTATTTTATTGAGGATTTTTGCATCGATGTTCATCAGGGATATTGGTCTAAAATTCTCTTTTTTTGTTGTGTCTCTGCCAGGCTTTGGTATCAGGATGATGTTGGCCTCATAAAATGAGTTAGGGAGGATTCCCTCTTTTTCTATTGATTGGAATAGTTTCAGAAGGAATGGTACCAGCTCCTCCTTGTACCTCTGGTAGAATTCAGCTGTGAATCCATCTGGTCCTGGACTTTTTTTGGTGGGTAGGCTATTAATTGTTGCCTCAATTTCAGAGCCTACTATTGGTCTATTCAGGGATTCAACTTCTTCCTGGTTTAGTCTTGGAAGAGTGTAAGTGTTCAGGAAATTATCCATTTCTTCTAGATTTTCTAGTTGATTTGCGTAGAGGTGTTTATAGTATTCTCTGATGGTAGTTTGTATTTCTGTGGGGTCGGTGGTGATATCCCCTTTATCATTTTTTATTGCGTCTATTTGATTCCTCTCTCTTTTCTTCTTTATTAGTCTTGCTAGCGGTCTGTCAATTTTGTTGACCTTTTCAAAAAACCAACTCCTGGATTCATTGATTTTTTGGAGGGTTTCTTGTGTCTCTATCTCCTTCAGTTCTGCTCTGATCTTAGTTATTTCTTGCCTTCTGCTAGCTTTTGAATGTGTTTGTTCTTGCCTCTCCAGTTCTTTTAATTGTGATGTTAGAGTGTCAATTTTAGATCTTTCCTGCTTTCTCTTGTGGACATTTAGTGCTATAAATTTCCCTCTACACACTGCTTTAAATGTGTCCCAGAGATTCTGGTATGTTGTATCTTTGTTCTCATTGGTTTCAAAGAACATCTTTATTTCTGCTTTCATTTCATTATGTACCCAGTAGTCATTCAGGAGCAGGTTGTTCCGTTTCCATGTAGTTGAGCGGTTTTGATTGAGTTTCTTAGTCCTGAGTTCTAGTTTGATTGCACTGTGGTCTGAGAGACAGTTTGTTATAATTTCTGTTCTTGTACATTTGCTGAGGAGTGCTTTACTTCCAATTATGTGGTCAATTTTGGAATAAGTGCGATGTGGTGCTGAGAAGAATGTATATTCTGTTGATTTGGGGTGGAGAGTTCTATAGATGTCTATTAGGTCCGCTTGGTGCAGAGATGAGTTCAATTCCTGGATATCCTTGTTAACTTTCTGTCTCATTGATCTGTCTAATGTTGACAGTGGAGTGTTGAAGTCTCCCATTATTATTGTATGGGAGTCTAAGTCCCTTTGTAAGTCTCTAAGGACTTGCTTTATGAATCTGGGTGCTCCTGTATTGGGTGCATATATATTTAGGAGAGTTAGCTCTTCCTGTTGAATTGATCCCTTTACCATTATGTAATGGCCTTCTTTGTCTCTTTTGATCTTTGATGGTTTAAAGTCTGTTTTATCAGAGACTAGGATTGCAACCCCTGCTTTTTTTTGTTCTCCATTTGCTTGGTAGATCTTCCTCCATCCCTTTATTTTGAGCCTATGTATGTCTCTGCATGTGAGATGGGTCTCCTGAATACAGCAGACTGATGGGTCTTGACTCTTTATCCAGTTTGCCAGTCTGTGTCTTTTAATTGGAGCATTTAGTCCATTAACATTTAAGGTTAATATTCTTATGTGTGAACTTGATCCTGCCATTATGATATTAAGTGGTTATTTTGCTCGTTAGTTGATGCAGTTTCTTCCTAGCCTCAATGGTCTTTACATTTTGGCATGTTTTTGCAATGGCTGGTACCGGTTGTTCCTTTCCATGTTTAGGGCTTCTTTCAGGGTCTTTTGTAAGGCGGGCCTGGTGGTGACAAAATCTCTAAGCATTTGCTTATCTGTAAAGGATTTTATTTCTCCTTCACTTATGAAACTTAGTTTGGCTGGATATGAAATTCTGGGCTTAAAATTCTTTTCTTTAAGAACGTTGAATATTGGCCCCCACTCTCTTCTGGCTTGTAGAGTTTCTGCCAAGAGATCTGCTGTTAGTCTGATGGGCTTCCCTTTGTGGGTAACCCGACCTTTCTCTCTGGCTGCCCTTAAGATTTTTTCCTTCATTTCAACTTTGGTGAATCTGGCAATTATGTGTCTTGGAGTTGCTCTTCTCGAGGAGTATCTTTGTGGCGTTCTCTGTATTTCCTGAATTTGAATGTTGGCCTGCCCTACTAGGTTGGGGAAGTTCTCCTGGATGATATCCTGAAGAGTGTTTTCCAACTTGGTTCCATTTTCCCCCTCACTTTCAGGCACCCCAATCAGACGTAGATTTGGTCTTTTTACATAATCCCATACTTCTTGCAGGCTTTGTTCATTTCTTTTTCTTCTTTTTTCTTTTGGTTTCTCTTCTCGCTTCATTTCATTCATTTGATCCTCAATCGCTGATACTCTTTCTTCCCGTTGATCGAGTCGGTTACTGAAGCTTGTGCATTTGTCACGTATTTCTCGTGTCATGGTTTTCATCTCTGTCATTTCGTTTATGACCTTCTCTGCATTAATTAGTCTAGCTGTCAATTCTTCCACTCTTTTTTCAAGATTTTTAGTTTCTTTGTGCTGGGTACGTAACTCCTCCTTTAGCTCTGAGAGGTTTGATGGACTGAAGCCTTCTTCTCTCATCTCATCAAAGTCATTCTCTGACCAGCTTCGATCCGTTGCTGGCGATGGGCTGAGCTCCTTTGCAGGGGGAGATGCGCTCTTATTTTTTGAATTTCCAGATTTTCTGCCCTGCTTTTTCCCCATCTTTGTGGTTTTATCTGCCTCTGGTCTTTGATGATGGTGACGTACTGATGGGGTTTTGGTATAGGTGTCCTTCCTGTTTGATAGTTTTCCTTCTGACAGTCAGGACCCTCAGCTATAGGTCTGTTGGAGATTGCTTGAGGTCCACTCCAGACCCTGTTTGCCTGGGTATCAGCAGCAGAGGTTGCAGAAGATAGAATATTGCTGAACAGCGAGTGTACCTGTCTGATTCTTACTTTGGAAGCTTCCTCTCAGGGGTGTACTCCATCCTGTGAGGTGTGGGGTGTCAGACTGCCCCTAGTGGGGGATGTCTCCCAGTTAGGCTACTCAGGGGTGAGGGACCCACTTGAGCAGGCAGTCTGTCCGTTCTTAGATCTCAACCTCCGTGTTGGGAGATCCACTGCTCTCTTCAAAGCTCTCAGACAGAGTCGTTCGCATCTGCACAGGCCTCTGCTGCTTCCCCTGTTGTGCCCTGTCCCCAGAGGTGGAGTCTACAGAGACAGGCAGGTTTCCTTGAGCTGCTGTGAGCTCCACCCAGTTGGAGCTTCCCAGAGGCTTTGTTTACCTACTTAAGCCTCAGCAATGGCGGGCGCCCCTCCCCCAGCCTCACTGCTGCCTTGCGGATAGATCGCCGCTGACTGCTGTGTTAGCAATGAGGGAGGCTCCGTGGGCGTGGGACCCTCCCGGCCAGGTGTGGGATATATTCTCCTGGTGTGCCTGTCTGCTTAAAGCGCAGTATTGGGGTGGGAGTTACCCGATTTTCCAGGTGTTGTGTGTCTCAGTTCCCCTGGCTAGGAAAAGGGATTCCCTTCCCCCTTGCGCTTTCCAGGTGAGGCGATGCCTCGCCCTGCTTCAGCTCTCGCTGGTCACCTGCAGCAGCTGACCAGCACCGATTGTCCGGCACTCCCTAGTGAGATGACCCCAGTACCTCAGTTGAAAATGCAGAAATCACCGGTCTTCTGTGTCGCTCGCGCTGGGAGTTGGAGACTGGAGCTGTTCCTATTCGGCCATCTTCTCTATTTCTTCTTGAGTTAGTTTAGGAGTTCGTGTGTTTCTAGGAAATTTCCATTTTCTCTAAGTTATCCAAGTTTTTGGTTTACAGTTATTCATAGTATTCTCTTTTAAGCCTTTTTATTTCTATAAAATCAGTAGTAATGTTCCCTTTTTCATTTGTGATTTGAGTAATTTGAGTCTTCTCTTTTTATCTTAGTCAATTTGCCTAAAAGTTTGTTAATTTTGTTAATCTTTTCAAAGAACCAACTTTTGATATTGTTGATTTTCCCCGTGTGTGTGTGTGTGTGTGTGTGTGTGTGTGTGTGTGTGTGTCCTGCTCTGTCACTCAGGCTGGAGTGCAGTGGTATGATCAGCTCACTGCAGCCTTGACTTCCTGCCTCAAGCGATCCTCCCACCTCAGCCTTCCAGGTAGCTGAGATTGCAGGTAGGAGTCACTGTAGTCAGCCTGTTGATTTTCTCTTATTTTTTCTCTATTTTATATATCTTTAATATTTATTATTTTCTCCCTTCTGATAGCTTTGGGTTTATTTTGCGCTTTTTATTTGTAGTTCCTTAAGTTTAGGTTATTGATTTGAAATCCTTCTTCTTTTTTTTTTTCTGAGACGGAGTCTTACTCTGTCACCCAGGCTGGAGTGCAGTGGCGCGATCTCAGCTGACTGCAAACCCCGCCTTCTGGGTTCACGCCATTCTTCTGCCTCAGCTTCCCAAGTAGGTGGGACTACAGGTGCCTGCCACCATGCCCAGCTATTTTTTTTGTATTTTTAGTAGAGACGAGATTTCACCATTTTAGCCAGGATGGTCTTGATCTCCTGACCTCATGATCTGCCCGCCTTGGCCTCCCAAAGTGTTGAGATTATAGGCGTGAGCCACTGCGCCCAGCCCCTTCTTTTTTTAATATAGGCATTTACAGCTATAAATTTACCTTTTGCTTTTGCAGCATCTCATAAGTTTTGGCATGTTATATTTTCATTTTTATTTGTCACAGTATATTTCCAAATGTCGCTTGTGATTTTTTTTTTTTTGATTTGATTGTTTGTTTAAGTGTGTGCTATTTAATTTCCAGATATTTGTGGATTTTCCAGTTTTCCTTCAGTTGTTTTCTTGGTTTCTTTCTATTGTGATTGGAAAACATATTTTATATAATTTTAGTCTTTTAAAATTTGTTCTGTGGCTTAACTTATAGTCTATCTAGGAAAATGTTTCTTATGCACTTAAGAAGAATCCATTCTGTTATTGTTGGGTAGAGGATTCTGTACATTTGTTAGGTGTTACTAGTTTGTAATGTTGTTGAAGTCCTCTATGTCCTTGGTGATCTTCTATTTAGTTGTTCTGTTATTAAAAGTGAGTTATTGAAATCTTTATGATTGTAGAACTATATATTTTACCCTTTAGTTCTGTCAATTTTTACTTTATTTATTTTGGGACTTTGTGTGTGTGTGTGTGTGTATATATATATATATATATAATTGTTACATCTTTATGAGTTAAGCCTTTTTTCAACATTTGTTGAAATTTGTCTTTTGTAACTTTCTTTTCTTTTTTTTTTGAGACAGAGTCTTACTCTGTCATGCAGTGGTGGGATCTCGACTCACTGCAAGCTCCACCTCCCAGGTTCATGCCATTCTCCTGACTTGGCCTCCTGTGTAGCTGGGACTACAGACGCCCGCCACCATGCCCGGCTAATTTTTTGTATGTTTAGTAGAGCCAGGGTTTCACCTTGTTAGCCAGGATGGTCTCGATCTCCTGATCTTGTGATCTGCCTGCCTCGGCCTCCCAAAGTGCTAGGATTACAGGTGAGAGTCACTGCACCCGGCCTGTCTTTTGTAACTTTCTTTGGCTTAAGTCTATTTTTTTTTTTCTGATAATAATATAGCCACCTCAGCTCTCTTTTGGTTACTGTTTGCCTGGAATATAGTTTTCTATCCTTTTACTTTCAACCTGTTTGTGTCTTTGTATCTTCTTGAAACCCTTAAATACCTTTCTGGTATATTTAGAATTAAATCTAAACTCTTTACCATGATCTACAGAGTCTTACACAATCTGTTCCTTGCTTAACAATCTTAATTTAAATGAGACAAACTCTTTTAATAAAGTAATCCAGTAGAGTCACAGGATTAATCACAACCTTTAATGATAAAGGGAAGGTAAAGGAAATTTCATAGCTCTTTCACTTACTTAACAAAGAAACTTCCCAAGTAGTATACTTTTCAGAAAATGGATAATAATTCAAATACTATTACGAGAGCCATAAGTTATTAAATGAAATAATCAAGAATGGAGAATTTTAGGAGTTATAAGTTGCTTTTGTAGGGCAAAGCAACAATTACTGATTTCTTGTGTTTTTACAAATGGCACTTTTATTACAACAGAAAACAGAATATGTTTTCAGATGTTCTCGAATAAGGTAGCAGAGTAAGTTGGATATTTTGTGAATTTTCTCGATATAACACTTTATTAAATATAGTAATTATAAAAATAGTAACAATAATAAGTAACATATATTATTTATACAATGTATAGTATATATAGTATATATTATTTTATATTAATATAGGCACTGTTTTTAATATTTACTTAAAATCAATAAGATAAAATTAAGAAGTTATTATAATATATTTATTGTTTAACAATAGTAAGTAACCTATATTACTTATACAATGTACAGCATATATGGTATATATTATATATATTAATATAGGCACTATTCTAAGTTTTTAATATGTAGTAACTCTTAATCCTTCTAATAGCTCATGAGATAGGTACTATTATTATCATCACTTTACAATGAGATTTGAGGTACGAAAAGTTAAGTAATCTGCCCAAATCACACATTTAGTATGTAGCAGGTCAGAATTTGAATCCATGCAGTCTGGCTCCAGGTTCCATACTTTTCACATTACACTATATTGCTCCTCAAAGATAGCACACTATATAGCTTTTTGTTGTAACATATAGCCTTCTTTTCCTTCAGCTATATCATAAGAGACAACCTTTTTCTGAATTCTCCGAGACTTCTTCCTTAAGTAGTTTTTCAGGAAACATAGCTTCTAGGTTAAGCGCTGGATTTCGTCAGATTGAGAAGAAAGTATATTTGAGAATCTTAAAACTTTTGACACAGAAACGGTCAGAATTATGAAAAATGGAATATGAGGCATGTAGTGTTTTGCATTAATATTTTCCAACCTAATATCTTACTACTGTGTCTCTGGTTTATTAAGCCCCTTTGGCCTACTAAGAACCAAAAGACACAGTGGCTTTTTGGTTCTTCCCAACACACCAAGTTGTGACTGCTTCAGGACCTTTGCACTTGCTCTGATTTCTGCCTGACATGCATTTTTCTCAGTTCTTCCAGTTGCTGACTTCTTGATGTTTTGGTCCTCATTCAAATGTGACCTCCTCAAAAGATGCCTTGTCTCACCCATCCTATCTAATGTTGCCTTCTCTTTCGTGCTCTGTATCACATTGCCTTGTTTTGTTTTCTTTATAGCAATAAATTATTTGTTTACCATTTTATTGCCCGTTGCCTCATTATAATATAAGCTCCATGAAGTCAGGGACCTTGTATTTTTCACTATTTTACCTTCAGCATCTGGAACTATACCCCACACATAAAGGCACTTAATATTTGTTGAGTGAGTGAATAAAATCCTGTTTAATAGGTAAAGTAGCTGAACCTCAGGGATTTAAGTGTCTAGTTTAAGGTCACAGAATAATTAAATGGAGGAGTCTGGATTTGAATCCAGAGCTGGAATTTTAATAACTGAGCTGTATGGCCTAGCTTGCAATGTGAGACAGACATACTCACAGTTAATCATAACACTAGGTGGCAGGAAGTGAGAGCTGTGTTACATATGCAAAGTAGGTAGAGAAGGTACTGAATAATTCCTGAATTTGGTCAGAGGTGCTTTTATGCTTCAAATTGTGACTGTTCCATTGTCCTTAAGAGTCTGGGAAAGGGAAGGGGCAATTTTGTCATTGTTAGCTTCTCTGGTGAAAGGTGTGGAAGGGAAGTTGAAGTAATCATTAGGCAATTGAGATTTGGGAATGCATGTGAATCGAAAATGCCCATTTTGTTCTGTTTTTAATGTAACTGGGTACATTTGAGGCTTTACTATACAGCAGATGTTAGATAAATATAAGTGTGCTTTAAAAGTTGCAGTGGTATTCAAAACCTTCCATGGTCTGACCAGACCTCTCTCTTCAACCTTTTCTCCTGTTATTACCCATACTGAATCCTTCTTTAGATGATGAGGTTCATTCACTGACCCTCTAGTAGACCTTTCACCCTCCTTTCCTTAGGTCTTGCCCAATGAGGCCTCTAACCTCCCTTGTGACAAATCTGTGATAGTCACAAACTAATCATTTTGGATTTGGAAGGGACTTTGAAGAACTCCTGATTCAGAGAGCTGAAGAGACTTGTGCAAGGTCATACAACAGTTAATGGCAAAGCCAGTGAAGAACCCAGCTCTCCTGGACCTTATAGTCACGGGCTCTGTGCATAACCCCACTCTACCTCACTTTTGGATTGCTAGAAAGAGTCTCCAAAGGATATGCTGAGAAAGCCTCTGGGTCTCCTCTGATGTCAACTTAAAAATATGTGCCAGTGTGAATTTTCATATACAGAGTATGGGATTTTTCAAGAAAGTCACGTCTGTTTTATTTACTCAGTGTAGTCCCTGACAGCAATATGCAAATATAGAATTTATTTAGTCTGCCTCCCCTGGTGACTTGCCAATCTCTGAGGGGGTGGAGCACATTTTATGTTTCCCATGGGTTTTGTTTGTCATAGTTTGATTTCCCATAGTAAAAAGAGCCCTGGGTAGCCCCATACAGGACAAAGCTGGAGATTATTAAATGCTTCTGTCTTATGTACACTAGGCATTCATATTTATTTATGGAGTTGTTCCATGCATTAAATTTAGAGCTTGCTAAAACCTACCACTCAAAAATTGGTTTCATGGGTATTCTGATGAACCACAGTATTTGAAAACGGAAAGCTATTCTTTTAGTTGTAGTGTAAGAAATTGGAACCTGGATTTTATTTACAATTTAGAAATCTCTCTTAGTAAAGCATACTCCCTTAGGTAAATAATAAAAGCCTTGATTTTTATTGAGAACTATAAACTCTTTTACTTCTGTTTTTCCTGTGCCAACATGTTCTTTATAAGAGTGGATGTTCTTGGTCCAAAAATCCAGCATCATCCTGCCTTTCTGTATATAATTTGCTTATAGTACTCCTCTGAGATAGCTCATTTATGTGCTATCACTTCCCATGGTATCAATAAAGAACAATGGAATCCTTTCATTAAAATAATCCATTTTCTTTCTCCTTCCTAATTGATTCTGTCATCTATCAAAAAGAACAACAATTGCAATCCTGTTGAAATTCTGAAATTATATTTCTTTTTTTTTTCTGATGATAAATGAAGATCCAGGGAATCCAAATGAGCTCAACAACTAGGAGAGAAACATAGTTTTTGCAAATTGTGATTTTGATGACTTAGTTATCTTTGGTAGTTTGAAGTGTAGATCTAAACAGGCATTTTTTGAAAGGGAAATATTTGCCTAGAACATAGTCTCCTTTAAACATTTAATGATTACTCTTATTCTCCATTGCAGAACACCCTTTTGGTATTTCAGTAAAGGAATGATCTGAACCTTTCATTTACTGAACACCTACTGTGTGACAGCTACTTTTACATACTCTCCCTTCAATAAGTTTATAAAGTGGTCATTTTAATAGTAAATTAGAAGAAGAAATAGAAAGAAAGTCCAAATAATTTGCCTAAGATCACACAGTCAGTTTAGTGGAACCGGGATTTAAACCCAGATTTATTGATTTCTGTGGCCATGAATGCTAGTTGCCTACTCAGTATTCATCCATTTTTCTTTCTTATAAACAGAAACCCGCATTTTATTTGAGGTAGCAAAATTATGTATTTCTCAGCCTCCTTTTTAGCTAGGAGTGGCCATGAGATATAAGTGGAAATTTTTGGATGGGAAATCCAGGGATGACACAGCCATTCCTATATAGAAATTAGGTGTGATGACTGGAGTTCCAGCAGCTGTCTTGTGAATGTGAGAGAACCCTGAGAATGGAAGTTCATGCCAATGATAAGGCCGAGTGCAAAAATAGGAATTTGAGATCCTGGTGATAGGGTCAAATATTATTTTTTAAAAATTATTATTTTGTGAGGACATAAGTATTATGTATTTGTTATAGAACATTTTGGAAATATAGAACACTATAAAGAATAACAAAATCACTTGTAAATCCAGAAATAGCCATGTCTATCTTCCAAACTTTTTTTCTCACGTACATATTACTTTACAAATGTTCATTATCAAAATATTGTCAAGAGTCTTCTATCCCTAATTTATTAAGTTTGGAGTTTTGCGTATCAGTTTTTTTTTTTTTTTTTTTTTTTTTTTTTGAGAGGGAGTCTCACGTGCAGACTGAGTACAGTGGCATGATCTTGGCTCACTGCAACCTCTGCCTCCCGAGTTCAATGGATTCTCCTGCCTAAGCCTCCTGAGTAGCTGGGATTACAGGCGTGCACCACCATGCCCAGCTAATTTTTGTATTTTAGTAGAGATGGGGTTTCACCATGTTGGCCAGGCTGGTCTTGAACTCCTGACCCCAAGTGACCTGCCTCGGCCTCACAAAGTGCTGGGATTACAGGCGTGAGCCACCGTGCCCGGCCGCATATCAGTTGTTTTTACAGTGAGGTCCACACATATTAAGCTGTATTGTATGATATCTTTCCATCTTTTCTTGGGAATTTACGGATTTATATTTTACTATATTGTGCCTATGACATTTATACACAGGAAAACCATCATGATACACAAATGCTAAATATTTTTATTAGAAATATTAAATACAAATGCTAAATATTTCTATTAGATGCCTGTAACATGGAGGGTCGGGAGGGGCTCTTAAGTACCCTCAGGGATAGAAGGGCTCATAGAGCTCTCACTTGGTAAAAAACCAACACTCTTCCACTATTTCTGTCTTTTCATGGTTTCATCCAGTGACGCTGAGCTCACTACCTCATAAGGGATTCATTTTATCTTTGTTGAACAGCTTTACTTGGCAGACTTTTCCTTAAACTGAGCCAAAAAGCTTATTTTCCTTTACTTTTTACTTGTTGGTTCTAACTCTGCTGTCCACAGCAAAACAGAATAAAATGCTTGAGCTTCTTTCTGATTTTCTCAAAGTGGGGTGTAAGCATCCCAGGAAAATTAATAAGATTATCTATGGTTTTTTAACTTATATTTTTGCACGCATGTGCACCTGCGTGCAAAATTTTGACTTTATAAAGCCATAAGATGATATGATAGAGATGATTTTTTTGTTATTTATATTCCCATGTGATATCTTGATTTGAACGGGTGATAAATTAACTCCCAGCAATTTTCAAACGTCTGTCTTAAATAGTTTCCCTGTAATTAGATAAAAACCCACAAGATGGCAGTCACTATCCATTGTTGCCTCTGTTCCATTCTTTCAGAATTGACTTGGTAATTTAGATTATGACTGGGTAATATAGCACCATAATTTAATATTTCTATTCCAACTGGGTGAATGGTTTCAATTAGCAGTATAAATGGTTTCAATCAGCAGTTTTGGTGTTATTTTAAATTTACAAATATGCTCAAATATTATTATAGTAGGATAATATTTTTATATTACTGTATTCTTTCCAGTACCTAAGTCACTCCATGGTATCTAATTTGACATACTAGGGTACTTCTGTAGAACTAATTGGCACCCCTGTGGTTTGAATAAAAAAGAATTTGCCTGTCTTTGTACTTGTTTCATTGTCCCTGATTTAATAACCTCTGCAGAGAATAGAACTCAGTATTGTTTATTGTCTGCTGTTACTAATAGCAGCTTATCCTATTTATCAGTTATGGGGATTTCAAGACTCTAAGCATAGATTTAAAAAAATATGTAAAAAGAACTCTGGAATGCATAAAAGGACATTATAAATATAATTTGTATGAGGTTACAAATGTTCAGATGAGAGCACTAGAGAAAAGAAGGGGCTAATAAGTTATCTGAGACATATATACGAAAGAGATTAATGTGTAGTGAAAAACCCTGGGCTGGAAGCAAAATTCTTTAAAAAGTGATGGCTAGACAACTATGCCACACAAATACCCAACTATGCAATTTTAATACTTTTCTATAGAGTTTTGTTTGCTAATGAAATAAAGACATTTAGTGATACAAAGAATAATCATTGGGTTGTAGGATAAATAGGTATTAGCAGAGAAAATGTGTATGAAGCACTGAGTATATAGTGTTTGGCTCACTGTAGTTGTTACTAAATGGAGTTGTTATGATTATTGTTCCAACAAATAATATTGTATTTATATGTAATAATTCAAAAATTAGTTTTATTCATTTTTCTACATAATTATTGGACATTTACCACAGGCGAAGCACTATGTGTGATAAAATGAATAAGATCCTAATGTTTTGGGCATATATACTACCATTATTAAATATTACTAATAAAACCGAATTTTCAGTTATTTCTATTTGACTGTTTTTTTCATATCTATGTCCACGATACGATGTGCTTTTCATAAGTCATTAACATTACCAGAATTGCACATCACATACACCATACACACACCCACCTCCACCCTTTCATATAATAATCTCTTCCCTTCATTTCCAATAGAAGGGTTCTCTTACAGTCTCATGTCCTAGATGTTCTGGTCTGAAGGAGCCTGCTCTGAGCTGGTACCAGAGACGATGTTGCCTGCCCTAGGGGAAACACTACAATCATTTTGTTGGGGACAAGGGTATGGAGAAGACCCAAGACGGATGTTACTGTTGGAAAGAGGGAGGATTCAAAGAGCATGGGCTTCACATATCCCTGGGATGGAGTTTATGGATAAGAAGAATGCCATAAAATGGGTCAGGATTAAATTCAAAAGGAAAGAAGGGAGAGGAGCTGTTGCTGGGACGGTTTTTAGCCCAGACAACCAAAGCAGGTAATACTTAAGAAGGGTGACCATAACTTCTTCCAGTTTGTCTAAGAAAGTCCACTTTATGCATTGGTCGTTGTTTACTTATTAGTAATATTCCCTTTAGTGCTCATAAATGTCCCAAGTTGGATAATACACTATGTGGTCACTCTACCCTTGGGGTACTAAGGCATAGGAATCAAGAAGGACTTCCTAGTTCATGCCATAGTCTACATGACCACCTGCAAAGAAAACAGAGACGTACTAAAGAGGAAATGATAATGAAAGGGAACTGTAAACAGTAAAATAAACGTTAAAGATTTCACCTCAGTTTGTCTTTATCTTAATAGAAAAAATTAGAAGCTGAATGCAAAAGTACTTCAGTTCTCTAACAGCCATTACCTTTTTTCTCTTCCCAGATATGTTTTGGAAGGAACTAATATTGGATTTGGTGGGAACTGTTTTCTAAATCTGAGTCACTAACTTGCTTCAGTAACTTTCTCTCTGGCCCTGCAGGAGCCCAAGTTTCTACATCGGTAAAATGAAGGGCTAGATTAAATTATTTCTTAGGTACCTTGCAGTTCTGATATTAAATAATAAATTTTTTTCATGACAACTGTGCCCTTCAAGGAAAAGGGTGCCCTTGAAGAATTTTATTCTAGTTTAAAATGTTACACCAATGTAAGTGAGATAACTAAGTCTGCTTTTGGTGAAGTATATCTCCCAGCTGAATGTTGTATGGTTTGACTTTATGCTATATAAAAACTTGCTCCAGTTTACTCTGTGGAAATTTAAAAAGAAGTTATTTTCAGACAGCTGCAGTACCATCCTTGTTAGAGAATTTCATTAGCTGCATTTAGCCTCCTAATAACCTCAGACAGAATGGGAAGTTCTGAAAGCATCCAGCTGCTCCTGGAAATGTTATGTCTCTTTTTTTTTTGTGGTTGAATTTTTTTTTTTTTTTTTTTTTTTACGTATACAAGCTTCAGATTTATTTTTTAAATGCTTAGCACTTTAAATATTTGGACACAGACTACAGGCTTGACATATTTAAGTATAAAAATAATTTGAAGAAAAACCTTACTCCTCTATTAATACATTTTTAATTTTTGTTAATTTTTATGAAAAATAAGTCTTAAAAATAATTATTTCTTTTCTGTTTGAAGGGTTTTTAAAAAGTTTTACTTTATTTTAAGTTCTGAGGTACATGTGCAGGACGTGCAGATTTGTGGACTTCTTGCCTTACACTGTTTCTTTCTTTCCTTTTTTTTTTTTGAGACAGAGTCCCAGGCTGGAGCACAGTAGTAGGATCTTGGCTCACTGCAACCTCCATCTCCCAGGTACAAACGATTCTCCTGCCTCAGCCTCCTGAGTAGCTGGGATTACAGGCGTGGGCCACCACGCCTGGCTAATTTTTTGTATTTTTAGTAGAGACAGGGTTTTGCCATGTTGGCCAGGTTGGTCTCAAACTCCTGGCCTCAAGCGATCTGCCTGCCTTGGCCTCCCAAAGTGCTGGGATTACAGGCGTGAGCCACCGCACCTGGCCTGCTTTACACTGTTAATAGGCATGTAGCTCTTCTTTACTTATACAAATGTTACCAGGAAGGTTATATGACTCCAGATTGATTAATGGTGGGTTTGCCTTTCTCTTCTATAAATGCTTGCTTCAGACTGGATCTTAGAAATTATGTCCCTGGCAGCAGAGATAGTGCACACATTCTCACTGGCCAAAGAATCATGGCTTCTTTTTGCCTCTGCCATGGTTAAAGGGCAATCCCTCCCACCTGTAGTACTCACTTTTAAAAGTGATCCAGTTACTGGATCATTTGTTTGTCCCTCCCTGCATCTGTTTGTTTGTCCATCTTTCCATCCATCACCCGTCTGTCCATCTGCCCATTTTATATGTGTTCTGACTAAATATATGCATCGAGCAATTCCAGAAGAGAAGACTTATGTCCTTTCTTTTTCTTGGAAACTAGTCTCATATCTGTAGGGGTTGGTTTATGTCTTGGACCTGATTCTGCCAAATTTCAGTGCCTAGATTTAGAACCCAATTTTCTCAGATAACATTTTCCTTGTCTATCATTTATAAATTATTGCAGTTAGGCCAAAGGCAGAGGCAGAAGGAAAATTCTCAGACCATGATTTTTTTTCTTCAACTTAAAAAAAAATGTGTGTATGTATGTATTTATTTATTTCAATAGGTTTTTGGGGAACAGGTAGTGTTTGGTTATGTGAATAAGTTCTTTAGTGGTAATTTTTGAGATTTTGGTGCACCCATCACCTGAGCAGTGTACACTGTAGCCATTGTGTAGTCTTTTATCCCTCATCCCCCTCCCACTCTTTTCCTTGAGTCCCCAAAGTCCATCGTGTCATTCTTATGCCTTTGCATTCTCATAACTTAGCTCCCACTTATGACTGAGAACATATAAAGTTTAGTTTTCCATTCCTGAGTTACTTCACTTGGAATAATTCTCTCCAATTTCATCCAGCTTGCTGCAAATGCCTTTATTTTGTTCCTTTTTATGCATGGTAGATATATACCACAATTTCTTTATCCCCTTGCTGATTGATGGGCATTTGGGCTAGTTCCATATTTTTGCAATTTTGAATTGTGATGCTATAAACATGCATGTGCAAGTATCTTTTTCATGTAATGACTTCTTTTCCCATGGGTAGATACCCAGTAGGGGGATTGTTGGATTAAATGGTAGTTCTTCTTTTAGTTCTTTAAGGAATCTCCACAGTTTTCCATAGTCGTTGTACTAGTTTACTTTCCCACCAGCAGTGTAAAAGTGTTCCCTTTTCACGACATCCGTGCCAACATCTATTAATTTTTTATTTTTATTTTTTATTATGGCCATACTTGCAGTAGTAAGGTGGTATCGCATTGTGGTTTTGGTTTGTATTTCCTTGATAATTAGTGATGTTGAGCAATTTTTCATATGTTTGTTGAACATTTGTATATCTTCTTTTAAGAATTATCCATTCATGTCCTTAGTTTACTTTTTAATGGGATTTTTTTTTTTTTTTTTTTTTTTGCCAGTTTGTTAGAGTTCCTTATAGATTCTGGATATTAGTCCTTTGTCAGGTGTGTAGATTGTGAAGATTCTCTCCCACTCTGTGAGCTATCTGTTTACTCTGCTGATGGTTTGTTTTGCTGTGCGGAAGCTTTCCAGTTTAGTTAAATCCCATGTATTTGTCTTTGTTTTTGTTGTATTTGCTTTTGGGTTCTTGGTCATGAAGTCTTTGCCTAAGCCAATGTCTAGAAGGGGTTTTCCAATGTTTCCTGCTATAATTTTTATGGATTCAGGTCTTAGATTTAAGTCTTTGTCCATTTTGAGTTGATCTTTTTTTTTTTGAGATGGAGTCTTGCTCTATTGCCCAGGCTGGAGTGCACTGGTGCCATCTCAGCTCACTACAACCTCTGCCTCCCGGGTTCAAGCATTTCTCTCCCTCAGTCTCCTGAGTAGCTGGGATTACAGGCGTCCACCACCATGCCCAGCTAATTTTTGTGTTTTTAGTAGAGACGGGGTTTCACCATGTTGGCCAGGCTGGTCTCGAACTCCTGACCTCATGATCCACCCACCTCGGCCTCTCAAAGTGTTGGGATTACAGGCGTGAGCCACTGCACCCAGGCGTGTTGATCTTTGTATAAGGTGAGAGAAGAGGATCCAGTTTCATTCTTCTACTTGTGGCTTGCCAATTATCCCCGCACCATTTGTTGAATAGGGTGTCCTTTCACCACCATATGTTTTTGTTTGCTTTGTTGAAGATTGGATGGCTTTGTGGCTTTATTTCTGGGTTCTCTATTCTGTTCCATTGGTCTGTGTGCCTGTTCTTAGACCAGTACCATGCTGTTTTGGTGACTATGGCCTTATAGTATAGTTTGAAGTTGGGTAATGTAATATCTCCAGATTTGTTCTTCTTGCGTAGCCTTGCTTTGGCTATGTGGTCTCTTTTTTGGCTCCATATGAATTATAGGTTTGTTTTCTTTAGTTCTGTGAAGAATGATGGTGGTATTTTGATAGGAATTGCATTGAATTTGTAGATTGCTTTTGGCAATATGATGATTTTCACAATATTCATTCTTCCCATCCGTGAGCATGGGATGTGTTTCCATTTGTTTGTGTTATCTATCATCTCTTTCAACAGTGTTTAGTAGTTTTCCTTGTAGAGGTCTTTCATTTCCTTGGTTAGGCATATTCCCAAGTTTGTTTTGTTTTGTTTTTTTCACAGCTATTGTAAAAGGGGTTGAGTTCTTGATTTGATTCTCAGCTTGGTTGCTGCTGGTGTATAGCAGAGCTATTGACTTGTGTATATTAATTTTGTATCCTGAAACTTTGCTGAATTCCTTTACTAGCTCTAGGAGCTTTTTGGATGAGTCTTTTGGGTTTTCTATGTATACGGTCACGTCATCAGCAAACATTGACTGTCTGACTTCCTGTTTACTGATTTGGATGCCCTTTATTTCTTCCTCTTGTCTGATTGCTCTGGTTAGGACTTCCAGTACTATGTTGAATAGAAGTGGTGAGAGTGGGCATCCTTGTCTTGTTCCAGTTCTCATGGGGAATACTTTCTGCTTTTCCCCATTCAGTATTATGTTGGCTGTGGGTTTGTCATAGATGACTTTTATTTATTAAGGTATGTCCCTTCTATGCCAATTTTGCTGAGGGTTTTAATCATAAAGGGATGCTGGATTTTTCTCAAATGATTTTTCTGCATCTACTGAGATGATCATGTGATTTTTGTTTTTAATTCTATTTATGTGGTGTATCACATTTATTGTCTTGCATATATTAAACCATCCCTGAATTCCTGGAATGAAACCCCCTTGATCATGGTGGATTATCTTTTCGATATGCTGTTGGATTCTGTTAGCTAGTATTTTGATAAGGATTTTTGCATCTGTGTTCATCAGGGATATTGGTCTGTAGTTTGTTTTCTTTTTTTGTTATGTCCTTTCCTGTTTTGGTATTAGGGTGATACTGGCTTCATAGAATTATTTAGGGAGGATTCTCTCTTTATCTTGTGGAATAATGTAAGTAGGATTGGTACAAATTTTTCTTTGAATGTCTGATAGAATTCAGCTGTGAATCTATCTGGTCCTCAACTTTTTTTGTTGACAGTTTTTAAATTACCATTTAAATCTCACTGCTTGTTATTGGTCTGTTCAGAGTATCTATTTCTTCCTAGTTTAATCTAGGAGGATTGTATATTTCCAGGAATTTATCCATCTCCTCTAGGTTTTCTAATTCATGCACGTAAAGGTGTTCATAGTATGATCTTTTTGTATTTGAATAATTTTTTGTATTTCTGTGGTATCTCCCATTTGATTTCTAAGTGAACTTATTTGGATTTTCTCTCTTCTTGTTTTGGTTAATCTTGCTAATGTTCTATCAATTTTATTTATATTTCAAAGAACCAGCTTTCTATTTCATTTATCTTTTGTACTTTTTTATTTCAACTTCATTTAGTTCTTCCCTGATCTTGTTATTTCTTTTCTTCTGCTAGGTTTGAGTTTGGTTTTTTCTTGTTTCTTTACTTCCTTGAGATGTGACCTTAGATTGTCTATTTGTGCTCTTTCAGACTTTTTCATGTAGGCATTTAAGGCTGCTATGAACTTTCCTGTTAGCACTGCCTGTGCAGTGTCCCAGAGGTTTTGCTAGGTTATGTCACTATTATTGTTCAGTTCAAAGAATTTTTAAATTTCCATGTTGATTTCATTGTTGACCCAATTATCATTTAGGAGCAGGTTATTTAATTTCCACATATTTGCATGGTTTTGAGGGTTCCTTTTGGAATTGATTTCCAATTTTATTCTGCTGTGGTCTGAGAGAGTACTTGATATAATTTCAGTTTTCTTAAATTTATTGAGGCTTATTTTGTGGCCTATGATATGGTCTATCTTGGATAATGTTCCATGTGATGATGAAAGAATGTGTATTCTGCAGTTGTTGGGTAGGATGTTCTGAAACATTAAGTTCATTAAGTTCTAGGGTAACATTAAGTTCATTTGCTCTAGGATATAGTTTAAATCCATTGTTTCTTCATTGACTTTCTGTCTTGATGAACTGCCTAGTGCTGTCAGTGGAGTATTGAAGTCCCCTGCGATTATTGTGTTGCTATCTATTTCACTTCTCAGGTCTAGTATTAATTGCTGTATAAATTTGGGAGCTCCAGTGTTAGTTACATATACATATTTAGGACTGATTTTTTTTGTGTGTGTGTTGGACAAGTTATTTTAATCATTATATAATATTCCTCTTTGTCATTTTTAACTGCTGTTGCTTTAAAGTTTGTTTTGTCTGGTATGAGAATAGTGACGCCTGCTCACTTTTGATGTCCATTTTCATGGTATATCTTTTTTCACTCCTTTACCTTAATTTTATGTGAGACTTTATGTGTTGTTAGGTGAGTCTCTTGAAGACAGCAGATACTTGGTTGGTGAATTCTTATCCATTCTGTCATTCTGTATCTTTTAAGTGGAGCATTTAGGCCATTTACATTCAATGTTAGTATTGAGATGTGAGGTACTGTTCTCTCCATTGTGCTATTTGTTGCCTGAATACCTTAATTATTACTTTATTTATTTGTGTTTCTGTTTTATAGGTTCTGAGAGATTTATGCTTTTTTTTTTTTTTTTTTTTTTTAGGACAGATTCTTTATGTTGCCCAGGCTGGAGTACACAGGCCTGATCTCAGCTTGCTGCAACCTCCATTTCCCAGTTCAAGCAATTCTCCTGCCTCAGCCTCCTAGGTAGCTGGGATTATAGGCACACACCACCACACCCAGCTAATTTTTGTATTTTTAGTAGAGATGGGGTTTCATCATCTTGATCAGGTTGGTCTTGAACTCCTGACCTCATGATCCACCCAACTCAGCCTCCCAAAGTGCTGGGACTACAGGCATGAGCCACTGCACGTGGCCGAGATTTATGCTTTAAGGAGGTTCTGTTTTGGTTTATTTGGAGGATTTGTTTCAAGATTTAATGCTCCTTTTAGCAGTTCTTGTAGTGTTGGGTTGGTAGTGACAAATTCTCTCATCTTTTATTTATCTGAAACAGGCTGTATCTTTCATTTATGAAGCCTTCTTTTGCTGGATACAAAGTTTTTGGCTGATAATTGTCTCATTTAAGGAGGCTGAAGATAGGGCCCCAATCCCTTCTAGCTTGTAGGGTTTCTGATGAGAAACCTACTGTTAATCTGATAGATTTTCCTTTATAGGTTACCTGGTGCTCTTACCTCACAGCTCTTAAGATTCTTTCTTTCATCTTGACTTTAGATAATCTCATGACTATGTGCCTAGGCAATAATCTTTTTTCAATACATTTCCCAGGTGTTCTTTGAGCTTCTTGTATTTGGATGTTTAGGTCTCTAGCAAGGCCCAGGAAGTTTTCCTAGATTATTCCCTCAAATACAGTTTCCAAACTTTTAGATTTCTCTTCTTCCTCAGGAACACCAATTATTCTTAGGTTTGGTCTTTTTTTTTTGGATGGAGTCTCACTCTGTCACCCAGGCTGGAGTGCAGTGGCGCGATTTCGGCTCACTGCAACCTCAGCCTCCCGGGTTCAAGCTGTTCTCTTGCCTCAGCCTCCTGAGTAGCTGGGACTGCAGGCCCCACCACCACGCTGGCTAATTTTTGTATTTTTAGTAGAGATGGGGTTTCACCATATTGGCTAGGCTGGTCTTGAACTCCTGACCTTGTGATTCACCCCCCCCTCGGCCTCCCAAAGTGTTGGTATTACAGGCATGAGCCACCATACCCAACAGATTTGGTTGTTTAGCATAATCACAAACTGCTTTGAGGCTTTGTTCATTTAAAAAAATTCTTTTTCAAAGAATGTAACCAGCCCTGTAACTTGTACTTGTATGGATAGTACCCAGAGCTTGATCCTGAGTCCAGCCATTGTTAGTATGGAGGACTGATTGCCTGATCCTGATCAGAAGGGTGACAGAATTTTGTCCCCAGCGCTTGACACAGACACCTCAAGTGGCCCTTTCATGAAAGGGTGGTCAGATCACCAAAAGGGACAGAAAGCTGGGACACTCCATTAAGCTTATGGAGCAGATTGTATAAACTGTTGTGCCACTGCTTGCTGATAAACATTTAATAAATGATTCTGTGTGATGCAAAAAAAAATTTTTTTTCTTTGTCTTTGTTGAATTGGGTTAATTTGAAAACCTTGTCTCTGAGCCCTGAAGTTCTTTCTTCTGCTTGTTTGATTCTATTGCTGAGACTTTCCAGTACGTTTGTATTTCTCTAAGTGTGTCCTTCATTTCCAGAAGTTGTGATTGTTTTTTATTTATGCTATTTCACTGAAGATTTTTCCCCTCATATCTTGTATCATTTGTTTGATTTCATTAAGTTGGACTTACCTTTCTCTGGTGTCTCCTTGATTAGCTTAATAATCGACCTTCTGAATTATTCTGGCAATTCAGGGATTTCGTCTTGGTTTGGATCCATTGCTGGTAAGCTAGTGTGATCTTTTGGGGGGTGTTAAAGACCTTGTTTTGTTGTATTACCAGAATTGTTATTCTGGTTCCTTTTCATTTGGGTAGACCATGTCAGAGGGGGCTCTAGGGCTGCTGTTTAGATTCTTTTGTCCTATAGGGTGCTCTCTTGATGTAGTATTCTCTCCCTTCCCCTAGGAATGTGGCTTCCTAAGAGCCAAACTGTAGTGATTGTTATTTATCTTCTGGATCTAGCCTTCCAGCAGAGCTACCGGGCTTCAGGATGATACTGGGGAGTGTCTGCACAGAGTCCTGTGATGTGAACAGTCTTCAGGTCTCTCAGCCATGGATAGCAGCACCTGCTTTGTTAGAGGTGGCAGGGGAATAAAATGGACTCTGTCAGGGTTTTTAGTTGTAGTTTTGTTTATTGTGTTGATTGGCTTCCTGCCAGGAGATGGTGCTTTCAAGAGAGCATCAGCTGTGGTAGTACAGGGAGGATTACGTGGTGGGTGGGGCCCTAGAGCTCCCAAGAGATTATGTCCTCTGTCTTTGGCTACAAGGGTGGGTAGAGAAAGACCATCAGGTGGGGGCAGGGTTAGGCGTGTCTGAGTTCAGACTCTCCTTGGGTAGGGCTTGTGGTGGCTGCTGTGGGGGATGGGTGTGTTGTTCTCAGGCCAATGGAGTTATATTCTCAGGGGGATTATGGCTGCCTTTGCTGTGCCATGCAGGTCACCAGAGAAATGTGAGAAAGCTGGCAGTTATAGGTTTTACTCAGCTCCCATAGAGCCCAAAACTTTGGTCTCATTCCCACTATGCCCCCACAACAGCACCGAGTTTATTTCTAGGCAGCAGGTAAGCAGGACTGAGAACTTACCTCAGGAAACCAGCCTCCTGGCTGAGAAAGCAAGCAGGGCATTCAGATTTTGCACCTACCAACCTGCTGCAGCTTCTGTGCTGTGTCTGCACTGACGATTCACTCCCTCCCCCAAGTTCTGTCCAGGAAACTTTGTGTTAGGTTGAAATTGTTACAAAGTTCAGCTGGAAGTTTCCTTCTCCCTATGGTTTTTTCCCAGTTTCTCTGGCAGCCCTCCCCGAGAACCTCTGTGAAACAAAGTCAGAAATGGCTTCTCTGGGGGCTGAGAGAGCCCATGGGGCTCTTCTTGCTGCTTCTTCTACTTCTGTATTTCACTTCTAAATTTGTCTCTGCTCCAGATAAGGTCAAATCCTTCTCCTGTGATCTAGACCTTCAAGTTCCCCTGTGAGGGTGTGTGTTTGGGGGTGGACAATCCCCCTTTCACACTCTCACACTTTGGGCATTCACAGTTTTTTGTCTGTCTCCCAGGTCTGCAGGAGCAATCCAGTTCCTTCAAAGGGTCTGTGGACTCTCAGCTTTCCTGGTATGTTCCTGTGGTAGTTCTTGGAGCAAAAGTTCATTATGTGAGTTTCCACACACTGCTCTGTCCATCTGAGTGGGAGCTGCAATTTAATCCTTCATATCCGCCATTTTTCACTTTCACTCCTTTCTTCAACTTTTAAGTTCAGGGGTACATGTGCAGGATGTGCAGGTTTGCTACATAGGTAAATGTGTGCCATGGTGGTTTGCTGCACAGATCATCCCATCACCTAGGTATTAAGCCCAGTGTCCACTAGCTATTCTTCCTGATGCTCTCCGCCCCCCAAACCATCTGGCAGGCCCCAGTGTGTGTCATTTCCCTCCATGGGTACATGCATTCTCATTGTCACACGTGTCCGTGTGAAGAGACCACCAACGGGCTTTGTGTGAGCAACAAGGCTGTATATTTCACCTGGGTGCAGGTGGGTTGAATCCAAAAAAGGAGTCAGCAAAGGGTGGTGGGATTATCATTAGTTCTTATAGGTTTTGGATAGGCGTACAAAGTACCTTCTTAAGGGCGGGGTAGAATATTACAAAGTACCTTCTTAAGGGCAGAGGAGAATATATCGTATCAGTTAGGGTGGGGCAGGAACAAATCACAATGGTGGAACGTCATCAGTTAAGGCTATTTTCACTTCTTTTGTGGTTCTTTAGGCCATCTGGATGTACACATGCAGCTCACAGGGGATTTATGGCTAATCTTGGGCTCAGAGGCCTGACATTCCTGTCTTCTTATATTAAAAAGAAAAAACAAAATGATGAAGTGTTGGGGCAGCGAAAATTTTGGGGGGTAGTATGGAGAGATAATGGGTGATGTTTCTCAGGGCTGCTTCTAGCGGGATTGGGGCAGCATGGGAACCTACAGTGGGAGAGATTAAACTGAGGAAAGGTTTTGGGGTAAGGGTGATATTGTGGGGTTGTTAGAAGGAGCATTTGTCATATAGAATTATTGGTGATGACCTGGATGCAGTTTTGTATGAATTGAGAAACTAAACAGAAGACACAAGGTCCGAATAAAAGAAGGAGAAAAATAGGTATTAAAGGACTAAGAATTGGGAGTACCCAGGACATCTAATTAGACAGTGTCCAAAGGGGGTTCAAAGTAATTATTTGCTTGGTTGGCGAGTTTTTGGGCTCTACCCTTGAGTTTTTTTATGTTATCATATACCTGGCCAGATTGATTTAGGTAAAAACAACACTCTTCATTTAAAAATATACAGAGTCCCCCCTTTTTTTAGCAGTCAGTAAGTCAGGGCCTCAGTGATTTTGGAGGGAAGAGAAATGCAAAGCCAGCAATTGTTTGTTAAGGAAGGATTAGAAACTGCTAGGAGAGGCCAGGTGCGGTGGCTCACGCCTGTAATCCCAGCACTTTGGGAGGCTGAGGCGGATGAATCATGAGGTCAGGAGATCGAAACCATCCTGGCTAATACAGTGAAACCCCGTCTCTACTAAAAATACAAAAAATTAGCCAGGCATGGTGGTGGGCACCTGTAGTCCCAGCTACTCAGGAGGCTGAGGCAGGAGAATGGCGTGAATCTGGGAGGTAGAGCCTGCAGTGAGCCGAGATAGCACCACTGCACTCCAGCCTGGGTGACAGAGTAAGACTCCATCTCAAAAAAAAAAAAAAAGAAAAGGAAAAGAAACTGCCAGGAGAGAGTGAGTGAGATTGATAGTCTGGTGGAGATAGCTGGGAAGAGGTAGAGGGTGGCATAAGAACAGGAATGAGAATGAGAGTGAGTATAAAAGTGAAGAATAGGACTTCATCAGGGTGAAAGTATTGGAGTGTGTCCTGTCAGCAAAGATCATCTATCCACTCCAAGAGTGAGTCAAGAATGGTGAATTGGGGATAGATTTTCATGATGAAAAGGAAATGAGAGGTTTTAAGAGGTGGGCTAATGGCTTGTAACCTACATGGAAGAGGTTATGAAATCATGACAGAATAGAATGGGTCTGTGAGGCTGGAAGGAGATTTTTTTTTTTGGTCTAAGAACCATCTGCCTTGAGTGGAGAGGGATTGGTAGGTGGAAACTTCAGTGGGAGAGTAAATAGGAGTGACCAATGAGAAGGAGAAAAACTGGCCATGAGGGACAGAAGTTGGAACACTAGCTGCCTCTTTGGCTACCTTATCAGTACAAGTGTTGCCTTGAGCGATGGGATCTGATGCCTTTTGATGGCCCTTGCAGTGAATGACTCCAGCTTCCTTTGGAAGTAAAGCAGTCTTGAGAAGAGTTTTTATTAAAGAGGTGTTAATGATGGAGGACCCTTGCATAGTGAGGAAACCTCTTTCAGCCCTTATAACAGCATGGTGGTGCAGGATATGGAAGGCATATTTAGAATCAGTATAAATATTGATGTGCAGTCCTTTTGCAAGAGTGAGGGCCTGAGTTAAGGCAATGAGTCTGGCTTGCTGAGAGGTAGTGGGGGGCGGGGGGGCAGAATGTTAGCTCAATGATAGATGTGGAAGATACTATAGCATAGCCTGCCTTTGCTGGTGAGTGGCGATTAGGCCTGGTGGAACTGCCATCAATAAACCAAGTGTGATCAGGGTGAGGAATATGAGAGAAGGAAATATGGGGAAGTGGAGTGAATGTCAGGTGGATCAGAGAGATACAGTCATGGGGGTCAGGTGTGATATCCGGAATAATGTGGGAGCCAGCCTAACACAGTGAGGTCAAGTTGCTTGGACAGAAAGGCTACAGGCCGTGGTCTCGGCTCTTGTGTAAGAATTCTGAGCACACAGCCCTGCACTTCGGCTGTGTGTAATGAAAAAGGTTGGGATGAGTCAGTGAGAGCTAGTGTGGGAGCAGCTTTTAAGGCTGTTTTTAAGGAATGGAAAGGGGAGTGGGGGAAGGATTTAGGATTTATGGGATTGGCTAGGTTTATCTAGAACAGCATAATGGGTTGTGGAGGGAGATATTGAGGATAGGAGAGTATATGTATTTGGCACTACGGGGTGGATAGGCAAGATAATTTGGGTGATAAGGCACAGGTCCTGAACTAACCTGTAAGACTTGTCTGGTTTTGGACAGGTAAAATGGAGCAATTGTAAGAAGAGTTTATAGGCTTTAAAGGGCCATGCTGTAACAGATGAGTAATAACAGGCTTTAATCCTTTTAAAGTATGCTGTGGGATGGCATATTGGCATTGAGTGGGGTAAGTGTGATTAGGTTTTAATGGGATGGTAAGGGGTGCATGATCAGTTGCCAAGGAGGGAGTAGAGGTATCCTATACTTGTGGATTAAGGTAGGGAGATACAAGGGGAGGATGCAAAGGAGGCTTTGAACTGGGGAAAAGGGTGGCAATGAAGTGTGGCTGTAGCCCAGGCATAGTCAGGAAAGCAGATAATTTAGTTAAAATGTCTTGACATAATAAGGGAGCTGGGCAGGTGGGGATAACTAAAAAAGAGTGCATAAAAGAATGTTGTCGGCCGGGCGCGGTGGCTCAAGCCTGTAATCCCAGCACTTTGGGAGGCTGAGACGGGCGGATCACGAGGTCAGGAGATCGAGACCATCCTGGCTAACACAGTGAAACCCCGTCTCTACTAAAAAAATACAAAAAACGAGCCGGGTGAGGTGGCGGGCGCCTGTAGTCCCAGCTACCCGGGAGGCTGAGGCAGGAGAATAGCGTAAACCCAGGAGGCGGGGCTTGCAGTGAGCTGAGAACCGGCCACTGCACTCCAGCCTGGGCGACGGAGTGAGACTCCGTCTCAAAAAAAAAAAAAAAAAAAAAAAGAATGTTGTCCAAGTTCACACCAGAGTTGGGGAGTTTTAAGAGGTTTGGAAACCTGGCCATCAATACCCACAACAGTTATGGAGGCAAGGGAAACACATCCTTGAAAAGAAGGTAATGTGGAGTGGGTAGCCTCCATATTGATTAAGAAGGGGACAGACTTACCCTCCACTGTAAGAGTTACCCAAAGCATCTGTGATGGTCCTGTAGGCTTCTGAGGCGATTGGGCAGTGTCAGTCTTCAGCTGCTAAGCCAAGAAGATCTGGGAAGTAGTCAGTCAGAGAGCCTTGGGCTGGAGTTCCAGGGGCTCTGGGAGTGGCTGCCGGGTGAGTTGGACAGTCTGATTTCCAGTGGGGTCCTGCACAGATGGGACACGGCTTAGGAGGAATCCTGGGCTGCGGGCATTCCTTGGTGCAGTGGCCAGATTTTTGGCACTTGAAGTAAGATCCTGGGGGAAGAGGTCCTGAAAGAATGCCTGACCACTGCGGTTCAGGCGTTTTGAAGTTCTTGTGTGCTGGACATGTGGCTGGGGTTTTTCTCACAGTGGAGGCAAGTTTAATTACAACTCTTCTCTATTATTGTACACCTTGAAGGCAAGGTTAATTAAGTCCTGTTGTGGGGTTTGAGTGCCAGAATCTAATTTTTGGAGCTTTCTCTAATGTCAGGAGTGGATTGGGTAATAAAATGCATATTGAGAATAAGACAGCTTTCTGGCCCCTCTGGGTCTAGCACAGTAAAGTGTCTAAGGGTTGTTGCCAAATGGGCCATGAACTGGGCTAGGTTTTTATATTTGATGAAAAAGAGCCTAAACACTAACTGATTTGGGAGAGGTTGGATAAAGAAAAAAGGAGCATTAACCTTGACTATGCCTTTAGCTCCAGCCACCTCTTTAAGAGGAAATTGTTGGGCAGGTGGGGGAGGGCTAGTTGTGGAACAAAACTGTAAGCTGGACTAGGTGTGAGGAGGGAGGTGATAGAAGGATTATAGGGTGGGGGAGTGGAGGCTGAGGAAGAATTGGGACCTGGCTCGGCCTGGCGAGACGCAGCCTGGGGAGGAGGGGAGAGGTCAGATGGGTCTGTAGAAAAGGAGGGTTCACAGGACTCAGAGCTTGAGGTGGAGACTGAAGGAACAGATAGGAGAGAAAGAAGAAAGATTTGGGATGAGTCACATTGGGAGCAGAGACTAGGAAGGGACCAATGTGTAACAGAATGCTTGGACGTCAGGTGCACCTCAGACCCATTTGACAATTTTTCGACAAAAATCATCCAGGTCTTGAAAAATAGAGAAATTAAAAGTGCCATTTTCTGGCTATTTGAAACCATTGTCAAGTTTGTACTAGGGCCAAGTGGTATTGCAAAAGAAAATAAGACATTTAAGTTTTAGGTCAGGTGTAAGTTGAAGAGGTTTTAAGTTCTTGAGAACACAGGCTAAGGGAGAAGAAGGAGGAATGGAGGGCAGAAGGTTGCCCATAGTGAAGGAGATAAGTTTAAAGAGAAAGGTATAGACACGGAGAAGGGGGTGGTGAGCAGCCCTGGACTGCAATGTGGGTGAGCAGGCAAACCAAATGTCCCCACAGTTGACTTGCCACCAACGGTATGTGGGTGAGTGACCAAGGCAGGCATCCCTGCAGTGAACAGACACCAACAAAATGTGGGTGAATAGTCAGGCAGGCGTCCCCACAGTGATTAAACATCAAGGGAAGACTGTCTCCTCAAGTCTGGCACTGGCGCCGGAGTTTTGGGTCCACAGACAAATGTGTCTCCTTGTCTCTACTAGGGAGGAAAAACAACTGGAATTGGAAGGGCAGGGAGATTGAAGCATACATCGAGAGAGGAAGATTGAAGGGTAGTGAGAAAGGCTGGAGAAGAGTGAAAAGACCGCTTACCTGATTTGAAATTGGTGAGATGTTCCTTGGGCTGGTTGGTCTGAGGACCCGAGGTCGTAGGTGGATCTCCCCACAAAGTGATGGCAAGGACAGGGGACCGGTCTTCCAAAGGAGTCCTCCTGTCCCGGGTTTTGGCACCAAATGTCACACACATCCATGTAAAGAGACCACCAACAGGGTCTGTGTGAACAACAAGGCTGTATATTTCACCTGGGTGCAGGCGGGCTGAGTCCAAAAAAAGAGTCAGCAAAGGGTGGTGGGATTATCATTAGTTCTTATAGGTTTAGGATGGGTGTACAAAGTACCCTCTTAAGGGCGAGGAAAATATTACAAAGTACCTTCTTAAGGGTGGGGGAGAATATATCGTATCAGTTAGGGTGGGGCAGGAACAAATCACAATGGTGGAATGTCATGAGTTAAGGCTATTTTCACTTCTTTTGTGGATCTTCAGTTGCCTCAGGCCATTGGATGTATACATGCAGGTCACAAGGGATATGATGGCTTATCTTGGGCTCAGAGGCCTGACACTCATCATTCAGCTCCCACTTATAAGTGAGAACATGCAGTGTTTGGTTTCCTGTTGCTGTGTTCTAGTTTGCTGAGGATAATCGCTTCCAACTCCATCCATGCCCTATAAAGGCTTCTAACTCCATCCATGCCCTATAAAGGATCTTGTTTCTTTTTACGGCTGCATGATGTTCCATGGTGTATATGTACCATATTTTGTTTATGCAATCTATCATCGATGGGCATTTAGGTTGATTCCATGTCTTTGTTATTGTGAATAGTGCTGTAGTGAGCATACACGTGCATGCATCTTTATAACAGAATGATTTATATTACTTTGGGTATATACCCTAATGGGATTTCTGGGTCAAATGGTATTTCTGCCTCCAGGTCGTGAGGAATTGTCACACTGCCTTCTGCAATGGTTGAACTAATTTACACTCCCACCAACAGTGTAAAAGCATTCATTTTTCTCCACAACCTTGCCAGCATCTGTTGTTTTTTGACTTCTCAGTAATAGCTATTCTGACTGATGTGAGATGGTATCTCATTGTGGTTTTGATTTGCATTTCTCTAATGATCAGTGATGTTGAGCATTTTTTCATATTTGTTGGCTGTATGTATGTCTTCTTTTGAGAAGTGTCTGTTTATGTCCTTTGCCTACTTTTTAATGATTTTTTTTCTTGTAAATTTGTTCAAGTTCTTTGTAGTCTCTGGATATTAGACATTTGTCAGATGGATAGACTGCAAAAATTTTCTCCCAATCTATAAGTTGTGTGTTCACTCTGATGATAGTTTCTTTTGCTGTGAAGAAGTTCTTTAGTTTAATTAGATCTTATTTGTCAATTTTTGCTTTTGTTGCAATTGCTTTTGTGGTTTTTCTCATGAAATTTTTGCTTGTGCCTATGCCTTGAATGGTAGTGCCTAGATTTTCTTCTAGGGCTTTTATAGTTTTGGGTGTTACATTTAAGTCTTTAATCCATCTAGGGTTAATTTTTGTATATGGTGTAAGGAAGGGGTCCAGTTTCCATTTTCTGCATATGGCTAGCCAGTACTCCTAGCACCATTTATTAAATTGAGAGTCCTTTCCCCCATTGTTTGTTTGTGTTAAGTTTGTTGATGATCAGATGGTTATAGGTGGGTGGTCTTATTTATGAGTTCACTATTTCTGTTCCATTGGTCTATGTATCTGTTTTTTTACCAGTGCCATGCTATTTTGATTACTGTAGCCTTGTAGTATAGTTTATAGTTGGGTAGCATGATACCTCCAGCTTTGTTCTTTTTACTTATGATTGTCTTGGCTATTTTGGCTCTTTTTTGGTTCCATATGAATTTTAAAATAGTTTTTTTCTAATTCTGTGAAGAATGTCAATTGTAGTTCAATGGGAATAGCATTTAATGTGTAAATTACTTTGGGCAGTATGGCCATTTTCATGATATTGATTCTTCCTATCCATGAGCATGGACCGTTTCTCCATTTATTTGTGTCCTCTCTGATTTCTTTGAGTAGTGGTTATCTTTAACATTAAAAAATATTTTTATTATGGAGCTTTTCCAAAAGACTGTCAAAATAGGATTGTATAATTAACCCTTGTGTATCTACCCAGATTCAATAATTACAACATTTTGATAATCTTTTTTCACTTGTCTTCCCTGTCACTTCTTTTTCCTAGAGTATTCTAAAGTATTCTACTTGTAATTTCAGTTGTAAACACTTTAGGATGCATCTGTAACTTATCAGGGTTGCATTTTTACAAAATATAATGACCTTGACAGCCTGAATTTTGTTCTATCTTTGGTGACCTAGTTTCTGCTTAAGGGAACTTTTATAATAGGAAAAGTATAAGAAATGAAAGGGAAGTTGGGGTGTGTAGATGGAAGCATAGGAACCTAGCATTGAAGGCCAGAGTTGTTCTTAAAGGGAATTTTAATCCCCCTTTTAAAACCAGATACAGATGATCAGATGATTCAGACTCTTAAGTTATTACTCCTGACATCGCCATGTTATAGTTATTATTTAATGTTGCTTGTAAGTAAGTGCTCTTGTAGGGCTCCCTAACACTGGTCTAGGGCTTGAGGACATTTTCATAAATATTTTATTATGTTTCTAAAATACAAGGACTCTTATTAAAAAACATAACTGTAACCCTATAGTTAGCACATAACTACAACCCTGTATATAATACATATATAACCATATCATTTGGAGACCTACTAGGTTGGTCATAATTTCTCTGTTATTTCAGTGAATAGAACTAGGAAATATGATTTTAACAAAGTTAAAATATATCCTGAATTTTTAGTAATACTCCCTATTAAACACTATAGGATTTTTACTTTACCTCATCTTTTTGTTTGTATGTTTTTAAACATTAGGTGTGTTATTCTAATTCTATTTCCTTTTTTCTATGCTGAGAACTCTAGTTCTCATGAAGGCTGCGTATGATAGAATAAAATAGAATGTTATGTACAATTTGTTTGGTTTGTCTGCATTATACTTATAATAGTTGACAGTAATAACAGCACACTACCCCTGAAAATTATGATCATTACAAAAGTATAAATTACTGT
Organism: Rhinopithecus roxellana; assembly: GCF_007565055.1. Classification (NCBI taxonomy): domain Eukaryota; kingdom Metazoa; phylum Chordata; class Mammalia; order Primates; family Cercopithecidae; genus Rhinopithecus; species Rhinopithecus roxellana. Next base: position 74,119,193 of record NC_044559.1, read on the forward strand.
GCTTTAAAATCACTTGAAATACTTACTGTATGTGTGGTTATATCCTCACTTGGATATATATTTAGGTTGCTTTGTTTCATTCTATTTTTAATTTTTAGGGGCTGCTTTTAAAAAATAGTTTTCTTTTATATTTAAATAAAATATTCACATGGTTCTAAAGTCAAATCAGTAAAACAAGTTGTATTTTAAAAGTTCAGTATCTCTATATATTTTAGTCCACTTGTACTTTGTTTTTATTCCTTTGGCTTCCTAATGTGAGCAATATTGAAATTAGCCAAGTAACTTCTCTCTCCCATTTCTTCTCCCCCAGCATCTGATATGAAGTAATATACTTCTACTCCCAGTTGATAACTATGAGTCAATCAGTAAGCTTATTCTTTTCCCATCCCCATTTTTTTTTTTTTTTTTTTTTGAGATAGAGTCTCTGTCACCAGGCTGGAGTGCAGTGGTGCGATCTTGGCTCACTGCAACCTCTGCCTCCTGGGTTCAAGCCATTCTCCTGCCTCAGCCTCCTGAGTAGCTGGGACTACAGGTGCATGCCAACATGCCCAGCTAATTTTTGTAATTTTTGTTTATTTTGTAGAGACGGGGTTTCACCATGTTGGCCAGGATGGTCTCATTCTCTTGACCTTGTGATCCTCCCACCTTGGCCTCCCAAAGTGCTGGTATTACAGGTGTGAGCCACTGCGTCTGGCCTCATTTTTAAGATATTTTTACTGGATCTATATTGTTAGGGCATATAGCCATTGTCTACTATGTTTTCTCCCTTGTAATCATCACCTAGTCTTCGTTCTATAAGTAAATACAGTCATGCATTGTTTAATGATGGGGACACGTTCTGAATGCATCATTAGGCAATTTCCTCATTGTGTGAACATCATAGGGTATACTTACATAAACCTAATGGTATGGTCTACTACACACCTAGGCTGTATGGTATAGCCTATTGCTCCTAGGCTACAAACCTGAATAGCATGTTACTCTACTGAATACTGTGACAGTTGTAACACAATAGTAAGTATTTGTGTATCTAAATATAGTAAAAGTATAGTAAAAATACAGTATTATAATCTTATGGAACCACCATTGTATATACCATCCATTGTTGACTGAAACTTTGTTATGTTGTACATAATCATACATGGTTAATGCTTACCATCAGTTCTTACATAGATATGTCTCCAGCCATTTGAGTTTTTATTTTCTGATAGATTTCTCTGGAAGATTTCCTGGGAACAATATCCTTTGAGTTCTTACATGTCTCTAATAGTTTTACTGTGGCCTTTATACTTGAAAGTCATTTTGGCTTAATATAAGATCCCTGTGATAGCAGCAGGAGGCAGACAAATTCCTAAGCAGATAGGGGTGTATTCCCAGTGAAACCTGGCCTCCAAGCCAAAGACAGCCTGAAGCCTGAAAACCAAGCTGCCAGTTCCAGGTAAAGTCCCCGACAGGAATGAAAACTTCTATTCCTGTTTGCCTACCCTTTCCCAATTGGTTCTTTCTGAATAACGCTTTTTAACCAATAGAATGTTGCCTTTTCCAAAGCTACCTACAGCCCACACTTCCCCCATTATGAGCCTATAAAAACCCTGGACTCAGCCACATTTTGGGACTACCTGCCTTTGCATGGGGGACTACCTGACCTTGGGTAGGGGGCTGCCCACTTGAGGTCCCCTCTACACCGAGAGCTGTTGCATTGCTCAATAATGCCAAAATGATGGGTGCAAAAAGTACTGTAACACCATAACCTTCCCTCCTGCTCTCTGAGCAACTGGGGAGAAGAAGCCGCTGGTTGTGACACCCCCACCCCCCATTCACTGAAGTTGTGGATGGGTGGGAATGAACTAGAGAGGTAGCGCTTCCCAGAGTCCAGACCTCAGGACTCCCCAAACCAGGGATGTAACATACCCCTCACTCACCAAGCTGCAAGTGGCGGGAACAATCAAGCTGTGACACCCTTGGGGCTCTGTGGTTCCTGGCATCTCTGAGTTTTCAGGTACCACCGTGTTCCCTTTGTCCAGACACTGGCATCCAAGGTGAAAGCAGGTCACAGCATGCCAGGCCCAACCATGGGCCAGGGTGCAAGCTGAGCACAGCCCACTGGGCTGAGTGGGAGGAGTACCTCCAGTGGTAAGCAGGGAGTGGTGTTGCTGGCCATAGAAGTCTCTGGCTGGCAAAGTGGCACCAGAAAATCCCGTGTCACTTGGCTTACATTTTCTGTCATTGAATATCTTAAATCTGTTTTTTTATTGTGTCTGATAATAAAGTGTCACTGTTAGAAACTTATAGTAAATCTGATTTCCTTTATCTTATAAGTAATTTATTCTTTTTCTCTATGCTCAAAGGGTATTTTATTTTCTTTTTTTATCCAGCATTTTACTGGAATGTATCTAGCTATTGGTCATTCTGTGATTCGATGTGTCCTTTCTATATTTAGTTTAATATTTTTTCAGGAGAGTTTTATTTACAGTTTTTCATATTTATTCTGTTTCATGACTGGTTTTTGTCTTTAGGAACTCCTATTATACATACGTTAGGTTTTTAAAAACCCATTTTCTGGCTAGGCACGGTGACTCACACCTGTAATCCCAGCACTTTGGGAGGCCAAGGCGGGTGGATCACGAGGTCAGGAGATTGAGACCATCCTGGCTAACATGGTGAAACCCCATCTCTACTAAAAATACAAAAAATTAGCCAGGTGTAGCCAGGTGTAGTGGCAGGCACCTGTAGTCCCAGCTACTTGGGAGGCTGAGGCAGGAGAATGGCATGAACCCAGGAGGCAGAGCTTGCAGTGAGCTGAGATTGTGCCACTGCACTCCAGCCTGGGTGACAGAGAGGGACTCTGTCTCAAAAACAACAACAACAACAACAACAACAACAAAAACCCATTTTCTGTGTTTGTCACTTTCTCTGAAATTCTTGATCTTTTTATTTCTCTTCTTTTTATCTCTTTTTTCTTTTTAAATCCATTTTAAGGCAGCATTTTTTATGTTTATTCACTTTTTCAGTTCTTTTGGTCTTTATTTCTGAAATGCTATTTAAAAAAATTCTTACTGTTTTCTGGATTCTATCATCTTCCTTCAGAGTTTTTCTAATTGTAATTTATGATTTAAAATATATTCTATCATTTTATTAATTTCTTTTACTATATTTGGAAATATTAGATTATAGTTTTCAGAGTTCTTATGGGCATGTGTTTTCTGGCATGATTTTGTTGTTTCTGAGGAGGTTATCAAGCTTTATTCTCTTATTCTTACAATATTTTTTCATGAAGTTGTGATTCATTTTTGTTGCTCATTTTAATGCAAAAAATTTTTTTTTCTGAACTTTTAGAAAGGAGGGATGCATTAGTAGAGTTTTTATAGCTTCACAAGTTTAGAGCTTTCGTGTGTGTGTGTGTGAGAGAGAGACAGAGAGATAGAGAGAGAGAGAGTCAGAGAGAGATTAAAAAGTATGGCCTATTGCTTTCTGAGATATTCTGATTTTGTTTGCTTCTCCACTTTTACATGAGCTTTCTGTTTCCTTTTCCCAGTTGTCTGTATTTTCTTCAGTATGGAGTCTTTTCTCAAGTATTTCTCATTATGAGTTTTTATTTGTGGAAGTTTTGGCTGGTTGGTTTTGTGAGTTCATAGGGCACAGAGTGCTTCACACCATTCCCATGGATATATGAACCCATCTACAAATTGGGGTATACAAAACCTACCCACTTATCTGATGCTATCTTAAAATATGCCTCTTTCCCTGTCCAATGGGTATGTGCTTGAGAGCAAGAAAGAGAATGAACATGAATAAAAATATGTACACATGAGTTAGGGGATTTCTGGGAAGGCTTCTAGGAGCCGGATTCTCTATGCCTTACTCTGTAACCATAGTATGCTCAATGAAAGTGATCATAATCATGGATATATACTTAGTCTTTATATATTAGTAAATGTCATATATCAAATGAAAAATCTACAGAGAAAATAAAATTACCAGTTTTGCTTTTGAAAAGGGAAATAGGCTGGGCGTGGCGGCTCACGCCTGTAATCTCAGCACTTTGGGAGGCTGAGGTGGGCAGATCACAAGGTCAGGAGATCGAGACCATCCTGGCTAACACGGTGAAACCCCATCTCTACTAAAAATACAAAAAAATTAGCTGGGCATGGTGGTGGGCGCCTGTAGTTCCAGCTACTTGGGAGGCTGAGGCAGGAGAATGGTGTGAACCCCAGAGGCGGAGCTTGCAGCAAGCTGAGATCACAACACTGCACTCCAGCCTGGGTACCAGAGCGAGACTCCGTCTCAAAAAAAAAAAAAAAAAGGAAGAAAAAAGAAAAGGGAAATAAATTTTTTTGTGTGCAAAATATATGCTGTATTATACAGAAGTGAGCTTCATTTAGATCAAGGAGAAAAAGCTGATAAAATATTAAAAGACATGGTACATTGATTCAAATGTTCATTAATTCTAATTAAATATATTAGCTCAGTTTTATGTTGTATAGACTGATTTAGAATATCCTAGTGATTGAGAGCTTAGCCTCTGGAATGATAGACCTAGATTTGAATCTCTACGCTACTAGCTATTGACTTCTGATGACTTACTTAATTGCTGAAATCCTTAGTTTTTTTTCTTCTTTAAAATGAGATAATTAGAACCTGTTTTTTGGAATTGTTGTAAAGATTAAATAAGATAACACATTAAAGTGGTTGCACAATGTCTAGTACTTAATAAGGGCTCAAGAAAGATGGTGAAGTATTATTCTGATTTGTGTGGTTGAGTAGATAGATTTTCTTAAAGGAAGGGCTTATAGTGACATTAGCTTTATTTTCCTATTGAGTCTTCCTCTGGCAGTAATAGTTTTTGCCTGCTTGCTCCCTGCAGAGTTTTGTGTTCATACTCTTTCTCTGTAATAATATGATTTGTTTTGATTCCATCATGCCTTAGTACATAGTATATACTAAGTATAAATAAATATTTGATAACTGTTTTTGTCTTCACAGAATATGAGTAGCACATTACATGTTTTTGGATAATCTAGTTAACTCTGGTGGGCCATGCCCAGTTTGTCCTCAGGATGTCCATGCTTTTTCGTCACCTGGACTTTCAGACTTTTCAGCAACAGGTTTTTTTTTTTTTTTTTGTAGGAGCTCATGACTGTTGCTAGATTTGAGATTGCTGTTTCAGCAATCTCACAAAGATGCATTGGCACATCTGTGGGCTTTAACTTTAACGATATTTCTGATTGATCTATTCCATATTTTAGAATTGTTTACTTACCATCAGTAACAAAAATCTTGAAATTCTGGATTTCTGCTACTGATGGTGAATAAGCAATTCCTAGAGCAGCAGTCCCCAACGTTTTTGGCACCAGGGACCAGGTTAGTGGAAGACAATTTTTCTACCGGGAAAGAGTTGAGGGTGGGGATGATTTCGGGATGAAACTGTACCGCCTCAGATCATGAGGCATTAGATTCTCGTAAGGAGTACACAGCTTAGATCCCTCGCATGCACAGTTCACAATAGGGTTTAAGGTCCTGTGAGAATCTAATGCCACCTGTGATCTGAGAGGAGGCAGAGCTCAGGTGGTAATGCTTGGTCACCTGTTGCTCACCTCCTGCTGTGTGGCCTCCGTTCCTAACAGACCACAGACCATACTGATACCAGTCCGTGGCCTGGGGGTTGGGGACCCCTGCCTTAGAGTGTTTACCTGGTCCATTTCTGTTGTCTTTGACTTTGGAATATCATTTTATTTATGACATATTGGTATTGTATATTCCTTTCTTCCCACATTTCACTGTGGCTTTAATTTGCAACTCTCTTAATGACTAATGATGTTGAGCATCTTTTCATGCAATTTTTTGTAATTCATGTATCTTCTTTGGTAAAGTATCTATTTACATCTTTTGCCCACTTTATTATTAGGTTGCTTGTTTCTTATGACTTTTGGAATGTTCTTTATGTATCCTGTATACAAGTCTTTTATGGTATATGTGCTTTGCAAATATTTTTTTCCTAGCCAGTAGCTTGTCTTTTCAGCCTCCTAACAGTGTCTTTTTTTTTTTTTTTTTTTTTTTTTTTTTTTTTTTTTTTTAATGGGGTTTTACTCTTGTTGCCCAGGCTAGAGTGCAATGGAGCAATCTTGGCTCACTGCAACCTCCAACTCCCAGGTTCAAGCGATTCTCCCACCTCAGCCTCCCAAGTAGCTGGGATTACAGGCATGTGCCACCATGCCTGGTTAATTTTTGCATTTTTAGTAGAGATGGGGTTTCACTGTGTTGGTCAGGCTGGTCTTGAACTTCTGACCTCAGGTGATCCACCCACACCAGCCTCCCAAAGTGCCTAACAGTGTCTTTGCCTAACAGTGTCTTTTGAAGAGCAAATGTTCTTATTTTTCACAAAGTCTTTTATTACATTTTTTCTTTCATGTGTTGGGCTTATAGTGTTGCATCCAAGAGAATACTCCCTAACCAGAAGTCATAAAGAACGTCTATATTTTCTTCAAAAAGCTTTATAGTTTTAGGTTTATAGTTAAGTCTATGATCCATTCTGAGTTAATTATTTGTATGTATGGTGCTAAGTTTTGGTTTTGCATATGGATAGCCACTTGTTTCAGGAGCATTTGTTAAAAAGGCAGCCCTTTCTTTATTGAACTGCCTTTGCATCTTTGTCAAAAATAAATTGTCCATGTATGTGGGTCTATTCTTGGACTCTATTCTGTTCTACTGATCTGCTTGTCTTGATGCCAATCACACATTGCCTTGATTACTGTAGCTTTATAATAAGATTTGAAATCAGGCAATGTTGGCCCCAAATTTGTCCTTTTTCAGACTGGTTTTGCCTGTTCTAGGTCCTTTGCATTTTCGTCTGCATTTTAAAACCAATTTGCCATTTTCCCTTAAAAACAAACTGAGATTTTAATTGATATTGTGTTGAATCTATAGAACTATTTTGGGAGAATTGACCTCTTAACAATATTGACTATTTCAACGCAGGGTGTATATATATATATATACACACACACATATATATATATACACATATATATATATATATACATATATATATATACACATATATATATATGTGTGTATATATATATATATATTACTCCATTTAGTTAGATTTTCTTTCACTTATCTAGCAATGTTTTATAGTTTTCAAGTCTTGCACATCTTTTGTCGGCTTTAATTCTAAGTATTTATCGCTAAGTATTTCTCAGGTGTTTTAAAATTCCTGAGTGCTATTATAAATGACATTGCTTATGAAATTTTGATTCTTTATTATTTGTTGCTAATACATAAAAATACAATTGATTTTTGTATATTGATCTTATAACCAACAACCTTTTTTTTTTTTTTTTGAGACGCAGTCTTTCTCCAGTCACCAGGCTGGAGTGCAGTGGCATGATCTCGGCTCACTGCAGCCTCCACCTCCTGGGTTCAAGTGATTCTCGTGCCTCAGCCTCCCGAGTAGCTGGGACTACAGGCGCGTGCCACTGTGCCCAGCTAATTTTTGTATTTTTAGTAGAGACAGGGTTTCACCATGTTGGCCAGGATGGTCTTGATCTCTTGACCTCGTAATCTTCCCGCCTTGACCTCCCAAAGTGCTGAGATTACAGGTGTGAGCCAACAAGCCCAGCCATAACCTACAAACTTGATAAATTCACGTATTAGTTCTAGTAGCTTCTTAATAGAGTCCATCAGATTTTCTATAAAGACATTCATGTTATCTGAGAATAAAGATAATTTTACTTTTTCGTGTCAAGTATAAATGCCTTTTATTTACTTTTCTTGCTGATTGTACTGTCCAGAACTTCTAGTAGAATATTGAATAGAAGTGGTAACAGTGGACACTCTTGTGTTATTGCAGGTCTTAGTGTCATAGTCCATTTTGTGCTAACAGAATATCAGACTGGATAATTTATAATGAACAGAAATGTGTTGGCTGAAGGTTCGAGAGGCTGGGAAGTCTAAGATTGAAGGGCTGGCATATCATAAGGACCTTTCTGGTGAGTCATCTCATGGCAGAAGGGCAAAGAGAGGGCAAGAAAGAGCAAGAGATCAAACTTGCCAGCTCAAGTCTTTTTATAAATGGCATTAATCCATTCATGAGGGTGGAGCCTGCATGACCTAAATACTTCCCATTAGGCTGCACATTCCAACACTATTGCATTGGTAATATGGTTTGGCTGTATGTCCCCACACAAATCTCATGTTGAGTTATGATCTTCAGTGGTGGAGGAAGGGCCTGTTGGGAGGTGATTGGATCATGGAGGCAGATCTCCCCCTTGCTGTTCTCATGATACTGAGTTATGAGATCTGGTTGTTTAAAAGTGTGTAGCACTTCCTCCTTCACTCTCTTTCCTGCCAGTTATGAGAAGATGTGCTGGCCTCCGCTTCTCCTTCTGCCATGATTATAAGTTTCCTGAGGCCTCCCCAGCCATGCCTCCTTCACAGCCTGTGGTACTGTGAGTCAATTAAACCTGTTTTCTTTATAACTTACCCAGTCTCAGATAGTTCTTTATACTGGAGTGAAAATGGACTAATGTGATTGGGGATTAAGTTTCCAACAGATGCTTTTGTGAAGGTGGAGGCATGTTCAAACCATAGCAAGTTGAAATCATCCAGTCTTTTGCCATTAAATATGATGCTACCTATATATTTTTCATAGTTGCTCTTTATTAAATGAAAAAAGTTTCCTTTAATTCTCATTTTGTTGAGAGTTTTTATGAGGAATGGATTTTGGATTTTATCAAATGACTTTACTGCATCTACTGAAATCATGTATGTGTGTGTGTCTGTGTGTGTCCATGCATGCATGCGTGTGTGTGTTTGTATTAATTTGTTAGTATGTTGAGTTACATTGATGTTTTTGAATGTTAAAACAACTTTATATTCCTGGATAAGCCCAACTTTGCTGTGACGTATTATCCTTATTGGTCAGTAGTTTTATTTTTTTTCTAATATCTTTGTCTGGTTTTGGTATCAAAGCCGTGCTGGCATCATAGAATAAATTGGGGACAGCTATCTCCTCTCCTACTTCCTGGAAGAGTTTGTGTAAAACTAATATTATTTCTCCCCTAAACGTTTGTTAGAATTCACCAGTAATCACATGTTTTCATACACAAATTAAAAATAAACAAATATAAGAAGCACATTAAAGCCTTTTAGTGATTTGATGTCTAAATATTGCTGTAACTTTTCTAATGTCTGTCCTTTGGGATTATTAGTTTTCAATGTGTTCAACTAGGCTGAAAGAAAATTTTCCTTATACAGTTTTTAAAAGCCTTATTGAGGTAAAATATATATAGCATAAAATTTATTGATTTAATATATAAAATTCAGTGTTTTATAGTATATTCATGGATTTTTATGGTCATCTCCATAATTGAATTTTTAAACATTTTCATCACCTTCAGAAGAAACTTTTTTTTTTTCTTTTTTTCTTTTTTATTATACTTTAAGTTCTAGGGTACATGTGCATAACGTGCAGGTTTGTTACATATGTATACTTGTGCCATGTTGGTGTGCTGCACCCATCAACTCGTCAGCACCCATCAATTCATCATTTATATCATGTATAACTCCCCAATGCAATCCCTCCCCCCTCCCCCCTCCCCATGATAGGCCCCAGTGTGTGATGTTCCCCTTCCCGAGTCCAAGTGATCTCATTGTTCAGTTCCCACCTATGAGTGAGAACATGCGGTGTTTGGTTTTCTCTTCTTGTGATAGTTTGCTAAGAATGATGGTTTCCAGCTGCATCCATGTCCCTACAAAGGACGCAAACTCATCCTTTTTTATGGCTGCATAGTATTCCATGGTGTATATGTGCCACATTTTCTTAATCCAGTCTGTCACAGATGGACATTTGGGTTGATTCCAAGTCTTTGCTATTGTGAATAGTGCTGCAATAAACATATGTGTGCATGTGTCTTTGTAGTAGAATAATTTATAATCCTTTGGGTATATACCCAGTAGTGGGATGGCTGGGTCATATGGTACATCTAGTTCTAGATCCTTGAGGAATTGCCATACTGTTTTCCATAATGGTTGAACTAGTTTACAATCCCACCAACAGTGTAAAAGTGTTCCTATTTCTCCACATCCTCTCCAACAACTGTTGTTTCCTGATTTTTTAATGATTGCCGTTCTAACTGGTGTGAGATGGTATCTCATTGTGGTTTTGATTTGCACAGAAGAAACTCTTTACCTTTTATCAGTCATTCCTCATGAACTTCTCCCCAATACTGACCACCACTAATCTATTTTTTGTTTCTATATGTTTGCCTGTTCTGGATATTTCATATAAACAAATTTTGTATTACGTGGTCTTTTGTGATGGACATCTTTCACTTAGCATAATGTTTTCAAAGCTCATCCACATTATAGGTTATATTAGTACTCCATTCTTATAATTGTCTAATAGTATTCCATTGTAAGGATCTCATACATTTTAAGAAAGACACTTTCAACTTGTATTAGATATGCTATAGGAAAAACTAAACTTTTAGTTAAACAATTAGCTATTTTCAGTCAAGATTAAATTACACCTAATCACATTAATAATGGTGAATAACATCTATTCTTTTTTAATTTTTTTCAACTTTTATTTTAGATTCAGGAGGTACTTGTGTAGATTTATTATTTGGTTATATTGCATGATGCTGAGGTTTGGGGTACAAATGATCCCATCACTCAGGTACTGAGAATAGTAACCAATAGTTTTTCAACCTTTCTGCTCTCCCTAACCCCTCTAGTAGTCCCCAGTCTATTGTTGTCATCTTTCTGTCCATGAGTACCCAATATTTGTCTCCCACTTAGAAGTGAGAACATGCAATATTTAGTTTTCTGTTCCTGTGTTAATTCACAGCTGCATCTATGTTGTTTCAACGGACGTGATTTTGTTCCTTTTTTTATGGCTGCATAGTATTCCATGGTGTATCTGTACCACATTTTCTTTATCCAGTCCAATGTAGATGAGCACCTAGGTTGATTCCATGTGTTTGCTATTGTGAATTGTGCTGCTGTGAACATGCAAATACATGTGTCTTTTTGGTAGAGTGATTTGTTTTCTCTGGATATATACCCAGTAATGAGATTGCTGGATTGAATGGTAGTTCTGTTTTAAGTTCTTTGAGAAATAACAAATAGCTTTCCATAGTGGCTAAACTAATTTGCATTCTCACCAACAGTGTACAGGCATTCCTTTTTTAAATAATACCTATTCTGACTGGTGTGAGATGGCAACTCATTGTGGTTTTATTTGCATTTCTCTGATGATTAGTTATGTGGAACACTCTTAAATGTTGGCTGCCTGTATATCTTCTTTTGAGAAGTATCTGTTTGTGTTTTTTTCTCATTTTTTAAATGAGGTTACTTAGTTTTTGCTTGTTCGGTTGTTTAAGTTCCTTATAGATTCTGGATATTAAGCCTTTGTTGGATGAGTAGTTTGTGATATTTTCTCCCATTCTCTAGATCATCTGTGTACTCTGTTGATAGTTTCTTTTGCTGTGCAGAAGCCACTTAGTTTAATTAGATCCCACTTATCAATTTTTGTTTTTGTTGCAGTTGCTTTTCAGGGCTTAATTATAAATTATTTCCAAAGGCTGATGTCCAGAATGGTGTTTCCTAGGTTTTCTTCTAGGATTCTTATAGATTGAGTTAATTTTTTCATATGGTGAAAGGTAGGGGTCCAGTTTCATTCTTCTGCTTATGACCAGCCAGCTATGCCAACACTGTTTATTTAATAAGGAGTCCTTTACCCATTGCTTTTTTTTTTTTTTTTTTGTCAACTTTGTCAAAGATCAGATGGCTGTAGGTGTGCAGCTTTGTTTCTGGGTTCTCTATGCTGTTCCATTGGTCTGTGTCTGTTTTTATACCAGTACTATGAGTGGTACAGTTTTGGTTACTATAGCCTTACAGTATGGTTTGAAGTCAGGTAATGTGATACCATTGGCTTTGTTCTTTTTCCTTAGGATTGCCTTGGACTTCAGGTGTTTTTAGGTTCCATATGAATTTTAGTATAGTTTTTTTCTAGTTTTGTGAAAAATGACATTGGTAGTTTGATAGGAATAGCATTGAATCTATAGATTGCTTTGGGCAATATGGCCATTTTTATAATATTGATTATTCCAATTCATGAACATGGAATGTTTTCTATTTGTCTGTGTAATCTGTGATTTCTTTTAGCAGTGTTTTGTAGTTCTCCTTGTAGAGATCTTTCACCTCCTTGGTCAGATATATTCCCAGGTATTTCAGTTTCTTTTCTTTTCTTTTCTTTTTCTTTTTTTTTGAGATGGAGTCTTGCTCTGTTGCCCAGGCTGGAGTGCAGTGGTGTGATCTGGGCTCACTGCAAGCTCCGCCTCCCGGGTTCACGCCATTCTCCTGCCTCAGCCTCCCGCATAGCTAGGACTACAGGCGCCTGCCACCATGCCTGGCTAATTTTTTTGTATTTTTAGTAGAGATGGGGTTTCACCGTGTTGGCCAGGATGGTCTCGATCTCCTGACCTCGTGATCCACCTGCCTCAGCCTCCCAAAGTGCTGGGATTACAGGCGTGAGCCACTGCACCTGGCTGGTATTTCACTTTTTGTGTGTGGCTATTATAAAGGGATTGTGTTCTTGATTTGGCTCTTAGATTGAACATTATTGGTGTATAGAAATACTACTGATTTTTGTACATTGATTTTGTATCCTGAAACATTGCTGAAGTCATTTATCCATTCTAGGGGCCTTTTGGTGGAGTCTTTAGGGTTTTCTATGTATAGAATCATATCATCCATAAACAGAGATAGTTTGACTTCTTTTTTTTCCCTATTTGGATGACTTTTATTTATTTCTCTTGCATGATTGCTGTGGGTAACACTTCTAGTACTATGAAGAATGTGTGCTGAGAGTAGGCATCCTTGTCTTGTTCCAGTTCTCAAGGGGAATGTTTCTAGTTTTTGCCCTTTCAGTATGATGTTGGCTGTGGGTTTATCATAGATAGCTCTCATTATTTTGAGGTATGTTCCTCTGATGTCTACTTTCTTGGGGGTTTCTATCATGAAGGGATGTAAGATTTTATCAAAAGCTTTTTCTGCATCTGTTGAAATGATCATATGTTTTTTGTTTGTATGTATGTATGTGTTTCAACAGAAAGTCTCACTCTGTTGCCCAGGCTGGAGTGAAGTGGTATGATCATGGCCTACTGCAGCCTTGACCTACTGGGCTTAAGCGATTCTCCTACTTCAGCCCCACTGAGTAGCTGCAACTACAGGCACGTGCCACCATGCCTAGCTAATTTTTTTTTTTGGTAGAGAGGATCTCACTATGTTTTCCAGGCTGGTCTCAAACTCTTGGTCTCAGGTGATCCTCCTCCCTTGGCTGCTTAAAATACTGGAATTATTTTATAGGTGTGAACCACCATGCCTGGCCAATTGTTTTTAATTCTGCTTGTGTGGTGAATCACACCTATTGATTTGTTTATGTCGAACCAACCTTTCATCCTAGGAATCAAGCCTATATGCCTATGTGATCATGGTGAATTAGCTTACTGATGTGCTGCTGGATTCAGTTTGCTAGTATTTTGTTGAGGATTTTTGCATCTGGGTTTATTATGGATATTGGCCTGTAGTCTTTTTCGGTTGTGTCTTTGCCAAGTTTTAGTATCAGGTGATGCTGGCTCCATAGAATTAGTTAGGGAGGAGTCCATCCTCCTCGATTTTTTGGAATAGTTTCACTAGAATTGGTACCAGTTCTTCTTCGTATGTCTGGTAGAATTTGGCTGTTAATCTATCTGGTCTGGGACTTCTTTGTTTTTTGGTAGGTGCTTTATTACTAATTAAATTTCTGAACTTGCTGTTGGTCTGTTCAGGGTTTCAATTTCTTGCTGATTCAATTTTGGGAGATTGTATGATTCCAGGAATTTATCCATTTCCTCTAGGTTTTGTAGTTTGTGGCATAGAAGCACTCATAATAGTCTCTGAGGATCTTCTGTATTTCTGAGATTGGTTGTCACATCTGTCATTTCTGATTTTGCTTATTTGGATCTTCTCTCTTTTATCTTTGTTAATCTACCTAGTAGTCTGTTGATCTTCTTGATCCTTTTAAAGAACAAACTTTTGTTTCTGTTGATTCTTTGTATGGATTTAGTTCAATTCTGCTCTAATTTAGTTATTTCTTTTCTTCTGCTAGCTTTGGAGTTCTTGTTTTTCTAGTTCCTTTAGGTGGAATGTTAAATTGTTAATTTAAGATCTTTCTAATTTTTTTGTGGTAGCTATTTAGTGCTATAAACTTTCCTCTTAATATTGCTTTTGATACAACTCAGGGATTTTGGTATGTTGTGTCTTTGTTTTCATTTTTTATTTCAAAGAATTTAAAAAATTCTGGCTTAATTTTGTTGTTCACCCAGAAGTCACTTAGGAGAAAATTGTTTAATTTTCGTGTATTGTGTGGTTTTGAGAGATCTTCTTGGTATTCATTTCTATTTTTATTCCACTGTGGTCCAAGAGTAAGGTTGGTAGGATTTTGACTTTTTTGAATTTATTGAGACTTGCTTTATGGCCTAGAATGTGGTTGATCTTGCAGTATGTTATGTGCGCAGAAGAGAAGAGTGCATATTCTGTGGTTGATAAGCGGAGTAATTTGTAGATGTCTATTAGGTGTAATTGGTCAAGTGTCATGTTTAAGTCCAGATTGTTTGTTATATTTGTGCCTCAGTGATCTAATAGTGACAGGGTGGTGTTGAAGTCCTTCACTATAATTGTGCAGCTAAGTCTTTTTGTAGGTCTATTTGTTAGTCTATTCTCTTGTTGCTATTAAGAAATACCTGAAACTGGGTAATTTATAAAGGAAAGAGGCTTAGTTGGCTCACAGTTCCATAGATTGAACAGGAAGTGTGGTTGGGGCGGCCTCAGGAAACTTTCAATCATGGCAGAAGGGGAAGCAGGCATGTCCTACATGGCTGGAGCAGGAGGAAGAGAAACAAAAGGGGAGGTGCTACACTTTTTTTTTCTTTTTTTTTGAGATGGAGTTTTGCTCTTTTGCCCAGGCTGGAGTGCAGTGGCGTGATCTCAGCTCATTGTGACCTCCACCTTCTGGTTTCAAGTGATTCTCCTGCCTCAGCTTCCTGAGTAGCTGGGATTACAGGCATTTGCCACCATGCCTGGCTAATTTTTGTGTTTTTTAGTAAAGACAGGGTTTCACCATGTTGGCCAGGCTAGTCTCGAACTCCTGACCTCATGATCTGCCTGCCTCAGCCTCCCCAAATTCTGGGATTACAGACATGAGTCTCCACACCCGACCACTACACACTTTTAAACAGCCAGATTTCATGAGAACTCACCCACTGTCACAAGAACAGCAGGGGGGAAATCTACCCCCATGATCCAATCATCTCTCACCAGGCCCTTCCTCCAAAATTGGGGATTACAATTCAAATTGAGATTTGGGCAGGGACACAAATCCAAATCATATCGTTTTGCCCACAACCCCTCCCAAATTTCATATCCTTCTCACATTGCAAAATATAGGCATCTCTTCTTAACAGTCTCCCAAGTCTTAACTCATTTCAGCATTAATTGAAAAGTCCACAGTCCAAAGTCTCATTTGAGACAAGGCAAGTCTCTTCTGCCTATAAGCCTGTAAAATCAAAAACAAGTTAGTTACCTACAGGATACAATGGAGGTACAGACATTGGGTAAATACACCCATTCCAAAAGGGAAAAATCAGCCAAAAGACAGGGGCTGCAGGTCCTATGCAAATCCAAAACCCAGAAGGGCAGTCATTAAATCTTAAAGCTCCAAAATAATCTCCTTTGACACCGTGTCTCACATTCAGGGCACACTGATGCAAGGGTTGGGCTCCCTAGGCCTTGAGGAGCTCCACTGCTTAGCTCTGCAGGGCTCAGCTCCCATGGCTACTCTCAAGGGCTGGTGATGAGTGCCTGCAGCTTTCCCAAGTGCACTGAACAAGCTGTCAGTGCATCTACCATTCTGGGGTCTGAAGAACAGTGGCCCTCTTTTCACAGTTCCACTAGGAAGTGCCCTAGTGGGGACTCTGTGTGTGGGATCCAACCCCACATTTCCCCTCCACACTGTCCTAGTAGAGGTTCTCCATGAGGGCTTCACCCCTGCAGCAGACTTCTGCTTGGACATCCAGGCATTTCCATACATCCTCTGAAATCTAGCTCAAGGCTTCCAAGCCTCAGATCTTGCCCTCTGAGCATCTGGAGGTTTGACACCATATGAAAACTGCCAAGTTTTTATGGCTTGCACCCTCTGGAGTAGGAGTCTGAGACCTATGTGGGGCTCTTTTAGCCATGGCTAGAACTGGAGGGGCTGGGATGCAGAGAGTAGGTTGCACAGGGCATTGGGGTCTGGGCCTGTCCCACGAAACCGTTCTTCCCTCCTAGGCCTTGGGGCCTATGAGGGGAGGGGCTGCCACAAAGGTCTCTCAAATGTCTTTGAGGCATTTTTCCCATTGTCTGCTATTAACATTTAGTTTCTTTTTACTTATGCAAATTTCTGTAGCTGGCTCGAATTCTTCCCATCAAAATGGGTTTTCTTTTCTACCATATGGCCAGGCTGCAAAATTTCAAAACTTTTATGCCTCCCTTTTAAATATAAGTTCAAGTTTTACATCATTTTTTTGCTCATGAGTGTGCATAGACTACTAGAAGCAGCCAGACTACATCTTGAATGCTTTGCTGCTTAGAAACTTCTTCCACTGGATACCCTAAATCATCACTTTCAAGTTTAAAGTTCCACAGATCCCTGGGGCAGTTGCCCAATGCCTCCAACCTCTTTGCTAAAGCGTAGAAAAGCGACCTTTTCTCTAGTTCCCAGTAAGTTCCTCATCTCCATCTGAGACCATCTCAGCCTGGACTTCATTGTGCATATCACTATCAGTATTTTGGTCACAACATTTTAACAAGGCTCTAGGAAGTTTCAAACTTTCCCTCATCTTCCTGTCTGCTTCTGTGCCCTTCAAACTGTTCCAACCTCTGCCCATTACCCAGTTCCAAAGTCACTTCCACATTTTCAGGTATCTTTATAGCAGTACCCTGCTCCTGGTTCCAATTTTTTGTATTAGTCCGTTTTCACACTGCTATAAAGAAATACCCAAAATTGGGTAATTTATAAATAAAAGAGGTTTAGTTGGCTCATGGTTCTGTAGGCTGTACAGTAAGTATGGCTGGGAAGCCTTAGGAAACTTACAATCATGGCAGAAGTGGAAGTAGGCATGTCTTACATGGCTGGAGCCTGGGATAGAGAGAGGAGGGGTAGGTACTACACACTTAACTCAATCTCATGAGAACTCACTCAGTGTCATGAGAACAGAAAAGGAGAAATCCACTTCCATGATCCAGTCACCTCTCACCAGGCTCCTCCTCCAACATTGGGGATTAGAATTCCACATGAGATTTGGGTTGGGACACAAATCCAAACCATATCACCAACTCTTTACTTTGAGCCTATGAGTGTTATTATGTGTGAGATGGGTGTCTTGAAG
Source organism: Rhinopithecus roxellana (assembly GCF_007565055.1). Lineage (NCBI taxonomy): Eukaryota > Metazoa > Chordata > Mammalia > Primates > Cercopithecidae > Rhinopithecus > Rhinopithecus roxellana. The sequence goes on from NC_044559.1 coordinate 74,136,667, forward strand.
ACAACAGATAGATGGGTCTCATTTTTTAAAAAAATCAAATTACCACTCTGTGTCTTTTAAGTGGGGCATTTAGACTATTTATATTCAAGGTTAATATTGATATGTGAGGTGTTGATCCTATCATGACATTGTTAGCTAGTTGCTTTGTAGTTTCTATTGTGTGGTTGCTTTGTAGGATCTATGGGTTATATACTTAAGTGTGTTTTTGTGGTAGTGGGTATCATGTTTTCATTTCCATGTTTAGAACTTCCTTACTTTTAAAAATACATAGTAAAACTGGAATGAACTTAGGGTTGACCTCAGAACTAATTCTTTTCATGTTGCAGTAAACTGCCTTACTAAGATTGTTTTCCTGGGAAGTGATCTTTACCAAAAGGTTTAAAAATGTCTCATGGAAGTCTTTAAAGGAGATTATATGTTTATCTATTTGGGGAAATTAAGATAGTATATCTTTGTGAGTCTTAACTGTATAGCATTCTGTGACATTTACAGTGGTGATGGAATGGTGTGTGTGTATGCTTGTGTGTTCTTGATTTTCTTAAATGAGATGAAATCTTGTAAGAAAGATACTTCCTACTCTCTAAAACTAGGGTCCTGAACTAGACAATTTCTGAGATTTCTTCAAGCCCAAATATCTGATGATGGACATGATTATTTTTGTTTTTGAGAACAGATTGTGAGGTAGATGGGGGAATTTCAAACATTTCCACCAGCAGATGGCACTCTAGCATTTCTACAACAGGCAACCCTTAGCTATTACCGAAGCAGAACCTAGTCAAAACTGGACGTATAAAAAGAAAAACAGTATGAAATATTTTAGTAATTATTGTGATGCAAAATTATACATGTATCAGGTAATAAGCTTCTATATATACAAATTGATTTTTTTTTCAGATGGAGTCTTGCTCTGTTGCCAGACTGGAGTGCAGTAGTGTGATCTCAGCTCACTGCAACCTCCGCCTCCCAGGTTCAAGTGATTCCCCTGCCTCAGCCTCCATAGTTGGGACTACAGGTACGCTCCACCACACCTGGCTAATTTTTTGTATTTTTAGTAGAGACAGGGTTTCACCATGTTGGCCAGGATGGTCTCAATCTCCTGACCTCAGGTGACCCACTTGCTTTGGCCTCCCAAAGTGCTGGGATTACAGGCGTGAGCCACCACGCACGGCCACAAATTGATTTTAAGTCATAATCCCTTTTTGTGCTCCACAGCACCTTTCACCACATTTTTATTATAGCGCTTATCAAATGGATTTGTTAGCCTGTTCGTTTTTCCAGGTAGATTGTGAGGTTTCCAAGGGCAAGGATATTCTTATTCCTCTTTAGATCTCAAGGTGGCAGGAGGACACAATACCTGGTCCGTTGTCAGACCTCAATAAATATTTCTTGTTTTTTCCCCCCCAAAATTGGTTAAGTATTGCTTTGAATGCAGGAGACTGTTTATGAACATTGGTCCATGAAAAGTCTTTTTGTTTGATTTTCTTTTTCTTTTGACACCTATCTTATAGGCATCAACTCTCATGTGTTTGATGTATGTCCTTTGATGTTTTCATATCCTTGTAAAATATATTGTTTAATGTATGTGTTTAATTTGCACTAACATTATTGTGCTATAGGTATCATTCTGGTTTTGTGTGTTTCTCACCTATTATTGTATTTAAAACCTATCTATTTTGTGTACATATCTATGTGTGCACATTTCGTTCATTGCTTCTAACAGTTGTCCTCATTTTACCTATTTCCTTTATGATGGACATCTAGGTGTCTCCAGTTCCTCACTATTACACTCAACGCTTTACTGACCATCTTCATTCAAATCTTTTAATGAGCCTTTTTGCAAATTTTACTGCTGGAGTTTATGCCCAGTGGTGGGATTACTGGCTCTTGGGGAATATACATATTTAATTTAACTAAGTATTGCCAGATCAGTCTCCAGAGTGGCCCAGTTAGTTTATACTTCTATCAGCATGCAAGAAGGTTCCCATTTTTCTGTATTCACAAGTAGTGTTATTCAGTATTTCAAATTTCCTAATCAAATGGTATAAAGTGAAAATATTTATTGAATGAAAGAATGATCAGTTTAAAAATCTGTTAAAGCTAGTAGGATGTATGGTATTTACTTGCATAATTTTCCCCCTTAGGGGATGGTCCCTTTCTATCTGAACTTTCACTTTCTAAATTTGGTGTAGAATAGATTCCAATATTTTTTTTGAGATATCCCTTAGAATCTGACCTATTTCTCCTCATTATCTGAAACCTAGGAATCAAATAGATTAAATAATGTGGGATCCTTTGTCATCTAAATTTGCTCTCTGAAATTAGAAACCAAATAGAATTGTTTAGTGAGGGATCCGGAATATTCTCAAGCCCTACTCCAAATAAATTATTAAAAAGCTCCTCAGATGATTTTAATGTGCAGCCAGGGGTGAGAATCTCTGACCTAGGCTTGCACATTATTTTCATTTCTACTTGAAAGGGGAAAAGACTGTTTTTAGGTATTTGCACACAGGAAATACTATTTTATTGTGTTGTCCAGGCTTCAGAAAATCAAAAGAATAATTGAAAATTTAAGTGTCTGATCAAAATTAAATATACTTCCCAACGGTCATCAGCATGTCAATATCTCTAGATAATGAAAAGGATTAGAAGAATTAGAAAATTTGGTGACAGTTAAGGCTGATAAGGTTTAACATAACGAGCGTCGAATTAAGGAAGGTCTTGGATCTGCTTATGTGGGGACAAAACTACTCCAAAGAATTAGGGGTCTAGATGTTAATTCAAGCAGAAGTAAAATATTCAGTTGAGTAAGTATGTACTAGTAAAGTCTATCAGCTGATTTTGATTGTTGAGTAGTGGAATGAACCAGTGGTAAGCCTTCTGTTATAAACATTTGCTTAACTCTCCTTAAAATGAACTAAACATATTAGCGTATTTAAAAAGGTCAAAGTCTCATGCCTATAATCACAGCATTTGGGAGGCTAAGGTGGTAGGATTGCTCTAGCCCAAGAGTTTGAGACCAGCCTGGGCAACATGGTGACAGCCTGCTTCTACAAAAAACAAAAAAAAGTATCCAGGCATAGTCACACCTGTGATCTCAGCTACACAGAGCTGCTGAAGTGAGAGGATTGCTTGAGTCCAGGAGGTAGAGGCTGCAGTGAGCTATGATCACACCACTGCGCTCCAGCCTGGGTGACAGAGTGAGACCGTGTCTCAAATAATAATAATAATAATAGTAATAATAATAAAAGAAATAAAAATAGAAAGGTCAAAGTATGCCATTAGCCTAGAGGACAAAAGAAAATACAGTCATAGCTAGTCACTTTTTTGGAGTTGACAAACACAATTGTATTACAGGCAAATGTTTTATTACAGGTCCATTAATCTCAATGTTGAGATTAATATTTTATTTTATTTTATTTTTGAGACAGAGTCTCACTCTGTTTCCCAAGCTGGAGTGCAGTGGGGCAATCTCTACTCACTGCAACCTCCGCCTCCCAGGTTCAAGCAATTCTCCTGGCTCAACCTCCTGAGTAGTTGGGATTACAGGTGCTCGCCACCACGCCCAGCTAATTTTTGTATTTTTAGTAGAGATGGGGTTTCGCCTTGTTGGCCAGGCTGATCTCGAACTCCCAGCCTCAGGTGATCTGCCTGCCTCAGCCTCCCAAAATGCTGGGATTACAAGGAGATTAATATTTTAATGTATTGAGATAAACATACATGATTTATAGACATTACTTTCTTAGAAATTATCTTTAAGATTAATATGTAATAACTGTCTAAGAAAACAGTACATATAAAAACAACTTATACATATATATATAGTTAATGAAGCTACAGAACATGTGAAAGGCAATCTGATTTTTTACCCCTAGGATGTTAAAAGTTCTCGCTATTTTCAATAAGAAACACACTCGAAGTGTAGTCAGTAGAGCTGGCATTAGTTTCAAGTTCTTCAAGAAACAGCTTGAAAATTTTAATGCTCTAATTTTTTTTTTTTTTTTTTTTGAGACAGAGTCTTGCTCTGTCGCCCAGGCTGGAGTGCAGTGGCACAATCACAGCTCACTGCAACCTCCGCCTCCCAGGTTCAAGCAATTCTCCTGCCTCAGCCTCCAGAGTAACTGGGACTACAGGCATGTGCCCCCTTGCCCAGCTAATTAGTAGGAATGGGGTTTCGTTATGTTAGCCAGGATGGTCTCAATCCCCTGACCTCGTGATCCGCCCACCTCGGCCTCCCAAAGTGCTGGGCTTATAGGCGTGAGCCACTGTGCCCGGATGTAACTCTAATTTTCTACCCAGATTATGAAGGTAAAGTCTGTGCTTTTTTATGCTATGAGCATAAAATTAAATAGTATATGTGTTAATTATATTTCAAAACCTTAGGTTGTGGGTGTATAATTTCCTTGTAACCCATCTATACAAATTACACTCATTGCCACAGTGAAACCCAACCAGGAGAAGGAAAATGACTTGTAGTGAGTAGCAACTATGTGCCAGGTACTAAAGATATGACCTTATTTAATTCTCACAACACATTTGGAGGGAAGTAATCTTATGCCTGTTTTATAGATGGGGAAATTGGGACTCAGCAAGGATAAATAACTTATTCAACAAAGATCACATTAGCAGATATTAAATGGAGAATTAGATTTTAATCAGTCTATCAGACTCTGAAGTCCATGCTTTTTTCAGTATCACATGATGCTTTTCAGAACTTACCTGAACGTATAAATGGCAAAATTGGCAGGGATGGTGAAAGATAGCTTCTTCAATGGGTGTGACAAAGACATGAGTAATTTTAATCTGTTTTTCTGTTAGTTTTCTATCGCTAGCAGTCCCTCAAATAACTGCCATCCCTACCTCCAAACATGCTAAGGGGTTTCAAACTGAACTTATTAGAGTCAATCACATTTATTATGGTTATGATCTTCCCCAAATAAATGTACTGCTGGATGGCAGTAGTAAGGACAAAGACCAGAGTTTTCTTAATATGATGAGGTGGAGCAATCACAGTTATAAATTATGAAGCCATTGAACACATGAAAGGCAATCTGATTTTTTTCCCCAGAGATATTACACATAAAACTTCTCAGGTATTTTCAATAACAAACATCCCCAAAGTGTAGTCAGTAGAGCTGGCAATTATTTTCTCCTTCAACATTCCATATGGAGAAAGTGTCATCTCTTGCTCCTCCTGGCAGGACAAAGACAGTCCTTGATGGTAAAATAACATACTTTGTAACCAGTGTTCTCTTGTACTGTCCTTTGCCTATTCCTGTTTCCCCTTTCCTAGTGGAAAATCAAAGACATATAAAACCTACTCTAATTTCTTCCTTAAGAGATGCTAATCACAGGCAGAAGAGCCTACATGGTTAAAATATGTGGTGTAGACTTGTTTGACCACATTTATTAACACCATATTATATTAGATAGAGTTGACCTTTTGTTTCAGGTTTACCACTAAGTCATTCATGTATAACTTAATTCTTACCATAGTCATCAGTTAAGGGGATGTATTTGTGGCACGTGTGGGAGACAGGAAATAAGAATGAATAAGAAAGTGATAGCACAATTGTATAATTTTTTTTTTTTTGAGATAAGGTCTCGCTCTGTTACCCAGTCTAGAGTGCAGTGGCTTGATCTCATGCCTCGCTGTAGCCTTGAACTCCTGGGCTCTAGTAATCTTCCCACCTCAGTCTCCTGAGCAGGTTGGACTACAGGCATGTGCTACCATACCTGGATATTTTTTTTAAACATTTTGTAGAGACAGAGTCTCACTATGTTGCTCAGGTTAGTCTCAAACTCCTGGGCTCCAGCAATCCTCCCATCTTAGCCTCTCAAAGTGCTGGGATTAGCATGAGCCACTGTGCCTGATTGATTGTATATTTTAGAATTTATAAAGTACTTCCCCGTACATAACCTTATTGATTATTACTTTACTCTTGGATATTATATCAGTTTTACAGATAAGGCAGTTGAGGCTTAGAGCCATTAAAAATTTTATCCAAGTTTACAAAACAAGATCTGGTAAAGTCAGAACTTAAACCTAGGGCCTCCAACTCCTACTCTAAGGTTTTTTTTTTTGTTGTTGTTTTTGTTTTCCCACTATACATTGACAGGTTCTAGAGGGTTATACAATACTTTAGTCACTTGTGGTGACTAAGAATACAAACCTAGGGTTTAGAGTCAGATGGCCCTGGGTTTAATTCTGTGTTGGTGCTTATTAACTGTGTACCATGAGAAAGTTAATATCCGAGTCTCAATTTTTTCATATGTAAACTAGGTATAAGAAGTTTATAAAAAACTCTTCTTAGGGTTTTTTTGAGAGTACCATGCTTGAACCATCAGGTCTCAATAAATATTAGTCATCATAGTTGGGTATACAGGCAGTAAGTGAGGACACAGTGGACTGGCTGTTATGTCTTCATGCTTCCCAGTCCTAGTTACAACATTTTAAAAAATTAGTGTAAAACATTTTAAAAAATTTCTATTAGACAGCTAGGCATAATTATTGCAGAAGGGGAAAGTGGGAATAGTGAAAACTAAGCTTTGAATGTTTAGTAGAAGGAAAGGGCGGGCAGCATATAGAGTTAATGAGTTTGTGACAGGCTGAAAGTGAGAAAAAGGCATAGGAAAAGTCAAAAGAAGTAATTGTAGGCTGGGCACGGTGGCTCACACCTGTAATCCCAGCACTTTGGGAGGCTGAGGTGGGCGTATCACGAGGTCAGGAGATCGAGACCATCCTGGCTAACACGGTGAAACCCTGTCTCCACTAAAAAATACACAAAAAATTGCCAGGCATGGTAGCAAGCACCTGTAGTCCCAGCTACTTGGGAGGCTAAGGCAGGAGAATGGTGTGAACCTGGGAGGTGGAGCTTGCGGTGAGCCGAGATTGCGCCACTGCACTCCAGCCTGGGCGACAGAGCAAGACTCTGTCTCAAGAAAAAAAAAAAGTAATCATTGTAGTCAAGATGACCATTAGCTGTACATCTTGCAATACTATATGCTACAAAGTAGAATTTGGACATAAACACAGAATAATATCTCAGTAGTCCCGTTCACCAGTCCTAGTACCCATGTTGGTCACTGGTATATATTTCCACTTGTCTGAGATGAAATGATACTAATACAGGGATTTTTCTTTTTCTTTTCTCTTTTTCTTTTTTTGAGATGGAGTTTTGCTCTTGTCGCCCAGACTGGAGTGCAATGGCATATTTCAGCTCACTGTAACCTCCACCTCCTCAGTTCAAGTGATTTTCCTTCCTCAGACTCCCGAGTAGCTGGCATTACAGGCACCCACCACCATGTCCAGCTAAGTTTTGTATTTTTAGTAGAGACTGGTTTTCACCGTGTTGGCCAGGCTGGTCTTGAACTCCTGACCTCAGGTGATCCACCCATCTCGACCTCTGAAAGTGCTGGAATTACAGGCGTGAGCCACTGCACCTGGTCAGGATTTTTCATAAAGCTAAATTTACTCAGTTTAAACATCTGCTCTTTATTTTGACATGTCATTTTAGCTTTTGTTCATATGTTAAAATTTTCTTTTCTTTTGGAAAGTAATAGAGATAAGTAGTTGACAGTTTTTATTAAGGTCCTTACTAGACAAAATAAAAAGCTGACAAACAGGCTGGGCGTGGTGGCTCACGCCTGTAATCTCAGCACTTTGGGAGGCTGAGGTGGGTGGATTGCCTGAGCTCAAGAGTTTGAGACCAGCCTAGGCAACATGGTAAAGCCTGGTCTCTACTAAACTACAAAAAATTAGCTGGGCGTGGTGGTGTGTACCTGTAGTCCCAGCTGCGTGGGAGGCTGAGGCAGGAGAATTGCTTGAACCCGGGAGGCAGAGGTTGCAGTCAGCTGAGATTGCACCACTACACTCCAGCCTGGGGGATAGAGCAAGACTCTGTCTCAAAAAACAAAACAAAACAAAACAAAATCTTGACAAACATATGTCCACTCCTCCCCACTAACTAATATTTATTTTGAAATATCAAAGTCTAGAAATCACTGAATAAGTTAATCTTCATGTTTTCTTATAGTTCTGGGAACCTGGGCTCTTAGATATCAAAGCAATTTATCTATGAAGACCATTCAGTAGACACTAAGCAGAGTGTTTCCAAGGAGACATCAATGCATCTAGTTCCTGACAGTTCATATTTTATTTTTTTAATTTTAATTTTACTTTTTATTTTTTTGAGATGGAGTCTTGCTCTTGTCACCCAGGCTGGAGTGCAATGGCTCCACCTTGTTCACTGTAACCTCCTCCTCCCAGGTTCAAGCAATTCTTCTGTCTCAGCCTCCTGAGTAGCTGCGATTACAGGTGCCCACCACCACGCCCAGATAATTTTTGTATTTTTTAGTAGAGATGGGGTTTCACCATGTTGGCCAGGCTGGTCTTGAACTCCTTACCTCAGGTGATCCACCTGCCTTGGCTCCCAAAGTGCTGGGATTACAGATGTGAGCCACTGCGCCTGGCCTAACAGTTCATATTTTATGCAGAGGCCCAATACTTGTCTTTTAGGAAATTACAATCTAAGACAAAACAGAGATGCAGATTGCTGTCACCTAGCACACAGAAGAGAGAATAGAAACATCAATCTAATATACTGATGAATAATGAACTACTTACAGCAAATTATTTAGGTCTAGATGAAAGGTAAGACAAAAACCATGATATAGTGTATGTGTGGCAGCTATTTGCAAAGAGTATCTCTGGAGATCTAAACCCAAACTAAACCAAAGGACCAAACAATCAAATCATCTTAGTGACCAACCAGGGCTAACCCCTTAAATATCAGTGATTTCTTTCCCCTGATGTCCTCTATATAATGACTTAGAATTTCAATGGCTAGACTAGAGAAATGGTTTTCATTGGGAATTAAGAAAACAAGCAGTTTGTTTTGTTGATTTTGATTTTAATACCACATACAGATTCTGATGAAAATATTAAATACTACTTAATTAGGCCAAGAAACCATTACAGAGTAGTTAGGTCAGTAAGCAAAAATGGTGAAAATTCATAATTAAGCGCATTCTCATTATACTCAAGTTCATTCTTGGTCACAAGAATAGATATTTTTGAAAGGAATATTAATTATAGACATCTAGTGGACATATTTATTCAAATTGTCTTCCACTGGTCCCAATTAACATGGCTTCTAAAGGTACATTCACTTGTAAGCCAAGGGTTTTTTAGGCCCTTGGAAAATCTGGCTTATTGTCAAAAATATATAATTTAAAAAATTTTTAATATAGCAAATGAACTAATGACTTTACAAGGGAAGTATTTTTTGAAGGAGATGGCCAGGAAAATGTTAATAACTGGGAAAACAAATTATTGAACAGAGACCCAAACCATAATTTACTGTGACAAATAAAAGTATTTATTTTTCACATTCTTCTGGAGAGGAGCATATTATTTCAGTGTGTTGAGCATGATTGGATTTACCATTAATTTATTTCACAGAATTTATTGAGTGCCTACTAAGTGCTCCGGTCTGGGAACACAAAGACAAAAGTGTTTGCTCGCCAGGCTGTTGCCATCTCTAAGAGGTGCTCAATGCATACTTAAAAATTACAAAAATTTCGACTGAAATTTGTATCACACCACACACCCACACACAGACACACACACACAGTTTAAAGGATCTAAATGTGTTAGAAATGTTCAGGAACTGAAGGAAATTGGCCTTAGGGCTGGAGCCAACATCCAATACTTCACTATGTAACAGCTTGATTTAAAAAATCATCTTTAAATAATATGACTTGCATTTGCTTTCTCCCATATCATTTTATGCAGTCCTATTTCTAAAAGGTCGTCATGGCGCTTCACAGATGGATGCAACATAATCTCGATTTCCTGGATGCTTAGGTTGGTAGAGGCTTTTCAGGGTACTTCAGCTGAAGGTCATCTACTCCAGCTCTTTTCAGATAGTTAATCCTGGTCTGGGTGGAGGTAAGAGGATACAGGTTGCTATTATAGCGTTTGCTGGGCTTTAAGACTAACCCTTGTCCATCCACCCCTGGGGAAAACCCTTGCTCTGCATTTTAGGGTTTTACTTGTTTGATACCAAGGAGAGCCCTGGACGCTTCAGCGTTTGTGCCTGCCCACACTACATAAAGTAGTTCCCTTCATCTGCCAAATAGAAGGTCCATTTTGTTCCAGAAAGAAGCCGAAAGTGGGGCCCAGCAATGTGACTGCAGCAAACTGCGCCTGATCCCTTTCTCGCGCTTCAGGTTAGGACCTAGAATTCAATTTGCAAGCTGTTGTGGGGTGGAAGTTCAATGAGCAGCGGCGGGTCGTGCATCATGCGGCTTCCAGCTGTTATTCCCCATCCAGGGCTATGTGACTCTGGTTTTGACTGGGGGCCGAGATGGAAACCCGAAAGTGTCACTATGGTCCCATCTGACACTGTACAGGCGCACTTCCCTGCAGGAGGGCTAAGTATAGGATTGACCTCCAGGAGGGTCTGGAGAGGGGACTGTACCTGTGCAGCAGAATAGAGTGGCCAAGCAGTGGCACAGTTGGAAGCAGAGCCGCCCTGACTATCCAAGCACAGTCCAGGTAGCTTCGACTTGGCCAAAGCCAGCATATATTGACGCTCCCAAGATCTTTATTCCTCGGTTGCAGGCAAGAGCAGAGCAGAGCCAGGGCGCATGTCCCTTTTGGCCCTCGGATCGGAGAAGCTGCTTGACCAGGTCACTGTGTTTTTCCTTCTTGCCACTCTTTGCCCTATCGAGGTCAGAGGATGCTTCGGTGTGGTTACCCAACGCGTCACAGAGATCAGGGCTCCTGTTCAGGGAATCTACTCCAGGGCTCTATGCTTTGACAGGAATCAACGCCTCAACTTAACCGCCCTTGCTATTGCTGCTTCAACCAGAAAAGGGCCCTGAGCGGATGAAGTGCCTGACGCTGTCAGGACAAACAAACGTGCTGTCGGTGGGAACACTACTCCAGCGCGCTCGGGGTTGGCGCTGGGGCTTTCGGGTCGGAGTCGGAGCTTGACCAGCCCTCCAGAGCCTCGCAGGGAGGGAAGTAAAAAACGAGACGCCTTGCTCTGTACCCGAGACGGTACGATGGCATGGTTTGGATTCCTCCCTCTGCTTTCTGACCCTAGAGGGTTAAATTAGGAGGGTACAACGCCACCCTTTTCTCCTCCTTCCCGCCTGCCCCCCTCCCCTTACCTTTAAAAAGTTAAAAAATGTCTGCAGTAGAAATCTCTTAAAGGGGCGGTGCCGGTGTACGAGTTCTCTTGGCAAGAGTCACTGGGAAGGCTGGCTAGGGGCGTGAGTTCGCTCCACCAGCACCAAAACACTGAAAAAAAAAATAAAATAAAATAAAAAAAAAAAAAAAAACGAGCGAGCGAGAGAAAGAGAGAGAGAGGGAGAGAGCGAGAGAGAGAGTGTGTGTGTGGGGGGGGGGGTGGGAGGAAGGGAAAAAAAGGGGGGAAAAGGCGGACAGACACACACTTTAGATAAGGACAATTAGTCACTAGCGAGACCAAGTAGGAAGAGAGGTTTAAATCAGAGGGATTGAATGAGGGTGCTCTGTGCCTTCCCTGAAGCCATGCCCTCCAGCAACTCCCGCCCCCCCGCGTGCCTAGCCCCGGGGGCTCTCTGCTTGGCTCTGTTGCTCCATCTCTCCCTTTCCTCCCAAGCTGGAGACAGGAGACCCTTGCCTGTAGACAGAGCTGCAGGTTTGAAGGAAAAGACCCTGATTCTACTTGATGTGAGCACCAAGAACCCAGTCAGGACAGTCAATGAGAACTTCCTCTCTCTGCAGCTGGATCCGTCCATCATTCATGATGGCTGGCTCGATTTCCTAAGGTAAGGCAGGGGCTTCGATGGATCATTTAAAAATTTTTAGTAACATCCCCTCAACCCCTTCCTATCCCCCATTCCAAAGGGGAAAGAAGAAAGTAAGCCAAGCAGATCTCTCAAAGAGAAGAAAGGAGGTTTTCTTCCTCCTGGATTGTGTGCTATGAGGCTGTAACTAGTGATTGGGAAAAGCAATGTTTTCTATTAAGATGCACATGTTTGCAATGCAGAAGGCATTTCAGAAACTTATCAGTTATGACTGAAAAAATGTTGTGCTTACATATATCCACAATTAGCCTCCCCGTCTCCTTCTGAAAAAGAAACAAGAGGTTCAGAGCAGTTACAAAAGCGAAGAAAAGATCTCAAACAACAAAGAGCTGAAAAGAATGGGTATGTGTGTGGGTGTGTGTGTGTATGTGCGACAGAGAGGAGTGTGTGTGTGTCTGTGAATGTTCAAGCGGGATTGCACGAAAGTGGAATTTTCCACGGAAAGATCGTTTCGTCAGTTCTCTCCTACTCTCAGACAGAAAACGAATTTAAGCAGAGGCTTGAGTGGTGGGCAAGTTGGATCGGAGTTAAATTTTTTTATTTTATATCCTCCGCTGTCATCTCCAGACTTCAGGACTTTGTAAGGCGCTTTTTATAGACGGAATGCCCCCCTCCCCCCCAGTTCCTCCTTAAATCTCCTGCGGTAACTGCACAGTTTAGCTTTTCTTTAAAGAAAAGAAAAAAAAAATCCTCGCTGGGGTCACAGCGTTATAAGGGAAGCGGTAAGAGACCCAGAAATACTCCAGGGAGGCTTCGGAGATCTGAACCCCGCACCAGCGGATTAACAAACCCGGAGGTTTGTGATTCCCTTTGCTCTAGGGCTTGTAATCTAATTGGGCTCACACTCTCCCCGGGTTGTTGCAGTTTGGCAGTTAGGCAACTACGATCCCTTCCCATCAGGGACAGAGTTGCAGTGTAAAATAAGAAATAAATCCTCTGCAATGTCGAATCCAAGTGTTGAGTTTTTAAAAATTCCCTCCAAGTTGGAGCCTCAGCTCTGGGTTCCCCTCGAAGAGCCTTCAGCGCTCTCAGTCCCACTCTGCCCCGAGGCCACGTCCGTTGTGCATCCTTCGTATTTTTCACTCCTTGCGAAATTCGAGTTTTGCTTCTTGAGGTGCGCCTGCCTCTCAGCTCTTGGGGTTGTCCCCCTGGCCCGGGTCAGGTCTGCGGATGCCGCAGGTAGCGGGAGGCGCCACGTGGAGCGCTCCTTCCACATGGAGGAAGGGTAGCCGGAGAACTGAGAGGCTGTAGCTTCCTTGCGGAGGCCGTTTCGGTTCCTACTGGTGCGGTTGCTGCCAGGGCGGAACAGCCAGCTCCGCGCGGCCCAGCTTCCTCTTCGAAAGCTCCTTCGTGCAGCAGAGTGCGTCTCTGAGCTCGTCCGAATGTAGGGTGCAACGGAGTTTTCCGCAATGTCGCACTTGCATTGAACTCCTTCAGCTGCGCAGACCCCCTTTCTCCTCCAGCTTTCTTTCTTTCTTTTTAAACATCAGCCTGTTCGCCTAATGCTTTCCTGCCTCAGAAAATAGTCTGGAAGGCAGCTTTTCGGGGAAGAAGTCCTGGAGGAGCGCATTCGCATTGGCTGTGCAGGCTTCTGGATGAAAGGTTGTTGGAACTGCCCTTTCCCCAGGACCGGATTCGCGCGGACGTCTCCTTTGCCACAGTAGGCCCACGCGACACCCTGACTGTGCCTGTCCTGGAGCGCGGTCCCAGAGACTTCAGCCAAAGGACCCTTCTGGTTACAAGACCCTGGGGTAGCCACGTCTCTTCTCAAAAAACTCCAAAAGCAGAGTCTGTTTTTTCTTTCTCGTATCCACCTACTTTATGATGCTCTTTAACGTCACCATTTGGATTTGGGTTTTCAGGATCTGAAACAGTAAAGCGTTAAAAAATAATTTACAGACCCGGAACTCAGCAGCTGATCCCCTCAGCATTATCAGTATCTGCATTGCTCCTTCCCTACTCCTTCCCAAAGCAGCAGCCTTTGGCTTTTAAAAACCTATTGATGGAAATCCTGACCTTAAATAGATGTAAATGCTATTGTTTTAATGCTCATTTAGTATCCCCTAACGCGCAGGTTCCACATTTCGGCAAGCTTCATTTTCCCTAGCGGTTCCAAACGGCCCCAAGTGGGAAAGAAGAAAGATGGAGCCTAACTCGGGGGTGGGGTGGGGAGGAGGATGTTACCTTTCCTGAGATCAGGCGGAATTGTTTCAGGGGCCAAAGAGACGTTGCCTTTACGCCTTTACTCTGTGTGTGTGTGGTGGTGGTGGTGCGGGAGTAGAGAAGTGTTCTTGGAAAGGCAAGGGTTTACCCTGGGGATCTTTCCGTCCGGGGATTTGGGAAACAATGCGGTTTTTACAATATAGTGAAAAAGACAAATCAACTCGGACATTAAAAGAAAGAAAGTAAGAATCCACTTAAGCTCAGGCGCCGGGCCTGGTCTGAGAGAAACAAGGCAGGTTTCACCTCCTGCACGGAGGTTTGTGGGGCCCCTGGGACTGAGGAGGCAATGCCGGCTTTCAGCATACAAGTTTTTGGCAAGGGTCGGAAGCCAGAGGTAGGCGCGCCTAGCGCGTCTCCGCCCGGAGCGCTTTCCTGGCAGTGGCAGAAGCCGGGCAACTGCGCTTTAGCGCCGTGCTCGTAGCACGTACACCCACCCCGTACACTCTATGAACAAACACAATCTGTAGCCTTTAGGAGATCAGGATCTGGGTGTCTGCGGGATGGGGCCGCTGCGGGCGCCTGGAAGCGAGAGGCATAGCCCCCGGAGTCGGGCGGTGAGGGCGGGCTGGGGCGCGGGGCACTAGCTAGAAGCTGCGGGAGCGGCCAGGGGCCAGCGTGGACTACCGGCTGGGGCAGGCACAGAGCCTCTAGCCCTGGCCAGGTCGCCCTCAGGGAGTAGGAAGAGGGCCCTTCTCCGTGCCCCACGCGCTCTCGTCCTGTCCCGGGAACCTTTCCTCTCTTATTCTCTTCCTCTGCAGCTCCAAGCGCTTGGTGACCCTGGCCCGGGGACTTTCGCCCGCCTTTCTGCGCTTCGGGGGCAAAAGGACCGACTTCCTGCAGTTCCAGAACCTGAGGAACCCGGCGAAAAGCCGCGGGGGCCCGGGCCCGGATTACTATCTCAAAAACTATGAGGATGGTGAGAAACTTGATTACCACTCTTTATCAGGGGAGCGGAAGCGAGCACCCGCTGGGTTTGTGTGTCTGTATGTTTGTGTGTGGTGTGTGTGTGTGTGTGTGTGTGTGTGTGTGTATGCGCGCGCGCGCGCGTTGGGGCAGATTTGGAGAGCCTGGTTGCAGCTCTCCTGAAAATGAAAAGTTGGAAGCTTCAGACGAGGAGACACTGCAGTGTGGAACTCCTGACCTCATTGCGCAAAGGGGGTTCTCCAGGTTGTCCTCACCTAGCTGCCGGCCTTTTGCTGGGCGGCTGTCTTGGAGGCTGCGAGCTGGTAGCCCAAACTACTAGCAGGCTGGTCCTGCGGAGTGTAGATGCAGCAGGTTTTTTGAGAAAATTCAGCCAGGTTCATAGATTATTAAAGGTCAGAGTCATATTTCTTTGCTAAAATTCTAGGCAAAGTGCCTTTCTGTTTTTCTTATTTCTTGCCTTCCTGTGATGAGGGCACAGAAGGGATTTTTGAAGCGCACTCTAAAGTTTTCTGGAATAATCCCTTTTAAATTGGTCCCTTGTTGAGGAAGGTTTGGAAATCTCCACAGTTAGTTCTTCTTCAGATTGCCTAATCTCAGAGTTGCATTTTTTTATGTTTTAAAATGGGATTACAAATGCCAGCTTTCTTTCCTGACCGAATTACGTAAGTGTTGGAAGGGCTTTGAAAACTTGAAATCCTATTTCAGTCAGAGAGGCCAATCTTTTTTGGTTTGAACAGTCTCATTTTTACTAGGGAAAAAAAATGAAAATGCTATTGAAAAATTTTTGTTTAGAAGATTAGGTGTTAACATCTATGAACTTCCTGTTTAAGTGGAGGGATGTGCTTTCAAAGAGGCACGATGGGTATTGGCGTTTCTTGAGCTATTGACACTGTTAAGATTGGATAGAAGAGGCATTAGTGTCCATTCTTGGAGGGCTTTCTCCCCGCTGTTGTTCCTTCTCATAAGTAAACTACAGTTTTATATATAAAAGGCTCAGGGACAGGTTTTCAGAGCCCTCTGAATTTTGTTACATCTTGTCCTTACAAATCAGCTAAAGGAGC
The DNA here is from genome assembly GCF_007565055.1 of Rhinopithecus roxellana. NCBI lineage: Eukaryota > Metazoa > Chordata > Mammalia > Primates > Cercopithecidae > Rhinopithecus > Rhinopithecus roxellana. Next base: position 74,152,734 of record NC_044559.1, read on the forward strand.
AAATGCCCTTGTATTTTCTTGGGCCTTCATTGAAAAGAACTTTTGGAGAGGTATTGGAATGTATTTCAAGGGTGGCTGAGGAACGTTTTTTAAAGTGCCAGAATAAGAGAAAGAGGGCAAGGCTGAGGCTTCTTGAGTTTGGAGCATGACTAGGACTTACTCTTTTATAACATTTGCCAAAGCATGTAGGTGTTTAAGGCTATATCTTTTCAAAGATAAAAGTCATTGCTATAAAAGTGTGGATTGCAAGTAGACTTTTTGCTGTCACTCAGCATAAATGCTGAAAGGTAAAAGATAGTCTTTAACAGCACCTCTGATGGTAATTTGACCCAGAACCTTATAGCTCCCAGGGTCACTGTCAGCTCTGTGATCAGACATAAGAAGGGAGAATATTAATGGTTTTCCCTATGAGATAGCTCTTCTTCCAATCCATTTGAACTATTTCCTCTTTAGTTTGTGGGAAAACTTGTAAGAGCCCCGAGAATTGCTGGGGGTGGGGGCGGGGGTGCGGAGAAAGGACAATTCTAAGTTTAGAAATTGGTCTGTTTCTCTCAACCTTGTACCTAGGATTATGTTACATTGAGAATAATGAGATCTGTTTAAAATGAAGGCTACAATTTGTTTCCCTTTGTGAAAGGAGAAAGTGGGCATCATGGGGAGAAAAGAAATTGGCAGAAGGCAGTGCCCTGTAAAACTTCATAGAATTAAAAAAATAAAAATAAATGGAAAGATCTAAGAGGTCACCTTCAGTCCTTCTATCATGTCAGGGGCCAGTATAGAATCATTCCATATGGAATCCTTTTCTTGTTTTGTCCAACCTGGCATTAAATATCTCTAGGAATGTAGTTTTTCACCACTCATAGGGGAGAGATTCTTCTGTCCCGTAAGCTTTTGCTGGGAAATTTCTCCTGAATTTTCCCTTTATAAGTATTTACAATTATTCCTGTTTGCATTTTTTAGACATCTGTCTTCAAAATAATTTCTGCCTTTGGTGTGGGTGTTAGCTTCAAAAAAAAAAAAAATTTCCTCATAGCTGTTTTTTATCTAGACTACCTGGATCTAATTCTTTTAAAACTTTCTTTAAAGTCAGTCCTTCCAGACACTAATCTGTTTTATTGCTCCTAGCTGAACTCCTTTTGATTTATGTTTTCCTAGTAATAAGATGCTCTGAACTATATCAGTATTTGAGACTTTAGCCGAGTTAAAGAGAATGAGAACGTCCTATTTCTGCCCTTTGAAGCTAACATATCCTTAAATTACCCATACTGTCTTTGTTGTTGCATGTTGCATTGCAGAATTCAAGGCAAAATGTTCTTGGTATAGTCTCAGCAATTTTGAAAACATTATGCTTCCGTTGTCCCTTTTCATCTAGTGATAACTGTTATCATCACGAGCATCTTAAAGTAATTAAGCCTTCTTAGGAAATGGCCCTGTAGTAAGCACTTGGGCGTAAAGGCATCTTATTAAAAGATGTATTTACTTAAACATAGTACAGAATAACAACATATATTTTGAGTAATAAGATATACCTACTGGCACATTATGAAACTGAATGATACAGTGAAGAGAAAATGGAATTTGGACTTAGGAAGCTTGCACTGCAGGCCTGGCCCTATCACTTATGAATGTGTGGCCTGGGGCTTACTGTTTATAGCGTGTGGATGATGATAATTACCTACTGTGCATTGCTTCTCTGAAGGTTCTAAGAGGTAATATTTGTAAGTTACTTTTTTTGACTGCACAACACTATAAGAAAGGTAAGGATTCTTACTTTCATTAATGGCAACATCAGCAAATTTATAATATATATTTAATGTTTTAAAGTGGGATTAAGGAGTGAGTAAGATTTCATGAGACTGAAGTTTTTGCAGAAGGCACAAGGTAGATTTATGGAATTACTTGAGAGGATTGAGAGAATGTAGGGAGAATTATCTTTAAGGAACAGAGTTGAGAACCAAAGGTGGCTTTTGTTATGTACTAATGTTAAAATGAATGGATAGTTGTAGTGTTGAGCAAAAAGCCTCCACTCTTCTGGTTAATCCGTTTATATTGCTACCCTGATATGATTTCTTTTTTTTGAGATGGAGTCTCCTCTGTCGCCCAGGCTGGAGGGCAGTGGCACGATCTTGGTTTACTGCAATCTCTGCCTCCCGGGTTCAAGTGATTTTCGTGCCTCAGCCTCTTGAGTAGCTGGGATTACAGGTGTGTGCCACCATGCCCGGCTAATTTTTGTATTTTTAGTAGAGATGGGGTTTTACCATGTTGGCCAGGCTGGTCTTGAACTCCTGACCTCAAGTGATCTGCCCAATTCAGCCTCCCAAAGTGCTGAGATTATAGACATGAGCCACTGTGCCCAGCCCCTGATGTGATTTTATTGTTCCCCTTGTTTTCCCATGAATTAATAATGCAATTTACAACTTATGTGTCTTCTGTTTTCCAAATACTTTCTGAGCACATTAATGCAACTGTATTTTCTCTAACTTTGTAAAACCACTGTTTATGTATCACTTTGGGAGCTTCACTGGTTACTCCTTTAATGCAGTTAACTATTCTACTCTGTGCTTAGGCACCTTGAATTACATACACACATAGTGATGATGGAAGAAGTAAAAATAGAGTTGTTCTTTATACCCTAGGAATCTTACCGTTGCCTAACTTCCTTTTTGTTCTATGTTTATGCTTTACTTGCTCTCAACAAAGAAATCTTGGGTTATTCTTCTGTTCTTAAGTTTACTTGTGGTTTTTTTGTATGCATGTTTTTTAAGACCATAGCTGTATCTTTAATGAAGATGTACACCATTTTTTAATGTACCTCAAAAGCCAGCTTAATATTTCTAAAATGTCATATTCATCACGTTACTCTTTTGCTAAAAACTATGGTTATTTTTGGATTGCTTACATAATATGTTCAAACTCCTCAACTTGACATTCACAACCTTTCACATTTCAGTCTCAGCTTACTTTTGCTACCCTGTGTTTCCATATACCTTTTATTACAGCCGAACTTACTTGATTGTTCACTGTCTCCTTCAAGCACCTTTATTATCTCAACCCCATGCCTTTGTTCAGTTAGCATATGAATATGCCTTGAATATCTTTCTCTTGGCTCAAGTCAGAGCTTACTCCATCCCACCTAGTTTTTGAAGGCCCATTGCAAATGTTCCTTATTTGCACAAAAATGTTCTTGAACAGGTCATTCCACAGTGATCTATTCTTTCTCTAGACTGCTGTAGCTTTTACTCTTTATGCTTTTCTTTTGGCTCCTTCTGCCTTGTTTTGCCATTTAACTTCATATATATATATACACATATATATACATTCAATTTTATATATATATACATTCAACTTTATATATACACATATACATATTTTACCTTTCCATCTAGAATGCAAATTCTTTATAGGAAGAGACTATATCTAATTATTGTATATCTACAATGTCTAGCCTTTATGATACATGGTAGATCTTCAGCAAATTTTCTTGGGTGTATAGTAGGTTAAAAGCACTGTGAAAGGCCCTGGGAAAATGGAGGTGACCAGTGGAGAAATGAGTGAAGGTATACATGAAGATTCTATTCATTTTACACTTTCAACATATATTCCCATGCAGTCCATTCTTGATGCTTATTTTTTAATGACATTCTTCATGATTTTAACCATGTGCTCTTTATCTTTGGTTGTCTAAGTTGTCTTGATTTTATGCTATGCGTTAAATTAACTTTATCACCCAGTTTAAAGCCTTGTACTAGAACTACATTTAAAAAAAAAATTGTGTCTGTTTCTACCTTGCCTTTACTTTTGCTTTTCTTTGTTAGTCTAATGTAATTTCTATCCCTGATTTTTCAATTCCTGGTGTAACTGTGCCTTTTCACAACTTTCAAATATCTTTTATCTTTATCTCCTGAAGATTTTTCTCTTCAGAGAGCTTCTAAATTCTAAATGATGAATGTGTGTATACTTTGTAAGCTCTAAGACACTGTATAACTATTATTATTCTCTTTTCTCTAGGAAGCTTTTCCACAGATGAAGTAGTTAATTCTTTTTCTTTCTAATCCCCTTCTATCAATCAAGACTTATGGTATAAGAACAGCACAACTGCCAAAATATATATTTGCCTTGAACTTATCCACCTTCTATTATCTCATTTTATTTCACATAATGTTTTAAAATTCTGTTACATTTAATAAGTATGTACTGGCCGGGCACGGTGGCTCAAGCCTGTAATCCCAGCACTTTGGGAGGCCGAGATGGGTGGATCACGAGGTCAGGAGATCGAGACCATCCTGGCTAACACAGTGAAACCCCATCTCTACTAAAAAATACAAAAAAAAAAAACTAGGCGGGCGAGGTGGCGGGCGCCTGTAGTCCCAGCTACTCGGGAGGCTGAGGCAGGAGAATGGCTTAAACCCGGGAGGCGGAGCTTGCAGTGAGCTGAGATCCGGCCACTGCACTCCAGCCTGGGCGACAGAGCGAGACTCCGTCTCAAAAAAAAAAAAAAAAAAAAAAAAAAAATAAGTATGTACTGATTATCTACTCTCTGTTTAGTTTCATGCCAAAGAATGGCAGAATATAAAATAAATAAAGGATGCTATCCCAAATCACCATTAGAACACAACAGTAATAATTGCTTTAAGCAGGATACATTAATCAAGTGTTGAACTTAGTGGGTGGAACTTTAAAAGAGGATATTTGCATAGCCTTAAAGCATCTCCCTCATAACATTTATTAACTAATTATTGTGGTGGTTTTAATATATGTCCACAAATTCTCCACCTCTGGGAGGTGGAGCTTAATTCTTCTTCCCTTGAGTGTGAGTTGGATTTAAAGAAGAGAGTCTCCAAAGGCGAAAATAGTAACTTTTCACTGGAGAAACTGACAGACATCATTTTATCAGTGACTAAGGTTAACATCAGCAGATAAGTCATATTGATATCATGTATTATTCTCTGATATGATATAATGAGAAGGGCACTTCACCATGTGCCCTGTAACTCTCAGTAAATGTGAGAAAACATTAGTCAAACCCAAACTGGAGGATACTCTACAAGATACCTGACTTGTATTCTTCAAAAGATACTGTGTCCTGCTGTCAGTGAACCAGTAGTGTAGTTGGTGAGACAACAGTAACACTGATAAAACTGAAGAAAAACAGAAAGACAATTTAGAATGAAGTGCTAAGTGGAATATAATAGTTTGCCAGGCTATAACAAGAAAAGTAGAGTTGAATGCTGGTGAGACTTAGGTGGAGTTAGATAGGTAGGTAGACCTTAGAGAGACAGAGACAAGAAGAGAGGATATGCAACTCAAGGGAAAGAGCATGAGGCAAATCCTCATATATATTTGGGCAGGAAGGAGACCACCCTGAACGTATGTCAGAAATTATCTTAGTTCATGTGGTAGAACCATGTCAAAATCTCTTTTATAGAAGCCTATTTACACATTTTTGTTAAATAGAAATGTTTATAATTAAAGAAAAATATATGAAAATAAAGTACATTAGAAATTATCCCAAGCAAAGTTCATATTGCTAGAATTATGTCTAAATTGGGTTTTAATATATTCTAATCTATTTTTCTTAACCTCAAAACATATAATTGAAGAAGAAGAAAAAGAAAGTACATGTGTGAGACAAAAGGTTGGTTGGGTAAATCCAGATCAGATTATGGAATCTTGAAATTTAGGCATAGTAAAATGGAATTGGCCCTAGAGGAAAAAAGAGGCTGTTATAACTTGTTTTACTTCACTGGAGAAGAGAAGGACACATTTTTATAGGGGCCTTCCATGACACTTGCTCTGTCCCATCTTCCCTTTCCAAATCACTTGACACATTCATTCCCTCCCTCTAAGTAAACTGTGTTATAATAACTGCATTTGTCAAGGTTTGAGTTACAAAGCATGCTTAAAATACAATTATTAATTAGATTAATAAAATTGAATTATTAATTAGATTCTTACATTGCAAGTTTCATAAAGTAAAAGGTCTTAAAATTTGCTTATTATTTTATGTTATTCTTCCTTCTTTTGTAGAGTAAAAACAGGCTAGTATTTTATAATATTCATTGAGTAGGCATCCAGTTTCAGGCCCCTGTTTGACACTGAAGCTGGGAAGATTAATGGGGCCCAGGTGTAATTGTCAAATTACTTACTACTGACTTCTTGTCACTTCAGCAACAGCAGCCAAAAGCAGTTTTGAGAGAATTTTAGGCCCAAGAAAAGCCTTCATTCTAACTTCATCCTTGGCATTTCACAATTTGTCTGCCAATAACTTTAGAAGGATTTGATATAATTTAATATTGTATTAAAAATGTCAATAATCACCTGAAGTTTTTTGTATGTTTATGAAGTTTTATTTATGTTTATTTTATTCTGCCTTTTGAAATCAAAATGGATGCATTTCTCTAACACCTTTGAAATTTTGTACCCAGGCCCTGAGTGTGAGCTGCAGTTCACTATATCCCAGTAAATTTGAATTTGTATCTTAGAAAGATTTAGTCACCATGTCTAGTCACAATGTAGTCATTGTGGCAACGTGCATACTGCTAGAAGTGGTATAGACCAAGAAATACTGGTCCATTACTTGTGGAGGTGGCTTAATTAATTTCAGTGAATCAGAAAAACCAGTAAATAAACCTTTTAATGCTGACCACGTTTGTATAATTTACCACCTGGGCATTGGGGAAAAAGGAAATTCATCAATTTTTTTTTTGTACAATGCAACTGTACTACTCTTGCCAATACCAAATTATTATTTCTTCTGCCAAATTCATTTACATTATCTCATTATCTCTCCTGTTCTCCCAGTCCCTACTGATGGGATGGGGACCTCATGGAAGAAAAACAGTTTCTTTCAAAAAGTTTTCTGGTTTTGCTTAGCCTGCTGGTCACGTGATCTGGACTTCTGTGGTCAGGAGCCGTGTCTGAGAATCCTTCTTCAAAATGGATTAGATGTTAAGAATCTTAATGTGGGTACTTCTTAGTTCCTTAATCATGCTTTCAGCTATCTTAGTCTATAAGACGGTAGATTGAAACTCTGAGCTGTGTGTGTGTGTGTGTGTGTGTGTGTGTATGTGTGTCAGAGAGAAAGAGAGTGAGAATGAATATGAGATTGAGAGAATTTGGTGTTTCATTCCCTGAACTGGTCCATCAATGGTAATTTAGGCAAAATGAATACATATTTCTTGACTAGTGGTTAGTGCTGTTCAGGGTTTACATACCTTGTACAAGTTTGTTGAGTTCTTTTATCCATTGACTTTCATGATCTGATTGAGTTCAGTTCCATTCAGTTTTCTTCACTCTGATATCATAAAAAACAGGGTAATTTTGCTCAATTCAATAAGTGTTTTTTGATTATCAGTTATATACAAGCCAGACTTAGTGCTAGATATTGGGGCAATCAAGAGGAATAAACTATACTTTCAAGAGTGCTGTGATCTTATATATTAAATATAAATTTCATAGTGCTCTCCAGTGTCCTCTCTTTAGTTAGTCATACCAATCTTTGTTTAGTTCTTCTACCTCTCCACTTACATATACTATAATTTCCATGTTGAACACACATCTCCCTCTCCCCTGAAATTGAAAATTTTACCTGTTCTTGAAAGCTCTGCTTAAATTCCATCTTTCACTAAACCTTCTGCTAAGTCAGTACCCATTAATCTTTCTGTCTTTCTCTGAATTTTTCTAAAATTATTTTCTGAAAATGCGCTCCAATTTAGTCCAAGTACCCAGACAGACTTAAGCAGGTCATTTTTGTCCTTAGCAATTTACAATAAAAATACACTGCCATTGTTACACATACAAAAACCCATATAGACATAACCATCATCATACTGCATGGAACAGACACATTAAGTCAAACAAAGTATTTATGTTATTTACAAGGCTAAATATATGTGTTTTGGTTATTGTGTAGCAAATAATGAAGAGTGAAATATATATGCTGTGTATTTTGAAAAGATGGGTGCATGTATGTATCTATGTTTGTGTTAAAGGAATTAGGGGTTAAACCAGTACCTTATTTTCACTTGGTTTGAAATGTGAGGTTAGAAAGCTGGGAAAAGGTAAAGTGCCCAGATTTGGGGCATTATCTCTTAAATACTATGGAAGAATGAATGTTTCTCTGTAGCCCAATAATAGTAATAACACAACCATAATAATAATGCTTAACGTTATTGAATGCTTATTACATGCCAGGTACTGTTTTAAGCAACGTACATGTATTAATACATTAATCCTTCCATCAACCTTATGAAGAAAGTACTGTTTACCCCTTTGACAGATGGGGAAGCCAAGGCACAGAGAGGTTAAGTAATTTGCCCAAGACTACCTAGCTAATGAGTTGTGCTACAGGGACTCAGTGATATCAGTCATTAAACCTTCAAGCTTAAATGGAACGTCTGCTATGAAGTATTAAATCGTTGGTAGAACCAGGATTAGATCCCAGTCCCGTACTCTCTTCACTGTGCTTAGATAAGAGAGGGATACAATCTTTTAATCATGCATTGTCTTATTTATTAGTCCATTCATTTGTCTGGCTCCAAAACCCCTAAACTAAGCATTTGTGGAGCATTAAAAAAATGTGTGCCATAGGCCTTCCCATGAATATAGTCCCATGAACATATTCAAAGATCTTGTGGGTTATGACACAAATAGTTGTTAGGTAAAACAGAGAACGATAACTGCAGGAAGACACATGAACAATGGAAATAAATGATTGTCATATTTTAGGACATGTTGAAGGAGTAGAACAACAACTGATCCAATGTAGGAAAGGACTTACAGTTTCTCTGGGAAGGAGGTATATTTTGGAAGCAGATGCGTTGAAGGGAATAATGGAAATGGATCAATGGTGTTATTGACGTAAGGGAAATTTCAGGAAAAAAGAGAAATAAGAATATTTGAAAAAATTATTGGACAGTTTTGAGAATATTTGAAAAAATTACTGGGCAATTTTATAATTATTTTTTACTTATACACTGAACCATACTCTGACTTATTCTTCCTTCAAGTTCTAAGCCTAATGAAGTCCTGTGAAGAGAAAAGGGAACTGATAAAGGGGATATTTCAAGAAAGCCTTTTCTTGATATCTCTTTCCCTTATCTTTCTGTTTGAACTGAGATTTTGTTAAATTCAAGTGGAGAACACAACCATAGACACTTAAAATGAAGAAATCAAGGAACAAAGAGGTTATATAGTCTGCAAAATGTCTCAGGGGTTAAGTAACTGTACTAGTAAATGGCTGAGCTGTGGTTGACTCCAGGACAGTCTCTCTCCAAAGCTGGTGATTTTCATTTACCCCTATTATAACATAGCAGCACAGTGTTTCTCATTCGTCTTACCAAGTCAGCTTCAAAGGCCCTTCCCCAAGAGGAGAGGCCTTTATATTAACTGGAGTCTGGTTTGAAAGTTTGCTTGAAAATAGGGCTAAATAATAATTATTGTTTCCCTTGTGACTATTTTCATCTGATTTGGACACCTCACACCTGTTCTGTAGCATCTCAGCTGGATTTCCTGTTTTCAGCCTCTCTCCATCTTGTTGTCTGATTAACCTTTCTGAAGCTCCACTTTCCTCCTGTCATTCCCTAGCTTGAAACCTTCACTGATATCCCTTGTCTGCTAGCTCAAGATTTTGAACTTTCCAAGGCTCCCTACAGTCAGCCTACTCTCTTTGGCCAGCTTCTTTTCTCTGCCTCCCTATAGGAACCTAAGTTTATTCACAAGCAGATGGTATAGCTGTTTACTCTACACTACCCTCTCTGACATTCTTTTCATTTCTAACCCTCTGGATATTCCATCCCATCATCTCTCTGCCACATTCTACCCATTTCTGAATTCTGCCTACTTTTCAAAGCCCTGCTCAAGTTTGTCCTCCTTTTCTATGATTGTTTACTATCTTAGCTCAAAGTGTTTAATTCATTTATGAAACACTTACTGAGCCTGAGTTTCTAAAATACTTATTGTCTAAAAATCACTCTTGTGGCTATTTTCATATTCTGCTTTATGTTCTCAGGTATTTTGTGAATGTTCATGTAAACTTGGCTCTACTCCTAGATTATAGGGCACTGCGAGAGTAGTGATTGTAACATTTCTGAAGTTTCCACAATCTAGTAAAGTGCCTTTTATGTAGTAGCTCTTCAGTAAGTACTTGTTGACTGGTTATTTCTCACTTATTTGATAGCTAATATGCTAATAACCTCTCTTCCACTTCTAGTTTTTGCTTAACTTCTTATACTTTTACAGATTTATGCTTTTTATTCATTTTATTATCAATGTAATGCATGCACATGAATACTGTCATTAAATAATACATACATCAAATAAAAAGTGAAAGCCGGCCAAGTGTGGTGGCTCACGCCTGTAATTCCAGCACTTTGGGAGGCCGAGGCGGGCGTATCACCTGAGGTCAGGAGTTTGAGACCAGCCAGGCCAACATGGTGAAACCCCATCTCTACTAAAAATACAAAAATTAGCTGGGCGTGGTGGCAGGCACCTGTAATCCCAGCTACTTGGGAAGCTGAGGCGAGAGAATCGCTTGAACCTAGGAGGCGGAGGTTGCAGTGAGCTATTGCACTCCAGCCTGGGCAACACAAGAGTGCAACTCCGTCAAGAAAAAAAAAAAAGTAAAAACCTCCTTTTATATTCCATCTCTACTTTTTCTTTTTTGAGATGGAGTCTCACTCTGTCACCAGGTTGGAGCTGGAGTGCAGTGGCACAATCTCAGCTCACTGCAATCTCCGCCTCCCGGGTTCAAGAGATTCTCCTGCCTCAGCCTCCGGAGTAGGTGGGACTACAGGCACGTGCCACCACGCCCAACTAATTTTTGTATTTTTAGTAGAGACAGGGTTTCACTGTGTTGGCTAGGATGGTCTCCAGCTCTTTAGCTCGTGATCCGCCTGCCTCGGCTTCCCAAAGTGCTGGGATTACAGGCGTGAACCACCACACCTGGCCTCCATCCCCAATTCTACTCCATAGGTATAACCACTTTCAACAGTCTGACACGTATCTTTTCGGATCATTTGCCATGCATACAGAAGTATATACATTTTAAAGTACATAGATAGAATCACATTGTTATAAAACTTGCTTGTTTAGATAACCTTAGAGTTGGTAATTATGGTCTGCTTTTCAGTGGGTAAAGAATATATGCAGAGGAACTGTTGTTTATTCTCTTTCATCGGTTCTTTTTTTTTTAACAAGGAGTTATTTGTTTGTTATTTGTGCTGTAGTATCATATTTCTCTGATCTTAATTAATTATTTCCCTGTAACATCTCTTTAAACACCATTATCCATCTTAATCCTTTAAACTATAGTACATTCTTTGGGTAAGTGTCACAAAAATGGCGATAGCAAAACTTTTTGCATCAAAATATATCCTTTAATAAAACAAGTGCTTTGTAAAGTTTTGGATGCAGATAGAAAGTGACAGTAACATTATTTTGATTTTTGGCTGCAATAGTATATCACTATGTCATTTGTAAGAAATCCTGGCTCAGCAATTTTTGATTCTCTTTGAATATCACTCATCTCATTAAAGCTGCTCTGTGAATTTGAATACTAGTCAGCTCACAGAGAAAGATTTTTAAATACTTCGGATAATGTTTAGTTAGAAAGAGACTAAAGAAGGCAGAAGGTCACCATTTTTTAATAGCTCCCTAGCCAGTTGTTTTCAGGAGAAAAATAATTACACTCTACATTTGTAATATTTAAAGATTGTAAAAACTCCTCTGATTTTCACAGTATAGTAATCTTATTTTAAATTGGCATCTCCATTTTATAACTGAGAAAGACTCAAGGAAGTTGCTCAAAGTAACAGGGCTTTTAAGTAGGAGAGCTGGGATTAGAACTCAGTACTTACACCTTTAAGCATGACATTCTTAAATGAAGTTTAACAGCTAAAAGTAATCCCTCCACTCCTCTGAAGTGAACTGGGGTAGGTACTTGTGTTTTGGGGGTGGTTGGGCCAATCTGAAACAGGTTCTCTGGGAGGCTAGAGTTTTTGAGAGAGGCCATGTGTGCTTGTATGTGTGCAAGGGTGAGTTTACTTCCATGTTTTTGAACTGTCATTCATTGACAGACTCCTAAAGAAGCTGTAGAATGCCATTCTTGGAGACTTAGGACTTGAATCCCAGACCCCCTTTACAGTAGGTCCCGAACCCAAGAAACCAGTCCAGAGAATAGGGGCACTATTTGAGAGCACTCTGTGGGATACCAAAATCACTTCAAAAACTTCCAAAAAGATTCCAAAAGCCTTTGAAATGCAGACACTCATTAGCTATCACACTGTACCCAGTGAGAGGGAGGAGGAGTCTGTTTCCTTTACTGCAGAGGAGGCTCATAGTGAGTAAGCAGAGGAGTGGAAAAAGAACTTGAGCTTTCTGGTGACTTAGTCACTAAGCCATGCACACTTTAAAAAATGAATGTAATCACCATTGAGGTAAATCTTTGGTTATCTCTCAGTGGCCTGATAAGTATGTTATTCTCATCTGGGTGTTTATTTCCTTGTAATTGTTAGAAAAGCAGATCATGGACTTATTTGCCTGGCCATTACGAATCTCCTTGGAAAAGTAGACTTAGGGTAAATCCTGTGAGATGTAGATTCAAAAGGATCTACAGGCTGGGCTTAGCCAAGTTAAAATCCATACATGAAACTAAACATGTAACCTAAAACTATTAGAAAAATAAGTGCTATTGTTTCATAGAACATTTGTAGAAGTAAATGAATGGCACCCCTGTCCAAAAGTCAGGATTTTCAACAACTTGCAGCAGAAAACTTACACTCATGAAATGTCTTCACTTGGGGTTTTTGTGTCAGTGAATGACTGAGGTCTTTTGTTTCTTTTGTTTTTCTCATGGCAATAAAGTTGAAATTTAGCAAGCTTTCAAAATGAAATTTCTCATAGAAGTTATAACCACAGGTTTTAAGTTTTCATCACCTAAATGTGGAACAGAACGATTGAAAACTTAGGGGGAGGGGAAAAGAGAGTTGAGGACACATGTGGTGTGTATCAAGAATCAGTGTAAATCAGGAAGGTGTGGTAAGGGGGATTTCCTGTGTTACAGACTTGCTGAAATCATGCTCCCCCACCTTCCATCAATAAATTCCAAATGAAGGTGCTGGCCTTTCTGACACCTTGCAGAGGTAGTTTGCCCCTTACCTGACACTCTGAGTTTCCTTCAGAAAGCTTCAAGGAAACTCAGAGTGTCAGGTAAGGGGCAAACTTGTCCTTGGAGATAATGTATTCTTTGACTGTGGCAGTTACCTACCTGTAGGATGAGACCAGACTAGTACAATCTGAGCCTGTTCTTTTTATCCCTGCTGTTGCATTCGTTTCCGGGTTTCCAGGCATTACAATAATAACTACCATTTGTTGATCACTTAAATGTCACAAGTACTGGACCAAGAGCTTTTCAAAGGTGATCAGATTTGGTTTTCACACCCCCACAAGGCAGGTACTATTAATTGTCCCATTTGATAGAAGCTTATAGAAGTTAATCAGTGGTTCCCAACTCTAGCTGTCCATTAGTATTAGCTAGGGGAGCTTTAAAAAATACTGGGGACAGGCACAGTGGCTCACACCTGAAGTCCCAGAACTTTGGGAGGCTAAACCAAGAGGATTACTTGAGGCCAGGGTGTTTGAGATCAGCCTAGGCAACATAGGGAGACCCGGTTTTCTACTAAATAAAAAGTTAGCTGGGCTTGGTGGCACACACCTGTAGTCCTAGCTACTCGAGAGGCTGAGGCGGGAGGATTGCTTTAGAGTGTGAGGCAGTGAGACATAATCATGCCACTGCACTCCTGCCTGGGTGACAGAGTTTGTCTCAAAAACGAACAAGCAGCAGCAGCAGGACGACAACAACAACAACAACAACAACAACAACAACAACAACAAAAACTGGGTCCTAGGCCAATTCAATCAATCTCTAGGGTGGAGCTTAGGCATTGTGAGTTAAAAAATTCTCCCCAGGTGGTTCTAAAGTGCACACAGGGTAAGACCCTCTGGGTGAAGTGATTTGCCAAATGCACTTCAGCTGGTCTGTAGTGGCGTTCAACTCTAGAGCCCAAGTAGAGCCAGCTTGAATCTAAAGCCAGGCACAGCCAGCTGTTACGGCAAGAATGCCTAAACTTTTAATGTGCATTTGAATCACCAGTGGATCTGGTAAGAAATAAGATGGCAGCCCGGCGCAGTGGCTCACGCCTGTAATCCCAGCACTTTGGGAGGCCGAGGCGGGCAGATCATAAGGTCAGGAGATTGAGACCATCCTGGCTACCACGGTGAAACGCCGTCTCTACTAAAAATACAAAAAATTAGCCGGGCGTGGTGGCGGGTGCCTGTGGTCCCAGCTACTTGGGAGGCTGAGGCAGGAGAATGGCGTGGGCCCGGGAGGCGGAGCTTGCAGTGAGCTGAGATCGTGCCTGGGCGACAGAGCGAGACTCCGTCTAAAAAAAAAAAAAAAAAAAAAAAAAAAAGAAAGAAATAAGATGGCGAATTTCTAACCAGGAAGAGGGCATCACCTGGAAGTTTGCAACAGCAAAGCTTGGTACTAGATACTAATGTTACTACTTATGGTAACCAGAGGAGAAAATATTCACGGAAAGGCAGAAACAACATGGGGAGCTGGGAGGGGCTGCTCTTGCATTTTGCTTTAGTGATGGTGGGGATCACAGGCTGATTATATCAACTTCTCAGTGTTTTGCTAGGGCTATCATAGGCTTTCCTAGGGTTTAAATAAACTGTTATGGGTTATTTTTCTATTCTTGAGAATGCTTGGAACTTCAAGACTGTGGTGAAACTAGTAAAACCTCACTTGTTCAGGTGTTTTAATCTGTTAGGAAAAGATGTGATTGTAATTAAATTGGTCAGTTATCAAACCCTTTCTTCCTTTCTTAAAGGGGGCTGAAACAGGAGTTCAGATAGATAAGAAATGATAAGGTATCCATGAATTTTCACAGATACATGTTCATTCAATTAAGCACCTACTATGTATCAGCATTGCAATTGCTGTCCTTACAGGATACAAAAATGAATGAGACATTGTCTTGTCCTGATAGAACTTACACTTTAGTGGAAAAAAATGACATATAGATTAGATAATGATATAGTAGAAATTATAGAGGAAGAAGCAGTAAACTTTACCTGAGATAGTTGAGGAGGACTTCACAGGTGTCACCAGACAAATTTACTGTTGTTATTATCTCTGATTGTTGTAAATGTTTATAAGAATTTAGGTTAGGATGGGTGCGGTGGCTCATGCCTGTAATCCCAGCAGTTTGGGAGGCCGAGGCAGGCAGGTCACCTGAGGTCAAGGGTTCGAGACAAGCTGGCCAATATGGAGAAACCCCGTCTCTACCAAAAATACAAAAAATTAGTCGGGCATGGTGGCAGGTGCTTGTAATTCCAGTTACTCAGGAGAGGCAGGAGAATCGCTTGAACCCCAGAGGTGGAGGTTGCAGTGAGCCAAGATCGTGCCATTGCACTCCAACCTGGGCAACGAGTGAAACTCTATCTCAAAAAAAAAAAAAAAAAAAAAGAAAAGAAAAGAATTTAGGTTATTAGACTATTGCTGAGATATTTAAAAGCTTCCTCTGCATTTCAGAATGGTTTTATAATTTTGAGATTAAAGGACCAGGTTATTCTCATCAATTACATGCATGACAAACATTTTTTAGATTAAACATATTTTCTTCTGGAAGTAGAAACAATATCAGCAACATTATCAGACTACATTTATTAAGCACTTCCAAGGTGCTAGGCACTGTGCTAAACACTTTACAAGTATTTGTCTGATTTAATCTTCCTTTAAAAACAGCTTTATTGAGATAGAATTCACATCCTATACAATGCACATACCATTTAAAGTTTACCATTCAGTGACTTTTCTTAGAGTTAGAGTTATGCAGCCATTGCCATAGTCAATTTTAGAACATTTTCATTAGCCCAAAAAGAAAACTCTCACTCCTTGGACATTTCCTTGTAACTTTTCCATCCCAGCCTTAGGCAACCACTAATCTACCTTCTGTCTCTATTGGTTTGCTTAGTTTGGATGTTTCATATCATGGGAATCAAACAACATGTGGTCGTTTGTGACTGACTTTTTAAAATTTTATTTTACTTTAAATTCCCGGGATACATGTGCAGAAAGTGCAGGTTTGTTACCTAGGTATACATGTGGCATGGTGGTTTGCTGCATCAACCTGTCATCTAGGTTTTAAGCCCTGCATACATTAGCTATTTGTCCTGATGCTCGCCCTCCTCTCGCCCCCCAACCCCCTGACAGGCCCTGGTGTGTGATGTTCCCCTCCCTGTGTCCATGTATTCTCGTTGTTCAACTCCTACTTATGAGTGAGAACATGCGGTGTTTGGTTTTCTGATCCTGTGTTAGTTTGCTGAGGACGATGGCTTCCAGCTTCATCCATGTCCCCGCAAAGGACATGATTTCATTCCTTTTTATGGCTGCATAGTATTCCATGGTGTATATGTACCATATTTTCTTTATTTAGTCTGTCATTGGTGGGCATTTGGGTTGGTTCCATGTCTTTTCTATTGTACATAGTGCTGCAGTAAACGTATGTGTGTGTGCATGTGTCTTTATAGTACAATGATCTATATTCCTTTGGGTATATATCCAGCAATGGTGTTGCTGAGTCAAATGGTATTTCTGGTACTAAATCCTTGAGGAATCGGTGCACTGTCTTCCACAGTGGTTAAACTAATTTACATTCCCACCAACAGTGTAAAAGCGTTACTATTTCTCCACAGTCTCACTAGCATCTGTTGTTTCTTGACTTTTTAATAATTGTCATTCTGACTGATGTGACATGGTATCTCACTGTGGTTTTGATTTGCATTTCTCTAGTGATCAGTGATGTTGAACTTTTTTTCATATGTTTGTTGGCCACTTAAATGTCTTCTTTTGAGAAGTGTCTGTTCGGGGCCGGGCACGGTGGCTCAAGCCTGTAACCCCAGCACTTTGGGAGGCCGAGACGGGCGGATCACGAGGTCAGGAGATCGAGACCATCCTGGCTAACACGGTGAAACCCCGTCTCTACTAAAAAAAAGTACAAAAAATTAGCCGGGCGAGGTGGCGGGCACCTGTAGTCCCAGCAACTCGGGAGGCTGAGGCAGGAGAATGGCGTAAACCTGGGAGGCGGAGCTTGCAGTGAGCTGAGATCCGGCCACAGCACTGCAGCCTGGGCGGCAGAGCAAGACTCTGTCTCAAAAAAAAAAAAAAAAAAAAAAAATAGAAAGAGAAGTGTCTGTTCATATCCTTCACCCACTTTCTGATGGGGTTGGTTTTTTTTCTTGTAAATTTGTTTAAATTGCTTGTAGATTCTGGATGTTAGACCTTTGCCAGATGGACAGATTGCAAAACTTTTCCCCCATTCTGTAGGTTGCCTGTTCACCCTGATGATAGTTTGTTTTGCTGTGTAGACACTCTTTAGCTTAATTAGATCCCATTTGTGTGACTGTCTTCTTCAGGTTAACAAAGTTTTCAAAGTTAATACTTGTTGTAGCACATTATTAGTATTTCATTTCCTTTTATTACTAAATTGTATTCCACTGTATGGATATACCACATTTCATTTAACCATTTATTAGCTTAATGGACTTTTTGGCTGTTATGAATATGCTGCTATGAAAATCTGTATACAAGTTTTGTATGGACATATGTTTTCCCTTCTCTTGAGTATATACCAAGGAGTAGAAATATATGCTGGGTCATGTGGTAATTCTATCCTCTCTGAGAAAATGACAAATTGTTTCCCCGAATGGCTATACCATTTCACATTTGAACCAGCAGGGTATGAGGGTGCCAGTTTTTCCACATCCATGCCAACACTTGTTATTATTGGCTCTCTTTTTGATTCTTAATATCCTAGTAGGTGTGAAATGGTATCTCATCATGGTTTTGATTTTTATTCCCCGATGGCTAATAATGTTGAGCATCTTTTCCTGTACTTTTTGACTGTTTGTGTATCTACTTTTGAGAAATGTCTCTTCAGATTCTCCCTTTTAAAATTCAGTTATTTGTCTTTTTATTATTGAGTTGTGAGAGTTTTTCATATATTCTAGATATAAGTCCTTTATCAAATATATGATTTACAAAAATTTTCCCTCATTCTGTGGGTTCTTTTTACTTCCTTGAGCGTGTCCTTTCAAGAACAAATATTTTTTATTTTGATAATATCTCATTTAATTTTCACGATGTCTCTGAGAGATAGATTCCGTTATTATTCCCATTTTGTAGAAGAGGAAATTGAGGCTCAGACTTGCATAAGGCCACATAGATTATAAGGAACAGAGCCAGGATTTCACATCCGTGCTCCCCCACCTCTGCCCATTGGTGGGCAGTTTGACTTGGTACATAATTCTTAATGCCTCATTTGAATTTTTTTTTTACTAAAAAGTTGAACCCAGAGCACAAATACTCAAGGGAGAACATAAGCTTTCTATGCCTCTTAATGGCTCTGGCAATTGACAGTGACACTGCGTAAGATATATGCCTCAGTGTGTGATGTTCCCCTTCCCGAGTCCAAGTGATCTCATTCTTCAGTTCCCACCTATGAGTGAGAACATGCGGTGTTTGGTTTTCTCTTCTTGTGATAGTTTGCTAAGAATGATGGTTTCCAGCTGCATCCATGTCCCTACAAAGGACACAAACTCATCTTTTTTTATGGCTGCATAGTATTCCATGGTGTATATGTGCCACATTTTCTTAATCCAGTCTGTCACAGATGGACATTTGGGTTGATTCCAGGTCTTTGCTATGGGGGGAGGAGGGAGGGATTGCATTGGGGAGTTATACATGATATAAATGATGAATTGATGGGTGCTGACGAGTTGATGGGTGCAGCACACCAACATGGCATAAGTATACATATGTAACAAACCTGCACATTATGCACATGTACCCTAGAACTTAAAGTATAAAAAAAAAAAAAAAAAAGAGATATATGCCTCAAACTGAAGTTGTGTGTGGGTGTGAATGCCTCAAAGAAAATGGTGTTTTTTGTTTTTTTGCCAAACGCTCAGTGAAATATGATAATGCTTTCTTTTGGTCATGGATATTATGATCCTGGACACAGAAGGATGGAACCTATGGCTAGAGGTGGTCTCTAGAATAATTGTATGATTCTTTATCAGAGATTGTTTATGAAGCAAATCATCAATGTTGACCTCTTTAGAGAATTTTTTTTTTCTTCTTGTTGAAGTGTAATGACCCAGAATATTTTATTCCAAGGGTATTTTTTCTCTTTTCTGAATTTTGAACTTACCTTAGAAGTCTTATTTTTTCTTAAGATACAAAAAAAATTTCATTCTTATTTTGAGACTCAGTTTTTTCTGTAAGAGAACATTTCTTTTAGTTCGAGTATAATGAAGCTTTTTTGATACAGTGCCAATTCTCTTTCCTACCTGTTCAACTGCTTTTGGTATTTCTCACTTTGCCTTTGGTCTGTTTTTGTCCTATTCCAGGCCTTATGCTAAAATGGTAACCTCCTAATTGGAGTCAGTGGCCCTAATTTCTTTGAAAGGAAGGGAATAAACATTTGAGCACCTACCCTCTGCAAGGCACTTTATTTCTTTAATTGACAAAAACATTCTATATTATTTACAATATGATGTTTTGAAATATGTATACCTTGTGGAATGGCTCAGTGGAGCTAATTAACATATGTATTACCTCACATACTTTTTAATTTTTCTGTGGTGAGAACACTTAAAATCGATTCTCTTAGCGATTTTACAGACTATTGTTACTAACCATAGTCATTATGTTGTACAGTAGCTCTCTTGAAGGTATTCTTTTATAACTGAAATTTTGTATCCTTTGAGCAACACCCAACCCTCTGCCCCACAATAACCACCATTTTACTCTCTGCTTCTGCGGGTTCATAAATGTAAGTGAGATTGTGTAGTATTTGTCTTTTTGTGCCTGGTTTATTTCACTTACCCTAATGTCCCCTAGGTTCATCCATATTATTGCAAATGACAGGATTTCCTTCCTTTTTAAGGCTGAATAATCTTCTGTTATATATGTATGTATACCACATTTTCTTTATTTATCTGTTGATGGACACTTAAGTGAGTTCTTTATTTTGACTATTGTGAATAATGCTGCAGTGAACATGGAAGTGCAGCTATCTCTTTGACATAGTGATTTCATTTCCTATGGATATATATCTAGTAGTGGGATTGCTGGATTTTTAGTTTCTTGAGGAACTTCCATACTGTTTTCCATAATGGCTCTACTGATTTGCATTCCCACCAAGTATGCAAGGGTTTCCTTTTCTCTATACCCTCACCAACATTTATTATCTTTTGTCTTTTTGATAATAGCTATTCTAGCAGATGTGAGATGATACCACTATGGTTTTAGTTTGCATTTCCCTGATAATTACTGACGTTGAACATTTTTTCATATACTTGTTGGCCATTTGTCCATCTTCTTTTGTGAAATGACTTTGCCCATTTAAAAATACTTGTTTTCTTGCTATTGAGTTACGTTCTTTATATATTTTGAATATTAACTACTTATCAGATGTATGGTTTGCAAATATTTTCTCATTTTTTGGTTGTCTCTTCCCCGTGTTGATTGTTTCATTGGCTGTTCAGAAGCTTTTTAATTTGATGTAATCCCATTTGTCAAATTTTTATTTTGTTGCCTGTTCATATCCAAACAATTATTGCACAGGCCAATGTCATGGAGCTTTTCCTGTATGTGTTCTTCTAATAGTTTTATAGTTTCAGGTCTTAAATTTAATCCTTTAAACCATTTTGAGTTGATCTTTGTATAAGATGTGAGATAAAGGTCTAATTGCATTCTTCTGTATGTGGATATCCAGTTTCTCAACACCATTTATTGAAGAGGCTGTCTTTTCCCTATTGCCTGTTCTTGGCAATTTTGTCAAAAATCAGTTGAGTGTAATGTGTGACTCCATTTCTGGCCTCTTGGTTCTGTTCCATTGGTATATGTGTCATTTTTTAATGCCAATACCATATATTTTTTTCTCTTTATTATGAAAGCTTTCTTGTATATTTTGAAATCAGGTAGTGTAAGACCTCCAGCTTAGTTCTTTTTGCTCAAGATTGTTTTGGCTGTTTGGGGTCTTCTGGAGTTCCATATGAATTTTAGGATTTTTTCCTAAATCTATGAAAAATACAATTGGGATTTTGTTAGGGACAGCATTGAATCTATAGCTCTCTTTGGATAGTATGGATATTTCAATGATATTTATTCTTTGAATCCATGAACATGGGATAGCTCTTATGTATACAAGTCTTTTATGTGTTTGGTTAAATTTATTCCTAAGTATTTTATTTTTTTGTAGCTATTATAAATAGAATTGTTTTCTTCATTTATTTTTTATGCATAGTTCATTGTTAGTGTACAAAAATGCTTGTGAGTTTTGTATGTTGATTTTGTATCCTGCAACTTTACTGAATTTGTGTATTGTTCCGACAGTTTTTTGGTTGAATCTTAGAGTTTTCTAGATATAAGATTATGTTTGCAGAGAGGGACAGTTTAACTTCTTCCTTTCCAACTTGGATGCCTTTATTTCTTCTTTATGCCTAATTGATCTGTCTAGGACTTCCAGTTCATATTGAATAGAAGTGGTGAGAGAGGGCATCTTTATCTTATTCTTCATCTTAGCAGAAGAGCTTTCAACTTTTCGCTGTTGAGTATAATGTTAGCTGTGAGTTTGTCATATATGGCCTTTATTGTGTGGTGGTACATTCCTTCTGTGCTTAATTTGTGGAGAGTTTGTATCATAAAAAGGTGTAACATTTTGTCAGATGCTTTTTCTACATCTGTTGAGATGATCGTAAGTTTTTTGTCCCTATTGGTGTAACACATTTATTGATTTGTGTATGATGAATCATCCATGTATCCCTGGGATAAATTCTACTAGGTCATGGTGAATGATTCTCTTAATGTGCTGTTGAATTCAGTTTGTTAGCATTTTGTTGAGGAATCTTTCAACTATATTCATCAGAGGTATTGGCTCATAATTATCTTTTCTTGTAGTATCATTGTCTGGCTTTCGTATCAGGGTAATTCTGGTCTCATAAAATGAGTTCGGAAGTATTCCCTCTTCTTCAATTTTTTGGAAGCATTTGAGAAGGATCGGTGTTAGTTCTTTAAATGTTTGGTAGAATTTAGCAGGGAAGCTGTTGGATCCTGGGCTTTTCTTTGAGGAGAGACCTTTTATTTCTGATTCAATCTCCTTAGTCATTATTGGTCTGTTCAGATCATCTGAACTCCATCTCAAAACAAACAAACAAACAAACAAACAAACAAATAACTTTTAGTTGTAGTAATATTTTCCATTGTTTTTCTAGTCACTATTTTATTATTTCCGCTCTGATCTTTATTATTTCCCTCCTTCTACTAACTTTGGGCTTAGTTTGTTCTTTTTTTCTAGTTCCTTCAGGCATGATGTTAGGTTGTTTAAAATCTTTTTTTTTTATTTCTTCATGATTCAGTCTTGGTAGGTTGTATGTGTCTAGGAATTTATCCAATTCTTCCAGGTTATTCAATTTGCTTGAATATAATTGCTTTTGGTAGTTTCTTAGGATCTTTGTATTTCTGTGGTACAAGTTATAATGCCTCCTGTTTCATTTATAATTTTATTTATTTTAGTTTTTTCTCTTTTTTCTTAGTCTAGCTAAAGATTTGTTGATTTTATCTTCAAAAAAAACAGCTCTTAGACTGGGCGCAGTGGCTCATGCCTGTAATCCCAGCACTTTGGGAGGCTGAGGCTGGTGGATCACGAGGTCAGGAGTTCGAGACCAGCCTAACCAATATGGTAAAACCCTGTCTCCACTAAAAATACAAAAAGTAGCCGGGCATGGTGGCATGCGCCTGTAGTCCTAGCTACTTGGGAGGCTGAGGCAGAAGAATCACTTGAACCTGGGAGATGGAGGTTGCAGTGAGCCAAGATCATGCCACTGCACTCCAGCCTGGGTGACAGAGTGAGACTCCATCTCAAAACAAACAAACAAACAAATAACTTTTAGTTGTAGTAATATTTTCCATTGTTTTTCTAGTCACTATTTTATTATTTCCGCTCTGATCTTTATTATTTCCCTCCTTCTACTAACTTTGGGATTAGTTTGTTCTTTTTTTCTAGTTCCTTCAGGCATGATGTTAGGTTGTTTAAAATCTTTTTTTTTCCCACTGTAAGCATTTATTTCTATAAACTTGCATCTTAATACTGCTTTTGCTGCTTCCCATAAGTTTTGGTATATTGTGTTTCCATTTTTATTTGTCTTACAATATTTTAAAAATTGACTTTTAAGTTCTCCATTGATCCATTGGTTATTTAGCAGCATATTGTTTAATTACCATGTATTTGTGAAATTTCTGAATTTCCTACTGTTACTAGTTTCTAGTTTTATACACTTGTGGTTGGAAAATATATTTGCTATGATTTCAGTCTTCTTAAATTTGTTAAGATTTGTCTGTGGCCTAATATGTGACCAATCCTGGAGAATTTTCCGTATGTGCTCAAGAAGAATGTGTGTTTTGCTGCTATTGGATGGAATGTTTTATATATGTCTGTTATGCCCATTTGGTTTGTAGTATTGTTCAAGTCCAGTTTTTCCTTATTAATTTTCTCTCTGGATAATCTGTCCCTTGCTGAAGGTGGGTTATCGAAGTATCCTACTATTATTGTACTTGTCTATCACTCCCTTGAGGTATATTAATTTTTGCTTTATATATCTAGGCGCTGCAATGTTTGTTGCACAGATGTTTATAACCATTATATGTTCTTCATTAATTGCTTTATCATTGTTTGATGACCATTTTTGTCTCATTTAACAGCTTTTGACTTAAAGTCTGCTTGATCTAAGTTATAGCTACCCCTCTTCTCTTTTGGTTTCCTTTTGCATGGAGTAGGTTTCCTCATCCCTCCATTTTCAGCCTGTGTGTCCTTAAAGGAGAAGTAAATCTCTTGTAGGGAGCATATAGTTGAGTATTGTTTTTTTAATCCATTCAGTCACTCTGTGTCTTTTTTTTTTTTTTCTTTGAGACTGGATCTCACTGTGTCACCCAGGTGGGAGTGCAGTGGTGTAATCACGGCTGACTGCAACCTTGACCTGCTGGGCTCAGTGATCTTCCCACCTCATCCTCTCATATAGTTGGGACTATAGGCACACATCATCATGCCTGGCTAATTTTCTGTATTTTTTATAGAGATGAGGTTTTGCCATGTTGCCTGGGCTGATCTTGAATTCCTGGGCTCAAGAAATCTGCCTGCTTTGGCCTCCCAAAGTGCTGTGATTACACACATGAGCCACTGTACCTAGCCACTGTAATGCCTTTTGATTGGACAATGTAATTCATTTACATTCAGGGTAACTATTGATAGGTAAGGACTCACTACTGAGATTTTGTTAACATTTTCTGGTAGTTTTGTTTGTTTCTTTCTTCCTGTCTTGTCTTCATTTCTGATTAGGTGATTTTTTTATAGTATTTTGCTTTGATACCTTTTGATCTTTTGTGTACAATAGTTCCTTTTTGTCCATCGTTTTGCTTTCTGAACTTTCAGTTACTATGGTACATTACAATCAGATATTTTGAGAGAGAGAGAAAGATGAAGAAAACATTCACAAGTTTGAATTTTATTATAGTATAATTTGTTATAATACTATGTTATTATACTATAGCTTCTTATAATTATACTATGATAAATTATAGTATATTATTATAATTGTTCCATTTTATTATTATTGTTAATCTCTTACTGTACCTAATTTATAAATTAAACTTTATCATTGGTATGTATGTATAAGAGAAAACATTATATATATATATTTTATATATATATGGTTTGGTACTATGTGTGGTTTCAGGCATCTACTGGGGATCTTGAACTGGATCCTTTGTGAGTACGGTGGGGGGTGGCTATTATACCTACTATAGGTTTTTGCTTTGTATTCAGAATGAAGCTTACATAAAAATATAGTTATTTTAGGCTTTTTAAAACTGTAGTAACTTCAATCACATAAAAAAACTCAACACCTTCAGTCTACTCCCTCCACATGTTATGTTTGTGATGTCACAATTTATATCTGTGTATATTGCATATTCTTTAAAAACTTTTATTAAGATTCCTTTATTATAGCCATTACTATTTTTAGTACTTTTAGTAATTTTGTCTTGTGAGCATTACACTAAAGATATAAATTATTCACATACTATCATTACAGTATTTTTCTGAATTTGACTCACTTTTACCAGTGAGTTTTATACATTAGTAGGTTAGCATCTTTTTCTTTCAGAACTCCCTTTAGCATTTCTTAAAAGACAGGTCTGGTGATGATGAGTTCTTTAGCCTTTATTTGTCTGGGAAAGTCTATCTTTTATTTCGGAAAGGCAGCTTTGCTGGGTACAGTATTCATGATTGGGTATTTTTTTCTTTTAGCACTTCGAATATGTCATCCTTCTCTCTTCTGGCCTGTAAAGTTTCTGCTGAGAAGTCTTCTGCTAGCCTTATTGTAACTCCCTTGTATGTCATTTGCTTCTTTTCTTTTGCTGGTTTCAGAATTCTCTCTTTATCTTTGATTTTTAACAGTTTGATTGTAAAATACCATGTAGTCTTGTTTGGATTGCAATTGATTAAAGGTCTTTGACTTTCCTGTGCCTGGATATTTATATCTTTCTCTAGATTTGGAAAATATTCTGCTACTATTTTTTAAAATAAGCTTTCTTTCCTAGTCTTCCTCTTATCCTTTTTGAACTCTTATACCTAAAAAATTTGTCCTTTTGATGCTGTCTTATGAATCTTGTAAACTTTCTTCATTCCTTTACTCTTTTCTCCTCTGGTTATATTTTTTTAAAATAACCAGTGTTTGAGTTCATTGATTCTATCTTCTGCTTGATCAGTTCTGCTGTTGAGGCTCTCTATTGCATTTTTCAACTCATTCATTGTATTATTATTATTTTTTTGAGATGGAGTCTCACTCTGTCACCCAGGCTGGAGTGCAGTGGCTGGATCTCAGCTCACTGCAAGCTCCGCCTCCCGGGTTTACGCCATTCTCCTGCCTCAGCTTCCCGAGTAGCTGGGACTACAGGTGCCTGCCACCTCGCCCGGCTGTTTTTTTGTATTTTTTTGTAGAGATGGGGTTTCACCGTGTTAGCCAGGATGGTCTCGATCTCCTGACCTTGTGATCCACCTGTCTTGGCCTCCCAAAGTGCTGGGATTACAGACTTGAGCCACTGCGCCCGGCCCATTGTATTTATTAAGCTCCAGAATTCATGTTTAATTTTAGAAGAAAATTTCAATTTCTCTGTTATATTTATAATTTTGGTCATTTATTGGTTTCCAGATTTCATTTGTTTCTTTTTACCGTTGACCCTTGAACAACATGGGGGTTAGGAGTGCCAATTCCCCATGCATTCACAACTCCATGCATAACCTTTTTTTTTTTTTTTTTTTTTTTTTATGACAGGGTCTTGCTCTGTCAACCACTGCAGACTTGACCTCCTGGGCTCAAGGGATCCTGCTACCTCAGCCTCCTAAGTAGCTGAGACCATAGCGCATGCCACTACCCTTGGCTAATTTTTTGTGGAGATTGGGTTTTGCCATGTTGCCCAGGCTAGGCTTGAGTTCCTTGGTTCAAGTGATTCACCTGTCTTGGCCTCTCAAATTGCTGGGATTACACACATGAGACACTGTGCCCAGCACATGCATAACTTTATTTCTGAAAAACGTAAGTACTAATAGCCTTCTGTTGACTAGAAGCCTTATGGAACAGTAGATTAACACATATTTTGTTTTTAGCAAATGTGCATGGTTTTTGTACCTGCTGTTGTAGCTGCACTGACAGCTTCACAAATTTCCTATTCTGTTTTTGTAATGATCTTTATGCTGGATTTATCTATCTTGAAATGGTGGACATCTGCAGTTGCAGACCTCAATCTACAGTGTGTATCAAGCAATTGAATGTTTTCTTGTAATGTCGTGACTTTTCTCTGCTTCTTGGGAGCACTTCCAGCATCACCAGTGGCACTTCATATGAGTCCCATGATGTTAGTCAAGGTTTGCAACATTGCACTAAACATGGTGGAAAATATGTGAGAACTACAAGAGATCACTTTTTACTGCCATATGTAGTTTATTGGAGAGACAACTTGCTCATGCAGAGATGATTAGCATCACATGGCATTTTAGGTGGGTGCTCCCAAGACTTGAACTTACTGCATAGCAATAGCAGGTGGCTACAAAATTAATACAGTAGTATGGTATGTACAACAGTTAATTTTATGCAGTTATGATTTAATACTGCATTTTATATTTTTTTTACATTTCTTTTGACTGTGAATTGGCATGTCCAGTCTGTGTTTGTGTAGGTTTTGATAATTTTTTATTATGTGTGTGAAATTTCACATGAAATCCAAGAAAATGAGTTATTTATTTATTTATTTATTTATTTATTTATTTATTTATTTATTTTTTGTGAGACAGAGTCTCACTCTGTTGCCCAGGCTAGAGTGCAGTGGTGTGATCTCGACTCACTGCAACCTCTGCCGCCCAGGTTCAAGTGTTTCTCCTGCCTCAGCCTCCCTAGTGGCTGGGATTACAGGCGCCTGCCACCATGCCTGGCTAATTTTTATAGTTTTAGTAGAGATGGGCTTTCACTGTCTTGGCGAGGCTTGAACTCCTGACCTCATGATCCACTCACCTCAGCCTCCAAAGTGCTGGGATTATAGGTGTGAGCCACTGCGCCCGGCCTATTTTTTTTTTTTTCTTTTAAAAATTATTCAGACCAGATCTGATCTATTTTTTTTTAATTTAAATTTTATTTTAGATTCAGGAGCTACACGTTCTTCTTTGTTACATAGGCATATTACATACATAACTGGTAGGGACTGGGCTTCTAGAGTACCCAGTACCCAAATAGTGAACATTGTACCCAATAAGTAATTTTTCAGCCCTTACTTCCCTCCCACCTTCCCTGCTTTTGGCTTTCCTGGTGTCTATTATTTACATCTTTATGACCATGTGAACCCATTGTGTAGCTTCCATTTATAAGTGAGAACATGCAGCATTTGATTTTCTGTTTCTGAGTTAGTTCACTTAGGATAATGGCCTCAGCTCTATACATATTTTTGTGAAGGACATTTCATTCTTTTTTATGGCTGCAAAGTTTTGATAAACATAACACATAAAGGTTTGCATATATTTTATGGCAGTAAATAACATAGACTACTATCTACATATATTTTATGAATTCATGCCATACTTCTTTTTTTTCAATATTTCTATGCTATGCAGTTCATCTGCAACTTTTTTTCAAATTGTTGCCAATCTCCAAAAAATTTCCATATATTTGTTCAAAAAATCTGCATATAGTTGAACCCATGGAGTTTACATGGTGATAGTTACAGGCCTACTGTATTTTCTTGAGGTTTGTTGAGCTTCCTTAAAATAATTACTTCAAATTATTTATCAGGCAGTTTATACATCTCCATTTCTTTGGAGTCAGCTATTGGGAGATTATTGTATTCTTTCAGTGGTGTTAATGTTTCCTAGGTTTTTCATGTTTCCTATTACCTTACATTGATGTCTGTGCATTTTGTGAAGTAGGGACTTATTTGAATTTTTGCAGACTGGTTTTGTCTAGGAAAGCTCTTAAGCAGTGAGACAGTCCAGAGATTCAGGGAAGGTTATCTGGCATGTCCATGGATAGACTTGCTGCTGGAGTCATCAGACAGGCTGGCCTGGTTCCTGAGTCAGCAGGTGTGTGGGCCTAGGACCTGGTTACATGGGGTTGGACCTGGAACCTGGATCTACTGGGGTGGGTCTGTTGTTTGGGTTTGTGGGATTGGGTCTGGAGCCTAGGTTTTTGAAGGCATGCCTGGGGCCTGTATGAATGGGCGTCAGCCTAAAGTCTGGGTCCAATGTAGGAGACCTGGCACTGGTGTGGGCCTTTACCTGGATTGTAAGGGGCTGACAATGTGCTGGGATGTACCTGGCTCCTGGATCCACTGGGACAGGCCTGGAGTCTGTCCCTTGAGTCCCTGGAGTCTGTCTATAAGATCCACTGGGACAGGCCTGGAATCTGTGTCTATAAGTGCTGGCCTATAGCCTGAGTTTCTAGGGGTGGTCCTGGAATCTTGGCCTGTGGGGTCATATCTGTCCCCAGGGTCTGCTGGAGTGAGCCTGGACCTTTGGGCCTGGTGGAACAGGCCTGGGTTCTGGGTTTGTGGTAACTGAGATCCTGGAGCCTGAGATTATGGGTGCTAACCTGGTCCTGGAGCTATGGGTGCTTGCCTTGGAGGCTGGGGCCACGAGAACTTCCCTGGAGACTGGGTCCACTGGAGCCAGCCTGGGGGTTTGTTCAGCATGTGGATGCTGGCCTGGATGGTAGGTTTTCGAGGACTGGTTTCAGTCTTGGGCCTGGAACCTGGGCCCACAGGGAGCTCCTGAAGCCTGCGTCTGTGGGGGCCAGTCTAGAGTGGGGATCTGTTGGGATGGGCCTGGATCCTGGGTCTGACTGAGCAGTACTGGATTATGGGTCTGCTGGAGTATGGGGCTGCAGGGATTGGCCTGGCATTGGGCAGGCCTGTGGACAGGCTCCTGGATCCTGTGTCCACAGCTGTTGGCCTGGTACATGAGGCCAGGGTTGCTGACCTGGCTTGGATGGTCTGAAACCTGGAGTAGGATTGGAATCTGAGACCACAGGAACTGGCCAGGTGTTTGGTGGGCCTGGAGCCTGTTGTTGTAGGAGCCTGCATACAGACTGGGTTTGAGGGTGCTGGCTCATGACTATGAGGCAGGGAGCTATCTTGGAGCTGGGGGATTGTCTAGGATCTGACGTCACTGGGGCTATCCTGGCCCTGGGGGCTAGCCTGTAGTCTGAGTCTCTAGGGGCTGGCTTGTTGCTGGGGTTGTTGGGCCAAGCTAGTGCTGAGGCCAGTGTGAAGCCTGGGACCGCTGGGGTCATCCTTGTGGTGGGATGGGCCTGGAGACTGAATCTGCTAGGTAGGCCGAGAGCTGGTGCTGCAGGATCTGGCTTGGCATTAGGGAAGGTTTGGAGGCTCATTCTGGGGCCATGGGGGCCTGTCCAGCACTGGACTGTACTGAGGAGGACCCAGTTTCAGGGTCCAAGGGAAAGTCTGATGGCTCACTTCCCTTCTCTTTCCTTCTCTCTCCATGATGTGCTGCCTAGAGTTGGAGGAGGGATGACATGGGTAAAACTGTCCCTCTTACTCTCTTTAGTATGTCTTTTCTTATTTTTTGTGCTATACCCAGGTGCTGTAATCTGTCACCTAGTTTTCTTAGCTATTGTGAAGGTTCGTTTGTGTGTGGTTAGTTGTTCAAATGGATGTGTCTATAGGGGTGATGAGTGCTGGAAAGTCTTATTCTACCATCTTGCTGACATCTGGCTGGGACTCTGCCTTATATTTTATCTCATTTAACCCTCACAACTACCCTACTAAGCAGGTTTCCAAATACCACCATTTAATTCATTTTAAAATTGATACATAATAGATGTATATATTTTAGGGGTACATGTGATAAAATACTGCCATTTTAAAGATGAGGAAACTGAGGTTCAGCAGGGATTAAATAACTTGTCTCAGCTTTACAACTAGGATTTGGGAATTAGTGCTAATGATTCTAAAATCTGTCGTTTTCAACAATAAATGGTTACTCTTGCTCCATTTAAGAGTATCATCATTTTAGTTTAGTGATGAATACATATGGTTGATCAGAAATACTTGCATGCTTATATTGAATACCCTTATAACATTTAAAAGCCAAATGGGAGCCAATGATCCTCTTAGTATAAAACAATAATGATTGAGGATTTGCTCTACATTTCGTCATCTGTTCCTGGTATCTCTGCTCTTGAGTATATCATGGTGTTTTAAAAATCACTGAACATAACTGATATCTCTATATCTCTATCTCTATATCTGTCTATATCTATATCATCTGTATCTGTATCTATATCTACGATATCTATCTATATATCGGGTGTGAGGAGGGTATAGAATGTATTCTGGCCTGGCAGTGGATTTACTTTGTTACTTCCAGCACCTGGCTTGCTCTTCCAGTGATCTCATTTTATTTACTAGAATAGGAGAGGGCTGTGGTTAGGGTATGGAAGTGAGCATTGTGAGACGCTGATGATATTGTGGTGGGCTAATGAGTTACCACCATGGAGTATGGCATCATGCTCATCTTCTGGCAATTTTGGTTTCTTGGGAGTTGGAAGGGCTCTGGAAAAAAACTAGGAATCTAGGCTGAGAAATAAAGTTTTCTTGGAAATGAAGGGATATATAATGAGTTTTTGTTTTATGCATATTAACCTTTGATCCCTTTTCTGAGGTTTTTAGTCATAATCAGGAGTATTTGGAAAGGAAGGAATACTCTTGTTTGTGTTTCACAAAGTGCCTAACGTTTGGAAGTTGAAGTACAAGGGGGAAACGAATTCCCTTTCCTAGCCAAGGGAAACCATGACACATAACACCTGGAAAATCGGGTCACTCCCACCCTAACACTGTGCTTTACCAAGGGTATTAGCAAATAGTGCACCAGGAGACTATATCCCGCGCATGGCTCAGAGGGTCCCATGCCTACGGAGCCTCCCTCATTGCTAGCACAGCAGTCTGAGATCTAACTGCAAGGTGGCAGTGAGGCTGGGGGAGGGGCGCCCGCCATTGCTGAGGTTTGAGTAGGTAAACAAAGCTGCTGGGAAGCTCGAACTGGGTGGAGCCCACCGCAGCTCAAGGAGGCCTGCCTGCCTCTGTAGACTCCACCTCTGGGGACAGGGCATAGCCAAACATAAGGCAGCAGAAACCTCTGCAGATTTAAACGTCCCTGTATGACAGCTTTGAAGACAGTAGTGGTTCTCCCAGCACAGAGTTTGAGATCTGAGAACGAACAGACTGCCTGCTCAAGTGGGTCCCTGACCCCCAAGTAGCCTAACTGGGAGACATCCCCAACTAGGGGCAGACTGACACCTCACACCTTACACGGCCAGGTACCCCTCTGAGATGAAGCTTCCAGAGGAACAATCAGACAGCAACATTTGCTGTTCAGCAATATTCACTATTCTGCAGCCTCTGTTGCTGATACCCAGGCAGACAGGGTCTGGAGTGGACCTCGAGCAAACTCCAACAGACCTGCAGCTGAGGGTCCTGACTGTTAGAAGGAAAACTAACAAACAGAAAGGATATCCACACCAAAACCCCATCTGTACATCACCATCATCAAAGACCAAAGGTAGATAAAACCACAAAGATGGGGAAAAAGCAGTGCAGAAAAGCTGAAAATTCTAAAAATTAGAGTGCCTCTTCCCCTCCAAAGGAACAGAACTCCTTGCCAGCAACGGAACAAAGCTGGATGGAGAATGACTTTGATGAGTTGAGAGAAGAAGGCTTCAGACGATCAAACATCTCTGAGCTAAAGAAGGAAGTTCAAACCCATCGCAAAGAAGCTAAAAACTTTGAAAAAAGATTTGATGAATGGCTAAGTAGAATAACCAATGTAGAGAAGTCCTTAAATGACCTGATAGAGCTGAAAACCATGACACAAGAACTACGTGACAAATGCACACACTTCAGTAACCAACTCGATCAACTGGAAGAAAGGGTATCAGTGATTGAAGATCAAATGAATGAAATGAAGTGAGAAAAGAAGTTTAGAGAAATAAGAGTAAAAACAAATGAACAAAACCTCCAAGAAATATGGGACGATGTGAAAAGACCAAATCTGTGTCTGACTGGTGACCTGAAAGTGACAGGGAGAATGGAACCAGTTGGAAAACACTCTGCAGGATATTATCCAGGAGAACTTCCCCAATCTAGAAAGGCAGGTCAACATTCAAATTCAGGAAATACAGAGAACGCCACAAAGATACTCCTCAAGAAGAGCAAGTCCAAGACACATAATTGTCAGATTCACCAAAATTGAAATGAAGGAAAAAATGTTAAGGGCAGCCAGAGAGAAAGGTTAGGTTACCCACAAAGGGAAACCCATCAGACTAACAGGAGATCTCTCAGCAGAAACTCTACAAGTCAGAAGAGAGTGGGGGCCAATATTCACCATTCTTAAAGAAAAGAATTTTAAACCCAGAATTTCATATCCAGCCAAACTAAGTTTCATAAGTGAAGGAGAAATAGAATCCTTTACAGGCAAGCAAATGCTGAGAGATTTTTGTCACCACCAGGCCTGCCCTACAAGAGCTCCTGAAGGAAGCATTAAACATGGAAAGGAAAAACCGGCACCAGCCACTGTAAAAACATGCCAAAATGTAAAGACCATCAATGCTAGGAAGAAAATGCATCAACTAATGAGCAAAATAACCAGCTAACATCATAATGACAGGATGAAGTTCATACATAACAATATTAACCTTAAATGTAAATGGGTTAAATGCTCCAATTAAAAGACACAGACTGGCAAATTGGATAAAGAGTCAAGACCCATCAGTTTGCTGTATTCAGAAGACCCATCTCATGTGCAGAG
Source organism: Rhinopithecus roxellana (assembly GCF_007565055.1). Lineage (NCBI taxonomy): Eukaryota > Metazoa > Chordata > Mammalia > Primates > Cercopithecidae > Rhinopithecus > Rhinopithecus roxellana. Next base: position 74,186,222 of record NC_044559.1, read on the forward strand.
ACACACATAGGCTCCAAATAAAGGGATGGAGGAAGATCTACCAAGCAAGTGGAAAACAAAAAAAGGCAGGGGTTGCAATCCTAGTCTCTGATAAAACAGACTTTAAACCAACAAAGATCAAAAGAGACAAAGAAGGCCATTACACAATGGTAAAGGGATCAATGCAACAAGAAGAGCTAACTATCCTAAATATATATGCACCCAATACAGGAGCACCCAGATTCATAAAGCAAGTCCTTAGAGACTTACAAAGAGACTTAGACTCCCACACAGTAATAATGGGAGACTTTAACACCCCACTGTCAACATTAGAGAGATCAATGAGACAGAAAGTCAACAGGATATCCAGGAATTGAACTCAACTCTGCACCAAGCGGACCTAATAGACATCTATAGAACTCTCCACCCCAAATCAACAGAACATATATTCTTCTCACACCACATGCACTTATTCCAAAATTGACCACATAGTTGGAAGTAAAGCACTCCTCAGCAAATGTAAAAGAACAAAAATTATAACAAACTGTCTTTCAGACCACAGTGCAATCAAACTAGAACTCAGGATTAAGAAACTCACTCAAAATCACTCAACTACATGGAAACGGAACAACCTGCTCCTCAATGACTACTGGGTACATAAGGAAATGAAGGCAGAAATAAAGATGTTCTTTGAAACAAATGAGAACAAAGATATAGCGTATCAGAATCTGTGGGACACATTTAAAGCAGTGTGTAGAGGGAAATTTATAGCACTAAATGCCCACAAGAGAAAGCAGGAAAGATATAAATTGACACCCCAACATCACAATTAAAAGAACTAGAGAAGTAAGAGCAAACACATTCAAAAGCTAGCAGAAGGTAAGAAATAACTAAGATCAGAGCAGAACTGAAGGAGATACAGATACAAAAAACTCTTCAAAAAATTAATGAATCCAGGAGCTGGTTTTTTGAAAAGATCAACAAAATTGATAGACCACTATCAAGACTAATAAAGAAGAAAAGAGAAAAGAATCAAATAGATGCAATAAAAAATGATAAAGGGGATATTACCACCAACCCCACAGAAATACAAACTATCATCAGAGAATACTATAAACACCTCTATGCAAATAAACTAGAAAACCTAGAAGAAATGGATAAATTCCTGGACACATACACTCTCCCAAGACTAAACCGGGAAGAAGTTGAATCCCTGAATGGACCAATAGCAGGATCTGAAATTGAGGCAATAAATTAATAGCCTACCAACCAAAAAAAGTCCAAGACCAGACGGATTCACAGCCAAATTCTACCAGAGGTACAAGGAGCTGGTACCATTCCTTTTGAAACGATTCCAATCAATAGAAAAAGAAGGAATCCTCCCTAACTCATTTTATGAGGCAAACATCATACTGATACCAAAGCCTGGCAGAGACACAGCAAAAAAAGAGAATTTTAGACCAATATCCCTGATGAACATCAATGCACAAATCCTCAATAAAATACTGGCAAACCAAATCCAGCAGCACATCAAAATCTTATCCATCATGTCAAGTGGGCTTCATCCCTGGGATGCAAGGCTGGTTCAATATACGCAAACCAATAAACATAAGCCAGCATATAAACAGAACCAAAAACAAAAACCACATGATTATCTCAATAGATGCAGAAAAGACCTTTGACAAAATTCAACAGCCCTTCATGCTAAAAACTCTCAATAAATTCGGTATTGATGGAATGTATCTCAAAATAAGAGCTACTTATGACAAACCCACAGCCAGTATCATACTGAATGGGCAAAAACTGGAAGCATTCCCCTTGAAAACTGGCACAAGACAGGGATGCCCTGTCTTACCACTCCTATTCAACAAAGTGTTGGAAGTTCTGGCCAGGGCAATCAGGCAGGAGAAAGAAATAAAGGATATTCAATTAGGAAAAGAGGAAGTCAAATTGTCCCTGTTTGCAGATAACATGATTGTATATTTAGAAAACCCCATTGTCTCAGCCCAAAATCTCCTTAAGCTGATAAGCAACTTCAGCAAAGTCTCAGGATACAAAATCAATGTGCAAAAATCACAAGCATTCCTATACACCAATAACAGACAAACAGAGAGCCAAATCATGAGTGAATTTTCATTCACAATTGCTTCAAAGAGAATAAAATACCTAGGAATCCAACTTACAAGGAATGTGAAGGACCCCTTCAAGGAGAACTACAAACCACTGCTCAATGAAATAAAAGAGGACACAAACAAATGGAAGAACATTCCATGCTCATGGATAGGAAGAGTCAATATCGTGAAAATGGCCATACTGGCCAAGGTAATTTATAGATTCAATGCCATCCCCATTAAGCTACCAATGACTTTCTTCACAGAATTAGAAAACACTATTTTAAAGTTCATATGGAACCAGAAAAAAGCCCACATTGCTAAGACAATCAATCCTAAGCCAAAAGAACAAAGCTGGAGGCATCACGCTACCTGACTTCAAACTATACTACCAGGCTACAGTAACCAAAACACCGTGGTGCTGGTACTAAAATAGAGATGCAGACCAATGGAACAGAACAGAGCCCTCAAAAATAATACCACACATCTACAGCCATCTGATCTTTAACAAATCTGACAAAAACAAGAAATGGGGAAAGGATTCCCTATTTAATAAATGGTGCTGGGAAAACTGCCTAGCCGTAAGTAGAAAGCTGAAACTGGATCCCTTTTTTTACATCTTATACAAAAATTAATTCAAGATGGATTGAAGACTTAAATGTTAGACTAAAACCATAAAAACCCTAGAAGAAAATCTAGGCAATACCATTCAGGACATAGGCATGCAAAAGGACTTCATGTCTAAAACACCAAAAACAATGGCAACAAAAAGCCAAAATTGAGAAATGGCATCTAATTAAACTAAAGAGCTTCTGCACAGCAAAAGAAACTACCATCAGAGTGAACAGGCAACGTACAGAATGGGAGAATATTTTTGCAATCTACTCATCTGACAAAGGGCTAATATCCAGAACCTACAAAGAACTCAAACAAATTTACAAGAAAAAAACAACCCCATCAAAAAGTGGGTAAAGGATATGAACAGACGCTTCTCAAAAGAAGACATTTATACAGCCAACAGACACATGAAAAAATGCTCATCATCACTCGCCATCAGAGAAATGCAAATCAAAACCACAATGAGATACCATCTCACACCAGTTAGAATGGCAATCATTAAAATGTCAGGAAACAACAGGTACTAGAGAGGATGTGGAGAAATAGGAACACTTTTACACTGTTGGTGGGACTGCAAGCTAGTTCAACCATTGTGGAAGACAGTGTGGCAATTCCTCAAGGATCTAGAACTAGAAATACCATTTGACCCAGCCACCCTATTACTGGGTATATACTCAAAGGATTATAAATCATGCTGCTGTGAAAACACATGCACATGTATGTTTATTGTGGCACTATTCACAATAGCCAAGACTTGGAACCAACCCAAATTTCCCTGAATGACAGACTGGATTAAGAAAATGTGGCACATATACATCATGGAATACTATGCAGCCATAAAAAAGGACGAGTTTACGTCCTTTGTGGGGACATGGATGCAGCTGGAAACCATCATTCTCAGCAAACTATTGCAAGAACAGAAAACCAAACACTGCATGTTCTCACTCATAGGTGGGAATTGAACAATGAGAACATTTGGACACAGGAAGGGGAACATCATACACCAGGACCTGTTATGGGATGGGGGGAGGGGTGAGGGATAGCATTAGGAGATATATCTAATGTAAATGACAAGTTAATGGGTGCAGCACACCAAGATGGCACATGTATACATATGTAACAAACCTGCACGTTGTACACATGTACTCTAGAACATAAAGTATATTAATAAAAAAATAAGAAAAATGAAGTTGTGGGGGTTGGGATCAGATTGTGGAAGACAATCTGAGACTTAACTTTAGAATTAAGATGAGGGGATTTGATTTTTCTTTAAACAATCGGGAGTCAAGAAAGGATTGTGACTAAGAAAATTACGTGTGATATTTTAGGAAGATTTATCTCATGGCTCCTCACAGGACAAAATAGAATAGTGGTGAGGTTGCCTAGCTTAGAAGGACCAAAGAGGCTAGTGAAGATATTCAGGAGTGAGATGAGCATGATTACATTAGTGAAACAGCAGTGGAAAAGAAAGGGATAGTTAGGGACTCATTACAAAGGAAAAATTGACAGGATATGGTAACTGATTTTATATGGATAATATCCTTTGTAATTATTTGTATTTAAGTTGCAATATGAAAGGGAGACATTTGTATTTTTCTTAGAAAATTTACTGGGATCAAATAATGCTTATAAACTGAAGAGTTAATAACATGGACATGAGTCAAACTTAATTTTCAAATAGTGCAGATTAGATTTTTGGCTCTGTCAAATCAACTGATAACAATTCATTTTTCTGCTTTTACTTATTTTTTCTTTTTGCCTGAGTCTTCTCCTAAAAGCCAAAATGCAGCAGACAATTTGGTAGTTGAGGATGGGTTAAAAAATGGTTTCCAAGTATTAGTACGTGGGCAGGAAGTACTTTTGTATGTGAGATACCTTCTTATACAGCTAAATATGACATACCAGTGTGACATACATATGAATCTAGTTAATATAGAGGGAAAAATCTTTCTGTAGCTAATAATGTGCTCCTAAACCTACCCTGTTTTCTTACAATTATATGTTCTTGCTTATAAATAAGGACTAGGTGAGTGAATGGCCCAGTTACTTGTCATCATCTTCATTGTAATCATTATTTTATTACTGATGATACTTATTAAAATGTTTAATATGAACCAGACATTGTATTCATATTATATCTACCATTTTGTTTAATTATCATAACCATCTTATAAGGTAGGTACCATTTTTATTATTGCACAAATGAGGAAGTTTAAGCTGAAAGATGTTAAATAACTTGTTGAAGGTTGTACTGCTAATAAGTGTCAGAGCTAAGACAGGAACTCAGATCACTTGACCCCAAATCTCTACTATATCTGCTAAAACACTTCCAGGCACCTCTTCAGCATCAGTTTGAGAGCTATAAAAACTTGCATCCTAATATTATTGTACTTCCTAAAGAGAAATCTGGTTATAGGGACAAAGAGTTACTTATAAAATGTTTGATGTCATGTTTCCAGGTGCCTATAGCTTTGCTACATACAGAATATATTTCAGCCAGGCAGTTACTAATAGTAATGGGTCACTATCTGCCCAGATAATTTTTTTTGGTGGTAAAAAAACACATAATATAAAATTTACCATTTTGAATTAATAAATGAATTCAATAAAGTTGTAGATACAAAATCAGCATACAAAAATCAGTTGCATTTCTTTACACTAACATTGAGCTATCTGAGAAGTAAATAAAACAATTCCATTTACAATAGCATCAAAGAGGGTAAAATATTTAGGAATAAACTTAAGGACATGAAAGACTGCTATGCTGAAAACTACAAAACATTGATGAAAGAGTTGAAGACACACATAAATGGAAGGACATTCCATGTTCATGGGTTAGAAGAATTAATATTTTTAAAGTGCCCATACTACCAAAAGAAATCTACAGATTCAATGCAATCCCTATCAAAATCTCAATGTCCGTTTTTTTTTTTTTCCTTAACAGAAACAGAGAAAACAACTCAAAAAAATTCATTTGGAATCACAAAAGACCTTGAAATGCCAATTTGTTCATTCTTGAGAAAGAACAAAGCTGGAGGCATTAGATGTCCTTATTTCAAAATAGATTACAGAGCTACAGTAATTAAAACAGTTTAGTAAGGGCATAAAAACAGACATATAGACCAAAGGAACATAATTGAGAGCCCAGAAATAAGACAATGCATATATGGTCAAATAATCTTTGACAAGGGTGCCATGAATATACAATTGGAAAATGACAGTCCGTTCAACAAGTGATGTTGGGAAAACTGGATATCTGCATGCAAAAGAATGAAATTGGACCCTTATTTTACACCATACACAAAAATCAAGCCAAAATGGACTAAAGACTTAAATGTAATACCTGAAACTGTATAACTCCTAGAAGAAAGAAAATATAGGGGAAGAGCTTCATTACATCAGTTTTGGCAATGATTTCTTGGTTCTTACACCCAAAGCACAGGCAACAAAAGCAAAAATAGACAAGTGGAAATACATCAAACTAAAAAGTTTCTGCACAGCAAAGGAAACAGTTAACATAATGAAAAGACAACTTATGGAATGGGAGAAAATAGTTGCAAACCATATTTATATAAAGGGATTAATATCCAAAATATACAATGATTTTTTTTTTCAAATCAATGGCAAAAACCCAAGTAACCTGATTTTTAAAAGGACAAAGGACTTGAATAGATATTTCTCCAAAGAGGACATACAGATGACCAGCAAGTGTGTGAAAATATGCTCAGTATCACTAATCATTAGGGAAATGCAAATTAAACCACAGTGAGATATCACTTCATGCCTGTTAGGATAGCTATTATTTAAAAAAATGATAGCTGTTGGCGAGAATGTGGAGAAACTGGAACCCTTTTATACTATCAATGGAAATGTAAAATGGTGCAGCCACTATGTAAAACAGTATGGAAGTTCCTCAAAAAATTAAAATTCTCTATGATCCAGAAATCCTCTTAATCCAAGAGAATTGAAATTAAAATCTCAAAGAGATATTTGCACTCCCATCTTCCTTGCAACAATATTCACAATAGTCAAGATGTGGAAACAGCCTAAATGTCCATTGATGGATTAATGAATAAAAAATGTGGTATATATAGACAATGGAATATTATTCAGCCTTTAAAAGAAAGCAATTTTGACATGTGTGACAACATGGATGAACCTGGAGCACATTATGCTAAGTGAAATAAACTAGTCACAGAAGGACAAGTATTGCATGATTTTGCTTATATGAAGTATCTAAAATAGTCAAACTAATAGAAACAAAGAGTAGAATGGTGGTTTCCAGGTACTGGGAGAGGGGGAAAATGGGAAATTATTATCCAGTGGGTATAAAGTTTCACATATGCCAGATGATTAATTAATTCATTAAAATCAGCTGTAGAATTTTGTGACCTTAGTTAACAACAGTTGTTTGTAAAAATTGAGGGTAGATCTCATGTTAAGTGTTATTACCACATTAATATAAAAAATTTCCATCATAACCTTCATATTATAAACCCTAAATTTTATTATATGTACATATTAAGGTTTTAAAGTGTTGTACTATGAATCTTACCTATAGTTAGGTCATGAGTAGCGATTTGCCATTTCAATAAAATGATGCCATCTGTCATTATTTTTGGTATCATAACTCAATTGTAAGCTCTATAAAAGTGGAGTCCATGTCTTTTATTTCTCCCATACCCTGTGCTTTAAAAATGTTGGAGAACCATAGTTAATGCTTTTGATTTATTCATAGATTTATTATGAAGAGAGTAAGCACCTTCAAACTAAATGCTGGAAACTGTTATTTTTGAACATTAACTGTGTACCAGACACTGTGCTAAATGTTTAATATAGTTTGTTTCATTTAAATATTTATTAAACCCTGAGAAAAAATTATTATTACTCACATTTTAAAGATGAGGTATCTGAGATTCAGAAACGTGTGGGTTGTGTGAAATGACATAATTAGTAAGATTTGAAAGCAGGTCTTTGCTGTTTTTGATTGTTTTTTATTCCTCAATAAATTTATCTTACTAGCTGGTAATAAATTACTGTGGCCTTGGAAAAAATTCACTTTTTTTTTTTTTTGAGATGGAGTCTTGCTCTGTTGCCCAGGCTGGAGTGCAATGGCACGATCTTGGCTCACTGCAACCTCTGCCTCCTGGGTTCAAACAATTCTCCTGCCTCAGCCTCCCGAGTGGCTGGGATTACAGGCATGTACCATGGTGCCCGGCTAATTTTTGTATTTTTAGTAGAGATGGGGTTTCACCATGTTGGCTATGGTTGGCCAGGCTGGTCTCGAACTCCTGACCTCAGGTGATCCACCCGCCTTGACTTCCTGAAGTGATGGGATCACGGGTGTGAGCCACTGTGCCTGGCCCATTGTAACCATTTTTAAGTTTACAGTTCAGTAATGTTATGCTCAGGTGTTACTGAGTTTATGAAAAGGATATATCCTCTCTGTCTTGTTTACTTTCATCAGACTCATGTTTTATATTAGTATTTCTATATTACATTTACATGATATTTTACTATTTGCTAAGTACTTTGCATGTATGTGTCATTTAATCTTCAAAAAACTATCAGGTGGATACTCATTCTTAGCAGTATTATTTATTTTGTTTTCTTTTTATTTATTTTTATTTTTAATTTTTGTGTACATAGTCGGTGTATATATTATGGGGTACATGAAATGTTTTGATACAAGCATGCAATGTGAAATAAGCACATAATGGAGAATGGGGTATCCATCCCCTCAAGCATTTATCCGTTGAATTACAAACAATCCACATACACTCTTAATAGTTATTTTAAAATGTACAATTTATTATTTACTGTAGTCACTCTGTTGTGCTAGCAAACAGTAGGTCTTGTTCATTCTTTCTATTTTTTTGTACCCATTAACCATCTTCACCTCCCCGCCAACCCCCATGACCCTTCTGAGCCTCCCTTAACAATCCTTTTACTATGTCCATGAGTTTAATTGTTTTGATTTTTTAGATCCCACAAATAAGTGAGAACATGCAATGTTTGTCTATCTGTGCCTGGCTTATTTCACTTAACATAATGATTTCTAGTTCCATCCATGGTGTTGCAAATGACTGAATCTCATTCCTTTTTATGGCTGAATAGTACTCCATTGTGTATATGTATCACATTTTCTTTATTCACTCACCTTTGATGGATACTTAGGTTGATTCCAAATCTTAGCTATTGTAAACAGTGCTGCAACAAACACAGGAGTGGAGATACCTCTTTGACATACTGATTTGCTTTTTTGTACCCAGTAGTAGGATTGCTGGATAATATCGTAGCTCAATTTTCAGTTTTTTTGAGGAACTTCTAAACTGTTCTCTATAGTGGTTGTACTAATTTACATTTGCACCAGCAATGTACAAGGATTTCCTTTTCTGCACATCCTTGCCAGCATTTGTTATTGCCTGTCTTTTGGATGTAAGCCATTTTAACTGGGGTGAGGTAATATCTCATTGTAGTTTTGATTTGCATGTTTCTGATGATCAGCGATGTTGAGCACCTTTTCACATGCCTGTTTGCCATTTGTATGTCTTATTTTGAGAAACGTCTGTTGAAATCTTTTGCCCATTTTTTGGATCAGATTATTAGAGTTTTTCTTCCTATAGAGTTTGTTTGAGCTCCTTATGTATTCTGGTTATTAATCCCTTATCAGATGCGTAGTTTGCAAATGTTTTCTACCATTCTGTGGGTTGTCTCTTCACTTTGTTGGCTGATTCCTTTGCTGTGCAGAAGCTTTTTAACTTGATGTGAACCAGTGTATTCATTTTCACTTTGGTTACCTGTGTTTGTGCGGTATTACTCAAGAATTTTTTGCCGAGACCAATGTCCTAGAGATTTTCTCCAATGTTTCCTTTTAGTAGTTTCATAGTTTGAAGTCTTAGATTTAAGTTTTTAATCCATTTTGATTTGATTTTTGCATACAGTAAGAGATAGGGGCCTAGTTTTATTCTTCTACATATGGATATGCAGTTTTCCCCGCACCATTTATTGAAGAGACTGTCCTTTCCCCAGTGTATGTTCTTTGTACCTTTGTTGAAAATGAGTTCACTGTAGAGTTATGTATTTATTTCTGGGTTCTCTATTGTGTCCATTGATCTACGTGTCTGTTTTTATGTCACTACCCTGCTGTTTTGGTTATTATACCTCTGCAGTATAATATGAAGTCGGGTAATGTGATTCCTCCAGTTTTGCTATGTTTGCTAAGGATAGTTTTGGCATTCTTTGTCTTTTGTGGTTCCATATAAATTTTAAGATTGTTTTTTCTATTTTGATGAAGAATGTCATTGATATTTTGATAGGGATTGAATTGAATCTGTAGATTGCTATGGGTAGAATGGACATTTTAACAATATTGATTCTTCCAATGCATGAACATGGAATAACTTTCCATTTTTATGGTGTCCTCTTCAATTCCTTTCATCAATGTTTTATAGTTTTCATTGTAGAGATTGTTTACTTCTTTTGTTAAGTTTATTTCTGGGTGTTTTATTTTATTTCTTGCTACTGTAAATGGGATTACTTTCTTGATTTCTTTTTCAGATTGTTTGTTGTTGGCATATATAAATGCTATTGATTTTTGTATGTTAATTTCATATCCTGCAACTTTGCTCAGTTTATCAGTTCTAATAGTTTTTTTAATGGAGTCTTTTTTTTCCAAATAAAAGATTATATCATGTGCAAACATGGATAATTTGACTGTTTCTTTTCCAATTTAGAGAGGATCCTTTCTCTAACCTTGAGCTTTTGAAGTTTGATTATTAAATGTCTTGAGATACTCTTCTTTGTATTAGATGTATTTGGTGTTCTATAACCTTCTTGTACTTGAACACTGATTTATTTCTCTAGGTTTGGGACGTTCTCTGATATTATCCCTTTGAATAAACTTTCTACTTCATTCTTTCTTTCTACCTCTTCTTTAACACCAATAGCTTTTAGATTTGTCCTTTTGAGACTATATTCTTGGTCTTATAGGTATGTTTCATTTTTAAAAATTCTTTTTTCTTTTGTCTCCTCTATGTATGTTCAAATACCCCATCTTCAAGCTTACTAATTATTTCTTCTGATTAATTCTACAATTAAAGGACATTGATGCATTTTTCATCTCCAGATTTTCTGATACTTTTTAATTATTTCAGTTTCTTTGTTAAATGTATCTGATAGGATTCTGAATTCCTTCTTTAAGTCATCTTGAATTTCTTGGAACTTCCTTAGAACAGCTATTCTGAATTTTCTGTCGGAAAGGTCATATTTCTCTGCCTCTCCAGGATTGGTCTCTGGTGGCCTATTTAGTTCTTTTGGTGAGGTCATATTTTCCTGGATGTTCTTGATGGTTGTGGATGTTCGTTGGTGTCTGGGCATTGATGAGTTAGATATTTATTGTAGTCTTCACAGTATTTTTGTACCCATTCTTCTTGGGAATGCTTTCCATGTATTCAAAGGGATTTGGGTGTTGTGATATAAGTCTTTGGTCACTGCAGCCATATCTGCATGAAGGGGCACCCCAAGCCAAGTAACAGTATGGCTCTTGCAGTGTCATAGAGGTACTGTCTTGGGAGTCTTGGGTAAGATCCAGGAAAGTTCACTGGATTAGGCAGAGACTCTTGTTTTCTTCCCTTACTTTGCTGTAAACAAATGGAAACAGAGTCTCTGTCTCTCTGTGCTGAGCTGCCTTGAGATAGGGGAGAAGTGACTTAAACACCCTTGTGTTCACCACCCCTGGAACTGCACTAAGTCAGACCTGAAACCAGCAGAGCATTGGGTCTTGCCGACAGTTCATGGTCGTAACTGCCTGGCTGCCACCTAAGTGGTCTACAGTCAGCAGTGGTGAAGCCAGCCAGGCTTGTATCCTTCCTTCCATTCAGGGTGGCGAACTCCCCCACAGCCCTAGGCAGGTCCAGAGATGTTGTCTGGGAGCCAGGGCCTGGAGCTGGGAACCTTAGGAATTTACCTGGTACTCTAGTCCACTGCGGCTGAGCTGGCACCCAAACCTCAAGACAAAGTCCTTCCCCTTCTTCTCTCCCCTTTCTTCAAGTAGAGGAGTCTCTCCCTGTGGCCACCACCACCCTAGACCTGCTGTGAGTACTGCCTGGCTACTGCCAATATTCACTCAAGGCCCAAGGACTCTTCAGTCAGCTTGTGTTGAATGCCGCCAGTCCTGAGTCTCTCCCTTCAGGGCTGTGGGCTCCCTCTGACCAAGGGCAGGTCCAGACATGCCATCCAGGAGCCAAGGCCTAGAGCTGGGGACCCCAGGAGCCTGCCCTGTGCTCTGTTCCACTGTGGCTGAGCTGGTACCAAAGCTGATTTTTTTATTTTTATAAAGGTGCTTTTTTTATATGGATAGTTGTTCAGTTTGGTGTTCCTGCCCGGGGAGGGGTGGTGGGAGGGTGAACACAGTTGCTGGAGGCTTCTATTTGGCTATCTTGCTCTGCCTCCTCCTCTCCATTTTCCACAGAACATGCTTTGAGAAAGTCTGGGCCTGAGAATATTTTGGGAAGTCAAAGTGTTATAGCAGTTAAGGACACTGAATTTAGAGTCAGACAGACATATATTTGAACTCTAACTGTGTGATCTTGGACAAGTCAGTTAATATTGCTAGGCCTTAGTTTTTTTTTTTCTTTTTTCTTTTTTTTAATCTGTAAGACAGAAATAATAAATAGCTAATACTTATTGAGTACTTTAATCTTTACAGAAATTCTATGTAACAGATTCATTATTTCTGTATTACAGATAGATGTAGAAACTAAGGAACAAAGAGACTATGTAACTTCTGCAAGGTCACTCAGCTTATAAGAGATGAAGTAAAGACATCTAAACCAAGTAGTCTGACTCTAGAATTTGAACTCTTAATTAATACTCTGTATTACCACTTTGTGTTGTTGTGAAACGACATCATATTATACATGTAAAGTATTAGCACAGGGCCCAATCCTTAGTAGGTACTTAACAAATGGTAGTTATTCTGTTCATTTAGATAAGTCACTACATGGTTGCCCCATAAAGTGATCTGTGACTGGAAGGACTCAGTACTGAAAGATGTTAGAAAAACCCCATCGAGAGGAAGACAGTGGAGGAGATTCATGTAGAGTGACAGAAATATCCACGTAGGCTAGTTCGCAGAGGGTTGGAGGCCCTGTCTCTGCTCCCAAAGCAGCCCTTGGGACCTCTCTGACTAAAGAACAGCAAGAACTTGGTATCAGACACTGTGGTCAATTCATTCAAAGGAAGGGAAGACATTTTAGAAACTTTCAAGGGTTTACTTCTGTCTCAAAATGGACTCATAAGAGATGCACTGTTCCCTTTAGACCCACAGTCAGAGCCCATTCAGAAGATTATATTCTACATGAATAGAAACAAACAAACAGGCAAACAAAACAACAGAAAAATTCTTGCTAGGTATGGCATTGGTTATCTGTACCCTGCAGCCAAATGCATCCTTTAGGGACATCAACTTTGGAACTTCTTAATTTAGGGTTAAGCTACAGTTTTCATGTGGTTCTGGTGTTATTTTGTGCATGGCTCCCACATACACAAACTTTGCAGTAGAGAGCACTTTATTAGAATTTCAGCACAATGACAGAACCACTTAAGTAAGTTCATGCTTTTTATTGAGACCCTCTCCTCTCCTCCCAAGGTCAGGGTCTTTTTCTCCTTAATTGTCTACTCTGGTATGTGGAAAAGGAGAGAAAGTTAGGTGTTTCTGCCTTTGGGGGAAATGTGGTATCTTCCATTTAAACTTACTCTCATGTTGTTTTGCTTTCTTGGCCTGTTTATATAAATACAAGAAGCCAGAAACCAGTGAAAATAGAAATCATGAAGTTATCCATGAGACATGCAGAAGCAACCTCCTTGTATGATAAACAAGCTCAGCTGCAGAAAGATCTGTGGTCTGATATTCATTACTGAAAAACTCGCATTGGATGGACAGTTTGTCCAGATGAGTTAATTAATTTTAAGAGTTCTCTATTTACTTAGAAAAGAAGATTCCATTTTGGCTGAAAGCGTGTTTATTTTCAACATTCATCAGTAATTCTGGGTCAGCCACTCCACAGTTTGGTTTGCCTTGGTGCCAGCTGCATGTGGCACAAAAGTTAATTAGATGTCTCTTGTGTTAAAAGAGGAAAAAGTCATGTGGAGGAACAGGACTCCTGCAGAGAAGGGAGTGTAGAATTTCCAATTTTCCTCAGGACTGAGAAGTCATGAGCACACAGACTAGTCCATGAGGAACTCAGGGACTTTTTCCAAGGATAGCTTCTCATCTCTGCAAATGAATTTCCATTTCGATATTCTAAAAATATTTAAACAAATTATTTCACTTGTCCAAAAGCTCTTTTTCTATCTCACATTTATCCTGCATTCCAAGTCCTATTTGAGTCCTACCTTTACTCCCAAACATTCTCTTATTACAGTGGCTTTAAGATTAAGCCTCCTCTTCTCTGGAGTTCTAAAGAACTAGGAGATGATAACCATGCTGTTTTCCAAAATATTATATGACTTGTTGTTGTTTCCAGTATATTTAGTAGATATCTCAATTAAATTTAGACGAGGAATTACCCTGTGAATGGGTAAAACAAGAGATAACCTTTGCAAATGATTTTTAAATAATTCCTGTTCCTTCTCCTCCTCTTCCTTATCTCCTTTTAATTGGTCAACATTATTAAGGTAAAATTTGCCAATTTTTAATTATACAGTTTGGTGAGTTTTGATAAATATGTTCATTCATTAGCTACTACCATACTCTTAGAACATTTCTATTCCTCAAAAAGTTTCTTCTTGCCCCTTTACAGTCAACCCTCTACCCCTAGGAACTACTGATCTGCTTTCTGTCATTATAGTTGGGCTACTTTTCCTTAGTGTAATATTTTGGGGATTCATCGATGTTGTTGCATGTATCAATAGTTTGTTCCTTTTTGTTGTAAGTAGTATTACGTTGAATGTGTATGTACGCTCATCCCTCAATATCTATAGGGGATTGGAGGACCCATCGCAGATATCAAAATCCATGGATGCTCATGGCCTGTAGTTGGCCCTGCAGAAACCATGGATATGAATTTGCTTACTATACAGTTTGCTTATCCATTTACCACTTGATGAAAATTTAAGTTGTTTCCAGTTTTGGGTATTAGGAATAAAACTACTATGAAGATTTATATCTTTACATGGACATGTGTTTCTATCTCTTTGGAGCAAATACCTGGGAGTAGTTTTGGTGGATTGTGTAGTAGGTATATATTTAACTTTTTAAGAAATTGCCAGACTTTTTCCCCAAGTGGTTGGACCATTTTGCATTTCCACCAGCAATGTGTGAATGTTAAAGTTGTTCCACATCCTTATCAAAGCTTATTATAGTCAGTCTTTTTAATTTTAGCAGTTCTAGTGAGTATTCAGTAGTATCTTACTATGTTTTCATTTGCATTTCCCTAATGACTAATGATAATGAGCATTGTTTTATGTGCTTCTTTGGCATTTGTATACTTTGGCGAAATTCCTGTTCACATCCTTTCTTTATCTTTAAATTGAGTTGTTGGTCCTATTATTGAATTGTAAGTGTTTTTTATATATTCTGAATACAAGTCTTTTGTCATATATTTGTTTTGTAAATATTTTTCCTTGTATCTGGTTTGCCTTTTCATTTTCTTAAAGTGTCTTTTGAAGAGTAAAAGTTTTAAATTTTGATGAAGTCCAATTCATAATTAAAAAAGTAATTTGTGCTTTTTATGTCCTAGGGTTTATAAAATACATTTTAAAATAATCAGAATCTTCTGTCAAAAATTATACTGCTTCATGCAAAGTATAAGTACACTTCTCTGTCTTACCTCTTGTTGATGTCATAATTTCACTCAAACATATTCTATACGTGAAATTTTTTGTTCCCATCTTTGCTTGAAACATTGTTATGCCTTAGGATGATTAACAATAAGAAAAAAAGGGATTTTGATTTTATCTTCTTTTATTTCTTTTCTGATATTATTCAATTGTCTTTTTTATTCAAGATTTTGAGGCTGGGTGGGGTAGCTCACACCTATAATCTCAGCACTTTAGGAGGCTGAGGTTTGGGGATTGCTTGAGTCCAGGAGTTCGAGACCAACCTGGGCAGCATGACAAAACTCCATCTCTACAAAAAATACAAAAAACTAGCTGGGCATGTGAGTGTGTGCTTATAGTTCCAGCTACTAGGGAGACCGAAGTGGGAGGATAGCTTGAGCCAGGGAGGCTGAGGCTGCAATGAGCCGTGACTGTGCCACTGCACTCCAGCCTGGGTAACAAAATGAGATCCTGTCTCAAAAAAGAAGTTTTTGACATATATTCCTTCTGTCTGAAGACCTTTTCTTTAATATTTCTTAGAGTAAGCATGCCTCCAGGAATTTAAGGTTTTTTTCTTCATTTTTGAAGGATTTTTTGCATAGTATGGAATTTGAGTTAACATTTTTTTTCTTTCAGCACTTTGAAGATGTCCGTTCATTTTCTTCCATAGTTTCTGACGAGAAGTCTGCTGTAATTCTTGTTTTTTTTGAGACAGAGTCTCACTCTATCACCCAGGCTGGAGTACAGTGGTATGATCTTGGCTCACTGCAACCTCTGCCTCTTGGGTTCAGATGATTCTTCTGCCTCAGCCTCCCGAGTAGCTGGGACTACAGGCACCTGACACCATGCCTGGCTAAGTTTTGTATTTTTAGTAGAGATGGGGTTTCACCATATTGGCCAGGCTGGTCTCGAACTCCTGACCTTGTGATCTGTCTGCCTCGGCCTCCCAAAGTGCTGGAATTACAGGTGTGAGCCACCACACCCAGCCTGTAATTCTTGTTCTTGTTCCTTTGTAGGCAGTGTATCTTTTTCCTTTGGATATTGGTACTTTCAAGATTTTCTCTGTCTTTGGTTTTTAGAAGTTTAATTATGATATGCCTAGGGTGCATGCGTGTGTGTGTGTGTGTGTGTGTGTGTGTGTGTGTGGTTATTTATCCTGCTTAGTGTTATCAGAGTTTATTGGATCTGGCCATGGTTTATTGTCTATCACTAATTTTGGAAAATTCTCAGCCATTATTTGTTTGGCCCCGTTCTTTCTCTCTTTGCCTTTTAGGATTCCAATTATGCATATACCAAGTTTCTCTGCTCTTGAATTCTCTATTCAGTTTGTTTCACTCTTTTTTCCTCTTTGCATTTCATGTAGATAATCTCTATTGATCTGTCTTCTCTTGCTTGTATTGTTTCTGACAAAATATCCGCCATCATTCCTCCCTGGCCCACCTCTATTTTTCTTTTCTTTTCCTTCCTTCCTTCCTTCCTTCCTTCCTTCCTTCCTTCCTTCCTTCCTTCCTTCCTTCCTTCCTTCCTTCCTTCCTCCCTTCCTTCCTCCCTTCCTTCCTTCCTCTCTCCGTCCCTTCCTCCCTCCCTCCCTCCCTCCCTCCCTTCTTTCTCTTTCTCTTTCTCTTTTTCTTTTTTTTTTCTTTTTTTTTGGAGACAGAGTCTCATTCTGTTGCCCAGGCTGGAGAGCAGTGGTGCAATCTCAGCTTACTGCAAGCTCTGCCTCCCAGGTTCACGCTATTCTTCTGCCTCAACCTCCTGAGTAGCTGGGACTAAAGACGTCCGCCACCACGCCCAGCTAATTTTTTGTATTTTTAGTAGAGATGCGGTTTGACGGTGTTAGCCAGGATGGTCTCGATCTCCTGACCTCGTCATCCACCCACCTTGGCCTCCCAAAGTGCTGGGATTACAGGCGTGAGCCACTGCATCCAACAGCCCCACCTATATTTTTCTATACCTGTATGTGCCTTTTTCATTTGGCTAATTTTAAAAATGGCTAACACGGTGAAACTCCGTCTCTACTAAAAAAAAAAAAATACAAAAAAAAAATGTCTTTTTATCTCTAGTTTTTGGCAGTTCGATTATGATGATTATGGTATCATTTTCTTCTTATCTCTTCTTCTTGGGTGTTCTCTGGGTTTATAGTTTTCATTTATTTTAGAAGTTTGTGTTGTTTTTTATTTTTTTGAGACAGAGTCTTGCTCTGTCACCCAGGCTGGAGTGCAGTGGCATGAACTTGGCTCACTGCACCCTCTGCTTCCTGGGTTCAAGTGATTCTCCTGCCTCAGACTCCCTAGTAGCTGGGATTACAAGTGTACACCATCATGCCTGGCTAATTTTTTTGTATTTTTAGTCGTGACAGGGCTTTACCATGTAGGCTAGGCTGGTCTTGAACTCCTGACCATGGGTGATCTGGCAGTCTCAGCCTCCCAAAGTGCTGGGATTACAGGTGTGAGGCACTGCACCCAGCCAATTTAGAAGTTTTGACCATTAAGGTTTCAAATACTTTTTTCCTGTCTTCTCCCTTCATTTTTTTGGAGGTACCAATTTCTTGTATGTTAGGCCACTTAATATAAGCTGTTAGCTCAGTGATCCTCTGTTACATTTTTTCAGTGTTTCTCTCTCTCTCTCTCGCTCTATATATATATATATAATTTTGGATAATTCTGTTGCCACATCTTCAACTTCGTTGGTCTTTTCTTCAGCAATGTCTAAGTTACTGTTAATCCAATCTAGTATATTTTTCATTTCAGCTATATATTTATTTATAGAAACTCAGTTTGTGTCTTTTATACATTTTATAGTTCTCATTATTACTCTCCTGTTTTCCTCTACCTTCTTGAACGTATGTAATATATTTCTTAATGGCTTTCCTCTTAGTTTTTTTTTTTTTTTTGAGACAGAGTCTTGCTCTGTTGCCCAGGCCAGAGTGCAATAGTTCACTGCAACCTCCACCGCCTGGGTTCAAGTGATTCTCCTGCCTCAGCCTCCTGAATAGCTGGGACTACAGGCGTACACCACCATGCCTGGCTAATTTTTATATTTTTAGTAGAGTTAGGGTTTCACCATGTTGGTCAGGCTGGTCTCGAACTCCTGACCTCAAATGATCTGCCTGTCTTGGCCTCCCAAAGTGCTGGGATTACAGGTGTGAGCCACCATGCCCAACCGCTTTTTTCTTATCTTTGCTTACTCTTTCTACCATCTGTGTCATTTTGATGTCTGTTTATGTTTATTGATTTTTCTCCTCTTTATGGGTTATATTTTCCTGCTTCATATGCCTGGTAATTTTTAATTGGATGTCAGGCACTTTGGGTTATATGTTGTTGGGTGCTAGTTGATTTGATATTCCTTTAAATATATATATATATATATTTTTTTTTCTGGAATGAAGTTAAGTTCCTTGGAGTCAGTTTTTTGTTTTTTAACTCTTTCTTCAAAATTTGTTAGGGTGGTAAAAAACAGTTCTTAGACTATGCTAATTTGGCTTCTCTACTGAGGTAACACCTTTCTGAGGCAGTCAGTACCCTTCTATATTCATACCCTTCTTACTCAGTGCCTTATGTGTTATGAAGTCTTTTCAGTCTGGCTGTCCAAACTAAACTATTCCTGGTCTATGTGAACTGTGGTGATTGCTTCACTTACTTCTTCCTGGTGGTTCTGTTGTAGAAACACCAGGGGTTTGGTCCAGGTCCTGCTGTTTGCCGCACAGAAAGCCAATGACTGAGATGACAAGTATTGTCAAGGCTTTAATTGGGTGCTGCAGTTGAGGAGATGGGAGCTCAGCCTCAAATCCATCACCCTGATTGACTAATATTAGGGGTTTATATAGCAGGGAAGAAATGTAACAATGTGTAAGAAAACAGGAATTAGGGAGGGCCAAGAAGGCATGTAGTATGGTGATCTGGTGAGTTTCTGTTCTTTGATACTTTTTTGAGAAGCCTGAAGGTTCTTTCCTGAGGCTAAAACAAATACAAGTTTTGAACTTTAACAGCAGAAAGGTCAATTTATATGTTTATCCAAAAACAGCTGTGTATAGGACTATTGGGGCCATTTAAGCTATTTTCCTTGCATCAGTAGTTTCCTTACATACATGCATAGATCATTACCTAAATACCATCAGGGAACCTCTCTGCAGGTCTCTGGAGCTTTTGTTCTTTGTGAAGCTCCCTCTCCTATACTCTGTCCTATAAATTCTAGTTGCCTTGGCCACTCTTAACTCTGAATTGTGTTTCCTTGACTCAGTAAGACTACTGAGCTCTGTTTGGAATCCTCATGCCTGTACTACAGTCTGAACAGTCTGAAAACTGCCTCTAGGCATTGAGGTGGGGGTACTCATAGGGCTCACCTTATTTGTTTTTCCTTCCTCAGGGATCAGTGTCCGGTACTTTCTGTTTACCTATATCTGAAACTTTTGTTTTATGTATTTTGATTTTTTTTTTTTTGTTTTTTGTTTTTGCTATGGCATGATCTCTGGTCACTGCAAGCTCCGCCTCCCGGGTTCACGTCATTCTCCTGCCTCAGCCTCCTGAGTAGCTGGGACTACAGGTGCCTGCCACCACACCTGGCTAATTTTTTATATTTTTAGTAGAGACGGGGTTTCACCGTGTTAACTAGTATGGTCTTGATCTCCTGACCTTGTGATCCGCCTGCCTCAGCCTCCCAAAGGGATTATAGGTGTGAGCCACCGCACCTGGCCTGCTTTTTAGGTTTTTAAGATATGATGGTTAATCTGATTCCCATTATTCCATAATTACTGGATACCAAAAATCATGTTATGATTTTAAGTTTCTCAGAATGTCTCCCTGTCCCCAGATATCTCCTGGACTGCCTTTCAGGGTGCTTATAATTCCATCATAAAATAATCATTACTTTTGTGTCTGGAACTGGTTCCTTCCAGTGGGTTCTTGGTCTCGCTGACTTCAAGAATGCAGCAGTGGACCCTTGCGGGTGAGTGTTACGGTTCTTAAAGATGGTGTGTCCAGAGTTTGTTCCTTCAGGTGTTCAGATGGGTTTGGAGTTTCTTCCTTCTGGTGGGTTCGTGGTCTATGCTGACTTCAGGAGTGAAGCTGCAGACCTTCACAGTGAGTGTTACAGCTCTTAAAGGTGGTGTGTCTGGAGTTGTTTGTTCCTCCTGGTGGGTTTGTGGTTTCACTGGCTTCAGGAGTGAAGCTGCAGACCTCTGTGGTGAGTGTTACAGCTCATAAAGGTAGTGTGGACGCAAAGAGTGAGCAGCAGCAAGATTTATTGCAAAGAGCTAAAGTACAAACCTTCCACAGTATGGAAGGGGACCAGAGTGGGTTGCCCCTGCTGGCTCCGGTGGCCAACTTTTATTCCCTTATTTGGCCCTGCCCACTTCCTGCTGATTGGTCCATTTTACAGAGTGCTGACTGGTCCATTTTACAGAGTGCTGATTGGCCCATTTTCACAGAGTGCTGATTGGTGCATTTACAAACCTTTAGCTAGACACAGAGCGCTGTTTGGTGCGTTTTTACAGAGTGCTGATGGGTGCGTTTGCAAATCTTTAGCTAGACACAGAGCGCTGATTGGTGCATTTTTACAGAGTGCTGATTGGTGTGTTTACAAACCTTTAGCTAGACAGAAAGGTTCTCCAAGTCCCCACCTGACCTAGAGGCCCAGCCAACTTCACCTCTCACTTTGGATCTTTTTATATTTGAATATCTGCTTAGGATACAAAAGTGTCCCATGGGAAAGGAAGCATAACAGTACAAGCAGCTTGCTAAATATTTATAAGGCATCTAAAGGCATAGAAATGTTGTAGAACTGGAAGTCTGGGTACCTGGCTTTAGTCTTGGATCTACCACAAACAAGGTGTGATCTGGCTAAGTTATTTGCCTTTTTGGGGTCCAGTTTTATCACTTGTAAAATAAGGGGGATAAACCAGGTGATTAGTTGGCCTCTGACCTTGTGTACATTGGCAGAATGTAGAAGCCTGGAATTAGAGGATTTGGAGGAGTTGAGGAAAATCACTAAAAGAGAAAGAGTAAAGAGGTATCTTTTAAAATTTTCCTTAAGCTTAGTACATTAATTTGCTAGGGCTACCATAACAATATACTATAGACTGGGTGGCTTAAACATCAAACATTTATTAATCACAACAGAAAGTTATTCCTCCCAGTTTTGGAAGATAAGAGACCAAGATTAAGGTGTCAGGAGGTTTAGTTTCTTCTGAGGCCTCTCTCCTTGGCTTGCAGATGGCTCTGCCTTTTCATTGTGTTCTTACATGGTCTTTCCTCTGTGAGCAAGTGTCCCTGGTGTATCTCTTTGTATATCCTAATCTCCCTCTTCTTTGTTTTTTTTCAGTTATACTTTAAGTTCTGGGATACATGTGCAGAATGTGAAGGTTTGTTACATAGGAATACACATTCCATGGTGGTTTGCTGTACCCATCAACACGTCATCTACATTAGGTATTTCTCCTAATACTATCCGTCTCCTAGACTACCACCCCCACAGGCCCCAGTGTGTGTTGTTCCCCTCTCTGGGTCCATATGTTCTTATTGTTCAACTCCCACTTATGAGTGAGAACATGCAGTGTTTAATTTTCTGTTCCTGTGTTAGTTTGCTGAGAATGATGGATTCCAGCTTCATCCACTCCCTGCAAAGGACATGAACTCATCCTTTATATGGCTGCATAGTATTCCATGGTATATATGTGCCACATTTTCTTTATCCAGTCTATCATTGATGGGGATTTGGGTTGGTTCCAAGTCTTTGCTATTGTGGATGGTGCTGTAATAAACATACGTGTGCATTTGTCTTTATAGTAGAATGATTTATAATCCTTTGGGTATATATCCAGTAATGGGATTGCTGGGTCACATGGTATTTCTGGTTCTAGATCCTTGAGGAATTGCCACACTGTCTTCCACAATGGTTGAACTAATTTGCACTCCCACCAACAGTGTAAAAGTGTTCCTATTTCTCCACATCTTCTCCAGCATCTGTTGTTTCTTGACTCTGACTTTTTTTTTGGAGATGGAGTCGTGCCCTGTTGTCCAGGCTGGAGTGCAGTGGCTCAGTATGGCTCACTGCAACTTCTGGCTCCTGGATTCAAGCAATTCTCCTGCCTCAGCCTCCCAAGTAACTGGACCTACAGGTGCCTACCACCATGCCCGATTAATTTTTTGTGTGTGTATTTTTGTACAGACGGGATTTCACCATGTTGCCAGTCTGTTCTTGAATTCCTGAGCTCAGGCAATCCACCCACCTCAGCCTTCCATAGTGCTAGGATTACAGGTATGAGCCACCGTGCCCGGCCAGTTTCTTGACTTTTTAATGATTGCCATTCTAACTGGCATGATATAGTATCTCTTTGTGGTTTTGATTTGTATTTCTCTAATGACCAGTGATGATGAGCATTTTTTCGTTTGTCTGTTGGCTGCATAAATGTCTTCTTTTGAGAAGTGTCTGTTCATATCCTTTGCCCACTTTTTGATGGGGTTGTTTATTTCTTGTAAATTTGTTTAAGTTGCTTGTAGATTCTGGATATTAGCCCTTTATCAGATGGATAGGTTGCAAAAATTTTCTCCCATTCTGTAGGTTGCCTGTTCACTCTGATAATAGTTTCTTTTGCTGTGCAGAAGTTCTTTAGTTTAATTAGATCCCATTTGTCAATTTTGGCTTTTGCTGCCATTGCTTTCAGTATTTCAGTTATGAAGTTTTTGCCTATGCCTATGTCCTGAATGGTATTGCCTAGGTTTTCTTCTAGGGTTTTTATGATTTTACATCTTATATTTAGGTTTTTAATCCATCTTGAGTTAATTTTAGTATAAGGTATAAGAAAGGGGTCCAGTTTCAGCTTTCTGCATATGGCTAGCCAGTTTTCCCAACACCATTTATTAAATAGAACATCCTTTCCCCATTGCTTGTTTTTGTCAGGTTTGTCAAATATCAGATGGTTGTAGATGTGTGGCATCATTTCTCAGGGCTCTGTTCTGTTCCATTGGTATATATGTCTGGTTTGATATCAGTACCATGCTGTTTTGGTTACTGTAGCTTTGCAGTATAGTTTGAAGTCAAGTAGGATGATACCTCCAGCTTTGCTCATTTGGCTTAGAATTGTCTTGGCTATGTGGGCTCCTTTTTGGTTCCATATTAAGTTTAAAGTTTTTTTTTTTTTTTTTTTTTTTTCTAATTCTGTGAAGAAAGTCAATGGTAGCTTGATGGGGATATAGCATTGAATCTGTAAATTACTTTGGGCAGTATGGCCATTTTCATAATATTGATTCTCCCTATCCATAAACATGGAATGTTTTTCCATTTGTTTGTGTCCTCTCTTACTTCGTTGAGCAGTGGTTTGTAGTTCTCCTTGAAGAGGTCCTTCACATCCCTTGTAAGTTGGATTCCTAGGTATTTTATTCTCTTAGTAGCAATTGTGAATGGGAGTTCACTCATGATTTGGCTCTCTGTTTGTCTGTTATTGGTGTATAGGAATGCTTGTGATTTTTGCACATTGGTTTTGTATCCCGAGGCCTTGCTGAAGTTGTTTATCAGCTTAAGGAGATTTTGGGCTGAGATGGTGGGGTTTTCTAAATGTACAATCATGTCATCTGCAAACAGAGACAATTTGACTTCCTCTCTTCCTATATTAATACGCTTTATTTCTTTATTTTGCCTGATTGCCCTAGTCAGAACTTCTAACAGTATATTGAACAGGAGTAGTTAGAGAGGGCATCCTTGTCTTTTGCTGGTTTTCAAAGGGAATGCTTCCAGTTTTTGCCCATTCAGTATGATATTGGCTGTGGGTTTGTCAGAAGTAGCTCTTATATCTTGAGATACGTTCCATCAATATCCAGTTTATTGAGGGATTTTAGCATGAAGCGATGTTGAGTTTTGTCGAAGGCCTTTTCTGCATCTATTGAGATAATCATGTGGTTTTTGTGATTGGTTCTGTTTATGTGATGGATTACATTTATTGATTTGCATATGTTGAACCAGCCTTGCAACCCAGGGATGAAGCCAACTTGATCTTGGTAGATAAGCTTTTGGATGTGCTGCTGGATTCAGTTTGCCAGTATTTTATTGAGGATTTTCACGTTGATGTTTATCAGGGAAATTGGCCTGAAATTTTTTCTTTTTATGTTGTGTCTCTGCCAGGTTTTGGTATCAGGATGATGTTGGCCTCATAAAATGAGTTATGGAGGATTCCTTTTTTTTCCTGTTGTTTGGAATAGTTTCAGAAGGAATGGTACCAGTTCCTCTTTGTACCTCTGGTAGAATCTGACTGTGTATCCGTCTGGTCCTGGGCCTTTTTTTGGTTGGTAGACTATTAATTACTGCCTCAATTTCAGAACTTGTTATTAGTCTATTCATGGATTTGACTTCTTCCTGGTTTAGTCTTGGGAGGGTGTATGTGTCTAGGAATTTATCCAGTTTTCCTAGATTTTCGAGTTTATTTGCACAGAGGTGTTTATAGTATTCTGTGATGGTAGTTTGTATTTCTGTGGGTTCCATGGTGATCTCCCCTTTATCATTTTTTGTTGTGTTTATTTGATTCTTCTCTTTTTTCTTCTTTATTTATCTGGCTAGCAGTTTATCTATTTTGTTAATCTTTTCAAAAAACCAGCTCCTGGATTCAATGATTTCTTGAAGCATTTTTCATGTCTCTATCTCTTTCAGTTCTGCTTTGATGTTAGTTATTTCATGTCTTCTGCTAGCGTTTGAATTTGTTTGCTGTTGCTTCCCTCATTCTTTTAATTGTGATGTTATGGTTTTGATTTTTGATCTTTCCTGCTTTCTCCTGTGGGCATTTAGTGCTATAAATTTCCCCCTAAACACTGCTTTAGCTGTGTCCCAGAGATTCTGGTACTTTGTGTCTTTGTTCTCATTGGTTTCAAAGAACTTATTTATTTCTGCCTTCATTTAGTTATTTACCCAGTAGTAATTCAGGAGTAGGTTGTTCATTTTCCATGTAGTTGTGCGGTTTTGAGTGAGTTCTTAATCCTGAATTCTAATTTGATTGTACTGTGGTCTGAGAGACAGTTTGTTATGATTTTTGTTCTTTTGCATCTGCTGAGGAATGTTTTACTTCCAATTATGTGGTTAATTTTAGAATAAGTGCGATGTGGTGCTGAGAAGAATGTATATTCTGTTGATTTGGGGTGGAAAGTTCTGTAGATGTTTATTAGGTCTGCTTGGTCCAGAGCTGAGTTCACATCCTGAATATCCTTGTTAATTTGATCTAATATTGACAATGGGGTGTTAAAGTCTCACACTATTATCATATGGGAGTCTAAGTCTCTTTATAGGTCTCTAAGAACTTGCTTTATGAATCTTGGTGCTCCTGTATTAGATGCATATACATTTAGGATAGTTAGCTGTTCTTGTTGCATTGATCCCTTTACCATTATGTAATGCTTTTGTCTTTTTTGATCTTTTCTGGTTTAAAGTCTGTTTTATGAGATACTAGGATTGCAACCCCTGCTTTTTTTTTGCTTTCCATTTGCTTGGTAATATTCCTCCATCCCTTTATTTTGAGCCTATGTGTGTCTTTTCATGTGAGCTGAGTCTCCTGAATACAGCACACTGATGGGTCTTGATGCTATCCAATTTGCCAGTCTGTGTCTTTTAATTGGGGTATTCAGCTCATTTACATTTAAGGTTAATATTGTTATGTGTGAATTTTATCCTGTTATTATGATGTTGCCTGTTTTTTTTTTTTTTTTTGCCCATTAGTTGATACAGTTTCTTCATAGTGATAAGAAGTGATACAATTTGGTATGTTTTTGCAGTGGCTGGTACTGGTTTTTCCTTTCCATATTTAGTGCTTCCTTCAGGAGCTCTCATAAGGCAGACCTGGTGGTGTGAAAATCTCTCATCATTTGCTTGTTTGTAAAGGATTTTATCTCTTCTTCACTTCTGAAGCTTAGTTTGACTGTATATGAAATTCTGGGTTGAAAATTCTTTTCTTTTAGAATGTTGAGTATTGGGCCCCACTTTCTTCTGGCTTGTAGGGTTTCTGCAGAGAGATACCCTGTTAGTCTGATGGGCTTCCCTTTGTGGGTAATCCGACCTTTTTCTCTGGCTGCCCTTTACATTTTTTTTCCTTCATTTCAACCTTGGTGAATCTGATGATTATGTGTCTTGGGGTTGCTCTTCTCAAGGAGTATCTTTGTGGTGTTCTCTGTATTTCCTGAATTTCAATGTTGTCCTGTCTTTCTAGGTTGGGGAAGTTCTGGATAATATCCTGAAGAGTTTTTTCCAACTTGGCTGCATTCTCCCCGTCACTTTCAGGTACACCAATCAAACTTAGGTTTGGTCTTTTCACATAGTCCCATATTTCTTGGAGGCTTTGTTTGTTTCTTTTCATTATTTTTTCTCTTATCTTGTCTTCTTGCTTAGTTTCATTAAGTTGATCTTCAATCTCTGATATCCTTTTTTCCGCTCGATTGATTTGGCTGTTGATAGTTGTATATGGTTCATGAAGTTCTCGTGCTCTGTTTTTCAGCTCCACCGGGTCATTTATGTTCTTTTCTAAACTGGTTATTCTAGTTAGCAATTTGTCTAATCTTTTTTCGAGGTTCCTAGCTTCCTTGCATTGGGTTAGAACATGCTCCTTTAGCTTGGAGGAGTTGGTTATTACCCACTTTCTGAAGCTTACTTCTGTCAGTTTGTAAAACTCATTCTCCATCCAGTTTTGTTCCCTTGCTGGAGAGGAGTTGTGATGCTTTGGAGAAGAGCCATTCTGGTTTTTGGAATTTTCAGCCTTTTTGTGCTGGCTTTTCCTCATCTTCATGGATTTATATACCTTTGCTCTTTGATGTTGGTGACCTTCCGATGGGGTTTTTGTGTGGACGTCCTTTTTGCTGATGTTGATGCAATTCCTTTCTGTTTGTTAGTTTTCTTTCTAACAGTGAGGCCCTTCTGCTGCAGGTCTGCTGGAGTTTGCTGGAGGTCCACTCCAGGTCCTGTTTGCCTGGGTGTCACAGCAGAGCTGCAGAACAGCAAAGATTGCTGCCTCTTTCTTCCTCTGGAAACTTCATCCCAGGGGACACCTGCCAGATGCCAGCTGGAACTCTTCTGTATGAAGTGTCTGTTGACCCCTGCTGGGAGGTATCTCCCAGTTAGGCGGCACGGGGGTCAGGGACCCACTTGAGGAGGCAGGTTGTCCCTTAGCAGAGCTTGAACCCTCGACTGGGAGATCTGCTGCTCTCTTTAGAGCAGGCAGGCAGGAACGTTTAAGTCTGCTGAAGCTGCACCTGCAGCCCGCAGCCAGCCCTTCCCCCAGGTGCTCTGTCACAGGGAGATGGGAGTTTTATCTATAAGCCCCTGACTGGGGCTGCTGCCTTTCTTTCAGAGATTCCCCACCCAGAGAAGAGGAATCTAGAGAAGCAATCTGGCTACAGCAGCTCTGCTGAGCTGTGGCTGGCTCTACCCAGTTGGAACTTCCTGGCTGCTTTGTTTATACTGTAAGGGGAAAACCGCCTACTCAAGCCTCAGTAATGGTGGACACCCCTCCCCCACCAAACTTGAGCATCACAGGTCGACTTCAGACTGCTGTGCTGGCAGCGAGAATTTCAAGCCAGTGGATCTTAGCTTGCTGGGCTTTGTGGGGGTGGGATCCACTGAGCTAGACTACTTCACTCCCTGGTTTCCGCCCCCTTTCTTGGGGAGTAAACAGTTTTGTCTCGCTGGTGTTCCAGGCACCACTGGAGTATGAAAAAAACAAAAAACAAAAACAAAAACAAAACCTCCTGCAGCTAGCTTGGTGTCTGCCCAAATGGCCACCCCATTTTGTGCTTGAAACCCAGGGCCCTGGTCGTGTAGGCACCTGCGGGAATCTCCTGATCTGCGGGTTGTGAAGACCATGAGAAAAGCATAGTATCTGGGCTGGAATGCACTGTTCCTCATGGCACAGTCCCTCACAGCTTCTCTTGGCTAGGGGAGGGAGTTCACCACCCCTGCTGTGCTAGCCCTCCATGGGCTGCACCCACTGTCTAACCAGTCCCATTGAGATGAACTGGGTACCTCAGTTGGAAATGCAGAAATCACCTGCCTTCTGCGTTGATGTCGCTGGGAGCTATAAACTTCTATTCGGCCATCTTCTCTCCCTCTTCTTTTAAATAAACCAGTCATATTGGCGTAGGGCACACCCTAATGTCTTCTTTTTAATTTAATTAACTCTTTACATGCCCTGTCTCCAAATACAATTATGTTTTGAGGTACTGGGAGTTAGGGCTTCAACATATGAATTTTAGATGGATACAATTCATCCTGTAACAGCTAGTAATTCCATCAGTACAAACTTGACAGGTAACTAATTATTCACCTCAAATGCCTCAATTTCTATGGTTAGACTTAGAAATGTTACCAATCTAGGATTTGAAGTGGCTGATCTCAAGTATTGATAGCTTTATCAACTTTGCAGGATAGGTCACAGAATAATGGTCATTACCATAACAGGGAGGCTTGCTCCCATAGTATGATCATTATTGATGATACATCTTCTTTATAGTTACCTCTGTGGTAGGAACTATAGAAGCTACAGAAGTAGACTCTGTGTTAGTTTTTAAGGAACTTAAATATACTTGGAGAAATGCAACAAAATTTTCTTAAAACTCCAGAAAATCAGAAAGGACAATGAATATGATTTATGCCAAGTGCTATGAGAGTTCAAATGTCAGAACTAATAAGGTCTGAAGAAATAAAATAAGGGTTTGTGACGAAGAAAGAACTCAAGGTGTTCCTTGAAGGTTGGATATTTTTGGATAAGCCAAAGAGGACAAAATAAGGGAAATAAAATGTTTGCTTTTGTTAGAAAAATTTCATTGTCTAATGAGAGTTTTGTCTTCTGTGACTGGGTCAACTTCAGGGTGTCATTTGTGAAAATGGATGTAATTTCTCCTTATCACTAAGGGATGGCAATAATTAATATTGTAATTGTGGTTATAGTTCTTGTGGTTCTTTCTTTTTTTTGTTTGAGACAGAGTCTTGCTCTTGTCGCTCAGGCTGGAGTGTAGTGGTGTGATCTCAACTCACTGCAACCTCTGCCTCCTGGGTTCAAGCGATTCTCCTGCCTCAGCCTCCTGAGTAGCTGGGACCACAGGTGTGTGCCACTATGCCTGGCTACTTTTTGTACTTTTAGTAGAGACAGGGGTTTTGCCATGTTGGCTAGGCTGGTCTCGAACTTCAGACCTCAGGTGATCCGCCTGCCTTGGCCTCCCAAAGTGCTGAGATTACAGGCTTGAGCCACCGCGCCTGGCCTCTTGCAGTTATTTCAAGATGGTTATAACATAATTTTTTTCAGACCTATAAGTTTTACAGACCTTTTCCAGTATTTATTAAATACTTTTCAGATCTAATTTGTATCACAAATAAAATTTACTAAAGTTCCTCAAATAAAATTTACTAAACTCCCTCATTATCACTCTCTTGGCTTCTCCTGTGTTCCCTACTTTGGTTAAGGGCATCACTGTCTACCTTGGGTCTTAAGGAAAACTTTGAACTATTTTTGACTCCTGACTCTAATCTCCATATTCATTTGGCTAGTAGGTATAGCTGTTCCTACTTCTATATTAAGGATTTGTGCTTGAAACCCAGGGCCCTGGTCGTGTAGGCACCTGCGGGAATCTCCTGATCTGCGGGTTGTGAAGACCATGAGAAAAGCATAGTATCTGGGCTGGAATGCACTGTTCCTCATGGCACAGTCCCTCACAGCTTCTCTTGGCTAGGGGAGGGAGTTCACCACCCCTGCTGCTGCTAGCCCTCCATGGGCTGCACCCTTTCTTAGTATATTATGGCAGATTAATGGACCTCTTTGCTTCCCAGCTCTCCTAATATCTTCCTTATACTGCTATTACAGTATAGCAGTATACTATGATGGGATGTTATTCTCATGAACAGACTTCAGTAGACTGCTTTTCTGAGGGCCTCTGACATCTCTTCAGAACCTGGAGTATAAGGCTCAAACCACAAGGGCGCTTACAAATTTGCTTCTAGCCTGGCTTCGTAGCTTTCTCCCCACCCTACTATACTCCAGGCTTGGTATTCTGAGTATGACAGCAAGTGGAAAACGGGGTATTCTAAACAAGAAGGCATGAAAATGTGTAATGTACTTATATCCACTCTTTAAGGCTTGGTGAAAATGTCATCCCCTTGATTACACATTCTCTGACTTCCTTCTCCTTCTCCTCCTTCCCCTTCTCCTCCTCCTCCTTCTCCTCCTCCTCCTCCTCCTCCTCCTCCTCCTCCCCCCCCCTCCTCCTCCTCCTCCTTCTTCCTTTTTTGAGACAGAGTTTTACTCTTGCCTGGGCTGGAGTGCAGTGGCACAATCTTGGCTCACTGCATCCTCCGCCTCTCAAGTTCAAGTGATGCTCCTGCCTCAGCCTCCCAAGTAGCTGGGATTACAAGCGTGCGCCACCACACCTGGCTAATTTTTGTATTTGTAGTAGAGACAGGGTTTCACCACATTGGCCAGGCTGATCTGGAACTTCTGACCTCAGGTGATCTGCTCACCTTGGCCTCCCAAAGCCCTTTCTTAATTTATACAGATTATAAGTACTTACTACATTGTTTCTGAGTTATTTCTGTTCTTACATGTTTCCACAGTAGGCTGTGAGCTCCTTGAGGGTAGGTAGGACCAATATTTATTCATCTTTATATTCCTAGCGTCCAATATAGTGTGCTGGGCACATTGTAGGAACTGATGTGTTTGTTTGAATTGATCACCAGCATACATAAATTATACTCTCTCTTGAAAACCTGGTTGTTGGCCAGGCGCGGTGGCTCAAGCCTGTAATCCCAGCACTTTGGGAGGCCGAGACGGGCGGATCACGAGGTCAGGAGATCGAGACCATCCTGGCTAACACGGTGAAACCCCGTCTCTACTAAAAAATACAAAAAACTAGCCGGGCGAGGTGGCGGGCGCCTGTAGTCCCAGCTACTCGGGAGGCTGAGGCAGGAGAATGGCGTAAACCCTGGAGGCGGAGCTTGCAGTGAGCTGAGATCCAGCCACTGCACTCCAACCTGGGCGACAGAGCAAGACTCTGTCTCAAAAAAAAAAAAAAAAAAAAAAAAAAAGAAAACCTGGTTCTTCACAAGGCTCCTAGCTCTGTTGGTCCCCTGAGGCTGCCACTAGGAGGCTCCAAAGCCATCCACATGAGGAAATTTGGTTTGCTTCCAGGTTAGGCAAGAAACTGATGATGCTTGACAAATTGTTATAAAAAAATTCAGATGTTTTCAAGATGGCAACAGTACACACTGGGGACTAATGGGGGAGGGAAGGAGGGACGCAAGGGTTGAGAAACTAACTCTTGGATACTAGGCTCACTATCTGGATGATGGGATCATTCGTATCCCAAACCTCAGCATCACACAATATATCCATGTAACAAACCTGCACATGTACATTCCCTGAATCTAAAATAAAAGTTGAAATTATAAAAAGTTATGATATCTAAATCTTTGTTTTAAGTTTTTAGAATTTGGTTTTGTTTTCTGGTTGATGTTGGCATTTAGCAGCTTTGGTTTGCACATTGCCCTTTGGTGAAGTTATTCCTAAATGACGATAAGTCAGGAATATAAACATTTCAGTCCTAGACACTCTAGGGGAAAGTCGATTGTCAAAGAGGTTAAGTTTTTTTTTTTTTTTAGTCACAGAATGAAGGCAAAGGCTGCTGATGCCATAATCCAAGGCCTAAATACTTACTTGCTTCTTCATCAAAAAGGATGTATCAAGTGTCTTTGCCCATCATTCAGTTAACTTTCAAAGGATCTTCAGATACCAGATTCCAACAGACATTGCCATCTCTGATTATTACTGTTCAATGGTCAAATATGTCAAGGTATTGGCTCTAATTGGCACTCATGAATGCTGCTTTGGTGTTGTCAATTCTAACTCGTTTTCTTATAAGGTTGTTTTTTTAGGGTCTTCTTGATATTGGAATAATCCTTGAGCTTCTGTTTGGAGGTGAGGAGTAAGAGAGGGACATTCAGAGCTACATCCATCTCTTAATACACCTCTGTCTTTTTTTTCCACATCTAAATTCTGTCTTTATGGCTGAGTTCATCTTCTATGAGGGTTTCTCCAGACTGTAGTCGTCTCTCTTTTTTCCCTAAATTCGGAATAACTGCATCTTAGAGTTAGAATAACTTTAGTTAATGTAGCGCGATATTCTACCCAGTGTGTGAATTCCACCAAGTGTGGTTTAAAATGACCCCAGATACACTGAGTGAATTGGCACATGCCTTGGTTTTGGCCTAGGCTAGTTATGTAGCTGTTCTCATCTAAACACAGTCCTCTTCTAAGAATGAATGCTTTCTTCAAGCTAGGTATATCACTGCTGACTGTTTTTTATGATTATATTTGTCCCTTGGTATTTGTGGGGGATTGGTTGCAGTTCCTCCAGTGGGTACCAAAATCTGTAGATGCTCAAGTACCTGATATAAAATGGTAGTATTTGCATATAATCCATACATATCCTCCTGTATACTTTAAATAATCTCTAGATTAATTTTAATACTTAATACATTGTAAATACTATGTAAATAGTTGTTACACTATTGTTTAGAGAATAATGACAAGAAAACGTCTGTACCTGTACAGACACAATTAAAAAATGTTTTCAATCTGTGGTTGGTGGAATCAACAGACACAAAACTTATGGTTACAGAGGGCAGACTGTACTCTGTCCTTTTATTTAGCACTTTTGTGAAGAATCAGCCAAGCCAAACAAAATATCATTGTGGATGGAATCACAGAAATTGCAGGTGAAAGAAATGAAATAGATTTGGTACATTCTGATACTTTGTATAGATTAGTATTAGATCCAGCTCTGCAGAGATTTTCACTTGAAAATACACTTCGCATCGATTGGGTATGAGTCCTGGTGTACAGATGGAAAATCATGGCTGTGGTCAATACTGTGAGGAGGGCTTTGGAAATGTTTAGCAGATGAATGATTTATGCTGATTTGTTGTGGCTGCTGCTGGGTTCAGCCTCCAGCCCAATTGTATTGCATGTTTTCATGAACATTCTTGAGATGGAACTATAGTGTCTTCATCTGGGAATGATGTAAAGCTAGAGAAACAATGCAGGCCAGAGAGGAGGGAGCTGGAGCAGAGACTTGCATATTCAGGGATATCTGCCAAGTATCCATATATATTTGCATACATTTAGAAGTGGCTACAAATACTTGCTGAGGCAGATCCTGCCAGAGTGTCATTTGTTCTACTAGGTGATACAGTGAGAAGGGCATTAGCGGTCAGGAGGCTTGGAGTCTAATCTTTCCTTGGTACAAAATGGCTGTGAAACCTCAGGTAAATCACTTCATCCCTAGCCCCAGTTTTCATATCTGTGAAAGGATATTCTAGTCTACCTGTTCTTCTCTAGCAGGAGTCAGCAAAGTACAGTCTGCAGACCAAATTCTGCCACCACCTGTTTTTTGTATAGTTTTATTGGCACACAGCCATACCCATTCATTTATGTATTGCATAAGGCTGCTTTTGTATTTGGTATCAGAGTTGTATTTTTTTTTTTTTTTAATTTAGAAGGAAGATCTTTATTTCCCATAGAGAGTTGCAGCCCAGCCCCAGACTTGAGTAGTTGCAAGAGATTATATGACTCACAAAACCTAAAATACTTTCTGTCTGGCTCTTTATAGAAAAAGTGTGCCAACCCCTGCTCTAGAGAACATTTGAAAAATTAGGGGGATTTTTTTCCCCCAAGAGACTGGGGATGCTACTGGTGTCTGGTTGGTGAGGCCAAGAATGTCAACTGTCCTGCGGGGCAGCACACAGTGAAGCACTGTCTTGCCTGAAATTCTGATATTCTGATAACTCCCTCCTAAATATTCCTTCTCCGTTGTGAGTCTAAGAACAGCCGCTTTGAAAGCTATATTAACTATGCAGTTTTATAAGTTAAATGGATCAGGACTTTTTATTTTTATTTTTATTTTTATTTATTTATTTTTTGAGACAGAGTCTTGCTCTGTCACCTAGGCTGGAGTGCAGTGGCGTGATCTCGGCTCACTGCAACTTCCGCCTCCTGGGTTCAAGGGATTCTCCTGCCTCAGCTTCCTGAGTAGCTGGGACCACAGGCGCATGCCACTACACCTGTCTAATTTTTTATGTTATTAGTAGAGACGGGGTTTCACCATGTTAGGCAGGATGGTCTCGATCTCCTGACTTCGTGATCTACCTGCCTCGGCCTCCGAAGTGCTGGGATTAAAGGCGTGAGCCACCGTGACTGGCCTGGGTCAGGACATTTTTTAACCACTCTCCTTAACCTGAAAAAGGGTATCTACCTCGAAATGAAATCATTTTTTATGTTTAATGGTGAAATATTACAGCATTCCCTTTAAAATCAGGAAGAAACCAATGATGCTTACAGGTTACCTTTATACTGGAGATTCTAACCAGCACAGTAATGACAAGAACTGTGAAGGGTCTGAGGTTTTACCCTACTTGCAAGCTAAGAAAAGTAGCCTACCAGAGTTTCATGGATGCTGGCAGAAGATGTGAGACTCCTACATCTGAGACAAAGGACTTTATTTTCACAGCAGTAACAGTGGCCAGAATATCAGCAATTGTTTTGCACTGTTTTCCTGACTCTCAGTTCCTATATGACAACAAGAATAAGACTAGGTGATCCTTGCCACAGTGGGTTGTGTTATAGGAGGGGAACCCTGAGTTTGGGGAGCCTGAATTTTTCATAATGGGCAGTAAACAGACCTGCCCTTTCCTCTGGAGGGAAATGTTATCTTTACTATATTGGTCAGTAAGCATGCCTACCCTTTGCTCTGGAGGGAAGTACTATCTCTGTCTTCCAAGACTGTTTACCATAGGAACATAATTGAAAAGATATTTTGGAACAAAGGCAGTCAGTGTCTCTCATCCTAAGATAAGCAGAAATTCAAGTTTTATGTCTTACTACAAATAAGAAAGGTAAAGTAAATAAAAATGTAAGAGTTGAGAAGGAAGAAACAAAATTGTTGTTATTAGCAGAGGATATTTCCATAGTGAATTCGTGAACATCTCTAGATAAAAATAGAAATAATGGGAGAACTCATCAAAATTCCTGAATTCAAGCTCCATATGCCAAAACCAGTTGCATTTTTATAAAGAGGGGCAAAAATTTAGAACATACTATAAAAATGATACCATTTATCAAGGCAGCAAAACTCAAAGTACTATGAATAATCTGACAAATGTTGCACCAAATTTTAATAGAGCAAATTGTAAAATTTTATTGAAAAACATAAAAGAAGCCCTACATGGAGATATGTCATGTCATGTCATGGATAGGAAGATGAAATTTCTTGAAGTTGTCTCCAAATTAATGTATAAATTCAATGCAATTCAAACTCCTACAAGCCGTGTGTGTGTGTGTCTGTGTGTGTGTGTGTGTGTGTGTGTGTGTGTGTGTGTAAGTTAATAGGCTGATCACTTCAACAGATGCAGAGAAAGCATTTGATAAAATTCAGTATCTGTTCATGATAAAAACTCTCAGCAAACTGGAAGAGTAAGGAACTTCCCTAACTAATCTAATAAAATGTATACAGAATACATTTATGTGTATAGAGCTGAAAACTACAAAAAGTGGTGAAAGAAATCAAATAAATTGAGAGAGAGAGAGAGAATGTGTTCATTTCTCTCTCAGTATTATTAAGATATCAGTTCTTCTCGATGTGACCTGTAGATTCAACTCAATCCCCAAAAACCATAGAAAACTTTTCTGTATATATGTATTTGTGGGTATATGAATATATGGACATGAATACACATGAATACACACACACACACATGAACTAGAATAAGTAAAACAGTTTTATAAAAGTAAGACAAGACAATGTAGAGCTATTGTAATCAAGGGAGTACGGTGTTCATAGAAGAATAAACACATAGATCAGTGGAACAGAATTGAGAGCTTAGAAATGGAACCACAAAATAATGTCAACTGATTTTTGACAGAGATGCAAAGGCAATTCAATACAAAAAGGAGAGTCTTTTCAACAAATGAGACTAGAAAAATTAGAAGTTCTTATGTGAAAAGATAAACCTTTCTACATTCCTCATACTTTACACAAAAAATAACTAAAACAATCATATACCTAAATGTAAAACACAACACTTGTAAAACTTCTAGAAGAAAAGGGAGAAATCTGTGTGACCTTGGAATTAGCAAAAAGTTTTTAGATATAATATTGAAAGTATGGGCTGGGCATGGTGGCTCATGCCTGTAATCCCAGCACTTTGGGAGGCCAAAGTGGGTGGATCACTTGAGGCCAGGAGTTGGAGACCAGCCTGGCCAACATGGTGAAACCTCGTCTCTGCTAAAAATACAAAAATTAGCCAGGTGTGGTGGCACATGCCTGTAATCCCAGGTACTTGGGAGGCTGAGATGGGAGAATTGCTTGAATCTGGAAGGGAGAGGCTGCAGTGGGCCAAGATCACGCCACTGTATTCCAGCCTGGGCAACAGAGCAAGACTCTGTCTCAAAAAAAGGAAAAAGAAAGTATGATCCGTAAAAAGAAAACTAGATAGATAAATTGGGCTTTGTCAATATTTAAAAAGTTTCACTCTGTGAAAGACGCTTTAATGAAAAAGTGAAGCCACAGACTAGGAGTGATTTGTTTATTTATTTATTTGAGATGGAGTCCCACTCTGTCACCAGGCTGGAGTGCAGTGGTGCAATCCTGGCTCGGAGTGAATATTTTAAAATCACAAATCCGATAAAGGATTTGTGCCCAGAACATATAAAGAACTCTTAAAATTTTAAAAGTTAGAAAATAACCAAACAAAAAATGGGCAAGAGATATGAACATACACTTTACCAACGAAGATAAATGGATGGAAAATAAGTATATGAAAATATGCTTAACATTATTGTCATTAGGGAAATGGTAATTAAAACCATAACTAGATACCACTACAAATCTGTTAGAAGTCGAACAAAGATAACTGAAAATAACCACAATGAGATACCTCTATAACTCTATTAGAAGTCTAACAAACAAAACTGAAAATACCAATTATTGTTGAGAGTATGGAGCACCTGGAACTCTTATACAATGCTGGTGAGAATGCAAAATAATACAGCCATTCTGGAAAAAAGTTTGACAGTTTCTGATAAAGCTAAATGTGTAATTTATGACCCTGTAGTTTTGCTTTCATGAATTTACTCAAGTCAACTGAAAACTAATTTTCACAGGAAAACTTGTATGTGAATGTTTCTTGAAACTATATATTCATTCTCAAAAACTGGAAACAACCTGGATTTCCTTCAGTGGGTGAATGGGTAAACAAACTACGGTTCAGCCATTCAATGGAATATTATTCAGCAATAAAAAGGAATTAACTATTGATTCACAACAACGTGGGTGAATTCTACATGCATTTTGCAAAGTGAAAGAAGCCATATCCCAAAGGCTATGTATTGTATGATTCCACTGTTATGACATTCTGGAAAAGAGAAAGCTATAGAAACAGATGAACAAAACCAAAAAACAACAAATAAGTGTTGGCCAGACTGAGGATGGATGGAGGGGCTGATAATGGAAGGTAACCTGAGGGAGTTTTTTGGGGTGATCATATTGTTTTGTAATGTGCTAGTAGTTACTTGAGTCTATGCACTTATCAAAACCCACAGGACTGGCTGGGTGTGGTGGCTCATGCTTGTAATCCCAGCACTTTGGGAGGCTGAGGTGGGCAGATCACGAGGTCAGGAGTTCAAGACCAGCCTGACCAAGATGGTGAAACCCTGTCTTTACTAAAAAATACAAAAATTAGCAGGACGTGGTGGCACGTGCCTGTAATCCCAGCTACTCAGGAAGCTGAGGCAGGAGAATCACTTGAACCCAGGAGGCGGAGGTTGCAGTGAGCTGAGATTGTGCCACTGCACTCCAGCCTGGGTGACAGAGGGAGACTCCATCTCAAAAAAAAAAAATAAATAAATAAAATAAAGATAAATAAATAATAAAGCCCCATAGGACTGTATACAACAAAGAGTGAATTTTACTGTCTTCAAATTTTAAGAAACAACCAGGATATTAGGAGAACGTAAGGCAGACTACAGATTTGGCAAATAAATTTAAGTGTATTGTGATGAATGGCACAATCATACTGAAATCTTGGAGAAAAAAGGAGCTGAATAACTTTATTCTGAATGGATACTGTAAGGCTAAAGAAAAAAGAAGTATGCAACACTGTACTGTAGTTGGTAAATATGTTTCTTAAAGGAATATGGGTTAGCAATTCTGAAAATACTTTGTATGTATATTAGTGTTGAGCAAATAAGCAAATATATTCTAGTTTATGAAAACTAGGCTTTTTACTGTCAGAGAAAGAAATTACAGATAAGAAGATGAGAATGCTAAAATGAATTCTTTTTTTTTTTGAGACGGAGTCTCTCTCTGTCGCCAGATTGGAGTGCAGTGCCACGATCTCGGCTCACTGCAACCTCCGCCTCCCAGGTTCAAGCGGTTCTCTTCTCTCAGCCTTCCGAGTAGCTGGGACTGCAGGCATGCGCCACCATGCCCAGCTGATTTTGTATTTTTAGTAGACACAGGGTTTCACCATGTTGGCCAGGGTGGTCTCGATCTTTTGACCTTGTGATCTGCCCGCCTTGGCCTCCCAAAGTGCTGGGATTACAGGCACGCGCCACTGTGCCTGGCCTAAAATGAATTCTTCAGTGTTGGATTGGAGTTGGGCTAGTGTGTCCTTCTTTTCCTTTTAAGATAGTGAAATAAATATCGATATATATGTGTACATCAGTTAGTAAGCCTATATACCTCTCCGAGCTCTTTCTACTTGAGAGGACCTAGAAGTAGTGATACCCCAGTAGCAGTGAACACATGGTGCCTAAATCTTGGTTTCTAAAATTATTCTCCAACAAAAGGAACCAGGTTTCGTTCGAGGAGTGGATGATTCTAGGATGGGAGGGAAAAATACAAGATGAGCCTGGGACATTTGTGGTACCAGAAAGTAAGGAAGTGCTTTAAAAAAAAAAGATTGAGGATATGTCAAAAAATTACAGAAGCTGAGCTGAAAGAGCTCTCATTAGCCAAAGCTGGAATAATTTGTCCAACAAAATAAGGAAATGTGACTTAAGAAAATAATATTCATAAGTTCATATTTATATATATGTATAAAATGCTTGAATAAATAAATGAGTGGAGAAGAGACAACTCTCTTCCTTATAGAAGAATTCCAATTAATAAATGTAGAGGGACTGAGAAAATAGGAATTGGAACACCAGAGTAATAATTGGTATAGGTGAGATCCACTGAGGATTGCTAAAATTAGTGGGCAAAAGTTTACAGGAAAATGTGGTATTGCATAGTCTCAAAATATCTCCTACAAAATATTCATTAATTACAAAGGGAACATAGTAACTCTGTAGTGGAGAAACCCACCAGAACTCATTTTAACCAAGGGAACAAGGTTATTAATTTCACCCATTAATAAGATCTAAACATACCTTTGTGGTATCTTTCCACACAATCTGTAACTTACTTCAATTACAAAGAAACTTCGGCCAGCCCAAATCCAGGGATATTCTACCTAAAACTGATGAGTACCTGACCAGTACTCTTCAAAACCACCAAGATAATGGAGACAAGGAAAGATCAAGAAATTATCACAGGTCAGAGGAGACTAAGGAGTCACGGAAACTAATGCAATATGGGATCCTGGATTAGGTCCTGGAATAGAAAATGGGTATTAGTAGAAAAACTGGTGAAATCTAAGTAAAGTATGCACTTAATTAAATTTATGTAAACATTGGTTTCTTAGTTTGGATAAGTTCCCTTGGTTGTATAAAATGCAATAAAAATGTAAACCAATATATGTTTTTTATTCATATGATGAAAGCACATACATGTACACACGTGTACACACATACATACATATAAGAATATTACTTTCAGGATTTATGATGGTGGTTATCTTTCTAGGAGGTGGAAAGAGGAAGGAGAATGTCATTGCAGAGTGGTAAACTGAGGACTTTAAGCATTTTTGAACTATTTTATTTCTTTAAATCTGAAGGAAATATGGCAAAATCTTATCAAAGAATAGAGTGTGAGGGTGCATGGATGTGAATGGGCATTTTTTGTACATTAAAATATTTTATTATGAAAACAATGTTAAAATGAAGGCTTTTTTTTTTTTTTTTTTTTTTTTTTTTGAGATGGAGTCTTGCCCTGTCGCCCAGGCTGGAGTGCAGTGGTGAGATCTCGGCTCACTGCAAGCTCCGCCTCCTGGGTTCACGCCATTCTTCTGCCTCAGCCTCCTAAGTAGCTGGGACTACAGGTGCCTGCCAGCATGCCTGGCTAATTTGTTTGTATTTTTAGTAGAGTCGGGGTTTCACCGTGTTCGCCAGGATGGTCTTGATCTCCTGACCTCGTGATCTGCCCGCCTCAGCCTTCCGAAGTGCTGGGATTACAGGCATGAGCCACCTCGCCCAGCCATGAAGGCTATTTTCTAAAGATAGTATGCTGAATGCCCTGGAGATCTATGAATCTGGATTTATGGATGTTGTTTTGGACTGTTTTAGTTATCCAGATATGAAGTAGATAGTATTAATTGGAATTGAAAAGAAGGAGACAACACTGAGACATTTTGAAGCCAAAGTGGATAAACTTGGTAAACTGAAGGGACAGGGAAAAAGAAAGAAAAGATGACTGAGGGTCAGAGACTAGAAGACTAGGGAAATTTAAGGACAAGTTATTTAGAGGGAGAATAGGGTAGATAATGAGTACTTTGGCTTGGGAATATTAGGATCTCAGCACAGAAACTCTTCTGTGAATCTATTTCAAGGATCTGAGGAAAAGTCAGCATCTTTTCTTGCTGCTGCTTCCTTTTCTGGCTGCATTGAAGACAGGAGGGAAGGGAGTGGCTCCAGTTTTAGGGAAGCCAAAGCATTCTTTCAGGTCTGCACCTGATTCTTCTGGACCCAGCACTGTAACAGCAGCATACAAAAGTCTATCCAAGTTTTAATATGCAATCTCATGTAATCTGCAGAGAAACAGAATATACATGATGTAACAATGGTATTGAAGTCCCAAGGTTTTAAGATGGTTCATTTTAAACTACAGAGAAAACTATGTAGCTCTGTTTCTTTTTATTTTTATTTCTGTTACTTAAAATTTTTAAAAACTGTAGTTAAATACACAGAACAGAATTTACCATTATAACCATTTTTGAGTGTATGATTCAGTGTTATTAAGTACATTCATAGTTGTTGTACAGACCATTGCCACCATCTGTCTCCAGAACTCATCATATTGCAAAACTAAACTCTGTACCTGTTAAAAAATAACTCTCCATACCCACTCTCCTTAGCCTCTGTCAACCACCCTTCTACTGTCTCTATACATTTGATTCCCCCAGGTACCTCATATAAATGGAATCATACAGTATTTATCTTTTTGTGCCTGCATTATTTCACTTGGCATCATGTCCTCAAGGTTCATCCACATTGTGGCATATGGCAAGACTGCCTTTCTTTTAAGGTTGAATAATATTCTTCTTTATGTATTTATCACATTTTGCTTATCCCTTTGTCTATTGATAGACACTTGAGTTACTTCTACCTTTTGGCTACTGTAAATAGTGCTGCTGTGAACATGGATGTATTATTTTTGTGACTTTTTGATAGCTTTTTATGGAGTTATAATTTACATATTTTCATAAAATTCACCCATTACAAGTATATAGTTTAATTATTTCTATGAAATGTATAAAGGCTTCCAATAATTATCATAATCCAGTTTTAGAACATTCTTATGCTTGTTTAAAATCAAGCCCTGCCCCCATCCCAGTCTTAGGAAACCACTGATATGCTTTCTGTCAATTGATTGGCGTTCTCCAGAAATTTCACATAAATGAAGTCATAATAAGTGGTCTTTTTATGTCTGGCTTCTTTCACCAGACACAAAATCTAGTCTAATGTTGTTGAGGTTATCCAGGTCTAGAATTTATTAGTAATTAGTTTCTTTTTATTTCTGAATGGCATTTTATTTTATGGATATGCCACATTTTGTTTATCCATTTACTAGTTTCTGGACATTTGGGTTGTTGCCAGTTTTGGCTGTTATGCATAATGCTACTATAAATATTCATGTACAAGTCCATTTTTTTTTGAACAGTCTCACTCTGTTACCAAGGTGGGAGTGCAGTGATGGGACCATTGCTCACTATATCCTCAAACTCCTAGGCTGAAGCTGTCTTCCTGCCTCAGCTTCCTGAGTAGCTGGGACTACAGGCACATGCCACCACGTCTGGCTAATTTTTTAATTATTTGTACAGATGCAGTCCCCTTATATTGCCCAGGCTGGTGCCAAACTTCTGGCCTCAAGCCATCGTCCCACCCTGGCCACTCAGAGTGCTAGGATTGTAAGCATGAGCCACCATGCCCAACCTCATGTAGAAATCTTTATGTGGACATATGCTTTCATTTCTGTTGAGTAGGCTCTCAGGAGTGAGTTTGTTAGGTTGTACAGCAAGTTTATCGTGTTAAGAAACTGCCAATGTGTTTTCCAAAGTGTACAGCATTTTGCATTCCCATCAGTAATGTATGAGGGCTCTTGTTTCTCCACATTCTTGGCAGCACTTGGTATTGTCGGTTTTCTGGGTTATAACTATTCTAGTGGGTGAGTAGTAGTATCTCATTGTGGTTTTAGTTTGCTTTTCTCTAATGAATAATGATATTATGTATAATTTTATGGGCTATTAGCCATTTGTATGTCTTTGGTGAAATGTCTATTCAGATCTTTTGTCCATTTTAAAAATTGGGTTGTCTTTATCAAGGTGTAAAACATTCTTTATATATATTTTATCATATATGTAATTTTAAAATATTTTCTCAGTTGGTGGTTTATCTTTTCATTAGCTTAATGATATCTTTTTTTTTTTTTCAGTCAGAGTCTGGAGTGCAGTGGTGCATTCTTGGCTGATTTCAATATTCGCCTCTCAGGTTCAAGTGATTCTTGTGCCTCAGCCTCCCAAGTCCCTGGGATTACAGGCATGTGCGACCATGCCCTGCTAACGTTTGTATTTTTAGTAGAGATGGGGTTTCACCATGTTGGCCAGGCTGGTCTTGAGCCCCTGGTGATCTGCCCACCTCAGCCTCCCAAAGTGCTGGGATTACAGACATGAGCTACCGTGCCTGGCCTAATGGTATCTTTTAAAGAGCGAACACTTACTCTTGCTGAAGTTCAATTTATTATATTTTTCTATTTTGAATTATACTTTTGGTGTCATAATTAAGAAATCTTTAATATAAGGATACAAATTTTTTTCTTATATTTTCTTCTAGAAAATGTATAGCTTTAGATATTATATTTAGGTCTGTGATTCATTTTGAGGTTTTTTTTGTATATGGTGTAAGGTAAGGGTCCAAATTCTTTAAAAAATATTTTGAAATAACTTTAGACTTATAAAAACTTGCAGAAGTTGTACAGAAAGTTAAGTAAGCTACAGACTTTATTCATATTTTACCAGTTTTACATACACTCATTTCTTCTATGTGTGTGCATGTATAGTTCAATGAAATTTTATTGCATGTATGAATTTGTATAACCAATATAACAATGAGAATGCAGAACTGTTTCACCAAGCAAAAGCAACTCCCTCATGCAACCTCTTTATAATCTGTTTTCTATCATTATAATTTTGTCATTTTGAAAATGTTGAAATCTTTTGAAAATGCCTCCCTCCCTATCGATTTTGGTGGTTTGTGTCTTCTTTCTTTGTCATCCTAGCTTAAGGTTTTTCAATTGTATTAATCTTTTCAAATAATCAGTATTTTGTTTTATTGACTGATCTTTTTGTTTTCTAGTTCATTGATTTCCATTCTGACCCTTTTTTTTGCTTGTTTTGTGTTTAAATTTTTCTTATTTTTCTAGTTTATAAGTGCAAATTTAGATTATTGATTGATTATTGATGTGAGAACTTTCCTTTTTTAGAATATAGATGTGTAAAGCTATAAATTTCTCTCTAAGCACTGTTTAAACTGTGTCTCATGAATCTTTTGAAACTCAATCTGACGATCTCTCTTTTGATTAGACTGTTTGGTCCATTAAAATTTAGTGCAATTATTAATATGATTGAATTTATGTCTTT
Organism: Rhinopithecus roxellana; assembly: GCF_007565055.1. Classification (NCBI taxonomy): domain Eukaryota; kingdom Metazoa; phylum Chordata; class Mammalia; order Primates; family Cercopithecidae; genus Rhinopithecus; species Rhinopithecus roxellana. The sequence continues at coordinate 74,230,828 of NC_044559.1, forward strand.
CACTTTGATATTTTCTATATTTCTTTTGTTAACTGCCTTCTTTTTGTTAAATGGATTATTAAGATTCTTAAAAAGACTAGTCAGTTAATTACTCTGTTGATTTTCACACTATGTTATTTTCAGTTATTTTCTTAGTTGCTCCAGGGATTTACTGTGCATCTTAATTTGTCACAGTCGATTTCAGGTTAATGTTAACTTAATTTTTATAAATTACCACGACTTTACTCAAATATAGCTTCTTTTCTTATACTTTCTATTGTGTTAATTTTGTTCTATATATTACTATTACATCTATATATGATATAACTAAAACATATTTTCTTCTTTATATAATCTTACGAGTTTTTAAAACATGTAAAAGAGAAAAAGATTTTTGTTTATTTACATATTTACAATTTCTAGTGTATTTCATTTCTTCCTGTGTATTTGAGTTACTACTTGATATCATTGCCTTTTAACCTGAAGTACTTTCTTTAATATTTCTTGTGTTACAGGTCTGCTAGCAACAAATTCTCTCAGTCTTTTTTTTTTTTTTTTTGAGATGGAGTCTCGCTGTGTTGCCCAGGCTGAAGTGCAGTGGCGTGATCTCGGCTCACTGCAAGCTCCACCTCTCAGGTTCATGCCATTCTCCCGCCTCAGCCTCCTGTAGCTGGGACTACAGGCGCCCACCACCACGCCTGGCTAATTTTTTGTATTTTTAGTAGAGACAGGGTTTCGTCGTGTTAGCTACGATGATCTTGATCTCCTGACCTCGTGATCTGCCCGCCTCGACCTCCCAAAGTGCTGGGATTACAGGCGTGAGCCACCGTGCCCGGCCTCTTTTTAAAAAAAGTATGGAGATGACTTTATTTTGCCTTCAATTTTGAATGATAGTTTTGCTGAACATAGAATTATTGATTGTCAAAAGTTTTCTTTTAGCGGTATTTATTTATGAGATAGGGTCTAACTCTGTTGCCCAAGTTGGAGTGCAGTGGTGCAGTCATAGGTAACTGCAACCTCAAACTCCTGAGCTCAAGCAATCCTCCTGTTTCAGCTTCCTGAATAGCTGGGATTATAAGTGCGTGCCATCATGTCTGGCTAAATTTTTCCTTTATTTATTTATTTTTTTTAAGAGACAGGGTCTTGCTATTACTTTTAGCACTTTGTAAATGCCATTCTACTGCTTTTTAGTCTGCATTGTTTCAAATTGGAGGAAGTCAGCCATTAATTGTATTGCTTGCCCCCTTTATGGATTAGTTTTTTTCCTACCTGCTTTTAAGATTTTCTTTTTATCTTGGGCTTTTAACATTTTTATTATAATGTATCTAGATGTGGATATCTTTGTGCTGAGTTTTGTTGTACTTGTACTTGAGGTTTGTTGTACTTCTTGAATCTGTGGATTAATGATTTTTATCAAATTTTGACTGTTTTTGGTCATTGTCTCTTCAAACAATTCTGCCCTTTATTTTTCCTCTTCTTGTAGGACTCCCATTATGCATATGTTTGATTGCTTCATGTAGTCCCATAATTCTCTGAGGCTGTGGTCATTTTTCCTTGGCCTTTTTTCTCTTTGTTTTTCAGGTTAGGTCATTTCTATTTACCTGTCTTCACCTTTTTTTTTCCTGCTCCTTTCTCAAATCTGCTGTTAAGCCTATCTAGTGTATTTTTCATTTCAGTTACTCTACTTTTCAACTCTAGAATATTCATTTAGTTCTTTTTAAAAATAAAGTTTTATTTTTTAATCTTGGTCCCCTACTTATTGAATCATAACTTTTTAATTATTTAAATGTGGCTTCTTTGTAATTTTAAAAACATATATCTTTTTAAGAATTTTTTTCTGCTGGGTCCATATAGAGTTAGTTCTATTGACTGCTTCCCCCCACCCCAAATGTGGTTTACACTTTCCTATTTTTTTGCATGGCTTGTAATATTTTATTGGAAACTGGCTATTTTAGATAGATTATAGCCAATCTATAGCATTCCCCTCTTGCTGATCTTTGTTGTTTTGTGATCAAAGTAGTTCTTTTTTTTTTCCATGACAATTGTTGTTTTATGTTTTCTCTGTTTTTTAGTAAGTTATGTGGACTTAATATCTTTTTGTTGTGCTGTTACTGATATTTCTTTACAGTTTTTAAAATTTTTATTTTTATTTTTTAACTTGGTTTCCTAGGGTTTGCTTCTGAGTCTGCATAGCTTAGTGATCAGCCAATGACTCTTCAGAGGATGTTTCAAACATTTTGGATCCTTAATGTTTTTACTTTCAGCTGATGGATTTCTTTGTGGATTGATAAACACATTAAGTTTTGTGGCATTTTTTTCGGTCTTTTTCACTTTATTCTTTCCTCCTGATCTCTTGGGTCTTTCCCATGTTTGTGCATAGCCTCCCCATTAGCCAGTTATGTGTGAAGAACTTAGCCTATGTTGGGGCTCCCTTGCATGTGCACATAGCCTGCTAGTCAGCCAAGCTTGTGTGGAAAGCATATATAGCTCATTCTATGTCTCCTGAAGTGCCAGGGTCTTTCTATTAAAGTGTTTAGCTAGGCCAGATGTGGTGGCTCATGCCTGTAATACCAGCACTTTGGGAGGCTGAGGCAGGAGGATTGTTTGAGACAAGGAGTTTGAGACCAGCCTAGGAAACATAATGAGATTTCATCTCTACACAAAATTTTTAAAAATTAGCCAGGTATGGTGGTGTGTCCCTGTAGTTCTGACTGTTTGGGACACTAAGGTGGGAGGATTGGTTGAGCCTAGGAGTTCGAGGCTGTGGTGGGCTATGATCATGCCACTGCACTCCAGCCTGGGTGACAGAGTAAGACACTGTCTTAAAAAATTTTTTGTTTGGCTGGTCTGCCAGTCTGTCATTTGCCTCAACCAGAACCGCTACCTTAGGCTAGCACTGCTGTGGGTTACTAACTGGTTAGTTTATGGAAAAGGTGTGGAAGAAAGAATAAACAAAAATACAAATGCTTTTGTACCTAGATATCCAGAAATAATTATAGACAATAAATGGATTCTAGTGCATCAACTTTGGTGCTAGATGCCCACTCCTTTGTTGCATCTGTCAGGGTATGTATTGGGTATTTTGGCATCCTTGAATTATATACTAGGATAAGGATCATAAGGGGAGATGGGAAGAGGAGTATGGATAGCTTGATGTTTGGACTCAAGTTTGGAACTACTTTGATTACATAACAACAAAGAATATCTATAAGAGGGAAGAACTAGCAGGGGCAATAAAGAGACTTAGAGATCATCCAGGCCAGCAACTCCCCAGTTTGGTATACCAGGAAAAAAAAATAAGCATAATGTTTTTAATTTTTAGTTTAGAGTTTTATGATTATTTGGTAAATTAGTTAAATTTATATCTAAGTTTTCTGGCTTTGAGTCTTTATTCTTTGTATTATGGCTGATAAAGACACAAGAAAAGCACACATTTTTTTGGAACTATAAAAGTGTTGAAATGACCTGAAAAATACTATCCTCCAGTAATAACTTTCTGATATTACAATGTGATGTTATTATTGACAACCACTGAAACATCTGGCACTTGTTGAATGCCTAATATGTCTCTATTACTGTGATAAGTTCATTGTAATTAAGCTATTGGTATTTTCATGTTTCTAGAAAAGGAAATTCCCTTCTTTATTAGGAAAGGCATTGAGAGATTTAGTGGTTTGTCCAAGAGCTCTCAGATATTAGTACTAGAGGAATCCAAACTTCTATATATATTTGAATTCAAAACCTGTGCTTTTTAACCATCCTGCTATATTGCCTCACATAATATAGGTGAAAGTATCTAATCTTGTGTCTGGCAGGTTTTAATATCTGTATTGAAATTACTTCATTATGCCTGGGTCGCCCATTCTCTGCTTGAATATCTCCAGGGATGGGAAACTTACTCCTTCATGAAGTAGTCCTTTTTCTTATTTGACAGCTTCTGTTGTTAAAAAAGTTTTCTCACGTGGAACTGATCAGTAGGTTTGTTTTTTGGGTACTCCCATCATGTTTGGCTTTTTGGATTTACACAGAATCAGTCAACTATTTCTTCTGTATGTGAAAGCAAGTCATCTTTGGCTCTTTGTTTGCCAGGCTCAGTTTCACCTATTTTGTTTTATTTTATTTTGTGTATATATATGTATGTATTTGTTTATTTTAAAAATTTCAATAGTTTTGGGGGGACAGGTGGTGTTTGGTTACATGCATAAGTTATTTAGTGGTGATTTCAGAGATTTTGGTGCACCCATCACCCAAGCAGTATACACTGTTCCCAGTGTATAGTCTTCCATTCGTCACCTGACTCTTGCCCTTCCTTCCGAGTCCCCAAAGTCCACTGTATCATAGTTTCAGCTATTTTAAAAGATCAACATTATTTTCCATATTTGTACTTTTCTTTGGATGTACTCTAGATTATCAGGATTCATCTGAGGCTATTATAGCTGGAAATATACAATACCATAAGCAGGATACTAATTAGAAAAATAATTATAGGTACTCTTCATTGTGCTCTTATTGTATGCATAGTGCAATGCCTTTTGTGTATCTGTACAACATTAGATAAAGAAATGGAAACTTAGAAAGGTATTTTGTCTGCCACTTTTTTAACTAATAAGCGAGTACCAAGCTAGGATTTGAACAGAGGTCTGCTTGACTCCAAACTCTTGACTGTGCTGCACTTGGTAGGCATGGAATGTAGCATAGCTGTGTTGCCTCCTTTATTCTGCATGTTTTGGTTCTGTTAATTTAGACTAAGATTGCATTAATCATTTTGGCAGCAATATCATAGTACCGACTTATATTAAGCTAGTATTCAATCAAAGCCTACAAATCTTAATAAGATCTTAAGTATATGAGCTTCTGTTTGGTCTGGCTTTCCCATCTTAAATCTTATGTCGTTAATTTTCAGTATAAATGTCGGACTTTGTGTTCATGTCTTTATCTTCCATTTTTTGGATTTCAGCACAAGTTTTTAGATTTCCAAGATAATTTTGAACTTTGAGTGTGTCATAGATGATACTAACTCTTCCCCCAGATATATTACCATGTGCTTCTTTAATAAGTATCTTTGCTTTGTGTTTATCTAGTCATTGATACAATTTCAAACAGATTAGAGTTGAATAAGGAATCCATACTTTTACTTCAGATACAGCGTATCTAATTTTTCCCTAAATATTTTTGAAATCTGCTTTTCTAAAGTTTAGGACATATGTTTGGCCATGTTCACAGTTTTCTTTTCTTACTGTTATTAATATAAAGGTAATGTAGTCACTTTATTTCAAGGTTCTTGTTGGAATGATATTGAGGATATCAGTTGTAATTGTTGCTTCTGCTGCATTCTGAGCAATATATTTATTAGATAGGAAATAGGGAGTTTAGTTGGTATTCTACTCTTCAAATTAGACTTATATCAGAAGATATCAGGATAATTGAAACTCTCCTTCACTTTTTATAGTATGTTTTGATACAAGTTTTATAATCTTTTCTGAGAAAGCATCATCCATATTTCTTTTCCACATGGACAGTCTATGGAATGCCATTGTAATAGTATAATTCAGTTTTTCTTTTTAGTTCCTCCTTTTATTGTTTAATGTAATTCTACTATTAAGCTCATGAGTTTCATATAGGAGCTCTGGAAAGAGCACAGAAATTGGCTTTGAATATCCCTGGATTTGAGAACTGACCAGGTTATGTGAACTTGTGCAAGTCAAGCTTTGTGGACCTCAGTTACCTTGTATTTAAGATAGAGGTGATAATGGTGTTCTTTATCATTTAGGATTATATAGCAGGTTAAAATTTTAAAAACAAGTAACTGACTATTAACGACTTACATAATTAGTATATTTGCCTCATATGACAAGAAATTAAGAGATAGGCAGTTTAGCACAGTTATGGTAAGTCAATAAAGACGTTAGGGACTTAAGCTCTTTCCATTTTTCTGTTCAACACCTTTAGTGTGTAATCCTTTACCCTCTTGCTTCTTCTTCTTCTTCTTCTTCTTTTTTTTTTTTTTTTGAGATGGAGCCTCACTCTGTTGCCCAGGCTGGAGTGCAGTGGCACGATCTCGGCTCACTGCAACCTCCGCCTCCCTGGTTCAAGCAATTCTCCTGCCTCAGCCTCCTGAGTAGCTGAAACTGCAGTCATGTGCCACCACGCCCAGCTAATTTTTTAATTTTTAATAGAGATGGGGTTTCACTGTGTTGCCAGGCTGGTCTTGAACTCCTGACCTCAAGTAATCCACCTGCCTCAGCCTCCCAAAGTGCTGGGATTACAGGCGTGAGCCACTGTGCCCGACCCCTACTCTTGCTTCTTGACTCAAGGCTACAAAGTGGCTCCTAGAACTCTGGGCTTCATATCTACGTTTCAGACATAGAGAATAGGAGGGACTAAAGGACTAAAGGGAAAAACTGAGTTTCTCTTAGTGAGGCTCTCTCTTTTAATCTGACAAGGGAAGTCCCCCTTTAAGATGTCTGCCTGCAGCTCATTTTCCAGAACCATGTTACATGACTACCCTTTTTCTGTGAGGAAAGCTGGGAAATTGTATAGTGTAGCCTTTCAGTCTCTATAATAGATAAAGGCAAGGGAGAAGGGATTGTGTTTAGGGTTTGGGTCAGCCAGTCAACAATGTCTGCCATTTACTTTGATAGGATTTTTGGAAGGATCCAATTAGATGATGTAATCCAAAAAGTTTTATAGAATATAATTTATATAAATGTAAACTGTATTATTCCTCTTGACTTCTATTGAATTGTCTTAAAATCTAGTATATTCTTGAACTAATTTACCCAATTTTTGTATTTAAGTCTCAGAAAATCTGTGAGACTAGTTATTTGTTAAATGAGTTCACTTTATTACCCATATTCAAGAAATCGGTATATACATGTTTAGGCATAAATACTGCATTATTTCTACTCAGCTCTCCTGTTTTAATCTAAGAGTTAGTGAGGACCATTTTCACATCTGGGTTATCTTTGTGTGCCACACATCCTAACCCTCATAGTCATGGGTTTGTATTTATACCTGGGCTTTTCTTTTAGAAATCTGAAAGAAAAGACTACTTCTCCAGAACAGTATTCCACCCTTTTTGCCATATGCCCTATTTTCTCTTAAGTGTCACTGAATATAGCTTTCCTTTTAGTACCATTAACATGGGCATTAGTTTTATTCTTTCCAAAGTCATTGGTGTCAAAAGTGGCAAAGCAGTTATTTTTTAGCTCCATTAAAATTCTTCAGTTTTGTTATGCAAAACTTGCAAGTTTTTGGAGTTGCCACCTAGATTACTGCTGATGGTATCATTTATACCTATGATAATCAGTTGAATTATATTTTAATTTGTAAAAAATTAATAAATAACTTTAGGGCACGAGAGCTTCCTGCTAATTGGGAAGCATTTTTTTTTTTTTTTTTTTTTTTTTTGACAGAGTCTCCCTGTATTGCCCAGGGTGGAGTGGAGTGCAGTGGCGCAATCTCGGCTCACTGCAACCTCCGCCTCCTGGGTTAAGCGATTCTCCTGCCTCAACCTCCCAAGTAGCTGGGACTACAGGTGCATGCCACCATGCCTGGCTAGTTTTTTGTATTTTTAGTAGAGACAGGGTTTCACCATATTGGTCAGGCTGGTCTTGAACTCCTGACCTTGTGGTCTGCTTGCCTTGGCCTCCCAAAGTGCTGGGATTACAGGCGTGAGCCACCGCACCCAGCCAAAGCATTCTGTGTGATTTTTTTTCTTTTTGAGGAAGCTGTTTTCTGGAGACTACATCTGCTTTGAATGAAAATCATACCGAAGTATAAAAAGCAGTATGGAAAAATAATTGGGGAAAAGGCAGATCTGCCATGACTCTAGACCTCCTGTCCTCTCTTCAGTGACTCAAAAAATATTTCTGGATTGAAAGAATGATTACTGAGTCAGAATTAAACTATTTTACTCGAGGTACATGAAAAATAGCAGAAAAAACCCTGACCAGGTGAGCCATAGATCGGCAGCTCTAACTTGAGCTGAGTAGGCTGGCTGGCAGGTGAATTTAAAAATAGACCAAGTATCCTAAATACACATGCTGGAGCTGGTCTTTAGCACGAGGTAGAGAGAATGACCTTCATAGTTACTAGTATTCAAAATTGTATTATAATACTTTTTCACATGGAAAATGGTAAGATATCTTAAGAAAAGGCCCCAGGAGGTAAATAAGTCCTGAAGGTGAGTTGGGAAGGAGAATTGAGGAGTGAGAATTTTAAATGATGTCAGAGAGAGCTAAGGAACAGATAGATCTCCCAAGAATTTGGAAATGACCAGAGGAACTTTCAGGATATGTCATGGAGTTGGAGAGCCTTCTGATTGATTACTTATGCATCTCTTTAGGCTAATAAAAATGTTGGTAGCTTATTAATTCTGTCATTTTGGGTGAAACAAGACTTTGATGGTGTATTATTTTTTGTTTTGTTTTAGTTTTTGCTGCCTGCCTTCTTTCTTTCTTTTTGTAGACATTGTTCGAAGTGATGTTGCCTTAGATAAACAGAAAGGCTGCAAGATTGCCCAGCACCCTGATGTTATGCTGGAGCTCCAAAGGGAGAAGGCAGCTCAGATGCATCTGGTTCTTCTAAAGGAGCAATTCTCCAATACTTACAGTAATCTCATATTAACAGGTAAGGCTGTTGGAGCTGGTTGAAATCTTAGAGCATTCAGTTAGTAACTTGTTATTTGGGGTACACATCTGTCTGTCTACACCTACTATATCATTTTTTAAATTGTAATGACTTGTCTTTCTATTACAAATATTCCTTGTAGTTTGCAGATATATTTTGGTTTGAAGTTATGGGTGATTCAGCATGTGTTTTCTTCTCAAAACACAGAACCAATGAAAACCTAATGAAGCCTTTAAAAATGTGACTTTCTAGATGTGTGCCAGTAGATTTGAGAGAATACTAAATTTGGTGTCTTTTAAGAAGCAGCTATTTTCCTCTTTCCATGTATGCCCTTTCTGTGAACCCAGTGAATATAAAGATGAAATGTAAAAGAGATAATGATCTTCAGGCAGAGCAGAGAATGTTCTATTCTTGGTGGAGTTTGGAAATATCTGGGGAATTTGATTTTCTTTTTAAGAACAAAGAGGCTATGAGACTGAGTCATGCTCCCTTACATCCTTGGTTCTAGGAGGAAAGCGAATATGTGTCAGGGCTGCAAGGAGAATCAACTTTTTTCAGGGCTGCTTGCAAACTTGCTGGTAATGAGCAAACGAGCTGAGTGTTTTTGTCAGGCTTTGGAAAAGATTGTAATAGCAGAATATTATGTGAGAATCATTAAGCATTTGAGATGAACTCAGAAGAGCAGTCCAAGTTACCTCCATTTTCTTGAGACCACATAAGGCAGACCTACATTATATTGCTCCAAATAAACAAGTCAAAAGTATGTGTTTTCCCTTGTTTATGAATATTAAAAAATTAAAAGATGGATTGTCTGACAGGCTATGAACATCTCACACTTATTTTTGTAAGCTCTAAGTTAGGAAAACTTTAACTTTTTTTTTTTTTACAGACTTCTTGGCATGTCACCAGGAATTGCTGAGTGGCAACCAAATTGTTTTGCTTTTAGAAAAGTAAGAGACTCTTCCAGCTTTTCATCTTGTACCTGGTGAAAAACCCAACAGCATGAGATGAAAGCCAGACTTAAACGTGGCTTTGGTGAGCAGAGAAGGGGATTATGGATTTCATAAGTATAGGCCCTGTTTTTTGCTCTTTGATAGGTCATTAAGAAGGGAAAACTTAAAAGTGATTTATGGCCAATGCATGTATTTCCCTAAATTGGTTAGTGAAACTTGGTTTAAGTTTAGATGTTTGGGAAGAGCATAGATGTTTCTTCAGGTTTTTTCAGTCAACCTCATATGTATGTGTGCATGTGTGTTTATAAGTGTGCGTGTGTGTGTGTAATATTTTCCAGTTCAATGAGTGGAAATGAAATATTTTTATTCCATCTTTATTCTAATATATTTAGGCACTTGTTAGAGGGGTCAAACCTTGTGTTCTTTAATGTGGCATAGAAAGGGCTTAGGGTAATTCTAACCCCTAAACCGAGGCTCCAGAGTATGGCTTGGAGGCATATTATCTTTGAAAACGCAAGTGTTCTATTGAGTTTAGTGGATTCTTTTCTAATTCTCAGTAACATAATCCCTTTGGATGTTTATTCGCAGTTCAAACTGTTGGAATCAACATTGTCAACTTTTACCCTGACAACTTGCTTACTTTCTACTAAACAAACTTACCCTAGAGAAGAGCCTCTTTCCTGCTCTCACTTCTACTAAGCTGCTTCAAAGAGTCCTCAGGCATTTTCCACATTTTTCACCCAAATGCCTGTGCAGAGGTGGTACCTTGCTGCAGACAGAGCATTTTGCATGTCCTGGTTTGTTTACATGAAAGTTCAAAAGGTTTTGATTCCAGGTGTTGGGAAGAAATGGAGCCATTTCAGTTTAACACCAATGGTAAAACTATTTTAATTTCCTTTAACTAAGTCTTTGATTTTACACAGTGTGGTTTTCTAATTGTTATGAAGTTTAATCCTTGATTTCTTGTATAAATCTTGAGAACATGGTCTCCAGACAGCTAAACATAATATTTAAACATAACTAAACTAACTTTTGTAAATATTTCCCTTTTCAGTGATGAATGTATATTGGTAAGGAGGGTGAGGTTGAAGGGGCAGGGACCTCTCAAATGAAGTGACTTTCTTTACCAACACATTCAGAACACATACTCCAGGATTTCTTTCTGTATAAGTCTGGCATAACACTTGAAGTATCTGCAATGAAAGTATTTATGTGGGAACACAATGAGGAAACTGGGCCTCTACAATCTCAGAAAGGATCAGTTTACATCTTTCTCCTCTACCCACCAGTTATTTATAGACTTTCATATGTATGGGTATATAGTAATTGTTTTCTGGTCAGTTACTGGTATATGCTTTATTTTAAAAATGGGACAACTAAGATATTGGTATAGTAGCAAAAATTAAGTGATCGAGTGTTGATGGTTAAAAGCATGTTAAAAATGATGGTTGTTGAGTTCCACCTCACAAGCAAGTCCTCATTCTTTGATGTTCCACCGTTACCTGATGAGCCTGTCAGCTGTTGGTAGGAGAGGCATGGCTTCATATTCTACATTATAGCTAATGATCCCTCTTAAATAGCCACTCCTTTACTCCAGATAAGGGCAAATTGTATTCTAGCTTTGAAGGTCTTTTAACCATTTAATAAAAGAAAACAACTCTATAATTGTTAGTGATAGCCCAGTTAAGGGAAATAAAAACTAATAAAATTTAATGTATATACCTTGTTGAAGTATTCCTTATTGTATTATATTTGTAGAAAAGTAGATTCTTTTAATATATTTTTTGCATAGTTTTAAACTTGTCTTAATGTTTTCATGTCAATGGTTTACATGATACTGGAAATAATGTTAGCCTCGCCTAGCCTAGAGGGTTTTTAAAGTAAACTCTAAGGTTACAGGGAGATGATGGAGTAATTCCAGTAGAGCATCATGATGGAACTGTTTTAAATGGTGATGATTCATGTACTGCACTTTTCCCACTGACTCACCTATGGGGGCGTATATGTTTGTCCTGCAGTTTCTTGAGCTGGAGAGTGTTGTTATTGTGCATGTCACTCAAGGAGTGGCTAATGAGAGAGAGAATTGGGTAGGAGACTTTAAAAAAAGAACAAGAATCAGATGTGTTCTTTGTGCTCTCATGATTCCTAATATAACAATGCTCTATACATTTGTTGAAAATGTTCTGCTGTGTAAATAATGAATTCATTAGAAGACTAATTTTTTTTCTTTTTTTCTTTTTGAGACAGAGTCTCACTCTGTCACCCAGGCTGGAATGCAGTGGCATAATCTCCGCTCATTTCAACCTCCATCTCCTGGGTTCAAGCGATTCTTCTGCCTCAGCCTCCGGAGTAGCTGGGACTACAGGTGAATGCCACCACGCCCAGCTAATTTTTGTATTTTTAGTAGAGATGGGGTTTCACCATATTGGCCAGGATGGTCTCAAACTCCTGACCTTGTGATCTGCCTGCCCTGGCCTCCCAAGGTGCTGGGATTACAGGCATGAGCCACTGCACCCAGCCAGACGACTACTTTTTAGGTATAATATTGACATGTATTAAATAACTTTTATGGGTTTGAATTCAGTTGTCTCCCTTAATCTTGCTCCCTCCCCTTGAGGTATAAATTGAACTTTTGAGGTAGATCCTTGTGCTGTAATCAAATGAAAAACATAAAAGTTAAGTCAACCTTATGGGGAAATAACATTTCTGGGATTTTGTTTAGAACATAAACTCCTAGAGGGCAAGGAATATCATATGTGTGCAGCATTCTGGACTGCATGTAAAGCATAGTGAATGATCCTGAAATGAGGTCAAATTTCTAAAAATTTATTTGTGTTGGGAAAGTCATCTAGTCAACCGTCTGTATCCAGACAGCTTGAAACTGTAGCCATTATAGATGGATGGCATTACACAGGACGCGTTCTAATATTCCTTTATGAGGATTCTTATCATGTGTTGGCTGCCATTTTTGGTTTTCTACCTCTTCATTCAGTCATTAGACTCCAAACTAGACTGAGATTACAGTGGTTGGCTTTATAGTGTTACTGTGGCAAATAAATTAAACAGAGACTTCCACTTCCAGTTATGGCCCATTCTGTTAACTTCAATTGAGCAAAAGTGTGCAAATCAGTGAAACAAGGACTGTTCTTTCAGTTAGCACAAGCCATAATTATCTGGGGACTATTGCTACTTTATGAAAGTAAAATAATGTTTAAAAAATCACCTTGAAAACTGATTATGTAGCACTGTGTGCTATTTATTTGCATGTTTATTAAAATACCATAGAGTGATGTGGGTTATATCACCATTATTTTACTTTGTCTGATAAAGTTGGAAGCAAATGCCAGGGGGATAAAACTTGCTATTAAGTAGTCTGCGATCCAGGAGTTTGGGTTGTGCTCTACATCCAATCACACCCACCTGGGTTCATATTGATACACAAATGTATTTTCCTACAAAGCAGAAAGTAAATGAAGTAGATGGTTCCTTGTCTCCTGAAACTAATGTAAAATGTGACTCTTCCAGAGGTCTAAAGATTTTGTCACGTGTGTGTGTGTGTGTGTGTATATATATATATATATCCTAAACTTTCTAGGGAAATTTTTCAATATAAAAACTTATAGACTAGCCCCTGCAATGGTGAAAGACATGTTTTAGAACTAACTGATAAATGAAATCCTTGTATTCATGCTTTATAAGTAATAAATCTAGTAAACATCATAACTATTCAAGCACACTTGATGGGATTTTTAGTGTAATTTTTAATAACACATACATATATTTAACCTCTTTTCAGTTTTAGTTTTATTTGTTCATTATTTTTTATTATTTATTTATTTAAAATGTCAGCAGCTTTATGGGTACAAGTGGTTTTTGGTTTTATGGATGAATTGCATAGTGGTGAAGTCTGAGATTTTAGTGCACCTGTCACTTGAGTAGTGTACATTCTACCCAATATCTAGTTTTTTGTCCTTTCCCTTTCTCCTGCTTCTGAGTCTCCAGTGTCCATTATACCACTCTGCATGCCTTTGCAAACCCATAGCTTAGCTCTTTCTTTTAAGTGAGAATATACGTTACTTGGTTTTCCATTCCTGAGTTATTGCACTTAGAATTATGAACTCCAGCTCCGTGGAAGTTGCTGCAAAAGACATCATTTTATTCTTTGTTATGGCTGAGTAGTATTTCATGGTGTATATGTCCCATTTTCTTTATCCACTCATTGATCGATGGGCCCTTAGGGTGGTTCCAAATCTTTATAATCGTAAATTGTAATGCAATAAACATATATATGAAGGTGTCTTTTTGATATAGTGGTTTCTTTTCCTTTGGGTAGATACCCAGTAGTGGGGTTGTTGGATTGCATACATTCAGCCTCTTTTTTCAAAAATTATTATACTTCAAGTTCTGGGGTACATGTGCAGAACGTGCAGTTTTGTTACATAGGTATACACGTGCCATGATGGCTTGCTGCACCCATCAACCTGTCACCTACATTAGGTATTTCTCCTAATGTTATCCCTCCCCTAGACCCCCCACCCACCAAAAGGCCCCAGTGTGTGATGTTCCCATCCCCATATCCATGTATTCTCATTGTTCAACTCCCACTTATGAGAGAGAACATGCGGTGTTTGGTTTTCTGTTCTTGTGACAGTTTGCTGAGAATGATGGTTTCCAGCTTCGTCCATGTCCCTGCAAAGGACATGAACTCATCCATTTTTATGGCTGCATAGTATTCCATGGTGTATATATGCCACGTTTTCTTTATCCGGTCTATTATTGATGGAAAATTGGGTTGGTTCCAAGTCTTTCCTATTGTAAATAGTGCCACAATAAACATATGTGTGCATGTGTCTTTATAGTAGAATGATTTGTAATCATAAGTAGCTCTTATTATTTTGAGATACGTTCCATCAATACCCAGTTTATTGAGAGATTTTTAGCATGAAGTGGTGTTGAATTTTGTCGAATGCCTTTTCTGCATCTATTGAGATACTCATGTGGTTTTTGTGATTGGTTCTGTTTATGTGATGGATTACATTTATTGATATGCATATGTTGAACCAGCCTTGCATCTCAGGGATGAAGCCGACTTGATCGCGGTGGATAAGCTTTTGGATGTGCTGCTGGATTAGGTTTGCCAGTATTTTATTGAGGATTTTCACATTGATGTTCATCAGGGATATTGGCCTGAAAGTTTCTTTTTATGTTGTGTCTCTGCCAGGTTTTGGTATCAGGATGATGCTGGGCTCATAAAATGAATTAGGGAGGATTCCCTCTTTTTCTGTTGTTTGGAATAGTTTCAGAAGGAATGGTACCTGTTCCTATTTGTACCTCTGGTAGAATTCGACTGTGAATCTGTCTGATTCTGGGCTTTTTTTGGTTGGTAGGCTATTAATTACTGCTTCAATTTCCAAACTTGTTATTGGTTTATTCAGGGATTTGACTTCTCCAAGTTTAGACTTGGGAGGGTGTATGTGTCCAGGAATTTATTCATTTCTTCTAGATTTTCTAGTTTATTTGCATAGAGGTGTTTATAGTATTCTCTGATGGTAGTTTGTATTTCTGTGGGAATAGTGATGAAATCCCCTATATCATTTTTTATTGTGCCTATTTGATTCTTCTCTCATTTCTTTTTTATTAGTCTGGCTAGTGGTCTGTCTGTTTTGTTTATCTTTTCAAAAAACAGTTCCTGGATTCATTGATTTTTTTGAAGCATTTTTCATGTCACTATCTCCTTCAGCTCTGCTCTGATCTTAGTTATTACTTGTCTTCTGCTAGATTTTGAATTTGTTTGCTGTTGCTTCTAACTAGAGAAGCAACATTAAATTTTGATGTTAGGGTGTCAATTTTTGATCTTTCCTGCTTTCTCTTGTGGGCATTTAGTGCTATAAATTTCTTTCTACACACTGCTTTAGCTGTGTCCTAGAGATTCTGGTATGCTGTGTCTTCATTCTTATTGGTTTCAAAGAACATCTTTATTTCTGCCTTCATTTCGTTATTTACCCAGTAGTCATTTAGGAGCAGGTTGTTTAGTTTCCATGTAGTTGTGCAATTTTGAGTGAGTTTCTTAATCCTGAGTTCTACTTTGATTGCACTGTGGTCTGAGAGACTGTTTGTTATGATTTCCATTCTTTTGCATCTGCTGAGGAGTGTTTTACTTCCAATTATGCGGTCAATTTTAGAATAAGTGCGATGTGGTGCTGAGAAGAATATATATTCTGTTGATTTGGGGTGGAGAGTTCTTGAGATGTCTATTAGGTCCGCCTGGTCCAGAGTTGAATTCAAGTCCTGAATATCTTTGTTAATTTTCTGTCTCATTGATCTGTCTAATATTGACAGTGAGGTATTAAAGTCTCCTACTATTATTGTGTGGGGGTCTATGTGTCTTTGTAGGTTTCTAAGTCAAGCTTGCTTTATGAATCTGAGTGCTTCTGTATTGGGTGCCTATATATTTAGGATAGTTGGCTCTTCTTGCTGCATTGATCCCTTTACCATTATGTATTGCCCTTCTTTGTTCTTTTGATTCTTGTTGGTTTTAAAGTCTGTTTTATCAGAGATTAACATTGCAACTCCTGTATTTTTTTTTCTTTCCATTTGCTTGGTAAATATTCCTCCATCCCTTTATTTTGAGCCCATGTGTGTCTTTGCATGTGAGCTGGGTCTCCTAAATACAGCACACTGATGGGTCTTGACTCTTTATCCAATTTGCCAGTTTGTGTCTTTTAATTGGGGCATTTAGTCCTTTTACATTTAAGGTTAATATTGTTATGTGTGAACTTGATCCTGTCATTATGATGCTAGCTGGTTGTTTTGCTCATTAGTTGATACAGTTTCTTCATAGTGTTGATGCTCTTACAATTTTGTATGTTTTTGCAGTGGCTTGTACTAGTTCCTTTCCATATTTAGTGTTTCCTTCAGGAACACTTGTAAGGCAAGCCTGGTGGTGACAAAATCTCTCATCATTTGCTTGTCTGTAAAGGATTTTATTTCTTCTTCACTTATGAAACTTAGTTTGGCTGGATATGAAATTCTGGGTTGAAAATTCTTTTCTTTAAGAATGTTGAATATTGGTCCCCACTCTTTTCTGGCTTGTAGGGTTTCTTCAGAGAGATATCCTGTTAGTATGATGGGCTTCCCTTTGTGGGTAACCCAACTTTTCTCTGTGGCTGCACTTAACATTTTTTCCTTCATTTCAACCTTGGTGAATCTGACGATTATGTGTCTTGGGGTTGCTCTTCTCAAGGAGTATCTTTGTGGTGTTCTCTGCATTTCTTGAATTTGAATGTTGTCCTGTCTTGCTAGGTTGGGGAAGTTCTCCTGAATAATATTCTGAAGAGTGTTTTCCAACTTGGTTCCATTCTCCTCGTCACTTTCAGGTACACCAATCAACCGTAGATTTGGTCTTTTCACATAGTCCCATATTTCTTGGAGGTTTTTTCGTTTCTTTTTATTCTTTTTTCTCTAATCTTGTCTTCTCTGTTTCATTAAGTTGATCTTCAATTACTGATATCCTTTCTTTTGCTTGATTGATTCGGCTATTGAAACTGGTGTATGCTTCACGAAGTTCTTGTGCTGTGTATTTCAGCTCCATCAGGTCGTTTATGTTCTTTTCTAAGCTGATTATTCTAGTTAGCAATTTGTCTAACCTTTTTTCAAGGTTCTTAGCTTCCTTACATTGGGTTAGAACATGCTCCTTTAGCTCGGAGGAGTTTGCTATTACCCACCTTCTGAAGCCTACTTCTGTCTGTTTGTCAAACTCATTCTCCATCCAGTTTTGTTCCCTTGCTGGAGAGAAGTTGTGATCCTTTGGAGGAGAAGCAGCGTTTTGGTTTTTTGAATTTTCAGCCTTTTTTTTTTTTTAATTTTAAAAAATTTTTTATTATAAAATAATGTGTGCATATCAGGGAAAATTTAGAACATACAAAAAATGCAAAAGAAACATTGAAATCACCCATAACTCTCTACCCAAGACTGTCACTGTTAAGATTTTGATGCTTGTCTTTTATTTTATATACATTTGCACTGGTTTCTCCCCATCTTTGTGGATTTATTTACCTTTGGTCTTTGATGTTGGTGACCTTCAGATGGGGTCTTTGAGTGGACATGCTATTCTTTTCTGTTTGTTAGTTTTCTTTCTGATAGTCAGGCCCCTCTGCTGCTGGTCTGCTGGAGTTTGCTGGAGGCTCACTCCTGACCATGTTTGCCTAGGTATCACCAGCAGAGGCTCCAGAACCTCTGCTGCCTGATCTTTCCTCTGGAAGCTTCGTCCCAGAGGGGAACCTGCCAAATGCCAACCAGAGTTCTGTATGAGGTGTCTGTTAGCCCCTACTGGGAGGTGTCTCCCAGTCAGGATACATGGAGGTCAGGGACCCACTTGAGGAGGCAGTCTGGTACTTAGCAGAGCTCGAATGCTGTGCTGGGACATACACTGCTCTCTTCAGAGCCGTCAGGCAGGGGCATTTAAGTTTGCTGAAACTGTGCCCACAGCTGCCCCTTTCCCCAGGTGTTCTGTCCCAGGGAGATGGGTGTTTTAGCTATAAGTCCCTGACTGGGGCTGCTGCCTTTTTTTCAGAGATACCCTGCCTATAGAAGGGAAATCTGGCAATCTGGCCACAGCAGCCATGCTGAGCTGCAGTGGGCTCTGCCCAGTTTGAACTTTCAGAGGGTTTGTTTACACTGTGAGCATAAAACCACCTACTCAAGCCTCAGCAATGGTAGACGCCCCTCACCTCACCAAGCTCGTGCATCCTAGGTCAATCTCAGACTGCTGCTGTGCTGGCAGTGAGATTTTCAAGCCAGTGGATCTTGGTTTGCTGGGCTCCGTGGAGGTGGGACCCGCTGAGCCAGACTTCTTGACTCCCTGGCTTCAGCACCCCGTTCCAAGGGAGTGAACAGTTCTGTCTCGCTGGCGTTCCAAGAGCCATTGGGTTATGGAAAAAAATAACTCCTGCAGCTAATTTCGTGTCTGCCCAAATGGCCACCCAGTTTTTTACTTGAAACCCAGCCCCTGGTGGGGTAGGGACCAGAGGAAATCTCCTGGTTTGCGGGTGTTGAAAACCGTGGGACAAGTGCAGTATCTGTGCCTGAGTTCTTCAGGCTCAGTCCCTCAGGGTTTCCCTTGGGTTGGGGAGAAAATTACCCGACCCCTTGTGCTTCCTGGATGAGGTGATGCCCCACCCTCCTTCGTCTTGCTCTCTGTGGGCTGCACCTACTGTCCAACCAGACCCAATGAGATGAACCAGTTACCTCAGTTGGAAATGCAGAAATCACCTGGCTTCTGCATCATCGATCTCGCTGGGAGATGCAGACTGGAGCTATTCCTATTTGGCCATCTTGCCAGCAATCCCCCATTCAGCCTCTTTTAAATGATTCTTGTGATTCTGGATTTCAGGCTTCCTGAATCAAAATCAAAGAGTTCATTTTTTACATTTTATTAATTTTATTTCAATAGTTTTTGGGGAACAGGTGGTTTTTGGTTACATGCATAAATTCTTTACTGGTAATTTCTTTCTTTCTTTTTTTTGAGACAGAATTTCGCTCTTGTTGCCCAGGCTGGAGTGCAATGGCACGATCTTGGCTCTCTGCAACCTCTGCCTCCCAGGTTCAAGTGATTCTCCTGCTTCAGCCTCCCAAGTGGCTGGGATTACAAGCATGTGCCACCACATCTGGCTAATTTTTAAATTTTTAGTAGAGATGGAGTTTCATCATGTTGGACAGGCTAGTCTCGAACTCTTGCCCTCAGGTGATCCTCCTGCCTCGGCCTCCCAAAGTGCTGGGATTACAGACGTGAGCCACTGTACCCCACATTTAGTTGTGATTTCTGAGATTTTGGTGCACTCATCACCCAAGCAGTGTATACTGTAACCAGTGTGTCATCTTTTATCCCTCATCCCTCTCCAACTCTGAGTCTCCAAAGTCCATTGTATCATTTTTATGCCTTTGCGTCCTCATAACTTAGCTCCCACTTATGAGTGAGAACATATGATGTTTGGTTTTCCAATCCCTGAGTTACTTTACCTACAATAATGGTCTCCAGTTCCATCCAGGTTGCTGCAAATGATCTTATTTCTTTCCTTTTTATGGCTGAGTAGTATTCCATGGTGTGTGTGTGTGTGTGTGTTTCTGTATATGTGTATATACATATATATACACATATATAAGTATATATCACATTTTCTTTATCTGCTTGTTGGTTATTGAGCATTTAGTCTAGTTCTGTGTTTTTGCAATTGCAAATTGTGCTGCTATAAAATGCATGTGCAAGTGTGTTTTTCAAATAATGACTTCCTTTCCTCTGGGTAGATACCCAGTAGTGGGATTGTTGGGTCAAATGGTAGTTCTGCTTTTAGTTCTTTAAGGAATCTTCACACTGTTTTCCATAGTGGTTGTGTTTTCCATAGTGGTTGTGTTTTCGCTATTCAGTGTGATGTTCACTGTGAGTTTGTCATAGATGGCTTTTATTACATTGAAGTATATCCCTTCTATGTTGATTTTGCTGAGGGTGTTTTAATCATAAAGGGATGCTGGATTTCCTCAAATGCGTTTTCTGTGTCTATTGAGATGATCATATGATTTTTTTTTTTTTTTTTTGAGACAGAGTCTCGCTCTGTCACCCAGGCTGGAGTGCAGTGGCGCAATCTCGGCTCACTGCAAGCTCCGCCTCCTGGGTTCATGCCATTCTCCTGCCTCAACCTCCCGAGTAGCTGGGACTACAGGCGCACGCCGCCACGCCTGGCTAATTTTTTTTGTATTTTTAGTAGAGACGGGTTTCACCGTGTTAGCCAGGATGATCTCGATCTCCTGACCTCGTGATCCGCCCGCCTTGGCCTCCCAGAATGCTGGGATTACAGGCGTGAGCCACCGCGCCCGGCCAATTTTTGTTTTTAATTCTGTTTATGCGATGTGTCACATTTATTGACTTGTGTATGTTAAACCATCCCTGCGTCCTTGGTATGAAACCCACTTGATCATGGTATATTATATTTTGCTATGCTGTTAGATTTGGTTATCTAGTATTTTTTTGAGGATTTTTGGATCTATGTTCATCAGGGATATTGGTCTGCAGTTTTTTGTTTTTGTTATGTCCTTTCCTGGTTTTGGTATCAAGGTGATACTGGCTTCATAGAATGATTAAGGAAGGGTTCCCCCTTTCTTTATCTTGTGGAATAGTGTCAGTAGGATTGCTACCAATTATTTGAATGTTCAATAGAATTCAGCTGAGAATCCATCTTCTCCTGGACGTTTTTTTTTTTGTTGGCGATTTTTAAATTACCATTTCAATCTCACTACTTGTTATTGGTCTGTTTAGAGTTTCTGTTTCTTTCTGATTTAATCTAGGAGGGTTGTAGACTTCCAGGAATTTATCCATCTCCTGTAGATTTTCTAGTTTGTGCACTTAAAGGTGTTCATGGTAGCCTTGAATTATCTTTTGCATTTCTGTGGTATTGGTTGTAATATCTCCCATTGCATTTCTAATTGAGCTTATTTGGATCTTCTTTCTTCTTTTCTTGGTTTGTCTCACTAATGATGTATCAATTTTGTTTATCTTTTCAAAGAACCAGCTTTTTGTTTCTTTTATCGTTTTTTGCTTTCAATTTCATGTAATTCTTCTCTGATCTTTATTTCTTTTTTCTGCTTGGTTTGGGTTTGGTTTGTTCTCGTTTCTTTAGTTCCTCGAAGTATGATCTTAGATTGTCTATTTGTAGTCTTTCAGACTTTTTCATGTAGGCATTTGATGCTATGACCTTTCCTCTTAGCATTGCTTTAGCTGTATCCCAGAGGTTTTGGTAAGTCGAATCACTGTTATGATTCGGTTCAAATAATTTTAAATTTCCATCTTGATTTCATTGTTGACCCATAGATCTTTCAAGAGCAGATTATTTAATTTCCATGTATTTGTATAGTTTTGAGGGTTTCTTTTGCAGTTAATTTCTAGTTTTATTCACTGTGTTCTGAGAGGATACTTGATATAATTTCAATTTTTAAAAAATTTATTGAGGCTTTTCTTGTGACACATCATATGGTCTATCTTGGTGCATATTCTATGTGCTGATGAAAAGAATGTATATTCTACAGATGTTGAGTAGAATGTTCTGTAAATATCTGCTAAGTCCATTTGTTCTAGGTTATAGTTTAAGTCCATTGTTTCTTTGTTGTCTTTCTGTCTTGATGACCTGTCTAGTGCTGTCAGTGAAATATTGAAGTGCCCCACCATTATCGTGTTGCCATCTATCTCATTTCATTGTTTTATAAATTTGGGAGCTCCAGTGTTAGGTTCATATATATTTAAGATTGTGATATTTTCCTGTTGGACTGATCCTTTTAGCTTTATATAATGTCCCTCTTTGTCTTTTTAAACTGTTGTTGATTTTGATTTTACGTCTGTTTTTTCTGATATAAGTGTAGCTACTCCTGTTCGCTTTTGGTGTCCATTTGCATGGAATATCTTTTTTTCAGTCCTTTACCTTAAGCTGATGTAAGTTGTTATGTGTTAGGTGAGTCTCTTGAAGACAGCAGGTACTTGGTTGGTGGATTTTTTTTAAAAAATGAAATTAAATTTTATTTCAAGTTCTGGGATACATGTGCAGGATATGCATATTTGTTACATAGGTAAACAAGTGCCATGGTAGTTTGCTGTACCTATCAACCCATCACCTAGATATTAAGCCCAGCATGCATTAGGTATTTTTCCTAATGCTCTTCCTCCCCTCATCACATCCCCCAACAGACCCCAGTGTGTGTTGTTCCCCTCCCTGTTCCATGTGTTCTCACTGTTTAGGTCCCAATTATAAGTGAGAACATATGGTGTTTGATTTTCTGTTCCTTTGTTAGTTTGCTGAGGATAATGGCTTCCAGCTTCATCCATGTCCCAGCAAAGGACATGATCTCATTCCTTTTTATGGCTGTATCATATTCCATGGTATATCTGTACCACTTTATCTTTATTCAGTCTATCATTGATGGGTATTTTGGTTGATTCCATGTCTTTGCTATTGTGAATAGTGCCGGAATGAACGTATGCATACATATATCTTTGTAATATAATAATTTATATTCCTTTGGGTATGTACCCAGTAATGGGATTGTTGAGTCAAATGGTGTTTCTGGTTCTAGGTCTTTAAGGAATTTCCACATCATCTTCTGCAATGGTTGAACTAACTTACATTCCCAGTTTGGTGGATTTTTATCCATTCTGCCATTCTGTATCTTTTAAGTGGAGCATTTAGGTCATTTACATTCAACATTAGTATTGAGATGTGAGGTACTGTTCTATTCCGTATCCTAGTTGTTGCCTCAATACCTTGTTTTTTTTACCCATTGTGTTATTGTTTTATAGACCCTATGAGATTTGTGCTTTAAGGAAATTCTATTTTGGTGTATTTTAAGGTTTTGTTTCAAGATTTAGAACTCCTTTTTGCATTTCTTGTAGTGCTGGCTTGGTAGTGGTGAATTCTCTCAGCATTTGTTTGTCTGAAAAAGACTTTATCTGTCCTTCATTTATGAAGCTTAGTTTTGTTGGATACAAAATTGTTGGCTGACAATTATTTTGTTTCAGGAGGCTAAAGATAATACTCCAATCCCTTCTGGCTTGTAGAGTTTCTGCTGATAATTCTGTTAATCTGATAGGTTTTTCTGTATAGTTCACATGATGCTTTTGTCTCACAGGTCTTAAGATTCTTTCCTGTGTCTTGATTATAGATAAATTGATGACTATGTGCCTAGGTAATGATATTTTTGCAGTGAATTTCTCAGTTGTTCTTTGAGCTTCTAGTATTTAATTGTCTAGATCTCTAGCAAGGCCAGGGATGTTTTCTTCAATTAGTCCCTCAAATAAGTTTTCCAAACTTTTAGATTTCTCTTCTTCCTTAGGAACACCAGTTATTCTTAGGTTTGTCTGTTTAACATAATTTCAAATTTCTTGGAGGCTGTGTTCATTTTTCTCAAATTCTTTTTCTTTGTCCTATTGGGTTAATTTGGAAGCCTTCTCTTTGAGCTCTGAAGTTCCTTCTTCTACTTGTTCTAGTCTACTGTTGAAACTTTCCAGTGCATTTTGTATTTCTCTAAGTGTGTCTTTCATTTCCAGAAGTTGTGATTGTTTTTCTTTATGATACCTATTTCTCTGAAGCATTTTAATCTGTATTCCATATTGTTCTTTTAATTTCTTTAAGTTAGTTCTCTCCTTTCTCTGGTATCTCCTTAAGTAGCTTAATAATCAATCCCCTGAATTGTTTATCAGCCAATTCAGAATTCTTCTTGGTTTGGATCCATTGCTGGGGAGCTAGTGTGATCTTTTCAGGGTGTTATAAAGCCCTGTTTTGTCATATTACCAGAATTGTTTTTCTGGTTCCTTCTCATTTGGGTAGACTATGTCAGAGGGAAGATCTGGGACTCAAGAGCTTCTGTTCAGTTTCTTTTGTCCCATGGCATGATCCCTTCATGTGGTAGTCTTCCCCTTCCCCTAGGGATGGGGCTTTCTGAGAGCCAGACTGCAGTGATCATTATTGTCCTTCTGGGTCTAGCCATCAAGCGGGGCTCCCAGGCTCCAGGCTGGTTCTGGGGAATGTCTGCAAAGAGCCCTGTGATGTGATCCGAATTCAGGTCTCTCAGCCATGGATACTAGCGCCTGCTCTGGTGGAGGTTACAGGGGAGTGAACTAGACTGTGTCAGGGTCCTTGGTTGTAGCTATGTTTAGTGTGCTGACTTTCTTGAATGATGGGTTATGCTAGCAGTAAAGTTGTCATGTAGAGAGACTCAGAACCTCTGGTTAGCCAGGATGTTGTAGGCAGTAGAATTACCTGTTGTTTCCTTCTTCTTGTGGGAGCTGGGTTATTCTGTCATGAGTTGTTGTAATGGTCTGAGTTGGTTGATCTCCAGCCAGAAGGTGGCGCTTTCAAGAGAGCACCAGCTGCGGTAGTAGTAAGGGGATCTAAGCTTGCCATACATTGGCTAGGGTAACTATCCTGGTTTCCCAGGTGATGGGTGGGGCCATAACGCTAGGAAGAGCTTCTGTCTTTTGTGTTCAGCTACCAGGACAGGTAGTGAAATACCATCAGGTTGGGGCAGGGTTAGGTGAATCTGGGCTCAGACTCTCCTTGGGCAAGGCTTGCTGTGGCCACTGTGGGGGATTGGTTGTGGTTCTCAGGCCAATGGGGTTATATTCCAGGAGAGATTATGACTGCCTCTGCTGTGTCACATAGTTCACCAGGGAAGTGGGGCATAGCTGGTAGCAAAAGGCCTCACTCAGCTCCCACAGAGTTGGTAAGGCTGGTCTTGCTCCTGCAGTGCCTCACTCAGACCTTGCCCCAGGTCATAAGCTTCCCTGATGAGAAAGCAAGCACAGATTTCAGGCCTTGCTCCTCCCATCTGCTCACAGTGTCATCACCAGCTCCTGTGTTGGTATCTGCAGCACTTCCCATTCACCCCCTGGCTTCTGCTCAAGAAAATTCACTCCCAGTCAAAATTATTATAGATTTCAGTTGGAAGCTTCTTTCACCGTGTGGCACCTCCCTAATTCTACTTACTGCCTTCTCTAGGGACCCTGCGAATAAGTCAGGGATGACTTCTTTGGGCTTGAGCTAAAACAGGAGTGCTTACAAGGCTCTTCGCACTGTTGCTTCTACTTCTGTATTTTGCATGGTTCCCTAAATCCATTTCAACTCTAGACAAGGTTAAATCTTTCTCCTGTGATCTGGATTTTCAGATTCCCCAGTGGGGATGTGTGTTCAGAGGCATGTTTTCCCCTCTCACTCTTTGGGAACTCACAGTTTTTTGCCTGTCATGGAGAATTTGCAATGGTATGCCACTTCTTTCAAAGGATCAGTGACTTCTTTCAGTTTTCCTAGTACGTTCCCATGGTGGTTCTTGGAGCAAAAGTTCACAGTGTGAATCTCTACATGCTGTTCTGTCCATGCCAGTGGGAGCTGCATATTAACCCAGTATCCTGTCTACCATCTTCCTCAGCTATCTCACCTTCCTAATATTATAGTCTAGGAGCCAGGGGATTAGATGGAGTCTGAGCAGTGGCCTCTCCCATGCTATAAAGAAAAGTTCAAAATTAAATTTTTATCATGGAAGAACCAATCGTAGACACAGTCTCTGCATTATTCACTCTCCAGGTAGTGTAGCAGAGTTCATTTTGAAGTCTGGTTTAAAATAAATGAATTTTCAGGATTTTTATCCAGAGCAGTGATTCTTAGGTTTGGGAGGGTAAAGCTTTCTTTATTAGGGATCAGGAGAGGAAGTTTTTGTGTGTGTGTGTAATGAAGAGGTTTTATAGCTATTTTCTGCCTGGTTGGGGACGTGGGTAATCAAAATACTCTGATTCAACTTTCAACAGCATTTGCTGAGTGCTTACTGTATACCACTATCTTCTGCTGCTACTCACAATACTGTACTATGTCATCTTTTGGGACACTCCATTATTAGACTTCCCTTATGCTATTGATGGCAGTGGCAGCCCATATGGAGTGGCTGCTGTGAAGATGTCAGCTGCAGCTGGGGAGGCACACCCAGGGCTGCACACTCCATGGAGCTGGCAGGAGCCCCACACCCTTTTGAGTTGGCAGGGTGGGAGCCCCATCCTCCCAGACACAGCTGAAGCTGCCCAGACATGGCTGCAGACCCAGGGATCTCTGCACTTTCGGATGCCAGGGAAGCCCCTCTGCCCCAACAGGCTTGGAAGTGCCTACTCCTGCTCTCTGGCCTTACCATGCTCCTGGTGTCTGCACCAATTTCGGAGCAAAGTTGAGGCCAAGCCTGGATACTGTTGCAACCTGACTGAGTGGGAATGTGCTTGGGGCAGTGCTGACACACCAGTCCACTGCTGCCTTGGCCTCCTCTGGACTTTGGGTGTCAACAAACACAGGAGGGAGCCTGAGGGAGGGGTTGAGGGTGGCTTGGCACAGGCCTGCAGGCACCCCTCGGCACTAACAGCCTGGGAGCTGTGGACATGATTGATGGTGGCAGGAGGCAGACAGGCCCCTGGGCAGAAAGTGGTGGGTATCTGGTGAAGCCCCACCTTCAAGCTAGGAATTGTCTGAAGCATGGGGGCCAGGCTGTGAGTTCTGGCTGCAGTCTGCAGACCAGAGTGAGAACTTATGGTGCTTTTCCCAGGCCCACCCATAGTCACCCATGGACCAAATCAGTACACACTTTCTCCCTTCTGAGCCCATAAAAACCCTGGACTCAGTCAGACTCAGGCCAAAATCAGGATGACCTACCTGCAGATATGAGCCACCCACTCCAGGTCTCCTCTCCACTGAGGACTGCAGAATCAATGGGACAACCTGCCTCCAACAGTGCCCAGGTGCAGCCTTAACTTTGCTCTGAAATTGGATAGGAGCTACCCACTCTGGGTCCCCTTTTTGCTGAAGGCTGCACAGATGTCAGGACAACCTGCTTAGAGATAGGAGCTACCCAGTCTGGGTCTCCTCTCTGCTGAGAACTACACACTCATCAGGATGACTTGTCTGCAGATAGGAGCTACCCACTCTGGGTCTCCTCTCCTCTGAGAGCTGCACAATTGTTGGGACAACCTGCCTGTGGATATGAGCTACCCACTCAAGGTCTACTCTTCACTAAGGGCTGTACACTTGACGGGATCACCTGCCTATGACTAGGACTGCTCACTATGGGTCTCCTATGACTAGGACTGCTCACTATGGGTCTCCTCTCCACTGAGAGCTGCACTCATCAGAACGACCTGCCTGCAGAAAGGAGCTGCCCACCTTGGATCTCCTGAGAGCTGTTTAGTCACTCAATAAAGTACACTTTGCTTTGCTCACCCCTAGTTGTCCATGTACCTCATTCTTCCTGGACACAGGACAAGAACTCAATGGTGGGACTGAAAGAGCTGTAACACAAACAGTGCTGAAACACGCCCCTACTTGCCTCGTTGTGGGTAACAAGAAGGAGAGAAGCGATAAGGAGAGAAGAGCTGAAACCAAGCTCAACCTTTAGTGCTGTTTTTAATCTTTTTTTAGTCTAGCAGTCAAAGCCTCTGGTGTTCTTTTAAAGTTTTTTCAGTCTAGCCACTAAAAAACATCTAATTGTTGCAGTTTTCTAACTATAATTGGGATGTGTATATTTTAAGCTGTTTATTGGCGATTTGCATATCCTCTTTGGTGAATTACCTTTTCATATTCCTTGCCTTTTTAAATTGGATGTTGATCTTTTTCTTAATAGTTTGTAATTGCTCTTTGTAAATAGAAATGTTAATCCTTTGTCATATGTATTGCAAACCATTTTTCACTTTGGATATTATCTGTTTTTTGACTGTTTTTAATTTAGAACTTTACTCTTTTACTGTGACTGGAATTTATGTTTACATGTAGTGTGATGTGTATAAGTATATACTATTTTCTTCCAAATGACTAGCCAGCTTTGTCTACACTGTTTTTAAAACATTTTTTGCCACTGTATTGAAATACCATAGATGTTACATATTATATTATACTACCACATATATTTGTACCTATTTCTGAATTCTGTTTTCTGTCATTTTCCTATTCTTTATTTCTGTGCCAATGGTATACTGTTTTGATTTCTGGTAAGGCTGATTAACTACTCTCTCATTTTTCTTTTTAAAGATTTACTTGACTATTCCCATATAATTACTTTTCAAAATGAACTTTTCATTTTCTCCAGTTCAAGAAAATTCATCACTGGATTCCGTTTGGAATTACTTTCAAATTATTGTCCAATTTGGGAAGGATTGATATTTTTCAGTATGGTATTCCACTTAAAAAAATAGTATATCTCTCCATTTGTTCAGTTATTTTGTGTCCCTTGGTAACTTGGTAATATTTTAGAATTTTCTTTCTATACTTTTCTTATTAAATTTATTTTAAGATATTTTATAGTTTTATTGAGAGTGAATTTTTTTCCCTCGTAAGTTTTTTCTGGTATAAAGAGAAGATGCAGATTTTAATTATTTTAAGCTTGTATTCATTCCTTTTACCAAATTTTCTTATTAATTATTAATTCAATTTTCTGCTAGCTTTAGAGTTGGTTTTCTCTTGGTTCTCTGGCTCTTTTAGTTGTGATGTGAGGTTTTTTGTTATTTTTATTTATTCTGTGAATTATCTACTTATTTAGAATTAATTTAGTTTATTAATTTATTTAAAATAGTTTATTTACATGACTTTTAAATTGGGGTATTGGTTTTCTTGAATTATGAAATCTCTTTATTAAGGATAGAAATCTTTTGTCATGTATATTGCAAAAAAAAAAAAGGTATTCTCTGGCTTTTAAAATTTGTTTGTGTGTATGTATTGCTTAGTAGTCTTTCTTTTCTCTTTCTTTCTTTTTTGTTTTCACCTCTGCCAGGTTAGCAGTTTAGGGATTGTCACTATTCTGTCTTTAGTGTTCCCAGACCAGAATCTGTTTGGGGGCTCCTGTTCTTTGGTGATATTTAGGGGTATTGTACTTTCAGTTCCTGAGCCATATAACCTGTCTGCATTCTAGGTGACAAGGCAATGCATTTATCCTCTCCTGCAGCCCCTATCTTCCCTTCTCCCCGCCACTTCTCATCAACTGTTGCCTCTAGTAGTAGGCCAGCAGTACTTTTTCTTTTTGTGTTCTAATTAGGGAGTCTGACTTTTGTTCTCCATGTCTCACAGGGCACTTTTTTTTATCACATTCTCTCTTAGAAGTTCAACTACTGGCTGCCACTTTGACAGAGATGAGGCTGGCAGATTCAGAGTAGGGACTACTTACATATGACAGTCAGGGAAGGCCTCTCTTAGCTGTGACTTTTCAACTGTGTAATCGTTAGTGTTAGAAATCTTGGCATCCTCATCATTGATAGGTGGGTAGTAATATTTGCATTGCTTTGATCTTGGGGTTATTTTAGGAATCGTTGTCTTCAAGGGTGTCAAAACTGGAGTAATAATTTTCTGTTTTTTGTATTTGAATAATAAGATAGAGTGTAAAAATACTTTATAAATGCTAAGAAATCTACATCTTTTTTATAGATGAAGGAATCATAGTGGGCCCTTGGTGCAGAGATGTGCAAATGGTTGGACAACTTTAATTCCACATAGTATATTGATTCACAATGTGAGGTTTGGAATTTAGACTGTTAGAGTTTGAATCTAGATCAGTATTTCTTGGTTATCTAGGATGTATGTAAGGATTAGTGAAATAAAATGCAAAGAATCACTCAGTCTCCTGGGAAATAAAGGTCTGAAAATGTGTCTTGGGAAGCATTGTCATATTTTAGCCAAACATTTTAAGTTCTTTTAAGGCATTATGCTAACTAGATGAACATTTGTTGGTATTAGAATTCTTTCTGATTACCCTAAAATGAAGTTGAGCTGAACAAAAATTAGATGGCATTTTACATTTTTAGAATGAGCCTAATGCTGTTATCAACACAATGGAATGTCTGTGTAAAAGGCAATGGCCATGCACAAATGTGGTCATGAGATTAAAAGGCACATGACTAGAAGTTCCCCTTTTCTGCAACTGTTTTAAGTCAAATTTTAAGTACAAAGATATGCTCTCTGTTGCTTAGAAGTCCTCTTACAAACCATCACATAAGTGAATACTTTTTTTTTTACCAGCTCAATTTTTCATTAGATTCAAACTCCATAAAGTTATATTTTATACATATGATCAGAAAAAAAATATGGGAAAAGGATATAATTACAAAAACTGTACATATTGTACAGTAAGCGCATTGCATTGGTAATTAATACAGAGAATCACTAAAGGAGGCCAGTTGTAGTGGCTCACTCCTATAATCCAGGTTCTTGGGGAGGCCAAGACGAGAAAATTGCTTGAAGCCAGTAGTTCGAGATCAGCCTGGGCAACATAGCAAAGCCCCGTCTTTACAAAAAATAATTAAAAAAATTGGCCAAGTGCGGTGGCTCACGCCTGTAATCCCCAGCACTGTGGGAGGCCGAGGCAGGCGGATCACGAGGTCAGGAGATTGAGACCATCCTGGCTAACATGGTGAAATCCCATCTCTACTAAAAATACAGAAAAATTAGCTGGGTGTGTTGGCGGGCACCTGTATTCCCAGCTATTTGGGAGGCTGAGGCAGGAGAATTACATGAACCTGGGAGGCAGAGCTGGCAGTGAGCCGAGATGGCGCCACTGCACTCCAGCCTGGGCACAGAGCAAGACTCCATCTAAAAAAATAATACAATACAATACAATGCAATAAATAAATAAAATTTAGGGGGGCAAGGTGGTGCATGTGTATAGTCCCAGCTTCTTGGGTGGCTCAGGCAGGAGGATCCCTTGAAGCTGAGGAGTTCGATGTTATGGCCAACTATGTTCTTGCCACTGCACTCCAACCTGGGTGGCAGAGCAACCCTCTCTCAATAAAACAAAACAAACAAGCAAACAAAAAACTAAAGGATATATATTTTTAAAGTGGTTATGTTCTTCTCCTTTTTTTTTTTTTTGAGACAGAGTCTTGCTCTGTCGCCCAGCCTGGAGTGCAGTGGCGCGATCTCAGCTCACTGCAAGCTCTGCCTCCCGGGTTCACGCCGTTCTGCTGCCTCAGTCTCCCGAGTAGCTGGGACCACAGGCACCTGCCACCATGCCCGGCTATTTTTTTTGTATTTTTAGTAGAGACGGGGTTTCACCATGTTAGCCAGGATGGTCTCGATCTCCTGACCTCGTGATCTGCCCGACTCAGCCTCCCGAAGTGCTGAGATTACAGGCATGAGACACCACACCTGGCCATTCTTTTCTCAGGATTAGACTTGGGAACATTGATTTATTTATATCCCAAGTTGATGGAAACTTTGTCTTTATGAATTGCAGAATGAACTTCCTCCATGTTTGTAGAAGTCTTTGTGTTAAAAGACCTGGAGAGATGATGATTACTTCTTGTTTTTCATCTTCCTTTGTTAAAGATGATGTAGGAAGAAGTCCTTCAAATTCATTTTAACTTTAGTTCTCCTGTTTTCTCAGTACAATAAGCAGTTTCTTAGAGGTTCCTTCATTTAGTTTGATGACATCACATCAAAACTTAATTGAATAAAAATGATTTTTTTTTAACGGCAACTTAAATGCAGACAGCTCTTTCCAGATCTGGTTGAATATGGGTGAATTTTAGAGTATTTAGTTAAGTGCTGTCCAAGGTCAGGTGTGGGCCAGAGAGGGTGTAGAGGCACTCCAGAAGATATGCAAGGAAATCCCCTGGGTGGGGAAGTTTTGCTAATAACCTGTCAGAAGATGACTTGTTTTGTACATTTCTGGTTTATTCTGAGAATAGGGTGGAAATTTTTCGTAATTGATTTATTTCCAGTGTATTTCAATATGTTGCAGTTCACGTGTCCCTAGCTAAGTGGACTTAAAGAGATATTTGAAAATAAGTTGGATTGAATATAGTACTGATAATATCAGCACATAGCAACAACAAGAAAATTGCAAAGCTAATGATTTGTCTTTAATATGAACTCTTGGGCACCATATAATGAGGTAAAAATAGTCCGAAAAGAAGTTAAGCAAAAAAAAAAAAAAAAAAAAAAAAAAGTAAATTACTTCACTAATACACAGTATATTCATGTAACACAACTATACTTGTACCACTAATTCTATAAAACTAAAAAATTTTAAAAAGTTAAAAAAGTCTAAGTTATATTTGAAACTTGGATTTACATTTGTTATTTTTTTTTTGACATTATATTATAGTACGATTTATTCAGCAATATATACAATTTTAAAACAGGAAAACAACATTATATATATATATATATATATTTTTTTTTTATTTTTTTTATTATACTTTAAGTTCTAGGGTACATGTGCATAACGTGCAGGTTTGTTACATATGTATACTTATGCCATGTTGGTGTGCTGCACCCATCAACTCGTCAGCACCCATCAATTCATCATTTATATCATGTATAACTCCCAATGCAATCCCTCCCTCCTCCCCCCTCCCCCCTCCCCATGATAGGCCCCAGTGCGTGATGTTCCCCTTCCCGAGTCCAAGTGATCTCATTGTTCAGTTCCCACCTATGAGTGAGAACATGCGGTATTTGGTTTTCTCTTCTTGTGATAGTTTGCTAAGAATGATGGTTTCCAGCTGCATCCATGTCCCTACAAAGGACGCAAACTCATCCTTTTTTATGGCTGCATAGTATTCCATGGTGTATATGTGCCACATTTTCTTAATCCAGTCTGTCACAGATGGACATTTGGGTTGATTCCAAGTCTTTGCTATTGTGAATAGTGCTGCAATAAACATACGTGTACATGTGTCTTTGTAGTAGAATAATTTATAATCCTTTGGGTATATACCCAGTAGTGGGATGGCTGGGTCATATGGTACATCTAGTTCTAGATCCTTGAGGAATTGCCATACTGTTTTCCATAATGGTTGAACTAGTTTACAATCCCACCAACAGTGTAAAAGTGTTCCTATTTCTCCACATCCTCTCCAACACCTGTTGTTTCCTGACTTCTTAATGATTGCCATTCTAACTGGTGTGAGATGGTATCTCATTGTGGTTTTGATTTGCATTTCTCTGATGGCGAGTGATGATGAGCATTTTTTCATGTGTCTGTTGGCTGTATGAATATCTTCTTTTGAGAAATGTCTGTTCATATCCTTTCCCCACTTTTTGATGGGGTTGTTTGTTTTTTTCTCGTATATTTGTTTGAGTTCTTTGTAGATTCTGGATATTAGCCCTTTGTCAGATGAGTAGGTTGCAAAAATTTTCTCCCATTCTGTAGGTTGCCTGTTCACTCTGATGGTAGTTTCTTTTGCTGTGCAAAAGCTCTTTAGTTTAATTAGATCCCATTTGTCAATTTTGGCTTTTGCTGCCATTGCTTTTGGTGTTTTAGACATGAAGTCCTTGCCCATGCCTATGTCCTGAATGGTACTACCTAGATTTTCTTCTAGGGTTTTTATGGTATTAGGTCTAACATTTAAGTCTCTAATCCATCTTGAATTAATTTTCGTATAAGGGGTAAGGAAAGGATCCAGTTTCAGCTTTCTACTTATGGCTAGCCAATTTTCCCAGCACCATTTATTAAATAGGGAATCCTTTCCCCATTTCTTGTTTCTCTCAGGTTTGTCAAAGATCAGATGGCTGTAGATGTGCGGTATTATTTCTGAGGACTCTGTTCTGTTCCATTGGTCTATATCTCTGTTTTGGTACCAGTACCATGCTGTTTTGGTTACTGTAGCCTTGTAGTATAGTTTGAAGTCAGGTAGCGTGATGCCTCCAGCTTTGTCCTTTTGACTTAGGATTGTCTTGGCAATGCGGGCTCTTTTTTGGTTCCATATGAACTTGAAAGCAGTTTTTTCCAATTCTGTGAAGAAAGTCATTGGTAGCTTGATGGGGATGGCATTGAATCTATAAATAACCTTGGGGAGTATGGCCATTTTCACGATATTGATTCTTCCTATCCATGAGCATGGTATGTTCTTCCATTTGTTTGTGTCCTCTTTGATTTCACTGAGCAGTGGTTTGTAGTTCTCCTTGAAGAGGTCCTTTACATCCCTTGTAAGCTGGATTCCTAGGTATTTTATTCTCTTTGAAGCAATTGTGAATGGAAGTTCATTCCTGATTTGGCTCTCTGCTTGTCTGTTGCTGGTGTATAAGAATGCTTGTGATTTTTGCACATTAATTTTGTATCCTGAGACTTTGCTGAAGTTGCTTATCAGCTTAAGGAGATTTTGGGCTGAGACGATGGGGTTTTCTAAATATACAATCATGTCATCTGCAAACAGGGACAATTTGACTTCTTCTTTTCCTAACTGGATACCCTTGATTTCTTTCTCTTGCCTGATTGCCCTAGCCAGAACTTCCAACACTATGTTGAATAGGAGTGGTGAGAGAGGGCATCCCTGTCTTGTGCCAGTTTTCAAAGGGAATTTTTCCAGTTTTTGCCCATTCAGTATGATATTAGCTGTGGGTTTGTCATAAATAGCTCTTATTATTTTGAGGTACGTTCCATCAATACCGAATTTATTGAGCGTTTTTAGCATGAAGGGCTGTTGAATTTTGTCAAAAGCCTTTTCTGCATCTATTGAGACAATCATGTGGTTCTTGTCTTTGGTTCTGTTTATATGCTGGATTACGTTTATTGATTTGCGAATGTTGAACCAGCCTTGCATCCCAGGGATGAAGCCCACTTGATCATGGTGGATAAGCTTTTTGATGTGCTGCTGAATCCGGTTTGCCAGTATTTTATTGAGGATTTTTGCATCAATGTTCATCAGGGATATTGGTCTAAAATTCTCTTTTTTTGTTGTGTCTCTGCCAGGCTTTGGTATCAGGATGATGTTGGCCTCATAAAATGAGTTCGGGAGGATTCCCTCTTTTTCTATTGATTGGAATAGTTTCAGAAGGAATGGTACCAGCTCCTCCTTGTACCTCTGGTAGAATTCAGCTGTGAATCCATCTGGTCCTGGACTTTTTTTGGTGGGTAGGCTATTAATTGTTGCCTCAATTTCAGAGCCTGCTATTGGTCTATTCAGGGATTCAACTTCTTCCTGGTTTAGCCTTGGGAGAGTGTAAGTGTCCAGGAAATTATCCATTTCTTCTAGATTTTCTAGTTGATTTGCGTAGAGGCGTTTATAGTATTCTCTGATGGTAGTTTGTATTTCTGTGGGGTCAGTGGTGATATCCCCTTTATCATTTGTTATTGCATCTATTTGATTCCTCTCTCTTTTCTTCTTTATTAGCCTTGCTAGCGGTCTGTCAATTTTGTTGATCTTTTCAAAAAACCAACTCCTGGATTCATTGATTTTTTGGAGGGTTTTTTGTGTCTCTATCTCCTTCAGTTCTGCTCTGATCTTAGTTATTTCTTGCCTTCTGCTAGCTTTTGAATGTGATTGCTCTTGCCTCTCTAGTTCTTTTAATTGTGATGTTAGAGTGTCAATTTTAGATCTTTCCTGCTTTCTCTTGTGGGCATTTAGTGCTATAAATTTCCCTCTACACACTGCTTTAAATGTGTCCCAGAGATTCTGGTATGTTGTATGTTTGTTCTCATTGGTTTCAAAGAACATCTTTATTTCCGCTTTCATTTCGTTATGTACCCAGTAGTCATTCAGGAGCAGGTTGTTCAGTTTGCATGTAGTTGAGCGGTTTTGATTGAGTTTCTTAGTCCTGAGTTCTAGTTTGATTGCACTGTGGTCTGAGAGACAGTTTATTATAATTTCTGTTCTTTTACATTTGCTGAGGAGTGCTTTACTTCCAATTATGTGGTCAATTTTGGAATAAGTGTGATGTGGTGCTGAGAAGAATGTATATTCTGTTGATTTGGGGTGGAGAGTTCTATAGATGTCTATTAGGTCCGCTTGGTGCAGAGATGAGTTCAATTCCTGGATATCCTTGTTAACTTTCTGTCTCGTTGATCTGTCTAATGTTGACAGCGGAGTGTTGAAGTCTCCCATTATTATTGTATGGGAGTCTAAGTCTCTTTGTAAGTCTCTAAGGACTTGCTTTATGAATCTGGGTGCTCCTGTATTGGGTGCATATATATTTAGGATAGTTAGCTCTTCCTGTTGAATTGATCCCTTTACCATTATGTAATGGCCTTCTTTGTCTCTTTTGATCTTTGATGGTTTAAAGTCTGTTTTATCAGAGACTAGGATTGCAACCCCTGCTTTTTTTTGTTCTCCATTTGCTTGGTAGATCTTCCTCCATCCCTTTATTTTGAGCCTATGTATGTCTCTGCATGTGAGATGGGTCTCCTGAATACAGCAGACTGATGGGTCTTGACTCTTTATCCAGTTTGCCAGTCTGTGTCTTTTAATTGGAGCATTTAGTCCATTAACATTTAAGGTTAATATTGTTATGTGTGAACTTGATCCTGCCATTATGATATTAACTGGTTATTTTGCTCGTTAGTTGATGCAGTTTCTTCCTAGCCTCGATGGTCTTTACATTTTGCCATGTTTTGCAATGGCTGGTACCGGTTGTTCCTTTCCATGTTTAGGGCTTCCTTCAGGGTCTCTTGTAAGGCAGGCCTGGTGGTGACAAAATCTCTAAGCATTTGCTTGTCTGTAAAGGATTTTATTTCTCCTTCACTTATGAAACTTAGTTTGGCTGGATATGAAATTCTGGGTTTAAAATTCTTTTCTTTAAGAACGTTGAATATTGGCCCCCACTCTCTTCTGGCTTGTAGAGTTTCTGCCGAGAGATCTGCTGTTAGTCTGATGGGCTTCCCTTTGTGGGTAACCCGACCTTTCTCTCTGGCTGCCCTTACGATTTTTTCCTTCATTTCAACTTTGGTGAATCTGGCAATTATGTGTCTTGGAGTTGCTCTTCTGGAGGAGTATCTTTGTGGCGTTCTCTGTATTTCCTGAATTTGAATGTTGGCCTGCCCTACTAGGTTGGGGAAGTTCTCCTGGATGATATCCTGCAGAGTGTTTTCCAACTTGGTTCCATTTTCCCCCTCACTTTCAGGCACCCCAATCAGACGTAGATTTGGTCTTTTTACGTAATCCCATACTTCTTGCAGGCTTTGTTCATTTCTTTTTCTTCTTTTTTCTTTTGGTTTCTCTTCTCGCTTCATTTCATTCATTTGATCTTCAATCGCTGATACTCTTTCTTCCAGTTAATCGAGTCGGTTACTGAAGCTTGTGCATTTGTCACGTATTTCTCGTGTCATGGTTTTCATCTCTGTCATTTCGTTTATGATCTTCTCTGCATTAATGAGTCTAGCTGTCAATTCTTCCACTCTTTTTTCAAGATTTTTAGTTTCTTTGTGCTGGGTACGTAATTCCTCCTTTAGCTCTGATAAGTTTGATGGACTGAAGCCTTCTTCTCTCCTCTCGTCCAAGTCATTCTCTGACCAGCTTTGATCCGTTGCTGGTGATGGGCTGCGCTCCTTTGCAGGGGGAGATGCGCTCTTATTTTTTGAATTTCCAGCTTTTCTGCCCTGCTTCTTCCCCATCTTTGTGGTTTTATCTGTCTCTGGTCTTTGATGGTGGTGACGAACTGATGGGGTTTTGGTATAGGTGTCCTTCCTGTTTGATAGTTTTCCTTCTGACAGTCAGAAGGACTGTCTGTTGGTCTGTTGGAGATTGCTTGAGGTCCACTCCAGACCCTGTTTGCCTGGGTATCAGCAGCAGAGGTTGCCGAAGATAGAATATTGCTGAACAGCGAGTGTACCTGTCTGATTCTTCCTTTGGAAGTGTCCTCTCAGGGGTGTACTCCACCCTGTGAGGTGTGGGGTGTCAGACTGCCCCTAGTGGGGGATTTCTCCCAGCTAGGCTACTCAGGGGTCAGGGACACACCTGAGCAGGCAGTCTGTCCGTTCTCAGATCTCAACCTCCGCGTTGGGAGATCCGCTGCTCTCCCCAAAGCTGTCAGACAGAGTCGTTCGCGTCTGCACCGGCTCCCGCTACTTCCCCTGTTGGTCTTCAGCTGTGCGCTGTCCCCAGAGGTGGAGACTACAGAGACAGGCAGGCTTCCTTGAGCTGCTGTGAGCTCCACCCAGTTCGAGCTTCCCAGCGGCTTTGTTTACCTACTTAAGCCTCAGCAATGGCGGGCGCCCCTCCCCCAGCCTCGCTGCTGCCTTGCGGATAGATCGCGGCAGACTGCTGTGTTAGCAGTGAGGGAGGCTTCGTGGGCGTGGGACCCTCCCGGCCAAGTGTGGGATATATTCTCCTGGAATGCCTGTATGCTTACAGCGCAGTATTGGGGTGGGAGTTACCCGATTTTCCAGGTGTTGTGTGTCTCAGTTCCCCTGGCTAGGAAAATGGATCCCCTTCCCCCTTGCGCTTCCAGGTGAGGCGATGCCTCCCCCTGCTTCAGCTCTCGCTGGTCAGGCTGCAGCAGCTGACCAGCACCGATTGTCCGGCACTCCCTAGTGAGATGACCCCAGTACCTCAGTTGAAAATGCAGAAATCACCGGTCTTCTGTGTCGCTCGCGCTGGGAGTTGGAGACTGGAGCTGTTCCTATTCGGCCATCTTGCTCCGCCCCCACCCACATTTGTTATTTTTAATGAATCTTATTGAAAGTTTATATAATGACCAGAACATAATTATTAATACTATTTTTAAAATGGAGCAAAATGGTTTTTGAACCATTATCAAAGTAAAACAAATTTTAAAAATATTACTTAATTTTCAGCTGATTAATTTAAAATTCTATTTGATCTGTTTTATAATGTAATTAAATTAAATATTGCCACCATAGGTGCATGTGTAATATACGTATGTTTGTATATGCATATATATATATGAGTGATATATGTTCAAAAATGTTTTACCAATAAGTATATACAATAAAAATATTTGGAGACCAACAAACTGTGAAGTCCTTTATTCCTAAAAGCAGCATAGAAGAATGGTTATGAGCAGGAACTTTGGGTTTAAACAGACCTAGGTTTGAATTCTGTATTTACCATGTACTAGTTGTATGGAGCTTGTGCATACTACTTGATCTCACTCCCATTTATATAGTAGGGAAAGCAATATAAGATCATGAGGATTAGATTAGCTAATATTATTGAATGCTTAGTAAGAAGCCATGCACTCAATGAATGGTTGCTATTGTTGTCATTGTTATATTGTTATTAATAGAGAGTTGCCTATCCTTTACGAAATCTTCCATAAATAAGCTCATGTCTCAGATACAATCACAATGCAAAGTGAAAATGAGCTAAATGAAGTCCAAAAGAGGTAAGCCCTTAAGTTTCATGGTTGTCAGAACTAAAATTTTCCATGCATGTGTGTATGTGTGTTTGCGTATGAGTCTAGGCCTTAAAAGAAACATAGTTTATTATAGAGACTGCGTGGGTGTGGGCAATTGAACATACTTGCCACAGTACTTTCCCAGAGCAGCTCCAGTCTCTGTTACAATTCTGAAGACGAGAAATGCAACCATCCTACCAATTCTTTAGTGTTCTGTTTCTTTAGAATGTAATGGTTTCAGCTATTATATGTTACCTGTTCATTTTCTTAGTATGAAGAAAATTTACAAATCTGAAAATAAAGTTCACATATAATCTGGGTGAGGGTGGAAGTATGGTGGCAGTAGGAAGTGATAAACTGTACTTAGCCAGCAGGGAAAAATAACTTTATCTTCATTTGAAATAGTCATTTTAGGCTGGTGCGGTGGCTCATACCTGTAATCACAGCACTTTGGGAGGCCAAGGCGGGCGGATCACGAGGTCAGGAGATCAAGACCATCCTGGCTAACACAGTGCAACCCTGTCTCTACTAAAAATACAAAAAAAAAAAAAAAAAAAAAAAAAAAAAAACCAAAAAAACCAAACTGGGCATGGTGTCCGGCACCTGTAGTCCCAGCTACTCAGGAGGCTGAGGCAGGAGAATGGTATGAGCCAGGGAGGTGGAGCTTGCAGCGAGCCAAGATCGCGCCACTGTACTCCAGCCTGGGCAACATAGCGAGACTCCTTCTCAAAAAAAAAAAAAAAAAAAAGAAAAGAAAAAAGAGATAGTCATTTTATTCTCCTATGGCTTATGTTATAAAATATATTATTGTTACTGTATTAGGGAGAAATTTTCAGAGTTGAGAGACCTGGATTTTAGC
Source organism: Rhinopithecus roxellana (assembly GCF_007565055.1). Classification (NCBI taxonomy): domain Eukaryota; kingdom Metazoa; phylum Chordata; class Mammalia; order Primates; family Cercopithecidae; genus Rhinopithecus; species Rhinopithecus roxellana. Next base: position 74,270,868 of record NC_044559.1, read on the forward strand.
TTTGCCTTTTGCTTCACGTGTATTCTGGGGCAAGCCTCAGCTTCCTCATTCATAAACTTGGAATTAGAGTATCTGCCTTTTGTTAATATTCACTCAACTCATATTTGAGCACCTAGAATGTGCTAGCATGTGCTAGCACTGTGCTACTCACTAGGGATATGTAGATGATAAGACTTGATCCAATCTCTGCCTTCACTGAAGTTATACTTCAATATATACAATATTTAGTATTTGAAATATGTACAAACAATTACAGATATCTAGCTTTGGGCTATATTGGAGGAATAGGAGTCTGAGTTGGCCTAGGGGAATTAAAGGGCTCTTCATAAAGGAAGTGGTACTAAAAGTTTCCTACTTTTACACTAAAATTCTGGTTAGCATCTCTTTTGGGAATTAATAACTGTTTGACAACTAAAAGGCATAGGCACACCAGCGCAGTTTTCTTCAAAGTTATTGGTAGCATCTGATGCTTTCAAATAAAAAACTGGTTTATAGGTAAGTAACTATGGTTTATAGGTAAGTAACAAGGGTGGAGGTAAGTAACTATAAACCAGTTATAGGTAAGTAACTATAAACCAGTTTTTTATTTGAAAGCATCAGATGCTACCAATAACTTGTATACTAGGATTAGAGGTACTATATTTAGGCACCTGCAGATATGTGGTTTGGAATTAGAATTGTTGAACAATTTGAAAGGAATTCAGTCTTTCTCGCTTCTTGTTCTTTTTCTTCGCTTCTCTCTTCTCCTTATATAAGGATATACATCAGGGTCTCAGCCCTCTGCTTTCTCCCTCTAGATTTTAATCTGCAATCATAACTTGAACTATGCAGAGGTGGGTACTGATTTTGTGGAGTCTGTAGTTTACAGAATTACAGAGGCTCTCTTTAAGAAAAAGAATACAAAATTATGAATTCACTTATAAAAGTATATATGGAAAGGCAAAAGAACCAGAATAGCCAACACAATACTAAAGAGGAAGAACAAAGTCAGAGGGCTGACAAGTCCCAACTCAATACTTACTATAAAATGACAGTAATCAAGACCACGTGGTATTGGTGAAAGAACAGACAAATAGATCAATGGGACAGAATAGAGAGCCCAGAAATAGACCCCCATGTATATAATAAACTGATCTTTGACAAAGGAGGAAGGACATGGCACCAGAACAACTGGCTATCTACATGCACAAAAAAAAATGAGTCTGAAAACAGACTTTATACCTTTCATAAAAATTAACTCATGAATCATGGATTAAAAATGGATTAATAAACCATTTTAATGGATCACTTAAAATGGATCATAGACCTACATGTAAAATGATAAACTGTAAAGCTTTTAGGAGATAACATAGGAGAAAATATAGATGACAACATAGGAGAAAATGTAGATGACCTTGGGTCTGGCCATGAGTCTTTTGATAAAACAACAAAGGCAGGATCATAATTTGACACAAAATGATGATTTGACTGATACTTTTGCAAATATTTGGGTAATTTCAATAGAATTTTTGTGTTTTCTAATAGTAAAGGAGAGATGAATAAAAGTGGTATTTTTCTTCTGTCATTAGGATTTAAGTATAATATTCGTTTTATCTAATAAAATCATTATTTTTAATTGCCAATTTCTATTTACTCTGAACATATTTTCCCAGGATTACTACTTTTCAACTTCTTTTGTGAAAATGGGATTTTATATATCCTTGTATAATTGAGTCTTACTTCCCCAAAATCTTCTCCTTTCCAAAGCATTGAAGTCATAATCTGTGTTGGAAGGACGGAGAATACTTACTATTCTCTTCTACATACATGCCTTTCAAGGGTGGAGCTTTTGCACATACCCTGAGGAGCAGATTCTACATTTATTCTGTGGCTGCTGCATCCCTCTCTTAAGAGAGGATTTTTTAGTAGAGACGGGGTTTCACCATGTTAGCCAGGATGGTCTCGATCTCTTGACCTCGTGATCCGCCCGTCTCGGCCTCCCAAAGTGCTGGGATTACAGGCTTGAGCCACCGCGCTAGCCGGGCGAGGTGGCGGGCGCCTGTAGTCCCAGCTACTCGGAAGGCTGAGGCAGGAGAATGGCGTAAACCCAGGAGGCGGAGCTTGCAGTGAGCTGAGATCCCGCCACTGCACTCCAGCCCGGGCAACAGAGCAAGACTCTGTCTCAAAAAAAAAAAAAAAAGAGAGGATTTACGGCTGAAGAGCCAACTAGGCTCTCCAGCTGCTAATGCAGTCTCTTTTTCAAGCGGGCCTACCTAGCCTAAAAGAAGAGTATATACTAAGCAGAAAACACTGCAGTAAACTAGTGCTATAGAGTATGTCTTTTTCTTTTAAAATAGTTTCAAGATTATGTTCTTTTAGGAGGAAAAACCGACAAACTAACATCCTTATGTCTTTGAGTCAGATAATTGTCTTTATGATGTTTAAGAGATGTTTGCTTGTGATACAAATTTTTGCTGTCATATAATTTCTGGAGAACAGGTTGGTCTGCCTTCCTTAAATAATTTTTATTTACACTTCCCTCCCCCACCTCACATCACTGCCTCCAGGCCTTTATTTTTTGATCCTTCATATGAGTAGATTCACAGAACTTAATTTTCATGGGACCTCCACAAGCGGACTCATATTAAACATTGTTGTTTATGACTTTTATTTCTTCCAACTTAATTGTTATCTGTGATAACTCCGTAATATATTTTCTCATGAACTGGCAATACCCAACCTAGTGTATGGAAAATTTTTCTTCATGTCATCTTTAACCTCTTTGTAGAAGAGGAGAATGGAAGAGAAACACAGGGTCCCCATTGGTTTTGTAGCCAAAGCGCATTCTGGAGTGTTTGGTGGGTATTGAATGCTGCCAGTTTTGTTCTTGAGAACATTTCTCTTGAGACGAAGAGGCAGTAAAGAGACAACCCATATAGCACAAGACCTTCCTGGTTAGCATTATCATTCCTTTCTCAGAGTTGCCCAGTTTCAGCTGCAAAATAATCTATTCCACCCTGTGCTAGTTGGGAATGACTCTTTTGTTTGCTTGGCTGAAGTCATCATTTCAGCATTTAGTACTCTAGGCAAGAATTCCAAGCAACTCATAAAAAGTTAACCAGATAAAAAAAGTTTTCAAATTAAATAAAATTTAATTTGAAAGCGTTATTAGAAATCAAGTTTTACCCTGCTACATTGTAGGTAGATAAACTGGGGCTGCTTGTTCAAGGTCACACAGTTATCTGGGTGGGACTAAAATCTAAACTCTGGATTTTGAGTTCATTGTTCTTCCCATTACATTGCAAAATGCTCTCTTTCCTGGAAATGAAATAACATTTTGCCCAATTGGAAAACAGTTATACAATTAAATACTTGATTGGTATATGTACTCCACAATTTTTATAGAGAGGCTGCTTTGTTGAATGCAGAGGTTGGCACTCACAAAATGGTTGCCAGTACATTAGTGTTTCAACCCTGGATGATTTGACTGATGCTTTTGCAAATATTTGGGTAATTTCAATAGAATTTTTGTGTTTTCTAATATATTAGTAAAGGAGAGATGAGATTCATGACAGCACATGGAGACTTGTGTCTCCTGACCGAGAGATTCATGACAACATATGGAGGGTAAGTGCTCTGCTCTCAGAGATAGGGATAAAGTGTTGTGGAACTCAGACTAACTTGCCTGGAGAATAGGGAAGGGATTCACTATGTGGATGTCTTACCTGAGTCTTGAAGGAAGAATATGAATTGTAAAATGCATGAGAGGATATAGTTAAATTTTATTGAAAATGTGCCATACGCTTAACCTTTTATGGCCTACTGAGACTTTTTTTTTTTTTTTTTATACTTTAAGTTCTAGGGTACATGTGCATAACGTGCAGGTTTGTTACATATGTATGCTTATGCCATGTTGGTGTGCTGCACATATCAACTAGTCAGCACCCATCAATTCATCATTTATATCATGTATAACTCCCAATGCAATCCCTCCCCCCTCCCCCCTCCCCATGATAGGCCCCAGTGTGTGATGTTCCCCTTCCCGAGTCCAAGTGATCTCATCGTTCAGTTCCCACCTATGAGTGAGAACATGCGGTGTTTGGTTTTCTCTTCTTGTGATAGTTTGCTAAGAATGATGGTTTCCAGCTGCATCCATGTCCCTACAAAGGACGCAAACTCATCCTTTTTTATGGCTGCATAGTATTCCATGGTGTATATGTGCCACATTTTCTTAATCCAGTCTGTCACAGATGGACATTTGGGTTGATTCCAAGTCTTTGCTATTGTGAATAGTGCCGCAATAAACATACGTGTGCATGTGTCTTTATAGTAGAATAATTTATAATCCTTTGGGTATATACCCAGTAGTGGGATGGCTGGGTCATATGGTACATCTAGTTCTAGATCCTTGAGGAATCGCCATACTGTTTTCCATAATGGTTGAACTAGTTTACCATCCCACCAACAGTGTAAAAGTGTTCCATTTTCTCCACATCCTCTCCAACATCTGTTGTTTCCTGACTTTTTAATGATTGCCATTCTAACTGGTGTGAGATGGTATCTCATTGTGGTTTTGATTTGCATTTCTCTGATGGCGAGTGATGATGAGCATTTTTTCATGTGTCTGTTGGCTGTCTGAATGTCTTCTTTTGAGAAGTGTCTGTTCATATCCTTTGCCCACTTTTTGATGGGGTTGTTTGTTTTTTTCTTGTATATTTGTTTGAGTTCTTTGTAGATTCTGGATATTAGCCCTTTGTCAGATGAGTAGATTGCAAAAATTTTCTCCCATTCTGTAGGTTGCCTGTTCACTCTGGTGGTGGTTTCTTTTGCTGTGCAGAAGCTCTTTAGTTTAATTAGATCCCATTTGTCAATTTTGGCTTTTGCTGCCATTGCTTTTGGTGTTTTAGACATGAAGTCCTTGCCCATGCCTATGTCCTGAATGGTACTACCTAGGTTTTCTTCTAGGGTTTTTATGGTATTAGGTCTAACATTTAAGTCTCTAATCCATCTTGAATTAATCTTCGTATAAGGAGTAAGGAAAGGATCCAGTTTCAGCTTTCTACTTATGGCTAGCCAATTTTCCCAGCACCATTTATTAAATAGGGAATCCTTTCCCCATTTCTTGTTTCTCTCAGGTTTGTCAAAGATCAGATGGCTGTAGATGTGCGGTATTATTTCTGAGGACTCTGTTCTGTTCCATTGGTCTATATCTCTGTTTTGGTACCAGTACCATGCTGTTTTGGTTACTGTAGCCTTGTAGTATAGTTTGAAGTCAGGTAGCGTGACGCCTCCAGCTTTGTCCTTTTGACTTAGAATTGTCTTGGCAATGCGGGCTCTTTTTTGGTTCCATATGAACTTGAAAGCAGTTTTTTCCAATTCTGTGAAGAAAGTCATTGGTAGCTTGATGGGGATGGCATTGAATCTATAAATAACCTTGGGCAGTATGGCCATTTTCACAATATTGATTCTTCCTATCCATGAGCATGGTATGTTCTTCCATTTGTTTGTGTCCTCTTTTATTTCACTGAGCAGTGGTTTGTAGTTCTCCTTGAAGAGGTCCTTTACATCCCTTGTAAGTTGGATTCCTAGGTATTTTATTCTCTTTGAAGCAATTGTGAATGGAAGTTCATTCATGATTTGGCTCTCTGTTTGTCTGTTATATACTGGTGTATAAGAATGCTTGTGATTTTTGCACATTAATTTTGTATCCTGAGACTTTGCTGAAGTTGCTTATCAGCTTAAGGAGATTTTGGGCTGAGACAATGGGGTTTTCTAAATATACAATCATGTCATCTGCAAACAGGGACAATTTGACTTCTTCTTTTCCTAAGTGAATACCCTTGATTTCTTTCTCTTGCCTGATTGCCCTAGCCAGAACTTCCAACACTATGTTGAATAGGAGTGGTGAGAGAGGGCATCCCTGTCTTGTGCCAGTTTTCAAAGGGAATTTTTCCAGTTTTTGCCCATTCAGTATGATATTAGCTGTGGGTTTGTCATAAATAGCTCTTATTATTTTGAGGTACGTTCCATCAATACCGAATTTATTGAGCGTTTTTAGCATGAAGGGCTGTTGAATTTTGTCAAAAGCCTTTTCTGCATCTATTGAGACAATCATGTGGTTCTTGTCTTTGGTTCTGTTTATATGCTGGATTACGTTTATTGATTTGCGAATGTTGAACCAGCCTTGCATCCCAGGGATGAAGCCCACTTGATCATGGTGGATAAGCTTTTTGATGTGCTGCTGAATCCGGTTTGCCAGTATTTTATTGAGAATTTTTGCATCGATGTTCATCAGGGATATTGGTCTAAAATTCTCTTTTTTTGTTGTGTCTCTGCCAGGCTTTGGTATCAGGATGATGTTGGCCTCATAAAATGAGTTAGGGAGGATTCCCTCTTTTTCTATTGATTGGAATAGTTTCAGAAGGAATGGTACCAGCTCCTCCTTGTACATCTGGTAGAATTCAGCTGTGAATCCATCTGGTCCTGGACTTTTTTTGGTGGGTAGGCTATTAATTATTGCCTCAATTTCAGAGTCTGCTATTGGTCTATTCAGGGATTCAACTTCTTCCTGGTTTAGTCTTGGGAGAGTGTAAGTGTCCAGGAAATTATCCATTTCTTCTAGATTTTCTAGTTGATTTGCGTAGAGGTGTTTATAGTATTCTCTGATGGTAGTTTGTATTTCTGTGGGGTCAGTGGTGATATCCCCTTTATCATTTTTTATTGCGTCTATTTGATTCCTCTCTCTTTTCTTCTTTATTAGTCTTGCTAGCGGTCTGTCAATTTTGTTGATCTTTTCAAAAAACCAACTCCTGGATTCATTGATTTTTTTGGAGGGTTTTTTGTGTCTCTATCTCCTTCAGTTCTGCTCTGATCTTATTTCTTGCCTTCTGCTAGCTTTTGAATGTGTTTGCTCTTGCCGCTCTAGTTCTTTTAATTGTGATGTTAGAGTGTCAATTTTAGATCTTTCCTGCTTTCTCTTGTGGGCATTTAGTGCTATAAATTTCCCTCTACACACTGCTTTAAATGTGTCCCAGAGATTCTGGTATGTTGTATGTTTGTTCTCATTGGTTTCAAAGAACATCTTTATTTCTGCTTTCATTTCGTTATGTACCCAGTAGTCATTCAGGAGCAGGTTGTTCAGTTTCCATGTAGTTGAGCGGTTTTGATTGAGTTTCTTAGTCCTGAGTTCTAGTTGATTGCACTGTGGTCTGAGAGACAGTTTGTTATAATTTCTGTTCTTTTACATTTGCTGAGGAGTGCTTTACTTCCAATTATGTGGTCAATTTTGGAATAAGTGCGATGTGGTCCTGAGAAGAATGTATATTCTGTTGATTTGGGGTGGAGAGTTCTATAGATGTCTATTAGGTCTGCTTGGTGCAGAGATGAGTTCAATTCCTGGATATCCCTGTTAACTTTCTGTCTCGTTGATCCCTGTTAACTTTCTGTCTCGTTGATCTGTCTAATGTTGACAGTGGAGTGTTGAAGTCTCCCATTATTATTGTATGGGAGTCTAAGTCTCTTTGTAAGTCTCTAAGGACTTGCTTTATGAATCTGGGTGCTCCTGTATTGGGTGCATATATATTTAGGATAGTTAGCTCTTCCTGTTGAATTGATCCCTTTACCATTATGTAATGGCCTTCTTTGTCTCTTTTGATCTTTGATGGTTTAAAGTCTGTTTTATCAGAGACTAGGATTGCAACCCCTGCTTTTTTTTGTTCTCCATTTGCTTGGTAGATCTTCCTCCATCCCTTTATTTTGAGCCTATGTATGTCTCTGCATGTGAGATGGGTCTCCTGAATACAGCAGACTGATGGGTCTTGACTCTTTATCCAGTTTGCCAGTCTGTGTCTTTTAATTGGAGCATTTAGTCCATTAACATTTAAGGTTAATATTGTTATGTGTGAACTTGATCCTGCCATTATGATATTAACTGGTTATTTTGCTCGTTAGTTGATGCAGTTTCTTCCTAGCCTCGATGGTCTTTACATTTTGGCATGTTTTTGCAATGGCTGGTACCAGTTGTTCCTTTCCATGTTTAGGGCTTCCTTCAGGATCTGTTGTAAGGCAGGCCTGGTGGTGACAAAATCTCTGGGCATTTGCTTATCTGTAAAGGATTTTATTTCTCCTTCACTTATGAAACTTAGTTTGGCTGGATATGAAATTCTGGGTTGGAAATTCTTTTCTTTAAGAACGTTGAATATTGGCCCCCACTCTCTTCTGGCTTGTAGAGTTTCTGCCGAGAGATCTGCTGTTAGTCTGATGGGCTTCCCTTTGTGGGTAACCCGACCTTTCTCTCTGGCTGCCCTTACGATTTTTTCCTTCATTTCAACTTTGGTGAATCTGGCAATTATGTGTCTTGGAGTTGCTCTTCTGGAGTAGTATCTTTGTGGCGTTCTCTGTATTTCCTGAATTTGAATGTTGGCCTGCCCTGCTAGGTTGGGGAAGTTCTCCTGGATGATATCCTGCAGAGTGTTTTCCAACTTGGTTCCATTTTCCCTCTCACTTTCAGGCACCCCAATCAGACGTAGATTTGGTCTTTTTACGTAATCCCATACTTCTTGCAGGCTTTGTTCATTTCTTTTTCTTCTTTTTTCTTTTGGTTTCTCTTCTCACTTCATTTCATTCATTTGATCCTCAATCGCTGATACTCTTTCTTCCAGTTGATCAAGTCGGTTACTGAAGCTTGTGCATTTGTCACGTATTTCTCGTGTCATGGTTTTCATCTCTGTCATTTCGTTTATGACCTTCTCTGCATTAATTAGTCTAGCTGTCAATTCTTCCACTCTTTTTTCAAGATTTTTAGTTTCTTTGCGCTGGGTTCGTAATTCCTCCTTTAGCTCTGAGAGGTTTGATGGACTGAAGCCTTCTTCTCTCCTCTCGTCCAAGTCATTCTCTGACCAGCTTTGATCCATTGCTGGCGATGGGCTGAGCTCCTTTGCAGGGGGAGATGCGCTCTTATTTTTTGAATTTACAGCTTTTCTGCCCTGCTTTTTCCCCATCTTTGTGGTTTTATCTGTCTCTGGTCTTTGATAATAGTGACGTACTGATGGGGTTTTGGTATAGGTGTCCTTCCTGTTTGATAGTTTTCCTTCTGACAGTCAGGACCCTCAGCTGTAGGTCTGTTGGAGATTGCTTGAGGTCCACTCCAGACCCTGTTTGCCTGGGTATCAGCAGCAGAGGTTGCAGAAGATAGAATATTGCTGAACAGCGACTGTACCTGTCTGATTCTTACTTTGGAAGCTTCCTCTCAGGAGTGTACTCCACCCTGTGAGGTGTGGGGTGTCAGACTGCCCCTAGTGGGGGATGTCTCCCAGCTAGGCTACTCAGGGGTCAGGGACCCACTTGAGCAGTCTGTCCGTTCTCAGATCTCAACCTCCGTGTTGGGAGATCCACTGCTCTCTTCAAAGCTGTCAGACAGAGTCGTTTGCGTCTGCAGAGGTTCTGCTGCCTTTTTGTTGTTGTTGTTGTTTTTTAGCTGTGCCCTGTCCCCAGAGGTGGAGTCTACAGAGACAGGCAGGTTTCCTTGAGCTGCTGTGAGCTCCACCCAGTTCGAGCTTCCCAGCGGCTTTGTTTACCTACTTAAGCCTCAGCAATGGTGGGCGCCCATCCCCCAGCCTCGCTGCTGCCGTTTCGGTTAGATCGCAGACTGCTGTGTTAGCAATGAGGGAGGCTCCGTGGGCGTGGGACCCTCCCGGCCCAGTGTGGGATATATTCTCCTGGTGTGCCCGTTTGCTTAAAGCGCAATATTGGGGTGGGAGTTACCCGATTCTCCAGGTGTTGTGTGTCTCAGTTCCCCTGGCTAGGAAAAGGGATTCCCTTCCACCTTGTGCTTCCCAGGTGAGGCAATGCCTTGCCCTGCTTCAGCTCTCGCTGGTCGGGCTGCAGCAGGTGACCAGCACCAATTGTCCGGCACTCCCCAGTGAGATGACCCCAGTACCTCAGTCGAAAATGCAGAAATCACCGGTCTTCTGTGTCGCTTGCTGGGAGTTGGAGACTGGAGCTGTTCCTATTAGGCCATCTTGCTCCGCTCCCCGCCCCCTCCACTGAGACTTTTAAGTCCCTGTAGTAGAGGTGTCACTTACAAGAGCATCTAATTTAAGAAACCACTTCATGCTAAAAGGACTAAGGCTACAGTGTAAACCTAGGAAGGACTTCTAAGTTTTCTCTAAGTCTTTCACTTTTATTTTTGATGGCTATTGGTAGTTGAAAATATGGTCTCTTTTTAGAGTAATGAATAAACTTTAGGCAGGGATAATGGAGAAAAACAATATCCCTCTATCATGTGTCTGTGTTTTTAATAGAATTATGCTTGTTATGCTTGTTTATGTTATAATATAAGTTAGCCGTGAAATATTATATACAGTGAAATTGGAAGAAACAGGTATCTAAACATAAGGGGTATACTGTGTTACTAAAATGAACTGATTTTTTTTTTTTTTCTAAACGGTGTCTTCTCCCAGACTTGCCACACTAGTCGCTAAAGGTTTCTTTCAGTATGGCCTCTTTTTAGCTTATGCCCGTTAGTCTGAAGTTATAAAATACTTGCTTAGTACTTTTCTTCTAATCTCTCAGAGTATAACAGGCTTTCAATAGACTCTCGAATCCTCTGGCACAAGTCACTTTTCCAACTGCCTAGTTACCTGTCTCTTTTTTTCATTCTTAGCTTAGTTTCCTGTGTAGTATAGCTCAAAATAACAGTATCTTAGCTTTCCAGGAGCTCTGAACTATCTTTCAAAGAGGAGGCATGGAATGTCACTATCTGCTTCAGCCATTTTAAATCCCTTCATCTAGAGAGGAATAGTCTGTTTAATTTATAGGAGTTAGGACTATATTTTTATATCCTAATTGAAAAAGCAAAACAGATTTAAGCTGTTAAAAGGTCTCCTTACAAATAGTTCAATCTTGCTTCTCAGTGGAATGTTAATATTTACAGAAGGATAATAGGATGCTCTTTTAGAATAATTAATCCAGGAAATACTTAGTGTTCATTTTCTTCCCTTTCTTCATTCCAAGAAAGCCAAATATACTAAATGAACACGTACTTGGGAAGTACTTGTTGAATGTTCATCTAGAAGTTCAGGAACTTCCATAAAATTTCCAATAATGTGCTATTGGTATTTTGAGTAGTCTTTTATCAGTCAATCATTTATTAACTGAAAATTAAATGTGTATATAGGTATAATGGTGCCATGGAGAAAATTAAGTTGAATATATGTTCTTGATTTCCAGGGTAGCTCACTAAACAAAGTGTTAAATATTGATCTAAAAATAAATGCAAAATAAAAAGTGGGCAAAGGATATGAACAGACATTTCTCAAAAGAAGACATTCATACAGCCAACAGACACATGAAAAAATGCTCATCATCACTGGCCATCAGAGAAATGCAAATCAAAACCATAATGAGATACCATCTCACACCAGTTAGAATGGCAATCATTAAAAAGTCAGGAAACAACAAGTGCTGGAGAGGATGTGGAGAAATAGGAACACTTTTACACTGTTGGTGGGATTGTAAACTAGTTCAACCATTATGGAAAACAGTATGGCGATTCCTCAAGGATCTAGAACTAGAAGTACCATATGACCCAGCCATCCCACTACTGGGTATATACCCAAAGGATTATAAATCATGCTGCTATAAAGACACATGCACATGTATGTTTATTGTGGCACTATTCACAATAGTAAAGACTTGGAATCAACCCAAATGTCCATCAGTGACAGACTGGATTAAGAAAATGTGGCACATATATACCATGGAATACTATGCAGCCATAAAAAGGGATGAGTTTGAGTCCTTTGTAGGGACATGGATGCAGCTGGAAACCATCATTCTCAGCAAACTATCGCAAGAACAGAAAACCAAACACCGCATGTTCTCACTCATAGGTGGGAACTGAGCAATGAGATCACTTGGACTCAGGAGGGGGAACATCACGCACTGGGGCCTATCACGGGGATGGGGGGGGGAGGGATTGCATTGGGAGTTATACCTCATGTAAATGACAAGTTGATGGATGCTGACGAGTTGATGGGTGCAGCACACCAACATGGCACAAGTATACATATGTAACAAACCTGCACGTTATGCACATGTACCCTAGAACTTAAAGTATAATAAAAAAATGTAATTTAGAATTACAATCTTAATAGGCACATGTAGAATTAAATTTATGCTTAGTGTTGCTTGAGGTAGAAGAGGGCATGGTTCAATGGAAAGTACTAATCTGTTTTCCAAATTAGATGGGAAATGTGGAGCTAGATTGCTAAGACATGATAAAGGGCTAGAAAAACCAATGGCACAAATTTCAAAAAATTACAGTATCAGAATAGAAACTGATTGGTATTTAAAAGTATGGTTGGTTAATCTTTCATAATTAACGGAAAGTTTATTTAAGGAAAAGTTTAAATACTCTGTTTCAAAAGATGTCTAAACTATTATCAGATTAAAATCAGAGAAAAAGATATAGAAAAATTAGTGAAAAGTAGTAAATTCTTAAAACGTAAGAATCCAAGGCCAGACTTGGTGGCTCACACCTGTAATCCCAGCACTCTGGGAGGCCGAGGTGGGTGGATCACCTGTGGTCAGGAGTTTAAGACCAGCCCAGACAACATGGTGAAACCCCATCTCTACTAAAAATACAGAAATTAACCAGGCATGGTGGCGCACACCTGTAGTCCCAGCTACTGGGGAGACTGAGGCAGGAGAATCACTTGCACCCAGGAGGCAGAGGTTGCAGTGAGCTGAAATCACACCACTGCACTCCAGCCTGGGTGATAGAGTGAGATTCCATCTTAAAAAACGACAAAAACAAACTCAAGAGTCAGAAAGGCCTAGAATGAGTCAGCAGGATTAGAATGCTAACTTCAACATTAATAGTGAAACTTTGGAAAATAACCACTTTAAGCCTCAACTTTCTTAGCTATAAATGGGGATAATATTATCTACTTCATAAGGTTATTATGAAGATTAAGTAGTTTGTATGTTTAGGGTTTAGCACAGTACCTATCTTATAGTAAGCCCTTAGGTAAGTGGCAGCCATTATTATTATATAACCAAAGCTTTGAAAAAAAAGTAGATGTTTAAAATATAATAATGCATATTTAAATTTAACATTGTTTTTCTGTTATATTAAAATCAGACCTGCTCTTTATGTACTAGTTCATGAGAACCCTAGCACTTTAGTCAGCCTATGCAGGTTCAAAAATTATTGGTGAAATATTATTGATAAAATATTATTAACATGGTATGTAAATTGAACCCAAACCCTGTTAAAGTCTATGTCAATAAAATAATTACCATAAGTGAAGCTGATTCTGTGACTTTTTTCTTATGGAAATTTCAGAACATGTTTTCTGTATGTAATAAATTAAGTAGCAATATTTTAAGAGATTTTTAAGAACCGATGTTTTCTGCATACCTAAATGCAACAGATGATTTTTGCATTTTAATAATTCAGGTAAGATGGAGTTAAGAATAAAAGAGGCACATAAGAAGTACTCATCTAGGGTTTATTATATAATACAAAAGAAATGCTAAGAGAGACTTAAGCTCTGTAAAATTCAAGAAGGCTAAAAAGCAATGGAATTGAAAATAGCCTATCTGCAAAATATACAGTCATCTCTCAGCATCTGTTGGGGATTTATTCTAGGACCCGTATTGATACCAAGATCTGAGGGTGCCCAACTCCTTTATATAAAATGGGTTAGTATTTTCATATAACCTATACACATCTAGATTTACATCATTTCTAGATTACTTTTAATACATAATACAGTGTAAATTCTATGTAAGTAGTTATTATACTGTATTGGTTTTTAAATTTGTATTATTTTTATTGTTGTATTGTTACTTTTCACTTATTTATTTCCAACACATGGTTGATTGAATTCATGGATTGAAATCTGTGGAACCCATAGATATGTAGGACCAACTGTATAGGCTTTCTTAAAATATGAAATGTTAGTAATATTTGTGTCAGAATTGAATGACAAAGGGCTGAGATTGGATTACACTTGGAAATGGAAAAGATGAACCCTCAGCAGGAAGTATAGAACCTTCGACAATAAGTTATAGCCATAGAAGCCCCAGCCACATCAGAGTCTTGACAACTTCATGAGGAGACAGTGACTTTTCCTATCTGCTTTTTTTTGAAAGCAGAAGATCTGGGATTCAGTCCTGGTTCTTCCATTTACTACCAGTTTCATTTAGGGCATATTATTCAATCTCTGTGAACCCATTGTCTTATCTATAAAATGAGATAATTTCTATCTAGTTCATAGGATTATAGTTAAGATTAAGTGAAATAAGGTATATTAGAAGTACTTTACAAATTGTAAAACTTTGCTTAATTTTGCAGCAGTATTACAACATAGGGATATTCCTAGGTGTTAACTATATTGTGTTTAAGAAAATAATTTAAAAATATTACTATTGTGAAGTTATCACTATTAAGTTTGCAACCACGTAAAATAAAATTTTATTAACCTTTTAAAAAATTTAGTTAATGGAGATGCTTAAGTTGTAAAAAGAGAATGCTAGAGTTTACTGCAAAAAGAAAGCTTTAGAACTAATTGGGCCAGATCAGTTATTTTCCAGAATATTAGAAAAACCCTAAAATACATTAAAGACATAAAATTTTATAGTATTATTCAAATGATCAAATGTCTCACGATGTAAAAGAGGCTTTGCTTTTTAGCTTTGTAGGGACTTAGGAAATATAGAAGTTCTTAAACCAAAAGAAAGATGTGTTTTCTTTGAAATTATTTTTTCTTTGTTACCTTATAGTAGATGTAAGGGCAGCGAACTGTCTCTGTCCCCTATTTGAAGCACAAATGCAAATAGTGGTGTTGCTTTTTTTCCAAATTAGTGTTCAAGTATGTTGGGAGAGTGAGACTTAGACCCTGTCCTTGTGCTGGTCTTGTCCTTGGGTATATACTGGCTGATAACTGGTGAGCCGGATTTAGTGGACTTCATTCCTAGGCAGCATATTGGTATATGCTCCTGAAGTCTGCAAATGATATAACTCCTGACGTAACCTTAGATGCAGTTTTGTCAGGACCTAGTGGTCCACCCTGTCTGGCATGGCTTTACCTTGGCTCCCACCGATGCTGCATTTGTCTTAAGTCTCTGCCCTGCAGTGTTGATATCTCTGAGCCAGCCAGCTGCCTCTTGTACCCTTTTCGATGGATTCCCCTTTGCTCCTGAACATAGAGAGCCCCATATCATGATTGGTGTAAGAACAGTTACCTTCTCATTCTGTCCTCAGGGGTATGTGGAAACCTTTGGGTTTACTCAAGGATGCTTTTTGCCCCCTGTGGGAAAATTGGAAAAGAAAAACAATTTAACCCAATTTCCGCAAGTTAGAGAAGACACCATTCCTGGGAAACATTTTAAGGTCCCATGATATGGATTATCCCTAAATGGAAAAGTTTATCAGTCAACCCAAAAGAAATACACTGAGAAGTGTATAAAATATAGACAATATAGAGGGATGTTTTAATAAAGTAGCGGGGAACTACAGATTTAGGACATTCTTAGTTTTAACTTTGGGAACATTCTTCAACAACTTGGGACCTCAGTTTTCTTATCTCCAAAATAGGCAACAAAATGTCTACCCCATAGGAATGTTGTTAGGATTAAATAAGTAAGGCACTTAGATAAGTGCCCAGTACATAAATTTAAGTAATACTGTTATTTTCATTGTTTACAAAATCTAGGAGAATGCTAGATGAAAAAACAACCACATTTTAAAATTATGTGCTATTATATAATTAGTCAGTGGAATATTATGCAGCTATTAAATTTATATATTTATTTTTCCTGGAGAGTAAAAATATTTGTGGACAATGTTAAGAGAAAAACCATGCACAAAACCATCTACTGAATGATCTCAATTTTGTTTTGAAAAGGAATATATGAACTTTATGAACATTTGAAGAAGATACATCAAAGACAGTTTATACCTGAGTGGTACATTATGGGTGATATTAATTTTCTTTTTATGTTTTTGCATATTGTCTTTATGCATAGAGTAAAATAATAGTTTCAGATTTCACCATAAGGTAAAACCACCCTCCATTGTAGACATGCAAAATACTTTAAAATGCACTTCAGAAGGACTGAAAATGAAAGAGTGTGAAAAGTATACCAGGATGTCCACACAAAAACTTGTATACAGATATTTATAACAGCATTAGTCATAATTGCCAAAAAGTAGAAATGACTGATGAATGGATAAACATGTGGTATGTCCATACAATAGAATATTACTTAGCAATAAGAAGAAATGAAATATTGATACATACTACAACATGGATGAACCTGGAAAACATTGTGCTATGCCAGTCACAAATGGTTACATTATTGTGTGATTCTATTTATATGAGATGTCCAGCATAGCCAAATCTATAGAGACAGAAAGTAGGTTAGTAGTTAACTAGAACTGAAGGCTTGGAAGGACATGGGGAGTGCCTGCTAGTAGGGTTTCTTTTTGGAGGTGATGAAAATGTTCTAAAATTGAATGTGGTGATGGTTGCACAAATATAAATGTACTAAAAACAATGGAATTGTACAATTTAAATGGTTGAAGTATGGAAGAATTCTATCCCACTGAAGCTGTTTTAAAATGTACACGAGGTAAATACAAAAAAAGGAGTCACAATAGAAATATCAGTGAAAGTGAATGTTAAACTAAAAAGCATTAAATGAGATGAAACAAACTTTGCCATGCTGAATACTAATAGATACAATATGCGATGATAGTTGTGAATATCTATGTACCAAAACAACTTTTCTCTTCTTCTTTTCTTCTTCTTCTTCTTTTTTTTTTCCAAGAGACAAAGTCTCAGGTCTGTTATCCACCTAAAGTGCAGTGGTGTAATCATAGCTCACTGCAGCCTTGAACTCCTGGACTCAGGTGATCCTCCTGCCTCAGCCTCCTTAAGCTGGGACTACAGTCACACACCATCACACTCGGCTGATTTTTAAATTTTTTGTAGAGATGGAGTCTCACTTTGTTGCCCAGGCTGGTTTGGAACTTCTGACCTCAAGCAGTCCTCCCACCTTGGTCTCCCAAAGTGCTGGGATTATAGGTGTGAGCCACTGTGCCCAGCTCCAAACTTTTCTAAAGCAGAAATATAAGAGATAAAAAAATAAGATATTTGGCCTGGTGTGGAGGCTCGCACCTATAATCATTGCACTTTGGGAGGCCGAGGTGGGTGGACCACTTGAGGTTAGTAGTTTGAGACCAGCCTGGCCAACATGGTGAAACCCTGTCTGTACTAAAAATACAAAAATTAGCCAGGTGTGGTGACATGTGCCTGTAATCTCAGCTACTCCAGAGGCTGAGGCAGGAGAATCACTTGAGCTCGGGAGGCAGAGGTTGCAGTGAGCCAAGATGGTGCCACTGCACTTGCCTGGGCCACAGAGCAAGACTCTGTCTCAAAAAAAATAAAAATAAAAATAAATAAATAAAAATAAAAATAAAAAAATATATATGATAAAAAAGAGAAAATAATTGAAATGTTAATATTCATGACTTCACCTCTCAGTTCAACATAGTAGACATCAAAAGTATGAATTGGATATAGAAATGTATATGTGTGTATACACATACTTTTACTTTGAAATAAAGAAGATATACCTTTTCAAGTGCCCCATGGAGTATTTTCTGCACTTGATTGTAAAATGTTCACAATTCCCAAAGAACATTTCAGTATAGTCCCAAAGATTAAACCATGTGTGCCTCAATAAAGCTAGAAAAAGCCCCCAAACTCTTTTTTAAGTAATTCATGGGTCAAACGGAAAATATAAGCAACTTTAAATTATACAATTCTGGAAAATAATGGTAGCAAAAATATTAGAAACTATGAAATAGAGCTAAAACAGTGGTCATAGGAAGATTTGGAGTCACAGATAATTATCAATAAACAAAGAGTAAAAATCAATGTATTGAGCACTTAATTTAAAAAGTTGAAAAATTGAAAATATATATCTACACACTTAGTATGTGTTTGTGGAAAGAAATTCAAGAGAGAAACATAAGAAGCAAATAAAAGTGATTATCTGGAGATGGACACAGGCAGGGTATGGGATAAATAAAAATAGATTAAGAGGCAGTTTTTTTTTCTCTACATGCCTACTATGGTTTGGATGTATCCTCCAAAATTAATGTGTTGGAAACTTAATCCCAATGCAACAGTGTTGGGAAGTGGTGCCTAATGGGAGCTGATTAGTTCATGAGGGTTCCATCCTCAGGAATGTATTACTGCTGCTATAAAACTGCTTTTGGGAGTGGGCTCTTGCACTTGGCATTCCACCTTCTGCTATGTGATGATGCAGCATGCAAGGCACCATCTTGGAAGAAGATGGCCTCACCAGACACTGAACCTGTGGGTGCCTTAACCTTAGACTTCTCAACCCCCCGAACTATGACCTACTACATTTCCCTTCATAAATTACTCAGTCTGGTATTCTGTCATAGGAGCACAAAACAGTCTCAGACAGTGCCTCTTTATGATGTTTTGCTTCTTAAACTGTGTGAATGTAAAAATTTAGTCAAAATCTTAAAGACATTTATAAAGTCAATGTTACTAGTTTTTTTTTTTTTTTTTTCAGGAAAATATTCTCATGCAAAAACTTTAACAAGACAGCTATGATTGATAGCTAGTTAACAGCTGAGAGCGGAATTCCTGAGTGGTAGAAAGGGCAATACTTTTTTTTTTTTAAATGGAGTCTTGCTCTGTCACCAGGCTGGAGGTACAGTGGCGCGATCTCAGCTCACTGCAACCTCTGCCTCCTGGGTTCAAGTGATTCCCCTGCCTCAGCCTCCCAAGTAGCTGGGACTACAGGCGCATGCCACCATGTCCAGCTAAGTTTTTGTATTTTAGTAGAGACGGGGTTTCACTATGTTGGCCAGGCTGGTCTCGAACTCCTGACCTCGTGATCTGCCCACTTTGCCCTCCAAAGTGTTGGGATTACAGACGTGAGCCACTGTGCCCAGCTAGCAATACTTTATAAGAAATGTCCTCATTGAAAAATGAAGTAGATCTGTTTGTATGACCAAATATTATATAATTTAAGATTCCCAGAAGTCAACAAGTCTCATTGGAACCACAAAAGCAGTTACATTATTTTTTTGATGCCTACTATGTCCTAGGTGTGTTATTTCTAATTGTTACAACAACTTTGCAAAAATTGGTGGTGATATTATCAATTATGTATTAAGAAAATGGTGGCTCAGAAAGGCTAAGTGACAAGGCTGGCTTTGAATGTTAGGCTGCCTTTGAATGTTTTACTCCAAAACTCAGTTAGGCACCTTCCCTCAGACCATGCGGTATCCAAACTTCAGTTGATTATGCTTGCAGATATTTTGAAGTAGTAGCATTTTGGAAGTATTGATGCTAAATACTTAGGTTCCTGAGGGTTTTCAGAATATTCTTCTCTGTGAAATTTCTATTGGGAATTATAAATTGACATTATTTTAAAAGGTCAGTGAAGGTGCTTGCTTTGGACTGAACACATTAGAACCACAGTTTGCCATTTTTAGAGTAATAGATTAGTTGAGTAACAATACTTATTGACCTGATTATTAATGCTAATGACAATAATATCTATGACTTAGTAAACTCTTATTATTTAGTAGGCGTTATGTTTATTGTGTCTTCTAATGTCTATCATATAGTAAAATTCCATGGGATTTTATTAGATGTTGTATGGTGGGGAAGAGGTTGCATGGTTATGCAGGTTTGGGAAATACTGAGTTAAAACAATATTTCTTGTAGGACTTATCCAAGCCTTTAATATGCTGATATATATATGAATCTCAATGAGGTGAATATAGAATGTGGTTTTCCCTAATTTTACTTGATCAGTAACTCTTTTCTTCCCGGTTTTCTCCCCACTTTCCCAGCAAGTCTTGAGACTGGAAAGATCCAAAGAATGTATTTTCAAAAGTACCCTCTAGAAGGATTTGTTTGGAGAGGATTCTCAGCAATTGAGCTCCTGCATGTAACAAAAATGACAGTAACTTTTGAATTAAAGAATTTCTGAAAGCTCACAGATAATTAAAAATCCATAGTGAATTTTAAGTTAATGAAGGAAGTGACATGTCCTTTAATGAGGGAGTATGTGGTAAAAAGATGAGAAAAAATGATATGGCAGAGCTACAACATCAAGAACATTTGAAATAGGGGACATAGTAATGACATTCATGCCCCTATAAAAGGGTAAATTAAAAGCAGCTGGGCAGAAGGATATGCTAGCATAGCTATCAAAAAACACCACAACAGGGCAATGGAGCACAGAATGCCAAATGGAGCATGTTTAGGAGACTTTGTGCCTTCATTTTTTTGTTGTTTTTGTTATCTTATATTTTAAGTCAGAGCAACTCCATTTCTAAGAAAACAGAGAATGGGTCCAAAATCATAGCAAGTAGTGGCTGTGGCTTTTAAAAACTCTGTTAATAGATTGATGTAGCAGTGAATATTTTAGAAGTAATCATGGACATAGAGTCTAGAGACTTGGGTTCAGCTTTTGCTCTGCAGGTACCAACTAAGTGTCTTTGAACAAATAACATAGTGTTATTTACTCTTTTTTTCATAAGGTTTAGGTTTAATAAGGTAATGGGTACACTTCTCTGTGCTACATAGGCATTTAATAAGTTTAGTTGTAGTTCTGTGTCTCTTTGAGTACAGAAAAGAAGATTGGGATATTTTAGAGCTTCTATTTCATTTTTAACTTGATGTGATGCTATTACTAGAAATTGCTAAAGACTAATAGTTTAAAAAGAATGTTTTTGTCATTGGTAGAAATGTTGATCTTTCAGTATTTCTGAAGGCTTGTTAGCATCAAAAGAAGATATAGCTCTTTTGTTTGGTGTTTTTAAAAACGTGTAGTTAAGGTAAAATCTAAGTGTTGGAATTAAAAGAGGATCTGGATTCAAGGAGAGAGCCCTGTGGAAGGCAGGCCAGGACAGAACTGGCTGCAGTGGATTTTGAGGACTGATAAACTAAAACAATAGTTTTCAAATGTAAATAAGCATAAGAATTACCTGGGGAACTTATTAGAAAAATGAAGATTAATAGGCCACAACCTCAGAGCTCTTGAGTGGAGGCAGGAAATCCGTTTTCTTTTTTAAACCAATAAACACTTCAGATATTTTGAGGTAGATAGATCTTTGATCACATTTTGAAAAAACTGAGCTACAACCTATGTAAAACTATCATTAAATAGTGGAAGATGATATAATAATGTTATAACAGATGAAATAATGGTTTTTAGGAAATTTAATATTTTCACATATTTGATTGCTGTGTCAAAATAAATTCCTTGAAATGTTTTTCTTATCCTACTCATTTATTTATTTGTTCAAATATTTCTCATTGATGCATGTATACTTAAATTTTATTTAGCATTTATTGATACTTAAGTTTATTTATATTTATATTTTCACAAGGAAAGTATTCTGGTAATGGTTTACTGCTTTGGGAAAGTCTTGCTGCGGTAGAAATTCCCAAAAACTCTAGGCTCTTCTTGGACTATGTGCCAGGCACTGTTTAATTACCACTGAATATTTTAGAAGAGAAGAGAAAATAAACTAAACAAAATGTTTATTCTGCTAGATGGTGATGAGTGCTATGGAGAAAAATTACAGCAGGAAAAGGGAGCTAGGGAGTATTCAATTTTAAATAGAGCAATCAAACAAGAGAAAGAAATAAAGGGCATACAAATCAGTAAAGAGGAAGCCCAACTGTCACTCTTTGCTGATGACATGATTATATATGGAAAACCCTACAGACTTATCCAAAAAGCTCCTAGACTGGTAAATGAATTCAGAAAAGTTTTAGGATACAAAATTAATGTATACAAATCAGTAGCCCTGCTGTACACCAACAGCAATCAAGCTGAGCATCAAGTCAAGAACTTAACCCCTTTTACAATAGCTGCAAAAACATAAAATACTTAGGAATATACTTAACCAAGGAGGTGAAATACCTCTACAAGGAAAACTATTAAACACTGCTGAAAGAAATCAAAGATAACACAAACAAATGGAAACACATCCCATGCTCATGAATGGGTATAATCAGTATTGTGAAAATCACCATACTGCCAAAAGCAATCTACAAATTCAATGCAATTCCTATCAAAATACCAGCATCATTCTTCACAGAACTAGAGAAAACAAACCTATAATTCATATGGAGCCAAAAAAGAGCTCACATAGCCAAAGCAAGACTAAGCAAAAAGAACAAATCTTGGAAGCATTACATTACCCAACTTCAGACTACATTATAAGGCCATTGTCACCAAAACAGCATGGTACTGGTATAAAAATGGAACATAGACAAATGGAACAGAATAGAGAACCCAGAAATAAAGCCAAATACTTATGGCCAACTGATCTTCAACAAAGCAAACAAAAACATAAAGTGGGGATAGGACACCCTGTTCAACAAATGGTGCTGCGATAATTGGCAAGCCACATGTAGAAGAATGAAACTGGATCCTCATCTCTCACCTTATACAAAAATCAACCCAAGATGAATCAAAGGCATAAATCTAAGACCTGAAACCATAAAGATTCTAGCAGATAACATTGGAAAAACCCTTCTAGACATTGGCTTATGCAAAGAGTTTATGAACAAGAACCTAAAAGCAAATGCAGCCAAAACAAAAATAAATAGATGGGACTTAATGAAGCTATAAAGCATCTGCACAGCAAAAGAAATAATCAGCAGAGTAAACAGACAACCCATAGAGTAGGAGAAAATCTTCACAATCTATATATCCAACAAAGGACTAATACCCAGAATCTACAAATAACTCAAACAAATCAGCAAGGAAAAAAAAAACAAAAACAAAAAACAAGAAACAAATAATCCCATAAAAAGTGGGCTAAAGGCACGAATAGACAGTTCTCAAAAGAAGATATACAAATGGCCAAACAAACATATGAAAAATGTTCAACCTCACTAATTATCAAGGAAATGCAAATCAAAACCACAATGTGATACCATCTTACTCCTCCAAGAATGACCATAATAATAATAAAAAAATAGATGTTGGTGTGGATGTGGTGAAAAGGGAATACTTTTACACTGTTGGTGGGAATGCAAACTAGTGCAACCACTATGGAAAACAGTCTGGAAATTCCTTAAAGAACTAAAAGTAGATCTGCCATTTGATCCAGCAATCCCACTCCTGGGTATCTACCCAGAAGAAAATAAGTCATTATATATAAAAAAAACTTGCACATGCATGTTTATAGCAGTGCAATTCACAATTGCAAAAATATCGAATCAGCCCAAATGCCCATCAATCAATGAGTGGTTAAAGAAAATGTGGTATACATACACCATGGAATACTACTCAGCCATAAAAAAGAATGAAATAATGGCAATTGCAGCAATCGATGGAATTGAAGATCATTATTCTAAATGAAGTAACTAAGGAATGGAAAACCAAACATTGTTATGTTATCACTCATAAGTGGGAGCTAAGCTATGAGATGCAAAGGCATAAGAATGATACAATGGACCTTGGGGACTCGGAAAAGGGTAGGAAGTAAGTGAAGGGTAAAAGACTACACATTGGCTACAGTGTATACTGCTTGGGTGATGAGTGCACCAAAATCTCAGAAATCACCACTAAAGAACTTACTAATGTAACTGAATACCATCTGTTTCCCCAAAACCTATTAGAATAAATAAATAAATAGAGTATTGAGGGGAGAGGTCACTGGGAAAGAGACATTTGAGGAAGACCTAACGTGGTTGGGGAACAGGTCATAAAGGTAATAGGGAAAGTATTCCAGGCTGATGGAGTTTCGTGGGTAAAATCCATGAGCCGTGAACGTGTTGACTGTGTTCCAGGGACTTCCAGGAGCCCAGTGTGGCTGCAGAGGGATGAACAAGGGGAACCTAGTAGGCAAATATGTTTAAAGCATTAATGAGAAGGGGCATTCAGGAATTAAGGGATGGAAGGGAATGGATGGATGGCTTATGATCTTGGGAATTCTAAAGTTAGAAATTCAATTGAAATCTATACAGAAGTCATAATTTCAACTCTTCAGATAAAAGTACTCTTCTGAATTGCCATATTTAGGCTGTTAAATAAAACTTCCTGTTTTTAAAATTATCAGCATTCATTGGATTTCAGTTTTATTTTCTCTTTAAATAGTAGATCCAGAAATGAAAAATTTTGCTGTGGGCTAGTCGTCAGGACAATAGCAGACCCAGGGACTTACAGGACATAAAATCTCATTCTTTGCTTAGGTCAAAAGGCCACACAGGATCCCACCCAGTCACGTACGTAGCTTTTCACTTGATCACAGCCTTCATGCATCATTTCTGGTATTGTGTGCACTTTTAAGAAAAAAGGAGCCAAAATCAAACCAGTCTTAACAAACAGACTTTCAGCAGTCACGTTAGGAATATGCAGAGGACCATAGTCTGCCCTTAGATGCACACCCAGAACTTCCATTGACGTCAATACTTATTGCTTACATGTATCCAAGGGCAGGATCTGGTCCTTAGAAATTAAATTAAATAATTCCCTGTGTGGGATGCCAGAAAGTATCACAGATTTACTGAGAGCGACAAGCTACTAACCATGAAAGGGAAGTTTTTCTGTGGCAATGTCAACACTGAGAAATTTAAATGGCCCAGGGATGCAAAATATGGGCCCCGCCCATTACTGTTTAAGTTTACAAATATTGTGATCTGCAAATGTGCTTTTGAAAGTACACATGATTTTTCAAACATGCAAGAGATGGCTCAGTGAAGTTTGCAGTCATTGCCTGCTGTATGCATTTAAATGCAGTGACATTAAAATTCTAACCCCTAAGATTTTAAGATAACTTTCATTCTATAATTTTAGCTTGGAATAATATGGAGAAACCCAAACATTCTTCAAGCTAGTGCTACAATGAAGTTGTCTGGAGTTTGAGAATTGCTAGGGATCGTTCGGACTGAACAAAAGGGACAATAATACTCTGCCTTATCTGATTTGGGAGTTGGATGGAGATCAAGCTCTTGTCAATCCTCAGAAGGAGAGAAATAGTTTTATGCTTTTATTTGGCATAATAGTAAATGGCATTTAGTCTTCAAAATGTGCAAACACATTTACTTTTGGATGAAAGATGAGATTAGGATGATTTGTTTTCTATAACAGCCCCAATTCAAATATATAGAGAGGTCATTATTTAAAATCTTCAGATGAAAGTACTTTTCTGTATTACTACCTTTAGACTGTTTAATGCTGGTTAATAGTAATTGCTTTTCTTTAAGTCTTCAATTCACTTAAAGTAACATTTATTGTGTAACTCTTTTATGTTAGTTTGAGAGCTAGCATTCTGGGCTAAACACTGAGTCCTAGCTCTCTAGATACTCAACATCTGTTGAAGGGGCCAGACCTACTATACTATACATAGAAGACAGAGTATGATAAGTTCTGTAATAGGCATATAAACAAAATTCTGGAAGAGAATGAAGTCAGGGAGAAAGAGCTTAAATTTGCCTGTTTTTTGGAAATGCCTTAAGTAGCCCTGATCATCTGTGATGTACTTTAAAAATAAATGTGGTTTCGACAGGTGACAGAGTTGTGGACAGGGCAATAAGAACAGTATTCTAGGTGGAGTGATAATCCTGAACAAAGAATTAGATGAGTGTTTGATGTGGATATTAGGGAGCAGTGAGGCATCTGAAGTGTTTAGAACGCAGGTTATATTGAATAGGGATAGTGGAGATAAAATAGTTGAGACCAACCTTTGACCTTTGAATGCTAAGCTGAGGAATTTGGCCTTTGCCCTGAAAGTACTTCACATTTCTTACTGGTTTTGTGTAATCTCAGTCCATAACAGGATAAAATTCTAGTCATTTCACTTAAAAATAGGCTCAGATATAATATCACAAACACATACCCAGTTTTTATTTTTTTAACCTTCTCTCAATACTTTTAATAAATATGATTCCTTACTCGTTTAGGAAGGTTTTAATGCTGAGTAAACAGGTTTATGAAGCAGTATGATGGATGTCATACTCAAGGTGAAAAGAAGAGATGTAAAAATCTTTGGGTGAGAAAAAGAGACACCATGAAGCAGAAACAGCTTTCAGTTCTTATCTTCTTGCAGGAGTCTTCTTTTGCTTAGAGATGATGTAGGTTTAAAGCACAGGCATGCAGCTAGCCCCAGCCTGGCAAACTATGGTGCTGGCACATAAACCTGGGCCTTGGTGTTAGCTACAAATACAGGAGCTTGGACGAATTACTCTACTTCTCTAGACCTCATTTTCTTTATTATGAAAATGAGAAGTTGGTCTAAACAAGTTCTAGGTTCCCTTCCTCTTCCATGATTCAATACTGAGCAGTCATGGCTGCACCTAGTAAGAGAGACCCCTCTTGGATTTGTCTTTGCTGCTGCTGGGGAGTGCTAAAGCACACTAGCATCTCACTCTGGATGCACTTGCAGATTCCTGCACCTGGCTTGTACAACTCCCTCCCCTTGCTTTGCACCTACAGGCCACGTGAAGGGTGATGGAGGAGAAAGGTAATAGAAGTGAGGAGAAAGGTAATAGAAGTGAAGAGAATGAGAAGTGCTAGAGGTAAGGGAAAATTGGTAGTCAAAGGTGTACTTTGAGCTGGAGGTGTGAAGTATGGAAATTTAGGGGAGGGAGAATTACAAAATAGGCAAAGCTGTTCTTTCTCACTGCTGAGTTTGTTACTTTTTAATGTACTTTCTGTGTGTCAGGCAGTGGTAACAGGGGCAGGTTTGTCCACAGGCTTATGTTTACAGGTTTTACTGTTTACTTCTTTAAATACAATTGCATTGTTTGCTGGCAACCAAAGACTAGCATTTACAAGAGGTTCTGTCTCTGCCTAGCTTTACTAGAATTTTGTTTTTGTTTTTTTGTTTTTGCCTTTTAGAGTTTTGTCCCTTGAAGAGGTAAAGTTCAAATTGACGGCCTCATGCAAACCAGTGGAGCCAACCTGTGCAGCAAAAATGGTTCTCCAGGGAAACTCAGTGTGGCGTTGTTTGCAGAAGTCTCTAACTTTAAAAATAACTCTCTGAGTGTAAGGAAAAGAAAACTCATACCCTGAGAACATTTGGATCCTTCCTCTTTTAGGAACTTTGACCTACCTGGGAACAAATGTGCACCTTGTGATTTGTCAGTGAAAGGGGCCAACACATATTTGCGTAGAAAAGAAAGTCCACTTTACATTTTAATTTCCCCCTAGCACTTTTCTTAGGGGAAAAAAATAACCTGAAATAGCTGTTTTGTTCTTAGTTCTCGAGAATTGAAAGTATGGACTTCAGTGCCCTTAAATGCACTGGTTACCAAGAAAAGCAAATGCTTCTCTGTGGCATTCTGTTGATGTTCTGCGTTACTCTGCCTAGCATTTATTTCAGGATGGGGAGAAATTGAGTTTTATGGTCCTTGCTGCAAAGGGCACAAGCCAAATAAGTCTTGGACTTCTAAGCTGGCTGTGAATGACAGCCCTTTTCCAATAGCTGTATTTTCTGTTTCAGATCAAAAATGGGATAACTGAGTCTGAAATGACTCGAGAAAAAACCTTGGGCAATCACTTAAAAAGACTTTCACACATTCCCATATGGTTTTTTTGGGCCTTTAGTCCAGACTTGCAGATGAACAGTGACTTCTGGCTCAGGTATTTCCAGTCTTTTGCAAAATTCACATTGTCTTCTTTGACTTTTGTTCTTTTTCCTTCAAGACATTTTCTTTTCTATTATTGGCACCAAAAGCATATTTGTTGGAGGAAAAGAAACTTGAGAGTCCCTCTCAACAAATACCTCTTCCCAAGAAAAATAAATGAAAAGATAGTTGAGGAGGAATAGAGAACTTGTCCTATTTAAAACCTAGATTGCTGATCTCTACCCATATCCCCCCGACTCCGATTTTTAACCCTTCAAGCTTAGGCAGTAAATCTGGGGTACCATGTCATATAAAATAAAGAAGTAAAATATTTGAAATCCCACTGTAAATTGTGAAATGCTATCTAAATGTAAGATCTTATAAGAAATGGAAGAAGGGACTTAAAAGAGACCTCCTAGACCTATTATGTGATTTACTTCAGGTACTTGGAAATGCCCTATTTTTTTAAAGTTAGAAGTCAAACTTTAAAAATAACTCTGTGAGTATAAGGAAAAGAAAACCCATACCTTTGATTACAAAATCTGTAGAATAGTGACCTTGAGGTTATCTAGTTCACACATTCCTTTGGGCAGAAATCCACTTAAATCATGTTAGAAAGATGGATACTCTTTTCATGAAAGTCTATAGAGTAGGAGAATCCGTATCTCTTTTGACAGCCTTTGCCAGTGTTTCACATCCCTTGAGATATGAATTCTGATTTTTGATCTAAAGACCTCCTGCTAGTAATGTAAAGCTGTTCCTTTGTCCCATTCTCAATGGAAATGGGATAGCTGTAATATCCCTTTATATGCTTGAAGGCTTGGCTTCTCTAAATGAAACATGTCTGGTTACTTTTGAATTTCTATATAGTGTCTATTTCCTAAAACTTTATTCCTCGAAACATCTTCTCAGTTCCCCAAATCTTGTTTTAGTTGTAGAGGCCCGAAGTAGAGATCTCTAAATAAAGGCTTCCTCAGTGCTGTAAAATGAATTTGTATCTCTTTGCTGTTCTCTTCTTTTATGTGTTTCTGCATATAAAAATCATGTTTATTTGTTTTGCTACTAAATGGTGTAATTTATTTTTGAAATTCAGTTATTTTTGTATTTCGCATGTTAAGGCTGTAAGCCTTAACTTAGGGTCTGGGTAAATAGGAAGGCTCCTAGAAAATAGGGTAGAAATAATAGCAAAATTAATAATGTTTATATTCCCTGTGAATTTATTTTTTCATTCATTCAATAAATAATATGTATCTAGTATGTGCTAGGCATTATAAACTTAGCAATGAACAAAGATGATAAAATCTCAGCTCTCCTGGAGCCAATATTCTAGTGAAAAATTTCTCTTTCTTCAACTTTTTCTGTTGACATTTATGTAGTCTAACAATGTAGCTGAAGCTGGATATATAAGGTGGATGAAAGTAGGGTACCTGCTCAGCTGTAATATAGAATGAATAACCCCTTACCCATGAACTTCTAAGAAAGCAATAGCAACAGACAGATTGTCCAACATTCAGAAGCTTAACTGGGGTGCTCAGCCTTAACAAAGATATGAAACGGTCTGTGCAGCAACTTTTTCACTCCATGTCTCAGTTTGTTATTATGCTCATGAATTATTCCATTGTAATTATCTTCGAGGTCTTTTGGGAACTTTCCAGTTGATTGTCTGTACACCAAGAGCTTTAACTTTCTAATGTTCATGTATTTTAGACTTTTTTTTTTTTTTTTCTGGTAAGTTTAGATTTAGGGTTAGGGTGAAGTTTTCTTCTCATTGACATGGTGACCGCATGTAGCAGGCCCCTACCCTTTCTTTACCATCTCTGTCCCTTTATAAATTTGTGTGCAGCAGCTTTTATAGACTGTAAATTACAGATTATGTCATTGCTTTTAGTCATCTGAAGAGCTATGGAAGAAAGATTAACCATGGTACAATTTAAAAGGAAACACATTTTAGTTCCTTTGGAAGGGCTTTGCAATAAAGCTGTCTGAAAATGAATTGGTAGCTTTAAGAAATTGTATCATCATCGGCTGTGGGGGGTGGCTCACGCCTGTAATTCTAGCACTTTGGGAGGCCGAGGTGGGCGGATCACGAGATCAGGAGATTGAGACCTTCCTGGCTAACACAGTGAAACCCTGTCTCTATTAAAAATACAAAAAAATTAGCCGGGCATGGTGGCGGAGGCCTGTAGTCCCAGCTACTCGGAAGGCTGAGGTAGGAGAATGGCATGAACCCAGGAGGCGGAGGTTGCAGTGAGCCGAGATCGCCTCACTGCACTTCAGCCTGGGTGACAGAGCGAGACTCCACCTTTAAAAAAAAAAAGAAAAGAAAGAAATTGTATTATCTCATCATCATCATCATCATCATCATCATCATCATCATCATCTTTAGTAGTAGTAGAACAGTACTCTAGTAGCTACTTGAGTTACTAGTGAGTGCCTAACATATCCAGATACTGTGCTAAGGGCTTTAAAGAATTATTTTAAATCTTTAGCACATCCTGTAAAATATCATTATTCCTGTTTTGCAGATGAGGCACCTGAGACTTAGAGAGTTTATGAGTTCTCAAGTCAGCATATACGCTAAGTGTTAAATGGCAATGTTGTAAAGTGATTGAAACATTACATGGGAGAAGATGGACCACTATCCATCTTTATATTGTGCAATGCAAGTTTTAAATACAAACAAAAGAGCATTTAACTTGTATGTGGAACCACAGGATTTTATAGTTCATACATGCATATGTATTTCTTTCTTACCAGAACAATGGAAATGCTGTGCAAGTTTAACAGTTTTTTACTTTACCATCTGATGTTTGCACACTCTACCAACATCCTCTACTTTTGGTTTACTCATAAATCAGGAAGGCCTGAGGCCGGGTGCAGTGGCTCACTCCTGTAATCCCAGCACTTTGGGAGGCCGAGGCGAGCAGATCATTAGGCCAGGAGTTTGAAACCAGCCTGGCCAACATGGTGAAACCCCATCTCTACTAAAAATACAAAATTTAAAATTTTAGAATTAAAGAAACATAGCTTCAAATATTCTACAGTCAGCATTATATAAGAGATAGGTACTTATTCCAAATAAACTGAACCAAGATGTGTCTGTAAGAGGAATTTTGGCCTATAAATGTGAAAAAAAAACCTTATTGTATATGCTAAGAGAATGCATTTGGCAAGAGCATCAGCTTTAGTGGAAACTGATAGAGCTGGTTTATATAAAGCATCTTTAACCCATTTGCCACTTGAATGATGGCTTCTGACTCAGTCTCCTTATTTCAAAGGATACCATTTGAGTATTGTCTTAAATCTCAAATAGCACTTGTAAAACAGCACTTTGATTTGCTAAGTGGAACTAAATCAGAAACATGTAGACTTGGCACCCCTAAGATTTACAAAATGATTGAGCAGTGTCAGGGTAATGCCAAGTAAAACAATGCAATGAACTCTAAATATTGTTTTCTCACATACCTAAGACTACAAGGTTCAAGGCACTGCAGTGTCAATGCCAGAGATGCCCTCAGCCTGATAAGACCTATGGCTTTAAGAAGGAAATGTACCATGGTATTTGCCCCCAAAGCCGTTTCTCCCACATGCCATATAGCCTTGTTTATATTGTTTACTAGATAGTTAAGAAGCAATGAGAGCCCTTTTTGTTGCTATTATTGGTTTTTTTGGCTAAGATAATTCAAACTATGCTCATTAAAATAGTGTCCACAAGGAATATTAGGCCAAAAACTTAAAACTCAAACAGATTTTTTTAAAAATAAGAAATTATTGAGCAAGGATGAAGGATAGGAAGCTCTAGACTCTCCTTTCCTGCACAAACACATCTGTTTAACAGCAAAACATGGACAAATTCCTTTTTTGAGACATCCAGAAACTTATTGAGAGGCTCTTATATCCTGGGTGAATGTGAAACCAGCCACATTAAAACTGGTATTGAAATTCAGGATGCCCTTTCATAAGAAGCTACCCTGGCACAGTGCCATACAATCAGAAAGAAACCTCCTAATTATCAGTTTCTCCTTGGGAATGGAAAGAGTTGTACCATGTGTCTAATACTTCAACTTTTTTGGGGACTACTGAGAAGACTGCTGTATGTCTTGAGTGTCTTGGAGTGCTGACAGGACCGGGCATACTTTAGCTGCTTGGGCACCAGTGAGAAAAAAGATGGCAGTTTGGACTGGCTGTCACCATAGCCCATGCCCCCAACTCAGCACAAAGCGAATGGATGAAAAAACCCAGCTCCCAAATTTTTCCTGGTGAGAAAATGAGTTGGACCACACATCCAATGCCTCAACTTCTCTGGAGGTGCACTAAAGACTAGATCCTGTTTTGCCTGTTATGGGATGCTGACAGTGCCTGTCATATTATAGCAGCCTTGGAACCAGTGAGATCAGACGTGGTGGTTTAGGCTGGCTATTACCATAACCCCCAACCCCAGCTCAGCACAGAGTGAATAGGTGAATAACTCTAGATCCCAGCTTCTCCCTTGGATGAGACAGAGTTTGACCATGTGTCCAATACCCCAACTTGCCTGGGGCCTGCCCAAAGGACTATGGTCTGCCTTGCCTGACTTAGAGTGCTGATGGGACCTGGCATATTCTAGCCACTTGGGGCCAGTGAGAACAGAGGTGGTGATTTGGGCTGGCAGTTGTCATAGCTCCTTCCCCTGGCTCTACACAGAACAAGCAGATGAAAATACCCTTTTCCCCAGCTTCCCTCTGGGGAGGGAAAGAGCTGGATCACACATCCAATGCCCCAGCTTCTCTGTGGGCTGCCAAAGAATAATTTCTTTCTTGCCTCTTATGGGGAACCGAGGCACCCAGCATACTTTGCTGCCTGGGGACCAGTGCAGACAAAGACTGTGGTTTGAACTAGCAGCTCTCATAGCCACTTTCCATGACTCAATACAGAGCAAATGGGCAAAAAATCCTGCATCCCAGATTTTTCTTGGGGAGGGAAAGAGTTGGATAGAGCATCCAAATATCCAGCTTTTCCAGAGGCTGCCTCAGAGACTAGGTTCAGTCTCATTTGTCTTGGAATGCTGACTGGACCCAGCATAATCTTGATGCGTAAGGGTGGCTAAGGGCAAAGAAAGGAGGTTGAACCAGGACACAGGTTTGAAAAGTCCCCAGAATTTCTAGCTAGGCTGATTGAAGAGGGCCTTTACATATACAAGGCCAGTCTGGGAAAGGTAACTGTTCTCTGATGCACAGATACTATCATGAAGAATCAAGGAAAATAAAGAAACAGGGATATATGTCCCACACAAAGGAATAAAGTAAATTTCCTGAAACCAACTCTAATGAATTGGAGATACAGTGTTTGCCCTCCATATCTGTGGGTGCTGCATCCATGGATTCAACCAATGACAGATCAAAAATATTTTTAAAAAATTTGTATCCCAAGGCTCAGCATCATGCAATATATGCATGTTGAAAGTAAAAAGAATTGCATCTGTATTGAACATATGCATACTTTTTGGGGTTATTATTCCCTAAATAATATAACAACTGTCTACATAGCATTTACATTGTATAGGTATTATAAGTAATCTAGAGATGATTTAAAGTACATGGGAGAATATGCATAGATTATATGCAAATATCATCCCATATTATATCAGAGACTTGAGCATTCATGGATTTTGGTATCCGTGGAAGGTCCTGGAATCAATCCCTGATGGATAATCCAGGGTTGACTGTACATAACTTACCTGAATTCTCTGACAGATAATTCAAAATAATAATCATAATGATGATTGCGTTGGTCTATTTGTGTTACCATAAAGGAATAGCTGAGACTGGGTAATTTATAAAGGAAAGAGGTTTATTTTGGCTCATGGTTTTGCAGGCTGTACAGGAAGCATGGTGCTAGTATCTGCTTCTGGTGAGAGCCTCAGGAAGTTTCCACTCATGGTGGAAGGTGACAGGGGAGCAGGCCCATATCACATAGAGGGAATGCGAGCAAGAGAGAGAGGAGGGGAAGTGCCACAGTCTTTTAAGCAACCAGATCTTGTGTGAACTGAGAGCAAGAATTCACTCATTACTGTGAGGAGTGATGAAGCCATTCGTGAGGGATCCACCTCCATGACCCAAACATCTACTACCAGGCCCCACCTCCAACGGTGGGGATTAACTTTCAGCATGAGATTTGGAGGTGACAAACATCCAAACCATATCATGATCAATGAAATCAGGAGAACTATGTGTTAACAAAGTGAAAATTTCAACATAGATAAATTTGTGTGTGTGTGTGTAGTACACACACACACATATATACACACACACATATATATAAAATGGATATATATGGATATTTATATACATGTATATGTTTAATGGATCTATATATGAAATCGATGTGTGTATATATATGAAGTGGATACACACACGTATACACATACACACATACACTCACACACACTCCCAAACAAATCTTGAAGCTGAAGAATACAGTAATTGAACTAAAAAATTCAATGGGAGGTTGAATAGCAGACTAGATCAACTATGTATATATATTGTCTATAAGAAACTCATTTTTCGCTCTGTCGCCCGCGCTGGAGTGCAGTGGTCGGATCTCAGCTCACTGCAAGCTCCGCCTCCCGGGTTTACGCCATTCTCCTGCCTCAGCCTCCCGAGTAGCTGGGACTACAGGCGCCCGCCACCTAGCCCGGCTAGTTTTTTGTATTTTTTAGTAGAGATGGGGTTTCACTGTGTTAGCCAGGATGGTCTCGATCTCCTGACCTCGTGATCCGCCCGTCTCAGCCTCCCAAAGTGCTGGGATTACAGGCTTGAGCCACCACGCCCGGCCTCATTTTAAATTTAAACATGCACATAGGCTAAAATTGAAGGGATAGAAAAATATATTCGATGTAAATGGTAACCAAAAGGGAGTACAGTGCCTATACTTATATAAGACAAAATAGACTTTTAGTCATAAACTGTTATAAGAGACAAAGAATGTTATATAATAATAAGAGTCAATTCACCAAGAAGATATGAGAATTATAAATATATATGCACCCAACATGAGAGCACTTAAATATTTAAAGCGAACATTGACAGAATTGAAGAGAGAAGTAGATGACACTCCTATAGTAGTGGTACTCTTCAGTATCTCAATCTCAATAATCAATAGAACATCCAGACAGAAATCAATAAGGAAACAGCTGACTTGAAAAATACTATAGACCAAATGAACCTCACACACGTGTATCAATTATTTAACCCAACAGCAGAGGAATATACATTTTTCTCAAATGTACCAAACATTCTCCAGGAGAGATAATATGTTTAGTCACAAAACAAGTCTTAACAAATTTAGGAATATTAAAATCATACCAAGTATCTTTTCTGATCACAGTGGAATGGAAACTAGAAATAAACAGTAGACGGAAAATTGGAAAATTCACAAATATGTGATATTAAACAACATACTCCTGAATAGCTAATGAATCAAAGAAGAAATCATAAGGGAAATTAGAAAATATCTTGAGACAAATGGAAATGAAAACACAACATACCAAACCTATAAGATGCAGCAAAAGTGATCCCAAGAGAAAAGTTGATAGTGATAAATGTCTATATTAAAAAAGAAAGAGATCTCAAGTAACCTAACTTTATACCTCAAAGAATTAGAAAAAGAACAAACTGAGCCCAAAGGTAGAAAGGGAGGAAATAAAGATTAGAGCAGAAGTAAGTGTAATAGAGAATAGAAAACAATGGAAAAGACCAATAAAACTAATAGTGATTTAAAAAAAAAAAATCAACAAAATCAACAAACCTTTAGCAAGATTAACCAAGAAAGCGGAAAGGACTCAAATAAATAAAATTATAAATGATAGAGGAGACATTACAACTGACACCACAGAAATACAAAGAATCATAAGAGACTACTATAAATAATTAAATGCAAACAAATGGAAAAACCTAGAAGAAATGGGCATATTCTTAGATATATCAGTCTACCAAGACTCACTCATGAAGGATTAGAAAATCTGGACAGACCAATAATGAGTAAAGACATGGAATCAGTAATCAAAAACCTCCCAACAAAAAGCCTAGTGCTAGATGTCTTCACTGGTGAATTCTTCCAAACATTTAAAGAAGAACTAATACCAGTCCTTCTCAAACTCTTCCAAAAACATTGAAGATGAGGAAACACTTCCAAGTCCATTTATGAGGCTAGCATTACCCTGATACCAGAGCCATACAAAGGTACTACAAGAAAATAAAACTACTGGCCAATATTCTGGATAAACATAGATGCAAAAATCCTTAACAAAGTACTAGCAAACTGAATGAAAGAGCACATTAATAGGATAATACACCATGATTAGATGGGATTTTTGCCTGGGATGTAAGGATGATTCAGCCTACAAAAATCAGTTAATGCAATATACCCCATAAACAGAATGAAGAATAAAAATCTCATAATTATCTCAATAGATGCAGAAAAAACCATTTGACAAATTTCAACACCCTTTTATGATCAAAACTCAATAAACTAGGAAAAGAAGGACATTACCTCAACATAATGGCCATATATGAAAAGCCCACATTTAACATTATATTTAATGGTGAAAAACTGAAATTTTTTTCTCTAGGATTGGGAACAGAGCATAATGCCAACTCTCATCACTTCTGTTCAGAATTATATTGGAAGTCCTAGCCAGAGCAAATAGGCAAGAAATAGAAAAGTCAACCAAATCAGAAAGGAAGAAGTAAAAATTATTTCTGTTGGCAGATGACATTATCTTACATGTAGAAAATTATAAGGATTCCACCAAAAAAAAAAAAAAAAAAAACTTTTGGAACTAATAAGTGGATTGAGTAAAGTTTTAGGATTCAAAATCAATATATAAAAGTCAGTTTTGTTTCTATACACTAACAATGAACTATCCAAAAAGGTATTAAGAAAACAATCCTACTTATGATAGTATCAAAAAGAATAAAATACATAGTTACAAACTTGACTAAGGAGGTGAAAAACTTGTACACAGAAAATGACAAAACATTGATGACACAAATTTGACACACATAAATGGAGAGACAGCTCGTGTTTATGGATTGGAAGACTGAATATTATTTTTTTAACCTTATTCTGTATTTTAAGTTCCAGGGTACATGTGCAGATTGTGCAGGCTTGTTATACAGGTAAACGTGTGCCATGGTGGTTTGCCATACCTATCAACCTATCACCTATGTATTAAGCCCAGCATGCATTAGCTATGTTGCCTAATGCTCTCCCTCCCCCACCCCACCCCCGACAGGCCCCAGTGTATGTTGTTCTCCTCCCTGTGTCCATGTGTTCTTATTGTTCAACTCCCACCTATAAGTGAGAACATGTGGTGCTTTGTTTTCTGTTCCTGTGTTAGTTTGCTGAGGATAATGGCTTCCAGCTCCATCCATGTCCCTGGAAAGGACATGATCTGGTTCCTTTTTATGGCTGCATAGTATTCCATTGTGTATCTATACCACATTTTCTCTGTCCAGTCTATCATTGATGGGCATTTTGGTTGATTCCATGTCTTTACTATTGTGAATAGTGCTGCAGTGAACATACATGTGCATGCATCTTTGTAACAGAATGATTAATATTTCTTTGGGTATATACCCAGTAATGGGATTGCTGGGGCAAATGTTATTTCTGGTCCTAGATCTTTGAGGAATTGCCACATTGTCTTCAACAATGGTTAAACTAATTTACATTCCCACCAACAGTGTAAAAGCATTCCTATTGCTCTGCAACCTTGCCAGCATCTGTTGTTTCTTGACATTTTTTTTTTTTTTTTTTTTTTGGAGATGGAGCCTGGCTCTGTCACCAGGCTGGAGTGCAGTGGCGCAATCTCAGCTCACTACAACCTCCACCTCCCAGGTTCAAGCGATTCTCCAGCCTCAACCTCCCAAGTAGCTGGGACTACAGGCATGCACCACCACGCCCAGTTAATTTTCTTTTTTTTTTTTTTTTTTTTTTTTTGTATTTTTAGTAGAGACAGGGTTTAACCATGTTGGCCAGGATGATCTCTATCTCTTGATCTCATGATCCACCCACCTCGGCCTCCCAAAGTGCTGGGATTACAGGCATGAGCCACCACGTCCAGCTGACTTTTTTATAATTTTCATTCTGACTGGCATGAGATGTCTCATTATGGTTTTGATTTGCATTTCTTTAATGATCAGTGATGTTGATCTTTTTTTCATATGTTTGTCAGCTGCACGAATGTCTTCTTTTGAGAAGTATCTGTTCATGTCTCTTGCCCACTTTTTAATGGGGCAGGTTTTTTTTTGTTTTTTGTTTTCTTGTAAATTTGTTTAAGTTCCTTGTTGATTCTGGCTATTAGACCTTTGTCAGATAGATAGATTGGAAAATTTTTCTCCCATTCTGTAGGTTGCCTGTTTGCTCTGATGATAGTTTCTTTTGCTGTGCAAAAGCTCTTTAGTTTAATTAGATCCCATTTGTCAATTTTTGCTTTTGTTGCAAATTATTTTTGGCAATTTCGTCATGAAATCTTTGCCGGCATGTATGTCCTGAATAGTATTGTGTAGATTTTTGGTAGATTTCGTATTATTAAAATATCCATACTACCCAATGCAGTCTCTGCATTTAATTCTATCTCTATCAAAATTCCAGTGGAATTTTTTATTTGCAGAAATAGACAAAACAATTCTGAAATCTATATGTAACCACAAAGGACCCTAAATAACCAAAACAATCTTTTGAAAAAAACAAAAAACAAAAAAAACAAAGTTGGAGGACATACACTTCCTGAATTCAAAATATATTATTACAAAGCTACTGTAATTAAATCAGTATGGTACTGGCATACAGACAGACATATACCAATGGAACAGAATTGAGAGCTCAGAAATAAACCCAGTTGACCCATTTATGGTCAATCTATCTTCAACAACTGTGCCAAGAATAGGCAATGAGAGAAAGATAGTCTCTTCAATAAATAGTGTTGGGAAAACTGGATATTCCCATGCAAAACAGTGAAATTGGACCCTTTTCTTACACATGGACAAAAACTAATGCAAAGTAGGGTAAAGATTTAAACATAAGACTTAAAACTGCATAACCACTAGGAGAAAACATAGGAGGAGACCTTCATTACATTGGCATTAGCAATGGTTTCTTGGATATGACACCAAAAGCACAGACAACAAAGCATAAAGTAAGTGAGACTACATCAAATGAAAAGGCTTCTGCACAGCAAAGGAAACAACAGACTGAAAAGACAGCCTATGGAATGGAAGAAAATATTGCAAACTATCTGATGAGGTTAATATCTAAAATATATAAGGAACTTCTATAACTCAATAGCAAAAGAAAAAAGTGATTTAAAAATGGGCAAAGAACTTGAATAGGCATTTCTAAAAGAAGACGTACAGATGGCCAACAGATATATGAAAAGATGCTTAACAACTTTACTCATAAGAGAAATGCATGTCAAACTACAATGAGATAGAAATCACCTCATATCTGTTAGGATGGCCATTATAAAACAAATGAGCAAAAGATTAACAAATTCTGGCAAGAATGTGTAGAAATTGGAACCCTTGTACTCAGCTGGTGGGAATGTGAAATAGTTGCAGCCACTATGAAAGATATGACATTTCCTCAAAAAATTAAAAATACACCTGGCACAGTGGCTCATGCCGATAATCCCAGCAGTTTGGGAGGCTGAGGCAGGTGGATCACCTGAGGTCAAGAGTTTGAGAACAGCCTGGCCAACATGATGAAACCCCGTCTCTACTAAAAGTACAAAAATTAGCCAGGTGTGGTGGTGGGTGCCTGTAATCCCAGATACTCAGGAGGCTGAGGCAGGAGAGTCGCTTGAACCCGGGAGACAGAGGTTGCAGTGAGCTGAGATAGCACCTCTGCACTCCAGCCTGGGTGACAAGAGCGAGACTCCATCTCAAAAAAAAAAAAAAAGTTAAAAATAAAAATACCATATTATCTAGCAATCCCACTTCTGCATACCTATACAAAAGAGTTGAGGACAGGATATTGAAGAGATATTTTCACTCCCACGTTTGTTGCAGGATTATTCACAACAACAGATGTGGAAACACCCTAAATGTCCATTGATGGGTAGATGAATTGACAAAGAATATGTAGTAAATATGTACAATGAAATATTATTCAGCCTTACAAAATAAGGAAATCTTGAAATATGCAGCAACATGGATGAAACTGGAGGACATTATACTAAGTGAAATAAACCAGTCACAGAAAGATGAATACTGTATTATTCCACATATACAAATTATCTAAAATAACCAAACCAATGGAATCAGAAAATAGAATGGTGGTTGCCAAAGTCTAGTGGGCCTGGGGTAGTAAATGGGGATTTGCTATCCAATGGGTATAAAATTTCAGTTACAAGATGAATAAGTTCTAGGCATCTGCTGTTCAACATTGTACCTGTAGTTAACAATACTGAATTATATACTTGATTTTTTAAAATGGTAAATGTCATGCTAAATGTTCTTACTACAATAAAAAAGAATTATCTTTTATCTCAATAGCCAAAGTATTTTACAAGTATTTTAATTTTTGCCCTTTTTAGATCATAGGTAGTAATATCTCACTGCAGTTTTAATTCACATTTTACTAATAAATAACAGTGTTGAGCATCATATCATGTATTTTTTGCCATCAGTATATCTTCTTTGCAGAAGTGTATGTTCAAATATTTTGTCCATTTAAAAAAATTGGTTGTTTACTAATTATTGAGTTTTGAGAGTTCTTCATATTCTAGATCCAAGTCATTTGTCAGATATGTGAATTGCAAATAATTTCTTCCAGTTTGGCTTGTCTTTTCATTCTGTGAATGTCCTTCAAGCAGCAGAAGTTCTTAATTTTGATGAAGTCTAGTTTATCAGTTTTTTTCTTTTGTGGATAATGCTTTTGGTGTTATTACGTTCTTAATGCACAGAAAACCTTTTTAAAAAGCGTTTAGACATCTCTCTCTAAATTGCTCTGGATAACAGTGCTGAAAAACCTTGCTTTACACTTTCCTCAGATCTCCTCAATGCCTAGATATGCAGACTCTTTTTGTTTCACTGCCCCTATCCCACTTTCCCTCTCCTTGCTATGGACAAATTATCCCAATTTTATTTGTTCAAATAAGTATAGTTTTTTTTTCATGTTACCATATGAGAAGCTGCTACTCTCATAGTGGTTGTCTGTGTAACCCTCTTTAGCACTAGATGAGATGATACATGAAAACACTGAGTACTAAGTAAATACTAGATGTGACTATTATCATTGCAATTTTATGCTGATTTTTAGCTAAATACTTTTCTTAGCATCACTCACAACTGTGAAGAAAATTGAGTATTGGTACTGTATAGCTATAACTGTAGTGAGCATGTAACAAATGTAAACACATAAGAGAGGAGAGAGAAAAAAAGTATTTTTGTATTATATTCTTTAATATTTTATTTAAACTGGAAAATCATCTCTTTTCCATAGATATAATAACCTGAAATATGAGATACCACCTAAACAAATAAGCACATCCAAAATCTATACAGTAATTTAAGAACTGCGAGGTCTAGCTCTCATGATTTGATTCCAGTATTGCACTGCAAGCCAAAACATCCTAATATGTTACCTTACGGACTTTGAACCAACCTGAATCTCAGAAGTCCTTGAAATATTTAAGGCCATTATCATGGGGAAATTGGGTTGAGTTTGCTCTTCATTTTCTAGGTTCTTAAGATAGAAACTTAGGTCACTTACTTGAGATATCTTTTTCCTTTTCTAATAGGCCATTTAAAACTATAAATTTCCCTCTAAGTATTGCTTAACTGAAAATGGGTAAATTTATTGCTGATTATTTTTACTTCAGAAGATGTAGTAACAGTTTGTAATCTTGGTTTGGCAGAGAGTATCCAGATGTTTGTTCTGTTTGGATACTGGGGTTGAGTATTTACTGCCCTGCCAAAGCTATAATCTTTAGGGGCATATACACTGTTGCTGGGAATTCTGTTTTGTCACAAACATTTGTCCTCTAGAGAAAGTTTTACAAAACAATTTTCCCAGCTGCCTGCCTATACTTACTCACTTTCTGCCTTGTGCTTATGGATTTCCGTGACTTCTCATTTTACTTGTTCAGTTGTTTTCCATGCTTCCTAAAAGCTGAAGAGAGGTGAAGAAGTGAGGGAAATAGTATTCCAAACGATGAAAGAAACTGGAAGTTAGAAGGGTTGGATTTTGTTCCCAACATCATTGCTCATCAGGGTCAGACATGTATTTTGTATAAAATGGGTGATGTGATTTCAGAGGTATCAAGAAATCATTTTTCATACTTCCTTCCTCCCACCCACATTTGTCTGATTAATGCCTACTCACTCTTCAAGCCTTGGTTTAGATATTTCTTCTTCTAGAATTCTCTGAGTGTTTGTACTTGATTAGACCTCCTCTCTCATAACACTCTGTCTTAACCCTATCATAGGATTTATTACAATTTAGTGTACTGTTTGCCTGTTTATCTGTTGTCCATGTT
This sequence comes from Rhinopithecus roxellana, assembly GCF_007565055.1. Classification (NCBI taxonomy): domain Eukaryota; kingdom Metazoa; phylum Chordata; class Mammalia; order Primates; family Cercopithecidae; genus Rhinopithecus; species Rhinopithecus roxellana. The sequence goes on from NC_044559.1 coordinate 74,313,024, forward strand.
CTCTGAGGACAGGGCCCATGAATTTGGTTCAACTCATATCAAATACCTGGGAATGTGGGGGGTTCATGTTGAATAAAAGTAATTGATTTTTAAAATTTAGCAGTTATAGCTGTATTCCTTTGTATTTTTTTTTTTTTTTACTAATCAATATAAATTTGTTTTTCACATCCTTTCCAGAAAGTAGGCTTTGTTGGGAGGGAGATGGGTATCTTGGAAAGCAGCACCAAAGGCAAATTGGGTGCAGAAGGAAAATGGGCACACCAAAGGCAGATTGCACTGACCTAATAGTTTTGGATACTGTTACTTCATTTGCCTCTGAGCTTAACACAGTTTTTCATGATTCATATTTTTTGATAACATCATAACATGTTTATATTGTCTTCACTGAAAATGGAAAGAATGTCACAAAATTGAGCTGGTGGTCTTGTACTGAGAGAAATATGTTCAAATTTTAAATTATCTGACAAACTGAGAAAATGGGAAGATATAAAAAAAGGAAATTTAAGTTTGGTGTAATTATTTTAGAAGACAAGTAGGTCAGGGAAAGCTTCATGTTCTAGGAATAATATTAATGTCTGTAATAAGCTTTAAACATGAGAATAATAGTGGAAGAGGAAAAAATTTACAGGAATTTGTTTCTGATTATATTGTTTCTAAATAGTGTTATAGTTCTGTATTTTAAATCTAGAATTACCACATTTCCTTATGCCAAGCATAGGAAGCTTGAAACAACTTTTAAAACAATTTTCTTGACTCTAAAATAATTTTAAGTAAGAAATTCTGACAAGAAATAGTAACACTTCATACTGTGTATCACCTTAATTTTTTTTTTTTGACTGATAAGGTGTATTTTAGAATAATAGTATACTTTTTTTTTTTAACAATTGGCAAAACTTTTTTTTTAATGTTAAGAAGGAAGTTCATGTTAGTTGGGGAAAATTATGGGATATATATAAAATTATCTTTTTTCCCCATAATTGGGAATGAGAGAGTGCATATAACTATAGTAAGGTCATGGTGGTGGTGAGGAGGGCAGAGAGGGCAGAGGGGAGGGAGAAATGGGCATCGAAAGCAACTGCACCAAGTCTTTTATCAGTTTGCTTCCAAAATCCCTATCAAGAGGTTTCTGCTTCAACTGGCCAGTAACTTACACTGCTTATGACTTAGAATCCTAACCAATATTACATTATAGGATAGTGTTTTATCTTATAAGAGGATTAAACTATGCATAGTGTTCTGTATCTTGCTTTCTTTATTTGATGATTACTCCCTCACACAAATCTTACTTCTTTTTAGATTTCAGATTGGCTAGGAGGTACATGGCAGTTTATATATTTAAATAAAATATATAAAGTACAAGTTCCTCCTACTCCAACTCTTGTTATCTAATCCTGTTTCCCTGGAATAGATATCATTAGCAGCTGTAAAAACTTCTGGACCTTTTTCTGTTTCATTTTTTTTTTTTTTTGAGATGAAGTCTCGCTCTGTCACCAGGCTGGAGTGCAGTGGCATGATCTCGGCTCACTGCAACCTCCAACTCCCTGGTTCAAGCACTTATCCTGCCTCAGCTTCCTGAGTAGCTGGGATTACAGGCACGTGCCACCACGCCCAGAAAATTTTTGTATTTTTAGTAGAGACAGGGTTTCACCATGTTGGCCAGGATGATCTTAATCTCCTGACCTCAGGTGATCCACATGCCTGGGCCTCCCAGAGTGCTGGGATTACAGTCGTGAGCCACCACGCCCGGCCTTCCAGACCTTTTTATATGCACATATAAACATATTTATATATTTATATTTCTATGCACATATAAGCACATTTATATAAACATATATAACAAATGCATAAATATAAAATACCTGAATATAGGCATACATTTATTTACCATTTAGTTATTTTAATCTACATCCTTGTATGTGTATTTTTATGAACTTGTGATAGTATTTCTGATTGACAATTTACTAGAAGTAGAATTGATAGAGTAAAGGTTATTCACATTTTAAATAGTACAGGGAAATTGCCCACCTAAATGGTTTACTCTCTTTTCAACTGCAAATGTGAGTATCCTTTTTCTCCACACTCTTGCCAACATGGGTATTACCGATCTTTTTAATTCTTGCCAAGCTGAAAAGTGGTATCTTCCTGTTTGCAATTTCCTTATCCCTAATGAGATGGAGCCTCTGGCATTTCTTCTGCAAATTGCCTATGTATACCCTTGCTGTTTTTTTTTTTTGTTTTGTTTTCTATGTGTGTGTTGTTTGTGTTTTTCATATTGATTTGGGAGCATTTTTGGATAATTGGGGTGCTAACATTTTGTTAAATATTTGTCATAAATATTTTCTTTAGTCTTACGTTTATCTTTTTTGACTTTTCTTCCAAAGAATTTATTTTTATTTTGTCAAATCTTCAAGATTTTCACATATATTCTCATATAACTCCTAAAACAAACTTATGAAGGTAAGAATTACTATCATCATCATATAGATGCACTAACTGAGGTTCATACGGCTTCAGTGACTTGCTCGAGGAGGAAGGGCTCACATCTAGGCTCACATTAGAAATGCACACCGTGACGAGGGAAACTAGAAAATAGGTGAATGGGAGCCACAGAACAAAGAAGGCTTTAGTACCCTCCTTGTTTTATTTCAGACTAACTGCTCCTCAGGGACCAGCCATTGGTCAACAGTGTTTAAGGAGGGTGTGCCTAAAGCAGGACTAATAGTTTAGTTTTGCAATGGTTTCTGGGTGGTTCTGGTGATATGAGGTGTTTGTAACTTCTTTGGCTTACATTTGACACCCATTTCCCTTCCTCACCTCTCCTCTGCCAATGTTGTTTTATGGCTCTTGGCTCACATCTTAGATATTAACTTTGCTTACTTCATGATTTCTGGCTCTGATCATTGGCTGTGCCTATGGACAGATTACTGGCTGAAATCTCAGTGGTTCTCTTGATTACAGATCTAAGGTTTTGACTCCGATTGAAGGTAATGGTGCTAATACTGGTCTCTTAGGCCTTGTATCAGTAGATAACAGAGAGATGGCAAATAGAGAAAAATGCAACAGAAAAAAATGCTCTCAAAATATTTAATGAGAAGATTTGGCTACTGGATACCAAATGTCTGTGAGTAAGAAGAATGGCTGGAGGAATGTTGGAAGAATGGTACGTTTCATCATTTCATTCTTCTATCTAACTGAGAACTAGTTGTGGGCAGTTTACTCTCCTAGCATGGATTAAATCATATAAATTCTTCTTAAACATTCTGTCACCTGGAGGTGGACAGGAGCAGGGACACTAGGAGAAACTGGCATGCACCTCCTAGCCAATCTGAAATCTAGAAAGCAAGGTAAGACTTGTGTGAGGGAGTTATCATCAAATAAAGAAATCAAGATACAGAACACTGTGCATAGTTTAATCTCATTGTAAAATAGAACACTGCCCTAGGATGTAATATTGGTTAGGATTCTAACTCATCAACAATATGAGTTATTGACCAGTTGAAGCAGAACCTCTTGATAGGGATTTTGGAAGCAAATTGATAAAAGACTTGGGGCAGTTGCTTTGCATGCCCATTTCTCCCTCCTCTATGCCCTCTCTGCTCTCCTCACCACTACCATGACCTTACTATAGTCATGTGCAGTCACTGTCCCATTCTCATCCATGGAGCAAAAAACAAAATTCTCTCCCCAATACTTCTCAGTAGATGGAAATTCCTACCTTATGAATTTATTTTTATTAACAAAAGTACTTTATGTACAATATCTCGTTTAATCCTCACAACAAGTGTATTTGCAGATAGAGAACATGAGAAACAGAGAGTAAGTAATTTGCCGAAGCTCAAACAGCTGGTAACTGGCAGAGCAAAGTGCTGCATAGTCTATGCTCCTAACCATCTTAACTACTATGCTGTATTGCCCAACTTAGGTAAAAATATGGGAGTGGGTGAATGTGTTCTTTAACAATAGCCAACATTTATTGAGTTTTTATTATATTCCAGGACATCTACTACATACTTTACAGGTAAAATGTTACTTAAAGCCATGAAATCGATAATGGCAGTGCTGGAATTTAAGCACAGATTTGTCTTATGCTAGAAACTGTATTAACTATCCTGCTATACTGATAAAAAAAAAATGAAAACAAACCTCAGCTACATTTAGTCTTCTAAGTAAACCTAAAATTATAAATTCAGATATTGAAAGGCAACTTTTGGAAAATTTTGAGAGAGTAACAGAAATGAAGACACATCACTTGAGGACTTCGTGTAGGGGAGGTGCATTACAATGGATGCATACTGGGTCATCTGGGACACGGGACACTAGAGTTGGAGTCTTAGATCTGGTGCACCACATCTTCCTTTCAACATCTGGATTTCTTTTCTGCAGAGCTCTATGCAGAACTATAGTCCTCTGTAAACCACCACCCTAGTCCACAGTTTTCTTTGGATTCCTCGATTAATTATCATGTGTACCTGTCAGCATATAATCAATTACCTTGAATTCTTTTTTTTTTTTTTGAGATGGAGTCTGGCTCTGTCACCCAGGCTGGAGTACAGTGCCATCTCTGCTCACTGCAACCTCTGCCTTCCGGGTTCCCACCATTCTCCTGCCTCTGTCTCCCCAGTAGCTGGGACTACAGGCACCCGCCACCACGCCCGGCTAATATTTTGTATTTTTAGTAGAGATGGAGTTTCACCTTGTTAGCCAGGATGGTCTTGATCTCCTGACTTTGTGATCCGCCCGCCTCGGCCTTCCAAAGTGCTGGGATTACAGGCGTGAGCCACTGCGCCCGGCGTTGAATTTTTTATTGTTGTCTCCCTCACCCATTTTTCTGTAAAATTTGAAACACTATGAGCTTAAACTTTTAAATTAAAAAAATTTAAATTTTTATTAACCATCCTGACTCTCTTACCCCCAACAACTGCCATTCCCAGCCTCTGATAACCGTCATTCTTCTCTCTATCTCCATGAATTCAGTTGTTTTAATTTTTAGTTCCCAGAAATAAGTGAGAACATGCAAACTTCATTTTTCTGTTCCTGGTTTGTTTCACCTAATGACCTCCAGTTCCATTTGTGTTTTTGCAAATGACAGGATCTCATTCTTTTTATGGCTAAATAGTACTCTATTGTATATATGTACCACATTTTCTTTATCCATTAGTCTGTTGATGGACACTTAGATCGCTCACCTGATTTTTTGTTTGTTTGTTTGTTTTTTATGAGACGGAGTTTCGCTCTTGTCGCCCAGGCTGGAGCACAATGGCCTGATCTCAGCTTACCGCAACCTCTGCTTCCCTGGTTCAAGTGATTCTCCTGCCTCAGCTTTCTGAGTAGCTGGGATTACAGGCATGTACCACCACGCCTGACTAATTTTGTATTTTTAGTAGAGACAGGGTTTCTCCATGTTGGTCAAGCTGGTCCCGACCTCCTGACTTCAGGTGGTCCTCCCGCCTCTGCCTCCCAAAGTGCTGGGATTACAGGTATGAGCCACCGTGCCCGGCCTGATTTTGTTTTTTATGAAGGTTTTTTTTGGGTAGATAGTTGTTAAATTTAGTGTTCTTGTGGGGAGGACAATCAGTGAAAGATTCTATTTGGCCATCTTGCTCTGCCTCTTCTAAGCTTAAATTGTTTAATACATAGTTGATATTACACATAAAAATATGTCCCCAAATATATGCCTCAAGGACATTCTTTTATGCCCATATTATCCTTTTCTTATGTCTTTTGTTATTTATTTCCCATGTTTTACTATATTTTTAATAATTGTCCTCTTTTTCTTTTTTAATAATTATTCTTTTATATCCATAGGTTATTTTTGTGTATGTGGGGGGAGATGTTGTATTATATTATTGCTTTTTATAGCATATTTCTAATTACAATTTCTGTAGGTTTTTATTTTTATTACATCAATATAGCATTTTATATTGTTATAAATTTTCATATATGTTGAATTATGTGAAGTATTTGCAGTTATTATATTACTCTTTCATATGTCTTTTATACTTCTACAACTAGACCGTACATTTTTTAAGAGTAAGACCATATTTATTAGCTCTATCAGCTTTTGTCTTGGTATCTTTATCTATGTGTAGTCCCTTCAGTGAAAACTGTGAAAGTATTAGCAAACACTTAACAGTTATAAATTTTGTGCTGCTCTTGTGTATTTTTTTGTGCCTCTTTTTCTCTTTTAAAATGACATGCATTTGTTGTTCCTGGAAAATAAATCTATTAAGATAGATATGCTGATTTACTTGGGTGGACATATTAATATTTTTATTTAAAAAAGGAGAGAGAAAAGAAAGGTACGGGTACCTGTATTAGCCTTTATTATTACCAAAATAAAACACTAGTAAATACTTGAAAATGCTCATGATCACCATGAGACTACTTTTTCTTTATGCCAATGAGAATGAAATAAAGTATATAAAAAGAATGGGCGAGTAGAGAATTTTTGAAAATTTAAAAGTAGTGAAGAAATTTATTTCAGATATATATTTATTGAGACCTCCAGACATCTGCTGATCCTGAGAGTGAAAAATTCACAGTTCTTTGCAGTAGAATTGAACACTTAAAAAATCTACTCTGGTTAAGACACCATGTGAGACTCTTACTGCAACCATTGTTCAATTCTAAAGCTGAAACTTGTATAATGGTCTTTACTGGTATGTTACAAGGATTGGTAAACTATGGCCCATGGGCCAAATCTGGCCTGCTTCCTGTTTTAGTATGGTCTGCAAACTAAGAATGGTTTTAACATTTTTAAATGATTGAAAAAAATCAAAGGAAGGATAATATTTCATGACATGTGAAAAGTATATGAAATCCAAATTTCAGTATTCATAAATTGGAACACAGCCATGCTCATTCATTTACATATTGTCTATGGTTGCTTTTATGCTACAATAGCAGAGTTGAGTAGTTGTAACAGAGCCCATATGGCTCACAAAGCCTAAAACAATTACTATCTCCCCCTCAAAAAGGTGGGCAGCAGACTAAGGCAGAATTTCTTTCCTGTTACCTTTTATTTCTTCCCTTGCCCCCCATTTCCAAGTAAGCTCTATTCTTCTTTCTCTTTCACACATCCCCACCCAACTCCACCTTCAAATTCATAAACACATATATGTTTGTGAAAAAAGCAAAAATCAAAGTCTTTCATTATTATGAGAATTACTGGTTGCTCTTAGTTTTTAAAATTACAGTTTCTTTTATTGCTTAAAATATAGAGTTTGGATCATCTTGGAAAGAACTGAGGATCTCAGTATGTAGGCTCTCCGTTTGGCAATACCTGAACGAAGTGCTAAGGCTAGTCAAGAGGAGTGAAACTGAAAATGAAGCTTTGTTGGCTTGTACTGGGAAATTTGGATCAGATCCAACAGTTTGAGTGCCATTTTTGAATACCATGCTGGGAATCCTGTTTTGCTCCTTGGTACAGAAAATGTTTAGGGGTGAGACTCCAAACATTCGTCTTTGTGAGGAAATGACAACACAAAACTAGAGGCTCAGTTTGGAGGAGGAGCTGAAACTGATTCAAACAAGATTTCATTAACTAATTTGGGGAACATTTGAAGCTGTTTTGAGCTATATAATTCCCCTCTTTTCTCATCTCTACTGGCACTCTGAGAATCAGATCACCTGGGGAAAGCAGATTTAAAAAATTCCAGATGGTGTATGTGATGCTCCAGCTGTGGAGAATCTCTCCCAGTCAGGCAATCTGCCTTTCTGCCGGAACCCTCTAAAACTGTGCTGCCCATTTGTCATGCTTCTCCAATTGCAGCCTTCTGGATAGCTTCTCTTTGCCTTCTCTGACTCTTCCTTTCCAGTTTTTATCATTCCCCTCCATGAGCTAATGTAGTAACATCCCTTCATTGGCTATAAATCCATAAAAGAACCCAATATAAAATATGGTTTTGTGAAGGAATATTGGAAGACATCTGTTTTTTTTTAACCCATAAGATTCAGAGTTCACTTGTCTTGTAAGACGATGTGACTGTTTGTGCTTGTGTGAAAAGAAAAGAAACAGGAAGAGGGGAGGGAAAGGATAGCATGAGAGTGAGCAAGAAAGAATTCATGCATTTATTTTTGCAGCCAGCTGAACAAAATAAGTTCATCACCATGTCAGCTTGATTAGAATCCTGGGTTAATGTTGCGAATGGTCAGTCTTCCTGACTTCAATGACCTTGATGGGGCTACTGAGGAAGCGACTGCTTTTGGATTGGACCTGGTTGTTGTCTTGTTGATAAGCTGAGTGTGGAGTTATCCTCAACTTACGGTGGTAAGGTCTGAAAGCTTATAGGCAAGTTTTCATCTCCAGAGGGGTCAGGTGGGTTTTTCTTGGAAGTTGAGCATTGTTGGGGGGTGGTTAAGGGAAGAAGCAGATGACAGATCAAATCTCATGCTGTTGCCTATCTTCCTTGTGTGTATATTCACAATATAAATTTCCTAATCTGTAGAGTATTAAATGGGAGGATTTTAGAATCTTTCATTTTAGCTATGTTATGGTCTATAATTTGGTTCAGGTAAGGCACATGGGTCACTTGCTTTTATTTTATTTAGTACTTGGTACTTACTGAAATCTAGATAAAAATTACATAAATTGGTAGGAACTGAAAGTTTTTCCCATACTATAACTTTTAAAAAGTAAAGTAAAATTTATATGTGGTAAAATGCAAACATCTTACATGTACAATTTGATTAGTTTTGATAAAATTGTACACTTATGTAACCACCACCTCAGTCAAGATCTAGAACATTTCCATCACCCAGAAAGTCCTCTTATTATTTCTTTCCAGCAAATCCTCACCTCCCAAAGGCAACCTGTCACTATAGATTATTTCACCTGTTCATATACTTCATGTATACTCTTTTGTTTCTTATTTAAGCTTAACATAACGTTCTTCATACTCATCCACTTTGTTGTATGTATCAGTAGTTCACTTAAAAAATTTCTGAGTTGTTTTCCATTGTATGAATATTCTACAATTGATATATGATTTCTCATGTTAACTTCTAACTTGTTTTCAGTTTTGTAGAGTAAAAAGTTTTGATTGTGATAAAATCCAATTTATCAAAATTTTATTTTATGGTTAATGCTCTCTGTGTCTCATTTAAGAAATTATTGTCTACTCCCAAGGGCACAAAATTTTTTCTGCTTTGTTTTCTTCTATACATGTTATAGCTTTAGCTCTTACAATGAAGTTTATGATCCATTTCACATTAGTTAATTTTTAGGGAGATTAATATTCACTTTTCCCATATGTTTATTCAATTGTTCCAGCAGCATTTGTTGAAAAGACCACCCTTCCCAGAACTTAGTTGAGGATTTGGGCTATTGGTTTGTAATCTTTTTTTCTTCTCAGATTAACAGCCTGTCAGATTTTTGCATCAGGCTTAAGCTATCTCATCAAATGAAGTGAAAGCATTCTTTTCTCCTTTATTTTCAGAAAGCATTTGTGTACTATTGATGTTAAGCCTTCCTTCAAGGTTGAATTCACCAGTGAACCCAATTGCACCTGAAGTTTTCTTTTTGGGAAATTTTTATTTTATATTTAGTTTCTCTAATATGTATGGGAATATTCAGATCTTCTGTTTTTTCATAAGTTAATTTTGTTAAGTCATAGTTTCTTTTTTTTAAAGGAATTTGTTCATTTCATTTAAGTTACCAAATGTTTTGCCATACAGTTGTTTGCAATAGTCCTGTATTGGTCTTTTAATGTCTATAGGATCTGTAGTGATGTCTGCTTTTATTCCTGATATTGTTAATTTGTGTTCTTAAAGTCTTTTTCCTTATTCTTGCTAGGTGCTTATTAGTTTTATTAATCCTTTAAAAGAAAAACTTTAGATTTTATTAATTTGTTCTATTGTTTGTTGATTTCAACTCTGATCTTTATTATTCCTGTCTTACTTACTTTGGATTTAATTTGCTCTTCCTTCTCTAGCTTGTTAAGGTGGAGATTTAGATAATTGATTTTAAATATTTTTCTTGTCTCTAATATAGGCACTTAAAGCTGTAAGTTCCCTTCTTCAAACACTGTTCTGGCTGCACCCCACATGTTTTGATATGTTATGTTATTATTATTCAGTTAGAAATACATTCTAATTTTTCTCCTGATTTCTTCCCTGACCCATGGGTTATTTAGAAATATGTTATTTAATTTGTACCTACTAGGAGATTATCTAGATATCTCAGTATTATTGATTTTCAACTTAACTTTGTGGTAAGATAATATACTTGTGAGTTTCAGTCTTTGGATTTTAAGGTTTACAGTGGGTGTTTTTCATCAAAATTGGGAAATTTTTGGACATTATTTTTTCCAATATTTTATTAGCTCCAGTTTCCTTTAGGACTCAATTATATTAGATCATTTTATATTGTTCCAAGTATCCATGAAGTTTTTATATTTTTCAATAAATTATTCCCTGTCTTCTTCAAATCATATTATTTTTATTGACTTGTTCTCAAGTTCACTTCTCTTTCTTCTACTACCTGCTTTTAAGCCCATCTAGTGAGTTTTTAATTCCAGTTCTAGTATTTTTATTTGGTCCCTTGTACGTGTGTGTAGTTTCCATTTCTCCACTGTTAATCTCTTAACTTACTAAAACTACATTTTCTTTCAATTCTTTACATATTTACAATAGTTGCTTGAATGTCTTTATCTGCTAAGTCCAGCATCTGGGCCATTTTCTGATTTGGTTTCTGTTGACCAGTTAAAATACTTTCTTTGGTTTATGTGTTTATTTTTGACTATCAATAACATTTTCCATATATAGCTGGTATATGTTTCTTATGTATCTGGTGAATTTTTAATTTAATACTGACATTACAGTTAAAAATACTGTAGAGTAGGCCGGGCGCAGTGGCTCACACCTGTAATCCCAGAACTTTGAGAGGCCGAGGTGGGCAGATCACAAGATCAGGAGTTTGAGACCAGCCTGGCCAATATATTGAAACCCTGTCTCTACTAAAAGATACAACAGATTAGCTGGGTGTGGTGATAGGCACCTGTAATCCCAGCTACTCAAGAGGCTGAGGCAGGAGAATCGCTTGAACCCAGGAGGCGGAGTTTGCAGTGAGCCGAGATCATGCAACTGCACTCCAGCCCGGGCAACAGTGTGAGAGTCCGTCTCAAAAAAAATAAATAAATAAATAAATAAAATAAAATAAAAATAAAAATAAATATTGTAGAGTAGTTGGATTCTGTTATCTTGCTCTGAATAGTATTGATTCTTATTTTAACAGGCAATTCAGTTGCTGGCTGGTCACCTTAAACTATTGTGGGCTTTGTTAGTACAGATCTTTGGAAGATCTGTGATCTTGAGGTGTTTCTTCAGGTCCCTTTATTTTAATAGGACTTAACTTGCAAACTCTGTCTCTCTTGTGGATCTCATCAGTACTTGGTTTCAGACCTCGTTAGTGTGGATTTAGGGGAGATCTAAACTAGAGCTTGGTTTTTACTTCTATAGTGTAGCATTTTGGTGTTTCAACTGAATGCCAGCAGTGTTATTAAAGTTATTAACAAAATCTCTCTGTTCTGATAGGGCCAGGAACTCTGCTTTTACTCTAACATTGCTTTCCCTCTCATTTCTCTGTTCCCTTCTCAACTCTGGAATATCTGCTATCTGATAAACCTAGCACTATCTAGCCCTGAATTAAGTTAGGAATCACATGCAATTTTCCATGTAAACTCCTGGGTCTCCCTTCTCTTCATAGCCACCTGTTCTCTGATGTCTTGCCTCATAGATTACAGTGACTTTCACCAGACTGAACTCTAATTTCTGCTGCCTCAGGTCAGTGGGATCACTTTGATCTGCTAAGACTGCAACTCTTGACTGGGCACAGTCGCTCATGCCTATAATCCTAGCACTTTGGGAGGCTGACGAGGGTGGATTGTCTGAGCTTAGGAGTTGGAGACCAGCCTGGGCAACATGGTGAAACCCCATCTCTACTGAAAAAAAAAAAAAAAATTAGCTGGGCGTGGCACCGTGCACCTGTAGTACCAGCTACTCAGGAGGCTGAGTCAGGAGTATTGCTTGAACCTGGGAGGTGCATATTGCGGTGAACTGATATTGTGTGACTGCACTCCAGCCTGATGACAGAGCAAGACTCTGTCTCCAAAAAAAAAAAAAAAAAAAAAAAAGACTGCAACTCTCTGTACTTCATTCAGGAAATTGTGTCCAGTATGAGCTAGATGCTCACATCATTAGTTTCCTTTCTTTCAAGGGTTGTAATAATGTCCTATCTATTGCCCACTCCCTGAAAATGGTTTCTACAAATAGTTTGTTCAAGTTTGTAGTTGCTTATGCCAGGAGGGCTGGTGTAGCACCAACATGATTGGAAGTGGGATTCTAGGTCTGTCGTTTTGTTGTTTCCTTTGTCCTGTCTATTTTGTTTCTCTTCTAGTTTTTAAATTCCTGCTTTATTTTGGGCTAATCAAATTTTAAATGTTTTATTTTAATTCTTCTAATGTCTTTTTAGCTATAACATTTTGTAATTTTTTTAGTGGTTGCACTAGGGATTATAATATGGGTATTTAATTTATCACAATCTACTTAGAGTTAATATTATACTACTTCCATAAAATGGAAAAATTTTGCAACGTATAATTTTATTTAACTTCCCACCCATCTCTTTTGATACTGTTGTCATATATTTTACATTTGCATATATTATAATCCCCACAATATTACAATTTTTTCATTAAACTACCAATTTTTATTGTAGTAAAAATACATTATACAATTTATGATCATAACCATTTTTAAGTGTACAGTTTAGTAGTATTAAGTATATACAGGCAGTTTGGTTTTTCAAGAAATTAATAAAAGATGGAAAATATCATCTGTTAAAATTATCTATATATTTATCATTTCCAGTCCCCTTTATTTCTCTTTATATGTTTGAATTTCCATCTGGTATTATTTCTCTTCACCAGATAACTTCTTTGGCGTGAAGTGTGTGTTTTTTCAAGATAAATCCTCTCTGCATTTGTTCATATGAAGATGTCTTTATTCCACCTTCATTTTTGAAGGATATCTTACCAAGCTATAGAATTCTAAGTTGATAGTTTTTGCTTTTTTTTTTTAAATGTCTTATTTTCCTCTTGGCCTTTTCTTCTTTACCATGAGGAGTCAGTTTTCATTTGCATCATTCCTCCTTTATATGTGATGTGTCATTTTGTTCTGGCTGCTCTCAAGATTTTCTTACAACCTTTGGTTTGGCTATTTTACTACGTGCTACGTGTGGTTCTCTTTATGTTTTTCCTGATTTGGTTTATTGAGCTTCTTGGATCTAAAAGTCAATGTTTTTAAATCAAATTTGGGAAGTTTTCATCCATTTTTTTTTCATAATTTCCCCCCACAATTTCATACTCTTCTCTTTTTGAGAGTCTAATTACACATATGGCCAACTATTTGATATTGTTCTACAAACCCTGAAACTCTATTCATTTTGTCCTGTCTTGTTTTCTCTGTGGTCTTTAAGGTTATTCTATTGTTCTGTTTTCAAGTTTGTGACCTTTGCTTGGGATGGTTTCAGTCTTCTGTTAATCTCATCTATTTAATTTTTTATTTCACATGTACTTTTCATTTCTAGAGTTTCTACTTGGTTATTTTTATAATCTTTTTTTTGCTTAGATTTTCCATCTTTTCATTCATCATGATCATTCTTTCTTATAGTCCTTGATTATATTTATAATATCATCTTTAAAGTTCTTGTCTGCTATTTGTAACATCTGTATCAGTTTGGGGTTTCTTTCTATTGACTGCTTTTTCTTTTAATTATGGGTCACATTTTTATTACCCTGTAGAGTAATTTTTATTGTAACTGGAAATTATATCTGATATACCCTGGAGAATCTAGATTTTGCTCTTGTTCCCTGAAGAGTGATTTTTTTTTTTTTAATTTTGAGCGGACAGTGTGGTTATTGGCTGATCACCTTAAACTAGTGTAGGCTTTGTTTAACACTTTTCTAGAGCAGGTCTGTTTTCGTTTTTCTTTTAGTCTTAGTGTGAACCTATAGTCCTAAGACATAGTCTTTACTCCTATGGCATTACTACTTTCTGCAGATACACTAAAGAGTCACAGATGTTTATCAAACCTCTTTAACTTGACAGGATTCAAACTTAAAATACAGTCTCCCTGAATTAGGTACAGCTGAAACCTCTGTTCAGACTTTTCAGCTTTCCAACTGTTGCTTTACCAGACTTTTTGGAATCTCACAGTTTGGAAGTTAGTTTATACTTAGATTTTATACTTAGATTACAGCTGTATGCTTACAATTTATGCTTAGTTTTGGTAACTCCCTCTTCTATGGCTTTTTCTTCTCATAGATTTCCTATCTCAATCACTAGCTTCTTTGCCTGCCCTGAACTCTGCGTCCTGGGGATTTCTGTACCATTTGGCACAGACTGATGAATGCCCTGAATAGAGTATTGAGTAAATTATTATTTATAAGTCTTCTTTCTTTTTTTGTTTATGTGCTAAATCAATGCTGCATGGGAAAAATGGAGAATATTTTACAGGGATATTTTGGAAATATTGTAGGTTCTGTTCCAGACCATTGCAGTAAAGCAAATATTGCAATAAAGTGAATATTACAATAAAGCAAATCACTTGAATTTTTACTTTCCTGTTGCATATGAAGTTTTGAAAGTTATGGTTACACTGTACTGTAGTCTATTAAGTATGCAATACCATTATGTCTAAAAACACAATGTATATACCTTAATTAAAAATACTTTAGGCTGGGCATGGTAGCTCATGCCTGTAATCCCAGCACTTTGGGAGGCCAAGGTGGGCTGATTGCCTCAGCCCAGGAGTTCGAGACCAGCCTAGATAACATGGCAAAACCCTGTCTCTACAAAAAATAGAAAAATTATCCAGGCTTGGTCCATGGTCCCAGTTACTTGGGAGGCTGAGATGGGAGGATTGTTTGAGCACAGGGAGGTTGAGGCTGCAGTGAGCCATGATTGTGCCACTGTACTCCAGCCTGGGTGACAGAGTGAGATTCTGTCTCAAAAGAAAACGAAACCTTTAATATGGAATGAATCTAAGTGTCCATCAACAGATGAATGGATAAATAAAATATGGTATACCTATATGCAATGGAATACTACTCAGCCAGAAAAAAGTAATGAAACCTTGTCATTTGCAGGAATGTGGATGGAACTGGAGGTCATTATGTTAAGTGAAATAAACCAAGCACAGAAAGACAAATATTGCATGTTCTCACTCATGTAAGAACTAAACATGTTGGTTTTATATAGGTAGAGAGTTATATCACCAGGTTTGGTAACAGAATTCCCCCAAAGAGTAGGTACATTACCCTTCATGTTTGGTTGTAATAGAATAAAAATAGATACTTTTCTTGGTGAACTTCCCAGGTAAGTTGCCTTGTAAAACCTCACATATCTTATGAAATAGCATTTATGTGTATTCCTTCTTAATTGTACTGTTCATGGAAAAGGATTTCTGGTGTGTTTGCCCAGCATATTTTATTTTTTATTATTTCTAGTTATAGTATTTCCCCTGGCATTCCACCTTTTCTTTGAGAACTCTTTATGTGGTTTATCTGGATAAGTTCTTCATAGTTGTGCTCCTTGCCTATCTCCTTAATCTACATTTTTTTTTTTAACCTCAGGTGTGGAAATGTGGCCCAAACTTACTTTAGTGATTGATTCAGGCATAGGCCAGGATATCAGTAAGACCAAATAGAATTATCCTCAGTACATTTCTGTTTCACTTAGACAATGAGCTACTAAGGCAAGAGCCATGTCTGTTTGGATCATCACTGAATCCCCTGCACCTAGCACACATCTGGACCAATGTGAATAAATATCAAGAAGAATGAGTGGTCCTTGGCAGAATTATGTGGTTATAGTGACTTAAACTTTCCAAGACTGGATGCTTCTTTTCCTAGCTAGATGGTTCTTTTTCATATTTCTATAAGAAATATGGGTCAGAAATTGGCAAAGCTTTTCATCAGATGGACCTCAACAATATATCACCGGGGGCATGAATGATAGAGAAGAAAATCCTAGGGAAAGTAGGTTTACAGCTAAAACCTTATTTCCCCAGAGCAGCACAATTGTGAGACATACATATATATATATAATATAAATATATATGTATATAAATATATGTATATACATAAATATATTTATTTTTTATTTTTATTTATTTATTTTTTTTGAGATGGAGTCTTGCTCTGTCACCCAGGCTGGAGTGCAGTGGCACCATCTCAGCTCACTGCAAGTTCCACCTCCCGGGTTCATGCCATTCTCCTGCCTCAGCCTCCTGAGTAGCTGGGACTACAGGCACCTGCCACCATGCCCAGCTAATTTTTTTTGTATTTTTAGTAGAGACGGGGTTTCACCAGTGATATATATTTTTTTCACTGAATTGTTCACTTTGTGTTTTTTATTGGATATTAAAAAATGATAACTGTATATATTTACGGGGTACAAAGTGATGGTATGATTTTTTTCCATGCACACACACACACACGATTGAATCAAGCTAATTAACATATCCAAACCTCAGATATTTATTATTTATTCCTGCTGTGTAACTTAAACATTGTACACTTTGACTAACATCTCTTTATTATCCCCACTCTGCAGCCTTTGGTATCTACCACTCTGCTCTCTGCTTCCCTGAGTTCAATTGTTTTAGATTTCATGTGGAATTTGTCTTTCCATGCCTGGCTTACTTCATTTATACTAATGACCTCCAGGTTCACCCATGGTGTCCCAAATGATGTAATTTCCTTCTTTTAAATGGCTAATTGTTTCTATTGCGTATACATACCACATTTTCTTGGTGTCCATTGGTTGATGGACACTTAGGCTGATAGACACTTAGGTTGATTCCATAACTTATTGCAGTGATTCCATGTTTATTGCAATGTTATTGTGAATATGAGAGAGCAGTTATCTCTTTGATGTACATAATTCAAATCCTTTGTATATATACCCAGAAATAGGATTGTTGGATCATATGGTAGTTCTATCTTCAGTTTTTAGAGGAATAGCCATACTGTTTTCCATAATGGCTGTATCAATTTTTATCCCCACCAGTAGTGTACAAAGGCTCCCTTTTCTCCATATTTTTACCAACACTTGTTGTCTTTTCAAGTTTTGGGTTTTTTTTTTTTTTTTTTTTTTTTTTGAGACAGAGTCTCACTCTTTCATCTAGGCTTGAGTCCAGTGGTACAGTCATACCCCACTACAGCCTCAAACTCCTGGGCTGAAGTGATCCTCTCACCTCATCCTCCCAAGTAACTGGAATTACACATGCATGTCACCATGCATGACTAATTTAAAAACTTTTTTTTGTAGAGATGAGGTGTCACTATGTTACTCAGGCTGGTCTTAAATTTCTGGCCTCAAGCAATCTTCCTGACTTGGCCTCCCAAAGTTCTGGAATTACAGACATGAGCCACTGTGCCCAGCCTATATTTCCTTAATGACTAGTGATGTTCTGTATATTTTCATGTACTTATTAGCCATTTATATATACTGAAATGGCTGTTTAGTTCCTCTGCCCATTTTTAGTTGGATTGTTCATTTTTATTATTAAGTTGTCAGAGTTCATTATATATTCTAGGTAGAAG
Organism: Rhinopithecus roxellana; assembly: GCF_007565055.1. Taxonomy (NCBI): domain Eukaryota; kingdom Metazoa; phylum Chordata; class Mammalia; order Primates; family Cercopithecidae; genus Rhinopithecus; species Rhinopithecus roxellana. The sequence continues at coordinate 74,330,630 of NC_044559.1, forward strand.
TCCTTTAGTCTAGTAGTCTGCAGTGTTTATTTTTCCCATGTTTATGTCCCTGTGTGCTGAATGTTTAGCTCCCGCTTATAAGTGAAAATATATGGTTCTTGGTTTTCTGTTCCTGTGTTAGTTCGCTTAGGATTATGGCCTGCAGCTCCATCCATGTTGCTGCAAATAACAGGATTTGATTCTTTTTTATAGCTGCATCATATGCCATGGTATATATGTACCATATTTTCTTTATCGAGTCCACCATTGGTGGATACCTAGGTTGATTCCAGGTCTGTGCTATTCTGAATAGCATAGTGATGAACACAGAAGTGCATGTGTCTTTTTTGTATAATGATCTATTTTCCTTTGGGTATATACCTAGTAATGGGATTGCGGGGTTGAATGGTAGCTCTGTTTTAAATTATTTGAGAAACCTCCAAACTGCTTGCCACAGTGGCTGAACTAACTTACATTCCCAAAAAGCAGTGTATAAGCATTCCCTTTTCTCTACAGCCTCACCAATATATCTTGTATTTTTGTCTTTCTAAAAATAGCCATTCTGACTGCTTTGAGATGGTATCTCAATGTGGTTTTGATTTGCATTTCTCTAGTGATTGGTGACAATGAGCATGTTTTCATATGTTTCTTGGCCACTTGTATGTCTTCTTTTCTGTTAATGTCCTTTGCCCCTTGTTGAGTGGGATTGTTTTTGCTTGTTTATTTTTTATTTTTCTTCAATTTGAGAGCAGGTACTATTTATTAACTGACCAGCTTAGAAAAATAAAATGGGTGGTCTTTTTCTTCATTCCACCTTGTGGAGAAGATACTTTGAAGGGCCGGAGGAAGTTATTTGCTTCTTTGAAGCGTACTCCAACAGTATAGATCTCATGAATCAGATCCTCCATGCAGATGATGCCATATTTATCAAGCAATCAAAGTGTTATCTGTTAAAGCAATTTGCTTCTTATTGATTTTGCCATAACCACGCTTGTAGATTAGTTCATTTATTGACTTCACATTTGGGTACACCCATGCAATATATGGTTCTACAGTCCACAGCATATTAATTGGAACCTTGTTGAGCTTCACAAAGATTTCATTGAAGACTTGATGAAGGCGAAGAAACTGAAACATCTTTCAGACCTTTGGGCTAACACCATCAATATCTCTGATCCTGATGACAAACACCAATTTGGGTTCTGAAGGTACATTAAAGTTGCCAGCTTTTCTTGCCATCCTCACCATTCAAATTTCAGTTCTGTACATTTGCCTATATTCCTTGTGATAGTGCTTTGCTTTTTCGTAGAAAGCTTCCTTCTTGCCTTTTGAAGCATCCTTTGGGCAAACTTCTTTCTCAGGTGCTTGATCTTCAGCTCTGTGAAATTCCTTCACTTTTTCCTAAGGGTGTCTGGCACAGCAGGAACCTTCTTCTTCTTCTCTTCTACACCATCCATGGTTCCAGACAGAAAAGAGCTGCTTGTTGATTTAAGTCCCTTATAGATTCTGGCTATTAGACCTTGGCATATGCAAAGTTTGTGAATATTTTCTCCTACCGTGTAGGTTGTCTCTTTATTAATAGTTTCTTTAGCTGTGCAGAAGCTCTTTTGTTTAATTAGGTCCCACTTATCAATTTTTGTTTTTGTTGCAATTGCTTTTGGGGACTTAGCCAAAAATTCTTTGCCCAGACCAATGTTGAGAAGTGCATTTCCTAGGTTTTCTTCTAGGATTTTTATAAATTGAGGTTTTTCATTTAAAAATTTAATCCATCTTAGGTTAATTTTTGTATATGGTGAGAAGTAAGGGTCTAGTTTTATTCTTCTGCATATGGATATCCAGTTATCCCAGCACCATTTATTGAATAGGAGTTCCTTTTCCCATTGCTTGTTTTTGTCGGCCTTGTTAAAGATCAGATGGTTGTAAATGTGTGGCTTTATTTTTGAGTTTTCTACTCTGTTTCATGGGTCTGTGTGTCTGTTTTTTGCACCAGTTGCATGCTGTTTTGGTTACAGTAGCCCTGTAATATCATTTGAAGTTGGCTAGCATGCTGTCTCCACATTTGTTCTTTGTGCTTAGGATTGCTTTGGCTATTTGGGCTCATTTTTGTTGTTATTTCATATGAATTTTAGAATATCTTTTTCTAATTTTGTGAAGAATGATGTTGGTAGTTTGATAGGTATAGCACTGAATTTATAGATTCCTTTGGGCAGTGTGTCCATTTTAATGATATTGATTCTTTCCATCCAGAGCATGGAATGTTTTTTCATTTATTTGATTTATTTCAGCAGTGTTTTGTAGTTATCCTTGTGGAGATCTTTCACCCCCTTAGTTAGTTGTATTCCTAGGTATTTCATTTCTTTTTTTTTCTTTTTCTTTCTTTTTTTTTTTTTTTTGAGACGGAGTCTCGCTTTGTCACCCAAGCTGGAGAGCAGTGGCGCGATCTGGGTTCACGGCACGCTCCGCCTCCCGGGTTTACGCCATTCTCCTGCCTCAGCCTCCCGAGTAGCTGGGACTACAGGCGCCCGTCACCTCGCCTGGCTAGTTTTTTTGTATTTTTTAGTAGAGACGGGGTTTCACCGTGTTAGCCAGGATGGTCTCGATCTCCTGACCTTGTGATCCACCCGTCTCAGCCTCCCAAAGTGCTGGGATTATAGGCTTGAGCCACCGTGCCCGGCCTGGTATTTCATTTCATTTATGGCTATTATAAATGGGATTATGTTCTCAATTTCACCCTCAGCCTGAACATTATTGGTGTGTGGAAATGTGACCGATTTGTGTACATTGATTTTGTATTCTGAAACCTTATTAAAGTCATTGATCAGTTCTAGTAGCCTTTCGGGGAGTCTTTAGGGTTTTCTAGGTATAGAATCATATTGGCAGCAAAGAGAGAGAGTTTAATGACTTCTTTTCCTATTTGTGTTTTATTTCTTTTTTCTTGCCTGATTGCACTGGCTAGCACTTCCAGTACTATGTTGAATAAGAGTAGTGAGAGTGGGCATCATTGTCTTATTCCAGTTATCAAGGGGAATGCTTCCAGTTTTTGCCTTTTCAGTATAATGTTGGCTGAAGGTTTGTTATATGGCTCTTATTATTTTGAGGTATGTTCCTTCAGTGCTTAGTTTGTTGAGGGTTTTTATCATAAAGACATTTTGGATTTAATCAAAAGCTTTTTCTGTATTTATTGAAGTAATCATATGGTTTTTGCTTTTAGTTCTGTTTCTGTGGTGAATCACATTTATTGATTTGCATATGTTGAACCAGCCTTGCATCCAAGGAATTAAAGCTTACTTGATTCTGGTGTATTAACTTTTTAATGTGCTGCTGGATTCAGTTTGTTAGTATGTCATTGAGGATTTTTGTGTCATCAGGGATATTGGCCTAAACTTTTATTTTTTCACTGTGTTCCTGTAAGGCTTTGGTATTAGGCTAATGCTGGCTTCCTAAGATAAGTTAGGGAGGAGCCTCTCCTCTTCAATTGTTTGGAAAAGTTTCAGTAGGATTGGTACCAGTTCTTCTTTGTACATCTGATAGAATTCATCAGTGAATCCATCTGTTCCAGGGCTATTTTTGGTTGGTAGGTTTTTTAAATCACTGATTTAATTTCAGAGTTTGATGTTGGTCCATTCAGGGTTTCAATCTCTTCCTGAGTCAATCTGGACAGATTGTGTGATTCCAGAAATTTATTCATGTTCTCTAGATTTTCTAATTTGTGTGTATAGAGTTGTTCATAATATTCTCTGAGGATATTTTGTATTTCTTTGGGATCAGTTGTAATGTCATTGCTGTCTTTTCTTATTGTACTTACTTGGATCTTCTCTTTTTTTCATTGTTAATCTAGTTAGCCATATGTTAATCTTGTTTTTTTTTTTGGAGAATGAATTCTTGTTTTCATTGATTTTGTCATATGGATTTTTGCATCTCAATTTCATTTTATTCTTCTCTAATTATTGTTAGAGTGGAACTGCTAGCTTTAGGGTTGGTTTGTTCTTTCTTCTAGTTCTTTTACGTTCAATGTTAGATTGTTACTTTGAGATCTTTCTAACTTTTTGAAGGCATTTCCTCTTATCCTGTCTTAGCTGCATTCCAGAGATTTTGGCATGTTGTGTTCCTAATTTCATTAATTTCAATGAATTTTTTGATCTCTGCCTTAATTTCAGTGCTTACACAGGAATTATTTAGGAGCAAATTGTTAAATTTCCATGTATTTGTGTAGTTTTGAGATATCTTTGATTTTTATTTTTATTGCACTGTGGTCCAAGAATATGGTTGGTATTATTTCAATTTTTTTGAATTTATTGAAGTTTGGTTTATGACTGTGCATGTGGTTCATCTTAGAGTATGTTCTGTGTGCATGTGGGAAGAATGTATATTCTATCATTGTTGGGTAGAGTGTTCTGTAGATGTCTGTTAGGTCTAATTGGTTAAGTGTTGAGTTTAAGTTCATAGTTTCTTTGTAAGTTTTCTGCCTTGACCGACTAATGCTGTCAGTGAGGTGTTGAAGTCTCCCACTATTGTTCTGTGGTTGTCTTAAGTCTTTTTGTAGGCCAAGAATAACTTGTTTTATGAATCTGGGCGCCCCAATGTAGGTGTGTATATATTTTAGGATAGTTAAGTCTTCTTGTGTGCTTGTACTCTTTATCATTATGTAATGCCCTTCTTTATACTGGTTTAAAACTTATTTTATCTGATATAAGAATAGCAACTCCTGCTATTTTTCTTTGTTTGTTTTTTGTTTGCATGGTGAATCTTTCTCCATCTTTTTACTTTGAGCCTGTGGGTATTGTTACATGTGAGATGGGTCTTTTGAAGACAGCAAATGGTTGGGTCTTGTGTTCTTATTCAACTTGCCACTCTATGCCTTTTAAGTGGGATGTTCAGTTCATTTACATTCAGGGTTACTTTTGAAATGTGAGATTTTGATTCTGTCATTATGTTGTTAGCTGGTTGTTTTGTCAACTTGATTGTGTGATTGCTTTGTAGTGCTTGTGGCATATGTGCTTAAGTGTGTTTATGTGGTAGCAGGCATTGTTCTTTTGATTCCATGTTTAGCATGCCCTTAAGGACCTCTCGTAAGGCTGTTCTAACTGAAATGACTTCTCTCAGTGTTTGCTTGTCTGAGAAGGATTGTATTTCTATTTCATGTTTCAAGCTTAGTTTGGCAGGATATGAAATCTTACTTGGAATTTCTTTTCTTCAGGAACACTAAACAGAGGTCCCCTGATTTCTTCTGGCTTTTAAGGTTTCTGCTGAGAAGTCTCCTGTTAGCCTGATGGGGTTTCCTCTGTAAATGACTCTTCTCTCTAGATGCCTTTAAGATTTTTTATTTTGTAGTGAATCTGATGACTGTGTACCTTGGGGATAGTCATATTGTATGGTATCTAGCCAGGGTCCTTTGTATTTCTTGGATTTGCATACCAATCTCTCGAGGAAGATTAGGGAAAATTTCATGGACTGTATTCTCAAATATATTTTCCAAGTTGTTTATCTCTCTTCTTCTCTCTCAGGAATGCCAGTGAATCATAGATTTGGTCTCTTTACAGGATCTCTTATTTCTTGGAGTTTTTTTTTTATTTTTAAAAATTCTTTCTTCTTTATTTTTGTCTGACTGGGTTGATTTGAAGAGCCAGTCTTTGATCTGTGATTCTTTCCTCAGTTTGGTCTATTGTACTATTAATGCTTCTGATTGTATTACGAAATTCTTGTAGTGAATTTTTCAGCTCTAGAAGTTCAGTTTGGTTCTTTATTAAAATGACTATTGTATCTTTCAGCTCTTGGATTATTTTACTGTATTCCTTGGATTGGGTTTCAACATTCTCCTGAATCTTGATGAGCTTCCTTGCCATCCATATGCTGAATTATATGTTTGTCATTTCATTCACTTCCAAATGTTTTTTTTTTTCTGAGATGGAGTCTTGCTCTGTTACCCAGGCTGGAGTGCAGTGGTGTGATCTTGGCTCACTACAAGCTCCATCTCCTGGGTTCACACCATTCTCCTGCCTTAGCCTCCTGAGTAGCTGGCACAACAAGCGCCCACCACCATGCCTGGCTAATTTTTTGTATTTTTAGTAGAGATGGGGTTTCATCATGTTAGCCAGGATGGTCTTGATCTCCTGACCTCGTGATCCACCCACCTTGGCCTCCCAAAGTGGTGGCATTACAGGCGTGAGCCACAGTGCCTGGCCTCCAACTGTTTAAGAACCATTGTTGGGGAGCTAGTGAACTCATTTGGAGGGAGGGGGACACTGGCTTTTTGAACTGCCAGAGTTCTTACGCTGATTTTTTCTTATCTCAGAGGGTCAGTGTCCCTTTAACTGTGGTGTAAGTTGAGTATAGTCAGTTGACTTCGTTTCTGGATTTTTTTAGTGGGCCAAGGCTCTGTGTGGGGTCTATTTGTGGCTGAATTCTTGTCCTTAGTTTCACAGGGATGTGTATTAGCAAAATATTTTTGGTGTTGTTGTTTGGGCTGTGATTCAGTAGATGGCGCTTAAGAGTAATGACCACTGTATAGACTTAGTCTTGTGGCTCCTTTGTAGTTTCTGACATTTGCAGCCCTGCTCTCTGTTGCCATGTGGAGAGAGGTAACCTCCTCACCAGGTCCACTCCTAAGCCTCTGGAGAGTCCCCTCTGATCACTGGGACTGCACTCGCATTTCTTTTGTTGTATTCACTGAGGTGAGGGGCCACGGGGCTCTCCCTGGAAGAGGCAATGGCAAAGAGATAAACCACACCTTTCTCGGTGGGCCCTTCAGACGGAGGCATGCATTGCTCCCGCAGCAGTCCAGAAGCCAGCGAGACTCACCCCTCTTTGTGCTCTGAGAGTGTGCACTGCTCTCCCGCTCCAGTGCTGGTCATAGATCTTGGCTCAGCACTCCTAAGCTTTGCACTGCAGCCCTGTGGTGAACTCGGGCTTTTTGTTCCCCCCTCATTTTGGGGGCAGCAGGAGTGAGAACCATAGTGGTTGGTATGGCAGAGGGGCTGTCTGGGAACTCCACCCCAGAGAAATGCAGAGCTGCTTCTGCCAGTTGGGATAATCAGCTGTGGGCCCAAGCCAGGGACGTCTTGTCTGGCCAAGAGTGGGACAGGGGTCAGGAGATTACACGGAACACAGTCTGGCCTCTTCTCCATAGGATGGCTGTAGGGGTGTGCTGTCGGTGCAGGAAAGTAGTCAGGCTCTTGGTTCCCTCCCTAGCCTGCTGGGAGGAAGGGCAGGGACCAGGGCAGAAGCAATAGGAGAGGGCCTGCCAGTTGTCTCTAGGGACTTCCACTCCAGAGAAACACTGAACTGAAGTGATCAGGTGGGAGTGTGGTGGCTATGACTTGAGTTTTTATACCCAAAATTAAAAACTGTACATGTGAAGGTTATGTGTACAAATATGTGTGTATGTAATATGTGTGAGGAGCAGTGAACCATGTGGAAAACTGTCTGGCTCTCTTTTCATATGGCAGCTGCAGCATGTTGGAGGCCTGACTGTTCTCAGGCTCTTAGCTCCCTCCCCAGCCTTAGGGTAGCAGGGACAGGGACTATGGAGGCAATCACAACGGGCCTGTCAGTTATCTCTGTGAGCTCCATCCCAGAGAACTGCAGGGCCAGAGTGCTTAGGTGTCAGTGGGATGACTAAGCTAGGGGACCAGGCCAGTTGGCTGTTCTTGGCCAGGTGCCGCAGAGGTGAGGCCTGCAGTCCCTGCACTCCTCAGCACTGTGGATGTGGCCCCTACCCTAAGGGCACATGAGAGTGCCTGGCCTCCGTTGTTAGAGAGGCTAGGGAAGCTGGTGCTGGGGTGTTCAGGAGTCCAAGGCCTGTGGGACTCAACATGGGTTTGAGTGGGTAGTTCTGTTCAGACTCCAGGCAGCTCTCTGCCTTAGTTTGGAGTCCCAGAGGGATTGGGGGTTGGGAGGATCGCCCATACCCAGAATTGCAAAGATCCATGGCAGAAGTATGGGTCCCCAGGGGCTCTCACTCACTCGCCCTTCCCTAGAGGTAGGGAGCCTCCCCTGGTTCTGCTGCCAATCCTGGGTGGGCAGCTGTTCTGCCTCGCTCCTCTCTGCTCTTTGTGGGTTGCTGTTGCATCCTTTATGAATCTCAATGTGGTCTCCTGATGATCCACTTGAAGAGCCTATTTACTCACCACTCTGTTCTCTGTGAGAGCAGTGTGCACTAGTTCCTTCTAGTCAGCCATCTTGGAACTTCTTTTATTTTATTTTATTTTTATTTTTTTTATTATACTTTAAGTTCTAGGGTACATGTGCATAACGTGCAGGTTTGTTACATATGTATACTTGTGCCATGTTGGTGTGCTGCACCCATCAACTCGTCAGCACCCCTCAATTCATCATTTATATCAGGTATAACTCCCAATGCAATTCCTCCCCCCTCCCGCCTCCCCATGATAGGCCCCGGTGTGTGATGTTCCCCTTCCCGAGTCCAAGTGATCTCATTGTTCAGTTCCCACCTGTGAGTGAGAACATGCGGTGTTTGGTTTTCTGTTCTTGTGATAGTTTGCTAAGAATGATGGTTTCCAGCTGCATCCATGTCCCTACAAAGGACACAAACTCATCCTTTTTTATGGCTGCATAATATTCCATGGTGTATATGTGCCACATTTTCTTAATCCAGTCTGTCACAGATGGATATTTGGGTTGATTCCAAGTCTTTGCTATTGTGAATAGTGCCGCAATAAACATACGTGTGCATGTGTCTTTATAGCAGCATGATTTGTAATCCTTTGGGTGTATACCCAGTAGTGGGATGGCTGGGTCATATGGTACATCTAGTTCTAGATCCTTGAGGAATCGCCATACTGTTTTCCATAATGGTTGAACTAGTTTACAATCCCACCAACAGTGTAAAAGTGTTCCTATTTCTCCACATCCTCTCCAGCACCTGTTGTTGCCTGACTTTTTAATGATTGCCATTCTAACTGGTGTGAGATGGTATCTCATTGTGGTTTTGATTTGCATTTCTCTGATGGCCAGTGATGATGAGCATTTTTTCATGTGTCTGTTGGCTGTATGAATGTCTTCTTTTGAGAAATGTCTGTTCATATGCTTTGCCCACTTTTTGATGGGGTTGTTTTTTTCTTGTAAATTTGTTTGAGTTCTTTGTAGATTCTGGATATTAGCCCTTTGTCAGATGAGTAGATTGCAAAAATTTTCTCCCATTCCGTAGGTTGCCTGTTCACTCTGATGATAGTTTCTTTTGCTGTGCAGAAGCTCTTTAGTTTAATCATATCCCATTTGTCAATTTTTGCTTTTGCTGCCGTTGCTTTTGGTGTTTTAGACATGAAGTCCTTGCCCATGCCTATGTCCTGAATGGTACTACCTAGGTTTTCTTCTAGGGTTTTTATGGTATTAGGTCTAACATTTAAGTCTCTAATCCATCTTGAATTAATTTTCATATAAGGAGTAAGGAAAGGATCCAGTTTCAGCTTTCTACTTATGGCTAGCCAATTTTCCCAGCACCATTTATTAAATAGGGAATCCTTTCCCCATTTCTTGTTTCTCTCAGGTTTGTCAAAGATCAGATGGCTGTAGATGTGTGGTATTATTTCTGAGGACTCTGTTCTATTCCATTGGTCTATATCTCTGTTTTGGTACCAGTACCATGCTGTTTTGGTTACTGTGGCCTTGTAGTACAGTTTGAAGTCAGGTAGCGTGATGCCTCCAGCTTTGTTCTTTTGACTTAGAATTGTCTTGGCAATGCGGGCTCTTTTTTGGTTCCATATGAACTTGAAAGCCGTTTTTTCCAGTTCTGTGAAGAAACTCATTGGTAGCTTGATGGGGATGGCATTGAATCTATAAATAACCTTGGGCAGTATGGCCATTTTCATGATATTGATTCTTCCTATCCATGAGCATGGTATGTTCTTCCATTTGTTAGTGTCCTCTTTTATTTCACTGAGCAATGGTTTGTAGTTCTCCTTGAAGAGGTCCTTTACATCCCTTGTAAGTTGGATTCCTAGGTATTTTATTCTCTTTGAAGCAATTGTGAATGGAAGTTCATTCATGATTTGGCTCTCTGTTTGTCTGTTACTGGTGTATAAGAATGCTAGTGATTTTTGCACATTAATTTTGTATCCTGAGACTTTGCTGAAGTTGCTTATCAGCTTAAGGAGATTTTGGGCTGAGACAATGGGGTTTTCTAAATATACAATCATGTCATCTGCAAACAGGGACAATTTGACTTCTTCTTTTCCTAAGTGAATACCCTTGATTTCTTTCTCTTGCCTGATTGCCCTAGCCAGAACTTCCAACACTATGTTGAATAGGAGTGGTGAGAGAGGGCATCCCTGTCTTGTGCCAGTTTTCAAAGGGAATTTTTCCAGTTTTTGCCCATTCAGTATGATATTAGCTGTGGGTTTGTCATAAATAGCTCTTATTATTTTGAGGTACGTTCCATCAATACCGAATTTATTGAGCGTTTTTAGCATGAAGGGCTATTGAATTTTGTCAAAAGCCTTTTCTGCATCTATTGAGATAATCATGTGGTTCTTGTCTTTGGTTCTGTTTATATGCTGGATTACGTTTATTGATTTGCGAATGTTGAACCAGCCTTGCATCCCAGGGATGAAGCCCACTTGATCATGGTGGATAAGCTTTTTGATGTACTGCTGAATCCGGTTTGCCAGTATTTTATTGAGGATTTTTGCATCGATGTTCATCAGGGATATTGGTCTAAAATTTTCTTTTTTTGTTGTGTCTCTGCCAGGCTTTGGTATCAGGATGATGTTGGCCTCATAAAATGAGTCTTGGAACTTCTTTTGGGAATTAGTACATGAAAAAGGTTGTGACATTTCAGATCAATGTGCTGAATATTTGACTATGCGATTTTTTTGTTTTGTTTTGTTTTTGAGACCGAGTCAGGCTGGAGTGCAGTGGCGTGATCTCGGCTCACTGCAAGCTCCACCTCCCAGGTTCACGCCTTTCTCCTGCCTCAGCCTCCCGAGTTGCTGGGACTACAGGCACCAGCCACCACGCCTGGCTAATTTTTGTATTTTTAGTAGAGACGGGGTTTCACTGTGTTAGCCAGGATGGTCTCGATCTCTTGACTTCATGATCCACCGGACCTGGCCTCCCAAAGTGCTGGGATTGCAGGTGACAGCTACAGTGCCTGGCTTGACTATGCAATTTTAAGAATGTAAATTTAGATTTTATTTTCTACTTCATATCACATATAAATTCCAGATGAATTAATAATAGAGTTCCTTTTGTAACTATAGAGATGTTACAAGAATGTTTGGAAGATTTTTTTTTTGGTATAAATATGCAAGTCATAAAACTTAGAAATAACATAAATGAGCAGCAGATTTGATTGCATAAAACTACACTTCGGTTTTAGAAAATGATATGTAAAGTTAAAATGATACGTGAAGTTAAAAGATGAAAAATAGATTAGAAGAAAATGGATAGGAATGTAGAAGACAAAGTGTTGGTGAACATGTGTGAAAATGGACTCTGCTGGTAGGAATATAAATTGGTATACAAATTAAGAGATACACTCTTAATAATCCTAAATCTAGGACTCTATTTCATAGAAAAGTACCATGAGTATATTAATATATATTTTCTTTGTAGCATACTTTAAAATGACAAAATCTTAGAAATAATTAAATGTGCATTAATAGAGTAACGATTAGGTAAATTTGGTACATCCATTCAATTGAAATACATACAACTATTAAAAAGAATGCAGTAGAGCTATATGTGCTGATATGGAAAGATGCCTGTGATATATTTTAAAATGAGAAATGCAATTTGAAGAATTATCTGTTTAACATTACCCAACTTCTACAAAAAGAAAACTACATATGAAGGTCTATGGATACAAATATGTATGTATGTAATCAATAATCTATCTGGATAATCATAGAAAAATTATGGAATAGTGAATATTATACAGGCAACAACAGTTACATATAGTTTTAAGAGATGAAGGTAGGCATTTGTACATGAAAATCACTTTCAAAGAATAATTAGGGTGGGGTAAATATACAGCCCTGACTCTGGTTATTTTTGTTTGGCCAGGTCAGAAGTGAGACAGTTGGATTAAAGAGCTAACTTCTTTCCTTTTACTCTTAACATTAATTTTCTCTTTCTACTGCTTGATTCCAAGCCTCCCAGAGGCTATTTCCATTTTGTTTGCTCCCTTTCCTTGTGCTATCATCCCTATCTTGGACCTATAACCCATTGCAATATGATGATCTTATTGAAGATATTCTATGATTACACAGATAGATAATTATACACGTATATTTGATGACTTACTCTCTACCTGCAAAGGCCAAACAGAACATCACAGACCAGAGTGCCAGCTGCTTCAAAGATAAAATGGCAAATATATATTATAATATGATGTTATATATAATATATAATAAACACACATATGTTTATATTTAATATCCTAATAGTCTTCATTTTTAAAGGACTTTACATAATAATTTTATATGCATTATCTTAGTTGATTATTCCAGTAGTTCTGCCAGTTGGGAAAAGAAAGTATTCCTATTTTAAAAGAGGCTTGGTATGGTTGGTGTCATACTCAAGATAGATGAAATAAGTGGTAGCAAGGAGTGAAAACTTAGATCTGTGTATCTACTCAGAGTGAGAGAATGACCAACAGGACATGAGATAACTCCAGAAGTGAAAACTTAGATCTATGTATCTACTCGGAGTGAGATAATGACCAACAGGACATGAGATAACTCCAAAATTTGGGCAGAGCACTGGCTGGGAAACAGAAGCTTATGTTTGAACATTTCATTTTACCTCTTCAGAGTTCTGCTTCACACTATTGTGAAAGATTAGTCAGGGTGGCAAACTCAAAAGTCTTTAAGGATTAGACAGGATTTTAAATCAGTGGAGCACAGAGTATAAAGTTATAAAGCAGTGGAAACTAGTAAACTACAGCTGATATGCTCCCTCTGAAGAGTGATACTTAAAAAAATGTATTGTTACTGCCAATTAAAGAGATTCTGCTGGCCAGATCCAGCCATGGGCTTCTGTTCTGTTTGCAATTTCTAGGTTAGTTGATTTCTTTTCAACTCTAACATTCTCTTATTCTTTTTATAACACAGGCAAGTGATTGAATGAGGGAAGCAATTGGAAGAGAATATTAAACTTACATAATGATATTTAAAAACTTTTTATTTGGAAGCATTTTAGTGACAAAGCAATATACAGGAAGTTGCAAAGATAATACAGAGAGGTATCCTATATCTTTCACCCAGCTTCCCCCATTAGTTACATCTTGCATAGCTGTGGTATAATATCAAAACCAGGAAGTCGACATTGGTATGAAGTATGTGTATAAGTTCTATGTCGTTTTTTACATATGTATTTATATATTTGTATAGCCACCACCACAGTCAAGATACAGAAATATTCCATTGCTACAAAGATCTCTTCACATTACCTCTTTATAGTCACACCTACTTCTTTGCTTCCCCCCAATTCCTAACTCCTGGCAACAACTAATTTGTTTTCTGTCTCTCTAATTTTGTCACTTCAAGAATGTTATGTAATTGAAATCATACAGCAATTGACTTTTTGAGATTGTCTTTTGTTTGTCAGCATAATGCTCTTGATAGTCATCCAAGTCGTTATGTTTGTTAATTGTTCATTTCTTTTTATTGCCAAGTAGTATACCATGGTGTGGCTGTACCACTATTTGTTTAACCATTCACTGTTGTCAGACATTATGGTACTTTCCAGTATTTGGCTATTGCAAACAATGTATGAACAATTGTGTGCAGGTTGTTGTGAGGACATATTCTTCATTTCTCTAGGATAAATCCTTAGGAGTATGATTGCTGGGTGTTATGGTGAGTGTATATTTAGTTTCTTAAGAAACTGCCGGGAGGCTGAGGCAGGAGAATGGCGTAAACCCAGGAGGCGGAGCTTGCAGTGAGCTGAGATCCGGCCATTGCACTCCAGCCTGGGTGACAGAGCGAGACTCCGTCTCAAAAAAAAAAAAAAAAAAAAAAAAAAAAAAGAAACTGCCAAACTATTTTCCAAAGTGACTATACCATTTTCACCCTCTTACAAAATGTTTCTTTGCATTCTTGCCAGCATTTAATATGGCTACTACTTTTTATTTCAACTGTTGGAATAGGTATGTAGTGATATGGTCTTAATTTGCATTTCTCTAATGGCTAGTGATATTGAACATTTTTTCATGTGCTTATTTGTCATCTGTATCTCCTTTTAGATGAAATATCTGTTCATCTGTTTTGCCCATTTCTAAGTGGGTTATTTGTTTTTTTACTGTGAGTTTTGAGAAATTTGATTTGGTGTTATATTTTATAATGCCTTTTCCTTTACTTTTCAGGTTTTTCTTATTTTTTGAATCTAATATGCAAAGTATTGAATTAATCATTTCTCTCATGTCATAGAACATTATCATCATTGACTGATGCAAGTCTTCTCTCATTTTATTTCTTTATTCCTTTTAATCCCTGTACTTTACTCTTATTCCTTTCTCCTTCTTATAAATCACCATTCTAATATATTAATATTGTATACATATGTGTAGGTATTCTTGCAAGTTTGTTTACACTTTGCATTTAATTGATGTCCTTTGAATCATATACCATGTTTCTATGTTTTTAAGGGTAATCTATATAGCTAAATGCTTTTTTAAACTTTTAATTTCAAACTAATTTTATACTTAAAGAAGAGTTGCTAAGATAGTGCAGTTTATATATATGCGTCATCAGCTTCCCCAATATAGTCTTGTATAACTATGGTATGATTACCAGAACTAAGAAAGCGATATTGTATAATATAATTAACTGCAGATTTTATTCAGATTTCCCCAGTTTTTCTACGAATGTCCTTTTTGTGTCCCAGAATCTAATACAGGATACCACATTAAATTTAGTTGTCATATTTCCTTAGTCTCTTCTAATATGTGGTAATTCCTTGGTCTTTTCTTCTTTCATGACCTTGACAGTTTCAAAGAATACTAGCCAAGTGTTTTGTAGAACGTCCCTCAATTTGGGTTTGTCTAATGTTTTCTTATGTTTAGACTGAAGTTATGGATTTTTGGGAAGTTTACTGCAGATATGATGTGCCTTTCTCTTTACCTCATTTCAGAGGGTACATAATACCAGTATTTCTTCTTCTTAGTGATACTAATCTTACTCTTTTAGTTACTGTGGTGTTTGCCAGGTTTTTTCTCTGTTAACTTACAATTTTCCCCTTTCTTTGACTATTCATTAGAAGCAAATAACTAAGCAACTGAGTAAGTATGCTCACTCTCAAGGGGATGTGAATTAAGGTTCACTCCATAAAATGAAAAGTATGGAGATTTCTGGTCATATGTTAAAACCACCATAATTAATAAGTATCTTGGGCAGAGATTGTTTGAAGCTATGAAAATCTGTTACCTCTTTAAACTTTTACCCACTAATTTAAGCATGCTTTTGTGGACCTTGCCTGTAGCAATTATTATTGCGGTGTTCTAATGCTGATTTTCATTTATTTCATTCATTTTATCTTTATAATTTGAAATTCTTCTGTAAGGAAGAATTAGTTGTCCTTTCTCTCTCATTTATTCATTTATCCAATTTTAAAATTTGTATCACTAAGGACTTAGGGATATTTATTTTATTCTTTAGGTAATGATTCAATTCTAATATTATTTATTTTGTTTCTCAAATCGTTCCAGCTTTGGTCATTGAGAATTCCTTCAGGTTGACTCCTGTGTTTTTTAGATATGTCTCATTCTTGTTGTTTTGAGCACCACCTGTCTTTCTAGCAACACAAGATGATCCAGGCTTATCTATATTTTCCCCATCTTGATTTCCTTGGAATTAACTATTTCTCTAAAGATCCCTGATTTCTTTTATTGTAGAATCATGTTTATTTATTTTTATTTTATTTAGTTTATTTATTTTGAGACAGGGTCTCGCTCTGTCACCTAGGCTGGAGCGCAGTGGTGCATTCATAGTTCACTTCAGCCTCCAACTCCTGGGCCCAAGCAGTTCTCCCACCTCAGCCTCCCAAGTAGCTGGGACTCTGGGCACATCGTTCTATGCCTAGCTTTTTATAATTTTTTTTTTTGGTGTGGAAAAAGTGTCTTGCTTTGTTGCCCTGTCTGGTCTTGAGCTTCTGGCTTCAAGTGATCTTCTGCATTGGCCTTCCAGTGTACTGGGATTATAGGCATAGGCCACCAGACTCAGCCTAGAGAATGGTGTTTAGAGACCACTATCTGGGTGTTAAATGTGCTCATTGCTGCTGGAGTGTCACTGCATCTTGGTTCTGTCATTGGACAAAGCTAGAAAGTATATGTACAGTCATGCACTGCATAATGACATTTCTGTCAATGATAGACTACATATATGATGGTTTATGAGAAAAATTCCTGCCTGAAAAATTCCTATCATGTAATGACATTGTAGCTGTCATAACATTGTAGCACAATGCATTACTCATGTGTTTATAGTGATGCTGGTGTAAACATCATCTGTTGTGCTGCCACTTGTATAAAAGTATAGCTAGCATGTACAACAATATACAGCATATAATACTTGATAATGATAATAAATGATTATGTTACTGGTTTACCTGTTTACTGTACTATACTTCTTAGTATTTTAAGCATACTCTTTCTAGTTATTAAAGGAAAACTAAGTGTAAAACAGCCTCAGACAGGTCCTCCAGAAGGTATTCCAGAAGAAGGTATTGTTATCATAGGAGATGACAGCTCCATGCATAATACTGTCCCCGAACACCTTCCAGTGAGACAAGATGTGGAGGTAGAAGACAGTGATATTGATGATCTTGATCCTGTGTAGGCCTAGGTAATATGTGTTTGTGTGTTTGTTTTTAACAAAAAGTTTAAAAAGTTAAATTAATAGAAAAAAGTTTATAGAATAAGGATTTAACATTTTTTGTATTTTTTTGTTTGTGTTTTAAGCTAAGTGCTACTACAAAAGAGTCCAAAATTTAGAAAAATTAGAAAGTTTATAAAGTAAAATCATTAAAGTAAGCTAAGGTTAATTTTTTATTGAAGAAAGAAATACTTTAACAAATAAATTTAGTGTAGTTTAAGTGTGTAGTGCTTATAAACTCTACAGTAGTGTACAATAATGTCCTAGCTCTTCACATCCACTCATCACTCACTCACTGACACACTCAGGAAACCTATGGTTCTGCAAGCTCCATTTGTAACAAATGCTCTATAAAGGTACACCATTTATTTTTTATCTTTTATACCATATTTTTACTGTATCTTTTCTATGTTTAGATATGTTTATATATACTCATAATTACCATGTGTTAGAATTGCCTATAATTTTCAGTGCAATAACATGCTGTTCAGATTTGTAGCCTAGGAGCATAGCTTAGGTGTGTAGGAGGCTATAACATCTAGATTTGTGTAAATACACTCAACGACATTTGCACAACAACAAAATCACCCAACTATGCATTTCTCAGAACATATCCCTTTGTTAAGTGATGCATGACTGTATGTTTACTAATGTATATGTATACACACGTGTCTATTTTTATTTCTATATCTGTATATGTATTTATGTCTCTGTGTACATGTATCATGTAATACAGGTAGAATCATTTGCCACAGTTTGCATTTCATCTTCTTCTGACATTGTGGTTAATTAAAAAAATTAGAAACAATAAACTTTACTCTTGGTGGTGTACAGTTCTATGGGTTTGATGAATTTCGGGAGTTATGTATCCACCCCCACTATAGAACAGTTCTATTAGTCACTAAATTTCCTCATGGTACCTGTTGATAGTTTATCTTTCCTTCACTCCAACCCATGGCAACCACAGATCTGTTTTTCATCCTCATAGTTTGCCTTTTTCCAGAATTCATACAAATGGAATCATACAATACATAGGTATGTATATATACAGTACAACCAGACGTTTGGATCTGGTTTCTTTCATTTAACAAAATACATTTATTATTTATCTGTGTCGTTGCATAAATCATAATTTGTTCCTTTTAATTGTTGAATAATATTCTATTATATGGAAGTGCCACACTTTGTTTATTCATGCACCTATTGAATTGCATTGGGGATCATTTTCAGTTTTTGCAATCATGAATAAAGTTGCTAAACATATGCACATATAGGTTTTTGGTGAGCATGTTAAAAATTCACTTGCATTTGATTCACTCTACTTTGGAGTGCAGAGTGGTATTTTCAGGTCAAATGGTAAGTGTGTGTTTATAGGAAACTGCCACACAGTTTTCCAAACTGGCTGTACCATTTGCATTTCTATCAGGAGTGCATAAGGATTTTGGTTAGTCTTTGACCTTTATAGCACCTGCTGTTGTTGCTGTTGTTGTTGTTGTTTTTTTTTTTTTTTTTTTTAAGACAGATTCTCTCTCGGTCACCCAGGCTGGAGTGCAGTGGTGCCATCTTGGCTCACTGCAAGCTCCACTTCTGGGTTCACGCCATGATATGCCTGCCTCGGCCTCCCAAAGTGCTGGGATTACAGGTGTGAGCCACTGCATCCGGCCTGTTATTGGTTTTTTAATGCTTTTCTAATAGGTGTATAGTACTGTATCATTGTTGTTTTGATTTGCGTGTCCCTAATGACTGTTGTTGAGTGTCGTGTCATATGATTATTTGCCACCTGTATATCTTTTTTGGCAAAGTGTCTATTCATACTTTGGATTTTAACTTAGAAATCATATTTTGCCTTCTTTTAAAATAAATAATTTTTGAAGAACAATTAGAAAATACAAATAATCTCCCCCCCAAAAGGAAATAGAAAACATTTCACCACCCAGTAATAACCATATTGTTATATATCCTTCTAGAACTTTTTCTATTCATAAATATGAAACATATATATATTTAATCAAATGCACATTCTGTCTATTGTTTTCTACATACCTTTTTGAAACTTCAGTGTTGTAGTAGCTAGAAGAATATCACCCTTCCCCTCCATCCCCGATATCCATGTCCTAATTTCTGGAAATCTGTGAATATGTTAACTTACATGGCAAAGGGGAATTTAAGTTGTAGATGAAATTAAGGTTTCTGGTCAGTCGACCTTAAAATACAGAGATTATTTTGTATTGTCCAGGTAGATCCAGTGTAATCACAAGGATCCTTAAAAGTGGAGGACCTAGGCAGAAGAGCAAATGTGAGAGATTAGATGTGATATGAGAAGGACTTGACTTGTTGCTGGCTTTGCAGATGGAGGAAGTGGCTTATGAGCCAAGGAGTGTGGACAGCTTCTAGACACTGGAAAAGGAAAAGAAATAGACTCTCTCATAGAGGTTCTAGAATGGAATGCAGCCTTCCCAATACCTTGATTTTAGCCCATTGAAATCCATTTAATACTTTTAACTTCCATTTGTATAAGACCAATTTGTGTTGTTTAAGCCATGAAGTTTGTGGTAATTTGTTATAGCAGCAATAGAAAACTGATACAAGTGTCAAGATAATTCTTCTACATCAATACGCTCATCCACTATAGGTTTTAGAAAAATTATAAAAGCAGAGGCATAAATAAATATTAAAATAGATAACATGGGTTTGAAAGGGATGGGGCAGGGAGTAAGTGGGGATCCTGGGTTACTTCAGTGGAATCTTTAGTGTTTCATGGAATTCATGTTGAAGATTATTGATTTTTAATGATTGGATAATGGTATGATTTTCTGATTTTCATGTACTCATAGTTTCTTATTTGATGATTATTTTTTCTTTCTACCCCTTCTTTAAGCAGTGGGTGAACAGAGGGGACATCATGATCTCAGGAAGTAATTGCCAGTTGAAGACATTTTCTAAATATTGCCCTATGTGTAAATGTGTTTCTGCTGAATCTAGATACAACAGCTGTTTCTCACCTTCTTGCTAATGTCCTCCAAACATTCAGCAGAATCTGTGAAAAACGCCTTTCAATGTCATATTTATGATGTGGCAAGTGGAGATTAAGATTATTGTGCTTATATTTAAGCGAGATATATGTGGTGTGATTGATGTAGACATTCAAACTAAAACTAAAAGCCTAAGTTGATTCATGCATATTTTGTGAATGTTGGGATTTCTCTCGTGCTTAATAAGGTAGTGGAAATCCCAGGAACAAAAATCCCTAATAGCTTGCCATATTTGAACTTGGCTGGTATATTCTATATAAACCTAAAAAGTGCTGAGGCAGTTCCTTTTTGATTGCCAGTATTTCACATTTACCTTAGAGATGGACTTACTGACTTAACTATGAACTGTTTATCAATGTGGTTGAGGACTTTCACAGTGTTTCCTGCTGTGTCTTCCAATATTACCCTGTAGCTAACCCAAATATTATTAAAACTGCTTGTTTTCTGTTCCCCACAACTAGTTGTATCTTTACCTTTACTCAACTATGAATTCCTCCCACTATTTAGAATTCTTTCCAATGATACCTCCATTTTAGTGTACTGAAAGTTCAAGCATTTTAAAAATCCAGGCTCAAATTCTATCCCTTACATGAAATGTATTCTTATTCCCTCTGAATAGGAAGAAATGTGTCTACCTCATAGAGAGGACTGTGCTGTGTATTATGGAAATTTGAGAATTCATTAACTCCTTGAGATAGGGAATTTCTGATTCTTTTCATTCCTCTAGGACCTAGTAAAAATTTTAGGTTCAGGGGATAGTGCATAGGGTTATATGAGATTAATATTAGAGTAGAAAAACTAAGATTATGGACATCGACCCCCACATAGAAAATTCTTCACATTAAACTTTTTTTTTAATTTTAAATTTTGTGGGTACATAATAGGTATATGTATTTTGGGGGTACATGAGATGTTTTGATACAGCATGCAAGGTGAAATAAGCACATCTTGGAGAATGTGGTATCCATTCCCTCAAACATTCAGCCTTTGTGTTACAAACAATCCAGTTATACTCTTAGTCATTTTAAAATGTACAGTTGAATTACTATTGACTATAGAATCCTGTTGTGCTATCAAATACTAGGGTTTGTTCATTCTTTCTGTTTGTTTTGGACCCATTAACCATTTCCTCCTTCTCCCTGCCCACACCACTTCACTACTCTTTTTCAGCCTCTGGTCACCATCTTTCTACTCTCTATGCCCATTAAGTCCAATTGTTTTGATTTTTGGATTCCACAAATAAGTGAGAACATGCGATGTTTGTCTTCTGTGCCTGGCTTATTTCACTTAACATAATGATCTTCATTTCATCCATGTTATTGCAGATGACTAGATCTCAGTCTTTTTATAGCTGAATGGTACTACATTGTATATATATGTATTACATTTTCTTTATCCATTCATCACTTAGGTTGCTTCCAAATCTTGGCTATTGTGAATAGTGCTGCAACAAACCTGGGAATGCAGATAACTCTTTGATACACTGATTTTTTTTCTTTGGGGTATATAGCCATCAGTGGGATTGCTGGATTGTGTAATAGCTCTATTTTTAGTTTTTTGAGGAACTTCCAAACTGTTCGGCCTAGTGGTTGTACTAACTTACATTTCCACCAATAGGGTACAAGGTTTCCCTTTTCTCTACATCCTTATCAGCATGCGTTATTGCCTTATGGCTGAAAGCCATTTTGACTGGGGTGAGATGGTATCTCATTGTAGTTTTGATTTGTATTTCTCTGATAATCAATTATGTTGAGCTCTTTTTCATATGCCTGTATGCTATGTGTATGTCTTCAGAAATGTCTGTTCAAGTCTTTTGCCCATTTTTGATTGGATTATTATATTTTTCCTATAGAGTTGTTTGAGCTGCTTATATATTCTGGTTATAATCCTTTGTCAGATGGATAGTTTGCAAATATTGTCTCCCATTCTGTTGTTTGTCTCTTCACTTTATTGATTGTATCCTTTGCTGTGCAGAATCTTTTTAACTTGATGTGATCCCATTTGTCCAATTCTGCTTTGGTTGCCTATACTTATGGGGTATTGCTCAAGAAATCTTTGCCCAGACCAATGTGCTAGAGATTTTCCCCAATCTTTTCTTGTAGTGGTTTAATAGTTTGAGGCCTTAGATTTAAGTCTTTAATCCATTTTGATTTGAGTTTTATATATGGTGAGAAGGACCTAGTTTCCTTTTTCTGCATATGGATATTCAGTTTTCTCAGCACCATTTATTGAAGAGACTGTCTTTTCCTCAGTGTATGTTCTTGGCGCCTTTGTCAAAAATGAGTTCACTGTAGGTATGTGGATTGTTTCTGGGTTCTGTATTCTTTTCCATTGATCTATGTGTCTGTTTTTAATGATAGTATCATGCTGTTTTGGTTACCGTATCAGTGTAGTATAATTTGCAGTCAGGTAATGTGATTCCTCCAATTTTATTCTTTTTGCTTAGGATAGCTTTGCCTATTGTAGGTCTTTTGTGGTTCTATATACATTTTAGGATTGTTTTTTCTATTTCTGTGAAGAATGTCATTGGTATTTTGATAGGGATTGCATAGAATCTATAAATTGCTTTGGGTAGTATGAACATTTTAACAATACTGATTCTTCCAATCTATAAATACGGATTTTTTTCCATTTTTTGGTGACCTCTTCAATTCCTTTCATCAGGGTTTTATAATTTTTTTTTTTTTATTATACTTTAAGTTCTAGGGTACATGTGCATAACGTGCAGGTTTGTTACATATGTATACTTATGCCATGTTGGTGTGCTGCACCCATCAACTCGTCAGCCCCCATCAATTCATCATTTATATCATGTATAACTCCCCAATGCAATCCCTCCCTCCTCCCCCCTCCCCCCTCCCCATGATAGGCCCCAGTGCGTGATGTTCCCCTTCCTGAGTCCAAGTGATCTCATTGTTCAGTTCCCACCTATGAGTGAGAACATGCGGTGTTTGGTTTTCTGTTCTTGTGATAGTTTGCTAAGAATGATGGTTTCCAGCTGCATCCATGTCCCTACAAAGGACGCAAACTCATCCTTTTTTATGGCTGCATAGTATTCCATGGTGTATATGTGCCACATTTTCTTAATCCAGTCTGTCACAGATGGACATTTGGGTTGATTCCAAGTCTTTGCTATTGTGAATAGTGCCGCAATAAACATACGTGTACATGTGTCTTTGTAGTAGAATAATTTATAATCCTTTGGGTATATACCCAGTAGTGGGATGGCTGGGTCATATGGTACATCTAGTTCTAGATCCTTGAGGAATTGCCATACTGTTTTCCATAATGGTTGAACTAGTTTACAATCCCACCAACAGTGTAAAAGTGTTCCTATTTCTCCACATCCTCTCCAACACCTGTTGTTTCCTGACTTCTTAATGATTGCCATTCTAACTGGTGTGAGATGGTATCTCATTGTGGTTTTGATTTGCATTTCTCTGATGGCGAGTGATGATGAGCATTTTTTCATGTGTCTGTTGGCTGTATGAATATCTTCTTTTGAGAAATGTCTGTTCATATCCTTTCCCCACTTTTTGATGGGGTTGTTTGTTTTTTTCTCGTATATTTGTTTGAGTTCTTTGTAGATTCTGGATATTAGCCCTTTGTCAGATGAGTAGGTTGCAAAAATTTTCTCCCATTCTGTAGGTTGCCTGTTCACTCTGATGGTAGTTTCTTTTGCTGTGCAAAAGCTCTTTAGTTTAATTAGATCCCATTTGTCAATTTTTGCTTTTGCTGCCGTTGCTTTTGGTGTTTTAGACATGAAGTCCTTGCCCATGCCTATGTCCTGAATGGTACTACCTAGATTTTCTTCTAGGGTTTTTATGGTATTAGGTCTAACATTTAAGTCTCTAATCCATCTTGAATTAATCTTCGTATAAGGGGTAAGGAAAGGATCCAGTTTCAGCTTTCTACTTATGGCTAGCCAATTTTCCCAGCACCATTTATTAAATAGGGAATCCTTTCCCCATTTCTTGTTTCTCTCAGGTTTGTCAAAGATCAGATGGCTGTAGATGTGCGGTATTATTTCTGAGGACTCTGTTCTGTTCCATTGGTCTATAGCTCTGTTTTGGTACCAGTACCATGCTGTTTTGGTTACTGTAGCCTTGTAGTATAGTTTGAAGTCAGGTAGCGTGACGCCTCCAGCTTTGTCCTTTTGACTTAGGATTGTCTTGGCAATGCGGGCTCTTTTTTGGTTCCATATGAACTTTAAAGCCGTTTTTTCCAATTCTGTGAAGAAACTCATTGGTAGCTTGATGGGGATGGCATTGAATCTATAAATAACCTTGGGGAGTATGGCCATTTTCACGATATTGATTCTTCCTATCCATGAGCATGGTATGTTCTTCCATTTGTTTGTGTCCTCTTTGATTTCACTGAGCAGTGGTTTGTAGTTCTCCTTGAAGAGGTCCTTTACATCCCTTGTAAGCTGGATTCCTAGGTATTTTATTCTCTTTGAAGCAATTGTGAATGGAAGTTCATTCCTGATTTGGCTCTCTGCTTGTCTGTTACTGGTGTATAAGAATGCTTGTGATTTTTGCACATTAATTTTGTATCCTGAGACTTTGCTGAAGTTGCTTATCAGCTTAAGGAGATTTTGGGCTGAGACGATGGGGTTTTCTAAATATACAATCATGTCATCTGCAAACAGGGACAATTTGACTTCTTCTTTTCCTAACTGGATACCCTTGATTTCTTTCTCTTGCCTGATTGCCCTAGCCAGAACTTCCAACACTATGTTGAATAGGAGTGGTGAGAGAGGGCATCCCTGTCTTGTGCCAGTTTTCAAAGGGAATTTTTCCAGTTTTTGCCCATTCAGTATGATATTAGCTGTGGGTTTGTCATAAATAGCTCTTATTATTTTGAGGTACGTTCCATCAATACCGAATTTATTGAGCGTTTTTAGCATGAAGGGCTGTTGAATTTTGTCAAAAGCCTTTTCTGCATCTATTGAGACAATCATGTGGTTCTTGTCTTTGGTTCTGTTTATATGCTGGATTACGTTTATTGATTTGCGAATGTTGAACCAGCCTTGCATCCCAGGGATGAAGCCCACTTGATCATGGTGGATAAGCTTTTTGATGTGCTGCTGAATCCGGTTTGCCAGTATTTTATTGAGAATTTTTGCATCAATGTTCATCAGGGATATTGGTCTAAAATTCTCTTTTTTTGTTGTGTCTCTGCCAGGCTTTGGTATCAGGATGATGTTGGCCTCATAAAATGAGTTAGGGAGGATTCCCTCTTTTTCTATTGATTGAAATAGTTTCAGAAGGAATGGTACCAGCTCCTCCTTGTACCTCTGGTAGAATTCAGTTGTGAATCCATCTGGTCCTGGACTTTTTTTGGTGGGTAGGCTATTAATTGTTGCCTCAATTTCAGAGCCTGCTATTGGTCTATTCAGGGATTCAACTTCTTCCTGGTTTAGCCTTGGGAGAGTGTAAGTGTCCAGGAAATTATCCATTTCTTCTAGATTTTCTAGTTGATTTGCGTAGAGGCATTTATAGTATTCTCTGATGGTAGTTTGTATTTCTGTGGGGTCAGTGGTGATATCCCCTTTATCATTTTTTATTGCATCTATTTGATTCCTCTCTCTTTTCTTCTTTATTAGCCTTGCTAGCGGTCTGTCAATTTTGTTGATCTTTTCAAAAAACCAACTCCTGGATTCATTGATTTTTTGGAGGGTTTTTTGTGTCTCTATCTCCTTCAGTTCTGCTCTGATCTTAGTTATTTCTTGCCTTCTGCTAGCTTTTGAATGTGTTTGCTCTTGCCTCTCTAGTTCTTTTAATTGTGATGTTAGAGTGTCAATTTTAGATCTTTCCTGCTTTCTCTTGTGGGCATTTAGTGCTATAAATTTCCCTCTACACACTGCTTTAAATGTGTCCCAGAGATTCTGGTATGTTGTATCTTTGTTCTCATTGGTTTCAAAGAACATCTTTATTTCCGCTTTCATTTCGTTATGTACCCAGTAGTCATTCAGGAGCAGGTTGTTCAGTTTGCATGTAGTTGAGCGGTTTTGATTGAGTTTCTTAGTACTGAGTTCTAGTTTGATTGCACTGTGGTCTGAGAGACAGTTTGTTATAATTTCTGTTCTTTTACATTTGCTGAGGAGTACTTTACTTCCAATTATGTGGTCAATTTTGGAATAAGTGCGATGTGGTGCTGAGAAGAATGTATATTCTGTTGATTTGGGGTGGAGAGTTCTATAGATGTCTATTAGGTCCGCTTGGTACAGAGATGAGTTCAATTCCTGGATATCCTTGTTAACTTTCTGTCTCGTTGATCTGTCTAATGTTGACAGCGGAGTGTTGAAGTCTCCCATTATTATTGTATGGGAGTCTAAGTCTCTTTGTAAGTCTCTAAGGACTTGCTTTATGAATCTGGGTGCTCCTGTATTGGGTGCATATATATGTAGGAGAGTTAGCTCTTCCTGTTGAATTGATCCCTTTACCATTATGTAATGGCCTTCTTTGTCTCTTTTGATCTTTGATGGTTTAAAGTCTGTTTTATCAGAGACAAGGATTGCAACCCCTGCTTTTTTTTGTTCTCCGTTTGCTTGGTAGATCTTCCTCCATCCCTTTATTTTGAGCCTATGTATGTCTCTGCATGTGAGATGGGTCTCCTGAATACAGCAGACTGATGGGTCTTGACTCTTTATCCAGTTTGCCAGTCTGTGTCTTTTAATTGGAGCATTTAGTCCATTAACATTTAAGGTTAATATTGTTATGTGTGAACTTGATCCTGCCATTATGATATTAACTGGTTATTTTGCTCGTTAGTTGATGCAGTTTCTTCCTAGCCTCGATGGTCTTTACATTTTGGCATGTTTTTGCGATGGCTGGTACCGGTTGTTCCTTTCCATGTTTAGGGCTTCCTTCAGGGTCTCTTGTAAGGCAGGCCTGGTGGTGACAAAATCTCTAAGCATTTGCTTATCTGTAAAGGATTTTATTTCTCCTTCACTTATGAAACTTAGTTTGGCTGGATATGAAATTCTGGGTTTAAAATTCTTTTCTTTAAGAACGTTGAATATTGGCCCCCACTCTCTTCTGGCTTGTAGAGTTTCTGCCGAGAGATCTGCTGTTAGTCTGATGGGCTTCCCTTTGTGGGTAACCTGACCTTTCTCTCTGGCTGCCCTTAAGATTTTTTCCTTCATTTCAACTTTGGTGAATCTGGCAATTATGTGTCTTGGAGTTGCTCTTCTGGAGGAGTATCTTTGTGGCGTTCTCTGTATTTCCTGAATTTGAATGTTGGCCTGCCCTACTAGGTTGGGGAAGTTCTCCTGGATGATATCCTGAAGAGTGTTTTCCAACTTGGTTCCATTTTCCCCCTCACTTTCAGGCACCCCAATCAGACGTAGATTTGGTCTTTTTACATAATCCCATACTTCTTGCAGGCTTTGCTCATTTCTTTTTCTTCTTTTTTCTTTTGGTTTCTCTTCTCGCTTCATTTCATTCATTTGATCTTCAATCGCTGATACTCTTTCTTCCAGTTGATCGAGTCGGTTACTGAAGCTTGTGCATTTGTCATGTATTTCTCGTGTCATGGTTTTCATCTCTGTCATTTCGTTTATGATCTTCTCTGCATTAATGAGTCTAGCTGTCAATTCTTCCACTCTTTTTTCAAGATTTTTAGTTTCTTTGCGCTGGGTACGTAATTCCTCCTTTAGCTCTGATAAGTTTGATGGACTGAAGCCTTCTTCTCTCCTCTCGTCCAAGTCATTCTCTGACCAGCTTTGATCCGTTGCTGGCGATGGGCTGCGCTCCTTTGCAGGGGGAGATGCGCTCTTATTTTTTGAATTTCCAGCTTTTCTGCCCTGCTTTTTCCCCATCTTTGTGGTTTTATCTGTCTCTGGTCTTTGATGGTGGTGACGTACTGATGGGGTTTTGGTATAGGTGTCCTTCCTGTTTGATAGTTTTCCTTCTGACAGTCAGAAGGACTGTCTGTTGGTCTGTTGGAGATTGCTTGAGGTCCACTCCAGACCCTGTTTGCCTGGGTATCAGCAGCAGAGGTTGCCGAAGATAGAATATTGCTGAACAGCGAGTGTACCTGTCTGATTCTTCCTTTGGAAGTGTCCTCTCAGGGGTGTACTCCACCCTGTGAGGTGTGGGGTGTCAGACTGCCCCTAGTGGGGGATTTCTCCCAGCTAGGCTACTCAGGGGTCAGGGACCCACCTGAGCAGGCAGTCTGTCTCTTCTCAGATCTCAACCTCCGCGTTGGGAGATCCACGGCTCTCCCCAAAGCTGTCAGACAGAGTCGTTCGCGTCTGCACCGGCTCCCGCTACTTCCCCTGTTGGTCTTCAGCTGTGCGCTGTCCCCAGAGGTGGAGACTACAGAGACAGGCAGGCTTCCTTGAGCTGCTGTGAGCTCCACCCAGTTCGAGCTTCCCAGCGGCTTTGTTTACCTACTTAAGCCTCAGCAATGGCGGGCGCCCCTCCCCCAGCCTCGCTGCTGCCTTGCGGATAGATCGCGGCAGACTGCTGTGTTAGCAGTGAGGGAGGCTTCGTGGGCGTGGGACCCTCCCGGCCAGGAGTGGGATATGTTCTCCTGGTGTGCCTGTATGCTTACAGCGCAGTATTGGGGTGGGAGTTACCCGATTTTCCAGGTGTTGTGTGTCTCAGTTCCCCTGGCTAGGAAAACGGATCCTCTTCCCCCTTGCGCTTCCAGGTGAGGCGATGCCTCCCCCTGCTTCAGCTCTCGCTGGTCAGGCTGCAGCAGCTGACCAGCACCGACTGTCCGGCACTCCCTAGTGAGATGACCCCAGTACCTCAGTTGAAAATGCAGAAATCACCGGTCTTCTGTGTCTCTCGCGCTGGGAGTTGGAGACTGGAGCTGTTCCTATTCGGCCATCTTGCTCCGCCCCCCCAGGGTTTTATAATTTTTATTACATTTATCTTTCACTTCTTTGGTTAAGTTAATTCCTAGGTATTTATTTGTGGCTATGTAAATGGGATTACTTTTTAAATTTCTTTTTCCCATTGTTCACTGTTGACATATAGAAATACTATTCATTTTTGTATGTTGATTTTGTATCCTGCAACCATACTGGATTTGTTTATTAGTTCTAATAGTATTTTTTAGTGGAGTCTTTAGTTTTTTTCCAAATATAAGATCATGTCCTCTGCAAACAAATATAATTTGACTTCTTCCTTTCCAATTTGACTGCCCTTTACATCTTTGTCTGGTTGCTCTAGCTAGGACTTCCAGTACTATGTTTAATAACAGTGGTGACAGTGGTTATCCTTGTCATGTTTCAAATCTTAGAGGAAAGGCTTTCAGTCTTTTCTTGTTCAGTATGATACTAGCTGTGGGTCTGGTGTATATGGCTCTTACTACATTGAGGTATGTTCCTTCCCCAGTTTTTTGAGGATTTGTATTAAGAAGGGATGGTAAATTTTCAATTAATTTTTCAGCATCAATTAAAATGATCATGTGGTTTTTATCCTTCATTTTGTTGATATGATGTATCATATTGGTTGATTTGCATTTGTTGAAATATCCTTGCATCCCAGGGATAAATTCCACTTGATCATGATGAATGATCTTTCTGATATATTCCACTTGGTCATGATGAATGATCTTTCTGATATATTGTTGAGTTTGGTTTACTAGCATTTTGTTGAAGATTTTTGCATCAATATTCACCAGAGATATTGGCCCATAGTGTTGTTGTTATTGTTGTTGTTTTTGATGTGTCTTTATCTGATTTTATTATCAGGGTAATCCTGACCTCATAGAATGAGTTTTGAAGAATTCCTTCCTTTCCTATTTTTCAGGATAGTTTGAATAGGATTGGTTTTCATTCTTCTTTAAATGTTTTGTAGAATTCAGCAGTGAAGCCATCAGGCCCCAGGATTTTCTTTAGTGGGAAACTTTTTATTACAACTTTGATCTTGTTATTTGTTGTTGGTCTGTTCAAGTTTTGGATTTCTTCTTGATTCAATCTTGGTAGGTTGTGTCTAGGAATTTGTCCAGTTCTTCTAGATTTTCCAATTTATTGGTATATAGCTGCTCATAGTAGCCACTAGTGATCCTTTGGATTTCTGCAGTATCACTTGTAATGTCTGTTTTTTTTTTTTTTTTTTCCCATTTATGATTTTCTCTATTTGGATCTTCTTTCCTTTTTTGTCAGTCTGACTAAAGGTTTGTCAATTTTGTTTAACTTTTCAAAAAAAAACAACTTTTGGTTTCATTGATCTTTTGTATATTTTTTCATTTCAATTGTATTTATTTCTGCTCTGATCTTTATTATTTATTTTCTTCTACTATTTTGGGTTTAGTTTGTTCTTGCTTTTCTAGATACTTAAGATGCATTATTAGATTTTTCATTTGAAGTTTTTTCTTTTTTGATGTAGGCACTTATAGCTATAAAATTCCCCATTAGTACTTCCTTTGCTATATCCCACAGGCTTTGGTATTTTGTGTTTTCATTATCATTTTTTTCAAGAAATTTTTAAATTTTATTCCTAATTTATTTACTGACCCATTGATCATTCAAGAGCATATTGTTTAATTTCCATGTATCTGCACAGTTTCCAAAATTATTGTTCTCCTTAATTTCTAGTTTTATTCTATTGTGGTCAGAGAAGATAATTGATACTATTTCAAATTTTTGAATGTTTTAAGACTTGTTTTGTGACCCAACCTATGATTCATTCTTGTGAATGATCCATGTGCTGAGGAAAATAATGCGTATTCTGCAGCTGTTGAATAAAATGTTCTGTAAATATCTTAGATCCATTTGATCTGTAGTGCAGATTAGTTCTGATGTTTCTTTATGGATTTTCTGTCTGGAATATCTGTCCAATGCTGAAAGTGTGGTGTCAAAATTTCCAGCTATTATTGAGGACTATCTTTCTCTTTACCTCTAATAATAACCTTTTTGTACTTATATATCTAGGTGCTCCAGTGTTGGGTGCATATATGTTTAAAATTTTTATATTCTCTTGCTGAATTGACCCCATAATCATTATATAGTATCTTATTTGTCTCTTGTAGTTTTTGTCCTGACATCTATTTCATCTGATATTAAGTATAGTGACTCCTGCTTTTTACTGGTTTCCACTGGCATGGAATATCTTTTTCCATCCCTTTATTTTCAGTCAATTTGTGTCTTCATAGGTGAGTTGTGTTTCTTGTAGGCAGCAGATCAATGGGTCTTATTTTCTCATCCATTCGGCCAGTGTATGCTTTTTGATTGGAGAGATTAGTTCATTTACATTAAATGTTATTGTTGATAAATAATAACTTACTCCTGCCATTTTGTTATTTGTTTTCTGGTTGTTTTGTGGTGTTCTCTTCCTTCTTTTTTTTCCTTCCTGTGTTCCTCTAGTGAAGGCAATTTTCTCCACTCATATGATTTAGTTTCTTGCTTTTTTTTATTTATGTATCCATTGTATGTTTTTTGGTTTGAGGGTAACCTGAGGCTTGCAAATACTATTTTATAACCTATTATTTTAACCTGATAACTTTTTTTTAACTTTTATTTTAAGTTTTGGAGTACATGTGAAAGTTTGTTACATAGGTAAACACATATCACAGGGGTTTTATACGTATTATTTCATCACCCAGGTATTAAGCCCAGTACCCAACGGTTATCTTTTCTGCTCCTCTCTCTTCTCCCTCTTCTTACCCTCTCTGCTCAGGTATACCCAATGTCTGTTGTTTCCTTCTTTGTGTTCAGAAATTCTTATAATTTAGCTCCCATTTATAAGTGAGAACATGTGGTATTCACCTTTCTGTTCCTGTGTTAGTTTGGTAGGGATTGTAGCCTCCAGCTCTATCCATGTTCCTGCAAAAGACATGATCTTGTTCTTTTTTATGGCTATATAGTATTCCATGGTGTATATTTACCACATTTTCTTTATTCAATGTGTCATTGATGGGCATTTAGGTTGATTCCATATCCTTGCTATTGTGAATAATGCTGCAGTGAACATTTGCATGCATGTGTCTTTATGGTAGAATAATTCATATTCCTCTGGGTATATACCCCAAAATGGGATTGCTGGGTTGAATGATAGTTCTGCTTTTAGCTCTTTGAGGAATTGTCACACTGCTTTGCACAATGGTTGACCTAATTAACATTCCTACCTTAACACTATTTGCATAAATAAACAAAGGAGCAAAAGGAAAACCAATAAAAACTCTATACCTTAACTTCATCTCCCTGCTTCTTAACTTTTTGTTGTTCTATTTATGTCTTATTGTACTGACTATGTCTTGAAAAGTTGTTGTAATTATTATTTTTTATTGGTTCATTGTTTAGTTTTTCTACTTAAGATAAGAGTAGTTTACACACCACAGTTACCATGTTATAATATTCTGTGTTTTTCTGTGTACTTACTATTATCAGTGAGTTTTGTACCTTTCTGTGATTGGTCATGAATGTCCTTTTCTTTCTGATTGAAGAACTTCCTTTAGCATTTCTTGTAGGATAGGCCTGGTGTTGGTGAAATCCCTCAGCTTTTGTTTGTCTGGGAAAGACTTTATTTCTCCTTTGTGTTTCAGGAATACTTTACTAGATATAATATTCTAGGGTAAATGTTTATTTTCTTTAGCACTTTAAATATGTCAAGACATTCTCTTCTGGCCTGTAAGGTTTCCACTGAAAAGCCTGCTATTAGACATGTCGTGTATTATTTGTTTCTTTTTTCTTGCTGCTTTTAGGGTCCCTTCTTTATCCTTGACCTTTGGGAGTTTGATTATTAAATGCCTTGAGGTAGTCTTCTTTGGGTTAAATCTGCTTGGTGATCTATAACCTTTTTGTACTTGGATATTGATATCTTTCTCTAGGCTTAGGAAGTTCTCTGTTATTATCCCTTTGAGTAAACTTCCTACGCCCATCACTTTCTCTACTTCCTCTTTAAGGCCAGTAAGTCTTAGCTTTGCCCTTTTGAGGCTATATTTTATCTCATTATGCGTGTATCCATTGCATGTTTTTTGGTTTGAGGATTTCCCGAGGGTTGCAAATACTATTTTATAACCTATCTAAATCTTGTAGGTGTGCTTCATTGTTTTTTATTCCTTTTTCTTTTGTCTCCTCTGTGTATTTTTAAATAGCCTGTCTTCAAGCTATTTCTTCTGCTTGATCAGTTCTGCTCTTAAAGGACTCTGATACATTCTTCAGTATACCAATTGCATTTTTCAGCTCCAGAATTTCTTCTTAGTTGTTTTTAATTATTTCAATCTCTTTGTTAAATGTATCAGATAGAATTCTGAATTCCTTCTCTGGGTTGTTTTGAGTTTCTTTGAGTTTCCTCACACAGCTATTTTGAATTCTCTTTCTGAAAGGTCACATATCTCTGTTTCTCCAGAATTGATCAGTGGCACCTTATTTAGTTTATTTGGTGAGGTCATGTCTTTCTGGATGGTGTTGACGCTTATAGATGTTCTTTGGTGTGTGCACATTGAAGAGTTAGTTATTTATTGTGTTCTTTACTCTCTGGACTTATTTGTAGCTATCCTTCTTGGGAAGGCTTTCCAGATATTTGAAAGGGCTTGGGTGTTGTGATCTAAGCTGTATCTGCTTTCGGGGACACCCTAAACCCAGGAACACTGTGGTTCTTGTAGACTCATAGAGGAACTGCCTTCATGGTCTTAGACTAGATCTTGAAGAATTCGCTGGATTATCAGGCAGAACTCTTGTTCTTTTCCCTTACTTTCTCTCAGAGTCTCTCTCTCTGTTCTGAGCCACATAAAGCTGGAGCTGGAGTGACACAAACACCTCTGTTGCCACCAATACTATGACTGTGCTGGGTCAGTCCTGAAGCCAGCACAGCACTGAGTCTTCCCCAAAACCTGTTGTATCCACTCCCTGGCTACTGCCTATGTTCATGCAAGGCCCTGGAATTCTACAATCAGCAAGTGGCAGTGCTAGCCAGGCCTGTATTCTTTTCAGGGTGGTGAGGTTCCCCAGTCCCAGCTAGGTCCAGAAGTGCCGTCCTGGAGTTAGGGACTAGAGTCAAAAACCTTAGAAGTCTACCTAGTGTTCTATTGTACTGTGGCTGACATGGCACTCAGACTGCAAGATGCAGTTCTTCCCACTCTTTTCTCCCATTTCCAAAGACAGAGGAGCCTCACCCCATAGCCACCGCCACCCCAGTCCACAAGGAATACTGCCAGACTTTTGCTGATGTTCCCTTAAGGCCCAGGGGCTCTTAAGTCAATTTGTGGTGGATGCTGCCTGGTTCAGGACTCACCCTTCAGGGCAGCAGTTTCTCCTCTAGCCTAGGGCACGTCCAGAAATGGCCGAGAGTCAAGTCTTGGAATCAGGGACGTCAAGAACCCACTTAGTGCTCTATCCCACTGTGGTTGTGCTGGTACCTAAGGTGCAAGACAAAGCCCCCTTTACTTTTCCCTCTGTTTTTCTCAAGCAGAGGGAGTTTTACCTTGTAGCCAGCACAGCTGGTAATGTGGTGCATCTCACCTGAAGCCAGCAAGTCTCAGAGGCTCACCCAAGGGCCTTGATTATAGTACCTGGCTATTGCTGCTAGCTATTCAGGGCCCAAAGGCTCTTCAGTTAGCAGGTAATGAATGCTGCCAGGACTGGGTGTTTTTCTTCAAGGCAGTGGAATCCCTACTGGCCCAGGGTGTGTCTAGAAATGTCAACTGGAAGCTAGGGCCTGAAACGTGGGGCCTCATGACTCTGATCAGTGCCTATCCTGCTGTGGCTGAGCAGGTATCCAAGATGCAAGACAAAGTCTTCTCTGCTCTTCTTTTTCTCCTCAAGTGGAAGGAAGGGATCTCTTATGGAGCCTTGAGCTGTGCAGCCTGGGGTTAGGGGAAGAGTTGTGCAAGCACTTCCTTGTCTTCTCTAGCTTGTGTCTCAGTATGTCACATGCCCCCTCAGTCTACTGTGTCTGGGCCTAGTTTAACACAAGGATTTGCCTAAGAGTTGTAGTCCTTATGGTCTAGACTGCCCTTCGAGTTTACTTGGAGAGACAGAGTGCTGTAGCACTCCCTGGCAAGGTTTGCAGGCACTCAGGTTCAGACAACTGGGATTGGTGATTCCCTTCTGGCTAGGTCTAGTTTGAATGCTCCCTCCGTGGGTGGGCATCAGCTGAGTTTGGTCCAGTTTTCTTTTCTGTTTTATCAGGATGGCACTGAGTTAAATTTCTCAGAATTTCTCTGTTCTTCCTCCCCTAGTGCCCAGAGAAGCTCTCTGCACCAAGCTGCCACTGCTGGGGGGCAGAGGAGGGGTGGTGTCAGAGATTCAGGCTGTACTTTCTATCTCCTCAGTGCCTCTTTCAGTGATATTAAGTTAAAACCAGGTACAATGAGTGCCCACCGATCCCCCACCCCCCTGATTTTTGGTTCTCATGAAGGTGTTGGTTTTTTTTTTGGTATAGATAGTCATTAACTTGGTGTTCTTCCTTCATATATAACTGTGTGAGGAGGTAATGCCTGCAACTGCTGTTGCCATCTTGCTATTATTAAGGCGCAAGCCTGAAGACAAAAGCCAGTGTTCTAAGGACATCAGAGAAGAAATTGGAAAGCACTTGCATTATACCACTAAGCTACTAAATTAATTAATCCTTAAAACACCTTACTTTGTCTTCTCTTTTTACGTATTACATTTATGTGTTTTTTTCTTATTTGCTTTTGTAAGTGTCTTAATTAATTTAGAGTAGGACCCTTAGCGAGATGCTCTATATCTTGTCTTGCCTAAACCATCAAGCAGGCAATAAATATGGTGACCAGGAACATGAGCTTTGAAGTGAATCAGATTTATATTTAAATCCTGGCTCTGGTCTTTTATTAGATGAGTAACCTTGCATGAATTATTTAACCTTGCTAATCTCTTTTTTTCTCATCTATGAAATAAGAGTAATAATTTTAGCTGTTTTACAGTGTTATTAGGACTAATAATGCATTCACACTTTTAACATAGTATCTCTCGCATACTAACTGCTCAATAAACTCTTATTATTAATGTTCATCTGTGCAGATTGATGCCACTGTCCACACCATTTACACATTAAGTAAATATTGATTAGGGACCTAGTTTGTAGGTTGAGTGTTGAAAACAGCTTGCTTCTCTCCTATGGAGACAGGTATGTGAACTGTGAAGCTTTTAATGGAAGGATCAGATAATTTGAAGTTCTTTACTCTTGTGTCTTCCAAGACCTGGAAAGGAATAAATGGACTATCTGGTCCTGCTACTTTGACTTTTGAGATAATGCTTCAGAAAGCCCTGGCTCTACTCTCACAGCCAATAAATATCATCCTCTGCCATCGTTTTCCAGGACATGTCCATGGCCTGTGTGTTCCCTGGCCCTGTTAGTTGGCCAGCTCACCATTTTCAGGTAGTATTTATGACAAAGCTGATGGTGATTTTAGAAAATCACTTAGAATGTCTCCCTTCACCTGTCCCCAGATACGTATCTCTTTTTCACTGTGGGCAGGGATCATGAAAGGCTAGGTGGACACTGCTGTATTTCTTTTACTAGCATAGTCTTGTGTGTTCTTCACAAAAGCTTAGGAGACCTCCATTATGACATTCACCACCCTCCCTCAACACATACACTTGCATACACACTGCCCTTCCCTCAGGTAAATCTCAGCAAAGAGCAAAGCATTTTAAACTTGCAAAAGGAGGTAAAAAACTTGGAAAGCCCTGCTCTGGAGAAGATGCTATGAGACTGCCTTGGAAAGGGAATGTCAGATCATCTTTCAGTCCAGGGAAAGCACACTGAAATGCACTAGGATACAGAGTAAAAGAGAACTGGGCTGGGAGCCAGGAGACCGGTATTCCATAACAGACTTATGATGGCACCTTAGAAAGTCACTTCACCTTTCTATGTCTGTTTACTCATCTCCAGTTAACAACTATACATTCGCTGAATAGTTATTTAATAATTATAAGTAGTTTATGAATTATATATTTATTTCAATAATTACGTATTTGATTATTTAATCAAATATCTCTAGGAGATCAGAGACTACATCTGGTTCTACTTGGTATTGTAACCACTAGTATAATTCCTGATATAGAGTAAATGCTCAAAAAATAATTATGAAAAATTTATGACTGAAGAAATGAATCTGATAGGAATGGGCTCTGGGAGAGGACCCTGAAGGTCCCTTCCTATTCTGTAAATAAAGGAAAAGTTATGTTTCCTCACATCCTCTTTAGTACAAAAATGAATAGGCTGGGTGCGGTGGCTCACACCTGTAATCCCAGCACTTTGGGAGGCTGAGGTGGGCAGATCACTTGAGGTCGGGAGTTTGAGACCAGCCTGGCCAACATAGTGAAATGCCATCTCTACTAAAAATACAAAAATTAGCCAGACGTGGTGGTGCATGCTTGTAATCGCAGCTACTCTGGAAGCTGAGGTGGGAGAATTGCTTGAATCTGGGAGGTGGCGGTTGCAGTGAGCCAAGATTGCACCACTACACTCCAGCCTGGGGGACAGAGTAAGTGAGACTCCATCTCAAAACAAAACACAACAAAAAACTGAATAGTCCTTCTTTGAAAAGGAATACACCTGCCATTGTATTTGAGAGGGGGAAAACCACCTCAAGAAAGTGGAAGCACTAGAATGAACTTTTGAGGAAAATCTGGCTACTTTGACTCTACACGAGTGTATTTGGGAAAGCCTGAAGGTATATACACGTATGCACTTATCTTAAAGACCAAGGTAGAATCATATAAAGGTAAAACCATTATCTTGGACTATTTAGTGTCAATCAGAAAGAAGAGAAAGTCCAATTCTTCATGTGTTGAAATAAATTTGGGGGCTTCCATAAAGGTCATAGGGAAACTAAAGAATTCTGCAGGAGAAATTAACTCCTATATAGTGAGATGCCTCTGATGCAGAGGACATCTTGAAGTAATATGCAATGCTTGATGACACCTCTTCAACACTTAGTAAATCTGACCTTTCCTTTCATCTGTCATTATGCTGAATCACATGGCCCAGCAAGCAGCTAACACATTGCAACCAAACTTCACAATTGCAGGCTGGGAACATGTGCTTCCTTACACTGATTAGTGATATTACCAGTGTTTAAGCCCATTTCCTGTCACCTTGGAGGATGGAGGTTACTTGACAGGAAGTCATTCTGTTGTCATCCAGCAGGGCTGCCAATGAATTCTTTAAACTTGTCGATGAGTAGAAACGCAGCCGGCTTTACTCTGACTTAAAGCTTTTGCATATGTTGAGTAATGCAGCATTTAGTACATCATGGAAGCACCTAGTTTTGATACTAATGGAATGTGCATTTCTTTGAATTTCTAAATTCCCAAAGGTTTAGGCAAATGCTGACATGAAAACTGTTTCAGTTAAAAATGAGCTTACTTTATGCTTAAAGGGTCATTTTGCATTAGCTGTGTCTTCAAGTCGATTTTGAAAAATTACCTCTTTGAGGAGTGGGCAAAAAAGGAGTCCCAAGAGGTAGTCTATTTCCTTTAATAAATTCAAGCAACTTTTTCTTTGTATTGAAGATATTATTTGTCATACATTTTCCTTGTCATATTGAGCATTCCCAGACCATCATTTAAAACAGATTGGTAATTTGGCCCTTAATTTTGGCACCTGTACATCTTTTAAAGCTCTGGGCTGTGTTTGGAAACTTTACTACTCTGTAAGTTAATACCCTTTTAGGGCCTAAACACCACCATTAACAGCAAATTGGCCTCTCAGGATGCTGGATAGAACCATTTTTTATATTTATTTGTTTAATCTTTATTAGCCAAAGGTTGTCCAACAGCTCTAAGGGAGTGATTTGCCCATGAGGCTTGGAAGCATGTTTAAATCTTTCCCTATAACTTCAGGGTTGGGAGAGAATACTTGAGGCTGCTTATAATTCCAACTGCTGTTTCTAGGCAGCCTTGAAAACCCAGCCATAAACTACTCCCGTTCCCTGGCCTTTAGGCCTAGTAAGTCTAGATTTTCATACTAGAGAAGACCACAGAGATCATGTGGTCAAAACCCCTTATTTTACAGGTGGGTAAGTTGAAGTCCAAAGTGGGGAAGTGATTAAGCTGCTAGAGTTTTAAGTTATTTCTCTTCCCAGGGGATATTTGCTTTGTAACAGAAGTCTTCTAACAAAACCTTCAAGAATCAAGGGAACAGATTCCTATTGATGGGGTTTCATGAACTGTTAGGTGGTAAGGAGCTATTCATAGACAGGGAAACTCTTAAGTAGATATATATTCCTTTTACTTTTCCTCTTTATTATTACTAAACCCTCCTCTTCTAGGGTAGTAAAAGTTTTTAAGGTTAAATAGACTTCAAGAAGCTTCCTTGCATATCGTGTCAGGGTACCTTTATTTCAGGACAGTGCCTAAGCACGGTGCCTGGCATGAAATAGGTGTTCAAAAGTGTGTATTGAAAGCATATATCAAAGTCGCTTTAAAATATCAACATAAGGAAAAGTAGTATTCTTTTGAAGAAAGAGCATTATTCTTAGGAGTAAAGAGTCCCAACTCCTAATGATAGCCAAGTGAAGTAACGGGTTTTGAAATTGAGGCAGTAATAAATAGGCTACCAACCAAAAAAAGCTCAGGACTAGAGATTCACAGCTGATTTCTACCAGACATACAAAGAAGGGCTGGTACTAATTCTACTGAAACTATTTCAAAAATTGAGGAGGAGGGACTCCTCCCTAATTCTTTCTATAAGGCCAACATCATCCTAATACCAAAACCTGGCAGAGATACAACAAAAAAAGAAAACTTCAGGCCAATATCCTTTATGAACATCGATGCAGAAATCCTGAACAAAATACTGGCAAACCAAATACAGCAGCGTATCAAAAAGCTTATCCACCACTTGATAGTAGGCTTCATCCCTGGGATGCAAGATTGGTGCAACATACACAAATCAATAAACATGATTCACCACATAAACAGAACTAACAACAAAAACCACGTGATTCTGTTAATAGATGCAAAAAAGGATTTCCATACAATTCAACATCTATTCATGTTAAAAACTCTCAATAAACTAGGTATCAAGGGAACATACCTCAAAATAATAAGAGCTATATGTGACAAACCTATAGCCAACATCATGCTGAATGGGCAAAATCTAGAAGCATTCCCCTTGAAAACTGGTGCGAGACAGGATAGCTTCTCTCACCACTCCTATTCATTGTAGTGTTGGAAGTTCTGGCCAGGATAATCAGGCAAGAGAAAGAAAGAAAGGGCATGCAAATAGGAAGAGAGGAAGTCAAACTATCCTAGTTTGCAGATGACATGATTCTGTGTCTAGAAACTTCCAGTCTCAGCCCAAAAGCTTCTTAAGAAGATAAACAACTTCAGCAAAGTTCCAGGATACAAAATAAATGTGCAAAAATAACTATTATTCCTACATCAATAACAGTCAAACTGAGAGCCAAGTCAGGAATGAACTCACATTCACAATTGCCACACACACAAAAAAATACCTAAGAATAAAGCTAACTAAGGAAGTAAAAGATCTCTATAAGGAGAACTACAAACCACTGCTCAAAGAAATCAGAGATGACACAAACAAATGGAAAAACATTCCATGCTCATGGACAGGAAGAATCAATATTGTTAAAATGGCCATACTGCCCAAAGCAATTTATAGATTCAGTGCTATGCCTATTAAACTATCGTTGACGTTGTTCACAGAACTAGAAAAAAACTATTTTAAAATTCATATGGAACCAACAAAGAGCCTGAATACCCAAGGCAATCCTAAGCAAAAAGAACAAGGCTGGAGGCATCAGACTGCCTGACTTCAAACTATACTACAGGACTATAGTAACCAAAACATCATGGTACTGGTACAAAAATGGACACATAGACCAGTGGAACTGAATACAGAACCCGGAAATAAGACCACACACCTACAACTGTCTGATCCTCGACAAACCTGATAAAAATAAGCAATGGGGAAAGGATTCCCTATTCAATAAATGGTGCTGGGATAACTGGCTAGCAATATGCAGAAATTAAAACTAGAACTTTTCCTTATACCATATATAAAAATTAAGATGGATTAAAGGCTTAAATATAACAACCAAAACTTTGAAATCCCTGGAAGGCAACCTAGACAATACCATTTGGGACATAGGCACAGGCAAAGATTTCATGATGAAGACGCCAAAAGCAATTTCCACTAAAGCAAAAATTGACAAATGGGATCTGATTAAACTAAAGAGCTTCTGCACAGCAAAAGGAACTATTAACAGAGTAAATAGCCTACAGAATGGTAGAACATTTTTGCAAACTATGCATCCAACAAAGGTCAACTATCCAGTATCTACAAGGAATTTAAGCAAATTTACAAGAATAAAAAGCAAGCCCATAAAAAAGTGGACAAAGGGGCTGGGCACAGTGGCTCACGCCTGTAATCCCAGCACTTTGGGAGGCTGAGGCAGGCAGATCACCAGGTCAGCTGATCGAGACCATCCTGGCTAATACAGTGAAACCCTGTCTCTACTAAAAATACAAAAAATTAGCCGGCCGTGGTGGCGGGTGCCTGTAGTCCCAGCTGCTCAAGAGGCTGAGGCAGGAGAATGGCGCAAACCCGGAAGGCAGAGCTTGCAATGAGCCCAGATTGTGCCACTGCACTCTAGCCTGGGCAACAGAGCAAGACTCCATTAAAAAAAAGAAAAATTTGGCAAAGGACGTGAACAGAAACTTTTTAAAAGAAGACATACATGTGACTGACAGTCGTGAAAAAAAAAGCTCAACATCACCAATCATCAGAGAAACGCAGATCAAAACCACAATGAGATACCATCTCGCACTAGTTAGAATGACCATTATTAAAAAGTCAAAAAATAACATATGCTGGTGAGGTTGTGGAGAAAAAGGAACACTTATACATTGTGGTAGTGTAAATTAGTTCAACCATTGTGAAAAACAGTGTGACGATTTCTCAGATACCTAAACACAGAAATACCATTCAATCCAGCAATCCCATTACTGAGTATATACCCAAAGGGATACAAATCATTCTATTATGAAGACACATGCATGCACATGTTCATTGCAACACTGTATACAATAGCAAAGATATGGAATCAACCTAAGTGGCCATGAATGATAGACTAGATAAAGAAAATGTGGTAAATATACACCATGGAATACTATGCAGCCATAAAAAGAATGAGATCATGTCCTTTGCAGGGACATGGATGGAGCTGGAGGCCATTATCCTTAGCAAACTAACACATGAAGGGGGAGGACAATGGCTTATGAGGCTCGCCACAGACAACTTGGTGGCAATGTCTATGAGCCAGGTGAGTGCATGGCGGCACCAGGGCCTCGCACGTGGCAGGGTGACCTGGGTTTCACCTCCCTCTGGTTCCCTGGAAGTGGGCCAGCAACCAGGGAGGGAGCAGCTTCAGAGGCAGAGGCTCCAGTGTGTCTCTCTCTGCTGCCCCCTTAGCCCAAGCCAGGGAGGCCAGGCGGTCTGGGTGTCTGGAGACAGGGTCCACCGCCCGAGAATGGGAAATCTCTTCACCAGGATATGGAGACTGTTCAGTCACTAGGAGCACAAAAGTATCATTATTGGGCTGGATAGTGCAGGGAAAACTACCATCCTTTAACAATTTTCTATGAATGAAGTTGTACATACATCTCCCACAACAGGAAGTAATGTAGAAGAGGTAGTGATTAATAATACATGCTTCTGGCTGGTGGCTCACACCTGTAATCCCAGCACTTTGGGAGGCTGAGGTGGGTGGATCACCTGAGGTTAGGAGTTCGAGACCAGCCCAGCCAACATGGTGAAGCCCTGTCTCTACTAAAAATACAAAAATTAGCTGGGCGTGGTGGCGTGCATCTGTAATACCAGCTTCTTGGGAGGCTGAGACAGGAGGATTGCTTGAACCCGGGAGGCGGAGGTTGCAGTGAGCCAAGATTGCACCACTGCACTCCAGCCGGGTGACAAAGCAAGACTGTCTCAAATAACAACAACAACAACAATAATAATAATAATAATATATATTTCCTAATATGGGATATTGGTGGCCAAGAATCTCTTCGTTCTTCCTGAAACACTTACTATACTAACACAGAATCTGTATATTTGTGAACAGTAGAGAGAGGGAGAGAGGATTTCTGTAACTAGAAACTCTATAAAATGTTAGCACATGAGGACCTAAGAAAAGCTGGATTGCTGATTTTTGCTAATAAATGAGATGTTAAAGAATGCATAACTGTAGCAGAAATCTCCCAGTTTGTGAAGCTATTATCTTTTAAAGATCACCAGTGTCATATCCAGGCATGCTGTTCTCTAACTCGTGAGGGATTGTGCCAAGGACTTGAATGGTTGATGTCACAATTTAAGATTAGATGATCTCTACTGACTTCTTCTCATAGACTTTGTATAAATGAAGTGCTAAACTTTACCTGAAAGCCTCAGCAATTAAAGATTTAGATGTATTTATAATCAACTGATTTAAGCCTTTTCCATGAGAAGAAAAATTAAGACCACTTACTTGAAAACAAAGATGAAGTCTCACCTTCCAATCTGCTTTCTCATTAGTTTTTTCCAAAGTAAGTTATTAAAGCTGTGAATGATATTTTTCTCATAATGAATCCTCTCAGGACATTGTGTAGCCTGTGGTAAGTACAAAGGGAGAGGAAGACATTTTGAATTTTAGAGCTTTATTGTCAGCATAACTCTCCCTAGTTGAGTGTTGTTCTCTTCTTATTCCGTTAAGTCAAAATACAAATCAGCACAGATATTCAGTTTCCAATATTTTAAAATATAATGTTACTTAGGAAAGTATTTTGCATAAGGTTGTATGTGTATTGTGTATATACCTCAAGTTCAAGTTAATAGCTTTGATTCATGTTCTAAAGAAAAGCAAATAACACAAATACTAATAATATCCTTAGCTATAACCATAATGAGATAAGTACTGGCATTGGTGTTAGGTGCCATTTTATACTTTCTCCCTATATTTTCTGTATTGTATTAACCAACCCTCCAAATCATTGAGCTGCTTGTTTAAAAAAAAGAAAAAGGAAAATGAAAAAGCATGATATTGTGTATCTATTTTTTGTTGTTGACCAATCATACAGATGGAAACATAATTCAGCAGAATTTGATAGCTGCCAGATTCTTGGCTTAATATTACTAATGGGCAGGATTGTACAAGATTGTTACTTGCAATTGTTCTTATGACATCTAAATTACTGAATAAATTTTTAATCCATTAATCAGTCTATCATAAATTGTGATTAAAATTATCAAATGAATTATCAGCGTTAATTGGAAACTGTTGTGTGAAACATGTCTACTCAGAGAAGTAATATTCTATATATATTATAAAACAATTTAGCTATGTTATTTTTTATGTCAAGCAGTTAAAGTGAATTTCAAAGTAAAAGTAAGGTATGTTTTCTGAACAACATTGATAATTCCTTAATTTGCAGATTTCTTCTTTTTTATTTTAGGACTTAGAATATAGTGTGAGATTTTTTATTTATGTAAATTTTGTTGTATCTTCTATAATATAAATATATTGTTTGACAACTATAAAATGCAAGCTTTTTTAAATGCCTTTAAGAATTTCTTTTTAAAATTGATTGATACAATGTAGTATTTG
The DNA here is from genome assembly GCF_007565055.1 of Rhinopithecus roxellana. NCBI lineage: Eukaryota > Metazoa > Chordata > Mammalia > Primates > Cercopithecidae > Rhinopithecus > Rhinopithecus roxellana. The sequence continues at coordinate 74,375,007 of NC_044559.1, forward strand.
TACTAAGAAGTAACTTGACCCAAAACACCCTTTATGTTTGCTTAGAGCATTTTAAAAAACTATCTGAAAGTCAAGGATATTCCTGTCACAACTGTAAACAAACTTGTCATAAATGTGTTAAAACATATTATTGGGTACTCTATTTATATATCTTTATTTATTTATTTATTTATTTATTTATTTATTTATTTTGAGATGGAGTCTTGCTGTGTCACCAGGCTGGAGTGCAGTGGCACGATCTCAGCTCACTGCAACCTCTGCCTCCCAGGTTCAAGCAATTCTCCTGCCTCAGCCTCCCGAGTAGCTGGAACTACTGGCACACACCACCACGCCTGGCTAATTTTTGTATTTTTAGTAGAGACGGGGTTTCACCATGTTGGCCAGGTTGGTCTCGATCTCCTGCCCTCGTGATCTGCCTGCCTCGGCCTCCCAAAGTGCTGGGATTACAGGCATGAGCCAACGTGCCTGGCCTGTATATCTTTCATGGCCTGAAAATCTGAAAGTTAATCCAAACTGATACGTTTTAGCATACTTAAGAAAAGAAGAACTACTTTTAATTTCAGCCTTTTACATTTCAAGAAGATTTTGATGAATAATAGTACATACTATAATTATTGATCAAACTTTGAAAGTTCCTTTCTGTAAAATATGAAATACTCAATATCTAAATCCAGGTCAGGCATAGGAGATCAGTATTTAACATTGGATGTTTCGTGTTTCATATTTATAATGTTCAAAATGCAAGCATAACATTTAATATTTGTCTACATGGTTTTACAAAACTAAATCCTAAATTACAAAAGAAAAAAAAACCTAACACAGGGACAGAAAACCAAATACCACATATTCTCATTTACAAATAGGAACTAAATGATGAGAACACATGGACACATCGAGAGGAACACAACACACACACATTGGGGCCTACAGAGCAGTGAAGGGTGGGAAGAGGGAGAGGATCAGGAAATATAACTAATGGGTACTAGGCTTAATACCTGGGTGATGAAATAATCTGTACAGCAAACCCTCATGACACAAGTTTACATATGTAACAAACCTGCACATGTATCCCTGAACTTAAAAGTTAAAAAAAAAGACTGATGATTACTGAGTTGTCAGTGTTCTGAAATTGTGCAATTCATATCCATCCTCATGAGAGTTTTGTGTCTATCCTCAAGTATTTGACGAATGTTTTTTTGACTCTTGGCAGGTAAGTGCAGGGATGGGAAAGGAATCCTAGATTCTTGGAGTTAGATGGCTTCTTACAGGTTATCTAAGCTAATCTACTACCTTGATTTCCCTTTTCAGTAAAGCTGCCAAATTGTTAACCAGGTTTTGCTTAAGCACTTCTAGAATAGGTTGGCCTCCCATACCGTGAAGTTTCCCAGTCATCTTTGAATTGACTTAGGAAATTATGCTTCTAAAAACAAGTTCTTATCTTTATCTATGTACTGCTCTCTTAAAATTTCTGCCCATTTATGGTAATTCTGATCTCTGGAATCAATAGGAGTCAAGTAAATCCCTCTTTCACAAGGCTGCGATTCATGAGCCTGCTTTTTCCCAAGCTCAGGAAAGTATATAATTAACACTATTATTGCTTCTAGGTGAAGGTGAAGATTCCCAAACAGGCTGATTTCATGGTCACTTTTTCCCCAAGTATGTTTCATTTACCTTTTATAATGTTTTGTGTTAAAGGATTTTCAAAGATAAAAAAATAAAAAATAAACACATTTAGTTTACTTCCGGTCTTTTGGCTTTCCAAAACAATAGTTGCTGCAAGTTTCATTTGATGTCCTCTTTAAGCACGTAAATCATCTTATTCGTTAAGGAATCTCACTGAGTTTTAGATTATTAATTTATTTGAGAACAGCTGTGGTCATAACAGAGAGGGTTCTAAGGGTCTGCTATTAAGAATTAAACTAGCTAATTGTTCCCAAACAATGGTCTATAAATGAATTTCAGTTTATAATGAAGTTTTTAGCAACTTGGGACAAAATAAGAACCAAGTGATGAGTTTTTATGAAGCTAAATTTATTTAATTGTTAAGTTCCAAGTTTATGTCCTTCCTATATTTTTGTTATTAAAGTTATGAAATGATGTTGATAATTAATGGTAGTTGCTATTTTAAATGTCTTTGTTTTGCAAAAGCAAATAACTATGAAAAAAAATGAGCAACTCTATTTTGGTGCCTTATATTTTTCTTTTTGAAATATTACTGGTCCTGAAATCTATAACTATGTGAATCACTGGCTTAGATGCTCTTTGTCTCCTCCCAGGGCTAACATTCTATAGTCTATGAATTGTGGTTTAATCAGACTTGGACATGAAACCCCTATGGAAACCAGGTGCTACAGGAACTGAAGTTTGGAATTCTACAAGAAACTGGCTGCCTTTTCCCTCTGGTCCACTGTTGAATCAGTACTTCCAGATGGTGGCAAGGAAATGTGGCTGCCAGTAGTAACCCAGCTCTGGAGGGAGACTGAATGCTATCCCTGATGTTCAGTCCTGCTTTTTTTGTTTGTTTTTGTTTTTTGAGACTGGATCTCAGTCTGTCATCCAGGCAGGAGTGCAGTGGTGCAATCATAGCTCATTGCATCCTCAAACTAGGAGTTTAGGCTCATAACAATTCACCCTCCTCAGCCTCCTGAGTAGCTAGGCCTACAGGGCATGTACCAGCATGCCTGGCAATTTTTTTTTTGTAGACACTGGGCCTTATTATGTTGCCCAGGCTGGTCTTGAACCCCTGGCTTCCAGCGATCCTCCCACCTCTGCTTTCCAGAGTGCTGGGATTATAGGTGAGCCACTGTGTCTGGCCTCAGTTCTCTTTTAATAGCCTTCAGAACATTTCTAGAAGCTTCTGCACTGAAAAACTACATAATTGAACCAAAAATGTAGGTTTTCATAATTCCCGTCAACCATTGCAAAGTTTTTGGTTCAAACTTGACAGAGCAGCAAGAACTTTCAGGTTGAAGTTATGAAAGTGGTTTCAGTTAATAGTAAATTGCAATTCTTCTACAATGATGGATGTTTTTAGAAATAGGACTGAACTCTGTTGTGACAATAAAAGGATCATTTAAGAAAAGCTTATCAAAACTATCTTCAAGGGTGCTTCATTTTATTTCCATTTTAGTCCCTATATACATTTCAGTCCCTTAAGCACTGAGTCTGGCTGCTTTAGAATTGAAACAGATGGACTTGAGGGTTTCTGTATCTAATTTTACAGTAGCATATCTCTCGATTATTGACACATTAAAGGCAATATATTTCTAGCTTAGAAATCTGATGCTAATTGGCTTTGGAATATTTTGTTTAAAAACGTTTTCCAAATGGGGCTGTGAATTGTTCAGTTTCTTTATTCAGGATTAAAGAAAACATTAATTCTGCCAGGAAAAGATTGTCCAGTGGGGCAGAAACATTAGAGCCTTGGAGTTTACCTGTCAATCTTGTATTTTCATGTCCTTTGTCCAGAAATAAGCCTACAAGCTAATTGACTTCTGTTTCTTTCCTTTTGGCCTCTCATTTTTCTGAACATAAAGACTCAAATTAAAACAAAGATAAAATTCCAGGGGAAGCTGGCATTGATCGAGGTTTGGATTAAATTAAATTAAGTGCTTTTTATTGAACTCAGCAGTATTAGTTATTAAAACCAGAAGGCTTTACCCTTGCTAGTGTAAAAAAAGAAAACAATGACTCATGCTGGGGCACAGATTTTATTGGGAAGTTAAAGCACTCGTTTTCTCTTATTCCATTAAAACTTTTGCAGATAAACACATGTAAACAAGATCAGGAGATGGAAAGCAGTGAAGAGTCAGTCCTTCTGGGCTCTGGTGCTCCATGGGTTCTAACTTTCAGTTGCAAGAACTTAGGGAAAAAATCTTATCTGGGAAGAAAGCAAGAAATCACACTAGGATTTTCTTTTTGGACTGCATTAAGTCATTTGAATTGCCAAAGTGCTTCTCTTTTTCTTGAGTGACTTGGAATTATGCATACAGGGCATGGGGAGAGGGTGGCAGCATCGGGTAGCATAAAAAGCATTAGCCAGGAAGTTGGACCCTGAATCTCAGTTTTAGGTCCATCGCTTACAGACTGGTTGGACCTGGGTAAGAAACTTAACCTCACTGCTCCTGCTTTCTCAGATGTGAAATAAGGGGCTAGACTCTAAAGGCCCTGCTCTCATTTTGTCATCTATTTCTGTTTTGAGTTATGACTGTAGGAGACCATCATGACCTGTAGTAAATATGGCAATTAACTCAGACTGAATGCAGAAAACTATGGCCTCCAGGCAAAATCTGGTCTGCCATCTCTTATTTATATATATGTTTTAATTAACTAAAGTCCAGATTGATGTCAGCAAGATGGCAGAATATGACTTTCCAGTGATTGTCCTCTGCAAAAACATCACTTTGAACAACCATTCATGCATGAAAATTCCTTTACATCAGCAATGGAAGCCAGGTGAGAGATTTAAGCACCTAAGTATAGCACAGAAATAAGAAAAGACACATTGAAGAGGGTGGGAAAGACAGTTTTACATCACCTGCATCACGCCTCCCTCAACTCCAGGCAGCGCAATGTGGAGATAGATACTCTGTCCTTGGGGGAGGGAGAGGGAAATGAGCATCGGTTGCTACCTGGGACCCCAACACTAGCCCTGCCCCAGTACAACCTAGTGCCACACAGGCCCTCACAGCCCCAGACTCCAGGGTGGTATGTGTGGACTGAATGTCTAGGCTTATCTTGGTGCCAGACCAGATCCTGAAGCTCTACACTCCAGGTCTACCTGGAGGACTAGTTCTATGTGCTACCCTACACCAGGTTGATCCCTACAGTGCTAGCCTCCAGGCCACCCCCAGCAGTGGGCTAGTATCAACAATCCCAGGCTTCAGGCCTGCCCTAGCACCAGACTGGCCCCTGTAGCCCTGGTCATCAGGCCAATACCTGTGAACACAGCCTCCAGGCTGGCTTCTGCAGAAACAGGCTCCAGGCCCACCTAGCCCAGACCAACTCTGGAAGCCCCAGACTCCAGTCTAGTACCTGTAAATGGAGCTTCCAGGCCCACCCTGGCACAAGACAGAATCCTGCAGCCCTTGGATCCAGGCCTGCCTTGCATACTAGTACTCGGGGCTGCCCCAATACCAGGCCTACCCCAGCAGCCCCAGGCCTCAGACTGGTACCAGCACTGAACTGGCCTCAATGGCCCTAGGTTTCAGGCATGACATAGCACCAGGCCAACCTCTACAGACTTAGGCTGTAGGTTCACCCCTGCATGAGGCCAGCCCCTGAAGCCCTAGTCATCAAGCTGGTACCTATGGACCAAATCACCAAGATGGATAGGTTCTAGGCCCACCCAATGCCAGGCCAGCTTCTGGGACCCAAGGGTTCAGTTCTGCCCTAGATTTTGGAGCCTGGAGCCATAATGGCCCATGACTGCCAAAGCCAGGATGGTTGCAGGCCCTTTTCAGGCTTTTTAATCTTACTCTAGCACCAGGTCATAGCCTCTGGCATCAGATACAAGGCAAGCTGCTGTAGACATAGACTCTGGGGGTCTGCTCAGTGCCAGACTTGTCCCTGTGGTGCCATCCTCCAGGGAAGTCCTTGTGGCCACAGGGTCCAACAGATCCAGGGTCCAGGCCTGCTGCAACAGACTCTGGTTCTAGACTTGTCCCTATGGATCAAGACTCTAGGACCACCTTATAGATCCAGAACCTAGGTTCACCCTTGTATCCCACCCCACTCTAGTTCCAAGCCAGCCCTTGTGGACTCAGTTCCCAGGACCATCCCAGCACCTGGCTGACCCCTGCAGACTTAGGCTCAGAGACTACCCCAGTGCCAGATCAGTTCATGTGGATACAGGCTTCAGGGAAGCCCCTGGAAAAATAGGTTCTAGGCCTACCCTCTGTGACCTAGGCTCCAGGTCTACTCCTGAGGAACCAATCAACAGGTCCACTCTGGTGTGTTTAGGCCCTAGGCTTAACCCCATGGAACCAGGTTCCAGGCCCACCTACCTGCTGACTCAGTTACAAGGCCACCTGTCCAAAGACTCCAGCAGTAAGCCCACCTGTGGACAACTTACTCAGAATGCCAGACAACTTACTCAGAATCTCTGGATGGACTGAAAAGGAAGGGCTCTCCCATACAAAGCCAGTCAGCAAAAACTAGAGTGAATTCCAACTTCTTTCCATGTGCAAACTTCAGTGTAAGATAAGAGGAAACATGACAAACCAAGGAGATATAACACTACCAAAACAGCACAATAATCTTCCAGTAGCTATTATGAACTAGAGATTATGAACTGCTTGAAAAACAATTCAAGATGATTGTTTTAAGGAAGCCCAGAAAAATTAAGGAAAATACGGAAAAAAATTGTATGAAATCAGGAAAACAGTAAACTATCAAAATGAGAAATTTAACAGAGAGATTGAAATTGTTTTTAAAAGTGAAACAGAAATTCTGGAGCTGAAAGATACAAAGAATGAAGTGAAAACTGCAATAGAAAGCATCAATAGCAGAACTGATAAAGCAGAAGAATAAATCTGTGAACTTGAAGACAGATTATTTGAAAATATATAGTCAAAGGATGAAAAATAGAAAAAGAAAAGGAGGGAAGAAAACTTACCGAATTTATGGGACAATGTAAAAGAACAAATGTCTGAGTTATAGGATTTCAAGGAGAAGAGAAAGACAAGCGGGGTAAAAAGCTTACTTAAAGAAATAGTAGCAGAAAACTTTTCAAATCTGGGAAAACACATAAAAATCCAGAGATCTAGGTACAAGAAGGTCCAAGGTATTGAATCAAATTCAGTTCACACAAGATTATACCAAGACATATTATAATAAAACTGTGAAAAATCAAAGACAAATAAAAGATCCTGAAAGCAACAAGGAAAAATAAGCAGATCACATGTAAGGAAATTCCAATAAGGCTATCAGTGGACTTCCGAGCAGAAACTTTATAGGCAGGAGATAGTGGGATGATATATTAAAAGTACTAAAGGAAAAAAAGAAACCCTGCCAACCAAGAGTACTGTATTCAGCAAAGCTATCCTTCAGAAATGAAGGCAAGATAAAGACTTTCTCAGACAAATAAAAGCTGAGGGAATTCATCACCACCAGACCTGTCTTATATGGCATACTAAAGGTAGTTCTTGAAGTTGAAAGGAAAGCACACTAATTAGTGATACAAAAACTTACGAAGCTATAAAACTCGCTAGTGAAAGTAAGTATACAGTCAAATTTAGAATTCTCTAATACTATAAAGGTAATATGTAAATCACTTGTATCTTTAGTATGAAAGTTAAAAGACAAAAGCATTAAAAAGATTAATAGCTACAAATATTTCTTAAGGAATACACGCTATAACAATATGTAAATAGTGACATCAAACACATAAAATATTGGAGGACGAATGAAAGTGCTTAGTTTTTTTTAATGCAATCAAATTTTTGGGTTAACATAGTTTCTTATAACTATAAGGTTTTATGTAAACCTCAGTGTAACCACTAAGCAAAAACCTATAATTGATACACCGAAGATCAAAAGTAAGATGTTAAAGCATACTTCTAGAGAAAAATCACTTAACTGCAAAGGAAGACAGCAAGAGAGAAAGAAAAGAGGTTCTACAAAAAAGAAAAACAAAAAACAAAAACAGAAACAAAAAACAGAAGACAACAACAAAATAACAGTAACAAGCCCTTACATATTAATAATTACCTTGAATGTAAGTAGATTGAATTCTCCTATTAAAAGACATCGATGGGCTGAATGGATTAAAAAAAGCAGGGCCAGCTATGTGCTGTGTACAAGAGACTTATTTCACCTTTAAGGGAACACAGGCTGAAAGTGAAGAGGTGGAAAAAGATATTCCATTCAAATGGAAACAAACAAATGAAAAACAGCAGGGTAACTATACTTATATCAAATAAAATAGTGTTGAGAAAACTGAATTTCCACCTGCACTACAATGAAATTGAACCCTTGTCTCACAACGTATGCAAAAATCAACTCAAAATGGATAAAAGACTTAAATCTAGAATCTGAAACTTTACCATTACTAGAAGAAAATCTAGGGAAAAATTGCCATGACCCCAAAAGCATAGGCAACAAGAGGAAAAATAGACACATAGGATTACATCAAACTAAAAAGTTTCTGCACAGCTAAAAAAAATCCATAGAATGTTGAAAGAACCTATAGAATGGGAGAAAATATTTGCAAACCATCCATCTGGTAAAGGGTTCATATCCAAAATGTGTAAGGAACTCAACTCAATAGCAAGAAGAGAACCTGATTAATAAATGGGCAAAGGACCTGAATAGATGTATCTCAAAAGAAGCTATAAAAATGGCCAACAGGCATGCAAAAAGATGCTTAACCATCAGAGAAATGCAAATTAGCACCACAGTGAGATATCGCCTCACACTCATTAGAATTGCTATTATCAAAAAGACCAAAGATAACCTGTTGGTAAGCATGTGGAGTCAAGGGAACCCTTGCATGCTGTTGGTGGGTATATGTACAATTATTATGAAAAATAGAATGCACATTCCTCAAAAAACTAAAGATAGAACCACCGTTTGATGCAGCAGTCTCATTAATGAATATTCAAGGGAAATGAATTCAGTGTATTGAAGACATATCTGCACTCAGACATTCATTGCAGCATTATTCATAATAGCCATATATGGAATCAATCTAAGTGTCCACAAGCAAATGAATTGATAAAGAAAATGTGGTGTATATATATACGATGGAATACTATTCAGCCTTAAAAAAGGAGGAAATCCTGTCATTTGTGACAACATGGATGAACATGGAGGACATTATATTAAGTGAAATAAAGAGGCAAAGAAAGATTAAAAACTGCATAGTATACATGTGGAATCTAAAAAATTGAACTCAGAGAATTAGAGGGCAGAATGGTGGTTGCCAGGTGATAGGGAGTTGGTCAAAGAATACAAAATTTCAGTTAGATAGGAGGTGTATATACAAAGGATCTATTGTACAACATGGTTAACTGTAGGTAATAACAATGTACTGAGTAGATTTTAAGTGTTCTCATCATGAAAAAAGATAGGTATGTGAGGTAATACCTATGCTAATAGCTCAGTTGATCCATTCCACCATGTAGACATATTTCAAAACATCATTTTGTATATGTATTTTGTAATTTTTATTTTTCTATTAAATAAAAATATAAAATACTTTTTGATCTGAAAAAATTAACCAAAACCCATACTTTATAGATATTTACCTAGTTTTTACATGTATTCATTTTCTGTTCAGGGTCTCATCCAGATTTAGTCATCATGTCTCTTTAGGCTCCTCTTGACTGACAGTTTCTCAGACTTTTCTTGTTTTTGATGATGTTGACAGTTTTAAGGAATATTGGTCAGGTATTTTATCAGGTGTCTGTATGTGATTGGTCTGCTATTTTTCTTGTGACTTAAACTGAGGTTATAGATTTGGTTATAAGTCACTAACAGTATGACTTATCACTGTTCATGTTGGCCTTTATCACCTGGCTGGGGTAGTGTTTGTCAGGTTTCTCCAGTGTAAAGTTACTTACCCTTCCTCGGTATCCATACCATAGTTTTTGGAAGGAAGTCACTACTATGTGCAGCCCACACTTAAAGAGTGGAGAGTTATGCTTCACCTCCGTGAGGGTGGAGTATCTACATCAATTATTTGTATTCTGCATGAGAAATTTGTCTTTTCTCCCATTTGTTTATCAATTGCTTATTAATAGTTAGTGACTGTGGGTATTTATGTTATATTTTGGGTTATAATAAATATTGCTTTAATTGTTTCATTGTTCAAATTGTTCTAGATTTGGCTATGTGTAGCGCTTTCAGCTGGCTCCCATGTGTCTTTGACGTACCTTCTCATTGCAGATTTTGTTGATGAGTAGTTGCTTTTGCCATCTGTGTTTGTAAATAAAGGTTTATTGGAACACAGCCACACTTATTATATGTTCTTTATGGCTACTTTTGCACTACAGTGGCAGAGTTAATTCACTGCAACAGAGACCATATTGCCTGTAAAGCCTAAACTAATTACAGTCTGACCTGTTACAGGAAAAAAAAAAAAAAATTGCTGACTCTTGATCAAGACCATTCTCTATGATTTTTAGTAATGTACTGTAGCTTAATGGATTATAATTTCCAGAATTTTAAGATTCAAATTTATGTCACACTTTTTACTCATAACATTATCTTCTAAAGTATAATCATCAATAGTGTGTACTGTCAACAAGTCTTTACTGAATATTCTGGTTTGTGTAACTGTGTTCTTTTGCCATTACAGTTTCCTTGCCTGGACACTTGACTAGTTACAAAGTATCTTTTCTGTCAGCAGTTTTTTTGGTGAAAGACAAAATTTAAAGATAAGATCTATTTTGTCTTTATTCTTTTTACTAACCTGGACTAAAATAATTTATGTAATCATGGCCTGAGTTATTTAAATGACTGTGTGCTTGAGAAATTTCTTGTTGGTAGCACTAGGACTACCCCATGGAAGCAGATAAGTAGAGAATTTCGTTAACAGTGAAGAATGTTGACTAGAGTTTTGCACATGTCCATCAAGCTTATTTTATTGGTAAATTTAGTCAAACTAGAACCAAAGTTTCCAGGAATGAAGTATGAGTGCATTAGCCTACTTCTATTAAGTGTTCTCTAAGCCATATGCTGTGACCTAAAGTGAGAGAAAATAAATCATAAGGCTTCATAGTGGTTTAATAAGTGTAAACATCTGGATTTACATATAAATCTTATATCAATATGGTTTTCACACTTCAACATCATCATCTCACCAAATTAGTAAAGTTGTCAATAGAGGGTGATTAGAGAAATGAGGTTGTTTATTTCAGATAATAAACATATTAAAATCCCAAAGAAACAACATTAGTTTTATAAATTCAAATTACTGTTCAACTGTTTAATAACACAGATAGGAATGGGGTGGACAAGTCTAATACTCATATGCTTTCTTTGGTGTATTGAGACCAATATCCTATATAACACCATGCACACAGGGGACAGGACAGGATTTTAGCCACAGTATAACTTAATTCAGGTTGTAGCATAGTGGTGTTTTAAAATAGAATTTTACTATAAAAATAAAAATTAAAATAATGGACTGAAAAAGTTAAAGTTCTCCTAGAGACATTAAGCTTAGCATATAATATAAAATCCTCTTTTTTTCTTCTACTGCCAATCTTTTCAAATAAGTAGTCTGTCTTACAGCCTCCATTTTCAATTCACACTCTCCTTAGCTCTCAGAAATCTGCGTTTTCCTGATTACTTGCCTGAATCTGAGCTCTTGAAGGTCACCATGACCTCCTAATTGTCAAATCAAATAGTCTTTTCCTAGCCTTAGTGTCTTTGATTTGCATGCTACATTTGATACTGTTTTGCACCTCTGATTGTATGCTTTGTTTTGTTCTTGCACCCTGTTCTTAGCCATTATCTCTTGTCACTCTATGCAATTTTTCTTGGTGATTTTTTTCCACTTTGGTTCCACCACTGTAAAGATGATGGACAAATCTAAATTTCCAGCCTGATCTTTCTCCTGGGTAATTGTGTCCATGAAACATTTTCATGAGGCACCTTGAGTTGTCTCAAATTTAGTGTTTCATAATCTTAACCTGTTATTTTTCTCTCTTAAATTTGGTTCCATTCTTGTAAATTTCTTACTTCTGTTGATCCCACTATCATCAAGCTTGTCTGGGTCTGACATTTGAGTGACGTTTAATACACACGTTCTCTTGTTTTCTATAGCCAGTAAGTTAACAAGTTCTAATGACTCTCTCCTCACACTGCCTTTTTTCCCACTGCTCTGCCTTTTTATAAATATTTTACTTACTAAGTAGTGTCTACTCCATGCCAAGGATTGTTTTTATTTTTATTTTTCTCTCAATTCTGTCCTAGTTTACCATTTCACATCTGCACTGCTAAAACAAACACCTCAAACTAGTTTCTCTACTTGATTCTTTCTCCACTAATTCATCTATCATACTCCAAATACTAGATGATATTTCTTAAAAGTGAATTCAAAAATGTCATTCAAAGAACTATAGTGGCTTCCCATTATCAAGAAAATAAGGCAACACTGTTAAGCTTAATGGTAAAATCTTTCCATGATTTTGTCTAGACCTGTCTTTGGAGTGTTAGTTCCCTCTTCTTTTCTATATAATCTTTCCTTTAAAGCAAGCTTCCTCATAGCCCACTTAACTGATATTTTGTTTGGGCTTTTCTGCTTGAAAATCATGATAGAGTCTAGTCTGCCTACCTAAAATGCTTTTCCCATTCCTCTTCGCAGAGTATCCTTCAATTTCCAACTCACATCTCACTTCCAATGAGATTACTTCTTTACAGACTGGCAACATAAAAAAGCAGCATGGTGCATGGAAAGAAAAACAAGAGATTTGAACTCAGAGGACTTACTTCTAGTCTCCATATGAATGACTTTGGATAAATCACTTTTGCCTGTCCAACCATTGTTTCCTCATCTATAAAAGTAAGAGTATACAGTTAAACTTTCACAAGGATGTTGGGAAGATTAAATAAATAGGCATACGTAAGCTCTTCAGGCACCTGGAAATTACCCACAAATGTTCATTGCATCTGAGTTTCCAAAATCAAATTGCAATAGCATTGTTTGCAAAACTCATATTTCCTCCATATATTTATTGCCCATTATGATGAATTAGCTCCTTGTGATCTCTCTTTTTCTCTCTTTACACACACACACACACACACACACACACACACACACACACACACACACACACACAGAGTCTATACCACTTAGCAGTGTGCTTTGGGCCAGTAACTGATATATTATTTCACTTGATGGAATTAGTGTTTTAGTGCAATAATTTCTCTCCTTTTCTGCAAACCTCAGTCTTTCTAAGAAACCCCTCTCCTAATACGTACGAACCCATATACTTGGATCCAAGCAATAATAGATAAATGTAATTCCAGCCTTATATGGAATTCCATCTCTAACTTGGCTTGCCCTTTGGGCAAAACTGAGGGGGAATAATAACATGTCCTTTAATAAGGTTGGAATTTCATTAGTATCCTTTGGTATCCAGGAGGTGTCTCTACAGCCTCAAATGCCTTGTGAAAGAGTAGACGTGGGTAGACGTCTGCATGGGTAGATGTTTTATTTTAGAACTCTGGGTACTGGGTTATCTTTACGTGGGCTTTTAAATAGTGAATACATGAGTATAAAGGGGGAGTCATAGAAATTCAAGGTACAAATTCTTATGTAATCCTGAGAGTGATGGGGGAGTTGCTGGAGGACTGAGTGATCTGGTTCAATTCCTGTGTTTGGAAAAAATGATTTGAGGTCTAGCATCCAGAAAAGTTTGGAACTAAATGAAGGAGGATCTATGTTTCCAGGGAGCTGAAGCCAAGGTGTGATGATTATTTACAGGCATGTTGATACCCTTCTTATAAGAAGCCTTCTTAGGCAGATACTACTGGCCAAAATCACATGAAGAAATCCATGGTCTTCTTAATCTCTTCTACATCTAGAATTCTCCTCTAGGCTTAATGAAACTAGTTGAGCTTTCATCAGGAAGATACTTTAAAACTATCACAGGAAAAAACACTGAAAATTTTCTTCTTTAATTCGGCAAAACAAAATGAAACAGAAGTTTTAAAAAACTATCTAAAAGGAGAGTATTTGCATGGTAATGTATTTGCCTGTAGTCCCGTAACCCAAATCACAACTTTCTCTTTTCTATTTGCCTGCGATGAAATATATCCAACTAAGTGTTGGCTTGAGCTTCTGACATGAAGATAAAGACCTTTTCAAATTTCAGCACAGCTAAACTTGTGTGTAGTGTAGTACCTGGAATGGAGACTTCAGGAAAGAATGTTTTGGGCATGGCTAGTGGGATCATTTTTCCTGTTGTATTAGAAATGCCACCAATGGAAGGAAAAGGTCACTGTACTGTGGGACATGCCTTCTGTGAGATGAGGCTCTGACCACTAATGACACTTGTGCTTTTCATTACGACAGATGTGTTAACCACATCGTGCTGGCTGTGCTCCAGCCCAAGCCATTGTAGCTTTCTGCTTCTGCAACCTTCCTCGTCTTCACTTTGGTTGGCTGTAGAATTCTTTACTTCCTGTCCTAAACTTTTGTGAGGTGTCATGGCTGTTAAACAGCTGCCATGTTGCAGGCCAGATGTGGTCGCACTTTAGTGTGCATGAAATGTTCTTCCTATAAAATATAAGATAGTTTAAAAATCTGTTTTGAAGGTTTGTAAAACACTTAGGATTCCTTCAGATAAGAGGGCTATTTGTATATTCTTAAATTGTGTGTGAAAATGTGCCAAAGTATAAAATACAAATGCTGGAAATACTGCAGTCCCTTCAGTCTCCTGTTTATGATAAGTTGCCAGCTATTTTGAAGGGAATAAGTGTATATAATCCAGTTAGACTTTCAAAATCTATAACAAGCCTTCTAATCAAAGGCCTTTAAGATATAGTCATTGCATTGAGTGTGAAGTAGAAAGGTCTGTTTTGGCCAGGCGCAGTGGCTCAAGCCTGTAATCCCAGCACTTTGGGAGGCCAAGGCGGGTGGATCATGAGGTCAGGAGTTCAAGACCAGCCTGGCCAGTATGGTGAAACCCCGTCTCTATTAAAAATAGGAAAAAAAAAAATTAGCCGGGCATGGTGGCGTGTGCCTGTAGTCCCAGCTACTCGGGAGGCTGAAACAGAAGAATCGCTTGAACCTGGGAGGCGGAGGTTGCAGTAAGCTGAGATCGTTCCACTGCACTCCAGCCTGGGTGACAGAGTGAGACTCCATCTCAAAAAAAAAAAAAAAAAAAAAAAAAAACAAAAAAAAACCCGAAAGGGGTCTGTATTGAAAAAGTAAGGACTTTAGGGACAGGAAATAAAAAGAAGGAATAAATACATACTTAAATTATTTAAAATGTTTTTATTGAGATATAATTTATATACAGTGAAGTGTAAAGGTCCTAAGTGATCAGTTTTCACAAATGCATACTCTTGTGTTACCCCAGCACTATCAGCACCCAGTACATTTTCATCATTCCCAGAGAGTTTCCTTGTGCTCCTTCCCAGTCAGCACTTATTGAGTCCCAATTCTAAGCAACCACTCGTCTGATTTCTATCACCATAGATTATGTTAGATTATCGTAGAGCTTCATATATATAGAATCATGTAGCATGTACTTTTTGTGTCTAGCTTATTTCACTTGGCATAATGTTTTTGATATTCACTCATGTTGTTGTTTATATAAGTGCTTCATCCCTTGTTTTTGTTGCTGAGTACTGTTCCATTAAATGAATATACCGCAGTTTATCCATTAACCCGTTGGTGGATGTCTGAATTGTTGATGGATATCTGAATTTACTGATGGTAAAGTATTTGGTTATCATGAGTAAAGCTTCTGTGAACATTCCTAAGGCTTTTTATAGACATAGATTTTCATTTTTCTCATAAAAATATCTAGGAGCAGAATTTCTGAGTCATAGGGTAGCTAGAGATATGTTTAATGTTTTAAGAAACTGCTAAACTATTTTCCAAAGTGGTTCTACCATTTCACACTCTTACCAACTATATATGAAAATTCTGGTTGCTCCATATACCCACCAACATTTTTTTTTTTTTTTTACTGATTCTAATGGACACTTAGTGGTATCTTGTTTTTTTAACTTTTAATTTTCAAACAATTTTAGATTTGCAGCAAGTTCCCATAAACCTTCACTCAACTTCTCATAATATTAACATTTTATATTAATCAAAACTAATACATTGATAGGTTGGTCAAAACAAATTATCATTGTTATGATATCATTAAGCAATCTGTAGATTTTATTTGAGTTTCCTTAGTTTTTACCAATGTCTTTTTTTGGTTCTAGGATCCAATCCAGGATGCCACATTGCATTTAATTTCATTATGGTTTTAAAGTGCACTTTCCTGTTGACTAATCATGATCACCTTTTCATGTACTCATTGTCCATTTATAGATTTTCTTTAGTAAAGTGTCTGTCCAAGTGTCTTGCCTGGTTTTCTTTTGTTTCTTTTTTGTGGGAGTTGGTTATTGGCTTTTTAGTTACTGATTTTTTAAGAATTTCTTATTTGTTATGGATATAATTTTATCAGATATAAGTGTTGTGAATTTTTTTTTCCTAGACTATTATTTGTCTATTTATTTTCTCAATGATGTCTTTCAATAAGTAGAAGTGAATGGAATACTTATCTTAAGGGGGAAGTGTAATAGGGTTCCTATGGAGCAGAAAGATAACTCAGGTTTAATATTTTAAAAATTTATCTGGAGAGGAGAATAAATGGTGACTTCTTCAAAGAGGTAGGTTGAACTAAGTTTTTCTGGACACTGAAAATACAAACCTGAAGGGGGATACATCAGGAATGGGCCTAATATTACAGCAATAATAATAATAATAATAATAATAGAAATTGATAATACTTGTTGTGTGCTTACCATGTGTAGCAGACACATTGCTTATTGCTTTATAGGTATCATCAAACTCATAAGGTAGAATTATTATTATCTACATTTACAGGTAAGGAAACTAAGGCTTATAGGTGGTAAATAAAACTTTGGGAGACAAGATGGCTGACTAGATGCAGGTAATATGTACCTTCTCCATGTAGAGGAGCCAGAATAGTCAGCAGATATATTTTGAACAGATCATTTGGGAGAGAATGCTAGGATTCACCAGAGAAGAGATGGGAAGCACCAGAAGCAAGTTAGGAGAGGGTTCGAAGCACCTTCCTCAGCCAGGAACAGACTGAGAGTTGGGGAAAAGCCCCTGGACATGGGAAAACAGTGACAGAGAAACCCCCAGGAATCAAAAATGGGCTTTTGCAATCTTGGCTACATGAGAAACCATAGACCCACTAAGGTCTTGGCCCAAAGGTGCCATTTTGAGAGTTTAAAGCTAGGCTGCACCGCCTCCCCTCCCCCGCGTGGCTTGACTTTGGGCTGATGTGGCTATAGCCACCACTCTGCCAAGGAGGGACAAGGAAACCAGATTATCCTATGCATATCTAGGACAATACCCACTACCCTACAACAGGTTGCTTTGAGACTAAGATGTGAGTGAGTGGACCACAATTCCTACAACCTCTTGCCCATGCTGCTTGGTTGGGAGGGAAGCAGGGACCTGAGAATTCAGCACTGAGCTGTGCCTCACTCTTGGTCTGAGTTTGGGCTGACATGACTATAGCCACTCTCTGGCCAAGGAGAGACAGGAAAACCGGGCTTTACTATGCATATCTAGGACAAGATGCACTGCTCTGCAGTGGGCTGCTATGAGACTGAAACATGAGCAGACCATGTGCCCCATAGCTACTTGCCTATGATGCCTGCTTGGGAGGGATCCCATTCTCCCTGGCTGCAGGCCCAAGGTGCTATTTCGAGAGTTTAATGCTGGGCTGTGCCCTGCCCTTAGGCTGAATTTGACTGACATAGCTGCAGCTGCTGTCTGGTTGAGGAGGGACAGGGAAACTAGGCTCTGCTGTACATACCTAGGACAATACCCACTGCCCTCCTATGGGCTACTGTGAAACTGAGACTTGGGCAGATTACAGTCCCCACAGCTTCTTCTCCATGCTGCTTACCTGAGTGGAGCTGCACCGTCTCTGTTTATAAGCCCACAGCTGGCATTATTTTGAGAGTTTAACACTGGGATTTGCCCCACCCTCAGGCTGAGTTCAAGGTGATGGCAAGAAAATGGTAAATTAAGAGTTTAAATACAGGTAGTCTGACTTCAAAGCCTTCATGCTTAATTTCTGTGCTATTCTGGCAGAAAGAAATATAAAAGTGATCTTCAGTGTGGCTACCAACATGGAAACCAAGAGCTATGGAATACTGTTCCAGATGTCATTGTTGCGGCAAAAGAAGTATATTGATAATCTCTGGAAAACACTGAAAACACTGTTTTATCTTTATATAAAACTGGTGCCCTTCTCTCTCAGACACCATGTATAATTTTTGGGTCACTATACTTCAAAATTATGAAATCAGAAAGTTCAACTAATATAATACAGAGTGAGGAGGAAGTGTGATAGTGTTAGAAATGCTGTTCAGGAAAAAATTATAGATTGGAAGTGATATATGAAGCTGAAAGGGAATGTAACCAATCCATTAAAGTATCCAGAGTATGGACAACATGAGCAGAGTCTTAGTTGCTGGATCTCAGTACTGTAGCATAAGAGGACCAACACTGAAGCTTCCTTAATAAATGGAAGCTTAAGTAAAAGGAAATAACTCTTTTACATAATTTCTGGAATGCATTAACTGAAGAGATAGTGAAGGGTAAAAATAAAAATATATTCAAAGTAAAGTTTGAAAGGTTTAATGAATGGCAGTTCCATGAGTTATTGGAACTAGATACTATCATGGCAGCCTAGGGAAACTAGACTGTGACAGGGAGGGGACAGGGACATGCCTAAACTTTGAAGTTGATGTCCAAGAGGACAACCATATTCAATTTTAACAAATTCCATTGTGACACTTTAGAACATTGTATATGTCTGAGCAATTTGTCTTTTCCAGAATATGAAATTGTATGTTTATGTTGTTGTATATGCAGTTCTCTCTGGTTCAGATGCCCTAGCCCTCTTCATTTTTTAAGGCCTAGCCAAAAGGCACCTCTTATGTGAAAGCCTACCCAGCATTTCCAGGCAGTTAGTTACTCCCTGCTCTGTGCTCCTTGTAGTTTCCTCTATTTTGGCACTGATCACGGTATTTAGGAATTTTGCAGCCTAAATTTTTACTGATGAGTGACTGAATGGAGGGACCATGGCGCTAACTTAATATATGAGAAATCTTCATAGAGATCAAAGAAATCAAAGAAGGAACAAGAAAATACAATTCTCCTATGTACTCAGAACTAGAAACTGGATATTGGTTAACTGTAGTAATTGCCATAACTATTATCACCATTGTGAACTGGGACTCAAAGAAGTTAAATAATTTGTCCAAGGTCAAACAGCTGCAAAGAATTATAGCCAGAATTGGAACCCAGTGCTGTCTAACTTCAAATCCTGTGTTTCTGGTGACTACAGTATGAAGATGTTTTGATTCCTGTATCACATTTTAACTTACTGTATGCATGGCTATCATTGAGAATACCTGTAGGGAAGAAAGATATTATTTATTTAAGTACTTTGTGCCTCCTTTATATGTATCATTATACTGTTTTTTTTTTTTTGTATATAATTTCTTGCATAAAAAGATCCTTGACTGCAAGACTTTTCTTTGTGCTTTCCTTGACAGATCTAGCCCAATGCCTTGTACATAGTAGGTACTCAATGAAAATCTGTTGAATTGAATTAAATCCTACTGTGCTTCAATGATTCAACACAGAGACTGAGCTGTGGCTTGGAAATCAAACCCTCATGGCCTCAGCTTCCCTATAGATCTCCCCCGTAAATGATTAGCAGCAATATAATCTCATGCCTGTGTTCTGGAAAACATTAACATTTTCTATTTTAAAATGTCTTATTTTGGCTCTTTTAGAGAGTTATTACTAAGAAATTCTACTAAAAACCCAAATCAGTTACTATGAAAAAAATAACTATTTACATTACAGGACGAGTCCTAAATAAGGCAGAAAGCTAAAGGGAAAAGGGGCTCTTCTAGTTTCTTAAAGCCCAAGGGAACAGTAAACTGTTTTATCCAGGGAAATATATTTTTGTCATTTTTAACATTTATTTTTAAAAGTTGCCTTATGTATGAGTTTATCCTGTATTTGGGAATATATAGTCACATTTTGTCTCTATCCTTAAGGAAATTAAAATTTGATTGGAAAGACAAGATAAAGAAAAATATGCAATTGATTCATTTCTACATGAGTGGAAAGGCATTGATGCTATATGGCTTTAGAGAAATGTATGTGGAACTGATAAAATGAAAATGGTGATTGAAACCTAGAATGGTCAGGGAGGGTTTTGGAGACAGTAGAGCCACCTGGGAGCAGCCTGCTTCAGACCTGCTCCTAGCCAGTTTTATGTTGGTGGAACATGACTTTACTAACTGGGTTTACTTTACTTTCATGATCATTAACCTGAAATAGGCGTTGGTGATGCCCACCAATCTTATTATTATTATTTTTTTTGTCCACCACCCATTCTCCTATTCTCTTCTCTCTTCAAAACCTACAACACTTAATTTTCCTTCCTTTATCCTTTACTTTCATTGGCATATGTACATGGATCCTTTTAAACCTAAGCCGAACCCTGTGACTCTTCTGCTCAAAACCTCTTAGTGGCTTCTCATGTCCCTCAGATGAAAGCTACCATCTAGCAGTGACTTACAAGGCTATAAAGTCTGCCATCTACCACGCGCTTTACTCCCCACTGTCTGCCCACTCTCTGACCTTTTTCCTCCTACTCTCCTATTGTTATGTTCATTGGCCTCTTTGCTCTTCCTTAAAAGACAGAGCATGCTCTTGAGTAAGGGCCTTTGCATTAGCTGTTCTCCTGCTTGAAAATTTCTTCCCTCAGATGCCTGTGTGGTTTCTCATTTCCTTCAGGCATCTGTTCATATATCAGAGAGGCTTTTCCTGGCCATCTAAATAAAATAACAGTCCCCACTCTGACCTCAGCACTTTCTAGCCCCTTTATTTCTCTTCACATTTTATGCTTGTTTAGCCATTTATTGTCTGTAACTTCTCCTTTGAATGTAAGGAACTTTGTTCTGTGTTATATTCTTAGAGCCTATGTGTTATAACACTTGATGAATGAATGAAGTAGACATTTTTAAAAAATGGGTAGACATTTGATATATGAAGTCTAGTTAGGTCATTTTGCATTAGGGAAATGGTATGAGAAAAAAGTGGAGGTGGGAATATGAATGATCAATTATAGAGACAGTTAATAGACCAGTATGACTGGGGCATGGGGTTTGATTTGGGAAATGAATGGATAAAATTTCGGATGTTGTATTAGAGTATATTGGGAAAAGTTCTGAAGAATAAACTAAGACATTTTGTGTGTATGTGTAGGTAATGTGAAATGATTGCAGAAGAATGGAGCATACCTTTCTTGCTGTTAAACAGGACTGAATCTATTAGGCACATCCCATAGAAGCTAAAAATCTCTCCAATGTCCCTGTTGCTAGAGCTCCAGGAATGAAGCTTGGCTATTTTGGAATATAGATGAACAGATTTTAATTAATTTTCATTTTAGAGATGTAAGAATCATTTGACATCATGTTATTCAAGCTACTATTATGGTATTATAAGTGCTTTCATGGCGAAGACCACTGTTTAGCACAGGGGTCCCCAACCTCCAGGCCATAGACCAGGACCAGTCCATGGCCTGTTAGGAACCACGCTGTATAGCAGGAGGTGAGTGGCAGGGTGGGCGAGCCAAGCTTCATTTTTATTTACAGCCACTTCCCATCACTTGCTTACTGCCTGAGCTCCACCTCCTGTCAGATCAGCAGCAGCAATAGATTATCATAGGAGCATGAACCCCATTGTAAACTGCTCACGTGAGGGATCTAGGTTGCACACTTTTTATGAGAATCTAATGCTTGATGATCTGAGGTGGAGCTGAGGCAGTGATGCTAGTGCTGGAGAGTGGCTGCAAATACAGATTAACATTAGCTGAGAAGTTTGACTGTACAGAGACCATAATAAACCAATTGCTTGCAGACTCATATCAAAACCCTATCAGTGAGTGGCAAATGACAATTAAGCTGCATCTGGTGGCAGGTGAGTTGATGTACTTCAGTTATACAGCTGCATCTGGTGGCAGGCTTTAAGTCAGAATCTGACACTTGTTTTAATCTCCACATGGCCTGCCCATTCATTTTTTTTTACTACTTTTGTTTGCACCTCTTTCTAACACTGTGCACTTGTCTCAATCACTAGCCTACAAGCTAACTCTAGGCAAAATGAGTAAAAAACTAACGTCACTAGAGAGCTTCTTTGAAAAGGAGGAAAGATTCAATGATGAGAGAGCAGAAGACTCTAAGAATGCCAACAAAAGAAAGCTGCATTTAAACGAAAATACCAAGAGTCCTACTTAAATTACGATTCATTGTAGCAGGTGATATACATTTTCCAAGCTTGCTTTGTATGATATGTGGCAATCAGCTATCCAAAAAAGGCCATGAAATCTTCAAAATTGCTTCGCCACATGGAGACCAGGCATCCTGAATTAAAAGACAAGCCTTTGGGGTTTTTTGGTTTGTTTGTTTTGTTTTTTTGAGATAGAGACCCAGGCTAGAGTGCAGTGGTGCAATCTCCACTCACTGCAACCTCTGCCTCCCTGGTTCAAGTGATTCTCCTGCCTCAGCCTCCCCAGTAGCTGGGATTACAAGCATGCACCACCACCTTGGGCTAATTTTTGTGTTTTTTTAAATTAGAGACAGGGTGTTGCCATCTTGGCCAGGCTGATCTCAGACACCTGACCTCAGGTCATCCTCCCGCCTCAGCTTCCCAACATCCTGGGATTACAGGTGTGAGCCACCATGCCCAGCCTGGAGTTTTTCAAAAGAGGAAAAAATGTGAACACGAAGAACAGAAGCCATTATTTAAGGCCACCACTTCATCAAATATGTCTGCACTGAGAGCATGATTTTTAGTGGTTAGCCACATTGCTAAAGCTAAGAAGCCCTTTGCTATTGGTGAAGAACAGTTGATCCTGCCTGATGCTAAGGACATTTGTCGTGAACTTTTAGGAGAGGCTGCGGTTCCGATGGTGGCACGTGTTCCTCTTTTCGCTAGCACCATAACTAGACAAATTGATGAGATATCAGAGGATATTGAGGCACAAATGTTAGAAAAGATTAATGAGCCACTGTGGTATGCAATCCAGGTTGATAAGTCTACCGATGTTGACAAAAAGACAACAAGACTTGTTTTTATACAATATATTTTCAGGAGGATGTGCATGAGGATATGTTATGTGCTCTTTTGTTGCCAACCAACACCATAGCTGCAGAACTGTTCAAGTCTTTGAATGATTATATATCAGGAAAACTGAACTGGTCATTTTGTATCAGTATATGCATGGACAAAGTGGCTGCCATGACTGGCCAGCTTTCTGGTTTCACTACTTGGGTCAAAAAGGTCGCTTCTGAATTTGAGTCTACACACTGTGTCATCCGTAGAGAAATGCTGGCTAGCTGAAAAATGTCACTTGAGCTTAACAGTGTTTTGCAGGATGTGATTAAAATTATCAAGCACATTAAGGTACATGCCCTTAACTGACATCTGCGCAGCTCTGTGAGGAGATGGATCAGAGCACACACATCTTCTCTTATACACAGAAGTGAGATGGTTTTCTAAAGGTAGATGACTGGCCAGAGGTTTTGAGTTATGAGAGCCACTCCAGAGATTTCTTTTAGAAAAACAGTCACCACTGGCAGCACATTTCAGTGACACAGAATGGGTCACAAAACTTGTTTACTTGTGTGACATATTCAGCTTGCTCAATTAACCCAATCTGTCACTTCAGGGAAGAATGACAGCTGTGTTCAAGTCAGCAGATAAAGTGGAATTATGGGGGCAATGAATGAACATTGGGATTTTTAATATGTTTCAAACATTAGCAGAGATCTTGAAAGAGATTTAGCCAGGGCCTTCTTTTTCCCAGCTGGTGTATGATCACCTATCTAAGCTTTCAAAAGAGTCTGAGCATTACTTCCCAACCACAAAATACTCCTAACCTGGGAAGGAATGGATCCACGACCCATTTGTGAATAAGTCAGGTAAATTGACTTTGTCTGTGCTAGAAGAGGATCAACTGCTTGAGATCAGAAATGACGGTGGCCTTAAAAATATGTTTGAGACAATTTCAGATCTCCATACATTGTGGATTAAAGTCAAAATGGAATATCCCAAGATTGCCCAAAAAATCACTGAAAAGCCTGCTTCCATTTCCGATATCCTATCTTTGTGAAACAGGGTTTTCTGCAACGACAGCAACCAAAACGAGATTATGGAGTACACTAAACATAAGTGACACACTTCGGGTTTCACTGTCTCCCATCACCCCTAGATGGGACCATCTAGTTGCGGGAAAACAAGCTCAGGGCTCCCACTGATTCTACACTATGGTGAGTTGTATAATTATTTCATTGTATATTACAATGTAGTAATAATAGAAATAAAGCGCACAATAAATGTAATGCACTTGAATGATCCCGAAACCATCCCCCGCCTTCCAGTTCGTGGAAAAAATTGTCTTCCATGGAACTGGTCCTTGGTGCCAGAAAGGCTGGGGACTGCTGGTTTAGCACATCGCCTGGCATTTAATAGTAGCCAGTAAATATTGATTATATGAATAGTATTTGTTGAGTAGAAACTAATTCGAAAGAATTTGAATGACTTACCTTATCTCTGCCAATAGAATGTTTCCTAAAGTAGTCTTGGCAGTTGTTCTTCATGTTTTCTAGAGAAGAAGTAATTCAGGTGATCAGCCACATAGTTCAAATGCGAGACTTGACTTTTTCACCTTCATGATTAACTATCAGAATTCAACATTGTTTCATTAGCGGTAAATAACTAAATGAAGTAAACTTTGGATTAAAATGGAGTAGAATTGTACTGTAAGCACAATTTATTTTCCTTCTGACAAGTCTCCTATCCTCAGTTGATTCCTTATTAGGATTATAATCATATCTAGAATGCATAGTGAATGTTCTTTATCAAAATTAACTTTATTTGGGACATTACTTGGTTAGTTACTGGCAATCTTGCCATTAGAAAGCCATATCTGTTTTTAGGTGCTTAAAAGCTCCCTTTTCCTGATTCTTGACTTTCCTTTATTCCTTTGTATCAAGAAGAGATAAAAATTTATTACTTTTACTTTTAGATATCAAATGTTCAGTGACTTTAAAAACTGAGCGAGATAGGAATTTGAATCGATGAGAACCTTGTGTTAGAAAATCTATTGAGTTTATAAAACTTTCTTTATAAAGCTTTCTCTTACCCCTAGATCTTCCGTCTCTTTTATTGTGTTCTGTGTGTATGTTTTGAAATTAACTTAAGTATCTCCTAACCTGGCAGTTTTACCTTTATTTATCTTCTCACTGCTCTGGATTCCTCACAAGACAGCATCTCTTTGGGTAAATTCCATAGCAGTTGAAAGAAAGCTTTCAATGACACTATTCAAATAAGTGGGAAATTTTGTTTTTCCGACAGGTGATCTTTTATATCTTTACTTGAATTTCTGATGGAGGCCAAGACTTTTTTCTCTAAAAAAATTTTTAAATGTATGTTGAACGAGGAGAAACAAAATCTAATTTTTGAAAAAAGAAAGGATAGAAGTATTTTCTCATAGTGAT
Organism: Rhinopithecus roxellana; assembly: GCF_007565055.1. Classification (NCBI taxonomy): domain Eukaryota; kingdom Metazoa; phylum Chordata; class Mammalia; order Primates; family Cercopithecidae; genus Rhinopithecus; species Rhinopithecus roxellana. The sequence goes on from NC_044559.1 coordinate 74,400,315, forward strand.
AATTTGGAAGCAGTGCTTTAAGATTAGCATGGGGTTAGTGACTAGTCAAGGGGATAGTTTAAGAGAAAGAAGGAAGTAAGGAGAGTATTGCTTTGTTCCAAGGCTCAGTTATTAGGGTCACAGAGACATTAGGGAAATGGGAAAGAATGTATGAATGTAAAGGTAGGATTGGCTTTTCCAGAGAGTAGTAAGGGAGAAATACAAATAGCTGTAGAAATAAGGCATTCAGGAGGGAAAACCAGTTTTAGATATATTGAGGGGTTAGAAAGGGAGGACAAGGATGTAGAAATAGCTATCAGACAGGTGATCAATTAGACAAGAAGCTAGAAGAGATATCAATTTCAGAAATAGAGATTAAATTTCAGGAGTCTAGTGTCCTTTTATGCAAAGACTGGATCTCTCAGTGGAGACAGAACAAGGGGAAGCAGGAGGAATTAACATTCTTGGACCTGTCTGTAAATCATATACCATGCCAACTTTTCATAAATGCTATTTCAATGATTCTTACGCTAACCCTATGAGGGTATGAGCCTCCCTTTTTAGATGAGGATGTTAAGGGACTTGTCCAAGCTCTTACAGTAAGCACACTTGGTAGAGCCAGAGTTAAACTCCAAAGCCATACTCTTTCTATTTATATCACATCGACTCTGACACCTAGACAGGGAAAAATTGGAAAGGAGCTTTGGAGGTAGAAATTCAGAAATGCACTGGTATAAGGCAGATGGAGAGCATGAAGGAATTAAATTGTTTTAGAAAGAAAACAGAGTAGCTTAGGCAGGTGAGAATTTGACTGTTTCACCAGTAATATTTTATTCAAAACCTGGTTATATAAATCTAGAGTTGATTCTACTTGAGATTTATTTCAGTTTTCTGGTGGCTGGTATGGCTGAATTTTTCTCTTGATATTTCATCTACTCAATATATTGGAACATTGCCACCTAGCATAAACATATTACCATCTTTAGCTAGAGATTCCATGAGAGATAGCTACTGAAATTGCCACAATTTAGAAAGATTCTAATTATAATATCTTATTATATTCCTGACTAGTAACCAAACGATGGCAAATATTGAGCCATAGAGGAAAAATAGTTTGATTTGGCAACCAAAATACATAGCTCTGTCACATAAATGTTGTCTTTACTGTTTATTCAACATTAAAAGTTGAGCTATGCAATCATATTAGGTTTGATCATATGAAATTGACAATTGTTAAATCGAACTAAATACGGCCTGAGAAAGCCTCCATACTTCCATATTTGAGTCCTTATGGACAAACCATAACCTAACTTGGTAGGTAGACAGACTGAAAACCTAACTTAGAAGTATGCTACTGTAACAACAGCTGTGTATCAGTCAATCCCAGCAGCCATACTTCAACCACTCATAACACTGCTGACTGTTCAAACTGTGTTCAAATAAGGCAAAAGCCAAGCTGTAACCAGTCCAGCTGTTCCTGTACCACACTTCTGTTTTCTGTATGTCACTTCCCTTTTTTGGTCTATAAATTTGCTCTGACCATGAGACATCCCTGGAGTTTCTCTGAGTCTGCTGTGATTCTTCAGGCTGCCTGATTAATGAATTGATTTTTTTTTCTTTGCTCAATTACACTCTGTTAAATTTGTCTGAAATTTTCCTTTAACACCAATATTCCATGATTTTTAACAACAGTAATAAAATAATAAACTTTATTGACATTATTAAATCTTTATGATGTACTAAATGATTAACATAATTCTTTAATTTTTAAAGCAAAATTGTGAGATTGATATTATTTCCTCTTTTTAGAGATGAGGCTAAAAAATGTTAAGAGTTGTCCAAGGGCACTTAGGTTGGATGGCAGCAAAGTTCGGATTTGAGCCAAGATCTCTCTGACTTTACATGTCCTGCCTTGTAGAACACTAGGTTGATTCCTTATGGGGAAATACAAACACGAAGATACATGTAATAATAATTGCTGGTCTGCAGTGTTCATCTCACATAGAATGTATTAGTTTCATTTTAACTAAGCCATACAAGAATGGATATCACTCTAGCTGCTTGTGAGTTCCTAATGTGGCTTTGAGTTTAGAATAACGCTTTTTATCCTTTCTGAGGCCAACTCAATATGGCTTTTCCTCATTCTTCTTGAAATTTCCTTCTCTAGACATTTCTGCTTTTGTTGCTTAAATATCCTTCGGACAATAGGGAAGATGTTTGAAACAGCATAGCAATAAGAAAGGATTTGTTTCTTTTCTATTTGTTGTTTCTCTTTTAGTGAAGTGCTGTAGTAGTTCTGTACTATAAAGTTGCAGCAAACACTGAATTAGAAATAGAGAGCCATTACTACTAGGGAAAATACAAGGTTAAATTTCTGGTCACATTTTTTATTAACCAATCAATACATAACCTTGTTTAGTATATGTTTCTGTTTAAAAACACCTCTTTAATATGTATTTTGTATAAATAATTAACTGTATACAGTATATCTTTATAATAAAGCACTAGCTGAGAAGGATATAATTTTTTCCAAACCTTGAGTAATGTGACTATAAATTTCTTTGATTTTCAGCCTCACAACAATGCTTTTACACTATGCTTATTTTTTAAAAAATAGGTAATCATCTGATGAATCCACAAATTTAGCCACTTTTTCATCTTTTCCATAGCTTCATTATGCACTGTAGATGTTATTTTAGCTCTGTCCGGTGTGGCCTCTGGTATTGATTACCAAATTTCATCTTTCTTTTTCTGGATGTGTTGCATTGTTCATTCATTAACATTGAACTCATGGCCAAAAGTACTCTAGCTCGTGCCTGAAGGAGGTTTACCTAACACATATTTTCTCCATCAGGTGTATCACAACCTTCTTGCACTTAGAAACAGTTGGCAGCACTTAAGCACTGTGCTTGGAAGCAATTTTAAACAGCAGAATCACCAACAAAAAGCACAAAAATGTAAAAACGGTGGCACTGAATAGGCCAAGAAAAGAACACGTTTTTTACAGTTCAAGAGCTGAAACAAGAAGGCAGAGAGCATCTCCTTGTTTGACCTCGGTTAGGAACATGCATGGCCAGTGACTCCAATTTTTTGTCTTTCTGTGTATGTCCACAAATGACCAAGAAAGTATCAAGGATATTGACTTTAAGGTTACAAATAAATTTTATCAAGTAGACAAATATGCAAGTACAGAGTTATCAAAATCGAGGATCAACTGTAATTAGACTTATTGCAAACCATAGTTTTGTATGCATTGCAATTTTCAGGACTTTTATGATGCTTTGAAGGAATTAGCAAGAATAAAGTAATTAGTAAGAATAAAGTTGTCACATGCTTTATTACTGTATATTTCTCAGAATACCCATGTAAAGAAAATTTTTAGATTTATTATCAGGTTACTGTTAGCAATACAGAAGCTTAAGTAAGTAATTATTTTCAAATCACAGAATAAGCTACCACTTGGCTAAAATGCAACTGTGGAAAAACAGTACCAGACTGCTAGGTTTTTCTTGTTTTGTTTTGTTTTTATTTTTGTTGGTACTACCTAATACTTGTAATTAATATTATAACAGTAGGAAAACAAGATTCATTCTAAATTGATAACAGGAATAGCTAACTTAGATTTAATGGTAGCAGAGTTTGTGAAGCAAGTCTTTTCTCTATGACTTCATTATAAAACAAATAATAAATAATGGGGCTTTTTTTCTTTTGAAGGCCTGCTTATAGAAAGTGATTCCTTTGGAAGTATAGACTTTTTTTTTAAAAAAAGATCTCTTATGCCCACTCAAAGGTACATGTTTATTTAATACATACTTATTGAAGGCTTTAACAATATTTTCAGTTTTTAACATTTGCATAACAACTTTGGTAGTAGTGGTTAAAACCTCAGGCTGTGGAATTAAGCCTGTTTCAAATCCTGCCTCTACGATGTACTAGCTATGTGGATTTGGACATTATATTTATTGTCTCTGAGTTTGTTTCCTCCATTTGAAAAACTGGTGAAATCGTAATACTAATTCATATATACTGTAAATATATGAAATATACAATATATATTTCATATATTTTATATACCCCATAAAAATTAGTATACAATTTGTATACATTAATAATTTTTAGGTTGTGAGAGTTAAATTCATAATCTGTATAAGATACATAGCACTTTCTAAGCATTTTATAAAAAGTATGTATTATAAAAAATCTGTTTTAAATGAGAATACAATAACTTTTGACTCTTCATGTGGAAAGGCAGAGAGGCAAAAGTTATTGTAGTCTCATGAAAGAATATAATGGAAGACACTATGGAAGACAGTGTTTATATCACCCCTGTTATTTATTATTTGTTTTATAATGAAGTCCCAGAGAAGTTAAGTGACTTGCTTGCCAGACTCTACCACTGTTAAATCTGGGCCAGCTGTTCCTCTTATGAATTTACCATGAATCCCTTTTCCCGCTGTTATTGATTACAAGAAAATGTAGCAAGTCACTTGAAATGACATGTGAGCCAAGATCATATTTGTTGTCTTTGTGGTTCCTGGTTGCCCAGCTCATTGCCTAGTACCTCCCCAGTGAACACCACCAGTGTATGATTATCAAATGAACAGGTTAAATGCATAAGGTCACACAGTTTTGGTGTTGTAAATCAGCCTTCTTGTTTTCCATTTCCACTTTTATTTTCCAGTGTCATTGCCATTGTATCTGCACATCATAGGCACTACACTAAATTGATAAAGGAAGGGCTACAAAGATACATAAAACACAGTTTCTATACAAGGACCTTCTAGTCTCTCACAGATAGCAAATGGATGGTTTCCTATGGTTGCTATAGCAAATTACCACAAACATGGTGATATAAAACAATGAAAATGTACTCTCTCACAGTTCTGGAGGCCAGATGTCTGAAATCAAGATGTCAGCAGGTCCAGGCTTCATTAGAAGGCTCTGGGGTAAATTCTATTCCTTGTCTCTCATAGCATCTGGTGACTCCGGGCATTCCTTGGCTTCTGGCTGCATCACTCCAATCTCCACCTGTCACATTGCCTCCTCTTCTTCTATCTCTTTTCCTCTCTGTGTCTTTTATAAGTATATTTGTCATTGGATTGAGGGCCTGCTCATATTATCCAGGATGATCTCATTTCAAATGCTTAATTACATCTGCAAAGCCCATTTTTTCAAATAAGTAACAGTCACAGTTTCTAGGGATTTGATATGGATATTTTGTATGACTTTTTTTTTTTTTTTTTTTTTTTTTTTTTTTAGCTTACCACAGATAGCAACAATTGTCCAGTCCGTTTTAATGAGGGAACAAACTGTTCCTTACTTCAGGTGTGAGGAATGATTATGTTGCCAATTATAAGCAGAGAGATGGTAGCATGTACAAAACACAGCTTAGCTATGCTTAAGAATTGTAGTGTTAGAGTATATTAAATTCTGAATATCTTCCCAACCACCCATGCTAAATTGAGAAGTGTAATATGCAGCTCCCACTCCCACCCCTGCAAGGATAGTGGAATGCAGGCTCTGGAATTAGATTACTTGGCTATAAATCCCTCATCCTATTCCCATCATTTACTAGCCACATGGCCTTAAGTAAGTCTTGCCTGTAAACTTGGAATTATAATTGTACTTGTTGTGAGGATTAAATGAGCTAATACATGTAAAGCATTTAGAACAATACCTGGCACATATTAAGCACTTAATATGCATTAACTATTATTAGCTATTGTTGTACTTGCCTTTGTTGGAGATACAGGAGAAATATAAAACATGGACTCTTTCCTTGAGATCTCTAATATCCTGTGGAGGAGACAGGATGAACATAGCTGAGTTCTGGTTGTAGAATGATATACCAAAAGTCTGTCTTAGAGTTTGTTGTATTAAATCTTCTGCAAGATAAAGGAGGCCTGAACTGGAGCTGTGATATGGGAATGACATAGAAAGGTTGGATAAGTGAAGAGTTTTTAAGGAAAAATGGACAAACCTTGGTAACTTTATTCTACCTTGTTATGAGTGGGCAAAATACTCTTTTCCTTACTTCTATTTCTAAAACCTGCGTCGATTAGCCTTTTTCTCTTAAATGAATTAATTATAAGATTCTTTCCAGATACTAAGATATCAAGTTTTCTGAATCTGAACTCTTTTGATTTCTGAAGAACCCCCGATGTCCAACAATTTGTTCAGGCGAACTGAGTGCCCAAAGCCTAACCTAGTTCCAACCTCAGCTGTTTGCATTATTCTCTGGTGAATAACCTACACTTACATCTACTTGCTTCTTCTCTTACAGTTCTTGAAACACATGAGCTGGGTCTCAAATGCCTCTAATAAGAAAGTGAATTTCCTCAATATATTACATATGCTTATATTTTTCAATAAATATTTATTCTCCTTGTAGGCATCCAACAGAGTGCACATTGATTCAGCCAGATATTTCAACATTATAATCTCAGCAAGTGTTGCAGTTTCTTCATTAAATCTAATAAGATTTCATGAAAAGCAGTCACCCAAACAATGCCAGAACACATAACTATTGTGTCTTCCATCAATATAATGGACACTTTAAAATGAATATATTGGTGCCTCAAGTTGAATTTCCATGCCTAACATACAACTAGAATTTGATGGAAATAGAAATAGCCAAGAAGAAAGAGTAAATGTCTTATGGAAAGAGGTGGCTGTTGTTTCTATTCTTTGATCAGTTAGTATACTCTCAACAATAGTTTTTCTACTTTGTAGGCATCCAACAGAGTGCACACTGATTCAGCCAGATATTTCAACATTATAATCTCAGCAACTGTTGCAGTTTCTTCATTAAATCTAACAAGATTTCATGAAAACCAGTCACCCAAACAAAAGTGAAACAGGAATCCACTTAGGAAATAATGCTGAAGAAAATAAAATCAAAAGTAAATTAGAAGAACATCCTTACTTTATTTTCATGGTTCAGGCTTCATACAGTTGTTATTCACTCAAAGATGATAAATCCAACATTTCATCTACTGTATTGAATACCAGAATAACAAAACTACTATGTTGAAGATCAGAATAATAAAATTAATAGCATTAAGTTTTCTTACTAATGAAGGCTTGATGTTATTTTTATTCAACATCAGTTCCTTGCTTCCAAAATAATATTAGTACTGCTACATACAATCTTTAGTTAGTGTTGCTTATGGAGAGGTATTTATTAACAACCAAAGGGAATAAGGTGATACAATTTTTATAATAATTATATTGTGTCTTCCATCATTATAATGGATACTTTATCATGATATATTGGTGCCTCAAGTTGAATTACCATGCCTAACATACAGGAAGAATTTTCCATGATCTTTTTATATGAATGCCAGGTAATCCTTTTGTCTATAAAGTTGCTGTAACCTTTTAAAATCCTACATTAAGGATAATTAAAAACAAAACTAGGCTGGGCACAGTGGCTCACACCTGTAATCCGAGCACTTTGGCAGGCTGAGGCGGGTGGATCACGAGGTCAGGAGTTTGAGACCAGCCTAGCCAATATGGTGAAACCCCATCTCTACTAAAAATACAAAAATTAGCCGGGCATGGTAGTGCCTGCCTGTAGTCCCAGCCACTGCACTCCAGCCTGGGCGACAGAGCAAGACTCCATCTCAAAAAAAACCCTGAAAAAACCAAAACTATTTGGCATTACAAATCTTTCTTTCTTCCTTTCTTTTTCTTTCTTTCTTTTTTTTTTTTTAAAGACAGAGTCACTCTCTGTTGCCCAGGCTAGAGTGCAATGGTACGATCTCAGTTCACTGCAACCTCTGCCTCCCGGGTTCAAGCAATTCTTCTGCCTCAGCCTTCTGAATAGCTGTGATTACAGGTACACACCACCACACCAAGCTAATTTTTTGTATTTTTAGTTGAGATGGGGTTTTTCCATGTTGACCAGGCTGGTCTCAAACTTGTTGCCTCAAGTGGTCCACCCACTTCAGCCTCCCAAAATGCTGGGATTACAGGCATGAGTCATCGTGCCCAGCCTACAAATCATTCTATTTGATCATTTACTCTTCCCCGTATTTTAAACGCCTCTTTTGTCACTGTGTAGGTGGTTGGTGGTATTGGTAATGGGGTATGGAGGATGATGAGGATAAATATAGTATTTTAAAATAAATTATATATTTTTTCCCTTTTTTTTTCCTTTTTGCTCATTATAGGCAATTTGGAAAATACAACTTAGTAGAAAGAAAGTTAGAGAACATCACCCAAATGTACTTCTTGAAAATTCCCATGAAAAACTCAGGTCCCTTATTTTTTTCCTTGGCAAAAATGCTATATTCTTGTTCTTAGAAATTGTTCACATTTGGTAAGGTAAGCTTAAGATTTACCTTGTTATAACTAAGATGTGATCATCAAGACTATCTGTTTCAGAAGTACTATTTACGTGCCAGATGCTTTTTAAAGTTTTGTAGGCCTGGGTATTTTGCCTTGGAGGCAGCATCTTCAGTATACATGAGAATTTACCTTTGGAGATGAAGGGGTTTGTGGGCAGGAAATTCTTTGAGGGTTCTCAGATAGTAATACATCATAGGGATAGTCTGCAATTAATGGCTCAGCTTGGTGCTTTTACTTGGGTAACAGCTTTCTTATGAAAGATGTTTCCTTCTTTGGGTCAAAGTTGTGACTTGTAGTTTATCTAGACAGAAGATGGCTTATTTATTCAGGTAATTTTGACATTTATAATCATGGGTATATAGCTCAAACATAGAAAATTGCAAACACTGGATTTTGTGTTACTACTTTGTTGATGACTTTCTTGGAAAGGGTTACTACAGGCTCTGATTGATGGAAGGCATAATAAGCCTTAAATTTATAATTCAATAATGTAGTTTATTTTAATTTCCACCTTATCTGTATGAGTTATTTCAAAATTATATTGTATAGTAGAAATCACTGCAGTTCTTGTGAGAATGGTGATTTTATTGCTTAGTGCAATCTAGAAGAATATACAAGCAGTTCAACATGATAGTGTTACTAATACATTACTCAGGAATCAATATATAAATTTTATCATCTTTAAAAACCTGGTCATCTATATCCAAAGTGCTTTTGACTTCTAAACAAGAAACTTACCCACCTGGAGCTCCCCCACCCCCATACATGTCTTATAAATATATTAAGAATAACTGCATTAACATGAGACTGCATTTCTGGAAATGTAAAATGCTTTCTGCACTGTTGATTAAGGGCAGGACTAAAGAAAATAGAACTAGGATGGCTGTCTTTCTTTCTTCCATTTGTAATCAAGCTTTTAGGGCAGAGTGTTGGAGTGGTTTGAGCTAAGTAAGAGAAGACAGGAAGAAAGAAAGAGAGTAGCAAAGTTGTTTTAATTAACTTATACATAACTCAATGATACAATTTCAGATAAACAACCTAAGGGAGCAGAATGGAGATCTCAGAGAAGGAGCCATGTATGTATCACTTATATATGATAAAGTGGCACTAGAAATCAATGGACCTATATGTGAAAAATAAGTCTATAAAGTTAATAGAAGAAAAAGTAAGTGAATATCTCTGTGAACTAAGGGCTCAAGAAATGTCTTCTCAACAAAATTTCAGCCAATAAAGCACAAACAATAAAAGAAACATTAATACATTAAAATTCAGGATTTTTGTTCAACAAAGCTTCCAGGGACAATATTAAAAAGCACATAACATAAGGAAAGAATATTTTTGCTATGTCTATAATCAACAAGAGATTAGTATCTAGAATGTATAGAATGCCTAGAATCGACAAGAATACAGCAACAAGAAGAGAAAAATAGGTGAAGAATAGGAACAGAAAATTTACTTAGGACAAAACCCTAAAAGCTAACAAGCGCATGTTCAAAATGATTAGTAATTTTAAAGATACTCATTATAAAAACAATGAGATATTACTTTCTACCTATTAAACTGGCAAAAGTTAGAAAGTTTGATAATGCCATATGTTGAAAGGCATGAGGGGTTATAGTTTAAAAACTATTAATAATAACTATAGCTACAATGATTTGTTAAGGGATAAACAATATAAAAAGATGTAAATTGTGACATAAAAACGTAAAATGTAGGGGCCCGGGGTGTAAAAGTAGGGGATATAGGAAACTTCATATTATGCTGGTGGGAGTGTACACTGGTACAGTTATTCTGGAAAACAAATGAAGAGTATGCTCACTCTTTGACTTTGAAATTTCACTTATGTGTTTATACCCCCATAGGAATTCTCATGTGGGTCTATAAAGGGCCAGGTACGAGGGTATTTGTTGTAGCTTTATTTGTGGTGGGGAGTTGTGACAATCTGGATGTTCATTTCGGGGAGAATGCTTATATAAAATGTAATGATTGTGCAACAAGGAATGTTATGCAACAATTAACAGTAAACAGTTTGATGTTATATCTAGCAACATGAGTGGATTATAACATTGTGAAATAAATGGGCAGCAATATATAATACAATACCATTTACATGAATTAAAAATATATACTCACATAATAATACACATTTATAAAGGCATATGCAAGGAAAAATATATTAAACACATTTAAGTGGTTGTCTGACTTATGAATGGGGATGTGAATGTGTTATGGGTACAAAGAGAAATAAAAAAACAAATGAAAGAAGAGAGAGGCTTTGCAAGGATCAATGATGATGAAGTGTCATTAACTGAGTAGAATTAATTCTATCCTCTGCATTTGAGATCACAAGTAAAAATGATGATAACAATGTCATAAAAACAACAGAATTTTTTTAAAAATCCACAATTCCTCTACAAAATCAAAATTGTTTGGGAAAATGGATTATGTTATTATTCTTGTTAGTCTTTGTAACTCTGGTGCCTCACATATAGTAGTCAGTATTAAATGTTTGTTAATTTAATGAATAAATGAATGGATGGATGAATAGAACTAATTATTTTCAGTAATTCTGTATTCCTTACAGTTATTATCAAATTTTAAACTGCTCTGAATCAGGGAAATAAATATAGCTTCTGTAATGTGCACCATTTCACAAACTGTAAAGATGATACCAGAGGCTTCTTTCTGAAATACAGATTTAATTACTTACATGATTAAATACTTTATTGGCTTTATTTAAGGTTTTTAGGGGGAAATAACTTTTTAAAATTTAACAGGCACATCATATGGCTTCTGATTACCTATTTTTTGCCTCATCCTTTTCCTCAAGTACCTTGAGTTTTATGCCATGGGAAACTTCTTTCGTTTTACAAATGGGGCATGCTGTTTGATGACCTTTTGCTTTTTTATACATTCTGATCTTGAAATAAAGCTCTTTCTCTCATGAAATCACAGGGTGGTTTCAGATACTTGATACAATCAGAACAGTTTATTTTAGGCCACTTTTTTGTGTTAGCATTGTCCTGAATTCAAGGAATGCAATGATAAAAGGGTACATTGCTTAAGTCAATGTGCTTTTTAAATATTAGCCCACTTTAGCAGTGTTATTGAATCATTAATTTTATACTAATCTAAGCCTACCTGTCCTCTCCTTCACTGAGGCAAAGATGTTTCCATAATTATAAAGTGTCAGTGTTGCAAAGGACCTGATGTTATTTGAATGTGTGTCCCCTCCAAATCTCATGGTAAAATGTGGTCTCCAGTGTTGGAGGTGGGGCATGGTGGGAGGTGTTTGGATCATAGTGGCAGATTCCTCATAAATGGCTTGGTTCTATCCCCTTGGTGAAAAGTGACTTCTTGTTCTGAGTTTACATGTGATCTGGGTGTTTAAAAGTGGGTGACAGGCCAGACGTGGTGGCTCACACCTATAAGCCCAGCACTTTGGGAGGCCAAGGCAGGCAGATCACCCGAGGTCAGGAGTTCAAGACCAGCCTAGCCAATGTGGTGAAACTCCATCTCTACTAAAAATACAAAAATTAGCCTGGCATGGTGGTGGGCACCTGTAATCTCAGCTACTTGGGAGGCTAAGGCAGGAGAATCACTTGAACCCGGGAGGCAGAGGTTGCAGTGAGCTGAGATGGCGCCACTGCACTCCAGCTGGGCGACAAAAGCAAAAGTGCATCTCAAAAAAAAAAAAAAAAAAAAAAAAAAAAAAAAATGTGAGTGACACCTGTTCCCCACCTCTTGTTCCTGCTTTTGCCACATGAAACACCTTCTCCCCCTTCACCTTCTCCCATGATTGGAAACTTCCTGCGATCTCTCTGGAAGCCAAGCAGATGCTGGTGCCATGCTTCCTGTACGGCCTGCAGAACCATGAGCCCATTAAACCTCTTTTCTTTGTAAATTGCCCAGTCTCGGGTATTTCTTCATAGCAATTTAAGAATGGCCTAACACAGGACCTTTTAGTTCACTCTAGTACAAATCCCCAGGACATTGGTTACAGATTGAAGGGAATAAGAGAAGTGACTGGATTAATGTCATAGCATGTTCTGTCTTCAGTCAAGGGTACTTTGAAGAAACCTCATCATGTTTCTTCTTAATTAACCTCCAGCAAGAACCCAACAAACACTTACCTAGGAAGATAAAAGAAACATGAAGAAGAGAGAGTTAAAGTATAGACTTGTCCATTTGTTACCTTGAGATTTGTGGGATTTTTCCTTTCCTATTGGATAGGGGAAGTCTGGGTGAAAATAGTTGGCACTGGGCTTCAGACCAGTGCAACTATTAACTATCTGATCTAGGAATGAACTGTGGTTATTTCCTTTCTGATGCTGAAGAGCAGGTAGGAAAAGGAAAGATTAGTATAGAAAGCTTTTGGGTTCTAAGGCTTGACTTACATAAACTTGACTTTATGTAGTTTCCCATAAGCCAAGATGAAATTTTGGTGCATAATCATATATGCTATGCTCAGCCTTGAGAAACTGATTATGTGAGGAATGAGATGACCAGACAGGAGTCTCATTGAGATGTCATGCTGTCTCTCATTTTGTAAAATTACAGATAATCATTTAGTTATCTAGTAATGTAAAGTGACTTTGATTTATGTTAAAAATACTGACTTAAGAATTTCCATAATTAATTTTATGGAATGCAGGACATATTTTGTGATATTTATTTATTTAAGTTTTTTATTTCAATCGTTTTTGGGATACAGGCAGTTTTGGGTTACATGGATAACTTCGTTAGTGGTGATTTCTGAGATTTTGGTGCAGCCATCACCCGAGCAGTATACACTGTACGCAATATAGTCTTTTATCCCTGACCCGCCTCCCAACTCCCCAAAGTCCATTATATCATTCTTATGCCTTTGCATCCTCATAGCGTAGCTCCCACTTATAAGTGAGAACATAAAATATTTGGTTTTTCATTTCTAAGTTACTTGACTTAGAACGACAACTTCCAGCTCCATCTAAGTTGCTGCAAATGCCATTATTTCATTCCGTTTTATGGCTGAATAGCGTCCCATGGTGTAAATATACCACATTTTCTTTATCCACTCATTGATTGATGGACATTTAGGTTGGCTCCGTATTTTTGCAAGTGTGAGTTGTGTTGCTATAAACATGTATGTGCATGTGTCTTTTTCATATAATGACTTATTTTCCTTTGTGTAAATACCCAGTAGTGGAATTGCTGGATCAAATGGTAGTTCTACTTTTAGTTCTTTAAGGAATCTCCATACTGTTTTCTATAGTGGCTATACTAGTTTACATTCCCACCAGCAGTGTAAAAATGTTCCCTTTTCACCACATCCACACCAACATCAATTATTTTTTGGTTTTTAAATTATGGTCATTCTTGGAATGCAGAAAACCTAAACAGTGTATCTGTTGGGATCCAAACAATGTTAATTGCCCTCAGGTGAACTAAGTATATGCTTAGGGAGCTTGCAAAAATAGGGTACCATATATTTTTAAAAGAATTTAAATTATTAATTTTTAAAGGCATAAGAGTGGCCATCATGGGGAAATTTAGAAGCCTGTCAAGCTTCCTTACATGTTTTTTCTCTTGTAGGTTAGTATTGTTTTTATTTTGAATTACATAGTGGGGTTGTATAGGGAGGGGAAAGTCTATGATTTTCAATCCTTTAAAGGTTTTAGTCCTTAATCTGAAAAATTCATTGTTCAAGCCAGGAGTAAGTGAGTCATGTGTGTAATAGACTTTTTTCTAGTATTCCCCAGGGCCTCAGAATTTCAGTTTTTACTGGTCAGATATTCCTTCTCCTTTTGCTTGTAGCCCCTGGTCGATTTGAAAGGGCACCCACCATAATTGGGTTGTTTCTGGGCTCTCCCAAGTTAAAATCTTACAAGCATTTATCCGTAACAAGTGGCAGTTTGAGGTCACTAGTGGTTACTCAACTGAATCATCATTCAAATATTTAACTTTATTTGCTTTACCAGTTTATTATTTAAATTTTTTTTTCCAAATTAAGCTTAGAGTCTGTCTGAGGCTTGACCACATGTGAAGTTTGACATTTTTAAAGGTCAGCTGGTTTGAGTTATTTGTATGTAAGAGTCAACAGATTTGTTTTTGTTTTTAAACAGGGAAATGTCTATTGTTTTTTCCAATTGAGAAACCAAATAAAACTTACAAATATCTCATGAGCTTTCCTCAGACTTTCCCAGAAAGAGTTTGTATTTGTGCTGAGACAAAGCACAGAGAAGTTGCAACCTCAAATGGCTTGGAGACAGTTCACATTGAAATAGCTGAAGAGTTAGGTAACTCTGTAGAAAGAAGACTTCCACTGGCTTAAGTGTGAGAAGAAAATATGACTTTGTTTTCTCTGTGTTATAGCATTCTACAGTATCATAAACTCCAATGGAGAACCACATTTGGGGCATGGCTGGAGTGGGGCTAATATGGTAGTGTGTGCTGAACTCTTTCTAGGATATTCTATTGCCTCTGAGCTTATACCCAGCTCCATTATCTATATCAGCTTTTTGAGCTCAAGCCTCCATGGCAACTGCCAGCTAAATGCTCAGAAAAAAACCATTTGGAGTCTACCCCCTTCTCCTAATTTATTTAGCCTTCAAATTGTGGTTCACTCATGCCAGTCATGGCAGAGGGTGATCTTCTTAGAATGCAAATGAGATAATCTTCCTAACATAAAGTCCTAACTTTTTATCTTAGCCCGGAAGAGCCCCATATGATCTGAACTCCAGCCTGGAAGGATTAAAAAATCTTTTTGATATATTTGTACATATTTATGGGGTGCATGTGAAATTTTGTTATATGCATAAAATGTGTAATGATCAAGCCAGAGTATTCAGGGTATTTGTCACCTGAGCATTTATCATTTCTTTGTGTTGGGTGCATTGCAAGTTCTCTCGTAGCTATTTTGAAAAATGCAATATATTGTTATTAGCTATAGTCACCCTACTCTGCTATCAGGCATTAGAACTTATTTTTTCTACCTAACAGTAGAAGGATTTTAATGTCAACTGAGTTGAGGGGGTGCGTCACAGAGGGAGTAGAGATGTGGCCATTAGTTGGTAGAAGAGCAACAATCAAAATACAGTCCCATCATTTAACTGTTTCCTCTTTTTGTCACTCTGGCATCTTCGACGCTGGTACTTCTGAAGTCTTTCCATTATAGTATGAGCAGCTCTCATTCAATATATGACTAGTACCTGTTTAAAAAATATGGCACTTGGATAGTATATTCTTAGGGGAAGGAGCTGATTCCCCTTCTCTGCCATCTTACGCTGCTTCTCTCTAGTCCCTTTCTGTCTCTCTACCTTATCTCTTTTTTAATTCCTTTATTTTGCAAAACGATTTTTCTGGCCTCAGAACCTTCACACAAGCTGCTCCTTCTTCCTAGAAGCTTTCCCTCCCTCTCTTTGCCTGGCCACTTTCTACTCATCCTTTAAAACTTAGTGTAACTCAGTGCTCATCAAAGAGGGCTTTCTGGCCAGGCCCAGTGGCTCACGCCTGTAATCCCAGCACTTTGGGAGGCTGAGGCAGGCAGATCACTTGAGGTCAGGGGTTCAAGACCAGTCTGGCCAACTTGGTGAAACCCTGTCTCTATTAAAAATACAAAAATTACCTGGGGGTGGTGGCAGGCACCTGTAACCCCAGCTACTTGGGAGGCTGAGGCAGGAGAATTGCTTAAGCCTGGGAGGTGGAGGTTGCAGTAAGCCCAGATTCATGCCACTGCACTCCAGCCTGGGTGATAGAGTGAGACTCCATCTTAAAAAAAAAAAAAAAAAAAAAAAAGGTGGCTTTCTCTAAGTGATTGAATGAATGAGCCGGGCATACAAAGAGGAGCCATGCAGATTAGTAGTCTTCAAGGAGCATGTAATGTTGCTAGAACGATATATTCTGAATACTTGAAAAGTTGATGATGTGAGACAACTAATAAATTAAGAGACGTGAGTGCTAGAGGCAATGACCACTTTTAGATGAGGTTTATGTTGTAGACTTCATAGAGTAGGTAGGTTTTGAAGAGAACTTGAAGGATGGTAATATTTGTGTAGGTGTAGAGGAGAGGCACAAGATAATAGAAGAATTTCCATTTGGGAAAAGTGAAGATGGGAGTTGGACTGGAATTGGAAAGACTGATTAGAGAAGAGAATCATTGAACTTTAGAGGTAGAAGAGACCTCATATTCAGATTCAGACTGATTGAATGCCTACCATGTGTCATACACATCAGTTGTTTGTTGTTTACTTAATTTGTATTTACTCCAACTATTTGAAAACATTTTTATTTATCCTTATGTTCTAAATAAATAATTTGATGTTCATAAGATCATACAATTACCAACCAGCACTAGTATTTAAACCCCCTATCTCCTTACTCGGAGTCTACTATCCTTTATACTTTTCTGAGCTATTTCTTACAAATAATCCCTAAATAAGAATGTTAAGTTGGAAATCATGGAGAATTTGATGTGAAATTGGAACTTTATTTTCTAGACAACCATACTTATTAAAGATTATTTTGATCAGGGAATTGCATGATGAAAGTAATATTTTAGGAAGATTATTCTAGTAGGTTTGTACAGGATAGGTTAGAAGTGGGTGGTCTGTTGACAGAGAAACGAGTAAGGAAGGTATTGCAGTAGTCTCTGCATGAGATGATAATAAATGGCTCTATCTGGAAATTGGAAACATGAGAATCAAGTTATGAATATTAAGAAGTACAAGGAAGAATCGATAGTGCTTGTTGAGGATTAAATGTTATGGGTAAGAGAGGGAAGCCAAAGGAATGGTTTACCTCCATTAAGACAGAAAGATAAATCAGGGATTGGCATTGATTTGGGGGAAAATATAATGAAACTGAGTTATTCGTATGATGATAACAATACATATAATTAACGATATTTTGTAGCATGTTAAGAAGATATGACTAGAACTTGAGAGAGAAGTTGGGTCTTGACAGATTTATTTAATAGTTGACTAATAAAAGAGGTATCAAATATCTTGAATGCATATGAAGGATTAGGGACTTTTGATAGATACAAGAGCAGAGGACTGCAAATAGATCCTTGATGAGTACTAACATCTAGAGTGAAGGAGCGAGAGGAGGTACTTGAAATAGAGAGAGTAGAGTGATTAGTGGGTGGGAAAATCACACTAGAGGGATTCTATGGAAAGGAAGGAAGGTGCATTAAGAAATCAAATGTAATAAGTAGTGCGGTAGTAGCAGATGCCTGATATTGGCGGATAATATGAATTCTAAAAGATTATTAAAACAATGATAATTACTGTTGTTATTAGCTAGGTAAATTAATGTCAATGAATACCAAGTATTTCAATTTCATTCCGTTTTTAATAAACTTCTTTATTTATAATATGTGACAGCTATTTTCTTTCAAAGAGCTTAGAGTTCTGTACAGAAACCTTGAAATAGGGATTATGTTATTCATTCATGAAAAGGGAAGGAGAAAATAATTGAAAATAAAATAAAAGACACAAATTTAGGAAAGGGTGGGCAGTTGAAAGATAAAAATTCAGGAGGGCGATAGTGACAGTTCACTGGACAGCTCTGGAGTGAGGAAAACTTTTTTGTTAATTTATTGAACTATGCAGGTGTTCCTCATGCCATAATAGATATGATCTTCTGAAGTTGTGTGAACACGCACCTGTTTATCCCATTGACTTGCATTATAATGTGAAATATTTTATCTCCATTGGGCATTAGGTTTAGATAATAGGCCCTGCTATTCTGTGTTCTGTAATCAGTGTTCTTTGCTGAGTCATTAACTTTATCTTGACCTTTGTTTCCTAGTCTTACAAAGGCATCTCTAAAATCTTTTCCAGCCTACACAGCCTATCATTCCATGACTAATCCTCAATTGGAAATGCCCACCATTGATGTTCTTCACTTAGAGAAACATTCTGAGGCATCTTTTCAAAACTCTTTTTATGTTTCCTGTGAAGTTATGGAATGTCTCTACTTGGAAAAAGTTTGGAAGGGGACATTTGTAACCATACTTCTGTATTTCTTGATATTTCTTCATTACTTGTCATTCATGTGGCTGGCATATAGAAACCAAATATAAAACAAGGTGGCACAAGAGTGTATGTGGGGATGAGTAAGAAAATGAAAGCCAGAAACATTATTTAATACACAAATGCATTCTCAATTTTCAAAGCAAGCATGTTGAGACTGAGTCCTTGTAAAAAGAAAGCTTAGCAACTATTGGAGAGGTACTAATGACATACTAGTGTGGCACTGAGACACAAACAAAAAGACTAAAAGAAAACACTCTAAAATGTTAATAGCAGTCATCTGCAGACGTGGGAATTAGAGTTTATTAATTTTTATACTTTACGCTTTTTAGCCTTTGCTTTTTGTATTGTCTAAATTTTCTGCAATTTTCATATTTGAACTTTTTAAAATCAGAAAACAAAGAGCTATAATATGTCTTGTTTATTTTTTTCTGCACACTCCAAAGAACTTGAACATGATAGAAGGTCAGAAAGTACATATTGATTATTTGTTGACTGATATTTAAATACTGTGTAATGAGAATCTCATGCTATAGAGAAATCGTATGCTAAGTGCATCCTGAGGGTCCTTAAAGTGATTACCACTATTCCACAGGTGGGATGGAGGTGAATCAAGTTTTCAATTCAACAGACATTCACAGAGAATGTGCTCTGTAGAACATAAAACACATCCTTAAAAATGAATAAACCAGACTCTGACTTCTATTTAGGGAATATAAGAAATGTACATAGTTAACTGTAATTCAAAGACGATGAACTCTTGTTGTATTAGAGATACAAACAAGGCTGTGGAACTATAGAGGAGGGATAGATTAGCTCTGCCTTGGGGCAGTAGGGGGATACAGTTTAAACTTTTCTGTTTTCAGGTTGTATAATAATTAGTATCTCCCACATTTACTCATTCTCAGCCCCCTTTCATAATTTTTTATCTGCATATAATTTTATTCTTGATTCATCTTTTTAACTTTAATAATGTAAATAAATGAATTTAGAAAGTAAACTTTATTTTACTACTATAAATGGAAAAACAATTCACTTGCCACAAACAGACCATAACTAAAAATAAAGACAGTATAAACAAAATGGTATTATTAAATTCTATCTAGGTAGTATTGCCTGTTCCTTGGCTTTCAGACTGAGTCTTTGTAAAAAGAAAGCTTAACAACTGGGAGAGGTGCTAATGACATACTAGTGTGGCAGTGAGACATGCTTCTTAACAAATCAGAAATTCAGAAAAAACAATGAAAATAGAGTAACTTTCTCCTATGTGATTCAATGTTATTTCATGGCATCCCTTAACCACTTGTGGTACCAGTTTCATTTCCTTGGAAGTATTTTGGTGAATCAACAGTTCAGATTTTAAGTTTGATGGATGTGATCTCAGCAGGAAGGAAAGAGGCAGAGATTATGGAAGAAGTGGTGTCTGAGGATTTTGATTGGCAGAATCTGAGGCAAATCCTTGCCTCAGATTCCTGTGTTTTGGGGGCAAACTTTGCAGAAGCACATTGGCTTCTGTGGTAGCAGGATAAAAGGAGAAAGAAGAGAAGGAGGGAGACTTGCTCTTATTTCACAGCTTTATTTTTCTGCCCCTAGAATTCATTTTGGGTCTAGATGTAAAAATGAGGTTAGTGTCAGCTTTCCCACATTTTTAATGCCTTCTTTCTAGTTGTCTCTACATAGATGAAGGCCTCCACCCTCAATCTGTCCGTGTGTCTGCTTTAAACTATAAATGCCTCCGCAGATGTGAATAATGGATGCCTTTTCAAATGCAGACGAAGTTTATGTACTGAAAATAGACTTCACTAGGGAGGTTTTGCTGGAGTTTATCAGCTTCAGAAATACAACCTCTCAAATGTAGATCATTGAACACATTAGTATCATTTCACAAAACGTTTTGGGCACAAACAGTGCTTTGATGCTTTAAAATCCAAGATAAACGCTGTCAGTCAAGACAGAAAGTGTTATTTATTTATGAGCTAGACCTTTGAAGAGATATGGGTGTTTGGATTTGGCAGGAAATCAGCAGCCACTGGGCCTCCTATCCACTGGCCATTTCCACCCCCCCCCCCCCCCCCACGAGATAGTTTTGACAAGAAACTGGAGAGAATCCTTTTCTGTTCTGTGAGGAATGTGAAATTATTAGGTTTATAGAATCTATTTTGTTTGCCTTAGAAGAGCCCAACTTTAGGAATGTTAAGAATTGTAATTTGTAGCAGAATGCAAAGTAATAATGAAAGCGCTCCTTTAGAAAATATGAATTTACATCTCATGCTAATGTTTATAAAACATGACCTATGTCCTAGTCACCTTCTTCTTGGAATAATGATAAATACATTGGCTTTCATATTTTTAGTGCCTTCTATGCTTACTACATGCTAAACATTGTTTTTGACTTCATATATATTATCTCTGCTCTTAACATCAACTCTTTAAAATAGATATTTTTCCCACTTCAGCTGGAGAAATTGAGGCTCCTGTGGAACTAGCCAAGGTCACATAGCTAGCAGTGGTTGGAGCCAGTACTTTCTAACTCTGTAAGTCTGTGTCGTTAAATTTGGTTCCTAATTTGACATGATGCTGGTATAACGGGAATTTAATCCAGTAGAAATATTATAAACTTTTAATATTAATGTAGCTTAAGTTTACATTTTTCATTGTCCTTCCTACCCCATGTGGCATATGAATATCATATTAGCCTAAGATGCTGTTAGAGCACAGGGTTTAGTTAGGCAGATCTGACTTGAGTTCAGCTCAGTCACTTATTGTTTCTCAGGTCTGGGCAAGAAATTTGATCTTTAGTATTGTTTCTTTAAGTATAAAGCAGGTATAATAGTGCCTCTGTCTTAAGGTTATTATTATTAAATGAGATAAGCCTTATTTAATATGTGCTAATTGTTTAGCATGTAGTAAATGCTCAATAATAGATAGCATGCATAATAATCATTATCATTATTTATTCATTTAATTGAAGTTCAACTTTTCCTATTGCATTAGAGTTTCCTTTGTTCCACAGTTCTCTGTGTGACCTCTTCCTTGCATTTTTTTTAACCTTGTTATCTGTTTGACTAATACTTGACTTTAACCTGCCAGGTTCTGCACACGTGTTAAAATTGTTTCATATGCAAATTACTTGGCCTGCTTTAGCTGTTGTATATGTATACAGATATGTGTGTGTGTAAATATATGTGTGTGCATTTGGGTGTGTAGTGAGTGCTATAGACAAGGAAAGCCCTCTGAGACACTAGCCTTATAGGGCATTATTTTGTTCACAATCCTACTAATCTCTTGGGAATTTAGATCCATCTTTAAACAGCTGAACTTTCTGGAAGATCAGTGACTCAGATTATCAGAGCTTACAGAGAGCAAATGCTGGAAGAAGAGACAACCTCTCCAGCTGTTCCCTTTCTTCTCTCTGCAGATGTGAACACTCCCCACAAACCCCAGTATGAAATCTGGGCGAATCCAAAGGGAAACTGTTGAGCTGTTTATTTTATTGCAAACAAAGGTTAAGAGAGCCTTTTCTGGATATTTTTCTTGGAAGCCAAGAATGAAATCTTATATTACTTGACTGATATGTTTATTTTGAGGGAATTTAAGATTTAACTACCTTGAATTGTATCTGTGTTCATGGTATGCCTATATGATCTTGTTAAAGCCCAAGCACTCCAAAGTCACAATTGGGAAAAACTGCTAAGGAAATCAGGAGAGGGAGAGTGAGACTGAAGAACCAGAGCTACTTTATTGATAGAGCTGTGGAATCAGAAGACTGCCGTGTGGGTGTGCATTTACAACAAGGAGACTTAGATAAATTGGATGTTTGGTGGCTCAGGCTGAGGCGGCTTTATCCGTCCTATCACAATGGGCATGGCCCTTTTAAGGGGACTGGAAATACTCCAATCTCAACTTATTACCATGACTTATTATTAAGTCTAATATGCCAGTCTTCTGACTTCATGCTGTAGCACTCTGTTCTGCAGTGAGAACAGAGTGAGAACAGTGAGCAGGTCTATGCAAACCTACCCCTGAAGGCCGAGGGAGCTGAGAGGCCAGAGAAAGAGGCTGACAAATCCAGTTTCTCAGAAAGAAACATTTAATAGGGACTAACAAAGAGGTGTCATTTCTTGGGTAACTGCTAGATAGTGAATCCTCACACCTGCCCTCTAGAAAGTATCCTTCATATAGCAAGCTTTTAGTGTAAAGACATGTGCAGCTGGTCATGCCTCAGACTTTCTTGCCAAACTTGTGACCACTGGGGAGGTTAGATGAGCATCTTTATGGGGAGTTATCTATGCTACAAGTATTGTTTAAAGACTTTGCTGCAGAACATGTTGATATGCCACATTAGTCATCATGGTGGTTTCACTTCAATATGGCACCACTCTTGGAATGCAACAGACTGTTTTCCTGCACACTCTCTCATTCAATTCGTACCAGTGCCCTGACTTTCTTGTGATTTCTAAGGTATACAGAGTTCTTTCCCACTTCAGGGATTTTGCACTTGTTCTCCCCTTTGAAACCTTTCATCTCCAGATCCTTTCATGGCTGCCTTCTTTTCATCATTGAGGCTTCAGGTCATGACTGACTCCTCAGAGAGGCCTTCCCTGACCTCCTCTGGCACCAGTGCTAGTGGCTTCTCAATGTCCTTCTCCCTTTCTTTCTTTGTTAGGCACATTGCCACACAGCTGAACGACTATATTTTCCAATGTCCCTTGCAGCTGAGTGTGGCCCTGTCACTAAGTTCTGGCTAATGAAATGTAAACCAAAGTGTACTGCAGTACTTTGACAGGAACTGTAAAAGGAAAGAAGTGTATTCTTCTTTCTCCTCTTCTCTATCTGTTGTGTTACCTGGAATACCTAATGTGGTGACTGAGCTCTAGCAGCCATCTTGGACCATGGGGGAAAGGGTATTCACTGGGTATGGTAAAGCAAAGATTTGGAAAGCACTCTGATGAATTTGTGAGGCTCTACAGTAGCCCCGAGCTGTCTACCTCTATGCTTCTTTTAAATGAGAGAGAAATAAGTTTTATCTTACTTAATTCACTGTTATTTTAGGTTAATTTGTATATGCAGCCAAACTTACTCCAAACCAATTTAACGTATCATGTTTCCTGCCTGAACACACCATGCTCTATAATACCATTATTCTCTGGTTTGTCTTCTTCATGACATGTTTAGTGACTGGAAATTCTTATTATTTTCTTTTTCAAGCTTATTGTTTGTCCTTCCTGCTTTACATACAAACTTTGTGGGAAGAGACCTCATCTTCCTTGTTTACTGTGTTGTCTTCAGAGAGAAAACAATGTCTAATAGGTACTCAATAACAAATTACTTTTTTTTTTTTTTTTTTTGAGACGGAGTCTCGCTCTGTCGCCCAGGCTGGAGTGCAGTGGCGCGATCTAGGCTCACTGCAAGCTCCGCCTCCCGGGTTTATGCCATTCTCCTGCCTCAGCCTCCCGAGTAGCTGGGACTACAGGTGCCCACCACCTCGCCCGGCTAGTTTTTTGTATTTTTTTAGTAGAGACAGGGTTTCACCGTGTTCGCCAGGATGGTCTCGATCTCCTGACCTCGTGATCCGCCCGTCTCGGCCTCCCAAAGTGCTGGGATTACAGGCTTGAGCCACCGTGCCCAGCCTGTTTTTGTTTTTTAAAACTTAATTTAACTTTAGGTTCTGGGATACATGTGCAGGATGTTCAGGTTTGTTACATGGGTAAACGTGTGCCATGATGGTTTGCTGCACCTATCAACCCATTGCCTAGGTAATAAGCCCGCATTCATCAACTATTTATCCTGATGCTCTCCCTCCCCTCCACTCCTGAGAGGCCCCAGTGTGTGTTGTTCCCCTCCCTGTGTCCATGTGTTCTCATTGTTCAGCTCCCACTTATAAGTGAGAACATGCGGTGTTTGGTTTTCTGTTCCTGCATTAGTTTGCTCAGGATAATGGCTTCCAGCTCCATCCATGTCCCTGCAAAGGACATGATCTCATTTCTTTTTATGGCTGCATAGTGTTCGTGGTGTATATGTACCACATTTTCTTTATCCACTCTATCACTGATGGGCATTTGGGTTGATTCAGTGTCTTTGCTATTGTGAATAGTGCTGCAATGAACATACATGTGCATGTATCTTTATAATAGAATGATTTGTATTCTTTTGAGTATATACCCAGTAATGGGATCGCTGGGTCAAATGGTATTTCTGATTCTAGATCTTTGAAGAATCGCCACTGTCTTCCACAATGGTTGATCTAATTTACATTCCTACAAACAGTGTAAAACCGTTCCTGTTTCTCCACAGCCTCACCAGCATCTGTTGTTTCTTGACTTTCTAATAATTGCCATTTTGACTGGCGTGCAGTGGTATCTCATTGTGGTTTTGATTTGCATTTCTCTAATGATTAGTGATTTTGAGCTTTTTTTAAAAAAATATGTTGTCGTCCACATAAATGTCTACTTTTGGGAAG
This sequence comes from Rhinopithecus roxellana, assembly GCF_007565055.1. Classification (NCBI taxonomy): domain Eukaryota; kingdom Metazoa; phylum Chordata; class Mammalia; order Primates; family Cercopithecidae; genus Rhinopithecus; species Rhinopithecus roxellana. The sequence continues at coordinate 74,425,122 of NC_044559.1, forward strand.
TATCTGTTCATATCCTTTGACCACTTTTTAATGGGGTTGTTTTTCTCTTGTAAATTTGTTTAAGTTTCTTGTAGATTCTAGATATTAGACCTTTCTCAGATGGGTAGATTGCAAAAATTTTCTCCCATTCTGTAGGTTGTCTAATAACAAATTGCTGAGTCAGTGAAATCCATAGGTTAAAATTCCTTCCTCTTATATCAGCATTTATCTCTGTGATTCTGTTCTATGGCTGACCAGTGAATCACCATTCTTTTGGATAAAGTAATATATATAAACAGATCTTTCTAGCCTTAGAGTTATATATAAATAAATATGTGTGTGTGTGTGTGTATGTGTATAGTTGATGCTTAGATCCACTGAGTATTTAATACTCAACTTTCATTTCTAAGGGTTTTTTCTGCGAGACATCCACTGTCATCTGTAGGCATGTACACCAATCAAATTTGGGTTATTGGTAGTTTCACTACCACATAATCTAAACCATATATATAATAGAAACAAAGTGGAAAATGCTGAGTTTATGTTGTACTGACCTTATATTTATGACTGTTGCCTCAAATCAAATGGAATTTTTAAATTTAATTTATTTCTCCATGATGTGGTAAATGGGATAAGGTTAGTGCTTTCAGGATCCCAGTGGCTACATGATGCTGAATAGTGTTCAACTTGCCATCTCTTTTGACCCCACAAAGAAAAACACATTAAAAATGATTCAGAGGCAACCACTGGTGATATAAGAAAATGCTGATTTAGAGTACTTTGCAAGTAGTGGAAAACTAAGGAACATTCATTAACTTAAATATTTTTAATGTCTTAACTGTCACAAGTGTTAATTTCATCAGGAAGATTTTTAGTGACACGTTCAGTGCCCTAGGGCTCCCAACAGAATGGAAAAGGGAATGAGGATTTTTAGGCCTTCCCCTCACTTTCCTGCCAACAGCCTTTTCCAAAGTTAGTGCTCTTTTTCTTTTTTGAGATGGAGTCTCATTGTGTGGCCGAGGTTGGAGTACAGTGGTGCAATCTCTGCTCACTGCAACCTCTGCCTCCCAGGTTCAAGTGATTTTCCTGCCTCAGCCTCCTGAGTAGCTGGGACTACAGGCATGCGCCACCACACCCAGCTAATTTTTGTATATTTTTAAAGTAGAGACAGGGTTTCACCATATTAGCCAGGCTGGTCTTGAACTCCTGACCTCGTGATCCACCCACCTTGGCCTCCCAAAGTGCTGGGATTGCAGATGTGAGCCACCGCATCCAGCCAACTTAGTGCTCTTTTCTTCCCACTTCATATTTATTCTCAATAGTAATAACTACTATTTATTGAATGCTTATTATAGATTTGGCACTATAATCAGCACTTTGATTATGGTACCTTTTCAATCCTGACAAAAACATGAATTTGGAAGTGTTATTTCCAGTTTAAAGATGAAGAAGCTGAGGCTTAGAGGAGTTGAATAGAGTATTCAATGTTGCATAGTCACCAAAAGGCAGAGCCAAGATGAAGACCTAGGTTTATTGAGTTCTAAAGCCTGTGTTTTTAACCAGTTTCCCTGTCATATGGCCATATTATACTGTCCCCATGATGCCTGTTTTTTTCACTCTCTAGTTGCAGTGTAGCATACAAATATGTCTTAACCAGCTTCCCTAATTCCTCAAGCTCCAAAACAGTTCATCCTTCCACTCTGTCAATGTGGAGCTGTGTACTCTGAACCAAGTGAGCCCACAGCCCTCAAGCAGGGCTAGATAGATAATACAGGATACTATGGAACACAGACCTAGATTGAGGGTAGAAGGGACCAGACCTAGGCAGTGTGAGCAGAGTTTGATGTAGTGAGATGGCTGAATCTGCCCAGGTCCTTGCTGTATTAGATAGAAACATGGTGAGGTAAGCTGGCATTGATAAGGCCAAAGGGTCATAGTCACAGTGGCAGAACTGGATTAGACATGTGCAGTGTGGGATAAGGCCAAGTCAGCAAGGTTCTAGTCATGTGGGAAGAATCCTATCCCAAGGCCCCTGCACAAAGGAGAACCCCAAATAAATTACAGCTCTCACAGCAATCTTACAGCTGGAGCCTTTTATTGAACATCTTAGAGTTGCCAGGTTTACCCTGCTACCAGAAGGAAGCCCAGCTCTCTTGTTTAAGAAATATTCCCTTTGTGCACCAGGAGCCTTCAGCGTCTTTTTTCAACTATGCAGCCATTTCTAGGACTTATTCCAGGTCCTGGGAGAAGTTGGGGTGGGGGAGAGAAAGTGTGGATTGGGTGTCACAAGTCATCATTCTTTGTCAGAGCTTACTACCACTACTGCTTTGGACTGAATTGTTTCCCCCACCTTCTTTAATTTCGTATATTGAAGCCCTAATTCCCAATGTGGACTATATTTGGAGACAGAGATTTTAGGAGGTAATTAAGGTTCAATTAGGTAATAAGGGTAGGGTCCTATTCCAATAGAATCGGTGGCCTTATAAGAAGAAGAGAGATTGTGCACATGCACCAAGGAAAGGCCAAGTGAGAACACAGCAAGAAGGCAGCCATCGGCAAATCAGGAAAAGAGCCCTCGCCAGAACCCTACCATACTAGCACCCTGGTCTTAGACTTCCAGCCTCCAGAATTGTGAGAAAATAATTTCTGTTGTTTAAACCACTTATTATATGGTATTTTGTTATGGCAGCCCAAGCTGACTAGACTAATACAATGTTTTTGTCCTCAGTGACTGGTCATTTAATTTGGCCAGAGCAACAGGAATGCTTTCAGTTTCTAAGAGAAAAGCAAACTGATCAAAGTAATTCGCATTGAGTTGTGAATGACTGATAAGTCTTACTTGGGGAAGAAAGGATTTACCATTTTAAAACGACATTTTTGCAGCCCACCTTCCACTCCTTTCCACCTTCCAAACCCTTGCCGTTTTGCCCTAATATACCCACCCTGACACATACACACACACAAATTCTTTTGAGCGGGAAATCCTTCCTCAATGGTCGTACATTTTCTTGACACCATCTTTACACACTGGAGTGGCAGAACCATGGGAAAAACAGGTAACCTGCTTAGCACCTCATTTGTGAAAAAGAGTTTACCTCTGGCAGTAGATTATTCTTTTCTGACCATGACAAGTGAAAAACAAAATCCTGTGAAATAGAATCAGAAAGGGGTCACTCATGATCCACTTATATACCTAAGAACAGCAGTTCAAATCTGCCATCATTTGGTATAGAGTTAAAAGTGGTGAAGGCTTTGGAATCAGCTACCTGGACTTGAATCTTGGCTCCACAGTACAGTTGTAAGAACTTGGGCAAGTCACGTTACCTCCTAAACTTTTTCATTTCCTCATCTCCAAGATGGGGTTTATGGTAATACCTATTCAAAGGGCTGGGGGCATTTAGTTGGATAATCTGTTAAGCTTGTAGTAGAGAATCTGGCTGAGTAGTGAATAAATGTTAGTTTTGTTATTATTCAGTAAGCATCTCCATAAAGGGCACTATACTTGGAAATATGAAGGGAGATAATGGTCTGTTTCTGCCTTTGGGGAACTTATGAGGATGAAAAATGGCATGCAGGATTCCTATGAGATTAAGAAACCCTAACAGACACCAAGTCTTTTAAACATCTTCAGAATTCCCATTTTCCAGTAAAGCCACTGTCACATTTTCCTGCACACATAGTTTATCTGCCTTCCTAAATCTTTTTGAAGTCAACTACATTAGGTTTTTTTGCATCCTTCCTCCTGGCCCTGTGCACAATGTGGCCAAATATTATACCTCATGTATTATTTTTTTGTCACTTCCCTGGTGCTTCTCCAAAGCAGCCTCTTTTCTTGCATGCAAAGGAGGGACACTTCCTTGGAAGAACATCTACTGCAGAGGCTCCACGTATCACACATGCTGACTTTGTCATTTCTTCATGAAGACAGTATATTTTCTTGTAAAAACAAAACAAAACAGCTCTGTTGCAGGGTATCTTAATGGTACCAACTAAGATAAAAATACTTTTGCTTCTATTATTAGTTGGAGACAAGTCTGCAGCATATCTGTAGTCTTACTGTTGTCATCCAGAGTTGACAGTGTGCTTTTTGGTTTAAAAAAGAAAAGGGGCCAGTGATTATCTCCTCATGCTGTTAAAATGGTTCTTTCACCTTCTTCCTCATCTTGTGCCCCTCCACCTTCTCTAGTTAAACTAGTAGGATGAGAAAGGGGCTGACCACCACTTTTTCTGTCACTTTTACTTAATAGGCCTGTCTTGGACTGTCATCACATGAACTTCCCTTTATTATAGTCTCTGACATAAAGTGGCACAGTAAGCCAGACAGAGTCAGTTCATGTGTAAACAGTGGTACCAATAGTTAGAACAAGTAAAGATGGGGTGGATGAGTCTTGCTGCTTCTCAAAGAACTAAACATCACAATGGCATTATATGGTTTTTGGAAGAGGTAGCATGTTGTCAACTCATAGCTTAACATTTGAGTTGCCTATCCTCTTGAATGAGTTACTTGAGATGGGAATGTTGATTTGTTTATTGAGTGAACATGTGTCAATATTGCACTGAAGTAAAAGGTGCTGGTGTGTTCTGCCATCACCATAATACCACAATTAAATGCCAGATTAATTATATTGTTTCTGTGTTCCTGACTTTAAGAAAGTCAGTGTGAAGGAAGTTGGTACAGCCACAGAGATGGTCAGAAACATTTGGAAATATTGAGAACATAGCAGGAAAACTATAATTGATTTTTTCAAAAAGGATAGCATCATTTTTTTCCATTCATTTTAATCATTCAACAAACATTTACTGGGTACCTCCTAATGTATTTCAATGACTCTAACACTTTGATTATGAAATACATTATTATTAATATTTTAAGTACCACTAGTATGCCAGGCAGCTTATAACATGACTGCCACTAATCCCTACTCCTGGGTATTTATGCCTTTGGGTAATCCTTGTGTGTGGGTGGGCTGGATCTAGTGATTTGCTTCTCAAGAACAGAATATGGCAAAACATATGGGTTACCACTTCATATAGGCTACAAAAGACTAGGACTTTAGCCTTGCTAGGACTTTCTCTTTCTTGCTGGCACTCTTCTTTGCCTTCTTGCTTGCTTGTTCTGATGAAGCAAGCTACCATGCTGTAATGTGCTCTATGGAGAGGCTCACGTGAGAGACTAAAAGAAGAAGAACCAGTTAAGGTGCACCTGGATACCATATAAAGATAAAAAAAAAAAAAAAAAAAAAAAAAAAACTAGGATGGAATCAGCTGTTACTGAAGACTCTCAAGAGTTTTGCTTCCTAACTTAATAAAGAAAACTTGATATTTTTAAAGTTTCAACTTGACATAAATGCTGTTACCATTTTTGTTCATTTGCCATACTTCTGCCTTCCTGTTCTGTTTCCCTCTTTTTATATATCTTTCCTTTAGCTGCTTTTTTTTCTTCAGTGGGTTGCAACTTGTCTTTATAAAAAACACATGTGCTTCCAGGCCAAAGCTAACTGACTTCATAATCTTACTCAATTTTTGTGAACTTTAGGTTTCCTATGTGTAAAAAGCAGGAATAATAATATCTGCTATATTAGGCATGACTTTTTATTTCAAATGATAGAAACCCAGGTCTGTCCAAGTTAGACAAACAATAACCATATAAATTTTGACTCAGGTAACTTCAGAAAGGGGTGCAATTGAGGCTCAGGAATTACTGACATCAGGAACTAAAATATTGTAATTGTGCCCGTTTCCCTCTGTAAACTCTGCTGCTCTCTGGTGAGCTTCATCTTGTCAGACTGGCTTTTTTCATGTGGCTGGAAACTTGGTTACTAGCAGCTCCTATTTTTTACATCTCTGACACAACTTTGCCACCAGAAAGAGACTGGATTTTTCCCCCAGCTCCAGTGTAATAAATGCCATAGAAATACTGATTAGTCCACCTTGGGTTACATCCATTGTGGGAAAGGGCAAGGGTCTATATTAACAATCCTCAAGAAAACTACCTGATTAGAATTTTTGTGTGTGTATATATAATGTATGTATGTGTGTGTGTGTGTGTGTTTGTGTGTGTGTGCGTGCATGCATGTGCGTGTGCGTGTTGGGGGATTACACCTTTTTTTTAAAGGATTATTGTTAGAAACAAAAATTCTTTTAAAACACTTGGTTATTTTATTGTTGCTTTTGTATGAGGGTGAAAGGAATAGTCTTATCTGTGTGTCTAAAATAGAGACTACAGTTGACCCAGGTACAACACATGAGTTGAGGAGGCACCAGCTCCCCATGCAATAAAAAATTTGCACATAACTTTTGACTCCCCCAAAACTTATCTACTAATAGCCCACTGTTAACTAGAAACCTTATTGATAACATAAACAGTCAGTTATATATTTTGTATGTTGTGTGTATTATATTGTATATTCTTATAATAAAGTAAGCTAGAGAAAAAAGGCTATTAAGAATATCATAAGAAAGAGAAAACATGTTTACTATTCATTAAGTAGAAGTGGGTCACCATAAAAGTCTTCATGTTGAGTAGGCTGAGGAGGAGGTGGAAGAAGAGGGAGTGGTCTTGCTGTCTCGGGGTGGCAGAGGGTGAAGATGTAGATGAGGTAGAAGGTGAGGCAGGAAAGGCAGGCATTGTAACTTTATAGAAATACCATCATAATTTCTGTCTGACTTTTTTGTGTTTTCTTTACTCTAAAAATGTTTTTATACAGTACCAATCCTTCTTCTACCATTTGCTTTAGTTTCAGTGCCCATATCATATAGAAGGATCCACGTTGTAAAGGAAGTCAAAAGCAGTCTTGAATAATCAGGACGCTTCTGCCAGATTGTCTAATGTCAATTTGTTTTCTGGCATTGCTTCTTCTGCATCTTCTTTCTCATCATCTGGCATTGGTTTGGAAGCCCTCATCCCCACCAAGTCATCTGTTAATTCCTCTTGTGTGGTGTCTATTAGCACATGAATTTTCTCTAAGATCCATACCTTGAAACCCTTTACCCCCTCCTCACCTTTTTTTTTTGCCATATCCATAATATCTGTCATGATTTCCTTGACTGGCTCTGTTATAAATCCTGTGAAGTCGTGCACAAAATCTGGGCACAGTTTTTTCCAGCAGAAATTTATTGTTTTGGACTATGGCTTTCACAGCTTTTTATTTTTAAACAATGATGGCATCTTCAATGTTGTAATCCTTCCAGACTTTCATGATGTTCTATTAGGGCTCTTTTCCATAGTGTTGACAATTTTTTCCTGTAGTACTATGTGTAATGACCCTTAATGGTCCTTATGACCCCTTGATCTAGAGACTGAAGTAGAAATGTTGTGTTTGGGGACAAGTAGTTCACTTTGATGCCTTCCATGTTGAATCCATGGGGTTCCGGGTGGCCAGGGACATTGTTAAATATCAAAAGAACTTTAAAAGCTGTCCCTTACTGGAAAGGTGCTTTCTGACTTCAGGGAAAAAGCATCAATGGAACCAATTCAGGAAAAGGGCTTTTCTTGTTCAGGCCTTCTTATTGTACAGTCAAAAGGTAGGTAGCATGTATTTATCTTTTTCCTTTAAGGCTTGGGGTTAGCAGCTTCATAGATAGGGGCAGTCCTGATTGTAAACCCTACTGTATTTACACCAAACAATAAAGTTAGCCTGTCTCTTCCTGCCTTAAATCCTGGTACTTGCTTCTCTTTCTTACTAACAAATGTCCTTTGTGTGGCATTTTATTCTAGAATAAAACTTTTGTCTATGCCAAAAATCTGTTCAGGCAGATATTCTTTCTTCTTAAAATTTTCTTACTGGTGCCTGGGAACTTATCTGCTGCCTCTTGTCAGCAGGAACTGCTTCTCTTGTTATCTTGACTTTTTAAAAGCCACATCTCTTTCTGAAATTGTCAAACCATCCTTTGCTGGCATTAAATTTTCCAACTTTAGATAGTTCACCTTCCTTTTGCTTTAAGTTGCCATATACGTCCTTGCTTTTTCTCTAACCATATTATAGTCTATAGGTATGCCTTTCTTATAGCAGTCCTGTACCTACACAAAAGCTGCATTTTCTGCATTTTCGATATGAGATAAGAAGGTATTTTGCAAAAAGTGCAAGGGTTTCATACCTTCTGGAATAGCTGCAGTGATGGCTTCATGAATTTCCTTTTCTTTTTTCACCATGGTCCTTATTCTGGGTTCATTTATCTTGAAATGGTGGGCATCACAGCCGCAAACCTCAATCTGTGGTATGTGTCAAACAATTCAACTTTTTCTTGTAAGGTTATGACTTTCCTCTGCTTCTTGGAAGCACTTACAGCATCACTAGTGGCACTCCTTATGGGCCCCATGGTTTCCGGTATTGCACTTAACATGATAAAAAATATGTGAGAATTCCAAGTACTCACTGTTTACTGTGATATGCAACTTACTGGAGAGACAAATTGCTCACATGAAGATGATTAGCCTCACACGGTGTTTTAAGGGAATACAACTCTTGAGCTCACCACAACAGCAACAGGAGGTAGCTACAGAATTATTCCCATAGTACAATAGATACTAGTTAACTTTATGTAGTTATGATTTAATACTGCCTCTTTACATTTGTTTACATTTCTTTTAACTGTAAATGGTGCCACTTATAGTCTATGTGTTTGTGTGCATACTTTCTTTTATATCTTCATGACATTAAATTTTTAAATTAACTTTTAATTTTAGAATAGTTTTAGTTTCCAGAACTGCTGTGAAGATAGTAAGTTCCCATATACCCAACACTCCGTTTCCTCTGCTGTTCTCATTTTCTCTGCTGTTCTCATTTTACATTAATAAGTTGCATTTTTCACAATGAGTTTTATTTCTTTTCTTTTCTGTTTTTTTTTTCTTTTTTTGAATAGGGGTCTCACTCTGTTGCCCAGGTTTGAGTGCAGTAGTATGATCATGGCTTACTGCAGTCTAAAACTCCTGGGCTGAAATGATGCTCCTGCCTTAGCCTCCCAATTAGTAAGTAGCTAGAACTACAAGCATGTGCCACCACACCTGGCTATTTTTTATTTAATAGAGATGGGGTCTCACTATGCTGCTCAGGCTGGTCTGAACTCCTGACCTCGAGCAATCCTCCCACCTTGGTTTCCCAAAGTGCTGGAATTATAGTTGTGAGCTGCCATGTCTGGTCATGCACATAAGTTTTGACAAATTTTGATCTTCTATAATAGATTTGTGTAATATTTTATGGTAGAAAATGATAAAGTAGACTATAGCTATACATATTTTATGTCCTCATCACAACCTTTTCCTTATTTTTTTGATATTTCTAGGCTACATGGTTTGTCTGCTTTTTCAAATTGTCACAAATCTTGAAAAAATGTTCCAATATATCTCATTGAAAACAATCGGCATGTAAGTCGACCTGCACAGTTCAAACTTGTGTGGTTCAAGGATCAACTATATAATCTGTGCTCCGTCTTTATCCCAGCTAATTTTGATGAATGGGCAACAATGAAATACTGCAATGTGAACAGTAAATGCTAAACAAGACATCAGAATTATCTAATTGTCTCTCTTTTTAGGTACCATTTCATTTCCTCTAAAGGAGTTTTGATAAGGAAAACAACAGATAGAAAATTAAAGAAAAACTTTGAAAAGAAAGTAATTACCCACAATTCCATTTACTTAATGCACTTTTGCATACTGTCTTCTAAGCCTCTTTGCACCCCCAAAACATTTACAGAGTTATAATTTTGTCTACCTCTCACTTTCTATTGTGCTTTTAATATTACATAGCAAATATTTTCTGTCCTTCTCAGTAGCAATTAAAATGATAACCTAATGGTAATATATTATTTCATTATGTTGATGGATCATAATTTATACTGCATTTCTTCTTCATTGGTTGGGTTAAGAGGGTAAATAAAACAATGAGAGCATTTTTCTATACCATCTACAAATATGATAAGTAGAGAAAGCTATCAGCAGATCAAATGTGAGCCAAAGATCAGTTTTTAAAGAAAAGGAGTGAATTCTGGAAATATTAACCTAATAATAGAGTTCTTTTATGTTTCAGTATCTATAAAAACAACTTGGAGAATTATAAAGCTTATACTTTGTGACCATTGAGAAGAAAAAATGTTAATCAGTAAGAGCCGACTTAGGTTCACTAAGAAGAAATCCTGCCAAAGTAAATTCGCTTCTTTTTTTGGGCGAGGTTAGTGGCTTGATGTATTGGGGAATTCCATACACAAAAGGTATATTGATTTCAGCAAAGCAATTTACCAAGGCTTCCATGTCATACATCTTGTAGCTAAAATGATGAATTTGCACCTAGGTGAATTTGCAGTTGATTGAACAACCATTGCGGCGTGACAGCAAAACAATCTAAGGCAATCTTAGGCTCCATTAATAGATGTGTAGTACTCATAAAAAGAGGCATAATGGTTTCCCTGGTTATTAAAATGAATAGTGCTCAGTAAGGTCCCTGGCTTTCAGGTACCCTTTCTTTCCAAAGTTAGCAATGTGGAGAAGATAAAAGAATAGATGTAAAATCTTTAAAAGGTCAAGGACGAAGAAACTGGAAGCTAACTAAGGATTTCAATCATGGATGGATGAACGAGGATACTTGCTACTTAAGCTAATAGGCATTAGGCCAGGCAGAATTAGCATATTGTGGGTCCCTTGAGGAATGGTATTGTGCCTTATTGACCTTTCTAATCCCTTCTCCTGTCTACAGCCTAGTATGTTATGCCTAGAACAGAGGAAACACTCAGTAAACAATTACTGAATAAATGATACATGCATATGCATAAATTGGGTTGCTTTCCAGACTGAGAAGATGCCCTACCAATGGCTTGTCCTTCAAAACCACTGAAACAGTATAAACTATAATTCATCCAAGGCAGTGCTACCACCTCTAGCATTGTACAAGGAGAATATTCCAATGGTAGAATTTATAGTCATCCTATCTCTTTCCTTTTTAGATAAGAAAACTAAATACCCAGAGTGACCGAGAGGCTTGTTCAGGGTCCCATTTGGCTTAAGAAATGCTGGTGTTTTAAATCCCAGTCCAGCAGAGCTCTTTCCTGCCTCCTTCCTGTCCTCTTGCTCTCTGCCTCAGCTGCTTTAGATACTGTCCCTTAATACATTTTCCATCTGGGCACTTACGGACTCATGTCAATCATTTTTGAGGTCATTACCTGTTACTACCCTTTGCCTTTCAAATTGATCTGTATTCTTGTTCTTACATTGTTTGGCCCATCAGCATCTTCCCTGTACCTCTCGCTGCTCCCTCTCTGGGATTCTGGTCCTCAACCCTATCCCATGTTTTTCTTTTTCTCTCAAAAAGTCAAAGATGATTGTTTTATTAGATATCTATTTCTGTGTAACAGACTACTCCAAAACTGAGTGGCTTAAACTACAAACATTAATCAACTCAGTTTCTATGGGGAAAGAATTGGAAGCTGCTAAACTGGATGGATCTGATTAAGGTCTCTCATGAGATTTCATTCAAAATATTGGCTGAGGCAACAGTCTAATCTGAAGGCTTAATTTGGGGAGGATACATTTAGAAAATCATTCCCATGATTTTTAGCAGGCCTCAGTTCCTATCTAGCTGTTGCTCAATGGCTTTAGTTCCTTACCACATAGCCTTTCTCTAGGCTTCCTGGGTGTCCTCATGATATGACAACTGGCTTTATCCAGAGCTAGTGTACAGAGAGACAGGGGGAGAGAGAGAGAAAGAGAGAGAAAGTAAGAGAATAAGATGGAAGCCATTGTCTTTATCACCCAATCTTGGAAGTGACACACCATGTGTTATTTGTCACACAGACCTTCCTAGTATGATGTGGGGGGACTACAAAGGGCTATGAATACCAAGGGGTGGGGATCATTAGGGCCTGTCTTGGAGACTGGCTACCACAAGGGTACAGAAATGGTCTTTGCAGAAACCATTGCAATTTATTTTAAAAGCTATTTTAATAGGTAAAATACATTTATGTAGTCTAAAAATCGAAATAGTACTCAAAGATACTCAATACAAGTCTCCCATTTTTGCCCTCATCCTTTACCCTTCTCACAGGTAATTATTTTAAAAACTTTGTTGTATATTGTTTTAGAGGAGGAGGTTGAAAAACTTAAATTTTTCCAAAAAGTTGGAAAACTTTTAAAATAAGTAAGTATTTTAGGCTTTATGGGCCATATAATCTCTAAGTATTTTAGGCTTTATGGGCCATATAATCTCAGTCACAGCTACTCAACTCTGTTCTTGTAGCATTAAAAGCACTCATAGGGAAGAGGGGCCAAGATGGCTAATAAAAGCAGTTCTGATATGCAGCTCCCAGGGAGACCAACATAGAAGGCAGGTGATTTCTGCATTTCCAGCTGAGGTACCCAGTTCATCTCATTGGGACTGGCTATGCAGTGGGTGTGACCCACAGAGAGTGAGCAGAAGCAGGGTGGGGCATGGCTTCACTCGGGAAGTGCACAGAGTTGGGGGCACCTCCCCTCTCCAGTCAAGGTAGTGGTGAGGGACTGTGCTACCCACCAGGGGTACTACACTTTTCCCAAAGATTCTTGTGATCTGGGGATCAGGAGATTCCCTCATGAGCCTACACCACCAGGCTCCTGGGTCTCAAGCACAAAACTGGGCGGCTGTTCAGGCAGGCACTGGGCTACAGGAGTTTTTACATACTACAGTGGTACCTGGAACTCTAGTGAGACAGGAAAACTGTCCACTCCTGTGGAAAGGGGGATGAAACCAGGGAACCAAGTGGTCTCACTCAGTGGGTCCCACTCCCATGGAGCCCAGCAAGCTAAGAACCACTGGCTTGAAATTCCCATTGCCAGTATAGAAGTCTGGAGTCTGCCTGGAGGGAACGAGTTCCCAGGCTGGGGAGGTACGACTGCCATTACTGTGGCTTTAGTAGGTGGTTTCCCCTGACAGTGCTAAGGAGACTGGGAGGTTTGGACTGGGCAGAATTCCCCACAGTGCAGCAAAGTGGCTGTGGCCAGACTGCTTCTCTAGATCCCTCCTCACCAGGCCAGGCATCCCTGCAGGAGTCCACCAGCTCCAGTCAGCTGATCCCGATGAGGGGGAATTCCCCCAGCACAGCACACCAGCTCTGCTAAGGGACAGACTGCCTCCTTAAGAGGGTCCCTGACACCGTACCTTCTGTCTGGGTGAGACCTCCCAATAGGGATTGGCAGACACCTTATACAGGAGAGCTCCAACTGGCATCAGGTCAGTACCCCTCTGGGATGAAGCTTCCAGAGGAAGGAGCAGGCAGCAATCTTTGCTGTTCTGCAACCTCCACTGGTGATACCCAGGCAAACGGGGTCTGGAATGGACCCCCAGCAAACTGCAGCAGACCTGTGGAAGAGAGGCCTGACTGTTAGAAGAAAAACAAACATAAAGCAACAACAACATCATCATCAACAAAAAAGACCCCACAAAAAACCCATCCAAAGGTTATCAGCCTCAAAGATCAAAGGTAGATAAATCCACAAAGATGAGGAAAACCCGATGCAAAAATGCTGAAAATCCCAAATGCCAGAATGCTTCTTGTCCTCCAAATGATTGTAACATGTCTCCAGCAAGGGCACAGAATGGGGCTAAAGCTGAGATGGATGAACTGATAGAAGTAGGCTTTAGAAAGTGGGTAATAACAAATTTCACTGAGCTAAAGGATTATGTTCTAACCCAATGCAAAGAAGCTAAGAAACATGATAAAAGATTACAGGAGCTGTTAACTAGAATAACCAGTGTGGAGAGGAACATAAGTAACCTGATAGGGCTGAAAAACACAACGTGAGGACTTTGTGATGCAAACAGAAGTATCAATAGCCAGATCAACCTAGCAGAGGAGAGAGTATCAGAGCTTGAAAGCTATCTTGCTGAAATAAGGCAGGCAGATAAGAAAAGAGAATAAAGAATGAAAATAAACAAACAAAACCTTTGAGAATTATGGGACTATGTAAAAAGACCACACCTATGACTGTTTGGATACCTGTAGGAGATGGGAAGATTGGAACCAAGTTGGAAAACAGCCTTCAGGATATCATTCAGGAGAAATTCCACTTCCCCAACCTAGAAAGACAGACCAATATTCAAATTCAGGAAATCCAGAGAATCCCAATAAGATCCTCCATAAAAAGATCTGCCCCTGCCCCAAGGCACATAATCATCAGATTCTCCAAGGTCAAAATGAAGGAAAAAATGTTAAGGGCAGCAAGAGAGAAAAGCCAGGTCACCTACAAAGGGAAGCCCATGAGCCTAACAGCAGACCTCTCAGCAGAAACTCTGCAAACTAGAAGAAATTGGGGGCCAATATTCAACATTCTTAAAGAAAAGAAATTCCAACCCAGAATTTCTTATCCAGCCAAACAAAGCTTCATAGGCGAAGGAGAAATAAAATATTTCTCAGTCAAGCAAATACTGAAGGATTTTGTCACCACAGGCCTGCCTTGCAAGAGCTCCTGAAAGAAGCACTAAACATGGATAAGAAAAGCCATTACCAGCCACTGCAAAAACATACTGAAGTAGACAGACTGATGACACTATGAAGCAACTACATTAACAAGTCTGCAAAATTAACCGGCCAGCATCATGATGATGGAATCAAATTCACACATAACAATGTTAACCTTAAATGTAAATGGGCAAAATGCCCCAATTAAAAGACAGAGAATGGCAAGCTGTATACAAAGATAAGACCCATTGGTGTGCTGTATTCAAGAGACACATCTCATGTGCAAAGACGCACATAGACTCATAATAAAAGGATGGAGGAAAATTTGCTAAGTATATGGAAAGGAGAAAAAAGCAGGGGTTGCAATCATAGTTTCTAACAAAATAGACTTTCAACCAACAAAGATAAAAAAAGACAAAGAAGGACATTACATAATGTTAAAGTGTTCAATTCAACAAGAAGAGCTAACTATCCTAAATATATATGCACCCAAAACAGGAGTACCCAGATTCATATAAAACAAGTTCTTAGAGACCTACAAAGAGACTTAGACCCCCACACAATAATAGTGGGAGACTTTAATATCCCACTGGCAGTATTAGACAGACAATTAAGACAAAATTAACAAAGATATTCAGGACTTGAACTCAGCTCTAAATCAAGTGTACCTGATAGATATCTATTGAATGCTCCACTCAAAAATGACAGAATATACATTTCTTTTCAGTGCCACGTGGCACTTATTCTAAAATTGATCACATAATTGGAAGTAAAACACCCCTCAGCAAAAGAACTGAAATCATAACAGTATCTCAGACCACAGTGCAATCAAATTAAAACTCAAGATTAGAAGCCACTCAAAACCATACCACTACATGGAAATTGAACAACCTGCTCCTGAATGACTCTGGGGTAAATAATGAAATTAAGGCAGAAATCAAGAAGTTCTTTGAAACCAATTAGAACAAAGAGACAACATACCAGCATCTCTGGTACGCAGCTAAAGCAGTGTTAAGAGGGAAATTTATAGCACTAAATACTCACATCAAAAAACTAGAAAGATCTTAAATCAGCACCTTAATATCACAATTAAAATAACTAGAGAACCAAGAGCAAACAAACCCCAGAGCTAGCAGAAGACAGGAAATAACCAAGCTCAGGAGATAGAGACATGAAAAACCCTTCAAAAAATCAACAAATCCAGGAGCTGTTTTTTTGAAAAAAATCAATAAAATAGATAGATTGTTAGCAAGACTAATAGGGAAGAAAAGAGAGAAGATTCAAGTAAACACAATCAGAAATTATAAGGGGGATACCATCACTGACCCTATAGAAATACAAACAACCATCAGAGAATACTATAAACACCTCTATGAAAATAAACTGGAAAATCTAGAAGAAATGCATAAATTACTGGACACATACACTCTCCCAAGACTGCACCAGGAAGAAGTTAAATTCCTGAATAGACCAATAACAGGTTCTGAAATTAAGGAAGTAATAAGTAGCCTACCAGCCAAAAAAAAAAAAAAAAAAAAAAAAGCCCATATCCAGATGGAGTTACAGCTGAATTCTACCAGAGGTACAAAGAGGAGCTGGTACCATTTCTTCTGAAACTATTCCAAACAATTATAAAGGAGGGACTTCCCTCTAAGTCATTTTATGAGGCCAGCATCATCCTGATTCCAAAACCTGGCAGAGATACAACAGAAAAAGAAAATGTTAGGCCAATATCCTTGATGAACATTGATGCAAAAATCCTCAATAAAATACTGGCAAACCAAATCCAGCAGTGCATCAAAAAGTTTATCCACCATGATCAGGTCAGTTTTATCCACAGAATGCAAGGCTGGTTCAATATATGCAAATCAATAAATGTAATTCATCACATAAACAGAACGTAAGACAAAAACCATATGATTATCCCAATAGATTCAGAAAAGGCCTTCAATAAAATTCAACATACCTTCATGCTAAAAACTCTCAATAAACTAGATGTTGAAGGAATGTACCTCAAAATAATAAGAGCCATTTTTGACAAACCCACAGCCAATATCATACTAAATGGTCAAAAACTACAGGCATTCCCCTTGAAAACTGGCATGAGACAAGGAAGCCTTCTCTCACCACTCCTACTCAACCAAGTGTTGGAAGTTCTGGCCAGTGCAATTAGGCAAGAGAAAAAAGTAAAGGAAATTCAAATAGGAAGAGAGGAAATCCAATTGTCTTTGTTTGCCAATGACATGATCTTATATATAGAAAACCTCATCATCTCAGCCCAAAAGCTTCTTAAGCTGATAGGCAACTTTAGCAAAGTCTTACGATACAAAATCAATGTGCAGAAATCACAAGCATTCCTATACACCAACAAAAGACAAGCAGAAACCAAAATCATGAATGAACTCCCATTCACAATTGTGACAAAGATTATAAAATACTTAGGAATACCGCTAACAAGGGAAATGAAGGACCTTTTCAAGGAAAACTACAAACCACTGCTCAAGCAAATCAGAGAGGACACAGGCAGATGGAAAAACATTCCATGCTCCTGGATAGGAAGAATCAATATCGTGAAAATGGACATATTGCCCAAAGCAACTTATAGATTCAATGCAATTCCCATTAAGCTACCATTGAGATTCTTCACAGAATTAGAAAAAACTACTTTAAAATTATATGGAACCGAAAAAGAGCTGGCATAGCCAAGATGATCCTAAGCAAAAAGAACAAAGCTGGAGGCATCACGTTACCCAACTTCAAACTATACTACAAGGCCACAGTAACCAAAATAGCATAGTACTGGTACAAAAATAGGTACATAGACCAATGGAACAGAACAGAGAACTTAGAAATAAAACTGCACATCTACAGCTATCTGATCTTAAACAAATCTGACAAAAACAAGCAATGGGGAAAGGATGCCCTATTTAATAACTGGTGCTAGGAGAACTGGCTAGCTATATGCAGAATATTGAAATGGGATCTCTTCCTTACACCGTATACAAAAAATAACTCAAGATGGATTAAAGACTTAAATGTAAAACCCAAAACCATAAAAACCCTAGAAGAAAATCTAGGCAATGCTATTCAAGACATAGGCATGGGCAAAGACTTTATGATGAAATCTCCAAAAGCAATTGCAACAAAAGCAAACATTGACAAATGGGATCTAATTAAACTAAAGAGCTTCTGCACAGCAAATGAAAGTATCACCAGAATAAACAGACAACCTATGGAATGGGAGAAAATTTTTCAATCTATCCCTCTGACAAAGGGCTAATATCCAGAATCTACAAGGAACTTAAGCAATTTTACAAGCAAAAAACAAAAAACCCCATCAAAAAGTGGGCAAAGTATATGAACAGACACTTCTCAAAAAAGGACATACATGCAGCCAACAAACACATGAAAAATAGCTCAACATCACAGAGAAATCAAAACCACAGTGAGATACCATCTCATGCCAGTCAGAATGGCGATTGTTAAAAACTTAGGAAACAGCAGATGCTGGTGAGGTTGTGCAGAAATAGGAATGCTTGTACACTGTTGGTGGGAATGTAAATTAGTTCAACCATTGTGGAAGACAGTGTGGTAACTCCTCAAAGATTTAGAACCAGAAATATAATTTGACCCAGCAATCCCATTACTGGGTATGTACCCAAAGGAATATAAATCATTCTATTATAAAGATACATGCACACGTATGTTCATTGCAGCACTGTTCACAATAGCAAATACATGGAATCAGCCTAAATGCCCATCAATGATAGACTGGGTAAAGAAAATATGGTATATATACACCATGAAATACTATGCAGCCATAAAAAGTAATGAGATCATGCCCTTTGCAGAGACATAGATTAAGCTGGAAGCCATTATCCTCAGCAAACTAACACAGGAACAGAAAACCAAACACTGCATGTTCTCATTTATAAGTGGGAGCTGAACAATGAGAACACATGGACACAGGGAGGGGAACGACACTTACTGGGGCCTGTTACCGGGAGTGGAGGAGGAAGCATTAGGGAAAAGAACTGATGCATGCTGGGCTTAATACATAGGTGGTGGGTTGACAGGTGCAGCAAACCACCATGACACATGTTTACCTATGTAACAAACTTGCACATCTTGTACATGTACCACAGAACTTAATTTTTTTTTTTTTTTTTAAAAAAAGCACTCATAGACAAAAGGTCATGGCTATAGACCAATAGCCAATAAAATTTTATTTATAGGTACTGAAATTTTATTGGCTACATGCCAATAAAACTTTATGGCACTGAAATTTTAATGTTTAAAAATGATTTTCTGTGTCATGAAATATTATTCAGTTTTTGAACCATTAAAAAATGTAAAAATCATCCTCAGCTCATGGGCTGTTTGTTTTAAACAAACACAAACTTAGGCTGATTTTTCCCACTGGCAGTAGATTGCTGACCTCTGTTCTAGACTTTCTTTATCCAAATAAAAGCAAATATGAATATAGAGTCTTATTTTTTCTCCATTAGGGACATTAAACAATTCTGGGTCACTCCAGAGCAAGCCTCTTATCTATAGTCTTTCAACTTTTGATTGTTGGAATTCTTCTGGCAACTACCCTAGGTCTTCAGAAGCCACTCAGCTTCTTTACAAAACTGGGCTTATCTTCTCCTTGTTCAGTATGAAGATAGCTTTAGTATGTAAAAACCTGGATCAATAGGGCCAGAAAGGATCTTGAATATTATCTTTTCCTCCTCCATTTTCCATTTTGCAGACAAGAAATCTGAAGTCTAGAGTTTTAAAATTTTTATTTTATCACGAGTAGAGGTAGTACCACAACCCTGGTCAAGGAAAGCCTTGCTTAGCTATAGGTTACAAACAGTGAAAAAGTTGAAGATTATAGCATCTGCAGTATCCACTGATGCTGAAGTTTCCAATTTCTTTGTTCTTTTGCCTGGCACATTGACAGTGGTGTGTGTTTCTAGAACTTTGTGCCTGCTATTTGTGTTTACAAGGGCACATGTGGTGTACCATGAGTATTAATAGGAAAGAAGGTATGGGTTTGTGGTAGAATTGTGGCATTTGGTGGTAAATGGATAAATAAAAGCTTAAGTTTGTTTGTTTGGTTTTTTCCTTTTCTTTCAATTTACAGTTTGGGAGCAGGGTTTTAGTGGCATGGGAAAAATAAGGATAAGTAAGGGACAAGATGTATCACAACTTTTTATTTAATGTGTCGCAATCACTGTCTTTTAAAATTTTTTTACCTTGTGAGCTTGGTGGGAAAAGTATGTCTCATGCTTATTTAATGGTGCCTTGAAGACAGGTTGATATTTGACCATTGTTGTCAGTGCTGGAGAGAGGGTGATTAGAAGGGAAGACAATGAAGAGGTATTTAGGCAAACAGTTTGGTGACAATTTAAGGAGACCAAACCTTTTCCACTACCCAAAAAGCTAATATGAAGCATTCCTCCTTTTCCTCATGCTTTATTTAGTGCTTGCTCATCATGGAAGTAGGCAACATTAGATCTATTTCCATGAGTGGGTAATCCTAGCTGTATTGTACCATTACCTTCCCTCAGTTGAGCTCTGTAAATTGTTTCACTACTGTCTGGTTATATTTAATTTTAATTTTGTCTCTTACTTATAATTCTTATGTAGACCTTTCCTTCACTCCTATTTACCTTCAGACCTCCTCCCACTGGTTTAGCACCAATTTAAAAAATAAAACTTAAAAATGATGTATTTTCCAATAGCACTCATTTTGTGGCTTTATAAGTTCATTCAATAAGTTACTATGGCCAGACAAAAAGCATGCCCTTTTGAGGTTCACTTTCTACCAGGGGGAAATAGATAATAAAGAATAAAGATCTTTATTGTTTATTAAATAAAGAATGTATATTCAGTATTTTAAAAGGCAATGACACTTACTTCTACTTCCAAAAAGATAGAGTAACTATACTTTCCCCTATTCCTCATATTAAGAGTAACTAAAAACTGTAAATATTATATATATAAAACATATAAGAAGATTCAGAGGTGAAAAGAAGTCAGCCAAGAACCCAAGGAACAACATGATGGTGAGTTCCCTGGGTTT
Source organism: Rhinopithecus roxellana (assembly GCF_007565055.1). NCBI lineage: Eukaryota > Metazoa > Chordata > Mammalia > Primates > Cercopithecidae > Rhinopithecus > Rhinopithecus roxellana. Next base: position 74,445,598 of record NC_044559.1, read on the forward strand.
TCTTCTTGTCTTAAATATCCCAAACTTGGAGCTGAAGAAACTGGAAACCTGGAAATATCAACAAATACAAACACAAAAGACCCCAACAAAAGCCAGTTTTCTGTAGCCAAGGAGATCAATAAGGGAGCAATCTAGCAAGATAGAAAGGTTTTGCATAATAACCACTCCACCCTAGCCAAATGTCATAAAAAATTTGTGTCCTATTTCTCACACAAACAAAGGCTGAGTAGGGAGCCTGGACTTACCCTCTTGAAACTCGAATGTGCTCCCGCAACGTCCTTGCCAGGATGGTGTCCAAGTTGAGAGCCTGAACTTCATCCCCACTGGTTGATATTGAGGGAACACCCTCCCACTTCACTGCAGTATTAGTTGAGACTTTGGAGATGTGGAACTTACCCACCTGCTCAGCAATAATGAGGAGCCTTCCCTTAGGTGTCAATGAATGCTGAATGGGCAACCTGGACTTTGACATCCACCTGGCAGAAACAAAGCAGTGCCCTCACTTATACCCTGCCAGAGCAGTGTCAAGAAAAAAAAAAGCCAATTAAAACAGAAGGTTTAAATAAGATCTAGGGAGGTGGAGCAAGATGATGGGATAGAAGTCTTCACTGTTGGTCTCTCTAGCTTGAACACCAAATCTTAACAACTATCTGCACGCAGAAAAGCCCCATCACAAAAACCAGCAATCAGGTGTGCAATCACGGTACCTGGACTTAATGTCATATCCACAGTGCTTGGATTTAATGACAGAGGCATTGAGGAGGGCAGGAGAGATACTTTAGAATCACTGACACCACCTCACCTCCATCCCCCCGCAGTGGCCATGCAGTACAGAGAGATAACTTGTGTACTTTGGGGAGGGAGAGTGCAGCTGCTAGGGGACTTTACATTGAACTCAGTGCTGCCCTGGTACAGTGGAAAATAAAGCTGTATTGAGCTCAGCCAGTGCCTGCGCACATTGGGAGCATCTGGACCAGCTCTAGCCAAAGGGGAATCACCCATCCCAGTGGTCCAAACTTGAGTTTCTGTGCAAGCCTCACCACTTTGGGCTGAAGTGCTCTGGGGTCCTAGGTAAACTTGAAAGACAGTCTAGGACCCAAGGACTGCAATTCCTAGGCAACTCCTAGTGCTAGGCTGGGCTTCAAGCCGGTGAACTAGGAGTGGAACATGACCTAGGGAGACACCAGCTGGCACAGCTATGGGAGAATAAATATAAGTCATCCCTCCACCAACCCCAGGATTGCAGCTTGTAGCAATGAAAGTGACTGCTTCTTTCTGTTTAAGGAGAGGAGATCAAAGTTAAAGGGTACTTTGTCTTACATCTTGTGGAAAGGGGAGGGAAGACTAGGAAGAACTTTGTATTGTGGTTCAGTACAATGCAAAGTCCTTCCTATTCTTCCCTCCCCTTTACTTCCTTTCCCTCAACTTAGCTTCCGTAGGATAGAATATCACATAAATTTCTAAGATTTTTGATTTCATCTTCTGGCTCCCAGGCAGCATCTCTGGTACACCTGGAGCCTAGAAGAACTCACTACCCTGAAGGGAAGGGCCTTGGGCAAAGATCTGGGGCTGTGCTGGCTTTGGATCTGACCCAGCACAGTCCCAGTGGTGGTGGCCACAGGGGTGATTGCATCACTACATCCCCCAGTTCCAGGTGGCTCGGCGCAGAAAGAGAGAGATTCCATGTGTTTGGGAGAAAGTAAGGGAAAAGAACAAGGGTTTCTGCCTGGTAATCCAGAGCATTCTTCTGGATCTTATCCAAGACCACCACAGCAGTACCTCTATGAGTGTACAAAACCCACAGCATTATTGGGCTTGGGGCCCAAGTCCCTTTGAATACCTGGACAACTGTCCCAAGAAAGACAGGCACAAATAAGCCCAGACTGTGAAGACCACAATAACTACATCACTCTTTAATGCCCAGATGCCAAAGAACATGTACAAGTGCCAACATCATTCAGGAAAACATTACTTCACCAAATAAACTAAATAAGGTACCAGGGATCAATGCCAGAGAGATAGATGTATACGACGTTTCAGACAGAGAATTCAAAATAGCTGTTTTGAGGAAACTCAAAGAAATTTAATATAACACAGAGAAGGAATTCAATGTTTTATCAGGTAAATTTAACAAAAACATTGAAATAATAAAATAGAATCAATCAGAAATTCTAGACTTGAAAACTGTAGTTGACATGCTGAAGAATTTATCAGAGTCTCTTAACAGTAGAATTGATCAAGCGGAAGAAAGAATTAGTGAGCCCAGAGACAGGCTGTTTGAAAATACACAGTCAGAGAAGACAAAAGGAAAAAAGAATAAAAAAGAATGAAACATGCCTACAAGATTTAGAAAGTAGCCTGAAAAGGACAAATCTGAAAGTTACTGGCTTTAAAGAGGAGGTAGAGAAAGAAATAGGGATAGAAAAAGTTTATTCAAAGGGATAGTATCAGAGAATTTCCCAAACCTAGAGAAAGAGGTCAACATTCAAGTAGAAGAAGTTATAGAACACCAGGCAGATTTAACCTAAAGAAGACTACCCCAAGGCATTTAATAATCAAACTCCCAATGGCCAAGGATAAAGAAAGATTCTAAAAGCAGCAAGAGAAAAGAACGCACAATGGAGCTCCAATAGGTCTGGCAGCAGACTTTTCAGTGCAAACTCTACAGGTCAGGAGGGAGTGGCATGAGATATTTAAAGTACTGAAAGAATAAAACTCTTAGATTAGTATATCTGGAGAAAATATCCTTTAAACCTGAAGGAGAAATAAAGACATTCTCAGACGAATAAAACCTGAGGGATTTCAATACCATACCAGTCCTATAAGAAAGGCTAGAGAGAGTTATTCAATCTGAAAGAAAATGATGTTAATGAGCAACAAGGTATCATCCGAAGATATAAAAATCATTATTACCGTAATAAGCATGCAGAAAAACACACAATAGTATAACTTTATAGTTGTGGTGTATAAACTTATCTTGACTAAAGTAGAAAGAATAAATGATGAACCAATCAAATATAACAGCTACAACAACTTTTCAAGACATAGACATTAAAATAAGACATAAAGAGAAACGACAAAAAATTAAAAAGCCAGGGAACTAAGTTAACGTGTAGAGTTTTTTTAGTTTTCTTTTTGCATGTTTGTTTGGAATGGTGCCAGCATGGCCCCTACTGTCTCTGCTGCTGGCCATACTTGAAGCATATCATACCATGTATTTATGGATTCTGAGTATTAGATATCAGATCACCCTAACTGGTGTCCATGAAAGCTGGATACCTTCACCATCAGCCTTGCCAGAAAATTAATTCCACATATACAGGGCCACGTTCTTCATTTTTTTCTGTTTATAATTCAAATCTCATATGGTTGTTTCTGATTGGTATCTGATTGGTCAATTATGCATTACTTTCCAATGCATTAGCTGAAAGGGAATCTGAGAAATTGAGTTCTCCTTTGTACCTTCATGAAATGAGACTCATAATATGAAAGCTACCCTAGGATAGAAAGAGTGTTCAAAAGATGCTAGGCATCCCAAAATGGCAAACATCCATAATAGTGTCTTGGTTTTTTATAGAACCTTGTCATTTCCCAGTCCAGCTCCCCTGAAGGGCACTATCCAATTTGGTAACCACTATCCACATGGACATACTGAGCACTTAAAATGTGGCAAGTCCAAATTGAGGTGTGTTGCAAGTGTGAAATACACATGGAATTTTGAAAACAGCATAAAATATTAAAAATCACATTGATAATTTTATACTGATTACCTGTTAAAAGAATGTTTTAGATATATTTATAATTAATTAAATCATTTCTATTAACTAAAACTGATTTTACCTGTTTATTTTTTCTTCTTGTGGTTAGTAGAAAATTTAAAATTTTAAATGTAACTTGCATTTGTGACTTACGTTATAATTCTGTTGGACATCACATGTCTAGAGTGCAGATCTGAGACTTAGCCCTTTCCTTACAGCTAATCACTTGCATGTAGCACACCATTCTCTCCTTGTGAATTGGCACTTACTTATTTATAGTTGCTAACCCTTACTTTAAAAGAGAAACAAGAGGGTAGGTGACAGAACTCCATGAAAGATATTCACGTAATAAGCTTTTCCTGCACCTGTAGGAGGAAATCTGTGACTGCATTGATTTCAGAAAAAGTCCTCATGGAGCACTGGCCTCAACTGCTGGGGAATATGAAAGGAGAAGGTCTGCTGATAAGTGATGTCACAGTTGGGCAAAGGAGTATGTGCTAATGAACCATGCAAAGCTCCAGTCACTAAAGTTGGGGGTTTACAGATGTGTTTTTATGGATTCTTATTTACCATGAACATTTAGATGGTAATTGGAGCACAAATTGTCTGTTAAAATAGTTATTTCAGCTTTCCCCTGACCGTCGTAATCTTCTGGTAATCCCTCTTTTGGCCCTCTCCAGCTGTCTACCCCTAATTCAGAAAGAGGCCAGCTTTCCCTTTGCTGCTGTGAGTGAAGGCTGAGCCTTAATGTGTGGCCACGTACATAGCTTCTCTGCTTTCTAGTTTTAAAAAAATGCCAGATCATTTTATATGGCCACTGGTTTCTCCGGTGTGGATAAACAACTCCATCTATTCTCAGAGCAGATGCTTCCACTAACAACAATGACATACATAAATAATTTCCAATTACTGAGTGTTCAGTATATGCCAGGAACTGTGCTAAATGCTTCATCTGCCTTGGCCCATTTAATCCTCACAACAAGCATATGAGATAGGTACTAGTATTATATTCAATTTACATATAACGGAATGGAGGATCAGAGAGGGGCAGAGGGAAACATGCCTGAAGTCACCTAGTTTGAGCACCTAGTAGAACGAGGATTTAGATGCAAGTGGTAGGAGTACAGAGCCTGCACACTTAACTATTATGTCAGACTGCCTCCCTTGACTAGAATTCTTGTGTGTTGACTCTAAGGCAATGTCATCCAAATATTCTACTGGCAGCTGGATGAAGCTGTTTACAGCAGGAAAGGCAAATTCTCCTGAGAAGGTGGATGAACATTGTACTCCAGAGGAGACTATGTTGTCGGCCTGAATTGCTTGTGCCCCTGGAGCTCAAAGAGCAGACTATGATTATTTAAGCTGAGAATTTACTTAGTTGAAAATAAAATTCTTTTGGAATAGAGTGTTCACTATTTTTAGTCCAATCCAGTTTTTATGGGAAGTTTAATTTAATTCAATTATATGAAATGTTAGTAAAAGATGTTCTGGAAGTTAGAATGGAACATATGGCCCAAGGGAGGTGGGTAAGTCTTTAGGAGTAAAATATCTGACAGTGAGGGCTGTTAAACAGTGGTCTGGGTTGTGTACTCGTAATAAAACCCTGAGGCCAGGGTGGTTTGTGTGTAAGATACGCTAAGGAGGAATTCACATTTCCCTGTGATTTTCATTCTTAATACATTTACTTAAACTATTGTGTCAGTTAAGGTCCTCTGAGCAGCAGACACGAAGATGGAGTTAGACATATAAGTTTTATTTGGAGAAATATCCATGCTGAGTAAAGGGGAAGGGAGCAGAAGTAGGCAGGGAGAGCCTTCAGCCAGTGATGCAGGTCTAACATCTATGAAAGGAGCAGAGGAAGGAAAGAAAATTGGGCAGGAAGACCCCAGTCAGTAATGCAGTTCTGAGAAAGTATTGGCCAGGCTGGGAACAGAAGTCTAAGCAAAAGTTCCCCATTAGAAAAATCCCACATTACGGAGAAAGGATGGCTTAGCTTTACTGTGCCTTCTGTGCTTAGTCATTGCCTGGGAGCAGCACAGGGGTCAGAAGGTGTGGAAGTGGGGAGCATGACCTCAGAGTGAACACTGCAATGGATCTAAACATACAGCAGCTGGAGACTATCAGACAACTATGCTTCTAGCAGCATGTTCTCTTGACGGGAGATCTGAGCAGTGCACCTCCATGTCTGCCACTGTTACATATTGCCTTGCCACACTGGAGTACTTTCTTCAAATGTACTACTGCTAATGTCAAGTGAAACAAGAAATGATTTTCCATTTCAGTGATATTTTCTCCTAAAAGTAAATACTGTAGCATCAAAGCATCCTCCATAAAAACCTCTTCATTCCTTCTTTTCCAGATACCATATCCAACCATTATCCAACTATCTGTACTTTTATTTTTATTTTTTCTGGAATTTGATGAAATTTGCCATTTGGTATCTAATATTTTTTCTAAATGCTTCAAATTTCTGTTCTGATATTAGCAGAAAGAACATACTTGTACATACTGTTCACTTTTATTTTTCCATTAATATTGATTAATCTAAGATGATTGTTAATTTTATCTCTTGAATGTATTTAAAATGTATTCATTTTCTCTGTTCCTTGTACTGTTAGATTTGCTTAGTTCCCTCATCCTCACTTCCTTGGGTTATTTTAGTAGCTTCCTCTCTTTTCTCCCTGCCTCTAATCTTGTTGCAGTTTAGTTTGCCTTCTGTATAATTTCCAACCCAAATCTGACGTTTTTGGAGCCCTTCAATGGCTTACTAGCATTTAGAGGGAAAAAATAATCCAAGCTCTCTGTCATGGCATATGAGGCATTTCATGAATTTATCCATGTCCACTTTGCTAACTTCATCTCCTTCTATTCTCCCCCTCATGCTTTCTAGTCCAGTGCTATGGAACCAATTATGTATCTGCATATTATCTGCTTATGTGTATCTTCATTTCTTTGTGTAGAATGTGCTCTTCTTTTTTTTTTTTTTTTTTTTTTTTTTTTTTTTTTTTTCTTTTTTTTTTTTTTTTTTTATTATACTTTAAGTTCTAGGGTACATGTGCATAACGTGCAGGTTTGTTACATATGTATACTTATGCCATGTTGGTGTGCTGCACCCATCAACTCGTCAGCACCCATCAATTCATCATTTATATCATGTATAACTCCCCAATGCAATCCCTCCCTCCTCCCCCCTCCCCATGATAGACCCCAGTGTGTGATGTTCCCCTTCCCGAGTCCAAGTGATCTCATTGTTCAGTTCCCACCTATGAGTGAGAACATGCGGTGTTTGGTTTTCTCTTCTTGTGATAGTTTGCTAAGAATGATGGTTTCCAGCTGCATCCATGTCCCTACAAAGGACGCAAACTCATCCTTTTTTATGGCTGCATAGTATTCCATGGTGTATATGTGCCACATTTTCTTAATCCAGTCTGTCACAGATGGACATTTGGGTTGATTCCAAGTCTTTGCTATTGTGAATAGTGCCGCAATAAACATACGTGTGCATGTGTCTTTGTAGTAGACTAATTTATAATCCTTTGGGTATATACCCAGTAGTGGGATGGCTGGGTCATATGGTACATCTAGTTCTAGATCCTTGAGGAATTGCCATACTGTTTTCCATAATGGTTGAACTAGTTTACAATCCCACCAACAGTGTAAAAGTGTTCCTATTTCTCCACATCCTCTCCAACACCTGTTGTTTCCTGACTTCTTAATGATTGCCATTCTAACTGGTGTGAGATGGTATCTCATTGTGGTTTTGATTTGCATTTCTCTGATGGCCAGTGATGATGAGCATTTTTTCATGTGTCTGTTGGCTGTATGAATATCTTCTTTTGAGAAATGTCTGTTCATATCCTTTCCCCACTTTTTGATGGGGTTGTTTGTTTTTTTCTCGTATATTTGTTTGAGTTCTTTGTAGATTCTGGATATTAGCCCTTTGTCAGATGAGTAGGTTGCAAAAATTTTCTCCCATTCTGTAGGTTGCCTGTTCACTCTGATGGTAGTTTCTTTTGCTGTGCAAAAGCTCTTTAGTTTAATTAGATCCCATTTGTCAATTTTGGCTTTTGCTGCCGTTGCTTTTGGTGTTTTAGACATGAAGTCCTTGCCCATGCCTATGTCCTGAATGGTACTACCTAGATTTTCTTCTAGGGTTTTTATGGTATTAGGTCTAACATTTAAGTCTCTAATCCATCTTGAATTAATCTTCGTATAAGGGGTAAGGAAAGGATCCAGTTTCAGCTTTCTACTTATGGCTAGCCAATTTTCCCAGCACCATTTATTAAATAGGGAATCCTTTCCCCATTTCTTGTTTCTCTCAGGTTTGTCAAAGATCAGATGGCTGTAGATGTGCGGTATTATTTCTGAGGACTCTGTTCTGTTCCATTGGTCTATATCTCTGTTTTGGTACCAGTACCATGCTGTTTTGGTTACTGTAGCCTTGTAGTATAGTTTGAAGTCAGGTAGCGTGACGCCTCCAGCTTTGTCCTTTTGACTTAGGATTGTCTTGGCAATGCGGGCTCTTTTTTGGTTCCATATGAACTTGAAAGCAGTTTTTTCCAATTCTGTGAAGAAACTCATTGGTAGCTTGATGGGGATGGCATTGAATCTATAAATAACCTTGGGGAGTATGGCCATTTTCACGATATTGATTCTTCCTATCCATGAGCATGGTATGTTCTTCCATTTGTTTGTGTCCTCTTTGATTTCACTGAGCAGTGGTTTGTAGTTCTCCTTGAAGAGGTCCTTTACATCCCTTGTAAGCTGGATTCCTAGGTATTTTATTCTCTTTGAGGCAATTGTGAATGGAAGTTCATTCCTGATTTGGCTCTCTGCTTGTCTGTTGCTGGTGTATAAGAATGCTTGTGATTTTTGCACATTAATTTTGTATCCTGAGACTTTGCTGAAGTTGCTTATCAGCTTAAGGAGATTTTGGGCTGAGACGATGGGGTTTTCTAAATATACAATCATGTCATCTGCAAACAGGGACAATTTGACTTCTTCTTTTCCTAACTGGATACCCTTGATTTCTTTCTCTTGCCTGATTGCCCTAGCCAGAACTTCCAACACTATGTTGAATAGGAGTGGTGAGAGAGGGCATCCCTGTCTTGTGCCAGTTTTCAAAGGGAATTTTTCCAGTTTTTGCCCATTCAGTATGATATTAGCTGTGGGTTTGTCATAAATAGCTCTTATTATTTTGAGGTACGTTCCATCAATACCGAATTTATTGAGCGTTTTTAGCATGAAGGGCTGTTGAATTTTGTCAAAAGCCTTTTCTGCATCTATTGAGACAATCATGTGGTTCTTGTCTTTGGTTCTGTTTATATGCTGGATTACGTTTATTGATTTGCGAATGTTGAACCAGCCTTGCATCCCAGGGATGAAGCCCACTTGATCATGGTGGATAAGCTTTTTGATGTGCTGCTGAATCCGGTTTGCCAGTATTTTATTGAGGATTTTTGCATCAATGTTCATCAGGGATATTGGTCTAAAATTCTCTTTTTTTGTTGTGTCTCTGCCAGGCTTTGGTATGAGGATGATGTTGGCCTCATAAAATGAGTTAGGGAGGATTCCCTCTTTTTCTATTGATTGGAATAGTTTCAGAAGGAATGGTACCAGCTCCTCCTTGTACCTCTGGTAGAATTCAGCTGTGAATCCATCTGGTCCTGGACTTTTTTTGGTGGGTAGGCTATTAATTGTTGCCTCAATTTCAGAGCCTGCTATTGGTCTATTCAGGGATTCAACTTCTTCCTGGTTTAGCCTTGGGAGAGTGTAAGTGTCCAGGAAATTATCCATTTCTTCTAGATTTTCTAGTTGATTTGCGTAGAGGCGTTTATAGTATTCTCTGATGGTAGTTTGTATTTCTGTGGGGTCAGTGGTGATATCCCCTTTATCATTTTTTATTGCATCTATTTGATTCCTCTCTCTTTTTTTCTTTATTAGCCTTGCTAGCGGTCTGTCAATTTTGTTGATCTTTTCAAAAAACCAACTCCTGGATTCATTGATTTTTTGGAGGGTTTTTTGTGTCTCTATCTCCTTCAGTTCTGCTCTGATCTTAGTTATTTCTTGCCTTCTGCTAGCTTTTGAATGTGATTGCTCTTGCCTCTCTAGTTCTTTTAATTGTGATGTTAGAGTGTCAATTTTAGATCTTTCCTGCTTTCTCTTGTGGGCATTTAGTGCTATAAATTTCCCTCTACACACTGCTTTAAATGTGTCCCAGAGATTCTGGTATGTTGTATCTTTGTTCTCATTGGTTTCAAAGAACATCTTTATTTCCGCTTTCATTTCGTTATGTACCCAGTAGTCATTCAGGAGCAGGTTGTTCAGTTTCCATGTAGTTGAGCGGTTTTGATTGAGTTTCTTAGTCCTGAGTTCTAGTTTGATTGCACTGTGGTCTGAGAGACAGTTTGTTATAATTTCTGTTCTTTTACATTTGCTGAGGAGTACTTTACTTCCAATTATGTGGTCAATTTTGGAATAAGTGCGATGTGGTGCTGAGAAGAATGTATATTCTGTTGATTTGGGGTGGAGAGTTCTATAGATGTCTATTAGGTCCGCTTGGTGCAGAGATGAGTTCAATTCCTGGATATCCTTGTTAACTTTCTGTCTCGTTGATCTGTCTAATGTTGACAGCGGAGTGTTGAAGTCTCCCATTATTATTGTATGGGAGTCTAAGTCTCTTTGTAAGTCTCTAAGGACTTGCTTTATGAATCTGGGTGCTCCTGTATTGGGTGCATATATATTTAGGAGAGTTAGCTCTTCCTGTTGAATTGATCCCTTTACCATTATGTAATGGCCTTCTTTGTCTCTTTTGATCTTTGATGGTTTAAAGTCTGTTTTATCAGAGACTAGGATTGCAACCCCTGCTTTTTTTTGTTCTCCATTTGCTTGGTAGATCTTCCTCCATCCCTTTATTTTGAGCCTATGTATGTCTCTGCATGTGAGATGGGTCTCCTGAATACAGCAGACTGATGGGTCTTGACTCTTTATCCAGTTTGCCAGTCTGTGTCTTTTAATTGGAGCATTTAGTCCATTAACATTTAAGGTTAATATTGTTATGTGTGAACTTGATCCTGCCATTATGATATTAACTGGTTATTTTGCTCGTTAGTTGATGCAGTTTCTTCCTAGCCTCGATGGTCTTTACATTTTGCCAAGTTTTTGCGTTGGCTGGTACCGGTTGTTCCTTTCCATGTTTAGGGCTTCCTTCAGGGTCTCTTGTAAGGCAGGCCTGGTGGTGACAAAATCTCTAAGCATTTGCTTATCTGTAAAGGATTTTATTTCTCCTTCACTTATGAAACTTAGTTTGGCTGGATATGAAATTCTGGGTTTAAAATTCTTTTCTTTAAGAACGTTGAATATTGGCCCCCACTCTCTTCTGGCTTGTAGAGTTTCTGCCGAGAGATCTGCTGTTAGTCTGATGGGCTTCCCTTTGTGGGTGACCCGACCTTTCTCTCTGGCTGCCCTTAAGATTTTTTCCTTCATTTCAACTTTGGTGAATCTGGCAATTATGTGTCTTGGAGTTGCTCTTCTGGAGGAGTATCTTTGTGGCGTTCTCTGTATTTCCTGAATTTGAATGTTGGCCTGCCCTACTAGGTTGGGGAAGTTCTCCTGGATGATATCCTGAAGAGTGTTTTCCAACTTGGTTCCATTTTCCCCCTCACTTTCAGGCACCCCAATCAGACGTAGATTTGGTCTTTTTACGTAATCCCATACTTCTTGCAGGCTTTGCTCATTTCTTTTTCTTCTTTTTTCTTTTGGTTTCTCTTCTCGCTTCATTTCATTCATTTGATCTTCAATCGCTGATACTCTTTCTTCCAGTTGATCGAGTCGGTTACTGAAGCTTGTGCATTTGTCACGTATTTCTCGTGTCATGGTTTTCATCTCTGTCATTTCGTTTATGATCTTCTCTGCATTAATGAGTCTAGCTGTCAATTCTTCCACTCTTTTTTCAAGATTTTTAGTTTCTTTGCGCTGGGTACGTAATTCCTCCTTTAGCTCTGATAAGTTTGATGGACTGAAGCCTTCTTCTCTCCTCTCGTCCAAGTCATTCTCTGACCAGCTTTGATCCGTTGCTGGTGATGGGCTGCGCTCCTTTGCAGGGGGAGATGCGCTCTTATTTTTTGAATTTCCAGCTTTTCTGCCCTGCTTCTTCCCCATCTTTGTGGTTTTATCTGTCTCTGGTCTTTGATGGTGGTGACGAACTGATGGGGTTTTGGTATAGGTGTCCTTCCTGTTTGATAGTTTTCCTTCTGACAGTCAGAAGGACTCTCTGTTGGTCTGTTGGAGATTGCTTAAGGTCCACTCCAGACCCTGTTTGCCTGGGTATCAGCAGCAGAGGTTGCCGAAGATAGAATATTGCTGAACAGCGAGTGTACCTGTCTGATTCTTCCTTTGGAAGTGTCCTCTCAGGGGTGTACTCCACCCTGTGAGGTGTGGGGTGTCAGACTGCCCCTAGTGGGGGATTTCTCCCAGCTAGGCTACTCAGGGGTCAGGGACACACCTGAGCAGGCAGTCTGTCCGTTCTCAGATCTCAACCTCCGCGCTGGGAGATCCGCGGCTCTCCCCAAAGCTGTCAGACAGAGTCGTTCGCGTCTGCACCGGCTCCCGCTACTTCCCCTGTTGGTCTTCAGCTGTGCGCTGTCCCCAGAGGTGGAGACTACAGAGACAGGCAGGCTTCCTTGAGCTGCTGTGAGCTCCACCCAGTTCGAGCTTCCCAGCGGCTTTGTTTACCTACTTAAGCCTCAGCAATGGCGGGCGCCCCTCCCCCAGCCTCGCTGCTGCCTTGCGGATAGATCGCGGCAGACTGCTGTGTTAGCAGTGAGGGAGGCTTCGTGGGCGTGGGACCCTCCCGGCCAGGTGTGGGATATATTCTCCTGGAATGCCTGTATGCTTACAGCGCAGTATTGGGGTGGGAGTTACCCGATTTTCCAGGTGTTGTGTGTCTCAGTTCCCCTGGCTAGGAAAACGGATCCCCTTCCCCCTTGCGCTTCCAGGTGAGGCGATGCCTCGCCCTGCTTCAGCTCTCGCTGGTCAGGCTGCAGCAGCTGACCAGCACCGATTGTCCGGCACTCCCTAGTGAGATGACCCCAGTACCTCAGTTGAAAATGCAGAAATCACCGGTCTTCTGTGTCGCTCGCGCTGGGAGTTGGAGACTGGAGTTGTTCCTATTCGGCCATCTTGCTCCGCCCCCGAATGTGCTCTTCTTGTTCACTTTACACACTGCTACTAAATATCTGGTCAGGTATTACATTCTCTTTGAAGTTTTTCTTGATTTCTAGTCAGCACTGATGACTTTATCTTTTATGTTCCTATTAAATCTCTTAGCAGTCTGTAATTGCAGGCTCTATGTTTTATATTTTAATTATTTGTGCCTTTTTCTCAAGGCCCCAGGCTGTATCTTATTTTTCTTTACAACCCTTGCACCAACACCATGCTTGGCCCATGAGAGGTCCTCAATAAATATTGGCTGAACTATGCCAAAATTGAGTTACATTCTTTGTATTGCTCCACAATATGTACCACAGTCTTAATGAACAAATGTTTGTGTAATGGAATGTAAATGAATAAAATGAAAATGTATTTTAGGAACCGTAAGAAAACTCAGTTTAAATATTCAGTAAATAGATTTGTTATTGTTGTTGCTTTTATCTTAATCTGACCATTTTCATTACTTGAGAGCAGTTGCCTTACTTGCCTTACTACTGGGTCAACACATTGTATGTGTATCACATATGTCTACAAAAATGTGATGATGCAAGAGGCAAGAGTTGACAGCCTGAGTTATCTTGCAAGTATAGCCCTGAACTGGTATCATTTTCATTTCTGTATAACCTGTACCTGAACAATTATGTTGTGTTGTATCTGTAGAAAACTGTCTCTAATGATATGTGCTGGCTCTTCATTAAAATTCCCTACAGGCATTGCCATCAGAAAGACCAACAGAAAAGAAATGAAACTTCCTTGCTAGATGCCTACCAGTTTCACCCGTACAAGTGTTAACTAAACGTTTATTTGTTCCTTCCTTCATTCATTCACTTTCACTCACCTATTTATTCATTTATCATTCAACTTACAGTGGTAAGTGAAAACAATCCATGAGAAAAATAATAATAATAAGGGTAGGTACCATTTATTGAGTCCTCATTCAGGCACCAAACTGGGTGACTTAAATGTCAGAACAGCTCTATGAGAGAGAAAATACTATTTTCCTTTTAAAGATGAAGAATTGGATACTCAGAGAAGTTAAGTTGTAGAGCTAGGGTTTTAAGGCAGAAGTTAATCCTTTCAAATAGTCCTATTTCAGGATTGATTTCAGAATTATCTGTTTCAGAATCATTTCCACCCGCTCACCTGATGATTGCTTATATAATTTATATTACTGAGGTTTTTTCACTCAATCTTGGAATCTGATGATGCCAACTTCTAAATTAGATGACGGTATATAAAATACAATTCTGGAATCACCGTCATGTTTATTGAATACCTAATGTATAATTAGAATCTTTGTAGTTTAGTTCTTATTTTGCCTATAAGAATTGTTTCTATTAAAAATCCCAGTGTTTTCCCCTCAAATTCTTCCAATTTTCAACAGACTAATAGTGAGCAGGGGGTCGGGGTGGTCTGCATGTAAGTTGACAGTGATAAAATAGTCTTGGATGGATCTGTTGATTCCTTTCATACACCCCCAACAAAAAAGCAAGAATCGAAAAAACCCGGCGCAACCCTTGTAATAGTTACCAAGTCCCCCTGTGAGGCCTTTATTTTGCTTTTAATAAAGACAGGCCACATATAGCCTAAGGGAAACTTCAGTCAGACCAATAGCAGCCTCATTTCCTCACAGTAGGAGGCATGGTAAACAAATGGTTCTGAAGATAGATGCTCTAGAGATATTCATGGCAATACTGATGTGGAAAAGGCTGATTAAAAGGAAATTCAGAGGAAGGGACTGGGGCTGAGCTATGTATAGAGGCAGGGGCCAGACCTATGTGTTAAGATTAATCAGAATAAATGATCTGACTATCTTCCAGAATATAAATACCCCCAAACTTAATATTTCTATTTTATGTTGAAAAAATCAAGAAACAAACTTTGTTATGTTCTTTGAAATAAATTTGTGCAGATGGTAAGCAGAACCAGAAACTGTTTGAAGTTTTGTGACAAGCCAGAAGCCTACATGAATATGGTAACTTTTCCCTTTTGAAAGCACTTGATTTTATCAGCTTGTTTACTTATCTGTCACAACAGAGCATAAAACCAAGAAACAATTTCATAAACTGATATCTGAGAAATGTGTGCCTGGTAGCTGAGAAGAATTAAGAGAGTCATATATCAGTTTTCTGCTCCTCATTAGATGCAGTAATAAACTAGTTTTTTAAAATCACCTAACTGGATGTCAAATAGTATGTGACAGTGGGCAAATTTACAGCAAGGGGTAGACATTGTCTGTGTAACAAATTGCTCTCTTGTACCAGCATTTCATGCCCTTGCAGATAAACCAAGAGCAATTTGTCACATCCTCAAAAATGCATTCCCATTAAGTTGTTAAACATAGCAAGTAATTTCGGTACAGTTTTACATTCTTTAATCTTCAAAGGACACCATTTGGTCCTCTGACAAACCTGGATGGTTATCACAGCCAGAGCAGAAATGGTTAAATCTGATTCTGTCTTCCAACAGGGAGCTAAAAGGAATTGCAAAATATCTCATCCCCCTTGGCTCTGAGTGTAGATTTAAAATTAAATTGGTTCTGGTTAGCAAACTAGAACAGGGCAACTAAATTGAATTTTCTGAGGAATGTTGTGAATCCTATGTGGAAAAAAAAGTCATACAAAGTTTGTGTTTCCTTCTATCCTTTCTTTGTACACTACTCTCTCCTGTCCATTGCACTCTTTCCATACTCTCCTCCCTGTTGGTAAGCCCAGCTCCTATTGTATCTCATTTGGAGTTTTATATGCATTTCTACCCATTTCTCTGAAAGTTTCAGTCATTCCTTTCCGCATGCTCTTTCTTTTCCCGCTTCAAAATTTGCTCTACTTATTTTTCTTCTCATTCACACTTTTCATGGAACAAGATTATTGAGAGCATTTTATCAAGTTTGCACAGAGGAAAAGCGAGCACAGAAAAGACCAGAGACTGGGGCATGTGAAGTGTTAGGCTTTTGGTTATGTTGTTAAAGCATAAGTACAGGCTTTTGATGATTCCGTCGTTCAGAATAGATGATGGTGTTCTAAAGATTCTAGAAGCATTTATTTAGAAGTAAATTTTTCCCTCCCTTTCATTTTTCTTCTAACATTTATTTTCTTACTTGCTCGTTGTAAAAAATATGGAAAATTAGGCCCGGCGCAGTGGCTCACGCCTGTAATCCCAGCACTTCGGGAGGCAGAGGCGGGCAGATCACTAGGTCAGGAGATCAAGACCATTCTGGCTAACACGGTGAAACCCCGTCTCTACTAAAAATACAAACAATTAGCCGGGTGTGGTGGTGGGCGCCTGTAGTCCCAGCTACTTGGGAGACTGAGGCAGGAGAATGGTGTGAACCTGGGAGGCGGAGCTCACAGTGAGCCAAGATCAGGCTGCTGTACTCTGATCTGAGCAACAGTGTGACTCCGTCTCAAAAAAAAAAAAAAAAAAAGGAAAATTTAGAAAAACAATGTAAAATTGCATCAAAGTGTATGGAGGTTATATAAGTATATAGAAGAAAAATAATTTTATCACCAAAGACAAAAACAATTAATGATTTGGCATATTTCCTTCCAGTGACTTTTTTTTTCAGTGCATATTACTTCCTAAATGGTTGGGATTATCCTGTGTGTATGCTTTTGTATATTGCTTTATCTTTGGAAAGTTTTATAATAGATTTTTCTTAAATTGATCTTTGTCGTGGGAGTCGGGTATTGGGGTGAAGCTCACCAAATTGGCTTCAGTTTGGTAACAGTTGGATATCCATCTTCTATTTTCCCTTTGCCATTTAGTATTAGAGGGCAGGTATCTTAATGCTGCCATGGTTCAGATTTCTCAGCTTATACTAGGGTGCTTTTTCATAGGACCTGGGTAACTTTTCTTTTATAATTTTATTTTTTAAATCAACGTATAAGAATTGTACATATTTACTGGGATCAGGATAACCTTTCTTATTAAACATTCGTTCTATATGTAAGAAGATACTAGATCTGATGTTACATTAAGTTACTAAGTGCGGTTGCCCTGGATTAAGAAGCTTTTGCTATTTGGCCTTTATGCAGCATATTGGAGCAATCTTAATTTTTATTTTATAGTTCCTTCCAGCAAGAAAGTGCCCCAATGGATACTAAATTGTGAGGGTTTGCGAAATTCATAGTGTTTTTTGTTTTACCTCTGTATTAGTCCATTTTCACACTGCTAATAAAGACATACCCGAGGCTGAACAATTTACAAAAGAAAGAGGTTTCATTGAACGTACAGTTCCACCTGGCTGGGGAAGCCTCACAATCATGGTGGAAAGCAAGGAGGAGCGAGTCACATTTTTATGTGGATGGTGGCAGGCAAAAAAAATGAGAGCTTGTGCAGGGAAACTCCGCCTTATAGAACCATCAGATCTCATGAGACTCATTCACTGTCACAAGAACGGCACAGGAAAGACCTATCCCCATAATTCATTCACCTCCCACTGGGTCCCTCCCACAACATGTGGGAATTGTGGGAGTTACTATTCAAGATGAGATTTGGGTGGAGGCACAGCCAAACCATATCAGCCTCTTATTTTTGTTGAAGGAATAGTACTAAATCCTCCATTTTCACCTTCTAAAATTTCATTCTCCTCAGTGATTATATGGGAAAGAGAAAAAGTGTATGAGTGCTTTACTTTGTTACCACAAGTATTTGTGGATTTAAGCTCCACCGGTCATTTAGTAGGATATTTTGTTTTTATTAAGGAATCTTCCCCTTCCTTTTAAGTTCTTAAATGTTTCCCTTTCAAGAAATCTGCTTTAAAATTTTTTGAAGCTCCACATCAGATGATCTCAATGAGAGCTTTAATTTCATTTTATTGCTGTAATTCAGGAATCTCCAAGCCATGATGGGCAGTCAGTGGTCTGCATCCTTGGGGATTTTCAGTGGCATTTGGGCTGCTCATTTTGGTAGCTTTTAGACCATTTTTTCCCTCAAAAATGAAGTGTCTTTTGGGTGGTGTTATCTGGGCTTTTAGAAGGAACCCAAAAGTTAGGAATATGTGAATCTTCTCTAAGGTCAATTCTTTTTTCAACTATTGTTGGGCCCTGTTTCACCTCCACTGTGCAGTAACTGAAGATGCCATAAGAGATAATAGAGATTTACACACAACTTATTTCACTATATGAAATAGTTTATAAGTGATTTGTGCCCTGTAATTGATCTCAACATTTCTATTAAAGCAGATAAATAAAGTGTTGATTGACTTTCAATATGTACAATACTCAAGTTGCAGGAACAGTGACTTTAATCATCTCCAGTTTGGTTGTAGGCCTTCTTTATTGGCTACTGGAGGTTTCATTACAAGTATATGGAGTTCTTTTAACATTTGCAATTGATGTTGTTGCTAATTAGATAACAACTCTACCTTGGATCTAAATTACTTGATACAGTTTTTGAATACATTTATTTTGAAAATTTGAAATATTTGAATGGAGAATCTTTTTTTAAGTTATGTATTTTATTTTTTATTTTGTGCCTACATAGTAGGTATATATATTTATGGGGTACATGAGATACTTAGGTATAGGCATGCAATGCATAATAATCACATAATGGAAAATAGGGTATCCCTTCCCTCAAGCATTTATCCGTTGTGATTTAAACAATCCGCTTACGATCTTTTACTTAATTTTAAATGTACAATTAAATTATTATTGACTATAGTCCTCCTGTTGTGCTATCAAATAGTAGGTCTTATTCATTCTTTCTATTTTTTTTGTAACCATTAACCATCCCCACTTCCTCACTGCCCCTGCTACTATTCTTCCTAGCCTCTCGTAACCATCCTCCTTCTCTATCTCCAAGAGTTCAATTGTTTTAACTTTTAGATCCCACAAATAAGTGAGAACATGTGATGTTTGTCTTTCTGTGTCTGGCTTATTTCATTTAGCATAATGACTTCCAGTTTTTGCAAATGACACTTATTCTTATTATGTCTGAATAGTACTCCATTGTCTATAGGTACCACATTTTCTTTATCCATTCATCTGCTGATGGACACTTAGGTTGCTTCCACATCTTAGCTATTGTGAATAATGCTGCAACAGACATGGGAGTGCAGACAGCTCTTTGATATACTGATTTCCTTTCTTCTGGGTATATACCCAGCAATGGGATTGCTGAATCATATGGCAGTTCAATTTTTACTTTTTTGGGGAACCTGAGTGGAGAATCTTAACTTTAACCAATGAAGTAGAGGAGATATAAGAAAGAAGAGAGACCTACATTCACACCAAATGGCATTGCTGGAAGATTCTGTTCTACTAGGCGTGGTGTCTAGCAGAGATAGATGTTAGCAATTTAGTGTGTTGGTATTAGATGTCTCTGTTGTAGAGAACAAAGTAGTTGCTAAATACAGGATTTTTTCCACTCTCTGCATTTTTCCTATAATAAACATCCAATTAGTCCCCAAATCCTGTTGATGGCAATTATCTCATAAATACCTCTTGAATCTGTCTCCTTATCCTCAATGCCATTCTACTACCAATGCATATGTTACTAATATTTATCACTTAATATGTAGCCAAATACTACGACACATTATCATATTTAATTATCATAACAACAATTCTGCAAGGATAATATTATTTTTATTTTATAGAAGAAGAAACGGAGGTTTGGGGAGATTGTTTAGTTTCTCAAGATCAAATAACTTGTGACAAAAGCCAGGTTTTAAACCCATATTCATCGGTTCTAAAACTCCTTCATTGTTCTATTTGCAACAGCCTCCTAATTTTCCTGCCCCCGCCCCCACCTTTATCTTGTTGCTATTTCTTTCCAATGATCCTTTTTTGCAGTACTACCATGTTAATACTGAAATATACAAACATCAATATGTCCCCCTACCCAATCCCTAAACAATGAAGTCTAGCCTTCGTGGCTTGTTTCAACCCGATTATGGCTGGACCCCTACCTCGTCTCTGATTACTCTGCTTCCCATTTCCTATCCCTCCACCTCAGCTCCTTATGTTTCAGTGGCACCAAAATGTGGTGGTGTTATGTGAATGCTTAATGTCTCTGTGCTATTTCAGTTACCTACAACACACTCCATAGCTGCCCTCTTTGGTCTATGAGCTCCTATTCATTTTCCTACACCCAGCTCCAGCGTTCCTTTCTTTGTGAGGCTTTTCCACAGCTTTCCCAAGCAGAATTAGTAACTCTAATCTCTGCACTTCCATTACACATGCAAGGAGCCTTAATCATTTATGTGTCTATTCCCCCTCAGAAGCCTGTGAACCCCTTACAAGCAGGAATCAAGTCTTATTCTTTGTACTTATCTCCTGCAGCTCTTTACAAACAATCTGGAAGTTGGCTCCAATTAATGTGCTGCCCCTAGAAAAGTTGGAATCACATCATGTCTTGCTCAAAGAAATATAATCCAAAGACTACAGCCACATGTGTTTAGGTCCTTTTTCTCCTCCAAACTACTTCTATGCCCAACAGACTTTTTCTCATTGATGTCTGATAGTTTCTCCTTCTTCCTTTTCCTCTTTCTTGACTAAGCTCTCTTCTTGCTTTTCTTCTGGCTCAATTCTGTTTTCCTGTTCTGATATTTTATGTTCTGCATCAGAAAATCTCAACATTTTCTGGTGGAGATAGAAATGTCCTCAGATAGAGGGTGGCCAGTGAAGCTGAGTAGGCAATACCTCAATTCTTTTTAGTTAAGCAAGATCTTAGAGGAAGTCTGTGGGCACTCATGCCTTAATACCTTAATTTCAATCCACAAATGTATTTTGTGTGAATTTGGTATAGTGGAAAACAACTGGATGTGATCAGCCGACATGAGTTCAAGGTCTCTATTCTGAGTAATTCTGAGCCTTAAATGCAGTTTGTGATATAGAAACACTTTGTAAGCTACAAAGCAATATGCTGACATTGAGAGATTACTATTCCTCTGGGCCTGTTCTCAGGCCTGCATTGAGCATTGTTCCTTCTTGTTCTGCCTCTAAAGCCTTCTTCTGTCTCATTTAGGAAGGTGCTGTTGCTGAATTTAAAAATATATATTTTATTATTTAATATAGCGTACAAACTGAAAAATACATAAAGCATATGCACAGTTCAACAAATGAAACCAGGTAAGTATCAAGAAGTGGAACATTGCTGGCAGCCCTTGAAGTTCCCTGTGTGCCCTTATACTGATTTGTCAGACTTTTAGCACTGGCTTCTTTATTCCCTTCAGTTGAAATTTCTCTTCACTGGTGACTCATAAACCTTCTTGAATCTGATGCTATACTGAGGGCAGCAAGGGTGTCTGACCAGAGAGAGCTTTATCTAACAAGGCAGCTCTGTCTTAGTGCCTTGTCTCCACCCTGGGCACCAGAAACTACTAGCCCCTCCCTGACAACTGTCAGTCTCTTTCCTCTGTGCTTGGGGAAGGTAAGCAGATGGTCTGTAAGTGCCCTTCCCAGTAGCCCCACTGCATCAGTGATATTGCTGGTGTCTTTATCATAGCATGGTTAGGTATTATTTTTATGGACACTTTTTTTTCTTCTTATAATAGCATTATGGTCTCTTTTTAGAAAACTTGGAAAATACTATAAAGTATAGATGAGTATTAAGTAATCATGCAGAGATAGCTTACATCTCTGTTAACAGGTTTTTCCATGTTTGAACAACTTTTAATCTTGGTTTTTCATGTAATGTGATATTATAAGCATTTGCTTGTGTCATCAAAGTTTTCATTAAAATAATTTTAATGGTTGCCTAATATTCCATCACCTGAGTATAGGTTACTAAACTTTTTTTGTGTGAATGGCATTTGAGTTTTTTGTTTGTTTGTTTTTTTGAAGTTTTACAAGTAACCTTTTAATAAACACTTTGATGTGTATGTTTTTGTCTACATGTCAGTTTATTGGCTTAGGCTAAATTTCCCAACTTGAAATTGCTGAGTTAAAAGTCATGCATTAAAAAATAAAAAACTTTTTTTTTTTTTTTTTTTTAAATTTTGAGATGGATCTTCACTCTATCGCCCAGGCTGAAATGCAGTGGCGCGATCTCGGCTCACTGCAACCTCCGCCTCCTGGGTTCAAGCGATTCTTCGGCCTCAGCCTCTGGAGTAGCTGGGATTACAGGCACCCGCCACCACGCCTGGCTAATTTTTTGTGTCTTTAGACAGGGTTTCACCATGCTGGCCAGAATGGTCTTGAACTCTTGACCTCGTGATTCACCTGCTTCGGCCTCTCAAAGTGCTGGGATTACAGGCATGAGCCCCCATCAGCCCAAAAAAAAAAAAAAAAAAAAACTTTTTGAATACCAGTTGTAGAACTATTACATGTTCCGTATTGGCATTTTGGAAAATACAGGAAAAGAATAAGGAAAATTACAGAAATAACCTTATCGGTTACTGAGGTAACAAACCCTGAAATGTCAGTAGCATAACACATTAGTAGTTTACTTCTCTCTCAGAGAAATGCAGATAAGGCCTTTCCTGTGTGACTAGCCTTCAAGCGTCAGGAACCCAGGATGCTTCTGTTTGTGGCTTCACTATTTTGTTGCCTCAAAGTTGCCTTGATGGCATAACTGACAGGGGGAAAGGAAAACGTGGAAGACCACACATAGATTCGAACCTGGAATTGCCCTATACCATTCCCACCCACATTCTATCACCTGAATTCAGTTACATGGCCGGGGAGCTACAAAGCTACAGGGGAGAGGGTGTTTAAGGCAGGAATGTGTCTTTCTGTGACAGGAGGAAAATGAAATGGCTTGGAGAATAAATAACATTTTTTTAAAGCATATTACCCACAATTCTGTCTCCCAGAAATAACCCTTGTTAGTATGCTGATATGTTTCCCTTTAACCCCTTTATATAAATATATGGAATATTAAGCAGATCACGATTACTTTCCATATACCATCTTTTCTTTTCTTTCTTTTTTTTTTTTTTTTTTTTGAGACGGAGCTATGCTCTTGTTGCCTGGGCTGGAGTGCAATGGCATGATCTCCGCTCACTGCAACCTCCGCCTTCCGGGTTCAAGTGATTCTCCTGCCTCAGCCTCCCAAGTAGCTGGGATTACAGGCATGTACCACCATGCCCGGCTAATTTTGTATTTTTAGTAAAGACGGGGTTTCTCCATGTTGGTCAGGCTGGTCTTGAACTCCCGACCTCAGGTGATCCACCTGCCTTGGCCTCCCAAAGTGCTGGGATTACAGGCATGAGCCACTGTGCCCGGCCTCCATATACCATCTCATATCTACTATGTATCATCTAATATTTTAGGAATATTTTTATATTATTATTATTCTAACTATTTTTGAAGCTCTTGATGTATAATGACAAGTTTTTTTGTTTTTTTTTGAGATGGAGTCTTGCCGTGTCACCCAGGCTGGAGTGCAGTGGCGCGATCTCAGCTCACTGCAAGCTCCGCCTCCCGGGTTCACGCCATTCTCCAGCCTCAGTCTCAGAGTAGCTGGGACTACAGGTGCCCGCCACCACGCCCAGCTAGTTTTTTGTATTTTTAGTAGAGACGGGGTTTCACCATGTTAGCCAGGATGGTCTTGATCTCCTGACCTCGTGATCCACCCGCCTCGGCCTCCCAAAGTGCTGGGATTACAGGCTTGAGCCACCGCGCCCGGCCGACAAGTTGTTTTTCAAAATGTGGCACCAGCTCTGTGTGAGAGTGACTTGAGTGGTTCTTTGTTATTTCACATTTTGCTTAACTTCTTTGGGTCTTGGTTTCCTTATCTACCTACATTATATGATGATTGTGACTAATTAACAACTTACTGCAGGTAAAGAGCTTAGAATAGTGCCTAGCACAGTAACTGTTATCTATTATGGTTGTATGAAGATACTTGGACTTCCTAAGTCACTTATCAGTCTTATACTTTCACTTTGGTATCTTGGGTGTGTTTTGAATCTCTTGGTATTTGATAATGAGTGTTCTGAGCACTTTTTTGGTAACTTTTTATTCACAAAATAGACTGATTTTTATCAAATAAGCTTAACTACGAAAGAGATTTTCAATATATACTAAATAGTTTTGGGAGATACAGGAAGTAAAAGGAAATTATAGTTTATTGAATACCCACCATATGCCAGACCCTGCTTTTTATACTTTTATACCGTATCTCATTTAATTATCCTAGCAACCCTGGAAAGCAGGAACAGTATTTTTATCCAGATTGACTCAATAACGAAAGTGAGGTTCAGATAATTAATCCAAGACCACAAATGCTAGTAAGTAGCAAGATCAGGATTTAAACACAGATCTGTCTCCCATCAAAGTTTACTATACCATCATGCCTCCTATTTATCCTGTTTTCCTAGTGCACTTGTGGCATGTTCATGTGGAATAAGGTCCTGTTTTTAGACCACGACTTGTCAGAACAATTACAGTGACTATTGTTAAGCTGAAGAAAGAAAACTGTGTATTTTTTTTTTTTTTTTTTTAATTAGAGAGCAGGTCTCACTATGTTGCCTAGGCTGGCCTCAAACTCCTAGACTCAAGCAATCCTCCTGCTTCAGCCTCTTCAGTAGCTAAGTCTACAGGCACATGCTGCTGCACCCAGCCTATGAATGTACATTGAGACATACTTCCTCCTTAAGATTTTATATATTGATTACTTACCTTGCTGGCCATTTAAAACTATATTTGACACAGATAGCAACAGAGGCCCCAAAAAGACTCTTTAATTTGTCCATGTCAACTAGTCAGTTTCTCTCTGGATTTAGGAAAAGTAAGCAGGTCTTTTCATCTTCTCGGATTCTAACAGTATACATGAAGAGGCAGTAGCTCAGACTAGTTACTTTAACTTTGTAAGCCTTAATTTCTTTGTCTATAAAACAGGCATAATAATTGAACTACCTCATAGAATTGTTGTGAGGAATTTAAATAAGGTTATGTGCCTAGTTCCCAACATAGAGTAAACTCAAATCATTGTTATTAACATAATATTAAATGAATAAATGTCCTTCATTACGAAGTTGGTCTATTATTCTAGCATTTTTCTTTTTTCTTTTTTTTTGAGACAGAGTTTCGCTCTGTCGCCAGGCTGGAGTGCAGTGGCACAATCTCAGCTCACTGAAACCTCTGTCTCCCAGGTTCAAGCAATTCTCCTGCCTCAGCCTCCTGAGTAGCTGGGACTACAGGTGCGTGTCACCACGCCCGGCTAAGTTTTGCACTTTTAGTAGAGATGGGGTTTAACCATGTTGACCAGAATGGTCTTGATCTCTTTACCTGGTGATCTGCCCGCCTGGGCCTCCCAAAGTGCTGGGATTTTCCCCTTTCATTCGTCTCTGAAATAAATATTTCAAATTCCTTTAACCTTTCCTCTCATGTTCCTTTGGCACCTCTGTCTCCTCTCCAGATTTTCTGTAGCTTATTCAGTTGACCACCATACCAAGAAAGGACCTGATCTATTACTTAGTGTCCTGAATTACCTAGAGATATGTGGTGTTCCTAATATCATAGTTTCTTCACAATGAAACTCCATGGCAGTAGTTCAACATCTTCCTGGCTTGCTGGTTTCCAAGAAAGCAGATTCTGAGATGGAGATTGGCATGAAAGGAATTTTTTGGGGAGATTGTTCTTCAGAATCAACACTTTTGGGGAAAGGGAAGAAAGCAGAATTGGGCAGAGGGAGACACTGGTCTGTGATGCCTCCTAAACAAGGACTCAGTGAGCCAGAAGCTCTATAGCTGGGATGGCCTTTCAGAGT
This sequence comes from Rhinopithecus roxellana, assembly GCF_007565055.1. Taxonomy (NCBI): domain Eukaryota; kingdom Metazoa; phylum Chordata; class Mammalia; order Primates; family Cercopithecidae; genus Rhinopithecus; species Rhinopithecus roxellana. Next base: position 74,471,226 of record NC_044559.1, read on the forward strand.
GGAGATGAGGGGATCAGACCTTCACTCTCACATTGACTAATTATTGGATGCAGGCAGTAAGACCTTGGAAAAGATGACTCTTTTCAGCTAAGGACAATTCCTAGAGAGGGTTGTCAGCTGGCAACACTCCCAGCAGCTGGGAGGCTAAGTCCTTCAATCCTGAAGGGAGATCTGGCGGGTGCCACATACATCCACTACAGCTTGTTTTGTGCAGGTGTTGTCCCTGACCCTGAAGGGCATTGTGTTCCATTGTCTCTAGTGAATATCATTCTTTTAGTTTCCAATTTTTTCTTCAATTTGTGTCCTTCTGGTTTAGTCTCTAAAATGATAAAGAGTGCATCTGAACACAATGAAGGAATTTTCAATCCAGGGCCAGTTCAATCCAGACTCTTAACCTAGTCCTTTCCTACCTTTATTAAATAATACCATATTGGAGCAATTTATTGAGAAACATTTATAGCAATTTATTGAGAAAAATTTTATAACCAGTTGTGTGTAATGGTGGTCTGGGAGAAGGGGTCACCGAAATGCCATGGGTATACCCATACCTATAGGCTGAATGAATAGCAGTCATTGGATCCTGAACATGTGAGTATTTTTCTAGGTTAGTAAATAAAATGTCTCCCTTTTCCTAAGTTTAGCTTGTTTCCCACGACTCTCGTCTGTCAGTTTCTGTGCTCCAATTAGAAGTACTTGTTAGTAATCTTTATAAGTATATAGGGATAAATACAAGAATTTAGCCCATATATGTGATGAATATTATCTATGTTCTCTATTTTTCTCCTGTCTCTTATTGTGCCCATGTAAGTAAGAGCTGGCGATAATGTATTAAATGTTAAAGACTTTTTGAAAATACTTTATATTTTTGTGTCATTAAGATTGAAATGTATACACAGAAGAGTCAGGACATTGAAATATTAAATGTCAAACAGTACTATTCACTCTGTTATATTACACTGAGTATTTCATTTCAGATTATATTTTAAATTGTTTTTCCAGACAATTTGTATTGTAGGGTGAATTTACTTTTACCATTATTTTTTTCTTGACTTTATATGGACCTATGATTACTTGTTCTTTAGCTTATAATTTCTTCCATTTTTTTTAAAGGATTGGAGAGGCATAGGAAATATGGAGATAATTCACAGTTTTTACCAGAAGTCACCATTCTACAGACAAGCAAACATTAAATCAATCAGAAAACAGACTGTTTTTATCCCTATGTATGTAGATGCTTAGATCCTAATTTGTGAGAAATTGGAACTATAGTAGAACTTTGTATTTAAAGTATTCTTGGAGAAGATATTGTGCTCACTGAATTACCTTCACTTTCACCTTTTTAAAAGAAAATTTATGTGACTAATACAGATATATGGCAACTTACTAAATAAGATTTCTCTTCATCTTCAAAGCCCTGCCTTCAGCACCATGTTTTCTACCATGCCTGTGTTCTCTTCAAGCTTACTATCTGGTTGGCCTTTGTCTCAGCCCTTCTTCCATGTTATTCTTCATCTTCTTCATTACATTTCAAGCTGTTTCCTTTTTTTCCCCCAGAAACTATTAAAATTCTATCTGTTATTCTCAGTTACAGGAAAAATATTATTTTTTCTCAGAGTTTAAAGCATATTACTAACTCTATTCTCACTAATTTACAAAGAAAGTTAACAAAGCAATGATTATTTCTAAAATATTGATATATCACAGTGTACTATAATACACAGTGATATTACATAGTTTATACAATACTTTTGTACACGTTTGCATTTAATTATCACAATAACCCAGTGAGTTGGGTGGCATTTTCTCCATTACACAGTTGAAAAACTGGAACTTTGAGTAGTTAAATGACTTATTTAAGATTATAAAACTACTACGCCTATTTCATTTAACCAAATTTTCTAACTCTACATCTAGTGGCAGAATCTGTTCTTAGCACTTCTACATGCTTGAATTATAGTGCATGTCAATTGATATATTACCATGTGTTTATACATCTGTCTCCCTTACTAGATTGTAAACTTTTTGATGGCAGGCACCTGGTCTTATTTGACTTTGTACCTTAGGTGTTTAACAGAGTTTCTGACACAATGTAACCACTCAGTATAAATTTGTCAGGATAAAGTGAATGAGTGAAATCAGGAAAGCATCACACATTATTGTAGTCCAAGAACAAAAGTAAAATATAATTTCAAAAGAAAATCTGAGATGCAGTTTTCTAGGAATATTTAAGAAAATTACGAGTGCCACTGAAGCCAGAAACGAGAGAGAGAAAGAGTGAGACCGCTTCTTGATCTTAGCACTAAAGAGGTATAGGGTAGAGAAGAAACTGGAGAGAGACCCAATAAATTTTTTGCCTTTTTTTTTTAATCTTTAACATAGCTTTCTTGAGATATAATTCACACACCATACAATTCATCCATTTAAAGTGTACAATTCAATGTCTTTTAATATGTTCATAAAATTATACATTTATATTATAATCAATTTTATACTTTCACTACCCCAAAAATGAAACCTGTACTCACTAGCCATCACTCCCCAAATCCCCACTCCCATAGGCCTAGGCAGCCACTAACCCACTTTCTATCTCTATAGTTTTTCTTATTCTGGGCATTTCATATAAATGAAATAATATAATATGTAATCTTGGTGACTGTCTTCATTCATTTAGCATAATGAAGTCAAGTTTCATTCATGTTGTTGCTTGTAAAAGTACTTCTTTTTTATGGCTGAATAATATTCTATTGTATGACTATATCACATCTTATTTATCAATTCTGTTACTAATGGACATTTAGATTATTTCTCTCTTTTAGCTATTATGAATAATACTGCTATAAGCATTGTGTTCACGTTTTTGTGTGGCCATATGTTTTTAATTCTCTTGGATGTGTATATCTAAAGTAGAATTGTCATCTCACCTGATTTACCCATTTGAGGAAATTTATCACCTATCTATCCATCTATCCACCCATTAATCTGTCTTATTTTTGGTGCGTTTTAACATAAGTTGCAGAAATCATTACACTTAAGCCCTAAACATTTTAGCATGCATATCATTAACTAAAATATATTATTTGTATGTAGGATTTTAAAATATTCACATAAAGTTTGCATACAATTAAATGCACCAAAAATCAGTATATGTTCACTAAATGCATGCACATGTGTAAACCAGATTATAGGGTTTTAAGTTAGAAAGTACAGTGAAGGTATTGGACAACACCCTCTCATTTTACAGAGGAAAACTAATATCCTGAGAGGGGGAGTAACTTGTCCAAAATCAAAGGAGAAGCAGAGCATCAGCCTAGCATGCTTTGACTTATATTGTCATTCATACCTTAGGTCTTGAGGTTGCTATAATCTATAGGCAGCACCTTAACATGGTGATAAAGTTACCTGAGATTTTGGGCTTTAAACTCATGCTTATTGTCCATAGATTTAAATGAAGTAGGACTTTATATGTCAAGTAATAAAGTACTCTTGCAGCAAATGAGTTTAGACCTTGGAAAGTCTAGCCAAGATTACAAGTTAAATTCTCACTTCTTTCTTCAGTCAAATACACCTTTATTCATATGCCTCCTAGTTTGCAAAACTGTATTCAAGTACTACTTCATCCGATACTTTATTCTAAGTCTCTTCTGATCCTTTTTCCTTTATTGTTTGCCTCAAATAATTAACACCTCTTAAGTCAGCATTTTGTGACTACGGATTCAGATCCTAAGGCATCTATAATGTCAAAAAAAATAATGAATGACAGTATGAGTTGTGATTACATGAACAAATTATAGCATTTTTAGGAAACCTAGATGTTGAGCACTCTGGAATTAAAGTCTTAGAGACTGAGGTACCTGGTGTTGATTAGCCTGTGTGAGAAAGATAAGGAGAGCTGGTAATGATAATTGAGCATGTGCCATATGCCAGGCGTTATGTTAAGTGCCTTACATGCATTACCTCTTTAATCCTCATAATCCTCATAGTGCTATTATTATGAATATTTAACAGCTGAGGAAACATAGGCCTACAAAGGTTAAGTAGCTTGCTTAAAATCACTCAAAAGTGACGTGGTCAGAATTAAATTCTAAGCCTGTCAGTTCTCAGAGTGCATGTTATATAAACGCTCTCTGTTATACTGTCTGCAAGATAGGCAGCTTTTAATAGTTGAAGACTGTCAATAAAGATTATATGAGAGTAGCTCCAGAGGGCAGAACTTGAACCAAATATGGCCGTCAGAGGGAAGTTTATTTAGACTCAGCATGAAAAGATTTTCTGACAGAGCTGTCAAGAAGCGGGCAAGGCAGCATTGTTTAGCAGCAAGCTTCAGACATAAGAAACATTCAGGTAGGGCTAGGTGACTGTTGTAGAAAATGTAGTTGCATTCAGTTGGAGATTGGATTTGCTCAGAGATTTCCCTAATACCAGAATCACTTGGAGGACACTGTGTTTTCCAAATCAACTGTATTGAAATAAAATTAACATACAATAAAATGTACCCAAATTGTAAATGTTTAACAAATGTATACAACCATGTAACTGCCATCAAAATCAAGATATAAGGTATTTTAGCAAGCCCCGAAAGTGTTCTTGTGCTCCTCCTTGACTAACACCCCCTCCATCCCCAGCCCCAGACCATCACTAATCTGCTTTCTGTCACCTTAGGTTAAATTGTTTTATTTTTTAGAATTTCATGTAAATGAAATCATGCTGTATGTCATCTTTGTGTCTGGAGGTTTTTGCTCAGCACAGTAACTCTGAGATTCATTCATGTTGTTGCACATATCAAGCACTCATTACTTTTTACTGCTGAGTAGTATTCTACTGTATGAATATACCACAAATTTTTTATTCATGTACCTGTTGATGGACATTTGGTTGTTTCCAGTTTTTAGCTACTATTAATAAAACTGCTGTGAGTATTTATGTATACATTTTTGTATGTACATATGTGTTTGTTTCTCTTCAGTAAATAACTAGGAGTGGAATTCATGGGTTGTATGGTAAATGCAAGAAATTGCCAAATTGATTTTGCAAAGTGATGGTACTATTTTACATTCCTTCGAGTACTGTATGAGAGATTCGATTTTTCCACATCTTCACCAACATTTAATATTATCAATATTTAGTGTTTTACATTTTATCCACTTTGATGAACATGTACAGGTATCTGGCTTTATGTATTTTTTATAACAGTTTTGTTGGAGTATAATTGACGTTACGATAAGCTACACTTACAAGTGTTCAATTTGATAAGTTTTGGCATATCATATATAATGTTCATGCATAACTAACATGTACTGTATATTCATATCATACATAATGTTCATACATTTGTATGAACATCTGCTATATAGCCATCATCCCCCAAAGTTTTCTCATGCCCCTTAGCAACTTTTCCCTCCCTTCCTCCACTTTCTCCCAGGTAACACTGATTTGCTTTTAATCACTATAGATTAGTTTGTGTTTTCTTGAACTGTACATAAATGGAATATTACAGTTTGTACTGGCTTTTGGCTTCTTTTACTCAGTACAATTATATTAATATTCATCCATGTTGTAGTGTTTCTTTTTATTGCCAAGTGGTGTTCCATTGTATGGCTATACCACAGCTGCTTATAAATTCATTTATTGATGGACATTTGAGTTGTTTCTAACTTTTGATTCTTAAAGATAAAGCAGCTATGAATACGCTTGTATAAGTCTTTATGTAGACATATGCTTTTATTCCTTTTGGCCAAATACCTAGGAGTAGAATGACTGAATCACAATTGGCAAATGTATGTTTAACTTTGTAAGAAACTGCCAAAATACCAGGAGTTTGAGACCAGCCTGGCCAACATGGAGAAACCCTGTCTCTAGCAAAAATACAAAATTAGCTGGGTGTGGTGATGCACGCCTGTAATCCTAGCTACTCGGGAAGCTGAGGCATGAGAATCACTTGAACCCAGGAGCAGAAGTTGCAGTGAGCCAAGATCGCGCCACTGCACTCCGGCCTGGGTGACAGCATGTTTGTCTCAACAGCAAACAAACAAACAAAACTTAAAGAAAAAAGAAACTGCCAAAATATTTTTCAAGTGATGGTACCATTTTACATTTCCATCAGCAGTGTCTAAGAATTTTCTTTTCTTTTCTTTTCTTTTATTATACTTTAAGTTCTAGGGTACATGTGCACAACGTGCAGGTTTGTTACATATGTATACATGTGCCATGTTGGTGTGCTGCACCCATTAACTTGTCATTTACATTAGATATATTTCCTAATGCTATCCTTCCCGCAACCCCCACCACAATAGGACCTGGTGTGTGATGATCCCCTTCCTGTGTCCAAGTGATCTCATTGTTCAATTCCCACATATGAGTGAGAACATGTGGTATTTGGTTTTCTGTTCTTGCGATAGTTTGCTGAGAATGATGGTTTCCAGCTGCATCCATGTCCCTACAAAGGACACGAACTCATCCTTTTTTATGGCCGCATAGTATTCCATGGTGTATATGTGCCACATTTTCTTAATCCAGTCTGTCACTGATGGACATTTGGGTTGATTCCAAGTCTTTGCTATTGTGAATAGTGCCACAATAAACATACGTGTGCATGTGTCTTTATAGCAGCATGACTTATAATCCTCTGGGTATATCCCCAGTAATGGGATGGCTGGGTCAAATGGTATTTCTAGTTCTAGATTCTTGAGGAATCGCCACACTGTTTTCCAAAATGGTTGAACTAGTTTACAGTGCCATCAACATTGTAAAAGTGTTCGTATTTCTCCACATCCTCTCCAGCACCTGTTGTTTCCTGATTTTTTAATGATTGCCATTCTAACTGGTGTGAGATGGTATCTCATTGTGGTTTTGATTTGCATTTCTCTGATGGTGAGTGATGATGAGCATTTTTTCATGTGTCTGTTGGCTGTCTGAATGTCTTCTTTTGAGAAGTGTCTGTTCATATCCTTTACCCACTTTTTGATGGGGTTGTTCCTTTTTTTCTTGTAAATTTGATTGAGTTCTTTATAGGTTCTGGATATTAGCCCTTTGTCAGATGAGTAGATTGCAAAAATTTTCTCCCATTCTGTAGGTTGCCTGTTCACTCTGATGGTAGTTTCTTTTGCTGTGTAGAAGCTCTTTAGTTTAATGAGATCCCATTTGTCAATTTTGGCTTTTGTTGCCATTGCTTTTGGTGTTTTAAACATGAAGTCCTTGCCCATGCCTGTGTCCTGAATGGTATTACCTAGGTTTTCTTCTAGAGTTTTTATGGTTTTAGGTCTAACATTTAAGTCTCTAATCCATCTTGAATTAATCTTCGTATAAGGAGTAAGGAAAGGATCCAGTTTCAGCTTTCTACTTATGGCTAGCCAATTTTCTCAGCACCATTTATTAAATAGGGAATCCTTTCCCCATTTCTTGTTTTTCTCAGGTTTGTCAAAGATCAGATGGCTGTAGATGTGTGGTATTATTTCTGAGGGCTCTGTTCTGTTCCATTGGTCTATATCTCTGTTTTGGTACCAGTACCATGCTGTTTTGGTTACTGTAGCCTTGTAGTATAGTTTGAAGTCAGGTAGCATGATGCCTCCAGCTTTATTCTTTTGACTTAGGATTGTCTTGGCAATGCGGGGTCTTTTTTGGTTCCATATGAACTTTAAAGCAGTTTTTTCCAATTCTGTGAAGAAAGTCATTGGTAGCTTAATGGGGATGGCATTGAATCTATAAATTAGGTTGGCCAGTATGGCCATTTTCACAATATTCATTCTTCCTATCTGTGAGCATGGTATGTTCTTCCATTTGTTTGTGTTCTCTTTTATTTCACTGAGCAGTGGTTTGTAGCTCTCCTTGAAGATGTCCTTTACATCCCTTGGAAGTTGGATTCCTAGGTATTTTATTCTCTTTGAAGCTATTGTGAATGGGAGTTCATTCATGATTTGGCTCTCTGTTTGTCTGTTACTGGTGTATAAGAATGCTTGTGATTTTTGCACATTAATTTTGTATCCTGAGACTTTGCTGAAGTTGCTTATCAGCTTAAGGAGATTTTGGGCTGAGACAATGGGGTTTTCTAAATATACAATCATGTCATCTGCAAACAGGGACAATTTGACTTCTTCTTTTCCTAACTGGATACCCTTGATTTCTTTCTCTTGCCTGATTCCCCTAGCCAGAACTTCCAACACTATGTTGAATAGGAGTGGTGAGAAAGGGCATCCCTGTCTTGTGCCAGTTTTCAAAGGGAATGCTTCCAGTTTTTGCCCATTCAGTATGATATTGACTGTGGGTTTGTCATAAATAACTCTTATTATTTTGAGATATGTTCCATCAATACCGAACTTATTGAGAGTTTTTAGCATGAAGAGCTGTTGAATTTTGTCAAAGGCCTTTTCTGCATCTATTGAGATAATCATGTGGTTTCTGTCTTTGGTTCTGTTTATATGCTGGATTACATTTATTGATTTGCATATGTTGAACCAGCCTTGCATCCCAGGGATGAAGCCCACTTGATCATGGTGGATAAGCTTTTTGATGTGCTGCTGGATTCGGTTTGCCAGTATTTGAGGATTTTTGCATTGATGTTCATCAGGGATATTGGTCTAAAATTCTCTGTTTTTGTTGTATCTCTGTCAGGCTTTGGTATCAGGATGATGTTGGCCTCATAAAATGAGTTCGGGAGGATTCCCTCTTTTTCTATTGATTGGAATAGTTTCAGAAGGAATGGTACCAACTCCTCCTTGTACTCTGGTAGAATTCGGCTGTGAATCCATCTGGTCCTGAACTTTTTTTGGTTGGTAGGCTACTAATTATTGCCTTAATTTCAGAGTCTGTTATTGGTCTATTCAGGGATTCAACTTCTTCCCGGTTTAGTCTTGGGAGAGTGTAAGTGTCCAGGAAATTATCCATTTCTTCTAGGTTTTCTAATTTATTTGCATAGAGGTGTTTATAGTATTCTCTGATGGTAGTTTGTATTTCTGTGGGGTCGGTGGTGATATCCCCTTTATCATTTTTTATTGCATCTATTTGATTCTTCTGTCTTTTCTTCTTTATTAGTCTTGCTAGGGGTCTATCAATTTTGTTGATCTTTTCAAAAAACCAGCTCCTGGATTCATTGATTTTTTTGGAGGGTTTTTTGTGTCTCTATCTCCTTCAGTTCTGCTCTGATCTTAGTTATTTCTTACCTTCTGCTAGCTTTTGAATGTGTTTGCTCTTACTTCTCTAGTTCTTTTAATTGTGATGTTAGGGTGTCAATTTTAGATCTTTTCTGCTTTCTCTAGCGGGCATTTAGTGCTATAAATTTCCGTCTACACACTGCTTTAAATGTGTCCCAGAGATTCTGGTATGTTGTATCTTTGTTCTCATTGGTTTCAAAGAACATCTTTATTTCTGCCTTCATTTTGTTATGTACCCAGTCGTCATTCAGGAGCAGGTTGTTCCGTTTCCATGTAGTTGAGTGGTTTTGAGTGAGTTTCTTAGTCCTGAGTTCTAGTTTGATTGCACTGTGGTCTGAGAGACAGTTTGTTATAATTTCTGTTCTTTTACATTTGCTGAGAAGTGCTTTACTTCCAATTATGTGGTCAATTTTGGAATAAGTGCGATGTGGTGCTGAGAAGAATGTATATTCTGTTGATTTGGGGTGGAGAGTTCTATAGATGTCTATTAGGTCCGCTTGGTGCCGAGATGAGTTCAATTCCTGGATATCCCTGTTAACTTTCTGTCTCGTTGATCCCTGTTAACTTTCTGTCTCATTGATCTGTCTAATATTGACAGTGGAGTGTTGAAGTCTCCCATTATTATTGTATGGGAGTCTAAGTCTCTTTGTAAGTCTCTAAGGACTTGCTTTATGAATCTGGGTGCTCCTGTATTGGGTGCATAGATATTTAGGATAGTTAGCTCCTCCTGATAAATTGATCTCTTTACTATTATGTAATGGCCTTCTTTGTCTCTTTTGATCTTTGATGGTTTAAAGTCTGTTTTATCAGAGACTAGGATTGCAACCCTTGCTTTTTTTTGTTTTCCATTTGCTTGGTAAATCTTCCTCCATCCCTTTATTTTGAGCCTATGTGTCTCTGCATGTGAGATGGGTCTCCTGAATACAGCAAACTGATGGGTCTTGATTCTTTATCCAATTTGCCAATCTGTGTCTTTTAATTGGACCATTTAGTCCATTTACATTTAAGGTTAATATTGTTATATGTGAACTTGATCCTGTCATTATGATATTAGCTGGTTATTTTGCTCACTAGTTGATACAGTTTCTTCCTAGCGTTGATGGACTTTACATTTTGACATGTTTTTGCAATGGCTGGTACCGGTTGTTCCTTTCCATGTTTAGTGCTTCCTTCAGGATCTCTTGTAGGGCAGGCCGGGTGGTGACAAAATCTCTAAGCATTTGCTTGTCTGTAAAGGATTTCATTTCTCCTTCACTTATGAACTTAGTTTGGCTGGATATGAAATTCTGGGTTGAAAATTCTTTTCTTTAAGAATGTTGAATATTGGCCCCCACTCTCTTCTGGCTTGGAGAGTTTCTGCCGAGAGATCTGCTGTTAGTCTGATGGGCTTCCCTTTGTGGGTAACCCGAACTTTCTCTCTGGCTGCCCTTAACATTTTTTCCTTCATTTCAACTTTGGTGAATCTGACAATTATGTGTCTTGGAGTTGCTCTTCTCGAGGAGTATCTTTGTGGCATTCTCTGTATTTCCTGAATTTAGATGTTGGCCTGCCTTGCTAGGTTGGGGAAATTCTCCTGGATGATATACTGCAGAGTGTTTTCCAACTTGGTTCCATTTTCCCCATCACTTTCAGGCACACCAATCAGATGTAGATGTAGATTTAGTCTTTTCACATAATCCCATATTTCTTGGAGGCTTTGTTCATTTCGTTTTACTCTTTTTTTTCTTTTTTTTTTTTTTGAGACGGAGTCTCGCTCTGTCGCCCAGGCTGGAGTGCAGTGGCCGGATCTCAGCTCACTGCAAGCTCCGCCTCCCGGGTTTACGCCATTCTCTCGCCTCAGCTTCCTGAGTAGCTGGGACTACAGGCGCCCACCATCTCACCCGGCTAAGTTTTTGTAATTTTTTAGTAGAGATGGGGTTTCACCGTGTTAGCCAGGATGGTCTCGATCTCCTGACCTCATGATCCGCCCGTCTCGGCCTCCCAAAGTGCTGGGATTACAGGCTTGAGCCACCGCGCCCGGCCTCTTTTTACTCTTTTTTCCTCTACACTTCTCTTTTCAGTTCATTTCATTCATTTGATCTTCAATTGCTGATACTGTTTCTTCCAGTTGATCGAATCAGTTACTGAAGCTTGTGCATTTGTCATGTAGTTCTCATGTTATGGTTTCATCTCTATCTGTTCTTTTAAGGTCTCTCTGCATTGATTATTCTAGTTATCCATTCATCCATTCTTTTTTCAAGGTTTTTAGTTTCTTTGCGCTGGTTATGTAGTTCCTCCTTTAGCTCTGAGAAGTTTGATTGACTGAAGCCTTCTTCTCTCAACTCGTCAAAGTCATTCTCTGTCCAGCTTTGTTCCGTTGCTGGCGATGAGCTGCATTCCTTTCGAAGGTGAGATGTGCTCTGATTTTTTGAATTTCCAGCTTTTCTGCACTGCTTTTTCCCCATCTTTGTGGTTTTATCTGCCTTTGGTCTTTGATGATGGTGACGTACTGATGGGGTTTTGGTGTGGGTGTCCTTTCTGTTTGTTAGTTTTCCTTCTAACAGTCAGGACCCTCAGCTGTAGGTCTGTTGGAGTTTGCTTGAGGTCCACTCCAGACCCTGTTTGCCTGGGTATCAGCAGCAGAGGCTGCAGAAGATAGAATATTGCTGAACAGCAAGCGTTGCTGTCTGATTCTTGCTCAGGAAGCTTCGTCTCACGGGTATACCCCGCCGTGTGAGGTGTGAGGTGTCGGTCTGCACCTAGTGGGAGATGTCTCCCAGTTAGGGTACTCAGGGGTCAGGGACCGACTTGAGCAGGCAGTCTGTCTGTTCTCAGATCTCAACCTCCGCGTTGCGAGATCCACTGCTCTCTTCCAAGTTGTCAGACAGGGGCATTTACCTCTGCTGAGGTTTCTGCTGCTTTTTGTTTAGCTATGCCCTGTCCCCACAGGACGAGTCTGTAGAGGGGCAGGCCTCCTTGAGCTGTGGTGGGCTCCACCCAATTCGAGCTTCCCAGCGACTTTGTTTACCTACTTAAGCCTCAGCAATGGCGGGCGCCCCTCCCCCAGCCTTGCTGCAGCCTTGCAGTTAGACCTCAGACTGCTGTGCTAGCAATGAGGGAGGCTCCGTGGGCGTGGGACCCTCTGGGCCAGGTGTGGGATATAATCTCCTGGTGTGCTGTTTGCTAAGACCCTTGGTAAAGCGCAGTATTAGGGTGGGAGTTACCCGATTTTCCAGGTGTTGTGTGTCTCAATTTCCTTTGGCTAGGAAAAGGAATTCCCTTCCCCCTTGTGCTTCCCAGGTGAGGTGATGCCTCCCCCTGCTTCAGCTCTCACTGGTTGGGCTGCACCCGTGGACCAGCGCCAACTGTCTGACATGCCCCGGTGAGATGAACCTGGTACCTCAGTTGAAAGTGCAGAAATCACTTGTCTTCTATGTCGCTCACACTTGGAGCTGGAGGCTGGAGCTGTTCCTATTCAGCCATCTTGGGCGCTCCCTGCTCAGAATTTTCATTCCTCTACCTCCTCACCAGACTTGCTATTGTCAGTCTTTTATTTTTAATCATTTTAATAGGTATGCAGTAGTACTTCATTCTGGTTTTAATTTACATTTTCCTAATAATTTATAACATTGAACATTTTTTTCATGGGCTTATTTGCCATCTATATTCCTTCTTTGGTGAAGTGTTGGTTCAAATCTTTTGCCCATTTTAAAATTTGACTATTTATTTTCATATTATTGAGTTTTAAGGGTTCTTTATATCTTCTGGATACAAGTCCTTTATCAGATGTATGGTTTGTAAATATTTTTCTCCCTTTGCGTTACTTGTTATTTCATTCTTTTGATTGTGTATTTCAACAAGCAAATGCTTCAATTTTAATGATGTCCAGTTTATCGATTTTTAAAATAGACTATGCTTTTGATGTTCTATCTGGAGCCCATGGGTCAAATCTGGCCTGCTGCCTGTTTTGGGCAATAAAGTTATTTTGGATCACAGCCATGTCTCCTTGTTTACATATTGTTTATAAGTGCTTTCAAGCTACAAAAGCACAGTTGAATTGCTGGAACAAAGACCACATGGAACACAAAATCTGAAATACTTACTTTCTTGCCCTTTACAGAAAAAATTTATTTAAGCCAAGGCACAGAGTTTTGCCTGTAGTTTTTGTATACTTTTCAAGTTTTATGTTTTGCATTTAGGTGTATTATCCATTTTTATCTTCTTACATTTAGAGTTATGGATCAAAGTTTGCTGTTTTATACATGAACATATGTTCCAGCACAATTTGTTGAGCAAACTATTCTTTCTCCACTGAATTGCCTTTGCACTTTTGTCAAAATCAGTTTTCCAAATAAGTTTTGTTTATTTCTGGACTCTATTGTTTTCCATGTATCTAGCTGTTGATCTTTACACCAGTTGGATTGTACTGTTACATTCTGCAGTTCATCTTGGAATCCTCTGATCTCCTAAATAATTTTCTGTAGTTTGCATACATTAAGGTTCACTTTTGTGTGCTGTTTTATTTTTTTGTCAGATGGATTGTGTCATGTACCTACTGCTATAATATCATACAGAATAGTTTCATCACCCTAAAAAAATTATCTCTACTGTCTATTCAATTATCCCTTCCTTCCTCTGAGCCCCTAGAAACCACTGATCTTTTTACTGTCTTGATATTTTCCCTTTTCCAGAATGTCATATATTTGGAATCATACAGTACCATACCCTTTTCATGTGCTAGTTTCTTTTACTTAGTGTGCATTTAAGATTAATCCATGTGTTTGTGGCTTGATAATTTCTTTCTTTTTATCACTAAATAGGATTCCACTTAATGATGACCCACATTTGTTTATACATTCACCTATTGAAGGATATCTTGGTGTCTTCCAGTTTGGGGCAATAATAAATAAAGCTGCTGTAACATTCACATATAGGGTTTCTTTGTGGACTGAAACATTCAAATCAGTTGGGTAAATATCTGTGAGTGTGATTGTTGGATTGTAAGGTAAGACTATGTTTGGCTTTGTAACATAGCTGCCAAACTGTCTTTTAAAGTGGCAGTACTATTTTTATTTGATATGCAATACCTTAATGACAAATGTTACTGAGCATCTTTTCATATGTTTATTTGCCATCTGTATATATTCTTTGATATGTTGTCTGTTCATATCTTTTGCTTACGTTTTAATTGGGTTGAGGTTGTTTTCTCACTGTTGAGTTCTAAGAGTTCTTTGTTATATTTTTGGCATCAGTCTTTTATCAGGTATATATTTGAAAATCTTTTTTGCCCAGTCTGTGGCTTTTCGTTCCTTTAATGCTATCTTTTGCTGAGCAGAAGTTTTTAATTTTAGTAAAGGCTAACTAGTCAATTTTTTTCTTTCATGGGTCATGCTTTTGGTGTTTTATCTAAAACTCATTACCAAACCCAAGGTCTCAACCATTTTCTCCTGTTTTTATCTAGAAGTTTTGCATTTTACATTCAAATATATAATACATGTTGAGTTAATTTTTGTGAAGGGTATGAGATCTGAATCTAGCTTTGTTTTTTATTGCATATGGATGTACAATTGTTTCCACACCATTTTTTGAAAGATATTCTTTCTCCATTGAATTGCCTTTGCCTGTTTATTAAAGATCAGTTGACTTTATCTGTATGCCATTTTCTGGACTCTCTACTCTGTTCTATTAATGTGTATACCATGCTGTCTTGATTACTATCACTTTATTGGTCTTGATTAATGTAGCCTTATGCTGTTTTACCATAGTCTTTGAAATAGATAGTGTGAGTCTTCCAATGCTGCTCTTCAGTATTGTGTTGGCTATTCTAGATCTTTTGCTTTTCCATATAAACTTTATTTTTCTATTTTATTTCAATAGTTTTTGGGGAACAGTTGATTTTTGGTTCCATGAATAATTTCTTTAGTGGTGATTTCTGAGATTTTGGTACACCTATCACCCAAGCAGTGTACACTGTACCCAATCAGTAGTTTTTTAATCCCTCACCCTTCCCCTGAAGTCCCCAAAGTCCATTATATAATTATTATGCCTTTGCATCCTCATAGCTCAGCTCCCACTTCTAAGTGAAAACACAGAATATTTGGTTTTCCATACCTGAGTTACTTCACTTAGAGTAAGGGCCTCCAGCTCCATCCAAGTTGCTGCAAGGGCCATTATCTCGTTCCATTTTATGGCTGAGTAGTATCCCATGGTCTATATATACCACATTTGCTTTATTCACTCATTGGTTGATGGGTATTTAGGTTGGTTCCATGTTTTTGCAATTGTGAGTTGTGCTGCTATAAATATGCGCATGCATGTGTCTTTTTCATATAATGACTTATTTTCCTTTGGGTAGATAACCTGTAGGAGGATTGCTGGATTGAATGGTACTTCTAGTTTTAGTTCTTTAAGGAATCTCCATACTGTTTTTTATAGTGGGTATACTAGTTTTGATTTCCACCAGCAGTGTAAAAGTGTTCCCTTTTCACCACATTTATATCAATATCTATTATTTTTTATTTTTTTATTATGGCTATTCTTGCAGGAGTAAGGTGATATCTCATTGGGGTTTTAATTTGCATTTCTCTGAATATTAGTGATGTTAAGCATTTTTCATATGTTTGTTGGCTACTTGTGTATCTTCTTTTGAGAATTATCTTGTCCTTTACCCACTTTTTGATAGGATTATTTGGTTTTTTTTTCTTGATGATTTGTTTGAGTTCTTTGTAGATTCTAGATATTAGTCCTATGTCAGATGCATAGTTTGTGAAGATTTTCTCCCACTCTGTGAGTTGTCTGTTTACTCTGCTGACTATTTCTTTTGCTGTGAAGAAGTTTTTAGTTTATTTAGGTTCCATTTATTTTTGTTTTTGTTACATTTGCTTTTGGGTTCTTTCTCATGAATTCTTTGCCTAAGCCAATGTCTAGAAGATTTTTTCCCATGTTATCTTCTAGAATTTTTATGGTTTCAGATCTTAGATTTAAGTCTTTGATTCATCTTGAGTTGATTTTTATATAAGGTGAGAGATGAGGATCCAGTTTCATTCTTCTACATGTGGCTTGCCAATTATTCCAGTGCCATATATCGAATAAGGCATCCTTTCCCCACTTTATGTTTTTATATGCTTTGTCAAAGATCAGTTGGTCATAAGTATTTGACTTTATTTCTGGGTTGTCTCTTTTTTTCCATTGGTCTGCATGCTTAGTTTTATACCAGCACCATGCTGTTTTGGTCACTGTAGCCTTGTGGTAGAATTTGAAGTCAGGTAATGTGATGCCTTCAGATTTAATTTTTGCTTAGTATTGCTTTGGCTACTCAGGCCGTTTTTTGGTTCCTTGTGAATTTGAGGATTGTTCTTTCTAGTTCTGTGAAGAGTGATGATAGTGTTTTGATGGGAATTGCATTAAATCTGTAGATTGCTTTTGGCAGTATGGTCATTTTCACAATATTGATTCTACCCATCTGTGAGCATAGGATGTATTTCTATTTGTTTGTGTCATCTATGATTTCTTTTAGCAATGCTTTGTAGTTTTCCAAACCATAGAATCAGTTTGTTGATATGTACAAAATAGCTTGGTGGAAATTTTAATGAGATTGCATTGAATTTATAGATCAAGTTGGAAAGGATTCACATATTAACGGTATTGAGTCTTCTAATCTATGAACATGAAATATCCTTCTATTTATTTAGATCTTATTTGATATCTTTATTCTAAGTTTTGTAGTTTTCAGCATATAGATCCTACACATATTGTGTTAGACTTATTTCTAAGTATTTTATTTTGGGGATGCAGTTATAAATGACATTTAAAAAATTCAAATTCAAATTGTTCATTGCTGGTGTGTAGAAAAGCAATTGAGTTTCATATATTAACTTTGTATCCTGTGAACTTGCTATTCTCACTCAGTTCCACGAGGCTTTTTGTTGATGATGATCTCTTGGTATTATCTGCATTAGAAAATCATCTCATCTGTGAACAGTTTTATTTCTTCCTTCCCTTTGGGAGGGGTTGTAGAGAATTGGTAGCATTTCTTCCTTAAATATTTGGCAGAATGTCCCAGTGACACCATGTGAATCTGGTGTTTTCTTTTTTTTAGAATGTCATTATTAATTCAACTTCTTTAATAGATATTGGACTATTCAGATTACCTATTTCTCCTTGTGTAAGTTGTTGTTAATTTGTGTCTTCTGAGGAATTGATCCATTCCATATAAGTTACCAAATTTGTGGTCACAGAGTTTTATCTAGCATTCCATTATTATCCTTTTAATATCAATTGGATCGGTAGTGATGCATCCTCTTTCATTTCTGATACTGGTAATTTGTGTTGGCTCTCTTTATTTCTTGGTTAGCCTGGCTAGAAGCTTATCAGTTACTGATGGTTTTAGTTCCATTGTTTTTCCCTGTTGCTTTCTTAATTTCAATTTCATTCATTCTTGCTCTATTCTTATTCTTTTTCTTCTGCTTGCTTTAGGCTTAAATTGCTTTTCTTTCTCTAGTTTCCTAAGGTGGAAACCATGTTATTGATTTTAGGTGTTTTTCTCTTTTCTAATACATGCATTTTAATGCTAAAAATTTCTCTTAAACTGTGCTTTTTCTTCATCACCATTTTGTCCAGGTTTCAGACAACCAACCAACCATATGATTAGAACTACTCCCTGTTTCACTGCCTACTGTGTTGAATATAGAATCTCTGGTAAATTCACCTATAGCCACAAATTAGCTGGTTCTAAAAGTATTTTTCTGTCTCACTGGTCTAGCTCCCTCCAAATTTCCCCCCTAGTTTCCACCAATGTATAATTAGCCAATCTTTTACCATGCAAGCATTTTCCTCCTGGGTTTGACTTTGCAATTGGCCACCTCGAAATATACTAGGATCAACTGTAGGCAATGAGATATTTAGATGAAACATGAGAAAAATGGTATCTCGTTGCAAGGGAACTACTTTAGAAGAGATACTGTAGATGAGTTTTTAGTAAGTCAGAAATAGGCCTCTCAAACATTGGGGTCAAGTTCTTTTGGTTGACAGGATAGACAAGAGTAGTGTTTTGAAGATCAGAGTACTTAGAATTATCTGAATCTTCCTAAACTTTCTCAATGAATGTGATTACCTTTACACAGAGACCTAATGAGGTGAAACAACTAAAATACACACAGAATTGGACCCTGCAACCAATTTTCAACTACATGGACTCTGTGGCTGTAAGAAAATTTATTCTACTGTGATCATAGAAACTCTGGCTAACTGTATCTTACGCAATGAATTTAAAACATAGGGCCTATTTTGAGAAGCAGTATTTCTTGTTATTGTTCAACTCCCTCTATTTTCTATATGTTATGATTTCTTACTTGAAAAAATCATATGTATGATCAGCTGTACAGAAGTGTGTTTTTAATTTCTATACGTGTGGGTTTTTCTAATTGACTTTTTTTTTGTTTGTTTGTTAATCCTAATTTCAGTGTTTACTCTCAGAAATTGTTATGGTCTGAGAGCATGGTATGGTAAATGCTCCTAATTTTTTTTTTTTAAACATCAGATGTCTTTGTTTCACTCTCATTTTTGAAAAATCGTTTTGGTTTGTATACATTTGTGTACAATTCCAGGTTGATGGTTATTTGTTTTCTCATCACTTTAAGGTATTATTTCACTATCTTTTGGCATCCATTGTTGCTTCTGAGAGGTCAGATGTTAATATAACTCTTCCTGTGTATACCATCTTTCCTTTCTCTCTAGCTGCTTTTAAGGTCATGCTTTGATATTTTGTGTTTTCACTGTGTCTTGGCAGAGATGTCTTTTACTTTATCTTTCTTGGCAATATTGTTATTCCTCAATCTGAAAATTCAAGTTTTTGTCGGTTCTGGAAAATTATTAGTCATATCTTTTAACTATTGTCTCTTACCCTTATTGTTCATTATTTTCTCTGAAATTTTGTTAGGACATATGTTGAACCTTTTCAGTCTAACCTCATTGTCTTTTAGTTTCTCTTTCATATTTTCCGTATCTTTGACTTTCCAGGTATGTTTTTAGGTAATTTCTTTAGCTCTAGCTTCCATGTCATTCATTGTCTGAAATTTTGCTTTCCCATTCTGTTTAACCTTTTACTGAACTTTTGCTTTCCCATTCTGTTTAACCTTTTATTGAACTTTAAATGGTAACATTTTTCACTTCTAGAAGTTCTGTTTGATTCATTTTAAATTCTGCCTCATTATTTCAGTGTTTAAAATATCCCCTATTATATCATAGAAAACATGTTTGTCATATTCTGTATCTGATAATTTCAATATCTGAAATATTCTGGGGTCTGATTCTAATATCTGTTGCTGTACTTGCTATTTCTTGCTCATGGTGCCTTGTTTTCTGTTGTTACTTATTTGGAGACGATTTTTTCAGTCCTGAACTGAAGGATTGTTTTCTTCAGAGATTATTTGAGTGTTATTTTGCCAGGTACTTTTGGGCACCAGCAATCTATGAACACTTAAGAATAAATAATAAGATTATGATTTTTTCCAGTTATACCACTAGTGTGAATTTAAGTTCTATATTCGTGTGAAGGCCAATCTGTGGCATGTGTTTTCAGAAAATAGTTGTTTTCTTTCCATCTGTCCATTTCTTGCCAAAGTCAAGAGAGGCAGTTTTCACTGTTGTCACTTTTTATGGAATTTTTTTTTCTATTTTTTTTCTACTTTACCACTTCATCATGGTATAGCCCTTTGAGGTCCTGGCTTTATATAGGGATCCTCTGTCTGACTTCTTGCCTTGCAAAGCTCTAGACTTTGTCTTCCGTCCTTACAGCAATATCATAATACCACTCAGGGTCTCCAGGCAGTTAGAGATGTTTCCAGGGCTTTTGGCTTTAGTGCTTACTCTTCTTACTGGATTCCCTAGTTTGTACCCTCTTTGGTTTTCCTTACTTTCTTACCAGCTCACTAATGCATTTTACAAGATATTTTTATGTTTTATTCAGAATTTTTTTTAAGGCAGGTCAAGTAGTGTTCAGGGTATCTAATTTGCTATCTATCTAGAAATGGAGTTCAGGCATTTTCTTTTAATATTGGATCCCTAGCCCATGACTGTCTTATAATTTCAATCTACAAATGCAGATGTTAACACAGAATGCATACTCTTTTATCTTTAGGAAAAAGGGATATGTTTACTGGCTTTGTTACTGTGTACCAGTTAGTTAGCCTTTTTAGCCTCATTCTAAAAATGAAAGTGATGGCCAGGCGTGGTGACTAACACCTGTAATCCCAACATTTTGGGAGGATGAGGCTGGCAGATTACCTGAGGTCGGGAGTTCGAGACCAGCCTGACCAACATGGAGAAACCCTGTCTCTACTAAAAATACAAAATTAGCCAGGTGTGATGGTGCATGCCTATAATCCCAGCTGCTCGGGAGGATGAGGCAGGAGAACTGCTTGAACCCTGGAGGTGGAGGTTGCAGTGAGCTGAGATCGTACCATTGCACTCCAGCCTGGGCAACAAGAGTGAAACTCTATCTCTAAATAAATAAATATAAAAATAAAAAATGAAAAATAAATGAAAGTGATAATGATACCTACCTCAGTATTGTTTACAAGAGTTAAATGAGGTAATGTACCGATAGCACTCAGACCAGTGTATGGCATTTGTAGGTACCCAAGTTAGCTGCCCTCCTGTTCCCTGCTTCAGGACAGAGGACAGCTCTACAAAGGGTTAATGCTGGGGGAAAAGAAAGCAAAAACAAGAAAAAAATCACAATGTTAATAGCTTTTTAAGCAATGTACTCCTCACTTCTGTCACAGAAGTTAGTCACAATTCTTGGCTACAGGGATAATTAAAATCATTCAGCAGAAGTGAGAGACTTGTCAGAAGGCAATTTATTTTACTTGTCAGACAGTTAACTTGTTGATGAATTAGCTTGTGGTTTTTAGAAGTTTAGAATGAAATTCAACTCAGTAGAAAGGCCACTGGCCCAGTTGTGAGTATCTTTTTTGTTCCTAAAGAGATCCATAAAGGATAATAGAGAGTTCTGCTTAAGAAACATCTGAGCCTGTAATCCCAGCACTTTGGGAGGCCGAGACGGGCGGATCACGAGGTCAGGAGATCGAGACCATCCTGGCTAACACGGTGAAACCCCGTCTCTACTAAAAATACAAAAACTAGCCGGGCGAGGTGGCGGGCGCCTGTAGTCCCAGCTACTCGGGAGGCTGAGGCAGGAGAATGGCGTAAACCCGGGAGGCGGAGTTTGCAGTGAGCTGAGATCTGGCCACTGCACTCCAGTCCGGGCGACAGATAACTGAAGATTCCGATAATGCAACAGAGATATACTCCACCTAATCCTGAGGTATCTCTTATAACATGTAGTGTAAATTTTTTTTCCCCCTTTCACTTAATTTTGAGTTTTTCGACTTTTTGCTAATCTTTTTAAATGTTTTCCATCCCCGATTTTGTGTCTGAAAGACCTCTGACCAAGTGCTCAAAGTATAAATAATTTCCCCATAATCTCAGTTTAAGAATGGTACTGGGCCAGGGGCGGTGGCTCACGCCTGTAATCCCAGCACTTTGTGAGGCCGAGGTGGGCAGATCACGAGGTCAGGAGATTGAAACCATCCTGGCTAACACGGTGAAACTCCGTCTCTACTAAAAATACAAAAAAATTAGCCAGGTGTGGTGGTTGGCGCCTGTAGTCCCAGCTACTCGGGAGGCTGAGGCAGGAGAAAGGCGTGAACCCGGGAGGAGGAGCTTGCAGTGAGCCAAGATGGCACTACTGCACTCCAGCCCAGGCGACAGAGTGGGACTCAGTCTCAAAAAAAAAAAAAAAAAATGTAACTGGCCAGGCAAAATGGCATCACGGCTGTGATCCCAGCACTTTAGGAGGCTGAGGCGGGCAGATCACTTGAGCCCAGGAGTTCGAGTCCAGCCTGGGCAACATGATGAAACCCCATCACTACTAAAAATACAACAATTAGCCAGGTGTGGTGGCAGACGTGTGTAGTCCCAGCTACTCAGGAGGCTGAGGTGGGAAGATCACCTGAGCTAGGGAGGTGGAGGTTGCAGTGAGCCAAAATCATGCCACTGCACTCCAGCCTAGGCAACAGAGCAAGAGCCTGTAAATAAAATAAAATAAAATAAAATAAAATAAAATAAAATAAAATAAAATAAAATAAAATAAAAATTTAACTGTTATCCAGGTGTGAGGGCTCATGCCTGTAATCTCAATGCTTTAAGAGGCCAAGCTGGGAGGATCACTTGAGGCCAGGAGTTCAGTCGGCCTGGGCAACATCGTGAGACACTGTCTCTATGAAAAAATAGAAAATAAAAATTAGTGGTGCGTGGTGGTGCATGCCTATAGTCCTAGCTACTTCAGAGGCTGAGGTGGGAGGATTGCTTGAGTCCAGGAGTTCCATGTTACAGGGAGCCATGATCATGCTGCTATACTCTAGCCTGGGTCACACAGAGAGATCCGGCCTCTACTTAAAAATAATAATAATGTAACTGTTAAATTGCTAAGATTTAACAACTGGTAATGTAATTTCATTACATTCCATGAGTAAATTAGAAATAAATGTTCCACATCTATGGACTTTCAGGTCAACCTATTCTGTATGGTTGGAATTATTTAATCAGTTTATTCTTAACCCTTTTATGCTGATTGGATCATTTTGAAGTTTTGATGACTTGCTATTCAAACGGTTTTTATCGGATATTGCTACTGTTTGGATATGGTTGTTTACATTTTGGGGAAATGTAAAGGACATTTTGGGGAAAATTCTGAGAAATAGGAACTCTTCGAATGTATTCTAGAACCTAGATCAATAGAAGCTATGTCTGAACATTTTGAGGGGAGCAGGTTTTATAAAACAGGAGATTGTTCTGATATTCATAAATTTTAAAGTACCTATCAGGAAGTATAGTGATAATAAAATTAAAATAAGATATGTGCTCCATGAAAACAAGTGCATTTATATGGTCAAATTGCAATAAGAAAGTTACTATATTTGTATTAGTTCGGCGTTCAATTGATATTTGGAGTAAATACTTTGATGGATTGATCAGAAATGTTGACAATCTAGTCCTGTCACTAAAATAGCCATGTCAAAAGCATATCCTCTGATCATCCTGTGTGCACAGTATCGGTATGTGTAAGGCTCTACCTAGCTAGTAGGATGCCCTGGGTTTTGTGCCCCTTTTACAACCCCAAGAGAGTTAAAACTGGCAGTTATTAATGTTATCCTTTACCTGGAAGGGTTTTTCTTTTGTTTTGTTTCATTTGTTTGTTTGTTTTTATTTACTCATTTGTTTTAAAATGCATTATATAACAATACCAGGCTAATCTTGAAAAAAAATTAAAGGAGAAACATAATTCAGTTTATTCAAATATCAACTAACCTCACTTTTCTGTCTCTTCTTGCCTTTATATACATGTATGTACATTTTATATAGTTAAAATCATAATGTACAGGCAATTTGGATCATGCTTTCCTCAGTTAGTACTATATCATTCATATTTTCCCACAATATTGTCGACCCTTTATAGTAATTACTTCAATGACTTCTTAATTCTCTATCAGGTTTACTACCACTTTTCAGTTGTTGAACATTTAGGTTTTTTTCAGTTTTTTTTTTTTTTTTTCCAATTGCAATCAATGATACCACAAATTATCAAGTACCTTTGTTTTTTCTTATAATGATTTCTTAGAGATAAATCCCAGGAGTGGGGTTATTGGGTAAAAACAAAATAAAAATGATGACTTACATGTTTTCAGTACTTACCAAGGGCCAGGTTTTAGTGGGGCAGGCCTTGACCTGAATTTAATTTAATTGTCATAACACCCTTTTAGACAACTACATGTGAGATAACTGTGTTAAACCACTTAACTAAATGGGCATTGGAACTTTGCCATTCTGAAAATTAGAGATTGGCAACTTTGAACCACTGTTTGAGTCTCATGTCCTGGATGTATTTTATCAAGTTTTCCTTGTAAAGAGTCAGACTAATTTATAGCAGTTCTCCATTCTGTTCTGCCCACCCAGGCTGTAAATGAGAGTACAGGATTTTATGAACCTTAGAAAGGGTTATGCATCCCCCCATCCTGCATCCCAAGCTCTGTCAGTTTTGTTAATTTGATAGAAGCGAAAGGTACCCCATAGTTAATGATAGAATTTTGCTGCTGGAAGGGAACTCCTGGAATATCATCTTGAAGTAATTTGTCCAATATCAACCCAGGGCCCACTTGACTCCTTTGACCAGTGACTTTTGCAATACACTTTGTTATCATCCAGATATTTGTATTTTCCTTCTATATTCTTTTTCTTGCTCTCATTTGGTCTTTGCCAATAGATACCAACCACAAATTTTGCAGAGCTGGCCCAAGAATAAAAGTTTAAAAACCGGCTGTGTGCAGTGGCTCATGCCTGTAATCCCAGCACTTTGGGAGGCCAAGGCGGGCAGATAACTTGAGCCCGGGAGTTTGTGACCAGCCTGGGCAACATGCCAAGACTCTGTTACTACTGAAAATACAAAAAACAAAAACCAAAAACCAAAAAAAAAGAAAAGAAGGAAGGAAGGAGGAGAGGAGAGGAGAGGAGAAAAACCAGACGTGGTGGTACATGCCCGTGGTCCCAGCTACTCGGGAGGCTGAGGTAGGAGGATGGCTTGAGCCGTGGGTGCGGAGGTTGCAGTCAGCCCAACCTGGGTGACAGAATGAGATCTTGTTTCCAAAAAAAAAAAAGTTTAAAAAACAAAGCAAAACCCAGTCTATAAGATTGAATCAACCTCATTACTGGTTCATTTTTTATTGGGAATGGGGCAAGAGAAAAAATTGGGGAAAAAAAAAACTATGTTGTTTTAAAGGAGAAAGTGATTGATTTGCCCAGGTGGGTCTTGAACTCCTAGCCTCAAGTGATCCTCCTGCCTCAGCCTCCCAAAGTGCCAGAATTATAGGGATGAGCCACCATGCCCACCCAAGATGACTAATTATGAGAATGTAGGACTAAATTACTAGTTTTCACATAGCTTTTAAGCAATTCCAAATTGAAAGAATTCTCAAATTTAATTGGTTTCCCATGATTCCTTGTTTCTGTTGAAGAAATGGCATGTTCAGAGTTAACAAGAGGTTTGTTTACTTACTAAGGCCTTGTGGACTATTGAGAAACACCTTTTGATATGTAAATGAATTATGTGTGTTTCAGTGTCTTTATGCCAGCCAGTTTGGGGAGAAAAGGAGAGGGTAATTGAGCACTTATCATGTACCAGATTTGTGCGCAACATACCTTCATTTATACAATCCCTGAACAGAGGTTTACTGATGAGAAAACTGAAGCCCAGAGAAGTTAATTGACTTGTTCAAGGTAAAAACAGGTAATTAGGAGATGAGGTGGTATCCGATTCCATTATGGTTTGTTCTGTCATAGAAGCTCACTGACATCTTTTTCTTAATTTCCTAGTACAAAAATTAGAATAGTCAATTATAATTATTATGTTTTTAAACAATAAGCAGGTAAAAATATGTATCCTTTTTTGCCTTCAGTAAAGATGATTTCTGCATAGTGACCCTAAGACTAATTCTGAAGCAGTTTTCTTAAGTTTGAGTATGTAAGTGATCAAATTCACCATCAGATTTCTATGGAAACTATATGTCAAGATAACAAAGGATCTGTTTGTTCAATTTGCTTCAGGGCTGATTTCTTCAGACCTTATCACACGTGCGTGTGTGTGTCTGTGTGTGTTTGTGTGTTTGTGGGTTTTTTAAAACCTATCCCTTTTGCGGATGTGGTATTCATCCCCTCAAGCATGTATCCTTTGAGTTACAAACAATCCAGTTACATTCTTTATGTCATTTAAAGGTATACAATTAAGTTATTACTGACTATAGTCACATTATTGTGCTATCAAATATTAATAGTAGGTCTTATTCTTTCTATTTTTTAATAAATGTATAAAACTGTACCTTATTGGGAGTGTACATTCACATCTTCATTTTAAATTACTTTAATTCTATTTTCGTGTGTCATATTGTTTTCACCAAGGCTTACATTTCCTGTTTTCCAAAGGAAACATTTGAACTAATTTTTGCAAATGCATTTTTCATCTCTCACCCATGCAACTTCTCTTATTTTTCCTTTGGTAGGCTGTCCCTTTATGTCTTTCATATTGCATTATTTCTGTCCCTCCTCCCTTTTTGCCTTTTATGTTAGTGTCTGGTCTGCCAGATTGTTTTTCTTCAAATCACATCCCTGAGAGTATTTCTTGGGTTAATCCTACTTTACTTTTGAACTCCCCTACACCTCAGATGTTCTGTCTTTTCTGGCCCCATGGCTTTTATAATGCTTCTCTGTATACCCTTCTTGCTTCCTCATTTACTAGACCCACTGATCCTGTGTTCTCCACATGGTTCACATTTTTAAAACCAGAAACATCTGCATGGAGAGGAGATGCTAATAGTAAATAATTAAATTTAGCACTTCCCATGTCTTAGACCTCTTCATCAGTGTTATTTAGTTCTTTCACACAATAGTGGAGCTAGTAGGCCATATTATCTTTTTCCCCACTGCAAAAATAAAGGAGGTCAATGACCTGAGGAAATTGAGAAAAACTGAGATCCAGTATTGGAATTTAGTCAATATTAAAGCTGATATTATGATTCTTAGTCTTGACCTGAAAAAATTAACTTATACTGTATGTTGGTGTTCTATAAGACCATTGATCAGCGGTGATGATGTAGATTTTGTGATATAGGAAAACTCATTGTTCGGTATATTAATCATTTCAACTTTGTGACTTTTTGTGACAGTCAGCTTCTGAGGCATTCCTTTGTACTATTTCTATAAATTTACAGAGGATCTAAAACCATTAAGTCCGCTTTGCCTTCTTCAGAAATCAAAAGATTGAGAAAGATCTGACCACACTGTTTCATCTTCATATGCATATAACTAATTGCAAATGATACCATTGAAATTTAGAAACTATTTTTTAAAATAGTTATATATACTATCTGCCAGACCCATGATTCATGCTATCACTCCCTGTATAATAAATGTTCTGACTTCCAGTTCCCTGTTGAATTAAGGAAGCTCTCCTAGAGCCCTACCAGCCCTACTCTAAAGACATTTATTCAGTTCTTGTCCCATGCTTTTCTGATTCTCTCAATTTTTATCTCCACTACTGATTAGCTTACAGTCAGGCCATTCCAGTATTTTGCACTAAGCCTTTAACATGGTAGGAACTCCATGATTCTTTGTTGAATCAATGAATCTCAAAACTCCTCCTAATGAGTTCTTTTCTCTCTTTCCTTTGAATCTTCCTAATGTTTGGCATGAGCCTTCTCTATGGCACTCTTTCCTTACTATGCTCTTGATATGAGTTATTAGCATGTATCTCCTCTGTCTCTTCATAACACTTTAATTCCTGGCTAGAAATTACGTGTTGCTGTAGTGTTAAGGCATTATACGTAATAGATGCACTGTAAATTTATGTGAACTTAGGCACATGTGAATGTAGCATAATTGTATTTTTTAAATATGTTCTATTAGATTAGATTGGCATGCCTTTTATTTAATCCCAACAAAGGTGTTTTTACCTTATGTGTCTTGGATGTATCTGGAATATAGGTACAATATATGAATATTACAGTATTTCCTCTGCACACTTGTTTTTGAAAAACCATGTGGCAGGAGATTTGTAACTGAAATATATGAGAATTTATGGCAAAAATAGTCTTAGGGGAGGGGAACTAAGACCTCGCATATGAACATCTTTATAAAATTCTTATTTTTGTGTATCTTAATATTGATACCTCAAAAGAAATTTTTAGTTTTGCTTCATCCTAAAGGTTTAAAAACATGCTCATAAATTGACTATGAATATTTTTTGGCAGATAATATGAATACTAAGAGGGTGTTTATTTTTCAATAGCTGACCCTTCATCTAAACTTTCAACAGCTTTCAGATTTTATCCTCTGTCTCCAGGTTTCACCATAGTAACAGAGATGAAAATAATCTGGATGGAGACATGCCTCAGAGACACACGGGTTTAGTTCTAGACCACCACAATAAAGTGAATATCTCAATAAAGCAAGTCATACGAGGTTTTTTGGTTTCCCAGGGCATATAAACATTCTGTTTATACTATACTATAGTGTATTAAGTATGAAATAGCATTATGTCTTTAAAAAGTACATACATTAATTTAAAAAAACTTTAGTGCCAAAAAATGCTGACAATCACCTGAACCTTCAGTGAGTTGTAATCTCTGTACTAGTGGAGGGCCCTGCCTCTATGTTGACAAATGCTGACTAATCAAGGTGGTGGTGGTTGTAGGTTGAAGTGGCTGTGGCAATTTCTTAAAATAAGACAGCAGTGAAGTTTGCCATATTGGTCAACTCTTCCTCTCATGAAAGATTTCTTTCATGAAATAGCACGTGATGCTGCTTGATAGCATTTTACCCACTGTAGAACTTCTTTCAAAATTAAAGTCAAATTCTGCAGTTGCTTTATTAAGCTTATGTAATATTCTAAATATTTTGTTGTCACTTCAACAGTGTTCACAGCATCTTCACCAGGAATAGTTTCTATCTCGAGAGACCACTCCCTCTGCTCGCTCAGGAGAACCAATTCTTCATCCATTAAAGTTTCATCATGAGGTTGTTGCAATTCAGTCACATCTTCAGGCTCCACTTCTAATTCCAGCTCTCTTGTTATTTCTACCACATCTGAAGTTACTTCCTCCGCTGAAGTCTTGAACCCCTCAAAGCCATCAATAAGGGTTGGAATCAATTTCTTCTAAACTCCTGTTAATGTTGCTATTTTGACCTCCTCCCATGAATCACAAATATTCTTAATGGCATCTAGAATGGTGAAACCTTTCCAGAGGTTTTCAATTTGCTTTGCTGAGATCCATCAGAGGAATCACTGCCTATGGAAGTTCTGGCCTTACAAAATATATTTCTTAAATAATAATACTTGAAAGTCCAAATTACTCCTTGATCCATGGGCTTCAGAATGGATGTTGGGTTAGCAGGCATAAAAACAATACAAGTCTCTTTGTACATCTCTGTCAGAGGGATCTATGCAAGGGATCTAGGTTGCATGCTCCTTATGAGAATCTAATTAATGCCTGATGATCCGAGGTAGAAAAGTTTCATCCTGAAACCTTCCTCCTCCCCAACACCCCACTACCTCCACCATCCATGAAAAAATTGTCTTCCACAAAACCAGTCCCTGGTGCCAAAAAGGTTGAGGACTGCTGAAGTAAACCATGCTGTAAACAGATGTGCTGTCATCCAGGTTTTGTCATTCCATTTATAGAGCACAGATGGAGTAGATTTGGCATAAATCTTAGGGAACCTAAGATTTTTGAAATGGTAAATGAGCACTGGCTTCAACTTAATGTCTAGCTGCATTAGCCCCTAGCAAGAGAATCAGCCTGTCCTTCGAAGTTTTGAAGCCAGGCATTGACTTTTTCTCTCTAGTTATGAAAGTCCTAGAGGGCATTTTCTTCCAATAGAAGGCTGTTTCAACTACATCGACAATCTGTTGTTCAATATAACCACCTTCAACAATTACCTTGGCTAGATCTTCTGGAGAACTTGCTTTAGCTTCTACATTGGCACTTGTTGCTTCATCTGTTAGTTTTATGTTCTGGAGACAACTTCTTTCCTTAAACCTCAGCAACCAACTTTTCTTCAACAGCTTCCTCACCTCTCTCAGCCTTCAGAGGATTGAAGAGAGGTAAGGCCTTGCTATGGATTAGGCTTTTGCTTAAGGGAATTCTGTGACTGGTTTGATCTGTCTAGACCACCAAATCTTTCTCCATATCAGTAATAAGATTGTTTAGCTTTCTTATAACTTCTGTGTTCACTGGAGTAGTAATTTCTATTTTCTTCAATAACTTTTTTCTTTACATTAACAAGTTGGCTAGCTGTTTGGTATAAGAGGCCTAGCTTTGGGCCTTAGCTTTAGACATGCCTTTCTCACTAAGCTTAATTGTTTTGAGCTTTTGACTTAAAATGAGAAACATGTGACTCTTTTACTTAAACACTTAGAGGCCATTGTAGGGTTATTATTTTATTTATTTTACTTTTTAGAGTTGGTGTCTTGCTGTGTCTCCCAGGCTGGAGTGCAGTGGTGCAATCATAGTTCACTAAAGACTTGAACTCCTGGGCTCAAGCAATCCTCCAGCCTCAGCCTCCCGAGTAGCTGGCACTACAAGCACATATCATCATGGCTGGCTAATTTATTTGTATTTTGTAAAGATGGGTCATGCTATGTTGCCCAGGCTGGATTTGAACTCCTGGTCTCAAGTGATCCTCCTGCCTCGACCTCCCAAAGTGCTGAGATTACAGGTATGAGCCACCACACCCAGCCAAGATTCTTGATTATTAGCTAGCTCTAAATGTTTCTAGCCATTTTGGACATTGAAAAACTGCTTTATTACTACTATAATAAAAGCTTTTATTAACTGAGAGTGAATGTCTATGTTTTTAGAATAATTTTCATAGAATTATAAAGTTTCTTGGCTGAAAGAATTTTAAGTTTTAAGTATCTTGCAGGCTCACCATATTTTCCATATGATTTTGGAATCTTTTCTGTAACACCCATGCCTTGTGGTCACCTAGGTATTTACTTGGATACAAGCCATCATTGAGAAGTTTTTACTGTTAAAAAAGTTTTCTTTAAATTGTGCCAAAATGTATATTCCCTTGATCTCTCAACCCACCACCTCTACCAAGGGTACCACATTTTTACAACACATAAAACAAACCTTATCTCTCTCTTCCATATGATAGCCCTTCAGAGCTAGGAAGATGGTCAACACATGGCTTTTCCTCTCCATGCAAAACTGCTCTTATTGCTTTAAACATTGATCACAGGACATGTTTGGAAGGAGGTTAATCAGACTGATAAAGTATACAGTCTTTGACATCATACTCTGAAGGTTCAAATCTTGTAATAACAACCTGCTAACAGTGTGATATTTGCATAGTTATTAGCCTCTCTGTATCTCAGTTTCCCCAAACTGTAATAGGGAAATTGTGCTTATTCCATAGTGTTGTTGTAAAGAAAAAGATAAATAATTTGTGTAGAGCACTGAGCTAGATTGGACAGTCATTGTTCTGAACTTTCCCTAATACTCTCTGTGTTAAAATATTTTACATTTATCCTCTTTGCCACTATGCAGGGCCTGTCACTGTGAGTAGAACATACTTTCCTGTCTCAATGATGTTGGGTTTAGCCAAATGACGTGCTCTAGCCAATGGAATGTTAGCAGAAGTGATATAATGAGAAACTTTAAACATACTTGCATGGTTTTCTAGTCTCTTATACTCTAATGATCTTCTATAAGAACATGCCCCAGAGAGTCACTAGTACAAGGAAAATAAGAAAGCACACAAAGCTGATTCAAACCCAGTCTACAGTCTGAAGCCAAGCCTAGCCTATTTTAGCCATATCCAGCAGAGCCACAACTGACTTGTGACTTTTGAGAAAAAAAAAAAAAAATTGTCGTAAGTCATCAAGACTTTGAGGTTGTCTGTTAGTATATTAATCAATTATTGCCACAATAGTGCTGCATAGCAAACTCCCCCAAACTCAATAGTGTACAACAATAAACAGTTCTTCCTAGCTCCCTTGTCTACACGTTGGCTGAGGTTCAACTGATCTAGGCTGGTTTTGGCTGGAATTCACTCCAAAGGCTGCTGATCGGGTCTGGGTCTGCTCCAAATAAGCCCCTTCTTACTCAGACTAGTAGCTACCCAAGGCATGCTTATCTAATGGTGAAAGGCAGGAGTGTAGAAGGGAAAAGCCAACCAACAAGACACACAAAAAACTGAGCTTTTTGCTTGTCACCTCTTCTAGCTTACCATTGGTCACAGAAAGTCCTGTGCTAAAGTCCAAATTCCAGAGGAGGGGAAGTAAACTTGGCCAATCATGAGCCCAAAGCAAGTCACATAGTCACATTCAACATCAAATGGTGTGGAAAAGTATACACTTCCAATGGATGCAGGAAAGGGAGTGAACATTTACTAAAAAATAATGTATTCTACACTGTTATGCAACAATAACTAGCATAAGCACTCAAGAGAATGTGCGGTACATAGAAACTGGTAAACAAAGGCTAGCTATCATAACTAAACATCCTCACAATGATTCAGATTCTTCTCCATTTTGATTGTTCTCCTATAAGTGCAGTTTATTACTGTCTCTCTCAAAAGTAATATGTTGATATAGAAAGCAATAGTTATATATGGTCTAATTGGATGGCGTTATCACAGTTCTCATTCTATATTCTTATTTGAAAACATCCTAAGCATTAATGTTTTGTTAGTACCTTCACTGTCACCTAAAATCCTAGTTTATTTTTCATCCACACTAATATGCAAACATCTCTTCCCATCAAGTAACAGATCATTTAGCTATATGTATATTTAGGCCCATCTTGCTATATTTAATTTGGTTGCAGCCTGTTCAGATAGTTTTGGATCCTGAGTTTATTACTTAGCACATCCCTCCCAACTTCCTGTCATATATGCAATCTCTGCCTTCATCCATGTCATTGACTGAAATGTATATTGCCAGTATAGGAAGGAATGACTTGACTGGACTTGATCTACCAAGGGAAGCCATGGAATCCCTATCCATAAGAGCAGAGCCAACTGCTTCTAGCAAGAATAAACCTCCCAGAAACCCTGGCAATTCTATGAGTTCATCATTCTTTCTATGTTCTTCCTGCACAGCTGCTTGCAGCCTGTGCTGAGGCCAGAGATTACAGAGAAAGGAGGGTGAAGGCCCAGATCTGGAAGCAAACAAAGCTATGCTTCTGGGCAGGGATTATTGGGTCCTGAGAGCTGTCCTCAAATACAGGAATAACACTATGGGATAGAGAGAGCAGCAAGAGCAGCAGGGTTTACATCCTTTGCTGGCATGGCAGACTTCCTGTTGATAGTAGAGAGGATTAACCAATTAGGACTGGGAAAGCAATCTTAGGAATACCTGACAAAACAAACTAAGAAAAAAAAAAAAAACTTCTCACAGTTCACAAGATGGGGGCTTTTAGTCATATTGACTTTGCTTCTTTGTTTTTAACAAAGTTATATTTAAACATGGAAGAAACCTCCAATGGTACAAAAGGATATGTAGTGAAAAATATGTCTCCTTCTTACCTTCAGTTCACCTCTGGGGACAACATTTGTTACTTGGGTTCTGTAATGGCTCTACAGAGCCATTTCCATGTAAAAATAAGCATATTTACTTATATATTTGATAATCAAAAGGAAGCAGAGCATGTGGAATCATTTGATTTTGAATATTCATTTTGCACCTGGTAAGAGCAGGACATCTGAGTTACACATATGAAGCTCCTGAGGTTTGTAGAGGCTAAGTGACAAAGCCACAAGTCTAAAAGAGGCAAAAACAGTATCTGATCTGAAATGCCAAGCCTGGAGCAAGACCTACCCCTAACAGGCATGAGTTTACATAAAGGAAAAATACCCACGATGTGATGTAGGAAAGGTTTTCCAAATCTGCAAATAGGTTGTAGACATTTGAAGGGGGCAAAAAAGAGTTGCAGGATACTTAATTGTGACTATAACTCAAATCCATGCCCTGCAACCTCAGCCACACCGTGGCAGACTAAAGGAGTAACTGATGATTATTTTGTGCACTTTGTGAATTGGAGATCTGGTATTTCTCAAAACCCTAAAATATTCTAACTGAAAACTGTCTTAAGAAAAAGGAAATGTTTCTATTTGAAATCCTTAATTAAAATCACATTCATAATTCTAAGTATTTAAAGAGAAAGTTAAAGAAGAAATTTACATCACTGAGATTATAATAAACACAGAACCTTGCCAAAAGACATGCCTCCAGCTGCACTGAAGTAGCATCAGAATAGAGCAGCACTGCAGCTTCAGCAAGTGAAAGACTGAAGGCATAGTTATGTACAGAAAGGCAAACAACTGTAATGTAAAACTCATGTTCCCTGGTGGAGTAGGATTCTGCAGAAACACATCACACACACACACACACACACACACACACACACACACACACACACTCACACTCCAACAGTTGTTTCCCAGTATTAACTAAAAAACTGTCAACTGTAAGTCTGTTTTCTTGAGGTCCACCAAGACCACAGATGTTTGCTCCATAAAACCATTTCTAATTTAGGGAAAAGCTCAATCAACTTGTGCCTGAAAATGATTCACATGAGTCTTTACACTGCAGAGCTCATTACTTCAGGGATTTCCCAGAGCACTGCATTCCTGGCTGCCTGCTCCAATAAGATAATGCATATTTATTTTGTCAGGATACACATCATGGTAGGAAAAAAAGTCCTTCAAAATTCCTGTAATTCCTAAGAAATCCATTGCCTCAAATGTGGAATGCTATACCTGTAAGGGAGAAAAAGTGCATCCTCACCAGACACCAGTTGGAACAAGAGTAATGTTTTCTGGTTTCTCTGTTGAAAATGTTTATAGTGTATGTATTGTGTATAGAGGCTTATTCTAGAAGCTAGAAAGAAACAGAAGTAGTATATAGGAAATCAAAGACTAGGAGCATCTCTTACAGCATACAGATATGTGTGAAACACCTTAAAACAAACTACTGAGCATACAGACAAGTAAGAAATAAACAGTATACTTGGATGTACCATGGTGTGACAGGGCTTATTTTACCTGCATCCCTGACTTCTATACCATTTCCATGGTAAAAACTCCCATATCTTGCTGGCACTCTCCTCCTGAGCTCTAGACCTGTGTATTCACCACATTGACAGCTCCACTAGTATATTTCACAGGCATCTCAAGTGTAATAGAATCAAAATTGGATTTATTTTGTCTCCCTCCCAGTATGCTCCTTCTTCATAATTATCTCTTTGATAAAGGACATCGTTCTTCTCCCAGTTGCTAGACACAGATAAGTGAAGTCATTCTTGACTTCCCTCTTTCCCTTTCCTCTCTCGCCAGATATTTAATCTATCCTCCAATCTGTCTCACTCATCTTCATACTGTAATCCAGTCTCTGTAATAGTTTACTGGGGGCATTTGCATTATCTTCCTAAATGATCTCCTTGCTTCTAGCCCATTCCAACTCATTCTTGAGTTGGAGCCAGAGTAATGTTTCAATTATACAAAATTGACTCGATCTCTTGTTTGTTAAAAAACATCAGTGGCTTCCCATTATTATTATGACAAAGCATCACATTCTTAACATGACCTACAACCTTCTGCATGCTCTGATCCCTGCATCATTCTCCAGTTTAGTTATAGCTCCTCAACCACAAACTCCGATTTTCATTCTAATCAAACTAAATATCTAATCACTAGGATACACTAGGATCTCTTCAACTTCTGGGACATTGAACCTTCTCTTTCTTCAGTCTGGAACATTCTTTTACCTTTAGCCACTTTGTCTTGCTTATCTCTTATTCATCCACCATAAAATAAACTCAGTGAGAGCAAGTACCTACCTTGTCTCTCTTGTTTAACTCTGCCACCTAGCACTTAGAACAATCAATGCACAGATGCTCAACAGTACTTGCTGAGTGAATAACTAAATCTTTCAAGTCTCAGCATAAACATCATTTCCTCAAGGAGGCCTTTCATGACTCCCAGGGAAAAAAAATATATCTCTTTATTATATCCTCCTACAGCATTCTGTACATTGGCTATGACCTAGGAACGACTTCTAGGCAATACATTGGAGAAATTTGTTTTTCTTTTCTCAGTGATCACAGGACTGTGCTGGCTGTTGTCAGAGATTTGAAACCTGTCTTGTATATTTTGTCCAGGTTTTCAGTTGTTTAAGTCAAGAGGGTAATTCTGTTTCTTGTAATTCTATCTCAGCTGGAAGTGGAAGTTCCAGGTCACATAATTTCTCTTGGAATTACTCTATGTTAGCATTCTCTGAGGTTTGGATTTTATTTCCGCCTGAAGTTAAACTTTTTCTCTTAGAACATCTTAAACCTAGAAAGTTATCCATTGGGCTAAGATTTTGTTTTGTTTATTTCTGTATCTCCACAGCCCACAGCATCATGTGAAGACCATAATAGACATTGAATAAATTAAAAGTTGAATGAAACCTGCCCTGAACATACCCTCCCTCATTGAATATCTGCTACTAGAACATAGGCCTGGGCAAATCACAATCCTACGAAAAATTGGTATGTTAGTTTTGGAAGTGAGAAAACTGCACATTTAATTTTTAGCTATATAGATTCTTTATCAGTTTATTCTTTATAATGATTATATCCTATGCATTATTTGTCACATTCCTTAGTTTTGAAATATACCTAATATTTATTTTCAGTTACGATTTGCCAAGCAGTGTACTAAACATTAACTGATGTAATCCTGCCAGTAAACTTATGAGATGGGGCCTATTTTTGTTCCCACTTTATTGATAAGAAAATGAGGCACAGAAAGATTAAACAAAATGTCAAGATAGCAGCTGGGAAGCAATGGAGCTAGGATTTGAACACAGAGAGTTTGAGTGTGCACTTTTTCTAAACTACCTAAACTGCTTTCTAGTACTTCTTGCTTCCAAGTAAGGTTATAGATACAATAAAAAAAATCTAGAAAACATATTATTAAAATAGAAATTTAAAATAAAAGTCATAGTAATAGGAAGCATATATTCCCTTAAGAACCCAAGCTAATATGTGCTGCTGGAAAAGGACATTAACTTCAGTTTCAAGCTTTCCATCACTCAGGAGTAAAAAGGAAATTCAGTCAGTCAAATAAATTTTGTTTTGTAACAAAATAAAGGATGCTCATTCATTTTCTAAAAAGAATTGTACAGCAGGTTCTTATGTAAGAGATATTTCACAACAAACATTGTTTTTGAACATGGATTTTTTTTTTTTTTACAAAATATTCAATAGCATGCCCTATTAAAAGGTCATGTCTAATACTATTAATAAACTTCAGAGCTGTAACAAAAAAGCTCAATGAAGACATATATACAGGATATTAAGTAATGAGATTCAGGTAAATAGTCATCTATTGGTTTTATCTTGTCTGAGAATAGAACTTGGAATTCATAGAAAAGTAGAGAAAGGTAATATGTCTTCAATTTCTTCAACTATTAATAGTCTCAGCTAAGATTGTAGCAACAATTCCACAAGTAACATTTTGGGACAGAGCTCTCTAGTGAGTCGGCCATGAAGATATTCTGTTGATGCTGCTGCTTGCAAGAAAATCTATATGCTTTGAATATTAATGTGCAGTTGGCAAAGTTGCCATTTATTATGACTAAAAAAATCCACCCTCAGTCTGCACAGAGTTAGGCTATGGGATGGCTAAAAATAGGCTCAATATTTTCTTTAAAAAATAAAATAGAAAAGGTGGGTTTTAGCCAAGAAAATTCTCTTGGTCTGTATACCAGTTAAATGCATTAATTCATCATTCAACAAATATTTATGGAGTGCATGCCATGTGCCAAGTTATGTGCTAAGTTCACTGGTCACTAAGGAATTTTAGAGTATTTCCATGGAACATTTGATTTGGAAGGCACAGCCTCTTGGTGGCCCTATCAGAACTGGTTAACTCATTTATAACTTAACAGCCTAGCATAACACTTTCCAAAGTTTATTCACCACCATAACAATTTTAGCTGTAGTCTTCTACTAGCTATTCTATAATATTTTTCTCTACACTGACTACTTGTTTTTACTTCTCAAATTTTGTTTTAACATAAAGTTAACTCCTTGCTATAATGGAAAACCATTATCACCTCCTAAAAGTAAGTACAATAGTTGACATTTATTGAATATTTCCTAGTGCTTCATACTATATTGTTTTTCATGAATTAGGCCTTTGATCTTCACATGAACTCCATTAAGTAGGTACCATTATTAGACCCATATACAAATGACAGCAGAGAGACACAGAAGCAACCTACCCAAGAAATCAGTCAATAGTTAGCAAACCTGTATTTTTTTAATTCAAGCTGAGTAACTTTAAAGCCTGTAATGCCTAACTACTGTAGTATATTACTCTGTAAACGTAGATACAAATGACAAACAAAACAATACTATTTAAATATAATTATGTATTGTTGTCTGCTTTTGGAAGTTTTTGAGAGATAATCACCTAGTGCCAAACCAAGAGTTTGATGCAAATAGAATTCACAGAGGATTGAAACTAGAATAACTTCCTGAAGTTTTCTTTTTTTGTTATGTCTCTGCCAGGTTTTGGCATCAGGATGATGTTGGCTTCATAAAATGAGTTAGGGAGGAGTCCCGCCTTTTCAATTGTTTGGAAGAGTTTCAGAAAGAAGGGTACCAGCTCTTCTTTTTACCTCTGGTAGAATTCAACTGTGAATCCATTTGGTCCTGGTTTTTTGTTTTTTTGTTTTTTTTTTTTTGTTTGTTTGTTTGTTTGTTTTGGTTGGTAGGCTATTAATTACTGCCTCAATTTCAGAACTTGTTATTGGTCTATTCAGGGATTCGACTTCTTCCTAGTTTAGTCTTGGGAGGATGTATGTGTCCAGGAATTTATGAATTTCTTCTAGATTTTCTAGTTTATTTGCGTAGGGGTATTTATAGTATTCTCTGATGGTAGTTTGTATTTCTGTGGGATCAGTGGTGATATCTCCTTTATCATTTTTTTATCATGACTATTTGATTCTTCTCTCTTTTCTTCTTTATTAGTCTAGCTAGTGGTGTATATATTTTGTTAATTTTTCAAAAAGGTTCAGGATTCATTGATTTTTTTTGGAGGGTTTTTGTATCTCTGTCTCCTTCAGTTCTGCTCTGATCTTAGTTATTTCTTGTCTTCTGCTAGCTTTTGGATGACTTTGCTCTTGCTTCTCTAGTTCTTTTATTGTGATGTTAGGGTGTCAATTGGAGATCTTTCTAACTTTCTGATGTGGGCCAATATCCCTGATGAACATCAGTGGAAAAATCCTCAATAAAATACTGGTAAACCAAATCCAGCAGCACATCAAAAAACTTATCCACCATGATCAATTCAGCTTTATCCCTGGGATGCAAGGCTAGTTCAACATATGCAAATCAGTAAACGTAATCCATCACATAAACAGAACCAAAGACAAAAACCACATGATTATCTCAATAGATCCAGTAAAGGCCTATGATAAAATTCAACATCCCTTCATGTTAAAAACTCTCAATAAACTGATATTGATGGAACATACCTCAAAATAATAATAACTATTTATGACGAACCCACAGCCAATATCACACTGAAAGGAAAAAAGTTGGAAGCATTGCCTTTGAAAACTGGCACAAGACAAGGATGCCCTCTCTCACCACTCCTATTCAACATAGTATTGGAAGTTCTGGCCAGGGCAATCAGGCAAAAGAAAGAAATAAAGCATATTCAGATAGGGAGAGAGGAAGTCAAATTGTCTCTGTTTGCAGACAACATGATTCTATATTTAGAAAACCCCATCATCTCAGTCCAAAGACTCCTTAAGCTGATAAGCAACTTCAGCAAAATTTCAGGATACAAAATCAATGTGCAAAAACCACAAGCATTTCTTTACACCCTAGACAAGCAGAGAGCCAAATCATGAATGAACTCCCATTCACAACTAACTCAAGATGGATGAAAGACTTAAATGTAAAACCCAAAACCATAAAAACCCTGTAAGAAAACCGAGGCAGTACCATTCAGGACATAGGCATGGACAAAGACTTCATGATGAAAACACCAAAAGCAATTGCAACAAAAGCCAAAATTGACAAATGGGATCTAATTAAACTAAAGAACTTCTACACAGAAAACAAAACAAAAAAAACCCACTATCATCAGAGTGAACAGGCAACCTACAGAATGGGAGAAAATTTTTGCAATCTACCCATCTGACAAAGGTCTAATATGTGGAATTTACAAGGAACTTAAAAAAAAATACAAGAAAAAAGCAACCCCATCAAAAAGTGGGCAAAGGATATGAACAGACACTCCTCAAAAGAAGATATTTAGGTGGCCAACAAACATGAAAAAGGGCTCAAAATCACTGATCATTATGCAAATCAAAACTACAATGAGATACCATCTCATGCCAGTCAGAATGGAGATTATTAAAAAGTCAAGAAACAATAGATGCTGGCAAGGCTGTGAAGAAATAGGAATGCTTTTACACTGTTGGTGGGAATGTAAATTAGTTTAACCACTGTGTAAGACAGTATGGCGATTCCTCAAGGATCTAGAACGAGAAATACCATTTGACCCAGCAATCCCATTACTGGTATATACCCAAAAGAATACAAATCATTCTACTGTAAACACACATGCATGTTTATTGCAACACTATTTACAATAGCAAAGACATGGAACCAACCCAAATGCTCATCAATGACAGACTGGATAAAGAAAATGTGGTACACATATACCACTGAATACTGTGCAGCCATAAAAAGGAATAAGATCATGTCCTTTGCAGAGACATGGATGAAGCTGGAAGCTATCATCCTCAGCAAACTAACACAGGAACAGAAAACCAAACAACACATATTCTCACTCATAGGTGGGAGTTGAACAATAAGAACACATGGACACAGGGAGATAAAAAACACACACCGGGGCCTGTTGTGGGGTGGAGGGTGAGGGAAGGGATCTTAGAGGACCGGTCAGTAGGTACAGCAAACCCTATAGCGCGTGTATACCTATGTAACAAACCTGCATGTTCTGCACATGTATCCAGGAATTTAAAGTAAAATTAAAATAAATAAATAAATAAAAATTTAAAAAAGAAACTAGAATAACTTCCTCTATGTGATTCAAGTGTTATTTAATACCATATTCATGAATCATGTGAAATCAATTCATATACCGCATAAAATTGTATGTCCTATGCTTTGGAAAACAAAACTCAGGCATTAAGTAAAGTTAAATAGGGGCTCCTGTAACCATGATGACCAAGTGTGGTCAAGTTTAGCCTTCTCTTATTCACCTTCTAAACAGAACAAGCAGATGCTACTTAGTGTCCCTTCAACAGAAACCACATTCTGAAATTTGCTGAGTAAAAAGATAGGAAGTAAAGAAATCTTTGGGTCTTCAATTATTCATAAGTTTATTCATACAAGTTTACTGAGAAGTTACCACTTACCAGAAACTGTTCTAGTTA
Source organism: Rhinopithecus roxellana (assembly GCF_007565055.1). Classification (NCBI taxonomy): domain Eukaryota; kingdom Metazoa; phylum Chordata; class Mammalia; order Primates; family Cercopithecidae; genus Rhinopithecus; species Rhinopithecus roxellana. The sequence goes on from NC_044559.1 coordinate 74,512,425, forward strand.
CTGAGTGTTAATGATGAACATGACAGCTTTGTCCTCTGATTTGATAAGAAATAATATCTAGAACTTGCTGTAGTTTTCTTAGCATTTTCCAGATATTTTCTTAGATATTCTAGTCAGCTATGGCAAAACACAGGTAAATTGAAATTATCATTGCTCAAAATATTGTCTATGTACCACTGGTTGCTCTGAGTGACGGGGCAAATTTAATTTCCTATGGATTAAAAAATATAACTAGCACATCAGACCTGAGATTTTACAGATGTGTTTACCTAAGGTAAAGTAAATATAAGTATTTACATTAAAAAATGAGGTGCTTTTTTTTAACACTTTAAGTTACTCCAAAGAAAAAATTAAGTTGACAATAGAACAGATCCTAAGTGGATATGGCAAATATAAAGATAATCAAAAATTGACTAAATTTCTAAAGTTTGAGAACCTCTGCCTCAGGCTAATGCTGGGTTTTATATATCTCATGCTGAACACCAGAATTTGACCTAATAATCTCTCCAGCACAGGAAGGAAGGGAGATATTCATTCTCTCAACAGGGCTGGAGACAGAGTAGAGCAGGATGTCCTTGTATTCCATTCCTTTTAGAGGAATTCGATTATATTCCTTTTCTTTTTCTTTTTTTCTTTGTTAACAATAATCAAAATAATTTACTTTATTTCTTCCAGTGATTTAAAGTTTAAATAACCTTTTTATATTTCTTTTTTTTGTTGTTGTTATTATGCTTTAAGTTCTAGGGTACATGTGCATAACATGCAGGTTTGTTACATATGTATACTTGTGCCATGTTGGTGTGCTGCACCCATCAACTCGTCAGCACCCATCAACTCGTCATTTACATCAGGTGTAACTCCCAATGGCATCCCTCCCCCTCCCCCTCCCCCCTCCCCCTCCCCCCTCCCCCTCCCCCCTCCCCATAATAGGCCCCAGTGTGTGATGTTCCCCTTCCCAAGTCCAAGTGATCTCATTGTTCAGTTCCCACCTATGAGTGAGAACATGCGGTGTTTGGTTTTCTGTTCTTGTGATAGTTTGCTGAGAATGATGGTTTCCAGCTGCATCCATGTCCCTACAAAGGACACAAACTCATCCTTTTTTATGGCTGCATAGTATGGCGATTCCTCAAGGATCTAGAACTAGAAGTACCATATGACCCAGCCATCCCATTACTGGGTATATACCCAAAGGATTATAAATCATGCTGCTATAAAGACATATGCACACGTATGTTCATTGCGGCACTATTCACAATAGCAAAGACTTAGAATCAATCCAAATGTCCATCAGTGACAGACTGGATTAAGAAAATGTGGCACATATACACCATGGAATACTATACTATATTCCATTTCATAGTGAGGGGGAAAAAACCTCTGCAGAAAACGGTCCTTCCTTTTCATCGAGGCTGCATATCTCTTTCTTGATTAGTATTTAGTCCTAGTCCATATAGGAAGGGACCTCACAAAAATGCCTAAACAGTGGATACAGTGGTATATAGGAGAAAAAAAAGGATTTATCCTAGATTTTCAAAGTTTCTCTTCTGGATAGAGGTGGGATATAAACAAGGGCAGAGAAGTAGATTGGTAGATTTTCATTTTTGGAACAAAATCAATTTATTTTTTGCATTTAGTATTTTGTATTTTCAGTGCTTTCCTATCCAGCTTTTAAGTTTGAACTTCTATTGCTGAGGCTGTTTTCACAGTAGATACTGTCTCCAATTTGATTAATAAGTCTCAGTGGCCTTTTGTTCAGAGTTGTCACCTCTACCAAAGATAGGCAACATTTTTACCTGCTTTCCTCTAGTAGTCAGTTTTCCAGAATCCCTTCCTTAGACTGTTTTTCTGCTTGGAATGACCTGCCCTACTAAATCTGTCTGTCCAAATCCTTCCTTCAATGCTCTAATTAAATGCTGCATCATGGCATTTTCAGCATGAATTTAGTAAATATTCATTTAATCAAGGAATAAATAATTTTAAATGAAATATAATTCTGTAACATAATTGCTTGATTTTGTATGTTTGCCATTAAATGTCATTAAATTATAAATAACGTTAAATGCTATTAAATTATTCCCAACATGCCTAATAATCCAAGAAATTTTAGCTAAAAGTATGCGATGTTTTTAAAGCCAATATCCAGTAATACCAACACTTCTGTGGATATACCAAAGAAAGCATCTGGTTCTGTCTTGCTCCCTGTGAGAGGGTAAGGACCCATTTGGGTGCAGCTCCTAGCTGTACTTTTCTTATCAATTATAATGGATGTAGTCAAGAGGATCTATCCTTAAGTATGGGTGTATGGATTAGAGCCCCAAAATATAAACAGGGCACATAATCAAAATCCATTTATTGAGCATCTATATCAGGTGTTTTTCATACACTATTTGCATTACCATAAAGGAATACCTGAGACTGGGTAATTTATAAAGGAAAGAGTTTTATTGGCTCTTGGTTCTGCAGGCTGTACAAGAAGCATAGTGCCAGCATCTGCTTCTGGTGAGGGCTTCAGGAAGCTTACAATCATGGCAGAAGGCAGAGGGAGCCAGCATGTCACATGGTGAGAGAGGGCAAGAGAGAGAGGAGGAAGTTCCAGCCTCTTTTTTAAAAATTATTTTTTTAAATGTTTTTTAAAAAAAGATCTCACTGTGAACTCAGAGTAAGCACTCACTCATTACTGCAAGGATGGCATCAAGCCATTCATGAGGGATCTGCCTCCATGATTCAACCACCTTTCCCACCAGGTCCTAGCTCCAACATTAGGGATTGTGATTTGGAGGGGACACATGTCCAAACTCAGTATCAGTATCTCATGACAACAATTTTTCAAAGTAGGTAGAATTATTCTCATCATATGGATATGGAAGTGAGATCACTTTCCTAAGGTCACTTAACTGTAATTGTCAGAGCCAAGGTATAAATCTAGATCATATCAGACTATAAAGCCTGTACTTGTCCCATTACTTTACCCTGCTTCTGAAAGGGTTTCCCAAAGACACAGACTTGGCTGCTGCTTAATGGGTAGTTTGAGCGCCAGCTCAGATCTCTGTAGCCATATACCTTTCTGACTCTAAGGACATCTCAGCTGCTTTGGTTGCCAATTAAATTATACATTCAACTTTGGGTTCTGATTATTGAAAGGCAATGTAATAAAAGAGGAAAACACTGGATTCCTGAGTTCAATTTTGTTAGAGCTCACAATTAACCATATATTCATTGGATAGTTTGTTATTTTCTGACATCTTTCTACATTATACATGACCTATTATTAGGTATATACTTTAGACCTACCTCCCCTAATAAAATGACAGTTGCAAGCACTATATTTTTCTAAATCTGAAAAGTTAAAACTTACACTACAGCATTAAAAAACAAACAAGAGTATGTAATGAAATACTCCTGATAAACATTTATCTTCTCTCTTTTTTTTCTTGAAGCTCCAACTCAAGCTGTCTCAGGTTGTTGCATTTATATGCTATTGATTTCCTATTGTAATAATTGAATAATAGACTTTGACAGTATCCCTCTCAATACACTTGAGAAGGAAACTATGGCTGAGAGGAAAAGAGAAATTACTTGCCCATGATCACACAATTTGTTTAGTGTCCAAGCCAGGATCAAAATTCTTATTTTTTTAGGAAATGGTGTATTTATTCCAAATTTGCTACCATTGGTTCTTCTTGGGCACTACTTTCTGAGTCTGTGACATATTTGTAAATACTCTCACTGGTGGTAAGTCAGAAGGCAATCTGGAGCCAAATTAGGGAATAAAGTTTGTGACTGAACTGTACAATCACATTTGGAGTAAAAACCAATTCTTAATTACAATATAATGAAATAGACTTTGTTCATATGAGGCCATAACATAAAGGTCTGGAAGCTAATTCCCAAAAACCAAAGGACAAAAATGTTTAGAGTGATAACAACATTGTTGTAGTAAGTATCTGACTTCCTAAGAACTACTTTAAAGGGATTAAAACTCATTTGGACATTAGGGCTCTGATATCCTTGTTTTAAAAAGATGTCTTAATAATGAAAAGAGTTTCAAGTCACCAGAAAAAATATTATAAATTTTATTTAACTAAAAACAGCTTCAAAATATATAAAGAAAATCATGACAAACTACAAGGAGAAACAAGCAAACACACAATCATAGTGGTATACTTTAAGATACTTTCTTAAAAACTGACCAAACTGACAAAAAAATCACTAAGGATATAGAAAGTTGGAAGCAAGCTAAGTGTTCAACAGATGAATGAATAAAGAAACTGTGGGCTGGGTGCAGTGGCTCATGCCTGTAATCCCAGCACTTTGGGAGGCCAAGGCAGGTCAACCACCTGAGGTCAGGAGTTCAAGACCAGCCTGGCCAACATGGTGAAATCTGTCTATACTAAAAACGGAAAATATACTATACTCAAAATGGAAAACACGTTGTTTTTGAAATAAATAGATTACTCGAAAACACACACGCATGCACGTATACACACACTCACATGCACACATATACACCACACACACACAGACATGCACACATGCAATTGGGCACCATAAAAAGCAAGTCTAAATACATTCTAGAGGACTGAAATAATTTAGAATGCAGTTTCTGACCACAAAATAATTTTAAAAGATTTTAACTAGAAAAATCCACATTTGGAAATTCAAAAACTCCTCTAGTAAACATTAGTCAAAGAGAGAAGTATTAATCATGAAAATTAGGACATTTTTGAACTTTGTAATAAAAATACAACAATCAAAATTTCTATGATACTACTAAGGTAGTACTTTGGAGAGAGATTTATCATGCTAAATGTATATATTAGAAAATCAAGAAGACTAGAAGTTAATGTGCTGAGCATTCATATTACTTTTTTTAGAATTTTTCACTTTTGTAGATACATAGTAGGTGTACATATTTATGGGGTACATGAGATATTTTGGTGCAGGCATGCAATCCGTAATAATCACATCATGGAAAATTGGGTATCCATCCCTTCAAGCATTTACCCTTTGTGTTACAAACATTCCGATTATACTCTTTTAGTTATTTTTAAATGTACAATTTAATTACTATTGACTATGTCTAGCTTATTTCATTTAACATAATAACCTCCAGTTTCTTCCATGTTGTTGCAAATAACAATCTCATTCTTTTTATAGCTGAATAGTACTCCACTGTGTATAAGTACCACAATTTCTTTTTTTTTTTTCTTGGAGATGGAGTCTCTGTCACACAGGCTGGAGTGCAGTGGTGTGATCTTGGCTCACTGCAACCTCCACCTCCTGGGTTCAAGTGATTCACCTGCCTCAGCCTCCAGAGTAGCTGGGATTACAGGCATCCGCCACTACCCCTGGCTAATTTTTTGTGTTTTTAGTATAGACAGATTTCACCATGTTGGCCAGGCTGGTCTTGAACTCCTGACCTCAGGTGGTTGACCTGCCTTGGCCTCCCAAAGTGCTGGGATTACAGGCATGAGCCACTGCACCCAGCCCACAGTTTCTTTATTCATTCATCTGTTGAACACTTAGCTTGCTTCCAAATCTTGGCTGTTGTGAATAGTGCTGCAACAAACATGGGAGTGCAGATAACTCTTTGATATACTGATTTCCTTTCTTTGGGGGTATATATCCAGCAGTGGGATTGCTAGATCATATGGTAGCCTATTTTTAGTTTTTTGAGGAAACTCCAAACTGTTCTCCGTAGTGGTCGTACTAACTTAGGTTTCCACCAATAGTGTACAAGTGTTCCCTTTTCTCTACATGCTCGTCAGCATTTGTTATTGCCTGACTTTTGGATAAAAGCCATTTTGACTGGAATGAATTGATATCTCATTGTGGTTTTGATTCCCATTTCTCTGATGATCAGTGTTGTTGCACACTTTTTCATATGCCTTTTGCCATTTGTATGTCTTCTTTTCAGAAATGTCTTTTCAAATCTTTTGCCCATTTTTAATTGGATTATTAGATTTTTTTCCCTATAGAGTTGTTTGAGTTCCTTATATATTCTGGTATAATCCCTTGTCAGATGAATAGTTTGCAAATATTTTCTCCCCAAAATTTCTTTATTCCCTGTTAGTCTGAATGAAGTGTTTTGGTCTCCCCAGACTGTTATCTCTATCTCCTCAAATTAAGGAACTTACTAAGCTCCTTTCACTTCATCTTCCCTGTGTCATGACCTATAAACTCCGTTAATGCAGAAAGCACAAAAATTACAGTGCTCCCCTTATTTGGTTGTCATTTCTCTGAGTTCACTGTCCTTTGTTGTCTGGTTGTTCAAACCATTGTAAGTCAGGGACTGTCTGTAGTTACCCTTTCCAGTACTCTATATTATTTTGTGTAGATACAGATTTCTATTTGTTATTTTCATTCTGCCTTAAGGACAATCTTTAACATTTCTTATGGGTCAGTTTTTCTGGCAATGAATTATTTGTCCTTTTGTCATTTTGAAAATGTTTTTATTTCACCTTCATTTTTTGAAAGTTATTTTTACTGGCTATAGCATTCTAGGTGGACAGTTTTTGTTGTTGTTGTTGTTTGTTTGTTTTATTCTTTAAGTACTTTAAAGATGTTGCTCCTGTTGTCTCACTTGCATTGTTTCCAATGAGGAATCTGAAGTCTTACTTATCTTTGCTCCTCTGTAGGTATTTTTCTCTGTATTTTTCTTCTCTGACTACATTTAATGTTTTCTGTTTATCACTGGTTTTGAGCAATTTGGTTCCTTGGTATAGTTTTCTTTATATTTCTTATGCTTAGGATTCTTTGAGCTCTTTGAATTTGTGTTTTATGGTTTTCATGAAATTTGGAAAGTTGTCTGCCGTAATTTCTTCAAATATATTTTGCTGACCTTTCTTCTCGCTATTCTAAGACTCCAATTATATCTATATTAGGCCACTTGAAATTGTCCCAGAGCTGACTAATGCTCTTTTCATTTTTTTGGATTCTTCTTTCTCAGTGGATTTCATCTTGGATTGTTTATAATATTACCCCTTCAAGTTCACTAATATTTTGTCCTGCATTGTCTAATCCACTGTTAAACCTTTGTGTATTTTTCATCTCACACATTGTAGATTTTATCTCTAGAAAGTCAGTTTGGATATTTTAAAATATTTTTCTTGTCTCTCTTAGAACATATAGAATTTAAATACAGTATGTCATGCCTTGATAATTCTGACATATCTGTCAGTTCTGAGTTGTTTTGAATTGATTATTTTTCATATCATGAGTCATGTTTTCGTGACTCTTTGCATACTAAATAATCCTGGATTGAATGAGAGATATTGTACATTTTGCCTTGTTAAAAAGTGTATATTTTTGTATTGTTCTGAGCTATGTTTATGGAGAATTAAGTTATTTGGAAACAGTTTGATCCTTTCCTGTCTTGCTTATACAATTTGTTAGGAAGGGCTGGAGCAATGTTCAGTTTAGAGCTAATATTCTCCATAACTGAGGCAAGACCTCTCTAAGTACTCCATCTAATACCCTATGAATTATGATTTTTTTCAGGCTCACTGGCAGGAATAAGTACTATTCTCAGTCTTGTAGAACACACTATTCCTTCTAACTTTCAGATGATTCCCTACCTCTGGTAGTTTCTTCATACTCATGTGCTTATTTGTATTCTGCTGAATGTTTGAGAACTTTCTGTAGATCTAGAGTTACGTCTCCATGCATCTCTTTATTTGCTGTTAGTCTGAATGAAGTGCCTTGGTCTCCCCAGAATCTTACCTCAAATCAAGGAGCTTACTAAGCATCTTTTCATCTTTTCTGTGTCATAACTTGTAACTCTCTTAATGCAGAAAACTGAAAAAATTACAGTGCTCAGTTGTTTGGTTGTCATCTCTCAAGAGTTCACTGTCCTTTGTTGTCTGATGTTCAGTGTTTTGGAAACCATTGTTTCATATATTGAATCTGGTCATTGTTACTTTATCTTGGCCAGAAGCAGAATTGTCTCATATCTTTTTTCTTTAAACTACATTTAGTGACTTACCAATTTGGAAGTATCTTAGGAATCAGTTAACATACCTTCTAACTTAAAAATCTGTAATTTTATTTTTTTCTATGGCACCTAGATTAAATTCCTCTGGTTGGGAAGAAAGGTTATCAACCATAATTTAATTTAAGTCTTAGTTCCTCTCCTAACCAGGAGTATGACTGTTGAGCTTCAGTTGAGATTATCTCTTAAGAATCTTTTTAGTGCCAACATTTGATGCATCTGTCTCTTGTGACAACATTGATAAAAACACTGAACAAAAAACATAACTTGACATAATTACATATCATTGCTGTCTGCTAAAATTACCCAAGAGTAAAAATTGCTTTCACATAACCTCTAAGTTATTGAAGAAGCAAATGGTCTGCAAGCCATATTTCTTTAAATTACTTGGACTTTAGAAAATGAAAATGTTGAAACATTTAAAAATGTTATATAATATATGTTTGATCAATAATACTGAAAAATTATTCTATACCAAGCCAGCAAAGACTTTCCAGGCTTAATCAGACAATGAATGTCAAAGAAAAAAAATCCGGTCATACATGTAGCAACTTTTAATGCATAATGCATGGCTTTGACACTGTCATTCTTTAAGGGCAACTTGTGTTTGTGAGTGTCCTATTAGCTGCTCTAGGAAATGTACCACGTATAGTGTTTCCATTCAGTCCTTGCGTGGACTTAGTGAGTGTAATGAACTGGATAACTTTATTTAGCCTCTCTCAGCCTCAGTGTCATCTAATGAAATGGGAATAATACTCAGTTTAAGGATTATATAAGATAATGAATATAAAATTCCTTAGCCCATGCATTCTGAATAGAAGCAATATAGCCTTCAAGTTGGTGAAAAATTGGTACTTGGTGGCGTGTGTGTGAGAAAACTTAGATATTACAATGGTTTGTTCTCCTCCAAAGGTTACAGTATGAACAGTATAAAATAGATATACAGTATATGGGTAGTATTAAAATTTCAAGGAGGACAATTAAGAAAAATAAATATCTCTAAGGGATCCTTGGGGAGATGATAATTTAAAAACGTTGAGAAGCACTGCCTTAGTCTAATGTTTAGCCATTGCTTATTATTAGCTTATTAGTTGATTAGTCATCTTAAGTTTTCTAGTTCTGGGTTGGTCACTTAGAACCCAGAATGCATTTTCTATGTAAGATTAGTGATGTGAATTAATGATTCCCAATATGTGGACTGGATGTTTCTGGGAATCTCAGAATCAGAAGAGATTTTTAAAATTCATTTACACACAAATCATCAGCTATAGGCTGAGTAAATTTTGTTTTGCATAGTACATGTATATATATATTCACATACATATATAGTACATATTTTATAATATGTACAACTTCTTGAGTATATTTATGATGCTGGTGAATAATAATGAAATTCACTTAAAAGTTTTTGGGTTCACAGCAGCTGTCTTCATTTTGTAGTTTCTCAATTAATAGATTCTAAAAAATCCAACTACCATCATTTGAGAGCTTAAATATAAGATATTTTTCTATTAGCAAAGGCTCATTATACTTCATAAAAGGTTTATAAACACACTTACAAATGACAGGGGTTTTATGCCAGTCATTGAAGGAATATTTAACCCATAGGGTAGCTAATCTGTCTTACCAATTGCAGGTAGGCTTGAGCATCCCGGAGATGATCCCCTTCTAAACTTGAAACAGGAGGCTACAGAAGTAGAGGCTGCCTGTAGGTTTCTTCTACTGATTAACCCTCAGTGGCATTGGGCAGGGTGGGTAGGAGGAGCCAAGAAATCACAGTGTGTGTGCATGTGGGTAGTTCACAGGGCAAGTTTTCTATCTATCTTTTTATCTATCTATCAAGCTATCTATAACTGCTTCCCAATTCCACTCTCTTTCACACACATAGACACAGACACAGACACACAGATACACACACACACACTTTTTTTTTGCTCGGTCTACTCCTGTTTCCTAGCCACAGGAATTACTGACAAGATCTCTCAGAAATAATGTCAATTATTTGGCTCATTGGAATTCCCTAGATTGTATTAACTGCTTTGTAATTTTCTTTTCCAATTTTTTCCAAGGCTTGGGTCTCATTGCCTATGATTTTTTCTGGGAACCAAGGATCAACAAAAATTCACCCCTTTTCTTCTCTTTTCAACTAGTGACATGTTTCATTCCTGGGGAAACCAAGGATTTTCCTTTCCCCTTAAAACAACATTGTCGGCCTTGCACAGTGGCTCATGTCTATAATGCCAGCACTTTGAGAGGCCAAGCTGAGAGGATTGCATGAGGCAAGGAGTTTGAGACAAGCCTGGGTAAAATAACAAGACCTCGTCTCTACTAAAATGTTTTTAAAAATTAGCCTGGCACAGTGGTACCTGCCCACAGTCCCAGCTACTTGGGAGGCTGAAGCAGGAGGATTGCTTGAGCCCAGAAGTTCAAGGTTATGGTGAGCTATGATCACACCATGTCCCCCAGCCTGGGTGATGGAACAAGACCCTATCTTTACAAAAAGAAACAGCAACAGCAGCATTGTTTTCACCTCTGGTCCCAAGAGTCCTAATCACCCCTCCTTAATAGTTATTTCTTGCCTACTCTACTCTTTTGGGACTTCATGTACAATTCCGATGTTTTATCCCAAAAACTTCTGTAGGGATTCTTCTCTGCTAAGCCTAGTATATCCTTCCATGATCACTCTCCCATAAGCATAAAAGAAAAGAACTGTAGATTCTAAATTAGTAATCTAATAGTAGCCTTAAAAGGGTGACTATTTTGAGTTCATCATCCGCATTTCAGTATGAGATTAACAACACCATGAGATAGGACAAGTATTATAAGTGCCACTGTACATATCAGAGAGATTAAATATCAAGTTTAAATCTAATAAGTGGAAGTGTCAGGACTTCAAATAAAATTTTCTGAATCCAAAACTAGGGATTTTTCTGTTTCTAAGGACTGACATTTGGAATATATGAGACCCCCGAGTTCTTACCAATTTGAAGATCATGGATAAAGCTCTTTAATTCTCTCTTTATTTTCTCTCTCTGGAAAAGCTGCCTTTTTTTTCTTGGGCTGTCATGATGTGTGCCTGATTCCAGTGCCCTTGAGGCTCAAGATTGCATTAGAGCCAGAGATGGGCTCAACCTATCTCCACACAATGATATATCTATCTGAGCTTTGGTTTCAACGCAGCCAGTACCACTGTTATGGATTAAAACAGAATGATTTCTTGTTGTGTCTGTTAATCAATATTTAACTAAGAGCACATACTTTTCTTCAGTCCAAGCATGGATATTTCACCTTGATATTATACTGGACAACTCACTATTCCTGCAAATGCTGGAATACCTATATTTCAAAGATCCACTCCCACCAGGTGATTTTTAAATCATGAGACATCTTGGAGTAATAACTAACAATTGCCACATTCTTTACCATTGGTGATACAAGCCTGGTACAATGTTGAGATGTGGCCCTCAGAGTCCTTTTTCCTGCATCCCTTTTTGATAGCACCCAGCATCATTATCTTTTGATTGTCTGGTGACCCTCTGGTATGTCTGCCCTCTCATATCTGTACTCTCCTGCTTCCCTGTAGATCCTTTCTTGACCTCATGTCTATCAAAATTTACTTCACATTATGTAAAAAGGCAAATATTGAATGCTGCCAAGGCCCTTTCTTGTTCTAGGGATAATTGATGATGTAGAAAATAATAAGTAATAATGAACAAAAATGTGTTACTGAATTAACATGCGTTTCAGTATAGTTTTCAAGCCAAATTATGCTGTGTTCTAGAAGTCCTGTGGTGGTGCCCTAGGGGTCCCTTGGAGGTGGAAGGATTCTAGAGCTTCATCTTTCCTTGCCTCTCTACCCTCTACTGCCTCAATTACAAGATATTTCATTTCATTGATTTTATATTATAGTTTGGACTTCCATATAGGATTTTGTTAAATAAAATATCAGCAAATAAGAAAGATTGGAATATCACTGCCTTAACCCCAAAGAGAGATGAATGTTGAGGGCTTCTGTTTCTCTGGCTAGATCTTGTATAAACAAGAGAATTTCTTCAAGATCCCTGTTTGGCTATACTTAAGGCTTTCTTCAGGTAGTTATGTAGATTTGAAAAGAATGTCTTGATTATGACTCACTTTGAATAGCAAATGAAACCAAGCTCACTGTCAAACATGTTAATATATTTACCACCTGAGGAATTATCTCCATTAGAATGTTTTGTTTAATATCAGGAACCAACTGTCTTTGCATTCATTCACTCAGTTATTTGCAGTAGATGCATTCATGAAGCACCTGCTGTGTATGATGTAATGGATTGTACGTTTCTTGCCCTGAATAAGCTTAAAATTCACATTTTGTTTATGTGTGTGCCTAAGGTTTGGAGTGCAACATGTAAATTAGAACACAGAGTAAAATGAACTGAGTACTTTTATGGACAAATAGAGGGCTCATAAAACCATAAATACAATTATTTTGAACTTGTGGGCATGGGAATCTTGGAAAAAGGCTTTATGAAAAAGTTGGCATTTTAATTAGGCCTTAAAAGTTGAAAGGGCTTTCAAAAGTTGCAAAAGGGGTTATAGCCTTGTGGTTAGTAGTTAATAGCATAATATCTGAGATTGTGTTAGATTTCTAGGGTTTATGTCCTAGCTCTAGCACTTACCAGAAGTGTGGCTTGGAGCAAGTCTGCGTTTCAGTTTCCCCATCTGTAAATGGGCATATTAATAGTAATTATCTCATTCTGCTGTGTGGATTAAATAAAGTAATACATGTAAAATGCTTAAAACATGTAGAAAATGCTCAATTTTCTTAACTCATAAATATTAACCATTTTTATGGTTTTTCTCATTGGGGAGAGGTATTCCAAACTGACTGAACAGCATGAGCAAAGGTAGAAAATATGACTTTGAAAAGTATGTTCTGATATTCAAAGCTTCCACAGCTGAAAATGCCACCAGAATTCTCAAAAGAATTCAAGGCATAGACTTTGGAATTCTATTAACACCACAGCACAACCACATTTTAAATGAAATTGACTTTTGCCAGCCAACCTGGGAATGTAATAATCTTTTATAACAAGGATCATTGTATTAGTCAGAGTTCTCCAGGGAAACAGAATAAATAGGGAACATATAGATATATAGTAGTACCCCTTTATCTGTGGGAAATATATTCCAACACCCCCAAAGGATGCCTGAAACTGTGGATGGTACCAAACCCTAAAGACACTATGTTTTTCTCTTATATTTATATACCTATTATAAAGTTTAATTTATAAATTAGGTACAGTAAGAGATTGTCAACAATTAATAAAATAGAACAATTGTAACAATATGTTATAACAACAGGTATATGAATGTGATCTCTCTCTCTCAAAATATCTTACTGGACATAGTAATTTTGGACTGTAATTGACCGAGGGTAACTGAAACCTCAGAAAGTGAAACCTCAGATAAGGGAAGACCACTGTTTATATACAGGAAATTTATTATGGGAATTGACTCATGTGATTATGGAGACTGAGAAGTCCCACAATATGCTTTATGTAAGCTGATGGTATAATTCAGTTCCAGTCTGAAGACCTGAGAACCAGGGGTGGCTATGATTAACTCCCAGTCTAATGCTGAAGGCCTGACAACCTGGGAAGGGAGAAGAGGGTTGGTCTAAGTCCTGAGGTCCAAAGGCCTGAGAACCAGGAACTCCATTGTCCAAGGGCAAGAGAAGATGGATGTCTCGCCTCAAGGAGGGAGAGAATTTCTACTTCTCCACCTTTTTGTACTATTTGGGCTCTCAAAGGATTAGATGATACCTGCCCACATAGGTGAAAGTGGACTTTCTGCATTCACTTTTCTAATTTAAATGCTAATCTCTTCCAGAAACACCCTCACAGATACACCAAGATATAATGTTTTACCAGCTATTTGAGCATCCCTTAGCCCAGACAAGTTGACACATAATATTAACCATCACAACCAGGAAACGTTTAATATAAAGGGCCAGATAGTGTATATGTATGTGTATATATACACACACATGTATGTACATGTATATGTATTGTATACATGATTTGTGAGTCATATGGTCAAAACTACCCAACTTTGCTGTGGTATGTGAAAGTAGCTGTAGGCAATACATAAACAAATAAGCATGGCAGCATTTCAATAAAACCTTATCAATGGACGCAGAAAATTGAATTTTCTCTATGAAAAACAAAATTTAAAAATATTAACTGGGCACAGTGGCATGCACCTATGGTCCTAGCTACTCAGGAGGCTGAGGTGGGAGGATTGCTTAAGCCCAGGAGTTGGAGGCTGCAGTGAGCTATGACTGTGCCACTGCACTCCAGCCCTGGCAACAAAGTGAGATCTCCACTCTAAAAACAAAAAAACAGATGATAGGCTGGAGTTAGCATGTGGACTGTAGTGCTGATTTCTGATTTGTAACATTGTTCCAAGGTGCAATGTATTCTGCATTCTAAGTAATTAACTTTGAAATAGACTTAAAATACAACCTATTGGTAAGGTAGGTAGGGGCTATGTGGCCCCTATTTCTTCTAGCAGCCCCCTCTGCTGGTTGGTCTTATCCACAACCACATTGTCGTGAACTTAGATTTCTTGGAAATGATTCCCCTTACAAATGATTTGTAATACCAACTGCCATTTATTAGTAACATTGAGTTTGGGACCCTTCCTACAATTCTACAGAGGCTTTTTCAGCAACTTTTAATCTCTAGCTTTTAGCCTCATATACAGGCCCACTGTTCCTTCTTCAAATCTGCTTTACTCTAATGTCCTGGTGAAGTATTAATGAAAATTGTGGCATTAAAACTATGGAAGTCAACCTACCAAATACACGAATGAATTTCCTATTGCCGAATTTGGTTTTCTATTAGTTTCCCTAAACATATTACAGAGCTGTAAAGTTGCCAAGGAATCAAAGCTTAATAATCATGCTTCACAGGGGTTTTGTTTTTGTTTAACAGGCTGCTAATTGCCAACATTTATTCTGTTTCAAACTATCAAGGTCAAGAGTGGCAGAATTTACAATTTCTGGGTCATCCTTTGTCTTGATAGTTGGAAAACCAAATTTCATCTTCCAAAGATTGGGATGTGAATAATTGAGACAAGTTCATTCACATAGACATTCAACAAGCATTGTTGTAGCACTGGGCAAGCTACTGAAACTTTCTGAGCCTCAGTTAGCTTGTCTATAAGATAGGAAGAATAGCTCGTTTGAAAGATTGTTAAAGATTGAATGAGATAATGTATGATACTTGATAGTTATTGATAGCCATGAATATTATTTGACAGCCATTATTATCTGCCTCTAAGACCAGTGGTTTTCCTTTATAAAATTATATTTTTCTCAAATAAAATACAGTCCTCACATTTTTTCGTACTCAAAATATTTTGTGAGATCGCATTATGTTTTATGCTTATCACTTGGACATTTTATAATCTAGAAAAGACTCTATACCCTACAAATGTAAATATTCTATTCTGTATTCCCTGTTTCAGATAATGGATAAATATGCCAAATTAAACTGTCTTCAATCAGGTCCTTAGTTCCCTCCATTATTAGTACTTCATTGTTAAAAGTCACATACATTTAACTCTCATCTTTGCTTCTGATTATTAGTATAATTATTTTTCTATTATGAGACACAACTCCATTGAGATCCATGACAGTTTTTTAAAATGTCATTTTATGCCTTGATTTTTGGTGTGTATGTGTTTACTATTCTGTATTTTAAAACCTCATTTTTATGTTGTAAATATCGCACTCATATTAATCTACACTGGGGAATGATTTAAATTTGTGGTGTTTAATGTTCTCAACCAATAAAGAAATATTTCTCGCTCTAGAAGATCATACTGTTTCTATTCCAACTCACAGTTGGAGGACTGGATTGCCTTCACATTATAGTGAGCCATCGTCTAGCTTATACAGACACATAAAAGTGTTTTATTTCTTTTATTATGTATAGGTCTCGCTGCAAAGTACAGATAAGAACTCCTGTCTATCTGTGCAAGTAAGGTACCCACAGAGGACTGTAGAGTAAAGTTAATGATCCTAGAATAAATAGGAAGGGCTAATCTTCTTAAGGTAGACGGAAGATCCAAGAGTAAAATGACGAATTAGCCCAAAGAACCCAAAATGGATTTGACTTTACAGATTTAGTCTGCTATCTCCTTAGAGATGATGCCTCTGAGTGACCCTACTAATTCTAACATTTTGTGATTAAGACTTGATGGACATGGACCTGGAGAGAAGAATCAGCTGAGGAGAAGTTAAATGTGAGGAAGTGATAAAGGAGAAAGAAGATATTATCCATATTGTGGAAAAACTAGATTGCCCATCGGGTCACTAAGTGTTGGCCAGATTGCAGCTAATTATTGGCTGTCTTGAACAACAGGGATTCTTATGTGGGAGTAATATAAAAATAGTTTCTAACACAATGTTCTGATTTTTTACTTAAAATAATGAATGACTACATGTGGGGTGACTAGGAAACAGTTGAAAAAATCGTTATTTCTCCTTCATATTTTTAAAAATAATCTTTGTAGTGATAAAACATATGTAACATTTACCATTTAAAACATTTTACAGGCCAGTGGCATTAAGTACATTCAGATTGTTGTACAGCCATCACAACCATCCATCTTATTCATATTTAGAAAGATGTTTTTGTTGCTTTATGAAATTCCAGGTTAACAATTCTTTCTTCCAGCACTTATCTTCTGGTGTGCAGGGTACCTAATAAGTCTACTGTAATTCTTACCTTTGTTTCTTGCTGTGTAATGCATTGTTTTCCTCTAGCTGCCTTTAAGCATTTTTATTTCTTTGGTTTTCAGGACATAAGTTTGAATATATGTCTATGTATTTTTGTTTGCTTGTTTGTTTTAATCTTGTTTAATGTTCTATGAACTTTCTGAATCTGCTTATTTATTCACCTACTTTTTGCCTCAGGAACTCTTTTGTTTATTATTATTATACTTTAAGTTCTAGGGTACATGTGCATAACGTGCAGGTTTGTTACATATGTATACTTGTGCCATGTTGGTGTCCTGCACCCATCAACTCGTCAGCACCCATCAATTCATCATTTATATCAGGTATAACACCCAAGGCAATCCCTCCTCCCTCCCCCCCGCCCCATGATAGGCCCCAGTGTGTGATGTTCCCCTTCCTGAGTCCAAGTGATCTCATTGTTCAGTTCCCACCTATGAGTGAGAACACGCGGTGTTTGGTTTTCTGTTCTTGTGATAGTTTGCTAAGAATGATGGTTTCCAGCTGCATCCATGTCCCTACAAAGGACGCAAACTCATCCTTTTTTATGGCTGCATAGTATTCCATGGTGTATATGTGCCACATTTTCTTAATCCAGTCTGTCACAGATGGACATTTGGGTTGATTCCAAGTCTTTGCTATTGTGAATAGTGCCGCAATAAACATACGTGTGCATGTGTCTTTACAGCAGCATGATTTATAATCCTTTGGGTATATACCCAGTAGTGGGATGGCTGGGTCATAATGGTACATCTAGTTCTAGATCCTTGAGGAATTGCCATACTGTTTTCCATAATGGTTGAACTAGTTTACAATCCCACCAACAGTGTAAAAGTGTTCCTAATTCTCCACATCCTCTCCAACACCTGTTGTTTCCTGACTTTTTAATGATTGCCATTCTAACTGGTGTGAGATGGTATCTCATTGTGGTTTTGATTTGCATTTCTCTGATGGCGAGTGATGATGAGCATTTTTTCATGTGTCTGTTGGCTGTATGAATGTCTTCTTTTGAGAAATGTCTGTTCATATCCTTTGCCCACTTTTTGATGGGGTTGTTTGTTTTTTTCTTGTATATTTGTTTGAGTTCTTTGTAGATTCTGGATACTAGCCCTTTGTCAGATGAGTAGATTGCAAAAATTTTCTCCCATTCTGTAGGTTGCCTGTTCACTCTGATGGTAGTTTTTTTTGCTGTGCAGAAGCTCTTTAGTTTAATTAGATCCCATTTGTCAATTTTGGCTTTTGCTGCCATTGCTTTTGGTGTTTTAGACATGAAGTCCTTGCCCATGCCTATGTCCTGAATGGTACTACCTAGGTTTTCTTCTAGGGTTTTTATGGTATTAGGTCTAACATTTAAGTCTCTAATCCATCTTGAATTAATTTTCATATAAGGAGCAAGGAAAGGATCCAGTTTCAGCTTTCTACTTATGGCTAGCCAATTTTCCCAGCACCATTTATTAAATAGGGAGTCCTTTCCCCATTTCTTGTTTCTCTCAGGTTTGTCAAAGATCAGATGGCTGTAGATGTGTGGTATTATTTCCGAGGACTCTGTTCTGTTCCATTGGTCTATATCTCTGTTTTGGTACCAGTACCATGCTGTTTTGGTTACTGTAGCCTTGTAGTATAGTTTGAAGTCAGGTAGCATGACACCTCCAGCTTTGTCCTTTTGATTTAGGATTGTCTTGGCAATGCGGGCTCTTTTTTGGTTCCATATGAACTTTAAAGCAGTTTTTTCCAATTCTGTGAAGAAACTCATTGGTAGCTTGATGGGGATGGCATTGAATCTATAAATTACCTTGGGCAGTATGGCCATTTTCACGATATTGATTCTTCCTATCCATGAGCATGGTATGTTCTTCCATTTGTTTGTGTCCTCTTTTATTTCACTGAGCAGTGGTTTGTAGTTCTCCTTGAAGAGGTCCTTTACATCCCTTGTAAGCTGGATTCCTAGGTATTTGATTCTCTTTGAAGCAATTGTGAATGGAAGTTCATTCATGATTTGGCTCTCTGTTTGTCTGTTACTGGTGTATAAGAATGCTAGTGATTTTTGCACATTAATTTTGTATCCTGAGACTTTGCTGAAGTTGCTTATCAGCTTAAGGAGATTTTGGGCTGAGACAATGGGGTTTTCTAAATATACAATCATGTCATCTGCAAACAGGGACAATTTGACTTCTTCTTTTCCTAAGTGAATACCCTTGATTTCTTTCTCTTGCCTGATTGCCCTAGCCAGAACTTCCAACACTATGTTGAATAGGAGTGGTGAGAGAGGGCATCCCTGTCTTGTGCCAGTTTTCAAAGGGAATTTTTCCAGTTTTTGCCCATTCAGTTTGATATTAGCTGTGGGTTTGTCATAAATAGCTCTTATTATTTTGAGGTACGTTCCATCAATACCGAATTTATTGAGCGTTTTTAGCATGAAGGGCTGTTGAATTTTGTCAAAAGCCTTTTCTGCATCTATTGAGATAATCATGTGGTTCTTGTCTTTGGTTCTGTTTATATGCTGGATTACGTTTATTGATTTCCGAATGTTGAACCAGCCTTGCATCCCAGGGATGAAGCCCACTTGATCATGGTGGATAAGCTTTTTGATGTGCTGCTGAATCCGGTTTGCCAGTATTTTATTGAGGATTTTTGCATTGATGTTCATCAGGGATGTTGGTCTAAAATTCTCTTTTTTTGTTGTGTCTCTGCCAGGCTTTGGTATCAGGATGATGTTGGCCTCATAAAATGAGTTAGGGAGGATTCCCTCTTTTTCTATTGATTGAAATAGTTTCAGAAGGAATGGTACCAGCTCCTCCTTGTACCTCTGGTAGAATTCAGCTGTGAATCCATCTGGTCCTGGACTTTTTTTGGTGGGTAGGCCATTAATTATTGCCTCAATTTCAGAGCCTGCTATTGGTCTATTCAGGGATTCAACTTCTTCCTGGTTTAGTCTTGGAAGAGTGTAAGTGTCCAGGAAATTATCCATTTCTTCTAGATTTTCTAGTTGATTTGCATAGAGGTGTTTATAGTATTCTCTGATGGTAGTTTGTATTTCTGTGGGGTCGGTGGTGATATTTACTTTATCATTTTTTATTGCATCTATTTGATTCCTCTCTCTTTTCTTCTTTATTAGTCTTGCTAGCGGTCTGTCAATTTTGTTAATCTTTTCAAAAAACCAACTCCTGGATTCATTGATTTTTTGGAGGGTTTTTTGTGTCTCTATCTCCTTCAGTTCTGCTCTGATCTTAGTTATTTCTTGCCTTCTGCTAGCTTTTGAATGTGTTTGCTCTTGCCTCTCTAGTTCTTTTAATTGTGATGTTAGAGTGTCAATTTTAGATCTTTCCTACTTTCTCTTGTGGGCATTTAGTGCTATAAATTTCCCTCTACACACTGCTTTAAATGTGTCCCAGAGATTCTGGTATGTTGTATGTTTGTTCTCATTGGTTTCAAAGAACATCTTTATTTCTGCCTTCATTTTGTTATGTACCCAATAGTCATTCAGGAGCAGTTGTTCAGTTTCCATGTAGTTGAGCGGTTTTGATTGAGTTTCTTAGTACTGAGTTCTAGTTTGATTGCACTGTGGTCTGAGAGACAGTTTGTTATAATTTCTGTTCTTTTACATTTGCTGAGAAGTGCTTTACTTCCAATTATGTGGTCAATTTTGGAATAAGTGCGATGTGGTGCTGAGAAGAATGTATATTCTGTTGATTTGGGGTGGAGAGTTCTATAGATGTCTATTAGGTCTGCTTGGTGCCGAGATGAGTTCAATTCCTGGATATCCCTGTTAACTTTCTGTCTCGTTGATCCCTGTTAACTTTCTGTCTCGTTGATCTGTCTAATATTGACAGTGGAGTGTTGAAGTCTCCCATTATTATTGTATGGGAGTCTAAGTCTCTTTGTAAGTCTCTAAGGACTTGCTTTATGAATCTGGGTGCTCCTGTATTGGGTGCATATATATTTAGGATAGTTAGCTCTTCCTGTTGGATTGATCCCTTTACCATTATGTAATGGCCTTCTTTGTCTCTTTTGATCTTTGATGGTTTAAAGTCTGTTTTATCAGAGACTAGGATTGCAACCCCTGCTTTTTTTGGTTCTCCATTTGCTTGGTTGATCTTCCTCCATCCCTTTATTTTGAGCCTATGTATGTCTCTGCATGTGAGATGGGTCTCCTGAATACAGCAGACTGATGGGTCTTGACTCTTTATCCAGTTTGTCAGTCTGTGTCTTTTAATTGGAGCATTTAGTCCATTAACATTTAAGGTTAGTATTGTTATGTGTGAACTTGATCCTGCCATTATGATATTAACTGGTTATTTTGCTCGTTAGTTAATGCAGTTTCTTCCTAGCCTCGATGGTCTTTACATTTTGGCATGTTTTTGCAATGGCTGGTACCGGTTGTTCCTTTCCATGTTTAGGGCTTCCTTCAGGGTCTCTTGTAAGGCAGGCCTGGTGGTGACAAAATCTCTAAGCATTTGCTTATCTGTAAAGGATTTTATTTCTCCTTCACTTATGAAACTTAGTTTGGCTGGATATGAAATTCTGGGTTTAAAATTCTTTTCTTTAAGAATGTTGAATATTGGCCCCCACTCTCTTCTGGCTTGTAGAGTTTCTCCCGAGAGATCTGCTGTTAGTCTGATGGGCTTCCCAGGAACTCTTAACATGTCAATTATAATTGTTTTTAAATCCCTATCTGATGGTTCTCACATCTAGACTATATCTAAGACTTATTTTATTGATTGTTTTGATTCTTGTTAGGGGATTGTTTTTCTTGCTTCTTTGTTTGTCTTATAATTTTTGGTTGAAAGCCTAACAATTATGTGTAGGACAGTAGAGACTGGTGAATAGTATTTATGTCTGCAGATGGGTGTACCTCTCTTTCTGCTAGGCCTTTAGTATGTATAGGTGATGTCTGAGTCAACCTCAGGAGTCTGGGTTTTATGGTTTGGATTTTATTGGAAGCTGGGTTTGGATTTTATTGTTGCTATGGTTACCTCATTGAAATACCAGTGTCAAATTACTCTATCATTACCTTGTGCTTAGGTAAGGGCTGCATTGCCAGAGGATTTTTCTCAATGTTCCTGTAACATCCTCAGCTTCAGGGATTCCTTATGGGTCTATGCCTGAAAAGAGGGTCTTTCTTCACATTCTTGACTCCTCAGTGGTAGATTACCACTATTTGTTACTCATTGCTTGCTAGCTTAGTTGGGAAAGGCAAGGGGCAGGGGTTCAGCCTATGTTGTTCAGGTTCAGCCTATGTTGTTCGGGTTTAGCCTTAGTCTTAGATTGGCATTGTGTCCCTGGGTCTCAGAGGTGGGGCTTTCTCGTCAGTCATTTTTGTTTCATTCTGGGTGACTGGGAATCCTTAATGGTCTAAGCCCAGGACTGCTCCCTGCCTCACCCACAGAGAAGTGGGTATTTTCTGTTTCCTTTTCACAGTTGCAATGGGTTTTCAACTGTTCCCTGGGAGTCATAGGGTATATTTCCTGTCCCCTAGTAGTGTGGAGCTTTTGTAGATTAAAGAAGAGAGGAGAAAGGGATCTGAGCTGGGCTTTGTGCCTTTCCCAGAGTGGTTATTACCACCCTCCCACCCCCATTTCCAGGCCTGAGCCACCAAGGGCAGCTCTCCTTGGTCTTCTGCCTTATCTCCCTCCTCTCTATCCACAATCCCCACACACCCAATCATTTTAAAGCATGCCCAGTGAGATTTAGGAACAAGAACCTGTGAGTAAATGCAAAACTCTCTTTGTGTGTGAGACTCCCAGGTGTTCTATACACTTATACTAGTCCATACTTCACTTTTTGCAATATGTTGGACCTCTTAGTTGAGTTCTTACCGGCTTGTATGGTGCTAGGCCTCACCTGCTCCCATGCTGTGCCCCAGGTAAACAAGTGCAGGTATTTCTTCTCTTTTTGGAGGTGCCTATCTGTAGAATTCATGCTAGTTAGTTGCCCTGAGATCTTTGAACTTTCTCTAATGGGATCTAGATCTTGTAAATTATCTTGTAAATTTTCTTGTCATTAGGGTGAGAGTGAAATTCTTTATAGTTTCCCGTATCCTAAGTAAAGGTCAAAACTCCAGTGAGTTAACATTTGAACTTTTAAAGATGTTAAATGATTAATTTCTTTCCCTTTTTAAGCTTTATTGGTTATTATAGGTAAATATGATGTATAAGAATCCTCAGTGGTTTAAAATACCTTCCTATAAAACTAAATCTACAAGTACAGAGACTTGGTTTTTCTTGCCCATCAGCTAGTAGTGAGTGCCCTCTCTCTTAGTGCCCATGGGTCTTGATTTTCATGTTTCTCAATATGTTACTTACATGTTATATGTCCTTTTCTTTTCTCTCTACCAGAATTTCAACTCCTTGAGGGTAGCAGTTTTATCTATTATTCATATTTGTCCTTCCCCAAGTGCCCCTAGGTGTTTATGTGTAGCAGTAAGTAAATCCATGTTTGGTGAATGCCAATTAAAGAAATTTATCCTCAATTATAAATCACTACACTACTAGGTCTTTAGTGTGTCATTTGATTTCCTAAATGAGAAGTTGAAAAGTTATGAGTTGACCTTGACAAGCAAAGAAATGCTGACCTGTTCCAGCTAATGATGTAACAGCTAATGATACATTAAAAAGAAAAACAAAACAAAAACAAAACAGGTTTAAGTCTTCTCTGTGTGACCAGCACTTTTAGCAATTCATAATTAAATCTCTTGTAAGTGACCCTTGAGATAATTCTCTCTGCTTGATTACACAGTAAGCCATTTCTCATAAAAGAATCATCAACTCATAAAATAGTCATTATGATGCAAAGTGTGAGTGAAAGATGCAATATGAGTAAAGTAGCCTAGAGGAAATTAAGAAAAAGAGCAGAGACCATTTAAGAAATCTTCACTTTTAAACTCTCATTCTTAGATCTTCTTTTCCCAGAGTAATGGAAAAGAGGCAACTTGTTTGTTGTATTATTCCAGATCACTTTTCTTAATATTTTTTAAATTATTGAGACATACAAGTATTACTTATTTTCTTGATATTTCTGATCAGCCTACTTAGAAAAAGACCAGAGGGATGATGAAGAAGATGATACTGTTCCCTTTCACTTGTCTTACACTTTATAGTTTACACAACAATTTCACAGATCTCATGCGTGAGATAGTTGGGACCCTTAGTTCCATTTAACAGATAAGTGACTGAAGCCCAGAGCAGAGTCATGACTGACTCGAAGCCACACAGTTAGTAAGAAGTAGGGTTTGGGTTATCGTTTGTGGCTTAGCATCATATATTTCCTCTTTATAACTGCCTTTTTATAGTTAGGATTCATGTATGTATGTTTCAAATATATGGAATAGTACTGTGGGCAGGTGGGATTCATGGGAGAAATACAACTTATACATTTTCTTGGCCATTTTATTCTAAATCATGCCACCTCACTATGGCAAAACATTTTTCCTAATGATATGTGCAGAAAAGGGAGGAGATGAAAAGACAGGGGAGGTGATAAGGAGACAAGATAAAAAAGGAGAGAAAACAGAATGAGAAAAAAATATAGCTAGGGGACTCTTTTTCTTGCTGTCCATTGTCAATATCAAAGGCAATCATGTTGACTGGGAGAACTGAGATTAGAACTGAAATCTCAGGGAGTTTTCTTTGCTGAAACACCTTCCTTCTCTGGAAAGGAATGAAACATATTGTCTCAATGCCTTATTTGACTTTATGGCAAACAAGAGGGAAAACATCTTTGTGTTTTCTTTCAAAGCCCCTCACAAATGCTGGAAATTTTTAATGGAAGTTTTGCTGTTCCTCCTCATTTAGCTGTGAAAATAGAATGGCTCAGCCTTCCATAAATTGCCTATTGCATAAGAAGTTTTCAAAGAAGATTAATGACAAAGATATTTATGAAAATGTCTCTGTGACTTACATTTGCAACTATTCAGATATGTGGCTTTTGCCATTTGTATTTAATTTACATTTTAAAACTTTTGTTTTGGAACTACATCAGACAACATAAGGCCCCACAGAAGGTCTTAAAAACTGTGTAAACAAATAAATAAATGATGCAGTGTAGGTTATATGCATATAGGCGACTTCTTAGCCTGTGTTCAAGAAGGTCAGCAGGCCTCTAGTGGTAGTTGTATATAAGAGCACATCTTACTTTTCACAATTTATTTTTTGTTTCTTCCTTTAGTTTATAGGCTGTTTTTAGAAAAAATATAGGGTTACAGGGTGTGTAGAAAAAAACAAACTAGTTTCCTTCTATTCTCACACCACAACAGTCAATACAAGAAGACTTCTGTTACATATGGGAGACTCCATTGAATAGGCATGATTGAAGCATGGTCAGCCCTGTGGAAATGTGACTGGACAAAAAGAGTATGATCTAATACTAGTAGACTGAATGGGAAAACCCAGCAAGGCCTGTCTGTTCAAATTCTTCTTGGCCTCTGTATAGCATTCTTTTCTCTTGAGTATGGGACAGGGTCCATTTTGAATTGGGAGTCTTAAGCCAGGTACAGTGATGCTCATCTGGCTACCCGGGAGGCTGAGGCCAGAGGACCACTTGAGCCCAGGAGTTAAAGAGAAGCGTGGGCAACATAGTGAGCCCCTGTCTTATGACCTATAATCAGACAAGGTAGGTCAGAGAGTTCTTTATGGCCAGCTCCAAGACAAAAAGCTGGGGGAAGATTTCTGCTTTGGGCAGAAAAGGTAGCAAGTAAAAGGAGGGCTGGATAAGGTCAGAGTGAGAGAGATTCTGTTTCTGAGACCTAAAGTGCCCCAACGTTGTAACAAGGGTTATGGGAGTTATCAGCCAGGAAGGATGGATGAAAACCAAACCTATATATATATATATATATCAAAATATCATACCAGGTTTGCAAAACCTTCCTCTAAAGAGGATTAGTTTTTTAAAGTAAATGAATGTGTGAGCTGCTGTAGCTGGACACCGGTACTGTTGTCTGCAAATTTAGTCTGATATGAATTCATGATAAATCTTAAATTTGAAAATCATTTTTAATCTCCCTTCCTGGTTTACCTCCTAATTACAATATCTGTTTCTCCCAGCTCTGTTAGAAGACAAATAAGGAAGAATTACCAACCTGGCTTTGTCTAGGTGATAAGTGATTTTTATTACTTAGGATACTTGGTTGTAGTGTAAAGAATTCCAGATGTAATTGGTATGACCCCATATTGAAACTTTCTTAGAGGTGGAAGTGAGCTTATTTGTATCACAGTTAAAGTAAATACTGGTTTACTCTTCGTCGTAACAACTCAAGAAGTCAAATTCCAGCTAGATTTTAAGAGAAGTATGTGTTAGGATTAGGGAATATTTTAAGGGAGATCCCCTCAAAATGCATAGGAATCTGGGAAAGAAGACACAGTGGTGAAAAGACAGGGAGGGACTATAAAGAAGGGATTGTTCTATATGAGAGACATTTGCTCTTTGTAGAAAGAGGAAAAGCAGAATCCAGGAAGTGGCTACAGGAGAAGCAGGTGTTGGTTATGGAACATATTTTCTTGAGGAATGCCTTTCTGGTTTGTGCTAAACAAAAATGTGAAATCTTTTCACTTCGTGAAAACCTGGGCAGCAAGAAGTTAAGGATAAGTGAGAAGGGAGACTGTTGAGGTATTCCAGAGAGAAATAGCAGCAACCATAGCATCACTAAAATTCAGAGGCCCCTCTCTCTGCTCAGCTAGCCTCCCTGTGTCTTAGGTAACTTTCTGCCTATGTCATCAAGACCTTTTGGAGATTCACTTCAAATATTCTATAAGGTCCAGAACACATGGCTGTCTCTCCTGAGGTACTTTTTTCTTTTCAAATTTATCTCTTCCCAACATGTATGATTAGCTGTTTAAGCCATGCTATCACTCTGTGGAATGATCTCAAAAATACAAACTGTTAGCTTTCCGATGTTTAGTTTCACTCGCGTTACCAACTTGGTTTGACATTAATTCACAATAAATCCTAAGTTTTAGAGTCATTTTTAATCCCCTGTTCTTGTTCATCTGCTAATTACGCGTCTATTTCTTCCAATTCTCTTAGAAGACAAAGTAAGGGAGAAATAGTATCTACTTGATTTTGCCTAGGCAAGTTATTCAATGTCTGTGATATTTCTCATTTATAAAATTGCAGTTTGCAGCTATTGCATTAAACTGTAGCAGTATCCACTTTGCAGGGGTATTAGCAAGGTTAAACTAATATTTCTTTTTTTTTTTTGAGATGGAATCTCACTCTGTTGCACAGGCTGGAGTGCAGTGGCACGATCTCGGCTCACTGCAAGCTCCGCCTCCCGGGTTCACACCATTCTCCTGCCTCAGTCTCCCGAGTAGCTGGGACTACAGGCGCCCACCACCACACCCGGCTAATTTTTTTGTGTTTTTTGTAGACACGGGGTTTCACCATGTTAGCCAGGATTGTCTCGATCTCCTAACCTCATGATCTTCCCGCCTCGGCCTCCCAAAGTGCTGGGATTACAGGTGTGAGCCATCATGCCTGGCCCAAACTAATATTTTGAACTCACTATAATACCTGGATCCCAGTTTGAGCACTGGAGTTTACCAGTTGGCTCCAGAAAAGCTATTTTTTCTAAAATTGCTAGAAATGTTCCTATTAATTCTTTCCTTATCACTTCTAGGCTGTACTTCTCACTTATGTAAGAACTTTGAATATTTGTTGAGCAATGTGAAATAGAAATATGGAATGTATAGCTCACTCTATATGAGATGATTTGTGTGCTACAGAGAGGCCTTTTTTTAAACAGGAAACTTCTCTACCGTTAGCATGTATAAGACTAGCACTTTTTACCAAAGTGATGCCATTGGTGTATTGAATTTATCTTTTTCATAAGCCAAATAAGAATAAATATTTTTGAATTTGATTTTCTTATTTTTACTTTTTAAAAAAAGATTGGCCAGGAATGGTGGCTCACACCTGTAATCCCAGCACTTTGGGAGGCTGAGGCAGGTGGATCACCTGAGGTCAGGAGTTTGAGGCCAGCCTGACAAACAAGGAGAAACCCCGTCTCTACTAAAAATACAAAATTAGCTGGGTGTGGTGGTGCATGCCTGTAATCCCAGCTACTTGGGAGACTGAGGCAAGAGAATCGCTTGAACCCGGGAGGCGGAGGTTGTGGTGAGCCGAGATTGTGCCACTGCACTCCAGCCTGGTGACAGAGCAAGACTCTGTCTTGGGGAAAAAAAAAAAAAAATCGATCAGCTTAAATAGGGCCACCTTCAAACTTAAAATATTTTATAGCTAATTACAAATTATTTCTATTTATTCATTTATTAAGAAAGAAGAATGGGTCTTCCTAATTCTCCAGTTCTCATCTTTCCTTTCCCTTTAGGAGAGGTTATGGCCATAGTAAAGCCTTGACTTTACTTCCAAAGCCTTTGGTGAAGCCATTCCTTAATTTCTTGGTGATGAATCCAGATAGATTTCTTGCATAGTTTATCCTGAACCTTGAAATGTATTGTCTTTTGTAAGCAGAAGGATGGTTGTCAGATATTTCCAATCTTAGCTTACTCTTTGGTTTATTTACTCTGATTCTGTTTAATGACAGTGCTAAATTATATTTGCTTAACCTTTTGCAAGATACAGAGTACTTTCATACATAGTGTTATCCTTCACACACGTGCTTATATGTGTGTGTATATGTATGTGTGCATACACATGAAGAAGTATATCTCTGTCAATTATGCAGGCTATGGTGAAAATTATTTAACTGGGAGGGAAGAAAGGTATCATTAACTTTCACATCACTAATTCTTTTTCATCTCTTTATTACCCATATTCTACATTAGATGGTTGATTTTGGACAACTGCTTAACCTCTTTGGGCTTCAGTTTCTTCATTTTTAAAAAGGACATAGTAACTCACTGCCCTATGTGAACAACTGCTTTGTAAAGTGCTATGAAATTATAATGGTTTATTTTTTTGTCTTCCCCACTGGACTGTGGGCCTTGGAATTGCAAAATGTAAATCTAATTCACTTGTGTAAACCTAAAGTACTTTCATTATAGCTGGCCCTCAACAATGTCTTATGAGATGAAAAAGTGGGAAGAGTAAAGAAAGGAGGGGAAAGCACCAAGGGTAAGGACAAAAGGGAGCACAGAAGTTAAGAGGAAAAAGAGAAGGTGTAGGAAAATTCTTCCCTGCATGTGGTACTTTTTCATCATGGTTGAGTTTAGCGGGTGAAACTGTTGAAGCTAAAGGAATGCATTGCAACGAAAGGAAAGCTAACAGCCTGACTTTCCTGTTGTTGTCTCAGGTCCTGGGCACTCTCACTCATTTCACTCATTTCCCTGGCCTCAGAAATAAGGAATAGAGCAATAAGAAATAGTACATGTTTCTTGTGTCCACAAGACTAACTCTGACTCATCTGTTTTGGTGCAGCAATAAGAATTGCCAGAATATAAACAGTAAGCAAGTAATTGTTTCTTAAGAGAAGGAGATGGTGTTTATGAGTTTCCTGCTTTGATCTGATTTCCTCTTTTTCTCTAACCTTGCTGCTCTTTAACCTTTCTTATTTAAAAAAAATTTTTTTTTGACAGAGTCTCAATCTGTCACCCAGGCTGGAGTACAGTGGTGCAATCTAGGCTTATTGCAACCTCTGCCCTTCGGGTTCAACTGATACTCCTGCTTCAGCTTCCTGAGTAGCTGGGATTACAGGCGCATGCCACCAAGCCTGGCTAATTTTGGTATTTTCAGTAGAGACAGGGTTTCACCATGTTGGCCAGGCTGGTCTGGAACTCCTGACCTCAGGTGATCTGCCTGCCTTGGTCTCCCAAAGTGCTGGGATTACAGGCATGAGCCACCACACCTGCCTCTTTCTTAATTTTGAATCCTTTTGTTCAGATACTCTTATGCCCTGAATTAACTCCCTTGGCTGTGAATACGTCCGCTTAATCTGAGTTTTAATCTTTTAAAAACTATTTTTACCTGAATTATTTTATGAATTATATGCACAGAGAACATCTAGCTAGTACATAAATTTTTGTTAACATTTTTTAATTGCTATGCTGGTTCTTCTTGTTCTCCCATCCCAGTTGAGCCACACATTTCTTGGGGGAAACTTAAGTCTGGTCCCTGTTTTCCACAAATAGTACAGGGACTAGATAGTCTGGGTATTCTAATAAAGTACCATTTAGGGAAATTTCATTGACAGACCATTTGTTCTGAGATTAATCTGATAAAATATGATCACATAGACATGTTATAAGCTGGTCTGCAGAGTAGATCACATATCATACATAGAGAGAGCAAGCTTTATCTAAGGCAGAGGTGGCAAATAACTGCTGCATATATCACCACTACCATTTTTCCATCCCTTGCCATAGCAGACATCAATAAGCTATTATGATTCTTTTTCCCACTGAACTTACACTTTGCCTAAGAATAGAGAAATGTATTTCTAATCCAGGCAAATTGGCATATAAAGTAAAATACAATAGCCATGCCTGGGGTAGTGGTCAAAACCATAGGCTTCAGTGTTAGGCAAATTTGAGTTCAATTCCAGCTCAACCACTTATTACCTGTGTAACCTCTCCAGCCTTAATTCCCTTCTCTATCAAATGAGGATAATAATTCTTTTAGGGTTGTTATAGACATTAAATGCAATCATATGAAGCACTCAGAAAATTCCTGATGCATAGCAGATGTTCAATAAATGGTAGCTGCTATTATGATTAGAGTTAAATGAGTTACCAAATGTAGTTTTGAGAGGCACTATGAGCCATCTCTGATGGAAAGGCAAGGGGACATAGACTCTACTCTTTATGCAGCATTCATATAGCTCTGGCAAACCTCTTAATAATTCTGAGTTTGTATCTTCTGTCAAATGTCGTTATTGAATCTGAAGGTAAATGGTGAACTGAAGAGATGACTGTGCCAGACAATGCCAGGATAACTTGGGCTAACTTCACCCATTAGTACTCTTCCTCTATAGTTGATGTTTGCTTGAAACTTCTCTGAGATCATGACATCATTTTGCCTCTGCATATACACACCCTCTGACTTGCACAGAATAATATTGTGGAATTTGTCTCCTGGACTTGTAAGTGTGAACTCTGTCATTGGAAACAATGTGTCAGAGCTGGGCACTAGTGGTGTGTACCTGTAGTCCCAGTTACTTGGGAGGCTGAGGCCAGAATATTCCTTGAGCCCAGGAGTTTGAAACTAACTTAGGCAACATATTGAGACCCTGTCTCTAAAAAAGCAAAGCAAACAATGTGTCATAATAGCATTTTGGCAGCTGTGTTAGTAAAGCTCATTTAAAAGAAGCATTTGTTTATTTGTTTGTTTTAATATGCTTCTTTGTTTGTTGGCTTGCGTCTCAGTAACTTTCAGTTTTTTAGGTTTTATTGAAAGCTTTTTCATTAATGATGAAGTTGTTTGAATTGTGCATCATTTGTTCCAGAGAGAGCTCCAGCAGATGCTACCCTACTCCTGGGCTGTCTCAACAACAAGGAAAAAAATGTGTGCCGAGGAGATATGTAGCAAAGCATGTCCCCATGCTCAGCATACTACAGCCTTGTGCTGTATTGTTTAAGTTCTTTTTCATCTGATCACAAGCTTCAAAACCCAGGTTTAATTTTCTTCACAGTCAAGTAATTGTATGTTGGATCCAAATAGAGTATTTTGCTTTTCAAAGCACTTTCATATAAATAGGTCTGAATAATAATCTCAGGAGGTAGGCAAGCAGGGCATGACATAGTTATCAAAAATTTCAACTTTGACTTCTATCTTTTAAAAAAACTCTCAAAAGCTGGTATAGGTTTTTGATCCAGCTTATTTTCTTGTTAAGTTGTATAAAGACAAAATTAGTAACTTTATAATAATATCATATTCCCCTGCAGAATCAGCCATGACAAAAACTCATCTGATGGTGAATAAACTCTTGTAAAGAGAATCTGTAAAGTTATCTTGCTTGATAGGAAACAGAAATCCCACACCACATGCCAGGCCCAAGGCCCCTTATTCTGCATCTGTTCAAGGGGAAAATACTAGAAATGGAAAAGAATTCCTATTGGTTGGGAAACACAACTACTGGTAATTAAAAGCTCTCATTCATTTACTGAGCATTCCCAAGACAATCAGTTAGGAGCTTGTGTTCTAAAGACTCCAGCTGCCTTCAGCCTGCAAATGACCCAGTTCCCAACCTTATTTTAGTCCATGACACACCTGTGCACTGGTCAGGACACACTAGAGAGTAGACGGGAAGTCCCCTGTCCAGCCTGCTCCCAGCCACATCAGAGACGCACACCAGGTGTGACTGGAAAGTAATGAGGCTCACTTACAAACAAAACAAGACAACTGAACTGAGAACAGGATTTATGCATCCAATTGAGGATTGTTCCACAAAGTGGTCACCATGGAAAATATAAAATGCTGCCATTGCTCATAACATTTTTAGAATGACTCCTTCGAATGGCTTGTAGAGGTTGATTCTCTTATGAAAATGTGCCCATTACTTTATACTCACATGTTGGTCTTTTAACCAAAAACTTTATGATTTGCTATATAGAGCCAATGCTCAAAAGAAAGGTCTACATAGGAGAGACAGACACCATCAAGGATGTCATCACTGCTACCAACCACCTGTAACAAACAGTATAAACTAGTTGAGAAACTAATATTGGAAGACATGTTTTTGGCTGCTCACCTATCCTCCAGTACTACAGCCTTGATTTGAGTGGAGTGAGAGGAGTCAAGGAATAGGCTCTCCTGCTCTTACCCCATGTTCCTAACTTAGTTTCACAAATTGCTTTTATTTCTTTCACCAACTCTCTCATTCCTGTCTAGCTCCCAGACAGAGGCAATTTGCCTAGAATTATCTTCCCTTTCTTGTTCCTAGCCAACACTTAACCTCCTTTCTCCTCCAAGTTACAACTTTAGGAGTTACCTTCATTTTATTTATGTCACATTTGGCAATGTCTTCATCCAGGAAATCAGTATCTTTATGGCATTTAACAGCTGCCTTACCCTACATATAATAGAAATAAATATTCTTGATTTGGTATAATTTGCTAATGGAAGAGCACAGTTGAAGGAGGTTGGGATTTTCAATCAGAAGACCAAGGTTAGAATTTTGGTGTTCTCAATGAATGTCACCACTTTGAGCTTCAGATTTCTTATCTGTAAAATGGGAATACTGATACCTATTTCTCAGGATGTGTTGTAAAGATTAAATATTAGAAATGTGTATGTAATATAAACCAACATAATGCCTAGAACATAGTGTATATTTAATATGTGAAAGCTATCATTAAAAGTACATGCTGAAGTTTAGAGAGGCTAAGTGACTTTCCTAAGGCCATATGGCTGATTGAGGCCCACAGAGGGTAAGTGACTTGCCCAAGGCCACATAGCTTAGAAGTAGAACCACGTTCAATACTGCTTGATATAAATGAGCCCCTGCCACTGGGTAACTCTCCAGAAGCATCAGGGAACTCCTGTTTTCCAATGAAACTACCATCCTAGGAATGAAAGAGAATCAGTCTTTAACCAGAATTAGAATTGAAGTAACATATTAACAGTTTCTTAAAAGTTTTTTTTTTAATGGAAGATATATATGTATCTAAAATTAAGTCAGAAGACTCAGAATTTTATTGCTTTTGTTCACCAGGCAGTAAACTCATCACTTGTAAGCTTTGGAACCAAAATATTTCAATAACCTTTCCCCAACCTGGAGAAGGAGTAATGTAGAAATATAGCCATTTAGAGAGAAAGGAAGATTTATTGTTTGTAGATTTGTTGTAAAATGTTGGTTTTTCATGAGAGGTGATGTTATGTCTACTTTCAACAGTGGGTATAGGAGTGGGAATAGATTTTAGCAGGAAGTAGATTAGGGAATTTGAAGAACTTTTCATTTATTTTTCCATTAGTCTTTATGTTGTAGCTTAATTATTGAAATTTTATATAGTTTCCAAACATCTCTGTTTTCAAACATAAGTGCCCAATTCTAAAGCCAAATACAAATGTCTTTTGAATTAAGTATATCATTGTTTCCCTCCAATTTTGCAATAATACATTGTGTTCTATGTTGGATTGTCTTAATATCAACCATTTCCTGTATACCCCAATCTAGAATTTTAAGTTAGAAGGGATATTAACCTTAGCAAACTAACACAGGAACAGAGAACCAAATACTACATGTTTTCACTTATAAGTGGGAGCTAAACGATGAGAACACATGGACACATAGAGGGAAACAACAGACAATGGGGCCTATTGGAGGGTGGAGAGTGGGAGGAGGAAGAGTACCAGGAAAAATAACTAATGGGTACTCGACTTAATACCCAGGTGATGAAATAATCTGTATCACAAACCCCCACGACACAAGTTTACCTGTATAACATACTTGAATATGTACCCCTGAAGTTAGAAGTTAAATTAAAAAAATAAGAAGTGAGCTATCAAGCTATGAAAAGAATGGAGGAGGCTGGGCGCGGTGGCTCAAGCCTGTAATCCCAGCACTTTGGGAGGCCGAGACAGGCGGATCACGAGGTCAGGAGATCAAGACCATCCTGGCTAACACGGTGAAACCCCGTCTCTACTAAAAAAAAATACAAAAAAAACTAGCCGGGCGAGGTGGCGGGCGCCTATAGTCTCAGCTACTTGGGAGGCTGAGGCAGGAGAATGGCGTAAACCCGGGAGGCGGAGCTTGCAGTGAGCTGAGATCCGGCCCCTGCACTTCAGCCTGGCTGACAGAGCAAGACTGCGTCTCAAAAAAAAAAAAAAAAAAAAAAAAAAAAAAAAAAAAAAAGAATGGAGGAAACATAAATGTATACTACTGAGTGAAAGAAGCCTGTGTGAAAAGCCTGCATACCATATGATTCCAAATACGGCATTCTGGAAAAGGCAAAACTGTGGAGACTATAAGACAGCGGTTGCCAAGGATTAGGGTGGAAGGGAGTGACAAGTGGGTGGAGAACAGAGGATTTTTGGGGAAGAGGAAACATTCTGTATATTATAATAGTAGATGCATGTCATTATAAAATTGTCCAAACTTGGTACTACACGAAGAGTGAACCCTAAGGTAAACCATGGACTTTGGATAATAATGATGAGTCAATGTAGGTTCATCAGAAGAAATGTACCACTCTGGTGGGAGATGCTGGTAATAGAGGAGACTATGCATGTGCAGGGACAGGGGGTATATAGGAAATCTCTGGAACTTCCTCTCAATTTTGCTGTGAATCTAAAACTGCTTTAAAAAAAAGAGAGACATTTAAAAGCAAAAAAGAAGAACTAGTAAAAAAAATCAAAAGAAGTTATATTAAAGCTCAATGGATCCAACTTTACATCATTGACATGACAGATTGGCAAACTCTACCAAAACCAGTTCCAGTTCAACCAACTGGACACTGCCCCCTTGTAATAGTAGGCTTGTGGCAGAGACCATGTAGCCATGACAAGCTTGGAGGCTGCAGTATGTTGTCGCTCCTAGGTAAAGCGCACACATAGAAAGATAGTATATTCTGAAGACCTACTCTGTCTTTAGACCACTAATGTTTCCGTTTATCAGTTTTCATTGCTTCAACATATACTGGTGTATCTCCTTGTCTGGCTCATAACAAATAAGAAATTATAATAGTGGATGCATGTTATTATACAATTGTCGAAACTTATAGAATGTACTGTATTCACTCAATAAATTTCTCGAGTGTCTGGGCCAGGCAGGGTGGCTCACGCCTGTAATCCCAGCACTTTGGGAGGCCGAGTTGGGCAGATCACGAGGTCAGGAGATCGAGACCATCCTGACTAACACGGTGAAACCCCGTCTCTACTGAAAAATACAAAAACTTAGCCGGGCATGGTGGCATATGCCTGTACTTCCAGCTACTCAGGAGGCTGAGGCAGGAGAATTGATTGAATCTGGGAGGCAGAGGTTGCAGTGCGTTGAGATTGTGCCACTGCACTCCAGCCTGGGTGACAGAGCAAGACTTCATCTCAAAAAAAAAAAAAAAAAAAAAAAATTTACAAGGAAGAGTAATCCCTGCAGAAAGTCATGGAATTTACATTCCACTGGGGGAAGATAATGTACTTTTTGTTACATCCTTAACAGCTCTCATGTTAGCATACATAGTAAAATTATTGCAAAGTCATCTTCTTGGAGAATATGCTCAGATGAAGTGATTGCTGCCCCTTTTCACTCACAACCACATTTCTGAGGACAAGACTAATAGGATTCCAAAGATGCACTAGAGCTACATAGAAGTAAGGATGAATTTTAGCAATACTATTGAGTGAAAAAGTTAAGTTCCAGAAGATTACTTACAGTGTGAGAGTTAAAAAGTCAAGATATCTTTTTTTTTTTTTTTTAATAAAGCTAAATACAAATAAAGCTTTAAAATGTTCCTTTTAGGAACACAGGTATGATCAAACTGTATTTTAAAAAACACCACGGGAATCTTAAAGGATTGGGATAATAGTGGCCTCAGAATAACAACTATCAGAGAGGTGGAGTGAAGGAATATGGAAGAAGCATTTAGGCAAATGTGTGCTATTGTAAGTATTATAGTTGTTTTTGTTGTTAAGACAGCATCTCTCGCTCTGTCGCCCAGGCTGGATGCAGTGGTGCGATCTCGGCTCACTGCAACCTCCGCCTCAAGGGTTCAAGCGATTCTCATGCCTCAGCCTCCCAAGTAGCCATGATTACAGGCCTGCGCTACCAGGCTCAGCTAATTTTTGTATTTTTAGTAGAGATGGGGTTTCTCCATGTTGACCAGGCCAGTCTCCAACTCCTGGCCTCAAGTGATTCGCCCCACTTGGCCTCCCATGTGAACCGCCGAGCCCAGCTGTACCTATTATAGTTCTTCTGTCCAGTTTTAAGTTCATAAGCATTAATTAGTTAAACAATAATTACAGTGTGTCATGAACCAAGAATTGTGAATAATCCAATGCTATGTATGGTAAATTAAAACTTTTTCATTTCTTAAAAGTGACAATCCTTTAAATAGTTAACTCTGGCTAACATGACTTGCTTTTACTTTTTTGGTTCCAGGCTAAAAATGCTGATTTCTTTATATTATTTTCATGTATCTTGGTATGACTAAAACTTGACTTATTTTCTTCCCATTCTTTTCTTCTCCATTTCATGTTTCAGCTGATGGCACTATACTCCTCTGAGCCACTCAGGCATGAGAATTTGGAATCATCTCTGAATCCCTCCTCATTTTTTGTCTCTTCACAGTCCAATCAGTTTTCAAGCCCTATGGAGTCTATCTCTGCTTTTCCCGCTTTGCTCCTGTCTTCTCTGTTCCCACTGTCATCACCCTAGTCCAAGCCCTTATTATATCTCGTCTACAATATTGAAATAGCTCCCAACTGCTGTCTCTGCTTCTAGCCTATCATCTCTCCTATCAGTTTTGTACTGTGCTGTCAGATTTATTCTTTCTTCAGACTTTCAGACTTCAAGGCATTCCTCTGTTCAAAACGTTTTAATATCTACGGATGGAGTCCAAATTTAATGGCTTGCTCTTCTAGACCTTCTGCCATCTACCCTTGCCTATTTCCAGCAATTTTTATACTATTCTTCTTTATCTACCATATAATCCAACCCAGCTGAACTATTAATTCACTTTTCCTCAAAAGATCCTGTAATTATCTGCCCCATGCTGATACTCATGAGGATTTCTTAATTAAAAAATAGTTCATTTACTGAAATGAACAATGAACATGAAACAAGACATCTTGAGTTCAAAATCACTAACTACAAGGCCTTGGACAAGTTACTGACTTTCTCTAAGTCCTAATGTCCATATTTGCAAAAAAGAAAAATCCAACTAAATGATGGTCATACGGCTTAATAGAATGTATATTTATAAATGTTTTGTAAAATATTGTTACATGCAATGTTTCTCCCATTTATGCTTCTCAAAGATTATCTTAAATGCCACTCTTGAAATTTTTATTTATCATCATCACTCCCTCCTCCATTTGAATCTAAACCTTTCCTATTGTGAATCCTGGTAGCACTTTCCCTATGCTTTACTGTCTGTGGGATTCACAGATGTGCCCATATGTGTACTGTCAGGAGAGCTCTACCTTATAGAGGTCATCTGAGAGCTCAGGAGGTCAATAGCATGGATAACATAGGGAAAAAACATCTTCCCATGTTCCTTTATAATCATTTGAACACCTAGCACTGTGTTCCTGTGAAGAATATAAAAATGAATCAGGCTTGGTCACTTAACCTGTGTACCTTTTATTCTAACTATTTATGTGTATCTTCTATTTCTCTTACTAAATTGTGAGGATTTGGAGGAATGGTTCCCTAATCATTTTATCTTTGTGTCCCCTTTCTTTAATTTAATATGTTGTCTTAAACATTGTGGATGTTCTCTTGTACTTAGTGAATGAGTTATGAATTTAAATTCATGATTACAAAAGTATTATTCACCTTTCTACAATATATTTCTTTTCCTAATCTCCATCTTACATTTCAAAAACAGAGTATTGGGGAGGTTTTGGTAAGGGTTTGAATCTGATAGGAGTTCAGAGCCTCATAGCCAATATCATATGTAACAGCAATGTTATGTGGGTTTGGTTACTGGTCGCTAATAATATGAAAAAATTCTCTCTCCTAACTTCTGCATTTAAATTTTCAGCCTTAATGTTGCATGGCTGTAGGTTTGGACTTTAATTTATAAAGTTTCTGTATTTTAATTATGTCTAGATGAATAAAGTAAATTTTCTTTATATGGCTCATTACCTACATTAGTAAAGACATGCTATAGTAAAATGTGAATCACATATTCTTTGCTGGACTATTTCTAGAACTGATCTATTACAGTTTTATATTAACTTCTCTAGATGGTTTATGAATTTTAAATTTAAACTAGATCATAATTTTCTAACCTCCCATAACCCTGTGAAGACTGTTCATGGGATCTACAGATGAGCCTATATATATGTGCTTTGTTGGGATAGAGGTCAGCTGAGAGCACAGGAGGCCAGTAGCATGGATGAGACGGGGAAAATGGACATCTTTGCACGTTCCTTTGTAATCATTTGAACACCTAGCACTGTGCTTGGTGATGTGAGGAATATAAAAAGGAATCAGGCCAGGTGTAGTGGCTCATGCCTGTAATCCCAGCACATTGGGAGGCCAAAGCAGGAGGACTGCTTGAAGCCAGGAGTTCAGGACCACCCTGGGCAGCATAGTGAGACTCCATCTCTAAAAAACAGAAAAGTTAAAAAATTAGCCAGGCATGGTGGTGCATGCCTGTAATCACAGTACTTGGGGGACTGATGCAGGAGTACCAATTGAGCCCAGGAGTTTGAGACCAGCTTGGGCAATATGATGAGACCCCATCTCAAAAAAAAAAAAAAAAACAAAAAAAGAAGAATCAGGCCTGGATTCTTCTCTGAAAGAGAAGATTAAAATGTGAAAAGATAATTATATCACAGATAGAAATAATATAATGCATTCAGCTATGTGCCAGTCTCTATGTACATTATTATTATATTTAATATAGTCAATCTTTACAATAAGAGGGTGAGATACATACTATTATC
Organism: Rhinopithecus roxellana; assembly: GCF_007565055.1. Taxonomy (NCBI): domain Eukaryota; kingdom Metazoa; phylum Chordata; class Mammalia; order Primates; family Cercopithecidae; genus Rhinopithecus; species Rhinopithecus roxellana. The sequence continues at coordinate 74,551,700 of NC_044559.1, forward strand.
TACAATTTACAGATTAGGTGACTGAGGTTCAAAGAGATAAAGTAATTTGTCTGTGGTTATACAACCAGTAAGCTGTGGAGTTGGGATTTAAACCCAGGTCTGCCTGATTCACAAGTCACAAGGGGATTTGAGCCATAGGTGAGAGACACAAAACCACTATAGGAGATTAGAGAGAGAGGAAATACTCCCAACTTGCTATGTTAGGGACAGTTTCAAATGCGTTTGATAGGAATTTGTCTGAAATATGTCATATATTTTTCTAAATATTTCAAGCGTACAGAATAATGTAGAAAATAGTATAATGAATATTCATGTATCTACTACTTTTGTTTCTCATACAATAGTATTTTATCAAGTTTGTTTCAAAAAAAATTTAAGCAAAACCGCACAGATATACTTGGAGGTTTCTTTGTATTCCTCTTAGATCCCTTTTCTTCTCTCCCCTGAGGTAACCACAATCCTGATTTTGGTATTTGTCATAAATTTGATCTTTGTTGCCTATACATAGAAAATAGAAAACAGTAATAGTTCCAAGGGGTGAAATTAGATGGCAACTTTAGCACCCTCCACATTTTTTTGATGCCTGCCCCATTCTTTGAAATAGACAATTGTCATTTTTCTACCTTATATAAAGTACAATGTAAATACTGTTTAAGCTCCCATTCTAATTAGTTTACTGCCTCTAAGTCTCTCCAACACAAAATCTTTTGGGTCACCACTAACTAAAAGTAATGTGTACATTTCTTGATGTTGCTGTTTCAAACTATGAGTATTAATGATTATTCTGTCTTACACTGTGATGGTATTTCTGAAGTGTCAACTTGAATAGGTTAAAGTCCTCAGCTATTTAGTCACAATCCAATCTAGGTATTGCTATGAAGATGTTTTGTACATGTGATTAAAGTTTATAATCAGTTTATTTATTTATTTGTTTGTTTGTTTGTTTATTTTTGAGACAGAGTCTCGCTCTGTTGCCCAGGCTAGAGTGCAGTGGCACCATCTCAGCTCACTGCTACCTCTGCCTCCCAGGTCCCGGTTCAAGCAATTCACCCTCCTCAGCCTCACGAGTAGCTGGGATTACAGTCACATGCCACCATGCCCACCTAATTTTTGTATTTTTAGTAGAGACTGGGTTTCTCCATGTTGGTCAGGCTGGTCTTGAACTCCTGACCTCATGATCCACCTGCCTTGGCCTCCCAAAGTGCTGGGATTACAGACATGTGCCACCACGTCCGGCCCATAGTCAGTTTATTTATGGAAGATTATCCTACATAATTTAGGTAGGCCTAATTTAATCAGTTCAAAGCGCTTTAAAGCAAGGTTGAGGCTTCCTCAGAGAATAAATTCTTATGGTCAGCAGCTTCAGTTCATGCTCATGAATCCCAGCCTGTCCTTACTCATGACCTGTTCTACAGATTTCAGACTTGCTAGCCAGATACGATAACTGCATAAACCTTGTAACAAGTTTTTATCAGAAGTCACATTAAAGCTTGTTAGATTCATGATGTAATTGCTTTCCTGAGAACCTACTTTTTGCCAATCTGCTTCAAGGAGGTAGATATGTAAATAGATAAAGACAATAAAGCATTCTAGGTTCTGTGCTGGAGATTTGCGTGGGGGTATCTGAAGGATCTGAAGGAGGCAGGAAATTATAATTCAGGTTACTACATGTGAAACACTTTATTTTCAAAGGTGGTTTAGACTCTAAGAGCAAAATTTCAACGAATTGAGTTTTAAAGGTCTAATTGGCTTTTATTAGCAATTCATGAATGAGACAACACCTCATCTATAAAATAGAAAGGTGTTCTTCAGAGCTAAGCAGAGGGAGTGAGCTTTTTATGTAGGAAAGGCTGAATAAAGTAGAAATCAGAAACAAAAAGCATATTTCTCATTTCAAAATTACTTTCCTTGTATGGATTGAAGCAGAGAGGAGTTTCTTATCGTGCTGGCTCAGGTTGACTAGGCCCCTTTTGATTGATTGCTGTAAATCTCCTGTTTTTAGAAATACTGTCCTGATTTCAAGTTCAATTTGATTATATGGCACCTAGCATGAGTGACTCCATTCTGGTTTGGTTTGATTTGTTGGGGGTCTAGTGCAGGAGCTCAGTCCAAAACAATGGCTTCCCATAAATTTTATCTGACAATTCCAAAGAAAAAGTGTGAGGACCCATGACCCATGGTTAGAGAGTTACAAGAACTTGAGAGGCATATAGCTAGTATCATCTTTTTAAAATATGTGACTAAAGAATGGTCTCTTCAAGTTGTAACACATCCAATAATATTGTATAATGGTTAAGCATACAGGCTTTGGACTCATTCCTGTACTTGGCAGGATTAAGTAACTCCATAACTTGCCATATTTTATTGAGAAATAAGAACTCTTTATGGCTTGATAAGTTATTGTAAGGTAAACACCTCTATAACCACCACTTGGGTCAAGAGAATTTTTTAAATCACCCTGAGTCCCCTCTGTGCATTGCCCCAGTGAACCCTCTCCCTACCTCAAAAGTAACCATGATAGCAATCACTTTCTTGTATCTTTAAATACTTTTTAGTAACCAAGGGTGCATTCCTAGATACTATAGTTTTGATCTTGTCCATTTGTGTGTGTGTATAAATTTCATGTTTTTGAAGTATCTTTTAATCTAAGATATTTTTCTATCCTTTTCTGTTTCTTACAGTTTGCTTGTGGAAGAATTCAGGGCATTTGACCTATAGAGTGTTTCACAGTCTGAATTTTGCTCATTAGGTACTTACTAATATGTTGCAGATCAATATGTTCATCTGTCCTCTGTATTTCCTAAAAATTGGTAACTGGATTCAGGGACACAGTCAGGTTCCATCTCTTTGGCAAGACCAACAATTCTCAAACATTTTAGTTTGAGAAATAATCCTCCTTTATTTATTCAGACCCCCCAAAAGCTTTTGTTTATGTGGGTCATATTTATCAATATTTGCCATATTAGAAATTAAGATAGAGAAATTTAAAAATATTTATGTAGTAATTCATTTTAAAATAACAATATAAACTAATTACATGTTAATATAAATTTTTTAAATCATAAGTAACTATATTTTGCAAAACAAAAAAAAAAAGCCTGGTGAGAAGAATGACATTGTTTTACATTTTTTGCAAATCTTTTTAAAGCCTGGCCTAATAGAAGACAGCTGGATTATCATATCTGCTTTTACATTCAGTCTGTTGCATTGTGTTCTTTTATTTGAAGTATGTGAAGAAAACCTGGCCTCATACAGATATGTAGCTGGAAATGTAAGGACCTCACAGATCTCCTAAAGGGATCCAGGATCCTGAGACTACACTTTGAGAACCTCTGGGTAACTCTATATGTGGTTTTGAGATTTTTCACCATGAGGGACATTATTTCTACTTGCTTTTCTTTTTTTATGGTGTTAGCAGCTATTGATGCTGAGTGTACAGTTGCATTAATTCATTGGATGTTGCAAAATGGTGATATTCTATCAGTTCTTTTAAATGGTCATAATACTTTTATGCAAACCTGCTTCCCCTCATTTACTGGCTAGTCAGTGGTGCAGTTAGTATAGGAAAACTAGAATAAATCATCGATTCTTTTCCCTTATTTACCATATTTTCAAGATAATGAATTGGTTCTCTATCATCTTCCATATGTCACCAATTAGTTTGTAAAGTATCACTAATGGATTAATGGAATTAGTATATTTTGTGGGTCTCAATCAATTGCAGTTATTATTTTGAAGCTTATTTTGTCCCATCTTTAATGAATCAGAACTTCTTGAAATTGTCTTCTGATCCTGATAGTAAAGAAGCTATAAGCCTTGTCGATTCTTCACAATTTGCATCTCTGAAATAAAGGTGTGTGTTACAATCAGTTGGGTGTTATTGTTTATTTGGCAACATTTTATTTTTCTTTCTTAGTGATATGTAAAATAACAGTGCATATGCAATCAGTAGCATTTTAAAGGTATTTGGTACCTTTAAAATTTTAAGGTATCTGGTAAAATACCTTAACACAACTGAGATTTATTTCTTGCTTAAAGTCTGATTGAGGCATGTTAGGCATACCTCCTTCATTTTGTTACATCATCTGAAACATTGGTCTCTAAGCTTATTTTTGGTGGGGTTGCAAAAAACCTGAGGATTGTACCAGATGTTTTAAAGGTCTAGGCTCAAAAGTGGTTTCTATCACTTCTAAGCATGCTTCCCATTGGATGAATTTAATCACATGATTACAACTTGTGCAATGGATGCTGGGAAATGTAGTCTCTATGCCTAGAAAAAGGTTGTGTGATGAACATAGCAGTGTCTCTACAACATTAAGTAACTTGTGTAACATCTGTGTCTCAGTTTCCTCATTGGTGAAATAAAGATAATAACAAGACATACTTTATAGGGTTATGTTAAGTATTAAGTGAACTAGTGTAGTATATCTGACATAAGCGCTCAATAAATGTTACCTATTAATAACAATATCATTTTGATAGTAATGTTTTATAACAAATCCCTAATATAGTCCAGAAGTCTGAAGCATGGTTATTCCTTAAAAGGTATTCCTCAGAACATGCTCAGATTCAAGAAGCACAGAAGACTTTGGCACATATATCTATGCTCTAAACCAATCCCTTAGTGAGCCCATCTTTTTTGAATTCACCTTGGATTGTCAGGTCAAAGAATAAGATATCCAGGAAGAAAAGTATTTGGTAGTCATGGTTTGGTTTTTACTTCTTCCCCAAGGAATCCAGTTCCATTTTTGTCTCTAAAATTCTTGTGGATTGTTAGGTGTTTGGAGAGCTGTCTACTTCTTGACTATTTGAGAATGCTTTTAAAAGGTTCCAGAAATGCTGTTTGTTGATAAATCAGAATAATCAGAAAGAAGAGTATTAGTGAAACTGTAAAAGTAAGAACAAGATTTTATGCAGTGGTGCCAGCTGTCATCCCACTTAGGAACACACATCATAGATTTCAGTGCTTTTCAGACATCTGCTCGCTTAGCCATATAAAACAGCCGTTCTGTCAGCAAAACTCCTGGCAAAAGAGCTCCATTATTTCAGGAATCACATTCCCAGGCTTGCTGCCTGTATCCCTCTTCATAGTTATGGATATGGAGAAGTCACATAATATTCTCTTGCAAAATTAGCTCATGACATAGTATATACATTTTCTTACCACCTAATATACACATTTTCTTACCCCCACGGCTGGAATTCAAGCTCCTTTTTATATCATCTAAATACATTGCACTAGATCAGTGGTATCTGGTCACCTTCTCTATCTCCTAATCTGAAAAGAGCAGTCATGATCTAAATCCTTTCCCACGTGGATCCTGACCACAAGTTTTCTCTAATCATCTGGTGCAGATTCTTAGCTACCTCACCTAGACTTTTAGAATCCTCCACACTGAACTCTTTTCTCATGACAATTATCTAAACTCTTAACATTTCAAGATTGAACCCAGATCTTGCAGTTTATTTCAAGCTGTTTGTCAGCTTTCACTTGAACCTAGAAACCATTGTTGTCATTTGAACTCTTTACCATCTGACGATTGAAACCAGACCCTAAGCGTCTTCCAAGCATTTTAATGACAAGAGATTGAACCCAGACCTCATTCCTGACATCCAAAACTCTTACCATTTGAGGATTAAACTCATTCCCAAATATCATCCAAGCTTTATGCCATTTGGAGACCAAACTTTAGGTCTTAGGACTTTTATCTAAGTCCTTTACAGTTTCTGGATTTAACCCATGCTGCTCACATGTTATCAAAGCATTATATCAGTTGGAGATTGACCGAACACCACAAGGCGGACAGCCAAGCTCTTTCGCAGTTAGATATTGAACCCAGACCTCATTGAGGATTGTCTTCCAAGTATTGTGCCAGCTGGATTTCTAGCCCAGACTGTGGCTGCTTTCCAACCCCTTTATTGATGGGGGAGAAACAGAGGTCCCCAAGCCACTTTAAGTATTCTATCCCAAGGGATCAAACCTATCTGCGGTCATTATCCAACCTCTTTACCAGCTGTGGATTGGACTCGCCTGTCAAAAACTAAGTGGAAAGATTGGTTGAAAGCCTATTTATTTATTTATTTAATTTTTGTAGCTGTAAAGATCTTGAATGCTGATCTTAGTAGCTCTGAGGAGCAATACTTCTCAAAATGTGGTTTTCTATCACCTGCATCAGAATCACCTGAGGCTGCTTATTAAAAAGCAGACTTCTGGGGTCTACCCAGATCTGGCTCATAATTGTTAGACCTGTGGCTCTGGAATTTGCATTTTTAGCAAGCCCTCTAGATGAATCCCATGCACACTAAAATTTGAGAACCACTGCCCTTGAGCAAGGTCTCTCTTATCTGTTGGAGAACAATCCCAAATTTCCAGCTGCCATGCAGCTGGTCACCAGCTGGGTCTAAAATGCAAGTTCTTATTAATATACACTATCAGTGCATTACTTTATTAGCTTGGATGTATAAGCCAAGTTTTTCCTGTTACTCAGTTGTGCTAGTTTATAGGATGGGGTTCATTACCTTGTTTCAATAACTATTGGGGGGAAGGGAGTTAGTTGATTTGTAGTACAGCATAGCCAACTCTGCCACAGAGTTTTTATTTCTCACTCAGAGAGGACCACCAATATAGTACCTTGCCTTGGAGGAAGCACACTATCAGCCCTGAATGCATATTCTTCTTTAGGACTACACCCTCCTGCAAATATAGGAGGGCTAATATGGCTTCTATGAAGGTGAAAACTGGTCTTCCCCCAGCTTACTCTAGCAAAGAAGTTGGTCTGATTGGCATAGCAGATGAGACCCTAGATTTCTTGCTCACCCTATTTCTTCCTGCTCTCTTGTACCCCCCTCTCATATTTAAAAATTCAGAATATTTACAAATGTGCTGTTTTATAAGGAAATGCAGAGGGGTGGAGAATGAAAAACAATCTAGATGTTAACATCTGGAGTAGACTAAATTAAGACATAGAACTCATTACTGCAGCAATTACTTACTAAGTCTGGGAAACTTAAACCTAAATCTGGGCTGAAATTTTTCAAGCATGCCTTCATATAAAAATAACTTGGGGAGACCGGGGGCAGTGGCTCACACCTGTAATCCCAGCACTTTGGGAGGCCGAGGCGGGTGGATCACGAGGTCAGGAGATCGAGACCATCCTGGCTAACATGATGAAACCCGGTCTCTACTAAAAATGCAAAAATTAGCCGGGCGTGGTGGCAGGTGCCTGCAGTCCCAGCCACTCGGGAGGCTGAGGCAGGAGAATGGCGTAAACCCGGGAGGCGGAGCTTGCAGTGAGCGAGATCGCGCCACTGCACTCTGGCCTGGGCAACAGAGCGAGACTCTTGTCTCAAAAATAAATAAATAAATAAATAACTTGGGGGAAAAATCTGCATGGACTATTATGAATCAAATTGAATTTCATCTCCACTATTGAAAATGCATGGCCTTGCTTCCCCATTGATTATGGGGAGAATCATACTCTCTAGGGCTGAAATGGGTGCCTTTGCTTTTGACTAAGGGATGCTAAGTTAAAGAATATTTTAAATCATAAAGTCTTTTTCCTACGAACGAGATGGCTGTTTACTTTTTAAATCTCTTGGTTAAAGCAAAGCTAAAATTCTCATAATGTTGGGAGTCTTGTTAGTAAGCCTTGCTTATGTCTACACAGGCACATTTTCTATAGAATTAGACTTAGTAGCTATCAAGCATAATTTTTGTAAATTCTTCACCCTCTTCCCAGGACAGTATAAGCTCTGAGGCCCAGTGTTCTGTTATTGAATTTTCTGTTTTCAGATTGAAGCCTTTTATTTGTGAATCATAGGTGTCTTTTGCCCATTAGGTAGAGGAAGGCATGATACATAGGGCATCTAAAATAGTCCCCTCCTTCCAGTTAAGTCCTGTTCCTTATCTTGCTTTGTTCTTTTCTTCGTCTTTTCCTCTTCTTCCTCTTCTTCCTCCTCTCCCTACCCCTCTTCTTCATCACATTTATTATCTTCCTCCTCCTTCTCTCTATTGCATTTATTGTTTTCTGTCTTCCCCAATAGAATGTAATCTCCATTAGCACAGGGACTGCATATGCCTCATTCACTGCAGTTTCCTTAGTGCTTGGACCATAGTAGGCAATAGTATTTATGAACTAACTACCTGACTGTCTGATTGAATAAATGAATGAGTGAGTGAGTGAATGAATGAATGAATGAATGAGTGAATGAGAATAGCCGGAAAAGAAACAAGTAACTTTAAAAATCCCCGTTAGTGAACAACAAATACCAAGGCCTGTTGGTTGGTGGGAGTTGAGGGGAGGAAACTTACAGGACGGGTCAATAGGTGCAGCAAACCATCATGGCACACATATACCTATGTAATACACCTGCATGTTCTGCACATGTATCCCGTTTTTTTAAAGAAGAAATAAAATTTTAAAAAGAAAGAAAATAAATAAAAATAAAAATAAAAATCTCCAGTGGTATCAGACAAAAGTGAGAGGTTAAAAATTTCATACAAGTAGTGTTGAAAAATCACTTTGAAAATGCAATCCAGCCCATATATTAAAGGCTAGATAAAGTTTTTGGTCTTTTGTTTGTTTGTTTTTGTTTTGGGGGGAAGTTTAAATTTTATTTTTAATTGTGGTAAAATATACATAACATTGGGAGGCCGAGACGGGCGGATCACGAGGTCAGGAGATCAAGACCATCCTGGCTCACACGGTGAAACCCCGTCTCTACTAAAAATACAAAAAACTAGCCGGGCGACCTGGCGGGCGCCTGTAGTCCCAGCTACTCGGGAGGCTGAGGCAGGAGAATGGCGTGAACCCGGGAGGCGGAGCTTGCAGTGAGCTGAGATCCGGCCACTGCACTCCAGCCTGGGCGACAGAGCGAGACTCCGTCTCAAAAAAAAAAAAAAAAAAAAAAAAAAAAAATATATATATATATATACATAACATAAAATTTACCATTTTAATTATTTTAAATGTACTATTCAGGGCCATTAAATAGATTCACATTATTGTGCAACCATTACCATCATCGATCTCCAGAACTTTCTTCATTTTTTTTTTTTTTTTGAGATAAGAGTCTCACTCTGTTGCCCAGCCTGGAGTGCAGTGGCATGATCTCGGCTCACTGCAACCTCCACCTCTCAGGTTCAAGCAATTCTTCTGCCTCAGCCTCCTGAGTAGCTGGGACTACAGGTGCACGCCACCACATCCGGCTAATTTTTGTATTTTTAGTAAAGATGGGGTTTCGTCATATTGGCCAGGCTAGTCTCGAACTCCTGACCTCATGATCCACCCACCTTGGCCTCCCAAAGTGCTGGGATTACAGGTGTGAGCCACTGCGCCCAGCCCAACTTTCTTCATCTTGAAAAACTGAAACTCTTTATTCCTTAAACAATAAGGCCCCATTCTCTCTTCCTGTTATCCCCTGACAACCACCATTCTTCTAACTCTATGAATTTGACTATTCTAAGTACCTCATATGAATGGAATCATCAGTACTTGCCCTTTTCTGAGCAGCTTATTTCACGTAACATAATGTCTTCGAGGTTTACCTATGTTGTAGCACATGTCAGAATTTCTTTCCTTTTTAAGGCCAAATAATATTCCATTGCTTATATACACCATATTTTGTAATTCACTGATCTGCCTATGACACTTGGGTTTCTTCTACCTTTTAGCTATTATGAATAACGCTGCTATAAATGAATGTACAAATATCTGTTCATGTTCCTGCTTTCAGTTCTTTTGGTTATATGGAATTAAATATAATTTAATTATACGGAATTAAATGGAATTGCTGGATCATGTGGTAATTCTAATTTTGTGAAGGACTACTATACAGTTTTATACACCATTTTACATTCCCACCAGCAGCACATAAGGATTCAAATTTCTCTACACTCTTGCCAGCTGACACTTACCTTCTGGGGTTTTTGTTTGTTTATTATAATAGTCATTCGAATGGATGTGAACTGACATCTCATTGTGATTTTGATTTGCATTTCCTTAATGATTAGTGATGTTAAACATATTTTTATATACTTATTGGCCATTTGTATACCTTTGGAGAAATGTCTATTTAAGTCCTATGCCCATTTATAATTGGTTTTGTTTTTGCTGTTGAGTTTTAGGGATGCATGAGATTTTATTCATGAGAATGTATCAAAGTTAATACAGAAGGCAGGATGATATAGTGCAAATAATTGGTACCAGGAATCAGATGATTATGAGTTCTAGCCAGGCTCTCCCACTTACTCAGCCTTGTGACTTTGGAAAAATTATTTATTCTTTCCCAACTTCACCATCCTTGAAATTTTCATTCGGCTTACCTTTCAAGGTTGTGGGCATATAATAAGACGATATACATGAACATTCTTTGAAAACTACAGCATTATTCAAAAAGAAGTGGTGTGTATTAGTTAGGGTTCTACAGAGAAACAGAACCAACAGAATATGTCTGAGAGACAGAGAAAGACAGAGATTTATTTTAAGGAATTGGCTCACATGATTATAAAGTTTGGCAGCTCTAAATCTTCAGGGTAGGCTGGGAGGCAGGACACTCAGAGAAGAGTTGCAGTTTGAGTTCAAAGGCAGTCTGCTGGCAGACTTTTGTATTTACCTGGGGAGGCCAGTCTTTTCAAATTGAAGCTTTCAACTGATTGGATGAGGTTTACTCACATTATGGAGAGTAATCTGCTTTACTCAAGGTCTACTGATTTAAATGTTAATCTTACAAAAAAAAAAAAAAAAAAAAAAAACCTTCACAGAAACATCTAGAATCATGTTTGACCGCATATCTAGGTATTGTGGTCTAAACAAGTTGCTACATAAAATTAGCTATCACATGGTAAAAATAGTGGTCAGGTATATGCCTTGGTGGCACCACCGCTTCAGCAACCTTAAAGCGGTTTTTAACTACTAATTTTTACCACATGACAAAATATGTAATTCATCCACACTTCTATTTCTCCAGTCCTTTGACTACCTTACTTCATAACTACCATTACTATTTCCCCTTTGTAATCAAATTTAAGCTGTCCTTCTCTAAGCATCTTTCTGCCCTTTTCTGTTGAAGGGTGTTTCAGTTTTCCGTTGCTGCATAACAAACCACTGTTGAAAACTTAGTGGTGTAAAACAATAATTATTTAGCTTAAGTTTAAAAAAAAAAAAAATTTTTTTTTAGAGATGGGGTCTTGCTCTGTTGCCTGGGCCTGAGTGCAGTGACAAAATCCTAGCTCATTGCAGCCTCTAACTCCTGGGCTTAAGCAATTCTCCCACCTCAGCCTCCAGAGCAGCTGAGAATACAGGCACATACCACCACACCCAACTAATTTTTTAAAAAATTTTGGTAGTGATGGGATCTTCCTATGTTGCCCAGACTGGTCCCAAACTCCTGATCTCGAGCAATCCTCCTGCCCTGGTCTCCCAAAGTGCTGGGATTATAAGTGTGAGCCACTATGCCTTGCCTCATAAGTTTTCAATTTGTGCAGTGCTTGTGAAAGAAGGCTCACTTCTCTTCTATGTGGTATCATCCAACTGGGCAGCTTGAGCTGGTGGATTTACTCCCAATATGGCTGACTCACATGGCTGGTAAATTGGGGCTAGCACAATGTCTACTGAAGGTGAAGGCTAGGGGCCTAATTTCCTCTTTACCGGGTCTCTTTTTGGGATATTTGTTTTCCTCATGGCATGATGGCTAGGTACCAAGAGTAAGCATTGTAAGAGATAAGAAGAGGAAGCTGCCAGTTTTGTAAGAGGCCTGGTCCTAGAAACTGGCACACTGTCATTCCTGGAATATTCTGTTGCTCGAGTAGTCACAGAGTCTTAATTCAAGGACAGGAGATATATACCCCAACCTTTCTATGAAAATAGTGTCAAAGAATTTGGGACAATGTTTTAAATCTGCCACAAAGGTACTTCCACAAACCCCAATATTTAATCTTGTTGATGCCCTCTTTTCAGTGTTGCTATTTGAAGTTAAAATTTTATACAGTGTAGTAAAATGAATGTAAAAAAACATTAGAAATAGAGTCTTTTTTTTTTGTTGACCCTACACGATACAGACACAAAATCCTTTCAGAGTTTTCTCATGTATTCATTCAATAAATATTTGAGCATCTGCTATGTACTTGGCACCATTCTAAATACTTGGAATACAGTGGTGAACAAGACAGACAAAGTCTTTGCATTCTTTGGAGCATATATTTTAGTGGGGAAATAAACACATAAAAAACAAATGATGATAGATACAATGCAGAGAATTAAACTACAATGATGTGTTAAATGACTGAAAATGAATGCTTTCAGCTGCAAGTAACAGCTGAATTTAATTAAGAGTAGTTTAAATGATGAGTCTGGAAGTAGGGTGGTTCTGGCTGGTTAATTTAGTGGTCAGAGACAACATCAAGAATCCAGGTGCTGTCCATCTTTCTCCTCTCATAGTCATAAAATGACTGCAGCTGTCTGGCATCACATGCATTCATGACCATGTCCAATGACAAAGAAGGGGAAAAAGGAGTGTGTGTATATAAATCTTCTCTCTTTTCCTTTTGCAGAAGTGAGAAATTTTCTCAAAGTAGGTTTCTCTCATGTCTCATTGGGTAGAACTGTGTCACATGCCCATGCTTGAGCCAAACCTAGCAATGATAGTGAGACCACTGTAATCAATTTACACCAATTAGGTTTTACTGACCCCCCACCGGGGCTGGACCCTGTATCCCTATAAGCACCAGTGTGCCCAGAGAAGGATAATTTAATTCTTGTTAGCAAAGGAGGTAAAGGAATTGGCTTCAGCTTCAGTGACTAGGTTCGGATATTAGGGAAGGCCTCCCTTGAATAGTTGTTATTTAAGCTGAAATCTGAATGACAGGAAAGAGCTATCCTTGCTCAAGGAAAAGCAAACACTTAAAGACTTAAATAATTGGCATCTTACCTAGTTCTCCAGCATTTTCTCAAATAATTATCCACATATCCATCCCAGCCTTGGTTTATGACATTTTTGGCTATACACTCTTTTTTCCTTTCTTTCATCATAGTAAAACCTATTTTTCGTTTAGGAAAGCTCAGCTCAAGTATTACTTCTTCAGGAATACCATTTTGCCCTCTCCCCACCTCACACACATCCAAAAACAACAATAAACCTTCCTGGATTGATAAACTCTGAAGCAGTATGTACCTCTCTTTTGTTGTAAGTATTACAGCAGGGTTTTTGGGTATACTTGAGTAGTGTGCAGCTCCTACTATACTGTTGGTTGCAAGAATACAGATCATATCCATTTTTTTCTTTGTACCCCTAATGACTATCACAGTGCCTGACACACAGTAGATTATTGATAAATGTCTGTTGAGTGAATGAAAGAGAAGGAGGGAGGAAGGAAACGTTTACCCTTATGAAACATACAGGCTACTGAGGAAGATGGAGAAATAAGCAAATAACTGCAATGAAGCCTGCTAAGTGCTATACCACAAGGAAGACATTTGAAGAGGTTTTAAGAGCAGAAGCAACAACAGCTACCTCTGACTTCAGGGGTTTTCTTGAAAACAATGCAGACTCATGAAATGGTTTTGATATTTTAGAAAACTCACATTTTTTAATTCTGTCCCCAGATGGACAAACTGAATATAGTTCAAGGGAATAAAATAATTTTAGTAGGATATGCAGAATGTGACTAAATCTTTCCCCAGGTTATAGAACCATAAAAGATTAGAAATGAGATGCATTTCTGAAGTCACCTAAAAATTAGCTCCATCATTTTAAAGATAAGGTAAATTAAGTGACACTTTCTTAACCTAGATAGCTTCATATGATAGTAAGAGACATTAGCACTCAAAAAATCTTCAAGCACCACAGGAAATAAAAATGAAGAAAAATTTTTCTGAGTTATGTTAATAATGTTTTAGTGAATTAAAACGTACATGCAGAAAAGTGCACACAGTATTAGTGAATAGCTAGATGCATTTTCACAGTGAACACACAGTGAACACAACCGCTCAGATCAGAAAACAGATCATTTCCAGCATTAAGATGGTCCTTCCATAACCACCCCTGCTCACTAACATCTCCTCTTTGAAGATAACCATTTTTTATCTTCTTATTGACTTGAAAAACCATGAAATTAGTTTTGCCTGGTTTTGAACTTTGTATATATGGAATCACACAGTATGCACTCTTTTATATTTGGCTTCTTTCACAACATTATTTTTGTGAGATTCATACGTATTATTTCATATAGCTGTAGTTTGTCCATTATTATTGCTATATTGTATTCTGTTACTTGAGTATATTAAGTTCATTTATTCTGTCTGTTGTTGATGAACATTTGTGTTATTTCCAGTTTGAGACTACTGAAAATAGTAATTTTACATAAGAATATCTAGAGACATTTTGCTTTTTGGTAAACATGTTCACATTTCTGTTGGGTATATGCCTTGGAATGAATTGCCAGCTCATAGGATAAATGGGTTTTAGATATTTCCCAATAGTTTTCCAAAGTAGTTATCTAATTTACATACCCATTAGCTCTTTCAGTTTTTTTCTACATCCTCACCAAGAGTTGGTATTGATGGTGTTTTTATTGTAGCCATTCTGGTCGGTATGTAGTAGTATCTTACTGCATTTCCTTTCTGAAATGCCTACTCAAACCTACCAGTTTTTTTTTTTTTCTTTAATTACCTGTCTTTTTCTTATTGATTAGGTGTTCTGGATATAGTCCCTTTATTGATTACAAATATCTTCACCCACTTTTTGGATTGCCTGTCAACTAACTTAGTGGTGTCTTTTAATGAAAAGAAGTTCTTAATTTTATTATAGTTAAACTTATCAATCTTTCTCTTTCTAATAGTGCTTTTTCTATCCTGTTCAGCAAGTTATTGCCAACCACAAAAAACTAATATATTCTCCTGTGTTATATGTGAGAATATTTATTATTTTACCTTTTACATTTAGAACTACAATATACATGGAATTGATTTTTTTGAATATGAGGTGGGAATGGAGGGTGGGTTAAATTCTTTTCTATTTGCATATCCACTTGATCAAGCACCATTTTTGTGAAAAGATCATTTTTTCCCTAATTGTTTGTAGCAAAGCCTTTATCATAAGGCAACTGTCCAGATATATGTTGATATGTTTCTGAACTCCATCTTCTGTTCCATTGGCCTATTTGCCTATCTTTTTTTTTTTTTTTTTTTTTTGAGACGGAGTCTCGCTCTGTCACCCAGGCTGGAGTGCAGTGGCCGGATCTCAGCTCACTGCAAGCTCCGCCTCCTGGGTTTACGCCATTCTCTCGCCTCAGCCTCCTGAGTAGCTGGGACTACAGGCGCCCGCCATCTCGCCCGGCTAATTTTTTGTATTTTTTTAGTAGAGACGGGGTTTCACCGTGTTAGCCAGGATGGTCTCGATCTCCTGACCTCGTGATCCGCCCGTCTCGGCCTCCCAAAGTGCTGGGATTACAGGCCTATTTGCCTATCTTTATATCAGTATCACACACTCTTAATTACTATAGATCTATAAGTCTTGATAGCTGGTAGAATAAATTCTCCAGCTTTGTTTTCCTTCTTCATGGTTGCCTTGGCAATTCTTGGCCCTTCATGTAACTATATAAATGTTAGCATTAGCCAATCTATTTCTATGTAAAGTCTGCTTGTGATTTGATTGGACATGTATTCAATCTATAAATAAGTTGGAGAGAATTAATATTGAGCTTTCCAGCCCATGAACATGATATATACATTCATTTGTCTTTTGTTTTCAGCAATATTTCACGATTTTCTGTGTAGATGTCTTTACATTTATTCAAATATGTTTATTTTTATATGCGTTTTGCTATTGGACATGTTTTTATAATTTTATTTTCTATTTGTTTTTGATGGAATATAAAAATATACTTGATTTTTAATATATTGATTTTATATCTGGTTACCCTACTTAATTCCCTATTCATTCTAAACATTTATCTGCAGATTTTTTGGATTTTTAATGTATAAAATCATGTTACCTGTGAATATTGACAGTTTTATTAATCCCTTTCCATTTCTTATACCTTTATTTTAAATTCTTAGCTGATTAGTTGAGGAAGACCTCCAGTGCAATGTCAAAAGGAAATGGTGCTAGTGGGCATCTTCATTATCAATCTCAGGCAGAAATCTTTTGCTTTTCTATCATTAATATGAGGTTTGCTGTAGATATTTGTAGATACCCGTTATTATCATAAGGATGTTTCCTTCAATCCTAGTTTGTTCAGAATTTTTATCATAAATGAGTGCTGAGTTTTATCTAATGCTTTTGCTATATCCATTAAGATGATCATACAATTTTTCTCTATGGTGAATTACATTGATTAATTTTTGAATGTTACGCTAACTTTACATACTGGAATAAACTCAGTTTAGTTTTGATGTATTATCGTTTTTATATATTTCTCTATTTTCTTTACTAAGATTTTATGTTGGATTTTTACATCTATGCTCCTGGGAATGCCTGACTGCTATGTTTTATTTCTGGTAAGGCCATTGTCAGGTTTTTGTATCAGGGTTATGCTGATCTAATAAAATAATTGGGAAGAGTTCCCATTTCATTTTAATTTTCTGAAAGAGTTGATTTAATATTGGTATTATTTCTTAAATTAATGGAAGAATTTATCAATGAAGCTATCTAGATGTAGAGATTCTTTGTGAGAATGTTTTCAATTATAGATTAAACATATATAGTCATGCAGTGCATAATGGTGTTTTGGTCAACAATGGATCAGATGTATGACATTGCTGTCATAAATTTATAATACTATGTTTTGTACCTTTTCCATGTTTAGATACACAAATACTTAGCATTGTGTTACAGTTGCTTACAATGTTCAGTACATAACATGCTGTACAGATTTATAGCCTAGGAGCCATAGGCTATACCATATAGGCTAGGTATGTAGTAGGCTGTAGTATGTAGGTTTGTGTAAATACATTCTGTGATGTTTGCACAATGACAGAATCACCCAGCAACATATTTCCCAGGACCTATCCCTGTCATTAAGTGATGCATGAATGTAAATGTGTAAGTATGAAAAACTAATTGGAAAAATGGTCCTTTTGATGTATAAAATTAGAATTAGGACACCTGTTAAGTTAGTGAATGTAATTTTATGAATTAAAAAAGCAAGTGTCAGGCCGGGCGCGGTGGCTCAAGCCTGTAATCCCAGCACTTTGGGAGGCCGAGACGGGCGGATCACAAGGTCAGGAGATCAAGACCATCCTGGCTAACACGGTGAAACCCCGTCTCTACTAAAGAATACAAAAAACTAGCCGGGCGACGAGGCGGGCGCCTGTAGTCCCAGCTACTTGGGAGGCGGAGGCAGGAGAATGGCGTGAACCTGGGAGGCGGAGCTTGCAGTGAGCTGAGATCCGGCCACCGCACCCCAGCCTGGGAGACAGAGCCAGACTCCGTCTCAAAAAAAAAAAAAAAAAAAAAAAAGCAAGTGTCAAAAACTTAATAAGATGTTAAGACTAATCATATTTTTTATTTTTTATGTTAAATTTGGTAAACTGATTTTTATAGGAATTTGTCCATTTCATATGTAGTTTTAAATCTATTGGAATTGTCATTTTACCTTCATTATATTATTAATGTGTGTTGGATCCATAGTGATGTGCCAGTTTTAATTCCTCATACAGTATTATTATTTGTGCCTTCTTTTTTTTCTTTTTTGTTCAGTCTTGCCAAGAGTTCAATCTTCTTAAATAACTAACTTTTGGCATTGTTGAATTTTTTTTCTGTTTCATATCTGTCTTTTATTCATTGATTTCTGCTCGGACATTTATTTTTTTCATTGTACTTCATTCTAATTTGCTATTCTTTTTCCAACTTCTTTAGATGGAAGGTTAGATTATTTCTTTAGATTTTTCTAATATGTGTATTTAAGGCTAAAAATCTCCCATTTCCCTCTGTATACTGCTTTAGCTGCATCCCTTGAGTTTTCATGTCTTTTATTTTTATTGTTAAATTCAAGATATTTTCCAGTTTCCCTTTTGAGCTATTCTTTGACTTGTGGGTTATTTTAAAGAATGTTGCTTAATTTCTAGTTATCTTTTAATCTTCTTCATTTAACTCTACTGTAGAGAACATACTCATCAATCCTTTAAAATTTGTTAGGACCTGTTTGTAACCCAGCATATATTCTGTTATGGCAAATATTGATTGAAAAGCATGCATTTTTTCTGTTTGGAGTTCTGTAAATATTAGGTGATGTTTGTTGATTATGTCTTTTAAATTTTATATATTCTTATCAATAGTTTCTATCTGCTTCTAAAGGTCATTGTTAGAGGTATGTTAAAATGTCCCACTGTGACTTGTGTATTTGTTTATGTATGCTGTTTTCTTTTCTAATGCATTTTTGAGGCTATATTTTTATGGATTTTATAATTTAGAATTATATCTTCTTGGTAGATTAATGCTTTTAATCACTATCTATCTCTATCTATGTATCTATTTATTTATTTTTTTGAGATAGGGTCTTGCTCTGTCACCCAGGCTGCAGTGCAGTGGCATGATCATAGCTCACTGCATCCTTGAACTCCTGGGATCAAGCAATCCTCTCACCTCAGCCTCCCGAGTAGCTGGGACTACAGGCATGTGCCACTGTGCCCAGATAATTTTTTTATTTTCTATTTTTTGTAGAGATTTGATCTTGCTATATTGCCCAGGCTGGTCTTGAACTCCTGGCCTCAAACAGTCCTCCTGCCTTGGCCTCTCAAAGCACTGGGATTACAGGTGTGAGCCACTGCGACTGGTGCATTATTTATCTTTATTTATAGTAATCTGTCTATATTCATTTTGACTGCTGCTGTAACAAATCACCACAAAGTGGCTTTAAACAATGCAAATTTATCATCTTACACTTTGGGAGATCAGAAGTCTAAAATTTATTCTCCACAACTGTCTTCCCTCTAGATGTTCCAAGAGAATCTTTCCTTGACCTTTTCAGATTCAGGAGGCTGCCTACATTCTTTGGCTTCCGGCTCTTTTCTTCCGTCTTCAAAGCCAGAAGTATAATATGTTCAAATCTCTTTCCCTCTGTCCCTCTGCTGCTTTTGTCACATTGCCTCCTACCTAACTTTGACTCCACCTGTATCTCTTTTACAAGAAGACTTGTAATTACATCAGGCTCACTTGGATAATTTAGGATAATCTCCCCATCTAAAGATTCTCAATTTGATCACATCTTCAAAATCTCTTTTGCCACATAAAGTAACATTCATAGGTTCCAGGGATTAGGATGTAAACATTTTGGTTGGGAGAAGGCAGCCATCATTCAGCCTACTGCAACATCTTTAACTTTTCATTGTCTGATAGAAATATATAGGTACATACAACTTCCTTTTGATAAGTGTTTGCATAGCATTATTTCTCATCTTGTTACTTTTATCATTTTTGTATCCTTATAGTTAAAGTTGGCCTCTTTTTCAGTAACATTATGGGTTTTGTTTTCTGTTTAGCTGACCGTCTTTGTCTTTTAATTGGAATTTTTTTTTTTTTTTTTTTTTTTTTTTTTTTGAGACGGAGTCTCGCTCTGTCGCCCAGGCTGGAGTGCAGTGGCCGGATCTCAGCTCACTGCAAGCTCCGCCTCCCAGGTTCACGCCATTCTCCTGCCTCAGCCTCCCTAGTAGCTGGGACTACAGGCGCCCGCCAGGTCGCCCGGCTAGTTTTTTGTATTTTTAGTAGAGACGGGGTTTCACCATGTTAGCCAGGATGGTCTTGATCTCCTGACCTCGTGATCCGCCCGTCTCGGCCTCCCAAAGTGCTGGGATTACAGGCTTGAGCCACCGCGCCCGGCCTTAATTGGAATTCTTAATCCATTTCCACTGAATGTTGTTACTGATATATTTGGATTTACATCTATACCTTATTTATTTTCTAATCATCCTACATTTTTATGTTCATTTCTTGTATTGAATTTTAAAAATTCATGCTTAGTATTTCATTTTCTCTATAAGCAGTTTATTAAACATTATAATCTTTAGTGATTATTCTTGAAATTATATTATACATTCTTGTATAGTATGATATTATTAAGTTAAAAAACCCTTTGACATGAAGGTCATAGGAAATATCATACAAATTATAACTAGAACATATTTATAATCTTGATACGGAGGTGGCTGAATGAAATCCATTTGCCAAACCTCAGAGTGTCCATTAGGTAGGTTAAAATGACCTGGAACTATCTGAATTGTCTTTCCTGGGCTGAATTTTGGACAAACAGTACAAGACAGTTGTAACTCTTTGGCAGCCCTTGAAATGTTTCCCCACTAATAATACTGCTTTATAAAATTTATCAGTTGCCCAATTAGTCATCTGATGTGTCATTTTGGGTAAGGTTTTTAAAAGACATATAGATTCTGGTAATAACAGTTTATTATTGGGGCCATACCATAAATTTGTTGTTGGGCAAAAAATGCAATTGTTATCAGCCCAATATAATTTTTTTATGTGATGCCCAAGACTGAGCAACTTTCTCAACATAATTTAAATCCTTTTTTGGAAAACAATACATATTAGCTATAAGGTTTTAGTCTTAGTGGAACTCAAGGTAGTTGCTTTTGCTGCATGATCAGCCAAGTCATTTTTCTTAGCCTTTCTAATTTAGAGTGCCCAGAAATTTTGATTATAGCCAAGGCAGAGGGAAGTTGAACTGAATTTAATAAATTGGCAAAAGTTCCATTTTTAATTTGGTTCCCTCTGGAAGTTAAAAATCCTTTTTGTTTCCAAAGCATGCCAAAATCATGAACAACCCCAAAGCCATAACGGCTATTGGTGTGAAAGTTTGCAGTTTTATTTTCACCAGAATATAAGCCCTGATTAAGGCATAAAGTTCTGCTTGTTGGGCTGAAGTAGCCATCAGCAGTGCAGCTTCTTCAACTACAGTCATGTGCTGCATATTTTTGTCAACTGACCACGTATATGACAGTGGTCCCATAATTGTAATACCTTATTTTTACTGTACCTTTTCTATGTTGAGATATGTTTAGATACACAAATACTTAGCATCATGCTACAATTACCTACAGTATTTAGTACAGTAATATGCTGTACAGGTTTTTAGCCTAGGAGCAGCAGGCAATATCATATAACCAGGTAAGTAGAAGCCTAGGTTTAAGTACACTCTATGATATTCTGTTCATACAATGATGAAATTACCCAACAATGCACTTCTCAGAATGTATTCTTGTCGTTAAGAGATGCATGTGTGTACTTCAAGAAGAGTTATAGTATATCTAGCACAACATTTTCCTATATTATCTGTCATTTATGATGCATCAGTAAACCATGAAAGTTCTGCATTTGGTCTAGGAATTTCATGTAAATCAACTTTAGGTTTTAGCTGACCAGTTAGATTTGAACAGTCATGATGTGTCTCATCAACAGGTAGGGGAAGGAGGGTTACTGGATTAAGAGTATTGCAATGAGAAATAATATGATAAATCAACAGCAAGATCTCATAAGAAGTTAGTCGCTTGCAGAATGATACCGAGTATGATGAGAGTTCTCTATGGTTTCTACAAAGCTTCTACAGCATGAGGAACATAGACAGTGAGAGTAGAGTTCATGATTATCTCTTCTGTAGAGTTAATTAAAGTTGTAGTGGCTGATATAGCTGTCATGCAGAGAGGGAGTCAGCTATTGAACCTAATTGCTGGCTATAATAGCCAATGGGTCTGTGTTGAACTCAATGTTTTGGAGTAAAGAACCCCCCCAACACATTTATTTCTTTTTCATGCACAAAAATGAAGAAAGAGAGCTGATGATTGGGGTACCTTAAGGCAGGAAGACTTAGAAATCCTTCTTTTGATAGAAGGCCATATAGGTGTTCTCTTTTTAGTCCAGGGGATCTAGTTTGTCAAATTTCTGAAGGGCATATAAGAATTATGCTATCAAAGGAAAATTAGGTATTCAGTTTTGACAGAACTTGCCAGCGCCTATCACCTTTGTAATAGTCTCAGTCTGAGATTGAGAAAAGTTTAAATACCCTTAAGTCTGTCAGGATCCAAGAGAAGTCCTTGGTTTTATATCATGTGTCCCAAATGTTTGATGTGGTCCCGGGTAAATTATAGTCTTTCCCTGGAAACTTTGTGGTTTTTGTCTGCTAGAAGTTTAAGGAGATGAACATAATCATGTTCACAAGGAACAAAGAAGGAGGTCATCAACATACTGCAAGAGAATCAATCCTTGGGTGAAAAACATGTCTGTTAAATATGTCTTCAGTATCTGAAAAGTAAGTAGGGCTTTTTGCATACCCTCAAGGTATTACTATCTAGGTATATTGTTGACTTTCCTACGTGAAGACAAATAAAATTTGACTCCCAGCATCCACATGAATGCTTTTTTTTTTAAAAAAGCACTATGAAAGTATGCCACTGTAAAATTTAAATTCTGTGAGAATGAAAGTCATGAGAGTATGGAGATTTGGAATGACAGGGTGTCAAAGAATGACAGTATTATTAATGGTTCATAGGTCTTGTACAAATCTCCATCCATGTACATGAGATGTCTTTATAGGAACGATAGGAGTACTACAGGGGCTAGAACTAGGCACCACAAGATTCCTAGCTTTATATTCTTCTGTAATTGGCTTAATTTCTGCAGAAGCTTCAGGATTTAAGGAGTATTGTCTGATATTAGAAAGGGGCTTGTTTGGGTCAATTTGAATCTTTATCACAAGAGCCCAGTGGATTTGTCCAATGTCTATTATAGATTTATCCAAAACTTCCTCAAAAAGCTCTTTTAAAAAGAACGAAACTCTCAGCATTTTTGTTATTTAGGTTAAAGACAAAAGTAGGCAAGAGTGTTGAAGAATTTTCACTGTTGTCAGTTAAAGGTGATGGGGATGTAAATCAGCTTTAAGAATTATCTTACCCTTATGGGAAAAGGTAATGGCCATATGATCTTTTTCTAAGAAGTTCCTTCCAAGTAAGTGAACTGGGGCCAAGAGAACTGGTAGAAAAAAAAAAAAAAAAAGAATGATTTTAGAACCTAATTGAAAAAGCAAGGGGAAAGATTCATAAAATGTTAAAAATATATTAGAAACTCTCACCATTTGCATTTTTTTTTTTTCAGTACTTCAGGGAAGGATCTGGTTGAGGCTGATGAGTATCAAATACAGAGGATTGCCCCAGTGTTGATAAGGACAGTGAGAATCTCCTTTCTGATCATGACAGGGGTTGTACCCAACTGATTAAGAGGCAAGATTGAAAGATCACCTGTAGGTGTTTTGGAGCACTCTCAGTCTATAAGGAACATAGAGGGTGGCCTACTAAAGGGGGTCATTTAGCTTGTTTTAATTGTATGCAATCGCCCCCTACTCCATGTCCAGACTTTTTGTAGTAGTGGCAGACTCTTTTAAGATTTGGTTTTATAGTGGTAAAGTGCCATGTTTTATTATGAGGGACAGAAAGATGGTGAAGCTGTAGGTTCATTATTTTCTTTGCCCTCAATTTATCCACCTTACAAATTGTTCGGGCTAATTGGCTGGCCAGGTTAACTGAATCAGAGGTGGACATCGTGTTGTTTCTCATTCAAGGTGAGCCTATTTAGAATTGTAAGATCGTTGTCTAAACTATTTATGAACATAGAATTAAAAGCCACTTGGATAGATTTGGTGACTGAGGGGAATCTAGAGTTTTCCTTGGTAACTATTTCATGTCTATTATAATAATTATATACTGCCTCAGTTTTCTTTTGGGTACAGGCCTAGATCTTGTTTTAGTCTACTGGTTTAGGGAATGTTAAAGGAATAGGTGGATATAAAGTTTTGGCTCTTCCTTGGACTTTCTCCCTATTGGAAGGCAATGTTGCATTGGAGGCCTGTTAGAGCAGGGGTCCGCAACACCTGAGCCACAGATGGGTACTGGTCCATGGCCTGCTAGGAACAGGGCCACACAGCAGGAGGTGAGCAGCAGGCGAGCAAGCTGAGCACTGACCACCTGTGCTCTGCCTCCTATCAGATCAGCAGTGGCATTAGATTCTCATAGGAGCATGAACCCTACTATGAACTGCACAAGTGAGGGATATAGGTTCTGTAGTCCTTATGAGAATCTCATGCCTACTGATTTGAGGTGGAACAATTTCATCATCCCCCCCCCCCCCCCCCCCCCGGCCTGTGGAAAAAATTGTCTTCCAAGAAACCGGTCCCTGGTGTCAAAAAGCTTGGGGACTGCTGCATTAGAGGATTGTTCTAACCCGCCTTGCCATCTGATGTTGTGCTGATGTTCTCTGATGGGCATACACGTACAGCTAAACACTGAATAACACAGATTTGAAGTGCATGGGTCCACTTATATGTGGATTTTTTCAACCAAAAGTGGATTGAAAATATGGTATTCACAGGATGCAAAACCTGCATATATGGAGGGCCAACTTTTCATATATGCTGATTGGTGGGGCCAACTAAGGGACTGGAGTATGAACAGATTTGGGTATAGCGTGGGTCCAGAAACCAATCCCTTGTGTATACTGAGAGATGACTGTATTAATGGACAACAGTTAGAGAAATCAGATTTATCAGTTTGGATAACAATTTTAAATTCTTCAACAAGTTTATGAGGGTCCTCAGTAATCTTGGTGAACTCTTTAGCTATATCCCTAAGTTTAGCTTTTGTCCAAAGTGTGTATAGGAAACATTTAGTAGAGTGCCCTCATTATTCGGATGGAGCTTGAAAGGGTAAATTTGAACAGGTTTAATGGAAACACGGGAATCAAGGGAAGCTTTAGGGTCAGAAGAGTAGAACGGAAGTTCAGCAAGTGTAGGATATAGAGGTTGGAGAGCAGGAGTAGGAGAGTGAGAGTTAGTAGAAGAAACTAGAGTCTCAACGGTTTTTTCTTTCTCATTTGGTTTTTTGTTAGCCTCTGTGAGTTTAAAGACTGTTCTAGGGAGAAGCAATTTTAGAGTCCTGAATGTGTTTGGATGCCTCTAAATGCTAACTAAAATATGTACTTCATTCAGGTTGTTTTGTTTTAGAACCATGGTCTTCCAATTTAATTTGGAGAAACTAGGTTTGGAAGGCTACTACAGATGGAAGGTCCATAATTTTTGAATAAATAACCAACTGTAGTCTCAGAAAGGGGACAATCACTGCAAAGTTTAGAATTAAAGAATCCGAAACTTAATAATACTGAACAATAGGAAAATTTCCAAATAATAGGAAAAGTAACATACCTAGAAGAAATCCCACACAATCTAAAAGCCTTTGTGGGCACAAATGGAACAGCGTCCCCAAATTCCCAAATAAAGGCATTGACCTCAACCAAAGGGAGAGAGGGAGGAGCTCAAGAAGACTTACAGTTGAGGGGGCCAGCAGTCCAAGGAAGCAGAGAAGGAGAGCACAAGGGGCTCTTTGTTGTAGGTACCTCATCTGATTCCAGAGAAGCCAGTCCACTAGAAGGTAAGATTACTTCAGGTCCTGCTTCTGACATCAACTATGTTATCTAAGAAAAAAAAAAAAAAAAGATTGACATGGAGGTCAAAAGAAATAACATTTACTTGGTAAACAGAGAATTGCAATTCAGGTACACTACCTCAGGACAGCCCTGAATAGTGTCCCATAAGGCAAGTATAGGCGAGTGTGTTTAATTAGGGATTTTCACAAAAAGTTGTTTATGGAGGCAGTTCATTGGCTGGGCAATAATCCTAAATTGTAAACCTCTTTTAATTGGTTAGTTAATTGGGGTACTCCCAGCTGGAGAGATGTTGAAGGTTGGCAGATACTAACCTCAGTTGTTTTTCCAAGTCTATTGGAACATTCCACCTTTAGCAGGAGTGAGTGCAGCCCTCTCAAAATCTCCTCCCTCTACTTTAGAAAGCCTTAGCGTTAGTTAACTCATTTTCTTTCGCAATGTAAGTTAGTAATTTGATAATTTACTCGACAACACAAGGGCCATAAAATACTTTAAATCTATTTATCCACTCCCCATCGTTTATGCTGCTGTTGTCATTTGCCTTATTACTCTGTATATTTTGCAGCCCACACTCCCAGAACTGGAAGCTAAGCCCCCGGGCATCTGTTGAGAAACACCTTTGACCGTAAAAAAAAAAAAAAAAAAAAAAAAAACAAGCAAACAAACAAAACCTTTAGATTCTAATGGCTGCTTCTTATCTTTTGCATTTTAAATCTTACATAAATTCCTTGTTGGTCAACTCTAACCCAGAACGGTACGGAGAAGAGGACGTGGAGAAATGTAGTTTTCAGCTTAACCAAGTTAGCACAGCACAAACCATCACATCATTTTCTTCCAGAAAATATTTACTGGCAGACAGATTAGGGGCCAGTTACCTCAATCCTAGTTGGAACCAAGCTGACTTGAAGCTTGTTTCTGTCTTTGTAAGGACCATTTTATTTCTGGTTCATTCTCACTCTTAGGTTGCATCCTTTCAGGTTCCCAACAGGAAGCATAGGAAATTTACCAGGGCATATGCTCCTAAACTGCAACTACTATACTTGTATCCCAGCACTGTGAGACTGCCGGAATCTGTGCTCAGCATCTTAGCCTCTTAGCTGCTGCTTTCTTCTTATTCAGCTTCTTGGCTCTGTTTTGCATGTGAATCAACAACTGCTTTGAAAGGAAAGCCATGAAAGACAGCTAACCTCAATTAGGGATTTTTCTTTCATAGATCTATCTGTTACATCCTGCCTGTCTTGACAACTATATGATGCCTTCAGACTGATTTTTTTTTCCCGAGATAGTGTCTTGCTCTGTTGCCCAGGCTGGAGTGCAGAGCTGCCATCATGGCTCACTGCAGCCTCAACCTCTTAGGCTCCAGTGATCCTCCTGCCTCAGCCTCCTGAGTACTGGGACCACAAGTGCATGCTACCACACCAGGCTAATTTTATTTTTATTATTGTTTTACTTTTGTGGAGATGGGTTTCTCCCTTTGTTGCCTGGGCTGGTCTAGAACTCCTTGCCTCAAGCAATCCTTGGCCTCCCAAAGTGCTGGACAGGTTTGAGCAACTGCCTGGCCAAACTGATTTTTAAAACCTTTTTTTTCTAGTTATTCTCAGCAGGAACATTGGTCTGATACAGCCTGACTCTTCCTAACCAAGAGTGGAAATCTCTTGAGTGTTTTAAATTAATTGGCCACAATGTATAATGTAATAACAAATGATACTGGATAATGAAGAGGAAGGGACAAAGATAGCATTAAGAAACAATAAATAATGGCTGGTTTATTGGCTGACCTCCCTATTGCCGAAGAGAATTGTCTGCCATAGTTAAATAAATAAAACCCTGCTGCTTCTTACCCTGGAGCATCGTAATACTTGAAGTTGCCCAAATAACAAGCATGTCATAAATTGCAGTTTGATATGTCTGCCCTTAATGTGTTTCTTAATTGATTGTTTTCCCTGTCTCTGGTATTGTAATCAACGTTGCCTTTTCCTTTGGTTGGGCAGTCATGTGGGTCTGCAATTGTGCTTCGCTTTCAGCTGCTTGTGATGACGACTGTCTACGTCTTTAAATGGTCCTGAGAGTCATCTCCTGATAGACTATTATTAGCCTCATCACATTATATTTTCCAAATTTGATAAAAATTGATGTAGTCACTTTTACTTGACATGGAACACAGAAATAGGCAATTTATATAGATTGGCTCTATATAATCTACAAAAATACTGGCAGGACTAATAAGTGAATTTAGCTAGAGTATAGGCTGTAAAGTCAATACACAAAAATCTATTGTATTTCAATATACTAGTCACAAATAACTGGAAAATAAAATATTTAATTTTTTTCAATTGTATTAAAAACATTAAAAAACTCAGTATCAAGTCTGGTAAATTTGATCTGTGAAAATTTACATCAAATGATTTTATTAACATTTATAAGGGTATAGTGAAAAGACCAATGCCTTATGGGTAAAACAAATTCAAACTCTTGCTCCACTACTTACTAGCAGGGTAACCTATAACAAGGTACTTAGACTCTCTAGACTTCAGTTTCCCCTTTTTTGAAATGAGAATAGTAGAAATTACCTCAAGGGGTTGAAATGATTTAACATATATGGCAAGTGTTTAATACTTATTAGTTGTCTCTTTCCTCTTCGTATAACAACATAAGGACCATCTTGTACCTCTGAATTTAAAATGTTTTATTGCAAATGTGGCTATCTTAACATTTTCAAGATACTGATTGGTTCACTAAAGCAAAAATATATTGAGAGAAAGAGTACAATTTAAAGATATAATGAACATAACCATTTGTTAATTCAAAATAAAAAGTTCAGGGAACTGTCATACTGGAAAATATTGCTTTAAGTGCTGATAGTATCAAATAAGATTACTTATGGAGAAATAGTGATTTGGAAACCATGGGATAAAATGGATCCCAATCTGATTGATTTCAGAATCTCTGTCCTTAAATTTTACATTCTACTCTTGAGTAACATCCCTTTAATTGATCTGGTTCTATCTGACCTTTGTGGGCAGGGCCACTTTTGTGCATAGATGGAGAAGGCAGCGACTTTAGGGATTCTAAGATCAGCAATTCTTCCTCAACTTCACAATGTTTTGGAGACTATGAACTGAAGCTTCTTATTAAGGTGAGCATGTTCAAGTTAATGACTGAGATTCTGCCTATACAAGAGACATCCTCCTTCTTACCTAGGGGATTTAGTTTAGAGACTCACAATACTAGAATTTCTGGAATTTTTGATGTATAGGAAGAAAAATATGAAGTTCTGGTCACAAGTCTTTGGTTCAAGTTTGAGGTTAAGTGGCCCAGATCTTGCTATGAGTGATAATTCGTGTTAATTGTTTAATGCTTGGTAAGAATGCTAGATCAGAAAGCAGTTTTCCTGGGAGGAAGAAAGCAAGTTCATTGGGGGTAATAGAAATATCCTTGAGGAAGAGGTAAACAGAATTGGGAGGCTGGAGAAAGCTAAGACCAATAATTCTTTCATGTTCTGTGATCTCTTTATCAAGAGTTCAGCCTTATCCAGCCCATAGCAACTATTTGCCTGAGAGCCTACATGAGCTTTGGTTCATGCCCTGCTGCTGTGACTCCCAAACTTCCCTGAAAGTAGGAATCACCTACAATGGCACATATTCTTAGGGTTTTCTGTCCAAACCTACAGATTTAGAACTTTCTGGGGAGAAGCTTATGAATTTATTTGTATAAAAAGCTTTTAAGAAAAAAGAGACAAAGTTTGAGGTGACTTTTATTATAAAAGAAGTTGAGCAATATTGCTTAAAATCAAATATTCATATGAAAGTGCTGTTTCATATGAATAGTCACTAGCCACACGTGGCTACTGAATGCTTGAAATGTGGCCAGTGCCACATGTCAAAATGATAATATTTTGGATATATTGGGCCAACAAAAATATATTGTTAAAATGAAATTTATCTTTTTTAAAAATAGGGGTACCAAAAATTTTTAAATTACATATGTGCCTTGCTTTTCTGGGCAGTGCTGCTTTACAGGGCATCGAATATAGACTAGTATTCCTCAAGTATGGTTCATGGACCATCTGCATCAGACTCACCTGAGGTGTCTTGCTAAAATGGTTGAAGTCTCAGAAATCTGTATTTTTAATAGGTGTTCACAGGGGATTCCTATGTATATAAATTTTGAGAATTCCTGGAGTATCCCTTTATTCCTGTCTTTCCCTTTCCAAATTATAGGAGTTAAGAAGATTGTCCTGTGGTTGAAACCGTCTGCCGTTAATATAGCATTTTCCCTGGCTAGTGCTAAATAGATTTAGGATAAAGAACCACACAAATCAAATGAAAGCTGGGTTGTCTAGGAAATTTCAAAGAACCTACAAAAATGTCGCTGGAACTAACTGAGATTAATAAGGTGAAGGATACAAGATCAAGATAAAGAACTGTATTTCTATATCCTAACAATTAACAATCAGAATTTGAAACTTTAAAATATAGTATTATTCACAAAAGAACAGTAAACCGTGAAATGACTAGGTATAACTCTAACAAAATTTGTGTAAGATCTGGATGCTGAAAACTATAAAACACTGATAAAAGAATACCTGAATAAATGGAGATATTTGCTATGTTCATGGTTTACAATACACATTGTTAAGGATTCAATCTGATCTTTAGAGTGATCTGCAGAGTGAACACAATCTCGTCAAAATCCAGAAGGATTTTTTTGGTCAAAATCAACAAGTTGATTCTAATATCTACTTGCTTATAGGGTTCTTCTGAGGATCGAATGAGATAATTGCATATAAAGATAATTGCATACTACAAAGCCTAACATTCAGCAAGCAATAAATATTAGCTATTATTAAGAAATCTTTTATTGTTCTCTTTGACCAGTGAATATTTTGATCTTAGATACTGTCTTTTCTGTAATACATACTGAGAGTTCTATCCTCTTGGACATTAGTCTTCATTCATTTATTTCTTCATTAATTCTACAAATATTTATTGAGCACCTACTCTGTATACAGCATTGTGGTAAATTGGGGAAACAATGAATAAACAAACACACTGTCACCCCTACTTTCATGGAGTTTTCATTCCAGTAGCAAATAGGTATTAAACAACTTTTTACAAAACTCTGTAACTACAATTGTGAAGAGTGTTTTTGAAGAAGTAGGGAATATCGTGAATGAGATTACTGGGAGATTTAAACTAGCTTCAAGTCTTTCTTGACAAAGTAGCACTTGAACTGAGCTGTAAATGGTGGAGTTGGGATGGGAAGAGGAGTCTGGGCAAAGGAAACTACCTATGGACAGGTCCTAAGGCAGTAAGAGAAGGCCAATGTAGTTGGAGTATAGAAGGTAAAGAAGAGGTCAAGATGCAGTTGGAGAGGAAGGGTTATTCAGTAGTTTTTTATCTTAAGAGTGGTAGGAAGCCATTGAAGGGTTTGTAAGCATATATTTGGTTAAAAAAAAAAAAAAAAAAAAGAGTATGAATCCACCCATCCCTGCCTTCCTGCTCACAGCTTTATTTTTGAGGATCTAATAAAAACTTGTCCAAACTATGGCCCACAGGCTGCATGTGGCCCAGGATGGCTTTGAATTTGACACAACACAAATTTATAAAGTTTCTTAAAACATGAGATTTTTGTGTGTGTGATTTTGTTTGTTTGTATTTTTAGTTCACCAGCTGTCATTATTGTTAGCATATTTTATGTGTGGCCCAAGACAATTCTTCTTCTTCTAATGTGGCCCAGAGAAGCCAAAAGATTGGATACCCCTGGTCTAATACATTTAAGGCACTGTGCTGAGTGCCAAGAATACAGCAATAAAGAAGTCACACATGGATTTACCGTGAAGCTAATGAAGCTCATACTTCAGTGTGTACCACTTTCCTAGGCTCTTGTAAATGCCAGTAATGGGAAGGGAAAGCCAGGTTGTAATTGAAATACATTTCTATGTAAACATTTCTGGTAAATTATCTAAAGAAGTCTCAGAAGAGAAGGATCTTAATCTCTACAGCTTCAAGAATGTGTTGTGATTTCTTTTCTCATTGTAACTAAATATACATGTTTATACATAATTTGATATTTGTAAGTTTATATTTTTTTTAAAGAAGGCTCCCTAAATTGTACTAGTTTCAAGCCCCATAAAACTTGGATCCACCCCTGGTCGCAGCCCACTTACAGTCTTACAGGGGAAGCAGATAAGTAAACACTTTCAGTAGAGTATGACAAGTGTTATGGTAGAGGAAGACACCTGATCCAGATTTGGGTGGAGAGATGGTGAAAGGCAGGGAAACTTGGACATGAAGACTACAAAAATCAGAAGTACAAAAGCAAGGATAACTGCAAATTCTCCTTAGGGGAGTGGTAGGAGCATCTTTGGACAAAGCAGAAATATACAAATCGACTTTGATCATGATTTTACAAAAAATTATGAATTTGGACTAAACTGAGGGCCAAGAAAATCTTTCATGGTTTTCCTTAATCTGTTTTGCCCGTAATGGGAAAGATCAAAGAATTAAGTAAAACCTTGCCAGAAAGTAACAGAAGGCAGTCCCAGATAAGGTTGGTAGGAAAAGCACTTAATTAAAGTCAATGCCTTGAGAGAATACATCAAATAAACTTATTTTGCCTTCAATATGTAGCATGTTTTGAAGCATAGATGTATACTCTTATTGTTCTTTAGTATTTAATGCTCCCAAGAATATAATCCTCAAGGTTCACTTTGTACTAAATATTTCAGTTGTTAATATTATTTTCAAAATTTTCAGATGTTGGTTGTAAAAATTATTGCAGCAGAAAGAGTAAGCTATGATCATCCTCTGTAATCCTTTTTAATTACCAGGGTTAGCTGTTAGTTTGGTGGGTCCAAAGTAACCAGATTTTTATCTGTGGATATACAAATATATATACACATAAGCACATATACACAGAATTTGTAAAACCCAAAATGGAACATTATTGTTTATCAATTTGCTGTCTCACTTAATAATATATCATAGCCCTATTTCTGTGAGTACAGATTGATCAATCTTAATTGTTTCTAGTAGTTACATTATATTAATAGTACCCTAATTGTAAAAGGTTGTATTATGGAAGAAATTTTAAATATATGCAAAAAAGTAGAGAGAATTATATAATGAACACATCACTCAATTTCAGCAATTACCAACTCATGACAGTTTTGTTTCATCAATATGCTTACCCATTATTCTACCCACTTATGAATAGACATTGTTATGACTGAAATTCTGCTAGACAAATGCAACTATAGTGAATATATTTGCAAATGAACCTTTATATGTTTATTATCAAAACTGAGTCCCAGAGTACTAGAGTGAGTCAATGTCAATTGGGGTATTCTCTGAAGAAAGAGTCACCTGGGAAGGTAGATATCTGGATGATACTATAATACATTGCAAGAGAAAAGCTAAGCAGAAAGTTAAAATCTGTAAATTAGCTGTTTTGTATTGCTGGGGGATTGGTTTTAATAGAAGCCAGTCACTAGAGATAAGTGTTTTCAGTTAAGATAAGCTCTAGCTTGTATGTTAAGCTAGTAAACTGCAACTTCAGAGCTATGTAGCTAGGACACTGATTGGAGACTATCAAGACTGGAACTTTATGGCACCTTTGAAGGGCTCTCTAAATGAAATAATGGGAATATAAGTCTTTATATAGAGACTGTAAAAATTAGGGAAATGTGAGCTGTATTTGAGAAGGCCCAGATTGCACTCAGATTTTGTTGGTGTGATTTCTTTAAAGATTATCAGATGTTTGCATTATTCAGACCTAGTTATAAAATAACATGCTTTACCAATAAAGAGAACTTTGTTTTTTTCTGGCTCAGAAAAAGGATTTATGTATTTTTAAACTCTGCTAAGTGTTAGTTGAAGGGCTGCTCAGGCATGACTCTCACTTAATTCCTAAAAGTGTTTAGAATTCTGGTTTCTTGATTAAACGTTATATGCTAGAAAGTATATTTTATTGACTCCATGAGCTATTGCATTAATTAGGCTGGGTGAAGCTGTAATGCCCCTATTAGTGGAGCTGGGATAAGAACAGAGCAAATGAAAGAAACATTTCTAACACTCTTTGACTTGGATGTAAAAATGGAAGGATGAGTCTCTAGTTTAAGACAGTCTGATACAGGAGTGATGGTATCATCAACAGAAACAGAGCGTTTCTGAGAGGGCAAAAGAGTTTGAGGGGATGATGATGAATTTAGGTTTGAATATGCTTCTTTTGAGGTTCAGAAGTTTCTTAGAGTCAAGACAAATAATTGTTGGATGGAGATGTTTATTTTAGAGTTATTCATATAGAGATGTGGGCTGAAGCAATATAAGTAACTTACCCCCAGGAGCTTGTAAAAAATCTCAAAGAAGAGGAGTAGGTCTTAGAATATGTTCCCATTTAGTATGCAGAAGGATAAAGCGAAGCTGAGATGAACTTATCAGAGAGGACAGACATAGTTTGATCAGTGACCTGTAAGAAGTCAGCATTTTCCTGTGTCCTTCACAGTGACTCCATCATTAAAGGAAAGTCAAAGGTGTTTTCTGTTTGCCTACAAATACGCTTTAATAAATGGCTGCAATAACTTCAGGAACTTCTCACTTAGGCTATGGAGCTTATTCTACTTCTTTTATAATTATTTTAAAAGTAAATACTGTCACCAAGAAGATATAAAGAACTCTTCATTACATTTATACAAAGATTATTATCATTTAGGAAACTTAATTTGGTTTATATGTCCCACCTTGATAAGGTACAAAGGAACAATGAAGAAATGTCAGTAAAATACTCCAAATAAAACTTGAAAGCCATCACATCAGTGAAATGGAATCCATCGTGTTATCAGCACAACTCTCTGGGAACAGTCATACCTGTGAATGGTGGGAGCAAGTGAGCTAACATTTATTGAGTACTAGCTATATGATGCTACAGAACA
This sequence comes from Rhinopithecus roxellana, assembly GCF_007565055.1. Lineage (NCBI taxonomy): Eukaryota > Metazoa > Chordata > Mammalia > Primates > Cercopithecidae > Rhinopithecus > Rhinopithecus roxellana. The sequence continues at coordinate 74,586,066 of NC_044559.1, forward strand.
TCCTCTAAAATTCACAACAACTTTGAGAGATGGATGATATGACACTCATTTTGCTGAAGAGGAAACTGAGACTTAGAGCAAAAAAGTTTCATACCAATTTGGATGAAAATTGAAGTGCTAGATGTCTGATTTAAAAAGTAAGATCTTCATAATTATCCACTGGATAAGTGGGAAGTGGATGGAAGTTTAAGACTAGCAGACACAGCAATATGAATGTAGTTAATGTCATTGAACTGTGCTCTTAAAATGGTTAAAATGGTAAATTTATGTATATTTTACCACATATAAAAAAGAATAGTAGAATTTTGAAAATATCGAAGCTGAGTGATGCATATTTAGGATTCATTATTATTATTATCATTATTATTATTATTTTGAGACAGAGTCTCACTCTGTTGCCCAGGCTGGAGTGCAGTGGCGTGGTCTCGGCTCACTGCAACCTCCACCTCCCGGGTTCAACTGATTCTCCTGCCTCAGCCTCATGAATAGCTGGGATTACAGGTGCCTGCCACCACGCACAGCTAAACTAATCTTTTGTATTTTTAGTAGAGATGGGGTTTCACCATGTTGGCCAGGCTGGTCTCAAACTCCTGACCTCGTGATCCGCCTGCCTCGGCCTTCCAAAGTGCTGGGATTACAAGCATGCGCCACCACACCCAGCTGGAATTCATTATATTCTAATCACATTGTAAATGTATGAGATTTTTCATAATTAAAAGTTTAAAAAAATCTTTAAGGGCAAATTTAAACATATGCAACATCTTTTCTGAATCATGAGAATTAGAGACATAAAATATGTTACATAAAACATTCACATAACAGTCTAGTTACTTGAAAAATATTATATCCATTTAACTAAGTAGTGACTATGAGATCATCACCACTATCATATATTCTAATAGTTTTACTATCTGTTGTTTTTCACAAAGCACTTTCACACTGAATATATGTAACATGTTTATGAAGTAGGACTTAATCATTCCCATTTTTCAGAGAGCTGAAGTGACTTGCCCATGGTCTCATAGGAAGTAAGAGGCAGAGCTGGGATTCAAATACAAGTTTGCTGACTCTAAGTCCAATACTCTATTCCATGAGCTCCCTGGGTAGTGGTATTTTGATAGTGACATATTTGTGATGTCTCTATTAGCATTCTGGGGCTCTAAGCCTAAACTGTTTGCTCATCAGTAGTGTCACTGTTGGGTGACTTTGGTCAAGTCAGTTAACTTTAATGCCCTTCATTTTCCCCATTTGAAAACTGAGGGAACTGGACCTGATAAGAGTCTCGGTTTTTCATTTCTAAAATTCTGCATATTAGATTTGAAAGTAACTTAAGTGCTAATAGAGTTCTGGTGATCAAAAGGGAAACAATTGTCCTGTTGTATGCACATATACAGACTTTGGCTTTTATTTTTGCATACTGTATCTTAAGGGAGACTGATAAAGAAAACTATGCCAGAAAACAATAGTCCATGCACTGAAAGCCTTTATGATTCAGTCGACTATTTAAATTCATGTTACAGAGCTTCTTGCTCATTCCCTATCTCCTTTAATTTTTTATATTCTCTATATAGATTTTGGATTTTCTGATCTGTTCCTTCTCCATTATCCCCAGTGATAAAATTTACAACCACACTTTTCCCTTGTTTGTTTACTTTTAGCTAGTATTCATGGCAAAATAAATTACACTATACTTGGAAGAAAAAAATTTTGGAAACCTTGCATTTGCCACTGGGTGTCTAAATTAATTACAATTCATAAGTGATCAACAATTTCTTTTCACATTATCTGTGATGTAAAAGTAACTTATTTATTTACCTAAATATCTAGTCTATTTTATGTAACTATATAAATTTATATTTAAAGTCAGTTATTTTTTATTTGTTGAAAGTTTGTAAACATGTCTTATTTCTTATCATTAACAATGCACATTCTATTTTCCATCTCTTCCTTTTTTTAATTTTTAATTTTTTTATTTTTGTGGGTACATGGTAGGTGTATGTGTATATATTTATGGGATTCACAAGATATGCCCTATGTACCCCATAAATACATACACTTGCTTTGCAACAGGCATGCAACACATACTAATCACATTATGGAAAATGGAGTATCTATCCCCTCAGGTTTTTATCCTTTGTGTTACAAATAGTCCAATTATACTCTTTTAGCTGTTTTAAATGTACCAGGTCTTATTCATTCTTTCTAACTTTTTTGAACCCATTAACCCATTTATGCCAAAGGTTACAATTTTTTTGTGTGCAAAATCAGACCTTGGCGATAACCTTGAGCAGTAGGATATAAATAACTCCCACAGCTTAGCATTCCAATAATAGAACACTAGGCATAAATGGGTTAATCATCCCCACCTCCTCCCCACCCAGCTCTCCACTACTTTTCCTGGCCTCTGGCAACCATCCTTCTACTCTCTTATCACATGAGTTCAATTGTTTTGATTTTTAGATCCTTCAGGTAAGTGAGAACATGTGATGTTTGTCTTCCCTTGCCTGGCTTATTTCATGTAGCATAATGACTGCCAGATCCATCCATGTTGTTGCAAATGACAGGATCTGATTCTTTTTTATGGCTGAATAGTACTCTATTGTGTACAAGTATTGCATTTTATTTATTTATTTATATGTTATGGACACTTGGGTTGCTTGCAAATCTTGGCTTTTGTGAACAGTACTGCAACAAACATGGGAATGCAGGTATCTCTTCGATACATTAATTTCCTTTCTTTGGGGTATGTACGCAGCAATGGGGTTGCTGAATCCTGTAGTAGCTCTGTTTTTAGTTTTCTGAAGAACCGCCAAACTTTTTTCCACAGTAGTTGTACTAATTTACATTTCCACCATCAGCATAGAAGCATTCCCTTACTGTCCACATCCTCTCCACCATTTGTTATTGCCTGTCTTTGGATGAAAGGCATTTTAACTGGGGTGAGATGGTATCTCATTGTAGTTTTCATTTGCATTTCTTTGATGATCAATGATGTTGAGCACCTTTTCATGTGCCTGTATGCCATTTATATGTATTATTTTCAGAAATGCCTATTTAAGTCTTTTGCTCATTTTAAAATTGAATTTTTAGACATTTTCCTGTAGAGTTGTTTGAGCTCCTTATATAGTTTGGTTATTAATCCCTTGTCAGATGAGGAGTTTGCAAACATTTTCTCTTATTCTGTAGGTTATCTCTTCATTTTGTTGATTGACTCCTTTGCTGTGCAAAAGTGTTTTAACTTGGTGTGATCCCATTTGTCCATTTTTGCTTTGGTTGCCTGTGCTTGTGGGGTATTGCTTAAGACATTTTTGCCCAGTCCATTGTCCTGGAGAGTTTTCCCAGTGTTTTCTCTTGGTAGTTTTATAGTTTGAGGTCTAATGTTTAAGTCTTTAATCCATTCTGATTTGATTTTTGTGTATGGTGAGAGATAGGAATCTAGTTTTATTTCTCTGTATATGCATATCCAATTTTTCCAGCACTATTTATTGAAGTCACTGTCTTTTCTCCAATATAAGTTCTTGGAAACTTTGTCAAAGATAAGTTTACTATAGACATGTGGATTTGTTTCTGGTGTTCTTGATTTTGTTCTGTTGGTCTATGTTTTTCAGCCAGTACCATGCTATATTGGCTACTATAAGCTCTGTAGTATAATTTGAAGTCAGGTAATGTGATTATTTCAGTTTTGTTCTTTTTGCCCAGGATAGCTTTGGCTATTCTGGATCTTCTGTGTTCCATATAAATTTTAGGATTGTTTTTTCTATTTCTAGGAAGAATGTCATTGGTATTTTGGTAGGGATTGCATTGAATCTGTAGATTGCTCTGTGTAGTATGAACACTTTAATAGTATTGATGCTTCCAATCCATGAACATGGAATACCTTTTCATTTTTTGTGTCCTCTTCAATTATTTTCATCAGTGTTTCATAGTTTTTATTGTAGAGATACTTCACTTATTTGAAATTCCTAGGTATTCAATTTTATTTGAGGCTCATATACATGGGATTACTTGTTTGATTTCTTTTTCATATTGTTCACTGTTGACATAAAGAAATACTACTGATTTTTTCATGTTGATTTTGTACCCTGCTACTTACTGAGTTTATTTAAATAGTTTTTTGATGGGGTCTTCAGGTTTTTCCAACCATAAGATCATATAATTTGCAAACAAGGAAACTTGACTTCTTCCTTTCCAGTTTGGATGCCCTTTATTTCTTTTTCTTGTCTGATTTCTCTAGCTAGGACTTCCAGTACTATGTTAAATAACAGTAGTAAAAGTGGACATTTTTGTTGTGTTCCAGATATTAGAGGAAAGACTTTCAGTTTGTCCCTGTACAGTATGATACTAGCTGTGGGTCTGTTGTATATATCTTTTGTGTTTTGAGTTATATTCCTTCAGTACCTAGTTATTTGAGGGTTTTATCATGAAGGGATGTTAATTGTTATCAAATGCTTTTTCAGCATTAATTGAAATGATCATATGGTTTTTGTCCTTCATTTTGTTGATATGATGTATCACATTGATTGATTTGCATATGTTGAATTATCCTTGCATACCTGGGATAAATCTCACTTGGTTCTAATGAATGATCTTTTAGTGTATTGTTGAATTTAGGTTGCTAGTATTTTGTTGAGGATTTTCGCATGAATAGTCATCAGAGATATTGGCCTGTAGTTTTCTGTTTTTGATGTGGCTTTATCTGGTTTAGCACTCAGGGTATCACTAGTCGCATAGAATGAGTTTGGAAGTATTCCATCCTCCTCTATTTTTCAGAATAGTTTGAGTAGGATTGGTATTAGGTGTTCTTTAAATGTATGGTAGAATTCAGTTGTGAAGCTATCAGGTCCTGAGCTTTCCTTTACTGGGAGACTTTTTATAATGACTTCTGTTTCATTACTTGTTATTTGTCTGTTCAGATTTTGGATTTCTTCATGGTTCAATCTTGGTAGGTTGTATGTGTCTAGGAATTTATCTATTTCTGCTAGATTTTCCAATTTGGCATATAGTTCCTCATGATAGCCACTAATTATCCTTTGAATTTTAGCAATATCAGTTGTAATGTCTCCTTTTTATGCCTGATTTTATTATATATGTTATAATATGTATTTATATATTCTATATATATTTTATATAAAATAATATGTTATATAAAATTATATATTTTATGTATATTATATTTATATAAATATGTATTTATGTATGTGTTTTATATATATATGTTTTTTGAGATAGGGTCTCACTCTGTCATCCAGGTAGAGTACAGTGGTGTGATCATAGCTCACTGTAGCCTTGACCATCTGGAATCAACAGATCCTCTCAACTCAGGCTCCTGAGTAGCTGGGACTTCAGGCATGTGCCACCATGCCTAGCTAATATTTTGCATTTTTAGTAGAGATGAAGTCTCGCCATGTTACCTAGGCTGGTCTTGAACTCCTGGGCTCAAGCAATTTGCCCACCTCAGCCTCCTAAAGTGCCGGGATTACAGGCATGAGTCATCACTCCCAACCTGGTTTTATTTATTAGGGTCTTCTCCCTTTTTTTTCTCTTTGTTAGTTGGACAAGAGGTTTGTCAATTTTGTTTATCTTTTCAGAAAAACAACTTTTTATTGACCTTTTGTGTCATTTTCTTCATTTCAAATTTATTTATTTCTGCTCTGATCTTTATTATTTCTTCTACTAATTTTGAGTTCAGTTTGCTCTTGCATTTCTAATTCTTTTTTTTTTATTATTATACTTTAAGTTCTAGGGTACATGTGCATAACGTGCAGGTTTGTTACATATGTATACTTGTGCCATGTTGGTGTGCTGCACCCATCAACTCGTCAGCACCCATTAATTCATCATTTATATCAGGTATAACTCCCAATGCAATCCCTCCCCACCCCCCCACCATGATAGGCCCCAGTGTGTGATGTTCCCCTTCCCGAGTCCAAGTGATCTCATTGTTCAGTTCCCAACTATGAGTGAGAACATGCGGTGTTTGGTTTTCTGTTCTTGTGATAGTTTGCTAAGAATGATGGTTTCCAGCTGCATCCATGTCCCTACAAAGGACGCAAACTCATCCTTTTTTATGGCTGCATAGTATTCCATGGTGTATATGTGCCACATTTTCTTAATCCAGTCTGTCACAGATGGACATTTGGGTTGATTCCAAGTCTTTGCTATTGTGAATAGTGCCACAATAAACATATGTGTGCATGTGTCTTTATAGCAGCATGATTTATAATCCTTTGGGTATATACCCAGTAGTGGGATGGCTGGGTCATATGGTACATCTAGTTCTAGATCCTTGAGGAATTGCCATACTGTTTTCCATAATGGTTGAACTAGTTTACAATCCCACCAACAGTGTAAAAGTGTTCCTATTTCTCCACATCCTCTCCAACACCTGTTGTTTCCTGACTTTTTAATGATTGCCATTCTAACTGGTGTGAGATGGTCTCATTGTGGTTTTGATTTGCATTTCTCTGATGGCGAGTGATGATGAGCATTTTTTCATGTGTCTGTTGGCTGTATGAATGTCTTCTTTTGAGAAATGTCTGTTCATATCCTTTGCCCACTTTTTGATGGGGTTGTTTGTTTTTTTCTTGTATATTTGTTTGAGTTCTTTGTAGATTCTGGATATTAGCCCTTTGTCAGATGAGTAGACTGCAAAAATTTTCTCCCATTCTGTAGGTTGCCTGTTCACTCTGATGGTAGTTTCTTTTGCTGTGCGGAAGCTCTTTAGTTTAATTAGATCCCATTTGTCAATTTTGGCTTTTGCTGCCATTGCTTTTGGTGTTTTAGCATTTCTAATTCTTTAAGATGCATCATTAGGTTTTTTGATCAAAGTTTTTGTTCTTTTTTGATGTAGGCACTTACAGCTGTATATTTTCCTCTTAGTATTGCTTCTGCTATATCCCATAGGTTTTGGTATGTTGTTTTTTCATTATCATTTTTCTCAAGAAATTTTGCAATTTTCTTAATTCCTTCATTGACTTACTTGTCAGGCAGGAGCATATTGTTTAATTTCCATGTGTTTGTATAGTTTCCAAAATTCCTCTTGTTATTCATTTATAGTTTTATTCCATTGTGGTCAAAAATGCTGTATATTATTTCAGTTTTTTGAGTATTTTAAGACTTGTTTTGTGACCTAATATAAGTTTATCCTTGAGAATGATCCATGTGCTGAGCAGAACTATGTATATTATGCAGCCAGTGGATGGAATGTTCTGTAAATAACTATTAGGTCCATTTGTTCTATAGCGCAGATGAAGTCCGATGTTTCCTTCTTGATTTTCCATCTGAGAGATCTGTCCAATGCTGAAAATGGGGTGTTGAAGTCTCCAGCTATTATTGTATTGGGGTCTGTTTCTCTCTTTAGCTCTAATAATATTTGCTTTACATATCTGGGCTCTCCAGTATAGGGTACACATATATTTACAATTGTTATATCCTTTTGTGGAATTGACCCCTTTATCATTTTATAATGACCTTCTTTGTCTCTTTTTATAGCTTTTATCTTGAAATCTATTTTTTCTGATATAAGTATGACTACTCCTGCTGTTTTTTGGTTTTCATTGGCGTGGAATATCTTTTTCCATCCCTTTGTTTTCAGTCTATGTGTATCTTTATAGGTGAAGTGTGTTTCTTGTAGACAACAAATAATTTGGTCTTATTTTTACATCCATTCAGTCACTTTATGTCTTTTGATTGTGGAGTTTAGTCCATTTCCATTCAATGTTATCATTGATAAGTAGAAATTGTGGAGTTTTGTCCATTTTCCATTCAATGTTATCATTGATAAGTAGAGACTTACTCCTGTCATTTTTAAATTTATTTTCTGGTGGTTTCATGGTTTTGTCTTCCTTCTTTCCTTCCTTCTTGTATTTCTTTTAGTGAAGGTCATTTTCTCTGGTGATATGATTTAATAGCTCACTTTATAGTTTTTGTGTATTTGTTCTAAGTTTCTTGATTTGAGGTTACCATGAGGTTTGCAAATATTATCTTACAACTTGTTATTTAAAGCTGATGACAACTTAATACTGATTATATAAGCAAACAGACAAAAAGAAAACTAATTAAAACTCTATACTTTAACTTCATCCCCTCAATTTTTTAACTTTTGTTGTTTCTTTTTATGTCTTATTGTACTGCCTATGTCTTGAAAATTTGTTGTAGTTATTACTTTTGATTGATTCATCATTTATTCTTCCTATTTAAGAATAGGCTCTTCCTATGTATTCTTCCTATTTAAGAATATGCTCCTGCCTGACAAGTAAGTCAATGAAGGAATTAAGAAAATTGAAAAATTTCTTGAAAAAAATGATAATGAAAAAACAACATACCAGAACCTATAATTACAGTGTTACAATATGCTATATTTTCATGTGTACTTACTGTTACCATTGAGTTTTGTACCTTTCAGTGATTTCTTCTTGCTTATTAACATCTTTTTCTTTCAGACTGAAGAACTCCCATTAGCATTTCTTGTAAGACAGGTGTGGTGTTGATGAAATTCTTCACCCTTAGTTTGTCTCGGAAGGTGTTTATTTCTCCTTCATGCTTGAAGGGTATTTTACCAGATATATCACTCTAGGGTAAAAGTTCTTTTTTTTTAATTTAGCATTTTAAATTTCTCATGTTCCTCTTCTCCTGGAGTGTGAGGTTTCCACTGAAAAGTCTGCTGCCAGACCTATTGCAGCTCCATTGTATGTTATTCCATCCTTTTCTCTTGCTGCTTTTAGGGTCCTTTCTCTATTCTTGACCTTTGAGAGTTTGATTATTAAATACCTTGAGTCAGTCTTCTTTGAGATAAACCTGCTTGGTGTTCAATAACCTTCTTGTACTTGAATGTTGGTGTCTTATACAGGTTTGAGAAATTCTCTAATATCATGCCTTTGAATAAACGTTCTACCCCTATCTCTCTTTTTTTTTTTTTTTTTTTTTTGAGGCGGAGTCTCGCTCTGTCATCCAGGCTGGAGTGCAGTGGCGTGATCTCGGCTCACTGCAACCTCTACCTCCCAGGTTCACGCCATTCTCCTGCCTCAGCCTCCCGAGTAACTGGGACTACAGACACCCACCACCACGCCCGACTAATTTTTTGTATTTTTTAGTAGAGACAGGGTTTCACCATGTTTGGATGGTCTCGATATACTGACCTTGTGATCTGCCCACCTCAGCCTCCCAAAGTGCTGGGATTACAGGCATGAGCCACCATGCCTGGCCTACCTCTATCTCTTTATCTGCATCCTCTTTAAGGCCAATGTCTCTTAGATTACCCTTTTGAGGTTATTTTGTAGATCCTGTAGGCATGCTTCATTCTATTTTATTCTTTCTTTTCTTTTGTATCCTCTGACTGTATATTTTCAAGTAGGCTGTCTTCAAGTTTACTAATTGTTTCTTGATCAATTTTGCCATTAAGAGACTCTGATACAGTTTTCAGCATATCAATTGCCTTTTTCAGCTATAGAATTTCTGCTTCTTTTTCATTATTTCTAGCTCTTTGTTAAATTTATCTGATAGAATTCTGAATTCTTTCTCTGTGTTACCTTGAATTTCTTTTGAGTTTCCTTAAAACAGCTGTTTTGAATACTCTCTCTGGAAGATCATATATCTCAGTTTCTCCAGGATTGATCTCTGGTGCGTTATTTAGTTCGCTTGGTGAAGTAAGGTTTTCCTGGATGGTGTTGATACTCGTAGATGTTCTTCAGTGTCTGGGCATTAAAGAATTGGGTATTTATTGTAGTCTTCACAGTCTGGACTTATTTGTGCCTGTCCTTCTTGGGAAGGCTTTCCAGGTATTCAAAGGAACTTGGACCCCAAGCCTAACACTGTGGTTTTTGCAGACTTGTAGAGCTACCACCTTGGTGGTCTTGGATAAGATTTTGAAGAGTTATCTGGATTACTAAGCAAAGACTCTTGTTCTTTTTCCTTACTTTCTCCTAAACAAATGTAGTCTCTCTCTGTCTGTATAGAGGTGCTGGAACTGGGACGTGGTGATGCAAGCACCCCTGTGGTCACTACCACTGGGACTGCACTGGCTTAGATCTGATGGCATCCCAGCACTGGGTCTTGCCCAAGGCCTGTTGTAACCACTTACCAGGCTACCATCTGTGTTCACGCAAAGCTCAATGTCTCTGTGATCAACCGGTGGTGAAGCTAACAAGCTTTGTGTTCTTCCCTTCAAGGCAGCAAGTTCGCCCAGACCCCAGGCAGGTTCAGAGATGCTGTCTTGGAGCCGGTGATTGGAGTCAAAAACTTTAGAAATCTACGTGATGTTCCATTCTACTGTGGTTAAGCTTTCACTCAACCACAATATAAAGTCCTTCCCACTCTTCTCTCCCCTTTTCACAGGCAGAGGAGCCCTTCTGTGTAGCCACCACCAGCAGCAGCCCATAGGAGGTTCTGCCAGGCCACTGCCGATGTTCACTTAAAGCCCAAGGGCTCTTTCGTTAGCTTGTGGTGAATGCTGCCAGGCCTGGGACTAACTCTTCAGGGGAGTGAGCTCCTCTCTGACCCAGGGGAAGTCTAGAAATGCTGTCCAAGAGCCTAGGCCTGGACTCAGGGAACCCCAGAACCTGCTTGTCACTTTACCTCACTGTGGCTCAGCTGATACCTAAGGCAAAGTGCAATACAAAGTCCTCTTTACTTTTCCCCCTTTCTCAAATACAAGGAGTCTTTCATCGTAGCCACGACAACTGAGAATGTCTTGGGTCACACCATAAACTGAGCACATCTCAGAGCCCAGAGCCAACAGCATACTACTTGGGTATCACTGGTGCTTATTCAGGGCGCAAGGGCTCTTTGGTCAGCAATAATGAATCCTGCCAGGACTAGGACCTTCTCATCAAGACAGCTGGTTCCCTTTTGGATTAGGGTGTGTCTAGAAATGTTGTCAGTGAGCTAGGGCCTAGAATGAGGTCCACAACATTCTGTCCCGTGCTCTCTCCTACTGTGATTGAGCTGGTATCCAAGATAAAGTCCTCTTTACTCTTAGCTCTCCTCTGTATATGTAGAAGGAAGGAGTCACTTTCATTGCTTCTAGCTGCACTGATTAGGGCTGGGGGAGGGGCGGCGCAAGCACTCCCTTAGCCACCCTGACTGGTATCTTCCTAGGTAACATGTCACCTGAGTCTACTAGCTCTGAGCCTAGCCTAGCTCTAGGATTTGCCTAGGAATTGCAGTCCCTGTGGCCTAGACTGCTTTCAGGTTTACCTGGGACCCCAGAGCACTTTGACCTGTGGCGGTGAGACTTTCTAAGAAACTCAAGCTTTGACTGCTAGGATAGGTGATTCCCCTCTGGCTAGTCTGGTCCAAATGCTCCCTCCACGCACAGGTACTGGCTGAGCCCAACACAGCTTTGCTCTCTGTGACAAGGCAGCACTGAATTCAATGTAAAGTCCTCCAGCTGCTGTGCTCTCTCTCCCCCAAGTGCACAGACTTTCCGTGCTGCAAGGCTGCTGCCAGGGGATGCGGGAGGGGTGGTGTTGGTGACTCAAGACTGTCTCTCCTACCCTCTGTAATGCCTCTTTTCAGTTATATGAAGTTAAAACCAGGTACTGTTTTCTCCTGATTTTTGGTTCTTGTGACAGTGATTTTCTGTGTGCAAACAGTTGTTAATATTTGATATTCTTGGGGTGGGGGGTGGTGCAGGGAGACACATGCTGTAGGCTTCTATTCTTCCATCTCCTTCCTTCCTTCCTTCCTTCCTTCCTTCCTTCCTTCCTTCCTTCCTTCCTTCCTTCCTTCCTTCCTTCCTTCCTTCCTTCCTTCCTTCCTTCCTTCTCTCTCTCTCCTTCCTCCCTCCCCTCTCCTCCCGTCCCTTGGCTATAGTTACAGTTTTGAACAAGGAAAGAAAGCCTTCTTGCATTTGCGTTTAATTCACAGGCATTTGCCTAATTATATTTCTGGTTTTACAATTAACATTACATTTTTGCAATTTTTTAAAGCATAAACGTACATTGATCTCCTCCTAGCAAAGCATACAATTTTTAAATCCCACCTTCCCAGCATATTAGTAATGGAACAAAGTGAAACTCTGTACCTCTCCTGATATGCTATGTTGAAAAGGATAACATTTTTATAACCTGTGTCACTTGAGTCTAATCGCAAGGAAACATCAAACAAATCTAAATCGAAGGACATACTACAAAATAAATGGCAAGCTCTTTTAAAAAATTTCAAGTTCATGAAAGACAAGAAAATATTAAGAACTAAAGAGGCATGAAAATTAAATGCAATGCAGCTGGGTGCAGTCGCTCATGCCTGTAATCCCAGCACTTTGGGAGGCCAAGGCAGGTGGATCACTTAAGGCCAGGAGTTCAAGACCAGCCTAACTAACGTAGTGAAACTCCATCTCTACTAAAAATACAAAAAAAAAAAAAAAAAAAAAAAATAGCTGGGCATGGTGGTACACACCTGTAATCCCAGCTACTCAGGAGGCTGAGGCATGAGAATCTCTTGAACCTCGGAGGCAGAGGTTGCAGTGAGCTCAGATTGCACCACTGCACTATAGCCTCAGTGACAGAGTGAGACTCTGTCTCAAAAAAAAAAAAAATTAATACAATGTATGATGCTGGGCTCTCAATAACATTTCTATAAAGGACATTTTGGGGACCATTAGCAAAGTTTAAGAAAGGTTTGTAAATTAGATAAAATACATTCATGTTATTTTCTGATTTCAATAACTGTACTATGGTTATAACAATGAAAATTTCCTCATTTTGGTAACTGTACTTTCAAAACTGTCCTTGTTCTTAGGGAAAATACACTAAAATATTTAGGAGTTAAAAAAAAACTTTACAGTTTTTGAGATCCTTCATGTATAACTCCTTCGTGATCTAGCAGCTCCAACTTGCCTCTTGGATTTCTCAGAACTCATGTCCTACCTGCCACTTCCTTTTATTAGTATTCAACAACCTTGGCTTTCTTTTTGCTCCTCAAACATTCCAAGTTTGTTCTATTTTCAAACCTTCGTACTTGCTATTTTCTCTGCTTACGGCATTCTCCTCCCAGACCTGTACCTGCTGGCTTCTTGTCATCATTGGGCCCTAACTCAAAGGTGACACTTTAACACCTCATCTCACAGCAGCAGTTTTTTATTATTCAGACAAAAGTAGTTCTCCATACAGTTATTGATTACATTAACCTGTTTTCTTGTCTTCATGTGACTTATCACTATCTTAATGTATATTGTTTACCTATTGCCTGTTACTTCCTTCATCCCACACTCTTCTGTTCCTACCTATCTGGAATGTAGGTCCGTATAGCTAGACCTTGTCTGTTTTGATGACTTCCATAATCCCTTTGTCTAGAACAATACCTGGCACATAGCAGGTGCTCAGTAATATCCATTGAATGGATGGATACATTTATATGTACAAAGAACTAGAGATGAATAGCAGCAGAAAAGAAATCAGTTGTTGGAAGTGATATTATGGATAACCAAAAAATCATTTAATTCAATAGCCAGTTAATTTTATCATTTAAAAAAGTACCTATGACCCCAAAAAAGTTAACACCTAAAGTGCTGTCTGTTGTAATGGTAGCAGTAACTGGTTATTTCTACCTAAAGCCAAGAACCTGAAGGGATAGGACATGTATAAGGCTTAGGGAGAACAGAGTTTTCAAACTTAACTTGTATGACAGTTGAGGGAGAACATCTGAAATACAAACAGTCCTTGACTGTTTAACGGAGCAATAGATATGTCCCTGAGATAGGAGCAGTCTCCAGACTGATGGAAAGAGGCCATTCACCTACTTTTAGAACAACCCATTGGCCTGAGGGCCTATACTGATGAAAAATTTCACATTCCAATTTGTTTTTTGTCTGTGAAGTGGGTATGTCATTATTACTTTGCCACATTTGAGACATGCTGGAGATGAGCTAAGGCAAGCATTTGTTTAATAAAGGCCCTAAGTAACAACATTCCTCATTTCATCTTCTTTTAACCTTTTCAAAGACATCCTTCAAAGCTGTTCTCTTTGAGGCTGTATTTACCCCATATTAAATGTCTCTCTGAGTAAATTCTTTGGGTAAGAGCCAGTCTTCATGGTGTTCTTGCTAATGCAAGACTTTGGAACTATCTATAAATGACATGTCTCCTCTGTACAATTGGTTGGAGAAACAACCACCACTCTGACCCCTGGGTGGCAGGAACCATTTTCCATTCTTCGTGTTTTTTTTTTATAGGAATTTGTATGGAGCTGGGCTTCATTAGACTCTTAAATGCACAAAAATGCCAACCACACTTTGCAGACATGATGTTTTCAGGCACTGTAAGTTCAAAAATATCCTTTATTCTTTCCAATTCAGTAAGAAGGCTGTTCCCCATGGAGGCCTAGCCACAAAGCAAGTTTGAAGTTTTCTTTTGTTTGACTTCTGTGGAGTAATCGGTGAACTAGCTATAGAAGCCCCTCCACCCTTTTCTATATATTTGGGGTGAGGAAATGTAATGGGAAGAACAAAGCTAAAGTTGTCTTCCTTTCACTCTTTCTTATGTTCAAAGGGATTAGATTTTACTCAGATTTATACAAATACAGAAACTGATTTTCACCTTGATGATCAAAGTAAAAGAAAAATGAGTGTGTACAGATTAGATTTATTGGCTGAAAAAAGAAAACCTTTTGATTGTGTGGTGAGACTGTTTGTATTCTAGGAGAAGTACCTATCCACCTGAAACAATAAGCATAGGATTTTACCTGTGCAGCAGTGTGGTGGTTTATAAATTATTTTTGGTTCAGCTCAATATTATACTCAGTTTTACACAAAGCAGAGATAATAATGCGCATATTGTCCCATGCTGTTCTGGAGACAGGTAACTTTTAACTGTTACATATCTGAGTCAGCATGGAAAATATTCAGAACAGGGTAATTTCATATAGCCATTGTCACTTTATACATGTTGAAAAAATAACATTGATAATAAGTGGAAAACTTGAATTAGAAATCAAGTAATAGAAAAAGGAATTCAATAAAAGGAGTATGCAATTATACATCAGAAAACTTTGACTCATGGCTCTGTTTCTCTCTAGCTGTGGAATGTTAGGCAAATCTTGTGTTCTCTGTAGACCTTGATTCAAACATTCACTCAATAAACAATATAATATGATAAAAAGGTATGAAATTATTTTGAAAAGAAATAAGTGCTATAATATAGAGGGACTAAAGGAGTTGTTCAGTTAAGTAGAAGTGTCTCTGCAACACAACTGCATTTGTTGTATAGAGATATTTTTATATGAGGCAATTGCCATTTAAGAGGTATTTTGGTCAAATATTTGAAACTTACATATAAGGTAAACAAACCCTTATTTGGAAAATAATTCCTTATAAGGAAAAAGTCCACCTATTTTTCCTTTTTTTTCTTTTATAGCAGATGTGCTAAACGTATAGTCTGTATTCACTGCTTCTACTTTCTCAGTGCATTCTCATTCCTCAACATCAGGCAGTCTGGCTACCACTTCCATCACTATTCTTCATTTTCTTGAAACTCATCAGTCATCATCTGATTGTTAAATCTAACAGCCATTTGTTAAGGCTTTGTACTTTGTATCTACAATAGCATTGCATTTGCTCCCTCCTCCAAGTTCTAATGCCAGTCTGCCTCCCCCTCAGTCAATTCCAGCATTCATTATATCTTGATGTTCTAAAAGGAAAAACAATGATAAGTTGTGGGAAAATGATATAACACGAAACACGATGCTATAAGTTGTGAAACATAAGATAGTCTGTTTGTTCTATAACAATAAAAAATTTGCAGAATATTTATTGATAGAAACTCAGAAAAAGAAGGAACTATGAGTGCCATCTTGTGGCAAAATCACATCTGCTTTGACATACCTCATCACCCCTGCAAATATTTTGGCTGTTTTGCCTGTCTCTGTATCATTTGACACTGAAGGCCACTCTTTTTTAAAGCCTTTTCTTATCTCTAATATTTTAATCACTGCAGTAATCCTCAGTCATCGTCTTTTACACATCTTTTTCATTTTTCAAAATTCAATATTATATAACTTTATTTTTATTGACAAATTATAATTATGTATGATAAATATACGTACATACTGACCACACTCAAGTACAATGTGATATTTTGATCTATGTATACATTGTAGAAATATTCAGTCAAGCTGACTAACATATCCATTACCTCACCAACTTATGATTTTTTTTGTGGTGAGAACATTAATCTATTCTTTTAGTGATTTTGAAATATACACTATTATCAATTGTGGTCACCATGCAGTACAATGGATCACAAAAGCTTAATCCTGCACTCTGAGACTTTGTACCCTTTGATCAACATATCCCCTTTCCTCATCCTTCCTTCTCCCTCCCAGCCTCTGGTAACCTCCTTTCTAATTTGTTTCTATGAGATCGACTTTTTTAGATTCCACATATAAGTGAGATCATACAGATTTGTTTCTTTGTGTCTGGCTTATTTCACTTAGCATAATGCCCTCCAGTTCCACCTTCTGAGTTTTTATCCAAAGGAATTGAAATTGGCATATTGAAGAGATATCTGCATTCCTATATTCCTTGCAGCATTATTTACAATAGCCAAAGTATGGAATCAACTTATTTGTCTATCAAGGGATGAATAAATAAAATGTGGCACATATACACAATGGAATATTATTCAGTCTTTAAAAAATAGAAAATTCTGTCAGTCACCTCATTATTTTGAAAGCCACCTCCTTCTTTGTATCTCAATGCTATTACTTCATCTTGGTTCTTGGATCATTCTCTGACTTTCTTTCATCTCTTCTTGACGATTCCACTTACTTCTCTCCTGACTACTGTGTCTCTATCCTGACTCAGCCTTTAGTAGAGCTGACAAATAAACACCAGACACTCAGTTAAATTTGAATTTTAAATAAACAGCAAATAATTTGTTAGCATAATTGTGATTCAACTATTATGTGGGAATATTTATATTAATAACTTATTTTGCTATTTACCTGAAATTTAAATTTGACTGGGTGTCTTATATTTATACTTACTAAATCTGGCAACTCTAGCCATTAGCCTTCTTTTCCCCATTTGTGGTAGATGTGGAGATGTACTGCTCATATTTCCCTTCAAAAAAGTACTTGCCATCCAGCTATAGGGAATGAGGTCAGTAGAGAGCTTCCAGCTGTCAGCTCCTTTAGGATCTGCCTCATCTGCAGAGAGTAGCTTCATCCAAGGTCAGCTCTACTAAGACAATCCACATCAGTGACTGAATGAGATGGGGCTATAAAGGTCCAACCATTTGGGTCTATTTCAGGACAACTCTGACAGGCAGCATTTACTTTACAGTTTTCTACCACCTTGGCTGAGGTATTTCCAGCCTGCATTGCAGTTTAACTTCTTTCTCTAACCAGTCTGCTTCCTTTCAAAGTTGTTGATCCTTAATAAACACCCAGACTCTTACTCAGGCTTTGCTGTTGAAGAACCCCATTCATCCTCTCAAGGAACTCATTCTTATGATTTCAACGATGACCGCTCCAACTATGTCCATGTATCCCAATCATGTCTCTGGAGCTCTCATACTTGCATTCACAGTTGCCCATAATACTTCTCCACTTAAGGTCTGACCATTTTTTACACACAGCTAAAGTTACCATTTATATTCATTCATCCAATAAGTATCTATTGAATGCCTGCCATGTTCCAAGCCCTGTATCACTGGGTCTATAACAAACCAAACAGACACAAATTTCTGTCCTCATGGAGCTTACATTCTACTGGGGAAGAGAGATAATAAACAAGATGAATAGGTAAAATTTACTGTAAGTTATAGAGTGACGGTGCTAAAGAGAAAAAAAAAAAAAACAAGTGAGAAAGATAAGAAGTGGGTATATGGGTGTTTTTGTTTTATAGGGGCGGAGGCTTGTGGAAATTTTGGATATGGTAGCCAAGTAAGATGTATTAATCAAAATAAGCTATGCCATGCTGTAGCACTAAATCTAGATGTTAGTGGTTTAGCCCAACAAAAGTTTAGCTTTTGTTCATAGTAAGACTGATATAGGTGGCTCATCATGTCATCTAGTGACTGATGATTCCAGGCTTCCTACATATTGTGATGTTGCCACAGAGACATTGTTTCTAGGGGCAGAGAGAGATAAAGGTAGATCAGTATTCAGTAAGTATCTTGGCCTGGAAGTGGCACATCACTCATACATATATCCCATTTGCCAAAACTAAGTGATATGTTCCCACTCTAACTGCAAGGGAATCCAGGAAATGTTCTTCTCTCTGCCCAGGAAGAGGAAATGGTGCACTGATCACTCCATTTTTGTTTCCGGCCACACAAGACTTCACTGAAAAAGTGACATTTGAGTCAAGTCCTGAGAAATTTTCCCAGAAGTTTTGCTCTGTTTTAAGATCTATTTATTTCAAATATATTATTATTCACAACTTCTTTCCTATTGAAAACTTGCAGACATCTTGCATTTTTTTCATCTTCCCTAGCCAAGCAATCAAAAGCCTATTTTGTGGCTATGGTATTGCAATAATCTCCTAGATTCTCTTTCTTTCTCAGTCTCCACTTTCTAGCACCCCAGCCATCTTCCCTGCCGTAGTTGGAATGAAAGTTCTTAAGCAAAACTGCTACTGATTTTTAATTGTCCCTAAAAAAATGTTTTATTGATATAACAAACTCAATTCTAAGTATGCATCTGTGATTTTCCCATACTATTATTTATACATGACTTAAAAGTTATAACAAAGAGCAAGTTTGGAGAAAATATAAACATTTAAGTACAAATGAAATACCTTACTAATAAAAATTTAGCTATTTATTAATCATTGCCAACACTATAAACTAAATTTTCTATAAGAATTGGAGATCTTGTGTCTTTCGTGTTTGATTATGGTTTCATTTTTATATCAGCACTTTGCAAGCTTCCCTCAGCTCTTAAACTTTCTGCCCATAATTTAACAGAAAGAAGACATCACCTGCTTTCTGAGCACTTTGTAAACAGGTCTCAGAACCTCCTTTCTAATTCTGCCTTCTTACATATATCATTTCTTCCCCTTTCCCTCTCTCTTCCTTCCTCCCTTTTATTGTCATAGAGAAAACAATTTTAAGTTCATGGAATTTTTAAAAATTTTCTCAGATAAATCTGAGCTTGAAGGAGAAAAAATATATATTATGGGAGACCCCCATGCTTGTAACTAATATGTGGCTCTCTAGCAAGTCTCTTAGAAATCAGGCAATTCCCTACCCTTTGATGTAAGCCTCTTGGTAAAAACCTTCCAAGTTACTTCTAATGGTTTGGACTTGAATATAATTACTCTCAAAAACACTGGCAGTATTAGGACTGGTTTCTAGTTTGTGAGCTTTTAGAAATTCAGGACTGTCTTAATCATTTTATATTCCTTTTACCTCACTCAGTTCATGCTATGACTAAATATTCAATAAATGTTGAATAAATTAATGAATGAATGCTAGAGTCCTCTTAAAATAGCCTTATTAGTTTTGCTTCTGAAGATCTAAGAACATTTTAAAATAAAAATTTATGAACAACAATACATATTAATATTTGAATTCTCAAGATAACTCTCTGTTAGGGCTTATGTGGATAGAGGAGAACCCATGGTATGTGTCAATACATCTGCTTTTCCTGGTATCACTACTTGCCTGAGCTGTCCCCTGAATAAAGAGGTGGAATTGTGGAAAGTGGTACCTTTCCTCATTTGTTCTTCCACTGCTTACATTGAGTGGGTTGAATAATGTGGGAGGGATTCTTTCTCTAGCTTTACGACACTTGATTCCACCCCACCCAAGTGTCCATTTCAGTGCATGGAAAGAGCTTTGAGTCTTTTGAAAGAAAAGAGAGTGAGAGATTGAATTATTTCAAGGTATTCTTTTATTAGTTATATTGGGCACTAGTCTTCCCCAGAGCTTTAAATAATTTATCTCTGAATCTAACAGGTGACGGAAAATGAGACACTAAGAAACTAATTTTTCTCCTTCCTGTGCTACATTTACATAGACTTACAGACTCTGAGCCTGTCTTCTGCCCAGGAACCAAAAGAGGAGCTGAATTTCACACTGCAGTTTAAAATTAATCTCTCTCTTAACGTCTTTTCAACATGTTATTTAGATATTCATTTGCAATTTGATATAAATCTCAAATATGGCATGTTTTGGATTTCTTTTATATCATCAGTGAAGTCCATTAAACCTGACTGTGATTTGGAACTTTATCCTTTATTTGACTTTCACAACTTCTTTAAGATAATTTCTCCTAAGAGAAGAAAATCTCTTATTTGCTAAAATTTAATCTCCTTTGTAATTTATTCATAGCAAGTTCATAGATTCATGGACATTGAGAGCACAGAGCAAATGAACATTAGAGATCTTCTGATTTAATCATCTCCTTTATAGATGAACAAACTGAGGCTCATTGAGGATGAGGGATTTGCCTAAGCAGCCAATATGGAAGCAATGTAGTGAATTCTTGTAAGTGTGCGTTGCCTCGGCATCCATTTTGAATATAAATTTTACTTTCTTATACCAGAAGCAGGGCTCAGTCATCCTTGACAGTTTCCATTTACACCTCCTCCCAGTTTCTCAATGTGATTGATCCGGGTATAACCACCTCCTGACTACTTCCCTATGGCACAGCTAGATACAACTTACTTGACTTGCCCCATTGACCCACACATCCTGCACTGACTGTGTAGATATGCCACAGAGACCACATCTCAGTCACAGTGTGCCCCCCCCCCCCCCCAGAACTCATGCCTTCTTGCTCTAAACCCACCAATTAGAGCTTCCTAAGGGAAACCTAGTTGGGTAATACCCTGAATCCCAATAAAGGCTTTGGCCAACAGGTCTTTCTCTCTCTCTCTGACTGAGCATCCTGCCATCTCCAGATTTCTTGTTGGTCCTCATGGGCATGTGCTTCTCCTGTGGATCTTGAATAAAATTCTTCTGTTATTTCATGTGTTTTGTTATGCACCCACCTCTGTGTCCCACATGACTGACATACCTGACCCTAACTTACCTCCCATTCAGGGCTCTCCCTGAAAGTGGGTATCCTGGATTATGGCCACTATCAAGAGAAACCTCAAGGCCAAACCAGAAGAAATCATAGCAAACAGAATTATGGTGTCCTGACTGCCTCTACATATAGAGTTGTTCTTGCATGTTGCTGTGTCTAATATGTTTGCATTAGGCATACCTGTGCCATGAAGGTCCATATCATGTTTCCCTTGATTTAAACTACCATCAAGAAATCCTGTGGCCTGATAGAACCTCTGCTGCAAGTAAGTACAAGTAGTTAAAGATGGCTGTAGCCTAGGGCATAAAAGAGCATGATGTGACAAGAGAAGAAGGACAAGGAGGCAGGGACTCCTCCATAAACAACCTCTGGGTTGCTCGTCTAAATGGAATAAGAATTTTTAGCAGGGCTTAACAGATAGTTTTTTAAAAAATTGTTTTGTTATAAGGCAAAAGAAAATTACAGAGGAAAAACAACAAATTAATAATGCTAATAGAAGAGAAACCAAGACTCAACCATCCTGTTTTTAAAAGGTTAACATGTTTACTCTTGGAAAACCTCTAGTATTATATAATAATGCACATTATTGGTTTGACAGTTATAAAAATTCTAGTATAAAATTCAGTTTGGTTTTCCCTTAGTTTTCTCATTTCTAAAATGAAGTTAAGTATCTCATTTGGTTACTATGAAGATTCAATAAGAGTTTGCATGTAATTGTTTTTATATTCTTGTGTACGTCAAAAAAAAATGACTGGTTTGAATTCAGTTTGTCTGTTGAACTACCCAGCTACTTCTGTATATAGCTTTTAAGTTTTGGGTCAATTGTGTTATTGTGTTTACTCTCTAATTAAGCCTGCCCAAGGTGATAGGGATGAGAGTAAATGGCTTTGGTAATTCAACCTTACTGACTTCCCTACCATTTGTTTCTTAATCTCCAAGAACTTCAAGTTGTTTTTTGTAACATGAAAGTTGTCTTCTGGGAGAAAAGTTTAGCAGTGGTGACTGGCTAAGGTCTTTTCTTTCTTATTATTTTCTCTTCTTAACTTTTTATTTTGAAAACTTTTAAACATAAAAGAAAGTTGAAAGACTAAATTAATCCATTGTTTACATTTTACCAAATTTGCTTTCTCTCTATTACCTGTCTATGTAATATTTGCTGAATTGTTTGAGAGTAAGTTGCAAACATCATGACATTTTAGCCCTTAGCATGCATCTCCTATAACAAGAACATTCTTCTGAATAATCACAATACTGTTGCTACACCCAAGAAACCCAGTATTCATTGATTCAATAATCATCTAATACACAGTTCATATACCAATTTTTTCTAATTATCCAATAATGTGTATGCTGGCTATTCCCCACCAATACTGGATCCAAACAAGGATCACACTTACGTTTAGTTTTCTTGTCTCTTTAGTCTTTTAAAATCTAGAATAGTTTCCCCAATTATATTTTGACTTGTGTGACATTGACATTTTTTTGAGAGTGCAAGCAACTTTTCTTATAAAATGCACCTAAATCTGGATTTATCTGATTGCTTCCTTATTGTTAGATTCTGTTTAAATATGTTTGGCAAGAATACTACATAGATGATGTATAGATATGCTGTTTATTATTATTATTTTCTGAGACGGAGTTTCACTTTTGTTGCCTAGCCTGGAGTGCAATGGCGTGATCTCGGCTCACTGCAACCTCTGCCTCCTGGGTTCAAGCGATTCTCCTGCCTCAGCCTCCCTAGTAGCTGGGATTACAGGCATGTGCCACCACACCCAGTTGAATTTTTTTTTGTATTTTTAGTAGAGATGGGGTTTCACCATGTTGGTCTGGCTGGTCTCAAATTCCTGACCTCTAATGATCCACCTGCCTCAGCCTCCCAAAGTGTTGGGATTACAGGCGTGGGCCACCATGCCTGGCCAGATATGCTGTTTAGAAAGCTCCGCAGGAAGAAATATGCAGATTCTGTGGGATTGAAGGGTGCTAAATGGGAAAGCTGTGGCAACTATTTGAGTGAATGATGTAGTGGCCTGAGTTAGAGTAATGGTTGTGGGGACTCAGGAGGGACAAATCTAGGAAGGGTTTAAAAGATTAAGTTGATGACCTGTTTTGATTATGATTAGATAATAGAGAGGAACCTAGGACAATTTCTGGGTTACTGAAATATGACTATGTTATTCATCAATTCAGGGAATATAAAAAAGAAACAGATTTATTGGGGTAGCTGATTAATTTATTGTTTCACATGCACCAGTTGAAATGCCTGGGAGTTGTTCAGATAGAAATGATTGATACCACTGGCCTGGGGTTCAGAAGAACCTGGACTGGAGATTTAAATTTGGGACTACAATATTAGTATATAGGTAGGGGGTATAGCCGTAAGGGATAGATGAGTTTGCCTAGACAGAGTATTAGGTGAAGAGAGATAGGTGATAAAGCATTCTTTGTGACGATTTAGAAGTAGTTCCTAGTACAGTGCTCTTTTCCTATAGTTGTTGCATAGTTTTACAGAATTTTAAGTTCTAAGGTTGTCCCACTGATTTGCTCTTTAGACCTCAACTAAACTTATAATTGTTGGGCTTCATCACAGATTGCATTTGCCCCAATTAGACTAGAGAATAACTGGCAGTCACCACATACCCATAGTCATCTGTGTTTCATCCTGGTACCCTTCGATGAATGTGAGACTGGTTTCTCCCAAAGGAGATGTGCCCTAGTTAAGATGGGGTTCCAGACCTCCTCCATTGTTACTTGGTTCAATCCCAGAATGTGCTGAGGCACAATATGCAAATCAACCAGACACAATAAAGATGATCATACATCAGCTGTGCATGTGCATATGTGTGTTTCTGCAATCTGGATTGCAATTCTGCAATGGAATAGTTCCAGACTGGCCTAGCAGAAGAAAAAGAAAGGACATCTAAGGGATGTTCTCTCAACTCCATTTAATACTTTGGCTTTATCAAATCTGTGTGCTGTGTTTCTTCCTGTATCTCTCAGCATATGGAGAAAAGAGCCAGGACTCAATTGTTTCTCCCCATTCCTCCAAGAAATCTTTTGTATTTCCTCCACAGGTTGAAGCCTAGCTCACCAACAACACTAAAGTGTGTTTTATTTGACACTTGTGGATTCTATTGCCACTTTTCCATTTCCAACATGCTTAGAATCATGTCAGATGAATATCTCCAAAATGGAAATTTTTATTCAGTGGACTCTTAAAGAGTCTTGGAATGAAGGAGATGGGGAAATGCAAGAGGAAAGGGAAAAGCCTAGGTACTTCTTGCAGGGAAAGGAAACGCTGAGCCCAATGGGGAAGACTATGTGTTCAGCTGCCAGTACCTGTTACTTAAGGTTGACATTTTCCAGATCTTACTTCAGGGAAGGCAACACCTGATTTCACTTAAAACTGCAGCATCTGCCCCACTGCTTTTTCCTGACCAGCCCCATGCCTCACCCGCCAGATCCACAAAGACTGAAGGAATGGAGGATACAATTAGCGGGAAAGGGGACTGGGATGAATAGGGACCCCCTGAGAGCCTCTACCAGAGTTCTGATCTGATTGTGCAGCTGACTTAGGTTTCTCCCACTTGGGTAACACTAACAGTATAGTCAAGTCCCAAGAAGCAAGAGAGAGAGAGCTGAAACAGTCATTTAAACAGAATGCTACTTTTTTTGTTTGTTTTGGTGGTGGTTGTGGTTTTAATAGCTGTGGATGTCTAGCTTCTGTTTTCTGCTTGATATATGGAGCAGATAGGAATTTTTCTCTTGAATATATTAGCCTTGCTAAGGGGAACTGTAAAAGATGATCAGAGCACTAATATTCAATTATTTTGCTCTTTTTCTTGCTAGTCCTTACTGTCTCTCTGCTTTCACTGAGTATGTATAGATAGGGATGTATATGTGTATTTACAGACATATGAAAATATGTTTTAAGTATATATGTGTATATATATGTGTGTGTGTATATATATATATATCCAAAAGGTGATCCAAATTTTCTACTGTTGATTTTTATCAAATATTTTTTTTTTTTCTTTTTCTTTTTCTTTTTTTTTTTGCTGCAGGATGTCGCTCTGTCACCCAGACTGGAGTGCAGTGACACAGTCATGGCTCACTACACCCTTGACCTCCTTAGGCTCAAGTGATCCTCCCACCTCAGCCCCCCAGTAGCTGGAACTACAGGCATGTACCACAATGCCTGGCTAATTTTTAAAATTTTTTGTAGAGATAAGGTCTCACTATGTTGCCCAGGCTGATCTCAAACTCCTGAGCTCAAGCAATCCTTTCACCTCAGCCTCCCAAAGGCATGAGCCACTGTCCCTGGCCTCAAGAGATATATTTTTCTATAGTACCTTTATTGATTGAATTTCATCCTATAGATTTATTCACTCTTCTTTTTAGTCATTATCTCTGTTTGCCATAAAATAAAGCTGAGATGAACATTCTTATGCACTTGTGAATCCCATTCTGATTATTTCCTCAGAAAAAAAATTTTAGAAGTGGAGATTTTTAGTCAAAGCATATATGCACTTTTAAAGCTTTTGATACATATTGCCAAAATGTCCCTTTCCAGAGGAGTTTTTGGAGTCTTATGAGGATGACCCAACTTAAAATTTCCATATATAGATTGGATTTTATAGCAGGGAATTACAAATTATAAGGGAGATCATTGCTATATATTCTAAAAGTATCTAGACCAGTTTAATTAATTGGGTAGTTATGATTGAAGACTATGCAATAGTAAGTCCTATCCACCCTTCTGGACTGGCTTAGAGAAAGACAGACAATCTG
This sequence comes from Rhinopithecus roxellana, assembly GCF_007565055.1. Lineage (NCBI taxonomy): Eukaryota > Metazoa > Chordata > Mammalia > Primates > Cercopithecidae > Rhinopithecus > Rhinopithecus roxellana. The sequence continues at coordinate 74,611,827 of NC_044559.1, forward strand.
ATAACTGAACCTTTGATTCCGTATTGATGGTGTATTAATTACAGAAATGAACCCACAGGATCCTAGAGCTAGTCTCATTTAAAAAATTATAGGAGAATATAAGGATATAATGTTATGTAGAAAAGTAGTTAAACTGTAAAGGAATAGATTCTTGCATATGTCCCTCCTGAATTAAATACTTCTGATACTCAGAATGCCCTTGACTGCTAGATGGAGGCTCCAATGCCTCTGGCTAGGATCTTGAAACAGATCACCATAGGAAGAAAGCTTTTAAATGGAGGGTGAGTGAAGTAGAAGTTAAAGGCCTCCAAAAGAAGAGGAAATAGGTCCTTCCTAATCAATCATAATTCTTTGCTGGCCTCATGAGCTTATTTCAGCCTAATGGAAGAACTGACCTTGCAATTCTTGCCTTCTCCTAGAAACCTTTAGTGTCTAATAAATTCTTGTTTAGAATTTCAACCTCCTAGCAATAACTCTCATGTCAACATTTATGTTTTTGCTTGTAGAATTTGAACATGGAAGATTATTTTTTGTAGTCATGTCCAAGGAATAAAACCTTTCTCCTTATTTTTCATAACCATTCTTGTAGTGAATCAAATCAGTCAATAAGTAATAGGCATCTAATTTGCATTAAGCACAATTCTAGGATTCCACTTATTGCCTGGCCTCCATAAATTCCTCTGGAATATAGAGGACATGATGATCCTTTGGGTTTCCAGGTGTCACTGTCTGCTCAGACCCCGTATTAAATATTCCCCAAAATTATTTGTTTTCTCCTTTTCCTTAGTTTACAGTCACCTGAGTAAATGACCATAGGTCCCTTTGGGGAAGGAGAAGTATAATATATAATGCTACAGCGTCCCTCCTAAGGTCCTGGCCATGTCTTCAGTCAAAGGGTTCTGGATCTGCAAATTGGCACAGGACCAGGAACTAACTAGCAAAGGATCAGGACTCTTGATTGGGGCAACCATCCTCAGTTTCCCACTCATCCATTTTTGTCTTTTTTGTGATTACAGATGTTTACTAACACTCATGTAGTCTGCCTGTCTATTATATTTGCCCTGGGGATGTCATGCTCTGTTAACCACTTCTGTAACTCTCTGCCAATCAATCACCCTTGGCTGCCCCTCTGACCTTGCTAGTCATTATGGTAATTGCAACTTTTTGGCTTCTGGAAGTTAAGCACTGACACCTAAGGCTCTATTGCTTTGCATCTCCAACCACCATCCTTATGGTTATTGCCAAGTCCAAAACTGACCTGCAGATAAGATCGCTGAACTTCTTAGTGATGCTGTGTGCCTCTCACTAGCACATTCCTAATGGCCTTAGCGAATGATGTCCTTTGGGTTCTCCCCTGGAATATCCTCTGATGAATCTTCTGGCCTTATCAATATATCCATTCCAACCACTTCTTTCAGTCTCTTTTATACATACATACCTGTCTTTACCATCATCTGCCAGGGCAGTTCAGGTACTTCTACTTTGCTCAACATGGCTGTTACTTTTTTCAGACTTCTAAAAGTCACCCTGGCAGGGAGTTTGCCCCATCCACTGGGATCCTTGCCAGGGTGTTAAATCCCCCATCTCAAGAGAGTAGCCTGAAGTCACTGAATTCTTGGTTATCCAGTTGTACATCCTGGCCCCCCTGATCAAGTTCTTTCAAAATCCAATCCTAGGAGTACATCTCTGGCTCCTGTTGATAGATCTTAGCTAATTTCCATAACTCCTGGCTACATAGTCTCATTTGTTTTCTTAGTTGGGTTTTAAATCCTGGGTTATCCTGGGCTTTAATCCTAGTTATGAGCCTGGTATCCAGGAGAGGAGGTGGGAGTGGCTCCCAAAGGGATCAACTCTTGCCTTGCAGGGATAGGCTTCTGCCGGGTTTTGCAACACAGGGCAGGTGCTACCTCTTATTAGAGAAGGGTGGTCACTAAACTCTGAGGGTTCAGGGAGCTCTTCAGCTCCAATATTTGGAGCTGAAATCCATCTAAATGGGCCTATCTCATATTTCAGGGTACTGGGTTTTTCCAATATAGCCCTGATAGCATAACAGACCAGGTTTGATTGAGTATTCAAACGTCTCTGAATCCCTATAACTCCATCAGATCTTCAGTTTTCTGCTTAGCTGTGTCTGTTTTTCCACCACAGGATGTAACAGCCCTTTTATTAATGACCAGAGAAGTCCTCGGGCTCTCCCACTTAGCCATTAGTTACTTGTTAACTCCCTCGGTTTCTCTTTTTTTTTTCAGGGCCTCAATATAATTTTGCGTTAGCCTGCAACTCCGATGTCTTGATAGATATTTTCTCCTCATGTCTTTTAAATCCCAGAATTATTGCAGCTGCATCCCTCTACCTGGCTAAATTATCAGATAACCACTAATGAAATCTTTAGTAAATGAGCCATCACCTTTTGTCAGGGGCTGTTCATGCCCAACTACCCCATTCAGGATGGCCCACTTTTTCCCTTTTGGTTGGTGAGTCAGTCACAAATCTCCATTATATTCCCTGTTTTTTTGGACCATTTTCACTATTCCTTGCAGTAGTTCGAGTCTACCAAGAAGCAGACACTAAGATATGATTAGATGTTCTGGAGATTGATTGGAAGCAGGGAGGAACTGGTGAAGGTGAAGAAAGCCTTCAGACCAGCCTAATGTCTGTGGGGGAGGGGAAGGGAGGAGGGGAGGGGAGGGCATCTTAGACTACAGCACTTCCAAAAATGGTTCAGCCAGGCTCATGGTGAGTCCTCAAGCCAAAATTTTCTGCAGAAAGAGTCCTCTAATTTGCTGGAATAAACCTGTCTTAGTATCCTTGACCACTGTGTTCAGTCATTGTCTAGAAGCAGCTCACGGGAAATGTGACCTTGGCACAAATGCCGTGATATATGTAGAAAAGCAGTAGCAGTAGCTAGAACCATTAATCAGTTATGCTCCCTGTGGCAGATGTGAGTGGTGCATTTTCATGGTGCACACATACACATGCACACACATACACAGACACATATATACACACAGATAGTTACACCTAGGGATCAGATTCCACCTTTCCATTAGTATTATAATTCCTTATTCAGAATGGATTTGTACAACCTTTTTTTGGCCTGTCTAAAGAAATGACCCCCACACGTGGCTTTCTTTCAATGTGAAAACACATAGCAAGTTTCCAACAGCTGACTCACAAGTAAGTCTTTGGAACACAACAAAATTAAAAGCGGAGAACTTTCTAGCCATGAGAGGCCACTGGGACTGTTTCTGGGCACTTTGAGATATAAACCACCAAGTGCGTGCTCTATTACTATTTCAGTGGTTTGGGCAAAGTCTTTCTAGATAGACTTTGCACTTTTTAGATAGACTCTTCAAACTTAGCAATAACATTGCATCTTTGTATCCAAAAGAAAAATAATATACTAGTAATATAAAAACATGGCTTTTGTATGTGATCGATATGAATAGTGCATATGTTTTTGACTCATTATTCCATCTCATGTTGATAATCTGCTGGTTGTGTCCAAGTTACTATGTCTCAGCCTATAAATTCCTTGAAAGCAAGGACCATGTCTCATCTTTGATTACACTCAGTACCCAAGTGACTAATTCAGTGCCAGCAAATATTTGGTGACCTCTTTTCTTAACCATCTCCTTCCTTCCGAAGCTAGCACTTTATAGTTTCACATTAGAATCACAATATTTGGAGAGAAGCCCCATATCTCTATATAGTCATTGCTCTTCCCTGGATTATTTAGCACCCACACCCCACACTCATGGGACAGCTGGGTCTGTCCTAGAGCCAAAATGGTTTTAAGTCAAGTAAGAAGTGTTGTACTTGTTATTGCTTTGTCATGAGCTCAGTGGAACCTTTGCCAAAAACTGATTAGTGTGTCATCATGCCATCTTAAGAAATTTCTTCCTAAGAAAATGTCTTTAATTATGACTAAAGATGCCCATTTCCATAATGTTTCTACACAAAATGTCACCCCCCCGCAACTCCCACTTCCACTCCACCTAAACAACAAGCTATGTTCAGACTTTCAAGACACATATATGGAAAGAAGGTGTTTTTTATGGTCACTAACACGTTCTGGAAAACTATGGACTGTGGATGTTTATGTGATGATCTCTTGAGAATTCTTCCCAGTCTTCTAGTGGTTTCCTACATTTCTTCAATTTGCGTATACTTTATACCTTTCAAGAGCAGTATATTGATATCCATTTTCTTATTTGAAACTTAAAATAATGTTGGGACATAGACAAGTTATTATTATGATTATTACTATTATTTGAGATGGAGTCTTGCTCTGTCATGCAGGCTGGAGTGCAGTGGCGCAATCTCCCCTCACTGCAACCTCTGCTTCCCAGGTTCAAGCAATTCTCCTGCTTCAGCCTGAGTAGCTGGGATTAGAGGCGCTTGCCACCATGCCTGGCTAATTTTTGTATTTTTTTGCAGAGATGAGGTTGCACTATGTTGGCCAGGCTGGTCTTGAACTTCTGACCTCAAGTATCCGCCCGCCTCAACATCCCAAAGTGCTGAGATTGCAGGCGTGGGCCACCGTTCCTGACTGAGAAAAGTATTGTTATTGACTTTTGTAAAATAAGGAATCTGAAGTACCGTAGAGTTAACTGATTTGTCCAAGGGAACAGAATAAATTTGGGGCGAGTGATTAGAAAACAGACATCATATTTATATATGGTAGACTATAATATTTAGTAAATAAAATAAAACAAACAATAAATATGTACTTAGTATCCACTCTGTGCTGGGTACTGATGCTAAACTTGAAAACTACAATATCACATATGATCAAGTCATCAAATAATTTATAGAATCTGAAATTGTCCTCACTGTTTTCTACTATCAGTTCATTTTTATTAAAACAAAAATAGCTTTATGAGAATTATAAACCGACAAAAATAAATCAAATAGTAAAGAGGCGCTCATGGTGAAAAGCAAGAGTCTCCTGCCTGCTTTCCTGCCACCACCACCTATCCCAGCCCTTCTCTCCAGAGACAAACTTTTTCATTAGAACAAGTGAGTGTGTTGAACTTTTTTTCCTTGTAGTATTTTTATTAGGAAAAAATAAAACTATCCAAAAAAGTGTAGGGAATTATGTGATAAACACCCATCACCCACCAGTAAGTAACTTTGTTAAGAATGATAAATTTTTACATGGAGACTATTTGCTTCCAATTTTTTAAAAGAAATAAAAAAGTATAGACATAATTTAAACCTGCCTGAGTATTTCTCTCCAATCCCAGTTTCTTCCATCATAACACAGAGGAGGCACAGTATCCTGAATTTTTAATTTATATTTCCCTTTATTTTATTTTACTTATATAAACAGATAGTTATTTTTAATGTATCACTACTATATAGTTATATATTACTATGTCATATACAAATATGTATAAATTTAATATATACTTATTTAATATATATTTCTATATAGATGTTTATATAGAACATATGTCTCTCAAGACATATAAATGTTTATGTAGTAATATATATTAAATAAGTATATAGTATATTAAATTTGTACATATTTACATATGATATAGTAATATATAGCTATGTAGTACTGATACATCAAAAATACATGTATGTTTAGATATGAATTTATTATATATGTGTATACAGATATTGATATAATTTATAGACACATAAGTAATATAATTAAAATAAATATTAATATATATTATGTATTAACATATACTATACTATACAGATGTTATAGTATTGTATATAACTATATTATATATAGCATTATGTAATATATGTGTATATACAGTATAATATACATATATAGTATCTGTAGTGCAATATGCATAGCATATGCATGTATATATCATGTATTATATAAACATAGAATGTATTTCCATGATAAATGTATAGTACTATTTTGTATGTTTTAACCATCATATAAATAGTATCATTCTGCATATATTATTACACAACTCCCTTGTTTTTCACTGTAAATTATGTTTTTGAGATTTATTTCTGTTAATACATGTAACTCTGGTTTGTTTTTAAAAAATTACTTATCAATTCTTATAGATGGACATTTAGGCTGTTTCTCATTTACTCTTATTGCAAACAGCCTTTCAGTCAAAATTCTTGTCCTTGTCTCCTTGTGCACAAGTGAAAAAGCTTCTCTGGAGAGAGAAAACATTCAGTTTTTCACTGTTAAATATGACATTAGCTGGAACATTTTGTAGATGCCGTTTATCAAACTAAATAAGTTCATAGTTAGCTATGAATTTTTTAAAATGATGAATTAATGTTGAATTTTGTCATATATATTCTCAGCATCTATTGAAATTATCTTGTGCTGTTTCTTATGTAGTCTGTTAATATGGTGAATTACATTGACTTAATTTGTGGGTTTTGTTTTTTTGAGACAGGGTCTTGCGGTCTTGCTCTGTCACCCAGGCTGGAGTACAGTGGTGTGATCATGGCTCACTGCAGCCTTGACCTCTCAGTCTCAGGTGATCCTCCCACCTCAGTCTCCTGAGTAGCTGGGACTACAGGTGCACACCACTATACCCAGCTAATTTCTGTATTTTTAATAGAGATGGGCTTTCACCATGTTGCCCAGGCTGGTCTCCAATTCCTGAGCTCAAGCAGTCTGCCTGCCTCAGCCTCCCAAAGTGCTGGGATTACAGGCGTGAGTCACCACACCCTCCCATTGATTTAATTTTGAAAGTTGAATCAGCCTTTCATTGCTGGAATAAACTCCACTTGGTTGTGTTATTTTTCTTTATATTTGTGAATTAATTTGTGAATATTTTGTTGGGGATTTTTATTACATTTTATGTTGGCTTGTATCTTTTATTTCTTGTAATGTCTTTGTTTCATTTTGTTACAAGAGTAATGCTGGCCTCAAAATGCATTAAGAACTATTTTCTCTTCTTCTGTTTTCAGGAAGAGATTGTTTTATTTTGTTTTTTATTTTTTGTTTTTTTTATTTTATTATTATACTTTAAGTTCTAGGGTACATGTGCATAACGTGCAGGTTTGTTACATATGTATACTTGTACCATGTTGGTGTGCTGCACCCATCAACTCGTCAGCACCCAGATATTGTTTAGAATTGGTACTATTTCTTCCTTAAATGTTTACTGATGTAGAATTGGTGTCAGCAATGAAATCAACTAGTGTATGTTCTGTGGTTTTCTTTGTTGAAAGGTTTTAAGCTATGAATTCAGTTTCCTTGGTAGATATATGATTATTCCTATTTTCTGTTTTTTCTTGAATGAATTTTGGTAGTTTGTGTCTTTTAAGGCATTGTTCTGTTTTATGGATGTTATTCTTGAATTTATGGATGGTGGATAGTTCATCATATTTCATTTTCCTTTTAATATTTATGTGGTTTATATTGATTCATCTCTTCCATTCTTGATATTTGGTAATTTGGATGTCTCTCAGCTCATTTTTGGTCAGTTTCTTAGAGTTTTATCAATTTTATTGATCTTTTTGAAGAGCCAGCTTTTAGTTTATTGATTTTTATTTATTTCAATTTTATTTATTTCTACTCTATTTCTTTCTGCTTGCTTTAGATTTTATTTGCTTTTCTTTTTATAGCTTCTTAAGGTAGAAGATTAGATTAATAATGTGAAACCTCTCTTCATTTTATTTTATTTATTTATTATGCAGAGTCTTGCTCTGTCGCCCAGGCTAGAGTGCAGTGGCATGATCTTGGCTCACTGCAACCTCTGCCACCTGGGTTCAAGTAATTCTCCTGCCTCAGCCTCCTGAGTAGCTGGGATTACAGGCACGTGCCACCATGCCATGCCTGGGTAATTTGTGCATTTTTAGTAGAGACAGGGTTTCAGCATCTTGGGCAGGCTGGTCTTGAACTCCTGACCTGATTATAACATTATCTGAAGGAGTTTCAACATATATAGATGTAATACGTTAAATAGATGGGGCAAGAGGATAGTTGTTTAATATATTACATCTATGTATGTTGAAGTTCCTTCAGACAATGTTATGATTTTTGCTTTAAACTGACATACATCTTTTAAATTATTTGAGAGGAAAAAAATAGCCGATTACCTTTACCCCCAAATTTACTATTTCTGTTGCTTCTCCTTTGTTCACTTCCCTTTGGCATCTTTTCTGTTTAGCCTAAAGAACTTCCATTTGCATTTCTTTTAGAGCAAGTTTCTTCACAATGAATTCTACTAGTTTTTCTTCATCTGAAAATGTCTTCGTAACACCTTTATTCCTGAAAAATATATTCTCTAGATATAGTCTTTTATTTTTCAGCACTTTGAATATATATTTCACTTTATTCTGATCTCCATAGTTTCTTATGAGAAATATATAAGAAGAAAACCCTCCTCATCAGAATAATATATATTTGGAACAAAAGAAGTGAGGACAAGAGTCTCCTAAATCCAGAGAGACAGAGAGAATGTTTGAGAGCTGGTGGAATATTACAGAGAAGAGAACACATGAGAAGTACACGATCATTTAAATCATTTTTCTCTTATATGTAATATGTTGCTTTCCTCTGGCTATTTTCAAGATTTTTTCCTTTATATTTGGATTTAATCAGTTTTATGATTATGTGTCTGGGTATGTACAGGTTTTGTGTTGGTTTTTAGTTTACATTGTTTGAGAGTCACTGAGAATCTTGATTTTGTTAAGTTTATTTTTTAAATCAAATTTGGGAAGTTTTCAACTACTGTTTCTTTAAATATTTTTTTTTCCTGCAGTAATGTCTTTCTTTTCTCATTCTGGGATGCCAATGACGTGAGTCTTAAACCTTTTGATATTGTCTCACAGTTCACCGAGACTATGTTCATTTAAAAAAAAAAAATCTGTCTTTAAATTGTATATTTCTCCTGTTTTATCTTCAAGTTTATTGACTTTTTTCTTCTGTCATTTTCATTCTGGTATTAGCCCCATCAAGTAAAGGTTTTATTTCAAATATTATATATTTCAGCTCTAAAATTTTCATTTGGTTCTATTTTATGGTTTCTATTTCTTAGACCCAGAATTAGATGAGTTTTATACCCAGAATTAGACGAGTCCCCTGCTCCAGTGTTCTCTTCTCAGAAATCCTCCAACCCCAAACATTTTCTCTGTCTCTCTCTCTCTGGATTTAAGAGACTTTTCCTCACTTCTTTTGTTCCAAATATATTATCTTTTTTCTCAAGGTTTTAGCACCGCCCCCCCGCCCCCCACCCACAGGTTTTCAGTTCTGTGAGACTGGGGCTGCTTTAGAGGCAAACTGGTGAGAAACAGGGATTTTTTAAAAAGGAAATTCTTCCACATTATTTGAGCAACAAGGTCCCATTTTTCAATTATTCTGTGCAGAGATAAGTCCCTTCTTAGAATTTTAGGTGTCTCTGTCATCAATGTCATAGCCATAAAACTCTGTAAGTGGCTAGTCCTATGGGCAAGGCTGGCAGAGAAATGAGAAGAAAGGAAAGGGAAGGAAAGGAAAGGAGAGGAGAAGAGGGGAGGGGAGGGAAGGGGAGGGGAAGGGAAGGGATGGAAAGGGAGAGGAGGGGAGAGGAGGGAAGGGAAGGTAAATGAGTATTCTCAAACTGTCTGGCATGTAGGGGGGGCCTCTTTTTCTGATTCTATGGCTAGAAATAATGCGTTGTTTTTCAGCATTTCTACTTTTAGCACCTATCACACAGTTCTGCCACTTGGGCCTTCCCTTAGTCAAAGACTGGAGGTAAAGGAAGAATATAAGACCATGAAACTCACCTTTATTACAGATCATTGTCCAGACTGTGAGTTAAGTCCCCAGTCCGCTTGCTTGCTACTGTTTACTTTTCGGAATTCTTAGGTAGTTGCCGTTTGTATTCTGTCCAGAGATTTTAGTTGTAGTCAGTATGAAATATACAGTGTAGTTGGCTTACTCCACATTGGTTGACAATGGCAGTCATGTCAACTGCCATTATTTGGGAGCTATTTTCTTCTGGGTAAATAATTTTATGTTGAAATTTTCACTGTCAGAATTGTAAATGAAGAAGGAAGTTTATAGTAATAAATGCCTACATTAAGAAAAAAGAAAGATCTTAATAAACTTTTTATCTCAAGGAATTAGAAAAAGAAGAACAAATGAAACTGAAAGTTAGCAGAAGGAAGGAAATAATAAAGACGAGAACAGAAGTAAATGAAATAGAGATTAAGAAACCAATAGAAAAGATCAAGAAAGCTAGGAGTTGCTTTTTTGATTTTGTTCATCTTTTCAAAAAGCCAACTCTTAGATTCCTTGATCTTTTCTACTGGTTTTCTAATCTCTATTTCATTTATTTCTGTTCTCATCTTTATTATTCCCATGTTAGTTAGACCAAAAAAAAAAAAAAAGAAAGAAAGAAAGAGAAAACTTAAATAAAATTATAAATGAAAGAGGGGACGTTACAACTGATACCATAGAAATACAAAGGATTGGCTGGGTGTGGTGGCTCACACCTGTAATCCTAGCACTTTGGGAGGCCGAGGTGGGCGGATCACGAGGTCAGGAGATCGAGACCATCCTGGCTAACATGGTGAAACCCTGTCTCTACTAAAAATACAAAAAATTAGCTGGGCGTGGTGGTGGGTGCCTGTAGTCCCAGCTACTCGGGAGGCTGAGGAAGGAGAGTGGCGTGAACCTGGGAGGCGGAGCTTGCAGTGAGCCGAGATCGCACCACTGCACTCCAGCCTGGGCGACAGAGCAAGACTCCGTCTCAAAAAAAAGAAAAAGAAAAAGAAAAAGAAATATAAAGGATTATAAGAGACTGTTACGAGCAATTGTACACCGCAAATTGGATAACCTAGACAAAATGGAGAAATTTCTGGAAGCATACAACCTATGAAGATTAAACCATAAACAAATAGAAAATCTGAACAGACCAATAATAAGTAAGATTCTGTCAGTTGTCAAAAACGTTCCAACAAAGTAAAGCCCAGGACCAGATGGATTCACAAGTGAGCTCTACCAAACATTTAAAGAATGAATACCAAACCTTCTCAAAGTCATCCAAAAAATTGAAGAGGAGGGAACACTTCCAAAGCCATTGTATGAGACCAGCTTTAGTGATACCAAAGCTGATATCAAAGACCTGATACCAAAGCTGGACAGGGTCACCAAAAGAAAAGAAAATTATAGGAAAGTATGGCTGATGAACAAAAATGCAAACATTCTCAATAAAATACTAGCAAAGCAAATTTAACAGCACAATTAGAGACAAATTTATCATGATCAAGTGGGATTTATTCCAAAGATGCAAATTGTTCAGTATACACAAATCAATAAATGTGATATACCATATTAACAGACTAAAGGACAAAAACCATGTGATCATCTCAATAGATGCAGAAAAAATTATTGAATAAAATTCAACATTCTTTATGATAAAACTCTAAATGGATTGATATACAAAGAATGTATCTCAACATAATAAAAGTCATATATGATATACCCACAGCCAAAATCATATTCAACTGTGAAAAGCCAAAAGCTTTTCTTCTCAGATTAGAAACAAGACAAGGATGTCCATTCTTACCACTTATATTCAACATAGTACTAGAGGTCCTATCCAGACCACGTGGACAACAAAAAAGAAATAAAACCTAACAAGACTAAATCATAAACAACTTATTAATCAAAAGGAAAAAGTGAAATTGTCTGTTTACAGATGACATCATTTTATATAGGGAAAACCCTGAAGACTTCACCAAAAAACTGTTAGAACTAATAAATGAATTCGGTACAGATTACAGGATATAAAATCAACATACAATTGTCAGTAGTGTTTCTATATATTAACAACAAACTATCTGAAAATGATATTTTTTAAAACCCCATTTGCAATAGCATCAGACCAAAATACTTAAGAATAAAATTAACCAAAAAGGTGAAAGATTTGCATACTAAAAACTATAAAACATTGATGAAAGAAATGAATATGATACAAATAAATGGGAAGATATCCATGTTTATGAATTCAAATAATTAATATTGTTAAAATGTCTCTACTACAAAAAGTCATCTACAGATTCAATTCTATTCATATCAAAATTCCAATGGCATTTTTCATAGAAATAGTAAACACTATTCTAAAATTCACATGAAACCACAAAAGACCCCGAATAGTCAAAGCCATCTTGAGCAAGAAGAAGAAAGTTGGAGACATCTCACTCTCTGATTTCAAAATATTACAAAGCTAAACTAATACAAAGAGAATGGTTCTGGCATAAAAATAGACGTATAGACCAATGTAACAGAACAGAGAACCCAGCAATAAACCCACACATTTTTAGTCAACTGATCTTTAACAAGCGTGCTGAGAACTCACAATGGGGAACAGATAATGTCTTTAATATATGGTGTTGGGATACTGGATATACACACACTGAAGAATGAAATTGGATCCTTATCTAATACCATATGCAAAATGTAATTCAAAATAGATGAAAAACGAAAACAATAAGACCCAAAACTTGTAAAACTACTAGAAGATATCACAGGAGAAAAGTGTGTTGACATTGGTCTGGGCAATTACTTTTTCTTCCAACTTTTATTTTAGGTTCAGAGGATACGTGTGCAGGTTGGTTACATGGATAAATTGTGTGTCATGAGTGTTTGGCATACCAATTATTTCATCACTCGGGTAATAAGCATAGCACCCAATAGGTAGTTTTTCCATCCCCACCCTCCTCCCACACTCTACCCTCAAGTAGGCCCTGGTGTCTATTTTTCCCTTCTTTGTGTCCGTGTATACTACTCACTGCACATGTCAGTGAGAATGTGCAGTGTTTGGTTTTCTGTTCCTGCATTAATTCACTTAGGATAATGGTCTCCAGCTCTATCCATGTTGCTGCAAAGGACGTGAGCTCATTCTTTTTGTGGCTGCATAGTATTTCATGCTGTATATGTACCACACTTTCTTTATCCAGTCCACCATTGATGGGCATTTAGGTTGATTCCAGGTCTTCACTATTGTGACTGGCACTGCACTGAACATATGCATGCATGTATCTTTATGGTAGAATAATTTATATTCCTTTGGGTGTATACCCAGTAAAGGTATTACTGTGTCAAATGGTAGTTCCATTTTGAATTCTTTGAGAAATCTCCAAACTGCTTCCCACAATGACTGAACTAATTTGCATTCCTACCAACAGTGTATAAGTATTCGTTTTTCTTCACAACCTCACCAGCATCTGTTATTTTTTGACATTTTAATAATAGCCATTCTGACTGGTATGACATGATGTCTCATTGTGGTTTTGATTTGCATTTCTCTAATGCTTAGTGATGCATTGAGCATTTCTTTATATGCTTGTGGGCCATGTGTATGTCTTCCTTTGAGAAGTGTCTGCTCATGCCCTTTGCCCAATTTTTAGTGGGATTGTTTGGTTTTTGCTTGTTAATTTGTTCAAGTTCCTTATATATTCTGGTTATTAGACCTTTTTTGGATACATTCATTGCAAATATTCTCTCCCATTCTGTAGGTTATCTGTTTACTTTGCTGATAGTTTCTTTTGCTGTGCAGAAGCTCTTTAGTTTAGTTAGGTCCCATTTGTCAATTTTTCTTTTTTTTTGTAATTGCTTTTGGAGTTTTCATCATGAAATTTTTGCCAGGGCATATGTCCAGAATGCTATATCCTAGGCCTTTTTCTAGGGTTTTTATAGTTCTACATTTTACATTTACATCTTTAACCCATCTTGAGTTGATTTTTTATATGATGGAAAGAAGGGGTTCAGTTTCCATTTTCTGCATATGGCTAGACAGTTATCCCAGCACCAGTTATTGAATAGGCAGTCTTTTCCTCATTGCTTGTTTTTGTCAAATTTGTTGAAAATTGGATGGTTGTATTTGTGCAGCTTTATTTCTCAGCATTGTAACCATTCCTTTGGCCTATTCGTCAGTTTTTGTACCAGTACCATGCTGTTTTGTTTTTCGTATCTTTGTAGTATAATTTGAAGTCAGGTAAGGTGATGCTTCTGGCTTTGTTCTTTTTGTTTAGGATTGCTTTGGCTATTTGGGCTCTTTCTTGTTCCATATGAATTTTAAAATATTTTTTTCTAATTCTATGGAAAATGTCCTTGTCCTTGGTAGTTTGATAGGAATAGCACTGGATCTGTAAATTGCTTTGGACAGTAAGGCTATTTTAACAATATTGATTCTTACTATCCATGTGCATGAAATGTTTTTCCGTTTATTAATATTGGCGTTGTCTCTAATTTCTCTCAGCAGTGTTTTGTAATTCTTGGTGTAGAGATCTTTCATTTCCCTGGTTAACTGTCTTCCTAGGCGTTTTATAATTTTTTTGTGGCTATTGTGAATGGGATTGCATTTTTGATTTGGCTCTCAGCTTGGACATTGTTGGTGTATAGAAATCCTACTGATTTTTTTATATTGATTTTGTATCCTGAAACTTTACTGAAGTTGTTTATCCATTCCAGGAGCCTTTTGGTGGAGTCTTTAGGGTTTTCTAGGTATAGAATCATATTGTCTGTTAAGAGAGATCATTTGAACTACCTGTCTTCCCATTTAGTGCATTTTGTTTCTTTCTCTTATCTGATTGCTCTGACTAGGACTTCCAGTACTATGTTGAATAGAGGTGCTAAGAGTGACCATTCTTATCTTGTTCTGGTTCTCAAGGGAAATGCTTCTAGTTTTTGTCTGTTCAGTATATTACTGGCCGTGGGTTTGTCATAGATGGCTCTTATTATTTTGAGATATATTTCTTGATGCCTACTTCATTGAGGGTGTTTAACATGAAGGATGTTGAATTTTATGGAAAGCTTTTTCAGTGTCTATTGAGATGATTATGTGGGTTTTGTTTTTTGTTCTATTTATGTGATGAATCACATTTATTAATTTGTATATTAATATGCTATGTTGCATCCCAGAAATAAAGCCTACTTGATTGTGGTGGATTAACTTTTTGATGTGCTGCCAGATTAGTTTGCTAGTATTTTGTTGAGGATTTTTGCATCTATGTTCATTACAGACATTGGCCTGAAGTTTCCTTTTTTTTGTTTTGTCTCTGCCAGGTTTTGGTACCAGAATGATTCTGGCCTCATGAATGAGTCAGAGAAGAGGTTCTACTCCTGAATGTTTTGGAATAGTTTCAATATGATTATTGGTACCTGCTCTTCTTTATATGTTTAGTGGGATTTGGCTGTAAATCCTTCTGGTCCCGGGCCTTTTTTTTTTTTTTTTTTTTTTTTTTTTTTTTTTCGGTTGATAGGCTTGTAACTACTGATTCAATTTTAGAACTTGTTATTGGTCTGTTCAGGGTTTCAATTTATTCCTTGTTCAATCATGAGAGGTTGTATGTTTCCAGGAATTTATCCAGTTCTTCTAGATTTTCTAGTTTGTGTGCATAGAGGTGTTCATAATAGTCTCTGAGGGTTTTTTAAATTATTATTTCTGTGGGTTCAGTGGTAATGTCCCCTTTGTCATTTCTGATCGTGTCTATTTGGATCTTCTTTCTTTCATTTTTTTATTAGTTAGCTAGTGATCTATCAATATTATTCTTTCAAAAAACAAACTTTTAGTTTTATTGATATTTTGTATGGTTTTTCACATCTCAATTTCATTCAGTTCAGCTCTGATTTTGGTTATTTATTTTCTTCTGCTAGCTTTGGCATTGGTTTACTCTTGTTTACCTTATTCCTCTAGGTGTGATGTTAGGTTGTTAATTTGAGACATTTCTACCTTTTTCATGTGGGTGTTTAGTGCTATAAACTTTCTTCTTAACACTGCTTTAGCTGTGTCCCAGAGATTCTGGTATGTTGTATCTTTGTTTTCATTAGTTTTAAAGAATTTCTTGATTTCTGCCTTAATTTCATTGCTTACCTAAAAGTCATTCAGGAGCAGGTTGTTTAATTTCCATGTAATTATATGGTTTCGAGAGATCTTTTTTTGTTTTGTTTTTTATTTTGTTTTATATTTATGTTTGTTTGTTTCGTTTTTTTATTTTTTGAGACAGAGTCTCGCTCTGTTGCCATACTGGAGTGCAGTGGCACCATCTCGGCTCACTGCAACCTCCAACTCCCTGGTTCAAGCAATTCACCTACCTCAGCCTCCTGAGTAACTCAGATTATAGTCATGCACCACTAGGCCCAGCTAATTTTTGTATTTTTCGTAGAGATGGGGTTTCACCATGTTGGCCAGGATGGTCTCGATCTCCTGACATCATGATCCACCTGCTTCAGATTCCCAAAGTGCTGGGATTATAGGCATGAGCCACTACACCCAGCCAAGAGATCTTTTTAGTATTCATTGCTATTTATATTGCACTGTGGTCTGAGAGGGTGGGTGATACGATTTTGAAAAAATTTTTTGAAAATTGTTTTACAACAGAGCATGTGGTCTATTATAGAATATGTGCCATGTGCAAATGAGAAGAATGTGTATTCTGTTGTTGTTGGGTGGAGTGTTCTGTAGATATCTGTTAAGTCCATTTGGTCAAGGGCTGAGTTTTAGTTCCCAAATATCTTTGGAGTTTTCTGCCTTGATGATCTAATACTGTCAGTGGGGTGTTGAAGTTCCCCATTATTATTGTGTGGGTATATAAATCTCTTCATAGTTCTCTAAGAACTTGTTTTATGAATCTGGGTGCTCCAGTGTTGAGTGCATGTATGTTTAGGATATTTAAGTCTTCTTGTTGAATGAACCTTTTTTCGTTATGTAATGCCTTTCTTTGTCTTTTCTGATCATTGTTGGTTTAAAGTCCATTTTGTCTTAAATTGGAATAGCAACCCTTACTCTTTTTTGTTTTCTGTTTGCTTCATAGATTTTTTCCCCATCTCTTTACTTTGAGCCTATGAGTCATTGCATGAGAGATGGATCTCTTGAATGCAGCATACAGTTGGGTCTTGCTTCTTTATCCTGCTTGCCACTTTGTGCCTTTTTTGTGAGGCATTTAGCTGATTTACATTCATGGTTACCATTGACATGTGTAGATTTGATCCTGTCACCTTGTTATTAGCTGATGTTTATGCAGACTTGATTGGGTAGTTGCTTTATAGTGTCAATCAAGTGTGTTTTTGTAATGACCAGTAAAACAGTCTTTTGTTTTCATGTTTGGTACTCCCTTAAGAACCTCTTTTAAGGAAGATCAGGTGGTAACAAATTCCCTTACCTTTTGCTTGTCTGAAAAGGATTTTATTTATCTTTTGCTTATGAATCTTAGTTTGGCTGGATTGGGTACCTGTAGTCAGCATTCTTAAAGAAAAGAAATTCTAACCCTAAATTTTTTTTCTTTAAGAATGCTGACTACAGGTGCCCAGTCTCTTCTGGCTTGTAGAGTTTCTGCTGAAAGGTCTGCTGTTTGCCTGATAAAGTTCCCTCTGTAGGTGACCCGCCCTTTCTCTGTAACTGCTTTTAATATTTTTTTTTCACATTGACCTTGAAGAATCTGATTACTGTGTGCCTTGGAGATGGTCTTCTTGGATAGTATCTTACAGGGGTTCTCTGAATTTCCTAAATTTAAACGTCAACCTCTATAGTGAGGTTGAGGAAGTTTTCATGGGGAAAATCCTCAAATATGTTTTTTCAAGTTGCTTGCTCTCTCTCTCTACCCTTCTTTCAGGAATGCCAGTGAGTCATAGATTTGGTCTTTTTGCATAATCTCATATTTCTCAGAGGTTTTGTTCATTACTTTGTATTCTTTTTTCCCTATGTTTGTCTGATTGACTTGATTCAAAGAACTAGCCTTCAAGCTCTGAGATTCTTTCCTCAGCTTGATCTATTCTGCTGTTAATACTTCCAGATTGTATCATGAAATTCTTGTAGTGAGTTTTTCAACTCTATCAGATCAGTTTGGTTCTTTCTTAAAATGACTATTTCATCTATCATTTTATTGGATTCTTTAGATTTCTTGGATTAGGTTTCGACTTCCTGTTGAATCTCAATGATCTCCATTGCAATCCAGATTCTGAATTCTATATCTCACTTCAGCCATTTCAGCCTGGTTAAGAACCATTGCTGGGAAGCTAGTGTGGTCATTTGGAGGTAAGAAGACACTCTGGCTTTTTGAGTTGCCAGAGTTCCTATACTGGTTCTTTCTCATCTGTGGGTGCTGATGTTCCTTTAATTTTGAAGTCACTGTCATTTGGATAGGGTTTTTTTGCTTTTATATTCTTTGATGCCCTTGAAGGTTTGACTATGGTATAAGCTGGATTCAGTTGACTGGTTTCTTTTCTGGATTTCAGGGGCCAAGGCTCAGCTAAGCATTTCTGGGCTGCATGCTCTAACCCTGGGGGCTGGTACCAGGCCCAAGGCTTTGTCCTCTGGCCCCTGAGGTTAAGCACTTGCTGTTCTGGAGGGGCCAATATGTTTCCAGTCTGCTGGCCACAACACTCTGATGGAAGGTGCCAGCAAAAGTGCTTCATTCTTTTTTATGGGTGAATAATATTCCAATGTATTGATATACCACATTTTGTTTATATATTTATTAGTAATGGACACTTGACTGTTTTCCATCTTTTTGACTATTGTGAATAATGCTGTTATTAACATTGAAGTACAAGTATCCTTTTGAGTCCCCACTGTCAGTTCTTTTGGATATATACCTAGGAGTGAAATTGTTGAATCATATGGTAATTTTAGATTTAGCTTTTTGAGAAACCACCACTGTTTTCCACAGAGGCTGCAGCATTTTACATTCCCACCAGCAATGCAAAGGGTTCCAATTTCTCTTACCCACACCAGCACTTGTCATTACCTGACTTTTTTTCTCACATAGTTATCATTTTTGTAGTGACAATACATAACATCTGTTCTCTTTACGTTTTTACAGAATACAATGTATCATCATTAACTATAGTTGCCTTGCTCTTCAATAGATCTCTTGGAAATTATTCCTTCTATGTAACTGTAATTATGTAACCTTTAATCAACACCTCCTCATCGCCACCTCCCAACTAAAGTCCTCAGCATATGGTATCCACCATTCTACTCTCTGCTTCTTTGAGATCAACTTATTTTAGATTCCACATATGAGTAAAATGCAGTATTTGTCTTTGTGTGCCTGGGTTATTTCACTTCACGTACTGTCCTCCATGTTCATCCATGTTGTCACAAATGGCAGGATTTTATTCTTTTTATGGCTGAGTAGTATTCCATTGTGTATGTATGCTATGTATTCTTTATCCATTCATCTGTTGATGGACACTTAGGCTGATTCCATGTCATGGCTACTGTAAATAGTGCTGTGATAAACATGGGAGTGCAGATACCTTTTTGGTCTTTTGACAGTATTTCTTGATGCTTTTACAGCTCTGTAAGATGAGAATATTAATACTGATGCCCTTTTATCTATTTCCCCTACCCCCTTTCAAGACTCTTGCCATTTTCACTAACACATTTATTTTTACTTTATCATTGGTGTTATTACATTTTGTTCTGCAATCCCAGTCAAATTATTTATACTTTTCTGCAGAAAGTAGCCACATATCAAAAAGCAATAAAAAGTATTTATATAATTATGACAATATAAATGTCATTTACTGTTGGGACAAGATCTGTGTTAGGTTAACATTTTCCGCTGTATATCCCATAGGCTACTCAAAGAATCTTCCTATCCTCAAGGTCAAATTATCTCTCTTTACTTTGTACCCTTTTGACTGCTTAAGATTATATCACATTTTAGTTTATTTCATATTGGACTTGACTTTCTTATGCAACTCTTTTGTTCCCAAGTTTTTATGACTTTTTTCCTTACAGAATGTGTCTTTGTCACAGTCACATATTTTTCTATCCTTTTCATAATAGTGTTTATTTTCCAGAGCCTGAAAATTCCTTTCATGAACCTAGATAAGAAGAATTCAAATGTTCTTTGTCTCACTACAACCAAATGCAAGGTTGTATTAAGAGCAGTGAGAAGGGAGCCTGTTCCCTCCAAAATATACATGGAATAGACTCATAGAAAGATTGAGAATTGTGTTTAAAAAAGAACAGAGTTTATGTAGAAGAGTTAAGCAATAGCATTAAAGTCTTATTTTTAAAAAAAGTCTTTCCACAGAGGTAAACCCTTAAATTTTAACTTCTCAGTAATTTTGGCTTCTGATTTTGCTTCTTGAGTTCTATCACAACACATTAAAGCTTCTTCATAACTCAGTACTTAAGATGTCATCCCTAGTATTAGTCCAACTCTAAACAGGCCCCTTTCCATTGCATGTTTTTCCCCCTTGGGGAATTATGGGGAAGCTGTCCTCAGAGGCCTAACATCAAAGTATTGCGTTCTGTTCAAGTATGTCCAGTCTCTACATTTTGTTGTTCATGTGACTTGATAATCTGTCCATATTCGCACATGCTCACAATTAGAATAAGTTGACATTGTTCTATAGGCACCCATTTTTCCTTCTGGAGTCACCAGCACTGTCTTCTAAGAGCTAAGGGTCTGGATCATGTGCCCAAGTTCTTAACCACACAGAAAAAAACACTCTTTCTTCTTGTGAAGGTTGCAAAAGAATAAAATAGTCACAAAGGGGTATTAGAGTTATTTTGGCTGATTAAGAAAAGAACAGTATTGAACTGAGTCCTTACAACAAATTAACTATGTTTTCTGTGTGATATTTGCATATACTTGGTCTCAAACACTAGTCTGATAAAAATTTGTGCCAATTTAATTCCCAGGTAACAGCTGTGGCTCCATCATTTCTATGAAAGAGGAGCTTAGAGGCCATCAATTTGGAAAGTGAGGGCTGGGGCCATGTCTATAAGCTTTGTTTGCATAGTAGCTTATAAAACATGAAAAAAATGTTTATAGTCTCTGTCAAATAATGGAGGGAAAAGTAGGATAGCTGTGACTTTGAGGGAAATACGTAACAAAAGTAGGAAGTAAAAAAAGGTGGGAAGTTAATCCTGAATAGGGAATCAAGGAAGATGAGACTCAAGTAGATGCTCAGCATTAAAGGGAAGAAGGGGAAGAGCTGGGAGGGAAACTAAGCTACGTTGACGACATTGGCATCTGTAAACTGGAAGATCCCTGTGACAGCTCCTGTCTTTCTTCTTTCCAGTGAAAGGTTCTCTACCTCTCCCAACCTTTGAAAATGTGTTGCTTAGTCACATTTATACTTTCCATCCACATCTCACTGCTTAACTCTGGATTTGCATATTCTGCCCACTCAAATTCTTTACCTATACATCTAAAGACATTACAAACTCAACATGCCCCAAACCCAAATTCTCATCTTGGCCGTCTCCTTCTCTCTTCTCCCAATCTTTCACACTTCCTTCATAAATATCAAGTTTATCTTTCTATTGCTTAAGCCAAAAACTTCAGAGTTTCTTGACTCTTTTTTTCTCATGCACCATATTCCAATCATTCAGCAGATCTTACTGGCTCAACCTTTAAAACATCCCCAGAAACCAACCACTTCTACCACTCTGCTGCTACCACCCTGGTCCAAGCCACAATGATCCCTTGCTTCAATTATTGCTATAGACTCCTAATTTCCTTGCTTTCACCCTTACTCTTCCCACCTCCTTCAGTCTCTTCAGCTCAGCAGCCAGAGTGATGATTTTAAAATGTGAGTTGGGTCATATTCAAAACCATCTAATGGCTTCTATGTCAATGAGGGCAAAAGCCAAAGTTCTTATAATGACCAATAAGGCCCTACACGACATAGCCCTGCTACCACTGTGATCTCATCTCCTACTGCTCTCCCTCTCATTCATTCTGGGGCAGCTACACCAGCCTCTCAGTGTTCTTCACATTCATCAGTCTCACACCTGTCTTGGACCTTTGCCCTTACTCTGGGACCCTCTGCCTGGAATTCTTTCCATAGTTATCTACTTGACTTGCTCCCTTCCTTCCACTGGGTCTCTGATCAAATGATACCTTAATTGTGATGCTTATCTAAAATAGCATACTAGCTACTATTGGTTCTATACTATCTCCTACCCTGCTTTACTTCCTCTGCCGGCCACATTAAATGTTACCTCCATGAGGGTAGGGCCTGTTTTCTGTTTTGCTCATTGCAATATAAATGTGTGTATAAGTGTGTGTGTGTGTATATATACACATGTATGTGTGTGTGTGTATATATACATGTATGTGTGTGTATATATATATATACACACATGTATGTATATATATATCACATGCAGATGCTCCTCAACTTATGATGGGGTTATGTCCCAATACTCATCGTAAGTTGAAACTATTGTAAGTCAAAAATGCATTTAATACACCTTAACCTACTTAGCATCATAGCTTAGCCTGGCTTACCTTAAATGTGCTCAGAACACTTACATCAGCCTACTGTTGGGCGAAATCATCTAACTGAAAGCCTATCTTACAATAAAGTATTAAATATCTCAAGTAATTTATTGAATACTATACTGAAAGTGGAAAACAAAATGGTTGTATGAGTACTTGAAGTACGATTTCTGCTGAACGTGCATTGGTTTTGCACCATCATAAAGCTGGCACTATTATATACTATATAATCTTGTATATATGTATATATGCAGATATATATATGCATGTATATATGTATATATGCAGATATATATGGTGCATAATAGTTTCTGTCACATAGTAAGTACTTAATAAATATCTGTTGAATAAATTAATAAGTTAATGAATGTCCAATTTTTTGTTTGTTGGATTGCTTGTTTGGTTTTTAAAGTGTCAAGTCCTAGGGAAACTAAGAGAAATAATCTGTCATTCATATCTTTGTGTGAATTCATTGACCCTTATCTACATTTTCCTAATAGAAAACTGAGATTAGCTTTACTAAAGAGGTGGCTTTTCTTGGATCTTGAATTTTTTTAAAAAAAATCTGGTGGTTCTCTCATTACTATTTTGTTTCTTTTCTTCCTTTTATCGCCATAGAACTTCAATAAGTAAGTTGAATGTATCAGAATCTATTCCTTGTTCATCTACTCATTCTTTAAGTTCTCATCACACCCTAAATCTAATTTCTTTTTTTTTTTTAAATTATGATTTTTTATTTCTATATAAAGTGAAGAAACATATATAAACAATTAATTATATGTGTAAGCAGTATGAAAGCTACATAAAGTATTAATTCAGGCTCTGTGTACAATTATAAAAGTTCACATAGAAACTTTCTAAATAATTCAGTTATTTTTTGAATGACACACAGAAAACACTTTAATTAGTTTCTTTTCTTGAAATTCTTGATTATTTGTGCGATTCCAAAATAAACATTTAATAGGGTGGATCCTAAAATGCACATCAATGTAATTCCACGTTGGGTCTTATCTAGATGGAATTATTTTGCCCTTTATTATGTGCAGGGGCTGCCTAATGTAAATACAAGTTACCATATTATGTGCTCAGCATCAGTTACTGCTGCTGTTAGCTGAAGAGTTAAAAGTTGGTAATTACATTGTTAACATTCTAGGAGTAAGGATAACACTATTTTTCATTCTTTTTTTTTTTTTTTTTTTTTTTTTTTTTTTACTGCTACAAGTATGATTTTAATGAATAACCAAGAATTATACTGGCAGAATACAACTCCCCAAAGCCAACAGGAAAATAAGAATTGGTTTACAGGCAAAGTCTTTCATTTGTAGAAACTCACTCATCCCATTAACTGATGTCCTAAAACCCAAGATTATAGCAGCTTTATGTCTTAGCACTAACCTTAACAAAAGTCCTACAGACACTTAATCTAAACCTTTATGCTAACTGCAGAGGGACCTATCCCCTAAATGGCATCCTCATTTATTTAGCCATTGATCACTGTGTGCCACATCATGCAAGGTTCTGTGCTAGGCTCTGGGATGCAGAAATGACCAAGAGGCTTGATGATCTCCTCAAACCTGCCCTTGTCCCACTATCTCCCTACATTCTTTTTTTTTTTTTTTTTTTTATTATTATACTTTAACTTCTAGGGTACATGTGCATAACGTGCAGGTTTGTTACATATGTATACTTATGCCATGTTGGTGTGCTGCACCCATCAACTCGTCAGCACCCATCAATTCATCATTTATATCTTGTATAACTCCCCAATGCAAGCCCTCCCTCCTCCCCCCTCCCCCCTCCCCATGATAGGCCCCAGTGCGTGATGTTCCCCTTCCCGAGTCCAAGTGATCTCATTGTTCAGTTCCCACCTATGAGTGAGAACATGCGGTGTTTGGTTTTCTCTTCTTGTGATAGTTTGCTAAGAATGATGGTTTCCAGCTGCATCCATGTCCCTACAAAGGACGCAAACTCATCCTTTTTTATGGCTGCATAGTATTCCATGGTGTATATGTGCCACATTTTCTTAATCCAGTCTGTCACAGATGGACATTTGGGTTGATTCCAAGTCTTTGCTATTGTGAATAGTGCCGCAATAAACATACGTGTACATGTGTCTTTGTAGTAGAATAATTTATAATCCTTTGGGTATATACCCAGTAGTGGGATGGCTGGGTCATATGGTACATCTAGTTCTAGATCCTTGAGGAATTGCCATACTGTTTTCCATAATGGTTGAACTAGTTTACAATCCCACCAACAGTGTAAAAGTGTTCCTATTTCTCCACATCCTCTCCAACACCTGTTGTTTCCTGACTTCTTAATGATTGCCATTCTAACTGGTGTGAGATGGTATCTCATTGTGGTTTTGATTTGCATTTCTCTGATGGCGAGTGATGATGAGCATTTTTTCATGTGTCTGTTGGCTGTATGAATATCTTCTTTTGAGAAATGTCTGTTCATATCCTTTCCCCACTTTTTGATGGGGTTGTTTGTTTTTTTCTCGTATATTTGTTTGAGTTCTTTGTAGATTCTGGATATTAGCCCTTTGTCAGATGAGTAGGTTGCAAAAATTTTCTCCCATTCTGTAGGTTGCCTGTTCACTCTGATGGTAGTTTCTTTTGCTGTGCAAAAGCTCTTTAGTTTAATTAGATCCCATTTGTCAATTTTTGCTTTTGCTGCCGTTGCTTTTGGTGTTTTAGACATGAAGTCCTTGCCCATGCCTATGTCCTGAATGGTACTACCTAGATTTTCTTCTAGGGTTTTTATGGTATTAGGTCTAACATTTAAGTCTCTAATCCATCTTGAATTAATCTTCGTATAAGGGGTAAGGAAAGGATCCAGTTTCAGCTTTCTACTTATGGCTAGCCAATTTTCCCAGCACCATTTATTAAATAGGGTATCCTTTCCCCATTTCTTGTTTGTCTCAGGTTTGTCAAAGATCAGATGGCTGTAGATGTGTGGTATTATTTCTGAGGACTCTGTTCTGTTCCATTGATCTATATCTCTGTTTTGGTACCAGTACCATGCTGTTTTGGTGACTGTAGCCTTGTAGTATAGTTTGAAGTCAGGTAGCGTGACGCCTCCAGCTTTGTCCTTTTGACTTAGGATTGTCTTGGCAATGCGGGCCCTTTTTTGGTTCCATATGAACTTTAAAGCAGTTTTTTCCAATTCTGTGAAGAAACTCATTGGTAGCTTGATGGGGATGGCATTGAATCTATAAATAACCTTGGGGAGTATGGCCATTTTCACGATATTGATTCTTCCTATCCATGAGCATGGTATGTTCTTCCATTTGTTTGTGTCCTCTTTTATTTCACTGAGCAGTGGTTTGTAGTTCTCCTTGAAGAGGTCCTTTACATCCCTTGTAAGCTGGATTCCTAGGTATTTTATTCTCTTTGAAGCAATTGTGAATGGAAGTTCATTCCTGATTTGGCTCTCTGCTTGTCTGTTACTGGTGTATAAGAATGCTTGTGATTTTTGCACATTAATTTTGTATCCTGAGACTTTGCTGAAGTTGCTTATCAGCTTAAGGAGATTTTGGGCTGAGACGATGGGGTTTTCTAAATATACAATCATGTCATCTGCAAACAGGGACAATTTGACTTCTTCTTTTCCTAACTGGATACCCTTGATTTCTTTCTCTTGCCTGATTGCCCTAGCCAGAACTTCCAACACTATGTTGAATAGGAGTGGTGAGAGAGGGCATCCCTGTCTTGTGCCAGTTTTCAAAGGGAATTTTTCCAGTTTTTGCCCATTCAGTATGATATTAGCTGTGGGTTTGTCATAAATGGCTCTTATTATTTTGAGGTACGTTCCATCAATACCGAATTTATTGAGCGTTTTTAGCATGAAGGGCTGTTGAATTTTGTCAAAAGCCTTTTCTGCATCTATTGAGACAATCATGTGGTTCTTGTCTTTGGTTCTGTTTATATGCTGGATTACGTTTATTGATTTGCGAATGTTGAACCAGCCTTGCATCCCAGGGATAAAGCCCACTTGATCATGGTGGATAAGCTTTTTGATGTGCTGCTGAATCCGGTTTGCCAGTATTTTATTGAGAATTTTTGCATCAATGTTCATCAGGGATATTGGTCTAAAATTCTCTTTTTTTGATGTGTCTCTCCCAGGCTTTGGTATCAGGATGATGTTGGCCTCATAAAATGAGTTCGGGAGGATTCCCTCTTTTTCTATTGATTGGAATAGTTTCAGAAGGAATGGTACCAGCTCCTCCTTGTACCTCTGGTAGAATTCAGCTGTGAATCCATCTGGTCCTGGACTTTTTTTGGTGGGTAGGCTATTAATTGTTGCCTCAATTTCAGAGCCTGCTATTGGTCTATTCAGGGATTCAACTTCTTCCTGGTTTAGCCTTGGGAGAGTGTAAGTGTCCAGGAAATTATCCATTTCTTCTAGATTTTCTAGTTGATTTGCGTAGAGGCGTTTATAGTATTCTCTGATGGTAGTTTGTATTTCTGTGGGGTCAGTGGTGATATCCCCTTTATCATTTTTTATTGCATCTATTTGATTCCTCTCTCTTTTCTTCTTTATTAGTCTTGCTAGCGGTCTGTCAATTTTGTTGATCTTTTCAAAAAACCAACTCCTGGATTCATTTATTTTTTGGAGGGTTTTTTGTGTCTCTATCTCCTTCAGTTCGGCTCCGATCTTAGTTATTTCTTGCCTTCTGCTAGCTTTTGAATGTGTTTGCTCTTGCCTCTCTAGTTCTTTTAATTGTGATGTTAGAGTGTCAATTTTAGATCTTTCCTGCTTTCTCTTGTGGGCATTTAGTGCTATAAATTTCCCTCTACACACTGCTTTAAATGTGTCCCAGAGATTCTGGTATGTTGTATCTTTGTTCTCATTGGTTTCAAAGAACATCTTTATTTCTGCTTTCATTTCGTTATGTACCCAGTAGTCATTCAGGAGCAGGTTGTTCAGTTTCCATGTAGTTGAGCGGTTTTGATTGAGTTTCTTAGTACTGAGTTCTAGTTTGATTGCACTGTGGTCTGAGAGACAGTTTGTTATAATTTCTGTTCTTTTACATTTGCTGAGGAGTGCTTTACTTCCAATTATGTGGTCAATTTTGGAATAAGTGCGATGTGGTGCTGAGAAGAATGTATATTCTGTTGATTTGGGGTGGAGAGTTCTATAGATGTCTATTAGGTCCGCTTGGTGCAGAGATGAGTTCAATTCCTGGATATCCTTGTTAACTTTCTGTCTCGTTGATCTGTCTAATGTTGACAGCGGAGTGTTGAAGTCTCCCATTATTATTGTATGGGAGTCTAAGTCTCTTTGTAAGTCTCTAAGGACTTGCTTTATGAATCTGGGTGCTCCTGTATTGGGTGCATATATATTTAGGAGAGTTAGCTCTTCCTGTTGACTTGATCCCTTTACCATTATGTAATGGCCTTCTTTGTCTCTTTTGATCTTTGATGGTTTAAAGTCTGTTTTATCAGAGACAAGGATTGCAACCCCTGCTTTTTTTTGTTCTCCATTTGCTTGGTAGATCTTCCTCCATCCCTTTATTTTGAGCCTATGTATGTCTCTGCATGTGAGATGGGTCTCCTGAATACAGCAGACTGATGGGTCTTGACTCTTTATCCAGTTTGCCAGTCTGTGTCTTTTAATTGGAGCATTTAGTCCATTAACATTTAAGGTTAATATTGTTATGTGTGAACTTGATCCTGCCATTATGATATTAACTGGTTATTTTGCTCGTTAGTCGATGCAGTTTCTTCCTAGCCTCGATGGTCTTTACATTTTGGCATGTTTTTGCGATGGCTGGTACCGGTTGTTCCTTTCCATGTTTAGGGCTTCCTTCAGGGTCTCTTGTAAGGCAGGCCTGGTGGTGACAAAATCTCTAAGCATTTGCTTATCTGTAAAGGATTTTATTTCTCCTTCACTTATGAAACTTAGTTTGGCTGGATATGAAATTCTAGGTTGAAAATTCTTTTCTTTAAGAACGTTGAATATTGGCCCCCACTCTCTTCTGGCTTGTAGAGTTTCTGCCGAGAGATCTGCTGTTAGTCTGATGGGCTTCCCTTTGTGGGTAACCCGACCTTTCTCTCTGGCTGCCCTTAAGATTTTTTCCTTCATTTCAACTTTGGTGAATCTGGCAATTATGTGTCTTGGAGTTGCTCTTCTGGAGGAGTATCTTTGTGGCGTTCTCTGTATTTCCTGAATTTGAATGTTGGCCTGCCCTACTAGGTTGGGGAAGTTCTCCTGGATGATATCCTGAAGAGTGTTTTCCAACTTGGTTCCATTTTCCCCCTCACTTTCCGGCACCCCAATCAGACGTAGATTTGGTCTTTTTACGTAATCCCATACTTCTTGCAGGCTTTGCTCATTTCTTTTTCTTCTTTTTTCTTTTGGTTTCTCTTCTCGCTTCATTTCATTCATTTGATCTTCAATCGCTGATACTCTTTCTTCCAGTTGATCGAGTCGGTTACTGAAGCTTGTGCATTTGTCACGTATTTCTCGTGTCATGGTTTTCATCTCTGTCATTTCGTTTATGATCTTCTCTGCATTAATTAGTCTAGCTGTCAATTCTTCCACTCTTTTTTCAAGATTTTTAGTTTCTTTGCGCTGGGTACGTAATTCCTCCTTTAGCTCTGATAAGTTTGATGGACTGAAGCCTTCTTCTCTCCTCTCGTCCAAGTCATTCTCTGACCAGCTTTGATCCATTGCTGGCGATGGGCTGCGCTCCTTCGCAGGGGGAGATGCGCTCTTATTTTTTGAATTTCCAGCTTTTCTGCCCTGCTTCTTCCCCATCTTTGTGGTTTTATCTGTCTCTGGTCTTTGATGGTGGTGACGTACTGATGGGGTTTTGGTATAGGTGTCCTTCCTGTTTGATAGTTTTCCTTCTGACAGTCAGAAGGACTGTCTGTTGGTCTGTTGGAGATTGCTTGAGGTCCACTTCAGACCCTGTTTGCCTGGGTATCAGCAGCAGAGGTTGCCGAAGATAGAATATTGCTGAACAGCGAGTGTACCTGTCTGATTCTTCCTTTGGAAGTTTCCTCTCAGGGGTGTACTCCACCCTGTGAGGTGGG
Source organism: Rhinopithecus roxellana (assembly GCF_007565055.1). Classification (NCBI taxonomy): domain Eukaryota; kingdom Metazoa; phylum Chordata; class Mammalia; order Primates; family Cercopithecidae; genus Rhinopithecus; species Rhinopithecus roxellana. The sequence continues at coordinate 74,641,052 of NC_044559.1, forward strand.
GTGTCAGACTGCCCCTAGTGGGGGATTTCTCCCAGCTAGGCTACTCAGGGGTCAGAGACACACCTGGGCAGGCAGTCTGTCCATTCTCAGATCTCAACCTCCGCGTTGGGAGATCCACGGCTCTCCCCAAAGCTGTCAGACAGAGTCGTTCGCGTCTGCACCGGCTCCCGCTACTTCCCCTGTTGGTCTTCAGCTGTGCGCTGTCCCCAGAGGTGGAGACTACAGAGACAGGCAGGCTTCCTTGAGCTGCTGTGAGCTCCACCCAGTTGGAGCTTCCCAGGGGCTTTGTTTACCTACTTAAGCCTCAGCAATGGCGGGCGCCCCTCCCCCAGCCTCGCGGCTGCCTTGCGGATAGATCGCGGCAGACTGCTGTGTTAGCAGTGAGGGAGGCTTCGTGGGCGTGGGACCCTCCCGGCCAGGATTGGGATATATTCTCCTGGTGTGCCTGTATGCTTACAGCGCAGTATTGGGGTGGGAGTTACCCGATTTTCCAGGTGTTGTGTGTCTCAGTTCCCCTGGCTAGGAAAACGGATCCCCTTCCCCCTTGCGCTTCCAGGTGAGGCGATGCCTCGCCCTGCTTCAGCTCTCGCTGGTCAGGCTGCAGCAGCTGACCAGCACCGATTGTCCGGCACTCCCTAGTGAGATGACCCCAGTACCTCAGTTGAAAATGCAGAAATCACCGGTCTTCTGTGTCGTTTGCTCTGGGAGTTGGAGACTGGAGCTGTTCCTATTCGGCCATCTTGCTCCGCCCCCCCCAAAATCTAATTTCTAACCTCACTGTTTGATTAATCTACTGGCTTTTTTTTTTTTTTTTTTCTCAGTCCTTTTCCTCCTCAGTTTGTCATGAACACCTACGGTTATGAAACAGCACTTCCTTCAACTCTCTTCTCTTGGGTTCCTTAAGACGGCATATCTGGGTTCTTCTTCTTCTCTGTTTGTTGTTGTTACTGTTGTTCTCCATGACCCTTATATGTGGACTTTTCTTAAGGTTTTCTCTTCAGCCACCTTGCCCTTCAGGAATCTGAAGAACTTTCACAGCATCAACTGTCAGCAATGAGTGACACCCAAGCCTATATACTTTTACATCTTTCTCAAGTCCCAGCTCCTCATCTTCAACTGCCTACTACCCAATGCTTCATAGAATTATATGCTGGTGAAATGTTAATGCACCCTGACTAGAAAACATAGAGGCATTGGCCCCCTCCGGTAGAGGGAGTAGAAAGTCATCTTTGGGTATCTACTTGCTTTGATGGAACCTGAGCAAATGTTCTAAGGGAGATTACATGTGTTGAGTATCTACTAAATTCTCTATATTCAAATATGACTACTTTTCTAATAAACCATAGAACATGTTTCATAGATTAGCAATAATTATTCTTTTTGAGACTTATTTTCATTCTTGTTACTCAGGCTGGAGTGCAATGACGAGATCTTGGCTCACTGCAACCTCCACCTCCCACATTCAAGCGATTCTCCTGCCTCAGCCTCCTGAGTAGAGTAGCTGGGATTACAGGCGTGTGCCACCACGCCCAATTAATTTTTTTGTGTTATTAATAGAGACAGGTTTCACCATATTGGTCAGGCTGCTCTTGAATTCCTGACCTCAGGTGATCCACCTACCTCAGCCTCCCAAAGTGCTGGGATTACAGGTGTGAGCCACTGCGCCCAGCCTAGCAATAATTATTTTAGACAAATGTCTCTTTTGTCCCTTTCTACTTCTTCTAGACCACTTTTATGCAACAAAAAGGATTTGGGCCTTGAGAACTCTTTGGTATAATATTAAGGCAGAAAATTGCTGTGTGTTAGATGCTATGAAGGATATAAGATACGGTACCAGACTTAAGAAACTTCACAGATTAACTGGGAAAACAAGTCATTCACTCTGGAGAAGTGAATAAATCGAGAAGCAAATCCCAAGATAATACCATGTCACAGAGGAGTGAGATGCCAAAAAATGGTATAGCTCTTGAGTTTAGAGAAAGTTGAAATCACTTTCAGGAGGTTGGTGTGTTCAGGAATGGCATCATGGAAGAGGCAGGACTTAAACTTATTCTTAAAGAAGTATTTCCCAAACTTTTAGCATTCTAGTTCCCAATTTTTGCTATGTGAACAAACTATCCATACTGTTTCTCCCATACTGCTCTTTATGTTGACACATTTTTTTCGTAAATACATTTTTCCTTGCCTTAAACCATCAAATCCATGAAATCACAGGTGTGATATGCTTTTGTGTTTGATGTGTGTTTGTGTTTCTAATACATATGAAACATATACAGTAAATACTCATTATATGGAAATAATTAGTTTTAGAAAAGACTACTTAAATGGGATCAATCTATCCAAAAGGAACATCAGTCATCCATATTACATTTTGATGCAAACATTTGATTTGGATTTTAGTATATAAATGAAACCAAAAATTATGAAAGTAAATAATTTTATTGCATGCTTAATAGATTATAAGATGTCCTTGCAACTATGGATGAGCAAAATGTTATTTAATTGAATATTGAGTTTTTTTCTGATAAAATAATATAACTTTCATGACATGAATATTAGAGGACTTAAAAATGGACCTCTGTTGATCTTATAGTACTCAAATTATTTTTTTAGTAACCTATAATATAATTCTCAAATCTCAGGGAAACCTCTGGATAAAAGTTATTATATCTAAAGCTCATAGTATATTAGAGTGACTATTTAGTTGTAGATACATAATTATCCAATATTGCAAATGCTCTGTTAAACAGAGAGTTATATTTTCCTTAAAAGCTGTTTAGTTTGGCCAGTTTCTTAACCTATTTTTTGCATAGTTTCCCTCTCTCCACAAAGGATACCAATTCTAATGGTATAGATAAAAGAAACTTCAGTTTTTCTTTTTCAAAAAAAATCCTACTGGTTTTTATTGTATCTTATACAAGTGGGCCTCAAAGTCTTAAAACAGATTTCTGTTGTATCAATACTACTGAGGTATGGTAAATGCAAGTCCTATTTAAAACTAAAAATGACTTTTTAGACAACTATTATTGAAAATATAAAAAGAGTAGTTAACTGTCTTTCTTGAAATTAATTTCATTATTTCCTTTTCATAAATTTGAAAATCTTATAAGGTAAACGTAATTTGTTTTTGTTAAGTAACTAGTTTAAGCCACAATGGGATCAAATTTTTCTAAAGGTAGGTTTATTAGGTTTAATTTAAATAAAGGTTATGAATTCACTTTAATATTATTTTGAATATAAAAATGTATTAATGAGGTTGAATAGTAAAGCAAGTAAAACTATACATCAAAGCAATATGAATAAAATTAAGGCCTATGACACAATTTTATATGAGACTTTGAAAAAAATTATTTTTTTACCTAATAGCATATAGATAATTATAAAATTATAATATACTGGTTCCATGATCACTTTACTAAGCTATAAATGCATTTCGATTTTAATTGTTATTTTGGAGCTAAAAATAATAATTAAATGTATTTCCTGAATGTGAAGTTTATTCCTTTTGTTGTTGTTGTTGCCCAGTTACTCAATTCTGGGTAGAGTATGATATAAGTTTACATCCATTTTATTTCCAACTGAAATGAGACAATTTCTGTCCTTGTTCTTGGTGCTTCTTAAGAAACACTTTCTTGTATACATAAGAAGATGAACATGGCAGTCCTCCCATATCCTGCTTCAAAAACTGATAAAATACTCAACCCAATGATAATGATTCTTTTTTAAAGGACTAAAAGATCTATAACAAAATCGCTAATGGGGCAACTTGGACACTCTGCATCATCTCTTGCAGAACCTCTGGTGACCTCTTGTGGAACCCTAGTGTTTCACAGAACCCTATTTGAGAAACTCTGCTTTATGTTTAATGAATACAGGTTAATGTAAACTCTTCTATGTAATTATTAATCTAAGAAGCTTTTTAAAACTGTTTACTACCTGAAATCATGTTATCCATACCTTGGGATACACTGTGTAAAAGGACAAGTAAAATATGGATATGTTTTAAAAAGGAATAAGAGCATGACAAATAAGGAGAATATTAGAACAAAAGTCAGTGGGGCAAGGAGTTCCCTAACAAATAAACTGGCTGACATCAACAAAGAACTCATTAAGAGAAATAGGGAGGCCTAAAGTTCAGGGGAAAATTATGGGTGAGTTGTAGAAGCCTTGAATTAAGGAAGGAAATGGTCTTGAAAATCCACTAGGGTTTTGAGGATTGAGTAAAACTGGCTGAGAGTTACTAGGGGAAGATGAATTGGCTGAATGGGAAGAATCTGGAAGTAGACAGGCAAGTACAGAGATTGTAGTAAGTTATCCAAGTGTAAATGACAGCCAGAAAAAGAATGGTGGCAATAGAAATGAAGATAAATGGGATAAATAGGAGACACATGGTGATAGAATTGATGGTATCTGGGATCAACCTGATAATGAACATATTTCTTTATTTTATTTTATTTTATTTTATTTTATTTTATTTTATTTATTTATTTATTTATTTATTTTGAGATGGAGTCTCACTCTGTTGCCCAGGCTGGAGTGCAGTGGCATGATCTCGGCTCACTGCAAGCTCTGTCTCCCGGGTTCACACCATTCTCCTGCCTCAGCCTCCCTAGTAGCTGGGACTGCAGGCGCCCGCCACCACGCCTGGCTAATTTTTTGTAGAGACGGGGTTGCACCGTGTTAGCCAGGATGGTCTCGATCTCCTGACCTCATGATCCCCCCATCTCGGCCTTCCAAAATGCTGGGATTACAGGCATGAGCCACCGCGCCAGGCAATCAACATATTTCTAGTAGTGGTCATAGTATTTCCATTGTCAGAAATATTAGAAATCTGGACTTGAGTGAAAAGTTTTGGAAATCATACTAGGCTGAGCTGTTTTCCAAGACTCACCAGCCAGTCATCCTTCCTGGCCTTGTACCCTGACTATTATTCCTACTATGTCCTGTAGGAATATGGACCTAGCAGTGCCATATTGTCTGACTTTTCAAGAAAAATTAAGAAATTCAGCTACTTTGTGAAATCTTCCCATTTTTAAATGTCAACAATTCAACTTTTTGTTAAATAAAACATATGACAGACTAGATTTGGTTGCCAATTTGCAACCTCTGTCTGGAAATCTGTCTGCTGCTGCTTTTTTTTTTTTCTTTTTTTTTTTGTGTGAGTGAGACGGAGTTTCGCTCTTGTTGCCCAGGCTGGAGTGCAATGGTGCAATCTCTGCTCACCGCAAACTTCACCTCCCAGGTTCAAGCAATTCTCCTGCCTCGGCCTTCTGAATAGCTGGGATTACAGGCATGCACCACCACACCCGGCTAATTTTGTATTTTTAGTAGAGACGGGGTTTCTCCAGGTTGGTCAGGCTGGTCTCGAACTCCCGACCTTAGGTGATTCACCCACCTTGGCCTCCCAAAGTGCTGGGATTACAAGTGTGAACCACCACGCCTGGCCCTGTCTGCTGCTTTCTAAACGTCACCTTGAAATGTACCCAGACCAAGAGGTAATAGTCCCTTTTAGAAGCCTGTCTGTGTTATTCCTTCTTAGTGGGAAGCTCATAGAAAGGCTTTTTATATTAGCTACTATTTTCCTTTTGTTGGAATGTTGATTTGAAAGTTACAAGCCTTTCTCTGCTTCTTCCCAGCCAGGTCTCTAGACAAACTTTATAACTTTGCTGATTGCTCTGGACTCCACCTGATATTTGCTCTAAATGCACTGCGTCGTAATCCCAATAACTCCTGGAACAGTTCTAGTGCCCTGAGTCTGTTGAAGTACAGCGCCAGCAAAAAGTACAACATTTCTTGGGAACTGGGTAATGGTAAGTAAGGATATTACTTCCTCTGAATTGACAAAATAAAGGGGAAAAATAAGTTGGCTTGTGATACAGTCTCAATCAGACTATCTCTAGTACCCTGGCCCAGAAAACATTTGTGATGTTTGGCCACTGAGTTGACTATCCAAATGGTGAAAGACCAAATAGTGAAGGACAGTAGATTTAGTGAATACACACCATTTGCATCTATAATTATCTCTAGTTACCTCATTCCAAATATGGGGAAAATGTCGCAAAATGGGAAATTTATAGTGATTTATGACTAACAAATTGATTTTATAACCTGTTTGCACAGCCTGAGCTACCTTTTACAATGTGTGTTCTGTGGAACATTGGTCCTACAAGATGATCCTGCTAAAATAATAATTCAAAAGAGCTTTGGTCAAATATATTTGAGGACCTTTATACAGTATGTGAACCTCCTGAAGGTTCACAGTACACATTAGTATATAAAAGGCTATAAGAAGTCTTGCTGCAAAGAAATCTGTTTGACATTTTTTAACCCAGCATTTCTTAAACAATTTCACCAAGGCTAGTTTCAAGGGTGTGCAGCCTGTGCAGTCACATAGGGCCCATGCTTAGAAGAGACCCATTCTTGGCTGGGTGTGGTGGCTCAGGCCTGTAATGCCAGCACTTTGGGAGGCCTAGGTAGGTGGATCACGAGGTCAGGAGTTTGAGACCAGCCTGGCCAACATGGTGAAACCCCGTCTCTATTAAAAATACAAAAATTAGCTAGTCATGGTGGCAGCCACCTATAATCCCAGCTCCTTGGGAGGCTGAGGCAGGAGAATCGCTTGAACCCGGGAGGCAAAGATTGCAGTGAGCTGAGATCATGCCACTATACTCCAGCCCAGGAAACAGCAAGACTCCATCTCAAAAGAAAAAAAGAAAAAGAAAAAAGAGAAGAGACCCATTATTGCTTTCATTCTCTGCAGTCACCATCTTGAAATTCTTAATGCTTTTTTAACAAAGGGACTCATACTTTCATTTTTCACGGGGCCCTACAAATTATGTAGCCAGTCCTATTTAATCATTAAAGTGTGTGTGTGTGTGTGTGTGTGTGTGTGTGTGTGTGTGTGTGTGTGTGTAGCATAAGTTATCATTCATTCCATGGAACAATACTCCATAGAACACAATTTGGAGAAATATTTCCTAAATCATGCTATATTCCCAATGATATATATTTATTTGTGACATATATGTTATTCTGTAGATTTCATGACTGTCCTATTGAGTCAATATGGATTATAGTTAAAATTGTTGATAGTATAGATATGAAGATGTGTGATTCTCAAATTAAAATACCTTTTGGTATACTTTAGAACAAAATAATTGAATTGAACAAACCAAGAATTCTCTTAAAATTACTGATGCAAATTCATTCCAGCATTTTCATTAACAGTCTTATATGTCTGTAGCTAACCCATATTTGTTTGGAGCACTATATGTGTAAGTGTGTGTGTACCCATGTGTATTTATTGCATCCTGGAATTTGGATTTCTCAAAATAAGATGGCAAGGGAAGAAAAGAATAAATGTCCAACTTTCCTACCCGTAGCCACTAACTGGAATGTAGCTCTCAGTTTCTTTCCTCTTTCTCTGCTTTTCTCTCTTCTTTACCTGTGGAAATTTGGGGATAGTTAGTGACCAAATGGAGACCTGTTGAGTTGAACTGAGGATACCATGACTGTAGGAGGCTCAACTAGGATAGCCTGAGGTTTTTCATATTCCAGACTTGCCTGAGTATCATACATTTGACAACAAAAGCAGGAATGATATGATCAGCTTTGGAGTAGGCCAAAGTATTACATTGTCAGAAAAGTCTTTCACTGATCCCTTTCCATACCATCTTCTATTTATATTTTTTGACATTTTTTGGTATTTTACGTTGTCAACTCATGACCACCCACCTAACCTTACCCTCCTCAAATATCAGGCTCTGCCCAACTTAGCTTTATTCTCCAAACAGAGCAAAATATTCTTCAAACAGGGCATGACACCTGCCATGAGAGACCAATTGGGCATAATGGTTAAAAGAGGTAAGGATCAGACACTAAAGAATGGTAGGGCTTTTGTTGAACTGGAGAATACATGTCCAAAGGCTTTGTTTGGTTTTCTTGTAAAACTGTTGTGCTGCCTACATAAAACTGGTTTGTAAAAAATCTCAACTAATAATAGATACACCCAGATTAAATAAAACTTACCTACCCGTGATTGATGGGAATAATTGTTCTAGGGTTTTTGGCATCTCTGAGTGTGGGAGCTTGTTAAACTAAATAAATTTACAATTGGCATAATTGGAGTGATTTTGTGGAGGGGGTGGGTTGGAGGAGAGAATATATACATCTTTCCATATACATCTATCCAGACAAGTAAGAACTTGCCCCTCCCCATCAACCTCCTTCCTTCAGACAATGCTACATGGTTCAGAAAGGGAGCTAATTACACTTTAAAAAACGTTATTTAGACACTTTAGCCACACATCATTTGGTTCCCATCATCATCTTTTAAAGCACCTCCTCAAGGCTTAACAACAACAAAGAATTATTTATAAGGAGAAGAAAACGCACTGACATTGATAAGAAAATAGGAATATAGATAGGAAAAGAACAAAATAATTCAATAAAGTGAAAAATATCCAATAATGTGTGTTTCTAAACGTCATTTTGAATCTCTAGTCAGAAAGTCTAGAGTTAGTGTTTTCCTGTTAAAGTGCATTTCTATTTTTTATGTAACCATATACATGATTAATAGATAATACATGATTATTAATGATAAATAATAAATAATCATTTATTAAGGCTACATTTTAGAGTTTAAAGAATACATTTTAGAGTTTGAAGATTTATTTTGCTGTTTCTTTAATTTTACAACTACTGATAGTTCTTCTTGTACTAAAATCATCTCTCTTAAGATATCCAATGTACGGTATTCTGCTCAAAACTATTCTGTGTTGTATATTCAGCCTCTTCCCCCTCAAAATATCTTCATGGTAGACATGTTTCTCTAATCTTCTAGCCATTTTCTGCTTTGTAACCTTATCTTTTTGGACAGAGGTAATCATTTAATCATTATATTCACATTCAGGAAGGGACAATAGAACAGGTCAGTCTTCTTATCACTCACCTTTCCATATACCTACACCATGTTAACAAGTATTTTATCTCTAGAGCAAATCTAGCATTGGAAAAAAACAAAGGATAAGTTTCTTTGATTGTTTTTTCTAGAGTGGCTAAACTTTAAGTGACTAACCTACTTCTTTTCCTCTTCTTTGAAAGCAGTGAATAGTGTGGGCTACAGACCACAAAAGCAAGATATACCCAATATCAAGAGGCAAAGATGAGAAAGTTTAGAATGTTAAAGTATATGAAAGAATGACTTTCTTCAGCCAGGCATGGTTGCTCACACCTGTAATCCCAGCACTTTGGGAGGCCAAGACGGGAGGATTGCTTGAGGTTGGGAGTTTGACACCAGTCACAACATAGCAAGACTCCATCTCTACAAAAAACTAGAAAGTTAGCTGGGCATGGTAGCATGCACCTGTGATCCTGGCTACTTGCGAGACAGGGTCACTTGAGCCTGGGAGGTCAAGGCCACAGTGAGCCATGATCATGCCACTGCACTCGAGCCTGGGTGACATGGTAAGACCCTGTCTCAAAGAAAAAGAGAAAAGAAAAGAAAATCAAAAGCAAAACAAAAAAAATGACTTTCTTGACACCATACTTTTTTACAATTACTTTCTTTGGATATAAAATATTTCCCGAAATGTCCATAAATTGTAAACTCTGTAACTGATTAACATAATGTTACAGATTTTTACATTTATTTTAACCATTGGTGAATTTAAAGTAAGAAAGAACTGGAGAAATTTTGAAGCTGGGACTCAAACTCTGGAAGTGTATATAAATTCTAGTCCAACTCCATTTCAGGGAAACGGTGTTTTTTCTTTAGAGGGCTATACTTAATCACAAAAATTACCTAAAGATAATGCAATACCTCTAATTGAATGAACACTGAACTACATTATGAACTATAAACGTGCTTCCCAAATACTTCTGCCCATTTCTATAAGCAAGTAAAAGCTACTATAATTAATTACTGAATCAGTATTATATATTCATACCCATAACCTGACCTATATACATTCGTGCGTTATTCTCTTATAATACTTAGTTATATGACTCAGTTCTCTGGAGCTTGTGTACTAAGTAATTTTGTAAAATCAAGTTTCTGACCTTAGAAAGTCGGAGATAATGATTCTTATGATTCTGGCAGCACAGCTTGATTCATATATTACCTCAATATTTATTAAGCTTTTAGTCTGTGTTTAGGTGGATAAATGTATGATGTATTTATGTATTTTTTTCTTTTCTTTTTTTTTTAGCATGTCCAGAATGGGTAGGTTTTTTACATAGGTGTACACGTGCCATGGTGGTTTACTGCACCCATCAACCTGTCATCTACACTAGATATTTGTCCTAATGATATCCCTCCCATTCCCTCTCACTCATGAGAGAGAACATGCAGTGAGAACATGCAGTGTTTGGTTTTCTCTTCCTGTATTAGTTTGCTGAGAATGATGGTTTCCAGCTTCATCCATGTCACTGCAAAGGACATGAACTCATTCTTTTTTATGATTGCATAGTATTCCATAGTGTATATGTGCCACATTCTTTTTATCCACTGTATCATTGATGGGCATTTGGATTGGTTCCAAGTCTTTGCTATTGTGAATAGTGCTACAGTAAACATATATGTGCGTTTGTCTTTGTAGGAGAATGGTTTATAATCCTTTGAGTATAGATTCCAGTAATGGGATTGCTAGGTCAAATGGTATTTCTAATTCTAGATCCTTGAGGAATCACCACACTGTCTTCCACAATGGTTAAACTAATTTACACTCCCACCAACAGTGTAAAAGCATTCCTGTTTCTCCACATCTTCTCCAGCATCTGTTGTTTCCTGGCTTTTTAATGATCGTAATTCTAACTGGCATGAGATGGTATCTCATTGTGGTTTTGATTTGCGTTTGTCTAATGACCACTGATGATGAGCGTTTTTTCATATCTTTGTTGGCTGCATAAATGTCTTCTTTTGAAAAGTGTCTGTTCATATCCTTCGCCCACTTTTTGATAGGGTCGTTTGTTTTTCTCTTGTAAATTTGTTTAAATTCTTTGTAGATTCTGGATATTAGCCCTTTGTCAGATGGATAGATTGCCAAAATTTTATCTCATTCTGTAGGTTGCCTGTTCACTCTGATGATAGTTTCTTTTGCTGTGCAGAAGCTCATTAGTTTAATTAGATCCCATTTGTCAATTTTGACTTTTGTTGCAATTGATTTTGGTGTTTTAGTCATGAGGTCTTTGCCCATGCCTATGTCCTGAATGGTATTGCCTAGGTTTTCTTCTAGGGATTTTGTGGTTTTAGGTCTTACGTTTAATCTTTAATCCATTTTTGTTTAAGGTGTAAGCAAGGGGTCCAGTTTCAGTTTTCTGCATATGGCTAGCCAGTTTTCCCAGCACCATTTATTAAATAGGGAATCCTTTCTCCATTGCTTGTTTTTGTCAGGTTTATCAAAGCTGACAAATTGTAGATGTGTGATGTGTAATGTTAGATGTGTGTAGATGTGTGATGTTATTTGTAGATGTGTAGATGTGTGATGTTATTTCTGAGGCCTCTGTTCTGTTCCATTGGTCTATATATCTGTTTTGGTACCAGTACCATGCTGTTTTGGTTACTGTAGCCTCATAGTATAGTTTGAAATCAGGTAGCATCATGCCTCCAGCTTTGTTCTTTTTGCTTAGGATTGTCCTGACTATACAGGCCCTTTTTTGGCTCCATATGAAATATGAAATTTAAAGTACTTTTTTCTAATTCTGTGAAGAAAGTCAATGGTAGCTTGATAGGAATAGCATGGAATCTATAAATTACTTTGGGCAGTATGGCCATTTTCACAATATTGATTCTTCCTATTCATGAGTATGGAAGGGTTTTTCATTTGTTGTGTCCTCTCTTATTTTCTTGAGCAATGGTTTGTAGTTCTCCTTGAAGAGGTCCTTCACATCCCTTATAAGTTGGATTCCTAGGTGTTTTTTTCTCTTTGTAGCAATTGTGAATGGGAATTTACTTGTGATTTGGCTCTCTGTTTGTCTATTATTGGTGTATAGGAATACTTCTGATTTTTGCACTCTGATTTTGTATCCTGAGACGTTGCTGAAGTTGCCTATCAGCTTAAGGAGTTTTGGGGCTGAGATGATGGGGTTTTCTAAATATACAATCATGTCATCTGCATATGGAGATAATTTGACTTCCTCTCTTCCTATTTGAATTTGCTTTATTTCTTTCTCTTGACTAATTGCCCTGGCCAGAAATTCGAATACTGTGCTGAATAGGAGTGGTAAGAGAGGGCATCCTTGTCTTGTGCTGGTTTTCAAAGGGCATGCTTCCGTTTTTGCCCATTAGTATGATATTGGCTGTGGATTTGTCATAAACAGCTATTTTGAGATATGGTCCATCAATACCTAGTTTACTGAATGCTTCTAGCATGAAGGGGTGTTGAATTTTATCAAAGGACTTTTCTGCATCTATTAATTATTATTTCCATTCTTTTGCTGAGGAGTGTTTTGCTTCCAATTGTGTGGTCAATTTTAGAATAAGTGCAATGTGGTGCTGAGAAGAACATATATTCTGTTGATTTGGAGTGGAGAGTTCTGTAGATGTCTATTGGGCCTGCTTGGTCCAGAGCTGAGTTCAAGTCCTGAATATCCTTGTTAATTTTCTGTCTCGTTGATCTGTCTAGCATTGACAGTGGGGTGTTAAAGTCTCCCACTATTATTGTGTGGGAGTCTAAGTCTCTTTGTAGGTCTCTAAGAACTTGCTTTATGAATCTGGGTGCTCCTGTATTGAGTGCATATATATTTAAGATAGTTAGCTCTTCTTGTTGTGTTGATCCCTTTACCATTATGTAATGCCCTTCTTTGTCTTTGTTTGTTTAAATTCTGTTTTGTCAGAGACTAGGATTGCAACCCCTGCTTTTTTATTTCTTTCTTTCCATTTGCTTGGTAAATATTCCTCCATCCCTTTATTTTGAGCCTATGTGTGTCTTTGTACTTGAGATGGGTCTCCTGAATACAGCACACCAACAGGTCTTGACTCTATCCAATTTGCCAGTCTGTGTCTTTTAATTGGGGCATTTAGCCCATTTACATTTAAGGTTAATATTATTATGTGTGAATTTGATCCTGTCATTATGATGCTATCTGGTTGTTTTGCCCATTAGTTGATGCGGTTTCTTCATAGTGTCATTGGTCTTTACATTTTGGTATGTTTTTGCAGTGGCTGGTACCAGTTTTTCCTTTCCACATTAAATGCTTCCTTCAGGACTCTTGTATGGCAGGCCTGGTGGTGACAAAATCCCTCAGTGTTTTCTTGTCTCTAAAGGATTTTATTTCTCCTTCACTTACGATGCTTAGATTGGCTGGATATGAAATTCTGGGTTGAAAATTTTTTTCTTTAATAATGTTGAATGTTTGCCCCCACTCTCTTCTGGCTTGCAGGGTTTCTGCAGAGACATCCGCTGTTAGTCTGATGAGCTTCCCTTTGTGGGTAACCTTTCTCTCTGACTGCCCTTAACATTTTTTCCTTCATTTCAACCTTGGTGAATCTAACGATTATGTGGCTTGGGGTTGCTCTTCTCGAGGAGTATCTTTGTGGTGGTCTCTGTATTTCCTGAATTTGAATGTTGACTTGCTATGTTGGAGAAGTTCTCCTGGATAATATCCTGAAGTGTGTTTTCCAACTTGATTCCATTCTCCCCATCATTTTCAGGTACACCATCAAATGTAGGTTTGGTCTGTTCACATAGTCCCATATTTCTTGCAGGCTTTGTTTGTTTCTTTTCATGCTTTTTCCTTAATCTTGTCTTCATGCTTTATTTCATTAGTTGATAATCAATCTCTGATATTCTTTCTTCCGCTTGATTGATTTAGCTATTGACACTTGTGTATGCTTCACAAAGTTCTTGTGCTGTGTTTTTCAGCTCCATCAAGTCATTTATATTCTTCTCTAAACTGATTATTCTAGTTAGCAATTCCTTTAGTCTTTCATCAAGGTTCTTAGCTTTCATGCATTGGGTTAGAACATACTCCTTTAGCTCAGAGGAGCTTTTTATTACCCACCTTCTGAAGCCTACTTCTGCCAATTCATCAAACTCATTCTCTGTCCAGTTTTGTTCCCTTGCTGGCAAGGAGTTGTGATCCTTTGGAGGAGAAGAGGCATTCTGGTTTTTGGAATTTTCAGTCTTTTGTGCTGGTTTTTCCTCATCTTCTTGGATTTATCTACCTTTGGTCTTTGCTGTTGGTGACCTTCAGATGGAGCTTTTGCATGGTCGTCCTTTTTGTTGATGTTGATGCTATTGCTTTCTGTTTGTTAGTTTTCCTTCTAACAGTCAGGCTCCAGGTCTGTTGGAGTTTGCTGGAGGTCCACTCCAAACCCTGTTTGCCTGTGCATCACCAGAGAAGCCTGCAAAACAGCAAAGATTGCTGCCTACTCCTTCTTCTGGAAGCTTCATCCCAGAGGGGCACCAACCACATGCCAACCAGAGCTCTCCTGTATGAGGTGTCTGTCGACCCCTTCTGGGAGGTGCCTCCCCATCAGGAGCCACTTGGGTCAGGGACCCACTTGAGGAGGCCGTCTCCCTTAGCAGAGCTTGATTGCTGTTCTGGGGGATCCACTGCTCTCTTCAGAGCCGGCAGGCAGGGACGTTTAAGTCTGCTGAAGCTGCTCCCACAGCTGCCCCTACCCCCAGGTGCTCTGTCCCAGGGAGATGGTAGTTTGATCTAAAAGCCCCTGACTAGGGTTGCTGCCTTTCTTTCAAAGATGCCCTGCCCAGAGAGGAGGAATCTAGAGAGGCTGTCTGGCTACAGTGGCTTTGCTGCGCTGCTGTGGGCTCCACCCCGTCTGAACTTCCCAGCAGCTTTCTTTACACTGTGAGGGGAAAACTACCTACTCAAGCCTCAGTAATGGTGGAAATCCCTCCCCCAACCAAGCTCAAGCGTCCCAGGTCGACTTCAGACTGCTGTGCTGGCAATGAGAATTTCAAGCCAGTGAATCTTAGCTTGCTGTTCTCTGTGGGTGCAGGATCTGCTGAGCAAGATCACTTGGCTCCCTGGCTTCAGCCCCCTTTCCAGGGGAGCAAACAGTTCTGTCTCACTGGGATTACAGGTGCCACTGGGGTACAAAAAAACTCCTGCAGCTAGCTCAGTGTCTGCTCAAATGGCTGCCCAGTTTTGTGCCTAAAACCAGGGACCCTGGTGGTGTAGGCACCTGAGGGAATCTCCTGGTATGTGGGTTGTGAAGACCATGGGAAAGATGTCATATCTGGGCCAGCAAGCACTGTCCATCACAGCATAGTCCCTCATGGCTTCTCTTGGCTAGGGGAGAGAGTTCCCTGACCCCTTGCACTTCCTGGATGAGGTGATGCCCCACCCTGCTTCTGCTTATCCTCCGTGGGCTGCACCCACTGTCTAACCAGTCCCAATGAGATGAATGGGGTACCTCAGTTGGAAATGCAGAAATCACCTGCCTTCTGTGTTTGTCTTGCTGGGAGCTGCAAACCGGAGCTATTCCTATTTGGCCATCTTGCCAGGGAATTGTTTTTATGTTCATTTATGTATAATGTATAAATGTGCATTTATATATTTTGATCCTATATTTTTATGTGTATATAACATGTGAAAGCCAAACGTAAAATTCAATCACAGTCTTCACACATATTGTCAATTATTTATGAGGATAGGTCACAGCTAAGAGCTTCATTGAACTGTATTTTCAGAAGATAAAGTTTTGATAGTTAGGGAAGGAGAGCAGGGGAAAAGAGGAGGAGGAAGGAAAAAAACAAGAAACCATATAGTCTCTTTACATGCTTTCTTTTCTCAGTTTTCTCTTCCTGTCTGCTTCTCTCCTTCAACCTTCATCTTCTCAATTCTTTCCCCACACACTCTTATCCAGAAACATACTCTCATGGTGTTTAGTCATTCTTGCATTAACTATGTATGTGTGAAACACCTGCAAAATATGCCTAGTACTATTTTTTTCTTTTTCTTTTTTATTCTTTTTTTTTTTTTTTTTTTTTTTTTTTTTTTTTTTTTTTTTTTTTTTTTTTTTTTTTTTTGAGACAGAGTTTTGCTCTGTCACCCAGGCTCGAGTGCAGTGGTGCGATCCCAGCCCATTGAAATCTCCATCTCCTGGATTCAGGTGATTTCTCCTGCCTCGCATCCTGAGTAGATGGGATTACAGGCGTGCACCACCATGCCCAGCTAATTTTTGTATCTTTAGTAGAGATGGGGTTTCACCATGTTGGCCAGGCTGGTCTCGAACTCCTGACCTCAAGTGATTCACCTGCCTCAGCCTCCCAAAGTGCTAGGATTATAGGTGTGAGCCACCATGCCCGGCCCACACCTGCAAAATATGCCAAGTGTGAAATGGGAGTTGAAAGAATCCTTGAATTCCTTCTCTGCCCACTACTTTATAGCTTGGCATAACATACTATGATACAGAGTGAATATACAGAACAAAGAAATCCTAGTCTCCAGGAGTTTATTATCTAAAGGTAAAGGTAGGATAAATTTAAAACCATTAAACTATTAAACTCTCATATGCTAGAACTGGAGGAATCTCTTATAGTTTGAAAGATGTGAAGAACTGAATCAGGAAAATTGTTAAACCAACAAATAATATAGAATAAAAGTATAAATTAATTTGCAAATGTATTCATAAATTCATAGCTTACATTTTTAAGCACTTAAGTTAATTGTCTTTTGATTATTAAGGGAAGTGAGTGAAGTTTGAATTACATTGGTTCTTGGAGTTCATTATCATGGTGGAGAACCATGTTCTCTCACTAAAATTCTGGTTACTGTCACAGTTAGATAGTTACAGAAAACATTTGTGGGACAGCTGCTGTATAAACTCCATTTTCATGCTGCTGATAAAGACATACCCAAGACTGGTAATTTATAAAGAAAAAGAGTTCCATGTGGCTGGGGAGGCCTCACAATCATGGCAGAAGGTGAAAGGCATGTATTACATGGCAGCAGCCAGAATCGAATAAAAAAAACAAGCAAAAGGGGAAACCCCTTATAAAATCATCAGAACTTGTGAGACTTATTCACTACCACGAGAACAGTATGGGGGAAACTGACCCCATGATTCAAGTATCTCCCACCAGGTCCCTCCCACAACACATGGGAATTATGGGAGCTACAATTCAAGATGAGATTTGAGTGGGGACACAGCCAAACCATATAATTCTACCCCTGGCTTCTCCCAAACTCATGTCCTCACATTTAAAAACCAATCATGCCTTCCCAACAGTACCCCAAAGTCTTAACTCATTTCAGCATTAACTCAAAAGTACACAATCCAAGTTCTCATCTGAGACAAGTCAAGTCCCTTCTGCCTATTAGCCTGTGAAATCAAAAGCAAGTTAGTTACCTCCTAGATAAATGGTAGTACAAGTATTGGATAAATACAGCTGTTCCAAATGGGAGAAATTAGCCAAAACAAAGAGGCTAATGGCCTCATGCAAGTCTGAAATCAAGCAGGACAGTCAAATCATAAAGCTCCAGAATGATCTCCTTTGACTCCATATCTCACATCCAGGTCACACCAATGCAAAAGGTGGGTTCCCGTGGTCGTGGGCAGTTCTGTCCCTGTGGCTTTGCTGGGTACAGCCCCACTCCTGGCTGCCTTCATGGGCTGCCATTGAGTGTCTGGAGCTTTTTTGAGGTCTAGAGGATGTTGGCCCTCTTCTCACGGCTCCACTAGGCAGTGCCCCAGTGGGGACTCTTTGTGGGGGTGTCAACCCCACATCTCCCTTCCACACTGCCCTAGCAGAGGTTCTCCATGAGGGCTTCACCCCTGTAGCAAACTTCTTCCTGGACATCCAGGCATTTTCATACATCCTCTGAAATCTAGACAGAGGTTCCCAAACCTCAGTTCTTGACTTCTATGCACCTGCAGGCTCAATACCACATGGAAGTTGCCAAGGCTTGGAGCTTGCACCTTCTGAAGCCATGGCCTGAGCTGTACCTTTGCCCTTTTTAGCCATGGCTAGAGTGACTGGGATGCAGGGTACCAAGCTCGCAGGCTGCACAGAGAAGGGAGGCCCTAGGCCCAGCCCACAAAACCATTTTTTCCTCCTAGGCCTCTGGGCCAGTGGTGGGAGGTACTGCTGTTTATGTCTCTGACATGTCCTGGAGACCTTCTTCCCCTTGTCTTGGCAATTAACATTTGGCTCCTTGTTACTTATGCAAATTTCTGCAGCAGGCTTGAATTTCTCCTCAGAAAATGGGTTTTTCTTTTCTATCACATAATCAGGCTGCAAATTTTTGAAACTTTTAGGCTCTGTTTCCCTTTTAAGACTGAATGTTTTTAACAGCACCCAAGTCGTCTCTTGAATGCTTTACTGTTTAGAAATTTCTTAGCTGGGTGCAGTGGCTCAGGCCTGTAATTCCAGCACTTTGGGACGCCAAGGTGGGTGGATCACTTGGGGTCAGGAGTTTGAGACCAGCTTGACCAACATAGTGAAATCCCATCTCTACTAAAAATACACAATTAGCCAGGCATGGTGATGCATGCCTGTAATCCCAGCTACTTGGAAAGCTGAGGCAGGAGAATCACTTGAACCTGGGAGGCAGAGGTTGCAGTGAGCCAGGATTGTGCCATTGTACTATTGCACTCTAGCATGGGCAATAAGAGCGAAATTCCATCTCAAAAAAAAAAAGAGAAATTTCTTCTGCCAGATACCCTAAATCATCCCCCTCAAGTTCAAAGTTCCACATATCTGTAGGGCAGGGGCAAAATACTGCCAGCCTCTTTGTTAAAACATAGCAAGGTTCACCTTTACTACCATTCTCAACAAGTTTCTCATCTCCATCTGAGACCGTCTCAGCTTGGATGATTTTTTTCTTTCTTTTCTTTTTTTTTTTTGTTTTTTTGAGATAGTGTCTCACTCTGTCACCCAGGCTGGAGTGCAGTGGCATGATCTTGGCTCACTGCAACCTCTGCCTCCTGGATTAAGGCTATTCTCCTGCCTCAGCCTCCTAAGTACCTGGGATTACAGGTATGTGCCACCATGCCCAAATAATTTTTGTATTCTTAGTAGTGACAGGGTTTCACTATGTTGGCCAGGCTGATTTTGAACTTCTGACCTCAAGTGATCCACCTGTCTCAGCCTCCCAAAGTGTTGAGATTACAGGCATGAGCCACCGTGCCTGGTCCTCAGCCTGGATTTCATTGTCCATATTATTATCAGCATTTTGGTCAAAGTCATTCCACAAGTCTCTAGGAAGTTCCAAACTTTGGCACATTTTGCTGTCTTCTTCTGAGCCCTTCAAACTGTTCCAACCTCTGTCTGTTACCCAGTTTCAAAGTTGCTTCCACAATTTCAGGTATCTTTACAGCAGTGACCCACTACCCAGTACCAATTTACTGCATTAGTCCCTTTTCATGCTGCTGATAGAGATATATCCAAGACTCGGTAATTTATAAAGAAAAAGAGGTTTAATGGATTCACAGTTCCACGTGGATGGGGAGGCCTCACAATCATGGTGGAAGGCAAAAGGCACATCTTACATGGCAGCAGTCAAGAGAGAAGGAAAACCACACCAAAGAGGAAACCCCTTATAAAATCATCAGATCTTGTGAGACTTATTCACTACCACGAGAACAGTATGAGGGAACTACCCCTATGATTCAATTATCTCCCACTGGATCCCTCCCACAGCACTTAGGAATTATGGGAGCTACAATTCAAGATTAGATTTGGGTGGGGACACAGCCAAACCATATTAACTGCTATGTATGTGAAGATTGAATGAATCATTGGTATGGCCCACCACTGCAGAGAAAATGGATACTTTAAGGACCATAATAAATAATTATCCTCACTTTCTACTCATTTCTTTTTTTCTTTTTTTGTTTTTTGAGATGGAATTTTGCTCTTGTTGCCCAGGTGGAGTGCAATGGCATGATCTCTCCTCACCGCAACCTCCGCCTCCCAGATTCAACCGATTCTCCTGCCTCAGCCTCCCTCGTACCTGGGATTACAGGCATGCACTGCCACATCTGGCTAATTTTGTATTTTCAGTAGAGATGGGGTTTTTCTGTGTTTGTCAGGCTGGTCTCGAACTCCTGACCTCGGGTGATCCTCCCGCTTCAGCCTCCCAAAGTGCTGGGATTACAGGTGTGAGCCCCCGTACCTGGCCTACTCATTTCTTAAATACTCACTTTTGTTTTCTCAGAACAGGATACTATGAACAAGAACACACTTAACTGAAATGGTCCAATAGAATTCTTGCCTATTTTTAAATATTTTAAAACCTTTCCAATAACTTGTAAAAGTGAAGACTGAATCTGTTGTCAAGGCTTACCTCATTGACACACCATTGACTTCTCTATCCAAATGAGATTGACAAGGGACAGAAAACCTGATATGGTCGTTTTTTGGCTTGGAGTACTAGACATGCTCCAGCAGACAGTTTACACAATGTGAGGCCAACTCCTTACCTCATTTAGAAAACTGTAAGCCATGATTATGACTATATGACATCCTGGAAAAGGTAAAACCGTATACAGAGAGTAAATAGATCAGTTGTTGCCAGTAGTTAGGGAGGAGTAATGAATGGAGGGAGGAATAAATGGGCAGAGTATGTGGGAGTTTTAGGATGGTGAACTTATTCTCTATGGCACTGTAATGGTGTATACATGACATTTTGCACCTTTCAAAGCTCACACAACTGTACAACAGGAAGAGTACACCCAAATGTAGACTATGGATTTCAGTTAATAATGATGTGTCAATAGTAGTTTATCATTTGTAACAACTGTATCAGACCAAGGCAAGTAAATAATGGTAAATTTGTGTGTTTGTATGTGTATGTGTGTGTGTGTGTGTGTGTGTGTGTGTGTGTGTGTGTGTAAGGGACAAACTATATGAGTACTCTTTGTACTGTCTGCTCAATTTTCTGTAAACCTAAAATTGCTCTAACAATAAAAATAAAGTGTATTAATTAAGAAAAAAAGACTGTGAGTCATGATGAAGACCTACTTTGTGGAAATATGAATATCATTTGCAGGATTGTTTCACTCATATTAAGGACAACACAAGAAGCAGTTAAAAGAATATTATGGACAAAATATTTCATGTCTCCAAAGAGGATATACAAATGACAAGCAAGTACATGAAAAAATGCTTGACATCATTAGCCATCATGGAAAAGCAAATCAAAACCACAATTAAATATCACTTCACTCTTACTAGGATGGCCAAATTTTAAAAAGGCAAAGTAAAGTAACAAATGTTGACAAGGTTGTGGAGAAACTGAAACCTTCACACACTGCTGGTGGGAATGTCAAATGGTACAGCCACTTTGGAAAACAGTCTGGTAGATCCTCAGAAAGTTAAACATAAAATTGCCAAGTAAGCCAACAATTCCACTTCTAGATATATATCCAAGAGAAATGAAAACATATGTCCATACAAAAACTTCTACATGAATGTTAATAACAGAATTACTTTTAATAGCAAAAAAAGTGGAAACAACCTAAATGACCATCAATTGATGACTTGATAAATGACACGTGACAAATACATGCAAAGAAATACTACGTGCTACAAAATGGAATGAAGTACTGATACGTTCTGCAACATGGATGAACTTTGAGAAGATTAGGCTAAATGAAAGAATCCAGTCACAAAAGACAACACATTGTATAATTCCCCTTATATGAAATGTCTAGAACAGACAAACCTACAGAGACAGAAAGTAGATTAGTGGTTTTTTAGGGCTGGGGAACCCGTGATGGGTGAGGGGTGACTGCTAAAGGGCACAGAGTTTTCTTCTGGGATGATTAAAATGTTCTAAAATGTGTTGTGATGGTTGCACAACTGTGTGAAAATACTAAAAACCATTGAATTATACACATTAAATTGGTGAATTGTATGTGTTTTGTATTGCAATGAAACTATTTAGAAAGAATAACATATGTTTATCTTTTATTTTAAAGGGTATAAAATGCCTATTTCTTGCCACTGGTTGATTACAAAGACTTAGTGTTACTCCCTTAGAGGTTTATATTTGTAATTATCAGCAATATTGTCATCCTATATTTGCATAGTGTTTAGTTTATGTAGCACTTCCAAATAGGCTCTTCTATTTGGACCTCAAAATGCTAAATAAAGTGCCTGATAAAGTATTACATAAGTGAAGAAACACATTTGAAAACGTGAAGTGAATTGCTATAGGCAGCAGTAAGTGCCAAATCTAAGTCAGGAACTTGGGATATCTAATAGAAAATGAACTACTTTTTGTACTACTCTATGGTTATTACTTTTTAAATTATGTTTAGATTTCTTGGCTTTCTTCACTAGGTTAGAAAGATACAATGGTAAATAACAGGCTGGTCATGGTGGCTAATGCCTGTAATCCCAGCACTTTGAGAGGCCAAGGTGGTCAGATTGAGCTCAGGAGTTTAAGCCCAGCCTCGGAAACATAATGAAACCCCATCTCTACAAAAAATACAAAAATTAAGCAGAATGTGCTGGCGCACACCTGTGGTCTCAGTTACTCAGGTGGCTGAGGTGGGAGGATCACTTGAGCCCAGGAACTCAAGGTTGCAGTGAGCCAAAGTTGCACCACTGCACTCCAGCCTGGGTAACAGAGCAAGACCCTGTGTCACAAGAAAAAAAAAAAAAAAAAAAAAGAGTAAATAACAGATGAATATAGCTGCCTACATCCTTATAGAAGAGATGGATATTAAATAGAAGGACCTGAAAACAGTTCCACTTCCCTAGTGACTAATGATGTCGGGCACCTTTTCATGTACTTACTAGCCATTTCTACTTCATTTGTGAAACATCAGCCCAAAGCTTTTGCTCTTTTAAGTGGATTATTTATATTATTATTGAATTGTAAGAGTTCTTTATATATTCTGGATACAGGTTTTTTTAAAAAAAATTCAAGTATATGATTTGCAAATAATTTTTTTACTTCATCTTTTGTAACTTGGTGGTATCTTTTAAAGTGCAAAGGCTTTGAATTTTGATAAAGTTCAATTTATCAGTTTTTATTTTATGAATTATGCTTTTGGTGCTATAATCTTTGCTTAATCCAAGATCACAAGGAGTTTTTTCCTATATTTTCTTCTAAAA
The DNA here is from genome assembly GCF_007565055.1 of Rhinopithecus roxellana. Lineage (NCBI taxonomy): Eukaryota > Metazoa > Chordata > Mammalia > Primates > Cercopithecidae > Rhinopithecus > Rhinopithecus roxellana. The sequence continues at coordinate 74,664,088 of NC_044559.1, forward strand.
ATTTCATTGTTTTAGCTCTCACATTTGGCCCTAAATCTATTAGGAGTTAATTTTTGTGAACCTTGTGAAATAAGGCTATAAATTAGTCTTTTTGCATGTGGATACAGAGATTCCCAGTACCGTTTATTAAAAAGACAGTTTTTTACCCATTTGCTTATCTTGGCACCTTTGTAAAAAAATCAATTGACCATAAATAGCTTTAGTTCTATACTCTTAATTCTGTTCCGCTGATCTGTGTGTCTTTCTTTATGCTAGGACTACATTGTCTTAATTACAATAGCTTTATAATGAGTGCTAAAATGTGGAAACGTAAATCTTCCAACTTTGTTCCTTTTTTTTCAAAATTAATTTGGCTATCCTTGGTGTTTGCATTTCCATGTAAAATTTGGGATTAGCTTGTTAATTTCTTCATTAAAGCTTCCTGGAATTTTAATGGAGATAGCATTGAATCTATAGATCAATTTGGGGAGAATTGCCATCTTAGCTATACAAAATCTTCCTATCACGAGCATAGATTATCTCCACATTTATTTAATTTTTAATTTATCTCAGCAATGTTTTATAGTTTTCAGTGTATACATTTTGTGCTTCTTTTGTTAATTACTTGTTCTTTTTTTTTTTTGAGACGGAGTCTCGCTCTGTCGCCCAGGCTGGAGTGCAGTGGCCGGATCTCAGCTCACTGCAAGCTCCGCCTCCCGGGTTTACGCCGTTCTCCTGCCTCAGCCTCCCGAGTAGCTGGGACTACAGGCGCCCGCCACCTCGCCCGGCTAGTTTTTTTTTTATTTTTAGTAGAGACGGGGTTTCACCGGGTTAGCCAGGATGGTCTCGATCTCCTGACCTCGTGATCCGCCCGTCTCGGCCTCCCAAAGTGCTGGGATTACAGGCTTGAGCCACCGCGCCCGGCCAATTACTTGTTCTTAAGTATATTATTCTTTTTTATGCAATTGGGAATGAAATTATTTTTATAATTTCATTTTTGGATTGTGTATCAATAATACTTAGAAATATAATTGATTTTATAAATTGATATTGTATCCCCTCCAACCTTGCTGAATTTGTTTTTTACATTTTGTACTTTTTAGCCTCCTGTGTGTGGATTCCTTAGGATTTTCTATATGTAGGATCATATTGTCTGAGAATAATAACAGTTTGACTTCTTCCTTTCCAATTTGGATGCTTTTTATTTATCTCCCTTGCCTGACTGCACTGGCTAGAATCTCTAGTACAAATGTTGATTCGTAAGTGGCAAGAGCAGACATCCTTGTCTTCTCCTTAGTCTTAGGGGCACACAGTCCATATTTCACCATTAAGTATGATGTTAGGTCTAGGTTTTTCTTAGATACTCTATCAAGTTGAGGAAGCTCCTTTCTATTCAGTTTGTTGGGAATATTTATCAGGAATGGGTGTTGCATTTTGTCAAATGAGTTTTGGTGGTGGTGTTGCAGCTGTTGAGATAATTTAGTTTTGGTCTTTTTTCTATTACAATGGTATTTTACATTAGTTAAAAGGCTTTAACATTAAATCAACCTTGCATTCCTGGCGTAAATCCCACTTGGTCATAGTGTATAAAACTTTTCATATGTTGCTGGACTCACTTTGTAAATATTTTGTTGGGGATTTTACATCTGTATTATGAGGGATATTGGTCTGTAGTTTTCTTGTGATGTCTTTGTTTTGTTGTTGTTGTTCTTGTTGCTGTTGTTTTTGAGAAAGGGTCTCACTCTGTCACCCAGACTGGAGTGCAGTGGCACAATCTAGGCTCATTGCAAACTCCACCTCCCAGGCTCAAGCGATTCTCCTGCCTCAGCCTCCTGAGTAGCTGGAATTACAGGTGTGCACCTCTACTGCCTGGCTAATTTTTGTATTTTTAGTAGAGATGGGGTTTCACCATGTTGGCCAGGCAGGTCTTGAACTTCTGACCTCAAATGATCCACCTGCCTCGGCCTCCCAAAGTGTTGAGATTACAGGCATGAGTAACTGCACCCAGCCTCTTGTGATGTCTTTGACTGGCTTTGGTGTCAGGGTAATATTGGCCTTATAACATAAGTTGAAAAGTGTACACTCTTCCTCCATTTTCTGAAAAAGTTTGTAAAGCATTGATGTTTCTTATTTAAATATTTAATAGAATTCACCAACTAAACCGTCCAGGTCTGGGCTTTCTTTGTGGAAAGATTTTTAATTACTACCTCAATGGGTTTTCATTGTTGTTATGTGTCTATACAGATTTTCTGCATCTTGTTTAGTCAGTTTTAATAATTTGTTCCTTTTTTTGAAATGTACCATTTTATTTAAGTTTTCTAAATTATTGGCACAAAGATGTTCATAGTAGTTCCTTATCAACTTAATTACTGTGAGATCCTTTACTGGTGTTCCCTTTTGGTAATCCGTGACTTCTCTCTCTCTTTTTTTGGTGGTCAGTCTAACTAAAGGTATATCAGTTTTGTGGTCTTTTCGAATAACCAACTTTTGCTTTCTCTGAATTTTCTCTATTTTAAAAATATCATTGATACCTACTCTAATTTTTATTATTTCATTCCTTTGTTTTGCTTGGATTTAGTTTTCTTTTCTTTTTTTCCTTTTTAATGTGGAAACTTAGGTTATTGATTTGAGATCTTTGTTCATTTCTAATATAGGAGCCTAAGTCTATAAATTTCCCTCTGAAGCATTGCTTAAGCTGCATCCCATATCTTTTTATGTATTTTATTTTCATTTTTATTCCATTCTATTTTTTTTATTTCCTTGTGATTTCTTCTTTGACCAATGGATTATTTGTTAAATTTTCAAATATTTGGGGATTTCTCAATTTTTGTTGAATTCTAGTTTAATTCTATTGTGATTGAAGCACATCCATTGTATGATTTTAATCCTTTTAAATTTATGAGATTTATTTTATGTCTTACAATATGGTCTGTCCTGAAGGATGTTCTCTATGAAAAGAATGTGTATCCTGCTGTTGTTGGGTGGAGTATTCTGTAGATGGCAATTAGGTAAAGTTAGCTGATAGTGCCAATCCAGCCTTCTACATTCTTGCTGATTTTTTTCATCTAGTCATTTCATCTATTATTAAAAATGTAGTGTTGAAGTCTCCTTCCATTATTCTTGAATTTTCTATTTCTCTCTTCAATTTTGTTTCATGTATGTTGGTGGTGTTAGGGACATATATATTTCTAATTGTTACATCTTCCTGATATTGAGACCCTTCTTCTCATTACAAAATGCCTCATATTATCTCTAGTAATGTTTTTATCTTAAAATCTATTTTTCTGGTATTAGTATAGTTATTTCTGCTCTCTTATGGTTACTGTTTATATAGTCTACCTTTTTAAATTTATTTATTTATTTATTTATTTATTTATTTATTTTTTGAGGCAGAGTCTCACTCTGTCACCCAGACTGTAGTACAGTAGTGCAATCTCGGCTCACTGCAAGTTCCGCCTCCCTGGTTCATGCCATTCTCCTGCCTCTGCATTCCAAGTAGGTGGGACTACAGGCACCTGCCACCACGCCTGGCTAATTTTTTGTGTTTTTAGTAGAGACGGGGTTTCACCATGTTAGCCAGGATGGTCTTGATCTCCTGACCTCGTGATCCACCCACTTTGGCCTCCCAAAGTGCTGGGATTACAGGCATGAGCCACTATGCCACAGCCCACAACGTCTACCTTTTAAAAAAAATTTTTGCCTTCAATCTATTTGTGTTTCTGAATCTGAAAGGTGTCTCTTATTAGGACCTATTTTTTATTCAGTCTGATAATTTCTGCTTTTAATTGGAGTATTTAATCCATTTCCATTATTTGAGATTGTTGATATAATTGACTTTACATGTGTCATCTTGCTGATTTCCATTTATCTCGTGGCATTTTTCTTCCTCTATCTCACTTTTCATGCCTTTTTGTGTAAAAGAAATATTGTCTAAGGTACTGTTTTCATTGTTCTTTTCTTTTCTTTTTCTTTTGTTTCACACAAGGCCTTGCTCTGTTGCTAGGCTAGAGTGTGGTGGTACAACTACAGCCCACTGTAGCCTCAATCTCTTGGGCTCAAGCGATTCTCCCACCTCAGCCCCCTGAGTAGCTGCGACTACAGGTGCCCACCACCACACCCAGCTAATTTTTTAAATTTTTTGTAGACATGGGATTTCACTGTGTTGCCTAGGATGTTCTTGAACACCTAGGCTCAAGCAATCCTCCTACCTCAGCCTAGCAAAGTGCTGGGATTATAGGCATGAGCCACCACACCCACCCTGTTTTGTTATTTTCTTAGTAGTTTCTTATTACAATACATCTTAACTCATCACAATCTATTTTCAAGTAATACTAACTTAATAATTCTAGGTTTTTTTGCTTTTTGTTTGTTTGAGACAGAGTCTCACTGTGTCACTCAGGCTGGAGTATAATGGTGCAATCTTGGCTTACTGCAACCTCCGCCTCCCAGGTTCAAGTGATTATCCTGCCTCAACCTCCTGAGTAGCAGGGATTACAGGCACCCACCACCACACACGGGTACTTTTTGTATTTTTAGTAGAGACAGGGTTTCACCATGTTGGCCAGGCTGGTCTCGAACTCCTGACCTCAGGTGATCCACACACCTTGGCCTCCCAAACTGCAAGCATTACAGCTGTGAACTACCATGTCTGGCTCTTAATTCTAGTTTAATACAGAAACTTGCTTTAGTACAGTTTCATTCCCCAGTCCTTTGTGCCATTATTATTCTAAATATTATATCTTTATATTTTATAAGCCCAACAATGCGATTGTATATTTTTGTTTTATGCAACTATCTTTTAAATCAGTTAAGAGAAGAAAAGAGGAATGAATATTTTTTATAGTTATTCATATAATTACCTTTATTTATGTCTTTTATTTTTTTGTGTGATTTTGAGTTACCATCTGGTATCATTTTATTCCAATCTGAATGACTTCCTTTCTTATTTCTTATAAGGCATATCTGCTCACAACAAAATCTCTTCTCTCTGTTTTTCTCAGAATGTTTAACTTTGCATGCAGTTTTCAAGGATAGTTTGCTGCATATGGAATTCTTGGTTATCAGTTTTGTTTTGTTTTCTTTCAGCATTTTGAATATATCGTCCTACCATCTTCTGGCCTCCATTTTTTTCTGATAAAAACTCAGCTGTTAATCTCATTATGTGCTCCTGTATGAGATTAGTCATTTCAGTTCAATACTTTTCTTTGACTCTTTTTTATAATATCCTTTTCTTTATGTATATTTCTATTTGATGAATCATTAACATTATACTTTCCTTTAGCTCTTTATTATTTTTAGTTTTGTTTTTTGTTTTCTGTTTTTTTGAGATAGTGTCTCATTCTGTCACCTAGGCTGGAGTGCAATGGTGCACTCACTGCAACCTCTGCCTCCTGGATTCAAGCAGTTCTCCTGCCTCAGCTTCCCAAGCCAAGTAGCTGGAACTAATTTGCATATTTTTAGTAGAGACAGGGTTTCACTCTGTTGGCCAGACTGGTCTTAAAATCCTGACCTCAAGTGATCCATCTGCCTCGGCCTCCCAAAGTGCTGGGATTTCAGGCATGAGCCACTGTGCCCAGACTCTCTTAAGTTCTTGAACATATTTATAGTAAGTTTTTGTCTGCCAAGTCTAGTATTTAGGCCCCCTAAGAGGCCGTTTCTATGCTTTTTGCTGGGAGGGGCCAAACTTTTCCATTTTTTTCATGTATAATAGGTTTTTTTGTTGAAAACTACACATTTTAGATAATATACTGGACCAACTCTGAATTCTGTATCTCCATTCCACAGGTCCTGGGCTAACTCTATAGAGTCTGTCTCCCTTGAGTTATGTAGCTACTGATATCTCTTATGTTGTCTTATTTCTTAATCATTTTTTAATTGTTAAGACAAGTCTCCTGGAGGTTGCACTTGAGTCAACATAGCTTAATGGTGAGCTGAGGATTGATCAGAGGTTTTGCTAAATTCCCTTGAACCAGTAAGCCTTCCACCTTTTGCCAGTGGATCTCTGTGTTGGTTGGGAAACACATTGAAAATTTAGGCCTGTTGCAAGTCTAACTGGGATTTTACTTTCAGTCATGCCTTCTTATGTTTCCTTTATCAGTGTCCTAGGTTTCACACTTATCTGGAAATGTATGGATAGCTAGGTATCCTCCTACTATCCACACTACTATCCTGTAGTCCCTCCTAAGCATGTTTAGCCTTGTAGATTACAGGGGGTATATGTGAGATTGTCAAGGTTCGCTGTGGCTGCCTTATTCCCCAAATTTTCCTGTTATATTTCTTACAAGTCTACGGGTTTATTTCTTGTACCTGCCAGTATCACAGTCTCAAGGCAGCTGAGTTGCTGGCCTTTCCTGGGGTATGCACACCATTCCAAGTCAAATTAGCCTCCTCCAGGTGTGGAGCTGCTGGTTTTGGGGAATTTTTCTCCCCTTTTAGAACTACTAAGGTAATGGAAGCTGGAAGAGGAGGCTTTGCTCAAAATTACTTCAATTAGCTACTTTGTTATTACTGAATATGAATTTTTTTCTGACTTTTTGGCAGTGAACATCTTTATGAAGATTTCACTTCTTACCATGTGTATTAGTTTTCTAGGCTTGCCATAACAAATTACCACAAGCTTCGTGGCTTAAAACAACAAAAATTGCTTCTCTGATAGTTTAGGAGGCCAGAAGTCTGAAATCAGAGCATCAGCAGGATTGGTTTCTTGTGGGGGTTTTGAGAGAGAATCTATTCCATGCCTCTATCCTAGCTTCTGGTGGCTGTCAGCAATGCTTAGCCTAGCAACATCTCTCCAATCTTTGTTGTCACATGGCATTCTTCTCTCCGTGTCTGTGTATCTGAACTTCCTTCTCCTTTCTCTTATAAAGACAGAAATCATTGGATTTAGGACCCACTGGAATCTAGTATGACCTTATCATAACTAGTTACATTTCAAAGATCCTGTTTCCAAATAAGCTCACGTTCTGAGATTCTGGTAGACATAAATTTTGGGGGACACTATTCAATCCAATATACCATTCATTATGAAGTAGCACCTGAAAATCTCTATGGTCTGTGGTGTTGATTAGGTTATCCTTTTGTGAAAATTAGTTTGAAAATGAATGGAACAGCAAGCTAACTTGACTTTTTTTTGTTTGGGTGATTCTTTAAGTTAAAATAATTCACACCCACTTTTTTACTGTGTGTGTGTGTGTGTGTGTTTTTTTTTTTTTTTTCATACTACTAAGAAAAGGACAGAGAGATCTGTGGACAGGAAAGTGTTGGCAGAGCCTTACCCTTCTCAATTCTGACTTGCATGTGTGCTTTTAATCTAGAGCCAAATAACTATCGGACCATGCATGGCCGGGCAGTAAATGGCAGCCAGTTGGGAAAGGATTACATCCAGCTGAAGAGCCTGTTGCAGCCCATCCGGATTTATTCCAGAGCCAGCTTATATGGCCCTAATATTGGGCGGCCAAGGAAGAATGTCATCGCCCTCCTAGATGGGTAGGTCAGATTATTTAGCTTTTCTTACAACATTGTTCATTTAATGAATTATTGTATTTGCATTTCTCCTGGTTATTTATTTATTTATTTATTTTGGTCTTAAGAAAAAAGGAGGGACTCTTTCCATAGTGGCTTCACCCACTCTAAGTCAGAGATTCTCCATCTTTCTCATCATTCTAGGCCTTCCATAATCAACAGGGGATCGTGGGATGGGGAAGGTATATCACAATCTCTAGGATGGGTTGGAAAGGAAACATTGTTTGAAAAAACACAATTAATATGATGCATTTTATAGCATCATTTTATATTTTTTAAGACAAAAAAATTACTCTATACCAGGGTCCTCTTGTAGAAAGTGAAGCTTTACAAAATCTTGGCCAGCAAACTGGGTTAAAAAGTTGAAAAACACTACAAATACTGAGAGATTAAAGGTCTTGATAGGCCTATTAGCAGATATTCTAGAGAATTGCTACCACTTTTCTTATTTAGTTTTGACTAAATCTGATAATCTTTTTTTAAATCACCTAAGGCAAGGAAAGATACTGATCAGGATTTTCTTTTATGTGTCAGAAAAAAAATAGAGATTTATCTCTGTTAATGTATATGTACTAAATGTACTAAATATACAGTGAAATATAACTAGAAACACATAAACATCCCCAGCAACTTGAACTAACAATAACAAAAATGTCAGCAGTCTAAATTACCAGCTCTGTATTCCTTTCTAATCCTCCTGGTTATACAGATATAATTTTACATAGTTGTGATCATTGTATACGCATCATTTTGAGTGCTGCATTTTTTACTCATTGCTTCACATGACCCTTTCCTTTTTTCTACATAGTTCTCATATTGTCATTCTTAATAGCAATAAAATATTCCATTGCATTAATGCACCAAAGTCTGCCTAAGCATTCCATCACTGTTGGGCATTGGACTGTTTCCAAATTTTGCTTGTAATATATAGCACAGCTATAAACATTTTTATACAAATCGGTTATTTATTTCTTTTGAATTACATCCTTGGGCTATATTCCAAAAAGTGGGGTTTCTTGGTCAAAGTATGTGATAATTTTTATGGCTTTTATATTTGTTGCCAAGTTTTTTTCACAACAATTTCATCAGGTTGCAGGGCAGCAATGTATTAGTGTATCTTTTTCTCCAATATCCTATAGCAATGAATGTTGTCAATTTTATTATTTTACTCTATTTTAATTAATGCAGGATCATGTTGCATGGTTGTTTAAACTTGAATTCTGTTAATTATGAAAAGAACTCAACATTTTCAAATCCTTATGTTGTCTTGTTTCCTCTTATCCCAAATTTGATTAGTAACCATTGTAGTAACCATTAGTAACTTAACCAAATTTGACAATAACCATTTTGTCTGAGACCCAGACATGGAAGCCATTTTAGATCAGTTTTCTCCTTCGTTCACACATTCAATTAGTTATTAAGTACTGTAATTTTCTTAGTATCCTTCATGTCCCATTTTCTTTTCATTTTTATTTTAAACCTTATTGTTTTTAATCCTAAATGATTTATTGATATCTAGCTAGCCTCAGACTCTAATAATTTTTCCATATAAATTCCTGAGTAGTTTTTTTTTATTGTTGTTGCTTTTTAAACACAGAGTCTCGCTCTGTCAGCCAGGCTGGAGTGGAGTGGTGTGATCTCAGCTCACTACAACCTCCGTCTCCTGGGCTAAAGCAATTCTCCTGCCTCAGCCTCCCGAGTAGCTGGTATTACAGGCATGTGCCACCATGCCCAGATAATTTTTGTATTTTTAGTAGAGATGGGGTTTCACCATGTTGGTTAGGCTAGTGTTGAACTCCTGACCTAAGATAATCCACCCATCTCAGCCTCCCAAAGTGTTGGGATTACAGAGTATTTTTTTTTTTTTAATGCAACATCTGGTCAAGTCACTTTTGCTTGAAATCCAAACCCTTTCAGATGCACTCGTGGCCTTTAGCATCTGCGCCTGCCTAAACTTGCAGCTAATAAGCAGTGATGCCCCCTTGCCCTCTAATTACATCTAACTACATCAAAGTAGAGAAAATTTTTAATGTAAATTTTGGAAGATGCCATGCTCTTTTATACCTTTACATCTTTTTATTTTGTGTCATTTTGTTAAGAATACCAGCCTCTCCTCTTGTTTTTCTCCTTTCTCTAGATATTCTCTGACATGTTCAGGCAGAATTTCTTAGGGCCTCCTCTGTCGTTGCATGGCACTGTATTTTTCTGCTATAGCACTTATCAAATTGATGATAACATTTGTTTATATATCTGCCAGCCATGATAAACCACAGAGTAGGGTCAGGAACCCATTTGTTTTATTCATATCCTCAGAATATTCCTAGGTTCTATAACCTCAGAACCTAGGAATATAGTAAGTGCTTTATAAATGTTTGTTGAATGAGTAGTATCTGTCTTATTCAACAACTGATTTTAAGGTCATCCAACAAAAAAACAGTATGCATAATTGTAATTATGAAGCATTGAAAAGCATAATGTAAATAATCATTTAAATGGATTATGTTGATTTTATAAATCATAACTTTGGTTTTTTGAAACTATACCAATGTCTTAAGTTTTTAAAAAATTTTATTGATACATACAAATCGTACATATTTTTTGTACATATTGATGACAATTTTTAAATTATTTCTTTATGTTGGGAACATCCAAATCTCTTCTAGCTACTTGGAATATACAATAAGCTACTGTTAACTGTTGCCACACTACTGTGCTATTGAACACTAGAACTTATTCCTTCTAACTGTGTTTTTGTACCCATTAACCAACCTCTCTTCATCCTCCCTCTCTCCTTCCCTTCCTCGCCTGTGGTTACCATCAATTCTCTACCTCCATGAGGTCTACTTTTTCATTTGCTCCTACATGTGTGTGAGAACATACAATACTTGTCTTTTTGTGCCTGGCTTATTTCACTTAATATAATGTCTTCCAGTTCCATCCATGTTGCTGAAAATGACAGAATTTCACTCTTTTTATGGCTGAATAGTATTCCATGTGTATATATCCTACATTTTCTTTATCCATTCATCCCTTGATGAATACAGGTTGATTCCATATTTTGATTATTGTGAATATTGCTGCAATAAACATTGAAGTGTGCATAATCTTTTTGATATACTGACTTCCTTTATTTTGGATATATACCCATAGGTGGGATTGCTGGGTAAGCTTTTTTACTGAGGTAGTTGCAGAACTAAACAGGACTGTTTTTCCAGTTACGATATGAACTCTATGAAGACAGAAATAGAATCTTCATGTTCGTATTTAATATCTTCAGGGATTAGCCTGTGGGCTGGAAAATGGGAATTACTTAACAAAATGCTTATTTTATTGTTTTCATTTCCTCATTTGGGAAATGGCTATTCTTAATCATCAGTTTTTATCTAAAGGCATGGGAATTACTATTTAGAGTTATATCAGTTTCTTGTTTTTCTTTTGTAAACTTTTATGCATCATCTATGTAATGACAATTTTATCTTAATCTAGTGCTTTTTGTGTGTGTGTCCTAAAACATGTTTTTATTCTACCTACAAAATAGAAATCCTACTAAAAAGGAGACTTATCTAAAAAAATTATATATCCAATAACAGAGAAAAACCTATACCTCTACCTTGACAAATCTACTTAGTTCCTAATTTTTAAAAGTGAATACAGGCAAACCTCATATTTATTGTGCTTCACATATATTGAATTTTTTATAAATTGAAGGTTTGTGGTACCTCACTTCATGTCTCTGTCACATTTTGGTAATTCTTGGAACATTTCAAGCTTTTTCATTATTATTATATCTATTATGGTGATCTGTAATCAGTGATCTTTGATGCTGCTATTGTAATTATTTTGGGGCGCCATGAACTGTAAGATGGCAAACTTAATCAATAAATGTGTGTTCTGTCTGTTCCACCCACCAGCCATTTTCCCATCTCTCTCCCTGTTCTCAGGCTTTTCTATTCCCTGAGATGCAACAATATTAAAATTACACCAATAAATAACACTACAATGGCCTCTGAGTGCTCAAGTGAAAGACCTGCATGTCTCTTACTTTAAGGCAGAAGCTCAACATGATTAAGCTTAATGAGGAGGGCATGTTGAAAGCCATGATAGGCTGAATGCTAGGCTTCTTGTCCCAAACAGTTAGCCAACTTGTGAATGTAAAGGGAAAGTTGTTTAAGGAAATTAAAAGTGCTACTTTGGTGAACACAAGAATGATAAGAAAGTGAAACAGCCTTATTGCTGCTATGGAGAAGGTTGTAGCAATCTAGATAGAAGATCAAACCAGCCACAATATTCCCTAAGCGAAAGCCTAATCCAGGACAAGACCCTACCTCTCTTCAATTCTATAAAGGCTGAGAGAGGTGAGGAAGCTACAGAAGGAAAGTTGGAAGCTAGCAGAGGTTGGTTTAAGGAAATAAACTATCTCCATAACATGAAAAATGCAAGGGGAAGCAGCTCTCCAGAAGATACAACTAAGATAATTAATGAAAGTGACTACACTAAACAACAGGTTTTCAATATAGATGGGACATCCTTCTCTTGGAAATCTGAAACTCTGAAAATCGTAGGGTCCCTATGAATTATGTGAAATCTACTCCACCTGTGCTCTATAAATGGAACAATACAACCTGGGTGACAGCATATCTGTTTATAGCATAGTTTACTAAATAGTTTACACCCACTACTGAGACCTACTGCTCAGGAAAAAAAAAAAAAAAAAGATTGCTTTCAAAATATTACTGCTCATTGCCAATGTGCCTGGTCACCCAAGAGCTCTGATGGAAATGTACAATGAAATTAATTTTTTAAGCCTGCTAACTCACCCTCCATTCTGCAGCCTAGAGATCAAGAAGTACTGTTGACTTTCAAGTCTTATTATTTAAGAAATACATTATTTGAGAAGTACATTTTATAAGGCCATAGCTACCATAGATAGTGATTCCTTCTCTGATGGATCTGGGCAAGGTTAATTGAAAACCTTCTGGAAAAGACTCACCATTCCAGATGCCATTACGAACATTTGTGATTCATGGGAAAAGGTCAAAATAGCAATATTAACAGGAGTTTGGAAGAAGTGGACTCTAGCCCTTGTGGATGACTTTGAGGGATTCAAGACTTCAGTGGAGGAAGTAACTGCAGATGTGGTGGGCATAGCAAGAAGACTAGAATTAGAAGTATAGCCTGAAAATGTGACTGAATTGTTGCAATCTCATGATAGAATATGAATGGCTGATGAGTTGCTTATAAATGAGCAAATGGTTTCTTGAGATGGAATCTACTCCTGATGAAGATTCTCTGAACAGTGTTGAAATGATACAAAAGGATTTAGAATATTACGTAAACTTAGTTGATAAAACAGTGGCAGGGTTTGACAGGACTGACTCCAATTTTGAAAGAGTTTCTACTGTGGATAAAATGCCATAAAACAGCATTGAATGCTACAGAGAAGTCTTCCATGAAAGGAAGATTCACTTAATGTGACAAATGTCACTGTTATTTTATTTTAAGAAATTGCCACAGCCATTCCAGCCTTCAGTAATCACCATCTTGATCAGTCAGCAGCCATCCATATCAAGGCAAGGCCCTCTGTCAGCAAAATGATTATGACTCACTGAAGGCTCAGATGATCATTAGCATTTTTAGCAATACAGTATTTTGAATTGAGGTATATACATTGTTCTTTTAGACATAATGCTGTTCCTAAGAGATATAAAAACATATATCCACACAAAAACTTGCACACAAATATTCATAGCAGCAGTATTCATAATAGCTAAAAAATTGAAACAATCCAAATGTTCATCACTTGATTAATAGATAGGGAAAATGTGGTATATCCATACAATTAAATATTATTAGACAATGGAAAGAAACGAAGCACCAATACATGTTACAACATGGATAAACCTTAAAAATATTATGGTCACTGAAGGAAGTCAGTCACAAAAGGCCATACACTGTGTGATTCCTTTTATATTAAATGTCAGAAATCAATAGAGACAAAACATAGTTTAGTAGTTGCTTAGGGCTGGTGAAGATTGTGGGGAAATGAGGAGTGTCTGTAGTGGATACAGGGTTTCTTTTTGGAATGATGAAATATTCTAGAATTAGATTATGTTAATGGTTGCACAGCACTTAAAATATAATAAAAACTATTGAATTGAACACTTCTCTGAGTGAGTTGTATGGTATGTAAATTATATTTCCAAAAAGCATTTAAGAGTCTAATAAAATATTTAGAAGATAAAAGATAAAGCTCTTATACACAGAGCTTTATACAGAGACAGAGAAATATTACCGATATAGATAATCAATTAAGGATATCCAACAGCTGGCTTATAGGAGAGCCAGATCCCGAAACAAGAAAGAGAAGTATGGTTACAGAAAGAATGAAAACTTTACCAACCTTGACAATATAAAAGGAAAGGGACAGTTGATAGAAACAGAAGGTAGAAATGGAGAGAAGAAATACCATATGTGAAGGGTGATATTATACAATATATGGTGATTCAGAAAATATTGTCTAAACCGTTAGAATAATAAATGGAGAGGCAAAGGAGAGGGGACCCAGTAAACCAAGCACATGGAATTTGCTTGACTCTTGGTTAGAATGACTTATGGCAGCACTTTCTTAAATATGCTCTGGAGAATATCACTTCTACAGGATATTAACATTATGTGAAGGGAAAAAAAATAAAACGTTCCATGGTCAAGTAAGCTTGAGAAATGCTGGGATCCACACATTTACTGAAACACTTACCTGTGCTTTTAATATATTAGTTTACATTCGGAATCTCCAAGAAGGGGATTTAGCATGCAGAATTTTCTGAATTTATTTGACCACAGAATCTTACTTTCAGGGACCATCTTGAGAGATTAACGTTCCACTAACATGTTTGGATCACATTGACTTAGAATATGCACCCTGGTTTCGGTGGGTGATGGCAGTAAAGGAAACTTTAAAAAAAGAATTACAATTTGGAGAATTCAGAGAACCTGAATTGCCTCAGTACCCTCATTACTACTCTACTTGCGTGCATCTTGCCCCCTCCTATCTGATCACTCAGTTGCCAGAAAAATCATTTACAAACCTAGTTCATATGATGTCAGTCACTTGCTAAAGATGCTTTAATGACTTTTCATTGCTGTTAGAATAAAATGTAATCTCTTTACCATGGCCCGTAGGGCTCTACAGTGAATGAGCTAGTCTCTATCCAGAGCTTCATTTTTATCTTCTCCCACGTTCTCTTTTTCTTACCTCACTCAGTCCTCATGGGCCTGGTTATGTGCTAAGCTAGTACCATGCTAGAGCAGTCTCCTCTCCACATGGCTGGTTTCTTCTCATCCATCAGAGTGCTTCCTTGAGTCATCTAGCAAAGTAATTCTCTATCTAGACTAACAGGGTATAGATAGTTATACTTTGTAACTACATATTTGTTGTTTGTTTGCTTGTCCTTTATAGATTATAAATTCCATGAGGGCAAGAAGTATGTTGTATTTACTATTGTATATGCAGTGCTAGCAACAAGCCTAGTACATAGTAGGTGCTCCAGTTTGTTGAATGAGTGAAGAATGAAGAATGGAGGTTAATCCAACATTCTACAGAGTTGCTAGTGGAATATTCTAACCTGAACCCGTGTTAGAATGGAAAGCTAGACAGAGTTTTCTGCTCCTATCGTGGCCCAGAGAGCTATGGGAAGCATTTACATTTGAGCAAAGGAGACAGAAGCAGGATAAAACTAGAAAACAAATAATGGTCTTTACCATCACGGCAGACCACATGATGTATGCTATATGTTCAATAAAGCAGAAATAGAAAAATTGCTGGTTTGTATCCAGAATTTCTGTCTTTAGTTGTGTCTAATCACCAACACTTCTACTAAGTGTCTAATCCTGGTTTATCGATTTCATGTTTTCCTCAAAGCATGGGTAGGTATGAAGGCTGTATAAATGGAAATTTTACTGTATTCCTGTACACAGACTTCCGTTGTGACTTTTATGGGCCCAAGGCACTTTTGACTTCATGAGTCCCTTCCTTAAAGACATATTAAAAATTATATTTACACTCCATTGGTATAAAGACATATAACAATTTTTTTCAACCTTAAACTTGTTTTTTTTTTCTAATTTTAATAAAAAAAAAATAAGTGGTATATAAAAGTGTTGTGGTTCCCAGGCACTGTGCCTACTGTGCCTAATGGACAAGTCAGTCCTGCCTGTACCTGCCAAGAAGAGAATTCAAATAGAGACAAAAGGTAATTTTGGATATTTAATCGCTATGATACCCACTCGAGACATCAGTCTCCTCATGGGTGGATTGTAATAAGTTATTTAAGATCTCCCTTTCATGTTTAACTTTCATGAGTTCTATGATAGTTTAGCACATGACAGACAAGTTCCTGATTTATTTTCTAATACATAGCAATAACCTTCTGTTTTCTCTAATAGTGAATCAATATAGCAGGGTGGTGAAGAGCCGGCACTTTGGAACTAAATGAGACCTGGATTATCGATTAGCTGAGTTGTTTTTGTTTTTGTTGTTGTTGTTTTGACACAGGGTCTCACCCTGTCACCCAGGTTGGAGTACAGTGGTACACACATAGCTCACTGCAGCCTCTAACTTCTGGGCTCAAGCAATCCTCCTGCCTCAGCCTTCCAAATTGCTAGAATTACATGTGTAAGCCACCATGCCTGGCCATGTGTGAATGATACTTCAAGTCTCTGAGTCATCTGGAGTCTCAATTGTTAAGAAGATCAGATATATTTTCAAGATGAAAAGGCAGGTTTCAGTCTAATAGATTTTTTGCATATGACTCAATGTAGCTTTCTAAGCAGTTCAGAGAATTGAATGAGGAAAGGAACTAGAAAGATTAGCTACAATAACACGTCAGTATAATGAGGGTAATCACAGTTCTACTTCCTGTCTAAAAACCTGCTTATCCCACATTCTTGTTTGGAGAAGGAAGATGCACAGCTGGGTACAATTTGGTGCACAGAGTAATTATCACGATGTTATTCCTAATAATTGTTGTTTTATTTCAGCTGTGAAAGTTTTATGACTCGACCAAATTACAGGAGAAGAGAAGATAACAGTATATTACACTTAGTTTATAAGATGAAAATTTCCATCTCTCTGCCTCCAGAGAGACCAAAGCTGTTCAGTGCTCATTAACAGGGAAGTACTGTATGCTGCAAAGGTCTACTCTCTAGCTGAGAATTGTGTAAATGACCAGTTACTTCTAAACTTGCTTTCATTTACTTTTATTTTGTTCCTGAAAAGGCCTTCTTTGCTGATTGAGAAAACAGATTACTTCTTTACCCAAACTCAAGCTTTTGAGTTACTGTCATTACAATGGAGGATGTTTATCTCTGTCTCTAAAACCAGAGAAGTCAGTCTGTCTGTCTGGGATGGGTGTTAGAACATTGGAGATGGAGGCTGGAGTCCTGAAACACAGACTTCGATCTGACACTTTACTAGTCAGTTGGTCTTCAGAAATATTCTTCCTCACTTTCTTATTTTCCAGTTTTTCCTCTCTTCCCTCTTCTTCTTTCCCTTACAACCGTGCTTTCCCCTCCAAGAATGCTGTCCCCTTATAGGTGCTGCTAAGATTAGAATTTGTCAGAAGTGTGGTCCATGGTCCTCTTGAATTGGAAGCACCTACAGGGACTGCTAAGCATGCAGCATGATTCTTAGGCTCCAGCTCAGACTTCCTGAAGCAGATGTGTGGGAATGTGAGCCAGATATTGGCATTTTGAATAAAGACCTCAAAGAATTCTTTACACACTAATGTATGAGACACACTACCCTGTAATATAGGCAAAGCAAGTTTTATTATCTTTATTTTACGGATCAAAGAATATAGTTGCACAAATATTAAATAATTTACAAAGCTCAAAAACCAGAACCAAGAAGAGGAAACTGACATTTATTGAGTGCCAACAGTGTATCAGGCACTACCTTTGTTTCTGCATATTTGTTTACTTGTTAATTCTCACAACACTTTTGGGATATAGCTTCTGTTCCTTCCATATGACATGGATCAAGGAGGTTAAACAACTTACCCAAGGTCCCATGGCTAATGAACTGTGGAGCCAGGTCACAAATCAGATAAGTGTCTGACTCTGGGGCCCATTCTCTTGCTATTCAGTGATGCTATTTTTCTGAATCTTCATCTTTCAATTAAGCTAAATAGTCTAGCATACAAAATAAAATACAATTCTTCTCCACCTCAGTTCCTCAGTGTTCCTGCTTACAGTCAGGTTTATAGCAGGGCTGGAGCTCCAAAAAAAAGTGTGCTTTTTCATGTGAAGTCCATAACAAAATCCTGATGCGTTTTTCCTCCTTCTCACCAGGCTCTACAGCCAGGTCAAATCATTTCAGGTTATTAGAGCCTTCTTTGCTTGAATCCAAGTCTTTACAACTTCCTCAGCAGCATTTTGGACTGTCGAGGGATATGTATCATGATCTTCTAACCAGCACCTTCCAACTCCAGCCAGAGCCTTCCAAGTCTCTTTCATCATCTCTTCTCATCATCCCCCATTTCTTCATTCCAATCAAGCAAATCTATCTGGTCCTCCTATATGTGTTATTCTCTGACATCTGCCTCTGTCTTGTTCCAGACATTGTCCTATAGCCTCCCGTCTCGCAACCCTTCGCTGGCAGCAAATAGGCTTCATCTTGGGAGCCAGTTTTAGGAAACAGGGTCTGGCACTCTATCTTGAGAAAAACTCTTAGGCCAGTTGTGAGATAAATGAGGGATTATTGACCTCTCTTACCATAGGCTTAGCAAAAAGGAACAACACCACACATAGTACAAATTTGCCATCTCTGCATGGTTATAACAAGAGCTTTAGAATCAGAATTGGGTTTGAATCCCAGCTCTGCAATTAACTGCCCGTGTGATCTTGAGCACAATTTCTTATCTATAAAATGAGACTAATAATGCCAACCTTATAGGGTTGTAAGTAGGTAATCTGCTTACTACATACCTGTCAATCAGCAGATGGTAATTAACTTATTTTTTCCTTCATTCAGGATTCTCCTTAAATTAAACTGCCAGGAAGTGACTTTTATCAACAAGATGGATTGGTTGAAGAGTCTCACCCATCTCAATTCGTGTATATTTAAGGCTCTATCAACCTAAGGGAAACATAAGCTCCAAGGGAAGCCTAAATAGAGAGCTGCACTAGCCATTAAAGTCAACAAACATATAACTATATGCTATTTATTGGTCTACTGCCAATGTGATATTATTAATATATATATAAATAGGGATGAGGAGAGGAGAGGCAAGGAGTAAGGGAGAAAGAAACGGAGGATTGAAGGTGAGGGAGAGAAGGGGAAAGGGAAAAAGAAAGAGGTCAATATTTCATTTCTTCTATGTAGCACCCAGTCTAGCTCAACATATTATTAACCATGAAAAAGTAAGTGGCTTTGGACCAAATGAAAGATGCCCCAAAATATTGTTTATCTAGAGTTCAGCCTGGTTTACTATAACTCAGGATGAATTATTTTCTCACAAACTTTCACTAGGCTTTTGTGTAGAATGGCTGTCACATCTTATTTGTGTTAGTTAACATAATCAAAGATTCTCTTTGTGGACAGGAAAGATCAGGCTGCTACGCTCTTATTAAAGTATGTACTCAGTTAGATATCCAGTTCCTGGTGAAGGATTTATCCCCTTTCCTGGGAGCAAACTTCAGAAATCAGATTTTAGGGTTGCAATCTGTGATCCAGAAGTAGAAATCAAACCCCAAAGACCATGAGTAAAGATGGGCCTTATTATAATAGAGAGCTGTGATATGCCCTGGGAGAGAAGGCTCAACAATATTTCAGATACGTCATATGTGCAGGTGGATAACAAAGGAAAGAAATTCTCCCAGATTTGGAGTCCCCTGTGTGGGGGAAAGGAACTCTCACAATGAAAGGGGACATTTTGTTCTTTTCTATAGTAGCAGAATGGCCCTAATGGAAAGACCCCCAAATATCGAAATGTCTGCCTGGCACTGGCCAATTTCATTAGATACAGGCACTGTCCTCTTCCCTCTCTTACGCTTCTTTGTGTGACTGGAGATCAGCATGAGGGCAAAGGCAGCTTGTCCTCTGAGATCATAGTCCAGATCTCTGTCACCATAATTCAGCTATGGGAACATCCAACCCTGGAAAACCAAGATCTTCCACTCTTGTCAGTATTCACAGCCTGAGTCATCATTAACTTGTACCTTCATAGACCTAAATCTAGGGATTAGAAATGAAGTGAATGGTAGAAAGTCCTTAGATAATACCAGACCCTAAACAGAATTTCACTCTCCCAGTGGACTTTCACTCCTGACAGCACTATTCCGTGTGCATGTTATTCCACCTCTAATATTACTGTTGCTGAGCATTTTGCAGCTGTGTTGAAGTTGTTCATTTATGTGGTTTGGGCCAGTTTCCGAGAAACAGGCAGAACTAGAGAGCAGAAGCATCTATCAATGTTAGATTTGAACAAAGAAAATAATGATCTTTTTGGAATTGTCCTCCACAGTGTCAATACAGATATAAAAATGGAGTATAGGAATGGTATAGATTTCTGCATATAAGATATAGAAAGCCTAATGTTCAGGGAAGGTTCATGGGGGCAGGGAGTATACCCCAAACTCATTGACTGTAATATCTGTTCTTTGGAATTGTATCTAATTATTTTTCTTTATGTGTTATTTCTGTGGTTGGTTTTTCTTTTCTAGTTTTTTAAAAATATAAATATTATTCGAAGACGTCTGAAAACAGAATAGTTGTCCTATTTTAGATGAGGTCTTTCTAAAAAGATAAGGATGTGTTTGGTCATCTTGCTAGGATTTGGAAATGCATATTTTGTTTGACATTATTTGCAAATTTGATTTTTTTCCTCCTCAAACTAAGTGTAGAAATGCTTCCATATGGTTGAAGTTGATCTCATCGTTTTGCTAAGAAGGAAAAGGAAAAAATGTAGCTTACAGCAATTTTTACATGAACACATACTTAATAATGGTATTTCCTCAAAGTTAGCTAAAACAACTTTTCTACTGCTTCAATATGCCACTAAGGTTAAAAAGATAATATAATTTGTCTACAAATATTAAATTGTGATTGAATTTTTGTTTTGTTTTGTTTTTTGGTTTTTTTGAGACAGAGTCTCACTCTGTCGCCCAGGCTGGAGTGCAGTGGTGCGATCTTGGCTCTCTGCAAGCTCCACCTCCCGAGTTCACGCCATTCTCCTGCCTCAGCCTCCCCAGTAGCTGGGATTACAGGTGCCCACCACCACACCCAGCTAATTTTTTGTATTTTTAGTAGAGACAGGGTTTTACCATGTTGGTCAGGATGGTCTCGATCTCCTGACCTTGTAATCCACCTGCCTCGGCCTCCCAATGTGCTGGGATTACAAGCATGAACCACCACGCCCACCCTGAAATTTTTTAAATATAATGAAACTAAACTACATTTTAATATTTTGATTTCTTATACAGAATATTAGGTGAGGATCTGACTTTTTTTCCCAAATAGACAACAAGTCACATAGCACATTTCAGAATGCTTCAATTTTTCAGACACTGAATTCCTTTTTATGTAATAACTTCTTATATAGTATTTTAAATTTTATTCCATAGATCTCCTTACTAAATCTTGAATGTTTTAATCATTACAAATTTCATGATAATATATGGTAGATCCAATAAATACCCCTTCATTATTCCAAGTTTTCAAAATTTTCTTGGCTTCTTCCAAATGAATGTTAGAATGGTTTTGTAAAGCTTCAAAAATATCTGCTGGGATTTTTTATTCGAATTCCATTAAGCCTATAAATTGGTTTAAGAAGAATAATTGATTTTCCTCTGTAGGATCATGGTAGCTCTTTTTCTAGATCCGATTTAAAAATATTTTTCTGTAAACTCTATACTCTTCTACTTATGGGCTCAGGATATTTCCTATTTAATTATAGATTTTTTGGATTTTCTTTGAGATGTAGGGTGCAGATGTGGAGAAAATACAATAACGGTACTTTGAATGTCACTAACAATAGTTTTCTCATTCTTTTTATTATGTTCCTTTAGATAATAGAACATTATTTAAGGACTTAATTCTCACATATAACAGAGCAAACTATTTAATGCATATGAGGATCTCCTGATTATGGTGTCATGAAGGACCAGTTTCCAATTTTCAACATACCAAATTAGAAATGTTCTGAATTGCCTGTCCAGAGACTTTTAGCCAAGTAGGGCATTAATGATTTATTTGGTCTTAATTTTCTTATGAATACAGGGCTGTTAATATCAATGACGAGTACTTCAAGTTATTTGAGATATATTCAGGAGGATTGGAATATATTTACCACCAGCAGCATTGAAAGTCCTCTCCTGGGTTCCTCATCTTGGACAATGGCATTCGTTATTGCAATTAAAATTTTGGCATTCTCCTCTTTCTCTTGAGCACACCAACAGTGTTTCTAAAGTGGGCCTTTTTTTTTTTTTTTTCATTCCTATATTTCAAAGCCTCCCATGTCTCTGTAGTAATCTCTTGCCAGCTTATCTTCACCAATATCTTTCATCTTTTCCATAGCCAGATCCTAAAATGCAAATCTGAGCCTAAGAATCTCTTGTGTGTGTTTAAAGACGGAATAAATTCAACAAACATACGTGGAGAGCGAGCTGGCTATATTTTACAATATTATGCTGGGTGCTAATCATACAAAGATAAATAGGACCTGGACTTGTACCTTGTTGTTAAGGGTAAAGGCCAGACTTGTAAAGGCAACACAGGGCAGCTCCTAGTGATCTGACCAGCCTAACCTCCTGCCATTCCCTTACTTGTTCCCTGACATCCAGCCATATTGGACTTCTGTGAACAGCTCATTTTGAGTCTTCCTTGCTTTGCTCATGCTATTCTTTGCCTGGGCTGCTCCTCCTGGCAAAATCTTACCCTTCTTTCAATCTCATATTCAACATTGTAGACAATATGAAGGTTTTCTTAATCTGTATTCCTTCTTCTAACACCATAAGGCAGACCTAACTGCTCCTCTTACTGAGGTCCTCTTACTGTACTACTGGTACAAACTAACCATCTGTTACAGCACACAGAAACTTTGGTATGTCCTTGTCCACATTTCTGTCTCCTGGGCTTCATTGTGGTTGTCTTGTAGCAGAGGCCCTGAGCCAGTCACCTTTTGATACCTGCATCCAGCACATTGTCTTACAATAAGCACTGAAGGGCTCAAGACTGTGAGAGGAAGCTAACAAGCAAAGAAGGTGCTCCAGCTTTTTCCTTTTTCTAATCAATATGGTAGTGTTTTCTCAAGGCAAAAATTCAGCTGGTTTTTTGTATCTTAGAGTCTACTATACTTCCTAGCCTCAGTGAAAACAGCTTGGAGGCAACATAAGATACTGGAAAGATGGTCGGATTTGGAATCAGAACCTGAGTTTAGCCTACACTAACTACATGAATTTGAGAAAGTCTCATAACCTCATAACCTCCTCCACTGAAATACAGAAATATCTACCTTACTGGATTGTTTTGAGGACTATGGGAAGCTGTACATACAAGAAACTGAAAAGCATTTTATGACAAAGCTCTATTAATGTCAGTATTGTTTTCGTTGTGGTTATTTGTATATGATTATAAAACAGTTTTACATAAAATATTTCTTTTGTTTTTAATTTTACTTTAAGTTCCAGGATACAAGTGCAGGACATGTAGGTTTGTTACATAGGTCTACGTGTGTCATGGTGGCATGCTGCACCTATCAAATCCATCATCTAGGTTTTAAACCCAGCATGCATTAGCTATTTATGCTAATGCTCTCCCTCCCCTCACTCCCCCACCCCTCCGACTGGCCCCGGTGTGTGTTGCTCCCCTTCCTGTGTCCATGTGTTCTCATTGTTCAACTACCACTTATGAGTGAGAACATGCGGTGTTTTGTTTTTTGTTCCTGGGTTAGTTTGCTGAGGATAATGGCTTCCACCTTCACCCATGTCACTGCAAAGGACGTGATTTCATTCCTTTTAAGGCTTCATGTTATTCCATAGTGTGTCTGTACCATATTTTCTTTATTTAGTCTATCATTAATGGCCATTTGGGTTGGTTCCATGTCTTTGCTATTGTAAATAGTGCTGCAATAAACATACATGTGCTTATGTCTTTATAGTAGAATTATTTATATTCCTTTGGGTGTATACCCAGTAATGGGATGGCTAGGTCAAATGGTATTTCTGGTTCTAGATCCTTGAGGAATTGCCACGCCATCTTCCACAATGGTTGAACTAACTTACATTCCCACCAATAGTGTAAAAATATTCCTATTTCTCCACAGCCTCACCAGCATCTATTGTTTCTGGACTTTTTTAATAATCGCCATTCTGACTGACGTGAGATGGTATCTCATTGTGGTTTTGATTTGCATTTCTCTAATGATCAATGATGTTGAGCTTTTTTTCATATATTTGTTCGCCACATGAATGTCTTCTTTTGAGAAGCGTCTGTTCATATCCTTTGCCCAGTTTTTATGGGGTTGTTTTTTTCTTGTAAATTTGTTTAAGTTCCTTGTAGGTTCTGGATATTAGACCTTTGTTAGATGGGTAGATTGCAAAACTTTTCTCCCATTCTGTAGGTTGCCTGTTTGCTCTGATTATAGTTTCTCTTACTGGGTAGAAGCTCTTTAGTTTAATTAGATCCCGTTTGTCAATTTTGTCTTTGGTTGCAGTTGCTTTTGGCATTTTCGTCATGAAGTCTTCACCCATGCCTATGTCCTGAATGATATTGCCTAGGTTTTCTTCTAGGGTTCTTATGGTTTGGGGTTTTACACTGAAGTCTTTAATCCATCTTGAGTTAATGTTTGTATAAGGTGTAAGGAAGAGGTCAAGTTTCAGTTTTCTGCATATGGCTAGCCAGTTTTTCCAGCACAATACATTAAATAGGGAATCCTTTCCCCATTGCTTGTTTTGTCCAGTTTATCAAAGATCAGATGGTCGTAGATGTGCGATGTTATATCTGAGGTCTCTGTTCTGTTCCGTTGGTCTTTATGTCTGTTTTGGGACAAGTACCATGCTCTTTTAAATACTGTAGCTTTGTAGTATAGTTTGAAGTCGGGTAGCATAATGCCTCCAGCTTTGTTCTTTTTAGGATTGCCTTGGCTATCTGGGCTCTTTTTCGGTTCCATATGAAATTTAAAGTAGTTTTTTCTAACTCTGTGAAAAATGTCAGTGGTAGTTTGATGGGAATAGCATTGAATCTATAAATTACTTTGGGTAATGTGGCCATTTTCACAGTATTGATTCTTCCTATCCATGAGAATGGAATGTTTTTCCATTTGTTTGTGTCCTCTCTGATTTTCTTGAGCAGTGGTTTATAGTTCTCCTTGAAGAGGTCCTTCACGTCCCTTGTTAGCTGTATCCCTAGGTATTTTATTCTCTTTGTAGCAATTGCAAATAGGAGTTCATTCATGATTTGGCTGTTGTCTGTTGGTGTATAGGAATGCTTGTGATTTTTGCACTTTGATTTTGTCACCTGAGACTTTGCTGAAGTTGTTTATCAGCTTAAGGAGTTTTTGGACTGAGATGATGGGGTTTTCTAAATACAGAATCATGTCATCTGCAAACAGAGACAACTTGACTTCCTCTCTTCCTATTTGAATACTCTTTATTTATTTCTCTTGTCTGATTGCCTGTCCAGAACTTCCAGTACTATGTTAAATAGGAGTGGTGACAGAGGGCATCCTTGTCTTGGCCAGTTTTCAAAGGCAATGCTTCCAGCTTTTGCCCACTCAGTATGATATTGGCTGTAGGTTTGTAATATATAACTCATTATTTTGAGATATGTTCCATCAATACCTATTTTATTGAGAGTTTCTAACATGAAGAGATGTTGATTTTTATCAAAGGGGTTTTCTACATCTATTGAAATTATCATGTGATTTTTGTCAGTGGTTCTGTTTATGTGATGGATTATGTTTATTGAGTTGCATATGTTGAACCAGCCCTGCATCCCGGGGATGAAGCTGACTTGATCGTGGTGGATAAGTTTCTTGATGTGCTGCTGGATTTAGTTTGCCAGCATTTTATTGAGGATATTTGCATCGATCTTGGCCTGAAGTTTTCTTTTTTTGTTGTGTCTCTGTCAGGTTCTGGTATCAGGATGATGCTGGCCTCATAAAATGAGCTAGAGAGAAATCCCTCCTTTTCAGCTATTTGGAATAGTTTCAGAAGGACTGTTACCAGCTCTTCTTTGTACCTCTGGTAGAATTCAGCTGTGAATCTGTCTGGTCCTAGGCCTTTTTTGGTTGGTAGGCTATTAATTACTGCCTAAATTTCAGTACTTGCTATTGGTCTATTCAGGGATTCAGCTTCTTCCTGGTTTAGTCTTGGGAGGGTATATGTGTCCAGGAATTTATCTTCTCCTAGATTTTCATGTTTGTTTGTGTAGAGGTGGTTATAGCATTTTGTGTTGGTGGTTTGTGTTTCTGTGGGGTCAGTGGTGATCTCCCCTTTATCATTTTTTATTGTGTCTATTTGATTCTTCTCTCTTTTCTTCTTTATTAGTCTAAGTAGTCTATCTATTTTGTTAATTTTTTCTAAAAACCAGCTCCTGGGTTCATTGATTTTTTTTTAAGTGTTTTTCATGTGTCTATCTCCTTCAGTTCTGCTCTGATCTTAGTTATTTCTTGTCTTCTGCTAGCTTTTGGATTTGTTTGCTCTTGCTTCTCTAGCTCTTTTGACTGTGACATTAGGGTGTTGATCTGACATCTTTCCAGCTTTCTGATGTTGGCATTTAGTGCTATAAATGTCCCTCTGCTTTAGCTGTGTCCCAGAGATTGTGGTACATTGTCTCGTCTCTTTGTTCTCACTGGTTTCAAAGAACTTCTTTATTTCTTCCTTAATTTCATTATTTACTCAGGAGTCATTCAGGAGCAGGTTGTTCAAATTCCATGTGGTTCTGTGATTTCTGAGTGAGTTTCTTAATCCTGAGTTCTAATTTGATTGCACTGTGGTCTGAGACACTGTTATTATTTCCATTCTTTTGCATTTGCTGAGGAGTGTTTTACTTCCAATTGTGTGGTTGATTTTAGAATAAGTGCCATGTGGTTGACTTGGGGTGGAGAGTTCTGTAGCTGTCTATTAGGTCCACTTGATCAAGAGCTGAGTTTAAGTCCTGAATATCCTTGTTAATTTTCTGTCTCGTTCATCTGTCTAATATTGACAGTGGGGTGTTAAAGTCTCCCACTATTATTGTGTGGGAGTCTAAGTCTCTTTATAGGTCTCTAAGAATTTGTATTATGAATCTGGGTCCTCCTGTGTTGGGTTCATTTATATTTAGGATAGTTAGCTCTTCTTGTTGAATTGATTCCTTTACCATTATGTACTGCCCTTCTGTCTTTTTTTAACTCTGGTGGTTTAAAGTCTGTTTTGTCAGAGACTAGAATTGCAACCCCTGCTTTTTTTTTTGCTTTCCATTTGCTTGGTAAATATTCCTCCATCCCTTTATTTTGAGCCTTTGTGTGTCTTTACACATGAGATGAGTCTCCTGAATACAGCACATTGATGGGTCTTGACTCTTTATCCAGTTTACCAGTCTGTGTCTTTTATCGGGGCATTTAGCCCATTTACATTTAAGGTTAATATTGTTATGTGTAAATTGCATCCTGCCATCATGATGCTATCTGGTTATTTTGCACACTTGTTGATGCAGTTTCTTCATAGTGTCATTGGTCTTTATATTTTGGTATGTTTTTGCAGTGACTGGTACTGGTTTTTTCCTTTACATATTTAGTGCTTCATTTAGGAGCTCTTGGAAGGCAGGCTGGTGATGACAAAATCTCTCAGCATTTGCTTGTCTGGAAATGATTTTATTTCTCCTTCATTTATGAATTTTAGTTTGACTGGATTTAAAATTCTGGGTTTAAAACTATTTTCTTTAAGAATGTTGAATATTGACCCCTACTCTCTTCTGGCTTGTAGAGTTTTTGCTGAGAGCTCCACTGTTAGTCTGATTGTAGTCCCTTTGTAGGTGACCTGGCCTTTCTCTCTGGCTGCCCTTAACATTTTTTCCTTCATTTTGACCTTGGGGAATCTGATGATTATGTGTCTTGGGGTTGATCTTCTCATAGATTATCTTAGTGGGGTTCTCGGTATTTCCTGAATTTGAATGTTGGCCTCTCTTGCTAGGTTGGGGAAGTTTTCCTGGATGATATCCTGAAGTGTGTTTTCCAACTTGGTTTCATTTTCCCCATCTCTTTCAGGTACTCCAATCAGTTATACGTTCGGTCTTTTTACATAGTCCCATATTTTCCAGAGGTTTTGTTCATTTCTTTTCATTCTTTTTTCTCTAATCTTATCTGCATGCCTTTTTTCAGCAAGATGGTCTTCAAATTCTGATATCCTTTCTTCCACTTGGTTGATGTGGCTATTGATGCTTGTATATGCTTCACAACATTCTCATGCTGTGTTTTTCAGCTCCTTCAAGTTATTTATGTTCCTCTCTAAACTGCTTATTGTAGTTAGCAGCTCCTGTACCCTTTAATTAAGATTCTTGGCTTCTTTGCACTGGATTAGAACATGCTCCTTGAGCTCAGCAGAGTTTGTTATTATCCACCTTCTGAAGCCTACTTCTGTCAATTCATTCATCTCATCCTCTGTCCAGTTCTGTGCCCATTTAGAGAAGAGGCACTCTGGCCTTTTAGGTTTTCAGTGTTTTTTTTTTCGCTGATTCTTTCTCATCTTTATGAGTTTGTCTACTATTGATCTTTGATGGGGTTTTTGTGGGGACATTTTTTTTTTTGTTGATGCTATTGTTTTTGGTTTCTGTTTGTTTTTCTTGCAATGGTCAGGTCCCTCTTCTGTAGGGCCACTGTGGTTCACTGGGGGTTCAGTTCAGGCCCTATTCATCTGATTCACTCCCATGCCTGGAGATGTCACTTGAGGAAGCTGGAGAACAGCAAAGATGGGTGCCTGCTTCTTCCTCTGGGATCTCTGACCTCAAGGGGCACTGACCTGATGCCAATAGAAACACTTCTCTATAGGGTGTCTGACAACCCCTGTTGGAGGGTCTCACCCCAGTGTGTGGCAGAGAGAGCACAACCTGTTTAATGAAGCACTTTGACTGAGGGGGTGTGCTTCACTGGGGGAAACCCACTTGTCTGGGCTGCCTGGATTCCTCAGAACTAGCAGGAGGAAAGACTAAGTCTACTGGTCCGTGGAGACTGTGGCCACCTCTCCTGCTAGGGACTCAGGCCCAGGGAGGTCAGAGTTCTGTCCTTGACTCCCTGGCTAAGGTTGTTGGAGTTCCTGCAGAGAGGCCCCACACAGTGAGGAGGGATGAGTCAAGGTCAGGCCTGAAGAGGCACTCCGTCAGCAGTCTGCCACAGCCCATGTTGGGCTGTGGTGGATACCTCTTGAGACTAAGCCATCCATCATCCCTGGCTCCAGCAGGGAAAAAACACAGCCTGGAGCTATAGAGATGGCTGCTGCCCTTCCCCAACCCTGGGAGCTTAGTGTGTTAGGCAGCTATGGGTCCCAGAATTGGCTGTCACCCCTCCCCTAAGGAGCTCAAACGGCTTAGACAGCAGGGAGCCACAGCTGTGGTGCTCGTCACCCCTCCTTCTGGGAGCTCAGCAGGCTTAAGCAGATTCTAGCTTAGTGGCTGTTGAGAACCTACGCAGCTCCATGGTTGGGACCCTCACCCCAGTAGTGTGGACTCATAAGTGGGATCTTCCAATCCATGGGTTACACAGTTCCATGGAAAAAGCACATTTTCCCAGGCTGGATAGCGCACTCACTGACTGCCTTTCCTGGCTGAGGATGGGGGCTCCCCTGCCCTGTGTGGTTCTCAAGTGGGCTACAGCACCACACTGATCTTCCTTCCTCTCTGTGGGTCACGCCAACTGCCTAGTCAGTTCTGATGACAGAACCTGAATACCTTGGTTGCTGGTGCAGGACTGGCTCGCTGTTTTTTTGTTTTTGTTTTTTTTTAATGGGAGCCTCCGATCGCCTCTGCTTTTAGTTGGCTATCTTGGCCCCATCTCTACATAAAATATTTGTATTTCAGAGATTTTAGAAATTATTTTGGAGGAGTAAATTCCATGTAAACATTTGTTTTTACATTTCTTTCTTTGAAATGACACTTGTGTCTAAGATTGTCTAGATTTTTTAATTTTTTGAATATCTGAGAAGGAGGTACAAAATTTCATCTCTTCCTCTTCATTCTTGGGCCATCCTACTTCTAAGATTATTATCAGATCTTACCTGCTTAGAGTAGCATAGATGGCAGGGATAATATTTTGTTTTCTTTTTTTTTTTTTTTTTTTTTTATTTTTTTTATTATACTTTAAGTTCTAGGGTACATGTGCATAACGTGCAGGTTTGTTACATATGTATACTTATGCCATGTTGGTGTGCTGCACCCATCAACTCGTCAGCACCCATCAATTCATCATTTATATCATGTATAACTCCCCAATGCAATCCCTCCCTCCTCCCCCCTCCCCCCTCCCCATGATAGGCCCCAGTGTGTGATGTTCCCCTTCCCGAGTCCAAGTGATCTCATTGTTCAGTTCCCACCTATGAGTGAGAACATGCGGTGTTTGGTTTTCTGTTCTTGTGATAGTTTGCTAAGAATGATGGTTTCCAGCTGCATCCATGTCCCTACAAAGGATGCAAACTCATCCTTTTTTATGGCTGCATAGTATTCCATGGTGTATATGTGCCACATTTTCTTAATCCAGTCTGTCACAGATGGACATTTGGGTTGATTCCAAGTCTTTGCTATTGTGAATAGTGCCGCAATAAACATACGTGTGCATGTGTCTTTGTAGTAGAATAATTTATAATCCTTTGGGTATATACCCAGTAGTGGGATGGCTGGGTCATATGGTACATCTAGTTCTAGATCCTTGAGGAATTGCCATACTGTTTTCCATAATGGTTGAACTAGTTTACAATCCCACCAACAGTGTAAAAGTGTTCCTATTTCTCCACATCCTCTCCAACACCTGTTGTTTCCTGACTTCTTAATGATTGCCATTCTAACTGGTGTGAGATGGTATCTCATTGTGGTTTTGATTTGCATTTCTCTGATGGCGAGTGATGATGAGCATTTTTTCATGTGTCTGTTGGCTGTATGAATATCTTCTTTTGAGAAATGTCTGTTCATATCCTTTCCCCACTTTTTGATGGGGTTGTTTGTTTTTTTCTCGTATATTTGTTTGAGTTCTTTGTAGATTCTGGATATTAGCCCTTTGTCAGATGAGTAGGTTGCAAAAATTTTCTCCCATTCTGTAGGTTGCCTGTTCACTCTGATGGTAGTTTCTTTTGCTGTGCAAAAGCTCTTTAGTTTAATTAGATCCCATTTGTCAATTTTGGCTTTTGCTGCCGTTGCTTTTGGTGTTTTAGACATGAAGTCCTTGCCCATGCCTATGTCCTGAATGGTACTACCTAGATTTTCTTCTAGGGTTTTTATGGTATTAGGTCTAACATTTAAGTCTCTAATCCATCTTGAATTAATCTTCGTATAAGGGGTAAGGAAAGGATCCAGTTTCAGCTTTCTACTTATGGCTAGCCAATTTTCCCAGCACCATTTATTAAATAGGGAATCCTTTCCCCATTTCTTGTTTCTCTCAGGTTTGTCAAAGATCAGATGGCTGTAGATGTGCGGTATTATTTCTGAGGACTCTGTTCTGTTCCATTGGTCTATAGCTCTGTTTTGGTACCAGTACCATGCTGTTTTGGTTACTGTAGCCTTGTAGTATAGTTTGAAGTCAGGTAGCGTGACGCCTCCAGCTTTGTCCTTTTGACTTAGGATTGTCTTGGCAATGCGGGCTCTTTTTTGGTTCCATATGAACTTTAAAGCAGTTTTTTCCAATTCTGTGAAGAAACTCATTGGTAGCTTGATGGGGATGGCATTGAATCTATAAATAACCTTGGGCAGTATGGCCATTTTCACGATATTGATTCTTCCTATCCATGAGCATGGTATGTTCTTCCATTTGTTTGTGTCCTCTTTGATTTCACTGAGCAGTGGTTTGTAGTTCTCCTTGAAGAGGTCCTTTACATCCCTTGTAAGCTGGATTCCTAGGTATTTTATTCTCTTTGAAGCAATTGTGAATGGAAGTTCATTCCTGATTTGGCTCTCTGCTTGTCTGTTACTGGTGTATAAGAATGCTTGTGATTTTTGCACATTAATTTTGTATCCTGAGACTTTGCTGAAGTTGCTTATCAGCTTAAGGAGATTTTGGGCTGAGACGATGGGGTTTTCTAAATATACAATCATGTCATCTGCAAACAGGAACAATTTGACTTCTTCTTTTCCTAACTGGATACCCTTGATTTCTTTCTCTTGCCTGATTGCCCTAGCCAGAACTTCCAACACTATGTTGAATAGGAGTGGTGAGAGAGGGCATCCCTGTCTTGTGCCAGTTTTCAAAGGGAATTTTTCCAGTTTTTGCCCATTCAGTATGATATTAGCTGTGGGTTTGTCATAAATGGCTCTTATTATTTTGAGATACGTTCCATCAATACCGAATTTATTGAGCGTTTTTAGCATGAAGGGCTGTTGAATTTTGTCAAAAGCCTTTTCTGCATCTATTGAGACAATCATGTGGTTCTTGTCTTTGGTTCTGTTTATATGCTGGATTACGTTTATTGATTTGCGAATGTTGAACCAGCCTTGCATCCCAGGGATGAAGCCCACTTGATCATGGTGGATAAGCTTTTTGATGTGCTGCTGAATCCGGTTTGCCAGTATTTTATTGAGAATTTTTGCATCAATGTTCATCAGGGATATTGGTCTAAAATTCTCTTTTTTTGTTGTGTCTCTGCCAGGCTTTGGTATCAGGATGATGTTGGCCTCATAAAATGAGTTCGGGAGGATTCCCTCTTTTTCTATTGATTGGAATAGTTTCAGAAGGAATGGTACCAGCTCCTCCTTGTACCTCTGGTAGAATTCAGCTGTGAATCCATCTGGTCCTGGACTTTTTTTGGTGGGTAGGCTATTAATTGTTGCCTCAATTTCAGAGCCTGCTATTGGTCTATTCAGGGATTCAACTTCTTCCTGGTTTAGCCTTGGGAGAGTGTAAGTGTCCAGGAAATTATCCATTTCTTCTAGATTTTCTAGTTGATTTGCGTAGAGGCTTTTATAGTATTCTCTGATGGTAGTTTGTATTTCTGTGGGGTCAGTGGTGATATCCCCTTTATCATTTTTTATTGCATCTATTTGATTCCTCTCTCTTTTCTTCTTTATTAGCCTTGCTAGCGGTCTGTCAATTTTGTTGATCTTTTCAAAAAACCAACTCCTGGATTCATTTATTTTTTGGAGGGTTTTTTGTGTCTCTATCTCCTTCAGTTCGGCTCTGATCTTAGTTATTTCTTGCCTTCTGCTAGCTTTTGAATGTGTTTGCTCTTGCCTCTCTAGTTCTTTTAATTATGATGTTAGAGTGTCAATTTTAGATCTTTCCTGCTTTCTCTTGTGGGCATTTAGTGCTATAAATTTCCCTCTACACACTGCTTTAAATGTGTCCCAGAGATTCTGGTATGTTGTATCTTTGTTCTCATTGGTTTCAAAGAACATCTTTATTTCCGCTTTCATTTCGTTATGTACCCAGTAGTCATTCAGGAGCAGGTTGTTCAGTTTGCATGTAGTTGAGCGGTTTTGATTGAGTTTCTTAGTCCTGAGTTCTAGTTTGATTGCACTGTGGTCTGAGAGACAGTTTGTTATAATTTCTGTTCTTTTACATTTGCTGAGGAGTGCTTTACTTCCAATTATGTGGTCAATTTTGGAATAAGTGCGATGTGGTGCTGAGAAGAATGTATATTCTGTTGATTTGGGGTGGAGAGTTCTATAGATGTCTATTAGGTCCGCTTGGTGCAGAGATGAGTTCAATTCCTGGATATCCTTGTTAACTTTCTGTCTCGTTGATCTGTCTAATGTTGACAGCGGAGTGTTGAAGTCTCCCATTATTATTGTATGGGAGTCTAAGTCTCTTTGTAAGTCCCTAAGGACTTGCTTTATGAATCTGGGTGCTCCTGTATTGGGTGCATATATATGTAGGAGAGTTAGCTCTTCCTGTTGAATTGATCCCTTTACCATTATGTAATGGCCTTCTTTGTCTCTTTTGATCTTTGATGGTTTAAAGTCTGTTTTATCAGAGACAAGGATTGCAACCCCTGCTTTTTTGTGTTCTCCATTTGCTTGGTAGATCTTCCTCCATCCCTTTATTTTGAACCTATGTATGTCTCTGCATGTGAGATGGGTCTCCTGAATACAGCAGACTGATGGGTCTTGACTCTTTATCCAGTTTGCCAGTCTGTGTCTTTTAATTGGAGCATTTAGTCCATTAACATTTAAGGTTAATATTGTTATGTGTGAACTTGATCCTGCCATTAGATATTAACTGGTTATTTTGCTCGTTAGTTGATGCAGTTTCTTCCTAGCCTCGATGGTCTTTACATTTTGGCATGTTTTTGCGATGGCTGGTACCGGTTGTTCCTTTCCATGTTTAGGGCTTCCTTCAGGGTCTCTTGTAAGGCAGGCCTGGTGGTGACAAAATCTCTAAGCATTTGCTTATCTGTAAAGGATTTTATTTCTCCTTCACTTATGAAACTTAGTTTGGCTGGATATGAAATTCTGGGTTGAAAATTCTTTTCTTTAAGAATGTTGAATATTGGCCCCCACTCTCTTCTGGCTTGTAGAGTTTCTGCCGAGAGATCTGCTGTTAGTCTGATGGGCTTCCCTTTGTGGGTAACCCGACCTTTCTCTCTGGCTGCCCTTAAGATTTTTTCCTTCATTTCAACTTTGGTGAATCTGGCAATTATGTGTCTTGGAGTTGCTCTTCTGGAGGAGTATCTTTGTGGCGTTCTCTGTATTTCCTGAATTTGAATGTTGGCCTGCCCTACTAGGTTGGGGAAGTTCTCCTGGATGATTTCCTGAAGAGTGTTTTCCAACTTGGTTCCATTTTCCCCCTCACTTTCAGGCACCCCAATCAGGCGTAGATTTGGTCTTTTTACGTAATCCCATACTTCTTGCAGGCTTTGCTCATTTCTTTTTCTTCTTTTTTCTTTTGGTTTCTCTTCTCGCTTCATTTCATTCATTTGATCTTCAATCGCTGATACTCTTTCTTCCAGTTGATCGAGTCGGTTACTGAAGCTTGTGCATTTGTCACGTATTTCTCGTGTCATGGTTTTCATCTCTGTCATTTCGTTTATGATCTTCTCTGCATTAAGTAGTCTAGCTGTCAATTCTTCCACTCTTTTTTCAAGATTTTTAGTTTCTTTGCGCTGGGTACGTAATTCCTCCTTTAGCTCTGATAAGTTTGATGGACTGAAGCCTTCTTCTCTCCTCTCGTCCAAGTCATTCTCTGACCAGCTTTGATCCGTTGCTGGCGATGGGCTGCGCTCCTTTGCAGGGGGAGATGCGCTCTTATTTTTTGAATTTCCAGCTTTTCTGCCCTGCTTCTTCCCCATCTTTGTGGTTTTATCTGTCTCTGGTCTTTGATGGTGGTGACGTACTGATGCGGTTTTGGTATAGGTGTCCTTCCTGTTTGATAGTTTTCCTTCTGACAGTCAGAAGGACTGTCTGTTGGTCTGTTGGAGATTGCTTGAGGTCCACTCCAGACCCTGTTTGCCTGGGTATCAGCAGCAGAGGTTGCCGAAGATAGAATATTGCTGAACAGCGAGTGTACCTGTCTGATTCTTCCTTTGGAAGTTTCCTCTCAGGGGTGTACTCCACCCTGTGAGGTGTGGGGTGTCAGACTGCCCCTAGTGGGGGATTTCTCCCAGCTAGGCTACTCAGGGGTCAGGGACACACCTGAGCAGGCAGTCTGTCCGTTCTCAGATCTCAACCTCCGCGTTGGGAGATCCACGGCTCTCCCCAAAGCTGTCAGACAGAGTCGTTCGCGTCTGCACCGGCTCCTGCTACTTCCCCTGTTGGTCTTCAGCTGTGCGCTGTCCCCAGAGGTGGAGACTACAGAGACAGGCAGGCTTTCTTGAGCTGCTGTGAGCTCCACCCAGTTCGAGCTTCCCAGCGGCTTTGTTTACCTACTTAAGCCTCAGCAATGGCGGGCGCCCCTCCCCCAGCCTCGCTGCTGCCTTGCGGATAGATCGCGGCAGACTGCTGTGTTAGCAGTGAGGGAGGCTTCGTGGGCGTGGGACCCTCCCGGCCAGGTGTGGGATATATTCTGGTGTGCCTGTATGCTTACAGCGCAGTATTGGGGTGGGAGTTACCCGATTTTCCAGGTGTTGTGTGTCTCAGTTCCCCTGGCTAGGAAAACGGATCCCCTTCCCCCTTGCGCTTCCAGGTGAGGCGATGCCTCGCCCTGCTTCAGCTCTCGCTGGTCAGGCTGCAGCAGCTGACCAGCACCGATTGTCCGGCACTCCCTAATGAGATGACCCCAGTACCTCAGTTGAAAATGCAGAAATCACCGGTCTTCTGTGTCGCTCGCGCTGGGAGTTGGAGACTGGAGCTGTTCCTATTCGGCCATCTTGCTCCCAATATTTTGAATATTAATCTGTTTTCTTTCTCCTTGTATTTTTCCATTTTCCTTCTATCCATTCAAGAGCTGGTTGTGTGCCTATTGACAGGGTAGCACATGACAGGAGGAAAGGCAAATACTGCACAAGTCTTTCTGGCTTTTGAATTCCAGAAGAGGAATTTTAGAGGCATAGGTCCAGAAATAGTGAAGGGAGTGGAGCTATTCTCCCAAACTCAAAAGAGATTGTCCTGGGCTGGGGAAAGGAGATGAGGTAAAGAGAAAGAGAAATCCGTTGGCTTCAAAAGCAGAGGATATCTGTGCCATGCTTCCCAATGATTGCTGCTAGGAGGGTTGGCATGACTCCATCAAAAATTGGCTATTTGGAGTGTTAGGAGATGTACTTCTGTAGCCAGTAGGGAAGCTGGTAATCTATATAATGGAATTGACAATATCCACCTTACCAAGCAGGCATTTTTAAGAATTATAAGAAATAACATGTGAATGGCTGGCATTCAGTAGGTACTCAGTAAATGTTACATTCCCTCCAGCCCTCGTTGACATTTTGGCCCTGCTCATCAAACCAGTTCTATTCCTTGATCATTCCCATATGCCATTTTCTACTTTCTTGCTTGAGGACTGCTGAATGGTACTGGAGAAAGAAAGGCAAAACCATTCAGACAAAGGCTAAACCATGGCTTCTGTGGCCTTCTCCTCATCCTCCATCCTTGTCCTCCTTCTCCTCCTCCTCTTCCGTCTCTCTTTCTTCCCCCCTTTTCAAACCCATCGTGTCCTTCCCCTTCTTCTTTTCCTCTCCTTTTATAAACTTCACTTTAATGCTAACCAACAGTCCTGGCATCCAGCCCTATGTTTCTCTTATGTACTCCTCCAGAGAGACTCAATTCTCTTCTGCTGTCACAGCAAATCTGTGCCTGTGTTTAGGCAACACACAGCAACCCACAGAGCATGAGCAACATGCATCTGCCTTGCAATATTATGCTGGTGTAAAGTAGAGATAGGGCCTTCTAGACAAAACACCATCTTTCTCCCTGGAGGAAGAATTCTTCAGTTAAGAAGTACTATTAAAGATTGCTTCTCCCTCTGAAGAAAAGTTCCCCACCAGGGTCTCAGGAATAAAAGAAATATCTTAAAGAGCTGAGATATTCCTTTTGGTAACTACTAGTTGACTCCCTCAACTCGTAGTTATAACCATGATAGCACATGGCCTGAGAACATATGGACAGGGAGAAGGAAGTAGGTAGATAATTGAGTTATTCACAGACATGCAATTTATGAGAGACCCTGTGTCATCTTTGGGCTCCCAGATGCATCTTCAGGTTCTATTGATTTTCCTGGAACCTCCAGAAACAAAGAAGGTGGGGAACTGCTAGCAAGGCTTTGATGTGTGCTTAACTGCATGGAGCCAAGTCTGGTTTATCTTTCAAGCTGAGCATGATTGTCAGATAACACTCAGTTCACTACTTAGCTGCTCCAAAAGTAGATGATAGATTTCTCTTTGTGGTGCCCAACTTTCTACACTTAGACAGGTGTGGCAGCCCCTCATTGGAGCATATTTGATGGTGCTTTTTACTTGTATAAATAAATTGGGTTTTCTCATGCTCGTTCTAGGAAAGCCTGGAGTTTTTCAAAGGCATCTTTTGTGCTGTCATCCTTGGGAAATATTACTGTTTGTTTCCTATTAGAGATTGGAGTCCTTAGAGAATAGGAAATGGGATAGACAAGTTTTGGTTATGAGGAAATTGATGTGGGAGCCATCAGGCATGGGCTTGGGAAGACAGATGTAGATAGAATGCCTTATTGGGATTTTGATTTCCAGATGGTGAAGGATGTGTGGGGAGCTGGAAGTATGGTTACTTTCACTTTCTGTATAGTTTGACCTCCAATAGCTGTGTCTAGGCCATGATTGTGGCTGTGGAGGATCCTCTCAGAAAGCATACCTTCTTAGGGATTGGTCTAATCTGTCTCAGTTCATTTCCTTTTGATTTGGAGGATGTGGTTTGATCTAAGTTGTAATATCTTTTTTCTTTCT
Source organism: Rhinopithecus roxellana (assembly GCF_007565055.1). Taxonomy (NCBI): domain Eukaryota; kingdom Metazoa; phylum Chordata; class Mammalia; order Primates; family Cercopithecidae; genus Rhinopithecus; species Rhinopithecus roxellana. Next base: position 74,702,095 of record NC_044559.1, read on the forward strand.
ATTCCTTACAGATTCATGAAGGTGGCAGGAAGTACAGTAGATGCAGTTACCTGGCAACAGTAGGTATTCACCATTTTTGCTCTTACTTATTATCAGCTGCTGTGAAATGAAAGATAATTAATTGTCACCAAGTTCATAACTGACATTCGATAAGCTATCCTTCATCCTCCAGGAAAAAATTTAAAAGTAACTCCAAAGTTGTTTTTATGGCACATGTTGTCTCGTAGTACTATAATTTTGTTTGGTTGTTTTCAGAAAAATTTGAGAAAACAACTGACGCATTTTGGAGATTTCAGCTATTATGTACCCTTTTAAAATAATCTGTTATCAGTGAACACGTAATGGGGATCTGGGCATGCCACTGTTTTCCCATAGGCTTTTCCTTTGGGAATAAATTTCCTTGTATAAGACAGGAAATAATTTTAATTGCTCAATATATAATGGGGAAATAGAAACACTTTGTTATTAATGTCAGTGGTCATAATTACTGCCAAGTGAGTCTCTAAAATGAAGCAGCTTTAAAAAAAAAAAAAAAAAAAGAATATCAAGATGAAGCAGCTTCAAGAAAGGGAATGAATTCCAACACTGCAGGAAGAATCTTGCAATGGAAAAGACCTGTTACCGCAGGATAATGAAAAGTATAATTATCTGATAAATAAATTTAAATATTCTATAAGTTCCCTTAGGGCATTTGTACCAGAAGGTCCAGCCCTTAACAGTCAATGTCTCACTAATTGTATACTGGAATCCTGTTCTTCTTTTCTCTGAGAAATCTATTTCACAGTATCCTCCAAATCATCTCTTGTCTAATGTGGTGCTCTCAACTCAGACTGTGCTTTTACTCTGGGCCCACATAGGCCTTGGCAATGGCCCTCTTTCTCAGTTACTCTAACCCTTCCTGCCTAGCGTGTGTTCTCCTTTTGTCCATCCTCTGTTTGAAGTGGGTCACACTATCCCCTGTGGATTCATTACAGATGTGAAAAAAACGAAGTGGATTAAATCTTTATTAAAGATTGCTTCTCCCTCTGAAGAAAAGTTCCCCACCTAAAGTGTTTTTGTTTGCTAGCAATCAATAACTTCAGTCATAATGGGAAATATTTTAGTCTACATTTATACTCTTAATTTCTCTAAAAAACAAGTTCCAAATGTTTTCAGAAACTCTTATTCTTCTTCAATTTGTTTTTGTGAGTCATGGATTGAGTAAGTCTGAGGATCTTGTCATTCCCTTGCTTGAAAACCCACAATGTCTCTCCTTCGCACTTGGACCAAAAGCCAAACTCTCCACACTGGCCTTTTTTTGTGTTTGGCCTCTGCTGCTTTCTGATTTCATCTGGTGCCGCTCTGCCCTTATTCTGTCCCAGCTCACCAGTGGTCTTTCAATTCTTTCAGGTCCATGTGCATATCTGCCTCTGGGTCTCTCTATATGCTAGTCCTGCTGCCTGAAATGCTGTTCTCCATTCTCTTCGTGTGGCCAACTCCTTTTCATCTTTTAAGTCTCACCTTACATGTCATGTCCTAGAGAGGCCTTCCCTGATGATCCTATCCAAAACAGGTCTCCCATTTCATTCTTTTTCTTAGCTCTTTTTTAATAGCACTTATGATAACTTAAAATTGTTTTTTTCCTTATGACTTGTCTTTGTAATTTATTTGTTTTTCTCTTCTACCATAATGGCACTTATTCAATCACCAAGTACTTATTTAGACAATAGTTTATTAGTCATTTACTCTGGGGAAAAAATAATAATGGCAACAACAACAATGACAATAAAAATAACAATGTGCCAGGAACTGTTCTTAAACTTTGTATGCCTTATTATATCTGATCCTCACAACAACCAAATGAGTTAGGGACTATTTTTATCTCCATTTTACTATAACTTAGATGAAATTGTAGAAAATCCAAAGATTACACAGAAAGTGGAAAATGTTGGACTTAAAGTTGTGTCTGTCTCACTCCAAGGATTATTGTCTTAACTACCACTGCTTTGATAACAAGATAATGTCCCTTTACTGAAATTCTGTCCAGTGTCCTCACCAACAAGGCTATCTGGATAATGTAGCATAAAGGCTGAGTCTTTAAGAATTTATAGGATTTGGGCCGGGCGCGGTGGCTCACGCCTGTAATCCCAGCACTTTGGGAGGCCGAGGCGGGCGAATCACAAGGTCAGGAGATCGAGACCACGGTGAAACCCCGTCTCCACTAAAAATACAAAAAAATAACCGGGCGCGGTGGCGGGCGCCTGTAGTCCCAGCTACTTGGGAGGCTGAGGCAGGAGAATGGCGTGAACCCAGGAGGCGGAGCTTGCAGTGAGCCGAGATCACGCCACTGCACTCCAGCCTGGGCGACAGAGCGAGACTCCGTCTCAAAAAAAAAAAAAAAAAAAAAAAAAAAAAAAAAGAAAAGAATTTATAGGATTTGTGGAGAAAGATAATGATATCAGCATAAGAAAATTATTGGCTAAGAATGTATGGCTTTAATTATTATTGCTGACAGGGAGGGATAAGAGAAAGCTTTTCTTTTCTATTCAAGTACTCTTCCTGCCACAAATGGAATGAAGTGAGCACAGTATTATTTTTATAATGCAAAAATACATTTTTAATAAATACATTTTGTTTATTGACTACTTAAAAAATACACATACACACACACACACATATATATAGGCCATGTCTCCAGATAAATATCACTGTTTGCAACTACTCCAAAAATACCCTCAAAAGCAAGCAGGGGGTTGTATTTCTTTTGGCTCCAGGATCAGCATTCATTAGAGGACAAATAGCACCTGGAATCTACAATTTATCCTTTCCAGCCATAGTTTTCAGTCAAGACTTGGAAAAGTCATGGAAGAATCCCAGGCAATTCTGGCCAGGGGGACTTCATGAAAATTAAAGCCAAATGCCATGTTTCTTCAATTCTGAGAAATACTGAGGTGAAGATGTCCTAATAATGTAAAGAGATCAAGAGACATTGTTAGAAAAAAAAGGGTGGGGGAGACTAACATAGAATTTGTCGTTTGTCACTATATATAGATGGCCAGAAGAATCAATTCAGTATTGGGATGTTGAGCTTGGAGCTTGAACAGCCAAATTCTGAGTCTGAAGTCATTAATAAACAGATCTCTGTAGTTTGACTATTTTGATTTGGAAGCATATTATTGGGTTTACTATATTTTGAGGACCAAAATATGTGACTTAATAATTGGTCCTGCCCACCAACCCATTTAGAAAACCCAGAAACAGTTATTAAGATGAAAGTATAATTACAAGTATAGTGGAGTAGCTTGTTATTGTAATAACCCTTATATAGAGAGCAATGATAAAATATAAAGTATTAAAGAAAAAACACTGGAATATGATCAAAAAAGGCAGAAACCAAAGGAAGGTATTCAACCTTTAAAAGAAGTGAAGAACACTACAAGAGATCTACTTTTACTTGACTTTTTACTGTAGTTGTTGTTGTTATTATTATTATTATTGAGATGGAGTCTTGCTCGGTTGCCCAGGCTGGAGTGCAATGGCATGATCTCGGCTCACTGCAAGCTCCGCCTCCTGGGTTCACACCGTTTTCCTGCCTCAGCCTCCTGAGTAGCTGGGACTGCAGGTGCTCACCACCACACCAGGCTAATTTTTTGTATTTGTAGTAGAGACGGGGTTTCACCGTGTTCACCAGGATGGTCTTGATCTCCTAACCTCGTGATCCACCTGCCTCGACCTCCCAAAGTGCTGGGATTACTTTGGTAGGAAGTGCTGAGCCGCCACACCCTTTGGGAGGAAGTGCTGAGCCGCCGCGCCCAGCCTTCACTGTAGTTATTTAACAATTCATGCATCAGGAGGTAATTAGAACTCCAACAGAAATGCATGCTCATATTGGCTTGAAGTGTCAAGGAGAAGGAGTCAGAGGCTGGAAATTGAGGGTGGAAATCTCAAAAAGAAGGAGCTTCAATGTAAAAATACAAAATATGCATATAAACTTCCCTCAAATCTTTGATCCCTGAAATGTATACATTCATGAGACATTCCAAGGAGCCTAGTGGAAAGAAACAGCTGTAAGTCTCAAAAAGTTGAACAGAGATTTCAGCTGCCGTTTGTCACATGAGAGACAGAGGTTGAAATTTGAATGTCACAAATTTAGAGGGACTTGATAAACACCTTGTTTTTATCCAGTGAAATCTAAAAAAATTATGCCTTAGGTGTAAAGTCTGTCTCAGGACTAAGGATTTGCTCTAAGACTCAAGTATAACCAAAACAGACTTGTCCAGAAAAAGCATAAACTGATGCCTTCACAAGAACAAGAAGATCAGTCATTCATTCAACTTCCTGCTAGATTCAAAATCAACATTCTTCTATCTCTGTAGTATATCATCCACATTTTGTTATATACAATAAAAAAATTACCAGACATGCAAAGAAACAGGAAAATATGACCATGATGAGGAGGATAAACAATAAATAGAAACCCTGAGATGACCCAGATATTAGAATTAGCTGACAAGGATTTTAAAGAAGCTATTATAATTCATATTATATATTCATAGAGTTAAGGAGAAAATGTCCATACTGAGAAATATTAGCCTGGAGAAATATCAGCAGTGCGATGGAAACTATAAAAAAGAACCAAATGGAATTCTTGAAGTGAAAAGAAGAATATCTGAAATGGAAACTCTTTGGATGGGCTTGACAGGAGACTGGAAACCACAGAAGAAAGAGTAAACTTGCATACTGAGCAATAGAAACTATACAACTTAAAGAACAGAAAGGAAAACATCGTGGAAAAAAATGAACAAAGTTTCAGTGACCTCATTGCCAAAACCAAATAGCTTAACATATGCACAGAGTTCAGACGAATAGGAGAAAGAAAATGTGGCAGAAATTTTTTTAAAATCAAAGCTGAACTTCTCCAAATTTTGGTGGAAAATATTAATTTACAGATTCAAGATGGAGAAATACAAAGAAAATTATATCAGGGCACATTGTACTCAAACTGCTGAGAACAAAAATAACTTAAAAATCTTTGAAGCATTCAGACAAAAATAACACTTCATATACAGGGAACAAAGACACAAATGATGGCTTATTTGACATCAGAAACAATGAAGGACAGAATACAACAGAACAATATTCTTAAAGTGATAAAGAAAAAAAAGTAAAGCCAGAATTCTATATTCAGCAAAAATATTCTTCAAAAATGAAAGTTAAATGAAGACTTTTTTTATCAATGAAAGCCAGTAGATTTGTGTTGCAAGAAATACTAAAGGAGGCCAGGCACGGTGGCTCATGCCTGTAATCCCAACACTTTGGGAGGCTGAGACAAGTAGATCACCTGACGTCAGGAGTTCAAGACCAGTCTGACAAACATGGTGAAACCCTGTCTCTACTAATCCCAGCTACTCGGGAGGCTGAGGCAGGAGAATCGCTTGAACCTGAGAGGCGGAGGTTGCAGTTAGCCGAGATAGTGTCATTGCACTTCAGCCTGGGTAACAGAGCAAGATTCTGCCTCAAAAAAAAAAAAAAAAAAAAAAAAAGAAATGCTAAAGGAAATTCTTCAGACAGACAGTAGCACCAGAAGGAAACTTGGATCTCAAAAAATAATGAAGAGCATTGGAAATGGTACATTTGTGGCTAAATATAAAAGACTACTTTTTCCCTAATTTGTTTACAAAATAATGATTCATGCAAAAATATAAATTGTATTATGGGATTGATAACATATGTAGATATAAAAATACATGACAATAATACCACAAAGGATGAGAAAGGGAGGAGTCAGTAAATGAAATTATAGTATTACAACGTTCTTTTATATGAGTGGTACAATATTTACCCTGAGAAGACTGATAAGCAAGGGTGAAAATTATATTCCTACAACAGTCGCTTTAAAAATAATGACAAAAGTATAGCCAAAAAGTCATATTAGAATTAAAATGTAATACTGAGAAATACTGAATTAACCTCAAAAAAAGCAAGAAAGGAGAAAGAGAGGAACAAAAAATAAATGGGAAAAAAATCAAATAGCAAAATGGTAGACTGAACCATGATTTTATCAATAATTATATTAAGGGTAAATATTCTAAACAGTGTAATTAAAAGGCAAATATTGTCAGACTGGATGCTATAGAAGACTCAACTATATTCTGCCTACAAGAGACACACTTTAAATATAAAGACACAGACTGAAAATAAAAGGATGAGAAGAATATGTCATGCAAGCAGTTATCATAAAAAGCTGGTGAGTCTATATTAATATTAGGCAAAGTAGGCTTCAAAAAAGGAGGATTACCAGAGAAAAGGAGATTTTTCATAGTGATGCAAGGATCAATTCATCAGGAAGACATAATAATCATAAATGTATTATCCTGCGATAGGCAGAATAACGAACCTCCCCCAAAGATACCTGCATTCTAATCTCTAGAACCCTGTAAATATGTTACATTATATGGCAAAGGGGAATTAAAGTTGCGGATGGAATTAGTTCCTAATCATCTGACTTTAAAGTAAGGAGCTTATTCTGGAATATCCAGAGGGACCCTATGTAACCACAAGAGTGGAAGAGGAAGGCATAAAGAGGAGGCAGAGTGAGGTTTAACTATAGAGAGGAGGTTAGAGAAATGCAGTGTTAGCAGGATTTGACCTACAATTGCTGGATTTAAAGATAGAGGAAGAGGAACATGAGCCAACGATTGTGGGTATCCCATAGAAGCCAGAAAAGGCAAGAATATAGATTTTTCCTGAGCAGCTCCAAAAGGAATATAGCCTTTCACATACTTTGATGTCAGGCCTATGAGACCCAGATTGATTTCTAACCTATAGTTAGAAATAAGAACTAACTATAGGGTAACTATAGGTTAATAACAAATTTATTCGTAAGAGAATAAATTTGGATTGCTTTAAACTACTGTTTGTGATTATTTGTTTAGAGCAGCAATAGAATACAGTATTGAAGAACAGAGATTCAAAATATACAAAGAAAAAAATAACAACAGGAGAAAATATAGAAAAATACACTGTCATAGTTGGAAATTTAAAAACACTTCTTTCAGTAATTAACAGGACTAGATTAAAATAAATACAGTAAGGATATAGCAGATTTTAATAACACTATCAAACAGTGTTTTGTGTTATACAGGAGTATGCATTTATCAAAATTTATCAAATGGTATGCTTAAGATTCATGTATCTCATTATATATAAAATTGCCTAAGAAAAAGAACCATAAATAGATATTAAACTCTGATTAGTGGTGTGCCTGATGACGTGTTCAGGATGAAGTGCACCAAAGTCTGCAGCTTATTTTGAAATGCCTCAAAACATAAAATGGGTCAATGGATGGATAGAAGGATAGATAGACTGATACATTTGTGAAAAACAAGTAGAGTAAACTGTTAAATGTAGAACCTAGTAAAGGATATATGATATTCCCTGTACAATTCTTCCCACTTTGAAATTGTTTCTGATAAAATGTGGATAAAAAACCTAACCTATTATGCCTAAACAAATATCCTTATCTATTATGAAATCATATATTGCTTTGAAAATATATATGACAAACATAAATGGGAAATGATTTTGTTGGGGAGTTAATCCTTGGATGTAGGAAGTATAGGGAATCTTTTTTCTTATTTTTACTTTTCTGTAGTTTCCTTTTTTTTTTGGTAATGAGCTTGTAATACATTTTTGTTTATAATTTAAAAATCATCAGTGCCCAGCTCCTCCCTTCCCGCTCCAAATTTCCCCACTCCAGAAGCAACCTTCCCAGCGTTCCCACTTCTGACATCTGCTTTCGTGTTTCTAAATAACAGTCTGATGCTTCTATGGAAGATGAGAATTTAGCTCTCATACCTCCTAACCACTCATACACCCAAACATACTTATTTACATACTTTTCTCATCCTGCAATAGTTTATATCTTAAATATTGGTCAGAATTCATTGTTTACATTTTTATTACTATGTAAATATTATTCACAGCAGGGACATGTGGTATGCTATGATGACACGTTCTTTCTTTCACAACTTTTAGTTTACCCTGGAGTTATTAACTATCTCTTTTTTTATTTGCTTAACTTCCTATTAAGCTATTCTAAATTCATCCCTAAACTGTACCAGAGTAGTAAATCTCTTTCTATATGCAAACACCTCAGGTAACCATCGGTTTCGTCTTCTCTTTGGAGATCTGCTTCTGGAGCCATCCCTCCTTCTGTTCCCATCTGGACAGGTTGATTGCTGTGTTTCCTGAACAGCTGTTGTCCTGGGAGTGCCCTTCACCATTATCCTGGGGATTCTTTTTGACTCTTATTTGTTGGATTTGTGCCCTTTTTTGAGGTTTACTCCCTCATTTTGGTGAAGCATTTCTTCCAAGAACTTCCTGAGAAAAGATAAATGAGAGGTCAACATGTTGAGACCCTGTAGCAGAGTTTGATTTATATTTTGGATGCACATAGATTTCCCTCAGATTTTGATGCTTTTGTTCCATTTCATCCTAGTTTTCCTTTAACTATTGAGAAATCCAGTACCTTTAAAATTTTCCAGTCCTTTTCTTGGTCCTGCTTTTTTTCTGCCTTGATACTTTTAAGATCTTCTCCCTGTTCCTAGTGATCTTTTGTGTGGCTCTCTTTTTATTCTGTTTGCTAAGTATGTGGTTAGACCCTATAAATCTGAAATGAGTGCCCTTCTGTTTAGGGAATTTTTCCTGATAATTTTTTCTTTGATAATGTCATTCTTTCCTTTTTTGTGCATTCCTTCCGAAATTTTTATTAGTCAGATATTGGAATTCCTCAAACAGTACTCTAATTTTTATATATTTTCTCTTCTTCACTTTTCCTCTCTTTTCTGATAAACCTCCTTAATCACTTAAATTTTCTGTTGAAACTTTCATGTTGCTATCATATTCTAATTTCCAAAAGCTCTTTTTTATTCCTCAAAATGTCCCTTTTATAGCTTGTTTTCTTGTTTCTGACTCTGAGGATATCAATTTTAGTTTTATTTATCTTCTTTTCCTATTTTTTTCTTCCCTCTTTTCTTCTTTGCTCCACTCAGTTGCTTTCTTTGCTTTTCCAGTAGGTAGTTTTTTTTTTTTCTTTTTTTTTTCCTGGTCCCTGAATTACTGTTATTTCCTCTATGTCCTTCCCTCTTCTCCCCATTTATTTGTCCTAGTCCCTGGCTTTGGCTTTAAAGTTTTTCCTCAAATATCTGATGATCCCTGAATCTCTACTCTTATTTAGGAGAGAGGCATAAAAAGGTGACTGGATGATTTTGTTTATGGACATTTATTTTTAACTAGTAACAGTCTACGTAAGGTGATTTGATTAGGTCATTAGGGGATTCCTAACTGTCCATATCTGTTCATCTTTTCTCTTGGGATATTTAGTTGTTCTAGAGGAGAATTCTCTATTCTGCCATTTTGGAAGTATAAATCTTCTAGCATACTCACATCTGAGAAAAAGGGCTGGATGTCTCACTGCTTAAAATATAGCCTTTCACACGTAATCCTCTACGTTTCATTGTGATTACCCTCCACCTCCACTGTGCTTGGTGGTCCTAACTATAGTTCAGTCTCTAGCACTCTGCTTTCTTGGAAATGAAGCAGTTTCTTAACTACATAGGGAAGTGGCTTCCCAACTTTTTTGTCTCAGGACCCTTTTCACTCTTGAAAAATATTAAGGACTCCAATTCACTTTTGTTTATGTGCATCATGTTTATAGACTATATAAATGACTCCCAACTTACAATGGCTTGACACGACTTTGTGACTTTACCATGGTGTGAAAGTGATATGCATTCAGTAGAAAGTATACTTCAAATTTCAAATTTCAATGTTTTCCTGGGCTAATGATATGTAGTATGATACCCTCTCACAGTGCTGAGCAGGAGCAGTGAGCCACAGCTGCCAGTCAGCCACTTGATCATGAGGTTAAACAACCAATACTCTGTATTGTGCTACCAGATGATTTTGCCCAACTCTAGGCTAACATAGGTGTCACAAGCACATTTAAGGTAGGCTAGATTAACATATGGTATGATGTTTGGTTGTGTGTTAGGCTGTTCTTATATTGCTATAAACACCCGAGTCAGAGTAACTTATAAAGAAAAGAGGTTTAATTGGCTAACAGTTCTGCAGGTTGTACAAGCATTGTGCTGGCATCTGCTCACTTCTGGGAGGTCTCAGGGAACTTTCACTCATTGTGGAAGGCAAAGTGGGATCGTGCATGTCACATAATGAGAGCAGAAGCAAGAGAGAGAGAAGGGGAGAGTGCCACACACTTTTCAACAACCAAATCTTGGGAGAAATTCTTCACTATCACAAGGATAGCACCAAGGGGATGGTGCTAAACCATTCATGAGAAATCCACCCCCATGATCCAGTCACCTCCCACCAGGCCCCAACTCCAACACTGAGGATTACATTTCAACAGGAGATTTGGAGGGGACATCCAAACTATGTCAGGTAGATTAGATACATTAAATGCATGTGATATTTTGAATTTACAATGGGTTTATTATGACATAACCCCGTAGTAAGTCAAGGAGCATCTGTATGAGAATTAAAACACATTTTAAAATTATTTATTTACTTAAAAATAATAAGGCCATTACATTTTAACATAAATATTCTTGTGGAAAGTATATTTTCCAAAACCAAAAAAATTAGTTAGAAGAGTGACATTATTTTATATTCTCACAAATCTATTCAATAGCTGACTTAATTGAAGACACGTGGATTCCCATATCTTTTGCATTCTGTAGAAATGTGTTGTTTTGGTTTGTTTAAGAATATGAAGAAAATTTAACCTCATAGAGAGAGGTAGCTGGAAAAAGGAGGTGTATTTGAATATTCTTTTCAGGTAATTGTAGCTGTTCTTATATACTATAACAAAATTCAACAAGTGATAGTTTCTTAAAAGTTAGTTACAATGTGGACTATTAAACCATATGCATGAGCTTTTCATACCGTAATGTATCAAATTCCATTGGTCTTATACTTGGAATAGACCTTTTACCCATGCATGATTTTATAACATCATGAATTGGTCATTTGGAAAATATTACAAAACCAGTTATGAGTTATAAAGATGTTCCAAATGTTGACACATTTCATTATAAAATATTTTTTAAATCACGTTCACCAATATCACCATTTATCTAGTCAGAAGTCTTTAAGTTTTGAAAAGCTGACAAGCTCATGGTGGCAGATACAAATTTTTGAAAATTTTAATTTTCACTCAACAGCTCAAATTTTATAATCAGCCACAGGTTTTTTCAGATGTTTTTCTTGACAAGCTCACTTTGTTCATTTTTGAGAAAATGTCTTTCAAAAGCCTAACTCTAAATAATTTCTCTTTAGTTGTTTCAGGTGTAAAAGTTATTCCATTTTTAAAAATGACCAATTCAGGGACAGGTGTGGTGGTTCACGCCTGTAATCCCAGCACTTTGGAAGGCTGAGGTGGGTAAATCACTTGACCCCAGGAGTTTGAGACCAGCCTGACCAACATCTGTTAGTAGAGAAACCCCATCTCTACTAAAAATACAAAAAATAGCTGGGCATGGTGGCATGCACCTGTAGTCCCAGTTACTTTGGGGGCTGAGATGGGAAAATTGCTTGAGCCCAGAAAGCGGAGATTACAGTGAGCCAAGATCATGCCTCTGATCTCCAGCCTGGATGACAGAGTGAGATCCTGTCTCAAAAAAACAAAAATAACAAATGACCAATTCAGTTTGCAGCTCAATCATACAAGCGCTTTTTCTCAAGACAACAACCATATTTTGCTAATGGAGCAAAGTGTATGTATTTTCCCATTTAGTTACACAGAATTTTTTATATGTGTACTCAATAAAATTAACTTTAATTACTTTATCAAGGACATTCTTAAATGAAAGTGACATTTTTGTTTTATTTCAAGTATGTGACAATGACTACCAGTACAGTTTGAAGTTCCTGACTTGATTTGTGCAAAGGTACCAGTTTTATCCACTATTGCTTTAAACAGTCAGTCCAAATGTTAACATAGTTTTTCCAATACAAACCATGAGAGTCAAATAAATGATTTAACACTTTATATATTTCATCATCACTTGTTTATTTCCAAGCATTCACATAAAAGATCTTGATCAATGATAGTGCTGATACAAGAAAAACAAAAACTATGTCTATAGATTTATCCATTTGTAAGGCAAAAGTACACTTTTACTAACAAGATATTAACTTTGTCTTCATGTTTGCAACTAAATATTTCATTTAACAAGTTATTGAATTGTTGGGAAGTGCCACTGAGTATGATTCCTTTTAATAACTTTTCATCCAATGGGCATTCAGCAATATCAACTGTACAAAGCTCTTTTAATCTCTGAGCTACTTTGTGTATTTTTCCAGTCAATGTAGCACAATAACTTACCCTCTAAGATGCTTTTCTAAATTTAAAAATCAGTTTTCAAAAAATGTTTAAATGTTCTTGGAAAACAAAATAACATGGCTGGGCCCACTGGCCCATGCCTGTTAATTCCAGCATTTTGGGAGGCTGTGGCAGGAGGATTTCTTGAGTCGAGGGGTTTGAGACTAGCTTGGGCAACATAGGGAGACCCCGTCTTTACAAAAACAATAAAAAAAAATTAGCTGGGTGTAGTGGTGTGCATGTAGTTCTAGCTACACAGGTCACTGAGGCAAGAAGACTTCTTGAGCCCAGAAGTTGGTTATATAGTGAGCTATGATCACACCACTGTACTCCATCCTGGACAACAGAGCAAGACCCTATTTCTCAGAAAACAAAAACTAAAATAATCCCACAAAGTGTTCTTATTTCCATGTAGGCACAAGGAAAACATTAGGATTTCAAAATAACTTATTGGATGTTTATGAGCTTATACTGGTTATAGCAGGTATAAAAATAGCTTATTAAAAAAATACAGTAGAAAGTATTGAGAGCAAACTGAGTCGACCTCTGAAAACATACATATGTATACTCCAAAACCATACCTTAGAAAAGCCTAGAAAACAAGGATATACAAGCATACATTCCATTAATTGTCAGAGCAATGACATTGTCGCATGTCACATGGACTCTAGAAAATGCTGCTGTACACTCATGAGAGGTGAGAATGAAAAAGGCAAATAATGTCTTAGTATTGTTATGAAAATAGTTTTGATCTCAAGGACTACTGAAGGGGTTTTAGGGACCTCCAAGAGTCCCTGGACCATTCCCTGGAAAATTGCTGATGTGGAGTGAGGATGGGGATCTGCAGGTCTAACTGCTTCTTGTTTCTCCTGTTTCAGTCCACGCAGCCCCTCATTCTCAAAGACACATGGTATTTCCAGCTCCTGAGATTTTGTGGGGTTCTGTCACAAGAATCAGCCGCTTTTAGACTTCCCTCATCACAGGTGTATAATTCAGCTTTCTCTGGTCAGCTAAGATAGTTACCACTCTTCCTTCTGTTTTCTAATACCAACATTTTCATTGCTGTTTTTCTTGCCCACTTCTTTTAGACCTTGTGAGCTAATGCCCTGGGTTTTTTGTTTGTTTTGGTTCTGTTACTATTGTTTTAGTGGTGTTTGGCCAGACAGCTTTAGTAAATGCCTGTGCTTAAACCACCATTTTAAACTGAAATCCTACTTTCTGCATTTTTTTCTCTCTCTAGGATTATTTTTAATAAGGCAAATTAAAATTTTATCCCCAAAAAATATGAAATTAATTTTTAATATTTATTGAGTTAGCCAAACTCAGATGTTCCCAATGCCTCGCTCCCACCAGAGACCAAAAAAATTTTTAAGAACCTCCACCAGAGACCAAAAGAAGTGAAAAATAAAACAAAATTTCTGTCTGTGTGATCAAGACATCAGTATTTTTAAGAAGTTCATTAGGTAAGTCTGAACTACGACTGCCCTGGAGCCACCTGACTCAGCACAGTAATGGCCAGGTGCTTAAACTTCATGGAGTGTAGTTTCTAGATCAGCATCACCTGAGAACCTGTGAGAAATGCAGATTTTCAGGCCCCATCCCAGCCCTGCTGCAGTGAAAACTTCGGGAATGGGACCCTGCAGTCTGTTTTAATCGCCCTCCAGGTGATTCTGATGTGCATTAAAGCTTGAGCGCCACTACCACAGAAGATGGCCGCCTGGATCTGATTTCTCAGAAGACATCCATCACCACAGTTTTTGGCATAAAACTTTCTTCAGTAGCTTCTTTTCTGATATGTGGATGGGGGAAAAAAATGTAAGAAAAATTGTCCTGGTCATTGTCCTTTAGAGAATTCCTGCCCTTTGTACTGAAAGTCATAGTTTCAAGTCATCTAATTTTCAATACATTTTTCTCTTATATAAAAGTCAGCACTTTTTCTCTCTTTGGTCTTAGCCCACACTTATATTCATCATTCTTCACTTCTGCTGTTGAAGAAAAACAAAATATGGTGGATATACTACAGCTGTAGGCTTAAAGAGATCAATTTGATAATTTAGATTTTTAGCTATGTTTAAAGCCTAAAAATGAACATAATTTAGATTTTTAGCCTTGTTTAAAGTCTAGAAATGAACATTTTCAAAAGTCATTGCAAGAGCAGCTATGAATTATCCCACAATATAAGTAAATGTAAGCAAAATGACTCTGATAATAGCATCTATTGGAAATTCATGAACATTTCCAAGGGTAATGGGACATTAGAATGACTTGTTAAGCAAAAATTCTGCTTAAAAAGAAAAGCTAAAGAAATCCATCACGATTTTTTTGTGAAAAATCCACCATAATTTTTAGAGGTTATCTGTCTCCAGTATAGGTTATCTATCTCTTGTATAGTATGATTTGGTAGAAACAACAAGGGCTTTCAAGTTAAATAGGCCTGGTCAGAATCCCTCTGACCTTTAGTAGATTTGTCGCCTTGAGAAAAAATAAATCCTTCAGAGCTCAGTTTTCCTGTCTATTAAGTGGGGTTAATAATGCCCACCTCACAAAACTATCATGAAGACTAAATAAGGTAACATATGAAAAGTGTTTGGCTTAGTACATATAATACATTGAGCCCTCATAAAATGTGAGTTTCCTTCTTTTTTTCTAGATCCCTCACAATCTCTCTGTATTTATGAAAGTGTCTCACTGTAGAATAGACAGATGTTTAGCCCATATTTCTGAACATTTTTATACATTCTACAGATGCTACAAGGCTTTTGCCTATGGCCATTTCAGCCAAAGGAGGAAACTGCATGGTTCTGTTACTTTTTATTTATTAATTCATTCAAAAGATAGTTACTGAGCACCTACTATGTGAAGGCACTGTGATAGATGTTATGAATAGACAAGGGAGCAGAAGGAAACAAGATCCCTCATCCCAGGAAGCTTAGTTAGCAAGGAGTTTCTCCCTCTAGTGCCCACTTCTACAAGTACAGCTTATTTTCTTTATTCTGAAAGAGATGGCAGAAAGGGAGAGGTGCTCCTGGTGGAGGAAGTAAGGACTCCATAGGGAGAAAATTCTTGTGGGCTCCAGACAGAACTATGACTAGACAAATGTCTGCTGCAGAGGATTTAAAAAGGAAAGGATAGGGAGGAAAGGGAACCATTAATGACATATGGAACTTAGCTGAAAAAAAAAAAGAGAGAAAAAAAATGGAAGAGAAAGAAAAAGATAGCTTTCTAAAAGCAGGTTAAAGAAGCAAAAAAAGTTATTTGTTTTAAGAAAGAGAATACTATGCATGCACAGTAATATCCCAAACACAGTCAGGGAGCGAAAAATTGAACTTTATGCTCTCTAACTCCCTTGGACCTCAGCTCCATATCTAAATGTAGAGTCTCGTGGCCTAGATCTCTGGGGGGTCCCCTCATAGTGACCCCCTCAGTCAGTGAACAGTGTTCTACATGAATCCTCTCCTCTACACTCCGTGCCAAATATCTCAGCCCTTTTACCTCCTTTTCTTTCTCCAGATTCTTGCCCAGTTAGTTCACTGCAGGTCATCAGCTAGCCAAAGGATAAAGATCCTGCCTCATGAGCTAATTGATTTCTTCTGGCTCATTGACTAAAATAGTGGCCTTAAGAAATTGTAATGATTCTTTCTAGAAGGGCTTGGGGCCGTACTCCCCAAAAGGGAGCAGTATTTCATGGAGACCTAGAGGTAGGTCCAGCAAGTATCCAAAGCCATGGGATAAACAAAGTTGCATCTTTCTGGATTTTACTTGAGGAGTAAGGCTGGAGGGCTGTACAGTGTTTAAAACTCTGAGCAACAGTCTGAGCAACCTCCAGTTCTGTTCACAGGTATCTCCCTGCCTAAGGAGGGAAAGGTTGAGAAACTGGTTTAGGACCTTGAACATAGTTAATAACACTGGCCACTCATTAAAGCTTCCCAAGCACATTGTTATACATTGTATCAGGGGCATCTGTTAAATGTATGGATATTGTTAAAGACTTACTAGGCATGAAATCCCCAGTCTGCCCTTCAAAGGGTCTGGCCTTCACTTCCCTTTTTTTTTTTTTTTTTTCTTTTCGAGGCAGCATTTTGCTCTGTCACCCAGGCAGTGGCACAATCAAAGCTCACTGTAGCCTCGATCTCCTGGGCTCAAGCAAACCTCCCACCTCAGCTTCCAGAGTAGCTGGAACTACAGGTGTGCACTACTGCACCAGCTAATTTTTAAAAAAATGTTTGTAGAGATGAGTCTTGGTATCTCTACAAAAAAATTTCCCAGGCTGTTTTCAAACTCTTGGGTTCACGCAATCCTCCCACCTCAGCAAAGTTCTGGAATTACAGGCTAACTCTCTCTTTCTCTCTTTCTTTCTGTCTGGCTTTCTTTCTTAGATAGGGGTCTTATTCTGTCACCCATGCTGGAGTGTAGTGGCAGTAGCATAATCATAGTTCACTGTAACTCCAACCTCCTGGGCTTAAGTTATCCTCCCACCTCAGCCTCCCAAGTAGCTGAGATGACAGGTGTGTGCCACCATGGCTGGTTATTTTGTGTGTGTGTGTGTGTTTGTGTTTTTGTGTGTGTGTGTGTGTGTGTGTGTGTGTGTGTGTGTGTAGAGACAGGGATCTCACTGTGTTGCTTAGGCTGGTCTCAAACTCCTAGGTTCAAGCAGTCCTCCCGCCTTGGCCTCCCTCTTGTGCTGGGATTAGTGGTGTGAGCCACTGTGTCCAGCCCCTTGCTTTCTTTATTCCTCTGTTACACAAGTATTGCACTAGTCTGGAGTCAGACTATCTGGTTTTGAATTCTGGCTCCAATACATATTTATCTTGGACAAGTCATTTACTGCACTGTATCTCAGCTTTCACATTTGTAAAACAGAGGTTTTCACATTGTAAAATAGAGATCTTCTAGAAGGTGAGATCTGAACACAAGATATAAAAGAAGTGAGGGAGGTAGCTAAGCAGACACCTTACGAAAGTATGTTCCAGGCAGAGGGAGCAGCTAGATAGAAGGCTTCAAGGTGAGAGAGGGTTTTAGGTGTCATAACAGTTCCCACTACACAGTGTTATCGTGACGAGAAATGAGATGATGCATGTAAAGCATTTAGTATAATACGTGCAATCCCAAGTGTTTAATAAGTTTTTTTATAATTATTAATTATCATTGTTATGAAAGTCACATTTCTAAATGTTTAGTATGTTGTAGAATCTTTAAAATGATCCATAGAACACATTCATGTAGTGGTGCCTCTTTGAATTTGCTATTTTCTTCTCTGTCGCCCAGGGTGGAGTGCACTGGTGTGATCTCAGCTCACTGCAGCCTCCACCTCCCAGGTTCAAGTGGTTCTCCTGCCTCAGCCTCCCAAGTAGCTGAGATTACAGGCCCGCACCACCACACCTGGCTATTTTTTTTTTTTTTTTTGAGTGTATTTTTAGTAGGGAGAGGGTTTCACCATGTTGGCCAGGCTGGTCTCGAACTCCTGACCTCAGGTGATCTGTCCACCTCAGCCTCCCAAAGTGCTGGGATTACAGACATGAGTCACCGTGCCTGGCTATTTTCTTCTCTATATATTTTTGACTTTTATACACAATCTTGAGATGAAAACATTTATTATTTCTGAATTATTTTCTTCCTTGGCAAGAGCCATGCCAATGGTGTAAACTATGTTACATTAAGAATTTTACATAAAGCTAAATGGAAGATGTGACTACTGTTCTCATGTCTTCAGTTGCTTTTATCAAGTTCTCAGTGCTTTTTATCTGAAAGGCTGCTACTGTCAAAAGCACAGCCACTTTCTAGGGAGGACTTTCCATTATTCCCAACCAATCTAGCCATCTTTCTTTTCCATTCCTCTCTTCATTTTGGAATAAAAGAGTGGGGAGGTTTTATGTAATTGGAATTCTATTTTGCTGTCTCAAAGTGCATATCCTCAGAGAAACAGAAGTCCTTGCATGCACATTAGTGTTTTGTGTAATATACAGTATGGGAGTGAGGATGATGAAAATAAAAGGTAAGAAATAACATTAATTGAAAGCCTTCCATGTGCCAAATATTGTTGTAGCTTCTTTATATAGAGTTACATCCTTGAAAGACCTTCCTACCTTGGTATTAAAGTGTGGTTCAGACCAGCAGCATCCGCATGACCTGGGAGTTTCTAAAAAGGGGGACTCTTGAGCCCCAACCTGGACCTACTGAGTAGAAATCTGTATTTTAATAAGATTCCCCAGGTATTTCATATGCACATGAAGTTGAGAAGAACTTCCCTAGCAAGACAAATATCATTAACACTATCTTCCTCCTGTGGGGTAAGTATGCTTTAGAGAGAGTGCATAACTTATCTAAGTACTCACAGGTAGTAAATGGTGGTCCAGGATTTAACTGAGGTCTGTTTACGGAGCGGAGTTCATGCTTTTTCCCCTGCACTATTTCCCTCACTACTCATTTGTAATAGGTATATTTCATAATCTGTTTTACAGAAAAAAAAAATATAAGAAACCAGTCAGCTCCCACTTGAATGTACTTTGAAAGCATTTGCCCAGACAGACAGGCTGAGTATAAACACCTAGTCCAAAGAAGAAGGACGGGAAGATGATAACTGAGTTTGTGTGTGGCTGTGGGTGGATGAGTCACATGCTCCCCTGCTCTCTTCAGGTAACCTGCCTTTCTGTTGAATTTGGGAACCCAAGTGTAGTTGTCGGCAGGATTCTCCTAAAATTCTGCTCTGATGAGCAGAAGACGAGAGCAAATGGGGAAAAGCAGACCATGGCCTGAGGAGATGAACAATCTGGTGTATGAGACAGGGAGTGTCTTTTTTTATGAGCAAAGAGGTATTTTTATGGTTTGCCTTGAGTGAATAGCCTCTGATGTTGGGAAAACAGACTGGTAACAGCTGGACCACACTTTGGATCAGTTGCCACAACAACTTGATACATTTGTCTCTGGTGTCATTTGATCCCTTTGAGAGCTGTATTATCTCAATGTAGATGTTTGACTTTCTGGCCTACTCTGTGCAGTGAACACATCTATTTGATTGTATTCCTCAGATTACAGACAGTTATTCATTTGGGAGTTTGCATTCTAGGATTACAGACACTGGCAACCTCACAGATGACTGGAACCCAGGATCTTATGGAACCATCTTTATATTTACCACCCTCAGAACACTGATTTCAGGGGCAAATTATACCTTATAGCATCTGGGAAAATCATGCAGATATTCAAAGTCATCCCCAATTTCTGGTAATATATTCTACTTCCTCATCTCAGGTGATCTTTGCAAGCAACACTTTTCAAATTTGATCTCAGTATGAGTTATCATTAGTAGTTGTCTTTTTTTTTCTGGAAAAATTAAGCAAGAGATACTCACCTTTTAAAGGTTTACAGAATAAAATTGAATGCACCTGTGTGATTTCAAGAACTGTTTACATTTTTCCTCTTAAGAAGCTTGGAAATGACTGAGGTCCTGATGACAAATTGAGAGTGAGCCCAGCTACTGTCATTAGAGAAAGGGCTGAGTGCTTTGCATGAATCATTTACTCTGACAGACATTTGTTCTCCTTAGGAAAAGTGCTAACTTTCTCCTCTCCTTGATGAGAAATGGTCAAGCACTCTTATCCCATCTCCCAAATTTATGGCAGCTGAAACTGAAGGGCCTGATAAATTATGTTACACGTCTGTGCCCACCATCACCACCACCATTATCTTCTTTGAAACGCATGGCTTGTTTCAGAAGAACAACCCATGGGACAGCTCAGGAAAGCATAAAAGCAAAAATAAACGAATGTCATTAGAAGCTATGGAGGAGGATGTTGAGCTTGTGTAAGATGTAATTTCATTATTGTCTAGAGTTACATAACTGTTTCTGGGATCAGAGAGTTTCCTAAACAAAATATAGTGTTGTTAGATGGCAGCATAACTGTGGTTTTCTGCTAGTATTCTGGTACGAAGGTACCAAATACTGTTTCCTGTCATTTTTTCCCCCTTTTTCTCTTCACTTCATTTCATCTAAATAAAAAGAAACAAAGTTAAGGGTAACATGAAAGAACTACCAACAGCAACCACTTCTGTTAGAGTTCTGTACTTGGCCTATAGAAGTCAAGGAATTCAAAAGTCATGTAATTTTTATTCATGTATATTGTGTATCATTAGTATAGCTTTTTCAGTGCTTTAATGTGAATCACATGAAAAATGTGGTCAAACATTATGAGCACTTCAATATTTGCATTTCCTGTTCTGTGTAGGTAGTTTTGTGAATTTGAGGTTAGCCTCACAAGCTTTGAGGGGAGCAAGAAGGGAGATGACGAGGTGGGTTTGGAAAATGCCCCTCCTTTTTGGATATTTGGCATGCCTGAGTGAAGGGATAGTGATTTCCTGGTGGCATGTTGGGGGTTTTCATTGCACCAAGAGCCGAGTTTTGCCATAAGTGGGGCACAAATCCTTTGTTCCAGGCAGAGAACAATCAGTAGCATCACCACTACTCGCAATCTTTCAATGCTTGAGAAAACCAGCTGACTCAGCCAAATGAGTGGGCAGACTGTGGACTGGTGAGACTTGAAATCCCACGAAAGACCTCCAGGACGTAAGAGATTTCTCAGATTCTTGCCCTTTACTATACGAGCCGAAACTCTAATGCTACATTTTTGGGGTTTAAAATACTTTAAGGTAGTCAATTCTGTTACAATTCTGATTAAAAATATTGATCTTAGAAAAATGCATAAGTGTATGTGCAGAAATAGACACACATATACACAATTTTACAAAGAGCTCAAGGTTTTTGTGGATACCAAGAGCACATCCATGGACTTCATAAGGAATCTAAATACCCTATGTTAAGAACTAGGTTTGGACATGAACAGACACATATCACAAGAAGACATCCATGTGGCCAATAAACATATTTTAAAAAGCTCAACATCACTGATTACTAGAGAAATGCAAATAAAAACCACAATGAGATACCATCTCATGTCAGTCAGAATGGCAATTATTAAAAAGTCAAGAAACAACAGATTTTGGCAAGGATGCAGAGAAAAAGAAACACTTTTACACTGTTGGTGGGAGTGTAAATTAGTTCAAACATTGTGGAAGACAGTGTGATGATTCCTCAAAGATCTAGAAGCAGAAATAGCATTTAACCCAGCTAACCCATTACTGGGTATATACCCAAAGGAATATAAATCATTCTGTTGTGAAGATACATGCACACGTATGTTCATTGCAGCACTATTCACAATAGCAAAGGCATGGAATGAACCCAACAATGATAGACTAGATAAAGAAAATGTGGTACATATACACCATGTAATACTATGCAGCCATTAAAAGGAATGAGATCATGTCCTTTGCAGGGACATGGATGGAGCTGGAAGCCATTATCCTCAGCAAACCAACACAGGAACAGAAAACCAAATACCACATGTTCTTATAAAGTAGGAGCTGAACAGTGAGAACATATGGACACATAGGGGGAACAACACACATTGGGGCCTTTGAAGGGCGGTGGGGGAGGGAGAGCATCAGGAAGAACAGCTAATGGATGCTAGGCTTAATGCCTAGTTAATGGATGATCTGTGCAGCAAACTACCATGGTACATGTTTACCCATGTAACAAACGTGCACGTCCTGCACATGTACCCCAGAACTTAAAAGGTGCAGGAAAAAAAAAAAGGAACTAGGTTTGAGCATCACTTCCTCCTGCCCTCATAGCTTCATACCACACTGCTAACTTCTAGGTCCCCAACTACTTATCAGTTGTGGGGCTTTAGGCAAGTTAGTTTAATTTATCTGAGCTTTTATTTCTTAACTTATAAAATTAGACTAGTATCATCTACCTCATAGAATAATTGTGAGAAAAAAGATCTGCTAAATAATTATGCTAAACCATGTGAAATTGCCACAGTTTCTAACCCACAGAAAAGGGCAATCTAATATCTAACACAGATCATGGTAACTGGGAAACCATCAATAAATATTAAGTCTGAATCTGTTTCTTTTGGGAAGGAAGTGGGATGATGATAATTAAAGATTGCTTTTAAGATAACTTTCCTGATCACACTGTAAAATGCATACTTTATTCCTGAAGAACACCCTTAATAGTGCTATGGGGAGACAACTCTAGGTCTATCCTATATCACAACTTGCTCCTGAGCACAAAATAACAAAAAGTTTCAAGCCCACAGTTTTAGATTACAAGATGGTTTAAAGATCTCCCATAAAGTCCGGGCATGGTGACTCACACCTGTAATCCCAGCACTTTGGGAGGCCAAAGTGGGTGGATCACGAGGTAAGGAGTTCGAGATCAGCCTGACCAACATGGTGAAAACCCATCTCTACTAAAAATACAAAAATTAGCTGGGCATGGTGGTGCGTGCCTGTAATCCCAGCTACTCAGGCGGCTGAGGTAGGAGAATCGCTTGAACCCAGGAGGCGGAGGTTGCAGTGAGCCGAGATCACGCCATTGCACTCCAGCCCTGGGCAACAGAGTGAGATTCCATCTCAAAAAAAAAGAAAAAAGATTTCCCATAAAAAGAATACACTTAAATAAAATACTTTTCAACTTTCCAGCAGTCTGGTCAAAGTTATATTATTTAATTAATAAAAATTATGTCATAGCACACGTATTAAGCATACTGTTCCTGGAGCTATGCTTTTGGTCACAGCAATACTATTATTCTACAGTTGACCCTTAAACAGCACAGGGATTAGGGGAACCATCCCCTGCACAGTCAAAAATCTGCAAATACATTTTGGCTTCCTAAGAACTTAACTTTTAATGACTAGAAGCATTACTGATTACATAAATGGTTGATTAATACATTTTTTATATGTGTTTTATACTGTATTCTTACAATAAAGCAAGCTACAGGAAAGAAAATGTTATTAAGAAAATCATAAGGAAGAGAAAATATATTTATTATTCATTAAGTGGAAGTGGATCATCATAAAAGTCTTTATCTCGTACTCACATTCAGTAGGCTGAGGAAGAGGAAGGGGAAGAGTTGGTCTTGTTGTCCCAGGAGAGGCAGAGGCAGAACAGCTGGAGGAGGAGGCAGGAGAGGCAGGAGAGGCAGGTGCACTCAGTATAACTTTTATTGAAACAAAAAGGCCACATATAAGTGGAACCGCACAGTTCAAACCCATGTTATTCAAGGGCCAACTGCATTTTGTAGATGATAAAATAGAAGTGAAAAAAAGTGAAATAATTTAATCAGTATGTTGTCTTTATTATAATATATTTAGTCAGTAGCAAAGTATTTTCTAGAACTTAAATTTCTAGAATTTCATGTCTTCTTTCATTTCTTTACTTGATTGGACATATACTTATTGAGAACCTGCTGTGTGGCAGGCTCTGCGCTCCTTCTGTTCAGTCCCATGGTATGGTTTATTGACTTCTGACAATCCTGCTCTCCACCTGCCCCTGAGTTTACCTTGAGCAAGTTTATCTCTGAGGTTGTTTCTAATCTGTCAAATTAGATGTTTAAGCTGAGTCATCTCTAGAGTGCATTTTAGTTCTAAATACTATTCTATTCTAAATAGAAACAAGATAGATAATGTCAAGTATCACTATAATAATGATGTTGGTGCTGATTTTTCATATTCTACCCAAGCAGATAAGTGAAGCATCTGTAAGTAGACTAGAAACAAGATTAGTCTACTGTGTAATCAATTTTGTGATGGCAGAATGAGGCACTTTGTAATCAGGTATTACATTTACATTGGATATAAGTAAATAAGGAGATGAAGTAGAAGAAAATAAAGGAGCAGAGAAACAGGAAGAAGATTGGAAAATGAAGGCAGCAGGAAAAGAGCAATAACCAAGGATATTTGCTGTTTATATCTTTTTATCTGTGGTAGGTTTAAAATATTGAAAAACATGACCATATAGGATACTTTTTCTAAGAGGCATTGTCTTTTTCTGAGCATTTACTAGAAGGACAGTGAAAGGGAGATGAAAACTGGGAGTGCTAAAACAAGCTTATCCCTTTAAATGGAACCAGTTTTCCCAAGGCTGAGACTGCCTTTAGTATACCCATTAAGACATGTTGGATTTGGGGGGAAATGGCTGTGTTCCTCCAGTTAGGTGGAGGTGTACCTACTTCAAGGGATCCAAAATAAAAGTTTTACATATTGTAGAAAGTTGTTTTTTTGTTTTTAATTAAGCCAGGGGGTTACTTTTTGTCTTCAGTAGGACTTAATTAACTGAAATGTGAAAAAATCAAAGAGGAAAAAATTATTACATTTCATATAGGTCTCCACTAGGTGCCAACCCTTCTAATGTCAATTGGCAATCGACCAGTATTTCAGGGCCAGGTGGCGCTGTGACTAGCAGCTTTATTTCAAGTATCTTCAAGACCCCCAGACTTTCACAATTGAGCGACATGTTTCTAGAATACTCATTACCAAGGGTGCCATGCTTGTGCTATTAGAGTCTTAACACATGAACTTGACCACCTGAATGCCCACATGGTGTACTCCTTGCAGGGCCACTTCATGGCCTTATGACCTGTGTAGTCACATGGGGCTCTGAGCTCACCAGGGCCCTGTTGCTTGCTTTAATAAGCTGCTGTCACAGTCTTACAGTCTTGAAATTCTTTTTTTTTTTTTTTTTTTTTTTTTTTTTTTGTGATGGAGTCTCACTCTGTCACCCAGGCTGGAGTGCAGTGGCATAATCTCGGCTCACTGCAACCTCCACCTCCCAGGTTCATGCCATTCTCCTGCCTCAGCCTCCTGAGTAGCCAAGTAGCTGGGATTACAGACGCCCACCGTCATGCCCAGCTAATTTTTTTTGTATGTTTAGTGGAGACGGGGTTTCACTGTGTTAGTCAGGATAGTCTCCATCTCCTGACCTCGTGATCTGCCCGCCTTGGCCTCCCAAAGTGCTGGGATTACAGGCATGAGCCACCGCACCTGGCCGAAATTCTCAATACTTTTTTAACCAGGGGTTCCACATTTTCGTTTTGTACTTGGCTCCACAAATTATGTAGCCAGTTCTAATTCCTTGTAATCACTTTTAGGCTTTTTTAATTTTTTGCTGTCTTTTAAGATTTTCATGAAAATCCTGGTATGGTCATCAAATATCTGTCTAAATCAGTGCAATAAGGAGTAACAAGGAATAAGTAAATATCATCATTCAGTATGATTCTGCTCTGCTTCCAAAGTGACAAATGCTGAAATTCCTCTTTCAGACTATTATCTCAGGTTTACCTTACCCAAGACCTTTTTCTTATAGAAATAGCCCTTTGCTTTCTCCCTGATGGAATTAATAGGTATATGGGCTAGGCACTTATTATGTACGTTGTACTTTATATGCATCATCTCATTTAATCCTTACAAAAACCATGGAAGGTTGGAATTGTTATACCTTTTTTACACATAAGAAAGGCAAGGCTCGGAGGGCTTCACTAAGTTACCCAGGATTTAAAACTAGGCCTAATTCTTTTCTGAGGGGCAGGGGGCACCACCAGCATCTGTCCCTCAGTTACGTGAAGATCCTTGTGTGTGTGTAAGACGAATATTTGCTGCCATTTGGAGTCCTTTCTCTCTCTGAGTTTTGACCTCTTTTGTTCCCTCTGTCTCATATCCTATCTTCTCCCTTATTCTCATTCCTTTTTTTCTAGGTTCTTACTCTTTCTGGACCAGGACTCCCCTTTCTTACTCATTCTCTAGCCCTTATTGAAAATTCTTTTTGTTGTAAAGGAATTCCTCCATGTCCTGCATCCTTTTTTGCTCTTTTGCCTAGGCTGCGGTGCAGTGATGTAATCATAGCTCACTGCAGCCTCAACCTCCTGGGCTCAAGGAATCCTCCCACCTCAGCCTCCAAATAGTGCCATCATTCCAGGCTAATTTTTTTTCTTTTAGAGACAGGGTCTCACTATGTTGCTCAGGCTGGGCTTGAACTCCTGGCCTCAAGCAATCTTCCTGCCTCAGCCTCTCATCTTCCACTTCCTTAACATTTTCAATAAATACCCCCCTTATCTTCTTGCCTTTTGCTGTTTTATGATTTTGATATCAGGTAGTAAATAAAGTTTATGTAAACCAGCCACCACTGCAGGAGATAACTATTTTGCATATATCATAGAAAATTTTATTCTCTAAAGTAAAAACTAATCAGTTATAGCAAATTTGATGTTATTATCATTGACCTCTCAGCAAACAAAGCAGATTAGATAATGTAGAATTAATTAATGCCTTTTCTACCTTAATTTTACAAATATTTATTGAACACCCCTGTGTGTTAATATTTTTAAAGAAAATATAATTGTTATTAGCATTCAATTATTTTAATTCTATTCAACAAGGTTTTTGTACATTTTAATAAAAATCATTGTATGCCTGGCCTATTTAGTCTCACCCCGACTATCAATAATCAACTAATTGTTCTCCCTACCTCTGGTCTCTCTCACTTCTCAATCCCTTATTATCACTGCCACTAGTTATTTTCTAAAATACACATCTGAATATATTATTCTGTTTAAAAATAAGGATTCATTCAGTAGCTATCTGTTGAACATAATATACACCAAACATGTCATGGACACTAGGAATACAATGGAGAAAAAGACTGACATGAGGAGCTGTTAATATAGCAATTGTGTTCTAGAGATAACTTCCTATTTTCTCCTTGGTAACATCAACTCTTTAGAACAACATGTAAGGCCTGTCATAATCTAGATGCCACTTGTCTTTCCAGCTTCTACCTTACCTTTCCATTCTTCTACCTCCTTTATCCTTAACATTCCATGCTCCAATTTAGGCAATTGTTATTTTTCCACACTGTGCTCTTCTAAGCTAATGCAACTTTTTCTCCCTGGGGTGCCTTTCATACCCTTCATCATCTTGCAGAATCTTACCTCTCCTTTAAAGTTGCCTTTCAATGCCAAACTTTCATCTTCTTTACTAAGCCTTTCTTAATGAATCTACATCTCAACATAGCAACAATCGAATTGGAATATCCTTCTTCTTTCCCTTCCCTTTATCACCCTTTGAAACTGGGGCCTGTTCTTAAGCACTAAATTTAACGACCCACAAGAAAAGTAAAATAAGTTGGGGGAGGGGGTGAAGAATTACAAAGTCTATTAGCAAACTGAATGCAACACTATTATTCACCTAGAGTTATTATTTGAGGATTGGTTGTTCTCAATCAGTTGATAAGTGAATATTGAATGATATATGGAAGTATTAGACAAGGTCTGTTAGATTATTCTCCTTTATAATATGGTGGGGAAGCTACAATCTTTACATGAAACTATAGTGAGTAATACAAAAGAGTAGGTAATAGAGTGCTAATTTTGAGGCATGGACTAAACCAAATTTATAGATCTTAGTACCGAAGGCACATAAAGAGACCATTTGACTTGGCTGTCTAACTCCAAGCAAGAAGATAAGGTGACCCCATTTTACAGATGGAGTAAGTCCCCAAATCCATGACCAAACAGTAGCAGGAGAGACCATAACTCAGGATTTTATGTTCCTCATGCAGAACTCTTTCTTCTACACTACCACCAGGCAATTCATCAGCAAATCCTGTTAGTTCCATCTTCAAAATAGATCCAGATTTCAAACTCTAGTTATTTTTACTACTACAGTTGAGTATCCCTAATTCAAAAATCCAAAATCTGAAATGCACCAAAATCCAAAATTTTTTGAACACCACCATGATTCTCAGAGGAAGTGCTCACTGGAGCACTTCAGATCTTGAATTTTCAGATTATGGACGCTCAACTAGTAAGTATATAAATGCAAATATTCCCAAATCTGAAAAAATCCCAAACCTGAAACACTTCTGGTCCTGAGCATTTCTAAGAGATACTAAACCTGGATCACCAAAATTCAAAGACAGTTTTTCTTCCCCAGACTATTGCAATAGATTCCTATCTGCTTGCTTCCACCTATACCCTATTCCAGTAAGCAACTATGTTGATCCTACCATTCCTCTGCTCAGAATCCTTAATGTCTCTTCATCTGACTTGGAATAAGAACCAAAGCCCTTAAAGTGGCCTGCATGACTCTACTTAACTGGCTGCCTGAACTCGTCTCCTGCACCACTGTCCTATACTCTGCCATGCTCTACTCTGGCATACCTCCTGTTCCTTGAAACATGACTGTGTCTTCCTCTAGAAATCTGCATGACTCCTCATTTCTTTCAGGACTCTGCCCCAATGTCAAAGTGGCCTTTCCTGGCCTCCTTTTGTAAAAGAGCAATCTTTTCTCCCCATCTCAACCCTCTTTGTAACCCCTTTATCCTTCTTTACTTTTTCTTTTTTAAAATTCTGGATTCAGGGGCACCTGGGCACGTTTGTTACATAGGTATATTGTGTGATGGTGAGGTTTGGGGTACAAATGGTCCTGTCACCCAGGTAGTGAGCGTAGTACCCAATAGGTGGTTTTTCATCCCACACCCCTTCACTCCCTCCTCTGTTCTAGCAGTCCCCAGTGTCTATTGTTCCCATCTTTATGTCCATGTGTATTCAAAGTTTAGCTCTCACTTTTAAGTGAGAACATGCTGTAATTTGGTTTTCTGTTCATGTGTTAATTCACTTAGGATAATGACCTCAAACTGCATCCATGTTGCTGCAAAGGACACAATATTTTTATGGCTGCACAGTATTTCATGGTATATATGAACCAAATTTTCTTTATCCAATCCACCATTGATGGGCACATAGGTTGATTCCCTGTCTTTGCTATTGTGAATAGTGCAGCCATGAACATAGAAGAGTATGTGTCTTTTTGGTAGAATAATTTATTTACCTTTGGGTATATACCCAGTAATGGGATTACTGGAATGAATGATAGTTCAGTTTTAAGTTCCTTGAGAAATCTCCAAACTGCTCTCCACAATGATTGAACTGATTTGCATTCCCACAAACAGTATATAAGCATTACCTTGTCTCTGCAGCCTCAACAGCATCTGTTATTTTTTACTTTTTAATAATCACCATTGTGACTGATGTGAGATGGTATCTTCGCGGGTTTTGATTTGCATTTCTCTGATGATTAGTGATGTTGAGCATTTTTAAATACGTTTGTGAGCCACTTGTACATCTTCTTTTTATAAGCATCTCTTCATCTCCTTTGCCTATTTTTTAATTGGATTATTTGGGTTTGCTTGTTGATTTAAGTTCCTTATAGATTCTGGATAGTAGACCTTTATTGAATACATACTTTGTGAATATTTTCTGTAGGCTATTTACTCCATTGTTAATTTATTTTGCTGTGCAGAAGCTCTTTCGTTTAATGAAGTCCCACTTGCCAATTTTTGGTTTTGTCACAATTGGTTTTGGTGACTTAGCCACAAATTCTTTACCAAAACCATATGGAGAAGGATATTTCCTACATTTTCTTTAGGACTTTTATAGTTTGAGGTATTACATTTAAATCTTTAATCCATCTTAAGTTGAGTTTTATATATGGTGAAATGTAGGGGTCCAGATTCATTCTTTTGCATATAGTTAACCAGTTATTCCAGCACCGTTTATTGAATAGGAAGTCCTTTCCACATTGCTTATTTTTGTCAAGTTCATTGAAGATCAGATGGTTGTAGCTGTGTGGTTTTATTTCCAGGTTCTCTGTTCTGTTACAATGGTCTATAAGTCTGTTTTTGTACCCATACCATGCTGTTTTGGTTACTGTAGCCTTTTAGTGAAGTTGGGTGACATTATGTCTCTGGCTTTGTTCTTTTTGCTTAGGATTGCTTTGGCTACTCCGGCTCCTTTTTGGTTCCATGTGAATTTTAGAATAGTTTTTTCTACTTGAAAAATGACATTGGTGTTTTGATAGGGATAACATTTAATCTGTAAATTACTTTGGAAAGTATGGCCATTTTAACAATATTGATTCTTCCAATCAATGAGCATGGAATATTTTTCTATTTTTGTGTAAATTCATTACTTTCAGCAGTATTTTGTAATTCATCTTATAGATATCTTTTACCTTCTTGGTTAGATATATTCCTAGGTATTTATTTTTTATGGCTATTAGAAATGGGATTGTGTTCTTGATTTGGCTTTCAGCTAGAATGTTATTGGTGTATTGAAATGCCACTGATTTCTGTATATTGATTTTGTTACCTGAAACTTTACTGAGATCAATTATCAGTTCCAGGAGCTTTTTGGGTTTTCTACGTACAGAATTATATCATCAGCAAAAAGAAATAAGTTGATTTCTTCTTTTCTTATTTGGATGCCTTTTATTTCTTTGTCTTGCCTGATTGCTCTGGCTAGGACTTCCAATACCACGTTGAATAGGAATGGTAAGAGTGGGCATCCTTTTTCTTATTCCAGTTCTCAAGGGGAATGGTTGTAGCTTTTGCCCATTCAATATGATATTGGCTGTGGATTTGTGATAGAGGTCTTTTATTATTTTGATGTATGTGCCTTTGATGCCTAGCCCCTGTTGAGGGGGATGTTGAAATTTATTGAAGACTTGTTTTGCATCTATTGAGATGATCATATGGTTTTTGTTTTTGATTCTGTTTATGTTTTGTTTTGATGTTATGTTTTGATTCTGTTTATGAATCACAATTATTGATTTGCATATGTTGAACCAACCTTGCATATCAGGAATAATGCTTACTTGAATGTGGTGAATTAACTTTTTGATGTGCTGCTGAATTTGGTTTGCTAATATTTTATTAAGGATTTTTGTGTCTATGTTCATCAGGGATATTGGCCTGAAGTTTTCTTTTTTCATTGTGTCTCTGCCAGATTTTGGTATCAGGATGGATGCTGGCTTTATAAAATGAGTTAGGGAGGAGATCTTCCTCCTTGATTTTTTGGAATAGTTTCAATATGATTGATACCAGTTCTTCTTTGTACATCTGGTGGAATTTGGCTGTGAATTCTTCTGTCTGAGGG
Organism: Rhinopithecus roxellana; assembly: GCF_007565055.1. NCBI lineage: Eukaryota > Metazoa > Chordata > Mammalia > Primates > Cercopithecidae > Rhinopithecus > Rhinopithecus roxellana. The sequence goes on from NC_044559.1 coordinate 74,733,313, forward strand.
CTCTTTTTAGTTGGCAGGCTTTTTATTACTGACTCAACTTCTGAGCTTATTGTTGTTCTGTTCAGACTTTCACTTTCCTCCTGGTTCAATCTTGAGAGGTTGTGCAATTCTAGGAATTTATCCATTTCCTCTAGATTGTCTACTTTGTGCACACAGAGGTGTTCATAATAGTCCTTGAGGATCTTTTCTATTCTATTCTATTTCTGTGGGATCGGTTTTAATGTCATCTTTGTCTTTCTGATTTTGCTTATTTGGATCTTTTTTTTCCTTTGTTAATTTAGCTAGATGTTTAACAATCTTGTTTATTCCTTTGAAGAACCAGCTCTTGGTTTTGTTGATCTTTTGTATGGACTTTCGAGTCTCAGTTTTGTTCAGTTCTTCTCTGACTTAATTATTTCTCTTTTTCTTCTAGAAATAATTATTTTTATCTCATTTCTCTAGGTGCAATATTAGCTTTTTAATTTGAAAATTTTTAACTACTTGATGAAGGTGTTTAGTGCTATAAACTTTTCTCTTACCACCACTTTAGTTGCATCCCAAGTATTTTGGTATGATGTGTCTCTATTTTCATTAGTTTCAAGGAATTTTTTATTTCTGCTTTAATTTCATTGTTCGCTCAAAAGTTATTCAGGAGCAAGTTGTTTAATTTCCATGTTTTTGTGTAGTTTTGAGAGATCTTCTTGGTATTAATTTCTATTTTTATTGCACTGCCTGGTATGATTTTGATATTTTTTATTTTATTGAGACTTGCTGTATGACTGAGCATGTAGTCAATCTTAGAATATGTTCCATGAGCAGATGAGAAAAATATATATTCTGTGGTTGTTGGGTGGAATGTTCTTTAGATGTCTTTTAGGTCCAATTGGCCAAGAATTGCATCTAAGTCTAGAATTTCCTTGTTAGTTTGTTAGTTTCCTGCCTCCATAATCTGACACTGTCAGTGGAGTGTTAAAGTCCACCGCTATTACTGTGTGGCTGTCTGGCTGTCTAAGTCTTTTCATAGGTCAAGAAGAACCTGTTTTATAAATCTGGGTGCTCCAATTTGGCTGCATATGTATTAGGATAGTTAGAACTTCTTGTTAAATTGAATCCTTTGTCATTATGCAATACTCCCCTTTGTCTTTTCTGATTGTTGACTTAAAATCTGTTTTATCTGATATAAGAATAGATACTCCTGCTCTTTTTTGTTTTCTGTTTGCATGTTAGATTTTTATCCATCCCTTTACTTTGAGCCTGTGGATGTTATTACATGTGAGATTGGTTTCTTGAAGACAGCAGAATTTTGGGTCTAGTCATTTTATCCAGTTTGTCACTCTATGCCTTTTAAGTGGGGGCATTTAGACCATTCACATTCAGGGTTAGTATTTATATATGAGATTCTGATCCTGTCATCCTGTTATTAGCTTTTTGTTTTGTAAATTTGGTCATGTAATTGTTTTATATTGTCTGTGGGCTATGTGCTTGAGTGACTTTTGTGGTAGCAGGTATCAACCTTTTGTTCCCATGTTTAGCACTCCCTTAAGGATTTCTTATAAGGCTGGTCTGTTAATAACCAATTCCCTTACTGTTTGCTTGTCTGAGAAGGATTTCATCCTCTTTGCTTATGAAGCTTAGTTTGGTGGGATATTAAATTCTTGGTTGGAATTTGTTTTCTTTGAGGATGCTGAAAAATGGCTGCAATCTCTTCTGGCTTTTAAGTTTTCTGCTGAGATGTCTGCTGCTGGCCTGATGGGGTTCCCTTTTTAAATGACCTGACCTTTCTCTCTAGCTGCATTTAAGATTTTTTCTTTTTCACTTACGTTGGTGAATCTGATGACTGTGTGCCTTGAGGATGGTTGTCTTACATGGTCTCTCACAGAGGCTCTCTGTATTTCTTGAATTTGCATGTCAACATCCCTAGAGAGACTGAGGAAATTTTCATGGACTATTTCTTCAAATATGTTTTCCAAGTTGCTTACTCTCTCATATTCTCTCTCTGGAATGTCAGTGGGTCATAGATTTTGTCTCTACATTATCCCATATGTTTCAGAGGTTTCGTTCATTTAAATTTCTTTTTCTTTAGTTTTGTCTAATTGAGTTGATTTGAAAGAGTCAGTCTTCAAACTGAGATTTTCCTCAGCTTGGTCTACTCTGCTGTTAGTGGTTCTGGTTATATTGTGAAATTCTTTTAGTGAATTCTTCAATTCTAGAAGTTAAGTTTGGTTCTTTCATAAAATGGCTATTTATCTTTCAGTTTACTGGATTCCTTGGATTGGGTTTCAGCTTTCTCCTGGATCTCAATGAGTTTCCTTGCCATCAAGATTCTGCATTCTGTGTCTGTCATGTCAGTCATTTCAATCTGGTTAAGAACCATTTGGGGGTTGGCGTGGCTATTGTATTCTTTTGGAGGTAAGGAGACACCCTGGCTTTTTGAATTGCCAGAATTCTTGTGCTGATTCTTTTTCATTTGAGAGGGCTGGTCTTTCTTTGTTTGTGATGTAAGATGAGTATAGTCAGTTGGCTTAATTTCTGGGTGCTTTCAGAGGGCAAAGGCTCTTAACAGGATCTTTATTTTTGTCTAGATTTTTGCCTTAGGTTTCACAAGGGCTATATACCGGCAAAATATTTTTAGTGGTGTAATTTGGGTTATCGTCCAGTAGACGGCGCCTGAGAGTGATGGCCGTTAGATAAGCCCTTAGCCACCAGGCTCTTTTGCCTTTCGGTGCATTGTCGGTACTGCTCTGTGATAGTGAGTGAGAGAGGTGATCCCTTTACCAGGTACACTCCTGGGCCTTGGAAGAGCCCCCTCTGATCAGTGGTACTGTGCCCACGTTTCCTTTGCCAGGTGTTCTGAGCCATGGGGCTGCCTCAAGCAGAGTCCCTGGCTGGCAAACAGGCTACACCCTTCTCGGACTGGCATTGCAGAAGGAGGTATGCCCTGTTTGCCTGCCAGCACACAAACCCAGGCATCTCACCCCATTCAGTGTTCTGAGAGTGGGGGCTCTTCCCCTGCTTGTGCAGTGGGGGTGGGTGGAATCACCCGGTCCACCATCTGGGTGTTTACCAGGGTAACACAGTTGTGCCCACTGGCAGAGTTTAAGCAGGGTCTCAGCCACTGCACTGAAATCCCAAGCCAGTTTTGCCTGGCTAAGAGCAGCAGAGATGGGTGAAATCATCTGGTCTGCCATCTGGGTACCTACCAGGGTAACACAGAGCTGTACCCACCAGCAGAGTTCAAGCAGTGGCAGGGTTGCTGCACTGGAAGCCCAAGTCAGTGAGTCCCACCCTACTAGAAGCAGCAGGGGTAGGTGAAGTCAGCCAATTCACCTTTTCCCCAGGGAACATAGAACTGAGCCTATCCACAGTGTTCAGACAAGGGCAAGGCCACTGTGCTGGAAGTGGGAGCCGAGCTTTGTCTGGCAAAGAGGAATGGAGCAGTCTGACTCTTCCCTAGCACTGTGACTGTGACCACTACTGGTGTTATGGTAGCTGGTGTCAGGCTGCTCAAGGATCCAAGGCCCATGGGGCTCCCCGTGGTCTTGAATGGTACCTCTACAAAAATCTGGGTGGCTCTCTATGTCAGTCTAGAGGCCCATGGGGTCAGGAGAGTTCTCTCGTTCCCAAGATTACACAGGCTCCTGTGGGAAGTGTGATCACCTGGTGGTTCTTACTTTCTCATTCTTTCTTCGTATTAGGGAGCATCTCCTGGCTCTGCACCTGAGTGGGTGGCTCCCCAGCTTCAGTCTTCTCTGTTTTTCCCGTGTCCCCTTGCTCCCTTGTTGGATCCCAACATGGTTTTTTAAAAGAGCCACTTGGAGAGTCACTATTTACTCACTACTTTGTTTCTTCCCTGTGAGAATGGCACATACTAGCCACTTCTAGTCAGCCCTAGAACTCTCTAGCCCTATTTTTTTTCCTTATAGCACTTATCCTCAATATGAGTCCCTTATTAGGTTTTTTTCACCCTTCTAGAATATAAGTTCCGTGAGAGCAGAGGCATTGTCTCTTATTCACTGCTCTATCCCCAGTACCTAGAACAGTGCCTGGCACATAACAGATGCTTGATAATGATTGTTGAATGAGGGAACTAAAGGAAGATTGGTGAAGACTGGGGGCCTAATCAAACTGATTTTTATTATGCCCAGAACATGCTTTGTGTTTTCATGGAATGGCTAGCCCTCATACCCCTGCCCTTGAGTCTGTTCATCCTTTGTGACCCATGCTAAGTCTTACTTCCCCTATAAATATTAAATGACCTTCGTCTATTTCTAAACTCTTGTGGTCCTATCATGTCCTATCTTGGTCTCATCAGATTGTTCTTTATTGTACTTTAAATCTTTCTAAATTTATTATATAGGCTTGTATTATCTCCCTAAATAGATCTCTGTTTAATCCAAGTCCAACCGTATTTATTGAGCTATACTATTCAAGCATGTGTTAGATGCGGAACATCCAAAACTTCTATGAGTTCCTAGCTGTAAAATAAGAGGAGGTTGGACTAGACTAAACGTTGTTTTCTCAAGGTGCATTCTAAGGAAAATTCCACAGCATGACAATTATAGATTCCTGAAAAAAAAAAGTCTTTTTTTTTTAAACTTTCATTTTAGGTTCAGTGGTACATGTGCAGGTTTGTTATTAGGTAAACTCGTATCACAGGGGTTTATTGTACAGATTATTTCATCACCCAGGTACTAAGCCTAGTACTCAATGGTTATTTTTTCTGATCCTCTGCCTCCTCCCATCCTCTACCCTCAAGTATATCCCAGTGTCTGTTCCCCCTCTTTGTGTCCATGTGGTCTCATCATTTAGCTCCCACTTGTAAGTGAGAACATGCATTGTTTGGTTTTCTGTTCCTGTGTTAGTTTGCTAAGGATGATGGCCTCCAGCTCCATCCATGTTCCTGTAAAGGACATAATCTCATTCTTTTTTATGACTTCATAGTATTATTAAATATATGTGTGAAACCCTGGATTAATTCATGTATGTTCACTGTGGTCTTCTCAATCTAATGTGTACTGTCAGTTTCCAGGGGGGCACCCTTTGGGATGAGAGTTCCATGAACATGCTTTGGAAAAATGCTACAACAAATGGTCGTTAAGATTCCTTCCATTTTGGCCGGGCGCGGTGGCCCACGTCTATAATCCTGGCACTCTGGGAGGCCAAGGGGGGTGGATCACGAGGTCAGGAGATCGAGACCATCCTGGCCAACATGGTGAAACCCCATCTCTACTAAAATACAAAAAATTAGCTGGGCGTGGTGGCACACGCTGTATTGCCAGCTACTCGGGAGGTTGAGGCAGGGGAATCGCGTGAACCCGAGAGGTAGAGATTGCAGTGAGCCAAGATCACACCACTGCACTCCAGCCTGGCGACAGAGCAGGACTCCGTCTCAGTAAAACAAATAAACAAAAAGACGATTCCTTCCATTTTGAAAAGGCCAAAGTCCTAACTGACTTGCACAAGGCCACACAGTTGCATAGTATAAGAGTTTAGACTTAAACTGAGTTCTCTTGGACATTCATTGCACACGGTCATTTATTTCACCTTTGTTTATAATAGCAAAAAATTAAAAACAACTGAATGTTTAGTAATAGGGACTTGACTAGATAAAAATTATGGTACAGGAATGTAATAGAATACTAATTCAGATTAAAAAGGGAAAGAGGAAGCTATTTGTGGACTGATATGAAACAATCAAAGATGTATTGTTTAGGTGAAAAAAGGAAAATTAAGAACAGTGTGCGTAGAATATTACCTTTTGTATAAAAATATGTTTGGGGAAATATATATTCTGCTTATATGTGCTTCAAGTCACTTATATAAAAGAAACTGATAGCATTTGTTGCCTCCAAGGAGGGAAATAAGGTCACTAGGACATAGACATGGGAGGAGACTTTTTCCCATATACTTTTTGTTCCTTTTGATTTCTGAGCCTTGTACATGTATTAGCTACTTAGGAACTAAAATTAAATAAACTAAAAGCAATCCTAAGTGATTCTGATGCAACAGGGATTTGGAAACCAACAAACTGTATTTTCTTCTCCAAGACCAGAATCCTTTGAGACTTCATTAGTCCAAGTTTTATCATGCTGCTTCCAGTGACTTTTCTTATGTATCCTTTGAAGGAGATAATTATTTCCCACTCCCTTCACCAGTCTCTCCAACTTCTAGCCTGCATCGAGCTTGTGATTCCCAGGGGAGCCTTAGTGCAGGTTATTCGGGGAGGCTTAGTGCAGGTTGTTCTATGCCAGACAGGCTCATACACCCGGGGAGGAAGGCTGTGTCAGGGCAAGGAGGAGCTAAAGAATGGCTAGCACTCCAGATTCAAGGTGGGTGTCCTGAGATGTGTCCTGGCCTCTGATGTCAATTCAGCCTACTCCCTCTTTACATTTTAAATTTTCTCTCTTGAAAATTGGGATAATGGAACCTGACTAGGAAGGTTTTTAGGTTCACTGAGAGTGTAGATGAAAGGGTACTTGGCAAACACAGTGGGTTCCATGTAGATGAAAGACAGGGATTCATTGTGAAGAGAAAATTGCTCAAGGGGCACCCAATGCCATGACCATATGGTAGCATTGTTGCAAGGTCTCTGGTTCTACCACCATCCCTCATAAAGGAAACAGAAGGAAAGGAAAGATGAAGGTCATCTTCAAACTCTGAAACTTCATCCTGAGTGTATAAGGGCCGTTATGGGAAAGCCAAAGTGCAGAGACACAGCTGGTGCCAAGAATTGCCTCCCTGTTCAAATGGGCTCCCTTGCCAGCCCTTTGTCAAGATGTTTCCATGGCCAAGAGAGGCTATGGCATGCCAGGGGCATCTTTTAAAATCTGCATTTTTAATAGTGGCTAATTTTAAAAGTAGAACTTATAACTATTTTCAGAGGCATGGAAAGGAGCCCCAATAATAAGTTGTATGCCCTTGGACCACAATTTCACCTCTCTAGGTCTCAGTTTCTACATCTATAGGTGAGAACTTTATGATCATGTAGTCCCTTCCAGTTCTAAATTAATAAAACCATCCAACACAACTGGAAAAGGGAAAAAAGAAATCCCAGGCATTTGTACAATTCTGCACTCACAGTGTTAACAAATTTAGAAAATAAATTTGCAATGAGAAGATTGTGCTGAGAACTCCTCAGGGATCAGCTGCCTCTTACTCGTTCACACATGACCTTTCCTTCCCCTCATATGTACTTCTGTTTGAGCTGCGCCCCCCAGCAGCACTTTCTCTCTTCATTCAGACAACAAATAACCAGCCTGGTAGCCAAGAATGAAATCAGTAGCAGGCAGAACAGCTTAGTTTTAATGATGCTGCAACCAAAGTTTAATTGAAAAAATAGTTCAACTTTTCCCATTCTTAGTTCATTAATACCTCACAAGTACTCAGTGAAGTTAGCCACACCAAGTCTCCTAGGGAGAAAAATGCTAATACTCTTTGCATCTATTATCAGCTTTCCTTTCCTCTTCTCTAAGTGGACCCATTGTCCTGTATAATTTCAATTTCACTCTAATCCAGATGTCTTTGTTTGTTTTCTTTATCTTTCTAATTTTTCATGTGGAAATTTGTTCAAAGGAGACTCTTTACTGACTCTTCTGAAGTGAGAGAGTGATTTCCATCCATAGGACCCTCCTACTGTTACTGTTACCCAGTGATTTCACTCATAGGTGTGTATGCTCCAAAGAACTGAAAACAAGCATTCAAACAAATATATGTACATGAATGTTCATACAGCAGTACTCACAAGAGGTTAAAGGTAGAATCAGCCCAAATGTCCATCAACAGATGAATGAATAAATAAAATATATCAATACCATCGAATGTTATTCTGCCATAAAAAAGAAATGAAATACTGATACATGGTACAATGTGAACGAACTTCAAAAACATTAAGTGAAAGAAGTCAGTCATAAAGGACAACATACTGTAGGATTCCATTTATAGTTGACTCTTGGACAATGTAGTTTGAAATGGTCAGGTTTACTTATACATGGATTTTTTTTTCAACCAAGTGTGGATGGAAAATCAGCATTCCTGGGATGCAGAATCTGAGTATACAGAGGCCTGACTTTTTTGTTTACACAGGGTCAGCAGGGCTGACTGCAAGACTTGACTATGTGTGGATTTTGGTAACATAGAGGTCCTGGAACCAATCCCCCACATATACTGAGGGATGAATGTATATGAAATATCAAGAACAGGTAGAGGTAAAAAATCCATAGAGGTAAAAAAAAAAAAAAAAAAAAAAAAGATTAGTAGTTTCCAGGTTCTCTAGGGAGGTAGGAAATGGTGAATGACTGCTTAATGGATATAGGATTTCCTTTTAGGGTAATGAAAATATTTTGGAACTAGATAATGATGATGGTTGTACAACTTTGTGAATGTACTAAGTGTCACTAAATTGCACTTTAAAATGGTTAATTTTATGTTATGTGGCTTTTATCTCAATAAAAAACAAAACAAAACAAAAAAAAACTCTGCCAATATCAATCAAGGTACATACAAAAGAAACCACAACTGCCTCCACTTTTCTGATCCTCCCAACCCCCAAACCATATACACTGTGAGATGGAATGTGCCCTGCAGTGAAGTCCTGGACTTCTTCATTATGAAAGAAGAGAAAAACCAAAACTTTGTCTGTTCTCATTCCAAAAAAATCCCTTAAGTTTGTTATCTGCGAAGTACTCTGTGATCTTTGGGAAAATATGTCCTAAATATACCAGGTAGTCCTGATTATATTAATTTTTCAACCTTGCCAAGTATTGGTGCCACTTAAGACGGTCAATTCCAGCCCCAAGAAAACATAAACATGTCTAAGAATTATCAGAAAGGGAAATCTATTTACAGCAGACTAAAGGTTAATGTCTTTGTGATTCAACCTTAAACTGTATTATACCAAATACAATATTTTATCTGACAAAGAGTATTTTTAAACTTAATAAGAGCACAGAGCTTACTGAATCTTTTCCAACTATCTTATAATATAAAAAGTGGATTTGGGCCTGGGCACGGTGGCTCACGCCTGTAATCCCAGCACTCTGGGAGGCCAAGGCGAGCAGATTATTTACAGTCAAGAGTTCAAGACCAGTCGGCCAACATGGTAAAACCCCATATCTACTAAAAATACAAAAATTAGCTGGGCATGGTGGCATGATCCTATAATCCCAGCTACTGGGGCAGGGGGCATTGAAGCACAAGAATCGCATGAACCAGGAGGTGGAGTTTGCAGTGAGTCAAGATCACACCACTGCACTCCACCCTGGGTAACAGAGTTGTAACAAAACAAGGAAAAAAAAGACACACACAAAAAAATGGATTTTGGAGGAAAGAGGGAAGGAACATAAGCAGGATACAAAACTGAAGGTCTTTGCTTTGCTTTGTATAAATAAGGGCTAAGTATATAGTTAGTGAATTATTGAATGCTTTTTTTTTTTTTGCACAGCTTCTCTCAACCTTTCTTCTGGTCACTTTGCTATCCAATGCAAAATTTTTTTTAAAACAGGAAGGAAGAGTAAATGGAAAATAGGGTTAGAGTAGCAATAAAATGATGAGAAAGATTAGTACTGTAAAAAATGCCCATCAGGTCAGGCGTGGTGGCTCATGCCTGTAATCCCAGCACTTTAGGAGGCTGAGGTAGGTGGATCATTTGAGGTCAGGAGTTTGAGACTAACCTGACCAATATGGTGAAACCATATCTCTACCAAAAATACCAAAAATTTGCCAAATGTGGTGGCAGGTGCCTATAATCCCAGCTGCTCAGGAGGCCAAGACGGGAGAATCACTTGAACCCGGGAGATGGAGGTTGCAGTGAGCCGAGATTGGGCCATCACACTCCAGACTGGGCAACAAGAGTGAAACTCCATCTCAAAAAAAAAAAAAAATGCCCATCAGCTGATTCTATTCTCTTGTGAGAGATGGGGTATAAGTTTGACTCTATGTTTCATAGTGGCCACAAAGCAAAGGGGAAAACAAAATCTAGTGTCTGTAAGTAAGAAATTAAAGTTTTCATGAGAAGCATCATTTTCCTGATACTAAGCCTTGATGCAAATTCTTATGGTGGGTCCTCATAAAAAAGTCTATTATGTGATGATATGGATGCTGATATCTGGTATAATATAATACTCTTTGTCTATCTTATTCTCTCAAAGGCATAGAAGCAAAACCCACATTAAGGAAGAGGCATGCATAGGAACAGTGCAAAACAACAATGATTCATCAATCTCATGTATAAATGAAGGTGTAGAAAATCAAACTCAAGGCTGGGCATGGTGGCTCACACCTGTAATCCCAGCAACTTTGGGAGGCTGAGACGAGCAGATCACGAGTTCAGGAGATTGAGACCATCCTGGCTAACACAGTGAAAACCCATCTGTACTAAAATTACAAAGCATTAGCCAGGCGTGATGGGACACACCTGTAGTCCCAGCTACTTGGGAGGCTGAGGAAGGAGAATCGCTTAAATCTGGGAGGTGGCGGTTGCAGTGAGCTGAGATTGCGCCATTGCACTCCAGCCTAGGTGACAGAGTGAGACTCTATCTCAATTAAAAAAAAAAAAAGAAAGAAAAATCAAACTCAAGTAGGAAACTAATGTGAAACCTTTAGGAAAGTCATTTTGTTTTGCCTTTCTCACATGTTGGATTTTATCCTGTTCACATCTGTTGGACAACATTCTATACAATGCAATTTCACTGACTGAAATATAGGATCTTCATATGTGTTGAGGGGACACCATATGGTATCATTTCACTCTGTGTCAAAGAGGAGAGCTTGAGTGGGTCTTAGAAATCATCTTGGTCAAAATGAACATGTGTGTCACATGCACCTTTATTCCTTACTAATTGACAATACAAAGTGGAGATTAAGGGTATTTCCCAGCACAACTGCAAAAGATCAGTATTGACATGCATGATGAGAATTCCATTAGTGGACTTCTGTTTTCAGCTCAAACATGAAAATAGGAAGTTGTTACTTCCTATTTGTACAAGAAAAAGCTAAAAAGCTTAAATTTCATACAAGCAAAAGCTGAACAAACTGACAATCAATGACTTTTCTTGAATGCATCAGAGAATTGATGTTGCAGAGCAAACACCACCCTGAAATCTGGAGAGACAGGTGAATCCACAGTTACCACCAAAATTTGCTTAATAAGAGCAGAAACTGATGAAGCCATAAGCTGGTGTCGACACTTAAGTGGTAATTCCGATGAATTGCTGGAGACTTCGTGTGAACTAATTTGAGTGTAGAAACCAGGGAGCTGCAGTCTTTGGCTCCACGCTTTTGTGGGATCCAAAAAAGATTTCCTAGTAACTCTGTCAGGGAGAGAGAGCAAATCATTGTGAAATATGACCATAGCATTTTCCATTTAAAAAGCCAACTCTCCAAGCCTTATCCCAGATGGGAAAGGGCATTCCCCCCACTCTAACCCCCTCTAGCCTTTCTGTCTTACATAGAGAGGGAAAGCTATACTACTGGGGAACAAAAAGGTGAAGATCATAGCCCAGAGACACAGGTCCACTAAAAGACTGAGATTTAACCGTAAAGTTACAGAACACTTCCCTTCTCCCACAACTTACTGCCACACCAGCAGCATAGTAACTGTGAATACAGCTGATAGAGTTCACCAGACACAAATTCTCTCTGAAGAGGAGTAATTAGGAAAGCCTAAAGTCAAGAAAAGAGGCATAAACAAGGATACTAGAGGAATTTGAAGCCTCTGGCATCTACAGATATAGCAAACACAATCTAACTCCTCGCCCAAAACTTCACGCCAAAAGTCTTTTTCCTCAATTCCTATTACCTAATTCAGCATGTCAGTTTTCAACAACAAAAAATTACAAAGTAAGCCAAAAGCATGAAAAAACACAGTCTGAACAAAGTATCAGAACCAGTCTTATATATGACATAGTTATTAGAATTATTAGATGGAGAATTTATGATTAATACATTAAGTGCTCTAATGGAAGTAGACAACATGCAAAAATAGATGGTTAATACAAGTAGAGAGATAGAAACTCTACAAAGGAATCAAAAGGAAATGATAGAAATAAAAAACATTGTCACAAAAATGAAGAATGCCTTTAGTAGGCTCATCAGTAGACTGGATATAGCTGATGAAAGAATTGGTGAGCTTGAGGATAAGTCAATAGAAAGTGCTCAAACTGAAATTCAGAAAGGTAAAAGAATGAAAACAACAGAATAGCCAAGAAATGTGGAACAATTTCAAAATGTGTAACATACACATAATTAGAATAGCAGAAGGAGAAGAAGGAGAAAACAGAGCAGAAGAATAATGAAATAATAATGGCTTTAAGTAATTCAAGTGTTGAAGCAATAATGGCAAAGAACTTTCTGGAATTAATGACAGGTATAAGACCGCAGATCCAGGAAGCTCAGGGAACACCAAGCAGGATAAATTCTAGGAAAACTACAGCCAGACATATTCTATTCAAACTGCTGAGAACCAAAGATAAAAGAGAAAATCTTGAAAAACAATAGGAAAACAATACCTTACCTAAAGAGGAACAAGGCAATGAAGTGCATTCATATGAAGCAATTATGAACAAGGATCTGAAGTATCATAAGAAACAATGCAAGCATGAAAATAGTGGAGTGAAATCATTAAAATGTTGAAAGAAAAAATCTCACCAACCTAGAGTTCTGTATCCAGCAAAATTATCCATGAAAAGTGAAGGAGAAATAAAGACTTTCTCAAACAAAAACTGAGGGAATTTATCACCAGCAGACTTTCCCTGTATCAGAGATTGATAGAAGCTTTTCAGGTAGAAGGAATGTGATATAGGTAAGAATTGCAAGTCTACATAAAGAAAGGAAGAGTGTCAGGGAAGGAATAAATGAAGGTAAAATAAAAATTTTATTTTCCTTATTTTAGTTTGTCTAAAAGATAAATGTTTAACATAATAATAGCCACAATGTACTGGGTTATTATAACATATATATAAGGGAAATGAATGATAGAAATGAAGGGTGGGATAAATTTAGGATACTCTATTATTACCTGTACTGCATATGAAGCAGTACAGGGTTATTTGAAGACACACTTAGATTCATTAAAAATGTATATTGGAAACTCTAGGGCAACCACATAAAACTTTTTAGAAAGAAGTATAATAGTATGCTAAGAGAGGAGATAAAATGTAATTATATAAAATGCTCAATTAAAACCAGAGAAAACAGAAACAGAAGAGATTAAAAAAAGAACAGATACAAGGAATAGAAAACACTTACAGCATAATAGATATTAATCCCAACTATATTAATCATCATTCTAAATGTGAATAGTCTAAATATACCAATTAAAAGACAAAGATTGTCAGGAAGGATATAAAAACAAACTTAACCGTATGTTGTCTACAATAAACCCAATTTAAACATAAAGACTCAGATAGGTTAAAAGTAAAGAGAGAAGTACACCATGCACACACAAATCCAAGGATGGCTGAAGCAGCTCTGTTTCAGACAAAGCAGACCTCAGAACAAGGACAATTATCAGGGATAAAGAGCACCATTACATAATGATGTATAGATTAATTCTCCAAGAATTATCCTAAACATGTATGCACCTAACAACAGTGTGTCAAAATATGTGAGGCAAAAACTGATAGAATACAATTAGTTATTAGCCATCCTTGATCTACGCTTAAAAACCTAGGTAGATGAAAGAAGACAAAAGAATCTAAGTGACTTGCTTAAGGTGACAAGACCAATGATTGGAAAACCTGAGTCTCCTAGCTCCTTGTCCAGATTGCTATCCAGTAAGTAAAAATTTTGTTTGAATAATTATTATCTTAGTTAATGCAAATTCAGTCAGGATTAAGAACCACTGGGTAAGAGAGAGAGAGAGAGTCCAGGTCACATTTTAGCCAAGATACCATTTAATTAAGCCTAGGCTTTGTGTGGAGAAGGCTGAACAGACGAAGGTCTCCAAAGATCAGTCATGTAGACCTTGTAGTTTTGCCAAGAAGGGTTGCACTGCCTGGAGAATGAAAGTGGAGATTGAGGCTTGGTTTGCCACTCAAGTGACAGAACTCAGGGGATTTGGAGTAGGTGCTAGATAGTGGGAGATTGGGAATGGGCAGGGGGTAAAAACTGCTCTGTTGTGTTTCACTAACCGAGGTAGGATTGGACAGGTGGTGGTATAAAGCTAGTGAATCATGGGAGGTCACTTTATGGACTTGGTGATGAAAAAGCAGATGGCTGAAAGGGTGTATGTGGGACTGGTTGCTGAATGATGAGGCTTAGTAGGATACACAGATGTAAAGAACAGAGGCAGAGAAGGTGAGTTGGCTTGGGGGAACCAAAAGATCCCCAATGCACTATGTTGGTGTTTCCTTCCTCACCTGACTCTTACCTTCCTATTCCCTATTTTCCTTTCATTCTATGTATATACTTGCTTCTACTTTAATTGTCTAAAATATGTGATGACAATATATTAAATGAAATTTTACCCTTTTTGATCTTAATTTAGAAAGTTAACTATCATTGTTTCTTTCATGGAGCAATTCTTTTTATTTCTGTCGTTAATTAACTTTTAAAAATGGAACTATTTCTGGCCGGACGTGGTGGCTCACATGTGTAATCCCAGCACTTTGGGAAGCCGAGGCAGGTGGATCACCTGAGGTCAGGAGTTTGAGAACAGCCTGACCAACATGGTGAAACCTGTCTCTACTAAAAATACAAAAATTAGCCAGGAGTGGTTGCGGGTGCCTGTAATCCCAGCTACTTGGGAGGCTGAGGCAGAGAACTGCTTGAACCTGGTAGGCGGAGGTTGCAGTGAGCCAAAATCACACCACTGCACTCCAGCCTGGGTGACAGAGCGAGACTCCAGCTCAAGAAAAAAAAAAAAAGGCCGGGCGCCGTGGCTCAAGCCTGTAATCCCAGCACTTTGGGAGGCCGAGACGGGCGGATCACGAGGTCAGGAGATGGAGACCATCCTGGCTAACACGGTGAAACCCCGTCTCTACTAAAAAATAAATACAAAAAATTAGCCGGGCGAGGTGGCGGGCGCCTGTAGTCCCAGCTACTCGGGAGGCTGAGGCAGGAGAATGGCGTAAAACCCTGGAGGCGGAGCTTGCGGAGCTTGCAGTGAGCTGAGATCCGGCGGCAGCACCCCAGCCTGGGCGGCAGAGCGAGACTCCGTCTCAAAAAAAAAAAAAAAGGAACTAGTTTTTTAAAGGAGATCTACCCTCCTACTTAACATAACTTCAAAATGATAGCAGTCAGCTTGCTTTCTCTTTGTGTTCAAAGCAAACTTTCCTCAGTCACAGAGAAGAATATGCTGATATTTCTCTAATTCTCAGACACTTTTTGGTTAGATAACCAAAGTGAATTTGTAGGAGATTGGATGGAAAAAAATAGGATGTTTTAGAGCACCATTTCTTAAAATTCCTTGAAATCTTTTGAAAGAAAGGATGGTAAAGAAGCATTCTGTTATGGAGAGACATGTGAAATTTTACCTTATAATTATGACATTAGAATTCCTATTAGCTGAATAAATTTAACTGAGTCATCTATCAGTTTCAAATATTATATATTCTGAGCACTAGTTCAAGGAACTTAAATTTTATTTCCTGGTCCTGATGTGATTTGCATCATACAGAACTGACTGTCTCTCCCTCTCAATCTCTTTCTGTTTCTTTTAACACATATCTACACACAGGTTTGTATGCACATGAATATATCTTCATAGTAAATAATCCCTTTAAAGGCTTTATATGGTGAGAACTAGCTTTTCTTTTTAAACAAAGAAGTGGAAATTGGCCGGGCGCGGTGGCTCAAGCCTGTAATCCCAGCACTTTGGGAGGCCGAGACGGGCGGATCACGAGGTCAGGAGATCGAGACCATCCTGGCTAATACGGTGAAACCCCGTCTCTACTAAAAAATACAAAAAACTAGCCGGGCGAGGTGGCGGGCGCCTGTAGTCCCAGCTACTTGAGAGGCTGAGGCAGGAGAATGGCGTAAACCCGGGGGGCGGAGCTTGCAGTGAGCTGAGATCCGGCCACTGCACTCCAGCCTGGGCGACACAGCGAGACTCCGTCTCAAAAAAAAAAAAAAAAAAAGAAGTGGAAATTGTCATGAAAAGAATCATGGTGAGGTAAGATATCCTTTCAGTGCAATATTCTTCACAGTGAGCATCCTTTAAGAAGGTATAGCTCTATGACATTGAGTTTGCCGGTTGTAAAAGTTAGGTACAGGAACTAAAATATACAGGGTGTTGGTGAGTGTAGGTAGAAAAGCAGTTTGATGTGTATGTTGGGTTGTCTGGACATAAGAAACATCATGCAGGCTAGAGTTGAACCTCTAGCTTTTGTGATGCATGCAAGTTAGGACATGTGATTTCATGTTGTCAGTGAGATACAAAATAATGAGAATGTCTCAATAAATCTACCTCAAACTATTGGCTGTCCCTGAGTGAAAACTAAGGTATCTAGAAGCCTAATGGAGAATATTCTATGTAGTCAGAAGGCTGCCGCCTACTGATATGTGATCTTTATTAACTGGCCTCCCTTCCAACATTCTAGATTCCATGTCCTTTTTGGTCATTAGTAATCACCTTGGTCACTGTGTTTTTAACACCAGGCTCAGTATGTCTAAATATAGAAAAATAAGAATAATATCTCCCCTCATCAACTGTTCTTGCATGGGATTAGAATGAAAGTTATTATTCAGCCAATCACTGATAGACACTCAGTCCATTCAAACTAGAATTGTAAGTAAGTTCTCCAGGATAATCTTTTTAATTTTCATACAAGGACAATTTCTTCTCAAAGGAAAAACTCTTTTATTATGAACTGTTGGCTGAACAGATTGATTGGTATAAAGGTGTTTTGTTGTAATGAATACCCATATATTAGTTAATATAACACAAATTGTTTTAACAATGAAATCCCCACATCTCAGTGGACTGGCAGTAGAAGTTTGTTTCTCACTAACGTGACAGTCCACTGCTGATGTGCCTCGGGGATGGCCTCACATGTGGCCATTCCAGGACCCAGGTAGTTACCATTTTGTGGCTTTTCCTCAGAGACTCTTCCATTCAGCTGGCAATGGGGACAGACACTACAAAGAAGACATGGCTTCTTAATTTCTGCTCAAAAGTGAAAAACACCTACATCTACTTTAGCCTGAAGTGACACATTATTTCTGCTCACATTGCTTTGGCATTCCCCTGCCTCTACCATGTAAGAGGGGCAAAAATGTAGGTTCTGGCTGGGCAGCTGCTTCTTGGCAATAGCTCAGCACTGTGGAAGGGAAGCTCAAATTTTTGGTAATCAGTAAACTATCTTTACCCTGTCCCAAGGAGCAAGCTCAGGTGAATGGGATCTGAAGTTCACCTCATGTGCCCTACCGTCTCTCAAGAATTGCAGCCTGAATTGGTTGCTGTTCAATTCTATCATGGCTGAAACAGGAAGTACTACTTAATTTGGTTTTAACCCAGCATTTCCTAAACTTGTTTGACCATGGAGCCCCCTTTTCTTTATATAACAATTACTAAAACACTTTGAAAAACTTTTTCACAAAGAAAAGAGTAGTTTTACCACCTCCATGCTTTTACTTATCTACCCCGGTTTTTGCTTTTGTTATTGTTTGGGGTTGGTTTTGTTGTAATTGTTTTGTTTTCTTGAGAAATTTGCATTTAGTTCAATATTGTTTAAATTTGGTTGAAGTAGGCAAGACTAAAGGCAGTTGAAAAACAATTTTACTTGACTACAGGACCAATGAAGTAAGCATGGTGCTGTATTGTTGGGATACTTGGCAGATCAAAGTACAGAAGGAAAAGTTTTTGATATCTGTTACTTAGTGCCTATATGATCTCTGGTTTCCTACTTACTAATACCATGTGAGCTGTAGTTTCTAATCTGCAAAATAGAGAGTGTTCATGAAGATTAAATGACACTATATGTAAAATAGCAAATAAGAAGGAACTTAATATATGTAAGACTCCTCCCTTCTTCTTTCTCCTTTCTATTTTCTCCTAGTTAGTAATATACTAACTTAATTATAGTTGAGTTGTGCTATCCTGCCACAAACAATGACAATTACATGAAAAGAGGCCAGGGAAAAGATATGGTAACAGTATAAGCAACCCCCAATTTACAAACACTGAATTTTTTTTTTTTATTATACTTTAAGTTCTAGGGTACATGTGCACAACGTGCAGGTTTGTTATATATGTATACATGTGCTATGTTGGTGTGCTGCACCCATTAACTCATCATTTACATTAGGTATATCTCCTAATGCTATCCCTCTCCCACCCCCTCCCCCTCCCTACAATAGGCCCCAGTGTGTGATGGTCCCCTTCCTGTGTCCAAGTGATCTCATTGTTCAATTCCCACCTATGAGTGAGAACATGTGGTGTTTGGTTTTCTGTTCTTGCGATAGTTTGCTAAGAATGATGGTTTCCAGCTGCATCCATGTCCCTACAAAGGACACGAACTCATCCTTTTTTATGGCTGCATAGTATTCCATGGTGTATATGTGCCATATCTTCTTAATCCAGTCTGTCACTGATGGACATTTGGGTTGATTCCAAGTCTTTGCTATTGTGAATAGTGCTGCAAACACTGAATTTTTTAAAATACTGCACATAGATGGTTGGGTTCTGGCAACTTAGACCCTATCATTCCTGTTATTGATGCCTCACAATTTAAATTTACCATGAAGCTAATGAATTAAGCTTCAGACCCCTCTCTTGCATGGATTCCTATGAGTGCTGAGAGTTGTAGGATGTTCTAGGTAGTAAGGGGATGGGGGCAGATTGGTATGAGGAAGCATTATGTAAACATTTCTGGTAAATTGCCTGAAGAGCTCTCAGAAGAAAGGAACTCGATTCTCTAAGTTTCTGGAAGTTTGCTGTGATTTGTCATTCGATATAAATATTTACTTTTGTACCTATTATGTGTTTTGTAGTTTAAAAACTGCTTTTTAATTTTTTTTCTTTTTTTAAGAGAGTCTCGTTCTGTCACTCAGGCTGGAGTACTGGTGCCATAATAGCTCACTGTAACCTCGAATTCTGTGGCTCAAGTGATCCTCCTGTGCCACTACGCCCAGCTAATTTTTTTATTTTTTGTAGAGATGAGGGTCTCGCTATGTTGCCCAGGCTGGTCTCAAATTCTTGGCCTCAGGAAATCCTTCCACTTTGGTCTCCCAAATTGCTGAGACCACAGGCATGAGCCACTGTGCCCAGCCTTGTTTTGTACTTTTGATTTCCTCTTCTTAAAGAGGGCCCCACAACTTCTGTAAGTTTCAGACCAAAAGCACATGGATCCACTTCTGCCCACAATTCTGGTGCCATCACCTGCTACTATTCTGAACATTTTCAGAGGTCCCTCCCCAGAGCCCACTCCAATGGCTGGAGCTACGTATGATTTCCGTACCCCTTTCCTTTCCCAGCTTCCTGTACACCTCTCCTTAACACGGCTGGGATCAAGATGATTTGAGTCTCTGCCCACACTCAGTGCCTCTCCACATACAACTCTGGATATATGGGGAAAAGGGTCTGGGCTTGAGGCGCAGGACCCAAAGTGTGCAAAGAGTTAGGAGAGCAAGAAGATGAAGAAAATGGAGCCATTGGCATAGCACTTGAGCTTCGGTTGGCTCATCAAATCTTACAGGCACTCATTTTTTCATTAAAGACATGATTTGCCTTTAGTATTGCTCACAACTCTGACCTTTACCTGTACTATTTTTCTATACCATTTTTCCAGAGTACAAACTCTTTCTTACTGAACTATGTCCCTTTAGTAGGTTAGATGATTCCCGTATGGAATTATTTGAACTGGTTTAAGAAAGCCAAAGAAACATCTGTATTCTGTAGAACCTTTCCTTGTAACAGCGTTCATTTCATCTAAGCTTTCCTGCCCAAAGCAGCTCTGAAACACAGATAGGAAGGCTGACCCATTGCAAAGAAGATGAAAACTAATGTAGCCTCAGAAGAAAAGCTTGATGCCAAGTGCTCAGCAGGGGCCCAGGCTGAGGGCCTGTGGAGGAGGGGCAAGTGCAATTTATAAAGCCTAAATACTCAAAGCAGCCTTTCTCCAGTATTTGCTTCGAGGTGGCAGAATAGGTTTTATAGGTCAACAGGGTTTTTCTAATGATTATCCAAGCTCCTCCCCCTTCAGTAGGGAAGGCCCCGATTTTCTGGAATTACCTGCCCAGTCAGCAGGCTGGGTGTTAGAATTCTGAGCAGACTGCCCTCCTCCTTGAAACCAGCGGGGAGCAAAATAAGTCCGGAAATTCCTGAGCATTGGGAAGCCCGCACTAACGCAATTACCTGAAATAAAAGAAGGGGTCAGATAATAAAGGGCAAAGGTTTTTCCTTTTAAAGTAAAGGGCCAGGTAAACAAAACCAGCTGCCCCTGGAGCCAACAAACTCTCCTCATTAAATATTTTAAGAGCCTAATGGGCATAAGTGGCTAATTATAGTACAATCCTGAAGACTGAATCTAGTGGCCTGAGGAAGGGGGTCAGTGGGATGGGAATGGGGTTAAAACTTGGCTGACAGAGACAGGAAGGAGGTGAGCTCTGCCCCTGGCAGAGGGCCTCTGAATGGCCAGAATGAAATTAAAATAAGAGTAAGATGCTTTGACTGGGAGTCTCTAATCATTCTGACAGTATCCCCATGAGATGGGCTTGGATGTCTCATTTGGAGCAATTTTAAGTTTAAATGCTAGTTGAATAGGATCTGGAATACAGGTTTATTGAAAAACTAATTATGGGAAATTTTATGTTTATTCACTATGAAAAACTGGAAGAGTATGCAGCAAAATGTTGCAATGAGCCTCTCTAGGTGTTGTGCTTATACTGTAGGTGATTTTCCATTTTCCTATTTCTATTTTGTTCATGTTCATTCTCTAATTCATCTACAATGAGCATTTAGTTCTTTTATAATAAAAATAAAGGACAACACTAAATAAAATAAGATGAAGAGTATTGTGCTGGAACTAAAATGTAAAATTAAGGGGGACAGGAGAGTTGGTGAATGCATAGATAAGTGGTTCCTTTTACTTTGTATAGTCTGCTCTCTTTGCCACTTCCCTGGATACATGCTTGATGTGAGCTGCCAATCTAGAGGCAGGAATAAATTGCTGGCATTGGGCGAGACAGACCTTTTGACCATGGATTAATACGAAAGTTTCCACTTCATTGCCTTTGTGCTGGTTCTCAGAAAGGTTATTTCTGCACAGCCTTTTTTGGCTTTGGTTTTTAGTGGAACAGCTCGGCCACTTGTGGTATGATCTTAAGTGATGCTGAATGTCAAGGGAGCTTGAAGGATGACTATGATTTAACTAAAAGTGTCAGTCTAGGTGATTCTAGACCATTCTGCTAGGTTTAAAAAAAAAGAGAGAGAGAAGAAAAGAAAAAAAGAAATCACCGTTATCACCATTTTTAGCAATTTATTCTTACAAAATGGTCACCACAGACTACTCCACCTCCTTCATGCCCAGATACAAATGATATATTTAGATTGGACCTATCACCACATGCAACTACCATCAGAGAACCAAAGCTCTGTAACTGGGAAGAAGCTTTCAAATAGCCACAGATTGCTGATGCTGAATGTTTTCTTAGAAGCTTCACATTTACAATGGGTAAGGGCAGTAAGTTAGTTGTCCAAGAATATCAAAGAAAAAGGTTTAGGTATTGTTAATTCATACCCTATGGGTTTTGTTTGTTTGTTTGTTTTTGTTTTGTTTTGAGACAGAGTCTTGCTTTGTCGCCCAGGCTGGAGTGCAGTGGCGCGATCTCAGCTCACTGCAAGCTTCGCCTCCCAGGTTCATGCCATTCTCCTGCCTCAGCCTCCTGAGTAGCTGCGACTACAGGCGCCAGCCACCATGCCTGGCTAATGTTTTGTATTTTTAGTAGAGACGGGGTTTCACGGTGTTAGCCAGGATGATCTCGAGCTCCTGACCTCATGATCTGCCCGCCTTGGCCTCCCAAAGTGCTGGGATTACAGGCTTGAGCCACCGCCCCCGGCCATACCCTATGGTTAAATGATCCCCTCTCTTAAAAGCGATGCTGAATTCTGGGTGACCAAAGTTCATATTTCCATAGTACAATATAAATGTGGGTTTAAGGTTGCAGATGAACGTTGCTGAAACTTCTCAGTATAATGTGAGGATTCCTTTGACATTCAAATGTGAATTGGACTCAGACTGAAGTTATTAAAAAGATGCTGTGATCATCAGGCTAGAGGAGGAAGGGTCCTTAGCTGGGTCAAAGGTAGAGGCAATGCCCAGGGCCATATTTTAGAAGCATTTTAAAGGGTCTCTGACATCTCTTTTAATTTCCCTTATTCTCTTGAAGAGCTCATCTGCAGCCATGGCTTTGTCCATTACTTACAACCTGAAAAAGACCCCCACGTCAACATTTCTTGTCTCAACTTCTCTGTACCTCTTTCTCGTATCTCGAGCTACCTGGTATGTAGTTTTTTCTTGATATTCTGTACACTTTTGATATGTCAGACAGTATCTTTCATCTCTCTTAACAAATTGTATTCCCATATGACTAACCTACATTTCTTTGGCAACAGTGTTCTCCAAGGCAATCTCTCTTATATGTTCATGGTCATCAGTGACTCCCTTCCTCTCTTTTACCCTCTACAGAAGCTTTATTTGTTCTTCCTTCATGGCTGCTCGCTGTCACTTTTCTTGTTCTCTCCCTTATTTAGACCCAGATCATTTCTTGCCAGCACTATTGAGATAAGATAACTTTGTTTATTGGTTTCCATGCCTGTATCTCCTCCTGCTCCAATCCAATTCACAGCCTATAGGAATAGCCCAAGACCACTTGAGAATGATTGGATCCAGCTTGTAAGGTTAAAACTGGGGACAAGAATAGGCTAAAAAGCTTAAGCCAAGGTTAGTGGATTTCATCTCCCATGTATCACATGAAGGAGCAATTGGACTATTTCTGGGTTCAAGAAGATAGAATGTTAGCCATTGAGAGGAGGTAACAGGGATCAGATTTCAGCGCCATGTCAGAAGAGCTTTTCATCAATTAGAGCTGTGATGCAGTGAAACAGTCCTAGTAGAGTATGACAGTGAATTCCTGTCCCTGGATATGTTCAAGCAGAACCAGAAAATCACTTCTAAGGGATATTGTATCAAGCTTACATGCTTTAGGCCAGCTGACCACTAAGTCTTTTCAAACTCCACATTTTTACAACATATCACAGCCATCTCCATCCATGCCTCTGCCTCACCCCTGCTGGGAATCCAGAGTCTGTTCTTGCTGCTCTACACTTTCCTCACTCCAAGTTCTACAGCGGGTAGCATGCTCTCCTCCAGAGGGATGCTCCCCCTGCGCATCCCATCCATGGCCTTTCAGTGTAAGTTTCTGCTGCCTTGGGCTGTTAAGTAATCTGAACAGGGTAGATCTGGTTATTTAATAGGTTTTATATGCCAGCTCCCATGCCCAGCATTTTTCCTTATGTGATCAGTACACCAACCCTGTGAAAATACTATAGATTTGGATTTTTTGAAACCCACTTTAAAGAAGGGACTGAACCAAGGTTTTGTAACTCCGGGTTCTGGGTACTTGAGAAAACGAAGGAGGAAAGGAGTGAAGGAACCCTCAACCATGGGCCACGGATTGGGGTAGGCTAGAGAGGTTCTTCACAGGAAATCCTACATACTGAAAAATTACCTCTGGAATTTTTATCTCAATAAGTATTAAACTATGTGTGTTGCTAACAAAAATTATAAATATTGATGTTTAATGTAGTTACTGGGAAACTGAGAAAAGAGGAAACTATAATATATTTGATTAAATAATAAAAGAATAATTATAATGCATTACTTGTTATATTCCTGGTCACCATATAATATAGTATCAAGTATTCATGTTCCTCAAATGTGTGTTAGATTAACATTGCTTAAATTATTTTTAATTTTAACACTACTCTGTCTCAATATGCCTGGCTTCCATGTAGTATACCATGTATCTGATCTTTTTTCAAAAATCAGAGGTGCTAATTAAGAAGTACTACTATGAGCAGGTTATGAGATAGGGTAATGGACATGGATATGTCCAGCACTGTGTGTTGCACATAATAAATGTTTATTGGATCTGAGTCTGGCATCTATACAAGGGATGAGGCAAAGGACATGTTATTATTTTATTTCCTGATATAAGTAACCATCAAAAATTTTCAATTACATGTATCCCCTGACTCAGAAATTCCACTATCATAGTATTCTATATTTACACATAACTTAATCAGTCTCCTATTGTTTATAATCCCATCTTTGTGAGCTGACAATTAGAAAGAACTAAAAGTTGTTCAGTCCCTACTGTATGCCAGGAACTTTACGTTTGTTATCTCATTAATTCTCAATTAAGCCTGAGGAGAAGATATATTATCCCCCATTTAAGAATAAAAAAACTGAGGCCCGTAGAGACTACGTAACTTGCCCAAGATCGCATAGTTAGTAAATACCAGATCTGGAATTTGAACTCAGATATTTCTGGCTAAAACCCAAATTTGCTCCAACATTCCAATGGTTTAAGCACTGGATTCTGTGGAAATGTCGTGAAGTGGTAAGTGAGGCCAAAAGGAAGGCTGAGTGGGTAGATCACCACCCTTACCTCAACGAAAGCACCTGCCTTACAATAAAACAAACATTTAAAAATTAGCCATTCCAATACATCACATGTTGGTATAGCGAGTTGACACTGAAAATAATTTTCACATAGTTCTATAATATGTAGTGATGGGTGGCTGCTTCTTAAAAATGAAATAATTTATCATTAGCCAGCAACCAAGGATAACTTAGTGGATTGCAAAGGCACCCAGGAATCACAAGCATTTAGAAATTGATGGAATTCAGAACTTTGTCAAGATGGGGGTAAGGGAAGGTCTGAGGTAACGAAGGTCACCTAACCCTGTGTCAGCCTTAGCTTAGTCTTCAGCAAAGAGTCTCACAAAGGATATCTCCACAAAGCTGGATGGGCCTGTTTTGGTCAAATATTTACAACATAGTGTCAACATAACTTAATGTTTCATTTAAGCTAAGAAAAACCAAACCAAAACAAAAACCAATGAGTATCAAGTTGTTACTATTTTAGGAGAGGGCTCTTCCACCTTTGTACATCATTCATTCCTTTGTTCATTCATCCTGGGGGTAGTAGGCAACCACGGCGTATTTTGGTAGCAGGTTGACTACAGAGTGTTCGCCCGCAGGAATGAGCTGGAGACTCACTCACTACACTAAGTCAGATTTTTGCTTTTGTATTTATTTTCTTATTTAAAGGTATGAAAAAGCTTATTAAAATGATTGAGTATTATTTCAAACCTCTCACATACCTTTATTACTTTAAGGTGGGATTAGCGATGGGCATGGGATGGGTGTTAAATTACTTCCCCAAGAGAAAAAAAAGTAAGTTTTTCCTCATTACCCAATTTGTATTATGGAATTTCCATCAATTCCGTCAAGTAAGCAATGGGGTTTCATGTGACAAAAGCTGAAAAAAATAACAGTATTAGCCCACAAATAGCAGTGGAAATAGAGAAGATAAAAAGGTTATTATTTGTTTGAAAAGTACCCAGGGTCAAAACCTTTTAGAATGTGAGAGCCCAGTTGGAACCCTGGTTTGTTTCCTCGGGCAACAGAGACCTCCGGCTAGAAAAATGTATTTATAGTCCTTTGCTTGAGATTTTATCTGATTCTTATTTTATTTTCGTTCCAGTTGCTACATTGATGGCCGGGTGGTCAAGGTGATGGACTTCCTGAAAACTCGCCTGTTAGACACACTCTCTGACCAGATTAGGAAAATTCAGAAAGTGAGTAAAAGTATCCTGGGAAGAAAAGGAGCAAGTCTGGGGGTAAGGCAAGGAAAAAGACACAAAGTCCCAGCTGGGCCTCAGCACTGTGGGAACCAGGGTAGAAAAATAGGAAAATAGTACAGTCCAGATGGGCATGGTCACAAGCCCCCCATCACAATTGTTGCCTGTCATTTGTTGTTTTTCAAATTGAAAAGGGTCTGTGTGTGCCATATCAAGGTTTAAAGCATCTCTATTGTTTTTAATTAATTTTTTTTTTGAAATGGAGTCTTGCTCTGTTGCCCAGGCTGGAGTGCAGTGGCATGATCTCAGCTCACTGCAACCTCTGCCTCCTGGGGTCAAGCAATTTACCTGCCTCAGCCTCCCAAGTAGCTGGGACTACAGGCACAAGCTGCCACGCCCAGCCAATTTTTATATTTTTAGTAGAGACGTGGTTTCACCATGCTGGCCAAGCTGGTCTCGAATTCCTGACCTCCAGTGATCCACCCGCCTCAGCTGCCCAAAGTGCTGGGATTACAGGTGTAAGCCACTGTGCCTGACCTAAAGCATCTCTATTTTAATTGCTTCTAAACTGTGAGTTTCGTAAGGGAAGAATAGATTTACCTGATATTTTCTTTTTGGGAGGGGTTTATTTTAGGTTACTTAAGGGAGAAAATGATTATATTCATTCAGTGAAATTCCAGTCTGGGGCACTGGCAATTCTAAGCCATATTTACACTGTTCCTCGGTGTCTTAGAATTAGCCAAGTAAGATCCTAATTTTGTAAAGTTGAGAGGAAAGCTATATTATATTAAGCAATTGCATGTAGGTGCTGTCAGCACACCTTTGGTCAGTGATTCTCAGACTTGAGGACAATCAAAATCACCAGTGGTGCTCACTAAAGTTTCTAATTTCACTCCTGAGGTTCTGATTTAATATGGCTGGAGTGGCTCCCAGAAGTCTCTATTTTTAATAATCTGTCAAGTGATTTTCCATAATACCAATTATGGATCACATTTTGAAATACTGGATTAGTTAATTCTAAATTGTGAGGATCTTACATCTACAATTGTCATGGGCCTCTACAATATATTATTATCTTTGGTTGCCCGGTTAAGGTTCTTCTCCAGGGAGTGGGGACCCTTTGAATAGTTTGCTATTTCTTGAGCGAATTAAACAAATCTTTGGAAAAAAATTGTAATAAGTAGGCTCTCAATAAATACGAGATGAATTAATAAACTGACAAACGAATAGCTCATTTATAGCTCTGAAAGGAAATCCTATTTGAAGAAATCAAAGAACATCAGTTTTGAGAGCTGAAGTGGAAGGCTTCACCTTTTTTGTATTCATCCCAATGTCATACTCAGATTATAAACAGCATCTGGAATTCTCTTGTTCTCAAGAGTTCAATAGGCTGAGAAGCCTCAGAACTTCTGAACTACTACATCCCAATCTGATCCCTCCAGGGATCAGGTGCACTGGCCAGCACCCTTATCTGTCACTGCCTTTCACTAGGTAAAGCCTAGGAGAACTAAATGATTTGAAATATTTCTACCAGTCCCTGTTTGATATTCATTTAGTGAAAAATATTCACTGAGCATTTAGCAAGTACCTAAGGCAAAGTGTCAGATGCTGGGGATACAAAGTGGTATAAGACATGGTCTCTGCCCTCAAGGTAAAGTAAGTTTTAACACTTACTTTCAGCAGATTGAAAACACATTACCTAATGTAATAGAATGTTAACCTATTGAATACTGTAGTTTTCTAAGCACATTATGCTAATCAGATATTACATCTTGCCCTCTAGAAGGAGGGAAGAATTTTCTGTCATTAATTCATTTGTTTATTGCTTCATTCAATAAATGTTTATTGAGTGCTTACTACATCTAGACACTGTTCTAAGTGTTTATATTACAATAGTGTACAAGATTGTCAAGTTCCTATAGTTTTGGCTTTTCCAGTTTTGAGTTTGATCAGAGGGTTGTTGTTGGAAGTAAAATGATTCAGTTCTATCAAGGCACTGAGAGTGAAGGTTCTAACTGCACTCATGTTATTATTTAAGTACAACAAGTGGCTGTAGGTCAGAACTAAGACAAAGGTGTTGGAAGTTAGGTTCTTTCCTTTATCCCCACTTCCCGTTACCCTCCCCCACTGCATATGCCTTGACCATATGAACCAGTTTGAAAACTGAAATAACTTACCTCCTGATTTATCTGGGCCCAATAAACTCCAGGAAAAGAGCTAAAACTCTGTGCACAATTGGTATTCAGATCTTTAGAAACAAGCCTAATGGACTTAGAAGGGGAAGGGGAAGTGCTGTCACAGGGAGGAACAGTGGAACCCTTAAGAGATGACTATATACAGAAAGCACCTGGCAGGAGAGGGCTAGGCTTCGCAGCAGGGTCCGGACTTACCTTTTGGCAGTTGCAAAGAGAGCATGCCCAGGGTCCCCTCAAGCCAGGGTTCCTATTCTGATTATCTCTTGCTGTGCAACAAATTACCCCAAAACTTAGTAGCATAAAACAGCCATTTATTAAACCAAAGGATTGTATGGGTCAGGAATTCTCAAAGAGTACAGAGGGAATGGTTTGTCTCTGCTCCATGATGTCTGAAGCCTGAGCTAAAAGACCTAAAGGCTGGGATTACTGAAAGGTTAGTATCTGGGACCATCAGAAGACTTGTTCACTCCCATCTCTGACAAGGGATGCTGTATCACTTTTCCTAACCTAACCTCAGAAGTCACATGGCATCACATTAGCCATATCCTATTCATTGAAGTAGTCCCAAAGACCCACCAAGCTTCAAGGCGAAAAGAAATAAGCTCCTCCTTTCGATGGGGGAGTGGCAATACTCTGGAAAAGCATATAAGACCAGAAATGTTTTTGCAGTCATTTTTGGAAAATATGATCTTCCACACTTTCATCCTCCCTGTTTCATTTAGTAGGCTTTAAGTCATTTCCCTGTTTTTTTCCCCCGATTCTCTTTTACAAAGCTCTTGCCAGATATTGCCTTAAGTGAGTATATGCTAGAGGTGTTGCTGGATCATGGATTCCCTGAGATTTGAACCACTGGATAGACTTCTCATTGGCTAAAGCAGTCTGGACCCAGTTGTTAGGGCCTCCAAGAGGAGAGTCTCTCTCACCACAACCCAAGGTGTGCTGAGCACTGGCCTTCCCTGGGGACATGAGAGCTAGGAGACTAGACTAGGATCCCCAAACTTTGATTGTTGAGATGTTGCTTTGACTGTTCCTGAAGTCCCTGGTGGGTGGGGAGGAGGGTTCTTGGGAATTAGGGTCCAAAGTACAAACTAGGACGCACTAGCCAAATGACTTTCTTGCAAGTTCCTCAAATCATTTCAAAGATGGGCCAAGTTAGGTTTCACGTTTTTTTAATTTTTTTTTTTTTTTGAGACAGAGTCTCACTCTGTCCCCAGGCTAGAGTGCAGTGGCACAATCTCAGGTCACTGCAAGCTCCACCTCCTGTGTTCACACCATTCTCCTGCCTTAGCCTCCTGAGTAGCTGGGACTACAGGTGCCCGCCACCACAACCGGCTAATTTTTTTGTATTTTCAGTAGAAACGGGGTTTCACCATGTTAGCCAGGATGGTTTCGATCTCCTGACCTCGTGATCTGCCCGCCTCGGCCTCCCAAAGTGCTGGGATTACAGGCATGAGCCACCACACCCGGTCTTTTTTTTTTGAGATGGGTCTCACTTTGTCACCCAGGTTGGAGTGCAGTGGCGGGATCTCAGCTCACTGAACCTCAGCCTCCCAGGCCAAGCAATCCTTCCACCTCAGCTTCCCTGGTAGCCGGGACCACAGGCACATGCCACCACGACTGGCTAATTTTTGTGTTTTTGGTAGAGACAAGGGTTTCACCATGTTGCCCAGGCTTGTCTGGAACTCTTGAGCTCAGGCAATCCACCCACCTTGGCCTCCCAAAGTGCTGGGATTATAAGTGTGAGCCACCGTGCCTGGCCTTCCAAGTAAGGTTTTATTGTCTATATACCTGGAACCTTCACCCCAAAGCTGGAAGTGTACTTTGTTTCTTCTCTCTTTGTAGAATTGAAGTCCTAAGGACCCCATTAGGCCCACAGTGGTAGAAAAGGGGCAGATTTTTCACCAAAATGGTGCCATGTGGGAGTGGCTTGATAAATCACTGGTAAGGCTGTTTGAATAGGGTATTAGGCCCAGGATTTGAAGTCTGATGGCCTGGCTTAAGTATAGATGTGTGGCTTTGGGCCAGTCACTTACTGGCTTGATTTCTCTGATTTGGCTGTTTGTTTGTAAAATGAAGATGCTAAGGATACTATTCTCCCTCCCTCTTAGGTAGATTAGGAAAGTCATGTGAGAAAGCCCTGTTTTGTTCATTGTTATTGAATGCTAGCTCTTATTGCTATTATTATTGTTGTTATAGTTATTATAGCTATTTTTAATAATTTCTGTGACTAGAGAAGCTTTACATTACCTTTATCCTCCACTTGTTCTTTGCTTTTTCTCCTCTTTCCTCTTTTTTTGAACTCTGGGGAATATGATAGGTGATATTTTTGGCACTTGAAAGACAATGACTCAATTGCTAAAAACAGCTGTGGTTTGCAAATTTGGACTGCCACTTAGAGAAGAATTCTCAGTTTTCTGAGCAGTGGGTGAATTATCTGGTTATATGAAAATCTACATGATGCATCTGAAAGCCAAATAGAGATACGTTTGAGCAATGTGTGGACAACTCACGCCTTTGGATGATCCACACACTCTTTCCCTTTCATTAGAATGATGATGATCATGTGTACATTGGGAGATGAGTCAAAGGAAAGAGTTGATAATCTAAAAATACAAGGAAGAGTCAGATGGGAAAGTGAGAAAGTTTAGGACACAGTGCAGATGGTATAGTCTGGATAGCTGGGCTGACTCCAAAACAATGACTTAAGAACCAAGAAGAACCACTTTGGCTGAAGTCATTTGGACTCTGTGATTTGTGTCTTCATCTCCTAGAGGAATCAGAAGAGGAAATAACACTTTTTGATATTATTTTCAGTAATTCAATAAGCACAGAAAGGAGTTGGTGAAATCCCAGTCATAAAGGAAGTGTTTCCAAAAGTACTGTCCATATTATTGCATTTTGAATACTAAATAAACTCAACAATTGGCTCCCCCAATATTTGAAAAATTTCTTCCTTCCTCCCTTCCTTTTTCCTAAAGTTATTTTTAATTGACATATAATAATTATACATACTTATGGGATACAGAGTGATATTGCAATACATGTATACAATGTGTAATGATCAAACCAGGATAACTTGGCCGGGCACAGTGGCTCATGCCTGTAATCCCAGCACTTTGGGAGGCTAAGCAGGCAGATCACCTGAGGTCAGGAGTTTGAGACCAGTCTGGCCAACATGGCGAAACCCCATCTCTACTAAAAATACAAAAATCAGCCAGGCATGGTGGCAGGCACATGTAATCCCAGCTACTCAGGAGGCTGAGGCAGGAGAATCCCTTGAACCCAGGAGGCAGAGGTTGCAGTGAGCCGAGACCGCGCCATTGCACTCCAGCCTGGGCAACAGAGCAAGATCTGTCTCAAAAAAAAAAAAAAAAAAAAATCAGGATAATTCACAAATTTATCACTTCAAACATTTATCATTTATTTGTGTTGGGAACATTCGAAATCTTCTAGCCATTAGAAAATGTACAATAAATTATGTTAATTATAATCACCCTACAGTGCTATCATACACTAGAATGTATTCCTTTTATCTGGCTGTAATTTTGGATTTGTTAGCCAGCCTTTTCTATCTCCACTCCCCACCCTTCCTAGCCTTTAGTAACAACAGTGTTACTCTCTACTTTTATGCAATCAAATTTCTTAGCTTTCACATATGAGCAAGAACATATGTGGTATTTATCTTTCTATGCCTCACTTATTTCACCTAACCCAGTGTCCTCCAGGCTCATTCATGTTGCCTCAAATGACAAGATCTCATTCTTTTTTTATGGCTCTATAGTATTCCACAAATATATATGCCACATTTTCTTTATCCATTCTCTTTTTTCTTGAGATGGGGTCTTGTTCTTTTCCCCAGGCTGGAGTGCAGTAGTGCAATTATAGCTCACTGCAGCCTTGAATTCCTGGGCTCAAGCGCTCCTCCTGCTTCAGCCTCCCAAGTAGTTGAAACTACAGGCCCGCGCTACCACACCTGGCTAATTTTTTCATTTTTTTGTAGAGACAGGGTCTTGCTGTGTTGACCATGGTGGCCTCATACTTCTGGTCTCAAGTGATTCTCCTGCCCCAGCCACCCAAAGTGCAGGGATTACATACCTAAGCCACCACACCTGGCTCCATTCATCTGCTGATGGACACTTAGGTTGATTTCATAACTTGACTATTGTGAATAGTACTGCAGTGAACATGAGAGTGTAGATATCTCTTCGGCATACTTATTTTCTTTTGGATACATACCCTGTACTGGGATTACTGGATCATACAAGTAGTTATTTCTAGCTTTTTGAGGAATTTCCATACTGTTTTCCATAATGGATGTCCTGATTTACATTCCCACCAACAGGTACAAGAGTTCTCTTTTCTGCATACCTCACAGCATTTCTTACTGTCTTCTTTACAGTAGTCATTCTAACTGCCTTCATTTCCTTCTTTCTTCCCTTTCTTCCTTCATTTATTGACTATTTGTAACATTCTTAGAATTTTCCAGGTCCCTGAGAATAAAATGGTGAGCAAGACTGACGTGATGCTTGTCTTCACGGACCTTATGGTCCAGTGGGGAAAACTGATAATTAAGCAAGCAACAGTAATAAGATGTTATGATTCCTATTACAGGATGCTATAGGAGTCCATAGTGGGAAGTACCCACCTTAGTTTGTGAAGGAAAGGAAATCAGGGAAGTCCTCTCAGAGAAAATGACATTGAGGCTAACACCTAAAAGTTAGACTGTCTCTAATTTATACAGTTCTTCTTGGGGCATGATCAGAGGACCACTGGTGGTAGACGTGTATGGATAAAGGAATGGTTTGTATGGTTCTTCATATGAGCATAATCCTTCATTTGTTATCATTGCTTATGATTATTTATATTTAATAAAGATCAACTCTTTTGTAGTCTCAATAAATGCAGTGACATTATGCCACTTCTTCCAATATATTGTAGTTGCAGGACCATGGAAGTAAGGGAGAAGGACATGTAATTTCTTTGAAGTAATTAATAGATTTTAAAAGAAACCCTTGCTTTTAACCAGCTTTCCAGTTTACCTGCTTATTTGAGCCTCTTAGTAAATAAGAAGAAAAGAGCAAAACAAACAAACAAACAAAAACTCATTTATTCTTGAGGACCATAGAATAACTAGAGGCACAATTAAAGGAAACATGAGGACAATGACAATATTAGTCTTCTCTAATGAAGAAAACTGGAAAATGAAAACTAGAGACAGAACCATAGTATCACCACAAAAATCAGTGTTTGCTTAATGCATTCATTAATTCCCTCATTCGTTCAGCAATATTGACGCTTATTTCAATGTCCCAGTGCCCATCACTTAGCAGGTGCTCAATGCATGTTGGAGGGAAGGATGCACAAAGCGAGGGACAGGTGAATGAGCAGAATAAAGCACCTGAAGGACAAAAGAAGTAATGTCTTATCTCATTCACATTTATATGTGCTGTCTCCATTGTTTACACTGCAGAAGAACCTTATCTGCTGCTAACTTTGTGGTAGTGTTGAATAGATGGAAATCAGTTTAGACAGCCCTATGAGCTATGCCTACATATAGACATAGTAGGAAAGTATCTTCAGTGTATATGTTTAGGAGTGATGGAAAAATCTTTTTGTGGCCGCAAATAATATTTCAGTCTGTTTCAGACATTTCATTTGAGTGAACAATCTTTCATTCTACATTAGGATGATGATGAAGAATGTAAACAATCTGGGAAGAGGTAGACCACACTGGCTTAAATTCACACTAAGGCTTTAAAGGCAAATAGAAGATCCTTTCCCAAGAGCAGGTTTTGATGGAGGGGAAGAGAAACACAGGCCAAGGAAATACAATTGGTCCTTGAGTAACATAAGGGTTAGGGGCGCTGACCTTCTTGCATAGTCGAAAATTCATTTATAGCTTTTGACTCCACCAAAACTTAACTGCTAATAGCCTGCTGTTGACCAGAAGCCTTACTGATAACATAACAGAAGACTTACTGATAATATAACATAAGTCTAACTGATAACATATTTTGTCTGTTATCTGTATTATCTACTGTATTTTCATAATAAAGGAAGCTAAAAGAAAGAAAATGTTATTAAGAAAATCATGGGCTGGGCATAGCAGCTCACACCTGTAATCCCAGCACTTTGGGAGTCCCAAGCAGGTGGATCATTTGAACCAGGAGTTTGAGACCAAACTGGGTAACATGTCAAAACCCTGTATCTACACACACACAAAAAAAACAAAAATTAGCTGGGCATGGTATCACATGCCTGTGATACCAGATGCTTGGGAGGCTGAGGTGAGAGGATTGCTTGAGCCCAGGGAGGTTGAGGCTGCAGTGAGCTAGGATCCTGCCACTGTACTCCAAACTGGGCAACAAAACAAGACCCTGTTTCCAAAAAAAAGAAAAAAAAAAGAAAGAAAAAAGGAATAAAAAGAAAGAAAATGAAATTATAAGAAAGAGAGGCCGGGCGCGGTGGCTCAAGCCTGTAATCCCAGCACTTTGGGAGGCCGAGACGGGCGGATCATGAGGTCAGGAGATCGAGACCATCCTGGCTAACACGGTGAAACCCCGTCTCTACTAAAAAATACAAAAAACTAGCCGGGCGAGGTGGTGGCGCCTGTAGTCCCAGCTACTCGGGAGGCTGAGGCAGGAGAATGGCGGGAACCCGGGAGGCGGAGCTTGCAGTGAGCTGAGATCCGGCCACTGCACTCCAGCCTGGGTGACAGAGCAAGACTCCGTCTCAAAAAAAAAAAAAAAAAAAAAAGAAAGAGAAAATATATTTACTATTTATTAAGTGGAAGTAGATCATCATCATCATACAGGTCTTTATCCTCTTTGTCTTCACATCGAGTAGGCTAAGGAGGAGGAGAAAGAGGAAGCATTGCTCTTGCTGTCTCAGGAATGGCAGAGGCAGAAGAGGTGGAGGAGGTGGAAGGGCAGAAAAGAGAGGCAGGTGCACCCAATATAATTTTCATTGAAATAAATTAATGTATAAGTGAACTCTCGCAGTTCAAACCCATGTCATTTAAGGGTCACCTGTACTCAGAAGGCACGGAACCCCAAATACAAACTGTACCACATTAATACCTCGGGATAACATCAATGAGTGATTCTGAGTTTTATGGGGCCTGACATTTATACAATGGGGACCTTTATAAGGAAAATAAAACAAGGAAATCTGCAAATTATGTAAATATTTGACCATATGAACACATTAGCAGGGCCCTTCTTAGGATATTGTTAGATGCCTGTGAAAGCAGGGAGCTGGAAATTTAAGCTCCATGAACTTCTTGGTAAATTAGCCTCTGTGACCCCACTTGGCTGTGCATCTGCAAATGGGAGAATATGACCTAAGGGAAATTTTGACTCTTTGCCTTCATATACAAGACATGAACAATATTATAGTTGGGGAGTCTGACCTGAAAGGTATGTTTACTATCAAAGAGCACCAAAGTTTTAGTCTGTCATTCCATGAACCTTAATTTCCTTGATTCTTAGATATAAATATTTCCTTGAATCTTAGAACAAATATTAGAAAATTCACCATTAATTTAATAATAACTGGGAAGGAAGAGGGTAAACAGCAGGCAAGTTTCATTTGATATTGATTTTGAATAATATCCTGATTTCAAAAGCATTGAATTATGAAAAATACATCATTAACTTATGGAAATTTAATAATTGTATTACCTTTTGGGTTATAAATGCTGTTTATTGAGTGCACTATATATTATTAATCTATTAAATAAACCAGTGATGTGCTCAAGTCCACAGAGCTTTTTAAGTAGTAAAATTTGAATTCAAACTGAGGCTTATCGGACTCTAGAACCTGCACTCTTATCCATTACACTATTCAGTATCACCCACACTTATCAACTATTTATTTTATAATCCATGTAATATTTATATTCCTAACCACCCAGGATTAGGAAGGCTTTCAAAGGAGAATACTGAATGAATGTTCTTGGTGAAAGAACATCAATTTGACCCCACCATCAATTAATAAGCTAGGGTGAGTGTCCTGGAAGTGAGGGTTGAATGAATTGAATGGATGTATGAAGAGAGAGTTGAATGAATGAATGAAGTTGGTTATCATGATATTAGGCAAGTGGTAGTGGAAGAGGACAAGACTTTTTAGTGTTATTTGCATTGATCTACTGGATTCCATTCATATGTTTCATATGCACAGGCTCTTGGTCAGTGTTTAGTAAGGTCCTGCAATATGCAAGGCAATGACAATGTGAAGAAGGTATGTGCTACCCATGGACATTTGGAGGAATGGCCCTGGGAGCAACTTGCTGTTTGGGGCAAAAAGCTTCATCAGGAGGAAGGGGCAACTTAGGATGACCATGCAGTGTTTCAACATGTAAATGGGAGGACTATAGGGTTTGTCCTAAGCAAGAGTAAAATTACCAGTGAGGCTACTGGAGCCTATGACTTGTAAGTGGGTAGGGGTTGGTTAGTCACAGAAAGAAAGGGAAAAAAAGGAAGAGTAATTTATGTGCAAGTGGCTACTTTCCAGTCTCTCTACTAGCACTTATTCTTGAACGTTGTCATTGCTTTGGGACTCTGTGAAACTTTTATTTCCCATTTTCTTGCATATGATCATAATGTCCTTGCCTCCCCAGTGACTTTGTCTTTTTTGTGTATGTTCTTAGTTTAATTTTATGTTTTGTTGCAATTACGTTCAACTGCTTTTCTGTGGGTTGAGATAACAAGTGCAGAGAATGCAAATTTTAAATCCTAAAAATGTCACAGAAACAGAAGCCGCAAATTAAAAATTGATCTGATACCGAAAGAAAATGGGCAAAGATGGCACTCCAGAACACAGAGATGATAAAAAGAAATTATACAGAGAAAGATTAATGAAACTGACAGGAAGTACATTAGACAGAAGAAATATATCAAGAGGAATGTGATGAGATACTGGAATGACTGAGCTCAGAATAGCCCAGCTTGTCTAACCTAAGAAGGACATGTTAAATATGGAGGCAGTTTAGCCAACCAGAAGTTGTGGGTCTCCTCAAACAGGAAATTCAATTAGAAAGTGAACAGAGCCCTAAACTGGAACTGTGAGGATTTGGTGTTTGCCCTTGTGATACTGAGGTATCTTCTCTGAAACTTAGCTTTCTCATCAGTGAAATATTATCTCTCTCGTTTATTTGTAAGTATTTTATAAGCAAAGTAATTGTCAAGCATTCTATAGGGCATGCAAAAAGGAAAAAAAATAGAAAATTACAATTCAGTATAATAAGGTCAAGGTCAGAGGTAGGTTCAAAGAACTTTGGAACCCAGGGGAGAGAATAATTAACTTTCTGAGGGTTTGAGGAAAGTTTCACAGAGGAAATAACATTTGAAATAGGCTTGAAAAAAAAGTCAGACAATGTGGATGAGCAGTGTGTAGGGGAAAGGTAATCAGTAAAAAACTGTTACTTCGTGTAGTTGAAAAGTAGGAGTCCTTTATTTATAGTGAACCATAGGTCTTCCTCCCACAGGGGAGGAATGGGGGAAGTGGTAGCTAAGGGGTGGTTGTGAAAGTCTAAGATAACAAGTTAAATAAAGCAGTTAGCATCTTGTCCTGTGGTTCAGTGGTTCTCAACTTTATTTTATCATGTCTAAAATACTCGCATGGACAAATGGATAAACAAGACTATGGGTTGCACGCAATTACTAGCTCCTTAGCTTTTTTTTCCCAGTTAAGGAAACATTTCAGAATTTGGGTGAAATATTATGACAACTTTGAATCCACTCTTTTTATTTTGAAGTAAATTATTCCCAAATCACTATTTTCAACAGTATCTGAAACAAGTTGCTTGTAGCACATCTGCCAGCTGATCAAACAGACCTCTCTGAGCACAAATAATTGAGTACTGCTGCTGGCAATAGGGAACCACTGAAGGCTGGAGAGGGATTTGTCAAGTTAACAAATAGCAGCAGTGTGAAGGATGGACTAGAAGAGGAAAAGATTAGAGGCAGGATGACCAAGGAACAAATGACAAGATCCAGAACTCAGGGAAGGGCAGTGAGGAAGAAGAGGACAGAGTCAATATCCTCTGCCCTAATGTAGCAGGTAACTGGAGAGTCAAAAAAACATGAAAGAAGGATGGAAAGAAACATAGGAAAGGCACAGAGCTCTTGCCTTGACCACTTATAAATACAATAAGGAACAAAGACTGCCAAGAGGCAAGGATGTCCCTAAGAAGAGCTCTGTGAGCAGGTAAGGTTTAAGAAGCTTCCTGTAGCTATTCAGCTCTTTGTAACCAACTCTGTAGAGGACCAGTTTGGGTTACTTAAAGAGCTACTGTTCTTCCTGAAATTCTGGGGAAGGTTGATTTCCAACTAGATGAGATGCTAGAATTAATGGGCTCCAGCTTCATTTGGAGGGTGGGCCTCCTGCCAGGGCTGATTAGCCCAGCTGGCCTGTCCACTATTCCTGTTTTATTGCTTCCTTTCTCATTAAGGAAGGTGTTGGGTTTGGATAACCATAAACAACATGTCTGCTGCTTCAAGCTACCATTTCTTACACAGCCAGCGGTTGAAGCCAGGCTCTCAAGAGTCTTTTTAAAGGACTTAGATCACAGTTTTAGAGGCAGGATATCAAGGAAACACAGGAAAAGGAAGCCCAGATTTGCAAATGTGCTACATACATTGTTGTTTTCTTATTTTTACCGTTTTTTTTTTTTATTCTTTTTTTTTTTTAATTCAAAATGGTTGGGAAAATAAACTAAAAAAATCCAGGCTGTTTTCTCTAGTCTCCCCTCTCTTTCTGTCTCCCTGTTCCTCCCTCAGCATGTCCATGTGAAACAGTACTCATAGTCCCCAGCCCTGAAATATGAAGAAATGGAGCTAGAAGGTTTCCCTTTATACAACTCTGCCTCTGGCAGGTCCAAGGATTCAGAGCAGCCACTGGCCCTTTACTGAGCAGTTTTCTGGGTACCTGAAAGCCCCCTTGACCACATGGACCCAAGGATTGAAGTCTATTTGGGAACAGAAGAACTGCTGAAAGGCAGCCAACCACTCAGCTCCCTTTACCTTCACTTAAGTAATTTCAGCATTTGTACGTCTTTCTCCCCAGACAGTGTTATCCCTTAAAATAGCCTTCATTGGCACATCATTTCTCACCAGCAACTGTACCCTTTTTCTTTCCAAAGTACTCCAATTTTCTCTCTGCTAGCACAGGGAGAATCATGTTTACTACAAAAAACCACAGTGTTGAACTATAGCCCTCAGTTTCTTAGAGTTTTACTTTCTAAGGGAATTTTGCAGCTGGTTCCATCTGTTTCTCCTAATTTTTTTCTCTCCTCTTCTGCCCACACTGATTTCCTTTCCGGACCCAACCAGCACCCAGCCTCAGTGTCTGTACCTCCATGACATGTCACCATCATGCTCTTCTCTGCTCATGAAAGATACAGAGGTCATAAGCCTCCCGCCATGCCCCAAACTGTAAATACTCAGAAAATATTTGTTGGTTTGTACTGACTACTCCTAGAACCTTTAACATTAAAAATTTCTAGGACTATTTCCCCAAACAACATTTCACGTAACTAGTTTAGTTTTTGTATCAAAGTTGTCCCTCACTGTGTGTTTTTCGTTCATGTGGCTTGACTGGAACTACCCCTGTGCTGAGAATGGAGAAATGAACTACTCCAAATGATAATTATGTTTGTGTGAATTATCCATGTGCATTTTAAATTCTAAACTGGCCTTTCCTGCTGCTTAGCATACATCTGGGCTATTACCTATCACCACAAGTGTTATGTCTGAAGGAAGAACAACCAACTCTAATGTTATTCATTCAAACACAAGCTCATGTGCCTTGGACAAGGAGAGTGGTCTAGGTAACATTCTGGTCTACATCTCTAAGTGCTTACTATATGCCAGACACTACTTCAACTGCTTCACAAATATTATATAATTTAAATATCATAAAATCCTCTAAGGCAGATATTATTGTGATTTTACAGTTGAGGAAATTGAAACACAGAGAGGTAATGTAACTCACTCAAAATCATGCAGTAAGTAAATAATAGAACCAGAATTCAAACGAAGGCAATCCATCTCCAGAGTCCATGCCCCTAACTGCTCCTCAATTTTCGATTGTTTCCTTTCAAATCTCCCCGCAAGTCAGAAGAAAATTCTGATTAACATTTTTATTTTTTATTTTTTAAGAGACTCTCATGCAGGCTGGAGTGCAGTGGTATGAACATAACTCACTGCCTCCTGCCTCAGCCTCCTGAGTAGCTGGGACTACAGGCACAAGCCACCATGATTGGCTAATTTTTTTTCTTTTTTCTTTTTTTGAGACGAGGAATTTAGCTATGTTGCCCAGACTGGTCTCAAACTCCTGGCCTCAAGTGATCCTTCCACCTCGGCCTCCCAAGTAGTAGGGCTACAGGCGTCACTTTTATTTACACAGAGTCTATGTCCTTGAAGGGTCCTGTGGACACAGAATTGTATAAATCCCACCGTTTTCTGGAATCAAGTCCTCACTTAAAGGAGCTAGAGTTTGAATTCCTTTTGAAAAATAATCATCTCATACAAATCACCCCTCTGAGTTCGGCATGCCACCATCCAACTAAGTACAGTAGGTTCTTGAATAATTTCATTTCATTTAACATCACTTTATTATAATACTGATGGGGAAAAAAATCAATTCCCAGCTGGGGCCACTGTCTGTTTGGGTTTTCTCCAGATACTCCTGCAAATATGTAGATTGCATTAGGTTTCCTGGGTGTCTAAATGGTCCCTGTCCAAGTGAGTATGGGTGTGGGTATGAGTAGTCCTACAATGGAATGGTGACCTGTCCATGGCTGGTACTCACCTTGTACCCTGAGCCTCCGAGATAGGCTCTGGCTACTGTCAACCCTGAACTGGTATAAGCACATTGGAAAATAAATGAATAAATGAATAAAAATTATTGTAAAAT
The DNA here is from genome assembly GCF_007565055.1 of Rhinopithecus roxellana. Lineage (NCBI taxonomy): Eukaryota > Metazoa > Chordata > Mammalia > Primates > Cercopithecidae > Rhinopithecus > Rhinopithecus roxellana. Next base: position 74,774,209 of record NC_044559.1, read on the forward strand.
AAAAATTTGTAAAGTCTACAATAATTATACAAATGCATAATAAATGATGTGGCAGTAAAGCACACAGCAAGTCTGTCATATTTGTGATTTGTTTGAAATTCCTGGTGGTAGGAGGTGCTCCTTTTTGCTTTGCAAACAAATTTCTTGATTTAACCCCCCCAACTCCATGACTACCACCACTCACTGATTCACCAAAAATTGGGTAAATAATTTTCTAGTTTTTATTCATCTTTTTTCTTTTCTTTTTTTTTTTTTTTGTTTTTTGTTTTTTGTTTTTTGTTTTCTGAGACAGCATCTCGCTCTGTCGCCCAGACTGGAGTGTGGTGGGTGGTGCGATCTCAGCTCACTGCAAGCTCCACCTCCCGGGTTCACACCATTCTCCTGCCACAGGCTCCCAAGTAGCTGAGACTACAGGTGCCCACCACCACACCCGGCTAATTTTGTTTTTGTATTTTTTTTAGTAGAGACGGGGTTTCACCGTGTTAAACAGGCTGGTCTCGATCTCTTGACCTCGTGATCCACCCGCCTCGGCCTCCCAAAGTGGTAGGATTACAGGTGTGAGCCATCACACCCCGGCCTATTCATCTTTTTAAAATGTATATATAGATCACACTTATCACACTTATTTCAGTGATTAGTATTAAAAGTTTTGGGGTCTTTATTTAGAAATTTGGTGATGTTTTTGTGACCAGAAATATGTCATAGGAACTTAATTCTTGTTAGTATCATTTAGCCTATAGCAAAATTGGTTATATTATACGTTCTTTCGCTTGAAGTTGCCATTTCCAAGGACCTATTGATAACTTTAAGTGAAGACTTATTGTACTTACAGCAAACGTCCTCAAGTGATAAATGTGGAAATACATCATTCTTTCCTTTCTTAATATCAGAATATTATAACGAGCTTGATAACACATAAAATCCTCTGGTATCCAAATCACCTTGTATGGTAATTGACCTTTAACACTTCTGAGGTTATTGGATTCCATACATAAATTACCTGCTAAGCAAAGCAGAATTTTCCTTTTCCCTCTCAGATCAAGGAGAGGCTTGATATCCTGAGATTTGGCAAATAAGCATGTTGCTCTTATCTAGATCTTTCATGTTGTAATAGGTTTTCATTGTATGCCTTTGTTTTTCCTGATCTCTAAGATTGTTTTTGCAATCAGCATATTGCTTCCAATTCTTTGATCAGTTTAGTCGCCCTTTATCAGGTCATATGACTTCTTTAAGGAGTGGCAGTTTACTGTGAGCTTGTGCAAGGGCAGGTGTGGAATTGCATTAATTTCTTTGTGTTACACACAATCTCCTGTGAAACACTTACTCTGTGCCAGGCATTCTGATAGGAAGTAAATACAAAAGTGATTAAGAGTATTCCCTGCCTTCAAAGAGCTAATGGTTCAAAGTTTCTAGGAAATTTCCTGAATTTCTTACGTGGGTCAAAAATGGCAGTTCAGAATCCTACCACCAAACCGTAAGAATAATTGGCACTAGTTCCTCTGAATTCATGCATCACCATAGACAGACCCACATAAATGTGTGTCTGCTAGGTCTGTGCTCCTTTTCACTAGCTCTCAGGATCTTCCTGTGACTGGCCTAGTATATGTGTCTTTGGCCTTTGACAAAGAAAGGTCCTTAACACTATCCTATCAGGTATTATTCCAGCTTACATGTGAGGAAATTGAAGCTCAAAGTGGTTATAAAATGATAAACTAATTTGTATATCATTTTACAGTTTTTATCATTTTACAATTAAAATGATATACAAATAACTGTACCATGGTATAGTTTCATTTATATATATAAATATATATATATGTATGATCTCATAGCAGCTGCAGGGATCTTTACGTAAGTCAGATCCAATCACTTTCTTGGTTAAATCCCTCCAATAGCTTTCCATCATACTCAGAATAAAAATATTCCTTTCTTCTCTGACTTCATTTTTAAATCTTTCACTCCCTTACTTACTGCACTCCAGATAGTCTTCTTTGGTTCTAAACACAGCAGACCTGTTTCCACCTGAGGTCCTTTTACTGTGCTGTTCTTCTAGATCCATTAAGGGGCTGGCTCCTTAATGGCTTCACTCAGTTCTTGGCTCAGATACCACCTTCCACATGAGCCTCCTCTGACCACTATCTAAAGTACTGACCTTACCCTCCTGTCAAATTGCTCTCTAGCGTGTTACTCTGTTTTGTTTTCTTCCATCCCTTATTATTATCTAAATTTCTTTTATTTGTTTACTTGTTTATTATTATTCTCCTTCCCTTGAATAAAATGTAAGACAACAAGAACAAAGACTTGTTATGCTTCATTGCTGTAGATCCACCCCTAGAACTCTGCTTGGCATATAGTAGGTGCTCAGTAAATATTTGTTGAATGAATTAGTTAATGCCCTTGATAATGCATTAATGTTTTTGATGGGAAATCCTCAGCCCTTTCTAGCCTCATGTTTTTATATTCTCCCTAGGCAATTTCATTTACTCCTGTGGATTTTTCTACCTTTCTCAGTGTTTTCCTCCAGCCCAGTTCTTTGTTTCTGAGATGACCAGCTCTGAGCTGTGTTTGACTTTTTTCATTTCCCATACTTGTTGTTTTAACTTTCAGAATCAAAGATACTCTTGACCTTTGAGTGATAACCAAGGGAATCTACATTAGCATTATAAAATACTAACACATTTTAACATTTATATTTAAAAGAAACTTAGAGTTCATATACCACAAATTCATGACTTTAAATGTGAATGAAGAAATTGAAGTCCAAGATAATAACTACTACAAGTGTCACAAGTAGCATAACCCAGAATTTCCAAGGTACATTCTTGTTTCCACATTATGGTTATTTGCCTACTGAGACCATAACTCTCCTTTTGTTAATGTGTTGTTTTACATATATTTATTTATTGAGATGTAATTCACATAGCATAAAATTCACCCTTTGAAAGTATGAAATTCAGTGGTTTTTAATGTATTCACAGAATTTTGAAATCATCTCCATAGTCTAATTTTAGAACATGTTCATCACCTCCAAAAGAAACCTCATACTGATTAGCAATCACTCTCCTTTCCCCCTGCCATCTTAAACTTCCTCTTCTTCTTCAACCCTAGGAAACCATTAGTCTACTTATTGTCTCTAAGAATTTGCTTATTCTGAACATTTCATATAAATAGAACCATATCATATGTGGCCTTCTGTGTCTGGCTTCTTTCACTTAGCTTAATGTTTTCAAGGTTCATTTATGTTATAGTATTTACCTTTTTGTTTTGTTTAACCAAAGCTCCTTTCTCTAACTGCCTTTAATATCTTTGAGCACAAAATTAAACATTAAATATCCTCCAAGCCAAAGACAAAAAAAGAAAAACACAAATATATTACTCTGCTCTGGTTACTCATAAAGGAAGTAGATAGTTTATCATGTACACAGATTTTTTTAGCACCATATTTTAAGGGAAATCATAGATGTAGTTCTTTAATCTGGCTATATGGATGTGTCTTTTGATTATTTAAGGCATTTTTCTTCCTTTCTTATTCCTACAATTCCCTGCTTCCCTTGAGTTGGGCAGGCTGAACAATATTGAAAGGAGTGAGAGGACTACCTGGTGGTATCCTCAAATGACTTCTTTTTTTGTGTATAAGACTACATTTTTATTTAATCTTTACCAACATGCTATTGGTCACCACTGTTAATTCTCAGGATTTCTCTTCCATTTATGATCATAATACTCACTTTAATCTCAAATATGTATAATTTTCTTACAACTTTGTTTCTGAAAAAGGTCAGTAACTTTGCCAACCCAAAATATGTTCCAAATAACGCACGTTGTCTAGCAAATGTAGGGAGAGAGGGCAGGGAGCTGTACCTCGCTAGAAATGAAAAGAGGAATATGATTGATTGTTGATGTCTATGTACCCATGGGTTTGGCCACGTATATTTTTTTCTTTTTGACAGCCCTCAGGTGCAGAGAATTAAATTAACATAATACTCCTACCCTAACAGCAAACTACTATCATCAGTTCATGAAAGGTCTTGTTTTTGTTTTGTTTAAATTTTCACCTCTCTCTTATATATGCTTTCCTTATGTGTTTGATATATGTTCTTTTTTTTTTTTTTTTTTTTTTTTTTTGAGACGAAGTCTTGCTCTGTCGCCCAGGCTGGAGTGCAGTGACCGGATCTCAGCTCACTGCCAGCTCCGCCTCCCGGGTTTACGCCATTCTCCTGCCTTAGCCTCCCGTGTAGCTGGGACTACAGGTGCCCGCCACCTCACCCAGCTAGTTTTTCTTCGTATTTTTAGTAGAGACGGGGTTTCACCGCATTAGCCAGGATGGTCTCGATCTCCTGACCTTGTGATCCGCCCGTCTCGGCCTCCCAAAGTGCTGGGATTACAGGCTTGAGCCACCGTGCCCGGCCGTGTTTGATATATGTTCTTAAGAGGCATGTGTCATTATAGGGTATTTAGTGTTATTGGGTGCAAATGAGCAATTTTATAAGTAATATTGTGCCATAAATCTCATTTGGTGGTTTTTTTTTTTTTTTAATTTACCACTAAACCTTTAAAGACTATTCATGGTGTTGGATTTACATTGACTTTATTGTTTTAACTGCTGCATAATATTGTATAGTATATATCCACATTTTATTTTTCCATTCCTCTAGCAATGGACCTCTGCTACAGTGACATAGAAAGAATTCTCATTCTTACTCTTTAGAGACCTGAGGAAGAATTGCTTTGGTGTGTATGTCTAGGAGAGTAGTTGGGGGGCCATAGGACCTAAATACACTATTTTCTTTGTCCAGCCTCTTTAGTGCATAGCTGGCATCCTCCCAGTCCCACCTCCTACTCTAGCCATCATTGTAGAGATCAGGGCTGGGCCAGCATGCAGGCTGCAGCCAGCTAGGTGTCAGTGTACTAGGTAGTACTTCACTTCTTATTTCCTTCTCTGAGGCAGAGATGAGGAAGGAACACTCAGAGAATCTACTCAGCACTCAAGCCTGCACTTGAAATAGGGATAGAGGAGCAAGGGGTTAATGGTCACAAGGCTACTCATACTTTCTCTTGTACCCCCTTGGGGGTCAGTTCTGAGACACAGTCTGTAAGGCTCTTACCAAGATCCCTGTGAGACTGAGTAGTTGCCAGCATTGGCTGTCAATTTGAAAATGCATCCTTGTCTTAGTTTTCCCTTTGTCCCTATTTCAGTCCCCCAGTCCCTCATTCCTGCTCCTTGGTATTATTTCTTGAGTGAACTACCTGTAGACAAGCCTTTGACTCAGGCTCTGCTTTCAGGGGCTACCCAGCATACAATCTTACTCCTAAGTGCCACCAGATTGCAATCCAGAGCATCTTCACCCTGATCTGAATAGTTTGGTCAGTCTTCACCTTGTGGGTCAGAGGCTGGGCCATTTCAAATCTTCAGCGTGCTACCTTTCGACAAGAAGTTTTGCTTCTGCTTGGAAGGCATGCAGTTATTCCCTGTGTGGATGTGTCATTTGTGGGTCAGTGACTTTTCTTTTTACCCTTACTGCAGTTATTTTCAAAATGTGATTACAATCTACCTGCACTAGTAATTATAAAATACGTCTCCCACGAACATTCTCTCTACCTTATTGTGATTTGTGACTTTTGATGCTTGTGATGCATTCGTGGCTTTTAGGTAGTGCATGTGTCATAGATGTGCTATAAGAGAGACTGAAAAGCATTGTTTCTCAATGCTTGGTAATATGAAAACACAATATGATTTATATCTTTTAGTGGAAAGTACTGCAGTCAGTTTACATCCTAGAGTATGCACTTGTTCTGTCACATTGTCAGTTGGGTTTACTTAGGGAAAAGTGATAATTTCTTTAAGTAGCACGTGTCAATGTTAATGCATTTGGTTTGTGCCAACTCACTGAACTGGGTGCTTCATCATAAAAAAGCACAAATCATGACCCCCTGAAAACAGGAAATCAGATCAACTTCCTTAAGGGAATGCATGTTTCTTCTCATGTGGGAATAGTTTTTAAAACCTCATTGTCCCCTTCTGCTTTTGTTGTGTAAACAGGTGGTTAATACATACACTCCAGGAAAGAAGATTTGGCTTGAAGGTGTGGTGACCACCTCAGCCGGAGGCACAAACAATCTATCAGATTCCTATGCTGCAGGATTCTTGTGAGTAACACTTAAAATTTCACCCCCGGGGGCTTTCAGGAGGGAAGGACAGTGAATCTCTGTTATTGCTGATTATTCTGCCCATCCTAGGGGTGAGGCATGCTTCCCGTTGAAAGTTCATTTCATTCATTTGTGTATGTCTTAAACCATTCAACAATGATCAACGCCGTCTCTAGATATTAAAATGTCAGGCACAGGCATCAGAACAAAAATTATAGTAAGTAATATTAGTAACAGTAATAATTATAGTAATAACAGCTTTATTGATTGTCTAAAGTTCAAAACACAGTGTAAACAACATACATTTTCTAAGCCAATTTTCACTATAGTCTTGGGAGATAGGTAGCAATAAGGCATGGTTTTTTCCCTCCAGAAAAAATATGATTGGTGGAACTGGGATAGGAGATAACTACATTGTAAAGCTGTAGGAGGTAAGTGCCGTAGTAATCATACCTTTAATAATACGGTGCTTACCACTGTCTGAAGTGCTTTATTTGTATTTCATAATTTAACAACCAATGACATAGATGCTACTGCTTTTAATAACAATTTAGTGAAATAGATGCTGTTATTATCCCATTTATGGATGAGAAAACTGAAAGAGGTGAAGTAACTTATCCAAGATCACTCATTTAGTTAGTGGCACAGCTTGGACTCAAACCCAGACAGTTTGCTCCAGAGTGCAGCTCCTTTACCACTGCAGTAGACCACCTGCCTTTCTGCCTCACATGGTCTGTCTACAAAAGAAAAATGACAGACATGCAAAGGAATAAAGAATTTCTGTGACTGGGAGTATCAGGAAGGACTTCATGGAAAAAGTGGCATGAGTGCCACAGAGTAGGATTACTCTAATTTCTATAGGTGGGAGTCATGGTGATGGCAGAGGGAGCCTTCTAAGCCCAAGAAACATTATGAGCAAAGGCACAGAGGAGCAGAGAATGGCTAATGTGACTAAAGCCTTGTTATCTGCAAGGGTGCAATGAGGGCTGAGACTCAGGAAAGGGTTTACCACCAAATTACAGAAGGTTTTGAAAACCCAGTAGAGGAAGTGAGGCCTTGTTCTATATTCACAGTAAGCCATTGAAGATTGTGAAGGAGAAAGACAGAGAAAGAGAGAGAGAGAGAGAGAAAATCTGGAGAATCTGACTTGTGTTTTTTCTGACTTTGGCTTTGTTAATGGTATTCACAAAAGTTGGGAAGGAATGGGAAAATGAATTTGAAGGCTACTACAGTCATCTGGAGAATGACTTAAGCCAGAAGCATAAGGGCCTCTCATTAGCTTGCCAGTGTCATGTGGCAGGGACAAACCCCTCAGGACCACTAAGTAAGTGACTTGTTCCTGCTCCAGTACAGTCCTGTGGCCTTGGATTTTTGACTGAGCAATGTCCTCCTAAGAACTGTAGCTTTGCCCTCAGCTGTGTGTTTTGCTGCTAACAGCTGTTCCTAATTATGCAGCTTCAGTTCCCCTGTATAGAGGGAGCTTCTTTAATACATTAATGAAGGACAAATCAGGCCAGTCAAGTGGATTGCCTTTACAGATGGAGTTCTGGCAAATGTAGGTAAAGAAAACGAGTCAGTGTAATTCATGGTGATACCTTGAGTCTTCCATTTCTGTGTCCTCAGCATCTTACATTGTGTAGCACAGACATTGGTAGCAAGCATGGTTCAAATGCATGAAGTGGAGTGAGTCACCTTTGATATAGTGTCATTAAGAATCTTCTTTCAAAAGTACACTCCCAGCCAGGCATGGTGGCTCACACCTGTAATCCCAGAACTTTGGGAGGCCAAAGTGGACACATCACTTGAGGTCAGGAGTTCGAGACCAGCCTGGCCAATATAGTGAAATCCCATCTTTAATAAAAATACAAAAATTAGCCGGGCGTTGTGGCATATGCCTGTAGTCCCAGCTACTTGGGAGGCTAAGCCAGGAGAATTGTTTGAATCTGGGAAGCAGAGGTTGCAGTGAGCTAAGACTGCATTCCAGCCTGGGCAACAGAGTGAGACTCCGTCCTCCACTCCACCCCCCCTCAAGAAAACCCACAAAAGTGCACTCCCACTCTCCACTGGCTTGATATGAGACCCGTTGAAAGATGAGAAGCCAGGGCGTCAGTGCTGCAGGGGCCCCCTTGGAATCAGCAGAGGAATGACATTTGCTCAGCAGTCACTATAGGATGCTGCTACAGGGCCCAGCAAGCAGCCCAGTTGTACTGAGTGGTTTTATGAGCATTCTTCCCTTTAGGAATGATATGGAATGAGAAATACTGCAGACCTTCATGGAGGAAGTTGAAAAAGAGAACTGCCTTTTCATGAGCATCAGCCAAATAGCCATAAATTCCTACAATCACTTTGCAGAACACGGATGAACATAGTTGTTTATATTCCGTTTGTAATTCCGATATCCAATGCTTAGTTGACACAGATCAGATGAAAACTAGTTTATTCTGCTCCCGATTTCTCTTACTTCTTTGTCACCCATTTGGTCTCAACTCCATTGGCAGCACCCAGCAATGTACCCTTTGAGTTCAGTTCTCCAAGGGACATAAATTGCTTCCTGTCGGGGGTGGGAGGGGTGGGGGAGCAGTAAAGCATTCTAGGAAGCTCTAGGAGGCTAGCAAGAAATTGAAAAGAAGGCATTTTTCCAGCATTTTTGAAATGTTAATATATCACATAACTCTGAGTTCACCAGGACATATACACGTGCATGTATGCATAAATCGGGATTCTCTGCTACCACGTGTTCAAGAGTAGTGTTTCCCAGCTAGGGCTTTGCGATTCTTTGGTGGACCACAAATACTCTTGGCATACTGCTATGTCTCAAGCACCTAATAGTGTCTGGCACATGGTAGATATTCACCTTTAGTGGAGTGGAAAATAAGGGCAGGGTAGCATCTTTGGTTAGATATACCAGTCATTTTATCAACTGTCTCTAGCTTAGAATAGAAAGGAGCCTGGGGAAACCATTTCTTTCCCTTTCTGAGGGGGCTTGTTGTTATAGGAGGAAGATGAAGATAACTTTTGTATTAACCATTCTATTCTGAAAGCCATGGGTTCTGCTTATAGTTCTACCACAGGACAGTCTTTGACAAAGTATTTCATAGTATGTCTCAGTGGCTAAAGGAAAAGCTAAAATTGATATCTTGATTTTATAGGATTACCAAATTAATAAAAATTATGAAGGCAAGTAGCTTGCTTAGCCATGTCATGTTCCAAAAGCAGTAGTTCTGGTTCTAGATATTTTTGAATGCTCCAGATCCTGCATGTGCATATAGGGATGTAGATTTGCAGGGAGGATGCATATTCTTAATTTCTTAAATATCTTCCTATACACTAGTGAAAACATCAGGTTTATGAATTGATAATTTATTTGTTGAGTATATACTCTAGGTCCCTAAGCTAAGCTCTGTAGAGGTCAAAAGTAGAAATTTGATATGATTCCTTTAAATGTGTATACACAGGTATTTACATAGTCACACAAGCATTTTTAATATCTTCTCAATTCTGAAAACAGTGCCTAGCATTTAGCATTGACTAATGTTATTGAATAAATAATGAATGAGTAAACAAATGGGATCTTTTCACATATACAAACACCAGGATAGAGCCCTGTATTGACATGAAGATGCTGCTAGATGGAGGGACTCACATACGTGATTATGCGTTTCTTCATTGTTTTGTTTCTTCCTTCATTTGACAAGCATAGGGATGGAAAGTTGAGTAAGACAATTTGCCTTTAAAATACTTGTTAGATATAGACCCTATTGTATTTGTGCCATTTCAATATAGAAAGAACACTACTTAGGAGGCATTAGCCCACAATTCATGTTATAGTTCTACCACAGGACAGCCTTTGACAAGGTATTTCATAGTATGTCTCAGTGGCTAAAGGAAAAGCTAAAGCTGATATCTTGATTTTATAGGATTACCAAATTAATAAAAATTATGAAGGCAAGTAGCTTGCTTAGCCATGTTATGTTCCAAAAGTAATTTCAATTCCCTGGGTCACAATGTTACAATTTGAAGAACAACAACAAAAATGATTCTACTATGCTACAGTCAGATTTCCTTTTTGATTTAAAACTTTTGTGTTTTGCTTTGCTTTTTGTTTTGTTTTATTTTTGTAACTCTAATTGTCAGTAAATATTTGTTAGTTTTTATGAGAATAAAATATAATTGTAGATGTAAAAAATATTTGAATATAGGAATAATATTTATTCACAATATAAAAATTAGCAATGCTCTTTATTCCAGCAAGGAAAAAAATTTAATTCTTCAAGTCACGGGTTTGGAGCTCCATATGGTTTCAGATTTGGGAAATCATAAATATGCGTAATTTTCCCCAGTGTGCTAAATAGTGATTCTCAAAGTTCTGAGAATCTAATTTTATCCAGACAGATTTCAAGTCAACAGAGTATTGAGTACCTACGATGTGCCAGGAATGGTGATGGGTGTTTGGAGTACAAGTTCAGACATTGTGTCTATGCTTGATGAGCTCATACCTAACAGGGGAAAGGTAGAGAAATAAGTTAAGTGATTCTTTCTGTGGACTTTCTGAGGGCATGAATAAGAGATCTGGGGAAGTAGAGAGGAAGGTACCACTGTTGGCTGGGGCAGCAGAGTTTAGAATAAAATGACACTTGATTTGGAGATTAGTATATGAGAAGAAATTTGCTAGATGAAAAGGGATAGGTTCAAAGAAGAATGGAAGGGAATTCTAAGCAGAAATTAAAACATGTATAAGGACTTAGGTAAGTGTGAGAAAGCAATGTGTATTTGGGTAGCCAAGAGTAGTTTCATGTGTCTTGGAGCCTGTGGGAAATGGGGTTTAGGGTGAGAGAAGATGGGGAAGAGGTGACAGATAAAGCTGTACACACATATGTTTAGGACAAGTTGTGAAATGCCTTATCTTACATGTAGAGAAGACTGAATCTCTAAGCCACATTTATTCCATGTATTATTACAAGTAGACGTTTTCCTAAGTTTCAGAAGTAGGAAGAGAAAGAGAACCCCAAATGAATGCATGAATGGATGAATGAGCTGAAAGTGTAAATAATGAAGGCAGAGTCAGCAGTGTTGGAAGAACCAAGAAGGCAGTATTTTTGAAGGATGGCATGCACTGGAAAATGGGTGTTTGGCATAGTGGGATAGATGATAAGTGTGTGAACAGTGCAGATCCTCCACTGCGAAATACGTGTGATGGTAGCATACTTGAATCCCTGAATAGTTACTTATAGTGCCAAGGAAAATTATTATTGCATTGACTACTGACAGTGATATATGAAGGTTGCTAATGACTAGACTATATTTGCATAGGTCATAGGAGTATATGAGTTAGAGTTCTGTTAAAGGTATATGTTCAGGGACAGGGTATAAGCAGGGGAGTTTGAGGGATGGAATGCACAATGTATGCTCCTCTGTCTGTAATTGTATGTCCTCTGGCCAGGAGGGATATTAGGCTTACAAATGGCTAGGGTGTTCATTTGTTACTATTTCAGGAATAAAAAGGTAAGTCATTAACAACAAACTATTTAATGATCAAGAGTGGTTAATTTTACTCCCCTAGACCTCTGTTTCTTTTTCTATCCAATGAAGAGTTTGGATCTGATAATCTCTAAAATATATTACAGCTGTGAATTTAATGCTTAAAATAACCCTTTTTAAAGTACTAGGTAAATTTGGTGACTGGAGATTGGTGTATACATATGTATAGTAGCCAATCTCCATAGAGCTTGTTATATGCCGTTTTAAATATGTATTGATGTAGCTCTTTTTCTCTGCCTTTTAGATGGTTGAACACTTTAGGAATGCTGGCCAATCAGGGCATTGATGTCGTGATACGGCACTCATTTTTTGACCATGGATACAATCACCTCGTGGACCAGAATTTTAACCCATTACCAGTAAGTGTGGGATAAAGATTCCCAACTCCTTTTCCATATCATTCAGTTATTTTGATCATGCCTTGTTCCATACTAGGAGAATAATTTTCCTCTTGCTGTTACCAGTTAATTTCATTAATTGAACAGAAACATTCTTGTCTTCGTTCCCTTGATCCATTTCACAGACTTTTGGCTTCACCCCATACACACACACACACACACACACACAGACACACACACATACACATACACACATGCACACACATCTAGTCACTCACTTTTATATATACACATACATATGTATGTACAGTATGCAATATACTTATATTCATTTATACATATTTATATAATTATTACTATTGTTTTAACAGTCCTTGTGCAGTTGAGATTCCCCATCTACTTGTGGCCTGTTTGAACTCTGCTTGAGAGTGAATTTTTCCATATCGTTTTATTTTAATGCTAATAGGAGACATTAGTTGACATCAAATGCAACATGTTGAAAGCAGATGGGGGAGTGTTAGCCAAGATCAGACACACTAGGAACCCGTCTCTTGAGGAGTGGCTGAAGTGCAATTACAGTTAGATGTTGAGCCTTATGTGACAATGAGGGGATTTACCAAGAGCGTCAACTTCTCTAGGAAAGAGAAGAATAAACTAGAATGGCAAAAGCAGAAATATGGGTTTGTCTAGTGACCTTATTGGCCAATCAGAGAAATTCCACCGACCAGAAAAGCTACGCTTATCAGAAATATTACACGGGTTATCCTTTATCATAGAAGTCATGGTCACGACAAAAGATCAGACTGCTCTCATCAAGTCATAGAATTTCAGAGCTGGGATCCCCCCTTGAGATGATCCAATTCCACCTCATTTAACAGAGGGGCTGCTAGCCAGGGGAGGGGCAAGGAGGTGGGGCATGTAGGGCTAGCCCTAGAAGCTGTTCCTGTACCCTGGTTCGGTGCTCTTTCTACAGAACTACTTGTTGCCCTGGGGCCCACAATAAACAGACCCACACTGGAACCAGTGAGCATTGCTACCAGTTGCCTCTCTCTGCCTATTTCTACCACTCCGTCCATTCCCCAAGCCCTGAACCAGGAAGCCTCCAAGCTCGGAGCAGAGAACAGCTCAGCACCCACAGCACCAGTTCCACATCTCAATTACAACCAAGTAATTGTTGTATCACTTAATGTACATGACTCCAAAAGTCCAATTAAATCACAAAGAGTAAAACTAACTAGCATAGTTGCTTACATTTGCTGGACAAGAGTACATCTTCCAAGATACATGTATGGGAGACTGGGGTGGAAAGGGGTAAAAAGAGTTTTCAGTATGGAACCACAGAGGATTGTTTTGTTTTGTTTTTGTAGAAATAAAATAATTAGAAAAGTATCTATGAAATGTAAGCACTAAACAAATATAATGGCACACAGAAACAAATACTTATTGAACATCAGGTACTGGAGAGGACTAGTAATAGATAAGTGAATCAATAAATAAGAGAGCACTGTTTGGGACCTTTAGGGTACATGTGCAGGAAAGGCCTCTCTGAGAAGGTAACATGTAAGCCAAGAGCCAATGACAGTAAAAAGCCAGCTATGCAGATTTCACAAAAGAACTTTCCAGGCCGGGGAAGAAACTAACACAAAAGCTCCAAGGCAAGAACAAACCTGGCACATTTGAGGAAACATAAGAACACTAGGGTGACCGGGACATGATAAAGAAGGGGGAGAAGTTGGAAATGAAGTAGGCAGGAGTCATATCACCTAGGGCTTTGTATGCTGAAAGGAGTTGACTTGTAAATAGTATGAAAAGCCATTGGAAGGCCTAATTAGGGAAGTAATATGATCTACTTACATTTTAAACAGCTCACCCTGGCATAATTAACGCATCAAATGTTAGTTATAAAGGATGCAGATAATACCTAACAATGTACAGATCACTTTCATAAATGGCATCTACAATGCTCTGAACACTTCCCTCTGTCCTTCTTTTTCCTTTCTTTCCTTTTTTCCTTTATTCCTTTCATCACTCATTCAAATTTCATTCACTCTTCTTGATCATGTACTGTGTGCTGATTGCTGTTCCTGGCAATGGGCCACTGTGGTGAACCAAAAAGACAAGGTTCCTGAACTCTTGGAGTTTACAATGTAGTGAACTGTACTGATAAATGGAAAATAAATAAACATAAATCAGAGAATTGCAATTTGTCATAATTGCTCTGAAAAGAACATGGTGAGATAAATATGAATATTTATACTTATTTTGCTAAAGAGAAACTAAGGTTCTGTGACATTATTGAGTGACTTATCCAAGGTCAGAGGAGTAGTAAGAGAGCTAGAACACAGTTTTCCAGTTCTAAATTGTGTTTTCTTTTCACTGTACCACACTATTTCTTATGGTAGCCTGTTAGATGTCTTTGCTGTGGTCTGAGGCCAACATTGCCTTAAATGCGTGGAAATGAAACCAGGCATGTTGGGAAACTGGAGAGAAGAAAACAGACTGGAAAAAGAGTCTTTGGGTGACTAGACAGGCTTCATTTCCAGAGTTGGACAAACTTGGATTCCGTATCAACCCTCTTTGTACCTTTGCATGGCCATGTGTAATTTAAGGATGTGAGTCCTCATGGCTTTGTCCTCCTCAAATGAGAGTTGCTGCCAGTGACTTTCTTTAAAAGCATGGCACAAAAGACCTCAGTTGATACACGGTGGAGCAGAGCTCATAGAAATTCACGGGAAGAGAAAACAAGTTCCACTGATTCAGCACAAAGACTCAAATGATCTGGGCAGCTGTATTTCTGGAAACACCAAACTGTAATAAAGAAACTGTATGTAAAAGCACTTAAAAAGGTAGCAGGCTTTCTTTTTATCTTTCTTTGCACTAATAAATTCTGCACCTTATAAGTAGAGAACCTGGCAGCTGGGAGAGTGTGTCTTAAGTCTCCCCCGGAAGGTATTTACAAGGCTAGACCAGAACACCAATCTGACACACATTGCCAGCAGGCCCCTGGAATGTGTAATGGAGACAGACCTGGGAATCGTACTGGTTGCCACTTCAGAGAGTTGTGCAATTGATAACTAAACACTGCCAATAAAAACTTGTGGATTTTACATTGTGAGTAAATCTTCAAGAGAGTTTGTTAAGCGCTTAGGGGATTAGTGAGTTGCATTTTGGTTGCCTCCCCAAACCGGTGCTCTTGAATGAATTTAGAAAAAGTGAGCATCCTGGCCTTATGGCTCTTCAACCCATATCCCATTTTACCCCTCCCCCTGCCCAGTCAACTTTAATCCCAGTTTGTGGCATTCTAGCCTAGCCCTGGCAGGACCATTTCAATAGCCCCAATCTAAGGTAAGAGAGAATATGAGGATAGCTCTTTAAAAGAGAAACTTGTCCTCAGAAAAGATCATTTTCAAATATACCCCATGTTCTTCATGGTTATTCCTCCAGAAAAGTGCCACCCACCTCCTGCTGTAACATTTTCCTTCTCCTGGAAAGAGAATATTCAGTTCAGCCGTGCTTCATCACTCGACTCCCACTCCCTTCCCCTGGCCCCCTCAACACTGGGAAAGAGGGGACATGTGAGTCTCCACAGCCAGTCAGTCAGTCACGGGCTCCCTTGGGAGTAGACGATGTTTGTGCAGAAGAGATCTGCACATTTGGTGGACATAGTCCAGACCCCACCAGTCATGGGCATTTCTCCTCAGAGAGGGTTTTGGAATTTAGCTTGCTGCTTTTTTTAAGAGCTTGATTTACAGAGCTTTCAGGGAAAGGAATGGTGAATTACTAGTCGACATCTTCTTAACTCCTACACCAGGCTGTCTTCGCACAATTCAATTCAAAAAACATGGACACCTCAGTTGTGTCTGGCTTCATGCTTGGCATTCTAGGGACATGCACATAAATTCATCCATGGAACTAATAATCTGATGTGTGTTTGTGGGACTACAATTTCGTCCTCTATTTGGAATAAAATAAAAAGCTAGATCACATTGGATTGCCTTTTCCACACTGGGCACGGTGGTATGGAAATTTACTGTCAGCATGCTGTTTTGCCTACTTTCCCTGATGAATAATATACACTCAACTCGGCCCAATGCACACTTACTGAGTGCCTGCTGTGTACATTGTTCTGGAATATAGTCATTGGTTGTGGACTGGAGTACAACTCGCTGGTCTATGGTGAGATTGAACCTGTGATTGCAGTTCCCATAGCAACGTGCTCTGAACCAAGCCATTGCTGTTCAGATATAATTTGGCCATCAGAAGGAAACTCTAACTCTTACTGGTGCCTGCCTAGCACAGTTGATGAGCCTATCACAAGATCCTAGAACAAGATCCTAGATGCTCCATCCTTGTTTCCCTCCAAAGTGTTAGAGACAATGCCCAGTGTGCACTGCTGAGCCATGGTGTGGACACAGGGCTTAAATCTCTCCCTGTGTAGAGCAAGGACACACAGTTACAAATGCATGTTCCATTGATGCTGGATTGATACAAGAAGAACACCACCTGAGACCAGACACAGTGGCTCACGCCTGTGATCCCAGCACTTTGGGAGGCCGAGGCGGGCAGATCATGAGGTCAGGAGATCGAGACCATCCTGGCTAACACGGTGAAACCCTGTCTGTATTAAAAATACAAAAAAGTAGCCAGGTATGGTGGCGGGCGCCTATAGTCCCAGCTACTCGGGAGGCTGAGGCAGGAGAATCGCTTGAACCTTGGAGGTGGAGGTTGCAGTGAGCCAAGATTGTGCCACTGCACTCTAGCCTGGGCAACAGAGCAAGACTCTGTCTCAAAAAAAAAAAAAAAAAAAAAAAAAAAGGACCGCACCTAGGAAACAGCAGGAGCCTGGAACTATGATAAGATTCATGAGTTCTAGTCCTAACTCTGCCATTAATTAGATGTGTATCTTGGTATTCCAGTTTTCCCATCATTTAAATTGGGATAAAAATGCCACCTCTACCTCCAGAAGTTACTGTTACGATCTTTGAGAAAATTAGGTATAAAAATTGGATTGTGATTTGGTATATATACATACATGTAGAAAATTACTGGAAGGGACTACATCTAAATGTTAAAAGTGGTTTTCTTTGGGTGGTAAGATTACAGGCAGTTTTTATTTTCTTACATGAATTTTTTGTATGTAAAATTGCTGCAATCAGCATTATTGCTTTTAAGATCTTAAAAAAAGGCCTGTTTTTCAAAGAAAAAAGAGTATTTCAGAAGGATTGTGTTTAAATAGCTATGCAAATGTTCCCTTGTTATTCGTGTTTCACTTATTCATAAACACCTACTGCATTCATGCTATGTGCTAGATACTATGCTAGACACTAGACACACTGTCTCTAGGAGCTTACAGTAGAGTTAGGGAGATAGACAAGCTAGCAGGGACTATAACAGAAGCCCTATAGTGTATTAGAAGAGGAGTACAGAAGCCAGATTGAGTGGAGGGAGGCATAGGGCATCAAGGAAGACTTTCTGGAGGAAACAATGCCTGAGCTGAATCTTTAAAAAGGGCCACTTAGCCATAGGAAGAAGAGTTTGGGGTCTGGGGAGGACCTTCCAAACAGAAGCAGTAGTGTATGTAAAGGTACAGAGGCATTAATTTTCCAGTGAGTCATGTTAGATGGATTAGGAAAAATTAAGAAAAATTTTCCCATTGCTGTCTAGTGGCCACACAGGGTGTATGCAAATTAAAGAATTTCAAAGCTACAGACCTGGAGGTGGTAGGGCAGGGGAGGCACAAAACACAGCCAAACCAGCCTGTGACCTGTTTCTTGGTGAAGCCGCCTTTCTCTTTCTTTTCTTTCCCGTGGGAGCCATCAGAAAGATGAAAGAAGCAGAGTGTACCTGTTTAGGGGTAGCTGTGATGTGAAACCCAATGCTCCCATTAGGGGCCCTGACAAAGACTTCACCATGTGCAGTTTTCCTTTGTGGAACCTGCGGCTGCTGAGAGAAGGGCATCCTTGGCTGCAGGATCAATCACTGAGACTCAGGCTGGCTCCACGTCAGTGGCCGAAGTGCCTGGGCTGCATGCCCAGGGAACATGACTTGCTCTTTTCTCCTCTGTGTCTCTAAACCCTGGCTGCTCAAATCAGAGCCTGTGCTCTGCACCATCTGACAGGAAGGCAGGTCTTTTGCCCCTAATGCTTTCATTTAGACGCTCCTCTAATTTTCTACTAGGAGTTCTCCTCCCTTGCTTATTTATCAGCCTGAGTGGTGTGCGCAGGATGTCGGCAACACTAGCAGTTGTAACAGCTCACGCGATGGAAGCCCCCTTGGGAAACAGAAAGCACTCTAGACCTAAAATCAGAAGGTGCAAGCTCAAAATGCAGCACCACAATTTTCTAGTTACATAAGTCTTCATTTCTTCCTCTATGAAATGGGATTAACTGTGCTGATGTTAGAGACAGGGAAGTATTTGAATGTACTGCTTAAAAGTATTGACTTTGGAATCAGACTGACCTGAGTTTCAAAACTAGCTCTATCACTTACTAGCTATATGTCCTTGGATTTATAAGCATCAGTAAACATCAATTTCCTCTCATAACATGGAGACAATAATAGTGTCTACCTCAGAGGGTTGTTAGAAAGATTAAACGAGCCAATGCATGTGTATCTTTTACCACATAGTAAATACTCAGTAAATGTTAATCACTATTATTATTTATAAAGTCACTTTGTTAAAATTCTGTAAGTCACAATAATTATTATTAATAACCTGAATATAACTGTGGTGAGATAATATATATTTGATATCAAATATATATTTGATATATATTTGATATACATTTAATATTTAGATATCTGGAAATCAAGCAATGATGACTAAAGGATGAAAAGTAGATTTTTTGGCAAAAGTAATTTAACTTTTTATAATTTTCTAGTAACTTAACTAGAAAATGAGAAGAACAAAAAAGGAAAGCAATGATTCCTTCACCTGAGAGGAACTGACTGCAATGGTTAAAGATAAACTAAAAATTACATTTTATTTCCCTCTGGAGAAGATTCTGGCAACCTTTCCCAGTGAAGGCAATTAAGGCAGTAACCAGGCCCCAACACCTTCATTTGGTATTTATAAATGGCCCAATAAGCCCTGGAAACCATGATATGTCACATCAAAGTGCTAATGACAGCACATTATGTGAATCACTGAGAAGCAACAATTGAAAATTCCACTCTGCCATCAGCCATTTATATTGTTCCTACATTGCAATACTGAGGGATTACAGCTACAGCAAATTGTGTGGACTCCTAAATAAATTAGGGAGAAGAAGCAATTATAGTCTCGCTGCACTTGAGCTTAGGAACACGATTCGCCATCCTTGAAGCAACGTGCAGACAGTGAGAAGCAAGGTCAGCACTGGAATGAAAAGAACTGCACTCACCTAACCTCATCAGCTCGCTGAAAATACTAAAGAATTATCTAAAAATGACCTGAGAAGAAAGAGAGGGAGGGAGGGAGGAAGAAAAAAGAAAGGAAATAAGGGAGAGGAAAAAAATAAATGTCATTTGGTAGGTTGGAAGGCACTTTTGTGAATGCCACAATGTGACAAATTTAAGAATATTTCATCTTAAAGACTTTGCAAACATTAAGGGCACAATGTCTGGTTGTGACCTTTAGGAACCAAAAAATAAGCCTCTGATAGAACCAAGATAATACATTATGTTTTTTTCTCACTCAATTATGGTTTTGTGGTTGTTTAAATAAAAGCAAAAGTCTTTATTAAAAATAGAAATAGAACAAATTCTGCTTTTTAATTCTTATTTAAATGTACTACACTATAACTTTTTTTTAAAAATGTGTCAGTCATTAGATACCTCACTTACTAACTTTCAACCATTATCAATCTCTGCTTGTTTCATCCTTGATTCTGTTTTAAGCATTGAAAGGATTCAGTAGAACACACCATTTTTACTTACCCTAAATTTGATGGCAGAAGACCTGCCTTCTACTCTAAAATTCACCCTCATCTTGTTGTCACAATCCTTATAGCCTTTCTTTGTTAGAGCAGTGGTTCTCAAGCCTGGCTGAACATTATAGTCACCTAGGGAGCTTTTATAAAAATACCTATGCTTAGGCACCAACTCCAGAGATTCCTGTTTAAGTTGATCTGTAGAGGATCCCAGGTGTTGATATTTTTTTTGAAGTCCAAGTGATTCTAATGTAAAGCCAGAATTGAGAACTGTATTAGAGGTTTACATTGCCCTGATTAAATTATCAACTACCTTTTTATTTTTCTCTACTCCTCCGTACTCAACTCTTGCTTCAATTTTTGACATAGTAACAAAATATTTAGTACTGTCTATCATTCATTCATTTGACAACTATTTATTGAGTATCTAGTATGTGCCAGACACTTCTAGATTCTGATGAAATGGAGGTGAAAGGGGAAAGACAAGACCCCTGCCCTCATTGGAGGTTACAGTCTGGAAGGAGAGACTAAAAATAAACAAGTAAACTAACAATTAATTACAAAATTCAGAATGTTGTGAAGGAAGCAGTTGCTAAATTGAATAATGAATAATTTAGAAAGTGTGGCCAAGGAGGTCTTCACTGAAGAGGCAGCCATTAGAGGCTGGTGGAAGAGCGGAGCATCGCTCAACAGGAACAGCATCTGCAAAGGCTGCAGTGGGGGAAAGACGCTCAGTCACACATCAGAGGCCACACAGTGTCTCTAAGACCAACCTGAGGTATGGTCCACCCACAGCCAGGCACAGAGGCAGGCAGCAGTGCTCAGCACAGTTTAGCTCAAGCTCCCTGAACATGCTGCTCTATCCTGCCCTTGCCACCAGCATTTGGCAAACTTCATTGCTTCCTGTTTATTGCCCTTTATGCAAATAATAGTGGTGTATCTCACTGCCTGGCCCTTTATGTGGGATCCCCAACTGGGCTTAGTGCCTAGAGTTTCCCCGTCACTGGCCCAGCCATCCCCATTTACACTCTCTGTCACCTGTCATCAGACTTTGAAACAAGAATGGCAGAACATTTGGTAGTTTATTATACTATTCCGTTTTTGAGTATATTTACAAATTTCACCAATAATTCTTTTAATATCTTTGTTCGAGAACCTTATGACATACACTAAAGCAAAGCACTGTTTTAGTTTCCGTAGAACATAAAAAATAATGTTAGATTCCTTCTCTCCATGTTTACAATCTGTATTGGGTGACATACAGATTGAGTTAACAGAGAGAGTTAACAGATGATGGATGTGTATGTTAAAGTCTGTCTTGTTCACTCATTATCCCCAGAGCCTAACATAAGGTGCCTTGCATAGGAAGTACTCAATAAATATTTGTGAAAATAAGAGAGGGAGGAAGGGATCCAAATGATCAATAGACAGTAGGTGTTTTAGATGTCTGAGGTAGGAGATATTACTACTGGCCAGAAGGGAGGAGCCAGAGGGAAGAATTAGGAAAGACTGTGCAACAAGACGTCATTGGTGGACATTTGTAATATTAGTTACCCACATAATACATGTTCCTGAGAAGGCTCCTTACTCCAGGGCACCACAATGATGTGACAGTAGGAAGAAAGGAGGGCCTTGGGATAGAAGGCTCACCAACTGGAAGACCAGGAATTCTGGATCTGATTCCATGTTCTGACACCAACTCACTCATTGTAGGGCACTGGGCGCTCTGGGTCTGTCTCTAATTTAGAGGTTGAATTGAACAATCTGAGGTTCCCTTCAGCTCTGAAGTTTTCTGATTCATTTCAATATGTTATTTCCATACCACTGTCTTCAGATGGACCTCCCAGCTGAACTTAAATTAATAAAATATTTTAGAATAAAGCTGCACTGCTTCCCTTTGAAATCATTCAGGGAATAAAGCTTTTTTCCTCAAGGCTCCTATAGCCCTGTTATAGTACTTATGACTGTCTTTTGTTATTAGAATTGTTGGGGTCCACCTACTAGTAAATTCTCAGTCATTACTGTTTCAATTATTTCTTCAATTCCTTTCTCTTTCTTCTCCTTCTAGTTTGTTACACATTTTGTAGCTGTCCCACAGTCCTCAGATATGCTGCCCTATTTTAGTCAGTCTTTATTCACTTTGTTGTTCAATTTGGGATGTTTCTATTGATATTTTCTCAAATTCAGAGATTATTTCCTCAGCCATGTCCAGTCTACTAATAATCTTATCAAGGGCATTCTTCATTTGTGTTATAGTATTTCTGATCTCTAGCAGTTTTTTTCTTTTAGTTCTTAGAATATCCATCTCTCTGCTTACATTGCTCATCTGCTTTTGCATGCTATTTGCTTTATCCATTAGATCCTTTAGCATATTAATAACAGCTGTTTTTAATTTCCGTTCAGATAATTTCAGCATTCCTGCCATGTCTAGTGTTTGCTCTGTTTCTTCAAATTGTGTTTTTTGCCTTTCAGTGTGCCTTGTAATTTATCTGGATAGATGTGATGTATCAGGTAAAAAGGACAATTGTAATAAGCCTTTAGTAATATGGTGGTAAGGTATGCGGGGAGAGGAAGCATCGTATAGTCCTATGATTAGGTCTCAGACTTTTTGTGAGCCTGTGCCTTTGGATTGTGAACTTCACAAGTGTTTTTCAGTATTTTTCTTCCCCCTTTTAGTGGAACAGGATGGCTAGAGTGGGCTGGAGTTGGTATTTCCCTTCTCCTGCATGGAAGGCTAGAGCTGACTGGAGTTGGGTATTTCCTTTCACTTAGGTCAGTTAGGCTTTGATAATACCCCAACAAGTTAGGTTATGGTTAACTAGTTTATCCTGAGGGCAGAACTTGTTAAGAACAGAGGCCAGGCACGGTGGCTCACATCTGTAATCCCAGCACTTTGGGAGGCCAAAGTGGGCAGATCACGAGGTCATGAGATGGAGACCATCCTGCCCAACATGGTGAAACCCTGTTTCTACTAAAATACAAAAAATTAGCCTGTCGTGGTGGTGCGTGGCTGTAGTCCCAGCTACTCAGGAGGCTGTGGCAGGAGAACTGCTCGAATCCGGGAGGTGGAGGTTGCAGTAAGCCAAGATCAAGCCACTGTATTCCAGCCTGGTGACAAAAAAACAAAACAAAAACAAAAACAAAAACAAAACAGAGTGGTCTGGCATATTTCAAAATCGTTCCTTTTCCCTTGCCCCCACTGGAAGCATGAAGAATTTTTGCCCAGTATTTGCTGTGAGATCCTGGTTGAGCTCCTGGAGGCAAAACTCACAAAATTGTTGGGGTTCTCCCAGTGACTGGGAGTTGCAAACTCTCAAACTTGTCCACACTGAGCCTCCAGCACAGTTACAGTTTAGGTTGTCTGCTGCGGTATGCTGTGACTCCCTGTATTTGTCTATCTGTCTCTCCAATTTTGGGGGCAGTGGTTTGCCCTGTGTCCTCACCTCTCTAATGGATCCAAGAAAAATTGTTGATTTTTCAGACTGTTCAGCTTTTTATTTATTGATCAGAAGGAATGGTGACTTCTAAACTCCTCACATATGGAAGTGGAGACCAGAAGTCCAATAATCTGTGTGTTGTCTTTTTATTTTCTTGATGGTGTCCTTTTAAGCGCAAAAGTTTTTAATTTTGATAAATTCTAATTTATCTATTTTTTGGTCATTTGTACTTTTGGTGTTCAATCCAAGGCCACAAAGATCTCCTATTTTTTCTTCTAAGAATTCATATAGTTTTAGCTCTCCTATCTTTAGGTCTCTGGTCCATTTGAGTTAATTTTTGTACATGATGTGAGGTAGACATTCAACATCATTCTTTTGCATGCAGATACAGTTGTCCCAATACCATTTGTTGAAAAGACTACTCTTTTCCCATTGAATTGTCTTGGCACTTTCATTGAAAAATTAAGTGACCATAGATGTAAGGGTTTATTTCTGGACTTCCAATTTTATTCCATGGATCTTTATGTCTACCTTTATGCATATATGTATATGTACAGTAATCAAGCGAGTATGGCCAATACCATAATCTCTTGATTACTGTAGCTTTGTATTAAACTTTGAAACTGGAAAGTGTGAGTGAGTGCAAAAATGAATATGTTCTTTTTCAAGACTGGTTTACTTTCTACTTTCAGTTTTGAGTGGTGTGACAGCTGCTCACAGCTCAGCCAAATGAGTTTCCAATGTTTTCAGCCCTTCCAAAGCCCCATGTCAGGTGGTAAGTTCATAATTACTGACATCATCTATTTCAGTTTTCAGTAAGCACAACCACATTGCATTTGGGTTAGGATCACAGGGCCTGCTATCCCATTGTCATAATAAACATCCTTTCCATCACCGTGCTTGGGAAAGTGACCAACAGCCAAGGTACCATTTTGGTGGCTTGTTTCAATCCTATCACTGTTTGCCTCCAAATAATTAATTTCACTTTTGTTCGTTAAAAATAGGACACTGGGGAACCCTTACTCCTCAGCATCACTCACTATTTTGGTGACAGCATTTACTGCCAGCTCATGGGAAGTCTTATATCCCCAAACCCAACCTGCAAAGCCTCTATCCTTCCTTTTTCAGAAAGTCATGTCACTGTTGGCATCCCATCCTCGTCACTATAACTGTCAAGAACTGTGAAGGGCCTGAGAGTTACCCTATTTGCAAGCTAACAAGTTTGCCTTTGCTGCTCCATGGATTCAGACAGAAAGCCCAAGTCTTCTAGGTCAGAAACAGAAGACTTTATATACTCAGCAAGCATCATGAGCATTAGCATATTTGTGTGGGTTTCCCTGGCCACTAAGACTCATAGGAACAATGCACTGGGCCCAAATTTATGCTACACATGCAGTGGGTATGAGCTGCAGCTGAGGAGTTCAGACCAAAAGTCTAGCACTTTTTATGCTATCAGCAAACATTGTGGAAGCAGCAAACAAGACAGTATTCCTCCCCGCAGGGGTGGGCAATTGTGTGGTTGTCATGCTGTGGTCATTTTGACAACTTAGTTGCCTGTGTAAGTAGCTGCAGAAACTACTTTTTATCAGAAGACGTAAATCTTGCAGTCTGGCACACTCATCAAGAACATGCAGAGATAATCAGGACTGGTAGTCAACTACTTTTAATCCATCCCTCAGCCCTACATGTTCTTGGCTGAACTCAGATTTACACTGAGTATGCCACTCCGTCAGCCACTCTGATTAATCTGATGGATGGAGACTGGGACCAAATTTGTTCCATTTGTCTCATATAGTATGATGGTTAATTCTATGTGTCAACTTGGCTAGGCCATGTTACCCAGGTATTTGGTCAAACATTATTCTAGATATTTCTATGAAGATGTTCTTTAGATAAAATTGACATTTAAATCTGTAGACTGAGTAAAGCAGATTACCCTCCATAATGTGGATGGGCTTTATCCAATCAGTTGAAGACCTTAACAGAGAAAAGACTGGCCTTCCCTGAACAACAACAAAAATTCTGCCAGCAGACTGCCTTCAGGCTTGAACTGCAACCTCAGCTCTTCCCTGGGTCTCCACCCTGCCAGCAGCCTACCCTACAGATTTTGGACTTCCCAGCATCCGTAATTACACGAGCCAGTTACTTAAAATCAATCCGTCTGTTTCTCTCTCTCTCTTTCTCTCTCTCTCTATATATATGTATATATATGTGTAATATATATGTATATATCTGTGTATATATACACACATGCACATACATATATGTATATATGTACATGTTTATGTATGTATGTTTGTGTGTATATATGTTTTGTGTGTGTGTATGTATATACATATATATCCTATTGGTATAGGTTCTGTTTCTCTGGAGAACCATGACTAATACTTACAGCATTTAATTAAGGACTTATATGAAATACTGAGCATGTTACATTGCAGTTCATCTGCTCATCTCTTTTTCCTCCTTCTCCATGAGGAGGAGAAACATTTGAGTTGAAAGTGACTGAAATCTGATATGCAGAGACTTTGTTTTTAGTAATCTCTGTCCTCCTCAAACACAGTAGGTACTCAATAAAAGTTTGATGAATGAAAGAGGAACTGAGTGTGTAAGTGTATGATTAGATTTCTTCAACACCTATAATTGCCTTCCCCAGTATCTCCATTAAACAAAACTCAAGCTATCTTTCAAAGTTTATCTCAAAGACCACCAACTCTTTCTTGACGCTTTTTTTGAATTATCATAAGTGAATGTTTTCTGCTTCCTGGGCAACAGAGCGAGACTCTGTCTCAAAAAATAAAAAATAAAAATAAAAAAATAACTCATTAACATGTTATCTGTATCCTTTTATGCATGTAGTATATATGGTGTTATCTACAGATATTTACAGTCATTTTTAAACTTGTTGCTAGTTCCCTTCCTAGAATATAAGCTCCTTGAGGGTAGGGACTTGGTATACTTTTCCTATATTTCCTCTAGCAAGCAGTACACATCCATACCTAACATACACTAAAAAATGATTTGCTGAATTGGACTGTCTCAAACCAGAGTAGAAAAATCACTGGTGCAAATGTGCTAATTACCCACAGCTGGTCTTAAAGGTGTTTTGATTATTAGTTAGCAGCTCAGATTCCCTTTAGGAAACATGACCTTTTTGCTAATGATCACTTTAACTACTACACATCAATGTAATGACTGGTTGCCTTTAAAATTAGCCAGTAAAGAAGGCTGGGAGTATAGCAGCAAGATGGCAGAATAGGACTTTCCAGAGCTTGCCTCCCTGCAGAAACATCCTTTTGAACCACAACAATTATGTGTGAAAATACCTTCACAAGAGCTAAGGAAGCCAGGTGAAATATTATAGCACCTGGCTAGAGCACAGAAATAAGACACATTGAACCTCTTCAATATGGAAAGAAGAACAGTTTTATACCACTCCTCCAACCCTAGCATTGCAAGAGATACCCTGCACTTGGGGGAAGGAGAGGGAAATGAACACCGACTTTGCTTCAGACCCTCAACACCAGGACTGCCCCCAATAAAACTGAGCACTGATCAGGCCCCCATGGGACCAGACTCCAGGCCAGTACTTACAGACTAAGTCTCCAAACCTGCCCTGCACCAGGCAAGGCCACATAGCCCCAGGCTCCAGGCCTGCCCCAGTATTGGACTGGCCCTAGTGGTCCTGGGCTTCAGGCCCACCCTGAAGGGCCAGGCCAGGCCAGCCCCAGCAGACAAAGTATCCAAACCACCCCTGCAGCCTTAGCCATCAGGATAGCACCCTTTAATTCAGCCTTCAGGCTGGCCCCTGTGGATACAGACTCTAGACCTGTCTAGCACCAGGCCAGCTCCTGTGGCCTCAGGCTTCAGGACTAGGCCAGAACCAGGTTGACACATCTAGCCTTAGGCACCAGGCTGATACCCATGGACACAGAATCTAGGCATGCCCAGTGCCAAGCCAGTCCTTTTGTCCTATCCTTCAGGTCAACCTTTGTGGCCCCAAGCTCCAGCAGACCCAAGGTTTAGGCCATTCTCAGTAGATCCCAGTGCTGGCTGGACCAGTCCGCATGGACCCAGGCTTCAGGATCACCTCTGTGGACCCAGGTTCCATGCTGGCCCCCATGGCCTGAGAACCCAGGTCACCCCTCACAGACCTAGTTTCCAAGTCAGCACATATACACCCAATCTCCAAGCCAGCCCCAGTGGACCCAGGCTTCAGGCCAGTCCCCATTGCCCTAGGCACCAACCAGTACCCATGATCCCAGGCTCTATACCAGCCCTCATAGACCCAGGCTCCATGCCTCCTTCATCACTGACTAGCCCCAGGACCCAGGCCAGTCCTGATGACACCAGACTCCAGTTGACTCAAGGCCAAGACCTACCTGAGTAGATCCCAGTGCCAGGCCAGCCCCTGTGGGCCTAAGACCCAGGTCTGCATCCACAGACTCAGGCTTTGGACCTGTCCCAGTACCAGGTCAATCGCTGTGGACCAGGACACAGACCCATCTTCCATGAGTTCAGGTTTCAGTCACAACCCTGTGGACCCAGGTATCAGACCCATCCCAGCACCTGGCTGGTCCCAGAAGACTCAGGCTCAAGGCCCACACCAGCACCACGTAAACCTCTATGGACCCAGTCTTAGACTGGATGTCATGGATACAGGCTCCAGGTTCATCTCCACAGATACAGGCTCCAGGCCTGCCCTAATGGACCCAATTAATAAGTCTACCCCAGTGGATCCAGGATCCAGGCCCAGCCCTGAGGACTTACACACCAGGCCTGCTAACCTGACCCAGACACCAGGTCAGCCTGCCCAAAGACTCCAGCAGCAAGCCCACCTATGGACCACTCCAGACAACCCACCCAGAATTTCCAGATGGACTGACTGGTAAAGCCACTCTGCAGCAAATGGAATAAGTCCCTACTTCTTCAAAATGTGGAGATATCAACCCAAGGCAACAGGTAACATATAAAAACAAGGTGACACACCACCAGTAAAACACAATAAGACAAGTTTGAAAATACACAGAGGTGGAAAAAAGAAAACAAAGAATGAAAGGGAATAAAGAAAGCATATAGGATCCATGGAACAGCATCAAAAGAGCAATGCATTTTTTTTTTTTTGAGATGGAATCTTGCTCTGTCGTCTAGGCTGGAGTGCAGTGGCATGATCTCAGCTCACTGCAATCTCCCCCTCCTGGATTGAAGCAATTCTCCCACCTCAGCCTCCTGAGTACCTGGGATTACAGGCATGCACCACCATGCCCGGCTAAATTTTGTATTTTTGGTAGAGACAAGGTCTCACCATGTTGACCAAGCTGGTGTCAAACTTCTGACCTCAAATGCCTGCCTCAGCCTCTCATGGTGCTGGGATTACAAGGTGTGAGTCACCACATGTGGCTGAGCAAATTTTTTTTTTTTTCTTGAGACAGAGTTTCACTCTGTAGCCCAGGCTGGAGTGCAGTGGCACAATCTCGGCTCACTGCAACCTCCACCTCCTGGGTTCAATCGATTCTTCTGTCTCAGCCTCCCAAGTAGCTGGGGCTACAGGCATGTGCCACCACACCCAACTAATTTTTTTTTTTTAGTAGAGACGAGGTTTCACCATGTTGACCAGGCTGGTCTCGAACTCCTGAGCTCAGGCAATCTGTGTGCCTTGGCCTTCCAAAGAGCTGGGATTATAGGCATGAGCCATGGCACCTGGCAACAAATTTTTTAATTGTAGGGGTTCAAGGGGGAGCAAAGGGACAAAGGAATAGAATTTTTACTTAGAGAAATAACAGCAGAAAACATTCCTCATCCAAATCTGGGAAAAGGTATAAATATCCAAGTACAGGAAGGCCAGAGGTGTCTGATATGGTTTGACTGTGTCCCTACCCAAATCTCATCTTGAATTATAGTTCCTGTAGTCCCCATGTGTTGTGGGACGAACCTGGTGGGAGGTAATTGAATCATGGGAGCAGTTTCCCCCATGCTATTCTCATGATAGTGAGATAGTGAGTCTCAGTTCTCATGAGAGCTGATGGTTTTATAAGGGGCTTTCCCCCTTTTGCTTGGCACTTCGTCTTGCTGCCACCATGTAAAGAAGGATGTGTTTGTTTCCCCTTCTACCATGATTGTAAGTTTTCTGAGACTTTCCCACTCATGCTGAACTGTGAGTCAATTAAACCTCTTTCCTTTATAAATTACCCAGTCTCGGGGATGTCTTTATTAACAGTAAGAGAATGAATTAATACAGTCTCCAATCAGATTCACTCCACACAAGACTACGCTAAGACATATTATAATTAAATTGTCAAAAATCAAAGACAAAAAGTAGATATTGAAAGCAGCAAGAAAAAAGAAGCAAATCACATATAAGGCAGTTCCAATAAGGCTAGCGGCAGACTTCTCAGCAGAAACATTACAGGCCAGGAGATAGTGAGATGATACATTCAAAGTGCTTAAGAAATAAAAACAACAAAAGACCTGCCATCCAATAATACTTTACCCAGGAAGGTTGCACTTCAGAAATAAATGAAAGATAGACTTTCCCAGACAAACAAAAGCTAAGGGAGTTCATTACCTCTAGACCTGCCTTACCAAAAATGCTAAAGGGAGTGCTTCAACCTGAAAAAAAAAAAGGATGCTAATTAGTAACATGAAAACATAGGATAAAAATCACTGGTAAAAGTCATTATACAGTCAAGTTCAGAATACTTTAATACTGTGATTGTGTTGTGTAAACCATTTTTATCTTTAAAATAAAGATTAAAAAACAAAGCTACTAAAATAATAGGAAGGATAATTTGTTAGGCGATACACAATATAAAGATACTTAAATTGATGTATCAAAATTATAAAATGTAGGAGCAGAGAGTAAAAGTGTAGTTTTTTTGTGATCAAAGTTTATTTGTTCTAATACAAAAGCCAGACAAGGTCGCTAAAAAGGAAATGAAAATATAGGCCAATATTCCTGGTGAATATAGATGCAAAAGTCACCTAAAAAATACTGGCAAACCAAATTCAACAGCACATTAAAAGGATTATTTATCATGATGAACTGGGATTTATCCCAGGGATACAAGGATGGTTCAACATGCATAACTCTATAAAGGTGATACACTACATTAACAGAATGAAGGACAAAAAACATATAATCATTTCAATAAATGTAGAAAAAGCATATGACAAAACTCAACATTGTTTCATGATGAAAACTCTCAACAATCAGGTATACAAAGAGTGTATCGCAAAACAGTAGAGTTCATATATGACAAACCCACAGCTAACATTATACTCCATGGTGAAAAGTTGAAAGCTTTTCCTCTAAGGTCAGGAAAAAGGCAAGAATTTCCACTCTCACCATTTCTACTCAACATAGTATTGGAAGCCCTGACCAGGGCAGTTAGGCAAGAGAAAGAAAACAAAAGCATCCAAATTGGAAAATAATAAGTTAAATTGTTCCATTTTGCAGATGACATGACCTTATATAAGGAAATCCTAAAGACTCCACTAAAAAAACCATTAGAATGAATAAATTGATTCAGTAAAATTGCAGGATATAAAACCAATATATAAAAATAGTAGCATTTTAATATACTAACAAGGAACTATCAGAAAAAGAAATCAAGAAAATAATCTCATTTAGCTGGGTGCGGTGACTCACACCTGAAATTCCAGCACTTTGGGAGGCCAAGGCGCGTGGATCACAAGGTCAGGAGATCAAGACCATCCTGGCTAACACAGTGAAACCCTGTATCTGCTAAAACTACAAAAATATTAGCCAGGCATGGTGGTGGGTGCCTGGTGTCCCAGCTACTCAGGAGGCTGAGGCAGAAGAATGGTGTGTATCCAGGAGGAGGAGCTTGCAGTGAGCCGAGATTGCACCACTGCACTCCAGCCTGGGCGACAGAGCGAGACTCCGTCTCAAAGAAAAAAGAAAAGAAAAAGAAAATAATCTCACTTATAATAGCTACAGAAATACTTTGGAATAAATTTGACCAAGGAGGTAAAAGACCTGTATCCTGGAAACTATAAAACTGATGAAAAAATTGAAGAAGACACAAATAAATGGAACGATCTCTTGTGTTCATGGATTGGAAGAATTAAATGTTCACACTGCCCAAAGTGATGTGCAGATGTAATGCAATCTCTATCAAAATTCCAGTGATCACTACAGAAATAGAATACACAATTCTAAAATTCATATAGAACCACAAAAGACCTCAAATAGCCAAAGGAGTTTTGAACAAAGCTGAAGACATCACACTACCTGACTTCAAAATATACTTTAAGACTATAGTAATCAAAATAACATGGTACTGGCATAAAAACAGAACACACAGAACAGAACAGAGAGCCCAGAAATAAATCCATGCACTTGCAGTCAATTGATTTTTGACAAAGGTGTGAAGAACACACAGTGGAAAAGGACAGACTCTTTCATAAATAGCATTGGGAAAACTGGATTTCCACATGCAAAAGAATGACAATAAACTTTTATCTCATACCATATAAAAAAACTCAGAATGGATTAAAGACTTAAATATGAGATCTGAAACTATAAAACTACAAGAAGAAAATATAGGGGGAAAGCTTCATGATATTTGTCTCGGCAGTCATTTTTGTTTTTGTTTTTCTTTGGATATGACCCCCAAAGCACAGGTAACAACAACAAAAATAAACAAATAGGACTAAATCAAAGTAAAAAGCTTCTGCACAGCACAGGAAACAACCAACATAATCAATAGACAACCTATGCAATAGGAGAAAATATTTTCAAACTATACATCTGATGGGGCTAATATTCAAAATCTATAAGGAACTCAACTCAATAACAAGTAAACAAATAGTCTGATTTAAAAATGGGCAAAGCACCTGAATAGACATTTCTCAAAAGAAGATATACAAATGGCCAACAGATGTATGAAAAAATGCCCAACATCACTCATCATCAGAGAAACGCAAATTAAAACCACAGTAAGATACCACGTCACACTTATTAGAATGACTAATATAAAAGATGAAAGAAGTGTTGGTGAGGATGTAGAAAAAAGAATACCCTTTGCACACTGTTGGTGGGAATGCAAATTAGTACAGTCATTATTGGAAAACAGTATGGAGATTCCTCAAAATAATAAAAATAAACTGTCATATGACCCAGAAATCTTGCTGGTAGATATATATCCAAAGGAAATGAGATCAATTTGTTGAAGAGATATCTGCCTTTCCATGATCATTGCAACATTACTTATAATAGCCAAGATATAGAAACAATGTAACTGTCCGTCAACAGATGAATGGATAAATAAAATGTGGTATATATACACAATAGAATACTACTCAGCCTTAAAAAGAAGGGAATCCTGTCATTTGAGACAACATGGATGAACTTGGAGGAGGACATTATGGTAAGTGAAATAAGCTAGGCACACAAAGACAAATACCACATGATGGCACTTACATGGAAAATAATAAGTTAAATTGTTCCTTTTTGCAGATGACATGATCTTATATAAGGAAATCCTAAAGACTCCACGAAAAAAACCATTAGAACTAATAAATTTATTCAGATATCTAGATATATATCTGAATTGATATTTGGATATATGTCTAATAAATTGAACCTTAAAAAGTTGAATTCATAGGAGCAGAGAGTATAATGGTGTATATCATGGGCTTGTGGTGGGGAAGGGGAGGCGGGGTAGGGAAATATTAGTCAAAGGATACAAAATGTCAATTCCATAAGAGGAATAATTTTAAGTTATCTATGTACAATGTGGCAGCTCTAGTTAATAAAAATGTATTCTTGAAAATCACTAAGAATATATTTAAGCGTTCTCACCACAAAAAATGAAAAGTATGTGAGCTAATACATATGTTAATTAGCTTCATTTAGCTGTTTCACAATATATACATATTTCAAAACATGTTGCACACCAAAAATATATATATAATTTTTATTTATCAGTTTAAAAATGAGCCAATAACTAGATATTTATAGAGATACATGTGGAAGATATTTAAATAGAATATTCCAAAAGTTCAGAGACCTAAGAAGCATGGGTATGGATTTGTTCTGGAAATCTTAGTTCACAAACCTCATTTTCATTTTTATTTTTTGTGTTACTATGGAATGAGAGTCTGCTGTATGCCAAGAAGGAACTAAGACATTTCATACTATGTTTTTTCAATCCTTGATATAACTGGAGATATTATCTTCAATCTATTGTTAAGAAAAGGAAGACCCCAACAATGTAGGTAATTTACCCAGAGATCACTCACAGCCTACCTAGTCTTCATATCTTACTCACCTCTAAGCTCTATGAAGCCCATCTCAGCAATGTGACTCAAAGCCAAGCCATCCACTGTCATTACTGTAGTCTTTGTCATCAGTCAGAGCCTCTTAGTTCTTGTCTGGATCATCACAGCAGTCTTCTGAATCTTCCCCTGCCTATAGTTTTTCACTTCCAATCTGTCTTCCACGTTATCAGAGTTAAACATATGATCATATAATTCTTTGTATTTAAAAAACAAACCTTCATTGGATCCCCTTTGCCTATATAATGCCCCAAACTCCTAAGCATGGCATCCAATGCTTTCCATAATCTGGATTTTCGTTGCCTTTCAAATCTTATTCCAATGAGTCAGTTCCAGATTGCATGTCTTCTACTGGAGTCACCTACTCATAATTACCCACAACATACTCAGTAATTCCTAAGTGCAGCCATATTGCCGTCTTCCCTGATGTCTCCAATAGGAATTTCTGCTTCTTCCATAGCACTTTAATTATGTGTTACATTTAGCTCCTTCTATAATAGTTTAAATAGATCCATTTTTCCTTTTAAACAATGAGCAAATTGAAGGCAGGAAATATTATGATTCATTGTACCTAGCACATAAGAGGTACATAGTGAAGTATTATTAAATTGGGTGGGATTAAATTGAAATGAATTTTAGTTTTGGATGAATCAGTCATTAGTGGATGAATCAGCCCACTCTGAGGAGCAGTTATAGCTGCTGCCTAAAAGAATCCTGATGCTAAATTATTTAATCACTCTCTATACTGTAAGATACCCTCCATTCAGGCAGTTATATATCAACTATAAGATGAACAGAATGGCATCTCAGATATTCAGGATGACTTTTCCAAGTGTTTTACCAGCGCTGAAAAGCACCTGGGTAGAGTTCCATACCAACTCAAATAAGACCCAAGAAGGAATTTGAAGGGCGAGAGAGGTAGCTTGCCAAATGTAATGTCTTAGAAACACCAATCTAATGACTTATATATAAATTAATCATAAGCATGTGGATTAAATTTCCCCCAGAAAACACATGTTTAGGCTCTCTCTGGACCACAAAAGATTGAAAAATGATTGGAGATACTTCCTGCGCTCAAAGACTGAGAAGGAGCAGGTCTTTATTTCTTTCACTGCAAATAATAATGCAATAGATAAATTATCCAGGGGATCTGGGGAAGTTAAAAATATGGACAGGAAATAAGAAAATGAGATTTAGCTTGAAAATATTTTCCAGATACATTTGGGACAAATAATCAGAAATAGAGGATTTTTGTTTGAGGAAGAACCCAATAAAGTTATGCAAACTATAAGACGTTTAGGGTGATTTCTAGGTAGCATGGTCCATATGACAGAAGGCTGGTTATTCTGATTCCTGAGGGTGCAAGAAGAAGGGCCCTGAATTATGGAATATGAAATCATACCCATTGCCCACAGAGTGTGAACAAGGTCTTCACTTTGGTCATATCAAGATTTACCTGGTGTAGGAAAGGTTTAACTAAAATCAGACTACTTTCTCCAGTTAACTCAAGGAAATGAATGACCGAAGTCAAGACTGCAGCAGTCTTTGAGCATGGATTACAGAGGCAAAATGGAGTCTGAGATCCAAACCAAGAGAAACTGAAGCTTACGTTCAAACAGGATACCTTCTTTAGGGAAGGACACAATCCGTTTGAAGCTGTAAATGCTTCGTGAGCCATCCACAGGAGACTTGCCTAAAAGTGTTTTATCCTTCCTTGTCATTTGGAAACACTTTTGAAGAGATCAGATATTCATCCAAATAGGCCAATAAGCCAAACTGAAGTATAGTCATCACAGGCAAGCTCTGACCTTGAAAACTGGGCCACATAATGCAGTATTATACATGTGCTGATACATTGAAATGAAGATGAAATGCTCTAATGCCAAGGAAGTGCAAAGGGGCTTTCTTTAAGTCTAGAAAATGGAGTTAAAGAAAATAATCAATTTCTTTTTACAGGGCAGGATATCCTGATTTGTTTATTTATTTTTATTTTTATTTTATTTTGAGATAGAGTCTCACTGTGTCGCCCAGGCTGGGGTGCAGTGGTGTGATCTCAGTTGACTACAACCTCTGCCTCCCAGGTTCAAGTGATTCTCATGCCTCAACTTCCAAGTAGCTGGGATTATGGGCACACACTACCACGCCAGCTAATTTTTTATTTTTAGTAGAGACGGCTTTGCCATGTTGCCCAGGCTGGTCTGCAACTCCTAGCCTCAGGTGATCTGCCCCACTCAGCCTCCCAAAGTGCTGGGATTACAGACATGAGCCACCATGCCTGGCTGATATCCTGATCTTATACATGTCTCTGGATGCCAATTAATTGTGAGAAGAATAATGATCAATGATATTAATGACCTTTTACATTTGTACAGTGCTCTGCCATTTACATGGTGCTCCATGTAAATTGTCCCATAGTCTTCTCAGTAACTACCAGGTAATATTACTATCTCATTTTTGCAGATGAATAAATTGGAGCACAGAAATGGTAAATAATTTGCTAGCTAGTGGCAGTGTCAGGGGCTCTGTTTTTTTTGTTGTTGTTTTTTTTTTGTTTTTTGTTTTTATCCCTATATCAGCATTCTTCCTATATCTAAATAGATGTATAGCTCATAGGTATAACTGTATAGGGAAGAAGATTACTATAGCTTGTTCAGAGTCTCTTGACATAATTTACATCCCTTATAGACTGGATTAATTGGATGGTCTAAGCATTTTACATATATTAATGCATTTAATGCTCGCAACAACACTATGAGGTAGACCTTATTATTGCTTTTCATTTTAAAAAAAAATCTTTCTATTTCATTTATTTATTTTTTAAAGGTAGAGAAACTCAGACACAAAGGAATTAAGTGACTCTCCCACTGGCTAGTGAGTGGAGGGGCTGGAATTCAAAGCCAGGCAATCTGGCTCCAGAAACCACTCTCTAACCACTAGATTGTATTGAACTTAGAAGCTACTTTATCATAAATTTCATTTTCCCGGTGTGGGGAAAGCTATTGGAAATTGGCATACAATCCTAGGTGTATCTAATCCTAGTGTACAGATTTCAATTTACTGCATGTTTCTGTCCTGGAGAAATGCTTATTGACATGCATGTTGACATGCCTATCAACAGATAAGCGCATCATGGCTCCAACCTAGACACAAAACTCTTTTCTCAGCCACGAGTGACTATTGAGCCCTGAATGAAAAAGAGAATTCAAAAATGAAAGAATAAGGGGTGATATTTAAACAAGACAATATTTGAATATGACCCTTAGAATCATAACCAGAGATTCCCATTGGCAGGATGGTTGCCTCTTCTTAACAGGGAATAGCGAGAGAGTGAAAGTTTTTTGTTTTTGTTTTTGTTTTTGTTTTTGTTTTTGTTTTGAGACGGAGTCTTGCTCTGTCACCCAGGCTGGAGTTCAGTGGCATGATCTCTGCTCACTGCAAGCTCCACCTCCTGGGTTCACACTATTCTCCTGCCTCAGCCTCCCGAGTAACTGGGACTACAGGCACCCGCCACCAAGCCCGGCTAATTTTTTTGTATTTGTAGAGATGGGATTTCACCGTGTTAGCCAGGATGGTCTCGATCTCCTTACCTCGTCATCCGCCCACCTCAGCCTCCCAAAGTGCTGGGATTATAGGCGTGAGCCACGCCCGGCCTTTTTTTTTTTTTTTTTTTTTTTTTTTTTTTTTTGAGACGGATTCTTGCTCTGTCGCCCAGGCTGGAGTGCAGTGGTGCAATCTTGGCTCATTGCAAGCTCCACCTCCCGGGTTCACACCATTCTCCTGCCTCAACCTCCTGAGTAGCTGGGACTACAGGTGCCTGCCACCCTGCCTGGCTCATTTTTTTGTATTTTTAGGAGAGGCGAGGTTTCACTGTATTAGCCAGGATGGTGTCGATCTCCTGACCTCGTGATCCACCCTCCTCGGCCTCCCAAAGTGCTGGAATTACAGGCGTGAGCCACCGCACCCAGCTGAAAGTTATCTTTTATAATTAAGGCTTTGGGGGTTGGTGTTAGAACATGCAGGCACCCCTTCTTTACTCTCTTACTTCTCTGTTCTTGCTTTGTGGAGAATTAGTGATCAGGGAACTTGGATCCAACAGCTGACTTTCTAATTAACCTCATCTCTTTGTTTAAACCTATCAGCATAAGGGAGATAATATAGGGAAAATTGTGAACATCTGGATAGTTGAATCACAGCTGCCAGTGGCCTTCTCCTGACGGGAAGACTAAATTCTGTGTAATTCCAAGAAGGGTTTGAGTCAAAGATGAGGATTCAAGGGAATGAAAAGAACCATTCCAGTCATGGCGGAGGACAAAAGTGGAATCTTATCAAGCAGTTATGTGTAACAGTGTGAAATTAGTATGAAGGGAATATAGGTAACTTGCAAACACTTTTAGGGAGAGCAGTCTGGATAGTGACAGGGTGATGAATCATATGATGTGACTATGGATTAAAAGTTCTAGAGAAAGTAGACTAACAAAGGACAAGCTCACAGGGGAGACAAAGGTTGTCTTCTGACATCTGAAAGGCTGTCATGTATGAGAGGGCTGATTTCTTTTATTGGGCATAGATTTCTTGTAGGGCACAGAACTGAACTCCTGGGCGGAAACTAAAAGGAGAAAGATTTCAACTCGTGCTAAAAAGTGATGAGCCAGGATTGGAAGCATGAAGTCTCATCCCAGGGCTCATCCTCTTGACCACTATTTGTTAGATTCCAGCCCAAGCTGAGGTCTGAGGGGAGTCAGTGGGGTGGCGGGTAGCTGAAGGAACACTCAAGAGACCATAGGTAGGTGGGATGTGGCTTTATTCAACAGCTCGCTCACACTGTCAGTGCTGCATTTATGCACCTCACAGACAATAGTGGCTCAGAGCCAGGTGATGAGCCCCCGCATGTTATGGCTGCATAGCTGTGATTATATAATGCATGGGATTGTGCACCTGCGTTCCAATCCCACTGTGTCATGCTGTCCCAGATGTGTACCCCGGCCTATACTTGACTGCAGTGCACCCATCGTCCTTACACTATGTTATTTTAACAGGAGGCCTTGAATTCATATTCTACCAATCAGATATTTTTTTAAAAACACACTTTATTTCATGGATTGATCACTCTGGAACCCCTAACTCTGCTTGGAAATAACAAAATCACAATAACTACAACAACAAATCAACTTCCCAGTTAAAGGTAGCTCAGTTTTTTCTTCCTGGTAATTTTTTGTGTTTTGTAGAGTTTTGAACTATTTCTCCTTTTTTCCTTCTAGATGCCATCTAGGTACTAACAGCTGCTAACACCATGTGCTGGCACTGGGCAGGGGCCTTGTGGCTCGTGTGCTATCCATCTGGTTACTCACTGGCCTTCACTCAGTCATCGCCATCCCTGATTACTTGGTGCACTACACTGGTGTTTACTGAGCTGTGGTGGGTGCTGTTAGGTCTTTTTGGCTTTGTCTCGGTGCCTGCTGTTGAGCAGGAGCATTCCCATTGCTCCATGTTAAGCTGTCCATATTCTGAGATTTCCTTGTACTGTCACCAAGATTATTTCAGAAAATCAGTCCCCTCAGCAGTTCTCTGTGGCTTCACAGAGCACATAGGAACTTGTGAATCTCCTGCAGGAAAGCAAAGGCCATGGCGGACTGGAAGCACTGACCTAGGTCTTGTCTTTGCAGAGTCACACCAAGACACTGTTTCTGTGCCACTGTAGCTGCCCTAGGTTGGTAAAGTCTCCCCACAGAGTTCCATATGAAAAGTCAAACACTTGCATGCCTGTCTTTCAGTTTCTCCTGCTCCCTGGCCTGAAAATTAGTAGGATAAACACTGGGCCTCTTTTCTGTGATGCAGGCAACGTGCTGTCCCTGATCTCATTCCCTCCAGACTTTCCCTCGGTCATATCCTCAGTCCTCTCTACGGTAAGGCTTCTAGTGAAACATTATGTCAGACCTCCAAGCTTTGCTGTGTTAAGAAAAGCTTTAACAATTTAGAGAGAAAAAACTTACTTAATAAAATCTGTTTTCCAAGACTTTGCCTCTCTAAATGTTTTTAGGCTAATTTGAAACTCAAAGCTGGGTATTGACCTTTTTGTTCTAAGTGGTATCTGACCTTCTGAAGAAGCTTGAATGTCCTCAATTCAATATATAAAGAGCTGAAGGGCAGCATGATGTATAGAGAATGAAAGCTAAAACTGGTTACAGAATGAAAACTGAATTAGCTATTTCGTGTATTCTTTTGTTTAGTGAAATATTTTATAATTTTTAAAAGTTTAAAACATTGGTTTACGATCTCTAAATATCATTCTCATGACACTTTACTGTTTTCTGGAGTAAAGAAAATCAACCAGAGAATGTTAGCAGAAGCCTTTATTCAAAAATGCCAGGTCAAAGAAGGCTCTGAAGGAGCATTTTAACTTGGGGAAGGAGGGCAGAGATGTTTATAGGGATTCAGAGGGAGGGGTGAACTGAAGTTCATCTAGTTTCAGAAATAGTTGGATCAAAACAGTTCTCAGAAGAGGAGGAATT
Organism: Rhinopithecus roxellana; assembly: GCF_007565055.1. Classification (NCBI taxonomy): domain Eukaryota; kingdom Metazoa; phylum Chordata; class Mammalia; order Primates; family Cercopithecidae; genus Rhinopithecus; species Rhinopithecus roxellana. The sequence goes on from NC_044559.1 coordinate 74,814,390, forward strand.
GTACTCAAGAGTTACCAGCCATTGTTTGGTAACTTGAATTTTTTATTAAGAGGAGTAGAAAGGAACAGCTGTGGGAGGACAAGGGCATGCTAGGGACATGTGGAAAATTATCTGGCCCTAAGTGTCTTGTCTCTTAATTTACAATGTAGAAACATATGTCAGTTGCTCTTTTCAGCATGTATGAGGCTGTTTCCAGAGCAACTGTTCTAATGATATGGCCATAACCTGCCTGAGTGCTCAATCTCTTGCAGGTTTAAATTTGCAATTTTTTTCCAAATCATGATATGACTCACACAGAGCTTTGGACAGAGTAGGCTTTCAATCAATGCGTGCTTTGCTCTGCTCTGCTAAGAAGAGGCTTTGCCTTTGAAAAACTCACTAAACAATGAGTGAGACAGATATAAACACACCATTCAAATGAAAGTATGTTCAGAGTATTGTGAAATTTCAGGGAAGAACGTGGCATTTTTACAGAGGGTATAATATTTGATCCATGCCTTGAAGGATGATAATGATGATGTTGATAAAGATAATAATAATATAAGCTATGGTTTATTAAGACATCTCATAGGCTAGCCATCTTATAAATACCTTATCTCAAATCCTTCAGATCTCTTGCTGAGGTCGGTCATATTTACTTAAGAAGAAAGGAAGTTTACAAAGGTCAAGTGACCTGTCCAAAGTCAAATTTATAAATGGCAACTCTCAGGTTTGAGCACAGAACAATCTGGCCCCAAAGCCCACCTTTATTCCTCTGCGCCAATGTTTCCCAGAGTGTAGGGAATGCACCACTGATGATACGGGAGAGGAATCTAAGTATCCTGTGACTGTGAATAGGAGAGACATGGCATGGTCTTACACACTGAATCCCACTGTGGGAAAATTATTCCCTTTTCATTATTCTGATCAAGTCTAAGAGAAAGTTTCAGTTTGTTGGAGTATGTCCTCAACTCTTTAATCTTGCCAATCTCCTATTTTACAGAGTCTCAGAGCATTTGTTAGATTTCTATTTAGAATGTAACAATGTATTTTTTCCAGAGTATTTGTTTTTATGATTACTTTCTAATTATGGAAAGTAATGCTATTTAAATTTTTACATAATTTGATATGAAGTTTCCCATTTATACACGTAAATTTAGAAGAAGCATTTAAACAAGTATTAGAAAAACGCCAGTGGAAATGGTTGTAGAAGGTGTAATAGTGGCCTACGTGAATGTTGTTTAGGACATTAAAGCACAACACCTGGCTGAAAAGGATTTCACTAGATAAACAGGGATGGTGGAACATAGCTGTTGGTGGTGAGAGGGAAAAGAGCACTCCAAGGATAGAAAATGACTCATAAACTCAGAAATATGTCAAAATATGATGTATCTGGAAACAGTGAACAGTTTGGGGAGCTAAGATATGCATGGTAGATACTGAGGCATGAACCTGGCAATTCTATTGCATATGAATCCTTTACCTTTACAATTTCCTAATAGAGATGTAAGTTACATTAAATAGTGTCCATGTCTTTTTTGTTGTCTACTGTGAACTCTCCCTTTATATCAACGTTATGCCAAAATAATTGGAATTAGAATAATTGGAATAATAATTGTAAAACTTCATTTATATAAGTAGGTAAGAGATTAAGGACTTTTTTTTTTTTTTTTTTTTTTTTTTTTTTTTTTTTTTTTTTGAGACACAGTCTTGCTCTGTCACCCCGGCTGGAGTGCAATGGGGCAATCTCAGCTCACTGCAATCTCTGCCTCGTGGGTTCACGCCATTCTCCTGCCTCAGCCTCCCGAGTAGCTGAGATCACAGGCGCCCGCCATCACGCCCAGCTAATTTTTGTATTTTTAGTAGAGGCGGGGTTTCACCATGTTGTGCAGGCTGGTCTCAAATTCCTGACCTCAGGTGACCCACCCACCTTGGCCTCCCAAAGTTCTGGGATTACAGGCGTAAGCCACTGTGCCGGCCTCAATACGTTTTTACTTACCAAAAACATACTTCTTTAGCATAAAACTTTTAGCATCAGATAAACGTTAGGTGACTGTTCCTTTGAAAATACACTACAGTAGGCTAGGCACAGTGGCTCATGCCTGTAATCCCAGCACTTTAGGAGGCTGAGGCAAGCAGATCACAAGGTCAAGAGATCGAGACCATCTGGCCAAATGGTGAAACCCCATCTGTACTAAAAATACAAAAAATTCGCTGGGCATGGTGGTACGCACCTGTAATCCCAGCTACTCGGGAGGCTGAGGCAGGAGAATCACTTGAACCTGGGAGGTGGAAGTTGCAGTGAGCCAAGATCATGCCACTATACTCCAGAGCCTGGGTGACAGAGTGAGATTCTGTCTCAAAAAAAAAAAAAAAAAGACACTACTTTAGAACAACTTTTAAAATAAAGAAGTGCTTATGGTAGAACTTGGTACCTTTCTTTCTGATTATAACTTTTCATGTAGCAACTAACCCAAGGCTTAGAGCAAACTATGTGATTGAAGTCATCCTGATCATGGCTTAGCCATATCGCGACCCCCACGTGGTACCAGTAGACCAAACTGCAGAGGATTTTGGGGGGATTGGGTAGGTAGATTATTGGAAAACTCTCAGAGAACTTACAGTCTAATAGAAAATTCAAATTATGTTTTCTGTCTTTGTTTTTCTCGTTTTACTGCTCTAATATTTTGTGACTTTAAGCAAGATTCTTCTTAGTAATACAGGAGCCTTTTACTACTCATTACTAGGCAGGTCTGACCGTCCAGGTAGGGAGGCAAGCCACCTGTCTATACATGTATGTGGGGTTGCAGGCTTCCTTTCACAAATATCCACTGTCAAATCCTAGCTTTCCAGAATATCTCCAAAGCGACCTGTTGTTAAGACAAAACTGAGTTTGTTTTTGCTGGTAGAGGAAACACTATCTAAACAGACTCTTGGTAGCATCTTAGAATGGAGAGGGCAAAGTTAGAATATTTATGAGATTTTTGAAGTCTGGTTCATCCTGGGTCTTAGTTAAGATTAGCTAAGGATCATGATATAACAGTTTAGTATCAGTGAATGGCCAGGTGGGGATTTTGAGGTGAGGGGTTCAAAGGAGACTTGAGGTGCAAACTGTTGTTTGCTACTTTCTATTGAGGGGTTGACGGATTTTTCAGGAAGTTCCTGGAATCCACAATTAAATTATTTGCAGCTTTTATCTTCCTGACAAAGAATTTTCTGAAACAGGAAAGCCACATTGATGAAGACATTGGAATGGTAAAGTCAGGTTACTATGGACAGTAAGAGGTGTGGCTATAGTTTTCATTCCTGCAACCCAACCATCCAATTTCTTATTTCTGCCCTTACACAGGGGAAGATTCAGTCCAGTAAAGGCTTTTGGGTCCTCAGGGTAGTACAACCAAAAGTAAACAGATTTTGGGGTTAATGTATATTTTATGCTCACTGCTCAGTGCATGTTTACTCCCTTCACACTTTTTTTTACCCCCTACTTTCAAAGACTTTTATTAAGATGTGGAGCAATTGGAACCCTCCTACATCACTGGTAGGATTGTAAAGAGGTGCAGCCACTTTGAAAAAACAGTTTTGCAGTGTTTCAAAGAGTTAAACAGAGTTACCATATGCCCCAGCATTTCCATTGCTAGGTATATACCCAAGAGAATTAAAAACATATGTTCACATAAAAGCCCGTACATGATTTTTTATAGCAGCACTACTCACAGTTGCTAAAAAGTAGGAACAGCCCAAATGTTCATCAACTGGTGATGAAGAGGTAAATGAAATGTGGTATGTCCATGCAATAGAATATTATTTGGCAATAAAAGGAACAAAGTTCCATGCTACAGCGTGGATAAACCTTAACATTATGCTATATGAAATGTCCAGAATAGGTGAATACATAGAGACAGAAAGTAGTGTCAACATGAAATAAATTTAAGAGTGATGAATCTTCAAGCAAAGGGTTTATTTAGAAATAATATACAAGAATTATAATTTGGGGCACACAAACCAGGCAGCTGTTAGGTGTGTCCTAGAACAAAGGGAAAGCCTGGGGCTTTATTGAGGGAAAAGAGGAAGGTTGCATACGTTATTTTGATATAAAGTTAACTGGTGTGGACATTGTTTTGCAGGAGCAGGTAAGTTCTGATTGGTGAATGGCAGCAGTTTCTAGGTAAAACTTGTATTTTAAAGTCATAGTGTTAGCAGTGGACGGTGTCTATGTTCTTGGCATTTTGAACAAAGAGTTGGACAAAACACACAACCAAAGCAATGAAAGAAAAGCACAGATTTATTGAAATGAAAGTACACTCCACAGAAGGGGAGTTAGCTCGAGCAAGCGGCTCAAGAGCACTGGTTACAGAATTTTCTAGGGTTTAAATACCCTCTAAGAGGTTTCCCATTGGTTAGTTGGTGTAGGCCATATGTAAATGAAAGGATGAAGTGAAGTTACAAAGTTATTTACTTGGTATACACCCTATGCAAATGAAGAGGATAATTCCTGCCATTGCTGAAGGGAAGTTACAAAGTTATTTACTTGAGTGTAGAAGATTAGGGTTTTCCTTTTGATTTAGTTCTAGGAAGTTCTTAGGTTCCCTGCCTCCAGACCCTATTCTCCTTCCTCAGTAGCAGGTTGATGCAGTTTTGTATTGGACTTGTAAGACAGTTCCCGGAGTAGGCATTTGTGACCTGCTTCCCTGTGCCACCCTACTCTTTGTTTGTTGGGTATGACAAAAATAAGTTCATTTTGTACAGTCAGTTCGCACAGTAGATAAATGATTCCCTGGGGCCAGGGAGTGCAGGGGAGAAAACGTTTGGGGGTAGCAGGGGGTGCAGAAATAGGGAATGACTACTAATAGTTATGGAATTTCTTTCATGGGTGACGAAAATGTTCCAAAATTGATTATGGTGATGGTTACACAACTGTAGACATACTAATTGGATTATAAACACTAAATGGGTGAATTATATGATACGTGAATTGTATCTCAATAAAGGTATTTACTTTAAAGGCTCCTGTAAAATGTAAATACTCCATAGAGAGGGTTATGCCATGAAAGAATACGTTAATTGACTACAGAGAGCAAAACTTCAGAAGTGGAATCTTGAATTGATGAAGCTAGGATGAGGCCTGGGAAGGGACAGGGCTTGAAAGAGGAGACACAGATGGAGCTGATGAACTGGTGCCACACTCATCTGCTTCACAGTACTGCCTGGTCTTGCCCTAGCAACCTGCCAAGTCATGCAAGGGCATGCTTAGTGTATTTGGCACCCAGAAGGGGATCATTTTTCAACATCCCCTTCCTCAAGATGACAGTTATTCGCAGTGATAATCTGTAATAGTATTATTTTCTTGATTCCTTTTATAGTATTAAAACAGTTGACAATTTAAAAGAGCAAACACATTTCTATTTTAAAGCTCTTTCTATTTAAAGGTATTGTTCCATTTCAGTAAAATATTTTAGTGTAAACTAAAACTTGCATTTGTACAACAGAAATAGAGCACAGCTTGTACTCTGTTTTCCTGTTTACATTTTTCAACACAAAATCTCTAAATGGTCACATAAATTGACAGAGTTGAAATAACTTTAGTTCTGTTTTTTCATCTTTAAGATCACCATGCTATCATGGTTTATTTCGAACCCTCTGTTTAAGTGCAGGAGTATGTAGTGCCATTAGGAGTTGGAGATGTGAAGTCCTGGCTGGAGGAGAGCTTGCACAATGTCAAACAGCTCACACGGTCACAAATTCATTCTCACAAGGAACATGTGTGTGTAGGGGACCCACTAAATAACTGGGAGTTCTTGGAATTAACTTTTATGTAGAGTACAATATTTACTAAAGGATAAATTATTTAAATGTGCTAATTTGAAGCTTACACACATATTATTCAAACTCAACAGAAACCACAGGGGTTGTTTAGAAGTTAGAAACAACAAAAGATTGTTTCAGGGAGGAGTATTTTATAACTGGCAATGTTTAGAATTGTTGGCACATGGCAATAATAAAAAGCAGACTGACTTTTATTTCATTTTATAATTGCTTTAAAAATCTCTACACACAATGTATCCCTCTCAATGCCTGTACCAAGGGTGGACTATTCCCACTATCCTACACGTGGGATGCCACAGTTGCATAAGCCTGCATGGATTTAATCATATCTGTGGTAAATGATTGCTTATATATTCTAACAACTGTAGTTTACTATTAACTAATAGTAAAAAAATTATATTATTTAAATCTAAATTACTATTAGTCTGCTATACGATCCTAGCCCTGGAATTCAAAGGTAAATTTTTTCAAGTCTCTGACTTATAGAGGCTCTAAAGCCCACACTAAGTTATCATTAAGTTAAAATGGATTTATCAAGGTAAAAATTGGTTTTGATCATTAAGAAGAAAAGACTAACTTTTATAAACTACTTATAGCCAGATGTTGAGCTCTTGGGACACCCAACACAAATTTTGTTTTTAAATGTTGAAAATATTTTAATATAAAAAATAGTACATAAAGAGATGAATAGACTGAGCACAGTGGCTCACACCTGTAATCTCAACACTTTGGGAGGTCAAAGTGGGTGGATTGGTGAAACCCTATCTCTACTAAAAACACAAAAATTAGCCAGGTGTGTTGGCACGCGCCTATAATCCCAGCTACTTGGGAAGCTGAGGCAAGAGAATCGCTTGAACCCAGGAGGCAGAGGTTGCAGTGAGCTGAGATCAGGGGACCACACTCCAGCCTGGGCTACAGAACAAGACTCAGTCTCAAAAAAAAAAAAAAAAAAAGGAAGGAAAGATAAATAATAATAAGCAAATAATTTTAATAATGCCACATAAAAGCCATATATATGATATGTATATCATATATATACATATATATGTATATATATGATATATATATACACATATATATACATATATATGTGTATATATATATATGATATGTATATCATATATATATATATATATATATATATATATATATATATATATATATATAACCAAGCAAACTTGACTAAACAGATTTGGGGAAAAAACATAACTCTTCTTGATAGGTATTCAGCTCAGCTTATAGAAGTAGGAATGTAGGCAAACCAGTGAATAGCCTAATAGCCATGAGCATTCAGTGTATTATATGTAGTGGAAAGTGTCCATTGATCCAATAAATTGGTTGATGGAAGTCAGCTAAGACAGCCCACAGTGTATTATATTCAGAAACCAGCACAGCAAGCTATATTATATATTAAAAGTGAGAACAATGAAAATGTAAGGACCTCTTGGAAATTAAAAATATAATTCTCAAGCAAAAATAATAATAAAAGGACTGGAAAATGAAATAGAGAAAAGTCCCCAAATATAGAACAGACAGAAAAACAAAAAGTTACAAAATATTGAAAGAAAAGTTATAAAATGGAGATTAGAAGGTTCCCCTATTTCACTAGTAGATGTGGAGAAAGAGAGAACAAAGAGAACAGAGGAGAGGAAATGATCAAGGAAATAATGGTAGAAAATATCCAATAACTGAATATGCCCCTGGGTTGAAGGGAGATAAAAGTCTTGGCATTTGAAGGGCCTAGCAAATTTCAAGCAGAATGAAAGAAAACCAATTCACATGTAAGCATATCACTGAAAAAAAATTTAAAAACCAAGAATAAATAGAAGGTACTGAAACCTTCCAGAGAGAAAAAGGAGTAAGGCTAAGATTGGCATCAACTTTCTCATCAACACGGGAGACTACAATACAATAGAGCAATACTTTGAAAGTTAGTTTTCAACACAGAAATGTGTAACTCACCTGACTTTTAATCAAGTGTGAGGTCAGTGACATTTTCAGGCATGAAAGTCCAAAAATCACCAGCTGGGTAGCAGACTTACAGAGCACATAGTCCAAATTGGAGCAAAAGAATGGAGGACTCCAGGAGGAAGGCTTTCTGGGCAGAAAATGGCAATTTGATCTAACAGGTAGGATGTTAGAGATTTGGGGAAGAACTGAGAACATGATAAAGGCATAGGAGTTCAAGAAGAAGAGAAAAGCCTTTTAGAAACTGTAAAGTGGAGGGGAAGGGTGAGAACTAAATGAGAAAGTCATGATTCAAATATGAGTAAACTAAAAGTTGATAGGTGGTTTTCAACACTTAGACTACATCTTCCAATAGCCTTGATTAAAGAATAGATTATAAATATTATCAGCCTTGGAAAGATGTAAAAGGAAAGCACAGCTGACAGAATTGGGAAGTGGAATGGGGGAGAAGTGGTGGAGGGAAAGATGGAAGAACTAATGACCTCCTCTTACAAAGTGGAGTTGAGTGCCTGCCGGCTCCCTGAAAACATCAACAGAATAACCTGGCGATCAGGCAAAGCTGAGTGACTTGCTTACCACAGTAATGGAAAGCACTACCTTGGCAAGTCTTCTCTGTTTTTGTTCTAAGACTCTTTTTAAATCTTCGGGGAGGTGGTGGAGGTCTGGCAATAGGACTGTTTCCCATTCTAGATTTTGCTTGCATATTAAATACTCTATTTCTAGGCTATTCACAAAAAGTGAAGAGAGAACTGGGATCAGCTCTGCTTCAGGATCTACTCCTGAATGCTATCCAGCAGTGTTAAAGAGCTGATCCTTCGAATCTCAAATAGACTAATCCTTCTTTACTTATGGGACTGCATCAGGGCTTCTGACGCAATTCTGGGTCTTTCAAGTCATTCTCAGGGTCTTCCCATTCTTCATTCTCCATCCAATTTTTTTGCAGCTGAGATTCCCACTGACGTATAAGCTAATTGGTGTAGATCTGGGAGCCCCACATTATATACAATTAAAACTATTCTAAATTCCTAGGCAAATTTCACAATATCTCATCTAGGCGTTGGAAAGTCTTTTTTCAATGGCTCTCAGGCCAGATTGAGACAAGGAATTAAAAGCCAGGGGTTTTCCTGTTCTGAAAGGGGTTTAATTTTAAGGGGTAACTGAGCTTTGAGAATTTCTGGCTAGCCAGGAGAGGAGGGGAATGCATCTGAAGAAGAAAGAGAAGCAGAGGGAAATGGAGGAGCATAGGATGAGGGAAGAGGAATAGGAAGATGAAGGCGGTTTGTGTCAAGTTGTGAGTTGTAGGGGGTATCTAAAGGAAAAAAATTTTAAGTGCTTCACAATTTTTCCTTTGCCTTGGCCAAGGAATCTCTTAAAGAAGTAATTTTATAATTTTAATTTCTTTTGTATTCTTGTTTATACTAATCAAAAAATGCAGACTATTTGATATTTACTTCGTTTTTCATTCTAAAGTGTTTCTCAAGTGAACATTTTTTGTTCGTATTAAAAATTCTGTCATTCTAAATTATACTTGATGAAATTATGCCATTTAGAAAGGAAGTTCACAAATTTGGATTTTGTTTAAGAACATGTAAAAAGCAGGAGTGTGGCCCAGAAGATTGAAGCATTCAATTTAGAGTGAGACAAACCCATGAGAGTGTGGAAATGGTTGAAAGTGTTGCTGCGCACCTCATGACTTGGGGTCCCCATCCAAAAGACTGGGCCATCTCCAGTGGAAAATTTGATGAATTTTCAGTTCCTATGGGACAGAAGGTTTAGAGAGGAGATCTCATCCGGCATCAGAGTCTCAGAGTCAAAACATCTACAGTGAGAAAAATTCTTACGAGGTTTTGAAAACTGACCCAGAGCATAGTTTTCCCAAAGGATGCTGGTCAAAAAGAAACCTTCTGAACTTCTTAGTCCTTGGGGCCAGCTTGAGAAGCAGACTCTGGGTCTTTATCCTCTCCCTTTGAACTTTCCTTTAAAGATGTACAAGAAGAAATGTCAAGGACAGATAGAAACAAATAGCAGGGTTAATAATAAGGCAGATTTCCGCCAAGGATAAAAGTTTTCCCAATCTTATCAAATAATCGAAGAACTCCTGAAAAGGGTTTCTTAACCCTAGGATGCAAAATAAACTCTGCATTTGGAGAGCTCAAAGAAATGAAATGAAAAAGAAATCAGAGCCAAGTCCAATGCAGGACTTATAAACTTAATTGTCAATGTCAACAAGATCCCAGCAGGAGGCAATAGGGCTCAGGGGAGCACTGTCTTGGAGTTGAGTCTTAGGTAGTGATAGTGAGTAGGTCCCAAATGAATTTTAATGGCACTGCCAAAATTGTTGAATGAGGGCTCCAAAGTACCACCAAACTAACCTGATGAGAAGGCAAAACTGAGTTTATTGCTTACTGTGGTAAGAGAGAGAAAAATACCTCTCGAAAGTTTTAATAGCACCTCAGAAGAGCAAGGACAAAATGGGATATTTATGAGGCCTTTTGTGAGATCTTGTGAGATCTCGTTTGAAGTGAATCTTTCATTGTGGGGCTTGATTAGGGCTAGGTAATATCATAATATAATAATATAGGACTGGTCAATACCACAAAGCAATAACATTGGGTGAGGGTTATTCACTTTGTAGCTTAGTTTACACAGGATGAGTCTTAGAGAGTAAACAGTCATTTGATCAGTCATTTGATACTATCGAAAATTTGTGCAATCTGATGTTTACTTAAGTGGGTTTTCAGGAAATTGCTGAAACAAACAATAAACATATTTTCAAGTTGTATCTTCCAGGGCAAGAGCTTCCTGGAACAGTAAAATCATATTGATAAAGACAGTAGACTAAATAAAGACAAGTTAAAGTAATCAGCAAGCTGCTTGCCTGTAGATGGTTTCCATTCTCGGTGGGGTATCATAGATAAGTATGTATGCTTGCTACCAAAAGAATTATAGGTTTAAATATGTTATTTGGAGTTGCAGAAGTGAACAGAAGAGAGTGTGAGAATATAATTTCATCATATCAGGAGAAGGAAGGAGAGAAGAGAATGTGGGGGTTTATCAAGAGCTAAATACCTCATCTTTCGTACCAGAAATTCAGAAATAGTGGTGTATTAGATGGGAGAAGCTGCACTCATCATGATAAGCTTTTTGGCATTTTTTTTAACCATGTGAATATATTACTGTGGTATTTTAACGAAAAACAATAAAAAAAGAAGGGCTAATTAGCAATTGAAAATCCAGTAGAAAGACTATAGACAACAAGGGCTGTGATTAGAGCAGGGGTCCTGGTGATCTGTTTTCTCAGACTGCTGGGAGCAGAGAGGCAGGACAGGATGCGGGAGGGGAGAAAGCAGAAGCAAAGGTTGTGCTGGAGAAGTTTAGGAGGCAGGGAAACAAAGAAATCGGGTAGACCTGAGGAGGGCCCTCTGTGAAACACAGGGGGTCTGACAGTGACAGATGTGGAGGTGCCTGGGACCCTGCAGAGCTTCCTCTTCTCTCTTCTGTCCCCCACCTCCCTCTCTGCTTCTCCTTGTCCTCTTTTGCTGGCTGTAACATGGGCCCGAGGTAGTTTTTATTACGGTTTTTGGTATATTATTGAGTATAGTTTTATGTTTCCTGTTCATAATTGAAAAAGCAGATGAGTTCAACATTTTCTGTTTCTTCCAAAAAAAAATATTAAACTAAACTGAGTTGCTTTTTATTTCTCTGTGGTCTTCAGTTGTCTTCATTCTGTGGGTGAGTGGCCTCAAAGATTCACCCCTCCCTCCCCAGTCTACAGGATTCCCTTTGGAAAATGTAATCCGCCTTCTCATATGCCAGAATTTTTATTGTTTCCCTGGTGATTTGTGCTCTTCCATGACACCTTTCATTATTTTAACCTACTCTAGGTTTTATCCGTGATATCGTAAATTGTTCACTTTGTAGCTTAGTTAGTATATATTATTCCAATTATTTTGGAATTCATTTTTGACCTTTACGTATATTTCTTCCAGTAAAGAGTGAAAACAGGGACTTCATTCTACTTAGAAACAAAGAATCAATTTCAATTTTTAGCTAAGTAGTGACAATAAACACCTAAATTATAAGTATCAGCTTATGAAAATACTAAATGGAGGTGCACACAGGATGAGTGAAATTCTAGAAGGTAATTATTTACTAATATAACCTCTTGTCTTTATTGGGTGAATTTAACTCAAACACACAGTTAAAAATGACAAGAAAAAGTTCAGTAGTCTGATTTCAAATTGGTAACTCTGGGGAATTAAAAATGTTGGTGGTTTTAGGAGGCTAGGGGAAGAAAGTCAAGAGTTTGCACCATGGCATAGTAATAACATTGCACTGGAATCAGAACACATGACGTCTTGTTCTAGCCCCCAACTAGCTGTGTGACCATAAGCAAATTACCTCATCTCTCTGAGCCTTTTTTTTTTAATGCATAAAATGAAGGTCATGATAGCATCTACATTATAAGGCTGTTGTGAGGATTAATTGAAATAATAAATATGAAGTGTTTAGCGTAGTGCTTGACACATAATAATCACTTAATAAATATTAACTATGTTATCACTGTTACTATGACTGTTGCTACTACAAATTCACCATTTGACTTCAGGCAAGTGACTTTACCTGTTTAAACATCCATTGAGTTGATGAGTTCTATCTTATCTCTGTTTTTTGTGACACTCCAATTTGGCTGTCTTCCACCTAAGAGCCATCATTTATCATCACGGACATGTGGTGCTCTGTGGAAAATGGGTACCCTAAGAATGGGTACCTGTATTCCAATCCTTGATGTGTAGATAGCGGATATTCCGTCTAATGTCATCACAAGCAAATTCAGTTATGCCTAGGTCTTTAGCCTCATCAGAGTCTATTGAAAATGAAAGTAAATTCTTCTCATGATCCATAATTCGTTGCTTAAAGCGAGGATCCTATATGATGCCTTTTCCTGTCAAGGTTGCTCAGACTGTTTGCTGAGGGCTCTTCCCCTACAGTGTTTGGTTGTGGAATCAGCCTATCCAGCTTTCCTCTTCCCTGCTTTCCCAGGAAATGGTAAAAATAAAAAAGAAAAGAAAAAGGACAAAAGGTCCTCCTTTCCCCTTTTTGTTTCAAGATCTACTCCACTACATCTTTGCAGACCACTGAGGTCAAGACAGTTGCCAAGGTCCCCGAAGCTGGATTTCCATCTCAGTATGTATGTACAGATACACAGGGTCCTGGATACTGTAGTTCCTGCCCTCCTTATATTTCCCTGGAGCTTGACAGTGTCTCTCACAGTTCAGAGTCCCCAGTCTTCCTACCTACTTCCCTTTAAATTAGTAGGAAATGAAGACAACTGAGGTTGTCCTGTGGTTGAAGTAGACCTTCTTCTTGATGCCAGTGCACAAAGGGAATCGCTGCTCCTGGGGTTTGCTTCAGGGCTGCATCTTATCCAAGGAGTTTTTCTGCATGTTGGGTAGACTGGATGCGTCTGTGGGATCAGAGTGGCTCCAGATTCTTCAGCAGCATCAGGGAAACTTGGACTTCCTGCCCAATTCCATTTGGGACTTTCCAAGGAAAGCTCCTGCTTCTCTTTCTCTTATTGCTACTGTTCTCTTTTTAATTAATTTTTAATTATAAAAGTAATGCATGAAAAGTTATCCTTGAAAAAAATTAATAGGAAAGGTCCTTTTTGCATTCTCTTCCTAGTCTTATTCCTCTCTCCCCCTCCCTGGGGGTCTCTTCTTTTATCATTTTGATGTATATTCTTCCAGATTTTATATTTATGTGCATATGCAGATCTACCTTTTCTAATGCTGCAGTAATCCACAGTATGACAGCACTTTGCTTTATTTAGCAATTCTTCTTTTGTCATACATTGAAGACACTGCTGTCTTTAAGAAATATAGTAGTATTAAGTGAAAGAAGCCAGTCACAAAGGACCATATGTTATGATTCCATTCATACAAAATGTCCAGAATAGATTAGTGGTTTCCTAGGCATGAGGGGCAGGGGTAAGGGGTTGGGGGATGAGAGCTGAGGGATGCAGGGTTTCTTTTTGGGGTAAAAAATTATAAAAGTGTTTGTGGTTATGGATGCACAACTCTGTGAATATACTGAAAGCCATTGAATTACACACTTTAATAGATGAATTACATGGAATGTGAATTTTATCTCAATAAAGCTGTATAAGAAAAAGAAATATAGTAGTATTCTCATTAGGTATGCTTCATTACGACTGATCAAATTAGAGGTCATCTCAAGGGACTGCCTGATAGTGCTTGTGGTTTTTAACCTCAGCTCCTCATCTATACAGCTAGCATATTCTGTGACGAACCTGGTCGCCTTTGCAGATAAAGCCTTTTTTAGGTTTGAGCCATGACCTGTGTGACCCATGGCCTTTGTGAAAAAGTGAGAGGTGAAGAAGATAGGGGCTGAGCAGTGCTGAGTTCCTGCTGGTTTCCATTTTCCATTCTAAGAGCAAGAGTCAAGCAGGAAACGCTCTCACCCCATTTCACCTGTGCTTTTAGAATGGGTGTGAGCCTGAGCAACAAGCAACACTCCCAGAGTGGGTTCTCCACAGAGTCCCTCTTCAGTTGCCTCATGGTAAAATTGGGCCCTTTTTGGGGAAGTAGCAACATGTTCTATATGCAGGCCTCGAGTGTCAGGCTTACCAGTAAGCCTGGAACAATTTCTTTCTAATATGTATTAAAGACATCTCTGAAAGCTTTTGTACAATAGAATTGAGTTCCAGATTTTGTTTAGCTGATTCTAGAGTTCTAATAGTAAATGCTGCTGTTATATTTAAAAATAAAATAACAGTAAACCATTAAATGTCATTTATTGAATGCCTAGTATATACCACTTGCACTAGTGTATCCTCATGAGAGCCCTATGAGATAGGTATCAACTCCTTTTACAATTGAGGAAAATAAGGTTAAGTAACTGGCCCAAGGTCACTCAGATCTGTTGCCCCAAAGCTAGTGCCCTTTCTGCTACACCATGCTATAGTTTATGTATTTTAGCCTTGAATATTGTGCCAAGGACCTTAGAGCTCTTTGAGGTCAGGAACCATATTCGATTTATCCCTGTCTCATCCGCCACTCCTAGAAGGGTGCTGGGCACACAGTCAGTTCCTAGTACATGTCAGTAGAAATAGTCTCTTAGAACCCTCCCCTTCCCTTAGTCTGGGCAAGCCTTGCCTGTTCATGGCCACATACCACCTGAGGCATCTGAGCCTTGTGGGGGGATTTCACACAGGAGGCATGTGGAGCCTGTGACTGACTCCAAGAAGGGATTTTCTTTTTAAAAAGAGGATGTCAGGAAAAGTCTAAAGGGAAATGTTAGGAAATTAAAATCTGTAGAATCAGCATGAAGGCTGCTTATGGATTGCATTAGTTATGGAAGGTGAGTTCACTCTCAAGAAAGCAGAAAAGTGGAGAGATGAGAGGACGCAGTTGGCAGGATGCAAATGACAGGTATAAGAGTTCACAAAATACCTTGAGAAGGAAGAAATCCAACCCCAGGCATCCCTAATGCACATGAGCATGTGTGGATCAGGTCAGGAAGGAGAGAAAATTAGAGTAAGCAGCCAAAGCAGAAAGATCCACATTGAGATATGGTTATATGTTCACAGAAACAAATAAAACTGACCTCTGGAATATGCAGATGCTATCCCCAGGGAATAAATAAATCATCAATTATAGCATCTCACCTTAATGGAAAGTAGATACTATATTTATAAAGAAGTTTTATTTTGAAATTAGAAATAAAACCAGGTAAAAAAAGAAAAGGCCGGGCACGGTGGCTCATGCCTGTAATCCCAGCACTTTGGGAGGCTGAGGTGGATGCATCACCTGAGGTCAGGAGTTCGAGACCAGCCTGGCCATCATAGTGAAACCCCATCTCTACTAAAAATACAAAAAGCAGCTGGGCGTGGTGGCGGGCACCTGTAATCCCAGCTACTTGGGAGGCTGAGGCAGAAGAATCACTTGAACCCAGGAGGTGAGGTTGCAGTGAGCCAAGATCACGCCACTGCACTCCAGCCTGGGCGATAGAGGTAAACTCCGTCTCAAAAAAAGAAGATAGGAATTGTCTTGCTCTGAATTAGAACTCCAAGGACTCACGATCCAGAATAGATAGATAGAAATCTGAGTGAGACTCACAGCTATGAAAATAAACTTGGCTTAACTGTCAATGCCTGAAATGAATCAGGCTGGGCTGAAAGACCCGTCCTCGCCTAGCAGTTATTTTGTGTGAGATTTTTACGGAACTTTGTCTGGAAGGCATCTTTGAATGCCTTCATTTCTGCTCACAATTTCTCAGTCTCATGAAATACATCAGTAGTCCATGAATGTTGTAATTTTGAAATTGGAGTCCAGTATCTGGAGTAAGTAAATATTGCATACAGTCCTAGGTCTACTATGGATATGTTAGGAGACTCAAGTTAGTTACTTCCTTCTTTGTTCCTCAGTTTCTCCTTTTGTAACAGAGATAATGTAATTTTATTGGCCAATTACATCAAGAAAAATGCTTTTTATAACATAAAATTATTTTACCCCTTTGAAGCCCATTCAACAATCATTCATCACACATTGGTCTCCTTTTGCAAGGTTCAGGGTTAGTCTGTGCAATATGATCCCCCACGATTTTTAAAATTTTGTTTTTTTAGTAGTAGTAGTAGTAGTAGTAGTAGTAGTAGTAGTAGTAGTAGTAGTAGTAGTAAAGACAGAATCTCGCTGTGTTGCCTAGGCTAGTCTTAAACTCCTGACCTCAAGCAATACTCCTGCCTCGGCCTCCCACAGTGCTGGGATTACAGACATGAGCTACATGCCTGGCAGGTCCCCGTGCTTAATCCACAGGATTATTGTACCAGGCAGCAAATGGACCAAGCACTGATGTACATTAGGTCTTTCTAATTTCTTTTCTAGAAATATTTCTGCTGGAATCCAACTCTGGAATTTCCTGACTGTTCAAAGTTTAGATAATAAATCTTCGATTGCGCTAGCACAACTTAATGCCTTTATTTGCTTGAATTATATTTTAAAAAGAAAGTTGTACAGTCCTACTGTCCTCAGCGAGACCACAACAAGCATATGTCATTAGATTTATACACTTGAGTTTCTACACTGTGCAGCACTACGAACTTTAAACATGCAATAACTAACACTATGTGGTTGAAAACAATCTGAGAAAGAATCGTGTTTTTTTAATTGGACAGGATAAATCATTTCAAACCTCAAACTTAGACCCAGAAGACATGAGGTGCATGTTATAATGGGACTCCAGTTGACCTATCCAGGTTAGTTGTCCACCCCCAGACCCTTTATCTGTGGCCGCAGCCAGGGTCCCATTTGTAGAAAATGGCTGCTTCTATGGTACCATCTGGTGAGCCTGTTTTATGTGAAAAAGCTAAGGGAATTGGTAGATGGGGTCTAAGCAGACAAAGCAATGTATCCAACTACCAGGTCACTACTAAATGCTGTTTTTTTATTCTAATGCCAAGGCCAAAAAAAGGGAAAAAATATAGTTCCCTCAGTGCCTAGCATATAGGCAATTCAGAGCTAATTAATTAATTATCAGCTTCTTATTTTAAAAAGAAGACCAAAAAAAAAATTCACAAAAATGCTTCCTCTTAGTACAGAGGGAAAGTTCAAAGCAGGCAGAAGGTTTGTCTTAAAGAAGAGAAGACAGCATTCATTTGAGTACCGTACTGTACTGTGAAGGCATAAAGCAACAGGAGCCGTGCCATGCAGATAGCAGCAGGAAGGGCAAACAATAGACAGCAAGTTGAGCACAGAGACAGCAGGTAAATGAAACAAGATTCCTTAGGGGAAGACTGCCTTCAGGGAGAAGGAATGTTCAGAGCTGGCCTTGGAGAAAGGTGAGGGGCAAAGAAGGAGCAGCTTGTGGCTAGGATTCCACCTGCCAGGAACCCTTGCAGAGACCCATAAACCAGCTGGCTAGAATAGAGTGGGAATGTTGTGAGGTGGCCAGAGATGCCAGTGAGATACAAAACAGCTGTCTCAGAGAAGACCTCTTAACACTTAGTTGGATTCTGTGTGTAATTGGAGTCATTGGAGTTCTTAATTAGGAGAATAAAGTAAATGAAAATGGGTATGAAGAAGTTTTGTGGCAGCTGTTTGGGAGTTGGAGGACCCAGGAGGCAGGAAGTTTGCCTGGGCATCAGTCCTGGTCTGAAATGCAGACTGGGGAGCTAGCCTGGAAGAGGTAAACAAGAGACTTCTGGGTAGAGGAGATCTTAGGAGTGGTATTGTTAATATCTTCCTTTACCCCTGCTCATCTGTGCATCCTTGAGCCTAGTCCCGTGCAAAACAGATAGGAATAACTTAGCACAGATTTGAAAAGTGATTAGAAAGATACCTCTTGATGGAGACCAAGAAAGTCTTCATGGGATAAATCTAGAAGGATATATTGAATTTTGACAGGTATAATAGTACTTGAGGAGGAGAGAGAGAGACAATGAGAATGAATATGGATTTGGAGGGATAGAGGTGGTATGTCATCTTAATTCAAAATGCGATATGGTATAATTCTATATTTTTATTAAATTTATGTTTTAAATTTGTAATTTAAATTTATCGTTAAATTTATTTTACATTTTAATTAAAAGTAGAGTAGTACAGAAGAATGTAAAGCTAACTAAATAATCAGACTTTTGGCCAGGCACATTGGATCTCATCTGTAATCCCAGCACTTTGGGAGGCCAAGATGGGTAGATCACCTGAGGTCAGGCGTTCAAGACCAGCCTGACCAACATGGTGAAACTCTGTCTCAAAATACAAAACATTAGCTGGGCTTGGTGACGGGCGCCTGTAATCCCAGCTACTGGGGAGCCTGAAGCAGGAGAATCACTTGAACCCAGGAGGTGGAGGTTGTGGTGAGCTGAGATCGAGCCATTGCACTCCAGCCTGGGTGCCAAGTAAAAAACTCCATCTCAAAGAAAAAAAAAAAAAATCAGACTTTTTAAAATAACAACTTTATTAAGATATAACACAAACCATAAAATTTACACTTTTAAAGTGTATGATTCAGTAGTTTTTAGTATACTCACAGAGTTATACAACTATCTCCACTGTCTAATTTTAGGACATTTCATCACACCAAAAAGAAACCCCATACCCGTTAGCACTAGTCTTACCTATTTTTAATTTAAAACTCACAAAAACAATGAGTAGATTGCCAGGTTTAGGAATTCTCTGTCTTCCTTAGCTGGGTGGAAACCTTGAGTGACTCATTAATCTTCAAGTCCCATGTCACTGCTCCTCTAAGGAAAAACATCCTGATGTGGCTAGGCTGCCAGGGTGGGGGTGAGGGGAAAGAACCTGAAGCCCAGAAAGGAAAGATGTATAAGAGAACCTCAAGGCAGAGAAAGGAGTTGTTGGGTGTAGTGAGAAAGAGAAGTCAATCAAGGTTTCAAAGAAGATAACAAGGCCACACTTCTCCCAGAAGCCCCAGTAATCTGAGAATCTTTAAGGACAATCTTGAGACTGCTCTATGCCCACAGACTTCTGGGGCTTGGCCGACAGGAAGTTATCTCCCTTTGTCTACCCATCCCTCCTGGAGCAGTATTCATCCCCACCTTCAGCCATGGCTCCTGAAATGTGCCAGTCACTGACCTAGGGGCTTTCTCATTGCCGTCTCACTGAATCCCCACAACAGACCTATGAAGTAGATACGGCATTTCTCATTTTTATAGATTAACAATTGCAAGTTTATAGAAGTTAAAGTAACTGACTCAGGATCGTACACTTAAATTGATTTTAATCTAAGGACTTCAACCAAGACTCATTGCGCTTCTGAATCTTTACTGTCACTGCCTCAGCAGGGTCAACAGGATTTCTTCTAAAGAGTTTAGTTCTTCTGCATCCTTCTTGACATGCTGAGGCAAAGAATCAGGGCCCATTAAAAAGTCTGCTACTTAAGTCTGATAAAAGCATTATGGTGACTAAGGTTACAAAACCCATTGAACCCTGCACTAATGTTTTTGAGAGCTATGTGGTCTTCCCAGCAGTGTCTTTTCCATGTTAGCCCTTTGCACATCTGGCACGCTTGATCCCAGATGTGTGATTTTTATCCCATGAGGTGGGGCCACAGTACTGGGGATCCTGCCTGCTCAGCTGTGTTTGCAAAGGCCTGTTTCTTTGACAGGGCCTGTAGGAGGTAGCTAGTGGTGGTTTTGTAACCCCTGATTTATTACTGTCTCCAGTCAGAGACAAGTGCTACACAATTTGGTACACTTACATGTACACACGCACACACACACCATCCATTTGTAGAGAAACACGAAGGAAACATTCACAAGGCATCACCATTGATTCCTCTTTTCTCCTGTATCAGCTGGTCTGACTTTTCCCTGTTGCCTCCTTTGCCTGTGGTCTGTCAGCTGGAGGTGATGACAAGGAATATTTCAGACTCTTTTTCCCATCTGCTCCGAACACCAGGAAGCTGCAGGCCTGCTTCCCTCCAGGCCAGCTTAGAAATCCTGGTGTCAGGACAGAGCAGGCTTCCAAAAGCCAACCACAGAACACTTAATACCTGTGCAAAACCCACGTAGAATTCATATGCCATGGGGTCACGGCTTTATGAGTGTTTCCATGACATGGTATTATTACACCCCAAATCTCTCACCTCATATGTCACTCAAGCATTATCTGTCAGGAAACCAAGGAATAAACATCCAAAAAGAAGATTAATATTAGACTAAAAGAGTAAAGTTCACCCAACCATCTGGTTCAGCTCAGAAGGGATGTGTGTGAGCCCTCCTCTCTCTCTCCCTTCACCCCTGCCTTACACCTCATCCTGTCTCACACTCCAATAGGAATCCCTTTACAGCAGTGTTGCTTGGGCTACCTGTGTCAGCGTCAGTGGGGAAGCTTGTAAAAAATGCAGCTTCCTGGAAATCATAATTTCTGGGATATGACTTAGGAACCTGCATTTCACAAGCTCCCCAAGAGATATCTGTGCACTGCAGACTACCTTATCCCCTTCCTGAGAAGCAAGTCATCTACCTGTGCTTGAGTACAGTTAGCCATGTAGAACTCACTACTTCCATGGGCAGCTAAGTCTAGAAAAGATTATGGTAATGAGGGGAGAAATATCTTTTATTGAGAAGAATTTGACCTTCTATAATTCTCACCCATTTTTCTTTTCATTATTCCTCTTCCATCTGGAGCAACAGGAACTAAGTCACCTCTCCTTCCATAGGAGAGCCTCTAACTCAAACCCTTCTGTGTCCCACCTTAGGAAGTAGAGAAATTAACCCAGTTCTCGAACATAAGCACATTGTGTTCAGGGGCAAGTTTTCCCCAGCTCTCCAGCTCACGCTGTCTCTCACACCTTCCCTGGGCACATGGGCAGGTTACTGATGGCCTGACGTTGTGCTGCCTTAGCACAAAGTCTTGGAGAAAATGGGTAGAAAATCTACCTGCTAAGAAAATAAATTCAACTTTTAAAAAACTGTGGTTGCTTCTGTGTCCCTAGGTCTTTAGCGTGGCCTTCTAGAGAACAGGTAAGGAACTTACATAAGAGGGTAGTTTGAAGGCCACTAGAAAGGTTCTGCATCTCCAAATGCCTCCCTTGCATGTGCGATGATGGCCAAAGTCCCCCGTTCAAAGATCATCCCTTGTGGCAGGCTTTGCCTTTCCAGAACAACTCAGTTAAAATGGAAATGCCCACGAAGAAGATCACATGTTAAGTCATTAGCAGTTGGTGAAAAGAGCAGTCAGAGCCAAGTCCTAGGTCATCATCCTAGCTATGCCACTTTTTCTCTATATAGCTTACGTTTCCTTCCTGAGTCTCAATTTCCTTCATGTGTTAAATGAGAAGAATGATAACCTTCACTAACCACCTCACAGGGTTGTGAGGATTCAAGAAGATAATGTGTATTTCACACATTTGAAGTGTTCTGAAGTATTTTTATTATAACGCAGTATTATAGGGATAGCCAGTCTGGGCTGGGCACTGCAGCAAAAGGTCTTGTCTTGCCAGGATCTTGCAGGAGGCCTGGAGGGGAGCATGTTGGCTAAGAACGCAGCCTCTGGACTTCTACTTTGGGAAGATCCTGGCTGTATAGCCTTGGCTGATATGCTGTCTCTCTCCCTCTCTCTCTCGGTGACCCATTTCTTCATCTGCAAAATAACAATAATGATGATGATGATACAGGTTTTTATGAAGATTTAATAAAACAATACTTTAAGACACTCACCTAGTATACCTATTAAGTGTTCTGTAAGTATCGTCATCAAGGACAAGGAATAAATTCTTCCAAGTTTTTCTAGAACCAGAAATACCATTTGACCCAGCAATCCCATTACTGGGTGTATACCCAAAGGACTATAAATCATTCTACTATAAAGACCCATGCATACGTATGTTTATTGCAGCACTAGTTACAATAGCAAAGACATGGCACCAACTCAAATGCCCACCAATGATAGACTGGATAAAGAAAATGTGGTACATATGCACCATGGAATACTGTGCAACCATAAAAAAGAATGAGATCATGTCCTTTGCAAGGACATGGATGAAGCTGGAAGCCATCATCCTCAGCAAACTAACACAGGAGCAGAAAACCAAACACCGCATGTTTTCATTCATAAGTGGGAGTCAAACAATGAGAACACATGGACACAGGGAGGGGAACATCAACTCCGGGCCCTGTCAGGGGGTGGGGGACAAGGGGAGGGAGAGCATTAGGACAAATAGCTAATCCTTGCTGGGCTTAAAACCTAGGTGATGGGTTGATAGGTACAGCAAACCACCATGGCACATGTTTACCTATGTAGCAAACCTGCATATTCTGCACATGTATCCTGGAACTTAAAATAGAATTTAAAAAAAAAATTGTTCAAGTTTTGTCTGTCTGCTTGGGTTTCTGTTTCTTTTTCCTTCATTCCACAAATTGATAAAAAAGTAAAAGCTTAAGAATATAATGTTGTTATGTAGAACATGGGAACCAGTTGTTCTTTTCTGCTAAGTACCGAGTAATATAATGTGGGCAACACTCAGAACAGGACAAATGGCCATACAGGATGATATCTGTGTGTCCCAGTTTGTCCAGAATCGTCCCAGTTTACTTTGGTAGTAAATATTCAATGTCCTGGTTTGGATGATAAATTGTAGAGTCACCCCAGAATTAGATTTTCAGAAGAACTTTTGATGATGGTTGGAAACATTAAGACAGGTTATTGAGAAAGCTTGGGAAATTTTCTTCCTTGGAAATATTTAAAACATGCCCATCTGGTTGAGATGATTTAGAACAACTGCAAATAAGTACTCATTTATAAGCCCCCTAAAATGCTTTGTTTGGTTTGGTTTAACTAAACTGCCTTGCCCTGCCTCCAGGAGGTATGTAGGTAGTAAAATTAATGGAAACAACATTTTTAACTACTCAATTTGCCAAACAAAAATTGCTTTGTGCTGTGAACTAGTGGATGTGGATGAGCAACCATTACGAGTTTGGAGCTGCAGAATTCTGCTTCAGATTGTAGTAAAGAAATACTGTAAGTTTGGAGCTTAACAAATTATTGGACAACTAAAAGTTTGAAAGAAGAACGTAGAATACTACGTAAATAAATTGCAAAAATAGTTAACAATGTGCTACGTTCTCTGCAAATACTACCACACTTCATCCTCAAAAAAATGCCTATAAATTTAGTACTACCCTTACGCATATTTAAAGATGAGAAAAATGAGTCACAGAGAGTAAAGGAACTTGCTCAAGTTAGTGGCAGAGACAGAATTTGGCCCAGGAGGTTTGGATCTAGAGCCTACACTCTCAACCTGTGTGCTTCGTACTCCTGGGAAAGAGGTAACACTTTCGTTTAAACAAAGGCAGGGAGTGGGGACAACAGCACTAGCTAGGTTTTAGTACATTGTGGCTGGCTACTGGGTGAGAGCAGTCTGCCTTGCAACTGAGGGAAACAAACCAGCTCTCACTAAAGGGAGGAGGGGTAGGAGGAACAAAGGAAAATAGCACTTATTGAACTTTGCGTTTCATCTTCGTGACAGGCATGGAAAGTAGGTGTCATCATTTCCATTTTACAGTTACAGAAACTGGAGGTTAGAAAGATTAAAGAGTTTCTCCAGGCCTCGTAGTATGCCAGGGGCAGAAGCAAGGTTCCTACCCAGGATCCTGTCTGACCCCAGGACCCCTGCTTATAGCTTTTGTGAAAAGTGCTATGATTCATACTAAACCAAACAAGCAGGCTACAATCTTGAATATTGAAAATGACCCTAGTTGTGTTTGTTGGTGCAGCCACACATGCATGTGCATGTAGATACACAGAAAAAAAATAAGAAGAGGGTATAGCAAAAATGTCAAGTGTGGTTATCTCTGAGTAGTAAAATAATGGGTAAGTATTTTCTTCTCTGTATATTTCTTTATTTTCTAAATGTTGCTTAAGGAACATGCATCTTTTTTATAATGGCTTTATTTGACATATAACTTACATGAGTTACAATTTACCCATTTAAAGGATACAATGCAATGGTGTTTAGCATAGTCAGAGAACTGTACAATAATCACTTTCTGTACGTTTTCATTACCCAAGAAGAAACCTCATAATTATAATCACTCACTATCTGTATGCCCCCAACCCTCCCAGCCCCAGGTAATCACTAATATAATTTCTGTCTCTATAGAATTACTTATTTTGGACATTTCTTATGTATTAAATCATACAAGATACAGTCTTTTGTAACTGGGTTCTTTCACTTAGCATAATGTCTTCAAGGTTCATCCGTGTTGCAATGTGTGCTTATACTTCATTTATTTTTATTATAGAATAATGTTCCACTACATAGATATGCCATGTTTTATTTATCCACCCATCAGTTAATGGACATTTGAATTACGTCCACTTTTCAGCTATTATGAACATCTGTGTACAACTTTTTGTGTGTATACGTGTTTTCATTTATCTTGGGTATATATCTAAGAGTGAAACGGCTAGGTCATATGGTAACTCTGTGTGTAACATTTTGAGGAACACATTTATCTTTGAAAAGGTTTTTTGGGTTTGTTTGTTTGTTTGTTTTTTAAGCCAGAGCCCCAGGAACCACTTGTGTGATACCTGGCTCAAGGAAGATTATCCTAACATCAGATTTTCTATATCAAACCTCTTGTAAAATCATCCAAATAAAAAATCAACCCATCCAAATAAAAAAAAGAATAAAAAAGTAAGTAATCCTCAAGAGAAATTTGTACATAGAATCATTTGTTTACCCTACAAATATTTCTGAATATCTATTGTATAAAAAGAGGAGACCAGCAGATTTTAAGTCAAAAGACCTGATCTCTGCCTTTCCATGTTCTCAGAGGCTGTCTGTGAGGATCCAACAGGATTGAGTAGAGTCATGTATCACTTAACGTTAAGAATATATTCTAAGAAATGCATTGTTAGCAATTTCATTGTTTATGTGAACATCATAGTGTGTATTTATACAAACCTATATGGGGTAGCCTACAACATGTCTAGGCTATGTAATATAGCCTATTGCTCCTAGG
This sequence comes from Rhinopithecus roxellana, assembly GCF_007565055.1. NCBI lineage: Eukaryota > Metazoa > Chordata > Mammalia > Primates > Cercopithecidae > Rhinopithecus > Rhinopithecus roxellana. The sequence continues at coordinate 74,839,672 of NC_044559.1, forward strand.
CTGCAAACCCGTACAGCATGTGACCATATTAAATACTGTAGGCAACTGTCATGTAATGGTAAGTATTTGTGTATCCAGACATCAAAACATAGAAAAGGTACAGGAAAAATATGGTATAAAAGATTTAAAAACGGTACACCTGTATAGTGCAGTTACCATGAATGGAGCTAGGAGGACTGGCAGCTGCTCTGGATGAGTCAGTGAGTGAGTGTTGAATGAATGAGATGGACTAGGACATTACTGTGCACTACTACAGAATTTACAAACACTGTACACTTACACCACACTAAACTTATTTAAAAGTTTTTCTTTGTTGTTGTTTTTGTTTCTGCCTTTTTGAGACTGAGTTTACCTCTGTCACCCAGGCTGGAGTGCAGTGGCGTGATCTCGGCTCGCTGCAACCTCTGCCTCCTGGGTTCAAGTGACTCTCGTGCCTCAACCTCCTAAGTAGCTGCGATTGCAGGCACCTACCACCACATCCGGCTAACTTTTGTATTTTTAGTAGAGATGGGGTTTCACCATGTTGTCCAGGCTGGTCTCGAATTCCTGACCTCAAGTGATCTGCCCGCCTTGGCCTCCCAAAGTGCTGAGATTATAGGCATGAGCCACTGCACCTGGCCAAAGATTTTCTTTCTTTAATAATAAATTAGCCTTAGCTTACTGTAACTGTTTTGCTTTATAAACTTTTTAATTTTTTAAAACTTGTCGATGCTTGTATAATAACATTCAGCTTAACAGCTATACAAAATTTTCTTTATATCCTTATTCTTTAAGATTTTTCTGTTTTTTACTTTTTAATTTTTTTACCTTTTGAAGTTTATTGTTAAAAACTAAGACAGAAACACACACATTGGCCTGGGCCTACAAGCGGACAAGATCATCAGTTTCCTACTCGGGAGACTGAGGCAAGAGGATCGCTTGAACCCGGGAGGCGGAGGTTGCAGTGAGCCGAGATCACGCCCCTGCATTCCAGCGTGGGTGACAGAGCAAGACTCTGAGTGGAAAAAAAACAAATTATCACTTTTTTGCACCTCTATATCTTGTCCCCCTGGAAAATCTTGTTCCACGGCCTGGAGTTCTCATTTCCTACAGCAATGCCTTCTTCTGGAATACCTCCTGGAGGATCTGCCTGAGGCTGTTAAATTTTAATAAGTAAAAGGAGTAGATTCTAAAATAATGATGAAAACTATAGTATCATAAATACATAAACCAGTCACAAAGTCATTTATTATCATATCAAATATTAGGCACTATACATGATAACTATGCATGATAATTATATGTGCTATACTTTTATACAACTGGTTGCGCAGTAGGTTTGTTTTTTGCCATCATTGCCACAAACACATGAGTAATGTGTCACACCACATTACCATGTCTATGATGTCACTAGGCGATAGCAGTTTTTCAGCTCTATTGTAGTCTTGTGGGTCCACCATTGTATATGTAGTCCATCATTGACTGAAACATCGTTATGTACTGCGTGACTGTACTTGGCACACTGGAAATGGCTGTTCAACTGTGAAGGAGTTGTAGTGGGACTGATCTAAAGGAGGCAATGTCCTGCTGAGGTGGACCAAGAAAATACACTCAGTGAAGAAAAAAAGGCCTGAATGGCAAAGAGGAAGGTGGGGCCTACCTAGGGCCAGGACTGGGCTTTGGTCTCAGGCTGCTTAGGGTTCATCAGCAGATCCCCAAGGGAGTGGCAGGCCACAGGACCACCTGTGAGGTGCATCTCAGGGCAGAGACAAGTACTGTGCGGCTTTGCCTCTTCCTCCACCTGCCTGTTTGTCACAGTGAAATCTGGTTGGGAGAAGCCAGCTCATCCAGTCACACTTTCAGGAGACACCTGGCTTATCAGCAAAGCAATAGGGAGAAAGCAGTGGTGGTGCCCATCATTCACGGTATCTAGGATCTGCTGTGCTGATCGGAGACAAGACTTCTGAGGGTATTTGGAGATGAGATTGGCAGTAATGATAGGTTGAGCTTAAGGGGGAAACTAAGCGACTCAGAGAGAGTAGGAGAGATGAACATGGATGAAAGACTCTTTATACTCCTGGCTCTGCACTCTGCCTTTAAAAATCTTTTAATAGTCTGCACTACCTATACAAGAAAGTCTGTAGTGAGGCCTCCATGACGCTCCATGGTCTGACCCCAGCTTATTTTCCACCCTAACTTCCCACTGCTCCCTTTCAGGACATACAGCCACAGTGAAATACATACTCTTTTCCACACGAACCCAGAACCCAGCCTTTGTCTGGAACAGTCTCCTTTACTCTCTGCAAATCTAAATCGCTGCCAGTTCTAAAAAGTACAGCTCACAAACCATCTCTTCCACAAGGACTCTCCAGAACCCCCACATTCTCCTCCTAGACAGAATAAATCTCAGACTTGCCGCGTTCTTATATTGCTTTATCTGTATAGTGACTCTCCCAGACTGTCTTTACTTCTCATCAGAGGGTAGGGCCCTTGGGGCAAAGACTATCCCTTCATTCACCTGCTCTTGATAGACAGTCTGGCACATAACAAGTAGTCAATAAATGTTTGTCGGTCAGTGAGTGAGTGAATGGATTAATGAAATCAGGAAGCAGATAAGGGGAGAGTGAGAAGGACTTGGGGGATGTGAGAATAGACATAATCAGATGAGTGCCAGCACAGGCCAGGAGAGAAGCCTTCAGGGTAAGATGACTGGAGAGTGTGCTGAGGTACAACCACAGTGGGAGTGGAGAGTTGGGGCAGGGGGAGAATAGAGGGCAGAAGGAAAGAGCATACAGAGCAAAGAGTGAGCTCTATCCTGGGGACTCAGAATTGAGTGAAAGAACCAATAGATAAGGCTGGGTGCAGTGGCTCATGCTTGTAATCCCAGCACTTTGGGAGGCCAAGATGGGTGGATCACTTAAGGTCAGGAGTTTGAGACCAGCCTGCCCAACATGGTGAAGCCCCATCTCTACTAAAAATACAAAAATTAGCCAGGTTTGGTGGCAGGCACCTGTAATCCCAGCTGCTCAGGAGGCTGAGGCAGGAGATCGCCTGAACCTGAGAGGCAGAGGTTGCAGTGCGGCAAGATTGGCCCACTGCACTCCAGCCTGGTCAACAAACCGAGACTCTGTCTCCAAAAGAAAAAAAAAGAACCAATAGACAGGCTTTGATTCCCAGGGTCACAAACTCAGATGCCTAGAAAGGCTAGACATGGAACATGAATGAGCTAAGTGGGTAGTGAATTGTGTATACCCTATCTCAAGGGTACAGCCTCTGCTCAGTTCCAGAGGATTCTTAGAAATAAGCCACCATGGACAATCTTCAGATGTTTTCAGGAGAAGCCAGAAATACATATTTTTTGGTGAAATCTCCCTTTTGTGAAATATTGGAAACAAGTAGGGTTTTCAAAAACTTGTTGTTGAAACATGACACACATATGGAAATGTACGCATATCCTAAGTGAATTTTCAATGAATGTTCACAAATTGAAGATGCCCATGTATCCAGTACCCTGATCAAGTATTGGAATATTACTAGCAACCCAGAATCCCTCTCCCCAAGTTCTCCCTTCCAGTCATTGTTGTCTGAATAGTAACCACTATCCTGACTGCTAATGATGTGGAATAATTTTGCCAGTTTTATACTCTTATAAATGGAACCATAGAGGAGTATTTTTTGTGTCTGGATTCTTTCAGTCAACATTGTTTGTGGGAAGCATCCATATTTTTGAGTAAGTTGTGGATTGCTCATTCTCACTATGGGAAGGTATCTCACTTGAATATACCACAATTTATAAATCCATTTTATTGTTTATGGACATTTAGAGTTTCAGTGTTTTGACCATTACACACAGTGCTGCCAGGAACATCTAGTGGACATCTTTTAGTAAACATATATGTAACTTTCTATTGGATGTATACCTAGGGATGGAGTAGCAGGATCATAAAATATGTTTACATCTGGCTTTAATAAATACTGCCAAAGTGTACAAACTTACATTCCTACCAGCAGTGTATGAAAATTTTGGTTTCTCCACAGCCTTGTCAACACTTGATTTTTTTTTCATTTTAGCCATTCTCAGATACATGTAGTGGTATTGATTTTGTTTTATATTGCCATGATTAATAATGATGTTCAGCACCTTTTCCTATATTTATTGGCCATTTGGATAGTTACTTTTATGAGATGTCTGTTCAGGGTTTTATTCATTTTTCTATCAAGCTGTCTATCCTTTTCTTTATATATTCTGGATATGAAGCCTTTGACAGATATATGTACTATGAATATCTTCTTCTACTGTGTAACTTGCCTTTTCATTCTTTCAATGGTGTCTTTTTTTTTTTTTTTTTTTTTTTGAGACAGAGTCTTGCTCTGTCACCCAGGCTGGAGTGTAGTGGCATGATCTCGGCTCACTGCAACCTCCGCCTCCCGGGTTCAAGCGATTTTCCTGCCTCAGCCTCCCAAATAGCTAGGACTACAGGCACGTGCCACCACGCCCAGCTAATTTTTGTATTTTTAGTAAAGACAGGGTTTCACCATGTTGGACAGGCTGGTCTCGATCTCTTGACCTCATGATCCGCCCACCTCGGCCTCCCAAAGTGCTGGGATTGCAGGCGTGAGCCACCACGCCTGGCCTCAATGGTGTCTTTTGATAAACACACATACTTAACTTTAACATTGTCCAATTTATCAATTTTTTTCTTTATGATCAAGATTCTTTGTGTCTTGTGTAATAAATATTTGCATACTCCACTGTCACAAAGATGTTCTCCTATGTTTCTAAAAGCTTCCTTGTTTTACCTTTCATATTTAGATCTGCAGTCCATCTGGAATTGTTTTATTGTATGGTATAAGGTAGGAGTCAATAAACATTTTTCCATATGAATATTCAATTGACTCAACAGCATTTATTGAAAAAGATCATCCTTTCCCCAGTATACTGCATTGGTGCCTTTGGCATCAATCGGATGATCATATATAGGTAAAGGTCTGTTTGTGGACCTTGTATTACGTTTCATTTGTCAGTTTGTCTATTCTTGCACCAAAACTTTGATGTCTTAATTACTACAGCTTAATTTTTTTCTTTTTTCCTTTGGAGATGGAGTCTCACTCTGTTACCCAGACTGGAGTGCAGTGGTGCTATCTCAGCTCACTGCAAGCTCCGCCTCCTGGGTCCAAGCCATTCTCCTGCCTCAGCCTCCTAGTAGCTGCAGCTACAGGCACCCGCCACCACGCCCGGTTAATTTTTTTTGTATTTTCAGTAGAGACGGGGTTTCACCATGTTAGCCAGGATGGTCTCAATCTCCTGACCTTGTGATCTGCCCGCCTCAGCCTCCCAAAGTGCTTGGATTACAGGTGTGAACCACCGTGCCTGGCCAATTACTATAGCTTTATAATAAGTCTTCATATCTGGTGGTATAAGTCTCTTCCAACTTTGGTTTTCTTCTTCAAGATTACTTTTGATATTTTTGGCTTTTGACATTGTGGTATAAATTTTAGACTCAGCTTATTAACTTGCACAAGAACTTGCTGAAATTCTGATAGAGGTTGCATTGAATCTGTAGTTTACTTTAGGGTGAATTAACATCTTTACAACATTGAATCTTTCATTCCATAATATAGTAAATCCCTTCATTTATTTTGATCTCTTCATTCTTCTCCATAAGGTTTTATAGTTTTCAAGGCAGAGGTCTTACCTACCTTCATTAGATGTATTTCTAGGTGTTTGATGTTTTTGAAGTTATATCCTTCTTAAAGTTTTATTTTCTTTGCAGTTGTTGTTAGTGGATAGTAATCAAATTTACATTCGTATGTTGACCTTATATCCAGTGATGTTGCAAAATTCACTTAGTAATTCTAATAGCTTGTAGATTCTTTTGAATTTTCTACATACACAATAATAGTGTCGTCAGATAAACAGTTTTCTTTCTCCTGTTCTAATTATTACTCATCTTTGAATGGAGCCATCTATTTGCAGAAGTATGTGTATGGGGGCAGCATACTATCTCTATTAGGATCTGTTGTTCATACTTCCTACCACCAAGTTTGCATTTCCTGTGCTCTGGGAGCACACTCCCTCTTCTGTTCTCCACATTCCAGAGGTCAGTGTAGCGCACAGCAATTTCCCTTAGATCTAGACTCTGTGTTGCTATCTGGTAAGCTCACGCCTTTCTTTATCACTATCTTTTTCGGCTAGAAGCACATGTGGCAAATAATAAAAGTGAATTAATGATAATAAAAGTCAGAGTTTATTATGGGTTCTTCTTCAACTCAGTCTTTTCTGTGGTGAGGAGCTAAGTCTATACAGAGACACTCTCCACTTCCACTTATACTTTTAGAGTTCTTAGTGTGCTTTCAAGGCTGTGACAGTTTTCAGGACTCTTTATCCTGCCTCAAGCAAGCAAGCCCAGCACATCGTAAGTAAGCTTTGTCATTATGATACTTGGTATCACGGCTGTTTACTTGCTTCATTGATAATGGCCTTCTTCTTAAGGCTGCTTTACATTATTTTCATTGTTGTCAAATTGGTTTCGAAAGAGAATTAAGCTGCAATGCCTTTATTCCATCATCTGCAACCAAATGTCCTCTTCACAGTTTTAAAAAGCAAAATTTATAGCTTTCCTTATTATAAACTTTATGCATGTTCATTGTATAAAGTATAGAAAATAAATGGAAATACACAGAAGAATAGTTAAGTTTAGAATTGTGTGGGCTTATTTGCTTGAGGCAAGGGCAGCAAAGACTTTACTATAACTGCAAGACAAGAGGTGTTAATGGACAAACGAATCCCATGGAGAGCCAGACTGTGCCAAAATATACAGCCCTCAAAGGGGAGCTTAGTTAGACAAGTCCACAGGACAAGCCGAGTGTGCAAACATAAACAGCCCTCAGAGGGGAGATCTGGGCAGGCAGACACACACAGGGCTCTGCAGGAAAGCGGAGGCTGCAGAAAAGGCAGAATGTGCAAACAGCACCTCGTTCAGAGGGGAGGCATAAAAAGGATGGAATCCCAGTCATTAGAGGTGCTGGAAGCCTTATTAAGTTACATTCTATTCCCTGAGGCTAATGCTGAACATTCCCATTCAAGATTCATTTAATGCATTTTGTTAAATGGATCAAGAGGGGGCATAACTTCCCCAGAGAAGATTTTAAAGCCCTTAGAGCTGAAAGGAACTTCAGGGAGAATCTAAACCAGTACCTCCTAAAGCATGAACTATGTGCCATTAGTGGCATAGGAAGTTATTTATTTATTTATTTATTTTGGAGACGGAGTCTCGCTCTGTCGCCCAGGCTGGAGTGCAGTGGCCGGATCTCAGCTCACTGCAAGCTCCGCCTCCTAGGTTCACGCCATTCTCCTGCCTCAGCCTCTCGAGTAGCTGGGACTACAGGCGCCCACCACCTCGCCCGGCTAGTTTTTTGTATGTTTTAGTAGAGACGGGGTTTCACCGTGTTAGCCAGGATGGTCTCGATTTCCTGACCTCGTGATCCACCCGTCTCGGCCTCCCAAAGTGCTGGGATTACAGGCTTGAGCCACCGCGCCCGGCCCATAGGAAGTTATTTTAATGGTGCTTTGATTTTTATTTTTACTTAACAGTTATATTTAATTTATGTTAACAAATCATAGCTGCTGCAATGAAACCACAATTTCACAGATATTCTTATTTAGGATGAGGCTAAAGTTGGTAGTCATGTTAGGCCTTGGGTGATTTAAACTATTAAGCAAATAAAGCACAGGTATCATACAGATACTGCAAAAATTAAGGTTTGGAAAATAATGACCTAGAGCAACCCCCTCGTCTTAGCTATGAGGAGACTAAGCCGGAGAGGAAACATGACCTAACCAAGGCAGAACCATGACTAACACGCAAATCCCTTAATTTCCAGACTAGTGTGCTTTCTTCAGCAACTGACTTTGCTATTAACTTTAGAGAATTCAAAATTGCAAGGGTTTCTAGGTATTCATCTTACTCTTCTGGAATATTACTTACTTTTACGATACTTGTATCATTGTAAACAATCTCTCTGCCTTTGTGTAGTCAACTATTAAGTAAACGTCATAAGGCATTTTGGGGCTGATTTAAGGAATACTGAGATGAGATGGAGTCTCCGACCACAAAGAACTTAAAATTTTATGGGGAATTAGCTAAGTACAAATAATCATTCAAGACACAATGAAGTACAGACACAGCAATACAAGAAAGCTGTTGTGGGAGAGTAGAGAGACAGTTATTTTCAGGTGGAGACTGGGAGACTTCATGAAGGAGGTCCTACTTCAGTCAGGTTTGAGTGAATGAATAGGATTTCAGTAGCCACAAAGGAGGAAAGAGAATTCCAGGCTTGGGCGAATAATAGGAACAAAGATTGAGAGGTGCCTGAGTCCACGGGGAGTTTGGATGTTGTCGTATAGTCTGATCTGGCTGGCAGCCTATGGGGAGGAGACAGTGTGCAGTATGCTGGGAGAGGTAAGGCTTGGAGGACAGGATGAGTCTGAACCTTGGTGGGCATGGGATGCACTGCAAATTTCTCTCAGAATTATGGGAAAAGGTAGATGATAAGACTGAAGCATTACATATTATTATAGTGACATGACATGCTTGTAACCCGTTTACTTAATGCTAAGAGTACTCAAAGCACCCTTGGATCCTTGGTGAGTTCTATAGAGGAGAGAGTACTCAGTGAACAAGATCACAATGCAAGATTGTACTGTAAAAAGAAACAGGGGCCAGAGGACTGACTGGATACATACACATATGGCTGTCCACCTGAAGACGAGAAATTCCACTGAGAACAAAACAGCCCTGCAAACAGCACAGAAAGAGCCATAGAGAGAAAAAAAATAGCAATCATCGGTGACAGCAACTGAATTCCTCTTTCTTATTGTGACACTGGAGAGGCTTTATTAACCTGTGGCCTTGGAAAAGAAGAGAGGCTAATGTGATCTAGGATCCAGAAGGCGAGAAGTGATATTAGCACTTGAGCAGTGGGATGGCAGAGTCAGAAGTAGTGGAGAGAAGGATGGTAGAAAATTCAGCTGGAACAGACCAAGAGAATTGACCTGGCCATTACCAAGGCTTGAGGTGTGTTCTGTGCAAAAAGTAGGCTTGGGGAGGAGGTGAGCTCTTTACTTCCATAATGATGCATGTCTGAGCATGTAGTTGACCCCTAGGGATTTGGTGAGACTGAACACACAGGTAATGGCCACCCAAAGTCTCATATGTAAACAAGGAAAAGGAATAAAACTTCATTAACAGAAAGAACAGACAGCACAAACTAAGATAACACATAAAGTATCGACATCTGTAGTAATTACACAGTTATCAATAGGTGTATGAACAGCGTTCTCTATTCTCAATATAACTTTGTGTAAGATTTTTGGTCTTATCTTTTTAATATTCCCAGGAATGCTTAATATGTTTTCTTGAAATAGTTCATGTAACCATCCACCTGGGGAATTCACATTGTAGATGCTTTGGATTAGGTGTAATGTTAGTAATCTGAAAACAAGTGTGTACTTACACATGTCAGAGCAAGAGATGGGAATTGCAATAAGGCTAATTGCAAAATATCAGAAACTCTAAAAATAGTTTATATCCTGCTTTAGAATTCAATTTAATCCAAGCAATTTTTATTAAGGGTCTTTTGCAGGCAAAACCATTTAGTGTGTCCTTTGAGAAACAAAAGGAAGAGTCAGAGATGTCTTGACCCTTGGGGTTCTTGCAGTCTAGTAGCTGATGGACAACTCTAATATTCAGCAGGCTAAAATAAATGTTATAGAAGAGGCTGATATGGGATGTCTTTGAGGTTCAAAGAAGAGAGATCATACTTCTCATATCATCAAATCTAAGATGCTGTCTATTGAAAGACACAGCATTATTTTATGCACCGCTAAAAGAGAAAACTCTGATAATTAAACAATGACATGTCATTGATGGCTAGAGGCATTCCTTTTCCAGAGATGTTAAAAATGTGAAAAAAGTCATCATAGAATTGATGAAATGTTGTCTAAGAATTTTGATAGGTTGAAATAAGACAAAAAGCCTACCAAGTAGAGGTCCTTCTGTTTTTTATATACTGTAGGTCCATACGTTCTTAGATCATTAACTTCCATGACTTCAGTCACTCCCTCTAGGATCGTAACTCAGAAGCCTTAGTCTTCTCTCCTAAAATGCAGACCCTTATATCCAACTTTTTTCATTCATTTCTCTGCCACGTATGTAGTACCTACATGTGCCAGGCACAGTTCTAAGTGCTTTATATGAAGTGTCATAAAAACCCTATGAATAGGTATTATCATTACTAAGATAATGATGATGATGATGATGATGATGATGATGATGATGATGATCTCCATTACACAGAGAGGCTAAGTAACTTTTCCAAGGTCACACATTAGTAAGTGGCAGAACCATTTACTAGCTACCTGTTTTCCCTTAAATATCCTGCATTATCTAAATATCAACATATCCCAAAACTAAATTCATTGTTACCCTATAAACATGCTTCTCCTTAGGTTTTAGAGCATCAGCATACTGATAGTTAGTCAAGTCAGGTCCCTCCCCCTCATCCACCACATCCACCTTATCACTATGTCTATCAGTTTCTTTGTTTTCCTTTCCCTGCAGTCTTTTCCCTAGTTCAGTGTTTGCCAAGTTTGCCTGGTTATTAAAACCTACCAGAAAAAAATGTATTAATGATAAAGATTCCTAGGCTCTTCCCCTGGGGTTACTGATTCAGTGATTTTTGCTAGGGTAGGATCCCGAAATATGTATTTTTAACAAGCAACTTAGATGCTTAGATGATGTTTATATTCAGGCAAGTTTGGGATACAGTGCTGTATCAATTAGGGTACTTTGGTTGATAGCAACAGTAACCAATTTTGGCTAACTTAAGCAAAAAAGAAAAAAAAAGAATGTATTAGAAAGATATGGACAGCACACAGACTATTTTAAAAAGCTAGGCAACCAAGAAAGGGTAGGAAATTGGATAACTCTGGGGATCCAGGGAGCAGGAACTAATGAACAGTCTCTTCAGAAGCCACAGTTGGAATGAATGAGCCCCAGTCATTTTTCAGTCCTTGTGTCACTCAGTTTGTGTCTCTGATTCCAGAGAGAGAAGGTTTGATTGGCTTAGTTCAGATCATACTCCTGCCCCTTGGTGGGAGGGCGGGGCATCTTTATTGACAGTCTTAGCAGAACAGCATTCAGTGGGGAATAGATACTTTTTATAAAAGGCAAATGGGAGCACTGTTGTCAGAAGAAATGCGAGTTGATGACGGGCAGGCAAAAGCAGCAGATCTTCAGTACAAACAACCCAAACACATAGTCCACGTCTTCATTCCCCTTCATCTAGAGAAGTATGCATCCTGTCTAATCTCTGTTTTCTGCAGCACTTTCAGTGTGATCTTCCAAAACATACAACTGATTGTCTTACTTTCCTGATTGCAACCCCTAGCAAACCCAATCCCACATACAGAATAAAGATCAAGTTTCCCGACAAGGCTCACAGGGCCTGCAGTGAGCTGACCCCTGCATCCCACTTCAGTGTCATCTTTTGCTGCTTCCCCTTTCTCATCCCCTCACTCAATTCCCTTTATGCTTCAGTCATAAAACTATAGTTCTTCAAATATGCTATACTGTTTGATGCCTTTGTATTCCTTTATTCTTTTGTTCATCAGTGAATAGCTATATAAGGCTCAACCATAAGCCAGGTACTGGAGGTACAACTGAGATCAAAACAGACTAGTCCTGGCCAAGTTCAGTGGCTCATGTCTGTAATCCCAGCACTTTGGGAGGCCAAGGTGAGAGGATCATTTGAAACCAGGAGTTGGAGACCACCCTGGGCAACAAAGCGAGACCCTGTCTCTACAAAAAAAATTTAAGAGGCCGGGCACGGTGGCTCACGCCTGTAATCCCAGCACTTTGGGAGGCTGAGGTGGGCAGATCACAAGGTCAGGAGATCGAGACCATCCTGACTAATACGGTGAAACCCTGTCTCTACTAAAAATACAAAAAAATTAGCCAGGCGTGGTGGCGGGCACATGTAGTTCCAGCTACTCAGGAGGCTGAGGCAGGAGAATGGCATGAACCTGGGAGGCGGAGCTTGCAGTGAGCCGAGATCGTGCCACTGCACTCCAGCCTAGGCAACAGAGCAAGACTGTCTCAAAAAAAAAAAAAAAAAAAAAAAATGAGAAAGAATTAGCCAGGTTTGGTGGCCTGTACCTATAGTCCCAGCTACTTGGGAGGCTGAAGCAGGAGGACTGGTTGAACTCAGGAGTTTGAGGTTGCAGTGAGGCAGTGAACTATGACTGTGCCACTGCACTCAAACCTGGGTGACAGAGAGAGAACCCAACTTGAAAGAAAAAAATGCTAAGCATTAATAAGGATGGAAGGACTTCCCTGAGAAAGGGACATTCAAGCTAAAGAAGTTTAGTAGGCTGGGAAAAGAAAGGAAGTTTCTAATAGAGGTAACACAGGCTGTAAAGTGGCATTTTAAAGGAACGGAAAGAAGGCCAGCATGACTGGAACACAGAGAGAGACTGGTTTGAGAAGAGATACCAACGGGAATAAGTAAATCAAATAAAATTTCCTTTGGAGGGAAAATGTTTAAACTTGAGTAAGTTGAGTTTTTAAGTGCAGCAAGAAATGCAGGTGCAAATGACCTCGACTGAGTTGGAAATTATAATGTGTAGATTTTCTCATATATCAGGCCAGGGATATGATCTGGGAGTCAGATACAGAGCTGAACCATGGGAATGATGATATTGCTCAGGAGTAGATCTGGTAAAAGGAGACTGAGGACAACTTGAGAAAAGACCACGTCTAAGAGAGATGCAGAGAAGGCTCTCTCTGACAGGTAGGAAGCGAGTCATGGAAGGCAAAGGAAGAGAGTTTCAAGAAGGAGAAAGTTGTTGGTCAATGTTCAGTTGCTTTAAATGCAGAGGTGAAGAAGAAGAGTGACGAAGAAAAGCCCTCACATTTGTTGGATGGAGTGTACTAGTGATGAAAAAGAACACTTGGACCAAATTGATTAGATAGAAACAAGCGAGTAGGTGATTTTCAAAGGAGGCAAGGATTTTTTAAGAAGTTTGTCAGTGCTGCAAGGGAGACCCACAGTACTGTAGCAGGATAAGGAAATAGGTTTTTAAAATAGAATTTTATAAGATGCAGATAATTAGAGTGAACTCCTGAAGGAGGCCAGAGGAAAGAGGACTTTTAACGTATACGAAATTTATCTTCATTCTCAGCAATGGAGGGATAATAATAACAACAATAATAGTTATTTTATAGTTTCATGGAATATCCGGTTCTATTTTTTTTTTTTTTTTTTTTTTTTTTTGAGACGGAGTCCCGCTCTGTCGCCCAGGCTGGAGTGCAGTGGCCAGATCTCAGCTCACTGCAAGCTCCGCCTCCCGGGTTTACGCCATTCTCCTGCCTCAGCCTCCCAAGTAGCTGGGACTACAGACGCCCGCCACCTCGCCTGGCTAGTTTTTTGTATTTTTTACTAGAGATGGGGTTTCACTGTGTTAGCCAGGATGGTCTCGATCTCCTGACCTCGTGATCCGCCCGTCTCAGCCTCCCAAAGTGCTGGGATTACAGGCTTGGGCCACCGCGCCCGGCCACCAGGTTCTATTCTAAGTAGTCTAGAAGTATTTAATTTTATCAACAACTATATAAGGTAAATACTGTTAATTTCCTCATTTTACAGATGAAAAATCTGAGGCTCAATCTTTTTTTTAGCCCAATGTCTCAAAGACAGTAAGTGGTATAAGCAAAATTTAATTCCAGGTAATTCGATTCCAGAATTTCTACTCTTAACCAGTATACTGTAAGATGATAAAGATTTTGAGGTTGCTGGAATAAAACCTTAACGTGAATACTTTAGGATACTCATATCAGATGACATACAACTTTGTAGGAAAATAGGACTTGAGGGTATCTGCAGCAAGTGGGCGAAAGAAGGTGCAATTGTGGGGCTGTGTGGGAACAGGGATGATTTGGGAATCTGTTGTATGAGAAATTCAATAGGGGTCTAGTAAAAGATGAATCGAAAGACTGATCCTCTTACCTGCTACAGTGAGAGAAATATGAGTCTCGCAGTAAATTAATTTTCTTATTTTTCTTGACCGTTTCAAGATGCCAGGTGCTGAAGTACTTCGTTGTAGAATTAAGGCCAGGGGCAATGGGCCTAACATCTCAGCTTCCAAGTGTGCTCCTGTACAATTCCTACTATGGAATACCAGTGTCAGCACTCAGAGGAGCTCTTGTTCCCCTTACCTGAAGGTTGAAAACAGTACACATTCATCTCTAAATTTCTTTTCTTTTTCTTTTTTTTTTTTTTTTTTTTTTGAGACAGAGTCTCACTCTGTTGCCCAGGCTGGAGTACAGTGGAGCTATTTCCGCTCACTGCAACCTCTCCCTCCCGGGTTCAAGAGATTCTCCTGCCTCAGCCTCCCAAGTAACTGGGATTACAGGTGCATACCACTACGCCCAGCTAATTTTTGTATTTCTAGGAGAGACTGGGTTTCACTATGTTGGCCAGGCTGGTCTTGAACTGCTGACCTCAAGCAATCTGCCCACCTCGGCCTCCCAAAGTGCTGGGATTACAGACATGAGCCACTGCACCCAGCCTCATCTTTGAACTACTGAAAGTAGGAGGTAGAGGGGAAAGGGAATTTGCCTACCCACTGTCAACAATATACTTTTCTCTGTCTAGCACCATTCACTAAGTCATCAGAGAATCAGGATTACAACCAAAGTTTTATAAGAGCTATTAGAAGTGAGTAATATGTTCTCTGTGGTCATAATGCTTTGTTCTTTTACAGGATATATGACTATCATTATATTATAGCTATTTATGGGCATTTTTGTCCCCCTGTGAGACCATCAGCTTTGGAAGACAAGAAGTATGTGTTGTCCATATCTGTATTTCATTGCCCAGAATAGTGCCTGGAATCTCATAAATTAATTATACGTCTTTAAATTGAATTATTGTAGAAGAAGAGACCTCTTGCTCAACTTCTTGAAATTTTGTCTAGTTCAAGAAATTCTGAATTTAAATGAATGTTTAAACATGGAAAAGTCAGTTCCAATATCATCACTTGAGTTTTTTTAAGTAGTTTGTGAAGACAATTGCAATGTTTTAATAAATATTCTTCCATTTGATATTTGTCTTATGTAGTACATTTCAGAAGCACAAAGATCACCTTTTAAAAGTTAAATTTTAACAATGAAATACTAGAGTTGCAGTATAAGGATAGCATAAGGTTAAAGCCTTTTTAATTAAAATGAAAAGAGGAAAACTTTTTACAACTACACGGATTCTAAACATTTACCCCACTCTAAATTATTACATTAAAATCTGCTTTTTAATTATATGAAGAGAATTAATGAATAATTCTCTATCTAATGAATCCTCTGAGTCCTCAATATTCTTTTAAAAACAAAAGCTGTTTCTCTTCCTTACATTGTTCTTGCTTTTCCTTTTTTATTTGATACAGTTTATATTATAGTCTTTAAGTTCACACAACCTCAAATTTAATTATCCTCATATTTTCTCTTTACATCTAGAGTCCAATTATATCATGGTGGATGCATTTGAAATGGCTCTGCATTCAAATTTGCTGTTTCCTGACTGGATTATAAGTCTTAATGTGCTATGGATTAGTTGCTTTTGTTTACTTAATTTTCTTGCTATTTAACCTTCTCTCCATCTTGCAAACTATATTTCCAGAGAGCAAGAATTATCTATTTCAGTTATTTATGTACTTTTGAAGGAGTTTATGTTTTATATCTTTGACTTATTACTCCAAGATGCTCTGTATTCCGTTCTCTATTCAATACAGTCTGTTTTTCAAAAATGATTCTTTTGCTTTGTTCATATGCTCTTGATTTTCTAAAAAATCTGTTCAAGACACACTTGTAAATGGCTTTGAGTGAAGAAGTAGGGAGCCGAGATTTCAGAGAATGGTCAAACGACCTATAATTGCATTTGGCCTACTACATCTTTAGGGTCCTACAATGGTCAAGCTCATGGGCCCTTTACCTCGTGGGCCAATTTATGTCACACCATTTACAGATCACAGACCTTGCTCAAAATTCACACAAATGTAGATTTTCTTTTTTTTTTTTTTACTTTTTTTTTTTTTTACTTTTTTTTTTTATTATTATACTTTAAGTTCTAGGGTACATGTGCATAACGTGCAGGTTTGTTACATATGTATACTTGTGCCATGTTGGTGTGCTGCACCCATCAACTCGTCAGCACCCATCAATTCATCATTTATATCAGGTATAACTCCGAATGCAATCCCTCCCCCCTCCCCCCTCCCCATGATAGGCCCCGGTGTGTGATGTTCCCCTTCCCGAGTCCAAGTGATCTCATTGTTCAGTTCCCACCTATGAGTGAGAACATGTGGTGTTTGGTTTTCTGTTCTTGTGATAGTTTGCTCAGAATGATGGTTTCCAGCTGCATCCATGTTCCTACAAAGGATGCAAACTCATCCTTTTTTATGGCTGCATAGTATTCCATGGTGTATATGTGCCACATTTTCTTAATCCAGTCTGTCACAGATGGACATTTGGGTTGATTCCAAGTCTTTGCTATTGTGAATAGTGCCGCAATAAACATACGTGTGCATGTGCCTTTATAGCAGCATGATTTATAATCCTTTGGGTATATACCCAGTAGTGGGATGGCTGGGTCGTATGGTACATCTAGTTCTAGATCCTTGAGGAATTGCCATACTGTTTTCCATAATGGTTGAACTAGTTTACAATCCCACCAACAGGGTAAAAGTGTTCCTATTTCTCCACATCCTCTCCAACACCTGTTGTTTCCTGACTTTTTAATGATTGCCATTCTAACTGGTGTGAGATGGTATCTCATTGTGGTTTTGATTTGCATTTCTCTGATGACAAGTGATGATGAGCATTTTTTCATGTGTCTGTTGGCTGTATGAATGTCTTCTTTTGAGAAATGTCTGTTCATATCCTTTGCCCACTTTTTGATGGGGTTGTTTTTTTCTTATATTTGTTTGAGTTCTTTGTAGATTCTGGATATTAGCCCTTTGTTGGATGAGTAGATTGCAAAAATTTTCTCCCATTCTGTAGGTTGCCTGTTCACTCTGATGGTAGTTTCTTTTGCTGTGCAGAAGCTCTTTAGTTTAATTACAAATGTAGATTTTCATGCCCAAGAGAAACTAGGAGAAAACATATGTATGAATAAATGCAAATTCAACCGTATTGCTAAAAAAATGGTTTAATGTATATGCTCTGCCATTGGTGGCTTATGCAGGCAACAAATTTATTCATTTATTCAACAAAAATTATTGACTTCCTCCTATGTTCCTAGCATTCTTTTAGTTACCGGGGATATACAATGAACAAAAGAGACTATTTCTAGCCCTATTCAGAACCACTGACTCATACCAACTTTATTTTTATGTACAGAAACTGAGACCCAGAATGTGTAAGTGGCTTATTCCAGGTAATACTACTGTCACTGACCAGGCAGGGCCTGAAATCTTGGTTCCTACTTCTTCACTCAAGGGCTTTTTCTGCTATAGTGCCTTCTCTTAGAGATGAAGGAAGACTGTTGAAGGGTGCAGGGAGAATGGTAGAAGACAGAAGGAGGAAAGGTGTGCCTAAGGAGGGGGTAAAATCAGGAATGAATATCACAGTTAGAAGAATCAAAGTGCTTAGGGCAGAGTGCCAAGAAACTGTAAGAGGCAGAGGGGTTGAGAAAGATAAGAAAAGCAAAGCAATTAGAGGGAGAGTGAAGAAAGATAGTATAGGCCAGAGACAGCCAGGAACAAAAGAAGGAGATACAGAGAGGGTAAGAAAGAGGTAGATGAGAAAGTCCCTGACGTAGAATGCCACCCACACTTTTCTGATAATCTGAGTAAAATGCTAAAAATAGGATCACACAACTTTGTTAACATGCTGTTTGTTTGTTTGTTTGTTTGAGACAGAGTCTCGCTCTGCCACCCAGCCTGGAGTCCAATGGCATGATCTGGGCTCACTGCAACCTCTGTTTTCGGGTTCAAGCTGTTCTCCTGCCTCAGCCTCCTGAGTAGCTGGGGTTACAGGTGCCTGCCACCATGCCCAACTAATTTTTGTATTTTTAGTAGAGACAGGGTTTCACTATATTGGTCAGGCTGGTCTCGAACTCCTGACCTCATGATCTGCCTGCCTCAGCCTCCCAAAGTGCTGCGATTACAGGCGTGAGCCACCATGCACCCGGCCTCTTGAGATTTTTTTTTTTTTTTTTTTTTTTTTTTTTGAGACGGAGTTTCGCTCTTGTTGCCCAGGCTGGAGTGGAATGGAGCAATCTCGGCTCACCGCAACCTCCATCAAGTGATTCTCCTGCCTCAGCCTCTCGAGTAGTTGGGATTACAGGCATGCGCCACCATGCCCAGCTAATGTTGTATTTTTAGTAGACACGGGGTTTCTCCGTGTTGGTCAGGCTGGTCTCAAACTCCCAACCTCAGGTGATCCACCCGCCTCAGCCTCCCAAAGTGCTGGGATTACAGGCTTGAGCCACAGCACCTGGCCTAACATGCTTTTTAAGGAAGGGTAAGTGTCATACCTTGCAGTTACCAGACTGTTAAATATTGTAGGGCTGATTTGTTGATAAAATGGTTTGACAAGAGAGGACCAAAAACCGATTTCAACCTCTTTACCACTTTCCTGAGCCTAGTATTAAGTAGTCACCTATTGCCTTCCCCCATGTAATGGGTCAGTAATTCTAGAGAACAGTATTCTGATTTCTGTTTGGTGCTGCTAGGAGAGAACCAGTCTACGTTGCTGGCTACCTATGGACAATTTAGACAAGAGATGTCAAAGTACTTGACAATACACATGAATCCATTGGCTATGGCCCCATCAGTGCCTTCACTGTCCCCACAAATGGGTGTGCTTATGCCTCTGTTCACTTGTATCCCTGAAGGGCCTGCTCAAACTTTGCAGTTCTTCCATTAAGCTAAACAAGCAGTTCTCTACAGATGAATATACGTCCTTTATTTGGAAACGCTGATGTAAAATCAAAAACCACATTAATTAAGTAGGATCTAGGTCAGTTGTTCTCAAGCTTGGCTACACATTTAGAATCATCTGGGGAGCTTTAAAAAAAATCCAATTCCCAGGCAGCAAAAGCAGAATTGGCAGGGAGTGGGGGGCAGGTCCCATTTATCAGTATTTTTTAAAGCTCCCCAGAGGATTCCAGTGTACAGTAAGGTTGAGAACCACTGACATAGGCCTTCTTAATGAGATATTCTGGGGGACATTTTTATATAGACATAGGGAATAAATAACTGCCTTGTTTGCTCTTAGCTGCTCCAAGAAACTAGTGTAAAATACCAATAAATACATTCCTAAATCTACTGGTAATATTAGGTAAACCTAGTTTCAGGAAGGTTCAAGATTGTCAGGACCCATAAAAAGATGAAGAAAACCCAACAGAAAAGGAGACTACTATCTATTTGTTTGTCACTCACATGTAGGGTCCAACCCTGTGGGGCTTAGCGGTGTTCTCCCTGTGTGCGGAGACGAAAGATTGTAATAAATAAAGACATAAGACAAAGAGATAAAGAGAAAATAACTGGACCTGGGGGACCACTACCATTAAGACGCAAAGACTGATAGTGGCCCTGAACGGCTGGGCTTGCTGATATTTATTGTATACAAGAAAAGGGGGCAAGGTAAGAAGGGTGAACCTTCTAAGCGATTGACAAGGTGAAGCACATCACATGATTACAGGATAGGGGGCCCTTCCCTTTTAGGTAGCCGAAGCAGAGAGAGAAGGCAACATATGTCAGCATTTTCTTCTCTGCACTTATAAGAAACATCAAAGACTTTAAGACTTTCATTATTTCTTCTACCGCTATCTACTGTGCACTTCAAAGAGGAACCAAGAGTGTGGGAGGAGCATGAAAGTGGACAAGGAGCATGACCATTGAAGCACAGCACCACAGGGAGGGGTTTAGGCCTCCAGATGACTGTGGGCAGGCCTGGATAGTATCCAGCCTTCCACAAGAAGCTGATGGAGCAGAGTGTTCCCTGACTCCTCCAAGAAAAGGAGACTCCCTTTTGTGGTCTGCTAAGTAACAGGTGCCTTCCCAGGCACTGGCGTTACCGCTTGACCAGGAGCTTCCAAGGAGTCCTCAAGCCGCTCTTAGGCAGGTGTGACAGAGGGCTCACCTCTTGCCTTCTAGGTCACTTCTCACAATGTCCCTTCAGCACCTGACCCTATACCGGCCGGTTATTCCTAGGTTATATTAGTAATGCAACAAAGAGTAATATTAAAAGCTAATGATTAATAATGTTTATAATAATGATTGATAATTGTTCATGATCATCTCTATATCTAATTCATATTATGACTATTCTTATTCTAACTATATTCTTTATTATACTGAAACCATTTGTGCCTTCAGTCTCTTGCCTCAGCACCTAGGTAATCCTCCACCCACATTCACAAATACATATGTCTTGACCATTTCTCTCCTCTGGCCTTCAGCTTTCTGCTGGACATAAACAACTGAATGTTTCACAGGCATGTTTACCTAAATGTAAGCTCAACATCTCCATTCCTCTACCTCTCCATTCCCTTGCCATAAGTTTGAATCTTCTTTAGTGTCCATATCTAAACAAATGGCTTCACTATCACACAATTGCCTGAGTTAGAAACTTAACTTACTTCTTCATCTTACTCCCCAAGTTTCCTTAACTTATTTCTGCCTCTCTTTCAATCCATTTTCTACACTGAGGCCAAAAATATTTTCTAAAACACAGTGCTTGTTAACACTTTCTTAAAACCCTTTAATTCATTGCCTCTGGAATAAAATTCAGATTCCTTAAAGTGGGCTACAGAGACCTGCATGATTTGGCCTTTACCCACATCTCCAACCCCATCTTGTGCCATCCTTCTTCTTGCACTCTGTTCTCCAGCCAAACAGAACTTAATTTGGTCCTCTGAATGTGGTTTATTTGTTTTCCTCTGAGTAAACTCTCTTAAATTCATTGCTGCAATCCCAGTGCCTACCACAGTCCCTGGTACAGAGTCAGCACCAGGAAGCATTTGTGGCATGTGTGTGCATGGGTGAGACAGTGAATATGTACTTAAAGCTTTAGATGTTATCTTCCCTGGCAATGAACTAATTCTCCAGCACAAATCTGTTGATTCAGGGCTATGAAGCTTCTCATGCCTTACCTGACTCTGTTTCCCTTGGCCTTAGATGAAAAAAAACATGACTCTGGACCCCTATTTTATTGACCACACTTCCTGATGTTTCCCCACCAACCCTGGCCTTCCCCGTTTTTTCCTGTCTCTGGTAACCAGATTCATCTGCACTTCACTTTGCCATCACAGTTCAGAAGGAAGGACCATCAGGATTCTTTGTTCACAGCAGAAGTGCTCTCTCTTTCCAGCATCACCTCAATGGTTTCCACCTGGCCTGCTTCATTAGCAGTTTTGTTTGGGTTCCCCACTAACCTAAAATAAAGCAATAAAGAAATAGTTGTGTCTGAAATGATCTTTTGAATGATAAACTGAGAATATCCTTTCAGCTCCACCATGACTCTGATTCTGATTCTCATTGAGCCTTTACTTTTGTAACAGGTGGGACTTTTCTGTTGTCCATTCCACCTGAAGCCCCAAAGTTGAGATCGATGGGTATAAAGTGCCCATACATTTTAAAGAGAAGTTAGAGCTGACCTGTCCATGCAGGACTTCCTGAGGGGTAGCCCCAAACCAGCTCTGGACCCAAATGAGATGGGACCTATTGCCCATCTCCTGTCTGCATATAAGGGGGCTGAGAGGTTAATGAGAGAGAAGATTCTGTCTGTGTCTGAAGAGAGCTGTGTCAGCCTGGCAGTAGGAACAGGAAGAAGGCTCTTCTTCTCCACTGCTAGCCCAGTGATAGGGTTCCTTGGCCCCAGAAACACTCTAGAGTATCAAAAGAGTTCTTGGAAAGCCTTGATATGTGCTGAAGTTTGGCAGGCACAGAGCCCAGTGCCTGGTTCTCATCTGGAAAGGTCTAATGAAGAGGCAGGCTGGAACTGTCCCTAACAGTTGAGTGGGGTGAGAGGGCTGTTGTATTATGAAATTACGTCTCTACTGAGGGCAGAACAAAGATGCCTCTCTCTCCTGGGCTAGAGTAGTTACCACAACAGGTAACCAAGCTTTCAGTTATCTTTAAAGAATCATGTCCCAACAGAAAGAGACTGAGATATATATCAATAGTATACACTTAGAGGAGTTTTAAATGGTCTGCCAGAGTATACTGCCTGCCTAAGAAAACAGTATGACATGGGGGTTCCCAGCAGGAAAGCATTGGAAGAACCCACAAAAATGTCGGGCAAGAGAGGGGTCCATGATTTGGCATCACCCTCAGGGGATGAACCAAAGCCATATTACACCACCAGTCAATGAGGATGGTTGTCCCAATTATACCTTTCTTCTTTCCCTCTGCTCCTTCAGGAATTGGTAGGGAAGAGAATTAAATAAAAAGCAAACAAAAATATGTAGTCTCTCCACTCACTGCAGTTTTCTGATTAATGTCAAGCCTAAATTGTCCAAGATGTGAATCAAATTGGATGAAAAACTATTTTTGATATAAAATTGCCTGGACTTTTTAAAATCTGAAAATGAAATTGTTCATTATTATCTAAAAGCTAAGAAATCTGCTTTGAGAAGACATTCACGGATAGGAAAGCAGGTTTCAAAAATAGTAGTAAAAAAATAGCATGAAGTTGTTTTCTGTAGGTAATCTACAAAGTTGAATCATTTCACTTGCTCTCCTAACACCTGAGAGGCGGGTGGAAGGGAAGGTTCTCCTTACACATGAAGTAAGTTTGGGAGGTAACATGCTAACTTTTTATCAAACATCTTAAAGCTTATATACCCAAATGAAGGAAGTTTTCTTCAAAAAGTCACTTCAGAAGGCTCTAGTTCTTTTATTGATGTTGCCTTTGCTGAAAAATGTTTGGAAATAACTCTTTAGGAATTGCTCTCCAAGTTTATAGCACATTCTTTGGTACCTTATCCATCACTAATCTTACCTGTTAGCGCTACACTGGATTTTTCAGAATAGCCAAAAGTTATTTGGTGCCAAAACTAACGAATAGGCCGGGTGTGCTGGTTCATGCCTGTAATCCCCGCACTTTGGGAGGCTGAGGCAGGCTGATCACCTGAGGTCAGGAGTTCAAGACCAGCCTGGCCAACATGGTGAAACCCTGTCCCTACTAAAAATACAAAAATTAGCCTGGTGTGGTGGCACACGCCTATAATCCCAGCTACTCAGGAGGCTGAGGCTGGAGAATCACTTGACCCCGAGAGGTGAAGGTTGCAGTGAGCAGAGATCATATCACTGTACTCCAGCCTGGGCAACTAGAGTGAAACTCTGCCTCAAAAAAAAAAAAAAAAAAAAAAAAGTTAATGAATAAAGTGAATAGTTAAACTGGGAAATTTCAGTTGGGGTGAAAAAAATCTCAGGTTATGACTATGAGGTGGATTTCTTCCATAACTTTTATTGGCTCAAAAGACAATTCCAATTTAAATATCCAAATGGTTATGAGTCATGGCAGTGTTATTTGAAGCACCAAGTGGGAAGGAACTTTAAGAATCAAATTGTCCTCCATTTCCTTGTAGGATAAAACAGATAGTAGTTGTCAGATCTTCAGAGCAGATGCCACCCATTCCTCTGTATCATGGTTTTTGCCAGTTCTCACTGTGATGTCCTGGCAGTTGAAGACTTATGTCTAACCCTATTTCTGTCACTTTTAAACTGTAAATTTCTTATTGTACTGAAAGGCTAAGTCATCTCCCAGCCTCCTTTTCTTCAGACAAAACAACAAGCACAGTTGTTGGATACCAACAAAAAGTCTGGTTAATTGTTCTCTGAGGACCAAGTGAAACTGTTTCACATCAGTAGAAAAAAATGAAAATGGTCATTTTGAAATTCAGATGACTATTAATGACCAACAAAATCAGTATGTTCTCCATCTGTATTTAAAGTCCCCATGAAAGGGTTCTCACATTGACTTTCATTGTTCTGTCCAACTTTCAAATTTCCAGATTCTACCAAAGTCTGCCGGACAGCTTCCCAACTCCCTCCATTACTTAGGGTGAGCAGTATTCACTGAGATATCCCAGGCTTCATGCTTTGTTTCAGGAAATAGTCTTCCTCAACTGACCCCATTGCTGGAGTGATCTAAGGTTTTCTTCCTTCTTTAATAGCAATCAGAACCACCTCTGAAGAAAATCAGACCCTAATTTTATCAAAGAGTTAACTGGTGTTTGGAACTATACAGGTCTATTCAATATAAAAAACATGTGTTTAAAATTGACATTTGGACCAATTTTTGCATCCATTAGATCCCAGATTTAGAAGAATTGCATGTGATTAACATTAGGAAACATAAACACTGTGTTCCAGTGACTCAAAAGAAAGCCAGGAAATTTTGTATTAAGGCATTATTATATCTTCAGACTGTCCCATTGTGACTTCCATAAATACCTCCAAAAGCCTACCTTCTATAAAATTCTACTTTATGCTGTTTGAGCCTCAAATTATGGTGATGCTTCCTGACATCACAGCTGCTTCATTTGTAGTCCTAGCCATTGGCTGAAATCTTTGTTGCCCACACTGCCCTTGAATGTATCCAGCTTTGTCACAGTCAAGGCCAAACTTCAACTGGAAAGGGGTACCAGTTAGGATTCACAGACTCATAGAACATTAGAAGGGATCTTAGAGATCATCCAGTCTCTACAACTGAGAAGACTGGGGCTCCAAGAAGAAGCATATCTAGTTCTAGTTCTTCAGTGAATATCAAAATAGAAAGGGATCAAAGTAAGCCCAGAGCATCTGTTAAAATGGAAATAGGCTCAGGCCCATCAAAGAGAAAGAATCAGGTCAGCCCTCGTCCCTGAAAATCAGTAAGGCCAGAAGCAATAAAGGCCAAATAGACAAATAAAAGGAAGCTCTTCCAGGGTCTGCAGTCTGTTCCCTGAATCCCAGAGAGAGAGAGAAGGCTATTGTTCTGCCCTCTGAAAGGAAAGATGATAGAGGCTAAAAAAAGCGATTACACCTGGGAAGAATCTTTTGAAACCATCTTCTCCTACTCCTTTATTTTACAGAAAAGAAAGTGCAGTTTCAACAATTATTAGTGGAGATTAATAGTGACACACTTGGACTAAAACTCTGTAACTTTGACTTCCAGTCTGGTCTTCTTTACATTATGCTACAAGAGCTAATATTATTGAGTGCGTATTAGGTATCAAGTGCTATAATAATAATGCTTTACCCAAAATGTATTATTTAGTCCTCTCGGTAACCCCCTGAGGTAGGCATCTTTATCATCTTTGTTTTTTCAGATAAGTGAGGCGAAGGGTGCTTAAGGTATGGGCCCAAGATCACGAAGCAGAGGCAGAATTCAACCCAGGCTGATTTAAGGGTCCACGAGTTTCCCATTCCCAACTCTCTACAGCAAAAGGCAGTTCAGGATTTCTGTGCCAGTCCTTTGTGTTGTAGGATCTGATGTGCCTTCTCCTCTATTTTTGAAGCTTCGTACATAACAAACAATTTGGGGGAGGTATTGAAGAAATACTAGAGACTCCCAACATAGGAATAGGAGAGTTTTCTTCCCCAAGCTCTCAAAGAGCTTCTCAGCCATAGTGATAGATTAGGAGTCTGCCTTGTCGAACAGGCAAACATTGCACGTGGCCTGGCTTAGGAAGGGCCCTCTTGAAATCCAGATAAAGAGTTCTGAATTAAACACATAAAAAAATAGAAATAAGGACCTTCTGGGGCTGATTTACCTTAAAATCTATTTGCTTGATTTAAATGTCATATGAAAAGACAACTAGCAGTTATGGAGTACTTACAAGTATTAATTCATTTAATTCTCACAACAACCCTATGAGTTTAGGTATTATGATCCCCATTTGTGGATGAGGAAAATTGACACACAGAGAGATAAAGTAACTTGCTAAGGGTCACACAGTTGGTAATCCAACAGTAGAGGGGAAATAGAGTCACCAGAGGGCTTCCTGGGCTAAACTTTCATCTTAAATATCCAGAAAAATAGCTACTGTCTTTCTTATGTCACAGGATATAGGTTAAAAAAAAAAAAAGAAAAAGCCCACATGCCTGATAAGGCTGATATGTGGGAAAGATGAGAAATGTAAGATTGAGCTTGTTGCCCTACATTTGAGAAACTGGACATCTGGACATCTTTCCTGAAAAAGACCCTCTTTGGAATTGTAAGCGATGACCATTAGTCATGAGTTCTCCCCATTACCAACCCGCATGTGCACTACAGTTGCTTGGCTACCAGGCCCAGAGTACAGTAGATCCCACCAGCGACTACCAGTGTTGACGGCTGGAAGACACCCTTGGATGTGGGGCTGCAGCCAGGAAGAGCTGGTGCTCTTGATAGCACTAAGTAAAGCCTTGGAAATATGCTGTTTCCCCATCAGAAAGGGGTACCATACTAAGGCGAGAGCTTAGCAGTTTCTGTTCTCCAAAGCACAAACTCCTCATTCTTCCCATTCTCCTCCTGGGACCAGTTAAAATGCCGCCCTCTTATTGAAGTCTGTCTAATTTCTCTTGTCAGAATCCATTATCCCTGCCTCTGTGCTCCCTGTGTTTCCATGTATTTGCATTTTAGCCCCTATTGCTTTCGATCTTCTATGGTAGTCACTTCATATTTGTCTTTGCCACTCGGGCATAAAATGGAGGGTAAGGACTGGGTTTTCCACATTTGTTGTCCCTAACTTCCACAGTATAGTGCCTGACACAGTGTATATATTCAGTTAGGATTGAGGGAAGAAAGGGAAGAAGAAAATGGCTGGGCAGGCAGGGAGGGGAGTGGAGAAAATCAAGGGCAGAAATGACTGACTGACTTTCAGGGCCTTCTTCATAGGGTCCAGACCTCTTCCTTCAGTAACAGGCCTCAGCAGAGGGTCCCTCTACTCGCTCCTCCTGGAGTCTTCTCCAGCAGGGCCACCTTGGGGGTGGGAGGCACCATGTTGGGGAAGGGATGAGAATGTGGGGCTGCATCCCTTCCTACATCTGACTCTCCAAAGCCCTGCTGCAGGTTACCTATGGATGCTGTGTATACACTACAGAGTCGGGGCTGCAATCCTGGAGCCAGTCCGAGCAGAGCAGACACATTCCACACAGCTACTCGCCACCTCTCTAATGCCAAGACTGCCCGGAGCTTGTCAGGCAGTAAAATCAAAAGCCTTTGGACTGACAGCTAACAAAAGGGATGGATGCTCTCCTGTATGACCTCATGACACTTGCCCCCAGGATCCCTTGTACATGGATAAAGGAGAGTCAAAGTTACCCCATTGAAGTAACCATTCTCAAAGTAGAGTCCCAGACCATCAGCATCATGGGGAACCTGTTAGAAATGCAAATTTTAGAGTCCTCGTTAGTCTTACTGAATCAGAATCTCTGGGGATGGGGCTCAGAAATCTGGTTTTAACAAGCCCTCTGGGTGATCCTTTATGGATGCTAAAGTTTGAGAACCACTAGAAGATTTAAAGTCCTCCAAGTGAGGGATGGAACACATGAGGTGAACTGAAGTAAATCTGGCTGGTTTAGTACCCTTGAGCAGGAGAGAGCGCAAACCCCACCCCACCTCGTCCCCATGTATATACACTCCTCCATACATCTGTTTAGAAATACAAATGAAGCAGCCAGAAGGAAACCAAAAGGAGCCAGTGGGCACCAATTTGCTCTGCAGGTTTTTCCAATCAGATGAGGTCCTGGCAGTTGATAAGGATCCAAGCAATCTGTCCCAGAGTCAGCAGGGATGACTCCAGTCATCTAGGTGCTCTATCACAGAGTGATCTACAGCTATGTAGGTGTGGCATTAACCTTTTTGAAGATACAAATGTGTAAGCATATCTAAATCCAGGTGAAAGTTAGAGGAGTGAGGATGCAGGAGAGAAACAAGGTGAGAGATGACAGACACAGAACCTAACCTTATTTAGGAAGAACAGCATTTAGCACATCCAATTTGTGCAGGAGAAAAGAGAAGGGTACAGTGGCAATCATGCACAGATTGGGTGGTGAGAAGAAAGGACAGCTTCCAAAGCATAGCTTTCTGTACTGCTTGAAGTGTAAGGCAAGGCTAAGAGGAAGAGAAGTGATTGTAGAAGAGGTTTTGAAGAGAAAGGAAATGTACAAAATATATCAGAGGTTAGAAAGGCAAGCTTGATAAAGAAACTAGAGAAACATCTAGGATTACTGCAGCGTTGAGAGCATGTGAGGTCTGAGATCATGTTAAAGTGACACCTATCTGCCTGTGTGCTTTTCTCCAGCTAAATTTAGCTGCTTGAATACAAAAATGGAGAAGATGGATGGATAGGGATGTCTTTGTATATTTTTGCATGTCTTTAATAAAAAATACCTAGAAATAGAATGACTGGGTTAAAGGGTATGTGCATTTTAAGTGTTGATAGAGATCACTATCAATCAATATTTGCAGATTTAACTAGAAATTTAAAATATGGTTTTCATCCCTGTTAGTCTATCTCAACACAACAAAAACAAAAACATTAACTGGATAATAGAATTATTAAGACTAATAACTTAGAAGTTTCAAAAGAGAAAAGCTTAATTCCATTTAAGAGAGAAAATAGAAAATTTACTTGTATAATTCATCTTCTGTGTGTGAGGCTGTCACTGCATGTGTGTTGGTTAAGAGTTTAGGGTGTGTGTGGAGAGGGTGGTGGGTATGTGTGTGTTTGAAAATGGAGGGTGACCCTGCCCCAGATGAACCCAAAGACATCATGATTAAGCCCAGGGCGAACCATAAGTGGTTTGCGGTCGTTACCACTGATTTTTCACAATGTCTTCCCACTGTGCAAGTCTCTGTCAGGAAAATAAAGTGGTTTGGCTGGAAATGACTGAGGTTTGCTATGAGTGGGGTGGAGCTGTCAGATTTATATGGCTTTTTCTCTTAAAAATATATGGCCTTTCTTTTTCATTCGCAGTAACTGTAAAGCCCATTTGGGGCTGCTGCTTCCCAGTCACTTGGCTCCCCGTGTTCTAAGGAACACACAGCACTTCCCTTAGAAGGGCTGCCTTCCGGCTGACACATCAGATAGGAAACTCAGAGGGGTTTGGTCCCGAAATTTGTTCTGGGTGTCCAGGTTCCCGTAGTTCCTTCCTTTCACTTACCAGTCAAAGGTTATTATAACTAATTGGGTGTCTGTTCTCCACCGGCTCTCCTGGTTTGATCTGCACACACCGTGCTTCACTGATGGAATCACCATGTGGCCTGGGAAATGAGTGTTGATCAAAGAATCGTCCATCCTCTTTGCTCTCCTGCTTGTTTTTTTCTTTTGTAATTCCAGCTCTGCCTCCGGAAATGCCCTCTAAAACTCACATCATATGCTTTTTTGAGAAAATGACATGACTCAGAGAATGTAAGTATCTAGAATTATAAAGCTCAGCTTTCAAAACTTAAGTGTGTTTGAATCTAAGCCAGTTAAATGAACTAAAAGCTGGCTCAGAGAAGGCAAACACAGGAGAGTGATGAGTGGCTCTGGCTGAGCAGGGAGTGCCTGCTGGGAGGCTGTCAGGGATGAGGATCCCTTTAATTGTTGTCTCTTTCATCATTCGGGATCCAGAAGACAGACATTAAAGCCACCTTAATGAGAATGCAGGTGATACCAAATTTAGAGACACTCTCCAAGGCATAGAAAATACAGGTAGGAAGTAACAGAAGAAAAAAAGTTTTTTCAAAGCTGCCACTGCTACAATAGAAGGTTCAGAGAACACCTGACCACGAATGATACCCACCTATCCCACTGCTGAAGGGCCTCAGATCAGCAACTTGGAGCGTAAAATGCATAGTTCAGCTGACTATTCAGGTACATTCATTAGCTCTGTGGCTGTAGATATCCTCCCTAGGAATGACCATAGGATTCAGAGGACCAGTTTTTAAATATGCTGGGCATGGTAGTGACCCGTGATGAGAGACAGGTTTAGTTACTCCTCAAATATTTGTTGAGTGCCGGCCTTGTGCCAACGCTATGCTAGGCTCTGGGAATACAACTACAAAGGAAACAGAAATAGCCTCTTACTTTCAAGGAGCTTGGAGTCAATCTAGGGCAGAGGCAAATAAAAATAAGTAACTGGATAAATAAGGTCATTCCGACAGATTCTGGAAAATGTAATAAGGAGTTGGAGAATTCTGGGGAAGTGGCCACGTTAAATAGGTAAAGATAGGTCTCTGAGGAGGAGCACTTAAGCAGAGCCCTGAGGGATGAGAATGACGTGGGCTCTTGAGGAGCTAGAGGAAGCACCATCTTGTGCAGGAGTCTTAGAAGGGAGAGGGTCCAGAGGGTTCAAAGAACAGAGAGGAAAGCTAGATGTAGCGAAGTAGTTGTGTGGTAGGAAACAAGGTTGGAGAGCTGAGCAGGGGCAGATCATGCAGAGTGTGCAGATCACCATAAGGAGCTTGATTTTTAGTCCAAAAGCGGTGGGCAGCCAGTGAAGAAACTTTACAAGGAACTGATATGATTGGATTTAAGTTATAGGGTAATGACTTTTGCTGCTCTGCAGAGAGTAGATCATAAAGAGTCAAAAGGGGAGGCAGAGAGCCTAGAGAGGAAGCTATTGGCTCAAGTAGGGTAATGACTATAAACAAGGCAGAAGGGGACAGATGAAAGATATTAGGAGGTAGAAATTAAAGGACATGTGGATGAATCAGCTGGGAAGGGGTAAGGTTAAGAGGGGAACCAAGGGATAATTGTTTACATTCTACTCCGTTTTATGCACACCCAGGATAGTATTATCCTAAATCACATAAATACTGCACAAACCCCAGAGTGGGTTTGAGGTCCCTTTAAAAAAAGTTTTTGCCCGTCCCAAAGCTTGCAAGTGTGGACGAGTTAAATATCTTTGCAAGGGATTTGAATTCATGGTAACACAGTTGGACCCCTGAGTGCTATGCCCCAGAAATTTATACCAGCTTCATCCCCTCAACCCCAGTGAACCTTGGTCCTAGACCTTCCACACAAAACCAGTCCTTCCCTGTCATTTACTTTTACGGTTAAGATGTTCTCCCCAGGCCTCTACCCTGCATGTACTCTTATTTGGAATTCCTAACCCATCCTTCTTTCCATTAGTGTCATCTGTAAACTTAATGATGACCATTTTCTGTATTTCAGCCTCCAGGTCTTTTAGAAACAATGTTCTCTGTATTTATTTTTAAAGTCCTGAGCAGATGGCCATGCTGCCTGAGCACAAGCACTGAAATTTGAACCAAAGAAATGTGATTTTTGAATAAGGCTGGTTCCCCATAACTAGTGCTAAACTTTATACTACAGGAGTTTAATTTAATATAGGAGTTGGTATTGTAACCAAAATGAAACTTACATAATTTAATATATGAGTTGCTGTTGTAACCAAAATGAAACTTACATCCGAGTTGCTCTGATACATCTAATAATATGATTGTTATGCTACAAGAGGAAGGACATTTGTGTAAATGACTTATACATTCTATTTCACAGCCACATGAAAGTTTTAATTTTCCTTATAACTATGCAAATACCAACTCACAGTAAAAGACAAAGATTCTATCTAGACCTTCCTTCTAACCATTATACCCAGAGGGCTGAGACTTCCTTGCTACACCCAGTCTTCTATACCTTCCGCCCACACCCAGGTCCTTTAGTAGCATATATTACCGTTTTCAGCATCTACAAACTGGCAGGCTAGAAATAGCAGAAACTCTAGCTTCTGAGGCTGTGGAATTTTTATGTAAGGGATGATGGCAATTGTCATATCCCTGTTCTACAGAGTAACTAGGATATATGTAATGTTGGGAAGTACATCTTAGACAATGCATTCTCAGATTGTTGTTCCTGCAGTTTTGCCTGGCACATATAGCAGCACCTAGTATACAGGATAGGTACTGTTACTGGAGTGTTACATCAAAAAGCTGAAGTTCAAATATTATTCATGGTTGGTGTTAAAAGCTGCCGATTAATACTTTACTTTGCTGACAAATTTTTGAGTTCCTTTATGGAGGTAAAACATTGAAGAGTCTTTCTGCCAGTCTCAGCCCTCTGAGTTACCTGCCCCCCAACCCATCCCACTCCCATATTTCACTTCCTGCCCTTGTGAGATCCAAAGGCCACCCAGGTACATAGTAGGTCACCACAACAGCCCACAGGCCTGCTTTGCTTTCTCTAGAACTTGTGGGTCTCACCCGCCAAACTCAATTTTCACCAGAGGAAGATCCTCCCATTTCCCTTAACTAGCAGCTGCCATGGTTTTCTCTCCTATAGCTTTTCCTTTCATTGTCAAAAAGCCACAGTGGGGCTCCCTTAGGCCTGTCTTCCCAGCAGGTAGTCCATAAGTGTCCCTTCTGTTTTTCAGACTCCTATTCCATTTTATGGTATATGCCTATGAATTGTGTGACAAGACGAAGGAGATGTTGTGATGGCATAGAGTTGTTATGGTGAGGACTAAATGGGCCGTGAAATGTGGGACCTCTATCTTTTAAAAGTGCCATTAGGCCCAGTGTGGTGGCTCATGCCTGTAATCCCAGCACTTTGGGAGTCCAAGGCAGTGAATTTCCTGAGGTCAGTAGTTCCAGACCAGCCTGGGCAACATAGTGAAACCCCATCTCTACTAAAAATACAAAAATTAGCCAGGCATGGTGGTGGGCGCCTGTAATCCCAGCTACTCAGGAGGCTGAGGCAGGAGAATCACTTGAACTCAGGAGGCGGAGGTTGCAGTGAGCCGAGATCGTGCCATTGCACTCCAGCCTGAGTGAAAAGAGCGAAACTCTGTCTGTAAATAAACAAATGTGCCTTTAAAGGTCCCAAAATGTAAAGCTCTGTCTTTTCTTCCAGTCTGTCTCTTGATTTGTCATGGTATTTTTAATGTGCTATTTAACATTGTTCTAAGTAAAGAAAAATTAAAATGTTAAATGATTAGAATGAGTGTTACCATTCATCTTTATATTGTGCATGACTCAGAGAATGTAAGTATCTAGAATTATATGATACTTATATGTGCATGTAAGATTTAAATGCTAATAACATAAGAGCATTTGTTATATACAAAATTACCAAAATTATATAACTTATATTTCACAGCTTGTATAATACACACCCATGTATTTTGTTCTTACCAAAACCATAGAAACATTGCACAAAACTAACTCAACTCTTCTTCTCTCATTTCTTAGTATGTGTGCTTTCTACCAACACTTTCTACCTTCAGATTAATAAGGAAGGAAGGACTGAAGCAAAAGGAACAACGGGTTGCCTTATCTTTCCCTTTCCTTCTATATTATCATTTTCAGCAAAAGTGGTTGGCTAATACAGAGAAGTAACATGAGAAAGAAAGGATATGATCAGGCTCTTTGGTTGTTTGTGTTACTTAAAACAAATACCATTGCCTTCTTCCTGCATTCAAAAAAGTTCTGGGGTGAAAGAAAGTGTGGCCTCTCGGGCAGTCAGCCCCTCCACTCCCTACTTACACACACTTATCTTGCACTCACTTGAGCATCATTGAAGTCCCCCACCCACATTACGGCTCCACCAGAACTCTGTGCTCACGGGGCATTGCACCACTATATGTTAATATGACAGCAAGGATCTTTGGACACGCATATTGTGCACAGCTCCTCAACTCATGCGCGTGTCCCATTATCCCCTTGGACTTCATTTACAAAGCAGCGGTTCAAAGATAAAATTATTGAGAATTTCAAGATGTCAGCAGCAGAGCATTAAGCCAAGCACAGGGCCCTCTGGAGCATGGGGCCTTGTGCAACTGTGCTGGTTGTGTGTCTTGAGGTTGACCCTGGGACTGAGAAAGGGTTCAAGGATTAGGTAGCTGGGAGAAAGCAGGTGGAGCAGAAATCCTTCACTCTGCCAAAAGAAATCTTTTATTATATTATGAAAGGCCCCTAAGCTATTGTACTTTCTGGTCCAATTTCTGTTAAGAACATCTGAAATTTTTGTTTATATCTTTGGCTAAGGAGGTAGAGAAGATAGGAGGAGACTCTGCCAATATTTACATTAGGGTTGACAAGGAAACTCTGCTGAGGCAGAAGTGAGAG
This sequence comes from Rhinopithecus roxellana, assembly GCF_007565055.1. Classification (NCBI taxonomy): domain Eukaryota; kingdom Metazoa; phylum Chordata; class Mammalia; order Primates; family Cercopithecidae; genus Rhinopithecus; species Rhinopithecus roxellana. The sequence continues at coordinate 74,873,748 of NC_044559.1, forward strand.
ATCAGGTAGTGAACCTATACTATATAGACTTTAATTCCTAATCATAAGGGAAATTTAAAAATACATTTTTAGTATCCCACTTATATGTTCAAAACAACTACTGGCCCTTAAAACTGCAGAATGGTGATCAGAGCAAAATAAGGAAAATTTTTCCATCCAGCTTATTTTATATGGAGAGTTTGACTTTGGGCAATTCAAGATTTATGTCATTATGCATTTGTAAATGTCAGAATTATCAAATTATGTAATGAAATTTATAGTAATGTCTTTATTTGGGATTCAATAAGCTATCTTCTAGCCTGCAGTTTTCTGAAATTAGACTTTCCTTTGAATTTTGAAAAACTTTCACATTTCCAAGAGTCTATATTCTATTTCATACTGGGTTTCTGTGCCAAGGTGCCTGTTCTTTCCAACTTTCTCATCAACTAATGTTTTCTTATACAAAGTCTGTAGAGCCCGATAGCTAAAGCTCTTTAGATTTGTAATGATTGGTTTCCAGTATTTGAGTAGTTGTGTATGAAAATATCAAAGGCAGTTACTGAGTTGGTACTGTGCCTTCCCATGTACGTCTATTAAGCACAAGAATATAAATTGGCAAAGTACCTGCCCCAAAGTGTTCCTGTCACTCATCCACAATTACCTTCTGAATAGTAAGGACAAGGTGATAGCTGGGGTGGGGGGGGAAGAAACACCTTTCCAATGGTTGGATGCTGTGCCCATCTGAGAGAACTGCTTGTTGTCCCTGGTCATAGAACAGCATCCATATAGGAAGAATTAAGTTGCAGCCCAGAAAAACCCTGCTGTATGGATGGCCACTTTGGTTAATTTTGTTTCTAGTATATTTTCTCTTGGGAATGATCCAATTTGGCAGCATGGGCTTGCCAGTTAATTACCAGTCCTCTTCCTCACTAGATGTCCACAAAACTATCTACAAGACTCAGGATAAGATGCAGGTCTTCTGTCTTTTCTCTATACTGTGTCCATCTCCTCCTTTCAACAATTCACTGATGAAGCCAGACATGGTGGCTCATGCCTGTAATCCCAACACTTTGGGAGGCCAAAGCAGGCAGATCATCTGAGGTGAGGAGTTCGAAACCAGCCTGGCCAATATGGTAAAACCCCGTCTCTACTAAAAAATACAAAAGAATTATCCAGGCATGGTGGTGGGCGCCTGTAATCCCAGCTACTCGGGAAGCTGAGGCAGGAGAATCGCTTGAACCCGGGAAGCAGAGATTGCAGTGAGCTGAGATCATGCCACTGCACTCCAGCCTGGTGACAGAGCAAGACTCTGTCTCAAAACAAAAACAAAAACAAAAACATTTGTTGATGGAGGTGGCCTTATTCCACAAGACCTGTTTTCCCCGCCCCCCGGAACTGCCTCACACACCTAATATACTTCTTTGCTTTTCATAAACAGCAAAGTAGACAAATTGTACCTAATTAAACTAAAGAGCTTCTGCACGGCAAAAGAAACTACCATCAGAGTGAACAGGCAACCTACAGAATGGGAGAAAATTTTTGCATCTACCCATCTGACAAAGGGCTAATATCCAGAATCTACAAAGAACTCAAACAAATTTACAAGAAAAAACAAACAACCCCATCAAAAAGTGGGCAAAGGATATGAACAGACACTTCTCAAAAGAAGACATCTGTGCAGCCAACAGACACATGAAAAAATGCTAATCATCACTGGTCATCATGAAATGCAAATCAAAACCACAATGAGATACCGTCTCATGCCAGTTAGAATGGCGATCATTAAGAAGTCAGAAAAAGAAAAAAATGAAGCTGGGGAGAGACACAGAATCTTTGTTCCCCTCCATCTGTCTCTCCCCAGGTTTATTCTTTCTTTGTTATTATTATTATGTTTGTTTTATTGGGTTTTTTTGCATATTGAAGAGTTTATTTTGTTTACAAGCTCTAATACATATCAGCCATTGTTCTAAGCCCTTTATGAAACCATTTAAACTTCCTAACAATCCCATGTAGTTGATTTCTTTTTATTATTATTATACTTTAAGTTCTAGGGTACATGTGCACAACGTGCAGGTTTGATACATAGGTATGCATGTACCATGTTGGTTTGCTGCACCCATCAACTCATCATTTACATTAGGTATTTCTCCTAATGCTATCCCTCCCCCAGGCCCCCACCCCCCAACAGGCCCCAGTGTGTGATGTTCCCCACCCTGTATCTAAGTGATCTCATTGTTCAATTCCCACCTATGAGTGAGAACATGCGGTGTTTGGTTTTCTGTCCTTGTGATAGTTTGCTGAGAATGATGGTTTCCAGCTTCATCCATGTCCCTGCAAAGGACATGAACTCATCCTTTTTTATGGCTGCATAGTATTCCATGGTGTATATGTGCCACATTTTCTTAATCCAGTCTGTCACTGATGGACATTTAGGTTGGTTCCAAGTCTTTGCTATTGTGAATAGTGCCGCAATAAACATACGTGTGCTTGTGTCTTTATAGCAGCATGATTTATAATCCTTTGGGTATATACCCAGTAATGGGGATTGCTGGGTCAAATGCTATTTATAGTTCTAGATCCTTGAGGGATCACCATACTGTCTTCCACAATGGTTGAACTAATTTACACTTCCACCCACAGTGTAAAAGTGTTCCTTTTTCTCCACATCCTCTCCAGCATCTGTTGTTTCCTGACTTTTAATGATTGCCATTCTAACTGGTGTGAGATGGTATCTCATTGTGGTTTTGATTTGCATTTCTCTGATGACCAGTGATGATGAGCATTTTTTCATGTGTCTGTTGACTGCATAGATGTCTTCTTTTGAGAAGTGTCTGTTCATATCTTTTGCCCACTTTTTGATGGGGTTGTTTGTTTTTTTCTTGTAAATTTGTTTGAGTTCTTTGTAGATTCTGGATATTAGCCCTTTGTCAGATGGGTAGATTGGGAAAATTTTCTCCCATTCTGTAGGTTGCCTGTTCACTCTGATGGTAGTTTCTTTTGCCATGCAAAAGCTCTTTAGTTTAATTAGATCCCATTTGTATATTTTGGCTTTTGTTGCCATTGCTTTTGGTGTTTTAGTCATGAAGTCCTTGCCCATGCCTATGTCCTGAATGGCATTGCCTAGGTTTTTCTTCTAGGGTTTTTATGGTTTTAAGTCTAACATTTAAGTCTTTAATCCATCTTGAATTAATTTTTGCATAAGGTGTAAGGAAGGGATCCAGTTTCAGCTTTCTACATATGTCTATCCAGTTTTCCCAGCACCATTTATTAAATAGGGAATCCTTTCCGCGTTTCTTATTTTTGTCAGGTTTGTCAAAGATCAGATGGTTGTAGATGTGTGGTGTGATTTCTGAGGGTTCTGTTCTGTTCCATTGGTCTATACATCTGTTTTGGTACCAGTACCATCCCAGCTTGATTCTTTCTTTTTTTTTTTTTTTTTTTTTTTTTTTTTTTTTTTTTTTTGAGGCGGAGTCTCGCTCTGTCGCCCGGACTGGAGTGCAGTGGCCAGATCTCAGCTCACTGCAAGCTCCGCCTCCCGAGTTTACGCCATTCTCCTGCCTCAGCCTCCCGAGTAGCTGGGACTACAGGCGCCCGCCACTTCGCCCGGCTAGTTTTTTTTGTATTTTTAGTAGAGACGGGGTTTCACCGTGTTAGCCAGGATGGTCTCGATCTCCTGACCTCGTGATCCGCCCGTCTCGGCCTCCCAAAGTGCTGGGATTACAGGCTTGAGCCACCGCGCCCGGCCGATTCTTTCTTATTCATATTTCTACATCTGTGCCTTGGCTTTAGGATACAACAATACACTTTGGAAGTTGCAAAGTTAACTATTATTTTTTAATCACATAAAGCCTAATATCAATGAAAATATCCTAAAAGCCATTAGACATACAGTTTCTTCTTAAAGGATAGATCTTACTTTGCGCCTTAAAGCCCACTTTACTGTGAGGCGTGGCTCCACTTGAGTTTGGACATTGGAGAGCAGGGTCTGCTGTCCTGACAGGTTTAGTGGACCCTGTGAAAGCATAGACAGTATAGTCTACACTTAAAAATGTGAAATGTGAGGTTACTTGGGACCATTTCCTGGGAATGGTTTGTAAGTCTCTCTGTAGATGGTCTGTATGTTGTAGCCTGTCTAGCATCTGAACTGCTCACAAGCGAGGAGAGAAATGGAGGCACTGGCCCCGCTGTCTGCAGCCAGCATTTCTTTTCCTGAGAAAAGACCCTAAACTTAGAACTTCCTCAAGCATAGAAAACATGTCCCCAGTGTTCAGAGAACAGGGAATGGCCCCTTCTCCCTAACCCGGTGGAGCTGTGGGTACAGTTGCCCTGCAAAGTGTGGACTGATAGACAGAACTCCTTTAGTCATGCTTTCCCACCAGTTACACATTGTAGCCATTTCAGGTTCAGCCATGCATGCCAGATTGAATTAAATGCTTTTTTTAAAGTCTCCAAAGCAGGAAAACATCTTTCTCTGACTGGTATTTTTTTACATATTTGTTAATGAGTGTCTGCACAATAAAGACATGGTCTGTAGCTTATTTTCCAAGCAGGAATCCAATTTGGCTCTCATGTATGTTGCTGCTACTCAGATACAGTTTAATTCTTTAATTGAAGCAGCTGCAAAATAGCTTGTGGACAACGCAATGTTCCACAGACTTTCCTGGAGTGGTATGGATGGAGACCACCTTCACTTTTGTGTTCTGAATCCGCTAAGCCCGTCAGAGTGACTGTCAGGAAAATGTCTCCTCTGTGGCTGGTTGACCCAGCTGTTGGCCTGTTAAAGCTGCAGTTAGGTCTCCAGCTGACTTCACAGACTTGATTCTACTCTTTGTAGCCAGAAAGATGCTAGCATGATGCCCACCCTGGGCAAAGGAGTCAGCCAGTTACTTCCAACTGCCTTTCCAGAGATTTCTCCACTGGCCCAGCTTCTGCAGCCTGCCAAGAAGGCAGTGGTTATTATAAAACCTCTTCTTTAAGCACAGCACATGCACTTTAACTTTCCTGACTTGTAGAAATACTTTTGGTGCAGAAAAGCTTAGATGGTAAAAGAGAGCAAGAGCGTTTGGGGAGAAAAACGACTTGCTGAAGCCCACAGGGGCTTGTACTCCTCTGCCCACCAACATCCAAAGGGTGTGTCAGTGAAAGAAGGAACATGGGACCTCAGAATTAGCTCAGAAACTCTACTTAGAGACTTTCCTGGCTGTCGGCCAACTAAACTATGAGCTCTTCAAGGCATGAGACTCTATCTTAGTTATTTCTATCTGTCCAATACCTCACAGGTGCTCAGCAAATGTTGATTGATAATGATGATGATATCTAGCCAAAAAGCCCTTCTACTATCTATCTGTTTGTTTCTATTCAATGTAGGGCCTTGCTCCAGCCCGAATGTAAGACTTTGGGGCACATACATAAGTGGTCCCCAGCTTTCACAAAAAAGTTGCACTATTCACTTTTGACCTTTGTCTTTTTTGCCAACTTTCTTTATTCTGCATTTTTCCCCCACTGGTACTTTATCCTCAGCTTTTTCTTTTGATTGGTTAGCTGTTTGAGTTCTGTCTTATCTGTCTTGGACCTTGTTTCCCTATTATTTATCCTTTCAAGAATATATTCAGATGTGCTCATATTGTACAGGCATTTACAGAAGATGATTATTAATATAATATCGGCTAATATTTCAGTGTCTACTACTCACCAGGAACTGGGCTGATCTCTTTGCATGCATTAACTTGTTAATTTTTACAGCAACCTGATGAGATAGGCTCAAGTATCACCCTATTTCTTTTTCTTGGGGGATGGAGTCTCACTCTGTGGCCCAGGCTGGCATGCAGTGGCACAATCTCAGCTCACTGCAACCTCCACCTCCTGGGTTCAAGCAATTCTCCTGCCTCCTGGTTAGCTGGCATTACAGGCAGGCATGCACCACCTCACCCAGCTAAGTGTTTTGTATTTTTAGTAGAGATGGGATTTCACCATATTGGCCAGGCTGGTCTCGAATTCCTGACCTCAAGTGATCCACCTGCCTCGGCCTCCTGAAGTGCTGAAATTACCGGTGTGAGCCACCACATTTGGCCCATCCTGTTTCATAGATGAGGATTCTGAGGCTTAGAGGGAAAGTTTTTGCCCAAGGTGGTGGTCTCATCTAGAAAGTGCTGAAGGTGAACTAGAATCCACATCTAACTTCTAATTACTGTCATCTGCATTATAGCTTGCGGAATTATGTAGAACAGGTCTTCAGAATGAAACAAAACCTCTGCACCAACAGACCTCTCGCCCATGGGTAGACACTCTCCCTGAAAAAGCCCTATCCACCCAAATGCAGTCTGTAATTACTGCCTGCCAAGTTGCTTCTGACCAACTCCAGGCAAAAACTGTAAGTCACATTCAAAAGCCTTCCCTGATTATCCCAGTATTACTTCTTCTCACCCAGTATTACCTCTTCTCACCATGTTTTGGGAAGAGCTGAAGAAATATTCTGGGGTACTAGACACTGGGAGGGAAGCTTTCCCTTACTGTTACTTCTTGGGTAATAATCAAGCATTGAAGGAAGAAAACATTTATAAGCAGGAACTGGTTCTACCAACCAGGCCTGTGCCAGGCCCATTTCTTGACTTTATCTCATTCAGTGTTGACTACAGTCAAATAAGAGAGGTTTTTATGGTTGAGGAACTTGGGTCTCAGAGCAGTTTAGTGACTTGCAGTGAACACAGGTAAATAAAAGTTTCATTGGAATTTCAATCCAGGGTGCCTGACTCCAAACCCCATGCTTTTCTGTCTACTAGGGATGTACACAAACGTCCAGAAATCCAAAATGGTCCAGGGAACCAGCTCCATTCTAAAGACTAAGATTGCAGTACAAGCATTCCATGCTTGGAAACCTTAGTTGACTGGGTGAATGGAAAAAAAAGGTTCTTAAGTGAAGATTAACAAAATATTAGACATTCTTACATATCACCATCAAACATGAAATGTTAGGTTAATGGGATATTTTCTCCCTTCCTCCACTCCAGGTAAATAAACAAGCATCGTGTGTCCACATATGTATTTATGAAATACTCTATGATGTTCTGTGGGAAGGGAATGAACCAGTGATTTCCATTTGCCACACTCTAGGTCAGTGGTTCTCCAAATGAAGGGATGGGATGGGAAGTGTGGGAAGTGTGATTTTGCTTCCCAAGGGACATTTAGCAACGTCTGGAGACATTTTTGGTTGTTATAGCTGGGTGGGGCATGAGGGTTGTGCTACTGGCATAGGACAGGACAGGGATGCTGCTAAATATCCTGCAATGCACCCCCTCACCCCACCCCCCAACCCAACAGAGAATTGCCAGGCCCAAGCTATCAATAGTGCTAAGGATGAAAGCCCTGCTCTGGGTCTTAGGAACTGGGAAATAGTATGCTTTCTCTCAGGTTCCTGGGATTCGAAAGAAGAGATTATTCCTACAATATTTTCCTGGATAAAAATAACCCCTGAAACTAAGAATCACTTAGAGAGTCAGGGAGATCCTGGTAAATTTAGGAACTTTGGCAATCCTAGTGAAAAGCAGGAGATTTCTTATCACTTACTTTCTGCTTGCTGAATTCCAGCTTAAAATGGAGATTTTGGCAGCCTGTTCCTTTTCTTTTCACAGCAGTGCTTCATCGATTATCACATTTGTCCCAGGTTTGTTCTTTGTATTTCAGGCCCCTACTCACAGTGTGAAAGTCTGGACAATGAGCTTCACATCTGGTGTTCTGGCTGTGTTCAGGTATTCCAAGTGCAGCAAAGAGGGATACAGGGCAGCTTGGGGGCAATTCAGGTGAAAGAGAAGCGCTTTTACCTCTTGCCTTTCCCTGCATGTAATTCAGCCAGTGAAGTGTACCCTCCTGGTTTAATAATTCTCACAGAAGCATTCAGAGGCAGAAAAAAAATGGGACTGATTTTTATCTCTAGGCAGTAGTGGCTCTGAATTTTTAAGAGAGTTTCACAGTGAAGTCACTAATTAGTGAGATAAGATGTCTTTCCCGTTCTGGCTACATACTGACATTTTACCCATTTCATCAGGCACTTTTAATTCTGGCAATGCTTTTTATTTATAGATTCAGAAAACTGCAATAGGGAGATTTAGCTACATAATTTTAGTACATTCATTCATTCATTCAACAAATATTTATTTATAAAGCACCGAATACATACCTAGACCCTGTGCTGGGTGCTGCGGCTGCAACTGTGTCACTTGGGTAAATTGCTTTCTGTCTCTAAGCTTCAATATCGTTATTTGTAAAATAGGACAAACAATAGTACCTCTTCATAGGATTGTTTCCTGAATTCAATGAGATAATACATGTGAAGGGCCGAGCACATCTTAAGCACTCTAGGAATGTTCATTGACATTGTTATGAGCAAACACCGACCCTTCTGCCACTGAAGGGTCTAGTAGAGAGGACAGGTAAACAGGCAATTCGCATATAGTATGAACCATGCTGTAAGGGATGGAGGTCAGCAGGGAGAACTGCAGGAATCCACAGGGTGGGGTACAAAAGAAACCCTAACCTGGACTTGGGAGTTCAGGGAGGCTTCCTAGAGGAGGTTTCAGTGGAGCTGGTGGGGAGAGGGAGGAATTGATATATTTGGGTATTTTACATACGAGGTGCTTGTAGTGCTATAGAAAAGGCAGTTAGAAACACAGATCCATTTTTTAAAAAATACGACTTTGAAAGCAGAGAAATAATCAGGTCTGCCATTTTAAGACTAAGGAAGTTATCAACAGAAATATGTGTATACATCTTAAAAAATGAAAACTTGTTTTCATTTTAAATGTTCATTCCTGAAAGTTTAGAAAATATTCTTAAAAACAAAATGCTCTATAATCCTGCTACCCAGAGATAACAACTATTTTCATTTATATGTATAGCCTTCAGGTTTAACTGCACAGAGACGTATTTTATTTCCCCTTAAAACAGGATAATTCTATTTTAGAGTCTGCTTTTATTCTGCAGACTGTAATGACCATTTTTGACATCACTATATTCTTCTAAAATATAATTTTTAGTGACTATAAAGTATCCATAGTTGGATCTATAATTTGTTTACCCATTAATTGATTTATTGAACTTTGCTTTCAAGATTTTTCCCCATTAAAAATAATGCTATAATGACCATTGAACCAAGATTCTTTGATAATAAGAAAATAAAGGAGGAAGGGAATGTAGGTAATTTAAGCAGAGAAGAAAAGGTAAAGCAGCCGTCTTGGAAAGGATAGGATCCAGGGCAACACAGGAGATCTAGATGTCGGCACCCATGGTACCTGGATCCTATCCTGTCTTAAGGTCAGTCTCCTTAAAGTGCCACTCCATGGCATAAATTGTCTCCAGCCACTCTCAGTCAGCTTGACCACACCACCCAGTTTTCAGATTCCCTGGAGAGAAAGTCCAACTAGGCAGTATGATTGCTTGCCTCAAGGGAGACCAGGGAACCTAAGTAAACAGTATATAACCAGCTGGGCGCAGTGGCTCACGCCTGTAATCCCAGCACTTTGGGAGGCTGAGGTGGGCAGATTGCCTGAGGTCAGGAGTTCGTGACCAGTCTGGCCAACATGGTGAAACCCCATCTCTGCTAAAAATACAAAAAAAAGTAGCCAGGTGTGGTGGTGTGCACCTGTAATCCCAGCTACTTGGGAGACCGAGGCAGGGGAATTGCTTGAACCAGGGAGGTGGAGGTTGTAGTGAGCTGAGATCACACCACTGCATTCCAGCCTGGGTGAAAGAACAAGAGTCTGTCTCAAAAAAAACAACAAAAACAAAAAACAAAACAGTATATAACCACAGCCAAATGATTTCCTAAAAGAAAATCCAGATGCTGTGACCAGAAGGAGGATATTAGAGAAGAAAACCAGCAATGATCACTAAAACCATCTTGCAGATAAATCTTCGAACACATCTGTGATTATTTCCTAAAAACAAATTATAAGAAGTAAAATGGGTATGCAGCAATGAAGACTTTTGATACATATTGCCAAGTTAATCTCAAGAAAGTTTATTTCTAGAAATTCATTCTTTTTTTCTTTTTTATTGTGGTAAAATATATATAACATAAACTTTGCTATTTTAACAATGTTTAAGTTTACTCTTCAGTGTTATGAAGTACATTCACAATGGTATGCAGCCATCTCTACTAGCTATTTCCAAATTTTTTTTATCATTTTGAATAACAACTCTGTAACCATATGCAATATCTCCCTATTCTTGCCTCCCCCTTCCACCTTTGGTAACCTTATTCTACTTTCTGTGAATTTACCTATTCTAGATCATTCATACAAGTGGAATCATACGACATTTGTCCTTTTGTGTCCAGCTTATTTCACTTAGCATGTTTTCAAGGTTCATCTATTTTATACCATGTTTCAGAAAATCACTCCTTTTTACATCTGAATAATATTGCATTTATGTATATATACATGCCATATTTTGTTTATCCATTCATCTGTTGATGAACTCTCGGGTTGTTTTCTTTCACCTTTTGACTATTGTGAATAATGCTGCTGTGAACATCTATGTACAAGTATCTGAGTTCCTGTTTTCACTTCTTTTGGGTATATGCCTAGGAGTGGAATTGCTGGATCATGTGATAATTCTATATTTAACTTATTAAGGAACCACCAGACTTTTTCCTAGTGGCTGTATCATTTGACAATTCATTATTGATACTAAACACTAGGAAATATTTCATTGGCATACCAGACTTTCATGATCTGACTCTCCAAGTTGTTGAAACAAGAATAGTTCAAATGCATTTTCTGCCAAAAAATAGCTCTTACCAAAAGCATATTGTCATTTTTTCACAGCCAACTTGTCAGTTCTGCCCTTGATTTTTTGAGCCCGGACAACATCACCTGCCTTTTTACAGTGAGCAGATGAAGGCATTCCTTTGTAATTTTGCGTGCAAGTTTATGATTGCTTTCACTTGCAACACACCTGGAATTCTGACTTCATGCTCCAGGACTTCTGGTGCCCCTTATGTGATGACCCTCTGGACTGTAATTCAAGGTTGGGGGCTTCATGGGTCTCCATTCTCCTCAATTCTCCAGTTTGAGCATCATCACCCTCATTGTATTGGGTTAAATGTTTCTCACTGCTGCCACTGGCTGCTCCATGGAACCCTAACTGAGCAAATGCCTCCTCCCACTAAATCTCAGGTCTGGGTTTGATGAGACTGAAAACATAAAAATTCTGTAATTTTTTTCAAAGTATATTACCCAAAGTCCAGCCATAGATAAGAATGGGTAAGAGAAGCAAGGGGCAGGAGGCCATACAAGGGGAACATAAGTACCTCAAGGCCTCATAGTTACAACCGTTTATTGAGCACCCTTATGTTCTAAGTGCTGTATTAGACTCTAGGGATACATCTGTGAGAAAACATAATCCCATCATTATGAAATTCATAGTCTAGAAGGAAAGACACATATGAATCAGATAATCCCACCAATAAATATGTAAATACAAACTGAATCAAGTGTCCCAGGAGAAAGAAATAGTTCTATGAGAACATATGACACAGAAATGTGATTTCACCCAGGCTAGGGATGTGGGTGGTCCAAGAAGGCTTCCCTGGGAAAATGACCCTTGAGCTAATATCTCAGTTAACAAAGTGTGTGCGTGTGTGTGTGTGTGCGTGTGCGTGTGTGTGTGTGTTGGGGGGTGGGAGTGGAATAGGTCTGGGAGGAGTGGAGTGGGAGGTAAGTGGAGAAACAGAAAGGCCCTATCCTTGAAGGGAGGCAGAAAACCATCAACATCCTTAAGCATGAAAGTCCAGATAGAGAAAGGTGAATCGGTAAGGAGGCAACTCATTGAAAGCCCTGATCTTCCTACTTTACCCAGCAAGCAATGGGAAGCCATTTGACCATTTTTTTGTATGTCTGAAACTCTGTCACCCAGGCTAGAGTGCAGTGGTGTGATCTTGGCTCACTGCAACCTCTGCCTCCTGGGTTTACACCATTCTTCTGCCTCAGCCTCCCAAGTAGCTGGGACCACAGGTGCCTGCCACCACGCCTGGCTAATTTTTTTTTTTTTGTATTTTTAATAGAGATGGGGTTTCACCGTATTAGCCAGGATGGTCTCAATCTCCTGACCTCGTGATCCACCCGCCTTGGCCTCCCAAAGTGCTGGGATTACAGGCGTGAACCACTGTGCCCGGCCGCCATTTGACAATTTTAAGTAAAGTAGTCAAAAAATGGGTTGGAGCGTATTTCATTACCTCTAGAGGGGCAGCAAGGGAAATAGTAGCTTTCAAAATTTCCAAAGATGCTTAAGTCACAAGAAAACTTTCTGGATCTGCCTTGCAGCTCCCTCTCTGTGGAGGAAGCCAGAGCAGCAGAGGCCTTTCCCTCATGTTAGCTCTGGCATCCTGCCACATCTGGTGCAAAAACCAGTGGTAATGTTCCACTCCATTTCTTCTTGGCTCTCCAAGGTCAAATATCTAGATGAAGAGTAGCTACTGGTTTAGCATTTGTGCCTATTAGAATTAATTAGGTTTTTACAACTTTGGAAATCACACAGCAGGCTCCAGGAAGGAAAAATACCTGTCGTTTTGCCATCACACTTCGGAGCATTTATAATTCCCAGAAGCAAAAACTGTTGAGATTAAACAAGCGCATGCACCTGCAGCAAGGCCTGTCAGTGCCCAGGAAAACCATGACCTTCAAACTTTGCAGTTATTTCATTCTCATCAGCTTCAGGAGGTGAATCTTAATTTGATCATTTATTCAATCAAAGAATATTTATTAAATTCCAATATCTATGGCACTGGGAATGCAAAGATATAGGCCCTGATCTCAAGAAACTTCCTTCCAACCATCCTAAACCATCCCAACATGCGTGCGTGCACGCACACACGCACACGCACACACACACACACACACACATACAATAGTTATGTTTTCAGGGCAACTTGAAGCATACCTGTGTGCATAGTGGAATATTTTCATGAGGTAAAAAATATTTTTTAATTAATAAAAAGAAACAGCAACACATGGCTGGGCACGGTGCCTCACGCCTGTAATCCCAGCACTTTGGAAGGCCAAGGCAGGTGGATCATGAGGTCAGGAGATCAAGACCATCCTGGCTAACATGGTGAAACCCTGTCTCCACTAAAAGTACAAAAATTAGCCAGATGTGGTGGCATGTGACTGTTGTCCCAGATACTCTGGAGGCTGAGGCAGGAGAATCGCTTGAATCTGGGAGGCAGAGGTTGCACTGAGCTGAGATCACGCCACTGCACTCCAGCCTGGATGACAGAGCACGACTCTGTCTCAAAAAAAAAAAAAAAAAAACACAGCAACACATTAAATACTTCACTAAATACTTTTATGTATGAGGCACTATGATAGATGTTTCCAGATATATTATCTCATTAAATCCTGATGAGGAAACTGAAGTTTAGAGTCAATACATAACTTTGTAGAATTTGCATATGTGTTTCAATTCTAAGCAAATTACTTCTCCACTTTGGTTTCTTGGTGAAGCTGTCCCCAAATTCCTCCAGTTATAAAAAATAATTTCCTCTTCTGAATTCCCAAAATACTACAAATGGTTCCCGCTCATGTGATGTTTACTTTAGTCAGCCTCATTTCACAGAGGGTTGTTTACATGCATCTTTGGCCCTGCGACCCTCTGACCCTCCGTGACAGAAGGATGTGTTGTTCATCTTCGCATTCCCCCAGGCCACACAGGAAACCTTACACACCACAAATACGTGCTCAGAAAATGCTTGTAGAATGAAAGGATCAACTAACATATTCACTGCTGTGCCTGAGTTGGTCAGAGCCCAGGGTCAGAGTCCAGGGCCACAACCCAGTTTCCCCTTCTCACCCCTGGCTCTATAGTATATCATCAAGAGTCTCATGGGCCTGCAGTGTAGACAGTCCAGTTCACAAAACCAAGCCTGATCATACCTCCATAAGCAGGTTCCCTTTGCCACCATTCTGGCCTAGCAGTGCACACTCTACTGGTTTGCTCTCAGGAAGCCAGACTCCAGGTTGCAGCCCATGCAGGTCCTGGCAAAAAGCTAGGGACGAGATCTCAGCAGAGGATTTGGGAGCCTGAGTATTCAGGGCATGGTCTAGAAAGGGGTGCTAGCTCAAGGTGGGCATAAGTCCTTGGTCCTGTGGACTTGCCCCATGGAAAGGGGTGAGACTGAAGGAGAGCTGGAGCTTGGCCTTCTGAAACAAGGGTGTTCTTGGCCAGCTATAGGTATTGGATATAGTAAACCTGAGAAATAGTGAGTGAAGTAAGTAAAGACAAAACATTTCAAAAATATGCATTGGATTCATATTTATCGGTAAATGTGATTTTAAAAAAAAAACTTCAGAACTAAATTTCAGGAAGATATCATGCACATTTGTGAGTTAGTATTATTACTTTGTTTGATTCTTTTTTCTTTTAGTGTGCTCCCTGGGAAAATGACCCTTGAGCTAATATCTGAGTTTGAGTTAACAAAGTGTGCTTTCGTGTGTTTGTGTGTGTGTGTGTGTGTGTGTGTGTGTGTGTGTGTGTGTATCCCTGGCAGAGCTTGACAGCACTAAGCTTTTGTGGCTGAGGTGGGATAGGAGGGGCAGGATGAGGAGAGAAGAGAAATGCTGCTGTTGTTGCTGCACTACCAGCAGCCATCCCAACCTCCCGAGTTAAGCATTTGAGTATTTAAAAAGCTATGAAGCCGAGCACGGTGGCTCACGCCTGTAATCTCAGCACTTTGGAAGGCAGAGGCGGGTGGATCACGAGGTCAGGAGTTCGAGATCAGCCTGGCCAAGGTGGTGATACTCCATATCTACTAAAAATACAAAAACTAGGTGGGCGCGGTGGCAGGTGCCTGTAATCCCAGCTACTCGGGAGGCTGAGGCAGGAGAATCACTTGAACCCAGGAGGCAGAGGTTGCAGTGAGCTGAGATCATACCAGTGCACTCTAGCCTGGGTGACAGAGCAAGACACCATCTCAAAAAAATAAAAAAATAAAAAAAGCAGAAAAGCTATGAATCCTGTTTTATGCTCATTCTGTATATCCAATCAATCACCAAATCTTATCAATGCTATCTCCTTAATATCTCCCAAACCTCTCTTCTAAGTTAACTTTCTTACCTTAATGAAAACTATCATCTTTCATCCAAACTAACCTCTTTTTTATTCTTCTTCGGTTTTTTGTTTGTTTTTGGTTTTTTTTTTTTTTTTTTTTTTTTGAGACGGAGTCTCTGTCACCAGGCTGGAGTGCAGTGGCGCAATCTTGGTTCACTGCAACCTCCACTTCCTGGGTTCAAGTGATTCTCCTGCCTCAGCCTCCCGAGTAGCTGGGACTACAGACACACACCACCACGCCCAGCTAATTTTTGTATTTTTAGTAGAGACGGGGTTTCACCGTGTTGGTCACGATGCTCTTGATCTCTTGACCCTGTGATGCACCCGCGTAGGCCTCCCAAAGTGCTGAGATTACAGGCGTGAGCCACCATGCCCAGCCCCATCTAAACTAACCTCTGAAGTGGTTTCCTCCAATTTACTTTCTACATAGCTGTGAAAGTCAACTTGCTAAATGTAAATTGAATAATGCCATTTTCTCTCTTAAAATTCTGCAATGGTTTCTCATTTATTATAAGATGAATTCTGAAATCCTTAGGTCTATATGATCTGCCCTACTACCCTCATCTTGTCCCACTATTGCCTTAACTTGCTGAGCTCCAGCTGAATTGGCCTGCTTTCAAATTCCCAAACACACCAAACTTCTTCCCATCTCACAGTATTTGCATATGCTCTTTCCGTTGCCCCAAACACTTTATGTCCCCTCCTTTCTTTTCCTCAAATCTTAAATGTTCCTTCATGAGAGACTTCTTCCCTGACCCTCAGACATGGTCACATGTTCTAATGTCTGCTCTCAGAGTCCTGCCCTACTTCTTCTTACCATTAGCACTACTAAAATTAAGTAATTTTTAAACTCATTGGCTTAAGGACTGTCTTTGTTGCTAGGTTAGAAACATCATGATGCCAAGAACTTAAGCATAGTAGGCATTCCATAATTAAATTCTAGCACCTCCTATAGCCAGGCACTCTACTAGGCACTGGGCTATAGGAATTGGTAGGGAGTCTTAGACCTTGGGGAACACATAGCTGAGCAATTAATCCAGCAAATTCTGTAAACTTCTATCAGTTTCTCTTTTCCTATTTATTTTGGTTCAACTCATTCCATATACTACTTTGTCTAGCTTTCAGACAGCAATTGACTTTTTGACAAACACTAAAGAAAAAGAAAAGATTTAAAACCTCTGTCTTTTTAGTGTCATCTGCTATTAGTTTTCCCTCTCCAACTAATAAATGGACCCTATTTTTCTTCATCCTCTTCTCACGTCTAATACATTTAAAGAATGTCTGTCTGTGTCTCTCTTTGACCTTTGGAAATTGTAATGTATGCCTTCCTTTAGATTTTTTTTATTATTGACATAAAAAAAAAAAACATTTTATTTGCCTTCCTTCTTAATGACTCTTACTGTCTGCAAAGTTTTCATTACCTTCCATCTTCCAGGCAATGTCTTTGTTGTTGTTATTGTTAGATGTGTCTGTGTATTCTTTCTTTTTATCTTATCCTGTGCATAAAGATAACTTTTATGCATTTTCATGTCATTGCTTTACAAAATATTCAGGAGTCATTTCATTTGTTTCATTTTATTTATGATTATATAAATGGAACCTATTCATAATAAAATAAAAGAAAGAAAGATGGGGAGGGAAAAAGGGAAGGAAACAAAAGAAGGAGGAACAAAGAGACGGAGGAAGTGAGCATGGAAATCTAATTTGATTCTGCTGAGAGCTGGTTTACATAAGGACATGATAAGGACAGAGAGGGGGAGGATGGAGTTTGAAAAAAAATAGCTAGAATACATAGGGAACTGAGAGAAATGCAAGGATGAAAAAGGAGTCTGAAAATGGTACGTGGAGCTAAGAAAAGGTGAAAATTCCACATTCACCTGACTTTCAACCCACCATCAACTAACTTACAAACCAAAACCCTCCATTGCCCTGAGGGAAGACATGGTAAACTAACAGCAAATCATCACAAACTCTTGTCTCATTGGGTAAAACAATTCAGAGATGCCAGCCTATACTTGGGTCAGTAATGTCATCTTCCTAAAGGAAGCTCTGATAAACAAATAATATAAAACTTTTCATGTATTATCTTTTAAATATGTTATTTGACACATACAAAACATTATCTGTGCTTATATGTTACTTTTAAAGCAAAATAATACACTCAGGACCTGTGAATCCACCACTCCACCCCAAAACTAAAACATTACCAAAAATCCCATCAACCTATGAGTTCCCTTACTGCCCCATTTCCCTGATTTCTCCTGTCCCACCCAAGATAACCATTATTTTAAATTTTATGATTATCAACCTACTCATATACACATATACACACAACTTTATTACAAATATATATGTGCTTAAGCAATATGCATGAGCTAATTGTAAACAAATTTTTTTAAAAACAAAAAAGGCAAACATTTGCCTACAGTATACGAGAAGCATACAACTATTACCTACATCACATGTTTTACCTGGTTACACTATCCTTGGATTGGGGATGGGAGTAAATTTGAAGGCTTTTGTCCAGTAATATATACTTTTGGAAATGGAAATGAAGAGATCCATCACAAATAGTTTTCATAGAATATCAAAAGGATCGGCAGGGAGAATAGAAACATAGAAGCACTTTGAAAGCACTCTCTAGAAACGGAAAATCAGGCCAGTTTCAGAAGCTCACACCTGTAAATCCCAGTGCTTTGTGAGGCCAAGCTGGGAGGATCACTTGAGGCCACGAGTTTAAGACCAGCCTAGGCAACATAGCAAGGCCCTGTTTCTACAAAAAAATGTAAAAGTTAGCTGGGTATAGTGGTGCACACGTGTAGTCCTAGCTGGGGGAAGGACTTGTGAGGCTGGGGAAAGCTGAGGCAGGAGGATCACTTGAACCCAGGAGGTTGAGGCTGCAGTGAGCTGTGGTTACACACTGTTGCACTCCAGCATGGGCAACAAAGCAAGACCTTGTCTCAAAAAAAGAAAGAAAAGGAGAAAGAAATGGAAAATCAGTGAATCTGCCAACAGGACAAGTTTGGTAGTTAACACTGTATTTTCCTTATTGATTTGCATACTACTAATGGTTAATAGTAAACTCCTAAAAATAAAATGTTTTTTTATTTTAATTCTCTAAACTGAAAAGGTTTTCACGTTTTCTCCTCCATTAAAGATTTATTTTCATTATAAAAGATCTAGGACCATTTCTTTAATAGAGAAAAATTACATGATTGGGAACTTTCACCTTCAAAGCAGAAAGAGAAAATAAAGATTCCCTCCTTGGAAGGAGTTCTTTTTCAGTTTTGTTTACATCTTTATGGATAAAAAGACTCAGTATTATAAAAACATAAATTCTCCTCATTTGAATTATAAATTCTATGCACTTCCAAAGTTCCAACAGATTTTGTTTAGATACCAGATAATCTGATGCTGAAGTGTCTACAACTGAGCGAAGACTAAAGACTTACAAAGCCATTTCTGAAGAGTAAGAAAGGAGGACTCGCTCTATCAGATTTCAACACATAGTATAAAACAATGGTAATTAAAACAGTGTGGTATTAGTTCAGGACAAAGAAACAGGGCAGAATAGAGAGCGCAGAAACAGACTCATGAATATGTGGGAGTTTAATATAGGACACAAGGCATTTCAGATCACTAAAGAAAGGAGAGATGATTTAATAAATGATGCTGGTATAATTGGATTATCCATTTATCCAATTGAATCCATTTATCCAGTGGAAAAATATGAAATTAGATACCTGTCTCATAAATACCCCAGACCAATTCTAGATTGGTTAAAGACTCATCCATGAAAGAAAAAAACTTTAAAAGTTTAAAAAAGAAAATATAGAATATCTTTATGAACTAGATATAGGGAAGGACTTCTTAAACAACACACAGAAAGAGATAATTAAGAAGTCTGAAAGCAATGAGTGTGGGCAAGGATGTAAATCAAGAGGAGATCATACGGACACTGGTGGAGGGAATATAAGTTGGAATAGCTGGAATCACTTTGGGAAACAACTGGGCATTATGCTATAAAGTGTCATACGTATACCTGTATATGACACAGCAATTCCACTCTTAGGTATACTCTAGAACGAGCTTCTTAAACTTTAATGAGCATCAGAATCACCTGGAGTGTCACACAATTTTGGATCCTCACTCCCTGGAGATTCTAAATCATTAGGTCTGGGGTGAATTCTATTAATTTGGGTTTCTTTGAAGCACCCAGCTGATGAAGTTGCTGCTGGTCTCCAATCACAGTTGGAGTAACATTCCTCTAGATTTTTTCTCTTGTGTGTAAGGAAACAGGAATAAGAATTTCAAAACCACATTGCTTATAATAGCAAAAGTCTAGACACAAATATCCATCAGTAGGAGAATAGATAAATAAACTGTAGGATGTTCACACAATGAAGTATTATACAAAATTAAAAAGGAACAAACTGTAAGTGCATGTAACAACCTGGATGAATCTTAGAAGCATAAAGTTAAGTGAAAAAATTAAGACACGGGAAATTACATACCAGTTTTATAAAGCTAACACACTGAATAATATACTGTTTAGGAGTACATATGTGGATAAAGCTATAAAATATAAAGTAAGGAAATTAATGGCAAAGAGAAGAATCACATAATGCAACAGTGTGGGTATTACGGTAGCCTCTTTTTTTTTTTTTTTTTTTTTTGAGATGGAGTCTCACTCTGTTACCCAGGCTGGAGTGCAGTGGTGCAATCTCAGCTCACTGCAAGCTCCACTTCCTGGGTTCATGCCATTCTCCCGCCTCAGCCTCCCAAATAGCTGGGACTACAGGTGCGTGCCACCACACCCAGCTAATTTTGTTTTTGTATTTTTAGTAGAGATGGGGTTTCACCATGTTAGCCAGGGTGGTCTCAATCTCCTGACCTTGTGATCCGCCCACCTCGGCCTCCTGAAGTGCTGGGATTACAGACTTGAGCCACCGTGCCCTGCCCTATTACGGTAACTTTTACAGTGGATGGTAGGTTCTCACGTGCTTCAGAACTATCATGTAAGTTACATATAGTCTGCAGTATATGAAAAACATATACATAATATACATAAAATGAAAAAAAATTAAGTGAGAGTCAGACAATAAGATGAGCTAAAGGAGACAAGAAAAAATTACGAGGAAACTAAAATTATAATAACAATTAAAATGTTCATTGGACATAGTAAATAACAGAAATAGTCCTGGAGAAAATAGGTGTAGCAACGTGGAAGACAAACTTGAGACAACCTCTTGCAGGTGAAACACAAAATGTTTAAAAAATAATCAGAAAGGAGATGATAGATGTGCAGAACTGAGGATGGAGATCTAACAGATTCCTGAAGCAGAGATTGGAGCAATAGAAAGAAATAAGAATTCAAAGCTATATTTATTTATTTATTTATTTATTTCACCTTTAATATTCTACCTTAATCCAAACAAATCTAAATAAGTTATTGAGTGATTTTTTTTCCCATAAGTTATTGGGGTAAAGGTGGTATTTGGTTACATGAGTAAGTTCTTTAGTGGTGATTTGTGAGATTTTGCTGTGCCCATCACTGAGAAGTATACACTGCACCCTATTTGTAGTCTTGTATCCCTTGCTGCCCTCCCACTCTTCCCCCCGAGTCCCTAAAGTCCACTGTATCATACTTAGGCCTTTGCATCCTCAGCTCCCACGTATCAGTGAGAATGGTTTTCCATTCCTGAGTTAGTTTACTTAGAATAATAGCCTCCAATCTCATCCAGGTCACTGTAAATGCCATTAATTCATTCCCTTTTATGGCTGAGTAGTATTCCATCGTATAAATATATCACAGTTTCTTTATTCACTTGTTGATTGGTGGGCATTTGGGTTGGTTCCATGATTTTGCAATTGTGAATCGTGCTGCTATAAACATGTGTGTGCAAGTATCTTTTTCATATAATGACTTACTTTCCTCTGGGTAGATATCCAGTAGTGAGATTGCTGGATGAAATGGTAGTTCTACTTTTAGTTCTTTAAGGAATCTCCACACTGTTTTCCATAGTGGCTGTACTAGTTTACATTCCCACCAGCAGTGTAGAAGTGTTCCCTGATCACTGCATCCATACCAACAACTACTGGTTTTTTGATTTTTTGATTACAGCCATTCTTTCAGGAATAAGGTGGTATTGCATTGTGGTTTCGATTTGCATTTCCCTGATCATTAGTTATGTTGAGCATTTTCTTTTTTTTTCTTTTTTTCTTTTCTTTTTTCTTTTTCTTTTTTTTTTTTTTTTTTTTTCAGATGGAGTCTTGCTTTTGTCACCCAGGTTGGAGTGCAATGGCACAATCTTGGCTCACTGCAACCTCCACCTCCCAGGTTCCAGCAACTCTCCTGCCTCAGCCTCCTGAGTAGCTGAGATTACAGACACCTGCCACCATGTCCAGCTAATTTTTGTATTTTTAGTAGAGACGGGGTTTCACCCTTTTGGCCAGGCTGGTCTCAAACTCCTGACCTCAGGTGATCTACACGCCTCAGCCTCCCAAACTGCTGGGATTACAGGTGTGAGCCACCACACCTGGCCCATTGAGCATTTTTTCATATGTTTGTTGGTCATTTGTACATCTTCTTTTGAGTATTGTCTATTCATGTCCTTAGCCCACTTTTTGATGGATTGTTTGTTTGTTTTCTTACTGATTTGTTTGAGTTCATTGTAGATTCTGTTCTAATCCTTTGACAGATGTATAGGTTATGAAGATTTTTTCCCACTCTGTGGGTTGTCTGCTTACTCTGCTGACTGTTCCTTTTGGCGTGCAAAAGTGCTTTAGTTTAATTAAGTCCCAACTATTTATGTTTGTTTTTATTGCATTTACTTTTGAGTTCTTGTTCATGAAATCCTTGCCTAAACCAATGTCTAGAGGGTTTTTCCCTCTGTATGTTGTTTAAGAAGTCCTTCCCTATATCTAGTTCATAAAGATATTCTATATTTTCTTTTTAAACTTTTAAAGTTTTTTTTTCTTTCATGGATGAGTCTTTAACCAATCTAGAATTGGTCTGGGGTATTTATGAGACAGATATCTAATTTCATATTTTTCCATATGGATAATCCAATTATACCAGCATCATTTATTAAATCATCTCTCCTTTCTTTAGTGATCTGAAATGCCTTGTGTCCTATATTAAACTCCCACATATTCATGAGTCTGTTGTCTTCTAGAATTATTATAGTTTCAGGTTGTAGATTTAAGTTCTTAATCCAGCTTGAGCTGATTTTTGTATAAGGTGAGAGATGAGGATCCAGTTTCATTCTCCTACCTGTGGCTATCCAGTTATCCCAGCACCATTTGTTGAAAAGTGTAACATTTCCCCACTTTATGTTTTTGTTTGCTTTGTCAAAGATCAGTTGGCTGTAAGTATGTGGGTTTATTTCTAGGTTATCTATTCTGTTCCGTTGGTCTGTGTGCCTATTTTTATACCATTACCATGGTGTTTTGGTGACTATGGCCTAACAGTATAGTTTGAAATCAGGTAGTGTGCGATGCCTCCAAATTTGTTCTTTTTGCTTAGTCTTGCCTTCACTATGCAGGCTCTTTTTTGGTTCCATATGAATTTTAGAATTGTTTTTTCTAATTCTGTGAAGAATAATGGTGGTATTTTGATGGGGATTGCATTGAATTTATAGATTGCTTTTGGAAGTATGGTCATTTTCACAATATTGACTCTACCCATCCATGAGCATGGGATGTGTTTCCATTTGTTTGTGTCATCTGTGATTTCTTCCAGCAGTGTTTTGTAGTTTTCCTTGTAGAGATCTTTCACCTCCTTGATTAGGTATATTTTTAAGTATTTCTTTTTTTTTTTTTTTTTTTTTTTTTTTTTGCAGCTATTGTAAAAGGGGTTGAGTTCTTGATTTGATTCTCCACTTGTTTGCTGTTGGTGTATAGAAGAGCTACCGATTTGTGTACATTAATCTTGTATTCAGAAACTTTGCTGAATTATTTTATTAGTTCTAGGAGCTTTTTTGGAGGAATCTTTAGGGGGTTCAGAGTAAACGACCTTATCATCAGCACACAGTGACAGTTTGACTTCCTCTTTACCAATCCTTTCTTTCTCTTGTCTGATTGCTCTGGCTAGGACTTCCAATACTATGTTGAAGTGGAGTGAGGAGAGTGGGCATCCTTGTCTTTTTCCAGTTCTCAGAGCAAATGCTTTCAGCTTTTCCCCATTCAGTATTATGTTGGCTGTGGTTTGTCACAGATGGCTTTTATTATATTGAGGTATGTCCCTCGTATGCCGATTTTGCTGGAGAGTTTTAATCATAAAGGGATGCTGGATTTTGTCAAGTGCTTTTTCTGCATCTATTGAGATGATCATGTGATTTTTGTTTTTAATTCTGTTTATGTGGTATATCACATTTATTGACTTGCATATGATAAACCATTCCTACATCCCTGGTATGAAATCCACTTGATCATGTTGGAATATCTTTTTGATATGTTGTTGGATCAATCCAGTTAGCTAGTATTTTGTTAAGGATTTTAGCATCTATATTGATCAAGGATATTGGTCTGTAGTTTTCTTTTTTGGTTATGTTCTTTCTTGGTTTTGGTATTAGGGTGATGCTGGCTTCATAGAATGAATTATGGAGGGTTCCTTCTTTCTCTATCTTTTGAATAGTGTCAAAAGAATTGGTACCAATTCTTTGAGTGTCTGGTAGAATTCTGCTGTGAATCCATCTAGTCTTGGACTGTTTTTTGTTGGTAGTTTTTTAATTACCATTTCAATCTCACTGCTTGTTATTGGTCTCTTCAGGGTATCAAATTCTTCCTGATTTAAGCTACGAGGGTATTTTTCCAGGAATTTATCTACCTTTTCCAGGTTTTCTGGTTTATGTGCATAAAGGTGTTCACAGTAGCCTTGAATGATCTTTCGTCTTTCAGTGGTGTCAGTTGTAATATCTCCTGTTTTGTTTCTTAATGTGGTTACTTAGACTTTCTTTCTTCTTAATCTTCTTTTTTTGATTAATCTTGCTAATGGTTTATCAACTTTATTTATCTTTTTCAAGAACCAGCTGTTTGTTTCATTTATCTTTTGTATTTTTTGTTTGTTTCAATTTCATTTAGCTCTGCTCCGATCTTGGTTATTTTCTTTCTTCTTTTGGGTTTGGGTTTGGTTTGTTCTTGTTTCTCTAGTCCCTTGAGGTGTGACTTTAGAATGTCAGTTTGTGCTCTTTCAGTCTTTTTGATGTAGCCTTTTAGGGTCTATGAACTTTCCTCTTAGCACCACCTTTGCTGTATTCCAGAGGTTTTGACAGGTTGTGTCATTATTGTCGTTTAGTTTGAATAATTTTTTTATTTCTGTCTTGATTTTGTTTTTGACCCAATGCTCATTCAGGAGCAGGTTATTTAATTTGCATGTATTTGCATGGTTTTGAAGGTTCCTTTTGGAGTTGATTTCCAGTTTTATTCCACTGTGGTCTGAGAGAGTACTTGATATAATGCCAGTTTTCTTAAATTTATTGAGGTTCATTTTATGGACTGTCATATGTTCTATCTTGGAGAAAGTTCCATGCAGTGTTAAATAGAATGTGTATTCTGCAGTTGTTGGATGAAATGTTCTGTATATATCTGTTAAGTCCATTTGTTCCAAGGTATAGTTTAAATCCATTGTTTCTTTGTTGACTTTCTGTCTTTTGATGTCCTGTCTAGTGCTGTCAGTGGAGTATTAAAGTCTCCCACTATTATTGTGTTGCTGTCTATCTCATTTCTTAGGTCTATTAGTAATTGTTTTATAAATTTGAGTGTTCCAGTGTTAGGTGCATATATGTTTAGGATTGCCATATTTTCCTGTTAGACAAGGCCTTTTACCATTATATAATGTCACTCTTTGTCTCTTTTAACTGCTGTTGCCTTAAAGTTTGTTTTGTCTGATAAAAGAATAGCTATCCCTCCTTGCTTTTGGTGTCCATTTGAATGAAATGCCTTTTTCCACCCCTTTAAGTTTATGTGAGTCCTTATGGGTTAGGTGAGTCTCTTGAAGGCAGCAGATAGTTAGTTGGTTGGTGCGTTCTTATCCATTCTACAGTTCTGCATCTTTTAAGTGGAGCATTGAGGCCATTTACATTCAATGTTAGTATTGAGATGTGAGGTACCTTTGTATTCATCGTGCTACTTGTTGCCTGAGTACCTTGGTTTTTTTGTTTTTTGTTTTTGCTTTTTAACTTGTATTTTTGTTTTATAGGTCCTGTGCGATTTATGCTTTAAAGAGGTTCTGTTTTAATGTGTTTCCAGGATTTGTCTCAAAGTTCAGAGCTCCTTTTAGCAGTTCTTGTAGTGGTGGCTTAGTAGTGGCGAATTCTCTCAACATTTGTTTGTCTGAAAAAGACTGTATCTTTCCATCATATATGATGCTTAGTTTCACTGGATTCAAAATTCTTGGCTGATAATTGTTTTGTTTCAGAAGGCTGAAGATAGGGCCCCAATCCCTTCTAGCTTGTAGGGTTTCCACTGAGAAATCTGCTGTTAATCTGATAGGTTTTCCCTTATAGGTTACCTGGTGTTTCTGTCTCACAGTTCTTAAGATTCTTTCCTTCATCTTAACTTTAGATAACCTGATGACAATGTGCCTAGGTGATGATCTTTTTGCAATGAATTTCCCAGGTGATTTTTGTGCTTCTTGTATTTGGATGTCTAGGTCTCTAGCAAGGCCAGTTAAGTTTTCCTCGATTATTCCCCCAAATATGTTTTCCAAACTTTCAGATTTCTCTTCTTCCTCAGGAACACCGATTATTCTTAGGTTTCATCACTTAACATAATCCCAGACTTCTTGGAGGCTTTGTTCATATTTTCTTATTCTTTTTTCTTTGACTTTGTTGGATTAGGTTAATTTGAAGACCTTATCTTTGAGCTCTGAATTTCTTTCTTCTACTTGTTCAATTCTATTGCTGAAACTTTCCAGAACATTTTGCACTTCTACAAGTGTGTCCAGTGTTTCCTGTAGTTTTGATTGTTTCTTCTTTATGCTATCTATTTCCTTGAATATTTCTCCCTTCACTTCTTGTATCGTTTTTTGGATTTCCTTGCATTGGGCTTCACCTTTCTCTGGTGCCTCCCTGATTAGCTTAATAACTAACCTCTTGGATTCTTTTTCAGGTAAATCAGGGATTTCTTCTTAGTTTGAATCCATTGCTGGTGAACTAGTGTGATTTTCTGGGGGTGTTAAAGGGCCTTATTTTGTCATGTTACCAGAGTTGGTTTTCTGGTTCCTTCTCATTTGGGTAGGCTCTGTCAGAGGGAAGGAAAGTCTACGGCTAGAGGCTATTGTTCAGAATCTTTTGTCCCATGGGGTGTTCCCTTGATGTAGTACTCTCCTCCTTTTCCTATGGATGTGGCTTCCTGTGAGCTGAACTGCAGTGATTGTTGTCTGTCTTCTGGGTCTAACCACCCAGCAAGTCTACCCAGTTCCAAGCTGGTACTGGGGGTTGTCTGCACAGAGCCCTGTGATGGGAACCGTCTATGGGTCTCTCAGCCATGGATATCAGCACAGTATTTAGGGTGTCTCCCAGGTCCTGTAGAAGCAGTTCGCTTGCTTCCTTTGGAGAGTCTGTGGGTCCTCTCAAGATTGCTGGTTTGTTCTTGCAGTTGATCTGGAGCTAAAATTCACGATGTGAGCCTTCGCATGCTGCTTTGTCTGTCCAAGTTGGAGCTGCAATCTAGTTCTGCCTCCCGTCCACCATGATGGTCGAATCTCCTCAAAGCTATATTTAAAGAAAGTTCTCAGAGGCTAAAGAAAAGTGTTTGTCTTTCTGATCAAAACTGCTCTCCCTAATACTGGTAAATTAATGCAGAAACTCATATTGACACATTTCTGGCCAAAGTTCATAAAATTAAGGATAAAACATGACTTCTATGAGCATCCTAGCAAAACACAAAAACTAGAAAATAAACACATTACCCATACATATAACAAAAATCATGCTAGCTTCAAAATTCTCTGCAACAATGCTACAAGAAAATGACCTCATTCTACTTGAGGTCAATATTGAAATTTTTAAAAAAGAAAATGATTTCCAAATTTATTTGGAAAAACAAATGAGTATGAGGTAATGGAAATCTCAATTACATTGACTTGATCTTTACAAATTTATGATCAAATTAAATTATTGCATGCACCCTGAAAATATGTATCTTGATTATATATCAATTTCAAAAATGCTTTAAATAAATACGCCTAAATAAGAAAAGTTTGAACAAAATAATAAAAAGTATAATGAAATAGACTTGAATCTGTAGATATTAAAATGTAAATGATAATAATGAAAATGCTGTGAAACTGATTAAAAATTGAGAGTTCAGTGAAAGACAATAGAAAATCTAGACACAGAATTACATATACTATTTATCAGTATATCATGAATATCCCACATCATAAGATACACACACATACATACAAAGTCCTCATTTAATGTCATTGATAGATTCTTAGAAACTGTGCCTTTCAGTGAAATGATGTACAGCAAACCCTCAAATAATGTCATTTTGCTCAATGTCATTTCATTATAATGTTGATGAGGAAAACAGTGGTTTTGTTACACATCATTTCACTTAAAGTCACAATTTCCAAGAACCTCTTGATGACAATAAGAGACGACTTACTGTTACTTAGTATGTGATAAGGATGGGCTTATGGATAGGTTATTCAATATATGATACTAAAATAATTACCAGACTACTTAAAAAATAACAAACTTAATAGTATACATCAAATCAATTTCAATGAATTAAAAGTTTAAATGTTTAAATAATATAAAAAAGAACTAGAAGAAATATAAGTGAAGATGTATCTAATCCTTATTCATATAAGGATTATATGGAAGGACTTAACTAAGAATTTAAAAAAGGAAAAAACCAAAAGAAAAATATTGATGTGTTTTCCTATAAATTTTTTTTAATTCTCCATGTCAAAAAACCGTAAAAAGTGATAAAAGTCAAACTACAGACTTGAACAGAATATTTATGCCATATACAACTAAAGGATTGTTACTACCAAAACTAAAAGCCTATGTTATAGAGGATTCTGGGAAGATGGCAGAATAGGAGGCATCATGAATCTGTCTCTTCACTCAGACAACAATTGCACTGGCAGAATCTGTCTCATGTAACTATTTTAGAAGGACAAGGTCTATTAAATAAAGGCTTGCAGCTTTCAAGGGAAGGCTAGGAAGGTGAATTGCAGCTAATTTTGGTCAATTTCAGCTCTTAGCTCAGTAGTGACTACCCATTCCCCACCTCTTAGCCCTATGGCAGGTAGCTGTGTATGTGTTCCTGGAGTAGTTTGCATACAGCTTGCAGGAGTCAGAGTGATCAAAAAATACCCCATCCTCTAAATACCAGGGATCTCTACTCTCATCTCTGATTACTGCTTCTGACCAAGAGGTGCAGATAAGGAGGCAGGCAACCATTGTTGTTGCACCTCTCTCCATTGATGTAAGCCTCTCCCCCTCTGGCTGAAGTGACTGTAGGGGATTTAAAAGATTGGTGCCTTTTTGTTTTGTTTTGTTTTTTTACTCTCCTCCTTTTTTCCTCTTTTTTCTTTCAGACATTAAATACAGAAACATTCAAAAAGCAACTGCGTGTACAGGGAAAAGTAGAAAGTACTATGCATACCCAGGAAAAGGTGCAGACTCAAAAAAGACCTGAGAAGACCTTAAGTTTGTACCTCAGGCTGATCCTTGGCACAGAAACAGCCTACAACAATTAAACACACACACACACACTCACACACACACATACACACACACACACACACACACCAAAAACAACTAAAACCCAGCAAACCCTAGGGAGGAAGAGGATATGTTTTCCAGAGTCACCACATTATTAGATTCAAATGTCCAGTTTCCAACAACAACAAAAAAATTACAAAGCATACAAATAAACAATATCTTTGAAGTATGGCTCATTCAAAGAAAAAAGTAAATAAATCCATAGAAACCATCCTTGAAAAAGACCTGATGGCAGATCTACTAAGCAAAGACTTTAAACCAATTCTCTTGAAGATGCTAAATGAAGATGTGGAAAAAGTCAAGAAAATGATATATAAACAAAATGGAATATCAGTAAAGAGAAAGAAAACCTGTAAAGAAACAAACCAAAAAAATCTGGAGCTAAAAAATATAGTGACTGAAATAAAAAATTAGTAGAGGAATTCAAAGGCAGATTGGAGCAGTCAGAAGAGAGAATCAGCAAATTCAAAGGTAGGACAAAGGAAATTATCTAGTCTGAGGAACAGAAAAAAAAGATTGAAGAAAAATGAACAGGGCCTAAGGGACCTGGGGGACACCATGAAGTGGACCAATATACACACTGTGGGAGTCCCAGAAGGAGAAGAGAAAAAGGAGCACAGAAAATAATCAATAAACAATGGCTGAAAACATCTCAAATTTGATTTAAAAAAATGCATATAAACATCCAAGAAGCTCAATAAATTCTAAATAGGATGAATCTAAAGAGAACCACACCAAGACACTTTTAATCAGATTTTAAAGGCCAAATCAAATCTTGAAAGCAGCATGAGTGAAGTGAATTGCCAAATATAAGTAATTCTTAGTAAGATTATCAGTAGATTTCTCATCAGAAACTTTGAAGGCCAGAAGGCAGTCAGCCAATATATGCAAAGTGCTAAAAGAAAAAAACTGTCAACAAAGAATCCTATATCCATCAAAACTTTTTCTTCAAAAGCAAGGGAGAAATTAAGACATTCTCAAATAAAGAAAAGCTGAGAGATTTTGTGACAACTAGATTTGCTCTGCAAAAAACTTCAGGCAGTCCTGCATGTTGCAATGAAAGTATACTACATAGTAATTCAAAGTTGTATGAAAAAAATAAATATCTCAATAAATATTAATTATATGAGCAAATATACAAGCTGGCATTATTGTAACAATAAGTTTTAACTCCTTTTAAGACAATAGGTTTTAACTGTTTTTCTGCATGATTTAACAGACTAATACCTCTTTTAAAAACAATTATTAGTCTAAAAGCTAGTGTTATTATTTGGTTTGTAACTCCAATTTTTGTTTCTACATAATTTAAGAGAATCATGTTTTTAAAAGAATTATCAGTTTATGTTTTGGGGACACACAGTATATCAAGATGTAATTTTGTGACATCAACCATTGATATAAAAAGTAAAGTAGAGGTTCCTCTTCAAAGACTTTCCTCTCCGTCTAATTAGGAATAAATAGTAACTTCTCCTAAAAGCAAAATTTATTCAAAGACCTGTGCTAACATTCTTAAATATCTGCTGGCCGTAATAAAGAAATCAATGTGCTTTATGTTCTTAGCTCCCACAATTTAGCATAAATATTTGCCCTGGCATGCTTATACTGTTCCAAGCAAGCATTAGGTCATAGCCTGTTCCTCTTCCTTATTTAAAAGTGTTTTTATCTTTCTCAGCATTCCACAAGTTACTTCCTCCTTCCTTTGTTCTCCTCTACCTTTGCCTCTTTTAAAAAATTCTAAGTTGCTAGCCAAACCAGACAAATAACAGAATGTAAGGTCCCGTTCCAGCCAATGGAAACCAGACACAGCAGTAGGGTGGATGTGTCAGGTTATACATGACGCTGTCTCCTTTGTTCTGTGTACTCTTGTGGCAAAACTGCTGGCAAGTGTACCCTTTCTGCAGGAAATAAAAATGGCCTTACTAAATAAATTAAATTTATGTTCAAGTGCTGTTTCTTTACGACACCAGAGAACAAGCATTTCAAACAATTGAGAAGGGTGAGGACAGAGCTGTAAAGGAGCAGAGTTTTTGTATATTGTTAAAGTTAAGCTGGTATAAATGCAAATTAGAGTGTTATAATTAGGATGTTAAATGTAATACCAAAGTAACCACAAAGAAAATAGTTATAGAGTATGCACAAAAGGTAATGAGAAAGGAATTTAAACATATCACTAAAAAAATCACTAAACACAAAAGAAGACAGTGATATCAGAAATGAGGGACAAAAAAGCTATAACATATAGAAAATAGCAAAATGACAGATGTCCCTCCTTATCAGTAGTTACTTTAAATGTAAATTGATTAAACTCTCCAGTTAAAGGACAGAGGTTGCCAGAAAGGATTTTAAAAGTAAAACAGGATCCAACTGTATGCTGTCTACACAGAGATTCACTGTAGACCCAAAAACACAAAAAGATTGAAAGGATGGAAAAATATATTCCATAAAAATAGTAACCAAATGAGAGCAGAGGCAGCTTTACTAATATCAGACAAAATAGATATTAAATTTTCAAAGATTATAAGAGACAAAGAAGGACATTATATATTAATACAAGGTTCAATACAGCAATAATATATAACAATTATGTTTACACACCTAATTACAGATCACAAAAATATGAAGTGAAAGTTGCCAGAACTGAAAGAGAAACAGACACTTCTGCAATAACAGTTGAAGACTTCAATATCCCATCCTCAATAATGATAAGAAAAACAAGACAGAAGTAAGGAAGTAGAGGAGTTAAACAACACAATAAACCAATTAAATCTAACAGACACACCAAACACTTTACCCAGCAACAATAGCATACACATTTTTTTCTCATTGCATCTGGGACATTTTGCAGGATAAGTCCATGTGTTAGGCTGCAAATTAAGTTCAAATGTGGTATACAAATGCAAGGGAATATTATTCAGCCTTACAAAAGAAGAAAATTCTGACATATGCTACAACATGGATGAACCTTGAGGACATTATGCTAAGGGAAATAAGCCAGTCACAAAAAGACAAATACTATGAGTTAATTTATATGAGGTACTTAGAATAGTCAGAGAGGCAGAAAGTGGAATGATGGTTGCCAGAGGTTGGGGAAGGAGGAATGAAGAGTTAATGTTTAATGGGTACAGAGTTTCAGTTTTACAAGATGACAAGTTATAAAGATGGACAGTGGTGATGGTTATACAACATTATGAATTTACGTAATACCACTGAACTGTACACTTAAAAATGGCTGAGATGATAAACTTTATGTTATGCGGATCTCACCACAGTAAAAAAAAAAATTGGGAAAGAATGTTGGTCATTAGGAATTAACCTTATCGACTTCTTTTATGTATCTATCCCAAACCTCTTTAGAGTTTTACCCAGGTATCCTCGTCTCCTTTTTTAGAGAATGACATGGCATTTAGCTATCTCCTACTGAAAAGCAGACAGGTTTCAAGTTAATAAATCTAAAGTTTGCCACTCAGTTATGGTGGGGATTATATTATATAAGTTTATTTTTTATAAGTTTATTTTGTAACTTGCTGTTACAAACGTGTCTCACATTAAGTGAAAATTGCTGTAACACAAAGATAATGGCTATGCCCAAATGCAAGTTCGAGAGCAAGCCTGTTCAGCTTTTTCAAATTACCTAAATAAAAACAGGGGTGTTTGTGATAAGACATTGGAATGAAGGATAAGAAAAATGGGAGCGATCTGTAGGGAGTCGAAATTGGAGAAACGGAAGTGTTTTGCGCTTTTGCTCTTCTTGACTTCTAAATGCTTTGTGCGTGTAAAAATCAGAAACTAGATTTTGGCAACCTCTATATAAAAACTAAGGATCCCTTCCAGATTGTGTACCCACTCTCTAGGTTGAATTCTTTGTTTTTCAGCTGCCTTGTGTCTTTATGTAATATGACGTTGTACTTCACAGCGTGAAGGAAAGTGTTATACAGCCATTGGAGGCAAATAGATCCCTATTTGCTTTCAGGGTCTACCATTCACTAGTTTTGTGACCTGAGATATACCTTGAAACGTCCGCATGTCTGTAAAATGAGAATAATAATCCCTATTATTATATCAGAGGATTATATCTTACTATTACTGAGAAAATAGTAAGCTAATCATTGCTAACTTACAGTTTTTTACTTTTATCATTTAAAAGAAAGTACATTGCAAATCAGGAAGAAAAGGGTGGAAATCCCCTTGGAGTGTGATAACCACTTCATAAAGTAATCATCAAAAACACAGAAATTGTAACCAAATTTGAGCATATTAAACCCATAACACTTTTTCCATCTATATAATTGATAATGATTATTTGCCTTTTTTAATATTAGGAGACCATATTTAACAGCCATCCTAAGGCCACTTAAAATTAAAGCAAATGGTTGTGCATGGCTTAGAGCACACTACTCAGGGCAGATTTGGAGCCATTCTAGTAGCAAAGGGGCTTGGAGAGTTCGTTCTGATTTACGCAGCTCTTCAGATATTTTTAAGCAGCTGATACTATAAATGACCACACAAGAAAAAAAAACATTATCAGAAGGCTTCTGCCTGAAAAGATGAATGCTAATAAAACACGAATGATGTCTTTAAGGCATTGAAGAGTATGCACTGAACAGTATATTCACTGAATTCAGGAATTTGAGTGGGGTGGGGGGTCCTAAATGTTATTAGGAAGCCCTATTTTATACACTGAGTTATAAACACTGAAGTCATTACCTCACAATAGTTGATAAGAACTTGCACAACAGAAATGTAAATTTTATATTTATATCAGATGCAAACACAAAATATGATGATAGTAAATACAACAGAAATTAAGGTGCGCTTTTGTAAGCTCATATAAATGTGTGCCACAGATTGAATATTTTTAAATCCATTACACATGGTTCATAGAATGGTTAAAGCATCACATTCTTTTTAGTTTAGAATTACACTTTCTATTGTCAAACTGTTGAGGATAACCAAGAATTAGCACCATGGTTGCAAACATTTTTCTGTTTGCCTTTCTGACTCTGGAATCAAGGACTCTGGTCTCCTATGTGGAGAAGCGTCACCTCAGTCCCACTGCACTGGTAGTCTTCAGCGACAATATTTGGAGGATGACAGTTTGGATGATCGTGTTAGTAACAATTCTAAGGAATGGAAATAGTCCATTCCATAATTAAACAGAAATCATAAACCACTATAAAAGTAAAGTCATAGGAAAAGAAAGTTGAAAACATAAAGTCTCAAATGGTTTTATTTCATAATATATGAAGATCCTTGATTCATTTGTTCATATGCTGCTGTAGGTCGACTCCACTTACACATCCCAGTTTAGTTGAAAGGCCACTTTAGACAGTGTCCACTTCATTATCAACCCAGGTTCTTGTTTCATGGGGCTGACCATGCTTGTAGGCTTAGGGCTGCGTTGGTCATGACTCACTTTACTCCCAGTATTTCTGGCCGGTGTGTGTGTGTGTCATGTTTACTCAGAACACCTGAGCATGTGGTCTCTCCCTGACCCTCTCCCTCTCTATTCTCCTCAGGACTACTGGCTCTCTCTCCTCTACAAGCGCCTGATTGGCCCCAAAGTCTTGGCTGTGCATGTGGCTGGGCTGCAGCGGAAGCCACGGCCCGGCCGAGTGATCCGGGACAAACTGAGAATTTATGCTCACTGCACAAACCACCACAAGTAAGTCCTCAGAGAGATGACACAGAAAGGCCACCTGAGGGGCTCCCACCCCATTCCATTTGGGACCCCTTCAAGACTCATGTCGATTCACTAATCCTATCGAAAACTTTTTGCCGCTGGAATCACCATACCTGCTCTTTGCAGGTTTCAAATAATTTCTGGTAAATAGCTTTTACTCCAAGTAAACCCTCCCTTCTCATACTTAGAGGATTAATCATAAAAGGTTCCTAAAATTCTTGCCATTTGTTCATTTACTTATTCATCCAACACATTTTTATTGGGCATTTTCTCTGTGCCAGTTGATGTAATGCCCATGAGGCTTTTTTGTGTGCCTAAGCTTCAGCCAAGTCAAGAGGTGCAAAATCTTTTCCTATGATCCACCAGCAAAGCTTAAGAGAATAAATCTCCCTTTTTAAGATGCATGCTGGAGAGATATGCCACTAGAAACCTAGCCCTAGACCAATGCATCTCAAGCTGGGTGTCCCCAGAACTAATGGAGTGCCCAGAGGTGGTCATGCCAGCTTTAGAGCCATTTCCAGTGTTTTGAAAATCTTTTCAGCTATTTTAAAAATTAAGAGGCTTAAGTGAAATCTGGGCTTCCTTTTCTGAGGGCTCTGGACTTATAACAACTGAATGTGGTAGTGTGGGGTTATCCTTCTCTTTTTGATCTGAAGCACTGGTTGTCATTACAGTTGTCTTTAAAACAAACAGGAAAATTAATTATCAATAAATAAAGTTTGGCAGACAAAAAATTTTAACACATTAAGACCATAAGGGAAAACTTTAAATCGGAGAGAGGTGGGTGCCTAAAGCAAAATCCATCTGGCCAAATATGACTTTCTTACATCACTTCCTGTTTAAGGCAGAATAGGTTGCCCTGGAAAAGAGAATTATTTCTCTTTCTCTTAATGCAAAGAAAACCTGGTGAGGGGATAACAGGGCAGGGAATGGTAAGCAAGTACCTCCAGCCAGACCTTCATTCCAGCCCAGGCCTATCGGGAGCTGATCAAGGGGAGTAGCTAGTACAAAGAGCTTGGAGTGGTCAGGTTACAACAGATGCTCCTTCTCCTTCCTTGATGAGAGAGGAGCCAAGCCAATTAATTTATCATGATAAGACTTTTCAAAGAATCACTCTGAGCAGAGCGGGGACAGGGGCCAGTTGTCTTGTCAGTAGATACAAGTGCCTATTGTAAATGAGGGGAGGCTGGCTTGGGCAGAGGCCAGAGGCTTTCAACATCCCTTTTGCTCAACAGGAAGCTCAATCCAATACCTGACAGAGAGTGACTGCTTTATGGCCTTGGCCTGGAGTTATCTGATCATCACACAAGGAAACATTGTATTCCTTGTCTCTGTCCTGGCCCTGAGGTAACCACCCAAAAGGTGGACCCCCAGACTCAAGATAGAAAAATTACTCTTGGCACCTTATATCCCTGTTGGAAAGCATATCAGTCTGTGGCCTTTATACTACTAGTCTGAGGACTCGGGAAAAAAATTATCTGCAGCCATGGGCTTAGCAGGATTTGCGTCTCTTCATAGAAGCCTCCTCACATAATCTCATTTGAGTGTTCATCCTCATTCTTTAACATTCTCATGGGAAGTTGTTATTAATACTCTGAGTGTACTGTGAACTCAGGGCCAGTGTCTCATTCATTTTGTATTCTTGGTGTCTAATGTAGTGACTGGCATGAAGATCCCAGGAAAGGTTTGCAAATGAATGAATGAATGCAGAAATTGGGCATCAAGATGTTACCGTTGATTTGGAGTTAGAGCTTTCTTCCTCTTTGATATTACCACATCAGCCAGAAGGAAATGGTATGGTGGAGTGGTTAGGGATTCTACCATTCCCTAGTATGAGACCTCAAACAAGTTACTGAAATCATCTGCATTCAAGACTCTCTTCTACACCACCAGCTCTCCTCTAATTTCTATGCAAAGTCACTCCAGAATCTCTCTAGAGAAACGGTGTCACTGGGCTTCTATCAGTACAACCTCTCTCACTCCCTGTTAAAAAGACAGAAAGAAAAGACTTTCATAATCCATTCTACATATGACCCTAATGATAATAATTGGGGTGAAGGTGTTTTTGTTCCTATTAGATTCATAAAGAAAACCCACAGTGAATGCACGGAACTGGCTGAGGTTGCAGGGCTCTTCCGTGTCAACAGGTGTCAGTGTCTAGCTAGGGTAGCTCAAAGGTAGAAGAAGTATCTGTTCACCTCTCTGAGAAATCATGTGCCATTAAGGAAGCACTGCTGAGTCATTTATCTGTGGCCAATAGGCCAAAATCACAGAATTATCCCAGAGTGGGCATGGTAGATTCACACTATGCAACCTTGACAAATACTCTGAAAATATTTGTCCCGGGTCAAAACAGGGATTGGAAGAGAAGGTATAAACTTATGAGTAGAATCATCCAGAGAAAGCGTCTATTAAAACAACAACCCCTGCACTCCAGTGTATATTAAATACTTGCTGTGTGACAAGCATCTTTCCAGATATTTGCACTTATTTTAGTGAATTTCAGAGGTTCTACGGTATCACACCTACATGCAAATAGCAGCATTAATAATGCAAAGAATGCTACATTTGGAAAGAGCCCTTAGAAATCATACGGCCCAGTGCCTGTTCAACACAGGAATCCATTTCACATCTCCCTGACAGTCACGCAACCCCTACGTGGATACTGCCTGTCACAGCAGCCCCTTGCATTGTGGGGCATTTCTGACCTTGTAGAGCGCTGTCTGTTATGATTGATTTAGGAGAAAAAGTTAGATCCTTATACCACCACCAGCAGGTGCTTTTCTGTTTTCTGTTCTGGAATTAACAAATTAGGACACTGACAGAATGGCAATTCTCACCCTCCATCTTCTTGCTTAGAGAACAATCAAGTTTTGACAAGGAAGCCTCTTTTTATGAGCCATTCTGCTGAGACAATGTATGTTTCTGGGGTGGAGATGAGGTCCTTCGCCAAGTTCAGAACCAATTGGAACCTGGTGGATGTTGAAGCAAAATTAAGCCTTTTGGGGTTCAAGTTCGTTTATTATTGGCAAAACATGACTTCCTGTTTTTCAGAAGAAGTTTTTTTAAAGACTCATAAAAATGGTTCCTGAGGCTTCTTGGACATCAAATGGCTCTTACAAAACAATATTTTGATGAGTTAAGTGTAAATGAATCAGAAACATGTGGATTAAATTTCCCTTAAAATACACAGGGGCTTTGAAATTAAGGGAAAAAATGTTTGGCAAAACATGGCCTGGCTTTTACCGAACCCAAAACCTTTGAATTAGATTTGGAGACAATGGATCAACCCAGTTTCAAGCACATTGACTTTCAGTGGGAATGACCGTGGACTGCAAAGCATCATCCTCCCTTCCCTTTCCCAGCCTCCCAGCTTCACTGGAGACATTTCTAGAACATGACTGTTTTCTATCTGGAAGTCAAGATGCACCTCCCCATTTGACATTCCCCACCTCTTACATTAGGATATTCCAATTCCAGCCTCCCTTCCCTGACTCACTTCCCCTCCTCCCATGGCAACACAGAGAAATGTCAGGCAGGAAAAGAACAGCCAGAAAAAATGAACTCCAGATACATGGATTCTGTGCTGGTGAATAAAAAAATCTTACCCATGAGTGAGACATGGGGCAAGATAGATGATCCTCTCAGACAACTTCTCTCCTGAAAGGAACATTCACTAAGATAACCAAAAGCCACCTGGACTTGACAACATCAGAAGGCCAGCAAATGCTTGCAGGCCAAGCCTTCAGACACCATTTTCTCCAAGATTATTTTTCTATGGTCAGAGCATATATGTTTCTCAGGAATTTGGATTCGCAACACACTACTTTCAGGTTGGTGCTGCACTCCCCAGCCAAGAATGTGTCTTTGTAGCAAAAAGGCCTCGCTTAATGTCCTTGCCCATAAGCCAAGCGGGGAGAGGGATGGCTGAAGCAGTCTTTAATGCCAACTCCTACCTGAGAAGGTGCTGTGAGTTCTGAGAGCCTCTATATGTGGGTCTCTGGGCTGTACTGGTTTGTCTTCCCCAGGGGAACTATGTAAGTGGAAATCAAACCACTGCCAAACAGCTTGAAAAAAACAGCTTTCCCTGCAGCAGTGCTGTAATTTCAGGTCTCCCTCCCACCCACCACTTCCCCACATCCCACCTTCTCTTCTGCAGTCTCCAAGGGCTCATTCTGCCCCAGCTCTGCAGAGGAGAAACTCATAAATGCAAGCACGTGGCTCTCTCCTCCTCCATTGCTGGCCTTTGAGAGTGTTGTTTGATGGTAGCTAGCAAAAGAGTTTACTGCAGTCTGGCAAAATTGATACCCATCCACATGTATTTTGCTCCCACTCTGAAGCCTAGATATCCTGCAATTAATGGTGTCTTCCTCAGTTTTACAGATAGCTAAGCTAAGCTGAAACCCCACCAATGGGAAAGAGTCGATGTTCTTCTTTAATGATGGTCAACACTGATTCAGGCTGCCAGCATCCTTCTTCAGAGTTCTGGGGACACAAGTATGCTTAAATCAACTGGCATTCTCTTCTGACCTAACTCATTTAGCTACAAAAGCTAGTTCACATGTTGCAGGGGATTAAGAAGGACTGGAGGAGGAGGAACCAGATGGAAGAGTCGTTTTAATAATTTATCAGAACACAAATGCAGGCATCCAAAAGCCTTGAACACAATAATGTACCCTCCTGCAGATGCAAGAAAAATCCTCTGACACACAGCCAGCAGGATATACTTCGGTAGCTCTTCTCATAATCTTAATGAATTGTTCTAAGCAAGTGGTTCCCAAACCCAATTCATCTGCCAAATATCCCAGAAAGATTTTTTTAAGTAGAGATTCCCAGTCCCTAATCCCAAATAGATTGAATCAAAATCTCCAGGGAAGAGACCTGGAAACTGTGCTTCTAAACAAAAACAAAAACAAAAATGAAAGACTCCATGTCACCATACCGACCTGTCCTTGGTCACTCACCTCTTAATTAGCACCTTTAGAAGCAGAGGTGAGTGACCCAGGATGGAGGAGTGTTATTTCTACAAGGAATGATGCTTTCCTCTGGGCAAAGTTGACTTAGAGTTTCTCTGAACTCCTCCTTTGAAGGTGGGGCTGGGTCATTTTTTTGTTTCCTCTCATTAACTCATCCAGATGGGGCCCTAAGGGACCCCTTAGAAACAAAGTATTTTTTCCTACAGAGAGAAGGAAATCATTATAGTTTTCCTAATACATGCTGAAGGGCTTGTGCATGTAGGCATATAGTTCTCTCAGACTTCTGAACATCTTATGCTCATTTAAAAGAATTCCAAAATGGTGAATAGTTTTATAATCTTGAGGTAGGTAAAACAGCAAAAGAAGAAATCAGAAAGATAAATTTGACTACATAGAAGTTTTTTAACTTTTATATATTAAAATACAATGTAAATAAACTGAAATGGTCAAAGAAAACTGAGGGAAATTTTGCAGACAAAAGACTGCTCTTTAATAAATAAATTGTTTTTATAAATCAACAGAAAAATAGGGAAAAGTGTCCGGGCACGGTGTCTAATGCCTGTAATCCCAGCACCTTGGGAGGCTGAGGCAGGTGATCACTTGAGGTCAGGAGTTTGAGACCAGCCTGGCCAACATGGTGAAACCCTGTCTCTACTAAAAATACAAAAATCAGCTGGGCATGGTGGCGCATGCCTGTAATCTCACCTACCAGGGAGGCTGAGGCAGAATTGCCTGAACCCGGGAGGTGGAGGTTGCAGTGAGCCGAGATCATACCACTGCACTCCAGCCTAGGTGACAGAGAAAAGAGAGAGAGAGAGAGAGAGAGAGAGAGGGAGGGAGGGAGGGAGGGAGGGAGGGAGGGAGGGAGGGAAGGAAGGAAGGAAGGAAGGAAGGAAGGAAGGAAGGAAGGAAGGAAGGAAGGAAGGAAGGAAGGAAGGAAGGAAGGAAGGAAGGAAAGAAGGAAGGAAGGAAAGAAGGAAGGAAGGGGACATGGTCAGCTTACAAAAGAAGAAATGAAATGGTAAATGAAAAAATGCTGCATGTCAGTATTAATTTTTAAAAATACAAATTAATACAACATTGAAATCCCATTTTCACCCCTCAGGTTGACAAAGGTATTTTAAAAGAGCACGTTGGAAGTGTTCTTAGGGGTATGAGTAAATAGGTGCTCTCATACAGAGTAGGTGGGAGCAAAATTAGTGAAAGCTTCCTAGAAAGTTAATATCAATGTCATCAAAATGTGTGCATCTGTCAGGATTAGGTTAGGTTATGCTGCAATAATGAATAACTCCCAAATCTCCATGGCTTTCAATAAGAAAATGTATTTCTCATTCACACTACTTGTCCATCATGGCTCGACTGTACCTCTGCCCACATGATCTTCATTCAGCTTTTGTCAAGAACATTGTCAGTCTTCTGGCAGAGGGAAATGAAACATGGCAAAAGATGGACTGAGTCCTAAAGCTGCTGCCTAGAGGTTTTACCATGTCCACTCACATTTCACTGGACAAAGCAAATCACGTGATCACTCAGTAGGGCAGGAAGAAAAATTCTTACCACAGGGAGGTACACCACTGGGAATGAACTGGAAAATTTGGCGAGGAATCGTACAACACACATTTCCCTTGGACTAATGATTCCAACGTCTAGGACTTTATCCCTCAGAAATAATCAAAAAGTTTATACACATGACGTAATTTATAATTGCAAAAATGTTCAAACATGAGTTGTTTGAACTGCAAATGTAGGAGATTAGTTAAATAAATTATATTACACTTCTATGATTGAAAAGTTTAGGATTCTTCTACAAGTAGAAAAAGAATCACATGGGAATATGTTTAAGATGTTCATTAATGGAAAAAAACTCTGTGAATAATGTGATTCCAGTTTTGTAAAACTGAGTAATAATGTGTCAAAGTACTCAATAAATATTTGTCAAATTAATAAATTAAAAAATACTGGAAGGATGTTTGCCAAAATATTATCATATCTCAAGATATGAGGGTTATGGGGAATTTTCTTTTTCTTCTTTGTGTTTCTCAATATTTTTCCTTTTTTGCAATCAGCATGTTTTACTTCCATACTATGGTAATATATGCCATAAAATATATACATTATATTTTCTAAAATCATTGCAATAAATTTAAACAAAAACTAAAGAAGTATGGCGGGAAGTGGCTATCATCTTTGCAAGAAACCACAATGACGAGGCCTTCCT
The DNA here is from genome assembly GCF_007565055.1 of Rhinopithecus roxellana. Lineage (NCBI taxonomy): Eukaryota > Metazoa > Chordata > Mammalia > Primates > Cercopithecidae > Rhinopithecus > Rhinopithecus roxellana. The sequence goes on from NC_044559.1 coordinate 74,915,445, forward strand.
GTCTTTTAGGGTCTATGGTGGCCAAGTTTTTAAGTGCCATTTTCTGGGCTGTTCATATTTTGTACAGTCTGTAAATTATTTAGGAGCATCTAACTTACCACTCTGTTTCCATCTTTCACTTCTCTCTTTCTCTGGATCTCAGCCACAACTATGTTCGTGGGTCCATTACACTTTTTATCATCAACTTGCATCGATCAAGAAAGAAAATCAAGCTGGCTGGGACTCTCAGAGACAAGCTCGTTCACCAGTACCTGCTGCAGCCCTATGGGCAGGAGGGCCTAAAGTCCAAGTACGTGCCAACCTGAAAATAGCTCGGGAGTAAGTGCAGCAGGAGCTGAGGGAGGGGGGAGCTGAAGACACCAAGATTGCTACTAATTCTTTCAAGGGCTCAGTGGGATGGAGTAGGACAAAGAGTGGTCTGGGGTCAGGTGACTGCTGACTCCTTTTGGAAACCTGCTCAAGCCCCTCCCTATCTTAGATCCCTCAATTGTAAAGTCAAATGGTGGAGAAAGTATTTCTCAACAAGGGTGCTCTTGGTATTTGAGCGAGATAACTCTTCTTTATACACGACTATCACATTGTAAGCTGTTTAGCATCCTTGGCTGTTGCTCACCAAATGCAAATAGTGCCCCATGGTCATGTAGCAACCAAACATCCTGGTAGTTGAGAACCATGTCCCTCACAGCTGTAACATTCTGTAATGCTATGACTCCCTTGTTGTTACCATCTATTAACCTCACAGGGCTTACAGGAAGGAGCACTAAACAGAGAGTTTAGTGCTCGAAAGTTCAGAGGTAAAGACTCTGTCCTACCCCGAACTTTATAACTTGAACACACCACTGCTCCATCTCAGCTTCTTCATCTGAATAATAGGACAGAGATTTTATTTTGAGGGCTCTGTGGCCCCTTCTAAACTCTACAAATGTATGATTCTGTGACACTCCCTGCCTCCCTCAGTCTCTATTAGAGACTATCGACACATGGATCTCTACGAACAGAAAAACTCTAGGACAGTGAGCAGGGCCTGGTCAAGGGAAAGGCCACCCCAGCTCCCCGAGTAAGGCCTCTCGGGAAGGGTATGGGATGCTGCACTGACTGGAAGCATTCCTATTCCATTTTTAATGTTTACCAAGTTTCACAAAGCTGTAAACTTGGAGCAGGTGGCTTGCACTCCAACAGCTGCCCACAAATATTTGTGCTATAATTATTCACTGTTTCACTGCAACCTTGGTGGCTTGCATTTGGCTTCCAATTGTATTTGCAATGGGAGCAAAAAACAATCTGGGAAGTCACTTATTGAGTCTCTTTAGCCCACCCTAGATCTTCATTTTCAGTCTCGGTTCACATGCTGGCTCTTTTTTCTGGCTACATGTACATTGCGTCTGCTTTTCTTTCTTCCCAGTCCTACCTATGTCAGCAGGACTCTATCGAGTATTTTATCCCCTTTCTCTCCACTTCTGAGTAGTTCATGATGAGTGTGCTGAATTCCTGGCCTTCATCCTAGGCAGGAGACCTGCTTCTGGTCCCAACTTTGCCAGTAAATAATCATATGACCTGGGAAAATTATTTTATCCTAATCCTTTGGCCTCAGTTTCCTAATATTCGGATTTCAAGGGTTGTTGTATATTTGGTAGGGTCCTGTGCAGCTTGAAAACTCTCATCCTGGGTGTGATTTTCTAAGGACCATGAGTGCATTAAATCTCCTACTGCCATTAAATAATGATCTGCAAAGCCATTTCTGACAGAAGGGCTGACTCTGCAGCAATGATTAGGGTGCTCTCATTAGGGTCCTCTGGAACCGAAGAGCTTAGGAGCTGAGCCTGCCCAGTGTCAGGAAGACTGTGTGCACTGTGTGGAGGGGACTGGCCAAATGCTATAGTCTAACAAGCCAAGGTGTCCATCCCTGCTCTGTTACTTGCTGGATGTGTGTCTTTAGGCAAGTTATGTCATCTCTGTGAGCATCAGTTTCCTCATCTGTGAAACCTCTTTTGTGGAGCAAAGTAAATGAGGTAATCTGTGTAAAGTTCCTGACACATAGTAAATGCTCAATAAATGTTCACTACCTTCCTTTTCCTCAACTCAGAAATCTGGCTGGTTGAGAAAGAGGAAGGATACAATTGCTTTCCCTAAGAATGTTCTTCCAAAGAGGAATGTTTTCAGACTTTTAAGATAATGTGTTAACAAGACATGTGTTAGGATTATGATAAAAAATCATGCTAAGAATTACAAAAAAGCGAAAGGATGAAACAGAAGATGATAGTCAAGGGTAGCACTTTTTTATGAGCTTGTTTTCCCTCCAACCAAGGATGCAGGCAGGCCTCTAAACCTATTTACCCCTCCCCTATGTCCCTGCCTCCAAGATGATTCCCCTGCAGTTTGGAGCTGACCACACCTTAACCCCTGTCTTTCTATACCTATCCTTAAGAGTGACTGAAGGGACTGACTCCCACTGGCCAGCAATATGCCGTATGTTCAACTTTTGCCATCACCACACTAGTGAGGAGTTGTGTTACAACTTTGTTAAGAATGTAGGAGACCAGCCAGGCACAGTGGCTCACACCGGTAATCCCAACACTTTGGGAGGCTGAGGTGGGAGATTACTTGAGGTCAGGAGTTTGAGACAAGCCTGGCCAACATGGTGAAACCCTTTCTGTACAAAAAAAATACAAAAATTAGCCAGGTGTGGTGGTGAGCACCTGTAATCCCAGCTACTTGGGAGCCCGAGGCAGGAGAATTGCTTGAACCTGGGAGGCAGAGGTTGCAGTGAGCTGAGATCACACCCATTGCACTCCAGCCTGGGCAACAGAGCAAGACTCTTGTCTCAAAAAAAAAAAAAAAAAAAAAATGTAGGAGAGGGACAAGGACAAAGAGAATTTCATTCTACAGGGATCCTTAAGAAGGATTTGGTAACGCCCACTGAGCTCAAATAATAATGTCAGGTAATTGGAAGAACATTGGAACTGGAATTAGAAGGTAAGGGTCTGAATTCAGATGCCACCATTTATCTTTGTGATCAAACCTGAGCTTCCTTAACTGTCAAATGGGATTATTGTGAGACTCAATTTGGAAAATATGGTTGAAATAAAGCCTTCCACAAATCCATGCATATGCATACATCTATAAATATAAATACAGATATACACATAACGATTTTACATATGTTGGATTAGAGAGTTTTAGATTGGAATTCAAGGGAACTGGATTCCAGCCCCTGATCCTGCCACTAATTCACTGTGAAATGTTGGGGACTTCATTCTTCTGAGTCTGTACTGCCTATAAATTACTGCCAATTTAATACCTCTCCTGTTCTGGACCTCATTGGCTCGACCCTGGGCTGTGCCATGGTGGACTGTAAGCTGCCAGACAGGGACTGTCATGTACATGTTCAAGACCACATCTAGTGCTCTGCTTAGCAGCTACTAAAGAGCTGAGAGGTCTGGGATGGGGGTCTCACAGGAAGGGTGTGGTTTCAGTGAAGCAGACTGTGCAGAAAGGGATGAAAGGAAATGCTAGGAAGTGATTTCAGCCTTTGGTGTCTCTTTCTGTCTTTTATAAGCCTCTGGGGCCAGACTCTGTATTCTGTGTCTGCTAGTTCTTGCTACAGCTTGAAGCCATGTTAGCTCAGAAGGGGATAGAAAGTTCTGGGAGCAGAGGAATGTGTAATTGCTCCTGTCTGGAGGAACCAGGAAGAGGATATAGAGTAAGTCAGTGCCCTCCACCCCAATTCAAGCCACCAGTTGGGTATTCTGGTCTCGTGTTTCAGGAGTAGGGAAAGGCCAGAAGACTTCTTTGATTGCTCGAGGACTTGGGGTAATTCCCATTCTCTTAGAATTGCCACTGGGCCTGGGAAGATTTAAAATCTCTGAAAGGGCATCTCTGTGTGAACTCAGAGCTAAGGTATGTCAAGAATCACACAGGAAGCACCCTTGGAGTCACTATTTAGGTATGGTCTAGGCAACCACATTCACAAGAAGGTTCTTGTTTCCCATCTCAGTGAATGAACCAATCGTAAGACCCCCTACTCCAGTCCCAACTCCTTATATAAGAGACTGTACTTATTCTAGGAACCAGACAAAAAGTGGGTGCTCTCTAGCCCATAGGACAGAAGTTTTAGAAAATTGCAGTGTATACAAATAAGAGTATTCTGCATCTGGAATACACATTCTTCAGGGAATAGCTGAAGGAAATGGGGAAATTTAGTTCAGAGGAGAAAAGTAAGGTAAGTCATGAGGACTTTCTTCAGAGGACTGCCAAGTGAAATTAAATAGTTTTGGCCTAGAATACTCCAAAATGACAGAAAACCAAGGAGTGCAATTTAAAAGAGAGAGATTTCACTTCAAAATGAGCTCGTTTTCCAAAGGCTTGCCTGGTCTGACCGAGGTCAGGATAGGCTTTCTCAGGAGGTAGCCTATTAATCAGAGTGTAAGCAGCCATCTCAGAGGTGCTCTAGGATTCCTTCCTCAGTTGGGGGTTGGACAAGGGATTATAGCTTCCCTTTGAGCTCTGAAATTCTATTCTCTTCTGGTCCCTATTCCCCCTGCTTCCTCTTCACTTTTGGAGCCTGTGTTCTCAGTGGTCACCGGCAAAGTCAAGCCACTAAAAGGCCACACAAAGAGGCTCTATGACTAGGGGAAGTGGTGGCAGTATCTGGCTAGTTTTCTTTTCCAGAAAAAATCCAGCTGTGGGTCCCTCCCTCGTCATGTTCCCTGGTTTCTCACCTTTCTCGGAAGAAGATGGCCCCATTCACATCCAGAACAATAGTTCCCATTCTGGATAAGTCAGAGGAGACTTTGAGGGCATCTGCAAAACACAGAATCTACCCATTGCCTTGTGTGATCACAAAGCAATAACCACTGTCCTCTAGGGCAGCGGTCCCCAACCTTTTTAGCACCAGGGAGTGGTTTCACGGAAGACAGGTTTTCCACAGACTGTGGGGGTTGGGGGTGATTTGAGGATGAAACTGTTCCACCTCAGATCATTAGGCATTAGATTCTCATAAGGAGTGTGCAACCTAGATCCCTTGCATGTGCAGTTCACAATATGGTTTGCACTCCTATGAGAATCTAGTGATGCTGCTGATCTAACAGGAGTGGAGCTCAGGTGGTAATGCTCACCCACCACTCACCTTCTGCTGTGCAGCCCAGTTCCTAATAGGATTGGTCCATGGCCCAGAGGTTAGGGAGCCCTGCTCTAGGGAATCATTTGTACCTGATAAATATCTCCAGTGTCTCTCAACAAACAGAGAAGCAACATGAAGTTTGGCCTCACAAGCCAACTGACATCTAAAATGAAAAGGACTTACCTTTCCAGAGAGAAAGCAAACCAAGAACAGGTGTTAGGTCAGATCCCAGTGTTCTCCCTTATGTGCCTTGTTCAATTCCATTTGGAGGGAAAATATTCCAAAAATTAGGAAAGAGGGAAGCAACTTTCATCACATTGGCTGTTCTGTTCTGACACATTGACCTGAGGGAACCAGCAGATGCTGAGAATCCTGAGATGGAGTGACACTGGGAGGTGATCTGGCTCTCTCCCCTAGCCTTCAGTCTGTGGCCAAGCCATCTGGACTAGAAGATGGCCCACATTTAAAGACCTCTTAGAAAGGGGTGACCACAATTTCAATCCTGTCTGAACACTTAATTTTGTAAGAGCACTGGGGCCCACTGTACCTATGACTGCAACTTTATAGATAATGAAAAACTTTAATAGCCATTATCTCATTTAACCTTCTGACAGAACCATGAAGCATATAGAATAATTCTTGCCTCCCTTCCATTTTAGAGTTGAAGACACTGAGTCTTAAAGCAATAAGTGACTTATTCAAGAGTCACACGACTAGTAAGTGAAAAAGCTAGAGGTCCCTAGGATCCAGTTCCCCTGACCCTTACTCTAGTGCACTTTTTTCAACAATGTGCTACACCAACAGTCTGGTACTATAAAATTACAATTACATAGGATGAATATACATATGGATAAGGACTCTGTCATGATATTATCTGGGTTCATTTCATCGTAGGCTCCTTATAGAATGAATATATTTGAAGAGTATTAGGTTACCCAGAAGTTTTCTCCTTCAGGCTAATTCATACCAGTTTCATTAACTTTTCTTCACAAGTCCAGAATTCAGACCCCCTCCCCAACCCCCGCTTTTTTTTTTTTTTTTAGACAGACTCCCACCCTGTCACCCAGGCTGGAGTGCAGTGGTGTGATCTCAGCTCACTGCAACCTCTGCCCCCCATGTTCAAGCTATTCTCCCATCTCAACCTCCCGAGCAGCTGGAACTAAGGCATGCACCACCACGCCCAGCTAATTTTTGTATTTTTAGTAGAGATGAGGTTCCACCATGTTGGCCAGGCTGGTCTCAAACTTCTGACCTCAGGTGATCCACCTGCCGCAGCTTCCCAAAGTGCTGGATTATAAGCATGAGCCACCATGCCCGGCCTCAGACCCTTTTAAAAGTTCTTCTCTGAGCTACTTCTAAGACTGTCTCCCAATTAGAATTCTAGTAAAAGCACATTTTTTTCTTCCAGCAAAACTGGGGAATTCCCTTCTATTTTTATTATGCTCTTCTCAAACAAAGGGATTATTAAAAACCAGCAATGACTCTAGATTTGTTTAATTTGAGGTATATAAAAATCAATATCAATAGATTATATTCCAACCCCCTATACACAGGCATCTCCAACTCCCTCACACCTAATGGAGCCCATTCTCAGAGGTATATTTCTGAGGGAAAGAGGCCAACAAGGGAGGCCTCCGAAGGAAACTGGAAAGTATATATCTTCATCCATTCATCAATTTTTATTGATCCTACTTTGTGTCAGACAAAACTTCTTCCTCTTCAGTGATCTAATTTGCAATGACTAACTAAAATTTTAAAAGAATTGTGGTCCCATAGCTGTAAGTACTCAAGAGTTCCAAGTAGACAAATTAGGGGGAAATTCTGAATGTAAAGTTCAATGTGAATGTTTCCGATCAGAATGTCCCTTGATCCTTCTATTGCTAGGCCATATCCTCACCTGGCTTTCAAGAGCTATTTAATATGGGGTGTTTTGGGGTTGTTGGGGAGAGGATTCTGAGATGAATCTCAGAATCTCCTAAAGGAGCTCAGAAGAATCTCTTAAAGGAGCTCATCTCTGTTACTAGAAACAAACAACTAACAGGAAGCAGCCTGTGGGTGGTGCCATAAATAGACATGTAAAGTATTTCTGCTTTGGGGCTAATAGGTTCCATATTAATGTTTAAATTTCAGATCTGCATGATCCTCTCCTTCAGCTGAAAAAAATCTCAAGGCTCCTATGAACCAAAAATCTTATTGCCTATTCTGTGAAGAAATGAACATCTTTTTTTTTCCTTTTCCACATACTGCTCATTTTTTCCATCTCTCTGGGATATAACTTTTGCTTTGATTTCACCCTCATTAAATCCTATATCAAAGAAAAACATTGGCATCTAACTGCATGCCTTTAGAGAGGTGTCATTTGATGTTAACCAAACAGAATGGTTCTGAAAATACTCAAGTAACTCCCAGGTGCTAAGACTTTAAAAATATCTTCATGTCCCTGTTGGAACAGACCAGATCATATTATGATATTTCATCTCTGGATTCAGAGCTTGGCTAATGTGAAAAATCCTGAGGGGTGAACTGGCCACCACCTGACCTGCCACAATCTCTCACTAATGATGCCTGGAAGCACCATGTTTAGTTTCTGGACACAGAGAGAGCAGGTAAAAGAAGCTTTCGGAAAAACCTTAACCCCATTAATTCAATACCAAGACTCAGACACTCAAAAACAAAACATGAAGACTTGTTTCTGGGACCAGTAGGCCATTTGTCCATTTATCCCAGCAGATTCGAGACATCTAAGTATTTTAGTTCTACACTGCTGATATTAGTTGGTACCTAGACTTTTTGAACTCTGGTCAACCAGATGTACTCCCTGCAGGTTTCCATTATCTTCACTTGTCTGGGATCATTTAAATTAGTTTCTTTTAAAAATAAACCGTTCTATGAAAGTTCTGTAGTTAGTAAAAGATGACTTTATAAAGGAAAAATTTCAAAGAACTCATATGGGTCAAGAGGTTTCTTCTATAATATCCCCGACATAAAGCTTTTCAGCTTCTGTTTGATGGGATGGCTCGTCTCAGGAACTGGCTCATGCTAGGACTAGACAGCTCTGATTGTAGGAAAGAACCTCCATGTATTAGGCCAAAGGTGCTTTCTTGCCCTTTCTACTCTTGCTTTGGAAAAAATAAGAAGAGAAAATCTATACCTTCTTCTTTATCAATTTTTCTATATATCTAACCTAAAAACTCTAGTCTGCAAGTTACACACTCTCAGATCCTTCAGCCATTCCTCAAATGACCTGGTGTTCAGATTGCCCACCTTGGAATCCATTGAGTTTTAGAATTTTATCTCACAGGATGAATCTTTTCGATTTTCTTTCTCTACTTCTTTCTTTCTTTCTTTTTTTCTTTAGACAGTTTCACTCTGTCACCCAGGCTGGAGTGCAGTGGTACAATCTTGGCTCACTGCAACCTCGGCCTCCCTGGTTCAAGGGATTCTCCTGCCTCAGCCTCCTGAGTAGCTGGGACTACTGGTGCACGCCACCACGCCCGGCTAATTTTTGTATTTTCAGTAGAGATGGGGGTTCCACCATGTTGGCCAGGCGGGTCTCAAACTCCTGACCTCAGGTGATCTGCCCGCCTTGGCCTCCCAGAGTGCTCGGACTATAGGCAGGAGCCACCGTGCCCGGCCACCTTTCAAATTTCTTACCTCATCCAAACTTAGTTGAAGATGAGGTCTTAGTTGAAGAGGTCTGAGATGGAGAAGGAAATATGAACATTTTGTTATTACAATTCATCTCACCAACACAATATAGTAACATTTTTTACATCTTTGAAAACTTCATAATCAAAAAATAGTATTCTTATGTTAATTTCTATTCTTTGAGCATTAATGAGCCCGAAGATTTTTCACATGTTAGTATTGTATTGCTTTTATGAACTTTCTATGTCTTTTGCTATTTTTATATTCGGGTGTTAGTCTGTTTTATTAAGTTTGCTCTAATACAGGTATAAGGCAACTTCCCCCATTGAAATATTTTCTCTACTATTTTATTTGCTATTTTTCTAACTATATAATATCAGGGTATTATCTTGACATACAGAAGTATTCCCTTTTGTATAGTTAAATATGTTTACCTTGTGCTTTCTTCCATTCTACTTATATGTGTATGAATTTATATTCTTGAAATCAGATCAATATGCATCTTTATTTTCTTCCAGATTCTTTTTTGTTTCACTTGTATTCATTTCTTTGATTCACTCGGACTCTGTTTTGATGCATGGTAAAAGGTAAGGAGCCTCAGTGCCTGTAACGTTCAGGCTGACAGCATGTGAGGAAAGCCGTTAACCCCTGCAGGGCTTCAGATGTTAAAATATCAGGAAAAAATAGGATAATTTTTTACAAAGCAAGACTTAGAGTGGACATCTTTGACCTGGAGCAAAAGGCCCCACTGGTGCAGATCAACCACATCAGCTGCAGCCCTTTTGAAAGGCCATTCAGAGCCCCTCAGCAGGAAAGACAAGCTGCAAAGGCTGAGAGCACCGAATGGCAAGAAAGTGCCTGGGATCAGGGAGATTTATGAGCTGGCTGTGAGTGAGCAGGAAAGTGGTACTTACTCTAAACATTAACATTCAGGTTACTGCCCCAGTTCAGAAAGGCCGAAATAGACACTGTAAAAAGCAGAAATTTAAATATATATATATATTTATAAAAATACTTATACTTAAGGTTCTGAGGCAGTATACAGAAAAAAAGAAAGAGAAGTAAATATGTAGAGAACTGAGCCTCACAAATCTTGTTAATGCAAGCTTACTCATTGAAACCCAGAGGAGTTTGGATTCTTTTAGCCCTTGTGCTAATTTGTGGGTGTTTTGTGGCTCATAAAGAGATAGTAGCTATAACCAATGTTAGCTACATAAGTATATGCATATCTGAAAACTACAGTGAAGATACTGAATGACACATTCTTCATTCCCTAGTTCCTCTTGCCTGAAGAGAACTTGAACCACTCTTTGTCTATAAGGAGCTCTCTGCGACACAGTCCAGAACTTGAGAGAAATCTAAATGATTTTATAGAAACTGACTTTCAAGAAAAGAAAAAAGTTTTTCTTTTCAGTGTTCAAGAAACACAGCATTGGTTATCAGTGCTGATGCTTCATCTGATTTGTTTCCTAAGTCATCCTGTAAAGTGCTACACATGAACCTCCCTGGTACACACCGAGGAGCAGAATCATCCCACCAAGATACAAGCGGGAGGGGGCAAGACATTCAGTGAAGCCATTCCACTGAAATAGCAAAAATGCTCCCTTCAGTCTATGAAGCAAAAAACTTGTCTTTGGAAAGTTCACATCTTCCTTTTAGGTTAAAAAAATGTGTAGCCTCCTGACATGGCACTCAAAAAGTAAGAAAATCTCTTTTTATTCAAAATAAATTCAGAATGTAATAGTTAGAAAGATATCTGAGTCCCCTCCACCCCCACCTACAAACATATCCCCACCCCTTCTTCTACCTGGGGTGTTCAACCTTGGCTGCACTTCCAATTACCTGGGGAGCTTTAAAAACCCCAATGCCCAAGCCACACCCCAAGCCAATTAAACCAAAATCCTTGGGCTGGGACCCAGGCACCAGTAGTTGTTAAAGCTCCCCAGGTGATTCAAATATGTGGTCAAGGTTGAGAACCACTGTCCCTCTATAAACTGCTAGAACAAGATCCCAGATGATCTGTATCTTCAATTTTTCCCAGATTATTTCTTCATTCAGGCGCTATGCCATTTTGCCAAAGGTGTGAACATGCCATGAGCCCCTGGGAGTTCTCTGTGACTGAGTGGAAGGATGAGTGCTGGCTCCCCAAAGGTTTTATTGCTTGTTTTGTTTTAACTCCCAGATTACTAATGTGGCGATCACTGTGCCCATTAGAGGATTATAAAATGCTTTTATATTTTACAGCAACTTGACATCTTAAACCAAGATGTTTAGGAATCTAGGCTTTTCACTGTTATTTTTCGAGAGTTTTTTGTTTGTTCTCAGATCCAGAATGTATTTTCCTCCAGCTCACTCCCAGCAGCTGGAAACTCTCTGCATAGCTGTCCATTAAGGCTGTGGTCTCCCCTCTTCACCTTCACTCACTTAGGGACCCTCATTGTAGGCAGAGATTTCCATTCTGTCCCAGATGACCTAGACAAAACACCCGTAAATGGGCAAGTTAGGGTAGGGCTAACATATTTCTAAACAGTTGATTCTAAAGTGAGAGAGCAGCAGAATATGTGGGCAGTTCTGGCAGACTGAGAAGAAATGGCCCTTGTCTTCTTCTTCCCCTGCACCTTCCAGAGGCTGTGATTTGGCGATGAACAAATGTAAGCCTTGAGGAACTGAAAGTTCTAATCCAGCTTATCCCTACAGTGGGGCCTGGGCCCCAAACTGGTGTTTCTTTGGCTGCTAAACATCAGGAAGCCCAGAGCACGATGTGGCTCATTCCAGACAAGGGGCCTGGAGCATTAAACTGTGGACCCACTGCCAAAACCAGCAATACCGGTGCAGATTAGCCCTTCCCTGCTTACTCTTGCAACAACGACTCAGAGTCGCCTCACACTTTGCACTTGGGTATCTGTGGGATCTGGAACAGAGCCTGTACCACCTGAGACATCTTTTCCCCTTTTGAGATTATACCAGTACACCTGATGTCATGGGGAATACTTTCTCAAAAGTATTCCTAATAAAACAGGTGTTTATCTCTTTAACATGTGTATTAAACATAACTAAACATGTTTAAAACATATGTTAACATGTATGCACACACACACACACCTGCCTTCCTACCTGTCTTCACTCCACCTGTAGACTGCTATAAAGGGAATACTTTGCACCCCCATATTGTCTCCTCCAGCTCCACACAATTAGGTCTGGGGAAACCTAGACCCTCTCCACAGAGGATACCTTAACTCGGAGACAAAACAGACCATATAAGGGTAAAGATAGGAGATGGGATTATGAGAAAGAGAGAGATGAATTCTGACTTGGGACTCTGAAAAGTCCCAGGGCTGAAGGCCATGGAGCTGGAGCTGTAAGGATGTGCCATACTTCTAGGAAACGCTGTAGGAAAGGCAACTTCCAGCACCAGGATGAGCTCACTAAAGGTTTGGAAGTACACCAGTTCAAGGCTCATTTTGTTTGGGAGGTGGCAAATCATCTCATGTGACTGGAATACAGGATGCTTTGTGGGGCAAAGGGAAAGCCCACAAACACATAATAAGGCCAGACTGCAGAAGGCCTTGAAATCCAGACTAAGTCTGATTTTCCTTCCTTCCTGCTCTTTGTGTAATATGTTTATTATGGTGTGTCTGCTCAGACATTTGCATATTTCAGTGTTTTCTGACTTAGAGGACAAGGAGTAAGTCTGTTGTAATTTAATTGGTACAATGAAAAGAACAATGGGGCCGGGCGCGGTGGCTCACGCCTGTAATCCCAGCACTTTGGGAGGCCGAGACGGGCGGATCACGAGGTCAGGAGATCGAGACCATCCTGGCTAACACGGTGAAACCCCGTCTCTACTAAAAAATACAAAAACCTAGCCAGGCGAGGTGGCGGGCGCCTGTAGTCCCAGCTACTCGGGAGGCTGAGGCAGGAAATGGCGTGAACCCGAGAGGAGGAGCTTGCAGTGAGCTGAGATCCGGCCACTGCACTCCAGCCTGGGCGACAGAGCAAGACTCTGTCTCAAAAAAAAAAAAAAAGAAAAGAACAGAACGATGGAACTACAAATAATGCCCCTTAAACACTACTTGTAAATGTTGATGATGATGACACCAATTCTTTATGATGGGAGGGGGACATAGTTAACCACATACTGAAGTCTCCATGGTTTTTGTAGCGGGTTCCTATTGCGTCCTGTGGTTTGAGTGTGATATGCCTGTGACATGGAGCATTGAAATGGTTGCAGGATCAAATTTTCTTTCCAAACTTCCCCCAGATGATTCCCTCATCTGCTGGGAGTTAACAATATCATTATAAATCCAGGTTCCTTAGTCAGGCTCTCATCTTGTCTGCCAAGTGTGCTAAGTTATTTTAAGCCATTAGAAGCACATGGTAGAATCCATTATGGTTTGGATCACTATTACACAGACTTGGATAGAATACAGATCAAATCCTGACCCCCAAACCACACTACATCCAGGAAAAGCCTATATCCCTAACAACTTGCCTATAAAACCTCCAGCTCTGCTTGTACAAAGAGGTCCTAGTATTTTCTCTGGTCAGTGATGCAGAAGCTAGATTAAAACTGCTCACCATTTCAGTGTGTCCCTCAGAGGGTAGGATGGAGGGCAAATAATCTCAGCCTCAAAATGTCTTGGGGACCAGGAACTTCAAATAGGGTATGGGCTGTTGGAAGGGCAAGGGAACAGGACACTATTTTCCCCACTTTCTCTCTCTATCCCTTACAGTCCTCTCTGTTAACAACAGTAGAGGAAGAGATTGGAACCAGGCATGACTCCTAGAGCGGTTGATTGCGCAGAACTCAACAAGTATTAACTAAACAGCTATCATGGACAAGAAGGCACTGAGCTGCATACTATTGAAAATTAAGAAATGAAAACAAGTCAGTAGCAGACAAAATGACCCAAGCACACAGATAAAATGAGGCTGAGAGGGACACTAAAAGGGAGATGCAGATAATGTGCCGCCCTCCCTTCCAGCTTGTTAGCAGGTAAGGTCCCAAGCAGGAGGCTACCTCTGACGGGGCCTGGAGGGAAGAACAGGCTTTTGAGAGATTCCACCGGATTCCAGGTAGAGCAAACAGCACATAGAAGAAAAGTTCAGGACACACTTGAAAGGAAGTAATCCTCCCCGTGACTCCTGAGGAGTGGGAGCAGCCCAGAGAGGGTCATGACGGTCTTAGCGCCTTTCCTCGAACCGGGCATGCGGGACCAGGCGACACTACCTGCAGAGGCCCCTTCTGAGCAGCCTTTCTCAGCGTGGTAGGCATCACTCAAGGTAATTTCAGAGGAACCTCCTGTCCAAGCTGCCCCAGATGCACCGTCTCCCCACCGAGCAGGAAAGGGAAGCAAAGCCCCTCTGTCCTCAAACCTGACTGGGCCTCCTCCGGGCTCTAACCTGCCCCTGACCTGGAGAAGGGCAGGGCAGCTGCACATACCAGCTTCCTCACTCAGCGAGGGGGCCTGGGAGCCTGCAAAGCACAAACAGGTGCGGGGCCGACCCGACTGGCGGCCGGGGACCCGGAGCCCGGGAGAGCCCGGCGCCGAGTTGTGCTGGCGCCGCAGACCCCGCACCTGCGCCGGGACCCCCCTCTCTGCACGCTGGCTGGGAGGCCGGCACCCCTGCAGGAATTGCAGCCCGGTTTCGCACGTTTCCTTACTATTAGGCCACATTCCAGGTGGGACCCCTGCCAACGGGACCGCAACGAAGTTCTGGTTGGGATTTGATTGATTCTGTGATTTGTTCCTCCGGGATGCCAAGCGCCGGGCACATCTCCTGGCCTTCCCGGGACTGGAGTGCAGGATTTGGAGGCAGGCGGACGCATTCCGGCTCCCTGGGAGCCACCGCGAAGTCACACTGTCCTGGTACCATTGTGTAGGACAAGAGTGACCTCTAGTGGCCCCTAGGAAAGCACACTGGAGGAAAGAGAGCTGCTAACCCAGGCGCAGTCCCATACAAACACACAGCCGGACTTATTCATTCTCTCCCCAGCCCCTCCTCCTTTCTCTCCTCTCTCCCTCTCTCCCTCTCTCCTCTCTCTCTCCTCTCTCCTCTCTCTCTCTCTCTCTCTCTCTCTCTCTCTCTCTCTCTCTCTCTCTCTCTCTCTCTCTCTCTCTCTCTCCCTCCCTCCCTCCCTCCCTCCCTCTCTCTCTCTCTCTCTCTCTCTCTCTCATCATTTAACAATCCAGAAACTGAGACCAGAATCGGCTGGTCACATACCTAGACCTGCACACTTCATCTCCCAAGCCTGGACTAAAACGAGTTTCTGATCTTCCAGTCCAGTGTCTTTCCTTCTAGGTACTAGTCTTTTACCCACGTGTTTATATCCAATGTGTCTTTTATTGACGCCTCCTGTGTGAGTGGGCGGACAGGAGAGTGACGGATGAGTAAGACACATGGACTTCCTATCTAGTGGAGAGACTGACAAGCAATCAGCTTAGCTGTGTGACAGGAGCTGAGATCCAAGAAGTACTGGGTCCTGTGGGAGCACCCCTGACTTGAAGGACAAGTAAGAGTTAGCCAGGAGAAGGAAGCTGGAAGGGAGGGGGAGGGCATATGGAGAAAGGTCCAGGTAGAAGGAAACCGCGTGCAAAACTCTGCCCTTAGGCCGAGATTACAGAAAAGGCCCTAAAGAATGAAAGGAGGTGGGAGTGGAAGGGAGCTGGAAGGGGCAGGAGCTAGAGTGAGCATCTCCGCGACTGGAGAAGTAGATAATAGGGCCTGTGCATAGGGACTTCAGACAATGTTCTAAGATCAGCGGGAAGCCACTGAATATTTAGACAGGTGAATGTCATGATCAGATTTCTGTTTATGCAGGATCACTCTGGATTTGGCATTAAACTTTGCCTCAGGCTAGCTGTTAGTCATAGGCAACCCAACTGAAAAACGGTTAAGCCAGAAGAGATCTTAGGGTTCATCTGACCTATCACCCCTCACCTTACAGTTGAAGAAACTAGGCTCAGAGAAGGCAAATGTTCTGAAAGTGGGTGAGACAGAACCGATTTTCTTTTGTTTTTTTTTTTTTTTTTTTTTTTTTTGAGACAGAGTCTCACTCTGTTGCCAGGCCTGAGTGCAGTGGTGCAATCTCAGCTCACTGCAACCTCCACCTCCCTGGTTCAAGCGATTCTCCTGCCTCAGCCTCCTAAGTAGCTGGGATTACAGGCGCACACCACCACACCTGGCTAATTTTGTATTTTTAGTAGGGACAGGGTTCACCATGTTGGTCCGGCTGATCTGGAACTCCTGACCTTGTGATCCGCCTGCCTCAGCCTCCCAAAGTGCTGGAATTACAGTCTGGAAATTACAGAACCAATTTTCTTTAAGTCCCTTCACCTCCCACTCAAGGCCCCAAAATATGCCAGCCTGAGCTACACAGCAGCTCCCAAGGCTGCTCGTGATAAAACACGTAATTCCCCACTAAAGTTCCCCGCTGGCCAGACTGTAGTCCAGAAAATTATCTTCAAGCTTTAAAAAGGACATGCTCATTAGACTTACTTCCCTGACACCTCAGAACAGTTGAAACCTTGCATAAATATCCACGGCTGTCAAGAACAGTGATAAGACATGAAGACCAGAGACTGTAGTCAGGTGGGCAGAGGGTAGCAGAGAAGTGACTTGGCCAAGGGGCTCCTAGCTCCCATGAAGACCTGGGGGGCAGAGGGCTTGACTCCAAATTGACACGTTGAATCCCATTTTAAATAACATTCAAAATTAATAAAACAAGTTTAGGAATTGGAAAGTAACTTAGACTTTGTAAAAACAGATGGTGATAAAATGCAGTTGTCCTAATATTTGGATAATTTAAATACCCTCAGCAGTTCAGGCAAGCTAGGGAATTAAGAGAAATAGTTCAACCCAGGCTGGATCATTCAGTATTTGATTTGAAAAGTCATGGGCCAGTGAGGAGGTCTCAGAATATGATGAAAATATGATAAGGACGGTTTTCAAAGAAAGAAACACAATCCTGGTGAACGCCAGCTGGAACTGGAGAAACAACATGAAATAGTAGCAAGAGGTGGCCAGGAAGCCAGGATGTGAGACCTAGCTTAGCCACTTATTAACCACATGACCTTGCCCAGGCCACTTAACCTCTCCAACCTTGTCCCCATAGTAAAGTTACAATAATAGTAATACTGGCCTGTGTATCTCCTGGGGCTCTTTAGCAATCACATGTGACAAGGGAGGCCAGATAGGGCTATGGTTAAGGGTGTCAGTGCAAATCTCAGCTCTACCACTCATTAGCTGTATGGCTTAGGTGAGTTTTAGACCCCTCTAAACTTTGATTTGCTCATCTGTAATACGGGAATGCTAACACCTGCCTCAGTTGTTGTAAGGACTAAATGAGATAGTCAAAATAAATCATGGCGTAGTGCCTTTGCATAAACAGTGCTGCATAATTGGTGAATTTTGTCATTAATGTGATTATGTTTACAAGCTTACAAGCTGTTCAATGTATATAAATGAAAGATTATTGTTATATTTAGCATGATATGACTTTGCTGGGTAAGGAGATAAATATTAAAAGAAAAATATAAGCAGGAAGAATAGAATGGAAATGATAAAGCACATGGCCCATCTTTATAATGAAGGGACTTTGTGGATGAGGACATATGAGGACTCAAAGTCTCACAAAACCTTATTCACAAAACTTTATGCTCATTTAGCTAAGAGATGGTCGCATAGATCTTTTTTAAGGATGGAAAACACTGGCGATGATCAATAGTCTTATGTCAGGTTGGGATAAGGCATCTAGTGAGTGACTGAGAGAATCTGTGATAATTCAGATCTTATCTAACATCTCCACAAGCCACTGAGAGCAAGAGTAATTGGCACATTAATGAAATCTGGAAACACACTCAGCAAACCTCCAGGGAGCCTCTTTAGAGGTGGAGAAACTTAATCCAGGAAGATCAGAAATAATGCAAAAGAACCTCAAAAGCCCATTCACTTGCTCAGAAAATATTTCGCCCCTACTCTGTGCCAAGCACCTCTTTAGGCACTGAGGATTCATAGCCCAGAGAGGGATCAAACAAGTAACTCACTATAATAAGGGCCACAGTTAGAAGTAACTTTGGAGTGCTAAGAGAGTCCAGAGGTGGGACTCCAAACCCAACCTAGGGGTCAGAGAAGGTTCTCCAGAGGAGGCAACACCTACACAGACTCTGCAAGGATCCATTGCAGTTAGTCTGGCAGAGGAGGACAGCTGGAGGGAGCACCACACACAATGACAGAACGACTCAGAAGCAAAACTGCAAGTCATTTAATTCGGTCATACTAGGGCACGGGGGCTTGGCCTGTTCAAGCATGTGGGTTCCTTTTAAGTGTCAACAAATGTCATGGCCTTCCACATTATAGTAATTGTCCTTTTAAAACCTATTTCTTAAAAAGTACATGATACCCCCCTCCTCCCAAAAAATCTATTGGGAATTGAAGAACAGTTTTAAATGAACTTACGTTTTAATCCCAAAACTGCTGACTAGCATTTACATTTGAAAAATATTTTCTTTTTTTTTTTTTTTTTTTTTTTTTTTTGAGACAGAGTCTCACATTGTCGCTCAGGCTGGAGTGCAGTGCTGCAATCTCGGCTCACTGCAACCTCTGCATCCCGGATTCAAGCAATTCTTCTGCCTCAGCCTCCTGAGTAGCTGGGATTACAGGTGTGTGCCACCATGCCTGGTTAATTTTTGTATTTTTGGTAGAGACAGTTTCACCATGTTGGTCCAGCTGGTCTCAAACTCCTGACCTCGTGATCCACCCACCTCAGCCTCCCAAAATGCTAGGATTACAGGCATAAGTCACTGCACCTGGCCTGAAAAATATATTCCACCTTTTTGTTATTTTGGAGACAGGGTCTCGCTGCATCACCCAGACTGGTGTGCAGTGGTGCAATCTCAGCTCACTGCAGTCTCAACCTCCTGGGTTCAAGCAATCCTCCCACCTCAGCCTCCCAAGTAGCTGGGACTACAGGCATGTGCCACCACACCCATCTAATTTTGTTTATTTTTTTGTGGAGATGGGGTCTCACTATGTTGCCCAGGCTAATCTCAAACTCCTGCACTCAAGTGATCCTCCTGCCTCAGCCTCCCAAAGTGCTGGGATTACAGGCATGAGCCACCACACCAGCCTACTATACTTTTAAATGAACTTGTGTATTTCAGTCCCAACAATAACTACTTATATTTTCATTGAGTAATATTTACCTCATCTCTGTGAAAGACATAATTTTTTCAATCTTCATCTTTGTGTATGCATATATTAATGAAATTCTTACAATAACTGGCAACTCCCTACCAACACCCACTCCCAGAGGTCTGCGATCCACAGTGAGCCTGGAGAGGGGCCCGGCGGGATCTGAGACTGGAGAGGTAGCTGGAGCTGGGTGTCATTGTTCACAATAAAGTGTAAGGGAAGGGGAGTGTTGGCAAGTTTGAAGCAGTGCAGTGACAACAGATAGCTGTCAGCAATGCGGCCCAGAGATAGGTTAGGAGGCGAGTTCTGAGCTAAAAACATAGCAGTGAATAGAGGAAAAGGAGCAGATTTGAAAAACATTATAAGGTGAATTATTTTGATGTAGTTACCCTACACATGGGAATTGGGGGAGAAGTCTCAGAAGACTCCCAGCTTTCTGGCTAGGGTAATTTAATAAATGGCGATATTATCACAAAGATTAAAAAAAAAAAGCAGAGATAAGGACAGAGTTTGAGAAGATTTTGAATTTGGACCTAGTGACTTTGAAATTCATGTGTACAGCCAAGTGGAGATACACAAGTTCATAGAATGTAGGGTAGAGACACAGGCTTGGGGAGCATCAGTATGTGGATAGTAACCGAAGTCATGGGTGAGAGTAGCAGCACCCCGGGAGGAGTGCAGAGTGTGGGGAGAGAAGAGTCCAGGGACAAAACACTAGGAACCCTGGCATCTGAGAAGCAGGCAGAGAAACGGCTCCCTCTCAAAAGGAAACAGCATCCAGAAATGGAGGAAAACGGAGAGAAATATCATGGGAGCCAAGGAGAGAGAGGGTTTTGAGAATGGAGCCTTGAAAAGTGTCAGTACCACAGAGCAGTCAGGTATGATAAAGACCAAAAAGTGCATCTGTCCACAATGACATTAAAAAGAATAACAACAACAGGTCAGACATGGTGGCTCACACCTGTAATCCCAGCATTTTGGGAGTCCAAGGCGGGTGGATCACTTGAGGTCAGGAGTTTGAGACCAGCCTGGCCAACATGGTGAAACCCGGTCTTTACTAAAAATACAAAAATTAGCCAGGTGTGGTGGCACATGTCTGTAATCCCAGCTACTCAGGAGGACGAGGCAGGAGAATCGCTTGAACCCAGGAGGCAGAAGTTGCAGTGAGCCAAGAATGCACCACTGCACTCCAGCCTGGGTGACAGATCGAGACTCCGTCTCAAAAAAATAAATAAATAAAAAGAATAAGAATAACAACAACAAAAACATCATATCTTAAGTACGTGGCTCATTATGCTTTCAAAGCACTTTCATATTTCTTATTTCATTTCTTTGGTGTTATAACCTATATAACATTCTTACAGATGCAAAAGCAACAGGGCAGGGAGGTTAGGGGATTTGCCAAAGCCATCTAGCTAGTTAGCGACTTGGCTCCTGGAATTACAGATTTCGGTGGAGAATCTTCACCATCCTTCCTGGTTCTACTCTTAACTTTTTAACCAACCAATAAAGAAACCAGAATAGGGCCTGTCCCAGGATAACTACTCCTTATTAGTATAGATTGTTAAAGGTTTGCTTATCACACATTGTTTTGCACTCCCCAGAACCCAAAGATGTCAATACTCTGGGATCATCTGAACCTAAAAGGGCATTACCTAATTCTTCAGAAGAAAGGTTTGCACCGAATTCTGTGTATGGGAGAAACCACTGAAGGTTTTCGAGCAGAGACCTGATATAAATTTGAGTATGCCTTAGAAAGATTAATCAGTATTATTGAACTTGTATTTGACTGTGCTTATGTCTGGGTGATATTCACAGCACCTGAAACAAAATAATGAAAATACACTGTGAAGACCCATCTGGGCTTCTTTTGTAACTTAACTGAACCACTCTCCTCGCCCTGCCTTCCACTCCAGTGAGTAGGCTGTCTTCACTAGAGAGGGTCACTTCTCATATTTGGAAGAAAAAGCTCCTTGCATATCTCATGCAGTCAACACTGACCTTCAGATCTCAATTCTCCCACCCCCACGCCTTCCAGAGGCAGGCCTCGCTCTCCATATAGGAGCCTCCTACACACTTACTCACTCAGTCATTCTAGCAAGAGAAGGGGGCCTACTCCCTCTGGCCTGTCAGATCTGGACCTAGCCCAAACTTAGCCATTTGGGGCCAGGCCTGGATCTCTTCTCTGCCTAGCTCTCTACTGGGAGCAATTTACAACACACTTATCTAGGGGAATTCACTGCTCTATCGGGCATGGGTCTGATTATCTCTCTCTAACCTTGTCTATCACTCATACCACAAAGAAACACTAAACAAAGACCTTTATATCAATTTATAACATTTTATTCTCTTTATAGCTCAGATGATATCACAGCAATGTTATCACACTGGAGGTTGGGCAAAGCCCAGAAACAGTCATCACTATGCAATGTTGATTTTCTGAGGGTGACTCACAACCTTATTTCCAGCTGGTGGCCTGTTTCTGGCCTTTTCTATTGACCCATCAAACTAAGCTTCCACCTGGGTGCATGGCTGTGAGAAACAACTGGAACATTATCAGGATTCTGGTACCAGATGTCAAGGATAGGTGGCATTTCCCTCTCATCCAGCATAAGATGAGCAGTTTCTCTTTTCTCAGTTTGCTATGTATGTGGTCCACCTTTTCAGGGTGAAGGTGGCTGGCTATACAGAAAGAATAAAAGCAAGATAGGCGAATTGTGATCACAAGTGCCTACTTTATCACCTACTTTGCTGTTTTGCTAAATGGAAACATCTGTTAATATTAAATATGAAAACACTTTCTTTTTTTTTTTTTTTGAGACAGAGTTTCTCTGTCACCCAGAATGGAGTACAGTGGTGCAGTCTTGGCTCACTGCAGCCTCAACCTCCCAGGTTCAGGTGATCCTCCCACTTCAAATTCCTAAGTAGCCACCCTGCCAGGCTAATTTTGCTTTTATATTGTTTGTAGAAATGGGGTCTCGCTATGTTGCTTAGGCTGGTCTCAAACTCCTGGACTCAAGCGATCCTCCCTCTTCGGCCTCCCAAAGTGCTGGGATTACAGGCATGAGCCACTGCGCCCAGCCAAAACTCATTCTTAAATTAGAAAAAGTAGAGTTGTTACCTATGTCTCTGTCTCCCTTCCGTATAACCCTAGACAAGCAAGGTTATCTGATCTGTCAAGTAAATTAATGAGATATGAATTATATAGATTTCTGACGTCATCTTAAGCCCATGTATCATTCCACAGGTAAAAACTCTTTAGGTGGAAAAGTCAAACCGAGCCGATATTGTGATTTTAAAAAAATAGGAATGAAACATTCCAGTTTCTGTGTCACAGACTTCTCACTTCTCTAAATGTGTCTCCGGAAGTAGACTACCTGGGCTCAAACCCTGGACCTTCAAGCTGTGTGACTTGGGGCAAGTCACCTAGCCACTCTAGATGAAATGGGGATAATGATATTAATAGTTCCTTACCTCGGGGGAGTGGGGGGTGGGGGGATGTTGGGATGTTTGAATGAGTTATTAAAGTAAAGCACCTAGGTCAGAATCTAAGGCATAGCCAGTGCCAATAAGTGTTAGCTGTGTGTGTGTATCAGACACTGCCAGGCCATCTGGGGCTAGGCTTTGTTGCAATGGCTCCCTTATGATACAATAATGAGTCCCATACTGTTTTTCCTCACTGTAGGTCAGTGCAACTGAATGGCCAGCCCTTAGTGATGGTGGACGACGGGACCCTCCCAGAATTGAAGCCCCGCCCCCTTCGGGCCGGCCGGACATTGGTCATCCCTCCAGTCACCATGGGCTTTTATGTGGTCAAGAATGTCAATGCTTTGGCCTGCCGCTACCGATAAGCTATCCTAACACTCACGGCTACCAGTGGGCCCGCTGGGCTGCTTCCATTCCTCCACTCCAGTAGTATCCTCTGTTTTCAGACATCTTAGCAACCAGCCCCTGCTGCCCCATCCTGCTGGAATCAACACAGACTTGCTCTTCAAAGAGACTAAATGTCATAGCGTGATCTTAGCCTAGGTAGGCCACATTCATCCCAAAGGAAAAATGTAGACATAACCTGTACCTATATAAGGATAAAGGCATGTGTATAGAGCAGAATGTTTCCCTTCATGTGCACTATGAAAACGAGCTGACAGCACACTCCCAGGAGAAATGTTTCCAGACAACTCCCCATGATCCTGTCACACAGCATTTGAACCACAAACCCAAACCTTAGCCTGCTGCTGCTGCTGCCCTCAGAGGAAGATGACGAAGGAAAAAAACTGGGTGGACTGGCAAAAACCCATCCTCTCCCAACTCCTTCTCTGCCTCTTTCTTGCTGCTGCCCTGAGTTTTTTGACACATCTCTTTCCATAGGGGAGCAATGGGTGCGTCAGCCCTGGCCTGCCGGGAGGGCTGTTTATGTGATTTCTCGGCTGATGTATGAGCGTGCGCATCTGGGTTCCTGACAGTGGCATCCATCACTGGCAATTCCTCTGGGAAGCAGGTGCTTCAAAAGTAAAATTACAATCACACCCCAGATTTGGTAAGAAGGTTCTATTGCTCTGTGAATCCAGATTCCCCCAGAGTTGTAATGGGAGTCAAGTAACAATATTCATTGAGTGGAAAGCAGCTTACTAGGCACAACAAAAAGCAATCATCATTCTTCATATTGCTATGAGGGAGAGAGTTTGAGCACAAAGAGAAAGCATACTGAAACATCAGGTACACAGACACACACACGCACACACACACACACACACACCCCAACTGGACAAAGCACATTAGACCTCCCCAAAATTAAGAGAATATTAGGGGCTCTATAGGGTAAGCCCTTAATGTTTGATTAACTCAAATCATTATTTTAAAAAAAGAAGAAAAAGGTGTGAATCAAAGGTCATCACTGGAAGACACAACTGAATCTAACCTTTTTGCCTCTTCCCAGGTAGCCTATTTGAGCTAGAACAAAACTTTGTTAGCTATTTTGGGAGAGAATGGGGGAATCTAGAGGATGAAGATCTGGTCAAAACTATGGAATGGTAGGTAGGAGGCTTCTGAGTTGGGCCGGTGTGAAGTGGGGGATGAGGACCTTCTATATGATTCAAGGGGCATGAGGGTCTTTGCCAAAGAGCTACAGCTGAAATGACTTTCTTTTCTGTGGATGTGTGCAGGTGCCATTGAAAATAATATGCTAAGAATAGATAAGGCTCAAGGACAGTATCTCTAGCTAGTTGCACTTTCAATGAACTCCAGTAGTCAAGGACAGTATCTCTAGTTGAACTTTTAATGAACTCTAGTAGGCGCCAAGAAGGCAGACAAAATAAGAAAGAACTTAGAGACAAGGAACTAAGCAGAAGGTTATATCTGGGTGCAGAAAGTTTGTTTTGCATTGTGTTATTTTTGCTGACGTGGAATTTATGGAGTATAAATAAAGTGAGGCGGAGGCTCTAGGCGCGGCCGCCATGTTCTCTGTTTGTCTTTGTCTCTTGTGTCTG
This sequence comes from Rhinopithecus roxellana, assembly GCF_007565055.1. NCBI lineage: Eukaryota > Metazoa > Chordata > Mammalia > Primates > Cercopithecidae > Rhinopithecus > Rhinopithecus roxellana. Next base: position 74,939,892 of record NC_044559.1, read on the forward strand.
TTCATTCTCCACCACCCCCAGCACGGTCCCCCAATAGATGTGCTTTTCTTTCTCAGGATAAATGACAGGAATGATGCTTTTGTTAGAAGGAGGAGAGATTTGACACTGTACCAAGTGAGACGGTGACAGAATTTCTGCTGTTTTTGAAAGGACAGGAATGGGGTGGGGGCAAGGCAGGGTTGCTGAGGGCAGAGGCTAGGGAGGCTGCCTAAGATGCACACGGAGTTAAGGATTTGGGCCAAGTCTGCAAAGTGAGAGATGAAAGGGAAATTAGACCAAAAAGGAGGGAGAGAATTCTGAGCTTGGAGAACTGGGGATTTGGGAGAGGGAAGCTGACTGTCTAATTCCAGGAAGCGAGGGGACATGCTTATCATTAAGCACAGGAAGAACAGCATACAGGAGATGTACTACAGCGAGCAAGAAAGGGAGAGCCCAAGGACCAGGCTGCACCAGGTCAGTGGCTGTGCTCAGCACGGAAGCAACTGGAGAGACGGGGCAGACCCTGAGACTGCCCTGCAAGGCTGCCCAGAAGGGGCCCCTTTCTCTGGACCCAGGCACCTCCCACTGAGGCTTCAGCTCTGAGAGGGCAGGAAAGTGAAGTGTGAGACGGGGGCCAGGGCATGGGATAGAAAATAGGAGAAAGAAGAAACAGATTGACAAGCCAAAGTGAGGGAAAGAGGAAAATAGAAATGAGACTAAAAGGTTGTTCCCCTCAACTGTTAACAATCTGTGCAGATATCAACATCTCTTCTACATACTGGTACAGGTGCAACTGCAGGGCCCCCTGATATAACAAGAGTAACCAAAGGTCCCTAAGGACCTGGCGGCCTTGGGGACCTATGGTTTGCTTTGCGTCCATAGTAACCCCATCATAAAGGGGCTGCTATTGTTATCCCCATTTTTCCTACGAGGCATGGAGAGGAGCCATGGCTTGCCCAGGGGCACCCAGGGGAATGGGTTGCTGAGTGTGAAATAATCCAGAGCCTGCCCACTCAACCACAAGGCTCAGTGGCTCCGCAGGTCCAGACACCTCCTTCACATCTGTGTAGGTTCCGCTCATTCAGAACAGCCAGAACTCCACTCAAACACTTTGTGTAAATAAGTGTTGATTTTTTTTTTTTTTACTAAACCTTGCAGAATATGGGTAATTCCTGCTTCTTTTATCTTTCTCTGTGTATTAAATGCTGCTCCCATGAGGTTTAAGTTTTGTTTATTTTTTAGTTAATAAAAGGAAGAAGGAACTACTGAAATTTATCTCTGGAGTCCTGCAATTCTAACTTTGCAACTCTTTCACAGAAGAAATATGTGCATTGTTCAAAGGATACCAGAAAAACTCACTGTAAAATCACATTCCATAGAAACACCTGGGCCTTTTCTCTTGGAGAGGTGGGGGTTGCTCCTCACAGGGATTCCCATATCACACCCACCCGCAAAAGACAGCCTGTGGCAAAACTCAGCATCACAATGCACTTCAAGGGAGCAGGTTGCCAGCTGGGAGCATGGGCAAAAGCACAGAAGAGCTCATCCGGCAGCTGCCCCAGATCAGATGTTTCCTTCCTAAAACAAGATGTGGCCATAATAATCTAAGACTTAAAAGCCACTTTATTTTAAACCTAGAATGGGCTGGCAGAAATGCTCATCTGAAAGAGTAATAATGCATAATGAAACGTGTCTGCCTTTTGTTGAGACGGTTTTCTGCTTCTGCCTCTAGGAATGATTTTCTTTCTCATTTCTTATCACAAAGGCTCAGAAGAAATACTCATTGTTATTCGGAGAGAAAGCCCCAATTCTTCTAGTGCCCTGAACAATGCTGCAACTGTGGGATATTAGCATTATCTCTGCTGGAGAAAAGTTTGAAAATACCAGAACTGGGCTACAGTGAGACTAAGGTCTGGGGCTCCCAGAACCTCTGGGTTCCAAAAGCCCAGTGGCCCTCTGCAGCCCCACCCTTCCCCAGCAGGTGGGCAGTCCCTAGGCAGGTGGGCTCAAAGCCTTGCACTCTCCAGCAGGGCAGAGGCTGCTGGTGGATACTGCCTGAGAGGCTCCCACCTGCTGTCAGCACTGGGAGTTTCTGTGGCCTCCTGGCAGTGAGGACTCGGTGTGCTAACCCCTTAGCCTCCGGTGATCATGGCGAGGCCCAGCATCTGCAGGTGTTCTCCACAGGCACTCAAGGCCCCAGTGTCTGGGATGGATGCAGCTGCAGGATTCACCTTGGAAATCCATTGAGGGTAGCTTTATGTTTGAAAACACAAGGGCAGTGTTGAGCCTCTGCAGAAGCAAAGGTGAACCAGGTGGATCCCTCTGACGATAAAAACACTAGGAGAAGGGAAGAATAACATTTTGAAATATCAGTAGAGCAACCAAAATTAATAGCACTATGGCTTAGAAAAGGCAAGGGAAGAAAGGGCATAAACGCTTACCTAGCACAGCTTCCTCCACTTCTCCTCACTCCAGCATCAGCACAACTGCCCCAGCCTGGCTCCTGCTGAGTGCTCTTTTCCACTAACTTACTCTCCACGTCCACAGATTGCCCTCTTCCAGCCACTCTGTGCCCAACCAGGAGCCCAGGGAAATCTGCTCTATTGAAGTAGAGTGAAGTTTCCATTTTAGAATTGTTTGTAATCTTTTCTTAGGATATACCAGAATTGAAAAGAAGATAAGAAGTACTCCAAAGAGAGATAGTGCTAAAATGCATTTTATTATTATTATAAGGCCCAAACAACTGGGACATACAGCACCCTTCCCTCTGAGTTCCACTAACCATGGCACGAAGGCTTCTGTGGCTGCCCTTCCTTGATCGAGTGCCTTCTTACCAGACATGCTATTTCACTGAATGCTTACAGCAGTCCTGGGTGGTATGGTGAGTGTTCAGACCCAATTGTAGATGGGAAGGATTAGAGAAAGAACTTGTCCAAGACCACCCAGAAAAACAGTGTGGCAAAACTAGGAGTTGAACCCAGGTCTGTTAAATTTCAAAGCCTGCTGTCCTTACACTGTGCTACCTCTCACCTGACTGATTGTAGCCAACGATTTCTCATCTCCGTGTTGCCCACAGCTAGATTCCTTAACATCGCATGTGTGTCCTGCAGAGAACCCTAGCAGTGCCTTACCCCCAGTACAACTGCTCTCTGGTTTCAGGATGCCAATTAGAAGCTCTCCTGAGTAGTAAGTAGTGTTGTGGACAGCCTTTGCTGTAGAACTTTTGAGTCCAGGTTCACCTTGCCCCATCAGTGGTCCTTCTGGTCTGTTCCACTATGATTTTCTATACAGCAGTTTTAAGAACCACTCCCACCATCACCACCAATCATAGGTGAGAATCTTTGGTATTCCTAAGGCCTGAGAGGTGAGTGGCAGAGCCAGTCAGCACCCCGCACCCCCCCGCCCCCCGCCCCCGCCGAGGCTGTAAGTGCTGCTTCCTGGCCTCCATGACCCAAAGGTTAAATCCATTAACCATTGCCCTCGGGGTAGTATTTGCAAATACCGCTTTAAAACAAGAAAGTCAAAATCCAGCAAACCAACTGCTTTGGCATCACCTCCTTCCAAACACCAAGGCAGCGCCTGTGAGCGCTGGGAGCATTTTGGAGGAGTTGACCAAGTTCCATGTGATTGGCTCATAAGTAAATCCCAGGGTCCCAGGGTCCTATGCACACAGCAGAGAAAAGGCGTCCTTCCTATGTGAACATTACTCTTCTAATTATTATTCATGAAAATATTCTAGGATTCTTTTCCAAGTTGTAAATGTTATGTGATAATTTATATGTTTGGAAGAAGCAAAAAGAAACTTTAGTTTTGTTTATCTGGAAGTTGGCAAAATGAGTTCAGGAATACCTCCCAGAAAAAGTTGCCTCTCTCTGCAGGAAATTTTAACAGGTTAATATTTTCTTCCAGAAAGCAGATTCGAGTATAGTTTATGAAACCTCGTGATTGTAGAGAGTTTGGGTCCAGGGGGTGGTTTACATTTTGAGGTAATGTTTTGTAAGTAACAAGATGTGACTACTCTAACTTCCTATTCTCAGGGTGTTCTGTGCGGAGAGGGAGGCAACTGCTGCCCACGCTACACCCTGACCTTAAGACTGATTGACGAACTAACTCATACTGGGGATCTCTGATTTCATGGTGTGCTGCCCTCCTCCCCTCCCCCACAACCTTTGCTTCAATTACTCTAAGTAGAAATTGAATTTCATAATTCCAGTTAGATGTCATTGACTGTATTAAAGGCATTGTTAACTATAATAACAGTTAAACCCCAGAAATTCAATGGCTTAACACAGTCCAAGTTTATTTCTCACTTATAATTCATGTAAAGTTGAATTGGTGGTAATGGTCCTGTTCCATCAACAGGATGGTGGTCCTGTTCCATCAACATGCCCAGAGCAGTTGGAGGCCTAACTTGGAACTGGAGTCAGTCCTTTCTACTCATTTCCATTGGCCAGCAGTCATTTGGTCTCATCTCGAGGCTAGAGGAAATGCAGTCCTTATCTGGGCAGCTACTTTCCAATAACAACCGTATTTCATGGAAAAGGAGCACAAAACTATGATGGATGCTAGAAGACCAGAGAATGGGTCAATGCTGTTAGATCCCTCTAGCTGATTTGCCATCAAGTGAGTATTACATACCGTTTGTGTGTGGTGTTATCTAAATCCACAGGACTTCTTTTGCACACTCCATAGTAACCTAACCTTCCTTCTGCATCTCCTCCACTTCTAAAGTCCTGCCTCTCCTAGTACTTGGCTGATTTTTATCAGAAAACAATCTCTGTGTTGCTCCACAGGCATGCAATGTAGATGCACATAGTAGAAGATGCTGCACCCTCTACCGGAAACATCAAAAATATAATTTGAAACCTCAAATAGCAAAGTGGGTTAAAAGATAACTAGAGAATATAGAGGCCAACTCTAGACCCAATGAACAGTCACACCTGGAGATCAGAACAGGCTATTCCACTGATTTTATCCACCTCAGAAGACAACTCAGCCTCTCTGGACCTCAGTGTTCTCATCTATAAAATGAGGACTTTGGATTTAAGTGAACTCTAAGTTTACCTGAAACTCCCTGTTGTCCAATGTCATGTCAGATGGTCTCTGGTCCAGCTGCTGTTGTTTTTCTATTTCCTCATGTTAGCTTATATATTAGATACATCCTTTTGAGAAGTTTCAAAGTTAGCTTTAAATTGTTGCTATTTCTACATAAATGCAATATGCCTTCTAGAATGCATGCACATGAAATTCAACACAGATAACACGTTTTGAAGATCCTCTCACTCTCAGGGATAGCATCCTGATTTTTTTTTTTGAGTTAATTAATTTTTTTTGAGTTAATTACTTGACTCTTGCCACCCCAATTTCTTCCAAGTCGTGATTTAGTGCATATCTAATGTAGACTAATAATGCCCCAAGGCTTTAAAAACCTCGTTAGGTTTTTAAAAGGAAAAGATTGACCTCACATTGGAGAAATTAGTTAAACTGAACTTTAAGACAAGTACATGGGGTTTCTGCAGCAGCAACTGAAATGTATTATAGTAGAATTTCACCATGTGTGCACCTAATGTCTTAGAACTCAACTATGTCTAGGTGTGAGTGGGTGGTGGGAGGGTGAGAAAATTGGAGGAGACAGTGAAAGGAAAGATGAAGAGAAAGACAGGGAGAGAAAGAATGAACAACCAAAATAATGCAATGAGAGATGCAGGAAAGAATGAAAAGCAACGTAAAGGGTAATTATGTGGGAAACTCTAAATAAATATAATCTAATAATAACAATGTCTCATGCAATTTAAAATATGTAAGTAATTAAAAATGCATTACAATAATACCATACATATTGAAAGCTGGTAAATGAAAGATATACTAACATCCTGACATTTTCAAGAAAGAGGTAAAACTACTAATTTACATTAAACTTTGATAAGTCAAGGATACATGTTTTAGACTCTATGGTAACCACTGAAATAATATTTAAAAGAATATTTTTCTAAGTGAATGGAGAGGCAGTGGAATCATCACAAAAATGCTTCATCTAACAGAAAGCAAGAAAGAAGTCAAAGTTAATGAAGAACACTTGGGACAAATAGAAAGCAACTAGCAACATAATAGATTTAAAACCAAATTTATCTGTAATGGCACTAAATGTAAATGGAATAAATGCTCCAATTAAAAGACAATGGTTGTCAGATAAAAGAAAGTCCAACTAAAAGCTATTTCAAAAGAAATATCTAAAATATAAGAAATTAAAAGGAGTAAGAAAAAGATATGCCATGCAACAAAAGGTGATGTCCTTATGTTTATACGAGACAATAAATGTTTTTGTAAAACCAAAAAGCGGCCGGGCGCGGTCAAGCCTGTAATCCCAGCACTTTGGGAGGCCGAGACGGGCAGATCACGAGGTCAGGAGATCGAGACCATCCTGGCTAACATGGTGAAACCCCGTCTCTACTAAAAAATACAAAAAACTAGCCGGGCATGGTGGCGGGCGCCTGTAGTCCCAGCTACTCGGGAGGCTTAGGCAGGAGAATGGCGTGAACCTGGGAGGTGGAGCTTGCAGTGAGCTGAGATCCGGCCACTGCACTCCAGCCTGGGTGACAGCCAGACTCCATCTCAAAAAAAAAAAAAAAAAAAACCAATAAGCATTGCTAGTGAAAGGGACATTTCATAAAGATGAAAGTTTTGATTTAACAGTAAGATATATAATTATAAATCTGCATGTACCTAATGACATCTTCTATATGTGAAGCAAAAAATCTCACAGAAATAAAAGGAGAAATAGACAAATTTGCAATTATAATAGATGTTTAACTCTTATTTCAGAAAATGAGAGAAAAGGCAAAAATCAGAAAAATAGAAAAGAGTTAAACAATACAATTAACATATTTTATCTAAATGATATACAGAGAACATTACGACAACAAATGAATAAAGTCCTTTTTCAACAACACATCAAAACATTTATAAAACTTGATTATATACTGTGACATAAAGTTTCAAAAAACTTCAAAGAATAATAACATACAATGTATTTCTGACAGCAGTGGAATATAAGTGGAAATTATAGATAGATAGGTAGATAGATAGATAGATAGATAGATAGATAGATAGATAGATAGATGATAGATAGATATGAAACTAGAAAATCTCCCTGTGCTTGAAAATTAAGAAATACACTTCCAAATATTCCATGAGAAAAAAATCAGAAATCACAATAAAAATTAGAAAATATTTTAAACTAAATGGAAAATACTACATATATAAATGTGCAGAAAAACTTCCAATTTCTGATAATGTTAAAGTTATATCAGACTGACCCTTTTGCCAATAACAATTGCGAACCTTAGACAAAATTTCAAAAAACAATTCTTTGAAGGCAATGCAAAACAGCTAAGAGCAGGCAGAAACTGCAGGAGATACAGCTCTTCAATGAAGAAAATCACACTGGGTGATATCCGCATTTATTTGGCTTTTCTCCTGAAGGAATTCCCCTAGATCACAACAGAGAGCAAGGTCCATCAGCAAGCAGCTATTATATTAGGCCGTGGAGCGACATTGGTGTTCAAGACTACCAGAGCAGCTGAAAATTGAATGGAGAGGGAAGGGGAACAGGTGGGAGAAACTTAAAAAGCTGGTACAAAGTACACTCAAATATGTAGCTGACCTCTGAACTATACACTAAATAAATCAAAAGAAAAATTAGCATTTTTAAGTAATTGAAAATGAAAACACAGCAGATAAAAAGTTGTGGGATGCTGATAAAGCAGTACCTTGGGGAAGATCTACAGCACTAAACTCCATTAGAAAAGACAAAAGCTCTCAAATCAATGGCCTTTGTTTCTACCCTAACAAACTATTAAAAAGAAGAAAAAAAATAAACCCAAAGTAAACAGAAGATAGGAAATAGTAACTATCAGAACAGAAATTGATGAATTAAAAAACAGAGAATCAATAAAAATTGATTAAACCAAAAACTGCCTCTAAGAAAATCAATAAAATCCTTTTAAATTTATTGAACAACATAGACTCCAAAAATAGATTCACACACAGATGGTCAATTGATTTGAGACAGCTGTGCCATGGTAATTAATTCAATGGAGAAAAGATTGATTGATTGATTGATTGACTGATTGATTGATTTGAGACAGAGTTTCACTCTTGTTGCCCAAGCTGGAGTGCAATGGCATGATCTCAGCTCACTGCAACCTCTGCCTCCCAGGTTCAAACGATTCTCCTGTCTCAGCCTCCTGAGTAGCTGGGATTACAGGTGCATGCCACCAAGCCCGGCTAATTTGTGTGTGTGTGTGTGTGTGTGTGTGTGTGTGTATTTTTACTAGAAATGGGGGTTTCACCATGTTGGCCAGGCTAGTCTCGAACTCCTGACCTCAGATGATCTGCCTTCCTCGGCCTCCCAAAGTGCTGGGATTACAGGCATGAACCACCGTGCGCAGCCGAGAAAATGTGTTTTTTTCAACAAATGGTGCTAGAAACATTGGACATCTATATGCAAAACAAAACTAAAACCTCAACCTTCTCTCACATCATACACAAAAATTAACACAAAACGGATTGTGAACCTAAAGACAATCTACAACTATTAAATTTCTGCAAAAAAAAAAAAAAAAAAAAAAAAAAAAAAAAAAACAGGAGAAAATCTCTGTGAACCTGGCTAAGCAGAGACTACATAGGACACAAAATGCACAAAGGTTTCTGCTCTTCAAAAATCGCTGTAAAGAAAAGGAAAAGACAAAGCCACAGACTGGGGAAAAGAGATCTAATAAAGGGCTTGAATCCAAACACATAAATCAAATAAATAATAAGACAAACGATCCAATTTTTAAATAGGCAAAAGATTTGAACACTTGACATACTACCACATACCTACTAGGACAGTATCAAGTGCTAACAAGACTACAGAGCAATTACAACTCTCAGTGTTGCTAGGAGGAATGTAAAATGGTACATCCACTTTGGAAAATGGTTCAGCAGTTTAATAGAAATTTAAACATAGACTTACCACACAGCCCAGCAATCCCATGCCTAGATATTCACCTAAGAGAAATATAAACTTATGTTGAACTACCTCACACCCATTAGGATGGCTACTATAAAAATTTTAAAGAAAATAGAAAATAGCAAGTGTTGACAAAGATGTGGATAAACTGGAACGCTTGTACACTGTGGGTGGGAATGTAAAATGATGCAGCTGCTGTGGAAAACAGTATGGTAGTTCCTTTAAAAATTAAAAATAGAATTACCATATGATCTAGCCGTTTCACTTCTGGGTATATGCCCAAAAGAATTGAAAGCAGAGTCTCAAAGAGATATTTGTACACTCATGTTCATAACGACCTTATACACAATGGAAGTAACCCAATTGTCCATCAACGGATAAATGGATAAGCAAAATATAGTATATACAGGCAATAGAATATTATTCAGGCTTAAAAATAAAGAAAAAAGGAAAGAATTCTCACATATGCTACAACATGAATGCACCTTGAGAATATTATGCTAAGTAAAATAAGCCAGTCATAAAAAGACAAATACTGTATGATTCTACTTATAGGAGGTACTTAGAGTAGTCAAATTCATAGAGACAGAAGGTAGCATTGTGGTTGCTATGAAGAGGCATGAAGAATTGTTGTTGTTGTTGTTGTTGTTGTTTTTGAGATGGGAGCCTTGCTCCATTGCCCAGGCTGGAGTGCAATGGCACGATCTTGGCTCACTGCAACCTCTGCCTCCCAGGTACAAGCGATTCTCCTGCCTCAGCCTCCTGAGTTGCTGGGACTACAGCTGTGTGCCACCACACCCTGCTAATTTTGTATTTTTAGTAGAGATTGGGTTTCACCATGTTGGCCAGGCTGGTCTCGAACTCCTGACTTCATGATCCACCCACCTCAGCCTCCCGAAGTGTTGGGATTACAGGCGTGAGCCACCGCGCCTGGCCAGAATTATTGCTTACTGGATATAGTTTCAGTTTTAAAAGATGAAAAGAGCTGTGGAGATGGATGGCGGTGATGGCTGCACAGCATTAGGAATGCAGTTAATACCACTGAACAGTACACTTAAAATGCTTAATGATCAATTTTACATTATATGTATTTTACCACAAACAAATTTGAAAAAAAAGAAACATTGACACAAAAAGCCTGCACATAACTAAAAAATAGATTATACTGGATTACATAAAAATTTAAAACTTTGGTGCTACAAATGATACCACTAAGAAAGTGAAAAGACAGGCCATATAATGGGAAAAAAAATTTTTTTGCAAATCATGTATCTGATAAGGGGCTTGTATCCAGAGCATATAAAGAACTTTTACAACTCAATAATAAAGACAATTTAAAAATGCATAAGGGACTTGAATAGACATTTCTCCAAAGAAGGTACACAGATGGGCAAAAAGCACATGAAAAGATGCTGAACGTCAGGGAAGTGCAAATGAAAATCACAAGATACTACTCCACACTGAGTTACTATACTTTAAAAAAAATTAACAATAACAAGCTTTGATGAGGATGTGGAGAAATCAGAATCCTCATACATTGCTGTTGGGAAATGGAAACTACCAGTAGGGGAATGAATAAGTAAATAATAGCATATTCATTTGATGGAATTCATTCAACCACTGAAAGCATATTGAGTGAACGATCTCAATGGTGGGCTGGGGAGAGAGATGCCTGCCGCAGGGCTATGTGCTGTGGATGGGGAGCTGGAAGAATTTGCCCTAAGGTGGGCTGGAAGGGGTGGGTAGTGGGTTGTGGGGAGTGATGCTCTCTTTGATCTGCAGGTGGTGGAGGTATTGATTCTTAGCCTCTGCCTTTCCCCCAAGGGATGCTCAATCTACTATATCCCCAGCCAGTTCCTACAACCCATACCCTGCTGGGCTGGGCTTGGAGCTCCTAGGTGGCACCCAGGCACTGAGGGGTGGATTGTTCGGGAATTTAGCCCCTTCCATTATTAACAGAGTGCCCCCTCCACTTCCAGCCACCCCCAGTACACATACCATTTTTTAAAATTAATATTGCAAACATAGGTTCAACACAAAACTCCTAATGTGCACTCCGCTCCCAAAATAGATTGAAAACTTCTATAAAGAAATTCCAGCGTTGGCACTCTGGGGGCAACTGAGCCCTTCTGTGCGCTGTGTCACCTCCCCAAAGGTCAGGAAGAGCAGTCACAAAAGGACAGCTCTAGCCCCAGAACTTCAGTTCATTAAGCAAAGCCTGCGGTTCCGGGCATGGGGAGGAGAGAAGGAATCAGCTGAGGAGCCAGGAAACCTGGGTTCTGAGCCTGGTTCGGCCCCTCAGCAAGTTATTTCTTCTCTCTGAGCTTCCGTTTCCTCTTCTGTAAAACGGGGCATGGGCAAGGCCTGGCAGGGGCGGGGCTCGAACCTGCGGAAGCGACGGCGGCTCCGGCCCCTCCCGGGACGGGGCGGTCACGTGCGCGATCACGCGGTCCTACCCGGAAGCGCGCCCGGGCTCCTGCAGGCGGGGCGCTGTGCGCGCCGCGATCCGGTACGTGAGTCTCCGGGCTGTCCCCTCCCGGGGAGGCGATCCTTCCTCCGGAGCCCCTCGCAACCCTCCCGGAAGTAGGGGAGGGGCTCTAGGGGTCCCGAAGCGGGCCCACCCCTAGCCTCACCCACTCCGGGCGTGTGGTCGTGGGCCGGTCGCTTCCTCGCTCGGAGCCAAAGTTCCTCAGCCGTGAAGAGGGGCGGATGTCACAAGTCAAGCCTCCTTCCCAGGGTGGCCATGAGGTTCGGGGGTGGGGAGAGGTGGGGATTTGGGGGTGAAACTGGACAGAAACTGGCGTGCTAGGCAAACGGGAGCCGCTGACTCGCTCCCTGCAGAGACTCAGGGACAGGGCCGGGCTCCGAAGGTGTGGGACCCGAGAAGGAGCTGCTGAAGGCGGGACCAAGGGCCACAGGGAGGTTTGCTGGAGTCCAGATGGTGAAAGTGTGCTCTGGGGGTCGCCCCAGCTTGGCCCTCCCCCCGCCATCTGGAGCACACTTCGCCAGTGAGTCCCCTCCGAGTTCCCTTTCTAGGGCAAGATAGCGAGGTGAAGCCGAAGTCACAACGTTTCACCGGCGAGGTTCTCTTCCCAGCAGCCTTTGGGAAGCATCCCCCTGTTTCGGGAATGTGGCATTCCGGCCAATCATGTGGGTGATGGAGGCCGTCTCAGGGTTAGGTTGCTAAAGGCCGAACTCATAACAGCAGTCTCTGTGGCGGGTAGTCACTTGCCTCTTACTCGCTCACAGTACTTGACTTCCTAATTAAGTTTTCTGTTGTTCCTGCCTTCTATCCAAATATGAAAGATTCTGGAACCAGATTCGTTAATCTGTTATTTGAAGAAGGGAAGCTGGGAAATAGGAATAATGATCCCCACACCTATATAAGAAAGCAGTTTGCTAAGGTTACTTTGCAGCTTGCCTGGTCACTCCCGTGATCTAACCCTGTAGGGAGGTAGAGTAGGGGATGTTGCTCTATTTCTCCTTGGAAGTTTGAGTCTCAAAGAGGTTTATGCGACTTGGCAAAGCCCAAACTAGAACCTGGTCCCAGATGCCTTTCCTGTTTGTTTTCTTCCACTCATTGCATCATCCCAGGATCCCCACTCCCTTCACTGGGATTGCATCCTCGCCGCCTGGGGTGTGCTATGCTGTCTCCCGTCAGTCACTCCTAGCAAGCTCCCTGGGGCTGCTTGGGGAGCTCTGAGTGACCCACAGAAGTGAGAGCACTTCATAGGAACAAAGGAGGAAGGAACAAAAGTGGGCACCTGCTCTGTACAAAGGGCTGTACTGGCCGGGTTCCCATTCTCCGTTATGGGAGGTGAGGGGCAGGATCCTGGATATGTTCTTAGCAGACTGCCTCAGGGCCTGGAGAGACCAGGGACCACGCAGCCCTTCTCCAGCTTGTCCTTTCCCAACGGGCAGCAGTCAGGACCAGGGCATCTGTCTGCCCTCATGTTCTCTCTGTTTTACGCATTTGCAGGACCAGGGATGCCGTGCTGCTCTCCCATGAACCAGTCCCTGAGTCTGTCTGCTGCAGCCCTTTCTGAACCTCTGACTGTCTGGATGCTCCACTGTGCTCCTTGCCAAGGTAGATGATTTTGCCCCACCTGGGGAGGACAGCGAGGCAGGCAGCATCCACTCTGGGGCATTGGGAGGCAGATGGAATGAGGTAGGCAGTGGACTGAGTGCTCCTGAGCTCTGCAGACCTGCTCATCCCCTCCCCAGCCCTGCATCCTGAGGCCACCCCCATCCTGATGCCTCATCTCTCCTTCACCCCTCACATCCAGTTGGGTCATCACAGCCTGCTGAGTCTTTAAAGCTCCTCCCGGCCCCCACCAAGGGGTGAGCACTCATTACCCTACATCCACACCTAGATGACTGCCTTCATGACCTCGACCTGCCCATCTCCAGCCAGCCGGTCATTTCTCTGCTCACAACCACAGCCTCCATTCCATAGCCCACTGCTCCCTAACCCATACACTCTGGTCAGCTTTGTCACATGTACCTGGGAGTCCCAGAGAAGCCTCTTCAGGTCCACCTGCCTCTCCCAGCAACCTCCTCTTCACACCTGTTGCACTCTCAGTGTCTGCCTTGGCATTGAGTAATTCTGTGGGAATAGGCTACATTCCTCCTTCACTGTTGTTGTCTCCTGGCATTCGCCATAAACGCCTTGGGACCAGTTGCACCGAGTTAGTTTGGGAGGAATTCAGTAAGGACCACTAAGCTGGACATGAGGATGACAGAACACAAGACCTGGAGATGCTATGATCCTCCCAAAAAAACTGGAAATCCACATGTGTGAGAGTTACAGCAGAGCTTCCTAATCATTATCATGGCTTAGCACACATACCACATGATTATATCTGCATGACACCCTGAGGCACATAAGAGGATTTGAAACCACTGCCTGAGGCCTCTCAGCTGCAGCAGGCAGCCTGGAGCGCTGTCCTCACCAGCCTGGTCAGGCTGCCCCAAGAGTTAGAAGATAAGCACTTGCCGCACCCAGAGGGCCACAGCACACAGTGTGGGGAGCTATATGAAAGATCTTCCAGTGGGTGAATAGTTAAGACATTCCTTACACAATCAAGCACAGAGTGTGTGGTATGTGTGTGGCAGGGGGGTGGGGAAGGAGATTTGGAAGGGCTGAAGACACTGGTGACTGTGGCCCTAGAAGGTGCAGCCTACTAGGTACAGGGTCTTTAGGCAGCCTCTGTTCTCACCATGAGCAGGGAGAGCAGCATTTGAATGAAACTTCTGTGGTGCTGAAGTAAATTCAGGGGCTTTGAGGCTCGTCTTCTGGAGCTGTTTTTTGTTTGTTTGTTTGTTTGTTTCTTCAGACAGTCTCGCTCTGTCCCCCAGGCTGGAGTGCAGTGGCACAATCTCGGCTCACTGCAGCCTCTGCCTCCTGGGTTCAAGCAATTCTCCTGCCTCAGCCTCCCGAGTTGCTGGGATTACAGGCACTTGCCACCACGCCTGGCTAAGTTTTGTATTTTTAGTAGGGATGGGGTTTCATTTCACCATGTTGGCCAGGCTGGTCTCAAACTCCTGACTTCAGGTGATCCACCCGCCTCAGCCTCCCAAAGTGCTGGGATTACAGGCGTGAGCCACCATACCCAACCCTGGAACTGTTTTTATCTGAGGGAGAGATATCTCTGGACTGCGCAGAGATGGAGGTGCAGCAGCGCCCTCCAATCCACACCAGGCACTAACTGTCTGCTGTAAGCATGGCCTCCCTGGGCATTCGACTCCATGTCCAGGCCAAGACCTGGGTCCCTTCCTGTCCCAGTCTGGTTCCGATAGGCCCTGTGGTGGGTCTGATGCTGTGCTGAGAGGGACCAGATACCACAGAGGAAAGAGCCCCAGCCTTGGCATCAAACAGATTTGGGTCCGGATTCCAGCTTTGCCACTTCAGGCTGTGCCTGTGTCCTGCTCTCTAAAATGGGAGTACCTAAAGAGTCCTACTTTGTCCAGTTGTGAGGGTGCAACAAAAACGGAAGGCCTTTGTGATGTCTGGTGTGCAGAAAGGGCTCACTGGATGTTCGCTGAGGTTGGGGTCCTCTTCGTTACTCAGGCTGTGCTCATGGATGTTGGGGCTAGGGGCTGACCTTGACCTTGCCTTTCCCTGGCAGATGAAGTGCGTCTTGGTGGCCACTGAGAGTGCAGAGGTCCTCTTCTACTGGACAGATGAGGAGTTTGAAGAGAGTCTCCGGCTGAAGTTCGGGCAGTCAGAGAATGAGGAAGAAGAGGTAAGTGCAGGGTAGGCAGTCCCAGGAGGGATGGATAGGAAGGAACCATACAAAACTACCAGTAGGCAGAGAGGCAGGAAAACCTGTGTTCACCCTGTCCTGGGCAGCATGAGCAGGGTGTTGTGTGGGGTCCAGCATCCTTCACAGCTAGACCCTCATCCTCAAGGTCTGCCTCTTGATGCTCTGAGCTCAGTGACCCCACCCCCACACCCCACCAGGGCTCTCTGGGCTAAGTGAGGGCAAGAATATGTCGAATTTTAATCACGTAACAGAGGAACTTGGAGCCATCAGTTTCTGTACCCTAAAAAGTTTAACAAGGCTGGGCATGGTGGCTCACGCCTGTCATCACAACACTTTGGGAAGCCAAGATGGGCCAATTGCTTGAGCTCAGGAGTTTGAGACCAGCCTGGGCAGCATGGCGAAACCCTGTCTCTACAAAAAAAAAAAAAAACACACAAAAATTAGCCAGGTGTAGTCTTAGCTACTTGGGAGGTTGAGGTGGGAGGATCACTTGAGTCCAGATGGTAGAGGCTGCAGTGAGCCGAGATTGTGCCTGTGCATTCCAACCTGGGCGACAGAGCAAAAAAAAAATGAAAAAGTTTAACGTAAGCTGAACACATTAATTTTTTAATAGCTGTATTAAGGTATGATTAACATACCATAAATTGCACATATTTAAAGTACACAACTTGGTAAGCTTTGATATGTATATATAACTACGATTCTATCACAATCAATAAAAGGAATATATCTACCACCTCAAACATTTGTAATCCTTTCTTTCCCATCCCCGTCCCGTAGGAACTGCTGATCTGCTTTCTGTCATGATAGGTTAGTTTGTATTATATGGGCTTATATAAATGGAGCCATACAGTATGTGCTTGGATTTAGTTTGGTTTTGGTTTGACTGCTTTCACTCAGCATGATTATTTTGTGATTCATCTGTGTTGTGGCATGTATCAATAGTTCATTCCTTTTCTTAAGCAGTAATCTATTGGATCAGGATGCCACCATTTGTTCATTCATTTACTTGTTGATGGACATCTGTGTTATTTTCAGTTTTTGACTATTACAAATAAAGCAACTATGAACATGCATGTACAAGTCTATGTATACATGGATGCTTTCACGTCCAAGGACAGATACTTAGGGTAGAATGGCTAGATCATGTACGTGTACGTGTAACTTTTTAATAAACTGCCAGACTTTTCCAAAGTGGTTGTATAATTTTTGATTCCAGCTGTAGTGTTTGAGAGTTCAGTTCCTCCATATCCTCACCAATGCTATGGTCTGTCTTTTTAATTGTAGCCATTCTAATAGATGTCCACTAGAATCTCACTGTGTTTTACATTTCATTTCCTTAATGACTAATGGTTTTGAGCATTTTTTCATGTGCTTATTTGCCATATGTTTTGTGCAGTTTTTATTTGAGTTGATTGTTTCTTCTTACTATTCTTACTGAGTTTTGAGAGCTTGTAATATATTTTGGATGAAGTCCTTTATCAGATACATGTTTTACAAATACTTTCTTCTAGTTTGTGGCTTGTGTTTATATTCTCAGTGGTATCTTTCAAAGAGCAGAAGTATTAGAACTCGAGTTTGTCCATTTTGCATTTATGGATTATGCTTTTAGTGTTATATCTAAGAAATCTTTGTCCAACTCACAAAAAGTTTTCTCTACATATTCTTTTGAAAGTTTTATAGTTTTAGGTTTTATATCAGGTCTGATGATCTACTTTGAATTTTTGTATGTCGTGCGAGCTATGGATTGAAGTTAATTTTTTTTTTTTTTTTTTGCATGTGGACATCCAGTTTAACACTTTAACGTTACAACTCAGAAATACTTGTCCTTTTCACTTACATAATTTACACTGTATATTTTAAAGGAGTAATTTATTGTGAAAATGTTTTCCCAATTAATTTTGGGTTAAAAATGTTTTTTATTGGGGATGCAGTGGAAGGTGTTCTTATGTTTCTGCAGCAGCATGGACTGGTGGCCTGTCTTGCCCTTTCTGCTCTAAGGGGTCTCATCATCCAGCCAATGAGTGAGCCAACTCCACTTCAGGGGGTCCATTTATCATCAATGTCACCCATGTTCTCATCACAGTCTTTAGGCAAACACAAGATATCAGAGATAGACATTCAAGTGGTTTTATTTAAGCTAACTCTTTGTTAGACTTTATTTTTTAACAGTCAATACATATAATATTTAAAGTAAGACTTTTTAAGTATTTCAGTTTTTAAACTACTGTTACAACTATGTCAACTTAAGAAGCAAATTATTTAGTGGCCTTTCTCTTCCTCTTTATTGAAAACCTGGCAAAGGAATGAAGTCCTGAATTTTCAGTTCCTAAAAATGAGTAGTGTAAAGGAAATGTTGTCTTTAAAGTTTTTTTTTCTTGTTGTTAATGTGCAACACATTCTTTTCTTGTCATATAAATAACATGAGTTAATTGTAGGAAATTTGGAAATACAAAGAGATAGTTTTTAAATGACCTGTAATTCCACTACCCAGAGCTATTAGCTTTTTAATATACTTTCTTTGGGTCTTTATTTTTTCTATATAATTGGGATTATACCACATTTACAGTTTTACTGCTTTTTTTTTTTTCACTTGCCATTATATCAAGATATTCCTTCTATTTTCTAAAATAGTCTCAGAAGCATAATTCTTAATGGAAACATTATACTCCAGTACATGAATCAGTGTATCATCCTTTATTTAACCATTTTCCTCATATGGACAAATATTTTGCTCTTAATTTGCTATATCACTCTTGCTTTAAGGAACATTTGTGCTTAAATTTTATCTCATGTCAGATTATTTCCTTATGACAAATTCCTAAAAATAAAAATATTGAGTCAAAAGCCATTCAAAGATATTGTACTACTTTATAATTCCACCAAGTAATATATGAGTATGCTCCTTTATACTCTATATACACCAAACATTTTTATCTCCCCTGTGTTAGTCCATTTTCATACCACTATAAAGAAATGCCCAAGACTGGGTACTTCATAAAGGAAAGAAGTTTAATTGACTCACAGTTGAACACGGCTGTGGAGGCGTCAGGAAACTTACAATTATGCCAAAAGGCGAAGGGGAAGCAAGATACCTTCTTCACAAGGCAGCAGGAAGGAGAACTGCTGAGTGAAGGGGAAAGAGCCTCTTATAAAACCATTAGATCTCATGAGAACTCACTATCACAAGAACATGGGGGAACCTGCCCCCATGATTCATTTACCTCCACCTGGTTTCTCTGTTGACATATGAGGAGTATGGGAATTATGGGGATTGCAATTCAAGATAAGATTTGGATGGGGACACAAAGCCTAATCATATCATTCTGCCCAGGCCCCTCCCAAATCTCATGTCCCTTTCACATTTAAAAACCAATCATGCCTTCCCAACAGTTCCCCAAAGTCTTAATTCATTCCAGCATTAACCAAAAAGTCCAAGACCAAAGTCTCACTTGAGACAAGGCAAGTCCCTTCCACCTATGACCCTGTACAATAAAAAACAAGTTACTTCCCAGACACAATGTGGGTGTAGGCATTGGGTAAATGTTCCCATTCCAAATGGGAGAAATTGGACGGAACTAAGGGGCTACAGGCCCCATGCAAGTCCGAAATCCAGTGGGGCAGTCAAATCTTAAAGCTTTGAAATGATCTCCTTTGACTCTACGTCTCACATCCAGGTCACACTGATACAAGAGGTGCTCCCAAGGCCTTGGGCACCTCTACCCCTGTGCTTTTGCAGGGTACAGTCCTCTTCCCAGCTGTTTTCACAGGCTGGTGTTGAGTGTCTGCAGCTTCTCCAGGTGCATGGTGCAGGCTGTCGGTGTATCTACCATTCTGGGGGCTAAAGGATGGTGGTCCTATTCTCACAGCTCCATTATGTAGGGCCCCAGTGGGGACTCTGTGTGGAGGCATCTGACCCCACAATTCCCTTACTCACCACTCTAGCAGAGGTTCTCCATGAGGGCTCTGCCCCTGCAGCAAACTTCTGCCTGGACATCCTGGCATTTCCATACATCCTCTGAAATCTAGGTGGAGGTTCCCTAACCTCAATTTTTGATTTATGTGCACCCACAGGCCCAACACCACATGTAAGCCACCAAAGCTTGGGGCTTGCACTCTCTGAAACAACAGCCAGAGCTGTATGTTGGCACCTTTTAGCCATGGCTAGGATGCAGGGCACCATGCCCCCAGACTGCACAAAGCAGCAAGGCCCTGGGCCCAACCCCTGAAACAGTTTTTTCTTACTAGGCCTCCAGGCCTGTGGCAAGAGGGGCTGCTGTGAAGACCTCTGACATGCCCTGGAGACATTTTTCCCATTGTCTTGGTGATTAACGTTTGGCTCTTCATTACTTTTGCAAATTTCTGCAGCCAAGGCTTGAATTTCTCCTCGGAAAATGGGCTTTTCTTTTCTATTGCATCATCAGGTTGCAAATTTTCCAAACTTTTATGTTCTGCTTCCCTTTTAAAGGTAAGTCCCAATCCAAACCATCTGTTAGTGAATGCATAAAGCTGAGTGTTTTTAAGAGCACCCAAGTCACTTCCTGAATGCTTTGCTACTTAGAAATTTCTTCCACCAGATAGCCTAAATCATCTCTCTCAAGTTCAAAGTTGCATAGATCTCTAGGGCAGGGGCAAAATGCTGCCAGTCTCTTTGCTAAAGCATAACAAGTCACCTTTTTTCCAGTTCCAAATAAGTTCCTCATTGCCATCTGAGACCACCTTAGCCTGGACTTCATTGTCCATATCACTATCAGAATTTTGTTCAAAAGCATTCAACAGTGTCTGGGAAGTTCCAAACTTTCCCACATCTTCCTGTTTTCTTCTGAGCCCTCCATACTGTTCCAACCTCTGCCTGTTATGCATTTCCAAAGTCACTTTCACATTTTCGGGTTATCTGTATAGTAGCTCCTCACACCTGGAGTACCAATTTACTGTGTCAGTCCGTTTTCATACCATTATAAAGAACTGCCTGAGACTGGGTAATTTATAAAGAGGTTTAATTGACTCACAGTTCAGCATGGCTGGGGAGAACTCAGGAAACTTACATTCATGGTGGAAGGCAAAGAGGAAACAAGGCACCTTCTTCCCAAGGCAGCAGGAAGAAGTGTCAAGCAAAATAGGGAAGAGCCCCTTATAAAACCATCGGATGTTGTGAGAACTCACTCATTCTCATGAGAACGAGTTGAGAACAGCCTGGGGAAAACCACCCCATGATTCAGTTATCTCCACCTGGTCTCCCTTGACACGTGGGGATTATGGGGATTACAAGTCAAGATGAGATTTGGTGGGGACACAAAGCCTGACCATGTCATCCCCTCACCAAAAAAAAGTTCTGTTCCTGCAGAAAAAGCTACAGTCATGCCTTGCTTAATGATGGTGATACATTCCATTAATAATAAATTCATCATTAGGTGATTTCCTTGTCATGTGAACATCAGAGTGTGTACTTACACAAACCTAGATGGTGTAGCCGACTACACACCTAGGCTGTACAGTATGGCCTGTTGCTTCTAGGCTGCAAACCTGTACAGCATGTGACTGTACTGAATATTGCAGGCAGTTGTAACACAATGGTAAATGTTTGTGTATCTGAATGAACATAGAGAAGGTATAGCAGAAATCTTTGTGTAATCTTATGGGGCCACTATCGTGCGTGGTCTGTTGCTGACCGAAACATTGCTCTTCAGTACGTGACTATACTGCTTTTAAGATGAGTTTCTATCAAAATCTAGATTCATAAGTGATTTCTGTATTAATAAAATTTGTTCAAGAAAATCGTGGTATATGAATAATTCAGCAAATATTTGAATTCTTGCCTGTTTATTGAATTCTTGCCTATCTGTGGGGGTATTCATTAACCAAATATTAATTGAGAACCTATCATGTGCCAGTCTCTTGGGGTAAGGCAGTGAACATAGCAACATGATCCCTGCTTTCATGGAACTTAAGAGTCTAAAGAAGGACGTTGTACAGTGAACCAGATGGCAAATAAGTACCATGAGTTCAGGTAGTGACAAATAGTCTGGAGAAGTTAAATGGGGTATGGGATGGGGAGTGACAGAGGCAGGGGTTGGTGGCCTGAGGTGGCCAGAAAAAAAAAAAAAAACAATCTGAGCTGGAACCAGAACGATGAGTAGGAGCCACTGTGAAAGCTTGACAGACAGACTGTGGGAGCTGGGCACAGTCCTTGGTTCCTGAATGTTGGCAGGAAAACCTACTCCATAGTGCTGTGTCCCACTTGTATTTCAATGCTGCACCTTCCCACTGGCCAGTTGCCCATCTTTTCAAGGCAAGGTCTTGCTCAGCTCCTTGTAGATTTCCCTAGCTCCAAGTTAGTACCGTGCCTCCCTCATATTTCATTCACGTCTCCTGAAATCCTCTTGGGAAATCTGCCTTTCTTTTCTTTCCACTATGGAGAATTTGATTTGTAACTGTTCCACTGGCTTTATCCCATTTTATTCACACATTTGCAACAAACTTGTCCAGTTCCTTTTTGTTCGTATTTGTTTTGTTCCTTGTTTCCGCGAGCTGAGAGAATGGATGGAGGAAGAACTTATCAAAGTCAATGCAGGCTTGTTATGGAAAATAGGGAAAGTACAGAAATATACTTAAAAATAGAGGAAAAAAAATCACTCCTAATTCCTCTATCCAGAAGTAACTTTAATAAAATGGCTTTCTCAGTATTTTATCAATACTTAATTTTTTTTCTATGAATTCACATTCTTGTTTTATTTTTAACTACAACATTGTGTCAGAGGAATTTTCTATGTCATTGAAACACTCATATATATATATATATGTATATTTTACTTTAAGTTCTAGGGTACATGTGCACAAAGTGTAGGTTTGTTACATATGTATACATGTGCCATGTTGCTGTGCTACACCCATTGACTCGTCGTTTACATTAGGTATATCTCCTAATGCTATCCCTCCCCCCACCCCACAACAGGCCACGGTGTGTGATGTTCCCCTTCCTGTGTCCAAGTGTTCTCATTGTTCAATTCCCACCTATGAGTGAGAACATATGGGAAACGCTCTAATTTTTTTTTTTTTTTTTTTAGACGGAGTCTTGCTCTGTCTCCCAGGCTGGAGTGCAGTGGCCGGATCTCAGCTCACTGCAAGCTCTGCCTCCTGAGTTTATGCCATTCTCCTGCCTCAGCCTCCCAAGTAGCTGGGACCACAGACGCCCGCCACCTCGCCCAGCTAGTTTTTTTGTTTTTTTTTTTTTTTAAGTAGAGACAGGGTTTCACCATGTTAGCCAGGATGGTCTCAATCTCTTGACCTCGTGATCCACCCGTCTCGGCCTCCCAAAGTGCTGGGATTACAGGCTTGAGCCACAGCGCCTGGCCTAGAAACACTCTAATATTTTAAGTGACTATAGACTTTTCCATAATTTTGATGTACTGCTATTTATTTAACTATTTCCCTGATCCTGGATGTTTATATTTTTTTTCAGTTGTTTGCTATTATAAATTATGCAGTAGTGAACATCTTTGTGCATGTGTCTTTGTCCTAATCTCTGATCATTTTCCTTAGGACAAATTTTCCAAAGTAGACTTATTGCAAAAAACAGCATAGACTTTGGTACATGCTGCAAACTTCCTTCCAGCTGCCTGTTCAGTGCTCCCCACGTTCCACGATTGTAATGAGGCCCAATTCCTTAATGTTTCCTTCCAGATTCAGAGCCTAAACAGCACCATTACCCAGCTGGCCCTCCCCATTCTTCCTAACCACTGCCCAAAGTGTTGGCGGCAGTCTCTTTTTGCCCCCCTCCCTACCAGGACAGTGATACCCTCCCAGGAGGGTCTGACACTATGGAACCCTTGATATCAAGGCCTGGTCTTGTCCTTTCCTTTGTTCCTGTTGTCTGGCCCACTCTAAGCTGTGATATTTTCCCCATTTTTGCAGCTCCCTGCCCTGGAGGACCAGCTCAGCACCCTCCTAGCCCCGGTCATCATATCCTCCATGACGATGCTGGAGAAGCTCTCAGACACCTACACCTGCTTCTCCACAGAAAACGGCAACTCCCTATATGTCCTTCACCTGGTGAGTCTGTAGCTCTGGGGCCCATGTTCCTCTTCCCTCCGCTCGATGGGGAGTCCACAGGCCTCTCTTATCTGGAGCTTTAGATTCCTTTAGAAGGCAGAAACGGCATCTTATCAAACCCCCCTGGGACCCGAGCCTTCCCTGGCTTGTCCGCAGAGACTAGGGCAGGTGAAGGGAGTGCCCTGGGGGCTGGCTGACACTGGCCTGCCTGTGCCTGCAGTTTGGAGAATGCCTGTTCATTGCCATCAATGGCGACCACACTGAGAGCGAGGGCGACCTGCGGCGGAAGCTATACGTGCTCAAGTACCTGTTCGAAGTGCACTTCGGGCTGGTGACTGTGGACGGTCAGCTTATCCGAAAGGAGTGAGTCCTCAAAGCTGGTCCCCTCTGTCCTTTGCCGAGCACCCTTGCTGGACCAGGCAGTGTGTGCCTAGCCCCTGTGAAGCTGCCATTTTTCACACACTGCCCTCAGCTGGGTCCCTAGTTCAGAGAAACAGAGCTCAAATGAACCTTGGAGATAATCTGGTCTGACCCTCTGACTTTGTATCTGGTGAAACAGAGCAGAGAATGGAACTCACTTGCCTCGGGTCATCCAGCTGGTGGTTGGCCACATCCAAACTGGAAATCTGAGCTCAAGACTCTCAGTCCAGTGCTCTTTCCATTCTCCCAACATCGTCGCCCGTCATTACAAATCTGGTCTGAGCTAGTCCTCTCTGGCTTCTCAAGCTTCAGACTGTCTCTCCAGAAAAACACAAGCCCGTGCACACTCATACAGTCTCGTAAAGGTTTTCTCAGGAGACAGACCCTAAAACCTGTCTCTGGGCCCACAGTAAAGAACTTGGGGAAAGGGAATGATGGTTCAGAGTATACACTGAGGTGGGAGGGACCCCAGAAAAGGCTTGTAGTTGAAATGTAGACCTAGAAAAGAGAAGTTCATGGTATCACCACCCCCTGATTCTCTAAGATGGATTAGGAAGCTGCAGAGCGTGAAACTCTGGGACTTTAGAGTTTTGTAGCAATGTGAGCAACTACCCATATAGAGGCATTTCTCAAATGCACAAACACTGTTTCATGAGTCATTTTAGCCCAGATAGGTCATGGTTTCAGTGGCAAATACTACAGGTGGTGGATGCCTGTTACATGAACCACATTGGCTAGTGCAGACCTTGCCAGCATCTGAGATGTCTGCAACCCTGTGTAGGACCCTGATGATGGACCAGACCTTTCTGTGTTCAGTGGCCTCTGTGTGGGAAGCTTAAGCATCACCCTGGCTCTCTCTAGCTGGCTTTGTATGACATGTGCTTGTGTGACAGAGGTTGAGGAGTGAGGTGATTTGCTTAGCTGCCTGCCTTCTGGCTCCGTGCCTATCCCACCCCACTCCACAGCTAGAGCTCAGCCAGAAACCTGGCCCCCTTTCCCAGCTGTGTGGGCAGGTCACGTGGGCTCACCAGGCTCTGATGCTTAGCTGGGACTGTGGCCCCTCGGTTGGGTATGGGGTAGACCAGCTTTCTCGTGATCTCTCCCGCCCTCTCTGGCTCTGCCCCCAGGCTGCGGCCCCCAGACCTGGGGCAGCGTGTCCAGCTGTGGGAGCACTTCCAGAGCCTGCTGTGGACCTACAGCCACCTGCGGGAGCAGGAGCAGTGCTTCGCCGTGGAGGTGACTACTGGGCGTGGGAGTCCTCAGGACTTGGAGCTGTCAGGTCAGAGGGGGCATCCAGCTTTAAGACCATGTTTTAACCCTAATGAGTGAAGGCACAAGCAGCCCCTGAAACTCATGTATTCAGAGAGAGTTGTTCTTTGTGGCCATATGGAGGGTTGTGTACTCTGATGGGCTTTCCCATGGTAAAACAGCTCGATCCTGGATAATACAGACTTTTAATGTAATTTTTGGGTTCACCGTAAATTACAGAAATCTTTGAAGACAGTTCCTTCAACCCTTCCCTCCTCCTCCCACAAAATTATATTGAGCTGGAACTGGAGGGGAAAGCAGTGGAGAAAAACACAGCACTAAAGGCAAGATTGCCCCGAGTGCAAATGATATCAGCACTACAGCCAGTAAACAGCCTTGGGCCAGCAGCAGCATAGGAGAGCTGAGCCTGCAACTCTAGGTTAAACCTAGCCCCAAAAAGTTAAAGTGGCTGCTGGTGCTTTTATAAAGCCTAGTAAATAAAAAACTAAAAAATTAAAAATAAAAACTAAAGTGGCTGCTGGTCAGTAGCACTCCTTGGCTTCCTAAAGAGGTAAACCAAATTCTCTTGCAAGCAGTGGTTTTCATACTCCAGTGTGTGTCAGAATCCTCTGCAGGGCTTGTCAAATACAGGTTACTGGGCCTTACTTTCAGCATTTCTCATTTAGCAAGTCTGGGATGGGGGCTCTGGAACTTGCATTTCTTTTTCTTTTTTTTTTGAGACGGAGTCTGATCTGTTGCCCAGGGTAGAGTGCAGTGGAGCGATCTTGGCTCACTGTGACCTCCGCCTCCCAGGTTCAAGCGATTCTCCTGCGTAGCCTCCTGAGTAGCTGGGATTACAGGCATATGCCACCACACCTGGCTGATTTTTGTGTTTTTAGTAGAGATGGGGTTTCACGATGTTGGTCAGGCTGGTCTGGAACTCCTGACCCCATGATCTGCCCACTTCGGCCTCCCAAAGTGCTGGGATTGCAGGTGTGAGCCACCATGCCCGGCCCTAGAACTTGCATTTCTAAAAAATTCCCAGGTGCTGTTTGTTTATTGTGCTGGTCCAGGAACCACACTTTGAAAACCACTGCTAAAGCAGGAAAGGTACCGATCAAACAAATGTGAATTCACAACTGAAGAAAATCAGATATAGAAGAAAATAAGCCACCATGAGTGAGAGTCAGGAAAATCAATTACCAGCAGATTTATATCCCAAGGCACTTGATACATTGAAACTATTAAGTATAGAATATAAAATAACTATGAAATGTTTAAATATATGAAATGTAGAATCACAAAATAAGAAGAAACTCTAAATTGGCCAAGCAAATTTGAAAAAGAACCCATACAAATATTTTAGAAATGAAAACATAGTTGTTAAAATGAAAAACTCAAGGGATATGTTAAATAGCAGATGAGACATAGCTAGAGGGAGACTTAATGAGCTGGAAAATAGATCTGAAGGAATTCATTCTCACACCCCCCACTCATTCACTCTTCCAATAAACATATAATACCTATTATATGCTAAGAGGTGTACCAGGCCATGGGAATAAAGAGATGAATAAAGACACATTCACTGCCCTTGAGGGGAAATCAGCCATGTGTATACTAAAAGATATAATAAAGAATCCTGGCCGGGTGCGGTGGCTTAAGCCTGTAATCCCAGCACTTTGGGAGGCCGAGACGGGCAGATCACGAGGTCAGGAGATCAAGACCATCCTGGCTAACATGGTGAAACCCTGTCTCTACTAAAAACTACAAAAAACTAGCCGGGCGAGGTGGCAGGCGCCTGTAGTCCCAGCTACTCGGGAGGCTGAGGCAGGAGAATGGCGTGAGCCCGGGAGGCAGAGCTTGCAGTGAGCTGAGATCCGGCCACTGCACTCCAGCCTGGGTGACAGAGCGAGACTCCGTCTCAAAAAAAAATAAAAAAAAAAATAAAAAAAAAAAGAATCCTGGGTACCATATTAGGTTTTTCATCAAAAGCCATGGTGACACAAGAGATGGAATGGTTAACTCTTTCTGGGACATTAGGAAAGACTTCTTGTAGGAGGTGACCTAATGCCATTAATATAAAATCCAAACTCCTTCCCAAGCCTACCAGGCCCTGTGTGATCTATCGCTGCCTATCTCACTCCAGCTTCATCTCATGCCTCTCTTGTCCACACTTACTGAGTGTTAGTCACATGAAACTTCTTTAAGTTTCAGGAAAACTCTGTATTTAGATCTGTCCAATATGATAGTCATTAGCTACATGTGGCTGTTGAACATTTGAAATACAGCTAGTGCAAATTGTGAAATATATTCCAGATTTTGGTAACTTAGCACAAAAAAGAATGTAAAACATTCCATTAATAAGGCTTTTATATCATATGGTGATAGTATTTTGGATATATTGAGTAAAATGAAATATGTCATTAAAATTAATGTCCACTGTTTCTTTTTACTTTTTTAATGTGGTCACTGGAAAAATTTAAATTATGCATAGGGCCCACCTTTTATTTCTGTTGGACATCACCATTCCAAACTCTCTCCCCTCCTCAGAGCCTCTGAATATGCTGTTTCCTTGACTTGCAGTGTTCTCTCTCTCCCTCTTTCTCTGGTAGGCCATCCAGTTGTTTAGATATTAGTTTAAAGGTGACCTAATTCAGGGACATTTCTTTGGACACCCTACCCAAGGAGGTCGCTGCTATTTCTCTCTAGCCCAGTGCTGTGTATTTTGTACTTGGTGCTTATTTACAAATGGCACTTAACTTTATTTCCTTGTATATTGCCTTGCCTTATCCACTGGAGTCTAGTGACCAGATGGTAAGCCTCAGGAAGGCTGGGACCTGGTGGGTCTTAGTCCCCCTGTTTCCAAGTATCTGGTGCAGAGTCCAAGCTCAGTGTGGACAGTGAATGTCCCCACTAGCCCAGGGCCTGGAGTGGGGCAAGGTGGTTGGTGATATGGCTTTCTCTCCCTGCCTGCCCTGGCCAGGCCTTGGAGCGGCTGATTCACCCCCAGCTCTGTGAGCTGTGCATAGAGGCACTGGAGCGGCACGTCATCCAGGCTATCAACACCAGCCCAGAGCGGGGCGGCGAGGAGGCCCTGCATGCCTTCCTGCTCGTGCATTCCAAGCTGCTGGCATTCTACTCTAGGTGAGCTCAAGGTCCGGCGTGTGGTGGCTAAAGTCTCCCTGGCCTCCCCACTCCCCTTATTCCCTCTGCCTGAAAAGCACCACCTGCCCAGCCAAGAATCACCTCCTCCATGAAGCCTGAAACCTTCCCAGATTTGATTCTTCAACCCTTTTCAGCTCACTCATTTCTCTGTATCATTCCTTCCTGGAACACTGTCTTACAGTCCCAATCTAGAACTTCCGTTTGTGTTGTTCTTAGTCCCTGGTGCTTTCCCACTGCTAAATCATTTTCTTTTCTTTGTTCTATACAACCAAGTTTTACTTTAAAATTTGATGAGTTAATTAATTGTGTTTGTGCCTTGCCCGTCTCCAGAAAGGATTAAGTACATTGCTCCTTGAGGGCAGGGGCCAGGCTCTACACTCCTTTAACCTGCCTGCCCCATCTCCTGCTGGGCATGTGCTGATGGGTGGCTGTGCTCCTATGTCTGCAGCCACAGTGCCAGCTCCCTGCGCCCGGCCGACCTGCTCGTCCTCATCCTCCTGGTTCAGGACCTCTACCCCAGCGAGAGCACAGTGGAGGATGACACTCAGGTCTCAGGGCAGCTCTCTGGGCAGAGGGAGGCCTTGGGGAAGTGGTTCAGAAAACCTGCCTGGAAAGTGGTGGGCGGGCTCCCCCTGGGGACTCCATGTTGTCTAAGTCACAATTCTGGGTGTGTGGTTGGGCGTGACTTCTTTCCCACTGCTTTCAGATGTAAGGGGAATTCTGGAGTGCACATGGTCCAGTGGGTTCAAAGTGCAGATTTTTCAAGTCAGCCATGGCTTGAAACCCAGCTTCACCACCTGGCTGTGTGAGCTGAGCTCATACTTGCATCCCCAGAGCCTCAATGCCCTTATCTGTGCAATGGGAATAACAAAGCATCTACCTCTCAGGGGTGTTTGGAGGGACAAAAGGCGGGGTTCCCACGGAACCCAGCACCGCCTGGGGCATAGTGAATGCTCAGTGAGTGTTGGCCACCATCATCGCTGTTGACCTCATCACCAGGGGTAGTGGTGGGTTGGATACCAGTGTGTTGGAATTTCTGGAATTTCCATAGAACAGACTGCCTAGAATCAAATCCCTGGGAAGTCTGAGGACCGCACACCCAGGACTGCACCCGGAACGGGTGGAGGGGTGGGGGCTTCTCTGTGAAGCGCTGGGAGGCAGAAGGGGTGGAGGGAGCCAGGTCAGATAGGAGCTAACCAGCTTCTCCCCTGCCCTGCACAGCCTTCCCCACGGAGGGTCCGGAGCAGCCAGAACATCCCCGTGCAGCAGGCATGGAGCCCTCACTCCACAGGCCCAACCAGGGGGAGCTCCGCAGAGACGGTGTGTGCTGTGTACTTCGTGGAGTCAGGGGCAGGAGGGGATTGGCCTCTGCAGGCAACCAGGCCTTTCCTGCCCCGCCCGGGAGAGCAGGGACAGGGTTGAGCCAGCTGGGAGAGCCTCTCAACCTGAGCCACCTTCTCCATTCCAGGAGACAGACAGCTTCTCCCTCCCTGAGGAGTACTTCACACCAGCTCCTTCCCCTGGTGATCAGAGCTCAGGTGAGGCCTGGAGGGAAGCAGTAGGAAACAACAGCTAGCTGCCTGCAGCAGTAGCAATCAGCAGCCCAGGACGTTTGTCTTAGGCTTCAGTGGACCCTGCGCCTCCTAAGACATGAGTGCAGGTACCCGTGTTCCTAGAACACAGGGTGCTGTCTGCGACTCCCCATCTTCCCTGCCAGCTCCAGCCTGAACTCAAGGACTGTTAAGACCACTCCACTGATCCCTAATGCTGTTGATGACAAGTTGATTATCATCGTTTAAAACTTTTGAACATGCATTCTCAGACTCATCTTTCTTTTTTGTAATTAAAAATTAAGTTAAATTAAGTAATAATCATCTCATTTCAATACATTCTAAAATATAAATATTCAGCCTCTGTAGTTTATACTTTACCTGTTTCTCCAAAGTATGTGGGTAAACAATAAAAAAAACTATAAATATTCAAAATGGGTCAGGTGTGTTGACTCACACCTGTAATCCCAGCACTTTGGGAGGCCAAGGCGGGTAGATCACTTGAGGTCAGAAGTTCGAGACCAGCCTGGCCCACATGGCGAAACCCTGTGTTTACCAAAAATACAAAAATTAGCCAGGCATGGTGACAGGTGCCTGTAATCCCAGCTATTCAGGAGGCTGAGGCAGAAGAATCACTTGAACCCGGGAGGTGGAGGTTGCAGTGAGCCAAGATCATGCCACTGCACTCTAGCCTGGGTGACAGAGCAAGGCTCTGTCTCAAAAAAAAAACAAAAAAGAACTACAAATATTCAAAATGTTACAAAAAAATAGACAACCTTGCTTAGAGAAGTAGATAAACCAAAATCCAGACTGTTGTGGTCACTATGAATGAGCATTACATTTATTTCTGAAGTTCTTAGGGAAAAAAAAAGGATCCTGTGGTCCATCCACATCATCCGATAGAAGAAAGAAGACGAGGGTTTCAGGAGGAGAAACCTGTTGGGGACTAGGATTTGAAAGGAATTTATTATGTGGCTTCTTTTAACCAGTGGCTCCTAACCCTGGTACATTGGAACCACCGGGCAGCTTCAGCCAGCCCAATTAAGTTACAGTCTGTGGGCCTGGGACCCAGGTGTGATTACTTCTAGGAAATTTTCCCAGGTGAGTCCAACGTGCCTCGGGTGCAAACCACTACTGTGCACAGATTTAGATTATAGCATGCTTTGCCCCCGGCTGCATATTGAACTCACCTTTGGATCTTTAACAATCATTCAAGCTGAGCCTATACCCAGAGATGCTGACTCAGTTGACCTGGGCATCAGGATTTTGTAAAGGTCCTCAAATGATTGTCATGTGTAGCCAAGGTTGACAACTACTGGGTTAGATGCTCTTAACTTTAGGTCCTTGGACTAGCTAGAAGCCCAGGACCCCCGAGACGGTGTGCAAACTCGTCCATGCCTGTGCAGTGCCTGGGGTGAGGGTTCCTAGCTATCTTCAGATTCTCTGAGTTCCCAATGAGCCTGAGGCCTGTTGAGAAGCAGTGCTTCTGGGTAATCTCCGAAGTTCCTCTTACCGCTCCCTTCGTCATTCATCACTGTCCTCCTCCCAGTCCCTCTCCCTCGACAGTGGTTTTTATGCCTCAGAACTGTAAAAAATAATGTTGTTCCACTATGCACAGAACTCAACAACTTACAAATGGCTTGGGTTGCACTCATCCATTTGTAAATCAGGTGTTTAAGACTAGGAACACATTTCCCCCAGAGGAACATGATTATAAATGAGGGTTGTTTGCAATGAAATATAAGAGGTAGCAGTATTATTACAGACATAATATTTCAGATATGTGGTGAGTTCAGTAGGTTTTTGCACGCTATATTCGGAAGGAAATCCACCTCAATTCCCAGCACACAGTAGGCACTCAGTAAGAGCTTGCTGGTTGAATAATGAGTGCGCAAAGGTGGACTGTGTGTGCTGACTCCTGAGGGGCGGGTTGAGGTCTGAAGGAATACAGGGGACAGAACAAGGAGGGGATTAGGGAGCAAGGGAGGGTCAGCTTCTCTTCCAGGCCCAGGCCACCTCAGCCCTGGTACTGCAAAGTTCACCTTGTGCCTGCCAACTTAGGATGAAGGGGTGTTGCCCAGCCACATTACCACCCCTGTGTGGAGCTGGCAGCCAAGGGCGGAGGTTGTGGGGGACACCTGGACCCCCTACCCCATGCTATTGAGCCATTGCTTACATCTCATGATACTTACATCGTTATGTTATTACCTGTGGCCTGCAGGTAGCACCATCTGGCTGGAGGGGGGCACCCCACCCATGGAAGCCCTTCAGGTGAGTTTCTCCTGTGTCTGCCTGGGCTGCAGCTGATCTGAGATGCTGCAGTAAGTGTTGGGGGCTCTGAGGGTTCCGCCTCCAGGGTCACTCTACCCATGGGAGCCCTCCTCCGGCCCACCCCAGGCCTGGTCAGTACAGGTGCCTGTCCTGGTGCCAGAGCTCAGCGCAGAGGCAGGGTCTGGGGACAGGCTGTGAGGGGTGGTGAACTTGCCCCTCCCCTCCCCCAGGTGCTGTCCCTCAGCTCCATTGTTCTTGGGAGTGAAAGTCCAATCGAATTTTTGATTTTTTTTAAGTGAGCGTGTATATTTATTGCAGAAAGATTGAGAAATACAAAAGTAAACTATAAAAAAGGGAATGAAAATTACTCTGAATTCTGTCCTCAAAATGAGATTAACATCTTTGGGTATTTCTTTCTAGTCTTTTTTTCCTGTGACTTTACACACACCCACACCCACACATACACACACACACACACACATACACACATGACATATGTACACGTGTGTATTTTTAAAATCAGATTTGGATGCTAACATGCTTCATTATACTTTTTTATTTAAAATTCTTCCATTTCCTAAGCAGTCTCACAGTGTGGTTTGTAATGATTGTCTGGGAGTCCATCACATGCATATGTTATTTATCTAACAAATGCCCAGGACAATCGCATCATTGTGTCCAGTGTTTGCTGTTATATATAATACTGAAGAGGAATTTTTGTGGCATCTCTCGTGATTTCCTTAATTCTATAATTTTTAGAACTAAAGGCTTTCTTACTCAGATCCCTCTGTAAGGCTGGAGCCTTGCTCATTTGGTCACTTTATGCCTCAGTTTCCCCAATTTGAGTGGCTGTTGGGATGTTCTGAGGGTGATTGAAATGATACAATGTTGAACGTTAGTACCTCCATCTGTTGAAAATGTGCACTCCCCATCCACAAGTGTGTTTCCCTGCCTTCTCTGTCCTCTCTGTGCCACCACCCAGCCCCTCTGCCCCTGCCCACTGCCCTGCTTGTCATCCAGGCCGGAATCTGGGCAGAAAGGTCCAGAAGCAGCTGAGAGGGGCAACAGCGGAACTGGAGCTGCGAGGACAGTTTCAGCAGAGTGCAGGGATTTAAAAACCGGAGTTTCTTAGAGCTAAAAATGTTTATTTCTTATGGTTCACAGATAGGGCAGCAATGGGTGGGTCCGACTTAGGGATCCCACCTCTCACTTCAACTCTTCTTCCTCTGTAGATAGCGGAGGACACCCTCCAAACGCTGGTTCCCCACTGCCCTGCGCCTTCCAGCCCTAGAAGGATCTTCCTGGATGCCAACGTGAAGGAAAGCTACTGCCCCCTAGTGCCCCACACCATGTACTGCCTGCCCCTGTGGCCGGGCATCAACCTGGTGCTCCTGACCAGGGTAGGAGAGCCCCTCACCCTGCCCTGGTGACGCTTGGGGCTGGCACGGCTTCCCCAGGGGCAGCCCTGTTCACTCTCCTCTCGGCCCTTTCCCTCAGAGCCCCAGCGCGCCCCTGGCCCTGGTCCTGTCCCAGCTGATGGATGGCTTCGCCATGCTGGAGAAGAAGCTAAAGGAAGGGCCGGAGGCCGGGGCCTCCCTGCGCTCCCAGCCCCTTGTGGGAGACCTGCGCCAGAGGATGGACAAGTTTGTCAAGAATCGAGGGGCACAGGAGATTCAGGTGAGACCCAAGTTCCAGTCCTCCCCACCTGAGGAAGGGGCAGGGCTGACAGCAGGGTCCATCGGGTCCACCGCAGCTGAGAGGCCAGCAGGCCTGGGTTCCTGTCCAGGCTGCACCTCCACCAGGCCTATGATCCTTGTTTTCCCTATTATGAAATGATAACGAAAACTTAGCTGCTTTTTAGGTTTTCAGAATCTTTTTATGTGTGTTTGGCAGAACATGAATTATAATTCCCCTTTTTTAGGTGTGGAAACTAAGGCTTAGATAAGTTTTAGCTTGGCCAAGATTATGCAGCTTATGAGCAGTGGAGCCAGAGCCTGGATGCAGTGAGCAAGTGCAGGCCAGGGATCCGCCCGTCACGGGCTTCCTCCTGCAGCGGGGCCAGGCACCCGGGCTCACAGGGCAACACGGGGATGTGCAAGTCATGGCCCCACCCTACCCGTAGCAAGCTTAGGGCCCAGGTGGGGAGCTGAGACCAGGAGACACGCGAGAATGTGCAGGCAGTAGAAAGAGGCCGTCACCCCGTGCTCTGACAAAGCCCAGATCAGGGCCTGGACAGCAGTGAGGTGGGTGGGGGTTGACACTGGGTTTAAGCAGTGGCAGTGCCTGGGTGTTTGAGGAGCTGGGACCCATTGTGGCTGGAGTGCCTGTCAGTCTTAAGGCTGCAGGATTGGCTGGAGGAGACAGAGCAAGCAGCTGATGCCCCAGACCCAGGTTCCTCTTCACGGAGGCAGAGGCAGTGCCGCATCCCGCAGTGCCTCAGGGCATCCTAAGGAGCCCTTTCACTAGACCACCAAGTTCTTCAGCTTTATAGAGATCCTGTGAGGCCGCCCCCTGCATGGCTACCCCATGCCCACCCCATGCCCTCCCAGCTCCTGCAGCAGCACCTCCTCTGCACACCCCAGCCCCTGCCCTATGTGTGCCCACCGACCCCGAGGGGCTGGCCTGGTCACTGTGAGGGTGCTACTGTACGTGTCTGCGCCCATCAGACAGTGAGCCCCTGGAAACTGCCCTTTAAATAAATGCTGCTGAGTGACTAGAACATGGCACACTGAAGTCTGCAGGGGGCTGGTGGGGCCTGCCAGGGTAGCCTGCATTGGCCAGATGGGCAGATTTGTCTGGGGGCTCTGTGCCCTCTCAGAGCCTGATCTGGGAAGGCCTTTGGCCTGGACCTCACTGGAAACATGGTGGGGATGCAAACCTGCCACCTGTCTTCCTTACAGAGCACCTGGCTGGAGTTTAAGGCCAAGGCTTTCTCCAAAAGTGAGCCTGGATCCTCCTCCGAGTAAGTGGTGGGCTTTAGGACAAGGGGTGGGTCATGTGCCCAGGCAGACTGTTCCCTGGGAGACCGCATCTCCTCCACCACTGCACATCGTTTATCATCAAAATAATTTCAAGAAAGGAGATTTCTTCCCACATATGTGGCACACCATGTAGAGAAGCTGGGAAGCTCCTTCCTATTGCCTGATCAGCTGTGGCTGCTCCCTTAGGTCTTTCCATCTGTCTGTCCCAGGAGCAGGAGCAGGGTGGTCCACCTAGGAATGAGGGGCTCCCCAGGTCGGTCCATCCTGGGTGCAGGAGTAGGGTGGTCCACACGGGGCAAGGGGCTCCCCTAGGTCTGTCTGTCCTCGATGCAGGAAGAGGGAGGTCCACATGGAGTGAGGGGCTCCCTAGGTCTGTCTGTCCGTCCTGGGTGCAGGAGTCAGTTGGCCCACATGGAGAGAGGGGTCCTCCTAGGTCTTTCCTGGGTACAGGGGTGGGGTGGTCCACATGGGGTGAGGGGCTCCCCTAGGTCTGTCTGTCTGTCCTGCAGGTATGGGGTGGTCCACACAGGGGCAAGAGGTTCTCCAGGTCTGTCTGTCCTGGGTGTAGGAGTGCGGTGGTCCACACGGGGCGAGGGGTTTTTCTAGGTCTGTGTCTGTCCTGGGTACAGGAGTGGGGTGGTCCACACAGGGGCGAGGGGCTCCCCTAGGTCTGTCTGTCCTGGGTGCAGGAAAAGGGAGGTCCACGTGGGGCGAGGGGCTCTCCTAGGTCTGTCTGTCTGTCTGTCTCTCCTGGGTACAAGAGCGGGTTGATCTACACGGGGCGAGGGCGTCCCCAGGTCTCTCTGTCCTGGGTGCAGGAACGAGGTGGTCCACATGGGGCGACGGGTCCCCCTAGGTCCCTTCTGCTGTGATGCTCTCCTCTCTCATGCCCAGGCTGCTCCAGGCATGTGGGAAGCTGAAGCGGCAGCTCTGTGCCATCTACCGGCTGAACTTCCTGACCACAGCCCCCAGCAGGGGAGGCCCACACCTGCCTCAGCACCTGCAGGACCAAGTGCAGAGGCTCATGCGGTAAGTGCGGTGCGGCCCCCTGGATGGCAAGGGCAGGGTCTGGGGTCCGTACTTCCCGCATGCAGCCTGAGCTTCCCCCGGCAGGGAGAAGCTGATGGACTGGAAGGACTTCTTGCTGGTGAAGAGCAGGAGGAACATCACCATGGTGTCATATCCTGACGCCGGGGCCCCAGCCAGCCCAACACGCCTCTCGGGTCTTCTGCCCCCACACCTGCTCCCAGAAGGACTGTGGGCCCCAGGGAAGGGGAATATATTTTCCACCCCTCAGCCGCTCACCACCTCTCTGAAGGAAAACAATAGGACATAGTGACCCGTGTGCCTTGTCTGTAGGAACATTCCAAGCTGAAATTACAGGAATTCCTCCTGTCCCAAAGTTAATTCACAAAAGCCATAAAGACTCTTTATGTCAGTGTTGCCAGCTGGCAAAATGGTAATAGGTATTCCACAAGGGGTGGAGACGGGGTGGGTTCCTGTGGTCTGGTTGGGTTGAAAGGGCCATGTCCTTCTTAGACCATCACAGTGGACAGTGGCATGTAAAGGCTCCGAGAAGGCCTACAGTAAATGTTTATCCCTGTTTCAAAAACCATTCCTAAGACTATTTGACCCTTTTATTATGGAACACTAATTTCACTGAATACTGATTTTCCATGGAACTTGATGTAAAACAGCTTTTCCCACATCATCTCTGAAGTGTCCAGCCCTCAGTCTCCTGAGGCAGGTCCTCAGTGGCAGGTGAAAGGATGCCAGAGGGCCTCGTTAGCCACCAGCTGCTGCCCTTCCATGGATATCTCTTCCCCTCCCAAATGGGAGCCTTCCAAACGCTCATGATGAAGTGTAAGGGTTTAGCAAGGTCACAGTGAGGTGCATAGGTTGGGCGGTCAGCTAGGCTCACTCATGAACGAAGTGGCTGTGCTCACATTCCAGCCTCACGTGTGTCTGACTTAAATTCATCCCTCATGAAAACGATGAACTGAGCAAACCATGTTCCTGTAGGGCCAGAACGGCCCATGTCAACTGTGCAAGCGTTGAGGATCTTACAGCTTTTCAAGGCCTGGGGAGCTGGGAGGTAGTGGGGATCTGAGGAAGCAAGGATACCGGGGGCTTGGCTGAAATGGAAGCTGCTGGAGAGAAGCAGTCCTGGCCCTCCTGCCACCATGACTGGGCACAGCTAGAAGTCCAGGGCGAGGACAGAGGCAGGTCATCCCTAGCTCTTGGCTTGGTAAGCACCTTAACTCAGACCTTCACCTACCTAGAAGACTTCCCAAGCTTGGTGCACTTCATCTACGTGGACCGCACAACCGGGCAGATGGTTGCGCCTTCCCTCAACTGCAGTGAAAAGACCTCGTCGGAGTTGGGCAAGGGGCCTCTGGCTGCCTTTGTCAAAACCAAGGTAACCATTCCGGCCCAGGGTGGGGATGGGTGGGCCTTAGCCAATACTGGGCAGTCCCTGCTGTTGTGATCCACATACCTGGGGCTAGCAGAGTGTGCTGGGCAGCAGGCCGGAAGAGGCAATGGCCAGTGCCGGCATAAATAAATGCTCGACAAGTATTTGTTGAATGAGCTAGAATGGAGAGCACGGCAAGGTACATCAAATGGGCATCAGAACTTAAAACAAGGCGATTTCTGTTAGGGAAGCATTCCCTGGAAATTCTTTTATTCTCCTTATTTAACTGACTGGTTTTCATGGCAAAGTTGTATTTTTGGTAGGGGGAGGACCCCTGCCACTGTCCAAAAAAACTGTACGTGTGTGTGTGTGTGTGTGTGTGTTCTTTCTTTTTTTGGGGGGGGCGGCGGGGGGCAAGTGAAGTGTATTCTAATGTTTAAAACAAGATGGGAAGATGGGAAGTTGGGTGGCAGAGGCATGTATTGGAAGCCCAGCCCCATCTCCCACTAGTTATGTGGTTTTGGGCAGTACTTAGCCAAGTGTCAGTTTCCTCATCCGTAGAAGGAAAAAATAGTGCTATTTATGTCACAGAGTTATGAAGATTACATGAGAGGATACGTGTCAAATATTTAGCATAGCACGTGGTACAAAATGTAGATACAGTTCATTCAGTACTTACTGGCAGCATCGTCATCACCATCTTCATCCTTGCCCCTCATTCTGGAGACAGTCGGGGTTATCTTGGTACGTTTTTCTTTTTGGTTTTCTGTGCAGTTTGTTGTAGTTGAGATCACTCTGTATGTGCAACTTTGTTACCATGTTTTCACTTCACATTATATCAGATGCATTTCCTCATGCCATTAATTCTTTATAGACATGATTTTTAGCAGCTCCGTAATAGTCCATCATGTGAATGTAACATAATTTATTGAACCATTTCCCTGATGTTTAGACATACAGATTATTTCTAGGCTTTTGCTGTTATAAATAATTCTGCAGTATACACCTTACATACATCTGTGTCCCCATCTCTGATTATGTCCCCAATATGGATTCCTAGAAATGGAATTACTAAGTCAGATGGGAGCAATGTTTTTAAGGTTATTCATGGGTGTTGTCAAGTTACTTTCCTGAAAAGTATAATCAATCCATGGCAGATTTAATTAGTAATTGCACAGTGATGCAGTTTGGAGCAGATTGCCTGTCCCTCCCGCTAAGGGTGGAGGAGCGGGCTCCTCGCGTCTCTTCCCAGCCCTGAGAGGTGGGAGAGAGCCCACTGTCCCTACTGCCTTCCCTGGGGTACTTCCCTGGCAGCATTGGTGACGGTCCCTGCGTCAGGCAGGAGGACATTCCCAGGGCAGCTAAGGCATGTGGTTTCTCAGGCCC
This sequence comes from Rhinopithecus roxellana, assembly GCF_007565055.1. Lineage (NCBI taxonomy): Eukaryota > Metazoa > Chordata > Mammalia > Primates > Cercopithecidae > Rhinopithecus > Rhinopithecus roxellana. The sequence continues at coordinate 74,978,633 of NC_044559.1, forward strand.
TGTGTTTCCATCCGACCCCTTGGTGAGCTCTGATTTGGACTTCACCCCTGGCTCAGAACATCCTACAGGGTCACTCACCTGGACCACCATCAGTTCCCAGCCTGAAGGGCGCTAGGATGGATTTAGGAGACCACACCTTGTCCTCCTGTGTTAATGATGTCCCTGGCTGTTTTCTGGCCTGAATGATCATTTCACTAATTTATTTATTTTAATATTATTATTTTTTGAGACAGGGTCTCACTTTGTCACCCAGGCTAGAGTGCAGTGGCACAAACACAGCTCACTGCAGCCTCAGTCTCCTGGGCTCAAGCGATCCTCTCGCCTCAGCCCCCCAAGTAGCTGGGACTACAGGTGTATGCTACCACACCCGGCTAATTGTTTTGTGTTTATTGTAGAGAGGAGGTTTTGCTATGTTACCCAGGATGGTCTTGAACTCCTGAGCTCAAGCAGTCCACCTACCTCAGCCTCCAAAGTGCTAGGATTATAGGCCTAAGCCACCACACCAGCCCAGTTCACTAATGTATGGCTTATGTGTATAGTAAAGTTACACAAAGCTTTTTTATATATATTTTGCCCCCACACTAACTGGAGGGTAGTCCATCCATCCAATAATGATTTATTGTTGAGCCTTCTGCTCTGGGCCAAGGCAGTGCCCAGGTACTAGGAGAGGCCCCTGGCACTCACGGAGTTTCTTGTCTGCGCACTTTCCTTCCTTCGGAGGTGAGAGCTGCCCGGGCAGACCAACGCTGAGAGAGTGGTGATCCTCACTTTCCTCTTTTCCCCAGGTCTGGTCTCTGATCCAGCTGGCGCGCAGGTACCTGCAGAAGGGCTACACCACACTGCTGTTCCAGGAGGGGGATTTCTACTGCTCCTACTTCCTGTGGTTCGAGAATGACATGGTAGGTGAGGCCGAGTCCCTGGGCCAGGACAGTCCGCACACACTTCCCGCTCTGTAACTCTTGGATTCGTTTCTTCTGAATTGTTGTCTGTCCGTCTCATCTTCTCTTCTTGTTGCTGGTAAGCCCAGCAGGTTGGGACCCAGAGCTCAGAGGTCACATTTTCACGTGGGCATTTAACTGCTTTGTGACCCCTCTGCCCAGCTGTCTGGCAGACTCTTGCCATTGTCCACGTGGCATGCAGGCACACATGTGAGCAGACAGGCACACGCCCCACTGTGGGAAACGCGACTCAGATCATACACTTTGTCGCTAGTGATTCCATGTCACCAGCATCACATGCCAAGCATGGCACATGGTCATCCCTGTGGCATAGGCCCCTGAACTCAAGAGCATAGGCCCTGCTTGAAGCAGTGAGCCAGGCCACCCAAGGAGACACTGGTGGTGTGGCTCGGGGCCCTGGCCTCCTGGCCCTACACTGCTTCCTCTGGGCCTCACTGTTACTGCAGAGTAGGCTCCGGTGAGGGGAACTTACTGTCTGTGGCCACCTGCCCCTCTCCTCCTGTCTCTCCCTCCTCTCTGTCTCTTCCCTTTCTTTGCTTTCCTCCTGTTTCTCTTTTATTTGCATCTCGTTTGTCACCATGAATGGTTGTTCCAGCTCTCAGGAGCGTTCCTCCTCCCTCGCAGCCCTTGGTCTCTGGGTCCCTGAACTACTGTGCCTTCCCCTGCACCCACCCTGCATTCTCTTTGTTCACTGAGGGTGACAGCCATCCCTTTCCATAGGGCAGGGTGGTTACTGGGGCCCTCCGCCGCTGTTCTCTCAGTCATCCCTCACAGCATTGTGCAGTGGCTAGGGCAGGGATCCCTGACCCCATTGTACGGATGGAGACACGACGATCTAGAGCTCAGACGCCATGGCCAGGGCCACCGAGGTTGTTAAGTGAGGAAGCCGGAGCCCAAGCTCTGTTCCTCCAGCCTGCAGGCTCCCAGCTTTCCTCTGTGCCACTGGAAGTGCCCAGGACTTGTGTGCAGCAGAAGTGCTAGAAAATTCCTGTGACCTTTACCTTCACTTCTAGGGAAGGACAGGAGTTTGTGTGCTTGGGTGGCCCCGTGGGGTGATACAGTGAGGCAGAACTGTGAGCTGGAGAGGCCAGGTTTGAATGTCAGCCACACAGCCCAGCTGGTGCCACAGGGGCAGCCCTGCACGCTGCGGAGTCCACTCCCCCTGCATGGCAGGCCACGGTGGCCCACACAAGTATCAGCTAGTCGCCATGTTCGTGCCTGGCACACAGGGCACGTCCAGCAGATCTTAATTCCCTTCCCACCTTATCCCACCCTGGGAATTCCCAGTTCTTTCAAAGCGAGGCTTAGGCCTTTTGTGAATGCTCTGCTCTTCGAGATCCTGTATGACAGCCCTGCAGGTTGCCCTCCTGAGCGTGTGTTTGTGGCCTGTGCAGGTCCAGGTATTGATGGGAATGAGAGCTACCCTGCCGGCCCTTGGAACTTTGTATACTTTGTCTCTAATGTTCATAAGGCGACTGTTGTTATTCTGACTTCAAAGATGAAAAACCAAGGTCCAGGCATTTTCCCAAGCACCCAGCACACAAGGCAGAGCCAAGCCAGGCTGCGAGCCCGGTGCGTCTGACTCAGGCCCGTGTGCTCCCCCGACACCCACTGCCTCCCTGTCCTCCCTCCTCAGGGGTACAAACTTCAGATGATCGAGGTGCCCGTCCTCTCCGATGACTCGGTGCCTATTGGCATGCTGGGAGGAGACTACTACAGGTGATGGCGCGTCGGGAGCCGCTGGGGACGGACGCCCCCGTGTGGGTGATAAGTACTCGCCTCTGCCGGGAGCGGCTTCTGCTTCAGCAGTGCCCTACCCCAGACCCAGAAATCCATGCTGGGAACACCTTCCCAGCTGGGCCTGTGTGCAGTGAGGGAGGATGGGTGTGGAGGGCACTTCTGTGTTCCTACCACCTTCCTGCTGGCATGGTCTTGGCAGCACAGGAAACGTCTGCACCCGGCCCAGAACATCCCCACTGCTGCCTGGTAGCCAGGATGGCACTGTTAGGTCAGTGAAGAACAGGAGCAGGTGTCAAGGCCCACGTGCAGGGGCCTAGTGAGATGACCGAGGACATGGGCATTTGCTCGCGAGGGCCCAGAGAGGCCTCTGGCACTGGAGGAGGGCAATAGCCTCTCTCCTGAATCCCGTCCTCCCTTTCCTCCCCAGGAAGCTCCTGCGCTACTACAGCAAGAACCGCCCGGCCGAGGCTGTCAGGTGCTACGAGCTGCTGGCCCTGCACCTGTCTGTCATCCCCACTGACCTGCTGGTGCAGCAGGCCGGCCAGCTGGCCCGGCGCCTCTGGGAGGCCTCCCGTATCCCCCTGCTCTAGGCCAAGGTGGCTGCAGTCTGCCTTTTCACCCCGTCCTCCAGCTGCTCTTGCTTGCCACTGTTCCCCATGGCAAGAGCCTGCTGTCTGCAGTGGCCATCCTGAGGATGGGGCAGAGTGCCGAGGGTGGCCCCAGGGTTTCTAAAACCCCACCTAGACCACCCTCCATGTGGGGTACTGTGCAAGGCCCCAGATCCTTCTCTCCTCCCAGGGGCCCAGTTTGTCTTCGTAAAACAAAAGTGGCAGCAGCTCCTCTTCTAGAGCTGCTTCTGCCTTTATCCTGGGAGATGGGGAGGAAGCCCCATCTCTGCTGTTCCCTGAGTGGAGGAAGCCCCCCCCGGCAAGCTCTCTCCTTTGCCTGGGTTTGAATTCCAGCCCTGCCACTTCCTCTCTGCATCTCCTGGAAAGTTTCTTCTATTCCCCACATTTAAAGCGATGGCACCTCCGTCCCAGGGTGGTGTGAGGATTACCCAATGCGGTAGGTGCTCAATAAATATTGGTCATTGTTATCACTGAAGCTCAACACGCTTGTGCTTCTAGACCCTTCTGTTGTGCCGATAAGCCCTTGCTAAGTCCCAGCCCCTTCACGCTCAGCTGGCGTCTGCCCTGGGGCTGGGGTTCTCAAGCCCCTGGCCCTGGCCCAGAGATACGGATTCGCTTGGCGGCCGTGGAGCCCAGGCTTTGATGTCTTTCAAAGCTTCCGTGGTGCGCCCTGGATTAAGAACCACCACCCAAGGAGTACAGCCCCTCTCTTCCAACCGAGAAGTTCCTGTCCGAGAATGGACCCAAGGACAAGAGATCCTGAGAGCCCTGGGACTGGGAGCATCTGCTCCTCTGAGGCCAGGAGGCTGGTGCTGGTCCAGAGAGGGCGGCGTGGCAGAAATCAGCGTCTACCGCAGCACAGGAACAGATGGCCCTGTGCTGTGCATGTGGGAGCCGCGCCTTCTGTGTCTTCAGTCTTGAGCCAAAATTTGCACAGACTGGTCTCTCCCTTGCAGGGGACAGCTTAGGGGAGGCGTTGGGGGAGCTCGAACCCACACGTTGGTCTAAGCCCGGAGAAGGAGGCAGTGAGGAAGTGTCCCCTCAGGTGACTGGATCTGTGTTCCTCCTTATCATCATCTGATGGAATGGCAATGAAAAGCATGGATTGTGGAAAATACAGAAAAGCATAAAGGAAAAAACTCCAATCCTCTGAGCCCACCAGTGTTCAGGACACCCGCTTTTGTCGCCTACTATTTCCCTTTAGTTTTTAGCAGTGGCTGGATGTGATACGTCTAGTTTAACCAGTCCCCTTGATCTTTCTATATAATAAATAACACAGGGGTGGACATCCTGAATCAGATCTTAGCAGAGATGCTCACATGCGGGGTAACTGTCCATGGTGTGTGGAGGGGTCCTCGGAACCCCCTCTTAGGATCATCTCCACATACTCTCCCAGTTCTGAGATTCGTTACCAATAGCAGGTTTCCTTCACACGGCCATGTCAGAGCAGCGCAGGAACTCTCTGCTCCACTCCGAGGGGCTTTCTCCTCCTAGGGAACACTGCTAAGTAATGGGCAGAGAACAAAGGGGCTCCTCATTCAAGGCAGGCCTAAGGGAGGGTCAGAAAGAACTTTAGCTGGAGGTATTTACAGATGTGACCTCTAATCCTCGGGGATTCTTGGAAAATGGGCAAAGTGCCAAAAGAAGAGAACCCAGAGAATTACAGACAGTGAACTTGCCCCTAAGCCCTCATTGAGGGGTGTGTTTGAGCATTTAGGAGAGGACTCCAGTGCTTCTCAGCGACAAACACAGCTGCCTTTGCGGTGTCTGAAGGCCCTGGTCGTGGTGACACTAGATGGCTGCCCTGGGCGCCCCCTGTGGGTGTAGAGACATGACCACTCTGCACTGGCAGACTCAGCATGGAGTCAGAGCCGAGTCTGACATGAGCACTTGCCATCCCAGGCATTTCAGTTCTGACTGAGAAGGGAGCCGCACAGGGGAGGAGAGGGCCCTTTGGAGCTCCTCTCTGCCTCCACCACTCCCTAACCCTGCAGCCTCAGTGCCCTCATCTGTAAAATGGGGAGTTTTGCCTACAGAGTTCAGCACAGTACCAGCCTGACATGGGAACCCCAGTGAATTATCAGTTTTGTCATTATTCCCCTGCATCCTGGAGGTGACACTGCCTGGTTAATAGGCACCCCCTCCTGATGGCCCAGCACAGCTGCACAGCAGCAGGAGGCTGGCCTGTGGCCAAGAATGCACGGTGGAGGAGGGCTGGAGGGGGACTGCAGCTCCTCCTCTTCCTGCTTCCTCCCTGCTCCACCCCCTGCCTAGGGCAGCACAAAAGCAAATCTCTAGCTAACTCCCTCCCTAGCAAGGCCCAGCCTGGGGCAGAAATGCCTGCAAGTGGCCGCGGTCTCTGCAGGGCTGTGGCTGCCTCTCCCTTCCCAGCTTGGAGACGAGCTCACACAGAAGCCGGGGGAGGTCTGAAGCCTGAGTATGATGCGGTGGTGATAGGAGCAGGTAAAGTGGTAAAGCAGGCTGGGCCAGAGCTGAGGGGTGGGAAGGCAGCCCTGCTCAGAGCTTGGTGGGGAGGAGGAGGCTTTGCCAAGCCCCAATGCTCTCTCCTTGGGCATAACCCGCCAGAAGTTTGTACACTAGCAGGGGCTGCAATGGAAAGCCCTTCCATCTGGCAGGCACGCACCTGGGATTCCGGTGCTGGCTCTGCTATGTGGCCTGGGGTAAATGCTTGCCTTCTCTGGGCTTGGATCTTCCATGGAGAATGACAAAGGAAGACTAGGTGAGCTCAGGGGTTTCCCTCTATCTCCTGCAAAATGACCTGGTTTCCACCACATTCTCAGCCTGTGGTTTGTAAGGGTTGGAACTAGCTCTGGGTCAACAGACAAGTGAAATCCAGCACCCACCCCCCACCTCCCCCACAGTGCCGTGAGTTCTGGTCACCACTACCTTACCACTGAGGCATCCTCACAAGAAACTGCAGTCATTCATAAAGGCCAGTTAGGATAAAACAGAACTGAGTCCCGGAGTTCCTACTGCGTGTCTGCAGAGGGCAGTGGCCCCCATTGCCTTGCAGCTCTGGGACATTTGTTAATCTGCAGTGATCCTGCCATACTTTGCCAACCCCTGGGCTCAAGAGTATCAAAGTCTACTGGGTGCTAGGGGAAGAGGCAGGCCCAGGACCAGGTGGTTCTTCCTTAGTGCCTTCCATTCACACTTGCAGAGGGCCCCAAATGCATGATTGCCAGCTAGGTCTTACAGAGATAATGACAGGGACCGAAAGCAGACGGCACTCATTACGCAGCTTTGAAGGCGTGTCTTCATTTTCCTATGTGCTAGAGCAGTTGCGAGCAGGTAGATACTCAACAGTCACCTCTCCAGGGAAAAATGTGTGATGTGTGTGTGTGTGTGCGTGTGTATATATACACATACATATATACACACACACATGTATATACACACATAATGTATATATGTATACATATATGTGTATACATATATAGACACACATGCTTATTTTAAATATTGAAATAAAAGATACACTGCACACAATTTTACAAATAAAAATACAATACTCTCAATGTAAATGCAGTCTAGCCAAGTGATTCTTACCAAAGGCTTTCTTTGATTTTTGCCAAACTCAGTAGCCAACCTATAGTTGCAACTGACAAATGAGGGTAGCTCCGAAGAGAATGGTGCTCCATATTTTCTGTAAAGAGTAGGACGATCGTGAAACAGCAAAGATTTATATCCCAGCCTTACTCCTTATTTTTTTAATTTATTTTTATTTAATTAATTAATTTTTTTTTTTTTTTTTGAGACAGTCTTGCTCTGTCACCCAGGCTGGAGTGCAGTGACACAATCTCAGCTCACTGCAACCTCTGCCTCCTGGGTTCAAGTGATTCTCCTGCCTCAGCCTGCCGAGTAACTGGGATTACAGGCACCCGCCACCACGCCCAGCTAATTTTTGTATTTTCGGTGGAGTCCGGGTTTCACCATGTTGGCCAGGCTGGTCTCGAACTTCTGACCTTGTGATCCACCCGCCTCAGCCTCCCAAAGTGCTGGGATTGCAGGCGTGAGCCACCGCTCCCGGTCTTCTTCTTTAAATGACAGGACTGATGTTACTCAAATAAGATAATTTTTTTTAATACTAGAATTTCCTTCAATTTTTATGCTATTCACGCTGTAACAGCTAATGCTGTTAGGTTTAATTTGCATTATTAGCATTTTCCCATTGCTTTCTTAAGCCTGACCACAGGACAATAAATGCAGCCCTGCTGTGTAATATTTGTGTAATAATGATGACGGTGGTGGAAATACTCCCACCATGGCCTTTTTTGTCACCAAGATGAGGTTGCTGAATATGATTTGGGAGTGATACCCAGTGGCACATCACTGTATAGCACGTCCACCATGCAGAGATGTACCTAGAGGCCAATGACAGCAAAGGCATGGGGAACAGACAGATGTAGTAAAACAAACAGGAGGTCGTGTGTTTTGAGTATTTATTACCTTTGTTTTTAATATAATTTATTTAATTGTAAGCTTATATAATTTAGTTTATAACAATGGCTATTTGACATCCGGCTCACAAACTCCCTGGGCTGGTGGGAGACGTCTCCAGCACCTCGCTTAGCCTCAGAGAAGCCCCCTGCCTTCTTCTGTGCTCGGCCACAGCTCACCCTGCTGTCTCCTAATGGGGAAGGTTGACTCTAGGTCACCAGCTGCCTTGGTGACTTGCCTACAAGTGCGAGTGAGTCTCAGTGTGAGCTTTTCCTTGACATGATTTCTTTAGTTGCTAAACATACCATAAAGCCTGTTTTAAAGGCATCTTGGGCCTGAGTGAGGAACAGAGTGGCATATTCTGAGACAAGGGTTACCTCTGAGTCCCTGAAGGCACACTGGTACCTGGCCGCCACCTTGAAGATGACTCTGATTTAGTCATTTGACTAAATGTGCCTGAGAGTGACTGAGGAGCTTGTTAAAATGGAGATTCCTGGCCCTGTACCTGGTGATGAGCATTCTGAGGGCGGGGGGGTGACTCCCGGAGGTCAGCACATCCACCCAACCAACCCTGCCTGATGCAGGCAGCTGCAGAGCCCACGCCCAGAGCAGCTGCTTAAGGGCCCAGGCGCCTGCTGTGGGGCCCCTGAGGCAGGTCTGGGGATTAGCAGAGCCCGCAGCTGAAGTCCTCTTCAAGGAAACAGAGGTGTCACCAGAAGCCAAGGAGGGCTCAGCCAGGACCTGGGGGTGGCCACTGGGAGGGGGTCTTGTGCTTTGGATCCTTTACCTTACTCATTTGAGGTCTGCCATGATAGAACTGGACCCAGTTGCCTGGAAAACTGTGAGTTTTCCAAGACTGACCATCAGCACCAATTAAAAGACAAATAGCTCCCATTTATCTCATCCTTGCCGCACTGCAGGGTCCCTGGCACCCTCTGTTCCCCACGTGAAGAAGCTCAAGGCTCAGGGCAGCTGACAACTCTCTGAGGTCACGCCCTGGCAAGCAGCAGAGGCTAGGCTGAGCCCAGGACTGTCTGCCTTTAGTTTGTTGCATGTCTTTGAGACAGGTTCCATCTGCTCATGAGTCCCAACTGGCAGATTGTTTAAACTTTCTTATGAACATTTTCAAAAGCCCATACAAATAAAGAGTATGTCAAGCAGCACTTTTTAAGATGAACTATAACCAACTAGCTTCTCACATGCTTCTCATGTGGTCAGAGTTAATTTTAGCTCATGAAACTCTTGGTTCTGTGAAACACCTGCTGAATAGACTCCTGGGAGGGGGATCTGGGAGTCGACATTTACACAGCCTCCCAGGTGATTCTGAGCTTATCAGAGCTGGAGAGACACTTGTTACCCAGGGGCTTGGTGTGGAACATGAGATGCCAAAGCCAAATTCAGGCCTCTCAGCCCAAGGCACCCTGAAGCACAGCCAGTCACTCCAGCACATGTTGAAGCTGTACATGCTTGCTTCATGTTGAACTGTTCACATTTTATTTTTGGAACACTGGGGATTGGCAAAAACAAACCCATGTGAATGAAGCCTCCTAGGGCACCATTGTGCCAATTGTGAACCACATGTGGGCAAAACAAGCCACGCTTGACAGCAGCTACCCACATGACCAGCACTCCCCTGGATGCTGATGCTGCCATGTGAGATGGGACATTGGCGCACCAGCATTCAGCCACCCATTGCTTCTCCTGCTTGCCAAATCAACCGTGCTGCTCCCTCAGATACCATCACCTGCACCTCCCAAGCAATGGAAGCCCTGGCAATGCTCTCATGAGCCCCTCACTCCAGCAGAGCCCCTGACCAAGCCAGGGGAGCAGGACTTTTCCAGCCAGGGCAAGAACCAGGGTTTTCTGACTCCTTGAAGATCTGGTGTTTCATGGAGTTGAGCCAGCTGCTGTTCCAACATCTGAGTGCGGGAAGGGGAGGGGAGGGTCACCAAGGATCTTCATGGCATGGGGACAGGGAGCGGTGAGCACATTCCTCAAGGACTGTCCGTCTGCCCGCCCGCTGACCAGTGATGCTTTCCTTCCCTCTCCCCTGTCTCGTTGCAGGACACAACGGACTGGTGGCTGTGAGTACCTCCCCAATTGATCCCACTTCACTGGCCCCTGGGCGTGTGGCTCTCAGCAGCCTGGGAAGGAGTGTGAAGAAGCAGGTGGGATAAGGGCCTCAGGAGAGGAAAAGGCAGCCTAGTCGACACTCTCTGCTCTCCTGCGCTGATCGGGGGCTGGGTCGAATGCACATCTGCAGCCAGCTGAGGACCTGAGGACGTCACAGACTGCTTTCCTCCCCTTCCCCGAATGGGGAAAGGTGGTTTCCCCATGGCCTGTGAGGGAGTCAGGGAGCTTCCAGAAACAAGCTGACAAGGCGGGGAAGCATGTAACCAACATAGCATGGGAGCAGGTGGGAAGCAGGGGATTGGGCACCCAGGGCAGGGTGGGCGCCCTTGACTCCAGATCATAGGCAGCCCTTGTGTCTAGAGCCCTGTGCTCCCAGCCAGGTCCAGGCCACGTACCACCTTGGAGTACGTAGCCGCTATGTGGCCAAAGTGTGCCCTGGGTACATTGAGGAGCTCAGCCTAGCAGAAGGGCCAGCACCCCATCCCCAGCACCACTGACTTCAAGATCCCAAGCTGAGCTGGGTGGCCCAGAGCTATCCTTAGCCTATGCTTCTGTAACCTGAGTCTAGATACCTCCAAGAGGCCACAGAATGTATTCAAGGCCACAAAACAAACATGGAACATCTTCTTGAAGCAGCGGCAGCTCTAGAATATCAATATGGGAGGAACTGTGGATGTGCTAATGGACTGATGTTAAACCTTAATACTTTACCTGATGTCTAAGTTTTACCTGAACATTTTATGTGGGGCATTTTGTAACTCAATGGATCAGTAATTTAAAACATTGATTTTATTTTATTTTATTTTAATTTTTTTTGAGATGGAGTTTTGCTTTGTCGCCCAGGCTGGAGTGCAATGGCACGATCTCGGCTCACTGCAACCTCCACCTCCCGGGTTCAAGCAATTCTCCTGCCTCAGCCTCCTGAGTAGCTGGGATTTCAGGCGCCCACCACTAAACTGGGCTAATTTTTGTATTTTTAGTAGAGATGGGGTTTCACCATGTTGGCCAGGCTGATCTCGAACTCCTGACCTCAGGTGGCCTGCCCACCTCAGCCTCTGAAACTGCTGAGATTACAGGCATGAACCACCACGCCCGGCCTAATTTTATATTAATATAGGCCTGATTTTATATTAATATAAACAAAGATTCATCTCCCAGCTCTGCCACTTTGTGAAGGTTAAGGTGAGTCACTTAGCCTCTCCGAGTCACTGTAAAATGGAACAATGGCACCTGCCCTCACAGAGCTGCTGTGAAGGTAATGGATCATTTGCTGCTAGGACCTGTCACATGCAAGTGGTGACTGTTATTATTGGAAGTTTCCAGGCCAAGGAAGGCTGGCATCCATCCCCTTTACCCAAAGCCCACCAGGAACACACTTGTAGTTAGTCTAGTTGGGTTTCTTGCTCTTTGCAGCGAGGGGACTCACATCAGGGGAAACTCGGGTTGCCTCAGTAGGAAGGTGTTAGAAAGAACCTAGCACAGGATTTGAGCTTTGGTTGATTCGAGGGAAGGCCTAAGGAAATAGGGATTGCCATAGATTAGATACTCTCAGGAAGGAGGGACAGCCCTGCAACTGGGCAGCTCAAGAAATCTGATCTGTAGGGAGGAGAGAGATGTGTGCGGAGAGCAGTAACTGATAAAGAAGTAGCAGTCACTCATTTCAGCCAAGAGGGGTGTTGGGTATTTTCTCGATGGCACTGAGACATTGCTTTTGTTTGTGCTTGCCTCATTTTATCATAGTCTTATAGAAACCTTGTTTGGGGTTGTCCATCTGTGAGATTGTTCCTGTGTAATAGGAGATGCAGCTTACCTTGCGTGCCAGGCCTCAGCCACTGAGTGACGGCTGCTGTTTCTTTCTCAGTAGGATATGTTAGGAGGATAGACGCTGGTTTCACACTGTCTCGTTTCAATTCCTAAGACCTCTGCTCTTCAGCTCTGTGAGCCTGAGGCAAGCTGTTAACCTTATTGAGCCTCAGTTTTCTCATCTGTAAAATGGGAGAATCATAGTACCTGCCTCGTGGCTGGTAGGAAAAATTAAATAAGACAATATACTCACTGTTTCTGGCACATAATAGTTGCCAAGTAAGCTTTTTGAAAAGTCTGACTTTTGCATGGCACCATTCCTGTGGTCACAGGGCCAGCATTTTAGATCGGTAGATTCATGACCAGTTTGGTTCAACAGATATTTATTGATTTTTCCACTAAGTGCTAGAAAAAAATTAATAGAAATCCTTGCATCATTTGTTCTCCCAAAATAAAGCTCTGCTATGAACAGCTTCATTTACTGAGCACATTCTCTGTGCCAGGGACCACTTAAAACCCTGTCTAGGGACCAGCTCAGTTCATCTTCACAGCAGCCTTATGAAGTGGGTAAAGCCAGGACTATTTTCATCAGCCCCATTTTTGCAGGTGAACAAACAGGCCAGGCGGATCAGGTACTGAGGCTGCAGCAGCAGAGAGAGAACGAGGGGCTGAACCTGGGCGGAAGAGTCAGCATTCACAAGTTTCACTTCACTGTGCTGCATTTGTAGGAGGAATGAGGCTTGTTCCCTGCCTGAAGGAGAGGAACATCCCAGGGCAGGGTGGCAGGAAGCAGCGTGAGACCCTGAGGCACCAGGCCTCTAAGGAGGGAAGACCGCCTTCAGTTGGGAAGTGGAGGGGTGGGAGCAGGCCTGTCACATCTTAGAGGACATCTAGGAAAGGCAAGAGTGGAAGGGGAAGCACAGGGAAGGGCATTCCCAGAGGTGGGAACAGCATGAGCAGGGTGGGGAGGCCATGGGGTGTGGGGCATACTGGCCTATAGTGAGGACCTTAGTCTGAGGGTCAGCCCGAGGGAGCCCTGACATTTCAGAGGGATAAAGGGAGGGCCCTGTGTGCTGCCCCACTTCCCAGGCAGCATACCTGCAGAGACTGGGGGTGAACACCGCGGTCTTCGAGAGGCGCCATGTGATCGGGGGTGCAGCTGTCACTGAGGAGATCGTCCCAGGTGAGCTCTGATGTGGCATGGGGGAGTGGAGGGCAGTGACCCGGGGACAGTCTTCATCCTCTTCATCCTGCTGACCCCCGGTGACAGTCCTCATCCCCGCTGACCCCCGGTGACGGTCCTCATCCCCGCTGACCCCCGGTGACGGTCCTCATCCCCGCTGACCCCCGGTGACGGTCCTCATCCCCGCTGACCCCCGGTGACGGTCCTCATCCCCGCTGACCCCCCGGTGACGGTCCTCATCCCCGCTGACCCCTGGTGACCGTTTTCATTGGATTCGGTTTCAGGGTTTAAGTTCTCCCGCGCGTCCTACCTGCTCAGCCTGCTGAGGCCGCAGATTTACACTGATCTGGAGCTGAAGGTAGGGCCTCCCCGGCCTGATTGCAGGGAGGGAGGAGGCAGTTCCATCTTCCCAACCTGGGCAGAGTCTCCCTGTTCCACGCCCGAGGTGATGCCCGCCCCTGAGGGCTCCCTCTTCTACCCAAGTCTTGTGTATCCCACGGGATTTCCCTGCTGCATTCCCATGGATGGGTTTTGTCTTGTCCATATAATGTCTTGAAAAGTGGGAAATTTCATCCAAGAATCAGACTTCTTTTGAAGAATGAGCTTTGTCACCATCAGGCCCTGTGGGACACCTATCTGAAGCCTTGGGCACCTGAGCTTACAGCTGCCTTGGGACACAAGCCCCATTTCTGCCCTCATTGAACTTGAGAGCTGATTCCCTCTCTTGGCAGCTAGAGCAGGAAGTGGGGCCTGGGGACTTTTCTGGCTCCCGGGCTGTTTGGAAGCTTCCTGGGAGTCTCATCTGGTGCTGTTTGCCTCTCAGTCCACCGACCTTTGTCCGCAACCTTACCCAACCCTGCCGCCAACCCTTTCACGTTCCTTCACCCCCACTGTCTTATAAACTGCGTCACCACATTCCTGAGGCTGATTGGCTTCTACTTGCTGGGTACCACTGTCACTCACCACTCAGAGAAAAGGGTTCTTAGTGCCATCTATACAAGCAGCTGCCACTCACGTTGCTGCCATCTTTTTTTTTTTTTTTTTTTTTTTGAGACCAAGTCTCGCTCTGTCGCCCGGGCTGGAGTGCAGTGGCATTATCTCGGCTCACTGCAAGCTCTGCCTCCCAGATTCACGCCATTCTCCTACCTCAGCCTCCCGAGTAGCTGGGACTACAGGCGCCCACCACCACACCCGGCTAATTTTTTGTATTTTTAGTAGAGACGGGGTTTCACCGTGTTAGCCAGGATGGTCTCGATCTCCTGACCTCATGATCCACCCGCCTCAGCCTCCCAAAATGCTGGGATTACAGGCGTGAGCCACCGCACCCAGCCATGTTGGTGCCATCTTTGCTCTAAATTCAAAATTTTAAGCTAGTGTGATGTCCAGCTGCTGTTCACAGCTCTTTGGCTGCTCTAACTGGTTCATGTAGAGACTTCTTCAAGCCACTGAGACACAGTATGTGCATCCTGGTACCAGGACTGGATGAAATCTAGCCAGGGCTGGGGGTGAGTCGCTGGTCTCTAGTCCAGACCGGACCATGGCAGCAGGCAGTTTGTAAATGCACCACTTATTCATAGTAGCAGATGTTGGGGAACAGGGACCCTCCTTTTGGCAAACCTGATCTATGAGACTAAGAATCACAGAATAGACGTTTTCACTTGATTATTCTCTTTACTTAAAAAATGTTACTCATTTGAAATGGTATTTGTCATAGTGTTCCTTGAACTAGAAGCTCCCAAGTGAATTGAGTAGATGCTTTAACCTCTGCCTTGGGCTGCATTCATAGGAGTACGGTGCTCAGATCAGGGAGAAAGCAGTTCTGCTGTGTGATATGCAGGACTTACCCCATCTGGAGCACCTTGTTTTAATAGGACATTGAGGGCCTGGAGGGCATTGACAGGAGGGCAACTAAACTCTTTCCAGGAATATCCTCTTTCCAAAACTATAATGGAGAGCATTTACTTTATCAGCATCACATATTGGGCTATGACCTTTAATGTTCTATCTCAATTGTTCCTCACCTGTAAGTCAAGAGCCATGTTACAATCAGGGAACTTAAAGTTCGGGGGTTAAATTCACAGAGCTGGAAAGTGATGGAGAGTTTGAGCCAAAGTCAGACTGTCTCCTACTCCTTGTTCTTGAGCTATGATGCACTCAGGCCTCTTGGTACCGATACCACCCAGACTCACATGCCTCTAGCTCTGTAGTTTGTGGTGAACATGGTCATAGATGGAGTGTCCCTGGCAGCTCCAGCGGGGTGTGCACAGAGGCTGAGACTGGAGCTGCTGGAAACTGGCCGGCTGCGTCTGCCTCCCTGCTCCACAGCTCACCAGCTGTGTGATTTCACCATGTGATGCCTTCTCTTCCTCATCTGTAAGATGGGAATGACAACAACACCTGCCTCCTAAGGCTACATCAGCACAGTCCCTGGTGCACAGAGGGCTCAGTACTTGTTGCTATTATTATTACCCCCTTTTGGCACTTGAGAAAACTGAGGCTCCAGAAAGACCAATGGCCAGAGACTACTCAATCACCCTGCCACTTATAAGGCTGTATCCAATTAGACTGAGCCGCCAACTAAAGTGTGAGGCTTAGCTTTGGCACCGCTGCCCCTCCTCCCCTCCTTGAGCCAAAGCACCCTCCACTGACCCTCTGTGGTCCCCACCAGGGCCTGCCTCCCCGTCCTGGGTGTTAGTTTCCACAGCTGTCAATGCGAGCACTGACTTGGATCACCTCCCGGTTCCATCCACCTAGAAAATGAGTTTGCTTTTTTTTTTTTTTTTTGAGACCGAGTCTCACTCTGTCGCCCAGGCTGGAGTGCAGTGGCCGGATCTCAGCTCACTGCAAGCTCCGCCTCCCAGGTTTACGCCATTCTCCTGCCTCAGCCTCCCGAGTAGCTGGGACTACAGGCGCCCCCCACCTCGCCCGGCTAGTTTTTTGTATTTTTTAGTAGAGACGGGGTTTCACCGTGTTAGCCAGGATGGTCTCGATCTCCTGACCTCGTGATCCGCCCGTCTCGGCCTCCCAAAGTGCTGGGATTACAGGCTTGAGCCACCGCGCCCGGCGGAGTTTGCTTTTGCAGCAGTCTCACGCTGGGTGATGGAATCCAGGCTGGAAGGGCAGAGCCTTTGCACTGGCAGAGAAGGGGATGTGGAGGGGGGCTTTTCATCCCCTTCAGCCATAAGCCACCTTCCCCACCTCCCCCTGGGCCAGCCTTGACCTCATTGCCAGAGGCAACCCCATCCTCCCTCCCCCCTCTCACTGACCTTCTGTGTCTCACTCAGTCTTATTCATTTTGCTCCTACTTTTCTCCTGGAAATCTCTCTAAGGTAGGGCTCTAACTTGCAGGGCCACAGAGTATGACCTGGGAAACTGCTGGGGAAGCGGAGATTTCCCTGGGGTTCTTGCTCGCAGGTCTGATTCGGTGGCAGTGGTGGGGCCCAGAAACAGTCTTTCTGATGGCATTCTCAGGTCATTCTGAGAGAGGAGGCCTCCGGAACACAACTTTGAGAAGCACACCCTTTAAATCTCTCGTACGGGCCAGACCCTGCTCTTAGAGAGACTGACTCATACCTGTAATCCCAGCACTTTTGGGAGGCTGAGGTGGGCGGATCACGAGGTCAGGAGATCGAGACCATCCTGACTAACACGGTGAAACCCCATCTCTACTAAAAATACAAAAAAAAATTAGCCAGGGATGGTGGCAGGTTCCTGTAGTCCCAGCTACTCAGGAGGCTGAGGCAGGAGAATGGCGTGAACCTGGGAGGTGGAGCTTGCAGTGAGCCGAGATCACGCCACTGCACTCCAGCCTGGGCGAAAGAGCAAGACTCTATCTCAAAAAAAAAAAAAAAATCTCTTGTATCTCTGGTCATTTAGACACACATCCTTCACACACACGCTTTCCAACAGTTCCACCCATGCCATGGTTATGCATGCTGAGAACTCTCATGGGGTAAATAAAAGAAGGGTTTTGCTTTCTTTTTTTTTTTTTTAAGAATAATACTTCATAATCCGAACAAATCTCATGGATATAATCTGATGGTTCCTTAACATTCCCCTTCTCATTCGAACTCCACATAATTAAAACCATTGTTAAAAGGAAAACCTTCACCAAATTAAATTTAACAGAGTTTAATTGAGCAAAGAATGATTCATAAATGGATCAGCCTCCTGAGCCAGAGTATGCTCAAAGTCCCCAGCACAGCCCTGTGGTAGAAGAAGATTCATAGACAAAGTGAAAGGTGATGTACAGAAAATGGAAGTGAGGTACAGAAATAGCTGGATTGGATACAGCTCAGTGTTTGTCTTATTTGAACACAGTTTAAACACTTGGTCCCCTTTGATTGGCCAAAACTCGGCGCTTGACACAGGAGTAGGTTACAGTCTGTTTACACTTCCTTCTAGCTTAGAGTTCACTATGAACAGAGAAACCTTTCGGCTGAGCTTAAAGTATTCAAGGAGGCAGCTTTAAGCTAAATTTGATTTAACACCATTAAGAATGACAGAGCATCCATTTAGAAGAGAAAGTCCTGGAATCAAATGAAAAGTGATTCATAGTCAATTAGTCATACTTGGAATAACTTTTGGATTCCTCTTAGGTCCCTGATTTGGGGGGGGGGGGGATTATTCCTTCATTCAGTCCATGTTTCTGAGTACCTGCTGTGTGCCAGGCGCTGGCAGTGTACAGCAGTGAACTGGAAAGGCAAGGACCCTGCTCTTAGGGAGAGAACTTCAGGTAGAGGTAAGTGCCAAGAAGAAAAGAAAAGAAGGCAGCATTAGAGAGAGAGTGGAGATTCCAGCCTAGATGGCGACCAGGAAGGACATCTTCCTCAAGGAGGTGACATTTGAGCGGTTTTCAAATACCAAGAGGTCACCAGCAGCAGCCATGTGGACATCTGAGCAGACGGTCTCCAGTCAGAGGGAAGAGGAGATGGACCCACCCAGGCAGGCGTGAGCAGAGGGCAGGTCAGTGTGGCCAGGGCAGAGGAGTGACAGGCAGAGGGCAGCAGATGGGGGTGGGAGGGGCAGGGGCCAACTCGGGGACTGCATTTTATCCAAGTGCAGCGAGAAGCCAGTGAGGTGTGTGATCAGGAAGTTCACTGCTACGATGTGTGACTTTACAAAGGTCAGCCCACCTGCTGGCTGGTGAGGACTCGGCGGAAACAGGAGGGGTCGCATGTGGATCACGAGGCCGCCGCTGCAGCGATTCCCAAAATGGTGGCTTAGAGAGAAGCACACAGGTTCTGGAGGCAGCGTACGGGATGACAAGAATGACAAGGAGAGAAACTAAGGATGCTTCCTGGGTATGAGAGAGTTGACCACTTTAAGAAGAACGAAGCTGGAAGTTTCTCCAGCTTAGAATAAAGAATGTCTTCATCTTAGGGTTAGGAGGGACCCCAGCCGTCTCCTGGCCCCGGCCCCCACCAGTGTCGGGAACCTCCTCGAGGCACAGAGTGTCCAGAGCTGTGGCGAGCCTGCCTGCCTGGAGCGTCTCCAGTGTGGAGCAACTCCAGCAGCAATTGTTGGAAAAGCCTGTTTTTGGTTTCCTCGTGCTTTTCTAAAACCTCTACTCTCAGATCTCGTTTCTCTCCTCTGCGGCCGTACCTTGTCTGCAACGTAGCATTCATTTATTCAGAGTCGACGGAATGCTTATTAACTGCACTGTGTCTGCATGTGGGGGATACAGCAGTGAACAAAATAGACAATGCCCCTGACTTCACAGGGCTCACATGCTACTTGGGGAGACAATGAAAACACTAAATATGTGATTAGCTATGTGGTGACAGGTACTTTGGGGAAAAATATTGCAGGGCGAGGGGGCAGGAAGTGCAGGAGAGGCCTGGCTGATAAGGTGGCATTCCAGCCAAGACCTCCAGTCGTTGAGGGAGCAGGCCACGGATCTGGAGAAGGAAGCCTCTGGACAGCAGAAACTGGAGGCAGCACAGGCCCCTTTTGCTTTATTTGTGCCTCCTTTGAGGAAGTAGATATGCTCTTGGAAAGTTCTGTGTGCTAATCAGATATTTGTAAATCAAATCATATTTTAAATGCATCAAGGGGACTTCCACTTAAAGTGACCCTGGAGTAAATGAGTCTGCAAAGTAAATAAAATGTTCTGATGTTAATAATTTATCTACCTTGTAAGTATAGATTTTCACATAACCATTGCTTGATTGTGTCTTTCTAAATTTAATTATTTATTTCTGAAGTGGAGCAGTTACAGACTGGTGCTGAGAGCTAGGGCTTTGCAGTTACACAGCTGTGGTTTTGAAACCCAGACCTACCTCCTAAAGTGACCTGGGACAAATTGGTTAACTCCTATGAGCCTCTCGTGTTGCTTTTGTACAATGAGGATAGTAAGACAGCCACGTGCCACGTGACAACATGGTGGTCAACGATAGACTATATACAATGGTGGTCCCATAAGCTTACAATGGAGCTGAAAAAAATTCCTGTCCCCTAGTGATGTCATAGTTACAGTACAGCATATTATTCATTTGTTTGTGGCGATAAGCCTACCGTGCAGCCAGTTGTCAAAAAGTCTAGTACATATAATTATATACAGTACATAATACTTGATAGTAAATTACTTTGTCACTTAACGTATTTATTATACTATACTTTTTATTATTATTTTAGAATGTATTCCTTTTCCTTATTTAAAAAATTCACTGTCAAACAGCCTCAGACAGGTCTGTCAGGAGGTATCCAGCAGAAGGCATTGCTCTCTAGAGATGACAGCACACATGTTACTGTCCCTGAAGACCCTGCAGTGGGGCAGGATGTGGAGGTGGAAGGCAGTGACATTGATGATCCTGACCCCGTGTAGCCCTAGGCTGATGTGTGTGTTTGCGTTTTACTTTTTAGCAAAACAATTTTAAAAGTAAAAAAAAAAAGTAAAAATTTTGAAAACAGAAAAAAGCTTACAGAATGAGGATATAAAGGAAATAGTTTATATAGCTATACAATGTTTGTGTTTTTAGCCAAGTGTCTTTTTAAAAGAATCAAAAAGGTTTTAAAAATTAAAACTTTTATAGAGTTTAAAAGTTGCAGTAAGCTAACTTACTGAAGAAAATGTTTTAATCAATGTAGTGTAGCCTAAGTGTACTGTATTTATAAAGCGTGCAGTAGTGCACAGCAGTGTGCTGGGCCTTCAGTCACTCACCACTCACCCAGAGCAACTTCTGATCCTGCAGGCTGCATTCATCGTGAGGGCTCTATATGGTATCATTTTTCTTACCTTTTGTGCCATATTCTTAATGTACCTTTTCTATGTTTGGGTTTTTTGTTTTTGTTTTTGTTTTTTGAGACAGAGTCTCGCTTTGTTACTCAGGCTGGAGTGCAGTGGTGCAGTCTCACCTCACTGCAACCTCTGCCTTGCAGGTTCGAGCGATTCTCCTGCCTTAGCCTTCCGAGTAGTTGGGACTACAGGTGTGTGCCACCACGCCCAGCTAATTTTTGTATTCTAAGTAGAGATGGGGTTTCACCATATTGGCCAGGCTGCTCTCGAACTCCTGACCTCAGCTGATCTGTGCGCCTTGGACTCCCAAAATGCTGAGATTACAGGCATGAGCCACTGCTCCCAGCCTAGATACGTTTAGATACCCAAATATCATTGTATTACAGTTGCCTCCAGGATTCAGTGCAGTAACATGCTGTGCAGGTTTGCAGCAATAGGCTACACCACACAGCCTATGTGTGGTAGGCTATCAGATCTAGGTTTGTGTAGGTACACTCTGTGATGCTCAAACTACAACAAAATTGCCTAACAATGCATTTCTCAGAACATATCCCGATCGTTAAGTGATGCAAGACTGTACTTACAAAGTTGTTGTGAGGTAACCATTGTAAACCCTAGTACGGTCCCTGGCATGGAATGAGTGTGCCATGGTGTGGTGTGGTATGATGCGGCATGGTGTAGTGTGGTGCGATAGGACATGGTATAGTATCATATGATGTGGTAGGGTGTGGTATGGCATGGTGTGTATGGTGTGATGTGATGTAGTGTGGTATGGTACGATGTGGCATGGCGTGGTGCTGTATGGCATGGTATGGTATGTATACTATGGTATAGAATGCTATAGTGTACTGTGGTATGAGACAGTATTGTCTGCCATAGGGTACTTGGGCAAGAGGGATTTTTATAAACTTATATTTAAAAAACAGACACCAGGACCATACACTTGGGAATCTACACACAGGTACCAATATGTTCACACAAACACAATAGGAGAAAAAGATGACGGGCAGAGACCACAGAGCCACTCATTTGTTGCCGTGCTGTTTGTGTTCTGCAGAAACACGGGCTGAGGCTTCATCTTCGAAACCCCTACTCCTTCACCCCCATGCTGGAAGAGGGTGCGGGCAGCAAGGTGCCCAGGTCCCTTCTGCTGGGCACAGACATGGCAGAAAACCAGAAGCAGATTGCCCAGTTCTCCCGGAAGGATGCCCAGGTAGGGAAGGCGACAGTGACTGAGCTCCTACTCCCTCAGCAGCCTAAAGATGGGCGTGGTTGGATTGTCCTAGAACAACTGTCCAAAGGCCATGGGCACTGGGCCAGGCCACCCCACATTCCTAGGAGGGCTCCAGTTGGTGGCAGCTCTTGATCTCAGGCACTGGGAAGAGAAGCGGGTGGAGGATGCTGATGAAGACCAGTGGACTGGAAGACCCGCACACCTGCGTGTGTTCAATATGGGGCCACTGTCAGAGGGGCTGTGCATGCTGAGTTCAAGAGGAAATGCACCGGCATGTTCTTAGACCGGGAAGTGCTTCATGCCCCTCCAGTTTTCAGACAGAGTTCCGAGTGTTTGTCCACATTAAAGCACATGAAAGCCAGAAAGGAAGATGAGGGATGATCAGAGAAAATTAAGGATAAAATCAACTGAATCAGGAACTTAGGACAAGAGAGTTCTAAATATTCATTCAATGTGGCATCCCAAGGCTCCCTCCTGACTGCCCAAGGCAACGAAGTGTCCATGATGGTGTGCAGCCCTGGTGATGGGATGAGCACATGTTGGATGGAGAATGCACTTTTTTCCCCTTGGAACTGCGTTCTAGGAACCTGCTGGGTGGCGTTGTCTAGATGAGCCACTGAGTTCCGTGAGGGCCCTGCCACAGTTGGTTCTGTGGACATAGGAAGATTATTTGAATGGCCATTTTGTACCAAGCATGGATACAAGCTGAGGTGTAGCATTAAATCATATCTCAGTGGAGACATTTTCATAAGAAGAACCTGGATTAATAGAACCCATGTACATTGCTTTTCTTGTGTTAATCTATTACTGGGTAAAACTTAGAGAACCACAGATGCACGGCCTACAAGTCTCTTCCACCAGCAGTTTTCAGACCTGGCTGATGATCAGAATCACCTGAGAAGCTTAGCTTTTTATTTTGTTATATTATTTCATTTGTTTTTAACACGGGGTCTCACTCTGTCACCCAGGCTGGAGTGCAGTGGTGCGATCTTGGCTCACTGCAACCTCCGCCTCCCGTGCTCAAGCAATCCTCCTGCCTCAGCCACCTGAATAGCTGGGATTACAGGCATTCACCACCATGCCCGGCTAAGTTATTTTTAATTCTTTTGTAGAGACAAAAGTCTCACTATGTTGCTCAGGCTGGTCTGGAACTCTTGAGCTCAAGCAATCCTCCCACCTCTGCCTCCCAAAGTGCTAGGATTACAGGCATGAACCACCACACCCAGCCTGAGGAGCTTAGCTTTTTAAAAGTGCTTCTTTGATGGTTCTTTTCTGTGGCAGATTGGAGACCACCACCTGCATCCTCTTGTCCAAATCCTGCCCATCTCAGATGCACTTGAGGGGATTTGGCACAAGGCCAGGTCCCCGGGCCTGCAGGACACTAGCTGTGGCCCTACACTCTAGCGACCACACACGCCAGAGGCAAGGGCCCATTTCCCATCGTGGAAAGTAAGGAGCTTGATTCCTGGTTTTGTCTTTCCATGCTGTCATATTAAAGTCCTGCTTAGAGAAACCTGTTTAACTTCGTTTTTACCAAGACTTCTCAAATGTATTTTAACATGTAACTTTTCTTTATGTAACACTTATTAAAATGTCATGGGTCTATCCATGGGTAGAGATAGACCAAAATGCAAAGTCCAGGGCTAAGAAGAATCAGGTAGGGCCTCCAGTAGCACAGGCTTCTGTCACTGCTCCTGTGCCCACCAGGGAAGCGAAAGTGAGTGTCAGAAACCAGGCTTTGGAAAGTGGATTCTGACATGGGAGCTTGTGGGGTAAGAAGAGGCAGTCTTCTGTGACTGCGGGTGATGAGACGGTGTGGGAGACCTACAGACTAGAAAAGAATACAAGCAAAGGTCTTACTTCTACCAGTAATATATGAGAGGACAGAAGGACAGGCTAGGTGCAGCGGCTCACGCCTATAATCCCAGCACTTTGGGAGGCCGAGGCAGGCGGATCACTTGAGGTCAGAAGTTCGTGACCAGCCTGGCCAACATGGTGAGACTTCGTCTCTACTAAAACTACAAAAATTAGCTGGGCATGGTGGCACATGCCTATAATCCCGGCTACTCAGGAGGCTGAGGCAGGAGAATCACTTGAACCTGGGAGGCAGAGGTTGCAGTGAGCCGAGATCGCGCCACTGCACTCCAGCCTGGGTGACAGAGCAAGACTCCATCTTGGAAAAAAAAAAAAGAAGAAATGACAGAAGGAAGAAACTTCTAAGTGGTTTCATGGTTTATCGCAGAGGCCACACCCTAAGATTCTTGCCAGTTTTCTGTGGGTGACACTTTGTGTTGGCCAGCATTAGCTCCGTGTCCCTGTTGCCACTCCTGGTGGCTCCTCTATCGCCCAGGGTCTCCTGACCACCCCCACCTCCACCCCATGTACTCTTCTTGGTGTTGATGTTAACCCAGAGACCTGGAACTGGGGGAGCTCAACAGAGCCAAGCCGAGGCCTGAGGAACCATCAAGCTGTGGGGGTGACAGGCCATATGGGGACAGCATGGAGGGGAGGGATATGGATGATGGGGCTTCGATGCAGAGCTCTGTTGCAGGTCTTTCCCAGATATGAGGAGTTCATGCATCGCTTGGCATTAGCCATTGACCCTCTGCTGGATGCGGCCCCCGTGGACATGGTGGCCTTCCAGCGTGGCTCTCTGCTGCAAAGGATCAAGTCGCTGTCCACCCTCAAGCCCCTGCTGAAGGCAGGTAAGTCCAAGTGCAGGCACCAGGGCATGATGAGTGACCTTCAAGGAGGTGAGCTCATTGTCTCAATGCCTAGACACAAGCCTGAACCTCCATGGCAACCTGCCAGCTGGGATCAGTTAACATGCTGCGATCAATTACGGGCAGCCTGGAGCACTTTGTTGAGAGCATCTTAGGCTGATGCGCTTTAAAATAGAGCTTGAGACCAAGGCTTGTGCATGGGTACTTCATTTGGAAGGGTGACCCCAAGGCACAAAAATAGGAGAAAGTGGGGGTGAGAGTGGACAGAAGAGTCAATACCAGAGTGTGTGATCACACTAGCCACACTGTGGGTGACAAGATACTGGACTTGTGTGGGCCCTCTGGGAAACCTTATGAAATGCATTTGAGGAACCTTCTCGGGAGATGGAAAGGGAAATATTTATTCCTTGGGTTCTATCTCCCATTGGTCAAGGGTTGCCTCACAGGGCATTGACTCCCACACTTCCGGGCTGTGCATCTGTGGGTGCCAAGTAGGTTCCCATGAATGCCCTAGGGAAGAAGTAGAGAGGCTTACTTTTCAGCACTGAAGTGAGATGCTGTGGAGTTGCCTTTGTGAGCTGATCAAAGCCTGCATGGAGTTCAGCATCATGGCCGTGGCTGGAATAAGATATAGGGGCCAAGAGATTTGAAGTGCTGCTCCTATACAGGAAGAATGCTAGATTTGGGGTCAGCAAGGAGAAGTTCTGTGATCAGTAATGTCTGTCATGAGTATGAGAATGGAAGGCACATCAAGTGTGCTATTATTTTCTGCCCTCCTTGAGGATATACAGACCAGTTTAGCCTCTATATCCTAGAAAAAACAAACAAACAAACAAATCGCTTGTTTCCCACATGTCTTCATGGTTCAGCTGGTCCCAGCTGGCTCAGCTGATCTGGTCTGGTCTCGGGCATGTGTTTGTGTCTGCAGCAGCTCAGTGGAGGCAGCTCTGCTCCAGGTACCTCCCGTCCTCCTTGTAGAAGCACATGCTGATCTGGGCGTGGACTTTTCACATCAGTGGCACAAGCACAGAGGGCATGCCCCAATATACAGGCCTGTTTCAGGTCTGGCTTTGTGTCACATCTGCAAACGTTCCACTGGCTGGCCAAGTCACATGGATGAGCCTAGAGCCAAGGAGCCGGGCAGGTTAACCAAGCTGTGGTGGGTTGGGAGGCACTGCAGACTTATACATTGCAAAGAGTGTGGAGCCAGTGGAATCTATTACAAATGCAAAAAGTAGACACTGCCTCTCAGATAACCAGTCCAGGGAGCTCTGTGTGAAAAACAGGCAAAAAACATTTATCGAGCAACTACTAGGTGCCAGACACTACGCTAGGCCTGGGTGCTATAAGGCTAGAGACCATGATTTCTATCCTGAAGGTCTTAAAACCTAGTTACTCTGAAATGGTCTGAATCAGGGTTGTAGGAATGGATCAGCAATAAGGGAATAAGGTACAAGTTTAAAATTTTCCAAACATAATGCTAACTGATTAAACGTATTAAATGCCTATGAACTTGCAAATGCTTTACCTAGCTCATTTAATGCTCACCGTAGCCCTTGGGGTGTAAAATAGGATTCCTGTGTTACAGGTAAAGAATCAGGTTCAGAAATGTTAAAAATGTGTCCCAGGCGCTGCTAGTGAGAGGTGTGGCCGGGACTCAAGCTGGGTCTGTCTCTGCATTGGCTGTGCTATACCATCTCCCGGCAGGAAGTCTCGGCCTCCTCCAATCTTTTTTCCCACAGGCCAGGTTGGAGGGTTTCCCTGTCACCTGTTTCAACTTCTGTTTTGTGGATCTTCTGTTATAGGCCGCATCCTGGGAGCCCAGCTTCCCGAATATTATGAGGTCCTCACAGCTCCCATTACCAAGGTGAGCGGTTCCCCAGCATCAGGCCCGACCAGGGAGCAAGGGGACCCTCCTCCCGTCGAGGCCCCTAAGGCCTTCTCTCTGCTGTTGTGCTGTCCAGGTGCTGGATCAGTGGTTTGAGTCTGAGCCTCTAAAAGCCACTCTGGCCACAGATGCTGTGATTGGAGCCATGACAAGTCCCTGCACTCCGGGGAGTGGGTGAGTGAGGGGGGTGAGGCGGGACACAGGAATGGGGCATGTTCCCCAACAGGAGTGAGGACAACAGTGGCAGTGGCTGCAGCAACAGCTGCCACTTAACAGAGCTCACCCAGTGAGCCAGGAACCAAGCCAGGCACATCACACACGATCCATTTAACCCTCAGAGCAACGTCTGAGAACTGCGGTTCAGAGAAGGGAGTGTCTTGCCCAAAGCCACTCAAGTGGCAAGGCTGATTTTCAGCTCGAGGTGTCTGACTCCCCAAAATCTTCCTTCTTAGTGATTGTGCCCTACTGCTTCACTAAGAAAAGTCTCTCTCCCACCTCCCGCTTGGTATCTCAACGTTAATATCTTCTTTCCTCTCCTCTTCCCTTCCCTCTTCCACCTCTCCACTCCCGCAAACACCCATTCTCCCTTGCCTGCCACCGGTCCTTTCCCTGGGCTGCGGGACACTCACACAGACACCTCAGGATGGACAGTAAGCTGCCTTTCTCTTCGTGAGTGCGGGTGTGCGCTGACAGCCCAATCCGAGAGGTGGCAGTCAGACACAGTGAAGCCTGCAGTGTGGTCTGACTTAATGAGCCCCCACAGAAGCAGGAATAGAGGGGTGTGTGTGTGTGTGTGTGTGTGTGTTGGGATGGAGAATGCTGCCAAGGGTTGGGCCGTTTCCAGTGCACCAGAAGATACAGCTAGAAGCTAGAAGCTGTCGACGTGGCTTTTCTCTCAAGGGACTCAAGGGATGAGCACACCCTCGGAAGTGGTTTTTCAACACATATTAAGCCGGCCCCAAATTCTCCCAGGACCATAGAGACGGGGGCTTGGCAGCAGTTGCTACATGTTGGCCAAGCTGTGATCTACCAGCCAATCTGGATCTTCCAGCTGGGGCCTCCTGCCCTTTTCTCTTGGGATCTCTGAGAGGCTTAGCCAGTGCTCAGTTTGTGAAATGTGCCTTTAAGTAATTTGTTCCTTCATTAATTCTTCCAACAAATATGGATGAGCGCTCGCTAGGTGCTGGGGATACCGTAGTGAGTGGAGCAGACGTCCTGATGGGTGAGAGACACAGAGCGAGTGATGATGATGAAGTGGTGTGAGTGTGATGCTAGGAGGAGCAGCCGGAACACAGCCTGATCTAGGGTCAGAGAAGCCTCCACATGGAAGAGGTATTTGATCTGAGACCCAAAGGACAAAGAGGAGTTAGCAAAATACAAGATGAGGGAGGCAGGGGCTTCAGGCTGACAGAACAGCAGGGGAAATGCTGGGGTTAGAGAACGTGTGATCTACCCAGGAATCTAGTGGTTCTGTTAGTTAGGAGGATAGGGTACAGAGAGGGGACAGGATGAGGGATGAGGCTGGAGCACCTGCTAGGAGACTGGTCATTCCCTAAGAGCAGCGCCAAGCCAGGGAGGTTTGGAATGGCGATAAGTGAGTGGCAGGAGCACAGCTGGGCTTTAAGATAAGGCTCCAGGATATATGTGGACAAAGACCTGCAGGGGAGAAAGTGTGGGAGAGGGGTTCCAATGAGGGGCACTACTGCAGCAGCATAAGGAAGAGAAGAGAGGCTGAGAGGTGGGGTGGCCTTGCAAGCCCTTTGGAGGCTGAGTTGGTGTTGCTGTGTGGACATAGATGGGGAAGGATGGTAGCGGTCAAGACTGACACCTGGTTTCTGTTGGAAACAGAACCTTCTATGGAAAGGTGTCATTCACTGGAATGGGAAAGATTGAAGCGGAAGCAGCTGGAGAATGGGGAAAAGGTGGTGGGTTTAAGATGCCTACCAAGAAAGCGTCCAAATGGAGATATCTGTGGGTAGTTAGACACAGGAGCTGGAGCTGCAGGTTTGGGCATCGTTGCCTTCTTTTTGGTAATAAAGCTATGCACATAGACACACTTGCTGGGGAGTCAGTGTAGAGAAGGCAAAGGGCTCTTACAAGAACTTGAGCTCATTAAAGGCTACTGGGAAAGGGCTGGATGGTGGCAGGGAGGGGCTGAAGATCAAGATGGAAAGGAATAGTTGCACCTACAACTCTGGGGAGATGAGATCCCACCTCCAGGATCTGAGTCGGATGGTCTGTCCTCAGGTATGTGCTGCTGCATCATGTGATGGGGGGCCTGGAGGGGATGCAGGGGGCCTGGGGCTATGTCCAAGGGGGCATGGGTGCCCTCTCTGATGCCATCGCAAGCTCAGCCACCACCCATG
The DNA here is from genome assembly GCF_007565055.1 of Rhinopithecus roxellana. Lineage (NCBI taxonomy): Eukaryota > Metazoa > Chordata > Mammalia > Primates > Cercopithecidae > Rhinopithecus > Rhinopithecus roxellana. The sequence continues at coordinate 75,006,989 of NC_044559.1, forward strand.
GAGCAAGCATCTTCACTGAAAAGGTGAACGGTCCCTCTACCCCACCCCAGTTATTGGCAAGGATCCCAGGACAGAACCAAGTCTCAGATTTGGAAGGTCCCTTGTTTTACTGATGAACAGAGGAGCTGTGAGGGGGTGGGTTGCAGAATCAAGAGACTACGATCAAGCAGCCCGTTAGTGGCTAACCACTGGTCACTGAACTGAGGCTGAGTGTTTCATGGAGAAGCCGAGGCTTCATGGAGAAGCTGCAGAACTTGATGGGGTGGGTTTGGGATGAAGAAGTTGCGAATGCCTAGGACCATCACAGACCATGGGAATCCCACAAGATCTAACCTGGGTTTCCCTTCCTGGGGGTTTCTGATGGGCGCTAGACAGTGGTGAAGGTGCAGGTGAACAGTGAAGGCTGTGTTCAAGGAGTTGTGCTGGAAGATGGCACAGAGGTGAGAAGCAAGGTGGTGCTGTCCAACACATCGCCACAGATCACCTTCCTGAAGCTGACGCCACAGGTGAGACTGCGGGCAGGAGGGTGGATCTTAGATGTCTGCCAAAACAGGGGTTGGAATCTGTGGGGATTGAGGGAGCCAGGATTGCATCAGGGTGTGAGATGCAAAAGCCAAGTCTCTGCATTTGGGAAACAGGCAGGTAAGGGCAGGTAGCAAACAGGGAAGAAGCCTCACAGGTGAGGAGAAGGGGCCAGAGAGGTGAAGTGACCAAGATTCTGGCCACTGGCAGAGCCAGAGCTAGAACCCAGGTCTGACTTTCGATCTAGAGTTGTTTCCACAACTTTCCTACTTTCCTCATTTCTCCCCTCTCAACAGCTTTAATTCCATTGTATGTGTCAACTATCTGTTGTATTATCCATGATTATTAATTAATTAAAAGAGCCACAAAACTTCTGGGCATACAATAAGAAATACTGGCACCCAGAACTGGAGACTTCAGTTGATCTTGGTGGATTTCAGCTGCTCACAGCTGGCTCATGCATCTGCAGTCAGCTGCCGGTCAGCTTGCCGGCTCTGCTGATCTTGGCGGGACTCCTTCATGTTCTTGGAAGCTAGCCGGTGGTGGCTGGTCCAGGACAGTTTCTGCTGGGATGACTGGGGGGACTCGGCTCTGCCCCGTGTGTCTGTCCTCCCGCAGCACAGTAGTCCAGGCATGTTCTCAGGGTCTGGCAAGGGGCAAAAGCAGGCAAGCTCAAGCATGTATGCAAGCATCACGTGGTTTGATCTCTTTGCATCCTGTTTGCTAGCATTGGCCAAAGCAAGTCTCATGGCCAAGCCCAGAGTCAGAGTGTGAGGGCACTGCAAGGTTACACAGAAACGGGTGTGCAAACAGGGAGGGGTGAGCTTTGGGGGACAGTTTTTGCAATTGACTTTCCCTGTGCCTAAAAGATATGATAACATGTATACGTGCATGAAGCTCCCAGCCATTCTTGGGGGCAATTCTTAGGGGCAAAGCACTACTTTTTCTGAGTGAGTCCATTAATAAAATTCGGCAAACATCAGTAAAAAGAAACTTGTTAAGCCAATTCTGAGATCATCGAGGCTTCCAAGAGCTTACAGACCAGTAGTGAAAAGAGACCTGCAAACCACTGTCCCCTTTGCAAGCAGGGAGAGGTGTGGACTATTTCACAGTCAGAACTGCTGGCCAAGCACAGAGGAGGAAGTGGTTAGAGCTGAGTGGGAGGGGATCTAGAAAGGCTTCACAGGGGAGGTGGTTTTGGCTGAGCTTTGAAGGATGAAGAGGATTTCCAGAGGGAGCGACTGAGGGATCTTCCTGAGCAAAGAAAGAAGGCAGCTTCCTTGGGGCCTTGGACGTCTGGGGGCTTTCATGGAGGCTTCTCCTTCCAGGAATGGCTTCCTGAGAAGTTCCTGGAGAAAATCTCTCAGCTGGACACCCGGTCGCCTGTCACCAAGATCAATGGTAAGAGACACACTACATTGCAGCACTATCTTCTTTGACCCATCCGGGTGAGAAGCCTCCAGGCGGGGAGCAGCTGAACTCTGTCATCATCTCCATTCCCTGACCTCCAGCCCATGTCCCCCTGCAGCCTGGTCAGAAGGTGAAACACTTGCTCGTACTTTCCTACTCCCATCCACCACTGAGGGTAGCAGGGTGCTGGCTGTAGAGGGAGGACCTTGGGGGGCTAAGACCTGACCCTCCTCTTTGATCCCTCAGTGGCCGTAGACAGGCTGCCCAGCTTCCTGGCGGCCCCCAATGCTCCCAGGGGCCACCCACTGCCCCATCACCAGTGCTCCATCCACCTGAACTGTGAAGACACCCTCCTCCTTCATCAGGCCTTTGAAGACGCCATGGACGGCCTGCCTTCCCACAGGTGGGAGTCCTGGACAGAACATCCCCTGATGTTCTTCCACGTGGGCCTGGGAGGCGGGGCTGTCCATGCCACACACAGCAGGGATCAGGGCTGGCGTTCAACCTTCACAGTGAGTTAGGATCTGCCAAAATCCATACTTAACTTCTAAGGACAGGAAGCACATCCCAGGTGAAAAATCTGAGGACCAGGGCAGGTAAGGGTGAAGAGCAGCTCAGGTTAGCGGAAGGGGCAGAGAGGCAGAGCGCTGCCCAGGAAAGTGCTGGGGCTGGGGAAGAAGATGAGAAAATGTGTTCTGGGAGAGCAAAGGAGGTTCTCTCACTCAGAGCCTGTCGGGGGCACGCACTCACTCAGTCCCCTGCTCCGTAGCCTTTCTTTTTCTGATAAGCTGCCTTCTTGCAAAACTTCTAAAAGCATTTCCCACCTCCCACTGCAGCTGTATTTCCATCCTTCCAGAAAAGGCAGGGGCACTGTAGGAGCAAGAGCCTTTCCATCCTGTCCGCTGTCCAGCACACACTGTTGAAAACCTATTCAGTGCCGGGCTCTGTACGAGCTGGGAGAACTAGCAGGGCAGGGGCATGAAACCGACACGAAGCTTATGATAAGACAGGTACACAAATATTTACAGCATGTGGTAAAGAAGATGTGCTTCTGGAGAGAAGGGTATAGGGCAAAGTTCATTCATCCATTTATAAATATTCTGGGGTCTCTACTCTGTGCCAGGCTTGGTTCAGTGACTGGGCACAGATCAGCAAGCAAAGCCAACAAGGTCTCAGGTCGCTGACTTTCTATCCATGAGAGGAAGACAATCAACAAGTAAGCACTGATGATGAGCACTGCGGAGAAAAATAGGCAGGGAAGGGGAGGAAAGGCTTCTCTGATAACGCAGCACTTGAGCAGAGACCGGAAGGAAGTGAGGATACAGATCTTGTGGGTACCTGGGAAAGAACATCCAGACAGAGGGAAGGTCAGGTGCAAAGGCCCTGGGGCAGGAGCATATTGCTGTGTAGGAGGCACAGGGACGAGGCCAGAGTGACTGGAGAGACAGCACCTGGGAGTGAAGGGTATCTGATTGTGCTGGGTCTTGTCAACTGCCCTGGCTCTTACTCCAGGAAAGTTTGTGCAGAGTCTGCCTTATACTTTAGAAAGACCAGCCTGGACACGGTGTGGAGAAAATGTTAAGGCATCTGTTGCAATGGGTTACTGTTGCAGAATCCAAGTTAGAGTGGACAGTGGCTTGGACAAGGGTGGGGGCAGTGGAAGTAATGAGAAGGGACTGAAGACTGGGTGTATTTTGAAGGTGAAGCCAACAGGACTTGCTGTTGGACAGGGAGTGGGAAGTAGGTAATAAAAAGGAGCGACTGTGAAATGGTGCCTCCATTTACTGAAGAGAGGAAGAGGCGGCAGGGGTGGAGCAGATTTTAGAGGCTAATCAGGCATTGGGGTTTGAACGGGGGACGTTTGAGATCCCTGGTGGACATCCAAGTTCAGCAAAAATATTGCGGCTGAGGGACGCAGGGAGAAGGGGCGTTTCCCGTGGCCTTGAAGGAGACTCATATTTGGAGATCAGAGGGAGAATGTGCTCCAGGTAGAAAAGGTGTGGCAGGCAAAGGTGGTGGGGTGGGAAGCAGGTCACAGCTCTGCTGGAGCTTGAGGCAGCCCTAGCAACTCTGTCTTCCATTGGTCTGCTCTGGAAAAGGCAGTCAGGCCGCTAAATCCTGGCTGAAATCTGGCTGCCTGGGCGCCTGCTGTCTTAGGCCTGGCCTCTTTCCACACTCCCACTGTCTGTGTGGACCTTGGAGACATTTGCGTTTGGGAGCTGTGGTTAGAGCACAGCATGTGATGAAGGCAGGCAAGGACAGGCCATGCATTCGGAGGTCTGGGCAAGGCCAGCTCCTCACAGGTGCTCTGGATCACGCTGGCGGCTTCTAAGCCAGTGCAAGTGGACAACCACTGTGGCTGTACAGCGACAGTCGCCCAGGATTGGTGTCATCTCAGGTTCTCCACTGTGCCCCAAGTCATCTCAGAGGCCCTTACCTCCACACTGCTGCTCTTTAGACCTGCCGTCTCTCCTCCCTGCCCGCACAGGCCTATGATTGAGCTCTGCATCCCTTCTGCGCTGGACCCCACCCTGGCTCCCTCCGGCTGCCACGTAGTCTCTCTCTTCACTCAGTACACGCCCTACACACTGGCTGGAGGCAAGGCCTGGGACGAGCGGGAGAGAGACGCTTATGCAGACAGAGGTAAAGACAGCTGCATGTTCTGCCTCCAGAGCCGGCCGGGCTTGCGACCCGACTGGGCCTGCTCCTCCTCACTGCCCCATTCAGGATTGACAGCTGCAGATGACGTCCCAAAGGGAGGAAATAGTCGAGGGAACCTCAAGTCAGCATAGTGAATGACTGCTGGGGTCAGGAACTGGGCTAAGAAAGCCAAGAAAACACAGTTCCTGCCCCCCAGTTGCTCGCAGCCTAGCAAGGGATGGAGGAGACAAATTAAGAAACCTGTCATTACAGCACAACTGACTGCATGAACCAAAGGAGAAACATGAGCCAGAGGGACAAGGAAGGCTTTCAAAGGAAGGGACGGTCAAGCTGGGTTTCCAAGGATGACTAGGAGCTGGCCAGGCAGCAAAGGGCATTCCAAGCAAGAGAAACGCTTGAGCAGGCCGGGCATGGGGGCTCATGCCTGTAATTCCAGCACTTCAGGACGCCGAGGCAGGTGGATCACCTGAGGTCAAGAGTTCAAGACAGGCCTGACCAACATGGTGAAACCCCGTTACTACTGAAAACACAAAAAAAACTAGCAGGGGGTGGTGGCACATGCCTGTAATCTCAGCTACTCCGGAGGCTGAGGCAGGAACCCGGGAGGCGGAGGTTGCAGTGAGCCGGGATCGTAGCACTGCACTCCAGCCTGGGTGACAGAGCGAGACTCCGTCTCAGAAAGAAAGAAAGAGAGAGAGAGAGAGAGAGAGGGAGGGAGGGAGGGAGGGAGGGAGGGAGAGAGAGAGAAAGAGAGAAAGAAAGAAAGGGCGAGCTTGTGGAAAGTGATGAGGTGAAAAAAGCTGCATATGCAAGTGGAGACAAGCAGCTTTGTGTTTAGGGTTGGGGTAGGGAAGTGGGGAAAATTGGGGACTGGACTGGCCTGCCCATGCATCTTTGGGATGAGTTATTCATTTGCTTGTGGGCTGATTTTTGTTTTTCACCTGTTGAGGTATAATTTGCATATGATAAAATAAACCCATGTCTGTGTGTAATTTAATGACTGTTAGTAAATTTGCCAAGTTGTATCCCCTTAGTGTCTCCTCTTCTTCCTAACACCATCTCATTTCTCTGTTTTTGGCACCCCAGTGTTTGATTGCATCGAGGTCTATGCCCCTGGCTTCAAGGACTCTGTGGTTGGCAGAGACATCCTCACACCACCAGATTTGGAGAGAATCTTTGGGCTTCCTGGAGGGGTGCGTATAAGCCTAGGGGGTCTCTCACCACAGCATTCCCTCTGTGCCCTCACTTCCTGGCTGTGACCTCTCTGCTTTATCTTGTCCCTCCATACTCAGCTTTCATCAGGAAGGGAGGACAGTGGCAGGGACCCTGGCTGAAAGAGGGCAGAGAAGTGGTCAAATCGAGGGAATGGGGGATCCCTAGTGAGGACTCAGAAACACAGGCAGGACAGCCCCACTGAGAAGGTCACCAGGATTGTGGCCCTCTGCCTTGACAACCATGCTGGCTCTGCCATCTGACTTTCTTCAGAGAGAGTACCCCCTTCTCAAGGCAGCAGCATGTCCTCAGACTTCAGTTTATCAAAAACTAGAGATTGGAGACAGGGAGACCAGTTAGGAGGCCAGGCTCAGTTGCCTCATTGCAGCTACTGAGCACTTGCAAGGCCAGAGACCAGCCTAGGGAACATAGTGAGACCCCATCTCTACAAAAACAAAAAACCAAAAACATCGCCAGGGGTGGTGGTGTGTACCTGTGGTCCCAGCTACCCAGGAAGCTGAAGCAGGAGGATCGCTTGAGCCTGGGAGTTCGAGACTGCAGTGAGCTGTGATGCGCCATTGCACTTCAGCCTGGGCAACAGAATGAGACCCTATCTCTAAAAAGAAAATTTAAAAAAGAAAAGCAAAAGAAAAATCTGAGGCCAAAGTGAGATGTACTGCAAGTGTAGAATGTACACAGTATAGAAAAAAATATAAAATATCTCAGCAATAATTTATATATTAATTACATGTTGAAATTGTAATATTTTGGATATATTGAGCTAAATATGTTATTGACATTAAATTCATCAACTTGCCCTTCCTACCTTCCTTCCTTCCTTCCTCCCTTCTTTCCTTTCTCTCTCCCTCTCTCCCTTCCTCCTACCATCCTTCCCTCCTTCCCTCCCTCCCTTCTCTTCCTTCTAGAGATAGGGTCTTGTTCTATCACCCAGGCTGGAGTGCAGTAGTGCAATCATAGCTTATTGCAGCCTCGACCTCTGGAGCTCAAGCCATCCATCCTCCCACCTCAGCCTCCTGAGTAGCTGGGACCAAAGTAGCTGAGCCCCTCTGGGGCTCAAGTGATCCTCCCACCTTGGCCTCCCAAAGTGCTGGGATTACAGGCCACAGCAGGCTCTGCTTTTACTTTTTAAATGTGGCTACTAATAAATCAAAAAGTACATATGTAACTCCCATTACATGTTCACTGAACAGCACTGGTCCGGGTAGAGGAAAGAAGGCCAGGCAGCAGGAAGGAAGGGAATGGCTGGGTACAGCAGGCATGGGGCAGGCAGACTTGAGAAGCCTTGGTGACAGTGTGCACATGGGGGTCAGGATGGAGGTGATGTGAAGCGTAGGTGCAGAGGCCAGGGGGAGGAAGGTGCTGTCATTCACTGACGCAGGAGGATGGGGAGGAGCAGACTGGAGGGAAGAGGATGGCCTCAGTTTGGGGCAAGGTGAGGAGGGCAGTGGGGGGACACTCCTGTGGTGATGCCCAGCAGACGTGGGGCTTCTTGTCCAGACCTGCCCCCTGAGTCTGACCTTCGCTTGTCCTATGCTGCCTCCCTTCTCAGCCTGGGGCTGGTCTCACCCAAGCCAGGGGGGGCAGAACTGTGCTCGGGCTCCGTTGCCCCTTGTCTGCCATTCACAGTGATCCTGCTGGAACTTGGACGCCGGGGTCCGGGCTCAGGTGGACGCCTTGGCCACAGGAGGAAGTTCTCGCAGAGACACATGCCAGCAGCCACAATAAGTCAGACGATTCTGTTTTTCCAGCAGAGCGAGAGGGATGCAGAGTAGATAGCAAAACCCTCTTTTCTTTCCTGTTCAGTTCCTGTTCCCCACCCTGCTTTCTTCCTCAAAAGGCCTCTAGAAAACTTCACTCCCAGCGCCAGGGCATGTGCCCGTTCCATCTCATCTCCTTCCCTTTCTGCATTTTAAGAACCCAAGAAAATATCCCGGAAGGAGAAGAACTTTTGCTGGAGAACAGGGGAGGGGAAGAAACCCCGCCAGGACAGGAAAGGCTGTAATGCTCCTGTGCTAATGACTGTGGCCCTGCCCCTGCAGAACATATTCCACTGTGCCATGTCCCTGGACCAGCTCTACTTTGCCCGCCCTGTGCCCCTGCATTCTGGCTACCGCTGCCCTCTCCAGGGCCTGTATCTCTGTGGAAGTGGGGCTCATCCTGGTGAGTGACCTGGAGTCCCACTACCCTGTGGGGACTGGGAGGGCTCACTGGAGGCCAGAGACTTGGAGAAGGAGGAAGAAGATAAACAATGAAGGCGGCAGAGAGGGAGGGGAGCAGGGAACTCCCACCATAAGAAGCTGCCTTGTGTTCAGAGCTCTCCATGCACAGGTGAGCACCCAGCCGCTGCCTCCACCAGGCTGACCACAGCCCACAGTTGAGCTCACACCTCCCCTTCAGGAGGCCTGGGGATGCGTCCTGATGGAGGCATCTCACCACATTCCAATGCGGGGTTGTGAGAGACCCATGTCCCTAAATTCCCCATCCGTATATATATTTAGACGGGGTTTCACTCTATTGCCCAGGCTGGAGTGCAGTGGTATGATCACAGCTCACTGCAGCGTCAACCTTCTGGGCTCAAGTGATCCTCCTGCCTCGGCCTCTGGCGTAGCTGGGACTACAGGTGTGTGCCATCATGCCTGGCTAATTTTTTATTCTTTTGTAGAGATGGATTTTGTCACGTTGCCCAGGCTGGTCTGGAACTTCCGAGCTGAAGTGATCCTCCCCACTCAGCTTCCCAAAGTGCTGGGATTAGAGGCCTCCATCCATATTTTAGACCAGAAAGGATGGATAAAGTTAACTTCTTCAACTTTACAATTCTTTCTTGTGCGCATTCCAAGCCTAAGGGAGCTGGCTGAGGCTGTCATTTGCTATGCGCACTTTCTCTGAGCTGTGTGGACTTGGTCCACCTGGAAAGAGTCTGTGCTTCCACATCTCCCCCCTCCCCCCAGCCCCTTATTCTGAAATTTTAACTTTGCTTACTAAGCATCTGCCCATCCAGCAGGTCCACCCTCAGCCATTGAGACTGTGGGCTGTGGACCTGGCCCCTTCCCAGACCTTTGGTGCGGGAAGCCTGGAGGGAGCCAGGATCTATTGAATGTCTGTCCTAGGCGATTCCAGTGCCCACGCCCCTGCACCCCTCTAAGCAGCCCCACTCTGCTTTGTTGCTGGATCTCTGTAAGCCCCGTCCCCCTCCCCCCACCCTGGCGGGTTTTTGAGCGGAGCTTTGGTTCATAGGAGATTCCCTTCCAGGAGGAGGTGTGATGGGAGCTGCTGGGCGAAATGCAGCGCTTGCGGCCTTTAGAGACCTCAAGAGCAAGTGACCCTGAACCAGCTCTGACCCAGGAAGAAGACTTCACCCTGTAATTCCAAGCGCTCCATTGGGTCACCTTCCCGGGAAGCTCAGCTTCGGGTTAGTGCTTAAGGCCACCAAGTCCTCAATGCTCAAGCTATTATTTTAGAAAAAATGTACGAATTACATTTAGTGCAAGTTAACCTTATGCCCGTGCCTCCATACGTGGACTGGTTCTGTGTTATTAAAACTAATATTTCATACAGATTACTTGCTCGTGTTTTTTCTCTGTGTTAGTTGGTGGGATAGACTTGTCTGGGGTACTGATAATTCTTACATCAGCTAAGAAGCAGTCCATTTAAAGGCCAGGCATGGTGACTCGTGCCTGTAATCCCAGCACTTCGGGAAGTTGAGGCAGGCAAATAACTTTGAGATCAGAAATTCAAGACCAGCCTGGCTAACATGGTGAAACCTCATCTCTACTAAAAATACAAAAATTAGCCAGGCGTGGTGGCAGGTACCTGTAATCCCGGCTACTTGGAAGGCTGAGGCAAGAGAATCACTTGAACCCAGGAGGTAGAGGTTGCAATGAGCCGAGATTGCGCCACTGCACTCCAGCCTGGGCGACAGAGACTCCATCTCAACACAAAACCAAAACCAAAACAAAACAAAAAAAACCCGGCCATCTAACCAGTGGAAGAGTCTGATCTAAGCATCCCCCTGTCCTTGGCTGGGACCCCCACCACCACCAACTGGAGGACTGCCCAGGTGGAGCCCAGTCAACTGCTGTCACATTCCTGGCAAATGATAAGAATGGACCCAATTTCCCCATGATCCATAGAGTCTCCCACAGGGGCCATGGGCCTGAACAGTGCTTGGCATCTCAAGCCACAGAATCTCCCAGTCAGGCAAAAAGCAGTCAAGGGTGACTGCAAGGTGGATTCCACTGAGGCTGTCTGGGAGCCCACTCTTCCTGATTCCAGAGCATTCAGACCTCTGCCTGCCATGAGCTAAGTCTGTTGTGCCACCAACACCTTTCAATATAAACCCCTATAATTCTAAAGCGAGTTTAATTGTCACTCTTGTCCAGGAAAATCCACCCAAAGTTCCCGTGGCAATGCAGCCCTCCCAGCCAGCTTCTCCAGTTCCGGCAGCCAAGGCCACAGTCCAAGCCGTCCCATCTGCAGATGAGGCAGGATCTTCCCTGGGAAAGCTTCTCTTCCTCCGTTTCCTAGGCAAATGTATACAGATTCGAATAGATCCACCTCATTACTTAATGTTGGTAAACTCAGATTTCTCAGTTGTAAAAGAGTTATTTTAAAGCTCACATCAGACAACAGGTCATGTTTCCCTCCAATATCTGGCACACGATAAGCATTCAGTACATGGTGGAGCTGCTGCTGCGGCTTTTGTTGGTGAAGATATTTTTGTCATTTTTGTGTTCTGCAGAAGGTGGTCTTTTCTATATACTCTTTAACCTGGCACCCAGAATTGAAACTAGCCCCCTAGAAGCATTGTGCAGGACAGTGCAGAACAACGTTTGGGTCCCCAAGCTTTTTCCAAAGTAGCCAAGCCCCCTCCCTTATTCAGCATCAGTACCATCAACTTCTTGAGCTTGTTGAAAATTTGTTGGCCGGGTGCGGTGGCTCACACCTGTAATCCCAGCACTTTGGGAGGCCGAGGCGGGTGGATCACGAGGTCAGGAGATCCAGACCATCCTGGCTAACACAGTGAAACCCCATCTCTACTAAAAATACAAAAAAATTAGCCGGATGTGGTGGCGGGCACCTGTAGTCCCAGCTACTCGGGAGGCTGAGGCAGGAGAATGGCATGAACCCGGGAGGCGGAGCTTGCAGTGTGCCGAGATCACGCCACTGCACTCCAGCCTGGGCAACAAAGGGAGACTCTGTCTCAAAAAAAAGAAAAGAAAATTTGTTTTTGGTCAATATTGCTGGTTTTCTGGAAGGAAAGAAGGAAGGCAGGGAGAGAGGCAGGAAGAATGAGAAAAAATGAAAGAGAAAAAGGGAGGGAGGAAGAAAGAAAGGAAAATGAAAGAGAAGAAGGAAGAAAGAAAGTGAGGGAAGAAGGAAGGAGAAAGGGAGGGAGGGAGGGAGAAATGAATATAGAAAATCTTCAAAGGCCTGGGGAAGCTCACATCAGACTTAGTCTTTAAAAGAAATAACGATTTTTGGCCAGGTGCAGTGGCTCACATCTGTAATCCTAGCACTTTGGGAGGCTGAGGTGGGCGGATCACAAGGTCAGGGGCTCGAGACCATCCTGGGTTACATGGTAAAACCCTGTCTCTACTAAAAATACAAAAAAAAAAAAAAAAAAAATTAGCTGGATGTGGTGGCACACGCCTATAATCTTAGCTGCTCTGGAGGCTGAGGCAGGAGAATTGCTTGAACCCAGGAGGCGGAGGTTGCAGTGAGCCGAGATCACACCACTGCACTCCAGCCTGGGTGACAGAAAGAGACTCTGTCTCAAAAAAAAAAAAAAAAAAAAAAAACAACAACAACAACAAAAAAACTTTATTTTATTTTATTTTTGATAAACAAAAGCCATGAATGCCTAATGTAGGAAATGTTTAAAATATAATAAGAGAGAAACATAAAATGCACACATAATTTTTCCTGCAGAGATAATCGCAGTTCCAGTTTTACAGTATTTTCAGGTAGTCTTTCAGGTCATTGGCATTCCGTGTTCTATATGTGGGCTTTACATCTTTCCTTCATTTCACTTCATGTCATAAGCAGTTTTCGGTGCCATAAAAATTCTTTGAAAACATTATTTTTAATAGCTGCCTAATATTCTCTTGTAAGGATGTGCCATAATTTATTATGGGACATTGGGTTCAGCTTTGGCCTTGATTGCTAATTAGTACAAGCCAAAGGCCTGAAAGCTTCTTTTATCGCCGCTGTTCCTGTTTTAATGGTCCCCTATCATTTCTGGGATCACGAGGGTGCAGCTGTTCTCCAGGCAAATGTTCCCTCTAAAGGAGGAGGAACTTGGAGGAGGCCAGGGAGAGAGGGGAAAAAGCACTTTTAGCACCAAAAGGAAGAATTTCCCACTGTTTGGTGACTTCTCATTCTGTGTCTCATGTCTCTGAAAGATGGCATTTGGTCCAGACCGAGAGACAAGATAAGGCCTCAGCACCACAGGGTGCGCTGGTTCCTCGAAGCCCCCAGCACATGCCGTCCCGCTGAGCAAGGCGGGTTGGTCTTACCTAAAGTGTTGACTCTGCAAATCAGCCATGAACTGGGCAAATGTGTCCCTTGCTGGCCCTAGTACATAAAACCTGTAGAAGGATAAATAAGTCAGGGCCTCATTGTTACCTGATTTACAATTACCCGTTTTCCCAAAGCAGCAGGGAACACTTCCTTTGAGGCACAGTCCTGTAAACCCCTGAAGTGCACTGGAACCTCAGCTGGTTAAGTCGTTACCAGCGGGCCCTCCTGATCTCACAGCCCCTGGGTGATGGTGTCCAGAGATTCAGTGAGATGTGAGGTTTACAGCTCCAGGAGGAATTTGGCTTTCCTTGTGGGAGGAATGACGGATGTGGCTGACCAAGCCGGCTGTGGGCCTTGTGAGCGTGCATCTTTCTAACATATGTTCAATTTGCAAGGCAGGTGACAGTCGCCAAGTTCTTCTGTGGGACCTTCGTAATACTCCTACCCTGACGTCTGGAATGAGGGGGAAAGAGACCTGCTGAGCACAGGATGTCATTCTGTGGGGGAGTGGAGACACATGACTTGAGAAAAAGGAATGCAAAATGCAAAGCAAGGAGAAACGCAAATGGACAGCAAACCTGAAAAAATATTTAAGCTCACCAGGAATCCATTAAATGCAGTGAAAACCAAACGATCATGCTTTACCTATAAAATTGAGAAAAAATATTTGTATAGAAAATTACTGGTGTAGGCAAAAAAGACACTCTTCTCTGCTGTTGACAGCAGCATACATTTGGATTTGATAACGAGACTCAAAAGCCAACATCCGTGTGCTTTGTGGGTTATTCCACATCTTATCACTGAGCCTAAGGAAAATATCAGAAATGTCCCTAAGGATTTAGGTAGAAGGATAGTCATGCAGTATTGTTTGCAATGGCAAAATACTGGAAACAGGCTAAATGTCCCAAAATAGAGAATTAGTTAAATTAATCATGGTAACTGCACGTGATAGAATATCAGACAATAACTTTAAAAGTTACATTTTTGAACCTACTTTTATCACATGGAAAAATATGCCAATAAAAAGTAAGATATAATGGGACCTGAGTTTTGTTGATAGGTGATAGATGGATAGATGGATCTCTCATATATATATATATGTATGTAAATATACATTATATATACTAACTATATAAAACATACCCACACAGAGAAAAACAGAGACAGAGAGAAAGACAGAGATGGAGAGACAGAAACAGAGAGACAAATGGGAAAGAACAAAGTATACCCCAAAGTACAGGCTACTAGCAGAAGGCTCAAGTCTTTCTGACCACTTGGCAGCAGCTTGGAAAATGTTCCTCACTACCTTCATAGAACTTACCTTAGCATAAGAACCAGCCCAAAGTAAATGGATGGGACTTTGAATTTTTGTTTAAAAATGATGGCCTGGACCTGGTCCAAATGGTGTGTGAATGGCTTATGCATTGATAGATATCGATTGGCCATAAGTCAGAGCGCTTCAGACCTGGTCTGGGTCTAAGAGATCCTCAGTGGAGGCATGGGGTCTTCAGTCACCTAAAGTCCCTGCAACATCACAAAGGGAAAGAGTGGCATCTTCTCCGTGTTTCCACAGCCCAACAGAAATCCTGTGTTCTTGTAAGGAGGTGACCGAGGTGAACCTGAACCTGAACTTTCTCTGGTTTTATCTGGAACTAGTCAATGCTGTTATGTAGGTTGTCAGACCAGCGGCTTTGCAGCTGGCTAGATATGTCTTTGACAAATAACAGAATCACAAGAGGAATTAAATAAGACTAAGCAAAGGCCATTTGATTGGTATGCAGAAGTCTTCAAGGCAATGTGTCTCTTAAGAAAAAAAAAAAAAAGAAGGTTGTCAACAGTGAAAAGATAGGTGAAAAGATAGGTGAAACCTACACTTTCTGCACTGCACCTGTCAGCCTTCCCTTCTGTCTGATCTTTCAGGACCCATTGAGAAAGTGTAGGTCTGACCCAGAAGGCTGTTGTGTATAAAGGGGATGATGATGCCTCCCACAGAGGGATGTGAGGATTGTATATACATAAACACAGCTCACCAAAATATGCACACCGTGTGACCCAGCACACCCACTCCCAGGTATACTCAGCAGAAATGCTTACTGGTATTCACCAAAAGATACATACTAGGCTGCTCCTGGCAACACTACTTGTAATACCTCCAACCAGAAAGCTACCCCAATGCCCATTGACAAAGGAATGGATAAGTAAATTGTGGTACCTTCATATGATAGACTACTATTCAGCAATGAGAATGAATAATCTATAGAACCACATGCAACAAAACTATGTTGAGTCAAAGAAACCAGACATGAAATAATACATGTTGTAGGATTCTGCTTATAAATTGTACAGAATCAGGCTAAATTAATAGTTCCTATACTGTTAAAAGTTCACCTTTAGCTGGGCACAGTGGCTCACACTTGTAATCCCAGCACTTTAGGAGGCTGAGGTGGGAGGATTGCTTAAGGCAAGGAGTTCAAGACCAGCCTGGGCAATGAAGCAAGACTTCATTTCAAAAATAAAACAAAAAAATTAGCCGGGCATCTAGTGCATGCATGTGGTCCTAGCTACTTGGGAGGTGGAGGAGGGAGGATCACTCGAGCCCAGGAGTTGGAGGCTACAGTGAGCTATGATCATACCACTGCATTCCAGCCTGGGCAACAGAATAAGACACTGAATTGAAAAAAAAAAAAGTTCACCTTTGAGAGTGTTAGGGCCTAGAAGGAAGCCTGAGAAGGGCTTCAGGGTGCTAGCAGTAGATCCACCTGTTTGATCTGTGTGATGGTTACATAGGCATGTTCAGTTTCTGAAGAATTCATTGATTTCTACACTTAGGATGTTGTAGCTTTCTGTATGCATATTATACTTCAATAGAAAGTTAAAAAAAACTAGTGCCTGGAACATGGTGATGTCACTTATCAACATTATTACTCTAAAGCTCATATTTATTGGCAAAGCCCTATGTCTGAGGCTAGGCTTGGAAGGGAAAATGAAGAAAGAGGGTAAGGAAGGAGAAGAGGAGAAAGGGAAAGAAGGATGTGGTGGACAGACCTGTAGGAACCACCACCCAGGACCCCTGCTTACTGGTGCCCATGCCCTTGTGTGCTCCCCTCCCCTCAAGGGTGGGGGAGGTCTGTGAATTGCTTCTAACCAACAGAATGTGACAAAGGTGAAAGGATGTATGTCATTATACCACACATAGCATCATCATGCAGGGATCTCAGTTCCTGGCTGGCTGTGAGTAGGCAGGTAGCCCTGTTGAAAACCCCATGTGGCAAGTAACTGCAGTAACCTCCAGCTGACTGAAGCTCTCAGACCTTCTACCTCAGAGAACGGATGCTGCCAACACCATGTAAGCAAGGAAATGGATGCTTCCCCACTTGAGCTTCCAGATGAGAATACAGCCTGGCCAGCACTATGAGTATAGCTTTGTGACACCTTGAGCAGGGAGTCTAGCTGTACCTGGATTCCTGAACAATGGAAACTGTGAGATAATAAATGTGTGTTGTTCAAAGCCACCAAGTTTGGACTAATTTGTCACATAGCAGTCAATAACTAATACAAGGGAGAAGGCCACATAGCCAAGCACATGATGGATGCAAAATATGATGATATGAATTGAAATTATGCTCTGGATTTCAAAGTATTCCCATTCAAAATGACCCTATGAGTTGGACTATGAGTTGGACTTCACTCCCATAGTGGGCATCCATCTCCCAGCAGGGCCAAGCCTGGAGTCACCATGACAGAGGGCATCAAGTCAGACACACCTGTGTTTGGATCCTGGCTCTACCAGCATTGGATTTTAGGCATGTTCCTGATGCTTCTGAGTCTCAGTTTTTTATGTGACTCATGGAGATGGTGATTTCTTTTTGTCTGGCACAAGGCACACACAAAAAAAACTAGTTTCCTTCCTTCCTTATACAATGACATGCTACTACATACACTCAGAAGCGCAGGAATCAGACACAGTGAGAGGCATTCTGGAACATTCTATGCCAACCTGAAGCAGGGGGATGAAATGAAAGGCACCACAAAAAGAAATGGAGCAAGGTTTCCCTTAATTAAGGCTTTGGACATCACTCAATGAGAGGGTCCCCAATCTGGGAGCTTCCATCCTGGGACCACGGCACACACAAATGCACACACACAACCCTATACAATAAACTATACCAACTCACACATACAGATCAATACGCCAGGGCAAGAGAGAAGGAAGCAGGCAGGGCAGTTTGCCAAAGGCAGAAATCTGTGTGTGGGATGTTGAGCTGTATTTCTGGTCCGATAAATCAATCTACCTTGAAAGGGCTCCTACAACTTCATGACTGTAATTGGAGCTACCTTCCTCAGGGGTTGTTTATTACGTTCAAGGTCAGGTGACAAGCACTGTTTTTCAGAATTCGCATAGTCACTGTGCATCTGCCTCTGGGAAAAGTTCTAGTAATATCTGGAGAATCAGCTAAAAATGAGTCTGCCTGAAGGCTGTTGAAAAGTTGGGAGAAATGCAATTGGGTTAACTTCTGATTTCTCTCCTTGTTGGATTTCCAAAACTCACTTCAACATTCTCTCTGGGATGCCTCCCCTAAAACCAGGATCTATCTCCATTAATTTGATGTTTGTTAAGACTCACTGTAACAGAGGCACCAGCCCCAAAACTAACCCGATAATAATAATGGCTGCTATTTAGTGAGCCCTGATTTCATGCCAGGCACTGCACCGAGCAAGAATTTCCCATGCGTTACTTCATTTAAATCTACAATAAACCCCGGAGGCCCATCACTGTACATCTCTGCTTTTACAGATGAGGAAACAAACACAGTTAGGTTAGTTTCCTGAGGTCATAGGGCTGGTAGCTGACACAGTCAAGATTTGAACTGAGGTCCTTCTGACAGCAAAAATCATGCTGTAAGCAAGAAACAACACTCTGGACACACCTAGTGGACAACAGGTTGTAGGTTCATCAAGTTCCATCAATTGTTGGCCACCTGTGTAGAGCTAGACACAAATGCTAAGGAACGGTTCCTTGTTGCAAAGCATTTACAGTCTAGTGGAGGACGACAAAGAACACTCATATAAGAATTATTAACAACCCCAGGGCTGCATGAATCTGTGTGAGCACACTAGTGGAATTTGGAGAGACAAGCTGCCTGTTGATTGGAAGGGTTAGGAAGTACTTCTCACAGCAGAGGGGACTGAGCTAGAGTGGGATCAAGGATGCACTAGACATGACGAGTGAAAAGAATAGGTTGGACATTCAGGGTCTTCTGGGCACCATGTGACAAAGGTGGGATGGAGGGATGGACAAAGAGTTCAGAGCCACAGTTGGACGGGATGAGGATTGTGAAGAGCAAAGGCAAGAATAAGGCCGGATAAGAGGGTCAAGCTGCAGACGCCATGCCGGGCAGAAGGTGGCCTTCCTTCTACAGCCAAAGTGAAGTTTGCTGGAGGAGGTATTGGGGATTTTACACACATGGGAGGACGTCCAGTCTGTTAGCCTGTGTAAGTGGCCACATTTGCAGTGTTGGCAGAGACCAGTGGACAAACTCTTGGGTTTCCTCCGCCCCACATCCCCACCTCCCCTCGCCCTCTCCCAAGGACTCAAATGAGCAGTTGAGAGACAGACATGAGTTGGGGGTGGGAGCTTCTCACTTGGAGGCTAGAGTCAGATCTTCAGACTACCCCACCCCTCTGTCTGCCCAGCCCAGGTGCTCAGTAGAGGGCCACGAACAGAGGCCAGCGTGCCTCCTTCTCATCTCCATAATAGTGCCGTGTTCCCTGCAGCCTCAATGCAAACAGCTCCTCATTCAACTCTGCCATAGACAGAAGAGGGATCCTGGCCATGGAACCTGGATCTTGGAGGCTTTAGTGGCAGCCCCTGTTTTTGGCCGGAGGTGTTTGTAACACCTTGTAGGTATTGTCCCCTGGGGCAGCATGGACACCTCTACCATGAGCGCCTGCTTTGGGACTGTGGATGACCTGCACCTCATCAAGGACCAAGGCAATTGGGGACCTGGGCCTGGGTTTCTACTACAGAAGCCAAAGACTCATCTGCACGCTGCAGAAACTGGAGCAGCCCATATTTGGAGTTGGGAAGAAGTTTAATAATAGTACACAAACTTCCTCAGAAAGGGCTAGCCTAAAGGGGAACTGGTTATTAGGAGAAAAAAACACCACTGCTGTTTTTGCAGTAACCCTCCTCACTCTATAATGAGCAAAGCTCTCTTCTGTATAGAGCAGACTCCTAATATGAGTCACTCCAAGACTTGGCTTCCAACCGCTGCCCCTTAGCCTAGGAAGCAGAAGCACAATGGAGCAGCCAGGTGTCAATTACAGAAGCTGGTCAGGGCAGGAAGCAAGGTGAGTTATAATGGGAGAGCAAATTAATTTCACATAAGTGGGATTAGTAGTTAAATAAATAGAAGTCCCACCACTAACCCTGTCTGGAATGCTGAGTGTCTGTCCCCCGCCAGGGGACAGAAAAAGCTTACAGCTGAGCAGGAATCAGGTCGCCACAGGGTTACCTACCCACTGTTAAGGATGACCCCCTGGAAATGTAAAGCAAGGACATTCTTAGGTTAGAAAAGATACTCCGAGCTGGGAAAAAGAGATGGTATGTAGGGAGAGATGCCTCCCACCGATGGCTTAGTCATCTATTACAGGCCCACAGTGCCCTGTAAAGCAGCTATACCTGAGAGCAGTCCGAGCAGTGGCGGAGGGGTCACCCAGGATTTGGGGCAAATTGGGGGCAATGAATTCTAAGGATGACTCCATCAGGAGCTTCCATTCCAGGCCGAGTTTGTGTTGGTTTTATTTTTAAATTGTCAACCTCTTGTTTGTTTGTTTGGGCTTTTTAAAGCTTCTGTCCCTTTCCCAGTTTTCAAGTGACCTTTGTTCAGGTAAGTGGAGTCCTGGTTTCCTTGGGACTTCAGGGGCTGAGGAAGTGTGGAGGGGAGACCAGGGCTCGAGGTGAGCCAGGTCAGGGCAGCCGGGTTCCAGATCTACAAGGTAGGGTCAGTCATACATCACAGCATTGCTGTGAGGACTAAGGTAAATTAAGCCCAAAGCAAAAAGCCCCTAATGAGAGTTCTGACAGCTGGAGATAAGCATGAAAATAAATAGCAGCTTTCTGTCCTCCCCTCCTGCCTTCCTGTTATGCAATGGAGCCAGATAAGAGAATTCACAGTGGACACTATGCAAAGGAGGCTATACTCAAAATCTTCCTAGGGTAGGAGGAACTGCCTGCCCGTTAGGGAATTCTCAGTAAGGACCTCCAGGGAAGCTTCTGAGCTGCTTCTGACTCTACATTTGCTTAGAATCTTAAGCAAAGTCAGGGTGGATCTGCAGCCCCAAGCTGTAAGGGGTAGGGCAGTCTAGGAGTCCTTAACCCAGGGGTTCCTAAACTTCTTTGACTATACTCACTTGAGTGGGGCCAAAGGACACCAATGTCTCACCAGTTCCCCCTCTCTCCTGAGTTTGGTAATTATAGGGGTGGGGCTTATGGGAAGGAGAAGAGGATTGCAGAGGAACCAGACATGTTGCAGTAAACCTGCTGAGCAGGCAATATACAAGGTTCACTTCCTACTTACGTTAAAGAAAAATCTGCCATTGTACACTTGATTTTATATTATAAATGAGTGCCCCACGATCTCAAAATAACCCTACTAATTTTATTATGCTAACCTTGATTGCAAGTCGAAAGTGATGAAAATAGCACAAATTCACAGGCAAGGAAGCCCCCAATGAAGTGCCCTTCTGTAATAGGGTGACCAGCCGTGCGAGTTTGCTCAGGATTCTCCCAGTTTTAGCATTGAAAATTCTACCTTCTGGCAAACCTTTCAGTCCTGGGCAAATCACTATATAAGAAAAATATAATGGGATCATGTATATACCTCCCTTAGCAGTAGGGGTACATGAGTGATGAATTATTCAACTGCAATTCATTTACACATAATGTCTAGAAATTGGACAATTTTATAAGCCAAAAAATTATCAAAGTAAATGCTTATTACTACCCATTCTAGGACAACCCAAAACTCTCACCAGACTCGATGGATAATGAGGGCACAAAACCAATAGCAATTTATAAATACAAAGTATGAGTAACAGCAGCTGAAAACCATGACAGCTCAAAACAACTGAAGAGCTAACGAAACAGCATTCTTCCAAAACTTGGGGAAATTCCAACTATGTAAAGTATAGTGTAGAATAACAAATTGGAGTCCTCAGTAAACTCCAAGAACACTGATTTTAGCTTATGAATACCAAATTTTTGTGGGTTAGAGGCTTTACTTGTACATAAGAAGTAAAGTGTGGGGGCCACCTCTGTGACCCACCTGGAGGAACCACAGGAAAGGTTTGCAAGCTTGGGTCACTTCGTAGTCATCAGAATGATGCTCGGGTCCCTCTTTGAGAGTCACTGCATTAGCTCAATTAATAAATGAGAAAACAGAGGTCCCAAGAAGTCAAGTGACTTTTCCAAGGCTACAGGTGCCATGGATCCTCCAAGGAAGGTTCTCTGAGGGCTGCAGAGGTATGTTAGGGGGGCAGAGGTAGGATTTTAAAATAGTTCGTCTGTCTTACTTAGTCACTCCCTCCACATACATCTGACATAGTGAAAGAGCATTGGTCCTCTTGGCCCCTCATAGGGCTTGTTAGGGTCTAATTGTGTCCCCCAAAAAGACACGTTGAAGTTTTAACCCTCAGTACCAATCGACGTGACCTTGTTGGGAAACAGGGTCTTTGCACATGGAGTCAAGATGAAGTCCTAAGGGTGAGCCCTAATCCTATATGATCATGTCCTTATAAAATGAGGGAAATTGGGACACGCACACACACACACATACACAGTGCCTTATGAAGACACAGACACAGGGAGAAGACAGCCGTGTGAAGTGGAGGTGGAGATGGGCAGGATGCTGCCACAAGCCAAGGGTGTCTGGAGTGACTATGGAAGAGGCAAGAAATGATCCCCTTGCCACCCCCCAAGAGGTTTCAGAGGAAGTGTGGCTCTCCTAAAACCTTGATTGTGGTCCTCTGGACTCCAGAACTGTGGGAGAATAAATTTAAACCACCCAGTTTGTGGTTCTTTGTCATTAAAGCCCAGGAAACAAATACAGAGCCTCTGAGTGGCTCCCCGTGCCTGGCGTGGGTACTCTCCTCACACTCTCTCTGCAGCTGGTTGGGAGCAAAAGCCTCAGGGAAAAGTGCAGATCCTCCAGTTTCTCTTTGCCATGTCTCCCCCATGCCTGCCATAGTTGCATCAGAGAGTGTGCCCCTGGGAGGGGACATAGCTTGGGCATGGAGCAGGTGACCTGGTATCAGAGACCGTGTCATGCAACAGGAGGGCAGGGGAGCCCGCCTGGCACCCCTTGTCCCTGAGGGTGCTGGGAGGAGGATGATTGCCTATTCCTGGTCAAGTGCTTCCAGCAGAGCCACTTGACATTTTGCTGTCCATACACCATTTGGCAAGGGCAAGAGCTCCAATGGGCCGTCCTGACCTTTGCTGTATCTTTAAGCAAAATACAGCAAAAGGATAAAAGCAAAGAGCTCATCAGATTACAAGGGAAGGGGCCTGCCTCTGCAGAAACTGAGCAGGTTATACCTTCCCTTGCTCTACCTTTAACTTCTTATAGAGGCAACATATAGACTCGGTTGGGCTGCAGCTCTGTGATTTGCCTGCCTGTCAACTTCCACCCAGAGGCGAGCACAAGTCCCGAGGGACGGGGATGGCACCAGCCAGGGCAGGTCGAATGGTTATAAATATTCACCAGATGCAGAGTCTGATCCCAGTTTTATAAAATAAATGCACTTACGTGTCTATCTGCTTATTGAATTGTCTGGAAAGAAAGCGCCAAATGTTATCTATCCAGGGGAGAATTATAAATGTTATTTTACTTTACTTCTGTTTATCTCTTTTCTAATATTGCTACTATAAACAGGAAGGAATGATGTAATAAAAACTGCCAAAAGACAAAAATTATCTGTGGTTACGGCTCCTGAGTGCAAATTTTGTTCATATTTCTGAGTGCCTGATAGATAAACAAAAACACCAAAAGAGAGAGACATAATGATACAGCTGCATATAATACACAGTGTTAACCCTTTCTTACTCCAGAAAGGGTAAAGATGCTTTTTCCAGTGAAACACTTTTTTCCTTTAGTTTGATCATCCTGTGTTTATAGTACTGTGATTTCACTTAACATCTTAGCAAGCATTTCCCCATGTTGTTCTAAACCTTTCCATTCATAATTATGTTATTTACTTAAAGTCCTTATAATTGAACATTTTAGTTTTAAGCTTGGAATTTTTAAATTAGAAATGTTATATTTTACGTCTAGCAGCAAAACTTAGAGAGTCAGGCAATTTACAAGTTGCATTATCATTTTTTACCCCACTGGTTTATTTTGATTAATGCCCAATAATTTACATTGTAACTCTTTGTGGTCACATATGTATTTATTTATGGTTAAATAGTGTTCTCTCCTTTTCTTTAAATTTCAATTTTTTTGTTTTTTATTTTATTTTATTTTTTGAGATGGAGTCTTTCTCTGTCGCCCAGGCTGGAGTGCAGTGGTGCAATCATGGCTCACTGCAACCTCCGCCTCCCAGGTTCAAGTGATTCTCCTGTCTCAGGCTCCCAAGTAGCTGTGACTACAGGCGTGTGCCACCATGCCTGGCTAAATTTAGTATTTTTAGTAAAGACAGCGTTTCACCATGTTGGTGAGGCTGGTCTCAAACTCCTGACCTCAAGTGATCCGCCTTCGGTCTCCCAAAGTGCTGGGATTATAGGCCTGAGCCACCATGGCTGGCCTAACTTTCAATGTTTTCAATTATAATTTTTTAAACGTCTCCAACATTTTGTGTCCCAAGATCCAGTTTGATTTGCTGTCAGGGAGTGGCAACTTCCCTCCTGCTGGGGTTGACAGAAGGCTTGCGGAAATCTGTTTAGAGCCAGATTCTTGTAACATGTCTGGTCCGTAAAGTTCACCGCACCTGGTCCAAGGCAGGAGGAGGCCGGATGGTTTCTCCCCAACCCCCCACTGTTGTACCTACTGACAGTGGCAGGCTGGAAATCAGCTTGAGTCGCAGTTGATTGTTTCACTGACATTTGGATCTACCCCTGTTTTGCCCCCACACGATTCATGTCTGGGTCAGGCATTCTCACTCCTATTTTTCAGTTTGCTACTAGTCTTGTTGGTTTGAAAGTGATTTTGAATGTCAGTTGATAGTAATTTCTGACTATTTCAACAGTAATTCTGACTAGTAATTTCTCACTATTTCAAATAGTAATTCAACACTATTTCTGCCACTAAGTTTCCATTTTCCTAAAAAACTTTCAACCCAAAGGCTGCCCTCCATCCATGGGACATCCCTGCCTTTCTGCAAGGAGGGCAGGTATGTAGTTCAGGCCACGCCGCCTCTCCTCCCTTGCTTGTGGCCAACGTCACCAGATGATCACTGCATTCTCACGGGCAAGGCCTAGACATGGTGTTGATAGGGCTGGCAGGTGGGATAGAAAACTATTTGCTGTTCCTGGACTTGATCGTGTTAAATATCTCCTTTTAACTCTGATATTCTGTGAACGTTTTTCCAAATTATTCCATTTTTACCTTTTTAATTTAAAATCTGAGTTATGTATGATTGCAAACAGAGCCTAACGAAGTCTCCGCAATTACTAACACAAATCCTGACAGAGAAATCCTGGCATGAAAAACTGAACATCTCTGCAGTAACCGATGTGGAGCAGCAGCAGCTGGAAGGTGGGATATGAGATCAGCAACGAACGCACAGACAATACCTCCTAACCGGGCAGAAACAGAGACACTGCCTTCACCACACTTGGCTGGGATTTTCACCAACCCGTGGTGAGGAGTGATTGGAAATTAATCTCAGAATCCCACTGTGCGTTTGTAGTTCACAACATACAATTATGCCTGAGTTTACTTTACAGTAAACCATATATAATTCTCGTTCCACAGTGCAGATTCTGCCACAGACAATCTTTTTATTGTTTTTAGAAGCCCTGTGGTAAAAGTCTTACTGGATGATATCATTTTAATCATAAATCTGTACTGGAAGGTCCCCCAAGCGACTGCAGTAGACAAAATTCCAATTCCCAAAGTCACGGGCCAGGTAATTTCAACCCTGTTCAAAATGCTACTTTAATAATGCTTAGTTTTGAAGGGGGAACTACATGTTATAGCAGCATCATAGAGCATATACGTGCAGGCCCTGATACACACACATCTGTGCTAGGTGCTGGGGATACAGCAGAAAATAAAACAATGTTCATAGCCTCAAAAATCCTCCAGGTAGTAAATAAACCATGATGATATGAGCCACATTAGGACCTTTTTTTCTTTCTTTTACTCATCACTATACCAAAGAGGAGAGTACGAGGATAAGAAGAGAAGGTCTGGAACAATCACTAAAGGACAAGGATGAGGGAGATGATGAGAAATTAGTAAAAGGATTGATGTAAGACCACGCTCATATTATTATGGACCAAGTCCATGGAATCTGTATTAAACATTTAGAATAAAAAGACAAGAAGACTGGCCTTTCTGTTGCATGCTCCAGGGGCATCAGTGGTGTGAACAGTGAGATTCCAGCAGAGGATTTGGATGGGGTTGCACATCAGGATGTTAGGTGGCAAGTTCCCTGTAGAGTGTGCAGATGGCTTGAAGTGGGGCATGTGAGCAAGGAGAGGAATGTGCATCCTCCCGGATTCGGGGAGATGGGGCTATTAGGGAGCAATGACTGAAAGGCTCATTTCGGAGCACAGCTGCAGGAAGCAGAGCCAACACGATACAGCAGGCACTCAAATGGGGCCGTTTCATCAGGTTCCAACTCTGTGCAGTGCCAATCTATGGGAGGAAAAAAAGGGAAACTTGGAGGCAACCCAGCTTTGTGAAGGCTCAGCCTCAAGAAGCCCACTTGCCAGGAAAGGCTTAGCAGTTGGGTTCTCAGTAAAGAAGACAGAGCTTAGATGAAGCTAATCAGGGTTTTTAAAATTACCAGTTGAATGTATAACTCTGCCCTCAGGCCATTTGGGACGTGGTGGAGCTTCATCTATTCACGGTGCTTGAAGTAGAGAGCAAGCTGGAAGCACAGAGGACCCCATTCTCCGGACTTTCACCTTCAACTCCTCCAACCTCTGCTCTTGTTACCGCAGTGTGCAGCCGCCTTCAGCCTCCAGTCACACTCCCAGAGCAGCCCGATCTCACTTGGTAATAGCGAAAAGGACACCAATGCCTCTTCGTATCTGTATGGATCTCACCGTTTACAAGCTGATGACAGTTTTTATTTCATTTGACAGAACCACATACAGATGGGGGGCGGAGTACACATTATCTCCCTACTGTGCAGCAGAACAGACTGAGGCTCAGAGAGTAGGTGGGCGCTTTCTCTCTCACAGCTGGCAATGGTGTGAGAGCTCCAACTCAGGAAGTTTCACTCTGAAGACCACTCACTAGGAGGAATCTTTATAAAGCAGTGTGTCCAAAGTGTTGATTGCAAGCTGCTCATTGTTCTGCAACCTTACTGCATGGAGTTTTTGAACGAGGACTAATTCCTGAGAGGAGGAGAAACACTTCCTCCCAGAAGCCAGGCTTGGAAGAGGTGGGGGCGCATCCCATCTCTGCCAGATGGGATTAGTGGTGACAATGGTGGCCATGATGTCATGAGAAAGACTCAACCTGCTGGGCTCAGCCCTAATGCAGTTTGGGGCAGATAGAATCAGCCCCTGATACCTGCAGGCAGCACCTAAAAATTCTGGCGTGGTTGTCATCTGTGGTTTGGGTGCTCTGTGTCCGTGTCCCCTTCGTTTGATAACATCACTGGGAGTTGGAGCTCTCTCCTCCATCATGTGACATCTTGGTGTTCTCAGCTCTCTTGACTTAAGGGTAGGCAAGTAACCCCAATACAACAAATCAGACTCTTTCCTGGGATTCTCTTCTGCATAGAGAGAGGGGGAAATGGTTGGAGTGTATTTATTTCAGGGGCAGAATCCCAAGTAAGCTGTCTCCTGCCCAGACCCCAGAACACTCTGGTTCTTGACCCTGCTCTCCTACAGTCCACTAAATTCTGAAAGCCACCTGGCCTCCCTCCAGCCAAACCCTTTCCCATCTAAGATAGCTAGAATCAGTTTCTGTTGCTTGCAGCCAGAGAACAATTGGCGGTCTCCACTTCCCTTCTATTTCCCTTCATTTCCTCTGTTCTCTAGTCCCCTCTTAGCGGGAGCAGAAGATTAGAAAGGAAAAAGTACTGAAATCAAAGCCAGAAATCTGAGTTTGAATCTAGTCCCTGCCACCTCATAGCTGAGTGATCTCAGACAAACTAACCTTTCTGAAAACTCAGTCTTCTCACGAAAAATGTGAGTGCTGATGTGAATGTCACCTGTGTGTTGTAAGGGTTACATGAGGTAATATATACAGGCCCCAGGGTAGCACCCAGCTCGTAGTCACACCTTCCTTCCTTCCTACTTTTCAGCTCTGCTCCTCGTCCTCCCCCTCCTGGTCATTTCCATCTCTCTACCTCTCTCCTCTCCTCTTTCATCTCCCTCTCTCTTGTAGCGTCTTCATCTCCTGTCTCAGTAAGCAACCAGCAAGCTGGTGACATTTGGGGCAAGGCCTCAGCTTAACAGCAAGTTCACAGTGAGCTACACACACACAGGACGTGTGGAATGGTGCGTTCGTCAACAGGTCAGGAGACATCAGGTCAATGAGAAACAGCTTCTGAGAAAAGTAAGAATAGGAAGGAATTCATAAAGCTGAGGGTGAAGCTGTTTGCCCTGGGGGAAGAGCACAGAATGAGAGCAGGATCTATACCCCTTCCCTGACCTATAAAGGGAGCATTGTCTTAGGCACTTTGGGAGAAAAAGGACAGGCCCAGAAATATGCCCTATGAAGAAGGGTAAACAAGCTGGCACCCTGGGCACCAAGCGAGACAACTACCCCTTTTCATTTGGGGATAAAGAGGGCAGTGAGTCTGTGGCCAGGTGGGTGGCGGGTGGGTTCAGATGAAGTGGGAAGTTCCGGCTTCGTCAGGCTGGCTCCGGGTCAGACGGTGTGTGTGGCTGAGCTTCTATTTCAGGCTGCGCGTAAGATGAGGGGTCACCGAGGCTGTGCGCAGGCCTCTGCGCATTTCCCAGCAGGGTGTGTGGGCTCCCGGCTGTAGCCAGGCCTCAGGAGGTGGGCCGGCCACTGAGACACCAGGGCTGCCTGGCACTGGAGGCCTGGGCTGCGCAGATCCCATCCTGCTGTTTCAGCTGCTGTGAGCAGCTCCTGCTCTTCTCTCCCACCTGCTTTCCTCTGAGTTCCTGTCCATTGAACTTGAAAACTGCATTTTTTTTTTTTTTGGTCTTAAATGACAGTTAGCGATTGACTTGGCCCCACGCAGCCACCAACAACCCAGGAGGCATGATCCTTTTATGCAGAAAGGCGGTTGGAAGTTCTGACAGGGGCCTGACTTGCACATCCTTTGTTCTGAGCCAGAATTCAGATGATGCCTTCATCAGGGGACCATGTGAATACTCAGATGCACCTGCCCAAGTGAGCACCACCGTTTGGGCCTCATCAATGGGCATTCTGAGGCTTTGTATCAGATGAGAGCTGTCTGAATGGGGCCTTTCATGTGGCCCATCTAAAACTGTGTCTCTACCTAAGCACTTTCAAAATTGTTAAAAAAAAAAAAAAAAAGAAAGAAAGAAACAAAACAAACAAACATAAAAAACCACAACTGTGTCTGAAAGTGTGGAAAGGGTTTGGGTGGCCTGTGAGCCCTCAGAGGGCAAAGACTGACACTGGAAAGGGAAAAAGGAAAAGGTCTTTTTCACACACCCCCATCACTGAGACCATCAGCATCTGGGACTCTAGTCCCAAGCGTCACATTGCTTCCCCTTCTCCCTCCTTTTTATCTGCATCACCGGTGGTGAGGAGTGGAGAACCTGGTGTACCAGAGGATGTCATTGCTGGTGACACACGTTGGCCTGGAGAAAGGCCATGTCCTCCTAAGTAAGGAGCAGGATCCACCTGGTAGCTTCATTCACAGGCTTCTGTTTGATCTCCTGCAGTTCTCACTGTGACTCACTTATGTCACACTCAGAGTCACTCTCAGAGGGGCAGGCTCCATCCCACGCCCCAACTCAGCAGGTAACAATCCCCGCTCCAGCACTTGCTAACCACATGGGCAAGTGACCCACATCTCTGAGTGATGCTTCTTCATCCGGGGGCAGGGATGCCAGCACTGAAGAGAATTGTTGTGAAGCTTAAATAAGATGAGAAGTAAAGCATTTGGCACACAGCAGGTGCTTAATAAATATCAGTTCCCTTACCGTGGTTGACTGATGATAGGAAAGGCCACAGTTTGCTCCCTCTCCCCACACCCTTTGGTGATGCCTCCCACACTGGTGTTTTGGGCTTGGCCTCCCACACTGATGTTTTGGCCAGTGGGACAGTAGCGAAAGGGAAAATCAGGAACACGTGGGAAGTGGAGAGCCCAGCAGAGCGCAGTAAATTATTTTAGGACAAGAGCTGTAGCTTTTGGGAGTGCATCGGAGGCTTCTCTCTATGTGGCATCACTGCTTGGTCCTGGGGCAATGGATCCTTGGCTTTACAATCACTAGAGACTCCTCCAGTGATTAGTCAACCGATGGGGAGTGCCCAGTTGGGCACCTCTGGCTGGGCTAGGGGTTAAAGAGCAGGCTGAGAACCCTGCCTCAAGTGGCTTACACACTACCTTCTGGAAACCATGCCAACCAGATCCAGAAACATGAGTTCAGGGCAATACATGGAGAAATAAGTGGGAGCCGAATAGTTCGGTACACACGCCTGGAGGAGAAAGCCTTGAGTCAGACCAGGAGAAGTGATTAGAATTTAATAACAGAAAAAAGCTTTTGGCTTAGGATCAAGACAGGTTGGCACAAAAGGAGGCCATCCAGGATGGACAGCGTCTGCACACATGGATGACAGCAGCAGGCCCTCTGTGTGCCCTCTCTGACCTGGATGGCAAAGTCCCTTTGATCTTAACAGTCCCTGACTTTAGATACGGCCATGGCACCCACAGTCCATGTGACCTGGAGTGATAAAGGGAGGGGAGAGGCAGGTATTATACTTTTCTGGGTTTCTCACCCCGAAAACTGAGGCATGTGTTAGACTGGTGAAGAATCCTCCCAACTGCAAACACGCTGGCCACCACGGGCACACAAATGAACAACCGGAAACCTTAGAGAACAATAGATGGAAATAACAAAATTAACATAAAATTCAGACTTACTTTTGGGAAGAGGAAGGAGAATTCCACTAGGGAAGGCTTACAAGAGTACCTGTTACTGGTGATAATTGTGTTTTCTGAGCTTTCTGGTAAGCGCTTGGGTATTTATTATGATTTGTATGGATTTCATATACACTTTTTAAAATATATTTTGCATATACATATAAACACACAGTCACATGCTTAGGTCAAGTAAGAGAAATAACAGACTGGGCACAATGTCTGACATCAGCGTTGTCTCAGCTGGGCGTTTTCCTCCAGAGCCGCCTCCTATCTGGTTACGAGTTGAAGGTGCCATTCACGACTGCCAGTGCTGTGTGGCAGTAGCGACCCAGGACCTGGAGTTGGAAGACCTGTCCTGCCACTTATTAGCTGTCCACATTTTACTTTTGTTGATGTTACTGTTCCTGGACCAAACTGAGGTTCGGGCTGCTATTTCTCATGGCCCAATAACGAGATGCAGATGAACTGGGGAGGAAGAGGATTTTTATTTCTGCAATCTGTTACAGGGAGAAGGCCTGGAAATTATCGCCAAACCAACTCAAAATTACAAAGTTTTCCAGAGCATCTATATGTTCTAAGCTACGTGTCTACGTGTAGGTGTGCGTTCATCTAAAGACATAAATGATTAACTTCTTTTAATCTATAACTAAGGTCTGAGTCTTGAAGACCTTCCTCTGGAGGCTCAGTAAGCTTACTTACTCTTGCTTTTTTTTTTTGAGACGGAGTCTCGATTTGTCACCCAGGCTGGAGTGCAGTGCTATGATCTTGGCTCACTGCAAGCTCTGCCTCCTGGGTTCATGCCATTCTCCTGCCTCAGCCTCCTGAGTAGCTGGGACTACAGGCGCCCACGACCATGCCTGGCTAACTTTTTTTTTTTTTTTTTTTTTTGTATTTTTAGTAGAGACGGGCTTTCACCGTGTTAGCCAGGATGGTCTCGATCTCCTGACCTCGTGATCCGCCCATCTTGGCCTCCCAAAGTGCTGGGATTACAGGTGTGAGTCACCGCACCCAGACAGCTTACTTAGGCTTAATGGGTCCAGTTGCTGGGGTGATTACCCTTGTCTTGTCTCCTGCTAAATCACAGGTTTGGGGAGTTCCTCCAGACCCCCAATAAACTTGTTTAATCCTAAACGGGTCCTGTTAAGAATTCCTTCACTATTCTGTCATGCTTTAAGGCCCAGGAAAGGCCTAGACAAAACTCTTGGTGGGCTTTTGTTACATCCCAGCATTTGTATAAAGACCCTGGCTTTTAGTATTTAACCTAACCACTCAGTCAGCACTGAAGCAGTTGTTATGGGGGCCTGTGTTAGTGAGACTTGGCCTGCCATGATATCACATTCTCCTCAGTAAAATGAGGACAGCAATTGCCTGCATTAAAGTGTTGACAGGGCTGGGTGCTGTGGTTCACGCTTGTAATTTCAGCACTTTGGGGGGCCGAGGCAGGCAGATCACTTGAGCCTAGGAGTTTGGGACCAGCCTGGGCAACATGGCAAAACCCCGTCTCTATAGAAAATACAACAATTAGCTGGTCATAGTGGTGCATGCCTGTGGCCCTAGCTACTGTGGAGGTTGAGGTGGCAGAATCACTTGAGCCCAAGAGGTCAAGGCTGCAGTGAGCTGTGACTGTGCCACTGCACTCCATCCTGAGCAATAGAGGCCCTATCATAAATAAATAAATAAATAAATAAATAAATAAATAAATAAATAAATAGATAAATAGTGTTGACATGAGGGTAAGAGATGATGATGATGAATACCAATGTTTCAGAAAGTTCCATGTTTTATTAATGGCTTCCATGACCACCATCTCCAAGGCTCCAGTAATGTGTCTCTGTGCTTCTGGAGCCTTCTTCAATCTTCCTATGTCCCAGTTTGCCTCAGAGGCTCTGGTATTGCAGTCCTCTGAAGCTGGCTGACATTCCTCTTCTGATCAAGCCAGGGAACTAACTGCCTCTCAACAAAAGCTTTGCCTCCTGCAACCCCAGGCTGTCAGAGAAGGGACCTCCTCCTCTGGACATTGCCTCTAGTCCTTTATCCCTAGATGACACCTGCCCCTGAGGCCCAGAGCCCTAGAAACCAGGTGCCTGTGACTCTCCCAGGTGACACAGTCCCTCCCTCCAGAAAATGCTAATCTCAGGCTCTCTCTACTTTCACTCCCCTTAGGAAAGCACATGGTGACCTTACCCCAGCTCTCTGAGCACTGCCTGGCCATCCCAGCTGGCCTCATTCACTTTCAGGAGGCACTAGGGCACATTAGGCAAAGCCCCACTCAACCCACATATCTTTGTTATCCCTTGCTGTGTTACGAATGACTCCAAAACGTTTGTTATCTCACAGCGCTGTGAGTCAGGACTTGAGAAGTGGCTTAGCTGGTGGTTCTGGCTCAGGGTGTCTCGTGAGGTTGCAGTCTGGTTGTCAGCCAGGACCACATCATCAAGAAACTTGCCTGGGGCTAAAGGATCTGTCTGCAAGCTCACTCCAGGGGCTCTTAACAGAAGCCTCTTTTTCCTTGCCGGCTATTGGCTGGAGGCCTCAGCTCCTCACCCTGTGGGCATCCTGCTATGACATGGCAGCTTGCTTCCCAGAGGGAGTGATCTGAGAGCACGAGCAACGCCAAAGCCATGATGTCTTTTTAAATATTTTCAGATTCCTCATTATCTTTTATTTGGTATTTAAAAAACCATACGTAGTAATACTGACAAACTCAATTTTAATGTTTGACATTAGAGTTCAAACCAGATCACAGAGATCTGCTATACTTTCCAATGTGATTTTTGTTAATTTATTTATTTATAATTTTTAATTAAAAAAAATATTTTGCAATGTGATTTTAAAAAATAACAGCTTCCTGCCAGGCATGATAGCTCCCACTTATAATCCTAGCACTTTGGGAGGCTGAGGCAGGTGGATTACCTGAGTTCAGGAGTTCGAGACCAGCCTGGCCAACGTGGTGAAACTCTGTCTCTACTAAAAATGCAAAAAATTAGCCAGGTGTGGTGGCAAATGCCTGTGGTCCCAGCTACTCAGGAGGCTGAGGCATGAGAATCGCTTGAACTTGGGAGGTAGATGTTGCAGTGAGCCAAGATCACTCCACCGCACTCCAGCCTGGGCAACAGAGAGAATCTCTGTCTCCAAAATAAATAAATAAATAAATAAAAATAAAAATAGCAGCTTAATTGGTATGTCATTTATGTACCATATGATTCACCCATTTAAAGTATACAATTCAGTTTTTAGTATATTCACAGAGTTGTGCACCATCACTATGATTAATTTTAGAACATTTTCATCACCCCAAAAAGAAACCCCATAACCATTAGCAATCACTCCTCATTTCTCCCTAAGCCTCCCAGCCCTCACTAACCAGTAAGCCATTTTCTCTCTACATGGATTTGCCTATTCCGGACATTTAATACAAATAGAATCATACAAAATATGTGGTGTTTTATAATTCTTTCATTTAGCATAATGTTTTCAAAGGTCATCCTTGTAGTATGTATCAGTGCTTCATTCCTTCTTATTGCTGAGTCATATTCCATTGTATGGATATACCACAATTTATTTACCCATTCATTGATTAATAGACATTTGAGTTGTTTCCTCTTTTTGGCTATTACAAATGATGCTGCTATGAACATTTATGTACAACTTTTTGTGTGGACATGTGTTTTTATTTCTTTGGGTATTTATCTGGGAGTGGAATTCCACAGTCATATGATAACTCTATGTTTAACATTTTCAGGAACTGTCAGGCTATTTCTCAAAGTGGCTGCACCATTTCACAGTCCCATCAGCAATGTATAAGGGTTTCAATTTTTCTACATACTTGTCAGCACTTGTTATTATCTGTCTTTTCTAGTATAGCCATCTGTATGGGTATGAAGTGATTTGCATTTCACTGATGGTCAATAATGTTAAACAACTTTTTGTGTATTGGCTATGTGTATATTTTCTTTGGAGAAATGTCTATTCAGATCCTCTGCTTGCTTTTTAGTTATTGGCTTTTTATTACTGAGTTGTTAGAGATCTTTATATACTCTGGATATGAGATCCTTATTAGATATAATTTGCTGACTTTTTCTCCCATTCTTTAGATTTTCTTTTCATCTTCTTGACCAAGACTTTTGCGTTGAAGCACAAAAGTTTTAATTTTGGTGATGTATAGTTTGCTTGTCTTTTGTTCTTTGTACTTTTGGTGTCATATCTAAGAAACTATTGACTAATCCAGAATCGTGAAGATTTTCTCTGCTGTCTTCTAAGAGTTTACAGCTTTAGCTCTTAAAATAGGTCTTTGATACACTTTGAGTTAATTCTTGTATATGGTGTGAGATAAGGATCCAACTTTATTCTTTTCCATGGGAACACAATGTATTTTTTTGGGGCGGGGGGGAACACAATGTATTTTTTTTGGGGGGGGAACACAATGTATTTTATAACCGAATCTCAAAAGGCACTTATCATTATTTCTGCCATATTCCATTGGCCACATAGGCCAAGTCTGTTACAATGAGGATGAGAACCACATGTCTCTTTCTGGTCATGAAGACCAAGAGGATAATTGGGCACCATTTTTGAAGCTAGTTACCATACCACAGACTTTCAATATTCATTAATCAGGGAAAATTGATGATATTACCTTTACTGAATAACAAAATGAGATTAAAATATTCCCTCAGCTATAAGGGCTAGCTAATTTATTCCTCTATTATTGATTTACTTTCTTATGTGTCCTGATAATAACAAGATCTATCATTTCTTAAGCAACAGCTTAGTTCCTAACACACAGCCAATTTTCCTGTATGTTCTTTTTAAGCCCCACTTACTGGGTATTAAAACAAGGAGTTTTAAATCTTCCATTTATTAATAAAGAAACCACAGAAGAGGTTAAATGACATATCCAACATCACTCAGCCAGGAAGTGGTAGTCACATTATAAAACATTAAATTGGTTCATCAGACTTTAGAGTCTACTTTTCCCCCATCAACTGCTACCCAACAGTCTCCTAAACAAGTAGGTTGGGGCTGAGCCTTGCCTGCTTCTCTGTCCTCTCCATGCCACACAAAGCTGGCTGTTCTTAAAATCAGCTTCCTCAAAACACTCAGAAACATAGACCACGGAGCCATCAAGCTGTGAGATGCACTAGATCAAGCTGCAGGATTTGAGCAGTGATGCCATGACGGCAGATAGGTCCAGTGGGATCCGTTTCATTCAGTTACCATTCTTGTAGCTTCAACAGATTTCTAAGGTATTGTATCAAACTTCAAAATACAACCCAAGTACATTTTTATTTGCATTTTATAGTTTATTTTAAATAGCTGAGTTACTTAATGGTTACCCAAAATATTATTTTCCTTTAAAAACACACTTTAAAATGTTTCACAGCATTAAATGTGATTTTATTACATCTTAGAATCAGAATGCTTTCTAAAATTAAGGTATAATTTTATGACTCAAGACTATCAGAAAATAAGCCTAGTTACACATTCAAAAATTACATTACTGGACACTTTTATGTGTACCTACTCTAAAAAGGAAATATAATACATCTCTCTCTTTCACCCCACTGCCCACCCCTCTCAGATTTCAAGGAGAGTCGGAGACTAGCTTATGGGCATTAGAAACAAGAGGAATAGTTTTGGTCCTCAAAGAAATGTAAAACCATTTTCAAACATTAAATTTCTTGTTCCTCTTGGGGAGGGTAAGATTTTGCAGTCTGGGGCTTTTTCACTGTTTAAGCATTTCCCATTAAAATACAGCTGTTATTTTTCTCCTTTACAACACACAGACGGAACCACACAGGCCAGGGGTTCGCCCTGTGCTTCAGTCATTTCCATTCACTTCCTATCCCCTGGGGATTTCATGTTTCTAGGGAGGGGCAACACATTGGAAACCTAATTCACCTAGCAAAGCTTCAGGCAGATACAGGAAAAGCGAATATGTTCGTGAAAGTGCCTCATTTATTTGAGGGTCCTCAAGTGGCTGTTAAGTTCCCCCAGGTCATAGAAACAAGTGTCTAGTGCCAGAGTGCTGCCTGCAGCTCCAGGGTGCGTTCTACACATACAAGCACACAGGCACCCCTCAATTATACAGGCTCATTCGTGCGGCTGGAAGGTGGCAGCTCACCTAGACCCCTGCAGCAGCTTCCGGGCTGGCCTTCCTGCCTCTGGACCCTGTCTCTGCTCAGACCCCACACCATTTACTGACCTTTCTGAAATGCCTACGCTTCTCTCCTGATATGGTTTGGCTCTGTGTCCCCACCCAAATCTCACCCTGAATTGTAATAATCCTCACATGTCAAGGGTGGGACCAGGGAAGATAATTGAATCATGGGGGCAGTTTCCCCCATGCTGTTCTCATTCTACTGAGTGAGCCTCACAGGATGTGATGGTTTTATAAGCATCTAGCATTTCCCCTGTTTGTACTTATCTCTCTCCTGCTGCCCAGTGAAGAGGTGCTTTTCCCCATGATTGTAAGTTGCCTGAGGCGTCCCCAGCCATGTGGAACTGTGAGTCAATTAAACCTCTTTTCTTTATAAATTGCCCAGTCTCGGGTACTTCTTCATAGCAGCATAAGAATGGACTAATACATCTCTCAAGCTTAAAGTCACTGTGATGGCGGCCAGGTGTGGTGGCTCACACCTGTAATCCCAGCACTTTGGGAGGCCAAGGCGGGCAGATCATGAGGTCAGGAGATTGAGACCATCCTGGCTAAAACAGTGAAACCCATCTGTACTAAAAATACAGAAAATTAGCTGGGCATGGTGGCATGTGCCTGTAGTCCCAGCTACTCGGGAGGCTAAGGCAGGAGAATTGCTTGAACCCAGGAGGCAGAGGTTGCAGTGAGCCGAGATCGTGCCACTGCACTCCAGCCTGGGTGACAGAGCGAGACTCCATCTCAAAAAAAAAACAAAAAACAAAAAAAAGTCACTGTGATGGAAAGAAGAGGGATAACCAGGCATTATGAACTTCTTGAAGTTGTATTGAAAAAAAAATCAAACCTGAATATAATGACGTCTGTAGTTCAAACTCCCAGTTTATAGGAAGCACACAGATAAAGGCACATGTTAAATGACACCATAAGCTGCAGCTCACAAATTCCAGACTGCAGGAAACTCTACAGGACAAATGACAGAAAAAATAGATGGAAAGGGACTCTATGGGTTAAAGGAGACTTAAAGAAAGCAAGGTATGAACTCTATACAGATCCTAAATCAAATTAACAAACTGTTTAAAACAAAAATCAAGCAACAATTAGGGAGATGTGAACACCTGATGAATATTTGATGCTATTAAGGAAATATTATTAAGCATTTTAGATGACTCAATGGTATTGTGGTTGTGTGTTTTTTTTTTAAAAAAAAATCCTTATATTTTAATTCAGAAACATACTGAATATTTTCTTTGAGATTAGCATCAAATCAAGCCTGAGGTGGTGGGAAGAGGTGAAGGTGCAACTGAAACAAGACCAGTCACAAATTGATCATTGTTGAAGGTGGGACACTGAGTTCATTACATTATTACCTCTATTTTGGTATGGTTGAAAATCTTTATAATAAATAACTTTTTAAATGAAAAACAATATTCTAATAGGTCCCCCATAGCCTATATCGGCATTGATGGCTCTGGGTCTCATTGTGACCCTGAAGAAATATATAGACTCTCCTCTTAAAAACTACATTTGCACTCAGATATTTGCATATTATTTGAGCAGTCACGGACCCTGATGTCTCTTAGACTTCTGACCTTCGGGTTCAAGTGTTAACCAATTTCCTCTGTGGCCTGGGCTGACCTCTCCAGGCTCTCCCCACCTCCCCATCATAGGCTCTGCCCACACCTGCTCCTCCACGCCTCTACTCATGAGGTTCCCTCGGTCTGAAGATGCTTTGCTAAGGCCCATGCCAAATCTCACTTTCCTTCCAGCCAGCCACACACCCACTGCCCTGACTCCAACCCAGGAATAAGTTATCCCTGCCCTCTTGCCCTCTAGCCCCATGTATCCCACCCTCTAGTGAAAGCCAGAGCACACAGGTTGGCTTCTGTTACATCACATCTCCCTGTGGGGCCAATTCACCATTTTCTTTACTGTGCTGAGCCCAAAGCTTGGTACACAGCCAATAACTGTGGGTTAAAATGAATTCAACAGGAAATTTAAAGCCTCAGGGTCCGAGGAGAGCTAATGGGATCTCACAGCTCAAATGCCAATATTACTGATATGTCAGAGCAGGGGAACAAAATGCTGAGCTCACCACAGTTAGGTCTTTGGTCATATTTGTCAGATGAGGAGTCTGTGCCCTGGAAGTGGTGAAGGTGGAAGTGGAGTCTCTTGGTTGGTGACTGACACATGTGGGGACTCTATCCTTGACCTCATCTAAAAGGCAGAGGCTGCCGAAGGTGGAGGGACATTTGACTTCTGCATTTGGTGTTTTTTATTCTCTCCCTTGACAGCACTGGAGAACGTCTGGGGTGGGGTTAGGGGATGCTCTTTGGCAAATCACACTGAAAACAAGTGCTGCCCATATCCCCTCACCTCACCCCACCCGTGACCTCTCCTTCCTTCACCCCTTCTGTACTCCTGGGCTGCAAACATTCCCTAACTGAGCCTCATTCACCCCTCAGTGTAAATTAGTGCAGTCTACTAGCCTGAGGCAAGATGGAAGGCTTTGGACATCCAGGAGGCAGCCAAGGCTTCTGGGACTGCAAAAACAGGGATAAGAATTCAGAAAGGGAAGGCCCAACCAGAACAGATGGGTCAAGATGAAGTCCAGGACAAACAGAGTGGCTGGAACCAGGAAAAAAGCCACCAGGAGCCAGAGGAGAGTGCACAGGTCTTGTCAGGAACAGACAGGGTCAGTGCAAGGCCTGAAGGCGAGTCCCAGGGCCTGCGAAGCCCTCCCCACACCCCACCACTCACCAAAGCTCTTGCCTGGCGCTTGGCCTTTCTTTTAAATGGTTTGGCCTTTCCTGTTTTTTAAAAGGCATCCTTGGGCTTGACAAGATGAGAGAACAATAAAGAGATAAAGCTCAGACATGCTTTCTTTGAGCTGGCATCGACATCTAAATGACGATGGTAGGGACAGCCTGGGCAACCACAAACAAAGATTCTATCTGCCCATCCAGGCACCTTGGCTTCCCTTACTGCAAGAGAAAGGAAACTGTTTCTTGAGGGCAGTACTAGGGTGTAACCCTGGCCACTCCACCTGCTCTCTAAGGTGGTCTTTATCATTCTCTGTAGGAGATCATGTCATTCCCATTGTATAGTTGAAACAGACTCAGCAAGTACACTCAGAGCAGGTAAGTACCTTGTCCAAGGACACGTGGTCAGCCACCATCACTTTTCACTTGTTGCTGATTCTTTTAAGGCAATGAGGCTCTAGTCTTCTTCAGATGATATACTTGTGCCTTGAGTCATTCTGTCAGCTCCCTCCACTAACAGTAATGTCGTTCAAACACCAGCCCTGGTGTCAAATAAGAGTCCTTGCAGATATAAGATGGTATGGACAGGGCAACTGGATTTCCCAGCTGTAAGGGATGCAGACAGGGAAGCTGACCCCAGCAGGTGAGTGTGGGATCATACCTACCACTGCCAGTGTGGCCAGCCTTTGCTCTGTCTCTGGCTCTCTCCCTCTACGAATGACAAGTCGATTGCTAGCGGAAAATTCTTCGATGAACTCACCCATTCTGGAAGTAGTAGTCCGCTTCCAGGGCTTCTGTGTCCCTGGGCAATATTTCTGCTTTAAAATCCCCATTTCCCCTTCCATCAGTAGCATCTCACGGGGGACCCCCAAATTGTGTACCAGTCTTAGTCACACCCATGTTTGCCGACAGATCTGGAAATTGCTCTTATTAACCTCTCATTATCTCACTAGTGATTTAGTTTTGACTTGCCCTGTTTTGTTCTTCAGAGCTTCTGTGCCATCTGCTCCCTCCTTCCTATGGCTTGATGAAGGAAGGACTTGCAGAGAGAGCTGGACTTACTCCTGTCTCCTCGCTTTCTTGTTTGCAGAACTATAGTTCCTTTATTCATTCTTTCATTTCTCCTGTAATCACAGGTTCCTGCATCCATACTTTCATACTTTCCATTTCTTCCTCTTTGTGCTTGGAAGACTTCTGGGGGTCTCCTCCACTTCCTGAACCTGTTCTGTCCAGAGCTCACGTCTATGCGTATTTTCACAGTGACTTCCTTTGTTGATTTTAATTCCTATACAACAATTCCAGCCACCTGG
The DNA here is from genome assembly GCF_007565055.1 of Rhinopithecus roxellana. Lineage (NCBI taxonomy): Eukaryota > Metazoa > Chordata > Mammalia > Primates > Cercopithecidae > Rhinopithecus > Rhinopithecus roxellana. The sequence continues at coordinate 75,046,825 of NC_044559.1, forward strand.
GTAAAGGGATGATTATAGATGACCCACCTCCCTAGCCTCCTTACCCCTTCCCTTTCCCAGGAAAATACTCCCAGACACCAAAATCTCTGCCTCTTCACATGTCATAATAGCAACATTCAGTAACATTCCAGAGGTATAGTTCAATGTTCAAAGCCTGTTCACTGTTCTAAGTGATCCTTCCAGCCACCCCAGAAAGAGATTTTATTCTTGCCATCCCTATTTCACAGCAAGGGAAACAAGTTCAGAGACAGGCTCCCGAGATTTCCCACTGGTGAGAGGCATTGGGAAGAGCACACAGCAGGTGCCTGCAATTCAGAAGCACCCACTCCTTTCATTCCATTGGTCTTTACCAGCAAAAGCCTGAGATATGCAAGACACAATCTTTTCCACAAAGACCCAGTTGTAGACATGTGTGGATCTTCCAAACTGAATTCCCCAGAAACATTGCCCATGCACACCCTTACCATCATGTCTGGAGATGTGTCTGTTTCTCCACATGCTCACCAAAATTGGAAGGGTAGGATTTGGGCTGACTGTTAGTTATTCCTGCTAAGGAAAGATGGTATCTGCTCTTCTTATTCCTAGGATCCTGGGCTTTAGGTCTTCTCTTCTTTATGGAAGACAAATAAATGAGGAAAGAAAGGAGTTAGAGCCTCTCCACATGCTTGTCTGCACAAACGTTCCCCTCTCGGATCAGAGGTCCTCTGGCAGCTGGTTTAAATGATGCTCCCCTAATCCTCCAACCTGATCAAAATCCTGAGGTGTCTTCTCTGCAGACTGCAGCAGCCCCTGCATTTTACCATCTGCCACAGATAGGATCTACTTTTCCTTTATGAATATCTTAAAATACTCCCTATCAGGTTCACACGGAGGTCTCTTACATGGTCTGATTCACACATGAACGACTTTGGTAACGGGGGCCTGCCGCTCACCTCGCCTCCCCTTCCTGGGCTCAGACATTTCCCTTGATTGCCACCACCCCCTGGAATCTCTCCCTGGTTCTTATCACTGAGCCTCTGGAACTCGTCAAAGTTTAAAACCCTCCATACTTGATGCTTTCCTTCTTGGTTTGGAAAGACACAGAATGTTTTCTCATCCTTGCTGGAACAGAATTCCATAGCTCGAGCCATCGTATCTTTCACGACAGGACTTTCGCCTGAGCTCATACTCACAGGTTTGGCACATCCCCACAATCCACACCCTACAGCCACCAGCAAAACCCATTATCCTCGGCTTCCCTCCGGGGCTAGGCATATGGGCCCATGGAGAGCCTTGCTCACACAGCGAGGTCTCCCTTCAGCAAGAGATTCTCCCGGCATAGCCTGCATGTGTCTTGCTGGGGGTGGGGCAGGGGTGGTGGAGCTGCCTGGGGCGATGATGCACGAGGTCGTTACCGGAGGACTGTAGCTCTGAGGCAGTCTCCAGCAGAGCCAGGGTGAAGGCTGATGCTGTGAGTCTGTGAGACAATAATGAACCTGGAGACCAGGGCAGCTGTGAAAGTGCAGCAGGGTCTGCAGCCAGCGCTCTGCAGTCATACCGCAGAGCAGGGAAGGAAATGAAGTCTCCAAACAATACTAACCCCACCACAGCTATTCACCCCATCTCCTTTTTTACCTTCCTGGTCTATTTTTTCTTTCTTCTTTTTTTAAATCTTGAAATAATGATAGGTTCATAGGAAGTTGCCCAGTGGTTACGGGAATAACTATCACACAAAATCTGAGCCAGGAATTTGACACCAGGTCAGTGTGTGCGTAGCTCTATGCCATTTCCTCACATGCGTACGTTTGTGTAATCATCACTGCACTCAAGATACAGAACTATCTCATCACTACAAGGAATATAGTTATTCTTTTTATTGGATCCTAAAGGTATTCCAGGTACCATGCTAAGCATGATTTTGTTTCTTCCTAAAACACCCTAGAAAATAGGGTCTCCAATTATCTTCATTTCACACATCAGAAGACTGAGGCTCAGGGTGGTCACATTTCTCACCACATTCTCATGGGTAGTAAGAGCAGAGGACTCAAGCTGTGTCTTGGTGTCTCCATCACACAGCCAAGCACCATGTACCTGCTCTGCACATGGGTCAGGAGGATGCTTTTAGTCTAGATCTGTCAGGTACCAAGCAGGACTGGACACCTCAAGAAGAATATCATCCTCACATCTGTCTTGTCTGATTTCATCAACAAACTGGTTCATGTTAACAAACCTTTAGAGTGGAAAGGGGTTTGTGGTAGACAATAGAACAACAGCATCATTCAGGAGCATTGACCCTAAACAAGAGAATTAATTTGTAAGGAATAAGATCAAGCAAGAGGAATGTTTTCTCCAGGATAGCAAAAAAGGGCAGGCTTAATCAGAGTTGTGAGTCACGGGCTGAAACAGCAGATGGGTGAGTGTAAGAGCCATATAGCATGAGAGTTGGAAGGGAACCCAAGCACTCAGCAGGTGTGCTCTGGAAGGGGCTGCAGATACTCCTAGCTCCTGCAAGCCTCCATCCCCTTCCCACCACCGCAGCAGTGATGCTGTTCAGAGCACACCCTTGGGGTACCTGCCTCAATTCCCAACCCCACTACTTCATTCTGAAGAAGAACTTTCCACTTGCAGTGGCACTGAGTTTCCAAGATATTAAAACTGGAGGCTGTGTTTCATACCTGCTAGTTCTAACCAGCCCAAACTGAAAGGGACAAAGAACTATAAGCCACCCCCGCATGCTGACCTAAAGAAAGACTCTACTGCAGAGTGAAAAGGGGGACTTGTCATTATGCATTATGGACACTTAAGTATAGGCTTAAGATTCAAAGTATGAACCTAAGGATTCCATTCTACCCTACCCAGGCTCTATGCTCAATCTTTAATTAGCATAACCATAAGAAAACGCCTGCCCCTCCCTCCCTCCCTCCCTCCCTTCCTTCCTTCCTTCCTTCCTTCCTTCCTTCCTTCCTTCCTTCCTTCCTTCCTTCCTTCCTCTTTCTCTTTCTCTTTCTCTCTCTCCCTCCTTCCTTCCTCTCTCTCTCTCCTTCCTTCCTTCCTCTCTCTCTTTTTGTCTCTCTCTTTCTTTCTTTGACCAGGTTTCAGTAGTACTATCATAGCTCACTGCAGCCTTGACCTCCTGGGCTCTAGCAATCCTCCCCCCTCAGCCTCCCAAGTAGCTGGGACCACAGGCATGTGCCACCACACACACCTGGCTAATTTTTAAAATTTTTTCATAGAAATGGGGTTTCACCATATTGCCCCAGCTTGTCTCAAACTCCTGGGCTCAAGTGATCCTCTGGCCTTGGCCTCCCAAAGTGCTGGGATTACAGGTGTGAGCCTCTGTTCAGCCAAAACTTCCCTTTCTAGAACATGAGATCCCCTGGATTCTTTGTGGTCCTAGAGCTCCTCTGTGAATGCTCCTTTGTGTGGGTTCTTTCGGAAGGCAAGCAGATGATCTCAGCTCTCTGTTGGTCACTGTTGTGGTCTTGGTCTTTCCTTTAACAATTTCTTTCTCCCTGAATCAGGAACTCTCTTCAGAATACATGTGAGAGGATGGCATTTATAACCATGATCATCTCCAATATGTTTTCCTCCTTTCTCTTCTTCACAGAATGATTTCTTTACTTTACCTTAAAAACAAATTAGTTATAACACATCCCACCTGATCATGACCCTGAGAATCAGCCCTCATTGTTTTTTTCTGCAGGATGCAACATACATACTTTGTAGACAGAGTCTCGCTCTGTAGTCAGGCTGGAGTGCAGTGGCACGTTCTCGGCTCACTGCAACTTCTGCCTCCCGGGTTCAAGCGATTCTCCTGCCTCAGCCTCACCAGTAACCTGGGATTACAGATGCCTGCCTCCATGCCTGGCTAATTTTTGTGTTTTTAGTAGAGACGGGGTTTCACCATGTTGACCAGGACGGTCTCAATCTCTTGACCTTGTGATCCTCCCACCTCGGCCTCCCAAAGTGCTAGGATTACAGGCGTGAGCCACCGTGCCCAGCTGTAACATATTTTTTGAAAGTCAAATGCAAGTCTGTTTGGCCGGGTGCAGTGGCTCACACTTGTAATCCCAGCACTTTGGGAAGCCCAGGTGGGTGGGTCATTTGAGGTCAGGAGTTTGAGACCAGCCTGGCCAACATGGTGAAACCCAGCCTCTATTAAAAATATTAAAATTACCTGGGTGTGGTGACAGGTGCCTGTAGTCCCAGCTACTTGGGAGGCTGAGGTAGGAGAATCGCTTGAACCCAGGAGGTAGAGGATTCAGTGAACCGAGATCACACCACTGCATTTCAGCCTCGGTGACAGAGTGAGACTCTGTCTCAAAAAAAAGATAAAAAATAAAAAAAGTCAAATGCAAGTCTGTTTGAGACTCTAGCAAGGACTGTGGTCAGGATCTCTGGTGCAGTCAGTGTAGCTGCTGGCAGAAAATCACTAATTTTGAAATGTCTCAAAGCGGTTTCCACTTGACGAGCAAGATAACTGCTGTTTAGTGAGATGGGCTTTTGGAAATGGCTTGATGTGGCCATTCATGCAGTCATAACTTATGCATAACTTTTCTCTTTTTTTTATGGCTGCAACATTTTATGGTTACATGTTCATCACATTTTCTACTTCCTTCTCCCCTAAGCTCAGCCCAGGCAGTGATGTTTAAGAGCCTCCTCTCAGCACGAAGTGAGGATGCCTGAGTTCTTAGTGATGGCAGCTTGCAGACTTGGAAGCATTCCCTTCGGTTATCCTAGAGAATGTGGGCTTGTCTGAGGTCAGGATGCGGGAAGTGTCTGTGTTGGTCCAACCTGCTGGGTCCCCGGGGAGCCATATTTCAACAGCAAGAAAAATGTATAGTCCTTGCTCTCAGTTTCAAGTCCAGATGTGCACACTCTGAGGAGGCAGCATGCTGAGAAGTGTTCGAGGTGAACATTCAGGGCAGCTGCTCTTCAGGAGCAAGGCTTGTAATGTGGCCCCAAGTACCTTCTCCTGCTGTTCATCTGGAATCGACATTGCCGGTCCAGATGTTTTGAGATAAGCTATAAATCTCTCCCTGCCTCTGATTTGATCTAATGAGAGGGCATGACTCATGGGACTAGTGGGCGGGATGACTCCTCGGTGGGGTACCTCCAGCCATCCTTCGGGGGTGGCCTCAGGGTATGAGTTATGGCCCCAGGGGACTCATCATTACTTGAAAGTTTTGCACATGGAATTGTTACCTATGTCTGCAGATATCAGGAGGGTGGAAGAACTTAAATGTTCCAACAGACTGGTTGATTCTTTTAGCTGTGATCCCAAAATTCTGCGGAGAAAAGCACAAGGAGCTCTGGGATGTGAACCCTAGAGACCCGGGAGAGGCTGGTATTGCTGAGAGACGAACCCAAAAGTTAACTGTTAAGTAAATGGGGACTTCAAGGCCACTGTCCAGAGGAGGCAGCCTCAAAGGGGGCAGGTTGCTGTTGTTTTATCAAGTGATCACACCGATAAATGTTCCAATCTCAAGATGTAGGTATCTTCCTTTAGATCTAACTTTTTCTAAGTGTTTTACTGTGCCCCAGATACCAACATGCAGATTTTTCACTTGATCCTCATAATAGCCTTTTGCAATAGGTGTTATGATCCACATTTTACCAATGACCACAATGAGGCTCATAGAGAAAAATAACTCACCCGAGGCCCCTCAGCTTGTAAGTGGCAGAATGAGCATCCAAATCATGCTTCCTCCTTGAAAGTTCTTTACCAAGAAGATGTCTTAGTCAGCTCAGGCTGTTATAATAAAATGCCACAAACCAGGCAGCTCAAATGACAAAATTAATTTTCTCACAGTTCTGGGAGCTTGAAGTCCAAGATTTAGGTGTTGATCCATTTGGTTTTTAAGGAGGGCTCTCTCCCTGGCTTGTGGACAGTTGCCTATCTTGCCATGCCCTCACATGGCCTTTTCTCTGTGGCAGAGAGAGGAGAGAGACAACAGAAGTGTATCCTGGTGTCTCTTCTTGCAAGGACACTAATCCTATCAAGTCAGGCCTGCACCCTTGTGACCTTGTTTAACCTTAATTACTTCCTTAGGGGCTAGGCCTATCTCAAAGTACAGCCACAATGAGGTTAGGGCTTCAACATATTGTTGGAAACCGTGAGTTCCTCTTCAAAGGTTCTGCTTGTCCTCTATTTTCAAAGCCTAACTAACTTCCTTGCCTCCTTGCCACTAGTTACAGTAAACAACCTTCCAGCCATTCCCAATCTGTAACCCACGTCCATTCCCAATCTGTAACCCACACCCATTCCCAGTCTGTAACCCACATCTGTTCCCAGTCTGTAACCCACATCCGTTCCCAGTCTGTAACCCACATCTGTTCCCAATCTGTAACCCACATCCGTTCCCAATCTGTAACCCACATCCGTTCCCAGTCTGTAACCCACATCTGTTCCCAGTCTGTAACTCACACCCATTCCCAGTCTGTAACCCACATCCGTTCCCAATCTGTAACCCACATCCGTTCCCAGTCTGTAACCCACATCTGTTCCCAGTCTGTAACTCACACCCATTCCCAGTCTGTAACCCACATCCGTTCCCAGTCTCTAACCCACATCCGTTCCCAATCTGTAACCCACATCTGTTCCCAATCTGTAACCCACACCCATTCCCAGTCTGTAACCCACATCCGTTCCCAGTCTCTAACCCACATCCATTCCCAATCTGTAACCCACATCCATTCCCAATCTGTAACCCACATCCATTCCCAATCTGCAACAACCCATATCTGGGATCCAATAAGGATCCTTATTTGGCATCCTTAGTTCTGAAACTTCTCTTCCTGCCGCTGTAGCCCCCACCCCTGCTCAATTTTGAAGTAGCCAGTCGGGATCAGCTTAGATTATGTAGTCCAACCCCAGCCAATGGGGACTGGACACAGTAGCAGGGACTGACTGCATGAGGGATAAAAACCCCTTCCCTCCTTTGTTTGGTGTGTTTTTGCAGTGATCAGAAGAACAAGCAGCACCCTTCTGCAGAAGTAAATTTGCCTTGCTGAGATATCCTTTATTTGAGTGCTCATTTTCTTTGCAACTCTAAGATCTTATTTCCAACAATGTGATTTTGGGGGTGTTGGGGGACACAAACATTCAGCCTGTAACAGGGGGCTGCCAGTTCCTGTTCCACATGGTATGTGGAGGTCAAGAACAAAGAACCTTCAGGGTCAGTTCAGCATGGAGTAAACTGGTTTTCCTTACACCAAGAGAGAATGCCTGGTGGAGGATGGGGCAATGGGAGCCGAGGCCATGTGTCCTGGTGAGAGGTAAGTCTGGCTGGAGAAAGAGAATGCAAGTCATGAGTTGTTCTGAAATGGGGGTGGGTGGTGTCTGACATTCTTTATCAAGGGGCTTAGGTTGAGGATGAAAAAGATTCTCAAGGAAGGGAAATGGCAGAGATCCCAGATCATTCCTCTCTTTTCCCTTCCCTCTTCCCTCTCCTCCTTCTTTCCCTTTAATTAATTAATTAGTTAATTCATTAACTTATTTTGGACTTTGCCTCTGGAACCCTGTAGATTAGAATAAATTGGGGCCATGGAGGCCCTATTACATCTCATTTAATAACATAGTTCCTCAGTTTACCTGCAACATTAGTGCCACAAATTCATCCAGCCTCTTCTTGAATTTCTCCTCTGTCTAGAAAACCACCTCCTGAGTCAGCCCATTCTATTTTCAAGTGTATTTAACTGAAACAAACCCCATCTCTCTGCAGGTCCTGGTTCTACTTTCTGGGGCAGTACAAATGGAGTCAGCTTTTTAGAAGACAGAACAAATCTCTTCCTGCTCAATATTTACAGATTGTTTGTTTGTTTGTTTGTTTGTTTGTTTTGAGACAGAGTCTCACTCTGTCACCCAGGCTGGAGTGAAGTAATGCAATCTCGGCTCACTGCAACCTCCTCCTCCTGGGTTCAAGCCACTGCACCCGGCAATATCCACGGATCTCTTATCTGATCTTCACACTCAGTGTTTCCTTCCACATTTCGATCTCCAAGATTACCTGGTTACTTTCTAAGATATATTTCAATTCTACACCAGCAGCAAATTCTTGTTTAAAAAGCTTGCAGGCTGTGTGCAGTGGCTCACGCCTGTCATCTCAGCACTTTGGGAGGCCAAGGCGGGTGGATCACGAGGTCAAGAGATTGAGACCATCCTGGCCAACAGGGTGAAACCCCGTCTCTACCAAAAATACAAAAATTAGCTGGGCGTGGTGGAGCACGCCTGTAGTCCCAGCTACTCGGGAGGCTGAGGTAGGAGAATCACTTGAACCTGGGAGGCGGAGATTGCGGTGAACCAAGATTATGCCATTGCACTCCAGCCTGGGTGACAAGCGCGAAACTCCATCTTAAAAAAAAAAAAAAAGAAAAGAAAAGAAAAGAAAAAAAAAGAAAAAAGAAAGCTTGCATTCCCCAGAATTAAGCCCATTTTAACTGTTCCCTACATTGCTTCCTTCTGAGCCATAAGGCTGCCATTCATCCCCTCACAAACCACTTAATGACATTTTCTTTGTTCCAATAGCCCCCAAGGCACAAGGAACATAGCTCTGAGCAGGATGGACAGACTTCCTGATTTCAGAGGGTTTACAGTCTAATGGGGGAGGCAGGGAAGACAGGCAAACAAAGAAGAAAGTCAGGTAGGAAATGTCATTAAATAATAATGTTTCCTTTCACAATAGACTACAGTTCTAATGCCTAGTGAGCACTTATTTTCAGCAAGGCACTTTGCTGATTATGAAATGAATAGTCTTGTATGCAAGTATAGCTTTCTAAAAAAAAAAAGTTCACAGGGCTTGTGTTCTCTGATCCTAGCAAGAACCTTGTAAAGTAAATAGGATAAGCACTATTTTGATTATTAAGCCCACTTTGCAAATGAGGAAACTGAGACTTATTTAGCAGCAATGCAGCCAGTGAGTGTGCAGGAACTCACAGCCTCTGACACCAGCCGCTCTCCACAGCGTCTCACAGCCACACACTGACGAGTTTGCTGATGACTTACCCTCATTTCCCAAGCCAGCTCTGGTTTAGTCATTAGTAGTATTGTCTGCCGGTTTTTCTGGCAAATGTATGCATTCACACATTTATGTGATGACTTTGGTGGTTTGGAAAACAGATCTTGCATCTCAGAGTTTGTAGGGAGGACGTTGATGCAGGGAGCCAGGAAAAGGCTGGCCAGCACCCAGAGGCCCTACTCTGGATGGGGGTACCTTTCCACATCAGGAGTGCAGAGTGAGACATCTGGGGAAGTCAAGCCGTCCCTCAGTCAATAGCCAGGACTTGGAGTTGGGTCATAGCAACAGTTGAAGGAAACAAAAATGCTGGGTCAGCAGGTCCTGGGCCTTTGGGTCAAGCAAAAGGTGGCATCCCCCAACCACGGAGGAGGAGGCAGTGTTTGGAAGTCTGCTAAATGAGGAGCAAAAAATGCTTCTGCCTCCATCACTTAGCACCTCCCCTGGCTGCTGTGCCTTTGAAGGACTCTCAGGCCTTCCTTCTTCCACTTGCTTAAGAAGGGACGATCCCAAAAATAATGCACCCGTCTTTCTTCGGGTTTCTCATTATTAGTCTTTTCTTGAATAACCTATATAGGACATGTTTTATTCATCTCCTAATTGGTTCCTTAGTCACTCTGCTGTGGAGCCTGTTCATGACATACCTGCATTGGACATACATCAATCCCTCATGTTTGCAGGGACTGTTCAGTTACCTAGACCAGGGCCAAATAGGGGAGCCCCAGGATTTGACACTGAGATGGTTTGGGGCTCTGCCAAAGACACCAGGTAAGACAGAGGTGAAGTGGGAAGCAGGGTCTCTACAAGGAACTAAGTAGACTCGAAGGAGACTTTAACTTTGCAAGGGAAGGTAAGATGAAGCAGCATGACAGAGGGGAGCAGAGGCTTTTCAGCTTCTTCCCTCCCACCTTCACCAGCTGGATCTGGACCCTGCAGAAGGTCATCCTTTCCAAATAGCCTGGTCCTAGTAGCAGATTCAAGGCTCAGCTGTGGTAATTATTATTATTAGGGCCTGGGGCCAACCGAATGAGCATCCTCACCATGCACTCAATAGTTAGACCATATTGGTCTATAGTGAGCAGCATGAGTTGTCCTTAAAGTGACATGTGGGGTGAAAGTAAAATGAAAACCAGGGAGTAAAAAGCAAAGTAAAAATGTGAACTAGAGATCCAAGCCAGAGAACTTGTGATTGGTGGGGATGGCCTTTGATGTGTTCTTTCTTTTTTTTTTTTTTTTTTTTTTTTTTTTGAGATGGAATCTTACTCGGTCACCCAGGCTGGAGTACAGTGGTGTGATCTCAGCTTACTGCATCCTCTGCCTCCCCATGTTCAAACAATTCTCCTACTTCAGCCTCCCAAGTAGCTGGGATTATAGGCATGCACCACCATGCCCGTCTACTTTTTATATTTTAAGTAGAGACAGGGTATCACCATGTTGGCCAGGCTGGTCTTGAACTCCTGACTTCAGGTGATCCTCCCGCCTCAGCCTCCCACAGTGCTGGGATTATAGGTGTGAGCCACCACGCCCAGCCTGATGTGCTCTTTAATTAGCCCTGGGTGACTTTCATTAGCCCTCTGAGCCTATTTCCTTGTCTGTGACATGACAGGGATGAGCGAAGTGAACTCCAGGGTCCCTCAAGCTTGAAGACCCCAGGTTCCTGGGGATAAACCTTCAAGAGGAATGAGAAAGCAGAGGAAGACTTGCAAAAAATTATTCAAGGATAGGAGATGTTTCCAAATGTTGCAAATTTGCCTTCTGCTTGCATTTACATTTCCCAGTTTACAGTGTTTTCACAAATACTAGTTCCCTCGTTAAATCCCCAGTGACTATGAGCCCCTGGTCTCATAGAGACGGAGCTGATGTGGCTCCATGGAGTAAAGAGAGTTGTCCAAAGTGGCATCTAACATGAGCGAGGATGCAAACCCAGGATGACCGGCTTGGCCACCCTTGGCCACCACCTTGACCTTGAACCCATCATATCATCCCCCTTTGTTCTCTACTCCTTCACCCGCTCCTCATCTCATGGGCTCTCAGCCTCTTACCTTGACTCCTGCCTGCAGCATATATTCATCCCTGTCTGTGAGGGACTGGAATTGTTCTCCTTTTACCCTCTGTAGTCTCCCTTCCCCCACCCCACCACAGTCTGTGCTCAGCCTTAGGTCACCTTTGGTTGTTGACCCAGGTAATACTCAGCTCAGACCCTGAGACTTGGCCTGGTGCTGGCCGATGTGACCAGTATCCACAAGAAAGGATTTCAACAATCGCCGCACAGAAGAATTATGCACAGAAAGCAAGAGGGTCTTTCTGCCACATCTCTGAACAGGAAAATCAATTCAACAAATATTTATTGGCACTTACTCTGTGCAAGGCGTAGTCTGTATATTAAAAAGAGAAATGGTATGGCCTTGAGGTGGTGGAGAAAATAAAAACATGGTTCAACCAATTTGTAAACGTCTGAGAGACTCCAGGGAACAAGGTAGGCTCCATAAAGCGCTTGTCCAATCAAACTAATATCTCTATTTATTCCACAATAAGAATAATGACAGCTGGAAGGATATGTCATCCCTTTGGACAGGAGTATGACTTCTCTTCCAGAAGCCAAACAATGAGCTGCATCCAGAGGTGTCACTATGCCCGAGGGAGTGAGTGGGGGGACCAGAAAGCAGGCAGGGGAGGCAGGCACGGGCAGGCACCCATGGGACTTGACTTCTAGGTGAAGTGACTTCTAGAGTTGAAGCTGCAGGGGAGGTTAGCTGGGAATGTTTGTGCTGATGGTTCCTCCTTGGCCACTGTTCCTGGAGTCGTCTTCCTCCAACTCGTGTCCAATTTGACTCCTTATAGATATTGTGTGTTCTTTTTCCTTGCAGAAGAACTGCTGTCCATACATTCAGGGCACATGAAACTACAAGATTAAGTGATGACTTGCAGGACTGTATTTGTCTGATGGAAATTGCAGGCGGCTGGCTGGGCGCAGTGGCTAACGCCTATAATCCCAGTACTTTGGGAGGCCAAGGCAGGCAGATCATGAGGTCAAGAGATTGAGACCATCTTGGCCAACATGGTGAAACCTCATCTCTACTAAAAATACAAAAATTAGTTGGGCATGGTGCTGGGCACCTGTAATCCCAGCTTATTCAGGAGGCTGAGGTGGGAGAATCACTTGAACTCAGGAGGCAGAGGTTGCAGTGAGTCAAAATTATGCCACTGCACTCCAGCCCGGTGAGAGAGTGAGACTCTGTCTCAAAAAAAAAAAGTGCGGCCGGGCGCGGTGGCTCACGCCTGTAATCCCAGCACTTCAGGAGGCCGAGGTGGGTGGATCACAAGGTCAGGCGATCAAGACCATCCTGGCTAACATGGTGAAACCCTATCTCTACTAAAAATTCAAAAAATTAGCCAGGTGTGATGGTGGGCGCCTGTAGTCCCAGCTACTTGGGAGGGTGAGACAGGAGAATGGGGTGAACCCGGGAGGCAGAGCTTGCAGTAAGCTGAGATCGCACCACTACACTCCAGCCTGGGTGACAGAGCAAGACTCTGTCTCAAAAAAAAAAAAAAAAAAAAAAAAAAAAACAGAAATTGCAGATGGCTGCATGTTCTCAATTATAAGTGGGCTACACGGACATAGTAGAAAGACACTGGGGACTCAGAGGGTGGGATGGTGGGAGGGGAATGAAGGATGAGAAATTACCTAATAGGTACAGTGTACACTATTAGGGTAATGGTTACACTACAAGCCCAGACTCCACCACCACTCAATATATCAATATTATGAAACTACACTTGTAGTCCCTGAATCTATAAAAATAACAATTAAAAAAAAGAAAAAAGAAACTAGAGGTAGAAATGAAAGAAAGCCATCAGGCTAAAAAAAGTATCTGCCAGGGCATCCCATGGAGTCACAGAACTGCAGGGACCCCAAGGGCAAGTGACCACTTCACAGCAATGGGCACCAGCCTCAGCCGGGACATCTGTCCTGGCCCTGGCACACTGCCTGTGCTGGCCCGCCAGCCCACCTTCGGGCAGCTCTGCTTATCAGCACACTCTTAATATTCAGTTGGATCACTTCCACTCGTTGATGGCAGCTTCTGCTCCTTAAGGCCATAATGAACAAGCATAATTCCTAGACTTTTTAGTGTTGGGGACCCTAATGGAAGATTAAGAGCTCCTGGAGTGCAGGGACCAAATTAAACGTTCGAGATTCTTTTAAAATTATGAAAGAAATACAAGCTCATGGTATAAAATTCAAACCACACAGAAGCAGGCATAGTAAAAACATTCTAGTCTCCCTTCGCCCCTACCCCAGAGACACTCACTATTAACAGCTTCCAGACTTTTTATTATGCATTTATATTAATGCGAGCTGTGATTCAGTCCAATTTGCACTTTTAAAAAGCTCTCTCTGGCTCCAGGGTGGAGGACAGACTGGAAGAGCCGGGGTAAGAACAGGAAGTCCACGTGGCCAAGGTGAAAAATAACAGTGACCCAGACAAGGTGGCAGCAAAGGAGATAGAGCTGAGGGGGGAGATCCGATGTCTTTGGGGGCAGAGGAACCAGAACACAACCGCTGAGTGACTCACTGGGCCAGCATTCACGGTGATCTTCCTTCCCTTCTCTGCACTGTTCTTTTGTCCAAGTTCTCCCTGGCAACAGTCAGAGAAGCAGAAGGTTTTAAAAATAGACCCGAGCTTCCCCTCACCTGCCACCAAAACGCGGTCTCAGGATAGCAGAGCAAAAGACAGAGCAGAGAGCTGCCCCCTGCTAGAGGCAAAGGAGACATTTCCTTTTAAATCTCTATTTTTAAATTCTGACCACTTACTAGAAAGTGACCCGCTAATGTACCTGGGTATTTATTTCTTGATGGTTTCCAGCCCATGAGTAGAATTTGGAGAGGCTGGGTATTTGGGAAAATAACTGGCTGGTACCACCTTCACAAGTGCCCCAGATTTATCCCTGGGGTGGGAACCTATTTGCAGATTTCTTTTCTTTTTCATCTTTCTTTTTTAGATGGCCTGAGCCGTTCCTATACATAGCCAGAGAAGAGGCTGACTGAAAATAGCTGCTTAAAGAAACAGAGCAATTTGGAATAAGCAAAAATAACTCTTTGTGGTAACTTGAGTGTCTCATTTTCAATATTGATTTCCGTGCCCTCTTGAATGTGGTTTTCTGGAACTGCATGGGCAGGCAGGTGATGGCACCACCCTGTTTATTTCCTGATGCACACAACACGCAGTGGCCCTCTGGTCATGTGTGCTTAAATACTGAAATAAACCCAGGGAGCAGACTTATTTTCATATGTGTCATTAAAACTGTGGGTACCGCACTCACCTTGGCCCACAGATATCTTACAAGGTATTCAGGCCGCACAGAGCAGCCCATAGCACATCTTCTATGAATGTGATTCCTACCATCAGGTGCTACCTGAGCTCCCTTCCTTTTTTTTCTTTGAGAGAGGGTCTCACTCTGTCACCCAGGCTGGAGTGCAGTGGCACAATCTCAGCTCACTGCAACCTCTGCCTCCCTAGTTCAAGCAATTCTCCTGCCTCAGCCTCCTGAGTAGCAGGGATTACAGGCGCCTGCCACCGTGCCCGACTAATTTCTGTATTTTTAGTAGAGATGGGGTTTCCCGGTGTTGGCCAGGCTGGTCTTGAACTCCTGACCTCAAGTGATCTGCCGACTTTGGCTTCCCAAAGTGCTGGGATTATAGGCGTGAGCCACCATGCCCAACCTGAACTCCCTTCCTTTTGCTTATGTGTTCACTGCCCAGGTGAGTTTTGGAAATTAGTGGCATTACTTCAAAACAGAGTTTCACAATGAGGCCATACTTCAGAACTTTGAAGCCCTGGGGATGAAGTCTAGGCACACGCAATGTGAAAAAGATGTGTCCAAGATTCTGGTGTGCACCCTGGTAAGTCCTGTGGCTTTTGAACCAGCTACACTTGCACATACTGGGACACAGGGAGCATCAGAGTGCTCAAAAGACAAGTGTTAGAAACCCCAGGCAGCTGCAAGAATATACTAGAAACCCCAGCCAGGACCTTGGAGAAGCACCCCACTGGCCTACATCTCTCATTTGGAAATACTTTATCCACCATGTGCAGAAAGAAAAAAAATAAAAACTGAAACTAAGTTGAGATTCATCCCAAGATGGATGAATTTCAAAATAATTATGCTGAGTAAAAGAAGCCAGACAAAAAACGAATCATATGGTATGCTTCCATTTATAAAAATGTTAGAAAATGCAAGCTAATCGATAGTGACAGAGAGCGGATCCATGTTTGCTGGGGGACAAGGGGAAGGGAGGGATGGATTGCAAAAGGGCAAAGGACACTTTTTAGGGTGACGGATCCAGTTCATTATCCTGTTTGTGATGATGTTTCACAGGTATGTACCTATGTCAAAACTCATCCGATTGTACACTTAAATGTGTGTAGTTTACTGTATTTCTGTTATATCACAACAAAGCTGGAACAAAGAAAGGCTACTCCAAAAGTGAGTTCGCTAGGCGGTGCTATTCCTGAGTCATAGGAAGGTCACTAGACTGTAAGAAGAGTTCACCTTCAGCACTATGCCAGGACTGTGCTATGCCTTTACATGCATTATCTCATTTAATCCTGATGCAACCCTAGGAGGAAAGGGAGGTGTAGAGACAAGGAGTAGTTTGCTCAGATTCCCTCAGTGGGTCAGTGGAGCTGGAGTTGGATCCACGACAAAATGACGCCACAGCCCAAGCTCTGAGATCCAAGGAAGCATTTTGTTCTGGCTGTACCACTAAATGGCCATATGACTGAGCTGGGAGGGTCCTTAGGCAAATGTCCTTTTGGGAACCTAGATAATCCCCAAGCAATATCTCTTTATAAGACTTTCTTTGGGGAAAAGTCACCAATCCCAAATTAGTCAAAGCTTGTAAGTCTTAAATAGAAAGCCAGCTAATGTCCCATAATTACAATGTATCATTTTGAATTTAGGAGTCACTGGAGGTTTGAAAGGTGCCTTGGGCTTTCAGCTGTATACTTTTTTTTTGTTTCTGAGATGGAGTCTTGCTCTGTCGTCCTGGCTGGAGTGCAGTGGCGTGATCTCGGTTCACTGCAACCTCCACCTCCCAGGTTTAAGCGATTCTCCTGCCTCAGCCTCTGGAGTAGCTGGGATCACAGGCACCCACCACCATGCCCAGTTAATTTTTGTATTTTAAGTAGAGACGGGGTTTCATCATGTTGGCCAGGTTGGTCTTAAACTCCTGATCTTGTGATCCGCCCACCTCAGGCTCCCAAAGTGCTGGGATTACAGGCGTGAGCCACCACATCTGGCCTCAACTGTATACTTTTAAGGGATGGGTGGGTTGCCTGCGTCTGGGCAGCCAGCCCCTCAGTGCCTGGCCCCTCTCAGCAAGACTCCCTGATGGCCCCCTACCTGGGTCAGCCAAGGTAATGAGCTACCTTACGAGGTCGGTGCCACAGATACTGGCCCTCTGGGCCCCACAGACACAAGGGCTGCTCCTTTTCCACCAGGGGAGAAAGTTTCAGGATCTTAGAGCCCTTCACATCTTCTCCACATCCCGGTGCTCTCACCCGACCTGGAGGAGGAGTAGGTTTTCTTTCTCTCTTACTGAACCACAGGCTAGTTTGGCGCACACCCGGTGGTAAGTCTTCAACTATTCTCCCACCCTCTGCTTTCCCCATGTAGTGGCAAAAGGACCTGCTGCGAAGTCCCCTCTGAAATGAGCAAAGGATCCTTTCATCAGACTAAGGGCATTAACTTCAGCTTCAGTCATCCAGTTTCTTCAGATCTAATAAAAATAACAATTAATTAGTTAAATGACATTGGGCAAATCACCTAACTTCCCGTGCCTAATTTTCCTGGTCTGTAAAATGTGATAGCAACTAACTCACATGGTTGTAGTAAGAACTAAATGAAACAATGTAAGCGAAGTGCTCAGAACAGAGCCTGGTGCATCAAACAGATTTGTTAGCTGTGGGGAGTTGTTGTATTTTGCCATTCACAAGGTCCTTAGGTGTTAGTTTTACCTCCATTTTACAGAAGAGGGACCTAATGTTTGGGAAAGTGTAAGTAACTTGCTTAAAGAGTACAGAGCTAGACCTTGAGCCAGGAATTGACTAGATAATGATCAAGTGTCCTCTTGATCCAGCACTCTGTAGTCTTTCTTCTTCCTGACATCAGTGATGATAACTTTGTAATCTCCTTCATAAAAGGTTGTCCAAATCCCTTTCAACTCTTGGATTTACAGGGAGGGGTGAAGGAGGAGGGGAGTGGGCAAGAATGTGGGGAGGGGTGAGCAGGAGGCACTCCCAGGGGCACAGTGCCCCTTATTGGCAAGACCCCCAACCCTGAGCGGCCTCTCTAGTTAGCAGTCTTCTGCTCATCTGTGGTCCACTACTTCCTAGAAAAGGGGTTAACTTTCACTTCCAAAAGTTGCAGCTAGTGGATTTGCAAACTTTTTCTGATATGAACTCTGAAGTTCTTTGGCACTGGATGTAAAGCATGCCCAGGAATGTTGAATCAACAGCAATCCTGAAGGACACCCAGACATTTGATTTAGAAGGCATCTTTGTGAACCACACTAAAACCCTGGGATGGCAATGCCAAAACTATAACTTCTGATTTTTCTTTATTTACTGCTGCAAAATCCCAAATCTTATCTGGCAATTCAGTAGTCTAGTTAAGAGGAGCATTTTTCAGGGACAAAAACGTTGAACTGACTTCACCTTCACAATTGAGAGGGGAAAAAATAGCTAGCGTTTGCTTTGTTGTTGGTGCCTTAGCTTCTTGGCCAAGTAGTAGATATCCACTTGAGTTAATTTCCATAAAACAGTTATGGAAAGAGCAAGAAGCATTTAAAGGCCACGCCACAAGCTCATGTATTCATGTTCACATTGTTTTCCTTAAAGAGGATCCGCAAGTTGTACAAGCTTCAGGGTCCACAAAAGCTGGCGGCATTCTGTGTGCCATGCCTCTGTGCTCTCTGCAAGGGGTCCCTCCTCTAGTGTGCCGCGGCGGAAGCGGCTGCCTCAGGCCAGACTATGTGCCGTTCACTCAAGCCTGACCTCGTGGCCCAGAGTCTCTACCACCCTCAGCTCCAATCCTTGATGGAAAGGATCAAGCCAGTTGCTTATCTACCAATACCTTGACTGCCCCCCCATCCAATGACCTGGAAGAGTAGAGGGAACAGGAATCTTTTGGTATAAAAATAGGTCCAGGCAAGGCATGGTGGCTCACAGCTGTAATCCCAGCACTCTAGGAGGCCAAGGCATAATCGCTTGAGCCCAGGAGTTCAAGACCAGCCTAGGCAATATAGAGACATCCAGTCTCTAAACCAAAAAAAAAAAAAAAAAGTTTTAATTAGCTGGCATGGCATGTGCCTGTAGTCCCAGCTACCTGAGAGGTTGAGCTGGGAGGAACACTTGAGCCTGGGAAGTCGAGGCTACAGTGAGCCATGATCCTACCACTGCACTCCATCCTGGGCAACAGAGCAAGATCCTGTCTACTAAAAAAAAAAAAAGTCTGTCCTCTGCATAGCCTGGGAGTAAGGGTTGTTCCAAACAATAGTGACTCCAGATTGTGTTAACTATAGAAGAAAACAAGACAGAAAGATCCCAAAGAAAATGATCAAGGTTTCAAGCTGCTCTTCCTCCTCCTCTGCCTCTTCCTTTCTCTTTTCTTTCCTTAGAGGTGGCACAGGGCCAGGGCCCCAGAAGTGGCTGTGGGCTGGATGGCGGTGGCAGGGCCAGGGACTCAGAGTCAGTTGGCATCATCAAGACATGGGTTACATTAGGGGGACTGACTGAAGGAGTAAATAAATTGAGGTTAATTGGAGCTAGGTTTTTCACCGTTGGAGAAGGGATTGACAGATATGGAAAGGGGGGAAATAGAAAGAATCCTGAGGTGATAGATTGTAATTGGAAGTGTCAGTGTAATCTTGTGATCAGACAGATAGATGATAGATAGATAGATGTGTTTATGTGTATTCATAGTATATATAAACATATACTACACAGTGAGTGTGTGTGTGTGCACATATGTACACACATATAATTCCTAGCTCTGCCTGCCAAGAGGGCCTAGAAAACAATCTCACTCCAGGAGGAGGGAGCATCCGGTGTTTGGTTTCTAAACACGACCCTCCACTAAAAGGAACCAGAGCTTCTTGGAGAAATGGCTGATTCCAGGGCTGAGGCAAGGAAAGTACAAGACTTTCTTGTACTTGTACAAGAGCATCTTATTCCAGAAAGTTCTTTGATATTCTTTATGTCAAAGATAGAACAATGTAGACCTGTCAAAAGGACACAGAAGGCAGCTTGAATGGCCTCATTAGTCAAATCTGTGACAACTGAGCACCGAAATAAATAATGATATTCATGGATTACAATTCATTTTCTATACCAGGGTTGCCCAATCTTTTGGGTTCTCTGGGCCACACTGGAAGAAGAATTGTCTTGGGCCACACATAAAATACACTAACACTAATGATAGCTGATGAGCTAAACAAATATATTGCCAAAAAAAAAAAAAAAAAATCTCATAATGCTTTAAGAAAGTTTACAAATTTTTGTTGGGCCGCATTCAAAGCCATCCTGGGCCGCATGCAGCTGGTGAGCCGTGGATTGGACAAGCTTGGTCTATATTGACATGAATAGGTAGATAGGTAAGTAGGTAGGCAGATAAGTAAATCAGAAGAGATGGCTCTTCTTTACCATGAAATGTCAACAAATAAATGCAGAAGGAATGGTGGAAATCAATTATCACCATTTGGCAACAATCATCGAAGTTATAAATAAAGGCATTAACAGGCATAGTAATTGGTGGGGAGATACTCAGAGGCTCTGCCAATATCATGTTCATTGATCCTCTACCCAGCCCCTGATATTGGTGTAGCCTTGGAACATCTCTCCACCAAATACTTGTCAATCACAAAGGGGGAAATGGTGAGTTTACAGTAGAGAAGTCTGACAGACACCGTGACCAGATAGACATTCAAGGATCACATCCCAGTGGTGTGAAGGGTCAGTATCACGTGTCCTGATGAGATGCACTGAGAAGAGCCCTAATTTCTGTGATGTTCCATCAAAATGCATAGCCTGAGCATGAGGCACTGGGGAAAAAAAACAACGAGAAATCTGTACTCTTCATAAAATGTCAAGGTCAAGAAAGATAAGGAGAGATTGAGAAACTGTTCCATATTGAAAGGAAATAAACATGACAATCAAAGTAACATGTGATCCTGGATTGGAACCATGTGAAAAGAAAGAAGAAGAGAAAGAGAGAGATGGAAGGAGGAAAGAAGGAAGGAAGGAAGGAAGGAAGGAAGGAAGGAAGGAAGGAAGGAAGGAAGGAGAAGGGAAGGGAAGGGAAGGGAAGGGAAGGGAAGGGAAGGGAAGGGAAGGGGAGAGGGAGGGAGGAAAAAAGAAACATTGATTGGAAATTCATTGATGGGAAAAGTTGGCAAATTCTGAATGAGGTCTGTGAATTGGATGGTGATGTTGTATCAGCATCTTTTCTGAATTTGGAAGGCTGTGATTGTTATGTAGGAGAATGTCTTTGATGTGGTGAAGTATTTAAAGGTATGGGGTATCAGATCCACAACTTGTTCTCAAAAGTTCAGAAAGAGACTAATGCTGATGGGTTGATGTCTATAGAGAGAGGGAAGATGATGGAACAATTGGGGTGGTAAAATGTTAACAACTGAGGAATCTGAATAAATGGATATGGGAGTTCTTTGTACTCTTCTTGCAATGTTTCTGTAAGTTTGAAAGTGCTTCAATATAAATATTTAAAATGTGTTTATAAAGCCACAAAATACTGGAATTGCTATCCATGCCCACCAGACTCTTGATAAAGAGCAGGGAGCTCTTCTCCTCTGTTTGAGCAGAGCCTCCTAAAAAGTTCTAGCCATTATCCACTTCAGTGAACCAAGCACATCCCCCTCTTCTGCTGACTGCTGCAAAACACCAAAGCAAAATAAAATAAATTTTAAAATCTCTCACGAGAATAAATGAACACTGATACTGCTTTGGTAAGACACTGTAAAGTAACCCTTTGTTTACAATCTTAAAAGCGAACAACTGATTCATGCTGGAAACAGAAAGCATTTAAAACTTTAGAATTAAGTGCCTCTGGCAAACAGTTGGAGCTGTTTGTTTCATGCCAAGGCCAAAAGCACCAGGCTAAGCATTTTCATCTGCTTTAGTCATGTTATCAATATTGACAGCAAGGGAGATGAGCCTAGTACTGCAAAAAGAGTTCAGTCTCCGGAGTCAGACAGCGATGGGTTCAAATTCAGACTTCTCCACTTTCTAGCTGCGTGGCTGCAGGCAAGTTACTCAGCATTTCTAAACCTTGGTCTCTTCTCCTGTGGGGTGTGGAGGACAGCAGCTATTTCCCATGGCTGTAGGAAGCCTGGTGAGATAGCACGTGCACAGCATCCTGCATTCAGGAGACCTCCATATAGACCTGTTCCCTTCCTTTCTATAAAACTCATGGAGAACCCCTGTGTCCCACCCACATCCCCGGACCACAATGTAAGAACCATTCTAACAAGGAGACATGTCACCAGCTTCATTTGGGTCTCTTCAAATCCAGGACTCCTGTCGTCTGTGATTTCTTTCCTTCACTCTTATGACATTTTTTCCTGCCTGTCTTTATTTCAACCAGACATCCCTTAATCTCATGGCACAAAGGCCCGGTAATATTTGTGACATGCCCAATGTATTATTTTCTCTTGAAGACATATCCCTTCACTTTTGTGGCTTATAACCTAGGGAGACCAAGAAGAAAAATGTTCGTCTGTTTTAGCTTGTCTGCAAAGAGGAGCAACATGGGAAGAAACTGAACCGGGATGAATTTTCAAAGGGCTGAACTTAATAGCAAAAAGCCAAACAAATCTCATGGAGGGTACACACAAGAGGCAGGGGCACTGCTTTGGGTCCCTGTCTCTTAAAGCGAGTCTTTCCTGAGAAGAACATGTCATCTTTCAAAAGCCAGCCTGACATCAGGGTTAGCAATTGTTCTTGTTCTTGCTTCCTGGCATTTTCCACCTCCAGTAGGGGGCATCACCCATAATCATCTCCTACCAGAGGAGCAGGAGAGAGAGGAGGGAAGGCGGACGTGCTGCAGTGTCATGCAAATTGCTTCAAACCCAGGGAGGGACACAAAGGAAAGGACGGAAGAGACAAATGGCCCAGAGATGCCTCATCCTGTTCAGCTCCAACTTCCTATCCTGAAACCAGGGCAAGCCTGTTCCCAGTGGGGTCCTTAAAGATCATCCCAACATTGCGCGTGTTCCTCTAATCTTCCTCCAGAAAACAGAACTATGAAATAGTACTACTTTGAGGAAAAAAATGCATTTTCTTTCATTTTTTTAATTACCAAAAAAATAGTCATAATAGAAACTTTAGTAAATGTAGATAAACCAGAAATAGGAATAGGGAGGAGAAAGGAAAATCATCTATAATCCTACTGATGTATACCTTTTTCCTTTTTCCAAGAATAGAACGGTCTTGTACATGAGCTTCTGAAACCTGCACTTTTTAACAGAGACCCATAAAACAGCCCCTTGCCACTAGGCATCCCGCCAAACTGTCCTCTGTGAAGGTTGTACTGTGTTCCTTAGGACCACCATTGATTTAACTGCATCCCTAATGGTGAATATTTAATTTTGCTAAATGTGGAGTGAGTTTCCCCATATTTTGCTGTACAGATAATGCGGTAAAGAATGTCTTTACAGCTCAACCTTCCCATGTGGCCATGATTATTTCCTTAGAATAAGTTTCCATATGTAAAATCAATGTAGCGAGGGTAGGCACGCTTTTAAGGTTTTGCCACATATTGCCAGTTTTCCTGCCAGAGAAGTTGTGCCAACAAAGCGAAATGTTCTTATGATCAGGGGTCACAGCTGCCAAGCTCCTCCATGTCTTCCTTACCCTCTGTGAAACCACACGATGCAGAGAGGAAGGGTTAGGTTTAGTAGCTTGTGAGAGAAGCAGAAACAGGAATGAAGACTTCCATGGCTCTGAACGTCTTATTCCCACCTGCTTGGAAGGATGTCTATCCAGGAAGACATGGACCATTGCTAGTGATTCCTCTCCACAATTTAAATACCTCAGAAACAGGATTTAGGAAAGACATTTTCTTTCTCTTTTTTTTTTCTGTTTATAAAATTATGCCAGCTGAATCTTAGAAGATTTGAAAAGTAAAGACAATTATAAGGAGAAAGAATCCTCCAAGTTCCTACAACCCAGGGCTTACCACTATTCACACACTGGTGAATTTCCTTTGAGTCTTTTCTCTTTGCATATATGTTTTGTTCACATAAATGAAATGAGATGGTTGTAGTCCACTTTGTGGCCTGATTGTTCACGTTTCTTCCTATACTAAGGGCTTTCTTGCTCTTCACCTACTCAGGACTCTGCCTTGCTTAGCGATCGTGCTTCCAGGAGGATGTGGGCCATGCAGTGCCCATCTAGGAGTCCTTTCTCAGTCTGGCTCCAGGAGGAAAGCCACACATCGCTCCCAGTGTTTGCCCTCTGCTCTAGGGCTGACCTTCTAACACTCTAACTGGGCCTGTCTCTTCAACAATCTATAAGCCATTAGCCGGGGCTATATTAAATCTAGAAGGGTTCATCTCGAAGACCTCAGCTTTTATCCAGGGTCGATATAATAAACGACCATCTGAAGAATGTTTCTGCATCTTCTGCAGGAGTCTTGGAGGAGAGCGCCTGTTATGGGCCTCACTGTCCCCCTCTGTTGAGATTCTCATGATAAATTTGTGCTCACATTGAGTGTCAGGGAAAAGTTTGGCTCTCCTGACAAATAGCTATACTTCCCTTTATCCAATAACTCATCATATTTTCCCTTTCGCTTTAGCTCAATTTAATGTGCAATTGCAGTAACTATCTTCTGCTAGGTTTCTGGTTTAATCATTTCTTCCCTTCATCCCTATGACTTTGGATATTTTATCTTTAATCATGCTGTCCTGGGGCCCATATTTTTAATTGTCAGTCATCTCAAATTTGTTTGGAAGTTAAGAGGAATACAAATCACAAATAAAAAAAACAATAATCATGACCCCTAGGCCATCTCTTTAAAGCCATGCCTGCCTTAGTAATTAATAATTCCCTTCACCAATACCAGGTTCCCTCCTGGCATTTTCAGGCAAGTGCACCTTAAGAGCCATTTTAAGATGCAGTTGGGTACATTCGGCCGGCCTGAGAGGAATGGAATTTTTAAGGAATGAACTGTTACACAGAGATATCACTTAGTCATTTTCTGGTATAACGGAAGTCCTGGTAAGTCTCTGATCAAATACAGCCTCTTTCTGATATAACGCTGGGCAATTTCCCTACAAGGATGCGAGCCATTCCACTTTTATGCCAGCCCATTTGGCAGTGATAAAGTCAAATGGAGAGGTCCTGGCCAGTGGGGCTTCATGGTGGTGCCCTGGGACCCAGGGAAGTGGACACTGTTATTTCTACCTGAAGCAGTTCTGCTCACTTCACATCTCCCTCAGCCCCACCGCAGACCTTCTTTGGTCTCTGTTTCTTTGGGGATCTCTCTGCCTCCTACATCTATTCCTATCCACCAGGGTTCCCTCTTTAAGTGAAAGATCAAATTGGAGGCCGCAATTCTTCACCCCTCCTTGTAACTACATCCTTGCTGCAGCCTCCACCCGGGCAGAGTATACTTTCCTTTTATCTGCGGGGCAGGGGACGTGGAGTCCCACTCTGTCACCCAGGCTGGAGTGCAATGGTACAATCGCGGCTCACTGCAACCTCCACCTCCCTGGGTTCAAGTGATTCTTGTGCCTCAGCCTGCCAAGCAGCTGGGACTACAGGCATGCGCCACCACGCCTGGCTAATTTTTTGTATTTTTAGTAGAGATGGGGTTTTGCCATGTTGGCCAGCCTGGTCTCCAACTCCTGACCTCAAGTGATCCACTCGCCTTGGCCTCCCAAAGTGCTGGGATTACAGGCATGAACCACCACACCCAGCCACTTTCCTGCTCTTTAATTTTAAGCTTGGCTCAGTAACTTGCTTTGGTTAATACAATGAAACAGAAATGAGTGTGCCAGCTCCAAGCCTAAACCTTAAGTGGCCTGGCAACCTTTCGCCTGCTCCTTGGTGCTTCTGCCACAGCTGTGAGCACAGCTTTTCCTGGGTAGCTGCTGCTCCTTCAGCCTGGGGACCATATGAAGCAGAGCTTCCCCAGACAAGTTACAGATTCATGAGTAAAATGAATGCTTGGGGTTATGTGCTACCGAGATGTTGCAGCTGTTTGTTATGCAGCAAAAGCTGACTGATACACTTTGTAACAGACCCTTCCTGGAAGATCTGATTCTTCTTCTTGTTCTTATCCATTTGGCCTTGATTCTTTGGACCATTCAGCTAGCTCCTAAGTCATGTGGACATTAGACTCCACTCTCATGTGCAGTCCCAGCCTGTGCCAAGGATCTCAGCTCAGGTGAGAGTCCTGGGCCTCCAGCTTGCCCCATAGGATTAGAATCTCTAGGATGGCCTAACAACAAGCAGGAAAGAACACGTGCATCTTAGTCACTAGGATTTGGGTTACAGGCACCAAAAATAGCTAACACCGAGCATACACTAACAATGTGCCAGGCCCCGCACTAAGGAGCCATATGTGTTATTTCGGGTACTCCTCAGCCTTCTAGTACACACAAAAAGACTAATGCACTCCGAGGAGTTTCCTGAGCCTCACGGCCATGTGGAGAGAGAGCTCAAACCCAGCTGTGTCCAGCTCCAGAGCCCACACCATGCCACCGCCCTGTGTTGACCTAAATTGTGTGACTCACTCTGTGCCCTGTACACTAGGGTGGCAGGCAAGGCCATTTCAATCACAGCTGAGCTCTCTCCCCATCTGTGCTCAGGGCCAGAGAGCTAGGCCCTGGGTCGGTGGTCGCTGCCATTTTTGCCATTGCTCCCTCCTCCCAGTCCAGACCCTGCACTGCAGGTGGATTCCCAGACAGGAACTGTGGCAGGAACCTGAAAAGGACCGATCCCCTGTGCTGCATCCTGCTGAGCAGCAGCGAAGCCTTGGGGAGCCATTCTGTGGCCAGCAGAGCTTAGAACTCAGAGGAAAGGGAGCAGTGGGGTGAGCAGACAGGCTTTCCAGAAGCTTTTGGGGGGAGCACCATGCGGCTTGTGGGAAGACTGGATCATACTGCTCCTCCAGGGGAAAGTCCAAGCCGCCCTGGTGCTGCTGAGAATCGCAAAACCACAGCAAGACAGAGCTGGAGATGGCCCTAGAGAAGTTTGGTTTCAACCTCCCACCTTGCTTTACGGATGGGAAGACTGAGGCCCACTTCTTTGCAATGTAGTCTCACTCCCATTCCCAGGAGTATCAGCGAGAGTCACGCTGTTAGGGCAATGCTTTAGTCTCCTTACTAAAATATCTATACACTGTTGTTTTTAACTTAACCTGAGATTCTAGCCCTTAATACCAGTTCAGGACCTTGCACATTTATTACTATTAGAGAGCTTGATCATTCACCTGAGCCTCGAACATGCCAGGCCACCGTGGGGCCAGACGCTGTCCTAGACCCTGTGTGGCCGAAAGGGACACGTCTGCCTCACATGCTGTCTTGGAGCTCTGTTTTAACTAGCTGGGAATGCTTATATGGGAAAACCTGGCCCCTCCTGTGCCCTCCCCACTGCACAGGTCCACGGACAGCTGAATCTGTCCCTCCCAGAGCTCCCAGGATGGGAGTGTGCTTCTGCACAGACATGTGCCACCGTCACCCACAGGAGAAGGTGCTGCTCACTGCTTTGCTTGTTTTCCACATCCTCACCAGCCTCTTCCCACTTCCCATTGGGGCGCCTCATGTGAGAAATGGTGTTCACTTCCCAGGGGATTTACTCCTTGGAATGGAAACCAAAGGTGGGCTTCATTTCTGGCCAAGAACACTTCATCTGTCTTTTACCAGTTCCCTGGGAACAAGGAAGAGAGGCCCTCCATCCATACTTTTCCCCTTCCCTGACACCTATCCCTCCACAGCGCGATGAGGTACCCAGGTCCCTTGCAGAGAGGGCAGCCGAAGGTCCTCTCATCATGTCCCCAGAGACCACTGCCCAGTGGTCCCTTGGCAAGGATTGTGTGTCCTCACTGCCCTTCAACAAGTCTGCCATGGGTGACAACCTGGCAGTTCTCCAGCCATGGCTTTCGGAGCCGCCCGGTACCCCTCTCACCCCTCCACTGATGGGTGTAAATTGGTTCACAAATCCTGCAATTCGTTTAGCTCATGCTCCACTGAGTTTCCTCAGCGATTTTCTGGTTTATTGCCCCTTGCCTGGTTGCTAAGATTCCTTGTAAATTGCGTTGCCCTCTGCTCTGTTCTGCCATTTGTCCAGGCTCAATGTGGAAGCTGCTGTCCCGGCACTTGCAATGTGCCGGCCACGAATCGCTCTAGCAACAGCTCTGCTGCAGGCAGGCCTGCCACCTGAATGGCAAGGCAGCAGCATGGTGAGACAAAGCCCCAAGGGCACAGAGCTAATTTATGCTACCAGACAGAACTCATCTTTCTCTCCTGTCTCTTTCCAGGGGAGGAATCAATATATTGAGGTGGTGGGATTGCTCGGCACTCTTGAACTGTTTTTTGACGCTGCCCTATTCACACCCTAGGGACTGCAGATGCCTGAAGGACAGATGGACAACCTTCCACTAGCACTACAGAGACAGACAAGATGTGACTGGGAAGAGGTTAAAGGTGCAGGCTTTAGTCAGACAATCTAGGTTCAGATGCAAGCTCTGCCACTTCCTGGCTGTGTGACCTTGGCTAAGTTACTTAAACTCTCTGTGCCTTAATTGCTCTTCTCTAAAGTAGAGGTAACAAGAGCACCTACAGCACTGGCTTGTTGTGAAGTTTAAACGAGATAACATGTAAAGCATAGTCCCTGGCATACAGTAAGTGCTTGGTAAACGTCAACTATTAGCACTATTATCATCAACAAAATCTTCTGCCGGGCTGGGGGACCCACACCAGTAATCCCAGCACTTTGAGAGGCCAAGGTGGGTGGATCACCTGAGGTTGGGAGTTTGAGATCAGCTGGCCAACATAGTGAAACCCTGTCTCTACTAAAAATACAAAAATTAGCCAGGCATGGTGGCAGGTGCCTGTAATCCAACTACTAGGGAGGCTGAGGCACAAGAATCACTTGAGCCCAGGAGCCAGAGGTTGCAGTGAGCGGAGACTGCACCACTGCTCTTCAGCCTGGGCAACAGAGTGAGACTCTGTCTCAAACAACAACAACAACAACAGTAACAACATCCCAAAGCTGCATGCCGGAAGCAAGTGAACACAACCCCCACCTCAACCCCTCACCCAGCTGACGTGTCTCCCTGCTGCAGCACCGTTAATCTGACCACCCGTTTGGCTTGGTTCCTTGTCACTCCCCTCCCTTGTCTGCCTTCCTCTCCTACTCCCTCTGCTTAACACTGTGGCTTCATATTCTTGAACCCTTTAATTGGGAGAGAGGAGCCCCTCATCATAACGAAAAGAGGGGCCCAGCCAGGCTTTCAATCCCACCTCTTCAGAGAAGAATTAAACATCACATTTACATAGATGCCATGTAGTTATATAATTATAGGCCACATTTTCATAACATATACGTATGAACTGTGATATAGATAAAATCTTTATATGGGTTCCTATAGGATGGCTAATGTACATTCTCCTGGCATAGACCAATTTCTCAAATGTTCTCAGCAGCCACCAGAGTCCAATGTGCTGATGGAAGCGTTCTTCCAATTAACCTTCTTTTTAGCTGTCTTTACAAAAGGATGTGGCCGCCCCTGGGGTCTCAGGAGCCACTTTTGCAGAGCTCTTCACAGGGACTCAGAGGTGGAAGATACCTTAGAAGTCATTGAACTCAAACTCTTACCAAGCCAAACAACCTTTAGTCAATGGATACTGAAGATCTTCTCCACAGAGGAAGAGCCTGTTCCCTTGATGGATGGTTCCAGATACTAGAAAGTTATTGCTTAAGTTGAACTGAAATTTATTTCTCTCTCACCCTGTTCATTCTTTTCTCATGGCCAACAGTGGAGAAGTCTAGCCTTTTTTTTTTTTTTCTCTCCACTGGCAGCAGTCTGAGGTCTAGCCTTCTTAAACACAGCAGGCTTTTCAAACAATTAAAGTTGCCCTGCCATCTTTCTTGGGCCCTCTCTTCTCTAGGATAAATATCCCAAATTTCCTCAAACATCCAGACCCAGTTTCCTAACACTTCTTCATCCCAGTCTTCCCTCTGACCACACTCTGGTTAATTAATAGGCTCCTTAGAATGTAGAGCTGGGCCAGGCACGGTGGCTCACACCTGTAACCCTAGCACTTCGGGAGGCCAAGGCGGGCGGATTGCCTGAGCTCAGCAGTTTGAGACCAGTCTGGGCAACACAGTGAAACCCTGTCTCTACCAAAATACAAAAAAATTAGCTGGGCGTGGTGGCATGTGTCTGTAGTCCCAGCTACTCGGGAAGCTGAGGCAGGAGAATTGCTTGAATCCGGGAGGCAGAGGTTGCAGTGAGCTGAGATCGTGCCATTGCACTCCAGCCTGGGCGACAGAGGGAGACTCCGTCTCCAAAAAACAAGAATGTAGAGCTGGGCCTGGATGTAGCATGAGAAGCCCAGCACCCTCACATAGTCCTGTAACATGATTACCATGTTCATTCCGTAATCTAAAACAGAATTGGCTTTTCAGTTGCTATGACAACTAAAATCTCTCTCAGATCTTTTCCACAAGGACTGATGCTAAGCCATGGATCCCTGACTGCACTTGCACTTGCAAAATTGATTTTTTGAACCTCAAGGTGGAAATTTACATGTGTTCCTTGTAGTCTTTGGTTTGGCATCTCAATTTTCCTCTACAAGGAGGGATACAGCTTAAAAGGGAGTGGACGTAACCACTCCAGCACTGAGTGAAGCTCGAATCTTTACAATGACCCTGTGACATTTATTTTCACTAGCATCTGTCGTGGTGCTGCATACACAGTAGATACTCAGTAATAGCTGAACCTGCGTCTGACCTGCTGTGCCACCCCCTAAATCATAAGTTCAAATATATGATAATGTGTGAAAGCGCTTTTAGTGTCAAGTACTGTGCAAATATCAGTTATCGTTAATGCTGCTGCTATTACGGCCACTAAATGTACTGAAAGCAAGAGTCATGTGTTATTTTTGTCCATCTCCATAGCACCTGGTATGCAGGTGCTCCATAAATGTTGGCTGAATTGAATTGAAAAGCTTGCACAACATCTTAGATATGGACTTAGTAAAAGAAAGTCCAAACGTGAATGGAAGACTCTGGCTGGAGTAGCAGGAGAGGATGGCACAGGACAAAAGGGGACAAGGAAGAGGCCTCTGAAAAGGAGACACTGGGGCTCTGCGGAACCTGGAGAGCATAGTTTCCCATGGTTTCTATACTGTATCGGTTAACTGTCACTACATAACTAACCACCCTGTAGCTCAGTAGCCTGAAAGCAACAAGCATTTATTATCACACATGAGATGATCATTCCACAGGGAAGATCTAATCCAGGCTTGTTTGACTTCAGCTGGGCTCTTGCATCTGCAGGTCAGCTGCTGGGGCAGCCTGAGGCCCTTCACACATGTGCCTGGGGGATGGCTGGCCACAGGCCGGAGTGGAGGGGTAGCTGGGCCGTGTGACTGTCATCATGCATTTGGCCAGCTCATGCTTAGTCACTTAGTGGCTTGGCCAGGTGCCAAGGGAAAAAGCAGAAGTACACAAGAGGTCCTGAGGCCTTGGCTTGGAGCTGGTACATTGTCACTTCCACTGCATTCCATTGGCCACAGCGAGTCACAAATGCAACTTAGACTTAAGGGATGGGGGGAAAGCCCTCCACTTCTTCATGCAGGAAGCTGAAAAGTCACATCGTAAGCGGTGCGGATACAGAGAGACATGAAGAAATGGGGTCGTTTTCATAATCAATTTACCATCCTTCCCTTTGTCTCTCCCTCTCTTCCTCCTATCCATCCATCCTTCCACCCAGTACAC
Organism: Rhinopithecus roxellana; assembly: GCF_007565055.1. NCBI lineage: Eukaryota > Metazoa > Chordata > Mammalia > Primates > Cercopithecidae > Rhinopithecus > Rhinopithecus roxellana. The sequence continues at coordinate 75,077,843 of NC_044559.1, forward strand.
ATTGATTGGATATCTGCTATTGGACAAGACCCTGCTAGGTGCTGGAGACCTGACTGGAGAAAGTATATATTAGTGACATGAGCCCTAAACTTTCGAAGGGGATTTCAACCAGAAGAAAACCACCATCAAAATGGATTAAGAGGGCTGCAAGCGACCACACAGCTGGCTCCATGGGCATCTGTCACCTCTGCTTTGCTGTGGTCACAGAAAGGTGGTCCCTGTGCAAATGCTTGTCAATGCTTACTTGTTTTGGTGACAGGCTGAATGAACCCTGATGCCCAGCCTTGCTGCCACTGCTGCCAGAGTCCTGAACAATTTATGAACTTAGCCAGTCACTGCGCACATTGCCATGCCACACGTCATTCTAGCCCTGGCAAGGACATAGATGACCTGATGGGCCTCCTGAGGGCCCAAGGAGCCCAGCAGCTGTAATTGACTGCAAAACTCTCCCAGGGTGACTGGGGACAAGACTGAAACCACTGGGCCGGGCAGCCCAGGATAGAAAGCCCTATGCTGAGTTCTTGGCAGGGTGCTGTTATAGCTCAGTTTTATGAGCTCTTAAATCTCAACATTTTCTAAAATGAGGGAGCCGGGCAGAAAGATTAAGCACTGCCAGGCCCTTTAAATCATCAGCACCAGCTATCCTGGGGGCTAGATTTGTTTTAGACCCTGGCGTGATCTCTGTGTCAAAGACCCAGGGAAATGAACAGTGGATAAGAGCTTGAGCTCCTTGCCAAGTTCTACCACTGACTCGCTGTGTGACCTTGAGCAGGTGAACCAACTTCTCTGTGCCTCAGTCTCCTCTTCCAAGACCCTGTCATAGGATCTGATGACTCTGAGAGCTTTGATGGCTTCTAGCTCCAGGAGAACCCCTCCACTCCCACCTTACCGCCAATAACCTGGAACTGCAGGAGAGCCAGGAGTAATAGTTCTGTAGGAGTCCTCACCTCTTAAAACAGTCACAGTCAGAAAAAGATGCCCTGAGTCCACTCACACAATCCAGGCCCCAGAGTACACTGTAATCACTCAGCATCCCTTGGGCTCAGGGTATAGAAGCACCTGGATTACTATCATGTTCCTAACTTGCTGAGTACCTCTGGACAATTCACTTAGCCTCCCTGAGCCTCTGAGAAGCACCACAATGCTTCCAGGACATCCATGGAGCAAATGCACACCAGGTATGAAAATCCTTTGGAGACTGTAAATGTCTGTATAATACATTCATTCATTCAACAAGCAACTACTGAGCTCCAATCACCAAGCGCTCTGCTGGGCTCTCGAGGTAGAAAGATGAGTGAGGCTCCATCCTTGCTTGCCAGAGGCTCATGGCTGCATGGAGAGGGAACTGGCCAGCAAGCACCTATCACAGAGAGTCAGGGCCCTCAGGGAACCCACAAGAGAGGTCTCCCAGGTGCCCGAGGGTCAGGGAGGCTCCATGGAGGGGGCCCCAGCAGTTAAAGCATCATGGACCCAAAGGAGCTGGCCAGGCAGAGAGAAATGTGAGTGTTCCAGCCACAGAGAGCAAGCAGCAGGGGAAGCACAAGGAGCGCGAGTGCCATGAGGGGCAACAGCAAGTGTCTGCCAGGACCTGGGGCCTGTCTCAGCAGAGAGAAGGTTAAGATGGAGGAGCGGCTTGTGGGCCGTGCTGAAGGGCTGGGTTGTAACCTGAAGGGTGTGGGCTGTCCATTAGCAGCAGCAGCCGCAGAATGCAGGAGCCGTGCTCACTGCAGTGCTAACAGCTGGTATTTCCTACGCACTTAATACGTGCAGAGCCCTGTGCTAGGTCCCCACATTCTCCCACATGTTCATCCTACAAGGTAGGGCCAGATATTGTCTATATTTTGCAGATGAGGTGACTTTGTACCGAGCCTGAGGCCACCCAGTGAATCTGAAGCAGAGACAGCCACAGTCCCATACTCCTCTCTGGGACGCTGGGTAAAGTGCAGCCTCCCCCTCGGGTCCCCCAGATCCCCAGGGGCCCCAGTGCAGGCTTCTCCACTGACATCTGTGGTACTCCTCCCTCTGGGCCTGCCTGTCTCCCTCGCCCAGAGCCAGCACCACCCGGCCTGCATTTACCCTCCCTCCCCAGCATGGAGCCTACCAGGAAGCCCTGCCCGCAGAGAGTGCACTTTGAAATCCTCTTCATTAGGCTCCTAATGGGGGAAATTTAAACTATGAGCTTGAAGCTTTTCAGGGTAGCAAATAATATTTACGGTAATATTGTCTTAGGAGATCAAATATTTATAATAGTATAGACTCCATCGTATTGCCCGTTGTCTGAGTTTCTGGGGCTGCAGCAGCTGCATTATGAATGGACCCAGTCGTTAAAATGCTTTCACAACAATCTGTGCTCCTGGTAGCTGCTCTCCAGGGACCATGATGTGTCCTAGCGTAAGAGACACTGTCCAAGGCTCAGTAAGCCAGGTTTCTTCTCTAGCAGAGACACCGGGATGGCCACCCTCCTCCCCGCTCCCTCGACTGGAGGAGATGCCTTTTCTTTCGTCAGATCCTGGGTTCCTAGTGATAACCCTTATCACATGACATTGTAATTACCACCTGTGTTCATAGATTGCTCACCGAAGAGCTCATTCCTTAAAGGGCAGGACAGTGTCTGTCTTCTGAACAGCTGTGCCGGCAGGGCCTAGCCCAGTGCCTACCACACAGTAGAGAGGGGGTCTGAATAAATGATCAAGGAGTAAACAACACGCCTCTGAACTCAGAATTTTCTTTAAGAGCCAGTTGTGGATCCATCGGAAGATTTTGCTGCGTCTTTTTTTCTCTCGTTACGTTTTCTGCCTATGCTTTCCCATCATGAACTCCATCTTACGAAGGCACATTTCCTTTGGCCAAAGTTGGAGTCACCCTTTCCAGACCTAAAGTGCATCCTTGGCTTAACTTGCTTTTTCTGAGCCATTTTCTTCATTCTCATCCTCATCATATGATATTACTACATTATAAGTAAGAGAGGCTTATTTTATTTTTATTATTACTGCATGATTATTCTTTGTTATTTCTCTGTCTTCTTATCCCAAATCATTACCCCCTTGGTCTTCAGCAGATTTCTCTAAACCGTCTCCAGTTCAAGGATGCCCAGTGACTAACATGCATTCCACGCTCCAGCCGGAGCCAGTCCACCGCTGGGTTCTGCAGAGGCAGAACAATGTCTTCTAGCAGGCGGCCAACATCCAGGCTTCCTGGCCTTTAAAGAATGTCTTCCTGCAAATAACTGCTGAGAATAGTTTGCAGGGACTCGAGGACCCTTTATAGGTTTCATTTGACAGCTCAGTAGGATTCAGTTCAGATTAGGGAGACAATGACCCTGATGCCAGGATATTCCTGTCTCCTGAGGACACTTCGCAAGTCAACTGATTGAGCGGCAGACCCTATGAACCCTGGGGCCGGGGCCAGCATCTGTGATGTGGTGTTTATATATGCAGCCTCCATTGCGTGGACAGAATGAGATGGACAAATCAAAGTGTGGCCAGGAAGTCACGAGGCTCCGCTTATTTCATGAAGTCCTGAGGCTGATTTTCTGGCTTGGCCCTGAGAGCTAAAAGAGGTCTTCAGTGTTTCATATCAGTTCTATTAGATGCAAAGTATAATCAAATACTTCTTGAAAATTTAAAATAACTTTCATTTATCAGTTTGCCTGTACACATGGACAATTACCACCTCCCAGAATGCTGATGGATTGGTGACAAATGATTTCTTTCAGACCTCCTGCTTACTTATGTGTTAAATGATTTTGCCCTTTATTATAGATCAGTGGTTCTCAAACTTGCCCATGTGGCTGAGCACCTGGAAGTTATGGGGCTTTTTGCGGAACACCATGAAATACTGATATATTTAATCCCATTATATGAGCCAGGAACAATTTTACTAGCAGAAAATATGACTGTATTAATGTGTGCAATATAATATCACAACCACAAACACACATGTTCTAGAAAAAAAAAATAATAAGCTGCCAAGCTGAGATTGGCTGCGTGCAAAGGCTCTCTTAGCATCTGCTTGCTGCTTGTTCATTCATGCTGTGGGCTCCTAAGTCTGCCCAGCGGTGGAGGAGCAGCATGTATCAAAAACTAAGGATGGGGTCTTGTGAGAAGACTGAGCCATTGTGTGTAGGAATCCAGTCCGTGAGAGTTCAGAAAGCCCCTTCCAGCTCCCCAGATGTAGGACTCTGGTGTGAGAAGTGCGCCAGGGCTAAGGGCAGTCACCAGCACTGTCCTGAGCCCAGCAGTCACCTGCATCTGGTTGAAGTACCAGATTCCAGTGTGACTTGGGCTGCTGCTGAGATGATATGCCTGGGCCCCAGGTGCTCACGCATTCTTAAATCACCTGAGCAGATCTCTTCCCTTGTAACCACGGCAAGCCAGTGGGCATAATGGGAAGGATGGAAAAGCAAGAATCAAAGAGAGAGGCGCCACGACTGCCCACGTCACCCTGGATGGTGCTCGCTCAGGTACTTCAGGTTGAGCTCATCTTTGGCCTGAGCTTATGCTGGCTGAGGATGAGGATGAGAGGCTCTGGACCCCTCTTCGTCTCTTTATTCAACAACCCACCCCGGGCCTCCTGCCTGTTTGTGAGCCACGGTCTTCATGGGCTCAGCTCTTCAATGAACGTTTTCATCACTTAGTTCTGTCTCCACTGGCTCCATTTCCGACAGCTGCCACAACAAATGACCACAGACGTGGGGTCTGAAAATAGCAGAATTTATTCTATCACAATTGTGGGGGCCATAAGTCCAAAATCAGTAACACACGGTCCAAATCAAGGCGTCAGCAAGGCTGCCCTCCTCCAAAGGCTCTAGGGAAGACTCCTTCCTTGCCTCCTCCAGCTCCTCATGGCTCCAAGCACCTGTTGGCTCGTGGCTGCCTCCCTCCAGCTCTGCCTATGTCTTCACATGGCCCCTTCTCTTCTATCTCTTGTAAGGATTTAGAGCCCACCCAGATAATCCAGGATTATCTCATCTCAGGATACTTAATTTGATCACATCTGCAGAAACCATTTTTCAAATAAGATCACATTCACAGGTGCCAGGGGTTAAGGCGTGGACATATCTTTTGGGGGCCACTATTATACCCACCAAGACAAGATCACTCCGAATGGGAAGTCTCATTACCTGGGATGACGCTGGTTCACCCGTCTATCCCTCCTCTGCAGGTCCCTTTTCCTCAGTCTGGCTCTTGCCCAGAGTCTTGGCTTAATATAATGGTGAGGCCTAGAACCTGCCTGAACTCTGTCAGTAGCCACCCCAGGGATTGGCCCCAGCAGCAGGCAAACCTCAGAGGCACATTTAGCTTCAGTACTGTCTCATCCTAAGATCAGCACACCTGACCTCCTGGAAGGAGAATTTTCCATCCAGACTGTGATTGACTCTAAGTTGAGACATCAATTAAAAAAAAAAAATCTCTTTAAAGATAGCTCCTCGGAGATGATCTTTTGGGTACAAAGTTGACAATACAAAAGAACAAAATAAAATGTGTGTGTTCTGCAGTTAGGATGTGAGAGGAAGGTGATCGCCATTTTGATTAAAATTGAGTCTTTCTGGGACCCCTGGAAAGTCTAGTTCCCTCTGCCCCTGGGCAAATATTGTCCTTAAGATCATGAGTGTAATAAAAGCAGTGACGATTGAGAATAGTCGGCCTCTGGGTGATCCTTTCAGGTGACAAAACTCACCGCAAAGTCTAGAAAGTGGACGTGGCCCCCCTTCCCCTAGAGGCGTTCCACCAGACCAGGGAGCAAGGGTCTCTAACTTCACCCCACTAATCCCTTTCTGCTCTGTTGCTTCCAAAATGCTTGTCACCTGCCAGGGGATTATCATTTCATGTGCTGTTTGTCATCAAAACTGTTAAACTTCCTGCTCTTATATATTCATTTGGCCATTTGGATTTTCCATCTCATTGTCTCTTGTCTGCAGTGCAGAGACAAGGGAGTGTAAGGAGCCTTGGTTACTCTTTCCAATCCCAGCAGTTTTTCTCTCCTTTCAGAAGGTGAAACCAAACGAGGGAAGATGGCAAGGACCCCTTTTCTGGACCCCAGCCCCCTAGCACCCATGGCAGAGGGAGTACTCCAGTCAGACCCCATCCTGAAACAAAGCACAGAATGTGACCTCAGTGCATCCTCAGGCAGGATTTTCTGACACTCATTACTCAGTGTAACTCACTTCCTGGCCCAAGTCATTAGGAAATTATCTGTTTCTTTTAATGCCTGTGCCTCACCAGACTGTGAACTCCCAAGGACAGAGATAATAATAGCACTAATAGCCACCATTTATTCAGCTCTTACTATGTGCCAGGCACTGCTCTAAGTACTTAAAATACATAACCTCATCTAATCCTCACCGCAGCTCAGTGAGTGGGGTGCTTCCACTGTGTCCATTTTGGAGCTGAGGATACTGACAAACAGTGAGGTTAAGTGACTTGCCCAGGGATGGAGCTAGAATTTGAATTCAGTCCAATGAGCTCCAAAACCTCTGTTCTTAATCCCAGCACTCACCATGGTGCCTGGCACACAGTAGGTGTTTAATAAAGCATAGTGAAAGGAAGAAGTAAATAAATGAATGCCTTATCCCTGCTTCCCACAGCTCAACCTGTGCAGACACCCCTCCTGCCATCAGCACTTCCCAGTACAGTGACTCTGTGGCTGGATCTTGCAACCGTGCCTCAGATCTCGTTTTCCTGTAAGTTCCTGGTCCTGGTGCCTTCTGTGCTGCTACAATGTATGAGGAGCATGTGATTCTGGGAGGAGAAGAGCAGGTGATAGTTTCTGAACAGGGAAATGTCCATCCAGTGGCCAAAGTTATCTGCAGAGACTCTTAGGGGCATGGCCATCACAGGGGTAAGATGGGTGATTTGGTTCCCCTCATTACCATGTTTCATCCTCTCTTCTTACCACCTGCCTTTGGGTCTGAGCTGCTGAGAAAGAGGCCTAAAGTAAATATGCTGAGAGTCCTGGTCCCATGGGTGCCCAACTGAGAAGCACACAGTGTGCTTGGGTGAGAGTCTCAGAGAGCAGAAGGGTTCCTAAGGGTGTCTGAGAGGTAGAGGGACAAAGGTGGGCTTTGGAGCCCAGCAGACTGGTACTCCTCCCTAGCTGGGTGGCCTTGGACACATCTCTGCAAGCTCTCTAAGCCTGCCTTTGCTCATCTGTGAAATCAGTACAGTCGGACATACCTCAGTTGTAAAGTTTGGTGAGATGGAAATATGTGGAGTGCCCATCTCTTTCTCTCCAGGCCTGGCCTGGGAACTGGACCACAGGAGATGCTTCCCCTTGGGGCCTTCCAGAGGATCTGAAACCCCAACATTCCGAGGATGTGAAGTTCAGGCTTGAGAGCCAGCATTGGGGTTTGGGTCTCAGCTTTGGAGCTTACCAGGCACAAGTTTTCTCTATGCCTCAGTCTCCCCAACTATGAAGTGGGGTGTTGTGCTGTCACTCCCTGACAATTGTTGTGAGGATGAAGCAAGATAAAAGGTTCCATAACTGTCCATATTACCAGTAACATCACAGCAACAGCAGAAGCAGTGCCTTCATCATGCTCCCACCTCATCACTAGGAGGAAGGGAAGGACTCTTACCTGCAGAGGCCAGGGTGAGAAGGCTGCTCCTCTCTCTGGGGGTACCTCACATAAAAGATTCCAGGAAAGACTCGGAGCCTCTAGAATCCTGCGCCTCCCTCAGAATGTTCAGACTCCCCTGTCTCCTAGCCAGCCCCCAATAGGAGAATACTTCTTCTCCAGCAAAGATTACGGAACTGAGGTCTGGGGCTCTGCAAGGAAACAGACCTGGGAGGAAATCCGGTTCCATCACGTGTAACCTTAGACAAGTTACTCAACCTCTGAGTCTCAGTTTTCTCGTCCATCACTTGAGGAGGAGAATCACAGTATCCGACCTCATAGGGTTGTTGTGAGTCTTCGGTGAGATAATGTGTGTAACTCATTATATGACAACAGACCCAGCAAACAGTGAGTACTCAGTAAAGTTTGACTGCAATCTTCTCCATTTGTACAGAGCTTTACAGTTTATAAAGCATTTTCACATTGACTTGACAACCTAATCCTAAAGGTAGACCCCAGGGGGCCTCTAAATTCATCCAGAACTGGACATTCCAAGGTAGGAATTATTCTTATTTAACAGAAAAGCCCAAAGCTCAGAAAGATTACACAACGGGCCCAAGGCAGGGCCAAGCCTGCATGACACTGGAGAACGTGCCCTAGTCATGGTGCCAGGCTATTTCTCAACCAAGGAAAAATGTCACCACACCCATGAAGGCATTTAATTTTGCCACAGCCTTGGGGATCTAAGTTACTTCCTTGCATTGGCTGTGCTGGGTAAACAGCTTTGTCAACGTGTCACCTCCAAGAAGAGGCCCCAGACATACGAGGCCAAGGCTTGGATGTTGTGATGCTGTCAACAGCTGCCCATCCATTTTCATCCTGCAAATAAATGCCTGGAGTCCAGCCAGTGGGGCCGGGCAACCTCAGTGGGGACCAAAGTGGAGCCCTGTTGACCAAAGCCCACAAGCTAGAGGCCAAATGGCCCCTCCCCGTGTTGTTTTCCAGTGTGTTTTCTCCGTTAAAATTTAGGCTGCATCAATCCCCTGCTGGAAATTGTGCTGTTGCATATGTTATGAAAGCTGTGGCCATGTTCGTGTGCCCCAAACACTCGTATGCTGACCCAAGGGATCTCTTTGGCGGAAAGGCTGAAAAGCCTGAGTAATCTCCAATTTTGAAAGACGCCCTTTTAAGTAAGCTGCCAAAGCTAAACCCCAGCCTCCGCAGATGCATCTTCTGTCCAAGAGAGCAAAGAGCGAGAAGTAGTGACATCCCCAAACGATTTATTCTAAAAGAAGAGAACACGTCCATTAGCCTCCCAGGCCCACCATGGAGCTGCCCCCAGGTTGCCGTATCCCAAAGTGTGTTCCATGGAATATTCTGAGGATGTTAGTAAAGACTCCACCAGGTGCGAGAGGACATAGGAGGAGTGGGCTCCATTGTCAGATGAGTTCAGGAAACTCTAAAGAAAGTTAAACAAATGTCCTTCCTTCTCAAGCCTTTGAAAATGCCAATGTGGATGGGCTACAGGAGAAGGTTCCAGAACTCAATGCTTCACAAACATGTTTGACGGCCCCTGCTAGAGGGCTCTCTGTTCTTCCATCTCGGTGGCATGGGGCTGCTGTGTGGTGAGGCCAGAAATGCCAGTGTCGCCATCCAGGGAGTTCCATAAAGGTAGGGACCTGCCTATTCACCTTTGCTTCCCCAAAGCACTTGGCACAGCACCTGGCTTATAGGAGGCAGTCATAAATGTTCATTGGATTTAATTGAATTCTACAGGCCCTTTAATGGGCATTTGTCAGCAGCTTTCCAAGGCCTTTGTCCTTGGAATTCTAGAAACAGATTTTAATGCTCCCAAGTGTCCCTGAGTTCTTGGAACAGCTTCCACCTTGGCCTCAATTAAATGTAGCTTAAAGTCCTGTCTAGGACATCACTGGCTTCTGAGAATTACTCCCTGGGATTGGTGGCCCTCACCCTTACAGAGAAGGGAAAAGCTCCTCAGGGGTTTAAGAACCAGCTTCTCCCTTCCCTAGAGTGACTCAGCCAAATCACAGACTCTGTTTTCACACCTGAAAATAAGTTTGATTACTTCCTAGGCTCACGCTGAGGATTTAACTAGTGAACAGAAGTGATGGATCCTGCAAATAGTAAATGCTTCCTCACTAGTAATTCCTTCCCTTGTTATAGTTCCAAAATCCTGAACAAGGTAGAGACAAGTTCAACCCAAAAGGCTGGAGAGGGGCCCTTGCAGAGGGGAAAAATGCAAACTTTTAACAGACAGTTATTACAAGTGCCAAGGAAGGGCTCATAAATGTGAAATCCACAAACGGCGAGGCTATACATATCTTCAGAATCCCAAGGTGAATTCCTGGCTGAGCAAGCCCAGCTTACAGAGGTCCTCTACTTGAGGGAAGGCATTTGCACTTAGTCAAAACCACAGAATGCCTAGTACTTAGCCTGAGGTTTTAGCAAATAATTTATAACCCCATCACCAAACTCTGCTTCCCGTTCTAAGCACTTACGCCTGCGCTGTGTAGCCGCAGCTCATGGCCGGCAGGGTGTGGCGGACTGCGGAGGGCCAGAGGAGCAGGCCACACACCTGGGCAGGGGCCCGACTCGGCCACTCATAGCCATGGGATCTGGGACAAGCTAATGTCTCCGAGCGTCAATTTTCCCGCCTGTACAAAGGGAATCACGATGCCTTCCTGCTGAGAATGCCATAAAGATGAAATGAGCTCGAGCGCAATGAAAAGACTTTAAGTTCTGCCATTCAGAGAGAAGCTGTCATAGAAGACATTTCTTAGAAGAAGTCCAGTGATGTGCCCAGGGCATCCGATGTGCCCCATGGACTCCCCAGGAGGAGGAGGCTCATCTCTCTGGAATGGATCTTGCAGCATCAGCCATGCCACAAGTGGGAAGACGGAGAAACAGGTCTGGTCTTGGGCATTACTAATCTTGCTTGCTGTGAGCAAGCAACCTACAGTGTTCTTGGGAGGTGAGCTGTGTGGGTGCTTGTGGCTTAACCTACACCCCATCACCCAGGCACCCAAATATACCAGTTTGTCTGGTTTCCACCTGTTGTCCCTAGGTATTTATAAACAAAACTCCCTTTTACTCAGAAGTGTCCCCGGTTGGATAATAACTCACATGGTACTCCCCGACTTAGGACATTTTCCTGGGGCCACAGTTAAGGAAATGGAATCCCCTCCCAATCCCACTCCCCACGTGTAAACCACAAGATGCCACACCTGGGTGCCCCCTTGGAGACCTGCTAGACCAACTTGCTTGTTTTGTAGTTGAATAAACGAAGGCAGAAAGAGGGCTCAGGTGCTGTTCCTGAGTTCACCCAGATGGGGATCTCCAAAAACCAAGTCTCCCAAGTTCTAGGCCGTGGTGTTTTTCTCCTGTTTCCTGTCCAGTGAGAGACGCAAGGAAGAGGCGTCAAGAGCCACACCTAACACTGTGATGCTGATGAAGGCACCGGGAACCCTAGGCCCTGCCTTGAGCCAGCCTGTGCCCTGTTAGGTTATCAGTAAAAGAGGGTGTGGGCCGGCTCACTAAAGCCGCTTTTTATCAGGCTGGAGTGCAGTGGCACGATCTCAGCTCACTGCAACCTCCGCTTGCTGGGCTCAAGCGAATCTCCTGCCTCAGCCTCCCAAGTAGCTGGGATTACAGGTGCCTGCCACCACGCCTGGCTATTTCTGTATTTTTAGTAGAGGCAGGGTTTCACCATGCTGGCCATGCTGATCTCGCACTCTTGACCTCAAGTGATCCGCCTGCCTTAGCCTTCAAAAGTGCTGGGAAGACATGAGCCACCGTACCCAGCCAAAAGCCTCTTTGTGTTCTGATTCACTATTCCCCCTTGCTGGGGACTGACTGGCAGTTTCCTTCTGGAGACATGACTTGAGGGCAGGCATGGAGGGTCACAGCACAGGAGATGGGCCAAGGGCTATTCCTCCAAGCAGAGCCCAGGGACACTTCTCTCCCAGCTAGGTGCCTCACCAGCAGGACATTCAGATGAGTGATGGACGCAGACCAGCAAGGTGCAGTGGAGGATGTGGGAAAGGCTCCAGTGATGAATGCCGAGGCCGAGGCCTGTCCTGAGCCCCGGAGGGAGCCCAGAATGGTCTATTTCACCTGGTGCTCCTGACAAAACCCCTGCCAGGGAAACGACTCTCTGAGTCTCCCCGGAGCCTGGCAAGGGAGGTGGTCTTGGCCCTACCCTGACAACAAAAACTTTCTTGGAGAACCTCTGCCATTCCCTGGTGTGCTGAGAAATTCTGAACAGGAACGTCTTGTCCATCCAACATAGGCATGTCCCAGTTCCCCTGTGGAGCCACCTTCATATTCAGTTCCACAAGGGAGCATGTACTGTGTGTGAGGCACCTTGCCAGGCCTTGAGATGAACAAGACCCAGCCCCTGACTCTCAGGAGTTCTGTTCTAATTGAAGGGACGAGGCAAACACATTCTCCAGAGAAGGACAATGCCAGGCAGGGGAGAAAAAAAATGCCAACAAGACACTTTTGAAAGAGGGAAAGTCTGCATGTGCACAACCATTCTTTGAAATGATGCATTTGGTTATGTGCGTATTTGTTATGCATTTGGTTATGTGCAGATTTGTTAATCTAGCTCCATGATTTTTAAGTGTTTTAAATCACAGATTTTTTTTTCCAAATAAAATCTTTCCTGAAACCCCCAGTGTGTTATAACAAGACAATGATGCTGGGAGAAAGGTAAATGCAGAGTTCCTGGGGTCAATGCAGCAGTTGGATGCCATTACCTGGACAGCCCCTAGACACAGACTGACAGCCACCAGTCTGTACAATGATGAATCATGCAGCTGCTAAATTACTATCATCAGGATTATGGAGCAGCAGGAAAAAAACATTGTACAGTGATGAAAAACCAAGAACAAAAGGCCAGGTGCACCATGGCTCCTACTGAGGAATTACACATGTGAGTAGTAGGCTCTGTGGCTGGTTTTCTATTTTTTCTGAGACATGGTCTCGCTATTTTGCCCAGGCTGGTCTTGAACCCCTGGGCTCAAGCAATCCTCCCACCTCAGCCTCCCAAAATACTGGGATTACAGGCATGAGCCACTGTGCCTGGCCTGCTTTGTGGTTGATATTCACATTAAAAAATTGCATGTTAGTGTTAATTGTGTCTCATAGGGAGCAGAGAGTGAGTACCTGTTCCCTGTTAGGGGGAGTGCTGGAGGCTGGAACCAGCATTTCGGATAAAGGGAGGCATCCAGCAGAGATCTAGGAACTGTCACGTCCTGAGGGCTAAACAGAAGCGTAGAAGATGAGGAGGGAAATTGGGAGGAAAGAAACTGGGAGGGAACCAGAGCACAGAAGGGTACCCCATCACTCGGTGCCTTTTTGTGATTTCCAGGCAGCAGAGAGCTGTGTTTCTGAGCAGGGGAGTCATTCGTGGAGCTGTCTTTGTTCCTTGTTAGAAAGAGGTTCAAGGGTGGCCCCCAAGTGTGGTCCCTTGGAAAAGGAGCTCTCCCAGTTCCCCTCCCGCCAGGGCAGATTTGATTCTGTCTGTCTCATCCAGGAACCAGGGCCTGGGATGCCCTTGCTAGGGTCACTGCCAAGCCGAGTTTTCCCAGGCTGGGCTCGCAGGCCCTGGAGTCTCTGGGAAGCCTCCTAGCAAAGGCTGGTTCAGGGGTGGCCATAAGAGGGCGGAAGAGGGCTGGGAATGGGCGGCTGCAGTTTACGCCTCCATCCCACTCCCTCTTCTTATCCAACCTTGTGTTTCAGATCAGGAAATTGAGAGCCAAACAACCCAAGGTCACATGGCAGATTTACAGAGAGCAGGGATCGGAGCTCAGCTTCCACACTCTGGGTCCGGGACTCGCGTGCTCGTCACCCTGCTTCCTTCTCCCTAACACCCTCTTGTCTGCACACTCTGGGATGCTCCCTGAAAGCTGAGCTCCCCTCCCGACCATGTGAAACACCCCACAGGCATGCGCTTGCTCACAATCCATCGCCAATGCCTGCTCCCAAGACTGCAGCTGCAAGTGAGATACGACTTGTGATCTAATGAGCTCGGTCCTTCCCGAGGCTTGATGGGTACTGTCTCACCACTCCCAGGATCTCATCCCAGCCAAAACCACTTTCCATCCAGGGGCCCTGCTTTAAGCTGCATCCCCACAGCCTGTCTTTTTGGGTGCCCCACCCTCATCTCCTGCTTAGACACGATCACTCCCCAGCAAGGACTGTCAGAGCTGGGGGCCTCTGAGTAGCTCACCTAGAGGTTTTCCAACTAAGCCTAGAGGAGATGCTGGGGGACTTGGGGGGCGGGGGAGGGTGAGGTGAGGTATCTGCAGGAGTTGGGGCAGAGAATGACCTTCACTTCCGCTAGAGAAGCTTAGTTATCCATCTGTTTCATGTAACAGAGTTCCATGTATGCTTTCATTAGAACAAAGGATTCTGACTGTAAAAACATCTCCAAGCCCCTGAAATGGGCTCAAGCCCCCAGCAGGTCCTGCCTCCCCCTGCGCCGCCGGTCTTAACAGTCTATCAGCGAGACGGATTCCATCCTCTCTCCCTTCTTGTCACCTTGTGGATATTTATAGCATTACCGTGTCCACCAGAGAGCGTAATGGGCTTTTTAGGCTAAACCAATTAAACTCTCCTCCCGTAAGTCATGTCTCCTGGATCGCTTCTCTGCCCTGCTCTGAACTTGTTCTGTCTTCATTATCTCGGCTCTTCATGGCAGGGGGAGGACATGGCCGGCGAGTTCACACACTGATTCCTGGGGAATCTCTGCATCTCTTTCCAGCCCTGGCTGCATCCTGCCAACCACCATCTCTCATTCCTCGGGCTGTGTAGACATGATCCAGACCTGGGCAGTGCAGTCAACCCCCTTGTAAACTGGGAAGCGAATGTACTCAAGAGGAGGTAGTCGGTCTTTCCCTCCTTTTTTTCTTTGCCCTTTCAAATATCAAGCAATATCAGCTACAATCTACAAATAGCAAGTATCTAAGCCTATGCAAAACCCACTGGGCTGGGCACCACGAGGCTGTCACCTGCAGAGATGGCTGAGTTCAGATGTGCCCCCAGGCGCCTACAGTCGGTGGAAGCTGGCGTTGTGAAACATTTCCCAGTGTGCTATTTGTGATCCTCAAGGACTCCTGAAGATATTGCAAGCGTGCTTCAAGGCAATGATAGTATGTTTCCATTTATTTTCTAAATCAATAATACAGTAGTTATTTTTCTAAATGGAAGGGCATGAGTGCTCCGAAGGCATGCCCGGAGACCACACCTTCCCTGGAAGTAGAGATCGGTTTGGCTGTGACTCAGTCTCCAGCCCGTTGGCTCAGCACTCAGCCGAACACCACTAACCATCCTGGTGGGTTTCACTATCATGCAGCATTAAATTCTTTTTATGTTTAGTCATACTCAGTTTAATTTACACCCAGGATGGATGGACCATTGGTTTAAGACAAGAAGCATAAGGAACACTGAGATGGAAATACACTATCAAGTTAATGAGGAACATAAAAAATAGAATAATTCTAAAAATTGTTCTAGTACTCCATAAACCAATGCTAAAAAGAGAAAACACACTGGCAATTATGGCCAAGTTGACATTTTTATTTATTAAGAATAAAGATGATCCATTCCTGTAGTGTATTTTTGAGAAGTGCTAACAAATAGCAGTTTCTGACCTGGCAAGGTGGCTTATGCCTGTAATCCCAACACTTAGGGAGGCCACAATGGGCAGATCGCCTGAGGTCAGGAGTTCAAGACCAGCCTGGCCAACATGGTGAAACCCCATCTCTACTAAAAATACAAACATTAGTTGGGTGTGGTGGCACATGCCTGTAATCCCAGCTACTCAGGAAACTGAGGCGCAAGAATCACTTGAACCCAGGAGGCAGAGGTTGCAGTGAGCCAAGATCATGCCACTGCACTCCAGCCTGGGACACAGTAAGACTCTGTCTCAAAACAAAACAAAACAAAACCAAAAAATAGCGGTTTCATACCCTTAATCTCAATATCCAATGGGAGAAAATCCTTTACATTTAAAAAAACAACTTTATTTTTTGAAATACAAAATTTCCATTAAGTTCAAATATGAGGTCCTAAAAACATTGTTATGCTGCAACTTATAATTACAACATGCATTTTAAAATACATTTAGTCCTCAAATGAAACATATAATATATCAAATTAAAATTTGTCAGCAAATCACTTTTTTGCGTGATTAAATTAAATAGCACTTATATCACCTCCTCAGTGAGGAAAATGCTCAAATTCATCTTTATACATTATGGTTATAATTAAAGAGTGATTAAAATATACCTTAAAATATAATTGATCATAATATACTGATCTAAAATGAAATTATTACATTTAAAAATCACTCTATTATATACCACAAAAAAAATACAAAATGGGTTTTAAAAATTTATTGGTGGTGTTCTCTAAATTTTTCTGGTTTTCCTCCTTCTGGGTTCGTGGCAGATTTGCACTTTTTGGAGCCCCTGTGGTGGATTAAGTTTGTGTGGCTACTTATGTCCAGTGAGTTGTGAGCAGAAGGTTCTGGGCCCTCCAGAGCTCCTCTTCCCTCTGGCACAGTGACTGGCAACATTAAAAATCATGGCTCTTCCTGCAGCCCAGCACCCTGAGCTGCTATGATGAGCACAGCACTCTTATTGACTTATCATGGACATGTCGACTAAGTAAGAAAGAAAACCATGGTTTTTAACCCACTGAGATTGGGGGCTGTTTGTTACTGTATCTTAACCAAGCCTATCCTGACTGATACAATTCCCAGGTAAGAATATGTGAGATTATCCATCTGTTTACTTCTAGTAATAGATCATCTCTGTCCCCAGGAATGACAGTGTGGTGGGACAAGCTTGAGCCTTAGAGATAAACACACCCAAGCTTGGGCCTTGGAGATAAACACACCCATGTTTGAATCCTGGACTAGCCACTTACTAGCTATGTGGCTTGGGCAGGTTAGCCTCTCTGAACTTGTTTTCCTCACCTTTACAAATATGATGTATAATACCCACTCGTTTAGTTTGAGTATATGTGCCTGTGAAATCTCATGTCAAAATGCAGTCCCCATTGTTGGAGGTAAGAACTGGTGGGAGGTATCTGGATAGGGGGTAGATTGCTCATGAATGGTTTGGCACCATCCCTTTCATGCTGTCCTCATGATAGTGATTGAGTTCTCAAGATCTGGTGTGTGTGTGTGTGTGTGTGTGTGTGGCACCTCCTCCAACTCTTGCTCCTGCTCCTGCCATATGATGGACCTGCTCTGACTTCCCCTCCCACCATAAGTAAAAGCTTCTTGAGACCTCCCCGCAGGCTGAGCAGATGCTGGCGCCACACTTCCTATAAAGCCTGCAGAACCGTGAGCCAATTAAACCTCTTTTATTTACTTACTTATTTATTTATTTATTTGAGATAGGGTCTCACCCTGTCACCCAGGCTGCAGTGCAGTCGCACAATCATAGCTCCCTGCAAATTGATCTCCTGGGCTCAAGCCATCCTCCCACCCTAGCCTCCCAAGTAGCTGGGACTACAGGCGAGCACCGCCATGCCTGGCTACTTTTTGTATTTTTTGTAGATATAAGTCTTGCCATGTTAGCCAGGCTGGTGGTGAACCTCTGGACTCAATCCTCCTGCCTTGGCCTCCCAAAGTGCTGGCATTACAGGCCTGAGCCACTGTATCTGGCCCTCTTCCCTTTATAAATTACCCAGTCTCAGACATTTCTTTATAACAGGGGTGTCTAGTCTTTTGGCTTCCCTGGGCCACATTGGAAGAAGAATTGTCTTGGGCCACACGTAAAGCACACAAACACTAACAATAGCTGATGAGCTAAAGAAATAAAAAATACAACTGCCCAGAACGTTTACGAATTTGTGCCAGGCTGCATTCAAAGCCATCCATGGGCCATGGGTTGGACAAGCTTGCTTTATAGCAACAGAAGAACAGCTTAACACACCCACTTTCACTGGCAACTAAAGGGATTAGAAACAGCTTATGGAAAAGGTCTTACACCAAGTCTAACACGCAGACACTTTAAAAATAGAAGCCGTTATAAGATAAGTGAGTAAATTTCTACGATGTTTATCTGCCCAGCACCCCTTTCTCATGTTCCTTTCTTTTGGCAACTACTCCTCCCTCTCTCTAATTATGATTCTAGTGAGGTGGCCAATCACAGTGGTCTGTGCCCTGACTAAGAGGACGGACCCGTAACAAGGCCTCAGTTAATCCCCCTTCCCATTCAGAGTGATTGGTCAAAAGACTGGGCATATGAGCCAGTAGGGCCACTTAGGACACTTCCATGAGATCTGCTATGAGGACTGGGAGAGAGGCTCATCTGCCATGGATAGTGACCAGTGATGTGATAAGCCTGGAGCTGGGCAGTGGTCATATTCCCTACCACATAGAGAACTGTTGGATGGAAGACAATGAGAAAAGCCAGGAGGTGAAGTGATGGGGAATGGGGAAAAGAAGAGGAAGAAAAAGAGAGAGAGAGGCTCTCATCAGAGTTTCCCCAGACCCATCCAGCTCCTCTGATGCTAATACCACCTCTTTCTTCCTAGCTACATGAGTTGATAAATTTCTCATGGGTTAAGCTAGTTGAGTCAAGTTTCTGTCATTTGCAATCAAAAGCATCCTGATGAATCAAGACACATATATAACACATAAGACATGCACGCACAACCGGCACAATCCAGGCAGTGTGTGAGAAGCACCACAGAAGACGCATCAAAGGGGGAGCACAAATTCAGAGGAGGGAGCCACCATGCCCAACTGGCTAATGCAGGTGGTGATCAGGAAGGCATTCCTGGAGGAGGTGGCATTTGAAGCAGAGCCTTAAGGAAGGATAACCTGTCAATTGTTGTATTTATTTATTTTACCTTTTTCAGCAAGACAGAGAACTTACCCCCTCTTCCCCACCCCATCATCTTTTTCAGACCCTGGACAACAAAACCAGAGGTGATGTGGATTTTCCCGACTTTCCTATCACTGTTGGTGTAAAAGAAAATGTTTCAGAAAGTTTCCAAAGAGAGTTTCCTGAAGCCTTGCAGTTTCCCCACATCCTCCCACCAATCAGGTGCCAACCAAATGGCAGGTACTTGGATACACAGGTAAACGAGACTGACATGTTCCCAGCCTCACAGAGTGCGTACTCTATTGGGAGCAGTGGGGGCAAAACATTACAAATATTGGTGAGAACCCTGCAAGAAAGCAGCAAGTGGCTGAGACAGAAAATAATTGTGGAGGCAGAGGGGGAGGGTGTCCATCTCAGAGAGGGGTCCAAAGTCTGAGGAAGCTCCCCTAGAAAACACTATCACACTAGGGAGGAAACTCATCAGGGCAAAAGGACCAGAATGTTCGGAGGCTCAGAGGTAAGAAGAGCAATGTGGATAGAGCCTAATAAGGACGGGGAAGCTGGAGGGCTGAGGTCAAATGGCCAAGGGCTCCACCATGCAGCCTTGATAGCCACGGAAGGAGTTTGCACTTATTGTAAGGGTGCGGGAAGTCCCTATAAAGTTGTAAGCAGGGAAATGAGAAGATTCCTCCCATTCCCACTGCTTTAAGCCTGAATCCTAACTTCTGCCCCACCTGCCCTACATGGAAGAACCTGAAGCCTTCACTCCACTCAGCTAGAGTCTCCTCTTGGCAGCCAGTGTCTGCCCTGGTGGCCAGCCCCCACCTCACCTCCTGCTGCCTGAGCTCAGGCTTGACTACCTCTCCTGCAGCCCCATTGTCTCTGACCCTGGGGCCTGCCCTGCTCTCATCACTTCTCCTGGCTAGAGCTTCTGGCAATGTGGTCCCTGGAGCATCTGAGTCAGGATCATCCAAGGAGCTTGTGTAAAACCAACTCCCAAGCCCCCTCCCCAGAAAGGCTCACTGGGCAGACCTGGGTTCTAAATCTGTAGAAGCCCCTGAAGCCTTCAGAAGAGCCCTTGAATGGACGGCTGGGAGTCACTGCATTGGAACTTTTGGAACCTTTCCCCGGGCTGGCCACCTGCTTGCTGGATCACCCATTTCACCCTCCCAACAGGCACCCACTGCCTAGCCTTCCCCAGACTCCCAGGGCATGAGGCACATCTGCTAGGACCATATCCCAGGCTATTTCTCAAGGGCACCCTCTCAGGTACTGAACATCTGTCTGAGCCACCAGCACCTGTCTATCCCTGTGCCCTCGTTCCCCAGAGTCCCTGGCTGGTCAACTTCTCTTCTGCATGGCTTGGATCCACAAGCCCCACAGGCAGGTCCACTTCCCACATAGCCCCATGGCTAGGCCTGTGAGCTTTACTGTTGGACGGACCTGCGTTTGGATCCTGGCAATTGCTACAGACCAGCTGGGCAGCTTCAGGCCGAAACTCACTCTCTTTCAGCTTTGGTTTCTCATCTGGGAAATGGAGCTGACAAAATGCAATAGACTGAATGTTTGTTTCCCCTCAAATTCATCTGTTGAAATTCTAACCCCCAATGTGAAGGTATTAGGAGGTGGGGACTTTGGGACGTGATTTTGTTATGAGGGTGGAGCCCTTGTGAATGAGAAAAATGCCTTTCTCTAAGGGACCCCAGAGAGCTGTCTCACTCTTTCCACCATGTGAGGACACAATGAGAAGTCAGCAGTCCACAATCCAGAGGAGGATGCTCACCAGAACCTGACTATGCTGGCACCCTCCAAACTCGAGAATTAAGTGTATAAGCCCTCAACCCCCATCCCACAGTCTACGGTATCTTTTTATGGTAACCCAAACAGACTATGACACCATAACTGTTATACTTGTGCTAGGAGGAGTAAATTAAACAGTAAATATAGCAGTACCTAACATTATAGCCAGCGCTCACTAAATGTTAGCTATTACTACTATTATCACCATGATCACTATTATTATTCCCGACAACCAAGCTCTCATCCTCTATTAAGTGATGACATACCCCTCCCTCCAGACATGAGCCTCTTCCCCCTGCTGCCCTTCCCTGCATGAGGACACTGGTCTGAGTACTGTCACACAGCGGTTTTGGAGATGGAAGATGGTAAGGAGCACCTGCCCCTCACCCAGGGTAGAGCACATGGCCTGTGCTGATTTCTCAGGAAGGAGGGGTGCGCTGAGTCTCTGTCCTCTCCTCCCTTTTCTGCCACTCTGGCTAAAATCTATTTTTATCGGCTTTGCACTCCCCTGAGCTGAGATGTTTGGCTACAGGGAACAGCTTGTGGGGTGGGGGTGGGGGTACAAATGAGATACACATAACCTCCAAGCCTCCCTCTAAAATCAATTTCTTGAGTGGTTCTGCCGCTCTGGCACCTTTGCATGCTCCAGCTGGAAGACCAGCTGTCTGGGAGCTGGGACCACGGGGCCAGGCTGGGGCATGCCCCGCTCCCAGCTGGAAAAGAAGTTGTTTAACCAAGCTGCCTGGGATTGACCTGAGAGCTCCAGGCTCCAGAGACAAGGCCAAGGTAGACACAAACCCACACGTGAGTCATGCTGTCACCTGACATCTGGCAGAGAGGAGGAAATGCTCTCTGAGCCCACTGCGAGGCAAAGCCACAGCTCCTGGCCTCCCAGTGACCTCTCTAGGGGACTCGTTGACTGGGCTGCTCAGCTGGGTTATCTGTTGCCTAGAGTAACACTTCCACATCTGGCTCAACAGCACCCTCTGAGTCTGCCTGTTGGCCCCTGGTCCCCTTCTGTTTACTGCCAACTTGCCTTCCTGTTTGTTTTCTTCTGGGAAGAGCCAGCAGGGCCAAGCAGGGCCACAGCTATCGAATGACCCTTCTGAAGAGCAGCCTGTTATTCCAGCACCTTTGGAATGTCTAGGATGAAATGGAACTTGCTGTTTGCTGGGGCGAGGAGTGAGCTGACCCCTGCTGCAGCCCTGTGTATCTTATGGTGTCAGAGGTTTTAAACAACTCCACTTCTTAGATTCCAAAGCACGTGGGCATCATTTCTCTGCCTGCACCTCCTAATGTCCCCAGGAGGTAAGGTCAATGGGTATAACAGCCACCACAGTCTACAGATGAGCAGCTGAGATTTGAGCAGTCACATGACTGTTTCAAGAGCACCCAGGTGCCCAGTCTATGGCTCCTATTCTCCCTACCCTGAATGAAGCTTTGGAAATCAGTTTAGTTGTCCATTTGGGGCAGGGAGGCAAAACTGGTAGAATGAGATTTACTTCATATGTGATGACATACCCCTCCCTCTGGACACGAGCCTCTTCCCCCTGCTGCCCTTCCCTGCATGAGGACACTGGTCTGAGTACTGTCACACAGCGGTTTTGGAGATGCAGAAAGTCCCTCAAAATTTATGGGGTTCCCAAATGGAGGGTCACCCCAGCCTATACAGCATCTTTGGGCAAAGTAGAGAAAGATTCCCCTTACACAACGTACTTTACTTCCGATTGTTGAAAAAGTGTTGTCATGTATTGATTTTGTTAGTATAAGATACCTGATCTCCAGGAACCTGTCATCATTCTCTTACACATCTGCAGTGTGTAAGACATGAATGGGGCCTCCACGCTGTGCAATGCATCATCTGAATGTGGCAGCCTGGATGGGGGGCATTGCCTCTTTCTGCCTCTCATCTCAGATCCCTCCAACATGGCCCCATCAAGACCTTTGACTTTTCCCTTCCATTCTCTGAACAGCTGACTTGGCCCGGAATAGACAGCCCTTGGTCACCCAGAGACTCAGGGAGCAGACTGATGAAGCCCTGAGACCTGAGAGGAGCCCCTGGTACTTCCTGCACCCTCCCCAATATAAGAGAATGGCCAGAGGCTGCAGAAACAGGAACCCAGGCCAACACGGATTGAAAAGGGAAGAGTGAGGTGGGAGGCTGGGCGCTCCTCCTGGCAGTGTAGGTGTGGGGTGCTGGGGTCAGGGTAGGGAGGTAGGCCAGCATGGGGGTCTGCAGGGAGAGCAAGAAAGAGGGGTCCAAAGCCAAGTGCATCCAAAGAGCATCAAGACCCTGCCTACAGTGTCTCTCCATGAGTGTGAGAGAAAATGTCCTAGCTTGCTTCTCTTCCAGGAGGAGAACAGTCTTCTGAGTCTCATTCTCTTACGCAGGCTGAGGACAGAACCATTAAACTCTTGGATACCCCCCTCCAAAACCTCTCCACATGGAGGGAGAAAAGTCAGGCTCTAGGGGTTTTGAATTCATATCACTTTGCTTTAGGAACCAGAAAGACCACTTTGCCCCCACTTCTGCTCAGTCACCCCACCCCTCCCTCCATCTGGGCCCTCGCCCTGGTCTCTGCCTCTGGGCTCATTATCTGCCCACTGATATTCAGAATGGTTTCATTAACGTCATCACAAATGCAGTCATGAAGAACTTATTAAGGAAGTCTGAACCGGCCAACATTTCCCACAAAGAGCCAACTTAAATACCATGCAAAAGATCCATTTACAGTGTCAAAGAAAACCCCAAATGCATATAGTTAAAGAAATCTCGTTGCTCTTGGACAATGTAGACGGTGTTGCCAGAAAAGCTGCAGGAAAATTATTAATATCTATTTTGGGGAAACGCAGATTAAAAATAAACAGCCGTAGTTGAGGTCAGACATGTGACGAAGGAGCAAAAGTGAAAAGCAAGAGCAAGAAGCTTCGGTCACAAATTTTGAGCCTGAATGGTTAAGCTTTATTTTTTCCCTGTATGGCTCATAATTTTAACCTTTTATTATGCAAAGCAGTCAGTTTGGTTTTTACATTGCCAAAGGAAAGCTGACATGATTAACAGATCACATTTACCAGTTGCTTCATTTATGAAAAGGTGGGCTGGTTTGAAAGAGACTACTCAAGTTATTTTCAACTCTGGATGTGAAGACATGGGCACCCTAAGACAGCATTCCCTCTCCAAAGCTGATGCAGAGAAAAACGTATACAGTGGGGCTGGATTGGAGGGAGGGAGAGGAGATGATCCAAGATAATCCCGGGGTTGCAGGGAATAACCCCTCTTCATGTGTGTGAATAATCCCTCCCTCTAGCCTGCACAGGTGGAGCTGCCAGGCAGGCCTGTGTCTCCAAGGAGCAAACGTATGTCCTCTCTGTTGCTTCTTCGGAGCTCTCCAGGGTACTGGCCAGGCTCTGCTTGATACTCTTGGACCCAGTGGACCCTCAGACCTTCAGCTGGGTCTGCTGCCTCTGCTTTACTGGATTTTGCCCTCCATATGCCAGCCACATCTAATATTAACAGCATTCGCATCTGCTTCAGTCTTACACCACACAGAAAAGCAGCGTGGTGTAAAGAAGATAGGTTGTCAAATCATGCAGACCTGGGTCTGAGTCTCCATTCTATCCTCTGTTAAGTGAGTTGAGAAAGGTGTCTCTTCTCCGTGAGCCTCAGCCCCTTTTCTGTAAGGTAAGATAATAACATTTGCCCTTCAAGTTTGTTGAGGAGATTTAAAAGGTTGGTGAATATAAAATACTTATATTGTGTCTGTCATGTAGTAGGTGTTCAATAAGAAAATCCTAACATTAATATCCATTGTAGCCTCAATGTTCTGCCTAGGCTGCTCTTGTAGACTTCCAATCTCTGGATTGGTGGGCCCTCTTCCTGTTCATGAGTTAGGACTCAATGGCTGCAAGTAACAAAAGACGGGTGTGGGTTTATGTAAAATAAAATGGGGGTTGCCTTAGGGCATGGTGGTGTCTTACGGAAGCCAAGAGTATGAGTGTCCCACCCCTCAGTAGCGCTGCAAACTGGGAGCTGTAAGATCACCAGGCCCCTTCACCATCTCCTGTCTATATCTATCATATCTATCTATCTATTTATCTATCTATCTATCTATCTATCTATCTATCTATCTATCTATCATCTGTCTATCATCTATATATTATCTGTCTATCATACAACAACTTAACAACTTTTAGGCATTCTACCAGTTTTGCCTCCCTGCCCAAAATGGAAAACTAAACTGGTTTCCAAAGCTTCCATTCAGGGTAGGGAGAATAGGAGCCATAGACTGGGCACCTGGGTGCTCTTGAAACAGTCATGTGACTGCTCAAATCTCAGCTGCTCATCTGTGGACTGTGGATCAGCATTTGAAAGAGGTTTGTACTGGGAGTTAAGGTGACTTTGTTGGACATGTGTTCATCTGTTTCCCTGGGAATGACCACCCTTCCCCAGGGTCTCCTTATTCCTTCTGTAGGTCAGTTGTCTCTGTTCTTCCATCCCTTCAGCCCATTATGCTCTCTGTTGTTCGTGAGTATCACATTGTAGGGCCAGAACAGACACTGGACCAGATTGGCTTCATTTTCTCAGTCCCAACTCCAATTTATTGGAAGAGAAAATCTGATTGAGCCTGTTTAGAATCACCCCTGGTGCAAACAGGCCAGGCTTCGCAGGAATGTGGCTGCTGAGCAGGGGAGCGATTCCCAGGGAAGATAGGTGAACAGATGTCCAACAAAGTCACTCCAACTCCGAGTGCAAACCACCTTCCAAAGCTGATCCATGTATAAAAATTGTTAAATTATTGTAGGATAGACAGACAGATGATAGATAGATAGATAGATAGATAGATAGATAGATAGATAGATAGATAATGATAGATAGATAGATAGATAGATAGATAGATAGATAGATAGATAGATAGATAAAACTTTAGAAGTGATAACGGCAAAGATGCTTCAGTCACATATTTTTTAAATGCATTTTTCTTGTCATCAGATGCATGCAGAATAAAAAGCTAATGGTCCCTGTCAAAGTGGGACCTACAAATGCCATTCAATAACTCTCACTGCATGGGGGCCGTGATGGGAAACACTGCAGGCATCGTATTTGCATGAAAGTCCTCAAAGGTGTGTGCAGTCCCAGAGTCACCCAGTGTCCCTGGCAGGGGAGGATGCCAGAGTGACAGGTCTCTTGGTTTCTCAGTCCTTATTCCAGAGGTGGCATGACCCTGAAGGAGACACTCCTGACCAAGAAAGGCTACTCGTGCAGAGAGATGAGCCCAGAATCTGTCCCCACACAGCCTGTTCTAGGACAAATGCGCAGTCTCCAAGATTTTAACGATATAACCTCATTCCCCATGCACTCAGACCCTCCACTGCATGCTTTTTTTCTACCAAGATGTGCAGATGTGCTAGCAGCCTTCCTGTATCCTCTGTTATCTGTCTAGGCAGGGCTTCTCAACTTGGCAGAGCAACAGAATCATTCAGAGAGTGTTTTAAAATACACAGATCCTTAGACCCCCGCCCCCAGGGGCTCCGTTTTCAAAGTTCAGGGGTGGGGGCAGGAACTTATTTTTAAACAGCTTCCCAGGTGATTTTGATTTACATCAGACATGAGAGCCCCTGAACTAAAGCAAACTGCCTCGCACCACAAACATAAGTTGAGGTTCTGTTATGCTGTGCCTGGGGTGACAGCTTCAGATGTGATTTCTCAGAACTGGCTCTGCTTTCACCACTCAAAGGGATACAGTGTCTTTCCTTTCTTTTGCACAGACAAACTCGCCAGAGAAAAAGGCTTTGGGGAGTAACCTGGGCTGATCAATAGAGCAATCATGTCTGGACTTTTAAGGATGTTGCCCCACCTTCCCAAGAATGCTCAGAAGATGGTACTTACAGACCTGCAATTTGAGAAAAACAGGGTTTTCATGAGAGGTGGCTCAATCAATGCCATCGGCCAGTGGGGCAGGGACTTGCCTGTGATTCCAGGGGTGTACCCTGCATGAAGCCACTGTTTACATAACCCAACAGCCAGGACTGACTGCCAAGGTCCATTGGTAATGGGAGACTGAGAGCCCAACTCCCTAAGAGGGGCAGAAAGCCTTTGGGGCTGGGTCGGGAAAGGCGGTTAGAACGGGCAGAGAATCAGAGAGCTGGACCAGAAATAGAGACAAGAAAGAGCTTGAGGGGTCAGGGAACTCAGAGGAAGCCCAGAGATAAGTCAGGGGAAGCAGAGAGCTCTCCCCACGTCTCAGGAAATCTAGGAGAGGATGCCGGGCAGAAACAAGTGACCTCTGCTGGCCTGCAGAGACTTGTAGACTGCGTGATCTCAGCGTGGTTCCTGGGAAGAACTGGGAGCTCTCCAGAGACAGAGGTTTTGTCCTTAGCCATAGACTTGCCTCTGCAAGCTATGTAACCTTAGACAAGCTGCCTGACCTCTGTGGGCTCTGGTTTCTTCTGTAGAATGGCAGGGTGGGGATAGTTGGTCTCTGGGTTCTCTTCCAGCTCTGAGGCTCTGTGAGGGATGTTGCCACTGAGTTGGGAAAAGCTCAACCCTAACTGTTGCGTGTGTTAGAATCTCCTCTGTCCTCCCAGTCTGGGCCCTGTGGGGACCCTGTCTACTTAGAACCATGGAGACCATCCCCTGGTAACCAGTTAGGAGGAGAGAGGTGAGAACCAAGGGGCGGGGGCAACCTGGGAGGGAGCCGTGGAGATTGGGAGCCTGGAGGGGTGCTTCATAGCCATTTGGGGAACAGAAGGTTCTACAAGCCTAAGGAGACCTGAGGCCAATGGCTCCCATCATGGCCTTCCTCCCTGTCCTGCAGGGACCTCGAGGAAATCTGCAAAAAGGTGTTACCATAAGGACAGAACAGAATCATCACTGTGCCCATGATCAGGTTACACAGGCTGACCGAGGTTTCAGGGTTTTCTGCTTTGGGCTGGAATGACCTCAATGCAGTATAGTAACTGGGTAAGCTGGAAGCCACCTACTCCTTTGAAGGAGGAAAAACAGATGGCAAATTACAGCTTCCTCATGCAGCCTGTTTGGCAGCCATGGGGTCTGTATCAGTCAGTGTCTGGTCAGGAAAACAGAAACCACAGCAGTTATTTTAACAGAGAGAATTTAATCTGGAGAATTGGTTAAACCTGTACTGGATGGCTGAAATGGCAAAAAAAAAAAAAAAAAAAAAAAAAAAAAAGAAGTGAGGGACACATTGAGGTAGCAGAGTGAATAACTACAAAAAGCAGCTAGCACCCCACTGCAGGAAGAAAGGGAAGGGAGGGGTTATTAGAACCTATAAGCTGGGAGGAGTGGCTGCCTGGGATGGGGGAGAAGCTGGGACCCAGACTTCAAAGAGGTAGGTGCTGCCTGGCTGGTATATCTGAGGGGGCACAGTGAGGCTGATTCTAGAAGTGTGAAAACAAAACAAAACAAAATAAAAACGGCTAGAAACTGAAACTGACTCCTGCTGCCAGGATGGAGAACAATCATTGGGTAATGTTGCCAGGACCAAGAAGCAAATCAGGAAGGAGCCAGGCCCAACTCCCTCCTCCTGCCCCTTGCTTCCTTCTGGCCTCCCCATTGGCAGCACCTACCAGTGAGCAGCTGGCAAAGGAAATGTGTGGTTTGCAGCATCCCAGCTTGGGCACTACAAAGCAGAATATAGAACAGTGGGGTTGGGCTGAGAGATACTATCTGGCAGTCTGCTTTATAGCCAGGGGGACCACAGCAGGTGAGAGAGAATCAAAGAGACCCAGGGCTACAGCACGAAAGCTAAGAAACTAGAGTTTGCCTTGGCCAGGCATAGTGGCTGATGCCTATAATCCCAGCTCTTTGGGAGGCGAAGGCAGGAGGATCGCTTGAGTCCAGGAGTTTGAGATCAGCCTGGGCAACATAGTGAGACACCATTTCCATGAAAAAAATTAAAAATTAGCCTGGTGTGGTGGCATGCACCTGTAGTCTCAGCTACACAGGAGGCTAAGGTAGGAGGATCTCTTGAACCCAGAGGCTGAGGCTGCAGTGAGCCGTGATTGCACCACTGCACTTCAGCCTGGGTGACATTATTTATTATTAAACAAATAATAAAATAAAGTTTGCTTTGACTTGACACTTTGGAAATCATGGAACTGCAGGGGCCCCACGTAGCCAGGGTTGGGGTGACACCCGAGCTTGTCATGGTACTAGGCACCAGCTGGTGCCCAAGTAATTCAGGGCTGAACAACCATACTCTAGAGACTGGGAACCAGAAAAGGCTAGCCTAGAGGCTCATCCCTTTCAGTCTCAGTATTTCCTCCCCTCCTTCCTCCTGGGGCAGGGGGAGCAGTGAGGAATTAACTCCTCAAAGCAGATGAGGATGAGACCAGATATTGTTTTTACTAGGTCAAACCCATTTGCCCTGCTAGAAAGAGAAAGGGTAGGGGCTTTTTTTCTTGTCATACACATGCCAGTAAAGTGTGTGTGTGTTGGGGCGGGGTGAGAGGACACATGTACAATTTTGCACTGGCCCGTTTTCTCCAGCTCCATCCCTGTAGGAGTGTCAAGTCAGGGAAACACCTGTCAACATCGACCAGGCAGCAGAAACATCGCCCAGTGGAGCAGCCACACTGTGTGCCTCCTGGAGTCACCTCCTGGGTCTCAGCATCCAAGCCAGAGGATGGAAAATAAGACACCCAGGAGATGGGGACAGGGGAGAGGAGTCTCATGTTGAGACAGGAGCTGGCCCCAAGAGAAGACCCAACACTGGGTGGGCTCAAGCCTCACCTCTGTGGGTGTCCCCAGAAGCCCCTGCAGAAACATGTGACAGCCAGGCTGACCTTTGGAGTCCTGCCCGACGCTCAGGCTTGAGGTTTCTCTGAGTGAGGATCCAGCTGTGCTCTGGTTGATGTGTTTTCCCTGTGACTCTGTCACGCCCATGTCTACATGACACCCAGGCCTTTGAGCTCCAAGCATATTTTTGAAAAGGCAAAATCTGGGTCAGGCAGTCACCATCTGAGCAAGGTTCCAGAGGACTTTCCATTCCCCAAGCCCTTCCCTTTCAACTTGGCCAAAACTTTCCTCCTGGGCTGGTATGTCTTCCTTGGAATGATAGCTCAAAGGTGAAAAATGCAGGGCAGAGCTCACCGCAAGTGGGCCGAGTTGTTTTTCAGTCTGATGAGTAAATGGAGAAAAGTACTAGCAGCCGAAGCCGGCAGCCCCAGCCTGCCCAGGGTTGCCCAGCTCTGCACCACGGCCTTGCCAGTCACTTGTGCCATGAGCTGCCACTCTGAGGACCACTCCTTTGGGACCACAAATGGTTAAAGCGACCACCTGGCCTTTTCTCCTCCTGCCTTCTGATATGACTCTGTGGTACAAGGGCCATCCACAGAGCTCCCAACTGCAGACATGTGTTCCTGCTCAGACAGGGCCAGAAGCCACTGCCAACCTCAGTGCCATTGCTCTGGGAGCTGACTGCCCTCCAGTTCCTCTTCCTGGAATCCTCAGGTTATTCATGTCTGCGTGCCTGGGCTCCTGGCTAGGTTGGCCAGTTCAAGCTAATTTGATTCTGGAAGACTTTTCCCAGTAGTAGCAGTGTGGAGTGACTGCTGCTTGGTTCCTGTGGATATGTGTATGATTTGGGGGTTGGAAGTGGAAGGTAGGCTTCTTTTCTCTGGAATCCCAAGGAGTGGAGCATAGCTCAAAGGAACAACCATTGTGAGTGACACCTCTGTCACCTGGAGCCATCTGGCTGCTCCCCAGCATCCAGAGGAAAAGGAGCCCCAGAACCTCTGGGCCACTCCCAAAGGAGTCCAGAGAAAGTCTTGGAGCTGGTAGCCTGCTGCCCCCCCCAACTCCGTGTGGAGGTGGAGATGGACTGTCAGCTGGGTGGACATCCTCCACGCACGGAGGGACCTGCTGGTGATGGACGCACCTCCTGGAGCCAAAGCCTTAGACCAGGGTTTGTCCTGCTGGTCTGGAGGGCAGAAAGGTGGGATCCTCAGACTTGGCCAAGAACCACCCTCCCCAACATGAAATCCTTCTTCCTGTGCTGTCAGAGCTAGATTGTGCTAACAGAAATGGAGCTTTTCCTTTTTCATTTTTACCTTAATTTTGGTGTAGAGTTCCACAAGTTTTAACACATGTATAGGTTCACATACCCACCACCACAGTTTGGGAGTACAGGCAGTTCCATCATCCCCAACACCTCGTGCTGCCTCTTCTCGTCACACTCTCCTCCAACCCACAGCCTTGGCAACCACTGATCTGTCCTCCATCACCATGGTTTTGTCTTTTCCAGGATGCTTTATAAAGGAATCATCGAGTCTGTAGCCTTTGAGACAGGCTTCTTCTATTCCGTGCCATGCCTTTGAAATACACCATGTCGCTACCTGTATCAGTAGTTTGTTCCTTGTGTTGCTAAGTGGCATTCCACTGCATGGGCGTGCTGCGGTTCATCTATTCACCTGAAGACGGACATGTGTACTGTTTCAAGGTGGGGCTTTTGTTTTTGTTTTTGGCCTTTGTGAATAGACCTGCTATAAACAGTCATGTACAGGTTTTTCTGTGAACAAAAGTGTATTTCTTCAGGGCAAATACCTAGGCGTGAACTGTATCCTATGGTAAGAGTGTGTTTAGCTTTATAAGAGATTGCCAAACTCTTTTCCAGAAAGGTTTTACAAATTTGCATTCTCATCAGCAACAGATATCCTTCCTTTTTGACTTTTATTTGAAAACAAAGTCATCTTCCCGCCAAGGTGAAGGATGGAGATGCAATGAACTGAAATAAAAACTAAGTCCAGAAATGAAATACAGAGTGATTGTGAGCCATCTGTGGCTCTCCCAAAACACCAGGTGTCCTTAAAGCTGAAAGCACCTCAAGTTGAAGCTCCAGGTGGACACAGTGGGATGTGAACTTTGGGAGAAGAGATGGGGCAGGTCCCTGGAGAACTAGGTCTTAGGGCTCTGCTGTGTGCCTGTGGGCAGGTTACTCTGCTGCTCCAAACCTCAAGTGTTTACTGGGATCGACTCTTGCGGTTTTGATAAGGTCACAATTTGTGGTGTTTCAATTGTTACATGATCAAGGCTTTGTGGTGAGCATCAGAAGCAGCTCTAAATAAAGGTTTAGGATGCACACAGCCTGCTTCCAGGCCATGTGGAAGCAAGAACTCCTCCAGAAATATTGAGGCAAAGATACTTTGCAAACATGCAGAAATCCAAAAAGGCTTTGCTTAACAACAGAGAAGTTTCCAGTAGTGTGGGAACTGTTCTCAGACGTGTGCAGCCAGGAACAGATCTGATCCAGAGGACAGAGGCCCTTTCTGGAGAAAGTGGCTGAATATGTTTGTGGTTGTGTCTCTGAACTTTCTCTCTGGACCATTTCTTTTTTTTATTATTATTATACTTTAAGTTCTAGGGTACATATGCACAACGTGCAGGTTTGTTACATATGTATACTTGTGCCATGTTGGTGTGCTGCAGCCTTCCACTCGTCAGCACCCATCAACTCGTCATTTACATCAGGTATAATTCCCAATGCCATCCCTCCCCCGTCCCCATAATAGGCCCCGGTGTGTGATGTTCCCCTTCCCGAGTCCAAGTGATCTCATTGTTCAATTCCCACCTATGAGTGAGAACATGCGGTGTTTGGTTTTCTGTTCTTGTGATAGTTTGCTGAGAATGATGGTTTCCAGCTGCATCCATGTCACTACAAAGGACACGAACTCATCCTTTTTTATGGCTGCATAGTATTCCATGGTGTGTATGTGCCACATTTTCTTAATCCAGTCTGTCACTGATGGACATTTGGGTTGATTCCAAGTCTTTGCTATTGTGAATAGTGCCACAATAAACATACGTGTGCATGTGTCTTTATAGCAGCATGATTTATAATCCTTTGGGTATATACCCAGTAATGGGATGGCTGGGTCAAATGGTATTTCTAGTTCTAGATCCTTGAGGAATCGCCACACTGTTTTCCACAATGGTTGAACTAGTTTACAATCCCATCAACAGTGTAAAAGTGT
The DNA here is from genome assembly GCF_007565055.1 of Rhinopithecus roxellana. NCBI lineage: Eukaryota > Metazoa > Chordata > Mammalia > Primates > Cercopithecidae > Rhinopithecus > Rhinopithecus roxellana. The sequence goes on from NC_044559.1 coordinate 75,110,057, forward strand.
TCCTATTTCTCCACATCCTCTCCAGCACCTGTTGTTTCTTGACTGTTTAATGATTGCCATTCTAACTAGTGTGAGATGGTATCTCATTGTGGTTTTGATTTGCATTTCTCTGATGGCCAGTGATGATGAGCATTTTTTCATGTGTCTGTTGGCTGCATAAATGTCTTCTTTTGAGAAATGTCTGTTCATATCCTTTGCCCACTTTTTGATGGGGGTGTTTGTTTTTCTCTGGACCATTTCTATGCCTTCTGCCCCTCCTCGTCTCCCTGGGATCTTCAGGATCCAAACTTCCACTCCGCAACTAAACAACGAATTTCTCAGAGCATAAGGTTGAGAGCTTGGGCTAGGAATCAGGAAGACCTAGTTTAAAGCTGAGCCACCTTTGGCTGGGGTAACAGTGGATCAATTACTCAACCTCACTGGGCCTCACATCTCCTGTCTGTAAACGGGGGTAATAAGAATGCCTCCCTCAGCAGCCTATTCTGAGGGCTAAATGAGGCAATGCCTGCACGCCCCTTAGTGTAGGTCTGGTACATGGTATGATTGCAGGAAAAATTAGTTCTGTTTGTATGTTGTTAGATTATTTTTTTTCTCTTTTTAAAAAGTCTTCAAAGAAGAACATTGGCCCTCAGATCTCTAAGCTCTCTCCCAGCTCTTATGTGACATGAAACAGAGCAGGGCCTACTTCATCCATTCTGGAAATTGAAAGCTATGCCACATCAATTTTCTGGAAACAAGGGCTACCAGGAAAGAAGGGTCAGTTCGGGCCCCATTTTCACCACTGAACCCAAACTGACCTCAGCATCTGTTCTGTTGATGGTTGGAGACCGGAAGTTCTAAAGCTCCCCATCCCTGGTAGAAGAATCATTCCTGAAAGGTGAAAGTTCCAGGGCCAGGGCTTCCAGAAGGCTGAACAAAAGAGGAAGGGAGTCCTCTGTGATCCTCTCCTCCCTGCACAGATTAGTCAGTCGCTCTGTTCTACAGGGACGCTCTGTAACTCATGAGAGGGACCCTGGAGGGAGTCCCCTCTGTGACTCTCTGTAACTCTTGGAGGGACTGTCGAAACTCATGTATGAAATTGCAGAAGTCTGCTTCTAGACTTTGCCTTGGCCATGTGAGGGAAAGGGCCCTTCAACCCCTGCCCCTGCCTTGTAAATGTGCAAATGGACTCACATTTGAACCTCAACAGGTTCCTGAAAATCGAATAATAAAATAGATTGCTGTAAAGCAGCCCATATTTTCCCATAGGCACAGGGTTGTAATTGGTGGTTACTGGCCTGATCAGTGGTAACTCGACAGCAAATTTATCACTGATGTGACCAACAATGTCATAAAGTGAATACTGTATGTCTCTATAACCACTTAAAATACTCAAGTTATGCTCCAAGTCCTATAAAATGGGCATAAATACACTGAACACTTCACTGAGGGAAGGGAACAAATGACCTATATGCAATATATGGGCAGCTATAAAAAATACAACCAGGCCATAAATTTGAATGAAAACCAATATTCTAGCCTTAATGGACATGAATTAAATATTTAATTAACACCAGTTTGCCCTACTTGCTTAGAATTCCAAATGAATTTGGAATGGATAATTTGGGCAGCTCGGGTGTCTTTTTAGAATGGCCCAGAGAAGCTTAAGTTGTTACCTTTGTCCCTCAAAGTAAATGAAGATCCCGAGGGGCACAGTGGCACTAGCTCACGGCACGGAGTAGTGAAAAAGGATGGTGTATGCCCCGCTGAACCACACATTCCGAAGGCGGGGCCGCCCCACACAGCACACGCCAGCTTCTCCTCCCTCAGGTTAGATGCAGCTGAAGGGGAAGTCGCCCTGCCCAGGTACCCAGCAGGGCTGGTGGCCTGCTGTCTGGCTGCTAAGCCCAGGGAGGGAGGCAGTTTTGTGGATGCACAGGAGTGCTTCAGGGACCCACTGGTGTCAGGATCGCGGAAAGCTGGCTGAAATGCAGATGTCTCACTCTGACATCCTGCGTCAGTATGGCTGAGAAATCTGCATTTAGGCAGCCCCCTAATGCTCATTCTGGTGCACACTGGGGTTTGAGACTCCCTGCAATGGGAGGTATTCTCATCTCAGCCCCGTCCTGTCCACATATAGTCAGTCACCACTGTTCCCTCAACTACACAACAAAATTGAGTATCGTGGCCTCCTCTAACCCATTCCATAACTATGCAGGCATTTCCCATATCTTCAGACTGGTTCTGGGCCCCCCATGGATACCAAAATCCACAGGTGCTCAAGCCCCTGATGTAAAATAATGTAGTATTTTCATATAACCTGTGCACATCCTCCCATTTACTTTAAATCATGGGTGTCCAATCTTTGGGTTTCTTTGGGCCACATTGGAAGAATTGTCTTGAGCCACGCATAAAATACACTAACACTAATGATAGCTGATGAGCTAAAAGAACAAAAAAATCCACAGAAGAATCTCATAATGTTTTAAGAAAGCTTATGAGTTTGTGTTGGGTCACATTCAAAGCTGTCCTGGGCCACACGAGGCCTGTGGGTCGCGGCTGGGACAAGCTTGCTTTAAATCATCTTTAAATTACTTACAAGCCCTAATGCAAAGTAAATGCTATGTAAATAGTTGTTATGCTGTATTTTTATATATATTATTTCTCACTGTATTATTTTTTATCATTTTTTCCCAAATATTTTTGATCTGCACTGGTTTGAATCTGAGGATGCAGAACCCGCGGATACAGAAGGCTGACTATATTTCTAATTTTTAAAAGTTGTCTTAACTACACAGGTAATAAAGGAATGCATATTAGTTGTTTTAAAAGGAAAGTAGAACACAGAGCAAAACTTAAAGTGCACAAAGTGAATGTCCTCCTTTCCCATCTCACTTCCTTCCTTGGAGGAAATCCCTGTCAATTCCTGGTTGCACATCCTTCCATACTTTTTAAAAATGCAATTGCAGGCCAGGTGCCATGACTCACGCCTATAATCCCAGCACTTTGGGAAGCTGAGGGGGGCAGATCATCTGAGATCAGGTGTTCGAGACCAGCCTGGGCAACATGGCAAAATCCCGTCTCTACTAAAAATACAAAAATTAGCCAGGTGTGGTGGTGGGAGCCTGTAATCCCAGCTACTCGGGAGGCTGAGGCAAGAGAATCGCTTGAACCCGGGAGGCAGAAGTTGCAGTGAGCTGAGATTGTGCCACTGCACTCCAGCCTCGGCAACAAAAGCAAAATTCTGTCTCAAAAACAAACAAACAAACACATTTGCATACTCATATAATTTGAACTTCTCCTTCTTTATACAAATGGCATCCTTCTACTCACATTCATGAGGAACTTGCTTTTTTCACTTTTGTCTGGAAACCATTCCATGTCTTCTTACACTTTTTTTCAATTTACTTTTTATTTGTAACTTTCATTTTAGGTTCCAGAGTACATGTGCCTGTTTGTTATATAGGTAAATTGCATGTCATGGGGGTTTGGTGTACAGATTACTTGGCCACTCAGGTAGTAAGCATAGAACTCACAGGTAGTTTTTCGATCCTCACCCTCCTCCTTCTACCCTCGAGTCAGCCCCGGTGTTTGTTGTTCCCTTCTTTGTGTCCATAAGCACTTGATGTTTGGCTCCCAGTTATAAGTGAGAACATGCAGTATTTAGCTTTCTGTTCCTGTGATAGTTCACTTAGGATAATGGCCTCCAGCTCCATCCATGTTGATGCAAAGGACATGATCTTGTTCTTTTATATGACCATGTAGTATTCCATGTATGTACCACATTTTCTTTACCCAGTCTACCACTTATGGGCATTTAGGTTGATTTCATGACTTTGCTATTGTGAATAGTGCTTTGGTGAACATACACGTGCGTGTGTCTTTATAGTGGAACAATTTATATTCCTTCAGGTATACACCCAATAATGGGATTGCTTTTCTCATCCTTTTTCTCTGTTGTTCAGTGTTCCATACCAGGGTTATACCGTGGGTTAATCACTCCTTTACTGAGGTAAGTTTAAATTTCCTTTTTTCCTGGTAATGAACTATGTTTCTTTGCCCAGGTCCTTGGGTTCATTCACAATTTATCAAGCACTTTCCAGGTCCAGGCACAGGACTAGGTGCTGAGAGGAGGCAGACAGCCCTGGGATTGATCAGGGGAGGGCAGGCAGCTCTGTTCACCACCCATACTTCAATAAAAAGCCTTTAAACCATTAGCAGGCCATTCGCTCAAACATGACCACCTCTACCAACTTGCCTACACCTCAGTGGAGGGTCCTATCACTTCATACCTGGCGTGATGGTTAACTGTAAGCATCAGCTTGACTGAATGAAGGACTCTCTGGAGAGCTGGTAAAGCATCACTTCTGGGTGTGTCTGTGAGGTTGTTTGCAGGGGAGACTGGCATGTGAGTGGGCGGACTGGGTGGGGAGGGTCTGCCCTCAGTGTAGGTGGACACCATCTAATCAGCTGGGGGGCTGAATAAAATGAAAAAGGGCAGAGGAAAGACAGACAAGAAAGCCTGTCTTTCTCCTGGACCTGGGACATTCTTTTTCTCCTGTCCTTGGATATCAGAAATTCGGGCTGTCAGGCCTTGGGACTCAGGACTACGCCAGCAGTCCCCAAGCTTCTTAGGTCGTCAGCCTCAGACTGAGAATTACACCATCAGCTTCCTTGGCTCTGAGACTGGGCCACACTACAGCATCCCAGGGTCTCCAGCTTGCAGCCAGCCTGCTGTGGCACTTCTCAGCCTCCAAACCGTGTGAGCCAGTTATGCTAAGAGATTCCCTCTCATATATGAGTGTGTGTATGTGTGTTTGTACATGTGTGTGGAGATAGAGATAGAGAGAGAAAGAAAGAGAGAGAGAGAAAGAGCTCCTATTGGATTTGTCTCTTGGGAGAACCCTGGCTAAGAGACCTGGGTTAATTTCCCAGTTATTCTCCCTACTCAGGTGTCTCCAGTTTGTGCAACTAGCTTGCTCTTCCTAACCCACCGAGGCATGGGTGTTTTAAAATGTGCAGCCAGGTTGAAAACCACTGCAACTTTGTCTTCAACCTCCAGCCCTTCCTCTCCTTTCCACACTGCTTAGACCTGAGGCAGCTCTGGGACCTTCCTGCTGACTTGCACCCTGTCCTGGCCTGAGCCATTGTTTCCCGACAGAATGACTATGGTAGGTGAGGTGGCTGGTGTTTGTCCAGGGTCACCTTTCCCCAGTTATCATACTTACAAGGGGTCACAGCCAATCTGTAGGCCGTGTCCTATGTCTCCTCTGAGAGGGTGTCTGGAGCCGCCAACCTCATCCTGCCCACCTGGGAGCCACTGTATGCCCCATTAACTGGGCTGCTCCCTCCCACTTAGATTCAGATTAGGAATAGAAGGAGCTGGTATTCTGTCCTGTCTTCAGAAACAATTAAGATGAAAAAGGATCTCAAGCAGCTGCATCGAAAGGTCTGCTTCAGCACGGGGTGTTCATGGGTCCATGAGAGTCATGGTGCCAGTGGTATATCCCAGGAGGGAGCTTTATGATTTCCAGAACGAGGGACTCTATAATCGATACTGGGAGACAGCATAGGCAATTGTAATTGATTAAGTGAAGTGCTTAAATAGAATGATCACAGTCTAATTATCATTCAATGCTGACTCGAGGGATCCTCTAATGTTAGAAAAAAAAACAGTCTGGCTTCTCCCTAGTCCTTCTGAGGAACCAAGTGGAAAGCGGTAGCAATTGCAAGGGAGGAATCAGGGTAAGAAGAGGTGCAGTAAAACAAGCTCTTGTCCCTGGCCTGCAAGCAGGTGTTTTTTTCTGCCCAGGGTCCTTTCTCTTTTCATTGGTACCACACTTCACCTTCCCTTTGAGGAACCCCCCACCCATTCTGGGACTTGGTTGGACTCTCAAAGTGTCCCCTTATCACCTGCATCCCTGGTCCCCCAGAGGCCTAGCACAGAACCTCATCTGGCCCAGTCAGGACATTTTACTGGCAGCAACCTGGCTCAACTAGTCTTTCATTCCAGCTAATAACCAGGTCTCCTGGTCCATTGGTCTGCCTTTACCAGACTGGATTGTTCAGCTTTTCCTATATCCCTCCGATAACTTCCTTTTTTGTTTAAATTAATCAAATTCGATGTCTATCGTTTTTAAGCAACACAAGCTCTGATCCATATCACCCACAAGGTCCTGCTAGGAGAGATCTGAGTGGTGACAGGTAATCAGGCTGCATCCCATGTCTCTGGCCAGGCAGGGCCTGGGCAACTAAGCCACTTTAGTGGAAGCATCACACAGGTCAGGACAATATTGAGCGGATTTAAAGACCTCAGTTATGGCCAAGTTCCAGCCATTGTGGGCTGGGATCCATGAGGTCAGCAGATGGCTGACCACAGGAGTGGCCATTTCCCAGCCAACAGAGGTAACACAGCAATGGGGCAGCTGCTCCAGCTTTGGGGTACTTGGCCCTCTCACAGCAAAAGTTTCAGCCTGTGCCTTATGTATTATTTTCCTAGAACCACAATAACAAATTGTTATACTCTGTGTGGCTTAAAACAGAAATTCATTTTCTCAGAGTATGGAGGCCAGAGGTCCAAAACCAAGGTGTCAGCAGAGTCACACTCCCTCTGAAGGCTCCAGGCGAAAGCCCTTCCTAGCTTCTTCGAGCTTCTGGTGGCTTTAGAAACTCTTTGTCTTGTGGCAGCATCATTCCAATCTCTGTCCCTGTGTCTCAAATCTCTCTCTCCTTTCTCTTATAAAGATACCTGTCATTGGATTTAGGGTCCACCCTGAAACCAGGATGAACTAATTTCAAGTTCCTTAATTGTATGTGCAAAGATCCTTTTACCAAATAAGGTCATCTTCATAGATTCTAGGAGTTAGGACTTAGATATATCTTATTTGGGCCACTATTCAGCCCTCTGATACAGCTGGTATCTGGGAATAGAATCAGCCTCTGCCTACCCCATCTCTCCCCCGAACGCTCATCAGAGCAGGCAGGACATCAAAACCCCAGAAAAGCAGGCTGCTATCATAGGAGAGAGCCAGCACTGGAGAAGCCTGGTTGACTAAGAGACCAGCAGAGTTACAGTCAGGTTAGGATAAACCTAGGCACAATTGTTGGGGTCATAGCACAAGCTCAGGCTATACTGTAGCTGAAGGACTATGGCCATGCCTGGCATTGCATCCAGGTTCCACACTGGCAGCATGGAGATCCAGCAGATGCTTTTTATGCTCCATGCTGTATCCCCCTAGGTAGCTAATGCCCTGAAGGCAACCCTCCACAAGACAGGACACAAATGGAGAAAGAATTGGGAAATAAATGTCCCAGCATCACATCTTTTCAGGAAAAATTTTAGTTGTATCCCTCCAAAGAGAGTCCCTAGTAGATAGATCCTCAAGTACTCACTATGGTAACCAGCTCAATAACACATCTATTGGCTTTTCTCCCTTGCTGGTATCATTCTTCTTTGTCCTTTACTTCTGTCTTCTGGAATGTTCTGCCACGTAAACAATTTGCACAGTAGTCCTTATCTCAGGCACTGCCTCCAGGAGAACCCAAACTAATTCCATTGGTACCAAAGTGTACCCTCAGGATAGGATTCTGAAACTGGATTATTTACTGGTTCACACAGCAAAATGACTGCATTAATGGTGGTAAGGGTGGGTGTTAAAACCCTTTGTACTATGTTGCAGCTCACAAATGTTAAGGTTCTTGCCAGCGGTGTACTGGGATAACAAACAGCTAGAAGGGAAAATATTGGCTCATGCAATACTCAAGAACTTGAATATTGTGGTGGCAATGGTAATAATAAGGATAATGGAATTGAATGATTTTCTAAAATATTATCCTAGAAATATCACAGCAAGAAAACAACAGGCTCAGTCAGCTCCCAACTCAGCATTCCATGAAAGCTGGAAGCCCTGCCTGGCAGCATTTAAAGAGACTCTCGTCCCTGCAGCCATGGGGGAGAGTGCTGAAAACTAGGCACAGGGTTTAACTGCAAGAGTGGTAAAACTGAAAAGGATATGGATGCATTTTTAACTAGTTTCTTATGCTGAACCATGATAGGGAATAAATGGACCCTAAGATCTAGGATGACACACATAGGAAAATGGGTATGAGAACCATGAACCCTCAGATTCACTTGAAGCCTCTGGCCTGGCTGAGACATCCCCCTCTCCCTTATTCAAGATCGTCCCACCTACAAGATCCAGCCCCTTGAATGGATACTATTCGAAGTTGTCAGCCGAGGTAGACACCTCACAAGATAATGCTTGTCCTCCTCAAGATCTGGCTTAATAAGAAAAAAAGGAGAGAAGACACAATAATAGAAATGAGAGAGAGAAAAAAAAAGGTTATCCCTATAGACCCTAAGACATTAAAAATAAAATAAGAGAATGTTAAAAAAAAAAACAAAAACAAAAAACAAACTATGCCTGTAAATTTGAAAACTTAGATAAAATAGACAAATTCCTTGAAAATCACAAGCTGCCAAACTTTCATTTACATGAAAAATAGGTAACTCGGCCCAGTGCGGTGGCTCATGCTTGTAATCCCAGCACTCTGGGAAGACAAGATGGGTGGATCACCTGAGGTCAGGAGTTCAAGACCAGCTTGACCAGCATGGCGAAAACCCCATCTCTACTAAAAATACACAAATTAGCCAGGTGTGGTGGTGCACAACTGTAATCCCAGCTACTCAGGTGGCTGAGGCAGGAGAATTGCTCAAACCCAGGAGGCAGAGGTTTCAGTGAGCCAAGATCATGCCACCACACTCCAGCCTGGGTGACAGAACGAGACTCCGTCTAAAAAAAAAAGAAAAGAAAAGAAAAAGAAAAAAGAAAAATAAGTAACTCAAGTAATCCTAGATATAGTAAAGAAATTCACAGTAAAAAATCTTCCAACAGAGAGAACCACAGGCTCAGGTGGCCTCACTGGAAAATTCTACCGAACATTTAAGAAGCATAATACCAATCCTACATAAACTCTTCAGAAAATAAATGAGGAGGAAACATTTCTGCCTCTGGGGGGATGAAATAGAAGCACTTTTTTCTGTCTCTCTGGGAGTTTAAGTAGTAATACAACTAAAAATCTTGGGCATTATATATAAAATAAACATAAGGAGACCCTTAAAGGTAGAAAGAATAAGGCAACCCAGCTGGAGACCCTGGGGCCCAAGGAACGAATGATGGTGAGTTCTCTGGGTGTTATGTTTGCCTCATGTATATCCTAAACTTAGTGCTGAAGAGGCAAGCAACCTGGCTGCACCAATGTGCATAGAAAAGAAAAGCAAAGTGGTCAAACAAAAACCTGCTCTCTCCAGCTAAAAGATCAGGAAAAGGGCAGCTTAGCAAGACAGAAAATGTCCAGATAATGACTGCTGTACTCTAGCCAGACATCACAGAAAAAACTATGGCTCTGTCCCCTACCCCCACCACCGGCCAACACACATGTACACACACACACACATACACACACACACACACACACGCCAGCAAAGACCAGGTATGGAGTCTGGACCTCCATTCTTTCCCAGCTATAACAGACACCCAGTCCCTCCACCACAGTGGTATCAGAAAAGGCTGAGTAGCGAGCTGGGACTTCCATTCCCAGCAGGCGGTAATGAGCCTTTCACTACCACTGATACCCTTGACAGTATCAGTGGAGCCTAATTTCCACTCCTACCCAGCAGTAATAAGGCACTCCTTCCCCTCCTCAAGGGCTAGTGGAGAGTCAGGACCTTCACTACCACCCAGTAATAATGAGGCCACCCCCTTCCTGTGGGGTCAGTGAAGGCCATGTAAGGAATAGTGACAAGAACTCCTACTCATCCCAGTCAGGGAAGCGTCAGGGAAGGCGTAGTAGAAAGCCAACCAGCCATTCCTACCCAGGAGTAATGAGAAGCTCTCCCCCTCATGCATCAAGGGAGGCTGGATTGGGAAACTGGACTTATACCTCCACCTAGCAGTAACAAATGATGCCACTCTTCCGCTGATGGAGCAGTATCAGAGAAAGCCAGTTAAAACAAAAGGTTTAAACAATATCCAGAGTGTCATAACACCCAAAATGTCTAGGTTTTGATGAAAAATCACTCATCATGCCGAGAACCATAAAGCTCTCCAATTGAACGAAAAGGACCATCAGGAGATACTAACATTGAAATATCACAGATGTTAGAATTTTCTGACAAAGATTTTAAAGCAGCCATCATAAAAATGTCTCAACAAATGATTACAAACACTGTTGAAACAAATAAAAAAGAAAACAGTCTTACCAAAGAAATAAAAAGCCTCAGAGGAAGAAAAATAGAAAATGTAAAGAAGAACCAAAATAAAATTTTAGAACATAAAAATACAATAACCAAAATTCGAAACCTCAATGGATGAGCTCAAGAACAGTATATAGGACACAAAGGAAAGAATCAATGCATTAAGAGATAGAGAAATAGACATTAACTAATCTAAACAATATACAGAAGATAGACTTTAAAAAAAGAAGAAGAAGAAGAAGTAAAGCCTCAGGGAACTGTAGCACTATACCAAAAGATCTAACATTCACCATTCTTGTCATCAGAGTCCTGGAAGCAGAGGGGAAAATGGGGCCAAACTGAAAAAGCACTTGAAGAAATAGCTGCTGAAATTTTTTTAAATTTGGCAAAATACATAAACCTCTAAATTCAAGAAGATAAATAAATCCCAAATAGGATGAACCGCAGTACCTGCATACCAAGATACATCATAGTCAAAGTTCTGAAAACCAAAAACAAGGAAAATTATTGAAAGCAATGAGAGAGAAATGATACCTTACCTATAGAGGAAAAGAATTTGAATGACAAAGGATTTCTCATCAGAAATCATGGAGACCAGTAAGAAATGGCACATTCTCAAGACAGAAAATAACTAAAAGAAAAAACTGTCAACCCCAAGTTCTATATCAGTCAAAAAAGTCCTTCAGGAATGGAGGGATAATCAAGGTATTTTCAAGTGAAGTAGAACAGAGACTGTGCTGCCAGGGGACCTATCCTAAAAGAATGGGTAGCAGAAATTTCATAAACAGGGAGGAAACAATAAAAAGAAGAAATTTTGGAATGTCAGAAAAAAAGAAAAAGCAACAGAAAAGCAAAGAGATGAATAAATACCCATTTTCCTTCTGTTCTTGAGCTCATCCATTGAGATTTCAAATTTTGATTACTGTATTTTTATGTTCTGAAATTTCCTTTTGGTTCTTCTTTGTATTTTCTAATTTTTTCTCTGAAGCTTTTTATGTCTTTTCTAAGACTGTTTTCTTTTTCATTTGTTTCAACTGCATAATCATTTGTTGAGACATTTTTATAATGGCTGCTTTAAAATCTTTGTCAGAAAATTATAACATCTGTGATATTTCAGTGTTAGTATCTCTTGATGGTCTTTTTCATTCAGTTTGAGGGCTTCCTGGGTCTCAGTATAATGAGTGATTCATCAAAGTCTAAAAATTTGGGGTACTATGTTATAACACTCTGGATACTGTTTAAACCTTTTATTTTAACTGGCTTTCTATGATACTGCTCCATCAGGGAAAGAGTGGCATCATTTGTTACTGCTAGGTGGGGGTATAAGACCAGGTTCCCCATCCAACAAAACACTGTTGTGGTTATAAATATTTAAGACAATTATATAAATAGGGGAGGGGAAAGAGACATAAAAGGAGATTTCGTTCCCCAGTTCACTGTAACTGGGAAAATGGCAATACCAGTAGATTATAATGAATTAGATATATATAATGTAATACCTAAAGCAACCACTTAAAATAGCTTTGTAAACAGATACACTGAAAAACTGTATAGATTAATCAGCACTGAATTCTAAAACGTGTTCAATTAGCCCATAAAACGACAGGAAACAAATGTATAAGCAAAAAACAGAGAGAACAGAAAACATAAATAAAATGGCAGACTTAAGCACAGACATTAAATGTAAATGGTCTAAATATATCAATTAAATTGCTCACTTGGAAATTAAACAACACACTTCTAAATAATTCATGGGTCACAGAAGAAGTCTCAAGGGAAATTTTAAAATGCTTTGAACTGAATGAAAATGAAAATACAACATATCAAAACTTGTGAGACAGAGATAAAGCAGTGTTGAAAGGAAAATGTATAGCACTAAATGCTTACATTAAAAAAGAGGGAAAGTCTCAAATTAATCATCTAATTTCCCACTTTAAGCACCTAAAAACACAAAATAAACAATAAACACAGTTTTAACAGAAGAAAGAAATAATAAAGATAGGAGCAGAAATCAATGAAATTGAAAACAAAAACAATAGAGAAAATCAATAAAACAAAAAGTCAATTCTTCCAAAAGATCATAAAATTGACAGTCCTCTATCAAGACTGACAAAGAAAAAGAGAGAAGACGCAAATTACTGGTATCAGGAACGAAGCAAGGGCTATAACTAAAGACCCTGCATGCATCAAAAGGATAATGAAAGAGTGCTATAAATAACCCTACACACATAAATTTGACAACTGAAGTGAAATGGACCTGCAGGTAACATACATATATAATGGTAAAACACTGAAAGCTTTTCCCTTAAGATTGAGAGCAAGGCAGGGACGTTCGCTGTCCTTCCTTCTCATCTTTATACTGGAGGGCCTAGAAAGTGCAATCAGCCAAGGAAAAGACATGAAAGGCACACAAGTGGGAAAAGTGAAATAAAACTGTTTCTAGTCACAGATAACATGCTTTTCTATGTAGAAAAGTTCAAGGAAAATACAAGTTACTAGAAATGAATTTAGCAATTTCACAGAAAATATATAGTCAATACAAAAAAGTCGATTGTATTTTTATGTACTAGCAATAACCAATCGGAAATTTAAAAAAATTTTAAGCACCATTTGCAATATTACCAAAATATATAACACTCAGGCATAAGTCTAAAATATTATGTTACGTGTGGGATCTTTATGCTGAAAACTACAAATCACTGATTAAAGAAATCAGAGACCAAACTTTGTTCGTGAATTGGAAGACTCAGTTTTCTTAAAATGTCATCTCTCCTCACACTCATCTATAAATTCAGTGTAATCCCAATGAAAATCCCAGCAGGCTTTTTTTTTTTTTTTTTTTTTTTTTTTTTTAAGAAATTGACAGGCTGAAATATGTATATGGAAAGACATTCTAAAATGTATATGGAGGCTGGGTGTGGTGACTCACACCTGTAATCCCAGCACTTTGGGAGGCTGAGGTGAGCGGAACACTTTGGGTCAAGAGTTCAAGACCAGCCTGGCCAACATGGCAAAATCCCATCTCTACTAAAAATACAAAAACCAGCTGGGCATGGTGGCACACACCTGTTGCCCCAGCTACTCAGGAGGCTGAGGCAGGAGAATTGCTTGAACTCAGGAGGCGGAGGTTGCAGTGAGCTGAGGTCGCACCATTGTACTCTAGCCTGGGCAACAGAGTGAAACTTTGTCTTATAAATAAATAAATAAATAAATAAATAAATAAATAAATAAATAAATAAAATATATGGAAAAGCAAAGGAGCTAGAATAAACAAAGCAGTTTTGAAAAAGAACCAAGTTGGAGGACTCACACTATCTGATGTAAGACTTACATGAAACTATAATAACCAACACGGTGTGATACTGGTGAAAAAACAGGCCATAGGCCAGTGGAACAGAATAGAGTGCAGATGGCACATTGCAAGCACAGGGTGGAGTCAGGCACTTTCCTCATTACGGAGGAAACGTAGCACCATTCCATGCCTTGAGAGGTGAGGTGGCAGCTTTAGGAGCTGCTAACACCCTGGCATGGACAGCAGCATTTTTTTGCAGTGGGCACTAGCCACAAATACTTGAAAAGTTTTTTTACAAAGCTTCTCAGGTAATGAACATCAAGGGTTGGGGAGGGAAGTGTGCAAAGCTGGGTGGGAAGATTATGGAAGATGCTGCAATCTAACCGTGGCTTACAGCCTGCTTTATGAGTACATGTTAGCCGCCTTTGAAAACTCCTAGATGCAAACTGAGTGAGAATTTGATTGGAGCGGGGGTTGGGGGGCATGGTGCTGGACGTGCTCTCTGAATAGTAGAGGCACGAACCCGGAAAATATGGCCATTATCATTAGTGTGACCCCAGCACTGTCCTGGAGCCTGGGAAACATGGGTTATGTTGACTTTTCTAGACCCCCAAAGTGGCTATATAAATCATGGGTGCTCAATAAATATGTGCTGAATGAATAAGTGAATGAATGATCTCATCTATACAAATAGATTTCACTGGTTTATGTAATTCATATAGTGATATGAACATAATCCATGACTTAAATCAAGGGAAGGAACTGGGTCTTTCCCTCTTGGTGTCCCCATAGTGCCTAGTAAAGTGTTTTCTGTTCAGATACAATGGCTCCATGGCCAAGACTTAGCACAGAGCAACACCCACCTTGAATGAGACATATTCACCTATTAGCTCTGATGTAAGAATCATTGCCAGAGGCCTAAGGCGTTACCCCAAGTTCCCGTCACACCACCTCACCACAGTGACAGCAATTCAGAGTGCTGGCGGGCAGAAGCTTGTGTTCATTAATTGGTAATGAAGAGGAAATTATTTTTTCTCCGAAGTTATATTTCTGCTATCTTGGTGAAATTCCTTCTCTCCCACCTTGTTTATTAGTATGAAATGCTAAAAAGAGACATCATTTATCTACATTTTTTTCTGGATGATCAGTCAACACTTTAGAGGTCAAGCTGTCCTAAGAAAAGTGGTTTTCAGTTAATGGCTAGGAAATGAAGCTTTTCTTGTCCTTTCTGAGCAGTTTTCCTCCTTTTTTTTTTTTGTAAACAAATCAACAACCCTGAAGCTATTTAACTCTTTTTTGGCCACAAAGATGTATCCAGAATGGTCTATGATGAAGAATGATATATCCAGAATGGCCCAAGACTAAGAATTATCTCTGCAACTCTGGATCCACTGTGAATTATGAAAGCCAGAACCAACTCCAAGAAGAAAGAGAAGGCATTTGTAACAGGCTCCAGGTCTCTTCTGCCTGCCCAGAGCTGGGCATCAATGACACCTTTTGGCCAACTGGTCTCCGGGAAGATCTCAGCCTTCAGTCTGATGTTCACAGTGGCACTGACTTTTCTGGTGTTGAATAGATGTTGAAATTCCCATCATGGAGGAAGAATTTGTCAGAATCTAGATGTTGGCCTGACCTCCCCTTCCTGACCCAGCACAGGTAGGGCCCCCTGAAGACTAGAAGAGGAGTTCCCACCACCACAGTGACGGGCTCCTTGGGGACATGGAGGTCCTTACAGAACTCTAAGCAGGACATGGCTCTCCCACTCCACCATGAAGAGGTTGGAATCCGTTTGGAAATAACTGGGATGTAGAAGGCTGTGCTTCCCCAAAACTCAGCCTGACATCTGTGGAAGAGCTTCCTCAGAACGCAAGAGGGCCCCTGCCTGCCAGACGGGTCTGGGGCTCCAAGGAGAATGGCACCTGCAGGGCTCCAGACTCTGTCAGACCAAACAGTGTCTAAAGGTGTGGTCTAGCCAAGAGGTTCTCAAATGGTAGCAGGCGTTAAAATTATCTGGAGGATGTGTTAGAATACAGATGCTAGGCCCCATCGCCACCAGGTTTCTGATTCAGTGACTCTGTGGTGGGGCATAAGAATTGGCATTTCAAACGCAGTCGTGGGCCATGCTGATGTTACTGATCCAGGACCACATTTGAAGAGCCTCTGGACTAGAAGTGGGGGTTGCCTGCCTCCTGCTCTGTCTGGTGGCATCTGAACAGGCTCGTCAGACTCAGCCCTGGCTTCTGATAGGGCTTGTCCTTCACCCCTCCACCCTTGGTCCTGACTTCTGGCTTGGTCTTTGATAACACTTTGATGTCAATGGCTCTGCATCTCGTTCCTGGCTCTCTGGCTCTGGTCTTGGCTCAGGTCCTGCTTGATCCAAGGATCTCCCTTGACCTCTGTGGCAGGTCACCTGCCTCTCTGCCCCTCCAAGCTAGGTCAAGGGAATTCCCCACCAGGACAGCTCTTGGCTGTCCCTTCCTGGTTCCTGGAAGCTAAAGATGAGCTGTTTACATGAAAATTAACCCTTTGGAATCTGTCAGTCCCAGTCTTGAAGGATCATACATTCTAGCTGGTAGATAAAACCAATTCCTAACAAAGAGTCTTTAAAATGTTTACAAAGCTCTACATCAACAAACCAAAATGCAGGATAATACAAGACTAGGCCAGGCATAGTGGCTTATGCCTGTAATCCCAGCACTTTGGGAAGTTGAGGGAGGTGGATCACTTGATGTCAGGAGTTCAAGACCAGCCTGGCCAACATGGTGAAAACCCACCGCTACTAATAATACAAAAATTAGCCAGACACAGTGGCATATGCCTGTAATCCCAACTACTCAGGAGGCTGCGGCAGAAGAATCGCTTGAACCCGGGAGGCAAAGTCTGCAGTAAGCCAAGATCACACCTCCGCACTCCAGCCTGGGCAACAGAGCGAGACTTCATCTCAAAAAAAGAAAAAAAAAGAAAAAGAAAAGAGAAGAAAAACTAAGATAATACAAGACTGAAGATATCTGTGTTAAGTTCACGTGTAGCTCTCTTTATTTTATTTTATTTTTTATTTTTATTTTTTTATTTTTTTTTTTTGAGACGGAGTCTCGCTCTGTCTCCCAGGCTGGGGTACAGTGGCCGGATCTCAGCTCACTGCAAGCTCCGCCTCCCGGGTTTACGCCATTCTCCTGCCTCAGCCTCCCGAGTAGCTGGGACTACAGGCGCCCGCCACCTCGCCCGGCTAGTTTTTTGTATTTTTTTTTAGTAGAGACGGGGTTTCACCGTGTTAGCCAGGATGGTCTCGATCTCCTGACCTCGTGATCCGCCCGTCTCGGCCTCCCAAAGTGCTGGGATTACAGGCTTGAGCCACCGCGCCCGGCCACGTGTAGCTCTCTTTAATCAATACCTCTGTTCCTGAAATTACTTCCCATGGAATATCTCAATTAATTCCAGACATAATTCACCAGTAGTGGATCTGGGGTTGGGAGTGGTTCCTACCACTTAAGCATTCAGTTTGGCTGTGCCCCCAAATAGTGATCTTCCCAAAGGGGCCAAGAAGAAGCAAAGCCCTGGGCTAGGAAGAACATTGTTCCCCTGCGAAGAGAACATTGTAGCCTGGAAAGTTCCCAGGCTAGTCCACTAAGGCCTGTTGATCTCATCCGCCATGGGCCATAGGAGATGCAACACAGTTACTACACCAGTCACTTTAAAGCACCCAGGAAAACAGCATAGAATAAGAAATGTCTTTTAATTTAACTTGTCTGGTGTTGCTTAAGGAAAAAGGGGTTCAATTACTGGCAGGTGGGAAGGTCAGTGCAGACTTGCATGAGCTCCTGAAGGGACCTCCGGGGCTGCGTGGCTGTGGCACTGAGTCTTCATTCCACCTCATTTCCCCCCAGAACTGATGACTGTAATTTACCTGAATAGAAGCACATCCAGGCACTGTGCCTGTGTCCAGCTGCTGAGACAGGGAAAGCGGGGCTCTGCAGGTGGCACTGGGGGTGGAGGGGAAAGAGGGAAATTGGCAGGGGGAGATATATTTTTAAGGGAACTAGAGAGGGGTTGGAGGTGAGTTTAGAAAGGGTGTGTGACCAGGAGGGAGATGGAGGAAGGAGAGAGAGGGTGGGGAAGGCAGCAGGGCAGGAAGAGGTCCTGAGGGGAGAGAGGAAGAGGAGGAGGAAGGGGAGGAGGAGAGCTGGGACACTAAGCTTCCCCAGTTGAGGAGGAGTTACATATGAGAAATGGGGTGACAGCATGTGTCTTCCTGAGGGGCAGGAAGAGACTCTGAGGGAGAAATGTGCGTTGAGCAATTGATCTTACAGAGTTCAAACATCTCTGGGAATTCAGGGCATTTGTGCCAGGATTCCTGGAGGTGGAAGTAGGGAATCTGAGTCCTATTCTCTGCCTTTCAGTAGCTTACAGCTTGTTAAACTCCTTCCTGTCCCCTCACCCCAACCCCCTTATCAGTTCCCCTCCCCTCACCTCCTACAAAAAGGTATGACTGTGAAGCGTTAAACCAGCTCAGGACAGTACCTGGCAAGATTAAGGTTCCTGTAGCCCAACTCTAACCAAATCCCACCCCTACCCCTACCCCAACCCATTCAGAAAGCTGCAGCGGCCCCTCCTACCTGCCCAGCTAAGGCCCCTGCTCAGGTGGCCCACAGCTCTCTAAAGGTAACCTGGCTGGGCTGCTCCCTCTTCAACCCTCTCCCTGCCAGCATCTTCGACCTGAGCCCAGACGAAATGCCTCTGCCTTCCTCTCCCCCGCCTCGCTCACGCCCCGCACTGGGGGCAACCTCTCCTCTCTTTCAGCCGCGGAGCATTTTGTGTGACTCTAAGGAGGCTGAGTGACTGAGTAGCCCCCTTACTCTCCCCCAGGGCCCACCTCTGAGCCACATTCCCACCTTCGTGTCACATCCTCTCCCTTGCCCCATACACACATACACACAATCCCACTTCCATGCCGCCCTTAGACCTGGGCAAGGGTCCCTGCTCTGGTCCTCCTGCTATAGAGGGCATCACCGTGGCCCTTGTCAATTACATCCCCCTCCCCCCTGCCGGTCACAGGGCAAGGAACTTCCACTGGATTTCCAAACTAGTGCTCTTGGAATTCTTTGCCCAGGAGGCCAGAGCCCACTTCTAGCCCTTCCTCTTGAGCGCAGCCTGTGCCTGTGCCAGAGTATGCAACCAGGCATGGGGCAGCCACAGGACAGCTGTCTGTGGGAGTTCTGCACAGAGCCGAGGGTGCTGCGTGTCTTTGTCACAGCAGAGGGCCCCTTGCTGTGTGGGATGGGGCAGGATATGTTGCGGAGGAGCACACCAGGGTGCAAGGCCAGAGGCAGACACTCTTGTCATAGCGTGTTCCATACAGAACTCCGAGGAGTGGAGAGTTCTGAATGCAAACCTGACCTTCCAGGTCTTTCCAAAGGTGTATTTGTCAAGGTAGGAGGATAGACATGATTGACTTAACAACGGGTTCATTTGGTTGTTGGCTTTAAAATACTTGACTCATGGCATGAAGCCTCCCTTGAGTCTTGCCCTAGGCCCTGCAAATGCTGGGGTGGGCCTGTCCAGCTCCAAACTTGATTGACTTATGTGGGGTTTCTGAAGCTTTCACAGGAGAATAGGGGAGAGGGTGACTTTGCCTATCACAAACCCAAACTTCCTAGAATTTCTTTTTAACTAGCTCTGCTCTTCCCCCGAATTTCCTCTCCTTACTGCAGCCAGCTCATCTCTCTCCTTTCTCCCTAGAAACCATATCCTTGACTAGCCCCTCCAGCCTTCCTAGATCCACCCTCCCCACTCCCCCAACTTCATGATCTTACAAAACCCCCTCAGCTCCCATCTTCTCCCTGAACAAAAGCCCTGTTCCTAGCTAAACAGCTCTCAAAGGCCTGTCCTTGGCCAAAATGGCTTGTTCTCCCCTTTTGTCCTACTTTCTGTTATCTCAATCTACGCTCCATCAAGCTATGTCTTTGAGTCATCTCTCTCACTAGGCAGTGAGCTCCTTGAGGGCAAACACTGTGTCTGGTTTGGCTTTGTGACTTTTCCAGCACCTTCTACTTTGAGAGCATTCATGCAAGTTTTCATGGGAGAAATCGTGGAGGAGTTGGAATCTGAGTTAGGCCTGAAGGGAAGGTAGAATATGGAAAATGAAGTGAGTAGAGGCAACAGGAGATTCCTCCTTTCCTGTGGGCAGTAATGAGCAATTGAAGATTCTTGAGCTAGAGCAAGATACTTTAGAAAGACTGATGTCAGGAAGAGTGAGATGCAGGGAAAAACTGAGAGCAGTGTGGGGGCTATTGCCACAGCACTGAATGTTAGAGGGGGCAGGAATGCAACGGCAGGACAAATAGATGCAGGAGGCAGTACCTTAGGCTCAGTGAAATAACTTACCCAAGGCCACACAATTCAGAAGCAGAACTAGAACTCAGGTTGCCCAGTTTTAAAGCTATAGAATTTCCTCCATACTGAGTCACAAAGGAGGTGAGGCTAGAACTGAGTCCTGAAGGCTGCTGAGGAGGAAGTTTGCCAGCAGGCATGGGCACTGGGCACTCCACCAGGTTCACTACTAGGTTCACCCAGGTGCACCCTGGAGGCCACTGCTTTCTGCAGGAGATTCTGGCCTTCCCACTTGGGAGGAAAGTACAGACCCTGGCTTAGGCAGGAAGGGAGGGTTGAGAAGCACCCCATGGGGAAGAGATTCATGTTAGCTCCTTTCCCTGGGAGGAGGCAGGGAGAGGTGATGCTTACACACCCAAGTCCCTGGGTACTAGCTGAGGGATGAGGGGAGCTGCGGTAACTTCAGACACCTGCATGATACCTCACGGCTTCCACAGCATCGTAAAGTGTTATTACTGACCACTCCACTTTCCCACCTCTCTACCCAGTGTATCCGATCCACCTTTCAAGGCACTTCTGGGAAGACTTCAACCCTCAGACTTCCCTGCTCGGCATCCACACAGCCCCGTGCTTTCGCTGTCATTGATCACTTGCTCCCCTCTGCAGATTACAGCTGTGTGATGTTGGCCAAGTCACTTAACCCCTTTGTGTCCCAGTTTCACTGTGTAAACAGGAGGTGATGAAAGCATTGTCCACGGGTTTTTGACCCCAGCCAGCCATGATGATGATAATGGTGATGATGCCTTGTCCTGCTGGTTGATTGTGGCTCTGTCTCCCTCACCACTGCAAATTCCTTGAGGACAAGATAGGAATCGCCTCTGGCTTGTCTGTATCTCCTTGGGGACCAGAAACTGGCACACACTACTAGGTCCATTTATTGAATCTGTGAGCACTTCTGGAACACTTGCTATGTGCCAAGCCCTGTGACAGGATCTGGGTTTAGACGTAAATAAGAAGCTGGGGGGAGGGGTTGGGCAGAGTTAAGGCAGACACAGACCATTATATAAAGAGTGTGGAGAGGGTCACAGGTGCTGGGCTGAGGCTGGGTGAGCATAGCCAGGTGGGAGGGAAGAAGAGGGCGTTCTCAATCAAATCAAAGCTGATTGAGATGAATCCAGTGGTCCCATCTGACCCCTACAGCAATCACATTTAAGGATGAGGAGATGAAGACTCAGCTGAGAAAATCCCACTGCTAGTATGCCATGGGCTGGGGCTGGGACCAGAGCCCCTCATTTCTCAGGGTTTGGGACTCACAGCGCATGCCTTAGAGATCCCCACTTCCACTGCTTCCCAGCCTTGGCCCCTGCCCAGAGTCGTGCAATTAAAGGACTTCAGGGCAACATCCATTCATTCCCTGGTCTTTATCCTCTGCTGGCCCCTGTGCTCCAGGGTATTTTTAGTTCTGGGCAGCCAGGCCTGGTGAGCGATTGGCAGCAGGCAGAGCCCACGTTTCCGAACCCTCTGTGTTGCTTCTGGCTCAGCATGAGAGGTGGCTGGGCCCTAGGAGGGGGCTTAGGCATACCTGGCACCCAAGCCCACAGCTGCCTCATTGTCCCTGGGGGAGGAGCTGGGCTGCTGCCACTGACCCGAGGCTGGGAGCATTCTTTCCTGTTGATTCATCACAGGGAATGTTTTGGCCCAGCAGGGGTGGGGCAGGGGCACTAGGGGGACATCTTGGACATGGGAGGCCAGGAGTGGATGGCAGGTCCCTGGCAGCAGGGTCATTAAGACCTGGCTGTCACCCAGGATCGAAAAAATCCATCTCGACATCCTAGCTCTATCACACTCTGCCTGTCCGGGCTTATTCTTATTTGCACATCTGCCTTCTCCACCAGACTGGGAAGGCCCCCTCCCAGTGTCTAGCACTCCAGCACCCTGTCTAGCATGTAGGAGAAAATCAATAAAGGCTTGTGGGATGAATGAACCTTTGGAAGGACATTCAGGCAGGGTGGGGGCAAGAGGGGAGACCAGGTTGGGCAGTTCTGGGCCTAGGGAGGAAACCGGGAGGCTGGAACCCTCTGTCCATTTTACAGATGGGGCCACTGAGGCTCAGGGCAGGACCAGGTCTAGGGTAAAGAAACTGGGGGCTGGGACTGGGGTTCAGGCACCTAAGTGCTCAGTTCAGCTGATGGGACTCCTCTCTGTCAGCCATGTCTACATTTCTTCAATTCCACAGTCCCTGCTCTCTGTACTAACACCCTCCTCCCGTGAGTCTGACAAGGGCCAGGACTACATCACTCAGCTCTGTGAAGGGGTTCTCGCATTCACTGTGTATTTGCCTATCACAAACCCAAACTTCCTAGAATTACGTCGCCTGGGGCTCAGTGTTCCCAACTGCACAATGGGCAGCACGGAGTTTCACACAGAGGGCGGGGGGCGGTATTTAGTACAGTAAACTTCGGGGGGACTCGCGTGTTCCTGCAGTAGGGCACCGCTGCACCGCGCCACCTCGACCTCTCTGAACTGAGCCCCGGGCCTCCCCGAAAGAGCGTCCACATTGTCCTAAGAAACCGAGCTCATGGGATTTGGCCCCTGTGACAGCCGGGCGCTCCCGCGCGAAGGGCGCTGTGCAGGGGGCCCTGGCACTCAGCAGGACTCACGGACTGGGACTCTAGGTGAGCGTCACTACCTCGTTCGGCAAAAGAGGCAACTGTGCCTGGGAGAGGGACTCCCGAGGCCGCAGCGGCCCTCCCTGCAAAACAGTCGCAGGCCCCGCGCCGCCCTTTCCCGGGAACTCCGCTCCCCCCACCCCTGCGGCTCCCGCCCCCGGGACTTCCCGGCCCCGCCGGCTGCGGCTGTGCGCCCCCGCCACCTGGCCCGTGTCCGGACGGGGGGCGCCGCGCGGGAAGCCGGGCGGGGCGCCCGCGGACTCCACGCCCGCCCGGGGCGGGGCCTGCGGGGCCTCCTCCGCGGCCAGCTGGGGGCTGGGGGGCCGCCGGCGGCAGGCGGATAAAAAGGCCCCAGGGCGCCCAGGGAGGGAGCCCGTTAGCGCTGCTCCGCCGCGGCGCCCGCCCAGCCCCGGACCGTCCGCGCTCCAGCTGGTGAGCCCCCGCCTGGCCTGGCCCTGGCCCCTGGCCCCTGGCCCCGCGTCTGCCTCTTGGTCTGCCTCTTGCTGTCCCGTCTGTACTTCTGTCTCTCTGTGGGTCTGCAGGCCTCTGAGGATTCCTGGAGACTGGGCCTAGGGGGTCGCATGGACCCTCAGCCCAGCCCTCCAGTCGCTCGCCAACCTGCTTCCAACTGGACAAGTAACCACGTTTGGGAGCTTGGCCCAAGTCCCGCCCTGAGTGGTGCGCCCAGGCCTCAGGGGTGCTTGCATGTCTTGTTTGTGGCCGTGTGTAACCATTGCTCTACCTTCTCCCAGGGAGGAGACAGGGAAGGGGCAAGGCAGGTTCAGATGTCACACTTACGACTTGGGGAACAAAGAGCCAGGGCTGATCTGGGCTCTCCAACTATCCAGACCGGAGCTGATTATGCTGGGGGTCAGCGTGTGACAGAAACACGGAAGGGAAGGGGACAGAAGACTTTGAGCCCCCCCTTTCCTAGCCCGGACAGGTACAGCTCAGAGACCATTTGCTGGCACTGCTTCGGGTCCACAGAGTCAGTAACCCCGGGGAGGCCACAGGGCTGAGAGGAGGCTGCTGAGAAGAGCTGCCGAACTGCAGGGAAGAGATGAGCCATCCCAAAGTTGCTGCGCCCTCAGGACATCACCCTCCATGTTCTCTCTTGAATACAGGCATTTGCTGTCTTCCAGCCCTCCCTACCTGTGCTAGGTCAGGCCAGGTCCCAGCATCTCCTGGCACACCTGGAGCAGGTGCCTCTGTGCCTCAAGCTGGCAAGGTCTTGGATCTGTCACTCGGTGGCATTCAGCAAAGAGCACCCTGCGCAGTGCCCTCACATCAGGGCCTGGGTCATAAATCCACGAGAACACGGTGGAATTTCAGTCTGCTCCCTGCCTTCCTTTCCTCTTTCCCCTCTTTCAATGTTCATTCTTGGTGGTTTTGAGAGCCTGGTGTCTAGCCAGGCTGCCTGGGTTTGAATCCTGACTGGGCAAGTTACTTGACTTCCCTGGACCTTATCTTCTCGTCTGTAAAATGGAGATAAGTATTTAATCTGTATTTTAAAATTTGTAATTATTATCCTCACTTCCCTCCCCTCCTCTTTCCCCTCCACCTTCCTTCCCTCCTCTGTCCCCTTCTCCTTCATTTGGGAAAGTAACGGCCACTTTTGAGGCTGCTTCCTTCTCTGAGGGAGGATGCACAGCTTGGTTCTCTGTGCTCAGTGCTAGGGGAACAGATACGTGCAGTCTGGTGGTGGCGTCAGGAAGCAAACATACAATGTGCTTTGTGGAAGGCTTAGTGGGAGGGCTTAATGGAGGGGGTGGCATTTGAGCTGGTGCCGCGGGATGTGTAGGAGTTTAACAATCTTAGAGGGAAAGGAACAGAGAGAGCAAAGGCTTAGAGGCTGGGAGATGAAGGCTATAGTTTGGTGTGAGCAAAAGCTCTGGGGGGCCTATAGTGGGCAGGAAGGCCGATAAGAGGGGCTCTCCCTGCATTTGACTCTTGGTTCCCGCTGCCATCCCCCTATCTTCCAGCAGCGTTCATGGAAGAGAGCTTCCCTGGCCCAGACCCCAGGGTCCTACAGCAGAAGCCCTCAGGTTGGTCCCTTGGAGAGAAAGGAGCTGCTGGCCTGGGGCTGTCCACAGCCTGTAATAAGACCTCCTCAGCGGGGCGGGAACTTCAGCCACCAGTCAAACAGCAGACCTGCCCAGCCTACCCTGGGCCCCATCAGAGCATGTTGTATAGGGGGGCCCTCGAGTGCCACCCCCTCATTTTACAGGTTTTGCAGCTGAGACTCAGAGAAAGGAAAACAATTGACACCAGACACAATTTGGTGGCAGAGATAGGAGCATCTTGACTCCTGGGGGTGGCAGAGGAGGTGTGGTCATCACTCAGCCGAGACCCAGTGTGACCACTGGGTCCTAACAGCTGAGGGACCTGAGCCCGATCCATCCCATCCTTTCTTGCCATCTGGGGAGTGGTTTGGCTCAGTCCCTGGCTATCTACCTACTCTTCCGGGGAGCACGGAGGAGGGAATGGGAAACAATGGAGAGCACTCTGCTCGTGGGACAGCCAGCTGGGAGCCCCCACAGGCCCTGACATGCAGAAGACAGTGTTTCAGTCTGGAAAGGAAGTGTGGGAGGGGTCAGAGCGGGAGAGCTGCAGAGGTGAGAATGGGAAGGCAGCCCCTACACAGTCTCAGGGAGTGGAGAGGGGAGCATCTAGGCTCTGTAGTGTGCATGGAGGGAAAAGGGGCAAATCTAGAGAATGCTGCAAAGAGGAGTGCCAAGGACTTGCAGTTGAGATCGGACGTGGCCTCCATTTCCTTCTTTGTATAGAGAGGAGGTAGGACCAATCTAGACCAATGGTTCTATCATAGCTCTCACAGTAGCTGTTAATAATAGTTCATTGTTGGCCGGGTGTGGTGGCTCACACTGGTAATCCCAGCACTTTGGGAGGCCAAGGTGGGTGGATCACCTGAGGTCAGGAGTTCAAGAACCGACAAGGTGAAACCCTGTCTCTACTTAAAATACAAATAAATTAGCTGGGCGTGTTGGCGAATGCCTATAATCCCAGCTACTTGGGAGGCTGAGGCAAGATAATCACTTGAACCCGAGAGGCGGAGGTTGCAGTGAGGCAAGTTTGTGCTATTGCACTGCAGCCTGGGTGACAAGCAAAAATCCATCTCAATAATAATAATAATAAAAATAATAGTAGTAGTAGTTCATTGTTACTGAATGCTTGCCCTTCTAAGGGTTTAATGTTTCTTCATTTAATCTTTACAAAAATCCTATGAGATAGTTGCTATTATTATCCCCACTTTTCAGAGGGAGATACTGAGGCAGGGAGAAACTAAATCGCTGGCCCAAGATCACTTAGAAGTGAACTGGTGGAGGCAGGATTTGAACCCCAGCAGTCTGACCGTCCAGCCTGCGCTCTCAAGCACTGTGCTGCCACCTCCCACCCATGCAACCACAGATATGAATGAGCGCCACCTACACACCTGACACTATTTTGGACACTGGGGACACGACACATCCCCACTCCCGTGGAGCTTCATTCCCAGGACTTGTCTAGTGCACTTTTAGGAGCCCACTCCACCCAGCCCTGCTGGCCAAGGCTGTTGAGAGGGAGTGAGGCAGATGCCATCCATGGAAGTGAGAGTGGCAGGGGCCTGTGAGAGCCTTCCCACTCAAGCGGATGAGCTGCAGGATTTCCCCCATGGCCGTGGAAGAGGCAGGTCTCATCAGAATGAGCTTTCTTAGCCCGTCTTCTCCATCCCGTTCCAGGTTGGCCTTAGCTCCCCTCAGCAGCAGAGCCTCGGGGTGAAGGAGCTTCAGCTTTGGTGGCTCCAGAGGTCTCTGACAGCTCTAACCAGTTGTGACTCTCTCCTCTATGCCCTTCTCCACCTGCTGGTCCCAGGACCAAGGCTGCTGTGTGAGGGGGAGAGGAACTGCCCCCAGCCTCATCCTCTCTCTAAGGACCCAAAGAACATCTGATTACAGCCTCCTGGAGACAGAGGCCCTCTCTGTTTACTGCCTGAAACCCTCCCCTGGCCCCTAATTTCCTACAGGATGAAGGCAAACCCTCTGTGTGGTACACAAGGCCCTTGATCTTTGGCCCCAGCTCGTCCCTCCATCTCTTTCTCCTCCAAGCCCCCACACTATAGTCTGGGGTAAGAGAAGGGCACTTCCTGCTCTTGCACAAACTCACCTCTTTCCCTCTTTCCTAGTCCTCTTCTCTCTACCTTGAATGCCCCTTTTCTCACCTGGGAGAATCTTATTCGCACAATAAGGCTCAGGTTAAGTGTCCCTTCTTTGAAAGGCTTCCCTAATTCTTCTTGCTTGAGCTTCATGAAGGTAGGGAGGGTGTTTGATGTCTTCTTTTCTGTGTCCCAGCACCTGGCCTGAAGCAAGTATTCCAAAAATGTGTATTGAATCTGCATGAATCATACACCTAGATGGATGCGAGGCTATCATAGGTTATCCAAGCTGCAGGAGGGATCAGATGATACGTGGTTCCATCTCCTCCCTTTAGAAATAAAGAGTCAGGGCCAGGTGCGCTAGCTCACGCCTGTAATCCCAGCACTTTGGGAGGCCGAGGCGGGTGGATCACGAGGTCAGGAGTTCAAGACCAGCCTGGCCAAGATGGTGAAACCCCCCCCGTCTCTACTACAAATACAAAAAAATTAGCTGGGCATGGTTGTGGGCACCTGTAATCCCAGCTACTCGGGAGGCTGAGGCAGAGAATTGCTTAAACCTGGGAGGCGGAGGTTACAGTGAGCCGAGATTGCACCACTGCACTCTAGCCTGAGCAACAGAGCGAGACTCTGTCTCAAAAAAAAAAAAAAAAAAAAAAAAAAAAAAAAAAAAAAAGGAAAAAGAGACAGTCAGGACTTAGAGAGTTGAAGAGACTTGCCTGACCCACACAGCCAATGAGCGATGGAGTCCTTGATGCCCCTCTAATAGCCCTTTCTGCTCCAGCCTTCCATGTGCCTTCTAGGGTGAAGGCGACATTTCACACATTTGATTAGGGTACTAGGAACATCAGAAGGTGGTGGCAGTGCCCCTGGGGTAGATAGTCTTGACCTGAGGGCACCCTGGGGGCTCCCCCATGACTCAAAGGGTGGATGACCTCGTCTACCTACACATAAGACTTTAGGTATGTAATAGCAGCTGTTTATTGTGTACTTGCCAATGCTAGGACTTTGCTAAGCACTTTCCATACAGTGTTTTATTTAACACTCAACAACACTGTGAGATGGAGATTACTATCCCCATTTTACAGATGAGGAGAATGAGACTCAGTGAGGTTAAGCTTAAACTTCCTCAGGGTCACATGGCGAATGTGGTGGATTTGAGCCAAATCAGCTAAACTGGCCCAGACTCAATTAATGCCACTATGCATGCACACACACATACACACACACACACACTCTCTCTCTCTCTCTCTCACTCACTCTCTTTCTCTCAGGGGGTCTTCTTTCGTTTGTCTTGCCAGGAGCTGCCAAATTGCTGAAGAGGCCTGAGATCTGGGTAGAGGTGGTGATCACTGTCATGTTTACTCATTCCTCAGGTATCTTGACCTCAGCTGTCCTTGAAGTCACCATGGCGTGGTCCCCACCAGTCACCTTCTCTCTGTTCCTGCTACTGCTAGGCCAGCCCGCTCCCAGCAGGCCACAGTCACTGGGCACCACCAAGCTCCGGCTGGTGGGCCCAGAGAGCAAGCCAGAGGAGGGCCGCCTGGAGGTGCTGCACCAGGGCCAGTGGGGCACCGTGTGTGATGACAACTTTGCTCTCCAGGAGGCCACAGTGGCTTGCCGCCAGCTGGGCTTCGAAGCTGCCTTGACCTGGGCCCACAGTGCCAAGTATGGCCAAGGGGAGGGTGAGTGACTGGTGCCACCCAGTGGGATGGCAAGGAGATGGTAACAGTCTTCTCTCGGGTTGGACTCACTGACACCCACCCATCCTTTGATACCTTGCTCACGTGACCTCCTCCACAAGGCATTTCCTGAGTGCCTCAGCTGCACATAGCCCCTGCTCCCACCCTCCCATTCTCTCCTGTAATAAGGCCACTGCCGTCACCACCACTAAACTCCAAGTTCCCCGAACATAGCAACTGGCACACAGTGGGTGCTTAGAGAATGTTGAATGAAAAAATGGGCAAACGGGTAGGTCTGATTCCTAGAGCTACCTGGCATTTTCCAAAAACAGATTTTCTAAGACCCAGTACCCAAAGGAGGTAGCAGGCAGGGTTATAAATACGAATTCCCCAGGAGACCCAAACTTCCTCCTCTCTGCCACTTTCTCCCAGGGTTTGGAAGAGGTGACTTGGTAAGCATGGGGTCCTATGCAGGAGGCAGAGCCTGTGACCTGCCTCTCTGTGCCATCTTTGAGCATCACCCCCACTCCACAGGACCTATCTGGCTGGACAATGTGCGCTGTGTGGGCACGGAGAGCTCCCTGGACCAGTGCGGGTCTAATGGCTGGGGTGTCAGTGATTGCAGTCACTCTGAAGACGTAGGGGTGATATGCCACCCCAGGCGCCATCGTGGCTACCTTTCTGAAACCGTCTCCAATGCCCTTGGGCCCCAGGTGAGGGGGTTGTTCAGGCTCTGGTCTGAGCCAAGGGCTGGGTCAGAGGACAGAGAGCCTCCCAGAAGGTAGGCCTATAGGAGCAAGGGGAAAGGGTGCAGTTTGCACTGAGCATCATCCCATGGGCCCCGATTCCTGAGTGTGCCCTGCAGCAGGTACATAAATAGAGGGCCCCAGCCTGAGGCAAGGCAGGCCAGAGGACCACAGCTGACCCCACTGGGAATCACAGAAGCTGCTCCCATAAGGGAGACAGCAGTGGGGTAAGGGGCTCCCTCATCCACGAGGCCGGGCCACAATTGCTGCCTCGTCCCAGCACAAACAACCCTGAGCTAAAAACAGCCCAAGCCAAACAGGAGCAGGCAGGGCAGGGCTCTGCTGCCAGGCAGCCTCCAGCCTCAGGACAGCTGGTCACTGAAACACGTTGTGAAGGGGACTCTGTACTGGTCTAAGTCATCCCAGGGCTAGGGCTGGGGGGTCTTGTGGGCCAAAGGATCCTGCTATGGTCTCAAGTGGCTGGTCTATGCCCATCTCAGCTCTCTCAGGGTGGCACGGAGAAGGCCCTTCCATGCCCAGCAAAAGCCTCCCAAACTCCAAGGGCTCCCATCCTGATCCCAGGGAGGGCCAGATCTGCCTAGTTCTCTCCAGTTTGACAAATTCAAGGAACTGAGGGAAAGGGCTTAGACAAGCTGAGGTTCTGCCTTGAACTTACTCTGTGGCCTTTGATAATGCCTCCCCCTCTCTGGGCCTCAGTTTCCTGGCCTGTTCAATGATGAGGCTGGGTGGGATGGTCTCTACAAGCTCCAAGCCCCAGCCTTTCTGCATGAAGATCTGCAGCGGGGAGTCCCGAGGCCCACAGGTGACTGTGCACCCTGCAGGGCCGGCGGCTGGAGGAGGTGCGGCTCAAGCCCATCCTTGCCAGTGCCAAGCAGCATAGCCCAGTGACTGAGGGAGCCGTGGAGGTGAAGTATGAGGGCCACTGGCGGCAGGTGTGTGACCAGGGCTGGACCATGAACAACAGCAGGGTGGTGTGCGGGATGCTGGGCTTCCCCAGCGAGGTGCCTGTCGACAGCCACTACTACAGGTAGGAGCGCGGCTGGTGTAAGCCCCACAGGAGGCAGGGTTGTGGGGCAGGGACTGAGTGTATGTCCATGTGCCTGCATGCGATGTAGGGTGTGTGCATGAGCCTGAGTGTGGACTCATGTAAGGGGCAAGTAAGTGTGCACACAGGTGAGTGTGTGATGTGTGTGGCATGTGGGACCTCGCAGAGTTCAGTGAGGACTGAGTGGCAGTGGTGTTGTCTGTGGCAGGACATCCAGCAGGTGTTGGGACTGGGGGAGAGAAAACAGGCCCTACTGAGGAATGTGCCCGGATTTCCTGCTTCATGGGTGCCTCAGAATAATAAACAGGAAAGTGAATGAGGAGGACCTTCAGGATCCTGGGAAATACCTAGAAACAGTCAGAAAGTAAACACTGCACTGTTGAATTATGTAAACAGAACTGACTAGGTACAGAATGTGCGCCCCCTCCCGGCCCCGTGAAAACAATCAAACATAAAACTGCGTGTCCCTGGTTAAAACCCTAGACTTCCCTGCAGATACTTTCAGTGACACCCACATGTAGAGTTTAGACAAACTGTTCTGGCCTCAGTTCAGCCAGTGACTGGTTTTAGGGCTTTGGGTAGGGCCTCTGGGCCTCCATCCTCAATTCCATTGTGAATATCCCAACTCTTCCCTCATGAATTTCCTCAGGTGTGGTCCAAGCCAGACTGTGACTGGGTTGCGTGTAAGCAAGGCATGGGGTGGGAGCCTAGAGAGAGGAGACATAAAAATATTGTCAGAAACATGGCTGAACTGTCACAGCTGATTCCATCAACCAGTAAACGACAGCCACAGTCATGGTTCTGCCAGATCCGTGTCAGGGAAGACTTGTGTTTCTCATCAAGGGAGAAATCTCCCATAGTACATGTGAGTCATCTGCTTCATCCACCCCAATCAGTTTGATCCTGCTTCCCTAAAGGGTTACAAGGCCCTTGTTGCAGTGTCCTTGTGTCTCTGACTTAGAGGACCACTGTCCTGAGGAAACATGAGTGGTGGCCAGCCCCTGGCTCCATCCTTGGGGATCCTGGAATGCAGCCCGACTCCCCCTGCCTGGTAATTGCACACCTAGGTCTCGCTGACTCGCCTGCCACCCATGAGGAGGGCAGGCCTGATGATAGCCTGGGTGTCTCTGGGGCCGCCCCCACCAGCAAGGCCTTCACCTCCCACCTGTCCCCAGAGGTCCCCTTCTCTTGGGCCCTCCCTAAATGCTCCCCTTCCTCTGGACTTGGGAGAGGGCAAGCTTGATCTGCCTGTCCCCACTCTAGGCCTGGCTGAGGGACCTTGCTTGCCTTCCTTGTAAAATTGTTATTTGTCAGGTGGCCACCCCATCAGGGCTGCTGTGAAACTCAGCATTGAAATAAGATTTATGAACAAGTTTACAAAATGTAAAGTCCTGTGCAAACTTAAGGACAACTATGAGGAACCAGGTGGCAGGGGGTGGGACTTCCACACCCCTTCCATCTCCTATCTGTTTTCTCCCATAACAGGAAAGTCTGGGATCTGAAGATGAGGGACCCTAAATCTAGGTGAGGAGCAGCACCCTTGGGGGAGGAAGCAACAGGGTGTGGCATGAAGGGCCTCTATCCCCTCCTTTCTACCTTGGCCTCCCTTAGTCCTCACGCTCTTCCCTCAGCCCTTCCTCCACCCTCAATCTCCCTTGTCTTCTAGGCTGAAGAGCCTGACGAATAAGAACTCCTTTTGGATCCACCAGGTCACCTGCCTGGGAACAGAGCCCCACATGGCCAACTGCCAGGTGCAGGTGGCTCCAGTCCAGGGCAAGCTGCAGCCAGCCTGCCCAGGTGGCATGCACGCTGTGGTCAGCTGTGTGGCAGGGCCTCGCTTCCGCCCACGAAAGACAAAGCCACAACGCAAAGGGTCCCGGGCAGAGGTGAGCCCTGGGGGCCCTGCACCCACACCACAGCTTGGAGGCACGGGCGGGACCCTGCCTGGTGAGGGATGCAGGGAGGTTCAGGACATGCAGGAGAGAGGAACCAGACTGGGAGGAGGAGAGTGAATCACAGAACTGTAGAACCTTGGAATGTATTTAAAGGGAATCATATATAGCCCTACCATAAATGGAAAGCTGACATCACCCGCCTTGAATAGAAGGTGACCATAAAAACAGTAATTAAATCCTAACTACATCCCGCTGAGGGCCAGTACTGAGCCTACTCCTTTGTTATAAAGAGATCAGCCAGTGCTCATGAGGCAGTAGAGACGCCTCAGCGCCACACTGGGGTGGCCTCATGAGGTGGTACAGATGCCTCAGCGCCACACTTGAGACGACATCTTTGATGAGGCTGTGGTGGTGATTGGTTATTGAAGAAATGGAGATCAAGAAAAACAGCTTATCCAGGATGACAGCTATAGGAAGTCAGAGGCAGGACTGGAACTCCCCACCATTAGCTCTGGCCACCGCCATGGAGCTTGAAGGAGTCCCGTTTGGGATTCTGCTGTGGTGGCTTAGCCCCTGCTGGCTGCCTCCTCCTCGGCCGACCCTGAAGCAGGTTTCTCCCAGCAGGAGCTGAGGGTGCGCCTGCGCTCCGGGGCCCAGATGGGCGAGGGCCGGGTGGAAGTGCTCGTGAACCGCCAGTGGGGCACGGTCTGTGACCACAGGTGGAACCTCATCTCTGCCAGTGTCGTGTGTCGTCAGCTGGGCTTTGGCTCTGCTCGGGAGGCCCTCTTTGGGGCCCGGCTGGGCCAAGGTGAGTGAGGTGGCCTGGGGAGGGGTGAGAAGGCCTGGGTATGCCACTGGTCCATGTCTTGAAGGCCCTGGGGTGACGGGGCCAGGACAGAAAATTCTCCCCCTCTGTGAAGGGGAAGCCACAAGTGCGGGGTTACGGAGATGGAGCCTTGCACACAGCACCTCTCTCCCTGTCTAGGGCTAGGGCCCATCCACCTGAGTGAGGTGCGCTGCAGGGGGTATGAGCGGACCCTCAGCGACTGCCCTGCCCTAGAAGGGTCCCAGAATGGTTGTCAACATGAGAATGATGCTGCTGTCAGGTGCAATGTCCCTAACATGGGCTTTCAGAATCAGGTGAGTTTGGGTCTGAGCAAGGCCTCAGGCTGGGGGCCAGGAAACCCTGGGGAGCCCCCAGGACACCACATCAAGCTAGCAGGGAGAGGTCCAGGAGAAGCGGCTAGCACTTCTGCTTTGGGCACCAGTCTGCCTTCCCTTACAGCCGGCCTGGCTGCAGCCCCTTCGAAATGTCAGGGGTCACAGGGGCTCTGCAGATGGATGTGCTCTCCCACACCCGTCTCGGGTCCCCCGTGAAGCTGAGAAAGAAGGTGCCTGGGAAAGACAGCCACAGGGCTGTCGGCACAAGGGAGTCTGTGTGGGATGCTCAGGGCAGTGTCAGTGCTAATGTGGACTGTGAGCAAGTCGCTGGTGCCACTGTAAAACGGGGTTCACACTCTCAGGGGGTCACTGTGAATGAGGCGAGGGGCATGAAAGCCCTTTGCAAATTGCCAGTTGTCGTTAATGGTGGAGGACAAGTGCCAGAGCAGGAAGAAGAGCCCCTGGTCCAGGCACTTTGAGTCAGATTTCTCTAGTAGGCAGGGACATTAGACTACCTGCTACACTGTCCTTACCTTACAGAGGAGACCAAGGCAGAGAAGGGGACTATCTTGTCTAGGGCGACACAGTGAGTTGGTCTGAGCAGCCCTCCAGGCTCACAGCCCTGAGCTCTTCCCTGCAAGGCTACCCTACTCCTCACACACCCCTCACCATTGCAGGTGCGCTTGGCTGGTGGGCGCATCCCTGAGGAGGGGCTGTTGGAGGTGCAGGTGGAGGTGAACGGGGTCCCACGCTGGGGGAGTGTGTGCAGTGAAAACTGGGGGCTCACCGAAGCCATGGTGGCCTGCCGACAGCTCGGCCTGGGTTTTGCCATCCATGCCCACAAGGTAGGTCCCTGTGTTGTTTCTTCCGCATGACCTCTCACCCTCCTGGACTGAGGCCCAAAACTTCCTGTGCTAAAGCTGCTGCCTCTTTACCCATTTGGCAATTCATTACTGAGTGAAACTATGAGCTGACATGATGCCGAGTGTTGGGAACAGTGTGGTAAACAAGAAGACATAGTCCTTAATGAAATGGTCAATGAGGGACACAGTTGTGTCTGCAGGAAAGATGAAAGAAGTTAGTCAGACAAGGTGGAGGAGGAATGAACAGCTTATGCAAAAGCCCTGTGGCCAGAGAAAGCTTGATTCGGCTGAGGAAATCAGGGCCAGGGGTTGTAGAGTAGCTCTGGAGAGAGTGCTGTCAAGCATGAGGGCAGAGGAGGCAGGGACAAGATCACTCAAAACTTGCAATCCACATGTTTAAAAGATTTCTTCCTTTGCTGTTTGGAAAACAGTTGGGTGGAGACTAACATGAATGTAAGGAAACACACTCAGGAGGCTACTGTAGTAGCCCAGGTGAGAAATGAGGCTGGACTGGACCAGGCAGTCCAGGGGAAATAAGTGGATAGATCTAAAATACATCAAAAAATAAAATCAAGAGGACTTAGGTGTGACTGCAAGAGAAACCTCTGCACCTGCACCCACACTGGGCTGCCGCACAATGCCGACTGGGCAACCCTGAGCACAAATGACGATCTGGGCCACTTGAGAAGCAGCTGGGGAAATGGGAGCACAGCCCCTGGGCAGAAGGATGGGGAACAGGACCCTCCTCTGCTGTCTGGAAGAGGGAGGCGTGTAGGGCTAGTAGTGGAAGCTACGGTGGGTGGATTTTTACTTCCATACGTGGAAGGGATTTCTAACATCACAAGGGTCCAAATGTGTCATGGACTGCCCCAGGGAATATGGGTTCTCATCACTAAAGATTTCGGGCCCAGGCTGGACACACCTGGTGGGGGTGGTATGACTGGGGCCACACCTCAGATGGGAGTCACGCTGATTGGGTGACACTGGCTGTTTTCTTAGGAAACCTGGTACTGGTCGGGGATGCCGAGGGCCCAAGAGGTGGTGATGAGCGGGGTGCGCTGCTCAGGCACAGAGCTGGCCCTGCAGCAGTGCCAGAGGCACGGGCCGGTGCACTGCTCCCATGGCAGCGGGCGCTTCCTGGCTGGAGTCTCCTGCATGGACAGTGAGTGACGGAGGGCTCACAGGGCTGGGGACAGGTAGGCCTGTGCTCCTCCTCAGGGAAGGCCCTGCATGCTGGTCCCAGGCCTACGACCAGCAGCATGGGGGAATGAACGTACCAGCTCTGCCATTTCCCAGCTGTGTGGCCAAATCACCCGTCCCATCAGGATCCATACCCTGCCCCCTCACGGAGTTACTGTGAGAAAGAACACTGAGAACATGAGAAAGCACAAGGACACAGAACGGCCGTTTTCAACTTTGGGTTATGAACAACAGTTTCAAACAATGGAACAGGTCAGAAAACAGCAAGGGCAGTTTTTCCTTGGAACTATGTGTGTACTGGGTTACAGCATAAAATGTATTTCTTACTGTGGTTTGTAGTCAGAAAAGCAGTTTGAAAGCTGTCGTAGAGGACATATAAATACGAGCACACCCGGGGGGGCCAAGGCCCAGCTGTGTGTTCTCTTCCTGAGCTGTGGGATTTACCCAAAAGGTTTTGGGACAAGGCCATCTGTGGCACTACTCTGCCCCACAAACCCAGATTCTTACGGCAGCAGCAACTCTGACGTCTCCCAACCAGGTCAGTGCCAAGATGGACTATACCCAGTCCAAAGGCTACAGATAACATCTACCCAAGTGGCCACTTGACCTTCTTCTTGGCCAAATTTCAACACCAAGACATCCTTAACCTTTGTCAGTGAGCTCTTGGCTTCCTTTCTGTCCAGGGAACCCTGGTGAGAACCCTGGGCCCATCCATCAGACCCTCCCCTGCAGGGATGGGGCATCAGAGTGGGTCTCCTCATCACCACGGCCTCCCAGCACGTGGGGAGCCTGCTCCCCACTCGACTCCCCTTCCTGGGAACCTCGAACCCCTCCCTGCTCCACTGCCTACAGTGGCAGCTCTCTTCTTGAACACATTTGATGGATGCTTCATGGCAGCTGGGCACAGCCAGCCAACCTGCAGCCTCTGTAACCACCTGCTTTTCCTCCCTGGCTTTTCACATTGCTTTCTTTCCCTTTTCTCTTCTCATTCTTTCTGAAAGCTCGCCTTCTTTCCCTAAGGAACTCTTTGTCAGTGGGCACTTCCTGGCTCTCTCCAATATATACCACAGGGCCCCACATGGCCAACTGCCAGGAGCAGATGGCTCCAGCCTGGGGCAAGCTGCGGCCGGCCGGCCCAGGTAGCATGCACGCTGTGGTCAGCGGTGTGGCAGGGCCTCACTTCCGCCCAGGACTACTTTAGTGATAATGATTTTTAGTGACAGTACAGGCAAAGTGTCCAAGTTAGGTATCAGCAGAGCTTTCTGAGAGGATTATATGAACTAAGCTACATAAAGGCACTTTACAGACTTAAAAGCATTTTACAAAAGAAATACTAGCTTACTTCAACCACATGTTTACTGTGGGCCAGACATGTTACAGGTGTCATCACATTAATATCACTATTATCTTCATCTTACAGATGATGAAAATGAGAGACAAAATGGTTAAGCAGTTACACAGCTGGTGAATTATACAGTCAGAAAGCCAAGAACGAACCCAGGTGGCCTGGCTCCAAACCCAGCAAGCTTAACCATGACACTGTAGCTGCCTCCCAGGTTAAGGTGATAGACTTCCTTTAACTGTTATTAGAACTCACCATCTCCTGACACTTAAAACTGCCCTTTTTTTCTGGGGTCCTCCCAGAGGGTTTAATCCAGGGGCAAGCCTGCCCTCTGTGCTGGAGACTAAGACTGGCTGCCTTTCCACCCTCTAAGTCACTGCCATGACCTCTGCTGCCCCAGGTGCACCAGACCTGGTGATGAACGCCCAGCTAGTGCAGGAGACAGCCTACCTGGAGGACCGCCCGCTCAGCCAGCTGTATTGTGCCCACGAGGAGAACTGCCTCTCCAAGTCTGCGGATCACATGGACTGGCCCTATGGATACCGGCGCCTACTGCGCTTCTCCACACAGATCTACAACTTGGGCCGGACAGACTTTCGTCCAAAGACTGGACGCGATAGCTGGGTTTGGCACCAGTGCCACAGGTTAGAGCCTGCCCATGCCTTGGCACTAGAGGGTTAGGAACAAAAAGCTGGGTCCAGGGAGCAGTTTGGTCCTTCCCTGGCCACAGGCACGCTTTCCAGGGAGGGGTGTGCGCTCTCCTTGCTGGCCTTGCCTGCAGGAGGCAGTGAGGATAGCGGCATCCACCTGCCCCTCCATCGCTCTCACCTTCACTATGTCAGTGGTGCCCGTGGGGTCTGTTTCCCACAGCAACATCCCACAGAGGCGTCACCGCCAGCAGATTTGTTCTGTTAGAATGGTATTTGACACTTTTCCTATGTTGGATCACAGGCCTTGTCTTCAGAAGCCAGGTAAAGTGGGGACTCCCAGGAACCTGGAGGCCCAAAATAGACATCCCATCCAGGGTGCTGGCTCTGCAGGAAAAGCTCGCTGGTTCCTTCAGCAGCAAGGCAAGGCCCTCAAAGAACAGCATGAACAGACTGGCACTAAAAAAGGGACAATGAACATTCTTTCCTATCAGGAGCTTCCAGACCAGAGAGAGGGAGAGACAATGCCTGTGACAAAGGCAGCATTCTTTTTTCTTCAGAACATAGTCATGGGTGGAGAAAGTGGAGAGGAATGGGCAATGACTTTGGGACTTGGTCTCGCCTGAGATAATAAGCACCTTTCCCTGTAGCATGAACAGAGCTGTCATTATAACTGGATTGGAATCAATGGCAGCAATTTGGTCCCAGGCTGACAGGGACCCTCTTCCCAGCAGCTCAGCTCCTAGGCTGCTCAGAGACCTGGTGCCCCACCTCTCCCCCCAGTTCAGGCCTTGCTGTCAGGCACCAGCCTCCTGGAGGCGACCAGGGCAGGGCTTCTACCTCTTGCCTGGGTTGAGACCCTAGGTGATGGGGACAGCTGTGCTTGCTGCCTAGGCAGGGATGCCAGCAAAGTAGGCTCTGTGTCATACTAATCTTGGGTTTGGGAGGGAGAAGGGCACTGCCTGCTATAACTTTCCTCTTGGGTCATGATGGGGCCTGGTGCCTGTCTTCCCTACCAGCCCCTCCAGAGAGGCCCCTCTCTCCTGTTGCTGCCGCACTGACAGCTCTATCCCTTCTGCAGGCATTACCACAGCATTGAAGTCTTCACCCACTACGACCTCCTCACTCTCAATGGCTCCAAGGTGGCTGAGGGGCACAAGGCCAGCTTCTGTCTGGAGGACACAAACTGCCCCACAGGTATGTGGTTTCCTGTCAGCACCTACCAGCATCTCCTCTTGTTATGTTCTTCAGCCCCTTTGGGATCAGGCTTCTCTCCGCTCTGTTCAGCAGCCCAAGGCACCTGGAGACCCTGGCTTGAAAAGTTAGCAATCAAGGCAATTTCTTACCTTCTGAAATCTTACACAGGAGGTTTTTACTTCCTCTGAATTCCCCACGCACATTGTTCTTCTTTTAAAACACTCAGCACTTTCTGTCTTGGAAAAGAGTTGCAGACCTGTCCTATCTCTGCTGAGCTCGCGGAGGGCAAGCATTGTCTGCTTCCTGTCTGTATACCCGCAGCCCCTAACCCTTAGGAACTGCATGGTAAACACTGGATCTTTAGAGGGTTGGAAGGATGGATAGGCAGATGCATAAATAAATTAGCACAGGAGGGTTGGAATCTTCCAACCACAGTTCCTAGTTCAACAGGGATTTGCACTGGAGCAGTCAAACGAATCAAATGAATCATACCTTTGTCACAAATGT
Organism: Rhinopithecus roxellana; assembly: GCF_007565055.1. NCBI lineage: Eukaryota > Metazoa > Chordata > Mammalia > Primates > Cercopithecidae > Rhinopithecus > Rhinopithecus roxellana. Next base: position 75,149,032 of record NC_044559.1, read on the forward strand.
GGTTTGTTATGGTGCTGGATTCATAGCAGGATTCTAGCTCTGACAGTCCTTAATCTGTGAACCAGGCATGATGACACTGAACTGGTAAAGCAAATAAAAGACCTAGCAGAGTGCTTGCTCCTGTCTGAAAAGCTGTCCCCTTCCTTACAGGACTGCAGCGGCGCTACGCGTGTGCCAACTTTGGGGAACAGGGAGTGACTGTAGGATGCTGGGACACCTACCGGCATGACATTGATTGCCAATGGGTGGATATCACAGACGTGGGCCCTGGGAACTATATCTTCCAGGTAAGGTGGCTGGGGGATTCCCCACAGAGCCCAATTTCCTCCAGATGTTCTAAAACTTTCCCTGAGGGCAAATGAAGGGAGAGAATTTCCCATATAGGGTTTCTGACAGGCCTGTCACTAAAAGGAGCTGTCCTATTAGGGAAGTAACACTCAAGCTGGATCCAGCGAACCTGGGTTTGAGTCCTGATTCAGTGAACACTGGATAAATCAGCTTCTCAGTTGGAACTTCTCAGTCCCTATCTGTAAAATGGGAACATCAGTGCCTACCGCCTGGGTAATTGTAAGAATTAATGAAGCAAATAGAAACACATGTAAGGGATTATCACAGCCAGAGTCAACTCATTCAGAAACCAAACCATCCATTTTCAGTTGTCCCCTCTTTCACTCCAGGTGATTGTGAACCCCCACTATGAGGTGGCAGAGTCAGATTTCTCCAACAATATGATGCAGTGCCACTGCAAGTATGATGGGCATCGGGTCTGGCTGCACAACTGCCACACAGGTAACTCCGAGCCACTGTGGAACCAGTCATGTATAGGCTCAGGGAGCTGGAAGACTGTAAATGTACTACTCTCTGCTCCCACACTCCAGTGTGACTTGTATGTGTGTGGTTTGTAAAAGCCTATGGATGGAAGAGAGATGCATTTCCTTTGACATCTTACAAGGCAGACTTCTAGAACTGGTCAGACCATTGGCTTCACCCAATAACTACATCTTCTATATCCCTGTGTGCACTTAAGGCTGTTCGATTGTAAACTCAGTTTCCAATCTGTCCTAGAATCTTTCCTGTCACCTCAAGCCATGTCAGTATTTTCAAGTCCATTATTTTTCCTTTCTCTTTCATGTAGAAGTTAGGGTTAGGGTCCTCACAGGTAAAAGTAGAAGTCCTCTTGCTCTGTGTTGCTGTCTCCAGCTGTGATCACTGCTTGCAAGAAGGGGACCATGGAAAACAGGGCCACTTACAGGATTGGTAGCATCAAAGGAAGCATCATCATCCAGTGGGGTCAGAGAAGAGGGGCTGTTCTACCTGTCAGTAAAGACTCCCTCTATCTTCAAGGGTTAAAAATGCCTATATTTGCTATGGGATGTGCATTCACACCCATACTTGCATATGTGCGGTGGGATGGGCAGAGTTGTTCATTCAGTCAACAAACATTTATTAAGGCTCACTGTTGTGTTGAACGCTGTGCCCCAGACACTGGGAATCTAAGTGTCAGATGGGGTATGCACACATGCAAATAGCCCCAGTACTACTAATGTGTGGACTGAATGCTGAGCAAGCACAGACAGAAAGCAACCGGATGGGGGCTAGCACAAGCTTCACAGAAGTAGTATTTGAGCTGAGTTTTGAAGGAGGGGCCAAAGTCAAAGATGGGAGGAGTAAAGAAAGAGCACAGGACTGGGCTTCGGAAGGTGTCACTGGTTCCCGAATCCAGTCCCACCACTTTCTAGCTGGAAGACAGTGAGGAAATCACGACCTGAGTTTTCTGTTTTGTAAAATGAGGCTGTATACTTCAAACCTACTAAGTACTAGAGCTTTTTGCAGGGAAGGTTGTGATAGTTCTAAGATAATGGATTTTATCCTGTGGGCTTCTGGGAACTATTGACAAATTTCAGTCAAGGAGGCAAAAGATCATTTAGGTTTTCAAAAAATAACCGTGGCAACAGATGGACGAAAATGAGAAAAGGAAGAACAGTCTAAGGTTTTGAATTTGTGTGGCTGAGTAGATTATGCTGCCACTTAAATGAAACAGGGATATTGAGAGGAACCAGGAACTAGAATCCAAATCTACACACACGGAGACAGCAGATCCTCCATAATGCTGGAATCAGGCTGCAAGGGTTCCCAGGCAGTGACAAGGACAAGAAAAATAATGCAGTCCTGCAGGTCATCTTGCCAGTGTTTAGGACCCAACAGGGTCCCTACAGAAAACAGAAGGCACACTCAGGTGAGAGTCTGAGGTTATTTAATTAAAGCACTATTTATAACGAAACAAGGGGTGCTGAGACATCAAGCATAAATAAAGTGGAAAACTGTTATCTGCTTTAGGCTTGAAGAGGGGCAAGGGCTGTTTTGCAGCCAGGTGCAAGCCAGAGTTATGAAGGAAGGTGAACCTAGCTGGAGCAGGAGTCATAGACCATCACTGCCAGAACCACAGGGCCAAAGTAGGGGAAAGAATATTTGGCCTCTCTCCTTCCACCCTCTGACCTTCTGCTGTTGCTTTCCATTGACCCAACTCACACGAAAAAAAAGAAGACAAAGGAACCAGAGTGATGTAATCGCTAGGGGTCAGCTTCCTAGGGCACAGAGAAAAAAAAGGGCAGAGAATGAACCTGGGGAGGGAGGCAAAGGAGAATAACTAGCACAACCCTTTCCAATCAACAGCCTGTTCTTCCTGATGTTCCTGAAACCACACAACTGTCCCAGCCCTATTTCTATAGAATGACTGGTGTCTGTGCCCATGCCATGACTGACTTGATATAAAGGATGAGCTGGGCAGAGTGGATCTATGTAAGTTGTCAGGGACGGGATGAGACTGTGGTAAGGTTGGCTGCTTACCTGTTTTCCTTTGGCCCACAGGGAATTCATACCCAGCCAATGCAGAACTCTCCCTGGAGCAAGAACAGCGTCTCAGGAACAACCTCATCTGAAGCCCTCACTGCACACTCCTAGCTGCTGCCAATACACCAGATACCTCAGCTTACTGGAGCCATGCCCTTCAGAGTCCCAACTCAGAGGAAAAGGGCCAGTGCCAAGGGGCACCAAGAACCTGCTCAGGAAGCCTTTTGATGGCAAGATCACCAATCCAGATGGTACTGCTTCTTCAGGATGGCACTGAGCCTACCCACTAAGGGCCTGGAATATGGCTTCCAGGCTTTGCTCAGCTGAGCTCCTCTTCTATAAGGAAACCCAGTCATCCCTGAATCTTGCCACAGAGATGCGGGGTTCAGGAGCTTTCAGTTCTTTAGGGATGGACTATGGCCCAGTCCCCCATCTAAGTGGTGCTTTGCAAATGTCTTGGAGGAGTATAGGACAGAGTACCAAAACACACAGCAGGTAGTGTTAGCTCTCTGCTAGGAGCTCAAAGCAACACAACTTGTATCAAAATCACAACTGGCAGAGAAGCTGGTGGATCCGATCCTTTCTTCATCTGTTATTATTTACAAGTCACCTCTCACACTCTGTTCTTTAGTGTCCTTACCTTTATCCTACCGCACACATGGGTGTTTCTATTATCCTTGGAAGCACAGACCTCGGGCATCCCCTTATTGCCTGATGGGCCAACACCGTTACTGAGTGCTTGAGAAGGGGCAAGTTTCACAGAAATGGCCAGACAGGGCCTTCCCACAGAGCAGCAAGAGTAGGCCAAGCAGAAAGACTGCTGAGGTAACATGGATCCCGGGCCCTGTCAGGGCCTCTGCCAAGGAAAAAATATGGACGATTTACCTGGCAGGCAGTCTGATCTCTCTCAGGATCATCACGCATCTCAGGATTGGTCTAAGCTTCAAGTCCCAACCAAGTGTCTGAAGTGAACTTTGCATTGAATAAATTTTTGCCATGGAAAGAACATCAAACAAGCTACTCATCTCTATGAAGATATGAAAACAAGTCTGGCAGAGTGAGAGACAGAAGACCATGGAGAAATCAGAACGGGGAACAGTCAGTGTAGTTAAGGATGGAACCTGGGAAAGGCCACCATTCCTGCTTGATGGGGCTGTGATTTGCTCTCGCTCAAGTAGAATAAAACCCCATGGTCTTCTTGACATGATTCTTGATCTTTTCTCCACTGAGACAAACTTTAGTGATGATCCTTACAGGACTGACACCCTAATGCCAAAAAAGGTTGCTCATTATGGACTGCTACAAAGACCAGACCAGCTGTGATTATGTACACGCCCCAAAACCACAGTCCTACCCTTTTCCCTCCCACAGAGCCAGGGCCTGGGATGCACAGGGCACACATGCTTCTCGTGACTGCCCATCTACATTTCTCCAATCAGACATAAGACTGCTTCCCAGTCAGCCTCCCCAGGCTCAGAGCTGAAACATGGGTTAGAAAGGTTAAGGGGTGAAGGATAGGGACAAGAAGGTAAAGTCTGAGGATTGTAAACTTTTATAATAATAAAGGCTGCAAAGCCAAAATAAATGGTAGCAGATGGAGCAGATTTACAACAGCACTACCCCCACCACATCACAAGAGCCACCACATCACAAGAGCTACCCCCTCCTTAGGGAGTAAAAAGGGGAACCCTCTGTGAATACAAAGAAGTGCTTTCTTCCTTCTCCCCGACCTTACCTCTCCTCAACTCCCTCGTCTCCTTCATTAGGCAGAGGGAGCATTATATTTTGGCATGGCAGTTTAGGTAAACAAGGGAAGGACTGATTTCCTGTTGGATTCAGCAAACATCCCCCGAACAGTAACAACATTATGCTCACACATGCAGCTAATGGTCTGTGAAAGAATGTGCAGCTAGCAGGGGAGCATGTGGTGACTGATGACTAGATTCAGGCAGGGTGGTTACTCACAGCTGCTTGCTGGATCCAGTTTCTAAGAGGGCCCAAAAAAGCAGGCCAGGCAGCCAGCCACCGGCTCTGGTCTCAGCCTTGCTGCCACATCACACGTTTGATAGGTGCAGTCAGTTCTAATTCTTGCAAAAGGCCATAGAAGGGTTGTGCTGTTACAACTCTGAGCTGAAAGGGAAGGACATGGGAAGACTGGTGGCTGGCATGACTTATAACTAGATGAGGAATGTTAACAGAAGACCAACCACCAAATTCCAGGCAGAACCAAAAATGTCAGAAGACTTTCACCTCAGCATACTTTAGCCTCAGAGACACTAAGGTGCTAAGAATGTCAGTCTTCAGAAGCCTAACTTACCTTTATTCTACAAAGACTTTCACTCTATGGAGAGCATATCAGAACTCATGGGAAATGTACTTTTCTACTAAATTCTAGGTACTCCTGAGATTTAGATGTTCAACACATATGCACAGCAGAGTACATTAGCTATCTTCCTGAGTATCTAACAAGGGCGCCAGTGGCAGCTACAGGGTGCTCTTCAGCTAACTCATCTTGAGAAAGCATGGCTTGGATGTGCCCAAGGATTTATTTCCCATCTGGAACAGCTCAATATAGTCTGTGCTGGGTCATAGCAGGAGCTCTTACCTCCAGCTAGTGTACATCAATCCCAACTGCTTGAATAATGTAACTAAAAAGCACATTCTCTACTAATGGTAGAAGCAGCAACACTCCATAATTTTCGAGTGTAGGCGAAAAAAAAAATCCTTTCTCTGGGTCTGGTTATAAGGATAAATCTGAAAGTTAGAGGTGGCTGACTATTGGCTGAAAAACAGGATAGACTACTAGCATACAGCATTAGAATGAGAACCAAAGTAAGTTACTGAAATTACGAAGATTACAAGAAAACTGGGAAATCAACATGGGGCTATATGTTACCACTAACAATGCCTTTAAAAGCTAAAGTGTAGCCAGAAAGAGGCATCCTCACAGACAAGTGACAGGAGTAGTCATCTCTTTTGTACTGCCCAAGGTCACTCTTGGCCTTGAAGAACCAAAACAGAGCAAAGGTATAACTCAGAGGTATACCATTCAGTATGAAGTCAGGCTACAATTCCCTGCATTTCCTTTCAAATGGAGCTGTACTGTTCAAACAGAACTATCTTAGAGAAGTCTGTTCCATAAAGACAAAGAGCAGAAGTCTTGTTGCTAAAAGCCAAAGAGAGGGGCACTTGGACAAAGTATTAGTGGAGAGGGTCAAGAGAACAACTTATTTCATCCCTAAATTTGGAATGGAGTCACTGAACATGAACAAAGGACACTAGTAGAACCGACCACGAATGAGGAAAACAATGCTGAGGAAAGGGGAGAAGGCTATAATATCTCAATAGCAGCAGGCATAGTTGGGTAAGGATCAAGATCCAAGGCCAGTGTCATTTGAGAAACATCTGAATAGAGCCCTACTCTACCATGTTCTAGATAATGCTAATAATCCATCATTGTCATGGGCACTAAATCATTAAAAAATGAGGCTGTTGCCCTAGCTGAAAGCACAATGAGCCACTATTTCTTGCCACCTCGGCACCTTAAGGTCTAGTGCTACCATTTCTTCAGCACAGAACTACTTTCCAAAAACACTGAGAATGCAGATATGAGATGGATAAAGCCTGAGTTGATGGCTTTGACTTGTCCACATCCTTTAGGAAATCTCTCAGTGCCCAGAGGTGTTTATTTTATCCTGGCTGCTCGTCATCGTAACGGATGGTCTGGTGCTGCTTGCCAAGTCCCTCTGGCATAGGTTGAGAAGATCATATCAAGAACACGCTGGTGTGCCACATGTCTTCTTCAGGGTATCAGAGTTGCAGAGATGGCAGAAGGCAAGAAAAAGGTTGGAATGAGGGTGCACAAGGAAGATATGAAGAGGAGAGAAGCTACCAGATACCAGTCCCAGGATAATCACTTTTGTAGTATACTGAGGCAGAGAGATGATCAATTCTCTACTCACTGGGATTCAAGAAAAACAACAGATCCATTTAACCTATGCACAGCACTATAGGCATGAGGATAAGAAGAAAGCTCCTCTCCTATTTCTTGTTGGAATGACAAAACCCAACAAACGCCACAGTGTTATGTCATAAAATGGGCTTTAATGTCTGCTCTTACAACATGGTATTACTGCTTACACTGGAACTGGCACACAGCTCCCAAGGTTGGTTTACTCTGAGGAATGAAGCTGGCATCCCCCCTGGCTGCAGTATAGCTGGAATGGTCCCAGGCACTGAGCTCAGTACAAACTTTGGAGTCTAACTACCCACATCTCCTGTAGTTCACCAACTTTGGAGTTCTGGAACCAGCAGTGTAGATTCTGTGTAGGCCAAGTAAACCAGACACTGTTCTGTCTCTTTGTACTAACCACTCTCTATCCACCCCCTACTCTGCCTCCAGTATTATTCTGTTTTGTGAGGTACTAAGGAATGCTCTGCCTTTGCAGGGCCTAAATCTCCCATTCTTGTGGTTTGAATCCTCTGCTCTCTTTTGTATTTGCTTTAAATATCTTGGAAGTGTGACCCACGCTAACATGACTTGCCCTGTCCAGGGGACTCCTGGAATTCACATCTCCCACGTTTCTTCCTAGTTGATGGCTCCCTACTATGCCCACCATAGTAGGGTGATTCCAAAGAACTGCATTTAGGAGTGAAGACAGAAGTCTGTCTTCCTTCTATACCCAGTCAGTCCTTGTCTCGATCACTTTATCTCTTTAACATGCACATCTGCATGTACACAGAGCTCTGGAAGGATCCTCTTATCTGAAGACTATGGAAACATTTTCTGATTCATGGAATTATCCCTTTCATTGAGTGATGTTCAAACTGCAGACTGGTCTCTGCCTTCCCAGATGTCTTCCCGTTGCTTGGCTTCCAACCGCTTTCTCTCTGTAAATAAGAGCAGTGTTAACCATGGTTGTCTACTTCATATAATCAATGACTTTCCCTTAATCCAAATTACAAGGCAAACTTTCATCATGAGACAAGTGGATATCTTGGTCTCTCTTACCTGATTCCAAGAGTTAATTCCTTTAACTTCCTAAGTGCTTTGTAAGTGAAAATGATACTACTATAAGTCATTACATTTATTACTATATAATAAAAAATATCTGAGGCTAATAGAAGTATATGGAATAAGTCAGAATCTAGTAGGACTCAGATTCTAGTCTTGCTAAAACATATTTAAATTCTACTTTTCAACTATGTTTAGTGCTTCAACATAATTGCCCATTATTCCCAGCTTACTGATCTTTATAAATATTTCAATAGGTATCAAGGATATGTATTGATATGCTATTTTGTTGCTTAAATGGAAATGGTAGCCCCTGGGCTTTACTCATATCTCCCCTCTACAACTTTATTGAAAAAATATTTCAGAGGCAAACCAAGTTTCAGTATTTTCAGAGTACTTCCAGGAGCCAGAAATCTTCTGAAATATACAATTATAATATGGAAAACTAAAACTATTTCTAAAAACAAAAAATATACAAATCTGGATAATCTATCTTCAATTTTTATATGGAAGCTTGGTTCTCCATTTAACACTTTCACCAAGGTCTGAGAAAATACGGACCATACAACAGTCTGGTGACTCAAGCACTCCTTTAGGTGCCACAATACCAGTTCCAATTGCATGGCTAGTCATTTATCTTGAAACCATAAAATGGTGATAAGCCTACATGATAGATGGTAAGCCTAAATGCTTCCTTCTTATTGTTCCAAATTGATAATGCCTGTATAAGATTCAGCAAGTCATGAATCAGGGAGATTACAGAAATCGAGATGAATTTAGAATAAACACTTGCTATTCTGATGTATCTTTCCTCATCAGCAGAATCCTTTACAACATTCCTACACTATATCTGACTATACTTTAAGGGCAAAGAAGTTGGTTATGAAGCTGACTGGCACTTGGAAATATGAGAAAAAGAAATTCACTGCTATTTGGGCACCATCTTGTGGCATTATCTGAATATAGCAGCAAAGTTGAGGCAAAAAACAGTGGTCTGCAAATTGCAAACTGAATGAAGGCTGGTAGAGTGCCTTGGAACTGAGGCAGGCTTGAACTGCACTGGGGTGCCCTAGGAGACAGCACAAAGGATAACTGGCTGGTCTAAAGGATTCCAGAATTTCTTAGGAAGGCAGTATGGTCTTGATTCTTACAAATATGGAGAAGTTAGGAGGGGATCTAAAGGCAATGGATGAAAGCAATCAAAATCTGGTTCTACATCCCAAGGAAAAATGAAGAAACCAGAAAAGTAAATTATTAGAACTCCAATTTTTCAATAAGGTGTGAAACTTAAATCATAAGAGTAATATGAGAAGACAGAAGAGATCCAAGAGCAGCAGAAAAATATGACTGGCCCATAACACACAATTCCAAAATCAAAACAATTCTGAAAACAAAGTTATTGCTTTCTTTAAAGCTTGGGGCCAAAATTAATTGATGGAGGCAAATCTAACCTGAAAGGATATGAAGCCATTTATAGTCTTAACATATCCCATTTAATGTGAACAGTCACACACTCTGCTGCAGAAATATTAATGTGTCTTGATTTTGGTGTTATAAGACACAGATACCATATTAGCTTTCTAAAATCTGGAAAGTTCAGAATTCTTAAACTTTTTTTTTTTTTTTTTTTTTTTTTTTTTTGAGGCGGAGTCTCGCTCTGTCCCCAGGGTGGAGTGCAGTGGTGTGATCTTGGCTTACTGCAACCTCCGCCTCCTGGGTTCAAGCGATTCTCGTGCCTCAGCCTCCTGAGTAGCTCTTGAGTAACAGGCATGTGCCACCATGCCCGGCTAATTTTTTTGTATTTGTAGTAGAGACACGGTTTCGCCATGCTAGCCAGGCTGGTCTTGAACTCCTGAGCTCAGGTAATCTGCCCGCCTCAGCCTCCCAAAGTGCTGGGATGATAGGCGTGAGCCACTGTGCCCGGTGTGAAACATTTCCTAACACTTTCTAATACAAGCAAATAGATTCTAATGATAAGCCATATGAAAAAACTAGTAGGAGTAGGAAGACAAATAGAGAAGCACAAAGAAATAGTGAAAATGGGAGGTGTAAATTTAGAAATACAAGAACATGAATAGAATAGAGAAATGTGGGTCAGGATAGGAAATAATGATTTCTTTATTTTAAAGATGAGGAAACAGAAGCTAGGAGAGCTGAAATGACTTGCCTAAGGTCACACAGCAGTGAAAGAACTGAATCTAGGACCCAGATCCTTAATTCTTCACCAGCACACCTTCTACTATCCTGACATCTGAAATATCTACAAGGGAAAAAATATGAAAAAACTGTATGAACAGAAAGACAAAGAAACATGTCCCTTTATTAAAGAGACAGGAAAGCAGATAATAGCTGATAAACTGCATGAAAGAAAGCTCCTACTAACTTGACCTCCAACAATTAAAAGAATAAATAAAGAGAAAGCCCAACAGTAGACATGAGGGCAAGGAATTCAGAAAAAACAGAAAATTCAGCACAAAGTGATTGACCTAAAACATTCACATCGGCTGGCCCTGAAAACTTTCATTCTCCAATATAATAAATCAATCAACAGAAATGACTATATTAAATGAGTTGCCTGGAATCACAGTGCAGTCAAGACTTGACATAAGAGAATGTGAAGCACTGAAGATTGTAAAAGGGCCAGTTTGGTGTCATGTTTTAAAAAAAGCAAAGACAGAGGATGTAAATTAAAAGACTTTCAAAATTTACTTCTAGGTCTATGAAAAATAATCACAAAATCTACTGTAGTCACCTACAGAACAAGAGACAACATGCTTCGTGAAGAACACGTCTGGTCAAACGAATCTTATTCCCTTCTTTTATAGAGGGACAGATGTAGTAGGTCAAGGAGAAGTAATCTAAATAACCTCTTAATTTTAGGAAAGTTTTAGATTTTAAGTTTACCAAATATTTATATAATCATAATATATGGAAAAATACAGTCTGAATCCAATAAGGAGGCATTTAACCCTAGAGTGTGGAATAATTATCAATGTATTAAGTGTCAATACAAGGAACCATGTACTATTTATTTTAGCAACAGTTGGTGACCTGGTCAGTTAGTTAGTCCTAGGTTAACATTTTCATCTCTGATCTAGGCAAAGGTAGTAGGTTTATTAAACAGCAATTGATACCAAAAAATGAGTAAATGCTACATCACAGAAAAAAAGTCACATTAAAATGAAAAAAAAAAAAATGTGGTTAGAAATGAACTTCAGACATCAGGGGAGAAAAGACACCAAGAAAATACCCTAAGACCTAGATTATGAATCAGCAATGCCGCACTGCCCTTTAAGGCAGAGTAATGGAAAGTCTAAAAAGGGTTTTCATAAGGTATCAACTATGATTAAATTTATTACTATCTTACAGAGATGGTTTGAAGTTCTTTGTGATTTAATTAATCAAACTAGGTGAGCAGATTACTATTTACTTACTTTGCCTTTCAGGCCTCTGACCCAAAAGATAGGCTTTCAGAACCAGCCAATTTATCACCTACCTTCAAAAATAAAATGAAAATAAATTAAAATAAAATTGTAGCGGGCTTTGAAAATGAGAAAGTAGCTTATTCTGAAAGGTAATGATATCTATGTCCAGTTTTAGGTGGGAATCAAATATTTGTATGAGTGGAACATGGGAAAATTGTATATACATTCCTGAGTTTGGTCTTTATTTTGTTTTTTATTTTTTTGAGATGGAGTCTTGCTCTGTTGCCCAGGCTGGAATGTGATGGCGCAATCTCGGCTCACTGCAACCTCCGCCTCTCAGGTTCAAGCGATTCTCCTGCCTCAGCCTCCTGAGTAGCTGGGACTACAGGTGCATGCCACCACACCCGGCTAATTTTTCTATTTTTAGTAGAGACAGGGTTTCACCATGTTGGCCAGGCTGGACTCAAACTCTTGACCTCAGATGATCTGCCTGCCTCGGCATCCCAAAATGCTGGGATTACAGGAGTAAGCCGCCATGCCCAGCCCTGAGTTTGGTCTTTAAAATGTGGTTTTAGGCTGGGCACAGTGGCTCAGGTCTGTAATTCCAGCACTTTGGGAGGCCAAGGCAGAAGATCACTGGAGTCCAAGAGTTTGAGACTAGCCTAGGCAACATAGAGAGACCCTATCACTACAAAAAGGAAAAAATTAGCTGGCATGGTGGCACATGCCTGTAGCCCCAGCTACTCAGGAGGCTGAGGTGAAAGGATTGCTTGCACCTGGGAGGTTGAGGCTGCAGAGAGCTGTGATCGTGCCACTGCACTCCAGTCTGGGTGACAAAGTGAGACCGTGTCTCAATAAATGTCTCAATAAATAAATAATCAAAGTAGAGTGAAAAGTGTAGCAGAAAAGTACTTAAAACTCAAAATCACGAATTCAAAATTCATTAATTAGGAAGGTTTCACACTCTGGGTTTTATAAAGAAAAACATGGAGGACTTAGCATTCAGGGTAGAGTTAAGATTTACAAAGAAAAATTAGAGTAACCAATGTCATCCATGTATTTGGTCAATGAACATGTATTGAGTACCTTTTTATGTACCAGGCACTGTTGCCAAACAGCAGAACTCTTCAAGTGGGAGAAAGAAAGGCTGGGAGATTATCATACCATATTATAACAGGAAGATATACAGATTTCAATTCCCATGCTAATTCTGATCCCTTGGCAATGGTCATGTAAAACTCACCAAGAATGTCATGACTGATTTAACAATATCTGCCATGTGTAATGGATGGAGAGTAGCAGTATATAATACATATTTGTCATTACAAGCTCATATTATAATGAACATTAAATTCTTAACAGTCATATCAATAATCGTATCCTGAATTTGTAAAGCACTTTACCAAACATTTTTACATATGTTAACTTATTCTGTGCTCAAAACATTCTTCCATGATTAGGTAGGCTGAGGAGTACTTTCACTTTGCTGGAAACCAGGGGGCGCAGAGAGGTATCTGACTCGCCCATGGCCACACAGCTAGGTAATGGCAAAAGGTCTATCAGAGCCCAGATTTCCTCATTTCTAAACAATCTGCCCCTGATCTTTACAGTTAAAGTTGTTAGAACAAAACAGTACGCAGATATTCTCTATTTCTACTAAGGAAAACACAAGAGGACACTGGTTTAAACTATCATGCAGATTTAACTCAGACCCAAGGAAGATTTTTCTGAGAGTGAACAGCTGCTAACCATTGGTACAGATAATAAAGAAGTTTGTCATATTTTATTCCTGGAGACTTTTAAAAATGTTTTATGTAAGTATTTTTTTCTGGGAAAAAATGTCAATAACTCCAAAAGTCCTTCAAGAGGGATTACAGTATTACAGAAGAAGCATGGGTTTTAATCAGTGGTACCTAGATTCAGATGCCTTCTCTTTCAGTTTACCAGCTGGGTGACTTTAGGCCAGTTACTTAACTTCTCTGGGTCAGCTCTAAACTCAAGATGGTATCATTGGTCACAGAGTTATCATAACACAGAATCATCATAACCTATAAGTTATGATGGAGTTTCTTTCCTGTCCTTTTAATCAACAAAAATCATTTATCGTTTTTAATCTTAAAATCTACAAAACTGAAGTGAGAGGAAAAACAACTGCTTAAAATGCCCAAAAGAGGAACATATTTTCTTCCCTACTCAAGGCAGATTATCTCCACTAGATTGTAAGGCTTAAGGAGAGGAACAAAATCTTGCCACCTTTCTAATTCTCCTAAACAGCGAACACAATGCTTTGCACAGGGCAGGTGCTCAGTGAATGCCACATGGAGCTAATAGAGATTACAGGAATTTTAAAATAAAAAGAGTAATTAATGGCAAAAGTATGCACTGAAATCTGTGCTGGATTCACCATATAATGCTACTACTGTTGTTACTAACAAAAACAACAGCAGCTAACACTTATCATATAACTCATCATAGGCCTGTAGAAACAGGAGCAAGAGAGTACCTATGATTTTTTGAAGATGACTAAGTATCCTTCATGGATTAACTTGCTTGAGTTCCATTTAAGGATGAGAAAACAGAGGCCTCCAGAGAGTAAGTTACTTATCTACCCTCTCAAGGTCACACAGACAGTAAATGGCAGACCTAAGATGTGGACCCAGGAAGTGCGATTCCAGAGTCTAATACCTAAAACAATAAAGTTTCCACCGAAAAAAAATCTTTAAAGCCTGGGCTCCATGCAGGCAAGCATATAAGTATCTGCCCAACACAGAAAGAGGCCAGAAAGAGATACATCAGGAAATTTTCCAGATGCATTTCCTCAGATACAAAGAATGGTAGTAGCACTCTGGAGCATAATAAAGGAAGAGTCCTCTATAATCCATACAGCCTCAGCACCAATATGTAGGAGGAACTTATCACAGTGGGTCTCTATTCACAAATAAAGGCCTTCTTTAGGAAAGCAATAGAGTACCCACTTAGTCAACAGTCTCAATTTTAATTCCATCACTGAAATGTCCTTTGTATAGCCAGACATTTAAAACAAATACTTCAAGTGGAGCTGCATGCTGATGCGCCTAGAGAAAGAAAAGGGAATACTCAAGATGATATCCACACAAAACCACTGTTGCAGGATCTGTAGAGATACAGGTGATATACACCCAAAGAGAAGGATGATAACATGGCAAAGGGAGTCATATCCCCTTTTATAGATATCACTGTTATCACACAGAAATCATTTTCTTCAGAGACAACCAATTAACAAAGGGTTAAGGACACTGCACATTCATCTTTAATCTAGTTCTGTTATTGCCACCTATAAAAACTCAAGGAACCCAGTTATGTTTCTATAGTCTGTAGGAGGCCTTTGAGTAAACAATGACTGGAAAACATCAAAACTGCCTCATTATAGTCATTAAGGTTTCAAAAATTAGTTGGGTTCAACTCTGAAACTCTAGCACCTGCCACGACACACTCTGTCACTGGTTATCTGGCCAGTGCAGCTGAGAGTCTGTAAGCTGCCTGCTATCACCAAAGCAGAGAGGACAGGAAGTATTAATGGCCTTGTTAGACCAGCAATAAACAAGGAGTTTGAAACTTCAATTCGTTTAATGGAAAAATGAAGTTACTTTTTGGTAAGTGGAGTTTTCAGAATAAATTGCCTTCACAGATTCCAGGGATTGTGGGCTAAGGCAATGAGACTGTCTAAAGCCTGAAGGTTGATAAAAAGTACTTAAGTGCCACACCAGAGTCCCAAGCCTTTACATACAATTCAACAGCCTGTAGAAGAGACAGATTTTAACTTCAACCTCAAACTATAAGAAAATAAAAACTCTGCTTGTGGATCAGGGGAAATATTTTTCTGAGAACGCTTGGATAATGGAAAATAGTCAGAAGACAGGTAAATCTAGATGTACTCTAATGGAGCCACTCAGGACTGCCTTAAAAAGACAAAAATACCTCCTACAGTTGTTATCAAGGTCAGTTGCTGGTTTTTCCTAAATTTGTCTTCTACCTCAGATCTAAACCATTTGATAACATTAGGGCAATATCATGGCAATCGTGGCCCAGTAAAACCATAGCAAATGTTTTCTGCCTAGGACACTATAAGTTTTCAAAGGAAAATTTTTCTCAGAGAAAAACTGTAGGAAAAGCCATGGATGGGCTGAGAAGACCAAACCTATCTCTTGGAAAACAACAGTAGGAGCATGGATTAGGATGTCTTGGTGTGTGAAACAGGCAGACAAATCCTGAAACGTCTTCTCCTGAACGTAAGGCATGAAACTTTCTACACACTTAGGAGGCTTCTAGGAAACAGAAATGACAAAATGGAATGGGCTTCATTCATTTTTTTTTTTAAAAACACACGCCTTATAGTGAGCTGTAAAGGGACTAAAGAAGAACACCATCCTTTCAGCTCACCTCTGGCTTCTTGCAGTTTCTTGAGCTCTGCTTCTCGTTCGGTTTTGCTCTGCTTACTTCGAACCCCAAGGGCACTGATGACTAACCTTCTGGCTAGGGCTGCTGAAGTCTCAGGACGCTCCTTTGCTGGCTGGAGGAACTCTGAATGGAAGAAAGGAAGGGAGTAGGAGGGAGTAAAGAAGAGAGAGCACTCCAGCTTCAAGTGATTTAACTCAGTAATTAACATACAAAATAGACTAACAAGGGCTGCATCAGCAGTAATTAATACAAGCCTGATAGATGACGATCAGAGAAAATTAACATGGCAAAGCACAAACAACCCTGGCTTCATTATCTGCATTAACACAGTATCTTACAGTGACTCTATCAGGCAGTTAAACACAGAGGTAAACTAGGTAGGGATGTCATCAGAAACTGGTTGCTGCATTGCCTGCAGTTAGTTCTCAGACTCTCAAAGTGGCTGCTCAGATGCCATATTTCCAACATGGTCATTTCTCTTTTATTTATTTTTTCTTAAAAACGTACTTCTTTTAACACTAAAAATAAAAGTGTTATGTCTTTAGATGTCTGGATGCTATAAAACTGCTGGAAAGAACAATAATACCACCATCAGCAAAAAAAACCCCAGAGATTATAGACTCACCAGCATAAGCTCTAGCTTTGGCCTTGGCTGCTCTTGTGGCCTGTGACAAGGGACGAATCTTCACCATGGTGTGTTTAATACCCAACGCATCACGAGCTGCAAAGAGGAATAAAAGGAAGCAGAAGACATGAAGTAGAGTGATGCAAAGGAACAACTAGGGATGGCTCTTAGTATTTCCTAGATGTTATGCTTTTTTTTTTTTCAAAGCAAGCAAAAGAGACAGTAAGATCTAGAGGATCAACATGGCAGTAATTATTTTAGATCAGGTATCAGCAAACTATGGCTCTGTGACCAAATGCAGCCAACCACCTGTTTTTATATTTATTTACAAAGTAATTTTATTATTTTACTGAAGCAGAGCCATGCCCATCTGGCTTGTATATTGTCTATGGCTGCTTTCTTGCTCCAACAGCAGAGTTAAGTAGTGACAGAGACTGATGCTCCACAAAGCCTAAAATACTGTTTTTACCGTTTGGTCCTTTATATAATAATTTTGCAGACCCATATTCTAGGTGGTTCAGACAGGAACTAACATTTTAATATCTCTATTTTCTTTGAATGCCTCTGCATCAGATCTGTCATGAGGCCAATGATATATGTAAAAAGGCCCAATCATATATTCAGAGAGTATGTATTATAACTTCTCACTAGATAGGTTAAAGTGTTACTTAAATTCACTTGTCTGGGATGGGGGAAAAAAAAATCACCAATATTTTAAGAGTTAGCCCCACTGAATTCTTCAATCTCTACCTTAATCTGTTTATGTACTATCATGACAGTTATGTGTACAAATAACTTTGAAAGGTGTTGACTCTATCTCTCCAAATACCACTGGACTAACATGAAACAGGAGAATGGGTACCAAAGTATCTTACTTCAAAAAATCCACTATCTGTCCTATTACCTACACTGGCTGAATAAAATGCCAACCTTCTCAAATAGAAGGGAAATAGATAAAGTAGCGTGAGAAAAATGAACAATAAGAAAGGAAGATTGAAAGCCATTGGGTGAATACCTGTAATTGGACTGGAGAATACTCCTAGGGCATGTGTATCATCCACCCATTTAATATCAAATCCTTTCTTTCTGCAACACACAAAAAAAATTTTATTTCCTAAAATAAAATTTACTTTTATGAAACATCTCACAAATAGAATCTCATAAAGCATTTCACAAGATAGAAACACTCAACGAGTGCACAGGTGGAATGGGGATAATGACACCAAAAGCAGCTTGAAGGACAGAAGAAGCCATTGAATTTTAAAAGCAATAATACCATCATAAAGAACTACCCAGGAGTATTTTACGTTCTCAGCCATTTTATAGACATCAACTAATTAATCCTCACAAGTCCCTTGGGGATGTAAAGTATTTAATGCACTATTTACAAGAGATGTTCTTATGGGCAGGGAATGAGAAGAAATGGAAAGAGGAAGCAGAGGAGGGTTAGAATATAAGAAGAGTAGGTAGGCAGGGAAGGTCACCTGGATTTAACGCAAATGTAAACTCTGTCCTTGAGGACAGAGACGGAAACAGAATGCGAGAATGGGGTAGGGGAGATTATACTGCAAGATGTCATTAAAAAGTCAAGTAATGGGGAAAAAAGGGGGCAACTATAATCAGAGAGGCTGATCTGTTCTTCACTTGTTGCAGAAGGGAGGTTAAAAAAATAAGAAAAAATAAGAAAAAAATAGGAAAGAATAGTGTGGCAAAGTCAGAAAAATTCAGGATGAAAGAAATGATAAGAGAAATAACAGACCAGATTAGAAAGGATCAAAAGAATGAACATTTAAGTACTACAGAAACACTTTTATTTTGGAGAAGAGCTACCTAGTGAGCACAAGGAATGTCAGGATGATGACATAACAGTTATATTTTTCAGCTAAGAGCTTAAAAATGCTCATGGATTCAGGGTTCTGCCACTTTGAGACCTTGGGCAAGTTTAACCTCTCTTGAAGCTAGGTTGGCTCATTTGTAAAAATGAGCAAAGTATGTCCCCCACAGAGCTGTTGTGAAAATGGAAATGAGATCATCCATGACAAGGCAAAGAAGATGGTGTTGAGCACTTCATGGGCATCTAATAAATTAATGGTGTTCATTACTTTTATTATTAATAGCAATGTTCATCAATATTAATATTGATGAAGACGGTGATTAAAACATGAAGCTGACTCTGGAATTTGACTCGCAGGCATTATTACAGGCTTTTGCACCATGACCTTTTTTTTCATTTTTATAAATCACAGACGGGTTCCAGAGGGCCTTTTCTACTTCAAAATTTCATAACCCTTTAAAATTTTTCTCTTTGGAGAATGTTTTTAAATTTGATAGAAAAATGGTCTTGCAGGTCAGATTATCAAGAAACAAAGCAAAGGGAAGTAAATAGTTTATGAGAGTTAACTAATCTTCACGAAATTCTAGACATCAACAAAATGATCCTTGGTTTTAAGAATCATCATTTATGACAGTCTAAGGTAGTTCTAAAGGGTTTTGATCCCTCTGACTGCTTTTTAAAAATCTATTATGAATTTTATGTTGAACAGGTTCTGATACTAGATCTAAACCTAATTCTAATAAATAAGACTGACCTACACACTATACATTTAAAGTTTATGGCAGAGATTAACTGTCCTCCAGGATCCATTCACCCTTTCTTTCTGTTAGTTATAGAACTGATGATCCCCGCCGAATTACGTTTAACTGACTAAACAAGTACATGGCTGCTAGTTTTGCCTGTTCTAGAACTTCATATGAAAATAGAACACTTGTTCTTATGAATAGTTTTAGTTTACAGCCATGCTCATTTATGTACTGTTTTTGCTTCCTTCTGTTTAACAATGGCAGAGTTGTCTAAAATATTTACTTATCCTTTAAGAGAAAGTTAAGGGCTATACCCTGACTTATAACAGAATCTTACACATTCAAGGTGAATTTTAAATTTAAATTTGTTGTATCACACTACAGACCTGGTTCATTTTAAATATCAGGACTGAAACATTAAAGTATAATCCTTCTTGATACTGATTTTCTTCCAGACCCTGAAAATCCTCTTAATAACTTTCTTTCTAGATTATCATCTCTTTATTCCTAAAGCTTATTTTTTCTTGTAAGCTAAATATACAGAGCTATATACTTCTAACTCTTTTAACGTCTCCTATATAAGTATCAGCTATACACACACCAAGGGTTAGGGCAAGTGTTCTCAAACCCACTTATATCAGTGTGAGCTGATATTTTCACCATGGAATTAAATAAAATTAAACCAATGAAACAGGTGCAGAGCATAAAAAAGAAGAGTTATTGTGTCTGTAAAAACTTAGTTGAGGCCAGGCGTGGCAACTCACACTTCTAATCCCAGCACTTTGGGAGGCTGAAGTAGGCAGATGGCTTAAGTGAAGGAGTTTGAAACTAACCCAGCAACATGGTGAAACCCTGTCTCTACAAAAAAAATACAAAAATTCGCCGGGCATGGTGACACACACCTGTGGTCCCAGCTACTTGGGAAGCTAAGCTGAGAGGATTGCTTGAGCCCAGGAATTCGAGGCTGCAGTGACCCCAAAAGAAGGCAAGAAAGAAAAAGATGGGACAAGTAAACACATAAAGATGGCAGGCAATTTGACAATACATCCAAATATATCAACAATTACAATAAATATCAATGGACTAAATGCACCATGAAGTCATCACTGATGACAGTCTTCTTAAATGCTAAAATGGGGGCTAGAAAGGCTACCTGACATTTTTAAGGAACTTAGAACAGTAGTTTAATATAGAAAATTTCTACTGGACCTGGAAAAGACAATAAACCAGCCTGATGCTAAAATATGAAAAACAGGGGATATGAAAAACAAGAGATGATTTCTCAGAAAACATTTTTTAAAGACTTCATCTCACACTCCCTAACATCCACAATCATTTGCATACTCACTGATAACTGCAGAAAACCCGTAGAAGGTCTTCAGTACGAAATTCTTGGGGAAAGTCATAAATTTCAATGACGTGTGGGAATTCACAATCACTGAGGTCAATATCAGGAACTTCATGGTTGTAGTAATCAAATCTAGGTTCCTGGATGCTCTCTCTGCCCTTCATATTCCCTGATAACTAGAAAGGAAGAAGCACATAAGTGCCAGTTACATCAAACCTGGCTACTGTAAAATATATTCCTATATATAAACAATCCTCCTCCCTTTCTCCACGTGTTCTCATTCCTCAACCTTTGGCATAGTCTCTGTATTTATTCTACTCATAGATACAATAATGATCAGGTGCTTATCACCCAGTTTATACTATACATATGGAACAGTTGAAAAAATGTTAAAATTCCAGCAGACAGGCAATGCATGAAACTCAACTTGCATCTCTAACCAGCACACAAGAAAACAGACTGAATACTGCGGTGAGTTATAAATGGTACATCTTGGAAACTGATGCTCAGATAATAGCTGAAGAGATTAATTGGTAATATTTCTTTTAACTGAGCTTACTGACCAGGCTCATATCATAGTTTCTTTTCTGGAAGTGAACAAAAATGGAGAAAATTAAAAAAATAAATAAATAAACTTTTTTACTTCACTTTTTGTTGAATGTATTAAAGGGTGAGGAGACAGCTTACAAAGACATTTGTTAAGACAAATTAAGTGGCACAAGTAGTTATACTTAATGTCCTTAGCATGAGACCTACCTTAAGGAATGCGCATACAGCAGGCTAGTGAAGGAATAAATAAAGGAGGTAACAAATTAAAATTCTACCATCCTATAAAAAAAAGTTGAACTTCACACTGGAAGCAAAAGAAAGAAAACGGGAAAGTGAAAAGTGGCAGCAAAGCCATGACAGTCATTCTGTCATTCACCTGTTATAAAACCTAGACGCTGCTGATGACCCAAAGCCACCAGAGATCCTTAAGATAATTTTTTTTCTCTCTCTCTCTGTTAATCAAAAGTTCAAGGAGGTCCCTTCAAGCTTTCTCTGGTTTTAATACTGTGTCTCTTTTCCGATCAACTGAGGAAAATAAGAACTTGCAATGCCAGGAATATATATCTCCTTTCCTTGGAGAAGTTGAAAAATGGATTCAAGAGTTTTTTTGGAGAAGGAGGAAGATGACTTGGATAATATCAATAAAAATTATTATTTATTCCTGTCCTCCAGTTCCTTTTCTCTACTAAGCCTCAATTTTACATGTAAAACATGGGAATAATAACAGTACCTACACTTCATAGATAAGTGCATGGACTAAAGGAGATGATATCGCAAATGCTTAGCATACTGCTTGGCACATAAGTATTCCGTAAATTCAACCCACTTTAAACCAATTTTAACCAAGCGCTATTAGTTCCACTCTGCTTAGGATGTAGAAAGCAGAAGAGAATGTTCTCCCCACCGTAACGAGAGAAAAGACCAGCTGATCTATAAAATCATAACTTTTCTTGAGTTTACCAGAGAGCTGAGTTTGTAAGATAACAAGGGAAACTGGTTATCTTAAAATCCATTTAATGACAAGTCTCTCCCAAAGAGAAACAGAATACATAAACTGTTTTGCCTTTGGCAGACCACTGGGAGAAGTGATCACCATATAAGTGGGCCAAGAAGATATCAGCTAAACTTTTAATAAATTCTTAAACATCTAGAGTAGATTAGTGGTAACAGTTTGGAATAACTCAGAGGCCAGGGACAAAAGGAGTCTGCGATAACTTGCAACTCAATCCCTATGGCAGTGCCACACTGTTTTGATTACTGTAGCTTTATAGTACTGTTTGAAATCAAGAAGCTTACTATAAAGCCTGAGTCCTCCAACTTTGTTCTTTTCAAAATCACTTTTGATTATTTAGGGCACTTTGCATTTCCATAGATTTTGAGGATCTGCTTGTCAATTTCTGCAAAAAATTTTCTGCCAACCCGGCAGCTGGGATGCCACTGAATATGTAAATCAACTTAGGAAATATCTGAACAATATTAAGTTCTCCAGAAGATAAACATGGGTGTCTTCCCATTTCTCTAAGTCCTTAATTTCTTCCAACAATGTTCTACAGTTTTCAGAGTATAAGTTTTATATCTCTTTTGTTAAATGTGTTCCTAAATGTTTTATTCTTTTTGAGGTTACTGTAAAATTGCTTTCTTCATTTTCTGCATTGACTTTGAGTTACTTTCCAAAACCCAAACAAAATAAGGAACTGCATGTTTGTACATTTATAAACTGGGGCTAAATAATACATTGTGAAAGATACAATGTAAATCACAAAATATCTTAGAAATATAAATCCTAAGAAACGTTATAAGCCAGGCGTGGTGGCACGGACCTGTAATCCCAGCACTTTGGGAGGCCCAGGCAGGCAAACTGCTTGAGTTCAAGACCAGCCTGGGCAACATGGCAAAACCCTGCCTCTACAAAAATTACAAAACATTAGCCGAGTGTGGTGGCACACACCTGTAATCCCAGCTACTCGGGGTGGGAGTGCTGAGGCCGGAGGATAGCTTGAGTCTGGGAGGTCGAGGCTGCAGTGAGCCAAGACTGTGCCACTACACTCCAGCCTGGGTTGCAGAGCAAGACTTTGTATCAAAAAAAAAGCGGGGGGGGGGGGGGGGGGGGGGGGGGGGGGGCGTTAAAAAAGGAAAGAAATGACAGGATAGTCTGGCAAGAAAATTTGATTATGCACCTTTGTTCTAACCTAGTCATCAGCAAAGCTAAACTTGTATACTTATATTTCATTTCTGAGGTACCTATTAAACATCTGGCTTCTGACACTGATTAAAAACTGTTAATAATAGCAAAAAACATAATTCTTATTCTACATTTCATGAAACAAATGAAGGCTACGAGTTACATACTTCTGATCAGTTCTTCCTCTATCACTCAGAATCCACTATCACTAGAGATTCCTAACTTTTCCTAGAGGAGGAAGAACTTCATTTCCCCCAAGGTACTGATATTGTTGGGATCAGCTCACATTTCCTCAGTAACGTATTTTTTTTGTGGAGGTAGGATATCATACTGTTAATGGAACTTTCTCTCCTAAGAATCTCAGCAAAACATGCAAGAGAACTTGACAGAAAGAAGGAGAGGATATGTGGCATAAAAGGGAGAAAGTGTCAAAGAGAGGATAATATGGGATGAAGATGGAAGTGAGGCAGAGAAAGACTGTGAAGAGGGATGGGGAGATAGAACCACTGACACAGAGGGATGAGACACAGCAGTATGGAAAGCTTTAAGAAAAAGCTCTACAATCTGATGTACTGATTATGCACTTTTGCAGTAGGCCTGGACTATCCAATACAGTAGCTGCCTGTCACATGGGGCTATGTAATAAGTAAAATGTGGCTAGTTCAAATTGAGATATGCTGTAAGTATAAAATACCCCTTAGATTTCAAGACTTAATACAAAAAGAAATATCTCATTAATAATTGTTAATACTGATTACATGTTGAAATATTTTGAACATATTAGTTTAAAATATATTATTAATTTTACCTGTTATTACTTTTCTAATATGGCTACTAGAAAATTCAAAATTATACATGTGGTTCACATTTGTGACTTGCATTGTATTTCTGCTGTAGACAACAGAAACATTTACCTTAAGAATCACAAGTATTTGGGCAATCCCTCCCAGAGTCAATGTCAAACCTTCATAATATTTTTTATTAGGGCTAAGAATGATACAGCAAAAACAGAGGGTAGAGGTTTAGAATTTCATTCATTCTGATCGATCTATTATAGACCAAGGGAAAGTTTACAAATGATTCAGAGAAAACAATTTTGAGTTATGAATCACAAATATTTTTAGGATTTTAAATAGTGGTCTGTGTTGCTATTTATAAAGCATAAATGATATGTGAGTATTCCTTCATATGCACAACCAGCTTCCACAAAACCATTCAACTAAATCAAAATTAACTTCCTGAAATAGAGGGTTTGAAGACACTTAGGGCCTAGCAGTCTGGTCTTGAAAACAAGTCTATAAACTATTGCCCAACTAGTAATGATGTTATTGCCCTGATGCCTATTTGCAGAGGGATAAAAGGATAGGGGAAAGAGCACAAGGTCAACAAGGCATGCATCACTGAGTTTTTATTTTTTGTTTTCTGTTTAATACTTAGTTCTTCAACATATAAAAGGAAAATACAAGAAGTTCTGAAGTCACATGCCAATTATTCCCCACAGATAAAATATATTTATATATATTCATATATGCATGCTACATTATGCCCTCCCTAGCTGCTGCCACTGGCACCCACACACACCATGAGGGGAACGTAAAAGCAGACCTGCCGATCTGTCACTCGTGCACACCTTCCTGGGGCCTAAGGATGAGCCTACACAGCTTTCCGCTGCTACAACAACAAATGGCACCCAAGCACGCTGTCTGAGGGCTAGGGATTAGCCTACTCCACTTGCCACAGCCTGCACTCAAGTGCACCATCAGGGAGCCTGGAGAATGACCCACCCCAATCCCCCACCTGCATAAGCATTCTGCGTGCTGCTTGGGAGCCAGAGGGATAGCCCACTGCTGCTCCTACCATCATCAAAACACATTGCCCAGGGGCTCAAGGACCCATCTGCTCACCCAGCACACTGCTGCCACTGCTGGCACCAAAGTAAACTGCCTGGAGGCCTAAGGATCAGCCTGTCCAGACTCCCTACCTTTGGTGCACAGAACGCTGCCTGAAGCCCTAAGGATCAGCACACTCAGCCTGCTGTTGTCCAAGGACTGGCCTCTACCTGGTGTCCTCATCCCCAACAAAGTTCTACTACAGCTTCCACTAACCACCACAGCCTAAGCCATTGAGAAACTCACAGACACAAATGACACTGATTACAGCCCAAGAAATCATACAGAAACTATGCTACTGTACCCACCCAGAATTAAAACCAAAGAGCTGGACCCAACCAAAAGAATAGATATATCTATAGGAAAAAGTATTTTCCTTATGAAAGCCAATCCATAAAATATGAAGAAGTGACTATTATACTAGATGCACAGATATCAATAAAAGAACACAAGAAACATAAAAAAGCAAGGAAACGTAACACTTCCAAAAGAACACAGTAATTATTCCATTCCAATGAAAAAGAAATCTATAATGCCTGACAAAGAATTCAAAAATATTAAAGGAGGTCAGTGAGATTCAAGAAAACATAGATAAATAATACAAGGAAATCAGACAAACAATTCATGACCTCAATGAGAAATTCAACAAAGAGTTAGAGTTCATAAAGAACTAAATCAATCCTGAACTGAACAATTCAATGAATGAAACAAAAAATACAATTGAGGGCAATAGTAGACTAGATCAAGCAGAAGAAAGAATTTCTAAACTTAAAAGACAGACCTTCTGAAATAACCCTGTCAGAAAATAAATAGAATAAAGAAAGCTTACGTGAAATGAGGGACATCACAAAGTGACAAATATTTAAATTTTGGGAGTTCCAGAGAAGAGATGGCTAAAGGCACAAAAAACCTATTTAATGAAATAACAGCTGAAAATGTCCCAAGTCTTGCAAGAGATATAGACATCCAAATATAGGAAGCTCAAAGATTCCCAAATAGATTCAACCCAAAAATGTCTTCTCCAAAGCACACCATAGTCAAACTGTCAAAAGTCAAAGACTAAGAATTCTAAAAAACAGCAAGAGAAAACCTTCAAGTTATATAGAAAGGAATTCCCATCAGACGGGAACAATAAAGTTGTTCCCAGACAAGCAAAAACAGGGAATTCATTATCTTGAGACTGGACCTACAAGAAATGCTTAAGGAAATCTTACACCTGGAAGTGAAAAGATGCTGTCTACCATCATAAAAACACATGAAAGTATAAAGCTCACTGGCAGAACAAACACAAATGAGAGAAAGAAGTCAAATGTTACCACCACAGAAAACCATCAAACTGCAAAGAAAAATAAGATAGGAAGAAAGAAACAAAAGATACATAAAACAGAGAACAATAAAATGAAAGGAATAAGTTCTTACCTATCAATAATAACCATTATCAATAATAACCTATCAATAATAACCTATTATTGATAGGTTCTCAATAACCTATCAATAATAACCATATTTAACCATTTTAAATTCTCCACTTAAAAGATATAATTTGGCTGAACAGATTAATAAACATGACCCAACTATATGCTGCCTACAAGAAACACTTCACCTGTAGACACATATTGCCTAGAAGTGAAAGGATGGAAAAATATATTCCACACAAACAGAAACCAAGAGCAAAGCAGGGATAGTTATATGAGACAAAACAGACTTTAAGTCAAAAACTTTAAAAAGGGCTGGGCATGGTGGCTCACACCTGTAATCCCAGCACTTTGGGATGGCAAGGCAGGCAGATCACTTGAGGCCAGGAGTTCGAGACCAGCCTGGCCAACATGGCGAAAGCCCATCTCTACTAAAAATACAAAAATTAGCTGAGCATAATAGCGTGCGCCTATAATCCCAGCTACTCAGGGGGCTGAGTCAAGAGAATCGCTTGAATCCAGAAGGTGGAGGTTGCAGTGGGCTAAGACCATGCCACTGCACTCCAGCCTAGGAGACAGAGCCAAACTCTGTCTCCAAAAAAAAAAAAAAGGAAAAAAGAAAGAAAAAAGAAACAAAGTCATTATATAATGATAAAGGGATCAACTCAGTAAGATGATATAACATTGTAAATATATATGCACCCAACACAAGAGCACCCAGATATATAAAGCAAATACTATTAGATCTAAAGGAAGCAATACACTCCAATACAACAAAGGAAGACATAGACTCCAATACAATAATAGTTGGGGGCTTCAACATCCTACTCTCAGCATTGGACAGATCATCTAGACAGAAAAATCAACAGAGAAACAACGGATTTACACTGCACTGTAAACCAAATGGACCTAACAGACATTACTGGAACACTTTATCCAACAACTGCAGAATACATTCTCATCAGTACAACCTAATGAAGCACCTCAAAGAATTAGAAAATCAAGAACAAACCAAATCCAAAATTAGTAAAAGGAAAGACTTAATACAGGTAACAGTGGAACTAAATGAGAGACTAAGAAAACACAAAGGATCAATGAAACAAAAAGTTTTTTTAATCCAAAAAACAAAATCAATGAAACACCAGCTAGACTAACCATAGTGAAATTATATGATTTGCATATATTGAATCATCCTTGCATTCCTAGAATAAACCCCACTTGATCATGATATCTTTTTTTTTTATGTTGAATTTGGTTTGCTAGTATTTTGGTGAAGATTTTTGTAAAAAATGTGATACATTACATCAACAGAATGAAGGTCAGAACCCATATAAACATCTCAATAGATACAGAAAAAGCACTTGATGAAGTTCAACATCCCTTCATGATAAAAAACCCTCAACAAATTAGAAATAGAAGAAACATACCTCAACATAATAAAGGCTATATATGACACACTCACACCTAACATTATGATGAATGGGAAAAGCTTTCCACTTTTCCTCTAAGGACGGGAACAAAGCAACAATGTCCACATTCACCACTCTTACTCAACGTAGTACTTGAAGTCCTAGACAGAGCAACAGGTAAGAGAAATAAAGAACTGCCAAATTGGAAAAGAGAAAGTCAAACTGTATCTCTTTGAAGATGAAATGATCTTACAGAAAAATCTAATGACTCCACCAAAAAACTCTCATAACTGAAAAAAAAAATTCAGTAAATTACCAGATACAAAGTCAGCCAATATAACTCAGCATTTCTATACACCAACAGCACACTAGTTGAAAAAAAAATTAAGAAAGAAATCCCATTTATAATAAATACAAAAAATGAAATAAAATACCTAGGAGTAAATCTAACCAAGGAGGCAAAAGCTCTCTACGAGGAAAACTACAAAACACTGATGAAAGAAAACTGGAGAGAACACAAACAAATCGGAAGACATCTCATGCTTATGAATTCGAATAATTAATACTGTTAAAATGACCGTACTGCCTAAAGTAATCTAAAGATTCACTGCAATCCCTATCAAAATACCAGTGACAATTCTTCATAGAAATAGAAAAAAAATACTAAAATTTGAATAGAACCACAAAAGACAAAAAATAGTCAAAGCAATGCTGAGCAAAAAGAATAAACCTGGAGGTATCACACTACCTGATTTCAAAAAATACTGTAAAACTGTAGTAACCAAAACAGCAAGGTATTGGTATAAAATACAGGCATACAGACCAATGGAACAGAATAGAGAACCCTATTCTGTTTCATGCATTTACAGCCAACTGATTTTCGACAAAGGCACCAAGAACACTGGGGAAAGCACACCCTCTTCAACAAATGGTGCTGAAAAAACTGGATGTCTATATGCAGAAGAATGAAGTCATATTCCTATCTCTTACCGCACATAAAAATCAACTCAAAATGAATTAATGACTTAAACATAAGACCTGAAACTATAAAGCTCTGTTAAGACAGCCCTAGCAAACTAACACCTTATTCCAGTAAATAACGCTGGAAAGGAAGAATGGAGTTTCAATTTCCTCACCAACATTTTGATTTTAAATTCAACTATAACTGACATGTCATATTTATTCCTATATTCCCCCATCGATCATATTATCTTGCAAACTAGGCAGTCAATATATATTTATAGAATGAATAAAATGCACATGCTTCAAGTTAATTATTTTGTCCAAATGCATGCTTAACAAGACTTATTCTAGGCTGGGTGTGGTGGGTCATACCTGTAATTCCAACACTTTGGGGGGCTGAGCTCAGACGATCACTTGAGGCCAAAAATCAAGACCAGCCTAGGCAACACAGCAAAAGCCCTCCTCTACAAAAAATAATTTTTTAAAAATTAGGCAGGCATGGTGACATACACTTGTGGTCCCAGCTACTCGGGAGGCTGAGGCAGGAGAATTGCTTGAGCCCACGAGTTTGAGGCTACAGTGAGCTAAGATCATGCCACTGTACTCTAGCCTGGGCAACAAAGTCAGACTCTGTCTCAACCCCCACCACCTAAAAAACAGATGAACAAAAAAAACCAAGACTTATTTGATTTATACAACAACAAATATATGTATGTTGAGACAGGGTCTCATTGTGTTGCCCAGGCTGAAGTGCAGGGGTATGATTTGGCTCACTGCAGCGTCTGCCTCCTAGGCTCAAGAGATCCTTCCACCTCACCCTCCCCAGTAGCTGGGACCACAGGCACATGCCACTACGCCCGGTTAAGTTTTGTATTTTTTGTAGAGATGAGGTTTCGCCATGTTGCCTAGGCTGGTCTCAAACTCTGCACTCAAGCGATCCACCTGCCTCGGCCTCACAAAGTGCTGGGATTACAGGTGTGAGCCACCATGCTCAGGTAACAACATATATTTTTTAAATGATTCTAAATGGCACTCTAAAATTGGGGGGAAAAAATTGATACTTTTTTCTTTCCCTTTACCAATCAACTTTAATTGCCCTGGTTAATAAATCATGAAGAAAATTCAGAATAAATTATAAAAAGGCAAAAACATTTCAAAATAAATCACCTGTACTTCTGATAGTGACAAACTCAGGACTTGATTCTGGAAGGATTCTGTATTTTTCACAAGCTGTTCTCACAACCTGGAATGCTTTTTCTGCTCATGTTCCTTCTCCCAAGATCCAGCTTCAATCTTTAACTCCTGTTGATGCTTCTTTCCCAATTTACTCCAATTTGGCGATCTTTCCTTTCCTATATTGCTATTTCCTAACACTTAGCAGTTGGATATATATCACATTTCATCAATTCTAAGATATATCCTTTTTTTCACATTTTAATATCACTGACATTAGGACGCATCACAATCAACATATTGTTATTGCTCCCTGCACATGCACATCAGAAGCACCAGTACCAAAACTGGCAGAAAGGGTGGTCAGTAATGTGGAGGAAAATTCCAGATATCAGAACAGCTCTACACAAGTGCAAAGGTGTCTTAAGAATCCAGCAACTAAGATTTTTGGTTCTTTTATGTATTAAGAAATGCTGCATCATCAAAGTTCTTAATGGCAAAATGAATGACACTGAATAGAAAAGCATCATTATCAGTGGCTGAATCAAGAAATTATTAGAAAGAGTTGGATTGTGAACGTGAAGTATTAGGAAAATCTTAACCAATTTATTTTACTACATTTTTTATGTATGAAGATGAAATATGACAAAAAAAATTTATGTCCAATTAGGAGAGTTGTTTCAATATGTATAAAATTCAAATTCTAAGGGAAAAACACTGTGTCAAAGTTTTTTCTTAGTAATACATAAAATAATGGTATATTTCACAATCAAAGGCATTTCCAATTCATTGAAATAGAATACTTTTTTTTCTAGTCATTCCTGAGAATAAATAAGTCTCATTAGTTCCACAAGACTGTACACTGTTTACTGTTATCCTTCTCTTTTACCCCCAACATCACTAAGATCAGTGCTGGGCACAGAATATTTGTTCACTATCTGTTGACTGGCTGAGACCTGGCAGGTAGAGACAAAGGCTTAATGTCATGGAAAGAACAAAGGGCTAGAAACCAGGAGGCACAGATTCTAATGCCAACTCGGGCATTAACTTACTTTAGCTACAACCCTTCTGGGTCTTAGTTACCTCGTCTATAAAATAAGAAGGGGCCAGCCTAGTTTGTAGGCTAGACTGCTGAATCCATGTTTAAGGAGTTGATAGTCTTGTGGAACTAATGAGACTTATTTTCAGAAATCATTTTAAACACTAACATTCCACTTTTTAAAAATGACTTGTGCAGTTCTATCTCTAAGACAGGATAAAGCTCTAGTTCTGAGTCCTTATATGTTAAGGACTATAATATAAATTCTGGCTCATCTTGGAAGATACGAATAGGAACATTTTTGTGGGTATTTTTAATTAAACACAATTAAACATAATAAACCACTTTACAGTTATAGGTATAACAAATTTAAATGAGAGGCACTGGGGGTTACAGGAACAAGGACAACAAGATTTGGGCACAAGTTGGTGGTGTAAAATTACTACAGTTGCTTCAAAAATCTATTTACATAGAATTAACCCATATAATCAATTCTCAATTATGTAGGTGAGGTTATTCAAGTCCTTCATTTCTGTTTTTCTCTTCCACTTAACTGCTTGTTAACTCACTTTCTATTGAAGAAAATCAATTTAAAATTGTATGATTTACTATAAACCCTAACAAATTTAAAAATGCCCTAACCATACTCCACATGCCATATCTCATGGAATTCACTGAAACAAGCACTGTCAAGGACACAGCAAGGTATACTAGGAATCTCTGAATCTTCAGACAAGAATCCTTAAATAAAAGTTTCCTTGTACTGACAATATAGGCCAAGAACTGTTCACCTTTCTCCAGTTTTGAAAGAGGATCAGAAATTAAAATGCTGCTGGCTTCTATGCTGATTCTGAGGGAAAAATGTTATGCAACAAATATAACAGAGCTCAGAAGGGGGATTTTTAATTTTAGGAGTCACCTAGTTACAAAAACAAAACAAACTATGAGCGATGGAATCTACTTAATGTTCCCTCTTTCTGTTTGGACCAGAGATCTAGTCATCATTCACTAATGGATTGAACAATAAAAACAGAGTACATAATTCACTCAGATTCTTCACTGGATGTCCCAACTGACTGCATTAGAATATACAGCATCTGGAAAGTGAGTCTATAAATCCCCACTTAGGCAGTCAATAACATGTCAATTCAGACATTTTTATAAAAATATGAATTATAAATCTGTTAAAATGAGCTGCAACTATTAAAAGACACTGTGAAAAAAATTAGAACTAGACAGGTGAGGGGGTACATGGGAACTCTGTACTCTGTTCAATTTTTTGAATAAATCTAAAACTACTCGAAAATAAAGTCTATACATTTTTAAAAAATAGAATAGAAAACAGAAATTAGAAACATAGAACAGCATAGTAAAAGTGGGAACTATAATCTCTAGTTTAATTCTATAGCCTCACCAACATGAAACTGCATCAACCAGTCCAGCACTGGGGGATCTAATCTCCTTTTGTTCCTTTTCCCCCCATCCTATCCCTCTAATCTCCTTTTGAAGTTATATTCTGTGTCACTTATCAGGCAATGAAATACAGTTTTAGTACCTCTGTTATAAGGTTGTTTTATATTAATTACCCTGCAGATTGCTGTGTAACTAATCACATAGTTAGTTACACATTGTCTCTCCAAATAAAACATGAACAACTTCAGAGCAAAAGACGGCATGCAGCACAGTGCCTTTAACATAGCAGTGATAACAACATATCTCTAGCTATTTGGGATTTATAGTTTATCAAACTCTAAGTGTTCAATATTTGCTATTAAACTGAAAGGTGATAGGCTAGCAAGTATTTATGAGGCATTGAGGGGTTGTGATATGAAGGGCTTTCCTCTCTTTGTATGGTTATATAATTTGCTTTTAGTGACTGGATTATAAGTTCTTCCTTTCAGTTTTGGGTTTTGCACATAACATGGACACCATTTTTGCAAAATACTATAGGGAGACAGAGAGAGTATAACAATGTAAGTTAGCACACACAGAGAAGTAAGACGAGTGGGATAGGATGGTATTCCTTTTACTCTTCTCTTTCCCATTATGGTCTACATACTATTATAGAATATGGTTGTATAATATTAGTGGCTTTCTGTAACTAAAAGAAGGCCTCAAATTCTTACAAAATTTAGGAGATACCTACTTAAATATTTACCCCTAAAAATTCAAATCAGTGCCACAAATGACAATGACGGTGACAGATGCTGGTATCTATCAACATCAATGTTACCTTCTTGGTAACCCATTAATCCTCCTACCAATAGATTTGCTGATCAGTACAGACGGCAGTAGGGGCTATGAAAGTTTTTTCTAGTGAACAATAACTCCTGTGTTCTTCTACCAAGAATTCAGAAGGCTAAAAAAAGTCATGCCAATATCGTGTCCTTCATCAATTACCACCTTAAGTTTCTGGGCATTCCATACCGTGGCTTTAGAAGACTAATTGTGATTTTTGGAGACTCATCAAGAGTTGCAGTTCTGGGAGCTCAATAATGACCTACTTATACTCTAACCCCCTGAGGCAGTTCTGGAGGTTCAAATGTCACAGGAAATTGCTTCACAAGCCAATGGCTGTCACACCTTGCTCTACAGCATACCTGACCATTAGAAGTATCAGACATACCTCCATATGTCTAGCTGTTATCGTATCAAGAAACAGGCCAGCTGGGATGATAGCCAAAAACCTTTGGTTGGAAAAGTTTCAAGGTAGGCAGGCACTCACTCTGGTTTAGCACTTAATAAAGTATGTTTGGAGCAATAAAAATAATAAACCAGAAGTCATCATAGGGTTATTAATGTTGCTGGATTTATGACATCTTTTAATAACATTATCACTATTACATTTTCTAAAACTCAAAGCAGAGGAGCCCATAGTTTTGCAGTTGGATCTGCTACTTGTATCCTCAATTTCCTTCCTTCCTGCTCTTATTTATGCTCATTCCTCAACACAGACCCTACTCTCTTCCAAGTACCTCCAAACATAAGCCAAACACAACAACCAGACACTGTCCAACTTCAGCTTAAAATACTGTATTATCTGTTTTCCTCCCAATCCCAGCTTTAGGTCATCCCAATGTCCTTTTTAACCATATTACTATGCTCCTCAAAATACTGAGTTGTTGCTTAAATTATTTTACACCTACTCTAAACACTGCAAAGACCTGAAAAACTGAATTGTACACCTGAACTCCCCCTCTTCCAATACACAAGCCATATCCATAAGCTACCCCACCAAATCCAAGTTCCAGCCCCTGATGTTTTAAAAGCCCCTGGAGGCAACCCTAAAAAGACAGAGTCCCCAACTCTGCCCTATCAACTCTATCCATTGGATAAATATTTACTGAGTACTACACCATGTGTAAAAGGCCATGAGAGCCATGCTCTTCTTTTGGAAGAAGCTGTTCATCTCTCCTCCATGTTCCTGTGCTCTCTATTCCTCATGCAGTCCTTTCACCAACTCTTGCAAATACTGTTTCTTTTCTCAGTCTAAAGCCTTCTCTCAATGCTTTAATTCTTAATAACATCTCTATATTCACCTAGCTTCCCACCATATTATTGTTTCTTAACCTGATTTGGATCTCAAACCTCTACTGAACAGTATGTTTCTAATTATGGGCTGACAAGTCATTTGTAGTTCCCCACTCACATTCTCATATAGATTTAAGTGTATTACCTTTGAGCAGTGGTTCTCAAGCTTTATGTGCATCAGAATCACCTGAAAAAGTTGTAAATAGTTTGCTGGGCTAAATAAATTGCATTTCTGACAAGTTCCCAGATGACACTCATGCTGCTGATCTAGGGACCATACTTTGGAAATCACTGCCTTTGAGAATCTGATGAAAGCTATGAAAAAACGCACATACATACATATAATTTTGCATGTAATTTCAAGGGGCTCATGGATGCTCACTCATAGATATTCTCTGCTCTATATTTTGTTCTGAGGAATGTTTAAGATACAGTGTTTCCTGACCTGACTGTAGGATGTGCT
Organism: Rhinopithecus roxellana; assembly: GCF_007565055.1. Classification (NCBI taxonomy): domain Eukaryota; kingdom Metazoa; phylum Chordata; class Mammalia; order Primates; family Cercopithecidae; genus Rhinopithecus; species Rhinopithecus roxellana. Next base: position 75,183,924 of record NC_044559.1, read on the forward strand.
CGTTTGTTGTACACGGAAATTCTTTCTGTGCAAACACCTCCCATGTACGAGGTGGGATTGCTTGGTATTGGAAAGTCAGTTCTGTCCAATGGGCTGCGCTCTTCAGTATTATGTGGCTGGTTTACAGGCATGTGATAATTTTTCTATACTTCTAGCTTAATTCTCAGAAACAAAAGACTCATCACTTAGTATTTAAAAGGGTCTTTGGAATGCCTCAAAAGAAACCCTTTAGGTGAGGAAATGCCAGTGATTCCTATTTATGGTAAGGAATTTAAATGTTGGATACAGAGTAAACATTTAAATTAAGAAAACAAAAAGACTGAACTGAGTAATTTCTAAGATGCCTCAAATCTAACATTTATTTATGAATTCTAATTGGCCAGCATATCATTATTCACTTACATTTTCTATTTATGCTAAATAGGTAATTCATTCTTCAATTTAACCCAGTATAAACTCCTTAAAAAACAATGATACTTTCTTGTATTTTACCTTTCCTTTCTCTACTTCCTTCCCTCTACAGTGTCTAACACTCCAACATCCACAAGAAAATAAAATACAAATAACAATAGTAATAAATTATTCTCCTTCCCTTAAATAGGCCCATGTAAAAGATACCTTGTTAACACAGAAAAACCTTTTTGAAGAAGTTTTCCTTTGTATTTCCTCAACAGAGAGCCAAAATCCATTAAATTCATCTTTATTCAATAAGATCTCTCAGGGCTTGGCTATTATAGATATAGCTCAATGCTGTATATTTTATTTTTTAAAGATCCATCAGATATTCTCTTCTCAATCTACAAGTCTATTAGTTTATTGCAGGAACTCTCAAACATCAGTGAATGTGCATCAATGTCTATCAATATTACCACTGAAATCCTAATTTATAAACTGTCTAAGCATCAAGCAATTTCAATTAAACATACCTCTTGTAGAAGACGTGGATCCAGGCAGTCACCATCATCGTTAAACATAGATTCCCAGCTCTCCTCAGTGGCAGTAATTCCCTCTGTGTGAGAAGTTTCATTTGCTTCTGGTTCAATGGATGTTTCCACAGATAATGATTCCCTATCAGGAAAAGATACACCAAATTCTACATTCTCTGAGTCATCTTGCTCTTTTGTTTTGAACTCTTCGGCAGTTCTTAGTTCGTGCGATGCTTCCGTTGTATCAGCAGTACTACCCAGATCAATGCCCACAGCACTGTCTGAAAGTACTTTTGTCCCATTTAACATACTGAGTTCAGAGTCCAAAAAAGTGTTATAATTACTACCAGCAATCTTTTTTATAGGTAAGGAGGAAGCACAATCTGACAAGCTCTCTATCAACTTTCCTGTTGACTCTGTAAAACAAGATGAAATACTCTCAGCATAAATACCTGAGCAAGCAGTCAGGTTGCTGAAATTTTCAGTGTCATTCCCACTTCCAGCTACATGAAGAGGGATTGCATCTGCATTCATTCCCATAAACTCTGAGAAACTTTGTGTATTATTAGACATCTCATCAGCTATTCTAACTGCAACTACGTAAGAGCTATCAACAGCTACATGATCACTACAGGACGTAACTGTGGTGTCCATCATACATGCTTTATTGGTAATGTCACCTACATTCTTAAATCCATTATCTCTATGTGTTTCATGAGCAAGGGCAGCTGTATCAGGAGGTTCGTGTTTTACATGTAACTCATCAGCAGTAATGTCATTCTTCTCACATTCTCTAATCATCACTGGACTAACAGTGTCATTTGTGCTCTCTGACAGAGAGATGTGACCCATAGTTTCAGGAATGGAATCTGTATCTTTTTGATCTAAGATGAAACCTGTACTATTGGCTATACCACCTACATTCTCAGCTTCAAAATCTACGCAAGTTTGATCAAAGACACCATCTGGACTTCCAGGAACAGAAGTAGTGGTGATGCCTCCGCTGCTGGGCTTCAATATTCCATCTGATGTTTGCATGCTTTGTTGCACAATTTCAGAATCAGAGCTTAGTTTTATTGGTACAATCATATTCTCAGGTTTCATGACAGAACTAAAAACTCTAGGAAACTCATATAGTATCTCCAAAACCTTGGTATCAGTTTCAATTCTGCCTTCCAAATCTTTGTGTTCAAATGTTTCTCCATCAGGTTCATGCCTACTGAAGTCACAGACTTCCACATTTTGGAATGGTTTGCTTGGAACCTGAGCCTCACTGATTTCTGAACAGGCCTGTGATAGAAGTATCCTCTCATGTCCTGTCACATTTGTAGTTTCAACTTCCAAACACTCCACCTTCTTTGGTTTAAAATGTCTCTGTAAAGGTGCATTAGCTATAACCCCAGCATTTGGGGCTCCCTGCTGATGTCCTTGGGATAATACCTCTTTAGATTCAGTGGTTCCTCTCTTAGAACAAACTCTATTTGTTTTTTGAAGGCATGTGTCCTTTCTTAACTTTGTTGAAGATTTTTTTCCTTCTCTACAATTATGCTCCTTTCTATCAGGATTGATACCTAGTCTTCGAGCCTCTGGTTTGTCTCTAAAGACTTCTTTTTGGGAGAGAGAGCTTTCTTTTTGCTTTTCTTTCACCACAGAGTTAGGTGAACCACAGCTTTCTTCTTCATCACCTGTCTTAAGGAGTACTGCACCCCTTCGAGCTTTAGGTACATAAAGTGCCATGTCAGGCCTTCTGGCTCGAACTCTGCATCTCTCTGCTTCTTGCTGCATGGCACCAACACAATCTGCAAGAGAAGAATGATTTAATTATCAGACACTAATTACAATGTATTGAACCAAAGATTTTCTTTTTTCTTTTTGAGACAGAGTCTCACTCTGTCACCCAGGCTAGAGTGCAATGAAGAGATCTCAGCTCACTATAACCTCTGCCCTCCCAGGCTCAAGTGATCCTTCTACCTCTGCCTCCCGAGTAGCTGGGACCACAGACACATGCCACCGTGCCTGGCTTTGTGGTTCTGTTTGTCTGTTTTTGTATTTCTGGTAGAGATGGGGTTTCGCCATGTTGCCTAAGCTGGTCTTAAGCCCAGGCTGAGCTCAAGGCAATCCACCTCAGTCTCCCAAAGTGCTGGGAGTACAGGCATGAACCACTGTGCCCAGTCTTTTTTTTTTTTCCTTTAATTTTTTGTTTTTGTTCAACATAAATATATATGCACATAAAGTGATTTTTGAGAGTAACTTGACTGTTGGCTAGAAAATGAAATGACTTATCAGAGAATGCTTTCTAGAAGATGTTGCTTTTAATATTTTTTAGAAAAGAGAAAGTAGTGAAAAAGAGAAAAGTATTATTCTATTAATACCATTTAGTCAAGTGACTTGCTATGAATTTCCCTTGCTTCCAGCAGTAATAAAACAGATCTGGCTAGGATGAAGGAGGGTAGAAGATGGAGGAAACTGTGATGAGACAATTCACTCTAGTAACTTCCTGACAACCTCCACCATGGTAGCTCAATGGAATTTAACAAGAAGAAATATAACAAAAGTTAAACCGTTATCTACTATCTACTACATATAAGAAAATGTGCTAGGGAATTTCATATTGAATTATTCTTTTAATTTTCAAAATAATGCTATGAAGTAGGGGTAAGTTTGTCCAGGACAGAGTAAGGAGGTGCAATACACAACAGAGAAACACTCACATACATGCAGATGCACCCACTGTTAACATTTCACAACATACATTTCAAAAGGAGATAATACGAAGGCAGAGAGGAAAAAAGGCTAACACATCCTGTCCACTCTATTCCAGATCCCTAAAATTTCACCTGGTCCAGAATACTTCCTTGGTGAAAAAGCTCTATTCTCATGGCGCAGCTTATTTTCCTTTCAGCCCAAGTAATACCGTGGCCCTGATCATTAAGTAACTCCAGTGATTATCTTGTTCTTTTTCTCTTTTGATATCTTAGTTAATATCTAGCCCAACATTCTTCATGTACATTATATCTTCCATTTGAGGAAGAATATGACCTTAACATTTAGCCATGCCAGGATTTTTCAAAAAATGCCTAATTTTCAAAGACAGGAGTACTGAAGTGTGTTTCATAGGAAGGGATACCAGAGACATAGCACGCCTGGATTACAGTAAATAAAACTGACAAAATATGTCATAATGAACTTCTGGATATAAAATGATGAAATGGGGATTACTTAGCAAAACTGATAAGTGGACTCACAAAAGATTAAACAACAAAAAATAATGGGTAGAAATGAATTTAGAGATTAAAGGAGGATTATATAGCCCTTTGAAATTCAACATTTTATACAATAATTTACATGTAAACAATAAACACGGAGTGCTTATCAAATCTGCAACTGACATAAAAATGACAGAATACCAAAAATTAAAAAATTAAAATTCAGTATCTTTTCTATAATCTGAAACGTTGTGCTGAAAGCAATACGAAGGTATAAAACAGTAAACACAAGGATCTCTTTCAGAGCGTTTTTTTTTTTTAAAGAATCAAACAGAAGACAGAAGACGTGACTTCCGTACAATTTGCATAAAGAAAGATCTAAAGGCTTTTATTTTGTTCACAAGGTCAATAAAAGCCCCAAAGTAGTGATGTGATGTTCTAAAAAGGCAACACACTCTTAGATTACAGAGTTTAGAAAATACGTCACACAGTGTAGAGCTAAAAGAACTAAAGGTATAACTCTTGCCCAAAGAGCCCAAAAAACCACAGCTAACTTTACACCTGAAAGATTGGCTGCTCTATAAAAGACACAAAATTTCTTGTTTATGTTTCTATGTTTCTCCAGAAGTCAGTACCAGAACCAAATGTTAGAAATAAAAGGAAAACAAAATTTAGTTCAATATAGGAAAGAATTCTACTTCTAGATTTCTCCAATGTTATTACTAGAAAATGAGCTCTATCTCTAGCAGAATTTAGATAAAGGCTGGATGACTGACATATACTAGAGAAACTCTAAATTCTATGATTCTATTTCTAATCTGCAATAGACCTATCGAAGGCCTCAAATTATCTACTTTAAAATTATCATGTGCCACAGTTAATGACTTTACAAACTCAACCTTTTTTTCTTAAATAATGCTCACATACAGTCATAATACTATTTCCTGTAGCTGAAAATCAGTATAATAAATTTGTATTACTATATATTTCCTACAAAAGCAATGATTTCGACTGTGCCATGACTAGCAGTGTGTTGGCAAATATTCAGCAATCAGCTTTCCAAGTATCCTTCATAGTATTACTTGATGTTTTTCTTTATGTCATTGATGTCAATGATGTGAGTGACTTCTTAGCTGAAGTAATTATTTTTTAATAATGGAAGAATATATACTTTTTTTTAGTCACAATATAATAGCTAAAGGCATGATACATTTTTATTAGCAGCATTCTCTCTATCACTTTAAGTCTAGACAATCAAGAAATAATAAATCAAGTCCTATTTATGGCATTTGACAATCTCTGCAGTGTAGAGATTCTTGCCATAGCTAATTTCTAGTTATCACTATGACATTACCAAACACAGAGTTGGGGGAAAAAAATGTACAAAAGCACACCATTATAGTATTTCAACCAGAGATAGGATATACTTAAATAAATAACTTCAAAAGCATAGATCATAATAAAGTGTAGTAAAATAATTAGGAAGTCAGGAGTTTAGAGTATTAGCTTTTAAAAATGTAATTTTAATAGTAAGCCTATGTTCTTTAGTTTTTAATAACAGCTGTGTTTAACAATCAGTTTGAAGAATTCCTAAAATTTTAACCATCAGTTCTCAGGCCAGTAGGAGACACTCCAATCCACCACTATGCCCATTCTTTCATAACTCACAGACAGAAAAAAGGAGAAGCATCCCCATTCTTGTGGACTGTCAAGATACAGTAGTCCCCACTCTTACCTGCAGGAGATATGTACCAAGATCCCCAATGGATGCCTGGACCATGGATAGTACCCAAACCCCATATATATTGTCTTTTACTATACACATACATACCTATGATAAATTTTAATTTATAAATTAGGCACAGGAAAAGATTAACAATAACTAATAATAGAACAAGTATAATACGTAATATTGTTACATATAATATATAAAAGTTACATGAATGTGGTCTCTCAAAGTATATTATAGTATGCAATATTTTTATACCATGGATGACTACAGGAACTGAAACCATGGAAAGCAAAACCATGGAAAAGAGGAGAACACTATACTGCCAATTTAATTTAAAGTCTTGTTGCATTTTTATGAATTTCTTTTGCAACTATAGGCATGAAAGGCTTTTCACATTGGGAGTGGGGCTGTCTGCCATACAATTTTTAAAAATGTACCTTGGATTAAACTTTTCCCACCCTGCTACCTGCTATTAGCACTTGCTATTCTCGCTTTCTCTCTCTTTTTTTGAGACGGAGTTTCGCTCTTGTTGCCCAGGCTGGACTGCAATGGCGCGATCTTGGCTCACCACAACCTCTGCCTCTTGGGTTCAAGCTGTTCTCCTGCCTCAAGCCTCCCAAGTAGCTGGGGTTACAGGTGCCCACCACCATGCCCGGCTAATTTTGTGTTTTTAGTAGAGATGGGGTTTCTCTATGTTGGTCAGGCTGGTCTCAAACTCCCGACCTCAGGTGATCCGACTGCCTCGCCCTCCCAAAGTGCTGGAATTGCAGGTGTAAGCCACCGTACTGGGCCGATATTTTCTCTCTTTTAACACAGTTTTAACTTTTTTACAATGTTCTAAGTGCTTTTTATCCATCTAATTTGCTTCTTAACTAGACAGAATCCATTATTTGGGGTGCATTTTGCAGCTAATTTATTCTTGAAGGACCATCAGCATGCACTCTGTTCAAAAAAATCACACTTTCTAAAGGGGATAAAAATTCAGATTCCTTCATAATGGAGGTCAGTCAATTGCTAACACATGCCTTTAAAATATTTTAGGCCAAATCATTTTTTTATATTATACTGTTGAACACTGGGATCATACCTGAGCACCTGTCCAATTGCTTCTACAGTTTCCAAGGCTCCCTGAGAGAAAATATTGGTAACTTCCTATAAGTACCTCTCTGATCCATCTTCATGAGAAATTGAACAAGCACAAAATAAATTGGGCTTTCACATTTTCACAACAGAACGTCAACGGTGTTTGTCCCATATTTGGTGTCTAAAACATATGGATCCCTCTTCAATCAACAACTGAGTATTGGCACTTAAGGCACTCACTGGGTAATTCAACCATGAATTGATTTAATCCAGTATTCACCAAAGACTCACATGAGACATCTGATATTTGAGAGAAACTGCCTAATGGGCATACTAACTATTCATTCTTCTAGAACAAATTTGGTATTTGTTAGTTCATCAGAATGCACCATAGCTAAACTATATATATTGTCTTAACATTTTATTTGGGAATAATTTCATACCTATAGATGTTACAAAAGTAAAAATAATACAAATAGTACCCTTACACTGTTTACCCATATTCACCAATGGTTAATATTTCACCTCATTTATCATTTGCAATCGTGCATATTCCTCCTCCTCTTCCTCTCTTTACATACACACACACACACACACACACACACATGCACGCAGTTTTTTTCCCGAATGTTTTTGAGGGCAAATTACAGACATCATGGCCCTTTGCCCTAAATACTTCAAAGTATAATACATTTCCTATAAATAGGGATATTCTCTTACACAGCCACAACACAGTTATCAATGTCAGCATATTTAACACTAATAAAATACTTTCATTTAACGTAAGTATTCCAATTCTGTCAAGTAATCTTATAATGTCCTTTATAGAATATTTCCCTTTCCATACAGGATCCAGTTAGGGTCAAGTAGTCCCTTTAAGTGCCAGGTGTCTTAAGTTTCCGACCTTCTAGAACACCTCCACAGTGAAAGCTGTCATTTATGATGTTGACATGTTGGGAGAACAGCTCCCCTCCCACTCTTTTTTTTTTTTTTTTTTCTGTGACAGAGTCTCACTCTGTCACCCAGGCTGGAGTGCAGTGGTGCAATCTCGGCTCACTGTAACCTCCACCTCACAGGTTCAAGTGATTCTCCTGTCTCAGTCTCCTGAGTAGCTGGGACTACAGGTGCCCACCACCACACCCGGCTCATTTTTGTACTTTTACTAGAGATGAGGTTTCACCATATTAGCCAGGCTGGTCTTGAACTCCTGACCTTGTGATCTGCCTACCTCAGGCTCCCAAAGCACTGGGATTACAAGTGTGAGTCACCGCACCCGGCCCCCAATCTATTTTTTAAGAGAATGCTCCTATGTAAGGCTTGTCTGATGTCTTCCCGTGATGAGACTGAGGTTACACATTTTCAGTCAGAACACTTTATGGGGTGGTGATGTGTCCTTAGGGCATCACATCTTGAGGGACATGATTTCTACCTGTCCTTCAGTGATGCTCTTAACTTTGATCATCCAGTCCAAGTATTGTGCGATTTTTCTACTGTATAATTACTACACATTTTCTCCCTTGCAATTAATAAGCAGTGTGTGGGGTAGTACTTCAAAAGCATGCAAATTCTCTTCCTCATCAAAACCAGGTAGCATTCTAAATCTGATTATTCTTATCTGATTCCATCTTTACTATGATGGTTGCAAAACAGATGATTTTCCAACTTTAGGGGTCCCTCCACATATACCAGTCAGGCCTTGGAATTTTTCTGAAGGCAAAAGTAAATCATTTATCTCAGCTCACTACAGATGCTAAGATTCCCTAAATTAAAATTTAATGTTAAAATCTCAGCCAGAGGCATGCGCCTGTAATCCGAGTTACTTGGAAGGCTGAGGTGGGAGGACAGCTTGAGGCCAGGAGTTCAAGGCTGCAGTGTGCTATTACTATGCCTGTGGATGAACAACCACTGCACTCCAGCTTGGGCAAGGTAGCGAGAGCCCGTCTCTTTTTTAAAAAAAAACACCAAAATCTTATCCTTCATAGTCATTGGTCAATATAGAAAATATCTATCCGAAAAACATGTCCTAACTTTTGCAAACTCAAAGCTAAAGGCAACTATCATCTTTCCATCTTTCCAGTGTCTCGCTTATAAAACAACGGAAAGAAAGCATGTCTCTCAGACAAAGTCACATAGTTCCTTTACCAGACATAGCATAACATATGTCCCATTCTGCTTTCTTTTCTAGAAAACACAGAGTTAAGTTTGGTGTTCAAATGCAATGACTAGTCCATCTCAGGTGTCTGATAATATGTGCTTCTCTGTCCCTTTATAAAGTCATCTCCAATTCCTTTGGGAAGGAGGCAAGGCACATGGGAGGGTATGGAAGGAAAACATTTTTGTGGAAAATACTTAGACAATATATTTATTTCAAATCTATTTTCTGAATAGTATCTTTAAGTTTTATCAACTTAAAGTTGTTTGAATGATGATATATTCTTTGGAATTACAAAATGTCTCAAATGAGGAATTCAGTATATTGAGTTCTAATCCTGGCATCCTCTTCAAATGATATGCAAAAAACTATGCGACAGAAAGATATCTATATAAAGCATACACTACCAGACCATTACCAGACCATTACAATTCTCATACATTTAAATGCCAATGCAAATATCTTGAATGTTAAGATTCAACAGACAGGCTTTTAATTCAAGATGACAGATTAAGCACACAAGTAAACCCCCCTAAAATGGATCCACATCTATATGGAATTCATTTTATAACAAATGTGGCACTTCAAATCAATGGAAAAATATGGAACATTCAATGTCAGGACAAATGGCTGGCTGTTCATTTGGCTTGTCAATATTGAGGGTTTTGCATGTATATTCAAATGAGACTGGTCTATGATTTTCCCTCCCAGTATTGGGAGTTATATGATTGGGTTACCAAGGTTACTGCAAGACACACGATGTAAGTTAAAGATTTATAAAATAAGGCTGGGTGGGCTTATTGTTGGTAGAATTCCTTGGCAGCACTGTCTGGGACTCATACTTTTTGGTGAAGATGTTTAAAAATGATTCGTTTTCTAAGGTCTACTCCAGTTTCTCTTTCTTCTTCTAGAATATCTGCCTTTGACCTAGTTTTTCAAATTTATTGATATAAAACTTATTCACAATAATTTCTTGTTGTTGCTTTATCTCTGCTATATGTCCCCTTTTTTGTGCTTACTATTATTTATTTGGGCTTTCTTCCTTTTGTGTTGAGCAGTCCCGACAGAAGTCTACTTTATAAGTCTTCAATGGGCCAGATTCTATACTACAAAAGTTACTGCTCCAACCCTTAGTTTACTTAATGCATAAAATGGGGATAACAACAGACTTATAGGCACACTGAGCAGAGTACCTAAAAATACGCATGTACAGAAATTTGCCAGGCATGGTAAAAGTCTCCATAAAAGTCAGCTATTACTACTTAAATAGACATTGAATCCCTTAAGTTACAAGTTTGCAGAGGGAGTCAAGGCCCTTATGATACATTAGTATTCTTAATGTCCCCGATATCTGTTTCTACTAGACACTAACACCTACTGCAACCATGTTTCCTGGTTTTGTTTATCAATTTCTCACTAATAGCCTAATGCTGTAAATAACCCATCATACAAAGTAAATACAATGCAACTCAGTTGTAATGTGGAAATACAAACCCTCAAAAGAATGCAAGATTTCATAAAGTCTATGAAAATAATATTAGAAAATGCTCATCTCACAGCAAAATCCTTGGATTCTGGCAGAATCAAACCACTCAACAACTAAAGATAGGACAATTCACTCAACAACTAAAGAAGGACGATGACAGAATAAGAATTGAGAAAGGGGTAAGAAAATATCTTGAGAAACTGGTGAAACCCTCAAGAGTTTTGATAAAACTGATGTACAAGTCTATTTTATATAACAAATGCTAGATAAATGAAACACAAAATGAAGGATGCTATCAGACAATTATACAATTTTACTGGAAAAATTATGCCAAGAAGGTATCACATCATTCTTTGTTAATTCTGAGAATTAGCATAGCTGCAGTTACAATTTAAATTTTGTTAAACATATAGAAAAATACATATAGTAAAATGTTTTCATTTCTGAATACTGTCCCTAACAAATCTTTTTCATTAATAACTAATAAATCTTGTCTCCATTTTTAATAGGTTTACTTTTAAGAGGTATTTTCCAAATACTAATTTTCTCAATTAGCAAGAATTTCTCTTAAGTATATATTCCTAACGAGGAAAAAAAAGCTATTATCTAAACTGCTAACACTGATTACAACCGGGAGAGCAGGAACTGAAAGAGGAAAAATAATTATAAAGAATTATTATCTTTTTATACAACATATGCCACAGTATTGTTTAAATGTGTTACAAAAAGAACAGGCAGTACTCTTGTAATTAAAACAAAATCACTAAAATTTAAAGATACGCTATTGTTTTAGCCATAATAGGACATTGCTATAAATGTGTAAGAGAAAGCAAAGGCAATGAATATTGATAAGCAGATATTTATTGGACAAAATTACTGTAAGCAGGAAAATGATGACAGGACAAAAGAAGAAACTCTTTAATATACTCAGGAAAATGTAACAAGCAGCACATAAACTACTCCACGTTGGACAGATCCTCTCAAATGTTGCAGAATGCCAAGCAACCTCCACTTTTTAGTTTAAGAATGATCTAGGACTATACTGTCCAATTAGTCACAAGTAGCTATTAAGCACTTGAAGTGTAGTTAGTCTAAACTGATGTGCTGTGCATATAAAATACACTTGGATTTCAAAGACTTTGTACAAAAAAATACAAATTGTCTATTACTTTTATACTTATTATACATTGAAATGATACTATTTTGGATATATTGCTTTAAATAAAACATTAAAATTAACTTCATTTGTTTACTTTTGTACTTTTTAAAGTGGCTTCTAGAGAATTTAAGAATCACATATATGGTTCACATTTGTGGTCCACATTAAATAATGCTAATGGGTTACCACTGGTCTAAGATCTTGCCATACCCCTAATGCCACAGGACAAATACAATCTGCTTTTCGCCTTCTGTTTTGTTGGCTTCAGCAGCATGGTAACATACCAAATCAAGAAATCAACTAAACCATGAATGTACAGATAAGCTTATCTGCATACAAACACTTTAGTTCATAATGATTTTTTAAAGGATCCAAAGAAGTAAAGTCTACTCATGTTCCATAAATCAGAAAACAAAACCAATTAGATAACAATCTGAGAGGTAAAAGTCAGCTCCAACAAATTTAGGAGCATTTTTCCCAACTTGTTATTTTTTTTTCCCCTGAAAATCAAGGCTTTTTATGTATGTTTGAAACTGTAGAAGGCCCTAAATTTCAAATCATTTCTTTGCATATTAAAAAAAGAACTTCCTTGGTTTCACTACACTACCAAGAGTATTCTTTCTTCTCTTTGTATTTTTTTTTTTTTTTTTTTTAGTAGAGATGGGGTTTCGCCGTGTTAGCCAGGATGGTCTCGATCTCCTGACCTCGTGATCCGCCCGTCTCGGCCTCCCAAAGTGCTGGGATTACAGGCTTGAGCCACCGCGCCCGGCCATTCTTTCTTCTCTTTGGTCTCCTTACAAACTGGCAAAACTAAGAGATGTCCCGGTCCTTCCATTCAGCAGTGTATATGCCCGTTTGTAAAGGAATGGAAGTACCTTAAAGACAAATTTAGTATGTTTGTAATTAAGTATAGTATTAAAAATTATATTAAGTGACACAAGTAAACCATAACATTTCTGAGCCCTAAGATAATTACATATTTCTAAATTCTAGCCATCCTCTCAAAAAAAAAAAAAAAAAAAAAATTCACTGCTCTCCTCTCCCCAACTTCACGGTTTGGTGAACAGTATCACTGTCAGCCCAGCTGTTCAAGCCAAAACCCAGGAAGTCACTACCCCTGATATTTCAACCAATTACCAAGCCCTATTCATCTACCTCTACACTGCTTCCAGTGACTTTCTAAAATACCAATCAGATTCTCCTGTTCATTTCCCTGTTCAAAATTCTTCAGTGGTTTTTCACACACAAGCTTTTTTGCATAGCAAATACAATCCTACATAATTTAGCTCTATTACCACTCCCAAAACTTCTTATATGCCCAGTCTCATCTCTGGCTATTCCTAATTTCAGACTTTATATTCCATCAATTCCAACTTCTGGTAGTACCAGACACATGCCCAGCTGACCTCTCATACCTCTGTGGTTTGAAGCATACTATTTCCTCAGTTGGATGTCTGCCTGATAGTCTCCTATTTATCCTTCAAGTCTCACGTGAAAGGTTACCTTTTCTGTAACTTCATTACTGACTCTCCTTGATAGTCTAAGCTCCTTCCTATAAGTTTCTACTATACACACATCTTTACATACATATACTTTCATTAAAGCAATGAACATACTGCTTTATAGTTACTTGTTTGCACATCTGCCTCTCTTCTTCAGTGTAGAGTTAGTGTCTTTTTGTCTTTGTATCTACAATGCCATAGCACTGCATTTGGCACTAAATAAATATCATTTATTTATATCACTAAATATTCATTCATTCCACAAATATTTATTAACTACTATGTGCCAAGTCCCATCTCAGGCATTGGGAACACAGTAATGAACAAAGCTCCTGGCCTCATGGAGCTTACTGCTGAAGACAATCAATCAACATTTAAACATATCCTATAATGTATAAGGCTACAGAGTAAAATGGAGCAGAGATGAAAATCCAGAAAATACAGGGAAGACCATGTTGTAAAGTGAGGAAGACCACTCTGAGGAGTTAACACCTGAGCTGATGCTTAAACTGAGTCAGAGAGACATATAAATTATCAGGGAAAAGAGAAATCCAGGAAAAAGAATGAACACGTGCAAAAGCTCTGAGGCAGGACAATTTTGGCATGGACGAGAAGTAACAGGAAAACAAGTGTGGTATCAGCAGAACAGGAAGGGGTGGAGAGGCTGGGTATGGTGGCTCGTGTCTGTAATCCCAGCACTTTGGGAGGCCGAGGCGGGTGGGTCACCTGAGGTCAGGAGTTCAAGGCCAGCCAGGCCAACATGGTGAAACCTCTGCTCTACTAAAAATACCAAAAATTAGTCGGACATGGTGGCACACACCTGTAATCCCAGCTACTTGGGAGGTAGGAGAATCGCTTAAACCTGGGAGGTGGAGGTTGCAGTGAGCTGAGATTGCGCCAATGCACTCCAGCCTGGATGACAGAGTGAGAGCCTGTCTCAAGAGAAAAAAAAAGGGCAGAGAAGTCAGGAAGAGAGCTAAGGGACAGAATGAGTAGTAGCTGGTAGGTTATGTCAAGAGCTTTGGATTTTATTTCAGAGTGCTGGGGAATTATAGGAAGGTTTCAACATGATCTGACTTACTTTTGCTAAAGATCATTCTAGCTAATATGTGAGTACAGGGGGACAAGAGTAGAAGGAAGGAGACCTGTTAGGAAGTTATTGCAGCACGTCTAGGGTGGTAGCAGACAAGGTCATAAGAAGTGGTCAGATTAATCATAGAATCTGAAAGCAAAGCTAACAAAACTTGACGGACTGATGGTATGAGATATGAAAGGTAGAGAGGAGAAACCTTTTCTCTACAAAAAATACAAAAAATAGTTGGACATGGTGGCATGTGCCTTACAGTCCCAGCTACTCAGGAGGCTGAGGTGGTGGAACACCTGAACCCAGCAGGTTGAGGTTTCAACCCTATCTCACATAAATAAATACAAATAAAATAAGAAAAATGCTGTTGGAAGATCAAGTAGGACGAACTCAAGAGTTTCTACTGGATTAGCAACATGGGGTTGTTGGTAACACTGGAACGCTTCATGGAATTGGGGAGATAAATATCCCACTGGAACAGTCTAGGAAGCAAGTGTGAGGGGAGGAAGACTAATCCAATAGGAAGGTAAAAACTGATGATGTAAATGGGAGATAAATGGGTTAACTGCAATAAAGGCATAGATAAATAATTTTTAAAACCTGGAACAAAAAGTGAGCAACTATGAGATTAGAAATTCTAACAATACCTGCTTTGTCATACCTTTATTAGAAATGCAAGGGTAGTATTAAGTAGAATAAAGTATTTTGCACTCCTCTATTATTCACCACATGTCAATTAAAGCACCTTGAGACTCAGTATTTATACACAAATAAAGATCACATATTCAAAATCTTCCTTAAAAGCTATTCTTGACTTAGCAAAGTTCAGTATTAAAGCCTGTACAAAATCAGTTCTCCAGTCATTTGAATTCAGTCTAAGGAACACATATTTAAATAAACTCTGCTTCTTTAGCAACAGCCAGTATACAGTTTTAGAGTACTGGCTCACTTTATGGACATAGCAGCTAGTATTTACTGATGAATTTTTATACAGTGCTTAGTGTTCTGATGACGAAACTAGATACAAAGTTATTTTACTTGGTCACTACTGGCTACTTGAAGAATGAGGTCTCCAAGTCAAAAAAGATGGGGTTTAACAGGGTACAGTTTTAAAAATAATAGATGGCTCAAAGGTCTACAATGGAAGGTATACTCTACTTTTAGGAAAAGTTTTAATAGTATAAAGCTAACAAAAAAAGGGTTTGTTTGTTTGTTTTTGTATTTTAATACAAAAGGACTTTACAATAAACCTAAAAGCAAAAACTAAAAATCTGTATTCTCCTTCCAGAGAAAACCACTGATAACATTTTGTTTTGTATGCTTATTGACCTTTTGTGCATTTTCTGTAGTAAAAAAAAAAAACATAAATTTACCTCTTCACAATTTTCAAGTGTATAGCACAGTATTTTAACTACATGCACATTGTTGTACGACAGATCACTAGCACTTTTTCATCTTACATGACTGAAACTCTACACTCACTGAATAATTCGTTTCCTTGGCAACCAACATTTGAGTCTCTGTTTCTATGAGTTTAATTCCTTTAGATACCTCATATTAGTGAAATTATGCAAGTATTCATCCTTTTGTGATTGGGTTATTTCACTTAGCAAAATGTCCTGAAGGTTCAACCAGGAAGCAGCATGACAAGAATTTCTTCCTTATAAGGTTGAATAATATTCTGTTTTATGTATATATCGTATTTTCTTTATCCATTCATCCACTGATGGACACTTAGGTTCCACATCTTGATTACTGTGAATAATGTTGCACTGAACATAGGAGTGCAGATGTATCTTTAACATCCTAATCTCATTCCCTCTGAATATATACCCAGTAGTGGGACTGCTGGATTATATAATAGTTCTATTTTTAGTTTCAGGAAGAATTTCCATACGTTTTCCATAGGAGCTATGTCACTGTACAATTCTACCAAGAGTGTGCAAGGGTTCCAATTCCTCTACATCTTTTTCAACACTTGCTATTATCTGTTTCTTCTTTGATGGTGGCCATCTTAACAGGTGTGAGATAATATCTTATTGTGGTTTTGATTTGCATCTCCCTAATGATTAGTTGTGTAGAGCATCTTTTCACATGCCTGCTGGTCATGCACGTATCTTCTTTGGAGAAATCTCTATTTGGGTTCTGCCCATTTTTTATTCAGATTATTTGTTACTGAGTTGTCAAGTTCTTTATATATTCTCAGTATTAACCCCTTGTCTAATACGTGGTTTACAAATATCTTCTCCTATTCCTTAGGCTGTGTTTACACTCTGATGATTGTTTATTTGCTGCATAGAAGATTTTTAAGTTGGATGTTTTTTACTTTTTTAGTTTTTTAAGTTGGATGTACATGTTTTTGCTGCTTTTGTTACTTGTGCTTTTGATGTCGTATCAAGAAACCACTGCTAATTCCAATATCATGAAGCTTTTCCCCTGTTTTATTCTAGGACTTTCACAGTCTCAGTTCTTATATTTAATCCATTTTTAATTAAATTCTGTATACGGTAAACCTCATTCTTTTGCATGTGGATATCCAGTTTTCCCAACACGATTTATTTATTGGTAAATTTATTGAAGAAACTATCCTTTTTTCCATTGTGTAGTCTTGGTACGCTCATCAAAGATCATTTGACTATATGTGTTTATTTCTGGGCTCTCTAGTCTGTGCCATTGGTCTATATGTCTGTTTTTATGCCAATACCACAGTTTTGATTACTATAGCTTTGTAATACACTATGGAATCAGGAAGTGTGAGGCCTCCAGCTTTGTTCTTCTTTCTCAAGACTGCTTTGGCTACTCATGCTCCTTTGAGATTCCATATGAATTTTAGGATGGTTTTATCTGTTTCTGCAAAAAACGCCATAAGGATTTTGCCAGAGATTGTTCTGACTTTGTAGATTGGACAGTATGGACATTTTAACTATATTAAGTCTTCCAATCCACGACATATTGCATCAATATTTATCAGGAATATCAGTCTTCTCGTACAGATTGAGCAGCCCTAATATGAGAATCCTAAATCCAAAATGCTCCAAAATCCGTAACTTTTTGAGTGCTTACAGTGCTCAAAGGTCATACTCAAAGGAAATGTTCATTGGAGCATTCTGAATTTTGGATTTTTGGAGATGCTCAACCAGTAGTATTTGTCTGCCTTTAGTTTCAGCATAATAATATCAAAGGTATGTCTTTTTGTATTTTTTTGTATCTTTATTTCAGCAATGTTTTATAGTTTTCAATGTACGTCTTTCCCTCCTGATTAAGTTTACTCTTATGCATTTTATTCTTTGTGATGCTACTGTAAATGAGATTTTCTTTATTTCCTTAATTGTTAGTGCACAGAAACACAACTGATTTTGGAGAGTTGACTTTGTATCCTGCAACTTGGCTGAATTTGTTTATAGTTCTTAAAGTTTTTTTTTTTTTTTTTTTTTTTTTTTTTTTTTAAGAATCTTTAAGGTTTTGCACATGTAAAACCAAGTCATCTGTGATTAGGGATAACCTTACTTCCTCCTTTCCAATTTGGATGCTTTTTATTTCTTTTTCTCGTCTAACTGCTCTAGCTAGGATTTCTATTACAATGTTGAAGAAAGTGATGAGTGGGCATTCTTGCCTTGTTCCTGATCTTAGAGGAAAAACTTCATTTTTCACTAATGATTATGTTAGCTGTGAGCCTTTCACATATTACCTTTATTATGTTGAGATAATTTCCTTCTATTCCTAGACTGTTGAGTGTTTTTATCATAAAAAGTTATGTTTTGTCAATGCTTTTACTGAATCAATTGAAATGATCTGATTTTTGTCCTCAATTGTTAATATGGTATATAATCTATATTTATTGAGTTTCGCATGTTGCGCCATCCTTGCATCCCAGAGATAAATTCCACTTGGTCATAGTGTAAGATCCTTTTAATGTGTTACTGAATTCATCTTGCTAGTATTTTGTTGAAGATTTTTACAATATTCATTAGAGATATTGGCCTGGAGTTTTCTTATAGTATCTCTGGCTTTGGTATCAGGGTAATGCTGACCTCATTAAATGAGTCTGGAAGTGTTCCTTCCTCTTCCATTTTTTGGAAGAATTTAAGAAGAATTGGTGTCAATTCTCCTTTAAATGTCTGGTAGAATTCCCCAATGAAGCTACGTGGTCCTGGGCTTTTCTTTGCTAGGAGATTTTTTATTACTAATGGAATTTCCTTACTGCTTATGGGTCTGCTCAGATTTTCTATTTCTTCATTATTCAGTCTTGGTAAATTTCTAGAAATCTATCAGTTTCTTTCAGGTTAGCCAATATGTTGGCATATAATTGTTCATAATAGTCACATGATCCTTTGTATTTCTGTGGCATCAGTTGCAACGTCTCCTTTTTCATTTCTGACTTTTAGTTGAGTCTATTCTCTTTTTCCTTAGCCTAGCTAAGGGTTTGTCAATTTTACTGATCTTACGGTCTTTTCAAAATGCCAAACTATTAGTTTCTTTAATTTTTTCTATTATTTTCCTATTTTCTATTTTTTTTTAATTTCTGCTCTATATTATTTCCAAGACCTTCTTTTCTTAAGCTTTGTAAGACTTACCTAAAAGCACAGGTTCCTAAGCCAGTTTTTCCAATTTTTTTCCTGCATTCCATAGTAAGAAAAGCATTTCATATAATAACACAGTAAACAGACTCATACAAATACGTGACTTAAAAAAAAAAGTCCAGGCTGGGCGCAGTGGCTCACACCTGTAATCCCAGCAGTTTGGGAGGCCAAGATGGGTGGATCACCTGAGGTCAGGAGTTCAAGGCCAGCTTGGCCAACGTGGTGAAACTCCATTTCTACTGAAAGTACAAAAATTAGCCGGGCATAGTGACGGGCACCTGTAATCCCAGCTACTTGGAAGGCTGAAGCAGGAGAATTGCTTGAACCCACAAGGCAGAGGCTGCAGTGAGCCGAGATCGTGCCACTGCACTCAAGTCTGGGCAATACAGTGAGACTCCATCCTTACCTTACACCTTATACAAAAATTGATGCAAGATGGATTAAAGACTTAAATGTTAGACCTAAAACCATAAAAACTCTATGAGAAAACCTAGGCAATACCATTCAGGACATAGGCATGGGCAAGGACTTCCTGACTGAAACACCAGCAATGGCAACAAAAGCCAAAAAAGACAAATGGGATCTGATTCTGCAGAGCAAAAGAAACTACCATCAGAGTGAACAGGCAACCTATAGAATAGGAGAAAATTTTTGCAATCTACCCATCTGACAAAGGGCTAATATCCAGAATCTACGAAGAACTCAAACAGATTTACAAGAAATAAACAACCCCATCAAAAAATGGGCAAAGGATATGAACAGACACTTCTCAAAAGAAGACATCTATGCAGCCAAGAGACACATGAAAAAATGCTCATCATCACTGGTCATCAGAGAAATGTAAATCAAAACCACAATGAGATACCATCTCACACCAGTTAGAATGGCAGTCATTAAAAAGTCAGGAAACAACAGATGCTGGGGAGGATGTGGAGAAATAGGAACACTTTTACACTGTTGGTGGGAGTGTAAATTGGTTCAACCATTGTGGAAGACAGTGTGGCGATTCCTCAAGGAACTAGAACTAGAATTACCATTTGCCCCAGCAATCCCATTACTATGGGACGCACAGCAGGGAACATCACACACCGGGGCCTGTCAGGGGGTCGGGGGCTTCGGGAAGGATAGCATTAGGAGAAATACCTAATGTAAATGATGAGTTGATGGGTGCAGCAAACCAACATGGCACATGCATATACCTATGTATCAAACCTGCAGGTTGTGCACATGTACCATAGAACTTAAAGTATAATAATAAAAAAGTCCATAAAATACTTACCCTTAATGTAGGCACTACTCTTACTTTTAATCTAGAATTCTCCCTCATTTTTTACAATTTAAGGCTTTTAAAATTCTTATAATTTAAAATCAATTTATTCACTAAGTTGATTTCACCTGAACAAAAGTTTTTAAATACTATTCTAAACAGTATATTCAATGTCAGAAATGCATACGACAGGCATAGAAAACATTTTCTGTTTCAAATAATTTGTAATTCTGGTTGTAGAGCAAGGTAAAAGAGAAAACATGAGTAAAAAATCAGAAGATTCTTTGGCAGAATAAAATCAGAATAATAAAATAATAAAATTAAAAATATACCCAATCCTTTCCACACTTTTAAGGTCTTCCCACTTCCAATGTCAATCACAAGTACAGTACAACTGGCCCTCCATATCCGTGGGCTCCATATCTATGGATTCAACCAACCCACAGATGGAAAACATTCAGTTAAAAAAATTTTACATGTTAAAAAATTCATGTAAAAAATATTTTAATCACATGTTAAAAAATATTCAGTTAAAAAAATCTGTACATGTACTGAACATGTATAGATTTTCCTTGTTATTATTCCCTAAACAAAAGAGTCTAACAAATATTTACCTAGCATTTATATTGTATTAGGTATTATAAGTAATCTAGAGATGATATAAAGTAAAAAGGAGGATGAACATAGGTTATATACAAATACTGCCATTTTATATCAGAGACTTGAACATCCTTAAACTGTGGTTTCCAAGGAAAGTCTTAGAACCCATTCCCCAGGGATACTGAGAGTCAACTGCATTTGCAATCAAGAAACCAAGAAATGTCCTTCTCTTGGCATAGGAGCTTCACTTTAAAAGAGATACAATACAAACACAGCACAGAGGCACTTGTGTGCGATATAATAACATAAAAAATTATACTGGGACAGCAGAGAAATGGCTTCATATTTTAAAAACTATAAAATCTGCTAATGAACCACAACTGATTCTGCTGTAGTTTTCTTAATGCATCCTTCCATAAATGCAGTTGCACTAGTTATTATAATACAATGATATATTTCACACTTGAAAACACAAAATAATTCCTATATCTGCTTGGGGATTCATTTTTACTTCTATTCAAACCAGGCTATACAAAATATATATTACAATTTAAGTTGACATAATAAGACAATAATTTCTAAAATTAAAGTCTACAGTGAAAGAAATTACTTTATAGGTCTTCTCTTTAACGTATCTGGACGAAAGAGAAATAAGTTTTTAACCCAGGTAGACACTCGTTATTGAGAGACCTTACGTAGACAGACTTTACTAAAAGGCTTTTAAGAAACACAATCACTAGTAGAAAGCAGAATGAGAAGTCAAACAGTTCTATTCAAACTGCCAAACTGTACCATGTATAAGGTGATGACTCAAGGCCTTCTTCATTGTGAAAGGCTGTCCTCACCCCACATGCAATGTGCACAGCTGTACTACAATCTCCAGATCACTATTTTTTTTCCAGTAGAGTACCTGATTTTTATTGTTTCTTTCTCTTCGCCATCTGTCACTTTTTGCTACTCTAGGCATTTCTATTTCTCTCAACCTAAAGGGCACTGCAAATTCCAGAGTGTCCAAATTACATACAAAGTAACAACAAAAGGCTTCTAAGTAAGGATCTGAGGTGTTTCCTAATTGAGCAAAGTATATGAACTTAAAAACACAACCTTTATATTTATTTTGGCCACTTACCAGATCTTACTTGCTCACCTGACAAGTAACTCACTTGACTATTTTACGTTCAAAATAGTAACATTTCATTTGATTCTCCCAACAACCCTATGAAGTGGAGTTATTACTAGTCCAATTCCACAAATGAGAAAAATGAGGCAACGAGGGTGTTAAATTGTGTCCCCCAAGGCCAAGGGACTAGAATATGGCAGAGGATTATCTAGATCTTAACCTATGTTTGTGCTCATAAATGCCTATGGCAATATGAATATATCAGTGTGGTTAGTACTCCCCACTTAAATATCTTTAACAATCTTATGGGAAAAAAAAACAGAAATAACTATATCAATTACTTGATGTCTAGGAGATGAGAAGCCCTAATTGCCTCCTTTCACCTCTCCAAAAGCTACTCCGAAAGACATAACTGAGGCAGAGAAATGAAAAGCCAAAGGAACACCAATGGGTCAATAAAGCTGATAAGGAAGTTTTCCAGTGTCTACCCTTATCTAGCATTATTATGCTGAGCCTATCCTATAGTGGATCCAGACACAGGACTCTCCATTGCCATTTGAAGACTTACCAAGGATGACTTAGGGCTGTTCCTTTTGAGATGTAGTTCTAAATGATCTCTGAATGCCTACCGAACACTTGTATATTTTAGCTTTCAATAAATATTCCTTGAGTAAATGTGGGCTTGGTATTCTGTGCTCTCTGCTGCCATACCAAACTGTAGGCTTGTCTGACTAACAATCATACCTACAGCTCCTTCAAAGCAAGAAATACCTTACCATTTTTAGTTTCTCAATACCCCGCACTATTCCTGGCACATATGGCATTCAATAAGATGTTTGGTAAATAAATGAGCGCAAAAGCAAATGTGCCCGGCACAAAGCAGTATCAATTCAGATGTTTCTCCTTAATTTGAGATTGTGTGTGTGTGTGTGTGTGTGTGTGTGTGTGTGTGCGCACGCGTAAAAGGTATGTGCATTCTTGAACAACATTAAGAATTCCTTTGGCCAGGTACAGTGGATCCTACCTATAACCCCAGAACTTCTGGGAAGCCAAGGTGGGAGGATCACTTAAGTTCAGGAGTTTGAGACCAGCCTGGGCAACATAGTGAGACTCTATCTGTACAAAAAAAGAATTTTTTTAATTAGTTGGGCATGGTGGTGCACATCTGTAGTCCTAGCTACTTAGGAGGTTGAGGTAGGAGGATCACCTAAGCCCAGGAGTCTGAGGTTACAGTGAACTAAGACCATGCTAATGCACTCCATCCTGAGCAACAGAACAAGACCTTATCTCTTTAAAAAAAAAAAAAAAAGATTTGTTATATCTTATCTCTTTGACTCAACTCACTAGCTATTTTCCTACTAAAGCAAACCTTTCTCAATTTGTATATATGATACATATCTACTTATAGAAACAGACCTTATGTGTAAACTAATGATAACAGCAAAATTAAACCAGAGCAATATTTAAGCCCTCCATCTAATACCTACTTCATTCTCGTAAACCATAATTTCCTGCCACCATCAAAGAAATGATACTCTGTATTTTTACATTACTAGCCCTTTTTACAGATGGGAAATATGTGAACATAATCCAATTATGAGAAATGATTAAGAGACCTAAGATTATGACTGCTTCTTAGATTATAAACACCTTATATGGGTTGATATGCCCTAATGTGAAAATCTGCAATCCAAAATGCTCCGAAGTCCAAAACTTTCCGAGCACTGACATGACACTCAAAGGAAATGCACATTGGAGCATTCCAGATTTCAGATTTTCAGGTTAGGGATGTTCAACTGTTAAATATAATGCAAATATTCAAAAACAAACAAAATCAAAATCAAAAACACTTCTGGTCCCAAGCATTTCAGATAAGGGCTACTCAATCTGTAGCATGTTGGATTTAACAAACTGTACACGGCAATATAATTTAAACTTGTACCCTACCAAATAAGTCAATGAACGAAGCACTGGGTTAAGTGCTTGTATACATCATCTCATTTAACCTTTGTAACAACTCTTCAAGGTGTATATAATTATTATTACCATTTTACAGACAAATAAATGAAGACTCAAGGTTGTACACCTAGCTAGTAAGTATAGAAATCAGAATACACACTCAACTTTAACTAATACCTGAGTTATTCAGCTACTCACAACTCTATCCCACAGTATACCCTCAACAAAACAAAAAATTTTCTAAATCATAACTGCCTAACTCTAACATTGTAATAATACACCATACTTGCTTTTAACTGCATCCATCATTCTGAGAAGGAAAACTGATCACCTCCATAAGCTCCACACCTACTTTCCCACCTTATCCACTGAAATCTTGAATCATATGAGAGCTGTTTATTACTAACATCCTTCTTCCGAAAACCATACTGTGCCCCTCCACTGCCATGAAAAACACTATTGGCACCCACAGCAATGTTCTGTATAAAGCTTGTCACAGCTATTAGTGGCAATTATCACTACCTTAGGTGACTCTGGAGTCTCAGAAGACCTGAACACTCTAATGTAAGTTTTTTTTTTTTTTTGAGACAGAGTCTCGCTCTGTCGCCCAGGCTGGAGTGCAGTGGCCAGATCTCAGCTCACTGCAAGCTCCGCCTCCCGGGTTTACGCATTCTCCTGCCTCAGCCTCCCAAGTAGCTGGGACTACAGGCGCCCGCCACCTCGCCCGGCTAGTTTTTTGTATTTTTTAGTAGAGACGGGGTTTCACCGTATTGGGCAGGATGGTCTCGATCTCCTGACCTCGTGATCCACCCGTCTCGGCCCCCCAAAGTGCTGGGATTACAGGCTTGAGCCACCGCGCCCGGCCTAATGTAAGTTTTAAAGGTTTATGTAAGATCCACCACACCAAATGCTGAGTAAAACCATCTGGAAAAAACAAGGAAATTATATGATTAAATATAGTTAAATGTCTCTCTACACGGAACAGCTATTTGAGAAGATCAATTGTATGCAATTTTTGTTCCAAAAGAGCAAGGTTTGCAGATTTTGTTTATATACCCATCGGCTAAACATCAAAACTGAAGGAACCAAACTGTCCTGTTTTTCTCAACACTCAGACAATCAGGCAAGAGAAGTTCATTTACCATGACTTACATATTATTTACATATTTTTTTCCTTTTCCCTTTTTCTGACTTACCTCCATGGCCTCAATGAATTTTGGGCCATACATAAAAGAGAATTATTAAAGTAAAAAGGGGTCATTTCTTCTACTCTCCCTCTGAAAGAAGGAAGGAAACTTAGAGGTTCTTCAGAAATATACCAAGATTTTTACTGGATACATCCCAAGTCTTCCCTCTTCCTCACTCTCTGTATTCAATCAATGGAAAAGTTCCACTGATCTTCACATCTGAGTATCTCTTTAATTTGCCTGGTTGTCCCTATCTCTAATGCCACTACTTCAAGTTAAAACAACACATGCAAATGCCTGGATTACTGAGGCAACCTAACTAACTAGTCTTGGTAACTGCTTTGCTTCTTTCCATTCACACCTCACCTTCCATCCAAAATGACTTTTTCAAAACCATTAGCTACTCAGATGTCACCCTCCCTAAAGCCTTTCAATGACTTGCCATCGTTTTCATGATAAAATCAACTTAACATAGCTTAGAAGACTCTTCTTTCTAACCTGGCTCCAATCAATTTCTCCAGTCTTACCTTTTGTCACTTCTGTCTTCATATGCTTTATAGCCACATGGCTCTCCTTTCAGATTCTCAAACTCTTCATGTTGGTTCTGTGGGATTGTTTTGCATCTTAGCTACTGGACAATCTCTTCCTTCCCCACGTACTCTGCTTCCCCACAGCCTCCCAGCCATCTTTAATCTCATTCCTACATAACCTTTATGTCTACATCACAGTTCTTTCTCTAAGAAGCCTTACCTAATCATTCTAGATAAGACTGGGTGCCTCCTTCCACATACTTCTCCTGTTACAGCTCTTACCATTACTTCAGTATAATTACTACTGTAATTATCCGGTCTTCCTCATTAAACTACATGCTCATTAGAAAAGGGATTATTATGGGTTCTTGACCATCCCTATATCCCCTAACACTAAGCACAGTGCCTAGACACATAGCACAGACTTGACGTTTTTATACTGAATAAATGAACAAACAAAAATAAAAATTTGGAGGAAAAAATTGGAAGGAACAGATCTAAAAGATATTTTAACCATCAAATATCTCATATCAATAGATATCCTCAAGAAATAAATGGGACTTCTAGATTCTGCTTAGGATGTAGAAAGGTAGAAAGTATGTCATTTTCACCCTTAAAACAAAGTAAAAGATGGACGCTGTGCAAAATCACAAATTTTCTTGAACCCAGCACAAAAGTAAGGTAACCGTAAATCTAAGTAACTGATCTAAAATCTAAAGAAAGACAGGATTTCAAAGGGAGAGATGGGACATGAGCATTACTTTACCTGTAGTAAACACCGGACACCATACAAGCCAACAAGACCTTGGTTAAAAAAATTTTTTTAATTACTGCAAGCCAAATGTGGACCTGCAGCTAGGGGAAGCAAACAAAACAAGCAAACAAAAAAACCCTCTATCCCGCTTAAAGAAGGGGCAGGATCTCTGAAAAAGCCCCATACCTGAGACCCAGAGAAAATGGAAACACCTAGCTAAAACTGAGACTAGAAAAATCCGGCCAGGCGCAGTGGCTCAAGCCTGTAATCCCAGCACTTTGGGAGGCCGAGACGGGCGGATCACGAGGTCAGGAGATCGAGACCATCCTGGCTAACACGGTGAAACCCCGTCTCTACTAAAAAATACAAAAACTAGCCGGGCGAGGTAGCGGGCGCCTGTAGTCCCAGCTACTCCGGGAGGCTGAGGCAGGAGAATGGCATGAACCTGGGAGGCGGAGCTTGCAGTGAGCTGAGATCCGGCCACTGCACTCCAGCCTGGGGGACAGAGCGCGACTCCGTCTCAAAAAAAGAAAGAAAGAAAAATCCAACACAAAATGTCCTCCCCATCTCCCATCAAAAGCAGGCTAGCAAGTCTCAAACAACATGTAACAGCAATGTACTACAGTCAGGTGTCACGTAATGACAGGGATATGGTCTGAGAAATGCATCATTAGATGATTCCATTGTGAGAACATCACAGAGTATACTTACACAGACAAAGACAGTAGAGCCTGTTACACACCTAGACTATACAGTATAGTATATTATTGGTCTTAGGCTACTAAACTGTACAGCATGTTACTGTACTGAATACTGTAGGCAACTGTAACACAATGGTCTTTTGTTTATGTAAATATAGAAAGGTACAGTTAAAATATGACATTATAATCTTAGGGGACCATCATCATATATGCAGTCTGCTGTTGGCCAAAACATTGTTATGTAGCGCATGACTGTTCATGAGCAAAGAGCTAAAGCATGGAGAAATACCTTCTCTGAGATGCAAGTTCAAAGGGAAGACCTAAAGCTGAGGGTAGAGCAGACATTAAGAAAAACTCTCTGGCAAACTAAATCCTACCCTAAACACGAAGTAATGCTAGAGAAACTTGAAACCTGTGGTAAATTAAAGGTAACCTAGCAACAACAACCCCCCCAACACTCCTTCTACTATACACACACACACACACGTCTCAGGAAAAGACAAAGCATGTCCATTTCCAGGTATAAATACTATTTAACTGTCTCTCTACACAAAATGTCCAGATTTCAACCAAAAAAAAAAAAAAAAACACAGAAAAAGAAGCAAAGAAAAAAAACAAAACACAAAACCACACTGGCAAGAGACAAAACAATCAATAGAACCAGATTTGGACACAACCATCATGTTAGAACTATCAAACACGGAATTTATAGGTTAAATGCTCTAACAAAATAGGTAGATAACATGCATACGCAGATGTGTAATTTAAGCACAGGGAAGGAAACAGTAAGAAGAAATCAAATGGAAATGCTAGAAATAAAAATATAGTAACAGAGACGAAAGCTTTCAACAACCTTATCAGAAGACCAAGACAGTCACAGAATCAGTAAAGACCAACAGAAACTACCCCAACGAAACATAATAAGAGAATGAAAAACAGAGAAGAGAACATCCAAGTGCTATGGGACAATATCAAATACTCTAACATATGTGTAACTGGAATTCTAGAAAGACAGTAAGACAGAAACAAAATATGAAGAGATAATAACCAAAGTTTTTCAAAATTAATACAAAAGAATCCAAAAAGCTCAGAGAACACGAGGCAGCATCAAATAAACAAACAACAACAACAACAACAAAAATTCACAATTAGACACATCATATTCAAACTGATGGGGAAAAAATCAAAGATAAAGAGAAAACCTTGAAGGCTGCTAGAGTTTAAAAAAAAAAAAAAAAAAGACACAATACAATGGAACAGGATAAGAACTTTCAGAAACTATGAAAGCCAGATGCCACTAAAGTGCTGAAAGAAAAAACTCTCAATGCAGAAATCTATATCCATGAAAATATCTTTCAAATTGAAGAAGAAATAAAAAATGTTCAGGCTTGTGGTCCATTCCAAGATGGCCAAATAGGAACAGCTCCAGTCTGCAGCTCCCAGTGTGACTGATGCAGAAGATGGGTGATTTCTGCATTTCCAACTGAGGTACCTGGTTCATCTCATTGGGACTGGTTGGACAGTGGGTGCAGCCCAGGGAGGGCGAGCCGAAGCAGGGCGGGGCATCGCCTCACCCGGGAAGTACAAGGGGTCCGGGGATTTCCCTTTACTAGCCAAGGGAAGCCGTGACAGACTGTACCAGGAAAATAGGGACACTGCCACCCAAATACTGCGCTTTTCCAATGGTCTTAGCAAATGGCACACCAGGAGATTATATCCCACGCTTGGCTCAGCAAGTCCCACACCCACAGAGCCTTGCTCACTGCTAGTGCAGCAGTCCGAGATTGAACTGCCAAGCGGCAGCCTGGCTCAGGGAGGGGCATTCACCATTGCAGAGTAATGGTAAACAAAGTGGCCAGGAAGCTCAAACTGGGTGGAGCCCACCGCAGCTCAAGGAGGCTTGCAGGCCTCTGTAGACTCCACCTCTGGGGGCAGGGCATAGATGAACAAAAGGCAGCAGAAACTTCTGCAGACTTAATGTCCCTGTCTGACAGCTCTGAAGACAGCAGAGGTTCTCCCAGCACAGTGTCTGAACTCTGAGAATGGACAGACTGCCTTCTCAATTGGGTCCCTGACCCCCGTGTAGCCTAACTGGGAGACACCTCCCAGTAGGGGCCAAATGACACCTCATATTCATACTCATACTCAGAGGGTGCCCCTCTGAGACGAAGTTTCCAGAGGAAGGATCAGGCAGGAATATTTGCTGTTCTGCAGTATTTGCTGTTCTGCAGCCTCCGCTGGTGATACCCAGGCAAACAGGGTCTGGAGTGGACCTCCAGCAAACTCCAACAGACCTGCAGCTGAGGGCCCTGACTGTTAGAAGGAAAACTAACAAATAGAAAGGAATAGCATCAACATCAACAAAAGGGACATCCACACCAAAACCCCACCTATAGGTCACCATCATCAAAGGGCAAAGGTAGATAAAACCACAAAGATGGGGAGAAACCAGAGCAGAAAAGCTGAAAATTCTAAAAACCAGAGCACCTCTTCTCCTCCAAAGGATCACAGCTCCTCGCCAGCAACGGAACAAAGCTGGACGGATAACAACTTTGACAAGCTGCCAGAAGTAGGCTTCAGAAGAGTGGTAATAACAAACTTCTTCAAGCTAAAGGAGGATGTTCAAACCCATCGCAAGGAAGCTAAAAATCTTGAAAAAAGATTAGACAAATGGCTAAGGAGAATAAACAGTATAGAGAAGACGTTAAATGACCCGATGGAGCTGAAAACCATGGCACGATAACTACATGACGCACGCACAAGCTTCAATAGCCAATTCGATCAAGTGAAAGAAACGTTATCTGTGATTGAAGATCGAATTAATGAAATGAAGTGAGAAGTTTAGAGAAAAAAGAGTAAAAAGAAACGAACAAAGGCTCCAAGAAATATGGCACTATGTGAAAAGACCAAATCTACATTTGATTGATGTATCTGAAAGTGATGGGGAGAATGGAACCAAGTTGGAAAACACTCTTCAGGATATTATCCAGGAGAACTTCCCCAGCCTAGCAAGGTAGGCCAACATTCGAATTCAGGAAATACAGAGAACGCCACAAAGATTACTCCTCGAGAAGAGCAACCCCAAAACACATAATTGTCAAATTCACCAAGGTTGAAATGAAGGAAAAAATGTTAAGGGCAGTCAGAGAGAAAGGTCGGGTTACCCACAAAGGGAAGCCCGTCAGACTAATAGCAGATCTCTTGGCAGAAACTCTACGAGCCAGAAGACAGTGGGGGCCAATATTCAACATTCTTAAAAGAATTTTCAACCCCGAATTTCATATCCAGCCAAACTAAGCTTCATAAGTGAAGGAGAAATAAAATCCTTTACGGACAAGTAAATGCTGAGAGATTTTGTCACCA
This sequence comes from Rhinopithecus roxellana, assembly GCF_007565055.1. Taxonomy (NCBI): domain Eukaryota; kingdom Metazoa; phylum Chordata; class Mammalia; order Primates; family Cercopithecidae; genus Rhinopithecus; species Rhinopithecus roxellana. The sequence continues at coordinate 75,214,315 of NC_044559.1, forward strand.
CCAGAGCTCCTAAAGGAAGCACCAAACATGGAAAGGAACAACCGGTACTAGCCATAGCAAAAACATGCCAAATTGTAAAGACCATCAATGCTAGGAAGAAACTGCATCAACTAACGGGCAAAATAACCAGCTAACATCATAATGACAGGATCAAATTCACACATAACAATATTAACCTTAAATGTAAATGGGCTAAATGCCCCAATTAAAAGACACAGACTGGCAAATTGGATAAAGAGTCAAGATCCATCAGTGTGCTGTATTCAGGAGACCCATCTCACATGCAGAGACACATACAGGCTCCAAATAAAGGGATGGAGGAAGATCTACCAAGCAAATGGAAAGCAAAAAAAAAAGTAAGGGTTGCAATCCTAATCTCTGATAAAACAGACTTTAAACCAACAAAGATCAAAAGAGACAAAGAAGGCCATTACACAATGGTAAAGGGACCAATTCAACAAGAAGAGCTAACTATCCTTAATATATATGCACCCAATACAGGAGCACCCAGATTCATAAAGCAAGTCCTTAGAGACCTACAAAAAGACTTAACTCCCACACAATAATGGGAGACTTTAACACCCCACTGTCAACATTAGACAGAGCAACAAGACAGAAGGTTAACAAGGATATCCAGGACTTGAACTCACTCTGCACCAAGCAGACCTAACAGACATCTACAGAACTCTCCACCCCAAATCAACAGAATATACGTTCTTCTCAGCACCACATCACACTTATTCTAAAACTGACCACATAATAGGGAGTAAAACACTCCTCAGCAAATCTAAAAGAACAGAAATCACAACAAATTGTCTCTCAGACCACAGTGCAATCAAATTAGAACTCAGGATTAAGAAACTCACTCAAAACCACACAACCGCATGGAAACTGAACAACCTACTCCTGAATGACTACTGGGTAAATAACGAAATGAAGGCAGAAATAAAGATGTTCTTTGAAACCAATGAGAACAAAGACACAACCTACCAGAATCTCTGGGACACATTTAAAGCACTACATGCCCACATGAGAAAGCAGGAAAGATCTAAAATCGACACCCTAACATCACAATTAAAAGAACTAGAGAAGCAAGAGAAAACAAATTCAAAAATTAGCAGAAGGCAAGAAATAACTAAGATCAGAGCAGAACTGAAGGAGATACAGACACAAAAACCCTTCAAAAAATCAATGAATCCAGGAGCTGGTTTTTTGAAAAGGTCAACAAAATTGATAGACCGCTAGCAAGACTAATAAAGAAGAAGAGAAGAATCAAATAGACGCAATAAAAAATGATAAAGGGGATATCATCATCAATCCCACAGAAATACAAACTACTATTAGAGAATACTATACATACCCCTACGCAAATAAACTAGAAAATCTAGAAGAAATGGATAAATTCCTGGACACATACACCCTCCCAAGACTAAACCAGGAAGAATTTGAATCCCTGAATAGACCAATAACAGGCTCTGAAATTGAGGCAATAATTAATAGCCTACCAACTAAAAAAAGTCCAGGACCAGAAGGATTCACAGTTGAATTCTACCAGAGGTACAAAGAGAAGCTGGTACCATTCCTTCTGAAACTATTCCAATCAATAGAAAAAGATGGCCTAACTCATTTTATGAGGCCAGCATCATCCTGATACCAAAGCCTGACAGAGGCACAACAAAAAAAGAGAATTTTAGAACAATATCCCTGATGAACACTGATTCAAAAATCCTCAATAAAATACTGGCAAACCAAATCCAGCAGCAAATCAAAAAGCTTATCCACCAAGATCAAGTTGGCTTCATCCCTAGGATGCAAAGCTGGTTCAACATACACAAATCAATAAACGTAATCCATCACATAAACAGAACCGAAGACAAAAACCACATGATTATCTCAATAGATGCAGAAAAGGCCTTCAACAAAATTCAACAGTCTTTCATGTTAAAAACTCTCAATAAACTAGGTATCGATGAAATGTATCTCAAAATAATAAGAGCTATTTATGACAAACCCACAGCCAATATCATACTGAATGGGCAAAAACTGGAAGCATTCCCTCTGAAAATTGGCACAAGACAATGTGCACAAGACAGGGATGCCTTCTCTCACCACTCCTATTCAACATAGTGTTGGAAGTTCTGGCCAGGGCAATTAGGCAAGAGAAAGAAATAAAGCGTATTCAATTAGAAAAGGAGGAAGTCAAATTGTCCCTGTTTGCAGATGACATGATTGTATATTTAGAAAACCCCCTTGTCTCAGCCAAAAATCTCCTTAAGCTAATAAGCAACTTCAGCGAAGTCTCAGGATACAAAATCAATATGCAAAAATCGCAAGTATTCCTATGCACCAATAACAGACAGAGAGTCAAATGATGAGTGAACTCCCATTCACAATTGCTACAAAGAGAATAAAATACCTAGGAATCCAACTTACAAGGGATGTGAAGGACCTCTTCAAGGAGAACTACAAACCACTGCTCCATAAAATAAAAGAGGACACAAACAAATGGAAGAACATTCCATGCTCATGGATAGGAAGAATCAATATCGTGAAAATAGCCATAGGGCCCAAGGTAATTTATAGATTCAATGCCATCCCCATCAAGCTACCAATGACTTTCTTCACAGAATTGGAAAAAACTGCTTTAAAGTTCATATGGAACCAAAAATGAGCCCGCATTGCCAAGACAATCCTAAGTCAAAAGAATAAAGCTGGAGGCATCATGCTACCTGACTTCAAACTATACTACAAGGCTACAGTAACCAAAACAGCATGGTACTGGTACCAAAACAGAGATATAGACCAATGGAACAGAACAGAGGCCTCAGAAATAACACCACATATCTACAACCATCTGATCTTTGACAAACCTGACAAAAACAAGAAATGGGGAAAGGATTCCCTATTTAATAAATGGTGCTGGGAAAACTGGCTAGCCATATGTAGAAAGATGAAACTAGATCCCTTCCTTATACCTTATACAAAAACTAATTCAAGATGGATTAAAGACTTAAATGTTAGACCTAAAACCATAAAAACCCTAGAAGAAAACCTAGGCAATACCATTCAGGACATAGGCATGGGCAAGGACTTCATGACTAAAACACCAAAAGCAATGGCAACAAAAGCCAAAATAGACAAATGGGATCTAATTAAACTAAAGAGCTTCTGCACAGCAAAAGAAACTACCATCAGAGTGAACAAGCAACCTATAGAACAGGAGAAAATTTTTGCAATCTACCCATCTGACAAAGGGCTGATATCCAGAATCTATAAAGAACTTAAATTTGCAAGAAAAAAATCAAACAACCCCATCAAAAAGTGGGCAAAGGATATGAACAGACACTTCTCAAAATAAGGTATTTATGCAGCCAACAGACACATGAAAAAATGCTCATCATCACCGGTCATCAGAGAAATGCTAATAAAAAGCACAATGAGATACCATCTCACACCAATTAGAATGGCGATCATTAAAAAGGAAACAACAGGTGCTGGAAAGGATGTGGAGAAACAGGAACATTTTTACACTGTTGGTGGCAGAGTATACTAGTTCAATCACTGTGGAAGACAGTGTGGCAATTCCTCAAGGATCTAGAACTAGAAATACCATTTGACCCAGCGATCCCATTACTGGGTATATACCCAAAGGATTATAAATCATGGTACTATAAAGACACATGCACACGTATGTTTACTGTGGCACTATTCACAGTAACAAAAACTTGGAACCGATCCAAATGTCCATCAATGATAGACTGGATTAAGAAAATGTGGCACATATATACCATGAAATACCATGCAGCCAAAAGAAAGGATGAGTTCACGTCCTTTCTAGGGACATGGATAAAGCTGGAAACCATCATTCTGAGCAAACTAACACAAGGACAGAAAACCAAACACCTCATGTTCTCACTCACAGGTGGGAATTGAACAATGAGAACACTTGGACACAGGGCAGGGAACATCACACAGCGGGGCCTGTCATGGGGTGGGGGGGTGGGGGAGGGATAGCATTAGGACAAATACCTAATGTAAAAGACGAGTTAATGGATGCAGCAAATGAACATGGCACATATATACATATGTAACAAACCTATACATTGTGCATATGTACCCTAGAACTTAAAGTATAATAGATAAACTAATTAATTAAAAAAGTTCAGGCAAAATGTAATTCACCATAAAAGACTAAAAAAAAAAAATACATGATTATTTCAATAGATGTACATAAAATATTTGACAAAAATCAACATCCATCCAGTAAACTAGGAATAGAACTTCCTCATCCTAATAAATGTTATTTACAAAAAAAAGCAGAGCAATAAAAACCTATAGCTTATATTATACTTGATGAAGAACCAAATGCTTTCCCCATAAGATGCAAAAACAAAGTAAAGATGACCACACTATTTGACATTGAAATGGAGGTTTCAGCCAGTGCAGCAAGGCAGAAAAAAATATACAAGACATCCAGATTGGAATAAAGAAGTAATACTGTCTTTATCTGTGGGTGACATAATCTTCTGCATAGAAATCCCATAGAATCTATAAGAAAGCTACCAAAACTAAGTAAGTTTAGCAAGGTCATAAGGATACAAGCAGTTCTATATTCTATCAATGAAAAAAACTGAAAATTGAAGAGTATCATTTACATTAGCACTCAAAAACATGAAATGCTTAGGCATAAAACTAACAGAGTATGTGTACAATCTACGCTGAAAACTAAAATACACTGATAAGACATCAAAAATCTAAAGAAAAATAATAAATGAGATGCCTCAATATTTAAGATGTCAGTTCTCCCCAAAATGATCTTTAGAATTAAATCAGAATCCAGAAGGACTTCCTACAGATATTAAGAAGCTGATTCTAAAATGGGTATGAAGAGGCATAGGAAATGGAATCGCCAAAGTAACTCTGAAAAGGGACAAAGATAGATTTCAAGTTCACTATAAAGCTACAATAATCAGGTGTCATAGTGGAGAAAGGGTAAATATATAGATGAATGAAACGGAGTAAGAGTCCAGAAAAAGACTCGCACGTATATGAACAACTGATTTTCTCCTTTTTTTTTTTTTTTTTTTGAGACAAGAGTCTCGCTCTGCCGCCCAGGCTGGAGTGCTGTGGCCGGATCTCAGCTCACTGCAAGCTCCGCCTCCCGGGTTCACGCCATTCTCCTGCCTCAGCCTCCCGAGTAGCTGAGACTACAGGCGCCCGCCACCTCGCCCGGCTAATTTTTTTTGTATTTTTTAGTAGAGACGGGGTTTCACCGTGTTAGCCAGGATGGTCTGGATCTCCTGACCTCGTGATCCGCCCGTCTCGGCCTCCCAAAGTGCTGGGATTACAGGCTTGAGCAACCGCGCCCGGCCAACAACTGATTTTCAAAACATGTATAAAGGAAATTCTATGAAAAAGAGAGTCCTTCCAAAAAATGGTGCCAAAACAAGCAGAAATTCATTTCCAACAACAAAAACTGTATCTATACCTCACACCACATATAAAAACTAACAAAATGAATCACAGATCTAAATGTAAACCTACAATTTTAACACTGCTATACATAAATACAGAACAAAATCTTCGGGATTTTTGGTTTAGCAAAGGTTTCTTAGATATAACATCAAAAGCATGATCCATAAAATGATTTTTTTTTTATTATACTTTATGTTCTAGGGTACATGTGCACAACATGCAGGTTTGTTACATATGTATACATGTGCCATGTTGGTGTGCTACACCCATTAACTCGTCCTTTACATTAGGTATATCTCCTAATGCTATCCCTCCCCACTCCCCTGACCCCACAATAGGCCCCTGTGTGTGATGTTCCCCTTCCTGTGTCCAAGTGATCTCATTGTTCAACTTCCACCTATGAGTGTTAAATCAATAAACTCGACTTCATCGAAATTCAAACTTCTGCTCTTCAAAGACATGTAAGAGAATTGTAAAAAGCCACAAACTGCGAGAAAATATTTGCAAATCACATCTGATAAGGTACTTTCATCCAGAATCTCAAAACTCAGTGTCAAAAAAAACAACAAAATTATTTAAGAATACTTCACCAAAGAAGATATAAGGATGGCAAAAAAGATGTTAAAAATCATTTATCATTAGAGAAATACAATTCCAGTTACACAACATTCTGGAAAATACAAAACTGTAGAGACAGCAAACATATCACTGGTTGCCAGAAGCTTGGGATCAGGTAAGGGGCTGACTATAAAGTGACAAGGGAATTTTTTGGATTGATGGAACTGCCCTCTCTGCATTTTAATTGTGTGGGAGTTACACAACTGTATGTTTGTCAAAATTCACAAAATGTACTCCATGAAAGGTGAAGTTTGCCATGTATAATCTTAAGTTTTTTAATGAAAAAAATGACACCTCTAAAATTCCTGCCAAAATATAGCTGACAGCACTGACCCTTTAATTTCTGACTCTTAGCTTTAAAATATGCCTATCTAGTAGCCAGTGAATAATCAGTATAGCCTTAATGAAGTTATCTGTAAATCTGATGGTTTCTTTCTTAAATCTTGAGGCAACAGTCTTTCCCAATTTAATTCTGCAGTCATTACTTAAAACTTAATTGACTTGCTCAACTTTGTACGTGTTAACAATGAGAAACTTGGTCTCTTTTGACTGTCAACTCTACCATCTCCTCCATATACAACCAAACTACAAAATCCTTTGCGCTGCACTCAGGCACATATATAAAACTATATTTTTAATTTGAACAGTTTTATTTTGAACTACAGAGGAAAAGAGGGCTCCAAGAATGCTGAGGTAATTTGGCAATTCCAAATAACATTAGGAACATCAATATGTAAGAATTTTTTCTAAAATATATTTTTTTCCAAACTTTCTCACTCAAAACCTTAGATTCACCAACAAAGCATACAAATAAAAACTAAGCTTACCTTGCATTCAAGATTTTCCATGATTTGGTGTCAATCTACTATTTCAATAATGTAGCTATCATTCTCAGACACAAAGTCTCCATTCTAGGCAGGATGGCCTCATTGTCTGCTCCTTCCAACTTCTGAAACGCCCTCCTTGATAATGTGTAACGCCCTCCTAAATGAGTTGGGTTTAAACTGAGATACCTCATTGTCGTTATATCACTCTCATTATATACTACTTTATATTTTTATTCAACTGTTTCATTTATGAATGCCATCTCACATTCTATAAGTTTCTTGAGAGCAGATAGTATCTTTCATAAACTTCTTTTATCCCTGGGAATACAATAAATATTCACAGAAAAATTAATGTAAGAACTGATTTTAAATTACTTTAGATCTTATATTAATTTAAAATTAACTCAGTAACTGCCTGGAAGTTTATTTTGTACTTTGAGAAACTGAGGCAAGGGGCACTAGACTTTGTTCCCTGAGATCTCAGCTGTATCACATTCACCTTCATATCTCCAGAGTTGAATACAGTGTCTGACACATGAAAAACATTAATTAAATAGTTAACTAAATTTTACTTTCTAAGGCCACAAAGTAAGAAATGGAATCCTGAAGTTGCAGTCCAATTCTCCCAATATTATATTAGTATTTTGAAATCTTCTCTAATTTCTCATATTTGTTCACATATTCTCCCTGAATATACTACAAGTATAGCAAACACAAAAGTTGTTCTATCTCCTTTTTTTAAAGCTCAAAAAGCAACCATTGCAGTATTGAGTGCATGCATAGTAGGTGGGCGATAGTCCTATCAGATTTCTTAAAAAGCAACATACAGGCAGCTCACAGATACTTCTCTGCCCCATGTAAAAACATGTTAGTTACTCTTCCTATTGGGAAGATTTATTTTTCATCATCTTTGGCACAAGTTCTAGAATGCTACCTGCCAGGCCCCATGCCCCAATAAATACGCATCCACAAGCAATTATGGAGATAGATAGCTTATGAGGAGGGGGCACTCTTTGGTCAGGTCCCAATGCTAACCTGTGGTTAGGGGGAAAAAAGAGTAGGGGGAGGGGTGTGGCCCTGTGATTAATCACTGCCCACTCTGCTTCAGGGTATTTATCACAGCCCGCTGTCAGGTAAATCACTGGAAAAACACCTCTTCAGTAATTAATGTGAAGTGACGGATGGACAGCCCCTGGGCCCATTAATCAGGAACATCAGCAGCCTACTGAGATTATGAATGTCAGGATGCATAAACTGCCGGTGGATCAATAGGCCCAGGAATTCATCCAAGGCTCTCATTTCCGAAGCATCTCCGGTACATTAGGCTCCCTCTACCCCTCCCCCAATCTGAAGTGAAAAGCAAGGTTTCAGAACAAAGAGCAGGAGCTGAGGTCTAAAGTGACCAGTGAGAGAAAGCAGTCAAGAAAGCTGGCCATGACTAGGGATGGTACCAGGACAGGCAACATGAGCACAGAGCTATACTAAGAAGCTCTCTCGGAAGGCTCAATGTTCCTGCAAAAGAACCAGGGAAGACATGGTACACAACCAATTATTCAGAGCCTAATTGTCCATTTGAGGGATCATCAGTTTCTTGCTTCGAATTTTTTACCCATTTCCCCATCTACATTTTCTTGCCTTTCATATTAGCACCACCAAAGAGAGTAGAGAGAAATGAGAGAATTAAAATCCCATTTTTGCAACCTAACAATCTAGGTAAAAATTTATATTTACGAAGAAAAACAAGAATTTATACAAAATGAAATCAGTAAATTACCTTTACCTCATCCCTCAATACCACAATGACAGAATTACTAGAAGTACCCCAAGTGTTAAGCAAAAATATTCCCCACCGAAAGGGTCTGTTCAACCTGTAAAATAGTCTGGAGCTGAAAGACTATTTCTGTCTACTTGTCATCCCAAGTTTAGTCAAATTTTGTATGGGAAGTAAGCTTGGGCTACAGCCTCATACTGAATACATTCTAGGCTGGCAGTAACGGGAAGGAGGCTGCACTTGCTGCCACATCCCGCCAAACCCCAGTGCTGTGCTTTGTGGTCAGACTCAGGCCAGGGCTGCAACTGTTGGTTAGAAAGTAGCTCAGAGTTACGGCTGCCTGTTCCGCTAAATCTCATTTCATCCTACTGATGGATGGATGGACAGATGGCTGCCTGGTGAAAGCAGCATTATCAGCCAGCTTCTATGGAGCCTCTGGATGATGGATAGCCCTCTTTCTACTTTCTCCAAACCACCATCGATTCAAGCCATATTTCAGCGGTCAGAAGCCCAGTAATATTAAGACACACAATCAAGTTAAGTTACTTGCAAGTGTAAACCTCCAGAACAGAAATCCTAACACCTCAGCTTTGCTGTCATGAACCAAGCTAAGAATGTTACAGTTTCATTCTTTCTAGCTGCTAACCCAGTGAATTCCAACAGCTCAAGCCCAAAGGGAACAGCTGGGCTCCATTCCTAGCAGCTTCTCGAAAAGCTAGTTTGTCTGCCAAATTTTTTACTAGCCAGTTCATTTCTGTGAAATGAACTCTGCAGCAGTAGTGAACAGATCTGTGAATATGTGTATAACCCATGGAGTATAAAGCTATTGAACCATCAAACAACCTAGAGTTTGTCAATGACATAATCACTAGCCTCAAACATGTGTAGAGCCTTAGACATACCAAATAGACCTTCTCTACCAACACCAAGGATAGTGATTAAAACCAGGACAGATTAAAATTATCTTCTGAACATAATCCTAAAATGTTGTTTCTACCCAATCAGCTTGACTGGCTTCTACTCTCTTGTGTACATATCGTAGTAAGTACTAATCCTTGCCTGCTCTCACAAGCACACTTCTGAGTCCATTTGCTCTGTCACATTCTAGACACTCATCTCAGCTTGTCTGGGTATGTAGACCACCATGCCTTTCCTTGTTCCTTCCATCTTATCATCCTGAGCTCTCAGACAGCAACTTGGACTTGTATAATTGAATATTGTGTCAAAGTTATTTCCACTGGTGTGGCTGGAAGAAATAGATTCTGACTCCAGCTTCATGACATAGGTTCCCAGAACCTACATGCCCTCTTTTGCTAAGCTTACTTATCCCCAAATGATGACTTCTCAAAATGTCTCACTATTAACTACACCCGAAATCAGCTTGGCCTGGCTCCCCCTAGTCTTGGCCCCTCTTGAATGAACCACTGCCATCCTAAGCCTACATTCACAGAAAATTAGTTTGTATTTGTTTATGGGGCTAAAAAATGCCCCGGTGGAGTAGTAACTGTTTTTCTACTTGGTGTTATGGTAGTTTACTTAATACTTTAATATTTAAGCCTTAACAACATCTACAGCTCTGTTTCTATCAAAAAAGAACATGCTATTGTTAAAGATACTACTTTATTAAAGTGTTGTATAAAGAATAGCACTGCCCTTCAAATAAACATTAAAGAATTTTTACAGAGCCTTAGAATTAGACTTACTGAAAGGGACTGTATAGATCAGAATTCAACATCCTAGTTTTTCAGATAAAGATACTGGAATTCAAAATTGTAATGTCTGTGGTTACATAGATATTAAGTGACAATGCAAGATTTGAACCTTGGTTACAATTATAAGGGCTGTGCTCATTCTGCTATATTTCTCAGACATTCTGCTTTCATCCTTGGAATTTCAGAAAGAGTGAAGGCAACGAGGGTTAAGTGTTGTGTGCGTGCCAATGTGTTTTGGGGAAGGAAGATGGCCACAAATAATTAAGTGTGGTGACCTATACTATTGTGCTTCCCATCGAGGTTGCCCATAGGTCATCTGAAAGCCATTCACTATTTTATAGAACAAAACTGGATGACTACTTGACAATTAGATATGTCTATTCCTTTCTTCTCCTTTCTTTAATATCTGCTCCAGTCCTACCCACAAAGTTTTAAGAAGAAAAAAGCAGAAAGATAATAAGTGCAAGTAGAATCAGACAACAAGAGGCTCTATGACTTAACATAAATGAACAGAGGAGCAATGTGTCCTCTTCATTTCCAAGAATGCCACATTCTGGTCAATTACAGAGCACAACTTCAATGACTGGACTTCACACCCTCTGGTGGCCAAAATGTGTCACTACTACATTTCCCAGTTTGTAAGCTACCTCCATACCCATCTTCAAATCTTACAGCTGAAGCCAGGCATAGTGGCTCACGCAGGCAATCCCAGCACTCTGGGAAGCCGAGGTGGAAGTACTGCCTGAGGTCAGGAGTTCAAGACTAGCCTGGGCGACACAGCAACACTGTCTCTAAAAAATTAAAATAAGATAGAAAATTAGCTGAGAATGGTAGCGCATATCTGTAACCCTCACTACTTGGAAGGCTGAGGCAGGGAGACTGCTTGAGCCCATGAATTTGAGGGCACAGTGAACTATCATTGTGTCACTGTACTCCAGCCTGGGTAACAGAGCAAGACCCAGTCTCAAAACAAACAAACAAAAAGCTTATGGCTGAAAAGAGCCTTTGAAAACCATCTGGTTGAGGGATTTATCTAAGACTATTTGAGTGGTAGTAACTAAGACTAGAACCCAGATTGTCTATCAACTAAACTAGCAGTTTTACCACCATTATAGCTGTATTATCAGTTTTCCACCAAGTATATGCTCAGGATATATGCTGAGCAAAGTTTAATTAGGAAGTTAATTGTGCTGAAGAAATAATCACATAATGCACATCAAATCCAAATATATTATACACACTAATGCTCATTACCATCAAGGATAAATGATCGGGGTGATTTTTCCATCCCATTCCCCCAAAAATGTGCCTCATACACTGGACAAGACTTCTACTATGACTCTCTTGGCACAAGAAAAAAACCTCAAACAATTCCCCAAAAAAGCACTCACTCTGGGGAAAAAAAAAAAAAAAGGTTGTTAGGTGAGTAATAAGGAATGACAATTCTTTGAACTGTTAGTTTTATATATTCCCAAAGCTCATATAAAGGCTGATTTATTTGCATTAAGCAAATACATTTTAGAATAACCAGTTTTTTATACTCATTTACAAAGCTATCTTAAACCAAGACAAAGATTCTTATCTTTCATTTTAAATAAAAAGTCTTTTTATCGTTTCTACTTAGTTAAGAAATAACTATTAAGCCATGCCCAAGAGAACAATGACATATTTTTCCAAATCTGCCGCAATGAACCATGTCTAATTGTGTTTTCTGTTTCATTACGGTTTAGGCCCTACAAGCAAAAGTGAAGTAGTGGTAGAGTAGTGCCATTAGTAGTAGCAGAGCAAGAGAAAGAATAATTATCAGCTACCATTTCCTGAGTGCTTACTATGTGACAGGGACTGTGGTAAACATTGTATATTCACTATCTCATTTGGTTCCAACTATAGTACTGAGATAGCTATGATTAACCCAATTTTATATATGAGAAATCTGAAGCTTAAATAACTAAAGATCACACAACTTCTAAGTGTTGGTTAGGATTTCAAAGTCTCTGCACTTAACTACTATACTAGACTGCCTGATACTCAGCAGAATGGTCTCACAATGATGCTTAGTTTCATAAATACTCACAATTTGCTTAGAATCCATGTAACTGCAAAGCAACCAAAAAGAGTTCAAAGACTGCCGCCGTAAAAGGAGAAAACCAAGTAAGATAAGAATGAAAGACCTTTAATGCTTTCATGGCATACCTATTTCCAATAACCTTCCAGACTTAAAAAGGCTGACAATAATTCACTATTGTCTCTGAAACTTCCTCATTCACCTTGCCTCACCCTCAAAGCCATATGGTAAAGAACCTCACCAGGTGTCAGGAGAGGAACACCCTCTCTTCTATTCCCCATAAGAATAATCTCTATACTTATTCCTACCAACTCCTCCAAGCATTTGAAAATGCTGTCCTTCTCTATGTCCCTTTTCCAGAGGCACATTTCAACACGGGACCACCAACCAGTGAAACTGGTAACACAGTTCTCACACTGGCAGAAGCTCAAAGTAGAAGGCAAAGTATACTTTCAAATCTTGAGTCTAAAACAGAAGAAACTTGTATATCAAATACCAACTGCAGATGGTATTTTCAGATGCAATCTTAAACAGAATATAATACAGTATTTTAGTATTAGTCCGCCTTGGACATTTGTATGTATTGCCTCTGCCTCTCTGCCTGCAGCTGGACAAAGTACACAGCTTGCACAACTGGAAGAAACATTTCATGAAAAAACTAAGTATCAAGACAACAAGAGATACAAGATACATGATTCCAGTAGGATCTTGGAGGTCCCAAAATACATAAATAAACTGGCACAAAAAGGTCTTTCTCACAACATAACACAATTCATGCCCCCAGCGTATTTTATACTCCACTGGCTATAGTCGCCATGCATCAGCACCAACTGATTTCACGCTTTATAGGCTGGGAAACAGTCCGCAGCTTAGTCTTTTTCACACTCCACTGACAAGGTAACCCCACAGCTCACCAATTTAACTGCTCCAAGTTTAATGTTAGCACCTATTATTGACCACCTCAAAAGGCAGTCAGATAAAAAGCTTTAATATACTGAACAACGGCAATATGATATGTAATAGAAAGGCAGAGAGAAAAGTTTGCTTCCTACTCTGCATATGTAACTGGTGGTAGGGGGCAGAGAGGAAAGAAAAAACTCCCTCTTAAAACTTCTTTCCCTCATTACACATCTGGAGGTTGGTCTGTTTCTACAGTTATTTGAAATTAGTTCCTCTCCTGGGTCTATTCTGGGTTTAACTGACATCCTATAGTTGACAATAAAGGAGCTCAAATGGATAAGGCTTTGGGGGCTTTACCTCAACCTTGACATGCATTGAACTTGATTTTTTTTTTTCCTCTTTAAGATTCACAGAGTAAAGCTAATAAACCACTGGGTAAATTTTGAAAGTAGAGGCCACCAGACTCAATCTCAGCTAAGTGTCATATATATGATCTCATTTGATCCCAACTACAATACTAAGAGGTAGTATTATTATCCCAACTTTACAGATGAGAAATCTGAAACTTAAGTTACTTAAGATCACACAGGTTCCAAGTGTTGGACAGGACTTCAAAGTCCCTGGATTGGATTTCAAAGTCCCTGCACCTAACTACTGCACTAGACTAAAACATACACCTTCTAAAAATTATGTTGGGGTAAAAATGCACAGCACAGAATACTAGTCTGGCTACAACCAAAGGTTCATTGTAGCAAAGCTCTTTACTCTGTATGTATGTTTGTAAAAATGCATAGCACAGAATAGTTTAATTTTTAAAATACCACATCACAATAATGACAAAAATGAATAATTATAAATGAGGTAGAGTCTGTCTGTTAAAGACATAGCTACAGCTCCGTATCTATCACCTCCCTCCTTGGAGCTATACCAGCAAGTGTGAAATGTGCCTGGTGAGAAACTGAGAAACCAAAAGCAAGTTTCAGACAAAAAAAGCATTAGCAAGTTAATAAATTTAAGAGTTTCTCTTCTATGCAGTTTCAAAGTTTATTAATTAGAGTTTCAAGAATAAAAGATAATTACAATACAGTAACATTGTCAAAGCAATGTTACTTTAAGGAACAGAACGCCTGTACACAGGGCTACAGAAGGCTTTCAAAAATGAATCATCTCCTGAACAAACATGGCTCAGGTATTTAAACTCAATTCTTATCTAGTATTCTTATGATACAAAGAGAAAGATAATTTTTAAAGATGGGTAAAAGCTAACAATAGGCAATGGCATTTTTTTTTACCATCAAATATTTATTAAGTGCACATATTGTATTGACATCACTGCTGGGGTAGTAGAAATTATAAAGTAGGGGCCAGGCGCGGTGGCTCAAGCCTGTAATCCCAGCACTTTGGGAGGCTGAGGTGGGCAGATCAGGAGGTCAGGAGATCGAGACCATCCTGGCTAACACGGTGAAATCCCATCTCTACTAAAAATACAAAAAATTAGCCGGGCATGGTGGCATGCACCTGTAGTCCCAGCTACTCGGGAGGCTGAGGCAGGAGAATTGCTTGAACCCAGGAGGCAGAGGTTGCAGTGAGCCAAGAGAGTAAAAATGAAGCTTCCCCTTAAGATGTCTCTACCTAATTGGAAAGACTATTTTCATGTTGTTTTAAGGGAACATATGTCTCTAACTGCCAAATAAAAGAAAAGCAGTAAATGATAGAAACCAGAGGAGAAAAATATCACTAAGGGCTTGGAATGGGTGAGGAAAATGTCATAAAGTGGGTGGAACTGAGGCTAGGCCTTTAGAAGCAGATATTCAGACACAGAACTGAGGGGAGACATTACAAGTGGAAAGAACACACTCAACATGTGAAAAGGCAAAAAGTCGGAAAGTGTTATTTTGGAGACTCACAGAAACTGGTTGTCTTAGTTCAGGCTGCTATAACGAAGTACCATAGACCGGGTGGCTTAAAAACAACAAAAATTTTTCACAATTCTAATAGCTAGAAGTTCAAGATCAGGGTGCCAGCATGGCCTGGTTCTGGAGCACGCCCTCTTCTGGGTTGTAGTAGGTTGATTTCCCATTGTATTCTCATATAGCAGAAACATAGAGCAAGCTAGCTCCCTGGCTTCTTCTTGGTTTGTTTGTTTGTTTGTTTTTTGAGACAGAGTTTTCGCTCTTGTTGCCCAGACTGGAGTGCAATGGTGCAATATTAGCTCCACCTCCAGGTTTAAGTGATTCTCCTGCCTCAGCTTCCGAAGCAGCTGGGATTACAGGCATGTGCCACCATGCCAGCTAATTTTTTGCATGTAATAGGGATGGGGTTTCACCATGCTGGTCAGGCTGGTTTCGAACTCCTGACCTCAGGTGAGCCACCTGCCTTGACCTCCCAAAGTGCTGGAATTACAGGCGTGAGCCACGGCACCTGGTCCCTGACTTCTTCCTATAAGGGAAGTCATCTCATTCATGAGGGCTCCACCTTCATGACTAAATTACACCCTGAAGGCCCCATCTCCAACACCATGACACTGGGGACTAGATTTCAACATATGAGTTTAGGGGGAACACAAACATTCAGTCCCCAATATTAGTCTGGCTACAGCCAAAGGTTCATTGTAGCAAAGCTATTTACTTTGTATAACTACTCTCATACTGAAAGAAAGAATTGAACCATAACTTGCCCACATTAAATTCTACTCCACAATCCAAATATATATATCCAGAAATTCCTGTCTTTGATGTCTGACAATGCTTGCTATAGAAACAGTAACAGCTGATAGTATATGTATCAAATCAATCAAATAAATAAATAACAAGCTGTACATTTGTCTGAGATAAAGGCCTAGCCCTTGTGGATCTAGCTATGGTAACTGGCCTTACTACTACTATAATAATTCCTGGAAAAGATACGCCCTATCCCCATTACCCTTACCTCCTTCATAGTTTCATTTCCTGGTATGATGTGATATTTCTAGTCTCCTCAAAAGTTTTAATTCAATCCAACCCATACTCTCATCAATAGATCACAGAACCTTACAGGGTTTTTTGTTATTTGATGTTTTGAGACAGAGTCTCATTCCGTCACCCAGGCTGGAAGTGCACTGGCGCAATCTCAGCTCACTGCAACTTCCGCCTGCCTGGCTCAAACAATTCTCACGCCTCAGCCTCCAGAATAGCTGGGATTACAGGCGTATATCACCATGCCCAGCTAATTTTTTATATTTATAGTAGAGATGGGGTTTCCCTCTGCTGGCCAGGCTGGTCTCGAACTCCTGAACTCAAGTAATCTGCCCACCTGGGCCCCCCAAAGTGCTGGGATTACGGGGGTGAGTTGCCATGCCCAGGCAACCTTACAGTTTTGATGACAGAATCAATAATACCTTGAAAGGAAAGGTGAAATACACTATTTCTACCCCACCCTCTAGCTGTTTATTTCACAGCTGTATTAGCAGAACACAACAACTAAAACACCTTCCATTCAAATTGCCCACAAAACTTAGAAGCTGCTCTGCTCTTCTCTTACTTCTTCCCCTCCCCACCTCCTCTAACTTACACACAACCACCTCACTCTGCTGTCCATCTTCCCCAACTGCTGCCCAACAATTCACAGGCTGTCACAGATTGTCAGCACTGCGTTTGGGGACTTGAGAAGTACTCTTGTGGGACAGCACAGTGTGTTAGTACAGCATTTTCCCAGACACAATGTCACTCTTTATAGCCAACTGCAAATTAGTTTCTTCTTAAAAAAAAAAAAATACTCCTAATAAGACAGGTACAAGGAGATTTCAAATAACCAAGATTAAAACTCACTTTGATTTGCTCTGAGATGCAGGCCTTTTCAGTCATGTACAACGAAATCCTATGTTTCTACTCACATGAGCCATGCAAAACATCCAGAAATACCTAAGACAGTTTTCTGATGCTAACAAAAGCAAAAAGACTAAGAAAAAACAAATCTAAGGATAATATTGTTCCTCTCTTTTTTCAGTGCCTATAGCTCCTCATCCTTGGATTCTATTTGAGACTACTTGGTTTGAACTCAGCTCTCAACATCAACATTTATGTCTCACTGTGTTTAGCTGCACAAAACTATTTGAGAGAAAATTCGGCAAATCACCAGTATCATGTCATACTTTCCATCCAATTTTTGCAACGTGCGTCAGCAGCACATGAGTATATTTATCTTCTGACAGTTGCTGTGACCAACCCTCTGGTTACCACTAAAGCTATCACCCTACGCATCGGCTGGCCCATTGTCACTGGCCACACAGGAGAGTCAGAAGTTGGAATATACTCAAAAGATCATCAGAGGATGTAAGAAAACCTCTCACAAAACAGCAGGTCACATCAACTTACTAAATTTTCCCTGAAAAAAAAAATTTTTTAACTGACAACAAATACCTATAGGATAATATTTAAAAATTAAAATCAGTTATCTTTTTTCATTTCTAAGTAATTTAATAAAATTATTCATTCTGTTTTATACTTTACTATTTAAATGACCACCTATTCTTCCTGAATCAGTTAATCAAACCCTTAAAATAACACTGCATCTTTGCTGCTCACTATATGAATTATAGTGATGCCAGGGCTTGACAAGAAGGATGTTAATTCTCAGCTGTTACAGTGGAAAGAGACAGACCAAAGCTAGTGATCCAACTTTGAAAACTAATCCCAATATTTAAACAGCCCCTGTTCTCCTCTCTACTATAAACAATAAAATTAAGACAGATAGTAAACAGAAGAAAATCTTCAAAAGACCCCACACCTTTCAGGAAATTGCCACCTTTCAAACTTGTTTTACATGACAGTTACAAAATAAAACGACGCTGAAGAAACAAAATACAAGCAAACAAATCTTTAGAGTAAATAGACAGTATTTCTATAAAATATGCATAAGTAAAGGCAACTTACCATGTAAGTAACATTTATTTTCTTAATAATAAAACTCTACAACATGCAGATAGACTGTCTCTGAAGGCAAACTGTATAAAAGTTCCTTTCTGACAGACAGCAGCCTCACCTGAAAAACAGTAATAATAAAAGTTATTTTTATAAAAATATACAGTTATTTCTTTGACACCTGTCTAGGCACTTAACTTTCATTAACTCATTTTGTAAGTCTGCGTTTAACACAGTGATGTGCCATAGAATGTGCAATGAAGACACACATACAAAAGCACTTTTTAGAAGCTCATCAACCAAACAGAATAAGGAAATGCCATCTTCTGTCATTCTCAGACCTGAGGACAGGAAAGTCTACTAACCGTCAACAAAACAAAAAGACATTAAGACACAAAATAATAAAAATCACAAAAAGACGCCAGGCATGGTGGCTCATGACTGTAATCCCAGCACTGTGGGACGCCAAGGCAGGCAGACCACTTGAGCTCAGGATTTCGACACCAGCCTCGACAACATGGCAAAACTCCATCTCTACAAAAAATATAAAAATCAGCCAAGCATGGTAGCATGCACCTGTACTCCCAGCTACTCAAGAGGCTGAGGTGGGAACATTGCTTGAGCCCAGCAGGTCAAGGCTGCAGTGAGCTGTGATGGCACCACTGCACTCCAACCTGGGTGACAGAATGAGATCCTATCTCTAACACACACACACACACACACACACACACAGAGAGAGAGAGAGAGAGAGAGAGAGAGAGAGAGAGAGAGAGAGAGATACAAACAGATGTTCAACTTCTAGTCATTATTACAGTTTTAATACATGGGATAGCTTATGGAACATGGTGGATACTCAACGAGTATATGCTGGCCAGCTGAATGGCAGATGGATAAAAAATAAAACTCATCAGTTAGCAAAGTAATGCAATATAAACATACTTTGTTTTGCTATCAAACTGGCAAATATTAAAAAAGAGCAATAAGGTTCTGTTTTCCTGAATGTCAACAGAATAGGGCTCAAACACAGTGTTAGTGGAGGTATACATTTTATTAATATGGAAAGCTGTTAACAATATGTTTCAGAAATTTTTATGTGTCAAAAGACCTTTGACGAGGCAATTCTCCTCTGATAAATTTATCATAAGGAAGTAACTAGACTTCTACAAGGATACTTACTTATTCCAGAACTGTTTGCAATAGTGAAAATTTTTAAACAACTTTAATGTCCACCCATATCAGCCAGGTTAAATAAATTATGGTGCATCCACACTGTAGAAAACTATGTAGATATACAAAAGAAAGATCTATAAGATGTATTATTGAGCTGAAAAAAAAGTGGAGAATTTATCAAGGAGTTAAATATGAAGAAAACTTTAAAACGTTCCTGAAAGATACAAAAGTAGATCTGAACAAATGGAAAGATATTCTTTGTTCTTGGACAGAAATCTCAGCACGAAATAACAGCATTAAAAAGTCAGTTTTCCATATGTTAACTTATAAATTTAACATAACCCCAATAAAAATACCTGCAAGCTTTTTTATTGAGACAGACAAGCTGATACTAAAGTTCAACAGAAAAATAAACATGCAAGAATAGTCAGGAAAACACTAAAAATTTAAAAAGCTAGCCCTTGATATACTATCAAGCCTTTATAATTGAAACGGTGTGATAATGGTATAGAAAATAGAAAGTCCAGAAATAAACCAAATAGAAATTTCATATATGATAAAGGCAGCATATCAAAGAACACTGGGATGGCCGGGTGCGGTGGCTCAAGCCTGTAATCCCAGCACTTTGGGAGGCTGAGACAGACGGATCACGAGGTCAGGAGATTGAGACCATCCTGGCTAACACGGTGAAACCCCATCTCTACTAAAAAAAATACAAAAAACTAGCCAGGCGAGGTGGCAGGCGCCTGTAGTCCCAGCTACTCGGGAGGCTGAGGCAGGAGAATGGCCTGAGCCCGGGAGGCGGAGCCTGCAGTGAGCCGAGATCCGGCCACTGCACTCCAGCCTGGGTGACAGAGCCAGACTCCGTCTCAAAAAAAAAAAAAGAACACTGGGGCAAAATTGGTCTTTTTATTCATTTTTAAAGAAGCCATACCTCCAAATGGATCAAAGATCCAAATTAACAACTAAAACCACAGAAGTACTAGAAGAAAACATAGGTGAATTATTTACCATGGGTCCAAGGAAAACCTCTAATTTTAATCCAAAATTCAGATAAAACAAAAAACTCAAAAACTGGACTACATAAAGGTCTAAACATTCATACCCACGCATAAACACTACAAACTGGGAGAAAATATTTGTAACATACATCACCAGTAAAGAGCTAATATTCCTAATATTTAAAAACTCCCAACAATTGAGAAAGGGGAGGGGACCAAAAACCTGATGGAAAAACGAAGATATATTTCACACAAAAAGATAAAAAATGACCCTTAAACATATGAAAAGATGTTCAACTTCACTGATAACAAGAGAAACAAACATTAAAACTATACTGATACTATTTCTTACCTATCAAGTTAGCAAAAATTAAAAGCATGCCAACACACTCTGATGATGAGGTTGTGGGGAAACTAACCCTCTCATACACTGCTGATGGGAATTCAAATTCGTACAACCTCTGTAGAAAGGCATTTAGCAATATTTAAGAAAACTACATATGCTTTTAACTTCTGGCCCAACCATTCCATTTTGAAAATTTACTCCAAAATACACCTCCAACATACCAAAATACATATGGACATGGTTGTAGTACTTTTTGTAAATTCAAAATATTAGAAAGAGCGTAAGAGTACAAAAGAGTATCTACAGTATGCTACCTTTTGTGTAAGAATGAAAGAAAAATAAGAAAATGTGCATCTATATCCTCAATCCTGAGGGGAAAAAAATGCATGAAGGATAACTGGGGGAATCATTAGACTGGTAGCCTACAGAGGACAGGTTAGAGAAGGGCAGAAGGAATGGGTGACAGTGCCCTGAGTATAAACATTTTTGTAGAGTTCTGACTTTTGGAAACATGTTGATGTTTCACATACTGAAGAATAAATAAGATCAATTAGGATCAAGTGAAAAAGACAGAATACGAATAGAAATAAATGAAGTACACTGTATTTCAAATGAATAACATAACCCCAGGGAGGAGAGAAAGAATGTTAGAGAAGGAAAATTAATCCAAGTAACTTTCGAACATGGTTTTCATATCAGCACATTCTAATAGAAATATAATGGAGCCACATATGTAATTTAACATTTTCTAGTAGTCACATTAAAGTGAAATTAATTTTATTAATATATTTTATCTAATACACTTAAAATATTTCAACACATAATCAACACAAACTATTATTAAAATACCAGTGAGCTATTTCATATTTATTTTGTAGTAAGTTTTCAAATCCAATTTACATTTTATACTTGTAACACATCTCTATTCATGTGGCTAGTAGCTACCGTATTATTACACAGTACAGATTTAGACTACATGTCCTTAGGCTAAAGGAAAAATACTATAAACAAACATTGAATTCTACTTACAAGGTATCTTTTTAAATGGTGGTATGAGTTAATAATTCTTAAAACTATTTTCTTATATTCTTGAATTGAACCAATAAGCAAAAATATGAGTAATTTCTCATTGTTGGAAATCAGAGCTATAAATATGGAATGAGGAAAGGATAGAATAAACCCTGTAGTGTTGGGTCAGAATCTGAGGTACCTGTATAAACTCATTGCTTTTAATAAAGATACACTACTGTGTGCGCACATACACACAAACACACACACTCCCTCCTCTCACACATACTTATTTCCTAGATGTCAGCTGAGAAGGCCTAGAAGCAATAACAATCGCAACCAGGACATCTAGAGTCCAGACTGTGGCTTTTAAAGTCATTATTAAAAGGAATCAGGGCTTCGAGAAGAAATTCCTTATTCCAAGGCTGGGGCTGGGAAAGTGCAAGATGAGCCTAGAATACATGCTCCAAGAATGACAGTGGCATGTCAAAAGAACTGAAGGGGCTCCCACTGGCCACGTCAGGGACAGTGTCAAAATAAAGTCCTATTATAAGTAAGTGTAGAAGGAATAATGGAATTCGAATATCACCACTCAAGAACCATTATGAAAATTAGGCAGAAATCACCAACAGATACTAAAATTCGTGAGCAAAAGTTCAAGGAGTAACAAGATGTTTACAACAAACGGATACTAAAATTAGTGAGTGAAAGTTCAAATAGTGACAGGATATTTACCAAGTCTCTATGTATTTTTTCACAAAATACTTTAAAATTACAAAGGGACTGTGAATGTGAATTACAAACAGAATATAATGCCACTAAGCTATACACTTTAAAATGGTCAAAACATAAAAATAAATGATGTATATTTTACCACAAAAAAATTACAAAAGGAAAAATAGTAACAATCAAGTGATCCAAAATCATATTACCATCTTGTGCCTCCTGATATGATGCAAAAGCATAACGATACTTTGTGGTACTCCTGCCAAAAAGGAATAACCTTAATCCAATCATGAGAAAACATCAGATGAACCCAAACTGTACATGTTCTACAAAATAACTGTCTTGCACTCTTCAGAAATATCAATGTCGGCTGGATGCAGTGGCTCACACCTATAATCCCAACACTTTTTGGAAGGCCAAGGCAAGAGGATCACTTGAGCCCAGGAGTTCGAGACCAGCCTGGGCAACACAGGGAGAATCTGTCTCTACAAAAAATAAAAAATTAACCAGGTGTGGTGGCGGGTGCCTGTAGTGCCAGCTACTCAGGAGGCTGAGGCAGGAGGATTGCTTGAGTCTGGGAGTTCAAGGCTGCAGGGAGCCATGATCACACCACTGCACTCCAGCCTGGGCAACAACAGTAAGACTCTATCTCCAAAAAAAAAAAAAAAAAAAAGTCAATGTCATGAAAAAAACAGAAACTGCACCAGATTAAAGGAAACTAGAGACATGACAACTAAATGCACTCTCATGACCTGGAATTTTCTTTTGCTATAAAGTACAATGGGCCAGTGGGTAAAATCTGAATAAGTCTGTAGGTTACATAATTAACATTAAATCAACGTTAATTTCCTGATTTTGACAACTACCCTGTGGCTTACTTATATAAAAGAATGTCCTTGTTTTTTAGAAAGTGCACACTTAACTATTTAGGTATAAAAGGGAGTAAAGTCTACATTTTACTCTCATGAGAGAGAAATAAGAAAGGGAATGTAGTAAAATGTTAACATTTGGGATATTTGGGTGAACGCTCTATACACTCTTGGAATTTTTCTGTGGTCTGAAATAATGTCAACATAAATTAAACAGAAAAACAAAGATGCCAGTCAGCACAGTGCTTGGCACATAATGTACAATCAAGCAAATGGGAGTTAGATGTTGTTAATGAGAATATAATCTCTAGGATTCTGTGCAAAAAAATTCTCGACTCAAGAGCCATATACTTTTATGGTTGGAAAAAATGGGGGAAGGAACAAAATAATACATACAGTATGCCCCATTTAAACATATGTCCACAAATACATAGGCAAATGCATAAACAAAGACTAGAAAAATATATACACTAATCTGTTAATAGTGGGCAGCTCTGGGTAGTGTAATTAAAGTGACTCTTATTTTATTCTTCATGTTTATCACTGTATTCTAGTTTTCCTATAATACAGATGTAACATTTTTGTGGGTTTTCCAATGATGATTTTTAGAAATTAAAGGAATAGCTCACAATCAAGGAAGGTATGACTATTCATTCTCTGTAGCAGTGCCCTTTCTGCAGACCTATGTTTAGTGTTACTGCATTTGAGCAACATATTCTGTTACTCTACCTTTCACATATCAGAAATATAATAATCATGTAATGCTACTGTAATATTATTTCACATAAGAATATTGCAGTTAGGGCCGGGAGCGGTGGCTCACACCTGTAATCCCAGCACTTTGGGAGGCCGAGGCACACAGATCACGAGGTCAGGAGATCAAGATCATCCTGGCTAACATGGTGAAACCTCGTCTCTACTAAAAATACAAAAAATTAGCCAGTGTGGTGGTGCACGCCTGTAATCCCAGCTACCCGGGAGGCTGAGGCAGGAGAAGAGCATGAACCCGGGAGGCGGAGCTTGCAGTGAGCCAAGATCACGCCACTGCACTCCAGCCTGGGCGACAGAGCAAGACTCTGTCTCAAAAAACAAACAAAAAAAAGAATATTGCAGTTAGTCTTATAGCTGTTCTTCTGTTAAGAGAATGGAATGCACATACGCATATAATTTTGCTTCTCTCCAAAAATTCTACTGAAATAAGTCAATTTGTTTTGTCTTAAAACATAAATCCACACGGATAGACAGCGGAGAAGAGAAAAAAAAAGTAACAAAACTTTGGAAGTTATGTACTGATGAATGCTCAATGTGTAGCAGAACTGAAAAAGCCAAATTCCAAACCAGCAGTAGAGAAAGTTGCCACTCAACCCAATTTACAGTCAGAAATCCTCGTGAGAGTCAGGGACTGGCCATACCAACTCTGGAACTGGAAGTTAAATGCAGGGAGGGCACTGGGTGAAAGGAGCGATCCTGAGATCCCCTCCTCCTCTGTGAAAAAAAGTTTGGGATTATCTCTAAAATGTAGAATAGACCATCTGTAGATCAGGGGCTGACTGGAAGTGCAGAGGTCTTTAAAACTGGGTCATTAAGTAAGCATATTGAACCTAAAATCTACTGCCCCACCCCTATTCCATACACCAGGTCCCAGAAAAATGCCAACTGTTCTACATTGAAAGGTACCCACAAACACCCAGGACAGTGGATAAAAATAAACACAGACCCACACCAAAGCACATCATTGTGAAACTTCAGAACACTGGGGACAAAGCAGAGATCTAACAAGTTTCCAGTGAAAAGATCCAAACGAAAGAAGAGAGTCCACATTGGCTTAAGACTTCTCAAAAGCAATAAAGGATGAGGAGAAAAAAGAAACTATGCCTTCAAAATTCTAAAGAAAAATATTTCCGATCTAGAATTTTACACTCACCCAAACTATATTAATCAAATGTGAAAACAGAAACCAAAAATATTTTCAGACATGGAAAGGCTCAAAAAATTACCTACCATGTACGCTTTCCTAGAAAGTTAATAGAAGATTGAGAATTTTAAAGTTCTTACAAATTTAGGAAAGACTGATTGTTTGTAACTATAGTAAAAAGTTGCCAAGGACTACTTATACCCATTCCATTGTAAAAACAACTTACTTTTCTTTTACAAGCCAATCAGTGTTAGCTTAGCCCCTTACTTCTGAAAGTCAGCCAATTTAACGTTAGGGAGAAAGTCACTACAGTAAAATACCCAAATGCCAACCAATCGACAATGGTCTCAACCAATCAACAATGGTCTCACCCAAGTAACCATTTGTCTATAGATTATGTTAATCTGCTTCTGCTGCCTCTTAAAATTTTCTAATCCCTGAGCACCACACTCCCCCAAAACACTATATAAAACTAGCAATCTGCTTTGTTCTGGGACATTGTGCCTGATTAGATATTTTAGATAGTGATGGTCTCATCATCCTTTGACAACAAACAAGGAAACAAGCCAAAGCAAAGAAGAGATAAGATACAGAAAACAAGACATCCAACACAAGAGAGAAGTGAAGGAATACTAGTGAATGGGACTCTAGGATGATAACTGTGCACCAGCAGCAGAAAGCAACCAATCCAGATTGAAGCTATGTGAGAGGGTAGGCATGCTGAAGGCTGTCATCCTCATGCTGTCTGGCATGGTGTCATCTTTTGAATCCAACACAACTACTAGAGGATGTGCTCCACCTAAGCAAGAGGTAAATGAAGCCTAAAGAAGATAGGAGTTCTAACAATATTCGGAGAATCAAACCCAGCAGAGAAAAATCTAAGGATAACAACAAGGGGAAATCAAACTAGGAAAAGAGCAATGCAGCAGGTCGAGAGAGTAGGCTTCAATAGTAGGACACTGGAAGTCTCTAGAAGAGAAATTTACAAGAATTAAAAAAAAAAAAAATTCTAACTGACAGATTACTGTGATTGACCTTGTGGAAAACTGCACCGAGGGGCTATTTAAGACACTATCAGCAAGTAAAATTTGCACAGGCATAGTAATGTAAACATAACATTATTAGACTTAACCAAATATTTTAATAGAACTAAATTAAGAAGCTAGGGAGAAGCAGTAGTGGAGATGGTATTTAATAACACTAAAACTTTCTCTACCATAATAGAAACTCCACATATAATGAAAAAAACTGGTAAATCAAAAGATAGCATTGTACATACATTACTTTTAAATACACAGATAGGTTGATGCCAGAAGAAATAGCTTAAGAAGAAGTAGCTTATTAACTGTTAAATTATTAACAGTTAATAAAAAATTAACTGTTATCTACCCTGTATCCTCTAGGGAGAGGACTAGAGAGAATGGGAAGTGGTGAGACAAAAACTACTCACTATATTTTGTTATAAAACCTTTTTTCACTATTGGACTTTTTAAAACATGTCTATTTTAAACTCTACATCTATTGATAAAATATTTTAAATTATTTTTAATTTTTTTTTTGAAAACCCAAATAGCACCATATAAACTTAAGTGTTCATCATTCAAAAACATGTCTAAAGAAAACATTTTCAACTGAAAGGGACAGAATATCCTACAGAAAAAGTTTCCTTTTTGCTAGAAGATCTTTATATTTCTAATACTGAAAGAGCATAAACACACAAAATATAGAAGCTTTAAAAATAAAAAAAAAATTTAAGCAAATAATTACTAATTGAGTAGACAGTGAAGATTCACGAATTGTAATACTAGAAAGATTATAGGTCTGACCTTACTTACAAATTCATTAATGATCAGGAGACAGTGCAAATAACACATTTAATTAAATTTGCTCATTTATCTATTTTAGGAAGTATAATTAACAGCAGTGAGACAGAGTAGTAATATAAAAGGACAGAGACAGATTAAAAACATTGGCCAAAAAAACAACCAAATTGGAGAGTATTTACCAAATAGAATACTGGGTAAAATTACAGGCTTAAAACAACAGAAGAGGGTTATCAGCAGCTTATTTACCATCAATTTTACTTCACACTGTTGTCATATGAAATAATTTGGCCAACACTAATGTTAAATGGGGGGATGTGTACACACACATGCACATAAACACATACATATGTATACATACAAATTTTTTATGAGAAACTGATAATCCTAATTAAGCAAGGATTCATGAAGAGATTACACCCTAAAAACAACATACTGTTGATGCAATTTGACAAGAATGAATTTGTACTTATAGTTCAGTAATTATAAAAACTCTATCAAGAATAACCAATAATGAATTAAACTGTCCTAAAGACAATTAACTGTTATCTACCCTGTATTCTTCATCTAGCTACACTGGGATTAGTCTCACTGTTCCTGCTCTTTATTTGAATGCCCAGGCACTGACCATTCAAAATAAAGTCTACATTTCCCAGTCTCTCCAGCAGCAAGGTGTGGCCATGTGACTAAGTTTGACCAATGGAATATGAGCAAAAGTAGTATACATGGAACTCCCTAATCCAAAAATCTATAATGCTACAAAATCTAAAATGTTCTGAGTGTCAAAATGATGCCACAAGTGAAAAATTCCACTCCTGATCTCATGTGACAGGTTGCAGTCACAATGCAGGCACCCAACACATAGTTTATTCAGTGTCCCCAAGGAAAGAAAGACCCTCCCAGCCCCCATCAGCTGCAATATATATCTGCACACACCCGGATTCCTCTACACAAGCATGCCCACAATGGGTAATAAAACGACATGTGTATACACCAGATACACCAACTGTAGGCTCCCCACAATGCCTCACATGGGGCCAAGATGTACTGCATTACTATTACTCACTATGCTACTATGCTCTTTCTTTCTTTCTTTCTTTTTTTTTTTTTTTTTTTTTGCTTATTCTCTGCTCTGTAGTATAATGATATGGTTGAAAGTATCGAAAAGGTCTGCATGATATCCACAGAGTAATCAAACATTCCAAAATGTGAAAACAATGTGAAACCATTCTCTGGATCTAAGCATATTGGATAAGGGACACTCAACCTGTAATATATAACTTCCAGGAAGTATCCTTAAAGGAAGTGAGATGTGTTCTTCTCTTTCTCCTTCTGATGACTGCAATGTACGTGAAATAGTTGAAGTTAGTAGCTCTCTTAGACCCTAAAGTGTCTTTGGAAAATAACAGAATCCGAGCACAGTGGGGAAATGTGACACCATGGCAAACCACATGAGTCCTAAACTGACTACTTCTGGAATTTCTAACTCAACAGACATGAACTTCTATCACATTTAAGTCTCTGGTACTTGGTTGCAACTAAATCTAATTCCAATTCATATAACCTCTACACTAATATATATGCCTTATTTTCCTTCTTTCTCTAAACAATCTCTCTCTACTCTTTTACTGGCTCCTTTTCTGCCTCCTGCACCCTTACTATGGGTATTCCCTAATTCTTCATCCTTAGTCTTTTCTGCTCTTCTCTAAGGTTCAGGCCAAACATTCTTAAAAAAACATCTCTACGTCTCATCTATTGAGCTCCAATTTTATATTCAGCTGCCTATCATTCCACTAGTATGTGACATAATTATATGGGAATATAACTAATTTTTAAAACAAAATAGATAAACAGACAAAGTGGTGGTAGAAACAATAATAGTAGTTGTGGTGGTGGTAATAAATAGCTAATATTTATGAGCTCTTAGTATTTGCCAGTCATTGTTCTCAGAGCCAATCCTCACAACAATCCTACAAAGTAAAGTTTTATCACCATCTCCATTCTACAAATGAGGAAATGAGGCCTAGACAAATTAAATAAATTGCTCAAGACACAATGTACTAAAGAGATCATTCAAACCTAGGTCCCCAGAACCCATCCTTTTAACCAGCACACACTAGACCTTCTTCCAAAGTACTATCACATATTCTTCCAGTTCCAAAATGGCAGCATAGAAGCAAGCTGGCTTCATTCAACTGCCCCACAGAAAACCAAAAACAAAGTGCTGAGATTATCACCAGCAATGTCCCAGAATTCAAAAATGAGGAGGAGACAGTCTCAGGGCCATGGAGAAGTGAGAAAACCTAAGCAGGAAACAAAAACCGAACTTCCATAACCATGATGCCCTTTTCCCCAACATGCTCAACACCAAGAATGCAGAAAACTTCCCCCCGACTCACAATCACTATACTGGAAAAAGAGAATCAAGTGGACAACCAGCTTCCCACCATCTTAGGATCTCTGGCAAGGAGACCTGTCCCTGCCTCAAATTACAGGAAGTGTTGGGAGTATGTAAAGGAAGAAGTATCCCTGAGGGCAGCCAGAGACAAAGAGGGGAGGGGGGACTACTATTCCCAGCCCTAGAAACTCTGCTCTGTGACTCCAAATCAAAACAGCTGTTCAGCAGCACCACACTGTAGGAAGTTCATTCCACAAGTCACCTGGGCATGAACCCACAGCCAGTCTTCCCACACTACTGGAATATCTCCTGTGGGACGCCCCCATGCAGGAGGGGCATCATACTGACTGGTTACTAGAACCGAGGCAAACCTGGGCTTAAGGTGCCAGCTGGTGCCGAAAAAGAGGCAGCAATCTAGCAGGAAAAAAAAAGAAAAGAAAAGAAAAGAAAAAGAAAATCAAGAGGTATATTACAAAGAATCACTAAGCAAACACAATAAAAACCAAAACAAGTAGATCCAAACATGGGATCTTGCAAAACAGAAAACAAGGCAGAAAGAAAAGACTGGAACAAAGAACTATCCGTCAATGCAAAGATACAGATGTACATCCACAAGAAACAATAGCAAACAGGGAACCAAGGCCTCTTCGAACAGCAAAGCGAGGAACCAGTAACTGACCCTAGCAAGACAGCAATTTGGGAACCCTCTAACCAAGAATTCAAAATAGCCATTTTAAGGGAATTTGGTGATCACCAAGATAACATAGAAAAGCAATTCAGAAATTGATTGGAGAAATTTAACAAAGAGATTGAAATAGTACAATAAATCAAATCTTGGAACTCAGAAATACATTTGTGAACTGAAAAAGTCATTAGAGGCTCTCAACAGCAGAAAGATCACACAAAGGAAAGAATCAGTGAACTTGAGAGGCTATTTGAAGATACACAATTAAAGGAGAAAAAAGACCAGTGCTGCCAAGTATAAAATGCAAATGTTAATATATCTTAAGGGAGAGACAGACTGCAATAGAGTAACAGTAGGGGACTTCAACACTCCACTCTCAGAAAAGGACAGATCATCCAGACAAAAAAATCAACAAAGAAACATCAGAGTTAAACTATACACTAGAACAAATCAGCCTGACATTTCTAGAACATCCAAGTGCACAGAATACACACGCTTTTCATCCGGATATGGAACATTCTGCAGAACAGACTATATCTTAGGCCACAAAACAAGTCTGAACAAATTCAAAAAAGCAGAAAGCATGTGAAGTTATCTTTTCTGACTACAATGGAACAAAACTAAAAATCAGTAACAAGAGGAAGTTCAGGAAACACAAACACATGGTATCAAGTACCACCTGAATGATCAATGAAGAAATTAGAAGGAAATTTAAAAATTTCTTGAAACAACAAAAATGGAAATATAACACACTACAATCTATAGAATAAAGCAAAAGCAGCAGTAAGAGGGAAGTTATAGCAACAAATGCCTACATCAAAAAAGTAGAAAGACTTCAAATAATCTAACAACGTGCCTCAAGGAACTAGAAAAGAACAAACCTAACCCAAAATTAGTAAAAGGAAAGAAATAATAAAGATCAGAGCAGAAAGAAACAGAATTTAGACTACAGAAAATCAACAAAATAAAAATTGTTTTTTTGAAAAGAGAAACAAAATCGACAAAACTTCAGCTAAACTAAGAAAAAAGTGAAGACACAAATAAAATCAGAAATGAAAAAGGAGACAAAACAAGTGAGACCATAAACACAAAGAATCATTAGAGACTATTTTAACATCTATATGCCAACAAATTGGAAAACCTGGAAGAAATGGACAGATTCCTGGACAAATACAACCTATCAAGATTGAACCATGAAGAAATAGAAAAACTCAAACAAACCAATAAGGAATAGCCAGACTGAAGCTGTAATAAAAAGTCTCCCATTAAAGAAAAGCCCAGGACCTGATGGATTCACCGGTGAATTCTACCAGACATTCAAAGAATACCAATTCTGCTCATAATCTTCCAAAAAACTGAAGGAGAGGGACTTCCCAACTCACTCTACAAGGCCAGCATTACCCTGATTCCAAAACCAGTCAAGGACACAACAAAAAAAGAAAACTATGGGCCAGTATCACTAATGAACATAGACGCAAAAATACTAGAAGACCAAATTCAATGGCACACTAAAAAGATAATTCCCCGTGATCAAGTGGGATTCATCCCAGGGAGGCAAAGACAGTTCAACATGTGCAAATCAATAAACATGACACATTAACAGAACCAAGAAAGAAAAACCCTATGATCACTTTAATAGATGCTGAATAAGCATTCAATAAAATCTAATATCCCTTTATGATAAAAACCCTCAGCACATTGGGTATAGAAGGAATATACAAAATAATAAAGGCTATATATGACAAATCCACAGCTAATATCACACATTGAAAGCCTTTCCTCTAAAATCTGGAACAAGACAAG
This sequence comes from Rhinopithecus roxellana, assembly GCF_007565055.1. Lineage (NCBI taxonomy): Eukaryota > Metazoa > Chordata > Mammalia > Primates > Cercopithecidae > Rhinopithecus > Rhinopithecus roxellana. Next base: position 75,246,325 of record NC_044559.1, read on the forward strand.
GATGCCCACATTTACAACTTTTATTCAACATAATACTGGAAGTTTTGGCCAGAGCAATAAGGCAAGAGAAAGAAACAAAAAAATTGGAAAGGAAGTCAAATTGTCCCTTTTTGCAGACAAAATGATTTATATATAGAAAAACCCTAAAAATTCCACCAAAAAATTCTTAGAACTGATAAATTCAGTAAAGTTGTAGGACACAAAAATCAACATACAAAAATCAGTAGATTTATATATGCCAATAGCAAACAATCTGAAAGAGAATTCAAGGAAGCAATCCCATTTACGATAGCTACAAAGAATCAGTTTAACCAAAGAAGTGAAAGATCTATACAAGAAACATTATAAAACACTGATGAAAGAAACTGAAGTCGATACCAAAAATGGAAAGATATTCCATGCTCACGAATTAGAGGTAGTAACACAGTTAAAATGACAATACTACCCAAAGAATGTACAGATTCAATCCAATCTCTATCAAAATACCAACGATATTCTTCATAGAAACAGAAGAACAAACACAAAAATTATACAGCATCACAAAAGAACCTGAATAGCCAAAGCAATCCTGAGCAAAAAGAAGAAAACTGGAGGTATCACACTATCTGACTTCAAATTATACTACAAAACTCTGGTAACCACATCAATATGGTATCAGAATTAAAACAGACACACAGACCAATGGGACAAAATAGAGAATCCAAATATAAATCCATACATTTAAAGCCAATTTATTTTTGACAAAGGCACCAAGAACTTAAAATGGGGAAAGAACACAGTCTCTTCAACAAATGGTGCTGGAAAAACTGGATAACTATATTGAGAATAATGAAACTAGGACCTATGTTTCACTGTATACAAAAATCAAATCAAAATGGATTAAAGACTTAAATGTAAGGCCTGAAACCATCAAACTGTTAGAAGAAAACATTGATGAGTTGCTCCAGGACATTGATCTAGGCAAAGATTTTTTGTGTAAGACCTCAAAAACACATGCAACCCAGACAAAATAGACAAATGGAACTAAATCAAGCTAAAAAGTTTCTGCACAGCAAAGGACACAATCAAAGTAAAGAGATAACCCATAGAATGGAGAAAATATTTGCAAACTATCCATCTGGCAAAGGATTAATAACGAGAATATATGAAGAGTTCAAACAACTCAACAGCAAAAGAACATATAGATTGATTTAAAAACAGGCAAAAGATCTGAATAGATGTTTCAAAAGACGACATTCAAATGGCCAACAGGTACATGAAAAAAATGTCCAACATCACTATCCATCAGAGAAATACAAATCAAAACCACAATGAGATGTAATCTCACACCAGTTAAAATGGCTTTTATAAAAAAGGCAGGGTGTAACAGATGTTGGTGAGGATATGGAGAAAGGGGAACTCTCCTACACTGTTGGAAGGAATGTAAATTAATACAGCCACTATGGGGAACAGTATGGAGGTTCCTCAAAAAATGAAAAATAGAATCATCATATGATCCAGCAATTCCACTACCGGATATATATTCAAAAGAAAGGAAATTGGTATATTAAAGAGACATCTGGACTTCCATGTTATTTTTTTGCAGCACTATTCACAATATCCAAAATATGAAATCAACCTAAGTGTCCCTCAATGGATAAACGTAGGAAGAAAAAATGGTACATATACACAGTAGAATATTATTCAGCCATGAAGAAGAATGAAATTGGGAGTCTCTCTGAACCTATTCTGGCTCAGAAGGTTGCCCTGATAAAAATAATTTAAAAATAAAACAAAAAATGTTTTAAAGAATGATATCCTGTCATTTGCAGCAACATAAATGGAACTAGAGGTCATTATGTTAAGTAAAACAAGCCAAGTTCAGAAAGACAAATATCATGTGTTCTCACTTATACATGGGATCTGAAAAGCACATGTCTTGAAGACAGAATGTAGACTAGTGGGTACCAGAAGCCAAGGAGTGTGGATGGGGAAGATAAAAAGAGGTTGATTAATGGGTACAAACATATAATTTGATAGAAGAAATACAACCTAGTGTTTGACAGATCAGTAGGATGACTAAAGTTTACAATAATCTATTACATATTTCAAACGTTTTTAACAAAACAAAACACAACTGTGTAAGGTGATGGATATCCCTATTTACTCTTATTAGATCTTTACAAATTATATAAATTTATCACATGTCCCCTCCACCAAAAAAATGGGTGAACTGTATAGTATGCAAATTATTTGTCAACAAAGCTATAACCAAAATAAGATGCTATCACAGCTCAAGACTTTTAGTGTCCCCAACAATCACAAGTCATTAAAATATCCTCCATAGTAATAAATTTGATGTTTCTGCAGATTAATTTTTAGAAACTGCCAATTATTACTTAGGAATATGTATGGTAAATAGATGACCAAGTAAGATCATATTCTTTTGAGCACAAGGGATATGACCATCAAGTCATGAGAATGGCTTTTTTTTTTTTTTTTTTGAGACGGAGTCTCACACTGTTGCCCAGGCTGAAGTGCAGTGGCACAATCTCAGCTCACCGCAACGTCCGCCTCCAGGGTTCAAGTGATTCTCCTGCCTCAGCCTCTCGAGTAGCTGGGATTACAGGTGCGCGCCACCACACCTAGCTAATTTTTGTATATTTAGTACAGACAGGGTTTCACCATGTTGGTCAGGATGGTCTCGATCTCCTGACCTCATGATCCGCCTGCCTCAGGCTCCCAAAGTGCTGGGATTACAGGCATGAGCCACTGTGCCCAGCGAGAATGGTTTTCTTCTGTGGCTCTACAGGTTCTAAAAGCAGTTTCAAAAGACAAATTCCAGAGAACATTTATTTGCTAGAATAAATGCATGTCCCCAAAAACATTACTTTAAAAGGGGCAGCATTCATCTAGGTGAATAAATTTTTAAAGCATCAGACTTTTAAAACTACCACTTAAATAACCTAATGCCTAAAACTGAATATATTAGAAATTGAACTTGTTATCTTTCAAGACCTATCCGAGATCCTTTCCCAATGCCACTATCAATGACACAGTATGCTTGATATGTCAGGCTCAAATTCTGTGGTATTCTGACTCCCAGTTCTAACCCCATATCTTACAAACAAGAGGTATCATGTTTTCTATTTTTACAATATTTCTATTTCCACATTATTCCACAGTACAATTGAAATACTGTACTCTTCAGTAACTCCCTCTACTTAAGTTTATCAAACATACAAAGTTGCCAAGGCAGCCTTAGTCAAACGGTTTTCATTACACGACTCTGAACAGAAGTCCTGCCACCTATTGGATCAAATTTAAGTTTTTCAGCCTAGCCTTCAATATTGTCCCTTAATTCTCCTTCATTACCCCATACACATACAAACTTAACAAATCATATCTCCTCACTACTCATCAGTAAAAATCATTCTATTTGTGGAATACTGTTAAGATCACTTGTTCGTCTCACTCAGTTCACATACTGTACTCATTCTTGCTCCCAACTTCACATCATTCCCTCCAGAGTTTTCTTCTGTCCCCTCCAGTCAATTTGTTACTCTTTCATTTCCTTCAAGATCCTTCTGTTCCATTAGGCCTAAATAACCTGACATAAATACTGCTGTATTTTGCACTCCTCAACCTAGAGATCATTCAGTAGTAGAACTGGAAGAATCTCAAAGATAGACCAGACTAGGACTTCTTTTGTGTATGAATAATGTTCTAAGCAGAGGGTTAACTTTCATAAGACTGTGGTGTCAAATACTTTGGAAATCTGACAGCTGACACATGGAAGCCCAGAGGTGTCCTATAACTTGCCCTAGTTTTCAGTTTAGCAAGGACAAAGCCAGAATTTGAATCCCAGTCTCCTAGGTTCCCATTCAAAACGAAGACAAATCTAAAGATTACTGCCCCGGCTGGGCACGGTGGCTCACACCCATAATCCCAGCACTTTGGGAGGCCAAGGCAGGCAGATCACGAGGTCAGGAATTTGAGACCACCCTGGCCAACATGGTGAAACCCCACCTCTACTAAAAATACAAAAATTAGCCAGGCGTGGTGGTGCACCCCTGTAATCCCAGCTACTCAAGAGGCTGAGGCAGAAGAATTGCTTGAACCCGGGAGGCAGAGGTTGCAGTGAGCCGAGATCACACCACTGCACTCCAGCTCTGGGCGACAGAGCAAGACTCCATCTCAGAAATAAATAAATAATACTGCCCAGTAATATAATTCGTACTACATTCCACATTTTTGTTTTTGTAGAGATGGGTCTCACTATGTCACCTCGGCTGGTCTCAAACTCCTGAGTTCAAGCAATCTTCTCGTTTTGGCCCCCCCACAAAATGCTGGGATTACTGAGCCACTGTCCCAACCCATTATATATTTTTTAAAGCAGGATACAAAGTTTATATATAACAGCAAGAGATTCCAGTTTAAGTATGTGTGTGTACTATGGTAATAGACACACAGAAAATAGAATGGGGTAATAAACCCCAATGGTAACAGTTACTTCCAGGTGGTGAAAATATGGTTGTATTTTCCAAATCCTCTATAATGAATACATGTGAACTATTAATGTGTTTAATTACAAAGTACTGCCCTAGACCCTGGTTGGAATATTTTATAATGTATGGTCATATACTGAATTTATGACAGTACTAATAACGCAAAAAGTTAAAACTACATGATGTTATGAAGTCAAAGATACACTCCTCAACCTTCATTTTAATGTTTTCTCTCCACTGAGGGGGGCAAACTGCAAGTTAATAAACTGGCAGCCAAGATCTTATCCGAGTTTTTGAAGCACTGTCCCTCACCAAAGTGTTAGAAGCAATGAAAAGTTTCAGGATACCCAAGGAAGCAAACAAGAAACACAGTACAAAAAAGAAATACTATGGCAGAAAGGGAAAGAACAGCAATGTCACAGTGACAATACCAGAGGCAAAAACCAAGAACTACATGGCTCCAGGGGCTTGTCAACTCTGGTACTTAATTTAAATCACTGCTGCTCACATGAAGGATCAAGAGGCACAAAAGTCACTAGAAATTCTGAACGTATTGAGAAATGGTCACAAGTTTGAAACAGTTATGTGGGATGGTAAGAGAGAATTACTGATCATATAAACAAATCAAGACTATTTATTTTCCTTCTGGATCTTCTCCTGAAATGAAAATGTGAAATGAAAGCACAGAAGTTCTGGGAAGATTCATGTGATAAAAAAGTTCAGAACTACCAAAACAAGTTAATAAACTCATCTTTTCCTAACACTAGGTTTTTAATTGCAGTTCAAAATCCCTAATCCAAAACTTGTGGAACCAGACAAGATTCAGAAGTCAGAAATTTTCAGATTTAGTAAAGGTTAATATGGTAAATGTTCCATATATCACAAAATATTCCAACCAGGGTCTAGGCAAAATACTTCGTAATTAAACACATTAGTATTTTTTCTTCTTCTGTTTTCGTGTTTGTTTTTTGGAGACAGAGTGTTACTCTGTGGCCCAGGCCGGAGTGTAGTGGCATAACCTCAACTCACTACAATCTCTGCCTCCCAGATTCAAACGATTCTCCTGCCTCAGCCTCCTGAGTAGCTGAGACTACAGGCACATGTTGCCACACCCGGCTAATTTTTGTATTTTTAGTGGAGACGGGGTTTTGCCATGTTGGCCAGGCTAGTCCTGAACTCCTGACCTCAAGTAATCTGCCGGCCTCAGCCTCCCAAAGTGTTGAGATTATAGGCGTGAGCCACCACACCCGGTCTACCTTTTTTTTTTTTTTTTTTGAGACAGAGTCTCACTCTGTCACCCAGGCTGGAGGGCGGCAACGCGATCTCCACTCACTGCAACCTCCACCTCCTGGGTTCATATGATTCTCGTGCCTCAGCCACTCGAGTAGCTGGTACTACAGGCACATGCCACCATGCCCAGCTAATTTTTGTATTTTTAGTAGAGACAAGATTTCCCCATGTTGGCCAGGCTGGTCTTGAACTCCTGGCCTTAAATGATCCGCTTGCCTCAGCCTCCCAAAGTGTTGGGATTACAGGTATAAAAAAAGAAAAAAGAGAAAAAAAGAAAAGAAAGAAATTATGAACCTGAAACTGATTACATCTCAGAGGTGAGATCATGAGTTGATTTTGTTTCTTTCCTGATTTTCTCAATTGTCTGCAGTGAACATGTATATCATCTACAAAACAAGACTTGTTTTATTAAATGGAGGTGAGGCAAGACCCAAGTATAAAAACTGACCAACTTGCAAATTCAGTTAAAAAGAAATAATAAGATCTTGTTCAGAGCTTAAAAGCCAAGAAAATAATTTAAAATAGCTTTAGGTTTAGAAATTTTTACTAGTACAAATTTTTTAACTAAACACCATTAGCAGTAGGGAAAAACCCTTACTTTCAATAGAACATTTATTCACTGACATTTAAAAAGTGATACTGTTTTATTAACTCATTTTTTAACTTGCTACCTCCCACCCCCAAAATGTTTTTCTCACAGTATGACTCTGACACTCCTGTGAGAAGCGGATCCCATGTAACTGTCATTCACTCCTTGAATCTGGCAAGCTTGTTATACCACAGAACTTCTACGGCTTGGTCACAAAAAGTAATGCAGTTTCTACCTGGTTCTCTCTAGATGCTCACGTGTAGAAAACAGCCACCATGCTGCAAAGAAGCTCAAATTAGCCTATCTGGGTAGGTAGGTGTTCTGAGGGACAACCAACATCAATCACCAGGCATGTGAGTGAAGAAGCCTCCAGGCTGTAAGTACCAGCCATAAAGTCACCACCAGCTTTTGAATCTTCCCAGCTAAGGCTGAAGCAAGCCATCTATGCAGAAACTGTCCTGTCTGAATTCCAACAGATCCATAGCACAAATGGTTGTTTTATACCATTATGTTTTGGAATGGCTTGTTACAAACACAACAAAAGGTAACGAGAAAAAAAGTGCCCTTTCCCAGTTCGGTAGCTTTATATTACACACACACACACACCACCCCTAAAATCAAGTTTTTCTCAACTTTAAGGAAGGTCCAATCCAATGTGCAATTTGGCAGACCTGTTTAAATAATAAGACAGTTTCTACTTAGGAGGCTTAACAATTTATCTCAAATATACCCTGAATACCTATGATATGTAAGATACTTTGCTAGATTCCTAAGACACAAAGATGAATAACATATAGTCTGTAGTTAAAAGTTTACAAATCTAGGGAGAGAAAAAAATGGGTACACAAATAGTTTATGAAAGTACCTAAGTGCCAAAATAGGATCATAAAGTGTTAACTCTGCCACAAATAGTTATAGCATCATTTTGGACTTAAAAACAGCATTTGGGTCCTTTAGGAAAGTAGATGGGCTTTAGTAAATGCCTAGGAAAAGGAAGACTGGAAAAAAAAAATGAAAAATGTGGGCCTCGTTGTATGTTATGTTTAGATTGTGAGATTATGAGTGTTTTCTGTTGTCCTTTTAAATTTACCGTATTTGCTATGTTTTCTATAGTAAGTTATGTATTAGATTTTTTTGACGGAAAAAATAATATTAACCTTAATTTTTTAAAAAATGTGTTTAAACTACACTTGAGAGGTCATTTAAGCAGTTAACAGGTAATACATAAATTGGCTTGATATTTGCATGCTGAATATGCAAAATAAATTTAGTATTTAAGGAAAAATGCTAGTGTAATAAAAATTTCATAAGTATGTTACTTGATTTACTATTAATATCTGCTTATTTTCTCTTTCCTAGCCAACTATATTTACATGTTCTCCTCAAATAACAAACACTCAATAAGCTCTCCATATTGGTCATGACATTCACTCTTTCTGTCTCCCTCCCCGTATCTATCTGTGCGCATTTCTAACTCTGCCCTTCTCTTTACATCTCAGATTACCCTGCTTTCTAACTCTGCCTAGGTGACTGTCCCGCTCCGTGTTTCTGACTTCTCTGTCTCTGACTAACCTTCCTCTCTCTCTGCCTATTGCATGTGTCTCTATGACTATGTGTGTAGCTGTCTTTGAATGCCTCTCTTGGATTCTGCCTTTCTGACTCTCTCCGTTATCCACCTCATTTTCAATACATTCTTGCTGTTTAATTTTCCTTTTAATATTTATAAACAAGCAGAGCTGGTTTTATTAACCCTATTTTAAAGATAAGAAAACAGAAACAGGACTACTGGCATAAAATTTGAGAAGTCAGGATGTAAATCCAAGTGCTTCCCTTCTTTCTTTAATACTCTTCTGGCATTCCATGGCAAAGAACTTGAAACAGCACAACTGCAAGCCAATAGTAACACTACACACATTCAGATTCTTTTCTAAGAGACAAATATGATATTAAGGAGTGCTACACACCTTCTGCCCACATTATTCACTCTGCACAGGTTAAATGGTCATGAACTGTCAGCCATCTGCCTATCCCAGAAATCCGTATCATCATGTTCAGTTTGACCTATGTTATTTGGAAACCTCATGATACTAGACACTAGAATCTATTTTCCAACAGTGCTCCTCTTCTTCTGTTTTTATCCCTAGTCCCAACCCAGCCACATTTGGCATTAAAAAAAAAAAAAAAAAAAAAAAAAAAGAAGGAAAACAAATACTAATAAAACTGAAGGGTGAATTTGAAGAATGAAAAACTATACAGAAGGCTAGCATGAGACAGTGAAAAATGGACACCAAAACTCAAAGCAATTGGTCCATGTTTTATTAAGAGAAAAGAAAATTCTCTCCAAATGCAGGCTTACTACTGCTGAGTAACACCCTATAACTTTTCCTCTATCTAATGCTTTGACAACTGGAATTTCTCTGTAATTCAATAAGCTCTTAGGAGTTCCCCAAGCTTCATCCATCCTGCTGGGCTCATTACTGGATAACTCTAAGTGTTTTCTGCACTAGCTAAGAGCACATTTCCTTGCGGGTAGCACTACAGAAGGAGGGTACTCTTTCAAGACATGAATAGCCTAGTTCCATTTCTTCTCACTTCTCCTATAGGTGAGAAGTCTACAACAAATACAATTCAACAACTAAAAGAAATGTCTAAATTATAAACTTAGGTTAGTGGAGTTGTCAAAGATCATCCTACAGGTCACAAGTTTTATACACAGTGTGAGGGCTAATCATATATTTATATAAGCTAATGAAAAATCTATACTTTTGCTTCTGGCACTAGTTCATTTACTTATGTCTAATGAGTTGCATGAGGGCCAAATAAAAAATATACCAGTCTTTTCTTTCATTCTGGTGAGATTATTTGTGAATAGTTAGCTAGTTAGCTATGGAGCTAATGAGGACAAGGTCACAGACTCAAACTCCATGCTGGCCAATTAGCTTTGCTGTGTGTTTCTAGGTTCCATGGTCAACAGTCAACAACCTTAACCTTGGCTAAGAAACATACTGATCACTGAAGCATTAGGGGAATGAATATAGATGTATCAACAAAATCCATACCTTTCAGAAAAAATAATACAAATTAAAAATAGTAATAACAACACCACTCCAATCTCTAATATTATACTAAACCTGACTAATATGTGCCTCATTCAAATAATCTTTCATCTTTTCAACCATGCAGGGTTAGTCTAATCTGTCTTACAGATGATGAGAAACTCAATTCAGAATGATCATATGAAGCAAAGTTACATCTAGTGAGCCTGGATTCAGACCTTGGTCTGTCTTGACTCCAAAGCATAGGTTACTGCCACAATGCCACATGGCCTCTCCAGAGTGTACCTCAGTGACCTAGGACGATCAACAAAATGTTCCTATTCAGAACTAGTCAGCACACTCATTACTGAGCATCCACTATGCATAGTCACACACTATAGCTGAGAATTAGTATACTTTCCAAAAATTCCTTTTAAGTAAAAAACAGTCAAGGAACAAAAGTGTTGAACTGATTTTTGTTGTTGTTGTTAATTTTTTATAGAGATGAAGTCTCGCTTTGTTGCCCAGGCTGGTCTCGAACTCCCGGCCTCAAATGAGCCTACCTCAAAGGATCTCAAAGTGCTGGAATTACAGGAACGAGCTATTACGCCCCAGCTAAAAGTGTTTAAGATTAAAACATAAAGGAAAAAATAACACATAGCATACAAAGTAGATTTTAATGGAAGTGACTTCCTGTTGTCATAGCTTTGTATACAAGTCTGGTGTGAAAAAATAGTTACCTTGCTGATTCATAACTAAAGGTAGAAAGAAGCTGGCAAAACATAGCACAGGCATACCACATCAAAAAAAGAGAGTAAAGGCAATATTTCCTAAGCATCTGAATCGGCAGATATCTGGTAGTCAATATGGCACTTGAAGTAAGTAAAAAATACATACTTCAACTCTAAACTCCAAGACTTTGCCTTGACCAACAAACCATTTTTCTCTATAAGGCTTTCCTCCTTGGTTTTTCTCAACTCTCACTCCCTGCAGATACACACATACCAATGCCATCATTAGCATCAGTCACTAAGAAATGCCATCTTGAAAAAATGAAGGTCACCAAGTCTCCCAAACCCTACCCAACAGGCTTAAATTTTAAAGTCAAATAGTCTGGCTTAAAAAAAATAAAAATAAGGCAGGAAGAAAAAACTGTTCCATAAACGTCTATCCTAGTCAATATCTGAGTCATAAAGATAGATAATTGTTCTGCCACAAGCTACAATATACAGAAGTGCATTCTTACCACAGGTTGTAAATGAAGCACCAGTTCAATTTCAACAAACTAGGTACAAATCAACATTTGGAATCTCTCGAAAAACAGAAACACAGCAAAGCTCAATAACCTTGCACAACAGCATTTTAGGAACCTCTAAAATTGAAAAAAATCTAATATAATTTTTATATAAAATGCAATTGCTAAAAAACAAACTGCAATCTGAGAACTTCTATTCAGAGTATTTTGTAAAGTTTGTGAATTAAGGATGACTATCCTCATTTTACAGATAAATAGAATTTCAGGAAAATACCTAAAATTATCATCACTATTATCATAATCATCAACAATAGCAACAAAATGAGAACTTTATTTGTACCCAGCACTACTAAGCCATTTATGGTCACATCTCATCTTTGTAGACACCTTGTGACATAATGCTATTTACCTCTATTTTAGAGATTAGGAAACAGGCTCAGATAAGTCAACTAACTGGCCCAAAATCAAAAACTACAGGTTGAGAATCGCTAATCGGAAAATCCGAAATCCAAAATGCTTAAAAACTTTTTTTTTTTTTTGAGACGGGAGTCTTGCTCTGTCCCAACGCTGGAGCGCAGTGGCGCGATCTCGGCTCACTGCAACCTCTGCCTCCCAGGTTCAAGCGATTCCCATACCTTAGCCTCCTGAGGAGCTGGGACTACAGGCACACGCCACCACGCCCGGCTAAGTTTTTTGTAGTTTAGTAGAGACAGGGTTTCACCATGTTTGCCAGGATAGTCTCCATCTTTTGACCTCGTGATCTGCCCGCCTCGGCCTCCCAAAGTGCCAGGATTACAGGCGTGAGCCACTGCGCTCAGCCCCAAAAACTTTTTGACACCACCAGTGGAAAATTCCACACATGACCTCATGTGACAGGTCTTAGTCAAAATGCAATCCAAACTTAGTGTCATGCCCAGCAGGGTCTCACTCTATCGGCCAGGCTGGAGTGCAACGGCGCAATCTCCGCTCACTGCAACCTCCACCTCCAGGACTTAAGTGATTCTCGTGCCGCAGCCTCCAGAGTAGCTGGGACTACAGGCGTGCACCACTACACCTGGTTAATTTTTTGTATTTTTAATAGAGGTGGGGTTTCGCTTTGTTGCCCAGGCTGGTCTTGAACTCCTGAGCTCAGGCAATCTGCCTGCCTCAGCCTCCCAAAGTGCTAGGATTACAGGCGTGAGGCACAGCATCTGGACACAAATTATTAAAAATACTATATAAAATTACCTTCAGGCTACGTATATAAGGTATATATAAAACCTAAATGAATTTCATGTTTAGATTGGGGTCCCATCTCAAAGAGATCTATGTATACGCAAATATTCCAAAATCCGAAATTTGAAACACTCTGGTCCCAAGCGTTTCAGATAAGGATACTCCAACCTGTAGTAAGACACAGCACTAGGATTTGAACTCAAATTTGCTCGAGTTTGCACACTAAGTTAATGCAACTTACTGTCATCCTCTCTTGTTTTTTGGACCATTTTCAAGTATTCTTCAATCAATAAACTCAGAACAAACACAGGCTAAAAGTACCTAACTACGCTCTCATACCCCTTTAAAACTTAATTGTAGAGGTCGGGCACAGTGGGCACAGTGGCAAACACCTGTAATACCAACACTTTCGGAGGCCGAGGTGGGAGGATCATTTGAGCCCAGGAATTAGACTAGCCTAGACAACATAGTGAAATCCTGATTCTACCAAAAAAAAAAAATTGATTGCAGAATTACCATTCTACACAAGGGAAAAAATAAGACAATAAGCAACTTGCTTAGTCTCAAAGCTTAATGTCAAAAAAAAAAAATGAAACAGATGGAATATTTGTCTATTTATATTCTGAATTTCAACTGTGATACAAGCACAAGACCTGCTGGAGACAGGTATTAGTTGTAGCATCACCCTATCTGAGGAACGTTTACTGCTTTATGCTTGCACCTGTGTGATACTGAAGGGAGGTTATAACAGCAAGAGGCAGTTGTGTGCTGAGGAAGAAGAGTTTAAATTCTGGTGGGCCTTAAAATCCAGATGAAGTTTTAAACTGACTCCACAGGTGGTAACGCCCTAAGGTCACCTCTTCAAGAGGAACCTGGCATAAAAACATTTGCATGGTTCAGATTCGTTTCCAAAGACACTTTCCCCCTATTTATTAACTAATTTGATCTTCGTATAGACATGAACCTGGTTTTAAAACTCAACTGACCTGGACTGGAGACTGGGGGATGGCAAGGTTATACCCGAAACATGCTTTAGAGTTCAAAGCTTTTGAAGGAATATCACTTCTGCTGAAGCCCACAACCCTGGAAGGCAGCAGCGGAAAAAACATTATGCCCACTTTTCAAACAAGGAAACTGAGGCTGGCGTAAACAGACTGCTGTATAATAGATCACAGGTCCAGCCAAGTAGCCGGACTGAGACTTCTCCCAGGACATCAGACTCCAAATCCTGTGCTCCTTCCCGTAAACAACCGAGAGGCGGCTGCACGGACAAACTTTAAAGACCGGACTTGGGATTTTTCGAAGGCCTGCCAAGAAAAAGCAGGAAGTACCTGCTCCTTTATAGATTGCTCACTCCCAGCCCGTAGCCCGGGGCTCCCGGGCAGCGGAGAAGACTCAAATGCTAGGCTCGAAGCGAAGCCCGGAAACCGCCAGCAGCCCCGGGGTCGTCTCGGGGGCAGCCTCGGCGGCCCAAGCCCCCGCCGCCCCGAGGGGGTCGCCAGGGACCCCGCTCAATGCCTGCTGAAATCCAGAAAAAGCACGTCCTCTCCGCCAGGAGCATTTGGGGCGAGCGCCCAAAGCGAGCACGAGCCCCGGTGAAGGCAAAAGAGCCCCAGGAGGGTCGCTTCTCAACCGCGGGCCCGCAGGGGTCGGAAGGCGGGAGCTTCCCAGTAACCTCCGCCCCAGGCGGGGGGCGGCCCCTCGCGTCACATGAGGAAAAAAAATACCAGCAACAAACGAAGGAATGGAAGTCTTGTCCCGGGCTGTGAAGGGAGAAGCAGAGATTAAAAGTCCTAGCTTGGGGTACTGAGGGAGGGGATCTGGGGCTGGTTGTTACCCGCGCGCCGTCGCTCTCCGCTTCCGCCGTCTCCGCGAAGCTCTATCTCTTCCGCTCGCGCCGCTGGGGCGCGCGCCAGGCCTCGGCTCCGCCCCCCAACGCCGCGGGGCCTTCTGGGGGTTGTAGTTTCCGCGAGCCCGGCTGCGCCCACTGAGTTCAGGTCACGTGGGGAGAAGCTGGAAAAATGGCGAGTGCTGGAGGGCGTATACGCTTCTGCCCCTTCAACCCTCCCTCATTCCTCTCAGCTATATACGTGCTCAAATCTCCTCACATCCCACTCAGTCATACCATCTCACTTATTCCGTTAACAGCCAAGTTTCTTGAAAAAGATAATCTACACTGACTCTCCTTGCTCATCTTGTTCACTCCACACTGCAGCTTCCGCTCCCATGGAAAATGTCTCGCTGTCATAGGTGTCCTTGTTGCCAAACTGATTGGAGGTATTTTCGGACTCATCTAACTCAAGCTTTAGTCATTTGACGCTATTGGGCATTATCACTTATTTTCTATGACACTATCCAGGTTTTCCTTCTCTCAATTCATTCTACTCGGTTTCCTCCAAGAATTATTGTTCTAACTTACCTCTAAAACACTGGTGTTTTCCAGAGTTCTTAAAATTGGGGTGGGAGAAGGGACACTCCAGCCCCTTCTCACCTGAGCTCATTGTTTGTATTCTCAACTTCCTAGACAGACCTTTCCTCATCCATGCCCACAGATATCTCAAATGTCTTTGAAAAGTGAACTACTGGGGCCAGGAACAGTGACTCCCGCCTGTAATCCCAGCACTTTGGGAGGCCGAGGCAGGTGGATCACCTGCAGTCAGGAGTTCGAGACCAGCCTGACCAACATGTCTCTACTAAAAGTACAAAAATTAGCTGTGTGTGGTAGTGGGCACCTGTAATCCCAGCTACCCAGGAGGCCAAGGCAGGAGAATTGCTTGAAGGAGAATTGCTTGAACCTGGGAGGTGGAGGTTGCAGTAAGCCAAGATTGTGCCACTGCACTCCAGCCCCCTGGGTGGGTGACACAGGGAGACTCCGTCTCCAAAAAAAAAAAAAGGAAAGAAAAGTGAACTACTGCCCCTCCTCCCTACTCATTAATATTCACTTTTTAACCTGATTCCTCCTTTCTCACTTCCTCTTCCTCCTACTTCCTCTGTACTTTCAAACGGAGCAAGGCTGCTGTGCAGTAGAACATCCTGGCCATGAATGATGGTTGATACGGTTTGGATTTGTGTCCCAATCCAAATCTTATGTCGAATTGTAATCGCCAGTGTTGGATGTGGGGCCTGGTGATTGGATCATGTGGGTGTATTTCTCCCTTGCTGTTCTCATGACAGTGAGTTCTCATGAGATCTGATGGTTTAAAAGTGTGCGGCACTTCCCTCTCTCTTTCTTTCTCTTACTCCCCCCATGTAGGATGCACCTGCTTTCCCTTCACCTTCTGCCATCATTGTAAGTTTCTCCTGAGGCCTCTTTGGCCATGCATCCTGTGGAGCCTGCAGAACCATGAGACAGTTAAACCTCTTTTCTTTATAAATTACCCAGTCTCAGGTAGTTCTTTATAGGAATGCAAGAACCAATGACTATGGTGGTGGACATAAAATACTACCCTACTTTAACAAGATGGTCTAAGGAGACCTCTCTGAGTAGACAACCTTTCCACTGAGCATGGAAGGATGAGAAAGAGATGGAGAACCGGGGACAGTGTGCTCCAGCCAAAGGGATCAGACCACACAAAGAAAGAGCCAGCCTGCTTGAGAGACAGGATGGTCCATTTTCCTGGAGTGGAGAGAGTGTGGGTTGAGTGGTCTAGATGACCTCAGGTGGTAATTAGAGCCAGGGATGCACAGCCTCAAGGCCATGATAAGAACCCTGGATTAAATTATAGCCATCAAAAAAAGGGGGTTTCAGAAAAGGGATGATGTTATCTGATTCACATTTTAATACAATTGCTCTTGCTTTGGTTTAGAAGACTGGAATGGAAGTGGGAGCCCATCTGTTGCGGTAGGCTAGGTGAGAAATAATGAAACAAAATGCTTGCAGTGGGATGGAGAGAAGTGGGTGGATTTGATCTTTTGAGTCAACAGGACTTGCTGAAGGATTGAATATAGGGGAGGATGGACTGATGAAGGAAAAAGAGGACCCAAGGGCACTAATAGGTTATATCCATCTCTGTATCTTCAGCCCCTAGAATTGGGCTTTGCACATAGTAGGTATACTACAACTGTGTTGAATAAACTTATCCATTTTACATGCTAAATTCTGTGCCCCATCACTGTCACATTCCTTAATACAAGGCCTCTACTAGTCTGTATAGTAGTGTTATGAAAATTAGGAAAAAGTGTGCCCTTCCTCCAGATGGTCATGGCCCATCATCAGGGTGCAGAATATGGACTAGATTTCAGCTACCACTTACCCCCTTGGCTGGTGCCCTTGTGCAGTGCACAGTCTGCACAACCACATTCAGCAGCCCTGGCTTAACATCCCTGGAAGATGGTTTTGTGGCATTAAGCCCAGTATTTATGAGGAGAATTTGAGGTCCAGGGGAAGGAAGCTGCTTGCCTGGGGTCACCAGAGCTACTCAGAGCTGCCACTATGACTGAGATTCAAACCTCTGCCCTCTGAATCTCTATGGGCTCTTTAGCCTCGGAGCCACACTGTCTCTCCCAAATCACTCAGCCCATCAATAAAACACTAAATTCAAATGGTGACTTTACTTCCTCGAGTTTCTCATCTGTCTCAGTTACTATTGTTAGAGTAATTCACATTTACATAGTACCCAATATGTGCTCAGTGCCTTACAAAATACCATAAAGGAACATGAAACCAAAGGACCTTGTGTTTTTTTTTTTAACAGAATAAATAAGAAATGGCTGGTTTAAAAGGCCCTTAGCTCTTGGATAAAATGAGCTGTGGTGTATTGGTTTACAGTGATGCTATAAGCAATATTTTTTTTAAAATTGCTCACGTGTGAGCTGTTTTTCTTTTGCATCCTGGACAAGAAGGAAGAAATATTGGAGCAGCTGGCTTCAGAAATGTCAAGTAGGGAGAAGGTCAGGGGTGGGTCTCAAAGACATAAGGAAGAGAAGGAAACACCCTGGAGGAGGAAATGCACTGTCCCTTCATAATGAATAGCATTTAACAGTTAACAAGGGCTCAATGTGTGCCAGGAGATGCGCTAAACCCTTCACATGCCTGATTGGAGTCAATCCTCACACAGCCCTACCTGGGAGGATCTATAAATGCCGTTATTTTACATTGGAGGAAGCTGAGGCAGAGAGAGATTACATAATATGCCCAAGGCTATGCAGCTAATAAGTGACAAACCTGAGATTTGAACCAAGACAGTGTGGCTCCAGAGTCTGAACTGTCAACTACTGTTGTATGCTGCCTCTAATACAGATGTTCCTGGTGCCAAGTGCCCTGTTTCAGCAGTGTGACCCTTTCAAGTCCTGCGATAGCTAACAGAGGATATCTGGTTCTCAGACACATAGGAATTGTATGTTGCCTGTCTGCTCAGTGATTAAGGCAGGGTTATCTGCAGCCTAGCTTCAAAATGGACAGTTTGAACAAGGGATATATAAGACAAAAAAAGTGTTTGTAAGGTGATATAAAAGACCAAATCTTGCTGGGGGACATTTTGCAATCTCCTCTGAGTTTCAATATTCTCCCAATATAATACCATAATTACCCATACGGTATGGAAGATGGAGGAGAAAATGTTTTCTGGAGAGAAGGATTAAATAAGCCTTCTCCTTGGAAATGTGGGCTGTGATTGGTCCCTCCTAACTTGAGGATTCTTTCTTTTTGTTACTTTCAGCTCATGAGCACAGAGGATCCACATTTTACTGGGCTTTTAGGTACTGGATTCTCCCCTCATGGCTAGTGTGGGCAAGTGCTACTATTTGGAACTGCAGGGGTCTCAGGCATCAACTGGAGTAAAGGTATGATTTTGGGGGACAATAGGAGGGCAGGGTATCAACACGTAGCTTCCATTTAATTCCTGAGGAAAAGCAGGATAGAGAACTCTGACAGACCCCAAAGTCTAAGTTAGGAACCCAGAGAGCTCTAGCTCTAACTCAAGCCACCTTAAGAAGGGCATGGTAGCAACTGCTGCTTGGGTGGAATCTCTGTGCTTGACATCATAGCATCAGATGGTAATATCCAATTGTGAGTTATACCAGCACTTCTCCCCACCCTGCACCATATCCATACACTTCCTCACAATTAGCTTTCCTGCACCAAGGCTGGTCTATCCACTTCTTGATATCAAGGCTTGCATGTCTAAACTATTCAATGCCACAATGCCCATTTCAGGGGTAGGTCTTGGCAATATTATGCTCACATTCATCTTGACTGTATTATCTGAGAACAAAGACTCCTTAGAGCTATAATTGATAACTACTCTGGTAATTTCTTCCACTTAGAACCTCACAGCTCAGCTCTGACCAAGCCAGTCAGATATTTAGACCTGGACTCTTTGGTTCTAACATGCCCTGATTTTGACATCTCAACTCCTGTCTCAGGAAGTGCAGCAAGCCACATCTCTCACCCCAAAGTGCTGCCAGGGGCCCATGGCATTCATTAGAAGCTGCGCCAAGCACCTGGAAGGAGCTAGCAGGCAAAGCAAATGGATATAGAAACAAACTTGAGACTAGGACCCTGCAAATGTCTACTGCTATAAAGCATATAACCTTAGATGATTCACTAAAACTCAGCTTCCTCATCTGTAAAATGGAGACCCACCAGACCACCTGTCTCATCAGGTAATCATGAATATTTAGTCATATAATGGATAGGAAATGGTTTCATAAACTAGCTAACAAGGAAAAAGGTAAATGTATATTACATAAAGTTTTGCTCCTAAGGGACAGATCAGAGTGAGGAACAATTAGATTTTTCAGATTGCGATGCTGATTCTTTTTTCAGTCAGGAGATTGGTAGAGGCTAAGTGACTCTTCTTCAAGGTTTCCTTCCCAGGACACAAATTCTCAGTTCCAGACCCTCTCCCTTGGCTCCATACCACTCAAAAAGTCATGGTCCCCAGTCAACTGCCACCTAGTGCCTTACATATACAGTTGGCTCTCCATGTCTATGAGCTCTGCACCTACAGATTCAACCAACGGTGGATAGAAGATGTGGTTAGATTTAAGATGGTTGCATCTGTACTGAGCCTGTACGGACTTTTTTCTTGTCATTATTCCCTAAACAATCAGTATAACAATTGTTTACATGACATTTACATTGTATTAGGTATTGTAAGTAACCTAGAGATGATTTAAAGCATACAGAAAGGGATTAAGATGGAGGATAGGAGGCAGGATTAGCTTGTAGTCCCTGTTTAGAGGGACAGATCGGCATGTGGAGACTCATACCATAAACTTTTGCTCCAATAACTACCACAGGAACGTACCAGGAAAGCCAAGATAATCCATAGACCCTTTAAAGGAACTGGATCACTGCTGCAGGCTCCCTGAGACATGGAAAAACTGTGAGTCTGCTTACTTTCTCAATGGGGAGGCTTGTGGTTTGGGGCAAGTTCTCAACCCTAATCACCGGCTGCCTGGAAATATACTCGGTGCTGTTTGGGGACGGGGTGGGCACAGTAGGAGTGAGACCAGCCTTTAAAACTGTGGGCTGCATGGGAGTGTGGTGAGGCCTATGACGGCCAGATTTCCCTCACTTCCCTGGCAGACTGTATGACTCTGCAGAGGCAGCCATAATCCCCCTGGGAATAAAACTCCATTGGACTGGGAACCACAACCCCCTCTCCCACAGCAGCCACAGCAAGCCCTGCTCAAGGAGGGACTGAGCTCAGACACACCTATCCCTGCCCCTATCTGGTGATCTTTCTCTACTTGCCCTGGTAGCCAAAGACAAAGGCCATAATCTCTTGGGAGCTCTATGGCCTTACCCACCACCTGAGAAACATGAATATTTAACCAGGGCAATATTTACCTAGGACAAGTCTGCATCCTCCTTATAGGACTGCAGCTGATGCACTCTTGAAAGCACCACCTCCTGGTTTTATATAGTTTGGCTGTGTCCCCACCCAAATCTCACCTTGAATTGTAATAATCCTCACATGTCAAGGGTGGGGCCAGGTGGAGATAATTGAATCATGGGCGCAGTTTCCCCCGTACCGTTCTGGTGGTGGTGAAAAAGCCTCACTGAGATCTAATGGTTGTATAAATGGGAGGTCCCTGCACAAGCTCTCTCTTGCCTGCCACCGCGTAAGATGTGACTTTTCTTCTCCTTTTCCTTCTGCCATGATTGTGAGTCCTCCACAGCCATGTGGAACTGTGAGTCTAGGCCAATAAACCTCTTTCCTTTATAAATTACCCAGCCTCAGGTATGTCTTTATTAGCAGTGTGAGAACAGACAAATACAGTAATTTCATACCAGGTAGCGGGGTGCTGCTGTAAAGATACCCAAAAATGTAGAAGTAACTTTGGAACTAGGTAACAAGTTGAAACAGTTTGGAGAGCTCAAAAGAAAACAGGAAGATGTGGGAAAGTTTGGAACTTCCTAGAGACTTGTCGAATGACTTTGACCAAAATGCTGATACTGCTATGAATAATGAAGTCCGGGTTGAGGTGGTCTCAGATAGAGCTGAGGAACCTGTTGGGAACCGGAATAAAGGTTACTCTTGCTGTATTTTAGCAAAGAGACTGGTGACATTTTCCCCTGCCCTAGAGATCTGTGGAACTTTGAACGTGAGAGAGATGATTTCAGGTATACAGTGGAAGAAATTTATAAGCAGAAAAGCATTCAAGAGGTGACAGAGCATAAAAGTTTGGAAAATTTACAGTCTGATGATACAGAAGAAAAGAAAAATCCATTTTCTGTGGAGAAATTCAAGCCTGCTACAGAAATATGCATAAGTAACAAGGAGTCAAATGTTAATCACCAAGACAATGGGGAAAATGTCTCCAGGGTATATCAGAGACCTCTGAGCAGCAGC
This sequence comes from Rhinopithecus roxellana, assembly GCF_007565055.1. Classification (NCBI taxonomy): domain Eukaryota; kingdom Metazoa; phylum Chordata; class Mammalia; order Primates; family Cercopithecidae; genus Rhinopithecus; species Rhinopithecus roxellana. The sequence continues at coordinate 75,266,997 of NC_044559.1, forward strand.
CCCTGCCATCACAGGCCTGGAAGCCTCAGAAGACAAAACGGTTTCTTAAGCTAGGCCCATGTAGGCTGCTCAGGATGTGCAGCCTACAAACTTGGTGCCCTGCATCCTAGCTGCTCCAGCCAAGGGTAAAAGGGGTCATGGTATGGCTCAGGCCATGGCTTTGGAGGGTACAAGCCCCAAACCTTGGCAGCTTCTCTGTGATGTTCAGCCTGTGGGTGCACAGAAGTCAAGAATTGAGGTTTAGGAACCTCCATCCAGACATCAGAGGATATATGGAAATGCCCGAATGTCTAGTCAGAGGTGTGCTGCAGAGGCAGAGCCTTCATGAAGAAGCTCTCTGCTAGGTCCTCTCTGCTAGGGTAGCACAGAAAGGAGATGTGGGGTGGGAACCCTCACACAGAGTCCTCACTGGGGCACTGCCTAGTGGAGCTGTGAGAAGATGGCCACCATCCTCCAGACCCCAAAATGGTAGATCCACTGACAGCTTGCACTGTGCACCTAGAAAAGCTGCAGACACTCAATGCCAGCCCATGAAAGTAGCCAGGAGTAGGGCTATACCCTGCAAAGCCACAGAGGTGGAGCTGCCCAAGACCATGGGAACCCACCTCTTGCATTAGCATAACCTGAATGTGAGACATGGAATCAAAGAAGATAATTTTGAAGCTTTAAGATTTGACAGCGTTGTTAGATTTCAGACTTGTATGGGAGCTGAAGTCCCTTCATTCTGGCCAATTTCTCCCATTTAGAATGGGTGTATTTACTCAATGCCTGTACGCCCATTGTATCTAGGAAGTAACTTGTTTTTGATTTTACAAGCTCATAGGTGGAAGGGGCTTGCCTTGTCTCAGATGAGACTTTGGACTGTGCACTTTTGAATTAATCTTGAAATGAGTTAAGACTTTGGGGGACTGTTGGGAAGGCATGATTGGTTTTGAAATGTGGGGACATTAGATTTGGGAAGGGCCTGGGGTGGAATAATATGGTTTAGTTGTGTCCCCACCCAAATCTCACCTTGAATTGTAATAATCATCCCTGTGTGTCAAGGGTGGGGCCAGGTGGAGATAACTGAATCATGAGGGCACTGTCCCCATACGGTTCTAGCGGTAGTGAATAAATCTCACAAGATCTGATGATTTTATAAATGGGAGTTGCCCTGCACAAGCTCTCTCTTGCTTGCCACCATGACTTTGCTCCTCATTCACCTTCTGCCATGACTGTGAGGCCTCCCCAGCCATGTGAAACTATGAGTCAGTTAAACCTCTTTCTTTTATAAATTACCCAGTCTTGGGTATGTCTTTATTAGCAGTGTGAGAACAGACTAGTAGATAGCTGGAGGCCAACGAACACAAACCCAGCACACTAAACAAAAACTCCATCAAGGATCCTTACAGAGTCCACTTCACTCCCCTGCTAACTTCACCAGAGCAGGTGCTGGTATCCACGGCTGCAAGATCTGAAGATGAATTACATCACAAGACTCTTTGCAGACACTCCCTGGTACCAGCCCAGAGCCTGGTAGTTCCTCTGGGTGGCTAGGCCCAGAAGAACAAAAACAATCACCACAGTTTGGCTCTCAGGAAGCCCCATTCCTAGAAGAAGAGGGAGAACACCCCATCAAGGGAGCACCCCATGGGACAAAAGAATCTGAACAGCAGCCCTTGAATCTCAGATCTTCCCTCTGACAAAGTCTACCCAAATGAGAAGAAACCAGAAAAACAATTCTGGTCGTATGATAAAACAAGGTTCTTACTACCCCCCTCACCCCAAAGATCATACCAGCTCACCAGCAATGGATCCAAACCAAGATGAAATCTCTGAACTGCCAGAAAAAGAATTCAGGACAATTATTAAGCTATTAGGCTAATCAAGGAGGCACCAGAGAAAGGTGAAGTCCAACTTAAAGAAATCAAAAACATAATACAGGATATGAAAGTAAAATTCTTCAGTGAAATAGATAGCAAAAATAAAAAACAATCACAACTTCTGGAAATCAAGGGCACACTTAGAGAAATGCAAAGTACACTGTAAAGTCTCAGCTATAGAATCAAACAAGCATAAAAAAGAACTTCAGAACTCTAAGATTAGACTTTTGAATTAATCCAATCCATCAAAGACAAATAAAGAAGAATTTTTAAAAATGAAAAAAGCCTCCAGGAACTTTGAGACTATGTTAACTATCCAAACCTAAGAATAATTGGTGTTCCCTAGGAAGAAGAGAAATCTAAAAGTTTGGAAAACATATTTGAGAAAAATTGAGGAAAAATTTCCCAGACTTGCTAGAGATCTAGACATCCAAATCCAAGAAGCGCAAAGAACACCTGGGGAATTCATTACAAAAGGATCATTGCCTAGGGACATAGTCATCAGGTTATCTAAAGTCAAGATGAAGGAAAGAATCTTAAGAGCTTTGAGGTGAAAGCATCTGGTAGCCTATAGAGGAAAACCTATTAGATTACAGAATACTTCTCAGCAGAAACCCTACAAGCTAGAAGGGGTTGAGTTCCTATTTTTAGCCTCCTTAACGAGACAATTATCAGCCAAGAACTTTGTACCCAGCAAAACTAAGCTTCATAAACGAAGGAAAGATATAATCTTTTCCAGACAAACAAATTCTGAGATAATTTGCCAGTACCAAGGCAGCACCACAAGAACTGCTGAAAGGAGCTCTAAGTCTTGAAACAAATGCTCAAAATACACCAAAATAGAATCTTCTTAAAGCATAAATCTCACATGACCTATATAACAATAACATGATGTAAAAAAACACACACACAAGGTATTCAGGCACAATGAATAGAATAATACCTCACATCTCAATACTAATGTTGAATGTAAATGGCCTAAATGCTCCACTTAAAAAATACAGAATGGCAGAATGGATAAGAATTAACTTATCCATTAAAAACTTCAGCCAAGTTTTTGCTGTCTTCAGGAGACTCACCTAACACATAAGAACTCACATAAACTTAAGGTAAATGGGTGGAAAAGGATATTCCATGCAAAGGGACACCAAAAGTGAGCAGGAGTAGCTATTCTCATATCAGACAAAACAAACTTTAAGGCAACAGCACTTAAAAAGACAAAAAGGGGCTGGGCATGGTGGCTCACGCCTGTAATCCCAGCACTTTGGGAGGCTGACGCGGGCAGATCACTAGGTCAGGAGATCGAGACCATCCTGGCTAACACAGTGAAACCCCGTCTCTACTAAAAATTACAAAAAACTAGCCGGGTGTGGCGGCGGGGGCCTGTAGTCCCAGCTACTCAGGAGGCTGAGGCAGGAGAATGGTGTGAACCCAGGAGGTGGAGCTTGCAGTGAGCTGAGATCGCACCACAGCACTCCAACCTGGGCAACAGAGCAAGACTCTGTCTCAAAAAAAAAAAAAAAAGACAAAAAGGAACAATATATAATGATAAAAGGACTCATCCAACAGGAAAATGTCACAATTCTAAGTACATATGCACCTAACACTAGAGATCCCAGATTTATACAACAAATACTACTAGACCTAAGAAATGAGGTAGATGGCAACACAGTAATAGTGAGAGACTTTAATACTCCACTGACAGCACTAGACAGGTCATCAAGACAGAAAGTCAACAAAGAAACAATGGACTTAAACTATACCCTAGAACAAATGGACTTAACAGATATTTACAGAACATTCTACCCAACAACTGCAGAATATACATTCTATTCATCAGCACATGGAACATTCTCCAAGATAGACTATATGATAGGCCACAAAACAAGTCTCAGTAAATTTAAGAAAATCAAAATTACACCAAGTACTTTCTCAGGACACTGTGGAATAAAACTGGAAATCAACTCCAAAAGGAAGCCTCAAAACCATGCAAATACATGGAAATTAAGCAACCTGCTCCTGAATGATCATTGGGTCAACAATGAAATTAAGATGGAAATTTTAAAATTTTTTGAATGAACAATAATAGTGACACAACCTATCAAAACCTCTGGGATACAGCAAAAACAGTGCTAAGAGGAAAGTTCATAGCATTAAATGCCTACATCAAAAAGTCTAAAAGAGTGCAAATAGACAATCTAAGGTCACATCTCACAGAAATGGAGAAACAAGAACAATTCAAACCCAAACCCAGCAGAAGAAAAGAAATAAGACCAGAGCAGAACTAAATAAAATTGAAACAAACAAACAAACAAAAACCAAAAGATAAATGAAACAAAACCTAGTTCTTTAAAAAGATAAATAAAATTGATAGACTGTTAACAAGATTAACCAAGAAAAGAAGAGAGAAGATCCAAATAAGCTGAATTAGAAACGAAATGGGAAATATTACAACTGATACCACAAATAAACAAAAGATTATTCAAGGCTACTATAAACACCTCTATGTGCATAAACTAGAAAACCTAGAGGAGATGGATAAATTCCTGCAAATATACAACCCTCCTAGATTAAACCAGGAAGATATAGAATCTCTGAACAGACCAATAACAAGCAGCGAGATTGAAATGGTCATTTCAAAATTGCCATCCCAGCACTTTGGGAGGCTGAGACGGACGGATCACGAGGTCAGGAGATCGAGACCATCCTGGCTAACACGGTGAAACCCCGTCTCTATTAAAAATACAAAAAATTAGCCGGGCGCGGTGGCGGGCGCCTGTAGTCCCAGCTACTCGGGAGGCTGAGGCAGGAGAATGGCGTGAACCCGGGAGGTGGAGCTTGCAGTGAGCCGAGATCCGGCCACTGCACTCCAGCCTGGACCACAGAGCGAGATTCCATCTCAAAAAAAAAAAAAAAAAAAAAAGAATCCAGGACCAGATGGATTCACAGCTGAATTCTATCAGACATTCAAAGAAGAATTGGTACCAATCCTATTGACACTATTCCACAAGATAGAGAAAGAGGGGATCCTCCCTAAATCATTCTATGAAGCCAGTATCACCCTGATACCAAAACCAGGGAAGGACATAACAAAAAAGAGAAAACTACAGAGCCGTATCCCTCATGAACACAGATGTGAAAATCCTCAACAAAATACTAGAGAACCAAATCCAACAGCATATCAAAAAGATAATCCACCATGATCAAGTGTATTTCATACCAGGGATGCAGGGATGGTTTAACATATGTAAGTCAATAAATGTGATATACCACATAAACAAAATTAAAAACAAAAATCACATGATCATCTCAACAGATGCAGAAAAAGCATTTGACAAGATCCGGCATCCTTTTACGATCAAAATCCTCAGCAATTGGCATAGAAGGGACAAACTTCAGGGTAATAAAAGCCATCTATGACAAACCCAGAGCCAAGAATATACTGAACAGTGAAATGTTGAAAGCATTTTCCCTGAGAACTGAAACAAGACAAGAATGCCCACTTCCACCACTTCTGTTCAATATAGTACTGGAACTCCTAGCTAGAGAAATCAGACAAGAGAAAGAAATAGAGAGCATCCAAATCAGTAAACATGAAGTCAAACTGTCACTGTTTGCTGATAGTATTAGTCTGTTCTCATGCTGCTAATAAAGACATACCTGAGACTGAGTAATTTATAAAAGAAAGAGGTTTAACTGACTCACAGTTCCACATGGCTGGGGAGGCCTTGCGAACATGATGGAAGACAAATGAGAAGCAAAGTCATGTCTTACATGGCAGCAGGCAAGAGAGAGCTTGTTCAGGGGAACTCCCATTTATAAAACCATCAGATCTTGTGAGACCTGTTCACTACTAACAGAACAGTATGGGAGAACCACCTCCATGATTCAATTATCTCCACCTGGCCCTGCCCTTGACACATGGGGATTATTACAATTCAAGGTGAGATTTGGGTGGGGACACAGCCAAACCATGTCACTCATGATGTGATCATATGCCTAGAAAACCCTAAAGACTCATGCAGAAAACTCCTAGGACTGGCAAATTAATTCAGCAAAGTTTCAGGATACAAAATAAATGTACACGAATCAGTAGCTCTGCTATATACCGACAGCAACTAAGCTGAGAATCAAATCAATAACTCAACTCCTTTTACAGTAGCTGCAAAAAAAAAAAAGCACTTAGTAATATACCTAATTAAGGACGTGAAAGACTTCTACAAGAAAAGCTACAAAACACTGCTGAAAGAAATCATAGATGTCACAAACAAATGAAAACACATCCCATGCTCATGGATGTGTAGAATCAATATTATGAAAATGACCATACTGTTAAAAGCAATCTACAAATTCAATGCAATTCCCATCAAAATATCACCATCATTCTTCACAGAGCTAGAAAAAACAATTCTAAAATTCATACAGAACCAAAAAAGGAGGCTGCATAGCCAAAGCAAGACTAAGCAAAAAGAACAAATCTGGAAGCATCACATTACCCAACTTCAAACTATACTATAAGGCCATAGTCATCCAAACAGCATGATACTGGTATAAAAATAGGCACATAGACCAATGGAACGGAATAGAGAACCCAGAATAAAGCTAAATACTTACAGCCAACTGATTTTTGAGAAAGCAAACAAAAACAAAGTGGGAGAAATGACACCCTATTTGACAAATGGTGCTGGGATAATTGGCAAGCCACATGTAGAAGACTGAAACTAGATCCTCATCTCTCACCTTATACAAAAATCAACCCAAAATGGGTCAAATACTTAAATCTAAGACCTGAAACCATAAAAATTCTGGAAGATAACATTGAAAAAACCCTCTAGACATTGGCTTAGGCAAAGACTTCGTGACCAAGAACCCAAAAGCAAATGCAACAAAAACAAAGATAGACAGATGAGACTTAATTAAACTAAAAAGCTTCTGCACAGAAAATGAAATAATCAGCAGAGGTAACAGGCAACCCACAGAGTGGGAGAAAATCTTCATAATCTAAACATCCATCCAAGGAATAATATTCAGGATCCACAAATAGATCAGCTAGAAAAAAATCAACAGTCCCATCTAAAAGTGGGCTAAGGACATGAATATATAATTTGCAAAAGAAGATATACAAATGGCCAACAAGCATATGAAAAAATGCTCAACATCACTAACATCCACAGAAATACAAATCAAAACCACAATATGATATCACCTCACTCCTGCAAGAATGGTCGTAATTTAAAAAATAATAGATGCAGATTGGCATAGATGCAGTGAAAAGGGAACACTTTTACACTGTTGGTGGGAATGTAAACTAGTACAAACACTAGGGAAAACAGTATGGAGATCTACTGTTTGATCCAGCAATCCCATTGCTAGGTATCTACCCAGAGGAAAAGAAGTCATACAAAAAAAATACTTGCACACGCATGTTTACAGCAGCACAATTTGCTACTGCAAAAATATGGAAGCAGCCCAAATACCTATCAATCAATGAGATAAAGAAATCCTAGTGTATATATGCCATGGAATACTACTCAGCCATAAAAAGGAATGAAATAATGGCATTTGCAGCAACCTGGATGGAATTGGAAACTGTTATTCTAAGTGAAATAACTCAGGAATGGAAAACCAAACATCATATGTTTTCACTCATATGTGGGAGCTAAGCAATGAGGATGCAAAGGATGATACATTGGACTTTGGGGACTCAGAGGCAAGGGTGGGGTGTGGCAAGAGATAAAAGACTACACATTGGAGACAGTGTATATTGCTTAGATCATGGGTGCACTAAAATCTCAGAAATTACCACTAAAGAACTTGTTCATGTAACCAAATACCACCTGTTCCCCCAAAACCTATTGAAATTGAACATAAATACATAAGGCCGGGCACTGTGGCTCACACCTGTAATCCAGCACCCTAGGAGGCCAAGGCTGGTGGATCACTTGAGGTCAGGAGTTTGAGACCAGCCTGGGCAACATGGCAAAACCCTGTCTCCACCAAAAAATACAAATATTAGCCAGCCTTGCTGGCGTTCACCTGTAGTCCCAGCTACTCGGGAGGCTGAGGCAGGAGAATCACTTGAACCCAGGAGGCAGAGGTTGCAGTGAGCTGGGATCATGCCACTGCATTCCAGCTTGGGTGACAGAGCGATACTCCATCTAAAATAAATAAATACATAAAATAAAAATAAATACATAAATATATAAATACATAAATAAAAATAAAGTATACAAGAAAATGTGTGCAGGTTATACGCAAATACTACACCATCTTTATTTTTTTTTATTGACGGTCTACTCTGCCACCCAGGCTAAAGTACAGTGCTGTAATCATAGCTCACTGCAGCAGCCTCAACCTCCTGGGCTCAAGCAATCCTTCCACCTCAGCATCCTGAGTAGCTGAAACCACAGACATATGCCACCATGCCCAGTTAATTTTTAAAAAATAATTTTGTAGACATGCGGATCTTGCTTTGTTGCCCAGGCTGGTCTTGAACTCTTGGCCACAAGGAATCTTCCCACCTCAACTTCTCAAAGTGCTGGAATTATAGACATAAGCCGTTGCACCCAGCACATGCCATTTTATATAAGGGACTGGAGCATCCATGGATTTTGTTATCTGCAGGGGTCCTGGAATCAATCCCCCACAGGCATAGAAGAAAGACTATTGTTACACCATCATCCTTATTTTTTTCCTTGAGATGGAGTCTCCCTATGTTGCCCAGGCTTGTCTGGATCTCCTGCCTCAAGTGATCCTCCTGCCTCAGCCTCCTGAGTAGCTGGGGCGACTGGCACACACCACCTTACCTGGCTACAATTATCCTTTCTATCTAACAATGGTGTACCAAGATGAGAATTTGGCTAGACATGTCACAGAGTTACATCCTTAGGACACCTTAAAATTTGTAACCCAATCCCTCATCTAGGGTTATAAGGCCCCAAATTGACCCACTTATCTCAAGAAAGCAAGGAGGACAGCTCTCCTTGCTTTTTTTCTGCTCTCCAAGACACATTATTTTACACCTTGCTTCCTTTGCACGTGTTGTTCCTTTCTCTCCTTCCTCCATCTCCATCAGGATCCAACTCATGTCTACAAAACTTTTCCAACTTCCTTGGACTAACAAGTCACTTCTGCCTCCTCCCTCCATCCGCCTTCCCAGTGGGCTCTCATCATCATGGTTATAGTGCTCCCCACCAGATCATAATTATGTATGCATATCTCTACCCCACCAAAGCCAGCATCATTGTTAAACACAGTGCATGGCACAGGGGCCTCGTGCTTGTTTATTGAATGGACTGGTCCTCTCTCTGTCCTTTTAGGGAGGCCTGGGAATAGGGATCCAAAAGAAAAATCAAATAACAACTTTAGTTAATACTCTCATTCCTCAAGATCACTTTTGCAGACAGCTTCTCCCTACACCTAATTCCTCTACCTCTAGAAATAATTTTGCAAGGCATATGATGAATTGCCTGGGAGTAGGCAGAACTTCACAAAGTGCAATTCCACTTACCTTGGTTTCTCTACCCACCTTTAGGCTGATTCATAGTAGTTAAAATCTCTGAAGCTGAATAGCCCAGGTTTAAATCCTAGCTCTACTTCTTACTAGTTGTGCAACTGTAAGCAAGTTACTTAATCTTTCTGTGCTTCAGTTTTCTGATGCCTAAAATAATAGTAGTGATACCATAGAAAGTGTGCAAGGGTTGTGAGAATTAAATGATACAAACTATGCGAAGTGCCCAACTCCTGGCACATTATAAGCACTCCATAAGCAGTAGCTGGCTTGTGAACAGTCCAATCTGAAAGATGACAAGCCCATTCTATTTAAACCTTCAGAGGGCTGGATTTGCTCCAAGATATCCTAAGCAAGGAGCGGGTGTTGTGGCCATGCTGGAGTTCTGCCGGCAGGCTCAGAAAACTGGTGTCATCGACCTTTGGTTCTCATCTGGATCCATCGCTCACCAGCCATGGCCCTAGCCTAAGTAGCTTATCTTCTCAAAGCCTTATGTCCCCAGTAGGGCTGGCAGTACTGAGCTGCCTCACAAGGGGGTGCCGAAAAGATCAATTCATGTTAGCAAAGTGCTTTAGAAATGTAACTTGCTAAATATTAATGGGTCTCTCTGAGTGTCGGGAAATGTGCAATCTGAACTCTGCTCAGGGCAAGCTGAAGGTGGGGAGAGTAATTCTGGGCAGCCCGATTGCCACATCCTTGGTCTAATTGGGAGGTGGTGCTTATGAAGGAGTGAGCGCAGCAAGCATCTGGGGGCTGGGCAGGGCTGTGGATGGCAGCTCTGGAAGGAAGGATGTTCTGAGGAACCACCTAATCCATAAATAGACAGAAGCCTGGGGTGGGTCTTGGGGAAACCCAGAAAAGTCCTTGTGTTTCTTTACAAAAAGCAGACACAAGCTCACTTCTTGCTGCTCTCTCTCTCTCTCTCTCACTCTCTCTCTCTCTCTCACTCACTCTCATCCCTCAATTTTGGAGAGGACAGTACTCTGAGGATCTGTTAGCCATCTGAGTTCTTGTCCTGTTCTTAACCTCCCAATTTCCCTGGGTAGGGTGATAAGTAGATAATTTCTTAACCTTAGCCAGAACTCTCAATCTAAAATCTTTAGTGTGGCCAGACATCAGGGCCTCTCTGCACATGCCCTCACTAAACAACTCTGGAGTAAGGCATTCCCTCAGAATACTGTTCCTCCATCACCTCTTCCAGGAAGACTTTTTGGACCCAGCCAGTTTGAGCTGGGAACTCCTCTTCAGGGCTTCTGTAATGGTCTGTGCTTGTGTCTATAAGTCCACATAACAGACATCCTCAGTGCTCTGCCCACATTCTCTTGGCACCATCGTTTTCTGCTCACCTATGACTCCCTACTGCCGATGGCCAAGCATGTACTTGGCCGGAGGTCAGGCCAAGCCAGAAGGTAGAGATTAATGGGCAAATACCCCTAGATTCTCACCCTCAGATGGGACATCACTGACACAGCTTCTATACTCTCTGAGAGGTTCCCAGTGGGACTGAGCCCAGTTGCCCACAGCAGGACCCTGTGCATTAACATACCCTGTACTCAATTCCTCTCCTTGTTTGTCTCAGCTTCTCACTCCTCTACCGGTACTTCTTGGGATCACTGTCTAGGACTGTTTCTGGGGCACCCAACCGAAGACATTGGACTTACCCTGCTGTGTGAGAGATATCTGTTTGTGCCTCTTTTCCTCACTAGATAGGAGCTACTTACAGGAGGAGACTGTCTACCTCATCTTTTTATCTTCAACGCTTTATTTACATCATGCCTGGAATAGAAGTGCTCCGTAAATATTTGTTGAATGAATGAACTAATGAATAAATGATTCACTAAAACTCAGTTTCCTCATCTATAAAATGGAAAGCCACCAAGACCACCTACCTCATTGGGTAATCATGAATATTAAGTCATATAATGGATGGGAAATGGTTTGGTAAACTAGCTAACAAGGAAAAGGGGGAGATACAAATTACATGAAGTTTTGCTCCTAAGGGACAGATCAGGATAAGTTGGAACAACTAGATTTCTTTTTCTTTCTCTCTCTCTCTCTCTCTCTCTCTCTCTCTCTCTCTCTCTCTCTCTCTCTCTCTCTCTCTTCAAGTCTTGCTCTGTTACCCAGGCTAGAGTGCAGTGGCATGATCATGGCTCACTGCAGCTTCCTGACTAGCTGGGACTACAGGACTGCACCACCATGCCCGGTTTCAATTAGATTTTAAAAATTGCAATGACAATTCTGTTTTCAATCAGGAGAATGGTAGAGGCAGATCAGGGTAAAGAACAATCAGATAAGGTATGGCGGGGTGGCTAAAGGATGATATTAATAATATATGACACTTACTGAACCCTTATATAACATTTCCCTCACTATTCTCAATATCAGCCCAGGAACAAGGGATTTTGTCCCAGGGCTTGGTAGGAAAACAAATACCAGTAATAACTGAACCTTCCAAATGTGGTCAAAACTTGCATCCCAGGCTGGCTGCTCCTAGAGCCCTGCGTGTCTCCTGCATCTCTGGCCTCGGGAAGTCCATCACCTTAGTAGAACAGCAGCTTCTGCCATATATAACAGCAAATGTTCCTTTCTGCTCATGCCAACTCCTCGGGCCTCTCTCTTTTCTATTCTTCACATTAAAAAAAAAAAAAAAAAAAAAAAAAAAAAAACTGGCTGGCTATTTTTATGCATTTTCTGCATTGTTGTCTTTCTTCCTGGCTTTTTTACTTTCTCGGTGCTCAAAGAAAGGGAAGAGTATGAATCTATAAGAAAAGTATCCAAAAAGCTGAAGCCAGAGGACGAGCCAGTGCTCCAGAAAAAGCTAAAAGCAACCAAAGAGACTCAAATCATTATGTTTGGAGGAGAACATTAGAAAAAGGCTAACCCCATTGTTTACAGAAAGTGTGGAAATGTGTGTGCATGACAGACAAAGAGGTCAAAGTATTTCACGTCTGGTTTTCTACTCACCTTCCCCAGTCTTTATAAAGGTGTTCAAACGAGAAATTATATGATAATCAATAGAAGAGTGCCTAGAATTCCAGCAAAGGGAAAGCACCTAAGCAATTTACAGAGAGTTCACATCATACAAATTCAACTACTGGCATTTGGGGAAAAAGAGAAACAGAGAGAAAAAGAATGAGGGAGAAATCACAATTTAAACAGTCTACTATATGCTGCCTCCCTTCCATCCATTGAACGTATGCCCCCGTATGAACATGAGATGGGAGATAATAAAATAATTGCTCATGTTGATTAGAAAGCATAGAAATACTATGTGCCCGGTGCTAGTCTAGAGACCCCATATACATTAATAAACTTGGTCCTCAAACTATTCCTGTGAGGCAGGTACTATTATTATTCTGCTTTACAGATGAGAAAACTGATGCATAGACAAGTTGAATATCTTGCCTGTAGTCATACAGCAAGTAAGTAAATGTTAGAGCCAGGATTAAAAATTAGACAGTTTGGCTCCAGCACCCATGCTCAAAACCGCTTGGCTATCCTAGGGGATATAAAATGGCTGTTCTCTCAGTCAGCCTCAGTTCCCAAATACTTCCTACAGGAAAAGCACCTAACCAGGCTAAGAGTAATTCAGGTGTTCAGAGATCCATATTTTTTCATACTACAGGGCTGCTAATGCAAACAAACCAATTCCTCAGGCACACAACTGCAGAATCAGTAATCTGTTGTGATGCTTGGGATGTTCAAGGAAAATCCTGATGATATGTCAATTTTACCTTCCTATGCTGACTTGAGAATGTAACCTCATGCTAGATAAAAATCTTCTGTGCATGCAATTTGCTTAGGTCCCTAGGCCAAAGTAGAAAATCTCCTACACACACAACTGAAAGAACTTCCAGATCTTACAGCCGCAGTCAAAATCTTTGAGAAATCATGAAGAGTAGGAAATGCCAGAGGATTTCTGATGAGAAACTATTTGGACACATTTTCAAAAAGATTGGACTTGTTTCTAGAAACTACAGACAAGTACTCTGGATATTAATGCTGCTAACTTTTATTTTTATTTGTTTATTGAGAGAGAGTCTTGCTCTGTTGCCCAGACTGGAGTGCAGTGGCTGATCACAGCTCACCACAACTCAGACTCCTAGGGTCAAGCAATTTTTCCACCTCAGTCTCCCAAGGAGCTGGGACTACAGGCACGCACCACTATGCCCAGCTAATTTCTAAATTTTTGTAGAGATGGGGTCTCACTTTCTTGCTCAGGCTGGTCTCAAAATCCTGACTGGAAGTGATCCTCCCACCTTGGTGTCCCAAAGTGCTGGGATTCTGGGCGTAAGCCACTGAGCCTGGCCAGCTGCTAGTTTTTAGAATAGGTTATGAAGAAGATTAACTCATTCATTCACTCCACAAATGTTTATTTGGCACATGTCATGAGCCAGCCCCGTTCTTGGCGCTGGGGATATGGCAGTGAACGAAATAGACAAAATCCTGCCTTCAAAGAGCTCACATTCTATTGGGAGACTGACAACTAATAAGTAAATAAAAGATAAATTTAGATAGTAATAAATGCTATTAAGTAAATAAGGCAGGGTAAGGGGATAGCAAGCAACAAGTCGTGGGGTAAGGGGACTTTAGGTCTCCCTGTACAGCTAAATGATATGAGGGAGCAAGGCATGGGGAAGCCTAAAGGAGCAGAGTTCCCAAGAGGAAACACTCAATATAAAAGCCCTAACATAGGAATCTGGTGGGTTCAAGGGACAGCAATGAAGTCAGAGTGGCCAAAGTGGAAACGTTTGAAAGTTCATGTGGGTAAGAAGAGGTGACCAGATGCCAGGTAGTGCGGGATCCTACGGGCCACTGTAAGGACATGGGGTTCAGTTTAGTTTGTTTTGTTTTTTGTTTTTTTAAGAGATGGGGTCTCACTATGTTGTCCAGGCTGGTCTCAAACTCCCGGCCTCAAGCAATCCTCCCACTTCTGCCTCCCAAAGTGCTGGGATTATGGGTGTGAGCCACTATACCTGGCCCCTGGGGTTAATTTTTTAGTGTGATGGGAAGCCTTGAAGGATTTTGAACAGCAAGAAATATGATCTGCTTTGGTTTTTAAAGCAATAACTCTGGCTGCTGAATAGACATGAGAACAGGCTATCTCTGCTCCTTTCTTTGGAAGCAACCTCCTTCTCCTCTGTGCTTCCACAATATTTACCATGTCTCAATTATAGCATTTGTTTTACTCTTTTCTGGGTTGTCCCCACTGGAGTGCAAGTTCCTTAGAGACAAAGTCTGAGCTTGTTTGTCCTTTTTCCTCCACTTTGACTACCCCCATGGACCACCCATGTCCACCCACACACATACCTAGAACAGTGCTGCACAAGGTAGACACTCCATAACTCTGAAAGATGACTTTCTTTCTTTCTTTCTTTCTTTCTTTCTTTCTTTCTTTCTTTCTTTCTTTCTTTCTTTCTTTCTTTCTTTCCTTTCTTTCTTTCTTTCTTTCTTTCTTTCTTTCTTTCTTTCTTTCTCTTTCTTTCTTTCTTTCTTTTCTTTCTTTCTTTCTTTCTTTCTCTTTTTTTTCTTTCTTTCTTTCGTTCGTTCGTTGGTTCTTTCTTTCTTTCTTTCTTTCTTTCTTTCTTTCTTTCTTTCTTTCCTTCTTTCTTTCTTTTTCTTTCTTTTCTTCTTTCTTGAGATGGGGTCTAGCTCAGTTGCCCAGACTGGAGAGCAGTGGCATGATCATAGCTCACTGTAGTCTCAACTTTCTAGGCTCATGGGATCCTTCCACCTCAGTCTTCGAAGTAGCTGGGACTGTAGGCTATTATACTTGGCTAATTTTTTATTTTTTTGTAGAGATGGAGTCTCACTATGTGGCTGAAGCTGGTCTCAAACTCCTGAGCTCAAGTGATCCTTCAGCCTCAACCTTCCAAACTGCTGGGGTTACAGGCATGAGCCATTGCACCCGGTCAACTAACCTTTCGATGCAGCAGGTTTCAAATGAAAAGGAGAAACTTTTGAATGAGAAGTCAAAACACTGAAGGGCCTGTTTCATAAAAAACAAGAGTTTCCATTATAGAATACTCAAGACCCCCTGTTTCTCTCAAGGAATGTTGTAGCCTGGTGATTTAATCAACAGATGGGTGATGATGCCTTTTAAGAATCTTTGTAACTCTAAGCTTCTATAATTTTAAGAACAATTTTTAAGTCATGAAAAATTACCGGGCTTGGTTCATACAAGAATTTGCATAATTCACCCCGAACAAGCCATGGTCACACTTTTACAGACTTCTCCCTTACTAGGAACGCCTTGGTGCACCCTGTCAACTCGGTGGACCCCTTATCCCTTTCGAGATTCATCTAAATGTCCCTGTGTGCTGGCTTGTACTCCAAATTATTAAGATCACAGATGAAGTACTATGTACACGCTGGGCACCACAATTTAGGAGGAATGTAGATACACTGGGGCATGATCACGGGAAGCCAACCAGGGAGTGAGGAGTCTGAAAACCAAATACTAAAAGAAACAGTCGGAGGCTGGGCATGGTGGCTCCCTCCTGTAATGCCGGCAATCGGGTGGCCAAAGCAGGTGGATCGTTTGAGCTCAGGACTTCAAGGTCAGCCTGCACAACATGGTGAAACCCTGTCTCTACAAAAAAATAGAAAAATTAGCTGGGCGTGGTGGTGCACGCTTGTAGTCCCAGCTACTCAGGAGGCCGAGGTGGGAGGAATGCTTGAGCTCGGGAGATGGAGGCTACAGTGTGTCAAGGTCATGCCACTGCACTACAGCCTGCATGACAGAGTGGGATCCTGTCTGGAGTAAAAAAAGAAAAAAAGAAAACAACAATAAAAAAGTAGCTGGAAGTGCTTAGATTTCCTCCAGAAAAAATAAAAACTAGGGGAAGGCACAAAAGCCATCTTCTAGTGTTGGAAGGGCTGTCATATGGCATAGGGAGAGCCTTACTGCGTGCTGTCCAGAAGGCAGGTATAGGACCAATGGGGAGAACTTGCAAGAAGAAAGGTTTCTGTCCTGCTTAAGGAAGCATCTTCTCAATACCTAGCCCAGGGCTTTTCCTGTGGTAGGAACACAGTGAGCTTTAATTGAATCAGAGGCTTAATAATTTGAGCTATTCAACAACAAAATAGGTTCACAAAGCCTCTAGAGCAGCTCTCCAGAAAGCTACAGAAGGAATCCTACTGGAATGATGTTAGATTGAATAAAATCAGGAAAGGCAAAAGCCTTCACATTGAGTGCCAACTGTGATGATCTGGTCATGGCTGCTGAAACACTGGTGAGAACATTCTGAGGCTGCCTCTGTGCTTAGCAAGCACGTGGATATCAGGAAACAACGTCTGCTGTGGGTAGAGGAGCAGGGAATGGCAACAAGAATGCCGTTCTCACTCCCCAAAGACTACTTCAGCCCTTCAGTTGTATACTCCTCCTTCACTCTATGCTTGAATACTGGGCCTCTGGTGGCCCAGGTACAATTGTTGGTATGAAATTCAATAAAATGTCTCCCAACCAGGTACACATTGCTGTATTCTACAAAATCAGCATGAAGCCTCCATCCATGGGCCCTGTGGCTTTCAGATCTGCTTAGAGACCTGGGGCAGCTGGCATTGATTCTGTTTGTTTCCTTAGAAGGAACAATATTGATCTACTGTACCATGAAACCTGCTCCTGGTTCACCTAGTTCCAACAAGCAATTCCCTTGTATTCAGCAGCCATTTCGAAGTTCCCCAGATACTTCACTTCTATTTGGCTCAGCCTCCAGCTAACAGGCTACTTATGCTGAGTACCATGAAGCAGTGCCCAGTTTAATCTGTGTCACCATCCTGTCCTACTGCACTGGACAGCAACTTCTTCAATGCCTGGAACAGCTGGGCACTTGGATGAGGCTGGCTCCTCACTTCAGTCCCATGTAGATGGCAGATAAACAGATGAATGAGCAAGTCCGATATAGGCAATGCTGGCAGAGGAAATTAAAATGGGGACTGGGAGATGGTGGAGGAGGGAGGCCAAGCTCTGCAGAGGGTGGGATAGGGCTGAGAGTGCTTTAGTAGGAGGCTCAGCAGAGATGGGCAGGACTCTCGAATGAGTAAAGACCTCTCCTAAAGTAGCGAGTACAATGTTACTGCTTGGAAGTCACCTCCAACGACCTGACAAGAGTTCCTAAGACTGGTCAACAAAGTGTGAAATCAGGGCCAGCACTGGCCAAATGGGGAAGTAGATAAAGTTTGGCATTTCCCTTCCTTCTAGATCCTCTCCCTTATACATGGATACTTCCTCAGGCCCAGGAAACTGTCCCTTCCTCTACCCTGCAGAGGGTGCCCCAGAGCTTCTGCTGCCTCTTTGAACTCAGAACTTGTCTGTTCAGGATCCTACAAAGGCCCTACTTGATCTTAATGCTGCTGGCCTCCAGAATACACAGGTTTCTGCCATCACAACTGATCTTCCCCAGGATGCTTACAGCATTATTCACGATTGCCAAAAGGTAGAAGCAACCTAAGTGCCCACTGACGGATGCATGGATAAACAAAACACGGTGTCTACATACAATGGAATATTATTCAGCCTAAATAGGAAGGAAATTATGACACGTGCTAAAACATGGACGAACCTTGAGGATATAATACTAAGTGAAATAAGCCACCCCCAAAAGGACAAATACTGTATGATTCTATTTAGATGAGGTACCTGGAGTAGTCAGATTAACAGAGTCAGAAAGAATGGAAGTTGCCAGGGGCTGGGGAGAGAGGGAAGAATGAAGAGTTGTTTGATGGGGGTACAGTTTCACGTTTGCAAGACGAAAAAGTTCTGAAGATTGGTCATACAACAATATGAATATATTTAACACTACTGAACTATACATTTAAATTGGTTAAAATGGTAAGTTTTATGTTATGGGTATTTTTCTATAATTAAAAAACTTTTAAAATTACTCATACAAAACAAAACAAAAAGCTTGCAACAAAACCCCCTGATCTTCCCCTTTCACCATTCTCGGGAACTCTGCACTAGCTACTGAAGTGAGTTGGCTCTCCATGTCCTTCATCTGAGAGTCCGATTCTGTGATCTCTACCAAGAGAGGCCAGTTCAGCCAACAAACCAAGTGTGCTAATGCAATTGCCCAATGGGTTCATCTTGCCTGCTGCACAGTTCATCACTGAGAACAGCAGGTTTTTGCAATAGACAAAGAGTTTAATAAATGCAGAGCCAGCTCAGCAGAAGGATAAGAGTTTATTATTACTTAAATTAGCCTCCCTAAAAGTTTGAAGGGCAGGGTTTTTTAAGGACATTTTGGCAGGCAGGGGGCTAGGGAATGGGGCATGCTGATTGGTTGGGTCACAGATGAAAGCATAGGGATTCATAGCTTGTCTTCTTGCACTGAGTCAGTTCCTGGGTAGGAGCCACAAGACCAGCTGAGCCACTTTGTCCGTTTGGGTGGTGTCAACTGGTTCATCAGAGTGCAAGATGTGAAAAATATCTTGAACGCCAATCTTAGATTTTACAATCATGATGTCTTCTATAGGAGCAACTGGGGAGTTAAGAATCTTGTGGCCTCTAGCTGCATGACTCCTGAGCCATAATTTCTAATCTTGTGGCTAATTTATTAGTTTTACAAAAGAGGTCTGATCTACAAGCAAGGAGAGAGTTTGTTTCAGGAAAGGGCTATTGTTATCTTTGTTTCAAAGTTAAGCTATGAACTTAATTCCTTCCGTAGTTAGCCTGGCCTAAGCCCAGGAATTAACAAGTGCGGCTTGGAGGTTAGAAGCAAGATGGAGTCAGTCAGGTCTGATTTTTCTCACTGTCATAACTTTTGCAAAGGCAGTTTCACTAAACAGGTGATAATGGGATAAAGTGATGCTCCTTCCAGTGCATACACTATAAAGGGAACCCTGTGGAACTCACTTCTTGAAGCCAAAGACCATATTTAGTGGAGGAAACTTCAGAAAATGTGGTGGTCCATGCAGTGAGAGGTTCCTGAGCCCTCACTGGACTGGAAGATCTGTGAGAAGAAGCCCAAGCTTGACTTTGTCACTGCTTTACCCCAACCCTTGGCACTGGGTCTGGGCTTGAGGAGATCCTCAGGATGGTTTTATTTTTCCAGTAACAGTGAATAAGGAAATTGATGAGTAAATAAAGCTGGGCCCTTTAAATGACACAAAACAGACGGTTTAAGCTTAGGGCATCTTGTGGGAAATAGCACATTATATTCTTTTTGTTGTTGATGTTGCTGTTGCTGTTGAGACAGAGTCTCACTCTGTCACCCAGGCTAGAGTACAGTGGCCGGATCTCAGCTCACTGCAAGCTCCACCTCCCGGGTTTACACCATTCTCCTGCCTCAGCCTCCCAAGTAGCTGGGACTACAGGCGCCCGCCACCTCGTCCGGCTAGTTTTTTTGTATTTTTTTAGTAGAGACGGGTTTCACTGTGTTAGCCAGGACGGGCTCGATCTCCTGACCTCGTGATCCGCCCGTCTCAGCCTCCCAAAGTGCTGGGATTACAGGCTTGAGCCACCACGTCCAGCCTTAACACGGTATATTCTATGTGTGCACCCAACAAGTTGGTTTTATCTTTTGGCACCTCTTCATTTGGAAGAACTACCTCTCCTTCATTCCTTGTAGTCTGAGAGGCTTCAAACTACCGTGTCTTTCCCCATGGCTACTGGGTGGGCATGCGACCCAGACTGAGCCAGCCATAGTGTTATATCCTTTGTACCTATGTCTAGTTCAGATGTGGGCGGAGAACCCAAGCAGAGTCAGTGAGAGAGTTCTTCCATGAGATTTGCACATGGACACGAAGGGAGAAAGGGCTTCTCCCCTTTGACTCACAAGCCCCCAGCCATCCTTCCCGCCAGCTGGAGGTATCTTGCCTGAGAATAAAGCCATAGAGTCAAGGCCCACCCAGAGCTGGAGAAAAGGAGACAGTATGCTGTCTTCAGTATTTTAACCCCTGGACAACACTTTGCTGAAAGGCAGATCTACCCTGGAACTTCCCAATTTTGAAAGTCAATAAATTCTATTCTCCCTGTCAAGTTTGTTTGAATTGGGTGTATGGCCCTTGCAACAAGGAATCCTGTTCATTTCAGTTTGAATGCTTTCCATACGTGTTTCACCTTATGACATTGACTATTCTTAAGAGTACACAAAAAATGTATTCTGCACATCTTTGTATGCAATGCACCAAGACACAGCATAAAAATCTGGAGAGAAAGAATTAGAAAAGCCAGTGTTTGTCCTTAAGGGACATTCTAATGGAGGTGAAGAGTTGGGGGAAGGAAAGAATTCCATTTAACGAGTATTTTTAAATGATCTGCTATGCGCCAGATGTTTTCACAAGTAATTGCAATTAATCATCACCAATCTTGTAAAGAAGATGTTGTTATGGCCTCTTTATAGACAAAACTATGGTTCAGAGGGGTTAAATAACATGCCTAAGATGGCCCAGCTATTAAGAGCTAAAATAAGACTTCAGATTCAGATGTCTAACTTCAAGGTCAGTGTCCTTACTACTGCACAATCCTGCCTCCTGGACAGGAGATAAGACAAGGTCAACAATATGATGAGGGGGGAAAAGGAATTCATACACGAATCTGTTCAGAACACTTACTCAGTGTCTGAATAAGTTTTTCACAAACGTTAGTGAATAACATTTCACTTATTCAGACCATTATTTCACTTACTTTCACAAACATTATTCATTAGTGTTTGTGAAAATACTTCTTAAACTAGTTATACATCACATAAATGTAAAACATGCTCAACGTGTGCAAGATATCACGCTAGGCACTGCAGAAGGAGGGACATAAAGATGAATAAAATAGCCTTTTTCCCCAGGGGCATACAATACAGTAGACCTGGAAATATTACATGGCAAAGTATGATTAATGGCATAGGAGAAGTTCAAAGTGCTGTGAGAGTTCTGAGCAGGAAATGTTTACATCTGATTGAGGGAGCCGGAAAGATTTTGTGGAAAAAAGGTCTATTAGGTAAGTGCAAATAAATGTATCGATAATGGTGTGCTTACTAAGGTACCTGTAGGAGTTTGGAAGGAGTGAAAAGGAAAAATGAAGGGAAAGTAAGGAGGGAGAGAAGAAGAGAGAGAGAGAGAAAGAGACAGTGAGATAGAGGGAGAGAGGAGGAAAGGAAGGAAGGAAGAAAGGAAAGAAGGGAAGGGGGAAGGGAAGGAGGGAGGGAGGGAAGGAGAGAGAGAAAAAGAAAGAGAAAAGGAAAGAAAGAGAAAAAGAGAGAAAAGGAAAGAAGGAGGGAGTGAAGGAAGGAGGGAGGGAACAGGGAGGGGA
Source organism: Rhinopithecus roxellana (assembly GCF_007565055.1). Lineage (NCBI taxonomy): Eukaryota > Metazoa > Chordata > Mammalia > Primates > Cercopithecidae > Rhinopithecus > Rhinopithecus roxellana. The sequence goes on from NC_044559.1 coordinate 75,288,619, forward strand.
GAAGGGGGGAGGATAGGGAAGAATGAAAATAAGGGAAATGAGAGAAGAAAGGGAGAGTGGAAGGGAGGGGTAGAGAGGCCAGCAAGCCAACCGGCATGCAGCTGCATGTGGTCCTGGGGCAGTGGCCTCAGGTGTAGACCATGGAATAGAAGCTCTCTAATCTTTCTCTCCAGAGACACTTTGTCAGGACAAAATATCCTCTGGATTACTCACTCATCCATTCTACTCGGCACTTCAAAATAACTCAAATGATTACTTAGTCCGGTAACGCCCACATCTTAGAACAGAAAAAAACCTTGCTAGTTATAAAATTTTAAAGGTTTTCAACTTGAGTGGAAATAAGAATCGCCTGGGGAGTTTGCTCAACTACAGACTCCCAAGGCCCCAAAGATTCATTTTGATAGCACTGGTTTGAGTCCAGGGAATTTGCATTATATATATGTGTGTGTATATATATGCGTGTATATATATGTGTGTGTGTGTGTGTGTGTGTATATATATACCTTTTTTTTTTTTTTTTTTTTTTTTGAGACAGACTCACTCCATTGCCCAGGCTGGAGTGCAGTGGTGCAATCTTGGCTAACTGCAACCTCCACGTCCTGGGTTCAATCCACTCTTGTGCCTCAGCCTCCTGAGTAGCTGGAATTACAGGTACACACCACCATGCCTGGCTAATTTTTTTGTATTTTTAATAGAGACAGGGTTTCACCATGTTGGCCAGTCTGGTCTCAAACTCCTGACCTCAAGTGATCCATCTGCCTTGGCCTCCCAAAGGGCTGAGATTACAGGTGTGAGCCACCACACCAAGCCCAGAATTATTTGTATTTTCTAAAAGCCACAGGAGAATCTGCTGCAAGTGTTCTGAAGATCACATTTTGAGAGACATTACAGTCTAACCTCATTGTTTCACAGGCAAAGAAGCAATAGAGTCGCAGAGAGGTTAAAAGACTTGTTCGAGGTCACGTAGCTGGTTAGTGAAATATCTAGACCCAGAGCTCAGGTCTGTGGACTCTTGGTCTCTTGCTTTTCATTCCCCACTCAATAGCTATACTATTCAGAGCTTACCTAAATATTGATATTGTGGAAAGGTAGATCTGCCCTTGGCTTCCAGGAACATCCGTGTGAACCATGCTCTGAGAACCACAGCTCTGAGCCAGTCAAGAGTACAAGATTTCAAAACTGGCTTCTCCCAGATTCCAGTGTTGACTTGTATACAGTACTAAATAAACATTTGTTGACTTGATGAACTCCTAACTGTCACTGAAAGAAAGAAAAAAGAGAGAAAAAGATTCTAGTGAATCTATAGATAAAAGAGTGAGACTCCTTCTCAGCTACCTTCTTGTGGCATCTCTGCTTCATAAGTTTGCCCTTGAATCAGACTAATTGAATGAGTATTAATTGAGCACCTACCATTTGCAAGGCCCTGTGTTCTGTGCTTAGCGGATAAAAAAATAAAAGTTAGCTTTCCTATTCTGATGAGTAACACAAGAGTGAGACATTGTAGGGTTCAAAAAGAGAAATATCTATTTGGGTAAATCAAAGTATCCTTTATGGAGGTGGTTTTGAGATGGTTCTTAAAGGATGAGTAGGATTTCAACAGATGAAATGTGAAGGGAAGTTGGTCCAGGTAGATTCATCTCATTGGCAGCAAGGTGTGGAAGAACTGGGACGTAGCTCAATTTGCCTGTAGCTTGGGCACCAGTAAGAGAGTAATGGGATTATAAAACCAGAAAGATAGTGAAAAGACCTTGTAGTGGTCTAAATCCATTCTTGGGTTTAGAATGGAAAGTGTTGGCTAAATCTAAAACACACTGAGAAATCATTAAAAATGTTTGATTGGTTTGATGTTTCAGGAAGATATTTCTGATGGGTGTTGTCAGGGTGATCAGAAACTGGGAGAACTAGGAGGCAGGGAGACCAACTGGGAAAACTGTCAATTTGAGACAGACGTTATGTTGGTCAGGACGCAGCTAGAGGCAAAAGTGTGAAGTCATGGTAGCTGACTGGTTGAGGGGTCTAAAGGAGAAAAGGATATGGATAACTCTGAAGTTTCAAACTTGGGCAACTGAATAATCCTGCATAAGAAAGTAGGGAGGTGAAGTTGATTTGTCTTGGGTGATGATGGTAAAAATGTTGGTGTTAAATATGCTAAGATTAAAGCTTCATAAACCAAGTTTAGCTACTCAGTGAAAAGCTAGTAGTGCTGGAGTTGAAGGTAAGGAGACAGGTGGTAGAGGTGTAGAGGAATCATCTACATAGATATAAACATGGAAGCTACTGGAATAGGTAAGAGCAATGAGATATAACATATAAAGGGAGAACAGTGAAGGAAGCTATAATGGTTATATGTTTGAATTGCAAACAATGGAAATCCCTACACATCATGATTTAAATAATGCAAGGAACTTATTGGCGCATGTAACTGAAAAATCCTATAATAGAGTGGGCTTCAGGCATAGTTCAGTCAGGAATCTGGATCCATTATGCATCAGTTCTGTCTGCTTTATTCTGTGTGTGACTTCATTTTCATACTGAATTCCCTCAAGGTTGTACAATGGTAGCCAACAGCAATTAGGTTTACATGCTTTGTTGTTTATATCCAAGGGGAAAGAAATAACTATTTTCCCTCAACTATCAAACAAAAATCCTGAGCTTTGCTCTAATTGGATCACCAGAGGTCACATGAAAATGTCACATGTTAATTGCTCTGGTCTGGTTTTCCCTGAGACATCACTGTGGTAGGAGGAATGGGTTTATACTAATGGGCTTACATGAGTCCTAGCTTCCACTAGAGCTGAGGGTAGGATCAGTCCCTCCCAATTCTCCTGGCTGCTACACAGTGGGAGGTAGAGATCATTTAAAGTTTACTAAAAGGTTTGAGGACAAATTCTTATAGAGGTGCAATTTTGGTAGGATAGAAGGGACACTAAAGAAATTTTACTGCCACGGAACCTCAGATAGGAAAATGTTTCCATGAGGACAAGATAGTCAACAAGGTGGTAGGAATGATGACCAATAAAGGGCCATTTGTTTGGATTATTAAGAAAATTATTGGTGGCCTTGAAACGGCAGCTTTAGTTGAGTGTTGGTCCAGTACAAGAGGGCAAATGTTGAGAAGGAACTAGAAGATGAGACAGTGAAGTATAGACTCTTCAGAAAGATGAGTGGTGACAGAAAGAGATATTTCACGGGGAGAAGGAGAAATTGCCTATTGCTTTTAGAAAAAGGAGATGAGGATATTTGCAGGCTGAGGGGAAAGAGCAGAAGAAGAGGGAGAGATAGATGACGTAAAAAGGGTGGAAAAAGTGATGCAGCATGGTGCTGAAGAGACAGGAAGAGGGAACGGGGTCAAATATGCAGGCAGGGAGGTGTGTTTGGAGAGGAAATCGGACACCTCTTCTTCAGAGATCAGCCTAGGAGGGGAGCCCAGATAAAAATAGAAATGTTGATGTGGAAGGAAATTGAGGAAACTCAGGGACATGCATGTAACTTTCCCAGTAAAATCACCTCTGAAGGGTGAGAGTGGCTGGATGCCCCAGGCAGGCCCAGAAGATTTGGAACAACCCCTGGGGGAATTCATTAGGAGGCTACAAAGCATGAATAAAAAGACAGGAGAATTGCAAATTAGTACAGTCTTTTGGAGAGCAGTCTGGCACCTCACAACAAAAGCCATAAAAGCGTCTCTAGCCTTTGACCTAATAATCCCTCTTCTGGGAATACATACCAGGGAAATAACTGAAAAGGAAATACAAGCTATTTGCAAAAAGATGTTTATTGCTGCCCTGTTCATAATAAGAAAGTCCTGGAAAACACCCAAATGCTCCACAAATGGGGAATTGTTAAGCAAACTATGAAACATTAATATGATAGAATATTATATAACCATTACAAATGATAAATACGAGTACTCTGTCAATACATGAGAATGTTTATACAGAAAAATGTTAGGTGAATGAGGTGGAGTATGAAATGGGATGAATAGTTGATTTCTACCCTTGAAATGATGCTTATACAATGGCATGGTTTATAAAAGGTCACTGAATTGTGCAAATAGTTGGTGTGAGGAGGAGAAGAAAATTGTTTACTCATTTTTTAAGTTTAGAAAACTGTTTACTCATTTTTTAAAGAGTTGGCAAGCAGCTGAAGCTGGTCTGCATGCATTTGTAGTAATGCTGATCTTCAGGACTCTTGGGCAATCTCTCTTTCCAGAGAAAGAAAGGGAAACTGGGGGACATGCAGAGCCAAAGACAGGTAAGGTAGTGAGTCATGAATGCAGGGGTCACCAAAAGATGATCAAGCTCTTTGCTGAAATGGCTTATGGTGTTGCAGGCTTTGTAGGGAGGCCAGCAGAGGCAGAATGGAATCCTGGAAATTAGGAGGAGGGGAGAAACTGAAGACCCCAAGGTAGGTGAAGAGTCATGCTAATGGAAGTTAATAAATGGCAGCTTTGGGCTCCTGAGAGTGGTGTTATAAAACTGGGGGTCATGGGGATTATGAGAACAAATTGAGGGGGAGTTGAGGGTGAGGGTGCATAGAGGTCCCTGGAGTAAAAGAGGTTGAAAAATGGTAATATTAGATAACTATGTCTGGAATGAGCAGAAAAGTAAATACAAAGGCCAATCATTCATTTTTTCACCCAACAAACACTTATTGAACTCCTACTATGCACTGGGCACTGTTCTAGACACTAGGGAGCCAACAGTGAAAAAAAACAGACAGTATGATTTTTCTTGCCACAGACTGAGTCCCTGCACCACATTCTCTCTCTATTGTAGGTCCTAGCACCTGGTGTGTGTTGCTACCTTTTGTTAAATGAGTGTAGAAATGCGATGAATTCTCTTGGTCTTTTAAAGCAGGGTCCATCCAGTATGCTAGGGCCCTGGGAACACAGGGATGGGAGGTTGTCGGGGCCTGGTGACCTGCTCCCAGGTTTGGTGCATTAGAGCACTGGGAGAGTTGCTGCCCAAAGGGGTGAGCTCAGCAGAGATGGGAGGGATCAGGTTTAGAGAGAAGAGATATATCACCATCCTTTCTAGAACCAGAGGGAAGAAAAAGAAGATTGATGCAGGCCAGGCATGGTGGTTCACACCTATAATCCCAGCACTTTGGGAGGCTGAGGCGGGCAGATCACAAGGTCAGGAGTTCGATACCAGCCTGGCCAACATGGCAAAACCCTGTCTCTACTAAAAATACAAAAATTAGCCGGGCATGGTGGCACGCACCTGTAATCCCAGCTACTCAGGAGGCTAAGACAGGAGAATCACTTGAATCCCTGAGGCAGAGGTTGCAGTGAGGCAAGATCGTGCCACTGCATCACTGCACTCCGACCTAGGCAACAGAGTGAGACTCCGTCTGAAAAAAAAAAAAAAAAAAATGATTGATGAAGGGATGGAATATATTAAGATGGGAAGTGTTATGTTTGAGGAAGTATTCACAGAATGTTCTTGGTGTTTTCCAGGAAGTCATTCATTTGCCAGTTACTGGGCATCTACCTAGGTGCATGGCTCTTGATGATGGATTGCAGGGCCTGTAGAGTTGAAAAAACTCAGCTGCTATTCTCAGGAAGCTTACAAGACTGTAAAATTGAAGTTGGTCTTGAAAACTGGGGCTTAGGAAGAGAGGAGCTACTCCCGCATTCCCCAGTGAACGAAGAAGGAATGACAACTGCCCAGGGCTCTGTCTGAAACACAGTCCTGTGAATGTTTTCCAGGTCTTAACCAGAGGCTGGAGGCACACCAGGGACCAAGTTGCTGGGGACAGAGAAGCTGGAATGCTGACCGCACAGCAGGAGCTGGGGAGGGGCCTTGGGGAGGGAATGCCTAGAAGGGGTTGCTGTCCTCGGGAGAGTAAGAGTGGTGGGGTCATGGGGGCTAGTTGGGGAAGGTGGCAGAGACCTTTCTCTAGGACCTCCTGGTCATGCCCAGGAGAAAAGAAACAAAAGTGTGATCCCTTGGAAGCAGAGAAAGCCTGAGTCACAGAGATGGGGATGGGATGGATTGACAGACAGCACTGGCTCAGGAGCTAAACACCACCATGGGCCCTTCTGCTGGTCTTCCTGAGGGCGGCTGGCACCAGAGGTGGGGTGGGAGTAGAGGTTCATTCATTCAGTCAACAAACCTTTGCTGAGCTCAGACAGTTCTGGTTTCTAGTCCCTGCTCTGCCACATACTAGCCATGTGTCCCTGTACAGGTCACTTCACTTCTACAAACCTCAGTTTCTTCATCTGTGAAATAGGCCTAATAACCTGGAAGAATTGTTCTGAGGATAACATAAAATAACGTGAATGAAGGCCTCCCAGAGTGCTGAGTAAGCCCTCAGTACATGCTAACTATTATTTTTATTAAGAACTGTGCTTCATTCTGTGGGGGATACAGAGGAGCAGAAGACAGCCCTCTTTCTGCCAGAACTCCCTGTGATGAGGGGAAACATAGACAGAAACAGAAACAAAGGATTACACCCAACCAGAATATAGTGTGGTCGTTGTTAAAACCGTAGCACGCCTGCTATGGGAACCAGTGGAGGGAATAATTAGTTCTGCCTGGAGAGGTCAGAGAGGGCTTCCCCGAGGAGGAGACATTTGAGCTGGGCCATTAACTGGATCACCTGGCAGAGAAGAGGGGCGAGGAGCTGCAGGCAGATCAACCGCCTTGGGCAAAGCAGGGAGGCAGGCAAGGGCACTGGGGTTTGGAGAAGACCAGTGATGCTCCAGCCTGCAGTCTGACAAGGGGTGGGGAAGCAGGCTGGAGGGGTGTTTGCGGCCAGTCTGGGAAGGGCCTTGAACCCTGGGCTGACGTGTGTGAATGTGTTCTTGCTGCAGTGAGCGATCTCCAAGCGTTTGTCAGCATGGGGGTGACACGCTCAGGCGAGATGAGTCTGGTGGGACGCAGGACAGACGGGAGGAGGCCAGAGCTGGGGCAAGGACACTGGCGAGGAGGCTGTGCCCCCACTGCTTCTTGTTGAGGGATCCAAAGCCCCTCTGCAGCAGTCAGTCATCACTGGTACCCACAGCATCCAGACATCCCCTGCGGCAGGGGAGAGGTCCCTCACGCACACAGTGCCAAGATGCCGAGTGTCCATGGTTTCCCACCTACCACTCTGGGGAGCTCCGTGAGCCCCACACTGGTTTGGGGGCTGACGGGTGGCAGCCTTGGTGTGTTTCATGGGAGGAGCAAAAGGACAGTCCCCACCTGTTAAGTTGATTTTCCTTTCCGAAAAGAGAGCTTTGCTGATGAAGAGCAATAAATGTCTTTCACTGGTGAGGAAAGGATTTTAATAACATCTGCTGATGACTCTTGCCCTGCTCTGCCGAGATACAGAGACTCATTCCTCTTTCTTTTAATAACCCTGCACGACTGGACTGCGATGGAGGCAGCTCCAGCTCTTCCTCGCTCTAGCGGTGCGCTGCCTGCCCCTCCACCCCCAAAGTGATCCAGGTCTGCCTGTTTCCTCAGTTTCCTTCTCTGCTCTGCTGTCAGATTCCTCTCCCACTGTTCTTTTCTTCCTTCTCTGACTCCTCATGTCCCTGAGTTGGTCATGGGGCTGAAAGGGACCTTATTAACAGGAAACCTGGTCCAAAGAGATGGATGAGCTGGCCCCAGATGGGAACCCCTTGTCACTTTGGCGGTGACCACATAGGCCGGAGATCTTGCCAAGGAGATTGGTGTTAGCAGAAAAAAATGTGGTTCTCAAACTTCAGTTTGCAATAGAATCACCTGTGGAGCTTACTAAAAACAGAGTCCCAAACCCCACCCTAAGCAAAGAGCCCAAAGCACTGCAGTTTCCACAAGTCCCCCAGGAGACCCGGGCAGGAGGCTGTCAGCCACTCCAAGAAAGACAGTGGTGAGGCTGGACAAATCACTGCCTCAGAGTCTCTGGCTAACCTCATCCAACAGCCTTTCCCTCAACTCTCCTTTGTTTTTCAACAATCTGTGTGAGTAAGTCCTGAGCCATTTCGGTGGTTTGGAAACTTGAACCATATGCTGGGTTAAAGTGGTTTTGTAATAACAGCAGCTAACATATGAGTACAAGGAACGCGAGTAGGCACTTTACCTGCCTCTCATTTCATCTCCTGGCAGGGCCGTGAGGTCAATCTTATTGTCTCCTTCATTGCCTTTAGGTGACGTGCCCAGGGACTCCAGGCCGGTAGCAGCAGAGCTGGGACTGAGAGTTGAGCTGACAATCTCCCAAGCCCGTGCCCCTGACCCCACTCCACACAGCTCGGAAGACAAGCACACTGGAGGGAGGCGAAAGGAGAGGAGACATTTGTTCCATAGTTATGGAAACTTCTTTTTCCTGTAAGCTGTCCAAAGGAAAATGGTCCCCAAGAGAAAATGGCCATTGCCCCAATTGTTTCACTTTCCCCCAGGCCTTTTTGTGTCTAGTCCTGCTATCCCTCCTCAGAAAAAACTCTCTCTCCCTTCCCCACCTCACTCACAAACTCAACTCACAAAATTACCCACTTTGCCACCATGCTCCCTGGCCTTGTATCTGATTCCATTTGATGCCTTCTCACGCTGGGCCCAGTAGCTCACGCCTGTAATCCCAGCACTTTGGAAGGCTGAGGCAGGTGGATCACCTGAGGTCAGGAGTTTGAGACTAGCCTGGCCAACATGGCAAAACCCTTTCTCTACTAAAAAAATACAAAACTTAGCCAGTGTGGTGGCACTCCTGTAATTCCAGCTACTCAGGAGGCTGAGGCATGAGAATCGCTTGAATCCAGGAGGCAGAGGTTGCAGTGAGCCAAGATTGCACCACTGCACTCCAGCCTAGGTGACAGAGTGAGACTCTGTCTTGAAAAAAAAGACAAAAAAAAAAAAAAAAAAAAAAAAACTGGACGCCTTCTCTCCTTCAGCCCTTATGCCAAACCCTGGTGCCCTCTTCATTGCAGCCTCTGGGCGTCATCTCTTGATTACTTTCTGGCCTCCTCACCAGCCCCCACTGCCACCACTACTCATGCCTAGATTTCCCTCATTACTTTCCTACCTAGAATCCAGTCCCCCAGCCTCCAATATTCTGAGGTATTTACTGTCAATGACATCTTCATAAACCCATTGCTGTCACCTTGCTGCCCCTCCTTAACCACCTATATTGGCTCAGCCTTGCCTTGCACACTGAGTCTGAAACTCTTGCCTCTCCAGCCCATGCCTCCCTCCTTCTGCAGAATAAATTCTCCTTCCCTGGAGGTCCAACTTGATATACTATGTTCTTTCTAGCCACTGGGCCTTGGCCTATGTGGTTTCTGCCATCAGACAAGCCGTTCTCTCTAATTTTCTCTAATCCCAGTCCTTCATTCCTTTACCAACTCAGGTCCACACTCTGCCTCCACAAAGCCTTCTCGAACTGAGCCTGACTTCCTTTCCTTTTAATTCCCTGATGCTCAGTGTACACGGTTGGCATCACACACTCTCACACTTATTTATTTGTTGTCTTGGAATTATTCTAAGGTTGTTTCAGGTCTGTGTGGTTTTTCTCTCCCCAGCCAGATGCTATAGGTGTTTAAGAACAATACCAGACCTTCCTGCACTTCAACACCTACTCTCCCAGAACACAGTAAGTGGCTTTAGTAACTTTGCATTGAATTAAAACAATTCCTAAATGACCATCCCTTTAATTACAATGAATGACTCTGAAGTCCAAAGCCAGTGGAGTGTGTGCTTTGTGGATGGAAATGATAGGATGATATAATGGGGACAAAGAACACAGGACTTAAAGGTAGAACACCTGCTTTATAACCTCACATTTTCTACTGTACAGCTGTATGATCTGGGGCAAGTCACTCCACTTCTCTATCCTGAGGAGTCAGGCCAGATGTGCCATGAGACTCTTCCCAACTTCTCCACATTCTATGATCTGAGCGAATCCATCCACTCTCTGTCCTAGCCAATGATCAAGGGCACACATATCTCCCTGGATCTCACCTTACTTACATGTGAAATGGAAACTACAGTAATAGTAACTAATTTATAGAGTTGTTGTAAGGATTAAATGCAACAATTCAGAGCGCTCTCAGCCTACAGCTGGCCCATAGAAAGTGATCAATAAATGGTAGCTGTTATTAAGCCACTTGGCCACAGTTAGGAGAGTGCAATGTACCCAAGGGAGAGAAGAAGGCCATCCCCTTGTGTTCCTATCCAAGTAGGAAGCCCCAGAGTCCATGGAGCCATTTGAGCTCTGAAGAGGCCAGGCTGGATCCCCAGTGATAGGGTCCTGCCCAGCAGTCTTGCAGTAGCGGGAGCACCAACTGTCCCATTAATGACAGCACTGCTGGCAGTTGGGGTGACCCTGTTGTATAGTCCCATCGATTTTCCCATTACCCTTTAATGCTGCGTATTAAAGGCTTTGCAGATTCACTCTGTTGCCTTCTTTCTTTATTATCTCCAGGGCCTGCCCAAATGCTTGGTAGGATTAAATTCCCCGGCTGCAGTAAACCTCTCCACCTTGTGAGACACCTCTTCTTGAGCAGATTTTGGAGCCAGGAGCCTTGGAAGCCCTCCTACCGTGCTCCTCAGGTTCAGGCATACCCTGATAAGAACCCTGCAGGGAGCACAGACTGTGCACCTGGGGCCAACTCACAACCCATTGTCAGCTGGAGAAGGAGATCCCAGCAGAGCCAGGTCCTTACCCCTCTGCTAGGCGCATCTTCTGAACTTAGCTGGTCTCAGCCTGCTCCTGGCTAGTAACTGCCTTTGCTTGGTCCTCTCTCCCCTGTCTTTCATCTTGCTTCCTGTTGGCCCTGTATGTCTCTACTCAGATCCCAAGATTTATCCTCCAGCCTGACCTCCTGGCTGCTCTCTTTATTCAGTGATTCAATTTAATATTCTGGATCCCAGTACATATGTGGCTTCACTAAGAAGAACTCAAGTTTGCCTTGATTTTCTTATTTGCGAAATGGGAATATGAGTCCTCTCATTGAGACAAGAGGGAGATGAAGTCCATATGTTTCTCTGAGCAAACGAGGCCAGGGGAAGAAGCACTGTTGTTTTGTTGTTGTTGTTTTGAAGTATGACCAAAAACAATGAGGTTGATCTTTCACACTACAATTCACCTGCACAAATTAATTTTCTCCTGTTCACCTTGAAAAGCAAAACAGCAATTCAAAGATCCAACCCATTCTCAGCTGGTGTCCTGGTCAGCAAGTCTCCATCCTCCATGGGTAGATTTGATTTTGGGACATTGTCAATTAGAGTTGAGCCTGATGAACAATCTAAGCACTCAGATAGACTACAGATGGTCCTCAGTTTATCACGGTTTAACTTATGGTTTTTTGGCTTCATAGTGGTACAAAAGTGGTATGCGTTTAGTAGAAACTGAACTTCAAATTTTGAAGTCTGACTTTTTCCCAGGATAACAATATGTGGTATGATACTCAATTGTGATGCTGGGCCCCCAGCCAGGCATGCAGTCACAAGTTAAACAACCAGTACTCTACAGTATACTGTGTTCAATAAATTACATGAGAAATTCAACACTTTATCATAAGACAGGATTTATGTTAGATGACTTTGCCCAACTTTAGGCTAATATAAGTGTTTTGAGCATGTTGTAGGCTAGGCTAAGCTATGATGTTCCACAGGTTAGGTGTATTAAATGAATTTTCAAATTACAGTATTTTCAATTTACAATAGGTTTATCCAGATGTAACTCCATGGTAAGTTGAGGAGCATCTGTAATCCTCTCCTCCCTCTCAGTGATACAAAGTAAGCAGATGACTTTATTGTTAAATTGGTACCAAGGGTTAGCTCAATGAGGAGTTCTAAAAAATACTTTGAAATAAGTGTTGCTTCCCAAGGTGACAACTTTGAAGGGAAACGTACTTACACGATGTAGCTTTGATCTAATTGTAAATTAAGCAGAACTTTTTTTATGGAAGGTGAGAGAAATCCAACTCAAACTAGCTTAAAGATTAAAAAAATAATAATAATTTATTGGCTCAGTGACTGAAACATCCACAGTTAAATTTTGTTTCAGGCATAGCTGGACCCAGGAGCTAAAATAATGCCATCAGGACCTAGCGGTTCTTAATCTCTTAGCTGTTTTCCCTGTGCTTTCTTTTCACTCTCAAGCAAGCCCTCTGAACATGATGGCCCCAGCCGCTCAATCTTCGAATGCGATGGAAAGAGAGTTCCACTTTCCCACCAATTTCAACAGAAGTTCTGTGATAGAGGGGCCAGGTGCGGTGGCTCACGCCTGTAATCCCAGCACTTTGGGAGGCTGAGGCGGGCGGATCACAAGGTCAGGTGATGGAGACCATCCTGGCTAACACGGTGAAACTCCATCTCTACTAAAAATACAAAAAAATTAGCTGGGTGTGGTGGCGGGCGCCCATAGTCCCAGCTACTTGGGAGGCTGAGGCAGGAGAATGGCATGAACCCAGGAGGTGGAGATTGCAGTGAGCTGAGATTGCACCACTGAACTCCAGCCTGGGCAACAGAGCAAGACTCCATCTCAAATAAAAAAAAAAAAAAAGTTCCGCGATAGAATCTCATTGGCCTGACTGGTGCGATGCCTTTCCCTGAGCAATCACCTTGGCCAAGAAGATGGAATACTCTGAGTGACCACGACTGGGTCATTTGAAATAAGTGTTGCTTCCCAAGGTGACAATTTTGAAGGGAAATGCACTTACATGATAAAGCCTTGATCTACTTGTAAATTAAGCAGAACTTTTTTGGTGGAAGGTGAGAGAAATCCAACTCAAACTGGCTTAAAGATTAAAAAAAAAAAAGTACTGGCCCAGTGACTGAAACATCCACAGTTAAATCTTATTTCAGGCATCGTATGCATTCTTGGAACCAGATTGACTTTATAGTGGTACAAAAGTGGCATGTGTTTAGTAGAAACTGAACTTCAAAGTTTGAAGTCTGATTTAACATCCACAGTTAAACCATGCAGGTGCACACCTGTGCATTCTCGGAATCAGATTGACCCGACGTGTACCAAGAATAGGAAAGGGGTGACTCCACAGAGGAAGAAATGAGGTTCTGGAGCCAGGGGAGAAACAAAGGCATGGTTGGCAGACAAGTACAACAGACATCCACTATGGCTCTTTTTTAAAAAATGAGTTTCATAGTTGCCACATTAAAGTGATAGAATCTTGAAAGGTTTTCTTTTAAATTTTTACTTTATTTCTGTATTACAGTTCATTAAATAAATAGAAATGTAGATGTCCCTAAAAAGCAGTCTATAACTTGAGCAAAGTTAAAAAGAAAAGAAAAAAACTGTTTCATTCATTTGATGCATCTTATGATGTCCTTGGCCTGAAGTGTAGGGCGTTTGTCTGGAGAGGTTTTCAGGAAGTTCTAACCAATTAACATGGGTATATTTTCACTTGTTTTCCCCCTTATGAAATATCTGATTGGCCTGTTGGGCAACACTCTGTGGTTATGGAATGGAATGGTGGTTTTCACATTATTTTTAGAAGCAGAACTCTTTTTGCAAGTGCCCCCCACCCCTGTGCCCCGCCGAACAACTTACCAAAGGGATGAAAGCAGAACTGCTCTGGTTGACCTGGGAAGAAACTCAGATCCCATCTGCAAAGCTTTCTCCTTCTTCTGTTACTTGCCCCTTCCTCTCAGCCTCTGATTCAGGACCAGAATCCTGAGGCTCCAGGAAATGCAATTTGAAAACCACTGGAATATAGCAAAGTAACTGGCTCTCTAGGACAAAGTCTGGGGTCTTGGCCTCAGCCCCATAGTTGGGAGGGGCACAGAATGAACATTTATTGAGCACTTATTGCCAGGGGCAATATATTCTTTATCTCATTTAATCCCCATGACAACCCCATGAGGTAGCAATTGTCCCGTTTTACAGATAGGAAGATGGAGGCTCAGAATGTCACACAGCTGGCAAGTCATAGAGCTGGTTTGGAAGCCAGGTCTTTCTCATTCAAACCACCCCATACCTCCGTAAATACTCACCAAGTTTCTACTGTATCCCAGGTCCTGCACTAGGTGTTTTAGTGTGGACTATTTCATTTGATCCTTACAAAACCCTGCAAGGGAAAGAATCCAGACACCAAACAGCACACATTATATGATTTCATGCAAATTTCAAAAATACATCAACCTAATCAGAAATAGTGGTTACCAGCCGGGCGCAGTGGCTCATGCCTGTAGTCCCAGAACTTTGGGAGGCTGAGGTGGATGGATCACCTGAGGTCAGGAGTTCGAGACCAACCTGGCCAACGTGGTGAAATTCTGCCTCTACTAAAAATGCAAAAATTAGCCAGGCGTTGTGGTGGCCACCTGTAATCCCAGCTACTTAGGAGACTGAGGCAAGAGAATCGCTTGAACCCCGGAGGCAGAAGTTGCAGTGAGTCGAGATCATGCCATTGCATTCTAGCCTGGGCAACGAGAGTGAATCTCCATCTCAAAAAAAAAAAAAAAAGAAAGAAAGAAATGGTGGTTACCCTTGGTGGGGTGGGGCTGGAGTGGGGGTGGTACTGACCGGGAGGGAGCCAGAGGAAGCCCTGTGGCATGCTGGCAACGTTTGTGTCTTGGTATGGGTGATGGTTCTGCAGGTGCATACATATGCAAAAATTCAGCGAGCTGTACACTTATGATTTCTGTGATTTATTATGTGAAGTTATGCCTCCGTTTGTTTATCTTTATTTTTAAATCCTACTATTAATATTTTTAGGTCGTGTGTAGTGGCTCATGCCTATAATCTCAGCACTTTGGGAGGCTGATGCAGGCAGATCACCTGAGGTCAAGAGTTCGAGACCAGCCTGCCCAACATGGTGAAACCCCATCTCTACTAAAAATACAAAAATTAGCTGGGCGTGATGGCACACACCTGTAGTCCCAGCTACTTGAGAGGCTGAGGCAGGAGAATCCCTTGAACTTGGGAAGTGGAGGTTGCAGTGAGCCAAGATTGTGCCACTGCACTCCAGCCTGAGTGACAAAGCAAGACTCCATCTCAAAAACAATTTTTTAGAGTTTTTCATTGTTAATATGGAAAGATGATGGTTCAGGAAGGTAACCCAGGATCGTACTGTCAGTAATGGAACCTGCTAGGGAGGGTGTGATGTGGTCTCCTGGCACGTGGGCCCATCTGGGGCATTTTCAGTGATGTGTGGGTGGAAGCAGGAATGCCCAGGACTGTCAGCCAGAGAGACCTGTGCTGTTCGAGATGGTGATGTTCACTTCAGACACTCTGGGTGTCTTCACCTGGCCCTCCCCTCGCTGTGGCCCCATCCTCTTCTCCCCTCTTTGACTCTGGTTTGATGGCTCCTTAGCTGTCTCTAATGCTTCACTCTAATGCTTCATGATGGCTACAAAGGCCCTTCCTGGGGATAGGGACAGAGCGCTGGGTAAGGCATGGGTTCAGAGCCAGGAAAGGCATAAGAAGAGAGATTGTGAGTAGGTGAGGGAAGTGGAGCTGGGCCTTCCCAAAAGCAAACAGGGCCACTTTGACCCTGCCAAAAGGCCTGTCCCTTATGTTCAGAGCCTCCTGAGACAGTCCCCGTGTTCCCCAGAGAGCCCTCCAGGGACCACTTCCATTTAAACCTTGCCTGGGTCCTTTGCCTTTTCCCCTACACTATAAAAGTGGCTTCTATTTTTAGGTCCCATTGTGAGGGAGACCCTGGGATTCAGGCCAGGGATCCAGGGAGTTGGGAAACCACACTCCCAGGGGCCAGATCAGCAGCAGAACTGAGTGGATAAAATGGCAGCGGCCTTGGCACCAACTGGGTGTAAATCTCTAAGCCTGATGATGAATCACTGTGAGGCCTTGAGCAAGCCCCCGGTTCCACAGACTTGTAGGCACTGGGTGAGCGTCATGTTCAGAGCAAGAGGTTTGCTTCCCTCCAGCACCTGCCACCTCTGATTCATCCCTATGGAGCTTTAGGAACACTCAGCCCAAACCCAAATCAGGGCAAATCACTCTTCTCCTTAAAATTCTTCAATGTCCCTTTATATCTTGTAGCAAAGGGGAAGCATCAGTAGATTTTAAGCAAGGAATGAGTACTATAATAGAGCTGGCATTTGAGGCAAGTCTCAAAGGATGAGTAGGATTTCAGGAAGTGAGCAGAGAACCCGCTGAGAGGACTCGTGGGATAGGAAGTTGGAATGACTGAGCAGCATAGGTTCCCAGAACCAGGACCAGGGTAGAATGTTTGGGCTTCATGTACGGCACTGGCAGCTAGTGATGATTCCTGAACAAAAGATAACCTGGCTGAGGAGTTAAAAAAAAACACACAAACTACCCCGTGTAGGACGATCCAGAGAGATAAGAGGCTAGTGGCAGCAAGACTTATTCGTTCGACGAACACTTATGGAGCACCTGCTGTGTGTCAGGCACTGTGCTGGGCTCCAAGGAAGCAGCAGCAAAGATGGTTTGGATCTAGGCTTTCTGAACTTCATTCTCAACAGAAAGAAAAACTACTGAACAGGAAATTACCAATGAGATGAGTGATACGAAGGGGCAGTGTCATATGTAACAGAGGTACTTATCAGGGAAATTTTATCCAGACTTGGAGTTCGCGGGAGACTTGAATCCAAGGACCTGTGGGAAAGCCCACCTATGGTTTTAAAGGTCACTCTGGCTACAGGAGAATGGAAGGTGTTGGGGTGCAGGGTAGCCCTTTAGGGGGACATTGCAATACTGAGAGAAAAGTGATGAAGGCCTGAACTAGGCTGCAGCTACGGGCCAGAGTGGCTGGATTCTAGGGCCCTAGGGGAGACAGAATCTGCAGGACCCTGTGGAGAGGGAGAGGAAAGAGTCAGGGAGGACTCCAGGGTCCCTGGCTTGGAGGTGACTACAATAGAAGAGTGAAAGCCTCTTTTTCCTTTAGTCCCATCTGAGCACCCAAACATGTGTTCCGAGTTTTGCTCTTTAACTGGATCATAAACATCTTGAAGCAAAATACCAGGTCTCACTTTACCTTGGACAGCGCCACTCCCAAGACCTTCCAGCTAAGAGATGCTCAGTAAACAAATGAATGACAGCTATTGAGGAAGCATTTGCATTGATCCCAAGGGCAGCCAGTCATAGCCAGACCTGGCTTTCCGTCCTCTCACAGCCCTCTCCTCCCTCTGCCCTGCCCTACTACTGTGACAGGCTGAGCTCAGGGGCAGGGGGCAGAAGTGGCTTGTGGGCACAGTGCCACCTGGAATACTTAAAACATGAATTGCGAATCAAGTGGCCCCTCTCACAGTTAATCGATGGCAGCATATCCTGATCGCTTTCATTATTATTATTTTCTTATGCATGTGTGATCGGGAGATTTATTGTTGAGGCTACAGAGGCAAAATCAATTATTCATGTTATAAATTAGAAAATGATTTATGTCTACAGGAGACGGGGCCTCAGCGAGCCGAGCCCATTACAGATAAGCTTTGCTGAAAGGACCAAGATTTATCTGTAAACTTCACAAATTGCTGCTCGCCATTCCAGCCCTGTTCCCAGCCCCTCCCCACAGGGCACCCATCCCTCTTCCTGAGTCATTCTGTCTTTTTCTGTCGTCCACCATCCCCTTGACTCCTGTTTCCTCTCCCCAATTCCCACTGACTTCTCTTTGTTCTTTTTTTTCTGTTTTTTACCTTTGACAAATGCCCCCACTGCTTGCTCGTATCTCTTTTTTGGGGGGAAGATGCTCTTGGAACTTCTAAATAAACTTTCTGGTCTCTGGGCATAGCCTGTCCTGTACAGGGAAGAGTTAGGTAACAGATTGGGGAAGAATTCCTCTTGGTTCAGTTCCTCTGCAAACCTGTTGAGAGGATGACGAACTGAGTCACATTTCTCAGAGCAGCTGACCCCAGCCTCCAGCAAGACAGTCATTATCCAGCACCTGCATTCTGTCTTTTGGGCTCTTCCCAGAGAACATGGTCATGAGAAGCAATGTGATGATGTGGAAAGCCCTCAGGTTTTGGAGTCAAAGAGACAGGAAGCTGAATCCTAGCTATGCTGCCAATGGTGTGACCTTGGGCAAGTCACTGGTGCTCTCTGGGCCTCAGGTTCTACATCTGCAAAATGGGTTTTCAGCATCAGCTCTAGCTCATGGGATTGTGGAAGGTCTAAAGGAATAACAAGGATGACAGCCCCAGTGCTGTGCCTGGCACACAGGCAGTGCCCCTGACATGTTAGTTTCATTTGGGTGGGCATAAGATTGCAAGTGGAATGTTCCTCTTCCTGTCTCTCACTCCTCTCCTCTGCAGGCAACACAGCTGCCCTGGACATTAGGAGGATGCAAACTGGGTTCTGAGGATAAGGGAGAAGTATGTCCCAATGATGACCACTTCCACTGAAGGCACCATGGGCAAAGGGGAAAGGAAACCACTCAAGGATTCAGAAAACAAGGATTATAGACCTACCTCCCTTAAGAAGCTGTGACCAGGGCAAGTCCAGAGCAAGACACAGCCAAACCATATCAATGGCCACAATCAAAACATCAAAAAACAGTAGATGTTGGCAAGAATGTGGTGATCAGGGAACACTTCTATACTGCTGGTGGGAATGTAAACTAGTACAGCCACTATAGAAAACAATGTGAAGATTCCTTAAAGAACTGAAAGTAGAACTACCATTTCATCCAGCAATCCCACTACTGGGTATCTACCCAGAGGAAAATAAGTCATTATTCGAAAAAGATACTTGCACACGCATATTATAGGAGCACAATTCACAATTGCAAAATCATGGAACCAACCCAAATGCCCACCAATCAATGAGTGGATAAAGAAACCATGGTATATTTATGTGATGGAATACTACTCAGCTGTAAAAATAAGTGAATTAACAGCATTTGCAGCTACCTGGATGAGATTGGAAACTATTATTCTAAGTGAAGTAGCTCAGGAATGGAAAACCAAACATCGTACATTCTCACTGATATGTGGGAGCTAAGTTATGAGGACCCAAAGGCATAAGAATAATATGGTGGACTTTGGGGATTTGCGGGGAAGAGTGGGAGGGGGGCAAGGAGTAAAGGACTACAAATATGGTGTAGTGGGCACTGCTCGGGTGATGGACACACCAAAATCTCACAAATCACCACTAAAGAACTTACTCAAGTAAGAACATACTCATGACCTAACCACCTCCCAAAGGCCCCACCTCCAAATACCCTCACAAATACCACCTGTACCCCAATGACCAAATGTAACCAAATACCACCCATACCCCAATAACTTATGGAAAAAAAACCTGTGACCAGGGCAAGTCACTTTCCTCTCTGAGTCTCACTTTCCCCTCCTGTCGAATGGGGATGATAACACTTGCCTTGCCTATCTCACGGGTTCTTGTATCCAATGAAAGGAGGACAATCTTAATAACAATCACCACATCCTATAGCACCTCTTACTGGATATTGTTATAGGAGAAAATTGGCACACACACAAAAAAATTTGGGTCACTTGGAGGGCAACCGCAACAGAAGTCCAAACTTAAGAAGAATCAGTCTCTTTAATGATTGAGTGAATGCCCCTAGAATGCCCTGAAATGGCCCCAAAGCCTTCCGTGGCTTCTTCACACTTCACCAGGGGCTGTGATGGCCCTGCTGGTCCAGTGATGCCTGTGTTCTGGACCCACAGACTCACAGCTGTGAGGCCAATGTGATAGCACAGGGCACTCTTGTGTCTGACTTGGAGCTGTAGTGGGAAATGCTGACCCTGGAGAGGTGGGTCCTTAACAAAGTGTCTGCTACATGCCAGGCACAGGGGATGCTAGTGAGCAAACCAAGCTCAGAGGCTGATGCTTGGGGAGCCTACAGTCTAGTTGAGGAGACAGATATGAAACATACACGTAAATTGCAAACTGAGAAGAACCTATGGTGAAGAAGTACAGGAAGCTGTGAGATCCAGGCAGGGGACTGGCTGAAGGCTAGGGAGTCAGGTCAGTCTCCCACGAGGAAGTGAGTCAAGGCCAAGACATAAAAGACCAAAGAACAAGTAAGGTTTGCTATGGTTTGAATGTTTGTGTCTCTCCAGAAGTCATATATTGAAACCTAATGCCTAATTGAGGGTATCTGGAGGTGGGGCCTTTGGGAGGTGGTTAGGTCATGAGGGCAGGGCCCTCATCAATGGGATTAGTGCTGTCATCAAAGGGTCCCCAGAGAGCTTCTTTGCCCCTTCCCCCACCTGAATAGACAGCAAGAAGGGGCCATGTGTGAACCAGGAAGCAACCCTTAGACACCAAATCTACCAGCCCCTTGATCTTGAACTTCCCACCTTCAGAACTGTGCGAAATAAATTTCTGTTGTTTACAAGCCCCTCACTCTGTGGTGTTGTGTTACAGCAGCCTCAGTGACTAAAGCAGGGCTGTAGGGAAAGGGATAGACAGGATAGGCTGTGTGAATCCCTGGAGGGAAGAGCAGAGGCGTTCAGGGACCATAGCAGGCCGGTGTGGCTGGGTGCAGAAAGCCAGGGGGCTGTGATTTGAAGCGAGGTGGGGGGTATGCATGGGTCAGCTTTTGGAGAGAATCCAAAACCACCTTCAGCTCCATGCCTGAGAATCCACCTGCTTTTTGACAATTGTCTTGCTGAAGCCCAGGAGCCTGACCCTAGGGGCATAGCTCTGGCCTGGGAGACAGCCACATCTTCTTCCAATGGGCTGGAACCCTGGTATCTGTTGGATCTCCTCCTTGAAAGGATCTAATGTTGAAAGACAGAGCTCCCTCCCCTTCTCCCTGGAAGATCACAGGAGACCAAGACCAGATCCCAGGTTCCCTGAGTTCCATTAAGCCCACTCAGCCCTGCCTCCGGGAACCCTTTCTCTATTTCCATGGGAGTCTGCCTCCTTGGAGCCCAAGGCCTGTAAGTAACTTTTCCCAGCCCTCCCTGCACCACATGGCTCATTCCTGAAGTCCTGACACTTGCTGTTTCAGCTGTGACGAACCCTGTGAACTCCTCCTGTCCCTGTCCCCATGAGACAGTCCCTAAGCCCCCTATCTCCTCCAGGCAAGAGCCACATCACCCAGAGTCCACTTCCAGTGCCTCTTGGAACACACAGATTTTATGATATGTCCCCTAGTGTTGACCAAGAAGCCTCAGACTTGCCCCAGCACCAACAGCATTCTCACTGGACAAAACCACTAGATTCAACTTTAATTCTTTCTGATTCTTCAGAGACTGAAATGTCAGATATTTCCCTCAGAAATTCCACCTACCTTAAATCTTAGATGAGATGAACCCATTTTCCTCTTAAAACTTCCCATTGGCCATGACTGTGACGAGGTTCAAAGTCATTAACCTGGCAGAGAAAGCCCTGGAAATGGGACTCCAGCCTCCTTCCACGTCCCCTGCCTTGCTTATCCTCCAGCAGGACCTGCTGCCACACACTGTCCCACTTTCAAGTCTTTCTCACACCCCTCCCTCACCATCAGAACGCTGCTTGTGCATCGTGGCTCAGTTCAAACATTACCCCCATGACTGCTCTGCAGAGAAAGGGAAAACACAGTGTAGCAGAGATAGCCCTGGGCTTGAATCTCTGCTTCTCTACTTAGTAGCTGGGTAACCTTACTCAGGACAACCTCTCAGAGCCCCAGTCTCTCCATATCTTAGATGAGGGTCCCAACATTTTTCTCCTGGTAGCTGTGGAGTCTACCTATTTTGCCAATGAGCTGGGACTTGAGGTTGAAACCAGCTAAGGTGATGGATAAGGTGAATCCAGGCAAGGAGGCGGGGAACAGCACTTCAGAATGTGATCCAGGCCCTGCAAGGACCATGAAACTCGCACCGGAACAGGGTCTCATTACTAACGTGACATGGACTAAACATACCAGATGAGAGGATGCCTGTGAAAATACATTATAACTGTTAGACTGCTGTACATATCACGGCCATCTTCATCTCTGGGTTATCAAGGAAGGAAATTAGGGGCTTTGGAGAGAGAGAAGGTGGCAGACACAGACTCATAACAGGAGCCAGCAGCTGCTCCTGGGACATCATCCTGCTTGGATCAGGATGGGAGCTTCAACTCCTGCTAGAGAGGAGAGTGCAGGAGGTTGATGAACTAGCTTGGCAACGCTTGGTTACCTTGTCCTGCCAATAAAGTCACCAGGATTGAAAAATGGAAGCGACTCCCTCCCTTGCCCTTGTCCTCAGGTGTTCTATGTGTCTGAGCTCTGTCCTTTTTGCTGTCAAATTACCTTTGCCTCCCCTCTCTCTGAAAAGCTGGTGGTGAATGATCCCCCTATGTTGGTAACACAGTTATGCCTCAATGTATTAAGGATGTGGATGGGGCTGGAACTGAAGGTGGCTGGATGCACAGGGGAGGAGAGATGGGTCTGAGGGGAAGGGGCCCATCTGGTCGAGAGTCATCCCTGGGGAGAGACAACCTATGACTCTTTGTTTAAAGACTAAAGGGAGTCAGTCTAATGTGTTCATTGGCCCAGGTTCAGAACCAGGTCAGCCTGGGGTCAGATATGAGTTCTGCTACCGAGTAGCTGTATGACCTTGGGCAAGTTAACTTAATCTCTCTGAGCCTCAGTGTACCATTCTGAAACTTGGGGAAATAATATCCGCCTTACAGAGTTACTGTAAGCATTAAGTGGCTTGTTTAACACGGTGCTGGCATTTTAGTAACTGCTCAGTAAGTAGTAGTCATGACTATTCTTACTCCTATTGTTATTGCCCTCCCTGTTGAACCCTCTTGCTTTCTCTCAGAGCCATGAGAGAAGCCCACTAACCAAAGTTAAGCAAACTGGGACAAAGAAGGTAAGATTGGCATTAGCAAGATAATTATGACTAAGAGGAAAATAGGCTTGTGTGAGGAGCAGACTTTACCCAAGAACTTGAGCGCCCTCCCTCCCTCAAATCCCCTTTGGGCAGCCATCCATGAGAGGACTGGGTGTAGGACGAGAGCAGCGGCAAGATTCATCCTGCTCAGCCTCTGTGGGGCGAGCAGGGGCTTGCAAAGACTCTGACAGGCTAAGTGTGACTGGAACTGGGTCTGAGATTTTCCTCTTTAATCGATCTCTAAGCCTCTGTGCAAAAGAAAGCCTAGTACCAATGTAATCAGTGCCTAAGAAAATTTTGTTGAATGGAAGGAAGGGTGATAGGGAGAATGAGAGGGAAGAGGAAGGGAGTAGGGCAGGAAAAAGAAGTCAGTCACTCAGGGAGGCAGCCAGTGGGAGCAGCGCGAGGTCTGGGCTCTGCACCTGGTCAGTACCTGCCAGGTAGGCAAGCTGCATCTGGCCAGCCTCACTGCTGCAGCCTGGCTGTATGTGTTATAGTCTGCTCAGCCCCCGTGTTGCTCAGGGGCCTACAGCTGTCCCACAACCCAGCTGTGCAGATTCTGGCAAGCCCCACGGCCCCCTCACCTCCAGCCTCAGGCCCCAGGCAGGGCAGCATAGGTAGGAGCTAAGAACTCCCGGGCCGCTTACTGCCTCCCTCCTCTGACCCCATGTGTCTTTTCAGCTGCCATCCCAGCTCCTTTCCTTGCTTCACTGCCCAAGCAGCTCATCAGTGCGCTGTCCCTCAGGCTCCGGAGCCTTCCACGCCTTTGTGGTGTTGGCCTGCTTCACCTTCTCAAACAGCTGCGCCGTCCAAAGCCTCCCACGCCCGCCTGCTGCTTGTAACTGCCTCTTCCCTTGCCTCTTCCTAGGGCTGACACCCACTCCCCACCATCACCAAGAGTAGCTTCTCCTATCCTCTGGATGTGGCACCGCTTAGTTTTGAATTAAATCAGAGTTTCTGTCCTATGTGAGCACTTGGACACCCAGGGTTGTGCTAGAAGATCCCTACCCACAAGCCTCCCCACCCAAGCCACCTCCAAATTTAATTATGTCCTTGGCCTGTAACATTCTCCAAGCCTTATGCCACCCTCTGCCATTCTCCTCCTGTCAAAGCCTGTAGATGATACTTCTGCAAGCCCCTACATTTTGCTTACCTCTTCCAATACAGATTGCCCATAGGGCCCAGCTTAAACATCGCCTCCTCCATGAGGCCCTCAGAGAGCCTGGCCATCAGAATTACTCACCAGCATGATGTGTTAACACTGTTTTATGTCACAGGCTTCCTGCATGAGTCAGTTGTATGTCTGCCTCCCCACGCCTACTCTAATTTTATGAACAGAGACCCTCTCCTATTCATCTCTGCATCTTTGGCACCTAGCCTATTGACTGGAACATGGAGAGAACTAAAATAGTGTTTATCAAGTTGACTAAATGGTGGGCACTTAAGGTTTGGCTAGGTTACCACGCACTCGGCTCCTTTAGAAGATGAAAAACTGTGTTTATGGAGAAGGACAGCATTTCAGGTTCACAATCCCTCAGGGATGGAAAAATGACCTGGCAATTTTCCTCTCCAGCCCTGCACCCTCCGGGGCACATGGGAGAACGGCCCTGTATGTGCAATTTCCACTGCTCATTGTACCTCCATATTACCAGTGTCTTCTCCCAGCAGTACTCATTTCTGGTGTGGAGTCAATTTATCTTCTACTAGGACCTCTGGATCTTTTTCATCCATATGCATATATAGTCAGTGAGCATCTCCCACCCCAAACTCTATACAGACACATGAACATACACCTTTTAATTTGTATAGTTTATTTTTCCTTCTTTGGAGAAAAATACACCTTCTTGTATAATTACTAAGAAATAATTTGTTCTAGTATTCATCTTTTTTCCTTTCCTAATTTCCTTTTCCTTGTCAATGACACCTTCAGGTTAAAAACCTCAGGCATTTTTGCTGCTTCTAATTCACTCCTTCCTGATAGCTGGTCAATCAATTCCTTCTTGAGGATGTTTCTGGATTCATCCCTTCCTTTCCATTTTTAATGTTGCACTGTTATGACCTAGGTTCTTCTTACTTCACACCTAAGGGACAGCCCCTATGGAATGCTAGAGGAAGAAATGACATTAGAAGAAATCATAGCCCAAACTTTGTGCTTTAAAGATGGGGAAACTGAGGCTTGAGTGAACTGTGTCACCCAGAGACAGTGGACACCCCACGAGGGCAGTGTCCTTGTCAGCCATATGCAATTCTATCCCCAGCATTTGGCAAAGTGGCACACAGCGTCATACTCAATATGCACAGGGCTCAATTGACAGAGCAGGTTCATGGCTGGGGCTTCTGACTCCTGGTCCAGGGCTCTTTCCACCTGCCAGCACAGTGCCTGCCTGGCTCATCTCCCAGCCACCAGCCCATCCTTTTGCAATCTAAACTATGCTTCAACATCCAACAGATGCTTCCTTTGACAGGCTAATCTCCTGCCTCAGAACTTAAAATGGGTTCTTATTCATTTCCTGGTAATGAAACATACTTTCCCTTCTTTTTCAAATTATATGGACATTAATTTTTTTTCTGAAAAATGACTGAATAGTATATATTATTGAGGGTGATGGGAAGAAAAGAATGGGCTTTGACATCCTGAATTCATGAAAACCCAGATCTCATCTCCTGGCAAGAGAATTCCCCGCTGGGAAATGTGGAACTACTTGAACTGGCCTGATGGGGATGAAAAGGGAGGTATAGAAGGGGGTGCAGGGCCAGGCAGTAGAGGGTAGAGGACTCAGAACTGACAGAACCTTAGCCTTGTCTGGGGAAGCAGGGGTCAAGGGTCAGGATCTACCCCACACTTAGTAAGCTCTGTCCAGGGATGCATCAAGAAGGAAGGTCAGGGTGTACTCAGCCTTCAGAATGGAAACCAGGAGGTGGATTCACACAGATTGGTGTCTCCCTGTATTCTTTCCTACCTCAGGGTCTGGAGCTCTGGGCTGAAGGGAAGACTATCTCCGAGCATTCTGGTGTCTTTAGTGGAATATCCAACACTGGACCTATCCCTCAGTATTTGTTTTCTAGGACTGTCATAACAAACCATCAACAGAAATCTATTTTCTCACAGTCCTGGAGGTCAGAAGCCTGTGGCCAAGGTGTCGGAAGAGCTGGTCTCTCCTGAGGCCTCTTTCTTCAGCTTGCAGATGGCCATCTCCTCCCAGTGTCTTCACATGGTCTTTGCTCTGTACTTGTCTGTTTCCAAACTTCCTCTTCTCATAAGGACACCAGTTTAACTGGATTAAGGTTCACCCTACTTACCTCATTTTAACTTTATTATCTCTTTAAAAACGCTGCTCCAAAGACAGTCATATTATGAGGTACTGGTGCTTAGGATTTCAACATATGAATTGGTAGGGTGGGGCAGAGGGACACAATTCAGCCCATAACACCCTTTCAGAGGACAGAGTCAGGTGGTATGGACACAGGATAGAGGCTACAGAGGACATCCTACCTGGTTTCTCCTTGACATACACCCATGGACAGAGAGGACTTGGAAGTGAATGGCAATTGATCAATGCTCATGGGTTTAGGAGTTCCCAGCTCAAGGGTTTTAGAGGGTACTGCTTCTGGGAGTGTCCTTGGAAAGGCAAACCCAGCCTGGATGGACCCTAAGCAGCAGAGAGCACTCAAAGCATGATGGTTGAGGGCCGGAGAAGCAGTTCACTCAGGAGGACCAAGATGGTGGGAAGTAGAGCAAGACACCGGAACTGAAGACCCTGGGAAGACAGGTGCAGTGGTAGACTAGTTGAGCTCATGGCTCCAGTTAATGGTTTCACTGAATTATGTCCTTTATCCTATAATTTGGTTGTTCTGCCCACTCTGATTCTAGACTTGGCCATGTTATTTGCTTTGGCTATGACATGTTAGCAAACATGTTTGCAAGCAGAAACTTGAAAAGTGCTGGTATGTTTCCATTCCTTGCACAGTTGAGCTTGTTTGTCATGCCCCACTGCCATGCCATGAGAATATGCCTGGTCTAGCCTGCTGGACCCTTGGTAAGGGACTGAGTCATCTCATTTATTCCAGTCATCCAAGCCATCCAGTAAAGGCTTCCTAGATCAGCCAATAGCAAGCCAACCTCCCCATGAATGTGAAATACTCCAGCCATTATAGGAAACCCTCCTAGCTGAGTTCAGTCTCAATAACTGACCTACAGCAAGCTAAATAAATGAGTATTGGTTTAAGCCTCTGAGCATTGGGGCAGTTTGTTAGACAGCATTATTGTGGCAATAGAAAACTAATGTAAGATACAATGCAAGACACGAAGAATTCAAGTGTTAGACCATACTCTATATGATCCAAAGACTCTGGGATCTGAGGGAGTCTGAGACCCTAAGACCCTGGAAAATCAGACTGATAGAGTAATGGAGGCCAAAGCCACAGCAAGACTCAAACCCTGATGTCAAGGCAGATTCCTCTTAACCTTGAATCTCCAACCCTCCCTAAGTCCTGCCTTCTACCCTGGCTTCAGCCAAAGTTATTTGTGTACTCACACTGGATTTTACACCTCAGTTTATCCATCACTGTTTCTCCCCTTCTCCCCATCTTCCATGTGTGCCAGAAAGACACACTGCACTGAGAGCCAGAAGCCTAGGGTCTAGTCCCAGCTCTGCCAATACTAAGAGTGACCTTGGTCGGCTCACCCTGCCCCCGCCCTCCGTCACTGATATTCACTCTCATTGTCTGTAAAGTGAGCATGGGGCCACATGACATCTAGGGTCCCTCCAGACCCTAAATGTGACCCCAGACCTTTTGCTCCTTATAGGTGCCGTGCCTTCACACTCTGCACTCTAGTTGTTTTCCTTGCCTTCTAGTCTGTACGCAGTTTGTTCCAGCTACCAAGGGAATAGAGCATTAAAAACCTATGCATTTCTGTTGTCATCCATTATCAGCTTTCCCTCATCATCTATTAGGAAGAAACATTCCCCCTTATCTTTCTCTTGTTCCCAGTGTATTTTAAAGAATGTTTTTCCATTTCCTTTTATGTGTTTTGCAGGTTGCATCTCATTTCTTTCTTTGATTTTTCTCTTCTCATGCCTATAAATTCTGGCTATTTCTTTGTTCTCTTCTTGGGCAACCTGGCCAAGCTTCCTGTTTTTGCCTTTCCAACTGGCAGATCTGTTCCCTCTGCAGCTTTTTGTCTGGCCAATGAGACTTCTCCCTTTCTCACTTTTCCAATCTTGTTCATGTTGGAGTTTTTTTTTATAGGACTTTAATTAATTCATTGTGCTAGAGAGTGGATTGATAGTCACAGCTCTGCAACTTACCCAACTCCGTGACCTTGGGCAGGTCACTTAGCATCTCAGAGCCTCAGTTTCTTTACCTGTAAAATAGGGAAGTGACACTTGCCTGCTACCTGCCAGTTGTTATGAAGCTCTGAGAAGATGGTCAGACAGTCTGTACTAAACTGCAGAGAATAGAGAGGCTATTGCTTTTGTGGATATGCTTATAAAGGTGAACTCTGCAGGTAAAACCAGGAACCACAACTGCTTCTGTCCCCAAAAGTTCACTGAACAGGGCCACTCACCTTTCCCACAAGCTGCTTTTCACAGCCTTCGCACTTCCCTCTCCGCAGATAGGGAGAGGGACCTATCTGACCTAACTGGCTGGGCTCTGCATTTCTACACAGGGGGCCAGGGTATTTACTTTTGTTTGTCCAGCTGGATTCCCCATTGTCTTTCTTCTGGTTCTTTAGGGAGCTCCTCCCTCACTTTGGGGATGTGGTCAGAGTTCTCATTCTTGTTCCCTGTGTGCTCTTTTCTCTCCTCAGGTGAGGCCATGCCACTGAGGCTGATCAATCAGAGTACATGCACAGGACCTAGGCAGAGTCACTCAGAATCTCTGCTGTGACTGATGAATGGAAATTGGAAGGGAGATGGTACCTTTCTGCTTGTGCTGCAAATCAGGGATGGTGGGATTCTGGATCTCATGGCAACCACTTTGTCTCCCATGATGGAAGCTGATCTTCAGAAAAGCAAAGTGGAGAACAAGGACTGGAGAAAGGGACAGAGTTATGATGACAGCATATAATAACACACCCTCCCCACACACACATACACAAATCCAGCATCTCTGAAGCTAGATCTACACCCAGATTTCTTAGTCTTATGAACCAATAGACTTTCATTTATTAGGCTTATTTGAGTTGAGGAAACTATTATCTTACTGAAAGATCTCTGACTAATGCACCTCACACATTTCAAATAGCTCTGGAGTCTCTTCACTCCCTCTCACCCCAAGCTAGTGCCATCCCAAGGCCAAGATGGTAAGAAGACACTCAGAGGAGGAAAAGGAGCAAAGGAGCTGACTGTTCTCTCTATAAGCTCCACAAGCAAACTGTACAGACTAGTATGTTTCTTTCTCCCATAGTCCCCTAAGGGGGGAATCATAATGATATAGGAAGAATCCGAACTTTGAAGGAACACAGGCATGGTCTTAATCCTGTTTCACTACTTACAAGCCATGTGATTCTGAACTCATACTCTCTCTGTGTCCCTATCTTATGGAGCTATTTAGAAATAATGTATGTACAGAGCCTGGTTTATAGTAGGAACTCAACAAATTGTATCTATTATGATTTTCCTAATCTTTCTAAATACAACTTTTTAAACTTAAATAGTCTTTCTTTTGTGTTTCCTTTCCTGTTTTCCTTGGAAACCTGTGTTGTAATAGTTTCTGGTCATTTCCTCTAAGGTTATCTTCAACTTTAAAATACTCAAAGACTGCTTCTTCCCTATTATATCTAGATGCTGCCTGCATGTAATGGGCCCTCGGAGAATGTTTGTGGGATGAGTGAATTGACGGACACTGAATTGGAAACTACATTGCATTCACCTCATTACAGCTCTACCTTCAGCACCACTGAGCTGTCCACAGCACTCTCTGGAACTGGACAGTACCGTCAGAATTTCAACTTAAATATGGATTGTCTAGCAGACTTAAAAAAAAAAAAACTACTTCAAAAGTATTTTCTGATTGCTCTAACCTAGAAGTAGGCTCTTTTCATATGTTTTATTCATTCCTCACTCATTTATTTTTTCATCAACAAAACTTTATGCAACTTTATGCTAAGAATATATCTATTATCCTCAGAGTCTATAGATTTCCAAAAGTAAAACTAAAATTAAAGATCCTAGCACATTTCTAGGTATATAGTGACCACCCCATGGAAACAGAAACACATGATATTAAAGGTGGGAAAACCATTGTAAATAATTAAATACCACACTCAGCACCTCATTCCACCTTCCCCACAATATATTTGTATATAGATGCAGAAACTGATGCCTTGTGCCTTTCTCAAAGCCATAGCTCTAGTTTGTTATTTTCCACTTTATCTTATTTTCATTTTTTATTTTTAATCAACAAATAATAATTGCATTTTATGCATAGGGTATGTAGTGAGATTTCATTATATATAATATGTCATGATCAGATCAGGGCAATTAGCATATCTGTCATCTCAAACACTTATGATTTCTTTGTATTGGGAACCTTCAAAATCCTCCTTCTAACTATTCAAAACTATATAATATATTATTGCTAACTATAGTTATTCTATAGTAGTATGGAACACTAGAACAGATTTCTCCTCTCTAGCTGTAATTGTGTATCCTTTAACAAATTTCTCCCTATCTCCCACACTCCTATTTGTTTTTTAACAAATTCCATGTGCCTATATTCAGTATTAAATTTCTGTCCTTGGAGTTCTGAGAGTGGATAAAAGTCCTTCCTGATTTTCCCTCTCATCAAGAGCCCCCTGCACCTCTTCCACGGATCTACATGCTCTTGCTCCTCCATCTTCTCCTGAGATGGCCTGTGGCTGGGTTCAAGGTCATGCCACCACCCATTTCTCCTTTTCATATATTCCTTGCTCTCCTGGTCTCTCAGATTCATCTGGCTGCAGAACTGGCTCAGAATTTCAATCATACACATCACATCGTAGTCACCAGCTCCAGGTACCCCTCTGGGGAGGACATTTTACAGATTGCCTCTGATAAGTCAGGATTCACCTGCCAGAATATTCTGTCCTCCTTCCCATCATCTTTGGATATAGAATGTGTTCACCATTCTCCTCCTCCTTGCTTAGAACAGAATAACACGTCCATCCTCCTATAGTTCATGTCATCCAGTGAGGGATGTTATTCAGACATGGGACTTTTATCTGACCCTCAGAAAGGGAGACAGGAATTACCTGGTGGGATTAAACAAATGGGAATCCAAGTCTGCCTCCTACACATAGAAACTTTCAAGACTGCCTCCTACACATAGAAACCACCCATAATTCTTCACTCGGGCACCCCCAGGTATGCCTAGAGCCCTCTCTTTTTAATAAATACATCAGCCCACATTCCTCCGTCCATTTTTGGCAAAGTCTTCCTGAAGGAGAGCTGTCCTTGGAGAAGACGGGAAGTATGTGTATGTTTGTTAGTTAACTTATGGTTGGCTGTCTCCTCCTCCAAACAGTAAACTCCATGAGGACAGAAGCTAAGCCTGTTTTGCTCACATTGTTTACTCGGCACCTGACACATAGCAAGTGTTCATTTAATACATGTTGAATGAAGACAAACACACACACACAAAAAAGAAGAGAGAAACCAGAGAGGCAAGCAGAGAAGAGGCATTTTCCAGCTCTCATGCCTCTGTCTTGTAGCTAATGCAATGGGGTGAATGAGAGGGAAGCCTCTCCCTGGAGACTTGTTCAAGGGGCTCACATGCTCTCCACAAAACCCAAAGGCCAGGGTTTCTCCCTGTGATTTCTGATCCAAAGCTGACATTAGTCCTCAAGGAAGACACAATGTGCAGCTGACTCTTTCTCCTTAGCTTTGTCCAATCATCTGTAACTGTGACAGATGGTGGCCAGGGAAAGCATAGGCAGTCAAAAGACCAAGGCAGAGAAAGGAACTGCCTTGGGACTTCAGAATCAGGTTACTTTTTAAAATGTTATTTATTTATTTATTTATTTATTTATTTATTTATTTGAAATGGAGTCTCACTCTGTTGCCCAGGCTAGAGTGTAGTGACACCATCTCAGCTCACTGCAACTTCTGCCCCCAGGTGTTCAAGCAATTCTCCTGTCTCAGCCTCCTGAGTAGCTGGGACTACAGGTGTATGCCATCACACCTGGTCAATTTTTGTATTTTTAGTAGAGATGGGGTTTCACCATGTTGGCCAGGCTGGTCTCAAACTCCTGACCTCAGGTGATCTACCCACCTCAGCCTCCCAAAGTGCTAGGATTGCAGGCGTGAGCCACTGCACCAGACTAGAATCAGGTCACTTCTGCATTCTGAATAGGCAAGGTGGACAAGTTTTTCTTTGCTTCTCTGACAGGTTGAGATCTCTCTTCAGCCTGCCATGCAGAGCTCTGGAGACATGGGTGTTCTGGCCAGTCTGTAGCAGTCTACATGCAAGGCATTACAGACAAGTTTCTTAAGGGAGGGGCCTGGATGCCAACAGTTATCTCAGCTCCTTTAGAAATACCCAGAAAGTGCTGTGGGCTCTGCATGTCTTGGCTGGACAATCGAAGTCTCCATCATCTGACCTTCAAACTACTTTACCAGCCTCATGGTCCATTACACTCCTCCATGCCTCACGGCATTCCTTTCATGCCCCCTGTGATTTTTCAGGGAATTTAATTAGCAACCTCTAAAATTCATATGGAGAAATCAATGTACAAGAATAGCCATAACTATTTTGAAAAAGAACAAAGAGAGGGTCTTGTCCTACCAAGTGTCAAGACATATTACAAAACTCTATGAATTTAAATAATGTGGTACTGGCTCAGATACAAAGAGGTCAATGAAAGAGAAACAGAATTCAGAAATAGACCCAAGTCTTTAAGGAGTTTGATGTATGAAAAAGGTCTTATTTTTAATTAGTTGGGAAACGATTGACAATTCATTAAATGGTGCTGAGGGGAGAAAGTATAAAGTCATATCCCTACCTCACACCACATAAAATGTATTACAGATGGATTGCAACTTTTAAATACACTCCATTCTAGTGCTTACACATCTTTAAATATGGATTTTCGTAGAACATATACTTCCACATCTCTCTGCCTTTGCTTATATTTTTCCCTCTATGTGGAATATTATAAGTTCTAACAAAACTCCTCTTCTCTTCCAAACAACTGTACTTTGAAAGCCCAGGCTAAACTTCCACATTGAAGCCTTCCCTGCTTTCCCAATTGGATTGAAAACTCTTCAAAGATAGGAACTATATTGTACTGCTTTATATCTATTCCAGAATCCAGAAACATATCTTGCAAGCATAAGGATCTCTATACCTATATACTGGTGGTGATGATGATGATGGTGGTGGTGGTAGTAGTAATGAAGAAGCTTAGCTGAATGTCCTGGGAAATGAAACGAATGATTCATAATCTATAAACAAAATCATCATCAAGCTCCGTAATTAGATCAAGAGTCAGGAGCTCCTTTTCTGACATCTATCTATTAATTCCTCATTTGGAACCCAGAACTTAAAATGATACTTGTCAACAAAGGCCATCCCAGATCTTTAATGATTTATACTCAGGAAGGCTAAAATGTTACTAGTTGGAAATAAATAATAAAATCATAGGAATCAAATTAAGAAAAAACCCTTACCACTAATCAACTAATTCAGAGGCATTTATTGAGCTTTTTCTACATGCCAAGATCTGCAGAAAATGCAAAGAGCAAAATTCAAAGTAGCAAGTTACACAGGATATGTAGCAATACATGCCAAATGCCAGTTCTGGGATAAAGAACATGAGTTTTGAAATCAGAAATATGTGGGTCTAAATCCTGACTCTGCCACTGACTCTCTATGTGAACTTGAATGAATTCTTTTACTTCTCTAAGCCTATGTTTCCTCATCTATAAAACAGAGATAATTCAGATATCTATTTTCAGATTGTCATGAGAAAAACAAAACTGATCTAAGGTGAGAAAAGAATGTCATCCTTCACTTAATCACTTGATATTGTGCCAACTTCTAAGCTACAAAAAATTAATCCAAAGACAGCATGAAGGTTTTGCTTATTTTTCCCTTGGAAACTCAGACACTTGTGCATGAGTAGTGAGCAAAAGACTCTAAAAGACCATTCTCAGCATAAGAGTTTTGTCAGAAAATCCCAAAGTTAAGGATTTGAGCCGAAGCTTGTGACTTTCTATCACTACCTTTCCTTTCCTTATAATGACTTCCAGATGGGAACCAAATGACAAGAACCCTTCTTGATATCAGCGCTCATCACAGGGTGGCTGTCCCACTGCCAATCCTCCAGTTTTCTCATAACTTTATTAGAAAAAAGAAGAGAAAGCCCCAAGGCAAAAACAGGTCTATCTGGGGAGGGTCCTGGTGAACAGAGACCCAAGGAAATGTTAAGGGCCACTTCTTAACAGCACATAGGGATTTGGAATCATGAAAGGCAGCATTAAGATTGATTTCTCTGCAAAGTGCCTTTTTTGTAAATGCTATCTTTGGGTGTTTAAGTGAATAATCTTTATTTTCAGTAACTTTTCTGAGGGAATTGGACTTGAACCTTTTAAATGCTAAAGTTTCATTTATTGAAATCCCTGTTGGTCTCTGGTGGCACAACATTTTGGTCTCCTCTAAAGTTTGCCAACTTTAGATTTCCCAACTAAAAAATCCAGGCATCTATTGGGAGGTATGGCTGAGAGGACATGTATAGAAAGCGGGGGTTAGCCCAAAGAGATTGTAGATATCTCACAAGGCAAGACCCAGACACTGAGGCCAAGTGCTCAGCCTTCCAAGCCCTGGACAGTACTTCATTCCATACACACACACACACACACGCGCGAGGGGATTGCTTTATTTACAGAATCAACAAGCCACTGAAGTTTAGAGAGGACTGACTCTTTCCCAAGGCCAAGGAATGAAAGTCTTAAAGAGTTAGGATTAGATCCAAATCTCCTGGCTTATCAATTAAACTCTCTCACTCAGTCATGTAGGGAGCAAAAGCTATGCTGACTCACCTTTTCCCATGAATCTCCTGATTGGTGCCAGAGTGAAGACTGGGGGGAGTCATAAGATGGAAAAGGAAGGAGACTAAACAAGTTTCCTATGGGATGCAGTTAGGAACCCTAAAAAGAGCAACTATTGATTGCTGGTTCCTGTTCCATCACCCCCAGCAATACTTAAGGCTCAGGTTTATTAAATGTTCAAC
The DNA here is from genome assembly GCF_007565055.1 of Rhinopithecus roxellana. NCBI lineage: Eukaryota > Metazoa > Chordata > Mammalia > Primates > Cercopithecidae > Rhinopithecus > Rhinopithecus roxellana. The sequence goes on from NC_044559.1 coordinate 75,323,503, forward strand.
TTATTTCAGCCTTGGAGACATCCTTCTCCTTCCTTTATACAGGAGCACGGCATCCAGATATCCAGATATAGACACTAGAGAACAGATTCAATAAATTTAACGATGGAAGAAGAAGTGGCTCCTGGCTCTTAAGTTTTTAAATACTAGGTGTCCTGAGCTTGTTTGAAATGGAACGTGGTCTCTTCTGGTCAGTATATGGGAACGACTCAATGACTCAAACAGTTGGATTTACTTTGGAAGACAGGGTACCCAGGCAGGGCTGCTCCATGAGGTCATGTATAATTATGGGATAATCCAGGATATACTGATATGCTTATAAAGCCCACTACTCATCTCTCGCACCAAGTTAATTCACCTCCATAAAAGGCAGAGTTGGAAGAAGGGTACCAACAAGTTTTCTCACTAAATTTAAAGATTTTAGAAAAATGATGAAAATGGGGAATGTTGTCTCTGTTACACATTCTGAGTCCAGCCTCCTGGGAAGGCACCCCAAATTTTCATCCCTCCTCATCTTGTCTTTTCCCCGTTATGGTTTCATGTGTGCCCTAAAGTTCACGAATCAGAAAATCCCCTCTATTGGGAGATGGAACCTAATAAAAAGTGGTTAGGTCATAAGGACTCTGTCTCTCATCATTTCAGGAGTGGATGAGTTATTGTGAGACTGAGTTCATCACAAAAGCACTTCTCTCTACTCTCTCATGCCATCTTGTCTTCTGCCATGGGATGACACAGCAAGAAGGCTCTCACCAGATGCTGATGACATGCTCTTGGACTTCCTAGCATCCAAACCTATGAGCCAAGTAAATTTCTTTTCTTTTTAAATTGCCTAGTCTGTGATATTCTGTCATAGCAACATAAAATGAACTAAGACATCTCCCTTTGAATGGGCTTGACCTCTCTATCAAATGCTAAGCTGAAGATAATGACTTCTGTCTCCAAAATCCATCCAGTTACCTCCCATTTGCTGGTTTTGACCTCTGGGCATGCATTCTTGCTTTTTCTGGTTTTCCAACCCTCATTTAGTTCTGCATCTGATCTCCGGGTACTTATATCAGCACTCACCCACTCTTTGTTGATAATCACTGTGGGTCTTTTTCCCTGGATCAAGCACCACTCTCTTCCAGATAGTCCATCCTGATCTTTTCCCCTCAAGCCCTTTGCACGATGGCTCTGAAAAGATGCGTATCTCTTCAGTTTGCTTCTGCACTAGGGAAGCAGAACAGGCCATCTTGTTGTTCAAGACCAGCTTGCTTAAAGTGAACACTCTTGGCATCTTTTCTCTTTGGCTGCTACAGTTCAGTACTGAAGTTCTACTATGCTAGATACTAAGTATATACAGACGAATGAGACAAAAATACCTGCTTTTAGGAAGCTTACAATCTGGTGGGAGAGAGAAAGCAGCAAATAAGTAAAATATATCAATCAAGATTCAGTTTCAGGTGACAAGCTTAGGTAAAAAAGAAAAGAAAGGGTGTTAAGAGAGATGAAGTTATTAGTTCATTATATCATATAACTTAAAAGTTGAAAAGTAAATGTTTTTAGGCATGACAAGATCCAGGGTTTCTAATGTCCTAAGGACCGTGTCCCTCTCCTCTTTCCAGTCCCCTTTTCTCTGCCTTGGCTTTACTCTCAGGCAGACTCTTGCTCCATTATGGCCTTCACTCCCACCCAGGTGTTCCAGCCTTACATTCCACCAGCTTAGCAACCTGCAGGAATACAGCTCTGTCCCAATAGCGCCAGCATAATTCTAGATAAGGCCTCCTATTGGCTTGAATCAGGTAGCATGCCTATTCTTGATCCAATTACAGTGCCCAAGAGAATGCAGAGCTCTGACTGGCTAAGCCTGGGTCACATGCCCACTGAAACTCCATGGACTAAGCTTAGAGGAGGGACGGTTCCCCAAATTAAAATCAAGATCCTATGTCTAGAAAAAAAATATGCTGCCTGGTGCAGTGGTTCAAGCTTGTAATCCCAGCACTTTGGGAAGCTGAGGCGGGCGGATCACCTAAGGTCATGAGTTCAAGACCACCCTGGCCAATATGGTGAAACCCCTTCTTTACTAAAAATATAAAAAATTAGCCTGGCGTGGTGGCAGGTGCCTATAATCCCAGCTACTCAGGAGGCTGAGGCAAGAGAATTGCTTGAACCTGGGAGGCAGAAGTTGCAGTGAGGTGAGATTGTGCCATTGCACTTCAGCCTGGGCAACAAGAGTGAAACTCTGTCTCAAAAAAAGAAAAAATATGCTGGGTGGACAAAAACAAGACATCGCTCCACATCCAGACGGTAGCTTATCACCTGTATTCCCCAAGCTTTCCCAGGGCATCAGCTGGCTAACTTGACACCTAAAATGACTGAGTGTCATTGTGCACGAGTGCATTAATATGCTACCACTTACTCATCACCTATATGTACCCCCGATAAAAGGTCCAATGTTATATCTTCTACTAGTGACCAATGGTGAAAAGTCACAGCCCCCTGAGCAGAATTAGGGTGAGAGGTTTTTGAGAAAGAACAGCCTTTGAGGTGTCTCTCAAAAACCATGCCTCATCAGCAGCTCTTCTTCTGATTCTCAAATAGGACCCTAGCTAAGGCCACACTCTACTTATCCTTAACATTATTTTAATTGCATCATTTAAAGGCAAACACAGCTGTTTGTACAATAAAGACTGAGGTTTTTTCATCACAGGGTGTTTGTGTATTTGTGTGCATGCCTGAGTCTTATTTCAAGCACAAACAGCCCAGCTTGGATTGTTAAAAGACATTCTTTGCAGTTTACAAATATACCCCCTCTGTCTTCCACCTACCTCCACCCACCCTTGAGATTTTGAAAGCATTCTGCAAGGATTAAAGAACTGCCACTGCTCTTTCAAACACTCCCTAGAACAGAGTTAAACTCTGTGCTGTGTTTAAAGAAAACCTATAGGTTAGAAAACTAAGCCATTTGGCTTACACCAATTGTCCCAATTGCCACAACATTGGCAATGCCCTGCCAAGGAATGACTCAACATTCAAGAATTCAGGAGCAGCTAAAAAAAATTAAAAGAGGTTCTACCTGCCAGCCAAGGATGATTCACCCAATCTGGAAAAGAACGTACTGGCAATAAAAGTCAATGGGCTAAAGGCACAATGTTTGTGAAGCCATACTCCCTTCCCCACCACTGAATCTGAATACCCTGATACTTTCTATAACCAGGGTACCAGATGAGTCCTGAGACCACCATGAGTTTGTGCCTGCACCTGGGCTCTCCTTTTGCGTGAGGATAATGTGAAAGAGCCACCTTCCTCAGGAAGCTTCCTAGAATAGAAAACTCTCAGGTTTGGGGATCAGACAGGTCTGGGTTTCAGTCTTGGCTCTACCACTTATTTAATCTGTGACTATGGGCAAGTCTCAGTCTCCACATCTGTAAAATAGGAATGATACCAACCTTCCAGTTGACTGTGATGACTTCACAATGTTGACCGGGTACCTACTTAGCATCAGACCCTGGGGGCATAGCAGGGGACCAGATACACAGTCCCCATCATCATATAGCTCTAATTATTTAAGTTGTATAACAGTGTATGCAAAGCAATTATCCCACAGAAAAATGATAGTTATCATTATGATGGAGACCTAGAGTTAAGGAATTCCAAAACCTTACTGCTATTTGGGCAGGGGGAATGACTGGTACTGAGGAAGCGTAGGAGAAGCCCCAGAGGACCCTGGGAAGTAGGCAGAGCTGAAGTTCTCTCTCAATTGAAAAAATTGTTCGTCAATAAACAATTAGTGAGTGCTGACTCTTAAGTAAGGAAAAGTCTTCAATAAGGCTTACTTGGGGTAATCAGAAGCCTCTCAACCTTAAAACCATTCTGAGTGGTAGATTTTTTGTCCTCATTTCACCGATGAGGGAGCCCTGGCACAGAGAGGTTAAGTGCTTTGCTTGAGGTCACACAACTTGTAAGTGATGGAGCTGGAACCAATACTTGAGTCTGTCTAATGCCAAATCCTATGCTATTAATCCTTGCACCATAGCACCTACTCTATAGCTCCTGGAAGGGGGTGTGAATTTCTCAAGCTCTAAAGAAGGGAGCCCTTTTCCTGAGGTCCACACAGCTGCTGGAGACACTGAGCCCAAAGATTACTCTGAACAAGAGCCACTCTTTATTCATTCAACAAATAGCTATCACGTGCCAGGCACTGTTTGGCTTTGGGAATACAACGTTGACCAGGATAGACAAAAATCCCTGCCCTCATGGAATGCTACCTTAGTAGGAAAGAGAGACAATAAACACAATAAATAAAAACATATGGTAGGTTAGATAGTGATAAGAGCTGGGGCAAATATACACAGGGAAGGAGGCATGTATATTTCATTGGACAGAAAACCATAGTTTTGGTTTGTTTGTTTTTTTCTTTTTTTTTGAGGTGGAGTCTTGTTCTATCGCCCATGCTGGAATGCAGTCGCATGATCTCCACTCACTGCAACCTCTGCCTCCCAGGTTCAAGTGATTCTCATGCCTCAGCCTCCCGAGTAGCTGGGATTACAGGCATGCATGACCACACCCGGCTAATTTTTTTGTATTTTTAGTAGAGATAGAATTTCACTATGTTGGCCAGGCTGGTCTCGAACTCCTGCCCCGTGTGATCTGCCCACTCTGGCCTCCCAAAGTGCTGGGATTATAGAAGTAGCCAGGGGAGACTGTGTGGAAAAGGGGATGGTGGAAGTAAGTCATGTGGCTATCTAGAAGAAGACCAGATAAAGAGTCAGAGTCCATTGACAAAGGGTAGAATTCATCTGTCTACTGGTTTCAGTCTTCCCAGTGCAGACAGGGTTATGAATGTGCCTGGCAGACCTCCAACTGCAGGGAGCAGAACTGACCAACACTCTCAGTGCTGGACTCTGAAATCCATCACCTAGGTTTTGCCGAAGCCATACTTCCTAGGTTCTGTTCCTTCCAGAAGACTAAGCACAACAGGGATACGAAAGCAGGCCCCTTCCTTGGAGACATCGGACTCCTCTGATAGCCAACTTTGGCTTGAGAACTCTACAATCGCCTTGCTGAGCCTTCCTCAGACTGCAAGGCGGCCAAGCATGCCCCTACTGGACCTGTTTTCTTCCTCTTCTTCACTCGAGATTGGACTTGCATTGCTTCTTCCAGCCTTTTATAGTTCCCTCCCCATTTTCTCTCTCATAGGTATTTCCCCTAGTAAAATCCACGCTCCTTTAATCCCATCTTGGCATCTGCTTCTTGGCAGACCCAGGCTAACACAGAGTGGAGGCGAAAGAAAGACAGAAAGAGAGAGAGAGAGAGAGAGAGAGAGAGAGAGAGAGAGAGAGAAAGAAAGAAAGAAAGAAGGGAAGGAGGGAGGGAGGGAGGGAGAAGGAAGGAAGTAATAAGGAAGTAGGCAGGAGAAAGAAAGAGAGAGGAGAAAAGAATAAGAGAGAGAGAGAAAGAGAGAGAGATAGCGAGGAAGGTAGGGAGGTAGGGAAGGCGGAAGGAGGAAGGCAGGAAAGAAGGAAGGAAGACGGCGGAAGGCATGGAAGAGAAAGAAGGAAAAAAGACAGAAGACAGAAAAGACAATACAAAGAGCAGGAAGATCGAGACCAAGAACAAAGCAAGAACAGGAGAAAGAGAGAGAAGAGAGAAAGAGAGAAAGAAAGAAAGAGGGAGGCAAGGAGGGAGGGAGGGAGGAAGAAAGGAAGGAAGGAAGGAAAGAGAGGGAGGAAAGAAGGAAGGAAGGAAAGAAAGAGGGAGGAAAGAAGGAAGGAAAGAGAGAAAGAAAAAAAGAAAAGAAAGAAAGAGGAAGGAAGGAAGGAGAGAAAGAAAAAGAAAGAAAGAAAGAGAAAGAAAGAGAGAAAGAAAGAAAGAGAGAGAGAGAAAATTAAGAGCCCTTTAAAAGGGCTACTTTAAAAAATTTTTAATTTTAAAAAATTTGTCTTCCTTTTTATTACTGAATAATCATTTCACAAGGCTTACGTATAAGAGCCTAGGTTTCTAGTAGGCCCTGCTCACTGAGCTAATCTTGAGTTATCTCGGATAGAAGAATCCCTGCTCTGCAAATGCATCAATTTCTAGGGTTTCATACTTTGTTTTCCTGATTTGTTTTTATAATTTACTAGTGGAGTTCCTTTTAAGTAAGCGACAACAACAACAAAAGCTGCAGTGTGTCTCCACTAACCCAAGGGGGTGAAGGCGTTCATCCACATCCTGACACACAGTGGAGGCCTTGATGACAGCTGCAAGGGGGAATTGAGATCAGATGGTGCTGGCAGCAGCAGCCAGCCCGGTGGGAGGCTGAGGAAGCCATTAACGCTGGAGGCTATCCAAGGTAAGGAGTGGGGAGGGAGAAGCAGGGGCGGCTGGGAGTACCTATCCCATCCATCCTCCAGACCGGGGTTTCAATGGTGTTGAGATGGCTGGGCTAATGTGTAATTGGTATTTCTGGGAGGGAGGGGAGAAGGGCAGGGGTCATGGAAACCCTTTGCAGGGCTTAGCAAGGTCTGTCCTAGGCTCACTGACTTCAGTTTCCCTATTGGTTTTGAAGTCAAGTAAGTCATTTCCGGCTGTTCTGCAAACATCAGCTCCAATCGATAGCATCGGAATCGTTTCTTTGCCCCATTTGTTTTCAACAGCCTGCCACTGGTGGTCCCCACGCTGACTTCCTCCAGCGGCAGCTGTGCTCTTGGGGCTCCCTGTTGGTGTATGGCAGAGATCTCCAGCCGAGCAGCAATCACAAGTTCAGACCTTTAATCTCTTGCTCAGAGGGATAAGGCCCCAGGTTCACCTCCCTGAGCAGATTATAGGCACTTACTGTGCAAGCAACAGCCAGCTTTCCTTTCTCTGGTCTGTCCCTGCTCTTCAGAAAGCATTTCTGGGTTTAGCACGACCTTCCCTCACTCACAGACACTCCCAGCAGCTGCAGAGGAGGCTAACAAATAGGCTTCTGGGAAGAAGAGACCCAGTAAGAAGAAAAGGGCCATGCTTTGTCCCCTCATGTGAGGGCTCAGGATTAGATCTGCTCTAGCATAAGCTCTGCCATGGCCAGACCTCCCAGATCAAAGCACACCACTAGACTACCTGGTCCTGTCCTCACCCAAACAGTACCAAGAGGTTCTGAGTGTCAGTTTATCCATTTACACATATTTATTCAACTAATCTTTTTCAGCCCCTACTGTATACCCAACCCTATTCCCCAGAGAGCACACATGGCCCTGCCCCCAGTGACTCCATAGAACAACAGAGGAGAGGGCCATGTAGACAGCTGATTGCCACCACTCTTTATCTAAACTGAAATGATCAAGTCCTGGAAAACAGCATGGTCGGTCTGGGACCTGGGGAGGAGAGTCATTGGCTTTGCCACTTATTCTGCTTTCTTTTGAGTGTCAACCAAGTCTTACTACACCAGACAATAGATTTGAGCCATGGTAGGGATGATTCTATGTGGAGGACCACTGATACACACATGCGCGCGTGCACACACACACACACCAGCCAAGGAAGAAAGCAATAAAAATAGAAACTAAATATATTCAGTGAGGGATGTGGGTGGAGGCGGGTAATTATCCCACTAGAGGATAAGTTCCACATGGACAGGGAATTTAGACTGCTCTGTTCACTGCTATATCCCCAACTCCTGGCACAATGACTGGCACATAGCAGATGCTCAATAAATACTTGTTGAATGAATGAGTATTGAATAAATTGATGAAGGGTGTGGCTAATTTTAAAATTCAGATCAGAGGCTATAGTATATTATTCATTAAAAACAGAAAGTCATGGTGAATGTACTTTTATTTATGGCTAAGTAAGAGTGGTCATGGGAGGAGATGCGGGAAGGAAAGTCATCAAGACAGTGAGAAGGAGACACTAAAATGGGAGAGCAAAGTGCACCAGCAATGGGGAAAGGTCCATATTCCTTTCCTGCTTCTCTGACCCATCCGTGTTCTCTGTTCACTGGATAGGCTCTGCTACCCAAATGCTTGACAAAATCCACCCTCAAAACAACCCAGATTATGAATATTTTGCATTTCTGGATCCCTTGCATGGTAAGGCTGCCCAGCCTGGAAGACTGATGAACGTAGTGGAAAGGACACAGATGGAGCATCACCCAGTGCTCATTCAGTCCTCAAAACATCTCTACAGGGTAAATATTATCATCTCCAATATACTTATGGGAAAAATTGAGGCTCTGAGCATTAAGGAAGCTGTCCAAGGCCACACAATCAATAAGCATCCAAATTCCTAGTTATTCCAAGCCTGACTTGAAATCAAGTTCTAGTTTTAGCTCCGCCGCTACCCATGTGACCTTGGCTAAGCCATTTTACTTACTTGGGTCTCGGTTTTCCCATCTGTAAAATGGGAAACTCACAGACTACCCACCCAGTATAGCCCCACTTCCAGATCTATCTTTCAATCCAGGCAGGCTCCCATCAGTCCTCTTTCTGCTGCCTGGATACCCCACATCTCTCTGCAGCTTGGAACCCCAGCTAGCAAACAGTGAGTCCAGCGATCTCAACATGGCCTTTTCCAATCCCTGCTCACCCAACTCCTAGAACTACTGCCCCACCATGAGTTTCCTCTTCTACACACCCCTTCTTCACTGAAACTACTTCCCCTCTCCATCTTTTAAAACCCAACCAACTAGGAGCCCCTTCTCCCTCTAGAAGCCTCACACCTCAGTGAGTGAAATGCCTGGCGGAAGCTGGGCCTCCTCAAGTGCCAGAGCTTTCTTTTGTCCTTCCATTAGAGCTGTTGGCCAAATAAGCAGATGCTCAGTTGAACCCGCCACTCCAAAGAGTGGGAGGAGGGCAGAAAGGGATAATCTTAGAAACACAACATCGGAGAGCTAACCATTTTCTTTCTTCTTCATTCCTTTTTCTTGTACCCTGTGTCCCAGGATCTGGATTTTGGACTTCTCATAAGTGCAGTGCAGCATCCATTTATGACAGACACTTCGACTGTGTGGCAGGACGGGGTAGAGGGCAAGTGAAAACAGAGATGGGGAAACGGCAGCAAGTGGCTAGTAGAGGCTGGCGATGATTGATTGCCAGTGTTAGGAGCTGCCCAGGGCACCTGGGCAAATGTGTTGGCAAAACAACTCAGTGTCTTGGCACATCTTTTCCTCCTGGGATTTGGGTCATGTTCTGGGCTGGAAGATAAAATGCCTTCTCTTGACTCTTCTTTTTAGTCTTTCGAGACCGAGTTTTGTTCTGTCACCCAGGCTGGAGTGCAGTAGTGTGATCTTGGCTCACTGCAACCTCCACCTCCCAGGTTCAAGTGATTTCCCCTGCCTCAGTCTCCTGATTAGCTGGTATTACAGGCACATACCACCGTGCTGGCTAATTTTTGTATTTTCAGTAGAGATAGGGTTTCACCACGTTGGCCAGGCTGGTCTCGAACTCCTGATCTCATGATCCACCCACCTCGGCCTCCTAATCTGCTGGGATTACAGGTGTGAGTCACCATGCCCGGCCCCTTCTCTTGACTATTCTCAGGGAAAACTAGGAATGAAGGGGATCTGGGCCTTGGAAAAGCAGGTGAAGAGGTCTCTAATCACAGCTCTAGCAGAGTCATAGGTCACCCCAAGCAGCTGAGACTCTTAGAGCTGCTCAACCAGTCATAATAATGGTGATGCCTCGTATTGGGCAATACTCAGTGTTTACAAGGCCTTTACACCCAAGGACTCATTTGATCTACACAATAATTCTGTAAGAAAGTAGCGTATGAATAGTCTCTGCTTTACAAATGAGGAAACAGGCCACATTTACCATTCAAACTAGCAATACATAAATTCTGCCTCGGTCCAGGAACCTCCTTTCCTAGCAAGACCCTGGCATAGATATATGCAGAAATGTGGCAGGGCCAAGGAAATGGTGATTTCCTCTTAGAGAGGCAATGTGTGTAGTGATTAAGCCTGTGGATTTACTGAACCAACTGAGTTTGAATCCTGACACTACCAGTACTCACTGTGTGACCTTGGGCAAGTCATTTGCTTCCTCTTCTCATGCCTCAATTCTCTTCTCTCTTAGGAAGGAGTTTTAATAGTATTTATTTGATAGGTTGTTTGGGAGAATTAAATGCATTTAATGCTGGCAAAACACTTGGCACCATGCTACATTACTATATAAATGTTAGCTATAACTGCCATGACTAGCTGGGGTTTGAACTTATATCCCAGTATGCTGGACTGTGCAGGAATACTCCTTCTTTGTACAAAAGGAAACCATCTATTCTTCTTAACATCCAAACTCAGGTGTAAGAACATGATGCTCCTATGGGATACAAGGCCACCTCACATCAAATGAAGGATGAGACAGCAAGAGAGGGAGCTTGTCCTAATGCCTAGAGTGAAGCTGGTCTAAGCCTCCTCCCCAAGGCTCCTTAAGCATGGGGAGTAATCCATGTGTGACTGCTTCATGGAGAAGTGAAGATGGGGAAGAGATAATGGCATCGTCTGCTGCTGGACCATTCTTCACTTCATTATCCTCAGGGGTGAGTGAAGAAGTGAGGTGACCAGGATGAGATACTATCATCTGACAAGGGACCCCTAACTGCCCCCAGCCTCCTCACCAATACCCCGCAGTGGCAAACAAGAGTCCTCGAATTTGCCTGTTCTATTAATCACATGGCTGGGGGTTGGGTAGGGGGAAAAGAACTTGGTCTCTAACTCAGATCCTCCAGCTCTTGTCCTGACTGCCCACGTGCTAATTCTGCTCTGCACATAAACTCTGCTGGCCACTGTCCCAAGCATTGCTGAACCCTTTTCACTGTTGACAAAGTAAGGGTCATAATTCTAAATGAACTCACAGGCTCGTTTGCAATTACTCAGGAATGGCATGAAAGGCCTTTGCAAATGGGCAGAACTATTAACAGTGAATGAATAGCTAGTTCAGGCTCATGTACAGTGCTTCAGAAACAAGCAGACCAACAGGGTAGGACCTTGAATTCCTGCGTGCTAGAGAAAGACCCAAGGGAAATGAACCCGGATGTGGAATTGTCCCAGATGGTCACAGTACTGACTATTCATTCTGAGGGACTTCCCATACCCAGATTTAACAACAATATTGGAAAACTATAGCTTTCCTATATTTTCATTGTCCCAGGGCCATGTTTCCTGACCTTTTAGGGAAGATGGACCCCTTTGAAAATAGAATTAAAGCTATAAATTCTCTCACCAGGAGAACATGTTGTGTGTGAATATTCACAACACTTTGCAAACACTTTTGAAAGCATCACAGAGCTCCGTGAAGGCTGTCCCTGGATCTCTGACTCAGGGCACATCTTTGGCTTTGGTGAGTATATAAAATAGCGAGACTTTCCTACGCTATCTAAGCAACCTGTAAGTAATAATAATTTTTTATGTTTATTGAGTACTTCATACTTTGCAAAATGTTTTCCATCCCATATCCTCACAATTCTTATAGCCATTCTGTTCATGATGAAATGAGGCTCAGAGGAGTTAAGTGACTTTTGTCCAAAGTCACACAGTTAATAATGATGGCTACAGTTTATGACAACTACCTGCCAAGCATTTTAGATATGTTAAATCTAATTTCCCGGCAGTACCATGAGGTAGAAATTATTACTTCCAGTCTGCAGGTGGGGAAGCTAAGGCTTGGAAAAGCTAAGTAACTTCCCCAAGATCAAACAGTCACAAGTGTCAGACCTGAGATTTGAACCCAGTACTGCCTTAGTGCAAAGCCCATCCTGGCTTGGAATATAAAAAAAGTATTTTTGTAATAACAGGCTGATCAGTTAACAAAGGAAAGGATTCTGTTTAAAAGGAGAATTTGGATAATGCAAATGTGTCAGCATTTCTCCAACACATGAGTGGGGGAAATGTTTATTTAGATACATCTAACTGTCATAACAGCCTACCCAGATCCAGGTCTTCCAACCTAGCCAAACCACCCCAGGCTGCATGCAGCTGGCCCCAATAAGAGCAAGATCTGGGCATATCAGCCACATTAATGGACCACATTAATGGACCTATTAATTAATTAATTTATTAATTAATAAAAGTCCTGGTCCATCTCAGAGCATGCGCACTTTCGCTCCTTGCTTTTTCTAGCACTTACTTGGCACCTGCTTTCTTGGATTGTCTCCCACTTCGATCCCATGCCCACTTCTTGGACCTAAGACCAACAGAACTTTATTTCATTTGGAGCCCCGGCCTCTCTATCAACTGTTCTTTGGGGTCATCTCTGATCCTGCTCTTGCCCTCTCTGGGATCCCCTGTCCCTCTCCCAACACCTATTCAATTGATCTACATCCTCTAGCCAGATGTGCGCTATCTCCCCTTGAGTTACGGTCAGATAATAGTTCTCAGAGCAAATTAATACGTCATATTCTGGTTTGACAATTGACCTCTTGTGAAGTTGGTTTGGTTGACATGAATCAGACATAAACTGATTGAACTCAGTTCAACTATAAATCCATGTACCAGGTCTCCTCATGTAATCATTCCCATGCCTTTACTATTTCAGTCTGAATGCCAAGGAGATATGAGACGTCCACATCCACTGTGGTCCTTCAAGCACGTGTGCATCCATTCACCCATTTACTGAGCATGTGCTGAGTATAAGGCCCTGAGCAATGCTGTGAGCACACAAAGGAAACTAATACTTTTTAGACTCCTACATTGGTCCAAGCTCTGGACTGGATACTTTTCATATATTCTTATTCAATTATTAAGATGCAGTCTTTGACTTAAGGATGGTATTTTTAAAAATGTTTGGTAACAAGAGATATAGAGCTGGTTTAAGAAAAAAGAGAAAAGATTTAAAGGTTCATGGGGGAGATAAAAATGTATGCAATAATCACAACACATGATAGGCTATTATAAGAAAACAATATGCATATTTGGGGAAGTAAAATGATACTTTCTAGGACAGGTTTATGTACCAATCCTTCAACTTTAAATGAGTTTCTATTTTCATAATGAATCCCTATCTTCTCAGTCATTTACACATTTATTTTTTTTCTCCGTTCCCCCCTCCAGCCAGGCAAATATTTTGCCCATTGCATGTCAGCAGCAATTCATTCACGCAGAAGATCAAAGCAGTGATATGGACCTAATGTATCTTGATTCCAGCATGACATTTGACAAATGCTTTACCTGGTGCCCTTGAGAACATGATGGGAAAATGAGAATTGGGTCAGAGGACAGGAAGTGGAGTCATAGCTGGATGAGCACCACAGTCAAAGCACGTTGATTAGTTTTTCTGTGTCAACCCAAAAGAGGTTTGTAGGGGCATGCCATCGAGCTCTGTCCTTGGTGCTGACCTCATTGGCATTGTTACCTGTGACTCAGAAGACGACGTACAAGGTGTTCTAATCAAGTCTGCAGCTGGGAAGTATAGTTACCACTACAGATGACAGAATGGAAATAAGAAATGACCTCAACAGGAAGGAACACAGGGCTGAAACCAACATGATGGAATGAAACAAAGAGAAATGCAAAGTCTTACATTTAGGTTAAAAATTAATTGCACGAGTACCAGATGGGGTAGGCCTGGTTTGGCAGCAGTCCATGTGAAAATGACCTATTTGTTTGTTATTCTGTAAGTTGGCCACTAGCTCAGCTTGGTCCAATTCAACTGTGTTATGTGGTTCATACATGATACATAAAGCGAACACAATCTTGGCCCACAATTAAGAGAAGCAAATATCTCTGGTCTAGACTACAGCATGGCCTCGGTGTGCCCAAAACTGGTTAGTCCTGTCTGGAACACCATGCTTAACCCTGAGAAATTGGAGCATGTTCTGAGAATGGCAGCCAGATGATGCAGGAGCTGAAAGCCATGCCCATAGAAAGTGTGAGGGGGCTGGGAAACTTGGGTCCAGGGGGACGCAATTCAGGGGAATATGAGTGCTTCTGCAAACATGTGAAGGGCTGTTGTGTGGGAACTAGAGTGGACTTCCTCAGAGGATTTCTCTAGACCAGCCGTTCCCAACCACATTTATTCACTGGAATCCATGTGACAGATAATGTTCACATACTCAACACATTCCCATGACAGACTCCTGATTTTAGACACCCTTGCCACAGCATAGTTGCAGGAAAGTAAAGAACTTACAGTAATGTGTCATTGTCACAACAAAGTCACATTAGTTGTGGAGACTTGGTGGTCTCCAGCAGGGGCCTGGTGGCTGAGAAAATGTCACAGCTTCTCTGCCTGCCGCCCCATCTGGCATCCTAGGAAGGGCAGAGCCTGACTGGGGTGGGGATAAGTAAATCTACACAGCACACATATAGCATTCTCTTGGTCTTTGGTGCTTTCGTCTACTTCTTTCTGGTGAGTGTGGCCTTTCCTCACATTGAAATGTTAAAAGCCAATAATTGGCTAGACACTTTGGCATGGACGTCAGCAGAGCAGCCCTTTCAGCTGGCCTTGATTCTAGGCTGTCCTCATTGAAGTAAGAGCTCCCCAAGGGGTCCAGGACAGCTCCCCAGCACCCTGCACTGGGTCCCCAGAATTATAATGTGTTCCTTTGCCTCACCTTGGTCCCGTTTTATGTCCCTGGGGTCCTCTTAGGGAGAGATGGCAGCATTCCCTTATCAAGGTCCTGGACAAGGATTATATAAATCTCCCAGCCATCTCTAATTGTCATGGAACAACTAAGGTCTAACAAGACAGACAGATCTACTTAGCTACCAGGGTCTTATTCTGTTTCGTTTGTTTGTTTCCCAGCTGGGTTAAGCAAGTTACCTAACCTCTCTTCTCAGTTTCCTTCCTTGGAAAATGAAGCCAATATTGGTTCCCCCTCCAAGGATTAGTGGGAGAGTTACATGAAATAATATACATAAAGTTCTTAGCACATTGCTGGTTACAAAGTCAGCCTCAATATTAGTAAATTGCTGACCCATCCATCCCTCCTTGATTGCTGACATCCCTAGGCAGTGATAAGATGTGGGTATGCACAGTGCTCATCATGGCAGTAACACCACACCCTTCTCTTCTAATCAGGAAGGTGTCCCAGAAGGCAAGTGAGTAAAAGCAGTACTACTAGAGGAATAATCCGGAGTCTGTGCAAGTTAATTTAAGAGATAAATAATTTTAAAATTTAGTCACTTTATTATAGGAAAAATTACTGGCAGCACATGTTACAACTGATCACAGTATTAGGCACTGTGACACCAAGACCGAGAGCCCCTGCTTTTGTGTGTGTGTGTGTGTGTGTGTGTGTGTGTGTGAGAGAGAGAGAGAGAGAGAGAGAGAGAGAGAGAGAGAGAGAGAAACAGGCTGAGAGAGGGAAAGATGCAAATTCCTAGACTTTCACTCCAGGAAATTATAATTCAGCAGGTCTTAGGGAGTACTAAGCTCCTTGCCATTTTTTTTCTAGAATTTTGAAAAAGCACAGTTCCAGAAAATAGAACACAGAGTTATTTTTAGAATCTAAGCATTCTATAAAGGGTGGCTCAATAAAAAGAAGAGTTTTCTAAAAAGTAGAACTGTCCAGCGGTGGGGCAGACAGGGGCATTGAGCTCCCTGTTATTGAAGGCACACTCATACAGGAATCTACCAGAGAACCCTTGGGCAGAGCAGATCATGCTATCCCGAGGAAAGCCAGTCCCAGGCTGAGAGCTTGCCTCCCTCTCCCACCGTGGGGATCTCTGAGCAGCTGGTCGGGATGTCGGTTCTACTAAATGTGAGCCCTCATCCTACCCAGGGTCAGAACTGAGAAGCAAAAATGTGTCTTGGACAAACTCTCTTCCCTTTCACTGCCTCTTCCAAGTTTGGGCAGCAGGAAGGTGAGTAAAGACTCAAGGTCAAAGACTTAGTCTTTGTGAAGCTCTTCCTAGACTGGTCTAGAGACGGCTTGGAATATCATTCTCTCAGAGGTGTCTACACTTTAGGAAGTGAACCCCTGATATTGACAAAACCCCAAGAACCCCCATTTGGGAGCTGGTGGTGACTTTACAAAACCCCAAGAACCCCCATTTAGGAGCTGGTGGTGACTTTACTCTCATATAACCTAGCACTTCAGTATCTACACATCCTCACTGCTGGCCACAGTATAGTAGGTAGCTATGAGCGGGGGCTCTGGGCCTTGTGACCCAAAGAAAAGATAATACAAGCCACCTGTCATTTTAAATTTTCTAGTAGCCATGCTAAAAAAATCAGACAAAGAAACAGGTGAAGTTAATTTTAATAATATATTTTATCTAACTCACTACATATCCAAAATATTACCTATTTAACATGCAGTCAATATAAAAGTTATTACTGAGCTATTTCACATTCTCTCTTTCTTTTTGAAATAAGTCTTTGAAACTGGATGTATAATTTGCACTTAAAGCATATCCCAATTCAGCCACATTTCAAGGGGTCAATAACCATATCTGGGAAAGAGCCACATTATTGGACAAGACAGTTCTGGACCCTAAAAGACCCTAAAAATGTCCTACCTTTCCTACTTACTAGCCCGTGGCCTCAGTCATGTTATTTAACTTTTCTTTATCTGATTCTCCTCCTTCATAAATAGTGATGATAATAATAATGTCTCCATCGTAAAGTTGTTATGGGAGTTAAATGAGTTAATATGTATAAAGTATTTAAAATAGTGGCTGGCACATAGCAATTGTTCAGAAATTCAACCCCCTCAGCTCTGTTACATACAAAGGGCAGGAGTTTTCATCTCTTTTTTATGGATAAGATATGAACATTTATTAAGCACCTACAATGTATCATGCTTGGAGCCAGAGATATGATCTCATTAAATTCTCCAATATCCCAAAGAGGGAAAGATTATTGCCATGTTTTAAGTGATGAGGCTCAGAGAGGTTGTCTAACTTGTCCAAGTCTGCACAGTAGGTGTGGCAGAGCAAGGATTCAAACCCAGGTCTCCCGACCCCCAGACCATGTTATTTCGCTGAACTATGTAGTCTGAGATGAAAAGAAGTGATCTAAGGTCTCACAGAAAATAGCGACAACTCTGGGCCTTGAGTCACCACCTGACTCTTCCAGCGCTCTTCCCCTCTGCAAGCCTCCTCCCTAAGGTGGAAGTATGACACCATAACAGGACGAAGAGAACATTTTTGGTAGGCAGACCCTTCCAGGATGCCTTCAAATGACATCTCTTTGGGTGGCTCTCCTTGTCTGCCAATAAAAATGGGTCTTAGCACCTGAGCTGAAAATAGAGAGAGAGTGGAAAGAATGGGGGTTATTTGGATTTCACCAAAAATACTTCAGAACGTTAGAACCCACTTCTCACCCAGATTCTGCACAGTTTCTATGCCCTTGAGTCCCCAGTGCTTTGAAAGAAGGAAATGGGTACTCTGGTCAGAATGACTCTGCAAAAGGATGTGTCCAGGTGTGTATCCCTGGCTACTCCTTGCCCCAGGACACCCCAGCTCCCCAGCCTGCAGGTGAGAGGCAAGCAGAGAAAAGGACCCAAAGAAAAACAGAAGACCCAGGAACCAGGATCCAGTTACAGAAAGAAAAAGGGAGAAAGAGAGATAGTGAGAGCAATTGAGAACAGCAATGCAGCAAAAAGGGCTTTTAGTGATAATTAATAATTAACATTTCTAATGATGTCGTGGCGACAGGAAGAGGCCAGCACAGGGCTCCGGGACATAACTGGGGGTGACAGTGACCTCCATGAGGACCAGCAGCCTGAACCTCATTAACTTTCAGGAGCCCCC
Source organism: Rhinopithecus roxellana (assembly GCF_007565055.1). Classification (NCBI taxonomy): domain Eukaryota; kingdom Metazoa; phylum Chordata; class Mammalia; order Primates; family Cercopithecidae; genus Rhinopithecus; species Rhinopithecus roxellana. Next base: position 75,341,132 of record NC_044559.1, read on the forward strand.
CACACCCATGCAGCCAGTGGGCTGCCCACTGCTGAGATGGACATTGTTGTGGCAAATCCAGGAGAACAGGTAGGTGGGGGAGTAATTTCAGGGGGAGAAGCTGTAAGAGAGGGTTCAAGGGGATTCCTTTTCTGGACAGGCAGATCCAGCTCCTTTGAAAGCCTGGCTTTTCCTTGGTCATGCCAGGTACCTGGCTTTCCTTTGGCTAGGCAAGCAGCCTGGGGAAGGCATGTTCAAAGACATACAACATTCCCAGGGAGCAGCAACATGCTAAGAGCTCAAGGAAGAGGGTAAGAGAGCAAAGGCAGGGAATGCTCATGAAGGTGGGAGCTATCCTAAGAGGGGCAGGTGCAGCCAAGCAGAGAGCCCCAGAGACTGGCTACACAGTTATGGTTGTAATGGTGGTGGGCAGAGTGGGTGGTGGTTGTTGTGGACTGAATGTGTCTCCCCCAAAATTCACATGTTGAAGCCCTAACCCCCAATGTGACTGGAGAGAAGCCCTTTACAAAAGGAGCTGTAGTTAAATGAGGTCATAAGGCTGAGGCCCTGATCTGCCTTATTAGAGGAGGGGATACCAGGGGTCCTTTTATCCTTTGTGAGCAAGAGGAAAGGCCATGTGAGGGCACAGCAGGAAGAGAGCCCCCACCAGGAACTGAATCAGCCAGAACCTTGATCTTGAGTTTCCCGGTCTCCAGAACTGTGGGAAAATGAATTTCTGATGTTTAGGCCCTCCAGTCGATGGTATTTTTAATGGCAGCCTGAGCTGACTAATACAGTGGTAGTCAAAGTTATCATGGTAATTGAAAGGGTATTAACAGGCTCTGGGGTGACCAGCCATCCCAGTTTATCTGGAATGGAGGGTTTTCCTGGAATGCAAGGCTTTCAGTGTTAAAATCAGGACAGTTCCAGGAAAACCAGGATGGCCAGTTAGTAGTAGTAGTAATTGCAGCAGTGGAGTTGATCTAATAATTAGCCGACGCTTTATATTCTACATCTATTCTGTGTATGCGTTTATTCACTTTTAAGCTACCTCATTTCCAGAGTGGGATGATTTTGCCCTTAGACATATACAGTGCTTTACAGATACAAAGCATGTTCACAAACACATCTGCCCCACGACTTGAGCCAGTTCTTCTCTAGCCAAACTCAAGCCTGGCCGATTTTCCTCTGAAGGCCAGTGTGGACTCAGCCAGATGAAGGGAGTCCTCTCCCGCCAAGGCCCATGGCCCTGAGGAACCCTGACTTCATCACTGTGAGCCAAGTGGATGCCCAAAGCTCCACCACTGGAGCTTCTGATTCTTGTGAGCTGGGGCGAGGCCTGGGCTTCGGCAGGGTTCAGAAACTTTCCAGGGGGTTCTGAGAAAGGACAGTGTGCAAAGTGCCCAACAATAGCTCTACTGGCTGCCGCTTAGGTCAATTTGCTGTAAGTTTTCATTTTGGTACAATGTTAATCTTACAGAAAACTTTCAAGAACTGTACAAAGAACTCTCGTGTTCCCTTTACACCAGTCCCCCAACGGTTCTCATCTTAACCATTTGCTTAATAATTTTCTCGTATTTATTTTTATCTGAAAAAAAAGCCATGAAGTAAGCTTTCCTAGTGAGTATGATACAGACTGATAGCAGGGCATATATAATATATATTATATAACAACTGAATACATATATTGGGAGACATCCATATATTTTGGCAGCCCAGCAAATGCACATCGATAGAGATATGCCACCGTAACCTTTGGTGGCAAATGTCATGATCACCTGGAGCTACGGATAAGGGTGGATTGACTGAGATAAGGGACAGGAAATAAGCTTTGGGGGTGATGAAAACATTCTGTATCCTGATTGCGGTGGTGGTTACATAAATACATACATTTACCAAAACTAATTTGTCTGAATGTACAATTACAACAGGTACATATTATTACATATGATTGCATATACTTTATAATTTGATAAAGTTGATTTTTTTAAATGTAACATTGTTTTCAAGTGTAGTGGCCTGTTGTGAAGAATCCAGCAGAGGAAAACTAATGCCTGAAGAAGTATGGATTTTATTCCCTGAATTATCATACATTTGTATGGCATGTATTATATGTCAGGCTCTGTTCTATGCATTTTGCAAAAACGAACACATGTAATTCTCACAAGCTTATAGTGTAATGGCATCACGGACCCCACTTTACAGATCAGGAAGAGAGGTTAGCTAGAGGCCCAAGGTGGCACAGCAAGGAAGTAGAACAACATGACTCTAAACCCTGGCAGTGAGGCACCAGTGCCCCTGCTCTCAGGCACTATGCTAAGTTAGTTCTTTCCATGATAGCCAGAGACCAGGCTCTGCCTTACTGTGCACCACTACCCCGTGGCAGAAAAGCCCCCTGAACTCCGGGGACCAGCCAGTGGACAGAGGGAAGCCGACTGTCCTTGAGGCCTCGCTGTTGAGTACCCAGACCACCAGACTCTCCTCTGCTTCCCGCTTCCCTCCACCCTTGACTCACCAGCTCTGCCAGTCCATCTCCGGAGAGTTCCAACTGCCCAATTTTAGGAAGCATCCAGAGGTGCTATATAGCCTCGCACTGGAGACAGAGTTGGCTGTCTGAACCACTCTGTCTGTCCCTGAGAGATATTCACACAAAATAAATATCAGCATGTGACATCCTGAAGTTCTGTGTTCCTGGGAGCCAGCACTGGTTTCCTCATATTCCATGTGCTTCAAGTCAGGGGTCTGTGGCGGGAGAGCACGGGACCAGATCTCAGGCATGGACTTTGCTACTGATTTGCTGTGAGATGTAAGACTTCTCTTCCCTCCTCTGAGTCTCAGATTTCTCACCCAAATAATGGGAGGTTAGCCCAGATGTGAGGTTCTTGGCATATGGATTGCTAGGAAGTCCACAAATAGGCTTCAAATGTTCTAGGAATCCCCAGCATTTGTATGCACAGTGTTTTGTGCATTTAGATAAAGGAGTCCATATCTCATTTGATTTTCAAAGGGATCACTTTCCTTCTAAAATTTCACATCACTTGCCTGCCAAAGTCTTTTCTAGTTCTAAAATTTGAAGATTCTATGTCTTAATCTAAGTCTTTGCATTACATATCAGCCTGGAAGCTTCATTTATAGAAAATGGCAAAGGAGACCCAAGGCACCAGTGTTAGAGTCAGAGCTAGCACGTGGTGTCTCCTGACTCATTCATTTGTTCAGCATATATACATTATAATAAATATATTTCATTCTAATGATAACTTTTGACCATAGTCCCACATGTGCCAAGAGCCTCTGCAATGACCCAGGGCCTAACACAGGACATAGCGCATAGTAGGAACTCTATAAATATTGGATGAATAAAATAATAATTAGGGCAGGGGCCTCATGCCTGTAATCCTACCATTTTGGGAGGCTAAGGTGGGCAGATCACTTGAGTCTGGGAGTTTGAGACCGGACTGGGCAACATGGTGAAGCTTCCTCTCTACAAAAAGTACAAAAAAATAAATAAATAACTGGGCATCGTGGTGCATGCCTGTAGTCCCAGCTACTCAGGAGGCTGAAATGGGAAGATCACCTGAGCCCAGGGAGGCCGAGGCTGCAGTGAGCTGTGATCATGCCACTGCACTCCAGCCTGGGTGACAGAGCAAGATCTTGTCTCAGATAATAAAAATGATGAATTGGGAAGCCAACTAAGTGTGGGGAATGGAAATAGAGGAGGAACGGCAGAACCCCAAATCAGGAGATCTGACTTTTATTTTCATCTTGGCTACACACAAAGCCTCTTCTCCTCTGGCCTCTTTTTCCACCATAAACTGAGGGAACTGGACTAGCTAAACTCCAGGGCCTCTTCTAGATTTAAGATTCTGGGATGTCAAGACGATCTCTGCCCACTTAGATAGAGTGATGAGAAAGAGCAGTGCCCAAGGCTCCCCATGCCAGGGAGGTCTCTAGCGAGTGCGTTAGTTTCCTATTGTTGCATAACAAATTAGCCTAAATTCGGCTGCTTAAAACAACACATATTTATCATCTCATACAATTTCTGAGGGTTGTGAATCTGAGAGTGGCTTAGCTGGGTAGTTCTGGCTCAGTCTCTCTCATGAAGTTGCAGTCAAGATGTCAGCCAGGACTGCAGTCATCTAAAGGCTAAACTGGGGCTGGAGCCCAGGCCTCCAGGCTCACTCACATGACTGTAGGCTGTTCGCCTCAGCTCCTTGCCATTTGGGCCTCTCCATAGTGATGCTCATGACATGGCAGCTACCTGCCCCGAGAGCAAGTGATCTGAGAGAGAAAACTGCCAGGATGAAAGCTGCAACGACTTTTTGTAACTTGACCCAGGAAGTGACATGCTATCACCTATTTTATTCGCTATACAAACCGACCCTGGTGTCATGTAGGAGGGGCCTGTACAGGGTGTGAATATCAGAAAGTGGTAATCTGGGGCAGCTGGCTACCACATCTAGGCTGAAGTCAAATCTCTTGCTCTCATTTAGATAAGGCCACTATTCATACTTTTCTGTGGGCAGGGGTCCCAGTGGGAAGAACTTGTCCATGAGCCAGCCAGTATCATCAGTGAAATGTTCTGCCTGCTCCTTTTCAAAGCAAGCCCAGGAATTCAACAAGGCTCCTTGCTGAAGCCCCAATGCCTGCGCAGTCCTGCAAAGAGCGAGGGCAAAGATATGGGGGGCGCTCAGCAGGGACCACTCTAATAACCCGGCAAAACCTCAATTACCCAGAGCAACGTGAGCCAGGGCCCTCATTTAATCAGATTTCTTGATTTAACTATCCCACACTGATAAATAAATCTGTATACTGCGGTTGATGACAGACAAATAGCAGGCAAATATGTTGCCATTAAAGATTTTTAAAACCCCTTCAAGGGTTTCTATCTGTAAATTTGCATGTTCTCTGCAGCTAAAATAATTGCAAGATACTGCAAGATCCAGACTTATCAATGGCCTAACTGTGGCCTTCATTTTGCTTGCTAAGGCAGGAAAGCAGAATAAAACATTTTAGGAAGTTTTTTAAAATTTAAAAACATTTCTAACAAAGCAGCCTTTCTGCAGAACTTCCATCTAATTAGGAAATTAAATTAACCAGACCATTTCACTTCCTCAGTAAAAGCGATTGAATTTCTTGTGGCGACTCTGACCCCTTTCACCATTTCCCCGACAGATCCGGCACTTTCCCACCCACTGCCTTTCATCTGCCCTCAGCCTGGAATTCTTGGTGAGCCCAGAGTTGGAATGAGAAGAGATACATTCCACTCTCTATTCCATCACTTGCACATAGGATGTTTGGCCTCTCTAAGCTCCCTTTCCTCACTCGTAAAAGGAGTCATTTAAAGTAAGTGATTCTTCAGTTCTCTTTACCCCTAACACTCTAAGTTGTCTGATCCCACCATCATTACTTTCTGAAATCTGACTGCTTTTTCAGGATGCAGGTAAAGTGCTACATTCACTATCTCTGTGGACCGAAGTAATTTCTCTTCTCTCTGCAATCCCACAATTAAGTAAATAGAAGTTAACACATGATTTTGTGGATTATGTATAATATATATGCACAGTTTTGTCTCTCCTAGCAGACTCTATGCTCTTTGAGGACAGCTGCCTAGCCCTTCTCATCTTGATATCCGTTAGTACTGCACCCAGCACGTTGTAGGAGCTCACACCTGTGGTTTGGAGGGAGCCCAAAAACCAGGTTTGTGATTTTGCAGCACACCCATGTATTGGCTGCCCTCAGCCAGCAGGGGGAGCACGTTTGCTCCTTAAATGAAGCCGCCAGCTCTGAACCGTGACACCCTCTGAAGAGCTGATGGATGGATTTACCTCGGAGGGTGAGACAGGCCCAGAGGACTAGGGTGAGGGCAGGGGTGAGGACGGATCTGCTATTTCTGACTAAGAAGCCACCACTTACTTGGTAAACAATAACATCCCAGGAACAGAGAGTACCCTCATGATAAATTCAGAGCACTTCCTATCTCTAAGGCCAGGAAACTGCATGAAGTTGTAATAGGGATACATTCTTGATTAAACCCTGTAACTTGGGGAATTAAGTCTATGATAAATTGGGAGATAGGGACCTGCAGCCTCGTTTCTTTTAAAGATATTTAATTACAAAATTCTGTAACGAAATTACAGCCTTATTAAAATGGTTTCTCACTGAAGAGAGGGTCTCGAAAGGTGAGACAATGCCAATAGGAGAGAGGTTGTAGGGTTTACAAGCACTCTCCCTGTGCCCCTGCATTCTGATCAGAGACTAGAAAGAGGGGATAAGGCACTTCCCTTTGAAAATCACCCCGTTGGAGAGGTTGGTCTCTCTCTCTCTCTCTCCACCTTTCCCCATGAGACTGCCCCCATGAAGCCTGGACTGCCAGGCAGCTAGGATCCTATTAGAGAGAGCTGTCTGGTGGAGAAACTAGCTTCTCTTTAAAACGACAGACACTTGCTCATGATAGACAGCTTGTCAGTCACTCACACCTTAGTATGAATTACACCAATCAGCTGTTAGGGTTTCCTCCACCAGAATAGGTTGGGAATTGTTTAATCTGAGAATGGCAAATTTGATTGTAGATTAGAGGTCACAGTTTTTGAGCATGAGATACTCTGGGAGGGAGGCCAGAGTGATGAGCCTTTGTGGGAGGGCTTTGGGCGGCCAGAAAGTGATGTGGTGAATGTGGAGCAGAAGAGGAGGCACAAAGAGGCAGATAGCTATGCTGAGACCCATACTGATTGCAACTGCCCCTGGGGTTTTTAGAGATCCTGCTGATCACCAGCCAGTGTATCAGACCATGTGCCCCGATTTCTAATTCAGAAAATATAGCCCCTCGATTTACCTAGCGAGTTAACACCTTCTCTGCCATACAGAAGCAGAAGCATGTTGATCCTGGCAGTTCAGCCATTGGGGTACTTGTTTCATCTGTCCGAGATTGAGACCCAATATCCTCAAGCAGAAAATAGGGAGAGTCATCTTACACCCGTCATAGGTGATATGCGTGTAAGTATTTTACTGTGCCCAGTGCAGAATGAGCCCTCAGAAAGGTCATTGATTGTTGCTGTTGCTGCTGTTGCTGCTGTTGTTGCTGCTGCTGCTGTTGCTGTTTTGCTGCTGTTATTGCCACTACTGTTGTTGCTATTATTGTTGCTGTTGCTGTTGCTGCTATCGCTGCTGTTGTTGCTGCTGCTGCTGCTGCTGCTGCTGTTGCTGCTGTTGCTGTTGTTGCTGCTATTGCTGCTGCTGTTGCTGGTGGTGTTGTTGCTGTTGCTGTTGTTGTTGCTGCTGCTGCTGCTGTTGCTGTTTTGCTGCTGTTGTTGCCACTACTGTTGTTGCTGTTGTCGCTACTGTTGTTGCTGTTGCTGCTGTTTTGCTGCTGCTGTTGCCGCTACTGTTGCTGTTGTCACTACTGTTGTTGCCACTGTTTTTGCTGCTGCTGCTGTTACTATTGCTGTTGTTAGTGTACAGCACATGCATGACCCTCAGTGAATACTGGATGGTGTAATTACAGAATCATTCAGTGTCCTGTGGGGTCAGCCTATAACGCGAGTTCTACTGCTCATTACTTACATCAAGGGCAGCTTTCACCCCTGAGTTGCCTAATTGGGAGCCAGAAGATGATGTTGAAATAAACCAGGAAATCTGACAACCCAGCTGACATCTCTCTTTCCCAGTCACTGTGTGGATCAGAGTCATGCTCCACAGAAGGTGAGTGCCACTTCTAGGAATCAGATATTCCGGAGCAGCAGGTAGAGATGGTTTTTAAGTGGCCAGATGCCTTGTGGCAAAGTAGAAAGTATGCTGGCTTGAGTGTCATGGTCCAGCTATGTGACTTTAGACATGTCACTTAACCTCCCTTTTTTTTTTCTTCATAGGCAAAATAGAGACTATGCTAGCAGGGCTGCTATGAAGATGTGATGCCACTGTGCTCAGTTCAGTGCCTGACTGAGAGAAGGAACTCGATAAATATTAACCTCCTTTTCCCCAGAACTTCTTCCTGCTTCTACCCCCAAATAAAGGGCTAGACCATCAAAAACTGCAGGGAATATGAAAGATCATCCAGCTCAGTTTTATCTTTCCAGATTAAGTAGGGACATACAGTGGGACAGTGGCAGTCCAGATGAGAGGCCAGGTTTTCCAGTTCCTCACGTGGTAGTCACCCTGGTACCACTCTGCCACCACATCACAGTCGTGGCACTGTCAGCTCAGAGCTAAAATCTCCTGGTGTTATTTAACTGGGATTGTGGCTGTCCTCATTCTCTGAAATTACATCAACTAAGCTTTAATGACCATTAGCTACTGTGGTTTTTCCTTTCTGAGGCCCCTCATATCTTTGGCTAGGAACTCATCTCTGTAAGCATTTGTACTCTGCTCTTGTTTTCAGCAGATCTTAAATATTGTGCCTGGGTCTGAGCTTCTCCTTACAAGTGCAGGATTCTAAATTCAAATTCACAAGCCAGTGTCTGTTTTCTGGAGCACATCCAAGTGTGGGTGAGTGAGAACAGGCCGTTTATAATCCTGAGATGCTAATCTACCTTGCCAGGTTCTGAATGTGGTGGAGGAAGTAATAAAGTTGGAAAACAGAATAGGTTCCAGGCCTGAATGACCAATTAAACCTCTTTTTAAATGGCCAAGAGCAATATCTATAAGATACAAGCTAATTACAAGAATTAACAACAACCACTACCAAAAAAACCCAGACTCTTCAACTATATCAAATACCAAGGACCAGAAATGCAAGCCGTCTTATATTTGTAACATCTATATTCCTAGCTCCGGCCTCAGTTCACCTCTGGTCCTGGATACAAAGAGGTGGGGTCCAAAAAAGAAGGAGGCTAGGATGATACCAACCATGGGAGGAACAAGAAGGCCCCTGAGTTGTTAGTAGATGGATAAAATACCAGTCTTAGGACCTTTTCTCTCCTGTTACCTTCCTTCTGATCATTCATCCAGTACACATTTACGGCAAGCACTAGGATAGGCACTGAGACGCAGCATGGAGCTGACATTCCCAGTGGGGAATGCAGACAAGCAAATAAATAAGATACCGTCAGAGAATGCTAAGCCCTCAGAAGGACATGCAGTTAGGTAATAGGATAGTGAGGAACTGGGCTTGGGCAGGGACAACTTGGATGGATCGGTGGAATGGCATCTTTGAGGAAGTGACCCATATGAGCTGAGATCTGTAGGACGAGTAACCAGGCACAGGCAAACCCGGGAGAATGTTCCAGACGTGCAAAGAAGTGCAAAGAAGAGCACTTGTTGTGCCCTCCACCTGGAACATTCTCCTTGTGTGAGACAGAGCCTAAAGAAGAGAGGGATGGTCGGAGTGGCTGTGGCTCAGTGAGCAGGGCTGGGGGATGGGCCATGGCCTAATGGAGTAAGGCTTGGGGGGGGGGGGCGGCGGGTAGGATAAGGGTAGTTAAGTAGAAGCAAGACCCAGAGTCAGAAAAATCTGGATTTGAAGTCCAGTTTCAAGAGTTATAGGCCGGGTGCAATGGCTCACACCTGCAATCCCAGCACTTTGGGAGGCCAAGACAGGCAGATCACTTGAGGTCAAGAGTTCGAGACCAGCCTGGCCAACATGGTGAAACTCTCTCTCTACTAAAAACACAAAAATTAGCCAGGTGTGGTGGCACATGCGTGTAATCCCAGCTACTCAGGAAGCTGAGGAACAAAAATCACTTGAACCTGGGAGGCAAAGGTAGTAGTGAGCCAAGATCTTGCCACTGCATTCCAGCCTGGGCGACAGAGAGAGATTCCATCTCAAAAAAATAGAAATAAAAAATTAAAAATAAAGATTTATTAACAGTGTGACCTTGAACTGGTTACTTCACTTCTGAGCCTCAGTTTCCTCATCTATGAAATGGGGCCAATCAGAATAGGACCAACCTCCCTTGGTTAATGCAAAGAATAAATGAGAGGGAGCCCTTTAAAGTACTTAACAGAGCACCTGGCACATAGTCAGTGGCCATAAACTCCAACGTCTACTCTTCCAGACTCACCACTGACCCCCCAGACCAATGATCGCAGGTCGGGGTCAATTTCAGTCGCCACCACCGAGAAAGCCACCAGGTGGCGGTCTGTGGCGGTCTTTCAAGCTTTTCTGGCTTAAGTGTGGTCAAGACTGTTTTGAACTTGTTTTCACCCAATAGGAAAACAAATCCTCCAAAGACTAGGTGGGTTTAGGGCCACTGGAAACATACAGGGAATATTTTCTGGTTTCAGCAACAAAATGTAATGGAAAGAACACTAGCTAAGAGGCAGACCTAGGTTCCTGTGTCCACTTTGCCTGTAGATCAACTGAGCTTGGTAATAATACATTTGAGCCTTCTGGTTCAATGTATTTGAACAGAAGATTTCCCCATCCACTTACACACAGTATTGCTCTGAGGCCCAGAGGAGCCACTGCATGCAGAATGGCTGGAGAATACCTGTCTAGAGTGTGCTTGAGTGACAGTCTCAGCTTTACCACTTACTTGCTGTTTACTTACCCCCAGCTTTTTCACCTGTAAAATGGGCATAAGAACAGAATCACAGGCTTGTTAGGACGATGAAAACAGTTAAGCACTTGAACAGTTCTGAGCACCTGAACATACAGTTTCAGTGTGTGCTGCCATCATCTGTAAAGTGCCATTAGGTGGATCGGCTATGACCACAGGCTGCCCTGGCTTTGGTTGAGGTGGCTGCTGGGAAGCTGCAGAGAAAGAAGGTGAATGTTTCACCTTAAGGATGAAGATGAGACACCTATGAATAAGCAGAGAAGGAGGAGTTCCACTTGCAGATGGGGAGTGAAGATGCACACTAACCAAGGAAATGTCTCCTGCCCCCACAGTGCCTTGGAAAGGAAGCTCACAGGATGTGGGAAGAAGGGACATCACCTGGTAGCCACATCTCTCCAGCCCATTTCTATTCCTTCTCTCTCTGTGTGTCTCTCTCTGTCTCTCTCTCTCTCTCCCCCTCCCTCCCTTCCCACTCCCTCTCTTTTTGAAACAGGATCTCACTCTGTTGCCCAGGCTAGAGTGCAGTGGCATGATCATGGCTCACTACAGCCTGGACCTCCTGGGCTCAAGCAATCCTCCCACCTCAATCTCCCAAGTAGCTGGGACCACAGGCATGCACCACTAACCCTGGATAATTTTGTGTGTGTGTGTGTGTTTAGAGATGGGGGTCTTCCTATGTTGCCCAGGCTAGTCTCAAACTCCTGGGCTCAAGCAATCCTCCCACCTCTTCCTCTCAAAATAAGTAAGTGGCAAAGCTGGGACTGTCACTCAAGCATACTCTAGACAGGTATTCTCCAGCCACTCCACATGCAGTACCTCATCTGGGCCTCACAGAAATACCATGCTGGGATTGCAGTCATGAGCCACTGTGCCTGGCCCTATTCCTTATCTCTTTCAGCACAACTTGGGCACCAATTTCCTGCTGTATGGTAAGCTCCTTGAAGGCAGAGGTTGTGTTTATCTCTGTTCTCCCACCAGCCTAACACAGAGCCCACACCTAACAAGCCCAGGACAAATGCCTGTTGTTGAGCAATCCATCCTGGGCTATCCAGTGCACTGATCACATTCCAGATAACCTAGGGCTCTGCGCTGAGCTGTGACTTCCACCAGCCCAGCCACAGAATTGGATGCTCTGCCTGTGACCTGAGGATGTTAGTTACTCTGTGCTAATGCCCTTACCTGTAAATGCGTACAGACCATGTCATAATCACAGGCAGAAGGAGAAAAGGCACAGGCACCACCTGGCTTTCCTGGGCTTCCCATTTGCCTGTGACCTGCCCCTCCTGCCTGGAAATCTCTCAGGAGGATGGCACGTGGTGGTGAGTGCTGTGTAATTGCTTAATGGCAGGAATGGGTGTAGGAGGAATTGCAGAGATATGGAAAGGGCAGCAGGCATGACAGAAAGGCACAGCATGCCAAGAAAGACACCCACATTCCTAGCTCTGCTTTACCCCATGAGAACTTCGGGAGGTGATGGGAGTCACCCCGTCTTTCTAGTTTCTCTTCTCCACAATAGGGGAAATACAAATACCCACTTCTTTGTCATTAAGGGCACAGCGCCTGGCACACAGAAAGTGCTTAAATGCTTGTTGAATATCCCAATAAGATGTGGTGTGAAACAACGCTTTGTAAACACTAAAGCAGCACTGTTCAAACTTTTTACTACTCTAAACGCAAAAGAAAAGGTTACACGTATCCCCACAAGTTTGGGGGAATCTGAGAATCTTACCCAACAGGAAGCCTGGAAGGTCTTTTCAAGGCTCATGCTTTGTTTAAAATATGCTCACACAGTTTTGCATTCAGCTCCATGATATATGCAGATTTATTCAAATCATAATTAGGTATTTTTATGTCTTTTCCTTTTTTTTTTTTTTTTTTTTTGAGTCGGAATCCCACTCTGTCACCCAGGCTGGAGTGCGGTGGTAGGATCTAGGCTCACTGTAACCTCCACTTCCTGGGTTCAAGCAATTCTCCTGCCTCAGCCTCCCAAATAGCTAGGACTACAGGCATGCGCCACCATGCCTGGCTACTTTTTTGTATTTTCAGTAGAGACGGGGTTTCACCATGTTGGCCAGGCTGGTCTCGAACTCCTGACCTCAGGTGATCCGCCCACCTTGACCTCCAAAAGTGCTGAGATTACAGGTGTGATCCACCACGCCTGGCCAGATATTTTTATTTCTTACCAGTTAAATTACCTACCACTCCTCCTCTCTCCCCACCCCTGGCAAAGTGGGTCTTCTAGTAAAAGTGGATCTTCCAGAGTGGGTCTTCTAGTGAAAGTGGATCTTCTAGGAAGGAGGAAGATGTGGCACTTTTATCTGGGGTATTTTGTGTTCCCAGAATACTTCCAGCATACTTGTTTAACAAGCATTGTGTAAGACTTCCCTTCAGATTTAGTTATTTGTGTTTAATATTTTACACTTGATCTTAGCCAAAAGACCAAGAAGCGAAGTGTGTTTAATATTTTGATGGCCAGCCTCTGTACCTTGCTTTACTGAGAGAAAAATAATTGGCTTTTGTCCATTTGGGTCCAATCAATGCGAGGGTCCAAAATGCACCTTTTCCCACCCCTTACTTCCACGCTGCCTCACCCACAGTCCCGCCAGCAGGCAGCAGTTGCACATGTCGGAGAACAAACAGCCTGCGGGGCTCTCCACCAGGAACCGGGAACTCGACAGCCTGTTGCGACTCTTGACTCTTCGTGCTGTCTGCCCCTCTGACCTCCTGCCTCCCCGGGGCCTGCTCTCTCCTCCCAGCCCCGCCCCGCCTTGCCTTTGAGTTCCCACCTGCCTCCCGCGGCGGAGGTGTCAGGTCAGGCCTGCTGCATCATGAGCCCTCCTCCAGCTGCCTGTGCCCTCGCCTGCACACACAGACTTCAGCCCCACATCCCGCTGGAAAGCGAATAGCGCTCCAGCTCTTAAAGACCTCCAGGGGAGCAGTTTCTACAACCTCTGCAGGAATCTCGTTCTAACATCTCACAACTCTCACGCAGAAAAAGGCCTTCTTTTCATGAAATCTCAATTCCTTTCTGTTGCAATGAGCATGGAGTTGCTTTTATTCTCTGCTGGTTTGAGCTATACTTAAACAAGCCTAATTCCTCACAATATTCTCCCTGCCTCACCAAAGGATGGAATATTGGCTTCGGGTCTGCTCAGCCCTCATCTACGGTGTGTGCGAGCCTTGGTCCAGGCTGAGATCCTGCCTCTAGGGTGTGAAGGGAGCAACACTGAAGCAGAGAGGACCCTTTACCATGGAGGCAGGGCTAAGCCAAGGGTAGTCCTGAGCTCTTTTGGGTGCCTGGAAGTAAATAACTGACACTGATTAAGGGCCTCTTGTGGGTCAGACCTTGAAGAGGTTTATGGGAAATGTAAAACCAGGTCTCTACCCTCAATAATAGCGCCATAAAAGAATCACTTACTGACTCAACTCTGTGGATAGTGGAGAATGCACTGATTTTGGCCCAAGAGACTTGCATTTGCATCACAGCTCTTTTGTTTGTTTGTTTGTTTGTTTGTTTGTTTAGATGGAGTCTCTCTCTGTCGCCCCAGCTGGAGTACAATGGTGCTACCTCAGCTCACCGCAACCTCCACCTCCTGGGTTCAAGCGATTCTCCTGCCTCAGCCTCCCAAGTAGCTGGGATTACAGGCGCCTGCCACCATGCTCAACTAATTTTTGTATTTTTAGTAGAGATGGGGTTTTGCCATGTTGGCCAGGCTGCTCTCAAACTCCTGACCTCAGGTAATCCACCGGCCTTGGCCTCCAAAAGTGCTGGAATTACAGGCGTGAGCCACCGCGCCTGGCCCCAGCTCTGCCTTTTATTCGCTGTGCTGCACTGGGCAAGCCACTACACCTCTCTGAGCCTTCATTTATGTGTCTATCTCATAGATGTTAATGAGGATTTTTTTTTTTATTCTATAAAGTGCTACACAATTAAAGGATTATCATAGATTGGGGTGGGGCGAATATGAAAGCAGGGGCTCTACATGTCTGCAATAGGAGAAATGCACATGTGATATGCTAAAGGGCTTGGAGGAAGAGAAAGTGATGAAAGTGAGTGGCATTTCACAGGAATGACAGGCAGAAGGAGGTGACAGTTGGGTACAGAGACTGAGGAAAAAGAAAGGAAGAAGGATGATAGCTGTCATTTATGGAATGCTCACTATGTGCCAGGTGTTCTACTAAGGGCTTTGCGTACATTATCTCACGTATTTTTTATGAAATCCCCATCAAGAGGTTTTATTATCCTCATTTTACCCTTGCATATGGCCGGTCATAACATACCTCCATACCCTCAAGCTGAACCCATGAGAGATCCATCCTATCTCTAATGGAATTTGGGTCAGGATGAGGATAGGGCTTTGTAACAAATCAGAGAACCAAGCAAGAGGTGCAGAGATAGGTTGTCGGGGCAGAGGGTCTTCCACAAACCCTGGTTAATGACATCAGAAGAGTAATCAGAAATGATGGCCCTTACAAATTTCAAGCATGGATTCCTTTCTCCAGATGCCATCGATTTTTGTCCACCTTGTTAGCCCTCCACTTCTATCTTCTACTTCCTGGATGGCCCATTTCCTTACTCTTCTCTTTCTCTTTTTCTTATGTCTCTCTTTCTCTCTCCCCCTCCTCACACATGCACACACACACAGGCTCAATTACCTTTTCCATCTTCTTTTGTGTCAACGTCTGACTCTGCGAAGCTCTCCATGCTCAGCTTACACATTGAAAACAGGGTACAGCTACAGACACTCTTCCTGCCCCACTTTGCGTCCTCTCCCAACATCCTCCCTTCCCTTTCTATCTTCTCCTGATTCTTCCCCTCCTTTTATTTACTCCTTCCTGTTCCCCTTCCTCTTCTCTTCACTTTGCACCCATTTCTCTCTCTTCCCTTAGGATGGAAACTGACAAGGGCACTCCTAGCTCAGGAGCTCGCTGGCATTTGCTGCTAGTAAGTGTGTGCTACCACCACCCAACTGCTGACAGGGTTTTTTTTTTTTTCTTTTCTTTTCTTTTCTTTTTTAAACCATGACTATGAGCTCATGTCTGTCAGAAACCTGGGTGGGTTGGCAGCTGGATATGCCAGACCTGGAAGAGCTGGAACCTGAAACAGGACCTGTCCACCAAGGCAGGGCCAGGGTCTGGGGAGGTCCTGGCAGATGGAGACAAAAGTGAGGCCAGGTTGGGGGCATGTTAAAGGAAGCTGGCATGAGACAGTTGGCAGAGATTCAAGAGGACAGTTGATGCCTGGAATGTGGAGCAGCAGGTGGTAAAGACTCAACCTCAGGGAAGAAAGAAAAGTATCCAGACCCCAGAATCCTAGGCCCTGAGGTCCTGTGTCATGGAGTAGGGCACCAGGAGGTGAGAATGGGATGGAGACCCAGTGACTGGAGCTGGGGGTACCAGCAGGAGCTCTGTCAGAAGAAAAAGGTAACGGTGTGGTACTAGGACCTGAGAAGAAAGGCAGAGCAGGACCAAGGTCAGCAACAATGATGAAGCTCCAAGATGAAGCTTCCTTGCTGTTGACTTGGACTTCAGGGAGCCCCTTTATCATAAAGACTGCTGGCTGAGCATCTCAAGCAGGGGTAGAGAGCTGTGTGGTCTGGGGCCCACCATGGCTTCCCTTTTCCCATCTCCCTCCCTATATCACATTCTTAACCGGCCCCTCAGATTACAGAGCCACTCCCACGAGAGTATGGGAAAACCCCATAGCTCACTGGACACATAGGCAGGTGAGTTCCTGGAACCCAAGCTATTTTGGCACAGGTTAACATGATGAGCAGACACCTGCTTGCATCATTACCCCCAGGCTTCCCCCTGCCCCACAGCCTCTAAACTTTCTAACCAGACTTCCCCAGGATTCCATCGTGTCCTCCTTCCTCCAGCATCCCTTTCCTGGGGCACTGTCTACCTGGAAGAGTTTCCCTGCAGCATGTGCTTGCAGCTCAAGGTCTTCTGAACTAACTCTCTGGCCATCTGGAAGACTCCGTTCTGCATCTGTGATGGCTCTGAACCTGACTGAGCCATCCCCCAAGGTTTGTGACTTCTCTAAAAGAGTTCCTGCCGGAACCGTGGCTCAAGCCTGTAATTCCAGGACTTTGGGAGACCGTGACGGGCAGATCATGAGGTCAGGAGATCGAGACCATCCTGGCTAACACAGTGAAACTCCGTCTCTACTAAAAAATACAAAAAAAAAAAAAAAATAGCCTGGCGAGGTGGCGGGCACCTGTAGTCCCAGCTACTTGGGAGGCTGAGGCAGAAGAATGGCGTAAACCTGGGAGGCAGAGCTTGCAGTGAGCTGAGATGGGGCCACTGCACTCCAGCCTGGGCGACAGAGCAAGACTCCCTCTAAAAAAAAAAAAAAGAGTTCCCGTCCAACTTTACCCCTAACCTACCTCCCCTTGAAAGTCTATCCTGTACATCTGCCACTTACAAGGCACTGTTAACACAAGTGCATCTGAAACTCATCAGCCATGTGATAAATGTGTACTCCTTGGAAAAAAGGGACAACCCTTCCATACGACTTGGTCTGAGAAGGGGTTATTTCCTCACACTCCCTTTAGCTCCTCATTTCTTTCACAGTTTGTGGTTTCCCATTTTCAACTATTGCTGTTTTTCCACCCCCTAACAAAAACATTCATTTCTTTTGGGACAATCAAGGCTAAAATACACAATCCCTTTTCTACAATTCCAAGCCCTCAAATCTCTGTAAGTCAAAAGGATTTTTGTTTTGCAAGTTTGATGCCAAAACTCATCTGGTAGCAAAATCTGACCTAAACTGATGTGAAGTTACTTTATCCTCACACCTGCTTAGTGTAAACTTCATATATTTTGCTGCAGAAATATTAATGTGTCTGATTTCAATATGCTGCTCAAGGTTTTACTGAGGATGTTTCGAAATGTATGGTACCTTTCTGAATTCTAAAATGCCTCTGGCTTCAAGGGCTTCAGATAAAGCTGTGAGGAACTATACCAGCCTCTCTGTTCTCCCATGACAGACCTCTTGGGACAGAAGAATCTCTAAGATCTGGGGTCTTGACTTCTCATGTGAGAAGATAGTGAAGTGGATCAGTGAGGGCCACAAGGAAACTAAGAATTGCAAATCTTCTAATGTAGAGAGAGAATTAACAAAGTCATTTGTCAATGAAAGGATGTGGGGGCTGGAGGTTGTCTTTGGTGTTTCCCACAGTTTTTGTCCTGTCCTTGACTTGTGTGACTGTTAGCAACCTGTGTAAAGTCCAACCTCTCTGAGCCTAGACTTTAGGAGAAAACTAGCTCCTGAGAACTCCTGCTCCAGTGATGCTGATGATGACGAACACACACAATACGTCTTGAGTTTTTAGAAAATGAAGTACTGTATAGCTTTAACAGTGTTTTTAAGTAAATAGGTTTAATTGGAATAACTCAGCAAATATCTACTGTGTGTTCACTCTGTGCCCAGTTTCATACTGGGTTCTGTGAGGTAGTCAACTGTAAGGTACAAACTCTGGACTTCAAGGGGCTCATATTCTGATAGGGAGGCCAAGTATCACTGAGTGAAACAATCCGAGAAAAAAGCAAATATGCATACAGGTGCTAAGATGGTGTAGACCTGCAGGAGAGCTGAAAACTGCTGGCCAGGGCAGTTTTGGAAGGTGGTGCAGGAGGGAAGTCTTGGTTTGGGTATGAACAGACGAGAAAACACTTTAAGCATGTTTCCTAGGTAAGACTGAAGAAGTTTGTGGGGGAACACTCTGAAGAAATACAGCTTCACTGGGCTCAAAGGACTGGAGCCTGAACAAGATGCATGGGGTAAGGGTGTGCTGAAAATGTGTTTATTAGTCAGCTCAGGCTGCCATAGCCAATGCCACACATGTGGAGCTTAACCACAGAAGTTAATGTTCTCACAGTTCTGGAGCCTGGAAGTCCCAGATCAAGGTACTGGCAGGTCTGGTTTCTTCAGAGGCCCTGCTCCTGGCTTGCAGGTGGCCTCCTTCTGTTACTCACGCAGGCTTTCTCCTGAGGACATATAGAGAGAAATAGGAGATCTCTGGTGTCTCTTTCTCTTCTTATGAGGACACTAGTCCTATTGAATTAGGGTCCACCCTTATGACCTCATTTTGCCTTAATTGCCCCTTTAAAGGCCTTATCTCCAAATGCAGTCACATTAGGGGTTGGGGCTTCATTATGTGAATTTGGTCCGGAGAGGCACAATTCAGTCTTATAACTGTGTGCATGTGCCTCAAGAAAGCTGGGTGTGTCTGGGCAATGTGGGAGGACAAGAGGTCTACCATGGGATAGGGAGGGTGGCAGGGCTGGACCTCTGAACAGACACTGACATGAACTGAGCAAAAGGACATAGAGGACATCAGAGAAATGAGAAATTTTCCAGCCAGGACTTCCTGGCCCACTGGGCTCAACCCTCACAAGTTCAAGTGCTGAAGCCAGATTGTATTCCCTGGAGCACTTCCTGGCTGGAACATCTCCATCATTTCCTGCATTTTTCTGTCCTTCCCTAGCACCTTTGGTCTGTTGTAACCTTACCTGACTAGCTGCAGGAAAGTGTGAGATTATTATAGAGTTATTTTGCACAGAGCACCTCTTCACATCTGGTTGGCTAATGCTGATAATTACCATGCTGGTTACTAAATCTGTCGGGTCTGGGTGAGGTGAGGCGCTACAGCTGGGGCTGCTGTGCACAGCCTTGCCGGCGGAGAGAGAGGTGAGAACAAAAACCAAGAAAGGTGTGCTCAGATGCTTGGGATTGAGTGAAACTGGTTAATTATCAGTCACTTGCTGTCTCCCTGAGTTGGAGTTTCTGGCTAAGGAATGCTCATAGATCAGACAGAATATGACAACCTGCAACTTATTTCCACAGTAAGAGGGTGGAAGGGACCAAGATGCAGAGAAAGTGTGGAGATAGCCTCTCAGGTGCCAGAACCTTGGCCGGATGACTCAGATGGCCTCAGAACAAGGTGGTGGCATGCTCCAGCAGGGTGCAGAACCAACTGGACTCCTTATGCAGAGAGCTGGGAATCAGATATGGCCTTGGAGCAGAGTCTATTTGCCAATAGATGAAGGTTCTTAATCAGGGCCCTAGATTAAGTTTTAATGATCCATGAACCCTCCTAAAGTTGCATGTCAACATGTGTGTATGTGAGTAAGCATTTTTATAAGAAACAGATCCATAACATTTATGAGATTCTTGAAAGGTTCTAAAGGGTCTGGGATCCCCAAAAGGAGGGTGATTATAAACTACCGTCCTAGACCCCTGAAGAAACAGGTTGACATTGGACAGAGCCCCAAGAGACTCAGGGTTCCTAATGATCCTGAAAGTATACTCAAGGGGTGTGTGTGTGTGTGTGTGTAAATGTGTGTGTGTGTGTAAATGTGTGTGTTTGTATATTTTTCTGCAAAAATGATTTAGTAATTTTTGCCAGATTTTCAAAGGGGCCCACAACCCTTAAAGGCTTGATGGGGGCTCAAAAAGCCAGAAAGTTTGTCTATGCCTAGCTATTTCTTTTCAGAGGAAGATCACAGAGACCGAAAACAGAGCCCAGAGTAGGTCCTGGTAGTTCTGCTCAAAATCCAGGGATAACAGGGGCCAGGGACTGGCTGACTGGCCCTCTATAAAAGAACACATTTAAATCATTTTAAGAGTCAAGGGCCCAGAAGCCAGACTAGTGGGTGATGGTCACAAAAGCGTCAACAGATGGGAAAACAGTCCTACTCCTTCCCTCTCCGATGGTGGATTCCCAAGTCTTTCTCTTCTGTAGCCCTTTACCCAGCTTTCATAAACCCAAAGACCTCACTAATGGAAGCTCAGAATTCATTCAATAAACACTGAGTGCCTACTATGTGCCAGGCTCTATTCTAGGCATAAAATAAAGGATTTGCCTTCAGAGTGTGACCCACCAAGGCCAGTTTCCTGCCTGGACAGGGGTATTTTGAGCATTGCTGATCAAGTGTGTTTTTCTGGCGCTTAGCACCCCCATTCCCCTGGAATGGAGAGGCAGAAGCCATCCCCCCCTCCCAAGGCAGCGGGTTAGGGGCGAAGAGAGGGGAGCAGTACCTGTGATCAAAGCGGTGAGGGAGGCTAGTAGGACGCGGGCAGCAGGACCAGGAGGGCCAGGCCCGACCCGGCCACTGCTGGTGTGGGGACTAGGTGGGACGGGGTGGGGGCAGGGGGCATGTCCCCATGGGGACAGGGGGTTGGGTAGAAGCGGCGCTGCCCGCAGCAGCTTGGGCCTCTGCGCGCCTGATCTCGGAGCTGCGCTCGCCCGCTCCCCGCCTGCGGGGTCGTAGCGGAGCCCTGCTCTCCATACTCAGCAGTCCCCGGGAGGTGCTTGGACACGTCCCCAGGCTGGATAAAGATCGGCTCGGCGCTAGATCCGCAGTCGAAATCTCGCCATCAGCGCGGCTCGCGCGGCCACTATGGCCCGGCCCGGCGACGCCAGATCGCTATCCTGGGGGAGAAACGGGAAGGCAGCGACGCCGCTCCCGCCGCCACCCTTGGTCCTGAGCGCAAGGGTGGCCGCGGGGTCCTGGGGCTCGCCGCTATCCCCTCCCCCTTCGCATTCCTTCCCTGCGCTGCCTCTCCAGGGACCCCCGCTTCCCTCCCGCCCGGGGCCCCCAGCGCCCAGCCAGGCGCCCTCTCCCCTCCTCGCCAGGCCCCGTTGCCTCCTGAAGGTTACGCGACGCAGTGGCGGGGCGCGGGGGGGCGTCCGCCCTCGCCGCCGCCTGCGCCGCCGCCCACCCCAGTGCCCGCCGTGCCGCGCCGGCCCAGCCTGGCTGCCGGCTGCTGCCACCGCAATCCCGGCTCCTAAATCAGCGCGGGGAGGCGCTCCCTCCCCCCGCCTGGCTCCCCGGGCTCCCTGGGCCTCGATTGGCTGCACGGGCGCCCCCCAACCCGGGCCCCCGGCTTCAGCTGCCGCGCCATTGGCTGCGGGCCTCCGCCAGCCTTTACATAAGCCCGGGCGCGCTCGAGTGGAGTTGTATAAAGCGAGCGCGCGGCGTCGGGGCGGGAGGCTCGAGGCCAGCCCGGGACCGGGGCTGGGAGCTAGCAGGCGGCGGCGCCGGCGGCAGAGGCGGCAGCGAGCGCCCGCTTCCCACGCCCCCAGGCGGCGGGGCCGAGAGCGGGAGGATGGCTCCAAGCGCTGACCCCGGCGTGAGTACCCGCACCAGTGCCCCCCACCCTCAGGCAGAGAAAGTTTCTCCAGCTCTGGGCGCCCCCCGATCCGTCCGCGAGGATGGCAGGGACGCCGCCCGGGAACCCGGGAAGACGAGGATCGCGAAGGCGGCGGCTTCGCTCCTAACTTGCTGGGAGGCGCTGGACTCGATTGGCGCGCGGAGCCTCCCCTGCGGGCTGGGGAGCGAGGCGGGGGCCGGATTGGAGGTGGCGGAGAGGTGGGAGCCGAGGTGTGGGGGCAAGAGCCCGCAGCTGACAGAGAAGGTGTTGGGGGCGCGCTGGAGGTCAGCTGTCAGGGGAGGGGGCCTCCGGGGCCGGGAGCGGACGGAGCGGGTGAGGAGGGACGTGCCAGTGTATCGGGAGAGTCTTCCAGTCAGCCAGGCTGAGATCCGGGCCGGGGAAGCCACTGGCCTCGGCAGAGTGCCTACGTTTCCAGGCTGGAGAAGAGCCCCGGGGACTGGCTCTTCCTCCCCTGGGAAGCCCAGTTCCCGGGCACAGCGCTGGGTGGCAGAGAGCTCCGGGAGCCAGCCCCGCGCGCGGCGTAGCTGCTAGCCGCCTTATACTGGACGAGGTGTGGTCTTCCCTTCAGGCTGCCTCAGGCAAGCCAGCTTCAGGCATTCCAGGGAAACCGTGAGTCCTCCTCGACCCCGTGGGCGCACTTGGAGGCTTTGATGGGGCAGCCAGGCCGGGCTTGGGGGCATGCCCAGCAATGCAGCGCGCTTCTTTGCAGTACAGTAATTGGGAGCCCTGGTTAGTCCCGCTTCTGCAGAAAGCAACTCAAGAATCCAAAGTCATACCAGCCTGGATGGAAGCCTCCCAGAGTGGCGGGGAAATTCTCCTAGGGTTGAGAGCCTGGGGGGGCTTCCTCCGGGAATGACTAATGAATATTGCTGCTGCTGCCGCTGCTGCTGGTGGTGGTGGTGGGTGCACCTAGTGTGGCTTCTGCACATCCCAGGAGATGCTTCAGTTCTCCTGACAGGACACATTCTTGAGTCGTACTTGAGATATCTTCTCGGATGGGTGCAGGACTTTCCAAGTGAAGCCAGGTGGAAAAGAAGGGAAGAGGGTTCCAGGACAGGGGACAGTTCTATAGTGTTGTCTTGAGTCAGGGGAGAACTCATGTGGGAAGAGATAAGCGATTGACGGGAATTTGGAACCCAGATGACTTGGGGCTGGAGATGTCCAAGACTGAATTAGAGCTCATTGAGAGAGTCACACAGTACCTCACCCTCAGCCACGGAGGAGAGGTGGAGGCTGGAAAAGTGGGAACATGGTGGCTGTTCCAGCATGGTTCTTGAGAAAATGTTCTCTCTCTCTCTCTCTCTCTCTCTCTCTCTCTCTCTCTCTCTCTCTCTCTCTCTCTCTCTGACTTGGTTAAGAACATCCTTCTGGCAGTAGGTCCTAAAGTCTATTTAAGAGGTGATGAAGAGAGTTGAGGGTCTTGATGATGACACAGAGGACCACAATTAGAACATTCCACTTTCCGGTGGGTACTAATGGACTCTGGAGAAGGTCAAAACTGTGTGGGGAGTCGGGGAAACCTGCTCTGTGACTGCTCATTTGGGGCTGAATCCTCCACCTTATCCCATCTCTGAATGTGGCTGGATGTTCAAACTCCTAGGGTACCTGCTTCAGCCTGGAGATATTTTATGGGGGCTATCAATCCATATCCCAACCCCCAACTCCATCGTTGTCTCCCTGCAGTCAACATTTTTCTGCTGCATTTCCCAAGACCTTCTCTCCACTGGGGATTTGTGCAGCGAAATACCTGCTTGTTGCTCTTTCTTCCCTTCTCCATCTGGGCAGCACCTGGTATTCTGAATCCTGGTGTTTATTCCTTGGCACCTCGATGTTTGGTTAAGACGTCCTATGGCTGCACAGGGGTGCCCCTGTGAATGTGTGGACCAATGGCCTGTGTAATTCTAGGGAGTGAAATAGACTCTTTTAGAAAGAATACCACCAACCAGGAAGGCAGTCATATTAAACAGCTTTTGACAGCCTCCCATGCTCAAGCGCTCCCTTGCTTCCCATGCTGAGGCGGTAGAAGCATAAAGGTGGAGCAGACTCCTTGGTGTCCAGTAGGGGGCGCCAAAGGTACCTAGCTCAGGACCACTGACTTTC
This sequence comes from Rhinopithecus roxellana, assembly GCF_007565055.1. NCBI lineage: Eukaryota > Metazoa > Chordata > Mammalia > Primates > Cercopithecidae > Rhinopithecus > Rhinopithecus roxellana. The sequence continues at coordinate 75,364,886 of NC_044559.1, forward strand.
TCACTCCTTGCCCTTCACTGGCTGTAGCAACTTAATGCTTTAAGGCAGCTCAGCCTACAGCCTTCAACCACCACCATCGTAATTCGAATCCTTCTACCACATGCCTCCTGGACTTCAGGTGGTCCTGTGACCTCAGGTGCAATGGGGCAGGTGCAAGCACAACATTCCAAGGAGACAGAGCTGGTACACAGCCCCACCCTCTCTCAGGGATCATTCCTTTGTACTTGGAGCCACTGTGTTATTTGAACTCTTTAAGGGTTCATAGAGTTCCAGAACATGAGAGCCAGAAGCAAGGAGCCTTGGAGAGCATCTCATCCAACCCCATCCCATCCCAACGCTCACATGCACATTTAATTCACAGATGAGAAAACTGAAGCTGGGTAAAGCCAAGGTCACATGGCTATTTGGTGGAAGACATGGAACTAGGTCCTAGGATTCCCAGTGCTCGATTCAGAGCTGTTTCCACTCCAGTGGCCTGCTTCCTCTTCACTGTAAAGATGGACATACTTTCTCTGTACAGTAGTCACTCATAGTTATTGACTGACCAGGCTTTGGTAAATTAATACATCCCATACAGTTGGGGAGATTCTCTTTGAATCTGTTTTTCAGAGTGAGAAGGTGAGGAGAAAATACAGTTCTTGTCATGGACATACACAGGTCATAGAAAGTCCTAATTATTCTTTCCCTCCCTCTACAATCTCGTCTCATTATTCCAAGTGGTGTTTTAAGCAAAAGCCATGCAAGTCCAGGTTTCTGTCTGTGCATTAAGAGTCAGAAGTGCTGAGTCCCCCACTGTGGTCTTGGAACCCAGGCCTGGAGCACCAAGGAATGCTGGCATGGGGTTTCTCTGTCTTGCAGTCACACCATTGCTAGTGAGACCTCCCAGATTCATTCTAGATGGATTGGAGAGTTTCCAAAGAGTATTTGCCTATTTCCTCCACCCTTGCTGCTCCTAGCTCAAGGTCAGAGTGCTAGGACATTCTATTTTTGCATAATCCTTATGTTTGGGCTTCTTGGGTGACCTGCAAGATACTACCATTTCCATTGCCCTTTCTTCTGTTCCGAGAGCCTGCTGTTGACATCTGAGCTGGGCTCTGGAAAGAGGTTTGCTGAGTGGCGTGTGGGCTGCCCCCTTTGTTCTTGTCTCCCCACCTGGCTTCTTTGCACACTGAATGGACTTCCTCCTGGTTCTCCTTGGAGCCTCAGCAGACTTGGCGGCCTACCCTTATAAGAAACCCACTGCTGCCAAGCCAGAATTCTGAGAGGCGGAATCCTCTTCTCTCCCTAAGGCTCACGAAAGGGATGCTTGTTGCCAGGGAAGATGCTTGAGTCCCCTCCTCTCCCTCATGCTCACAGAAGATGAAGTTGGGCTTCATCTTCAGCGGGAGGAGGGAGGTGGCAGGATCACATGGACCACCTGAGAGCAAAAGCCCCTCTCTTTAAACTGGAGTCTTAAGAGGCTGTGCTTGAGATCTCACCAGCTCCTAGCTTTACCTGGTGAAATGAGCCTGCATTCTCAAGACTTGGTCTAGTTCTGGATAAGACCAGAGGAATACACTTACATAAATTGTGGTTATAGCATAAGCTCTCTGGACTTTTGTTTGAATGTGGGAGTGGGTAGAGAGCTTGAGAAGTGGCATTAGACTATGAGAAACAGGAAGTTGTCTAGTGGGGCTTTTATGAGCCCCACCGGATGACTGACCCGTCCCCCTCTCATTGTAATGATAAGGACACAGGCTTAGAATCTGGTCTGTGCTTGTTGGCTTAGAGACCTTAAACAAACCACTTAACCTCTGCAAGCCTCAGTTTCCTTCTCTGCTAAATGATGAGGCTGACAACTGTGTGATGAGGGTAGGGGAGCGAAGCTGGAGGGAGACAGTCTTTAGTATTCCTCTGCCCTTGGTTAGAGGTAAAGAGGTATTCAGTTGGAAGGGGATATTATTGCTGAATCACTGGGAACCCCCTGAGTCTTCTTTTTCCCAGAGAGTGAGCCTGAGTGCCCAGGTTTGCACATCAGCCTCTACTCACAGCAACATCTGGGCTGATGGGCAAGGCCTTCTTGGCAGGGCTCCCTCGTTGCCTCTTTCCCTCCCCCACCTCAGGGTTTTCACTTTGGGGTTCTGCCATGCTTGGGAAAAAGAAATTTTACAGGTCCCAGGATAATTCTGAATGTGATGGAGGGCCCTGAGCTATTGATTCCTAAGGAAGGATCTTTCTGCTGGGAGAAGCCTTCCTCGGAGCCCAGTGATTTAAGAGTGCTGACAAATTCATGCTCACCGAGCCTCCTGCAGGCTGCAGATACAGGCTTCCAGGCCAGCCTGGGCTCTGCTAGGGATTTCTGGAGAGCCTGGCTGGTTGCTTAGGGGACATAAACCTGTGAACTTTCCTTAGGAGAAAGTATGAAATCAATTGGTTCATTATCACACCAAACACACCCTGGACCACTTAGGGCATTTAAGAAATGAGAAGTAGCAAAGGACTGAGAGGTTGTCTTTGAAAAGTGTGCAGAAAGGTGTGAAAGGGTTGGGGAAAAGGAAGGGAGAGGAAGACCTTTTTTCCACTGAAGCACACATGATTTTGACCTTATCGAAGTCCTTGAATGGTGACTACAGGGGTTATTTTGTTCCCCCTCCCAGATATTTGGCAATGTCTGTAGACGTTTTTTCTTGTTACAACTGGGGAATGGGGTGCTACTAGTATCCACTAGGTAGAGGCCAGGGATGCTGCTGAACATCATACAGTGCACAGAACACGCCTCACGACAAGGAATTATCTGGCCCCAAATGCCATTAACACCAAGATTGGGAAACCCAGGACTGGAGCATCGCAGTACAGAATCACAGCACATTAGAGGTGGGAGGGATTTTGGAAGTATTCTCCTCCAATTCCCCCATTTCACAGCTGACAGCACTGAGATCCAGAGAGGAGAGGGAACCAGCCAGGATCACACTGCAAGCAAGTGGCAGAGCTGGAATGGAATTCAGATCTGCTCTCTCCTGAGACCGTTTTACCCAGATTTCCCCAGAGTTGTTGTGAACATTAAATGTGAGCTGTGAAAACAAAAATAAACAGAAAATTATAGAGACTATATTAATATTTCTATTATTAAGAATTGGGAGTTTGGAAAGTTATATTTCTGGCTATGCCACTGACTCATTGTGTAATACTGAACAAATCATTCTCCCACCCTCATGCCTCTGTGTGTGTGTGTGTGTGTGCGTGTGGTGGGGAGGTAGTCTTAGCAAAAAATATATATATATTATAATCATTCTCTTTAGAGAAATGTCCAAAGATTTGCCCTTCAAAAACCCTAGGCACTTAAAAAAATAAAAACTTTCCTTAAAAGAAATCATGTTGACTTCGTAAGAAGCAAAGCGTTTACTTCTTGGAAAAATTCCAGTACCCTGGCCCTGTAAGTTGGTTCCAGCCCAGGAAATCTGATCAACATCCGGAGGAGAAACTGATAGCTCCACAAATGACAAGAGGCTGGATATGTCCCCTCTCCCTCCGAGAAAAGGAGATGGCAACTTCTCCTCCATCCTTTCCTGCTCAACCCTCCTGGCCCAGAAGTTCTACGAGGAACTTCAGTGAGGAATGGGAAGGCGTGTCATTAATTAGTGAAGCCTTGTTTACTTAACAGACATATTCTTAAACAGCTCTTCCAAGGGACATTTGACATATTACTTTAATTAGCTACAGAAGAATTGAGAGTGCAGAGAGTGTAAAATGACCCTCTCTGTTGTTTCCAGTTACTCTTATCTTTATTTGCACCCAACAAGTACAGTGACAAGGTCATGGGAATCACTGCTGAGCTCTGGGAGTGTCGCGGTGACCTGAGGAGGGACTGCAGGGACTGCTTTCTTTCCTTACATCAACCTTCACCTACCTGGAGAGTAGCCACCTCGGTGGAGATTCCTGCTTTGGCATTCCAGACCTCTACTGATATAGACTGGTCTTAAAGGAAGCATCATGTTGTACAAATTTTAACACAGCTCTTAGGAAGGGGAACAGGCCTGGGAGCTGAGTTCTCCTCCCAGAAGGGCAGAGGAACTCTTGTAGAATTGGTGGGAACAGCCTTAGTTGGTGCTTTTCACATGAGGTCTGACCCTGGTCTTGTCCTCCTTGTGCTCAGGATCGGAGGTAGGAAGTCACTTGAGGCTCCTCTGAGAGGACTGAGGTGACATCCCTCCCTTCCCACATGGGAGCGTCACTGTGTAGATTCCTGCCATGAATCTTCTACTTGTCCTGAAACAGGTCCCTTAGCCTCTGGAGGTCAGTCACTGTAATCAGAGGAGCTGGGTGGCAGGCTCTTTCCATCACCGGCAGTCTCTTCCTCTAAGGGGTGGCACATTCCCTTTCACGCTAGTCTCTAAGAACAGGCTCTTTCTTAGAAATCATCATCATGCACCTCTCATCTGAGAAGCTGTGTATATCCAAAGAGGCTTTTTCAGGTGGGGAAATAAGAGTCTTCAAGGAGAAATGCTGCCTTGTAAACAGTATGAGGCAGACATTGTCATTTGTTCTCAGCCACAAAATTCAGTGCCTAGCACGGCACTTGGCATGTGGAGGGGTTCAGTAGGTGCTCGGTGGGTGCACAAATGAGTAAGTGAATGTTGGTGGTCATTCTGGGGCAGAGGTGACCCTTGGTATTCGATCGGATCTCCAAACCCGCCTTCCATCTAGCTCCTTCCCAGAGCCGGCATGAGGACTATGTAAACCTCCAAAGGTCCCCTAATCAAGCAGCGTTTGAGGACTCCAGACAAGACCCACTCCATGAGATGGTGGCTGGCTCTGAGCCTGGAGCAAGGCTGTTTCTCTTCCTCTTTACCTCCCTTTGCTGTTCTCCCTCTCCTTCCTGCCCCCTTCCCACCAGGCTGCTGCGGGGAAGCTCAGTGCAGGTTTACTTTGCTTGAAGTTGATAGACTACATGGAAATTTGGACTTCCACTGGAGACAAACTAGGAAGTAAATCACAAAAAGATATCTGGGAGGATGCTTTTAAATAGCAGGGTCCATGAATGCATTTTAAATTATTTAGGGAAAAACTTGACCCATAAACTATTAGGCCTGGAAAAGGATTTTGGAGGTCATCCAGTGCCCCACCTGACCCGTGCCCCAGGATATTCAGATCCTCTCTGTGATGCTGTCACTCACTCTTCAGAAACACGGTCTATCCATCCTGCACACTGCTGCTTAAAGTCTAAAACGCCCTTTCAAAAATGCAAGTCTGATCCTGTCTCTGCCCGACTTCAAAACTTCCCACATGTTGTGACTCCAGGCTCTTTACTGTGGCATGGCAGGCTCTCCAGGTCCCAGCTGCTGCCCCACACAAGACTGCGTCTCCACCCCTGTCCCCACTGTCCCCTCTTCTCTCTCCCTCCACCCCATATCCCAGACATTGCTCTCCAGCAGCAACAAATGCATCCACAGCATGTACCAAGCTGTCTCACATGCATGTCGTTGATCCATAGGTCTCCACCATCTAGAATCCAATTCACCATCTTCAGAGAGTCTTTTCTGCCTGCCCTTCCCACCACCTCCCTAGTTAATCCCACCCTCCTATGGCCTATGTCTAGGCTTTATACTTGTTTCTTTTCCTTTTTTTTTTAGATGGAGTTTTGCTCTTGTTGCCCAGGCTGGAGTGCAATGGCACGGTCTCAGCTCACTACAACCTCTGCCTCCCAGGCTCAAGCGATTCCCCTGCCTCAGCTTCCCAAGTAGCTGGGATTACAGGCATGCACCACCACACCTTGCTAATTTTGTATTTTTAGTAGAGTTGGGGTTTCTCCATGTTGGTCAGGCCGGTCTCAAACTCCCGACCTCAGGTGATCTGTCTGACTCAGCCTCCCAAAGTGCTGGGATTACAGGTGTGAGCCACCGTGCCCGGCCTACTTTGTACCTGTTTCTACTCTGAGCTTATCCCACTGAATTGTGTCTCACCCCTGATAGACTGTAAGCTCCTTGAGGTCAGGGACTATGTCTTTTTTTTTTTTTTTGAGACGGAGTCTCGCTCTGTCGCCCAGGCTGGAGTGCAGTGGCCGGATCTCAGCTCACTGCAAGCTCCGCCTCCTGGGTTTACGCCATTCTCCCGCCTCAGCCTCCCGAGTAGCTGGGACTACAGGCGCCCGCCACCTCACCCGGCTAGTTTTTTGTATTTTTTAGTAGAGACGGGGTTTCACCGTGTTAGCCAGGATGGTCTCGATCTCCTGACCTCGTGATCCGCCCGTCTCAGCCTCCCAAAGTGCTGGGATTACAGGCTTGAGCCACCGCGCCCGGCAGGGACTATGTCTTTTTCATCATTTCTAAACTGGCCCATAGGCATCTTCTCAATGTCTGAAGAATTAATGTGTATAGCATAGCATGCTAAGGGGTTCTGTGCTTAGGAAGCAGTATTTAAGGAGTCGAAGAACTCCATCAGGGTCCCCTAGACAAATTAGTTACAGAAGCAAACCTATTCCTCAAAGTCTTACAGTCCAGAGCATTCCATTCAACATCTGGCAACTACTCCTGGAAGGGGAGCACCAAGCAGGCCTGGACTCTGTCACCTGATACGCATTCATGCATCCCACAAACATTTATCATTAGTAGTAATAGTGTGATTATTGGTACTGTTACCTACCACGTGTGGACTTTCTGCCAGGCATTACGCTCAGCACTTAACACACATTCATCTCATTTCATTCTCACGACAACCCGATAAACATTATTTCCCATTTTACAGAACGGGAAGTCTGAGCAGTTAATAGTACCTATTAAGAACCTGCTGTGACTTCTGCATAAGGCTAGGAGATTCCATTTGTCCTCTCACTTTCAGAAACACCATTTCATTAGCCCACTGGCTTCTGTGGCACTTCCTCAACTGGGTCCCCTGAGGTTTTGTCTGCCTTTTTCTGGAGCAAGCCCAAGTCTCTCATCTATGAGTGCTGCTGCAGGCAGTGTCTAGAACTGTCTCCAGGTAGAGGGGAGGAAGAGGAATTCTTACATTTTCTTCGTGCTGGGGAAAATGCATGAAACATGGTACCTTCTGTGGGGTAGGGAGTTGCAGAGGTCTGGAGTTTGTCTCTTAGACTGGCAATACAGAGGACAAGGGTGGGGGACAGCGTACAGAAATAGAAGCATTAGAATGTATACTAATGCCATACATTACCAAAAACTTCATCTTGTTCTCAGCTGTTTTCCTAGTGCCCAGAGCAGTACCTGACATAGAGTAGGTGCACAAGACAGAATGAATGAATGAATGAGTGAATGGATGGATGGATGGATGAATGAATGAGTGAATGAATGACTCAATGAATGAGTGAGTGAATGAATGAATGAATGAATGAATGAGTGAATGGTGGCCTCTAGTGTTCTCGCTCACTTGGGCCACAGTATTTGCCGCCTAACTGGCTTCTTTGCTTCCAGCCCAGCTTTCTCATGACTGTCTCCATACTGTATTGTCAGAAAATTCCTTCTAACACACCACTCCAGCCATGGCATTCCCTGGCCCACTGGGCCTGTGTCACTCACGAGGCTTCCAAGATCTTTTCCAGCCTCCTTTGCTGCACTCCTTCCCACCAGGTGTCCTGCCCCTGCCCCGAGTCTGCCCTGCAGAGCCTCACTGCACTACACAAACCTGCACATCTCCCATGCACCTGCTCCTCTCAGCCTGGAACACTCTCTCCATCTTGTTCCTCTGGCCTGCTTGGCGTTGCCTCTCTTAGGCCTTCCCCAGCTTCCCCAGGCAGAGATGGTTGCTCCTTTCACTGTGCTCCCATCTCACTTGGTTAAGACAAGTTTGATATCATGAGAGAAACTATTCAGTATGGTGTTGAAGAATTCTGGAGCTCGTTTGCTTGGACACACATCCTGGGTCCACCAGGTACTAGCTGTGCGACCTTGGGCAAGTTACTTACCCTCTCTGTGCCTTAGTTTTCTTACCTGTAAAATAGGGACAGTCATAGTTCTTCTCTCACAGGGTTACTATGCAGATTAAGTGGGTCACTCATGTGAAGGGTTAGTGTCAGGCACATGGTCAGCGGTAGATATGTATTATTATTGTTAACTATCCATTCTTCGTATAGTACTTGCTATGCAAAATTGCAATTACGTGCCTCTCTGTGTGCCTGGTGTACAGAGTCCATATAAAGATCCACATGACCCATTCTGAGATTTAGGAAGGAAGCTCTGGCAGCGTGTGGAAGTGGGAGGAGGGGAGAGGAGAGGCAGAAGCAGTTAGCAGGTATTGCTATTGTTTAGGTGAGGGAGATCCCCCGCAGGAGGGGTGGAAAAACTGAGCAGCTTTGAGAGAGATTTGTGAAGCAGAATTGACTCGGGGATCCAGTGGGTGTGAAGAATGAAGAGGCAGCAGAGATGGTGCCAGATTTCCAGCCGGAGTGACAGTGTTGGGGTTTGAAGGGGCCCAGCGAATAGCGTCCCACTCCCCGACTCAGATTCAGGGCCAACTAAGAGAAAGGACAGGAGAGGTGGGGCTCAGGCAGGTGGAGATGGAAATGCCACCTTTATTCTAGAGGCAACTGCCTGGCAGGCCAGGCTCCTGTGTGGGGTCCCTGGGGCTTGCTGACACCTTAGCCCTGCCCACTGCAGGCTTCCCTGTGGGTGGGGGCAGGGTGGAGCCTGCCTGGCCAAGCTCCACACATGGCAGAGTGGCCCCTGCAGGGAGGCAGGTCCAGAGAGGGCTCTTCAATCCCAGTTCTTTCAAACTGCCTCCCTTGGGAGAAGGGAGCAGAGTAAAGAGGGAGGCCCAGGATGTCACTCTAGCTAAGTTTCTCCATCTCAGCACTGTTGACATTTTGGGCTGAATAATTGTGAGGGCTGTCCTGTGCATTGTAGATGTTCAGCAGAATTCCGTGCCTCTACCCACTAGATTCTAGTAGCACCTCTTCCCTGGTTGTGACAACCAAAAGTATCCCCAGATATTGCCAAATGTCCCTGGGGCCAGAGAGCAGCAAAATCGCCGTAGTGGAGAACCACTGCTCTAGTCTGATGGAAGGGCCTTTGACTGGAAACACGCAGTGTGGGGAAATGGGTGCTGCCTCCCAGCTTATAAGCCAGGCGGTGGGGTCTGTAGATAGAGAAGGACAGATTGGGTGAAGGCTGGGTCCTCCTGACCTTTGCAGAGTCGGCTCTCTGTTTTTCTTTCCTTCCTGCTCCTCCTCCTGCCTCTCCATGCCCACCTAACTTCATGGCATCCTGGTCCAGCTACAACCCCTCCCTCTAGGAAGCGCTCCCCAGCTCCGCCTACTAGCTAACTTAGATCTCTCTGTGCTCCCTCCTCCGCAGCACCCCTCACCCTGTACTGCAAATGGTGAGCAGTTTTCTTGCTGTGACCCTAGCACCTAGCACAATGCCAGGGTCATCAAAGGTCTGCAAGAAGTGTTGTCGCAGGTGAAGACCCAGGGCCGCTCCTGCTAGCTCTTCTCCAGTGTTGCTTGAGTGCCAGGAGCTCTTTTGTGGGTGTCTTTGTGGAGCTTCTGGCCCAGCCTGTGCCGGGCAGAGTGTTCCCATGGCTGCCTCTCTCCTTCATGTCTCAGCCCTCCTACAAGTGTCTGAAAGGCTGTGTATTCTCTGCTTGTTCCCAACATCGGAAACATTTAGGCTTCTTGTTTTCATGAGAGCTTGGGGTGTGGTCTTGGCTCTTTCCATAGTTGCGAAAGAACTGCTTGCCCCGAAAATTGCCCTGGAGGCCTCTCCCCACAGCTGCCTGACCCCACGTCAGAGAATCCAGGTTGCTTGGTTACCGGTTTCCAGGCCCAATTCAGGAAAGTCCTGAGGCCACAGAAAACTGAGTTTGGCTACATGGAACCCACAATTAATGTCTAAGGACTATCTCACCTTTTAGCTCTCTGCGTCAAAGAAGGGGAACATGCAAGTTGGGTGCCACCTGCCTGGCCCTGGAGAGGTCTTACTTGTCACTGACTTAACCCTTGAAACCTTGGCCGGTCATCTGATCTCCATGGTACAGATGAGTACACCAAAGACCAACAAGATCGAGGAACAGGTCCGAGGTCATGAGTTGGGCTGTGGTAGGGTTGAGATCCAAAGCCAGGTTGCTAACTCCAAACGCTGGTCTCACTCTTTTTTTTTTTTTTTTTTTTTTTTTTGAGACAGCGTCTTGCTCTGTTACCCAGACTGGAGTGCAGTGGCACGATCTTGGCTCACTGCTGCAACCTCCACCTCCTGGGTTCAAGCGATTCTCCTGCCTCAGCCTCCTGAGTAGCTGGGATTACAGGAGGTGCCCCTTACCACACCCAGCTAATTTTGTTGTACTTTTAGTAGAGACAGGGTTTCACCATGTTGGCCAGGCTGCTCTTGAACTCCTGACCTCAAGCAATCCGCCTGCCTCCGCCTCCCAAAGTGCTGGAATTCCAGGCATGAGCCACCATGCCTGGCCTCTCTCTTTATCTCTCTGTCTCTTCACCTTGCTGGGAATTGTTCAAAAAGTTTGCTTATAGAGCATTTTTAAGAAATTATTGCCAGGTGTGATGGCTCACGCCTGTAATCTCAGCACTTTGGAAGGCCAGTGTGGGAGAATTGCTTGAGCCCAGGAAGTTCGAGATCAGCCTGGGCGACAGTAGCAAGACCCCATCTCCACACACACAAAAAAAAAAACAGCCAGGAGTGTTAGCACCCAACTGGAGTCCTAGGCTACTTGAGAGGCTGAGGTGAGACAATTGCTTGAGCCCAGGAGTTTGAGACTACAGTGAGCTATGATCGTGCTACTGCACTCCAGCCTGGTTGACAGTGAGACCCTGTCTCAAAAAACAGAAAATAAATTATTATTAAAAAACAATTCTTCTCACAGCTTGAAACACGAGTTTTCCCATCTCTGGCCTTTATGAAGTCCCTTCTTTTCCCCCTCCGCACACCTCCCCTGCAGGAGAAGCTCACATCCCTTACCGAGGGACCCTGCGCTCTGGCCCTGTGCCCCTCTGCCTTTGATATTTAGCCTCGCCTCGTCTGGGCTGCTTTACCTGGATAGCCTCCCATTGCCCTTACACGGGGTGTTACACCTAAAATCACATGGCTGCTCCACTGACTATTGGGAAAGCTCCTTCAAGGAAGGCAGAGGCTGGGTTTTATTCATCTTTTCACTCCTAGGACCTTCCGCATTTCTGCATGGAGTAGTGTGTACTATGTACTTCTCTAGTGCTACACCTGCCGGGGAGTGCTACTCCCAGTGCTCTAATACATAGTAGGTGCTTGATACCCAAGCATTCAAGAAAACAAAACAGTTCAGTTCAACCTACTTTTTCATTCCATTTTTCATCTTTCTACCTGTTCTCCCCAAGGATTCAGATGTTCACAGTGGTGTGACAAGAGGCTCCCTGAGTCAGCCACACAAAATGCGAGGTCACTCCAGGTGCCAGCTGCTCTTCTGCTTCAGGCAGTGTCATCCTGCTCTGCTTTTCCCCCAAAACTTTATATCTCCCCTCCTCCTCTGACACTCCCTAGATAAATAGATTTTCTTTATAGACTTCAACCAGCCGATGATGAATTTTGGTAGCAGAAACATTTCTCACTTCAAATCAGATTGCAGCTTCCCATCTGGGGACCACGAAGCTGGGGCAGTGGTTCTCAACCCAGACTGTCCATTTATATGATCTGGGCAGCTTCTAAAAATACACAGCACTCAAACTCCCACCTCAGACCAGTTCAATCAGAAGCTGGGTAAGGGACGTGGGTGGTGGCATATTTCTAAACACCTCCATCCCAGGTGGTTCTGTTGGGCACCTAGGGTTCAGAGCCACCGGCCTAGGGTCTTGTATCACCTGACAGCTTCCTGGGAATGCAGGCTGTCAGGGGCCACCCCACACCTACCGAATCCGAATCTGTATTTTCAACATGACCCTCAAGTGATTGGTAAGCACATTGCCTTTTGAGGAGCATTTCTTTAGAGGAAGAACAGTTTTTAAACAACTATGACAAATTACAAGCAGTTTCTGTTGATTCATGTTATCAATCGGACATACTCATTCCTGTGCTTACTTAACACATATTAACAGAGAACCTGCTAGGTATCAGGCACTATGATGGTTTCTGGGAACACAAGGGCATATGTTTCTATCTTGGTCTGCAAATTCCTGCCCAGAATCCCTTCTTTCTAGGCTCTGCCCTTTAATGGGAGCTATCCTTCATCTCCTTGACCTAACCCTCTCTCCAGCATCAACGCTTTTTCCTTCTCACCTCTTCATAAAAATTGAGTCAGAATCCGTCTTTGTCACTCCTTGTCAATTGTGGTACTTTGATCTTGAGCTGAAGACAGCCAGCTCTATGAGTGTGTAAAGATAAACTGAGCCTGGGCAGCTCTGGAGATTGCATAACCTAGGATTGATTTCAGCTTCTTAGATCCAGAGGCAGAGGAGAATGTTCTTAAACCAATCTTGTACCTTCACTGTAGTATATAGCCTGGTTTCAGGACTCTGGGAGCTACAGTATGGAGCCTTGCTATTCGGTGTGTAGTTTATGGACCGACATCATCACCACCACCTGGGAGTTTGTTAGAAATATAGAATCTTGGACTCCACTGCAGAGTTATTGAATCAGAATCTGCATTTTAACAAGACCACCAGGTGATTCACACACACATTAAAGTTTGAGAAGCACTGATATAGAACAGTGCTCATCAAATTTTGCAACATATTAGAATCATGTGGGAGCTTTTAAAAATCTGATATCCCGTGATCATATATTAACAGCAACAAAAATTTGGTGCCCTTACTACACACACATCCTGTGCCAGTTAAGTCAGAATATCTTGAGGTGAGACCCAAGCACTCATATTTTTTTATTGTGATGCAATACACAGAACATAAAATTTGCAATTTTAACCATATTTAAGTATATACTTTAGTGATGTTATGCATATTAACATTGTTGTACAACCATGACCACCATCTATCTTCAGAACTTCTTCATCTTCCCAAAAAGAAACTCCATAATCCACTAAACACTCCCATTTCCCCTATACCCAGCCCCCGGCAACCACCATTCTGCTTTCTTCCTCTATGAATCTGACTACTCTAGACACCTTGTAGAGGTGGAACATACAGTATTTGTCGTTTTGCGACTGGCTTATTTCACTTAGCATAATGTCTTCAGGATTTACCCACCTTGTAGTATGTGTCAGAATTTCTTTCCTTTTACTTATTTTTTATTTTTTCTTTCTTCCTATATAAAAGCAATTCCTCTGTGTTTAAAGCTGAACAATATTCATTGTATGCATAGGTCACATTTGTTTATCCATTCAGCTGTTGACGGACACTTGGCTTGCTTCTGCCTTTTGGCTATTGTGAATAATACTTCTATGAACATGGGTGTAAAATATCTGTTCATGTCTCTTTTTGCAGTTCTTTCGTGTGTATGCCCAAGTGGAATTGCTAGATCATATGACAATTCTAATTGGAATTTTCTGAGGAATTGCCATACTGTTTTCCATAGCAGCTGCATTATTTTCATTTCCACCAGCAGTGCACAAGGATTCCAATTTCTCTACATCCTCACCACACTTATTTTCTGTTTTTGTTTTTTGTTATAGCCATTCTAATGGGTGTGAAATGGTATCTCATTGTGGTTTTGATTTGCATATCCCTAATGATTAGTGATGTTTCATGTACTTGTTGAGCATTTGTATATCTTTGGAGAAATGTCTATTCAAGTCCTCTGTTGTGAGTCAGGTTGTTTAATTTTTTTGTTGTTGAGTTGTAGTTCTTTATATATTCTGGATATTAATACTTTGTTAGATATATGATTTGCAAATATTTTCTCCCATTCTGTGAGTTCTCTTTTCACTCTTTGATAGTGTCCTTGGATGTACAAAAGTTTTTAATTTTGATGCAGTCTGTTTTAGCTATTTTTTCTTTTGTTGCCTGTGCTTTTGCTGTCTTATCCAAGAAACTATTGTCAGGCATGAGAATTTTTTTAAAGCTCCCCAGATGATTCCAATGCACAGCCAAGATTGAGCAGTGTTTCTCAAATTTTAACATGCATTGGAATAATCTGAAATCTTGTTAAAATGCAGATTCTGATTTATTAAGTCTGGAGTGGGATCCAAGATTCTGCATTTCCAACAAGCTCCTAAATGACGCTGATGCGCTGGTCTGCCGACTGCTCTGAGTAGCCAGGGTAGAGAAGAGCATTTAAATGATTTACTTTATCTGAACCCCCCCAAAAAGAGGGTAAATATTATATTTACAGACCGTCTTCTAAGCTTCCTCACCATAACCATTGCCCAAAAAATACACCATCAAGACAGCCCACTGCTTATCCCTGACTTTCAAACTGGTACTGAGCAGCCCGGTGGGTGCATTGGGTACATTTGGCATGGCAGAGGAATGAAATGTAAAGGACTTATTCTCCCTACCCCACTCTCTCCCTGGTCTCAGGGGGAGGCCAACCACTGCTCTACTCATGCCGGGTGAGTTCAGGATCCACATGATGGCTTGCTCCTCTCTGGCTTTGGCCCTTGTGAGGCAACTATTATAGAACCCTGCTGAAAAGCTTGTCTTGTTCAAAATATGTTTCATATCCTCAGAAAGGAAAACCACATTGGTTGGTCTGAAGTTCATAGAAGAAACTCAGGAGGGAAAAAACTGCTGAAGGTCTGCATCTAAAAAAAAATCCTTTAATTCATCATAGAATTTTAGAGCTGGAAAGGATCTTTAGAGAACTCCAAACCTTCATTTTGGGGAAGAAAACTGAGACCCAAAGAGGTTGTGACTTGTTTAAGGCCACCCAGGCAAAATAGAGGTCAGCCAATGGGTGCATTATTTCTTTCTCATCTTGCTTTAAGTTATTTATCTGGAAACGGATAACACAGAGCAACTACTTCTTTCGTATCTCTCCTTTTCATTAAAAGAAAAGGTAAAACTAAAGAGGCTAGATCATGGTTCTTGACTCTCAGGGCCTTCATTAGAAAGGTTCTAATGATTAGAACTTTTATGCTCATATTACCCAAATGGGACCAGCCTCACTGGTGGCCATGACCCAAATTGCAGGTGTGGTGCCTGGGAGGAACTAACTAGCTTCTAAAACACATGTCGGATGCCACTTTTCTCTTCCATGCCCATTGCTGATGTTGTAAGCTGATCACAGCACTCTTTCCAGCCACTGCCAATCAAATGGATTTGGCCCTCAAATTGAAACTCCTTTGCCATTCACTACAATAGAGGTCATCCCTTGAAAAGTCCAATGACCTTCACATCCATGCTACATTTCGGCATGTCGACACTGGTTATTAAATGCTCTTTAGTTTCTCATTTCCTCCCCCATCCCCACCCAGCTGCTCATTAATCCAATTATGAGTTTCCTTTATCCAATCAAAGTTCCTGCCAAGTTGCAAAGCTCTTTTAGTGATTCATGGTGCATTTGTCTTTAGTGATTAGAAAACCCAGCAGAAGATGCTGTCTCGTTCAGACATCTCTGTAATTTGGAATGACCTCAGTTTGGTAGTGCCACGCCCCACATGTGCCCTGTGAACACACTACAAGAACCTCCTTCCCAGTTTTTGCCCTGCCTTTGGAGCCTTGCCTCTGTGTCACTCCCCAGCCTCTCCAGCAAAGCATTCAAGAGGCTCCTGAATCACGTCTGACTCTGAAGGCAGTGCCCAGGCCCTTCATTTTGGTCTCTGGGTCCTTGAGCAGCAAGCTCATTTGCTGGCAGGAGCATCTGTCTCCATATGGGGAGACAGTCTTCAGATCTTCCTTGCTCTTCCCTTCATTAAGACATCAGCCTCACTCAGCCTTGCTCTTGGCTGCCAGATGCACTGACAAGCCAGCAGGAAAAGTTCCATCTAGAATAGGTCTGCTACCTTCTGAAGGCAAGACAGTACCGCTTTGCCTGCTGGGACTGGACCCATGCAGCCTTTGTGGGCCTCCTTCCAGCAGAGCCTTTAAAACATTCCATGAGTGCTGATTCCAGGCCTGCGGGGAGACTCTCAGGGTGGTGCCATCTGCAGCGTTCCAAGTGTCTCCCTTGCTTTCACTCAAAAGAGGTGGAGTCCCTCCACCTCCTTGGCCATTTTCATCTGTCTCCTGGGTGTGTGCCACTGGCTCCCATAGCACCAGGCTACTTGGCAACACCCCGAGTTATGTTAGAGATATAATAATGAATTATACAATGCATTATACATAATTAATTTATAATGAGACACGCACGCAGTGGTTTAATTTCTCCAAGTGAATGATGTGCTACCCGCCAGATCCTGCTGGAACGCCTTCCCTAACTGACTGCTTCTTGGTTTGGAGGTGATGGCCAGCTGCCCTAGGGAGGGATCTTGGCTTGAGGAACCTGCCAAGTCACATATTCCCCCTGGCTATCTCTGGAGTATGTACCACAGAAGAACAGTCTTTCATTGCATCTACTATTGTTCTAGATCTGGATACTCATGCGGGTCTCACCCAAACTCTGCATTGTTTGAGAGCTGTTATGATCTTCATTCTCCCAGTCTTTCTCCCAGAGTGTGGGAAATGCCTTTGTATTTACACCTTTCCCTCCCCATCTCCCTCCCTTCCTCCCTCATTTCCTTCCTTCCACAAATATGAAATAAATGAAGGAAAGAAGTGCCTATTATGTGAACTACCCTTGGCTTGCTGCATATCAGTGAATAAAACAGAGATCCTTGCCCAAGTGGAGCTTACACTCTAGCAGAGGGAGGCACACAATAAATTATAAGTGTAATAATAAGTAAATTACACCATATATCATACAATGATAGGTGCCATAGAAAAAGAAAAAGCAGAGCAGGCTAAGGGCGATCAGCCATGATGGAAGCAGGTTGCAGTTTCAAGGAGGGTGGACAGGGTAGGGCAGGATTTGTGGAAAAGCAGCAGCCTAGGCACTGCCAAGCTCTCCATGAATAGGAGAGAAAGGCACTCTGGGCCTCCCCAGGACTTTAATGTTCTGGGGTTGCTTTGGTTACAGGTTCTTTCAGTAACGTTTGTCACTTTTGGTTTCAGATGTCCAGGATGTTCCTGCTGCTGCTCTGGTTTCTGCCTATCACTGAGGGGTCCCAGCGGGCTGAACCCATGTTCACTGCAGTCACCAACTCAGTTCTGCCCCCTGACTATGACAGTAATCCCACCCAGCTCAACTATGGTGTGGCAGTTACTGATGTGGACCATGATGGGGACTTTGAGATCGTCGTGGCGGGGTAAGTGCCTCCCAACCTCACCTTTGCTGTAATAAGGCTGTGTAACAACTCCAAATCCCAGTGACTTGCAACAACATACGTTCTCGTAGGTCTGTGGTCGTCTGCTGGGCTCAGCTGGGGTTCTGGGATGCTGCGGCCTCGCCTTTTGCTACTGCAGTGAGTCAGGATAGAAGGAAGTTTGGAAGAAGGGTGTTTGATCCACAGGCTTTTCAGGGAGAAAACTGGAATGCCCTGCTTTAAGGCACTCTCTTCTCTTCATATTTAAGCCTACTTGATTATGCAGGTATTACTTCTTTACGAGTGGGGCTGTAGGATCTCTGTACAGGAAGGCCTTAAGGGTGACAATTATGGTAGAAGGGGATGCTCAAAGTTGCCTTTGCACAGCACTTTACGTAAGACTAAGAAAACATTAATTAACCATTTCAGAGAGGGGGGAAGATGGAAATTAAGAGGGACAGCTAAACCCCGCTGAACATGCCTTGGTGCCCACGGCTCCCTTCTCTCCTGAAAACCAACATTGGGTTGCAAAAAAAGCATAAGACTAGGAATCCAAATAGCCTGAGTTCATGCCCTAAGATGTAAACGTTCTAGTTGTATGACCTTCAGTCTTTTACTCACTGAGATTCAGAGATATTCTCTGTAAAAAGGGGAATAACTGTAATGGCTTGTTGTCTTGAAGCCTTCATAGGCTATTGCATGTGACAGTGCATTGTAAATTTCTGCCAATCACCATTGATAATTACTGTGCACTGAGGGTGCAGTGGCTCATGCCTGTAATCTTAACACTTTAGGAGGCCAAGATGAGTGAATCACTTGAGGTCAGGAGTTCAAGACCAGCCTGGCCAACATGGTGAAATCCCGTCTCTACTAAAAATACAAAAATTAGCTGGGCATGGTGACACACGCCTGTAAACCCAGCTATTCAGGTGACTGAGGCACAAGAATTGCTTGAACCCAGGAGGCAGAGGTTGCAGTGAGCCGAGATGGCACCACTGTACTCCAGCCCGGGCAACAGAGCAAGACTCCATCTAAAAAAAAAAAAAAAAGATTGTGCATCGAGCACTAATATGTGCCAGGCACTATGCATCATTTCATTTCACATCCCTCATTTTATTTCATCCCCAACAGCACTATGAAGTAAATGTATTGTCATCCCCATTGAGAGAAAAGGAAGGTGGGGTTCAGAGACAGTAAGCAGCTTGCTCTCTGCTAAGTAAATAGTAAGTAGATGAGTCGGGATCTGAACCCCAAGGCTTCCTAACTCTACAGCTGTCAAACAGCACTGTACAAAGTTTCGTTATCACTTCAAAAATCAGTCAATCAATAAAAACACTACAGGGGCCTGTCGACCTCATTCTAGGAGGCCCGAGCTTTTTTGGTAGCACTAAAGTAACTGGCGGGTAACATTATTTGCAGCAATTGCATGTAACAGTAGAAAGCTTTGACCTTGGAATCGGAAGACCTGGTTTTAATTCTAACCGTAGCCAACCCAGTATTTATAAACCTTATGCAATTTACTTTACACAGACCCACTTTCCTCGTCTAAATAAAATGGGCATATTGAAATCTACAGGGTAGTCATGAGGTTTAGTGGTGAGATGTATAGAAAAGATTCTTTGTAAAGTACAGTTTTTATTTTGTCTGTTCATTTCTTCTACCCTGCAAAGAGTAGAGTTACTCAATTCTAGGCCTTCTAGATCTAGATTGGTGTGCTGTCCAGAAGCACTTTCTGCGATGATGTTAATGTTCTGTGTTGATGCTGTACAGTATGGAATCCACCAACCACATGTAGCTACTGAGTATGTGAAATGGTAGCTAGTGTGACCAATGAACTGAATTTTTAAATTTTCTTTCATTTTAATTAAAAATAGCCACTTTTGAATTGGACAGTACAGTTCTGGGCTTTTAGAAGGAAAAAACTAAAGAGCTGAATATGACAGAAAAGGAGAAATGGAATCATTGTAATGACCCTTTTTACCTTGGGTGACCTGAGCAGATTTGCAGTCAATCAGCCTTGCCTGTGTCCAGTTCTGTGACTGTCCAGTTGCTCTGTGAGTCAGGGAGACACCCTCCTCACTAAGTCCATGCCCAACCTGATTCCCAGAGCCATGTGCCACTCTGCCAGAATCTCTGGTTAAAAGACTTTGATGCATCTCTGAGACGTTCTGTTTGGATGGTTGCCCTGCCTCCTACTTGGTGACCCTGGCCTCCCCTGATAGACCCTGGGGACTGAAAGAGGACAGAGAACAGCAGGGCAACCATCCTTCTCTCCTCCTCCTCGCCCCGCAAGTTGCAACTATTGTGCTCTCCTTTCATCTTGGAAGATGGTATACTCTTGTATTCCCACAAGTTAATATGGAAAAAAGTAAGACCTGAGATATGAACAGAAAGTGTCTTCACCCTATTTTCTTCTCCTTCTGAGACCTGGACATCTGGAAGGAGCTAGCCAGATCCCAGAGCATGGAAAGCCTCTCCCTGTCTCCACTGGGAAGCTGTGTCTGATTTCAGTACCTTGCACCCCTCTCCCAGCCCCTGCCCTTACACTGAGCAGCCAACGCTGCTTCTTATGGTTTGGCTTTCCCTCCTTCTCCCCTGGCTGTTGCAGGAGACCCATTGGGTCTCCCCTGCTCTGTTGCACTCTTTTCCCATGGTTCCAGATGGAAGGAAAGAAAGGGTGCGAAGGGCGGAGCACACCCCCTAAAGGAAGATGCAAAGAGCCTCTTACAGCATACTTCATTATTTTTGCTATCGTTTTCCCCTTTCCACAGCATCTCTCTCAAAGGCATGCTGAGATAGTAGGCACAGGTTGCATTGCTCTCCTCATGATTCATCTTTCAGCTGCGAAGAGCAGAACTAGCAGAGAAGGTCTTGGCCCCAGGGCTGGTGCTGGCCTGGGTCTATTTGGGAAGAAGCAGAGCTGTTTGGTAGCAGGATTTTCAGTTTGCCTGTCCTTTCCAGGTCAAACGGAGTGATATGTGCCCCCATGGGCCCACTCGCTGAGGTCAATTCCTTGAGCCTGTGTGTAAATGTGGGTTCTGTGTGCAGGTCTTTATCCCGCCAGTCCTTTGATGTGCAGGGGATTGCTCCTGCACCTCCTGAGCCTTCAGTTTCTTTCTTTCCAAGTGTTGGGCATTCATTTCATCTTCCTCTTCAATGAAGTCTTTTTAGCTTTCTCTTTCAAGAAATGTGCCTTTGTGTCCTCTGTGGCAGTGAAGCTAGACCATCATTTGCACTGACTGCAAGGTTTAGAAGTCTCAACCTTGTGTAACTTGCTGTTTATATGGGTCCTGTAGGACTTTGGAGTCATCCTCTGGAAACAAGAACTAGACCATCCTGGGTCTTGATGTGGAATCAGTCGTTTAGAGAGAGCCCTGTCTCTTCTAGGGCAGGGTTGAGCCAGGCAGCCTCTGTCTGAGAAAGCTTGGGCTGCTGGATGTTATTCTGAAAGATGATATTTATTGCTCACCCCGAGCAAAGAACAAGAGTTACACAGAAGACAGGATGGCAAAATTGGGCAGTCTCCCAGCTCCAGGTCAGACTTTCTTTGTGGCTGTTGTGAAGCATTGTGAATTCTCAGAGCATCAGAAAGACACATTCTAATTTGAGTACCAAAATACATTCCAAAGGCAAATATAACTTTTTATTATCTTCAGCTTAGGATGATTTGTCACTGTCTCCTTTTTGGGGCTGGATAACCAAAAATGGACATATTTAAATCAGGATCTTGGGAGGTCATTTCGTCCACCCCTTGCCTTACAATAAGGCCACACCTACAGTATTCAGAGGCTCCATTTACTTTGAGCCATCTGAGGGAATGTGGCAATCCTATTGTAATCCAGCTCGATAGTTACTTATGTCAAGAACTAATTTGACTAATCTGAATCCCTCATATTAGAGCTTACTAAGCTATTTCTTTTAGCTTTTGTTTTGCTATTGCCTTTGAAGATACAAACCAAATGATCACTATCTTTTCAAACAATGAAAGCTAGGATCACTGCCCTGCATTTCATCCCATGTTGACTTTTTGGCAACAATTCTGATTTTGACCCTTAGATTTCATCCACCCTAAACCTATATTTAATTCTGTTTTATTATCTGTCCAATTGTCAACTCTCTGTTTAAGAATCATGTAGCAGGAGTTGAAATTTTGAAAAATTGCATTTGTAGCCTTTATCAGGGGTACCTACGGTCCAGTTCATGACAGGTCCACCCTCTATTACCTTATAGACCTTTCCACTACCTGCCCCCTGAAGGCATTTACTTTTGCCACCCCTGGTAGAACAGCCAGCTCTTCAGTTTATAAAGCACTCTGTACTTGAACTTGTCTTGAATGTGTTGACCTTGTAGTATGTCTGACTGGAGCCCTGTTGCTTTGAGTATTTACTCTTTGAATAGGTTTGTTTTGTGTTGCTTTTTCGGTGTCCTCGTTCTGGTTATTGACAGCATTGATTTTGAGCATGTTGCGGGTCGGTTTGTGTTGTGTTTCAGATTCTTGAGTTAATTGTGATGGAAGGCGTGTGCATGTCTCTGACTCTGGGAGGAGCAGGAAATGACTGCCCTTTGTTCTGCGGAGATGGGGGAGGGACTGGGCCGGCTCGGATCCTCTGCACATCTGGGCGAGTGCCTCCGCATATGGAGGGCTTATCTGTTAACCGGCAGGTGTATGATTGCAGTCTGCTCCCTGCGGGGTGAGGGGAAGATTTGATCACCTCTGGCAACTTCCATGCACGCACAGACCATTGAGGATCTTCAGGACTACTTTTCCAGTAAATAGAAAGCCCAGTGGCTTCTCCTTTTCTCAGTGGAACTAAACACCCAATCTACAGTCTCACAGAGTCTGGAAAGGAATTCCTGTTGGTGTCAATCTTGTACAATTCCTTTAGAGCAGCTTTTGTTTCCTGGGATATCCCCAGAGGTCTGACATAACACCCCTCCCATCTCAGTTTCCAACAGGAGTTTGCTCAAATGGAAAGATTGTAGTGGTTGTAAAGTTTAAATCATGATTTAGATCCATTTTTCTACCCAAAGATTATTCATTTGATAAAACCGTAACACATTCTTCACACTTGGAAGGGTTTCATTTAAAGGGATGCTACATACTGTAAAGCAGTGTTTTAGGTTTTTCTTAATTTTGCAACTATGTCAGGAAACTTTTTAATTTACTAAAGTTAATTGAATTATTTAAAAGGCGAATTGTATTCAATTACCAAATTAATCATAATCATATAGGGGATAAATTTGCCATTATAAATAATAAGAACAATGATTTTTAAAAAGACACATTTATCCATAATTTAGCCAAAGCAGCATTTATGCATTTTATTATAAGTATATATATACATACATGTAGTATATAGATATATATAGTATTTATAGATAGATATGGTAAATAATAGGTAGATGTAGTATGTATATAAATATAATTAGATACATATTGAAATATATACATATATGCACACATTCACATATGCTTTTAACAAAACCAGTACAAATATTTTTAAACTTTCAGTCTTAATTATTTTGTATAACATTTTAATAGATTTGATAATCAGTTTTGATATTATCTTAAAATGTTAAATTATTTCATTCTGTTTCTTTTTTTTTACTTAAAATATATTTTACTTTTGGCCAGGCAAGGTGGCTCACGCCTGTAATCCCACCACTTTGGGAGGCTGAGGCAGGCAGATCACCTGAGGTCAGGAGTTTGACACTAGCCTGGCCAACATGGTGAAACTCCGTCTCTACTAAAAATACAAAAATCAGCCAGACTTGGTGGCACGTGCCTATAATCCCATCTACTTGGGAGCCTGAGGCAGGAGAATTGCTTGAACTTGGGAGGCGGAGATTGCAGTGAGCCGAGATCACGCCATTGCACCTCAGCCTGGATGACAAGAGCAAAACTCCATCTCAAAAAAAAATATATATATATATATATATATATGTGTGTGTGTGTGTGTGTGTGTGTGTGTGTGTATTACTTTTAATTACACTTAAGCACATTTTGTTGCACAAAAAATCACACAACCTAGGTGAAGGTAAAAATCCATTTTTACCAATCCACACTCCTTCAAGACCATCCCAGCTCCCTCCCAGAATAACAACTTTTTCGGTCTGCTGTTTATGCTTCCAGAAATTTCTATATCATGTATATGGAGAGAGTGTGTGAGAGACAGACAGAGACATAGGGAGAAAGAGTCTATGTTATGTACATTTCTACTGTGTATATATATTATAAAATACATAATTTATGGAGAAATCACACTGATACATATTGTTCCAAAACTTGCTTTTTTTCACTGTATAATATGTTCAAACACATAGATGTAGCTTTTTTAAAAGTTACTTAGTATGGATGTACTGTATTCATTTTGCCATTCCTCAAGTGACGTTAAAGCTGTTTCTAATCTGTGACCATTGCAAATTCCACCACACTGCATGTACATCCTTACACACATATGGAAATATTTCTTTAGGATGGATACCAAGAAGTAGAACCGCAGGGTCAGGGATATGTTCATTTTAAATTTTATTAGATGTCACCAAATTGCTTTCAATCTAATTTTTTGTATTTACTCATAGCCTAGAAATAAAAGGCTTTGGATTATTCAGCTCAACAGCTGTTCAAGCACCTACTGTGTGTACAGCCAAATATGTTCCAGGGTCTGAACTTTGTCAATGTAGATTTAACAATCCTAAGAAGGAAAAGAGCGCCTCTTCTACATCTGCAAAGGAAGCTGCTGCTGTTAAAACTGGATTGAGGAACTTCAGTACTTTCTGATTCAAACTGCTGAAAGGGCCTCCTCTAAAGCTTCTTCTGCAAAAATATATTTCTTAAATGGGTCACCCTTAACCCTGAGATTTCATTGTTGTTGGTATCATGGAAGAATGATTGCAGTGTGCCAGCTCTTCTGCTGTGGTTTTGGATGGACTGCCCCTGATTCTGAACACTAATAAATACCAATTAAATTAAATACTAATTAAATGCTAATACATATGAACTGGAGCAGGAGCCAGGGCTTTTTTTAGCCCATTCTTAAAACTTTTCTAAAAAAGGTTACTCAGCAGTGCCTGGCAGATTTGCCAGAGCTGTCTCATTGCCGCATCCATACCTCCTTCTCCCCAGTCCTGGGCAGCCAGGAACAATGGGCAGAATTCCACTTCCACCCCCTCACCCCAAATTACATACTCTCCTGATCAGCTCAAAGGTCTGAGGCCCCTATGTAATTACCCCAGACACACACACACACACACACACATACACACACACACACACAGAACAACTGAGCCAGTTGGCGTGGTAGGCAGAATAATGGCCTCCCCAAAATGCCACATCCTAATCCCCAGAACCCACCAATATCTTACCTGGCAAAGTGGACTTCGCAGAAGTGATTAAGTTAAAGACCTTGGAATGGGGAGAATATTCTGGATTTTCTGAGTAGGTCCAATGTAATCAAAGGTCTTTAAAAGTGGGGAAAAGGGAGGCAGAAGGGGAAGTCAGAGTGATTCTGTGTGAAAAGGATTCAACCCACTATTCTGGCTTTGAAGATGGAGGGAGAGGCCAAGAGCCGAGGAATGTGGGTGGCCTCCAGAAGTTGGAAAAGGCAAGGAAACGGATTTATCCCTCGAGCCTCCAGAAGAAAACGCAGCCCTGCCAATCTTGATTTTAGCCCAGCAGGACCAATGCTGGACTTCTAATGTACAGAACTGTAAGATAACCAGTGTATTGTTGTAAGCCATTAAGTTCATTGCAATTTTTCAAAGCAGCCATAGAAAACTAAAACACAAGATAAAAGGTTGAATGCTTGGTGTCATTTTTCAGAGAGGTGATGGCCATTACTTCAGAGAATTTTAACTGTGCTATTGTATAATTTCACAACAATAAACAAAATATGCTACCAACAAATGTATTATTTTTAACCAATGTCAATCCCTGTCATAGAGACATGTGAGTTTTGGGCCGGGCGCGGTGGCTCACACCTGTAATCCTAGCACTTTGGGAGGCCAAGGCAGGTGGATCACAAGGTCAGGAGATTGAGACCATCCTGGCTAACATGGTAAAACCCCATCTCTCCTAAAAATACAAAAAAACAAATTAGCTGGGTGTGGTGACGGGCGCCTGTAGTCCCAGCTACTCTGGAAGCTGAGGCAGGGGAATGGCGTGAACCCGGGAGGCGGAGCTTGCAGTGAGCCGAGATTGTGCCACTGCACTCCAGTCTGGGTGACAGAGCAAGACTCCATCTCAAAAAAAAAAAAAAAAAAAAAGAAAAAGAAAAAGAAAAGAAAAGAAAAAACCATGTGAGTTTTGTAAAGAATTCCTAAAAGCATACTTTGTTCCTCGGTGACCATCGAATTAATTCACTCGGCAACTCACTGTTTGACACCTAGTGCTATGAGTGGCTGGAGGTGGAGAGAGGGAATTCAGAGCTTTTAAAGATCTCACTGCCTTTGGGGGGATAAACACACCCAAACTGGGTGAGGTCATAAGTGACCAGTGCCACCAGAGAGATGCAAGCGTTCCTGGAGGTCAGAGGGGTCGAGAGCACTTCCAGCTGGGAATCACAGAGGTCTGGAGGTGGCATTTCGATGGCCGTGGAAGGACAGGCAGCCTGTAGATCTGTTTACCAAGGGGACAGAGGCCTCTCTAGGTCAAAGATAGTTTTAGGCTTATTTGTTTTTGTTCGTTTGTTTTTAAATTTATTTTTTAAAAAGGCTTTTAACAAAAAAACCTGATTTTCACAAAGTAGTGAAGAGTATTTATATAAAAAGCCATTCAAAAATAGTGATATAATTAAAACGCTAAAAATGCCTCTGCTGAAAACGGCAAAGCTACATTTAGTAGTCTGAATTTTTCATCCATTTAGAAAGTAGACGTATGCCGTGTCTCCAATCGCTTTCCTTGAAGTCTCTCTTCTCCCCCTTTTTTTTTAAGCGGTGGGCTGGCTGAAGGACCTTCTTAGTCCCATGGGCCCCACTGCAGGCTGCAGAGGCCCAGGCCTAGGGCAGGAGAGAGCTGAGGCTGACCCTCCCCGGCCTTGCACCACGGGCCTTCCTCATTCTTGCTCTGCTCTGTGGAATATATGCAGCTCCCACTCAGCATCGCTGCTGTTCTAGGGGGCGGATCTGACGCCAGCCTCCCCATCCTGTGTTTTACTTCACACATCCCTTCTCTTCTCCAGTCCTACTGACCTGGTGAGCAGGTGGTCTTATCATTTTGCTGTGATTCTGACTTAAAT
Organism: Rhinopithecus roxellana; assembly: GCF_007565055.1. NCBI lineage: Eukaryota > Metazoa > Chordata > Mammalia > Primates > Cercopithecidae > Rhinopithecus > Rhinopithecus roxellana. The sequence goes on from NC_044559.1 coordinate 75,391,267, forward strand.
TTCCCTCTAAGGAAACTTTTGAGGTTATTTTTGAGGTGCGGGTATCTAGAACACAAAAGGATGTGCGGAAGCTAAAAACGAACATTCCCACTTCAGATTTGTACCATGCTCTTCCCTAGTTTACCTTCACCTGCTTGCAGCCTACAGTTATGGAGGCATAGAGAGCAGGAAAAGCACGGGCCTGGTATTTTACTGACATCTCATTTTAACCATCAAGCAGTTCATATGAGATGCAGCATTTAATTGATCCTAAGTCACAATTTTTTTTTTTTACATTTTAATATCTCTAAAATTGACATGGGGCTTAGAATTGGCAGCCTGCATTTACTGGCAGAGTTCTTCCTTGCCTAGAGATACGTAATATCATGGTAAGTCTTATTGCCAATAACACTTTAGCTTTGATGAAAACACTGTAAATAGTGTCGTCCCTGCTTTGCAGATGAGGAAACTGAGGTCCAGAGACCTGCTTGTGTTCGCAAAGATGGTAAAAAGTAGAATAATATTCTATTTATGCCCATTAAATTAAGCTTGTTAATCGTGTTATTCAAATGATAATCTTTACTACATTTTTTTCTGCTTGGCCTATTAATAACTGAGGGGCTTGCTTTGTAATATCCTACTATGGCGGTTCATTTCTCTCAGTAATTCTGTCAATTTTTGTTTTATACGTGTAGAGCCTAATTTATTAGGTGCAGCTTTACCAATTGTATTTTCCTGGTGAATGGACCCATTGTCAAGAAGTGATCTCATCCATCCCTAAATACACATTTGGTCTGATAACATGATATCTACTCCAGCTTTCTTTTGGTTAGTATTTGCCAGGCTTATCTTTACCATACTTTAACTTTGAACTTTTCAAAGTCCTTATGTTTTATGTGTGTTTCTGGTATGCAGCCTATGTACAGCTTAAGTTTCTCCAAATGTTTGACCATGTCTATGTCCCTTTGCCAATTAGTTTAGTCCACTTCCATATAATGGGAACATCAATATGTTTAAACTTGTTTTTGTTATTTTGTTTTCTCAATTTCCGTGTTTTCAATGGTTTCCTCTCCCTTTCTTGCTTTTTAAAAATTTGATCGGTTGCAAGTCTTTTTTATTGAAGGTGGCAGTGTTTCAAGATCTCTAGGGTGTCACTCTTCTAGCCAGACACCTGTGGCTGGTGGCACCTTTGCCCAAGTTTTGCTTGGTCCTGATGGGCTCGCTCCGCCCACTCGCCCTGGCAAGCTGTGCTCAGCTCACACCACCAGCCTGGATCCCACACCTCCAAGGGAGACTGCAAGTCAGACGTGGACTGCCAAGGGGTGTGTGAGCCAGTGCAGGACCCAGCCACTGTGCAGTCAGACACGCTGGCTGCTACCACAGGGCGGGTAGCTCCAGGTGCTGGCATGGGTGCCTGCTCTCTGCAAGGCTGTGGCTGGACCAGATGCAGGTAGCTTCTCTGTCTGGCACTGGGGAACGTGGTGGCACCTAGAAGCTTGGAGATGCTGGGAACTGCAGGGTCTCAAAGAGGGAGTCACAGCCCTGGCTCGAGGAGATCCTAGGTCTGGGCTCCCTGAAGGGCCACAGCTCTTCTCTCCTTCTTTCTTCCCACAACATAGAGAACAAGGGGCATGTTTCAGCCTTCTTTGCATTACAGCTCTTTCAGCCTTGCCATTCTGCAGGTCCCAAGTTCTTGTCCTGTGACCAGGAAGAATGAGGTAGTCAGACAAGTGAATGGTGAGCCAGACTAAGAGGAGCTTTACTGAGTGATAGAACAGCTCAGTCTCCCATGGGGCAACTCCTTTCTGTAGCCAGGGTGTCCTGTCGAGTGTTCAACTCCTAGCAGAGAGGGTAGCTCCTCTCTGCAGCTGGTCATTCCATCATCTGTGCAGCTCTCAGCAGGGAGGAGGCCCTAGAGTGGGTGGTTTCTCTCTGTAGGCAGGGCATCAGTCATCTCTGCAGCTCTCAGCAGTGAGGGGGCCCTGGAGTGGGTAGCTCCTCTCTGCAGCTGGTCGTCCTGATGTATGCCCAGCTCTGGCTGAGCCTAGGGCTTTTATGGGCCTCAGAGAGGAAAAAGTGCACACCAGTTAGTCCATGGACAGCCATAGGTGGACCGAGAAAAGGCACCATAAGTTCTCACTCCTGTCCATGGTGCTGGCAGCCCAAACCCAGCCATCAGGCCCTCCCTGGCCTGAAGGTAGGGACTAAATGTGGACCTGCCCCCTTCTTCTCAGAAACCTGTCTGCCTCCTGCTGCCATTCATGGCATGCAAGTTGTAGGTGCCAAGGGGCATTTGCAGGCCAGTGCTGAGCTGCCCTCAGCACCCCTTTGGCTTCCCTTCTATGCTCATTGGCACCCAAAGTCCAGAGGGGGAAGAGGCAGCAGGGGGCTGGCATGTCAGCACTGCCCTGAGCCTGTGCACACCTGGCTGGGCCACAACAATGCCCAGGCTTGCCCTAACTTTGCTCTGAGATTGGAGCAGGCGCCAACAGCAGTTAGAAGCCAGGTCTCAGGGGCAGGCACTTCTGAGCCTGTGAGGGCAAGGGGGACTTCCCAGGCCCCCAAGAGCACAGGGATGCCTAGGTCTGCAGCTGGGGTTTGGACAGCCGCAGCTGTGCCCAGGATGGTGGGGCTTCTGCCTTCTTACTGGAGTGGGAGGCCTGGGTCGGTAGCCCCAGGTATGGGCAGCTGCAGCTGTGCCTGGGAGGGCAGGGCTCCTGCCTTCTTCCTGGAGTGGGAGACCTGGGTCTGCAGCTGCACCTCCCTGCTACAGCTGGCGTGATGGCAGTGGCCACTCCAGATGGCCTGTCGCTGCCATCATCAGAAGGTTCTTGTTTTCTAAATCCCTTTTTCTTTACCCCTATTGATTTGGGATTTATACCTCTACTTTTGTTTTTTCAGAGGTTTACTTTGAAACTTTATATACATTTTAACTTAACAAACTCTGAAATTATCTTAACCCCCTTCTATAACAATATAAGGACTTCAGGACATGTTAACTCTGGACCCCTTACTCTTGGCATTTGTGTAGTATTTTAGTCTTTGCCCTTTGTTAGCCCTGCCAGTTATAATAATAATAATTAATGATAATCGTTGTTGTTGTTATTGTATAAAGACAATGGTTTTACATTTTTTTACCATTTTATTTGCTCATTTTTCCTTCTTGCATCTCAGAAAGACCTTCTGGGATCATTTTAATTCCAAAGATGTTACTTTGCTGAATGCCCCATCCTGATAAACTCAGTTTTTGTTTAATCTAAAAATATCTTTACTGTATCTTCATTCTTGAAAGAACCTTTTTCTGTATTCACAATTTCAAGTTGATGGCTATTATTCCATGGTGTAATGGTTGCCATTGTTTCTTTTCAGATGCCTATTATTACTAATGCCATTCCTTTTTAGGTGATCTCTCTCTTGTCTCTCTTTCATTGTTCAGTTGGGCAGTTTTACTATCATGTATATGGATCTCTTTAAAAAAAAAAAAAAATCTGGTCTGTGCTTCCCAAATTGAAGGAGTCATATCTGTCATCATTCTGAGTATTTCTCAGCCATCATCTTTTTAAGTCTTTCCTTGGCCAGGAACAGTGGCTCAGGCCTGTAATCCCAGCAGTTTGGGAGATCAAGACAAGCAAATCAGTTCAGCCCAGGAGTTTGAAACCAGACTGCACAACATGGAGAAACCTCATCTCTACTAAAAATACAAGATAAATTAGCTGGTGTAGTGGTGTGCACCTGTAGTCCCAGTTTTTCAGGAGACTGATGTGGGAAGATCTCTTGAACCTGGGAAATTGAAGTGGCATTGAGCCGAGATCACGCCACTGCACTCCAGTCTACTGTGGCAGAGCAAGACTCTGTCTCAAAAAAAAGCAAAAGTTGTTACTCCATTCTCTCTGCTCTCTCCTTTTGGGACTCTATTCAGACAATGTGAGATTTTCTCATTGTAGCCTCCAAGTCTCTTAACTGTTCTCACATTATTTCATCTTCTGTCTCTCTGTGCTGCTGCATTCTGGATATTTCTCCAGTCATATCTTCCAGTTCACTAATTATTTCTTCAATTGTATCTAAACTGCTGAGTTTTCATTTCAAAACCGTTTTTTATTTTTAGGAGTTTTATATGGTTCTTTTCAAATCTCCCTGATAATTCATCATTTCATTCTTTAAACATTTCATGCATAGTTATAATCTGTATTTGACAGTTCTAATATCTGCAGTCCTTGGGTGTTAAATGTGTTCTTAGTTGTTTTCATTACCACTAACTTCTGGTGGCTTACTTCCTTATTATATTTGCTTGATCTTAAAACGTAGGAGTTCTGTGGGCCTAAATTGAAAACTTTTTTTTTTTTTTTTTTGAGACAGAGTCTCACTCTGTTGCCCAGGCTGGAGTGCAGTGACGTGATCTCGGCTCACTGCAACCTCCACCTCCCGGATTCAAGCAATTCTTCTGCCTCAGTGTCCCAAGTAGCTGGGACTACAGGGACATGCCATCATGCCTGGCTAATTTTTTGTATTTTTAGTAGAGATAGAGTTTCACCATGTTAGCTAGGATGGTCTCGATCTCCTGACCTCCTGATCCACCCACCTCAGTCCCCCAAAATCCTGAGATTACAGACATGAGCCACCGTGCCTGGCCTGAAAACACTTTTTACCAGAGAGGATTTGTATCCACCTCTACTGAGGGCCAAGCGGTCCTACTGACCTGAGAATACCCTAGCTCTCTCCAAGGGTCCTGGCTTAATGTAGAGGTTCTGTAACCCTATCTTGCCACCAATTCAAGGATTAGTAATATTCTTTATGATGCTCAGAGTCCTTCATTTCCATGTATTTACCATTCATTGCTGCCAGGTCTAATTTCAGCTCTGGGATGGTTCTTGGAGTTTTTCCTTAAGTTTGTGAACCCAGTAATACACTAAAAATATAGTTCATTGGGGATCTACTCGTTCTGTAGTGGTAGGGTCCTTCAGAGGTCTGCATATCATTGGAAACAGAAAAATAGACTTAGGAAATCCAAAGCTTGTGTTCTTTCTGTCACCAAGAAGACATTGGAGGGTATGTGTAACTAAAGGAAGTAGAATTTAAAAGGTCCTTCCCCTTAGCTTTTCAGAGATGCTTGAACTCACTTATTGCAAAATAGAAAGAGCTCTATAGCATGGAAGACTTGGGTATAAGACAGATGAGGAGGTGTGTGTGTGTGTGTGTGTGTGTGTGTGTGTGTGTGTGTGTGTGTTTTGGAGGAGAGAAGCATGTGCAGGAAGCCCCATGTACTCAAGAAAAGCCAGGCCAGACTGTGGTCCTTGGACTGTGCCTCTCTAGAAGAGCATGCAAGTTCAAGATCAGAATCTGTTTACTGCACAGATGATACCATCCACTGGTGTTTGGTTATGCCAAGCAAAGAAACATGAACTGTGCACATCAGAAAAGATTCCTTTCCCCTCAGCAGCCATCTTCCCATGTTGTTTATAAAATGCTTATAGCCATATGAGGTCATGGACAACTACACAGTATCCTTTGATGTGCCCAGCTGTTGCAGTCATTCTGTGTGCTGTCCATGAGTGGGCAGTGGAAGGAGATTCTTCCTGCTTGGGAGCAGCAAGGCATTCCAGAGCTCCTCACACAGGATAAGGTGGCCGGATCTGTTCCTTGGGCCTCCACAGGACCTTGATTCCTTCTGAGAAGAATACTCCTCCTCGGGAGAACTGTTCCAATCACAAGATCCTGTGGGGCTGCCACTCAAAGTAGCCCTTTGGCCACTAGGGATTAGTCCAGTATCTAATCAGTATCTTGATCTGAAATTTTCTATCTTGAAGGAAAGTTCTCCCTTTGCTGTTGAATCATGAGTTGAAAAGGTTTATCACAGCTACCACCTGTTCTGTCCCCCATCTCATGGAGGAACCTGAGAGAATGCCGATGACATCCAAAGAAAAGACAAGGAGAGAATTCCAGGGGCCTGTCCCTGAGGTCCACGGATCTATGCGTCCCCTGAAGCTCTCCTTTAGTTCTGGGAACACCCTGGCATATGCCTCTAGTACGTCCTCTCCCTCCTTTTCTCTACAGCTACTTTCCTCATCTTATACCAAAACTTATGGCTTATAAGTCAGACAAGAGAAGCCCCTTTGTAGACCAGAGTGAGCACCCTAGCTGGTGCTGAGTTGCAAACCAGAGCATAACCATCCCTAGCCCCAAAGGAGATGCTTTGGGAAAATTCTTAAGAATACATAAAAACAGTTGGCAATCTGTGATCCATGTTAACCTAGGTTTGTGAAGGAGTTTTTGCTATCTGAATCAGATTTAAAATAAAACTCAAACCAAAAATAGATCCCAATGTTATTTAATTAAATAGTAAACATTCTAGGCCAGGCACGGTGGCTCATGCCTGTAATCCTAGCAATTTGGGAGGCCTAGGTGGGCAGATCACTTGAGGTTAGGAGTTCAAGACCAGCCTGGCCAACATGGTGAAACCCCGTGTCTACTGAAAATACAAAAATTAGCTGGGCATGGTGGTGCATGCCTGTAATCCCATCTACTTGGGAGGCTGAGGCAGGAGAATTGCTTGAACCCAGCAGGTGGAGGTTGCAGTGAGCCAAGATGGCACCATTGCACTCCAGCCTGGGGGACAAGAGCAAAACTCTGTATCAAAAAAAAAAGAGTAAAAATTCTACATACACATTTTGATCAATAGTTCTTTTTAAAATTTCTCCTCTCACATTAGATTGCAGACTTCTAAAGGCAGGAACTTTATCTTTTTCATCCGTGCACCTATAGTGCCTATCATATAGTGTTCAGATGAAACAGGCAGGGGTCTTATGGGTGGATGGAGGATTTCAGATAAGAGGATTAATGAAAATAATAAATATTAGCTACTCTCAGAAGTGACTGATTTAAGGACCTTCACCTTGAGAGCAACATCAATCAATTCAATAAGCAAATTCTACAAGCCTACCTACCATGTGCATAGTTGTGTGCTCAGTGCTTTGGAAGATACAAGAATATGATCCTCTCCCTCAAGCTATCTTAGTCATAAGAGAGATAAGGCATATATGGAAATAACAGAGCAGAATGTCATATGTGCTACAGCAAAGACACTCATTCCATGTTCAGCACACTCACCAAGTTCATGTCTCCAGTGAATATTCTAACTTCTTATAAACACTGCATTTCATATGAGGTTGTAGTCATAAGGTTTCCCCCTCTGTGGAACTTTTCTATGATGAAAACCTTCTCTATGGGTTTGATCTTTTACTGTTAAAGCCAAAGTCCCTACGTTAATTTCCCTTTCATTAAACTGCAATAATTTTTTGTTGGCTGAATAGTCCCGAGGGACTGACAGTATCTTTGAGCCTCCAGTCCTGGTTCTTCTCCGTTCCCATCTAACACCAAGACGGGAGAGGCAGTGAAATTCTCAAAATGCGCCACTAACCGGTTGTACTAATGTCAACCTGGCTTTTGTTTTAATTGGCAAATAAAAGTTGTATATATTTATCATGTACAAATCATGTTATAAAATATGTATACACTATGGAATGGCTAAATCGAGCTAATTAAGATATGCATTACCTCACTTTTTTGTGATGAGAACATTTAAAATCTACTCTCTTAGTGATTTTTGAGAATACAATACATTGTTATTAACTATAGTCACCATGTTGTACAATAGATCTGTTGAACTCATTCTTCCCATCTAACTGAAATTTTTGTATCCTTTAACCAATAGCTCCCTTCCTCACTCCTAGCCCCTGATAACCATCATTCCACTCTCCACTTCCACGAGTTCAACATTTTTAGATTCTACATGTAGGTGAGATTATGTGGTATTTGTCTTTCTGTGCCTGGCTTATTTCACTTAGCATAATGTCTTCCAGGTTCACCCATGTTGTCACAAATGACAGGATTTTCTTCTTCTTTAAGGCCAAATAATACTTTATTATGTATTATCACATTTTCTTTATCCGTTCATCCATTGATTCACACTTAGGTTGATTCCTTATCTGAGCTGTTGTGAATAATGTTGCAATGAACATGGGAATGCAGATACCTCTTCAACATACTGATTTCATTTCCTTTGGATATATACCCAGTAGTGGGATTGCTGGATCATATGGTAGTTCTATTTTTAATTTTTTGAGGAACTTCCATACGGTTTTCCATAATTAGGCTTATTTTTTGAACATATATTTTTCCATCAGTAACCTGTTGTCCATATCCTTCCTTCCAAACTAAAGCAAAGTATGGAAGGAGTAGGAGGGAGATAGCTAGCTATTTCCCTCAACCCCCTCCAAATAAGATGAGCTGTAATTCTAGTTCCACCAGGATCTTTTAAAGTTGCTTCCCTATTCTGGGAAGCAGCTGCACCAGGCTATAGTCGAGGCAGCACTCCTCCAACTCCCATCAGCTATTGCTCCATCCAGCTGGCCTGACAAGGCCTTGGTTAAGCCATTTCAGCACCTGATTCCTGGACAGCACCAGAGCCATGGAACAGGCTCAGAGACGCTGCCTGGCCTTCCTCCCTGTCTGCATCCCCACATGCAAAACATTTTGCTTAGGAAGATTTTAAAAAGTATGGTAAGTCTCATTATAAAATTTTTTCTAGACAATGTATTAATGTCAAAAAGCAAGAGATAGTGAAATAACATATCTCAAAGTTTCCAAGGGTATATCTAAAATCTAAATCAATCTTTCAAATATGCCTAACATTTCATAGGAAAATAAATCTTTAATTTAAAAACCAGGAAGTAAAAAGAAGACAACCAAGACTCATTCTTGGCTCAAAAAGCTGGAGAGCTAAAGAAATTTTCAGAGAACACTGGTAACTTGCTGATGCCTGTCAAATAATAGTACTTCCTACCGTTGTGGTGAAGACAAATGAGATAAGGCATGTAAATTGCTTAGCACAGCACCTGACACATACTAAGTGCTCAATAGTTAGTGTGTTGTGTATGAATATGTTTCTTTAATGCCTAATATAACAGGAGGAGTTTGCCTGGACCGATCCTTGTCTTAGAAATGTGTTTCTCTATCCCTCTTTTTATCAGGGGCATAAAATGACACTGTGTAACTTTTTTTGTTTTTATCTTAATTATTTATTTATTTGTTATTCTTTAAAGACAGGGTTCTCCTCTGTCACCCAGGCTGGAGTGCAGTGGTGCATTCATAGTTCGCTTCAGCCTCTGATTCCTGGGCTTAAGTGATTCTTTCTCCTCACTCTCCCAAGTAGCTGACACTACAGGTGTGTGCCACCACACCTGGCTAATTTTTGTTTTTTAATTATTTCTAGAGACAGGGTATCACTATGTTGCCCAGGCTGCTCATCTCAAACTCCTGGGCTCAAGCAATCCTCCCACTTCAGCCTCCTGAGCTGGGAGTGCATGCCACAACACTGAGATAATTTTTTGTTTTGGTGGAGATGGGTTCTCACATGTTGCCAAGGTTGGTCTCAAACCCCTGGCCTCAAGCCATCTTCCCACCTCAGTCTCCCAAAGTGCTGGGATTACAGGCATAAGCCATCATGCCCAGCCATATTTTTTGTTTTTTAATTAGAACTATGTCTCTTTTGCTGGTAATTTTTAAAGCAGTCCTTTAAACATTGTTGAATACTGTGTTGTCTGCAAACATGCAACGTAAAATAAGTTATCTTGTATTTTACTTAGTTTCCTATGAATCAATGTCTCACCTAGGAGAAAGTTTATTTTCCCTATTATATTCATCAGCTCTTATTCGTTCATTCCACTCATTCTTTTATTAAGCTACCATGTGCAAGGCACCTTGCTGAGCCCTGGAGGTTAGTAGTGAATGAGAGCAACACCTGCCTTCACAGAGCTCAGAAAGAGAGTCAATATGCCTGATGGATTAAAGAAATTCTTACTTTGGGAAATAGCTTCAACTTCCTCCAACGAAATCTTTTATCAGAATTCATAATTTGTAACCAGAATCATTTCTCATCCCCACTGTCCGTGCTTGCTAAAAGACGCTAATAGGAAATGGAATGATAAAACAAAATGGGGTTAGAAAGGAGAAGGACTCGACTTGGGCAATCCATGAATTAATCAGCCCCTGGATAATCAAGAGGTGATATATAAAATGTAAGTATCACAGTTCATGCCTTCTTAAATAATTAAACATATTAAAGGAAGGACAAAAAAACCACATTTCAGAAGAAATTGGTAGCCTTAAGGCACAGGGTGAGCAAAAATGAGCTCTAGAGTAGCATTTATAAGCCTTTTCTATATTGCAACAAGCCAAGCAGGTAGGAGTAAGAGGGATGATTATCTGGATTCTCCCATATATTTTAAAGTAGGGAATGCCAACCTAGAGGTCACAGAGTTATTATACAGCATCTGAGGATCCATCTGTGCCTGGGCATTTTATCAATAGATGCTAGTACAGCTACCATTATATGGAGATTCCTTAACATTAAAAGGTATCTTCACACCTGAAAAGAGTTCAAAACCATAGTCTTAAAATATATGCTATGTACTGTCATAAAAATGGGATTAAAAGAAGCCGGAGAAGGGTCATTGAAAGAAGAGAAAATGAGAGATTTCAGACAAGACGTGGAGAAAGAATGAGAGAACAGAGGAGTGAGAAAAGAACAGAGAGAAGAACTGTACACAACATGTAGGAGAGAAATGATGGGGTCACGCAATCTGTGGTTACACAAATCTGTGGTTAAACTCTAGCTCCTTCTCTTCCTAGCTGTGGGACCTTAAAACAAGTTACCTAGCCTCTCTGAGTTTTGGTTTTCTCCATAAAGTAGAGATAATAATAGCTAATAGCCTACTTCATAGCACTGTGGTAGTGGTGGTATTAAAGTTCTCCAATAAGAGAAAAGAACCAATAGGAGTTATAGCATGCAACGCATAACAACATTTTGGCCAAAGGTGAAGCACATGTACAATGGTGGTCCCATAAGATAATAAAATTGTATCTTTATTGTGCCTTTTTTATATTTAGATACACAAATACTTACCATTGTGTGACAATTGCCTACAGTATTGAGTATAGCAACATGCTGTGCAGGTTTGTATCCTAGGATCAATAGGCTATACCATCTAGCCTAGGTGTGTAGTAGGCAGTTTGTGTAGTAGGCAAGACTAGGTTTGTGTAAGTACAAGCTATGATGTTTGCATAAAGACAAAATCACCTAACAACACATCTCTCAGAATGTATCTTAGTTATTATTATGTAAGACACTGTGTGTGCATTGGGTGGGGAGAGAGAGATTGATTGATTTATTATGAGGAATTGGCATGTGATTATGGAGGCTGAGAAGTCCCATGATCTGCCGTCTGCAAGCAAAAGGCTCAGAAAAGCCTGGAGTGTGATTCAGTCTGAGTCTGAAGGCCTGAGAACCAGGGGAGCCAATGACGTAAATCCCAGTTCCAGGGCAGGAGAAGATGAGAAGGGATGCCCCAGCTCTGCAGTGAGGCAGGGGATGAGGGGCAAATTCCTCCTTCCTCTGCGTATTTTTCTACTCAGGCCCTCAACAGATTGCATGATGCTCCTTCACATGGGAGAGGGCAATCTACTTTACTGAGTCTGCAGATTGAAACAGTGATCTCCTCTGGAAATACCTTCTCAGAAGCACCAGACACAATGTTTAATCTGGGTACCTGTGGCCTACTCAAATTGACACATGAAACTGATGCTCACAGTAGTTAAAATAATGCACACAAAATGCTTGGTCCTATGTCTGACATGTAGACGGTACTCAGATATTAGCCAGCACCACCATCATAATTTCTTTTTTGTTTGTTTGTTTGTTTGTTTGTTTGTTTGTTTTAGAGACAGAGTTTCTCCCTGTCGCCCAGGCTGGAGTGCAATGGTGCAATCTCGGCTCACTGCAACCTCTGCCTCCCAGGTTAGAGAGATTCTCCTGCCTCAGCCTCCTGAGTAGTTGGGACTACAGACGCTTGCTGCCACACCCAACTAATTTTTATGTTTTTCGTAGAGACAGAGTCTCCATGTTGGCCAGGCTGGTCTCAAAATCCTGACCTCAAGTGATCTGCCTGCCTTGGCCTCCCAAAGTGCTGGGATTACAGGTGTGAGCCACCATGCCCAGCTACCATCATCATTTCTTACTGTCCCACCTTGAGTCTACCCATGAGATCTTTCAGAGTCTTACCCATCCGCAATTATCTGAGTGCTACTTTTTGGTTAATCTTCATCTTTAATGAACTGGATTCGTCAGAACTCTTTTGATTGCAATAGAAGAAACTGTTTGCTACCCACTCCTCCCTACCCAAAAAAAAGGAGGATCTAGAGGAAACATACTGGGGCACGCACAGAACTCAAAGTTAAGACAAGATTAACTGAGTCTTGAGAAAGCAGCAAAGGGACAGCAGGGGATGTCAGGACAGACAGGAGCCAGAGACCAAATGTGGCCAGGATCCTTCTCTGTGTCCCTGCCTCTCATCCCCATGTCTGTGCCTTGGCCTGTCCACTTAGTTATTTCAGAGCATCTTTCTCTATAAGTCTAGCACCAAAACTGCTGTCAATCCTGGCACATATCTTCCCAGCCTGACCACCAGAGAGAAAGTTGCAATTACAAGAAAAGAATTCTGGGTAACCACATGCCCATCCCTGTGTTTCAGGGAAATTGTGTGGTTGGGAAAGGGGGTAGGATTGATCTTCAAATGCAAAGGGGGTCTGTTCCTAGATCCAAGAAGGAAGAGTGCTGAGCAGACACATCATCATGACATAGTCACTCGTTCAGCAAATACTTATTGAGCACCTATGTGTATTTAGCACTAGAGACACAGGGATGGCCAAGAGGTACATGGTCCCTGCTGTTATGGAGCTGACATTCCAATAGGAGAGACAGCAATAAACAAAGAAACAGGACATTTGAATTTCTGTAGGAAAGTAAGTGCATGTAGATGATGCACATTCGTGCACATGAACGCTGCTCACAGGGAAAGTCCTGCAGCCTGCTGTTGGCATGCCTTCTCCAGCACGGACCCCTTTCCCTTCCTTGGTTGCCCTGGAATCCCCTAGTTAAATCATCCACTACAGCACCCATTTATCTTTCCTTCTAACCCTCAATTTTAGTCCTTTTGAAACCTATTGAGATCCAGTGATGTAAAGAAGACACCAGCTAGATTTCCAAGAAAATTTGCATGCTCAGAATTATGAACTAAAGGAAGGGAGGCCTAGAGAAATGTTACACATGAACCCCAGTCGGGAAAAGAACAAAGGAAAACAGATGAGTAAAGTCAGTGTCTCAGAGTGTGTCATCCATGAGAGCCATGGTTTATAAAGGAGCCAACCAGGGCCTGTCTCTGGGGATGAAGGGGCTACTGGGCTCCAGCCTTACTCTCTCAAATGTGAGGTTCATAAGGCTGTATATACAACCATTGTATTTGTGTGTGCATGTGTTTCAAATATTTTTTCTTGTGATATTTTTAAAAGATGTGAATGATTTTGGCAACTCTGTTTTGGCATTCCTTCATTTCTTAATATACTGAAAGTCTCAGAATCTGGAAGTGACCCAGCCCTCTCTCAAACGTCAGGACACTCTGGCATTAGTATTTAATGAGCACCTACAGTGTACCAACTCTGTGCTTTGCCCTGTACACATAATCTCATTTATGATGAAGGTGCTACTGTTTCTGATTTGTAAAAGAGAAAAGTGAGAGCAGGAGGGCAGATCTCTCGCTGAAGGTAACCCAGTTAGTAAGGGGCAGAGTCGGGAGGTGACTGTGGCCTATTTAGCACCAAGGCCCAGACTTTTCCTTCCTGCCCCTGGTTCCCAAAGCAGGGCAGGGCCAGTCTGAATGAAATTGTTGTCACTTTGTAGCAAAATTAACTAAATAAGAATAATGTACTAGTAATATTTTCATAACACTCAAATTATTTAAAGGACTAATTTTTCAATTCTAAGATTCTGTAATTCTTGTTTTTCTGGTATAAAAAGTATCTTTAAGGTTATATCATAGATGATGGGGGTTTTGCTTTGTTTTTTATATTGTTCTCAGTTGGCAAAATAAAACACTGGCAATCCTACATGAGTGCTCTCAAGTTTGTTTTTGAAAGTTCACTGTACCATGACATCTTAACGTTGGAAAGTACTGCTCTAGATAACATTGGCATCTCATGAAGGAAGGGCTGCCCTTCATTGAGTGCCCATGGGCCCCAGGCTGGATGGTTTGCATGTGTTGTCTCTGATACATCAAACCACTAAAGGAGTTTCACAGGCTAGGGAATTGAGGCTTAGAGGACCCCTTGGGGGTGCTTGCAAGGGTCTTGGGTTCAAATGCTACAGCTCTCCTTTACCCTGTGTTGTGGCAGGCTGCTTGGGAGCCCAGTCCCTGCCCTTGGTGCATTTCATCCCCAAGCAGCCTCCCTCCCAGTCCTGGGCCAACTGAGACACAGCCTCATTTTCCCTTTACCCTTCCTCCTTCCCAGAGCCCAGCCCTTTTCCCACACATTGCAGCTTTTATTGCTCTCAGAACCTCCACAAACAGCATTTTAGAGGCTGTTGCAGCTATTGTGGCCCCCATTGGTGCTCTGGCTTGGAATAACTTCTCAAAGATCCTCAATAGGGAGGTTGTGGCCTTCTGTCCCTTGCTGGCCGGGGACACTGAGGTCAAGTGGGTTCCCCAGAGCTCTTGGCAGTTCAAAAAGTGATCTCTTATTTCAGTGCACGACGGGCTGGGATGGGTGGGCCAGCTACTGCCTCAGGACCTGGCTTACATGTTAATAATGGTCCAGATGCATGTATATGGCTTTCCCTCTGTGTGCAGGGGTTGAAGGGTGATTCCTCTCTGCATAGGCCGTGGCTGGTTTTGTTGGGAGCAAGCACAATTGGACTACACAGGAGGCCTTGGCACTTTGCAGAGGCAAGCGCACCTCTGGGATGACCAAAGGCTGTTCTCATGCATGCCCCGGCTCATCCACAGTGACAGATGCACAGCTGGCCTCCATGTGGCTGCCAGAGGTGGCTGTGGTAGGCATTTCGCAAGCAGGAAGATCACCTGCTCTCTTCATTAGGACAAGGAGAAGAACGAAGCTGGCTCCCTGGCCTTATCAGTGATCTGAGGGAAAGGAGTGGGGTCTAGTTCCATCTGGAGAAGATGGAGCAGCCCATAGACTGGTGTATTTTTTAGGAGCTGTGAGATAAAAGAGAAAGATTCCATCAGCTCAAGGAACTGGTGATGGCTAATGAGGCTAATGTAATTTACAACATGAGAAAAATGTTGACAAATAGAGCAAAACTTCTTATACATAATATTATACAGTAGTAGGAAGAAGAATAACAGGGCTTAGCTGTGGTTCATATTTGTCATTTTTTGGTGCCTTGCATCCACTCTCTCTTCCTTTCTTTCCTAGTAGGTAATTGCTTCTCCCCTGTTTTTTTTGTTTTTTTTTTTTTTTTTTTTTTTTTTTTTTTGCTTCTCCCCTTTTGTGGGCAGTTTCAGAGAAATGGTAATCAAGGAATACTGCCCTTTACTCTACACAAGCCAAAACGATCCCTGGAGGTTCTGGCTAAGGGATAGAGCCACAAGTTGGGCACAAGTCTGACATGCATCCAATTACAGTCTTCCTGAGTCTTTCATTTTGGGGCACAGCAATGCAAGGATTGAAGAATTGTTTGAAATTTAGTTATTTTCACTGCAGCACCTAAGCTAGGCTGTCAGAAGTTTCTGGCTCCTCCTTGAGCTGCCTGTTCCTAGCCTGGCCCTTCAGCCTTCCCTTTGAACTAGCAAGCTCCCCCATAGCCCTGCCAGTCAATTTCCTTTTCACGTAAGTCAGACAGACTCAGTTTCTGTTGCTTACAATCAAAGAATCCCACTGAGCATCACATGCTCAAACGAGTTCTCTTCACAGAGGGGTCTGGAAGGTCATGTACCTGGTTCAGTGGTGCTGCCAACCCTCAAAGAGTGCAGGAGTTTTGCATTTGAGATGACCTTGGGAGCCTTGTTTCCATGCCATGCAAGAACACCAGACCCTGTAACCATGCTTCAATTTGGACCCAAAACAACATTACCAGCTCAATCAGCTGGTTATTCACTGGGCTTGGCTACAAATGCCAAAAAGCCTCTTGACTGTTTCCAAAAATAAAATTCAGCTCCGCAGGATGGGGATCTGCTGCCATTGTGCTTATTCCAAATAATGTGGCATCAATTTGAAGAAAATTCTCAAGAGAGGCCCCAAAGTGTCTGGAACAATGGCAGCAACCTTGGGATAAATATCTGGCATCTCTGATGACTGCTCAGAAGGGAAAGGGACACTCATTTGGACGGACAGATTCCAATATATTTACTAAGTAGCCCATCTCATTATTTAGAAGTCACACTCCATGCTGGAGACACGTTTCCAAGCCTGAAAGCTAGAGTGTTTTAAGAGCCTTTGGAAAATTCTCTACATGCAGTCTGAGACTCTTCCCCACCCCTCAGACACAGCCATGTAGGGATTTTCGCCTTCACATGGGAAGCTGATGAGGTTTAACAAGCAGTGGCTGTTGTCTCTTGCTCTTAAACAAGATGTGTGTCCTCTGCCCAAGGATGAGTTGCAAATCTAAAATAAAAGAATATGTAATGTCCATCAGCAAACCCCTGGTTAAAGCCCCTTGTATACGCATCATGTTTCCTTGCTTCTTAACTTTCTTTTAGATTAGAAAAATATTTGCCATTAGGTTTCCCAAAATAAAAAAATGTGTGTATGCTGTGTGTTATGTGCATACATATTTTTGGATGACACTACAGGCCCCAGATGGAAACATGAGAGTGGGTGGAACACACCCTACTTCACCCCTACCTTGATATGTTGATACTTATCACCCGGCCACACCCACACACATAGGCCAGAGAAATAGATGAATCTTCTGTCTTCTACCACTATACCATTGCCAAGCCTGGGGTCCTGGACCATTTCAAAAGTAGAAGAATTCCACTTTCAGGCATGGGGAAGAAGAAATGTGGTAGTTCTTGATGTGTCTTTTGATAGAGAAACAAAGGAAGAATGGAGCTCTCAGAATTGATTTCTGTCTCTTGGTGTCTTGAAATTTCTATCTCTTTGTGATCAAAAGAGCACAGCCCAATGAGGGAAGGGAGAGGAGAATCTCTACTTTTGGCAGGCTCTAAGACAGTCTTGGATTATTTATTTGTTCTGTAACTCATTTCTGTCAAACATTCTTTTTCTATCTCTTGTCATAAAAAATTGAAATGCTAGTTTTTCAGTAGATGTCTTGGCTTTAACTATCCGTCTGACCTTGGACAGATTATTTAACCTCTCTAAACCTGTCTTCTTGAATGTAAGCACAGTGTTTGGCCCAGTGTAGGTGCTCGCTAAGTATTTATGGGTGAGTGGGATGACTTCTAAGGGCATTCCAGGGCATTCCATAACTCTCTCTATGGCTTCCCTGGTAACTGAGGAGAGTCTACTGGTGGGCTTTCTCCAAAGGTGGGCTCCCTCCCTGTAGTGGGCATCACCACTGTCCTTTGGCATGTTTCATATTTGTTGGGTGCTTATTTTCTAAAACATTGTTTTGCCATTCTTCTGAGAACACTCAGTCACCACGTTAGCATATCAGAGTCATCTTGAGAGTCTAGAATTGAAGGTTCACATGGTTTACCCAGCAGAATTGCTAGCAACTGACCATCGCTCAATGCTGTTGGCTTTTGCTCATCAAAAGTTGTTTGTTTTAAAAAATTAAAAAGTTGTTTGTTCTTTTACTCTGTGTTTTTGAAAATCTTTCCATAGGCAACAACTTTCCCACTTTCTTCAACTCTTAGTGGTCTGTGTCAGGTCATCCATAACAGGCTAGACCACAAACTTTGTTCAAATGTTGTGATGCTCCTTCAATTCCTGTTTTTCAGTTGGCCAGTACCTGAATTCACACAATTGTGGTGCTTCTGGGGTTAATATTACCTTTTGTGACGTTGATTTACAAAATGTGTCCCCTAGAGACTCACCCCCTAATCTGAATTGTCAACTGGGGACTGCTAGAGATTGATGATGGGGGATTATGATTGTCTACGTGTTGCACTTTCATCCAATTTTCTGATGTGTTTTGGTAATGATGTTGACAGTTGTGTGAAGATCTGTTACTGAAATTAAAGCAGCAGCAGCAGCATTTTTGAGCTTGATGATTAGATTTGATTAGATCAGAGTGGGTTTTACTTCTCCCTCAGAGTCAGCAGAGATTTACTGTCCACCGACTGATTTAACTTCATGCTTTGAAGATAGTTAGGGACAGAACTTTCCACAGAAAAAGAAATGTCAAGGAGTGTTAGACTGAAACCCAACCTTGTTTGACTTTGTGTTGACCTTGAAGGGTCAGAAAGTGTTAATGTTATCAAAGATTCCTGCCTAGATTGCACCATAGAGAAAATAACTCTATCTTGACAGATTTTGGTGGACATTTGTATTGATGAACATCTTCTAACAGTAGATATCATTTGGTGAGTCAGAAGCTTTTATGAAATCAGATAAGGTATGAAACAATAGGATTATGGTTTCTAAATTTTTCTTGCCACTGGCAAGAGGTGAAAGTAGCCATTTATGAGGCTAGGGGTACATGACTTAAAGCCACAGTAAGATGCTGAAATAGCTCATGTGCAGGGATTTCCTGTAATGTGGTAGGTGCAGTTTCACTTTGTATATGAATTCTTAAAATAATCATAAGCACTAATTCACAAAAGAGGAGATGCAGATGGCCAATAGACACGAAAACAATACATGACTTCAACTAAGAATTTTCAAGATGTGGCATAAAATCAGACTCTGGTTTTTATTAACAAAACTAGCAAAAAATTAGGTAGATTATACTACTCAATGTTGGCAAAGATGTGATGAGATGGACATTTTCATAAACTATTAGTGGGAGTTTGAAAATTTGGGAAGAAATTTGCAAAAGGTACAAAGAGCCTAAAAAATATACAGCCCTTTTGACTCTATAATTCTACTTCTATAACTTTGTCCTAGGAAAATAATCAGAAATACAAGATCAGAAATTTATGTGCAAGATTATTTGTTGTGCATGTTTATAACAGCAAAAAACCAGAAACAACTTTAATACCTGTTAATAACAAAATAGTTAAGTAAATTATAGAACACCAATGTGATGAGATATTATGGGGTCATTAAAAATTCTTTTCAAGGAATATTTAAGGACATGGAGAAATATTTATGATATCATAACTAAGGGAAAGAAGTATAATATAAAACTTGATACAGTACAATCCCAACTTCACAAAATATTTAAATATTCACAGGAAAGGGATGAGAAGCAAACACACCAAAGTATTAAACGCTATCCTAGGTGGTTGATTTAGAGGTTATTTTTATTTTCTTCCTTACGTCTTTCTGTTTCTAATTTTTGTAAAATGTGCACACTTTTTCTTATAATCAGGAAAGACTTTTAATGATCATAATTACAGCATCCATAGGGTCACCCAATAATTTTTTTTTTCAGCATTTCAGGTCTTCAGGATGAAAACAGGGAGAACAATTATGTGTTTCTCTTCACCTAATTGGGAAAATTTTAGCAGAAATTCCACTGGCTCCAGGTGCCTTATTTTTTCAGCTGTTTGATGATTTCCTGCACCTTGTCAAGAATCACAGGGATTCTGCAGATTCTTCTGTCTGATATTGTAGGGTGGAGTTGGAAACATGTTCCTCAATAATTGTCTTAACTGAGAAGGTTTCTGACATGTGCTTTCCAGAGTTCAGCAATGGATTCATTCTTATTCAGCCGCTCTCCATCCAGGAATAGCAAGGGAGCCAGTGACGACTTTGTGCATGTGTGTGGCACTTAAATCTACGCTTTTAAATATTCGGGGAATACTAGACACATCCGTGGGGTCATTTTTCCATCTCTTATTTGTGCCATACTTCTCTGAGCCTCTGCTCTGTTGCATAGGTGCCCCATGTCTAAGTTCATGTCAGTGTGCTGGAAATTAAAAGCCTTCTTCCTCTACCTCTGAGCTGTGGCATGAGGAGGTTGAACTACATGATTGAATGTCTTCAACTTCAACCTGGTTTGCTCCTATGACACTATCCCCTCATTAGTCCCAAGCACCCAAGTGTGACGTTTTGTGGAAGTAGATCCCAGGACTTCCTCACAGGCACTACTGATGGTGAATTAAAACCCACCCTACAGTTGGCAGGTATGGGACTCTTTGAGTGTAGAATATAGTATTAGAGGTTTTGGAGGCTTAGAAGCAAACTGTAAGCATGTCCCTGATTTAAATGGACCATGTCAAAAATTTGCCCAAAACTAAAATAAAAGCAAGTGCATTATTAAAAACAGCTTCTCAGAACCCACCTTATATGAGGGTGGGTGTGCCAAGTAACAGTCATTGAGCACCGACTGTGTGCCTGGCATTGCCCTGAGCACTTTACATGAATCTTCTAATTTAATTCTCAGCAATCCTTTGAAATTGATACTATTGTTTTCTCCATTTTATGAATGAGCAAACAAAGATTTAAGAAACTTTCCTGGGGTTGCTTTAAACTGCAGAGCTAGAATTCAGTCCCAGAGCTTACACAGGCCATTGGACCAGTGTGTGCCAAGCTCAGTTAAAAGAGTGACCCCGGGCATTTGTTAAAGAGACAGCCCCCAGGTCCTTGGAGCTTCTCTGACTGGGTGGTCTGGGGAAGAACCTGGGAATTGGTAGTTTTACCAAGTGTATCATCAGGCAAGCTTGGGAGAGTGGTGTTTAACAATACTGCAGTGATTCTCAGCCTCTGTTGCACGTTAGAATTATCTGGCGACCCTTCAAAAAAAAAAAAATACTGGTGACAAGCTCCACCCCAGAGACATTTGGATTTAATCGGACTGGGGTGGGACCCAAGCTCCAGTAGTATCTTAAAGCACTCCAGGTGATTCTAAAGTGCAGCCAGGGCTGAGAGCCACCGCTCTGCTGCCTCACTGATTAAAATTAAATCAGCCTGACTTACTCTAAAAAAACACTGGTAAAAGAAAAATCACTCAGTGCCCACCAACTGTCTCCCACTTCCAGCCCAGCAATCAGGGGACTCATGTAAGGGCTGAAAGAAGAGAAGCAAAATGACCAGCAATGTGTGTCATCAGTCCTTGCTTCCACTCACTCTCCAGCTCCTTATGGGACACCAAAGCCTGATGCCCTTAAGATGCTGCATAGACCAGAGCTTGGGCAAAGATGAGGATTCTCTTGTTCCTTCCCCATGGTGGTTCGGGTGGGGTATATCCGAATCACACGGAGGGTTTGTTGGAACAGATTGCAGGATCCTATCCACACAGAGTCTAACTGAGCATGTACAGAGTGGGGCTAACACTGCTCGTCAGGAGATCACCCTTCAAGGACCATGCTTTAGCAGTTTGGCTATCATGGAACTCACAAACCACATAAGCATAAGTATGAGCCCTGCCCTGCTTCCTGGCCAGTGCAAAATAGTGCTTTGGAGCAAGAACTTCTCTGAGGGAGCTTCCAGTGTGTCTGATCATAACACTTGCAGGGGACACCACTGAGGCACATCCACACAGAGTCAAGGACCAGCCCTGCCCCCATCTCCTTGCTCAGTCATGGGTCATCACACACACTTCCAGACAGTAGTGTGAATTCATCAAATCATTGGGCAAGATGCACGTGACGCCTGCTAAATGCCAGACTGTGTTCTAGTGACTGGAAGAAGAACGGTAGACGAGTCAGCCCAGATTCTTGCCTCCACGGAGCTCTTGTAAGGAACCACCAAACAGACAACAAATAAGCAAGATCATTTCAGAGGGGGTAAGCGATAGGAAGACAGCAAATCAGAGTGAGTGACAGAGAGCGTAGCTTTGGACTGGGAGGAGCAGAAAGGCCCTTCTGAAGGGAGGACATTAGAGCTGAGACTTGAATGACAAAAGGAGGTAGCCCTCAAGGACCTAGGACAAGAGTCCCTATGTCAAGAGTGTCGCAAACCTTGAGAAGCCATCAACTCCAATGTCATGGGAGCCAGCAGCTTGTACAGAAATTCCTAGGGCAGGAGCGAGCTTGGTGCATGGGAAGAACAGAAAGTAAGCAAGGGTTGATATGTGCACAGCAGCCACTTGCGTTTCCTAGCACTAGAAAGTTCTTTACATCTGTGGTCTCATTGGAGTAATGATGTACTATGTAAGATATAAGAGGAAAGGGGGATTTATTCCCATTTTTTGCATGAAACAAACTGAGGTGGAAAGGGAGTAAAGGAACATTACCAAGGTGACAGGGCTGGTAAAAAATGGAGCTCAAAGCCGTGCTTCTGAAGCACTCCTGTTATACAAGTCACCAGAGACCTTGTTAAAATGCAGATTCTCATTGGCTAGGTCTGGGAGTGGAGCCTGAGATACTGAATTGGTGACAGCCTCCCAGGTGATGTCACTCCTGCTGGCCCATGGGCCACACTTTGCATAGCAAAATCTTAGGTCATCATGGGTGCCAACCATGGCCATTTGGTCAGAATTAGGGGGTGAGGGTCTGGTGATTATTTCTGCGATTTGATCAGGTGGACTCTGTTGGAGTTGACCTTCTGGCACCCCACCCAGCAGTCCAGGATCAGAGGCTGAAGTTCTTTCAGATACTGATATAAAACCTCAGGAATAGGTGGTAGAGGCCTCCCCTCCCACTCAGGAACAGTGGCTGGTGTGAATCCCTGCTTTGTCTTAGGCACAGCCTCAGCTCAGGCCGTACATACTGATGATCACAGCATATCGGTTCCCTGCCACTCTGATTTACACTCGTGAGGTACTCATCAATTCCAATAGGGAACTTGTTGAGTTATTTCAGGTTTCAGTTTTGATAGCAAAAACCAACTCCATAAAGCCAGCGTTTCTCAGTTATGTTTCCAAGAATGGCATATAATTCCTTGCTAACCAGATCTTGTTCCTGTCTGGGTTTCAGAGCTGACATCCCTCCCCAGGGTTCTCCCAGTCTCAAATTTGAGTTGGTAGCCTAGTGAGTTGCTATTGTGATTATCCCAGAAAAAAAAAAAAATCAGCATAGACTGTAAACAGCTGGCTTTCTTTTTAACAGCAGGAATATCATTGCAGTAGCCACTGTTACCAGAGAGGGGAAAAACTGACAAGACTTGATTTGGGGGACCTTTCACAGTGCCTTGCCCCATTGGGTGAGCAGAGCCAGTCCTAAAAAGAACCTGCTGAGATGCAATTATAGGTCCTGAGTCTTGCTCCTGTCTTGCTCACGTGCCAGACAGTGTTCCTGGAGCTGCCGCTCTCCTCCCTGGCCGTAGTATTCCAGACATCACAATTCAGCTCCTGTCATGATGAGCAGCTTGCCAAAGGACTTATAGAACCTGTCACAAAAGATGCCTGAGTGGAGGCCCCTTTATCAATTACCCTGGGCCCTCTTATGTGTCAGGGGCCCACCTGGTCCAGCTGTTCAGAACTTACCCATAAATTCCAAGCAAGCCAAATACTAATTTGGCAGTAAATTGCACATGAATACCAACTGCATAGAAATGCTTAGCAAATACTCCCATTTTTTCTGTGACATCTTGAAGGTCCAGCAAAGACTCGGAGGCTCTAAGGGAATACATACTTCACACCTTTGGACGAGATGATCCCTGGGCCAAAATGAACAAAAATGACTGAGCTAGCCTATATTTGTCTACATTTTGTTCAATTCAACAAACACTTACCGAGCTGTATGAAGGAACTTTGCCAATCACTCAAGGAGAAACAAAGATATATAAAGTGCAGTCCTGTAATCAAGAAGATTGTAACCTATTACAGTTGAACCTGTAGACACATCCACAAATAACTAGTACACAAAATAGAATGTGATAAATTCTGGATTAGAGGCTGGATCAGAGTGGGGTGGGAAAGGATAAATTCTAACTGGAGAAGTCTGGAACAATTTTGTGGAAGCAGTGGCGATGGATCTGGTTTGCCCATGAATAGGTAGAATTTCAACTGAGAGATGAGCATTTTTAGTAAAACTAAAAACTGCTGCGAAGTAGTAAGGTCTTTCCATGTATCCCACGCTATTCCAAGTGCTTTGTATGTGTTAGCTCATCTGATCATCTCTTTAACCCCATGTGGTTTGATGCATGTGATTCCTACTTTATAGGTGAGACAGGTGAAGCCTAGCAAGATCAGGAAACCTGCCTCAGGCCAAATACTACTCTATGGGGAGCTGGGATTTGAACCCAGGCAGCCTGGAGCCAGTGCCCATGGTGTTAATTATGAAACACTTTTGCTTCTACATGCAAGATATTTGGTTTTCTTTCTTATTATCCTCACTTTAAAATCACTAATCAACTCTGTTAAGCTTTGTTAGAAGTGGAATGAGCGCGGAGGACCTACTGAAGATGTTTGTTTATTCCTCACTATGGGCTTTGGAGCCACCTATAATGAGTGAAGGTCTGGATGAGAGTAGCTGCCGCAGCCTGCCTTTCTGAGCTCTAGATGGCCAAGAACAGGCTCTCCAGGCATGCAGCTCCCTGACCCTGGAGTGTCTTTCTGGTCCTCAGAGGGCAGCTAAGCTGTCTCTGTTCCTCTGGGTTTTGGGACTCCATGTCAGTGGTCTCTATAGGGGCCCTAAGATGTAAGATGTGGTTCGGGGGAAGGGGCCACACACCAGGGAGACAGTTCCTCTTTCTTCCAAGGCTTCATGACCTCAAGGGGCAGCCGGGAGCTAGCTCCTCACTAAGGGCCCAGGAGCACGCTCACCGAGTGTGCCTGGCTTCCCTGGCAGGTGGAGAGGCTCTTGGCACAGAGGGCAGAGGAGCATTTAGACAGGGGCCTCTGTGTAGGAGCTGGGGGCTGGAAGCCCAGCCTTCCCTCGGCTCCCCCGCCCTACCCCCGTGTGAGGCTGTGCAGGCCTGGAGGAAGGGGCGCCTTTTTGTCATTCACAGGGAGGGTCCATCTAGAACTATGCAGAAGACTGGCTGCCAGTTGTAACAGAAATGGTGCCCCACGTCCTTGAGGAAATGACTCCATTCCGACCTGGGCCAAAGTGCCAACAGGGTACTCCTCTTTCTGCTCCTGGATACCAAGAGATGTTGAGTCTTCCAGCTACTTCTCCCCTGAAGAAGAGGAAGAAAGCGAGGTCTGCGGGCTCCCCATCTCGCCCCTTCACGCCCCATGCAGCCAGCATCTCTGTGCACAGGGCTCCGGAGGTCTGAAGTCTTCCAGCCCGGAGGCGGGTCAGGACCCTGCGCTGGCGCCTTCCGCACCCGTGCTCCGTGAGGGGGCTGAGGGCAGCCGCATCAGTCAGCCGGACCCCGGGTCCCTCTGCGCCCTGGGATTGGACCAAGAGCATTTTGTGTTAAATGCCGACATATAAATTTGTAGACGATCCTCGTGCGCAAATTGGATTTCTTCGCAGGGCCCTTAAATGCTGCCATTTAGCCAGATTTAACGGTAGGCTCCGGCCCCTCTGCCGCTCCTCCCGGGCCGGCCCTCCACTGCCTCCCGGGATTCGATCCGGGCCGGTCCCTGCCCGCGCTCCGGCCTCCTCCCGCGGGTTCCACGTTCTCTGGTCTCCTCCTCCCCCCACCTCCCGCTCCCTTCTCCCCAGCGTCTCCCTCCGCCCGCCTCTCCTTCCCCTCGGTCTCTCCCTCCTCCTGTCTGCGCCGCGGCAGCTGCTTCCAATGCAGCGAGATGCACCAATTCATTCAGCCTCGCAGACTCTTTAAGGTCGTTACTAAATATATCAAGCAGAAGAAAGGGGTCTTTTTTCCTATCTCTGAACAGGGAGCATAAATGCTGGCCTTAGGATCCTAGCCTGTCCTGGCTCCCCGAGTCCAGCTTCTCTGGGCTCCCAGCAGAGGCAGGGGTGACCCCGAGCGGAGGGGCAGAGGGGAAGCAGGACTGGGGCGCAGAGGGGACCCGGGGAGCAGAGATGAAATCAGTTTGGTATCTTCAAGGAGTTAAACAACCCTGGAGAGACGGAGGAGAAAACAATTTGCACCAAAGCGACTTCTCCTTCTCTAGATTAGTATTTTTTTTTTCTTTATTTTTGAGGATATTGGGAAGCGTTGAAAGAGGCTGACTTGCCAGTCCTGGATGCGCAAATCTATTCAGATACTCTAAGCCGTGTTGTCTCTGAATTTTTCCTAAGTTGTAAGCAGGTGACCTTGCTGCTTGAGCGGTAAACCGGAGGTGCCTGAGTGCACGTGAACCGCAGACTTCGGTGTTGAGATGAGACGAAATGTACAACAAAGTGAGTCCGCCTGTTACGCAGCAGGGGGGAGCCTGCTGGTTTCATGGCAGCTTCTCTGTACCCAGTCCTCCCTACTACACACCGACAGGCGCTTCCTGGGCGTCTCC
This sequence comes from Rhinopithecus roxellana, assembly GCF_007565055.1. Lineage (NCBI taxonomy): Eukaryota > Metazoa > Chordata > Mammalia > Primates > Cercopithecidae > Rhinopithecus > Rhinopithecus roxellana. Next base: position 75,417,473 of record NC_044559.1, read on the forward strand.
CAGCCGTCTTCTCTTCCTCCTAATGTGTGTAGGCAGAACAGGCTGAGTTGTGACTTAAGAGAAAACGCCTCCTCCCCATGCAAAAATATCTCCCGCACACAACACAGCATGCAGCGCCCATCCTTTAGAAGTTCTTTGAGGGGAGATAAAAATATAAGTGGTATTTTATCTTAAAATCAAAAGTAGATGAGGTCACCAGAGAATGTGTAGGGCAGTCATTTTCATTTTTAACCTTTTTTTTTTCTTTGTATGGGATATTTTATGAGACAAAGAATGTGATGGCTGTCTCCCCAGGCGATGTGCACACTATTATAATCACAGAATTCTGCAAACAGTTTTGGGAGGTTCGTGAACCCCAGGACCTATCCACAGATCCCTGATTTCGAAGTAAGAAACATGGAACCAAAGAAAAAAGGCATTTCAGTGACTATCTAAAAAGAAGGGTCAGTGACAATGGTAAGAAAGGAGTTAGGTGGAGGAGAATATTCTAGAAAAGTTGTCACTGCAGCAGCAGGCCAAAAGGGGTTCAGGAGGAGGAAGTGGTGCCCATCAGATGCCTCAGAAAACTCAGAGAACATAAGGACTGGGAAGCGTTCCCTAGAATTAGAAATCAGCAGGTTGGTGGTGGTGGGGCTCTAGGAGAAAAGTTTCAGTGGGGAAGGGGAGGAAGTTTCAAGGTCAGGCAACAAGTGCTTTGGAAATGCAGAGGCTGCTCTGCTCCTTTTGGGATAGGAAGTAAACAGGAAGTCCCCACAGAGGAGCCCGGTTTTGAGATGGGCTGTTGAAACATAAGTAGGAAATCACCAGGCAGAAAAGGGAGCCAGGGATGGGGGGCATTTCAGGCAGGAGAAAGAGCATTTCCACAGAGATGATGGCATGGAGGCCCAGGAGTAATTTGTTGGTGTGTGAATTAGGATGGAAGGGAGACAAGGCCGAACAGTGAAGCCGGCCTCAGAGGCACAGGGGCTGGGGAGTTTGTGCTTTGTCCTGTCAGGCAATGAACAGCCAAGATGAGATGTTTTTAACTTACTTTTTTTCTGATTCTAAAAGTAATACAAGCTGATTATAGAAATGTCTTAAAAATATGGAAAATTAGAAATACACACACACAGTTAGTTGGCATTTTGGCATAATCCTTCCTTTAGTCTTCTGTCCAGGCCCTGTTTCATTACATCTAAGACACCATCGTTTGGGAGCACATCACTACTTTCTGTGCCTCTACAAATGCACAATTACACTTGACACAGTGCTTCTTATCAGAGGGAGTGAGACACATTCCATTTCAGAGAGGTTAAAATGTGAAAAAACAATCCTTGGATTTCCATCAATGTCTTGGAGTTGATGAAATATGGCTACGTTTTTTTTGAACTTGAGTTCTCATCGTATTTCAAATTTTGTGTCTTACTTCTTGACTCAGGATTGTGCCACAATAATTCTCCAAGTTATAAAAGCATTTACAAAAGCAATTTTTATAGCTGCATAATATTTCATTACATGGATATTCTATAATTTATGCAACGATTTCCCTATCAATAGGTACTACATTGATTTCTTTTTTACTACTATATATAGTATCTTAGTGAAAAACGCTTTGCATAACCTTTTTAATTTTTTTGTTTTTAACATTTTATTCAGAGATAATGTAGTAGATTCTGATGACTTAATGTTGCCTTGGCATCCATTTCGAGTACAAGTTTAACTTTCTCATAATAGAAGCAGAGCCCAGTTTCCAGTCCTACACCACACCCAGAGGGCATGGGAACATAGAGTCATGTCTCCTGCCTGGCAGGCCAGGCTCCCTGCTTTCCTGCAGCTGCTTGTAATGGACCATTCAGGCATTTGCCTGTGAACTTGAAGTGACCCACACCCTGTTCCCTTATAACATACGCTGCTAGTTGTGACGTGCACTCTCTCTCTCTGTCTGACTCTTTCTTTATTCCTGCCTCCCGTGGCCTGGAAACAGAGGACTGCCCTCCTGACTCATGGTGCTCTCTTTGCTCAGGGTCTGGAAGTAAAAGGTCTTTGAACTTGTTTCTTGTTCTGGTGGTGTATTGTATCTTCCATCTGAAGAACCAGGGGCTGCCCCAGGCTGGGTTTTCTCTGGGCACCTGGTCAGTCTCCCAGTGTCAGCTCGACAGTCAGACGAGAGCCACAAGGATGTCTGCCAGTAGAAACAAGTTTCCTGGGCGAGGGACCCTGGTCTCAGGTTAGACAGCTAGGCATTTGGCTGTCCTCCAGGTAAAAGAAGTATCCCATGAAAGGCATACTGGACACACCATGTCCAGCTCCCCTGCATTTCCTCTTAGGGCAGGGTTGCTAGTCACTCTGGTTACTGAAACCTCAGTGTAGCTGGGGGCTCTCAAAACAGATAAATATACACTTGAAGCCAAACATTGATATGATGTAATAAGACTTATCTTCGAAAAACATGCACCAAACTTCCCACCTCTCCAAGGTATATAAATAAACTGTTGGTGAACTTACCTGCAGCTCTGTGTTCAGTCTTGTAGCTTTAAAAAAACAAAATTGTGGTAAGCTATGCATAACATAAAATTCCCTTTCTTAACCATCTTTAAGAGTACAGTTCAATGGCATTACATGCATCCACATTGTTGTGCAACCATCATCACCATTCATCCACAGATCTCTTTTCATCTTTCCAAACTGAAACTCTGAACCTATTAAATAAACACTCACTCCCCATTCTCTCCTCCCGCCAGCCCCTGGCAGCCACCATTCAACTTCCTGTCTCTATGAATTTAACTAGTCTACCTATTTCTTATAAGTGGAATCATACAGTGTTTGCCTTTCTGTGGCTGACTTATTTCATTTAGCATAATGTCCTCAAGGTTTATTCCTTGTAGCATGTGTCAGAATTTCCTTCCTATTTAAGGCTGAATAATATTCCATTGTGTGGATGTACCACATTTTGTTTATGCATTCATCCATTGGTGTGCATAAGCTTTTATCTGAATTTTGGGCTCTCTAGAATAGATTCCTAGTCATCAATCAGAAGGTATGAAAAATATGTTAGACTCTTAATACATATTGTGAAATTGCTTTCAAAAACCTTTTTATAAATTTTTACTACCTCTATCAGAGTATAAGTGTGCTTGTCAGCATTGGATATTATTATTTGGTTTATCTTTGTTACCTTGATACTGGTGATACAGCATGTCATTGTTTCAACACACACTTCTTTGATCATTCCTAATAAAGGTAAACTTTAAAAGAAAACCTTCATTAGCTGGGGTGTGTTTCCTCTTTGTAAATTGTCTTTTTATGTACTCTGATCATTGTCTTATTAAAGATGTGTTTTACTTATTACTTTATAGGCACTTATTATAGATGAATGATTCATTTAAACAATCACCGGCATTCTTGTAGCACCTCCTGTCTGTGTCAGGCACTGTCTAGGCATTGGAGAGACTGCTGTGAACCATCAGACAGAAATCTCTGCCCTCATGGAGTTTACCTCCTAGAGAGGGAGAAAGATGTTACACAAGATATTAATATGTTACATGGCATAAGTACTAAGGAGAAAAGTTAAAGTGGGAAAGGGAGGTAGAAGTGTCAGGGGTGGGTGTCAGGGAAGGCCTCTCTAAGGAGTTTGAGGCAACCCGAGGGAGGGAGCCCTGTGGTTAGCTGGGGAGAGCTGGCCCGAGGCAGGAACACGGGAGCCTTCTCTGCTGGAGCAGAGTGAGGAAGCAGAGAGGAGTGACAAATAAGAACTGAGTGTAGCCAGAACAGCAGACCATGCTGGCCCTGAGGGCGGGTTGCTCAGAGTCCAGCTTCTTTCTCTGAGTGAGAAGAAAGCCGTTAGGAGATGGATTTTGAGCCAAGGGGTGACATAATGCGACTTGCACTTTAAAAGGATGCTCTGATTTTCTTGTTGAGAAGAGACTGAAGGAAGGAAAGGGGGAAGCTGAGAGCTGTCGGAAAGTTCTTGCAGTAATCCAAATGAAAGATGATGGGCTTAAACCAGAGATTAGCAGAGGTGTGAGAAATAACCATGTTCTGTGTATTAATATATTGTAAGGTAGAGCCAATAGGATTTGCCAATAGGAATTGGGTATGGGATGGGAGAGGAATCCAGTCAGACTTGGAGCTTTTGGCCTGAAAGCCAGAAGTTGGGAAAGGAAAGACAGCAGGAGTAGGTCTAGAAGGGCTACTGGGAGCTCAGTTTTGGACAAGTTAAGTTTGAAATGTCTATTAAACATTCAAGAGCAATGTCAAGTAGGCAGTTGGATATATGAGTCTGGAGTTCAGGGAAGAGGTCTGGGGTGGAGATATAAATTTGAGAGTTGTCAGCGGGTAGATGGTATTTAAAGCCCTGATACTGTGTGAGGTCACCAAAGAGTGAAAAACTGATGCAAGAGGAGATACCCACTGACTAAGCCTGCTGCCTCCAGCGTCAGCAAAGATTTGCACCCTTTGCTGTGGTTTTGGCATTTCGAGGGTTACCAAGCTGGGAGTGGATCTGGGTGGGGAGATAAGACATGATCAGATCTGTGTTTCTGACCAATGACTCTGTGGGGGTCATCCATGGTCTATCTCATCTCTCTTGAGCATGGAGGGAGTATGAGAGCTTCCTATCTGAGGTCCCCAGCAGGCAATGGTTAATGTCTCAGATTTCCATGGTTACAGTTGACCAAAGATCAGCTAAGTCTTTAATCTCAAGAGTCATCATCAACAGGCAAAGCACATTGGCAGCCCTTTGATACTGACAGGGGAAAATGCAGACTTGGGAGAAAGAGAGGAAGAGAAAGAGAAAGGAAAGGCAAGGGGCCCAAAGGAAGGCTAGGGCTAGAGTGGCAGCCCTGTCCCCACCGACTGGCTGCTTCTTTACAGTAGTGATTGTCAAGGGGCTGGGAGGGGACCGAGCATCCAAACGCCTGGGAGCTTTGCCAATCTATTCTTCCCTGGCTCCCAAGTCCCTGACCCCAGGAGATTCTAGATCCTCCTCCTCCCCAGTTGAGAAGCCTCACTTTCAAGGGTGGATACACTCTCAGATTGGAGCTGGGATGGTATAGGCATTGTTAGCCAAAAAAGATGCCTATCAACATGTGACTTCTGCTGCTGCTTGGAGACATATCAGTGTTAAGAAGGGAATGACCATATAATTTGTCACCCAAATGAAGGCACTTTTGACATGGGGGGAAAGGAAAGCAAACCAACTGGGAGTGTCCTGGGCAAACTCTGGTATTAAGACCACCAGCAGAGCTCCAAATGTGACTGAGAAATTCCAGTATCAGCATCACCTAGAGATATGATTTTAAAAATAAATCTCTGAGCTCATCTCCAGATGTACTGGCTCAAAATCTTTGGGGATAGGACCCACGGTCTGCATTTTTAGTGAGCACCCGCTAGTGTAGGAATTCTCTCTTTGTCCTATCATCTCTATTCCTTCCGCAAGAGGTGATTCATGGTCTTTTCAGACAAGGCTTCAGGAAGAAGGAAGAGCTGCTGGTTGAGAAAGATCATTTCTCCTGCAGTAGGGTGGCCATCCTATTTCTAACATGTCCTAAAACTGGGGCAGCACTGCCTTCCTGGGGAACTCAGCCTTGCTGTATGTTCAGGATGGTCAATTCCTTATTACCTTCTCAGACTCTGGCCTCCCCCATTTACCCCGACTGGGCTGCTGTAGTAAAATATAAAAAATTGCAAGCTGGGCATGGTGGCTCACACCTGTAATCCCAGCACTTTGGGAGGCAGGCAGATCACGAGGTTAGGAGATCAAGACCATCCTGGCTAACATGGTGAAACCCAATGTCTACTAAAAATACAAAAAAATTAGCCGGGCATGATGGCACATGCCTGAAGTCCCAGCTACTTGGGTGACTGAGGCAGGAGAATCGCTTGAACCCAGGAGGCAGAGGTTGCAGTGAGCCAAGATAACACCACTGCACTCCAGCCTAAGTGACAGAGCGAGACTCTGTCTCAAAAAAAAAGAAAAGGAAGGAAGGAAGGAAGGAAGGAAGGAAGGAAGGAAGGAAGGAAGGAAGGAAGGAAGGAAGGAAGGAAGGGGAGAGAGAGAGAGAGAGAGAGAGAGAGAGAGAGAGAGAGAGAGAAAGAAAGAAAGAAAGAAAGAAAGAAAGAAAGAAAGAAAGAAAGAAAGAAAGAAAGAAAGAAAGAAAGAAAGAAAGAAAGAAAGAAAGAAAAAGAATTGCTTCTCTGTGCACACCCAGGACCTTAAGGGAGCAGCAGAATTACTTCCTCAGATGTCAACACCCTGGCAAGTGTCCTTCCCACAAGCCAGCATTGTTCCCCTTTCATAATCCATTCTGGCTCTGTCATCTGTGAATTTAAAACCTTTTTGAACTTCATTTATATTTTAAGCCTGTTTTCTCTTCTTTGGATTGCAAATCCCATAAATTTCCTACCTGTTGAATGGTGTATCCTTTATTTGTCTAAATGCCAGCTCTTTCTCCTTGCCCAGATCTCAGACTTCTGAAAGACGGAAGAAAAAGAAGGCCCCGGGAAGCCATGTGTACCTTGGATGTACCTTTCCTTATATGGCACTTCTGTTTCAACAACCACTGGGCTGGAAGGGACCTTGAGTATAGTTAAATGGAACTTTTCCAGTTGTACCCATCAGATCTCTCCTTTCCTTATTTCTTCCCAATCTGCTTGAATACACTCAGTGATGGAGCACTCACTAATTCCAAAAGCAACCAGCTCCAGCTTTGCAGAATTTTTTTTAATGTTGTTTAAAAATCAGTCTCCCCTAAGATAGGATGATTCATGTGGTAATGGATTAGAGTTGGAGACAGTGTGAACATAATATAGATACAGATGGTTACATATAGAAATATTTATAGATAAATGTCTATACATGGATTAGTATACACACATATATTTCCTTGATCTGTCATCTCAGAGGCCCTAGACGCAACTGACACTCCAGTATCAACAAGCACACCTAGCCCCCAGATCTTAGTTTCTAATACCATTCTCCAACAAAAGGAACCAAGGCTCCTTGGAGAAATGGCTGATTCTAGGAATAGGACAAGAAATATACAAAATGAGCCTGGAGCATCTGGTAATGCAGACAGTAAGGAGGTGCTTGAAAAGCCACCATGATGGGGTGTATGAAAGAGACAGAGGAGTTAACTGAAAGAGCTCCCAATGGCTAATGCTGCAGCAATTTGAGCAACAACATAAAGTTGTATTGGATTATAACCTAAAGTATAAACAAATATCAATGAAACTATGCTGATATAAATAAATTATTGTATAAATAAATAAATGAAGGAGAATAGACAAACCTCCCAGACAGAAGAATTCCAAATAATTGATGTCAATACACCGCCCCGGAGGAGCTGAAGTGTAACTCCCTACTCCTGCATAGGTGCCACATAGGGACTTCTTTCTGAAGTGTGTAGGATGTGGGGGGGTATAACTTTACAATGGAGAAACACAGCAAACACAGCCTCAACCAGGTGATCAAGGTCAACATCAGCAGGGACAAGTCACGTTGAGAGTGTGCCCTGGTTACAATGTGATGAAAATGGCAAGGTGCCTTTGTGGTCTTCCTCCCAAAAACCCACTAACCCCAGTCTAACCCTGAGAAAAACATCAGACAAATCCCGCTGAGGGACGTTCTGCAAAAATACCTGATCAGTACCCCTCAAAGTTGTCCAGATCATCAAGACCAAGGAAAGAGAGAAACTGTCATGGCCAAGAAGAGCTAAAGAGATATGACGATTAAATGTAATGTGGTATCCTAGGTGGGATCCTGGAACAGAAAAGGGACATTAGGGGAAAACTAAAGAAATCTGAATGAAGTATGGACATTAGTAAATAATCAATACAATGATACTGGTTCAGTAATTGTGACCCATGTAACATACCAATGTAGGATGTCAATGATAGGAGAAACTGGTCAGGGCGTTTGTGGGAACTCCCTATACTACCCTTGCAACTTTTCTGTAAACTTAAGACTATCCTAAACTAAAATGTGCACTTAAAAAAGAAAATCAGGCTGGACACAGTGGCTCTAATCCCAGCACTTTGGGAAGCCGAAGGGGGTGGACCACCTGAGGCCAGGAGTTCGAGACCAGCCTGGCCAACATGGTGAAACCTGGTCTGTACCAAAAATACAAAAATTAGCTGGGTGTATTGGAGTGGCACATGCCTGTAATTAGCCATATATAGTGGCGCATGCCTGTAGTGGCTACTCAGGAGGCTGAGGCATGAGAATTGCTTAAACTCGGGAGGTAGAGGTTGCAGTGAGCTGAGATCATGCCGCTGCACTCCAGCCTGGGTAATGGAGTGAGACTCTCTCAAAAAAGAAAGAAAATCAGCTTTCCCTACCTATGTACTGGCCTTGGCTCTATCCTTGGCCTGAGTTAACCCAGAAATGACCTAGAACAGGCCAGCCTTATGTCCCTCCAGGCCACTCCCAAGTGGCAGCCATCACACTCACCTCTCCCCTGCCCCATCTATCATCTCATTTCCAAGTCAGGTATCTCCACCTCCATCAGAACCTCTGAGTCCTGCTTTCAGCTTTTCTCACTGACTAGACCACCCTTCTTCAGGCACAGCTCAGTTTGACAACTGTCTGCCCAAGTTCATTGAGGTGCCCAGAATTGAACATGACACTCTGAGTATGGCTGCACAGCCCAGGGAAAAGCAGGCCTGTCACCTCCTTCAGTTCACGACATATGTCTCTATTAATATAGCCCATAGAGGCTAAAATGACTTTACTTTGGGGGGCAGTCACCTCACATGAGTATCTCCAACTCAACTATCCAGTTTTTTTGAAAAACAACAACAACTCCATTACAATCAGTATAGAGAATAACTTTCCACAAAGTAGGAACTTACCAAAAAAGAAGAAAGAAAGAAAAAGCGAAGAGTTGCCTCTGGTAGTAGTAAGTGTTCCAACACTGGGAGTATTCAAGTATACCTGGCAGCTACAAAAAAAAAAATGGTGGGGAGATTTCGTGGGTGGAACTGAAAAAGGAGGCTCAATCCAATTATGTTTACAGTCCCCTGAACAAATTACTTAACTGCTTTTGCCTCAGTTTCCTCATCTTTAAAATGAGGATATTAATAGAACCTACCTCATAGGATGCTGGAGATTAAGTGAATTAATGTGTGTAAAGGTACTTGGGCTGAGTTGGCACACAGTGAGTTCTATACAAATGTTTGCTATTATCTGCTATTATTTTAATATTTGTTCTGAGGGTAGAGACAGTCCAAGAAGAGGACCTTCCACCAGCCTGTGGTCAATCACTCCTGACTACAGGTCTCTTTTGGATCCCAGCTCTGACACCCAGCACTCTGGCTTCCTCTCCCAATTTTATGTCATGCACTCATTTGATCAGCCAGCCCATCAGCGTCACCTTCCAATTCATCTGTGCACATGTTGAATAGAAGGAGACAGAGAGCACAGCTCAGTTGCAAGTGTGATGCGGTGATAAGGCCGGGTCTCCTACCCCCTGGGCTGGTGTCATGCCAAGTAGAATGAAATGCCCTCCTTCTTGGGACACCAGATTAGTCTTACCACAAATCATGACAAGAGCCTTACATATGCTAATGACCATCTTCCTTTGGTTTTAAAGACTGATCATTTCAGGAACATCAGGGTAAATGATGGGCTTAGCGGCTATGGAGAAAGAAGTTAGAGGTGCTGATATCTGAACTTAATTAGACACCTGTGCCCTTTATACGGCCTGATAAGGTCAGGTGAATACATTCAGCATTAATAACATTATCAGCACTGTGTGGTCGACAAGCCTTGCCAAAGTCAATAAGTCAAGTTTTTGCGGCTCAGAACATGTGTCTTCTTTTCACACTCAAGCTTGTTTCTTACGTGCCAACAGCTGGTGCCACATCTGGGAAGGCTGTTTCTGCTGTGGCTTTTCTCCTGTGAGTGTTTTATGGGATACCCCAGCCCACCTCAATCTTTTTAAGAGAAAAGGGCTCATTCATTCATTCTCTGATGGCCTGTCAAGCAGCAATCCCTCTGCATTTGCTGCAGGGGACCCACATGAATAAGACAAACTCACACTGCAGGGCGGTGGTCCTTAAACATTACTGTGCAGAATAACCATGGAGGAGGGGGTGCTTAGGCTCTCATTTCTCACACGCTTCCCCCCACCATGTGATTCTGATGTAGCTGATCTGAGGACCACACTTCAGGAAATACTCATCTTAGGGCTTTTAGGCCCCCACAAGCCACCCAGCAAAATGCCCTGGCTCATTGGTATAATTAGCAAGTAGTTCATTCTGTCTTGGGTGAGGATCAGAGCAGTTTCAGGTGGTTTTCTGATTGCCAGGGAGGAGGAGGAAAAGATGTGCTGGAAAGAGGGGACAGCACAAGCCAAACCGTGGAGCCCTGAGACAGCGTGGTAGGTGGGGCGAGTGTAGAAAGCACATCAAGATCTGATTTTGAAAGGACGTACATTTAAGGCATGAGTCCTGAAGACAGACAAACCTGGGTTTGAACTCCAGCTCATTGCTTGCTACCTATGTGTCCTTATACAAGTTACACAACCTCTCCGAGCCTCAATTTCTTCTTCTGTAAAAGGCAACTACCTACATCTACCTCTCAGGCCTGAAATGTTTAAAAAGTAAATAAATATCGATACATAGTGTTTACCAAAGCACCTGCAGCAATGTAGATACTGCTAATAAAATGATAGCTACAAATAAAAATAGTACTAACAAGCAATAACAATCAAATAAACATTATTCGACCTTACTAAGGAATTTCTACTTTAATTTTTTATAGGCTGTGAGTAACCCTCAGAGTTTTAAAAGCAGAGGTCATATTTCATTTAGTCAGTCAATAAGCATTTATTGTACACCTACAATGTGCTAGGCTGTGCCAGGCCCTGAAGCTGGTGAGGTTTGTGTTTGAGAAGGTTGGCTCTGGAGGCAAGAGACCATCACAGACTGTTGCAACAGTCCAAACCAGTGGTTCTCAAAATTGAGAGTGCATCAGAATCACCTGGAGAACTTGTCAAAAACATGGATGGCTGGGCCTCATCCTCAGAGTTTCTGACTCTAGAAGTCTGGGGTGGGGCCCAAGAAATGCACATTTTTAACAAGCCCCCAGGAGATGCCAGTGCTCCTGGTCAGAGACCACACTTGGAGAGCTACCGGTCCAGGAAAAAGAAGAGGGCATCCAAACAAAGATGACACAAGCACCAAGCAGAGAGGGTGGGGATGCCGGTTCTAAGCAAGGTTTTAGGGGTGCACTGGACAGGAAATGATGACAAAGGACCCAAGGACACTGGGGCTAGGCTGCGTCTAAGTCTGGCCTTGTGCTTTGCTTGTGCCTAGATTTCGGACACACCTTTCAGGTCCTGCTAGCCAACCGTCTATGGGGGAGAGGAGGAGCTGCTGTTGTGTGGCCTGGCTGTACTTTGGGAACCTTTAGTCTCATCATCCCAGCTAGGACTGGGTTTCTCAGTGCAGTCTCTTTTATCTCCATGGATGTTCAGAGAAGAAGCGTTTTTTTTTTTTTTTTTGCTATTTTTTTCCTCCTGGGATGTTGATGCCACCAAGATGCACAGGTACCGTTCTGCAAGAGTGCCTGGGGTGTGTATTGAATTTCAGTCCTGGATCATTTAATGCGTGGTGACAGAGAGAGCGGATGTTGTTTGGATTCATGTGGAACTCTTCGCCTTTTCTATTTTCTGTACCGAAAGACCGCAGAGCCTTGCTCAGCAGCAGCCCCTGAATTCCCCACCTATAAGAAGAACCTCATGGCACCAGTAACCCTGGTCCCCACAGCATTGCCAAAACTCCTTGTGAAACCCAGTGGAAAATTGGAATGTTTCTGCCGGTATTCAGAGCATCTGTTTCATTTAAAGCTCTCCACAACTCGAGTTGTTACTGAATTAAACATCGAAACAAACAACAATCAATAGCCTAATAATATTATGTTCTGAAATGTGTTCTTTAATAATGACTGTGAAGCTCTTCAAGGGAGGAATAAGGCTGCGTGTGCACTAGATGGTGGTCTGCGTTAATTCCTTTACAGCTGCTGGTTTTGAAAAATGGTTCTGGTCCTGTTTTCTGTGGATCAGAAACTTCGAGGTAGTTGGCTGTGATCTCATCCCTGTAAGTCTTATTCAGGAAGGCTGCTTCAGATCTGCTCACCTTCTCCCTCCCTTTTTTCTGCCTGGAGTGTTGAGTTAGAAACTGGCAGACAGCCCCAACCCTCGTGACCCGAGACCTATGCACAGACAGGCACTGGATGAAGAAGGAAAACCGCGAGCATAGAGGCTGCACATCTGAGAACAGGGATTTGCTGGGCTCCTGAGCACAGTGATGTTCCACGGCTTTCTAAAGAAGTTAAAGACACGGAAACTGTCCTCTGGGATCTGTGTTCTAAAAAAGACACCTCTAAAAAAGACAGCAGACATAAAGGAGACACAAGCACCAAGTACACATAGAAACTCACCAGTTACTGTTAAAATTAGACGCTAGCCTGAAGTAGGTGCTTATCCTAGAGGAAGAAGTGAGATCAATGCATGGAGCATTGGTCTTGAACTCCTAGCTGCAAGCAATCCTCCCACCTTGGCCTCCCAGACAGCTGGGGTTTTATAGGCATGAGCCACTGCATCCAGTCAATGCATAGAACGTTGGAAGTCTTTGCTTAAATTGAGTCCAGAATTATCTTCCTTAGCCATCACCACCCTAAGAGGAGGAAGAACTAGGAAACGGTGTATTTGAGCCTTGGGGCTTAGGGTTATAAGGCCCTATAGAAGTTAATTTCTCTAAGATCCTGTGTCTTGCTCGGTCCCCTCCCTGTTCACATGCTGAGTCTCTCCCCTCCTTTCACTCTGACCCAAGATCCAGACTCATAATTTGTGTTTTCTAATATAGCTCACATATTTTGGTTGATTTTTGGAAAAAAAATTATGTTAAAAAGTTTTAAACGTATACAAAATAGACAGAATAGGATAATGAACCCTCTGTAATTTTGGTGAGCTTTTCATGACTTTTTCCCCCCCTAAGTAATGATGTCCTGGAGTGCAGTGTTGTTATACTTCTTGGAAGTAACAAAGGATGAGAAAGGATAGATAGGTTGTTTGGGGGTGGAATATCATGTTGCTAAGTGAGAGAAAGAAGATAGAAGTTACAACTTCTGTTGACTTTCATCTTCTCCATAGGGTTGGGGGTGGGGTGTTCAAGCAGGTGTAACCAATAACCTACTAAGGGAACTCCAGCCTAAGGCCTGTGAAGCTCACACATGGCCATCTGAGATAAAATTACAAGACCATTCTCAGGCTAGTATTGCTAAAATTAAAAAAAAAAATAAAAAATTATAAGACCGGTTGCACATAATGACACAATGGTCCTGGAAAATGGAGCAACCAGGGAAGAGAACAGTCAAATTATATTTCAAACATGAAGAAAAAAAGAGTGGATCTGAAAATTAAAGAACAGTGAGTTCAAACAAATGGCTTATACATTTTTAGGACATAGTGCGGGGACCAGAAGCTAACACTGGCTGCCTAAGAATAATCTGTACACACTACCCTTGTTTCCTTGCAAGGAGGCATTTGGCTGGTAAATTGGCAGGATGCTGTGGACATAGTTTATTTTTGTTTTAGCGAAGCAGTTAACAGTCTCCCTACACATTTTACATCGAATATGTTGACCCATAAGCCAGATGATCATTCTCTTAGCCAGAATTATGCCCCAAAGGTGGATTCTAGAGCTGGAAGAAAGGCTCTGTCCAGGATCCTGCCCTGTTGAACCCTTTTTTATTAATCACTCAGCTAAAGACTAGGAGGGCATGCTAATCAGAATTGTAAAAGGTAAACCAAGACCAGAGATGGAAGAATAATGATTCGACATTTGGAGAGGAAAAGATTTATTATGTAAGCAGTTAATTTATCATAGATACACACGTGTGTGTACAGAGAGGCCATCATGGAAACATGTGCTATATATACACACATGCATATGTATGTATGGAGAAATGCGTCCTTCATTTCCCAAGAAGGTTTCCAGTTTGACTTGGAGGGGGCTGGTGTTTATATGATGGTCTCTCCTTGCTGTAAAGATACAAATATGTGATGCTGCTGACAAGAGGTGCTACAATTTATTGAGTATCTATTAATACTATTAATCTATTAATACTATTGCCAAACAATGAAGAAGGCTGTGCAGAAAAGAGTTACAGCAGGGCTGGAACTGCTGTCCCCGGGGCTGGGACTGCTATCCCCAGAAAGACCTGCTTGCAAGGTTGCCCTTTGGCTGATGTCTGAGAACTTTGGGAGCATTCCTACCATCCCCAGAACTGATGCCGGGGGCTCACTGTACCTAAACGGTTTATCCATACAAGTGGTTCTTTCTGAACACCTGTTTTCCTTCTGGGAGACAGTAATTTTAGTACATGCTAGGCAGAGTGTGCCTATGGGGCCAGCCCCCAGTAAAATCCCTGGGCACTGAGTCTCTAATGAGCCTTCCTGGTAGACAACATTTCACACATGTTGTCACAACTCGTTGCTGGGGGAATTAAATGCTGTCTGTGTGACTATTAGGGAAGGATTTTGTGCCAAACCGCTATCAACCTCAGTAGGGAAGGCCCTAGGTTCGATAAGCTGAAGAAGAGATCTAGAGCCAGCAAATGAAACATGGGGTTTTATCAGGGGCTTACATACAGAGGAGAGAGTCCAGTGGCAGTGGGCTGGACAACATATTCGCCTTACCTATGGTCCAGTGATGGTGAGCTGAACGGTATAACCACATGGCCCAGTGGCGGGGGGCCAGGCAATAAAACCGCACACCTTGCAAACAGCATGCACTTTATATAGCACTTTTACTTAACACCCTCCCCTTAACAGCCTCCACCTGGCCACCTTCATCCAACCCAAAACTCAGGGCCTCAAACCCCTGTAGAGCCCATGTTCCATGGGATGAGCCAGGGGCTCAGATATTCCTTATAGACAAGGAATGAATTTTCCAGTTGGGCACTCCCAGATTCCCTAGCTTGGGACAAACATTCAGGTGCATGTGTCACACAGTGATTCTAAGTTGTGCTTAAGTTGTTGCTATCAGATATGTTTACCCTGCAGCAGGCTCTTGGAAGCTTGTGCCTGGTGACCTTCAGACTTCACCCCACATGCCTTTTCCCTTTGCTTATTTTTCTTGCTATTTTTTTACTTTAATAATCTCGACCAGGAGTATGATTCTATGCAGACTTGCGTGTCCTCCCAATGAATCACTGAGTCTAGGGGTGGTCATGGGGACCCCTGACCCACATGAGTATGTGATACTCATCATATCATTTACTTATTACTGATAACTCACAGACCTGTTACTTGAACCCAGGTCTAACTCCAAAGGCTGGCTTGTCCCACAGAGTCTCATAATGGCCAGGAGCTCTTTCACACTCGCTGCTCCTGCAGGCCCAACACCTGAACGGGTAGCACTCAGATTTCCAGAGTGCCCATGTCTTGTCTGTCTCATTGTCTTCTGGGATGAGAATAAACCACCAAGCAGATGGCTTTAAAGCAGCAGGGATAGAGAGTGGACCTTATTTTTTAGGACCTGTGAAATTTATCCCCATTAGTTTCATCCTGGTGGATTCTCTTCGGCCCCTGGGAGAACAAGTGGTTGTATTTTCTGGCAAAGAAGGCGTCGTATGTGAGCTAATCAGGGGTTAAGGACTAATGTTGGCTGTGGCCATTATGACCCTGCTGGGTGGCCACCAGCCAGTTACCCCTTCCTTTTCCTATCAAGTAAGAAAGGGTGTGCTCCAAAACCCCTAAAAAGTACAAAACCAATAGTGAACCCTAATATTCTCTATGGACTCAATGATGTGTCAATGTGGTGTCATCATTATAACAAGTTAACCACTCCGGTAGGGGATGTCAATGATGGGGGAGTATGTGGGAAATGTCTGTCCTTCCTGCTCTAAAAAATAAAGTCTGTTGGTTAAAAAACAAAAACCCAAGGAGATTCACTAGCTCTACAAGGAGATTTATATCCTACAAGCGTAGGGTATGGATCAGAGCAGTGAGAAAAGGCCACTTTCTTCAAAGGGTGACTAATTTCTAACATTCCCCACTGCTTCTCCATTAAATGCACCGAGGTATCTTTGAGAGAGATGACATTGTCCCTTTCTTTTGCCAATTGGCATGTGATGCACCCTCCCTCTCCCCCAGCCTGAGAATGCACAGAATGCCCAGTGCTGTTTTTAGACTGATTCCTTCTCCTAAGGAGCCCTGGGGCTGAGGGAGCCAGGAGGTTACTGTGGGACTACCCTTTTACCCTGTGTGACTCTGTTGGGAAACAATGTTGTACCAAACCCCTATTAACCTCAGTAGAGAAGGCATCAGGTTCGAGAGGCCAAAGAAGAGACCTAGAGCCAGCATGTGGGGTATCCTGCTTACAAGACCCTAGCAAAGGCTAGAGGAGGCTTTAAAAGAAAGAAGGAGGAGTCTTTCCCCTGTGCAGCCCTGCGGGTATTGGTTGGAGGAGGAGCTCCCCCAAATTCAAAGCCACGTCACATAAGTTATGATATGTGTTAAAGATTGTCACTGCCATTTCCTGTTTCCAAGCCGCTCACCCACCATCTCCTTCCTCAACTCCCCATTCAGTGTGTCTTTGATATTTCATGCACTTTAATCCTAGCCTCCTGGGGGTGGAGGGTCCATTGCATTCCAGTATGATACACAGACAATGACAGGGGACAGTCCCTGCATTTTTGTACACTGCATCACAAACGTGTCTACTTTCAGAAGACTGAAGGCAGGGAACAGCCAGGTGAAAGGCAAGAAGAAAACTGTGTTAAGAATGTGAGCTCTAGGATCCTATGGGGCTGGGTTTGAATTGGGCTCTGCTACTTTCCAGCTGTGCAGCCGCAGGCAAATTCCCTAACCTTGCTGAGCCTTGGTTTTCTCATCAGTAAAATGGAGATCATAACAGGCTGTGCCTTGCCTTACAGAGCGTGAGGATTGAATGAGATCGTTCAGCTACAGTGCACATGGCTCATAGTAAGCCCTCAGTAAACATCAGCTTGGGCTGCTCCTGTCGCTGATGTTGCTGATGTTGGTGGTGCTGTCCCCGGCCCACCTCCTCTGGGCCACAATAAAAGCACACGGCTTTTATCATCACTCATTCCCTTTCTCCACCGCCCACCTCTGCACCTCAATTCTGTTACCTCTCCCTCCTTATTCTAAGAAGCCTACCATTACCCCCTCCAGAGAGACTGCCAATGACAGACACATCCTTGTCCCAATGTCTTTTTAAAGCATTGCCCTCTCCTCCCCAAAGAGGGGCCCTCTTCTCTTAACATAAGTGCCCTGGCTGGGCACAGTGGTTCACACCTATAATCCCAACACTTTGGCAGGCCAAGGTGGAAGGATCACTGAGCCCAGGAACTCAAGAGCAGCCTGGGCAATACAGTGAGACCCTATCTCTTCCAAAAAAAAAATTACAAGTATTAGCCAGGTGTGGTGGCATGTGACTGAAGTCCCAAATACCTGGGAGGCTGAGGTGGAAGGATCACTTGAGCCCAGGAGGCTGAGGCTGCAGTGTGCCGAGATCACACCACTGCACTCCAGCCTGGCTGACAGAGAAAGACTCTGTCTCAATAAAAATAAAGTGCCCTGCTTTTCAGTGTGTACTTTCCAGAGAGTTCTCCCTGCCCCTGACACCTCTGAGATCATTTTCGTGACCCCAGCAAAGTGCTGTGCCTTGAGGGAAACTGTCTGGGTCTGTGTTAGTGTTTGCTCCTTTTGAGAACCTACAGTTGTAGATTTCAGTGATTTAGAAGAGGATCAGCCCAAAGATATCTTCTGTTCATTTGTTTGTATTTTGTGGATGCTAGTGGTGGGTTCTCTGTTTTGTTTTACTTTGCTAAATCATCACTGTTACTGCATATACAGTTTATTTTTAATGAGAAGGATAAGATCCTTTCCAAAATGAAGATGCCCAACAGCAGGCAGTGCAAATTCTTCCTCAAGAACACTGACCCTAGAGTATAATCATGTGCCGGATTGAGAGCACAGCCACCAGGGGCTCATGCAAATCCCAGTCTGAACCATGCACTGTCACTTTATAACTCAGTGACCTTCGGGAAGTCACTTGAGCTCTTACGCCTCATCTGTAAAAAGGGATAACAGGTTCATTTGGGAGAACATGAGAACATGCATATAAAGTGCTTAGCCCTGTGCCTGGCAGGCAGTAAGCAGTCAATACGTGCTAAGCTGACATTAGGATGCATTCTAAAATCCTGTCAGAACCTGTGCTTTAAGCAGCTGTTTTGGAATATATGGAAGAACTTGGTGTCAGTCAACTTACCTCCTGGAAGTCACATGTTTCATCCAATCTGGAAGCAACTGTAATCATAGGCCTTTAACAGAAGTGGGTGTGGTTCCCTTTTCTTCTTACGTGGCCTTTATGGTGAGTTGTGCTTGGTCACTGAAGCATCAGTTGCTTACTACAAGGTCATTTAGAAGCCCACAGATGTCAATAAATAAATCTGTGTGATTATCAAAGATATCAAGAAAGACCCACAGCTCCCTGTGGCGCTCAACCTTTGCAAGTTTAGTCATCATGGCCTCTTTGGGACTCCTGTCTGAGGCAATGACTGCACCTTGAATTCCTCACCGTGCACCCACGCATATGATGTGGATCCCTTGGGCACAGTGTGGATAGCAGTGTCCTCCTATATGAGCCAAGAAGAGCATGTCATCACCCTGAGGCTACCAGCTATCTCCTCTGGAAGGTCTAGCGAGAGAAACGCGGCCGGAGTTGCCTGTTCTGGATAAACACTTTAACTTTCATGACATCCCAGATTGAATATAAGGGAACTGGTCAGTAGAGGCATGCACAAGACAATGAAGATGGGAGTGAAAATGATAGTTATTCATTCTTGAGCACTTTTTAAGCATTATAGGTGCATTATCTCATTCGATTCTCACAAGAACCTTTTTATATAGTTACTATTATTATTTCTGTTACACAGATGAGAAGCATATACTCAGAGAGGCTAGGTTAACTTGCCCAAGGACACAGAACAAGGAAAGAATAGAGAAGAGGTTTGGGGCCAGGTGTGTCTGACTCTAGAGACGGGGCTTCTTAACCTGGGCTCCTGCCCAAGCATTGCTAAGCAGTGTGGCATAGAGGGGTGGTTTTAAGACTTTATTTTCTCAGTGTAACCCTTTGAAACAAAAAGAAAATCTTATGCAGTATCCTAACGCAGAAATCAGATCCAAGTGGAACGACTGGACTGAAGGGGTTTAGGGGCCCAGAGCCCATCTCTTTCTCCCTCTCTTCCACTCAGAGTTCTTGAGGACTCTCTGAGAAACCCTTGGACTCCACAGGACACAGACTCAAAACCTCTGGTGAATCTGAAGGAGGGTAGACTTCAGAGCTTTTGTGTTCTCTTTGTGAAAAAAAATACAAACATTGTCCTTGCAGAGTTGTTGGGAAGATTAAGTGAGTTGCATATGAAGCATCTAGTACACTCCCTGGCTGCTATTATTATTATTATCCTAACTGTTAGGTTTTATGGGAAAATAAGTGTCAACCCAGAGAGGATGTAGTGGTTGAATGGTGGTCCCCCAAAGAGCTATGTCCACGTCCTAATCCTTGGAACCTGTGAACAGTACTTTTTCTGGCAAAAGACATGATGAAGATCAAGATCCTGAGAAGAGTTTATCTTGAAGTGATGCAGCCATAAGCCAAGCAATGCCTGCAGCCCCCAGATTGTAGAAAAGGCAAGGAACATCTTCTCTCTGAGCCTCTGAAGGCAGTGTGACCTTGTTAATACCTTGATTTCAGACTTCTAGCCTCCAGAACTGTGACAGTATAGGTTTCTGTTTGAGCCAGCATTTGCAACACTTTGTTGTGGCAGCCCTAGGAGACTAATACCCGGGTCATTGCCCCAACATGGCCCCAGCTCACACGCTATATATGGGAATTATTTCACACAAAGATGAAGGCCTAGGGCATGTGTCAGAGTCCTTGGAAGAATGCGTTCATGGTGCCCTCCTCATTCATGCACGTAGGTAAGCGGGATCTGGCAGGAATCCTCTCTGCTCTTTCAAGACCCTTCAAAGGGCAGAATCTGGGTCACTACTCAGGCTTCCTCTTTCCTCCTGAACCCCAGCTCCAGCAATCACAACGTTGAGTCAGTTATTTGTAATGCTCAGACTGGCATTTCTGACAACAGGTCTGCATTTTTCTGTGGAGTCTAATGACGGTGAGGACAGGAGGCTTACTTGTGCTGTCACTGTCCCACTTTATCACCATCTACATCCAGGTCTGGGGGGTCCTCTCAAGATGAGCAATCATGCCTCCTAGATATTGTTCTTGCTGCATATCCTCTTCCCTCATTTTACTTCAACATTAGCCCTTCTCCAGTAAAGTGGAGCTGAACCAAATTAGTAGGAATGTGCTGCCACAGAGAGACCAGGAGGCTTGTGTGGTCTGGGGTTCCGCAGAGACTTGCCACACTCCTCAGCTGCAAAGATGTTTCTCCCAGGGTGACGCCATGGCAGCTCGACTATAGAAACTTCTCCACAACAGCCATCTGGCATTGATTTTTCAGCTACACCTCCCGAGAATTTGCCAGAGTCATAAAGTAAAGAAGCAGTAACTCTTCTTTTTGGCCATCACACCTGCCGAGGGGGTATCACATGCTAGTTCTGCACTCACTGGTATAATCTACAGCAAGCTTTGCCAAAAGGAATCCCTGGTCTAGTTGAAATAATACGTTAGCTCATGAATAGGAGGAAAATAACACATTATGGTTGGGTAAAAAGAAACTAGAATTTGGAATCAGGGAACCGAGTTCCAAGCCCAGCCCTACATTTTCCAGTGGTGTGACTTGGGCATATGACTGACCTCGGGCTTTAGTTTCTCATTGAAAGGTGGGGAAAATAAATAATGACCTCACTGGATTGCTGAGAGGATTAAGCCATCAATGTGCTATGCAACTACAGACGCAGACAACGAGGCCATGAGGATGGAAGGAACACTTTGTCCCTCTTTAGTTCTGTGTTATGAATCCCAAGGTCAGGGCTGGGTTAGACCAACACAGACACTGTTCCTCTAAGGGACCTCCATTGAGGCCCTGCTGGCCTCCTGGCCATTTATCAAGGCTACGAATCAACAGAGACCTCCGGCCAGGCTGCTATCACACCTTGTTGCATCTCTGCTTGTCGTACACTGAATTTCAAAAGATGCTGGCTGGTTTCTCTTATCTCTAAAAGAGAATGTGATGGTGCATGCCACTCTCTTTCTGAAGGAACCAAATGCACATATCAAAAGGAAAAGAAGAAAGGTAGTGCCATCCCAAAGGACTGAGCGCTTGCAGATGCCTAGGCTTGATCTGACCCCTTTCTGACCTGTGTCTTAGGAGCTGAACTTGGGCAGAGCTGCAGAGGGATGGGCCGACTGGTCCTTGGAAGGGGTGGCAGGTGCAAGGAGGAAGGGGGGAGGGCTTATAGGAAAAAGCTAATGAAATAAAATCGCTGTCTTCCTGTCTGCCCTGAGCAGGATACTAGAGTGGCAGAGGCATGGGCTCAAGAGAATGAATGGTTCCTGGGAGTGGGAATCTACTCAGCTCCAGAACTGGGAAGGATGGAGGCAGCATGTTGGTTACTCTCCATCCTCAGGGAGGACGTATATTCACACGTGTGGAAGGGAGAATCAAATGCATTGTGAATTGTGAATTAATCAATAATACAGTCCTTCTAGGTATTCACACCATAGCTTGTTCTCTACCTGTTCAACTGTAGTGATATTATAAACTCCTAAATGGCAGAGACAAGATTTATCCAAGTCTTTTCTGTACTAGACTCAAAGCACCAATGTGTCAACTGGTCCTTAATGGATCCTGATGAGATTGGAAGGACCAGGGATGGGTCTCACATTTTGGTGAACATAAAAACCACCTGGGGGTTTGTTTGGAATGCTGATTCCTGGACTCCACTTCTAGCAATTCTAATCAGTAGGTCTGGGTAGTGCTCTAAAATTTGCCTTTTTTATTTTTGAGATGGAATTTCACTCTTTTCTCCCAGGTTGGAGTGCAATGGCATGATCTTGGCTCACTGCAACCTCCACCTCCCAGGTTCAAGCGATTCTTCTGCCTCAGCCTCCCAAGTAACTGGGATTACAGGTGCCAAGCACCACGCTTCGCTAATTTTTATATTTTCAGTAGAGACGGGATTTCGCTATGTTGACCAGGCTGGTCTCAAACTCCTCGCCTCAGCCTCCCAAAGTCCTGGAATTATAGGTGTGGGCCACCAAGCCCAGCATAGAATTTGCATTTTTAACAAGCTCTCTGGATGTTTTCGTTGTAGGTGGTCTACAGGCTATTTTTTGAGTCAGGCTGATCCAGGCCAGCCCTTCTGAAACATTAATATGCTTGTGAATCCCCGGGCACCTTTTTAAAATGCAGATTCTGATTCAGAGATCTGGGGTGGGGCCCAAAATTTCACACTTTTTGACATGCTCCCCAATAATGCCGGCACCACCAGTCCCCACTCCACACTTTGAGTAGCAAGAATCTACTTTTGCTATTCTTTTCCTGAAGGTGGGAGGTACAGCTCTAGCAGGGGCTTTGTTCTAGATGGATGAATCAAACCATAAAATGTCTGCTTACCTAATATCTTAGATTGTAGTCATGTACCTTTCATTTGTAATTAAAATCACTGTTTATCTTAACTGGCAGTCAGGTAGGTAATTTTTATATAGCAAGCACTTCAAAGAAATAAATGTCTAGGTACAATTTGGTACTTTCTCATTAATACTTAACACACAACATTTTCTATCCCTAAACTTTAAGGCACATTTGCTCCAGCATCCAGATTCTGATCAGTGTCAATGCTTGGCTGAGGAAATTCAAGGCAGCCTGCAACAAAGACCCCTCTGAATGACCGCTTTTAGTACATGGCAGCTTTATATATTTTTTAAAGAAAGAATCTCTTCTAGAACTATTTTCTTCAAATCAAAATGAAGAGTTTAACTCATCAGTTAACACTCCATAGCAACTAGAAGGCTTTTGCTGCTTCCTCCAACCGTTATTTCTCAAGACATAGCCCGTCCTACCCCCACTAGCTGCAGCAGGAAAGAGACAACTAGAAGGATTTTGTTGTCTTGATTTTGCCATTGGGATGGGATACCCACAGTAGGGAGTAGATCCAGCAGGCAGAACAGTATATGCACAAAGTATGGACAGAGGAGGTGGAGATGCAGGTGAGCAAAGGGTCCAACACCACATGGCCCATTTGTCTTGACAGATACAGGGCACTCAGTGACTTATATTAAAAATGCCAAGCAGATAGTCATTGTAGGGGAATTTCACCATCATGAAGAGGAGGCAGTCATCTGTGCAGAATCACCTGGCCCCCCAGCCAGCTTCTCAGTTGCTATTCCAACTTCTCCTTCCTCAAGCCGTGACTTCACACCCTTCTCTCAGCTGAGAACCTCATCACTTATGTGCCTATGAGAAGGCCAAGGTCTCTGGGTGTCACTGTCTAGTCACTGTCTTCCACCTTGTTCTATCTTCTTGCCCATCTTGACTTCCTTTCCTCTTAATTCCAGGCTTACCTCTCTGTCTGGTTGGACAGAGCCCTGGGCTAGCAGAATAGGCCTTTTCTGATCTGAAAATGGCCTTTCTGTTTTCTCATCCATTCCCCCATGAGCGGTGACCAGCAAGAGCTCACCTGGTCTATCTTTATATGACAACCCTGCCCTTCACCAGGCAAGTCCTGTCTGCTCTCTGCCCCAACAGGGCCCATGACCTGTGTCTAGTGACCTGTGTCTGTTTGCCTGTCTAACCCAGACTTCAGGCCACGCTTGCTTACAGCAGCCTCCTGCACATCTCTAGTCCTGTGCTCACATCTCTAGTCCTGTGCTCAGCCCCAAACGTCCTCCCTGCTGGAGAAAACCACACAGCTGCCAGCTGACCAGATCCTCAACAAATTCCCGTCTTCTCCTTTAACGGGGCATTTCTGCAGCTCAATGGGCCTATCATTCAGCTCCTGTCAAATTGGGTAGAAGACCTAGGGCTCCCCAGGGCCCAGGCAGCTGCCTCTGCTACAGATAATAGCCATATACTCTCCCTCTCTCTCTCTCTCTCTCTCTCTCTCTCTCTGTCTGTGTGTGTGTGTGTGTGTGTGTGTGTATGCGTATGCATACATGCAAAACCAACAGCTGTGTCATGGTTTACATATATTATCTCGTTTGACCTTGGGGTAGGACAAATATTGTTAGCCCCACTTTATAGATGAGGAAACTGAATCTTAGTGAATATATGCAGGTTCCTTCATCAAACATTGTGTTAAGGGCTGGAAGAATAAAATATAGTCCAGAACTCCATGGAGCTCAGAGTCTTCTGTGCTCAAGGCTACACAGGTAATAATAATAATTTATTCTTTCAAAAATATTTTTCGAGCTCCCATTATGTGTCAGACACTGAGTATATAAGGAGAAAAATACAGACATATTAACCAGTGTTTACTGAGCATTTGCTCTGTGCCAAGCCCTGTATTCACTACTTTATAGATATTATGCTAATCCTCTGCACAGCCCTATGGCCTGGAAGCTGATCTCGGCATCCTCACTTTACACATGAGGAAACTGAGGCTTGGACAGGTTAGGTGACTTGTCCAGGAGCACCCACACAGCTAGAGAGTTGCAGAGCAGGAATCTGCCCTCAGACGGTCTGACTGCCCAGCTGAGTGCCTCACCATGGAGCGATGCTGCCTCTCAGCCTTTATGTCTGACTTCAAGTCCAGGGCTCTCTCCGCCACTCTGTGCTACCCCCACAGAACTCACCTCATTCTGGAGAGCAGATGCTTCTACCACCTTTACCAAGCCACTCCCTAGGGTTGGGGGAAGGCAGCCCTGCCTGTGTTCCACCTCTGTCTGTGCCCTCTTGTCCAATTTGGCTGCCTGGCTCTGCCCAGGACTCTCTGCACAGATTGCTCCCCTCCTGGTGCAGGGTCTCTCTTCTCTGTGGGACCAGGGTCCCAGCACCTGTTCGCAGCAGCTTACATTCCTTGAGTTGGCCTGACTTCCCCCTCTGAGTTGGCTGACCCTGCAGGCCCTGTTTACCATGGCAAGTGGTCATGTGTAAGTCTCTCACTTGCTAATCTAGCTTCTCCTTTAACAAGCTCTCTGGGTGTGATATGGTTTGGCTGTGTCCCCACCCAAATCTTATCTTGAATTGCAGTTCCCATAATCTCCATGTGTTGTGGAAGGGAATTGAATCATGTTGGGGGTAGTTACCCCCATGCTGTCTTTATGATAGCGAACAAGTTCTCACGAGATCTGATAGTTTTAGAAGGGGCTTTTCCCCCTGTATTCGGCACTTGTCTCTCCTGATGCCATGTGAAGAAGGAAGTGTTTGTTTCCCCTTCCCCCATGATTGTAAGTTTCCTGAGGCCTCCCCAGCCATGTGGAACTTCAATTAAACCTCTTTCCTTTGTAAATTACCCAGTCGCAGGCAGTTCTTTATAGCAGCGTGAGAATGGACTAATACAGGGTATTACCGTCTAGTTGCCCTCTTCCACCTCATCCTCTCTTCTTGCCCATCCTGGCTTCCTTTCCTCTTAATTCCAGGCCCAACCCATCGGCTGGTACATGACACTCTGTTCTCCCGACCTACTGCACACCCTGCCCAGATGCCCGTAGCATCAACTGCCTCTCCTAGGTCTTTTCCTCTTGCTCACAAACATGCACAGGCCCCAGAGCTTGGTGAAACCCTTGCTTAACCATGTGTTCCCCAGTACATATCTTAGGACTTTCTGAGCACATTTTGTCCACAATGACCCATCCACACTGTGGCCCCATCCACTCCCATGCACCCTCAGTCTGGCTCTCCTCTCCTCTCCTCTCTAAGGAAACAGCTTTCTTGAAAGTCATCAGTGGCTTCCAAATTGCCAAATACACTTGCTTTTTCCACTCCTTGGCCTTTTTGACCCTTAAAAGCATCTGACACTGTTGGCTACCCCTCTTATTTTAACCCTTGCCTTCTTGATTTCTGTGTTCTTTTGACACTACTTTGTCTTAAGAGTCATTTACTTATTATAAGGAAAAGAAACCTAATCACATTAGCTCAGAAGAGTTTTTTGCAATAATTCAAGGAATGCTATGGAATCCAATTGCCATTATTCTGCACTATCATTTCAATTTTCTTCTGTGGCCAGTCCTTCATACATACCAGACAATACTCTCCGAAACAGTGTTTGACATAACAGTACACGGAATCCCTGCACGGAATCCTTCGGTAGCCCCTATTTCCTAGCAAATATAATCTTCATTTATTTCTTAATTATTATTTTATTTATTTATTTTTAGAGATGAGGTCTCACTATGTTGCCCAGGCTGATTTCAAACTGCTGGTCTCAAGTGATCCTCCTGACCTGGCTTCCCAAAGTGTTGAGATTACAGGCATGAGCCACCATACCTGGCCCAGAAAATATAAAACCTTAGTTTCATGCCACATCTTCCACAATCTTAGTTGCCCAGTACACCAAGACCACACTTCTGTCTTTAAGTTCCCCCAATTAAAGACCCTTTACCAACAAACTGGATCTGTCTACCTCATTCTTTTATTTCTCGGCTCCTTTAACATTTCGGGAATGCTTTGCATATACAGCCCTTTCACAGAACGTGTACTTTTCCAATTTGCTTTTCACTATTTTTCACTTCTGTCCAACACACACTTCTATGTTGTCTAGCTAGTCTACCCCCATTCCCTAAACATATTTTTCTGTTCCTTGTTCACGCCATTTATTTCATAAATGCCTGACCCATATGTCTCTTACTAAAATCCTATATATCTTTCAAGTTCTAGATCAAACAAACCTTTATTAAAACTTTTACCCCTACAACTTTTGGCCCTCTTTCCTCTGAAAGTTTGGGATTGGGACCACTCTTTATTTGCTATACTGGGCTGGAGACTCTGAGCAGAGAATTACATCATATGCCATGTGCGTCCATCACAGTACCTCGCGGTGTGCCTGCCTAGAAATAGGATCCCAGAAGGGTGGAATGAAGTCAATGGCTGACTTATCTTTTTACTCTTAAAGAAGAGTGAAGCATCCATTGGCTCCTTGCCCCCACTATTCTGTCCCTAAATTGGCCTACCTCCTCAACTGAAAGAGCGACAAAGACCAATAGCTTTTTAGCTAGAAGCTTCTGAGTAGTTACAGCATGAAGGAAAGAAAGTTTGAATAGATATTTAAAGTGTTTTGTGACCAAGCAGTTAGTGATTTGCCTGAATCCACAGCAAGTGGGTGAGCTCTGGCCAGACTCTGGGATCCACTTGCTGATCTCATCGCTGCCAACTCTTAGTGTCCTCCTGCTTCTCTGGAGTCCAGCTTTGCGGCTAGGAACACAGGGCTTGAAGATCAGGCAGGAAGTCAAGAACCAGATCATTTCCAGGACCTAGTGACTCAAACGTTGTTCCACTTTCTGTATTTACCTCTTTCTGGGGCTTCTGGAGGGGAATAGTGGGCCCTTGAGATGTGTCTAGAGGACACGGTGACTTGCTGGTCCCAGGGAAGCATTTGTTGTCTTCCATTAGGAGGCCCTGATAGGTTTGTCTCCAGAATGTGCAGACCCAGATGAGTCACTCTCATCTAGAACCACATCCTTATCCGTTCTGGCACTTCTCTTCCTGCATCTGTATAGGTGGATCCCAAGACTCCACTTTCACTGGCCTTGCTACTAGTTGAAAGCTGCCAACCACAGGCTCCCAGCTCCTGCCTCTGGGGATGAACAGGTGACCCACCCTGAGCCAATTGGTGCTCTTTTCTGGGGTTTTTTACATGCAAACTGAAGAGAGAACACACTTTCCCCTCTGGTCCTACAGCTGAGATGTGAGTCTGGGAGTGCTGCCATAGTTGAAGTCTTGGGAAGGAGGATCATGTGAGAGAATGAGGCCCATAGGCAGAGAAAAGAATGAGAAAGAAGGAAAAGGAAGTGCTCACCACATCCTGGTTCCAGTCATCCAGAAGTCTAGCTGCACCCTTGCTGTTCCTGCTTTCGGACATCTAAGCCAATACATTTCTCAGCTAGTTAACTTGCAACCAAAGAATCCTGATTAACATAGCCTCCGTCTGTCACCTGAATCCCTTCTTTGACAGTTTATGGGAATTCCTGACTCTCTGTCTTCCTCTTTTCCTAGAAACATGCATTGAGGAATGGAGTTATGGTTTTCGTCATCATCAGCAAACATGACTGAGCACTTGCTCTTTCCTGGCACTGGCCTAGGCATGATGGGGAATAGATCTGCATAGGATAGTCCCTGCCTTCTGGGTGCTTCTATGCTCATGAAAATATAAGAAATCCCAAGGGCATCGAGCACATGCTGAGCACAGATCTTTTTAAGAACAAGGCATAAATCAATCAGTCTGAGTGGAGTTTTTACAGAACACAGACACTCATCACAGCAGATTATTTTGACCTGTTGGTGCCAACCATCCCTTTCTTGAAAAACTATCTGCCCCTTAGGACAAAAGGTTTTTCTCTTTTTTCTTAAAGTTACCTTCTTCAGTAGAGCACTCTATTTGTGGAATTTTCTCCACTCTGGTCAGCTCCTAAATCAGGATCAAATCTGGTTTTGTTATTGTTATTTTTCCAACCTTACCCAATTTATTCCCTAGCGGAACCCTGCCCCAGATTTCTCATCATGCCCAGAACCTTCCCATTACCAAAGTCTCCATTCCTTTAAACTAATATATGGCCTCTGGATATATCCTATTCCAGGATACAATCTGTGAATCTCCTGTTTGAATGTCTTCCCATATGTTTTCTGGTCCTATTTAACTTAAATGGCTTTCAAAGAATAAATGTGTAAAAAGGAACAAAAAAAGAGCATTACACACATTTCCAAAGAAATGATCTATTCTCAAGAGTGTGCATTCAAAATGGGAAACATTTAGATAAGGTTAGAAAGGAAAGAAGAAAGAGAAGGAGGAGTAGAAAAACAGGAGTTTCTGGGATCCCTGTATTCTTATTACCCTTCCACCCTCAGGTTCTGCACAGTCCTTCCCATATCCTGAGATCCAAGTACCAACACAACTGGTCCAGGCCTCCCTTGGGGAGACCTGTCTACTGTGGATCCAAATAGCCATCCTAGAGAATTCCACTGATTTAGGAATAATCCTTTTTCCTACTTGCCAGGGATAAATTTTTCCTCTCCTTAGGTCTGAGATGATAGGTCATCATTATCTACTTTCTTTTCCAAAAACTTAGGGGCTTAAAAACAATTTATTATTTTTCACAATTCTGTCAATCAGGAATTTGGAAAGGGCTCATCTGGGTGGTTCTTCTGCTCCATGTGATATTAGCTGGTGTCACTCAGCTACATTTAGCTGTCGATGAGCTAAGCTAGGAAGTTTGAGAAGTCCTCACTCACAAATCAGATGCCTTGGTGCTCTTTCACATGGCCTCTCCATGGGGCTAGTTTGATTTCAGTGCATGGTGGTCTCAAGGTAGCCAAATTTTGTATATGGTACCTGGCTCCCTCCAGAGACTAAGTGGAAGCTGCTAGGCCCCTTACAGGCTAGGCTCAGAACTGCTCCAACATCACTTCCACCATATTCTGCCAATCAAGGCAAATCACAATGCCAGCCCAAATTTAAGGGGAGGAGAAATAGACTCCACGTCTTGATGAGTGGAGTAACACATGCATACAGAAAAGAAAGGAAATGATGGTGGCCATTTTTAGAGACCATCCACCCCATCCTTTCTACCCCCTCACTTAGAGCACAAATGCTTTTGCTCATTTCTTAGCCTTGGATTAAATCCCTATTTAGAGAACACTGCTATCATCTTAAGTAACTCTTTTATTATTATTTTTTAGATGGAGTTTCACTCTTGTTACCCAGGCTGGGGAGCAGTGGGGTGATCTTGGCTTACTGTAACCTCTAACTCATAGGTTCAAACGATTCTTCTGCCTCAGCCTCCTAAGTAGCTGGGATTACAGGGTGTGCACCACCTCGCCCAGATAATTTTTGTATTTTCTTTTAGGAGAGATGGGGTTTCACCATGTTGGCCAGGCTGGTCTTGAATTCCTGACCTCAGGTGATCCACCCACCTCGGCTTCCCAAAGGGCTGGAAGTACAGGTGTGAGCCACTGTGCCTGGCCATTAAGCAACTCTTCTCAGTTTCTTTTTCCCCCAAAGGTTATCTCGCCTTAAAGTCGCCATCCTAAGACCTAAAATCTTTCCTACATTTAACCTTCACTCTCCCTGAAATACTTGCTTCAGGAAACTATGTATTCCCAAGTACTGAACCCAAATTAATTTTTACTAAACCTTATTCTAATTTTTTGTTAAGTTATTATAATGACCATTTAAAACTTATAATATACTCATAATATAAGGCTGACAATCCTGGAGACCAGGGGTTGGCAATCTTTTTCGGTAAAGCGCCAAATGGAAAATATTTTCAGCTTTTGGCCATACAATCTCTATTGCAATTAATCACCTTCAATATTTAACAAAAGCAACCATAGATAATACATAAGTGAATGAGTATGTCTGTGTTCCAATAAAACCGTATTTACAAAAATGGGAGCAGGCCAGATTTGGCCCACAGGCCATAGTTTGCTGATCCCTGCTTTAGACTAAGGGATAAGTTTGTCTTTCCATTTATTTTATCTAATGACTAGCTGTTTGACTTTAGAAAGTCACTTTTCTCAGAAACTTTGTGTATCTATAAAATGAGAATATCAAAGTGACCAACAATAAAATACTCCTTTGTGTCCATAGTTGTGAAAATGCAACACATCTTTAAAAAAAGTTTAGAGGAAATGCCCCAAATGGCCACAAGATGGCATTATTTCTCTGTGATCATATCTCAGAGTCCTGTTGATGTGTCCATGACTTCGAGACTTTCTAGGGCTCTCTCCATTTTTCTTTGTAGATCTGCAGATGCCCTTTTTCATGGGGCTCCCTTTATATGGATAGGTGTCTTTATCTCTGTATCTATGTTTACTTAAGAGGTTTTAGCTCTGATATCATTTTATCTCTGCTTATCGGCTTAATTTTCCCTTTTTGTATATTTCCTCATTTCCATTTTTGTATATTCCATGTGTCTCTGGTCTTGGTCTTGCACTCTTTGTGTATTCGTACATCTGTCTCTTCTTTCTGCCCGGACTCTCTATCTTGACTATACTACTGAATAGATATATTCTTTTCACTTTTTTTTTTTTAAGACAGCGTTTTGCTCTGTTGCCCAGGCTGGAGTGCAGTGGCATGATCACAACTCACCACAGTCTCGACCTCCTGTGCTCAAGCAGTCCTCCCACCTCAGCCTCCTGAGTAACTGGGACTACAGGAATGCACCACCACACCCAGCTAAATTTTTTATTTTTTTTTTTTGTAGAGATAGGTGTCACTGTGTTGCCCAGGCTGGTCTCAACCTCCTGGGCTCAAGGGATGCTCCCACCTCAGCCTCCTAAAGTGCTGGGATTACAGGCATGAGCTACCATGCCCAGCCTTTTTTTTCACTTTTTAATGAAAAAAAAATTAATGAAAACAATTTCTCTGTTCTTAATTTTCAAATAGATAGCATATTTTCTGTATCTTTCAAATCTAAAAAATGTTTCTATGTATATAAAATGGAATGTCATATGTAAATTACTTAGCACAGTAGCTGGTATACAATAGGTGCTCACATCCTTCTATCTGGCTTCTCCTTATGTGACTCCCTAAGTGATTTTTTTCACATAGATCAATGATTCTAAGCAGAAAAGAAGTCGATCCTCCGTAACTACAGCATTTGTTGTTTTCTCTCCCCCTTACCCAGGACACCAATTCTTGGTGCTGAAAGCTCTTTTTCGTGACTGTGTTTGTACATATATTAATATTTTGGGAACTGATGAAAGTGTAGAGTCAAAGACCAAACAAGAGATTGGCGGCCCAATCAAACTTTTGTTCAGCTCTTTGTACCTTCCACAGGATTCCTCTCTTCCATTCGCTCTGCGGTGGTTTATTGAGTGCTCACTATGGACTGGATGATGGGGAGACAGGAGTGAACAAAGCAGACACAGTCTTTGACCTCAGGAAGCTTATAGTTTACTGGAAGAGACAGGCAATACATAAGTGAAGAAACAGGAATAAGTGCTGAATGCAGTGATAAGAATACCAGTGAGGGAGATCTCTCTGAGGAGCCTCTGAAGAGGAAGCTGAAGAATGAGAAGGAGTGTTCTGGGTGGCAGGAGCAATTCCACAAGAGGGCTCTGGGTTGGGAAGCACCTGCCAGAATTCAAGGAGCTGAAAGGAGACCCTGTGGCGGAAGGAAGCCAATGAGGTAGGGGAGAAGACCATGCGGACTGTGAGGCCAGGAGTGATCACAGGTCTGGGTTTCATTCCCATACAATGGGAAGCCACCAAAGGGTTTTAGCTATGATCTGATTTATGCAGTAAAAAAGATGACCCTGGCTACAGTGTAGGGGAATTAAATTAGGGGAGGATCAAGTGAGGAAACAGAGAAGGGTGTCTGCCCAGCGATGGTGGCAGTG
The DNA here is from genome assembly GCF_007565055.1 of Rhinopithecus roxellana. Classification (NCBI taxonomy): domain Eukaryota; kingdom Metazoa; phylum Chordata; class Mammalia; order Primates; family Cercopithecidae; genus Rhinopithecus; species Rhinopithecus roxellana. The sequence goes on from NC_044559.1 coordinate 75,449,943, forward strand.
GAGGAGGAAAGAAGAGAAAGGATTTGTGAAACACTTTTGGAAGTAGAAACGACAGGATGGGCCTATTAATGAAAGGCGAAGACAAAGGGGAGGGAGAGCCAAGGCTGATGCAGGTTCCTGGCCTTAGTACTTGGGTATTCCTTTGTGGGAGGGAGGGGTGGAGTGGTCCACTTTGAACATGTTCTATTGGAGGTAGCAGTGGACATCCAAAGGATGATGTCAGGTAGCCAGTCAGAGATATGCATTTGACCTGGGACTGGGGATTTGGGTTGGAGGTATAAATCTGGAATTGTCAGTCAGGGGAATAACGTTATCCCCTAGTGAAAGGGGAGAGAAAGAAGAGAAGGCTCAGGACCTGGCCTGGGGACTCCAACATTAAAAGGGAAGGGAGAGGAAGAAGGAATTATGGTGGGGAAAGGAGAGGAAGCCAGAGAGAGAGCAGGAAACAGAGGAGGGTGGCCTCCTCAGCCTAGAGGGGAGAGTGCTTTCAGAAGAAAGCAGTGGGGGAAAGGCAGAGAGAGCAACAACTGTGCCAGATACAGCTGAGAGGCCGAGGGGCATGAGGACAGAAAAGGGCACCCCGAGATGTGGGTGGGGTGCCACCCATGACAGTAGCAGGAAAAGCTGTGTCAGAATTGGGGTAGGAAGGTGGATGGGGGTGGGGCAAATAGGCAGCGGGAAAGTCGAGAAAGAAGTTTGGTTTTACATGGGAATAAAGAAATATACCTGCAGAGGATGAGCTACCGAGGGTCGGATGTTTGGGGACAAGAAATGCTGGAGTGTGTTTGGAAATATCAACATGATCACTGGAGAGTGATAGATTGTGCCCCAGGTTTGCTGTTTTTCTAAATAATGATAAGAACTTCTCATTGTGTAACTCTTCACAGTTTACAAAGTGTTGTCACACACACTCTGGCACCTCATCCTCACAGCCATCCTGCGAGGTATGCAGCAGCCCCCTGTTCCAGATGCAGAAGCCAAAGCTTAGAAGAACCAAGGGACAAGCGTGGGGTCAGAGCCAGGAGGTGGTAGGGCCAGGACCCCACCCCCAGGCTGCTCTCAGCAAACCCCAGGCCCCTGCTCTCCCCACAGTGGTGCTGTCCCAGTGAACTGGCACCAAAATGGGATGGTTCTCACAGCACGGGTCAGTTGTGCCCTTGATGGCGTCTCTCAAGCAGATTTTACAGTTCCACTGAGCCCGTCACCCCTGCCTGCTGGCCCATCCTTTGGGAAGCCATAGCTGCTTCAAAACATGGGACTTTGCCCCACTTCCTGGCTCCATTTAACTGAGCTTTGAAGTCTTCAGAATTTATAAAAGTGCCCAAAAGTCTCTGACAGGTGTCAGAGAAAGTGTGTAAGCCCACATAGCTCACACCCAGCTTCTCAGGCTCGTCAGCGTGGGGACTGCCAGCAGAGTGACAGTGGGCAAGTCATCTAACCTCTGAACCTCAGTCTCCACGTCTGTGAAATGGGGTGTTAATAAGACCCATGTCCTAGGATCGTTGTGAGGATGGAATGACACAGTGGGTACAAAGCACTTAGCATAACTCTCAGCACACAGTGGCTGCTCTGCTAATGCTACCCATGATTATTTTTATTCATTCATTCATTCACCCACTGATTCACTCATTCTTGCATCAAATAGACATTTGTTAAGCACCTGCTCCGTGCCAAGCATTGCTCCAGGCACAGCAAATGCAGAGATGCATCCACTCCACATGCTTCCTGAGCTCAAGAAGCACATGTTTTAATGAGGAAAGTGATGTTGGAACACAAACAATTCTGTCCGCACAGGAATAAGCAAGGTGCAAAATGCTGTGGGTTTCCAGAGAAGAGAAGGTCACATCCAGCAGAGGCAGTCGGGGCAGGCTTCGTGGGAGGCTGAGAAGGTGGGGAAAGCATTCCCTGTGGGAGGGGACTGCTGCAGCTGAGCAAAACCACAGGAGCTCGAAAGGGCAGAGCACACTCAGTGGATGGTGAGGAAGCAAACAGGAGCGTCAGCCTCAGGAAGAAGTGGGAGAGGGAAGAAGGTTGGTTCTCCTGTTTTTCTTGGGGGATTGTGAGAGGCTCTGAGTGTTGGTCCAGCAGACTCAGCAGAGAGCAGCCTGGGTGAAAGGAGGAAGTGGCAACTCCAGGCACTACCCTGGCCTTGCACCATGGGGTGCCAAGAACCCAACCTAGGAGTTGTTGGTCTGGCTTTGTATCTGTAGTCCTGGGAGGCAGTGGGGGCTGGGGGAGATGAGGGGCAGAGTGTCAGGATGCATCCCAAGCTACCACATAGGTTTAGGGAAGCCTTTGTGGCATGTGCTCACTCTGTACCAGATCGAAGAATTTGACCCAGCCTAGCAACCTCACCGCTGGAACTGGCACCCAAAACTCTTTAAAGAAGAGAGAGCCAGGGCCAACTGCCTTTCCGGGGTTACTGCCATGGTGCAGGGACCTTGTGTATACCCCAGCTTCTCCAGATTCAGAGCAGAAGGACTGGACTCCAATATGTGAGGAGGCCATGATCTCTCCTCACCTCTCACTGGGAGCTGGCTTCAGGGGGTGGTGAAGACATTCTAGGAGACCCAAGGGGCAGGGATGCAGAGGAAGGGTGTCAGTGCTGGGTTTACGTGATGGCTTCTCAGCCACAGCCTGGGACAGAGGGCGCCTGCTCTGATCATCTCATAAGGTTAGTAAGACTCACGGACCCACAGAGTCCAGGGGCTTTTAAACTCCAGCTCTGGAATCCCTTGTTCAAACAATGTATTATGGAATGTGATGCATAAAACAAAATGCATTAACACACAGATGCTCTAGTTGAACGGAGCAGCGGGCCCCCGGGGCTGCCTTTTACCACACATATCATGACCCTCAGATTTTGTCCAACTCTTGCATTTCACAGAAGAGAAATGCAGAGCCTAGAGAGAACTGACCAGCCCAAGGCCACCAACCTCATCTCTGGCAGAGCTAGGAACTTTAAGAAGTAAATGAGCCCAAGGATGAGAAAGTGCTTTGTAAAGTGTAAAGTGCTATTGAAATGTAAGACTACGGTAATCTTCGCCAGCTACATCTCTGTGAAATTATCAGGCATTTCTCAGGGGCACTACTTTGTGGGAGGCAGCCGGGGGAAAAATGAACAAGCCTGAGAGTGCTGGCATCATAGGCAGTACGGAAAGAACTTGGGGTTTGGACCCTGAAGACAGAGAGGCCCAGCGCTGCCACCAACAAGTTGTCTAACCTTGGACCTCACTTTAGTTTCCTTTTCTGGAAAAATGCTTTGCCTACCTTCCTTCTGAGACGGTGTGGGGCTCAAGGGAGACCGTGCATGTGAGGGTGCTTTTAACAAGGCCAAGCGCTCCACAAATACAGCCATCTTACAAGGTGCAGTAGTGATGGAAAAGCAGAAGACCCCAAGGCTTGCAAGACTCGTGTTCAGCCCTCACAGGCACTTCCTGTCCCCGAGCACTGGAGCCAGCTGCTGACAGTTCTGGAACCCAAGTGCCTGTCTCCCCTGGCCCTTGGCTAGACACATCTCCATAGGTCATGCCGCACCCTAGACGTGCAGCCCTCAGACGCTCTTCGTCAAGGTGTCTAAGGCACAACCTCCCATCACCGGGCACTGACTCAGTCCCCAGGAGCTCCGTCTCTCCTTTCACACCCTATGGGGGCCAGAAGGCGCCCAGCCAGCTGCTCAGCATCCCCTAAATCTCGCTGGCTTCTGCATCTTGGGATGGTGCAGCGGGCCAGACTGGATTTGTTACAGGAAAGAAAGAAGTGATTTCTCTCGAAGACCTTGGAGAGCTCTTCCTGCCCTCCCTGGGTGTTCCCAGCTGGGGGCCCTCTGGAGCCAGTATCTGCATTTCCCTCTGAATGTACACATTCAGGCTGAAGCATAGGAAGAGGTGGGGGACCCTGTGGATGAGGTCTGTTCCATTCTTTGGGAGGACCTGGCAAGCTGGTGCTCCCAGCGGGCAGGAAGAGGCCTCAGACATTCATTTCTGTGCTGCCTAGGGTGTGACCTTGGGCACGCTGACTTCCTGCAGGGCCCTTTTTTTCTCCATATGGGAGGGTGATGCAAAGAAATCAACCATGGGACACCTGAGTTTTTATGATTCAGACATGAGCTCTGAGCTTTCATTCATTCAATTAGCCAATAAATATTTATTGAGCACCTGTTGAATGCTAGGCATGGTTCTAGGCACTGGAGAACAAAACAGACGAGAAGTTCTGCCTTCATGGAGCTGACACTCTAATGGGACCAGACAGAAGGAAGAGGTAAATGAGAATATGGAATTGTCAGCTGTTGGTCAGAGCTCTGGGAAGAGAGCATTAGTGAGAGATAGAGAACAGGGTGGTGGTGCAGTGGTGGGGGTGGTTGCTAATTTTCGGAGCATGTGCAGGCAAGGCCTCACTGAGAAGGAACAGGGGAGCAAAGGTTTAAGGGAGGTGAAGGCGGGAGCCAGTGGTGTGGATGTCTGCAGGAACAGCATCCTAGGCAGAGAACAGCAAGTGCAAAGTCCCTGAGGCAAGAACGTGACTGGGCTTCAGTGCAGCAAGAAGGGAGTTGCAGGTGCAGGAGAGTGAGACAGAGGAGAGATAAGTAGTGATGCCTTTTAACCTTTTGTCTTGAGTTCTTAGAAAAAGATACAGCAAGCCTGTCTAATAACTTTAGACATGTTCGTGTTCTCCCAACGGAGAGGCTAATTTCATCCTTCTGTTTAAATGCGGTGACTTTGTCAGGAGAGTTGTTCAAACCTCAACAACAAAGCCTCCTGCTCCTCCAGGACTAATTCACACAGGGACTCGGGACTCGGGATAGTAGAAAGGGCCTTGGTTCAACTCCCAGCACCTGACACTTCCTAGGCTGTGTTACCTTGGAAAGGGCATTCAGCCTCTCTGAGCCTCAGTTTCCCTGATAAACCTCATCGGTTGCCTCATCCATAAAATGGGTTACTAATACATGCCTACCTCTCTTGATTGTTAAATTTAAATTAATGAGATTATAAATGTGAAAGTGCCTTTTGCATTGAAATGGGCAAGATGAGCATCAGGAAGTTCTTTGTTTTCTTCAGTGGAGCCTGTGGGAAGGGTCTGTCCGTGGCTCCCACTTCCCTCCGCCACCCGGCTGCTTATATGGTATCCCACATGGCCCCTGCTAACTTTCACTGCACCCGAGCCCAAATCTGATTCAGGGGCACTCATCCAACACTCAGGGGTCCGTGAGGCAAGGCTGGCCGGGTTCCCCAGGAACACTCTGGATCTGACTTGCCCCATAGCGTGTCCGGGAGGACTCCCAACCCATTGTACTGGTCGGATGGGACTGGGTGGGCCCAGCGGCTCCTCTCCAGCATCCCCTCCCCATTCCTCCTCCAGGTACAATGGCCCCAACCTGGTTCTGAAGTACGACCGGGCCCAGAAGCGGCTGGTGAACATCGCGGTCGACGAACGCAGCTCACCCTACTATGCGCTGCGGGACCGGCAGGGGAACGCCATCGGGGTCACAGCCTGCGACATCGACGGGGACGGCCGGGAGGAGATCTACTTTCTCAACACCAATAACGCCTTCTCGGGTAAGGACTGGGGCTCAGGTCTTTTCCTGCTTCCCATCTTCTCCCTCCCAGCACCAACTTGGGGAGGGCCGTGGGAACCCTGGCCCTTCCTCAGGCAACTGTCATCGTCCCCCTAGGTACTGCCCCCTGCTGCCGCAGGACCTCTCTGGGTCCCAGAATGACTTCTTCTCTTGCGTGTGAGCCTGTAGGTCTCATCTCCTGAACCCCGGGCCTGGAGATGGACAGGGTGAGCAGAGACCGAGGCTCTCCCTCAGACTGAGTGTCCCCGCCATCACCTCCTAATGTGAGCCGTCCTTACCCCTCTCCCCAAATTCTTGCCAAGCACCTACACTATGCCAGCCTAGAGGTGCTGAGGATACAACTGTGAGGAAGAGAGACCTTGAGTTCATGGAGCCTTTTCTTGCAGGAGCTTCTCGAACTGAAGTGTGCATCCAAATCCCCTGGAGGTCTTGTGCAAATGCAGACTGATTCAGCAGGTCTGGGTGGGGCCGAGACCCTGCACTTCTGACCCGCTCCCAGGCTATGATGACGATGCCTCTGGGTCAGGGACCACACTTTGAGTAACAAGGTCCTGCGTGCTAAGGAATGGATGAGGGAAATTGATGCCCAGAAGGCTAAATGACAGTGACAATAATAGCAGTTAATACTTAAGTTGCACCTGTTGTGTGTCAGGCCCTGATATAAGCATTTACATTAATTATCTCATTTAGGCCTCACACACCTCGATTAGTAGGTACTGGTAAATGCCACTGTACAATTGAGGAAACTGAGGCACAAAGAGGTTACCTGACTTGCCCAAGGCCACACAGCTTGTAAGTCCCAGGATTCAAACCCAGGAGTCTGACTCCAGATCCATCCTCTTAATCAAGATGCTCTACGGCTTTCCTCAACCCAGTGTCCTCACTGCCTCTTGGAGAGCCTCGCTTGCAGTGGTTGCTCAGTGTCTCATGATTTGGGGGCTGTGCCCTTGTGGCAGCAGATCAAGGTGGTTTCCCACCCCTGATGCTTGCATTTTCTCAGGCTCAGATCTCAGGATCTCAGCCCAGGCCTGTGGGGCTGTAACATCTCTGTGGAAGTCCCAGGCCACAGTGTCCCGAGGTGAGGGACACTGTGAGGGATGTAGGGCCCTGTGTCCCTGTGGGGCCAAGCTGAATATGCAGTGGGCTCCCCCAGAGGGCAGTCCTCTTTCAGGTCTGCTTTGGATGAAGCTCTGTGGTTCAGACTTGAGCAGTCATCATCCTGGACCTCCCAACCTCCTGGAGGCCGGTAACTGCCTGGCTATGAGGACCACCTTCCTTGTGCTCCACTCTCCACCCTGGCACACATACACTGGCTTTCCCCTGAGCCACGACTTTACCGTTATTGGTTGTGGAGCCCAAGCCAGGATCCAGCCCCTAGACTGCGCCTGATGTTGAGTCCTGCAGTTGCATGAATGGGAGGGGAAGAGGTTAGGGCTCATGGCAGGGGCAGGGGCAGGCAGTGCTGTCTGGCTGGCAGCCAGCCTTGTGCAGCCAAGAAACAATGAGCCACAGCCCTGAGTGGTGTTTTATGGGTTTTCATCTCATCTTGCCACCAAGTGAGGCCTGAGAGATAGTAATTATCCCTACACAAATATCAGGGCATGATTATGCAGCTGGATTTACTGCCCTCTCTCCAGCCAAGCCAAGATTGGATTAGGACACAATTAATTGATGGGCTGATCAACTCTTTAATATGGGACAAGGTCAGAAAGGGAGCAGTGTCAAGGGATGCCTACAGAAGGGGTGAGTCCCCAGGAAGTCTCTCAGAGGCTGGGAAGCTGGAGCAAGGAGAACTGTGGAAGTGTGGGCTCATCAGGCAGATGCCAGAGGAAGGGGACAGACCATCCCCTATTCACCAAGCACAGAGCACCTGCTGTGGCAGCCACCAGGTGTCTCTGAAGCAGCAGCCCCTCCCACACTCTTAAGAGTGCTGCATTGTGAATCCCAGAGCCCTGGTTCCCTGCCCAGGCTGCACATTAGGGTCACCTGGGGAGCTTTCAACAATCCCAGCTAAGCCGCACTCCAGTCAATCCCATCAGAACCTCTAGGAGTGGGACGCAGTCACCAGATGGTAAAGACCTCCAGGTGATTCCCCATACACCAAGGTGGAAGGCCACTACCTCAGAATCATGCTAGTTTCATGCTCAGCCTCACAACAACCCTACTCATTTATTAATGCATTCATCCATTGGACAAATATTTACTGAGCACTTACTATTCTAGGGACTGAGGATGCTTCAGTGAATAAAACACAAAAATCCTGCCCTCATGAAGTTTACACTCTATCCTCAACACAGCCTTGTGTTTCTCTGGGTATCTGAGTCCCCTCTCCCAATCCCCTGCCTGTACTCAAAGATGCTTGAAGGCAAAACCTTGTATCGTTCATATTGTGGCCCCCTTCGGTCCCAGTCAGACATTACACATCCTAAGAGCTAAGTTAAAATTTGATAAATAAATCCCAGGAAGAACAGGCAGGCGTGAGCTGTTGGGCCTGAGAGAGGGTTTGCCTATTGAGGGAAGTCAAGAAAGGCAGGCACAGTGGAGGCGCCAGAAAGGCCCTGGGCTCCTGAGATCGAGGGCATAAGTGTGCACTGGGAGAGGCCGGAGCCAGCCCCCGGGGTGGGGGTAAGGCAACAGTGCCCAGCAGCCTCAGTGCTGGCCACCTTCTACGGGTTTCAGGGATGTCTGTGGGTTTGAGTTAATTTTTCAGTTGAGTGATCCCATTGATTCATCGACAGTGGGCGGGGTGTGGAGCAGGGACATTGTGCCGTGTCAGCACTTCCTCGGACCCAGCTGGCATGGCACTCAGCCATTGCCACCCTGCCCACTCTCCAGGGCCCCCAACCAGCCCAGGCATGCCCATGGCATTTAGCTGTGCCCATGGCATGTGCCAGGGTGTTGGAGCAACCTGTGGAAGCATGGTCCCTCTCTCCTCCCTTGGCCAGACTTTGGGATGTTAGTATTGGAGTTCCTAGAAGAAGGCGAGCACCCTGCATTCCAACAACATCCTGGGGGAGTCATTTTGTACAAACCTGGGGTCTGCCCCTTATTTACTGTGTGACCTTGGACAGGTTACTTGACCTCTCTCAGCCTCAACTCCCTCATCTAAAATCACGCCAACTTCTTAAGCTCAATTCCCACCAATGGCTCCATAGACTATATCCAAAGCCCTTCCCATCGCCTACAGCACCCCTCCTATGTGATCCGGGTTGCCTTTCTGACCTTCTTTCCTCCATTCTTCCTCTTACTCACTGCCTTCCCACCTGAGGCCTTCGTACTTGCTATTCCCTCTACCTGAAATGCTTTTCCCACTGATGTTCTCCAGGCTCACTCCTTCATTCAGGCCCCTCGTCCAGTGAGATCTTTCCTGAGCCCCTTATCTAAAATTGTAACCCCATTACCCCCGTGCCCTTAACTGGCTTTATTTTCCTTCGCAGTACTGACCACTAACTGAAAATAAGCGATTTTTTGTTTGTTGTCCATCTCTCCTACTAGGGTCTTAGTTCCGTGGGAGTGCATTGTTCACTGCTATACTCCAGATCCAAAGGAGTGCCTGTCACTTAGTAAGCATTAAATACATATTTTTGAAGGAATACCTGAGATAATGAATGAAAGCACTTATTACAGTGCCCAGGACTTAATAAGCACTCCACACAATAGCCGTTCTAGTCCTGTGGCTCTGAAGAAAGCCAGAGCCTCTCAAAGTGTCGTGGGTAGAGGTCCACAGGCCTTCCTCCTGGCCTGTGGGAAGGACAGACCGTGGGAGCAAAGAGAAAAGGACCGCAGTATAACACCGTACAGATGAGGGGCCCAGTGGGCCTGGGTCAAGGGCTGAGAATTGGCAAGTGGGTAAGGGAAAGGAGAAGGAGGAAGACTGACCACCATCCCAGGACGTCCTGGGCCAGGAAACCAGCTTATGGCTTCACCAGCCTGGAAAAATACAAGCCACTGAGTAGCATTTCAGGCAACACTACTCAGTGAAACCAGGTAGGAGAGTGTGTAGGATGCAGAAGGACAAGAGGCAGGTGCCGACACCTCACCTCCACATCCAGAACCTAGGATGTTCTGCAGCTCCTGGTCAGAGCCCATCCCCTGGGAGGTCACACACTAGCTCACCCCTGCTGCTTCACTGAATAGCCCTGAGCATTCCCACCTACATGGGCTGGCCTGGGGTAACGAACAGAAGCATGGGTAGCAGATGGGTCAGTGTGAACTGTGAGCCCCACCACTACATGATTTTCATGCATTCAGTTCCACAAAATGATGATTGAAGATCTGCTATATGTGGGGTACTGCTCAAATAATTTATCTGTCTCCCTCCTTCCTACACAAACAGCATGCCCAACTCATGGTTCCACTCTTTGCTCTTTTCATTTAACAATGCAGTTTGGATTTGATTTCATGGCAGTACACAGACAGCTTTCTCATTCTTTTTATGGTTGTATAGTACTCCACTGTGCCATTAATTTAATTGGTCTTCTATTGATGAAAGATTACTTGCAGTCAGGTTTTGCCTTTCACCCTTACAAAGCATGCTACCAAATGAATAAGTTTGTACAACATGCCATTTCCCACAATTGCAGGCATGTTTGTGAGTTCATAGAAATAGAATTACTGCCTCAAATGAATATACATGTGTAGTTTTTATAGCCACTGCCAAATTGTCCTTCCTAGGGCCACTGCTCAGGACGTTCCCATCGACCAAATATGCAAGCAAGCACTTTCCAACACTCCCAACACAATATTTCATCTATTTTTACAGTATTTGCTAATCTGACGGAGAAAAAATGATATCTAAGTACAGTTTTAATTTTCAATTTTGTTAAAATGAAGGAGACTGAGAAGATTTTTATGTATTTGGATCTCTTGTCTGCTCATAGCCTCTGCCTATTTTTGTATTGATTATTGGTCTTTTCCTTATTGAGTTGTAACAGCTCTTTATAAATTAGGGAATTAGCCCTTTGTCTATGGAACAAGTTGAAGATACTTTTCCCTTGTTTGTCTTTTTTTCTTTTGTCTTTGCTCTTGGTGGATGTTGTAATGTGGAACCTTTTCATTTTTATGGACTTGGATTTATCACTTTTCTGTGGGGGGTGCTCTGTGTCATACTTACAGAGGCCTTCAGCAGAGGCTCTTGTAACTTCTTAGAGAGGAGAAGGAGCGTCAGTCACCTCCATAAAGAGAAGGGTATTTGGATGGGTGGTGCTTCCAGGCTCTTCTGCCTTCACAGCAGAGGAGCTGATTGATCTTGAGAGAAGCACCCCTGGTCGGGCAGCTCCTCCACCTAGTCCCAGTTCCAACTGTACCCAGATACTCTGTACCTCACTACTCCAAGTGTGACGCATGGGCCATAAGCATGGCAATCAGCTGGGCGCTCTTAAAAATGCAGAGTCTTAGGCCCCACCCCAGACCTCCGAAACCAGAATCTGTATTTAATCTCCAGGAGCTTCCTGAACCCAGCAAAGTCTGAGATGTATGGCCCTATGGCTCCACCCTCTTTTCCTAGGATTCTCTAGGTCCTAAAGTAGATTCTAGGGTCTCCTGATCCCCCAGCCGGATTTTACTTGGATGCAAAGTCCTGATTTGCAGCTCTCCCAGCATGGGCCAAAGCAGCACAATACAGAACATGGGACCCCAGAGGCCATTCCCGTGGTCCTAACAAGGATCCTTGGGAGCTGGGACTGACTCCCATGAGCGACCCAGCTCTTTAATAACATGAGAGGGGGCTCTGCAACAGGCAGACCACCTCATAACAGCTGTGCAATCTTAGGCAAATGACCTAACCCTCTGAGCCCCAGTTTCTGTCTGTGAAATGAAGACTCCACCTTCCTGGCACTGCTGCGGAGAGCACTGAAGGAGCTGATGTGGGCAAAGTGCCTGGCGGGAGCTGATCGGGTTTCCCTCTTCACCTTGGGATGGGGGAAGGAAGGCTGGGGTCAGCATTTACATCGGGGACCCAGCACAGCCTGGGCTCCTCTTTGAAAATGTCCTTTGACTGAATGAGTTCTTTCTTCCCCTGGAGCCATCACTGTCTTGCTGGTTTTCCATTGACTAAGTCTTATAAAGCCTTTTATACTTAACATCACAGTTGCCTCCTGAGTTGAGGATCTGCTGTGGTCATGTGCTGTGATTTCCTGGATGATGGTGGTGATGGTGATGGTTTTGTTACTATTTATTTAACTTATCATGTGCCTGGTATTGTTCTCAGCACTTTATGTACATTATCTAATTTAACCCTCACAACAACCTGATGAATAGGTGGCCATTCTCATTCCATTTTACAGATCAGAAAAACACAAGTTCATGAGTTGCCCAAGATCCACCTAGAGGGAAGGATGTTGCTGGCTACCTCCCCAGCCCTGCTGTTTGCCTGATGAATGAGGTTGGAGGCTGAGGCTGAGGCCTTGACACAAAAACCTGCCCACCCTTCTCTCTACCACCAATACCAGACCTTGAGACAGACCATCTCCCAGGTGGGGAAAGCCCCCTGGGGAGGAGGCATTCCAATCCTGTGATCCTTAGGGAGAATCCTTTATGACACAACCTCATGCTCCCAGTGGCTCCAGGTGCCCTCTTATTCCCCTTTGCTAGTCTTCTGATGCCTCCTTCTCTGTCCCAAATGTGGTTTCTCCCCAGGACTCAAGCAACCCGTTTATGGCCTGGTCTTTCCCTTCTCCTTAGCTCCAGACTCACTACTCTGTAAGGAGTCATAGTCATGCCTCATGGCCAGTGACCTCTTGGCCACTCTGTGGTCACTTTAAATGCAAACTGTCTGAAGCCAGGCTCCTGCTCACCGCCAGCGAGCTCAGCGTCCCTGCTTGGGTCACTGTTTCCACATTTTGGACAGCTCCTCACTCTCCCGGCCACCCAACCCTCCTGCACCGGTGCTTCCTCCCCATCCTAATCAAGCCTGAGCCCCTACAAAAGTGGCCACTCGCTGCATTTTCTCCCTCGCTAGCGCATTCACCCTTCATTCCCCTGCCAACTTAATCTTCCAGAAACACTGTCTTCCCCTGACTTTCCCCATATCAGAAGCCACCAATGGCCCCTTTGCCCTCAGTACTGGAATTACTGGGTCTCCCCCACCCTGCCATGCTTCTCCTCCTCCACCTGCACAAATCCCCCTCCCTAGGCAAACTCAATGTCCCCTCTGTGCCTTTTTCTTGCCATCCTGCCTAAACTGTAGAGTGCAGTGCTGTTGTTACTCTGACCCTTCCAGTCTCAGTTCAGGTGCCTCCTCCCTTATGAAGCCCTCCCTGATCACAGCGACCTCTTCCATCCTGATTTCAAGGCATCTCCCGACATACTGTCCAATTCTGCCCTGCTGGGCTCTGGCAGCTGTGGAATCTTAGGAAAGTCCCCTTCTCTCTCATGCCCCAGGCGCTTCATGGGTAAAGGGGTCATGAAAATAGTACCCACCTTGAGGGGTTGTGGTGAGGGTTAATGAGTGAATATTTGTGAATTTCCTGGCACCTGGCAAGTGCTATAAACATGACAGTATCATTCATTTCATGGCTGTCTCCTAGTATCTCCTTTACCTGTCCCTGGTGTTGTGGGTGGACTCTAAAAGCCCCTAGTCAGGGACAAAGGCATACTTCCCCTGGCCTCCCACGGCATCTGGTGTAGCACCTGGTCCCCTGCAGGGCATGGTGGGCACCTGAGCCTCACCCACGGACCCCTCCCTCTGGCCTCCTGGCAGCAAATGGTGGTTCTACTGGACTCTGAGACCTTCAAGGCTCCTTTAATGCCAAGATGCCAGAATCGGGGTGGAAATGGGAATCCCCAGACTTGCCTCTCGTGGGGGCTATGACTCCAGGGCCCCCTGCCCTGCCCCAGATGCCTCCTGTTTCTCCCAGGCCTCTACCTTCTCAGTGTCTTTCCCCAGGGGACTCAAGAGAATCCCTCTCTCCTGCTCCTCTTCCTCACCTCGCCTCTTCCCGAACAGCTGCCCCCACCATCTTATGAGGGACCCCAGGGCAGAGTGCAGTTCTTGTGCAGCTACAAGGAGCCAGAAGGCAGGACTGCATGCTGACATGGGCCAGGGGCCAGTACTGGGTGTTTATTGCCTGTGCCATCGACCCGCACAGCTCGCTGTTTATCTGTCTTCCTGACACACCTAATTACCCAGGTTGCAGCTGCCAGAGCGTTTGCTCTTCCTAAATCACCGGCTCCCATCTCTCCTGTCGCCCAGGCCTCCGGGCCTCTGCCTGCAGAAGGGCTGCCATTGATTTTGCCGTTCCCATTTATGATCTACAAGGCTCTGCATGGCTGTTGCACATTTTACCTTAATTAGTTTATTCTTCTGGGCATCCCTGTTGAGCTCAGGAGCCAGGAGGCTGAAGAGTGGGAGAGGCCAACAGCACAGGCGCCCTAACACCTCCGGCTGAAAAGCTCTGAGCCTGACCAGACATCAGCACCTTAGGACAGCAACTTGCTAAGGACAGCACCAGTTACACAGGGCACTAAGAGGTGGTCTACAAAAAGGGGTTCCATGGCCAAGGAACATTTGGGAAAGGCTGGGTTAAATAAAATTAAACAGGTAATTCATTGCAAGACTTCTTGACATACTAATAGATCAATGTCCAAGGGAAATCTCCGAGGGGTGGGTGAGTGTGCAGTCTTTCCCAAGCTCACATGATCACAGAATCCTTTCTCCAGGCTCCTCATAGAGACCAGAGTCCCACAAAGCACACTTTGGGAAATGCTGCCTGAGGTGGACAGGAGGAACTGGAGGTGAGAAGTCAAACAGAGGGGGACAGAGTCACCCTAGACCTAGTTTCTCCTCTAGATAGCTAAGGCAGGAACTTGGCAGCTTGAGAAATTTCTCTCACTCAATCCAGAGGTGTCCATCAGAGCTCTGCAGAACGCCAGCTACCACACCCATTTTCTCCCCGACTGCATGCCGGCCCAGGCTTCAGTGGAGTGTGACCCAGGCATCTCAGGGATGGTGCTAGCTGGAGGTACAGCATCTAAAGGGGCCCTGGTTGGGCAGAGATGGGCAAGGGCTGCTTGCTGATGGTGAGGGCTGGAGACCCGGAAGCCTGCAGGGGCTATCCGCAGAAGCTCCCAGGCGTCTGGAAGCAATAGCAAGCCTGCCACTGCCTCCAGGAGAGCCATGATGATGGTGGCCTAAGTCCAAGTCCCTTCTCGAGAGCCCTGAAATCCAGAACCCTCTGAACACTTCAAGTGCATTTTTTAAGTTTTGTGGGAAATTCAATTGATAGCAAAACCTGTCCTGGGCTAATCTGAGCTATTTATAGGCTTTATTTATCCCACTTAGGGTGAATATTCATATAATTCACTGCAGAAATATTAATGTGTTTAATTACAGGGTGCTGCTTCCATCCCTGCTGGGGGTGTTATGTAATAAACGGTGTGTGTACTGTGTTACCTTTCCAAAATCTGAAGGAAAAATATGTAAATTCCTGAACACATATGACTCCCAGGAATTTTGAGGAGGGGCTGTGGACCTGGGGTCTCAGACCCGCCGCCGAACTCCCTCCGTGTGCGTTTCTCATGTAATTCCCACAGCGATGCTGGGAGGGAGGCAGAGCTGTTATCCACAACTTTTAGATGAAGAAGCCAAGACCTCGGGCCTCACAGCTAACAAGCCTCAGATGTGGAACGCGACTCCGGTCTACTGGGTCGGGGCCCTGTGGTTTTGTCGGGGTCATCCGCGACTCCGTTTCCCCCATGTGCATCCAGGCCACAGCAGCTCTGTGCAGGTCCCTTCTGGGCTCCACAGAAATGGGCCTGTGCTGAAGCCTCCACCTGCAACCCCTGCAGGCCCCCTGGGTCTGCCTCCACTCAGCGGAAGGGACGTTTCCTCCTCCCTGGGTCAGGCTTCTCTGGAGAGAAGGCAGGAGAGAGAGTGCCGGTTCCCTGCTGTCGGGTGAGGACCCCTGGGGCCAACTCCAGACCCCACAGATGATGCTTCTGATCCTGTGGGTCCTGCGGTCTCAGGGGGTCGCAGCGTGAGGACCCCTCAGAGACCAAACCTTTTGTCCTCTCCTGGGTGGAGCCACCTGAGGGGTCGAGGGTCACTTACACACTCCCCTCACCTATGCATACTCCCACAAGTACTCACGCTCATCTGCTCACTTCCACACACACACTTGCCTGTTCTTGCACACTACGCTCACACTCACTCTCACTCGTGCCCACACTCATCCTCACTCACCCCCACACTCACTCTCACTCACCCCCCCACACTCACTCTCACTCACCCCCCTCACACTCACTCTCACTCACCCCCTCTCACACTCACTCTCACTCACCCCCTCTCACACTCACTCTCACCCCCCTCACACTCACTCTCACTCACCCCCTCTCACACTCACTCTCACCCCTCACACTCTCACCCTCTCACACTCACCCTCCCCACACTCACCCCTCTCACACTCACTCTCACCCCCTCACACTCTCACCCTCTCACACTCACCCTTCCCACACTCACCCCCTCTCACACTCACTCTCACTCACCCCTCTCACACTCACTCTCACTCACCCCCTCTCACACTCACTCTCGCCCCCTCTCACACTCTCTCACCCCTTCTCACACTCACCCCTCACACTCTCACCCCCTCACACTCACCCCTACACACACCCCACTCACACTCACCCCCCACACTCACTCTCACCCACCCCCCTCACACTCACCCCCCACACTCACTCTCACTCACCCCCCACACTCACTGTCACCCCCTCACACTCACCCCCACACTCACTCTCACCCCCTCTCACACTCACCCCCCACACTCACTCTCACTCACCCCCCTCTCACACCCCCCACACTCATTCTCACCACCCTCTCACACTCACCCCCACACTCACTCTCATCCCCCTCTCACATTCACCCCCCACGCTCACTCACTCACCCCCTCACACTCACCCCCCACACTCTCACTCACCCCCTCACACTCACCCCCACACTCACTCTCACTCACCCCCTCACACTCACCCCCACACTCACTCTCACCCACCCCTCTCACACTCACCCCCCACACTCACTCTCACTCATCCCCCCACACTCACTCTCACTCATCCCCCCACACTGACCCTTACTCACCCCCCTCTCACGCTCACTCACCCCCCACACTCACTCTCACTCATCCCCCCACACTGACTCTTACTCACCCCCCTCTCACGCTCACTCACCCCCCACACTCACTCTCACTCACCCCCCCACACTCACTCTCGCCTCCCTCACACTCACTCTCACCCACCCTCCTCTCATGCTCACTCTCACTCACCCCCTCTCATGCTCGCCCCCCTCACACTCACTCTCACTCATCCCCCCACACTCACTCTCACCCCCCACACTCTCTCCCTCACCCACCCCCGTCTCATGCTAACTCTCACTCGCTCCCTTCTCATGCTCACTCACCCCCCTCACACTCACTCTCACTCATCCCCCCACACTCACTCTCACTCACTCCCCCACACTCACTCTCACCCCCCACACTCACTCTCACTCATCCCCACTCTTACGCTCACTCTGACTCATGCCCACACTCACTGTCACTCATGCCCACATTCTCAACTCACTCATGCCCACTCTCTCACACTCACTCATCCTTGCCCACTCTTATTCTCTGACACACTCTTACTCTTGTGTACTCACCACACATCCTCACACACCCACTCATGCTGACACACACTCATGCTCAGCCATTGTCTCACTCTCACACCTACACACTCATTCTCATGCTCACTCTTTTTCTCACACACTTGCTGTCACAAACTCGTACCAATTTTTTTTTTTTTTTTTTTTTTTTTTTTTTTTTTTTTTTTTTGAGACAGGGTATTGTTCTGTCACCCAGGCTGGAGTGCAGTGGCGCAGTCGCAGCTCACTGCAGCCTCGACCTCCTGGGCTCAGGTGATCCTCCTGCTTCAGCCTCCTGAGTAGCTGGGACTATAGGCATGTGCCACCACACCTGGCTAATTTTTTAGGGGGGTGGTTTGTAGAGATGGGGTCTTGCTATGTTGCCTGACTGGTCTAGTACTCCTGGGCTCAAGTGATCTATCCTCCTCGGCCTCCCACAGTACTGGGATTACTGGTATGAGCCACCGTGCCCAGCCCACTCACACACTCTTACTGTCACTCACGCTGGCTCTTACTCCTACACATTCTCACTCATTCACACATCCACACACACAATTCACTCTCACAATGCTCACTCTCGCTCATACTCACACTCACACACTTCCCACCCTCACACACACCCACTCACAGAATCACTGGTTTTCATCGAACCCCTGCAGTGCAGGGCTGATGTCTCTAAAGAACCTTGGAACGTAGTTCATCTATAATATGAGAAAAATCATTTCTGTCGAAAAATAGCTACCACTTTTGTGGGGAGACTATCCCAAACCTTTAGTGTGCATCATCCCATTATTCCTCACAATAAACTTTCTGTAACTACTATCATCCCCACTCCCAAATAGGAAAACCGAGGCTCAGAGATACTGGGCAGCATGCCTCAAGTCTAGAGCCTAGAAGTAGAATCCAAGCAGAACCAACACTGGGGCTCCAGATCATTTTCATCACCTGAGCTCTTGGCCCGGGTGCCCCTGTGCCATGCTGGCTCTCCTCAGTCTAAGCCTGCTGCCTTTTCCGTGGTCCAGACAGTCAAGTTCAGGGTTCTGTCCCCAGGTCCACTCTTCCTCAAGCTCACCTTCCCAGATTCCTTCAGCTGCTCCTCTCCCTGTGTTTCCTGTCCAGCCCAGGAGATAGAACGAGGCCCCCCCTAAACTATGAACACTCTGGGTCTTGCATTAACAAGAAATTAACTAAGGGTGATGGTGGAGGAGACAGCTCTGCCTTTCAAGTGGTCACTTGAATGGGCTTGAGGCCTCAGCCACCAGCAGTTATTCCCACTTCCCCAGAACAAGGCTTCTTAGTCACGAACGAGCTCCAGAGGGCCACAGACCTGAAATGACGTATGGCATATTATGTGGTGCAAACCTGCAACTCCCTCAGCTGAAGGTCCTTCACCTCCCTCCAGTTCTCAAAGGGGCCAGTAATCCAAAAGAGGTGAAAACCACTGCCTTCGGGGGCTCTACAGTCCTGGGACCAGGGGCCTCCCAGGGCTGCCCAAACTCATCACACCCCAGGCAGAACAACCCCTCACTTCTCACGCTGTCAGAGCTCAACTTCCAGCCCCTTCCTCAGGGAGGACTGAGACCTACTCATGAACCAGAACCATTTCTTCTGATACCCAAATCAGGTAGGTCCTGCGATCCAGTAGAGAATGTAGGGACAGCGCCTGGAAAAAAAGCCATCCTGGGTTGAGTTTGGATGTTACGGTATTGCAGTCCCAGGAGCTCCTTGCTGGTGTTGCAGGAGAACGGGGCAGGGCACGAAATCCAGCTGCTAAGAGTCATCTCAGTCACACTGCAGCAGTGGCACTTCTTCCCTAGTTCCTGAGGCCTGGGCCAACCATCTTCATGAGGCTCAGAGTCTCTTCCCTCAAGTGGAAACATCTGAGTGCTCCCCAAACACAGAGGAGTTTCACCTGCTTGAGGTCTTCCTTGCCGCAGATGACCCATCCTCCTCCGGTCCCAAGAACCTTGTGGCAGGTGCCATGAGACATACCCAGAGATCATAACCAAGACCCTGATCCACTGTCCACCAGCCCTCCCTTTCCTCCTCTCTCCAGGGGTGGCCACATACACCGACAAGTTGTTCAAGTTCCGCAATAACCGGTGGGAAGACATTCTGAGTGATGAGGTCAACGTGGCCCGTGGGGTGGCCAGCCTCTTTGCCGGACGTTCTGTGGCCTGTGTGGACAGAAAGGTGAGTGCAGGGGTGCATGGGGGGCCTGGGGAGAAGCCATGTGACAGCCAGGAGAGGAGCCACTGTGTAGACGTCCCCTGACAGAGTGGCAGCTCCCACGGTGTCTTGGATAGATTGGGTGCTAAATACCAACAACTAAGACTTGCAGAATGCATTGCTTTGTACCTTTCACATCCTGTCTCACATGCAGCCCTCCCAGAAACCAGTGAGGAAGCCAGCCAAGGGATCATTGTGTCCTTGGGACACTGGTGGGGATGGAAGCCTAGCTTGGAGCAGTGACTTGCGTGGGAGCCCAAAGCAGATGAGTGGTGTGGCTAGGACATGAATCCACCTCTTCTAGCTGTAAATCCTGCCTGCATTCATTCACTCAACTAACATTTACTAAGTGCCTCCTGTGTGCCAGGCACTGAGCCGTGGGGCCCTTCGTAAATATTTACGGAATAAATGAAGGCCCAATGGAGGGGTTCCTAGGTAGGTGAGGGGAGGGTTGCCTCAATATACAAGTACTTTAGTTCATCAATAGCTCCTCCAACATTTTCGTGCCCTGCAAGTGCACCCTACACAGAGGTGCCCCACCCAAACTGGACGGGAAGGAAAGACGTTGTGGGAAGGGGCATGAGCCCCTGCAGCCATCTGCCCAGGGAGGGGGCAGCCGCCCACCCAGGCTTGGGTCCCAGCAGGCCTCGCCAGAGCCAGCAGCTTGCTGCAAAGGTGATTTATACCTCCTGTCACCTGCTCCCCTGCCGCCCACCTCCTTGGCTTTGTAAACAGTCATCACTAAATCAGGGGCCCAGCTGCTGCCCGGCTGCCACAGGAGTGTCTATGGCCCTCACTCTGGGGGCAGGGGCAAGAGGCTTGGCTCGCTTTGGAATTGAGATGGCACCAAGGGGATTGGGGATTCAGTGTGAATCTTTACAGCAGGGGCCTCCAGGCCTTGGGAGAAGGCAGGTGCCAGGTATACATATTTATTTCTTAACAAGCTGGTGCTGGGAAGAGAAGCCAAGCTGGGCTGTGAAGCCACATTTAGCCTGACCTGAATCTGTGCCACCTGGACTCCTGCCTGGTGGGAGGGGACGGGGAGGCAGCTCTGTGAACAGCCCCAGAGTGTGGGGTGGAGCTGGGGGGTGCCAGACTTGGTCATGGTTAGGGGCCCCTTCCCAGCCTCCTCCTGGTTTCCCATCTCACCCGTTCAGGACCAAGGCTTTTGACACTCAGCTAACGTGGGCAACTTCTCAGAGAACTGGAGGGAGAGGCATGCAGGTTAATCACAAAGAGATGCACTCTGTCCTAACAAGGTCATCCGCACACCCACGCATTTAACCACAGGACAAAAGCACTGTGTGAAATGCAAAAAAAAAAAAAAAAAAAAAAAAATGGCCTGGCACGGCAGCACAGGAGGCAGGAGTCCAGAAGCTTGCTCACACTCTGCTTAGCCCCTGACTTCAGTCTCCCAGGCCTCAGAGAACTAGAAAGAAGCCCTACAGTCAATCTGCCAGCAGAGGAGGGTTGCTTTCTGAGTCCAGCCACCACCTCGGCCATCCCTGGGGCCTGAGGACTGCCAGGGGAGGAATGGAGAGAGGCCAAGGGCAGCCTGGAAGTTGAGAGAGGGCAATGCAGCACGGTGCAGGAAAACACAAGAGCAAGGACAACAGTAACTGCCAACACCTCTTACACTAGGGAAATGCCACGCCTTGTGCTGCACGCTTTACCTCCCTCGTCCTACTGAGTCCTCATAAGACACCAACAAGGTAGATGCCATCGCTATCCCATTTGACAGATATGGAAACTCAGGCTTTGAGAAATTAGGCAACTTGACCTTGATCACGCATGAAGCAACAGGCAAAGCCAGGAATTGAACCTTACCTGCCTGAAAATGAAGATGCCTTTTAACCCTCAGCCGCCCTGCCCCTGGGTGAAATGATAGCAGACACAAGTTTCTAACTTTATTACAGCACTCACCCTAGTCATCCTTCCTTAGCCCCATAGCCTCTACCTGGGGCAGGGCCTTTTAATCTAGCTACCTGGTCAGTGGTTCTCAGTGTAGCCTCTGGGCCAGCGGCAGCAGCATTGCTAGAAATGCACATTCTCAGGCCCTGCCCCACTCCACCCTCCAGACAGACTGAATCAGAAACTCCAGGGGTGGGGCCAGCAATCTGGGGTTCAGCTAGCCCTGCAGGTGACTCTGATGCATGCTCAAGTATGAGACCTTTTGCTCCATAAATGCCTCAGCCCCGCCCCCACTCTGCCACGTGCTGTTCTCTCCCCTCTCCCCTTCCACCCCTCACTCGTTCTCTGCTCCAAACCCGGAACATCCACTTGTCCTTTCTCTCCAGCTGCCTCATCACTCACCCACCTTTCTGGATCCAGCTCAAAACCGATCTCTTACAAGAACGTCCTCTGATCAATAATGATTATGCCTCATGTTTATATAGCATTTTTATCTTTTCAAAGACTTTTCACATACGTTGTCTCATTTAATCTTCTCAACAACCCTGCCAGGAAGCAGGGGGAATATGATCCCCATTTAACATCTGAGGAGATGCAGCCTGGAGGCAGCCAGGGATTTACCCAAAGACGAGCAGTTAGGGGCAGGCCCTAGACTAGGACCCAGGCTAATGGCCCTGGATCAGGGTTCTCAAAGTGTGGTTCCCAGACCAGCAGTGTCAGCATCATCTGGGAACTTGTTAGAAATGCAGATTCTCATGGCTCACCCCAGACCTGTTGGTCAGAAACTCAGGGGATGGGGCCAGATGTTAAAAAAAAAAAAAAAAAAAAAAAATCTGGGCCGGGCGCGGTGGCTCAAGCCTGTAATCCCAGCACTTTGGGAGGCCGAGACAGGCGGATCATGAGATCAGGAGATCGAGACCATCCTGGCTAACATGGTGAAACCCTGTCTCTACTAAAAAATACAAAAAACTAGCCAGGCGAGGTGGCAGACGCCTGTAGTCCCAGCTACTCAGGAGGCTGAGGCAGGAGAATGGCGTAAACCCGTAAACCCGGGAGGCGGAGCTTGCAGTGAGCTGAGGTCCGGCCACTGCACTCCAGCCTGGGCAACAGAGTGAGACTCCGTCTCAAAAAAAAAAAAAAAATCTGTGTTTTAACGAGCCCCCCCAGGTGATTCTGATGTAGGCTAAAGTGTGGGAACCACTGCACTGGCCCCAAAGCTGCAGAAACATCTTCCTTCCCTTGGAATCATCTCACCCTCCCAGAATTACCGTGGTCAAGTTCACATGTGAATTTCTGCAATATTCTACAACCGTAACACATCTGTGTTTGTCAGTTTATCCCCCTGATAAATCAAAGTAAGGAACTAGGCATAACTGAATTTTGTAAATATCCTAATTTCTGGCAGAGTGAATTTCAGTCCATTGAACTTATTGCTCATTTGTTGATGAGACTGCTGCCAGCTGGTAGGGTTGGGAACAGTTTGTGATGGCGCACTTTCCTCTTTGGCCCCATCATTCACTCTTCATCCAGTCATTCTGCACAGCCTCGGATGGCTGAGAACTTCTCAAAGTTCTCCCCTAATCAAGAAACCTTGTTAGGCCAGGTGTGGTGGCTCAAACCCTTAACCAGCACTTTGGGCATCCAAATCAGGAGGATAGATTGAGACACCAGGAGTTCAAGACCAGCCTCAACAACATAGGGAGACTCTGTCTCTACAACAAACAAACAAAAAAAAATTAGCTGGGTGTGGTGGTGCATACCTGTAGTCCCAGCTACTTGGGAGGCTGGAGTAGGAGGATCACTTGAGCCTAGTCGAGGCTGCAGTGAGCCTGAGTGACAAAGGGAGACCCTGTCTAAAAAAAAAAAAAATAGGCTGTACTGTAAAGCGGTGCATCTCAAACTCAATTTTGCACAGGAATCCCATGGCAGTCTTGCTACAATGCAGATTCTGATTCAGTGGGTCTTGCAGGGGGCGGGCGGTTTGCTGAGGGTCTACACTTCAAACATGATCCCAGAGGTCACCAATGCCACTGGTGTAGGGACCACTTTGAGTAGCAAGATTTGTAAAGCACAGATTTCTGAGTAGCAGCATAAAGACTCAGATAACCAAAAGAGAAGGAGTAGAGCAATCTGTAGGGAACAAATTTACCACCTTCTCCAGCTTCACCCCTTGACACTCTCTGCCTTGCACTTTATATTCCAGCAACATTTTATATTCCAGACACCAGGAGTTCAAGACCAGCCTCAACAACATAGGGAGACTCTGTCTCTACAACAAACAAACAAAAAAAAATTAGCTGGGTGTGGTGGTGCATACCTGTAGTCCCAGCTACTTGGGAGGCTGGAGTAGGAGGATCACTTGAGCCTAGTCGAGGCTGCTGAACTAACTGCTGTAGTTTCTCTACATACATCCTTCTCTTTCTCATCTCTACTTGGAAGGTTCTTTTCCCTCCAATTCACCTGACTGAGACTCCTTTAAGGAAAGCTTTTTGGAACTTCCCATGGTTAGGTGCCCTTCCCCTGGGTTAGGAGCTCCTCTTCTGGGTACACAGGAAATCCTGTCCGTGCTCTCTGCCATATGCTTGTCTCATTGTTGATACATCTGTGTCACCCAGGAGACTCTAAAAGGAAACTCTAAGCTCCCTCCTTGGTCTCACCCACCAGTTAGACAGACTCGTGTGGCTCTTCATCAGCTTCCCCAAAGAAAATGATCCCTTCAAAGACTGGCCAAGCACGGTGGCTTACCCCTGTAATTCCAGCACTTTGGGAGGCCCAGGGGGGTGGTTCACTTGAGGTCAGGAGTTCAAGATCAGCCTCACCAATATGGTGAAACCCCGTCTCTACTAAAAAATACAAAAATTAGCCAGGAGTGGTGGTGCATGCCTGTAATCCCAGCTACTTGGGAGGCTAAAGCAAGACAATCGCTTGAACCTGGGAGGTGGAGGCCGCAGTAAGCCGAGATCACACCACTGCACTTCAGCTGTGGCAACAGAGCGAGACCCAAACAAACAAAAACACACACACACACACACACCAAAAAACCCACAAAGATATAAAGTCGCTGACCAGTTCGGTGGAACAAGAATTGTGCTCATGGTGCCAATGGATGAGAAATCGAAGCAAGGAAAGGGGACCACCAGTCTTGTTGCCGTGAGCTCAACAGTTTCTCTTAGGTCCTTTTAGGTTTATGGCTTGTCTTTCAAACTAGACTATAAGCAACCTACGGTCAGAGATTTTGTCTTAAGTACGTTTATAACACAGCACTTGGCACATCGTTGGAGCTTAAGAAATATTTACTGTCTAATTAATTAGAGGGAAGTGATGCAAAGGATGAGAGAAAAGCCAGAAAACTGATTTAGAAAGTGTGTGGATCTCTTGGGAAGAAGTCATCCATTGAAGAAATAGCACCATTATAACAACAGGCAGAAGAGAAGAGTCTTTCATCAGCGGTGTTTTGGACTAGTGAAGAGAATGACTCTTGCACAGAGGAGCTGGTGCCCAAGGCTGCTCCTGGATGCAAAGGGAAAAGCGAATCTTTGAGACAGTGTTGTAAAGATGGAAGTGATACAATCTTTCTTCCTGGAACGGGGGAAATAAGGGAATGGAAGAGGGAAGTAGGACCCCTGCAAATCTGTGCCTCTTGTGCTACCAAAACAGGGGAATGAAGAAGCGCGGGGTGGGAACAGGGGGAGGGAGATGGCTCAGGAATTTGCTTGTCATCTTGGCTGGAGTGAGCTTGAATGGGAGAGAGAGAGACTGAGAATAATGGGAATTGGTAGATCAATCAATCAGCAAATATTTATTGAGCAGCTACCCTGGCTGGCAGCTGGAGAGAGCTCAGCTGGAGGGAGGCACATTAGAAAATTGTCTATAAAAAGGTGGTTGTGGGGGAGAGGGAGGGATGTGTTCTTCTGGAACAGGATGGAAGGAGAAGCAGGCTGCTTTGTTGTACGACTCCCGGGAGTGTCATTCACATGGCAGCCTTTGTGAAAAGCCCCTCTGGAAGTGCGCCATGCACGGCCTACAAGGCCATTCGCAACAGACCTGGGGAGAAGAACCCAACCCTGTGAAAGAGCTATGGTCCTACCTGGGGTGGGGAGGGGGCGGTTTCTGGGATGAGCCAAGGTGGGCCTGCTCACCGCTTCCTTCCCTTCTTCCTCAGGGCTCTGGACGCTACTCTATCTACATTGCCAATTACGCCTACGGTAATGTGGGCCCTGATGCCCTCATTGAAATGGACCCTGAGGCCAGTGACCTCTCCCGGGGCATTCTGGCGCTCAGAGATGTGGCTGCTGAGGCTGGGGTCAGCAAATATACAGGTACGCAGAGTGATGTGGGAGGCGGTGTGCTGGAGCGGCTGGGGCTGGGGTCCAGGGCCCTGCAAGGCTGAGTCTAATTCATCAGAGACCACAAGAAAAGGGTGACCTTATGTCCCTGGGGAGGGGAAATAAAGGCTCTATGCCATCCTGCCACCCACAGAAGGCTTCTCCCACACTGCCTCTCCAAGCATTGGTGAGATATCTGGCAGGTATGAGTTTCAGGGTACCCAAGAGGGGGCATCTGGCTTGCTGGAAAATGGATATGAGAATCACATCATCACAACATCATTCTCTCCCTGGAACCTCTTGCCCCACTCCCTCTGGTAACCTCAATGATGGGTGAGCAGGTTCTGTAGGAGAAAACTGGCAAATCACAAAAACCGAGATTTAAAGCATTCTTTATTGCCAAATCACAGATGAAATTATTTACTTACACATAAGCAACCAGGAATTGAGTGCTAAATCCCTAGGCTTCAGCTGGGTCCCGTCTCGGATAACTGAGCTCAAAGAATTGTGTTCTTGTTCCAAAACCTCTCCAGCACTTTTTTTTGAAGGCACGCTCCCCCCTCATCTTTCTGGATGGGGGACCTATTGTCAGAGTCTCTGACAGGGAGATCTTTCTAGGGAAGGCTGTTTTTCTAATTCCAGCACGGCTGCTGACTAAACTCTGATAATCTGCCAATAGACTGCTGATGGCAGAGCAATCCAGTTCCTGTTTTGGGTGCCAAAAATCAGGAAGCCAGAGCTGTACACAACAACTTGTCATGTGAACTTAAGCCACACTCACACCTGACCTGCACTTGGGACAGAGAGATCCTCTTGTTGGTCAGCCTTCCCGACATATCCATCCCAAAGTGTGCGGCAGAGGCTTCCAAAGTGGCAGCCTTCCTCAGTCTGAATCCTGAGGCTGGAAGGATGGTTGAGGGGTCCTTTGGGGCACCCCCTTGCCTCCAGACACCTGGGTGGTGGCAACCCTTTCCTGCCCAGAAAGGGTTGTCACTGCCTCTCCTGAGTTTACGATGCCTTTCTCTAACCACCTTTCACCCTGGTGAAAGGAGGAGATTAATGTTGACCTGTCTGACAAAGTTTCTGGGAACAAATGACTAGACAATAAAATAGTTAGCACAGCTCAAGCCCCATCTAAGTGCCTGAGAGCTCCGCGCGTGAAGGTACCATGGAAAGGCTGTGTCAGTAATAAACCATGTTTCCCCCGGAAAAGAAATAAACATGCAGGCACTTCAGCCTAGATTTGTACAGTCAATTTTTCTGAATAGTTCCCAGTTCTGTGCACTGGGCTGGCTTGGCAATTAAGTGCCTTGATCTTGCAAGGGAAGGGGGTGCACTGGGGGGATGAAGCACTTGAAAATGACAAGGTGGAAGGGAGGCAAGGACTGGGAGAGCAGGCCAGACGCAGAATAAAAGAATTTGGAGGTTGCGGCTGGGTTTCAGCACGAAGGGGGCATTGTCCACGCTGACTGGGCTGGCACAGAACCGAGGAGGGGGAAGGAGGAGACCCAGAGGAGGCAGCTGAGGAGCACGGTGGGGATGGAAGCACCAGCCAACTGTGCCGGCTGGGCTGCAAGGACAGGCGGTTCAAGGAAGAAGCAGCAGCTTCGGTGCGGAGGGAGGCTGGGGCAGCTGGCGTGCCCAGAGGACACGTTCGAGCAGCTCTGCAGACTTCCAAAAGCCATTTGGCTGACAAGAACCTATTTGGCCCACCATGTTACTATTCTGTCGGCCCGCCTTCTCCAGCCCACCCTTTCCCTGCCCGCCAAGCCCCCCAACACTACCCTGCAGCCCCCTTGTCACTCAGCTAATGATACATGGACATCTGGCTGGAAAACCAGCCCAGAGTTCCCCCCACCCCCGAGCCCCAGGAATGGACCCCAAATGTAAGGGCCGCCATGCTGAGCCCGGCCTGATGGCTGAGGCTCTGGGCGCGTGGCCAGCGCTCAGCACCACTCCAGTGCCAGGGGTCCTGAGAAGCCGGGAGGGAAGCAGGCGGAAGGGGCAGGCCACATCCAGATGTGCACTCAGGGAGCTGGGAGGTCCCTGGAGCCAAGCCACACAGCACCTGCCTGCTAGACAGCTGGGAGAACCTCCCATTTTACAAAGAATAGAGCGAGATCCAGGGAGAAGAGACTCACCCAAGGTCACACAGGAGGTTTGTAGAGAGCTAGCACTTAGAGCCCATCTCCTCCTGATGCCTAAACTGCCACAGCCTGCTGACCTTTCCGATGACCTCCAGCTTGAGAATCCTGCCATCCTGCAAGATGGAAGGGGCTGTGAGGGGAGGCCCACACCCACTGGGAAGACAGCCCCAGGCTGGCACCCGGACTTGAGGCAGCCCCACCCAGGTGGTTGTGGCTGAAGCAGCTGCCTGGCTGAGTGTTCAGGGCAGCGGGGGAGGTCCAGCCACCCCGGGGCAGGCCGGGCAAAGGTGCTACCCAGGCACCGGCCCTCGGCACTGCGGGAGGGGGAGGGGAGGCCTCCTCTCTAGACATCCACTCCCGTGGCTGCAGCTGCTCTGCTGGGTCACAGTGCCATCTAGTGGCCAGTATGCCGGCTCTCGGGGGACTCGAGAGCCCCGGGAGGGTGGCCGAGCGAGAGATTGGGAGAGAAACTGGGGCAGCAAGACCACTCTCCCATCCCCTGGTCCCCAACTTCCCCAGCTGCTTGAGGCCTCTTGAAGCCAAGACAGTGCCGGTAGCTGCCCTGCCTGGGAATCCTGAAAATTGGGTTCTGGCCATGGCCAAGGCCCTGGCATGGAACCAGATGGAACCAGAGGAGGGAAAGGTGGGAGGCAGGAGTCCTGCACTGCCTCTACGGTCCAGGCCCCAGTGACCTTGGGCATGCCCCTCAGCTTCTCTGAGGGCATTGAGCTAGCAGGTGAGGGGACGGGGTTTGGAGCCAGGCCACAGGTGCAGGTTCAGCCTACCCCATGCATTACAGCCCAGGCAGTAGTGGGCACACTATTCTCCCAGCCTCAGTTTTCTCACCTTCAAAATAGGACTGTTGTGAGAATGAAAGGAGGCGCACATGGGACATGGCTGGCACATGGCTTGGCACACGGATGGTGCCTACGGAGTATAGCAAATACCAATACCTCCTGCTCTGAGGCTCTGCCAGAGCGATACCAGGGCCCTCTGCTGGGCATCTCCTGGGTACAGGGAGCACTGTGCAAGGCACAGGGGGGTGCCCCAGAGAAGCAGGCCCAGCCCCTGCCTGGGAAACATTCTCTGTGTGTCCCCCCAAACCTCCAGTCCTGGGCATGGCCAGTGGGATATTCATCCCCATCCCCCCTGGAGTTCATCTCTCTGCTCTCCTTCCCACCTGCCTGGCCTCCCGCAGGCCTTGCCTCCTCCCCAGGAACTCTACATTTTGGCCTCACCCTTTGAGGCAGCATCTGTCCAGGCTGCAAGGTGGTGATTAAAGAAGCCTTAAACGAAATTCAGAAAGAAAATGAAGGTGGATTTATGATGTCGGGTGGGGAGTTTTGCTGTTGGCTGGGAGCGGTGTGGAACAAAGCGGAGGGCAGACCTGATTTATAGGAAGTCATTATTGAAGGAGACGGAGATGCCTAAAGCCCAGCTGAGGCCTTCTGGCAGATCCTCACCAGCGAGCTCAACCAGGGGCCACAGAGTGGGGGCCAAGGGGCCTCCTAGCTTCCCAGGCGGGCACTGGCCTTTCATCGGGAGTGAAGCCAGATCTGACAGCCAAGGACCAGGCAGGGCTGGAGTGATAGGCTCCCAAGCCAGGGCCCAGGACCCCCAGGGAGTGCAGCATGGGCCTGCTAGGGGTACTCAAAGCCCAGGACACACAGAGACTATTTTATAGGGGTGTCAGATGCATTTGATGAGTATCAGGGGGAACATTATGTTTCTTTTAAAACAAACACAGATATGTTACAGAATTGAAATGTAATTTTTGTGTGCATTTTTCTCAGCTAACACAGGAGATTTTAAAGAAATGTCAAGCCTGTGGCTAGCCACTCCAGGTTATACCCCCAGGCTACACCCCCAGGCTTTGCCAGTGCAAATCCCTCCTCTGTCGAGAGGAAACAAATGATGGGGCCTGTCCTGCTGCCCCACTCCTTGCCTTAACATTCTGCAGACACAGGGCAGGAAGGATGAGGGTGGGTGTGTCCCTGTCTAATACCCACCACACAGAATAGTCAAGTCCTGCGCAGCTTCTGAAGGCTCCCAGAAGGCTTGGGAGTGGCAACACCAGCACCTACACAGTTATCTTGTCTTATAAGTTTTCAGGAAATTTAGGATGAGAGACCCTGTTACCATCCCGTACTTGATCCTCACACCCCATTCTGCAGCATGTGCACACACACACGCACACGCACACACTCTGCCCATTCCTGCACCACGTTTCCAGCATCTCTGCCCTACTCATTTACAATATCTTGGATGCTCTTGGCAGCCTGCGAATCATGGCATCCACCAGAAACATGTTTCTGTTAAGGTTCTTTTCAGCAGATGGCCAAGTTCCCTGGCTGAGGAGGTTCACCTCAGAGTCTCCGCTGATGCAGAGGGTGCAGGGCTAGATGGGCACAGGGATCGGCCCCCAACACGCTTATCCTGTGTCCACCCTGGAGGATTCATTCATTGCAAAGTAAGCTAGTAGCAGTCTTGGAGATCTTCTCAATTCCCACCCACTTTACAGGAAGGAAACTGAGGCCTGGAGAGCATGCTTCCTGTGATCCTGCAGGAGGGGAGGCGCAGAGGCCAGGCAGGAACCAAGAGGCTTTACCTTAGCACCGTGAATCCGTGTGCTGCCTCATCCCTGGGTCCTCAGACCCACAGCTTGGAGAAGTTCAGCGGCATGCACACACGCCCTCCTCACCACCTTTCCCTGTCTCACCCCCCAGTCCCTGAGGGCTGGCCCAGATGCAGTCTGAGAGATGGATTGCCCGCAGCTGACTTGTACTTTGGTCTGCATTGCCAGCGTGCCAGGGCTCAGAGGTAGAGGGATGGTTCTTGAGGACAACCAAGGCTGCCCTATCGGGGTTGGGCCCAATGAACAGATCATCAGAGTGCCAGAATGTGGCTGGAGGAAATGGGGACCTCAAAGGGGCACTTTTCCCTCTAACCCTACCCCCTACCCAGCCTGGCGGGCAGAGTGAGCAGAAGCCTTCAGCAGGGACGGGCAGGGAGGAGCACTCACACCCCAACAGCCGAACAAGGAGGCCTTTGAAGCTTGAAAGTGCTGGGAAAAATAAAGGGATATTATTCACCCAGCAGGTGGTAAATAGTCCCAGCTAATGACTATGTGGCACCTGACATTTTCCAAGGCACCTTCCAAAGACCAGCTCACTTAATATTTATGACAACCCCAAGAAGGAGCCCTTATTGTTACCACTCTTATGTTCTAGCTGAGAAAACAGAAGCCCAGGGAGGTTCAGTGATGAGCTCAAGGTCACACAGCTCAAATTTGGACTTTCTGACCCCCGGTCCTGTGGTGTCTCCCACCACCAGTGCTGCCTCTCCAGCCCCAAGAGAATGCGCTGGCCTCAAATTATAAAAGAATTAATTGATGCAAGGTGGAGTTAATTCCCTGTTAGAACATCATTCTCCAAAGCTAAATAAAGATGTTCCTAACAGCCCCCTGGGTGACCAAATTTGGTGTGTGCTAAACCTTAAGAGATGGAGGAGAGGGAGGGTGTGACAAAGGAGAGAAGAGAGGAGGGGAAAGTCCTGGTAGAAGACATTTACTGAACAATTAGCCTTTGACATTGGCCTGGTAGGGCGTAGGCATGGCAGCCTACATAATGATGGGTGGATTCTATTGGTTTGAAGATTTGCTTGTCGACCTGGGAGTCATCTCCCTGTGGCATCAGTGAGGGGTGCAGGTATCTGGCTGCCCCACCTCAGCCCCCAGTTGGGCCCCCATCGTTAAAGCTGCTGGGACTGGCGCCCAGGAGGCCAGCTTCCTGACTGTTGACTCACCTGCTCCCCAACTATGCAGCCAACTTGCCGAGAAGGAGGTGTGGGTAACATCTCTGTTATGGTCCGGTTGCCATGGCAATAAATTGTGGCTAATTAGTAGTGTGGTTACCATGGCAATTTTCTAGTAATTACAGGTTACAAATGGTACAAGGCTTCAACCCAACCCAATTAGTTAATTAGAAAGATTTAGAAATTTGTCCAAAAGGGAAATAACCTGCTTTGTAGAAAATGAAGGGAATGTGTCACAGCTTGGGAGCCAGAGGCAGAGAGGAAATTGGAGGATGTGGAAGCGGAGGAAGAAGGATGGAGCTGTGTGGAGGCAAGTCCCTGAGTCCCACCTGGAATTTCCAGGGGCCCGGGCAGGGCCAAGGGATTCTCACAGAAGCTGGTAAGACCAGGGCAGGGACAGCTGCCAGCAACAACTTAGTGGCACCTCTTTTAATGGACAGAGGTGGTGCCCAGGTTGTGACCCCACATCCTTTCTTGCTAGCTTTAGGACAGGCCTCTGGAAGCCACCCATGCCACTCCATAGCTCCCATCATGAAGAGTGCATGCTGTGTCTTGGAGGACATTCCAGAGGAGCAGTGTGAATTCAGTGGCTTCATTTTCATGTGGCTTGGGCTCTCTTTGGCAGCTAATGAGATTATCTGGGAGGCATCCAGCCCAGAATGTGTTAACTATGAGCGCAATAAGAGTGGCAAAGCCATCGCCCCACCCCATCTCCCTGGCCCCAAATGCCAGCTCTGAGGGGCAGGCTCCATTTGCATAGGCAAAAAAGGCCCCATGATTTCTCCTGGGGGCATATCTCAGAGGATGGGAGGCACCTAGAGACCAAGAGAATCCCTGTCTCAAATAAGCATGGTCACTTTGGGGAAAACTTTGCCCCATCCAGAGGCAGGTGGGGGTGAGGGAGGCCTGGCCTTTCTTTACATAGGTCTGCTTGAGCTTTATTTTTTTTTAAATCAAGTTCTTCTGGAGTGCTCTGATAACTCTTTTTATTATAGTAAACAACCCTTTAAAGCAGTATTTTCAAACTTTAATGCGCACATAAACCACCCAGGGGTCTTGTTAGAATGCAAGTTCTGATTCCATTAGGGGCCTGAGATTCTGCAATTCTAGCAAGCTCCCAGGTGACACTCCTGCAACTGCTTCTCAGACCTGGCTCTAAGCAGCAAGCTGCTGCAGCGTCCACAGAGCCCTTCATACAGCTCATCGTACAACATGAGGTTTCGAAATAATGTAGACATTGTGGAATGGCCAAATCGAGCTAATCAACATATGCATTACCTCACATACTTTTGTAATGTGGTGGCAACCCTTAAAATCTACTCTCTTAGCAAGTTCAAGTATATAGTGCATTCTTATTAACTAAAGTCACCATGTTGTACAATGGATCCCTTGTACTTATTCCTCCTGTTAAACTGAAATGTTGTATCCTTTGACCAACATTTCTCCAACACCCCTACCCCAGCCCCTAGTAAACACTATTCTACTCTCTGCTTCTATGAGTTCAACTTTTTTAGATTCCACGTATAAGTGAGATCATGTGGTATTTGCTTCTCTGTGCCTGGCTTATTTCACTTAGCATAATGTCCTCCAGGTTCATCCACGTTGTCACAAATGACAGGATTTTCTCCTTTAAAGCTGAGTAGTACTATTACGTATATATATCACGTTTTCTTTTTCATTCATCCATTGATGGACACTTCATATCTTCATTCCGTATCTTGGCTATTGTGAATAATGCTGCAGTGAACCTCGGAGTGCAGATATCTCTTTAACACACTGATTTCATTTCCTTTGGATATATATACCCAGTAGTGGGATTGCTGGATCATATGGTAGTTCTATTTTTAATTTTTAAGGAGCCTTATACTGTTTTTTATAATGTCTGTACTCATTTACATTCCCACCAACAGTATACAAAGGTACCCTTTTCTCTACACCCTTGCCAACACATGTCATCTTTCATATTTTTGATAATGGTCATTCTGACAGGTGTATCTTACCTCATTTCGTCCTCTCAAAACCCCAAAGTAGAAAAGGCAGGTCGGACTCTCCCCCATTTTACAAATGAGGAAACTGAGGCTCAAGGGTAATGTAAATTTCCCAGGGTCACAGAGCTTGTT
Organism: Rhinopithecus roxellana; assembly: GCF_007565055.1. Classification (NCBI taxonomy): domain Eukaryota; kingdom Metazoa; phylum Chordata; class Mammalia; order Primates; family Cercopithecidae; genus Rhinopithecus; species Rhinopithecus roxellana. The sequence continues at coordinate 75,483,668 of NC_044559.1, forward strand.
AGAAGCCAGGCTGGGGCTAGAATCCATGTCTTGATCCTAGTCAAGCCATTTTCTGCACAGTATTTCCAGTGTTTGGGGGCGTGGCTCAGGGAGGCTTTCTCAGGGCAGATTTGTGTTCCTGGGAGCTGCAGGTGGGGCCTGGCAAGCAGAGAGCCTTCATTTGAAACCCACTGGGTGGGGGTGGTTTGTTCAGGACGTATTAAGGTTAGACTTCTTGACATGGATAGCTCAAATTTGATCTTAGAGACTTCAAACCCCAATGTGGAGCTGGCTTGATGTCTTTCCTTTTTAAAAAACATATATACTTTATTGGATTTCTTCCTTTCAAACTACAGAAGCAGTTCTTGTTGCAACAAGTCAAACGCTACAAAGACATTCAAAGAAAAAAGGCCAACTATCGTTTCTCTTTCCCTCCCCAAATCCTACCCCATCAAGGAAGGTAGCCAGTGTTCACAGCTTGGGGTGTGGCCTTTCCCGCTTTTCTCCAAACTGAATAAGTCTGCACAAACATGTGTATTCAGAACTAGCATGTATTTTCCTATTTTAAAAAATAAAAGCAAGATCACACAATACCATTACTTGGTGAACTGCTGATTCTTTCAACCATATATCACAGGCACTCCTCCAAGTCAATCCATATGGATCTATGCAGTCTTTTTACTGCAGAATGGTTTGTCATATGGATGCTCCGTAATCCATTCAACTCCTTCACTATCAATGGACGTAATTGTTTAACGTCAAACAAGGCAAAGTAAGCATCCTCATACCTATAGCTGGGACCTGTTCCTACAGGTTCTTAAAGCTGGGACATACCCAGTGGTCTTGACCAGCATACGTATGACTCAAAGTGGGAGTCAGGAGGCTGTCGGCGGATCTGTGACTTGACTAAAATGGCATGCTTAGAGCTGGGTTTAGGATTATTGTGGGTTTAGGATTTAAGATGATTGTTCAGCCACTTCTCTTAGAAGGGGAAGGCAGGCGCTGACCTCTGTGTGGGGTCCCCATGTCCTGTCGAGCTCCTTCCTTCCCTCTTCATCAGTGTTGTCACCTTCCACGCAGGTTCATGGAGACGGTGAGCCCAGATTTGGGCTCAGGAAAGTACGGGAAGGAGAATTCCCTCCAGGCTCCTCTAAGGAGCCTCCGTTGCACTTCCCCCTAGGCCTCAGAGTCAGCACTGTCTTCCGGGTGGGCCTGGGGCTTTGCTTCTGCCGCTCACTGTGGGTCGATGTGTCTTTTCCTAGGGGGCCGAGGTGTCAGCGTGGGCCCCATCCTCAGCAGCAGTGCCTCAGATATCTTCTGCGACAACGAGAATGGGCCTAATTTCCTTTTCCACAACCGGGGCGATGGCACCTTTGTGGACGCTGCAGGCCAGTGCGGGTGAGTGGAGGCAGCCATGCCCTGTGCGCCCTGACCCCTCACCCCAGAACCACAGAGGACTCCAGACTTCCCTGCCCCCTCCAGCATGGTCTCTTCTGGCTGCAGAGAGAGCAGGACAAATCATCGTCGGCACCACACAGAGAAATGCTGCTTGTCACTTCCTATTCCCTAGCTCCCATGGCTCCAGCCACAGGGAGTGTTTGCTGCTGGGGAAAGGGGTCTGAAACTCCTGCCCATCGTCCTGCCCAGTATCTGAGATTGCCCGCGACACTCCAAGTCCTGCTTGTGTCTCTCAGCATCAACCTATCCTCCAAGCTGCCTCTCCCCACCTTGGCCCCCTCCCACATTTATCTTCAACATTCATTTCAATACAGTGAGCATTCATGGAGCCCCTGCTAAGCATCAGGCTGGCGCTGGGAACCAGGGATGCCCACTTGAATCAGGCTAAGACCACCCCACACACAGAAAAGGCACTGACATTCTAGAAACAGAAATAGACAAAAATATCCTCCTCTAATAAGAAGCAGGATAAAAGCCACACAAAATAGTGCCCCAGGCCCCCAGGTCTGCTTCTCCTCCTTCCTCTGCACTCATCCCCCACCCACCTCAGGGCCTTTGCACCTGCCATGGCCTCTGCCTGGACTGCCCTCCCCCTTCCCTACCTGCAGAATGTCTGTTTAGCCTTCATCGTTCACCTCAATATCACCTCTGCAGAGATTTTCCTGACTCCCCTGTGCCACCTAGCAGAGACTGGCCCTTCCTCCTCCTGCTGCCCCTGGCATGCACACCTCACTCAGGCTCCACATTACCATCATGGTCTGTCTATGAGCTTTACAAGGACCGGGTCACGGTTCTATTCATTCTTGACACAGGCTTGGCATCCAGTGCCCACCCGGTAAATTCTGCTGAATGGCAAAGTGGACACCTGCAAGTTTTCGGATGTATGATTACATCCCATGTGCCCCTGACCATTTCCCCCCACCTTGCCAATGAATGGGAGGTTTGATTTCACCTCCTTCTTGGAGGCATGGGGAAGAGTTCTGGCCTGCAGGAGTGGTGAGACGTAAATCAAGGGTCCTGCAAGCTCTGGCTCTTGCCGGCAGTTTGAGTCGCATCCCTGCACGTGTGCCAGTCCGTTCTCTTGGATTCTTGGACTTACGAGTACCTACCACCCCAGCTTTCTGCCCAGGAGCTCCATTGTGGGGACTTACTGGCCCAGAACACACACCCACCCCCAGCTTTTTGCCATTCAGCCCCCAATCTTGCCTTACCTCTTGTCCTTCTCTGGCAAGGCTGAAGTTGGGCTCCCCTGGCCTGTCCTCCCACCTGGCTCACCGCTCCTAGTGCTATCCTTTGGCAGCAAATTTTCTCATTGCTGAAAAATCATAAAGCAAAGGGGAGGGGATAGTGGAGAAAATCTAGAGGATTTGATAAGGTGTTAAAGAGATGGAAGCAGAGGTGAGCGAACAAGTTGGAGTGGGAGAAAGTATCAGGCGGGAGGAGAGAGGAAAGGTGCTAGGCCCGTAATTGAAAGTCAGAATGATTGCAGGGGTTTAACAAGACATGTCAAGAGGGCATTCATCACCCAAACAGATGCTGCTGTGAAATGCAGCCTGGCACCGATTATTCCCGTGAAAGGGAACCAGCTCCTTGTCAAGGTGCCTCATAGATAGGAGAGAAATGGGCCAATGCAGAAGGCCACCGACATTTGGGCCAGGGAGTCTGGCAGAGAATTAATGGAGTATTAATCCTAGAGATTGGAGGCTGCCCTTAGTCTCTGCAAACCCTCTTTCTCAAGCCCGGGTCTCACTGCCTCTTCTCCCCACTCCTCCCCCCAACTCCTTCCCTCCCCCAGGAGGACACTCAGCCTCCAGGGTTCTCAGGGGGCCCCACCCTGCCTTCTGGCAAGAGCTCCCTGTGTCCTGGGGTCTCTGATCCCCACAGCCTATTACATTGTCCTGTGGCCTGCCATCCCAGAGAGCCTGACGACCTACAGCTATTTGTCCTCTGAGAGTCAACGTGGGTGGGTGCTTAGAGTCACATTCACCTTTGTCTTTCAGCTATGCGCTGGCCAGTGGGCAGCTAGGAGGTCAGGCCATCACTCTGGGCAAAGCCATCCTCTGTCCTCCCCCAGGACCCACTCAGTGGATGGTATAAGCAGGTGGCATTGGGCACAGAGGCTTCACTTTCCAGATCTCGCCAGGCATGCTGTGGGCTTCTCTGTCGTGGCTGTAGTATTTCCTCTGCTGTCACCCACGTCCCCGGTTTGCCTTCTGTCATGTTATTTATGTCTGTGCACTCATTCAGCAAGTATTTACTGAAAACTACCAGGCAACCACAGGCCCTGAGATAGACGTTGCGTGTACCCAAGTGAACTGAGAAGAGAGTCCTGACCTCATAGAATGTCAGGACTAGTGGGAAAACCAGACCCTAACAAGTCAGCCACAAAGGAACATAACTGCACATTGTGATCAGCCTGTGGGAGGAGAAGACTAGGAGGCTGTCTGTCAGGGAGACTGACAGGGTGGGCAGGATGAGCTGTCTCAGATGGGTGGTCAGGGAGGGCTTCCTGCAGGAGGTGACATTGTGGCTGAGAGCAGAATAATCAGGAGCTGGGTAACCTAGAGCTAGAGGGAGAGCATCCCAGGTAGAGCAACCAGCTTGAGAAAAGGCGCAGGAGCTGGAAAGATGGGGAGAGTGGGACCAGATCAAGACCAGATAAGGTGGACAGGACCATGGTCAGGCAGAGCCCTGTGCTCCCCAGGCAGGAATTAGAAGAATTAGAACTTTGCCCAAGAGGATTGGAGGGAGTGATCAGCCTAAGCAAAAGAGTGGCATGATCAGCTTGATGTCTTCCAGTGGCAGTGTTAGGGGTGGCTGGGAAGAGCCTTTGTTCCTCCAGAATTTCCCCCAGTCTCCCTCCCCCAACTCATGCCGCCCCCAAACAGGGTAAAAATAATATGCATGCTGGCCAAACACAGCTTGAACACAAGTCTCGGGTCTTCTTTTGAACCACATGACTGTCCCACCTCCTGCCCCTGTAGAGAGCTAGAGAGCTTCTGAGACTGCAGCTGTGTCTCCCGTATCTCCTCCTGGGAATAAGGTGAGAGCCACCCTCCCTAGTTGCTTGTCACAGAGCTAGAGCAGGGTGTTTGTGGAGTGTACAGGGGATGCCGCCCTGAGAGTTCCTGCCTCTCCTCCCCAGGTGTGGACGACCCCCACCAGCACGGGCGAGGCGTCGCCCTGGCTGACTTCAACCGTGATGGCAAGGTGGACATCGTCTATGGCAACTGGAATGGCCCCCACCGCCTCTATCTGCAGATGAGTGCCCATGGGAAGGTCCGCTTTCGGGTAAGAAGGGGCCTCACCCCTGGAATTCAAGACCAGCCTAGCCAACATGGCCAAAACCTGTCTCTACTAAAAACACAAAAAATTAGCCAGATGTGGTGGTACATGCCTATAATCCCAGCTACTCCAGTAGCTGAGGCACAAGAATCTTGAGCCCGGGAGGTGGAGGTTGCAGTGAGCTGAGATCCTGCTACTGCACTCAGTCACCAGGCTGCAGGCTGGCATGAGCAGGGTTCAGGGCTCTCAGGGCCCAGGGTGGGGGTGGTGTGACAAGGAAGGTTATACCAGGGGATGAGGGACTACAGCTGGGCTGCTGTAGGAGCTCTGGAGCCAAGAGTAGGAAGAGCCAGGTCAGCAGAGGGAGGCAGGAGAGCAACCTCCGAGGGGTGCTAGAGCCCTGGGAGGTGGGCTGCACTATCTGGATCCAGGCCACTTTTCCCGATGGCTCCTGGAATGGATCCAGAAGCTAGAGCAGGGTGAGTGTCTGTGGAGTGTGCAGGGAATACAGGATGGCATCCCCTGCATACTCCACAAAAGCCCAGCCTCAGCTTTTCAGACCTTTTCAGACTGACGTTCAGACCAAGGGCAAAGTGGTGGAGAGATTGGAAGATTGAAGCCACGGAGTTCCCAACAGCTGCCCCTAAAGACAAACAGCAGATGGCAGGCAAGGTGGCCTCAGAGCCCTCTCTGTGCCCCCTCCCTGAGCTGTTGATAGAACAATGCCAAGAATTCTTCAAAAGGGCTGTTAGTGACAGTGATGGAGGTGCCATCAGCATGAGGGGCATGGGTTTGGGACTTTCTCAGGGAGGACAACAGAGGGCATGGACTGGTTGAAGCTGATCTCAGGGAGCCAGGACTGTTCTGCAGGTACCTAGGTCTGCCAAAACACCCTGAGGAAACGGGAAAGTTCCAGGATTTACCTGAGGCTTGATGATCCCAGGGAAGTCCCCAGGAACCTCATTTCTGTGTGACCAAGAAGAGGCCACCCCTACCAAGTCCCTTCCCTGTAGGCAGCCACCGTGGGAGGCCCAGGCCCAGCCACTCCCTCCCTGCTAAGGCTTGAGACTCAGGCTCTCTGAGTTGGGGGGAGGCATGCCCTGAACCCAGAGCAGCTATTGCTGGGATCTTGGACGATTTCCATCTGTATTCCGCTCTTGTTCTCACCCAGCTTCTCAACAGGGATGATCTTGCTGCCCTCCCTCCAGGACATTCAACAATGTCTCGGGACATTTGGGTTTGTCACAGCTGGGGAAGGGAGTGCTCCTGGCATCTAGTATGCAGAGCCCAGGGATAGGGCTGAACACCCTGCAGTGCATAGAGCAGCCCCACAGCAAATAGTTATCCAGCCCCAAACGCCAGTGCGCTGAGGGTGAGGAACCCTGTTAACTCGGCCGATGGTCCCTCCCCAGAGCTCTCAGGAGCAATAATAATAATTAAATAAAATATGATAAATAAATGCCCCATTTATCAAGTGTCTTCCATGTGTCAGGAACTGTGCTAAGCTTACCATATATTATCTCGGAAGCTCAGGCATTGAATAAGGCAACCCCAAGGGGGCATGGGAGGTTTCCATTTTTATAGGATCAATAGAATCATAATAGCTAGAGATCCTGAGGTCTTTTTGCTCCCTGGCTCTTCAGGCCCAGCTCAACCCACCCTGACCAGCTGGCCAGGCTTATTCAACCTCATTACTGCTCTGATGGAGACAGCCTCCTTCCCTGGCCTCCCCAGAGCAGACAGCTCGACTGCTGACCCAGCCTGCTCATCCCTGTGGCCCCCAAAGAGGGCCTGCAGCAGGAGGCCAAGAGCAGGCCCAAGCCTGGGGTAGAGGAGACTCCCAGAAACACCACTTGTACCTTTCTCAACCCTCTCCATGTGGGTCTTGGGACTTGGACAGGACCCCAAGGTCTTTAAGGGAAAAACCCACCTACGATGAGGATATTACACTCAGAAAGAGAAGGTTGCCCTTCCCAGCTCTCCTTCTGTTTCAGAGGCAAAAACACACCTGGGACCCTTAGCCTAGTCCCCCAAGACTCTCCCAGCACTTTGGAGTTCCAGCTGGGCTATCCTGGGCCTGGGGTCTCCCCATTAGTCCTGGACAGGTGTAGCTGATACCACAACCCCCTCAAAGCAAATGCCTCAAAAAATAAAAATAAGAAGGCTCCCAAGAAACAACATAAGGTAGTAGAGGCAGCCAAATCCACAGCTACAGGTAACCTCTTTCACTTTCCCTGAGGCAGGTGGCAGGTAAGGCAGGACAGGCTGCCGGCGATCTGTCTCATGCCCACTCTGTGCCGGGCATTTTACATGCAATCCTCACTACCCAGGCAGCTATTATTATTCCCACGTTACTGATGGGGAAGGTGAGATCCGAGGGGGTTAGTAACTTGCCTAAGATCACACAGCTAGTCAGTGGTGGAGCCTGGATTTAGATGCACAGAGATTTTCAGGCCCACCCAGCTTCTGACTCAGCACGGAGGAGGAAGGATGCCTAGGAGAAAGGGCACAGCATCCAGAATCAGAAGCCCTGGCCTCCCCACTCAGTAGCTGTGACATCGCAGTTCCCCTCCTTCTCCAGGACTCAATTACCTCACCCACCAAATGGGAACGCTGATGTCTCTACTGCCTCGAGGGATGGACAGGTGAGATCCAGACTAGGGAACGGCTAAGCGCTTCACTGGTGTCTATCACGACTGTTATTCTTCCCTCCTTCTTCTGGTACAAGCAGCCTGAGGTCTGTGTGATCCTAAAGGCAGCCCCCAGGTCCTTTTGAGGAGGCAGGAGAGGAGCTGTTGGGTTGGGCTGCCTCTTATTTTTAATTGCCCCCACACTCCACAGAGGAGAGCTGGCCTCCTGCCCGAGCCCACTCTCCTGCCGCTGACCCCAGCCTTGTTTCCTCCAGGACATCGCCTCGCCCAAGTTCTCCATGCCCTCCCCTGTCCGCACAGTCATCACTGCTGACTTTGACAATGACCAGGAGCTGGAGATCTTCTTCAACAACATCGCCTACCGCAGCTCCGCAGCCAACCGCCTCTTCCGGTAGATGCTCCATCCTGGCTCGTGGCCCTTCACCCTTGACAGCTGGTGGGAGGAACGGTCAGGGAAAAGGTTTAAGAATCAGAAGGGGAGGGTTCCCAGGGCCAGGTGGTCAGGCCAAGGTCAATGCAGGTCCCCTGATGAAGAAACAGAAAGGAGGGAAGGACGAGGACTGGGCAAGAGGCTGTGGGAATGCGGGGCATAGCCTGGTCAAGGAGCTGGCCTCTGCTATTGCAGGGAAAGGGAAGAGGAATGTGGCCCAAAGTATGCCCAAAACCCAAGCGCCACAAGATACAAAGTCACACTACCATGAAAAGGGGCTACAGGATCCAATCACTACCACAGAAAGGGGCTACAGGTCCCAAGTAAATACAGGTTTATTTACTGCAGGACTTCTCAGTACCTTTAACTTGACCATGAATATTTTAATTTTCCAAAAGATGGATGGAGTATTCCAAATAGGTCTGATCACAGGGCACTTCTTTCACAGATTTTTCTGTTGAGATTGGTGTTCTGCAAACCATCCTTTGGGAAATTCTGGATGACAAAGGTTCCTGGTAGACAAGGAAAAGGGTCTCAGAAATGGAGGGAATGTGCAGGCCTCTGAGCAGTGTGTCTAGGGAGGAAGGGCTGGATTTGCTGTGGCAATATTTCTCCAAGGGGACATCCAGAGACCATTGGCATCAGAATCACCCCGAGGGCTTAAAGTACAGAATCCTGGGACCTGCCGCACATCTCCTGATTTAGAATCTCAGGGGGTGAGGCCCAGGAATCTGTATTTTAACAAGTACAGTAGGCACCAGGTGATTCTCATCACATTGAAGTTTGAGAACCACTGTTGGGGAACTGAGTTCAGGGTCTCCCCATGAGTCCTGGATAGGTGGAGTCCTGGGCAGGCATGTGGCCTGAGATGTCCCTGTTCCTGGCCTAAAACATTCCAAGAGGGCTCAGGACCAGGTGGGAAAAGGCGGGTGGGCCAGGGCCTTGGATCCAGAACATGTGCCAGATCATCTGCTTGGCCCCCCAAGACTCCTACCCCATCTCCCGGGAGGGTCCAACTATTTATACTAAAAGGCAAGAGTGTGACTAAGCATGTTTTAAAATATAATTATTAACAAAGCATCAATTCTGACTGGATGTAATCACCCCCCAAAGGCGCTAGATTTACTAATTAGGTGCCTTGCAAAAAGCTTATTCACAACTTCTAGATTAATTGCAGAAGATCGATTGCTAGTTAACAGAGACACTGCTTTCCTTCTCTGGCTAATAAAGTGTCACTCGCCAGGAGGATGAGGACTGGGCACTGAGGAATCTAGTGCCCCCGTCTCTGTGGCTCTAGAACCTAGGTCTTCCTGCCCATCCAGCCTGCTTCACATCTCCCAGCGTCCCCTGCAGCCGGGAGACAGGGCTGGGAGGGAGGACAAGGCAGGCTGGCCCAGAGCTGTCAGTGGACAGAGCAAGTCACCACGTGGCTGCCCAATGGGTTAGTGTGTTTGCTTCCACTCAGCAGCAGCAGAAGCCACTTCCCAGGTACGTGGCTGTGCCCCAAGTCCCCGTGGCAGATGGCTGGGTCCTGAGCACACACAACAGAGAGGAGAGCAAGAGGGGCTGCAGCTGGGACTGGCACTCAGCTGGCAGCTCTGGAAGTTTAACCCCCAACTGTCCCATACCACAGGGGCTTTTCACCTGTCACTGAACAGGCATCGTCGGCTCGTTGGCCCTGGTGCTCTCCAGGAACATGCCAGGCACTCTGTGGGGACACAATGCCTCAGTGTGCTTGAGTCTACATCCTTTAATGACACCTGCAGCATCCGGGGAACTCATCACCCAAACAGTCACTTAATGAGAGTTTAAGGGAGCCCTCTTAATAATCACAGCACAGAAAAAAAGAAGAAGGAAAAAAGAAAAAGAATCACAGAGGCAAAAATGCATGAACAGGGACACTCCTAGGCCAGCCGCCATGTGCAGGGTCACCCCCTTTTGCATCTAGCCATGTCTCCAATCTGCTCTTAACTCTCCACCATGACACCACTCCTGGTCTCCCACGGAGATTCCTGCACCTCCCCCAGCTGCTCTCCTTGTCTTTAGTCCTGCAGAGAAAATGCAAGTCTGGCCACACCCCTTTCCCACCGAAGATCCTCTAGAAGCTCCCCGTTGCCTTTGGATGAAGTCCAAACTCTTTGACACAACCCACATAGCCCGGCTCCATCTCCAGCCTCGTCACTTTCTACTTCCCTGTTTACATCTAAGCAGCAGGCACAGCAAGCTTCCTTCAGTTCTGGGCTGTGCCAATCCTCACCCTCAGGCTGCCAACTCCTTCTAGCCCCCAATTCTCCCTCTTCATTTGAGCGACATGTGTTCACTCACCATGGTGGTCTCAGCTTAGCTGACCCTTCCTCTAGGGAACCTTCCCTGATTGCCCGAATCTGGGTGAGCTTTCCCAGCTCTGCACTCCCCACGTCCCACTCTCCCTGGGCCTTCAGCCCTCTGAACGGTGGTTCCTGTTAACACGGACTCTGAGCTCCATCCTTTCTACTGTGCACCATACCTCACGCAGGGCCCCGTACACAATAGTTGCTGCCTAAGAATGTGTTCAAAGAACACAGAAATGCAGTGGAATTGCTGGGTGTTATCCTTAGGACTCCTTAACTGCGTTGTCACCTGAACCAAGAAGTGTCTCTGCATAGCTGTGGCAGAGGCTGCAGGACACAGATGGTCAAAGAGACTGTGGGCATCACACCCATGCACACCAACACACAAGCCCACCTCATGGGGCATCTGCCAGCTCTCTCTGCCACCCAGCCACCAAAGGCTCCAGCTCAGGGGACACCAACCCCCTCCTGAACCTATGACTGTATCACAGCTCTCTGGTGTTTCTCACAGGCAACCTGCAATGTGGTAGGAAGTGCGATGCCAATTCTTCCTTACACCCTACCTTCCCATCATTGCCCCACACATCTAGGGCAGAGCACCCAAGGCTGTGAGAATACACCAAGTGAGAACAATTCTAGAGGAAAGCTCATGGCCATCATCAGCTAAGTGTAGAGAAAGAGCAGGACTTCCCTAGCAGACGTTTCTGAAACAATGCCAAAATTCAGAGTTCCAAACAGACGGAACCACTGCAACCCAAAGGGACCCCTTTCCTCTCTTTGCCTCTGGAATTCACCTTTATATCCTGCAGACACGTGCTTGGAACTTTCTGAGAGCCGAGCACTGTGTTAGATGCTGCAAGAGATGCAAAGATGAATAATGCAAGGTCCCAGCCTGCAAAGAGCTCACATTCTACCAGGGGAGATCAGATGCATTCATACAGAGCTGTAACACAGGCAGAAAGTGATAAAGCCCATGAAGAAAGAAGGGATTGCTTCCAGCAGGATGGTCCAGGAGGGCATGGAGGAGGTGGCACTGAGTGGGGTTAAACCCTGGGTAGCATCCAGAACTAGGAAACCTGGGGCCACTTGAAGGACAAGGAAGGTCGGTTGAAGGAAGTTCTGTCCCTGCCCCTTCTTCATCCATCAACTGCCCTTCCCCAGTCTGCCTATAATTCATCCATCAGAGAAGGAAAAATCAATATTTACCAACATAAATTAAAACCCAGGCAAGGAACAGGCAGAGTGCAGGCAGGGTCTGGGAGCAGAGAGTGACTCCATGGGCAGCCAGGTGGCAGCCCATGTACACTAGGACCCGGGGATGTTCAGGGGACAGAGTGGAGCAGGTGGGTCTTCAGGTCCAGGGGCCTCTGAGACCTCCCAGAGCAAACCTGTCTCCTCTCCTGCAGCGTCATCCGTAGGGAGCACGGAGACCCCCTCATCGAGGAGCTCAATCCTGGGGACGCCTTGGAGCCTGAGGGCCGGGGCACAGGTGAGGGGCACCTGGGGGATCTGGCCTGCACTGCCCCCTTAGCACTGTTCATACCCTGGGACAAGGGCGGGAGGGATGGGGCAGCCAGTCCCACGGCAGAGTCCCTCCTGTTCCTGCCACACTGAGGGCTGAGACTCAAGGGCAGGGGAGAGAGTGGAGATGAGGGAACCCTGGGGATGGCTAGGCAGGAAACAGAGAAGAGGATGGTCCACTCCCCCAATCCCAGGTTGATGGGGGCGGGGGAATGAGAATCTGTGGGTCTGTGGGCAGGAGCTTCTCTGGCCATACCTTGCCAGGTGGGGACGGAAGGAGAGGAGTGAGCCCCTTCTGCTCTCAGGCAGAGGATCTTGCCATCTGACCCTTCCCCTGTTTGCACTCAGCTTGTCAGACAGAGCCCTGGGCCAGGAGTCCCAGAACCCAGCTCTGACATTGCCTCACTTTGTGATCTTGGAAAAGTGGTTTTACCTTTTGGGTCTTGTTCTCCACATTCATAAAATGGGGATAATTATATCTGTCCTCTTCACCTCTTTGGGTTGTAATGACAACCAAAAGGAGCCTGTGTATATGCAAACACTTGATAAATTGACAGAAAAATCTATGCAAATATAACAGGCATGTATTATTCAAACCATAATAGAAAGACCAGAAAGAAGCCTATGTGGTCTGAGTAATTTGCATGCACTGTGTCCATGCAAAGACCGGGGGAAGGAAGGAAATGTCTGTCCCATGAGTCCTATCATGAGTCGGCTGTCAGGAAGGATAGGAGATGGGTGCCGAGCCCCAGCCTTCCTGCCCTGGTGCTGCGCTTTCTCTGACGCCTGCACCCAGGGCTGTGGATACTGCACTTGGTTGGGAACATCTCTCCTCTGTGGGTCTCCTGGATGGTGGCCAGAGGTGAAATCTGCATTGTTTGTAGGGGGTGTGGTGACCGACTTCGACGGAGACGGGATGCTGGACCTCATCTTGTCCCATGGAGAGTCCATGGCTCAGCCGCTGTCCGTCTTCCGGGGCAATCAGGTGTGCTCAGACCTCAGGAGCCACAGATCCCAGCTCTGTGTGCTCTTGGGTACCTTAGGTTGGTGAGGGCAAGGCACTGGGGTGCTGGCTTGGCCAGCATGGCGGGTAATGGAAGCCCCGCGCCCTGGAGGAGGGAGGTAAATTCCCAGCAGCACCAGGAAGCTCAGGAAGGGCTGCCTTGGGAGAAGCCCTTGCCTCTCTGCCTTCCACTGTCATTTCTCTGCCAAACACTGTGCCCTGAGTCCCTTGGCTTTTGTCTCCTGTATCTGCAGTGCCTCTCCTTCATTCAGCCAATCTGTCTTTGCCTCATTCATTTTTCTCGCCGGGCTTCCTCTTCCTCTTTTTCCTCTGCCTGCTTTCCTCTCTTCCTCCTTCTTCTCCCTCTCCCCCTCCCATCCTCCCTGGCTCCCTGCTCTTCCCACCCACCACACTGACGCCCACCAGGTGTCTACCTCTCACTCTCCCTGCAGGGCTTCAACAACAACTGGCTGCGAGTGGTGCCACGCACCCGGTTTGGGGCCTTTGCCAGGGGGGCTAAGGTCGTGCTCTACACCAAGAAGAGCGGGGCCCACCTGAGGATCATCGACGGGGGTTCAGGCTACCTGTGCGAGATGGAGCCTGTGGCACACTTTGGCCTGGGTGAGTAGGGGTCCGGTGGGGGATGGTGAGCTGTTGTCAGGACAGCGGGATGCTGACTGATTCAGGGACTCACAGCCCGAGCATCCTTGGGCACCACTCTACTGTGACAGCCATGGTGGACACCAGCTACTGGGGACAAACCCTGCTCTGAGATGAGCCTGAGCTCAAGAGGAGGCAAGTGGGAAGTGCTGGTTAGATTTTCATGCATCTCGCTTGCAGGAGTCCCCACCCAAGTGCCTCCGTGGAATTAGTTCACCTTGGGGTCAGAGTGTTTAATCCTCCGTTTGTTCAAGGCTGTAGCCTTGTTCAAATGCTGGGCTGCACCAAACGTGTCCAAGCCAGCTGTTTCCCTAGCCTCTTGGGAGCTGGTTCAGTCTTGAACAGAAGGCTTGGGAAACCATGCATTCTCAGTGGGAGTGAAGTCACCCCAAAGGGGAGAGAGTGGGTTCTTGGCAGGGGAAAGGGGATGACAAAATCCTATCTTTTTTTTTTTTTTTTTAATATGTAAAAGCATCAGGGGCCAGGTGCAGTGGCTCATGTCTATAATCCTAATACTTTGGGAGGCTGAGGCAGGTGGATCCCTTGGGCTCAGGAGTTGGAGACCAGCCTGGGCAACATGGCGAAACCTCATCTCTACCAAAAGTACAAAAAAAAAAAATAGCCAGGCATGGTGGCGCATGCCTGTAGTTCCAGCTACCTGGGAGACTGAGGTGGGAGGATCACCTGAGCCCAGGGAAGTAGAGGCTGCAGTGAGCTGTGATTGCACCACTGCACTCCAGCCTAGGCTGGAGTGAGTGAGACTCTGTCTCAAAAAATAAAAAAGCATCAACAAGCATATAGCACATAAACAGATATACAGTATATTGGTGGCATTAATGGAACTATCACCACACAACTGTTAGAACAAAAATTTAAAATAGTGACAATACCAAATGCTGGCAAGGATCCAGGTAGCTTCTAGAAATCAGAGAAACTGGATCTCTCCTACATCCCTGGTGAAAATGTAAAATGGTACAGTTACTCTGGAAAATCTTTTGGCAGTTTATTTTAAGAAAACAAAACAAACCTAAGCAAACAACTGCTACTCTACGACCCAGCTATCATATCCCAAGCCACTTATCTCAGACTAATAAAAACTTATATCCACACAAACATCTTTACATCTGTTCATAGTATCTTTATATTAATAGCCCGGAACTAGAAACAACCTAGGTGTTAATAGTTCGAGCGACTGTGATACAGCCCTTCCATGGAATATTACTCAGCTATGAGAAGAATAAACTATTGATACGTGCAAAAACTGAGTAGATCACTGGGGCACTATGGTGAGTGAGAAAAGGGGAGAAAAGGCTCATCTGCAAAGGTCACGTATGGTAGATTTTTGTTTACATAACATTCTCAAAATGACGAAATTATACAGCGGAAAACAGATTGGTGGTTGGCAGGACTTAGAGATGACGGAAGGGAGAGGAGTGGGTGTGACTATCATCAAGGGCAGCCCGAGGGGATCTTTGTGGTGCCTCTGGCGGATCCCTGGGTAGGGAACCTGCAACCATTGGGTGAAACTGGGTGAAGGGCACAGAGGCGCTTTCTGTACTATCTTTGCAACTTCCTGTGAATCTATAATTATTTTAAAATACAACATTTTAAAATGAACATATGGGGAAATTGGGGAAAAAGTCTAAAGAGTCTTCTGGCAGGGTGAGGGGATTACAATGATGGAAAAAACATTGAGAAACACCAGTAGGAGTAGAGGAGCCCGGAGTGTCTTCACTGAAACACAGTGGTTCAGAAAGTGCTGGAGTCAAACATTCCTAGGTTCAAAATCAGACACCTTCCCCAGGTGTTCGCACCTCATGAGATGTACCATTTTAATATAAAAGGAATAGGCACTATGGTCTCAAATTACTGAATACAAATGTTAATATTATACACACATCATATGTGCAGGAAAAAACTGAAAGGAAATGCAAAAAGTGAGAACAGTGATTCTGTCTGAGTGGCTGGATTAATATAGTAACTCTCACTTATTCCAGACACAGTGCCAAGCACTTCACTCTTATTACTTCATTTAATCCTCATGACTACCTTGTGAGATGAGCAATATTATCCCCATGTTACACATGGGAAAACTGAAGATCAGAACAATTAAGAAACCTGCCAAGGTCACATGATACTATATGGCAGCACTGGGATTCAAACCCAGGCTTCCTTGAGCGTGTGGTTTTTATTTTCTTCCATATGTTTTGTTGTGTGTGTGCGCTCCAGTTTTTATAGGGAACGCATAATATTTATGTGTAGTCTGAAAAATAAGCAATAAATATTTAGGGGACCCAGGGCCTGGTTATATGATCGTTTTATTGGGCTATTTCACCCTGGATAAGTCAGCCTGAGGTTGGAGTGTTTATCACTCCTAAGGCAGCTATGTGCTAAGCTGGCCCTAAAGGCACAAGACACCTTTTAAATACACAGTCCTGTCTTGCAAAGTAGCAGTAGCCGACACTTATCAAGCAATTAGTATGTGCCAGGCACTGGGCTGAGTGGTTTGCCTGTCACTTCATTTGATTTTCACAACTTGAAGAATCAGGTATCGTAACCCACATTTTACAGGTCAGAAAACTGAGACTGAAGTCGAGTAACTTGCCCCAAACCACACCTCCACAGAGTAAGGAGAGCTAGATTTGGACCCCACCTCCCGACGCCACGGTCTGAGTTCCTGACTGTGATTTAACACCTCTAGTAGCTGCTTTGTGCCGCCAGACAAGCGGCAAGGTGACCGCCATGGTATCATAGGTGGCTGTTTATCCAGGCTTCTGGTTGGAAATCAACTCCCCTACTCCATTGTGCCAGTAAGGACATTGAGGCTTACCTTTAAAATCAATGGCAAGGGCAGGATGGGGGCTGAAATTCTCCTTCCCCACATCTCAGGGGCTGCCTCTGCTATTTTAAGAGATGTATTAGGGACCTCACTTGGTCCCTTCTCGGGCCAGAATCTGCCCTGCCAGGAGAATAGATTGCTTTCTTAACTGGCCAGTTCATATGATGGGGAGAAGGGGGCTCAATAGTCCCTTCTGGGCACCTGCTCCCCACACTCAGTATTATGCACACTGCATCTCATTGGGACCTCCGCCTAGTGCCAGTCCTTGCTATTTTGCAAAGCCCTGGGATTTGTTCTTGGTCTGACCTCTGGCTCAAAATGCTCTAAGGGGCCTCCTGGCAGACTCCTCTCTCTATTGACAGGATCCATTCCCAGCGGCACTGGAAGGCAGGCTGCTCTAGGGACAGGCCCCTTGGGTCATGAGGCGCCTCAGCAGATGGCCAACCCAGCCGCCAGGGACACAGTGAGAGGCGGGCAGTTCCATCCCTGCAGCTCCAAGGCCCCTCTGGATCTCTTATGAGTGGAGCTCAGCACTGCTCTTCCTGACTGCTGGGGGAGCTGGCAACGGAGCAGGAGCAAGGGCGCCAGTGGAGAAGGCCAGATGGAGGGAAGGACTGGGAAGAGAGAGAACAGGGGGAGACAGAAAGACAGAGATGGGCCTGTGGAAGACCAAGAGAGGCAGAGACATGGGGAAAGAGGCAGATAAGAAATGTCCCCTGCCCTCCAGGCTGGCAGTGGGCAGAAGGCAGATGGACACAGGACTCTCATGAGAGGCAGATCTGGACACCGCCACACTGGCCCCGTGGCCATGGGAGGACACAGGCGAGAGAAGTCAGTTTTGTTCTGGGCAGCTTCCCAGAGGAAGTGGGACTGGAATTAGGTCTAGAAGGACAGTGGGAGCTTAGAAGGGGTAGGCGAGGGCCTAAGGAGAGCATTCCAGAGGTTGCACTGACTTGGCCAAAGGCCCGGAAGTGGGAAGGTCCAGTCCAAAGAATGGGAATGTTTTGGAAAACTTTTTTTTCTCATTGTAAGAACAATGCATATTGATTATAGGAAAATAAGAAAATTATTTTTAAAAGAAGAAAAATTACTCATCATTTCACCACTGTTTGGAATATTAAGGAAAAAGTAAATGTTTCTTCCTTCACCTTCCCTCAATATCATTTGATTCATTTAGTGACTACATATTTACTGAGCACCTACTGTGTGCCAAACACAAAACTGAAGATCCTTGCCACAAGCCATCCTATGTTCCAATAGAAGGAACTTATGTACATAATACACATAGTAAATAGGTAAATAAATAGAATGTTAGAAGATATAATGGGCTATGAAAAAAGAAAATGCAGCCGAGTGCAGTGGCTCTCGCCTGTAATCCCAGCACTTTGGGAGGCCAAGGCGGGCAGATCACCTGAGGTCGGGAGTTCGAGACCAGCCTGACCAACATGGAGAAACCCCGTCTCTAGTAGAAATACAAAATTAGCTGGGCATAGTGGTGCATGCCTGTAATCCCAGCTACTCGGGAGGCTGAGGCAGGAGAATCGCTTGAACCCAGGAGGCAGAGGTTACGGTGAGCCAAGACTGTGCCATTGCACTCCAGTCTAGGCAACAAGAGCGAAACTCCATCTCAAAAAAAAAAAAGAAAAGAAAAGAAAATGCAGAACAGAGGAATGGATTAGGAGTGCAGAGGGGAAAGGGCAAGGAGTAGTTTTCCAGCACAGGGGTCTGGGTTGGACAGGTCATGCTTGTGATGTGCTTTTATTACATGTCATATACACAGGAATACACAGACACGTATTTCTTGGCAATTTTTAAAATCAAGAGAATACTTTCCACTTGTTTCTGTAAGTTGCTTTTTTCCCCTCTTAACCATATGTCCAAGGCCAGGTGCAGCGGCTCATACCTGTAATCCTAGTGCTTTGGGAAGCCAAGGAGGGAGGATTTCTTGAGGCTAGGAGATCAAGACCAGCCTAGGCAACATGGTGAGACCCCCTCTCTACAAAAATTAGCCCAGTGTGGTGGTGCAAGCCTATAGTCCCAGCTACTCAGGAGGATGAGGCAGGAAGATCGCTCAAAGCCAGGAGTTTGAGGCTGCGGTGAGCTATGATCACAACACTGTACTCCAGCTTGGGTAACAGAGTGAGAGCCTGTTATATACACATGTGAGTGTGTGTGTGCATGAGTGTGTGTACACATCCTGGACAGCATGCCAAGTCTGTGCATATCTGTTGTTTCCTTTCAGGGCTGTGGAGTATTTCACTGTGAGGCAACACTCACACTCACCACCTATTTACCTCGTACCCTCTAGATGGACAGTTAGATTGTTTCCAGTTCTGAGCAGTTGGGGTGAGAAGTGGGGATGTCTACAACATGAATCTGAGAAAGGCCTGCCTTGAGGTCCCCTATGACTGAGGAGTAGAGGAGAGGAGCCAGCGGGAAGCTCCCCTGCCGGCACTCACAAGACTTCAACTCACCTGCCCCCAGGGCCCCTGCCCCCTTCCTGCCTCCATGAGTCGTGCGCTGCCTCCTCCTGATTTTGCAGCAAGGTGCGGTGTGCATGTGTGGGTACATGGATGTGTATGTGAGTGTGCACACGTGTGCCTCTCCCAGACAGCCTCAGCCTTGCCCCATGCACATCGTGTCTGCTCCCACTGGAGCACACCCAGAGAACGCAGGCCCTCACCTGTACTCCCCACCTCCGTCCACAGGCAATGAGTGTCAGAATGGGGGGTTCCCAGAGGGCCCGCTGTGTTGTGCAGAGCTCTCACAGCGACATCTTGCTGTGGGGTCCCTTCTCAGTGGACCCTGCCTTGCTCAGTGGAGCCCCCCACCAAGTTCCACAGTCCCTCTCCACCCCGGCCTTTCCCTGCTGCTCCTCACCTCCTGCTGAAAATAAGTGTTTCTGCTTATAGCCCTTGTCGAGGGCTCCCCCACCACCAACCTGGTTGCTCGGAACCCAGCCCCAAGCCCCACATGCCCACCCTCCTCTTCCCAACTGGTAGCGGGCCGAGGCAGCTCACTCCCAAACCCAGAAAATAAAAACAACACCAATCATCTATTTGCCTCTGCCAGCTCCACTGGGAGTCACCGGCTCAGGCAGCCACCCCCACCATTCTCCCTCCCCTCTTCCCCCTCCCCCACAACCGGCATTGCCGATGCCCCAGCCCCACCCACACATGCCACCGTCCTTTCAGCTAATTGCTTGCAGGTGACTCAGAGCTGCCTCTCCGCGCTGGCTGATGCTCATTTAGGGAAGGGAAATTCAGTGGCCCACATAAAAATTGCTTTATTAAAGTGCAAAAATATTCTACCAACTGTATTCCCACCATCTGTTTTGTTTGTAATTCTTCTGAAAAGTGCAATTCTCTCTGCCTCCTTGGCCTCTGTCCTTTAAAAGCTGCCAGAGGTGACTCACTGCTGCTCCTGACCTCATGTCTCTGCTGGTTAATGGGGGGCGCTCCTCTGCTCAGCCCTCCCCTACACACAGGCCTGGCAGGACTGGCCGGCTTCAAGGCTGCTGGTGTGCGGTATCTGGGAGCCAGTTCCCCTCGGCCATGCAGCCCGCCCCGGGAAGACTTAAGATGTTATGCAGATTGCCTGGGCAGAGGGATGAGCTGCGCCTAAGGACAGGAGACTGGTTTCCGGTAGTAGCTCAGACACTTGCAAGTCACTTCACCTTGTCAAGCCTCAATGTCGACATCTGGAGAATGGGGATAAAATACCCACCTCGTAAGTGTGAAGGCTCTGAAGCCCCTCCCCAGCCTCCTCTGATACACATTCCCACCTGATACACATTCTGACACTCTCCCGCTCTGAACTTCTTCCTGACCTTCAGCTACAACTTACCCTTTGATGCCGCTGTACCTTTGCCCACACTGTATCCTTTCCCTGGAATGCTCCTTCCTTGCCTTCTCCGCCTCACAAACTCTTACTCCTCCTGCAATGCCCAAATGAAATGACCCACCTCTCTCACCACATGGTAGCACTGCTGTTGTGGCACTTTCCCAGCTTATAATATAATCACTTGCATTCGTTGCTCCCATGGGAATCATGAGAATGGGGCCTGGGTCTGTCTCATTCTCTGTTGAATCCCAAATCCCTGCACAAAGCTTGGTATATGGTGGCTGCTGGGCGTGGGATAGGGTGGGCAGTGTAACAGGGGCACAGTAGAACCGGCTCTGGGATCTGTCGGACCTCTGCTGGGCAACTGGGCGATTCACTGCACCTCTCCATGGCTCCGCCTTCTCGTCTCTAAGACAGAAATGATAACACTGGCACCTTCCTCGTGGAGATGTAAAGTTTCAATGCGTTAGCATCATAAAGCAGTTGGTACAGCTTGGAGCATGTTGTCAGTGTTCACTGTTGTTACCAACACCAGAAAGCCCTTTGGAAACTGTAGGGAGACCCATGTCCAAGAGCTGATGGTGCCAGGGACGCTGAGGTGAATGATTAACGGCGGGGCAGGACTCCTGCTCCAGGATAGAAAGGCTCTGCTTCCCAGGAGTGGTAAGGCTGTCAGCCAGCACCCCCATCTTATAGTTGAAGAAACTGAGGCCCAGAGAGGATGCCCAAGTTAGCAAAAAACAGCAGCAGAGGAGGGAGTCCTGCTGGTTGTGCTTTCTGAGGTCTGCTTATCTCATAGTCCCAGGCCCCCTGCACCACGTCTGGGTCTGGAGGAAGCTGCTGAAGTAGAACTCAAAACTAACTCCCGTTGGGCGTGGTGGCTCACACCTGTAATCCCAGCACTTTGGGAGGCCGAGGCGGGTGGATCACCTGAGGTCGGGAGTTCGAGACCAGACTGACCAACATGGAGAAACCCTGTCTCTACTAAAAATACAAAATTAGCCAGGCATGGTGGCGCATACCTGTAATCCCAGCTACTTGGGAAGGCTGAGGCAGGAGAATTGTTTGAACCTGGGAGGTGGAGGTTGTGGTGAACTGAGATCCCGCCACTGCACTCCAGCCTGGGCAACAAGAGCAAAACTCCATCTCAAAATAAAAACAGAAAACAAAACAAAAAAAAAAAACTAAGTGCGGCAAGTACCACAAGCAAATCTGTGACTGTCTGTGAATATTCCGTGACTCTTTTGAGTCCTTTGTGGCCCTTCAGTCAGGCTGGAAAACATATTCATGTAGTTGTTCTGCAGTCTTAGGTAAGAAACATTTGCTGTTCTTTGTCTCCTTTTAACGGCAAATATTTACCTTTTATATGTGCCACTTAATTTGGGAACTGCACACCCTGAAAATGCCAAATCTCTCGCGCCTCAAGATTCTACTTCAAATTAGAAAAGAAAAAAAAAATCTGGCCAGGTGTGATGGGTCACGCTTGTAATCCCAACACTGAGGTGGGTGGATCACTTGAGGTCAGGAGTTTGAGACCAGCCTGGCCAACATGGCGAAACCCCGTCTGTACTAAAAATACAAAAATTAGCCAGGTGCGGTGGTACATGCCTGTAATCCCAGCTACTCAGGAGGCTGAGGCAGGAGAATCGCTTAAACCTGGGAGGGGAAGGTTGCAGTGAGCTGAGATCCCACCACCGCACTCCAGCCTGGGTGACAGAGTGAGACACCATCTGGAAAAAAAAAAAAGAAAGAAAGAAAGAAAAGAAAATCTGTAGTTGGCACTCCCCAGTCCCATTTTTTACCCCTCTTCTGCAGAAGGGATTCTTGTAGATTGAGGGATTGATGAGAAATAATTCCTTGCTTGATAAAGCAAAACCCGGAACAGTAAGGTTGGACCCGGAAGGAGAGGATTTCTCTACGCAAAGAGCAACTGAGCTGTGTGGGAGAGGAACTCAGTGTGTGAGGACGAGCCTCTGTCTCCGAGCGCCTCTGTGGCTGCTGCCTGCTGTGCCCATGAGGGCAGGGGCTGCTTCTCCATGGACACTTCAGAGCGTAGCTCTGGCCCTGGCCCTCATAGACTCACAGCATGGCAGCAGCAAGGCTGGGACGTTCCAGTGAGACTCCCCTGGAGGCCAGGGTGGGAGAGCAAAAGGAGACCAAACATGGGAAGGATCTAGAAGCTGGGGGTTTGTGGCTCGCAAGGCGTAACTCCCTCTGGAACCCCCTCATCATGGGCCCTCCCCCCAGCACCTAGCTCCCTTCCTCCATGCCCCACAGTGGTCTCTACCAGAAGTCTACACAGAGATTCTCCTCCAAGTCTGCATGTGGCCTCCAAACACCCTTATCTAAAATATGGAAACCCCCTTTATACATCAAGATATTTTGCCAACTACCGTCCACCCCATAGTAGCTATCATTGTAAAATTCGTTGGTGGATAGCAATGACCAAAAGTGAATATACATTCAACAGCAATTTTAAGTTTAATTTGTTTTCTAACACTATCTACATATGTTAGGAAAAATAATAGTGCATATATGTGGGTGATATATTATTTAACCCAGGAATGGTGTTTGGGGGAGTGTGTTGCTTTCGAGGCCCCCTGCAGGACCCCATGTCCCCACATCTGCTCAGCCCTGATGGGTGATAGAGTGGGCTGTGCGCTCCCCCTGTCTGTGCTGGGCACAGCAATCCTTCCCAGGGGCTGACCTGAGAGCAGCCTCTACCGGAAAGTGAGGCCCACCCCCGCCTCCTCCCCACCCCCATCCATCACCATTAGCCTGACCTTGCCACAGTGGCAGGCCTGTTTCCTTATGCGGGGAGCTGGGGCTGGCTTTGACGGTGCCTAAACATCTGACAAATCTTTCCAGTCTGCTTTCCACCAATGATGTAGCATGTTGCTTTAGGGGTGTGTGCAAATGGATTCACTGTGAATATCTCTGAGCTTCCCAACATCTTCTGTAAGCATCTTAGATTTGTAGAATGGTCTTTCTCCCCTGTCCTCCACCTGCCAGCTGTTTATCACTCCATCTTTCTAAGTTGTTGTTTGTTTGTTTTTGTTTTTGTTGTTGTTTTTTGTTTTTTTCAGAAGCAGGGTCTCACTATGTTGCCCAGGCTGGCCTTGAAGTCCTGGGCTCAGGCGATCCTTCTGCCTCATCCTCCTGAGTAGCTGGGATTCCAGGCATGAGCCACCATGCCCAGCTCTTTTTCCAAGTTTTTATGTGGAGCTCAGTGCAAATGCCCCCTCCCTAAGAGGCTGCCCCTGACCACCTGACTAGACAAGGCCCTGGCAACCCCCAGCTCCTCCTTACCTACTTGCCCTACTTTTGTCAATATCTGACATGATTTATTTGTTCATGTGTTTGCTTGTCTCCCCAATTGGAGCAGGAACTCCACGAGAACAGGGGCATCCCCAGTGACAAGAGAGAGCCTGGCCCTTAGCGGAGCTCAATAAATAGAAATACAAGAAGCATTCCTGGGATGACAAAGCCAGTTAGCTGCAAAGCTGGGATTTGTCCCCAGGTCTCCCACCCACTTCCCGCCATGCCCTTTCCAACATACCAGGTAAGGGGTAGAGCCAAGATTTGAACCCCAGACTCCAAAGACAACCTGCTTATCACAGGCCTTACCGTGTCCTCTAGTACAGCCTCCTGATGCTTAGCCTCTCCGCTAGAACGTGAGTTCGAGAGCTGCACCATCCAACATGACAGCCACCAGCCATGTGTGGCTATTAAATTTAAATTAATTAGAGCTAAATAAAATTAAAAATTCACCTCCTCAGTCACACAAGTCCCACTTCAAGTGCTCAACAGCCACATGTGACCAGTGGCTACTGTACTGGACGGCACAGATGCAGAACATTTCTGTCCTTGCAGACAGACAGGTATATTGGACAGCATTGTTCCAGAGAGGAGGGACCTCAAATCTGTCTCGTTCACCATTTCCTTAGCACTTAGAACAGTGCTCAATTCATGCTTTTATTCAATGGATGAATTCATTGATGCTGATGCTTCCTCTGAGAGCCTCCTGCTCTCCTCTGCTGCTGATGCTCTCTCCTTCCATCCCTCAGGGAAGGATGAAGCCAGCAGTGTGGAGGTGACATGGCCAGATGGCAAGATGGTGAGCCGGAACGTGGCCAGCGGGGAGATGAACTCGGTGCTGGAGATCCCCTACCCCCGGGATGAGGACACACTTCAGAACCCAGCCCCACTGGAGGTGGGCAGAGGCATCTGGGCCTCATAGCCAGAAAAGTGGGCACCACCCACAACCCCATGGGCTGAAGCTGGGTTCCCGGGAATCTGCAAACTCAGCCTCTAGAGTGATGGAAATCTTGGCAAAGCGAAGGCCTCATACTGATTCCTCCATTTGTAGTTTGCACAACACTATCACACCCACATCTTTTCTGCTCCTCAAAGAATCCCTGCTGTATTGGCAGGGCAAGCATTTTTGCACCAGTTTTACAGAGGAAGAAAACCGAAGTTAAGAGAGGAAACCCACCAAGGCCCACCTAGGCTGCACAGTCAGTTGTGAGCAGAGTTAAAAAATGACCCCAGGTCTCCTGCTGCCCTCCTGGTTCTTTCCAAGTCTCTGACAAGACCTCCTGTTGCCCTAGGATGGTGCTCAGAGCCTGCAGCAGGGCTTCTGGGGTCTCTTTGAGGAGCAGCTCTGGACCCATGTCAGCAGTGTCATTCCAACTCTGATGGGGTTCACTTGGTGGCGAGTAACAGTAACTCATTGAAACTCACACAAATAAAGGGGACTTATAAGGAGGATCACTCACAAAACTCAGGGAAGCTCAGGATAAGTGGAAACTGGCAGCTTGATGGCCTCAGCCCTAGGAGCTCAAGGACCTTTGTCAGTGCACTGGCTTTGGGAGGAGAGGGGCCCCTCTTTCCCAACAATCCCCATACACCCACCTCATTCATCAGTATGGTAGATTGACATTTTGTGTCATGTGTGTTACATTTTTAGTCCCCGGCCCCACCCCAGGCTGCTGTCTCTGAGACCCCCATATGGGCATGGTAGAGCCTCCACAGCCTGGCAGGACCAGCTCCGAACTCTCAAGTCTTGAGTCCATTTGTTCAAATTCTTGCTGCAAAGCCTTGAGTCTTCCCTCCTGCTAGGATGTCCGCCCATCAGCCCTGGCCAGAGAGATGGAACACAGGCATGGCTGCAGGCACCCACCCATGTGAGGGGGAGGTTCTTGGAGAAGTGCGTGTCGGCAGTGAGCAGACACTTCAAAAAGCATCTCCCAGCCCTCATTACTCTTTGCCCTGACAGACCCAACTTCAGCCTCAAGGCTATGCTACAGGAGGGACAGGTTCTGCTAGGCATCCCATCTCAGGCACGTGGATCCCCTGCACAGGGAAATGAGCAAGAGTCTGAACTGTATCCATTCGTGGCCTCCCTGCCAGGCTTCTGTTCTCAGCACAAAGGAAGGGTCTTACAAGGGAGGGGGCTCCCCCCAGGCCCAGAGCATGCCTCACACTGTGGTTAGGGCGACAGCTGCTCTGTGGCCATGACTACGAGGGAACCTGGGATGGGACCTTCTCAACTCACTCATGTCTCTGCTTCTGCCCACCTTGCAGTGCGGCCAAGGATTCTCCCAGCAGGAAAATGGCCATTGCATGGGTGAGTTGCCTTCAGTCACCAGGGCATGGGGCGGAGGCTGTAATCTCCCTGGGGAATGCCCGCCTGACTCATGGCAAGGTCCAGGGTGCAAGCAAGGGGTAGAAAGGAGGACAGGGGAGGGTGTTGTTTGTCCTGGGACTCCATATGCCAAGACAACCACCACATGACTCACCAGAGTGGGAGTGATATTAATGACCCACAGGCTGAATCACTACAGTTCTGGGAACTGGCAGCATTTCCCTGCCATGAGTACCGAGAAAGTGCACATGGGAAGGAGACACACCACCACCCTGGCACAGGGGGAATAGCCACATGCCATGGCCAGCAAGTCCATGTGGAGCAGCAAGCAAGGGGACTGGCAGGCAAGGGTGGGCATTGCCAAGGCATTGGGGCAAAATAGTGTATGGAGTGTGGTCACATTGTGGAAGGGAGACTGCAGCCTGGTGCAGTACTCGGACAGGCAGGTAGCTGCAGCACTACCAGGATGGCAGCTCCTTGAGGGTCCAAGAACCTTCTGAAAGTCCCCAAAGGCCTGGAATGGGAAGGGGCAGCCTAGAAGTTCAGTGTCCAGGAGACTTTCCATCCCAGTGACCAGCAATGAGGGATCAGGCCAAGGATCCCTCCTTCCTTGAACCCTCATCCAGCATTCTTCCCAAGTCTACTCTGCAGCCGCTCATTAGCCCTTTGCTACTGAGATACAGGAGTAAACAAGACAGATACCACTCTCAGGAGCTAAAAGCCAATGGAGAGCCACACAAGTAAACAGCTGACAACCACACAGTGTGATCAGGGCCCAGATGGGGGAGGGCAGGGGCTTGGAGACTACAAAGCAGGGGCCCTAAACCAGCATAGGGAGGGTCCTAGAAGGTGCCCTAGAGAAAGTGAGGTCCAAGCCTGGGCCCTGAGGAATGAGGAGGAGTTTGGCAGTCACAGAGAGGGGAGACAGGGTTCTGGTGGCGGGCACTGCCTGGACAAAGGAGCACAGGTTGGGAGGCGAAGGAGCAGTGGTGCCAAGGGTGGCTGGACGAGGAAATGACTCCCCTGTGCTCTCCATATCCCCACCTGGCCCCACTCCAAACACACAGTGCAGGTGCACAGAAATTCCAGTCTCTTCTCTGCCTGCTGGAAGGACCCTTTGAGATCAGCCTCCTCTTCCTTTTCATCACCCAACAGGCAGTTATGTGCCTCATACAGAGCAAGTGTCATGCTGGGAGCCGGGGATGTAGGCCAAGTGCCACGCCCACCCCAGCCTCCACAAGAGGGGCATCCATTCTAGTAGAGGGAGACAGACCACACAGCTGGACAAGATGATTTCAGAACCCTCTGAGCAAGGTGCTCCCTGGAGACTATTCCAGACAGAGTGGTCAGGGAGGGCCTCGGGAGAAAGACTTTGAACTGAGACCTGAAGGATGAGAAGGAGCCAGGCCCAGAAAGGGCTGAGGGAAAGGCAGGAGTGAAAAGCAGGAGGCAAGACAAAGGCTTCATGTGTCGAAGGAGAAGGAGGGAGGCCAGTATGGCCTGGAGATGATGGAGAGTCCATAAGGGCCCTGTAGGGAGTCTGAATTTTGCTCTTAGGGGCCTTAGAAGCTAAACTAGAGAGTGATATGATGTGATTCATGTTTTTAAAGGCTCACTTCAGCTGCTGAATTGCAGAGTGAATTGAAGGGAAGAGGGGAAGCCAGGTATTCTGTGAGGAGGCAGCTGCAGAAGTCCAGGCAAGAGGTCATGATGGCAGGAAATTGGGTGGTGGCAGAGGAATGAGAAAGAGGTGACAGAGAGAGGTGGACTGGTGGACTGTGGGGAAGAGTGGACAGGCTCTGCTGTGAAATTGCACAGGGCGCAAGAAAGGCGGAGCAATCGGGGTCGCTCTGATTGCTCCTTGAGCAGCTGATAGATGATGGGGGTAATGATTGAGCTAGAGAAGACAGAATAGAGGGCAAGAGAGGTTTAAGGGCAGGGCAGAATCTGGAGTTCTATTTTGGACATATTAAGCACGAGGTACATCTTAGACATCCAAGCGGAGCTGTCAAGTAGGTCATGGGTTATTGTATTCGTGAGTCTGGAGCTACAGGAAGAGGCTGCGACTGGAGATAGAACTTTTGGAATCATCCATGCATGAAGAGATCACCTAGAACGATTGTGGTAGATAGAAGAGAGGACCCACGACCAAGCCTGAGTGCCCCCCAGCATATAGAGACCAAGTACAGGAGGAGCCAGCCAAGGGAATTGAAGCAGGGAAACTGGAGCTCTGCGAGGAAGGCACTTTCCCAAAGCCAGATAATGTATGGGCAGGCAGAGCCTGGGCTGGGACTTGCTGCCCCACACCTTCATGGTGAGTTGTTCCCCTCGCCTTGCAGACACCAATGAATGCATCCAGTTCCCATTCGTGTGCCCTCGAGACAAGCCCGTATGTGTCAACACCTATGGAAGCTACAGGTGCCGGACCAACAAGAGGTGCAGTCGGGGCTACGAGCCCAACGAGGATGGCACAGCCTGTGTGGGTGAGTGGGGCCCCAGCCATAGTCCAGTAGCAAAGGGAAGTTGCCTTCCATTGGGGAGCTCTGGGTAGGCCCCCAGATCAAGGTCCCCAACCCCTTCCTTCTCCTGGCTGGATAGAGTCTCCTTTGACCCACATTGGGTCTCCAGGGAAGACCATGACAGAGGCTTGGAGAAGCCCCATCACTTCTACCATCACCTGAAGGGCCAGGGGATGCTGTGTCCTGGCCTGAGGCTATCATTCTTCTTACCTTTCCTAAAACAACTGTTCCTACCTTGAGGTCAGCCCATATTTTCATAGCTGGGATATAAACTAACTCCTACTACTCATCTTTGGCTGAATTTCTAAACTGGTAATTTCTTCTTCCCAAACTCCTTCCTCCACCCCCACCCCGTCCCCACCCCCTTTCTCTTTTTCCCATTTTCTATCTCCCTGTCCTGTCCGTTTTGCAGCTCAAGTGGCCTTTTTAGGTGGGTATTCTTCCGCCGCCTTTAGAATCTCTGAGCCTCTCTCTCGGGCCTCATATCTTTCTCTAGGCCTTGGACTTTGCCTTCAGTTATATGCACTTTAAATCCCATCAATAAAGGAAAAAACAAAACAAAACTAACAGCCTTTGTGGAAAACTAAATCTCTCTCCTGCTGCCTGTCTCTCTCTCCACACCCAGTAGATTCTGCTGCGTGCTCCCTCTGAATGGACAACAGAGGTGGCCATCTTTGAAAAGGGAAGGTTGGGATACTGACACAACCTTAGTTGTTTGTGAAGACTTTCTTTGCATGTTTTCTGAGAAAACAGAAAGGAAAGTCTCCCCATTACCCCATCCAGCCTCCCTCACTCCTTCAGAAGAATCAAGATAGTCTTGTACCCTCCAGTGTCTCGTGAGCTCCTTATTTTGCCCTTAACAAAGATGGCTCTCAGGTGGTTGCTTGCTGGTTGATCTGATAATGTACCATGTGCCTGCTGATTTGGCCTGTGCTGTTTCTGCTTTTTGCCCCTGATTTCCTGTGCTAGAGAAAGCCTTATTGGTGTTGGTGGTGGTGATGGGAAGGAAAAGGGTGGTCCTTGGGGACTCTTGATAAAAATGTTATCATTTGAACTTGCTAAGCCTTCCAGCCTCTTTTATGAAGAAATTATGCCAATAAACTCTCTACTAGATATTAGTGCCAAGCTGGTGATAAAAAGGGTCTGGGGCAAGTAGAACTGATTGGAATGCTGAATTAGGAGCAGCCCTTCCACCATGGGATGCTTTGAAAGCAGATCATAACACAAAGCAGGTATCACCCTCAGGCACTAGCACTGGCTGGTTGTGTATAACACTGTTCACATTTGGGGGACCAGGGTTTGGGCCAAGTGAAGGATGTGTGATGAATGAGGGGCAGAAATGGAGTGTGTACTCTGGGCCTTTTACCTACAGGAAGTCACTTCTCCATGCTGGGCCTCAGTTTCCCTAATGTAGATGATAAGAGAGTTGGGCTGGTATATCCCTAAGGGCCTTTCCTTTCTAAGACTCCTCAATGTCTGGCTGGACATAGGCATGGCTCATCTCAGTTTACTCTGATTTCTAGAAAGAACCTTGCTGCTTAGTCTCTGCAATCTGCTTGGAAAATAGAACACTCCTGTAGCCAGAACACCCTTTGGGAATGATGTAACACCATAGAATATGCTCACGACCAGCCTCGGTAGTGAAGGCTTGTTGTAAAACATAGATCTATTCTTCATAGGGAAAAAAAGTCATCCCAGGATATAATAAAATTACACTTAAGAATACAGGAACCCTTTAAAAAACATATTTAACAAACAAACAAACAAAAAAACCCTGCCATTTTCTGATATCATAGTAATACTCCTAATAAATCACAAAATATTAATTCCTTGTAGCTAGTGCTGTTTTTACACTCAGAACAGGAGCGTAAATGAAAAGTTTTTAAATGAAAACAGCTACAATTTCTCTGAAAAGCAGACACCAACTTAAAAATCATTCCACTTCTAGAAAGCCCATTCCTGTGTATTGACATAGAATTAAAGATCTGAATGGGCTCCAGAGATGAGGCTCAGAGAGCTGAAGTGTTCAAGGTCACTGTGCCCAAGGTCATGGAGCCCACTGCTCCCCAGGCCAGGGCTGGAGCCCTTTCCCACCACACCATCTTGTCAGAGGGGTAACAGGCAGCTCTGTCACTGTTCAGACTATTCCTTAGTCCTTCTGGAAGCTGCTGCTGCCTTTTAAAAAATGAACAAAGTGTATCTAAGATAGCAAGATAAGTAAAACCCAAAACCCACGGAGGAATGGTTCCAAATGCAGTGGTAAATGACAAGATAACAGTGCCCATTGACTGTCCGTACACAACAGCACAAGAAATAAGGGACAAGACAACTACAGAGACAGCCTGCCAAGGACATTGGGGGTTCAGGGTGACAGCAGACTTCAGATGATGCCTTATAAGTGATAATCATGAATGCCTTTACATTGAGTTTTATATAACAGGGTATGTCTGTGTCATGTGACCGTGTTGGGTGAGTGGGGTCCAGTGAGTTGCAAAGAGGAGTTCTAAGTTCCCACAGCTGATAAGAGCACCACTACAGCACTCAGACTCCAGGATAAGACTTCCATTTGATTCATTCATGAGTTCAACAAATACGGATTGAGCACCTACAATGTGCCAAATATTTGGCTAGGCTCTAGGCATACAATGGTAAGTGAAGGTAACAGTGGTAAATGAAAGTAATATTTGTTGATCCCCTACTACGTGCAGGTGCTGAGCTAGGCTCTAGGCACACAATGGTAAGTGAAAGTAATATTTGTTGAGCCCCTACTATGTGCCCAGTACTGAGCTAGGCTCTAGGCGTAAGATGGTAAGTGAAAGTAATATTCGTTGAGCACCTATTTTTTTTTTTTTTTTTTTTTTTTTGAGACGGAGTCTCGCTCTGTCGCCCAGGCTGGAGTGCAGTGGCCGGATCTCAGCTCACTGCAAGCTCTGCCTCCCTGGTTTACGCCATTCTCTCGCCTCAGCCTCCCGAGTAGCTGGGACTACAGGCGCCCGCCACATCGCCCAGCTAATTTTTTGTATTTTTTTAGTAGAGACGGGGTTTCACCGTGTTAGCCAGGATGGTCTTGATCTCCTGACCTCGTGATCCACCCGTCTCGGCCTCCCAAAGTGCTGGGATTACAGGCTTGAGCCACCGCGCCCGGCCTCGTTGAGCACCTATTATGTGCCAGGTACTGAGCTAGGCTCTAGGTATGTAATGGTAAGTGAAGGTAATGTGGTTGCCACCCCTACACTGCCTTCCCTCCAGCCAGATAGAGGAGCCAAGTGCATGGGATAGAAGTGGGACACCAAAGGGCTTTCTAAAACGTCAAACTGAATTCTCAGGTTGCTATACCAGAAAGCAAGCTCTCTGCATTCATTCATTTACATATTCATTCAGGAAGCATTTACTGAGAATATCTTGTATGACAAGCACTAGGTTCCTCCCATGAGGAATGTGATAGGGACCCTCTAATGAGGTGGACAAATCCTCTGCCCCCAAGATGCTTGTGTTGCAAGAGATACAAGGCTGAAAGATACAGAGGACAGGTGGATAGTGAACCCACTCAACGTTACCTGCTCCCCACCGCCAAAAAAAAAAAATACAGAGCTTCTCCTCATTGACGTAGTAGTACAGGCTTTTTGAGCAGGTGCCTCAAATTCAATGCATCTACTGGTCTGTGCTATACCAGGCACAGATTTGTGGGTGCAAAGCCACCCCCAAGCTACCCAGGCTCAGCATTCCCGTTCCCCTCTTTCTTCTAATCCCTTTCTCTGAGACCTGTAGGAGCCCAAACCGTTCCGTCCCCTCCTGTGCACATAAGTCTGTCTTTTCCTTGTCCCGTAGCCCCACCCGGGCTCCTGACATCTTTGTTGGCTTGTGCTACACTTTAATTTGTAACAAAAATAGCAAATGCCTTTAGGGGCAGTCAAGTAATGAAATGGACCCGGAAGGGATTATGCAAATGGAGGAGCTGGTGCCCCACCTGCCTGCACCAGGCAGCCGCAACTCACTCCAGCGGGAAGGTGGGCCACTGCTGCCACAACTCCCCATTTTTCAAGAGAAACCAAATAATAAGAATAATACCATTTTTATTCTGCTCAAGAACTCCCTCTTCACAGGCATGTACACCTTAAAATGACAATAATAGCTTACATTTAGTGGGCTCGACGTGTCTGGGTTGAATCTAAAGTCTTCACAATAATCAACTCGTCTAATCCTCACAATAATCTCAAGAGGAAGGTGCTGTAATTATCCCAGGTTTACAGATAAGCTAAATGGTTTGTGCAGGGTCACATAGCCCAGACAGATGAAGGCAGGATTGGATCCCAGGAGTCTGGCTGTCTGCTGGCACTCTCAACTACCACTCCCTTCTTCATTTGGGATGGTGAATTGGTTTAAGCAAAAGCCACAGTCACTCATGCTGCCCAGGATCAAGAGCAAGATTGGGAAGGGGAAAATGGAGCCCCTGGAGGCCCAGTGATCTGAAACAGTCCTCCCCACGGTCACGTTCAAGTCTACAAGAAGAGGTGGCAGTGCTCGCTCATGTCGAGAGTACCCTCGCCAGGCGGGCTCGGTCAGCCTTCGCTGAGGCAGAATGGTAAACCATCCACCAGGCCTCTTCAAGCATCTACATGGTTGCCAACCCTACTCTGGGAAGGTGCCATTCTGAGGGCCAGGAGTTTGATTACACGTCACTCTGGCTGCTATGGCCCCCTCCTAGGGTCTGGGCATCACACCCAGACCAGTGCCACTGGACCTCAGCCCAAGCAGGAACTCCGCTCCAGACTCCAAGAGCCCCATGGAGACAGGAAGATGAGCATTTCATTTTTGCAGGGAGCCAGCTAACTTCTTCCAACAGATTCCAGGCTGATACCTCCACCCAGACTTCCAGCCCAGAAGGCAAACCGAGCCCCTCCCTGCCTCCCTGTCCCCAAGGCCAGCCTTCTCTGAGGCCAGAATCCCAGCCACAGGGGCCAGGAACCTGCCAGGCGTTGCTGTTGTGTCTTCGTAGCAACAGGCACATCCTGGAAGGAAGGCAAAAGAACATGGGCTGGTTAACACCACAGATGATGCCAACCCCTCCCACGGTGACTTGTCCTCCAAGGAACTACTGTTGACAGTGAAGTGGTCAAAAAATAGGCCACCAGAGGGAAAATGAGATGCAAGAGAGAAGAAAAACATCCTCCAGGAAAGCAGCTAACATTTATGCAATGCCTGCCATATGCCAAGAACTTTACATCCATGTCTCCATGAATCCTCACACCCATCCCAGAATATAAACGTTATTAGTCTATTTTATTACCCAAGAAACTGAGGCTCAGAAACAGTAAATTATGCAAAGTCATATAGCTAGCTAAAGTGGCAAGAGCTGTAATTCAAACTCATGACTGGCTCCAAAACCTGGGTTCTTAAGCCTTATGCTGTGTAATCTCTAGGTAACTGACACTGAGGAAGTTATTTAACCAGTTGTTCATGTGATGTACAGTGACTGAACACCTACTGTGTGCTGGGTGTTGTTCTAGTGGCTTGGGATATATATCTGTGAACAACACTGACAAAGGTCCCTTCCCTAGCAAGACGTGGCAGGCACTAAACAATACCCAGAATAAGGAAAGTCTGTAGCGTGTTGGAGCATGATACATGCTATGGTGGGCTGGAGAAGAGTAACATCAAGGCCATCTGGGAGGGCCAGGATGGAGGTGGAATGCCATTTTTAATAGCGGGGTGAGGGTGGCGCTCCCTGAGAAAGAGGCATTGAGCAAAGACTTAAAGTAGGTAAAGTGTCACTGAACCTCAGTTTTCCCATCTGCAAGATGGGGATAATACCTCATGAAGTTATTATATTAGACTTGACATGGTGCCTGGCACATAGAAAGTCCCCAACAAATTAGAGATATAATTATTATTAAGTAGCCATGTTCAGGATGGAGCCCCGGGCCCATTCAGTGCCAAAGCTCCTCTGCTTCCTGGTGCACCCTGCTGCCACCCGGGACACCTGTGATGGGAGAGATGGGGAGGATGGGGCCACCTCCAGGGAACTGACAGATTCACCAGAAAAAGATGGCAAATGACCATAAGGGGCAGAGCCAACCTTCCAGGGGCCTGGGCTGGGCTGTGTTCAGCTGAATTCTCATGTGGTGCCATTCCCAGAGAGAATAGTCATAAAACAAGGTGAACTGAGCTGGGCGGGCATGGCATGGACTGTGCCACACAGAGCAGAGGTCACCGGGAGCTAGTGAGCTGGCCTGGGAATTTGGCCCTCAACAATCACAGAATCCTACAGCTTTAAATCCAGGAACAGCTGAGAAGTCATCTAGTCCCATCCTCTCCTTTTCAGACATGGAAACCAAGGCCCAAAAAGGAGCTACGACTTTCCCAAGGCATCTGCGCCCCCGTCTGGTCTCTTTCCCTGCCCGGCTGCCGGCTGCTCCTCAAAAGAGCTCAGCCCCAGGCTGCTCCCAGCACCCTTCTCCAGAAAGCTCCACGTGTTCCAGAAGCCCAAGTATATGAACAAGTTCAAGAATAAGAGAGGCAGGGCTTGTCCTTCCTGCTCTGCTGACATGGAAACTGAGTCAGGATACGTGCCCATCAAGTAACAGAAGAACCACACTTGGACCTTAGAACTCAGCTGGGATTGGCCGGGCAGGGTGGCTCAAGCCTGTAATCCCAGCACTTTGGGAGGCCGAGACGGGCGGATCACGAGGTCAGGAGATCGAGACCATCCTGGCTAACACGGTGAAACCCCGTCTCTACTTAAAAAATACAAAAACAAAAACTAGCCGGGCGAGGTGGCGGGCGCCTGTAGTCCCAGCTACTCGGGAGGCTGAGGCGAGAGAATGGCGTAAACCCGGGAGGCGGAGCTTGCAGTGAGCTGAGATCCGGCCATTGCACTCCAGCCCCGGCGACAGAGCGAGCCTCCGTCTCAAAAAAAAAAAAAAAAAAAAAAGAACTCAGCTGGGATTAAATACAGATCTGAATGGACGTCCCGAATGCAGAGACGAGCCTGCTCAGCTGTGAGGAGGGAGGCAGGGTCAGGAGAAGGGTGCGGCAGATGAAGAATCTGTATCACCCATTCCCAGAATGTCCCGCCCAGAACCTCATGCCCTCTGCCTGCCTGCCAGCAGGAAAGCAGTCTGGGGCCAGAATAACTCCGCTAAAGGTAGCTGGTTCTCGTTCTTCATGGCCAGCCCCAGAGCAGCCAGGAAGGATCTCATCCCCTAGAGTCATTAAAGCACCCTCCCCACAAATCTAAGGATTAACTTCCCTCCCTCCACCCCAGACCTGGCTGTAGAGCCCCTGGAATAGGAGAAAAGCACATCCTCGTTCCCCAACTGCTTGTGGGGACCATGGCAGAAGGACAAGTTTAGGCCAAAGGAAGGAAAGTGAGCCAGACATACACCCTCTCTGCAGTTCAGGTCCCCAGACTCAAGGTTGAGAGCCCTCGAAGGCTGACACAGAGGAAAGAGAGGGAGAAGGAAGCCTGGGGATGCCCTCAGGGCACCTAGTCATTGGAAAGTCTCCGGCGCCTCTTCCCACTGCAGAAGGGGTCTCGCATGTGCCAAAATGCCATGTTTTTTCTTAGAGCGGAGCACAAATCCTATGGCCCTCCCCTCTCCCTTTCACCTGTCCTTAAAATTTTCCCTTCACACTGAAACTCTGGGATCAAATGGACTTGAAGGCCAGACCCTCCACCCAGGCATTCGGAAGTGGCCTCAAGAAGTTTTTCCATCTCTGAGCCTCAGTTTTTTCATCCACACAATGGAGGCAGTGATAAAATCCTCAGAGTTGTTGTGAGGCTTCATTGAGCCTGTAAGGTACTTGCTGCAGTGCCTGACTGATGAAATGCAGATATTGTCATAAAATCTGTACCAGGACCTTTAACCTCCTGGTTTCACTTCCAGCAATGCCTGACTTTACAACAATCCATAAGCCATTAGCTGGGACAATATTAGACTATAAGGTTTCTTCCCAACAAGACACATCCATCACTCAGAGTTACAAATGTGGAGTTCATGTAGGGACTGGGATAACACAGCATCTTCCCTTTGAAGAGCTCCAGCCCTGTATTAGGTCTGCACTGGGGAGCCCAGGGGCGATCGGTACCCATCCATTCACCTGCCTCTCCAGGGTCTGCCAGCATCCATCTCAAGCCAGGCAGGCCTCTCGCTCATCTCTCATCTATCCGTCATCTCTCTACACCCATCTTCTCTGTATCCATTCACTTAGCCAGCCAGCCAGCCCGCCAGCCAGCGATTCACTCACAGTAATTCACTCTCTAGGGCCTGAGGCCCAGATCTCTCAGGTAAAGCATTCAGGACCAGAAGGATTTCCCCACCTCGAAATGGTGTTTGGGGAGCATCAGGCAGGGCCGACTGGGGTGGGACACACGCTTCCTCCCCTCCTCTCCCAGGATAACTAGAGGTCATGAGCAGAGTCACAATGTCACAGCCAGGGCAACATCACTGAGAGTTGCTGCCCAGCTCAGGGGGTGGCCTGGGGTCACTGCATCCACCCTTTAACTGAGTTATAAGGTGAACACTTGCAGGTGAATTGTATCCTTCAGTGACCACTGCCTGCCTGCATGGTTCTGAGCTGCTTCTCAGTGGCACATTGCCCCACAGGTCTGCAGATGACACATCTGTATATGCTTGCCTCTTCCTGCCAGCCTGAGATGGGCAGAATCTTCCATTCACCTGGCCAGGGCCAGGCCCTGTGACAAGCACTTAGGACCGGGAGAGGTGAGAGTGAGGGTGGGGGAGTGAGTAAGGCAGGCTCCCTGCCCTTGAGAAGTGTACTGATTAATTGCGGGCAGCAGGGAAAAGGACCCTCGCCATCTCTGAGGTCTTGTAAGCTGTATGTAAGCTTGTGTGTAACATTTCCCCCTTCTTGGGGACTCACTCAGCACTGTTCTCAGGTGGTAGCTGGTTCCCAATCACTTTTCCATTACAGAAATCAATAACTTGAATTACTCTAAAATAACTAGCACCTTCATGCCCCTGCAAAGCTAATTTTTCTGGGGATACATTTGCCCACGAGTTTCTCTCTGGTCTGGAATCTGTCTTCTATCTTTATGAGTCAATCCAGGTAGAACAGTCTCTCATCTCCCACATCTCACTCTTGTGGCAGAGTGAGAGTGGGATTTGGAGTCAGAGACTTAGGTTCAAGTCTTTGCTCTGACACTTACTAGCCCTTGTCAAGCTACCTAACCACCTAGAACATCAGTTTCCTCATCTGTAAAATAAGATTTCAACACCCCAGTGTTGGAGAATTAAATGGAATAATAATGTACATGAATGTTCCTGGCATTTATTAGGGAATTAGTGAACCCTTGGATAAGTATCTGTTTATACTATGCCAGAATCTGAAGCCTGCTATAAATCTATATCATGAGGCCATCGTATAATAGATCCTAGTATCACTTCTGCAATAACAATAATATCTTACATTGGAGAAACAGATGATTATTTATAAATATATGTATTCTCATAATGACAAAGCTGAGACTCAGGAAAGTTAAGTGAATTGCTGGAGGTGGGAAGGGGGGCAGCTGGCACAGCCCTCTGACTCCCTTCACACCTTCCCACTTCCTCCATTGTCCCTGATTCAAGACCCAACGCAGCTCCAGGATCTTGCACACAAAGTTCTGCTGTCCAGCAGATGCTGAAATGACAGGCCCTTTGAACATCCTCTTGCAGGAAGAACTGTGAGCTTGGTGCAGGCTGCCCTTGGCACTGCCAGGAGAATAAATCCTCCTAGAAGTCTCCCGAGAAGGGTCATGAGGAAACCCCCAAAGGCTGGGCTCTGAAAGGAAAGAAAGAAACTGACATTACCAAGCACCTCTTTCATGCCAAGCACATTCACGGCCAGTTTCTCACTGACTCCTCAAAACCAATTGTTCTTAACCTTTTTAGGGGGTTGCATACCCTTTTGAAAATCTGCTGAAAGCTGTAGATTCTCTCCTCAGATAACGGCACATAATATGCACATGAATGCAGTCGGGTCGAGGTTAAGAACTCCTGGTGTGAACCTGGGCTGTTTTCAGATTTTCTTAAGCATCAGAGACCTTCCCTTTTAGAGGCCCCACCCTCAGCAGGGCAGACATTACATTTTCACACACACACACACACACACACGTAACATAGAGTTGCAGTTGTCTGTTTGGCATATGTGTTACATTTCCAGATATTTAACAAAACATTAATTTCAAGTCTGTCCTTTCTTTTCCTATTTTGTAGCCAATAGGCTTTTTTTGGTGAATTTTATTGAAATATATCACTGGTATAGACAAATACGCAGCTCCTAAGTGTACAGCTCGGTGAATTCTCATGAAGTGAACACCCCTGTGTAACTGGCACTCTGGTCAAGAAACAGAACATCCTGAGCTCCCAGATGCCCCCCAGGCCCCCATCCATTTGCTACCCCCCACCCAGGGTAATCTTGATCCTGACTCCCAATCAAAGGCTAGTTTGGCCTGTCTTTGAGTTTCCTATAAGGGCAGTCACACGGTACATACTCATTTTTGTGTCTGACTGCTTCTGTAGAACCATAAACTTCTTATTCAGGTCTCAGGCATTTTCAGAGGTGTATTAAAGGCTTATAGGCTATAGGTACTGTCAAAACCAGGGATTGTCAGCCTTACCTTCACATTAGAATCACCAGGGAAACTCTTTAGAATCCTGACACCCAAGCTGTCCCCCAAAATAATTAAATGAGAATCTCTGAGGATAAGATCAGGCATCGGTCATTTTTCATGCTCCTGGGTGACACTCATTGCCACCAAGGTTGAACACCTCGGGTCTAAATAACTCTGTGAGGTATTAGTCTCCTTATTTTAAAACTGGGGAAACTGAGGCTCCAAGAGTCTTCATGTGTTAATGTCATGAAGCCAGAGCTCAAATTCAGATCTGATCTGGAGTGGCGTTTGCCTTGCCTTATCCCTGGGTGAATAGTAAAGCCCAAACCAGGTGGTGATGCCTCCTGCCTGGTCCCCCCTCATTGTGAGTCCTTCTAGAGGTGTGGAGAGGGATGTGGAGTTTCCCAGGCTACTGGTGCCGTGAAGACAGCCCAGGGGCTGGCCCTAGGGAGAAAGTTACCGGACTCCACCTTTGCCCTGCACCTCTGGAAGCCGGCCGCAGAAAAGTCTCTGCGAGTGGCAGTGGCTGCCAGCTGGGGAGCCGTGGGGGATGTGTCACAACAGCCATAGTTCTTTCTGCCTCCACCTTTGGTTCCCCGAGTGCAGTGCACAATTCTGCCACTCAGCGGCACCTCGAGCTTCTGTAAACCCTGTGGTTTCACACAGCCCGCCTGCAGCCAAAGGAAGGAAGCCAGGCAGCGGGTGCTGGCGCAGGGAGAGGAGCGTGTGCAGCAGGAGCTTCCTGGGGCATGCCTGGGTGGCTGGGGCCTCACTTGGGACCTGGGACAGTTTGGCTGAGGCTGGAGCTGCTCCTGGGTCTTGACAGGGCGTGTCCCTGGCTGGCAAGGTGGGTGCAGGGACACGGCTACAGCCAGACCGCAGAGAGACAGGCCACTGCCTGTAACTAAGCCGGCAGAGAGAAAGTCTCGCATGCCTGCAAGCACAGCCCATGAACACGCCCGCAATGTCCTGGAAGTGGAGGTGCCAGCTCTGCCTCAAAGCCCAGGCATAGCTCCAAGTCCTTCCCTGGGAATCTGCCTGATCTTGATCCCAGAATGGCTGAGGCCCTCAAGCTGCTAAAGGGTTTCTTGAGGCTGGATCTGTCTTCTGCCCTGCAGTTTGGAGTCAGATTGCCTAGATTCGAAGCCAAGATCTGCAACTTCCCAGTTACTTAACTTCCATGAGCCTCAGTTTCCCCATATGTAAAATGGGAAATAAGAATCCATGCCATGGAGGGTTGCTGTGAGGATCGAATGACTAATTATGTATAGAGTCTTAGCCTAGTGCCGGGCACACAGGAAGTGCTAAATAAACGTCAGCTACTATTGTTTGTTATGATGATTACCATTTGAAAATGGAAGGGTCGAATGCCTGTCAGTCAGATAAGCATCTGGATTTGGTTTTACCCGTTTAGTAAATCCTCACCCCTTTCCAGGACCTCCTCTCTCGAAGAGTTGAGCTTGGGTTCAAATCTGGCCTCGGGGTAGAGCAAACTTCCTAGCCAAAAACAGAATGAACCCGCCCTCACGTGAGAGAACACCCTCACTTGTGGCAACCCACACACGGCCCAGGTACCAGCAGAGGGAGTGAGTCTAGGCTGCGCACAGCTCAGGCAAGCAGCAAGCTGCCCTAAGCAGAGTAAGAACAAATATGAGAACCACCCAGAGGGGACTGCCCAGCCCCCACCCAAGAGGAGGTCTGATGAGCTCCTCTCCAGGAACAGACCTGAGTGTGTGACCCCAGTCTCCCTGCAGCCTCGGGCAGCTTCCCATCTGGGTGCCATCCCTGTGGTATCAGAGTGGGCACTGAGTCAGGAGACCTGGGTTCCAAGCTTGGACCCTGTCATCAGCAACCAGCTGTGTGGCCTGGGGCAAGTCACCCACCCTCTCTGGACCTCTGTGACAGGATTCAAGTGATCTTTAAATCCCCTCCCAGCTCTAATGTATGGTTTTAGCCAAGTATCCGGCACATAGTAGGTGCTCAATAAATTATAAAATTCAAGACACAACTCTGCTAGGTTCCAACATCCAGCTACTTTCTCCACACCTGATCTTAGCCAAAAGGCCCAGAAGTGATCATCCAGCTACTTTCTCATCTTCAGTACTGAGTGACCTGTGTGATCCAGCTCCCAGCAGGACCCAACCTAGGGGAAGAGCTCAAGAAATGAGCATTTATTGATATCATTGATTACTTTTGGCCTGGCTTTCAGCCCAACCTGTTCCCCCACCCAAGGCTACGGGTGCCCCAAAGATTCCAGATTAGAGGCGCTGAAGTGTTTGCCTCCCCAGTAGACTACAAGCTCCAAAAAGACAGGGTTCATCCTGCTCCCCATGTCAGGTCCGGTTCAGGCAGCCGAGCATCCCCTCATGTGGTCCTGGGGCATAGAACAGACCCTCCATTGTCATGGGGCAGAGAAAGCATCACAGAGCCTCATGCTGGGCAAGTTCTTTTATTGGAAAAAGAAAAAATAAAAGAATATGGCACTGCCTGTGCCCAGCCCTCCCATGGGAGATGCACAGGTCGGACACAATGCCCAGCCCCACAGGGGCCCAGGGTGGGCATAGGCTGTGGCCAGGGGCTGCAGTGGAGCCCACTGAACTGCAGCTCTCCAGGGGGATCCTTGGACCAGGACTCACATGGGCCCAAGACTTCCTGAGGCTGCAAGGACTAGGCGGACTCTCTCTGCTCTCTGGGTAGGCCCTTGTTTCCCACATGCTGCTCCCATGTCTGCTAGAAAAGCAGGCATCTCTTTGGTTCCAGAGAGCTACCTGCAGTGGCTGGTCTTGCACATCCACTTCTAGCACCTCCCGCCAACTGAGGTAGGCAGCCCCCTTCATTTCATCTTCGGGACACCAGCCCCAGGGGCCGCTCCCATCCCACCTGCTCCTCTGGGCCTCGGAAGCCAGGCATCACTGGCTGGACATCTCCTTTCCTTGCAAGGAGGGAGTTTGCCTTTCCCCTGCAGGCTGCTGGCACCTTTGAAGGTCCACGGAAACCTCACCTACCAAGCCTTAAAGAGCCCCAGCCCCCGGGGGAAGGCTGAACACACAGTGTCTGTTGCCCCGTTGTCTTGTCATGGGGAGCTGAGAGGGGGCACCAAAGGCCACCAAGGTTTGGCTCTTCTCTCCTAGAACCCCAGCTTCTCTTCCACTAGAATGTATGCAGTAGAGTACGTTCCCTGGTAGCCCTAGGGGAAGGGCAAGGGGCTTTTGGACATTTATTTACAGGGGACCAGGCTGGACCCACACAGGGAAGAAGTCACGGACCCTCAGGTAGTGAAGACAGCAGGAAGCAGAGAAGCAGTCATTGGCCTAGCAGCCAAGGGGAACACACAAACACACACACACACATGCACTCACCTGCATACACACACACACTCATACACACGAACAATCATACATACATGCTTGTGCACACGTGCTCATGCACATGCATGCACTCACACTCATATAAAGGCACACTTGTGCACGCATGTGTGCCCATGTACTCATACACACACAGGTGTGCTTACAAATGCACCCACATTCATACATTTGTGCACTGGTGCACACACATGCGCTCACACACAGGCATGCTAACACACGCAGACTCACACATTTATGCACACTGCACTTACACACATGTGCACTCACACATACATTCACATGTGCATACATACAGGTTCTAATCTCAGGAAACTGGCTCCAGTTCAGGAGGTTCAGGCCCCGTATGGCTATGTCTCTCCGCAAAGTTTCTCCAGACTCCCATATTACCTCCCAGAGCCCCAGGCTGTGTGCCCCCCAACCAGCACCTGGCAGCCTGCAAAGTCTCAAAGTTGGATGCTTCCAGCAAGGCCGAGCTGGCCTCCAGCTCTGGCTGCAGGCCAGGAAAGCCATAGGTCTAGAAGAGGTCAGGAGTGGGCTGAACAGCTCCCAACCACGGCACTCATCTCCCCACACCTTCAATTTGGTGGAGGCAGGATCATAGATAGGCCGGGGCCCTGCAGGGGCATGAGAAGGAGCAGATACTGGGAGACAGCCACAGGACGCAAGGCCCAAGAGAGAGAGTCCTGGTGGACATGGGTTTGGGAATGAGGGGTCATGCAGTGTGGGAGTCCTCTATGTGGCAGACCTGGGCCCCTCTCGTGGGGTTGGGAGA
Organism: Rhinopithecus roxellana; assembly: GCF_007565055.1. Lineage (NCBI taxonomy): Eukaryota > Metazoa > Chordata > Mammalia > Primates > Cercopithecidae > Rhinopithecus > Rhinopithecus roxellana. The sequence goes on from NC_044559.1 coordinate 75,526,588, forward strand.
GGGGCTGTGGAAGAGAGGGGCCGCCTAGGTTGTGTTCTCCCCACCCCAGCCTTCCTAGGAAGATCTGTCTCTGTGTGGCCCAGACCAGCCCCATCAGGAAGGGAAAGCCCCCAGGTCAGGAAATGGACTGATCCAGCTGGGGGTGAGGGATAGGGGTCATAGGTTGATGGCCCACAGGAAATATGAGGCCCGTCACCCTCCCTCACACCCCGGGCAGCAGGGTGGGCCCAGAGAATGACTCAGAAGCGGGTGCTCTGGTAGCGCAGCCGTCGCAGGTCTGCGAGGCCCTCACTCCGGCCGTACACCTCCCTACAGGGACTCTCGGCCAGTCACCGGGCCCCCGCCCCACCACCCCCACCGCTGCTGCTGCCACTGCCACTGCTGCTGCCACTGCTGGAGCTGCCACTGCTGCACCGGTCCTCGTAGATGGAGATTTCAATCTGGGGTCGACGGTTAAGGAGAACTGCGAGCCCAGCTGCTGAGCAGGGGTCGGACATGAACCAGTGGATGGAGTCCAGCAGAGGAGTGGGAAAGTGGGCTTGTGCTGCTGCCTAGACAGTAGGGATGTAGAGGCCTGGGAGCTAGACCCTCCCCAAGCCCATCCATGCACATTACTTAGCTAACAATTAGGGAGACTTGTAAGGCCAGGCCCTGTGCTGGGCACACAGCCGTGATCACAGCAGACAGGGTGGCTGCCCTGATGGAGCTTACATTCCAGTGGGTCTAATGACCATATCTTAGGACACAGATGTGCCCAGGAAGGTGGTGGTACTGCACAGGAAGTATGAGAACTTTAGTGTCCTGAGTTTAAGTCCTGACTCAGGCACTCACAAAGCTATGTGACCTTACACCAGTCACTTAACTTGTTAGTCATCCATTATCGCATCTGCAAAATGGGGATTAAGAATAGAATCTAGGGGTTAGTGTGGAGATTAGATGAAATGTATATAAGGCACTTAGCACAAAACCTGGCACATAGCAAAGGCTCAATAAAAACAAGTGCCTCTCACTGGGCTTTGTCAACACGTGATTCTGGGTGTTTGTGGTTTTTTGACTCTGTTTCTCCTCAGTTTTCCAGTAAACTTTATTTTTTAGCAATTCTACTCGTGTTGTTGCTGCCTGGGGGAAGGGATGTGTGCACACCCAGATCACACTATTCCAAGTGGAGGTGGAGTCGGCAGAACCACGCCCCACCCCCTGTCCAGCCTCTCACCAGGACTGAGACCTTGGGGGAGTCACCTCATCCTAGACCTCACGTCTCTCATCTGCGAAAGGAGGACAATGGGACCTGCCACGGGAAATTCCATGAGGACTGCATGAGACCGAGGACCTGTAAATGAATGTGGTGATTTGCATATTCCTGGAGGGGTCTTTGCAGTTAAGGGTGAGCCTGGGCGCAATTCCTGGCTCCCACATTCACCAGCTGCACGACTCTGAGCAGGTTGCTGGGAATAATCAGAGCAACCCACCTGGTAAGATTGTTATGAGAAGTACATGAATTCATATTTTCAAAGCACTTCACATGATAGCTGGCATATTCTAAGCACTGATTACATGCAGCCCAACAAGTGCAAACCCTGAAACTCACAAAGCCTCCAATAACTTATGGTGGCGAAGGAGGGCTGAGGACCACTGATGTGAGGAATCCTGGGAAAATCTGAGTGGAGGCCCCTAAGGTGGCCCCATTTCCTGGCAGCCTCACCAGGATCTCTACTGGTTGGCAGTCTTGTGCCCTCACACAGAGCAGCCCAGAAGGATACAACCCTCATCCCACGCTCCACGGGGTCTGTGAGTAGGAGGCCTCGAGGCGCAAAGATCTTCTCATTCTGCTCCTGGATGTAGCGGGAAATCTTCTTGAGAACCTGCAAAAAGAGGAGCCAGACAAGGATGAGCGTGCCGCAGGGCAGCCCTGAGGGAGGGGACGCACGGTGGGGCGGGAGGGGCCACCTTCTCGTAGTGGGTCTCCATGCAGAGGAAGATGAAGTAGGCCGTGGCGCAGGCCAGGCAGCCCTCAAGATAGGAGCTGCCCCCAATCTTCTCAGCCTCTGCATAAAAGCCGTTGAGGGTCTTCACAGTCTCTTCAAAGAGCTGCCGCTCGATCTGGAGGGAGAGGGGGACAGAGCCAGGCTGTGGTTAGCCTTCCTGGAGTGCGCACAGTCACAGGTGGGGCTGGGGGTGACAATGGTGGGGCCATGTAGATGGGGGAGATGACATTGGCACACAGGTAAGACCAAAGAGGCTGCAGGCAGAGCAGAAAGAGCACTGGCCTGGGAGTCAGGAGACTGGGGGGCCAGTCCAGACATGGCCATCAACTAACGGGCTGCGTGACCTTGAACTTACAGCTTAACCATCTAGGCCTCAGTTTCCTCATCTATAAAATGGGAATAAGAATGGTTGCTTGTCCTCCCTTGGAAACAGGAAACTCCCATGATATCCTAGATGTTTTCTGCAGAAGATCAGAACAACTTTTCTAGTGATTTTGACACGTCCCATCTTGCTGGTTGTGAGAGAGCTCAGGACTAAATTCATAGGGGCTCTCCATGTGTGGATGGGATTGCACGAGACTGCTTCAGTGAGACCAGGAAGGGGCATATCTAGCTCAGAGGTCACCCACAACACCACAGCCCTGTGTGTTTGGACACCTGAGAAGCTGTCCTGCCCGTATCCATAACAGGAATAGCTAATATGTATTAAGCACTTTCTATGTGCCAGGAAACACACTCTTTTATTGAACCCTCACAACAATTCTATCAAAAAAGTACTACTGTCATCCCCATTTTACAGGTGAGGACTGCTCTGTGGGCCTAAGACCACGCAGACCACGAACTGCTCTGTGGTTCCAGCTGCCACCGTCTCTGGCCCCTTCACCGGCCTCCCTGCCCCTGCTCCTGCCCTAACTTCCTGTTAAAGTCAGATTACGTCACAGCTGTGATCAAGAACTCCCACAATCTTCCCATCTCTCTGCAAGTAAAATCCAAGAAGTCCTTACAATGCCCGCTAGGCCCTCCATGGCCTGACCCTGCTACCCCTGGGCCCATCTCCTCCTCTCCTCCTCACTCAGTACACCTGCTTCTTGAAATTGCCTCAGGCCCTTTGTGTCTGTCTCCTCAGCTGCCACACTTTCCCCTGCAGGCTGCCATGACACCCTTAACACCCTCGGGTCTCACCTTATTCAACAGCCTCCCCCTGTGCCCAGAATCATTCACCTCTCCCCAGCACACCCAACCCCCCTGACATCCTCCCCTTATTCTTCTAGTATTTGTTATCTCCTGAGCGAGGTATATTTACAGTTGGCCCTGGAACAACATGGGTCTGAACTGTGTGGGTCCGTGTATATGTGAATTTTCTTCTGCCTCTGCCACCCCTGGGAAAGCAAGATCAACCTGTCCTCTTCCTCCTCTTCCTCAGCCTACCCAATATGAAGATGACGAGGATGAAGACCTTTTTGATGATCCACTTCCAGTTAATAAGTAGTCAATATACTTTCTTCTCCTTATGATTTCCTTAACATTTTCTTTTCTCTAGCTTACTTTATTATAAGAATACAGCATATAATATACATAACATGCAAAATGTGTGTTAATAAACTGTTTGTGTTATCAGAAGGCTCCCAGTCAACAGTAGGCTACTAGTAGTTAAGTTTTTAGAAAGCCAAAGGTTATATCCAGATTTTTGACTGTGCAGGGGATGGGCACCCCTAACCCCGTGTTGTGCAAGGGTCAACTGTATTTGCTTGCTTTTTTATTTTCTATACCATCTAGTAGAAAATAAATGCCATGAGTTTACTCCTGTATCTCTAGAGCCTAATACATACTCAATAAATATTTAGTGAATGCTAAGTGCTCAATAAATATGTAGTGACTGATAAGAGAACTTGTCCAAGGTTACAGCTCTGACCCCAGTCTGTGCCCTTCACTGTGTAACACCAAACAGCCGGGAAGGTCACACTCCAAACTCAGCAGGTGTCAAAGTGTCAACATCGTAGCCCTACTTTTCACATTCTTTACAGTAGCTTCTTCCCCACTCATGCAGCAGGACCAGAACTGCTGATCACACAGTTTAGGGACCTCCCTGCCTCTCTAGGACAAAAGTTTCGTCCAAGAATAGTTAGAAGCTTAGGATTTCCCCCCACACAGACCTGGGAAGAACTCAGAGAGAAAATCCTATGAAAATCCTGCCCATCTAGTCCATGCCACAAGCCCTGCTGCTCCACCCTGGGGGTCACCCCGCTCTACAGGACAAGCATGCTAAGATGAGAAAGAGACCCACATTCTCTCCAAAAGCTGGCTCGGGGTCCTATCCGTACAGACCATCCCTGCCCCCACTTCCCAAACCCATTCAGATCTGCTGGGCTGCTGAATGAAAGGTCGGGATCTGCCTTCTGGCTTCCGCAATCCCAGGCCCACTGTAGGGCAGCCCTAGGATGAAAGCTGCAGACACTCCTGGACCAGAAGCAAAACTCAGCAGCTGATGCATCACAGCAGCCTGAGGTCCATGAGTCACCCAACTAGCTGAGTCTAGAGGCAGAGGCTGTGGGCAGAGCCCTTGGCTGACTGCCTTTTATGCCACCCAGCAGACTGTGGGATGGTGCATCCGGCTCTCCCCTTTGCCCGAGGCAGGGAGAAGGGAAAAGCAGCCTGCAGTTCCTCCTTTAAGTCTCTAAGCTTTTCCTGCAAGACTGTGATCACGAAGGCATCTAGTTTGATCTGTACTCATGAAAGATGCAATTGCGTCAGCAAGAAAATAAGAGTCCTGTGAAAAAGCAGAGAGGCAGGGCACTTAAGCCCGTCTGGTACTTACTAACTCCCGTAAGTCACTTCTTTCTGGCCCTCGGTTTCCTCTGCTAAATGAGAAGGATGGACTAGTGTGGAGCTTCTCAAAATTTCATGCATATCTGAATAACCCAAGGAATAGATTAAAACCCAGATTCGGATTCAGTAGATCCAGGGAGGGACCCGAGATTCTGCATTTCTATCAAGCTCCCAGGTAATGTTGATATTGTTGATCCACAGGCCACAGTTTTAGTAACAAAGACTTCATGGTTCTCAGCTCCAGCTGCACACTTAAATTATCTGAGCAGTCTTTAAACCCTATGATGCCCAAGTCTCCCCCGCCAGGAGATTCTGAGTCAATGGTCTGGGAAGAGGGAGGATAGGTCAGAGCAGCAAAGATCACCACTGCCCTGCCCTACCCAAGCTGACGCCCTGCAAGGTTCCTTTATCAAATTCCCAGGTGCCTCTAACGTGCAGCCAAGGATGAGAAGCAGCACTGTTTCTGAAGAAGACCAGCTGAACAAGACCAGCAATTCTCCCAGTGTAATCTATGAACCACTTGATTCTGATTCATCTGGGAATTCCTCATTAAAAAATAAGGTTTAAGAACTGGCATTTGGTCTGGGCATGGTGGCTCACACCTGTAATCCCAGCACTTCGGAAGGCCAAGGAGGGCGGATCACTCGAGCCCAGGAGTTTGAGACCAGCCTGGGCAACATGGCAAAACCCCATCTCTACTAAAAATACAATTAGCCAGGTGTGGTGGCACGAACCTGTAACCCCAGCTACCTGGGAGGCTGAGGCAGGAAGATCACCTTAGCTGGGAGACAGAGGCTACAGGGAGCTGCACTCCATCCTGGATTTCCATCAAGGGGAAAAAAAAAAAAAAAAAGACCTGGTATTTCATAGCACAACGGAGTGACTATAATCAATAATAATTTAATTGTACATTTTAAAATAACTAAAACAGTATAATTGGATTGTTTGTAACACATAAGATAAATGTCTGAAGTAATGGATATTCCATTTACCCTGATGTGATTATTACACATGGCATGCCTATATCAAAGTATCTCATGTATCCCATAAATATATACACCTGATAGGTACCCACAAAAGTATAAATAAATAAATATTAAAGTTTAAACAATCATGATTAAAATTCATTTTAAAATTAGGATTTAAAACTATTCGGATTCCAGAGCCCCACCCCTAGAGGGTCTAATGTAGTTGGTTTGGGCTGCAGTCTGAGCCTCGGGATTTTTTAAGCTCCCCAGGAACGTCTAATGTACAGCCAGGGTTAAGAACAGCTGCTAATAAATGGAGACTCCTGAGCCACAGTCCAACAGCTGAATCAGCGCCACTGGACAACACCTGTATCATCCAGTAGGACTCAGGAATTTCCATTTGTTTAACAAGCTCTCTATATCATTCTTAGGCAACTGAAACTTGAGAGCTGCCAGACCAGAAAATTCCTGAGATCCCTTCAGCTCTAACTTCTATGAGGAGACAGTAAGACAATATTAAGAATCATCCTTTAGATTTTTAAAAATTCATCCTTTTGAAATGGCCGAACAGGTTATGTGTCCTATGATGTTATGTGTCATATGATCCTGGAAAAAAATACATTCCAATAAGAACCTCAGTTCCATCACAGCCCTGGGTTCCAAGTGTAGAAAAAGGCATCCTTACCCGGCTGTCCAGCTCTGGGGGGAATTTGGTCTGGAACTGACAGATGGTCCCATCGCTGTAGTCTCTCTGGATAAAGACCTTGGTGGCCAGTGAGGCGCTTCGCCGGAGCTCCTGCAGATTGTGGACCTGAGGAGATGTGCGGGCCGCAGGTGCTCAGAGTGATCATCCATCTCAGCATATCCCAAATGCAGGGGCTTCCCAGAATCCGGGTCTTCCAGCACTAACACCAGGAAAGTTCCCAGCATGCAGAGACAAGCTGGGCACACTACAGGTGCTCCAGGAGGCCAAGGGAGGCAGGGCTGTGGGGTCTACCCAAGAAGCTGCCCTGAACTATCCAAGAAACATCTTTTAAAAGCCTAAAGCAAGGCTGGGTGCAGTGGCTCATGCCTGTAATCCCAGCACTTTGAGAGGCTGAGGTGGGAGGATTGCTGGAGCCCAAGAGTTAAAGGCTGCAGTAAGCTGTGATTGCACCACAGCACTCCAGCCTGGGTGACAGAGCAAGACCGCAACTCTAAGAAAATTTTTAACAAGCCTAAAGCAGGGCCAAAGTTGAGCCAACATGAGAAGTTCTGGAACCAACATATTTTAACAAAAGGAACAAGACCTCCTGGTGGCCGATCCAGTCCTCTCTCTCTCTCTCTCTCTCTCTCTTTTCTCTCTCTCTCTCTTTCTCTCATTCTCTCTTATTCTCTCTCTCTCTTTCTCTCATTCTCTCTTATTCTCTCTCTCTCTCTCTCTCTCTCGCACACACATACACGCACACACACACACAGCAGAACCTTTCATATTTTCATTCATTCACCAAGTACCAAGCGTTCACTTGTGAGACCCTGTGCTTGGGGAACCCAGCACTGAACAAGACCGATGCTCCAATCCTGCCAAGTGGAATTCACAACAGAGTTGGGGGCAGGTAGCATGTGGGACAGAGGAATACCTGATGCACCCCTGAACTCAGAGACTGGGTTCCAGGCCGAGTTTTGTGGCCCCGGCCAGAGAGCACCCCGGATGCTTTTCACATCCAGCACTTCTCACCACAGGAAACAAAGGGCCCATAAACAGTGTGGGCCCTTCCCCAAACTTCCCCAGAGAATAGTGTGGATGAAGTGGACTGAGGCCAGAAATGGAAGAAATAGCCTTCCCTGGCAGGAAGGAGAGGGGAGATTTCTGTCCCTTGTGCACATCTGTGGATTTGACATTGACACAGACTCTAGTGCTTGAGGAGAATGGGCTCAATTCCACAGAACAAGGCCACTTTTTCCACCTCTCCAGCCTCAGTCACCCACATTCAAGACAAGAATCCCACTGGTTGAAATATGACCAACACTGAGACCACGTGGATACCAAGCCCCAAAGGCAGAGTGAACAACAGGCAGTTCATCCCATGTAATTAAGCTGGATCCATTCAGTCACTCGCCTCTCATTTATTGAGTCTCTCCTAGTGCCAAGCTCTGGGGGTGCTGAGCAAAAGAGTCTGTGAGCTCCAGGGAGGAAGACAAGTAAATATATAATGAATTAGACAGTGACAAATGCCACAGAGAAGTAACATCTTACCCAGAAATGCTCACTCAGAAAAGGCCTCCTGAAGCCTGTGTTGAGTCATAAAGGAAGGCCGGGGTTACTAGTAGTAGGGGGCAGGCAGGGAGTGTGGAGAGGGAGGAAAAGGCAACCCAGGAAAAAAGAGAAGCTTGTGCAAAGTGACAAAGACAGAGCACATGGTCTACTAGAGGCAGATTTCAGCAAGACTGGAGGTACTTTGCAGATTAGATAAGAAACAGTGGGAGATGAGACTGTAGAGGAGGCAAGAATCAGATCACAAGGAGCAGGAAAGGTTCCTGCTGAAGGGGAGGATTTAAGATGAAAGATACTTAAACTTGCTTAAACACTGGGGAAAAACTTTGTTAAAGATCAGTTGGTTGTAGATATGTTGCTTTATTTCTGGGTTCTGTGTTCTGTTCCCTTGGTCTATACATCTATTTTTGTACCAGTAACCCAGACAAAACCTGCTGTTTTGGTTATATAGCCTCGTAGTATAATTTGACATCAGGCAATGAGATGCCTCTGGATTTGTTCTTTGCATAGGATTGCTTTGGCTATTCAGGTTCTCTTTTGGTTCCACATAAACTTTAGCATTGTTTTTCCTTTTTTTTAGCATTGTTTTTTCCAATCCTGTGAAAAATGATGTGGCTAAATTTGATAGGGATTGTGTTAAATCTGTAGATTGCTTCGGGCTGCGTGGTCATTTTAACGATGTTGATTCTTCCAGTCCTTGAGCATGGGATGTCTTTCCATATGTTTGTGTTATCTACGATTTCTTTCATCAGTGTTTTGTAGTTCTCCTCATAGAGATCTTTTATTTCCTTGGTTAAATGTGTGTGTGTGTGTGTGTGTGTGTGTATGTATGTGTGTGTGTGTGTGTGTGTGTGTGTGTGGCTATTATAAATGGGATGGGGAAAGGACTCCCTATTCAAAGAATGGTGCTGGGAAAACCGGCTGACCATGTGCAGAAGAATAAACTGGACCCCTATTTCTCACCATATACAAAAATTAATTAAAGGTGGATTAAAGACTGAAATTTGAGACCTGAAACCATAAAAATTCTAGTGGAAAATCTAGGAAAAACTCTTCTGGATATTGGCGTAGGCAAATCATGTATGATGAAGTCCCCAAAAGCAAATGAAATAAAAACAAAAATAGACAAATGGGACTTCACTAAATTAAAAAGCTTCTGCATAGCAAAAGAAATAACTAACAAAGTGCACAGACAACCTACAGAAAGGGAGAAAATATTTGCAAATTATGCCTTTGACAAAAGACTAATATCCAGATTCTATGAGGAACTCAAACAACTCAACAAGAAAAAAACCCATTAAAAACTGGGCAAAGGACATAAACAGACATTTCTGAAAAGAATAAATACTGCCAATAAATGCATGAAAATGATCAACATAAATAAGCATCAGAGAAATGCAAATTAAAACCACAATGAGATATCATGCTACACCAATCAGAATGGCTACTATTAAAAAAACAACAACAGATGCTGGCATAGATGCAGAGAACAGGGAACACTTATACACTGTTGGTGGAAATGTAAATTAGTTCCACTTCTATGGAAAACAGTATGAAGATTTCTTGAATAACTAAAAAGAGAACTACCATTCAACCCAGCAATCCCACTACAGGGCATCCTCCCAAAGGAAAATAAATCACTATGTTAAAAAGACACCTATACTCGTATGTTCATCACAGCACTATTCACAATAGCAAAGTCATAGAACCAACTTCAGAGTGACGATCAACACTTGACTGGATAAAGAAAATGTGGTATATATACACCATGGAATACTACACAGCCATGCAAAATAATAAAGTTATACATTTTGCAGCAACATGAATGGAGCTAGAGGCCATTATCCTTAGTAAACTAACTTAGAAACGGAAAATTAAATACCACAAAACACACCTTCTCACTTATAAGTCTAAACTAAACAATGGGTATACATTGATATAAAGATGAAAATAATAGACACTGGGGATTCCAAAAGAGGGGAGGAGGTGAGGGTTAAAAACTTACCCATCAGGTACAATGTTCACTATTTGGATGATGGGTACACTAGAAGCCCAATCACCACCAATATGCAGTATACTCATGAAACAAACATGCACATATACTCCCTGAATCTAAAATAAAATAAAATTTAAAAACAAACAAAAAACTTGGGAAATTATAAATACCTGGGAAAGGTTATTAATAAAGTAGAAGGAGCAGTTAATTGGTAGATCAAGGTCCTGAAAAGGTGGGAATCCAAAAACACTATGTGTGACTTTCCTAAATCCAGGTAAACCTTGCTCTATGTACAAAATGTACATAATCTCAAAGTATTGTGACTGAATTAAATAATGTCTAAGCCCTCCTCTAGGCTTATATTCACTGATTCCTCTAATCAAGGTTTTCTTTGAGGAAATCCCCTTGATATCTACTAGAAACCTATGAAAACTTGGAGAAATAAAGAATTCTTTGGTAATATAAATAAGTTAATTGTTAATGTGTCTGCTCTGGTTAAGGTTTTATAATGTATTTTCAAGAGTAAAGAACAGGGCTATGGCCTTCTTCTGCCCCTGTAAAACCAACTTACAAAAGTCAGTCAATCTGTGGACTCCCCTACCCCTAGAAGGCTCATTCTAGCAGTTTTGTGGGAAGTGGACAAGACTGGGGTGAGGGGCCAGTTGGAGGGATGATTCTCTTTCTAATAGTCCATGGGAAAAACTAAAGAGTGGTGAGAAAAGTGGTGGTGAGAATGGAAAGAAAGGAGAGAAACCATTCTGACATGGACTCAGCTTCATCTCCTCTGACCCACATAAAACCTGCTGTTTTCGTTACTATAACCTTGTAGTATAATTTGAAGTCAGGCAATGTGATGCCTCTGGATTTGTTCTTTGCATAGGATTGCTTTGGCTATTCAGGTTCTCTTTTGGTTCCATATGAACTTTAGCATTGCTTTTCTCTTTTTTAGCATTGTTTTTTCTAATACTGTGAAAAATGATGTTGCTAATTTGATAGGGATTGTGTTAAATCTGTGCCTGAATGCACACATGTGTACACACATATATGTGTGCTGTACTGAAGGCATGTGTCTGTAGCGACTGGCTAGCTATTGACCAAAGCCATTTCTTCTTGTTCCTAGGCACACAGCTATATTAATTCCCAGCCTCCCATGCAGTTAGGTGGGTCCCTATGACTGAATAGAATGTGAGAGGAAGTGACGAATGCCATGTGTAGGCTCGACTCATAAAGATGTACCACTCCTCCCTGCTCTTTCCCCTTTCATGGAGTCTGGTGGAGCCCTCTGTTGAAGATAGTGACACCACAAGTTGGGGAGATCCTGGGTCCCTGAATCACTGCTGGAAAGATCAATACCTATTGATCGGGAACACTTACCTGGAACTTCACTGAGCAGGATACAAACTTCTATTGTATTAAGTTATTAATATATTAAGATTTGGGGGTGCTACCTTACATAATAAATTCCCATTTCCTCTTGGCTTTGATCCACGGGTTCTCAAGTAGACAAAGAAAGATAGGTCAATACCCTTTTCAGCACCAACAATAACCTGAGCCTTGGACTACTATCCAGGCTCTGGGTGACCAGAGATCTGCTTCTCTCCCTGGAGAGTGTTTGTGAAGGAGCAACTCTTGAGGAGTTGCTAAAGGATATCAGACACATTTTATACGGCAGAGCCTTAGTCTCCCAGACCTACATAGAGTACATATCTTACAGACCCATCTGAAGTTGGTGAAGAGCAGGATTTAAGGCAAGGCAGGGTCTCCTGGTTTTCTCCATTCAGGGTGGCTTGAGTGTGAAGTGCCAGGAAGCCCTGGTGGAAAGATGGCCCACTGACCTGGGAGCAGGAGACTTGACCCTGGGCCACATGGCCCTGGGAAAGTCTTCCCTTCTCTGGACCTCAATTTCTTCAGCTGGAAACTAAGAAACTGGAACTACATGATTGCTCAAGCCCCTTTCAGCTCTGACATTTTAGAGGTTTTATCAGGGATTATGAATGCAAATGTTTACAGGGGCTGAGCAATAAGTGGGCCAGGTGGGGCCTGGGGCTAATTAGAAAACTGGTGCCCCATCTCAAGGAGGCAGATGACTATGGCCACAGGGGAATGTATACCCAGGTTGCCAGCACTTCTGGTGTCTCAAAAGAAGCCACAAATCTAGATCTTTTTAACAACAAATATCCTGATTTTTGAATGTTTCCAATACATTTTTTAAATGTATAAGCACTCAACAGACTAAATAAGGCACACCCATGGACCAGACTCATTTCTAGAGCTGCTAGTTTAGGACCTCTAAATAAAGAATCCCATGGCTGGGGCCCCTTGGGCAAGAGCTAAGCCAGGCTCCAGGCCTCTGGCCAGCTACTAAGCTTTCAGCAAGCTGGTGGGGCTTTCAGCAGAGATCCATGATGCTCTGAAATCCTACCAGAGGATCTCAAAATATGTGCACACCTCTCTCTGAGGCTGCAGTTTCTGAGTCTCCCCTGGGCATCTCCCAGGAGGTTCTTAACTGACCCAGAGACCTGAGCCTCTCTCCACTTCTCACCTTCCTCAACCCTGCCCCTCTCTCCCGTTGCCACCCCTGGCCCACTGGCAGCAGAGTGAAGACAGGGCCAAGAGGCATTTCATAAGGAAGAAAATCAGTGGTAAGACCCATGGGACCAATTTTCAAACTTCAGTGTGAGAAGGAGGGGGAGGCTTCCTGGAGAGTGGGTACCACAGGTCACATATTTGGCTCCTGTTCACCTGACAGTCAACCAGCTGGGGTACAGAGGAACAAGCTCTGGAGTGCGAATGAGCTCCTTGTCCAGTCTGCCCAAATCCAACAGGAGTGCCCCCCTGGCCCCATCTTCATCCTCATTAAAAACCATCTCATTCCATAGGATGCATGTGAGGCATCAAGAATCAGGAGGTTCCGCTGATGCCAGCACTCTGCTTCCTGGCTAGGGTGTGAAGGAGGAGTGAGGACTGTGAGTCACAGACAGCCAGGTCAAGCCTAAGGATAAAACACCAGCCACAAGGCCTCCCTTCTTCTCAGCCTGTACCAGTGCTCAAGCCTGACCCAATGGCTACTGGTTATTAATTCCATGCCTCAAAGATCAAACCTCCAAACACCCTGCTTGAATAATGCTACTTGGATGCATTTTAAAATCTCTTAGAGACCAAACCCCACCACTTGGAGAAGCCCCTCCCAGCCAGGCCCTTCCTAGTTATCCTTGGTCATCTGGACTATTTCCCAGGGCAGACTCTCTCCCAGTGACACACATTCGCAGAGGTTTGCTGCTCAGAAAATGGGCTCATTGCAGCTTTCCAAATGAGGTCAGTGTATCGCTCAGGAGGCTCCATCCCTCCTCTGAGTTCCTCACAGACATCTCTCCCCTAATGCTAACTCCTAAACAGAAATTAGGGAACAGAAAAGACCCAGTTTCCACCCATGAATCTCTTCCCTCTCCCTCTCCCCTCCCTCTCTGTCCCTCTCCCCACCCCTTTCCTCTCCCTCTCTCCTCTCAATACAGCTTCTCCTAGAGCTGAGGACTTCCTACTGAGAATCCTAAGAGAATAATCATGGGAACTGAAAGCAATGTTTTCCCTCTCCCAACAAGTTTGTCCTGGTAATGTCAACTCAATTCTAATAGTAAAAACAGCCTCAGGAGAATGACTCACCCCACAGCCCAGAATATGTGCATGTCCTGTGCCCCGGCAGAGCTAAGGCTTCCTGCCTCAGTTCTGCCACCAGTTCTGCCACAAGGCCAAATTGTGAAGTGAGGAATGTTTGTCCTCAACTCCCCATCACTTCTGGACTTTCCTCTGCCCCTCTGTCCCTCTGCCCTCAAACCAACCCAGCCAGGCCAAGCAGGGGGCCTGAGTCGCCACATTCCAGCCCTTCTTGATTTCCTTTTCTCTCCATCAAAGCTTCACATCAAGACCTGGAGGGCCCTCCTCTCTATCAGGTGACACAATAGGCTAATTAGATGCAGGGGAAAAAAAAAAAAAGCACTGGCCAAAGAAGCAGAAGACTCAAGTTCTTATCCCATCCCTACCACCTTTTAGCCATATTTTCCTGAATAAGTCTCAGCACTTCAGTTGCATCATCTGTAAAATGGGATAATGATGCCTTCTTTGGCTCCTTCACAGGGACCAGGCAAGCTTCTGAACCTTAGTTGTCTCATCTGTTAATTGGGCATAATAATACCATCCTTACCCACTTCACAGGGCTGCTCTGAGGCTTGAAAGAGATCACGCATGCGATAGTGCTTTGTACACAGGAAAGTGCAATATTCTCAGAGGCGTTATGAGCAGAGCCCCTCCCAGGGGAGAGTCATGCATGTCTCACAGCAGCCTCCTGGAAATGCCGCCTCAACCTAGAGATGTAGCCTGCTGGTTGGAATCTGTGGACCATGGCAGACCTGTGAGGGAGATATCCTGGGACAGATGGGCCTGTTGGAATCTGTCAGATCACATCGCAGAGGCAGCTGCCTTCTCTGCCCACACTGCTGGCCCAGCCATGCCCATGTAGCTGAAGTTCCCCTTTTCCATCCAACACAGCTCTGCTGCAATCTGGCAGCCCTATCTGGAAGGTAACCAGCTCCTTGGTTTCTCCCTTTATTATTCCTGCCCTCTTCTGTGTCTTTGGTGCTTTGTGAGTACTCTGGGTTCCTCTACTCTAGAAACCAAGCTCCCAGGGTCTGCCCAGGGCTTGCCCCCACACCTAGTCCTGAGGGGCAAGCTCTCCTCCTAGGCAACCTTGTGCCTTGTCAGAATGCCAAGCAATGCCAAGCAATGACACCTTGTTCTGTGGTGGAAACTTGAGTGGAATAACAACAGCCACACTTGATATTAATGTCACACTGCACTAGGATGCCCAGAAGCACTGCACTGAATCATTCAAAGGCCTCTGCGCTCCCCCAGCTGATGCCAGCTGGATTGGAAATGGGGAGACACCACAAAGGAAGTCAACATCAGAATTGGGGAGACCCTGATGTCCTGAGTTTCACTCCAAAAATTCAAAGGCAAAATCTTTCAGCTCTACTGCTGACATGCTGTGTGGAGTAGCAAATCAGTCCTCTCGTTTTTCATCCATCACCTTTACCATGTATAAAGTGGGAACATAAACAGCTGAATCTCCGTCCTGAAATGAGGGGGGAGAAGGGCAATTCCTAGGGGTAGAGGGGGAATCCCTGACCTCAAGCATTACACCAGGATTCTGCCCTTAGCTAACAGGCCCCTTGGTTCAGCCTTCAAGTGCTTGAAGGTGACACACCTATCACTGCACCCTGAAGAAGGCAGAACCTCCCATCAGATGGAGGGGAAATTTGGACACCCTGGGGAAAAGAAAAAAGAAAAAAGAAAAAAACCTCGAATGGGGTAAAAACTCAAGAAGAGTGATATGCGAAAGTGGGGACCAACCGTTTGGGTTCTCAGCCTGAGGATGTCTTTGTCCCCTCCCTCCCGCAAAGGAAATGCAGATGTAGAGGTAAGTCTGTCATCCCTTAGCCAAGCTTTAGGGTTCAGAAGCTGACTGCATAGCAACGGCGGACAGCTGCCTTCCCTCCCCTCACACACGCGCACACACGCGTCTCCAACCCTCTAGGAAAGCGATTTCAGGACTTGTGAAGTCCAGGGAAGGGGAAAGTCCAGCCTGGGGCCCTGAAGCAACCCTGGCACTAATGCCAACAAGTGTCGTGGACAGCTTAGGCGCTCAGGTGGGGCGAGGAGAAGACTGACACGCAAGGGGGAGATGAGCCCTCACTAAGCCCCTACCTCCTCCCTCCAGACCTGACCCGGGGAATCACCCCATCCCACCCTCAACTCCCGCCTCCCCCTTCTGCCCAGCCCGCCCCTAGGGCATTTGGTCCTGCGGCAATCGGGCACTGCCTGCGAGTCGGGCGCTCGCCCCTACCTCAGTGGCCATGATCAGGGGGCGCTCGGAGGCTGTCGCGAGGCCGGGCGAGGGGGGCTGTCCGCGGTGCTGACCCCGGGAGCAGGTGGGCGGCGGCGGCTGCGAGCTGGGGCCCGGGGCGCTGTCCGCAGTGCTGATGCGGGCGCCGCGGGCCCGGGCACAGGTGGGCCGGGGGCGGGCGGGCGGCGGGGTCCCTGCAAGGGGCGCGGCGCTCTCCGCGGTGCTGAGGCAGGCGCCGGGCCTGGGAGGCGAGGCCGCGCCCGAAGCTCCTCACGGCCCGATCGCCCGCTGCCGCGGCTCCTGCAGGCAACGGCCGGGTTTAGCTTTGGCGGCGGCGGCGGCGGCGGCGGGGGTGGGGGCGGCGGGGGGAGGAGGGGCCAGGAGCCGCCGCGGGCCAGGACGGGGAAGCCGCGGCCCCCAGACTCCGGCGCCGCCGGAGAGGAGCCCCGCCCGGGCCATAGGCTCGGCTCCCGCCCCGCGCGAGGCCCCGCCTCCCCTTCCTGCCCTCCCCCTTGTGAGAGCCCCGGAGCTCTGCGCTCGCTGCCGCGGCCCCCGGGACATCCAGCCTAAAGGAGAGTGGGGCAGGGATTTTTCTGGGGCAAGACGCTTCAGCCTGCCAAGGCTGACTGCTCCCGAGCCTCTCGCGGGCCCCCAGGTGCGACCTCTCTACCTTTCCAGCCACCCCCAGTGCCCCGGCTCTACCCCTCCCCCGCCCCGCCCCCGGCTTCCTCTTCAGAATTTCTCTTCTTTCTCTCCCTTTTCCTCGCTGTGTGCTCCCCCCATATACACACAGCCAGGCTTGCACGGAAGGCCCCTCCTTTCCCCTCTCCTTTGCACTTCCTGAAACCCCACTAGCTAGACAAAGATCCTGCTGACCGCAGAGAATCATTTCCTTTCTTTAAATAGGTGCCCACATTTCGTTCACAGCCGTAGCCTGGGGTCACTTCTTTCAGGGAGCTCCAGAATTGAAGCCAGTCTCTCCTTGCTGATCTTCCTGGACCTGGGCCCCACCCTTTTACTCTTCCCTCTCTCCTCTGCAACCCGAGTTTACACACACGCACCACCACTACCACCACCACTCAAAACCACAAGCAGATGGTGCCAAACCGGTATGCTCACTCTCCAAGGATAGCAGGTCTGGCTCTGGTGCCACCTTCACACTTTTGACATCATAAATTCCAACTAAATGAGCTATTTGTTTAATAAAAAGGAGACCAGGTGCAGTGGTTCACACCTGTAATCCCAACACTTTGGGAGGCTGAGGTGGGAGGATTGCTTGAGCTCAGGAGTTCGAGACAAGCCTGGGCAAGACCCTGTCTGCACAAAAAATGAAAACATTAGCCGGACGTTGTGATGTGTGCCTGTGGTCCCAGCTACTCAGAAGGCTGAGGCAGGAGAATCACTTGAATCCAAGAGTTCAAGGCTGCAGCTAGCCATGATTGTGCCACTACACTCCAACCTGGGCAATAGAACAAGAGCCTGTCTCTTAAAAAATTAAAAATAAGGCCGGGTGCAGTGGCTCATGCCTGTAATCCCAGCACTTTCGGAGGCCGAGGTGAGTGGATCACCTGAGGTCAGTAGTTCAAGACCAGCCTGGCCAACATGGTGAAACCCCATCTCTACCAAAAATACAAAAAAATTAGCCAGGCATGGTGGTGCATGCCTGTAGTCCCAGGTACTCAGGAGGCTGAAGCAGGAGAATTGCTTGAACCTGGGAGGCAGAGGTTACAGTGAGCTGAGATCGCACCATTGCACTCCAGCCTAGGCAACAAGAGTGAAACTCTGTCTCGAAATAATTAAATAAATAAAGTAAACATAAAAAAGAAAACACCAACACAAGTGCCTTTTTACACACCCGTAGTACCCCTTGGTCTCTTTGAGGGGTGGTGGGGTGTGCCCCTCTGCAGCTCACTGCTGCCTGACAGTCTGAAGCCCACACACAGGGAGAACCTGGCAGCCAGGAGACTGGGAGGGATTTCTGGCCCAGGCTTTTCCAGCTGTATAACCTTGAGCAACTGTCTTGTTTTCTGAGCTTATGGTTCTCTTTCTGTAAGATATGAGTATTGAATTTCACTAGACTGTTTCTAGGGCCTTTTGTATTTTCTCCAACCTTTTATTTTGAAATTTTGAAACAGAAAAGTTGAAAGAATAGTACAATAAACTATGCCATCTACCTAGCTCCAACTATTGCTTTTTGCCACATTTGCTTTATTGATAGATATAAAAACAGAGATATATTTGTCTAGATTATTAGAAGGTGACAGACATCATGAGGTTTTATCTGTAAGTACTTCCATTCACCACGCATCTCCCAAGAAGAACGGCATTATCTGAACTAGGCACAATACCATTCTCATGCTTTATTTATTTTATTTTATTTTATTTTATTTTATTGCGATAGGGTCTTGCTCTGTCACCCAGGCTGGAATGCAGTGGCGCTATCTCGGCTCACTGCAACCTCTGCCTCCTGGGTTCAAGTGATTTTCAGCCTCCCGAGTAGCTGGGACTACCGGCACGCACCACCGTGCCCAGTTAATTTTTGTATTTTTAGGAGAGATGGGGTTTCGCCGTGTTGGCCATGCTGGTCTCAAACTCCTGAGCTCAGGTGATTCGCCCAGCTCGGCCTCCCAAAATGCCAGGATTACAGGCGTGAGCCACCACATCCAGCCAATTATCATGCTTTTAAAATTCCCATATCATCTAATATTCTAGAACAGTTTGTCACCTCTAAAACACATTAATAACAATGACCCTTCAAAAATTCCCCCAGAACTTTTCATTTTTAATAGCTAACATTTAGTGAGCACTTACCATGTGCCAGTCCATATGCTACACACTTTACATGTATGATCTTATGTAATCCTCACAATTACTCTGAGTTGTGTTCTTGTGATCTTTTTATTATTCCCACTTTATAAATGAGGGAGCTGAGTAAGTTGCCCAAAGTCACAGGGTTTGTGGGAAATGGAGACAGGTTTCAGACACGGGCAGTCAAGCTCCAGAGCCTGTGTGGTTGATCCTCTTAACTGTGCTGCCTCCCTCCAGCATCTGGTAGACCATAGACTAGCAGAGCAATGACCACATCTCCAGCTGTCTAATTTGCAGATGAAAACACTGAGTCCCAGAGGATAAGTGACATGCTAAAGAAGTTAAAGACAGGTGTCTCATTCTACCTTATAGTTTGGCATAGGATTTGGCATAAAGGACCAAACAGAATATCTATGAATCCTGCAGTGGTCACTGGTAATAAATGAGCACATAATCTGATTATCACCATGTAAATTTCACAGTTCCTCCCACTTGATTTTGATCACATCAATTACACAACCTTCTGGAAACCACTCTCTTAACTTGATGACTAGATATCCAGATGAGGCCATTCAACAAATCTATTCATTCAACATCTATTTGTTGAATGCCTACTGTGTATCAGGCACTCTTCTAGGAACTTGGGATACAGTCATGACTAAAAATACAAAGCCTCTGTCCTTATTGTACTTATATAGTAATGGGGGTAACAATCCATGACATAAGCAAATATGTGTAAAATATGGCAAATTGTGATCACTGCTAGGAATAAGACATGGTAAGGAGATAGTGATAGAGAGGGCTTATTTTAGAAAGGAATAGTCAGGAAATACTTTTTTTGATAAGGTGAAATTTGGGTAGAGCCCTGAAGGAAGAGAGAGACCTAGACATATAGATACCCGGAGGAAGAGTGACAAGGCAAACAGGACAGAATCCAAGTGCCCTGACGCAGGACTGGGCTTGGTATGTTCAAAGAACAGCAGGAGGCCAGGCATGGTGGCTCACACCTGTAATCCCAGCACTTTGGGAGTCCAAGGCAGGTGGATCACTTGAGGACAGAAGTTCAAGACTCTACTGGCCAACATGGCAAAAGCCCATCTCTACTAAAAATACAAAAATTAGCCAGGTGTGGTGGTGGTTGCATGTAATCCTAGCTACTTGGGAGGCTGAGGCTGGAAAATCACTTGAACGTGGTAGGCGGAGGTTGCAGTGAGCTGAGATTGCACCACTGCACTCCATCCTGGGTGACAGTGTGAGACTCAGTTCCAAAAAATAATAATAATAATAATAACAAAAAATAGCTGGGAGACCAGTGTAGCTAGACCTGAGGTGAGCAAGGGGAAGAGAGTTGGCAGTTGAGTTCAGAGAGGTAGCAGGAATCAGGTCTTCCAGGGTCTTGTAGGCCCCGATAAAGACTTTAGATTCTACTCATAAAGTGAGATGGCAAGCTTAAGAAGGTTTAGCGTAGGGGTGTGACATCATCTAATTGCAGTTTTTAAAATATTCCACTGGATGTCAGAGGGGAGGCAAGACTAGAAGCTGCAAAACCAATCAGGAGGTTGTTAGAGCAGCTCAGGCTTAGAAGATGTGGTGGTGGCTTAGAATTTGGTAGTAGCAGTAGAAGTGGGAAGAAGTGGCCAGATTCTAGAAATAATTTGAAAGTAATGCTGAGAGGATCTTCTGATGGATTGATGTGTGGTATAAAGAAGACAGGCCGGGCATGGTGGTTCATGCCTGTAATCTCAGCACTTTGGGAGGCCAAGGCGGGTGGATCACTTGAGATCAGGTGTTCAAGACCAGCATGACCAATATGGCAAAACCCTGACTCCACTAAAAATACAAAAATTAGCCAGGCATGGGGGCACACACCTGTAGTCCCAGCTACTCAGGAGGCTAAGGGAGAAGAATCACTTGAACCCAGGAGGCAGAGGCTGCAGTAAGCTGAGATTGCGCCACTGCATTCCAGCCTGGACAGAGAAAGACTTTGTCTCAAAATAAATAAATATATAAATACATAAATACATAAGAGATAGTCAAAGATGATTCTAAGTCTTGAGATCTGAGCCATCAGAAGAAAGGAGTGGTTGTCTACTGAGAGGGAAGACTAGGGACTGAGTAGGCCTGAAGGGTTGGGGTATACAGCATTTTGGTTGTGTTTTGTTGACTTAGGTTTGAAGTTTGATGTATATGTTATAAGTAAATTATAAGGGAGGAGGAGGAGTTGGAGATATAACTTCAGGACCCTTCACTATGTGGATAGCATTTAAAACCATGGGACTAGAGACATCAAGGGAGTAGGCATAACTAGAAAAGCTGTCCAAGAACTGATTCAGGACACTTGGTCACTGACAGGCTGGAAGACAAAAGACTGAGAAGAGGGGCCAGTGAAATAGGAGGAGACCCAAGAGAGAGTGGTGTCCTGAAGCCAAGCAAAGAAGGCTGGAAAGAGAGTCTTGCCTGCCATATTGAACACTGCTCGCAGGTGGAATAAGATGAGAACTGAGAAATGACCACTGGACTTGGCAGCAAGAAGGTTCACCAGTGACCTTGACAAGAGTGGTTTTAGTGGTGCAGGGATAAGATCCTGATTAAAGTGGGTTTGAGAGTTAGCATGGAGGAAAGGAAGGAGAGGCACTGAGAGTGTAAACAACTCTTTCTGCTGCAAAGGGAAGCAAAGACTAGCATGGAGGTCCAAGGGAGACATGAAAGCAAGGGAGGTTCCTTTCAAGAGGGAAGACATTAGGGCATGTTTGTCTGCTGACAGGAATCGTCTAGTAGAGAGGGAAACACTGATAGTTCAGAAAAGAGAGGGTTAATTGCAGGAGCAAGCCCTTAACAGGCCAGCAGGGAATGGAACACAAGGCAGAGAGGGGATGGCTTGGGAGAGGAGCACAGACAATTTTCCACAGAGGTGAAAGAAGCACGGTAAACGGCCACAGATGGGAGCTGGTTAGGAGGTTTTGTCACATAAAGAAAAACCTGAGCTCCACTCCTGCTCCCCTTCTACTAGCCAACAGCTTTTCACACATCATTCAACCATTACCTCTAGAAAGCTTGGTCCATCATTCAACCAGTACCTATAGAAAGCTTGCTCCATGCCAAGCATGGAGCTGGCACTTCCCCGTGTAGCCCAGAGAGAGTTCTCCCCATTGACGTCACAGGACTAGAGTCTACAGAGGGCTTTGAGATCACTCACGCAAGGATAAATGATCCCTTTTAATATCCAACTGCTCTGATGGGAAAGAGGCTTTCACAGCCTCACCCTATTTCCCCTACATTGCCTCCAGCGTTGTAACAATCTGGACAGACCTGAAGTCTTAGTGGCCTCAAAGTGGAAGCCACAGAGACAGACCCACATTCAGAGTGGGGAGCGTTCCATGTTGCGCTGACTCAAGGCTGTGATGGGATGCTAGAGGATGGGATGTTCCCAAATGCAGTCATCTGGACTTTAACCCCTATATTTGAGGCAGAGAGCTCTTTGAGATTTAATCTGACTAATCATTATTATCCAGCTGCCTTGGGACAACCCAGTCCTATGCAAGAGCCTAACTCTTTGATTTTTTTTATCATAAATTAATGAGTTCACCCACAAAATAACATCAAAGAAGATCCACTAACTAATTCAGTGTTATCATCCGCCGATCTGCGGCTGCATTGGAAAGCCTCCCAATAAAGGACCACAGCCGGAAAAAGAAACCAACAGAAAGATTTGGAAATCATAATATCTGGAAAGAGATGAGAGAAAAACGAACTCTTGCAGACTGCAGAGAAGCCAGAGAATGAGCTAGCAAACCTCAGGAAGATGAAGAAAAAGCAGGGGAGACAAGGAAATTCTCAGCACTTGGGTCTGAATGGAAAACAATCGCATGAATGCTTGAGGGGGAACTTGTGGTCTGGAAAGTCTTAAACGATGTCATCTCACAGCACACTGCGGAGACCACTAGGAAGTGTGTGGTAGGAAACGGCGTCCCTGGAGTCAGATGACACAGGTTTCAACCTCTGGCTCTGCTATTTACTATGTAATCATTAGCGAGTCTCAATCTCTCTGAGCCTCAGATTTCTGATCTGTAAAATGGTGGCAAGAATTCCCCCTCCCCAGATAGAATTCATCCAAATATTAGAGGCTTTCTCTAGATGTTACCTGACTCTTCCACATCTTGTCTTTCAAGAAGAAAACAGGAAAAGATTTATGGTGATGCCTTGAGAGAAATCTTCCCACACTGACATTTCTTGCAGGCCCAGTGGGATTTCCTAAAGCATAGAAGAGATATCGGCAAATATACTTCATTTCACTCGGCAAGCAGTTATTAAACATCCACTGTATGCCTCAGAGAGACGACCATGGGATGTTTCCAACCCACCAAGGACACCAACATGCAATCGAGAGATGGCCAGGGTCTGTGATAAGTGCTAAGGTGGAGACAGATTCTCCAGAGTTGGGGGCCCAGAAAGGTTTTACAAACTACATGGCATTTGATCGTGGCCTTCAAGGATTAGTGTCAGATTCCCAGATACCAGATGAAAAACAGTGTGCAAAGGCAAGGGTGCATGAAAGGTGCCTGGAAACACAGAACCTCTGGAACCTCAAATTCAAGAAAGCAGCTGCCAGGCAGAAATGGCAACAACAAGAAACATGAATGGAGTGGACATGCCCTAAAAATAGAACAAGAGCAAGAGTAGGCCGACTATGACACATGTCTGGAAGTGGAGTCACTAGGAGGTGACTAAGCTAAAGGGGAGTTGCCTCCCTCCCTCCCTTTCCTAACTTCATTCACAGTCTCTCTCTCTCTCTCTCTCTCTCTCTCTCTCTCTCTCTCTCTCTCTCTCTCTCTCTCTCTCTGTCTCTCTCTTCCCCATCCCCAGGAAGTGGAGTGGGAGGCAAGGTTCTATAAGTAGATTCTATAAGCAGATTCACAGCTGCACAGGAGAGACTGCAGATACTGAGATGACATTGGGGAATTATTGGCCAAAATGTTTACCTGTTGTTACAATAGCCACTGTACTGGAGGCCAGACAGAATGCCCATGGGACCTTTGTTCTAACAGTGGCTCCAGAGACCCTCTGAAGTAACAATCAGGAATGACTGACTGCACGGTCTCACTTCTACACCAAGAAAACTGGCAGCAAACTCACCAATCATTTCACACCATAGCCAACTGGGGGAAGACTGCAAGGTTTCTGGCTAAATTAAGGAAATTATTTCAGGAAGTAAATAGACATGAGCACAAAGGGTAACAGGTGCTTATAAAGCATCATTAATTACGAGAGCCAAAAGGGATCATAGAGTTCAAACCAATTTTAGCTGCAGAACCCTTTGTTCAAAGTCTCGAATGAAAGTCAGATACATAAAACAAATAGAAGAAAGTGGATTTGGATTAAATGAGGCAGAACTTGCTTGCTCTACCACCCTCCACTCCCTGCAGAAGTCCCAAAGCTATCTCCCATCATCGTGGACCTCCTCAAGTGCTCAGCAGAATTTTTTTTAATCATCAAAGTAACACACGCCTATGAGTTTAAAACCCCAAACATACAGCAAGACTTATTTTAAAAAGGCAAGAGTCCCCCACCAACTCTGTCCTGAGCCTTCCCAGGCTGTCTTCTTTCCTCTAAAAGAAATGACTTTTCACTGTTTTCGTGGTTTCTGTTTTAAATTCTTCTGATGATGATCTTTACTTTCTAAACGGTATACCTGTACTTTTTTTCAAGACAGAGTCTCGCTCTGTCACCCAGGCTGGAGTGCAGTGGTATGATCTCGGCTCACTGCAACCTCCGCCTCCTGGGTTCAAGTGATTTCCCTGCCCCAGCCTCCCTAGTCGCTGGGATTACAAGTGTGTGCCACCATGCCTGGCTAATTTTTGTATTTTTAGTAGAGACAGTTTCACCGTGTTGGCCAGGCTGGTCTTGAACTCCTGACCTAAAGTGATCCTCCTGCCTCAGCATCCCAAAGTGCTGTGATTACAGGCGTGAGCCACCGTGCCTGACCTATATACCTGTGCTTCTATCTCTTGATTTATTCACTTTAGAAACTTTGTCCTGTTTTCTTCAGCGACAGAAGAGAACTTGGGTCACACCGATGCCCTCCCCTCCCAATATAGTTATGTCACTATTTAAACTTATTTTTTATCAAAGTAATACATACAATTAGTTTAAAATTCCAACCAGGGACAAAGTCTTATACAGGCAGTAAAACACAGACGTTGTGTCCTATCTCTTCCTTCCCTCCTGTCCTTCCCATCCTCCTTCCCACTCAGGTAGGTTGGCTTGTGGAAAAGAGAACTCTCTGTTTAGTCCCCCTTCTAGTCCTTTTCTGTAGCACTCATCACCTTTTCTAGCAAACTGTATAATTCCCTTATTATGTCTTCTGTTTGTCTTGCCTGCTAAATTGCAAGCTTAGGTAAGGATCTTTGCTATGTTCACTGATGTATCCCAAATGCCTAGAATAATGCCTGGTTCAATAAATATTTGTTGAATTAATTAAAGCAGAGTTCTCTGGAAAGGGAGCTTCTTTGAGATACTGCTAGAATCTATCATTTTGTATCTAATTTGTTCTATGGGAGGGTGTATAAATGAAAATTTTATTTTGCAGATGATACTAAATTATAGACAATAGGAGTGGTGCCATAATAGATAAAGACTTCAGTTCAGACCCATTTATTGGCTTTCCATGTTTGGACAAATTGGTCCAATTACCTTGGAAAGAAAGTAGCTATTTGCTTAGCTTGGTAGAGACTGGGAAGGACATGAATGATGAGGAAGTGGCCTTTGCCAACCTCACTCTCCCAAGGTCAGTTTCTGCTTTGGAAAGGAGAACCAGAGGTCCCAGGGGTTACTGGGCCGCCAGGGGCCCCAGAGCCAGAAGCCTTTAGCCACAGGCTAAGATTGAGCATCTCCTATGTTCCAGGTACTGTTCTGGGCACTGGCAGGAAGGAGAGAACACCTTTCTCACCACATCGACACCCAGCACTATCAGTCCCACGTTGCAGACGCATCTTGAAGTCCATCAGGACCAAGAAGCCTTTCTTGAACCATTCCACTCCCAAATACAGGGCTTTCTAGACACCTCCCTCATGGTTTCTATCTTACCATGCTTTGCCTGGTAAACTCCTTAGAGGTTCTGGAATTCCTGACCATTGCCCAGGTCACAGGGCAAGTTCCGGCAATTGGAACAGTTCCATAGTCTTCCGAGTTCTAGCAGCCATTTCACCATTTCCTGCCTCCACGTCATCTATTCCTCCTGCTGGGCCCCTGATATGCCCTTGGACCTAAAGCTTTCTTGGCCAAAAAGCGCTGGGGCCAGGTGCGGGGGCTCACACCTATAATCCCAGCATTTTGGGAGGCCAAGGTGGACAGATTGCTTGAGGCTGGGGGTGAAACCAGCCATGTTGGCCAACATGGTGAAACCCCATCTCTACAAAAAAATACAAAAATTATCCAGGTGTGGTGGTGTGCATGTGTAGTCTCAGCTACTCAGGAGGCTGAGGCAGGAGAATCGCTTGAACTCAGGAGGTGGAGGTTGCAGTGAGCTGAGATCGTGCCACCACACTCGAGCCTGGGAGACACAGCGAGACTCCACCTCAAAAAAAAAAAAAAAAAAAAAAAAAGTGTCATCCCTCCTCACCAAGGCCACAATACCCAGGACTCCTCTCTCTGCTGGGTCCAGTGCATCTGGCCCCCACCCACCACCCCTCCTAGCCCTTCTTACCACTTCTCTTCCACACACACTCCATGCCAGCCACAGCCAGAGTAGACTTTGGTTTTCCACTCTCTCAAATGTGCTATGCTCTCTCTCACTTCTGAGCTTTCACATGTGCTCTACCTGGAATATTCCTTGCTCTTCACCTGCCTCTTCACCTGGCTAAACCTCTTCTAGTCTCGATTTACAATTTCCTTCCCTGGGATAAAGCCTTTCCTGTCACTCTGGCCTTGGTTATGTGCACCCCTATTACGAGCACCCTATACTTTCCCTATAATAAGTCATTCTTTCTATAATTTATTTGTTTGTCTTCCCTATTACACCATAAACTCCTAAAGGCAGGAACTTTGTCTCCTCAACTGCATTCCTAGTGACTAGAATAGAACCTGGAACATAGTAAATGCTCAGTTAATATTTATACAGGCAGGTGAGTTGACTTACAGGAAAGGGAACATCTCCATTCAGTTTTCCAAGGTTGAGATAGGGAGAGGCATGGTTCCAATTGTAAAGAACTTTATGGTCTTGTGTGGGAAATCTGGCTCAGACACCATGACACAGTGAGCATCTGACAGGTGCCCCAGGAACCTGTAGAGACAGCAAGAGTTATAGGAAAGCTGAGGGGGGAGAGATCCCAGCAGTCTAGTAACAGAAGTCTTCCCCTCACCCATAGGACTAGAGGTGGATATTGAAAGATGAGGTGTTTTCTGCTTAGGGGAGGAAGATGCCAGACAGTATGGGGGTGGAGAGTGGGCAGCTGGAAGTTAAGAAAGGGGAAGGTATGTCTGGAAACAGCAGCCCATGCTGGCAGATTTGAACTACTCTGTCAAGAACCAAAGCTGGAGCCAGATCATGAAGGGCCATGAAAGCCAGGACTGGGCCATATAAGTAATGGGAGCATGTGAGGGCATCAGGAAAGCAATGTATTGGGACCACCCATCTGGGAGCAGTCTCGGGGATGGATGAGAAGGGAAAGGACCAGGTGGTGAGGCATGGGGCATGGCCTAGGAGTGAGGACAAAGGGACAGATGTGAGAAACATTTTCAATGGGGTCACCCAGGGCTGCTGCTTCTGACTGAGAATATGAAATGGAGAAGGGAGGGATGGAAAAAAGAATGCGGGATGCCCCATCCATCTCCATGGTTGAAAGATGCTGTGGTCAGAAACCATAAAGGCAGACCAGGTAAGAAGTACACATGGCAGATGTAAGGGGAGAGGAGAAGCCTTCGTGGTTTTTCAGGACTGAAGGGATCATGTAAGACTGTGGGAAAAACTTGGGAGGCCTCTCTAGAATTGATGCAGTGAGTGATATCGTTTGTATATTTGTCCCCACCCAAATCTCATGTTGAACTGTAATCTCCAGTATTGGAGGTGGGGCCTGGTGGGAGGTGACTGGACCATGGGGGTGGATTTCCATGAATGGTTTGGTGTCATCCTTTTGGTGCTGTCCTCACAATAGTGAGTGAGTTCTCGCAAGATCTGTCTGTCTAAAAGCGTATGGCCCCCATGTGACATTCCTGTTCCCCTTTTGCCTTCCACCATGGTTGAAAGCTCCCTGAGCCTTCACCAGAAGCCGAGCAGATGTTAGCACCACGCTTCCTGTGAAGCTTGAAGAACTGTGAGCCAATTAAACCTCTTTTCTTTATGAATTACCCAGTCTCAGGTATTTTTTAAGACAGGGTCTCACTCTGTCACCCAGGCTACAGTCCAGTGATGCTATCGTGGTTCATTGCAGCCTCAACCTCCCAAGATCAAATGATTCTCCCACCTCAGTCTCCTGAATAGCTGGGACCACAGTTACAAGTCACCACGCCTGCCTAATTTTTGTATTTTTGGTAGAGATAGGGTTTCACCATATTGCCCAGGCTGGTCTTGAACTACTGGACTCAGGCAATCTGCCCTCGTTGGCCTCCCAAAGTACTGAGACTACAGGCACAAGCCACTGCGCCAGGCTGTGTCTCAGGTATTTTATTATAGCAATGCAAGAATGGCCTAATACAATAAGAATGTGTCATTTGACCTCAGGAGAGCATTAAAAAGAGCTAGGAGAAAGAGACTGGCTGTCTAGCCTTGGGCGAGATGGTGTAATTGAAATTGAAGATACCTCAGTTCAAATCCCAGCTGTGTGTCACTTACTAAGTCCATCACTGTGGATGAGTTAATTACCATCTCTGAGCTTAGGCTCCACATCTGTGAAGTGGAAATTGTAATACCAAAGTCACAGGAGTTTTGTAGGGAGTAAAATGACCTCTGGAAAGAACGATGTTCAGCTCCTGGTCTGTAGCAGGTGTTCAGCAAAAGTAACTCATGGAGAGAAGGAGTCGGTGTAAGGAGAAAAAGATGACGGCAGCTGAAGACCCGGACGCTGGAGCACCACAGAAGCCCAAGAGGGAAAAGCCCTCCAGAAGGTGGATGAACAGTGTCGGGTATTATAGAAAGTTCAGGATGAACTGGATTGGCAGGAATTATATTACTGAGTCTTTAGAGAGCGTGATTTGGAGTACAAAAAGAGTCAGAAATCGCTACAAAGGCCAAAGTCAGGATTTTGGGGCTGCAAATAGATTATCCTATGAACATCATTTGAGAATAAAGACATCTGATTAACATAACAAGCAGTCTATAGGGTGGCAGCTCCAGAATTAGCTCCCTGGCCCCCCAGTGTCCCTAAGAATCCAGGCCTTTTTCATCCTTTCTCTACATCCCAAGCACACTGGCTTCTCATCCTCAGACTTACTGCCCGGACTTGCAAGGTGGCTGCTGCAGTTCCAAACATCATGTTCTCATGTATGAACATCCATGGCAGGCAGAAGGAGGGAGAACCTACTTCCTTTTTTCAAGGAGATAAATCTTCTCAGAAGCCTCCCAGTAAACATGCCCCTGTATCGTATTGACCAGAACTCGGTCCCATGGCCACATCTAGTTGCAAGGGCAGCCAGGAAGCTATCCAGCATTTTCAGACTCTATAGGAAGAGGAAGGCAAGGAAGAAGAGGTTGAAAATAGCCACAGTATGGGTATGTGACCAGCACTACCTACCACACTACTCATTTATGAAATCTGGAAATCATAAATATGGGGACACTATAGATGATGGGGAGGAAGGGGAGAAGTAGGCTCCTACATTAGAGAGAAAAGAGCCCAGGCTTGAGAGAGAAGGAAAGCTGCATCCTTTTCTGCCATAGTCAAGAAGGGTAGAGGGTGGGCCTGGAAACAGACTCTGCACTTGATCTTAGCCAAAAGGCCGAGAAGCGACGGAAACAGACTCTGAAGAGGAGAGAGTAATCTTAACCTTGGCAAAGACAAAAAATGGCTGCTTTGAAGAATACACTGGAACATTGAGGGGGATCACAATGAGATACCACCCTCTAAATCAACAAAACTTAAAAAGATACCAACCATGGGCTGGGAAGGCTGTGGATCAACAGGAATACTTCTATACTGCCAAAGGGAGTATCAGCAGGTACAGCCGCTTTCGAAAACAATTTAGCCTTACTCCATAACCCAGCAATTCCACTCCTAGATCGACACCATTGCATCTGTGGGTCCAGTTACGAACTGGAATGTTCTCAGCAGCACTGTGAAAGAAAAAACCTGAAAACAGCTCCAAACATCCTTAGATCAGAGAATGAATAATTAAATCATGATCTACTCCCATAATACAATAACTATATAACAGTAACCGACCAGGTGCAGTGGCTCATGCCTGTAATCCCAGCACTTTGGGAGGCTGAGGTGGGCAAATCACTTGAGATCAGGAGTTCGAGACAAGCCTGACCAACATGGTGAAACCCCATCTTTACTAAAAATACAAAAATTAGCTGGGCGTGGTGGCGGGCACCTGTAATCCCAGCTACTCGGGAGGCTGAAGCAGGAGAATTGCTTGAACCAGGGAGGTTCAAGTGAGCCAAGATCGAGCCATTGCACTCCAACCTGGGGGACAAGAGCAAAAAAACCAGTTATAACACGGATCTCAAAAAAACCAGGTTGAACAAAAAAGGCAAATGAAAGATACATACAGTGTGGTTGCCTTTATATTTACATAAAGTTCCAAAGCATGCAGAAACTAAAACAATATGTTACGTGGGGATGTAAACATAAGTGCGAAACTATAAAGAAAAGAAATAAAAAGATAAACACGAAATTGAAGAAAGCGATTAGCTGTAGGCAAACTTGGGGAGACGCAGACGCATAAGTCCAAATAGGAAGGAAATGCTCTCCTTAAACCGAGCGGTGGGTACGCAGGTGTTCGCTGTGTTCTCATTCTTTATACTTCACACAGATGCCAGAAAAATTATTTTGTACCCACTGAATAACTAATTAAAACAATTTGAAGATTAAAAAGGAGAGAGAACGCAAGTGAGATGAAGGCACACCTGCAAGCCCACCGTGGGGGCAGAAGCCCTGTCCGTTGCGTCACCATCTGGGACCGGCAGAGCTCAAACAACATGGAGTTGAGACAACTGGACACGTTATGGCCGAAGTCTGGCCAGTTCTGTCTGGGTGTCACTTAGAATGAGAGAACCTCACATTTGGGAGGGGAAGGACGGTGGACAAGAGTGGGTTGGAGAGAGAGAGCCGAGACATTAGAATGTTTTTCCTTAAGGAACTAGGGGTGAAAAAAAGAAAAGACTTGCTCCCTGCATGCAGGGCTTGCCCTGGGCCTGGAACAGCCTGGCTTCCCATTGAAGCCTCTTGACACGTTTAGGAAGGGGGAATTACCATCTCCATTTCTTTTTAAGAGATAGGGTCTCACTCTGTCACCCAGGCTGGAGTGCACATCATAGCTCACTACACTCTGGAACTCCCAGGCTCAAGTGATCCTCCCACTTCAGCCTCCTGAGTACCTTGGACTACAGGCGCACATCACTGTGCCCAGCTAATTTTTTTTTTTTTTCCATAGGGACAGGTTCTTGCTATATTGCTCAGGCTAGTTTTAAACTCCTGGCCTCAAGTGATCCTCCTGCCCCAGCCTCCCAAATTGCTGAGATTATAGGCATAAGCCACTATGCCTGATCTTCCTTCTCCATTTTACCAGAGAAGACCTAAGTTAGTGACTTGCTCATGCCACACAGCAAGTGAGTGGGAGAGGCAGGTACTTGCAATCATACGTAACCTCCTCCCAGTCTGGGCTGCCAGCCCTCCAGCCTCAGCTCATGCCCACTGCCCTTCCATCCATCCTTCCATTCAGCCAAGCCTCTCCTGCCCAGGGTTTTGTATATCCTGTCACCTCTTTCAGAAAGCGACCTCCCACATCTTTCCCTAGCAGGGTCCTTCCCATCTTCAGGTCTCAGCTTCAGTGCCGCCTGCTCAGAGGCCCCTCTTGACCACCCCCACTTCAGCGGGACCCCTTGTTATTCTCCTTCCCTGGACTCTGCCCCTTGCCCTCCTTGTGCCTCAACTGTCCATATGCATCAGCTGCTTTGCTTGCTTACTGTCTTTCCCATGTACTGGAACATATGTCCCTTGAGGGCAGGGACTGCATGCCTCTATTTACCATGGCATCCCCACCGCCCAGCTCTAGGTCTGGCATGTGGCAGGTCTTTGACAAATGTTTGTTAAATAAACGAACAGCTGAACTAGAGTAGTGAAACAAGGCTGAGGTGAGAGACATATAGACAGACTCAGACCCATGTCCCTGCTCAGAGAGGGGTCTATCCACACCCTCCGTGCCCAGAGAGCAATTGGTAAGCCTCTGCTGCCTTCAGACTAGCGTCTGGGCAGCCCTGGATGCCCAGGAATGGAAGAGGTAAAACCCTCCAGATGGCATTGTTACTGGCAGCTTGGGCAACCCCTGCCCAGTGGGGATGTTCCCTCCCTCCATCTGCTCCTAATGAGATCTTTCCTGACTGCAACATTGGGCTCTTGGCAACCACTGTTCCAGAGGGTACCCTGCAGTTGGAGGGTGTTCAGAGATGAAATATCTGAAACAATGCAGGAACAAGGGAAATGGAATAATTATAACAGATGAAAAGACCCACATTCTGGGCTTTGCCAAGTTAAGCAGAATAGGATAATTGCACGCAAGGCTCTAAGGGGTGTGAAGGCCTTTGAGGGAGGGGAAGTATTGGGGATGACATGAGAGGGTATAATTATGCAAAATGGTATGAGATGGATCCCTGGGAATTTTAGGCCTAGTGGCAGGAACCATTTTCTCCTGGCAAAGCTCTGAGTTTGGGCAGCAGTTTCCTAATGGAAGGAGTAGAGTTCCACCCTGATGGCATTTAAGCCCATGTTAAGCCGAACCTGGAGACTCTACGAGTACACTGGCCTTATTCTAGAAAGCTGGGATCAGGTGTTAGGGGGCAGAGGTGACCTGATGGCAGGGTGGTGAAATGGTCATTTGCACAGGTTTTCTGGTCAGCAAGAGCTGGGTTCCAGTCCCAGCTGGCAGCCTTCTAGCTGTGTGTGACCTTGGGCACATGGCTCAACATCCCAAGGCCTCAATTTCTGCATCTATGAAATGGTGACAATATCACCTGTGCTTTAAGGTTATCGGGATGATTACATGTGATAACATACAAGCTGTTGTCACAGTACCCGGTATACAGGAAGAGGGCATTAAGTGTCAGCTACAAAGTCTGCATGGAGCCAATCATTGGCTTTTGCTAGGATCTCTGGTCCATGACAGGAGGAGGATACCAGCAGATCCCTGGAATCCTAAGGCTTTGATTGGCTCTGAGGTCCAACTTCCTGCAGGAGCTGCTTGGGAGGTGCAGGTGATAGCAGGCCCCAACTCAGACATGATCGCTCTTAACAATGCGAGATTTCTGAGAGCTGGAAATCCTCAGCGGGAGAGCCTGGTTAGGTGGATGCCACATCTTCCTTTCCTTTATTTTCTAGGCAGGGGAAACCAACCAAACTCCAGCCTTTTGCGACACTGTGGGCACCAGGCCATCTGGTCTCGGGACCCTACTAGAAAGATGAGTGTTTGTAAGCATCTGTGCCAGAACAGGTTTACAGAAGGACCCAATGTCTAGTTTAAAAGTGCCTGTTAAGAGTATTTCAGAGATGAACAGATTCACTTCCCACAAACTGAGGGAAGATGACAGTTTGGCCGGGTGGGAGGAAGCCAGGCCACCCCAGCCTCAGCAGCAGAGAAGCTCCCGCTGAGTGCTATGGTCGGGACGCAGGTGATTCCTGGCTTCCTCTGAAGCTGACTTGGCTCCCAAATGTCTTAGAATGAAAGCGGGAAAGGGCCATTTCCTTCAGCCAACAATGAAAACAAGAAACTATGTGATAAAAGCAGCATAAACAAAGTGCTATATGGGGCACAAAGGAATAGTGCACAGTCCTTCCTTTTCTGCACAAAGCTTTTCAGGAGGTGTGGGATCTGGGAGGGGTGGGAGCTGGGAGGGGTAGGACCTAGGAGGAGGGGGAGCTGAGAGGGGTGGGACCTAGGAGGGGTGGGAGCTAGGAGGGGTGGGATCCGGGAGGGATGGGATCCGGGAGGGGTGGGACCTGGGAGGGGTGGGAGCTGGGAGGTATGGGACCTGGGAGGGCTGGGATCTGGGAGGTGTGGGAGTTGGAAGGGGTGGTACCTGGGAGGTGTGAGAAGGCTATTTTGACCAGCAGAGTTGGGAGGAGAGCAATCCAGACTACAGAAAAAGCATGGACAGAGGCGTGGAGAGGAGGCAGTCAGCGAGTTCTTGTAAGTGGCCCATTTGGAATTAGAGACCATCCTGATCCTCACCAATCCCCACACTGTCAGTTGCTCCCTGTGACTTTCTACCTGATTCCAGTATGGGGATGCGGGTCAAGACATGGAGACAGGAACTGAAAGTGGGGTTCCCTGTGGGGTCCCCAGCACACTGACGGTTCAGGCTGGTGGGGTGCAGTGGAGAGAGCACTGGATGGGGAATCAGGAAATCCAGGTTTGAACCCTAGCTCAGTCCTTTACAAGCTGTGTGACCTGTGACAGGTAACAGGCCCTCTCTGGACCTCGGGCTCTGCATCATTGACAGAGCAGGTGGGTCTCACGACCCTCAGGGCTCTCCCAGGCCTGATACCCTGGAATTTGCAAATTCTTCTGTGTTCCAGCTGTTCATGTGTGTCTGGGTTTCTGTCCCTCATTTGAGTCATTTTACACACAAGACAGCAGGAAATCAGGATCCTCGAGAGGTCTGTGAAATAGAAGTCACTGAGTGTCACAGGATATACCAAACACAACAGGCAGAGACTTCCCTATGGCTCCAGGGTGGCCAGCTTCATCAGCCCTGACTGCCCAGACAGAAGGAGCAAGGTGGGAGGAGCAGGTCCTGCATGGAGAGTCACAGCCAGAGAGATGCTGGATCCCAGGAGGAGGAGCCTTCGCCCATGCCCAGGGCAGGTTCCAGGGGACCAGCTGGCTCCTGCATTGTTTCAGATAGCCCTGGGGTAGCTGGGTACCATTGATGGCTCAGCACTTGGCAGGCAGAAGACCTGACCCACATCCTGGTGCAGCAGGACCACTCCCATTTGTTGACCCTTACTCTGTGCCAGGCCCCAAGCCAAGGGCCTCATATCCATCATTTCACTTAGTCCCCCCAGCCCTCCTGGGAGGAGTGGTACCTCTGCTACACTCATTCTACAGACGGGCAAGGATCTTTCCCAGGAGGACACATCCAGGTAAGAAAGACAGGATTCCAACTCCGGTCTATCTGATACCTGATCTTGTCCTCTTTCCAGGGAGTCTCCACTTCCCTAGTGGGAATCCAGAGACGGGAGGCCAGCCTATTCCAAAATCCCACCACTGCCAGCCTGCAATTCCATTTGCCACTCTCTGAATGAAAGCACTGTTGTCTCCTGAAGGTCCCAGAGGGACACAATAAATGAGGAAGGTATCGGACTGTCAGTCACTCCAACAGGCCAGGCAATAAGCAAATGGGACATGGGTCAACAAGGTTTGACAGGGGATGAGGCTGGGACTATTGGGAGGGGAGTGGGTCTGAGAGACACCTGCAGATGCTCCAGGAGGTGTGCCTAAAGAAAGAGGAGCTTGGTGCAGCAGAGTGACCGAGTGACTGCGGTACCTTACTCCCACACTTGGGTGCAGCCCAGTGATCTAGAAAGAACAGCTCTCTGGGGCAGAAACGCACAAGGCCAGAGAGCCTTTAGAGAAAAAACCTCTCTGGCAGAAGGAGTTTCGGCTGGCTAGGGAAGACTGCAGCTGGGGCCCTGCTCCCAGCATCTAAATCAGGCCACCCAGGCTCCGGGGCCCCCAGGCACTGGACCGCTTTGGGAAGTGGGGAAATTCCTCCAGAATGAGATGGCACACACGCTGCCAGCCATCCTCCCCGGATGCTCACTGAGCTTCTGGCAGGGAGGGAGCCCAGAGCCAGCAGAGGGGCTGCATTTTGCCATCAGTGGGATGCCTGTGGGTGGGAGGGGCTGTCAGCAGGAATCCTGCTCCTGGGCTCCTGTGGAAGAGATGGGAGGGATGGAGGAAGCATCTTTCCAAAGAAGCACAGCGAGCTATGGGACCCTGGTCATGGCCCAGTCACACCAGCAGGGGGGTGCTGGCCCAACCTATCCTCCAGAGAGTGTATAAAAAATAATAACATATTGCTGAGCACCAATTCTGAGCTAGATGCTGGAGATACCATGGAGCACAAAACAAGCAAAAGGCCCTTCTCTCATTATGTTCTAAAGGGAGTGACAAGCAATACAACACGAATACATAATAAACTAGAAGGCAATAAACACTTAGAAGGGATATAGAGGAGGGAGAAGAGATGGGGAGGGGGGTGGGGTGCTGGCAGGGGCCAGGGGGCAGTTTGCAATTTTAGGCAGCATGACCAAAGACCTCACTAAAGAGGTGACATGGCCGGGCATGGTAGCTCACACCTGTAATCCCAACACTTTAGGGGGACAAGGCAGGAGGATTGCTTGAGCCCAGGAGTTTGAAACCAGCCTAGGCAACATGGTGAGACTCTATGTCTACAAAAACTTTTAAAAGACTAGCTGGGCGTGGTGGCACATACCTGTGGTCCCAGCTACTCAAGAAGCCAACATGGGAGGATCGCTTGAGCCCAGGAGGTTAAGGCTGCAGTGAGCCATTATTGCACCATTGCACTACAGCCTGGGTGACAGAACAGGACCTTGTCTGAAAAAAAAAAGAAAAGGTGATTATGTGATTGAAGACCTGAAGGAGGCTAGACAGGGCAAGCTGTGCAGACACCTGGGGAGGAGTATTCCAGGCTCAGGAGCAGCAAGTGCAAAGGCCCTGAGGCAGGAGTAATCTGGCAAGTTCCAGGCATGGCAAAGAGGCCAGCAGCTAGAGCAGAGTGACAGGAAGGGAGCAGCATGGGAACACTTGGGGAGTATGCTAAAGGGCGAATTAAGTCAGGCAGAGCCTGAAGACCATCACAAGGATTGTGGCATTTCCCATGCATGAAAGGAGAGTTCCTGGAGGCCTGTGAGCAAGGGAAGGCTATTATCTGCCATATGTCTTAACAGAACTACTCTTGCTACTGTGTTGAGAATAGATACAAGGAAACTGGGAAGCCCAGTTATTATTATCACCATCACCATCACCATCACCAACTACAGCAGCAACAGCCAGTTACTGCCCCTGCCACCTACTTCGCTGTTACTATCTAGTTTACATCTCACAACAACCTGTACAGACAGAGGGCCTTATTTCTCCCATTTTATAGCTGAGGAAACTGAGGCTTGGCCAAAGTCAGAAGGTCACACTAATAAACCCTCTCCAGTATCTGGCCCACTGCTCTGGCACCCCTGCCCAGCCTTGTCTCCCACACCTCCCTTCTCACCTGCACCCAGCCTCCCGCCCCAGGGAGCTACTCCCAGTTTCCCCAACTCTGCACATCCTTCCAGGCCTCTGATTTTTTTCACATGCTGTTCCAGCTGTCTAGAACTCTTCTCTCCCATATCTAACTGCCACGTGTATTTCAACCATCTTTTGAGGGACAACTCAAGCTCTGCCTCTTTGGGGGACCCCCTCCCTGACTGCCTCCAGCACAGCATCTCATGGCCACCTCCCAGAAATAGGAGGCATTGCAACTACCCCGCAGCTGGCCTCCCACATACCATGTGAGCACATAGTCAGGGGCTGGAACTTATCAACCTCTGTTTCCCCATCAATCAGTTTTGCAACCTGATAGGTCTCAGGTTCAAATCCTGTTGACACTCTGTTTGCCTAGGTGATTTTAAATTTCCCTGTTGCAATTTAATTCTGAATCACACTTCCTTCATGCATGTCCATTTCTGTGCACATACCCCTGTCCTTGGACAGATACACGCAGAGCCTTGGGCTGATGGGTGCCATCGCACTTTAGAAGAATGATGCTTGTAACAGAGGAGGAGGTGCATGGTGCAGAGGGAGCCCTGTGCACTTTAGAATCAGCCAGACCTGAGTTCAGGTCCTGTTCTGCCTCTCACTGGCTGTGTGGCCATGAGCAAATCATTTAACGTGGGCCTTCCTACGTTTGTCTATAAATGAGGCAAGTGATATCCACTCGTGAGTTTTGTGAGATCTGAAAATGGTGCAAATGCAATGTCTGGCCCTGACTATGCCCTCAAGGTGTGGCACTAATGTCTCCTTGCCTGTCCCATCCCTAACCCTAGGAGTGTCCTGTACATTACACTTGGTCACCATGCTCTCTGGAGGCCTCATGCGCCTCAAGGGCTTGTATACTAAGCCAGAAGCACCCACTTCTGGCCCAAGTCCTCTCTCTGAGGCAGGGCCTATAGATTCCTGGAAGTTTCCCCTGCCCTGGTCCCTGGCATCCTGCCCCTGGCCAGCTCCAGTGCCTGGCAGGTCCACATGCTCACTCCTTCCCTCCCACCACCTGTCCTGCCTCCATTGCTACCAGGCCTTCCTGCCTGATTGGCCAGGCCAGCTACACTTCCAGCAGACAGTGGGAAACAAGTAACTAAGTAGAGGTGATGCCACAGCAAGGAACAGGTCAGAACATTTGATGTCAGCCACTAGGCAAACACCCCAGATCCTGGTCACTCAAGGTATTGTAACATGCCAGGTCACGGAGGATTTGAAGGTCCAACTCCCTCACTTTACAAATGAGAGGCCCAGAGAGGGTGAGACACTAGCTCAAAGCCACACAGCGAGAGAGGAGGAGGCTTTGGACTTGTCCCTGGCCACACTCTTCCTACTGCACCGGCTCCTCCTCATCAGGGGCCACATTTGTTTTCTGTTTTTGTTTCTTTTTTCTCGAGATGGAGTCTCGCTCTGTTGCCCAGGCTGGAGTGCAGTGGCACAGTCTCGGCTCACTGCAACCTCTGCCTCTTAGGTTCAAGCAGTTCTCATGCCTCAGCCACCCACATAGCTGAGATTATGAGTGTGCGCCACCACGCCCTGCTAATTTTTGTATTTTTAATAGAGAAGGGGTTTTGCCATGTTGGCCAGGCTGGTCTCGAACTCCTGTCCTCAAGCAATCCTCCAGCCTCGGCCTCCCAAAGTGTTGGGATTACAGGCATGAGCCACCGCACCTAGCCAGAGAGTACTATTGAACTGGACTGACCGCAGGAGCAGAGCAGCTTGTTGAAGGCCCTGTAGCTCTGTTTCCCTTGAAAGATATCAAAACCCTTTCAGCATCTTAATCCCCAAAGGCATGACACCTGACATCAGTCTCTTGAGTGGCCTGCAGGGAAGTCATTGTCCAGGTTCTGTGCAGCCACCAAGTCCACTGACTAATCTCCGAATCCGCGGTCTCCTGAGGTTGCTGTTTGTTCTCTGTCTATGGACTGCTACTACATCTGCGGCTGTACTGTGCTTGAAACCTCAACAGCGTATCTCAGGGGTGGGTAGAGGAGGCTGGGATAAATGGAGCCCCAGCCTCTGGAGGCCTGACATGGAGGTTGCGCAGCTCAGTCCCTGGGCCTCATCCCTGGAGAGCCCCATCCAGTGGGGACTCGGGGAGTGACTCGGGGATCTGTACCATAAGCAAACTCCTCCAGGGATTCTGATGTGCTGCCGTGTTGGGGACCACCAGCCTAATGCAGCCCTTCCCTCAGGGAGTCCCCTCCTCCACACCCTCACAGAAGGCCACCCATCAGGGGACTGGGAGCCCACCACATCACAGGTGACAATGCCCCAGCAGTGAGCATACGGGCTGTGCCATGCTGCAATCTGCATCCGGGGTCCTTGTCTGCCTTCTGTGACTGACTAGTCAAATGTCTCTTCTTCCTCAGGAACAAAATCAGGCCCTATTGCAGCCCTGTCCCCAACCCCCGGCCTCCCAGATGCTGTTCCTGCCCTGGAGGCTCCTGGTGTCCCCTTAGGCCTGACAAGGTAGAGACTCTCCTTGTCCAGCACACAGGCTCCATTTGCGATTAACTGTTCCTCCTCCGGCCCCACCCACACACGCCCATCTGCACCAGACACCGCCGAGCACCAGGACACAGTGTCCTTCCCGGCCTGAGACCAGAGCAGGCCTGATCAGGAACACTCAGGACCCTGCCTTCTCTGCCCAGTGGCCTCTGGCTCCTGGTGCCACCATGTCTCCTTGAGATATTTCCAAATAGAGAAGATGGAAACAATGAGGATTCCTTCCAAGAAACCGGCTTGAAATCAGAACACCCAGGTCCTCCCAGGACCCCTGCCACTTCCAGCTGCGGGACCTTGAGCGAGTCCCGGGGCCCATCTGGTGAACGGGGCTGCTGAGGGAAATTCGGACAAGCATCAGAGCCCACTGTGCCCTTCCCTCTTGGTGTCAGGTGTTTTCTGCCTTTGCCTGAGCCGTGGCCACACCCCCTTCCTAATCCTTCAGACAACGGACACACATACAGCTGTTGCCCTGGCCTGAGACCCTGATGTGGCCTGAGCGGCATGGGCCCCT
Source organism: Rhinopithecus roxellana (assembly GCF_007565055.1). Classification (NCBI taxonomy): domain Eukaryota; kingdom Metazoa; phylum Chordata; class Mammalia; order Primates; family Cercopithecidae; genus Rhinopithecus; species Rhinopithecus roxellana. The sequence continues at coordinate 75,566,805 of NC_044559.1, forward strand.
ACCCAATGGACTAACTAGCAGCCGATGAGCCTTATTAAAAAATATTTGAGGCTGGGCGTGGTGGCTCATGCCTGGAATCCCAGCACTTTGGGAGGCTGAGGTGGGCAAATCACTTGAGGTCAGGAATTCGAGACCAGCATGGCCAACATGGCAAAGTCCTGTTTTTACTAAAAAAAAAAATATATATATATATACAAAAATTAGCCAGGTGTGGTGGCGTGTGACTGTAATGCCAGCTACCTGGGAGGCTGAGGCAGGAGAATCACTTGAACCCAGGAGGCAGAGGTTGCAGTGAGCCAAGATCATGCCACTGCACTTCAGCCTGGGCAACAGAGCAAGACTCTGTCTCAAGAAAAAAAGAAAATAAAAAAAGCCGGGTGCAGTGGCTCTCACCTATAATCCCAACACTTCGGGAGGCTGAGGAGGGAGAATTTCTTGAGGCCAGGAGTTTGAGACCAGCCGAGGCAACACAGGGAGACCACATCTCCACAAAAACTTTTTAAATTAGCCAGCTGTAGTGGTGTGTGCCTATAGTCCCAGCTACTCAGGGGCTGAGATGGAAGGATTGCTTGAGCCTGGGAGGTTTAGGCTGCAGTGAACTGAGATCTCACCACTGCACTCCAGCCTTGGCAACAGAGCAAGATCGTCTCTAATAAAAAAAAATAATAATAATAATAATAATTAAATAATTGTGTAGAGCTGCCTAGCACAGTGCAGGGACATGAGGGCTCAGTAAATATTTGTGGTATCTAATTTAGGAACACCAACCTGTACCCACCAAAGAGAACAAAAAATGTACCTTAGTACTCACCTAGTTTAACCTTTTCATTTTACCACTGAGGGCTTCCAGAGAAGGGAAGTGACTCATCCCAGGTTGCCCAGCAACTTTAGTCCATAGTGGCTCAGTTTGCCCAGTCAGAAATCCCCGATGCTGTCATCGAAGGCTGTGGCGCTGAGAACATCACAGCTGAGAGGAGGACTCCACGGTGCTCAGAACCCCCGCTGTGCCATTCACCAGAGGTGGACAACGCTCCCTCCCGGCATCCCCCTGGGCCTGGCTTCTGACCAGAACCCTGCCCTGGACATCTCAAAAGCCCTCAGGACCTCAGTGCTGCCACCTGCTCACAGAGTGTGGCAGGTACGGGGGTGGACAACCCACGTCCCTCTGCCAGGTTATTTATAAAGTGTTTTCAGATGAGTCAGGCACGGAGCTGCCCAGCACCACCACAGACTATCCCCTGGAGATGCTAGAATGATCCTGAGCTCTGGAACCCCACCACACCCCTTCATAGCCTGCTTCTCATGGAAAGCTAGAGGCAGGAAGCTGAGGCCAGGGCTGTGGGGCTGTTGTGATGCCCCCGATGAGCCCTGGCAGGCCAGGCTTGGGGGATAGATGGGGAGGCCCCAGGAAGGAGAGGAAGGGCCTTGGACAGGCCCCCTTCTGGGCCACAGACCACATGGCCCTTCCCCTTCCCACTCCCAAACAGGAATGACGGACAAGCCCAAGAAGACAGCCCCCACCCCGTGCCCCTAGCGCTGGCTGCTCGCACCTCCATTCCTGTGTGTACTGCTCTCCACCTCCACCAGGAGCCCAGCTATTTCTCTCTCTCTGGAAGGGGAGCCCAAGCCTCCAAGCCTCCCGCCCCCTTTTCCTGCTCCTGGCAGTGCTCTAATTACTTCCTCAGCTGGGTGCTGCCTGCCATGGGTACCCTGGCCTTCCTCAGCTGGGTGCTGCCTGCCATGGGTACCCTGGCCAGGGCTGCCATGAATAACTGCACCTGCGCTCACACTCAGCTTCCCACAGAGGCTGGGCCCAGTGCCCCTGCAGACAGTGTGACCACTGGGAGCCTGGTCCTGGGGGCCTGGACTCCCCCGGCTATGCACTCTGCTTTGTGAGCCTGAGCTGAGGGCATATGGGGGTCTTTGGGACTCACCCTCTCCTCTGCAGCCTCCACCACAACCCTGCAGGGGCTACTTGCTTGTTCAGCAATCCTGCTGTGTGCCTGGCATGCGGCTCAGCCCTGAGCAGGGGAGGAGTTGGGAGGGCAAGGAGATAAATAAGCCTGTCCGCCCTCCAGGGAGGCAAACATACAAACAACTCATTATGCAACGAGGAGGAATGAAGTTAGTGCTAAATTAAGGTACAAGCTGGGCACCAAGCCTGCAGGCCCTCAATTCTTCCCTACTTTTTTTTTCTTATTATAAAAGCAATTCGTACTCATTTTACAAAGAATTTGTATATGCAGGTAATAAAAAGAAAATTATAATACATTCTTTATCCATCCACTCAAGGACAACTTGGTCCATACCCGTGGCCCAGACTTCCAGACTTTTTTTTAACAGAGCAAGGACAAGTCACAGATCTGAGGGTCTCTCCTCCAGGGACCACCCGCCTGGCTCTGAGACAATCTTTCCAACTAGAAATTCACAAGAAATGTATAGAAAGATTTCAAAGCAAGATAATATGGATAGCATGACAAGTTCATGTAAAAAGAAAAAACCCCAAACTCTATCAATGCCTGGAAAATGTCTGGAAGGATACATACTAAAGGGTCAACATTTATCAGTTAGGGGGAAAGTGATGGAGGAGCAGATAGACTTTTTTCTGCTAGAAATGTCTTTGAATTGTTATAGTAAGCATGGATTTACATAAACTTCATGATTTTTTAAAATGAAAACTTTTTTAAAAAATCGCTGAATGAATAATTTCCAAATTTTCTATGGTATTGTCTTATCTTTGCACTTAGAATAATATAATATGAAAACTAAAAGGAGGCACCGCCACTGCGGAGAGCAGTTTGGCAGTTTCTGCAAAAGTTAAACAGAATTTCCATATGACCCAGCAACTCCGTGCCTTGGTATATGCTCTAAAGAACTGAAAACAGGGACTCCCCTTGTTCACAAATGTTCATCACAGCACTATCCACAGTAACCGAAAGGTAGAAACAACTCAGTGTCCATCAGCAGCTGAATGGATAAACAAATCGTGTTATATACATGCAATAGAATATTATTCAGCTATTAAAAAGAAATAAAGTACTGACATTTGCTATAACATGGATGAAACTTGAAAACATTATGCTAAGGGAAGGGAGCCAGACACAAAAGGCCACAGAGTCTATGATTCCTTTGAAATGAAATGACCACAATAGGTAAATCCATAAAGGTAGAAAGCAGATGAGTGGTTGCCAGGGGCTGCGGGGAGGAAGGGAATGAGGAGTGATTACTTAATGGGCATAGGGTGTTTTCCTGAGGTGATGAAAAATTTTGAAACTAGAGGTTTTGAAACCGGTAGTTGTACAACATTGGGAATGTACTAAATGCCACCAAATTGTATAATTTTATTAATTGATTGATTGATTGATTGATTGAGACAGGGTCTCACTCTGTTGCCCAGACCAGAGTGCAGTGGGGCGATCTCGGCTCACTGCAACCTCTGCCTCCCAGGCTCAAGCCATCTTCCCATCTCAGCCTCCCGAGTGGCTGGGACCACAGGCACACACCACCACACCCAGCTAATTCTTCTACTTTTTATAGAGACAGGGTTTCACCACATTGCCCAGGCTGGTTTCAAACTCCTAGACTCAAGTGATCCTCCCACCTTGGCCTCCCAAAGTGCTAGGATTAGAGGTGTGGACCACCACACCCAGACTGAATTGTACACTTTAACACGGTTCCTTGTATGTTATGTGAATTGTATCTAAAAAAAAAAAAAAAAAAAGACCAATGAAACATTTTTTAAAATAAAAAAATAAAAATAAAAGCTTTGGGCCGGGCGCGGTGGCTCAAGCCTGTAATCCCAGCACTTTGGGAGCCCGAGACGGGCGGATCACGAGGTCAGGAGATCGAGACCATCCTGGCTAACACGGTGAAACCCCGTCTCTACTAAAAAATACAAAAAAACTAGCCGGGCGAGGTGGCGGGCGTCTGTAGTCCCAGCTACTCGGGAGGCTGAGGCAGGAGAATGGCGTAAACCTGGGAGGCGGAGCTTGCAGTGAGCTGAGATCCGGCCACTGCACTCCAGCCCGGGCGACAGAGCGAGACTCCGTCTCAAAAAAAATAAATAAATAAATAAATAAATAAATAAAATAAAATAAAATAAAATAAAATAAAAGCTTTGTCTCACTCAGCTTTCATGCCCCTCAACCCCTAACCACCTGGCCTTCGAGGGTCGTGAAGGAAAAAGCTTCAACCTGCCCACTGGCAGGGCCGAGCCACTTGGCTCCCAGAAGGCCTTGGAGAGGCAGGGGAGTCCAAGGGAGAGAAATACCCCCAAGTAGGAGAAGGGACAGGAGATCAGGGGCAGGAGCTGGGCCAGGCAGACAGAAGAGGGAAAGCAGCTATCCTGCACCAGGAACCACACTCCCGAGGAACCCTCAGATATCCCGGAGAGATCAGAACTGCTATCCCATTCTTCAGATGAGAAAACCAAGGTTCAGTGTGGCTTGGAGGCAGGGCTAGAGATGTCTTTGAATTGTTATAGTAAGCATGGATTTATATAAACTTTATGATTTTTTAAAATGAAAACTTTTTTTAAAAATTGCTCCTCCTGACTCCAAGGAGGAGAGGCAGGGGAACCTGGCATCACCCCAGGCCTGCAGCCCAGCGACAGCTCCTTCCAGCTGGCTGGTCCCCACTCCTCGCGTGCTGGCCCCTGAAGGGCAGGTGAGGGGCATGGGATGGGGAAGGGGGAGCCTGAGGGAGGGGCAGGGATGCACTGCATGGGCTGGAGGGTGAAGAAGCTTACCCTAGCTCTACCCCTCTCTCTCCCTGCTTCCAAATCTAGATGTAACCCCTTGGCTGCCCGAGGCCTCCCCATCCCTCACCTCATGCGTGGTTAAGGTAGTGGTTAGGGCTTGGGCTCTGGTCTAGACCGCATGGGTCCAAATCCTGGCCCAATGACTAAATGGCTCTGTAATGCTCACTTCCATATACCCATCTGTCAAATGGAGATGATGGCATCAGTCCCAACCAAATAAGACCAACGAAGGAGAAAATGCTCAGAAAAGACTTGGCACAGTAACTCCCGGACACCTTACTTTTTCTTTTAGTCAAACATCTGCTAGGATTACCAAAGCTTCTGGGGTTATGGGATTCAGGTGTGCTCTGGTCTCATGTCTCCTCCTGCTGCTCAGGGAAGCCCCCTTGCTATAGTGGATGCTGGTAAACTTGCTGCGGCTCAGAAGCACTGGCCAAGGCACCATGGCACTGACATTTCTGGGCCCTGGCTCCTCCAGCCAGCCCTAGGCTGCCCTCCTCAGAGCTGCTATCTGGGATTTCTTTTTTTTTTTTCTCAAGAACCCAACAGTTCAAACCCAGCTCCTTGACTCTTTACAAGAGTTCAGATGGTCCTGCTTCTAATCATTAAGGCCCAACTACACCTGTATCCTGTTTTATAGTCTGTGGAGCACTTTGCCAGGTATTACCTCACTCAGTTCTCACCAAAACCCAGTGAGGCAAGGATCATTGTTCCATATATTATAAACATAGATTTGATATAAATATACAGATATAGACCTACCAGGTAGTGCCTGTTCTGAAACCTACTTTGTCTTATATTGACATAGCCATTCCGGCTTTCTTTTGATTAGTGTTAGCATGGTATATGCTAACCATCTTTGTACTTTGAATATATTTGTGTCCTTATATTTACAGTCGGTTTCTTGTAGGCAGCATGGAATTAACTCTTGCTCTTTTATCTGACAATCTCTAAATGGTGTTCAGACCATTGACATTTAATGTGATTATTGATATAGTTGGGTCTCAGTCTATCGTTTTGCTATTTGTTTTCTATTTGTTCTGTTTTTTTCCCCTTTTCTGCCTTCTTTTGGACTATTTTTGATGATTCCATTTTATCTTCTTTATTGGCTTAGCAGCTGTAACTCTGCTATTTTAGCAGTTGCTTTAGTATTTATAGTACACATCTTGACCTTTTCACAATTTACCTTCAAGTGATGTTGTGCCACTTCACACCAAGTATAAGAACCTTACAGAAGTTACTTCCATTTCTCCCCTCCTGGCCTGAGTTCCCTCTCTCTGGGTCATGGCCGGAAAACACTCTCCAGGCAGTAAGCAGGGACAACCTGCTAACTCTTCCCCTGCTTAAAGTCACATAGGTCCCTGAATCTAAAGTGAGTTGACTAGTGTGAACTAGGAACCCCTGAATCTTGTAGCCTGATGTCTAGTGTCTTGAAAACCATTATTTCATATGTTCTGTCAGTTTTTAAAAAATTGTTTCAGTCAGGAGTGCAAATCCAGTCCCTGCTACCCTGTCTTGGCCAGAAGCAGAAGCCCCCAGCATGCATAGGAGGAAACCAGGACTCAGAGGCTAATCTCCTCACCCAAGGTGAGGGAGCCTGTAAGTGGACAGGCAGGAATCCAATCAGCCCTGGTGCTGTCTTCCCTGGCCCACTGCTCCTTCGTGAACCAACTGAGAATGCAGAAACCGCTCTCAGTAGGGGAAAGTGGACTTTTGTCACCACAACAAAAAGCTGCTCACAGCATTGTTACTGCTTTGGAAGCCAGTGGGACAATGGGATTGTCTCCCCACTTACCCTCCCATGAGTATTTTCTGGCTGAATCTAATCACCTAATTGGTAGAATTGTGGTAACTCTGAGTGTGTGTATGTGTGCATACGTGTGTTTGTGTGCATACGTGTGTGTGTGTGTGTGTTAATTTGGAGGCAAGGAGGAGGCCCCGTTTTTATCACACTAGTCAACTCACTTTAGGTTCCGGGACCTATTTGACTTTAAGCAGAGGGAGAAGTTTTTTTCCTTAAAATCACTTGGGGCAGCTGGCTGAGACCAGATTCCGATAGAATCTGATAGGGGATGGGGCCTAAAATAGCCTTCAACTCCTCCGCACCCTCTATCTTGCAGGCAAAGAGGAATCGGGGCCCAGTTCTTTCCCAAGCCCTCTCCTCCACCAGCTGACCCCAGAAATACTTTGTTTAGAAAACCAATCTGAAAGCAACAGGAAGGACTTTCATTCCTACCAGCACCTTGGCACACATCAATTTCATTTAAGGCTCTCTACTATTCCACAGCTGTGAGGCGCAGGCAAAGTCCTTAGCCCAGCCAAGACTGAAGCTCCCAGGGCTGATCGTTAAGTGGCAAACACAATGCATGTGGCACAGACTGGGAGCTTGAATCTTAGGCTTCTTTCCGTCCTCCTCATACTCCATTCACTTTGCTGAAATGTTGACAATGGCATACAGCTATTGGTGTTACCAGCAAAAGTTACCCAGGCCGGGCACGGTGGCTCACTCCTGTAATCCCAGCATTTTGGGAGGTCGAGGTGGGCGAGGATCACCTGAGCTCAGGAGTTTGAGACCAGCCTGGCCAACATGGCAAAAACCCATCTCTACTAAAAATACAAAAATTAGCCAGGTATGGTGGTGTGCGCCTGTAATCCCAGCTACTCGAGAGGCTGAGGCAGGAGAATCGCTTGAACCTGAGAGACAGACGTTGCAGTGAGTCGAGACTGTGCCACTGTACAATCTGAATGGGTGAGACACCATCTCAAAGAAAAAACAGAAAACAGCATTACCCTTAGAAGTCTGTGTCCTGCTTGTGAGTCTGTTGCTCACAACTAAAACAGATGGGAGGAAAAGCCACACACAACACCCTGCCTGCTCCGTCCGGGTCAGAGACTTCCAAACTTCTCTGCACACTGGAATCCCCTGGGGAGTTTTACAAACCCCAACACTGGCTGCACCTCAGATCCATTAAATCCAGATCTCTGGGGATGGGGTCCTGGCATCAGGAAATGTTAAAGCTTCCCTGGGGCTTCCTGTGTGCAGCCAGGGTTGAGAAGCAGTGGTCTGGTGTGAGAGGTCCTGAACACTCTGCCTGTCCCACCCTCTCCTTCACCTCCAATCCCAGCACATCCCTCGTGCTCCCTGAGTGCAGTAACCAGGATACAGGACCAGACAAGGGCGGGCGAGTGGGACATTTAGGGAGCCCGCCTTCTCAGGCTCTGGCAGCAGTGGGTGGGGAGTGGGCCCTTCACCACCCTGAGAATGAGGGCCTCCCATATTTTGCTCCCCAGGAACCTCGTTCTTAAGGAGACGCTCCCTCGCTGGATCACTTCAAGAACCTGAGCGTAAGTGCCTCCTTACGCACGCCCTGGCCACCCCCAGGGTGCCTCCCTACCCCTGCCCCTCCTTACCGACAAACGGCCATGATTCCAGCCCCCTGGCCAGAGCCCAGCAACTGTCAGGCCACCTGGCTGAGAGGCAGGCACACCCATCAAAGGGAAGAGGAGACAAGGTGTCCCTTACCAGCTGGTCAGCCGCCATTCCATTCCCCAGAGCTGGCCCACTGCCTGGGTGGCAGTTCAAAGATTCTGGAAAATGACAAGACTTGGCAAAGCCAAGCATGACCTTTCCTCCAGGTGCAGGGGCCGGAAGGCTGGAGAAGATGATTCTCAAGCCCTCAGCCTGGTGGCGGCCCCAGCTGTGCCCGGAAGGAGGGTCTCCAAAACAAGGCTCCATCAGCAGAATGGACGGAGGAATTGGGTCCCCAGTCTTGCCCTAGAAAACATGGTTTGTGTCAGACCCACGGCCCGCTAAGCCCCAGCCTCCTCTTCTCATACTTGAATGAGCAGGACATCACCTGGGGATCTTCCCTCCAGGCTCTGCTGCAGTGGGGCTGCATTTTGAACCAGCACCCCCAGGTGATCCTGATCCGGGTAGTCGATACTTTGAGAACCACTACCCTGGGCCTTGGTGGGATGATATCTCAGCATCTTGCTCTCCTGCCCATTCCCCCTGCCCCACACTATCATCCTCTCCAGAGAGCATCTGCCGAGAAGAGCATCACCCTGAGAAGGAAGAGCCTGAGTAGGTTTGGACAGGCACCCTCCAACCGGTGAACAAGCCTCACTGCCTCCCCTGTGAGGCCTTCATCAACTCTTCCCATCCTTTCAAATTAGCAGAGATGTCTACATTTCTGTAGTAGCAGAAATGTACATACCTAGGCCAGCAGGTATGAGGCCAGAGGAATGGTAGCGAATGTAGCAAACTGGAGAAGGCGTGCTGTGCCCACTCCTACCTGCTGCTGTGTAGCAGGCTGGGGTTGCCAGATCTCCTGATTTGTCAAGGGAAGTCAGGAATCTAGTTTTTATAGGCAATTTTCAGCTTCTTAAACTATGGAAGCCAAAGCCGGCACATCTGAGGTCCCAATCTGGCCTGTGGGCCACCTGTTAGCAGCCTGTCTAAGAAGTGGGCCCTCGGGATGAGAGGCCCTGTGGGCAGCCTCACACAGTTGGTGTTAGCACACTGCCTGCATCCCCGGGGTCCCAGGAAATACCCCTGACATGAACAAGTGGGTGAACGCATGGTGTTGGCAGGCAGGAGAAAGGGGTATTTTCGTAGGGAAGGGGGACTTCCCACCATACCACACCTAAGGTCAGCCTTGTCAGCAGGGGTGGGCCTGTCCCCGCTCACTCTCAGTGGAGGGCCAAGCTAATGCCTAATTCACCACCCCACACTTAACTGCCGCTTCTAACATCACTGGGTATTCTGTGAGCAACCCCCCCATCATGCAGACCTCTCTTGGGTCTGTAGCTTTATCCACTCCCTCTCTAAAGCCCCCCAGTTTGACCTGACTTCATGCCACTTCTCAGAAACCTTTGCCCAGGGCACCCCACCCCCGGTCCATTCCCAGCTCCTCCAAGACCTGCAATGCAAGAACCAGCAAAGCCACAGAGCTACCCTTGGGAGCAAAGCCCTGGTCTGGGTGCCCGCAGGAATATCCCAGGACACACCCTGCCAAGGGAGGCACATCTGAGGCTTCTGCCATCTCAAGAGACGACAGTAGGCTGTCACCAGTGATGTGCCAGGAGGGAGGAGCCCAGCCCATCAGAAAAAGGGCTGAGAGATTGCTTAAAATTGATCAGAAAAAGAAGTGAAGGTCCTGAGGGAACAATGTAAAGCCCATGGTGTATAATAGTGCCCCATGTGAAGTTCAGCGGCAGCTGCTGTGTGGTGCCAGCACAAGCGGAGTTAATGGGGGAAGCGGGTGGGGGATGGGGAAGCCTCTGGAGTGATGGAAACAGTCCATATCCTGATTAGAGCCGTGCTTGCACTGATGTACAAATATAGAAAAAATACACCGACTATACAGCACATGTAAAGATTGGTGGACTTGGCCAGGCACGGTGGCTCATGCCTGTAATCCCAGCATTTTGGGGAGCCAGGGTGGGGGGATCATTTAAGGCTAGGAGTTTGAGACCAGCCTGGCCAACATGGTGAAATCCGATCTCTACTAAAAATACAGAAATTTGCCAGGCATGGTGGCACATGCCTGTAATCCCTGCTACTCGGGAGGCTGAGGAAGGAGAATTGCTTGAACCTGGGAGGCCGAGGTTGCAGGGAGCTGAGATCGCGATACTGCACTTCAGCCTGGGTGACAGAGAGACTCCATCTCAAAAAAAAAAAAAAAAAAAATTGTGGACTTTACTGTATGTAAATTTTACCTCAATAATAAAAGAAAATAGCAATGCACAAAAGGAAGGGAAAAGTTCCCCACATATACCTACAAACCCAAGAAGCTGGAGACCTGCTTGCCAGTTCTTTGGGGAAGTTTAAAGAGAGGCATAAAGGCTAATGAGGTATAAGAACCTTGCTCCAGGCCAGGCGCGGTGGCTCAAGCCTGTAATCCCAGCACTTTGGGAGGCCGAGACGGGCGGATCACGAGGTCAGGAGATGGAGACCATCCTGGCTAACACGGTGAAACCCCGTCTCTACTAAAAAATACAAAAATCTAGCCGGGCGAGGTGGCGGACGCCTGTAGTCCCAGCTACTCCGGAGGCTGAGGCAGGAGAATGGCGTGAACCCGGGAGGTGGAGCTTGCAGTGAGCTGAGATCTGGCCACCGCACTCCAACCCCGGTGACAGAGTCTTCCGTCTCAAAAAAAAAAAAAAAAAAAGAACCTTGCTCCCAAATAAGCCACGGTCTTGATTTCTAGCAAAGTGAGCCAGCCAGCAGGTGGCAAAGTTCAAGTGCAAATACATAACTGAAAATCTGCTCACAGTAGAGGCCTTGAAGGCAGGAAGTAACACCACATTTAGAGTCCTCCAGCCTCTTCCCACTAAAGCCCCAGTCCATCTTCACAGCACTCCCTGGAGCGGCAATCATGTCTCCTATTCAGAGGGACACCAACAGAGGCCTGGGGAAGTTCAAGGACTTACCCCAGCTCACACTGTCAGTGCCAGGACTCAAACCTGGGCTCCCAAGTCTGTGCCCTTCCTTATACCTGCAGAAAAAAGCATGCCCCTCCTAGGCCACCCCGCATTCGAAAGCAATGCAAATGCGCGGAATTGTCTATAACAAGTCAATTACTAGGGATAGTCTTTTTACCCAAACTTTATTTGGGGAATAATTTTGTGATGGGGGGGCTAATGGTCAGCCTTTTCTTCAGAACAATCTCTGTTCGCAGAGACAGCAGTCTTTGAGATGTGCCGGGGTGAGAGCTGTCTCTATTTCAGTCATTTGTTACCTACAGACTGGCACAGAACACAATTCCATGAGATTTGACGAAAGAGGACATATCTTCCCTATGACAGATTTCAAGACAAAGTACGAAGAAGGCCTCAGTAGCTACAAAGGAGGGTCTGACAAAGAAAGGGGCATTCTCCTGAGGCTCCTCAGGCAGGCCAGGGATGGGCCTGAGAAGTTGAGGGTGACACAGGAAATTAGAAAGACTGGTGGACCCCATTAGTGCCTACACTTAAGTCACTGCCTTCTCTTTATTGCTACAGACTCTGATATTTGTTCCAGCCTCAGAAGATGAATCAGAATTGGGCTAAACAAACACAGTAATCTCATTTGCTTTCCCCCAATTCTTACTTCCCCATTTTCCCTTGCTGTCAAGATAGGTTCCAGCCAATGAAAAATAAAGACAAAGCTGAAGGAGGGCTTCTTGCTTCCTGATAAAAGAGATAGACATTTAATGGAAGAAACTGTCCCTTTCTCCTCCTTCTTGCCTTGAATGTGGTTGAGTGAGGGCGTGATGGATGAAGCTGTGGCAGCCATCTTGCCATCAAAAGGTGACAAGCTTGTCCAGGCACGGTGGCTCATGCCTGTAATCCCAGCACTTCGGGAGGCCAAGGTGGGCGGATCACTTGAGCTCAGGAGTTCAAGACCAGCCTGGGCAACATGGCAAAACCCTGTCTCTGCTAAAAATACAAAAATTAGCTGGGTAGGGTGATGTACATCTGTGGTGCCAGCTACTCAGGAGGCTGAGGCAGAAGAATCGCTTGAACCCGGGAGGTGGAGGTTGCAGTGAGCAGAGATCGCAACATTGCACTCCAGCCTGGGTGATAAAAGCGAAATCGATCTCAAAAAAAAAAAAAAGTAACACACTCAAGAAAAGCAAACACAGTGAGGATGACTAAGCAGAGAGATGGAAAGAGCGTGGATCCTTTCAACATCTTCTATCTGCTCATCAGCTCCAGATCAGACTCCTGGGATAATTCGGTATCACTGTGATTTAAGCCACTGTGCATGGGATATTCTGTTGCCTGTATCCTATCTGACTCAGAGGACAGAGGCAGACAGATCCAGGCTGCAGGATTCAAGTCACATGAATGAGACCAGGTTTAAGAAGCAGGGGCCAGCCAGTTGAAGACCTGGAGGGCGGCAAGAGACAGAGTTCTGCGGCTTCACCAGGTCAGGGAGAGTATTCTCCCCCATTTCCCAGGCTATCCGGCCTGCCAACAGAAGCCTGAACGCGCTACACGGCCCCACTGCTCTGATGGTATTCCCGATGTCTCTCATCGGGGATTACCTGAAGCTGCCACACACAGAACTGTTACCCTTTATAGCCACAGAGTTACATGGATCTGGGTTTTTAATATACTATAACCTTGGACAGCGGAGAGAAGCTAATCTGCGAGGCAATGTGATCTCTTTTCAGTTCAGTGCAACACAAAAAAATAGCTAGATTCACTGCAGCTGCATCCCATGCATTAATGCATAGGGCAGCCGCTCTTTGTATTCTTTCCTGATGGAAATTATCTTAAACTTTTTATATCTTAATGATTTGTTCAAGTCAGGAAGTGCTGCAAAATCCACATGAATTAAAGATCAGACACAAGGCTTTAGACACCCTTCTCACTTGGAGCAGACTTGAACGGTGTTCACACACCTCTGTCTCCAGGGATGCTCTCAGGCAGAAGCTAGAGAAGCACCAATCCACAACCACCTGTGGGCCAACTTATCAGCGAGGAGGTTCTAAGCTTAGAGCATCAAACTGGAGCAGGTCAAAAAGGGTAGCTCAAGATCTTCAAGACCAGGGAGCCCAAATTCATGGCTAGAAAAAAGACACAATTCTGGGGACCAATTTAGGATCAACAGGAAGCCTGAAGTCTGGTTTCCAGGTCAGAGCTGAGCCCTAAAGTCCAGAACCACATAGGACAAGAATATAGCACAAGTAAGAAGAAACAGAAGCGTCCTGGAGGAAGATCTTTGCTAAAGAGTTTCTTCATGCCCACCTGACCCTGCACCTGCAGCAGGAGGAAAGTGTTTCAGCTGGTTCCGGACAGATGGCAGGAGTGAGGCTGCAGCCAGGGTCCTCACAGTGGTTCATGTCTCCGGAGTAATCATCACAATGGTTTTCATTTGAGTTTGCCATGTACCAAGCACCATGCTCAATGGCTTTTCAAATCCTCACAAAGCCCCATGATTTAGGCCCTAGTATTATCCCTACTTGACAGATGAGGAAACTGAGGCCAAGAGAGGTTAAGTCTATTTCCCAAGGCTTCACTGCCATTAAGTGGTAGAGGCAGGTTTCAAAGCCTAAGCTCTAGGCCAGGTGCGGTGGCTCACACCTGTAATCCCAGCACTTTGGGAGGCCTAGGTGGGCGGATCACTTGAGGTCAGGAGTTCAAGACCAACCTGGCCAACGTGGTGAAACCCCATCTCTACTAAACATACAAAAATTAGCCAGGTATGGTGGCAAGTGCACTTGTAGTCCCAGCTACTCAGGAGGCTGAGAGGAGAATCGCTCAAACCTAGGAGACAGAGGTTGTAGTGAGCCCAGATGGCGCCACTGCACTCCAGCCTGGGCCACAGAGCAAGACTCCTTCTCAACAACAACAACAAAAAGCCTAAGTTCTAAGTCATTTTGAATCCCAGGCCCACCCACGCTTCACCTCCCCTCTTCCTTCTCTCAGATCTCACCCTTCTCTCCTAATGTCGTGCCTGTCACTCTGCGGTTGGTGCTGAGTTACCTCCTGCTGCCATATAGTGACCTAATGATACCTGAGTGTGTTCCTTATCACCCCAGGAACCCTGTAAGCTCTTTAGGAACCATAAGCATTTAGGTTATGCTTTTGGCTGCAAGTATCAGAATGCCCAACTGAAAGTCACTTATGTAATAAGGACACTTATAATCTCATACAAGAAGCCTGGAGGCAGGAGACACCCAGATTATGTTAATTCAGTGGCGCAACAAAATCAGGGCTTTGGGTCACCTTCTCTGGCATTCTCTGGGCTTTATCCAACCCAGTCATAGAGACCTGTGACAATGACAAACATCTCGTTCGCACACAATAATATCCAAAAGACAGAGAGAGGCCTTCGTACGTCTTGCCTTAGAAGTCACTACAGTTTTCCCAGTGCTCTCCCGATGTACACATCTCCTAATGTCTCATTGGCCAATTGATAGACCGTTGAATACCTATCACATGCCCAGACCTAAGGCAACCATTAGCAAGAGGACTGGAAATATGTGTAATCAGAGATAAGACAAATGGTATGGGCGTATTAATATATGGCCTTTGGAGCTGGAGAAGGGGTCATGAAACACAGTTACCTGATACCAGAACAAAATCTCATTCAGTCCACAAGGAAGGGGGTTTGACTGTGAATGGACAGCTATAGGATCCGATTCAGGAGCCCTTTGCATCTGGTCCTGTGCAAGGTGCTCAGCAAACACTTCTGGTAGGCCTGGCATGGTGGCTCACCCCTGTAATCCCAGCACTTTGGGAGGCTGAGGTGAGAGGATTGCTTGAGCTCAAGAGTTCAAGACTAGCTTGGGCAATATAGCAAAACCCTGTCTCTACAAAAATACTTATTTTTGTAATTTAAAAAGGTAAAAACAAACAAACAAACAAACTACTGGTGGTATTGGATGGTACCAGTCACTCCCAGCGATGTTTTGAAACATCTTTCTGCACCCAAGCAATAGCAATTTTGGTCATCATACAGTATGTCAAGTTAAAAAACACATTCCCTTTGATATTAGACAGGTATATTTGTGTGTGTGTGTGTGTGTGTATGTCATATTAGGTGGAAACAATGTCAATCTCTAAAAATAATATCAATAATCCTATTATCCAATATTTCTTTTGGTTGCTAACTACGTGCTTAGCAGCCCCGTGTTCAGCAGCGAAGCTCCTGATGTAGACATGATTACTGTGTGGGAAGGCGGTATTTGGCATCATGATTAAGAATGCAGACTCTGCCAAGCATAGTGGCTCACACCTGTAATCCCAGTGACTTGGGAGGTTAAGTCAGGAGGAAAACTTAAGGCAAGGAATTCAAGACCAACCTGGGCAATATAACAAGACCCTGTCTCTACAAACATTAAAAAAAAAAAAAAAAACTTAGCCAGGCATAGTGGCATGCAGCTGTAGCCCCAGCTACTTGGGAGGCTGAAGAAGGAGGATCCCTTGAGTCCAGGAGGTTGAGTTTAGGTTACAGTGAGCTATGATCATGCCACGGCACTCCAACCTGGGAGACAGTGAGATTCCCATCTCCAAAAAAATAATGTAGGCTCTGGAGTCGTATCCCAGCTCTATCACTTGCTGTGGTGTGATTTAGGTAGGCCCTTGACTTCTCTAAGCCTCAGTTTCCCTGTCTGTAAAATGGGGGTCACAACAGCACTCTGGCTTTGGTGTCTAGCTGACCTTAGGCTCAAATCCCAGCTCTGCCACAAACTAGTCATGTAACCTTAGGGAAGTCTCATCACCTCTTTGGACCTGCCTTTAGTCATCTGTAAAATAGGGATAATAAAGCCAACCTTACTGGGATGTGGGCAGGGTTAAATAAGAATACATAGAAAGCACATAGCACAGAGTCATCATTCAAGGGAGTGCCCAGGAGAGCAAAGTGTCTAGAGATCATAATAGATAAAAACTAGTCAAAAAATCCAGGGATCTTGATATGACAGCAGACTGCAGATGTCTGCGGGAGCACCGTCTGAAAGACACACTGGGTTTACTTTGTCTGACTCCAGTGGGCTGAACCAGAACCACAGTGTAGAAATCTCAGGGAAGGAGATTTGGTTTCAAATAAGAAAGATTCAGCCAGGCATGGGGGCTCATGCCTGTAATCCCAACACTTTTAGAGGATAAGGCAGGAAGATCACTTGAGCCCAGGAGTTCGAGACTAGCCTAGCCTGGGCAACGTGGCGAAACCCCGTGTCTACAAAAAATACATAAAAACTAGCCAGGCACAGTGGCACATGACTGCAGTCCCAGCTATCCAGGAGGCTAAGGTGAGAGGATCACCTGAACCCAGAGGTTGAGCCTGCAGTGAGCTGTGATTGTGCCACTGCACTCCAGCCTGGGCAACAGAGTGAGACCCTGTCTCAAAAAAAGAAAGATTCCAGCCGGGCGTGGGTGGCTCATGCCTGTAATCCCAGCACTTTAGAAGGCCGAGGCAGGTGGATTGCTTGAGGTCAGGAGTTCAAGACCAGTCTAGCCAACATGGTGAAACCCCATCTCTACTAAAAAATACAAAAATTAGCCGGGCGTGGTGGTATGCGCCTGTAATCCCAGCTACTCAGGAGGCTGAGTCAGGAGAATCGTTTGAACCCAGGAGGCACAGGTTGTAGTGAGCCAAGTTCATGCCATTGCACTCCAGCCTGGGTGACAGAGCTAGACGCTGTCAAAAAGAAAGAAAGAAAAGAAGGAAGGAAGGAAGGAAGGAAGGAAGGAAGGAAGGAAGGAAGGAAGGAAGGAAGGAAGGAAGGAAGGAAGGAAGGAAGGAAGGGGAGAGAGAGAGACAGACAGAGAGAGAGAAAGAGAGAGAGACAGAGAGAGAGAGAAGGAAAGAAAGAAAGAAGGAAGGAAGGAAGGAAAGAAAGAAACAAAGAAAGAAAAAGAAAGAAAGAGAGAGAGAGAGAGAAAGAAAGAGAGAAAAAGAAAGATAGTTTCACCTTTTCTCCACTGTGAACAATGGCCTTGTAGGTAGTGACTCTGGAGACGCAGACACTGTCAGGCAGAGGCCAGCTGAGTCCAGATCCCATTATCTCTGAAGGCTAAACGCATGCATCTAGTCAAGGAGACCTAGCCCCAGCTCCCAAAATGTTAAGGAACAGCTCTCATATATAGTAGTCCTCAAACTTTGACACACATTAAGAAACGCTTGGGAAACACATTCCAAAACCGACTCCAGCCCCCCTCCTAGAGATTCAAACTCGGCAGCTCTGAGCTGGAGATCTGCATTTCCAACAGGATGATGCAGGTTCACACGGTCCAAGGACAAACCTTGAGGACCTCTGCCCTCAACTCCCACCTGCTGCTATTTCAGAAACTCACATGTGGGGGCTGAACCCACAGTTAGGAATACTGCACACAAAGAACCACTTTGAACTAAGAAGACAGACCCAGGGGAATCGTCCCCACCCTTGGAGGTGCCCAAAACAGGTGCTAATGAATTCTGGTCCTAAATCAGGAGGTGCAGCACGCAGCACCTAAGAAGGAGAAAATTACTCAATGTGATCTCTAGAACAGGTGGGGATGAGACAGTGAGTCAGGGTGCTTCTCTCCAACATGCACCCACAGAGCCAGCCCTTGGAGAGCATACTGGGGGAGATCAGGAACCAGTGGTTGGGAAGGGGGCAGGACCCAACCACAGGGGGTGCCACTAGCCTTGAAGTCTTTGTGATGCCACCCCCTAGAGATGTCCACTGCTGGAGGCCCTGAGGATAAGGCTACAAATACACAAATCAAACCCTTTTGCAAAGCATTCAAAGCCCCTTAGAGTTGGGCCCCAACCCACCCTACAGGCACCCTTTCCCCTGAGTGGCCCCTCCTGGAGCTGATTTATTTGCAAGAAACTGGGAATTCTGCGAGCAAACTGCACTCCCGGAGCATCCCTGGCTCCTGCCACATGGCTCTTCTAAGCCTGAATTTGCCCAGCTCCTGCTAATTCCAGACCTTCAGGCATGGGTGCCCTTCCCCAGCTCTGCCTCTGTGGGCCTTGGTGAATCCCGCTTTAGCATTTAAGACCCTATCAAATGCCTCCTCTTATGGGAGGCCTTTCCAGTGTCCTGGAAACACACACACACACACACACACACACACACACACAGAGCAATCTGGATCCCCCAGCACTACGATGTACTCAAGAACAGAGCTTTATACACCACCACGTAGCCTCAAAGGGCAGGGATCTTTGTTTTGCACACTGGTCACTGGCATATCCCAACTGCCCGGGACAGCGCCCAACACACAGGAGGTGCTGCATAAACACTTGTTGAATGTGGCCGGGAGCAGTGGCTTGCACCTGTAATCCCAGCACTTTGGGAGGCCAAGGTGGGCGGATCACTTGAGGGCAGGAGTTTGAGACCAGCCTGGCCATAACGGCAGAACCCCATCTCTTCTAAAAATACAAAAATTAGCTGGGTGTGGCGGCAGGTGCCTGTGGTCCCAGCTACTCAGGAGGCTGAGGCACGAGAATCACTTGAACCTGGGAGGTGGACGTTGCAGTGAGCTGAGATCGCGCCACTGCACTCCAACCTGGGCAACAGAGAGAGACTGTCTCAAAACAAAACAGAAAAAACCCACTTGCTGAATGCATAAATTTTGCAGGACAGAGGTTCCTGGCCACTTCGACTAGGTGAACCAGCAACATGCCATGCACCACCAATATTCTCAGCTGGAGGAAGAGACTCCTGGGAACCTCTCTTGGTTATGTAAAGGTGAGGCGAGTAGACATTCATTGCCCAGGACCTCCTATGGCCTGACAAAGATCACCACACCCAATCTCCCTTGGTACACAGAAGTAATTCCAGAGGATCAGGTGGGTAAATTTGCAAATTTCCAGGAGATCAGAAAGTTTCCTGGAAGAATGCCCTGCCCAACCCCAGCACCCTCAAAGATGGATGTGGTGACATCGTGGGTCTAGGCCTCAACCTTGGCCTATAAGTCCCAGGGAAGGGGCATGGCTTGGGATCGAAGCTCACTACCTTTTAGGACTCAGCCCCTCAGGAGCTAAGTGAGCTAGAACTTCAAGAGCGTGAGAATGGGGCAACCTCACAGCCTACCAGGCCAAGGCATCCTTGCAGCAGCAGATGAGGAGGCCCAGGAGCACCCAGGACTGGGTCCGACAGCTGAAAACCCTGAGTGAAGGGGCAGCTCTCTCCAAGGTCTTCTGACAAAAAGGACCATGGATTCTTAGGTTATTCAGGAATGGGGGAGGCCTCACTAGGGAGAAACCAGCCAGTGGATTTTTGTATGATTAACTGGAATAATAAGAACTATGATTGCATTTTGGCAAGTTGATAATTTAGCACCCATTCAAGCCATTGTTTGTAATTATTTACACAACGTGTATTTAGCGAGGATGAGGAGAAACTGCTTTTCTCTCATAAAACTTGAATACTTTTCTTTAGGTTCAAAATAATGGATTTATTACATGCATTTATTATGGGCAATTTTCTAAACCAGACAGCTTCCTGGGAAGCACAGGCACCCTTTAAAATTTAGATGCTAAATAAATCACTTGCTCTGGTAAACAGCACTGTGCTGGCATGAATCCATTTCACCGGCTCAGCTGACTGCGGCTGTTAACACAGAGGCCCTCAGGGTGGGTGGTCTGGCTTGCTGTCTCCTATAACCAGCAGGTGCGCATCAGAACAGAAGTAGGTCAGCAGTGGTGAGGAGGGGTTTTGTTTTTTGTTTTCTGTTTTATTTCCAGAAGAAGATACCACACTATCTTCTCCTGTCCGAGCCAAACCAATAAACATAGGTCAGAGGTCAGCAAACTCCTACAAAGAGCCTGACAGTCAACGTTTTAGGCTCTGTGGGGCCAAGAGGCAAAATTGATCAACTGTTCTAGGTGAAGGGCTACATCGTCTTTTTTCCCCCACATTTTATATTTCAAAATTGTGAAACTATTCTTAGCCCTAGGACATATAAAACCAGGTGGTGAGCCGGATTTGGTCTGTGGGCCATAGTTTGCCAACTGCTCGTTCAAATCAGGCAGTTATGGAAGAGGTATGGAAACCTGCACGCCCAGACCCCAGGTGCATGACTCTTCAAAGAGAGGTTTTCGCTGGGCACGGTGGTTCACGCCTGTAATCCCAGCACTTTGAGAGGCCAAGGCAGGCGGATCACTTGAGGCCAGGAGTTCGAGACCGAGGCCAGTGGATCACATGACGTCAGGAGTTCAAGACCAGTTTGGCCAAAACGGTGAAACTGTCTCTACTAAAAATACAAAAATTAGGCTGGGCGCGGTGGCTCAAGCCTGTAATCCCAGCACTTTGGGAGGCCGAGACGGGCGGATCACGAGGTGAGGAGATCGAGACCATCCTGGCTAACACGGTAAAACCCCGTCTCTACTAAAAAATACAAAAAAACTAGCCGGGCGAGGTGGCGGGCACCTGTAGTCCCAGCTACTCGGGAGGCTGAGGCAGGAGAATGGTGTAAACCCGGGAGGCGGAGCTTGCAGTGAGCTGAGATCTGGCCACTGCACTCCAGCCTGGGCAACAGAGCGAGACTCTGTCTCAAAAAAAAAATAAAAATAAAAATAAAAATAAATAAAAAATAAATAAAAAATAAAAATACAAAAATTAGCCAAGCATGGTAGCATGCACCTGTAGTCCCATCTACTCAGGAGGCTGAGGTGGGAGAATCACTTGAACCCCGGAGGCAGAGGTTGCAGTGAGCCGAGATCATGCCACTGCACTCCAGCCTGGGTGACAGAGTGAGACCCTATCTCAATAAATAAATAAATAAATAGAGGGAGGTTTTCATGCCTTTATTAGGATAATTTCATGGTTGATAACTCCTTAAAACAATTCTGAATAAAATACTATCTGCTGTTTGCAGAGCACTTTACAAGTTCTTCCCCAACTTATCATAAGCCACCACGGCCACTAAGCCAGAAACCCAGGAGTCATGCTGCTCCAGCCTGTGTTTCCACCGATCAGGGCGTTCTGATGGCTCTACTCCAAATGACCTCTCACAACCAACCACGGGACTCACTCAGATCCTTGCACACCCATGTTTACAGCAGCATTATTGTGGATGAATCTTGAGGACGTTATGTGAAGCGAAATAAGCCAGTTCCAAAAGGACAAGTATTGTGTGATTCTGCTTCTATAAGGCACCTAGAGTAGTCAAATTCATAGAGATGGGAAGTGGAACAGAGGTTGCCAGAGACTGAGGGGAGAGAGAATGGGAACTTATTGCTGAATGGGTACAGAGTTTCCGTCTGGAGTGATGAAAAAGCTCCGGAACTGGACAGTGGTGATGGGGTTCAATATTGAGAATGTATTTAAATGCCACAGAACTGTATATACTTAAAACCAGTGAAAATGATAAAGTTTATGTTATGTATATTTTACAATTTTGAAAATTAAAAATAAAAAAATATTTTTAACCCAACTACCAGCACCAGCTACCACCCTAACCCAAGAGATCGTGATTTCTGGTCCCTTAACTGGATCCCTGCTGTCGCCTCTAGTCCCTGACATTGGACTCTCCACAGAGCCACACAATTCAAGTCACCACTTTCCTTCCTTTTCTTTTCTTTCTTTGTTTTTTTTTTAGAAGGAGTCTGGTTCTATCACCCAGGCTGGAGTACAGTGGTGCAATTGCAATCTCGGCTCACTGCAACCTCCACCTCCCAGGTTCAAGTGATTCTCCTGCCTCAGCCTCCCGAGTGGCTGGGATTACAGGCACCCGCCACCATGCCTGGCTAATTTTATATTTTTAGTAGAGATGGGGTTTCATCATGATGGCCAGTCTGGTCTCGAACTCCCGACCTCAAGTGATCGGCTGGCCTCAGCCTCCCAAAGTGCTGGGATTACAGGCATGAGCCACCGCACCTGGCCTACCACTTTCTTACTTAAAACTCTCCAGTGGTGTTTACCAATGTTCTTCAAAGTCTGGGTAATAGGCCAGCCCCATAAGCATCCCCTGAGAGCATGTCTGAAACACAGAATCTCGGAGCCCAGCGCAGACCCATGCATCCTATGCCTTGAAAGTTCAAGCAGCGCTAGTGCAGCTGAGGCCAAGGCTCACCCCACCCAACCTCCAGCCCTAGCTCTCCTGCCTGCCTTCATTTGGGGGCCAGAAAAGTTCATTCCTATACTTGACTCCCTTTTCCGGCCTCCCTCGAAGCTAAGAGCAGTTCTGATTAAGAAGAAGCCAGCAGACTCTGCCTGGGATATAGCTGTGATACCTGGAGCTGCTGCAGCCACTCACAACCAGAGGGGAAAGTCCAGGAATGACACACATCTCAGCCCCAACCTTCCCAAGCCACTGAGCCAGCAACCAACAGTCACCCAGCTCCAGTCTCCTTTTCAAGCGAGAAAAATAAACTTCATTTGTTTGTGACACTGTTGGTTTAGTTTTCTGCAACACATTTATTTCTAAATTACACAACCCAGCTCCCATTCCCCTGAGAATAAAATCCAAACTTGGCTGGGTACAGTGGCTCATGCCTGTAATCCCAGCAGTTTGGGAGGCTGAGGCAGGAGGATTGCTTGAGCCAGGAGTTCAAGACCAGCCTAGACAACATAGTGAGACTTCGTCTCTACAAAAAAATAAAAAAATAAAAAAATCTGGCAGGCATGGTGGTGCATGCCTGTAGTTCCAGATACATGGGAGGCTGAAGTGGAAGGATCGCTTGAGTCTTCAAAGTTGAGGCTGCAGTGAGATGTGATCACACCACTGTACTCTCAAAAAAAAAAATTCAGACTCCCTGCTAGTGCCCACAAGACTCTGGCAGCCTGGCCCCTGCCTGACTCTGTCCTCCCGTGCCACCCTCCCTCCACTTTCTGTGCTCCAGCCACTGGTCAGACCCTCCTCCCATCCCTTCATCAGTAACCTTATGTGTCTGGCTCCCTTATGTCAGTGGTCTTCAACTCCAAGCGTCACCTCCTCACATCACCTCTGTCTCCCAATCCATCTGACACAGACTGAGTCCCATCACCCTCTCTCTCTCTTTTTTTTTTTTTTTTTTTTTTTTTGAGACAGAGTCTTGCTCTGTCCCCCAGGCTGGAGTGCAGTGGCGCAATCTCCGCTCACTGCAAGCTCTGCCTCCTGGGTTCGCGCCATTCTCCTGCCTCAGCCTCCCGAGTAGCTGGGACTACAGGCGCCCACCACCACACCTGGCTAATTTTTTTGTATTTTTAGTAGAGACGGGGTTTCACCGTGTTAGCCAGGATGGTCTCGATCTCTTGACCTCGTGATCTGCCCGCCTCGGCCTCCCAAAGTGCTGGGATTACGGGCTTGAGCCACCGCACCTGGCCTCTCTTTTTTTATTCTAAGCACTGAACACTATGAGAAAGAACATTGTATCTTTTTTATGTACAATTACATAATGGTTTTATGTACAAATACATGAATTGTTGATTGCATGTCTCCCTACCCCCACGCTAGAATTTAGGTCCTATGAAAGCAGGGACCTTGCCTATTCTGTTCACTGCTCTCTTACCGGGCTCTAGAAGAGTGGCCAGCACAAAACAGGGACTCCATAAATCATCATTGATTACATAATAAATGAACCTACAAATACTTGTCACATGCCTCATTCAATTGATTCTAACTGCTCCCTGTGACATAATCAGGATAAAAGTATTTAAAACTATTTTGCTGATGAACAAAAGGAAGTTGGGAAAGGTAGGGTGGTTCGCAGCTAACAAGTGGCATGCTTGTCCATGATGCAGCATGTGTCCCGTGGAGGAGACACAGCAGGATCCAATCCCAGCCACAACCCTTTGCCTGCTGCAGGACCTTGACAAGTCACCGGCCTTCACGGCAGTTTCCTCTCTGAAAACGACACCTTCCTCATAAAATTCCGGGAGAATGACATAGATGCCCTTGGCACAATGCCTGGCACATGGTAAGCAGTACATAAATAGTTGTTCCTCATATTAATTAATGCTCATTATTCACTGACATCTATAAAGATGACACCATAATTATGACATTAGCTTAAATATTATACTCAATGCTCATAAATGCCAAAACCAGGGCTAGTGCTTGGATCTTCTGACCTTAGACCCAGCTTATCTGCCAAATGCCTCACTGTTCCCCACCACAGCCCCATCCTCCCCTTTCTTACCCAGTGGACCCTGCATGGGGGTGAAAGTGGCCCCAGCGGTGGTTCTGTGCCTCCTCGCTGTGTGCCTCTGGGGCCCAGCCCTGCCCCCTCCATTCCCCAGCACCTCCATGGCACTCTGTGGAACCTCTAGTGGCAGGTCACGACCCTGTGCTGCTGGCTAGCTCAGGGGAGCCTGTTCATGGGCCCCTCCCTAAGGCCTGGGCAGCTTCCAAGAACATTTCTCTGGGTTGGGCCAGCTCCTCCCTCGGGCTCCTGGCACACATTCTGAGGAATAGCTGGAGACAAAAATTGAACAGTATATGTAAGCCTACATCTGCATCTATGTCTGAACTGGGGCAGATGGCAGAGAGGTGGCTCTCTCTGAGCTTCTAGACCTACAGTGGGCACAGCTAAGGCAGCTATGAGCTCAGGTGTCCACTCTGAGTGGAGCCCAGCTTGACTCTGCTTGCTGCATGGCCGCTATTGATCCACTCGCCACTGTGTCCCACCCCATCTTCCTCCAAAGACACTCACAGCCCTCAGCCTCCCTGTTGGTCAAGCCTTGGTAAGCCTTCTGAAGCTTTCTGCACAGGAGCTGTGTGGCCCAGATCCTTCATCACCTCCATCCCCTGCACTCCCCCACACATCCCAGCCCCTCTGAGTAGAACAACAAACCCCAAGGCTGCCACTTCCCTCCCAGGGAACCCCTCTCTGCATCATGGGTTGACAGAGAGCTTGCACTCTGAGGTAGGCAGGGCCTTGCCCACATTGGCTAACTGTGGAACCTGGGGCAAACTGCTTAAATCCTCTAAGCCGCATCGTATGCACCAGAATCTCCAGGGCCAGGAACAAAGACAGCAGAGTTCCACCCAGAATAGCAACAACTACCACTTATTTATATGAACGATTATTATCTCAATTTTGCAGATGAGGGAACAAACAAGAGAGAAAGGTTAAGCAACTTGTCCAAAGTCACACAATTAAATAAGTGTCAGAACCAGCTTTGAATCTAGGCAGCAAAGCTCTTGGGAGTCACACGTCCTCCCGTCTGGCTCCATCAGAACCCACTGAGGTGAGTACAGTGTGATCCATCTAATTGCCTCCCACACCCCCAGCAGGGACCAAAGACTGAGAGCCCGCAGGAGAGGAGGCAGAGTCCCTGGGCACCGGCCCAGTCCCAAGGCCTCCTGGTCCCGGGGTTCTTTGATCCGCCCTGCCAGATGTAGCATCTGCTGCTCCAAAGGTCAGGCAGGCCCCGCTTATGAGGTCCCGCCAATGGACGTGGGAGCCACTAATAAGGGCATCATGACAGATGAAGGCCAGTGTGCCAACTTCTCAGGAGATGATGCTCACACCAGGGGCACAGTGAAGGCCTGGGGAGGGGCAGCAGGCCCCTGCTGGGACTAGGTGTTCTGGGTTCCTGCCTCCACCTCTCCCACTCCTTAGAAAGTTCTGTCCTGGTCCCTTCCTTCCCTCCCCTCTGTCCTTTCTCCGTCTCTGACCACTGACCTTGGAGACCTATGACCCTGACTCTAGCTGCGTGATTCCTTTCTCCCTCTAAAGTCAAGGAGAACCAAAGAAGCAGATTCGCATTCCCCTCCTCTCTACTTCCTTTGCCCATTTGACAGATGAAGTTACTGAGACCCAAGAATCATAGAACCACAGGCTCCCACAGAATGCCACTGTTAGGAGGAATTTAGAACCATGTTGCCCAGGGGTTCACAACAGGGAGCAGCACTGTCCCCTAGAAGCAGGTAGCAAAGAGCAGGGCTGTTGTGGTGGTAACGGAGCCTAGGTATGCTACTGACATTTAACAGACATGGCCCGGGAGTGCTAAATGTCCTACATGGCAGAGGACAGTTCTGCACAGTGAAGAATTGTGCCACCTAACACAGTAGCACCCAACACAGAAGGCACTGCCAACAGTGCCTTCTCCCCAGTTATAGATGAAGAACTGAAATTCAATGAGGAAAAGTGATCCAGTCAAAGTTACAGTGACAGAAACTTCCAGTTGCCTTCCAGTTTCCCTTTTTCTTGTCTTCCTTAGATAAAGAACCCCACAACCAGCCCAGTGCTACCCAGCTCACAGGTTCCATTTCCCAACTTCCCTGGCAGCTCCATGTGAGTGGTATACAAGGTCCAGTCCATGAGATTAAGGAGGTTTACTCTGCAGGACTGCCAAGAAGCCTCCCTAACTGGAAAGGTGTGTCTTTCTCCAGCCCTTCTCCTCCCACGCCTAAAATGCAGGTGCAGCTTGAGTAGCGCCTTGGGCCATAAGGCCCTGCACTAAGGATGAAGGAGTAGCAAGGTGGCTGGCGTCAGCAGTCCCCACAAATTGGAGTCACTGCCCCAGCCCTGGACTACGTATCTTCAGATGTCAGTTACATGAGAGTGAGAAACAAACTCTCTGTTGAAAAAGAGTTTCTAGTATTTGCAACTAAATTGATACAGCATGTAACTGGTTCAGATTAATATTATTCAAGCATTTTCTGAGTGTCAAAATGTGTCAAGCAGCATGTTGGGGATTTTCGCAGACATTATTTTAGGAGAACTGGTTCTTAATTCCATGTTGCAGATAAGCTATTTTAAAAAAAAGAGGCCTAGGCCGGGCGCGGTGGCTCAAGCCTGTAATCCCAGCACTTTGGGAGGCCGAGACGGGCGGATCACGAGGTCAGGAGATCGAGACCATCCTGGCTAACATGGTGAAACCCCGTCTCTACTAAAAATACAAAAACTAGCCGGGCGAGGTGGCGGGCGCCTGTAGTCCCAGCTACTCGGGAGGCTGAGGCAGGAGAATGGCGTAAACCCGGGAGGCGGAGCTTGCAGTGAGCTGAGATCTGGCCACTGCACTCCAGACCGGGCGACAGAACGAGACTCCGCCTCAAAAAAAAAAAAAAAAAAAAAAAAAAAGAGGCCTAAAAGGGAAGTAACCCCCTTTTCCAGGATAAGGAAGGAGTAAGTGGCAAAGCCAGCAGTGACGCAAATCTCCAACTCCTTGACTATTGCTGCTTCTGCTTGTGGCAAGAGAAAAATTGGGGCCAAGAACATAACACTACCCATCCTGCGTGACCAAGTCAGATGTGCTCTTGGTCAACATGGGGGCACTTTGTGACGAAAACAATCCCAGGAAGGCAACCAAACCACCTTTGGAGAACAAATCCAGGGTTGCTATTTGTGTAAGAGTATGGTCACTACCTCTTATTCTTCATTTAAACTTTTGGTTGCTATAACAAGATAATGTAGGCCAGTTTTCACTGAGGACAATGAAAGGAAGGTGATCCAAAAAATTAGAAAAATATCTTCTTGAAAACACACCCCGGATTACAAACCCCTGAGGAACTGCTGGGCTAGTATCTGGGAGTAAACAAGAATCTAGAGAGATAAGCCCAGTCACAAAGTAGCTTTTGTTCAAAAGACATTTGCTTGCCTGGGAGAAACAGATGCTGGTGAAGGTCTGTGCTCTGGGTATCCCTCCAAGGGATGGAGGGAAAGAAGTGAAAACCCAGGGATTGTCAAGGGTGGGAATGCTGAAAACCCATGCCCTGCACAGAACTGAGACTATATACCCAGGATGGGTGCAACAACAGGCAGAAAGGGAACCTGAAGTAAACCAGCCTTCACACAGACTTGCACCCTGGTTTCTTACCAGGAAATATCAAGCCTTGAAATTGAATTGTGGTGGTCCAAAAATGATAACACCCCCAAGCATTTGGCTGAAGCAAACAATAATACTCTCTGGATTTTGAATCCTAGGCTTCAAGATATTATACCAAACTCCATGACAAAAACTCCACCCCAAGAGATAAGCCCAGCTACAAAGCTGCTTAAGCTCAGCTACAAAGCTGCTTTGTAGACTTTCTCTACCAGGGCTATGACCAGTGTTCTACTTACTTAAGGGCAAAAACACCTCATTATCATCAAAGAACCCATAGGATGAGTCACTTAAGAGATGCTCTGCCACATGCTTTTTCTTCTCTCCTGAGACTTCTTTTAAAAGTATGATAAGTCTTCTCACTCTATCTTCTATGTCTCTTACATTTGCATCCATATTTTTCATCATTAATCTCTGTGCTGCATTCCAGATAGTTTCTTAAGACCTAACTTCTAGCTCACTAAGTCTCTTTTCAGCTGTATTTAAACTGTTGTTAACACCATTCTTTGAGATTCTAATTTTTTTTCAGAGCTAGAATTGATCACAGCCTGGTCACAGCCTGGGTAACACTGAGGTGGTGGTAGAGTTATTTTTCTAAGAATAAAAGAAACAATGGACAACAGAAATAGATCCCAAAGTACATAAAATATGGGTATTATCAGGCAGAAACTAAAACCAACTATGCTTACTGTATTCAAAGAAATAAAAGTCTTCTCTCACATGTCTGGGTTTTTCTTAAGTCTAAATTTTCAAATTTTGGCAGGGAATAAGTAACTATAAAAAGTGACATAGCAAGTCTGAAAAAGAACCAAATAGAAATTCTCGCTCTGAAAAAAAAATTAGGATCTCAAAGAATGGGGTTAACAGCAGTTTAGATACAGCCAAAAAGAGAATTAGTGAATCAGAAGTTAGGTCTTAAGAAACTATCCAGGGCCGGGTGCAGTGAATCAAGCCTGTAATCCCAGCACTTTGGGAGGCCGAGACGGGCGGATCACGAGGTCAGGAGATCAAGACCAACCTGGCTAACACTGTGAAACCCCGTCTCTACTAAAAAATACAAAAAACTAGCCAGGCTAGGTGGCGGGGGCCTGTAGTCCCAGCTACTCGGGAGGCTGAGGCAGGAGAATGGCGTGAACCCAGGAGGCGGAGCTTGCAGTGAGCTGAGATCCGGCCACTGCACTCCAGCCTGGGCGACAGAGTGAGACTCCGTCTCAAAAAAAAAAAAAAGAAAAAAGAAAAAAAGAAACTATCCAGAAGGCAGCACAGAGAGATTAAGGGTGAAAAATATAGATGCAAATGTAAGAGACCTAGAAGACAGAGTGAGAAGACTTAGCACACTTTTAAGAGAAGTCTCAGGAGAGAAGAAAAAGCATGCAGCAGAGCATTCCTTAAGTGACTCTATCCTATGGGTTCCTTGATGATAATGAGGTGTTTTTGCCCTTAAGTAGAACAATGGTCACAGCCCTGGTAGAGAAAGCCTAAACTTTTTCTTCTTTGTCAAATCCCTCTCCTAATTTTCAACTTGCAAAAGCCTGGGCAGAGGAAGACCTCATTAGCATCTAGCTGAAGACTGAGATGGCAGACTTTTGCAAGACACAGGAAGGAGCATGAGGATTGGGATTCTGTTACCTTGCACAGTAGAGAGGAG
The DNA here is from genome assembly GCF_007565055.1 of Rhinopithecus roxellana. NCBI lineage: Eukaryota > Metazoa > Chordata > Mammalia > Primates > Cercopithecidae > Rhinopithecus > Rhinopithecus roxellana. Next base: position 75,596,395 of record NC_044559.1, read on the forward strand.
TATATGCAAGGACCAGGGTAGGAAACCAGATGTGGAAGGTGTGAAGAGGTATCTGTGGGAGGGGTCTGAGGAAGCCTGGGGAACAGAATTCAGATCTGAGAGAGATCCTAAGAGCCTCTGAAAGTTTCAAGTGCACTTAACTGTTTCTCCCCAGACTGTCTGATTTCCAGTGGCCCAGTCACCCTGACCCTCAGCTGGAATCCCACCTCCCTTCCAGGTGGTCCCATTGGAATGAAACTAAAGCAGCTCCAGACTGCATCTCCCTCATGCATGGCCTCATCTGGTCCACAGAGAACATGCACACCTCCTTAGCTTCACCATCCATAGAGGAGGAGCTGGCTCCCAACACAGGTCTTTTTTCACTTGCTCTCTTTGCTACACCTTTTCAGGCTGAAAGCCAAAGCCCTTCACATTAGACTCCTTGGGTTCATGTCATGATCCTTGAGCCTCCCAAACTCCAGGAGACACACCCCAGGTTCCTCCAAGGGGTTTCCTTATAGATCATCTTACCAGGCTTGAGGGGAGGGGCAACCTCCCTCCCTCAGGGGTTGGCACCAAGGGGCTGGGACTCATAGCATAGCCTTCTACAAAGAAATTCTCTCAAATTTTCCCAAATCTCCAGATCCTGACCCCATTTTGCCATCTCCCCAGTTCTCAACCACAGTGTGCTGCCCACAGCTCCTTCTGCATGTGGTACCTCTGTCTTCTTGCCCCAGTCAATACTGGAAGAGAAAGAGTCCTGACTTAATATCTCATTCTATGTGTCACTGCAAGTAAATAGAGAAAAAAATTGAGAAAGAGATGGATTCTGCATGGTGCTAACAATAATAATCACCAGAAGTTCGGATTATAGGTGAGTTTTGTTTCTTTTACTTTGCATAGTTTTCAGATTTTCTAAAATGCATTTTATAAGCAGAAAAATTAAATTTTATTTTTAAAAAAGATGTAGGCTGACCATGGCACTTTGGGAGGCCAAGGCAGGAGGATCGCCTGAGGCCAGGAGTTTAAGACCAGCCTGAACAACACAGTGACACCCTGTCTCCACAAAAGTAAATACATAAATTATCTGGGCATGGTGGTGTGTGCCTGTAGTCCCAGCTATTTGGGAGGCTGAAGTAGGGGGATCACTTGAGCCCAGGAGTTCAAGGTTGCAGTGAGCTATGTCAAACCACTGCACTCCAGCCTGGGCAACAGAATAAGATCCTGTCTCAAAAAATAAATAAATAAATAAATAAAAATTTAAAAAAATTTTAAAAAGTGATTGCTGAAGCAAACATTATTGGTTACCCACCCAGCAGCCATTTCCTGACTCCATCCTCACTAAATAGTCCCTGCAAGAAGTTTTTCATGTATTAGGTTGTCAGACCTTCAGAGAAAGCTGGACTCTCCCTTGTCCCAGGACTGATACTTGGTCACTCATGGTAACACCTTTCCCCTTGCCAGCATCTGGCTTAGGAAGGAACATATGACTTGATTCTGTCTGATGAGACATGACAGGAAGTCAGCTGGGGAGACTCCTAGGAAATGCTTTCTTGCTCTTAAAAAAAGACACAGAAGATAAGTAAACTGTGGCCAATCCATGCAATGGAATGTTATTCAACAAGAAAAAAAAAAAGCTACCAAGTCATGAAAAGACACGGAGGAAGCTTAAATGCATACTACTAAGTAAAAGCAGTCAGTCTGAAAAGGCTATGTAGCATATGACATTCTGGAAAAGGAAAAATGGTGAAGACAGTAAAAAGATCAGTGTTGTCAGGGGTTAGTGGAGAGAGAGGGGTGAATAGGTGGAGCACAGAGGATTTTTAAGACAATGAAACTATTCTGTATGATACTATAATGGTGGATACGCGTCATTAGACATTTATCCAAACCCATAGAATGTACAACACCAAGAGCAAACCATCGTGAAAAGCATGGACTTTGGGAGACGATGGTGTGCCCATGTAAGCTCATCAGTTGTAACACATGTGCCACTCTGGTGGGGGGTATGGATAGTGGGGGAGGCTGTGCATGGTGGGAGGGCAGCGGGTATATGGGGAATCTCTCTACCTTCCTCTCAATGTTGCTGTGAAACGAAAACTGCTCTAAAAAAATTAAGTCTATTAAAAAAAATTTTTTTAAGACATGAGAAAAGAAACAGTTCTCTTCTGCCTGTTAACAAGGTCCTGTGAGATGGGATGCAGCACCCAGGGACGCACTGCCCGTGGAAAGAACACCTGGGTTGCTGGCAGGGGGCGCCGAGAGCAGGACGGTGGGAGTGGGGACCCTCCCAGGTGCAGGCACTATGGGAGTGTGCTGGGAGAGAATTGGAAACATCAGTAAAACAAGCTAAGGGGCCATCGACATGCTATCCTCACCAAGCAACTCCTTTAAGGTATATCAGTGATAAAATACCATTCCCTAAAAAATCCTTCATTGGTCTAAGTCCTAAACAAGTGCCGCGGTTATACTGCTGGGCTTCCATATATGTTAACTTCCAATTAACACATTTTCATGATTTATTCTTTCATAAGCATCATATTCTACATGACAGTTAGTTTAGAAAGCTCTCGGTTATTCGGGCAGCCTTAGACACACACTGACTTAGCTATGCTTGTGATATATTTTTAATTAGTAAACTTCATTTTTAGAGAGGTTTTAGGTTTATAGAAAAATTGAGTATGGGTAGTTTCCCTTAATATGAACATCTTACACTACAGTGGTACATTTGTTACAACTGGTGAACCAATACTGATACATTGTTGTTAATGAAAATTCGTAGTTTACATTAGAGTTCACTAATGACCAGCAAAAGCTTCGTACATTCTACGGGTTTTGACCATGTAATGACATTACTCATCACTATAGTACTACACAGAATAGTTTCACTGTCCTAAAAATCCTCTGCCATCCACCTATTCATCCCTCCCTCCCCCAGCCCCTGGAAACCACTGATCTTTTTGCTGTCTCCATAGTTTTGCCTTTTCCAGAATGTCATGCACTGTAGTTGGAACCACACAGCATGTGGCCTTTTCAGATGGGCTTTTCCCCTTATTACTACGCATTTGAGGTTCTTCAGTATCTTTTCATAGCTTGACAGCGCATCTTATCTCTTTTGCTCACTGAATAACATTCCATTGCATGGATGCACCACAATTTACCATTTACTTATTGAAGGGCCCCTTGCTTGTTTCCCACCTGCGTATTTCTAGGGTAAGTTCCTAACAGTTTAGAATCATTCAAGCTGGGCCAGGCACGGTGGCTCACGCCTGTAATCCCAGCACTACGGGAGGCTGAAGCGAGTGAATCACCTGAAGTCAGGAGTTCGAGACCAGCCTGGTCAACATGGTGAAACCCCATCTCTACCAAAAATACAAAAAAAATAGCCAGGCATGGTCTACAGACTACAGACTACGCCTGTAGTCCCAGCTACTCAGGAGGGTGAGGCAGGAGAATCGCTTGAACTTGGGAGGCGGAGGTTGCAGTGAGCGGAGATCACGCCACTGCACTCCAGCCTGGATGATGGAGGGAGACTCCATCTCAAAAAATAAAAAATAAAGAATCACTCAAGCTGGCTTCAAGTGCAGTTTGTGTCCCCAAATCCTACAGTTCTACACATTCCTGCATTTAAAGGGTATTTTATTTAGTTAGTTCTTTTATTTATTTTATTTTATTTTATTCAAAATAAAAAATTATAGCCTATTGAGTATGAAAAAAAAGCAGAACTTGAGTTTCTTCAATTCTGTAATTCTATGGGACCACTCTATGGAGGTTTGTTTTGTGTTTAAAATGGATAACCATGATGTAAAGTATGAATGTTTTTGTCTGGTAAATCCAACATTTGTTTATATGTAAAATGTTCTACTGAATTTGAACAGTATGCTTAAAGTTGACATTTTCTTTGTGTTTTTTTCAAAATGAAAGAACAGGTTGTTTAAAAAATAATTATTACTGATTATTACATGGTTATTAGTGAAAATAATTTTTGTCATACTGATAATTCTAAAATAGCCTCCAAGATTCCTACCCAGACTATGCAAAGCCTGTATGATCTTCTATTCCTTAGTGTGGGCGGGACCAGCAAACATGGAATGTTATAATCAGTTGACTTTGAGTTAATAGAAAGTGAGATGATCCTGGGTAGGCCTGACCTAATCAGGTGAGCCCTTTTAAAGATGGCTACACCTCAGAGAGAGCTCTCCAGCTGGCTTTGAAGACACAGTCTTCAAGAACAAGATGCAGGGCTTGGTGCAGTGGCTCATGCCTGTGATCCCAGCACTGTGGGAGGATCACTTGAGCCCAGGAGTTCGAGACCAGCCTGGGCAACATAGTGAGACCTCATCTCAAGAAGAAGAAGGAGGAGGAGGAGAAGGAGGAGAAAGAGGAGAAGGGAAAGGAGGAGGAGGAGGAGAAAAAGGAGGAGGAGGAGCAGGAGGAGAAGGAGAAGGAGAAAGAAAGACAAAGAAAGAAAGAGAGAAAGAGAAAGGAAGAAAGGAAAGAAGGAAGGAAGGATCTTAAAGAGGTTGGGCTGGGTGTGGTGGCTCACACCTGTAATCCCAGCACTTTGGAAGGCCAAGGCAGGAGGATTGCTTGAGCTCAGGAGTTCAAGACCTCATCTCTATATGAAATAAAAGAAAGGGAAGGAAGGAAGGGAGGGAGAAACGGAAGGAGGAAGGGAGGAAGGGAAGAAGGGAGGGAGAGAGGAAGGGAGGCAGGAAGCAGTTCTACGTCTGCAAGGAAATTAATTCTGCTAAAAGCTAGGAAGCTTGGAAGAAGCCCCCGAGTCTCAGATGACCCTACCCCAGCTGAGATGTTGGGTTTTGTTTTGTTTGAGATGGAATCTCACTCTGTTACCCAGACTAGAGTGTAGTGGTGTGATTTCATCTCACTGCAACCTCTGCCTCCTGGGTTTAAGCGATTCTCCTGCCTGTCTCCCAAGTAGCTGAAACTACAGGTGCATGCCATCACATCCGGCTAATTTTTGTATTTTTAGTACAGACGAGATTTCACCATATTGGCCAGGCTGGTCTCAAACTCCCGATCTCAAGTGATCCACCCACCTCGGCCTTCCAAACTGCTGGGATTACAGGTGTGAACCACTGCGCCTGGACCTGACTGACACTTTGACTGCAGCTTTGTGAGACCCTGAGCAGAGGACCCAGGTAACCCGTGCCTGGACTCCCAACCCACAGAGACAGTTTGCTAATAAATGTGTGTTGCTTTAAATGCTAAAGCAACACACATGTATAATTTGTTTCAGCAACAATAAAAAACCAATGCATGTGAGTGCAAGGCGTCAGCTGGCAAGAGGCGGTGCTGCAAGATGATGAACACACCACCGTCCTCGCACTATGTAGGAATCTTTATTACTGCTCTGCAGATGCCAAAACGAGAACTTACACGTCTTAGCCAAGGTCACACAGGTGATAAGTGACTGAGCCAGGCCAGAAGCCAGGCCTGTGTGACTCCAGGTCCTCCAGTGAGTTAGTTCCATGGATAATCCTGCAGGTGACTAGTGGACTAAACATCCTCCCTGCTGTCATGGCCAGGTCCTTAGGATGACCTGTGGTGATTTCTGGTGACAATAGGAACCCATGGCTGAGAGGGGCGTGGTGGAGGAGGTAGTTCCCACCCATAGACTCGCGGACTTGCTCCACCTCAATCCCACCTGGCCATCTAGGTGAGCAGTGTAGACATGGGTCCCCAGCTGCTGCCTCTCCCAGCCTCCTGTTTATTTCCTTTACTGCACGTCTGCCATTACTCCGTTCATACATCTTGTCTTTGCCCAGCTTCCCTTTAGAATGTCAGCCCTGTGAAAGGCCACGTCTGCCATGCACTCCCAGGGCTACCACAGTGCCTGGCACACAGTTGGCACTGCATGACATTAGCTGGACAGATTACAGAGTGCAACAATGACTTCTTTGCCTCCCTGGATGGCAAGGGTGGCAGGGGCCAAGATCTGGGATCTCAGGCCCAGGAAACCCCATCCCTTCCCTTCCTTGCACATGGCCCCATCTCCTGGGCTCCAGAGAACTGAGACTGGTCTTTTTGGAGGAGCTCTAGGATGCAGCCCTCACCCTTGCCAGCTCTGTTCCAAATCACCCAGTCACCCTCTAGGCTGAGGGGCTTACAGGACAAGAGCACCCCCTGCCAGACGGCCACCTCACCTGGAGCCTCCCTGGTTCCCAGACACAGCACCTGCTCCCTCTGCTGGCGGAAGCAGACAAGTGCATGCAGATCCCTCCTTGCCGGAGAAGTGGCAGACGCTGGGAAGGCAGGAGGGTAGGAGGGTAGGGCTCCAGGGAGCTCCCAGCCTGGACCCCCTCAGCCTGGGAAGAGGCAGGGAGGGGAGGCTAGGCGAAGTCGGTAGCCTGGCCAAGTCCTGCCCTCAGGCGTGGGGGCCTGGCCTCAGCCCTACTTACAGGGCTGGCAAAGCAGCACCATTACTTGGATTCCCCGTCTTTGCTGAGCACAACCTGGATGGGAGTCCCCAGACCAGGAAGGGGGGACATTGCTTCCACCATGAGAACACACTACTCCCAGGGAGGGCAGCCCTCTCTCAGCCCAGCCTCAGGGCTACCTGACCCCATCCCATGATAATAACAGCCAGCGCTGCACACCTGCTGCGTGCACACCTCATCTAATCCTTGCAGCTGTCCTGCCCCATGGACATGATTGCTCCTACCATACAGATGAGAACTGAGGCACGAAGCAAACTCAGAACCTGAACCCATGACAGTGTGGCTCTGAAAGTCCCTACCTTTCCCGTGCTCTGTGCCTCATACATTACTTTTAATCCTACAACCAAGGAGGTCTCCTTACCATAGCCAGTCCTGTGTGGCTTCAAAGCCAAGGCTGGATTGGGTGTGGCTGAAACTGGGGTGTACCTGGGGTGGGAAATGGCCTGGTGTGGTGGGAAAGGCCAGGCTCTGGGACCAGACAGCACTGTGGACACCGCCTGGCTGGTGGCCTTGGGCAAAATGCTTCATCCCTTTGAATCACTATATTCTCACCCATAAACTTCATTCCCAACTTAGAAAGCTTTTGTGGGAATTAGAGATAATGTGTGCCCAGTTCCCACCACAGAGCACCTGGGCATAGAATAGCTGTTAATGTTTGTGGTGGCTTTAAAAGCGGTCCACAAATTCTGACACTCCTCCGTTCCCTTGGGTGTGACTTGTCTCCGATGAACAGAGTAAGCAGAATTGATGGCGGGCAATTTCAGAGACCAGGTAATAAGAGGCACTGTGCTTCTCCCGGCCTGGCTTCCTTAGGTCACTTACCCTGGGGAAGCCAGCTCCCGTGTCATAAGGACACTCAAGCTGTCCACGTGGCCTCCAGTCAACAGCCGCGCAAGTGGACTTGGAGTCAGATCCTCCAGCCCCACCCAAGCCTCCAGGTGGCTGCAGCCCTGGCCAATATCTTTTTTTTTTTTTTTTTTTGCAGAGGCAGGGGAGACAGGGTCTCACTCTGTCACCCAGGCTGAAGTGCAGTGGTGTAATCATGGCTCACTGCAGCCTCAAACTCCCGGGCTCAAGTGATCCTCTTGCCTCAGCCTCCTGAGTAGCTGGGATCCCACACATGCCACCATGCCCAGCTAACTTTTTTGTTAATTTTTTATAAAGACAGAGTCTCCCTACGTTGCCCAGGTTGGTCTCAAACTCCTGGGTTCAGGTGACCCCCCCGGCTCAGCCTCCCAAAGTGCTGGGATGACAGGTGTAAGCCACTGTGCCTGGCCCCTAGACAATACATTGATGGCAATCTCGTGAGAGAGACCCTGAGTCAGAACCATCCAGCTCGGATGCTCCTGAATTCCCAAGCCACTGAATTATTTGTTATAATTATTTGTTGCATTACGAGATAATAAATGTTGATCATTTTAAGTACAAAGCGATAACTAATACACTTTATAATCAGCATCCTTGGGCCAGCAGTTGCTTTGAGGCTGAGCTGCCCCACCTCCTGCACAGCTGTGGTCACAGAGAATCTGCTCTAATGAGGGTCCAGGCCCTACGGACCTGGCCAGGAAAGAAGTAAGAACTCACATTTACTAGGCAATTGCCATTTGCCAGGCATCAAGCTAAGCACTTTACATTTATCTTTCTAGCAAAACCTCCCAAAAATGACAAGGTAAACACTATTATTATGCCCATTGTACAGATAGAGGAACTGAGGTGCCAGAGGTTGAGAAACCCAGCCAAGATTACACAGGGGATTTGAATCAAATTCCACTACTTCAGTACCTGGGTGCTTAACCAGCGTACTGCATGGCCCTCCAAGGTGCACAGTGACTCAAGGGCCCCGTTACCCTTCCTGTCCCCCAGCAACACCGCCACCCCCACCGCCCACTTGCTATCCTGGGTGACTAAGACAGGTGCGGAGACAAATCTCATCCAGCTCACTGTCCCTTAGCCAAGGTGGTGCCTCTGCCCACACACCCTCCGCCCCTCTCCCTGCCAATGGGGCAGTCTGTGTCTCACCTATCCAGGGCCTGGCACTGAGCGCCTTTAAAGATGACCTTCGTGTCATCTAGTCCAATCCTCCAGTCCCTCATTTTTTCAGAGGTAGAAACAGCGGCCCAAAGAGGTGCAGTGACTTATCTAAGGACACAGAGGCGGCCAGGCATGGTGGCTCACACCTATAATCCCAGCACTTCAGGAGGCCAAGGCGGGGGATCATTTGAAGTCACGAGTTCAAGACCAGCCTGGCCAACATGGTGAAACCCCATCTCTACAAAAAATACAAAAATTAGTCTGGCATGGTGGTGGGTGCCTGCAATCCCAGCTACTCGGGAGGCTGAGGTGGCAGAATTGCCTGAACCCAGGAAGCAGAGGTTGCAGTGAACCGAGATCATGCCACGGCACTCCAGCCTGGGTGACAGAGTGAGACTCCATCTAAAAAAATAAAATAAATAAAGGCACAGAGGGAACTGAGGGAGCCCTGTGGCCGGAACCCAGGTCTCCTGGCTGGTCTCAATCCAGCCTGCTCCCTGCCCTTCCCAGCGCAGTGACTGCCCCAGTGCCCACTGTGGGCTCCACCCTCCCTACCCAGACACTTGGGATTGGAACCTGGGCCAAACTTCCCAGCAATCTCCACTCCCCCAGCCCCTGAGGGAGCCAGGAGGAAGGGGCTTATCTCCACCTGTGATGTGGTGTTGTCTCCTCCCACCCCCACCCCACCCAGCCAGGCAGCCTTGATGAATGGGCTGGCGCTATCTTATCTCCCAGCTGCATTGGTTAGAAATTAATGGGGGTGGCAGGGCTCAGGAAGAACACGTTCTGCCCCCTAGATCAACCCGAGAGCTCTGCAGGAGGGTGGGAGCAGGAGGAGACCTCCAAGGGGACTGTTCTCTCGCTGCCGTCCTGCTCTCCCATCTGAACTGGCTGAGCCACTGCAAAATAGGTAAAGCACCAAGGACGGTTCCCAGAACTTAACAGGGGCTCAGTGCATGGTAGCATTGTTTCTGTTGCTGTTGTTAGTTCTGGGAGTCCTAGGCCAGCACCTACCCTAGGGCTGAGCTGCCCCGCAAGATTCCTGAACAGCCTGTGGAGCAATGAGGAAGTCACCACCCCACTCCAGCCTCAGGTGCTCCATCTGGAACGCAGGCACAGGTTTAGGGCTTAGAAATGGGACTGTAGATCTGAATTTTTTTTTTTTTTTTTTTTTTTCATTGAGACAGGGTCTCACTCTGTCACCCAGGCTGGAGTGCAGTGGTGCAACCTTGGTTCACTGCAACATCCATCTCCCCAGTTTAGGCGATTCTCCTGCCTCAGCCTTCTGAGTAGCTGGGACTACAGGTGTGCGCCACCACGCCTGGCTGATTTTTGTATTTTTAATAGAGACAGGGTTTCACCATGTTGGCCAGGCTGGTCTTGAACTCCTGACTTCAAGTGATCCACCCGCCTTGGCCTCCCAAAGTGCTGGGACTACAGGCATGAGCCACTGTGCCCGGTCTGATTTTTTTAAATGTGATTTGACTGAGAGCCTAAGAGGGGGCTTAGAGGTCTATCCAGCTGGTCTATCCAGGCTTCAGCAAATCCTTCACACTCTGAGCCTCAGCTTCTCCATCTGCAAAAGGGATAAACTAATCTCACACTGTCCTCCACACAGGATTGTTAAGATGTAATAACTTCTGGAAAACCTTTTAGGGACTATTCCACATCACACAGGATCGTAGGTTTTGGGATCCTAGAAGGAGTCAGACACCAAACTGTCACCAGGGGGTTGACATTGACGTGGGTTTCTACACACAGGACCAACCCCCAAATCCAGCTCAGGTCTGGGAGAGAACGGATGCTAAGTCACAGGCCCTCTCAAGGCTGGGGCTGAAGGAGGAGGGCCAAATGTCCCTCTTTGCCCAGGACAGTCCCAGGCTACTCCCCTTGCCTGGGTGTGGTAACTCCTATTGTCAAGAGAACCCTTTCCACTCTCCAAAGTGTCCCCATTTGGACAATAACTGACATGGTCTCCTTGTTGAAAGAACAAGTTTTCTCCTTCCAGGGACGATGAGGCTCCATCTGACCTGAGTGAGGGGCCTGTATGTCTGAAGCCAGGCAATTAACTCTGCCAGGGCTACATGGGGGCCCAGACTCAGAACCCCATGGCTGGGCTTGGCCCCTATGGGAAGAGCCCACAGGACTCCCACCCACCTCTTCCCTGGCTTTCTCAAGAAGCCTGTGCTCGCTGCATAAGGGAAAGGAAGATAAGAAAATAAATACGTGATGGGGAAGAGGGGCAAAAAGGATGGAGGGAACAAGGTGGGGGATGAACTTTCAGACAAATGAACAGAATAAGGGAAGAATGGGCTGGGCGTGGTGGCTCACACCTGTAATCCCAGCACTTTGGGACATGGAGGTAGGAGTATCACTTGAGCCCAAGAGTTCAAGACCAGCCTGAGCAATGTGGCGAAACCCCGTCTCTACAAAAAATACAAAAATTAACCAGGCGTAGCAGTGCGCAGCTGTAGTCCCAGCTACTCAGGAGGCTGAGGTAGGAGGATCACTTGAGCCCAGGACATTGAGGCTGCAGCAAGCCATGATTGCACCACTGCACTCCAGCCTGGGTGAATTAAATGAGGGGAGGGGACAAATGGATGAAAAGGGAGAATGAGTGAGTGGAAGAAAGGAAGCAGGGAAGGATGTCAAAAGGGAGGGATGAAGAGATGGACAGATGGACAAAGGAGGCATGAAGAGAGATGGCGTGAGAGTCTTGCCAGCCCCCGCTCCCATCCCTTTGGCAAGGCACAAGAAAGCCCAGCAGAGGACTTAATTTCCAGAGGGACAGACAGAGTGACTCTTTGGGACCCCAAGAAGCCAGTCTTCCCTCCCTCATTCCAAAGACATTCCTAGGACTGCCCTTCCCCTTCGCTGTCTTTTGCCCTTTCCCAAAGGGCAAAGGGCAGCACAGCCAAGGAAAACTCTCTGCTGTCAGCCCCAGTTTTCCCAGCCCTGTTTACTTTGGGTGGGCAATTAACCAAGTCTCCTTCCCAGATCAATGAACAGTTGGGGGCCTACAGCGGGCACCGGGAGCCCCGACCGGCCAGGTTACTCATTGATTAAACAATAGGGAATTGATGGAGGCTACTCCCTAGTCTTGCTCCAAGGTGTCCCATCGGCCACCCGTTCCTGACCCAAAGAGGCCCCAGCGTCCCAGGCAGTCCCAGCTCAGAAAGGCCAGCATGAGATGGAGTAGACAGCCCTGCTTTGAGGTGTGCAATGTGTGTGTGTGTGGCTGGGGTCCTTGATCGGCCTTTACTGGGCATCCCCAGAATCAGGCTGGATAGACTATGTACCCTAGGAGTGAAGGTCATGGACTCAGGAAAAACCAGACACGGGTTCCTAGAGCTGTCTCTTCCCAACAACCAGCTGTGTGACCTGGAGCAAGCTATTATACTTCATCACTCAGTCCCGCTGTGTCACACAGGGATGATGATAGGACAGACCTACACCAAAAGGGTGCTATGAGGACGCAGTGAGTTGACATCCACAATACACACAGCCCAGTGCCCAGCCTCATGAGGCCTCAGAACATGTCAGATGCATGTCCGTCAGTGGCCAAGCTTGGGCTCCTTTGGGGAACCTGGGATGCCCATCTCAGTCTTTCCATTCTCTGGCTCCTTCTCTCTCATGGGGTTCTCTGAGGTGTCAGTAGGGAAGTGGGGGCCCTGCTCTCTCACTTGCCCAGAAGGATACCAGAGGTTCCTGGTTGTCCAATATAGTAGGCAGCAGCTGCTTGTGGTTATTTAAACTTAAATGAATTAAAATTAACTAAAATGAATATTATTCCATCATCAAAAAGGAAAGTGGTACTGACACATGCCACAACACAGATGAGGCTTGGAAACATTACGTTAAGTGACAGAAGCCAGGTACAGAAAGTCCCATACTGTAGGGTTCCTACAGATATGAAATGTCAGAACAGGCAGATGCCTAGAAGGTATCATGGTGGCTGCCAGCAGCTGCGGGGAAGGGGGAACAGGGAACAACTGTTTAATGTGCTTCTTTCAAGGGAGACAAAAAATATTTTAGAACTAGATAGAAGTGACGGTTGCATAACATTGTCAATGTACTAAATGTCGCTGGATGGTTCTTCATTTAACTATATTTATGTTATGTGAATTTCACCTCACTAAAACAAAATTAAATTTAAAATTCAGAGGGCCACGCGAGATAGCTTACACCTGTAATCCCAGCACTTCAGGAAGCCAAGGCAGGCGGATCCCTTGAGGCCAGGAGTTGGAGACTAGCCTGGGCAATATAGGGAAATCCCATCTCTACCAATAATAATAATCAAATTACCTGGATATGGTGGTGCACACCTGCAGTCCCAGCAACTGGGGAGGCTGAGGCAGGAGGACTGCTTGAGCCCAGGAGTTCAAGGTTACAGTGAACCAGGATTGCACCACTGCATTCCATCCTAGGTGACAGAACAAGATCTTGTCCCTAAAAAAAACTGTTTTTAATTGAAAAGTTTAAAATTCAGTTTCTCAGCAGCACTAGCCACATTTCAAGTGCTCAGCAGCCATGCGTGGCTAGTGGCTACCGAACTGGAGAGCACAGAGGTAGAAGCCCTCTGTCATTGCAGAGGCCCTGCTAAACAACTCTGCTAGGCAAACTTGACCTCCAGGTAACCAAGTAATTATAATGGTACAGGCTCTTCACATGTATTTTCTCACCTGATCCTCTCACCAGGAGGGTATTCTTTTCCTCTTTTTTTTTTTTTTTTTTTTTTTTTTGAGATGGAGTTTCACTTTCACCCAGGCTGGAGTGAAGTGACTTGATCTCAGCTCACTGCAACCTCCACCCCCCGACCCTCCACCGGGTTCAAGTGATTCTCCTGCCTCAGCCTCCTAAGTAGCTGGGATTACAGGAGCCCACCACCATGCCCGGCTAATTTTTTGTATTTTTAGTAGAGACGGGGTCTCACCCATGTTGGCCAGGCTGGTCTTGAACTCTGGACCTCAGGTGATCCACCTGCTTCGGCCTCCCAAAGTGCTGGGATTACAGGTGTGAGCCACCACGCCTGGCCTATTTTCCTTTAAGAGGGAAATTAGGGCCCAGAGAGGGGAAGTGCAGCCCCAAGGAGGACAGGGAGTGGCAGACCAGGGACTCACACTGAGTCTTTGGGCATCAAGTCTATGGTCCCTTCTGCCTCCCATGACATGGGCCTGAGCCCAGGATGTTGTCACCAAACTCCTCTCAGGCCATGTGGTTCCTCTGCCACACCTCGCCTCTTGGTTTCTTGTCAGAGCTGCTTTTTCCTAACAGCGCCCTGGCACCAGTTTAAAGAAGAAAAGGGTGTGAAAGTGTGTGGTCTTCTAGTTCAAGGGTGCTCGGTTCCTGTTTGCAAAAACTGTGGGGAAGAAAACTTATTGCCAAGTGATTTGGAATATTAACAAAAATTCCAGGAAGCCAGAAGCTGGGTAATATGAGTTGAAGGGAAAGAATGCACCTTTCCCTGACCCCGAGTTGCCTCGCCACATAACTAGGTCAACAGGGCATGGACCTCGTTGTCTCCAGCAGACCTTGAGCTGGCTTCAGAGCCCTCCAGGGTGGGGTGGGGAGGGGCAAATCTCAGGCCTTTTCCATTTCCCTGACTTTGGCACAATCTTAACTCATGGGGCAATAAGAAAAGCATGGCATCTCAGCAGAGTCAGGACTTTGTTCAACTTGGGTTCCATCACTTACTGGCAGAGAGACTTTGAGTGAGTGAACTTAACCTCTCTGAGCCTCAGTTTCCTCATCTGTAAAATAAGGACTGTCCATGCACGCCTCCCTAAGTTGTCATAAGGAAGAAACAAGGTCACAGATGTGACTCCCAAACACACCACAATGAGTCTTCCTCCCCAGGACCCCAGCAATTCTCAGCTGCTGTTCCCATGAGATCTTTCCTTAAGTACCAACCTCTAGGAAGTCTTAAGACTCAAGTCCTCATTAATAGTAATACTAACAAGCTGGGCGTGGTGGCTCACACCTATAATCCCAGCACTTTGGGAGGCCGAGGCGGGAGGATCATCTAAGGTCAGGAGTTTGAGACCAGCCTGGCCAACATGGTGAAACCCCGTCTCTACTAAAAATACAAAGATTAGCTGGGCGTGGTGGCACGTACCCAGCTACTCCGGAGGCTGAGGCACGAGAATCGCTTGAACCTGGGAGGTGGAAGTTGCAGTGAGCCGAGATTACACCATTGCACTCCAGCCTGGGCAACAGAATGAGACTTGGTCTCAAGAATAATAATAATAATAACGACAATAACGACCCGGCGTGGTGAATCACACCTGTAATCCCAGCACCTTGGAAGGCTGAGGCAGGAGGATCCCTTGAGTCCAGGAATTCGAGACCAGCCTGGGCAACAAAGGGAGACCAGTCTCTATTAAAAAAAAAAAAAAAAAAAAAAAAAACGCCTGAAGTCCTCATTAATAATAATACTAATGGCCAGGCACAGTGGCTCATGCCTGAAATCCTTGTGCTTTGGGGGGCCAATGCAGGAGGATCACTTGAACCCAGGAATTGGAGACCAACCTGGACAACACAGTGAGACCTCGTCTCTACAAAAAATAGGAAAACTTAGCAGGGCATGGTGGCGTGTGCTTGTTGTGCCAGCTTGGGAGGCTGAGGCAGGAGTATCACCTGAACCCAGGAGTTCGAAGCTACAGTGAGCTGTGATCATGCTGCTGCACTCCAGCCTGGGCAACAGAGTGAGACCTTGACTCAAAGTAATAATAATAATAGTAGCATGCCAGACTCATTGAAGGCTGATTACAAAAACCCAGACAGAGGCCAGGGCTGGCTGCCCTCCCAGTATCCAGCATGTGTCAAGTGGAGTCAGATCTACCTGGGAGACTCCCCACTCGGTGACCTTGGGCAAGTTACTCAATCACCTCTGAGTTCTCCTCTGTAAATGGAGTGAGGGAGGGTGATAACAGTAACACCCATCTCACAGCACTGTCGAAAGGTTTAAATGAGGGGATAAAGCACTTAGCCTAGGGTCTGGGCACACTAATGTCTGCGGACACCATCATGAATCACAGCCCTGAGATGGGCACTGGAGCAGACAAGGTGGCTGTGAACCCAACTACTGACCCCACACAGAGGGGGACAGGGAACAGGACTGTGGAGGGGACGCCAGGTTGTGTGCAGCTTCCAGAAAGAAAGAGTTCTCATTTCAGCCTGAAGGAGGCCACCAGCAGGGCCCTGGAGGGAGGCTGTGGCCAGCTGGGGCAGGAGGAGGCAGCGGTGGAACGAGGAGCAGGCATAGCCCCCTGGGAGGCTAGCATTTCCCATCCTGGTCTGCAGCCCACTGCCTCAAAATTGCCTGGGAGTCACAGGTATTGAACTGGAGTTCGTGCAGTGGCCCCGCAATCTAAATATATACTTTAATCAGCTTCTATAGTGACTGCTTTGCAATATAAAGTTTGGGAACCCCTCTCCTCCCCTGGCTGGGGGGTGTGCCCATGCCAGCAGCCTGGTCTCAGCCAGCCTGGTCAGGCCTTGGCCCAGGAGACCAAGGACAATTCCCGGCCACAGGAAGTTAATCTCCAAACTCTGTCTGCCCATCCTATCGCTTAGAGTTAAACAAAAAGACAAAACCCTGCGGCATATGCCAGGGTAAGGAGTAACAACTGGTACAGCACAGACATTGCCAATTTCAGCAGATGCCCCATCCATCAGAACAGAACACCCAGAACCGCCCACACAGGGCACAGCCAGCTGCAGAGAGGCCCGGATGAGGGCCCAGGGAGGGTTCCCACCGGGCCCCCCGACCAGCCCCAACCATACTTTCCCCTTTCATCTGTTTTATCTGTCGAGTTCCCACAAGCCACATCGTTTGAAAACAGGATGGTGCTACCCTAAAAACAAGAGTGAAAAGCATCCATCTAGCAGTGCAGCTCAGTAGGGGCTCCATCGGCTCTTGGGGCATGGCAGTTCTTGATCCTGCAGGGCTGTGCTGAACCCAGCAGGAATTTAGCAGCCCTGGCCCTTCCCCTGAGTGCCAGCCCCGGGGGTCCTGAGGACTGAGCCCATGCCCCACCCCGGGCCCAGATGCGCTAACCACTGGGGAAGAAGCACTGCTATTCATAGCTCAGCTCTCTCACTTTACAGGTAAAGCAGCTGAGACCCAAGAAGCCAAGCCAGCCGGCCACAGGGCAGCAGGGTGGAGCTGAAAGCAGGGGAGCTCCAGGAAGTGGGCTGGGCCCAGGCCTCAGACACCAGCCTAAACAGGGCTCAGGTTTCCCAGAAGTGTGCAGAAGGGAAGTGGGGGCCCCTCTTCAGAGTACCTTGGCTGGGCATCCATACCCCAAACTGCCAACTGGAAGAAGTAGGACTGGGTAACCCCTACTGGGGCCTGAAGGATCAGCAGCCTGCACAGAGGAGCTATTCTGGGACCAGGCAAGGAGGCCAGGACCACCTCGGTGGCTCTAAGGGCAGGCATCCAGCCATTCCCAGGCCCAGGCCCAGCTCCCTCCCAGCAGAGGACAATTGCTCCATTGGCCGGGGTTGGGAGGAAGAGCCTCAGTCCACTACTTCCTCACCCTCACTAGCTGTGGCCGTGCCCTGCTTCTCCACACCCTCACCCTCTCCTTAATGAGGCCATTGTCTGCCCAGGATTCCCCGTCACTCCTGCCCCCACCCCTAACACTCCTGCCCTGGATTTCCCCTCCACAATCCTGCCCCCAGGGTTCTCCCTGGGGGTTCCTCACTTCCTCCCCTGGTGCCCAGCACAAAGTAGCTTGAAGCCTCTCTGACCTATTGTCCCGTGTGCGGGCAAGTCAATTCCCCTCCCAGCCTCTGTTTTTATATTAATCAGAGATGCAGGGACTGCCAGCCGACTTCTGTTCAGCATGAGAGGAGTTCCATCCTGAGAGCTGTAATTCAGCCAAAAGCAAAGAAGTCTGCTGTTTTGTTTACAGCAAATGAACCCTTCTGTGTTGATTTGGGGAAACATGGAGAATCATTTATGAACCTTTAGTACTGCCTTCACAGCCCCTGGGTGGTCAGGAGAATATAGGAGAGCTTTCAGCTGCAACATTTTATAAATCTGGGGTCCCAAGGGCCCCACATAGCCATAGTCAGGGCAAAGAGAGGGGGGGCCATGCCACCTACCTCCTGTGATTGTACAAAACCCTTTGAATACTTAACACCAGCAGTTTTAAGCACTTTCAAGTATCTCTCATTTAATCTTCCCAAGAAATCTACAAAGAAAGTTCTTCCTGGCCGGGCGCGGTGGCTCAAGCCTGTAATCCCAGCACTTTGGGAGGCTGAGACGGGCGGATCACGAGGTCAGGACATCAAGACCATTCTGGCTAACATGGTGAAACCCCGTCTCTACTAAAAATACAAAAAACTAGCCGGGCGACCTGGCGGGTGCCTGTAGTCCCAGCTACTCCAGAGGCTGAGGCAGGAGAATGGTGTGAACCCGGGAGGCGGAGCTTGCAGTGAGCTGAGATCCGGCCACTGCACTCCAGCCTGGGCGACAGAGCAAGACTCCGTCTCAAAAAAAAAAAAAAAAAAGAAAGTTCTTCCTGTCCCTGTTCTGCAGATGAGGAAACTGAGGCACAGGGATTCATGTGCCTGAGTTCCCACAACCCAGAAGTGGTAGAGGCAAAGCCTAATAGGCATAGGCGGCTCTCACTCTGCATCTGGTGCTCTTTCCAGCTTCCACAAAGAGCAGGACCTGGGGTGCCTCTCCACCCGTCTCCCAGGAAGTCACCCTAGTTGCAATGATAAACTATTTGTGTATTCGTGTATTGGCTGGTTCCCCCTCTACCTCTAGACTGTGAGCTCCCTGAGGGCAACAACCCAGCCAACTGGGTCAAACCTGCTGCAATCTCAGCGACTTGATTATCACAGAAGGGTCTGCTTCCCTAGGGCTGCCTTCCCCTGCAAGCCAGTTTGGGTCAGTGTTCAACAGAGTGGCACTACCCCCAATCACTTCTCACATCCACAGCAGGAAGTCCTGGGTTCAAGTCCTGACTCTGCTGCTTCTTGGCTGTGTGACTCTGGGCAAGTTGCTGACCCTCTCTGAATCTCAATTTTCTCATATCACATGGGGATAATAATACCTCCCTCACAGTGCTATCTGGATGATGAAATGAAATAATACATGGGAGAGCAGGGAACATAGTACCAAGCACCTAGGGGCCCTAAACAAGTATTCATGAAAGGAAGGAGAAAGAGAGGCCGACCCACACTTAAGGAGCACGCCCATCACTCCCCGATAGGCAGCAAGCACCACAACTGACGTATCACTCCTCTTACTCCACTTGGTCCTCACCAGCTCCCTGCTAGAATTTTCCTGATCTTCCCTGGTCCTCTCAAGAATTCCAACAGGGCCTGAAAAAGGTTCTGGGTTCCAGCCTGAACCCATCTGGCTCCAAAGACTCCTTCCTTCTATTACTTCCTCCCACTGACTATTCATCCATCTGTTCATTCATTCACCAAACATTTATGGAGCACCTATTATGTGATTGACAGGGGTCTGGGAACAACGGAGATGAACAAGATGAGGGCATACCCTTGTGGATCTCTCAGTCTAGTGAGAAGCCAGAAGCTGATAAAATAAACAGTTACATAATGACCAGTGTCATTATACGCAAAGGGAACTTCAGGCTTCCAGACAGTGCCCAGCAAGGGGACCTGGCCTTGGGTAAGAGCTTTACCCAGAGTCTGGGTAAGAACTTTACGCTAAGAACAGTAAGAGCCACTGAGGGGCTTGAGCTGAAGGGTGAGACCATCAGGTTTGCAGTTTGAAATGATCTTGTTGGCTCCTGCAGAGTGGAAAACTGAGACTGCAGAGGGAGCAGGGAGGATGCGTGGAGAGCAAAGGGAGGGAGAGCACGGGAGGGATATCAGAGAAATTGGGAGTGAAGAGCTACAGGATTTGGCGATGGTCTCTAAAGACCACTGTCATGCCCACATTCAATAATATTAACCAACAATTATACAGTGCTTACTGTGCACTGTCCTAAATGATTTTTAAAATTAAATCTAACCTCAACAATTCTCTAAGAAATTATTGTTATTAATATCCCCATTTTACAGATGAGGAAACTGGAGCACAGAGAGGTTAAATAACTTGCCCAAGGTCATGTTGCATTGCTAAAATCAGAACCCAGTCTAGCCCCAGAGTTCACACTCTTAACCAAAACATTACACAGCCTCTCCAATGTGCTTCTAGCCAGTGTTGCCAACTGGCCACAGCCCAGGGACTCCAGGTGTGCCGGGAACCCAGGGAGAAGAGGAGAGCAGTATTCAGCCTTCTCTCCATCCATAGCCCCAACTAGAGAATGCCAGCAGTGCCCACCCATCCCACCTGCCTTCATGCTTCAGACGGGCACGCTTTGAGCTGGACTCAGCCCCAGGCCCAAGAGAAGCCTCGCCTCTGCTTTTCTGTTCTTCAAGCCATGTGAGATCAGGACAAGTCGGAGAGCCTGCCAGTGGCTAGGCTCATAGAAGGGAGGACCGAGGCTGGCCTCCCTGGTCACCTGATTTAGTGGCCAGTTAAGTCTCGCTCAAGCCCCTCTGTAACCAGTTTACCCAGTGATGCTGAGCAGGCCAACCTGAACTGCCAGCCAGAGCACAGACTGCTCAGCAGAGAGGCGCTGCACAGCTGGGGGCCTCTGGGACAGATGTTGACTTTGCAATTGACAAAGCTAAAATGCTGGAAAGTAAAACAACTGGAGGTATGATAGGAAGAGCTCTAGACTGCGGGCTCAGGAAGGCCAATTTTTAGTTTCCTCTTAAAGAAAATGGTGGGGGACCAGGAGGGCGATGCTTGGGGAAAGTAGGTGCCTACCAGCACTGATAGTTTCATTAATTAGACCACTCACCCTGGCTTTTTAATGGGCACTTAATGGCAGCTGCTATGAAGACACCACCCTGTCAGAGAAGCACTGGGATTGTAAAAGACAGACAATTGGCCGGGCACGGTGGCTCACACCTGTAATCCCAGCACTTTTGGAGGCTGAGGCAGGTGGATCATGAGGTCAAGAGATCGAGACCATCCTGGCCAACATGGTGAAACCCCGTCTCTACTAAAAATACAAAAATTAGTTGGGCGTGGTGGCGGGCGCCTGTAGTCCCAGCTACTCAAGAGGCTGAGGCAGGAGAATCACTTGAACCCAGGAGGCGGAGGTTGTGGTGAGCTGAGATCACACCACTGTACTCCAGCCTGGTAACAGAGTGAGACTCAGTCTCAAAAAAAAAAAAGGCAGACAATTCCAGGAGTCTGAAATAACGACAAGACCCTGTCTTAGCACTTCAGTCATCCCAGCCCTCCTGGGGGTCCAGGCAAGCCTGTGCTGGTAAGGCCTCCTCATAGCCCGGGACAGGGGAGGCAACAGCGACCCTGGGGGCCTCCTTGCATTCCTTGGCTTCACCTCCGTCATCATCCCGAGACCCTTCCACTATCTCATTGGATCCTCAAGATAACCCCACAGAGAATGCAGGGCAATGTGGTCCCCCTCACCGCACAGATGAGGCAACTGAGACTCAGGGTCTTACTAAATTAAAAAGTAATTAAATTACTTTTGCTAGTAAATTAAAAAGGTATAACTCAGGATCTTTCGAATCCCAGCTCGGTGCACTCCCCACTGCCCCACACTGCCTCTCCTGGGGGCCTTGTCAGGAGGCATAAACAGGGCAGATCTCCCGGCTGGTGGCTCTGCTGCAGCACTGATCACAGAGCTACTACACAGGGCACGCTCTGCAGGGTGCTGCTGTCACTCATTATCTCAGGAAGCCTTCCGCAACTAGCACTACTAGTACATAGATGCTATTAACCCTATGTTATAAACTGAGGTTCAAGGTCCAACATACACAGGCCCAAGGACACACCACTAGGAAGTGCTTAGAATTCAGCACAGGTCAGTCTGACTCCAAAGGCCAGACTGTGTACTCCACACCGACAAGAACTAAATCTCTTTCGCATCCATACCTGGCCCATAGCAGGTTCTATTTAAGTGTTGGTTCATGAAATCATTATTCTTAAGTCCTAAGGCATTAAAAGGAACAAAAAAGGGTATTTCATATAGACAGAAGTTACAATTCAATCAGAAGTTATAATAATCATGAAACTTTACACACCTGACAACACAGCATTAAGGTATATAAAGCTAAAATTGATTTTTAAAAAAGGAAAAATTGCCAAACCCATATGCACAGATTTCATATACCTCTATCAGAAATGGACAGATTAAGTAGCCCAGCAGTTCTCAAACATTTTGGTCTCAGAACCTTCTTGCACTCTTAAAAATTGAGACCCCAGACTGGGCATGGTGGCTCACACCTGTAATCTCAGCTCACACCCGTAATCTCAGTTTGGGAGGCCAGGGCGGGTGAATCACCTGAGGTCAGGAGTTTGAGACCAGCCTGGCCAACCAACACGGTGAAATCCTGTCTTTACTAAAAATACAAAGATTAGCCGGGCATGGTGGCACACACCTGTAATCCCAGCTACTCGGGAGGCTGAAGTGGGAGAATCGCTTGAACCCAGGAGACAGAGGTTGCAGTAAGTTGAGACTGCACCACTACACTCCAGCCTGGGTGACAGAGAGAGACTCCTTCTTAAATACAAAAAAAAAAAAAAAAAAAAAAAAAAATTGAGAATCCCAAAGAGATTTTGTTTACATGGTTTTATACCTATCATTATTCACCATATTTGGAATTAAAAATGAGGAAAAAGTAAAATGCATTAATGCATTTAAAAGAAATGTTTATATGTTAATACAAATTTTTATGAAAAATAATTGTATTTTTCAAAACAAAAAATAATTTTAGTGAGAAGAGTGACATTGTTTTACATTTTTGCAAGTCTGTTTAATGTCTGGCTTAACAGAAGACAGCAGATTAACATATATGCTTCCGCATTCAGTCTGTTGCCATATGTTGTTTTGGTTGAAGTATACGAAGAAAATTTGGCCTCACACATAAATGCTGTTGGAAAGGGAGGAGTATTTTGATGGCCTTTTCAGTTAATTGTGAATATACTTCTTTGATACTACCCCAAAGATTGACATGTGTAATCTTTTTTTTTTTTTTTCTTGAGACAGGGTCTCACTCTGTCACCCAGGCTAGAGTACAGTGGTGTAATCTTGGCTCTCTGCAACCTCCACTGCCTCTCCTCAATAAACCCCACTCCCCAACCCCCACTCAAGCGTCCATCCTCCCACCTCAGCCTCCTGAGCAGCTGGGACCACAGGCACACACCACCACACCCGGCTATTTTTTTGTATTTTTAGTAGAAACAGGGTCTCAGCATGTTGCCCAGGCTGGTCTCAAAACTCCTGAGCTCAAGCAATTCACCCACCTCAGTCTCCCAAAGTGCTGGGATTACAGGCATGAGCCA
Source organism: Rhinopithecus roxellana (assembly GCF_007565055.1). Lineage (NCBI taxonomy): Eukaryota > Metazoa > Chordata > Mammalia > Primates > Cercopithecidae > Rhinopithecus > Rhinopithecus roxellana. The sequence goes on from NC_044559.1 coordinate 75,619,219, forward strand.
CCGCGCCTGGTCTGACGTGTAGTTTCTTAAATGTAATGCAGAATCTGAAACCATATCAATAAACTTCTCTTACCCAATTACCTTAAAATCCACTAGACTATCTTGTACTTTGAACGGGCATTTAAATTTTGTACAGTTTTGAGCCTGTATACTCCTCCAGAAAGAGTCCTGGGGTCCCCCTGGGGAACACTGACCACACATGGAGAAGCATTGAAATAGACAATAAAAGAGTAGAAAAATGTAGAATTTGACAACATAATTAGCAAGTTTGATCTAAGAGGTATTTATATAGAACTTTGCTCACAACAAACCACGAATACACATTTTTTTGAACAAATGGTCCCCTTTATCAGCTGGGGGAAAGGTCTGGACAGGCTGTGGATGCTTCAAGATGGACAGATGCCCAGCACAGTGCCCAGGTGTTCCACCTGCTGCTTAGGCCCTGGTTCAGCCTCAGCAAGAAGGGGCACTACATCAGAGCCAGCCTTCTCCTGCCCAGGCTGCAGAACCAGGTCAAATGGCCACACAGAGAGAGTTCCCCTGACAACAGCCCCATGGTGCAGCCCTCACCTTGGCTTGGTTCCTGTCAAGTTTACCTCCTCGAATTCACCCTGCCCTGTGTCAGGGGCCCTCGGGGGTTCCCATGACAGAGCTGCCAGGTAAAGACTGTCCACGCTTCTCTTCCAGGAGGCTTTCAGCCTGGCCCCTCTGCCCGTTAACAGCCCTCGGAGCTGTCGGGTATGGACTCACAGCTCTCTGGTCATGTGCAGTTCTCACATAACCACCAGTAGAAACAAAACCCTGCTCTGTCCAGGCCAGGCACAGGGACGCCAAGAACAGCACAGCCGACCAGCTGCCCAAGGAGCCAGCACCTTGCACAACCACCTGGGGGTGCTCTAACACCCCTGCTAGTGCCTGAGGCCACACCTTCCCTGGAGGGTGGGAGCCTGCCAAGCCTAGAGAGGTGGGAGAGTCAGCGTGCAGGGGCACAACTGCTGTTCAGAGCCCCAAACCAGAGCCAGAGCCAAGGTATCCAAGGGCTTTCAGAACACACACCACTTTCTTTTTTTTTTTTTTTTTTTTTTTTTTGAGACGGAGTCTCGCTCAGTCTCCCAGGCTGGAGTGCAGTGGCACGATCTCAGCTCACTGCAACCTCCGCCTCCCAGGTTCAAGCAATTTTCCTGCCTCAGCCTCCTGAGTAGCTGGGATTACAGGCATGCACCACCACGCCCAGCTAAGTTTTGTATTTTTAGTAGAGACAGGATTTCACAGTGTTGGCCAGGCTGGTGTCAAAATCCTGACCTCAGGTGATCTGCCCACCTTGGCCTCCCAAAGTGCTGGGATTATAGGCGTGAGCCATCATGTCCAGCCACCACTTTCTTCTTTTAAGAGACAGGGTATTGCTCTGTTGCCCAGGCTGGAGTGCAGTGGTGCAATCACAGCTTACTGTAACCTCGAACTCCTGAACTCAAGTAATCCTCCCACCTCAGCCTCCTGAGTAGCTGGGATTGCAGGCGTATGCCACCATACCCAGCTAACTTTTCTATTTTTTGTAGAGATGGAGTCTTGCTGTGTTTACACAGCACATTTTTACTCCAAAGTCACACGTCCCTTGGGGATCTAACATTCCTAGGTGTTCATTCTGTGTGTTGGCACTGTGCAGGGGGCTTTCTTTCCATTCACCTTATTTGCTCCTCACAAAAACTGCTGAAGAAATTCCATTTTACAAAGAATGAAATCAGGTTAAGTACTTGCCCAAGGTCATAGAGCTAGTACGTGGCCAGGATCTGAGCCTGGCTCCATCGTCTGCAGAGCCCAGGCTCTTGCACCATTGCTACACTGTACTGCCTGGCCCTGCAGAGACCAGTCCTTCACCTTCTGAGTGGCCATCCGCATAACCTCTTCATGCTAGGGGCTGGGAGAGGGAGAGAGGAAAAGGTCAAAATTTACTCCACCTGGACCCCACTAGGTCATCCTGGACATCAAACACAGCCTGTCCCACGCTTGGGGTTCAGTGGGGTGAGGCTTCTCCTGCCTCCTCTGCCTGCCTTGTGTCTTTTTCTTACAACTAGATCAGAAGGAACACAGCCATGTCTTTTGCACCTCTGTGTCCCCATCCATACCCTACCCCATGCCTTGCAGATAGTAGGTACTCCATGCATTTTCCATGAATTTTAAGGAGTGGCCCCTCTCCACTACCACTGCAAGGACAGACCCAGAGGAAGACAGGAGCCCTGGAAACATCCATCAGTGGGACTAAGGGGAGGAGCAGAGGGGGAAAGTGCCCCAGCACTCCTGCCTCCCAGCAGAGCCAGCCCCCAGCTCCCCAAGCCCTCCTAGGAGACACCTCCCCAGGGTACCCTCCCCACCAAAGACTGGGAGGTCAGGTGCCAGGTTAGGCTCTCAGGAAGGAATTCCCCTCCCTTCAAGCCTCCAGTCCGAGTTCCTCTCAAGGGAAAGCCAATGAAAGGCAGGACTCAGACAGGAGAGAAAGGCACCAAGCATTGGGTTCCTGAAGGTCCCCTCCCCTCTGATGCTTGCCTGGGTGCACTGCTCAGAGACACCATCAATCCCCCCTCCTCCCACCGTGTTACCTACCATGGGTTGGATGTTATCTTACCACAGGGTGGTTAAGCCCTGGCCTTTGGAGCCCAACACCTGGATTCAAATCCTAGTTCCTTCACATATGAGCTGTGTGGCCAACGGCCAGTTACTCCACCTCTCTGAACTCCCTATCCCCTTGGTCATTAGGCCTACAGACTCAGAATCCAGGCCTCCTAGTTGTTTCTGGGCTCTGATTCTCGAACCTGACTATCTGGGTTCAAATCCCAGCTCTAATCCGTGCTTAACCTCTCTGCCTCAGGATCTTTATCTGTAAGGTGGGGACAATAATAGTACCTACCCACCATCTAGCATTCTTGTGAGAATTAGCAGAAGGAGTTTATGCAATGTGCTCAGATCAGACTTGGCACACAATTAGCACCCACTAAGTATTGGCTATCATTAGCAATAGCTGATAAGTTTGGAACATACCATGCACCGCACCTTGCACCTTGCACCGTCCCTGACTGGTAGTAAGAGCTCATTAAATAGAAGCTATGATTACCTTCACCCCCACTAGACTATCCTGGCCCTGGGGGTGGGTTCTGGGTTATATCCATCTTTGATTTCCCAGCAGCCAGCACGCGGTCTGGCACCAAGCTCAATGAAGACCTGCCTGGAGGACCAGAAGATCCAGGAGGGTGTGGGGTGGCATGAGCCTCCCACCAGGGAGAAGAGGAACCGAGGTGTCAGGGAAGAGAAAACAGAACAGAGGGAGAAAGGCCGAGACAGAGAGATAAGCAAGTGAAGTGAGTGAGAAAAGGAACAGGAGAGGCTGTGGCGGAGAGAGATAAGGAGGAAGGATGGAGAAGGCGAGGGTCGAGGAAAATGCCCAGGGAGGCAGGGAGCCCCGGGGACAAGCACTGGGCGAGGCCAGGGCCGCAGCAGCGGAGCCGAGCCGGGAGAGGGGCGCAAGAGCCGGCGCTGGGCGGGACGCGCGGGCAGGGTGCGGGAGGGGCTGAGGGCCGCCCCCACTGCCTCCACGCCTTGGAGCTGGGGCCAGGCGGCCGGAGATTGGCTGGGGCGCACGGCGAGGCCCGGGCTGGAGCCCCGAGGTGGGAGGCGCCAGCATCAGTTGGGGCGCACGGAGCGCAGGCTGCCACCCACCTGGGCGACCTCCGCGGCGGCGGTTGGGGAGAGTCGGGGCCGGGGGTGAACGCCGGGGCATCTGGGCCGCCGGGCACCGAGCGTCGGGGGGCTGCGGGGCGCGCGCCTGGAGAGGGCGCAGCCATGCGGGCGGCGGCGGGGGTGGCGCGGACAGCCGCTCTGGCGCTGTTGCTGGGGGCGCTGCACTGGACGCCGGCGCGCGGCGAGGAGTACGACTACTATGGCTGGCAGGCCGAGCCGCTGCACGGCCGCTCCTACTCCAAGCCCCCGCAGTGCCTCGACATCCCTGCCGACCTGCCGCTCTGCCACACGGTGGGCTACAAGCGCATGCGGCTGCCCAACCTGCTGGAGCACGAGAGCCTGGCCGAAGTGAAGCAGCAGGCGAGCAGCTGGCTGCCGCTGCTGGCCAAGCGCTGCCACTCGGATACGCAGGTCTTCCTGTGCTCGCTCTTTGCGCCCGTCTGTCTCGACCGGCCCATCTACCCGTGCCGCTCGCTGTGCGAGGCCGTGCGTGCCGGCTGCGCGCCCCTCATGGAGGCCTACGGCTTCCCCTGGCCCGAGATGCTGCACTGCCACAAGTTCCCCCTGGACAACGACCTCTGCATCGCAGTGCAGTTCGGACACCTGCCCGCCACCGCGCCTCCAGGTAGCGCCGCCGCCGCCGTCCCCGCGCGCTCCGTCGGCCCTGCAGCTCCCCTAGCACAGCCCTGCGAATCCCCCAAGAGGTGCAGCTCCCGCCCTTCACACACACACACACACACACACACACACTCACACACACGCTGTCTTAGCTCAGCCCATCGCCCCCGGAATTATCCCCCGCAGCCTTTCCGCCTTCCCACCTCCCCAGGGAGTAGCAGCGTAGTGCCTCCCTGCGGCTCCAGACCTTCCCTCTGGCTCTCGTTCCCTGGACACCCCTGGCACCCCTCTCAGTGCCCACCCAACCAAGCTGCTGATAATCCCCCAATGCCGTCCCCCCCATCTTGGGACGTCCTGATAAATGCCTTACGACCCCTCTCAGCCCAAGAATGTCTGGGGTCGTTAAACAATGCCTTTCACCTGGATCCCGAGGCACCAAAGCCAGCAACACCCCCACCCCGTGTTGGGACCTTGGGAAGAGAGGAGAGGTGAGGGAAGGGATGTGGGGAAAGACTGGGGACTAAGAACGTTCCTGGGCTATGGTCTGCCTCCCCATTTTCTGTACCTGGAACCCTAAGATCTCCACCCTCTTCCTCCGTTCCCCTGGCTGGGAGTCATTTGGGTAAGGCTCACTGCGGAAGGAAGGGCAGATTAGGCTCTGCCCCTAAAGAAAAGCCCTTAGGCAAGTTGCTTGACTTCACTGAGCCTCAGTTTCCCCATCCATAAAATAGGAAGCCATCCCAGGCTCATGAAACCTATGAGATCCTAAGTCCCTCCTCCCAGCCACACCCTCAGTCCCCTGAACCCTAATTTATCCCTGGTCTCAGCCTCCCCTTTGCTGTGCTGGTCCACATAGCTCTTCCAGGCCGGCTCCATGCCCTCACCCCCTTCCTCCCCGTCTGCTGTCAGACTTGAGTAACCCGCTCTGGGCCTCGGTTCCCTTTTCTCCAAATTAGGAATAAGGGCCAGGCACCGTGGTTCATGCCTGTAATCCCAGCACTTTGGGAGGCCAAGGTGGGTGAATCACTTGAAGTCAGGAGTTCTAGACCAGCCTGGCCAACATGGTGAAACCCCATCTCTACTGAAAATACAAAAATTAGCCGGGCACAGTGGCACACACCTGTAATCTCAGCTACTTGGGAGGCTGAAAAATCGCTTAAACCTGGGAGGTGGAGATTGCAGTGAGCTGAGATTGGAGAGCCACTGCACTCCAGCCTGGGTGACAGAGCGAGACTCCGTCTCAAAAATAAAATAGAAATACGAATCCCTACTTCATAGGCTGAGTATGAGAGGAGATAAAATTTAAAAGACAATGCACATCATGGCTGTGGCCGCCAGGGTCATGGAGCAGTTACTGTGCCCACCTGGCAGTTTTGTCCCTGCACAGCCTGTCTGGTGATTGTCAGTCACTCTGTGAGCGGGTAGTGATATGATTGCCATCATCCCATTTCCGGATAAGGAAGTAGAGGCTTGGCAGGGGGAAGTGGCTGGTCAGTGAGGAAGCCTGCACCCTGAGTGGCTCTTGGAACTCCAATCCCCTCACCAACTGTCCCCCAACCCCACCCCACTTTCTCTCTTCAGTGACCAAGATCTGCACCCAATGTGAGATGGAGCACAGCGCTGACGGCCTCATGGAGCAGATGTGCTCCAGTGACTTTGGTGAGTGTGGGGCCCATGCGGCCACTGCCCCGGCACCACCCCCAGCCTCTCTTTCTTGACACACATAGGAACATACGTGCCCACATCCATCACAGTGAATCCCAACAGGTTTTGCATCATGGCTCTGGTTTAGAATGCAATGATAACCATAAACCCTCTCCCAAGAGAAATGCACCTCATTCTGCATCATCTCAGGACCATCACAAGTCCCTCAAGGCTATGGGCCTTAGGCCTCAGAAACCACCCTGGCCAGGGCTCCCGCAGCCCTCCCTTGGTGTCATTTTCAGAGGGGCCTCCATGACTGGATCATCTCTGTGGATAGTGCAGGCTTAGCCCAGAGATTAATGGAGCCAGGTTTAGCCCAGAGATGGATGGAGCCAGGTGGGGAGTGATGGCTCTAGGATGGAAGTGGAGCACCCTTGTCCGTGGGTACCTCCACCTGGGACTGAGCACACCTCCTGCCAGCAGAGCTGTGGTCACCTGTCACCACAGCTTCATCCAGAGCCTTCCCATTTTCCGGGAAAACCCAGCCAAGTCCGGTCAGGACCCAGCTCACACATGGGCCATGCGGTCCAGTGTGTGATCTTTGCCAAGTCAGTTCCCTGTTTTGTGTCTTAGCCTCCCTGTCTATAAAAAAGAAAAAAGGAGATGATAATGAAGTCCTTTCTTCAGAGGAGTCTTTTACTTCGGTAGCCTGTTTGGAAAGAGAATACTGCTATTGCAAGGGGTGTGTGTGTGTGTCAGAGAGAGAAAGAGAAGAGGAAGAGGACATAAAGAGAAGGAACAAGATTTTATGACAATATCCGGCCAAGAGTGGGCAGAGTTATTCTCTGACTTCTCCCTGGCCCCACAGAGATGGGGGCCCAGAAGCCTGAAAAAGGGAGAAACCAGCCCGAGGGACTCCCCACCCCACCCTGAGGCCCAGGACTCCTTAGGCTCTCTACATCCACTGCAGGGTGACCTGCACCGTGGCTCTCTGGTCACAGACCCTGCCTTCATCCTAGCCCCACAAAGGAAAGGAGTTAGGGTTTCAGTGCCTCCAGCCACACCCCCTGCCCTACTCCTATACATACCACAAACACACTCCCACCCACCAATCTCTCTCTCACACACATACATATTACTGTACAGTGGTGTGTTCACACCAGCAAGAGCTGAACTGTGTGTATCTATTCCCAGCTCCACGCCCAGTCTTGTGGTCAGTTGTGGTGGGAGTATTTACCCCATGATGTCAATGAATGCAAAGCAGGGCTCCCTGTCCACAGAGCCAGCTGTTAAATATTTGCCAGCCCACCACTGCTCCAACCACACTCACCGTGTGTGCACGCACACACACTACACATATACACACCCCATATATACTCCATACCACTCACACACAGCCAGAAATCCCAATGGCAATCATCCCCAGATATCAGGAAGTCCAGCCTCCCTCCATTGCAAGGATCCCCTTCCAAGCAGCCGGCCCCAGTCCCATCCACTCCTTATCCCCTCCCTGGAGAGCCCCACACGCTGCTCCATCAGGAGCTCTCCACCCTGCATTTGGTGTCTCAGAAGGGCTTGGGCTCTCGATTCATGCAGGTCACAAGCTCTCTACCCCTCATTTCCCCTCTCCTGTACCTTGAGGATGAAACGTGATGCTGTCCATGAGAGTGCAGCATGGTAAGTGCTTCATAAACATGAAAATGTGCCTGTACGAGCTCCACCCTTCCAAACTCCGCAGGGCATCAGGCTCCCCGAGCCCGAAGGTCCAGAACACACCAACTCTGGGCCCACGTAGATCTGACCATTCCCAACTTGCCCCTGTCCTTTCTTCCCACAGTGGTCAAAATGCGCATCAAGGAGATCAAGATAGAGAATGGGGACCGGAAGTTGATTGGAGCCCAGAAAAAGAAGAAGCTGCTCAAGCCGGGCCCCCTGAAGCGCAAGGACACCAAGCGGCTGGTGTTGCACATGAAGAACGGCGCGGGCTGCCCCTGCCCGCAGCTGGACGGCCTGGCAGGCAGCTTCCTGGTCATGGGACGCAAAGTGGACGGACAGCTGCTGCTCATGGCCGTCTACCGCTGGGACAAGAAGAATAAGGAGATGAAGTTCGCAGTCAAATTCATGTTCTCCTACCCCTGCTCCCTCTACTACCCTTTCTTCTACGGGGCCGCAGAGCCCCACTAAAGGGCACTCCTCCCTGCCCTGCCAGCTGTGCCTTGCTTGCCCTCTGGCCCCGCCCCTACTTCCAGGTTGACCCAGCCCTGCTGGAGGGTGTTTTCACAAGTGTTATTACTGGCACAGGGCCCAAGGGATGGGCACGGAGCCCAGGCTATCCTTTTTGACCCAGGGGTCCTGGGGTCCCTGGGATATTGGGCTTCCTCTCTCAGGAGCAGGGCTTCTTCATCTGGGGGAAGACCCCAGGGTCTCAGAAAGTAGGCAGGGGAGGAGAGGGTGAGGGAAGGGTGGAGGCGCTCAGGGCACCCTGAGGAGGAGGTTTCAGAGTAGACGGTGATGTCAGCTCCAGCTCCCCTCTGTCGGTGGTGGGGCCTCACCTTGAAGAGGGAAGTCTCAATATTAGGCTAAGCTATTTGGGAGACAGCTCTCCCCACCGCCCCTGTATGCGTCATCCTAGCCCCCCAAAGGAAAGGAGTTAGGGTCTCAGTGCCTCCAGCCACACCCCCTGCCTTCCCTAGCTTGTCCATTTCCCTGCCCCCAAGCCCAGAGCTCTCCCTGGACTGGAGAGCAAGCCCAGCCCAGCCTCAGCACAGACCCCCGTCCGGTACACCCGCAGGCTTGCTTCCCGGGGTTCATTCCTCAGCCTCTGCTTCTCCTTTTTATCCTGATAAGTTATTGCTACTGCTGTGAGGCCATAGGTACTAGGCAACCAATACATACACGGTTGTGTTTTCTAATTTTTTAACTTTTTAATTAAATCAAAGAAAACAATAATTGGTTTGGACCAGGTGATTTGTCAGCTGGTTCCCAAGAGGTGGGGGGAGAGGGAGGTTTAGAATGGAGCCTCACCCAGAAAGAAGCCCTTATCTTAACCCATGGCCTGGCCACATAGACCTCCTTGGAATGCCTAAGAAAAGCAAGGCCTGTGTTTTTGTAGTACACAGCAAGGGTCATCCTGTCATTCTAATTGCTAAGTGAGGGATGGAGATGGACGTTCTTTTGTCCCTGAGGACGAATGGAAGTGCCAAGTTCCCCAGCTTTCTCCCGCAGTCTGAAGACTCCATGGTCCTGCAGCAGCTCCCCCAGGAGGTGAGGGCCTGATCGGAAGAGTCCAAGAAGGCAGGGCTGCAGGGAACTATCGTGAAAAGCCTGAGGTCGAAGATGTGTCACACCGCGGGCACTGCTCCTTACCTGTCCCTGGTCCAGCAGCATGAGCATCATCTGGGAGCTGGTTAGAAAGGCAGCATCTGGCTGGGGGCATGGTAGCTCATGCCCATAATCCCAGCACTTTGGAAGGCTGAGGCAGGAGGATCCCTTAAGCCCAGGAGTTCAAGACCAGCCTGGGCAACATAGTGAGACCCTAACTCAACAACAACAACAAAGAAATGCAGACCTGCTGTATCCGAATCTGCATTTCAACACATAAACGTTAGAATCATCTAGGGAGCTTTTACAGAATCCTGGGCCCTACTCTAATGCAATTCAATCAGAATCTCTGTAGGGAGCCCAGGAGTTAGTATTTGTAGATGCTCCCTGGGATGATGTGTAGCCAGGATTGAGAACTACTACCTAGATAAGGTGACAACTGAGACAGGGAGAGGGCAAGGAGCTGAGAGGGTGCCCCAGTGGGCTCAGAGCAGATGGAGGCTGCTGCCTTGAGGTGGATGGCAGGGAGGGGAGAAAGCTTGAGATGGAGGCGAGAAGCCACTTCCACTCTAATGGGCAGCCTATGGACAGGGCAGTGCCAGAAAGGAGCTCCCTGGGGGGTCCATCAGCAGATGCCAGATGTACCCAGAGCAGGGGGCTAGGGGCACTCCCTGAGGGGCTCTCCCCACCAGTGGGAGAAGTCTACCTCACCAGTGGGGGTAAAGCTGGGATGCCAAGTCCAGACACGGCCTGGTGTTCCTCCAAGACAAAGGAACCTCATTCTCTGGAGCTGAGGAAAGCCTTGGCTTCCACTCCCAGAGGTGCACATCACCTCAGGGAAATGACTCCAGAGGGGCCAGGGCTGAGTTCTGCTGTGGGCCATGCGCGCGCACTCCCCTGAGGTCTGGCTAGCAGGTAGTCCAACAGCGGGCCCATAAATCACCCCGGGCAGGCAGGTGGCCTCGCCGCAGGTCAGCAGCTACATGGGCCGCCTTGTTCCTCCCTCACCCACCGACGCCCAAACCCTGCCCAGCGCACCTGGCTCCCTGAATCTGCCCCTTGTCTCCCAGCCGCCTACCCTGACCAAATGTTTACGGACACTTCTGTGGTCAACCAGGACCAGGGGTGGTTTTTCCATGGCACACACAGGACTGGGCCTGCCCTGAAGTACTATGCTGACTTCTGCCAGATGCTGGCAGCCATGGGGCAGCAGGGCGAGGGAAAGACTCCCTTAGTCCATCCTGTGAAGCCCAGGAAGGCACTCTTCTACCCCCACAAGAGGTCAGGGCATAGCTCTGACTGCTGTCCCCCAACATCTGCTGTCAGACTCACCAGGAACCTATTTTCTGTGACCAAGAAGAATCTTCCCAAAGACCAGGGAGGTCCTTCCAGGCCTGAGCCCCACCCTTCATTCCCTTCAGCCACACAAGGCTCCCTCCCACTGGCTGGAGACCCAGCAGCTGTGTTGCCCCGAGAGCACCTGGGTGCAGTGAACAATGTGGCCCCCAACCGCACAGAACAGAAACTCCAGGAAAAGAAACCCCAGATTCTCCACACAAGAGGGTTGGAGGTGGACAGGCGGGAGGTCTATGTCCAACTCCTGCCTTCCTGCTTTGTCATGGGGCGACGTTCACCCTCGTGGTTATAGACAATGCCTCCTTCCAACTTCTCCACCACATTCCAGACAGCAAGGCGGGGAAGGGCGAGGAGCACAGCTTGTCAGCTGCCTTTGGCCCCCCTTTGATCAGGAAAACAGAAATTTCCCCAGCAATCCTACCTAGTAGATTTCCACTTTTAGCTCACTGGCCAAAACTAAGTCACATGGCCACCCCTAGGTACAAGAGAGCAGAGTAAGTCAAGCTTTTTCAGCTGGGGACAAAATCAGAGTTCTAATAGAGAACAGAAAGGACAAGGGGGGAGGCAGCTGAACACTCTGGGCTGGGGTGAGAAGAGGCAGGTACAGTCCAGTCCTGGCTTCTAATCTTGTGACTTAGTGACTGCGTAATGTCGGAACAGTGCCCAGCTGTAAAATGGAGTAAAAATGTCTACTTCACAGGGTTGCTGAGCATTAGGTGGGAAAATGCATGAAAAGTACAATGCACAGTATATAGATGTCCATTAAATGGTAATGAGTATTTTTATTAACCAAAAGCGATGACCTAGCAGTGCCTGTCCATAGTAAGTGCTCTGTAAAATTCCTAATTGATTCATTAATCAACTAAGAAACAATACTGGCAGGAAGGCAGGGAGAAGACAAGAGGATCTTAATCTAAAAGCCAGAACGGAGCTAGAACCTACCTTTGGGGTTTTGCTTCAGAAATACAGGTGGTGGTGTAAGCCAATATTGAAGAGATTACTAGTATTCCTATAACACTAGTAATCAATAAATATCAAGGCCATGATGGGTGGTAGGCACTACTCAAAACACTTTTGCATTCTCTGATCTTTTCTCTTTTTTTTCTTTGTTTTGAAACAAGGTCTCACTGTGTTGCCCAGGCTAAACACAGTATTACGATCATGGCTCACTGCAGTCTCAAACCTGCCAGGCTCAAGCGATCCTCCTGCCTCAGCCTCCCAAGTAGCTGGGACCACAGGAGCATGCCACTATGCCTGGCTAATTTCTTATTTTTTGTAGAGTTGAAGTCTCATTATGTTGCCCAGGCTGCTGTCAAACTCCTGGACACAAGCAATCCTCCCTCCTTGGCCTCCCAAAGTGCTGGGATTACAGGCATGAGCCACTGTGGCTCACCCAACTTTTGCATTCTAATTTAAGCCTCCCAACAGCCATTCGAGGTAGTGGCATTTCAGTGATGGTAGCTGAGGCTCAGAGAGGTTAAGGAACTTGTTGGAGGTCACACAGCTTGCACATGGCAGTGCTAGAATTTGACTTCATGCTCTTAACCACTATACTACCGTCTGTAGGGGCAAAGCCAAGGCCAGGGGGTGCAGGCAGCCATGCTTCTGCCAGCCTGCCTCACACGAAGATTTCTGGGAGCCCTGTTCCAATCCCACTCCAAGGGTACTGACAGAGGCAGAGGAGTCAGTGGCTTTTCTCCTAATTCCCAAAGACAGCCCACCCCCAATCCCCTCTCCCCTCTCAGCCCTGCCAGCATCCAGCCTTAGGTCTCCACAAAGGAAGCTCACATCCCACAACTGTTTAGTCGCCTGTAATCCTGGCTGAAGTTCACTCCTGAAGAAATGTAACGTAGGGGGTGGTTGCTGCTGGAATGTGTGTGGCGGGGACCCCACGTCCCAGCCCAGACAGCAGGCTCTGCTGGGGCTGTGAAGAACACAAGCAGCCAGGGGAATCCGGAATCCCCAGCCCCTAGCTGTGCCAGAGAATGGAATGTGCTGGGGTGTTGAAACATACTCAGCCAGACCGGAGGTGGGGTTGCTGGGAGCTGGAGAAACTCCGGTCACAAGGCTGCCTCTGTTCTTCAGGCTGAGCCCACTTCGCTCGGGCTGGGGGGTGGGAGGGAGGAGAGGAGAGGAGGCTGTCCTTAGTGGGTAGGCCTTCTTGTTAGCTCAGTGGCTAGCTCCTGGAGCCAGTGGGGGCCAGGCAGACAGAGGGGAGGGTGGCACCCAGTATTGCTCTGTTCCTCCAAACATTCTCTTATGAGGCCTCTACAAGCGCATGTCACACAATTCACATCCCGGCTCCATGACTTACTAGCTATGTGACCTTGGGCAGGTTCCCTAACCTCCCCACACCTCCATTTATTCATCAATTAAACAGAGCTAACAACAGAACCTACTTTTGGAGACTATCATGAGGTCTTGATGAGATGATGCACTCAGCATGGTGCCTGGCACAGGTGCTCCATCAATGTAGGTGTTATCCCGAGGGCCACCAGCTATCAGACAGATGCTGGGCCAGGACCTCTCTTAGGGGGTGCCTCGAAGGTTCCAGGGAAACAAGGGGATGAACACAGAACTTCATATAGCTTCAGCCCCAGGGCTGAAAATCCTTAAGATACCAGAAACCACTGCCAGCCACGGCTCACAGGAGGCTGCTCAACACAATCAACCACAAAAAGGATCGGGAGAGCCCTAAGCCCACACCAGGCTGTGGGAGCTGGAGCCCCAGACCTGCCCCAGCAGGCGCCAGGGCTGCAGCAGAGTCTGGTTCCCCATCCCCTCATCCTCAGGGGCCTGAGAACAAATTTTTTTTTTTTTTTTTTTTTTCAAACATGGACAATTTGTCTTCCAGGCCACCCATATGCAGGTCCTCTCCATGCTGTGGATGCAGCCAGTTGTAAAGCACAATCCCTTCGTGACTTCGCTTCCCAGTGGTACCTGCAATTGAAAGTTATGTCCCCTGCCTACTCTCAGGGGCACCTCAAGGGGACAAGGCCCACTAGCATCCCCTTCTCTGAGGCTGCTACCCAAGGATGGAAACTCATGTTTCTCCCATCTCTGTAATCCATGCCTGCAAGCACAGGCTTCAAGTCACTGCTGTTATGGTCAAGATTTCACCAACATTTGGCATTTTCATTTTCCAAAAATAAAATGTATTGACTCTGCTTTTCCAAACTACACTCGTGCTTCTGATACTCTTCTCTGAAGAATAATTTAAATTATTCTCTGGTTTGAAACAAAAAAAAGATCACTATTCTAAGCCACCCAGGACAGAGCTGTTTGTCCTCTAAAGGTGGCCAGGATGACAGGAGCCAGTGTGTCCAGCATACCAGGCACCATGCCCCATGCCTCCCGCGGACTCTCTCATTTCTCTCACAGCACCCACACCAGATGCACATCACCATCAGGTGCACTTTCCAGAGGAGGAAAGCACAGTGAGCCTGGGGGCAGCACCCCTGTGCCAGCAGGCCCCAGCACCGCTCCAACAGATGGTAAAGGGGCCAAGCATGGAGCTGGGCCACAGCAGGCAGCGCCAGGCACCACCCTCCACCTCTGCGGGGAGTCTGCTCCTGCTTCGGAGGAACAGTGCTTACCTCGAGTTGTTGCGAGCAATAAATGAGATACCGCACGCAAAGCCCTTACCAGTGCCCAGCACCCAGCCACCCGCCACCCACCTGCCCCAGCTCAGGGCATGGTGTGTACTTTCCATCTCATGTCCAATCCTCTTTCCTGCCGCTCTCGGCCTCCCTGAAGGCTCACCCTTTCTGGCTTTCTCAGAGGGATTAGTTAAAATCTTTCCATTCTAAAGTCTGCATTGTTTGGTATTTACCAAGTTCTAGTCCCAACCCCAACCCCCAGTGCTGGGCCCTCACAATTTGGTCACAAGACTAGGCCTCAAGTCAATCCGACAAGCATGTGCTGAGCCCCTCCTGCGTGCAAGGCACAGCTTTCCTCCTCTTGGCCCCCAGCTCACACCCAGACCAGGCTGCAGCCCCCACACCCCTGCCACCAGGGTGCCCCAAAGGCCCACCCCTCAGCCTGGTCCTGCAGGAATTGCCCAGGCCTGCAAACTCCAGCAGTACCAGGGAGATCTGGTCTTCCAGTCTCAGGGAAAATGCCAACACAAAGACAGGACAAAAACAAGAAGCTTGAGGCCTTTTTATTGACAATTCTCCATAGACACAGAGATCCTTTTAGTTCCTCTCCAGTGTAAAGAAAGCACAGGGTACTGAACTCTCCTAACAGGACACAGAGGCGATACGATACCAAAGCGTGCCAGGCTCCCCAGGGCTCTGGCACCTCCACTGGCCTGGGCAGGTCCCTGGCTGTAGAGTCCCAGCTAAACTGCTTGGCCTGGGCCTAGGATGGGTCCCTTGTCTCCCCAACCTGCCTCTCTGCACCCCTGCTCCCCGAGTGTAGAAACCTCTCAGCCCCCTCATGGGTCCTGGGTCCCAGGCAGTCCATGTCTCCAGGGAAGAGTTCTAAGTAGGAGACCCCCTCCCAATTTCTCCTCATCCCATTCCTTGTGCTACATGTTCCCAGGAACCATGCAATAAATAAATAAATACTTTAGAAAGGCAAAGCAGCTCCAGGGAAGGGAAGGGATGCCTGAGCCAGCTCATGGCTAAGGGAGAGATACTGAGCCCGTAAGAGTCCAGCAGTGAATATGAAATTGTTGGAAAGAAAATGGAGACCCCCAAGGGGCCTTATCCCATAACTGAGATTGTCCTCCAGGGAATAGCCCCGGCATCCAGGACCCAGCCCAGAGAGATCCTACACTTCCCAGGCCCCCAGGGGTCAAGGGCTTCAGGACCTCTGCTCCACTCACCTGGCCTCCCACTCCATGGGACAAGAGGCAGGGAAAGGAAGCTGGAGGGCTGGGCCAGTAGAGGACTGCCCAGACTCTGCGCAGAGGGTGCAGAAGTTGTGATCCGAGTGCCCTGCAGCTGCTCCAGCACAGCTGGGGACACTAGGGCATCGTGTGGGCTGAGTCTGTGAATGGAGGCGTCTTCGAGGGGAGGCTGAGGTCTGTCCAGCTGTTGGGGCTTCCCCATGCTTTCCTCCACTTAATGCTGAAGGACTCAGGCAACCCCTCCTATACACATTCTCCTCTGGGGGAATCTGGGAACTTCAACCCTGTTTCTAGAAGCACCCCTGGTCTTGTCAGGCCTGGCCACACCCTCTGATGGGGGAAATGATGAGATCCTGGTGCCTGGAAGGACATTCAATCAGCCGAGATGGGGTGTGGCACTCCCAAGCCCTTCTGCAGGCTCTCTGAGGCTGAGGGCCTGGCCAGTACCCTATAGGAGAAAAACCTCTTTTCCCAACCTCAGGTCTGGAATTCCCAGGCATAGGCACACTGACGCTGGTCATCAGACCCCAGTCAGACCTGGCCTAGTTCACTGCTGCCCTCTGGTGGCTACTGCCTGCCCAGCCCTGAGTCCACTCATTCAGTCCCAGGCAGAGCAGGGCAAACATGCCAGGCCCTCCAGGGGCTTCTCTCCCCAAGGGATTGAGAGCAGCCACTGCCAGCCACTCTCAGGGGTGGAGAACAGCTCCAGAATCCAGCTGGAGAGAGCGAGGAAAGAAGGGGAAGCCTACCTAGCATTCAGGCCACATTTGCCCAGCACACACCATAGGGGGCCAGGGGTGGGGAGAGTAGGGGGCCTACTTCTGGCCCCAAGAATGGGTGCCTGGTTGGACCCTGGCCTCTCTTCTCACTTGCTCAAGGTCTGGTTACAGGAGGCACACACAAACACAGTCTCCCTCTGGGCTTCAGGGGCTGAAAAGGAGGAAGAACTTGGTGAGACATTTCCTTGTGCCCTTTGGTTCATGGCCCCAACTACTAGAACCACCCTCCCAAATGCCCCACACAGACCCCCGGCCTAGCCCGCAGAGACTCTTCTTTCCATGGGAACTAGGGATCCCGGGCATGATGATGCCAACAGCAGGCTGCTCCTGTGCTATGAATTAGACATCATTGTGGCACCAACAGAACACCTTTAAAAATGTCTTTTTAAATAAAATATCAAATACAAAAATTAGCCAGGCGTGGTGGTGCATGCCTGTAATCCCAGCTACTCAAGAGGTTGAAGCACAAGAATTGTTTGAACCCAGGAGGCACAGGTTGCAGTGAGCCAAGATGGTGCCACTGCACTCCAGGCTGGGTGACAGAGCGAGACTCTGTCTCAAAAAAATAAGACTAAAATAAGTAAAATGTTACAGTGAAACTTCCCAAAATGTTTTAGCAGTGCTTATCTCTGGGTGGTAAGATTACAGGGTTATTTTTCTCTTCCTTCTTCTTCTGCTTAATAATTTCCAAATTTTCTAGTTAGTAAGCATGTGTTACTTGCATTGGAAGAGAAAAGAACTTGGGTTGGGCATGGTGGCTCACACCTGTAATCCCAGCACTTTGGGAGGCCAAGGCGGGCAGATCACCTGAGGTCAGGAGTTCAAGACCAGTCTGGCCAACATGGAGAAACCCCATCTCTACTAGAAATACAAAATTAGCCGGGTGTGGTGGTGCGTGCCTGTCATCCCAGCTACTCGGGAGGCTGAGGCAGGAGAATCGCTTGAACCCAGGGGGCAGAGGTTGTGGTGAGCCAAGGTCGTACCACTGCACTCCAGCCTGGGCAACAAGAGCGAAACTCCATCTCAAAAAAAAAGAACTTGGTTTAATGTTATATTACAAAACGGTACATGAAACGTGACCACATTTTTCAGGAATATGCACGCGCTTTTATTCTACATGCAAGCTAATGAGCAGCAGGGTCCATGTCCGACTGTTCTCTCCGGAAGAAATCAGGAATATTTTTCTTCCTTTTGCTTATCTGTGTTATTTGCAACATAGATGTACAGCTTTTATAAAAGGAAAAAAGGGATTTTTAACTTTTGTTCAAAGTGCCAAGGAAATAAGGATTAAAAGTGCAGCTGGGATTGACTCCAGGAAGGCAGGAGCAGTGCTGGGAGCCACGGGGATGTTGCCAGTGCTCTTGTTTTTCAACTTTAGGGAAGTGGCCACAGGTATTCATCTTGTTATTACCCTTCATAATTCACAGGTACATCATATCTATTCTTCGGCATGCACCAAATGTTTCAGGATTTTGCTAAAGGGGATGGAGGAAACGTTCCCATAGGCCTGACTACAATCCCAAGTTCCCTTGACCTCTGACACCCTCGCCCCCTTGCCACGATGTGGCATCCCCTTGATGGGATACCAACCAAGCCCTCCCACCACCTGCACCACTCACCTGTGGCCCCCATGGAGGACCTGGGCACCTTGAAGGAGCAGCATCGAGAGCAGAAGCTGTTTCCACAGTTACTGCAGCTCCGCTGCAGAAAAGAGCCAAGGTCAGATGTGTCCCCCACCCTCAGGCACCTGGAGTTCTCAGCGCCTCCCTCCTTTACACCAGCTGATCCCACCCAAGGAAACTGGGACTGGGAGGTACCCAAGTGGAGCAGGAAAGAGAGCAAATGGAATGCCCCCTGGGGAGGCTGGTGAAAGGTGGCACAGGAGCAGGGGAGGGCACACTCACTCCAGAAAGCCACTGCCAGGCCCAATGTGACCCGAGCCAGACTTCCTCAATGACTCCCCTCAACTCCTCCCCACCCGACAGTCCCAAGGACGCTGTCCCCAACAAATGCAACTTCACACTCACCCTCTTCTTCAGCACTGAGAAGGTGGCCGAGCAGCCTGTGCAGTTCCCTGAGAAACAGAGGCAGCAGCTCAGTCCCCGCCCATCCCAGGACTCTCACGCTCACCTGCTCCTAGCACTTCTAAATGGGAAACTCAGGACACCTGCCCAGCCTCCTTGGTTGGACACAGTGAGCCAGGGAGCAAGGCCAGATTCAGAGCCAGAAAGGACTCAAACTAAGAAGACTGATAGCCCCTGAGAACTGATGTCTCCAGCCATACATAGGTACCAGTCCCTGAACCCTTCCAGAGCTGAGTGGCTCCACCTGCAGGTTCAACAGAACTCAAAGAGCACCCAGCAGAATCCACTCCTGGAAAGCCAGCTAAGCTGGCAGGGACCTGACCACAGGCATCCCCAAATGACACCTGCCTAACACGACCCTTTCCAGAGCAACGCCTTACAAATACTCCACCCACAGGCTAAAGACAGAAACTCCTCCTAAAAACCCAAACTCCTGCTTTCTGTCCCCTGAAGACTGTAGGAGAGAAGCTGAGAGCCAGGCACATTCCGAGAAGACATGAAAGGTAGAATGCTCAATTGTGGTAGGCAGTGAGTGGCATGAGGGGACGCAGAGCAAGGCAAGGTCCTGCCTAAACTACCAGAGATGCCAGGATGGCCAAGTGCCCGGCAACAGTGGAGGGGCAACGGCAGCTTAGAAAAAGGCTAGAAGACAACAATAGGGTGTAAAGGGAGAGGAAAGATAGGGAAGGAGGAGGTTGCTGGGATGTGGGGCCCATAGTCCTGCTGTGACCCAGCCGGACCACCTGTCTGGGCAGGTACAGAGCACCATGCCTCACTTTCACACAAAGGCCCTAAAGCTTTATTGACGGCTACATGTGGTCCCTTCCTTTGTCCAGCCAAAATCACCTGAAGTTCTTGCTAAAAGAGACTCCCTAGGTTCAGGGAAAGGAAGACCTGAGCTAGAGCCAGGGGAAATCTGAGGCCAAAGCGCTTCAGGTAAATGCCCACTCTGTCAATCAGCCAGGGAAAAAGAAGAACAAGCCTGCTGCTGGTGCCAAACCAGGAAACTGCTGCTCCAAGATTCTGTCCCTACACTAAGAATTTGGGGAAGCCAGCCTGCCCCAGCCTCTCCTTAACAAGGGACGCAGGTGAATGGGACAGGCAAAAGGAGCTACTCAAAGACTGACACTGGCCTGTGCCCAAGGGCTCCTCTGAACTGAATGGGATGCCAGGGCCAAGCAGCCTAGGACAGCCAAGTGGGCTGGTGAGACAGCTGTGAACCCACACACAGGCCAGAGCCAGGGAGGGCTCTGGGCACTGAGAGCACCTCAGTCAGGTGATGTTCCCTTCCAACACCTACCAACTCTTTCTGCCCCTTCTCGGCAACGGCCTGGACTCACCCATCCCCACTCACCATGTGATGATGCCACCGAGGCCATGAGAGCAGGGGCACTAAGGCCCAGTGGGACCTGCCAGGGCAACAGTTACGGAGCCTCCAGGACAAAGGAGGGCCCTCCCCACCAAGACCTCTCCCACACGGAGGCCACAGAGAAGCTCCTGCACAGTCTGCCCTCATTCTCCCCATGCATCCCCTCATCCACGGGCAGGGGTAAACAGAATGGCCCCTGCTACAGTCCCCCAGCATTCACATGTGGAATCCTAACACTCAAAGCAGGGCCTCTGAGAGGTGACTGGGTCATGAGGGTGGAGCCTTCGTGAATGGGATTAGTGCCCTTATAAAAGAGGCCCCAGGGAACTGCTGTGACCCTCCTTCTCGTGAGGCCACAGTGAGAAGGTGCTGTCTATGATGGCGGAAATGGACCTCACCAGAACCTGATCCTGCTGACACCCTGATCTTGGACTTCCAGCCTCCAGAACTGAGAGAGATTTCCACTACTTAAAAGCCACCCGGCTTAGTGTATTTCATTATAGCAGCTGAAATGGAGAAAGATAGCCCCCAAAGCAGCTCCCCTCGCCCTGCTCTCAGGGCCCAGACCCATGAGCAGAGGCTGCAGGAGCAGAGCTGCTACACCTGCCCTCACGGCAAAGAGCTTGAGAACATTTCAGAAAAGGGAAAGAAGTGAGTGGTCTTGAAGGATGAGGAGCTAAGAGGGGTTTAAGAAAAGAAGCACTTTCTGCCCTTGCCATCCTTGAGGGAAACTGAAAAGGCCTCTGCCCATGCTGGCAGAGATTATCCAAATCAAAAATCAAATACAAAAGCGGGACAGGCATAAAACAAGGGACTCCACACATGAGGGCAAAGGGAAAATGGAGAGGGAGGATGAAGAGGTACAAAGAACACAAGAGCCAAATTAGACGATCTGAATTTGAGTCACAGCTCTACCATTTCCAGGCTAAAGTCTTTGGGCAAAGCACTGTTTTTACCTCAGGTTACTCATCTGTAAAATGGGAACAACTAAGTATCTTTACTTAGAAGTTGTATAAATAGATAAATTATTTGCTGGACCAGAGTAATACTTCTTGTGTGTAGTGCTACTGGGGACTGCTGGAACCTGGCTGCTCTGAGCCCTTAAGAACTGCCTGCTCCTGTCACACCTACAGTAAGGATGAAATGAGATCACACATGTGCAAGTATGGAGGGTAAATAGATCAATGAACATACAGAATGCCCTACAGAAGTCAGCCAGCAGCATAAATAAAAGGGGCCAGGCGTGGTGGCTCACACTTGTAATCCTAACACTTTGGAAGACCAAGGTACGAGGATCACTTGAACCCAGGAGTTCGAGACCAGCCTGAGGAACAAAGTAAGACCCTGTCTCTAGAAAAAAAAAAAAAAAATTAGCCAGGCATGGTGCTGCATGCCTGCAGTCCCAGCTACTCGGGAGGCTGAGCTGTGAGGATCACTTGAGCCCAGGAAGTCGAGGCTGCAGTGAGCTGTCATCATGCCATTGCACTCCAGCCTGGAAGACACAGTGAGACCTTGTCTCAAAAAAAAAGAAAGAGATCTTGAGTAACTGGGGGACATTCACACAGCAGAAGGAAAGAGCCTGCCCAGGACATCTAATCCTGAGAAAACAACTGCCCTGGTTGCTGTGGGGGTAGGAAGGCAGGACCCTGGGGGCCCTGAGTTAAATTTCTCAAGATAAACTCCATAGGCTTCTTCCAGGGCACAGACCCTAGAACTCACTCGACACCAGAACCCACAGTACTGCCACCCTCCCCTGCTCCCATCTGACAGCAGGCAGGAGGGCCCTTCCTTAGGAGCAAGCAGCTCCCAGGTCAACCTAGCTACTCTAGGCTTCCTCCACAATTGTCATGTGGCTCAGCTCCCAACGCTGCTGATCTAAACCAGGTCTCCAAGCTGTGCTAACCGTCAAGTCCACCCTTCTCCAAAGCTGCCTTCCTTGACCGCTCTCCCCAACCCTCAGTAAAATAACGACTGACTGGGAAGAGGTGAACTCAGGGCTCTTATCATGTCCAGAGAAACAATGTTTGCTTCAACTTGCTTCCAGCTGGATCAGAAAGACCAAGACAGGATCCTAGGAACCCACGGGGGTGGGCCAGGGCCTCCCACATTAACCGCACCCACTACTCACTATGAACCAACCAGCACTGTGCCCTTCATAAGTACTACTGTCTCATTTGACATGAGACCTGTAACAACCCTATGAGGTTAGAATGATGATCCCCATTTTACAGAAGGGGAAACTGAGGCACAGGGTGTGAAATAATTTGCTCAAGGACACCTGGCTGAGCTGGGATTTGCAGCAAGCGATGAAACTCCACTCTGTTCCTCGCCATCATGCTACACTGCCTTCTGAAGTTCTGTCAGGATTACGGTTCTCTGCAGTCCTGGGATGGCATTTCCCAAACTGAGTTCCTTGTCTTCCCACAAGTGAATGTCCAATCAGTACAGAGGGACAAGAAGGAACCCACACCCACTCCCTCAACAGTCCTGTCGGGCATCTGCTAGCGCCCCAGGGTCCCGTGGACACACCTTCACTCCTTGCTCTTGTCACAAGTCAGTACCCACGGTTCTGAGACTCTGCCCCGGTGGCTGGGTGTTCCCCCCCCAAGTCCCAGCAGTCCCCCCCTACTCCCCCACCAGCCCAGCCCTGTGCCCTGGCCGAACCGAAGTTATTGGTGGGGTAGCGCTTGCGGAGCCGCTCCGTGAGCCGAGACACCTTGCTGCGCAGCACCTCATTCTTACTCAGGAACCCGTTGTCCTGCAGGGCCAGCTCATCCTCTGCTGGGCACGGGACACCCTCATCATCCTCCTGTGGGAACAGCTCCTTCCAGTCCTGCCCACCCCTTGCAAGACTGCGGGACCTGCGTGCAGAGGCATCCGGCACAGCAGCCCCCACGAGGTGTGGCAGCAACCGGTTCAGCTACCCTCCCCAGCCCAGCCCCTGCCCACCCACCAAGCCTTCCACTTACCAGCACCACCAAGTGGGTCTCCTGCCTCCCAAGGTGCGGGGAAGAGGAGAGAAAACAGAGAGAAAAAGATAGCAAGAAGAAAGAAGCTGCCTGGAGGGGCCCCCAAGCAGAGGGAAGCATGGAAGCACTGCTCTGAGCTCTGTGCACTTCCCAAATGGTTACGTTGACAGACGCCCCCACCAAAAGAGGATCCCAGCATGGAACAGCCTTGGAAAAAGCTGGGTACTACTGTTTCTCAAACTGGGTGATATTAATTTAGTAGATCTTTATTTGAGTAGAACAAAAAAGGAAAGAAAATATCCCTTAAAATGTATTTTCAGGAAACTTGTTTCACTTAAGTTTTACATATTTTATAGACCTAAGTGTGAACTGGGTCAAGATGCAAAATGTGTTCCTTACTATAGGTCATGAACAAAAATGCTTGAAAACCCCTGCTCTACAAATTCCCTCCACCAAGATTCACGGTCTATAATCATATATCAAAGTTTTGGAGCAATCTTTTAGCCATCAGAAAAATGCCTGCATGGCCTGGGCTGATGTATGATTGAGGTGAATTGGGGTAAATCACAGGCCTAGTGGAAATCCACGAGGTGTTTTTCTTACATCTCAATTTCCCACTTTACAAAGAGAAATAAATAAAGAGAAATTATATCCCACTCTAAGAAAAACAAACGCAAATGTGACAAATGGCAACTGCCACTTGATCTCAGCGATAAGATACAGCAGGGGTGTTGAAGACCACCTGTAGCCACATGTGACCTGCGTAAAGGGGACAGCAGCTCCTTAGCAACACCTACTGCTGCATACTCACGGCTACCAGAGAAACTGGAAACCTGCAGTTCTAACAAAAAGCTCTCCATATTTAAACATTGGCTCAAAAAATTATTTTGAAACTGTGCATGCCAAATAAAACAACTTCTGCAAACTACCAGTCTGAATCACCATCCTAAAATCAAGAAGGCTGTTTAACTTCCCGACCTAGCAGTTGGCCATGCAAATACTTTCTCCAACCTCCCCTCCCTGCCCAGCAAAGGGACATCTTATGGAACTCACTCTGCAGAAGAGCGGAGACCCAGGGCAGCAGCCTCCTCAAAAGCTGCCTTTCCTATATCAAAGGCACCAAGCCCACGGTCTCCAGCAAAGGCCAGAAATCATCCAGCTCCCCCAGTAGGGCATTACCTGGAGACTTCCAGAGCCATTCTTGCCCTGGGCACCCAGGACAGCTGGCTCAACAAGAAACAGGAGCGGGGAGGCGTTCAGTGGCACCCTTTCAACCAGTTCTAGCTCACAGCAAGTTTTAGCTTCTCACTTGGACATTGAAAAACAAAAACAAAAAACAGCTCCAGGACCACCCAATTTTTGGCCTGCTCAATAGAGGATGCTGGGGAAGGGCCACCCACCTCAATCGCATCTTTAAACTCCTCATCTGGCTCAGCCTCCTCAGCCTCCTCCACGCTGCCCGGTGTGAGGTCCTGGGAAGAGAGACTCTATGACAGAAGGAGAAGGATGGCAGCGTTGCTCCCTAAGGCAGAGGACCACCTCCCCAAGCCAGCATCCAGGCTACCCAAAACACCAGGAAATGGCACAACTGCAAGAAAGAAGGAAATCACAGGAAGGGGCAACCTCTAGCCTGGCAGGGTGGGGAAGATGGAAGCATGAGCACGGCTGGCCCTACAGTGGCCGCATCACACAGTGGTTGAGGGCACGAGCTCTAGAACCACAGGGCTGGGGTCTTAGACACCAGCCTGGTGTGGTGGCTCATGCCTGTAATCCCAGCACTTTGGGAGGCCGAGACAGGCACATCACTTGAGCCCAGGAGTTTGAGACCAGCCTGGGCAACGTAGCAAAACCTCATCTCTACTAAAAATACAAAAAAATTAGCTGGGCATGATGGCACATGCCTGCATCCCAGCTACCCAAGAGGCTGAGGCGGGAGGACTGCCTGAGCCCAGGAGGTGGAGGTTGTAGTGAGCCGTGATTGCCCCACTGCACTCTAGCCTGGGTGACAGAAGGAGACCCTATCTCAAAAAAAATTAAAACAAAAAAGAAAGAAAAGGAGAAAGAAAGGACCTGCACTCCATGACATGACTGTCTGTCTATAAAGCACTTGGAGCAGCATCTGACACAGGGCAAGCACTCAACGAAGCACGGAGTAGCTGTTTTTATTCCAATTATTATTATTAAACACTTCAGGGGAGATAAGGCCTGGGAAACAGCAGGAACTACGACAGAGGCCAGCCCAGGAGCCATAAACAAGCTGATAACAAGGGGGCTCACAAGCTGCCACAGCAGGCTCTGCCCTGACAGTGGCACTTACCTCCGTGGGTGTGAGGGCAGGCGTGCTGTCCATCGGACCACCCTTCCCCTCAACATCTGGTGGTGGAGGGCTCTCAAAGGCATGCTCTTCCTGCTTTGGGTTCATCCTCTGCTGCAGAGATGCCCTGTACTCAGACACAACTACCCAGGGAATGGAGAACAGGGTAGGAGGCAAAAATGAGACACCATGAGTGGCACTTTGGGGGTACCCACTTCTGCAGCTGACTGGCCTCTCTTCCCTCTGCTACAGGAAAGAGTCGCCCTCCTAACTCTGAGCAAGTCATCTAACCTGAGCCTCTTAAACAAAACTTAGATACCACCACCTGCCCCAGATGGCTACAGAGATTAAATGTAGTAAATGGTCAATAAATCATGGCTTCTGTAATTAATTACTCTACCACAGGGAGGAAAACAAATACAGCAATCACCCAAACATATGCACAGACTCAGGCCTCTGTGACTCAGTGCCTCTCCAGACTGCTTCAGCGCTTTAGAAGCCAGACAACAGACAGGTACTCTGGGATCACACAGACATGGTGGTGGCAACTCCAGGTGGCTGCACCCCAGGGGATGGGAGGCAGCTTTGGGAAAACATCCTTCCCTCATCTTCCAGAAGCCATATCATATAAGCATTGATTCATCTGCCTTGGGAAGGGAGGGAAGGGAGATGGGAGCCCAATGGTAGCACCCTCCCTGGTGAGATTCCAGCTTCATCTAACATCTCAAAGACACAGAGCCCATGAGAGAGGACCCCAGTGTGGTGCTGCCCCTTGTGGAAGCACAGCAAACTGATGATTAGCTATAGAGACAGAACTGGGGAGCCTAGCCTAGCCATCAGAGTCAGCCTGGGCCCCGTCCCTGTCAGGCCCTCCAGGGCTCACCTCGGAAGAACTCCACATTCCCCAGAAAGAGCGTGCTGTTTAAAAGGGTGAGGACCCAGCAGAGTGGCAGCAAATACAGCATGCAGACCGTGCCCAGAAGAGCCCCATAGAACCTGGATGACAGGGAAGAACCACAAGATCAGAAATTCATAACAGCAGAAGGAGACGGGTTTGGAGCAAACCCACAGCGGGGTCCAGGTGAGACACAGCTCTGGGCACATTAATAAACTGACAAGACCCGCTCATCAAACCAGTGGAAAATGGCGATGAAGACAGAGAACAACATGTCACCGGTGCAAACATCTAATGCTGGTGAGGCCGAGGTGGTGTCAGCTGGGGGCACATGAACTGGTTCAACCACGATCACTCCTCAAGGTCTAGACTCTGAAGTCCAGAGTAAGACAGACTGGGATTGAATCCAGCTCTGCCACTTCTCATTCTGAGAAGTCTCTTGGTTCTCTGGGCACGGCTCCCTTCCCGTGTAAGATGGGGACTGAAATAGCGCCTACCGAATGGAGTTACCATAAGAGTGAGGTAACACAGAGGACATGTTGAGCAGTGCCTGGCACCAGGTGAAGACAACAAACATTAGTTATCACTATTATTCACATTAAAGAGCCTCAAAAACACCCATTCTGTTTGATATGGTAGTTTCATCCTTGAATTTATTCTAAGAAAAATTTTCTAACAGATTAAAGCTAAATCCATAAAAATGTTTACCATGGGGTTAGTAAAGAGAAACTGACTAAATCTATAACAGAATGGTTCTATAAATTATATTTGCTATCTATATTAATCTGGTATTATAAATAATTCCAAAGGCTATATAGCAACAAAGAAAATCATCTTTAATACAATGATAAGTGGAAAGCAAAAGAAAAATCAAACATACACTACGAAATTATACATCCATAAAGTAGATGCATATGACAAATTCTAGCAAGCAAAACAAACATGAGATTGGGCTGCACAGTGGATTACACGGTGAGTTATTTTTCTATTATTAAAATATTTTTACCACACATAAAAGAAAGCATCTAAACAAAAGCCTACATTAGAGCCCACAAGCGTATGTGCAGATACACACACAAGAGCCCAGGAGGCGAGCTCTTCCCCTGAGGTAGGAGGGGGCAGAGGTCCTCTCAAGGCAGCTGGCTTTGCTCGGGCTCAAGCTGCAAATTCCTACAGGGTAGTGGTGGGAGAGGAGGGGTCACTCACTGTGAGGACACGACAGGGTTCTCCCAGTGCAGCACACGGTAGGCAGCTTCACAGGTGCAGCACAGGCGGCTCAGGAAGGCCTCCAGCTGGATCAAGCTACAGACACAGGGGCTTTGGTGAGTGGGCAGGACAGAAGCCCTGTGAAGTGGAGCCTGGAGCCTTGCAGGTACAGTTGGCTAGGGATGGTCAATCTCTCTAAACACACTCACCATATGCTTAAAGAGAGAGGGGTTGAGAAAGCATGGGAGAAACGGGCCTGGCTAAGCCACCCCAGCTACATTTCAGTCCCCTTTTTGGAGCCTCTTGCTGAGGTGGAAACAGTATAAACGTTCCTTCTTTGGTCTCTTCCTAGCTATTGATGTCAGGCAGGCTACTGAACTTCTCCAGGGCTGTAGCTTCTGTATCTATAAAATGAGGATCAGAGGACCCACCTCACAGGTACACAGCAGCTGTCAGAAAAAATGGCATGATATTCTCCACCTAGGATGTGAAACAGACTCACTTGGGGAGTTCTGGCTGTTGTTTTTTCAAACATGGATGAACCACAGAAGCCATGAGCACAATCTAAACCTAGATCTGGGTTTCCGAAGGCAAACCAGGGAACTTGGAGACAAGCTGATTTCAGGGCTGCGGCAGGGAAGTATAAGATGAATTTGACGATCCTGTTGTACCATAAAGTAAGGAAGCACTCAAAATTGACAGGGACCAATGCAAACAAGAGCCAACCCAAAAGAGCTCCTACTGGCCAAATTTAGGACAATTTGATATCAAAATAAATAATGACAGTAACAGATTCTCATAAATAAAATATAAAATAAAAAACTCATCAAATATAAATCTATGAGTTCACACTGATAATAAATAAGAAGAGCTTTCTTATAGTAGAAAGCCAGTTAAAAAAAATGCAAATAGAATAATTAGAAGATCATCTTTGCAAACATCATAGTAATAAACTGATTAAGGCAAGACCCATCAATGGATTTTTAAGAAGTCGGAAAATGATGAGGAACAAGATAATTACATAGTCTCAAAGTATCTCCCCTCAAATTACTACCAAAGAAGAGTAAAATGGTAATTTACAGTACAGATGCCTTAACCAAGTGATCAAAGTCAGTATTTCCTGACATCGTGTGCCTCCTTATACGGATGCACTGAACATGACACATCACAAGGAACCAAACGATCCAAAAATGAGGGAGATTCTACAAAATAATAAGCTTGCACTATTCAAAAATGTCAATGTCACAAGAAACAAGGACCGAGGAACTGCTCCACATTAAAGGAGACTAAAGAAACATAAAAAAAAATTAAACATGATGTATAATCCTGAATTGGATCCCAGATCAGGGAAACTGATACAAAGAACTTTATTAGGCCACCTGCAGTGGTGCACACTTGTAGTCCCAGCACTTTGGGAGGCTGAGGCAGGAGGATTGCTTGAGCCCAGGAATTCAAAGCCAGACTGGGCAAGACAGTGAGACCCCATCTCTACATAAAAATGTTTTTAATTAGCAGGGCATGGTGCATGTGCCTGTGGTCCCAGCTACTCAGGAGGCTGAGGTAGGAGGATCACTTGAGTCCAGGAGGTCAAGGCTGCAGTAAGCCATGATCATGCCACTGCATTCCAGCACGGACGACAGAGCAAAACCCCATCTCAAAAAGTAAAAAAAAAAAAAAAAGAAAAGAAAAGAAAACGAAAATGAAAAGAAAAGAAGAAAAAGAACTTTATTAATAAAACTGGTAAAATCTGATTACAAATTATACATTAGTTATCAATGTTAAGTTTCCTAATGTGTTTTTTTTTTTTTTTTTTTTTTTGAGACGGAGTCTCGCTCTATCGCCCGGGCTGGAGTGCAATGGCCGGATCTCAGCTCACTGCAAGCTCCGCCTCCCAGGTTTACGCCATTCTCCTGCCTCAGCCTCCTGAGTAGCTGGGACTACAGGCGCCCGCCACCACGCCCGGCTAGTTTTTTGTATTTTTTAGTAGAGACGGGGTTTCACCGTGTTAGCCAGGATGGTCTCGATCTCCTGACCTCGTGATCCACCCGTCTCGGCCTCCCAAAGTGCTGGGATTACAGGCTTGAGCCACCGCGCCCGGCCAAGTTTCCTAATTTTGATTACAGTTCTGTGGATATATAAGAGAATGTCCTTGTTCTTAGGAAATAAATGCTTAAGTATTTGGGGTAAACAGTTACGTTTGCAACTTACTTTCAAATGGTTTAGGAAAAAGAAAAGAATATGTATATGTAGAGAGACAGACGAAGCCAACACGCCAAAATGTTAACAATTGTTCTATCTGGGTAAAGGACATAAAGCTGTTCTTTGTATTATTCTTGCACTTCTTTAAGTTTAAAACTATTTCAGGCTGGGTGCGGTGGCTCATGCCTGCAATCCCAGCACTTTAGGAGGCCGCAGGCAGATCACTTGAGGCTGAAGCTGGAGACCAGGCTGGCCAACATGATGAAACCTCATCTCCACGAAAAATACAAAAATGAGCTGGACGTGGAAGCTGTAATCCCAGCTACTCTGGAGGCTGAGGCATGAGAATCGCTTGAACACAGGAGGCCGAGGCTGCAGTGAGCCGAGATGTGCATTCCAGCCTGGGTAACATAACAAGACTCTGTCTCAAAAAAACGGCTAGGTGCGGTGGCTCATGCCTGTAACCCCAGCACTTTGGGAGGCCGAGGTGGGCGGATCACGAGGCCAGGAGATCAAGACCATCCTGGCTAACACGGTGAAACCCCGTCTCTACTAAAAATACAAAAAATTATCCGAGCATGGTGGTGGATGCCTGTAGTCCCAGCGACTCGGGAGGCTGAGGCAGGAGAATGGTGTGAACCCGGGAGGCAGAGCTTGCAGTAAGCCGAGATTGTGCCACTACACTCCAGCCTGGGCGACACAGCAAGATTCCGTCTCAAAAAAATATATATATATATGTGTGTGTGTATATATATGTATACACACACACATATAAAAAACTATTTCAAAGTAAGAAAGTCTTTTTTAAAAAAACTACATATCGCCGGGCGCGGTGGCTCAAGCCTGTAATCCCAGCACTTTGGGAGGCCGAGACGGGCGGATCACGAGGTCAGGAGATCGAGACCATCCTGGTTAACACGGTGAAACCCCGTCTCTACTAAAAATACAAAAAAACTAGCCGGGTGAAGTGGCGGGCGCCTGTAGTCCCAGCTACTCGGGAGGCTGAGGCAGGAGAATGGCGTAAACCCGGGAGGCGGAGCTTGCAGTGAGCTGAGATCCGGCCACTGCACTCCAGCCCCGGCGACAGAGTGAGACTCTGCCTCAAAAAAAAAAAAAAAAAAAAAAAAAACTACATATCCAGGCCCCACTCCAGAAAACTGACTCAGAATTTCTGGGGTGAGGCCCAGATATCTATTTGTTTATAACTTCTTTTGCCCCTACTGTATCTCAAGAGAATGCAGAGATCCCACTCCAGGGAAGGGAAGTGTAAATGCCCACTGCTACTGAAGTTGTTAGATGAGTATTTTTCAAGTCTTAAAATGCTTCCTCAGAAGTACCAGCTCTGTTATGTTTAGGAAGTTTCTCCACAGTATAGTGATAACTAGTATCTACTCAACACTTCCCCGGTACCAGACACCTGTTCAATCTTCACAGCCACCTTGTGAGTAAGCCCTGTTATCATTCCATTTTAACAGATGAGAAACCTGAGACACAGAGAGGCTAAGCAACTTGCCCAATGTTACACAGCAAGTAAATGGGAGAGCTGGGATTTGAACCCAGGCAGTGGCTTATACATGCACATGCTTAATCAAGACTCTAAACTGTCTCTCCAGCAGAAAGAACAGGAGCTGTGAAAACAGCCAGATCTAGATTCTCATCCCAGCTTGGCCACTTTCTAGCTAAGTAAGTCAGCCTTTTTCTTTACCCATAAATGGAAGATGTTAATATTAGCTACCTCTCAGAACTGTTAAAAAGGTTAAATGAAATAACAGCTGTGGTTTGCCTAATATAATGTCTGGCACACAAAGCTAGCACTTAAATGTCATGGCTGCTGTTACTGTTCCCCCACCTCCCTGGCCTCTCTTCCATACTCACAAGCTCTTCACCTCAGCCACGGCCTCAGGACGAGACAGGCGAACTCTCTGCAGGTCCTCCTGCCTCACGCTATGATACTTCCTCCGCATCAGCTCGGACTCAGGCAGCCGTGCCCGGCAAACCTCCTGAAGGTAGCCCAGCAGGGCGGGCACTGAAATCATCAGGGCACCTACTGAGTACCATGCACCTACAGAATCAAAAACACTGCAGGTAACACAGGTAAGCAAAGACCAGGAGTCGGCCCACCCAGACGCCCACTGCTTGTTCCTCACCTCCTCCAGGGCTCTGCCAGTCAGGCCTTCCCTGATGGCCCTGTATGACACAGTGTCACACCCCTACTCTCCAGTCCCCTTAACCCAGCTTCACTTCTCATAGACCTTATCACCACATGACACATTACAGGCATGTCTGTTGTCTCCTCTACTAAGTAAGCTCTTGAGGGCTGGCACTTTGTCCCTTTGGTCACTGCTGTGGCTCCATCCTCACTTTTAATACATTTTAAGATGCTGCTAGCACACAGTAGGAGGCTCACGCTGGAGTGTGACTGCCAGGTGCTCCTGATGCCTGACACTCGGACCTCTGGGCCACTAAGGAAGACTGGAAGGTCTTTCGTTCAGCTTTTAGGACACTGCAGACACCTGTGCCTTGAGAAATGGCGAAGTCGAGATAAAATTCAAAGGAGGAACTTCTTTGGCACTTCTTTTGTTGGGGTGTAACATAGCACCCCAACAGCAAGCTAACAGAGCAGCGGGCACATAATAAATGCTTATTAAACATGTCACAGGAACTGATTTACTTTGGGAGCATATATAGAAAAAATCAAACATCAAAATCAAAAATCAAAAAAAATATAGAAAAAATCAAACATCCTACGAAGTTTTGAACAGGTAAAGATGAGTCCAACTAAGAAACAGAAAATGAGATCTTGTATGAACTGGATTTATTTTCAACCTACTCAACCCCTATCTCCAGAGGAAACAAAGAAGACAACTGAGAAATACAAGGTAAATATAAGAACAAAAACATGAATAATGGCCCAGCTCCTCCAAACATTCTGTCCCAGACTCTTTATTCTCACCCTGAGGGGTCTTTTTATGTGGCCATCTGCCAGTGCCAACCACCGACAGGGTAGGGTCACGGTACGTACTGTAGTAAGAGGTTCATAGGAGACATGACTCAGGACCCCAACAGACACCCATGTGTCCACACTTCTATCTCAAAGGCTTTATGCCACTCCTCACTGCTGATGACTGCCCAGCAGCTCCTGCTAGGCTCACTAGCTGAACCAGAGAAAAGCAACAGATACGGCAAAAATCCCTTATCAGTTCCCCTTCCCAGTACCTTCACCCATGCCATGTCCCCAGATGACCCTTGAATCCGCTTGAAAACCAAAACGGAAAAAGGTGAATGCATCCTCAGCAGGAAGTCAAGAAGGAAACAACAATAATACTGAGAGCAGCTACAATGCACTGGCTGCCTCTTCCACGCCAGGCACTGTGCTAAGTATTATGCCTAGACTGCCGCATTCCTCACAAATACTCTAAGAGGAAAGCATCATTTTTATCCTCCCTCTAGAGATAAGGAAAATTAGGCCTTAACAGGGAAGTCCAATAATTTGCCCAAGGTCACAGCAGGCAGCTCAGCCTGGATTGTCCCTCTAGAGCCTGTTTCTGACTCCAAGCAGACACAGAGGAACACTAACTCCAGGACAACAAGAGCAGCTCCCACACACAGGGTGGGGCTGCATCCAGGTGTTCTTTCCCCCACATTCATTCACAAAAACCACTGGCCCCTGAAGGCAGTTCTTACCCTCATTCAAAGTGAGGAACAAGATGTTGAGGCCCAGGCAGGTCAGCAAGGAACACAAAGGCATCTGCCACCTACAACACAGAGAGTCCTGATCACTACAGAGAGCCACTCCTCCAGCTGGGGAGGGGAGACCGGGTGGCACAGATGGGACATCAAACCAGAGAGGAGGCCTGGAACACAGAAGGTCAAGGAGAAACGAAAAGGGGGCCTCTCACTTGGACTGGTGCACAGGAGAGGCGGTAAGATGTCACACATTAGCACCTGGGGTGAGGAAACTGTTAGGTCTGTAGTGCTTTCTCCCAAAAGGAAGAAGAATTTATAAAATATCAGTTTAAAAGGCCGGGCGCGGTGGCTCACGCCTGTAATCCCAGCACTTTGGGAGGCCAAGGCGGGTGGATCACGAGGTCAGGAGATCAAGACCATCCTGGCTAACACCGTGAAACCCTGTCTCTACTAAAAATACAAAAAAATTAGCTGGGTGTGGTGGTGGGCACCTTTAGTCCCAGCTACTCAGGAGGCGGAGCTTGCAGTGAGCCGAACTCACGCCACTGCACTCCAGCCTGGGCGACAGAGCAAAGACTCCATCTCAAAAAAAAAAAAAAAAATCAGTTAAGAAACCCAGTTAATACCATTTAACCTGTGTTTTGTAAGGCTGTATTCTCCTTAAGAGGTGACACTGACAAACATTTTTAATATTTTCCTCTATTCTTTTTTATAATTTCTTAAGAATATATAATCATTGCACAAGATTCAACTAATACGGAAATCAAGAAAGAACAAATTGTGGACTTCTTTGGCCCCGTTTGTGCCTTTATCTTCTTATGTCCGTGTTTTTGAAACTTTGAGTTTATCTGAGAGTTTATTTTGAATACCTATTAATTCTTTTTTTTTTTTTTTTTTTTTTTGAGACGGAGTCTCGCTCTGTCGCCCAGGCTGGAGTGCAGTGGCCGGATCTCAGCTCACTGCAAGCTCCGCCTCCCGGGTTCACGCCATTCTCCTGCCTCAGCCTCCAGAGTAGCTGGGACTACAGGCGCCCGCCATCTCGCCCGGCTAATTTTTTGTATTTTTTTAGTAGAGACAGGGTTTCACAGTGTTAGCCAGGATGGTCTCGACCTCCTGACCTCGTGATCCACCCGTCTCGGCCTCCCAAAGTGCTGGGATTACAGGCTTGATCCACCGCGCCCGGCCGAATACCTATTAATTCAAAAGGAGAAACAGTAGTAAATATTTTAATATATTAAAAATCAAGATGAAAGTAGGGTGCAGCATTCACTTAGCAATCACACCTTAAGTGAGCTGGAACAGACAGAAGCAAACACAGATACAGTCGCTGCCACCACCACCACCACCAAATGGCAATGTAGAATCCCCTAAAGAGGGAAGGAAGACCAGAGACTCAGGTTGCTGAGAACAAGCAAATGCTGCTGGCTCCATCTCCGATAAAGGACACTTAGTAGTGAAAGAGAAGCACAGATGCAACAATGAAGCGACGACACCCAAATTCTAAAGGCAGTGACAATACGTAAGGTGAGTCATTAGGAGAGAAACAAATATCAGAAAAATAAACAGGTAAATTGCTGGCAAACAAAGCATTGAATGTATTTTCTTTTGAGACGGAGTCTCGCTCTGTTGCCCAGACTGGAGTGCAGTGGCGCCATCTTGGCTCACTACAACCTCTGCCTCCTGGGTTCAAGATTCTCCTGTCTCAGCTTCCCTAGTAGCTGGCACACACTACCACACCTGGCCGGTTTTTGTGTTTTCAGTAGGGACGGGATGTTTCACTATGTTGGCCAGGTTTGGCCAGGTTGGTCTCAAACTCTCAAACTCCTGACCTCAGGTGATCTGCCCATCTCGCCCTCCCAAAGTGCTGGGATTAAAGGCGTAAGCTACCGTGCCGGGGCTAAATATATTTTCTTGTTCTCTAATGAGAGTATTTCAGAGTTACTGAATGAGGTTAACTAATTTATGCAGTGCTTTCACTTTTTTATTATTATTATAAGTTCTGGGATACATGTGCAGAACGTGTAGGTTTATTACATAGGTATACATGTGCCATGGTGGTTTGCTGCACCCATCGACCCGTCATCTACATTAGGTATTTCTCCTAATGCTATCCCTCCCCTAGCCCCCCACCCACCAACAGGCCCCGGTGTGTGATGTTCCCCTCCCTGTGGCCATGTGTTCTCGTTGTTCAACTCCCACTTACAAGTGAGAACATGTGGTGTTTGGTTTTCTCTCCCTGTGTTAGTTTGCTGAGAATGATGGTTTCCAGCTTCATCCATGTCCCTGCAAAGGACATGAGCTCATCCTTTTTCATGGCTGCATAGTATTCCATGGTGTGTATGTGCCACATTTTCTTTATCCAGTCTATCACTGATGGACATTTAGGTTGGTTCCAAGTCTTTGCTATTGTGAATAATGCTGCAATAAACATACATGTGCATGTGTCTTTATAGTAGAATGATGCATAATCCTTTGGATATATACCCAGTAATGGGATTGCTGGGTCAAATGGTATTTCTGCTTCTAGATCCTTGAGGAATCGCCACACTGTCTTCCACAATGGTTGAACTAATTTACACTGCCACCAACAGTGTAAAGGGGCTTTTACTTTTTAATAAAATTTATGAGTAAGGGAATGAAATGACATCTCTGTCTTTCTCCTGAAATTCAACACACTCCACCTGTACCACCCTAATTAGGCCTCAGAACCTCTAGTGGCATCTACCAGGGTAAAAGTGAAATAAAAGCCAATCCCATTTTGGAAATAAAAACATCACACTACCACTCAAGTCACTTTCATTTTAAAGCCTCTTCCCTTCTATAAAATGTCTTTACTGACACTTTGGTCCCAGGAGACCCAAGCAGTAGAGTAGCTGATCCCAGAAGAGAGTCTGTTAACAATTTACTGCAGCTCTAGGCTTCAGACCTAATAGCCAGAGCCCAAGATTAGGTCCCTCTTCAAAGTCAAATCCTCTTTACTAAGAAAAGAACAATCAAAAGCACAAACTAACGTGACAGCCACTTTCATGGACCAATGCTCCCTCTCCCAGCAGCACAGAAACCGCAGGCTCCTGGGGGCTTTTAGGTCCAATGCTCCTCCTGCATCCAGCTTTTAACCAATCCTACCACATCCTCCAATTTCCATAAAATGGAAAAACCCTAACACATTAGTATGCTAAGAAGCACTACAGACTAGTAGAGGAAAAGGAGGAGGGCAGGGCAGGATATACTTAACTTTCATACTTTGCCACAAAGGGCAATACACACACATACAAAGAATGTGCCAGGGGACACAGCCTCTCTCCTAAAGAAGACCAAACTTCACATCATGCTGAGATTATAAAAGGAGAAAACAGCCTCCCCTCATACTGTCTCACTACCCCTTGTGCCAAGAGTACAGTGATTTTACAGTAGAGAACACAGCTCTGGAACACTGACTAGCTCATCTCTACAGATACTGACATTAATTAGATGAACAAGAAAAATATAGGGCCTTGGCCAGAGAACTAGTAACAAACCATCCACTATTTCCAGCCTGAGGCGTTGATAAATATGCAATGGCATCCTCAGAGGTTAACCTAACTCCCCTCACCCTGCTTCCTACCAGTCTCTCTCAGGTATTTTATAAGGTTGAAGGTCTTTATGAGAATCTGATGAAAACTAGAAGCTTTTCCCTAGAAATATACACATGTGCAGACACACAATTTTACATGCAGTTTCAGGGGATTCACTAATCCCTAAAATTCACCCATAGGCTCCAAGTTAAAAACCTCTGCTCTTTAGGACAATCAGGTTTTTGTGTGACTCCTGATGCAATGCAATATCAGGGACACAACATTTACCTCTGGGGAAAAAAAAACTTTTCTAACTTGAATCAAATCCAACCTTTAAATCTAACTTCCAGTCTGCACCACGAGGAAGAAACCAGACAAATCTCGGCAGCAAATTCTCCAGGAAAGTCAGTTCAGTCTCAGTCTCTTCAGCAAGTCAACGTCATGAGAGACGATTAGACTGAAAAAAGACTTAAAAGACATAGTAACGGCCGGGCGCGGTGGCTCAAGCCTGTAATCCCAGCACTTTGGGAGGCCGAGACGGGCGGATCACGAGGTCAGGAGATCGAGACCATCCTGGCTAATACAGTGAAACCCCGTCTCTACTAAAAAATACAAAAAACTAGCCGGGCAACGAGGCGGGCGCCTGTAGTCCCAGCTACTCGGGAGGCTGAGACAGGAGAATGGCGTGAACCCGGGAGGCGGAGCTTGCAGTGAGCTGAGATCTGGCCACCGCACTCCAGCCTGGGCGACAGAGCAAGACTCCGTCTCAAAAAAAAAAAAAAAAAAAAAAAAGACATAGTAACTACAAACAATGCACAGTCCTGGACTGAAATGTGATTTAGCCAAAATAGATGGTACAACTGAGGAAATGGAATATGAACTGAGTATAGGATGATACCAAGAAGTTACTAATTTTGTTAGGTATGATATTACTTTGATCTTGAAAGAAACATCCTTAATTAAATTATTTAGAGATAAAAACTGACATATTTAGGGAGTAGAATGCCATATAAGTAATTTAAAATAATGTTAACGGCTGGGTGTAGTGGCTCACGCCTATAATCCCAGCATTTTGGGAGGCTGAGGTGGGTGGATCACGAGGTCAGGAGATCAAGATCATCCTGGCTAACACGTGAAACCCCATCTCTACTAAAAAACAAAAAATTAGCTGGGCGTGGTGGCGGGTGCCTGTAGTACCAGCTACTTGGGAGGCTGAGGCAGGAGAATGGTGTGAACCCGGGAGGCAGAGCTTGCAGTGAGCCGAGATCGTACCACTGCACTTCAGTCTGGGCAACAGAGTGAGACTCTGTCTCAAAATAATAATAATAATAATTTTAACGTAATAAAATAAGCCAAAAGAAAAAAAAGAAAATTATAGAGAATGAAAATCAAAGCAGGATAGGAGGGAAAAAATTAAAATCCATAATCTCAATAAATTAGTAAAAATGGGTTGGGCGCAGTGGCTCACACTTGTAATCCCAGCACTTTGGGAGGCTGAGGCAGGAGGATCGCTTGAGCCCAACAGTTCAAGACCAGCCTAGGCAACACAGCGAGACCCTCTCTACAATTTTTTTTTTTTTTTTTAATTAGCCAAGCACGGTGGCTGAGGTAGGAGGATCGCTTGAGTCGAAGAGGTTGAGGCTACAGTGAGCCATGATCACACTACTGCATTCCAGCCTGGACAACACAGCAAGATCCTGTCTCAAAAAAAAAAAATAGTGAAAATGGTATCTGCTTATTCATAGATTTTTGTATTTCTTAAACTTTTGTTCAAAATTATACCCTAATTTTTAAATATTAATTAAGCCAATATTGGGAGCAAAGGAAAAAATTAAGCCTGCTCTAAGCTGCAGAAGGCCTGATGTTCAAGGCTGTCCAGCAGTCCGGAGGAAGGAGCTTATTCAGTCACAAAGAAGAATCCTGCTGAAAGGCAGGATCATTCCCAGTATCTGCCTTTCCTGGGCTGGGTCTGAGACACAGGGTAGGCCTAGATAAACCCAGAGGCCGAAAAGACCTCCCAGAACTGCTCCTCACTAGGGCAGAAAGGACAGCCCAGGCACTGCCTAAACGGCCGGTGTTAGTTACTACAGAGCAGGAAGGCAGAAGGCACAGCAGACACGAGCAACTCCACAAAGTCTGTACCTGAGCAAGTATCGAACACCATCACCTGCATCCTTCAAGGGTTCCAGGTAGATCTCCAGCCTCTTGTAGGAGAGAACCAAGTTGAAAAGGTCAAACGCTGGGGACTTGGTAGGAAAAGGTGGAGACTCCAGGGGAGCCTCGGGCATCACGCTGGGGCTCAGCTCCGGCCCACTCCCCTCACGTTCTGATGTCTGCATCCTGTAACCATAATAATTACCAACATTTGCATTGCACATCTAGTCCCCAACACACTTCTACCTACTGCTTCAGGTGGTGCCACAGTAAACCTGTGAGCAAGGCAAAGTGAATTCAGACCTAAAATCCTGCTCTTTGGACTCTCCGTCCAATGCTCTTTTCCCCACAGATCCATCAAAACTAAAAATCATAAAAACCAAGCATAAATGATCGCTGTAGCGAGGAAGCCCATGGGCTGAAATGAAATGATGTCCCGGAACATTTTTCTCCCACTCTTTACCTGGTTAATTCCTACTCATCCTTCAGGTATCAGCTTAAACATCACTCCCTTACTCTGGCAAGTCTCTGCCAACACCTCCAACTCTGGACTGGGAGAGCCTCCCCAATGCTCCCAAAGGATCACGTACTCACCCTAACAGAGCACTTATCACATCACATCGCTTCTTGGCCTTGTGGCTAAGATCAACTGCAGAGCACTTACTACGTCAAAGTAAAACTCTCTGCTCTTAACTGGCCGCCATTCACGACTGTTTCTGTACACAGTGGGTGCTTAACAAATGCCTGCTGAATGAGTGAATGAAATACCGTGCTCCAGGACTCCCGCCCCATCCTCTAACCCTTCAGTTCCCAACAACTTCCTGGGCCATCTCCGCCCAGGGCAGTCGGCAACACAACGCCCCATTCCCTTCTGCCCTCTCTGATGAGGAAACCCAGGAGCCTTTACGGTCTTTCCCAGTTCAAAGTCCTACCCTGAACGCTAAGCAGCAAACGAGGGGGCGGAACCTCGGCGAAAAGCAACATAAACCAGTCCCAGGCAATTAGCCGCGACCTGATGGGATGGTGAGGGGATGGGACAAAGGGGCCAACGGGAGCCGAAATCACCGCAGGCCGAGCCAGGGCAAAAAGGCACAGAGCGGCGCCAGGTAGAAGCCCAGGAAGGGGTGAGGTAGGTCGACGCCCGCACTGGCCTTGGCCAAGACCTCTGCAGCCAGGGGGGCCTGATGGAGCCCGTGCGGCAGGACAGGGAAGGCCACGCCCAAGTTCGCGGGGCCAGCAGGTGGCGGCCCCTGCTGCGCCCAAGCGCCCAACTACACACAGCCCGGGGACGCGGGGTGTGGGGGGGGGGGGCCGGCACCTCACGTACCCGGCCGCTGGCTCCGAGACGGCAGGTTCGGGAAGGAGCAGCGAGAGAGCCACTGGGCCCCAGAGCGTTTCCTCAGGCCCGCCCCGGCCGAACGCCGCTCCTCCTACCAGGGCCGTTCGGAAGTTGCAGGTCCGAAAATCTCCTCCGTCTACGCCGCCGCCGCCACCGCCGCCGCTTCCGGGACGCGAATCGCTCTGCGGCTGCGTCCTCATGACGTCATGCCGCTCCGGCTTTAGCTCCGCCCACTCCAGCACAGGTGAGCCCCCCCCCCCCCCTTGCCAGCAGTGCGCCTGCGCGCCTTTCCCCGCGCGTTGCAGGCTGGAGTTATCGTTGTCCTTGGCTGGCCGCGTTTCACAAAGACCTGAGGACCCTTGGGAGCACGTGCTTGGCGACCGTGCACCTCGTTGCCCTGCCTCGCCGCAGGGAGCAGTTGGCGAGAGGCTTAACTGAAGAATTTACATCTTCATCCTCTTTCCTTCAAACTTTGGAACTGAACTGGGCACTATGTGTGAGCCCAGGAAAGACGGAAACCGTATCCTATATGAGATGCTCAGCAGAGCATGCAGTTGTTTCCTGAGTAGCTACTGTGTACAAGGTCCTGTGCAGGCTTCTCCCAGCTCAGTTCACTTCACATCGTGTGGCCCAGTTAATTTCCCTTAAAGGACACGTCCGATGGCTTTACAGTAGTGACTTGACGCTCAGGTACGGAGGAGCCAAGCACTGGACCGGACTGAGCTCTTTTTAGACATTATCTAGTCCTCAACAACCCTATTAGGGTTGTCGCCATTTTACAGATGGGGAATCTCAGACGTGTTAAGGAACGTCTTAGGAACACGCAGCTAAGAAGCAACTGGGAGCGGGAATTTGAAGCTTATGTGTCATCTGACCCCAGCACCCCAACCATACCACACCCACCTTGGTCTGCATTTCCTGGTCTCGTCCCCTGCCATCTTTCAGCTGCCTTTAACTTTGGCCAACTGAACCCCTCCATTGTTACCCTCAAATGCCCCTGGCACTCAAATGTCTGTATCCCTTCCTTGAGTGCCCCAGCTGGAAGTAATCACTTCCCTCTTCAAGCAGCCACAGAGCTTTATCTGCACTTCTTCCTCCATTATCTCCTTTCAGAAACAGGCCCACCCCTCCAGCCAGGACTCAGCTGTGCTCCAGGGTCCAACTCTTATTTCCTTGGGGCTTTGCTCTAACAGGCCTGAAATCTTGACTCATTAACTCTTAATCATCATTTTAGAGACAAAATTCATGGAAATTTTCTCCTTTAGCCTAACTTTACCCCCTCTTTCCTACCTGACTTGGAAGACTCACTGTAAAGTGCTCTCTACTGCTGCTTCCTCGCCCAGTTCACTCCTCACTGACTGTAGTCCTGCTCCCCTCCATATTACTTGGCTCACCTGTGACATCCTAGCTGCTAAATCTAATGGACACTTCCCAGGCCGCCTTGCAGGTGACCTCGGAAGCACTGGACTGTCTTTCCTTCTTGTCACCATTGTCCACCTTAGCTTCCATGACACTACCCTCTCCTTCTCTCTTTCCTACCTTCAAGGTCTTCTTAGGGCTTTTCTTCCTACCCCTCAAGGTAGGGGCTCCTTTTGCCACCCTTCTTCTGACTCAAGACACTCCCTGAGGATCTCATTCACTCTTGTGGCTTCTGTCGACTAATGTTTCCCGTGTCTATGTCTCCAGCACCTGAAGCAGTACCTGGCACATGGTAGGCATTCTGTTAAGAAGGGTTGCAAGATGTTACCATTGGGGGTAGTCTGTGGGATCTCCCTGTGTTAGTTCTTATAACTATGTATAAATTGATGATTGTCCCAAAATTAAATGCTTACTCTATGTAGGTATTTTTCTCACAGCTCCCTGCTTTAGCTGACTTTGTCAATTACCTGTTATGTGCCAGTCCCAACATGAGTAAGGTAGGAGGGCTTCTCTTCAGATGAGTTGCTTGGTTGGTTTTTCCAGATGTAAAATGGGGATAACCATAGTGGTAACCTCAGTGTGGGGCTGTGATGAAAATTAAATGAGCTAAAGTATGTAAATTCCTGGCATGTTATAAGTGTTCAAAAATTGTTAGCAATCATTGTAATTTTTATTTTTACTCAAAGCCCTACCACCACCACTCCTAGCCCAAAAATCAGACAAGAATCCACGAAAGGTCAAAATGTAGAAAGATCCAATTCCCACATGTATCACTAAGCTACATACAGAAATCCACTCACCACCCCTTAGAGAAACTGACTTAGCTTTGTGGCTGGGCCAGGCACATCTGCTGGACTCTGCCTCTCCTCCCTTAGGATGGGTCTTTTCCCAGAAGGCTCCTGGGTCTGTCATGCAGATAGCTTCTGAAGGCCCCTCTTCTTCGTTTCCTAACCTGGCCTCAGGTCTGAATTCCAGGGTAGGCCATCACCACTCCCCACCCACTCCTATCCCCCACCCTTCCCACCCCTCTGTATCTTTCTCAGACCACTCTCTTGCTGGATAGTTTCAGTGGCACCCTGTGACCTCCAGGATAAAACCAAAGCCTGGTGTATTCAACTCTGGCAGTTCCTGGATATGTCACACCTTCTCCCATTACTGTACCTTTCTACCTTGTTGCCCAGGCTGGAGTGCAGTGGAGAAATCTTGGCTCACTGCAACTTTTGCCTCCCAGGTTCAAGCGATTCTTCCACCTCAGTCTCCCAAGTAGCTGGGATTACAGGCGTGCACCACCACCCCTGGCTAATTTTTTGTATTGAGTAGAGATGGAGTTTCACCATGTTGGTTAGGCTGTTCTCAAACTCCTTACCTCAGGTGATCCACCCACCTCCACCTCCCAAAGTGCTAGGATTACAGATGTGAGCCACCGCGCCCGGCCCCACATTCTTTAGTTGGCCAACTCTTATTCTTCCTCCAAAATTTAGCTCAGATCTCACCCCTGAAGAAAGACTTCTCTGACACTTTCCCCATCAGCAACCACTGTCTGGATTAGGTGCCCTTCTGATTTGGCTCCGTGGGCCTGCCCCACCCCAGCACTTGGTGGCTCCTCCTCTCTCTAGACAGTGAGAGTCCTGAGGGAACTGACTATAATTTCTGTGTGTCCAGCATCTAGCACAAAGGAGGTACCAACAAGTGTTCCTTGAATGAGTGCATGCGTGTCAATTTCCTCTTGGAGCACAGAATTCACATCTCTTTCAACAAAAGCCCCAGAACAATGCCCATTTCTTTTTTATTTTTCTTCTTTTTATTTCTTTTTTATTGTAATTTTATTTTGTTTTTGAGATAGGGTCTTGTTCTGCTGCCCAGGCTGCAATGCAATGGTGCAATCACCGCTCACTCTAACTCCTTGGCTCAAACAATCCTCCTGCCTCAGCCTCCAGAGGAGCTGGGACTACAGGCACACACCACCACACCCAGCTATTTAATTTTTTTTTTTTTTTTTTTTTTTTTTTTTGAGACAGAGTCTCACTCTGTCACCAGGCTGGAGTGCAGTGGCACGATCTCGGCTCACTGCAACCTCCACCTCCCAGGTTCAAGCGATTCTCCTGCCTCAGTCTCCCAAGTAGCTGGTACTGCAGGTGCACACAACCACGCCCGGCTAATTTTTGTATAGTAGAGACGCGGTTTCACCATGTTGGCCAGGATGGTCTTGATCTCTTGACCTCGTGATCCGCCTGCCTCAGCCTCCCAAAGGGCAGGGATTAGAGGCGTGAGCCACTGTGCCTGGCCAATTTTTTTTGTTTTGTTTTGTTTTGTTTTTGGTAGAATGAGGTGTCGCTATGTTGCCCAGGCTGGTCATGAATCATTTATTAAAACAATGACTGTGAAACCACCAAGAATGAGCTGGACAGAAATTCTACCCTCTATGAACTCTTAGTTCAACAGGGGACGCTGACTTGACTAAGCCAT
Source organism: Rhinopithecus roxellana (assembly GCF_007565055.1). Taxonomy (NCBI): domain Eukaryota; kingdom Metazoa; phylum Chordata; class Mammalia; order Primates; family Cercopithecidae; genus Rhinopithecus; species Rhinopithecus roxellana. Next base: position 75,663,176 of record NC_044559.1, read on the forward strand.
GATACAAAGCAGGGGATCCTATTCTAACAGTAGGAGCAGAGAGAAGAGGCAGACTTAATCTGAATAAGAGGATGGGGAAAGTTTTCTGTTCAACAATGTAGTATTTAAGCTAAGGAGTCCCCACCCTTCTTAAGAAGAATACATTTTTTTTCTTTAATACCTTGAGTACCGGTGAGGCACAGTGGCTCACACGTGTAATCCCAGCACTTTGGGAGGCTGAGGTGGGCAGATCACCTGAGGTCAAGAGTTCAAGACCAGCCTGGCCAACAAGGTGAAACCCCATCTCTACTAAAAATATAAAACTAGGCCAGGCACAGTGACTCACGCCTGTAATCCCAGCACTCTGGGAGGCCGAGGCGGGCAAATCACAAGGTCAAGAGATCTAGACCATTCTGGCTAACACAGTGAAACCTGGTCTCTACTAAAAATACAAAAAAACTAGCCAGGCGTGGTGGCGGGCGTCTGTAGTCCCAGCTACTTGGGAGGCTGAGGCAGGAGAATGGCGTGAACCCAGGAGGCGGAGCTTGCAGTGAGCCGAGATCGCGCCACTGCGCTCCAGCCTGGGCGATCGAGCTAGACTTGGTCTCAAAATAAATAAATAAATAAAAATAAAAATTAGCTGGGCATGGTGACACATGCCTGTAATCCCAGCTACTTAGGAGGCTGAGACAGGAGAATTGCTTGAACCCAGGAGGCGGGGGTTGCAGTGAGCCAAGCCCACTCCAGGCTGGGCGACAGAGCAAGACTCCGTCTCAAAAAAATAATAATATATATATCCTAAGTACCTGAAATTCTCCCACTGATAATTTACTCCAAATAAACTAAAATTAAAACTAAATTTTAGTTTATTTGCAATTCCTCCTCCTTGGCTTCAGGCTGACAGTGGAGAGTAGTAGTATTTGTTTTCTCTTCCAGCAGCTATAGAATTGAGGGATATTATTCAAGAACTTCTAGACATTATTTGGAGGGAATATTGGAGGATACAAGAAGGCTCTAAAAACCAGAAAGGGACAATAGCCATGGCCAGTATCAATGAACAAAGGCCTCCCCTTATAATTAAGAGACAGACCAGCTTGACTGTGCTCTCTCGAGTCTAATTCTGATTTTTCCATAATCAAATTCTAGTTCCTTCTTTCCCTCCTCCAGCATTCTGCCTCAACTCCTGGTGCTCCTGATGTTTTCCCCTGGATAGCAGACAGGTGGAAGAGACTAAGGGAGAAAATTAAATAATCACTGAGGATAATAACTTACCTTGACATTTTGCAGAGGTTAGTATTTACATCAACAAGCAAGTAGTGTTTATGGCCCACATGCTTGACTTATAAACCTCACTGTGGCCCTTGGAGAAATACTAGGTGGAAATGCTGAGAACAGGCTGAAGAAATGAGGCAAGAGAGAAGGGAATGTCTAAGCATGCCTCTTCCACCAGATGGCTCTCTTGCCCACTCTTATGGAGAAACATAGCGTTTCAGAAGCATCTCTTTCAACTCCAAGTTTCTGGCTTTAAGCTCTTGTGCCAGCCTCAATGCATTTCTCACCATTTCCACACTATGCTAGATATTTTCATGCTTCTAGCTGCATTAGTTATCTCTTGCTGTGTAATGAAGTATTTCAAAACTTAATGACTTAAAACAACAATAAGCATGTATTATCTCACAGTTTTTTGGGTTCTGGGTGTTTTTAGTCAGAAAATCAAGAGCAGCTTGGTGATGGTTTTGGCTCGGGCGCTTTCATAAGGTTGCAGTCACATGTTGGCCAAGGCTGCAATCATCTGAAGGCTTAGTGAGGCTGGAGGATCGGCTCCCAGGGTGGTTTCCTCGCAAGGTGATGCTGGCACTCTCTCACAGAGACAAGATGGCAGAGGTGCCAGGTCCTCTTGCTTGGGGCTCTCCTGAGGGCTTCTTGAGTGTCCTCCTGACATGGCGAATGCCTTCACCCAGAATAAGAGATCCACCAGGGAGCCAGGAAGAAAGCCAAAGATCTCTTCTGATGCATCCTCAGAAATCACACACCATTTTTTTTCTTTTTTTTGGAGGGGGAGTGGGGGGGTGGTTGAGATGGAGTCTAATTCTGTCGCCTAGGCTGGAGTACAATGGCATGATCTCGACTCACTGCAACCTCTGCCTCCCAGGTTCAAGCAATTCTCCAGCCTCAGCCTCCCAGGTAACTGGGATTACAGGCACCCACCACCATGTCCAGCTAATTTTTGTATTTTTAGTAGAGATGGGTTTTCCCCATGTTGGCTAGGCTGGTCTCAAACTCCTGACCTCAGGTGATCCGCCCACCTCAGCCTCCCAAAGTGCTGGGATTACAGGCGTGAGCCACCACGCCTGGCCTCCATCTCTCCCTTTTTCTTTTTAACTTTTATTTTTGTTTTAGGGGTACATGTGCAGGTTGGTTCTATAGATAAATTCCAAGTCATGGGGATTCAGTGTTCATATTATTTTGTCATCCAGTTAATGGGCATAGTATCTGTGTACTTATAGGTAGTTTTTCAATCCTTAGCCTCCTTCACCTTTCCATCCTCAAGTAGGCCCTGGTGTCTCCCTGGTGTCTGTTCCCTTCTTTGTGTCCATGTATATTCAGTATTTAGCTCCCATTTATAAGTAAGAACATGGCAGTGTTTGGTTTTCTGCTCCTGTGTTAGCTCACTTAGGATAATGGCCTCCACCTCCATCCATGTTGCTGCAAAGGCTATGATCTCATTCTTTTTAAGGCCTTGGTATATATGTACCATATTTTCTTCTTCTTCTTCTTCTTTTTTTTTTTTTTTTTTTTTTTTTTTGAGACAAGGTCTCATTCTATCACCCAAGCTGGAGTACAGTGGCACAATCATGGTTCACTGCAGCCTTCACCTCCTTGGGCTCAGGGGATCCTCCCACCTCAGTCTCCCAGGTAGCTGGAACTACAGGTATGCATCAACAAGCCCAGCTAATATTTGTATCTTTCTGTAGAGCCAGGATTTCACCATGTTTCTCAGGCTGGTCTCAAACACCGGGGCTCAGGCTATCCACCTGCCTGGGCCTCCCAAAGTGTTAGGATTATAGGCATGAGCCACAGCACCCGGCTGGTACCACATTTTCTTTATCCAATCTACTATTGATTCCATCTCTATCAGGCACCTATCACCTTGTATTTCACTCTATCTCTTGAACATGACTGTTTCTCCATTATTTCCTAAGTTCCTAACAGCAGGGAAACAGATTTAACATTCTGGCAGCCTCAGTTTCTACGAAGTATAGAGCTGTGGCATAGTAGGTACTCAATGAATGCTTGTTTAAAAATGAATAAATAACATGGAAAATAAGAAGTTGGTGGAGGCTGGGCACGGTGGCTCATGCCTGTAATCCCAGCACTTTGGGAGGCTGAGGCAGGCACATCATGAGGTCAAGAGTTTGAGACCAGCCTGAGCAACATGGTGAAAGCCCGTCTCTACTAAAAATACAAAAATTAGCCAGTCATGGTGGCGCATGCCTGTAATCCCAGCTACTCAGGAGGCAGAGACAGGAGAACTGCTTGAACCTGGGAGGGGAAAGGTTGCAGTGAGCCAAGATTGTGCCACTGCACTCCAGCCTGGGCGACAAGAGTGAGACTCCCTCTTTGAGAGAAAAAAAAAAAGTTGGTGGGGATGTGGAGAAATTGGAACCCTTGTGCACCGTCAATGAGAATGTAAAATAGTATGGAAAGTATTGTGGCAGTTCCTTAAAAATTGAAAAATAGAATTACCATTTGATCCAGCAATTCCACTTCTGAATATATACCCAGAAGAATTTAAAGCGAGGTCTTGGCCGGGCGCGGTGGATCACACCTGTAATCCCAGCACTTTGGGAGGCCAAGATGAGTGGATCACGAGGTCAGGAGATTGAGACCATCCTGGCTAACATGGTGAAACCTCGTCTCTACTAAAAATACAAAAATATTAGCCAGGCATGGTGGCGGGCACCTGTAGTCCCAGCTACTCGGGAGGCTAAGGCAGGAGAATGGCATGAACCCGGGAGGCAGAGTTTGCAGTGAGCTGAGATCATGCCGCTGCACTCCAGCCTGGGCGAGAGAGTGAGACTCCATCTCAAAAAAAAAAAAAAAAAAGAATTTAAAGCAAGGTATCGAAGAGATATATTTGTACATGCATGTTCATTCGCAGAGTATTCACAATAGCCAAAAGGTAGAAGCAACCCGGGGGTCCATCAATGGATGAATGGATAAACAAAATGCGGAATATACAGAAGACGGAACATTATTCAGCCTTAAAACAGAAGGACATTCTGACACATGCTACAGCATGGATGACCCTTGAATACATTATGCTAAATGAAATAAGCTAGTGACGAAAAGATAAGTACTGTATGATTCCACTTCTATGAAGTACCTAGCATAGTCAAATTCAGAGACTGAAAGTAGAATGGTGATTGCCAGGCGCTGTAGGGAGGAGGAAATGGGGAGTTACTGTTTCATGGTTCAGGGTTTTAGTTTTGCAAGATGAGAAGAGCCATGGAGATGGATGGTGGTGATGGTTGCACAACAGTCAGTGTAGACCATATTGTTTAACAATATGAATGGACTTAATACCATCAAACTGTACACTTGACAATGGTCAATTTACAATGAGAACACTTGGACACAGGAAGGGGAACATCACACACCGGGGCCTGTTGTGGCATCAGGGGAGTGGGGAGGGATAGCATTAAGAGATATACCTGATGTAAATGACGAGTTGATGGGTGCAGCACACCAACATGGCACATGTATACATATGTAATAAACCTGCACATTGTGCACATGTACCCTAGAACATAAAGTATAATAATAATAAAAAAAAGAAAATGGTCAATTTTATGTTATGTGTATGTTACTACAATTAAAAAAATTTTAAGAGGCTGGACGGTATGGCTCATGCCTGTAATCCCAGCACTCTGGGAGGCCAAGGCCTGCAGATCACTTGAGGCCAGGAATTCGAGACCAGCCTGGGCAACATGGCGAAACCCCATGTCTACTAAAAATACAAAAATTAGCCAGGCGTGGTGGCGCACACCTGTAATCTCAGCTACTCAGAAGACTGAGGCACGAGAATCGCTTGAGCCTGGAAAGCAGAGGTTGCAGTGAGCTGAGATCACGCCACTGCACTCCAGCCTAGGTGATAGAGGGAAACTCTGTCTCAAAAAAAAAAAAAGAAAAATTGAAAATTAGTGAATGATATACACAAAACATATTCTATCCATTTACTGGAATATTATTCACCATAAAAAATGAGTCTTGAGATCATGTTGGAAGACAAAAAAAAAAGAAATGAGTTATTAATACATGCTACAACATGAATGAACCTTGGAAACATTGTGCTAAGTGAAAGAAACCAGACATAAAAGCCACATATTATTCCATTTATGTAAAATGTCCAGAATAAACAAATTTTTTTTTTTTTGAGACAGAATCTCACTCTGTCACCCACGCTGGAGTGCAGTGGCATGATCTTGGATCACTGCAACCTCTGCCTCCCAGGTTCAAGCGATTCTCCTGCCTCAGCCTCCTGAGTAGCTGAGATTGCCAGGTGCCTGCCACCACACCTGGCTAATTTTTTTTTTTTTTTTTTTTTTTTTTTTGAGATGGAGTCTTGCTCTGTCAGCCAGGCTGGAGCACGGTGGTGCAATCTTGGCTCACTGCAAGCTCCACCTCCTGGGTTCACGCCATTCTCCTGCCTCAGCCTCCCAAGTAGCTGAGACTACAGGCGCCCGCCACCACGCCCAGCTAATTTTGTTGTATTTTTAGTAGAGATGGGGTTTCACCATGTTAGCCAGGATGGTCTCAATCTCCTGACCTCGTGATCCGCCTGCCTTGGCCTCCCAAAGTGCTGGGATTACAGGCATGAGCCACCATGCCCGGCCTTTTTTTTTTTTTTTTTTTTTTTTTTTGTATTTTTACTAGAGATGGGGTTTCACCACGTTGGCCACGTTGGTCTTGAACTCCTGACCTCAGGTGATCTGCCCACCTCGGCCTCCCAAAGTGCTGGGATTCAGTAATGGGCCACCACACCCAGCCAGAATAAGCAAGTCTATAGAGACAGAGTAAATTAGTGGTTGCCAGAGACTGGGGGGAGGGAGGAACTGGGAGTGACTGCTAACAGGTACAGGGTTTCTCTTTGGGGTGATGAAAATGTCCTCGAATTAGATGGTGGTGATGGTTGTACAATCTTCTGAATATACTGAAAACTACTGAATTGTGCACTTTAAAACTGGGCATTTTTGGCCGGGTGCGACAGCTCACGTGTGAAATCCCAGCACTTTGGAAGGCTGAGGCGGGCAGATCACCTGAGGTCCGGAGTTCAAGACCAGCCTGGTCAACATGGTGAAACCCCATCTCTATGAAAAATACAAACATTAGCCTGGCATGGTGTTGGGTGAGGAGGCTGAGGCAGGAGAATCTCTTGAACCCCAGAGGCAGAGGTTGCAGTGAGCCGAAATCGCACTACTGCACTCCAGCCTGGGCAACAGAGCAAGACTGTGTCTCTAAATTAATTAATTAGTTATTAATAAATATATTATTAATAAACATATTATTGATAAATTGTTAATATATTATTAATAAATATATAATTAATATATTTATATTATTAATATAAAATTAATAAAAATAAAAAATAAAACTCGGAACTTTTATGTTATGTGAAATTTTATAGTATATGAATTAGGTTTCCATTTTTAAAATGAATAGATGCAACAAAACAAAAAAAGAAAGAAAAAAATGAATAGACAAATGAAATAAATATTTGACTGGTATATATCTTTAAATTCGCCTTAATATTTGGATTTTCCCTGGTATTTAAACTCATCGTTTGACCAGTGTAGATTTTTGGATTAACAGTGAAGTGTCATTGCCCTAAAAAGTTCAATAAATACATCTTTATGTTCTTGTACCTGGGAAAGAAGTACTCATGAGTAATGAGTTTTCCAGCTGTGAGACAGTGGTTGTTGGACAAACATAGCAAGGAAATGACTGTCTGCAGTTACATTCTTACTCAACAGCTCTTGGCAGCCATGAAAACAACCATTCATCAAACACTGGCACTAACAGAGTCTCACAGAGCAAGGCAATGAAAACCTCAGCAATAAAACCTTGTGCCACCCTTGAAAGAGACAATTAACTGTCCACCAAAAAGTCCTGTGCCCCCTACCATGATATAGAGTTGTTGCTAAGCAGCAGCTGCCTGGCCAGGGACTACATTTCCTAGCCTCCTCTGCTTATAGATCAGGTCCTGTTACTCCCAAGGAGGTGAGTGGGAGCTCTGAGTGTTACTTCTAGATCGAGGTATGCAGGAGAGGCAGGAGAAGGTTTCCTGCCTCTCCTCCCTCACCTGCGAGCTCAATGCAGAGCGGATGGCCGAGCCACAAGGTGGAAGGAGCCTGGGTCCTTGACTCACCCTGTGGTGGAGTGTCTCCCTCTGCCTCAGAGTAGCCACAGTGGACAATTATGTGAGGAAGAAATTGATTTGTATGTGAATAACAAATAGATTTTCATTATATGAAGCTGCTGAAATGCTGAGGTGTATTTGTTACAGCAGCTAGCCATCAGCATTTATTCATTCCACCAAATGACTATGTATCATGTGCCTTTCATGGGATTATAGAGATCAAGAGCTTGGAATTATTTCCTGAAAAGCTTACAGCCTACTGGGACAGACAACCTGAATACATATACCACCCATGGGAGAGCAGTATGTGACCCACCAAAAACCTGAATACACCAACTACCATTTACAAAATTGAAAGAATTAAAAATAAAAAGAAATAAAAATGTGAAACCCAAAAGGCATCAGGCCCAGATTATTTCATAGACAAATTTTATCAAACCTTTTTTTTTTTTTTTTTTTTTGAGGCAGAGTCTGTCTCTGTCGCCCAGGCTGGAGTGCAGTGGTGCGATCTCGGCTCAATGCAACCTCTGCCTCCTGGGTTCAAGCGGTTCTCCTGTCTCAGCCTCCCGAGTAGCTGGATTACAGGCGCCCACCACCATACCCAGCGAATTTTTCTGTGTTTTGGAGAGGTGGGGTTGGTCTCTACTAAACTTGTTGGTCTAGTAAATAAATACAGAAAGATGTATTTATTGAACACTTGTTGACCAGGCTGGTCTCAAACTCCTGACCTCAGGTGATCTGCCTCCCTTGGCCTCCCAAAGTGTTGGGATTACTGGCATGAGCCACTGTGCCAGCCAGAACCCATTTTTAAAAATGATACAGTTAAAGTATTCCAGAGCATAGAACAGTATGAAAAACTTCCTAATTTAGTCTGTGAGTCCAGAATCACCCTCTCTGGTACAAATGCCAAGCAAGAACACACACACACACGCACATATTTCATCTGCAATATAGACAATTTTTAAATAATAAAAACAAAAAGCCTACCATACAAAGGAGCCATTCCACTGATAGCTATCTACCCAAGGGAAATTAAAGCATATTTGTCCACACAAAGACGTGTACATGAACATTCAAAGCAGCTATATTTGCAATAACCAAAAATTTGAAACAATACAACAGGCTAAACAAATTATATCTATATATTCACTCAGTAATGAAAATGAACTACTGTTACTGCAACATCATGAATGAATCTCAAAATAATTAAGCTGAGTGAAAGAAGCCAGATACCGCCCTCTCCCAAAAGGAACACATACTATACATACATTATATAAAATTCTAGAATTCTATAATCATAGTAGATCAGTGGTTACCTGGGGTAGGGGAGATGGGAAGGAAAGAAGAGGGAGTACGAAGAGCACAGGGAAGCTTTTGGACATTATGAATATGTTTTCTTTCTTTTTTTTTTTTTTCTTTTGAGACAGGGTCTTGCTGGAGCACAGTGGCATAGTCATAGCTCACTGCAACCTCAAACTCCTGGGCTCAAGTGATCCTCCTGCCTCAGCCTCCATAATGGCAGTGAGCTGAGATCACTCCATTGCACTCCAGCCTGGGTAACAAGAGTGAAACTCCATCTCAAAAAAAAAAACACACAAGAAAGAATTCAAGAAAGAACAGTAAACACCAATGAGAAAGAAGGACCCGCCTAGGCTGGTGAGATTATCATTCCTTAGGTGCAGGGAGACCCAGAGTGGAATGGGGCAGGAGGGAATTCACATTTATGAGCACTAACTATGACTGGGTCAGGCGTTGAGCCCAGCATTTTATGTATATCTTATGAAATCCTCCCAACAAACATATACTGCTGAGGGCTGAATCGCACTGACGAAATTGCCAGGCACGCCTCATCTCATGAAGGTCTTTCAACAGCCCAGTGAGGTAGGTACCAGTATTATCCCCGTTTACTAAGTGAGGAAGCTGAGAGGCAAAGAGGTTTCATAAATTGCCTAAGACTGGACAACTAATAAGAGATAGAGCTCACCTCTGATGTCATAGCCTGAGCTCACCCAAAAATTAGAATGAGTCATGCTAACTGCCTGGGAGACACAAAAGGAGACAGAACAGAGTACAGGACAAGATTGCAAGAGGCAGAGGCTTTAGTATCTGGAGTTCAGAGTCAGGTCAGGTGTTCACACCTCTGGCACAGGGCCACAACAGCGAGGAGGGGCTGGGAGGCACTCTGATATACCCTTCTCACATCCTGCGGACAGAGGGACGGTCTCCAGGGAACAGGAAAGTGACCTCAGCACAGCAAGCTGTTTATATCTAAAGGTAAAACTAGGTAACTTCATTATAACCTGGGAAGAGAGAAATGACATAATTCAGATTTGTAATAACTTTTTTTAAATATATACAGGGTCTTGCTCTGTTGCCCAGGCTGTGCACTGGTGCACTCATAGCTAACTATAGCCTCAACCTCCTGGGCTCAATCCTCTCACTTCAGCCACCCATGTAGCTGGGACTACTGCTGCATGCCACCATGCCCAGCTAATTTTTTTTACTTTTTGTAGAGATGGAGTCTTGCTATGTTGCTCAGGCTGGTCTCAAAATCCTGAGCTCAAGCAATCCCCCTGCCTTGGCCTCCTCAAGTGTTGGGATTACAGGTGTGAGCCACCATGCCCCGCCTAGTTTTTTTTTTTTTTTTTTGGCGGGGGGCGGGGACAGAGTCTCGCTCTGTTGCCCAGACTGGAGTGCAGTGGCATGATCTCATCTCACTGCAACCTCTGGCTCCCGGGTTCAAGCAATTCTCCTGCCTCAGCCTCCTGAGTAGCTAGGATTACAGATGCCTGCCACCATGCCCAGCCAATTTGTGTGTGTGTGTGTGTGTGTGTGTGTGTGTGTGTGTGTGTATGTGTGTAGTAGAGACAGGGTTTCACCATGTTGGCCAGGTTGGTGTCAAATTCCTGACCTCAAGTGATCCACCTGCCTCAGCCTCCCAAAGTACTGGGATTACAGGCGTGAGGCACCACGCCCGGCCTCCTGGCCTGTTCTTTTGTCTTTCTTTCCTGCATTAGCTCAAGATGTAAATATTTCAAAACTCGATGAAGTTTGGATGAAGTATTTGGATGGCTGGGAAAAGGCCTGTCTGCTGGGAAATCCTTGAAGCAGCATGGCGGCACGGTGGCACGGTGGCACAGACCTGAGTTTGAATCTTGTTTCAGTCACTACGTAGTCAAGTGCCAGGGCACATCATCCTCTCCTGTGAGCCTGTTTCCAGAACTCTTCAATGGGGGTATTTGCTACTTCGTGGGAATGAGAGGATAAGAGATGTTATATAAGGCACCCATTCTGTTCTTGGCTCACGGTAGGTCCTTCCTAAAGCTAGTTCCCTTTCTCCCTCTTCCCAGCCTTGACTCAGAAGTGCTTCACAACTACGAGTCAGGGTGCTCCCTTCAGGTGTCCTGGAGATGGCAGCAAGGAGAACTTGCCTCCAGCTGGAGGGACAGGCAAGTATGAAGCCTGGAGGGTCAGCCTCCGGCCTCCAGCAGCTTCCTGTCCCCATCCATGCTGGGGAAGGAATGGCACAGCCTTGGTGCCTACCAGATCCCAAGGTGCCAGGTGCGGCGGCTCATTCCTGTAATCCCAGCACTTTGGGAGGCCGAGCTGGGTGACCACTTGACGCCAGGAGTTCGAGACCAGCCTGGCCAACAGGGTAAAACCCTGTCTCTACCAAAAATTCAAAAATTAGCTGGGCGTGGTGGCATGCGCCTATAATCCCAGCTACTCAGGAGGTTGAGGCAGGAGAATCACTTGAACCCAGGAGGCAGATGTTGCAATGAGCCAAGATTGTGCAACTGCACTCCAGCCTGGGTGACAGAGTGAGACTTGGTCTCAAAAAAAAAAAAAAAAGGAATGAGGCCATGAGTCTATGGATTAGGGAGGGCAGAAGGGCCTTAAGATTAGAAACCAGTCAGGAATTTCCATCGGCTGTTGAGGCTGGCCTGGGTGGGTCCCATAGACCTCCTGCCAGGCATGTCCAAGTGCTCTTCTTGGGTTCTGATCACCTCCCCGGCATACTTTGCCCCACGGAGCCCAGAAAGTCTCAGGCCCTCCTCATCTCTTTCCAGCTGCCCCCACTAACCCTAGTCCCTGGGGCTGCTGTCCCCAAGACTGGCTGTGGAGTGGGATGCAGCCACTCCAGGGCTCCTCCCATCCTTGCTACTCTTGGCAGGATAGGGGTTAAAAACGGCACAGGCCTGGGGAACCACTTTCCCTCACTATTGGTTCCCTCGTCGTCGCTAGAAAAAGACCCACCTCCTTTTATGGGTTTTATTAAGATCTCTATAGGGAACAGCCAAGGGACTAACAAAGTTAACCAGTGTAAGAAAGTTATAAAGGCTCCAAAAAGCCCATAGAATTCTTGCAGTCCCTGACTACTGTTTCTATGGACATACAGAGTTAGAACTATATTATTGTTACATTTAAAAAAGCAAGCTGTACAAGAGTCTGTGTGTGTGTGCGCACGCGCGCACATCCATAAATGTTTGATTAGTTATAAAAACTAGAGCGGTCGCACGAGGTTGCTCATGCCTGTAATCCCAACACTTTGGGAGGCCGATGTCGGCGGATTGTTTGAGTCTAGGACTTCAAGACCAGCCTAGGCAACAGGGTACAACCCTGTCTCTACTAAAATAAATCAATAAAATTAAAATTTGCTGGGTGTGGTGGCGTGTGTCTATAGTCCCAGCCACTTGGAAGGCTGAGGTGGGAGGATCACCTGAGTCCAGGAGGTCAAGGCTACAGTGAGCCGTGATCACACCACTGCATTCCAACCTGCACAACTGAGGAAGACCCTGTCTCAAAAAGAAAAAAGAGGAAGGAGTGTTAATAGTTAACAATAATTTTGGTGGATGGACCACCTGAGATCAGGAGTTCGAGACCAGCCTGGCCAACATGTTGAAACCCTGTCTCTACTAAAAATACAAAAATTAGCTGGTTGTGGTGGCACACACCTGTAATCTCAGCTACTTGGGAGGCTGAGGCACTAGAATCACCTGAACCTGGGAGACGGAGGTTGCAGTGAACCAAGATCATGCCACTGTACTCCAGCCTGGGTGACAGAGTGAGACTCTGTCTCGAAACAAAATAAAACAAAACAAAAGAACAAAACACAATGATTTTTCTCTAGTGTATGAGATTAGGATGGTCAAGGCCGGGCATGGTGGCTCATGCCTATAATCCCAGCACTTTGGGAGGCCAAGGCGGGCGGATCATAAGGTCAGGAGTTTGAGACCAGCCTGGTTAATGCAGTGAAACCCCATCTCTACTAAAAATACAAAAAATTATTCGGGCATGGTGGCAGGCGCCTGTAGTCCCAGCTACTCAGGAGGCTGAGGCAGGAGAATGGCATGAACCCAGGAGGTGGAGCTTGCAGTGGGCTGAGATTGCGCCACTGCACTCCAGCCTGGGCGACAGGGTGAGACTCCATGTCAAAAAAAAAAAAAAAAAGAAAAGGAGATTAGGATGGTCAAATGACTTCTTTTTACTTTTTTTTTTGAGACGGAGTCTCGCTCTGTCGCCCAGGCTGGAGTGCGGTGGCCGGATCTCAGCTCACTGCAACCTTTGCCTCCCGGGTTTATGCCATTCTCCTGCCACAGCCTCCCGAGTAGCTGGGGACTACAGGCGCATGCCCCCATGCCCAACTAATTTTTGTATTTTTTGGTGGAGGCAGGGTTTCATCATGTTGCTCAGGCTGGTCTCGAACTTCTGAACTCAAGTGATCCACCCACCTCGGCCTCCCAGAGCGTGAGCCACCACGCCCAGCCTCTTTTTACTTTTTGTCTTTTTTGTTGTTGTTTTGAGGGTCTCACTCTATCGCCCAGGTGGGAGTGCAGTGGCACAATCATGGCTCACTACAGCCTCAACCTCCCAGGCTCAAGAGATCCTCCCACGTCAGCCTCCAGAATAGCTGCAACCACAGGCACACGCCACCATGCCCAGCTGATTTTTTTCATATTTTTTGTAGAGACAGGGTTTTGCCATGTTGCCCAGGCTGGTCTCGAACTCCTGAGCTTAAGTGATCTGCCCACCTCAGTCTCCCAAACTGTTGGAAATTACAGGCATGAGCCACTGCACCTGGCCCAGCTTCTCTTTTTACTTTTTACACATCTATACTGCTTACATTTTTTGATGGTGCATATTGGTATTATATTTTTAAGGATATATACTATTTTATTTTACAAATAACTATTGTGACCAAACAAAAAACACATAAATAAATCATGCTAACCAAACTTTTCTGTCTCATATTCCTGCTTTTTCCTTTGATCACTGAAAATATTCATTTATTAATTCTCGCTTTTCACCACTGACCACCCCACCTCCATCCCTAGAAAAGCAGGAAAAGTAACAGACATAAACCCTGAGGTTTCCCACTCAAAGGAGCTCATTATGTCTGAGAAGCAGTGTCTTACTTCAAAGTGCACTAAGCAGGAAATGCCAGATTAGGCCATTCCTAAACACCTGGTCTCCTGGAAGGAAAACTAAACTCCCCATAAACTTTAGAGCCTGCCAAAGGACCACAGCGCTTAAAGAAACCTCTGCCTTCCAGTCCCTGCCCTGTCGCTAGCCAGCTGTGTGACCATGGATAAGGCCTTTCCATTCTCTGGGCTCCATTTCCTCTATTGAATGGGATAGGAGATGTGGGGGGCAACAATGCCAACCTGTAAGACTACTGGGAAGGGACTGGGTGCCGTAGCTCACACCTGTAATTATAGCACTTTGGGAGACTGCGGCGGGTGGATCATGTGAGGTCAGGAGTTTGAGACCAGCCTGGCTAACATAGTGAAACCCTGTCTGTACTAAAAATACAAAAATTGGTGGGATGTGGTGGTGCACGCCTGTAGTCCCAGCTACTCGGAAGGCAGAGGCAGAATTGCTTGAACCTGGGAGATAGAGGTTGCAGTGAACTGAGAATATGCCATTGCATTACAGCTTGAGTGACAGAGCGAGACTCCATCTCAAAAAAACAAAAGACTACAGGGAAGATCAAATAGGGTAATGCAGGGAGAAGCATATTTTAAACTGCAAAACGCTCCACCACTAAAATAGAGTAGAGCAGGGGCTTACCAGCCTTTGGGGAAAGCAGAGCCACTTTTTACTTTGCCTGAAATTCACAAACAGACAGGAGAGGGAAGAGGGAAGTAGGGGAGGGGCCTTGGCAGCTGATGGTGTTTTCCTCCACCCACTGTCCAGTCACAAACCAAATTATGAAGACAGTGTGTGTGGCTGTGTGTATGTTTGTGTGCACAGGCACTGGAATGGTTCTTTGGAAAAGAGTGGGTGTGGTGCACACATGTGGCATCAGATCCCAGCCTGGAGCTGTTCCAGGTGACTTTTGAAATCTTCCTGTTTCCTGGCTGCAGATGTCACGCCCAGGGCACAGGGAGGAGGAGTGTTCCAGGTGAGTTTTGAAAAATCCTGTTTCCTGGCTGCAGATGTCACGCTCGGGGCACAGGGAGGAGGAGCCTGGGAGGAAGCCTTTTAACTCTGCCCTCACACCCTTTCCAGGGCATCCACCAGTAGCCAGCAGCTGGCTGGGCAAAGAATCTCAGGGGAATCGGGGGAAAGGCAGGTGGGGTGTGGTCCAGGCGGCAACACCAGAGCAGGCCACAGTGGTATACAGGGAAAAAAACAGGGCCTGGTCTACAGGAGACCCCAGTTCTGCCCCTCATCAGCAGTGTGGCATCAGGCAGGTTGCCACCATGCCCTGGACTTCGTTTCCCGTTCTGTAAAACGATGGGGTTGGACTAGAACAGGACACTCTAGCTCCACAACCACGGTCTTTCTGCGCCCAGAATGAGCGGCAGTGGAGCTCTGTAACAGAGGGCCCATTGAGAGCAAGGACAAAAGCCTCTGGAATTTCCTCCAGCCTCCATCAGGGACACAGGCAGTTTTCTTCCCTCTGGTTTCTGTCCTCAGGCAACCCCTGGTCCAGGCTCCTAACTGCACTGGACATCTGTGAACTCACTCTCTTTCCTTCCTAGAAGGAAAGAGGAAGCCAGAGAGGCAGAAAAGAGGCCAGCAGCAGGGCGTGAGGCACAATGAGACAGAATGGGAGGACCTCACACGGAGGGGTACTGCAGAAGACCAGGACAGAAGACACACACGCCAAGAGCAAACAACCAAACTTTATCCAGAAAAGCATATTTGTAATCACCACTAAACAATGAGGCACATCGGTCCCCCCTCCCCAACCACCCTCACTCTTCCCAAATCCACTCTCCCTTTTGGCTTTTATAGAACACTGTAGAAATCCTTTCCTGGGTCTGCAAATGGCCCTAGACTGGGATGGGAGCTGCCCACAGTGGTCTTGGGCTGGACTGAGTCCTGGTACCCAGAGAGAGAGGCCTACACAACTGCCTCCAGTATCCAAAAGTTCTGGGGGCAGGTCGGGTGGCCACCCCTATGGCACAGGGCCTTGAGGGAGGGTGAATGTGGGCGGTCTTACGTGTTCTTCTCATACCTGGCAGACAGAGGGAGCACAAGCCGCTGGAAGCCAAGCGGGAAGGCACATCTAGAAGAGCAGTGAGCTCTGGAATGCTACAGGCACGTGTGGATGGATGAGGCTCCATGGCGGCCAAGGAGATATCTGCTCCTGAGTAAGGTCACCTGACCACAGACAGCACCAGGGGCTGGGGGCTAAGAAGGAGATCTTGGGAAGGATGGACCTAAGCTAAAGATGTAACTTAGATGGTGATCTGAAAAAAGAAAAAAAGAATAAAGGCTGGAACTCAAACCCATTGTTTAGGGTACAGGAGTACACAGCTAAGTTCCAGGTGTCCAGAATCTTGTGTCCAAATCATAGCACAAGGAGAACAGGAATTCTCTTGAGTTAAGGCAAAATCAATCTTCACCCATCTGGGCTCTTCCATTGAATGGTGTGGAAAGGAAGCTGCTGGGCAGAGGTCATTCCTCTCCCCATCTCCCCCTACTGCCAGTGAAGACTCTGAAAGTTTCTGCAGGCCCAGGCCAGAATGGTGTTACCAGCCCAGGGCAGCGGCCCTGAAAGTGGTTGGTGTGACCAACTCTGGGAATCTCCATGGCCTCAGCAACATGGAAACCTGCAACAGGATAGCCAAAGTCAATGGGCTTCCAAGGCACCCCAAGTGTCTCACCCCAGGTTCTCACTGCACCAGCACTTGGGGCTGAGGGAACGTTACCCTTCCTGGAGCTTGGCAGTGGGACCTGGCCTAACTGAGACATTGAAGGAGTTGGGGGACTTTGGGATCAGTGTTCTAGAATTTCCCAGAGAAGAGAAAAAAACAACAAAAACAACCACAATTTGGCCGGGTGCAGTGGCCCATGCCTGTAATCTGAGCACTTTGGAAGGCTGAGGTGGGTGGATCACTTGAGGTCAGAAGTTCAAGAGCAGCCTAGCCAACATGGTGAAACTCTGTCTCTACTAAAAATACAAAAATTAGCTGGGTGTGTTGGCCCGCGCCTGTAGTCCCAGCTACTTGGGAGGCTGAGGCAGGAGAATGGCTTGAACTCGGGAGGTGAAGGTTGCAGTGAGCTGAGATCACGCCATTGGACTCCAGCCTGGGTGACAGAGCGAGACTCCGTCTCACACACACACACAGAAAAAACGAAAAACAAACCAAAAACCCCACGATTTTACTGGGTACAGAGTTTCAGTTTTACAAGATGAGAAAAGTTCTGAAGATAGATGGTGGTGGTGGTGGTGGTGATGGCTGCATAACAATATGAATGTTCTTTTTGAGACAGGGTCTCGCTGTCACCCAGGATGGAGTACCGTGGCACCAACACGGCTCACCGCATCCTCGACCTCTTGGGCTCAAACGATCCCCACCCTCAGCCTCCTAAGCAGCTGGAATCACAGGCACACACCACCACACTCAGCTAATTTTTAAAAACTTGTTGTAGAAATAGGATCTTGCTATGTTGCCAAGGCTAGTCTCAAGCCTCGGCGTCCCCAAAGTGCTGGGATTACAGACATGAGCCACTGTGCCTAGCTGTGAATGTTCTTAATGCCACTGAACTATACACTTAAAAATTGTTAAGATGGTAAATTTTAAGTATATTTTACCACAATTTAAAAAACAGCTACATTAACAGGTATATTACATGTTAATTAAAAACTAGATACATTAACATGTATCTAACATGTATTGATACCCTACTATATAGAGTATAGCCTGGTCATGAAGAGGCCAGGCTGTCAAGGTTCAAATCCTACCTCTACCACTCATTAGCTGGGAGACCTTGGGCAAGGTATTTAACCTCTCTGGGACTCATTTTCCTATTCGGAATATGGGAATGACATTAGAACCCACCTCAATAGGGTTATTGAGAGAATCAATGGACACCTGTAAAATGCTTTGGGATGTGCCAGCCACATAGTAGAGCTACACAGGTGCTCTGATGGCAACATATCTAGAATTACATTCATGCTTCACACACCCTAAAACTACACCTTTGCAACCTCCACAGAGAAATCTAACACCTGTGCACCTAAACTTTAAAAACAAGCTCACGAAAACACATGGCCGGCCGGGCGCGGTGGCTCAAGCCTGTAATCCCAGCACTTTGGGAGGCCGAGACGGGCAGATCACGAGGTCAGGAGATCGAGACCATCCTGGCTAACATGGTGAAACCCCGTCTCTACTAAAAAATACAAAAAATTAGCCGGGCGAGATGGCAGGCGCCTGTAGTCCCAGCTGCTCGGAAGGCTGAGGCAGGAGAATGGCGTGAACCCGGGAGGCGGAGCTTGTAGTGAGCTGAGATCCGGCCACGGCACTCCAGCCTGGGCGACAGAGCGAGACTCCGTCTCAAAAAAAAAAAAAAAAAAAAAAAAAACACACACATGGCCTCCCCTCTTCTAGTTTCTAATCCAGAGAAGGTTGAGCCTTTTCAAGCAGCAAGGCCAGGCACAGTGGCTTACACCTGTAATCCCAACACTCTGGGAGGCTGAGACAGGAGGATCTCTTGAGCCCAGGAGTTCGAGACCAGCATACAAAATATAATGGGGCCCTGTCTCTACAAAAATTTAAAAATTAGCCAGGCTTGGTGTCACGTGCCAGTAGTCCCAGCTACCTGGGAGCCTGAGGTGAGAGGATCACCTGAGTCTGGGAGGTCGAGACTGCAGCGAGCCATAATCACACCACTGCACTCCAGTGTGGGTGACACAGTAAGACTGCCTCAAAAACAAAACAAAAAAGAAAGAAAAAATAAAAGAGCAGACCATTGAAGGATTTTAGCAAAAAATATTGAATCTTCACAGTAGATACTGTGGTTATTACTGTCACCTCTCCAACTTGCTCTGAATAAAAACTCTTTAACTTTTGGAAAAGGAGTAGGCTCTGTGCTTTTTATTCAAATGCCCATGACCCCTTCCAGAAAACCAAGAAGCGTCTTACCTTACAGGCCCAGCCAGCAGGTCACCCCAGCGTCAGAGAGTGGTTCTTCTCTTTGGTAAGGGAGACCCACCCTGTCAGGTGCTTCAGGTCAGTGCCGGGATATCTTGCAGGTGACTTTCCTTTAGACTGGGAAAACCATCTGAACAACTTTGGCTTCATTTCTCCAACAATGTAAAGGAATGTTCCTATTTCCCAGTTCGGGTCTCTGGCTAGGGGCAGCAATCTCCTTCCTCGATGGGGTGGGTCCCCTCCCTCTGCTAGAGAAATTCCCTGGAGAAGAAAGAGAAGGCACTCCCGAAATCTTCAAACAGAACACAGCCAATGGGTTGGGCCCTTAGGCATGAATGAGAGCCTGGACAGCACAGGGATGCTTGGAACCTCAAGGTAGGAATACTGCTCCAGGCCCAGGAGCAGTTAATACAGTAAACTAAATTATTTCTCTAACAGCGGGACTTCTCAGAGTCTTTGATAAGCTAATGAGCATCTCCAGGAAAGGGAGACAGCAAGGCTGACAAACCCATTTGGGCTTGAAACCCTCTTTTCGGAGAGGCGGCTCCTGAGCCAGGGGTCCTGACTCACCCACCCTTTTAATGCAAACAGCGCTGGACTGCAAGTCTGGGTTCTAATCTTACTCTGGCTGTTCCCAAGAGCAGGCTCTGGGTCCCCATCTGTAAGAAGCGGTGGGGTTCACCTTAACATTCCGCCATGGTCGTGGGACTCCTAATGCAAACAGATATGGGGGGATGGGGATGAGGGGGGCGGCAGAAGCCTGTGAGGAAGGCTGGGAAGAAACTTGTGTCACGGAGAGGCCAGGACAGTTAGCGTGTTGGGGACTGGCCTGCAAAAACCTGAAGGACAAGGGCGGAGTAGGCAGAGGCACGAGGAGACTCCACAAGTGTATGCGTACAGCCCACCGGCTCCTCCTATCCGTCCCCACCTCGGCGGATGGGCCCCACCCCAGGACAACCAAGCACCGAGAGACTGAGTGGGAAGGGCTTCGCAGGATGCCCGCACAACCCCCAGCTAAAACCAAACTCTTCGCTCATCCTGCAACCAGCCAAGGCCTGTCCTCAGCTCCGCCCGCGGCCCAGCGCCTGCGTTTTACAGCACCGGAGGCTGGGAGAGCGGCCGGGGAAGGGGGTGCTCTTCCGACCGCGGGGCGGGAGGGAAGGGGGCAGGCGGAAGCCTGGTTCCAATTTGGGAGCCTCCTCCGGATCTACGCGGCGCCCGTCCACGTCTTAGTCTCAGCAGGGAAGGGAAGAGGAACCACAAGGTTTTGCCTCGGGGCGGCTGGTCTGCGAGTGTGCGTCCGCCCCTCGGATTGCAGCCTGCGCTGGTCCCAGGAGACTGCGCGTCCGGCGCGGCTGTCGGGATTCTGGGCAGTGGCTGGGATTCTGGGCGGCGGCGGCGCTGCCGTCGGGCGGGAGCTGCGCGTCAGGGTCCCTGGGCGCGGGCGACAGTGGAAACTGGGAGAGGGTGCCAGGGCGCACCCGCGCGGGGAGGCGGGGGAGGGACTGGGGGCGCTGGTCTCCGGGGGTCCCCCGCCCCGATCAGGGCCGCGGCGGGCGCGGGCGGCCTCACGCCACCTCCTGCTTGCCCTGGCAGCGACGCCCGCAGCCGTAGAGCGCCGAGAGCAGGTAGAGGCCGTGGCAGACGCCGCCGCAGACTGCGGCCGCCAGGAAGGCGTGGTAGGCGCAGGGCAGCGGGTAATCCTTGAGGTTGCAGTAGCTGTGGCGCTGCATCTGGTCACTCATGATGCCGGTCGCGGCGCCGTAGAGCGCGGCCGCCAGCACGTCGTGCGCCACGTTGACCACGAGCCAGCGCGAGCCCAGCACGGGGACCAGCTCGTGCTTGCCCAGCAGCGTGAGGAAGTAGAGGCCCAGGGTAAGCAGCCAGAAGAGCACCGACACGAAGAGCGCGAAGTGCACGGGGCCCTGGTACTTGCTGGTGGCGATAGTGATCCAGAAGGCAGCGCCGGCCAGCAGCTGCAGCAGCCGCAACACGCCCAGGGGGCTGCGCAGGAAGGGCCGCTGCAGGCGCACCGCGCCGCGGGCCGCACGCGCCTGGGGCGGCGGCTGGCGCGGGGGCGGCGGGAGCATGGCCCCCGGGCGCGGTGGCGGCGGCGGCGGCGCCCCGAGCAGCGGAATGGCGGCGCCTTGCTCGCTGGGGCAGCCCGGCCCAGATGCCCGCTGCGCCCGCCGCGGCCTCCTCGCCTTGCTCCCCTCTTAGTCCTCTCTTCCTCTCCTCCTTTCCCCACCCTTCCTCTCCTCTCTCCTCCCCTCGGCCCTCCTCGCCTTCTCTCTCCCGCTCTCCACCCTTCCCACCCGCCCCTTTCCCTTCCCCTTCCCCTCCGCGGTCTCCTCCCCCGCGCGCTCCGCCCGGCTTCCTACCATCTCTCTTGCCGTCTCGCTCACCACCCTGGCGCCCCCCTTTCTCCTCTGCGCCAGGCCCGCAGCTCGGATTCCTTCATCCTCGGGCCAGGGCAGGGCGCACCTCCCAGCCCGACGCGGGCCTTCCGCCCTCCCCGCCCGTGCGCTGCTGCGCCAAGTTTGCCACATCTGGGGCGGCCCCTACCCGCGCTGCCTCCTCCTTTCCCCTTTCTCCAGCCATAGCGCCCACCCCTGGCCTCTGGGCTCTTCCTGGGCGCGGGAGGAGAGCAGTGCTGGTTTTGAACTGACATCCACTGTCACCTGGACGTCGGCAGTCTACTGCCAGGGCCCGCCTCGTCCTGTCCAAAGCTGTTCAAGTTCCCGGTGTCGGAGTAAGAGTCCATCACCCACCAGAGGCACCGCCACCCGTCCCACTCGACACAAGTTTATTGTCCACACCCTCTTTTATCCAACCCTTCCTTACCATCCTCCCATCTTGCCCAGATTCAAAATACGCTACCTAACATGGCCGGGACACAAACCCAGGGCCAAGAGGAAGCAAAGCCCACCGGCTTCACTAGTAGGCCTAACTGCTTGTGATGGAGGCTAACGATGCTTTACATTATTGTTATTCCGTGCGACCGCTTTACCTGCGTTCTCATTTAACCCTCAAAACAACCACAGATACACGCAACTCCGCTCATTTTACTGAGGAGGAATGAAGACCAGAAAGCTGGTAACTACCGCGAGGATGATCTCGATCTCCTGACCTCGTGATCTGCCCGCCTCAGCCTCCCAAAGTGCTGGGATTACAGGCGTGAGCCGCCGTGCCCGGCCAATATACATGTGATTTTTATTAATTGAATGCTTACCGTATTCTAGGCACTATGATGCGCACTTTGTATTCGTTGTTTAACTTGATCCTTACACCAACCCTAGAAAATGATTGTTATTCGCTCTGATTTGCTGATGGGGAAACTGGGGCTTACAGGGTTCAAGAAGCTGACCATGGCTGGGCGTGGTGGCCAACCCCTGTAATCCCAGCACTTTGGAAGGCCAAGGTGGGTGGATCATGAGGTCAGGAGTTTGAGACCAGCCTGGCCAACATGGTGAAACCCCGTCTCTGCTAAAGATTCAAAAATTAGCCCAGCCTGGTGGCATGCGCCTATAGTCCCAGCTACTCAGGAGGCTGAGGCAGGAGAATCGCTTGAACTAGGGAGTCAAAGGTTGCAGTGAGCCAAGGTAGCGCCATTGCACTCCAGCCTGGCGACAGAGCAAGACTCCATCTCAAAAGAAGAAGAAGCTGACCATGTTCACAGGAAGGTGGTGACAGCTCAAACACCAGCCCAGGGGAGCTGACTCCATACCACATTTAAAGTGCACTAATATAATTTCCACATTTTATTCTTGACTACACTCACAGGGACCCGGAAAGGCTAAGTGACTTGCCCAAAGAAACCCAACTTGTAAGTGTCATTGTCGTGACTCACACCTAGGTCTTCAGATCCCAGTTTCAGGGCTTTCCCCTCAGTATCCCTTAGGATCCCTCTGTGCCCTGGGGGGACATCTTCAGTGCCCTCTATATGCCAGTCTTGAGTAGGGCGTAGACTCAGATGGGCAGCTGGGAGCTGAAACTGGGTGCTGGACTGGTGATAGGGGATTAATGTGAGTGGGGGACCTAAGTGAACAAACTTTAAGAGAGAGAGAACATAATCCTTCCTTTCTAAAAAAGGCATTGGGAGATTTGAGGGTCAGGGCGCCACCTGGTGAGCATAAACTTGCAGCCCCTGGAGTCACATCACCCCTTACAAGGAAGCGCCTGCAGGGGCTTTGGGGCGATATTTTTAGCCTCTGGAATCCTGGAATGTTTTCACATTCCACGGGGCGGTCCAGCGGACTCTCTGGAAAAAGAATAACATGCAGGAAAATTCTGATTCTGCCCAACTCAACGAATATGGTCTAGGCACCTGCTAGCTGCAGACAATCTGGATGTGGAAAGCAGGAATGAAAAGGACCAACTTCTGCCCTCAAAGTGTTTGCACTCTGCTGGTAGGGGAGGGACCATTATGGACACAAAAGAGAGGTGTAGATGAGGGTTCTAAGGAAATACAAAAGGGGAGGAGAGAGTATGTGAGGGGAGGGCTGGGGAATCTTTCAGTACAAGGTGTCATTGGAGGCCAGATAGAACCATCAGAGGTAGGAGACCAGAGTTGCTGGGAGTGGCACCCCGCCATGGGTCCAGAGCATGGCTGGATGTTATCGCTGGGCATGCCACAAATGCAAGGCCATGGTTGCTCTTTCCCCTGCCATTCTTCAAGGTCATGTCTGCAGCCAGCAACCTTAAGAGATAAGGGAACATCTCCCAAAGAGCAGGCTTGCTTACAATAAAAATGGTGATGGAGGCTGGGCGCGGTGGCTCAAGCCTGTAATCCCAGCACTTTGGGAGGGCAAGACGGGCGGATCACGAGGTCAGGAGATCGAGACCATCCTGGCTAACACAGTGAAACCCCGTCTCTACTGAAAAAATACAAAAAACTAGCCGGGTGAGGTGGCGGGTGCCTGTAGTCCCAGCTACTCGGGAGGCTGAGACCGGAGAATGGCGTAAACCGGGAGGCGAAGCTTGCAGTGAGCTGAGATTCGGCCACTGCACTCCAGCCTGTGCGACAGAGTGAGACTCCGTCTCAAAAAAAAAAAAAAAAAAAAAAAAAAAAAATGGTGATGGTGGCCAGGCGTGGTGGCTCATGCCTGTAATCCCAGCACTTTGGGAGACTGAGGCAGGCAGATCATCTGAAGTCAGAGGTTTGAGACCAGCCTGCCCAGCATGGTGAAACCCCATCTCTACTAAAATTTCAAAAATTAGTCCGGCATGGTAGCACACGCCTGTAGTCCCAGCCACTCAGGAGGCTGAGGCATGAGAATCGCTTGAAACCAGGAGACGGAAGTTGCAGTGAGTCAAGATTGCACCACCGCACTCCAGCCAGGGCAACAGAGCGAGACTCTGCCTCAAAAAAAAAAAAAAAAAAAAGAAGATGGTGGTGGCAACAGTGGCAACAGTGGTGGGTTCCCCAAGTTCAGTGCTTCTCAGCTATGTCATAAACACTGCCGGTGTAATGTCCACTTGCACCCCTCTGTTGTTGTTCCTGTGAGAGTTGAGGACAAGGGGAACAGACATAAGTAGGATGTTCAGGCTGCTTTATCTGTGTCTGAGGAATCCTGTCTTCTACCAGCATCTAAGAAACAACACCAGGCTAGTTTATTGGTGGAGTAAAATCCCAGCCCCTGGCAGGCGTTCTAGGCAGAAGGAACAGTGTGAGCAAAAGCAGTGCCTACACTGTTAAGGGAACAGGGTAGTGCTGCTTGGTTGATTATCTAAGCCTCAGGGCAATGACTTTCAATTGGCCAGAAAGGAAGGCTAGAAACTTGTAACAAGAAGAAATGTGTGGCCCATGCTGTGACCCCGTGATCGGCACTTAACAGTTCACAGTCAGATCCTGTTCTGTCTCCAGGCTACTGTAAAAGTACTGCATATATAGACTCAGCTCACATTTTTTAAACATCTATTATGTACCAGGCCCTGGGCTGACACCGGACACAAATCAGCTAATGGCAGAGGCAAAATGCAAAGCAAGAAAGCAGATGGGTGGCAGGACCTGCAGAATCCTGCCTTGAGTCTTATGATTAAATTACTAGATAAACATTCCCTGAGCAGCTACTGTGTACCTGGCAGTATGCTATCATTAGATGCCTGAGCTGGAAGAGGCCTTAAGGATCATTTGCTTCAGGCTTCTCATTTTACAGAGGGAGTAACTGAGGCCCAGAGAGGGGAAGCGACTTGCCCCAGGTCACACTGCTGGTTAATGATGGGAGTGTCAAGTTTAGGTCTCCTGACACACAATATGGTGTGTTACTACAATACTCTGTGACACCATCAGGATGGCACCCAAACAGGAAACTCCCTGGAGCTGTAGGGCAGGGGGCTCTGTTCAGGAACACGGTGGAGCCAGGCCCAGGACACGTACTCACATCTCTGGACCAAGAGGCTCACTCCTCCTGGCCTATTCCCAGGATGGCTCCCACCAGGCTGTCGGAACAGAGGCTACTGGGGTAGTCAGTGAGGTCCCCTCTGGGGGTCACTTCTGGGAGGTGCTGGCTGGGACTCTGGGTGGCTCTTGAGCTTGTTGATCCAGCCCCCAGGGAGTACCTGGGCCTTTGCCTGAGCCGTGAGGCAGCCTGGACTCTGGACAGTTGTTTGCAGCAGCAGGGGTCAGGGGCCTCGGTTCGGACCTGATCTGACCTTCACGATCCAGACCTGGTGAAGGCATTTGACTCTGGCAGAACTCAGCCCTCACCCCTCAGGGAACACCGGCCAGGACCAGACCCCAAACCACCCAGACTGATTTTTGTGTGAAGCCACCCAGGACACTGGCTGGCAAGGCTGGGACCCTTAGGCTGAGTAATTGTGGGCAACTCTGGTAGGTGCTTCTGAGGCCATGCCATCAAGAGGCTGCCCATGAGGTGTTGAAGATGCCCTTGCTGGGACCCATGATGGGGATGTGCACAACCCCGAAGACCACAGGGGAAAGTGGGGCCGCATCTGAGTGGTTGGACGCCCTGAGCCAGGACGGACTGGGTAATCAGCACTGCTCTGACAGTCCCACTTTGGGTAGAAGTGGGGCTGGCTCAACAGTAATAACTAACATTTGCAGAGCACCTACTGCATTCCAGGCACTACACCAGGTGCTCTCTGCATTTGTCTCATTTACTTCCCACAATAGCCCTGTGAAGTAGGAGTTGTTAAAACCATCCTCATTTTAGGCCAGGGGCGGTGGCTCACACCTGTAATCCCAGCACTTTGGGAGGTCGAGGTGGGTGGATCGCCTGAGGTCAGAAGTTCGAGACCAGCCTGGCCAACATGGTGAAACCCCATCTCTACTAGAAATACAAAAAGTAGCCAGGTGTCATGGCATGCGCCTGTAGTACCAGCTACTCGGGAGGCTGAAACAGGAGAACTGCTTGAACCCGGGAGGCGGAGGTTGCAGGGAGCTGAGATCGCGCCACTGCACTCCCGCCTGGGTGACAGAGCGTGACTCCATCTCAAAACAAACAAACAAAAACAAAACAAACAAACAAATCCTCACCTTAAAATGAGGAACCTGAGCCCAAGACATAGGGAGGTTATGTGGCTCATCCAGTGTCACACAGCTAGTAGAGACAGAAATTCCAAATTGGGGCTTTTAACCACTGCGTTTATCTGAGGCTTCAGCCTTGGTCTAGGAGGAGACAAAACATCAGAGGACTGCCACTGAATGGCAGGAAGGAGAATGGTCCCGATTTTGTGGGGAGGGTCAGGAGGTAGAGGGCTGGGCAAGAGGCCCCAAGAGTGAGTGGGGCCAGGCAAAAGACCATGAGAGTGGGTGTGGTTGCTGCAGTCCCTGAGATTTGCACTTGGGAGCCTGACTGTTTGCTATTTCCATGTCTCCCCCTGCTATGCTAGGGAGCCCCTGGAATGGGGGATTTGCCCCCTAACTCCCTATCCTATCCACAGCAGAAGCTTTTTTTGTTTTGTTTTGTTTTTGTTTTTGTTTTATTTGAGACAGTCTCGCTCTGTCACCCAGACTGGAGTGTAATGGTGTGATCCTGGTTCACTGCAACCTCCACCTCCCAGGTTCAAGTGATTCTCCTGCCTCAGCCTCCTGAGTAGCTGGGATTACAGGCGCCTGCCACCATGCCCGGCTCATTTTTGTATTTTTAGTAGAGATGGAGTTTCACCATGTTGGCCAGGCTGGTCTTGAACTCCTGACCTCAGGTGATCCACCCGCCTCAACCTCCCAAAGTGCTGGGTTTACAGGCGTGAGCCACTGGGCCCAGCAGCAGGAGCTTTAATGTAGGAGGATGCCCCCAAGGGCTGGGCTGGAGTTGGATGATGCTCTGTGCTGAGTGTTTATCTGCATCACCTCCTTATCCCACACGACAGCCTATAAACTGGCTGGTTTGTGTTCTATTCAGGCCTTCAACTGATTAGATGAGACCCACCCACATGGGGAGGGCAATTGGCTTTCAGTCTACCAAAGTACATGTTAATCTCGTCCACAAACACCCTCACTGAAACACTCAGGATCATGTTTGAGCAAATAGCTGGGCATCCTATGGCCCAGTCAAGTTGACACATAAAATTAACTACCACAAGCAGATGTGCAGAGACGAGGCATAGTAAGAGACAGAAAACAGCTGCCTGTGACTTGCTCCAGGTCATTCAGCTGGACTTCACATCTGTGAACACACTTTAGGCTTACAGTACCTTTCTCCCCACTTCTTGGGCAAACTTAAACAGATTTCTGTGCCTTACATTGACTCTGTAGTTAAATAAGGAGGGTCTGCAGCCAAAATGCCAGAATCTGAATCCTGGTTCCATGCGGGCGGGTTTTAAAAAAATAGCTGGAAATTCTGTGACTCTCCTCCCGTCAAGATGTTGGGTCTATGTCCACTTCTCTTGAATCTGGGCAGGCGTATGACTCAGTTGTAACTAATGGCAGTAACAACACTGTATCTCTTCTAGGTCATGTCAAAAAAGGCAATGCAACCTCGGCATGGTGGCTCATGTCTATAATCCCAGCACTTTGGGAGGCCGAGGTAGGCAGATCGCCCTGACCAGGCTGGAGTTCGAGACCAGCCTGGGCAACATGGCAAAACCCTATCTCTACCAAAAATACAAAAAAATAAAAAACAAAAAATTTACCTGGGTGTGGTGGTATGAGCCTGTAGTCCCAGCTACTTGGAAGGCTGAAGTAGGAGGATCGCTTAAACTTGGGAGGCAGAGGTTGCAGTGAGCCAAGATCACACCACTGCACTCCAACCTGGGTGACAGAGTGAGACACTGTCTCAAAAAAAAAAAAAAAAAAAAAAAAAAGGCAATGAATGCAGCTTCTGCCCTATTTGCCAAAATACACATACACTTGAAGCCTTGAGCCACTGTGGAAGAAGTCTGGCTATTCTGAGGCCACCATGCTTCTGGTCACATTGAGAAGCCACTGAAGCACTCCAGTCAACAGTTCTAGTCTTCAGGGTTCCTCAGGCTAGGCACCAAAGAGATAAGAAATAGTTATTCCAGCCCCTCCAGTTATCAAGTCAACCTCAGCATTCAAGGCTTCCCAGCTGAAGTCCTGACACTGTGGAGCAAAAGCAAGCCCCTCCTGCTGTGCTCTGGCTGAATTCCTGTGTAGTGATCATGGTTTTGGTTTTTTGTTGTTGTTTTTGTTTGGTGCTTTTCTGTATTTTATAATGCATTTATTTTACTTTCTGTAATTTAAGATATATTTTTGATACCTTGGGCCCTGGCATACCAGTGGAGGGACTGCCTCCTCCAGAGCCAGCTAATTTCTTTTTTTCTTCTTCTTTTTCTTTTTCTTTCTTTCTTTTTTTTTTTTTTTTTTTAGACAGGGTCTTGTTCTGTCACCCATGCTGGTGTGCTGTGGTGCAAACACGGCTCACTGCATCCTCTAACTCCTGGCAAGAGATCTTCCTGCCTCACTCTCCCAAGTAGCTGGGACTACAAGTGTGCACCACCATGCCTGGCTAAGTTTTTATTTTTGTTTTTTTGTGGACCTGAGGTCCCACCATATTGCCCGAGCTGGTCTTGAACTCCCGCTCTTAAGCGATCCTATCCCTTCAGCCTCCCAAAGTGCTGGGATTACAGGCATGAGCCACCGTGCCCAGCCTAATTTTTGTATTTTTAGTAGAGATGGGGTTTCACCATGTTGGCCAAGCTGGTCTCAAACTCCTGACCTCAGGCAATCCGCCCGCCTTGGCCTCCCAAAGTGCTGGGATAGTTGGTGTGAGTCACCGCACCCGGCCCGTATTTGTGGATGAACTGCAACCTAACTTATTAGGTACACAAGATTGAAAACGTAATTTATGAGTATACACCTGTAACAATCACTGAGTCTTGGCCAATCCGGCAGCCATACTTCAACCACTCCTACACTGCTGAGTGTTCAAACTGTCTTCAAATAAGGCAAATGCCAACCTGTAACCAATCCAGCTGTTTCTGTACCTCACTACTGATATTTGTATGTCACTTTACTTCTTTTTTGAGACGGAGTCTCGCTCTGTCGCCTAGGCTGGAGGGCAGTGTTGCAATCTCAGCTCACTGCAACCTCCGCCTTCCAGGTTCAAGCGATTCTCCTGCCTCAGCTTCCCAAGTAGCTTGGATTATAGGCATGTACCACCATGCCCAGCTAATTTTGTATTTTTAGTAGAGATGGGGTTTCACCTAGGCTGGTCTCAAACTCCTGACCTCAGGTGATCTGCCCACCTTGGCCTCCCAAAGTGCTGGGATTACAGGCCTGAGCCACTGCACCCAGCCATCAATATTGTTTTCTAAAAGAGTTTTGACACCCAGCCAGGTCATTGGTTCCCAGGGTATCCCTGGATTATAAGACAAAACTTGCTCTCTTGAGGTTCTTCATACTTCTTCCTACTAGTTTTGTCATCACCCATCATCACCCACTATATCAGAGTCCAGTCTCCACACAGTCATTTAGACAGGCGAAGTTTGATATAAAGACTCATTCACTGTAACAAGGAGTTGGAGTAGTGAGGGACTGGCTCATAAGACAAGGAGAATGCTAAAGAATAAGGAATAGAAGATATAAGGGGCAGCTTCTAGGACCTAGGGCTGAGATAGACACCCAAAAAAGAGTGTCTTCCCCACCCTTCCTCCAGGGCTGAAATCCAGACTTCATTGGAGAGGATGGGGCTGTGGCTCACTGGAGGGCAAAGAAGTCATTGTGGTGCTGCACTGGTGGAACTTGCTAGAAATCTGCCATTTAGGTATGCTGGGGAAGTTGCTCACAGGGAGGTACTGCATCTCAAAACCTGCTGCAAAGTCACCCAAAGAGGTGCCAAGGGAAGCTCCTCACCATAGTGTGTTGCTGACTGCCATGCGCTGTAGGACCTAGGCACTGAAGAAGCTGCTCACACCATAGGAGCCCACGCTGCAGCAGCCTGGGCTGGAGAACCAAATGTGCTCCAGGGGTCAGGCCATAGAGGAACCTCAAACGTTTCAAGAGGCCAGACATGGTGGTACACGCCTGTAATCCCAGCACACAATTAGCTGAGCATGTTGGCACACGCCTGTAGTCCCAGCTACTTGGGAAGCTGAAGCGGGAGGATCCCTTGAGCCCAGGAGTTTGAGGTTGCAGTGAGCCATGATCACACCACTGCACCCCAGCCTGGGCGACAGAGTGAAACCCTGCCTCAAAAACCAACCAACCAACCAAAAAAACCCACAGGAGCCTAATGAGAGGCACACACAGGAACCAAAGAGAGAAACCCATAAACCCTTGCCTCCTACAGTGTCCACTAGGTCCCTCTACTAACAAAGCTGAGCATTGTGTTAGCTGGAAAAGAAAAAGTATTTACCAGGCTCCTCTCCAGGATCATGGAGTTGTACAACAGAAGGTGCATTTGTTGCTGGAGGCAACAAGTTGATAACTGGCACAGTGGATCAACACTCAGCTTCCATATCCACTCCTATATACATTTGAATTTCCATGCAATAATGAAACAGCTCCCTATTTCCACCTAAAGAAGACCAACTGTCTTTCTTATAAATGAAGAAGTTCTCATCCTCTCTCCCAAATAAGAAGACACACAGTCCCAACAATCATTGCATCACTGGCTCTACTAAAGACTTATCAAATGCGGTCATGGTCTCTATTATTTTTTACCTAAAGACTAAATTGTAACATTAGCTTGCATGCAGCAACTTACATAGGAAATAAAAATGGAGAGAAAGAGAAACAAAAAAGTTAGTGCTGTGATTTGAATGCTTGTGTCCCCCCAAATTATTATGTTGACATCTTAACCCCACAAGGTGATGGTATTAGGAGGTAGAGACTTTTGTGTGGTGATTATGTCATGAGGGCAGAACCCTCGTTGATGGAACAAATGTCCTTCTAAAAGAAGCCCCAGAGAGATGTCTTGCCCTTCCACTATGCGAGGACACAGCAAGAAGGTGCAATCTACGAATTAGAAAAAGGCCCTTACCAGGCAATGAATCTGACAGTGCCTTGATTTTGGACTTCCAACCTCTAGAACAGTAAGAAATAAATTTCTGTTGTTTAGAAGCTAGAAGCTGCTTGCTGGCTAGGCATAGTGGCTCAGGCCTGTAATCCCAGTACTTTGGAAGGCCAAGGTGGAAGGATCGCTTGAGGCCAGGAGGTTGAGACCAGCCTGGGCAATAGAACAAGATCTCATCTCTATAACCCACCCACTCCCATAAAAAAAAAAAAAGCAGCAGCAGCAGCAGTAGCAGCAGTAGCTACCTAGTCTATGAGATTTTGAACAGACTGAGGCAGCATGTAAAAAAGTCCCACATATACATAACAAACAGAAAGAAAACATGCAAAACTACTACTATAGTCCAGGTGGCCGGTCACAAGACCAGGCTAATAATCGGTCACAAGGCTGTAATTGATATCTATGCCTTCCTTCTTTCATTACTCATTCCGTATTTCCCCTCATTTTAGCCAGAACCATGGATGAGTGAATTTTTTCATGTGTTGAAGTAACCCAAAGTTTTGTTTCTTTTTCTTTTCTTTCTTTTTTTTTTTGAGACGGAGTCTTCCTCTGTCGCCCAGACTGGAGTACAGTGGTGAGATCTTGGCTCACTGCAGCCTCCACCTCTCAGGTTCAAGCGATTCTGCTGCCTCAGCCTCCCAAGTAGGAATATATGCACATGCCATCATGTCTGGCTAATTTTTGTATTTTTAGTAGAGGTGGGATTTCACCATGTTGGCCAGCCTGGTCTTGAACTCCTGAACTCAAGTAATCCACCCACCTCGGTCTCCCAAAGTGCTGGGATTACAGGCATGAGTCACCACACCTGGTCTAAAGTTTCATTTCTGAAGGTCCTGAGATGTCAATCTTCCTACCTTCTTTTGGCTACTAGCTTTCCATTGACCTTTACTACTGGGCATGGAAGTACCACTTGGTACACCCTGAGGATCCTCTGGTTTCCAGACATAGTCCTCCTATTCACGTGTTGCAGACAGACTGTAAGGTAGTTCCCCACTATGTCTGCTTTCTGGTATTTACGTTTTTTGTTTTTTGTTTTTTGTTTGTTTGTTTGAGATGGAGTTTTGCTCTGTCGCCCAGGTTGGAGTGCAGTGGTGAGATCTTGGCTCACTGCAACCTCCACCTCCTGGATTCAAGCTAATCTCCTGCCTCAGCCTCTCAAGTAGCTGGGATTACAGGCACATGCCACCACACCTGGCTAATTTTTTGTAGTTTTAGTAGAGACAGGGTTTCACCATGTTTGCCAGGCTGGTCTTGAACTCCTGACCTCAAGTGATCCACCTGCTGTGACCTCCCAAAGTGCTGGGATTACAGGCATGAGTCACCGCACCTCGCCTGGTATTCACACTTTTATGTGTTCCCCACACCTTGAATAGGAACAGGACCTGAGATTGACTGCTAACCAGAAGGAGCCTAGGCCATGACAAAGGTGATAGCACTCCCATGGTTATGTTATGTGATGTCCCATGGTTGTGTTATGCTAGTCTACGAGTCTGTCTTGCTTGTAGACTTGCTCTAGAGACTCTCCTTGCTGGCTTGATGAAGTAAGTGGCCATTGGCAAAAGCCCATGTGGCAAAGAGCTGTAGAACCCCCCGGAGAACTGTGAGCAGCCTCCAGCTAGCAAGAAATCATGGCCAGGCGAGATGGCTCACGCCTGTAATCCCAGCACTTTGGGACGCCGAGACTGGCGAATCACCTGAGGTTAGGAGCTCGAGAACAGACTGACCAACATGGAGAAACCCCATCTCTACTAAAAATACAAAATTAGCCAGGTGTGGTGGTGCATGCCTGTAATCCCAGCTACTCGGGAGGCTGAGGCAGGCGAATCACTTGAACTTAGGAGGTGGAGGTTGCCGTGAGCAACCATTGCACCCAGCCTGGGCAACAAGAACAAAACTCCGTCTCAAAAAGAGGAGAGGCGAGGCGGGGCGGGGCGGGGCGAATGGAATGAATTCTGCCAACACTTTGAGCTTGGAAGAGGCTTCTTCCCCTGCCAGGCCTCCAGGCTCCAAGGTGCAGCCTTGGCCAACACCTTGACTGCAGCCTGTGAGTCTTCAGCAAACAACCCAACTGAGCCCTACCAACTTTCCTGACCCACAGAAACTGTGGGTCAATAAATGGGTGTTGTTTTAAGCCACTGTGTTTGCGGCAATTTGTTACACAGTAGTAGAAAACTCACCTGCTGCAGTAGCTCACACCTGTAAATCCCAGCACTTTGGGAGGCCAAGGTGGGTGGGTCATCTAAGGTCAGGAGTTTGAGACCAGCCTGGCCAACATGGTGAAACCTTGTCTCTACTAAAAATACAAAAATTAGCCGGGCGTGGTGGCGGGCTGAGGTAGGAGAATCACTTGAACTTGGGGGGCAGAGTTTGCAGTGAGCCGAGATCAAGCCACTGCACTCCAGCCTGGGTGACAAACTGAGACTCCATCTCAGAAAAAAAAGAAAAAGAAAAAAAGAAAACTAATATACCTCACTATGTAGTAGCAATCCAGCTTCCCCTGACCATCTGGATCAATCACTTCATCCAGTAAAATAATCTGTTTTCTGCTTGTTGACTCAGTAGCACAGACCACCAAAATGGACAGTCTCATCTTCCAATACAATGGAACTATGTTATGGCACTTGGTTGAAACATCTTCCCCACATCTCCCACCTTGTAGAATAAGACTCCCAAATCTGCAAGGGTCAAGGTTGTTAAGATAGGAATAAAACATTCTGGGCTGGGAGTGGTGGCTCATGCTTGTAATCCCAGCACTTTGGGAGGCCAAGGTGGGTGGATCACCTGAAGTCAGGAGTTCGAGACCAGCATGGCCAACATGGTGAAACCCCATCTCTACTAAAAATACAAAAATTAACCAGGCATGGTGGTGTGCACCTGTAATCCCAGCTACTCGGGAGGCTGGGGCATGAGAATCGCTTAAACCTGGGAGGCAGAGGTTGTAGTGGGCTAAGATAGTGCCACTGAACTCCAGCCTGGGCAACAGAGTGAGGCTCTGTCTCAAAAAAAAAAAAAAAAAAAAAATTCTGCTAGTGGGTTACTGGGGATAGTAGCAAGTGGATCCACTACCACTTCTACCCTTAATTCCTTGATTCATGAGTTCTAGCCATGGAAGAGATAGCATCAAATGATTCAAAGTATATATTGCATGTTGTAAGACAGAATTCATCCTTTCTGTGTCTTGTCTCCTGAACAGCACTGTAACTGACTCTTCAGTAAGCCATTCCACCTTTCCTTTGTTTTTGTTTGTTTGTTTGTTTGTTGTTGTTTGAGATGGAGTTTTGCTCTTGTTGCCAGGCTAGAGTGCAATGGTGTGATCTCACCACAACCTCCACCTCCTGGGTTCAAGCAATTCTTCTGCCTCAGCCTCCTGAGTAGCTGGGATTACAGGCATGCGCCACCATGCCCAACTAATTTTGTATTTTTAGTAGAGATGGGGTTTCTACATGTTAGTCAGGCTGGTCTCAAACTCCTGACCTCAGGTGATCCGCCTGGCTTGGCCTCCCAAAGTGCTGGGATTACAGGCGTAAGCCACTGCGCCGGGCCCTCCATTCCACCTTTTAACTAGCCCAGCCATTTTCAGGTGATGGAGTAGGTGGTAAAACTAGTTAATTGCATGGCGATGGACCCATTGCTGTGAAATGAGTTATCTGACCAGAAGTATTGTTATGGGGAGGGAAGCCCATGATGGTAAATAAGGCATTCTGTGAGTCCATCGGTGCTGTTTCTGGCACAAGCATAATGGGCAAGGAAGGCAAATCCATATTCAGAATATGTGTCTATTGCAATGAGGACAAATCTCAGCCCTTCCATGATGAAAGAGGTGCAGTGTAATGAACTTGCCACCAGTGGCTGGTTGGTCCCCTCTGTGAGTGGTGCCATATTGGAGGGCTTTCTATGGGTCTCGGCTGTTGGCAGATTAGGCACTCAACAGTGATGTTATCTAGGTCAGCTTTGGAAAGGTGAAGTTCACATAATTGAATCCCTGGGCAGCCTCCATCTATGCCACCATGACCACTTTGTTTATGGGCCCATTGCACAAGAACTTGGGAGGCAAGAGAAAGGGTCTGACAGACATCTGGAGCATGCTGTCAATTCTCCTCTTTTCTGTCATATACAATCCTAGCAGGCTAGAAACGGTGGCTCAAGTCTGTAATCCCAGCACTTGGAGATCAAGTGGGTAGATTGCTTGAGCTCAGGAGTTCAAGACCAGCCTGACCAACATGGTGAAACTCTGTCTCTATTAAAAATACAAAAATTAGCTGGGTGCAGTTGCAGGCGCCTGTAATCCCAGCTACTCGGGAGGCTGAGGCAGGAGAATCTCTTGAACCCAGGCAGCAGAGGTTGCAGTGAGCTGAGACTAAGCCGCTGCACTTCAGCCTGGGCAATAGAGTGAGGCTCTGTCTCAAAAAAAAAAAAAAAAAAAAAAAAATTCAGGGGCTGCCCATGTTATATGAAGTTTCTGGCACATTTAATGGCTTAAACCATCTGAAAATAGGCCTTCTATGGTGACAGACACCTATACTTCACACCACCTACCTTGAGAAAAGAAGCACAATGCTTGGTAGATCTTTTCTGATTTCGGAAGCAACATACCACATCTGAGTGTACTACTTAACCATATTTATAGAGTCCCCTCCATGGCTACCAGTTTTGAATTGGGATCAGAGCAAGAGAAGGCTCTGTACTAAGTTCAGTGTACAGTACAAGCCATTCCTGTGGCTTTCTGTGAGGCTTTATGGTTCAGCTATTCTGGGTCTTTTGTGGTTCTGTTTAAATTTTAGGGTTTTTCTTTGTTTTCTTTTTTTTGAGATGGAGTCTCGCTCTGCTGCCCAGGCTGGAGTGCAGTGGAGTGATCTTGGCTCACTGCAAACTCCGCATCCCTGGTTCAAGCTATTCTCCTGCCTCAGCCTCCCATGGTTTTTTTCTAATGCTGTGAAGAATGTCATTGGTATTTTGATTGATCGGGATTGCATTAAATCTGTAGATTGCTTTAAGCAGTATGGACATTTGAACAATAACGATTCTTTTTTTTTTTTTTTTTTGAGACGGAGTCTCGCTCTGTCACCCAGACTGGAGTGCAGTGGCCGGATCTTAGCTCACTGCAAGCTCCGCCTCCCGGGTTCACGCCATTCTCCTGCCTCAGCCTCCCGAGTAGCTGGGACTACAGGCGCCCACCAGGTCGCCCGGCTAGTTTTTTGTATTTTTAGTAGAGACGGGGTTTCACCATGTTAGCCAGGATGGTCTCGATCTCCTGACCTCGTGATCCGCCCGTCTCGGCCTCCCAAAGTGCTGGGATTACAGGCTTGAGCCACCGCGCCCGGCCAATAACGATTCTTTCAATCCATGAACAGCGAATCACTTTCCAGTTTTCTGTGTCCTCTTCAATTTCTTGCATCAGTGTTTCACAATTTTCATTGTAGAAATCTTTCACTTCTTTGGTTAATTTCTAGGTATTATTTTTATTTGTAGTAGTTGCTTTCTTAAAGAAAGGAATGCGTGGGAATGAATATAGTTCTGGTTGAATTTTACTCACAGAACTGCTGCAGCCCTCTTGGGTCCATGAGGAGAGATACTGCCCATGTGCTGAGTAAGCAGACCAGAAAAATGAATGACACCATCGCCCTGCTGAATGACCCATTCTAGTAATCTCCCTGCCTCTGGACTTCATGATATGTATGAGAATAAGCTTCTCCTGTGTAATTCAGTTTAATTAGTGCAGTATCTTCTGTTTACCCCCTCTTGATCTACTTTCTGCCATTTTTCCACTCTGCTCTTGCCCTGGGGGCTGACTCACTTCAGTTACATCAGGGACTTCCCTTCTCCTCTGGCTTTCAACTGGGTTTGGCCAATAAAACACACCCACAAGAGACAGGAGGGAGAGAAATAAGTTAGAATGTTTCCTGCCAGAACCTTGAGTGATGATGTTGGGTTTTCTGTTACTTGAAGTCAAAAGCATCCTGATGATGTACGTGTTCTCCGTCTTCTAACAGAGAACTCCTGACCTCAAGCAATTTACATATGATTTATGTATTTATTTCCCCCAGCTTTACTGAGGTGTGATTGACAAACAGAATCAACATGGTGAAACCCCGAATCCTCTAAAAACACAAAACAATTAGCTGGGCGTGGTGGTGGGCAACTGTAATCTTAGCTACTCAGGGGGCTGAGGCAGGAGAATGCTTGAACCTGGGTGGCGGAGGTTGCAGTGAGCTGAGATCGCGCCATTGTACTCCAGCCTGGGCAACAACAGCAAAACTGTGTCTCAAAAAAAGAAAAAAAGTGGCCGGGTACAGTGGCTCATGCCTGTAATCCCAGCTCTTTGGGAGGCCAAGGCAGGCAGATCACGAGGTCAGGAGATTGAGACCATCCTGGCCAACAGAGTGAAACCCGTCTCTACTAAAAATATTTTAAAAATTAGCTGGGCATGGTGGTGGGCACCTGTCGTCCCAGCTACTTGGGAGGCTGAGGCAGGAGAATGGCATGAACCTGGGAGGCAGAGCTTGCAGTGAGCCGAGATCACGCCACTGCACTCCAGCCTGGGGGACACAGCGAGACTCCGTCTCAAAAAAAAAAAAAAAAAAAAGAAAAGAAAAAAATAGAATATTGTATATATTTAAGGTTACAACATGGTGTTTCAATACCTTATAAATATACCTTGTGTAATGATTCTCACAATTAAGCTAATTAACATACTTGTCACCTGACATAGTTACCTTTTTGTGTGTATGGGTGATGTGAACATTTAGGATCTATTCCCCTAGCAAATTTCAAGTATATACTATTATTATTAAGTATAATTGCCATACTGTACATTAGATCTCAGAACTTATTCATCTTATAACTGAAAGCAAAAATATCCCAAGCTCATGGATTGGAGGAATTACTATTGTTAAAGTGTGCATTTATATTATATTTATATATAATCAGTAGATGCTGCTTAATAATTGTTTCTCTGCTTGCCATACTGCTTAACCCTGATTTGCTAGTAAACACTTATTTGACTGACTGGTGTATTTTTGGTTGCTTTTAATTTTGATCTAATTTCTTTCTTCCTTTCTTTTCCCTTCCTTCCTTCCTTCCTCCCTCCCTTCCTCCCTCCCTCCCTCCCTCTCTCTTTCTTTCTTTCTTGACAGAGTTTCACTCTTGTTGCCCTTGCTAGAGTGCAATGGCGCAATCTTGGCTCACTGCAACCTCCACCTCCTGGGTTCAAGTGATTCTTCTGCCTCAGCCTCCCCAGTAACTGGGATTACAGGTGTGCCCCACCATGCCTGGCTAATTTTTGTATTATTAGTAGAGACAGGGTTTCACCATTTTGGCCAGGCTGGTCTTGAACTCCTGACCTTAGGTGATCCACCTGCCCTGGCCTCCCAAAGTGCTAGGATTACAGGTGTAAGCCACCGTGCCCGGCCAATATAATTTTAAATTTACAAAAGTGTTGTAAGAATGATGCAAGGAATTTCCATGTGACTGTTGTTCTGATACTCTCTTTCCCTTTCTCTGTCTTTCAGAGCAGGCTGTCTTTCATTCTGAACCACTTGAGATTGAATTGGAAACATCCTGTCCTTTAACTCCAACTACTTCAATGTGTATTTCCTAAGAGCAAGGGCATTCCCTTGCAGAACTTCAGCATGATTATCAAAATCAGAAGATTTCAATTGATATAATACTCTCTCACAGTCCATGTACAAATTTCAACAATTGTCAAATAATGTCTTTTATTGCTATTTCTTTTTGCCCAGCCCAGTCTAGGATCATACATTACATTTACTTTTCATGTCTTTTTAGTTTCCTTCAATCTGGAACTATTCCTCAATCTTCCTTTGTTTTTCTTGACCTCGACACTTTTGAGGAATACAGGCCAGTTCTTTTGTATTTATTTATTTATTTATTTATTTATTAGAGACAGGGTCTGGCTATATTGCCCAGGCTGGTCTCGAACCCCTGACTTCAAGCAATCCTCTTGCCTCAGACTTCCAATGTGCTAGAATTGCAGGCATGAGTCATTGTGCCCGGCCAGTTCTGTTTTTTTTTTTTTTTTTTTTTTTTGAGATGGAACTTTGCTCTTGTTGTCCAAGCTGGAGTGCAGTGGTGCAATCCCAGCTCACTGCAACCTCAGCCTCCCAGGTTCAAGCTATCATCCTGCCTCAGCCTCCTCAGTAGCTGGGATTACAGGCATGCGCCACCATACCCGGGTAATTTTTTGTATGTTTAGTAGAAACGGGGTTTCACCATGTTAGCCAGGCTGCTCTCGAACTCCTGACCTTAGGTGATCTGCCCTCCTTGGCCTCCCAAAGTGCTGAGATTACAGGCATGAGCCACCATGACTGGCCACCTGGTCAGTTCTTTTATAGACTATCATTCACTTTGGATTTGTCTGATGTTTCCTTCTGATGTGATCCAGACTGATTATGGTTTGTTTGTTTGTTTAGACGGAGTCTTGCTCTGTTGCCCAGGCTGGAGTGCAGTGGCGCGATCTGGGCTCACTGCAACCTCCGCCTCCCGGGTTCAAGTGATTCACCTGTCTCAGCCTCCTGAGTAGCTGGGACTACCGGCGCCCGCCACCACACTGGGATCATTTTTTGTATTTGCAGTAGAGATGGGGTTTCTCCATGTTGGCCAGGATAGTCTCAAACTCCAGACCTTGTGATCCACCTGCCTCGGCCTCCCAAAGTGTTGGGATTACAGGCGTGAGCCACCACACCCAGCCTGACTGATTATGTATTTTTTAGCAGGTGTATCACAGAAGTGGTGCTGTGTCTTTCCCAGTGCATTGTATCAGGAGGCATGTTATGATCATTTGCCCCAGCATTGGTGATGTTAACTTTGATCTTTGATTAACTTGGTGTCTGCTAGGTCTCTCCACTGTAGTCATTATTTTTTTCTTTATAATTAATAAGTAATTTGTGAAGAGATACTTTTTAGACTATATAAGTATCCTGTTAATCAATAAACTTTCACCCACTAATTCTAGTAACCACTGATGATTTTCTAACTATGTCATTCCTTCTACATTTATGAGTGAGCATTCTACTGTAAGGAAGAGCTTTCTTCTTTCCCCTTTTAATTTACTGATTGATATTAATGTGGACTTAAACATTCTTATTTTATTACATTATAATTTATTACTGTTATATTTTATTTTGATGCCTAATTGCCCCACTTTGGCCAGTGGGAGCCCTTTTAACCTGACTCCTGGTCCTTTGACATGTCTCCATTATTATTTGAGAACCTCCTTACTTTCTGGCACAACAAGATGTTCCAGGTTCATTCATCTTGAATTTTCTCAACTTCATTCTAGAGTCAACCATTTCTCCAAGGATCCATAGTCCCTTTTTGTAGAGAATGGTTACTGAGAAGTCAGTATCTGAGTGCTAAGTGTGGTTATTCCCACTACACTATCACTGTTTCTAGGCCTTCTTTACCAGCAGAGCTGGGGAGTATATGTGTGTGTGAATGTGATTGTTCATATACATACATATGCATATATGTACATGTATGTGAATATATATATACACACACACACATTTATGGCTTTATTTATTTTTAGAGACAGGGTCTTGTTCTGTCACCCAGGGTAGAGTGCAGTGGCAAAACCATAGTTCATTGCAGCCTCAAACTTCTGGGCTTAAGCAATTCTCCCACCTCAGCCTCCTGAGTGGCTGGGATTACAGACATGAGCCACTGCACCCAGTTATATTTATTTTTGTATCTATTTATCTATATCTTTAAAACCATGAGTTCATACTAGCTATGGATTGAATTGTGTCCCCTCAAAATTCATATGTTGAAGCCCTAACCTCCAGTGTGACTCCATTGGGAACAAGGAAGTAATTAAGATTAAATAGGGTCGTAAGGGTGAAGCCCTGATTCAATAGGATTAGTGTCCTTTTTCAGGAGCAGTGGCTCACACCTGTAATCTCAGCAATTTGGGAGGTGGGGGTGGGCGGATGGATCACTTGAGGAAAGGAGTTCGAAACCAGCCTGGTCAACATGGTGAAACACCGTCTCTACTAAAAATACAAAATTAGCAGGACATGGTGGCATGCCTCTGTAATCACAGCTACTTGGGAGGCTGAGGCAGGAGAATCACTTGAACCAGGGAGGCAGAGGTCGCAGTGACCGAGATCTCACCACTACACTCTAGGCTAGGCAACAGAGCAAGACTCTGTCTCAAAAAAAAAAAAAAAGAAAAGATAAGGATGCATGTCCTTGTAAGAAGAGAAGAGACCCCAAAGCTCACTCGCATATGCTCTCTCTGTCTCTCTTTCAGCATGTGAGGACACAGTGAGAAGGTGGCCATCTACAAGCCAAGAAGAGAGCCCTCACCAGAAGTTGCATTGGCTGGCATCTTAAGCTTGGACTTCCCAGCCTTCAAAGCTGTGAGAAAATAAATGTTGTTTAAGCCACCCAGTCTATGGTATTTTGTTACAGTAGGCTGACACAATACTGACCTTTAATTCTAATCTACATGAATAGTGTACTTTTTTAGTGCTTCTATAATGTACCATTTTTCTTTTTTCTTTTCTTTTCTTTTTCTTTTTTTCTTTTTTGGAGATGGAGTTTTGCTGCCGTTGCCCCGTCTAGAGTGCAGTGGTGCAATCTTGGCTCACTGCAACCTCAGCCTTTCAGTTTCAAGTGATTCTCCTGCCTCAGCCTCCCAAGTAGCTGGGATTACAGGCGCCCGCCACCACACCCAGCTATTTTTTTTTGTATTTTTAGTAGAGACAGGGTTTCACCCTGTTGGTCAGGCTGGTCTTGAACTGCTGACCTCGTGATCCACCCACCTCGGCCTCTCAAAGTGCTGGGATTACAGGCAGGCGTGAGCCACCGCGCCCGGCATGTACCATTTTTCTATAAGGACTTTGCTATTTTTGGCCTGTCCAGATTGTCAGTTGATAGAAGCGGGCTGTAGTCTAGTTGCCTTATGTAATGTTGTAAGCAGAAGGGACTTGATTAAAAAGTTTAGAATGTCCATGATTATTAATCAAGAAAATCAGAATTAATTCAAAAGTTGCACTGTTGCATGTCAGTTAAGTGTAAAACTGCTCTCCACTTTGCCCAGAACAGGACAAATAGCAATAAGAAACCCATGGGAATAAGTGTCAGCCCCATTAAGGAACCATTCTTGCAGGACAGAAAGAGGGAAGGAGTCCAGTGCTGGTTTAGTGTCTATAGCAAGGTGTATATTAAGAACTCAGCCTATAGTACCTCAAGTTGTCTTCACAGCAACACTGAAAAGTGGTGTGATTATTCTCATTTTAAAGACAAGAAAAATAGGCCAGGCTGGGTGGCTCATGTCTGTAATCCCAGCACTTTGGGAGGCCGAGGCGGGCAGATCACGAGGTCAAGAGATAGAGACCATTCCGGCCAACATAGTGAAACCCGTCTCTACTAAAAATACAAATATTAGGTGGGCGTGGTGGCACACACCTGTAGTCCCAGCTACTCAGGAGGCTGAGGCAGGAGAATTGCTTGAATCCGGGAGGCGGAGGTTGAAGTGAGCTGAGATTGGGCCACTGCACTCCAGCCTGGTGACAGAGCATGACCTGTCTTAAAAAAAAAAAAAAAAAAAAAAAAAAGATAAGAAAATAGGCAGAGGAATTAAGTAATTTGCTTAAGGTAAAACAGTTAGAACTCCCTTCTTAGACTTTACTTCCTTTGAGGGTAAAAACCAGTACTGAGTTGAACCATATTTGAGCCCAAGACAAAAGAAAAAATATATGTCCTATATGCACTCACCTTCCATATTTTGAACCAAATAGAAAAAGTGGATAAAAGCATTCCAATAAAAAAATGACTGCATATAAAGTTCCATGTTATTCAATCTGTTCACACGTTATTGTCAACTCTCATAAAGCCTCATTGGTAGTGACTGTTCCCATTGCAAAATAAAGCAAGGTCATAAACAATAGCCTGCCTATATTTTAAATGTTGGTATTCTGTTCATCATGGATTTTTTGCATTAATTTTGATTTTAAAAAATGTTGTGTTAAGATATTATTTATCTTGGATTTCCTGAGTTTTTTGGTGCCCTCTTAAATTTTATGCCTGAAAGGAGTTCCTCACTAAACTCACTTTAATCTAGGCCTTGGGTAAAATCAAGTTTGGGCCTGAATTTCATGAGGTTTCCATTCCCCAGAATTGACTTTCTCTAAACAGGGCCCTGTCTGGGGTGATTACTGTCTCCAGCACCATTCTGTGAGTCTCAGATGACTCCACTTCTGGTGAGGCTTACATGGCCCACACAACTGTGGAGTGCCCCAT
This sequence comes from Rhinopithecus roxellana, assembly GCF_007565055.1. NCBI lineage: Eukaryota > Metazoa > Chordata > Mammalia > Primates > Cercopithecidae > Rhinopithecus > Rhinopithecus roxellana. The sequence goes on from NC_044559.1 coordinate 75,706,669, forward strand.
CTTCTCGCCGGAAGTGTTGAATCACAAAGCTGTAACAATAGAAATGGTTCCATTGTAAGTACATGGTCACATGCCTGCAAAAATGTTTGGAGATACCAGATACGCCCCACCCAGCCTTAGTCACATCTGACCCAGAAACCACAAGTTGGTTTCCTACCTCGGGATGCTCATCTAAGCTGGTGGCATCAGAATTCCTAGGTTCACCCAGCACCGATATGCCAAGAGACTGGCTTCCCTATTCGTTAGAATGGGTCAGTGGGAGTCACTGGCTCAGAAGCTCAGCCTTTGGTTCAGGAGCCTGCACAGTCCCCTCCTTAGCCAAGTAGTTGGCTGAAAGTCTCTGCACCAATACTTTCCACTGGAGATGAACATTGCTGATTTCTTTGTTTTTTTCAACACTTCCCCAGGGCTTGAGGAAAGGTGAAGAGAAGCCACTGTAAAAACCTTTTTAACGGGCCAGGCGCTGTGGCTCATGCCTGTAATCCCAACACTTCGGGAGGCCGAGGTGGGAGGATCATGAGATCAATAGATTGAGACCATCCTGGCCAACGTGGTGAAACCCCGCCTCTACTAAAAATACAAAAATTAGCAGGGCGTGGTGGCATGTGCTTGTAATCCCAGCTACTCAGGAGGCTGAAGCAGGAGAATCGCTTGAACCCAGGAGGCAGAGGTTGCAGTGAGCCGAGATCGTGCCACTGCACTCCAGCCTGACAACAGAGTGAGATTCCATCTCAAAAAAAAAAAAAAAAAAAACAAAAAACCTTTTAGCAGCAGGGCATGGTGGCTCACACCTGTAATCCCAGCACTTTGGGAGGCTGAGGCAGGTGGATTACCTGAGGTCAGGAATTCAAGACCAGTCTGGCCAACATGGTGAAACCCCCATCTCTACTAAAAATACAAAAATTAGCCAGGTGTGGTGGCACACGCCTGTAGTCCCAGCTACTCAGGAGGCTGAGGCAGGAGAATCGCTTGAACCCAGGGGGCAGAGGATGCAGTGAGCTGAGGTGGTGCCACTGCACTCCAGTTTGGGCAACAGAGTGAGACTCTGTCTCAAAAAAACAAAACAGAACAAAAAACCCTTTTAGCCACAGCACAACAACACTTACCGATGCTATTTTTGTGCAGAAGGATAGAGAGAGGAACTGGAGATCATGGGGTGAGGACGAATAGCTCCCTAACATCCCCTTCACCCTGCAACAAGGAATTCACAAATCCCCACGTGCTGGCTCTTCCCCTTCCCACCCAGAACTTTTACAGAAGAAAAATCAAGCTTAAATGTATAAGAGGTCAGTTATGATGTAAAAAGGAAGTCAGGGAGACCCAAGAGCCTTTCCTGAGCATTGCTGAACAAGTGCACGAACACCTCATCTTCCAAGGACAAAACAAGCATTTATCAGAGGCCCATTGGACACCCTGCATCCACTCCTGCCCCTCCAATCCAAGTTCCAAGCTGCAGCCAGAGTGACCTTCTAAAAACACAAACTTGTCATGAGGATAAAATTTGCAAAGTGCTGACTGACACTACTGGTACGTGGTAAGTACTATAAAATGCCCGTTACATAAACACAGTACATATAATGCCATTCCCTGTTTAAACCCCTGCGAGGATCACATGCAACCTTCTCTGCCTGCCTCTGCCTTCTGTTTCCCATCGTGCTCTCTCCTTAGCCTTACTCCGGGTCGCATTTAATTCCTCCGGAGCCAAGCTACCTCCTGGCCCAACCAAATGCCTTTCCCTCTTCGTTAAAGCAGTTTCCCCAGACCCACTCCTCTTCATTTGGCCAATTTCAACTCTTCTTTATATCTCAGCTTAAATGTTGCTTCTTCAGCCCTCCTGAACCTCCCAGAGGAAGCTTAGGTTCCTCCATAATTATCCTCTTATAGCCATAACATTGATCACAATTGTAATCACATACTCCATGTTTTAGGTTGTTTACCGCCTGCCTCCCTTACTAGGCTGTAGATTCCCCAGGACAAGGGCTATAGGTCTTTCCGTCTCTCTTGTTTACTGCCTATCAGGGAACTCGGACAGCATAGGTCACTAATGAACATTTCCGAATGAATACAAACTTTAAAATACTGTCTTGTTTAGGTAACCGGCCCAAAGTCGCACAAACGACCTAATATTTGAACCCACGACATTCTGGCTTTGAAGCCCAAGGTCGGACTGCAGCAGACTGCCCCTTCCTCTCCAAAGCCGGAGCCAAACGGTGGGCTGAGAGGGAAGCTGAAAGGCAGAATCTGAGGATCTGCAGAGGGCCACGCGCCGTAAGGCAGTCGGTGCCGTGCGCGCTAGCCTTGGGCCCAGGAGAAGGGGCACCGTCACGTGTACCCTACAGGGACAGCTGCCGCCGCACCCTGGGGCAGGAATGCAGCCCCGCCCGGCGCCCGCGCCTGCAAAACCGCGCTGGCCCTGGGGACTGACGTCAATGAAGGGGGCGCCTCCGGCGCCGCGCTAGGGCGGTGAGGGCTGTGGGCAGGGCCCGGGTGGACACGCCCCCTCGCCGCCGCTCCGCCGCTGATGAGGTTCTAGGAAGCTTCTCACTCTGCTTTCCAGGCCAGCAGAGGCGGGGGGCGGGGCTGGACACGCCCCCTCCCCGTCTCCCGCCTATGATTGGCGCACGGCACTCCACCTTGGGTTTGGAAGGCTCGCCTGGGAGCTCACAGCCGGCTCGGGCCGAGGATTGGTTGTTCCGGGGCTGGGGAGCGCTTTCTCCCGGGAACCGCGGCTGTGACCCAGGTGGTCCGGACCAGTTTGGAGCTTCGTGCGGCCCGCCTCGAGCAACCAGGTACTTAGGTCGGCGGCCCAGCTCGGCGCCTCCGTGGGAGCCGGAGGGCAACAGGCAGCCGGGGTGCTACCGGGACGCAACCGCCAGATCCACTTAGGGCCCCGTCGTTCTGCGAAGCGGCCACGTCGGAGCTCCGGGGCCTCCTCGTGCTGGAGATGGCGCTTTAGGACCTCGGCCAGGATACCCTCTGCCACGCTCTTGTGCTGCCCGTGATCACCGACTGGCCCTGGAAGCATTTTCGCAGCAGGAAGCTCAGAGCTGCGCCCGCCCTTTCTGAAGGCTGTGGAAGAGGTTGGAGTGGGCGCATCTTAGCTTGCCCCATCCCCATTTGAGGTCTGTCAGAGCTGCCCTTCAGCGTGGTGAGTACCTTCTCCAATTCTCCACCGGGCAGTGGAGTGCAGAGGGCACAGGCTGGCTTGGGAGTCCTGACTTTGGATCCCTGTGCCTTCCACAATCTACAGAAGCAGAAGCAGATAGCTTCCGAAAGGCTTCTGGGCCTGACCTTCCCCAGAAGACCTCCTCAGCCATCTGGCAGGAACAAAAATAACAGTGGCTTGAGAGCCCGGGTGCTGGGTTCTGTCCCAGACTGCCTGGGTTCATGTCCCAGCCTTCCATCACCTGCCAGCTGTGTGACTTTGGGTGTAGTGTTCTCATCTGTAAAATGGGTGTAACAATAGTGCCACCTCATGTGAGGAGGAGAGAAAGCACCCATCTGAACGTGCTCTGTTCTGTGCTTGACACTGAACAAGCTGCCTCTATGATTTTAATCATAAAGCTATGACTTAAAAGTACACAGATTTGCTGATGGCTGTGATGATGAAAATGACAATGATTCTATAGCCTCTGGTAGTCAGGTAGCCTTTCCCTTCATCATTTATTCATTCAACCAGCATGCATGGAATGTCTGTGGTATACCAGGTACTAGAAGGAATGCCCTCGCAAACTTAATCTCCCTTTTCCTGCTAAGGGTTATTCTCACTGTTTATTTTTAAAAGCTTATTTAAAATTTTGTAGAGGCAGTCTTGCTATGTTGACCAGGCTGGTCTCAAACTCCTGGGCTCAAGCGATCCTCCCACCTCAGCCTCCCAAAGTGCTGGGATTATAGGCATGAGCCACCGGGCCCGGCCTTATACTCACTATTTTGATGATGAGCAACTTGTGGCAGGGGAAACTGAGACTTATTCAAGGTCACCCAGTTAGCAGCACAGCCAGAATTCAGGGTTCTAGAACTCTTGAAAGGGTTATCCCCAGATCTAGTAACAGTTTATTTTCAGGTCATATATGATAACTGGTCTGGGGAAAGGGCCCAGTTGCTTTCTCCGCCTCCAGGGGCACAGATTTGGAGGCCAATGTATATCCAGTTCTCTAGGCATACCTCCCTGAGGCTAGGCCCTGCTGGTGGGGAAGCCCACACAGCCATTTGAACTGGGCTTCCCATTTGAGGAGTCACAGATTTTGGCTGCTGTCCAGTGGCATGTCTGTGTAGGGTAGCAGGCCAGGGCCCCAAGTGTTGATTAGGGTCTTGGGCCAGAGCCTCCAGTAATTTTTCTAAGAGCCCCTAGGCCCCTGATTACAGAGATTATTGCTATCACCTGGGTTATTGGAAGGGGGCCTCCTCCTGCGTGAGGACCTAGGAGATGCCAGCTCACCCAAACGTGTTCTGCCTCTCGTGGTTACCTGGGCCTCCCTGGACTACAGTGAGATACTCTCCTAGAATAGCTGTCTGAACTGAACTTCGTATATTGCAAAGGGTGCTCAATTGCGTACCATATTTATATATTGCAAATTCATTGCATGGTGAGTCACTTTTTAAATATATTTCTTTGTTAGGGTTCCACAGTTCTTCACTTACTGTCTGTTTCAAAACAAGTTGAACTTTGTCATTTTCAACGTTTGGTATTTCCTTTGGGGTTCATTTTCAACCTAGTTTGTGTCAAATTGAAGTATTTTGCAATTGGTCTTTGTACACAGACCCATACTTATCTTCTTTTATGTCAGCTTTGAAATGAAAGGTCCATTTGTAATCTAATAGCCCCATGGTTTCATTTTCTAGTTTTCAAAAGTACTATTGTTCAAGTATACACTGACTTTTCCTGGACTAAGGTCTTCTCCAGGAAATTGGAGGGAAAATAACTATTGAACACATTGAATGAGGCAGGAAGTTTCTTTTGATAATAAAAGTGTTCTGATTCGCCATTTCATCGGTTTTCCCAAAACTTACCATCTAATCCTACCTGGAATCTGCCTAGTTTTATTCCCAACCTCACTCTGCTGTCTGAATCCCAGAATAAGAGGCAGAGCCAAGAGTGAGGGGCCTCAGCCGGTGGTGGTGGCTCACACCTGTATTCCCAACACCCTGGGAGGATGAGGTGGGTGGATCACTTGAGGTCAGGAGTTCAAGACCAGCCTGGCCAACATGGTGAAACCTTGTCTCTACTAAAAATACAAAAATTAGTTAGGCGTGGTGGCGGGCACCTGTAATCCCAGCTACTTGGGATGTTGAGGCAAGAAAATTGCTTGAACCTTGGAGGCGGAGGTTGCAGTGAACTGAGATTTGCACCACTGCACTCCAGCCTGGGTGACAGAGTGAGACTCTGCCTCAGAAAAACAAAACAAAACTAAACAAACAAAAAAGAGTGAGGGGCCTCGGCCGGGCGCGGTGGCTCAAGCCTGTAATTCCAGCACTTTGGGAGGCCGAGACGGGCGGATCACAAGGTCAGGAGATCGAGACCATCCTGGCTAATACGGTGAAACCCCGTCTCTACTAAAGAATACAAAAAACTAGCCGGGCGACGAGGCGGCGGGCGCCTGTAGTCCCAGCTACTTGGGAGGCGGAGGCAGGAGAATGGCGTGAACCTGGGAGGCGGAGCTTGCAGTGAGCTGAGATCCGGCCACTGCACTCCAGCCTGGGCGACAGAGCCAGACTCCGTCTCAAAAAAAAAAAAAAAAAAAAAAAAAAAAAAGAGTGAGGGGCCTCAAAATCTGAAGGTGCTAAGCCCTCCCCAAGGTTCATGGAGGGTATGGTTGAGGCTGGAGGCTCAGACTCTCTGCAAGGGTTTCTTGGTATGTTTGTAACGCAGCTCACTGAAGCTGTAGTCAAAGCCTTGCTGTCCTGGGAGAGGTTGCTGGGAAGTCAGGCTCCAAGCCATTTCCTCCCCGAGGTAGCTGCTGCTACATGATCCTTATTGCCCTTCTTTCCCTGGGGAGGTGAGGCCGGATATCACCCTTTCTCCTACCACCCCAGACCAGCCTAGGCCTCTGCCCCAGGCTTGGTCATAGCCAGCTGAGGTCACTAGGGAGCTTTAGAGCTGTGAGTTCTGTTTTCTACCAGATCCTAACCCCAGGGCCCACTGCAGCAAAACAGCATAGAGTAGGGAGGAGAAAGGGAGCTACTGGCTGGGAAGTTTCCTAGCACCCAGTTAGCCAGACCTGTCCACACATGTTGCCCCTAGCTTTGGCAGACAAGTAGCTCCATTCCTCCTTCTGTACAGACTTACCTGCGCATGGAATTGTTGACTCCCAGCACTGTGCAGGCCCTCAGAAACCATCAACATCAAGCTGTTCTTACACCAGTAACAGGGAAACTGACCCACAGAGGGGATGTGAATTGCCTGAGGCCTTTCAGCCAGTGAGTGGCAGAAGTAGGGCTTGAACCCACTCCTCTGACTCATAAGCCAGGGCTCTGTGTACTGGGCTGGGTTGCAGTTCTTGATTTCTTCTGTGGAAGCTGGGCTCTTCCTCTTTAGAGTGCTACAGCTCAAGGCTGGGCTAACTGTCACCCAGGAAAGAGCCCAGACCCTAGTGAACAGACTAACACAATTCCACAGCTCCACCCCTGCCTCCACCAGGTGGGATAATTCATTGTCCTTCCCTTTCCATTGGCAGGATTTCCCCTTCATGAATTAGGTGGGAATAGGAAAGCACTCTTCATAGAAACATGAAGTGTTCTTTAAGCTGCCTGGCTGTGAAGCCAGCTCGGGGGTTTAGAAGCGTGGGCTGACCGGGCTCAGTGGCTCAAGCCTGTAATCACAACACTTTGGGAGGCCAAGGCGGGGGGATCACCTGAGGTCAGGAGTTCAAGACCAGCCTGACCAACATGGTGAAACCCCATCTTTACTAAAAACACAAAAAATTAGCCAGGAGTGGTGGGGGATGCCTGTAATTCCAGCTACGCAGGAGGCTGAGGCAGGAGAATCGCTTGAACTTGGGAGGTGGAGGTTGCAGTGAGCTGAGACTGTACCACTGCACTCCAGCTTGGGCAACAATAGCAAAACTCGCTCTCAAAAATATATGTAATAATAAAAATAAAAGCATGGCTGCAGTCATTTCAACCACCTCTGGCCTCGGCTGAGCCACTGGTAGTCATACTTGCATCTCAGCTTCCCTTTACTTCCCTGTGAAATGGGATAACAGTCCCTAACTCCTAGAATTGAGGATGAAAGGATATCATCCATATTGCCTGATCCAGAGTAAATATCCCATAGTTAGCTTTTTTTTCTCTTTATCAGCCTAAAAGTGTTACCTGGTGACTGTTGTCTTTTTTGTTTTTTTGAGATGGAGTCTCACTCTGCCGCCTAGGCTGGAGTGCAGTGGCGCGATCTCGGCTCACTGCAAGTTCCGCCTCCCGGGTTTACGCCATTCTCCTGCCTCAGCCTCCTGAGTAGCTGGGACTACAGGTGCCCACCACCACACCCGGCTAATTTTTTGTATTTTTAGTAGAGACGGGGTTTCACCGTGTTAGCCAGGGTGGTCTTGATCTCCTGACCTTGTGATCCGCCTGCCTCGGCCTCCCCAAGTGCTGGGATTACAGGCGTGAGCCATCGCACCCGGCCCGACTATTGTCTTCTTGTCACAGTGTGTTTATGTCATCCAGCTCTGGGGGCTTAATTACCACATAGATTAGATTTTAACTGGATTTTCGTAATAGCACCTAAGAAGGGGCAGATTTTTAAATTCCCATTTTCCAGATAAAAAGTACAATTTTCATGATGTTTTTTTTTTTTTTGAGACGGAGTCTCGCTCTGTCACCCAGGCTGGAGTGCTGTGGCCAGATCTCAGCTCACTGCAAGCTCCGCCTCCCGGGTTCACGCCATTCTCCTGCCTCAGCCTCCCGAGTAGCTGGGACTACAGGCGCCCGCGACCTCGCCCGGCTAATTTTTTTGTATTTTTTAGTAGAGACGGGGTTTCACCGTGTTAGCCAGGATGGTCTCGATCTCCTGACCTCGTGATCCACCCGTCTCGGCCTCCCAAAGTGCTGGGATTACAGGCTTGAGCCACCGCGCCCGGCCGATTTTCATGATGTTAACTCATCTGGAAGTCTTCTGCAGCTTTTAGTTGTTAAATCTTTTGAAAACAGGGTGGAGTTTTTATGATAGAAGGCCTGGAAACTGGGACAAAGTGAGCATAGAAATGATTGGAATAATGAGGGTGACTATTGAGGTGAGGAGCGGGGAAAGCCAGGGCAAGGGAGGGAGTCATATTTTGGGAGTATGAGTGGGGCGGAGATAATTCAAACCCTTACAGAGAACAAAAGGCAGGTTAGGGGAAGGGTTACTTCTGCAAGTGGGTTGATAGGAAATTAGAAAAGCTTTTATATATAAGGTTTTGTACTGTTTGCCTCTTATGATGAGCATATAAATATTTTAATTTAAACATATTTTAATGTTCCTTTTCCCCCTTTGGAAGCTGGTTGCTGTTGATTGCTGTCTCTGTAGCTGGCTGTGGAATGAGGTCTGACTCAGGCAGCCAGGCCCTGGGAAAGCAGCAGGACCTGCTCCTCCTCTTCCCAAAAGGTCTGGGGCTGGGAAAGGGGTGAGAGCGCAGGGCTGTCATCAGCTGGCTGTGGCCACACAGCTTGGAGGAAAGCAGGGTTCACCTATACCCCTGACTCAGGTACAAAGGTCACAGAGGCCAACAGAGGACGATTTGCATTTACAAATTCCTCAGTATCCATGGAGGGTGGTTCCAGGCTCCTCCATGGGATGCTCGAGTCACTTACATAAAATATCATGTTTGTGTATAGACTGTGCACATCCTCCTGCGTGCTTTAAATCATCTCTAGGGTACTTATAATACCTAATACAATGTGAATGCTCTGTAGTTACAATGAATCCATTTTTTTTTTTTTTTATTGTTGTATCATTGTATTCTTTTTTTTTTGAGACAGAGTTTTGCTCTTGTTGCCCAGGCTGGAGTGAAATGGTGCGATCTCGGCTCACCGCAACCTCCGCTTCCTGGGTTCAAGTGATTCTCCTGCCTCAGCCTCCTGAGTAGCTGGGATTAAAGGCACCCGCCACCACTCCCAGCTAATTTTGTATTTTTAGACAGTTTCTCAATGTTGGTCAGGCTGGTCTTGAACTCCCAACCTCAGGTGATCTGCCCGCCTTACCTCCCAAAGTGCTGGGATTACAGGTGTAAGCCACTGTGCCCAGCCATATCATTGTATTTAAAAATTTTTTATTTATCCAAGGTTGGCTGAATCCCTGGATGTAGAACCCACAGATGCTGAGGGCCAACTATAGCTCTTATTGGGTAACTGATATACTTGGCTCATTTAATCCTTACTATAACCCTAAGAAGTGGGTAATCTTATCCCCATTTGACATTTAAGGAGACAGGCTCAGAGAGGAGGTTGGGTAACTTGCTTAAGGTGTCAGAGTTGGGACTCGAAACCTGTTCTGTGTAATGCCAGTCTTGTTTCCAGGCTGTGCTGGAGACAAGGATGTGGTGGGTAAGCTTCTTAGGCCTTTATTATTCAAAGTGGACTATCTAGAATCAAAGGAGATCATTTAATTTTCACTTCCTGGATATAATGGGAGACATTGACACACAGCCTAACTTCTATTGAACTTTCTTATAAATTTCAGCCTCTGCCCTTGACAGTATATTCTAACCCTTGCAGCCTCCTCTTCTGCCTTCATCTCTGGCTCATTAGGTCCACTGGACTGTGGTTAGATCTGATTGGCTTATTTCATACTATGTTTACTAAATTATATGGATTTGGTTCATCCCCAAGGTCTTGAAAATAGGAGGCGGGATGATGTCTCAATTTTATAGACTGAAAACACTGACCACTATTCTATATACTTTATGTCTTCCTTCAATCTTCAAATTAATCCTATAAAGTAGGTACTAGTACCAGGTGATAATTTGACATGGGAGGCAGCTGAGGCAGGGGGGATGCCCCACCAAGTAAGTGGTGGAGGGGGATAAAGTGGGATTCCAAACTGGGTAGCCCAGTTCCACAACTCCTCTCTTACCTGTGTGCTACAGCACCTGGGCCTTAGCATCAGAGAGGCCTGGGTTCTCATCCTAGTTGCATAACCATGGATGACTTAACCTTTCCTCAGATTCCTCATCTGTGAAATGAGGAGGATAAAAATACCTACCTTACAGGGCTGTTATGCTTGTTACATCTCATTGATACTATGAAAGGCAAGCTCTTACAGGTGCCTGGTATAAGTACTCAGCACAGTTGAGCTGCTACTGGGCATCCTGGTGTCTGCATGGAATTTACAGCTAGACAGACCTGGGTTCAACTGCTGGCTCTACATGTGCACGTGGCTTTGTGACACTGGCAAGTAATTTAACCCCTCTGAGTTGCACTTCTTCATCTGTAAAATGAGGATAAACAATAGTTCTTACCTCACGGGTTGCTGTGAATCCTAAATGAGATAATATAGGTGTCTGACACATAAGCGCTTAAGTGATGTTAAGGCAAGAGACTTCCTCCAGTTTAGCTCCTGGAAAATGGAAACATCAGAAGCCCTAGGATTAGCCAGGACCCCCAGGTCTGGGAAGGACCAGCTGAGTTGCTGATGTCTCCATGCTTTCCATCCTCAGAGCATCCACAATGGGTACCCCAGCCTCGGTGGTCAGTGAGCCACCCCCCTGGCAGGCCCCGACTGAGGCCCGGGGCCGCAAGCAGGCCTCAGCCAACATCTTCCAGGACGCCGAGCTGCTGCAGATCCAAGGCCTGTTTCAACGCAGTGGGGACCAGCTGGCCGAGGAACGGGCACAGATCATCTGGGAATGTGCAGGGGACCACCGTGTGGCTGAGGCCCTCAAGAGGCTGCGCAGGAAGAGGCCCCCAAGGCAGAAACCCCTGGGCCACTCGCTACAACACTGCAGCCGGCTCAGGTAGGTTCCTAGAACTGGATGGCTGAGGGAAGAGCACCAACGCCTGTTCCACCGTTGTGTTGACTGTGTGGCCTGGAGCTAGTGGCCTCACTGTAAAGTGCCTGCCTACCACTAGGGTGGTTATAAGGTCTACACAGTGTCATCACTTGGTTGGCACTTACAAGATTGCTGTTGGTGGATGCGGTGGTTCATGCCTGTAATCCCAGCACTTTGGGGGGCCAAGGCAGGCAGATCACTAGGTCAGGAGTTTGAGACCAGCCTGACCAACATGGTGAAACCCTGTCTCTACTAAAATTACAAAAATTAGCTGGGTGTGGTGGTGCACACCTATAATCCCAGCTACTCATGAGGGTGAGGCAGGAGAATTGCTTGAACCCGGGAGGCTGAGGTTTCAGTGAGCCGAGATCGTGCCATTGCACTCCAACCTGGGTGACAGAGCGAGACTCTGTCTCAAAAAGAAAAAAAAAAAGACAGATGTTACTTTTGGAGTCATACACAACCCTGTAAACTCCCATAGAAAGAGATCCCTGAGTCCTAGTAGCACCACCTCATTTTGCTGTGATTCTCAGCTTACCAGCCTGGGCAACATGGTGAGATCCTGTCTCTGAAGAAAAACACACACACACACACACACACACACACACACACACACACACACAAAGAAAAATTAGCCAGGTGGCATGCACCTGCAGTCCTAGCTACTCCAGGGGCTGAGGTAGGAGGATCACTTGAGGCCAGGAGTTTGAGGCTGCAGTAAGCTATGATCCTGTCACTGCACTCCAGCCTCAGTGACAGAGTGAGACCCTATCTCTTTAAAAAAAAAAAAAAAAAAAAAAAAGCCTAATTAAAATCTTGGCTGGGGATTACAGAGAATACAGCCTAGGAATGTATTGTCGAGGCATTATGGGTTAAAAATTGTTGAAAAACTTTTACCTTGAGATCTCTCCCCAGTCTCCCTAGTCGGCCACTTCTTTGCCTAGGCCACTGCCAGCCCAGGAAGAGTGAACCCAAAAGGATGGAGCTGAACCACTTGGCCTCAACCAATCACTATGGGGGATGCTCTGCACTTCATCTCTCTGCTGCCTTCTCTGGGGCCCACAGTCAGAACATCAGACCTGAACAGGCCTTTGGAGGTCATCAGGTCCTGAGATGGCAAGTCAGTGTCATAGCTTGTATTTAACTCCAGTTGATTAGTAGTCACTGCTTATCAAACCAGTTTAATAGCATGACTAATTAATGACATCTGCCATGAGTACAGGATGAGGATGAAGAAATGTTGAATTTTGTACAACCTGATCTGGTCCAACCCTTTCTACTGCAGAGAAATCTGAAAACTTTGTCTAGTCAGACAGTTCTCAGAGCAGGAAAGACCAGACCAGAGCCCTGGTCTCATTTTGCTCCAAATCGTACGTTTTATGGTCTGCCATGAAAAAATCTCTTGAAATCCCCATTCCATTCTCCCTATTGATGTTAGCTAATCATACACTTGTTCTCTGCAGAATCCTGGAGCCCCACTCTCCACTGGCCGACCCACAGAGTGCCACGGAGACAGCCTCCAGTGAGCAGTATCTGCACTCTAGGAGGACAAGTGCCAGGATCCGCCGGAACTGGAGGAAGCCAGGCCCCACAAGCTACCTCCACCAGATCAGACACTGATCCAGGGAAAGAGCCAGGAATGGCAGTGTCTTCCCTCTTGCCAAAGGGCCTGGGGAGGTGAAGAAGGAAGAGAGACTTTAGGCAAGCAGCCCAAAGGGGTAAATGAAAGCAAGAGGCCGCTGCCACTGGTCTGCTCCATTCAGAACAGGACTGGATGCTTCTGCTGGGCTCTTCATTATGTGCCACCCATTCCTTACCAAAATGAGGAGAGACAGTGACTGTTCCTGCCACAGTCTTTCCCAATCTAACACTATTCCCGGGCTGCATGATATTCCCCTGGGAGCCAAGTGACAGGCCCTCAGACACAGCATTTCACCACTCACGCTACTAATCTACCTGCTACTACTGTAAACCATGATTCCAGCAGCCTGTTCCACACTCCCGCACCATCAGGGTCCACAGGGAAACCGTGGTTTAAGTGGCAAATAAAAACATCTGCATCAAGAGTATGTGAGTCTGTCACAGAAGGGGAGGAACTGAAACAGAGTGGGAGGGGCAAGAGTATCCCCAGTAAGGAAAAATCAGGGCTGGCTTCCTCTCCTTTTCACCTCCCTCTCCTTTTTCACCCCCATGCCAAGCCCCTGGACCACAGCTTCCTTTTCCAGAGCCTGTTGGATCGGGAGTAGAGGGGAGAGTCTCTGCAGCAGTCCTGATCCACAGGATCAGAAGGGAAAGACTGTCATGGTCAGCCCCGCACAGTAGGCTGGGGCCTTGGATTGGCTTAATCTGCAGTCAAACTAGTGGTGCCAGCTCCTCATTTGGCTTCTTCATCCTTATGGGCTGACCATCCAAAGGTGGACCAATCGTTCTGAAGCTGCCTGCATTATATCCTATGCTTCCCATGACCTGGAAACCCTTGAAAGCAGGGGGTTTTCCTGCAGTTCTAGCTCCACCTCAAGAGAAGCACACTCTGTGCTTATTAACTTTCTTCTCCCTCTCCACCCGCCCTATAAAGCATACAGCAGATCCAGCAGATTATTCAGGGTTTCAAGTGGGGCAGGGATGTACACAAGGCAGGGCTGCCCTCTGGTGGCCGAGAGGAGGAGCCACAACTACCTGAGTATAGGTAGCGCCTCTTTTTTATTTTATTGTCTGCTTATTTTATTTATTTATTTATTTATTTATTTTTGAGACAGAGTCTTAGGGCTGGAATGCAGTAGTGCGATCTTGGCTCAGTGCAACCTCCACCTCCCGGGTTCAAGCGATTCTCCTGCCTCAGCCTTCCAAGTAGCTGGGATTACAGGTGCATGCCACCACGCCCGGCTAATTTTTGTATTTTTAGTAGAGATGAGGTTTTGCCATGTTGGCCAGGCTGGTCTCAAACTCCTGACCTTAAGCGATCTGCCTACCTCAGCCTCCCAAAGTGCTGGGATTACAGGCGTGAGCCACTGCACCCAGCCTGTAGGTCCACATTTCTTATCCCAAGCCCTTGGTACTAGATTACTTTGGAATTCAGATTTTTTACTTTTTTGGCTCTTAAGTAGTCAGGGCAAATACTGTGTCCCTAGTAGGGAACCATGTCATAAAATATATTGACATTTCTGCAACAAAGAATCACACTAAGAGGGACCCATCATAATTACCAACAGCTTCCCATCAGTGCAGGTTCAGGTCAGGTTTGGTTTCAAATGGGTTATGAAAATACTTTTGGTTTTCAGAGCATCGGGACTTTGGAAATGAGGGCCTGGATCTTACTTTATTCAGGGGAAATAGCCCCAGGAGCCACGTCTCAGCAACTCCGTGGAAACACAGGTTTCTTTGCTGTCAAAATTCCGTTCCTACCTTCTTTGTCTTCCTTCCCCCAAAAGAAACTGGACAAAAAAGGTCAGAACTGGATTTGTTATTCATACATTTGCATTGATTTAAATACATTACGTACAATTTCTACAGTGGATTAGAAGAACGACACAGGGCAGCAGCACTCTCGCAGCCCAGCCTCCATTCCCTGACACTGGAGGCAGGGCCTATGGCTGGCAGAGGGACGGTGTTCCACGAGTGCCACCCAGAAGCCTGCCCCGGCACTCTGGGCCCCTGGCTCTTCCAGAGTCCACATTCAAGGCAACCTGAGCACAGGCTTGAGGGAGAGTGGAGAAAGGCCAGGAAAGGATGCCCACACTCTTGCCTGCCAGGCCCAGGACCAGCTTGCTCCTACACTGGACCCAATTTCCTTCTGATCACAGAGCTGGTCTGGATCAAGAAAATGTGCAGATCTGGCATGGAGGCTGTGGCCAGGTGAGGCAGCCGGGCTCCCTGTTAGACCCCCAGGCTCTCTTGAGCACCAGATGGGCACTTCACCAACAGGTTTGGGTAAAAATGTCTACAGAGAACTATGCACACCTGGGTCCCCTTCTGGCTCCTACAGTCAGGGGGCAGGTGTTCCCTCAAACATTGTTCCCAAGGCCAGTGTCCGAGTCAGCTGCATGTGATTGTCAGGGCTGGGGCTGGGGCTGGGGCTGGGGCAGGCAGGTGAGCTGTACCTTTGTCCACGGGGCATGCACATCCGGCTCTCAGAAATTCTTCCTGTCAGCCAGGTGGAAGCCTGGGACAACCGGGCTCCTGGTGGCTGGACTGGAAGGGGACTGGCAGAGACCAGCCTGAACCAGCTGACCAGAGGGCTGCACATCTCTGCTCTGCATTCAGGCAAGCAGTAGACATGCAGCCATAGTCCTCACTCCCTTTCTTTGGTTGTTTTTCAAACCTTCAAGATAGTTTCTTTCTGAGGTTGACTGACCAATTCCAAGGTGCCAGAATTGTGAAATGTCCAGTAGCACAGGGCATGAACACAGCTGCCCCTCAGACATACAGGGCACGCTTTTTACTCCCTCCTGAGGCTGTACTTTGCTTTGGTGTAGAAAGGGCTCAAACACCTGGCAAGTGGGGGTGGGGAGTGAGGCAGCAGGGGAAAAGACACATGGAAGCAAGAAGATGCGCACTGAGCTGGGCAGGACCTGGGACAGTCTGAAGGCCTCTCTCCTTTGGGTCCCGCCTTTCTCAGGAAGCGACAGAGAAATTGACCTAGAACAAGTCAGGGAGAAAAGGGAAACTGCCATTTATGAGGCAGAATCCACGTTCTGTGACTTCCACCAAGCAGCAGTGGTGGCACAGAAAAAAGTCCAAGAACCTAATAGCCTGTCCTCTTAGAAGCCAAGACTCATCCCAGAACCCTTGCAGAGACCCACTCCAGAAGACAAACTGAACTTTTACATCAAAATAGTTGGGGGGGGGGACTTAAAACGACAAGAATAAATGAGAAGATTGGGACCAAGGACTCAGGAAGCAAGGTGGGATATGTTCACCCATAGACCACTTAGCTCCCAGCATACACTCCGGCCGCGTGGATCACTTTTACATGCTGGGAGTCAACTTCCTACTAAAATATAAATGCTAAGACTAGCTCTTCCTGCCTCTGCTTGAGAAAGAGACAAGCTGTAGGCCAGCAGAGAGCAGAGAGGTTCTCTATGATTGTGTGCGGAAGTGCTGGCGGGGGTAAAGCAAAAACCTCTCTTCCAGAACTGTTTGGAGGCTTGCAGCCAGCCCACAGCACTGGTGGGAGATGGAGGAGGCTTGCCAAAAACCCAAAAGAAAGGTGTGGCTTCTGTCTGTCCCAGTGCTGTGGTACTGCGAGTCATCCAGTTGCCCTCTGACACTGCCTTGGCTCATGGGAGGAAGCAACTGCAAGGCAGCTGAATGTCAGGTCTATGCAAATTTAGGCCTGGATTAAAGGTTTCTGACATGAGATGACCCAGGGTTCTGCTACAAGCATTTAAAGTTGTTTTTGTTTTGTTTGTTTTTCTGATGCAGAATATAATAGGGAATTGCAATAGAGCAGGGTGTCAGGGAAGGAAGGGACTGTCCCAGCCTGCCACCAGCAGATGCTGGAAGGGAGATGCTCCTTCCCAGGCATCTGGACTAAGTGCATGGAGCTCCAGCCTCCCCACACTCAGAAGGGTGAGGAGCACTCACTGTTCCTGATTGTGCTTCTCCCTGTGGATGGGAAAGCCCTGAGCAGGGTGGCAAGCAGAGAGGGAGGGCTCTTAAAGGTGCTGCTCTCCACTGGCTTCTCTGGCTTTTCCTGCACCCCACTTCCCAGGCTTCCTCCCACCAGTCTCTGAGAATATTTCCTCTGCCTGCCTCTGGAGCTACCACCATGAAAAGAAGGGCTTCCGGCTCTGAAAGCTCTGTGTGTAGGACTCGCTAGAAGACCGCTGGTGGGAACGGGCCGTCTCAACAATCACAGGTGGCATCTGGACGAGGTGCAGGGGACTCTTGTTGTCTTTCAAGGCCTGGGTCAGATTTAAGATCTGCAGTGGGAAAAAGGAGATGGGTGAGGGAGAGGCCTCAGCATTCCAGGTCTGCCTCTGAAAGGAGATCAGTAGAGAGGACTCCTACAAATCAATTTTTAAAAACACCAATGGAAAATCATGCAAATAGACTATTTACAAAAGTAGAAATGAGCAAAACAGAAAATAGAAACCTCTTGAATCATTTAAAAAATACAAATGAAAACAAATATTTTTTTTTTTTTTTTTGCCCTCCAGTTAGTAAAGATACAAAAGAATGACTCAGAGTTGGGGAGAGTTCAAAAAAATAAACACTTGCCAGGCACACTGGCTCACGCCTGTAATCCCAGCACTTGGGAGGCCGAGGCAGGTGGATCACTAGAGGTCAGGAGTTTCAGACCAGGCTGGCCAACATGGCGAAACCCCGTCTCTACTAAAAATACCAAAAAAAAAATTAGCTGGCCATGTGGGCACACACCTGTAGTCCCAACTACTGAGGAGGCTGAGGCAGAAGAATCTCTCGAACCCAGGAGGCGGAGGTTGCAGTGAGCTGAGATCATGCCACTGTACTCCAGCCTGGGCAACAGAGTGAGACTCCATCTCAAAAAACAAAAACAAAAACAAAACACAAAAAAACACTGAAAAATGAACAGATGCTAACCTGGCCAACATGGCGAAACTCTGTATCTACTAAAAATACAAAAAAATTAGCCAGGCGGGGTGGTGCACACCTGTAATCCCAGATGCTTGGGAGGCTGGGCAGAAGAATCTCTTGAACTGGGGAGGCAGAGGTTGCAGTGAGCTGAGATCATGCCACTGTACTCCAGCCTGGGCAACAGAGCAAGACCCCATCTCAAAAAATAAAATAAAATAAAACAGACCCTCTGACTTGGCAATTCCATTTTTAAGAAACACTAATGGATATGCATAAAACATTTAGATTCAAAAAATATATAATGTAATATTGTTTATAACAGTGAAAAGATGTAAATTAAATTAGTTAATAATTTAAGGGATAAGAAACAATTATCCTAAAATATCTAGAAATTTAACCAGGGAACTATCAGATATATATGTAAATGTATTGGCATAGAAGTAATCACAATGTTGTGTTAGATGCAAAGGAAAGCAGAAAAGGAACCCGTGTAAGATTGTAACCCCTTTTACTTTCTAAAATTCTGTCTTCCTATCTACCTGTGGTGTAGAAAAAAGTCTGGCAGTTGGCAGTGGTCATCTCTGGGTATCAAGAAATTATAGGTGTTTTTAATTATTTATTGTTGTTCATCCCTATTTTATGATTTTCCTACAAAGATGATATAAATGTAAAATGTAAAAAGCCAGCTGGGCGTGGTGGCTCACGCCTGTAATCCCAGCACTTTGGGAGGCCGAGGTGGGTGGGTCACTTGAGGTCAGGAGTTTGAGACCAGCCTGGCCAATATGGTGAAACCCTGTCTCTACAAAAATACAAAAATTAGCTGAGCATGATAGCAGTTGCCTGTAATCCCAGCTACTGGGGAGGCTAAGGCAGGAGAATCACTTGAACCCGGGAGGCGGAGGTTGCAGTGAGCTGAGATTGCGCCACTGCACTCCGGTCTAAGCGAATGAGCGAGACTCCGTCTCAAAAAAAAAAAAAAGAGTAGAAAGCCAACATTTCATTTGGATTCTCCTTCCACCACTATCTCTTCATCATCTTTTTTTTTTAAATAAATGTTTTACCTTGGAATAATTTTAGAGAAAAGTTGCAGATAGTACAGAGAGTTCCTATATAGCATTTGCCCGGTTTCCCCTAATTTTTTTTCTTTCTTTTCTGAGACAAGGTCTCACTCTGTCGCCCAAGCTGCAGTACAGTGACACATTCATAGCTCACTGCACCCTCCAACTTCTGGCCTCAAATGATCCTCCCACCTCAGCCTCCCAAAGTGTTGGGATAACAGGCGTGAGCCACTGAGTCCAGTCCTCACCATCTTTTGTCAGTATTTTACAGGTATTTCAGTTATGTGTCCATGAGGACACAGTTTCTCCTCTTTGTCAAAATTAGTATCACCATCATTTATCTTCTCTGGTAGAAGAGTACAAAAGCTGAAGGTGTCCTATCTTCTCTCTCTCTCTCTCTTTTTTTTTTTCTGAGACGGAGTTTCACTCTTGTTGCCCAGGCTGGAGTGCAATGGCGCAATCTCAGCTCACAGTAACCTTCACCTCCCAGGTTCAAGCGATTCTCCTGCCTCAGCCTGCCTCAGCCTTCCGAATAGCTGGGATTACAGGCATGTACCACCACTCCCAGCTAATTTTGTATTTTTAGTAGAGATGGGGTTTTTCCATGTTGGTCAGGCTGGTCTCAAACTTGCAACCTCAGGTGATCCACCCGCCTCGGCCTCCCAAAGTGCTGGGATTACAGGCATGAGCCACCACGCCTAGCCCTATCTTCTTTAAAAGATGGTAGATGTTGAAGATTTCATGGTGAGGTCACAGACCATGGGTGGGTAAGCTAAGCTGCACCCTGAAATCACACAGACACACAGCCCTCAAGCCACAGATATCCTCTTACACAACTGCTGCTTATAAAGGGACAGAGATACACCTGCAACAGGGGTCATTTGTTACCCTATCAGTAACAAATTTCTTTTTTACTTAATTGTTTTGGTACTTGCCAGCATCCTACACTGTTCCAAATAGTCTTAAGCACAATATCAGGGTGAAGAACTGAAAGGAGATTGCTGGAGTATCTGGGGTAAACATGTCAAATTGTCTACTACTTATTTTCAAAAGATTTGGCAAAAAAGAAAATCTATCTAGGGAGAGAGAGAAATTAAACAGACATTATTCAGATATACCAGTGGATAATACATAGACACATGAGATAAATCTGGCTAAATACAACAACTGAAGAATCCAGAAGGCTCCATTCTTTCAACTTTACTGAGGTTCAAAAATTTCCCAATTAAAAAGCTGAAGATAAGCCTGGAACTGGGACCAAAAAGAAAGGAGAATAAAGAATTAAAAAAGAGGCCAGTCACGGTGGCTCACGCCTGTAATTCCAGCACTTTGGGAGGCCAAGGCAGGTGGATTACGAGGTCAGGAGATCGAGACCATCCTGGCAAACATGATGAAACCCCGTCTCTACTAAAAATACAAAAAATTAGCCGGGCGTGGTGGCAGGCGCCTGTAGTCCCAGTTACTCGGGAGGCTGAGGCAGGAGAATGGCATGAACCCGGGAGGCAGAGCTTGCAGTGAGCCGAGATCACGCCACTGTACCCTAGCCTGGGCAACAGAGCAAGACTCTGTCTCAAAAAAAAAAAAAAAGATTAAAAAAGAAAAATTATTTTTAGGCCGGGCGCGGTGGCTCAAGCCTGTAATCCCAGCACTTTGGGAGGCCGAGACGGGCGGATCACGAGGTCAGGAGATTGAGACCATCCTGGCTAACACAGTGAAACCCCGTCTCTACTAAAAACACAAAAATTAGCCGGGCGAGGTGGCGGGCGCCTGTAGTCCCAGCTACTCGGGAGGCTGAGGCGGGAGAATGGCGCAAACCCGGGAGGCGGGATTTGCAGTGAGCTGAGATCCGGCCACTGCACTCCAGTCCGGGCGACAGAGCGAGACTCCGCCTCAAAAAAAAAAAAAAAAAAAGAAAAATTATTTTTAAAAGTTGAAGAAAAATTATAGTAGTCACATATTACTAAAGAATAAATACTATCTTTGAAAATGTTGAGCTGGACGTGGTAGCTCATGCCTATAATCTCAGCACCTTGGGAGGCCAAGGCAGGAGGATCACTTGAAGCCAGGAGTTTGAGACCAGCCTGGACAACATCGCAAGACCTCATCTCTTAAAAAAAAAAAATTACCCAAGGCCGGGCGCAGTGGCTCACACCTGTAATCCCAGCACTTTGGGAGGCAGAGGCGGGTGGATCACGAGGTCAGGAGATCAAGACCACCCCAGCTAACAAGCTAACACTGTGAAACCCCGTCTCCACAAAAAATACAAAAAATTAGCCAGGCGTGGCGGCGGGCACCTGTAGTCCCAGCTACGCATGAGGCTGAGGCAGGAGAATGGCATGAACTCGGGAGTCGGAGGTTGCAGTGAGCCGAGATGGCGCCACTGCATTCCAGCCTGGGCGACAAAAAAATTACCCAGAAATGGTGGTGCATGCCTGTGGTCCCAGCTACTCAGGAGGCTGAGTGGGGAGGACTTCTTGAACCTAGGAGTTCAAAGTTGCAGTTGACTACGACTGGGCCACTGCACTTCAGCCTGGGTGACACAGCATGACACTGTCTTTTAAACAAAGAAAAGAAAAAGAAAAAGAAAATGTTAAAGAGGCTTTCTCTCAGACCTAGATTCTTTTTTTTTTTTTTTTTTTTTTTTTTAGGATACAGAAGATTTATTCAAAGTCCAGTTACAGACTGGCCAACCTGCCTCTACAGCGTTCACAGTGAACACAGGGCTAGACAAGGCAGGAGCTATCAAACGGTTTTAATCAGTTCTCTCTGCGTCACAAGCCATCGGGTAAGGCAACGGAATGTGCGTGGGGTCCCTGTGGCTCCGCGGTCACAATACTGAGCCTGGAATTGCTGTTAGCAAAATATACATCTGTGTCAGACCCTAGATTATTTAACTCTTGGTGAGAAGCCTTTGAGTAACAACTTCTATCACCTGACTGTGTCCCTGTGGGGCCTCTTCACTCTTTCCCTACATCTCAGGGCCCTTGTACTACAGCCCATCCTGTGATAATGGCTCAGCTACGTAGACAGGGTTATGATCTCTTTCTCTTTTCTCTGTGCTTTGTCAGATTTCTATAGTGCAGAGGACCATTTTGCTTTGATGTGTGAATCGTAGACAAGTAAGCACGTGAGTGATATACTGGCCACGTGCATGTTGGAAGGAGCTGGATGGTCACCCTAAGGTAGTAGGCGCTGTAGGTTACAAGATGCCAAAAGCTCCTCTGAAGACATTAGGAGCACAAGATGGAGAGAAATAAAACTGCACTACCCCAGCCTCCCCTATCACCCTGAATAATGGCCCTATCTGAGTAATGGGAGAAGGGTTGGCAAGGGACTGAGCTGGGAAGAAATTAGACAAGACATTGCAATATGGAAAGAGGCACAGCCTATATCAACTGGAGAAGCCAGTTTATTTCTTTATGCTGAGTTCCATAATATCAGAGTCTATCATGTGGCTTTTAATGTTTCCAAAAATTCTGCCAGCCTAATTGGTCCCTTACATTACTTGGGAAATGTAGGAATACTATGTTACTGGTATTCAGACAGCTGTAAAAATTGTAGTTCTTAAAACTTCTGTCCAGGTCGGGCTCAGTGGCTCACTCCTGTAATCCCAGCACTTTGGGAGGCCAAGGCAGGCAGACCACCTGAGGTCAGGAGTTTGAGACCAGCCTGGCCAACACGGTGAAACCCCATCTCCACTAAAAATACAAAAATTAGCTAGGTGTGATACCATGCACCTGTAATCCCAGCTACTTGGGAGGCTGAGGCAGGAGAATCACTTGAACCTGGGAGGTGAAGGTTGCAGTGAGCCAAGATTGCACCACTGCACTCCAGCCTAGGTGACAGAGAGACTCTGTATCCAAAAAAAAAAAAAAAAACCCCTCTGCCCAACCTACTTCAAGCCCAGGAGGTGCTGTCATCAGAGGTCTTTAGATAAATGGCAGGAAGAAGTAAATGCAGAACTAAGGCTGAGAAGATCCTCTTGCCCTTTAAAGACGGGAGAAGCTGAATTTTCTGTATACAAAAATCATAATCCTAACAGCTATTAATACTACAAATTGAGTATTTCAATATGCCAGGTACTACTCTGTTTCAAATCATTTATCTCATAATAATTCTGTAAGGCAGGTACCATTATTATTATTATTATTATCTTGAGACAGGTTCTCACTCTGTCCCCCAGACTGGACTGCAGTGGTGCCATCTCAGTTCACTGCATCCTAGACCTCCCAGGTTCAAGCGATCCTCCCACCTTAGCCTCCTAAGTAGCTAGGATTACAGGCCTGCGCCACCACACACGGCTAATTTTTGTATTTTTTGTAGAGATGGGGTTTCACCATGTTGCCCAGGCTGGTCTCCAACTCCTTAGCTCAAGTGATCTGCCCACCTCAGCCTCTCAAAGTGCTGGGATTACAGGTGTGAGCCACCATGCCTGGTCTCAGCTACTATTATTGATCCCACATTAGACACGAGGAAACTAAGGGAAGGAGAGATTTAAGTAAGTTGCCCAAAATCTCACAGGTAGTAAATGGCTGAGCCAGGCTTCAAAAACCCAGGCACTCTGACCAGTTTGTACCCTTAACCACTAGGCCATCCCAGCTCTCTTTAAGAAGACTTCAAAGTGATAAGCATAATACCAGTACACCAAAGAGTTTTCAAACCATTTTTCAAGCATTTCTTTACTATGCTTTGGAAGATCAATAATCCCCTTGGTTTCCTTAGCTCCCTTTAAGGTGAAGTGGAAGGCGAAGGAATAATGTAACTTGTACCTATAACAACAAAATTACAACCATAATCAATATCTGAGTGCTTCATGTGCCCAGTACTCTTTTTACTAAATGCTTGATAAGCATTATCTCGTGAAATCCTCCAGCCAATTGTGCAATATATTATTACTATTCTGTTTTATGAACAAGAAAACAGAGGCTTTTGCCCCAGGCCACAGAGCTTCCAAGTAGTGAAGCAGTTTGGCTCCAGGGCCCAGATCTTAACCACCAAAACATACAGCCTGCCTTGAGCAACTTGAGGACAGGGAGCATTAGTTTAACTACCAATGAATTACCTAGCAACTAGCAGAGATAAGCACACATTAAGTGCTTCATCAAGCACTAGATACAAGGGAAGAGGTGGGAGAATTGGGAGGGCCACGTTTCCTCTCCTAGGTGTTAGGGTAGAGCCATAAATAATATATGGAACAGACTGAAAAAAGATATAAAACATGGCCGGGCACAGTGCCTCATGCCTGTAATCCCAGCGCTTCGGCAGGCCGAGGAAGGTGCATCACTTGAGGTCAGGAGTTCGAGACCAGCCTGGCCAACAATGGTAAAACCCCATCTCTACTAAAAATGCAAAAATTAGCCGGGCGTTGTGACATGCGCCTGTAATCTTAGCTACTTGGGAAGCTGAGGCATAAGAATTGCTTGAACCTGGGAGGCGGAGGTTGCAGTGAGTGGAGATCATGCTACTGCACTTCAGCCTGGGTGATAGAGTAAGACTCGGTCTCAAAAAAAAAAAAAAGGGTGTAAAACACAAGCTTCAAACATTTGCTCAACCTGAGGACACAACCCTCCCAGAGAGACACCAAAAAGATACTGGGAGGATGTCCCAGGCTTACCTGGCCCCGCATGACAGCAATCTGCTTATGGAACTGGCCCCTGTCGAAACCAGGATCTTTCTGCAAAAGAAGACCAGAAGGAGATGGAACCTGTGTGAATGCCTCACAGGAACCCATTTTTTCTCCTAGTTAGAAACTTTCTAATAAGGAAAACCTGCATAAGGCTTCTGCAGCTTGGTGAAGTCAACTACTCCCACAAGAACTCCCTGCTTTACAGATGAGGAAACAGAAAACAAGTCAGTATCTTCCTCTGCATCTCAAACTCTAGGCTTCAGTGCTCCATATTAAAATGAAAGCCCTGCAGATACATTGCAGCCACATGATGCACAGGAGAGACACATCAGTGTGATTTATCACCCCTGCCCATTTCTCTCAAACCCATCCAAACCAGGTCCTGCTGTCCACACGTGGAAATCGTGCTATTCGTTGCCTAAATCAAGTCAGAAAGGTGTTAGCCATTTCCTCTTGGCTTGTGTCAGGACCAATTTAAAAAACCATTAAAAATTCCTTCTTCCACATGATAATAGGGCTGAGGTTCCCAGGGCTAACCTTGAAGAGTTCATAAAGGTCCTCTTCCAAGTCCTTGACGAAGTTAGGGTCCGATATCTTTGGAAGGATCAGATCTTTTATCTCCTGAGAAAATGGGACTTTCGCCTGGGGCAACCAGGCCCAGTAAAAAGGATCTGAAAAGAGGAAAAGCCACAGGCAAAGCTGCTGTTGGAAAAGTCCCTGCTCATCTGTGTCCTCCACCGGTCAAGGCCCTTTCTAAAGGAGAACCCCTCTTCCCTGATATACAACAGAAACAAAAACTTACAAGCGCTCTTAATTGTAAAGGTTACCTAGCTAGTCAGTAGAGGAACCAGGGTTTAAACCCAGGACTGCCTAATCTCAGAGCTCTTTCTCAAACATTACATGACTTTCCAAGATGCAAGGTCTAGAAGCAACTACTTGCCATTGAGACGCTGAGATGGTCCTTCTGAAAAGGAAGACCAATGCTGCAAAAGGGGCTACTGACTCCCTAGGTTTATTTCTCCTCCTTTCCAAAAGCTTCTCAGTTTCAACAGGGTAGGAGATGTAACAAGGAAGACAGAACACTGATAGGCAGCTTATATTTAGAGACACAAATAGAATATTAGAGACACAAATAGAATAAATTATGGAAAGATAGTCCTCAGATAACAGAAAAAAAAAAGGTATTTCAGGAAATATACACTAAAACAATAAAATAACAAATTAAAAAATTTAAAAAGGGCTGGGCGCGGTGGCTCACGCCTGTAATCCCAGCACTTTGGGAGGCCGAGGCGGGCAGATCACAAGGTCAGGAGATTGAGATCATCTTGGCTAACACACTGAAACCCTGTCTCTACTAAAAATACAAAAATTAGCTGGGCATGGTGGTGGGAGCCTATAGTCCCAGCTACTTGGGAGGCTGAGGCAGGAGAATGGCATGAACCCAGGAGGCGGAGGTTGCAGTGAGCTGAGATCACGCCACTGCACTCCAGCCTGGGTGACAGAGCAAGACTCCATCTCAAAAAAAATAAAAAAATAAAAAATAAATAGCCCTCGGCCAGGCACAGTGGCTCACACCTGTAATCCAAGCATTTTGGGAGGCTGAGGCAGGTGGATCACCTGAAGTCAGGAGTTTGAGACCAGCCTGGCCAACATGGTGAAACCCCATCTCTACTAAAAATACAAAATTAGCTGGGTGTGGTGGTGCATGCCTGTAATCCCAGCTACTCAGGAGATTGAGGCAGGAGAATCGCTTGAACCCGTGAGGTGGAGGTTGCAGTGAGCCCAGATCGTATCATTGCACTCCAGCCTGGGCAACAAGAGCGAAACTCCATTTCCAAAAAAAAAAGAGAGTCCTCAGAAAGAACGAGAAGAATGCAAAGAGACAATGAGAACTCATCTTTATGTTTCTGATTTCTAATCACCTTTATGCTTGTAATGGGAATCATAGAAGACAAAAATTAGAAAAACAGCTTATATTATGAAATAGTTGGCACATGCCAGCCATTGTGTTAAAGTGCCTGAACTGCATTACTTCATTAATTTTTAGAATAATCCTATGATAGAGACATTATCATCTCCACTGCACAGCGAGAAAATAGACTGAGCAAGGGAAGAGCCAGATCACCATTGTCTCGAGACTTACATGCCCTCCAGGAGTCAGGATGCTTCAGTGGGAAGGCCAGCCCATTGTCTATGGCAGCCACCTTGATAACAGGCTCCTTCACCACCACCCAGTCTGTGTCCTGAAGAGCAAGGAAAGACTAATGACTGAGGAATCTCATCTCCCTCAGGCCCTTCCAAGTAGTAGCAAAGCAACTCATCCCGACTCCCTCAAGAGAACAATCCTTATTGAACTCATCTTGAGCTACTCTCTGAACTGACTTCCATGTTGTTATCTGAACTTAGCACATTTTGGCGCCTCTGACCTGGCTCTTGTTCAAGGCTCAAGAGTCCTGTTCTTATCTCAGAAAAGGTACACCTCCCCAGAAGTTGCTACAGTCCTAGGTAAGAAGGATAATGACAATAATAAAGATAACTATAAGTCATTCCTCCTAGGGAAAGAAAATGAGAATCCAGAAAGCAGAACAGAAGAAATAAAATCCATATCAGTTGGCCAAGGTCCTTTTGTGTGGACCTTGACTCAGATGTTACTTCACTGGTGACAACTACATTTTCCAGCGAGAAAACAGAGCCCCGGAAGATAACAGCTGGCTGCTCCTGCACAAGGGAGTCTGTTTTCCTGCTTCAGTGGTGCATGAAAAGGAAAAGGACAAGAGCTGAATGTAAAAAGAGTGGGCATGTCACCTGTGACAGCCCATGTCAGAGACAACACTATGTGGCTCCATGCTTCAGGCTCATGGGTGCCATCATAGGAACAAGAACTGTGGTTCCAGGATGCCTGAATCTGAATCCCCTGAGATGCCTTATTAAATGTGCAGAATCCTGAGTTTTACACCCGACCTGATGAATCAGTTTCTAAGGGAAAGGCCTGAAGAATCTATGTACTATTTTAAATAACTCTTCAGAAGATTCGGGCACAAAATTTGAGAGCCACTATTACAGAAAGTAAAAAAGTTATAAGGAATAAAAACCCCACTCTGGGCAACATAGCAAGACTTCATCTCTACAAAAAACTAAACAAACTTTGTGTCTGTAGTCCCAGTTACTCAGGAGGCTGAGGTCAGAGGACTGCTTTGAGCCCCAGGAGTCCAAGGCTGCCGTGAGCTAGGATAGCACTACTGCACTCCAGCCTGGGCAACAGAGCAAGACCTTGTCTCCTTTTTTTTTTTTTTTTTTTAAATTTTTGAGACAGAGTCTTGCTCTGTCATCCAGGCTGGAATGCAATGGCGTAATCTTGGCTCACTGCAACCTCCACCTCCCGAGTTCAAGTCATTCTCGTGCCTCAGCCTCCCGAGTAACTAGGAATACAAACTCCCGCCATCATGCCTGGCTAATTTTTCTATTTTTAGTAGAGATGGAGTTTCACCACATTGGCCAGGCTGAACTCCTGACCTCAGGTGATCCTCCTACCTCAGCCTCCCAAAGTGCTGGGATTACAGGCATGAGTCACCATGCCCGGCCAACCCTCTTTCTTAAAAAAAAAAAAAAAAAAAAAAAAAAGAAAACAAAAAAAGAAATAAAACCAATCTCACTCTTCCTCAGGTAGCCTTCTGCTAATTTTGTAAAACATGCCGACTGAACAGTGGTAGAGAAGTGTGGTGGAGGATGAAAGGAATGAGAAAGGAAAAAAAGTTGCAGGAGCAGCTTTTTCTTTTTTTTTTTTTTGAGACGAAGTCTCGCTCTGTTGCCCAGGCTGGAGTGCAGTGGCCGGATCTCAGCTCACTGCAAGCTCCGCCTCCCAGGTTTACGCCATTCTCCTGCCTCAGCCTCCCGAGTAGCTGGGACTACAGGCGTCCGCCACCTCGCCCGGCTAGTTTTTTGTATTTTTTTAGTAGAGATGGGGTTTCACCGTGTTAGCCAGGATGGTCTCGATCTCCTGACCTCGTGATCCACCCGTCTCGGCCTCCCAAAGTGCTGGGATTACAGGCTTGAGCCACCGCGCCCGGCCAGGAGCAGCTTTTTCTAAACTTATGTTCTGTGGATTTGCGGTCTATTGTGAGAAAAGTGGCATGGTTTAAAAAGGGTAGAAATCAAATTTAAATAGGTTTGTTTAATGTAGTACTTCTGAGACCTTTCCTATGGTACTGTGCAATACGAAGCTCAAAGAAAGGAACAGAGTACGTAATATGTTTCAAATCTGCTTGACCCTTTCTTCATGCTATTCCTATTAACGTGTCAGTAGGATGTCCTTGAAACACATATTAAGTAAAACGATACCAAATATTAACCTATTAATTTTAAACGTACGCACCCTCCGATTCTTCTGAATTTATATGACCTACATCTCTGACCATTTTATGTGTTTCTGTATTACGCAAATACTCTTCATTCTCTTTAAGATTTATCTCAGCCTCTTACCCGAGAGCTAGAACTATCCATTGGACAGTCATATTTAATCAGCCAGTTGTCATTGCCTCGATCTGTGAACAGAAATATAAAGTTAGCAGAAAAAAGGGGGATGACTTTCAATTTTTGTAATAGTGGACTAGGTATTCCGGACACTCAGACTAACCCTTCTACTGAGAATGACTATAAACACTGGATAAAATATTTTTAGATCTCTTTAAGGTACTGGAGATTTTAACAAGACCACAAAGAATTTAAGAGTGAAGTTCTGGGAAAGAAAGGAAATCCATGGGAGGAAGTGGAGCCCAGCACTGTGGCTTATTTTCCCCTAGAGCACTTGCCGATTTGGAAAGAGGTGGCTATGAGCTTGAGAGGTAGAACCAGAGTCTTGTTATAAGAGCCTTGTGGAGCTAGAGAGACAAAAACTATAATCCAGTGACTGATCGGGGTAAGGGACCCTCGTATATCATCTATGCTTTGAGTTAAGACCTGAAGCACTCACTACCACACCTTGGAAATACACCAAGCTTCACCTCAACACCTGAAATTAAAGTGATAGTGGATTGTTAGTGCCCTCGGTGCTTGCCAAAAGAAATCTTCTTCCTCCAGACACGATTTACAATAACATCTTAGGCCTTCATACAGCTCTACGATTTCTGATAGGCAGTATTTGACAATGAAAAACAACCAGGTACACAAAGAAACAAGATGACAGGAATAAAAACAAAGAGAAACAACTGAAAATTAAAACAGATCTGTAGGGGCTCCAAACAATAAAATATACAGACTTTAAAATGTTCACAATAAAATCCTTAATATGTTTAAAAAGATAAAAGTCAAGATTAAGAATATCGGCAGAGGCTGTACCTGAAATCCCAGCATTTTGGGAGGCTGAGGAGGCAGAGAATCACTTGAGGTCAGGAGTTCAAGACCAGCCTGGGCAAAATAGCGAGACCCCATGTCTAAATAAATTGTAAATAAGATTAGCCAGGTGCGGTGGTATGTGCCTATAGTTCCAGCTACTTGGGAGGCTGAGGCAGGATAGCTTGAGCCAAGAGTTAGAGGCTGCTGCAATGAGCTATGATCATACCACTGCACTCTAGCCTGGACAACAGAGCGATACCCTGCCTCCAAAAAAAAAAAAAAAATCAAACCTGAATTTGATCAAGCCTTTAAACTCAAGCAGTAAATTTACAGGAAACACAGAGAATAGAGGGTGTCAAATCCACATTGTGGAAATTCTATAGGGCATATCCAGTTTCTTCAACAAATAAAAGGCAAGGGGAAAAAAATGTGAAACTTTCCCTAAATTGAAGACATTTAAGAAACATATTAACCTGGCCAGACACAGTGGCTTATGACTGTAATCTCAGCACTTTGGGAGGCTGAGGTGGGAGGAATGCTTGAGCCCAGGAGTTTAAGACCAGCCTGAGCAACATAGTGAGATCCCATCTCCAAAAAAACAGAAAAGAAAGATATTAACCAAATGTAATATGTGGACCTTTATATCATGATTTCAACAAGTCAATTATAAAAACCACTTTTTTATGAGACAACTGGGGTAATCTGAACACTGATGGGACATTATTAAATACTGATTATACTGAAAAAAATGTATCTCTTCAAGAACATATGGAGGTATCTATAGATACTATAAAATTATGTCTCCGATTTGCTTTAAAATAATCCAGCAGTTCCAGTCAAAGCCTTAGTTGAAAAAAAAAAAATTCCAGCAGGGATGGGGGTAGCAGGAAGTGAGACTTGACACAGTAACCGTTGAAGGTGGTAACAAGTATATGGGGTTTATTATACCAGTCTCTTTACTTTTGTGTATTTTGAAATTTTCCTACTAATCAGCTAAAAAATTATTTTAAGTAAACTATGGGACACAGAAGAAATGAACAATGGAAATTAGAAAATATAGTCTCCATCTATAAAATGAGAGGATAAAAAAAGTTTAAATATATTTTATAATGATTGATTACAGTGGAAAAATACACACTTGTATGATACACCTAAACTATGCTTAAGATGAAATTAAAGTCTGAAGTGCATATGTTAGAAAAGAAGAGGCCGGGCGCGATGGCTCTCACCTGTAATCCCAGCACTTCGGGAGGCCAAGGCGGGCGGATCACGAGGTCAGGAGTTCAAGACCAGCCTGACCAATATGGTGAAACCCCGTCTCTACTAAAAATACAAAAATTAGCCGGGCGTGGTGGCATGCACCTGTAGTCCCAGCTACTCAGGAGGCTGAGGCAGGAGAATCGTTTGAACCCAGGAAGCAGAGGTTGCAGTGAGCCCAGATCACGCCACTGCAATCCAGCCTGGGCGACAGAGCAAGACTCCGTCTCAAAAAAAAAAAGGAGAGGAAAGGGGAGGGGAGGGGAAGGAAGGGGAGGGGGGAGGGGGGAGGGGAGGAGAGGAGAGGGGAGGAGAGGGGAGGAGAGGGGAGGGGAGGGGAGGGGAGGGGAGGGGAGGAGAGGAGAGGAGGGGAGAGGAGGGGAGGGGAGGGGAGGGGAGGGGAGAGGAGAGGAGAGAAGCTAAAAATCAATACTCTAAGAGAGGATTCTAGGAAGATGGTGGAGTAGGAAACAACAGAAATCTGTCTCCCCATGTGGACAACAATTGTAGTGGCAAAAATCTGTCTGATATAATTATTTTGGAGCTCTGGAGTCTATGGAGGGCCTGCAACTTGCAGGGGAAAGCCGGGACAGTAAATTGTGGTTAATTTCATTCAATTTTGGCTCTTAGCCCCACAAGCAGCTACCCAACCCCCACCCTTTAGCCACATGGCAGCCAGATATGCACAAGTTCTAGGAGCAGCCTGCAAACAGCTTGAGGGTGCCAAGGTGGGCAAAAAGGACCCTAACATCATAATGGTGAAAGACTGCAATCAAGAACAATGAAAAGATGCCTGCTTTTACTTCTATTCAACATAGTAATGGAAGTCTTAGAGCACTGAAGCGAGAAAAAAGAAATAAAAAGCCCCCAAATTGGGAAGAAAAAAGAAAAGAGGGAAAATTATGTCCTTTCATAAATATGATTGTGTATGTACATAACCCTAAAATTTCCACAAAAAACAAACTGTTAGAACTAATAATTCAGCAAAGTAGCAGCATACAAAGTCAATCCACAAAAAAATCAGTTGCAAGCCGGGCACAGTCGTTCACACCTGTAATCCCAGCACTTTGGGAGGCTGAGGTAGGAGGATTGCTTGAGCCCAGGAATTCGAGACCAGCCTGGGCAAGGCAGTGAGACCTCGTCTCCACAAAAAATTTAAAAACTAGCCAGGCGTGGTCCTCACACCTGTAGTCCAGCTACTCCTACTCATGCGGCAGAGGTAGGAGGATCACTTGAACCCAGGAGTCCGAGGCTGTAGTGAGCTATGATTGTACCACTGCACTTCAGCCTGGATAATAGAGCATAACTCTGTCTCTTTAAAAAGTAAAACTAGGCCGGGCGCGGTGGCTCAAGCCTGTAATCCCAGCACTTTGGGAGGCCGAGACGGGTGGATCACGAGGTTAGCAGATCGCGACTATCCTGGCTAACACGGTGAAACCTCGTCTCTACTAAAAAATACAAAAAACTAGCCGGGCGTGGTGGCGGGCGCCTGTAGTCCCAGCTACTCGGGAGGCTGAAGCAGGAGAATGGCGTGAACCCGGGAGGCGGAGCTTGCAGTGAGCTGAAGTGAGCCGAGATCCGGCCACTGCACTCCAGCCCGGGCGGCAGAGGGAGACTCTATCTCAAAAAAAAAAAAAAAAAAAGTAAAACTAAAGGCAATAGATCGAGATAAAGTATTTGCAAATTATATATGTGATATGGGATTAATAGCCAGATATACAGAGAACTTTCAACAAATGTAGAGAGAACTCAACAATAACGACCAAAAAAAAAAAAAAAATTCAAAAATAGGCAAAGGACTTACATAGCCAACTCCAAAGAAGATATATGATTGGCCAATCAGCACATAAAAAGTTGTTTAACATCGGCCGAGCGCAGTGGCTCACACCTGTAATCCCAGCACTTTGGGAGGCCGAGGCAGGCGGATCAGGAGGTCAGGAGATCGAGACCATCCTGGCTAACACGGTGAAACCCCGTCTCTACTAAAAATGCAAAAAATTAGCCGGGTGAGGCAGCGGGCACCTGTAGTCCCAGCTACTTGGGAGGCTGAGGCGGGAGAATAGCGTGAACCCAGGAGGCGGAGCTTGCAGTGAGCTGAGATCGCACCAGTGCACTCCAGCCTGGATGAATGAGCGAGACTCCGTCTCAAAAAAAAAAAAAAAAGATGCTTAACATCACTAACCATTAAGGAAATGCAAATCAAAACGATACGATAACATCTCACACCCATTAGGATGGTTACTATCAAAACAAAAATAGAAAACATTCAGCAGAATGCAGATGAAATATGAAAAGGAAAAAAACAGAAAACAGTAAGTGCTGGCGAGAATGTGGAGAAATTGGAAGGAACCCTCGTGTACTGTTGGTGGGAATGTAAAAATGACGCAGCTGCTATGGAAAACAGTATGGTGGTTTCTCAAAAAATTAAAAATAGAATTACCATATATGATCCAGTAATTCCACTTCTGGATATATACTCAAAAAAACTGAAAGCAGGGTCTTGAAGAGATATTTGTACACCCAGTAGCATTGTCCATAATAGCTAAAATGCAGAAGCAACCCAAGTGTTCACTGAAAGATGAATGGATAGACAAAATGTGGTATATACATAAAATGGATCAGTATTTACCCTTAAAAAGGAAGGAAATTCTGATATATACTGCATCGTAGATGTACCTTGAGGACGTTATGCTAAGTGAATAAGTGAATCACCAAAAGGCAAATACTGTACTATTCCACTTATATGAGGTACTTAGAGCAGTCAAAATCATAGAAACAGAAAACAGAATGATGGTTGCCAGGCATGTGGGGAGGGGGAATGAATAGTTACTGTTTAATGAGTATAGAGCTTCAGTTATACAAGATAAAAAGAGTTCTGGAGGCCGAGCATGGTGGCTCACACCTGTAATCCCAGCACTTTGAGACACTGAGATGGGTAGATCACCTGAGGTCAGCTGAAGACCAGCCTGGCCAACATGGTGAAACTCCATCTCTATAAAAATACAAAAATAAGCTGGGCATGATGGTGGGTGTCTGTAATCCCAGCTACTCGGGAGGCTGAGGTAGGAAAATCACATGAACCCAGGAGGTGGGGGTTGCAGTGAGCTGAGATCGCGCCATTGCACTCCAACCTAGGTGACGGAGCGAGACTCCGTCTCAACGACAACAAAATAAAAGAGTTCTGGAGATGGATGGTGGTGACAGTTGCATAATATGAATGTATTTCATACTACTTTAAAATGGTTAAGATAATAAATTTGATGTTATATACATTTTACTATGATTTTAAAAATCAGACAAAATATAGGTTCAATAAGGTGAATTTAAAGATTTTTTTTTTGGAAACACAGTCTTGCTCTGTCACCCAGGCTAGAGTGCAGTGGTACAATTTTGACTTACTGCAACCTCCACCTCCCGGGTTCAAGAGATTCTCCCACCTCAGCCTCCTGAATAGCTGGGACTACAGGCACGCACCACCACACCCGGCTAATTTTTGTATTTTTAGTAGAGACAGGGGTTTCACCATGTTGTCCAGGCTGGTCTTGAACTCCTGGCCTCAAGTGATCCATCTGCCTTGGCCTCCCAAAGTGCTAGGAGTACAGGCATGAGCTACCGCATCCAGTCTGAATTTAAAAATTTTGTCCTCAATATATGTAAATTTTGCCAGGTTAGTTGAATTTAAATTGCACTGAAAAAAAATTTTTTTTTAATTAGCAATGATCTAAGTATCTACCTCCGGAAGTTAGAGGAAGACAAAACTGTCCTGTTACAGGTCTTGAGGCTTCAAGAATGATGAGGGATCAAGGATAAGAGTACTCTTCACAGTGCTTTGGAAGAGCTAAGTGTCTTCTGTCTGGAACCAGCAAAGAGTGTAAGATAAAACATAAATACTAACTCCAGGCATCACCACCTCTGAAAACTACACATGATGTGTCTGGACGAGGCACTCTGACTCCCAAGCCCTGCAAGCCTCCAGGCCTCCCTGTGCCTCAACACAGTCTGGCACAGGGCATGGGACCACCTGCAGCTACTCACCAGTGTTGCGGATGATGTAATCCAGCACCACCAACCGCTCAAACTGCAACAGTAGTTGCCGGTTAGTATTCTCAGGAAGAGGTTCTGCTTCAAAACGCCGTAGCCAATAGTCTGCATCTTTGTAGCCTTCAACAAAGAGCTGGAATGAACCAACCTGGAACCAAGAGGAAGAAACAAAGGTTTTTCCCTACTGCCCAAGTCCAAAGAGCTTTGGTGTATGCCAGATACCCATTAAGGCCCTATGGAGTTTGTATCAGAGAAGGGAAACTTTTCAAGATCTTTACTTCCTCATTTCTTGCAAGTATAGGAGAAAAGAGATTTAACAGTGATCATCCATCCAAATTAAAGAACCTATCCAAATGAACCAGAGGAGTAAAGTGAAAAGTTAGGTCTCAACTTTTTAAACTTTAGCCACTTGACAGAAATGAGGAAGACAGGATCCTCAGGGCAGGTTACTCACGTGCCCATATTTGAGTTGTAGGCACCTTGCTTCACCACTTGGATGACTATGTCACTATAAATCATGACCCTTGATAAGCCACAGAGGTGCATCTATACCTTTGGTGGTAGCCCGATGCGGTTAAACCGCTGTCCCACTTTTGGCACTTTCTCTAGCGCAAGCCGCTTGCCCCTGGACTTCACTCGGTCAATGGCACTATAGTTGAAGGTCTCACTGGCCAAGTATACTACCTACAGTGAAAAGAGGAGAGATACGAAGGTTAGAGTCAAGTTTAAGGAACCAGAACACTATGGCAGAGAATAAATAGCTTGATGTTCACAAATACTATTCCTCTTCCAGGGCACAGAAAAAATACATTTCTCAGCCTTCCCAGCAACTAGGAGAGGGAAGATAACTACTTTGAGCCAACGAAATAATGACAAAATTATATATGTACAACACTTCCACTGCTGGCCACTAAAATCTCCCACAATCCTTAATTAACATTCCCCAGTCTGTACAGCTAGGAAAGAAGGGCTGGGAAATCACAGAGCCACACCATGGAAGAACCTCGGATACCTTGTTACTACATGAGTGATGTGGTATCTAGGAGAGCTGCCTATCTGGCATGAGTCTGAGATGTAATCAAGAAATACACTCCTGGCCAGGCGCGGTGGCTCATGCCTGTAATCCCAACACTCTGGGAGGTCGAGGAGGGCGGATCACTTGAGGTCAGGAGTTCGAGACCAGCCTGGCCAACATGATGAAACCTCAGTCTCTACTAAAAACACAAAGAAAAAAAATTAGCCAGGCATGGTGGTGCATGTCTGTAACCCTAGCTACCTGGGAGGCTGAGGTGGGAGGATGGCTTGAACATCAGAAGCAGAGGTTGCAGTGAGCCAAGATCACGCCACTGCACATTCTATCCTGGGTTGCAGAGGGAGACTCTGTCCCAAAAAAAAAGAAAAAAAAGAAATACAATCCAATTGTATTAAACCACTGAGATTTAGGGGTTGTTACAGCAGCTAGTATGAAGCACAAGGATTAACACTGTCATCTCCTGGGTTAGATTAGGCCAAATGCCCATTTTATTTCCAGATACAAACAAGTTGCAATTTACTCTATACCCCCTTATTTCCTTTTGAATGTTTTTGGTTTTTTTTTTTTGAGACAGAGTCTCACTCTGTTGCCCAGGCTGGAGTGCAGTGGCACAGTCTTGGCTCACTGCAACCTCCACATCCCAGGTTCAAGGGATTCTCATGCCTCAGCCTCCCAAGTAGCTGGGATTACAGGTGTGTGCCACCACTTCTGACTAATGTTTGTATTTTTAGTAGAGAGAGGGTTTCACCATGTTGGCCAGGCTGGTCTTGAACTCCTGACCTCAGGTGATCCTCCCACCTTGGCCTCCCAAAGTGCTGGGATTACAGGCATGAGCCACTGTGCCCTGGCCCTTTTGAATTTTTTCACTTTGTGAAATTATTCATATTCAAAAGATAAACATTAAAATTGGTTTTCATTTTAATTAACTGCTATTTTTATGTATAGGCTATATCTGGAATATTACACAAGAAATACTGTAATCCTGGCTGCCTCTGAGGAAGGAAACTGAATGGTCAGGAGATAGGGGTAGCAGGGAGTCTGAATTACTTTTCTCTGTTTACCCTACGTGGCTTCTGATTTTTGTACTAGATGCATGCACTGCCTATTCTAAAAAAATTTTTTTAACATGTCATCAATATTATACTTGATTTAAGTGAAACTGCAGTGACATCATTGTAATCCACATATGCATCTATTGTCACACTTATCACATTGTCTTGTAATTATTCATTTGTATATCTAACTTCTCCCTTAAAACTAATGAGATTTGAGGAAGCAGAGAACATCTTATTTATATTAGCATCCACAGTACCTAACACAGTAGCTGGCACATGCTCATTAAATATTTATTAAGTGAATGAATGAATGAATTACAAGCTTCTTTCAGAGACAGCAACAAGCGAGTTTTAGCATATAAATACCTAAAATAAAACTTATAAGAAAGCTATTTTCCTAAGCCTTGTAAAAGTTATTACAAATAACTATTTTTTTCCCATGAACCTGAGAGGCAAAATAACTGCCTCTCATCTATCACTCCATCCTACCATCTAGTATTAATAGAGCACCTAAAATGGATGTGCATGGTACTGTAGCAGGCACTTCCTGCCTTACAAATCAGAAAACTCAGGCATAGGAATAAAGGAAAAAGAGTTTTTCTAAGGCTACCTTGCCAGTGTCCACAGTGAAACTTCTGGCTCTCTCAAGCCATAAATCCCCTTTTGCCCCCATCATATTTATTTTCTGTCATTCTTCCTAATAAACCACTTTTTCCCCATGACTATGAAACTGTCATAACCTGAAACCTCATAGAAGCAGAGAGCAGAGACAGCTAGTGAGTGAGAATTACAGCCTTACCATTTGAAGTTCCAATGCAATGTGAGCCCTGTTTCTATAATGACAGATGCTCTGATCAACTCGATAGAGTCCTATCACAAGAGTTGGGAAGACAGGAAGGGGAGTCCTCTTACTATTCTCCAGCAGCTATATGTTAAGATTCCAAAGTTCTGTCTCATCTCAGTCTTACATAAGACAAGTATTTTTTTTTTTTTTTTTGAGATGGAGTGTTGCTTTGTTGCCCAGGACAGAGTGTGGTGGCACAATCTCAGCTCACTGCAACCTCTGCCTCCCAGGTTCAAGCGATTCTCCCACCTCAGCCACCCAAGTAGCTGGGATTACAGGCACACACCACCATGCCCAGCTAATTTTTGTATTTTTAGTAGAGACGGGTTTTCACGATGTTGGCCAGGCTGGTCTCGAACTCCTGACCTCAGGTGATTCACCCACTTTGGCCTCCCAAAGTGCTGGGATTACAGCGTGAGCCACTGAGCCCAGCCAAGACAAGTATTTTTGTTGTTGCTGACTTTCTGATGCAAAAGATCCTCAGGCCTCATGAAGGTTCTCTAACAGGGAAAGAGGAAGACCAGAGATAGGGAAGAAAGGGATTGTGGGGGTGACGCTAAGGATTAGAATAGCTCATAAAAATATCACAGGCTAACATATGGAGGGTTTACATTGTGCCTGACTTGCCCAAGTGTTACACAAATCAAAAACTGCAGAGCAAGAATTCAAACTCAAGTGCTCCAGAAGCACCAACAGAGCAGGCAGGCATAGGGCCAGGCATGGTCTGCTATTTGCCTAGTAAAGGAAGAAAACTACAGACTGATGAGCAAGGAGAATTTAAAAGTTTCTAGAGTCTAAGAGAAGCCTAGTAGAAGCATTTCCGGTTAGGAGACTTAAGAGCATTAATTATCATACAAGATGTTCAAAGCATGCTGTAAAACTATTTGCACAGAGAGGGAAAAGTAAGGCATAAAGAGAAGGAATGAGCTGCACAAAGCCAGGCAGTGAATTAGATGTGAAATGGGAACTACAAGCCTGGTCAAACATTTTCTCGCTAGACCTGAAGTTGGGAGAACTTTGGTATTGTTTCTCATGATTTGATATTCATTTACTGACTCAGCTGGTACTTCATGAATGCTTACTATAAATATAGCATTTTGCTAGGTGCTAAGAATGAGAGAGGAAAACTTGAGAAGTGGTCTCTGACTTCTATAACTTACAAACTAGTTGACTAATTGTTTGGAGTTTAGTAGCAAAAAAGCAGACATGGTTAAATATCCACGAGTCATATTTTCCTCTCAGATGGAAGGGAAGTTTCTATCTGCTGATCAATCTCTTTGCTCAGAGAGTCTGCTATCTAAACCTGTGAAGAAATCTTCAAGGCTGGGCATGGTGGCTCACACTTGTAATCCCGGCACTTTGGGAGGCCAAGGCAGGAGGATCGCTTGAGCCCAGGAGTTCAAGACCAGCCTGAGCAAAAGAGGGAGACCTTGTTTCTAGAAAAAATTAAAAAAAAAAAAAAAAAATTGGCCAGGCTTGGTGGCACATGCCCGTAATCCTAACCTGAGAGGCTGAGGTGGGAGGACTGCTTGAGCCGGGGAGGTCAAGGCTGCAGTGAGCTGTGATTGTGCCACTGTACCCCAGCCTGGGCAACAGAGCAAGACCCTATCTCTAAAAACAAGAAAGAAAAGAAAACTTTTTAAGCAGGGGGATTTTAATCTAGTGGCATGCTCCCTGCAGGGGTGGTCAATGGAGAGACTGCAACATTTATGAACCATCACCCTAAAATTATACCCAAAACTATAATTACAAATATATGCACTTTTTCTGGAAAGGGGGTCTACAGGTTTTATCAGATTCTCAGAGTTATTTAATAAATAACTAAATAAATTTGGTTTTAGTTATTTAGTCAATAACTAAATAAAGTAGCATAGACTAGTTAAGACTAAGCACAAAGCCAGGATGGTTTGGATGACTCAGCAGCTTCAGGGCATCAGATGAGAGTTCTACCTAAGTTGTTACTAAATCCCAGGTAGCCACGTACTCGGTGAATGGTGTGCCCGGACATGTTCATATGCCGACCAGTAGATTCCTTCCCCTCATAACCCTTGGTGAGTTTCATGGAACATCTTGTAGTGCAGGGGTTCTTAGCCTGGTATGAGTAAACTCCCTGAAATTGTATGCAATCAATTCTGTATTCAAGCATATTGGTGGGGGTTGGGGGGGAACCTCAACTATGTCTATAACACATACAAGATGTGTATGAATCCATTCTGAGTGTGAGTCTGCCTGGATCTGGCATCCTTATTTTGATATGTTCAGACAAGTCCCCAAATTCCACAGCATAAAGATAAATGAGAAAAATTCCATGTCAGTTCCCGTAGGGTTCAGGCCAGACCATTTCTCTAACCCTCAGCCCATCCTAAAGTCTTCCTTGTCAGACCCTCCAGAAGTGCTTAGCTGTCATTAGCCAGTCCTAGATCATTAGCCAGTCCTAGACTGTATCAAAATGCTGGGATAGCTCAGAAGTCTGAGAGTAAACCACAAAGTCACTAGGTTTCTAACTAGCTTGGGGTTAGCTGCGATTCAAAGACCAAGGGAGCCATAAATATGCAGTAGAAGCTTGTGAATTTCCTAAAATTGTATGCAAAAATTGTGTGTGCATCCTTCAAAAGATAGCCTTCATCAGATGATCAAATCATGAGCCTAATCCTGCCAACCTCCCGAAAAAAGATCGAGAACCCAGACTTAGGGTATATAAATGGCCCCACTGGACCCAAGTTCCCACTAACATGTAGCAGGGCTTAGGCCCCAGGAAACTGTGGCCAGGCAGTAAGGTTTCCTGGAGATGGGTCACTGACCTTTGTACGGGGAACAATGTTGAGTTCCAGTTTTTGGTCCACTAGGCTGGCCCCTGCCTCTGAGAGATAGCCCTGGTTGAGGACAAGGCAGTCACGGCCAAAGCAGCAGGGACAGCACAGCTTCTGCAGCCACTTGGTCCACTTAGGATTAAGATGCCCATAGGGCTCTTCATTCTTGGGTTTGAAGACAGCAATGATCCTCTAAAAGACGAAAGAAAAAGAGGATGTTAAATCCGAGTTGACTGAAATAGCCCACAGACCAAGTCAGCAGGAATCTAGAAAGAGATGAGAGGGCATAGGCGGACAATTCCTACTTACAGTCGGACTCAGGTTTCTCCCAGTTGGTAAGGGGAAGACAGCAGCTCGTGTTTGCAGCTAAGAGACCCAGTGCTAGAAAGGGTTGTGGCCAAAGAACATATTAAGTCTTCTTTTTCTTCCTTGCTCCTTTATCCCTCTTCCCCATCTCTTTTCCCTCATGTAAGTACCTACCTCTAACTTGGTGCTTCAAACAAACAAGGTAAATAGATTGCTACATTTCTAGGAGCAAGATACAGAAGCAGGCCAGGTACAGGGACTCATGCCTGTAATTCCAGCACTTTGGGAGGCCAAGTCTCGCAGATCACTTGAGGCCAGGAGTTTGAGACCAGCCTGGCCAACATGGTGAAACCCTGTCTCTACTAAAAATACAAAAAGTAGCTGGGCGCAGTGGTACACATCTGTAATTCCAGCTACTTGGGAGGCTAAGGCATGAGAATCACTTGACCATGGTGGGTAGGTTGAAATGAGCCGAGATTGCCTGCATTGCACTCCTCACCCTGGGTGACCAAGTGAGACCCTGTCTCACAAAAAACAAAAAAAAACAAAAAAAAGTACAGAAGCCAATTCAGGCCGGGCGCGGTGGCTCAAGCCTGTAATCCCAGCACTTTGGGAGGCCGAGACGGGCGGATCAGGAGGTCAGGAGATTGAGACCATCCTGGCTAACACGGTGAAACCCCGTCTCTACTAAAAATACAAAAACTAGCCGGGAGAGGTGGCGGGTGCCTGTAGTCCCAGCTACTCGGGAGGCTGAGGCAGGAGAATGGCGTAAACCCGGGAGGCGGAGCTTGCAGTGAGCTGAGATCCAGCCACTGCACTCCAGTCCGGGCGACAGAGGGAGACTCCGCCTCAAAAAAAAAAAAAAAAAAAAGAAGCCAATTCAGTGGTAGATCTTGAGTCACTGGCAGCATCTAACGCCAATACGATACTGCTTCCTGCCCTCCGGAAAGATATAATATCCTAATGCACAAGGGCTCTAAAGTAATCTTTCCCCCCAAAAAATGAGGAATTAACTGATCACAGATCATGTTATCTTTTTTGGCATGCGCCCCTGCCCTATTTATCCCACAGGATCTTTGTGTACGTGGTATGCCAGAAATTTAACACCATAAACTCTAATTTTTGAAGTTACATATATGCACACTGTTGTTCTGCATCAATTACAGAAAAACTTTTTAAAAAACTTTACCAACTGGAAGGAATTAAAGAAGGTATTATGGGCCGGGCACGGTGGCTCATACTTGTAATCCCAGCACTTTGGGAAGCCAAGGTGGGTGGATAACCTGAGGTCAGGAGTTCGAGACCAGCCTGGCCAACATGGTGAAACCCTGTCTCTACTAAAAATACAAAAATTTGCTGGGTGTGGTGGCATGCAGCTGTAATCCCAGCTACCCGGGAAGCTGAGGCAGGAGAATCACTTGAACCCAAGAGGCGGAGGTTGTAGTGAGCCGAGATCATGCCACTACACTCTAGCCTGGGCGATAAGATGGAGACTCTGTCTCAAAAAAAAAAAAAAAAAAAGCTATTATGGAATGAGGTTAAGGAAATTCCTTCATCAATGATGAAGAGATTTCCTCTCACAGCCTTATTATCCAAAGAGAAAAATCACAGCAGGAAAAAAGACTCTGCTACTTGATTAGAATGATGCTCTCTTAAGTAATTCTGATAGGCAAGAAACCAGGACATGAGATGCCACACAGATTAAATTCATTTTCTGTAGTAGACAGTAACTTAATCTTCTAAGGTCCTTGGAAATACAGGATGCCTAGAAACTATGGCCCTCCTTCCTGAATGTTTTCTTCAAAAGGCCAGTCAGCCCTCTGAGATTGTTTTACATTCATCTCATTCCCTCCAGTCCCCAAACTGGTAATTCAAGGGAAAAAAGCAAATATGTGGCCGGATGTGGTGGCTCATGCCTGTAATCCCAGCACTTTGGGAGGCCGAGGCAGGCAGATCACCTGAGGTCGGGAGTTCGAGACCAGCCTAACCAACATGGAGAAATCCCGTCTCTACTAAAAATGCAAAATTAGCTGGTCATGGTGACACATGCCTGTAGTCCTAGCTAGTCAGGAGGCTGAGGCAGGAGAATCGCTTGAACCCAGGAGGCGGAGGTTGCAGTGAGCCGAGATCACGCCATTGCACTCCGGCCTGGGCAATAAGAGCGAGAGTCTGTCTCAAAAAAAAGAAAATAAAAAAAAAAAGTAAATATGCTATCCAAGTGATTCATCCTCATATCATAAGACTCTCCTTGTCCTCTCCACCCCACAGCCTACTCAAGCTAGTCTGGGTCATAAGACATTTTCCTGTGGGTGTCACTTCCTGAATGGCAGGTCACAGCAGACAACATGCACCCATCCGCTTTCACCGACTCAGTACTCATATTAGGAATTGGCTAGGTCCATGTCACTAACAATAACCGGTCGATCTTGAAGCCAGCTCCTTTAAAAATGCCCTCCAAGGATTTGAGAGGACAAAAAAAATACAGAACTCCTCCTTCTCCCTCCAAAAAGAATCGATTTATTCTTAAAGACAAACTAACTTCTTTACTGGCAAATGCAAAATGCATATATTCACATTATAAGTCTTCAAAATTACTTTCTTGTCCAAAGCAGTTAGCTAAAGGTCTCAGCAGTCTTCTCTGTCTCTGTTCCCCTGGAACCCCAGCCTCTTAATAACAAAGCAGCAGTAGCAACAGGCTCACAACTCAGAAAATGACTGATGAGTTCACTGTAACCCTCCGGAACCTAGACAGGAAAACCAAAAGGCAACCTGAAGCATGTCCCAGAACCCAACAGTCAGTTCAACTGAGGCACATTACGGAGTTCAGGAAGCTGGTCCACAATGAAAGGGAGGCCAAGACACTCCTATTATTACTGGAGGCTGAAAAATACCAGGGCGAAGGCCAACTGGTAAATACTTCTACTTAAAGAAAGAAAAGGTTGAGCATGGTGGCTCATGCCTATAAGCCCAGCACTTTCAGAGGATGAGGCAGGATTGCCTGAGGCCTGGAGTTTGAGACCAGCTTGGACAACACAAGACGCTGTCACTGATTTTTACAAATTAGCCAGGAATCATGCCTGTAATCCCAGCACTTTGGGAGGCCAAGGTGGGCGGATCACCTGAGGTCAGAAGTTCAAGACCAGCCTGATCAACATGAAGAAACTCCATCTCTACTAAAAGTACAAAATTAGCTGGGCATGGTGGCCCATGCCTGTAATCCCAGCTACTCGGGAGGCTGAGTCAGGAGAATCGCTTGAACCTGGGAGGTGGAGGTCACAGTAAGCCGAGATCACGCCATTGCACTCCAGCCTGGGCAATGAGTGAAATACCGTCTCAAAAAAAAAGAAAAAAAAAGGCCGGGCGCGGTGGCTCAAGCCTGTAATCCCAGCACTTTGGGAGGCCGAGACGGGCGGATCAGGAGGTCAGGAGATCAAGACCATCCTGGCTAATACGGTGAAACCCCGTCTCTACTAAAAAATACAAAAAACTAGCCGGGCGTGGTGGCAGGCGCCTGTAGTCCCAGCTACTCAGGAGGCTGAGGCAGGAGAATGGCGTAAACCCGGGAGGCGGAGCTTGCAGTGAGCTGAGATCCAGCCACTGCACTCCTGCCTGGGCGACAGAGCAAGACTC
The DNA here is from genome assembly GCF_007565055.1 of Rhinopithecus roxellana. NCBI lineage: Eukaryota > Metazoa > Chordata > Mammalia > Primates > Cercopithecidae > Rhinopithecus > Rhinopithecus roxellana. Next base: position 75,751,179 of record NC_044559.1, read on the forward strand.
CGTCTCAAAAAAAAAAAAGAAAAAAGAAAAAAGAAAAAAAAAATTAGCCAAGTGTGGTGGTATGCACCTGTAGTCCCAGCTACTCAGCGGGGAGAATCCCTTAAGCCTAGGAGATCAAGGCTGCAGTGAACTAGGAGCATGCCACTGCACTCTAGCCTGGGTGACAGAGCAAGACCCCATCTCTAAAAAAGAAAAATTAAAAAACAACAAAAAAGAAAGCAGAATTTGAAGGCCAAGATTGCAGTCAAGTGTCATTTAAAGACTGACCTCTCAAACATCTCGATTTCCTTCTACCATAAGGAGAATAAGAAGCATTTCAATGACTCCGAAAGCATGAGTAATTATGGTTACGTCAGTAGTACAGGGGTTTCATTAAAGAATACTGCGTGGACTAGATCAATGAGGGAATGCTAGAGTACGAAGGACAGAGGAACAAAAGGGCATTCAGACAGAAGGGGAGACAAGTGCCTTTCAAGACTAAGTGTAGGCCTCAGTTCAATTCAATTATGTTAGCATTTGCTCAGGACCTAGCCTGTGCAGAAAGATGTGCAAGCATTCCGCAGGCATTTGGTGGCTTTCCTAGACAGAGAGGTAAAATAGCCTCTGGCCTAATTTCCAATGTTCACTTCATAAAATCAACGATGCTCCTGAATAATCAAGAATACGCTCCTCATTTGTTCTCCTCACAGAGAACAAACTCTAAAACCACTCAAATTGGAAAGACACCCACCAGCATTTAGCTGGAAAAGAAAACAACTACTGCCTGATTTTTCCTCACTATCCACTCTCTTCTTTAATAGATTTCCAATTCCTTTATTATATCTAGGAGAGAGCATCAGTTTGATGCCAATATTATGAAAACAACTTTTCTTAACACCCATTTGCTAATCTCCCCTCTTAACAAAGGAGGGGTGAGGTACAGATAACTTAAGCAGTAGCAGTTCATGAAGTTGGGAATAAAAACCAAATCACACAAGAAAGCAAGAGGTCATGCACCAGCTGGTGTCAGAACCCACAACCAACTACTGGAACCTGAGCCCAGTGCAGTGGCTCACACTTATTATCCCAGCACTTGGGAGGCCAAGACAGATGGATCATTTGAGATCAGGAGTTCAAGACCAGCCTGGCCAACATGGTGAAACCCCGTCTCTACAAAAAAATGAAAAAAATTAGCCAGGCATGGTGGCATGTGCCTGTAGTATCAGCTACTCAGGAGGCTGAGGCAGGAGAATTGCTTGAACCTAGGAGGTGGAAGTTGCGGTGAGCCGAAATCACGCCACTGCACTCCAGCCTGGGCAACAGAGCTAGACCCCCTCTCAAAACAAGCTAACAACAGCAACAAAAAATTACTGGAACCTGGAACCGAGGAGGGTCCTATATCTAACCAGCAGTGACAAGAAGGAGGGTGTCATGCTATGCTAAAAGAGGCCCTTTCTCCCAGAACCCAAAATGTGAGACAGTTCAAGCATATCATTCATATCACACAGTGAAATATACAGAAATGACCTTTCATAAAAGTCTTCTTTTAAAGTTTAGTATACATAAAGTGGGCAGTTCTCAAACTTTTTGGTCTCAAGACCCCTTTAAACTCTTAAAAATTAGGCTGGGTCCCAGTACTTTGGGAGGCCAAGGCGGGTGGATCACCTGAGATCAGGAGTTTGAGATCAGCCTGGCCAACATGGTGAAATCTTGTCTCTGCTAAAAATACAAAAATTAGCTGGGCATGCTGGTGGGCACACCTGTAATCCCAACTACTCAGGAGGCTGAAGCAGAAGAATTGCTTGAACCTAGGAGGCAGAGGTTGCAGTGAGTCGAGATCATGCCACTGCACTCTAGCCTGAGTGACAGAGACTTCATCTCAAAAAAAAAAAATTATTAAAGACTCCAAAAAGCATTTGTTAATGTGATAAAGGCTATATTTGCCTTCAAAATTAAAACAAGTGTTTCAATGTTGAACAAACTATACTTAATAATTAAGTATTCACTTTAACTATACTTAATACTTAAATACTAATCTATAAATTAATTTTATTTATATTATTATAAAATTATATTTATTCTATTAATACTAATTCATTAATAATAATACAAATAAACCCATTGCATGTTAACATAAATGACATTTTTATTTAAAAAACTGTATTTTCAAAAGATAGTGAGAAGACTGGCACTATTTTACATTTTTGCAAATCTCTCTAATGTCTTAATTGAAGACAACTGTATTCTCATATCTTAGTATTCAATCTGTTTCAACATCACACATCATGTAGTCTCTGGAAATCTCCACTCTCCACTCATAAGTAAATGAGAATGAAAAAGGAAAATAAAGTCTTAGAATTATGATGAAAATAATTTTGATCTGTGGACCCCCAAAAAGGAGCTCCCAGAGGTCAAGGTCCCTGGGCCACACTCTAAGAACCGCTGTATTCTATGGTATAGACTGGAGGAAAATAGCAGTCCTTGATTTAGTTATTTAGGTTGAGAAGCCTTATTTACAAGTTTATTCTTACAAAAGGAAGGGAAGGGCTTGTCCAAATATATAAAACCATCCAGGCACAGTGGCTCACACCTGTAATCCCAACACTGGGAGGCCAAGGCTGCAATGAGCCAAGGTTGTGCCACTGCACTCCAGCCTGGGTGACAGGGTGAGACACTGTCTCACAAATATATATATAATAAAATATAATAAAATTATTTTACTAAAACATTAAGAGGCAGTCAAGTTTGTATGTCATACATGTAGGTCTTGAGATTTTTTTTTTTTTTTTTTTTTTGAGGCGGAGTCTCGCTCTGTCGCCTGGGCTGGAGTGCAGTGGCCGGATCTCACCTCACTGCAAGCTCCACCTCCCGGGTTTACGCCATTCTCCTGCCTCAGCCTCCTGAGTAGCTGGGACTACAGGCGCCCGCCACCTCTCCCGGCTAGTTTTTTGTATTTTTCAGTAGAGACAGGGTTTCACCGTGTTAGCCAGGATGGTCTCGATCTCCTGACCTCCTGATCCGCCTGTCTCGGCCTCCCAAAGTGCTGGGATTACAGGCTTGAGCCACCGCGCCCGGCCAGGTCTTGAGATTTTAAGCATCATCTACCAACTCTTATAGCCTTATTCGATGCCATGTACCCAAGAAACCCTAATTCAGCAGTTAGTAGGAATGTTTTTAAAAACAAAACCCAAAACACTCTGATTGAGCTGCCCCCACTAAGTGCCAGGAACTACATCAGGGGCTTTCATGTGTAATATGTCATTTAATCCTCTTAACCTAGTGAGTCACATGCTGTCCTATGATTCTTGGCAATGTGAACATCTAGTATTACTCCACGCAAAAGAGAAAAAGCTCAAAAAATCCTTTTGCAGTTGAGTGAGCATGAGACCTGAAGCACAAGGAGGTAAGTGAGGAGGAGTAATGTGTGTACTCTCCCCATGACTTCTAGCATTTTCCATCTGTTCCTGGACCCCACTGAGACAGAAACCATCCAAAATTGAGAAATAGGACCAGGGCTGTTATCTTCAAGAATCTTTCAGACTGTCTAAGATCCAAAAGTGGCTGTGGCAGAAAGTGTTGGTTCTCCCAATCTCTGTTCCCCCTTGTTCCCTGGACACAAGACCCATGATTTGTACCTGAGCAAAAAAAAAAAAAAAAAAAAAAAACGGCTATAGTTCCCAGCCACTACTATAGCTAGGTTTTAGACAATGGGATATAAGTAGAAGAGTCTCCTACAACTTCTACGAACTGCCTTAAAGGATGGGGGCATATTAACCCTTTCCCTTTCCTTCTTCCAACTGGCTGAAAAGCAGACAAGATGTTTGCAGCTTGAGCGGCCATCTTGGACCACGAAGTAGAAGCCACATTCTAAGGATGGCTGATCAGCTGGCAGGAAGAACCCTATGTCTCCAATAAAGTAAAATGTCATGCCAGCCCTGAGCATGCCTGAGCAGCTAGTCTATAGACTTCTTTTACATGAGGCGTAAATGAACCTTTCTTCAAGTCATCATTATTTTAAAATATCTGTCACATATAGCCAAATTCAATACTAACCAATACAGTAGCTGAGAAGAGAATTCAGAAATTTTGTCTTGTTTTGTTTTTGAGACAGAGTCTCACTCTGTCGCTCAGGCTAGAGTGCAGTGGTACGATCTCGGCTCACTGCAACCTCCACCTCCCAGGCTCAAGTAGTTCTCCTGCTTCAGCCTCCCGAGTAGATGGGATTACAAGTGCCTGCCACAGTGCTCAGCTAATTTTTGAATTTTTAGTAGAGATGGGGGTTTCACTATGTTGACCAGGCTGGTCTCGAACTCCTGACCTCCAGTGATGCGCCTGCCTCGGCCTCCCAAAGCGTTGGGATTACAGGCGTGAGCCACCACGCTTGGCCAGAATCTGAAAATTCTGATGACTGAGTCTGAGGGACCAAAGAATAGTGGTGAGAACATGAACTCCACAGCCAACCTGCCTGGGCCCAATCCTGCCTCTACCACTTACTAGGTGTGAGACCTTCGAAAAATTAGTTATACCATCGGTCTGTGTTGTCACCTGTGGAGATAATAACAGTACCTACCTCCAAGGGTGGTTATAAAGATTAAGTGAGTTATTATTTGTAAAGCACTGAAAGGAATAGAGTAAATGCTATGTAAGTATTTGTTTAATAAAGTAAATACATTTGGAGGAGAGCCAAAGATGACAATTCCAACTACAGTAAGTCTGTGGGCCAGTCTAACCCACCGCAAGCATTTAGAAAGTGCCCTTTGTTCTAAATCACATTTGCTTCACTGGAAGCAGTATGGGTACATCAAAAAGTTTTGTCAGGGCATCTGTGTTTTGACATCCCCTATGAGAAAGGATAGTGGCCAGGAAGTTTTAGAGACCAGAATCCCTAAATCACCAAGTAACATACCTATGGTATGCCCTTCTCTGTGGCCTATGTACTGAGATGGTAGTACTTTACCTGCCAGGTAGATTTAAGAGATCATATTACTTCCACCTGTTAAAGCACCAGCTCACTTCTCAGCTGACCTCACCCACTTCCAATGCAGCTGTAACAGTGTCATGAAAGAAAAACAAAAATATTCCTCCTTCACCTGTACCTATCAAAGATAATCTTAGCCCCTTCTTACATTTGCCAACAAACTAAAAATACCCTCTGCCCACAAAAAAAGGACAGGCATGGCGGGTCACACCTGTAATCCCAGCACTTTGGGAGGCTGAGGCAAGAGGATGATTGCTTGAACCCAGGAGTCTGAGACCAACCAGGGCAACATGGTGAGACTCTTGTCTCTACCAAAAATAATTTTTAGCCGGGTGTGGTAGTGCATGCCTGTAGTCCCAGCTACTCGGAAGCTGAGTGGGAGGACCTTCAGCCCAGATGTCAAGGCTGCAGTGAGCAGTGAGACTGCACCACTGCACTCCAGCCTAGGTGTCAGAGTGAGACCTTCTCTCGAAAAAAGAAAGAAAGAAAGAAAGAAAGCATCTGGCACTCACATTTCTTTGCTTCTAGAAATGATGGTTCCCACTTGCGCTTGCAAGTTCTTTTATTTAAGAAACTTGGCCCAGCACTTTGGGAGGCCTAGACGGGTGGATCATGAGGTCAGGAGATCGAGACCATCCTGGCTAACACGGTGAAACCCCGTCTCTACTAAAAAATACAAAAAACTAGCCGGGCGTGGTGACGGGCGCCTGTAGTCCCAGCTACTCGGGAGGCTGAGGCAGGAGAATGGCGTGAACCGGGGAGGCGGAGCTTGCAGTGAGCTGAGATCCAGCCACTGCACTCCAGCCTGGGGGACACAGCGAGACTCCGTCTCAAAAAAAAAAAAAAAAAAAGGAACTTGGAGGCCGGGTGCGGTGGCACACCTGTAATCCCAGCACTTTGGGAGGCCGACGTGGGCAGATCACAAGGTCAAGAGATCGAGACCATCCTGGCCAACATGGTGAAACCTCGTCTCTACTAAAAATACAAAAATTAGCTGCGCGTGGTGGCGCATGCCTGTAGTCCCAGCCACACAGGAGGCTGAAGCAGGACAATTGCTTGAACCCTGGAGGCGGAGGTTGCAGTGAGCCGAGATCGTGCCACTGCACTCCAGCCTGGCCACAGAGCAAGACTCCGTCTCAAAAAAAAAAAAAAAAGAAAGAAAGAAAAGAAAAGAAAATTTGAAAGACTTATTACTCTCAAAGCTTTCCTCAACTCAGTTTATGTAAACTGTCTGTTCTCTAATTCTTGATTAATTCAGGGACAACTCAAACTCTGAGTGAATAACTAGATCATTCAATGAACCGAACCAAGAGCTACAAGTAACAGCCCATCCTGGCCACTGAGGACTCCTATCGAAACAGCACCCTGGCCATCTAAAGAGTTCACACAAGAGAGATGTCAGGGAAAACCTGAGGAAACTTTGACACCCTTAATTTAAACAACAATACATCTTTCCAATGACCCATTCTAGCACACCTGAAAATTTCCCTGAAACTTCCCTGAAAACAGGGAAGACTTGATATTTCTTAAATTCTGCAGTTCTCAAAAGGATAAAGGTCACTTCTCAGATGCCCTGGTCACTCCATGCCCCATCCTATCACCATCTCCCTTTATATATAGGCAGGGGACAAAATAAAGGTCAGCAAACACTCTGCCTTAGCTGAAAAGCAGGCTATTGATAGCCTTGGGAGAGAAATGAAAGAAAAAGTAGCTGACGGCCCCATGTTTCCAAAACTCCAAGTTCTATCTAAACTTTGGAGCCGTCAAAAAGGATCTGAACCCTTTCCCAGAAGTGAGCAAAAACCAGGGCAGATGAAACTGGTGAGTCCGCCCACTCTTTCTTCAACGTCTGTTAATAAGAGTTGGGACGGTGGCAGGGACATCCCCCACAACACAGAAGGCTGGAACAGAATTCTCAGATCCCCTGATGGGTCACCCATCCTCCTCCGTGAACAGCGACACACTGGTTCGGTCGGTCCAAAAATAGAGAACAGGCCTAAAGCCCCAAATCTGTAAGTCAGCGGCCGAATAGCAGTCCCAGTAGTGTGAAGCTAAGTATCCTACTAGAAAGCAGTCTCTGTCCGGCGGCGGATTGCCCCACCACACTGCTGGGCCCCCGGCCCGTATCTGGTCAATTTCCTCTTTTCATTTTCCGCTCACTCCTCCCCCACCAAGCAGGTTCTGATTTATTTCTCCATTCCGCAGAGCGTCCCCAGCTCCAGTCCTCAGTGGCATCCCTAAATCCTGCCAGGGACTGGTACTGTGAAGTTTCTCCCTTCTCCCTCCGGCTGTGCGAAGCCTCAAACTCCCCAGGAGCGCCGCCGGTCCCCAGCCCGCGGCAGCGGTCCCCACCCCGGCACTCACCCCCTGAAGGTCCTTGACGAAGTAGCTTCCGCTGGAGCCCTGGTAGATGCGCTCGGGAAAGATGCAGCGCTCGATGGCCAGCTCGGCCTGCCGCACCACCGCCTCGAACTCGGGATCCTCCGGGAACTCGTTCCGCTCGCGGTGGGCCTGAGCGGCGTGCGCTGCCGCCGCGGCCTGAGCGGCCAGAGCCTGGGCCTGCGCCGCCACGGTTTGGGTCTGGCCCTGGGCCGCCGCACCCCGGGCCCGATCCAGCAGAGGCTGCCGCTCCCGGTCGTGGCCCGGCGAGCCCGGAGGAGAGGGGCCCGAGCCCGCCGTCGCCGCCGCCGCCACTCGGACTGCGCCCCCGGGCACCTGCGGAAAGTGAGCGCCCGAGCTCGACGGGAAGGTGTAGTCCGGGGGTTGGGCCCGCTCGGGGGACACTAGTGGGCTCGTCTCGTCCATCCCTCAGTCAGCCGGCTCCGGGACCCGGCGCGCTGCACACCACTGCGCTCGCGGCCGCGACCAATCCGCGACATCCCCCAGGCCCCGGCCGGCCAACCAGGTCGCGACGCTTCCTTGGCCCCGCCCCTAACCTGCCCTGTTTACTTGGCTACGAATAGGCGCGGCCCGTCGCGCGCGAACAGTAGCCAATCAGAACCTGCTCCTACGCAATCGCTGCCTCCGCATTTTTCTCCCCGTCACCTTCTGTGAAGACTGCGCATGCTCCAGGACCCAACCGTGGGTCAGACACTTCCTCTGCCCCTACTATCCCAGCGCCGCGCTTAGCTTCCAATTGGCTTACTGGATTTGGGCGCTTTTAAAACAGCAACCTTCCTGTCAGTCACTCATTGAGTGCTTACCCTGAAGCGGTTGTGAGATTGGAGGAATCTCATCTATGTATCTTCATTCATTCAGGCAGGCACTCATTCATTAATTGAGCACGTACTATATGTTCTAAATGCTAGGGAGACAGCAGTGAAGCAAAGAAACAAAGCTGCTGCTCTACCTCGATGAAAGGTTTTTTTTAGGGTTTTTTTCTTTGTTTGTTTCTTGGGTTTTGTTTTTTTTTTTTTTTTTTTTTTTTTGAGACAGAGTGATCTGTCTCCAGAAAAAAAAAGACAGGGATCAGGTGATCTGCCCACCTCGACCTGCCAAAGTGCTGGGATTACAGGTGCGAGCCACTGCGCTTGGCCTGCAAGTTGGTTTTTAAAGGAAAAGAGGCAGTTCCTAACTCGTTTACCAAGAATTTACATTAAAATAACAAGTTATAGATTGGCTATACATTGTACTTTGTATCCCAAATTCTTATCTCAGTTGACCTAACGTATTTCCAATGTAGATGTAACAGTGTCATGTTACACTTCAAGTTCACAGGAACTTGAAGGTAATGGGTGAAGTAGCTAGTCAGGATAAAATGTCTTAACAATTGCCTCCAGGTTTTCCTAGGAACCCCTGAAGATTTCTTTTTAAATTATTATTATTACTTTTTTAGAGGTAGGTTATCTCTGTGTTGCCCAGGCTGGTCTTGAACTCCTATCCTCAGGCGATCCTCCTGCCTCAGTCCCCCAGAGTGCTGGGGGATTACAGGTGTGAACCACCCACAGTGCGGCCAAAAAATAAAAAATTTTTAAAAGAAACCCGCCAGGCACCGTGGCTCACACCTGTAATCCCAGCACTTTGGGAGGCTGAGGCAGGCAGATCACTTGAGGTCGGGAGTTCAAGACCAACATGGAGAAACCCTGTCTCTACTAAAAATACAAAATTAGCCTGGCATGGTGGCGCATGCCTGTAATCTCAGCTACTCGAGAGGCTGAGGCAGGAGAATCACTTGAACCCAGGAGGTGGAGGTTGCAGTGAGAAACTCTGTCAAGAAAGAAAGAAAGAGAGAGACAGAGAGAGAGAGAAAGGGAGAGGGGGAGGGAGAGGGGGAGGAAGAAAGAAAAGAAACCATTGCCCCAGAGTGTGGGTGTGGAAGGCATGACTGAAGTCCCATACTCATGTCTTTGAGCCAATAAACCATGCATACATCACACAGAGCTCAGACTGCTCTAAGCTATCTTTCCTTCTCAACCTTATAGGAGTTCAAGGTCAGCCTGGGCAACATAGCAAGACTCCATCTATTTTTAAAAAATTAATTTTTTAAGGAGTTCCTAGGAAAACCTGGGGGCAATTGTTAACACATTTTGTTCCTGACCACTGCCTCACCCATTATCTTCAAGTTCCTGTGAAGATACAAACTCGTGATACAAAGAATACTGCATAGCCAATTAATATCTTTTTTTTTTTTTTTTTTTTTTTGAGACGGAGTCTCCCTCTTTCGCCCAGGCTGGAGTGCAGTGGCCGGATCTCAGCTCACTGCAAGCTCCGCCTCTCAGGTTTATGCCATTCTCCTGCCTCAGCCTCCCGAGTAGCTGGGACTATCTTACACTGTGCCTGGCCCAGCTACTCAATGCTTATTTGTTAATTGAAGAAAAATATGGTCGGTGAGCCTAAGAAGTTCTTACCACGAGGTAAGAGTCCATCACTTTTATTCACACTGTAAAATCTCAGTGTCTAGACACAGTAGGTGCTCAGTACATTACTATTCGTGAGAAAGGGAAGGAAGATAGAGTCCCTGCCCTCAGGCTGAAGTCATGTGACTTTCTGAGGCAGTAGGAGAAAAAAAAAGCCAACAAAATGAGCTCAAAACTCCGTAACAGTTCACAAATTAACTGAGGCAGGCTGCAGCCTTAACAAAGCCTTTATTTTATTTATTTATTTCAACCAGAATGCTCAAGGATCAAGCAAAGGCTTTAAGTGGGTCATGTGCTATCAGCTGAGTCTTAAAGAAAGAGTAATTAGATTGCTGGAAAAAAAAAGGAGAGAGGAAAAAAATGGTCCACCAAGCAGGAGTTTCCGGAGAAAAAGAGGAAGGCTAAGTCAGGTAGGCAACATAGAGCAACCTTCTTGTTTCTAGGGGAAGCAGAGTTAAACTGAGTTACCAAGGGCCTGGAAACTAGAACAGAATGAGACTAGCCTGGACAACATGGTGAAACGCTGTCTCTACTAAAAATACAAACATTACCCAGGCTTGGTGGCTCATGCCTGTAATCCCAGCTACTCGGAAGGCTGAGGCAGAGAATCTCTTGAACCCGGGAGGCAGAGGTTGCAGTGAGCAGAGATTGTGCCATTGCACTCCAGCCTGGGCAACAAGAGCGAAACTCAGTCTCAAATAATAATAATAATAAATCCATGGAATACTGTTTCAGTTAAAATTTATACAAACAAGCCAGGTGCGGTGGCTCACGTCTGTAATCCTAGCACTCTGGGAGGCTGAGGCGGGTGGATCACCTGAGGTCAGTAGTTCAAGACCAGCCTGGGCAACATGGCAAAACCCTGTCTCTACTAAAAATACAATAATAATAATAATTAGCTGGTCATGGTGGCACACACCTATGATCCCAGCTGCTCGGGAGGCTGGGGCAGGAGAATCGCTTGAACCCGGGAGGAGGAGGTTGCAGTGAGCCGAGATCGCACTCCTGCACACCAGCCTGGGTGACAGAACAAGAATCCGTCTCAAAAAAAAAAAAAAAAAAGGTATACAAACACTACCTTCAAAAGTGTAGACTGTACGGCCAGGCATGGTGGCTCACACCTGTAATCCTAGGGGAGACCAAGGCAGGTGGATCACAAGGTCAGAAGTTCGAAACCAGCCTGGCCGACATGGTGAAACCCCATCTCTACTACAAAAAATTAGCCGGGCATGGGGTCAGGGGTCTGTAATCCCAGCTACTCGGGAGGTTGGGGCAAGAGAATCGCTTGAACCTGAAAGGCGGAGGCTGCAGTGAGCCAAGATCACGCCATTGCACTCCAGCCTAGGCAACAGGGCCAGACTCCATCTCAAAGAAAAGAAAAAAAAAAAAGTGTAAACTGTAATGGTTGGAAGCATGGGCTTGGAAATCAGAGACATTTGAGTTTGAATTCAGTCTCCATGGTGAGCAGTTGTTTTAAACAAGTTACATAATCTCTCTAAGCCTCAGTTCCTTAACCTATAAAATGGGAATAATCATTCCATGATTATTGAACCAAGAATCAATATGTTATGTGAAGCACTTAGCATATAAAGCATGACTCTCTAACAGGAAAAAATAAAAATAAAGCACTTAGCATAGTGTTTTGTACATAAAGAGCACTCAACATATGGTAGCTTTTTGAAAAAAATCACTGCTAATGTTATTGTTGATGTTGTTTTTGTTTTTATGCTTAAAGTCACCAGCAGACTAGACGTATGGGTTTTCATGAATCATGACAGGTCACAGTTACCAGTATTTCTTTTTTTTTTTTTTGAAACGGAGTCTCGCTTTGTCGCCCAGGCTGGAGTGCATTGGCGCGATCTCAGCTCACTGCAAGCTCCACCTCCCAGGTTCACGCCATTCTCCTGCCTCAGCCTCCCAAGTAGCTGGGACTACAGGCGCCCACCACCACACCCGGCTAATTTTTTGTATTTTCAGTAGAGATGGGGTTTCACCATGTTAGCCAGGATGGTCTCGATCTCCTGACCTCGTGATCCACTTGCCTCGGCCTCCCAAAGTGCTGGGATTACAGGCGTGAGCCACCGCGCCCGGCCTATCACCAATATTTCATAATCATTCTTTCTTGAATCAAATTATTGCCACTACTAACTAAAAGTACAAATTGAAAGCACTATTATTTAATTATATGTATAGGAATGTCTTAAACATTTTTGGCCAAATAAACCATTCTGAACAAAAGTCCATATGGATGGTTAAATTGCCCCTTTCAGTTATAATACATGCACTTCCTTTTCCTATCTAGACCTCAATAATCAACCAATGCCTGACTCTTACGGCCTAGGGTCTGTAGCCACATAGATACTCTTTTGGTATCGTTCATCTCACTTAGCCTGTAAGCTTCAAATTATGGTAAAGGAAAGGTCCCAGATTTAGAGTTCTCCCTGGAATTCTGAGTTTTTTTCTCTCCAGAAACCCCTCTGTCTTTTATTTTATTAAAAAAATTTTTTTGGCCGGGCACAGTGGCTTACACCTGTAATCCCAGCACTTTGGGAGGCCAAGGAGGGCGGATCACGAGGTCAGGAGTTTGAGACCAGCCTGGCCAACATGGTGAAACCCTATCTCTCTTAAAAATACAAAAATTAGCCAGCTGTATCGCCCAGGCTGGAGTGCAGTGGCACAATCTCAGCTCATCGCAACCTCTGCCTCCCGGGTTCAAGCAATTCTCCTGCCTCAGCCTCCCAAGTAGCTAGGACTACAGGCAAGGGCCACCATGTCCGGCTAATTTTTGTATTTTTTAGTAGAGATGAGGTTTCACCATGTTGGCCAGGATGGTCTCAATCTGTTGACTTCATGATGCACCCACCTCGGCTTCCCAAAGTGCTGGGATTATAGGCATGAGCCACTGCGCCCAGCCTAGACATTGTTTTAAATGCATTGCATGGATTAACTCATGGAACCAGCTTTACAATATCCTGTAATGTTGGAAACTGAGACCCAGGGAGGTAAAGGTAATATGCCCATTGTCATTTAGCTGGTAAATGGCAGAGCTGGGTCCAAATCCAGGCAGACTGTTTCCATGCTCTTAACACTATGTTGATTCTTATTAAATATCCCTATGAAATATGTCTCATATTCATCCCCTTTCTTTCATCTCCACTGATGCCACATGAAACTTTCAGGATATGTTAGTTGCATTATTACGATAACTTCTGAGTTTGTTACTTTGCTTCTAATCTCTCACTGGTCATCTCTGAGTGTCACTGCCAGACTAATTTTCATAAAATATTGCTTGTAGTATCTCATTCCCCTGGCCCAGAAACTACATTTTATTTATTTATTTATTTATTTATGTTTTGAGACAGGGTCTCTGTATTAACCAGGCTCAAGCAATTATCTTGCCTTAACCTCCCGACTGCTGGGACCACAGACACTTGTCACCACACTCAGCTAATTATAAATGCCATAAGAGTAGCAATCATGGCTTTTCAAGCCTGTCAGAACCTAACATCATGCTGTACTCACATTGTTTAAGAAATAAACATATGGATACACGGATTGATGTGCATGGTATTTGGGAAGATTTGCTCCAGTCTTGGCACTATATTTTATTTATTTATCTATCTATCTATCTATCTATCTATCTATCTATCTATCTATCTATCTAGTGAACCAGAAATAAAATTCTAAGCCCCCCAACCAAATGAATGGGCTCCTCTTCTGGGCCAAGGCATTCCTAAATTAACCTGAAAAACTAGTTGAGGCCATGATGAGAAGTGAGAGTCAGACATACCTCATTATATTCTCCTCCTTTTGGAATTCAGGACCAGCATTTAACATTAAAGCAGATAGCTGGGCGCGGTGGCTCACGCCTGTAATCCCAGCACTTTGAGAGGCTGAGGCAGGTGGATCACCTGAGGTTAGGAGTTCAAGACCAGCCTGACCAACATGGAGAAACCCCGTTTCTACTAAAAATACAAAATTAGCCGGGGTGGTGGTGCATGCCTGTAATCCCAGCTACTCGGGAGGCTGAGGCAGGAGAATCGCTTGAACCTTGGAGGCGGAGGTTGAGGTGAGCCGAGATTGTACCATTGCACTCCAGCCTGGGCAAAAAGAGCAAAACTCTGTCTCAAAAAAAAAAAAAAAACAAAACAAAACAAAAAAAAAAACATTAAAGCAGAGAACTTAAGGTTGACACAGCAGACTCTTCGTAGCAATGATACCAGCATTGACAGATAGCAGACCCCAACTGTCATGATAGCAGGCAACGGTGTCTTTTGTGGTGAAAATCTACATTCTGTAGAAAATCCCCTTCCCTTTCCAGGTCTTTTTCCTGATCCAGGAGAGAACTAACTAAGAGTCTGATACCTTTTTAAATCTGATAAGAAACCCTGGCCAGGCATGGTGGCTCATGCCTGTAATCCCAGCACTTTGGGAGGTAGAGATGGGAGGATCGCTTGAGCCCAGGAGTTCAATACCAGCCTGGGCAACATAAGGAAACACCATCTCTACAAAAAATACAAAAATAAGCCAGGCATAGTGGAATGAACCAGTAGTCTCAGCTACTTAGGAGGTTGAGGTGGGAGGATCACTTGAGCCTGGGAGGTCAAGACTGCAGTAAGCCATGATCCAGCTACTGCACTCCCGACTGGGTGACAGAGGGAGACCCTGTCTCAAAACAAAACAAAAACCAAAGAAACATTTACAATCTATGCTCTCTGTAGCCTGCTACCTGTAGCCTTCTCTGCATAATAAAAACCTTGATTTCCACAATTATGTGTGTGTGTGTGTGTGTGTGTGTGTGCATATCTTAGTAACAATTCCTTAACCCAGACATTCCCTTCTATGGGTTTCAGGTCTTTAAACTCTTTCAACCAATTGTCAATCAGGACATCTTTGAATCCACTTACATGCTGGAACCTGCCACCCCCACCTCCTTTCGGGACCAAGCCAATGTACATTTGACATGTATTGATTGATGTCTTATGTCTCCCTAAAATGTATAAAACCAAGCGGTGGCCCAACTATTTTGGACACACATTCTTAGGACCTTCTAAGGCTGTGTCACGGGGATGTCCTTAACATTGGCAAAATAAACTTCTAAATTGAGACCTGTCTCAGATACTTTTTGGTTTGCAGTTTATTTGTTTGTTTGTTTGTTTATTTATTTGAGACAGGGTCTTGGTAGGTCGCCCAGGCTGGGGTACAGTGGCAGATTCATGGCTTACTGCGGCCTCAACCTCCTGGGCTCAACGGATCCTCCCACCTCAGCCTCCTGAGTAACTGGGACTACAGGCACACACCACCAGGCTGGGTAATTTTTTTTTCTATAGATATGGAGTCTTCTTGCATTGCCCAGGCTGATCTAGAACTCCTGGGCTCAAGTGATCCTCCTCTGCCTCAGTTTCCCAAAGTGCTGGGATTACAGATGTGAGCCACTGCGCCTGGCCAGGTACTATATTTTAAACAAAAAGGATCTAGGTAATGACAAGGACAGCACAAATTCCTATAATGAATGCAAAAGTGTCTTGATATCACAATGTCTAGCACAGAGTTATTGGAGGCTGTCCTGCCCAGCGCATTACAATTTACAAAGCTGCGTCTCTGAAGCTGGATTTAGGATCTGTCTTAAACTCAGCAGTGGGGACTGGAGAAAGATCACAGCTGCTCGCGTTGATGGTCACTGTTGCTTCCGGCGCAGGTTTGGTTTTCTTTGGGGTTGCCATTTCAACCAGACGGCCTTGGGGTAGGCCAGATTTGGATCCTCTGTCTTATCTGCGTGGCAGAGGTGGGACCACCCCTCTTTCACATAGTCAGCTCCGGTTCGCAAACACTCCGCCCCGCACAAAGATGGCGCGGAGGCGGGCTGGGCCAATGCGGAGTGGCGTTGCTCCCGGTTGCCTAGGTAACAGCCAATGGGCAGCGGGAATTGTGCCCAGTGCGGTCGCCCGGGATGGCGGCGTCAAGTGGGGCAAGCGCTGGTGGAGGTGGCGGAGAGCAAGGTGGCAGCCTGGAGCCCATCAGAGGAAAAGTCCGAGGCGCTGGAGCCCTGCGTCCAGGCGTGACGGTCATCCCGAAAGGCCAGTCCCAGGTTGGCTGGAGGCGCAGGAGGGAGGGGGCTGGGAAAGAGTGTGATCGGCCAGGTGGGCACTGAGGAACCCAGCACGAGATGACCCCGCTCGGGGATGCGGCTCCACCTCGGATACGCTGACCCGAGGTCGGCTGCCTGTGGGGGACCCAAACCTGAACCCTTTAGTCTCCACCGCGGAGGTCGAGGCCCAGGAGAGCCGACTGGACTGGGGTTAGCGAGCAGGGGGTGGAGGGTTGCATCAGGGGAATTGGCAGACCCGTGGGAGCGTTAGACCCTGTCGGGCGGGAGAGCGGACCGGGATAGCAGGAAGCAACCGGGCAGGAACGTGAAAATGGGGTGTGAGAAGGTGTTACCTTGTTATGGTCTAGGGCTTTGTTTTCCCTGGACCCGTCTTTATCTTGCTGGTGGAGAGAACTCCCACGTATGGAAGCCTGGGGAATGGGATGCTTCAATTCGTTGATGGGGGGTATCCCTGCAGTCTAGCATCTCTGAACTGCTTAGGTACCAGCAGGAATAGCTGCTATATCGGAGTCCAGCCCAGGCATTCCCTTTCCCGTGAAATGGGATCGTATTCTGGCAGTATTACTCCCTAGTCCCAATCATCCCCAGGTCAGGTCATCATCGCCTTTTTTTTTTTTTTTTTTTTAATATTCTTTTTGGCGCCAATTTTCTTCCCACTTTCTTCAATCTAACCATCCCAGAGTCTTCCTAAACGAACCCTTCATATAGCAACGATACATTTCTTTACTTTTCACATGAGGAAAGAGGAGGTTAGACTTACAATGAAAAACAGTTATTTCGAGCTCCTTTTAAAACACCTAAAAAAAGAATATTTAGGCCGGGCGTGGTGGCTCACGCCTGTAATCCCAACACTTTGGTAGGCCGAGGCGGGTGGATCACGAGGGCAGGATTTCAAGACTAGCTTGGCCAAGATGGTGAAACCCCATCTCTACTAAAAATACAAAAATTAGCCGAGCGTGGTGGCGGGCGCCTGTAATCCCAGCTACCCAGGAGGCTAAGGCAGGAGAATTGCCTGAACCTGGGAGGCGGCGGTTGCAGTGAGCCGAGATCCTGCCCCTGCACTCCAGCATGTGGGAGAGAGCAAAACTCCGTCTCATAAACAAACAAAAAAAAGAGTATTTGACTTTTTGTTCTAGGTTCTTAACAAGGTTAATCTTTGTTCATCAAAGCCTTCGTTTTCCTCTCTTTAGGATTCTAAAAGCCTATGAACTGCTTTATTACTGAAATAATTTCACAAGACTGTTGTACCCTGGGAAGGGGGTTTTGGGGAGACATGTGGGTAGTTAGGGTCGCTGCCTCCAACCAGTATTCTCTAACTGGATCTCCCCCACCGCCCCATCCTTTTTGTTTGTTTGTTTGTTTGTTTGTTTTTCTTTTCTTTTTCTTGAGATAAGGTCTGGCTCTGTTGCCCAGGCTGGAGTGCAGGTGTGGTACAGTCACTGCTCACCCTGGCAGCCTCAAATTCTGGGCTCAAGCAATCCTCCCGCCTCAGCCTCCTGAGTAGCTGGGACTACAGGCATGCACCACCATATCCAGCTAATTTTTGAATTGTTTTGTAGAGATGAGATCTCACTATGTTTCCCAGCTTGGTATTGAACTCCTGGGCTCAAGTGATCTTCTTGCCTCAGCCTCCCAATGTGCTAGGATTACAGAGTGAGCCATCATGCCTGGCCCTTTTCCTCTTTATGTCAGTTTTTTTTTTTTTTTTTTTGAGGCAGAGTCTCGCTCTGTCACCCAGGCTGGAGTGCAGTGGCCGGATTTCAGCTCACTGCAAGCTCCGCCTCCCGGGTTTACACCATTCTCCTGCCTCAGCCTCCAGAGTAGCTGGGACTACAGGCGCCCGCCACCTCGCCCGGCTAGTTTTTGTATTTTTAGTAGAGACAGGGTTTCACCGTGTTAGCCAGGATGGTCTCGATCTCCTGACCTCGTGATCCGCCCGTCTCGGCCTCCCAAAGTGCTGGGGTTACAGGCTTGAGCCACCGCGCCCGCCTTTTTTTTTTTCTTAATCCTCTTAAATTGGACACAGGTTACTGTGAATACAAAAATGTTCTTTAATAAGTTGATTTCTGAAAATTAGAAAAAGATAAATAGAATGGAAACAAAAATTCTTGTTACTGTCTCAGAGTTCTGTTTGAAAATAAGAAAATAATAATAAAGAAATGTTGGGCAGAAGAAAATGAAGACAGCAGGAATGTAGTCTATAGTGCAGACTAATAGTATATTGGTTTACAGGGACAGAATAGTAATTTTCTTTTATGTAAATGTTTGGACTGATCCTTTGCAACCAATCTATCAGGAGTGCAGAAAGGGTGAGTGTCTGTTTAGAAGTGTGAATCATCTTGGCTTGTGACTGGATTCCATGGGTATATTTGTAGCCTAAACCCCTAAGCCATATATTCTTTTTAAAAAGATGATTTGGATAACTGATACAAATACTGATTTGCATCTCTTATTAAAGTATTGGGCCAGACACGGTGGCTCACACCTGTAATCCTAGCACTTTGGAAGGCTGAGGCAGGCATATCACTTGAGCCCAGGGGTTCAAGACCAGCCTGGGCAACATGGTGAAACCCTGTCTCTACCAAAAAATGCAAAACTTAGCTGGGTGTGGTGGCATGTTCCTGTAGTCCCAGCTACTCAGGAGGCTAAGGTGGGAGGGTGGCTTGAGCCCAGGAGGCAGAGATTGCAGTGGCTGAGATGACGCCACTGCACTCCAGCTTGGATGACAGAGCCAGACTCTGCCACACAAAAAAAAAAGAAGTATTGAGCTTTCAGTCTTCATCAGCACTGGCTATATTTTGTTAAACTAGATTTGTCTCAATGACCATGGTTACTGGTGAAATTCCTTTTTAGGTCAGTAGCTGTGGTTAGTTATATATTATATATAATATATGTTATATATATGTTATATATGTAATATGTATATATGTAATATATGTTATATATTATATATAATATAACATATGTTATATATTATATATAATATATTATATATTATAGATATTATGTTATATACAATATATAATATATTATACTATATATAATATATATTATATATTATATATATTGTATATTATATAATATATATTACATATATAGTAGTATATATATAGTAGCTGTGGTTAGTTATATATTATATATTAGCATGGTTAGTTATAAAAGTCATAAAATCCAGACAATGTCTGAGACTCCGTTTCAAAAAAAAAAAGAGAACAAGCATCACAGCATATTGTTATTATTATTAATTATTATTATTATTGAGTCAGAGTATTGCTCTGTCACCCAGGCTGGAAACCAGTGGCATGATCTTGGTTCACTGCAAACTCCGCCTCCCAGGTTCAAGTGATTCTCCTGTCTCAGCCTCTCAAGTAGCTGGGATTACAGGCAACCATCACCACATCTGGCTAATTTTTGTGTTTTTAGTAGAGACAGGGCTTCACCATGTTGGCCAGGCTGGTCTTCAACTCCCGACCTCAGGTGATCCACCCATCTTAGCCTCCCAAAGTGCTGGGATTACAGGCATGAGCCACTGCGCCCGTCCTGCTTGTTCTCTTAAAAAGAAAAACAAAAAGTCGTGAGGCTGGGTGTAGTGGCTCATGCTTATAATCCTAGCACTTTGGGAGGCCAAGACCAGAGATTGTTTGAGGCTAGGAGTATGAGATTAGCCTGGGCAACATGGTGGGACACTGTCTCTACAAAGAAGTTAATTAGTCGGACATGGTGGTGTGTGCCTATGGTCCTAGCTACTACGGAGGCTGGGGCAGGAGGGTTGTTTGAGCCCACAAGTTCGGGGTCGCAGTGAGTTATGATCATGCCATTGCACACCAGCATGGGCAACAGAGCGACAGACTGTCTCCTGAAAAACAAAAAATCGGGCCGGATGCGGTGGTTTACGCCTGTAATCCCAGCACTTTGGGAGGCTGAGGTGGGCGGATCACGAGGTCGTCAGGAGATCGAGACCATCCTGGCTAACACGATGAAACCCCGTCTCTACTAAAAATACAAAAACTTAGCCTGGCGTGGTGGCAGGCACCTGTAGTCCCAGCTACTCGGGAGGCTGAGGCAGGAGAATGGTGTGAACCCGGGAGGCAGAGCTTGCAGTGAGCTGAGATCGCGCCACTGCACTCCAGCCTGGGCGATAGAGCGAGACTCCATCTCAAAAAAAAAATAATAATTATGACATAAGGCCAAAATGCAAATATCCTGTAGGATGTTGATAAAGAGTGGATGGGTAGCAATTATAGTTTGTTTCTCCTCTACTTAGTATTCAGCTCTTTAGTCAAAATTGCGGAGATTTTCTTTTTCGGAGTGTTGTTTGAATTACATTGGTAGCAATTTTTACTGAGGAAAGACCTAGAGAAGTTTTCATTACAGTAAGTATATGTGTGAGTTTAAGTGTAAAACTTTGAAAGAGGAAAAGAAACTAACATTTAGTGGACGGACCCTGGCAGTGTTCTAGGTACTTAGTGTGTGTCATTTTCTTTCTTTTATTTTTCTTTCCTGTCACCCACTGACTCTCAGATATTTAACTGAGTCCACCTGCCAACTCTGTGAAATACATATATTATCTCCACTTTACAGATGAGGAGACTGAGATTTAGAGATGCATAAATACCTTGCCCATAATTATACAGTGAACTCGGATTTGAACTCAAGTCCTTCTGTGCTCAGAGTCTACAACACCACCGTATTATCCTGGGAGGCCAGATAAGATAGGATGGTATGAGTTAGCAAGTTAG
This sequence comes from Rhinopithecus roxellana, assembly GCF_007565055.1. Taxonomy (NCBI): domain Eukaryota; kingdom Metazoa; phylum Chordata; class Mammalia; order Primates; family Cercopithecidae; genus Rhinopithecus; species Rhinopithecus roxellana. Next base: position 75,771,840 of record NC_044559.1, read on the forward strand.
TGCAAGAACTTGAGCCAGCAAGGTCAGCTGTCAGAGCTCTGATTCTAACTTTCACGTGTTAGTTTCCACATGTTAAAGTATGACCTTAGTTAATTTACTTATCCTCTCTGCACCTTAGTTTCCTCATCCCTACAGTGGAAATAATAATAATACCCACCCCAAAAAGTTGTTGTGAGATGAAATTAGATAACATTTTAAAACATTTAAAAACATTGATGCTCATGCCGGGCGCAGTGGCTCACGCCTGTAATCTCAGCACTTTGGGAGGCCGAGGCATGTGAATCACCTGAGGTCAGGAGTTTGAGACCAGCCTGACCAACATGGTGAAAACCCATCTCTACTAAAAACACAAAATTAGCCAGGCGTGGTGGCGCATGCCTGTAATCCCAGCTACTCGGGAGGCTGAGGCGGAGGTTGCAGTGAGCCGAGATCGCACCATTGCACTCCAGCCTGGGAAATAAGAGTGAAACTCTGTCTCAAAAACAAAACAAAACAAAAAACACTGATGCTCACACCAGTGGAAGCTGATGGGGAAGAATCACTTGAGGCCAGGAGTTCAGGACCAGTCTAGGCACCATAGCAATATCCATCTCAACAAAAAATTTGAAAAGTAGCTGGGTGTGTTGGCACATACCTCTAGTCCCAGCTACTGGAGAGGATGGGATGGGAGGATCACTTGAGCCCAGAAATTTGAGACTGCAGTGAGCTATAATCATACCACTGCATTCCAGGCTGGGTAACAGTGAGACCCCATCTCTTAAAACAAACAAACAGCACTGATGGAACACAATAAGAGGTCAGTAAATGTTAGCTTCTGTTATAAAGGTATTTCAGACAGCTTCTCTGGGGTTAGTGCAATTGATTATTAGAGAGGGTTATGCCAACTGAATTGGAATATAAATCTAGCACTGTCCACCATGACAATGTGGAGAAAGTAAATTTAACATATGTGTTGTTTTAGTTGAATATTTAAAGCATCACTTTTGTATAAAATATACCAGACCCCTTTTGTGCTATGAAACTATGGAACCCACTCTTTGGAACTCCATCTTGACTGGATGAGGTTTTGGCTTCTCTGGGTCTTGAAGAAAAAGGAAGCTAGCTGTTGGCGCCAGGCCCCCAAGATTTAAGAATCTTGCGGCCAGGAGCGGTGGCTCACGCCTGTAATCTTAGCACTTCAGGAGGCCAAGGCGGGCGGATCACAAGGTCAGGAGATCGAGACCATCCTGGCTAACACGGTGAAACCCCGTCTTTACTAAAAAATACAAAAAGTTAGTGGGGTGTGGTGGCGGGAGTCTGTAGTCCCAGCTACTCGGGAGGCTGAGGCAGAAGAATGGCGTGAACCCGGGAGACAGTTTGCAGTGAGCCGAGATTGCGCCACTGCACTCCTGCCTGGGCGACAGAGCAAGACTCCGTCTCAAAAAAAAAACAAAAACCCATCTTGTTTTGAGCTGGGAGCAGTGGCATGCACCTGTAGTTCCAGCTACTCCGAAGGCTAAGAGGGGATTGGAGGATCTCTTGAACCTAGGAGTTCAAGTCCAGCCTGGGTAACATAATGAGACCCTGTCTCTAAAAGAAAAAAGAATTCTTTCCTGTTTGTCTGCCAGGTCTGGCCCCAGTACTCTGAGGAAAATGTGTCCTTGTCCTGTTGGAACTCAGTCAGATGCCTCAGGGTCAGACTCTAGGTTACTTACTAATCAGAGGGGACTTTTTTTTTCCTTTCTTTCCTTTTTCTGAGACAGGGTCTCGTTCTGTCACCCAGGCTGCAGTGGCACTGTCATGACTTACTGCAGCCTCAGACTCCTGGGCTCAAGCAATTGTCCCTGCTGAGCCTCCCAAAGTGCTGGAATTACAGGCATGAGACACCATGCTTGGTTGATAGAGGACTTTTCAACAGTTATTTATCGTTCAGAGAACTTTTCACACACAGTATTTCCGTTTATTGTAGTGGTAGGCCCCAAGCTTTGAAGTAAGGATCTAATGATGTGCTTATTAAAACTGCAGGTTCCCGGGCTCTAACTATACAGAATCTGATTCAGTAAGTCTGAGTTTGGGCCTAGGAATCTGCATGTCAAAATCACTGGAAAAAACATTGTATTGCTTAGATCTGGAAAAGATGAGGAGGTAGCTGTGTGCGCCTGTAATCCCAGCTACCCTGGAGACTGAGGTGACGGGATCCCTTGAATCCAGGAGTCTGAGGTTACAGTGAGCTATGATCTTGCCACTGCACTCTAGCCTGGGTGACAGAGCAAGACCCTGTCTCTAAAAAATAAATAGATAAGTAAATGAAAGATGAAGTGATGAATGAAAAGACCTAGGGAATTAAAAAAGAAATAGGGCTTGTATTTTTTAGTATATCAAATGACATGCTATTTGCCTCTGTTTATATTTAATGATTTTGGGGTTATCTTAATTCCCTTATTCTTCTTTTTTTTTTTTTGAGACAGGGTCTCCCTCTGTCACCCAGGCTGGAGTGTAGTGGCGTGATCTTGGCTCACTGCACCTCTGCCTCCTGAGTTCAAGCAATCCTTCCACCTCAGCCTCCCAAGTAGCTGGGACTACAGGAACACTCCACCATACCCGGCTAACTTTTTTAATTTTTTGTAATTTTGGTAGAGATGGGGTTTCACCATGTTGCCCAGGCTGGTCTCAAACTCCTGAGCTCAAGTGGTCTGCCAGCCTCAGCCTCCCAAAGTGCTGGGATTATAGGCTTGAGCCACTGTGCAGTTCCCTTCTTATAGGATATCCTTCAATACATCTTTTCACCACTAGTGGAAGCCATATCGAGCCAGTCCCCAAATATTACTGATGGTTTTCCTATGATGTATCCATCCTGGTTGTTCCTTCTGCTCCCATTATACTGTGATCTCCCAGACTCATGCCTGAATGTATCAGTAGCTTTTTCTGGGTAATAACACACCACCAGAAAACACAGTGGCTTGAAACAATAACCATTTATTTATCCTGTGAGTCTGTGGTCGCTAGTTTGGGGCTAGGCTCAGAAGGGCAGTTCTTCTGGTCTTGCCTGAGCTATTTGTTCATCTGTGGCCAGCTGGGATAGAGTCTCACCATCCAGTAGACTAGATTGGGCTTATTTACATGGGGGCAGAACAGGTCCAAGTATAGCAAGAGGGCAAGCCTAGTGCACAGGTGCTTTGCAGACCTCTGCTAGATCACCTTTGCGGACATTTCATCATCCAGAGCAAGTCACATAGCCAACCCAGATCCAGCGGGTGGAGGAATAAATAAACTCTGCCTCTCTTTTTTTTTTCAGACAGAGTCTCACTGCATCGCCCAGACTGGAATGCAGTGGTGCAATCTCGGCTCACTGCAACCTGTGACACCCAAGTTCAAGCAATTCTTCTGTATCAGCCTCCCGAGTAGCTGGGATTACAGGCACCCACCACCACGCCCTGCTAATCTTTTGTATCTTTAGTAGATATAGGGTTTCGTCATGCTGGCCAGTCTGGTTCAGGTGATCCACCCGCCTCAGCCTCCTAGAGTGCTGGGATTACAGGCATGAGCCACCGCACCTGGCCAACTCTGTCTCTTAATGGGAGGATCTGCCTTGTCACATTGTAGGGTCATGAACAGAGGGAGAATAACTCTGCCCATTTTTACAATCTGCTGCATTATCATATTTCCCTTCCTTGCAAGCTTTTCTGACTATGGACTTGCTGCTTCAATTCATCCCTCTTCACGCTACCACATTCATTTTCCTTACACACTGCCTTCATCACATTACATCCTGGTTCACAAACCTGCAGAGGCCGCCTCTTTTCCTCCCTCATGTGCTGTAAACTCTTATGCCCAGCTTTCAAAGGTCTCTTTGAATTAGCCTGAGCTAAAAGCAGAGGCTATGCTGTACAAGGAAAAAGGACTAGCATAGTCAGGGGAGGCTGCCAACAAACTTGATTACCTCTCTGGGCTTCTGTTTCTCCTATAAAATGAGAGGTTGGACTAAACCCGTGAGGTTCTTTTCAGATTTATTTATTTATTTATTTATTTATTTTTATTTTTTTTGAGACAGAGTCTTGCTCTGTCACTCAGGCTGGAGTGCAGTGGTATGATCTCAGCTCACTGCAACCTCTGCCTCCCGGGTTCAAGCAATTCTCCTGCCTCAGCCTCCTGAGTAGCTGGGATTACAGGCGCCTGCCACCATAACTGGCTAATTTTTGTATTTTTAGTAGAGATGTGGTTTTACCATGTTGGCCAGGCTGGTCTCGAACTCTTGACCTCGTGATCTGCCCACCTCAGCCTCCCAAAGTACTGGGATTACAGGCGTGAGCTACCGTGCGTGCCCAGCCTATTTTTTATTTTTTAATTTTACATTTTTGACATGAGGTCTTGCTATGTTGCCCAGGCTGATCTTAAACTCCTGGGCTCAAGTGATTCTCCCACCTCAGCCTCCCAAAGTGCTGGGATTACAGGTGTGAGTCACTACACCTGGCCTGTCTTCAACTTTAAGATTGTGGCTACATGTACCTACACAGGCTTATTTCCTATTACTCCCCAAATAAACCGTCAACTGTAATGAGACCAGGTTTCTCATTTTGCAATGGAACATCTCGTGTTCACATTGCCCTTAGAGTGTTCCTCGCCCTTTGAGTGTTGGTTTCCCCATGTTTTCCTTTTTTTTTTTTTTTTTTTTGAGACAGAGTCTTGCTCCATCACCCAGGCTGGAGTAACAGTGGTGTGATCTTGGCTCACTGCAACCTCCGCCTCCCAGGTTTAAGTGATTCTCCTGCCTCAACCTTCCGAGTAGCTAGGATTACAGGCTCCCGCCACCATGCCCAGCTAATTTTTGCATTTTTAGTAGAGACAGGATCTCACCATGTTCCAGGCTGGTCTCAAACTACTGACCTCAGGTGATCCCGCCCACCTCGGCCTCCCAAAGTGTTGGGATTATAGGCGTGAGTCACTGCCCCTGGCCTGTTCCCTATGTTTTCTGATTCTGGAATTGCTCTTTGCCTTCTCCACTGCTTGTCTGCTTGTTTTAAATTCTGGCCATCTCATGTCTTTGTTAATCTCTGCCATCCAAGTTGGCACTTAATCACATTATCTCTGGCATAATTCAGTGTTTCAATTGTTAGTCTTATTAACTAGATTATAAACTCATCAAGGGAAGATACTGTATTTTATACATCAACTGAGCATGTAGTAGGTATCAAGTAAATATTTGTAGATTAATTCTCCATTTCTATCCCAGGTCATAGAAAATAGGAACTGGCTGAAAACTTTTAAGATAAGCAGGAGGATAAGAGCACTTGGGTAGAGGTGGAGTTGATGGTGCTGGTGGTTGTTGGAGACATGAGTATTTTGGTTAAATGCACCTAAGGCAGCATACACTTACCAGGCTGGTGGCCTTTAGAATGTATCTACAAAATTGCTTTGCAGTCCTTTCCTCCCGCCATTCCGTGACACTGGTTCTCCTCTGCTTATTTCCTACAGTTTTCGTCCTTTTATCCTGTAATCTGTCACCATGACCCTGACAAAAGGTTCCTTCACCTACTCCAGTGGGGAGGAATATCGTGGCGAATGGAAGGAGGGTGAGAAGGACCCCTGGGGAGTGTCCAGTGATGAACACTTCATTTGCTGGAGGACAAATACATCAGCATATGTAGCCAACTTTATGGGTTTTCATTTTCAGCTCCAGGATTTAATTCCACATAGTGCCTGCCTTTCCTTTATTCCATTTTAGGATTAAATAAAGGAATTTGAAAATGCTATTTTTAATTCAACCTCCAGGAATGAGTTCTATCTTTCTGGTTTTTTTTTTTTTTTTTTTTTGAGATGAGGTCTTGCTCACTGTGTTGCCCAGACTGGAGTGCAATGGTGCGATCTCGGCTCACTGCAACCTCTGCCTCCTGGGTTCGAGTGATTCTCGTGCCTCAGCCTCCCGAGTAGCTGGGATTACAGGCACTTACCACCACGTCCGGCTAATTTTTGTATTTTTAGTAAAGATGGGTTTCACCATGTTGGCCAGGCTGGTCTCCAACTCCTGACCTCAGGTGATCTGCCCACCTCGGCCTCCCAAAGTGCTGGAATTACAGGCATCAGCCACCATACCCAGCCCATGCCAGCCTCTCTTCTGAGCATTTTGTATTTATCATCTTATTTAATCCTCATGACAACCTTATGAGGTAGGCACATACTATTATTATTCCTATTTAACCGATGGGGAAATTGAGGCAAGGAGAAGCTAAGTAACTTACTCAAGATCACAGAACTCTAAGTAGTAGAACAAGAAGGCATACACAGCAGGCAGCCTGACTCGATGTCCTCAACATCTAACTACACTGCCTCTCTGAGGAAAAAAAAAAAAACCAGTACCCCATTAGCACCTTAAAGCTGCTGGGCAAATCTAACAGCCTGATTGGCAGCACTGGTTTGAGCTTCGTTACGTCAGTGGGGCTGTGCTTACTCTCTGAACTGACCAGAAAACAGAGCAAGATGTTGCAGGAGTAATCATGCCTTTCAAACAGAATTCAAGGGAGTTCTTGTGGTAGATACAGCCCACCCAGTAGAGCCTTAGAAAGTCTCTCCTCTAACAGACCACATTAGAGGGGACACCAGGTATTTGAAAACCAGGAAGAAAGGCATGGGATTGAAGGAGGCAAGGTCACGTCACACCTGTACAATTTCTCAAGACTCAGTAATTTAGGGCAGGCACAGTGGCTCACGCCTGTAATCCCAACACTTTGTAATCCCAGCTACTGGGGAGGCTGAGGCAGGAGAATCACTTAAACCCAGGAGCCCAGGAGGCAGAGGTTGCAGTGAGCCAAAATTGCACCACTGTACTCCAGCCTGGGTGACAGAGCGAGACTCTGTCTCAAAAAAAAAAAAAAAAAAAGAGAAGTTGGCACATAGTAAAGGCATTATAAATATAAATGTTAGCTATTGTTATTTATTTATTTATTTATTTTTGAGACGTGTTGCCCAAGCTGGAGTTCAATGGCATGATCTCGGCCCACTGTAACCTCCGCCTCCTGTGTTCAAGGGATTCTCCTGCCTCAGCCTCCTGAGTAGCTGGATTACAGGAGCACACCACCACCGTGCCCAGCTAATTTTTTGTCGTTTTAGTAGAAACAGGGTTTTACCATGTTAGCCAGGCTGGTCTCGAACTCCTGACCACAGGTGATCCACCTGCCTCCTCGGCCTCCCAAAGTGCTAGAATTACAGGCGTGAGCCACTGCACCCAGCCAGCTATTGTTTTTTTTTTTTTTTTTTTTTTGAGACGGAGTCTCGCTCTGTCACCCAGGCTGGAGTGCTGTGGCCGGATCTCAGCTCACTGCAAGCTCCGCCTCCCGGGTTCACGCCATTCTCCTGTCTCAGCCTCCCGAGTAGCTGGGACTACAGGCGCCGCCACGTCGCCCGGCTAGTTTTTTTTTGTAGTTTTTAGTAGAGACGGGGTTTCACCGTGTTAGCCAGGATGGTCTCGATCTCCTGACCTCGTGATCTGCCCGTCTCGGCCTCCCAAAGTGCTGGGATTACAGGCTTGAGCCACCGCGCCCGGCTATTGTTTGTTTTTTTGAGACGGAGTCTCGCTCTTGTTGCCCAGGCTGGAGTGCAATAGCCCGATCTTGACTCACTGCAACCTCCGCCTCCCGGGTTCAAGTGATTCTCCTGCCTCAGCCTCCCGAGTAGCTGGGACTACAGGCACGCGCCACTGCACGCAGCTAATTTTTGTATTTTTAGTAGAGACGAGGTTTCACCATGGTGGCCAGACTGTCTTGATCTCTTGACCTCATGATCCACCCACCTTGGCCTCCCAAAATGCTGGCACTACAGGTACGAGCTACTGCGCCTGGTCAGCTGTTGTTATTTTTAAGTGCTCTCTTATTCATACTTGGGTAGACCTGCTTTAATCTGTAGTGATAAGATGGAAAGGCCCCAGGAGCCAGGTTTTCCCAGTGCCTGACTCTGGCTAATAATCCTCTGCCCTGCTAATGTCACTGCTTCTCTTGTTTTCTTTGTGGGTAGGGTGATGGCAGGTAAGGGATGCTAGAAGAGTAAGAAGGGACCCTGAAACTGCCTCCTTCCAACCTGACACCTGTCCTTCTCTTTGTTCAGGCCGCAGGCATGGTTTTGGTCAACTGATGTTTGCAGATGGTGGCACCTACCTGGGTCATTTTGAGAATGGGCTCTTTAATGGCGTTGGGGTATTGACCTTCTCAGATGGTTCAAGGTGGGTATGAGGTCATTCCTTTCTTAGCCTTAAATAAGAGAGGGTCTGACATAAAAATGGGACACTGGTAAATATCTGGTCAATCCGGAGCTTGTCTCACTCCCTGCAGAACACAGATGAGGAATAAGTAGTCCTTTTATTGGTTATTTTTTAAGTGGACCTAAAATTTGAAATGTCAACCAAGTGAGTGACTTTCCACCCCACTCCCATTCCCGTCCTATTTTCTTTCGTTGAGATCAGGGCTTCATGGCATATATACTCTCTGATCCTTCTCTGCTGGTTGGGAATAGATGGGGTAGATGGATCTATGTGACAGGTGGAATCGGCTTGCTCCTTGGCATTATTAAATAACAGAGATCAGCAGCTGCTCAACTCCATTAATCTGGACAGCTAACTTTCCACTGAAGGCTAACTTCTGGTGTTTCTGCAGGTATGAGGGGGAGTTTGCCCAGGGCAAGTTTAATGGCGTCGGAGTCTTCGTTCGATACGACAACATGACCTTTGAGGGGGAATTTAAAAATGGCAGAGTAGATGGTTTTGGTAAGTTGCAGCCCAGCAGGATGGGTGACTTAGGTGGGCATAATATGGGTGGAAATATACCTGTTTCGTTTTAATCCTGCGGGTGTCCAGCAATCCATAGCGGCCATCCCTGACGCCTATCCATTGAACTCACCGGTAGAGTACTCCTGAGTAGAGCTGGGAGTTTTTCTCTTCTTCAGCCTCAACGTATCAAGCTCACCTTTGAGACATTAACGCCATTGTTACTCCCATGTTTTCTCTGCCCTCCTCAAAGGCCTGCTGACTTTCCCCGATGGTTCTCATGGAATCCCCCGCAATGAAGGTCTCTTTGAGAACAACAAGCTGCTGCGGCGTGAGAAGTGTTCTGCCGTTGTTCAGCGGGCCCAGAGCGCCTCCAAGTCAGCCAGAAATCTCACTGCCTGACAGCGCAGTGGGCACCAGCTGACAAGTATTGGGTAAAGCCATGCGCCCCTTGTTGACTCGAGGTGAACAAATGAACCAGAGCTGAGATGAGTTGACAATGACAGTGGAGCAGAGGTCTTGTATGTGCCCTGTCACCTGCCATTCCAGAACTGGACCGCAGAAAAGTGCTGAGGATGCTGGCCAGCGGACGCTCTCAGTCATTGGTGGTTCTGTCTTTCCCTGACCCTTGTGTGCTGGAGGACAGAGGAACTGCCTCTTCTCACTGTTGATACTCTGTTCCTAAGACCTCGGGTTACCCAGTGCAGCCTGCTGTGACCCTTCTGCTTCATTTTCAGCCAAGTGATACAGAACCTTCATTCTGCTGCTTTTGGGGCAGGTGATTCTACCCCACCTTAGGGCCAGTGTTCTGTGCTACCCTGGAGAAACAGGAAAAAGATATGGGTGGCTCAGTAGAGCAGCCCTGTGAAAGTCAAGGCCAGAGCTTTTCTTTAATTTTATTATTATTATTATTATTATTATTATTATTATTATTTTGAGATGGAGTCTCACTCTGTCGTCCAGGCTAGAGTGCAGTGGCGCAATCTCGTCTCACTGCAACCTCCACCTCCCAGGTTCAAGCGATTCCCCTGCCTCAGCCTCCTGAGTAGCTGGGACTACAGGAGTGCGCCACCACACCTGGCTAATTTTTGTATTTTCTTAAGTAGAGATGGGGTTTCACCATGTTGACCATGTTGGTCTCGAACTGCTGACCTCGTGATCCACCCACCTTGGTCTCCCAAAGTGCTGGGATTACAGGCGTGAGCCACCACGCCCAGCCTTTTATTTTATTATTATAAAAAAATGAGCCAGGTCTTGCTATGTTGCTCAGGCTCGTCTCAAACTCCTGGGCTCAAGCGATGCTCCTGCCTGGGCCTGCCAGAGTGCTAGGATTGCAGGTGTGAGCCACTGTGCCTGGCTGGCAGAGCTTTTCCGTATGTTACTCCTCATGCTGGTTGGAATCATAGCTCCAGGCTTTCACTTGGTCTGATCAGACTGGTATTCATTCCTGCCTATGCCCCCGAGAAGGATTCGGTAAGAGTGCTATTTCCTCCTCCCTTTAGAAGACAGACTGTCTTCCTTCACCAAGTTACAGCAGATAATCCCCATGTGTGTGCCTCTCTCCTTCCTTAGATGGGGAACAGGATCCCTTTTTGGGACAGTCAAGAAAAAAACTCATGTAAACAGTAATCTTATTAATTGTATATGTGACTAACTCCAGGGAAAAGGGTAGAATATTTAGGCCATTTCAGGCCCTACCATGGAGTGAACTGAATTCATAGGGATGGCTTGGGCTGACACAGTTTCTTCCCAGTGGACCGATAAATCAGACTCACCCGAACCCCTGGGGTTTTGGTAGAACTGGACCTACTCTAGGACTGTAGGGAACTAAAGGAACATTTGGCTCACTGTAGCTCTTCTATCACGAGCCTTGACCGTCAGGCCGCAGTCAGACCTTACTGATGGGATCTCTGCAGTTTATCACGGAGGCCTCCCGTTACCCTGGTACCTAAATACGTTCCCCACCTCTAGCCCCCTAGCCTCACACTAAATGTCTCCTCAACAGCAGATGGTGGTGGAAGTTATAGCCGTGTGCCTCTATTTATTCTCTGAATTGTACTGTAGAAAAAGGTGTTTATAAAGAATAAAGAAATCACCAGAACTGCCTATACCTAGTTTTCCTGACTTTCTGGCCCTGCGTCTTCATGAATATCAACCCATTTACTGTTTGTAAAAGTTAATCAGATTAGCCCTTGGAACTGACCCTGCACACTTTACTATATCAAGTCATTTAATTTTCTCAGCCTCTACAGAGGACATAGGAATTTTTTTTTCTTACTTGAATCAGACAATCTCAGGCTGCCGCAACTAGTAGGTGGCACAGCTGGGTGGGATTTGTAACCAAGTCTTTCTGACTCCGTCTCCCTTTACTGGACCCCTCTCACCCTGAGCATCAGAGTGCCAAAGTCTTGAGACTAGTTATGGCCACACCTGCTGGGTTACCTCTGGCAGGTCCACTCCTGCCGGAGTTTCCCTTTCCCTGCAGTGGGAGAGTGGTGGAACACTGACCCCCACACTGACCCGTTTACATGCATCCTTGTTGGAGGCAGGTACTATTATTATCCCTGTGTTACAGATGAGGCTCAGGGAAGTTAAGCAGTTTCTCCAAGGTCCCATAGACACTAAGGGGCAGATCCCAGAACTTAAACCCAGACCTGTTTAAGCCCAGAGGCTGAGCTCTTACTCAGTACACTACCCTGCCTGCCTAGCCTTAACTATTCCCCCAAGTTCTAAACTTGATTCTCTTCTGAGCCCAGCTCCTCTGGAAGTTGCCTGTGAGAGGACCCCAGGCACTAAGCCCCAAGCTTTAGTTCCATTCAGAGCCTGGTTTTGGGTTGAAGATTGAGATCTTTTATTTTCTCTCCTTTAGCCTCTGCCCTAAACAAGTGTCTATTTACCTCTCTTTTTAACCTTACACTTTCTTTTTAATGAGTAATTTTTTTAAATGTATCTCCATTTTTCTGCCACTAGTCAAATATTACCACTGAAAAATGTTAAATATTTTGGAGAAAGCATCTTTTTTTTTTTGGAGATGGAGTTTCGCTCTTGTGGCCCAGGCTGGAGTGCTGTGGCATGATCTCAGCTCACTGCATCCTCTGCCTCCCGGGCTCAAGCAATTCTTGTGCCTCAGCCTCCCAAGTAACTGGGATTACAGGAGTGTGCCATCACACCCGGCTAATGTTTGTATTTTTAGTAGAGACAGGGTTTTGCCATGTTGGTCAGGCTGGTCTCAAACTCTTCACCTCCCAAAGTGCTGCCCGGCCTCTCAAAGTGCTGCCCGGCCCTAAACACTTAGCACTTTAATCAAAAAGGATGCTGGCTGGGTACGGTGGCTCACGCCTGTAATCCCAGCACTTTGGGAGGCCCAGGCAGGAGGATCACCTGAGGTCAGGAGTTCGAGACCAGCCTGATCAAAATGGAGAAACCCCGTCTCTATTAAAAATACAAAAATTAGTCGGGCGTGGTGGTGCACGTCTGTAATCCCAGCTACTCGGGAGGGTGAGGCAGGAGAGTTGCTTGAACCTGGGAGGCGGAGGTTGTAGTGAGCCGAGATCGTGCCACTGCACACAGCCTGAATGACAGAGCAAGACTCTGTCTCAAAAAAAATAAAATAAGAGTGCTAAGTGTTTCTAAATAGCTCAGTTGCTCTCTTTTGCCTCTTACCCCTTCCCTAGGCCTCCAGTAAGTGAATGCCTGCTGGCCCAGTATTGTTGGGGCCGCTCTTAGAGCTGGGAGAAGTCAGACCATCAGAGTTCACTTGCCTTTAGGAAGGTTCTTGACATCTGGCCAGGAAACCTAAGATCTACATAGCAATAGAGTGTCCGTCTGTACACAGTCACACTAATTTTACCTGTTAAATTTTATTATAGTAACAAAGTGATTATTTTTAATAATAAAAGCAGAGTGCCTGTAGGCAAGAGGATGGCCCTATCTCAGAGGAAGTCCCCTTAGTGTTTCAGACCTAGGCTGACCAGAATAGTCTTCTAGAATGTAACATTTATCCACCAGGTGTCACTATTTACCAATCTGACAAGCCGCGGAGCTGTCTCCGTGCTTTCAGTGGTTGGAATCAAGGCTAGACACCAGAATAGGAGATGAATGAAAACAGATTTAGAAAAGGGCATTGTGGCCGGGCGCGGTGGCTCAAGCCTGTAATCCCAGCACTTTGGGAGGCCGAGACGGGCGGATCACAAGTTCAGGAGATCGAGACCATCCTGGCGAACACAGTGAAACCCCGTCTCTACTAAAAATACAAAAAACTAGCCGGGTGACGAGGCGGGCGCCTGTAGTCCCAGCTACTTGGGAGGCTGAGGCAGGAGAATGGCGGGAACCCGGGAGGCGGAGCTTGCAGTGAGCTGAGATCCCGCCACTGCACTCCAGCCTGGGCGACAGAGCAAGACTCCGCCTCAAAAAAAAAAAAAAAAAAAAAAAAGAAAAGGGCATTGTGGCTGCGACCAGTGACACTTTCCTGATCAAGTTTCCTAGGCTGATACTTCCCTGGAAGGAGTCAGAACTTGGGTTTGTAGGAGTAGCCCTGGCTTCCAGCTGCATTGTGCTAGACTCAGGTTTGAAGCCCCAAGTCTAAGTAGTCCCCGCTTCAATAAAACAAATTCCCGGCTGGGTGCAGTGGCTCATGGCTGTAATCCCAGCAGTTTGGGAGGCCGAGGCAGTTGAATCACCTAGGTCAGGAGTTCGAGACCAGCCTGGCCAACATGGTGAAACCCCGTCTCTACTAAAAATACAAAAATTAGCTGGACGTGGTGGCAGGTGCCTGTAATCCCAACTACTCGGGAGGCTGAGGCAGGAGAATTGCTTGAACCCAGGAGGCGGAGGTTGCAGTGAGCCGAGATGGTACCATTGCACTCCAGCCTGGGCAACAGAGCGAAACTGTCTCAAAAAAAAAAGAAAAGAAAGAAAAAAAAATTTCCTGACTGTGCCTACTTGCACCTCTGCCCTTCCTTTCTGATTTCATGTGCCTCAGGGCATAGGACAGCATCCACAGCAGAGGGACAAATTGAGAAATTGCTCCTTACCAGTCTTCAGGCCAGAGAGACAGTTTAGGATACAAAAGGGAGAGGTCGGGGCAATGAGAATAGGAGATGTGCGTGGGCGTGCCTGTGAAAGGCTGCCTGGAGGACTAAAGTAGGCAAAGGAGCCTCTACCGGCTCCCCTTGCCCGCCGCCCTCATCCCCCCTGCGCTCTCTGCTTCAGGCTGCAAGTGCAAGGCAGGAGGCTGAGATGGGCTCAGGCCAGCCATGGACGCTGCGGGCCCTCAGAGCCAGCCGTTGCTAGTGAAATCCATGCGCAGTGCCTCCTCCTCAGCGGGGCTCAGCTCCTGCAAGGGGGCGCGGCAGGGGCCTCCGTAGTAGCCAAACCAGTCCATGATTTTCTTCAGCCCTGGGATCCCGAAGCGTCGGGTCACCTGCAAAGCAGGGCCTGTTAAAAGAGACTGAGAAATTTGCTGAACGCCCATATCTGGAACTCGGAAATCTGTCCCTTTCAGAACGTTGAAGTCCTTACCCTCTTCCCCCAGGAAAGTAACTACCAACTCTATGGCACCCAGGGTAGATTGGGAATCCAGATTTAGAGACCAGAGAGCAGGTCTGTAATAGAAAAATACAAAAACTTCAGATTGGGGAAGAAGAGTGCCTCCTTTGGTTTTAGGAGAAAAATCCACTCCAACAGAGGGGGGAGTGTCATTCGGTCCTTGAGCTGGGGTGGGAGAAGACAGCAAGGCTGCGGGTCTAGGTACTAGAGCATCAGCAGTCTGCAGCCCAGTTCCCCGAAAGCTGACGCAGGGCACACCAGGCCTGGGAAGTCAGGAGGGGGAAGGATCTGTGGCAGCCTCAGCCACAGCCCAGACCTCCACTCCCCTTGCAACAGGCTGCCCTCACCTCCCCATAGCTCTTCCTGACCCTAACACTAAATGTTCTCCCAGGAAAAGCAAAGCATGGTTGCCCAAGGAAGTTTTGTTGTATAAACCTTATGTCATTTACTTATTATCTCTGAGTAAGTTCTCCTGTGTAAAAAATGAAGGAGCTGGACAACATGATCTCTAAAGGCTTTTCCCTGATAATGGGGAACCTAAAGCTATTGTTATTATTTATTTATTTGTTTGTTTGTTGTTTATTTTTTTGAGACAGAGTCTTGCTCTGTCACCCAGGCTGGAGTGCAGTGGCGTGATCTCGGCTCATTGCAACCTCTGCCTCCTGAGTTCAAGTAATTCTCCTGCCTCAGCCTCCTGAGTAGCTGAGATTACAGGCACCTGCCACCACACCAGGCTTATTTTATTTTATTTTATTTTATTTTATTTTATCTTTGTATTTTTAGTAGAGACAGGGCTTCGCCATGTTGGCCAGGCTGGTCTCAAACTCCTGACCTCAAGTGATCTGCCCACCTCGGCCTCCCAAAGTGCTAGGATTACAGGCACGAGCCACCGCACCTGGAATAATTTATTTATTTTTATTTTATTTTTATTTTTTTGAGACAGAGTCTCACTCTGCCACTCAGGCCAGAGTGCAGTGGTATGATCATGGCTAACTGTAGCCCAGACCTCCTGGGCTCGATCGATTTTCCTGCCTCAGTCTCCAGATCACCTTCGACTACAGATGCATGCCACCATGCCTGGCTAATTTTTGCATTTTTTGTAGAGATGAGGTCTTGCTGTGTTGCTCAGGCTAGTCACAAACTCCTGAGCTCAAGTGATCCACCCACCTCGGCCTCCCAAAGTCCTGGGATTACAGGCATGAGCCACGGTGCCTGGCCTATTATAATTTAAAATCATGTGTGGAATTTTACAGAGTAGATGAAGCATCAAATTTCCTTGCTTTTGGTATAGCAACTGGTTATTTCATGCTGATCAGAAATATTAGATGAATCTTTCACTACCTAAAAACTATGAAAGTAGTCCTGGCCGGGCGCGGTGGCTCAAGCCTGTAATCCCAGCACTTTGGGAGGCCGAGACGGGCGGATCACGAGGTCAGGAGATCGAGACCATCCTGGCTAACACGGTGAAACCCCGTCTCTACTAAAAAATACAAAAAACTAGCCGGGCGAGGTGGCAGGTGCCTGTAGTCCCAGCTACTCAGGAGGCTGAGGCAGGAGAATGGCGTAAACCCGGGAGGTGGAGCTTGTAGTGAGCTGAGATCTGGCCACTGCACTCCAGCCCGGGCAACAGAGCCAGACTCCATCTCAAAAAAAAAAAAAGAAAGTAGTCCTTAAGAAAGTTTTATCTGGAGGGAAGCTAAAACCTTAGGAGGATAAATAAGAGGTTGTTTGGGATAAAGAGGCCAGGAACCACTGATGAAAGATTGACTAATAACTGTTTATCACTAGAGTCCCGGAGGCTTCATCAAGCATGGATTTTTTTTTTTCTTGGAATGGGTGGTAAGCCACCCTCCTCCAGGCCTCACCACCCCCATGATGTTCTAATAGTCTGGCCTTTTTACCCAAAGCCTGAGTAGGTGGGAGAGACCCAGGATAGAGGATGGAAATAAGAGGTACCTAGAGAAAAGCTTGCTCCTGCCATGGGTTTCCAAAGATATCTGGTGTGGCCTCTCTTCAAACCCGAAGAAAGGGTTGGTGGCAAAGACTGTAGAAAGTCCTAAATATAGCCAGGGGCAAGAGGCAGGCTGCTGGGAAGGTGGAGGAAGGACATTGTGTTCGACCAGGGAGGGGCAATAGAGTGACATCAAGCTGCTCTCGTGGTGTCTGAGCCCACAGCCCAGGCAGCAGAAAGGTGTTCCAGGCATTCCTGGGTATGTGCCCAGAGCTGGCACAGGAGAGGACACAGAATGAAGGGTGAGGCAGGATGGGGTAGGGCAGGATGACATGCAGAGATCTGGGATGACAGCTAGGCATCCTCTCTTCCCCAGGGGCAGCCCAAGCTGCTTCGTCTGCAAAATGAGGGATAACACCACCTACCCCATAGAGACGTCCCAAGGGCCAGATGAGAAAACACCGCTAATATTAGACCAGTTCCCATGAGCCCTGGAATCCGCTCCTTTTCCTGTCCCGGTGGCATGCGGGTTCTGGGACCTTCGCTTTCACAGGTGCATTGGGAGTGGGAGAGCAGAGGCCCCACCCCAGTGGAATGTTCAGTATGTGCAGGACGGCCTGTGCCCAATGGGGGCCCAATCGCTTCTGCAAGTTCCTACAACCTATTTATAGAAAGGCCCCATCTCGGAAGCACCTTCACCTCCGCGGGACTCAGATCTACCTCCTCAGCTGTCCTTTCTCTAAATCTAAGTTAATCTGCCCCTTTGAGGTAAGGATACAGCTGTGAGGGAGCTCTAGAGCCCACCCACCACTTTACCCAAACAAAACATTGTGGAGTGCCTAGCTCAGCCTGGGACTGCAACCAGGCCCATGAGGCCCTTACCTTGCATGCAAAACTTAAGGGGAGGCCAAAAACCTCAATCATCAAAATAAGTAATATTTCAATGCTTTTTTTTTTTTTTTAAACAGTCTCACTCTGTCACCCAGGCTGGAGTGCAGTGGTGCGATCTCGGCTCACTGAAACTTCCACCTCCTGGGTTCAAGTGATTCTTCTGCCTCAGTCTCCTGAGCAGCTGGGATTACAGGTGCCCACCACCACACCTGGCTAATTTTTGTATTTTTAATAGAGAGAGGGTTTCACCATGTTGGCCAGGCTGATCTCGAACTCCTGACCTCAGGCGATCTGCCCCCCTTGGCCTCCCAAAGTGCTGGGATTATAGGCGTGAGCCACTGCGCCCAGCCAAAATAAGTAATATTTCAATGCAATATTTTTTTAAAAATCAAAATTAATGCAAAAAAAATCCACAATGAACAAAGCTTTAAATAAAGACAGGATCTAGCTGTGGCCCACCATATTGAAGACTCATGCATAAGTAATCATGTGTACCCCAAATACATGGGGTTTTTTGGTGTATTTTTCATTTTTATTTTTATTTATTGTATTTTTTAAATTTCTTTTTTTTGAGACAGGGTCTTGCTCTTTTGTCCAGGCTAGAGTGAAGTGGCATGATCATAGCTCACTGCAGCCTCGGCCTCATGGGCTCAAGCAATCTTCCTGCCTCAGCCTCTGAGTAGCTGGGACTACAGTTGCACGCCACCACGCCTGGCTAATTTTTGTTTATTTTTACTGAAGACAAAGTTTCACTCTGTTGCCCAGGCTGGTCTCAAACTCCTGAGCTCAAATGATCTTCCTGCCTCAACCTCCCAAATTGCTGGGATTACAGGTGTGAGCCACTGTGCCCTGCTGGTATCTTTTTAGTGGTTAATCTTTCTCTAGAAGTAGATTTGGAAAAATATGTTTTGATGAGTTTGCTTCCATTAAAGCCAGGAAAATAAAATTATAACAAATCATGTTTTTGGTATATGAAATATTTAAACCTAAAATAGTGCTGTGAGTTTTAACATACCTGCTTTTCAATTTTCAATATTTTTTCACCCACTGTCATGTTCTTAGGGGGGAAAAATCACCATTTAGAAAAATACTTAGAGCTTTTACTTTCAGGAAGGTGGAGTAGATGTACTTGTCCCAATTCTTCCCAATAAGTACAACTAAAAACTCTGGACATTATATAAAAATATTATCTGGACATTTTATTTAAAAATTATATATATCTGGACATTATATAAAAAACAGACATAAGAAGACTCTGGAAGGCAGAGAGAAGAAGGAAGACCAACAAGGGACCCAATAAGCAACACAGCGCTGCATACCCCGGCCCAGACTTGGAGCTGAAGAAGTCGGCAAGCACGCAATGCCAATACGGTACAGACAATACAAGCACTAACAGAAACCAGTTCTCTCTAGCCAAAGGACCGGAAAAGGGGTGGCCTAGCAAGATGGAAAGCTTTCAAACAATAACTGCTCTACGCTAGTCAAACACCAGCCAGGCTAGCAAAGACTGAGTGAAGGAGTCTGAACTGCCACCCCTGCTCCCAGCTGGGTGGTGTCAGAGCAGGCCTAGTGGAGGGAAGTCAGGACTTGTACCACTGCTCATCTTCAAAATGCCACCAGAGCCCACCCCACCTGCTGCCAGACACACAGGCAATGCAGTGGAGGCAGTGTGTAGGGAGCAACAAGGGGGCTCTTCTACCCTCCAGGCAGCAGGATGTGCCTAGTACAGAGCCTAGTGCAGAGGTGTCTTTTTTTTTTTCAGAGATGGGGTCTCGCCATGTTGCCCAGGCTGGTCTCAAACTCCTGGCCTCAAGCAATACTGCCATCTCTATCTCCAAAAGTGCTAGGATTACAGGCGTGAGCCAGTCTGCACCAGATCCTTAGGTGTCAATTTTAAAAAATATGTATAAGACTTATTGGCTGGAAACTACAAAATGCTGAAGAAATAAATCAAAGAAGATCTAAATAAACAGAGAAATGTACCATGTTCAAGGACTGGAGGACAACATGGTAAAGAAGTCAGTTGTCCCCAGCTTGGTATGCAGGCTTAACACAATTTCGATCAAAGGCCCAGCAAGATTTTATTGTAGATATAGACAAGAGTCTTGTAAAATTTATATGAAAAGGTAAAGAAATTCGACAAAACAATTTGAAGGAAAAACAAAAGAGCAAAGTGGGAGGAATCAGTCTACCTGATTTTAAGGCTTAGCTATAGTAATCAAGTCTGTGTGGTACTGCAGAGAGATAGACACAAAAATCAATGGAAAGAAGAGAGAATCCAGAAATAGACCCACACAAATATGCCCCACTGACTTTTGACAAGGCACGCAAGCAGTTCAATGGAGGAAAGATGGCCTTTTCAACAAATGAAGCTGGAGCAAATGGATATCCCTTAGGGAAGAAAACCACAAAACCTTGACCTAAGTCTCACACTTTATACAAAAATTAACTCAAAATGAGTCACAGACTTATAAAACATAAAACTATAAAACTTAAAGGAAAAAAATAAGAGAAAATCTTTATAATCTTCTAAGAACACTTTTTTTTTTTTTTTTGAGACGGAATCTCGCTCTGTCGCCCAGGCTGGAGTGCAGTGGGGCAATCTCAGCTCACTGCAAGCTCCACCTCCCAGGTTCACACCATTCTCCTCCCTCAGCCTCCAGTAGTAGCTGGGACTACAGGCTCCCGCCACCATGCCCGGCTAATTTTTTGTATTTTTGGTAGAGACGGGATTTCACAGTATTAGCCAGGATGGTCTCAGTCTCCTGACCTCATGATCTGCCCGCCTTGGCCTCCCAAAGTGCTGGGATTACAGGTGTGAGCCACCACACCTGGCCCTGAGAATTCTTTAAGAGTTGTTTGTTTGTTTGTTTTGTTTTGTTTTTTTCTGAGATGGAGTCTCACTCTGTCACCCAGGCTGGAATGCAATGGCACGATCTAGGCTCACTGCAACTTCTGCCCTCCGAGTTCAAGTGATTCTCCTGCCTCAGCCTCCTGAGTAGCTGGGATTACAGGCGCCTGCCACTGCGCCTGGCTATTTTTTTTTTTTTTTTTTTGTATTTTTAGTAGAGACGGGAGTTTCACCATCTCAGCCAGGCTGATCTTGAACTCCTGACCTCGTGATCCACCCGCCTCAGCCTCCCAAAGAGCTGGGATTATAGACGTGAGCCACCGTGCCCAGAACTCTTTAAGAATTATTAGACTTGACACCACAAACATGATCCATAATAGAAAATGTTGATAAATTGTACTTCATCAAAATGTAAAACTTGCTCTGCAAAAGACCTGTTAAGGCAATGAAAAGACAAGCTGCAGACTGGGAGAAAATATTTACAAGCCACATATCTAACAAAGGACTAGTATTTAGAAGCTATAAAGAACTTTAAAATTCAACAGTCAAAAGAACAATCCAATTTTAAAACGGGTAAGAAATATAGATAGTTCACTGAAAAGATGGCAAATAAATACATGAAAAAAAATGTTCAATAGCATTAGCCATCAGAGAAATGCAAATTAAAACCACAATGAGATGGTACTACACATCTGTCAGAATGGCTAAAATAAAAAATAGTCACAACACCAAATGCTGGCAAAGCTGCAGAAAAACTAGATCACTCATATGTTTACATCAGTGTAAATTTAAAATAGTACAGCCGCTCTGGAAAAGTTTGGCAGGTTTGTTTCTGGGTTTTTGTTTGTTTGTTTTGGGGTTTTGGGGTTTGTTTTTTTGTTTTGTTTTTTGAGACAGGATCTCACTCTGTAGCCCAGGCTGGAGTGCAGTGGCAAAATCACAGCTCACTGCAGCCTCAACCTCCCAGATTCAAGGGATCTTCCCTTCTGCCTCAGCCTCCCAAGTCGTGGGACCACAGGTGCATGCCACCACACCTAGCTAATTTTCTGTATTTTTTGTAGAGACAGAGTCTCCCCATGTTGTGCAGGCTGGTCTTGAACTCCTGGGCTCAAGCAATCCACCCCCCTCAGCCTCCCAAAATGATGGGATTGCAAGTGTGAGCCACCACACCCAGCCAGCAGTTTCTCAGAAAATGAAACCTGTGACTACCCTATGACCCACCATTTTTACTGCTGTGTATCGATCCCAGAAAAATGAAAACTTACGGACACACGAAAACCTGTTCATGAATGTTCATGGCAGCTTTTATTTATTTATTTATTTATTTATTTATTTATTTATTTATTTATTTATTGAGACAGAGTCTCACTCTGTCATCCAAGCTGGAGTGCAGTGGCACAATCTTGGCTCACTGCAACCTCCGCCTCCTGGGTTCAAGCGATTCTCCTGCTCAGCCACTCGAGTAGCTGGGATTACAGACGTGCACCACCACGCCCAGCTAATTTTTGTATTTTTAGTAGAGACGGAGTTTCACCATGTTGGCCAGGCTGGTCTCAGACTCCTGACCTCAGGTGATCTGCCCACCTTGGCCTCCCAAAGTGCTGGGATTACAGGCGTGAGCCACTGCACCCAGCCCATGGCAGCTTTTAATAGCCAAAAACTGAAAATAACCCAGCTGTTCTTCAACAGGTGAGTGGTTAAACATGCTGTAGGGGGCCGGCTGTGGTGGTTCATGCCTGTAATCCCAGCACTTTGGGAGGCTGAGGCAAGATGGCTTGAGACCAGGAGTTCGAGACCAGCCTGGGCAACATAGCGAGACCTTGTCTCTACTAAAAATAAAAAAGAATTAGCCAGGTGTGGTAGTGTGCACCTGTTGACCCAGCTACTTGGGAGGATGAACTGGGAAGATTGCTTGAGCCAGGAGGTCGAGGCTGCAGTGAGCAATAATCCTGCCACTGCACTCATCCTGGGCGACAGAACAAGACCCTGTCTCAATAAATAAATAATAAATAAACATGCTGTGGTACAGCCATGCCATGGTATACTACTCAGAAATAAAAAGAATTAACTATTGATACACGCAGCAAACAACCTGGATGAATATCCAGAGAATTATGCGGAGTGGAAAAAGCTAGTCCCCAAAAGTTATATACCATGTGATTCCATACAGTATACTCTTGAACTGACAAAATTATAAAATGGTGAATGTATGTGTGGTTGCTAGAGGTTAAGGAGCCGGTGAAGGCAAATGTGAGTAGGCATGGCTATAAGAGGATGACATGAGGGATCCTTGTAGGGACAGAAATATTCTGTGTCTCAACTGTATCAAGGTCAATATCCAGACTGTGAAATTATTCTACAGTTTTGTAAGATGTTGCCATTGGGGAAAACTGCACCATGGGTACATGGGATCCCTTTGTATTATTTCTTAAAGTTGCATGGGAATCTATAATTATCTAAAAATAAAAAGTTTGGCCAGGCATGGTGGCTCAT
The DNA here is from genome assembly GCF_007565055.1 of Rhinopithecus roxellana. Taxonomy (NCBI): domain Eukaryota; kingdom Metazoa; phylum Chordata; class Mammalia; order Primates; family Cercopithecidae; genus Rhinopithecus; species Rhinopithecus roxellana. The sequence goes on from NC_044559.1 coordinate 75,794,301, forward strand.
GCCTATGATCCTAACACTTTGGGAGGCCAAGGCAGGTGGATCACGAGGTCAGGAGTTTGAGACCAGCCTGGCCAACATGGTGAAACCTGTCTTCACTAAAAACACAAAAATTAGCCGGGTGTGGCGGCAGGTACCTGTAATCCCAGCTACTTGGGAGGCTGAGCAGGAGAATTGCTTGAACCCAGGAGGCAGAGGCTGCAATAAGCCGAGATTGTGCCACTGCACACCAGCCTGGGTGACAGAGTGAGACGCCATCTCAAAGTAAATAAATAAAATAAAAAGTTTAATATAAGATATACAGTAGGCCAGCCATGGTGGCTCATGCCTGTAATCCCAGCATTTTGGGAGGCTGAGGTGGGAGGACCGCTTGAGCCCAGGAGATAAAGACCAGCCTGGGCAACATAGTGAGACCGCCATCTCTACAAAAATAAAAATAAAAAATAAAAAAGATTGCTTAAGCCCAGGACGTTGAGGCTGCAGTGAGCTATCATCACACCACTGCTCTCTAGCCTGGGTGACAGAGAATGACTCTGTTTCGAAAATAAAAAAATAAAAGCAAAAAATTGGGAGGCCGAGGCAGGAGGGTCACTTGAGGTTAGGAGTTTGAGGCCAGCCTGGCCAACATGGTGAAACCCCGTCTCTACTAAAAATACAAAAATATTAGCTGGGTATGGTGGGACGTGCCTGTAATCCCAGCTACTAGGGAGGCTGAGACAGGAGAATTGCTTGCACCTAGGAGGCGGAGGTTGCAGTGAGCCGAGATTGAGCCACTGCACTCCAGCCTGGGCGACAGAGTGAGACTCTGTCTCAGAAAAGAAACGAGAAGAGAAGAGAAAAGAAAGGAAAAGAAAAGAAAAAGGCCAGGCACTGTGGCTCATGCCTGTAATACCAGCACTTTGGGAGGCTGAGGTGGGCGGATCACTTGAGGCCAGGAATTTGAGACTAGCCTGGCCAACATGGTGAAACCCCATCTCTACTGAAACATGAAAACAAAAACAAAAATTAGCCGGGGATGGTGGTGCACACGTGTAATCTCTATTACTCAGGAGTGTGAGGCACAAGAATTGCTTGAACCTGGGAGACAGAGGTTGCAGTGAGCTGAGATTGCTGCATTCCAGCCTGGGCAAAAGAGCGAGACTCTGTCTCAAAAAAAAAAAAAAGAAAAGAAAAGAAGAGAGAGAGAGAGAGACAGAGAAAGAAAGAGAGAGAGAGAAAGAGAAATAAAGGAGCGAGGGAGGGAGGGAGGAAGGAAGGAAATAAAGGATAAAATGTACATTAAAACTTGAATACAGGGGCACACATTTTTCTGTTGCCTCAGACTTCAGAATGGCCCTGAACTTGACGGGCGTTCTCTCTGAAGTTCTTCTTTGTTTGCCCAACAAAGAATTGGGGTACAGAGTCTGACCACAGAACAGATTATATGAAGATGGTACTCTCCTGCCTTCTAACTCCTTTGCTAGCCCCAATCATTCCTATTTTTTCAGGACCTGGCCCCCAACAGCGTGGATTTAGAGGCCCTGGTTTACGCTCTTTCTCTCCAGGCACCTCTAAGTGTGGTCCTAGGGTTATTCTATCACAATCACACAGGATGTTTGTTTCAGTGCATCTTCTTGGGCCCAAAAGTTGAAACTTTAATTTGCCTCTAAGGGAATTTTAATGTACACTTAAGTTTCACAATCAATAGTGCCTGACTTTGTCCAAAGTCAGGATTTTCTGGGAGGCACAAGGAGTTCCCACACTGGGATGTTCTCTCAAAGGATTTTCTGAAAGGAAGAGACTGAGTGGGGCCTGGTGCCAGCCCTGGGTCCTGCTCCAGTGAGGACACAGACTGCCCACTCCCCCCACACCGCGCCCCTGCTGCCACTGGCTCACCGCAGCGTTTGGCTCGATGAGGCGGTGCTGCAGTTTCTGGGCATCTTCCCATTGCCCTGTGAGGCACAGTCGCTCCAGCTGGCACACCTGAGCCCCCAGGACATTGGCCAGGGCGCACACGCCCCCCACAGCTCCTGCAGGAAGTAAGACACAGAACGTCAGCCAGAGCCTCTCCCCTCTGAGCATCTCAAGCCCTGGTCCCAGCACTTCTTCAGCCTGGGGACATTACATACAGATTTCTATGTCACTTGGTTGGCTACATCAAAGGCATGCTCTGTGAGTCCAGAGTACACATTTCCAGAGAGAAGAGCTACCTGCATATTCAAAATAGAATCCTGCAGGTCGAGTGCTGCTCAGGGCTGATCTGTGAGGGGCAGGGAGCAGAGCCTGAAAGTGAACTCAAGGACAGTTCCTTCCCTGAACCCCTCCCGGAATAAAATCCCATCTGCCAGTTGACACCTCTAGCTTCCTCCAATAGCCCCCTGACTCATCAGTCCTGTAAGAGGGTAGGATGGATGGGAAGCCTTTGCTCTTTTGAAATCTTATTCCCCCCAGTGGATGCAACCAGAGACAGCAGTGGGCGTGGAAAGCGCCCTGGACAGAGTCAGGTCACCAGGCATGTCTTCCCATTGACTGCATAAACCTGAATGAGACCCTCTCTAGTCCTGTTTGTGCTCATCAGGGCAATGAAAATGGGTTTGGCTGTGATCTCAGAAAGCCCCACCACTTCTGCAAGTCTGTGAGTATGCTTCTAAGGCTAGATAGGAGTGGAACCCAAGGCACAGGGCCTCAAGACCAGAGAGAGAGGAGGCAATTTAGAATGAGCTAATAGAGCTGTTGTTTGTGGAATACCTATTATGTGTTCCAGGCGTGCTTCAGCAGCATGGCCCTGATGCTCTCTAATCCTCACGATCCCTCCGTGCACAGAGTAGAAACTCAGGCCCAGAGAGGTGAATGCTTTGCCCAGCATTACCCGGTGAATAAACTGCAGAACTGAGATTCCCTCCAACCTCCAGAGCCTGTGCTTTTTTTTTTTTTTTTTCTACTCCACTTTCAGGAATGAGAGAGAAATGATGGGTCCCTTCTTCTTCCCCTTCATTGTAGAGGCCGTGACATGGCAGGGGGAGATGTACAAGGCCCTAGACAACCAGCCAAAGTCTGGAGAGACCAGATGGAATAGGAACCAGGATTCTCCCCTGCAGTGCTAGAAAGGTCACTCAAATCTCTCCTCACTGGGGCTTCAACTGAAAGGAACAGCTTCCCTTCTCCTCCCTCCCCTCCAGGGCTCAAATCCAACCCAAACCCAAGGACGCTGACCCCAAACAGACAAGAGCAGTTGATCTAAGAGACATTCATAGGGACCCTGGATTGGAACAGAATCTGATCAGGCAACTGAAGATCCCTGGCTCAACTCTGTAGATCTGACAATTCATTCTGGCCTGGGACAGGGGAGAGGAAAATGGACTCCTGAACTACAGAGGAGGGCCCCAAGGCCTCTGCCCTCAGAGAATGATGTACAAAGTGGATTAGAGCAACTAAGTTTGTCATCTAATCACGGAGCTCCGGACTTAGAACAAACTGCAGGCATCCCTACTACAGGCCAGGGATTGTACACAGCCATCCTCCTCCAGCCAGCAAGGTTACTCACAGCACCCTGTATTCAGACAGGCAAGCGGCGTGGCCAGGTTTCTGAGTTTTCAGAGCGGGCAGGCTGGCAAACTACCGTCTTCAGACCCAGCCCCAGCCCTCACGGTCTCTCCCAGCAGACCCAGGTGCCTGGGTATCTCTTGGTAACCCATGACAATCTGAGAGCAGTGGGCAGCCTACCCAAGGCATAGCTGGCCATCAGGAAGCCAGCCGATCCAGCCAACACCTGGAAATCCTGCTTCCTGGTCTTGTGAACAATCAGCCCAATCCTGGTCACCTGCAACAGCAAATGTGGTGTGAGAGCTGTGCCCAGAGCCTTATCCTGGGTGAGGGCCGGGTAAGCGTGGTGGAATGAAAGCCCAGTGCCCAAAGAGATGCCCTCAAGAAAGTCCCAGAGAGCCCACACGACAGAGAGAATCCACACAGAAGCCAAGGATGGAAACAGATCTCAGAGTTGCCCTCAGGAGCAAAAGTGCTAGGAACCAGGAACCAGAAAAGGAGGAGAAGACCACAACCCCGGAGCTGCTGCCACTCACATCACCACCGCTGTCCTTCATGCCCACAATATTTGGGTGCTGGGAAAGCGTGACCACCGCATCCACAGGCAGGTCCAGCCCTGTGTTGGCTGGGACACTGTACAGCACCACAGGGATTGGAGAGAGATCAGCAACCTGCGGGGCGCAGAAAAAAGCAGGAGAGGGCAGCCGCCCCAGGTCCCAGGAGCCAGAGACTTGCCCACCCACAGGTCCAGGCCTGCTTCACTCCAGGGCCACCTGGACAGGCCTCCCTCCTGTGCTGCGTGCCCCGAGTGTGAGCAATCACGGTGGGTCATATTTATGGAGTGCTTTCCATGTGCCAGGCACTGTTCTAAGCCCTTTATGTTCCTGATCTCATTTGATGCTCACTGCAACCCTATGAGATAGATGACATCATTCCTCCAATTTTAGAGGGGAGGAAGCAGTAACACAGAGTGGTTAGGTAAGCCTCCCAATGTTGTGCAGCTGATCCATGGTGGCAGTCCACCCGTTTCCTATAGCTGCCGTTCATATGAAGTAGCACCCCACTCCCAGCTTCCCTCATCTCCTCTCCCTGGGCAGAGCCTCCTCTTGGTCTCAGGCCCCACACACACCTTGGTGTAGTGGTGAATGAGGGCCGCGCTGCTCATGCGGCCACGATAGTAGCAAGGGGTCACCACCATGGCCGCGTCAGCCCCAACCTGGGCCATGCTGACAGTCATCTCCACTGTGGCTTGAGTGGCTGCCGGAGGAAGGAGAGAGGTGACAGCAGGCAGAAGGAGGCCTGGACTAGGGCACTGGGCCAAGCGAGGGTGCCTCAGCACGTCCCAGAAGAGGCAGAACAAGGAGACAGGACCCAAGCTAGGGCCTAGGAGCCTGGATCCTACACACCCTCCCACCCCCAGGGCACAGGGCATTCTGGCTCACACTCGCATCCCGAGCCAGCTAGCAGGAGCCTGTTCTTGGGCATGGCCTGGCGCACACAGCTCACCACCTCGAGGCGCTCGCTGCTGGTCAGGAAGGGAAACTCGCCATTGGAACCCTGGACCACGAAGCCTGCAAGAGACACAGCTGACCAACTCCTTCCCATCCTCTATAAAACAACCAGGACATTAGTGTTCCTACCTTTCAACACCACAATCTCTTTCACACATTTCCTTCCCATCTTTGCAGGCAGAAGGTTCCCACACAGCTGCAATGACGGTTCACATCGTGTTTCTGTTTTAGACACAGGGTCTCGCTCTGTTGCCCAGGCTGGGATGCAGTGGCTCAATTATAGCTTGTTGCAGCTTCAAACTTCTGAGCTCAAGTAATCCTTATGTAATATGGTTATTACAATTTTAAGCCTTATAGAAATGGAATTAAGCTTAAACAGCCCTCTGCAGTTTTCTGTTTATTTAATACTATGTTTTGAGCTTTGTCCACAGCAGCACACATAGCCCTGATTCATTCATTTTACCTGCTGTATGGTATTCTGTTGTATGGTTAGAACCCAATTTATTTTTCTTTCTCTTGTTGAGAGCACTTAGAATGTTTCCTTCTTTTTGGCTGGGCCTGGTGGCTCACACGTGTAATTTCAGCACTTTAAGAGGCCAAGGTGGGTGGATCACTTGAGCCGAGGAGTTCAAAACCAGCCAGGGCAGCATGGCTCCCTGTCTCTACCAAAAAAGGGCATACCTGTCTCTACCAAAAAAGAAAAAAGAAAAAAAGAATGTTTTCTTCTTTTTGCTATTACAAACAATGCTGAAACAAACATTTTCTGTAGTCTTCTGTGCATATGTCTAAGAGCTCCTGTAGGCTGGGCGTGGTGGCTCACGCCTGTAATCCCAGCACTTTGGGAGGCCAAGGCGGGCGGATCACGAGGTCAGGAGATCGAGACCATGCTGGCTAACATAGTGAAACCCCGTCTCTACTAAAACAATACAAAAAATTAGCCGGGCGTGCTGGTGGGCGCCTGTAGTCATAGCTACTTGGGTGGCTGAGGCAGAAGAATGGCATGAACCTGGGAGGCGGAGCTTGCAGTGAGCCAAGATTGTGCCACTGCACTCCAGCCTGGGCAACAGAGCAAGACTCCATCTCAAAAAAAAAAAAAAAAAAAGAGTTCCTCTAGAGTTCAGATACTTTGGTGTGTAATTGCTGAGTCATATCTATGTGCACCTTCATCTGTGACACATTTTTTATGTATTTACTTTTTCTTTGAGGCAGGGTCTCACTCTGTCACCCAGGCTGGAGTACAGTGGCACAGTCAAGGCTCACTGTAGCCTTGACCCCCCAGGTTCAAGTGATCCTCCTGTCTTAGCCTCTCAAGTAGCTAGGATTACAGACATGAGCTACCACGTCCAACTAATTTGTGTAGTTTTTTTTGTAGAGATGGAGCTTCACCATTTTGCCCAGGCTGGCTCGAATTCCTGGGCCCAGGTGATCCACCCACCTTGGCCTCCCAAAGTGCTAGGATTACAGATGTGAGCCCCAATGCCTGACTGTGTGCCACATTGCTAATCAATCACTGTAGCAGCATAGAATGTCGTACATGCCAAATCTTGGTATTGTCAGAACTAATTTTTGCCAACTTTCTGGGTGAAAAGTGAATCTCCTTGCTTTATTTTGTGTTTTCCTGTTTTTATCAATCATTTACTTGGGATATGTCTAACCAGTAACCGGTACCAGTTACAGGTGAGCCACGGTGCCCAGCCCGCTTAACTTTCTCTTTCTTCTTCTTTCTCCTCTCCATCCCATTCCATTAAAGAAAAAAAAAATAGAAGTAGTTTACAAATAGAATACAATACAACAGGATTCTTAATTAATAGAAGGATATTTGGGCCTGTAATCCCAGCACTTCAGGAGGCCAAGGTGGGAGAATCACTTGAGGCCAGGAGTTCGAGACCAGCCTGGGTAACAAAGTGAGACCCTGACTTTACAAAAAATAAATAAATAAATAAACCAGGTGCATTTGAAGCTGCAGTGAACTATGATTGCGCCATTGCACTCCAGCCTGGGTGACAGAGCAAGACCCTGTCTCCAAAAAAAAAAAAAAAAAATTGGAGGCTATTTGGGAGAAGGAAATGAAAATAAGGCCACAAGCAGTATTGGTATACAAAGTTCTTGCCATATAGTTCTGAGAAATGAGCCAGAAATTTGATGTGGAGTTTCCCGACAGCCAGAGCTACAAGGGAAACACGATCAGTTAACAGATATGTAGAACCCAAAAGATAAAAGCAAAGCAACTGCCCCAGAGAAACACAGAGTTTCCTGGCGCTGGGACCAAGAGAAATTGTTCCTGTGAGTCATCCTTCAGGGGACACTGTGTGATGTAGACTCCACTTCGTTCCACCAACCTTTTTCCATGCTGTTCACTACACCATCAGATTCCAGAGTGAGTTGCCAGGATATCAGGATATCTCTCACTGGATATTTAGCCACCTTGCCTGTTTTTTTTTTTGGTAGTTATTTTGCATTGGTAACATTGCAGGAAACATCTGGAGGCACACAGCTTCTCACTTCTGTGGGATTGCTTCTGGGGGATTGATTTATCTGTGTTCAGGCTAGTAGCCCAAGGTAGGGCCTCCTTGTGTCTTGCTACATGGAGCTGCAGTGCTCTCTGTAAAAGGTGCCAGCACTGGAGGAGGACTCCAATCTAGCTACAATTAGACCAGCACCCTCTGACTAAAGAGTCAGAGATCAAGCTCTTGCCACTCTCTCTGTTCCAATACCAAAGTCGTCTTCCTCCCCACCCCTGCCTGCCGTCCTGGGATGAGGCATGTTCTTGCTGCGGCCACTGATTCAGCCACTATCATCCCCTTCCTTCACCTCTCATCCTGCTGGTCAGTTCCAGGAACACTCTGGGCCCCACTGGTGGAGCTGGTCTAAACAGCAGGACAGCTGGGGCTTGCACTCTGGGAGTCAGAAGCAGACCTTGTGCTCAAAGCTTCTATGACATAGCCCTGTCTTCTATCTCATTGAAGGGGGCAACTGGCTCATGCCTGACTCCCAAGAAGGAAGAAGTGCCTGGCTGGAGAAGAGGGAGTGTGGCGCAGACAGGGCTGCACTGGACTCAGGAGTCACCTCTGGCTATTTAACAAGTCACATCACATCCTTGAGTCTCTGTTTCCTTTTCTTTTTTTTTTTTTTTTTTTGAGACGGAGTCTCGCTCTGTCGCCCAGGCTGGAGTGCAGTGGCCGGATCTCAGCTCACTGCAAGCTCCGCCTCCCGGGTTTACGCCATTCTCCTGCCTCAGCCTCCCGAGTAGCTGGGACTACAGGCGCCTGCCACCTCGCCCAGCTAGTTTTTTGTATTTTTTAGTAGAGACGGGGTTTCACCATGTTAGCCAGGATGGTCTCGATCTCCTGACCTCGTGATCCGCCCGTCTCGGCCTCCCAAAGTGCTGGGATTACAGGCTTGAGCCACCGCGCCCGGCCTCTGTTTCCTTTTCTATGGGATGACAGGGAAATGATTTCAATCCTACCTTATAGGACTGTTTTAAAGGCTTAGATAAGAAAATGTCCCAGAAATCTGTGAGTGGGTACCCCAAAGAGCCTCTCCTTCACCCTGGTTAGATGTCCAGGTGTGAGCCTGATGTGTCCCTGTAGTGTAGAGAGGGGGCCAGAGGAGAGGAAAAGGCCAGGATCTCCGATGAACCAGGGACTGTGGAAAAAGCAGAAAAGCAGAGGGCTCACAGGAGAGGGGTCAGATGCACAGGCCCTGAAGTCAGAGAAGCCCAGGCTAACTCAGTTGAAAAATGGTGATGATATTAGTGCCTTTCTCAGAGTTTCGCTTTGTTTTGAGACAGAGTCTCACTCTGTTGCCCAGGCTGGAGTGTAGTGGTGCAACCTCGGCTCACTGCAGCCTCTGTCTCCCAGGCTCAAACAATTCTCCTGCCTCAGCCTCCCGAGTAGCTGGGATTACAGGCACTTGCCACAGTGCCGGCTAATTTTTGTATTTTTAGTAGAGACAGGGTTTCACCATGTTGGCCAGGCTGGTCTCGAACTCCGGGCCTCCGGTGATCTGCCTGCCTTGGCCTCCCAAAGTGCTGGGGATTACAGACATGAGCCATCATGCCCAGCCTCTTAGAGTTGTTTTGAAGTTTAAATGAGATACTATTTGTAAAGTACTTCGAATAGAACCTGGTGCTCAATAAGTGTTAGCTGTCATTCTTAGGGAATCAGGAGAAAGTGCTCAAACCTTAAATCAGGAGGGTGGCGGGTGTTGAAGGGGAGGCTGCTCTCAATGACCTCTCATTGTACACCCACTGTGATATTAGGAGTGGGTGTACAAGGCCCCCTCCAGCTGTAAGACAAAGGAAGATACTCTCCCCTGCCCCCACATTTACACTTGCTGCTCTGGGAGCTGGATGGCAGGGAGGGGAGTGGGCATTTGGGGCTGGGGACACATAAGAAACATGGTGGCTTACTGTGACTAAAAAGAATCACATAAGGAGTGTCCCCAGACATTATTACGCCTTCTTGGTCCATCATCATTGCCACCTCGTCTGAGAAGTCTTCCTGGGATCTCTCCACTGGGCCTCCCTGCTCTGCATTTCCGTTACCTGTTTCTTGTATAATATTTCCCCATGGACAGCACCCATCTACAAAGGTCCCCAGAACTCTTCAATCCCCCACCCCCTCCCCCACCTATGGGATTAGACACAATTTCTCAATCTCACCTCTCCTATAAAATGAGAAATTGGGCCCGGCACAGTGGCTTACACTTGTAATCCCAGCACTTTGAGATGCCAAGACAGGCAGACTGTTTGAGGCCAGGAGTTCGAGACCAGCCTGGCCAACATGGTGAAACCCTGTCTCTACTAAAAAACTTAAAAATTAGGCCAGGCACGGTGGCTCACGCTTGCGATCCCAGCACTTTGGGAGGCCAAGGCGGGCGAATCACAAGGTCAGGAGTTCGAGATCAGCCTGGCCAACATGGTGAAACTCCGTCTCTACTAAAAATACAAAAATTAGCTGGGCATGGTGTCAGGCGTCTGTAATCCCAGCTACTTGGAAGGCTGAGGCAGGAGAATCGCTTGAACCCAGGAGGCAGAGGTTGCAGTGAGCCGAGATTGCACTACTGCACTCTAGCCTGGGCGACAGTGCGAGACTGTCTCAAAAAATAATTTAAAAAATAAATAAAAATAAATAAAAAATTAGCTGAGCGTGGAGGCACGCACCTGTAATCCCAGCTACTTGGGTGTCAGAAGCAGGAGAATCGCTTAAGCCTGGGAGGTGGAGGTTGCAGTGAGCCCAGATTGCGCCACTGCATGGTAGCCTGGGTGACAGAGTAAGACTCTGTCTCAAAAAAAAAAGAAAAAAAAGTCCAGGGATGGTGGCTCATGCCTGTAATTCAAGCACTTTGGGAGGCCGAGGCAGGCTGATCACTTGAGGTCAGGAGTTCGAGACCAGCCTGGCCAATGTGATGAAACCCTATCTCTACTAAAAATACAAAAATTAGCTGGGCGTGGTAGTGCACTGAGGTAGGAGAATCACTTGAACCCGGGAGGCGGAGGTTGCAGTGAACCGAGATTGTGCCACTGCACTCAAGCCTGGGTGACAAGAGTGAAACTCGGTCTCAGAAAACAAAAACAAAAACAAAAACAAAACAGGCTGGGCGCCGTGGCTCACGCCTGTAACCCCAGCACTTTGGGAGGCTGAGGCGGGCGGACCACGAGGTCAGGAGATCGAGACCATCCTGGCTAACACGGTAAAACCCCGACTCTACTAAAAATACAAAAAAATTAGCCGGGTGTGGTGGCGGGCGCCTGTAGTCCCAGCTACTCAGGAGGCTGAGGCAGGAGAATCATGAACCTGGGAGACGGAGCTTGCAGTGAGCCAAGATGGCCCCACTGCACTCCAGCCTGGGTGACAGAGCGAGACTCCATCTCAAAAAAAAAAACAAAAAACACAAGCTGACTGCCATGGTTCCCCAGACACACTGCACTTCCCTCCCTCTGCACACTTGCTTGTGCTGTTCCCTTCTGCCTGGAACACCTCCCAAATTCCGTGAGGGCCAACAAGCTCAAGTCTGCTCCCCAGCATTCTGTTTTCCTTGCCCAGTGCTCACCTTACTTTGCCTGGGTGCATTCTGGCCTCCGATGTGGCACCTAGCATAGGAATTTGTTGTGTGAAAGAAAAACAAGTTCTTTTTTTTTTTTCCTGCCCTGGTCTGTGGCCAAACTTTTTTGCACGATGTAATTCATAACCTCCCTCTGAAAGAATTACAATTCCTCAGTGAGCTGAGATCGCGCCACTGCACTCCAGCCTGGGTGACAGAGCGAGACTCTGTCTCAAAAAAAAAAAAAAAGTACAGGGATTTTCTATACATCCTTCACCCACCCTCCACCAATGATAATGTCTTACCTACCTATAATATGATGACCAGAACCAAAGAATTAACATTGGTACAATGTCATTAACTAAGGACTTTATTTGAATTTTGCCAGTTTGAGTCTGAGGCTGCAGTGAACTGATATCACCACTGTACTCCAGCCTGGGCAACATGGTGAAATCCCATCTCTACTAAAAATACAAAAAAAAAAAAAAAAAAAAAAAATTAGCCAGGCATAGTGGTGTGTGCCTTTGGCCCCAGCTACTCTGGAGGCTGAGGCATGAGAACCGCATGAACCCGGGAGGCAGAGATTGCAGTGAGCCGAGATTGTGCCACTGCACTCCAGCCTGGGCAACGAAACGAGACTCTCTCTCTCTCTCTCTCTCTCTCTCTCACACACACACACACACACACACACACACACACATACAACAAAAAAAAAAAAAAAAAAAAAAAAGGAAAGGAAAGAAAAGAAAAGAAAAGAAAAAAGAAAAAAAAATTAGCCAGCTGTGACTCCACACACCTGCAGTCCCAACTAGTTGGGAAGCTGAGGTGGGAGGATCGTTTGAACCCGGGAGGCAAAGGTTGCAGTGAGCCATGATCACGCCACTGTATTCTAGCCTAGGCGGCAGGAGTGAAACTCTGTCTCAAAATAAATATATATATATAACAAGAAAAAAAGGGAAAAGAAAAAAGAAAAGAAAACCAAGATGATCAGGATAAATAGCTAATGCACGCAGGGCTTAATACCTTAGGTGACATGTTGATAGGTGCAGCAAACCACCATGGCACACGTTTACCTATGTAACAAACCTGAACGTCCTGCCCATGTATCCTGGAACTTTAAATTAAATTAAAAACAAACAAACAAGAAGACAGTGTTGTGCCCACTCAGTAGCTGTAGACCTAGGTGGTGGGGAGGTACTAACATGGATCCCAAAGGGCCCCAGAAGGCAGGTGGGGCCGGGGAGAGAACTGCCTTGTAGGATGCCACATGACTTGAGAACAAAGATAGCACCAAGAGGACAGGGGCCCTCATTCCCATCTGGCTTAGTTAGCCTCCTCTGAAAGCCTGTTTCTCTTCCAAGCCCAATACCTGGCTGCTCCCCCGTTCCCTGGCAACATCAGGTTGGTGGTGTTGAGGCGTCTGGAGGTGCCCCTTTTCCAGAACCTGAGACCAGGGTAGCTGTTTCATACAGCCTTAAATCAGGCCCAGTGAAAAGGTCCCAGGCCGGGGCCCACACGCAGAGGACTGCTGGAGAGGGAGCCACCTCCCTCCATCCCTGCCAGACCTCAGGCTGCCCACAGAACCCCTGGAGTCAGAGTGAAGGCACACAAAGCTTTATTGGCTCCGTTGCAGGCAAGGACATCAGTGTGGGGCTCTTGCCTGCTCCCATCTGTCTTCCCTTGGTGGGTCTTCAGGGGCCTCAGGGTCTGTCTCACCTGCGCTGTGTCCTCCCAGCTCTCCCTCCAACAGGGGCCATCTTCTGCAGCAGACCACACTCATGGAGTTGAAAGGGCCCATGATCCCTGTGGGGAGCCTAAGAAAGTAGGGATTTGGGCACAGCATCTCACCCTGGGCTGCATAGATGGCCCCATAGGAGAGAAAACAGACATGTGTGTGAGCCAGGCTTGCTGGGGGCAGGGGCATCTCCACCCGTGGTTAGATGGCTTCCAAGCAGTCATAGATCTAGTGTCTGCGGTTGGGCAGGCTGTGGCTCTGGTGGCTCGGGTGGCCGTGGTGACTGTGGCCATAGAAAGTGTGTGTGTGGTTGGCACCAGCTATGGTGTTTTCCCGCTGGGTGAGGAAATTCTTTTGCAGCTTCATCTCTACTTCCTCGAGGGCCCTCAGCTCCTCCTGGTTGATGTCCTTGGACTCCAGGTGACCTGAGTGCTGGTAAGCTGTGGCCCGCTGCAACATGGAGTGAGCCAGGTGCCGCCCCTGGGTGTCAATCTCCTTGGTGCAGGCAGCCACAGCGGCCCACATGGCCTCATCGGTGGATGGGGCTTTTCCAGACTCCTGGTGGATCTCTTGGATCACTGACGGCCCAGATGTCTTCTGCCTGCTGGCGAAGGAATCCCGGTGCAGAGCGGAGCCCACTTCTCCGTGCCTCGTGGTGAAGGTCTCCATGTGAATTGTGGTGCTGGCCTCTCCACTCCCACTCTCAGTCTGGGTAGCATTGCCACTGGTGCTGGCGTTGTTGTTGCGGGCCAGCTTCTCTTCGGAAAGGCGGCTAAAGTGAGATTTAATCCAGCTTTCATTCTTTGCTTTATGGGATTCTGGTGACTTGTCCTTGTCTGGTGGACACTCAGAGGTTACCTTTCTTCTCCTCTTTTTCTGAACCCACAGCATGAGACCTCCACCTCCTAGCAAGAGGGCAGTCCCCAGCACCACCTTGCATGATGGCTGCTGGATGAGCTCCAAGAAGGTCTCCAGGACCCTACACCAGGCAGGCAGAGCTAAGAGCACGCTGGGCGATCTCTGGTGGTATGGTTCATGCTTGAAAGGGCAGGCTCCCCAAGGATGTCTGGCGGGCAGGCCCCCTGCTGCACCCTCCCTAGGTGCCCCCTACCACCTCAACAATGAACCCCATTGTGAGGAAGGCAGTTGGGGGTGGGGTGGGGAGAGTGGGGTGGGGAAAGGCTGCAGCATCCCTCATGTCTAGCCTGGCATGCATTGCCTGAGGCCTGGGTCCTGTCTCCTCCTGACAGCTGTCCCCAAGCTCAGTGAAAGGGCCGCTTCTCTGATTCTGAGTCCTTCTGCCTTCTGCTTGGAACCCATTCTACAACTTAGGCCTTTGTATCTTCCAGTCTTTGGTTTCTCTTTCTCCTGATCTGGTGGTCCCCGGGGGCAAAGGATGCTGGGTCAGGCTGGCCATGGCAGAAGGACCCCCTTGACGGGGCTGGTATCCATTCCTAGCCATCTGAGACCAGAGAACCCTCCATCCAGGGCCCATGTCTGCTGCCAGCCTGGCATAGTCCATCCTCATTTGAGCCCCTCACCCCACTACAGGGCAGAGTTCAGAGGGAAAAGAACCCAGGAAGAAGCTCATTCTGGAATAACTAACATGAGGTCACAATGGGCTGAGGGCGGGGAGGCAAGCAGTGGGCTGAGAAGGCAGAGTGGACAGGACAGGGGACTTCATTGGGTCTAGATTCCGGACGGTGGCTGCTACCTCTTGCCTTAGTGATGCACCTACAAACCTGGAATTTGTCCCCCCATGAATAGGCATGGTTCGGGTTGTGAGCAGCTGAGCTTGCTGGCAAGGCTTTCCATAGGTGCAGACAACGAAAAGCCTAATTAGTCTCCAAGGCCTCTCAGGGTATAGACAGGCCTGGGCCACTGTATTTTTTTTCCCCTCGAAAGCATCTAGCCCATTAAAAAAAAATAAGAAATGCCAAAATGGGGTTGTAAAAATTGTGATGCTTTAAGCAAAATATTTTCTTTAACAGAGTAATGGTTTTAATATATACAAAATATTATATCATTGCAAGAAAGCATGGTGCACTCTACATATGGAAGAAATAGGACGCAAGCATTTTATGAAGAACCTTATCTTCCCAGTCCTGCTGCACTAGTCCTGTGGTTGGCCACTAACCTCATTTGGAAATAACAATTCAAAGTCCATCTTTGAGGGTGTTTATGGGTGTGAGTTCAGGGCCATAGAGCCCTTCTGTAATGACCCCCTCCTCTAGACTACGGTCATAACTTTTATTTAAAAAGAATACTCTTGGCCGGTGCAGTGGGTCATGCCTGTAATCCCAGCACTTTGGGAGGCTGAAGCAGATGATCACAAGGTCAGGAGATCGAGACCATCCTGGCTAACATGGTGAAACCCCATCTCTACTAAAAATGCAAAAAAAAAAATATTAGCCGGGTGTGGTGGCAGGAGCCTGTAATCCCAGCTACTCAGGAGGCTGAGGCAGGAAAATGATGTGAACCTGGAAGGCAGAGCTTGCAGTGAGCCGAGATCACGCCACTGCACTGCAGCCTGGGAGACAGAGCAAGACTCCGTCACAAAAAAAGAAGAAGAAGAAAAAGAATACTCTTTATTCAAATAATCAGTACGAATTAGCGATGCTAAAAAGATTTTTTTAAAAAGAGCTACACAGGGCCAGGCATGGTGGCTCACGCCTGTAATCCCAGCACTTAGGGAGGCAGAGGCAGGCAGATCAGTTGAGCTCAGGAATTTGAGACCAACCTGGGCAACATGGCAAAATCCCATCTCTACTAAAAATACAAAAAATTAGCTGGGCATGGTGGTGTGCACCTTTGGTCCCAGCTACTTGGGAGGTTGAGGTGGGCAGATTGCTTTAGTGCCAGGAGGCAGAGGTTGCAGTGAGCCGAGATTGTGCCACTGCATTCCAGCCTGGGTGACAGACTGAGACTCCATCTTAAAGATAAACAAATAAATAAATAAGAGGCCCAGCACGATGGCTCACACCTGTAATCCCAGCACTCTGGGAGGCTGAGGCTGGCAGATCGTGAGGTCAGGAGTTCGAGACCAGGCTGGCCAACCTGGTGAAACCCCATCTCTACTAAAAATACAAAAATTAACCAGGCGTGGTGGCAGGCACCTGTAATCCCAGCTACTCAGGAAGCTGAGGCAGGAGAATTGCTTGAACCTGGGAGGTGGAAGTTGTGGTGAGCCGAATTGCGCCACTGCACTCCAGCCTGAGCAACAGAGCGAGACTCTGTCTCAAAAAAAAAAAAAAAAAAAAAAAAAAAAAAAAAAAATGAGAGCTACAGAGTTTCAGGGAGTGCTTTCCAGAAGAATCTCTAACTCTTCACTGATTCATCCAGGGCAGCTTCCCACCTCCTATTTATTTATTTTAATAGAGACAGGGTCTCACTATATTGGCGAGGCTGGTCTCCAACTCCTGGTCTCAGGAGATCCTCCTGCCTTGGCCTCCCAAAGTGCTGGGCTTACAGGAGTAAGCCACTGAGCCTGGACCCCGTCTCCTCTTTAGAGGACCTTTAATGGCTGCAGGAGGCCCTTACAATGTGACATATTCCCTCCTCGGCCTGAGTGTTGGGCTGCAAAGTCTACCTCAGGGGCCAGGACAGGGCAAGAGAAATACAGATGTCAGAGCGAAAGTTGTTTGCGTCTTCCTTCCTGGGCATTTTGGCTATGCCCCAGAAGCAGGGAAGGGACCCTCTATCTCTGACAGTGTTCTCTGTGACAGTGCCTGGGAAGGATTATACTGACCCTGTGGCTCAGAGCCTGAAGGCTCAGTTCCTATTCTAAAATGAGGAAACTGGATTTGAAAGGTTAAGTGACTAGCCAGGCGAGGTGGCGGGCGCCTGTAGTCCCAGCTACTCGGGAGGCTGAGGCAGGAGAATGGCGTAAACCCGGGAGGCGGAGCTTGCAGTGAGCTGAGATCTGGCCACTGCACTCCAGTCCGGGCGACAGAGCGAGACTCCGCCTCAAAAAAAAAAAAAAAAAAGAAAGGTTAAGTGGTTTCCCCAAGGTCTCTGTTAACTGGCAGAAGTGGCAGGATTCTTGCCCAGGTCCTCTGACTCCAGATGCTGGGCTCTTCCTACCACACCCCGCTGGCTCTCTGGTGTGTGGGTGAGTGATCAGATGGAAGCTGGAGCCAGCATAGCTTGCGAGGGAGACAGACAAGTGAGTATGTGCGGCCCACGGCCTGCCAAATCCCCAGAAGCCTGTGCTCCTGGGCACCCCATGCCCTCTGCAGGAGTGGGTGGGTAGCACGGAAGGGAGGGTCCAGAGAAGAGTCTGGGGGTCTCTGTGGATTCTCTGGGTGGCAGGCAAGCACCAGATGCAAAGTCCACCCTCCCCACCCTGAACTAGAGCATCCTTGAACCTTGAAGCTGAAGTAAGGTCTTCTACTTAGAGGCTCAAAATGCTTCTCACTTCAGGAGAACCAGGACCTCACCAAACCTCCAGGCCCCACGAGCCAAGCACCAGCAGAAACTTAGAGTTGTGTCCCTGCTCAACGTGGGCCTCCACAGGGCATTCGTTGTCCCCAAGGAAGGGGCACATTCCCTCAGTACTGAGCTATGAATGATCAACGTGTCCACCAGGCCAAGGGTCACAGTCACAAAGCAACTTTGCCGCAATGCCAATCACACTGTCACTTTCATCATTATTACTGTTGGAATCAGTACCTTCCAATGCATATTATTCTACAATTTATAGCATGCTTTCAGTTGCATTCTCTCAGATTTTTTTGTTCAACCATCCCATAATATGAGCATTATCACTCCCATGTGTCCGATAGGGATAGCAATCATCCCACACTAAGTCAGTGCCAGAGCTGTGATTTTTTTTTTTTTTTTTTTTAGATGGAGTCTTGCTCTGTCACCCAGGCTGGAGTGCAATGGTGTGATCTTGGCTCACCACAACCTCTGCCTCCCGGGTTCAAGTGATTCTCCTGCTTCAGCCTCCCAAGTAGCTGGGATTACAGGCGCCCACCACCATGCCCAGTTAATTTTTGTATTTTTAGTAGAGACGAGGTTTCACTATGTTGGCTAGGCTGGTCTCAAACTCCTGACCTCGTGATCCACCCACCTCTGCCTCCCAAAGTGTTGGGATTACAGGCGCTCACCCAGAGCTGTGATTTGAAACCAGAGTCCACGGTCTACATGATACTGCCTCAATAGGAGACACACCATTCCCAAAGCTGACCAGACACTCTGTTGAAATAGTGTGGCCTAGCAGCTCCAAAGGGTTTATAATGCGAGTCAGTGAGGGAGTAAAACGGAGCATGGGCCATGCAGTCAGACGAGGTGCAAATCTCAGCTCAGCTATGTGTTAGCCGAACGACCTTGGGCAGTGACCATGTTACTCTGAGGCCCGGACTCCCATCTGTGGGATGGTCCTATAGAGAGCACTACCTCAGAGGATTGTGCGGTAAGGAATGGGGATGGGCGGAGCAGGGCAAGCAGGATTTGCCATTTTCTTCTACCTTCATTTATTGCGCCTGGGACTCTGTTACATGTTGAGTGTTGCAAATATCATCTGGTCCCTAACCTCAGAGTGGGGGAGACCCATGTGTAAAAAGAGACGGGATCACAGGAGCCACAACAGGGAGAACTAATTCTGGCAAGGAGGCTTTGTCCAGAAGAGAATGTACAAACAAACTTTGGAGGGAACTGGGACTGTGGCTGGACTGCCACGTGACCCCAGCCACATGCCCTCACATCTGCACTGAGTAACAAGGTTGACAAGTACTTTCACACCCATTTTCCAGTCCAACCCCAGAATCACTCTGGGAGCTACAAAGACACGTTAACAGTTTACAGCTGGGTAAACTGAAGCAGGTGAGGTTTAGCTTAAGTTTACAGGCCAGCAAGGAGCTTCCTGCCTGTCTCCTGACTCCAGACCAGTCTCCCCTGTTCCTCTCCAATAATAAAATGACCCACTGAGTACCAGACTATCCCTGGACAGCTTGACAGAGCCTGTGTACCCTCCCTTGGTCTCTGGTTAAAGAGAATAGGGTCACTCACATCTCCCCAACTCCCACATAGGACGGCCCCGCTTACCTCGGAAGGGGAAGGTGCCCAGTTTGTGCAGATTCTCCTCCAGTTTCCCATAGTCCACCTCTGCAGTGGCAGTGAAGGGGGTGGTCACAGGGGGGTAGATGCCCGCAATGTCCACCTTCTTCCCCTCCCCTGAGGCCCAGCCCCTCACATTCCTGGACAAGCTCCTGCTTAGCCCCTGCCTCACAGAGGACCAGACTTGGGGACCCAGCATCTCTGCAGGAGGCCTGAGGCACAATTGGTCTATGTCCCGGAGTGAGACTTAGTTTGAACTCTTTCTAACCCCCATTAATGATCAATGTGTCTAGTTAAAAATTTGCGGCCTCCCTGACTTGTGGCCACTGGGGCAGGCCTGAGCTGGGTGTCCCCAGGGTCAGGAGCAAGGCCTATAGGCCCCAGGGGGCCCTCTTCCTTCTGGGTAGCAGCTGGAGAAATGCCACAATCCAGTGTCCCTCTGGCCAGATGTAGGACTGGTTTCTGGGATCCCAATACTAAAGGGTATCTCCAGCGGGATCTGGGCCCTCCTCCCACAATTCCCAGCCCCAAAGCCAGAAGCCTAGCCAGGTTTCCACGGGCAGTTGTGAGGTTGGTGGAGCTGATTGGCTGAGCAGGCCCTGCCCTGTGGGAGGCATGGCAAGGCTGGGCAAGAAGCTGCCTGTGGCGGGCTGTCCCTCCCCTGCCCTGCTCCCTTGCCAGGCTCCTCCTGCCAAGGCAGCCACGTGACAAGCCTGTGCTAGCCACAGACAGCCCCACAGGACAGCAGTCACCAGGAACGGGGCCCAGGATGAGTGTATTACCGTCAATCCATGCAAGGGCCAAGCCTGGCCCTAGAGACGTGGGAAGGGGCAGGAAAAGTTGCATCGTGGGAAGTTGGGACGTGGGAAGGGGTAGGAAAAGGGCAGGGAAGAAAGGAAAAGAGACCACAGTAAAGCAGCTGCGGGGCTGGCTCAGAGGGCCAACTAGCTCCCAGTTTTCCTCCTCCCCAAGCCAACATTTGCCCCCAGTCTTCCTTCATTCCCAGAGATTTCAGACACAAATGGAAATGAACATCGCAATTAGCAAAAACAGCTTTTTTATTGTGGTAGTTTGTGGGTGCTCCTGTATCACGCCGAAAAAAGGCTGGGCCCTCAGCTCTGAGAGTCATTCTTAGGACCCTCTGGCTGCACACAGAGAGGGGCTGGGTAGCTGGCTGTGCTGGGGCACAAATTCACTGGGCTGGCACGGGCTGAGGGGTCTCCCGCCCACTCTCATCAGGCCCCTCCAGTCCGTTATGCTCAGCCCCCGGCTCAGGATGCTCCAGGGCGTGCCGGGTATCAGTCTGCCACAGCTGCACCAGATCCGTGGGGGTCTTTCCTGCCTGGGGTGGCGGGGCGGGGTGGGGCGGGGGCAAGAGAAAATCTGTTCACTCTCCTGAAGGCTTTCACAGAAGGTACCCTCATCGACACCACCCGTGCTTCTCAAATGGGGGCAACTGGCTACGTGTGAAGATACTTTTGGTTGTCACACTAGGGGACAGGGTACTACTGGCATCTAGTGGACAGAGGCCAAGAATGCTGCTTAAACATCCTACAACACATAGGACAGTCCCCTACAACAATCACCCAGCCTGAAATGTCAATCATGCTGAGGGTGAAAAACCCTCATTTATACCTTCTCCAGATTTTCCTGCTTTTCTCATTATCCCCTTAGCCTTTCGTGAGCCCGAGGGACTCTCCCATGCCCTCCTTTTGTGAATGCTCTGGGCCCCAAAGAAGAACTTGGACTAAGTGTTCCCTAGTCCGAGGTGTTCCCTGGACACCTTCCTCTTCCAAGGACTTCCTGCCTAGATCCTAAGAAAACTCAAAGACCACAGGAACTGACATGGAGTGCTAGGAACTGTCATGCCAGCCAAGTGCTCGGTCCCTTCCAGCTCTGGCCCTTCATGATTCTGGCCTCCTTGGGCCTGTACGTGAGGACCCCTCTGGCCCAACTGGGGGTCTTTGGGAAGTCCTCTTGCTGCCCCTCCTGCTGTCTCTCTGCACTTGCACTCTGGCACACATAGAGACACATAGAGAATGGGGCGGGCAGTTGGCATGGTGCTCTGGAAGAGGACAACTTTAGGTACTATGGAGCTGGCTAGACCCAGTGACACATGTGCCGAGGCACGGGCTGCCCCAGGGGCCTGGACGGCCCCTGCACTGTGTGAGTGCTCACGCCAGTGACTGAATCAGGGGGAATGAGCTTACCAGGTTCTTGGTCATCATGTCAGCCCCATGCAGGAGCAGCAGTTTGATGATTTTGTAGCGGTTGAGCCTCACGGCGTCATGCAGGGCAGTATCCCCTTCCTAGAGTCAGAGTGGCACTCAGCATGGCCCTTGTGGGCAGTGGGAGGGGCAAGGGTGGTGGGAGGTGGGCTAGAGACCCTGCTCAGGGCCAAGTCCTGAAGGCCCCAGGAGGAAGGACACCACCTGTAGGGGCCTGCAGGCTGCCCATGCACCCATGGCGGGGTGAGCAGCGGACAGGCTAGCACTCACTCTGTCTCTGGCATTGATGTCCAGGCCCAGGGATAGAAAGTGCTCCACAATCTCCACGTGCCCTGTCCGAACTGCCACGTGCAGCGGGGTGCTCAGCAGCTGGGTGGGAAGAATCAGGAACTGCTGGTTGACAGGGTCAGAACTATGGTACCCTTGGGGAGCAGGGGCTGTCCTAACTCCAGCTTAATCCCTCTTCCAAGTCCTAGTGCCAAGGCCTGAGCCCTGGAGGGGCAGAGAATGGTACATTTCCTACCATCCTATCCAATGGCCCAACTCTGAAGACTTAAATGCCACTTCCTCTAGGAAGCCTTCTATGATTCTTCTCTCACCCAGCTGCTCACTCTTCTACCCTTCTTTGTTTTTTTTTTTTAGATGGAGTCTTGCTCTGTTGCCCAGGCTGGAGTGCAGTGGTGCCATCTTGGCTCACTGCAAGCTCCGCCTCCCGGTTTCACACCATTCTCCTGCCTTGGCCTCCCAAGTAGCTGGGACTACAGGCGCCCACCACCATGCCCAGTTAGTTTTTTTTTTTTTTGTATTTTTAGTAGAGATGGGATTTTACTGTGTTAGCCAGGATGGTCGCAATCTCCTGACCTCATGATCTGCCCACCTTGGCCTCCCAAAGTGCTGGGATTACAGGCATGAGCCACCGCGCCTGGCCCTACCCTTCTTTTAATAATCATAATAGATGTCGTTTATTGAGAGATGACTATGTAATGGATATGGCAAAAGCTTACAAGACATTTGCCTTATGTTGAACAAATAATTCATTTACATATGTTTTCCCACCTAATCTACACAAGAACTCTGCAAGACATTTTACAGATGAGGAACAGAAGCTCAGAGGCTGTCACTTGTTCAAGGTTCTACATGAAAGAATGAATGAATAGAAGGATGGTGCATAAATAAATGAATGAATGAAGGGATAAATAAATGGAGGAATGGATGGATGAATAGATAGGTAGATAAAGGATAATGGCGGAGAACATGAACAAATCATGCATCTTTTGAGTGGTCCTAAAGCCCCCAAGACAGTGAGTCTCTTGTTCTCCCTTCTTGTCTGCTCTTCCTGCTCCTATCCTCAGATGGTGGTTCCTCAAGGGCCTGTGTGGATGGCAGGGACCAATTCGTGGGCTGGGAGGCCCAGTAGGATACTGTTTTAGCTTTCCTGCTCTGCAGCCAGAAACCAGACTAGCTCACTACCTTCCTGCCCCCTGGGCTTTCCTGCCCTTGGACCCCTGCCTTCCTCCCCACAGCCACCCCAATATCTGTTGCATCTGAGCATTGTTGCCTCACCTTATCCCTCACATTGGTGTCTGCTCCTCGGCTTTGCAGAAGTTTCACCACCTCTAAGTGGCCCCCGCGGCAGGCCCAATGCATGGCTGTGCAGTCCAGCTAGAAGGAAATGATGGGGTCTAACTACAGAGCTGCAGGGAAGAAAGCATCTGGGGGGAATGGACTCCAGCCAGAAGGGCAGAGGGATATCTAGGAGAAAGGTACAGGGAGCAGCCCTGGGCATGGGCAATGGGCCAAGTGGAACAGAAGAACACTCAGGGCCCATCTGGTCCAAGCCAGACTCACAGAGGATGCTTAGGGAGGAGAAGGGGCTAACTCAAGGTCACATAAGCCACTGAGGTGGAGTCTGGCCCCTGAGCAACCTGTTTATGCTTCAGGTTGGCACAGGTGTCTGGGAGAGGGTGTCTGTCAGTGCTGGACACACTCCTGTCTCCCATTGAATACCTGCCCTCCTACTCACCCGATCCTGGAAGTCCACAGTGGCTCCACTAGTTAGAAGCTTCTCCAGGATTTCCACGTGGCCTTCCAGGGAGGATCGGTGCAGTGCTGTCCGACGGAACTGTCCCCAGAGAGGCTGTCAGGGCCTGGCCTCTGGCTCCAGGCCTGAGCCCGTCTCCCACCCAAGCTGAGGCCCAGGCCTCTCCGACAGCTTGATTCTCACCCCTGTGCTTGGCCCCCATGTTTTCTGTGTTCTGCCAGCTCCCTTATGCTCTATCCAGACCAGCCTGGGAGCCCTCTGCCCCAGGGAACCCGGCCTTCTCACTGCCTGCCAAGCACATCAAGCCCTGCCTCTACACAGGCGGTTTCCTCTGCCAAGCATGACTGTTTTGCCCTCACTTCCTGGGAGTGCTTGATGAAATCTGCTATTCCTTCAAGATGCAGCTCAAATGCCATCATTTCCTTGAAACCTCTAGGCCAGGGATTCCCTAGGGCCCAGATAACCCTTAACTGTGAGAGTGTGTTTGAGGGCAAGTCAAGTCTTGCTGGACTCCCCAAGTGCCTAGCACAAGGCCAGAATGAACAGGTAACACTGATCACTGATTCCAGGAAAAAATAAACTTTTCCCCTTCTCCTTTCTGCCTTGGACTTTTGAAACGCTCAAGCCACAATATCTTTCCATATTCTCATGATCCAGTTACAGGCCACTGTGAGTATCTTTCCATATTCTAATGATCTGGTTACACGTCAGTCTCCCCAAGGAACCAACCCCGGCCTGTTTTATTTATTTATTTTTATTTTTATTTTTGTATTCTGGCACCTAGCATGGCACCCAGAAGTAGGAGGTACTTGGACAGACTGAAAGGATTAAGACTTTGGAGTCTAAAAAACAGAAAGGACATGCGGTCCAAGTCTACAATAATGCAGACCAAAGGTGGAAAACCACTAATGTGCCAAATTCCAGGATATGACAGCAAGAAAGCACCCCAGAAGTGTGAAAGAGGCAGTTTCAGGGAAAACAAAAATAAGTATGATGGATGATGAAAAATTTAGAAAATATGGCTGCAAGAGGGGCCGGACACGATAACTCATGCCTGTAATCCCAGCACTTCAGGAGGCTGAGGCAGGTGAATCAACTGAGAACAGGAGTTCGAGACCAGCCTGGCCAACATGTTGAAACCCTGTCTCTACTAAAAATACAAAAATTAGCCGGGTATGGTGGCGGGCTCCTGTAATCCCAGCTACTCGGGAGGCTGAGGCAGGAGAATCACTTGAACCTGGGAGGCGGAGGTTGCAGTAAGCCGAGATCACGCCACTGCACTCCAGCCTGGGTGACAGAGTGAGACTCCATCTCAAAAAAAAAAAAAGAAAAGAAAAGAAAATATGATTGTACAACATTGTAAATGTAATTAATACCACTGAATTGTACACTTAAAATGGTTAAAGTGGAACATTTCATGTTGTTTTACCATGATAAAAAAATTAAAATGGGCCAGGCGCGGTGGCTCAAGCCTGTAATCCCAGCACTTTGGGAGGCCGAGACGGGCGGATCACGAGGTCAGGAGATCAAGACCATCCTGGCTAACACGGTGAAACCCCGTCTCTACTAAAAATACAAAAACGAGCCGGGCGAGGTGGCGGGCGCCTGTAGTCCCAGCTACTCGGGAGGCTGAGGCAGGAGAATGGCGTAAACCCGGGAGGCGGAGCTTGCAGTGAGCTGAGATCTGACCACTGCACTCCAGTCCGGGCGACAATGAGACTCCGCCTCAAAAAAAAAAAAAAAAAAAAATTAAAATGGGCCAGGAGTGGTGTCTCAAGCCTGTAATCCCAGCACTTTGGGAGGCTGAGGTGGGAGGATTGCTTGAGCCTGGGAGGCGAAAGTTGCAGTGAGCTGAGATTGCACCACTGCACTCTAGCCTGGGCGACAGAGTGAGACTCTGTCTCAAAAAAAATAAAAATAAAATAAGTACAGTACTATACCATAACAAACAAAAATATCATCTCTTAACACATGCTTGATAGTTTCTTCATTCATTCAGTGAATACTTACTAAGGTGCTAATATTCCTTTTTTCCTTTTACCAAAAAAATTTTTTTACCAAAAAACATATCTATATCTAT
The DNA here is from genome assembly GCF_007565055.1 of Rhinopithecus roxellana. Lineage (NCBI taxonomy): Eukaryota > Metazoa > Chordata > Mammalia > Primates > Cercopithecidae > Rhinopithecus > Rhinopithecus roxellana. The sequence continues at coordinate 75,819,520 of NC_044559.1, forward strand.
ATCTATATCTATATCTATATCTATATCTACATAGAGAGGACAGGGTCTCATTCTGTTGGTTGGGCTGGTCTTGAACTCCTAAGCTCAAGCGCTCCTCCCACCTTGACCTCCTAAAGTGCTGGGATTACAGACGTGAGCCACAGTGCCCAGCCTAATATTCCATTTGATCACCGTAACATGTTGTGAGGGAAGCAGGCCATTTCACAGAGGAGGAAACTGGGCATGGAGTGGGCACCGACCCAGCCACAGGTCCCACAATTCGTGAATGAGAGAGATGGGATTTGAGCCCACATCTTCTGGTCCTGGTCTATTTTTATTTGATTACATTTTTTCTTTCTTTCCTAAACAAACATGTGACATTTGTTGCTTTGCAGGTGACTCAAGTTGGAAAAGGGTTTAAGGATTTAGGTCAATTCCTGTGCGGGGAAGGGACACCCCATTCTGAGCGCCCCAGCCGCCCACCCATCCAAAGAACAACCGTGCCTCCTCTCAGATAGGCTCACAGTGGGCTGCCCAGGAGCTGAGCAGAGTGGGTGGCAACTGACAGGGAGGCCGGTCAGGGACAGCTAGGAGCATCACCTGGTCGCACGTGTCAGCTGATCCCCCGTCAGCCAGGAACTTCTCAATGACCTTCATTTTCCCCTCCACCGCGGCTTTCAGGAAGGTCTCCTCATCCACAGGGCCAGTCTGCAGGTGTGGACGCAGCAGTCACGGGCCGTCCCGGCGATCAGAACCCTCCCGGGCTCCCCCTCCGCCCCCTCGCGGTGTCCTCCCCAGGACCCTTACGATCTCCTCGGGCTCCGGGGGCGGCTCCTGCGAGGCGGCCAGGGCGTCCCGCTTCTTCTGCTTGCGTTTCTTCCGCAGCTCAATGAGGTTCTGGATCCCGCCCACGTCAATGATCTCCCGCCGCAGGTCCAAGGACGTCTTGCGCACGCGCTCTTGGCCCTGCGCGGGATGGCCCATTAACCCCTAGGCTGGGCAGAGAGTCTGGGGGCTTGGGAGACCTCTGAGCTAAGCGGGTGGGGAGGGTGGGGTGGGCAGGAAGACCTTCTCAAGAAAGAAGGAACCAGGGTCTATCCCTCCTTCCAGGCCTAGATGGCTCTCAGATTGGGGGAATTCTGACTCAGTAGTTCAGGGGCGGGGCGGAGATTCTTCAGGGCTAGCAAGCTCTCCCGGGGATGCTGAACTCCTGGTCCATGGGCTACGTGGGGAGAGGTGCAGACAGGCCATGGCTGCCTGGCTGGTCCCCTGGGTGTAGACATTGGGTCCTCCCCGGCTTACCTTCACCTTCTGCAGGGCTGCACTCTGAGATCCGTGGTGCTTCTCATCCTCCAGTACCAGCAAGTCCATGGGCAGCTTCTGGCGTGCGTCTCCCCGGAGTTTCTGGTGATCCAAGGAGGGCACCTTCTCCAGGACCCGAGGAGACAGGCAGCCTCTCCCCCAACCACGCCAAGGACTCCCCACAGGGACCTCCTCCTGGGTGGTCTCAGAGTCCTTCTGGCTGATCCTGGAGAGCCCCCAGCAAGAGCAGGGCCCCTGGAGAGGCCCCCAAAAGGAGCGAGTTTCCCACCTCAGCTTCAGCCCCAGTCCCAACCCTGAGCTCAGACACCTGCCTGCTGACTGGCCTGGATCCCTGCAAAACAACATTAAAGGCCACCAGAGTGAGTTTGTCATGAGATTAGATATATTCACTCTTTCAAGCACCGAGATTTTTTTTTTTTTTTTTTTTTTTTTTTTTTTTTTTTTTTATTGAGACGGAGTCTCGCTTAGTCGCCCAGTCTGGAGTGCAGTGGCACGATCTCGGCTCACTGCAAGCTCCGCCTCCCGGGTTCATGCCATTCTCCTGCCTCAGCCTCCGGAGTAGCTGGGACCACAAGCACCTGCCACCCCGCCCGGCTAATTTTTTGCATTTTTAGTAGAGACGGGGTTTCACCGTGTTAGCCAGGATGGTCTCGATCTCCTGATCTCGTGATCCGCCTGCCTCGGCCTCCCAAAGTGCTGGGATTACAGGCGTGAGCCACCGCGCCCGGCCTTTTTTTTTTTTCTTTACTTTTTTGGCCCTAAAAATTCACTTTGGCTGGGTGTGGTGGTGCCAGCCTTTAGTCCCAGCTACTGGGGAGGGAGTAGCTGGGACAGAAACATTTGTCAATCCCAGGGGTTCGAGACCAGCTCCAGAGACATAGCAAGATCGTGTCTCTAAAAATAAATAGACCAGGCACAGTGGCTCACATCTGTAATCCCAGCACTTTGGGAGGCTGAGGTGGGTGGATCGCTTGAGCCAGAAGTTTGAGATCAGCCCGGGCAATATAGTGAGACCCCATCTTTATAAAAAATTTAAATAATTAGCCAAGCATGGTGGATTTTGTTGTAGTCCCAGCTACTTGGGAGACTGAGGTGGGAGGATTACTTGAGCCCAGGAAGGGGAGGTTGCAGTGAGCCAAGATCATGCCATTGCACTCCAGCCTGAGTGACAGTGAGACAGAGAGAGAATGACCCTGCCTCAAAAAATAAATAGGCCAGGCACAGCGGCTCACGCCTATAATCCAAGCACTTTGGGAGGCCAAGGCAGGTGGATTGCTTGAGCCCAGGGGTTCGAGACCAGCCATAGGCAACATGGCGAAACCCTATCCCTACTAAAAATACAAAAATTAGCCAGGCGTATTGGCACACACCTGTAGTCCCAGCTACTCGGGAGGCTGAGGCAGGAGAATCACTTGAACCCGGGAGGTGGAGGTTGCAGTGAGGCAAGATAGTGCCACTGAACTCCAGCCTGGGCAACAGAGTGAGACTCGGTCTCAAGAAAATGAATAAAAAAAAAGTAAATAAGTTTTAAAAATAAGCAAATAATTCACTTTGATGAAATAATTATGATGAGAGATGATTATATCTTAAATGGTCTTACTTTGCAATATAAAATTTGGCAACTCCTTTGTTAGATACCTTTTTGTTTCTCTCTCAGATTTCACTGATCTGTGAAGTCTAGAGCTTGGAAACTAGTGCTTTCAGGGGAACTTGGTGATGGGAGCAGCAGCTCCTCAGCCTTCAGCCTGAAATGGGCTCTAAGTCTTAACCTTCTCTTCACTGTAATCCAGGTCCAACTGCCTGCCAGGTCTCTGCATTTGCCCTCTGATTTTCCTGGACTGTTTCTTCTCTCTTTGTGATGTGCTGGCACCCCCATCTCTGCAGTCCCCACCAGGCAGCTTGTGTGGCTATGAGTCCGGGAACAATTGCCCAGGTTGGAGAGTCCTGAGTCAATGTGGCAGCCGGGAAGGAGGCCACGCTTACAGACCACTCAGGTCCCTTTCCCATTCCTCCCTGAGCTCCCACATTTGCTCCTTTTTGCTCCTTCAAGGTGGTTTTGAGAGCCGATTCCCCAGGTCTTCATTCTGAAGGTTCTATTAGCCACTGCTTTCTCCCTTTCATGTTGGGCTTCATGGTTTGAGGTCTCAGTGCTGGCCTAACCTGAAACACTGCATCGTCTTCCAAGAATGAAAGATAACCCGAGGCTGCAGCTACTGCTGCATGTGGGACTTTGGCTGGGCTCCTCAGGGAGCACCCAGAGAGCCAGCTTGTGTGTTTTTTTTTTTTTTTTTTTTTTGAGATGGAGTCCCGCTGTCACCCAGGCTGGAGTGCAGTGGCGCGATCTCGGCTCACTGCAACCTCCACCTCCTGGGTTCAAGTGATTCTCCTGCCTCAGCCTCCCAAGTAGCTGGGACTACAGGCGCATACCACCACGCCCGGCTAATTATTTTTTGTATTTTAGTAGAGACGGGGTTCCACCACGTTGCTCAGGCTGGTCACGAACTCCTGAGCTCAGGCAATCTGCCTGCCTTGTCCTCCCAAAGTGCTGGGATTACAGGTGTGAACTACCGCACCTGGCTATAATTTTTTTTGCTGTTGTTATATAGATGAGAGGTTTCCATGTTATCCAGGCTGGCCTTGAACGCCTAGCCTTGCCTCCTTATATGCCAGGACAACAGGCCTGAGCCACTGCAGCTCCCCAGCTTGTGTCTTAATCATCTTGGTGTCCCCAGCATCTGTGACAGGCCCTAGCACATAGTAGGTGCTTAGTGACTGGTGAATGAATGAATGAATGAATGAGTGAATGGATGATGACAAGCAGGCTCAGCATCTCTGCTAACCCTTAAGTTCTCAGTGATGACCTAACCCAGTAAGCTCACCACAGTAGAACTCCAGCCCCTGTGCTGGCCTCTGGGACCCTCCTTCCCTTCCCACCCTGGGGATTGTGCACAGGCTAAACAGAGGCTCTCCTCCAAGAACCCTGCCAGGCTGGGTCCTGGTAGAGACACCTGGGGACTCTAATGCTCACCCACATCTTCCCCAGACCCTAGAGCCCTTCATTTCAGGTCTTTGTGGGCTGACATACAGTAGGTGCTCAGTGACTGCTGCATTGAATGTGAGTTCATGAAACACACAAAGCTCCCACCTTACTTCATAGATTGTCGTGCAGATTAAAAGAGAGAATGCCTGTAAAATGCTTTGCACAGGGCCTGGCACTGGTGTGCTGCCAGCTCTGTAGCTATATTTATTGGATGAATGAACGGAAGAGGACTGCTCTGCATCCCCTCGCTGAAGGTCCCTGTGTCTACTGGCAGCAGTCCAGAACTGGCATAGCAGCATGACTCACCTGCCTGGCACCAGCCAACCATAGGTACATGCCCTTGGGGGAGTGAGAAGTAGGATTCCTAGAGATCCACGGATGCTTGCCCCAGCCAGGGCTCAGTCCAAGCTCTTTCCTGACCTCATCTCTTCTTCCCTTGGGGTCCTGACCCTTCCTTCCTCCTCACCCCTCATTCAGTCACACTCCTTTTTTTGAATGGCATCTACCTCCAAACTGATTTATCTCCTCCCCTCCACTCCTGTTAGGGCCAGCCTTTTCCAACAAGTCCTCAGGGCCATCAGAGCTGCCTTCCTAAAATAGGGCAGATGACACCAATCTCCCGCACTCAATAACATTTAGTGGCGCCTCACTACCCACAGAACATGGCCCTCTCTGGCTTGTATCTCTCCAGCCTTAGCCCTACTACCAGATTTTCTCAAAACTGCCACGTTTTCACTCATGGAAACTTCAGCTCCTGCATTTCCTGAGGCTGGAATACCCTCCACCATCCTGGACTCCACTGAGTCCCCTTGAAGGCCCAGCTCAGGTATCCTCCTGTCCACAGAGGAGTCTCTTTATTTATTTTTATTTATTTATTTATTTTGAGACGGAGTCTCCCTCTGTCACCCAGGCTGAAGTGCAGTAGTGCAATCTCGGCTCACTGCAACCTCCGCCTCCCGGGTTCAAGCAATTCTCCTGCCTCAGCCTCCTGAGTAGCTGGGATTACAGGTGCCCAACACCATTCCTGGCTAATTTTTGTATTTTTAGTAGAGACGGGGTTTCACCACGTTGGCTGGGCTGGTCTTGAACTCCTGACTTCAAGTGATCCACCCACCTCGAATCTCAGATCTCAAAATGCTGGGATTACAGGCTTGAGCCACTGCACCTGGCCCTGTCCACAGAGAAGTCCTTGAAGGCCCTCAGAACAATTCATGAGCCCCTTGTGTTCCTCCACTTCTGATTCACACCTCTATTTAGTCATTTCTTCCCTTTGCCTTGTTTCTTAGTTGACTATGAAGCCGACAAGTGGGCTAAAATGAATGCTGGGTTGGTAAAAAGAAGGCATGGTCTGGGCCTTATTGGTCCACCCATTTCTACAGCTCTGGGCTCTTGGCACAGCTGACACTAGATGAAGTATTAGTTTAAATAAAATGAAGAGTAGGGGCCGGGCACGGTGGCTCACACCTATAATCCCCACTCTGGGAGGCCGAGGTGGGTAGATGACCAGAGGCCAGGAGTTCGAGACCAGCCTGACCAACATAGTGAAACTCCATCTCTACTAAAAATACAAAAATTAGCCAGGCATGGTGGTGCATGCCTGTAATCCCAGCTACTCAGGAGGCTGAGGCAGGAGAATCGCTTGAACCCAGGAGGAAAAAGTTGCAGTGAGTTAAGATCGTGCCATTGCACTCCAGCCTGGGCGACAGAGGGAGACCCGGTCTCAAAAAAAGAATGAAGAGCAGGACAAGCCAGCACCCCCTGCCACCGCTCCACTTCCTTATCCCAGAGAAAATGCAATTGCTCAGAACACCACATTCCAAAGGTCTCCCCAAGGGTGGCCAGCAGGCTGGCAAAATCCATGCTTCCTTTCCCAGCATCCCTTCCTCACTGTTCCTTACTCTCTTCTTCAGTGGCCAAACACTGGAGTTTCCCCTGCCCCAGCCTTCTAGTCCGTCACTGGAGCATCACAGGGCCACACATTCCTGACAGTCCCAGGGAGCACCCAGCTGTCTGCTTTGTACAGCCCACTGTCTCTCAAGGCCCAGGAGGGTGAGCGCTCTTAGGAGGCCCAGCCCAGCTCCCCACCCCACTGACTCAGTTTTGGAGGCTGAAGCCTCAGTCTTCTGCTGCCAGCAATACCCTGAGACAGGAATGAGGCCCAACTGGGCCCTTGGGGACATCTAACCCCCTCCCCACCACAGGTGTAGCAGACAGGCTCTCCCTCCCCTTGACAACAGAGCTGGATCTCCTCAGACTCCCTTGGGCACCTCCACCCCTGCCCGCACCTCATTCTCCTCCTCCTGTGCCAGCCGCTGCTCGATGAGCGCCGTGGCCTTCTGCACCGCCTCGGAGTCCTCCATGGTGCCGTCCACAACTGCTTCTGCAGGCCACAGGGCCTCGGGGGCTTTATAGGCCAGAGCACCCACCCCTGCCCAGCTGGGCGCCTTTGCCATGAGCTCACTGGCCCAATTCTCCACCTGCCTCCCCCACCTGTCACCTTCACCTCGGGCAGCCCCAGGGAGCAGGGGGAGCCAGGGCCAGGGAACAGGGCCAGTTGCCCCATCAACTCCTGGCCTACTAGAGCTGGAGGGCACCGTGTCCAAGAGCAGGGCTGTAGGAAGGAGCCTCTCCAGCCTCTGTCCTGAGTGCTTGGGCCTGGCTGGGCCTTAGCCAAGGCAGCTGGGCTGCACAAGGGACCTGCCGGCTGCATGCTCCAGCCCAGATGACAGTGCCCCCTGCTGGATGCCTGGAAACCCTACTCAGCCAGCTCCAGGAAGAGGGCCTGAAAACCAAACGTGGGGACCCAGGACAGTTCTGTACTCCCAGGCTGTCCTGCAGACAGGCCCTGCTGGCTGTGAGGAGGGTCACACTCTACTTGTCCAGCCCAGGGCCGTGGTAGCAGGCAGGGCAGCTGTCTCCCTCTTTGATCACAGCTCACGCTGACCTTCGGCTCTCCGGGGTCCCACATGCTCCCCAGTTAAGCATCACTGCATTTGGCTGGGTGACTTTTAGTCATGAACAAACCTTATCCAATCTGTCTCCTCCCTTGGTAAGTGCTCAGGGAACCTCTGCAGGGCTTACAGAGTCTTGCTTCAAGAGCGGGGTCTCCGGAAAGCACTAAGCCCAGCTGGCAAGGAGCAGCAGCTACTCTGGATCCTCCTGCCCTCCCAGGGTTTCCTTGCCAGGCCCAAACAATGCTAGACTTCCCTGGCCAGGAGGCTGTCCATGCTCACTAAGAAGGAAAAATACTTCCAACTGGAGCAAAATCAGATCTGTACTTGCTCAGTTCCACTGAATTCACTGTGACTCAGGTTAACCTGCTAGGGAACTGCAGACACCCGGCCCTGTGCTTCTGTAAGGCTCACCTGGCTGGTGGCTGCCCTCAGCTAAATAGCCTTATATAAGATTCCCCTCTCTTCAGATATGCACACATTCCCCTAGGAAGCATGAGGAACTGGTTCCTTTTCCTCTCCGGTTCCCTTGCTGGGAATCTGACACAAACCTCTGACACATGATCTAAATCTGTCAGAGATTTTGCTTTAACATCACGATGGGTACAGCATCTCCAAGGGCCGGAAGTGAGCCCCTCCTGCCACAGGAGCAGACCACCTTCCTGAGGTGCTGTCTTCGCCTTGCAAGCACTTTCACATCTGTCTTCCTGCTTAATCCTCCCAGCAACTGATGGAGGAGGCAGGGCAGGCAGCATGGCTCTGCTTTAAAGAAAAGCAGGCCGGGCGCGGTGGCTCAAGCCTGTAATCCCAGCACTTTGGGAGGCCGAGACGGGCGGATCACGAGGTCAGGAGATTGAGACCATCCTGGCTAACATGGTGAAACCCCATCTCTACTAAAAAAAAATACAAAAAACTAGCCGGGCGACGTGGCGGGCTCCTGTAGTCCCAGCTGCTTGGGAGGCTGAGGCAGGAGAATGGCGTAAACCCAGGAGGCGGAGCTTGCAGTGAGCTGAGACCCGACCACTGCACTCCAGCCTGGGCGGCAGAGCGAGACTCCGTCTCAAAAAAAAAAAAGAAAAGCAAAGAGGGTTCAGAGGTTGAGTGGCTTTTCCTAAGGACTCATGAGGACACCAAGGGAGCTGGGATCAGGGCCCAGAAGACTGGCAGTTCCAGGCTCACTCTGCTGGAGATTGCATGCCCAGAGCAGCTGGAGAGGCCAGGCATCCACCTGTTCCCATACCAGAACAGCTCCAGGAACCCCACAGGGCTGCAGGAGAATTCAGTCAAATGCCAGGCAAGCGAGAAGGAGCAAAAGGCTTTATTGATAAATATGCAGATATGTCTGTCCACAGGGACCTGCTGTGGGGGCCATGACGAGGCTGCAAACCTCCCACTGCCTGGGTTATAGCCAGAACATGGTCCTGTGCAGACCCTGCCACGACAGCCCAGCCGTCCACCACCCGCCTCATCTCTGCCAATTGTGCTGGGGGCAGGGAGAGGCAGAGGCCCGCCTCAGGCTTCCCGAGCCCTGGGGCTCACGGGTGGTTCCCTCCCTTCCAAGGGAGTGGCACTGTGCCCAGGGGAGAGCCGGGGGATGGGGGCAGAGGAGGGAGACAGCAGCTGCTTCAGACCCTGAGCAGAAAACCGGAGTGAGCACAGCTGGCAGCACCAGATGACAGATCTGGGCTCCAGGGGCCTCCTGGCTGGCCCTCGTGGCTCGAACCTGCTGCGGGAGAGAGGCAGGGTGAGGGCCCCATTTGCCTTTTCTCTGACAAGGTTGCAAGGCCTGTGTGTGGCCACCTGCTCCCTGGGTACTGGGAACTGGTGGCACATAGTGCCCTGAAAGGCAGGGTCCCTTCACAGCTCACCCATCAGCCAAGCTGAGGGGAGGGCCCCTGCAGAAAATGACAGTACTGGAAGGCAGCAGCAGGGCAGAGGCCTAGTGCTCCAGGCGGGGCCTCTTCCCAGGGGTCCATGGGCCCATCAGTCCTGGGGTGGTGGGGGCTGGTTGATGATGACCTGGATGACAAAATCTTTCTGGATCTTGGTCTCCTGGAGCCGTGTGCGGTCTGTGAGCAGCTTCCCGGAGAAGAACCACCGCTGCCATGATGGCTCGATGCCCTCCTGGGCATGCAGCTGCCTCTTGAGCTGCCCCACCGTGTCGGGCAGGCTGGCGCTGAGCCTCACGTCCTTGCCTGTGGACAGGCGCACCTTCAGTGGGAACTCACGGCGCACGCTGGGTGGGGGCTCGGGGGGCTCCAGGCTCTCCTCCTCCGTGTGCTCCAGCAGCAGGTTCACAGGCGGTGACAGGCAGTAGATGGGCAGCTGGTAGCGATTGCCCAGCTCATCGTAGCATTCACAGAGGGTGCCTACAGGAGAGGCAGGGAGGTCAGAGTCAGCTTGGGGATCCACTATCATGGATTAAATGTTCGGGTTCCCCCAAATTCATATGGTGAAACTCTAACTCCCAGTGTGACTGTATTTGGACACAGGGCCTATAGAGAAATAATTAAAATTAAATGAGGTCATAGGGTGAGGCCCTGACCCTCTGGTCCGCTGATCGGAAGGATGGTTCTTTTTTTTTTTTTTTGAGACAAGATCTCCCTATGTTGCCTAGGTTGATCGCAAACTCCTGGGCTCATGCAATCCTCCCACCTCAGCCTCCCGAGCAGCTGAGACTACAGGTGTGCTCCACTGCCCTGGCTTATAGTTCTTGTAGAGACACTAGAGCACTATCTCACTCTCCACTCGCTCCCCATGTGAGGACACAGCAAGAAGGCAGCCACCTGCAAGCCAGCAAGAGAGCCTTCACCAAAATCTGAACTGGCCAGCACCATGATGCCAGATTTCCCAGCCTCCAGAACTGTGGGAAATAAATGTCTCTTGATTAAGTCACCCAGCATGTGGTATTTTGTTACAGCAGCCTGAGCAGACTAATACACCTGCCATGGCCACCCCACAGTCAGATCTCCCTAGGACAGCCTGATGACTAGGTGTACAGGACTGGAGTCAGGAATACCTGAGCTGGCATCCCAGCTCCACCAGGTGCTGGCTTGTTCATCCTGGCATATTATTTTTCATTTCTTCACATGTGCCAGATGCTGGGGTTATAGGGATGAATGAAACAGCACAGCTCTGCTCTCCATGGGCCTTAGTGTCCTTACTGGTAAAATGTAATGCATGGAGAAATATCTTTATTGTCTCTTAAGCACCTACTAAGTGCTGGGACTGGACTAAATCATGTTATATGTATCTTGCTGAATCCTAATAATTATCTCCCCTTTACAGTTGTAAGGCACTCAGGCTCTAAATTCGAGAAGCTCCTTGCTAAAGGCAACACAGTTAGGAAAGGGAAACATTCAGATTGAAACCCAGGTTTGTGACCAGGCACAGTGGTTCCCGCTTGTAATCCCAGCACTTTGGGACGGGCAGATCACCTGAGGGTGGAAGTTCAAGACAAGCCTGACCAATAAGGAGAAACCCTGTATCTACTAAAAATACAAAATTAGCTCAGCCTGGTGGCACATGCCTGTAAACCCAGCTACTCAGGAGGCTGAGACAGGAGAATTGCTTGAACCTGGGAGGCGGAGGTTGCAGTGAGCCAAGATCGCACCATTGCATTCCAGTCTGGGCAACAAGAGTGAAACTCCATCTCAAAAAAAAGGAACTCAAGTCTGTGATTCTAGAGCTCCACTATTACCCTCTGCTTTACATGGCCCCATAAGGCTGCTATGAACTTACATGAGCTAATGCAGTGGAAGTTTCTAGATCAGTGTCCAGCACATAATGACCCAATAAAAGGTCAGTGGATCACTTGAGCTCAGGAGTTTGAGACCAGCCTGGCCAACATGGTGAAACCTGGTCTCTACTAAAAATACAAAAATTAGCCAGGCATGGTGGCACATGCCTGTAATCCCAGCTACTCAGGAGGCTGAGGCAGGAGAATTGCTTGAACTCAGGTGGTAAAGGTTGCAGTGAGCCGAAATCCCACCAACTGCACTCCAGCCTAAGCGACAGAGTGAGTAAGACTCCATCTCAAAAAAAATAATAAAAAATAAAATAAAGGTCGGTGCCTTGGATGTTCTAGGGTCCCAAAGTGCATTTGTGACACTGCTTTGCAGGTTTGTTGATGTCTTTCTGTAGTGTCATTAGGCAAGCACAGACTGTGTCTCATTTTCTCATTTTCCTTGTGTACCTACTCCTGATCCACGCTCAGTAAGGGTTGCTTGAAGGAATGAACACGTGAGTAACCACCTGCCCCACCGCTCCACACCCCTCAACACCCTCAAACTGTGCTGGTGACCCCCGAGCTCCAGTGGGGATAAAGCCGTGGCCCTGCCCACTTACCATGAGGCAGGGTGATGCTGGCTCCATCCAGGATGGCCTGGGCCAGCTCGTGGTCATTGGCTTCAGCAGCATAGGCGGCGGCCTTGAGGGCATCCCAGATCTCCTTGCGGCCCTCAAAGGCTGGCGCTGTGTCCCAGAACTCATCCCGTTTGCTCCGCAGCTGCCCATCAGTCATGGGGTAGTCGCTCTTCCACTTGAGCCGCTCTTTCTTCAGGGGCTCATTGCGTCCTGGGCAGGACAGAAGGAGAGGCTCAGCATCTCTAAAGCTACTTGAGCTGCAACCTGCCCTCCCCCTCCCTTACCCTCCCAGGCCAGACCCTGAAACCCTGCTGCACTGGCTACTAAGTATTCAGGTCTCTGAAGCCCTTCCTAAATAGCAGGGAAGAGTCAGGAAACTTCACCTAACCAACCTAGGGACATAAAATAATTGTGTTAGCAAAGCATATGCTACCATTGTTTTTGTTGCCTTTTTTTTTTTTTTTTTTTTTTTTTTGAGATGGAGTTTCACTCTTGTTGCCCAGGCTGGAGTGCAGTGGCACGATCTCGGCTCACTGCAACCTCCGACTCCCAGGTTCAAGCGATTCTCCTGCCTCAGCCTCCTGAGTACCTGGGATTACAGATGCCTGCCACCACACGGGGCTAATTTTTGTATTTTTAGTAGAGATGGAGTTTCACCATGTTGGTCAGGCTGGTCTGAAATTCCTGACCTTGTGATCCGCCCACCTCAGCCTCCTGAGCGCTGGGATTACAGGTGTGATTGAATGAATGATCATGCGGGGCAGGGTGCGGTGGCTCACGCCTGTAATCCCAGTGCTTTGGGAGGCAGTAGGATCGCTTGAGCCCGGCAGTTCTAGACCAGTCAGGGCAACATGGTAAAACCCTGTTTCTACAAAAAAATTTTTAAAAATTAGCCAGGCACGATGGCACGCTCCTGTAGTTCCAGCTACTACTTGGGAGGCTAACATGGGAGAAATGACTTGAGCCTAGGAGGCTGAGGCTGCAGTGAGCTGTGATAGTGCCACTGCACTCCTTCCTGGGCAAGAGAGCGAGATCATGTCTCAAAAAAAAAAAAAAAATTATTAACAATTTTAACATCTTGTTACTAATGTCCCACTGTATAGTCACAAGGATTTTTTTTAAGAAATCATAATCAACAAACTCCCCAAAAAATTCCTGCAGCATCTGACAAATAAAATAATTCTGTCAAATGTCATTTTTCTTGTTACCCAGCTCCAAGTGATCTCTAAGACAACTCCAAACCACAGTCAAGACTGAGGGCAGAGGCGTCTCCCAAAGGTTTTTGGAGGCTCAGTTATCTCAAAACTAAAGGCAGAGTGAGCCACAAGAGTGAGATGTGAAGCACTCTGCTTCTACTATAACTCAGGTCCTACAGTGAGAGGCAGAACTAAGGCTGGGGGCCACCACCAGACTGCTCCCACTGGCTGGGGCAAAAGGAAGAGAATAGCAGGCACTGACCTCCGCTGAGAAAGAATCCCAGGCAAGAGTTTATTTATATACACGATCCCATTTCATCCTTGCTTAGGTATTACTATTGCTATTTCACAGGTGATAGGACAGATTTAGAGAGATTAAATGACTTGCCCCAGGTCACATAGTAAGTGAGTGAGGGTTCCACCTCAGGTCTGACTAAATCCTGTAGTTCACCATCGGAATTCACAGTGTAGGGGCAGAAAACTCTAAAGCCAAACATTTAATTTAAAGTGTTTCTGGGGTGGTGAGGTGGCAGAAGGAAAGGCAAACCCTCTTTGGAGGAAAATAACTTCAAACAAGGCCTCAAATAATTCCCAAGATAAAGTTCCAAGAAAAATAAATAAGGTAATAGTTTTTTTAAAAAAATGTCAATATGCAAGGAAACAAGGCAGTACAAGCTTTACTGGCAAAAACAGCAGACAAAAGAATCAGATTTGCAAAGACTCTGGATAGATTATGAAATACTGAGTTAAGGGATGAGGGCCTTAAAAATACGAATAAAAGATTATAAAGAATGATCAAGGAGATTTAAAAAACGTTTAATTTTTGTGGGTACATAATATGTATAACCAATAAGATCTTAAAAGAACCATATAGAACTTCTAAAAATGAAAAATACAGGCCGGGCCCAGTGGCTCACACTTGTAATCCAGCACTTTGGGAAGCCAAGGCAGATGGACTACTTGAGCCCAGGAATTCGAGACCAGCCTGGGCAATATGGCAAAAACCCGTCTCTACAAAAAATACAAAAAAATTAGTCGGGCATGGTGGCGTGCACCTGTAGACCTAGCTACTTGGGAGGCTGAGGTGGGAGGATCACCTGAGCCCAGAAAGGTTGACGCTGCAGTGAGTCATGATCATACCACTGCACTCCAACTCCAGACTGGGTGACAAAGTGAGACCCTGTCTCACAAAAAAAAAAGGAAATAAAAATAGAAAAAGACAATATAATTGAGATTCGGATGTCTTTTTTCTTTTTGAGAGACAAGGTCACTCTGTTGCCCAGTCTGGAGTGCGGTGGTGTCATCATAGCTCACTGCAGCCTCAAACTTCTGGGCTCAAGGTATTCTTCCCCAGCAGCCTCCCAAGTAGCTGGGACTATATAAGGGACACTATGCCCTTCTAGGTCTAAAATTTTGAACTGAATTTCCAGAAGGATACAATAGGGAAAATGGGAATGAAGCAACATTCAAAGAAATCATGGAGATGTCCACTCCCCCTAAATTGATCTATAAATGTAATACAATTCCAATATAATTCCTGTCAGTTTTTTCCTAAGGAACCTGGCAAGCTGATTCTAAATTTTATATAGAAGAACAAAGATGCTCCTAGAAAAGAATCAGGTGGGAGAAGTTGCGCTGCCATGATCAGCTTTAATTATAAAGTTACAGTTGGCACAGTACTGGAACAGGGACAGACTGTTGGACAAAAAAAGCCAAACCTGGTAAAATATTTGAAGAGATTTATTCTGAGCCAAATGTGAGGGCCATGACTTGTGATGCAGTCTCAGGAGGTTCTGGGAACATGTGCCCAAAGGGAGTTGGATTACAGCTTGGTTTTATATGTTTTAGGGAGACTTAAGACATCAGTCATTACATGTGAGATATACATTGGTTTGGTGTGGAAAGGAGGGACAACTTGAAGGGGCGGGGACTTAAAGGTCATAGGTGGATTTAAAGATGTTCTGGTTGGCAATTGGTTGAAAGAGTTATTATCTTAAGTCCTCGAATCAACAGAAAGGAATGTCTGGGTTAAGATAAGGAGTTGTGGGCCAGGCGCGGTGGCTCACGCCTGTAATCCCAACGCTTTGGGAGGCCAAGGTGGGTGGATCACCTGAGGTCAGGAGTTCGAGACCAGCCAGGCCAACATTGTGAAATCCCATCTCTACTAAAAATACAAAAATTAGCTGGGCGTGGTGGCAGGCACCTGTAATCCCAGCTACTCAGGAGGCTGAGGCAGGAGAATCGCTTGAACTTGGGAGGCGGAGGTTGCAGTGAGCCAAGATTGTGCCACTGCACTCCAGCCTGGACAACAAAAAGTGAAACTCTATCTCAAAAAAAAAAAAAAGATAAGAAGTTGTGGAGACCAAGGTTCTTATTATGTAGATGAAGTTTCATAGGTGGCCGCCCTTAGAGGCAATAGATGGCAAATGTTTCCTATTCAGACTTTTAACAAGTGGCAGATTTTTAGCTAATCTCTTCAGCATCGGAAAAAGACCTGGAAAGGGAATGGGATTCTTTACAGAAAATGTAAACATACTCCATAAGAGACAGTTTTGCAGGGCCATTTCAAAATATGTTACAGTCCATTTGAAGGTACAGTCCATTTGAACTTTTATATGGATGCACTTTCTTGCTAGGCCCCAACCTTGTCCCAGACACCAGCCCTCTAGGCAACTATCTTCCAGTCCTCCAGCAGGCTAGATGGAAATTCGCCAGGCTGCTAATCTTCTCTTGTCTACTCTAGATTCCCAGCCATATGAAGACACCCTAGCTGGACGACCAGTTCTTGTTAAGAATATGACCCCTCAAACTCTACAACCTCGATGGACTGGACCCTACTTAGTCATCTATAGTACCTCAAATGCCATCCACCTGCAGGACCCTCCCCATTGGGTTCACTGTTCCAGAATAAAACTGTGTCCGTTGGACAGCCAGCCTGATCTCTCCTCTTCCTCCTGGAAGTCGCAAGTACTCACTCCTACTTCCCTTAAACTCACCTGCATTTCTAAAGGATAACAGTAACCCTTATGAGCCTAACACATCCTTTCATTTTTATTAGGTCTCTTCTTCCTTACCCTACTCTTTACAACAGGCTTTATGCAATCACCACCCCCACAACTTGGATTGCACCCTGCAAACTTGTCATCCCTACTATCTTCTGTCTAGCCATACCCCTATTCACCATTCTTAACTACTCATAAATGCCCTGTCCCTGTTTACACTGCCAGTTTACACTATTCCTCCAAACCATTGTACCGGCTGTCTCCTAGTGCTATCCCTAATCTGCCACTCTTGACTCCCTCTTGGAGTGGATAGACGATCTTTGCTAACAGGGCACCCTCCAATACTTTCACCTTGATGAAGCCCTTTTTTTCTTTTTCTTTTTTTTTTTTTTTTTTGAGACGGAGTCTCGCTCTGCTGCCCAGGCTGGAGTGCTGTAGACGGATCTCAGCTCACTGCAAGCTCCGCCTCCCGGGTTCACGCCATTCTCCTGCCTCAGCCTCCCGAGTAGCTGGGACTACAGGTGCCTGCCACCTCTCCCGGCTAATTTTTTGTATTTTTTAGTAGAGACGGGGTTTCACCGTGTTAGCCAGGATGGTCTCAATCTCCTGACCTCATGATCCGCCCGTCTCGGCCTCCCAAAGTGCTGGGATTACAGGCCTGAGCCACCGCGCCCGGCCTGAAGTCCTTTTTTTCACTTTTCTACTCACTCTTATCCTTGCCCCCATTCTCCAGTCACTCTTTACCTCTCCCTACCTATCTCCACCACACTATCAATCTCACTCTCTCTCCTAGCCGTTTCTAATCCTTTAACAAACAATTACTGGCTTTGCATTTCTCTTTCCTCCAAAACCGCTGAGGCCTCGATTTACTCACTGCTGAAAAAGGAGAACTCTGTATATGTTTAAATGAAGAGTGTTGTTTTTACCCAAATCAATCTGGCTTGGTATATGACAACATAAAAAACTCAAGGATAGAGCCCCAAAACTGACCAACCAAGCAAATAATTACGCCGAACCCCCTTGGACACTCTAATTGGATGTCCTGGGTTCTCCCAATTCTTAGTCCTTTAATACCTGTTTTTCTCCTTTTATTTGGACGTTGTGTCTTTCATTTAGTTTCTCAAGTCATACAAAACCGCATCCAGGCCATCACTAATCATTCTATACGACAAATGCTCCTTCTAACAACCCCACAATATCACCGCTTACCCCAAAATCTTTCTTCAGTTTAATCTCTCCCACTATAGGTTCCCACACTGCCCCAATCCCCTTGAAGCAGCCCTGAGAAATATCGACCATTATCTCTCCACACCATCCCCCCAAATTTTCGCCGCCCCAACACTTCATACCATTTTGTTTAGTTTTTCTTATTAATATAAGAAGACAGGAATGTCAGGCCTCTGAGCCCAAGCTGAGCTGTCCTATCCCCTGTGACCTGCGCATACACATCCAGATGGCCTGAAGCAACTGAAGATCCACAGAAGTGAAAATAGCCAGTTCCTGCCTTAACTGAAGACATTCCACCATTGTGATTTGTTCCTGCCCCACCCTAACTGATCAATTGACTTTGTGACAATACACCCTCCCTGCCCTTGCAATAGTGTACTTTGTGATATTCCCCCACCCCTGTGAATGTACTTTGTACGATACACCCTCCCCACCCTTGAGAAGGTACTTTGTAATATCCTCCCCCGCCCTTAAGAAGGTACTTGGTAATATTCTCCCCACCCTTGAGAATGTACTTTGCAAGATCCACCCCCTGCCCACAAAAAATTGCTCCTAACTCCACTGCCTATCCCAAAACTGTAAGAACTAATGATAATGCCACCAGCCTTTGGTGACGCTCTTTTGGGATTCAGCTCGCCTACACCCAGGTGATTTAAAAAGCTTTATTGCTCACACAAAGCCTGTTTGGTGGTCTCTTCACACGGATGCGCATGACACCGAGTAGCTGGGATTACAGATGTGTACCACCACACCTCACTAATTTTTGTATTTGTAGTAGAAACAGGGTTTCACCATGTTGCCAGGTTAGTCTCGAACTCATGACCTCAGGTGATCCACCCGCCTCAGCCTCCCAAAGTGCTGGGATTACAGACATGAGCCACCACGCCTGGACTGTTTTAATGCTAATGCTGGTCAGTTGTGCCTGAACTTCAAAGGGAGGAGAGTATAATGAGGCCTGACTCCCCTTCCCATCATGGCCTGGACTTGTTTTTCAGATTTCTTTGGAATCCCCTTGGCTGAGAAGATGGGTCCATTCAGCTGGTTGGAGGACTTAGAATTTTATTTTTGGTATACAAGACAAATGAGAACAGAGAGCCCAGAAACAGACCCAGGTGTGTACGGGAACTTGCTTGCGGTGAGAAGGAACATTCCTGTTGCAGGTTGGAGGGGAAGATGACTATGTGTAACGAATGATGCTGGGACTATGATGGAAACATGAACTGCAATCCCCACCTCATGCCAGCCACGAAAATCAAAACCAGGTTATCAAAGGCTTAAGTATGAGGGACAGAAAGGACACACTGAAGAAACTGAAGGTTACAATTTCATCCAGATATTTTTTATGAAGTTTAGCCTGGAGGTGTTTATGCCTTGACCAAGGAAGTTGCTCCATTTCATGATTTCTGGACTCCTTTTCTCTCTCATTATTTAGCAGGGATGATCCCCTAATAAGAGCTTTGATCCACCAGGAGTCACAGTAATTATACAGTGACTCCCTCAGGGACCCCTGGGTGTGGGACTTCTGCCTCTTCCCTAAACAGCTGTTTAGCTTCAATGGCATTTTACCTTCTTGAGCTGAATCTATAGTTTCCCTGCCTTCCTTCCTCTTTGTCAGATGTCACTTCTTACTGGTCTCTATCTGCTGCTCCTAACATGGGGAGAGGGCAGGCCCAGCTCATGGGCCATTCCTAATCTGCCAAGGGCTGAGAAAGGGCACAACCAAGCTGTCAGCACTGTCTACAAGAGAGGCTTCCCACAGAAGAAAGAGACCAGGCTTTGTGACATTTAAAAATGTTCACTGTTCGGCCAGCATGGTGGCTGACACCTATAATCCCAGCACTTTGGGAAGCTGAGGTGGAAGGATCACTTAGGGCCAGGAGGTCACAATCAGCCTGGGCAACAAAGCAAGACCCCTCGTCTCTACAAAAAATAAAAAAAATTAGCCGGGCGCGGTGGCATGCACCTGTAGTCCCAGCTACTCGGGAGGCTGAGGTGGGAGGGTTGCTTGAGCCCAGGAGGTCAAGGCTGCAGTGAGTTATGACTGCACCACTGCACGCCAGCCTGGGTGACAGAGTGAGACCCTGCCTCATAAATAAATAAATAAATAAATGGCCGGGCACAGTGGCCCATGCAGGTAATCCCAGCACTTTGGGAGGCCAAGGCAGGTGGATTGCTTGAGTCCAGGAGTTCGAGACCAGCCTGGTCAACATGCAGAAACCTCGTCTCTACTAAAAATACAGGCGTGGTGGCAGGCACCTGTAATCCCAGATATTCAGGAGGTGAGGCAGAAGAATCGCTTGAACCCCAGAGACGGAGGTTGCAGTGAGCTGAGATCATGTCACTATACTCCAGCCTGGGTGACAGAGTAAGATTCTGTCTCAAAACAAAACAAAACAAAACAAAAATCCCAAAACAAAAACAAAATAAAATGTTCACCTTTGGGCTCTGTGCCCGACAAGTGAGGTGCTGGACTGTGAAACAAGGACACCTGAGCTGTAACTGCGCCTATGCATCTCATTTTCTCTTGAGAAGACTAAAGAACTGACCTTTAAAATAAACAAAGCTCCATGGTGGCCCCTTTCAAAGTCATCACCTCAGGAGGCCACACACGTGGCCTGAAGGATGCTGCCTTGGCTCACAAACCTCCTGAGCTCCCCCAGAGTAGCCTTCAGGGTCACCTCCCTGCTACACAACAGCAGCCAGCTTTGCTAGCAGTCATTTCTATGCTTCTTCCCCACTGACAGTCACACTGTGAGTGAGCCTCTCCAAGTATTAACAGTGCCTAATGAATGCAGTGACCCAGGATACAGCGGTGACAAACTCTTCACCCTCCAGGTAGGGCCTCTGTGGCTGAAAATCTTAGAATGGGCTGGTGAGGGGCAGGGGGCAGGCAGGGTTAATGTAAGCTGAGCCCCAGGAGTCCAGCCATTGCCTTCTCAGTCATCACTGCACCTCAGAGCCAGCAGAGGGCAGCCGCAGCACCTCTGGACTGGTGTTGGCTCTCTTCATCAGTGGGTCAAACGCTGCACAAAAATAACTCACCAAGTTCTCCAGGCCCAAAGTTAAGCATGTATAGGAGACATGCCCAGATGTTTGCAGCCCTACACACGGGTGCTTACAATCTTAGCCACAGATACAGACAAACACAGAAAAGGAAGTTTTTCATCTAAGCATATGAACAAGTTGATGATGAACATATTAATTTCATTTACTTAAAAAGATATTGGCTGGCTGTGGTGGCTGACGCCTGTAATCCCAGCACTTTTGGAGGCTGGGGCAGGTGGATCACCTGAGGTCAGGAGTTTGAGACCAGCCTGACCAACATGGCGAAACCTCATCTCTACTAAAAATACAAAAATTAGCCGGGCGTGGAGGCACATGCCTGTAATCCCAGCTACTCAGGAGGCGGAGGCAGGAGAATTGCCTGAACCTGGGAGGCGGAGGTTGCAGTGAGCTGAGATCGTGCCATTGCACTCCAGCCTGGGCAACAAGAGGGAAACTCCATCTCGAAAAGTCAAAAACAAAAACAAAAAGATACTGTATGGAGTCAAAAAGTTGGGCAGTGGAAAGTGTGAACACTCATATGCTGCACAAATTGGTGCATGTCTCTGGGAAGGCATTTGTATGGTACTGAGAAACTTTAAAATGTTCATCCCTTTGGCTCAGCTATTTGGTTTCTAATAATTTATTCTAAGAAAATAATCACAAGTGTGTGGTGAAGACTTATCTAGAAAGCTATTTAACTCAGCACGTTTTTATTAGGGAAAAGCTAGGAACCACCTAATGCACACGGCCAGGAGAAAGGCTACATAAAGTATGGGCATCCTTTCGAAGCATCGGCGGCAGCCACTCTGTAATGGTGACGTAGGATGCTGAGTAACACGGGAAAATGTCCACAACACAGTGAAAAAAGGTCCCATACAGCAAGTGCACAGTGCTCCAGCTTTTAATTCAAAAAAAGTATGTATTGGCCAGGTGTGGTGGTTCACCCCTGCAATCCCAGAATTTTGGGAGGCCGAGGCAGACAGATCACTTGAGGTCAGGAGTTCAAGACCGGCTGGGACAACATGGTAAAAACCCATCTCTACAAAAATTAGCCAGGCTTGGTGGTGGTGTGCGCCTGTAGTCCCAACTACTTGAGAGCTTGAGGCAGGAAAATCGCTTGAACTGAGGAGGCGGAGGTTGCAGTGAGCTAAGATTGCACCACTGCACTCCAGCCTGGGTCACAGAGCGAGACTGTGTCTCAAAAAAAAAAAAAAAAGGTGTATAATTATTATCTTTTGTTTGTTTTTAGATGGGGTCTGGCTCTATCACTCAGGCCACGTCATCATAGCTCACTGCAGCCTCAACCTCCTGGGCTCAAGCGATGCTTCCACCTCCGCCTCCTGAGAAGCTGTGGATTATAGGCACGCACCAACATGACTGGATAATTAAAAAAAAATTTTTTTTGTAGAGATGGGGTCTCGCCATGTTGCCCAGGCTGGTCTCAAACTCCTGTCTTCAAGTGATCCTCCTTCCTCAGCCTCCCAAAGTGCTCAGCTGTATAATTATATATATTAAAAAGACAGGAGGGCCAAGCACAATGGCTCGCACCTGTAACCCCAGCACTTTGGGAGACCGAGGCGGGAGGATCGTTTGAGCCCAGAAGGTCAAGGCTGCAGTGATAAGCTATAATTACACCACTATACTCCAGACTGGGCAACGGAGTAAGACCTGGTCTTTAAAAGAGAAAAAAGGCTGGAAGGATTTATATCAAAATGTAAACAGCGGTTATATTTCACTGGCAGTTACCGATTATTTCTTCTTGGTTTATATTTTCCAAGTTTTCTACAATAAGAACTTATTACTTTAATAATAAGAATAATACCATAAAAGTTGTTAATTAGGAAAGAGGATACTTTGAGTTCTGGGGCACAGCCATGGAAAAGTGGGAAGAGTTTGGGGAGCCGACGGTGGTGGTGATTTGCTAAGCCCATGCCCTGTAGGATATCAGTTACTGACAGCCCCCCGAGGCTTTGTCCAGGGCCAGGAAGGCTCTGCTGGTTTCAGCAGCAGGAGCATTTAGTAGCTTCTACTTACATCTCCACCTGTCCTAGATAAGCTTCAGGTCAAAGACAGAGTAACAGAAATGGTTCCTGTCCTTAATGAAGCTGACAAAGACATACAACCTGCACAGGGAGGCCTCTGGGCAACACACGCACAAAAAGCATGCGTTTCCGCGACTGTGCTGGGCAGAGGACAGCAACAGACATTTTTTGTTTGTTTAAACTTCTTTTTTTTTTTTTTTTTTTAATAGAGAGGGGGGTCTCCCTATGTTGCCCAGGCTGGTCTTGAACACCTGGGCTCGAGGGATCCTCCTGTCTCGACCTCCCAAAGTGCTAGGATTACAGGTGTGAGCCACCATGCCCTGCCAACATTTGTGACTGAAAAGAGAATGTACATGGCCGGGCGCGGTGGCTCAAGCCTGTAATCCCAGCACTTTGGGAGGCCGAGACGGGTGGATCACGAGGTCAGGAGATCGAGACCATCCTGGCCTACACGGTGAAACCCCGTCTCTACTAAAAAAATACAAAAAAAAAAACTAGCCGGGCGAGGTGGCGGGCGCCTGTAGTCCCAGCTACTCGGGAGGCTGAGGCAGGAGAATGGCGTAAACCCGGGAGGCGGAGCTTGCAGTGAGCCGAGATTGCGCCACTGCACTCCAGCCTGGGCGACAGAGCGAGACTCCGTCTCCAAAAAAAAAAAAAAAAAAAAAAAAAAAAGAGAATGTACATGTCTGCATATAGAGGCAAAGGCTGGGGTCCCAAAGGCTGGCTGAAACCTCCTGTATTAGGATCTCCTGGGGTGCTGGTTCAAAATCCAGATTCTCAGGGCCCACCTCACACCCATGGAACCAGTTACAGTAGCTGGGCTGGGGTATGTATTTGATCTGACTTAAGAACCTATCTGTAAACACAGCAACACAGGAGTGGAAATGGTATGCCCAGCCACACCTTAACATCAACAGTTCAACACATGGTCTCCAGAGCTGCTGCTGAGAGCTGATTTGGAGAGGGAAGAGGGAAGAGAGCAAGAGGGCACCACGTCTGGGCTGGAGGAGGATAATGATGGTGGATGCGGTGGTTTGGCCTCGATAATGAATGGTGTCTGGTGATGCCACCCCCAAGGGA
Source organism: Rhinopithecus roxellana (assembly GCF_007565055.1). NCBI lineage: Eukaryota > Metazoa > Chordata > Mammalia > Primates > Cercopithecidae > Rhinopithecus > Rhinopithecus roxellana. The sequence goes on from NC_044559.1 coordinate 75,842,770, forward strand.
GGGCACTGAAAGGAGAGTGGGAGACAGAACATTAAAGGTCCTCTCCAAGTTGCCCAGAGCTGGTGCGCATCTATGAGTGTGTATGCATGTGTGGGTGTACTCCCACCACTCAATTCACTCTGCTGGACTCAGGATGGCTACACAGAAGAGGAGATTCCAAAACCACAAGGAAGGATGGCAGACCCTGGCTGAATAGATCCCACTGCCTCACACGGTGCCTGGCCCAGCGCGGTTCTCAGCAAGTATCTGCTGAATTGAGAAAGGAACTGACCAAGGCGCCGTGAGCAGGTGGGGAGGGGTGGAGGAGTTACGGCTCACTGCAGCAGCAGGGAGGCAGGCGAAAGCAGGGGAGAGGTCTGCAGGGGTGTGGCCCCTCCTTCACTTATTGATCTCAGACCCCAGATTATTCCTGTGACTTCAGGGACTGGAATAAGTGAGCCACTAGGATGTGACACCAAATTTGAGATCAGCCAAGGGGAGCAGAGAGTTCCCCAGTCAGGCCACCCAAGCCAGGAGACAGCCCTATTTATACCTGTGGCAATCCCCAAGCTGTTCCACACTCAGTTACCAAGTTCTGTCCCCAAGCCCTTACTCCAGGGATGGGGCCAACAGTGTCCTTCCCAGATGTACCGATTATGTGACAAGTCTGGGCTTGCTCTGGCTGGTGTGAGAGACAGGGCTCTCACACCGGATGGGAGAAGGCAGGAACAAGAGCCTCCTTGTCCCAACAGCCTGGCAGGCAAGGGCCCTCTGGCCAGGATACAGACTCGAATCTCTCCTTTCTCCCCTCCCACCCCAGCAGTCACAGCTGAAACACAGGTAGTCTGAAGTCTCCCACCTGGCAGCGGGAAAAAGGGGTCAGGAAGAACACAGGGGCCAGAAGGATCAGCCCAAGCGGGGAGGGGAGCCCAGGTAATCCCTTCAGGAAGTGTGATATTTATAGTTAGACTTAGCTGAGATGACCCTCAGAGCCTGGGTAACTTTTGAAGGGAAAGTGCTGGCCCAGCTCTGGTCAGCTGGAGCCTCCCACGCTCTGGGATTTGGTGGCCTCTTTACAGGCCTATGGGTCTTTCCTCCTCTCGGGCCCCAGCTCAGGGAGGGAAAGGGGTGGAGCCAGTTGCTAAGTGACGGGCCAGGCTTTCTAACGGGCATCTCCAGAGGCACAGTTGGTCCCAGGTGGCCCTAAGCAGAGCTGAAGGATCAAGGCAGGGTGGCACCCCTGAGGGCCCAATTCTCGGCTCTAGGATGATGCCCAGCCCACAGCAACGGAAATTCTCTGCGATGATCTTGTTTGTCTGCCTGAGGCTGGGACCTCCTCCAGTTCATCTTTTTGATCCTAGAGACAGGGTCAACGCCTGGCATACTGCACGGGCGAGTGAAATGGGAAGGCAGTTTAGGAAAAGGAGGAGGACCTGGAGAGGGGAGGCGCAGATCAGATGGGAGAGTAGACAGAGCTGTCTGCAAGAAACCCCTGCAAAGGGGAAACAGAGGACTATGTTTTGTGAACAAGCTTCACCAAATAGGAAGAGGCAGGAAGAAAGGGGGTAGGTGGAGGTGGGAGTCCAGGAGGGACAAAACCAGTCACTGAAGTAGGTGTACAGTGAGGAAACCTGCTGGAGGAGGTGGGCCCGGATCCTCTGTGGATCCGCTGTGGCCACAGGAGAGACAAAAGTGCAGCCAAGAGAAACAGACCTACCCAAGGCCTCGGTGCGTGGGCAGCCACAGATATGGACAAGGGGGCACACAAGCGTGAGGAGACAGGGTGTGCTTTCATGGTGCTGCATACAACGGACACATTCACAGGGTCGGCCACCCGGCTGGGCTCAGGCAGAGCAGGCCTTTTTCTGCTCTCTGGCCCGTGACTCCAGCCTGGGGGCCCTGGCCACATCTGGCCAGGCTGGGGGAAGGGTGGTCTCCCAGAGTTGGGCACTGACCAGCCATCCCCCGACTCTTTTCCGGAGGAAAACTGGCCTATCTGATCTCCATTACAAACAGAGCCCCCAAATCCTCAGGATCTAACTCTAGGGTTTTTGTTTAGTCTTTTTTTGAGATGGAGTCGTGCTCTGTTGCCCAGGCTGGAGTGCAGTGACACAATCTCGGCTCACTGCAACCTCCACCTCCCGGGTTCAAGTGATTTTCCTGCCCCAGCCTCCCAAGTAGCTGGGATTACAGGCGTGTGCCCCCACAGCTAATTTTTGTATTTTTAGTAGAGATGAGGTTTCGCCATGTTGGCCAGGCTGGTCTTGAACTCCTGGCCTCAAGTGATCCTCCTGCTTCGGCCTCCCAAAGTGCTGGGATTACAGGCGTGAGCCACTGTGCCAGGCCTAACTCTGGAGTTCTATCCTGCCATACAACTAACATGTTTTCTAAGGCTGCTTTGGAGAGAATACTGTATTTCGCAAGTGGAGTCAGACATAGGTGTTTGGGAAATTACCGCACTTCCCTTGTTTTAAGTACCTATGTCCCTTTCCTGTAGTCAACACACTCTCATCTTTGCCACTTACTGACATGTTTGCTCTCAAGTGCAGCCAGAATCCTAGCTTGAACATGAGCAGTTCCAGTGTTAGCAGCTCTGGAGGGAACCCTGATTACACGTGCTTTCTGACAACCTGGATCATGGATAATTATGCATGTGTAAACAGACACTGTAGCCTCTCTCTGCAACCTGGCTACTCACATGTGGGCTTCAGAGATGGACAGCGGGGGTTCTCTTTGGCTGCTGACCACCTTTGTGACCATGGGTGGATGACCTCACCATCCTAAGATTTGGTGTTTCCATCTGTAAAAAGAGCATGTAACTCCCACCTAATGGGACTGCTGTAAGGATTAAATGAGACCACTCTGCCCAGTGCTGAAAAGACAGTAGCTATTGTCATTGGTGACCAAGCTGAGTCAGTAATGCTTTTACCATTGCATAATTAAAGGTTACTTTTTCTTTTTTCCATAAAGTTGCTGTGATTTTGAAAAATGAAAACTGCAAGGTAGGGCGTGGTGGCTCACGCCTGTAATCCCAGCACCTGGGAGGCCAAGGCAGGTGATAACCTGAGGTTAGGAATTCAAAACCAATCTGGCCAACATGGTGAAACCCTGTCTCTACTAAAAATACAAAAATTAGCCAGGCGTGGCGGCGTATGCCTGTAGTTCTATTTACTCAGGAGGCTGAGGCAGGAGAATCGCTTGAACCCAGGAGGCGGAGGTTGCAGTGAGCCGAGGTTGCGCCACTGCACTCCAGCCTGGGCAACAGAGCAAGACTGTCTCAAAAAAAGAAAAGAAAGCTCCTGCTGCAGGGATGTCTCGGTCTTTACTTCGCAGCGCAGGAGAATGCAGGGGTTAAATGAGGTCAAGCTCAACAGTGACAGAGAGTGGGCTTGATGGATGTCCGCCTCCTTGTGCTGGTTGCACAGCGTAGGGTCAGCACTTTTCCTGGGGCAGAAGAAGGAGGATGGCGGCTAATAAATAAAACAAGAACTCCCCAGAGGTTTCTAGAAAGGTCTCCTACATCTGGCTGGCTCCCATTGCTACCTCAGGACTCCAGGAAGGGGAGGCAGGTCTTCTCAGTCACTGTGCTTTTCACTGCTGGACATAGCAGTCCAACCTCCCTCACTGCTGGCAAGGAGGAGGACCCAACGGGCACCGGCATGGCAGCCAGGTGCCTGGAAGCGAACGGCATAGACTGACTTCTGACACTATGACTCCATCCCACTGGGTGTCAACTGCCACGAGCACTCAGACATGCACCACTCCAAGGGGGCACGTTCCCCGAGTATGGCAGAGTCCTGAAGCTGGGAGTGACCTTAAAGTCTTCTGCCCTAGCCACTTTATTTTACAGACAAGGAAACCAAGGCTGAAAGGTGACGTGACTTGTCCCAGACCTGACAGCTGTTTCCCAAGAGAGAGACACAGACGGTCAGAGAGAGAGACAGAGAGAGAGAGAAAGAGAGAGCATGCGTGTGTGTGTTTGTGTGTGTGTGTGTGGGTGGGTGGTGGCAGTGGGGTATGGTAAATTCTTTCTACCAAACCACTCCACTACTAGTGGAAGCTGAATTATAACTAGAATATGAAAATGTCAGGAGCTGAACGCACAGCTCTGACGCATATGCCAATGGGAAAAGCAGCAAGGAAAACACACAGCAGGAGCAAGGTGGGAGGAGCTACCAACCTCCCAGTGCCCATTACAGAGGAACAGAATCTAAGAGCTGAGCCCTCCCAGGACAGCTGGGCCAGTGCTATCCACACCCCACACCTGACTGTGTGCCCCGGCCTCCTGTGAGTTTTTTTTTTTTTTTTTCTGAGACAAGGTCTCATTCTGTCACCCAGGCTGGAGTGCAGTGGGTAATGAGGCTCATTGCAGCCTCGATCTCCTGGACTCAAATAAGCCTCCCACCTCAGCTTCCCCAGTAGCTGGGACTACAGGTATGCACCATCACATTTGGCTACTTTTTTTGATTTTCAGTACAGATCAGGTTTCACTATGTTGGCCAGGCTGGTCTCGAACTTCTGAGGTCAAGTGATCCACCAACTTCAGCCTCCCAGAGTGCTGGGACTACAGGTGAGGGCCACCACGCCTGGCCCTCCTGTGGCTTCACAGAAACACACACCTGGACACCAGCTCAAGACTGATTCAGTATGGCTGGTTTGGAACTCAGTGATGGAGACCCACCTACTACCCCACAGTCACCCCAGCTGGGGGACATTTTAGCCTCTGTGCACTTCCTGAGCTGAGGTGCTCCCCATGCCACAAAGAAGCCTATTCCACTGTTGGATGAATCTAATTAGAAAGTTAATGGTGGCTGGGTGTGGTGGCTCACGCCTGTAATCCTAACACTTTGGGAGGCCGAAGTGGGCGGATCTCTTGAGGTCAGTAGTTCGAGACCAGCCTGGCCAACACGGTGAAATTAAAATTCTCTACTAAAAATATAAAAATTAGCCGGGTATGGTGGCACATGCCTGTAGTCCCAGCTACTTTGGGGGCTAAGGCTGCAGTGAGCTGAGATTGCGCCACTGCATGCCAGACTAGGCAATGGTGAAACTCTATCTCGAAAAAAAAAGGAAGTTAATAGGCCGGGCGCGGTGGCTCAAGCCTGTAATCCCAGCACTTTGGGAGGCCGAGACGGGCGGATCACGAGGTCAGGAGATCGAGACCATCCTGGCTAACACGGTGAAACCCCGTCTCTACTAAAAATACAAAAACTAGCCGGGCGAAGTGGCGGGCGCCTGTAGTCCCAGCTACTCGGGAGGCTGAGGCAGGAGAATGGCGTAAACTCGGGAGGCGGAGCTTGCAGTGAGCTGAGATCTGGCCACTGCACTCCAGTCCGGGCGACAGAGCGAGACTCCGCCTCAAAAAAAAAAAAAAAAAAAAGGAAGTTAATAGTAATTATAGTTACCCTTTACTGAGCTACCGGGCAGGCCTAGAACAGAGACACACGGGCGCTGAAGGCATAGGTTCTATCCTCAGGCAGACTTGGGCTTGAACATCAGCTCCATCCTTTTTTTTTTTTTTTTTTGAGATGGAGTCTCGCTCTATCGCCCAGACTGGAGTGCAGTAGCCGGATCTCAGCTCACTGCAAGTTCTGCCTCCTGGGTTTACGCCATTCTCCTGCCTCAGCCTCCCGAGTAGCTGGGACTACAGGCGCCCGCCACCTCTCCTGGCTAGTTTTTTGTATTTTTTAGTAGAGATGGGGTTTCACCGTGTTAGCCAGGATGGTCTCGATCTCCTGACCTCGTGATCCGCCCGTCTCAGCCTCCCAAAGTGCTGGGATTACAGGCTTGAGCCACCGCACCTGGCCAGCTCCATCTTTAATTAAAGCACTAAGTGACCTTGGGCAAATGCCTTAAGCTTTCCAGTCTCTTCTAGGAAGTAGGGAGTGTTCCCAGCCACACATCTAAGGGAGATTAGGGGGGCTGAAGATACACACGAATATAATCAAGAAGATTATCCATAATAAATCACCTAACACGTATGTGTTATATATTACTACACATAATAAATCACCTAACAGCCAGGCGACTTCCTAGCACCAAGCCCCACAAGGCTCTTGCTTAAGACACACACACACCACACACACACACAAGCCCCATAGTTACCAGAGAATAGAGAGTAGATCTTTTTTTTTTTTTTTTTTGAGGCAGAGTCTCACTCTGTCGTCCAGGTTGGAGTGCAGTGGCACAATCTCTACTCATTGCAAGCTCCGCCTCCCAGGTTCAGGCCATTCTCAGCCTCCTGAGTAGCTGGGACTATACGCGCTCCCCACCACCACACCCGGCTAACTTTTTTTTTTTTTTTTAATTTTTAGTAGAGATGGGGTTTCACCGTGTTAGCCAGGATGATCTTGATCTCCTGACCTTGTGATCCGCCCGCCTCGGCCTCCCAAAGTGCTGGGATTCCAGGTGTGAGCCACCATGCTTGGTTGGAGAGTAGGTACTTACTACTGTCATCATACAGTTGACCCTTGAACAACATGGGTTCGAATTTTCTTCTACCTCTGCCACTCAGACAGCAAGACTAACCCCTCCCGTTCCTCCTCCTCAGCCTACTCAACATGAAGACAAGCACAAAGACTTTTATGATGATCCACTTCAACTTAATGAATAGTAAATATATTTTCTCTTCCTTATGATTTTATTTATTTATTATCTGGAGACAGGATCTCACTATGTTGCCCAGGCTGGTTTCAAACTCCTGGGTGCCAAGTGATCCTCCCACCTCAGCCTCCCAAAGTGTTGGGATTACAGGCATGAGCCACTGCACCCGGCCATGATTTGCTTAATAACATTTTTTTCTCTAGCCTACTTTATTGTAAGAATACAGTATATAATACACATAATATACAAAATATGTGTTAATCAACTGTTTATATTATTAGTAAGGCTTCTGGTCAAAACTAGGTTATTAGTAGCTAAGTTTTTGAGGAGCAGAAGTTTGACATGGATTTTCAACTGCATGGGGGTCAGCATTCCTAACCCTGCGCTGTTCAAGGGCCAACTGCCGTCGCTTTTGTCATTATTATTAACATTATTATTTTGATCTGAAATCCATCGGCTCCACTCTCCGGAATAACACTGAACAAGTTACAGCCTCTTCAGTGGAGTTATCTGACACTTTTCTGCTCTCCAGGCTGGAGATCCCCATTCCCTCCTACAGTTTCTCCAGATTCCTTTTTTTTGTTTTGTTTTGAGACAGAGTTTCTCTCTTGTCACCCAGGCTGAAGTGCAATGGCATGATCTTGGCTCACTGCAACCTCCGCCTCCCAGGTTCAAGCGATTCTCCTGCCTCAGCCTCCTGAGTAGCTGGGATTACATGTGCTGGCCACCACACCCAGCTATTTTTGTATTTAAAAAAATTTTTTTAGTAGAGACGGGGTTTCACTATGTTGGCCAGGCTGGTCTTGAACTCCTGACCTCAGGTGATCTGCCTGCCTCAGCTTCTCAAAGTGCTGGGATTACAGGCATGAGCCCCTGTGCTGGCCTTTCTCCAGATTCTTTATTGTCTCACTCATCCTTGTTTCAACTAACTTAACAGTCCAAGTGTGGCCCAGCCAGCACCAGGCCCCACTGGGCTCCTGCATACAGTGGGGTGAACTTGGGGTCAGAAGACCTGGGTCCATTTCCATCAGGATCTGCTGTGTGACCCAGGGCACAGGGCTTCATCTGTCCAAGCACATCTGCCAAATGCAAATGCCATTCATCAGTCTGGCTTACAGAAATGCCGAAATGCTCCAGGGAGTTTCTGTGCGAAGTGTGAAGTGCACGCACAGATGTCCAACATGCCCAGCCCTGGGAACCCCATCTTTTCAAGGCTCACCCGCTCCTTCATGTGGCAAGGCTCAGGACCACAACACTGGGTTTGTGGATCAACAGAGAAGCACGTTCATTCTCCTCCCAAGCCAGGCTAGGGCCATGCAGGCAGCTGCGCCTGACTCATCCCTTCCCCTTCCTCCTCCTTGGCCCGTGACTCACCAGCACTGTCAGGCCGGCATCCTCCCTGGTTTCCTTCCCAAGCCATGCCTCAGGATGCAGGACTGAAGCCCTCTTCCCACCAGGCGCCCCGCCTCTCCCCACGTGTCTCTTCTGACCCTCGGGGTCCACACTGCACTCTAGCATGACTGTTCCCTGGGTGTCATGCTGTGTTTGCAACTTCAGTGTCACCTCTGGGAAGGCAGGCTCTTGAGAGGCATCCAGTGCGGTCCACCAAAAACATGGTTTCCTGGAGCCTGGTCCCTGGGATTCTGACTTCCTTGCTCTGGAGTATGGGAGCAGCAGAGATGTTTAAAAGCTCTCTAGGTGATTCCAATACACGGCCAGGGCCAAGAAGTGCTGATCTAGAACCAGGCTGCCCAGCCGGCTGGCTGCTTTGGGTGGGTTTAATGAGGCCTCTGTGAGGGTTCTATGCCTGTCCTATGCCTGCCTGAGGTTGACCATATGGACAGCCCTTATAGCCAGGCTGGTCAAAAGGCAAGAAGAGGGTGGCTCAGGGGACCCTCTCTTTGGGGAAACCCAGCTGCCCTGCCCAGAGGATAATCCCACTTTATAGAAAGGAGAGGGCAAGCCAACTGGCCAAGAGCACGGGCTTTGGAGTCAGACAGCCCGGGACTGCTGCCCTCCTCTCCTTCCCAACAGGGAAGGCCTCTTCACCCTCCGCCTCCTGATTAAACTCAGCCTGGGGCCTGGTCTTTCCTGCCCAGTGTGGCCTGTGCCCAGACACCCTCTTTAGTGGGAACATGAAGGCCTCTTTCTCCAGGGCTTAGCCACAGCCCTCCAGAGAGAAAATGAGCAGCTCCAAGGCAAGGGCATGAGTGGGAGAGCAGAGGGAGGGAGGTCCTGTTTCCTAAGAAACCCCCCACTCCCTCCCCAGCTGCTCTGGGCACGAAGAAGGGAAAAACCTGACTCATCAGTGCTGGTGTGATTCACAGGCCAACAAAACTGACTTGCCAGACTGGTTGGGAGGGGAATCTGCTGCTGCCACCATAACCTGGGGCTGTGGGCAGGTAAAGTCCATCCCTCCATCCCTCTGGCTGCTACAGGACCATCCTTCCTGATGCATCCTTCCCACTGCCAGATGCAGGGCCTGGGTGGTGGGCCTGGCTGGGGCACCACCCTCAGCCTGGCCTCCACCCTGGAATAGCCACGGCTGCTTCAGGAACTTATTAGAGAGGGGCGGGGCTGGGAGAGAAGACAATTCAGAGGCTTTGGAACATAGAGAAGTGGCTTTAAGACTCAGAGAGGAGGCTGGGCGTGGTGGCTCATGCCTGTAATCCCAGCATTTTGGGAGGCCGAGGTGGGCGGATCACCTGAGGTCAGGAGTTCAAGACCAGCCTGGTAAACATGGTGAAACCCCGTCTCTACTAAAAATACAAAAAATTAACTGGGTGTGGTAGGCAGGCGCCTGTAATCCCAGCTACTCAGGAGGCTGAGGCAGGAGAATCGCTTAAACTAGGGAGGTGAAGGTTGCAGGGAGCCGAGATCGTACCATTGTACTATAGCCTGGATGACAAGAGTTAAACTCCATCTCAAAAAAAAAAAAAGAATCAGAGAGGACCTAGGTCTAACTCCCAACTCCACGCCCTCACAGGTGTGACTTACAGCAGCTGAACCTCTGGATCAGTTTCCACATGCATAAAATGGGAGCAATAATATCCACCTAGAGGGGCTGCAGTAAGGCCAAAACCAGTGCTGTGTGCAGCACACAGTAGGAGCTTGAAAATGGTAGCACTTACTAGTTGTAGAGTTGTAGAAATACCAGTTTTAGGATTATAAAGAGATTCTTTTTTTTTTTTTTGGAGACAGGGTCTTGCTCTGTCATCCAGGCTGGGGTGCAGTGGTGTGATCATAGCCCACTGCAGCCTTGACCTCCTGTGCTCAAGCAATCCTCCTGTCTCAGCCTCCCAAAGTAGTTGGGACTACAGGCACATACCACCAGCGCTGGCCAATTTTTAAATTTTTTGTGGAGATGGGATCTGCCTGTGTTGCCCAGGCTGGTCTCAAATTCTTGGGCTCAAGCAATTCTCCTGCCTCAGCCTCCCAAAGTGCTGGGATTACAGGCATGAGCCACTGTGCCTGGTAGGAGATTTTTTTACATGCTTAATTTCATTTAATCCTTGTAACGACCCTGTGTGGCAAATATGACTACTCTCCTTCTACGGATGAGGATGCTGAGGCAATGACAGGAATCCAGGGAGTGGTTTCAGGTCCTCTCACTCCCAGCCCACTGCCTGTTCCAGACCCCGTCATGCCTACCAACTCCCCAGGGCAGTGAGACCAACCCCTGTGGACGCACACGCAGCTGACAGGCAGAGAAGCAGCATCGCCTCCAGCCCAGGACACAAGGCCCTGCTGGCACCATTGGCCAGTCCTACCCTGCCGCCCACACAGCCTGGCTGGGGTCTAACCCACATGGTGTATCCAGAAATTGACTCGGCAATGCCCATGTCTGCCTCCATGTCAGGCTGCGAGCTCCTCAAGGCAGCAGGTGGTCTCCTTCGTGCTGACGTCTAGATGCCCAGCTCCTAGCCTGGAACCAGATAAGCAGTACCAGTGGGTTGCCAAAAGCCTCAGATTCCAGACCTCAGAGAGAACCCTGGCTCTGCCACTTATGTGCATGACTTAGGCATATTATTCATCCTATGAGAACCTCAGTTTCCATATCTAGAAAATGGGGCTAATAACCACACCTTACAGGAGTACCATGAGCACTACGGTAATAAGAATGACATGAACAAGAACTGCTAACATTTATTAAGTGCGTATCATATGCCAGGCACTGTTCTAAACACTTCATATGTATTACATCATCTAATCCAAAGGTTACACAGCTGGGTGGCGGGCTGGCTCTGGAACTCCCATCCTGACCCCCATAAGATACTGCGTCTACTGAGTGTCAAGGGCCTGGTAGATCGTAAGCGCTCAGAACATCGGAGAGAGTCTAGCCGATGCTCAGGAAGCAGTTCTAAGATGAATCAATGAATGAATCTCTTTCCATCTAATTCCATTTCTAGCACTTATTATCCTATTCTGTGTATAGTCTAGCTGAGTTATTTGAAGTTCCTGTGAAATACAAAGCAAAAACCCACAAAAAAGTGTGAAAAAACAAGACCTCAGTGAACAGAGCCTCCTTGCTCCCTCTACAGGAGGGTAACAGGATCCAGATTTCTGGAAGAGAGGCGATGACCCCCACCCTGGTGGTGCCATGCCCTTCCCCCTTCCTCCGAGAAGGTTCCAGATGGGAGGTGGCAGCCCCTCAGGAGAGGGGGCGGAAACGGTCAGAGGCTTTGCACCCAGCCCTCTGGGGGTGGTTGTGTGGAAGGGCCTCAGGGGCTGCACAGGCATCCCAGCTATTTGATTTGGCAATGCTTAAGGAGGTAGATCTGGGAAGAAGGGAGCTAATGGGGTAACGAGCTGCTTCTAGGAGTTGGCCCTGGCGTCTGCACAGGCAGCAGGGAGAGGCAGGGCCTCCTGTCTTCCCACACATCACATCTCCAGCCTCCTGCCAGGCTACAATAACAGGACCCCCAATTAAACACAAATAGGGTCTCCCCATCCAGCCCCACTTCCCCTGTGCAAGCCATCCCCTCCCCCAAGAAAGGCTTGAGAGAGTAGGCAGGTAAGGCCTGTTTTGGGTGTTAACAATCAGTCTTGAACTTTTTTAAAAAACAGCAAAACTTTTTTTTGAGATGGGGCCTCTCTCTGCCGCCCAGGTTGGAGTGCAGGGGCACAATCACAGCTCACTGCAGCCTCCACCTTCTGGGCTCAAGAGATCCTCCTACCTTAGCCTCTCGAGTAGCTGGGACCACAAGTGTGCATCACCACACCCAGCTAATTTTTAAATTTTTGTAGAGACAGGGTCTCTCCCTTTGTTGCCCACACTAATCTTGAACTCCTGGTGTCAAGTGATCCTCGCGCCTTAGCCTCCTAATGGGCTGGGATTCCAGGTGTGAGCCACTGCTCCCAGCCCAAAACTTTTTTCAAAGGTAGTGAAAGGCTTTAAAAGAAGCCTATCTGAGGCAGGTAAAGTGGAGCTGTTCGGGGTTGGGGTTGTTGTTCACCTGCCCATCCCTCCTGACACCTCCAGAAACCCCAGGCTCCAGAGGTCACATGAGCTTCAGCTCCTACCTGACACTGCCCATCCCAGGCCTCTTGGAGAAACCCACTTGTGCTGTCAGACAGCCTTCACCTCCTGGGCAGCACCCAACTCAGCTGCCTGAACTGGGACACCTCAGGCCCAGGACAACAGGAGCACTGCCAGCCATGCTCTAATGCACCATGTGACCTGGGCAGGTCTTCTCCCTGGCGCCACTCATCTGTAACATGGTTTCCAGGGCCCATTCCAGCTCTAAGACTCAACTCACATCCACTTTGTGGAAAGACCTGTGCAGTGTTCCTGAAGGCCACAAAGACAGCTAAGGCAAGATCCTAGCCCTCCAAAAATCCCCAGCCCCTGCCCCAAACTGCAAAGCAAACCATATGTGCAATAACACACTCACACACACATACACACACAGAAGGGTTACCAGATTCTCTGCAAAAAAAAAAAAAAAAAAAAAAGCTTTGAGACCCAGAGGAAAGAGACTCTCATAACCCCACAGAAACTCTGTTAAAGTAGAAACTGCTCAGATCATTCCCATAGTCATTCATAAAATGTTCACTATCATCTACCAGTGCCAGGCACAGTAGACGTCCAGAAGAGCATGACAAGTCCCTGACCAGACAAGCTCATCTCACTGTCTGGGCTGCAGCTGAATCACACAAATGATACGCAAGGATCCCGCTCAGTATTCTCATACGTTATGGTCATACTATTTTGAATACATTTAAATGTATAATTTAGGAAATCCTTGTAATCTGTTACTCTGTGGCACATTTTTTAAAACATATGAATGTAAAATAATAAATGTAAATTTAAAATTTTTATTTTATTTTTAAGTTTTTAAAAATAAAATAGGGATGAGGTCTATGTTGCCCAGGTTGGTCTCAAACTCCTGGCCTCAAGGGATCCTCTCACCTCAGCCTCCCAAAGTATAGGGATTACTAATAGGCGCTAGCCACTATGCCTGGCCAATACATGTAAATTTTAAAAACAAAGTGAAACAACCAGGCAAACTGGTACGTGCTAGAGTAGAGGTATGTGGAAAGTCTGTTGGGGCTGAGCATGGTGGCTGGTGCCTGTAATCCAAGCATTTTGGGAGGCCAAGGCAAGAGGATTACTTGAGGCCAGGAGTTCAAGACCAGCCTGGCCAACATGGCAAAAGCCCATTTCTACTTAAAATACAAAAATTGGCCAGGTGTGGTGGTGCACACCTGTAGTCCCAGCTACTTGGGAGGCTGAGGCACGAGAATTGCTTGAACCTGGGAGGTACAGGTTGCACTGAGCTGAGATCATGCCACTTCATTCCAGCCTGGATGACAGAGAGAGACCCTGTCTCAAAAAAAAAAAAAACAAAAGAGAGAAAGCCTGTTGTGAGCACACACCCTGAAGGACCAGGTCTCCTTTCTGCTTCTACTGCAGGGGAGGGAGGGAGCTGGGTTAGCTTATCTCTAAGGTCATGTCCAGCTCTGACCCTCTGTGACAAGGGCTCTGGACATAGGCTTCAGCTGGCTGGGAGGACCCAGGTGGCAGCAAACCTCACCCTCTCCCTCCTTTCAGACCTCCCAGCTCACTCACCCTCTCCACATACAATGACCTGCCCTGCTTTGGCCTCTGCTGCTGCTGGAGGGAGAGGCGGCATACAAGCTTTGGGCCTCAGTTTCCTTCTGCAATAATGAGGGTGACAGGGGAGGTGAGGCATTTCTGATCAAGAATCCAGGTGCAAGAGCACAGGTCACACGCAGCATCCAAGCTGTGTGCAGGTCGCTGGCCCCTGCTCTCTAGCTATCCTACCCCTGGTGCTAATGGGCTTGGCCTGGGAGCAGCCCCTGCCACCCCACCCCCAAGGTAACCCAATTCTTCATGGTCAAATGACAGCTGGAGGTGGGGCTGGGGAGCCCTAAGGCAGGAAAGGGTGATGATTACCAGGGTGCTCAGGCCCAGACAAAAGTGTCATGGCCCAGATTCATTTCAACACACAATTCCTGCGTACCCACTGTGTTTAAGATCCTGCCAGGCACTCAAGGGGCTGAGAAAATGAGGGAGACATCCTAATTACCTTAAAGTGTGTCTCAGGTTTAAAGAGCACCTCCTCAGACAGGCCTGCCCTGCTGGCCTAACTAAAGTGGGCTCCCCCAGTCCCCACCTCCAGAGTAGCTGGGACTACAGGCGCATGCCACCATGCCCAGCTAATTTTTTGTACTTTTAGTAGAGACGGGGAATTTCACTGTGTTAGCCAGGATGGTCTCGATCTCCTTATCTCATGATCCGCCCACCTCGGCCTCCCAAAGTGCTGGGATTACAGGTGTGAGCCACCACACCAGGCCAAGTAATTTTTTTTTTAATGGAAATGCTAAGACCTAGCTATTGTTAAGCCTTCTTATCAGCATATGGGAACTAGCTGTTCACACGGAGCTGGTGGCAGGCTAGTCCAGAAAGGAGGCTTTGGCCAACCTGGATGGTGATGCCCCTGTGACTTGGTTTCTTGGGGCCATGAGACAGAGGAAGTGAGAGATATGGCCAGAGTGAGGAAGAATGGGCAGAAAAGCCCAGAAGCCCCCAGCCTCCAGAGTCCAGGTGAGATTTCTCCTCGGCCCACACAAGCCCTCTTCCAGGGAAAGAGGAGTGTGGGGCCCAAGGGGGTGGCAGGGAGAAAGGCTGCCCCCTCCTGGCCAATGAGGGCTTTCAACAGAGGGCTTTAGAAAGGCTGGCTGAGTGCCACTTGGTTGGGAGGCGGGCAAGGGGGGCTGCGAGCCTGACATCATTTCTACTCTGGGCAGAGGTGTGGGCTGGAGTCTCTGCCAGGGGTCAGATGGTGGCCCTTGGAGGCTGTGTGCCTCCCAAGCAAATTGGCAGCTCCCAAATGGGCCCAAGTTTGTAAAGACAGCATTAGCATCTGCAATGGAAAAAATCTGGAGGAACACACACCACCTTTTCTACCCCAGAAGTGGGGTGGTGGACCTTTCACACTCTAGGATATATATTTGTGCATGTTTTGGCTTTTTTAGGAGTAAAGGTGGTGTGTGTGTGTGTGTGTGTGTGTGTGTGTGTGTGTGTGTGTGTTCCTTAGTGCCTTAAGCTTTTGCTTGTATGTGGTGTGGTAGAAAATCTTGAGACTTAGGGGGAAAGGCAATAAAGATCCTTGTCATGACAAAGTGGAGAAAGCTCAGCCAGGACTTGGAGTGTCTTCTACAAGGTACCTCGAAGGAAAGACTGTTTCAACTGCCTTGGATCAAACAAAGCTCCTATTTAAGCCACTTTGTGAGAATTGTAACACAAACAAGCTGTAAGGGCAGGGCTGGGCCCTTCCCATCTCAGTCCCAGGGCTCAGGTCAATGCCTGGCACACAATAGGTGCTCAATAAAAGCTGACAGAATGAACTAGGGAGTGGACCACATGGGAGGTGGTGACAGCTCTGGTTTCCTGGGAAGGGGGTGAAGTGGGAAAGGGCCCAATAGAGGAGCCCTGCGGAAAGGCAGACACCAGTGGAACCCTTGGCAAGCTGTCCTCAGGCCTTTGTCTTAGGGGAAGGAGGCAGAAGCTGCCCAGAAAAGGTCGCAGCTGGTCCTGCCTGCAAGGCTTCCAGGCAGTAGAAGGCTTCAGGGCCTGGCAGGCCTAGGGAAGATGGGCTGTGGCCCACATCACCTGTCCCTCCCGAGGCGAGTCTGACAAGGGCTTAAGAGTTTTTCTTTTTTTTTTTTTTTGAGATGGAGTCTTGCTTTGTCACCCAGGCTTGAGTACAGTGGTGTGCTCTTGGCTCACTGTAACTCGACCTCCCGGGCTCAAGTGATTCTCCTGCCTCAACCTCCTGAGAAACTGGGACTACAGGTCCGCACCACCACACCCAGCTAATTTTTGTATTTTTAGTAGAGACGAGGTTTCACCATGTTGGCCAGGCTGGTCTCAAACTCCTGACCTCATGTGATCTGCCCGCTTTGGCCTCCCAAAGTGCTGGGATTACAGGCATGAGCTACCACACCTGGCCCAGAGCTTAAGATCTGTTTCAAGAAAGGGCTGAGTCAGACTTGGTGGAGCTGGGGGACAAACGGGGATGCTGCAAAGAGGCAGGGCAGACAGATCAGGCCTCATTCTCTCAGATATACTCCACCAGCCCGAGGCCAGGCAAGGGCAGCCTCCTCGTACTCTCCTCCCACCCGCCATGGCATAGAATATAGGCGGCCTCCCATGGTGCTGAAACCCAGGAAAAGCAAAGCCCCGGGAAGAAGTCTCCCTTGCAGACAGGATGCAGCTGGTAGCTCTGTGCTAGGAGACCACCATCTGTTTTGGCCCAAACGTCCTCCCTTCATAGATGCCAGACAGGCTCTAGCAGTGGGTGGGGAGGAGGAGGCAGCAAACCCGGGGCAGCAGGAGGTGTCTGCTTTCAGCACAGTCACCAAAGGGTCAGGGAGGGAGCCCTATGGGCTCAGCTCCCAGCTGGTAGAAAAGGCATCCTCTCAGTTTCAGCTCAGCTGGAGGTCAAGAACTGCTGAGGCTGGCAGCCCTAGGCAGGGGATGCTATTTGCTTGCAAGTGAACATCTTGTCGCCGTGGTGACTCCAGGAAACACCATGCAGGAGTCAGCCACAAGGCCAGGAACACAGCTTTCCAGCTGGGAAAGTGGATGCAAAGCACTCCTCCTCCCCTGGACCCTGACCATGGGCCAGGCACTATACCACCCGCAAGGACGGCGAAGATGCAACAGACTCCATGCTGCCCTCGGGAGGGGCCCAAGACACACCGGAAATAAGAGCACAACATTAGAAAATGATGAGGGTGATAAGAGGCAAGACCAAAGACTTTTTTTTGAGATGGAGTTGTGCTCTTGTTGCCCAGGCTGGAGTGCAGTGGCACGATCTCGGCTCACTGCAACCTCTGCCTCCCGGGTTCGAGTGATTCTCCTGCCTCAGCCTCCTGAGTAGCTGGGATTACAGGCATGCACCATCCGGGCTGGCTAATTTTTTTGTATTTTTAGTAAAAACAGGGTTTCTCCATGTTGGTCAGGCTGGTCTTGAACTCCCGACCTTAGGAGATCTGCCTGCCTCGGCCTCCCAAAGTGCTGGGATTACAGGCGTGAGCCACTGCGCCTGGCCCAACAGGGCTTTCAAGGAGAAAAAGAGCTCACCTTAACTGTGGAACACATAACAGGAAGAGACTCAGGAAAGGCTTTGGGAAGAAGATGGCATGAAACAGCAAACAAGTGAACTTACAAATCTCCCTGCAGACAACTCCAGCTGCTAGGTTTGCTCCAGGGCCAAGAGATGGCAGACTGAGAGCGCCTTGGCCCAGGGTGCTCCCTCCACTGGCCGCTCTCCCGGCTCAGTCAGCCCCCTACTATCTGCTCTTTGACTGTCTCACCTTTCTAACCCTCAGTGTCCCATCTGGCTGTCCCTGCTTACCTCCAACTGCCTGCCAGGACAGCCAACTACCCAGCCCCCAGGATCACAATGCCTTGTTGCTGAGTCTTCCTGCAGGTCTTGGCCCCCAGGTCTGTGGTCCCACTCCTCATCACACCCCAGGCCAGTTTTTCCATTCTGGGACCCATTTGGAGACTACCTCCTGGTGGTAAATTCTTAGCAAAATCCCATCACACCATGGTCTGTCACATTCCTCATGCTCCGCCCTCACCTGGGGACCCGGAAACCACAGGGGAGCCTGTTGTGGGCCTAGGAACTGTTTATCAGTTTCCAAGGGCACAAGACAGTTTCTTGGAGCACCAGGATGCTGGTGCTCAGAAAGGGCCAGAGGGTCAGGAATGGACCTGATACCCGGAATAGCCCCTAGGGGGCTAACGGAAGGCTGAAGCTCAGGGACTGGCTCCATGACCCAGTGATCCCAAGTACAGCCAGGAGTCCCTTGTCCAACCACTTTTCTTCTTATTTTTTTTTTTTTGAGACGGAGTCTCGCTCTGTCGCCCAGGCTGGAGTGCAGTGGCCGGATCTCAGCTCACCGCAAGCTCTGCCTCCCGGGTTTATGCCATTCTCCTGCCTCAGCCTCCCGAGTAGCTGGGACTACAGGCGCCTGCCACCTTGCCCGGCTAGTTTTTTGTATTTTTTAGTAGAGACGGGGTTTCACCATGTTAGCCAGGATGGTCTCGATCTCCTGACCTCGTGATCCGCCTGTCTCGGCCTCCCAAAGTGCTGGGATTACAGGCTTGAGCCACCGCGCCCGGCCCACTTTTCTTATTTTTTACATTTAAAAGATGACATATGTAGGCCAGGCATGGTGGCTCACGCTTGGAATTCCAGCACTTTGGGAGGCTGAGGCGGGCAGATCACTTGAGGTCAGGAGTTTGAGACCTGCCTGGCCAACATGGTGAAACCTCGTCTTTACAAAAATACAAAAATTAGCCGGGCGGAAACCTCATCTCTACAAAAATACAAAAATTAGCCGGGCATGGTGGTGCACGCCTGTAATCTCAGCTGCTCGGGAGGCTGAGGCAGGAGGATCACTTGAACCCGAGAGGCAGAGGCTGCAACAAGCTGAAATTGTGCCACTGCACTCCAACTTGGGTGACAGCAAGACTCCATTTAAAAAAAGAAAAAGAAAAAAGATGACGAATGTTAAATAAAAAAAAATAAAAATTATATAATAAAAACAGAAAAAGGAAAAACATAAGTAACCTATATCCCATCACCCCCAAATAACCAGCAATAATATGTTGAGACATTTTCTTTTGTTCCTCTCAATTTGCATTCACATTGCTGAGATCATATGGCATGTACAAGCTTCTACCATTATGATGTCCATGACCCTGTTTTTATTTTAATCTGAAGCCAGCTGCTGGATGAGTGGTTCTCAACCCCTGCTGCTTACCGGATTTACCTGTGCCCCTCTTCCCTAGGTTCTACCCCTAGAAATCAACTCAGGACATAAAGAAAATCTAGAATAAATGTAACAATTCAAAAAAATCCTGTTTTTACTTCACATGGAATCATCTGATAAATATTTATTGAGCAAATATGTGCTGAGCACTATAAAGGATGCTTTTAAAAAAATTTTTTGGAGATGGGGTCTCACTCTGTAGCCCAGGCTGGAGTGCAGTGGCACGACTGTAACTCAGTGCAGCCTCAAACTCCTGGGCTCAAGCATTCCTCCTGCCTCAGCCTCCTGAGTCACTGGGATTAAAGGTGTAAGCCACCATGCTCAGCTCACGATGCATTTCTTTTTTTTTTTTTTTTTTTTTTTTTGAGACGGAGTCTCGCTCTGTCACCCAGGCTGGAGTGCAGTGGCCAGATCTCAGCTCACTGCAAGCTCCGCCTCCCGGGTTCACGCCATTCTCCTGCCTCAGCCTCCCGAGTAGCTGGGACTACAGGCGCCGCCACCTCGCCCGGCTAGTTTTTTGTATTTTTAGTAGAGACGGGGTTTCACCGTGTTAGCTAGGATGGTCTCGATCTCCTGACCTCGTGATCCGTCCGTCTCGGCCTCCCAAAGTGCTGGGATTACAGGCTTGAGCCACCGCGCCCGGCCAATGCATTTCTTATAATAAAGAGCTTGCATCATTCTTCATTCATTCATCGATTCATCCATTCATTCATTCATTCATTCACGAAACATGTATTGAGCTTCTAGTATGCACCAGGCCCTGTGCTGGGGAACATGGACACAAAGTCGATAAGACAGGCTCTCAAGGTCAGAGCTAGTGAGGGAGACAGACATGTCAGGAGATCATCAGAAACTAATGCACACATGCAAGGGGAGCGATATGCACAGGAATCGGGGGGCACATGAATGTGGTCTCACCCCCTCTGCAGAAGGTCTTAAAGTTTGCTCCAAGTACCAAAGGACAAGCTGGAGCTGGCCAGGCAAAAGGGCAAGGGGGCTGGGCTCACCAGACAGAGGAGGCAGTGTGAGCCTACTCTGGGCTCAGGTTTGTGCAGCTGCAAGCAGTGCTGCCAGGTAGATCACACGAGGCAGGAGGTGGTCAGAATGAAGCCAAAGAAGGCAGATCAGCGAGGGCCTCTGGGCCAGTGACACAACTTGGACATTATGCCCTAAGGGATGGGAGAGCCTCTGAAGGGACAAAGCCAAGGAAGGATAGGCATTCTTTTTCTTTTTGAAATTTTTTGTAGAGATAGGGTTGCCCAGGCTAGTCTCGAACTCCTGGACTCAAGTGATCCTCCCGCGTTGGCCTCCCAAAGTGCTGGGATTACAGACATGAGCCACTGCAGTCTGCCAAGGCATGCATTTTTTTTTTTTTTTTTTTTGGAGACAATTTCACTTTGTTGCCTAGGCTGGAGTGTAGTGGCACGATCTTGGCTCACTCCAACCTCCACCTCCTGATTCAAGCAATTCTCATGCCTCAGCTTCCTGAGTAGCTTATATTACAAGTGCCTGTCACCACGCCTGGTTAATTTTTGTATTTCAGTAGAGACAGGGTTTTCCCATGTTGCCCAGGCTGGTCTTGAACTCCTGAGCTCAGGTAATCCACCCGTCTCAGCCTCCTAAAGTGCTGGTATTACAGGTGTGAGCCACCGCGCTTGGCCTAAGGGAGGCTTTTTTTTTTTTTTTTTTGAGACGGAGTCTCGCTCTGTCACCCAGGCTGGAGTGCAGTGGCGTGATCTTGGCTCACTGCAACCTCTGCCTCCCAGGTTCAAGCAATTCTCCTGCTTCAGCCTCCCAAGTAGCTGGGACTACCGGTGCATGCCACCAATCCCGGCTAATTTTTGTACTTTTAGTAGAGATGGGGTTTCACCATGTTGGCCAGGCTGGTCTTGAACTCCTGACCTCAAATGATACGTAAGGCAGGCATTTTTGATTGTGCACTCTGGAATCCATGTGGAGAGTGGGTTTAAGGAGTCTTGACTGAGGCAGGAAGATCAGTTGGGAGGCTGCTGCATTAGAAGAGGTATGAAGGCCGGGTGCAGTGGCTCAAGCCTGTAATCCCAGCACTTTGGGAGGCCGAGGCGGGCGGATCACAAGGTCAGGAGATCGAGACCATCCTGGCTAACACGGTGAAACCCCGTCTCTACTAAAAAGTACAAAAAACTAGCCGGGCGAGGTGGCGGGCGCCTGTAGTCCCAGCTACTCGGGAGGCTGAGGCAGGAGAATGGCGTGAACCCCGGAGGCGGAGCTTGCAGTGAGCTGAGATCCGGCCAGTGCACTCCAGCTTGGGCGACAGAGCGAGACTCCGTCTCAAAAAAAAAAAAAAAAAAAAAAGAGGTATGAAAAAACAGGGGCCTGGATTCAGATTTTACTGTGTCTATCACGCAGCGGGCAGAGTTTTAGTGGGGATAGAGATGACAGGATGGATTTGAGAGGTCACCGAGTCACACATTTAGACTTTCCATTTTTCACACTGGAATCAAAGTCTTATGCATAGAGTTTTGCACACACTTCGGCTTGGTTCTCTATGATAAAGTCCTTGTTGTGGAATTTCTAGGTCAAAGAGTAGGGATATTTTTAAGGTTCTTGTTACCTTTTGCCAAATTGCTTTCCAGAAAGACTATCAATTTTCACTTCCACCAGCAGTGCATAAGAGTACTTGTTAGACCCTTAGGGATGAAGCCCTGCCAGAGATCGAATCCTCTGTTTGGCCCCAAACACAATGACTGGGAATAGGTTTCCAGACTACACAAATGGCACATCAGGCTGCAAGGTAAGTTGCTTTGGAGCTGGCCTAGGGCCAGGGAAGGGGCACTCTCTCCCCACTCTGACCATCTTCCTTGCTGCTGCCAGGAACCTTGTTAATAGTGATTATGTCACTCCCCTGCTCAAAAACTTTCTATAGCTCCCCACTATCTAAAAATAAAAGCCAAACACCTTAGCATGGAAATCAAGTCTTTCCAAAAATATGATCTTCAGTCCACAGTCCCATATTCCCATAAACTTATGTATTCATTCAACAAATATTTGAGGACCCACTATTTACCTGCACAAAACAAAGTCCTTGCTGTCCTGCAGTTTACATTCTAGCAGGAGAGACAATGCACAAGGCCATCTAGAGTGTGTCAGGTATTTATGTCATCCCCAAGTTAAGCAGAAAAATACAGTGATGAGAATTGAGAATGGTGGACCAGGGAAGGCCTCTAACAAGGAGATAGGTGCAGAGGTCAGATGGAGGAGAAGTGAGCTGCACAGACAGCTGGGGCTTGTTTTCTCACTCGCTTCCACTATGCTCAGCCCACACCTGAGCCACCAGCCCTCCATGGGCTTCCAAGTCTCCATGCCTTTGCTATTGGTTTTCTCTCCTGAAGATACCCCATCTTTTGAAATTGAAAATGTCAGCGCCCAGCTAGAATGTCACCTCTTCTGCGAAGCCCTCCTAATTCCTCAGCCACACTGCTCTCAGCACTTCGTTCCATTTTCCAGTCTGCCCAACTGCGAGCATATGGAGGCCCCAGGTAGTCTTTTAGCTCTCTATCTGCAGTGCCCAGCATACAACAAAAGAGATTCTCTGTTTTGGCATCTACAAATTGTCTAGGTTCCACATACGCCCTCTCCAGACTACACTGTGAGTTGCTAAAAGGCAGAAATTGCCTTATTTGGCCTCTGGTCCCCTAAGTTGGTGCAGCATAGTCTGGCACACAGATGTTTCCCAACGAAGGGGGCATGTGTGCAAGTTGCCAAAGAGTGTGGGCACATGACTAGTGGGGAGGCATATTCTTTCTCAGCACATTCAAGTGAAAATCCTCTCCATCTTCTGCAGTGAGGCTGTTAGTTACCTATCCAAAGCCAGTCTCCCCTTCTTCATGGCCACACAGCAGCCCAGACAGACGACATTTCCCAGCCTTACTTGCAGTCAGGGAAGCCATGTGACTATGCTGCACACATGCCATGGAGGACCAGGGCCTAGGGAACGTGGGCAGGCCTCCTCCACCCCTTCTTCCCCCTCCATTGGCTGGAGCCCAGACATAGCTGCAACCCAACTTCAACCATGCAAACAACAATGTCCTATGATGTGGCAGCAACTTCAAAAAAACAGGATCCTAGGTGACCACAAGGAGCCGAGCTGCCCCCCTCACCTTGTCTGTTCATGTGGAGGACATCAGGACCATTACGTGAGACAGAAAAACAAACTCCTCATTCTTTAAGCCACTGTATCATTAGGGCCCTTCAATGCAGCAGGACAGCTCTCCCCAAAGAAATGTACCTGCCTTCATAGGGTGAGCAGAGCATCAATGAGACATAAGTCATCATCGTTCTCAAAAACCTGTCTGGTGCCTCCAGGAGGAATGGTGAATCCTGTTCCCAGCCAACCCCTAAGATTTGGGAGTATCAGGAAGACGGGGCTAGATGAAGGAGGTGTGCAAGTCAGGGTTAAAAACTCTATGGGGGCCGGGCGCGGTGGCTCAAGCCTGTAATCCCAGCACTTTGGGAGGCCGAGACGGGCGGATCACGAGGTCAGGAGATCGAGATCATCCTGGCTAACATGGTGAAACCCCGTCTCTACTAAAAAATACGAAAAACTAGCCGGGCGAGGTGGCGGGTGCCTGTAGTCCCAGCTACTCGGGAGACTGAGGCAGGAGAATGGCGTAAACCCGGGAGGCGGAGCTTGCAGTGAGCCTAGATGGCACCACTGCACTCCAGGCTGGGTGACAGAGCGAGACTCCGTCTCAAAAAAAAAAAAAACTCTATGGGGGACCGGGCGTGATGGCTCATGTCTGTAATCTCAGTGCTTTAGGAGGCTGAGGTGGGGTGGATTGCTTGAGTCCAAGAGTTCAAGACCAGCCTGGGCAACACAGTGAGACCCCCATCTCTATAAAACATACAAAAATTAGCCACGGATGGTGGCACATGCCTGTGGTCCCAGCTACTCTGGAGCCTAAAGTGGGAGAATTGCCTGAGCCTGGGAGGTAGAGGCTGCGGTGAACCGTAATCGCGCCACTGCACTCGAGCCTGGGTGAGAGAGCGAGGAACCCGTAAGGAGCAGGGGCACTGTGATCAGGGTGGGAGGGCAGCCTCGGAGTCCACGGCAAGTTTAAAAGCCAGTCCTGCTGCTAAAGAAGGGCTAAGGAACACAAAACCAAATGCACACAAACGTTCATTCTAGTCCCTCTTACGGGTCTCCCCACACTCATCCTGCTGGCTGTCATGGAGGCAGAATTGCAGAAAATGATAAATGGGGAAGGGGCATCATCTCACTGGCTCCAGCTGCCACAGAAGCAGCAGGAGCCAGGGAAGTCGGGTCTTCAGCAGTCTCAGGAGGCTACAGAGACCAACAGCCCTGCCTTAATTCTGGGTCTGCTACACCCTACACCACCTCAACTCTGAACTCGTGTCCACCAAGTTATACCCAAAGAAGGTACAAAGACAGAGGACAGATACTGCCCCCCTCCCCAGCCCCCAGGTGCCCAAATCATCTGCCCAACTATCCTGGCTCTACCAAGCTCAAGTTCCGGCCTGTCAGCTCTAGCCCACCTTCTACAACCATCGCTTCATGTTGATGCCACGTGCTGGGCTCAGTGCTAGCGAGGCAACAGTGGAGAAGACAGGCCTTGCAGAAAGGCCGCACAGACCAGGAGGAGTTGGGCTCTGGAGCCAAGCAGAAGAGGATTCTCATTCTGACCCCACCCCCAACTGGCCTGGTGACCCCATCTATAAGCTTTAGTTCTCCAGTCTGTACAATGCAGATGAATGATGCCACGTCACCAGGTGCTGGGAGAACACAACAGTCATGCCTGGAGCATGGAAGGCACTCCGCAAATGCCCATTTCCCTCTATTGCTCCCAGATAGCCGCCTTGTTGACTTGCCACAATTCATGAAATTCCCACCTTCAGGGTGAAGGCACTGTCTATAAAATGTCCCAGTGGGGTAAGATGTCACTTCCTGCAAAAGACAATTCAGTGTTCTGGTTGGCTGGCAGGCAGCATCCAGAGCATCTGGTTAAGGCTCTGATGTGAAAGCTCCCATTAGGTGCAGGCAGGGGTGGCTGTCAAGCAGTATGGCTGCACAGGTCCGAAGGGGAAGGCATTATAAAGAAATACACTGTGTCAAGGATAATAAATCTCAAGGTCTAGAGATCTCCAGGTAGGCAGAGGAAAGAATGTTCAGGGATGCCTCAACAGAAGAGGAAAAGGAGAAAGCAGAAAAAGAAAGGAGTCAGGGAGATGAAAGCCTCTAAAGGTGACGCAGGCAGGCTTGGCCCTGCAGCTGTGGCCCTCCTCTGTGGCACTCAGTCATCACACCCTGGCTCCCTCCAGACCCCTCTTCCAAGCTGCTTTGTCTTATTCCTGGCACCAAATGGCTCCTACATGTCCATCCCCACCCTTACCTCCACTCACCAGCCAGGTACAATCTAAAGAGGAAGGAAGCTAAAAGCTCTGACTTGCTGTTTAGAGGGGGCTCTCAGAATCTTGCTCACAAAACATGCTGGAGGTCAAAAAGGAGGCGGAATGTGTTCAAGCAGCAAAATGACAAGATCAAGCATCTCTGGGGTTGCGTTTCCAGCCTGGTAACAAATTTGAGATGACCTGGGCAAGCCACACACCCTGTCTCTGATCTTCACCACTCTGTAAGACAAGTCACCCGATTCAAATCCCAAGAGCTATATAACAGGAAAACTTTACCAAAAGGAAACGAACTTCTCAGGCAGAGCCAGTGAGTGAGAGACACAAAGGAAGCACACTCGGGCTCATCTAAAGTTCACACGAACAGAGGCAGCTGCTCTCATAGGGCCACGGCGTGGGCAATGAGACAGGGCATAGGCACCTGCTCCACAGAGAGACAGGCCAAGGCAAGGACGGACTTTCTACTCGCTCAGTGCGTTCAAAAGCTAGCCTCGCCCAAAGAAAGTCTGGCTGAATGCCTGGCAAGGGTGCTAAGTGGAGCATCTCCACATTGGGTGGGCAGCTGGACACGACCTTCCAGGCTTTTCCAGCTCTGGTGCCTGCCACAACACTCTGGAGTTGAAGAGGTAATCTCGTCTGTGTCTTGCAGGGCTCAATTCCAATCACTGTCAGACACGCTCCTGCCACCTTCTGAGGTTTACAGAAGGGCTCCCATCTACATAAACTTGATGTTGTGGCAGGCACTCTGGGACCACCCCACACCTCTCTGTATCCGAAGCTAACCATATGGCCACAGAAAGTCAGTAAGGCAAAGAAAAAGTCAAAAGACAATCAGTCCAATGATGCAAACATCTGTAGTTCCAAGAAGCCCAAGGCCAGCTAGTTGGCAAAAGCAGCACGAAAGAGGTGTGTGCTATCCCTGAAGCCCATCCTAGTGCCAGCCTCCATGCCAGAGCCTGGCCAGGTGGGTGTGTGAACCACTCCAAAGGGGGCCAGGCACACACTGCTGCCCAGCTGTTGTTGGGGGAAATCTGGACCAAGCTCCATAGCTGGGGCTTCAGGGAGATCAGGGACCCGAAACACAGAGCTCCAGGATCTGGTGAGTCTGGAGACTGCTGCTCCAGCCTGCCTGAGAGCGGCCCTCCCAGCTTGATTTAGAAAAAGCCTCTACCAGGCTATGGCAGAAGGGCTTAACTTTTGCAGAGCCGGATCCCACTGGAGCCAGAGAGGTCATGGAAGGCCCTGCAGCGTGTGCCCCAGCTGACGTAAGAATCCCTGGGAATGAACCTCACCAACCCTGGAGGCTGGGCTCTCAGAGGCAACCCGTTCCCATGTCAGACTGCTCTCCTTTGGGAAAGGAGATCTCCCTTAGGGGGAACAGAAAAGTAACTTCCTGGAACTTCCACTCATGACTGCCAGGCATCCAAGCACCTAGAAGTGAACTCAAATGCCACTTCCTCAAGCGTGCCTTCCGCCAGCCAGGGAGCTGCCCACCTAGCAAAGTCTTGCCTTACCAACCATCATTTGCATTGAGTTCATCACCCCTACCTGTGGAATGCAAAGTGGGTCCCAGGTGAGAAGACAAACAAAACAAAACACTCCAGATTAAATAACAAGGTTAGCATAGAACTCAGCATCACGTAGGCACTCGTGCTAGGGAGGCGAGACAAGAGCTGCCAGGCCCTGGGCCTCAGTCTCTGGCCTGGCTTCCCCAGCAGATCTCCCTCCTCTCTCCCTCCTGCCCTCCTAGTGGTCCTCTCTCTTTATAGCACATTGTGGAAGAGATATCTGCTATGGGAAAAAGGTCACAGCAGACAGTCACCAGCTACAGCCCATGGAAGCCAGACTCTGAGCACTTGCTGGCCAGCTTAGCAGCTCCGGACAGTGTCCTGGACACGGTCTCTCTCTTTCTCCTAGAAAGGGAAAACACCTCCTCACCCCACGAGGGCAGAAACCAGGGTGGCCACTTGCTTCTTTCCCTTTCTCTCTCCAGTTGTACCCTTGCCCAGAGGAGGCAACTTTCTCTAATTCACCCAAAGGTGTTACACGGACCAGCAGGCAGCCCTGGCCAGGGGTGGGGACACGTGAGACAAACACGGTTCCCTCAGCCCCAGCCTCCAGGTGTCAGCGTAGGTGTCTCTTTTTCAGGGAAGGCTTCCTGACCCTCCACTCCAAAATAATTCATTTCTCCTAACCCATAATTCTCTCCCAGTACCCTGTTCTTACCTTTGTAGTATGTGTTACCTTTTGATTACCTGAGTATCATCTGTTTCCCCATTATTCTGTGGGACCTCGGAGCGAAGGACTGAGGGAAGGACCATATCTGTTTTGCTCAGCTGCACACCCAGGATCAAGCATGGGGAGGGGCATGGAGAAACTCAATGCACATCTGGGCTTTATGCAGACAGATGCTTCAGATTAGCCTTGAACCAGGAGGACCTCCAGGACCACAAAACACTTTCATTTCGACAAAGCCATTGGGTCAGCCACCCAGAGCCCCATGAGGGTTTGATCCAACTGAGACAAAGCAGGTAGGATGGGTGAGAAACAGTATCCACCGTCACTGACTACCAGCCAGGTGCCAGGCATTATCCCACATAACTACCACAGCTACATGATAGGGTAGGTACTACCACCATCTATGTCACAGATGAAGGAACTGAGACATTTAGAGGTTAAGGAATACTACCACAAAGCAGCAGAGCTGGGATTTAAACTTTGCCATGGTCTGAGCCAAACCTGTGATCTTAACCACTAAGCTACAAGGTCCCAGTTAGCAAACCAGTGGTGTTTAGTGCACCTGCCCCAAGCCCCAAGCCCCTGGGTCTTTTGATGCCCTATATAGTATGCACCATCCTCAGAGACCTCCAGTAAACACCTGCAGGGCTGTGGGAGACAGAATGACAGGACACATACAGTCTCTTGTTGGGAGACAGTTTCTTAGCCTTTTAAAGCACATACCCCCTTTTAATCAATATATAGGCTTCCCATATACACCCCCACCTAAAACTGCTGTGCCTCACTTGAGAATTACTGTAATATCAGGCAAGATTTTGTCCAAGTCCACTTTCTTCAATTGTTTACATTTAAAATTATATATATATATATTTCCAAATCTAAAATGAGATTATGATCCTGAATGTGCTTTTGAAATTTCACACTTGCCCCAATCCCCAGAGACTGTGATTCATTCTCCCTCTCTCCCCAATTGACAATCACCACTTATGACAATAATAGCACACAAAACGTTTACCACAAAGAGCAGAAATGTTCCCCGTCAATACAGAATGTGTAGAACAGGCATCTTGGGCATGTCAAGCACGCTCAGGAGAGAATGGAATATGATCTAAGTGGAAAGATCATCAGAGAAAACTCAAGATTAGGCTATTATTTATTCTTCTGTAGCCCCTTATTTGAAAGGATAATGTCGATGAAGTGTTTTTTTTTTTTTTTTTGAGACGGAGTTTCGCTCTTGTTGCCCAGGCTGGAGTGCAGTGGTGCGATCTCCAGCTCACCGCAACCTCCGCCTCCTGGGTTCAAGCAATTCTCCTGCCTCAGCCTCCCAAGCATGCCACCACACCTGGCTAATTTTGTATTTTTAGTAGAGATGGGGTTTCTCCATGTTGGTCAGGCTGGTCTTGAATTCCCAGTCTCTGGTGATCCGCCCGCCTCGGCCTCCCAAAGTGCTGGGATTATAGGTGTCAGCCACTGCGCCCGGCTGATGAAGTTCTTAAAGCTTTATGGAAGACTATAAAATGGGATGCTGGTAAGGGGACTCCAAGCAAAGAGAAATACTACAACCTCTACCATCCAAAAGTTCTTTTTGTTGTTTGGGGTACAGAGAAAGGAGAATAAAGGATGGCTCTGAGAATGACACCATGAGGCTCCTTTGAGCACATGATTATTTCCAACAGGCAACTGGAGAAAAGGAGAACTTGAAGTTCAAGTGGACTCCGGAGATGCCTGGCCCGTGGCCCCCTCCTCCTCTAGTGGTTAGGAGAGTGCCCTGGGAGTGGGCACTCTCCCTGGGAGTCAGACTGATACAGGTTCTGGTCTGGTTCTGCCACTTACTCATTGATGATGTTGGGCAAATTACGCAACCTCTCTGGGCCTCTGTGTCCCTTGCTGTGAGAGGATGATCATACAACTTACTTCATCGAGTTACTACAAAGATTAAACGAGATAATACATGGAAAAGGTTTGGTACTACGTCTGGAAAACATTAAGAGAACATGGGAGGTACTTCCAAGTGGTAGCCTTATTGTGCTTATTTCTCTCCTTGTTTCCCAACAGAAATTCAGGCAGCTGGAAGGGCAGTCTGGCAACCCTCTCATTCTCATTTCCTATTTATTGTCACAAGTGACATAAACTCCCCAGTCAAGGACAAGAACAGCTGGGCAGGCCAGGGAGATGCACAGCTGCTGCACTTTAGAAAAAATAATGCTCCAAGGGGTCTGAGACCCCTTCCAACCCCTGTGATTGGAAACGAGCAGGCAGGAGAAGACAAAAGCTGGCTTGGGGTTGAAGAGAGCAGGCAGCTCTGCCAGAGGCTCCACGGAGGGAAAATGAACAGAAATAGCCAAACAGGCTGGAGGGCAAGGAAGACACACATAGAAGCCAGGCCTTCCTGGAGAAAGGAAGCTGCAGGTGAGCTGGAGGCAGCCTCAGATGGGTAGGCATGGCTCATACAGGAAAAGTGGGATGTGAACTGCAGAGGACAGCGGGCTGGGTCCTTGGGGAGGGGCAGCTAGGAAGAAGGAACCAGGCTGCCAGGCAGTCCTGGATGGAGTAAGGTCGGCACCAAAGAGGAAGGAAGCCACAGGTTCTCCCCCGTTGACCTCAGGTCCTCGCCTCAACCCTCCATTGGTTCCCCCAGCTCTGTGGGCCCCAGGAGGCAGCCAGTACTCCAGTCTCTGCCCATCTACTGTTCCCATTCAGGTCCTCTTCCCTAGGCCAGCAGCAAAACAGGATGCAGGTTTCAGCATTCCCCACTTTCCTGGTATCTTTGAAACAAGCGCTCCAAGATTTTCTCTCTGGGAAACAGGCCAAGGAGGCTAACACCATTCTCAGAGCCGCCCCTCCAGTTCCACACTAGGAAGTAAATGTGGTGTGTCTGTCCCCACTCAACCACATCCCCTATGGCCTCTTTGCTTGCCCAGGAAGGAGAACACAGCCACCTCGCTCCTGCCTCAGCCCTGCTGCTGGTCTCCACACACACAGCACCACCAGGGGATCTCAGAAGCCAGTGTGGGTGAAGGGATCCTATGCCTACGCGGTCATTCCTAGACCCTCAGACATGAGGCCTGGGCACTGCTGTTCTCTACTCACCCCCAGGGACAGGGAACACGGTTGGCAGCAGGGTCACCAGCCCGAGATGCCCAGGAGATGGGTTGTGGTGGAGCCAGTGTCCAGTCACATCCCAGGGCCAGAAAAGCAGTCTCCCTGATCCCACAGAGGGGCACCAGGCAGCTCCATGCCATGAGTGACCGTGGTCACAAGGCTGCCTGCATCCGCACGAGACTTTCCTGTGCACAGAGCCCTGTGACATGCACAACCTCAGCCTTTCCCCACACCTCAGCAAGGGGACTGGGCAGAGACTATCCCCACGTTGAAGATGAGGGAGCTGAGGTGACTTGGCCACTGTCACGGCTGCTGAGGGGCAGAGCTGGTGGGCCCAGGACCCATTCTCCAGCAGCTCCTCCTCTACCGGGGACTTCCCTTCCTGCTGTAAATGTCCCCAGATCTCTCCACCCTCAGCCACCACCAGCAGGCTCTCCAGCGGCACTCCATTCCTCTGGCTGCCCATCTCTCTCCTTCCTCAAGCCAGGTTGTGCCAGGCCCCTCCCCAGTGCCCCTATCACTGGACCCTTGCTCTGCTTCAGCCAGACTGTTGCCAAAGTTCGGGACCTCCTTCTTGAAAGGATCGTCCATCCCCTTGCACTTCCATTCCTGACCCTCCCCTGCTGCCTGGAGTGCCACCAGCTTCCCAGGTGGTCTCCCTGTCTTCTATCCTGCCCTACCTGTTTCCCAGCTTCCCCTGCCATCCTTGGAGTCCAGCAGTGCCCTCCCAGGTGCCCTTGACTCTCCATGGTCACAGGTTCCCTGTGGCTCCTCACACCTCCACAGCCCTGCCCTGCAGTCAGCATCCAAGGTGCCATTCAGGCCCCACATCCTACTGCCCTCCCTTCCCTGCACCCTGGCTTTGGTGCAGGTTGGTCCCCGCTTCCCCCAGCTGTCAAGGCGTGGCTCTCCAGTGTCCACAGAACAGCATCCCCTGACTGTCGGAGATGCGAGGAGATGGGTTTCTTTTTTTTATTTTGAGATGGAGTCACTCTGTCACCCAGGCTGGAGTGCAGCGGCACGATCTCGGCTGCAATCTCCGCCTCCCGGGTTCACACCATTCTCCTGCCTCAGCCTCCCGAGTAGCTGGGACTACAGGCGCCTGCCACCATGCCCGGCTAAGTTTTTATACTTTTAGTAGAGACGGAGTTTCACCGTGTTAGCCAGGATGGTCTAGATCTCCTGACCTCATGATCCGTCCGCCTCAGCCTCCCAAAGTGCTGAGATTACAGGCGTGAGCCACTGCGCCCGGCTGAGGAGATGGGTTTCTAATGCCTGCCCTACCCAAAGCCCTGAAAGGGGCAGCCTCCCAGTCAACGAGGTCCAGTCCCGCACTAGCTGCCTGTGACCCAGAGAAGCCATTCACGGAGGCACTGGTGTGTTCAACCATGGCACATGCTGACACGTAAGAGGAGAAGCCTGGGTCCTCTGTAAGAGAGGGGACAGGAGCAGATGCTCAGACAAAAGCAGAGAGGCCACACAGCTCCCCAAAGTCAGGGCTGCCTCCACTCCTGCCTGCCTTCCAGACCCAGCTCCCAAGAGGCCAGGCTGCCCTGCCAAAATCCTTCCAACAAAGCCCCTTTCTCCTGAGCGAACCTGGAGGGGCTCCCGCTGACACCAGGCTTGGGGAGTCTGACAGCCCCAGCTGGAAAAGCCATGTATTTGGCAATAGGCAGGCTCTGCTGAGGGTCACTTCTTTCACTGTCTCCTTATGTGGCTATTAAATGTTCCACATAAACCCAGTTTCCTCCCTGGGACCAGAGCTCCTCATCAAAGCCTCAAGGAGCACCCGGCTTTGTGCTGTCAAAGTTCCCCTGTTCGGAGCTGCCTCTGATCTGCACGGTATCAGGAGTGGCTCCTGCCAGACCTGTTTCATCACGTGTGACCCCATCCCCTGGCTGGAGCTGAGCAGACTGAGGGTAGAGATGTGACACAGGTTGTGCCAAACAGACTCTCTCTCTCCCATGGGAATATGGACTTTGGACTGGGAGATCTCAGTACATGTGAGTGTGGCTGGGACCGTGTGGGCTCAGGAGGGGGAAGCCAGGCTGCAGAGAAGTGAAGGAAACTCAAAGAGAAGCAGAGCTGAGAGAGAAGGGAGAATCTAACAAGGTTTTTCTAATCCCTACTTAAGGCCAGGCAGCAACCCTGCCTATGGGGTCCTGAGTGTCCCCGAAGCCCTATCATAAAGCGCCCTTTTTGCTTAAGATGGATTCAGTTGGTTTGCTACTTGCAATCAAGGAGCTCTAACACAGCTGGGATCTCCCTTGTGCTTCTCTGCTTCTCCAGGAATACAAAGCTGGCGCTCTACAAATACTTGCTGAATGAAGAAAAACTGGCCCCACATTCTGGCTTTCCTATATCTGCCAAAGGCACCACTGTGCTCGACAAATACTCTTTCTATAAAATGTGTAATTCAGCCTCAGGCAACTTAAATTAAATGCTCTTTCCTTGCCTGAAATGCATTAAATCCTCATTTTCATCTCTTCTTTGGGGTAAACCAGCGCTAAAAAGAAAGGCAGGCAGGAGTAGAAAGAAAAAGAAACAGCCCTTCCAACATGCAGGCCAGCAAGTCCAACTGCATCTGCAAACTGTGCCACTGCCTGGCTGCCCCAACTCCAGAAGACTCTGCCCTGAGATCTGTCCCTATGCCACACCCCCAGGCTACCCAAGATGCCCATCAATGTCTCCAAAGGTCACAGAGCTTGCAACCCTGCTTACGTGTTATTTATGCCAGATCCTACGCATGAGGCCAGACTCTCTGAAAGAAATCTCAGAGGATCAGCTTGCTCAGTGGTTTTCAAACTGTGTGCTCTGTAGGACCCCAGGACATACATGGAACCCTCTGGGGGGTCGTTCTCTCCAGCTTCAACCAGCACAGTACCCAGTTGGTTGTATATATCAAGCTACCTTGTAAGCTTACCCCAGAAAGGGTTCAAGTAGCTTTGAAAAACGGTACAAGGACGGGCGCGGTGGCTCACGCCTGTAATCCCAGCACTTTGGGAGGCCGAGGCAGGCGGATCACGAGGTCATGAGATCAAGACCATCCTGGTTAACACGGTGAAACCCCGTCTCTACTAAAAATACAAACAACAACACAAAAAAAATTAGCCGGGCGTGATGGCGGGCGCCTGTAGTCCCAGCTACTCGGGAGGCTGAGGCGGGAGAATGGTGTGAACCCAGGAAGCAGAGGTTGCAGTGAGTCAAGACCATACCACTGCACTCCAGCCTGGGCAACAGGGTGAGACTGTCTCAAAAAAAAAAAAAAAAAAAAAAAAAAAAAAAAACAGAAAAAAGGAAAATGGTACAAAATTCCCCTCCCAGACCAACTCCTTCATCACTCAGATGAGGAACTAGAGATTCATGGGCTTACACAGAGAGGGCAATGAAGATAAGATGACCTTGCCCTGGTTCCTCGGGACTCCTGACCACACCCCCACTGGATGAGTGCTGTATCTGAGGTGACCCTGCCTGCATCAGCGGAAGGGCGATGCTAACCGGCCTGAACAACGTGGAGCTGTCCTGATGCTAGTCCTCCGCTATATATAGTTTCTCCCCTGAAATGACCTCATGCAGCAGCAAAGGTTTGTGGTGTGGCAAAACCTGCTGTGTCCCCAACAACTCTAGGGGAAGAGAACTGCTTCAGAAACTGGGTGGTAAATGGAAAAGAGAGGAATTTTGGGGATGGGGAGGTATGAGGGTGGCAGGTGGGGAACCAGCTTTTGAGACAACTCAGGAGAAATTCTTCCTCTGAGCCCCCGGGGCAGCAGTGGAGAACGGTAAACCTGAGACTCGCACGCAGTGGGTAATGAAAGAGTCCCAAGTCTGGTGTGGTAAAGCCACTGCTTCGTCCTAGGCTCCCATCCTGCCTGCTCACAGATGTCGGGTACCTCTTCTCAAACAACAACATCCATCTGCACCCCTTGAGCAAGAACCAACAGTGGTTCCCTTTGACCTAACCGTCCCCATATACTATTCGATATCTTCCATAATCTTGGCGGACACAATAGATTTGATCTTAATGCCTTTAAAAAAAAAAAGGAAGAAAAGAAAAGAAAAGAAAAAGAGGCTGGGTGCAATGGCTCACACCTGTAATCCCAGCACTTTGGGAAGCCGAGG
Organism: Rhinopithecus roxellana; assembly: GCF_007565055.1. Taxonomy (NCBI): domain Eukaryota; kingdom Metazoa; phylum Chordata; class Mammalia; order Primates; family Cercopithecidae; genus Rhinopithecus; species Rhinopithecus roxellana. The sequence continues at coordinate 75,877,531 of NC_044559.1, forward strand.
TGGGAGGAGTGTTTGAGGCCAGGAGTTTGAGACCAGCCTGGGCAACACGGCGAGACCCCATCTCTATAAAAAATACAGAAATTAGTCCGCACCTGTAGTCTTAGGTACTCAGGAGCTGGGGTGGGAGGATCACTTGAGTGTAGGAGTTCAAGGCTGCAGTGAGCCATAACAGCTCCACTGCACTCCAGCCTGGGCAACAGAATAAGACCGTATCTCTAAATAAAAAGAAACAGGCAGATAAACACCAAATGAGAATGGAGACTCTGTCTGGGCAGTAGGAGTACAAAGATTTTCTTCTTTGAGCTTTCTCATATCGTTCACATTTTTTACGTGAGCACACTTTACTTTTACAATAAAGAGGACTGTACTGCTTGCTTCTCTCCAACTTGCACCACTTCCTCAAATCACTAATCCTTCTACAAAGTATGTCCACTCATTCCCAATGTCTTATCCCAATCCCCCAAGGAGCAACTTGAGTACCACCACCACCCTCAGAAATCTTCCCATCCGTAACTCGAGTTCACAGGGACCTCTCTCATCCCAACTCTTTTTAAAAGGGTCTACACGTTGCCTTTGTCTCAACGTGTCTACACTGTACGACTTAGCACTTGTCTACATGTTATCTTGTTTGAAGTGGTATTACACCTTTATTTGTCTTTGCTTCCTCTCCCAAGTAGACCATAAGCCATCTGGATGATGAGATACACTTGTATCATATGTGCACACACATTTGCAGGAATGAGGCAGGGTGGAATTTTAGAAAGGGCACAGGAAAGGGAGTCAGATTTCCTGGATCGGATACCAGCACCACCTCTGTGCAGAGCAGACCACAGACAGTGGCTTGACCCCTCTGGACCAGTCCCAAGTTCTTCCAGCTGAATTCCCCAGCAATACCAATTCCCTTCCCCCAAAAGGTAAGGAAGGATTCTGTGCAAGCCTGCCAACCTCACGAGTTTTGAAAAAGAGATAATCTCTAGAATTGAGGCCCCAGGTACAGCCTACAAAAGGGGTCCCCATCCATCCCTACCCAAAACCTAGCACCAGAGAGTGGGCCAGACACATGAAGGACAGGGCCTTTGGGTAGAAGTCTCTCCTTGTACACTTGCTCTGGGCTATGGCCCATCACAGACAAATGCCCAAGGAATGGTACTGTCAAAAGCAGCGGGCTGAACACTTCTGTCCAGGGTTGTAGAAAAAGTGCTTGGTGCTCAGTGATGGATCAGACATCTAGGCCCTGAATATTCCATGGGACATGTGTCAGAGCAGGACACAGCTAGGCTCAGCTGCAAAATAGGAGGGGTCAGCTGCAGATTAAAGGCCCAGGGTCTTTTGCCTACTGACCCCGAAGACTGGCCCATCCTGCCCCTAGGAAGAGAGCACAAATAACAGTGCATACAGTATGTGGGTTTCTAAGAAATGCCATTCAGGCCTTATAAAAAGTCATCATAGCAATAAGTTATGGCCAAATAAGGCCTCCTGTCTCCTCAGTAGCCAGACGTGGACCAGGCAACAGTAAGACTATCACACTGAGCCAGACCTAAATGAGCTCTTGGCTCTGTGGATCTGATATGAGAGTAGAGGGGAAAAGGGCAAAGAGGAAACAGAGGAGTTAGCCTGGGGTGTAAATACACAGTGCAAAGCACTGTTGTCCCCCAAGGAACTGCCTCCTCAGCTCCCCTGGACCCTTGGCTCTGTGTGTTATCGATCTGCTGCCTCAACCAGGGGCCAGGGGTGGGGGCATGTGGAAATAGGTTTGGAAAAAATAAAAACCACTCCAGTATTATTCAGTCCATCACTCTGAACTCCTTGAGGAGATGAACTGACTCTCCATGCTGCGTTCCCCTCCCCTAACACAGTGCCTGGGATAAGGCCAATGTAGTAAATATTGAGAGGCAGTTTCTCATAGTGGCTAAGGTGTAAGCCCCCAGGATACAACTCCCAGGATTCAAATAGCAGCCCCTCCACTGTCATGAGCAAGTGTCTCGACACTCCCCCACAGCCTCAGTTTCCTCATTTGTAAAATGGACATAAATGAGGCCTGCCCTTACGGAGTAGATGTGAAAACTGTAAACAGTGATGTCAAGAATCCAGTAGAGTGCCCACCACACACATGGTAGGAGATTAATAAATGATACTGATTTCAGTGATGGCAATTCCTGGAGATGCTGTGAAGGCTCGGGAAATGAAATGCTCATCCATGTGACAGTCTATTTTGGGGGAACAGAGCGCTTTCACTAAGTTAAAAAAAAAAAAAATCTGGCCGGGCGCGGTGGCTCAAGCCTGTAATCCCAGCACTTTGGGAGGCCGAGACGGGCGGATCACAAGGTCAGGAGATCGAGACCATCCTGGTGATCACAGTGAAACCCCGTCTCTACTAAAAATACAGAAAACTAGCCAGGCGAGGTGGCAGGCGCCTGTAGTCCCAGCTACTTGGGAGGCTGAGGCAGGAGAATGGCGGGAACCCGGGAGGCGGAGCTTGCAGTGAGCTGAGATCCGGCCACTGCACTCCAGCCTGGGTGACAGAGCAAGACTCTGCCTCAAAAAAAAAAAAAAAAAAAAAAAAAAAAATCAATGCTATGTGTAGTATCCCATGTAACAGAGGACAGTGTGGTCTGTGTCCCAGACACTGTGTGGGGGGTGAGATGAGGGGGAAGGACGGACAAATCCATGAAGGTTGTCACAAAGTGTACTTTCTGGCACATTCGGATATATAGTGCAAGAACTAGCAGAAGTAGTCTATTTGCTAATCATGAGTGGCAGTGACATCAGTAAACCAGCAATACCTGTTTAGGGCCCAGGGAGTCCTCTGTTGAAGTTGACAGTGAGGTGGGTATTGCATGGAAGGAACCTGAGACTGATACCCCAAATATTTCATTCTTACTCTCTGTCCCCCAACCCCCGTACACACAGTTAACGTCACTGAACCTCTCCCCTAAAGGAGAATCTCTACCTCAGTGGACTATCAGGAGGATTCGATGAGATGTGTGTGAGTACCTACTACAGTGCCTGCTGCACAGTCAGTGTGCAATCAGTAGCAGTATACAAGAAATCAAACAGTAATTTTGAATCTAGGCATGCGGGGATGCTCATCAAGTGTGAAAGAGGCTCTGATGTGGATGTTTATCAGCAGCGTCTTGGAAGTTCACAGAGGAGGTATCTGCGGCTCACAATGTGTATCAGAGAAATGCACAAAGCTCCAGGAAGGAAGCCCTGGGGACTCAGAGATGTTCTGCCAAGCTGAAGATGGGCCACTGCAAACAGAGGGCACTCACAGCCTTGACCTACTGGCAAGAAATGTTTCCATCTATGTGGAGATAGCCTAGAAAAGTAGTCTCTGGTTGTTGCTGAGATCAGCAAGAGTTGTATGTAGGGTGTGTTGCAAATGATTTGTTACTAATGAGAGTTGATTCAAGCTGGATTCAAGGCTATCTCTATGATAACCACACTATCTTGCAACTTGCTTCGGATTTGCCTTTCTGACTGAATGGTTCGAACAGTAGATAACCCAGGACACAATGAAGAAGTCAGGTTTTGCATATGAACTTCACTGGCTATATATCTCAACGTGGGGGAAGTATAAGGCTGGGGGCAGCTGTCTTTAACAGAGGATCAAGCATGGTGAGAATAGTAAAAATAATAACTAATGCTTACTGAGTAGGTAATATGTCCCAGGCACCATTCTCAAGACCTGATGTGCATTAACTCATCTAATTCTTATGACAACCCTATGGAGTAGACACTGTTATCTCCATTTCACAGATAAGAAAACTGAGGCCTCAAAATTCAAAATAACATGCCCAAGGTTACATAGCTAATGAGTTGGAGGAGCTAGGATAATAAAATGTAAATTGGTACTAAATGAATAAAACATTTGTCATAATCACCTGTCACCAAAGGAAAACTATCTTATAGATGTTCTCTTTGACAGACCTCAGATTTTACAAATCAAAGGAAATTCATGGCTTGGCAAGGTGGCTCATGCCTGTAATCCCAACAATCTGGGAGGCTGAGGTGGGTGGACCACTTGAGGCCAGGAGTACGAGACCAGCCTGGACAACATGTTGAAACCCCATCTCTACTACAAATACAAAAAAATAAGCTGGGTGTGGTGGCACACACCTGTAATCCTAGCTACTTGGGAGGCTGAGGCACAAGAGTCACTTGAATCCAGGAGGCAGAGGTTGCAGTGAGCCGAGATCACACCACTGCACTCCAGCCTGAGCAACACAGTGAGCTCTGTCTCAAAGAAAAAAAAAAAAAAAAAGGCCAGGCACAGACATGGTGGCTCACGCCTGTCATCCCAGCACTTTGGGAGGCCGAGGCGGGCAGATCACGAGGTCAGGAGTTCAAGACCAGCATGGCCAACATGGTGAAATCCCGTCTTTCCTAAAAATACAAAAAAATTAGCTGAGCGTGGTAGTGCGCACCTATAATCCCAGCTACTCAGGAGGCTGAGGCAGGAGAATCGCTTGAACCCAGGAGGCAGAAGTCGCAGTGAGCCAAGATCGTGCCATTGCACTCCAGCCTGGGCAACAGAACAAGACTCCGTTTCAGGGTGGGGGAAAAAAAAGGAAATTCATGGCCAGCCCTTGTGATTGCACTCTGACTCCAGGGGATGAGCCAGAAGGTGACCAGAACAGAAGGTGACCAGGGAGGACTAGGGAGGCTATACTTGCTCCTCCTAAAAGTTGGGGTGGAACAATGGTCAGTACAATACAAGTCATCAGCGGAACAATGAGCTTTGTGTTGTTCCCCATCTAAGCATCCCCTGTGCCGCGTGTGGGCACTGTACTGATCACATCACACACACGATCACATTTCATGCTTGACTACTCTAAGTGATGTACGCTTACCCCATTTTACAGATGCAGAAACTGAGGCTCTGCAAAGAAAGTGGAACCGCTTCCGTCTCCATGGCTTCTGCCGCTTATTCAGTCAATAACCTTGAGTATCTTTTTTTTTTTTTTTTTTTTTTTTTTTTTTTTTTTTTTTTGAGACGGAGTCTCGCTCTGTCGCCCGGGCTGGAGTGCAGTGGCCGGATCTCAGCTCACTGCAAGCTCCGCCTCCCGGGTTTACGCCCTGCCTCAGCCTCCCGAGTAGCCGGGACTACAGGCGCCCGCCACCTCGCCCGGCTAGTTTTTTGTAGTTTTTAGTAGAGACGGGGTTTCACAGTGTTAGCCAGGATGGTCTCGATCTCCTGACCTCGTGATCCGCCCGTCTCGGCCTCCCAAAGTGCTGGGATTACAGGCTTGAGCCACCGCGCCCGGCCAACCTTGAGTATCTTAACATCCTCACCAAGTCTCAGTGTCCTCATCTATAAAACGGGAAAAATGAGTCCTGCCTTGCCTATCTAACAGGATGGCTGAGGAGATCAAATGATATATAATACTTGAGACAGCATTTTGAAAACCACAAAATGCTGAGCAAAGCAAGAGATCATTAATCTTATTAATTACAAAGAGTGACACCTGATTCTGCAAGCACTTTGCTAACATGACTCTCTGTGCCTCTTTTCCTTTGGGAATTTGGGAATAATTCAAAGTTTGCAGAGCGATGACACTCTTTTCTTCAAATCCCTGGCATCTGGGTGTTGGAAAGCGGAGGTTTGCTCTGGGAGAAGGAGGAGGAAACAATAATATTTGCATTCTACTTGTGTTTCTCTTTAGGAACACAATCTTGGCTGAGATTCTATTGCCTCCAGCACACCCAGCCCTCAAACAACATTCAACGCATATTTATTGAGCACCTACTATGTTCCAAGCACTTTGATCCAAGATGATGGACTCACATGACTTCTAGGTGTGGAGGTGGTAGTCTTGGGGTGGGGAAATTAGAGGAGGAAGGGACAGCAATGGCAAAGGAAGGCAGTGGCTATAGTCCTTGGAGTTTTGCAGACTTCACAGCTGACCTACCAGCTTCTTTCCATGGGGGTGGGGTGGAAGCTGGTCAGGGCTCACAGCACAATGGAATGAGCTGTGAGCACTGGAATGAATCAACATCCTCAGGCTGAGTTTCAGCTCTGCATCATAACCACTGGCAATCCATTCACTTTCCTGGCCATCAGGTTTCCCATATGTAAAATAGGTAGGGATGTTCCCATAGGTAAAATAGGGAGAATCAAATAAGATGATGTTTGTGAAGGGATCCAGCAAGGGGGTGCCTAAAGGTGCTCAACAATAAACTCATTAAAAAACAAAACTAAACAAAAAAAAAAAAAGTTCTCTTCTTCCCATTCTCATGAGGATAAACTACACACTGGCCCAAAGCGTGGGCTCTGAGATCAACACCTGGGTTCCAGTCCTGGCTCTGCAGTTTACAAGCTGTGCGGCCTTAGGCAGCAGACATTACCCTTCTACGGCTCAGCTTCTTCATCTGTGAAAAGGTGATAATAGAATCCACCCATAGAGTGGTTGTGAGGATTAACCCAAATACTGCACGTGATGCTCCTAGTACATGGCAAACACCCTGCAAAGGTGAGCTGCTGCTAATTACATCTCTCTGAGCCTTTAAAAACAACAAAACTCCAAGTGCACAGGCTGGCAACGAAGATTCAGGCTACTTGGTTAGTGACCGGCTGCCCAGGCACCATTCACCCCTTGCCCCGGTCCCAAGCCTTCCAGAGGAAAAAGGTACAAACGAGGAGTCATCCCTGTCCCCTCAGTCTCCCTCCCCATACCTTGCTGAAGGTGCTCCAGCCTCTTTCCTGCCAGGTTCCTTATTTTTTTTCTCTTTTTTTTTTGAGACGCAGTCTTGCTCTGTCGTCGGGCTGGAGTGCAGTGGTGTGATCTCGGCTCACTGCAACCTCCGTCTCTCAGGTTCAAGCGATTCTCCTGCCTCAGCCCCCTGAGTAGCTGGGATTACAGGCACGTGCCACCATGTCCGGCTAATTTTTTTTTGTATTTTTAGTAGAGACAGGGTTTCACCATGTTGATCAGGCTGGTCTCGAACTCCTGACCTCATGATCTGCCCAGCTCGTCCTCCCAAAGTGCTGGGATTACAGGCATGAGCCACTGTGCCCAGCCAATTTTTTTTTAAATAGAGGCAAGGTCTCACTATGCTGCCCAGGTTGGTCTTGAACTTCTGGCCTCAAGCAATCCTCCTGCCTTGGTCTCCCAAAGTGCTGGGATTATAGGTGTGGGCCACCATGCCCAGCCTCTATGCATAATTCTAACACACTCAGATGTCTGTTTTCCCAGAGATTTGGAGGGACTGCTCTTTGAACCCAGCATAAATGATCACTACATGATAAACCACTTCACACCCATTAGGATGGCTATTATAAAACCAAACCAAACCAAAGCAACAAACAGCAGAAAATAACAAGTGTTGGTGAAGATGTAGAGAAACAGGAACCCTCGCACCCTGTTGGTGAAAATATAAAATGGTGCAGCTGCTGAGGAAAGTGGTATGGGGGGTTATTCAAAAAATTAAAAATAGAATTACCATTTGATCCAGAAATTCTACCTCTGGGTATATACACAAAATAACTGAAAGCAGAGACTCAGAGAGCATTCACCTTTTGCTCCTGGTTTGCATACCCATGTTCATAGCAGCATTATTTACAATAGCCAAAAGGTGGAAGCAACCCAGGGATCCATCAATGGAGGAATGAATAAGCAAAATGTGGTATATACATATAATGGAATATTACTCAGCCTTAAAAAGGAAGGACATTCTGACACATGCTACACCATGGACACTTGACAACATTATGCTAAGTGAAACAAGCCAGCCACAAAAGGAGAAATACTACATGATTCTACTCATACGAGGTATCCAGAGTAGTCAAACTCTAAGACAGAGAGCAAAATATCAGTTGCCAGTGGCTGGGGGGAGGAAGAAATGGGTAGTGCTTAATGGGTAAAGAGTTTCAGTTGGGTAAAATGAAAAAGTTCTGGAGATGGGTACTGGTGATAGTTGTACAACAGTAAGTACAAAGAATGTACTCATGCTACAAAACTATAGACTGAAAAATTTGCTGTTACAAGTAAATTTTACGTCATATCTAGGTAACCACACTTAAAAAAAAAAAAAAAAAAAGTAAAGAAAAAAAGAGAAGTGACTACTGTCTACCAGGCAGAAGGCAGAGCAATGATTGTAGGTGGAAACATGAACTCCCAAAGCACAACAGCTGGGAACCACGTAGTTTGGGGCCCACTGCCCTAGAGTCTCACAAGCCCTGTGGCCTCACACTATTATAAGCACAGTAACTGATCGGGTAGGACTGGCTCTTCCCACTCAGAGCCTTGAACAGGATTTAAGAGCCTTCCTGCAGCGCCAGTGTTGCTACATGGAACCTTGAGGCAAGGCAATCCCAGAATGGGCTCTCCCCCAGCAATTTCCCTCTGCCTACCACTAGTTCCCTCCCTCACCCCAGCTCTCCTCTTTGGAGGTAACACTTTTGAGAGAAAGAACCTTTTGTGGTCCCACTCTCACCAAGCAGGCACTCTGTACATACCAGTATGAACTCAACAACCCCTAGTCCCAAACTGGAGGTTCTTTCCGAGCTGTATGTTAATATTTTGTTCAGAAGCATATCATTCATTTCAGAAAGATTTCCATCCAAAAATAGTTTTTAAACATTTCTTTTATAGTTCTGCTCCTTAAAAAGAGTAAGCTTCAATGAGTAAGTGGGAAAAATCACTGGCTATGGCTTTTGTGTGTAAAAATCCTGGTAGCTTGGAATAATAGAAACCTTCCAAGTTCACAAAATCTCTTTTTATCCAGGGTCTCGCTTTAATCTTACAACCTCTCTGAGAAGTGAGCAGGGTGGCAGTCACTCCATTGCACAAATGGGGAAACTGAGGCTCAAAGAGATCAAGCGGCTTGTCCAAAGTCACACAAGCAACTAGGAAGGAACAGAGACCCAAGGCTTCATTTTCCACCAATGCCAGATGAAACTCTGGGTTGCGACCTCATATCTGAGCACACTGTATAGCCATGAAAGTAATTTTAAAACCACCATTAGCTTATCTTATCTCCACAACATCTCTCTGAAGTAAACTGGAAATATTATCTTTTTAAAATGGAGGATCAACTGAGCAAGAAACAAATGACCTGCTCAAGATTACCACTCAAGAAAGTGGCAGAGACTAGACCTCCTCTCTTTTGAATACACTTGACCTCGATCACTTCCCTATAATATCTTGACCTCCACACACTCACAACTTAAAGGAGCCCATGCAGTTTTTATGTAGGTTGCACCGTGTTTCTGTGAACTAGGCAGGGGATAGACATACCTTTGTTCTCTTTCTAATGGCTGGGCAAGAAAAAAGAGATTATAGAAATCTTTAGGTTCCTTTTCAGCTCTAAAATTCTATGATTCTAAAAATTCTCCAGCAAGTTGATGGGTAAGAGAGGTCTGGAATCCACATCACTGACCTCCTGCCTTGTAGTCTATTAGGCCACCCTATCCCTGCCCTGCGAGCTAAGGACTACAAACATCATGTGTGCCTGGGAGAGGGGGTCCACTCTGACATAGGTGCACACATAAAACGCCAAGAAAGTGCTACTGCCTCGTTAGGACCCCAATAGCAAGCTTCACTTTGCCCTCCTGCTTCAGCCCTGGTATCTGCCAGCAAGAGGCTCCCATACCACAGGAATCATATATATCCCAGGTATCTGATAACTTACCCACGCCTGGGGCAAGAGAGAAGCCAGTCCCAGAGAAAGAACACCACTCTGAGGTTGCAGTTTAAGTCCCTTCATTAAGATACCTGCCTTAACACCCATCTAAGGTAGGAGATCAATCAGATGTGTTCATTTATGCTTTTCTATAGACTTCACCAACTCTAGTTTTATCCAACAAATATTTACCAGGCACTGCTCTTGGTATCACAGAGTGAACAAATAAAAATCTCTGACCACATGGAGCAAGGGGAGACAGCCAATGTCAGAGGATGACACAGGCAATGGAGCAAAATAAAACAGGAAAAGGAGATAGATAATGCTGAGAGCAGGTGGTAGAGGGAAGGGGATCATTTTAAATGAAATGGCCTGGGAGGGTCTGACTCCTTAAATAGGAGACTGGGACAAGGAGAGAGAGGGACCCATTCAGATATCAGGGGGTTGAACAAGGCAATGGAGAGCATGAGATGGCTTAAGAAAGGTAAGCAGGTGAAAATCATATCATATCTTGCAGACCAACATAAGGACTCTTGAATGAGATGGGGTGTCATAAGAAGGCTTGAGCACTGTAATCCCAGCACTTTGGGAGGCCAAGACGGGTGGATCACAAGGTCAGGAGATCGAGACCATCCTGGCTAACACGGTGAAACCCCGTCTCTACTAAAAAATACAAAAAAAAAAAAAAAGAAGGCTTGAGCAAAGGAGTAATGAAATCTGACTTACAGTTTAGAGCTTCATGCTCTAAACTGCTGGGATGGAAATAGTCTGTCAGGAGACAAGGGAGGAAGCAGGAAGGTCAGTTCATAGGCCAGTGGTAGCTTAGACCAGGGTGAAAGTGGTGGAGATAGTCAGAGTCAGGTTCAGGACATATTTAAGGCAAAGCCAATAGGCTTTATTGATTAAATGGATGTGAGGTGTGAGCGAAAGGGAGAAGTCAGGGACGACTAGAATTTTAGGGGCCTCAGCAACTGGAAGGATGAAATCATCATGAACTGGGATGGGAAAGACTTTGGGAGGTACAGGGATGGGATGGGGGTTCATTCTGTTGTGGACATGTTAAACTGAGAAGCCTTTTAGACAGCAAGTGTGGTGAGCAGGCAGTAGAATATCCAAGGCTGAAGCTGGAGAGAATGGGCTGAAATTATAAATGTGAGAGGAGTCACCAGCACATATAATACTACATAATTCTATGTATGATCATGTGTAATTTGCATGACTATGTGTTTACTGTCTGCCCCCTGCAAGACTGTAAGCTCCATGTGGCCAAGGACTATGTCTGTTCACAGCCAGCAGGGTGCTTGGCACTCAGTAAATATTTACTGAGCAAATGGAGAAGTTGCCCAATTACTCCCTCAAGAATAGCCACACAGCCCACACAAGAAGCAGACTCTCTCGCAACCACAGTGCCAAGCCCAACCAGCCCCAAACAGGGCCCTGGGTCTGTCCACCCCAAGCTTGAGATTCCAGAATGTAAGTGGATACGCCTGGCACATTACAGAGTCAGATATTTGGGTTTCAGCCCTGCCACATTCTCAAAGGGTGGAGCTGGGCAACAGACTTGCCTGTTCTACCACCTCTACCTCTCCCTGGAGTGGCTGGGGGAGAGGCTGCTTCACCCAATTCATGGGCAGAGATATTTATCTACCTAGTGTATATGTATGGGGTGGCAAGATCCCCCACCAAAGGAGTAAATCCCCAAGTATTCTCTGAAGCACACAAGAACCACCCAGCACCTGAAGGAGAGGAACACAGACCTACTGGGGATGCATTAAGAGTAACAATCCAAAAAAAATTTTTAAGGCTGGGTGCAGTGGCTCACACCAGTAATCCCAGCACTTTGGGAAGCCAAGGTAAGAAGATTACTTGAGGCCAGGAGTTTGAGACCAGCTTGGGCAACATAGCAAGACCCCATCTCTACAAAAAAATAAAAAGTTAGCTGGGCGTGGTGGTGCACACTTGTAGATCTAGCTACTGGGGAGACTGAGGGGAGAGAATCACTTGAGCTCAGGAGTTAAAGGCTGCAGGGAGCTATAACTGCACCACCATACTCCAGCCTGGGTGAGAGAACAAGACCCTATCTCTCAAATATATATATATATATATATATATATATATATATATGAGTGACAATCACAAAATTTGATGAGACGAGAGGACATCTCCCTTCTTCCTAAGACAAGAATCCCTTACCAGAGAGTATTGTGTCTCTGCTTTACCTACCAAGTGACTAAGAAGACGAACTAAGGACAAAGGGTGACATTACAAGGCATAAAGATTTCACCTCAATAACTTTCTAGCTTTAAACAGCTGCCTTTGTGAAGATGATAAAACAGCTCTAATGATCTTGTATAACCCTCCCCCTTTCTGAATATTGAAAGAGTGACCCAGAAAGGTTTGATGACTTGCCCAGGGTCACTGAGTTATAGGCCCAGGACTAGAACTCAGGTCCTAGCTCCCTGTTGAGGCTTTCTTCCCATTACATTAGTGCCAAAGGAAGGTAAGAGTTACAGTGGCACTGGGGGAGTTTTAGGCATTAGTCTTATAACATAAAACTATATCCTTATCAAAGGAAAAGCCACAGATGTTACAGGAATGCCAGGTGCACTGTGGAGTTAAGGATTCCTTTCCTTGTACCAAATTTGTCATCTACAGAGTTCCCCTCGGCTTTGGACTTTATGAATAAAGCTATTCATAGTAGGACACACAGAACTAAAGCAATGATAAACTAGCAGGTAAAAAAAAAAATGCAGATATATGAAAAATGCAGATGGTAGGATGAAGTTGAGTTAGCTTTCTAAAATCAACAAATACTGAGTGCTACCTCTGTACAACTCATTGTGTTAAGTGCTGAATGTGTGTGCGTGTGGCTATATGAGTGAGAGAGACATATACGCAAGGATAAGACAGAACCCAGGTCTTCGAGGCTTGCAATGTAGTTGCTGATAAAAGACTGTAAACATCAAAGATGACTAATAATATGGAGTACATAATTGTTAAGTAAGTGGCATAGATAATGTGTCTGCAGGAGTTCTCAGAAGGAGCAATCACTTCCACGGGGTGTGTGTGGTGGAGTGCGGAGGGAGGGGGAAATGGCAGACTTGTCAGGCAAGGTGCTTCAAACAAGATACAGCACTTGAAGTGAACCCAAGGGATGAAACACTCTCAATAAGAAGGAAATGGCACGAGCAAACACTGGTGGTCTTAATGTCAGAGAAGGGAAAGAAATTAGGACTTAAAAGGAAGGACTGACCTTGACAGTTAAAGTACTTGTAGGAGTGGGAAAGTGCAGAAAGGTGTTTGTTGTTATTGTTGTTGTTGTTTTGGTTTTTTTTGAGATGGAGTCTCGCTCTGTCACCCAGGCTGGAGTGCAGTGGCGCAATCTCGGCTCACTACAACCTCTGCCTTCCGGTTTAAGAAATTCTCCCTGCCTCGGCCTCCCGAGCAGCTGGGATTACCGGCGCCTGCCACCATGCCTGTCTAATTTTTATATTTTTATAAAATATAAAAATTATATTTTGCCATGTTGGCCAGGCTGGTCTCCAACTCCTGACCTCAGGTGATCCGCCTGCCTTGGCCTCCCAAAGTGCTGGATTACATGCGTGAGCCACCATGCCTGGCCAAGTACAGAAATATTTTGAACACAGAACTATAAAATCTGGAAGAAGTTATTTTAACAAATGTCTTCGAAGGGGACAACTGTGTGTAGGACTGGATAATGACTGAAGATGAAGTTGCCTTTGGGGGGTACCTCACTTCAGCCTGAGACAAGGGTTGACTTGAGGTGAGAAGGGTATGAAGTGGGGTGGCAAGGGACAGGTTCGCAAGACCTGCGGAAGGAAGAGCCAGCAGACCCCAGTGGCTGGCTGGCTGAGAGGCAGGTGACAAGGAAGCAGAGAAAGTCATGAGAGAGAGAGCTCTTCACAGCCTAAAGTTAGGCAGCTGGAAGAACATGAGTAAAGAAGGAAAGCTGGCGGACAGGGAGCAATGCAGAGCCTGGTTTTGGAAGTGTCAAATCTGGGAATATCTATATCGCAGTGTCCAGTGGGCATCTAGAGATGGGGTTCTGGGGTTCAAGAGAGAAGAGCTGAAGATTAAGCATAGGGGTCTTCCCAATGGACAAAGAGTTGTGAGACTGAACAAGATTTCTCTGGGAGGGAGTGTAATGAGAGAAAAAACAGAATGTCAAACTGAAGCACCAGTGCGCCCCCCACCTAGAAGGTGATGGTGGAATGGGGTGTTCAGAATGGAAAACAAGACAGTCTGATGCCAAGAAAGGAAGGGGGAGAATGTCTCGTGGGAGACAGTTGTCAAGAGCAAAAAATGCTGCTAAATCAGTTATGGGGACTGAACACATATTTGTTGAACAAATGAATGAATGAAAGCAAGCCAGTCCTTGGTTTTGAGTCATCTCTCCTCAGTCAGAAGAATGGGCAGAGTTACCTTCAGACAAAAGAATTTCAATGAGTTTTACTCCATCCTTCCCATAAAAACACATTTCTTCCTCCACAAGTCATCCTGTCCACCACACAGACATCCTTCCCTGCTTCCCCTGGTTCCCCCATCTTCCTTCCCAGTTTCCGCAACCCAAGCAACACACCTTCGGTGTCAAGGGAGACAGGAAACTCCAACTGGAGTTTCCACTTCATTAACAACTCTGCCTGTGGCTCCTCTTACATAAGGGGATATGTGGCAATGGGGTGGGAGAGGAGGCTGAGTTCTAGCCCCAGCTGTGCTCCTAACTAACTGTGTGACTTTGGACAAGGTGCTCAACCTCTTGGGATCTGGGCTTTGACATGGAGAGGAGGACAAAGGTCCATCGGGAATCCAGACAAGTTCTGAAGGTCCCTTTGAGCTCTCAAGTCTACGATTTTATTCCCAGCAGGTCCTTGCAACACCCTCAAAGAAGGAAGTGAGTGTAAGACCCAGAAAAATGACCGACAGACCTCTTTCCGGGGCGAAATGCCAGGGCAGGCGGGGTGTACCATGAAAGTGAGAAAGCATTGCCCGGGCCTCGAGAATCACCAGCGACCGATCTCACTCTCACAGCTAGTAAGGATCCCAACAATTCCGAGGGTGACTGTCACCCCGCACCCCATCTTTTATAGACTCCCAGACGGCCGAGAGGCTCTAAAAACCCTTGCGGGAAAAATAAAGATTTCTTTCCCAGAGTCCTGCGCTGCTTTGCAAGTCGGATTCCGGCAGACACGATCTGCAGCCCGATGACACAGTCTTTGGAAGGAGCGACTGTTCTCGCTCCGCTCGCTCCGAGTTCTAGGGACGCCTGGCTGCCCGCGCCGTGCCCCGACGGGCCGGTGTCCGACCCCGGCCGGAGCTGCCAGGCCAGCGGCGCCCTCGCCCCGGGCCCTCCTCCCAATCCGTCGGCCCCGCTGCGGTCTGCAAACATTTCCTGCCCCCACCCCCACCAGGAGCTTCCCAGTTGGAGAGAGTTGGTCGCCCAGCCGGCTCAGCGCTCGCAGTTGCCCCAACTCAGCTCCCCCGGCCGCCCGGCGCTGGGGAGCGGCCCCGTCTGGTTGCGGAGCAGCCCATCGGGGAAACCCAAGCGCCAGCACCAGTGGGGAGTCTATTGGTAAGCCCAGAGCTCGGGCGAGGAGGGGGACAACTGGCGGGGTGCCCGAGGCCCTGCTCCCTTCCCCGTCGTTACCTGCTCGCTTGCGGGGGTGTCCCGGGGCTGCCGGCCTCTCCCGGCGCTGTCTCCCCACGCAGTTGCCCATGCTGGCTCCTCAGCCAGTCCCCATGCACCGGAGGCGGCGAGGTGGTCGGCTGCTCCGCGCTCCTGCCCCGGACGGCGGCGTCCCGGGTCAACGGCTCCGGCCGCCCGGCATCTGGCGCTCCCCGATCTCCCCCCGGGGGCGCGCTCAGCCCCCGCGCTGGCTCCGCCAAAACTTTGCGGGCCAGGGGAGAGAGGGAGGTGGCAGACTCCCTAGCACGGTCCTAGGTGGCCGGGCCAGGGGGGCCCGCGACGGTGCCCGGCCGGAGACCAGCTCCGCTGGAGGGGCGGAGAGAGGGGGCGGGCACCGCCGCAGCTACTCCCGGTCGCTCGGGTCCCCAGGCAGGGGCCGGCCCCCTGGAGCCTGTCACTCACCTGCCTAACCCCGCCCCAGGCCGGCCCAGCTCCCTACCGCCGGCTCGCGGTGCGCGCTCCGCCGCCACCACCCGCCCCAGGTGCGCATGTGACCGACAGCACCGCCCCCTCGGGCTGGGCCTGATTTTCTCATTGGCTTCCCCCGTGGTGCGTACCGCCCCTCTCCCCACCCAGCCAGGTGCCCGCCCCCCCGCCCGTCTCCCGGGGAGCCGGGCCGGGAATTATTCGCCCTCAATGGCCTCCGGCTGCGTGCCCAGCAGCCGCCTTCCCTCTCGGTGCCACCGCCCCATTCCAGGCCCCGCCCCTCCCTGGAACTGCCTGGCTAGAAGCCGGCAGACACGTGACCCGGTGTGCCCCGCCCCCTCGGCCTTCTCCCCGCGATTGCCTCGGGAGGCGCATGCGCGGAGAGGCCCGTCTCTTGCCACCGCCCATATCCCCTCCCACGGTCTCTTGTTCGCGTCATGGCCGCCGCCGCGGCTCTGGAGGCGGCGGCGCCTACGGGCGCCCTATGGGGCCTCGTGCACGACTTCGTCATGGGTCAACAAGAAGGCCCCGCTGACCAGGTGGCTGCAGGTACGGCAGACGGCGCCGCGCGCCTTCCGCATGGGGACCAACAGGAGGGAGCGGCCTCAGTACAGGCGCCGGGCGGGAAAGGAGGAGCGGGTGACTTTGAGAGATTGGTCTCAAGGCTGGTTAGTGAGCACCGCGAGCTTCGGAGCCGTAACAAGTTGGAGAGTTGCCTGTGTCTTCCTTAAAACCATTTACACTTCTCATCTCCCTATAGCCAATTATAGGGAATTATTACATTTTACAGATGGGGAAACTGAGGCTCAGTGAGGGCAAGAGGACTTGCGCAGGGCTGCAGACCACGCAGGAGGGGGAGCTGGGACTCGGACCCAGGCGTTCACGTCCGAACCGGGTGCTCACGCCACGAAGCCACGCTGTTTGTGGGAGGTTGACGTGTGGAGGTGCATCCTCGCAGCGTCCGCTCCCGTCGCGTGGCATCCTGGGAGTGGCGGATGGCCCCGCGCTCTGACTGGCTGGAATTAAGAGGAGGCGAGGAGTCGGGCCAGGAGGAGCTGGAGATGTTCTGGGTGTCCTCCTTAAGACTTTCTCTCCGTTTCTTGCCAAAGTTCTTGATTAGTTTTCTCCGTGACGTTTTATGTGGCGTTTGTTTTTATCTTCTTCCTAGACCCCCACTTTCCTGCTTTTGACAAGTTCAGAGATCTCTTAGTTCAGACAGCTTATCTAAAATTAGAATAAAACAATTTCCAGGCTTCCGTGGAGTTCTGAGACTTTGCTCTTCTAGGAAAAAAAAATCTACTAAAAAGTTATTGGATGTTAGGAAGGCTTCAGATCTTGGGTTTAAGTAACAATATAAAATTATCTAATGGGTAGTTTAAAAAAATTTTGGAAATTTCGCATGCTTGGAGAGAAGTAAGGACACATTTCTCTTGCAAATTGAGCGTATTAACCTTTAGAATGTGTAAGAAAAGAATAGTGAATCTGCTAGAAATAAAATACTTTGTTTGTTAGCAGTATTCCACTTTGATTCGGTCATGCCACTATTGTTGAACACATATTATTCCCCAAACATGATGCAAAGCCTAAGGAATATAAATACAAATTAGGTTAGATCTGTGCCCACTGGGAACTTATAGTATGCTGGGAGAGGCAACCATTCTATAAGAGGGATGTGCAGGGTAATTTGGAAGCATCAAGGAGCAAATACCTGGTGTTGCCACCAAACTTAACATCTTACAATTTTATGAAATGTAGTGTATTATCAGTGTTTACAATTTACAAGTACAGTGTCTTAATAATGTCGTTTTCCTTCATGTTTTATTATGAAAATTTTTAAATATCCTGCCAAGTATAAAGAATTTTATAAGGAATACATCACTTAGGATCTATCCTATCATTAACATTTAATATTACTTGCTTTGTCATACAGCTATCCATCCATTTAAATTGCAGATACCTGTACACTTTCCTTTAAATACTTTGGCATGGATGTCATTGACTAGAGTTTGTTGACGGTTTATTTTGATGTAAAATTTATATCCAATGAAATATATAAATCTTTAAGTGTACATTAACTGATTTTGACTAATGCATATACCTATACAATCCAACCCCCTACCAAGATACAGAACATTACTATATCAGTGTCATTTGTGACGAGTCTTTCACATTTATGCAATATGAAAACAATAATTACTGATTTTTTGAATTCAGAACATACTTTGAAAAAACATCTTGAATGTCTTATCGTGAATAAGGACTTCTAAATTCTTCTCTTTTTTTTTTTTTTTTTTTTTTTTTGAGACAAGGTCCTGCTCTGTCTGCCAGGCTGGAGTGCAGTGGTGAAATCATGGCTCACTGTAGCCTCGATCTATGCTCAAGCAATCTTCCTGCCTCAGCCTCCCGGAGTAGCTGGGACAACAGGACGTGTGCCACTGTGCTCGGCTAATTTTTGTATTGTAGTGACAAGGTTTCACTATGTTGGATAGCTTGGTCTCTAACTCCAGGACTGAAGCCATCCTCCCATCTCAGCCTCCCGAAGTGCTGGAATCACAGGCATGAGCCACTGGGACTGCTCAATTCTTACAAACATTTTTGCAAAATTTATATTTTGTTTCTTTCCGGAAAAAAATGATCTAAACTATTGTTTAGTTTGAATTCAACTCAGCTGATCTAAGACTGTAACACTAACCCTGCTGTAATTTAGCCCTCTTAAGAAAAGAAAGTTGGTGCTGGGCACGGTGGCTCATGCCTGTAATGCCAACACTTCAAGAGGCCAAAGTAGGCAGATCGCTTGAGCCCAGGAGTTTGAGACCAGCCTGGCCAACATGGTGAAACCTCGTCTCTACCGAAAATACAAAAATTAGCCAGGCGTGGTGGTGCATGCCTGTAATCCCAGCTACTCAGGAGGCTGAGGCTGGAGAATCACTTGAGCCTGGGAGGCGAAGGCTGCAGTGAGTGGAAATCGCGCCCCTGCACTCCAGCCTGGGCGACAGAGCAAGACTTCCATCTCAAAAAAAAGAAAATAAAAGCAAGTTGATACAGAGGAATAGTAACAGATAAAAGTTGAAAAGGTTTGGTGGGGTTGGATTCTGCATAACTTTGGATTCCAGGCAGAGGGATTTGAATGACCTATTATATGTGCTAAGAGTTATTGTAGATCCTTGAGCAAGGGAGCCATAAAATGAAAACGAATTTGACAAGGATTAAGTTAATATTGTCAGTCTTAGATCACAGCCCTAGTTAGGGCTGTTGAAGGATAACAGTGTTGAAGCGTTTATAGAAATAAGATGTGCTTTCTAATCCTTCAGCCTAAATCAAGCTTTGTTAGTGCTAAAGGGACCGGCTAGCTTCCTGTTCAGTCACTCAGAGTAGCAACCTACAAATTTAAATGCAGAAGGAACACCCTTTGATCACAAAAGCAGCTGCTGCCACCTTTGTTTTGTACCTGGATTCCTGGTGAAAGTGTCAGCTGTAAAGAAGGTGCAGGCGATGGGAGGGAAATGACCTGGCAGCCTAAGGGTTAAAGGCCTCTTGGGCAAGCCTTCAAAGCCTGCCACTACCTGACCCCAGCCTTTTTTTCTCACTGCTCCCTGGACATTTAATTCCAGGCAGCCACTTTTATTCATAGTTCCTGAATGCTTTCCTTCCCAATTCCCTCCACTAGCTCTGTGTAATCGAAGTTAGACCTGAGAGTCAAGGCCCAGCTTGAGTTTCCTACCCCTGCCCAAGTGTTTCCTGATTAACCCAGCCAGACAGCATCTCATACTTCAGAATCTTTGTAGTACGCACTTTTTTCTCAACCACTCATGTATTTAGTGGACTAGTTTAGTAGCTGCTGCTGTATACATCTCCACATACTACCCTCCCAGTTGTACCACCAGAATCTCCTCATCAGTAGGTACACAATAAAAACTACTTGAGTGAATGCAGTGAGAGATGTTGAAGGAAGAATCTGTGGAATTTGAGTTCTAACTAGTTATTATAAGGCTTGAAGGAGAGAGGACTCTAAGAAGACCCCAAGGTTTTGAACCAGAGGATGAGGAAAAGAAATACTTTGTCCAAAATTGGAGGTTGGGACAAGAGCTGATTTTTGGAGAATGTGATTTTTGAACACATTGAATTTGCAAGTGATGGATATAATTTTTTTCCTTTTAGTTATTTGGATTTTCCTTCATTTCAGTCTTTATTGTATTGTATTTTTCCATGTCTGTGATTCCCTAAGAAGACCGCTATTTCTTAAGTCAAAGTGTTAAAGAACAGTAAAATACAGTTTAGTGAAATATCTGAGGCCATTATCAGCAGAAAGGGCATTTTGAGAGCTTGATTGAGAGCTTGATCCAATTGGGATTTTTCTCTCTCCTGCTCCTCATCCTCCCACACTACCCGCTTCCCCTCACTTCCCTTTGGCTGCTAGTCCAGATTCTCAAGAGGCTTCAAATCCATCAGACAGAGATCTGTTTGTGCATTCTGTGTCAATGATCACATAAATACTCCTTTGACTTCCCAGTGCCCCCACACAAACTGGTGCCTTGCTAAGGAAAGTGTGGGTAGTTAGGAGGTGCTAGTAGGTCCATTTTTAGAGAACAAATCTTGAACATGTTGGAAAATCTTAGACCCTCCTATGAAGGGAAATGAACGTACACTGATTTTTTCCTTAATGCCAGCGAAAATACCCTTAGGAAAATTAACTCTCTGTTAGCTTTCTTCATCCCAGGAGTCCGAGTGCATAATTAATAGTATTTCCAGGTATTCTGGGTGTGTTTGTTTGTTTGTTTGAGATGGAGTTTCACTCTTGTTGCCCAGGCTGGAGTGCAATAGTGCGATCTCCGCTAACCATAACCTCTGCCTCCCGGGTTCAAGTGATTCTCCTGCCTCAGTCTCCTGAGTAGCTGGGATCACAGGCATACGCCACCACGCCTGGCTAATTTTGTATTTTTAGTAGAGATGGGGTTTCTCCATGTTGGTCAGGCAGGTCTCAAAACTCCTGACCTCAGGTGATCTGCCTGCCTTGGCCTCCCAAAGTGCTAGGATTACAGGTGTAAGCCACCATGCCAAGCCTGGTTATTTTTAATTTTGGAGAATTTGCAACATTAAAAGAATTAATCACTTAAAGTTAGTGGCCTATGGTCCATAAACCCAGGACTTTTACTTCTTTCTCATGCTAACCCAGTCTCTGTTTGTATCACTGTGGTAACACAGAACTTGTTACACTGTGATTGTTTGTTTATTTATTTTAGAAGCAGGGTCCACTCTTGCCCCAGCTGGAGTGCAGTGCGACCTTGAAGAACTTCTGGACTCAAGTGATCCTCTGGCCTCACCTTCCAGAGTAGCAGAGACTACAGGCCCATGCCACCACACCTGGCTAATTTTTTTTGTAGAGAACATGGCCTTGTTTTGTTGCCCAAGGTGGTTTCCAACTCCTGACCTCAAGCGATCCTCCAGCCTCGGCCCACTGTGATTGTTTTAAATGTCTTTCTGGGCTAGGCATGCTGGTTCATGCCTGTAATCCCAGCATTTTGGGAGGCCGAGGTGCGACGATTGCTTGGGCCCAAGAATTTGAGACTAGTCTGTACAGTATAGTGAGATCTTGTCTCTACAAAAATCTTTAAAAAT
Source organism: Rhinopithecus roxellana (assembly GCF_007565055.1). NCBI lineage: Eukaryota > Metazoa > Chordata > Mammalia > Primates > Cercopithecidae > Rhinopithecus > Rhinopithecus roxellana. The sequence goes on from NC_044559.1 coordinate 75,898,901, forward strand.
CAGCCCAGCATGGTGGTGTGCCTGCAGTCACAGCCACTTGGGAGGCTGAGGTGGGAGGATCACTTGAACCCTGGAGGCAGAAGTTGCGTTGACCCAAAGATGGCACCACTGTACTCCAGCCTGGGCGACAGAGCAAGACTCTGTCTCAAAAATGAATGAATGAATGAATGAATGGTTCGTCGTTCTGCTCCAACAGACTGTGAACTTCCCCAAAACTCCCTGCCCATATTTCTATCTTAAACCCTAACATGGTACCCAATTTATAATATTCAGTAAATGTTGACTGAAAACAAACATATGGCTTTTTTTTAATGTTTTTGAAGACAGAGTCTTGCTCTGTTGCACAGGCTGGAGTGCAGTGGTGCGATCTCGGCTCACTACAACCTTCACCTCCCGGATTCAAATGACTCTCCTGCCTCATCCTGCCTCAGCCTCCCAAGCAGCTAGGATTACAGGCCCATGCCACCATGGCCAGCTAATTTTTCTTTCTTTTTTTTTTTTTTTTTTTTTTTTAGTAGAGACAGGGTTTCATCATGTTGGCCAGGCTGGTCTCAAAACTCCTAACCTCAAGTAATCCACCTGCCTTGGGCTCTCAAAGTGCAGGGATTACAGGTGTGAGCCACCACGCCTGGCCACCATTTTCCTTACTCTTCTTTACTGTCTTGTAATAGCTTTATTATCTCATTTTTCTCTATTTTTTTTCTACTTTTATATTCACTTTTTTTTTTTTTTTTTGAGGCAGAGTTTCGCTCTGCAACCTAGGCTGGAGTGCAATGGCATGATCTCAGCTCATTGCAACCTATGCCTCCCAAGTTCAAGTGATTCTCTTGCCTCAACCTTCAGAGTAGCTGGGATTACAGGCATGCACCACCATGCCTGGCTAGTTTTTGTATTAGTATAGACAGGGTTTTGCCACATTGGCCAGGCTGGTCTTGAACTCCTGACCTAAGGTGATCCGCCCACCTCGGCCTCCCAAAGTGCTAGGATTACAGGCGTGAGCCATCATGCCCGGCCTTATACTCACTTTTATGTTTGTGCTGCATTGATTCAAGAATTTTATGAAAGATATGAAGACTAAAGGGCTTTGCCAGGAGAGTTCACCCACATACTGAGATTCAAGGAATCACATGCAAATGGCTATTTGTAATTATAAAGCAGCCATTTTCATATTAATGTATGCAGAATTCCGAAGAAGCATTTTTCTCCTTTTTCTTTTTTTTTTTTTTTTTTTTTTTTGAGATGGAGTCTCACTCTGTTGCCCAGGCTGGAGTGCAGTGGCGTGATTTTGGCTCACTGCAACCCCTGCCTCCCAGGTTCAAGCAATTCTGCCTCAGTCTCCTGAGTAACTGGGACTACAGGCTGAAGCCATTACGCCCAGCTAATTTTTGTATTTTTAGTAGAGACGGGGTTTCACCATATTGGCCAGACTGGTCTCGAACTCCTGACCTGGTGATCTGCCCGCCTCGGCCTCCCAAAGTGCTGGGATTACAGGCGTGAGTCACCGTGCCCGGCCAGCATTTTTCAATTATAAAACTTGAGGCAACCTATGAGAGTAGGAACTAACATATAGGGCATAATGGAACTTTCTCTGATGATGGAAATGTTCTGTATCTTGATTGGGACCTTGGTTATTTGGGTGTATACTTTTATTAAAACTTATAAACGGGGCCGGACGCGGTGGCTCAAGCCTGTGATCACAGCACTTTGGGAGGCCGAGACGGGCGGATCGCGAGGTCAGGAGATCGAGACCATCCTGGCTAACACGGTGAAACCCCGTCTCTACTAAAAACTACAAAAAAAAAAAAAAAAAAAACTAGTCGGGCGAGGTGGCGCCTGTAGTCTCAGCTACCCGGGAGGCTGAGACAGGAGAATGGCGTGAACCCGGGAGGCGGAGCTTGCAGTGAGTTGAGATCCGGCCACAGCACTCCAGCCTGGGTGACAGAGCGAGACTCCGTCTCAAAAAAAAAAAAAAAAACTTATAAACGGCTGGAAGCAGTGGCTCACGTTTGTAATCCCAGCACTCTGGGAGGTCGAGGTGGGCGGATCACAAGGTCAGGAGATCGAGACCATCCTGGCTAATACGGTGAAACCCCGTCTCTACTAAAAAATACAAAAAATTAGCTGGGCGTGGTGGCTGGTGCCTGTAGTCCCAGCTACTCGGGAGGCTGAGGCAGGAGAATGGCGTGAACCCGGGAGGCGGAGCTTGTAGTGAGCTGAGATGGCGCCACTGCACTTCAGCCTGGGCAACAGTGCGAGACACTGTCTCAAAAAAAAAATGTATAAAACTGTACACTTAATATCTGTGCAATTCAGTGTGTGTAAATTTTACCTAAATTTTTTTTTTTCTTGAGACAGAGTCTCGCCATGTCACCCAGGCTGGAGTGCAGTGGTGCGATCCCAGCTCACTGCAAGCTCCGCCTCCCGGGTTCACGCCATTCTCCTGCCTCAGCCTCCCCAGTAGCTGGGACCACAGGCGCCCGCCACCACGCCCAGCTAATGTTTTCGTATTTTTAGTAGATATGGGGTTTCACCGTGTTAGCCAGGATGGTCTCGATCTCCTGACCTCATGATCTGCCCACCTCGGACTCCCAGAGTGCTGGGATTATAGGCGTGAGCCACTGCACCTGGCCTTTACCTCAATTTTTTTTAAAAATGAAAAAATAGAAGGTACTGAATGGGCCTTATTTGGCACTTCTTGTCTTAGAGCCTTGAATCCAAAGATAGACCCTAGTCTGGCATCCATGGAGGGTTTTGATGGTATGCTGAAGAAAAATGATTCAGTTCATTGATATCCTTTGCTATTAACAGTTGTTAGTCCCCTATGGCTTCGTCTGTACAATTGCTAACTCTTTCTGTGCCCATTTTTGAAATTAGTTTTTAGATGGGTTGTTTCAGCAGAGTTTTCTGTACTGTATACAGCCAGGGGGTTCCAAGAAAGTACCCTTTTCTACCTTCTCAAATGTTGCAATGCCCTTTTATGGTTCCTAATCCAGAAATAGGTGTTTCAGTTTATGTAAGTGTTGCCATTAAGGAATTCGGTGTAGAACCCAACTTGGTTTGTTTGGCTTGTTAGTCTGGCTGCTACCCCTTCCCCCACCCTTACAGTCTGCTCATTTTTTCCCTTGGCTCTTTCTCAGTAGCTGGGGCACCAGCTGGGCCTTCCACATCCTGGCACGAGTGGGCTAAGAGTGCCTGATGTCTAAATTGGTGCCAGTCACGAGCTATAAGTCCTAACTAGAGCTCTCATTTTCCTCAGTCTTACTGGATGACTTCTTACTGTAGTGCTAGAGTAAGTCTCTGTCCAACTCAGCTCATAACTCTTGCTGTGAGACCACAGACTTTAGGAAAACTGGAAGTTTAGGATTTCTTAAAAGTTTTCTTTGACTTTTTCCAGCGTTGGCACAAACTGACTAGTTAAGGTTCTGCATTTAGAGGTAGGTGGATTAGGAACCCAGAACAGGCTCTGAAAGTAATTCTCTGGTTGTCACACTTTATTTAGCTACAAGTGTTCAATGTGAACCAAAGCCTTATGAAGATTGTTAGCCTTTTACCCTGTTTCTCCCTTGAAAATACATTCTAAGATGCTTCTGTTCAATCTATGTGAGTTACTATTGTGCTGCTAAAATTGCATTTAAAGGCCAGGTGCAGTGGCTCACATCTGTAATCCCAGCACTTTGAGAGGTCAAGGCGAGTGGATTGCTTGAGCCCGGGAATTTGAGACCAGCCTGGGCAACATGGGAAAACCCTGTCTCTACAAAAAAAATACAAAAATTAGGCAGGCGTGGTGGTGTGGTGCATGCCTGTAGTCTCAGCTACTCGGGAGGCTGAGGCGGGAGGATCACTTGAGCCCAGGAGGTCAAGGCTGCAGTGAGCCATGATTGTACTACTGTACAGAGCTAGACCCTGCCTCAAAAAAAAAAAAAAAAAATCTAAATGATATAGGTAGATACTCCTCCCTCCAGTAGGTAGAGTTTAATCTTCCCCTCTCCATTGAATATGAGCTGGACTTAATGAATACCTTACAAATAAAAGAGTACCAGAAAGAGAAAAATAGTAACTCTATAGTGCAGAGACCTGGCAGACGTACCTTAACCAGGTGATCAACATTAACATTGCCAGTGATGGCGAAGCCATGTTACTATCTTATATTCCTGATATGATATGACATGATGAGAAGGGTACTTCACCTCTGTGATATTCTTCTTTAAAACCCATAACCCCAGTCTAAACATGAGGGAAACACCAAACAAACGCAAATTGGGGAATCTTCTATAAAGTACTTCTTTAAAACTATCAAGGTCATGAAAAACAAGGACAAACTAAGAAACTTTCGCAGACCAGGAGAGACTAAGAATTCAAGATGACTAATTGCAATTTGGTATTCTTAATTGGATCCTGGAACAGAAATTCGGCATTAGTGGAGTAACTAGTGAAATCTGAATAAAGCCTAGAGTTTGGTTAATAGTGTGTATCAGTGCTAACCTAATCTCTTAGTTTTGACATTTGTACATAGTTTCACAGATGTGTGCCATGTAAGATGTTAACATTAAGAGAAACCGAGTGACAGCTATACGGGAATTCCGTACTGTCATTGCAACTTTGCTATAAATGTAAAATTATTCAAAAATGAAACATTTCTTTTAAAACAATAGTCTACCTCTCAACCCTTAACTATGCATTTTCCCTCCCTGAAGGCAACAAATGTTATTAGTTCCTGTTATATCCAGAGATGTAAATAAATGCAAATAAAAATCCCCCCCGTTTAAAAACAATACTACGCACATATTATATACACTATACACGCTGTTCTGCTTTTAGATCTTGACTCATTATCAGTATATATATAGCTTCAGTCTTTCTTCATTTGTCTTTTTAAAAGTAGCAACAAGCCAGGTGCGTTGGCTCACGCCTGTAATCTCAGCACTTTGGGAGGCCAAGGCAGGCAGATCACTTGAGCTCAGGAGTTCGAGACCAGCCATAGGCAACGTGGCGAAACCCCATCTCTACTAAAAATACAATCCAGCCTGGGTGACAGAACAAGATGCTGTCTCTAAAAATAAAAGAGATTAAAAAATAAATAAAAGTAGCTACAGAGAATTCCATTGTATGGATGTACTGTAATTCATTTAACTGGTTTCTTATTGATGGGCATGTGTTTGCAGTCATTTACTATTGTGAATAATGCTGTATTGAATACCGTTATATGTGCATTATTTTACACTTTTACAGTACAGTTAGCCCTCTGTATCTGGGTGTTCTGCATCCGTAATTCAACCAACTGCAGATCAAAAGTATTTGGGAGAAAAAATTGCAACTGTACTGAACATGTATAGACTTTTTTCTTGTCATTATTCCCTAAACAATACAGTGTAACAACTATTTGCATAGCACTTAGATTGTATTATTATGAGTAATCTAGAGATGATCTAAAGTATACAGGAGAGTGTGCATAGTTTGTTTGCAAATACTCTACCATTTTATGTAAGGGTCTTGAGCATCCACAGATTTTAGTATCCTCAGGAGGTCCTGGAACCAATTTCCCATGTATATATATACCAAAAGATGACTAGATAGCTAGAGGATAAATTTCTGGCTTTCCTGGGTTAAAGCCTATATGCACCTGGAATTCTAAAGGTGTTATACTGCCCTCAATATAGGGTTGCACCAATTTATAATCCTACCTACAATGTTTAAGAATGTCTATTTCTGAATAGCATGACCAAACATAGTATATTGCTAAGTTTTTTTGTCTTTGCCAGTCTGTTAGGTTTTCTTAAAAGGTTTCTGTGTAGTTTAATTTACACCTTTTATTGTGAATATTGTTGGGCACCTTTTCATACATATTTACAGTTCCTTTTATATGGAATGGCTATTCATTTTTTTGTTTTGGCCATTTTAAAAAAAATTTTATCTATCTATTTATTTTTGAGACAGATTTTCACTCTGTCACCCAGGCTAGAGTGCAGTGGCACGATCTCAGCTCAGTGTAACCTCTGCTTCCCGGGATCAAGTGATTCTTGCCTCTCAGCCTCCCAAGTAGCTGGAATTTACAGGCATGCGCCACCACACCCTGCTAATTTTTGTGTATTTAGTAGAGATGGGGTTTTGCCATGTTGGCTAGGCTGGTTGCAGACTCCTGGCCTCAAGCAGTCCACCTGCCTTGGCCTCCCAAAGTGTTGGAATTACAGGCACGAGCCATTGTGCCCTGCCTATTTTTGCCCATTTTAAATTTTGGCCTTTTCTGCATTGATTTGTAGGAACTCTTTATATATTGGTAAACTGGCTTTTTGTTATAAGACTTGCAATTTTTTTTCCCAGTTTGTCCTATGATAATTATTTTTGCCTGGTAGAAAATCTGACTTTTTAAAACCAATCTTTTTTTTTTTTTTTTTTTTTTTTTTTTTGAGACGAAGTCTTGCTGTGTCACCCAGGCTGGGGTGCAGTGGCCGGATCTCAGCTCACTGCAAGCTCTGCCTCCCGGGTTCACGCCATTCTCCTGCCTCAGCCTCCTGAGTAGCTGGGACTACAGGCGCCTGCCACCTCGCCCAGCTAGTTTTTTTTGTATTTTTAGTAGAGACGGGGTTTCACCGTGTTAGCCAGGATGGTCTCGATCTCCTGACCTCGTGATCCGCCCGTCTCGGCCTCCCAAAGTGCTGGGATTACAGGGCTTGAGCCACCGCGCCTGGCCTAAAACCAATCTTTTATGGCTTCTGAATTTTATCTTGTTCTTAGAAATTTTCTCATATTTAAAAAAGGTATTTTGGTGAAAGATTTAAAACCAATGTTTGTTTTTGTTTTCCAAATGTTTACCCAGTCATTCTAACACTGTTTATTGAATAGTCTTTATTTTTCCCATTAACTGAAATAGGATTTTAAAAATCATATTCTCATATGTATTTATGTCTCTGGACTTTCCATTCTATTTTTGTACCATTGATTTCTTTGAATATGAATTGAAACTACACTGGTTGTTTTTGTTTTTTACTTTTATTATGGAAAATTACAAGTATATTCAAAAGCGTATACTTTTTATTTTTCTTTTTTGTAGTTAAAAGTATACACTTTTAAAATGTGACCGTATAATAATCTCTTAATATCTGGAAGGGCTACCTTCTCCCTGCTTTTCTATTACTCTTTTTCACAACTTGCTTGTCTAATTATATATGTATAATATATATATATATAATATATATATATATATATAGCACTTTAATTTCAGGATAAGCTTATCTGGTTTCCAAAAGTATTCTATTAGTGTTTTTATGGTGATTATCTTAAAATTATAGATTGATTTGGGAGATTTGTTATCTTGAGTCTTTCACAGATATGAGATGCCTTTCTATAAAGTTTCTTTTTCAGATCCTCATTAGTGCTTGTTTAAAAAAACCCTTCAACCAATTTCTCCCCATTTTATTCTGTACTTTGCAGCCACCATTCTACTCTCTGCTTTTGTGAATTAAACTTTTTTTAGATTCTGCATATAAGTGAGATCATAGGATACTGTATTTGTCTTTCTCTGTCTGGCTTATTTCACTTAGCAAGATGTTCATCCAGGTTCATGTGTATTGTCCCAAGTGGCAGAATTTTGGCCTGACACAGTGGCTCATGCCTGTAATCCCAGCACTTTCGGAGGTTGAGGTGGGCGGATCACCTGAGGTCACAAGTTTGAGACCAGCCTGGCCAACATGGCGAAACCCCGTCTCTACTAAAAAATACAAAAATTAGCCGGGCATGGTGGCATGTGCCTGTAATCCTGGCTACTTGGGAGGCTTGGACAGGAGAATTGCTTGAAACTAGGAAGTGGAGGTTGCAGTGAGCTGAGATCACACCACTGCACTCCAGTCTGGGTGACAGAGAGAGACTCTGTCTCAAAAAAAAAAAAAAGTGGCACGATTTCTTTCTTTCTTTTTTTTTTTTTTTTTTTTTTTTTTTTTTTGAGACGGAGTCTCGCTCTGTCGCCCACGCTGGAGTGCAGTGGCCAGATCTCAGCTCACTGCAAGCTCTGCCTCCTGGGTTCACGCCATTCTCCTGCCTCAGCCTCCCGAGTAGCTGGGACTACAGGTGCCCGCCACCTCGCCCGGCTAGGTTTTTGTACTTTTTAGTAGAGACGGGGTTTCACCGTGTTAGCCAGGATGGTCTCGATCTCCTGACCTTGTGATCCGCCCGTCTCGGCCTCCCAAAGTGCTGGGATTACAGGCTTGAGCCACCGCGCCCGGCCTCTTTCTTTCTTAATAGCTGAATAGTGTTCTGTTGTATATGTGTACACGCATGTCATGTTTTCTTTATTGATTTATCTGTTGACACTTAGGTTGTTACCAGATCTTGGCTAATGTGAATAATGCTGCAGTTAATATGGGAGTACAGACATCTCTGCAGATACTGATTTCATTTCCTTTGGATATGTACCTAGTAGTGGGATTGTTGGATCATACAGTAGTTCTGTTTTTCATTTTTTTAAGGAACCTCCATGCTGTTTTCCATAATGGCTGTACTAATTTACATTTCCACCAACAGTGTACAAAGGTTCCCTTTTCTCTCTGTCTTTACCAGCACTTGTTATCTCTTTGTCTTTTTGATAATAGCCATCCTAGCAGATGTGAAGTGATATCTCACTAGTGCTTTAAAGTTTTCATCATCCGGGTGCAGTGGCTTATGCCTGTAATCCCAGCACTTTGGGAGGCAGAGGCAGGTGGATCACCTGAGGTCAGGAGTTCAAGACCAGCCTGGCCAACATGGTAAAGCCCTATCTCTACCAAAAAACAGAAATTAGGGCCAGGCACAGTGGCTCATGCCTGTAATCCCAGCACTTCGGGAGGCTGAGGCGGGCAGATCATGAGGTCAGGAGTTCGAGACCAGCCTGGCCAACATGACACAACCCCATCTCTACTAAAAATACAAAAATTGGGGCCAGGCGCGGTGGCTCATGCCTGTAATCCCAGCACTTTGGGAGGCTGAGGCGGGTGGATCACGAGGTCAGGAGATTGAGACCATCCTGGTTAACACGGTGAAACCCCGTCTCTACTAAAAATACAAAAAATTAGCCCGGTGCAGTGGCAGGTTCCTGTAATCCCAGGTACTCAAGAGGCTGAGGCAGGAGAATCACTTGAACCTGGACCACAGAGGTTGCAGTGAGCCGAGATCGCGCCACTGCACTCCAGCCTGGGCGACAGAGTGAGACTCCATCTCAAAATTAGCTGGGTGTGGTGGCACACACCTGCAAATCCTAGCTACTTGGGACGTTGAGGCGTGAGAATTGCTTTAACCCAGAAGTTGGAGGTTGCAATGAACCGAGATCGCACCATTGCACTCTAGCCTGGGTGACAAAAGCAAACTCCATCTCAAAAATAAATAAAGTTTTCATCATTCAAATTTTCACATTTTTTTGTTAAGTTTATATCTAGGTCGGGCGCAGTGGCTCACGTCTGTAATCCCAGCACTTTGGGAGACTGAGATGGGAGAATCATTTGAGCCCACGAGTTCAAGACCAGCAACATGGCGAAACCCATCTCTACAAAGAAATACAAAATACTTAGCCAGGGGTAGTGGCACATGCCTTTGGTCCCAGCTACTGGGGAGGCCGCAGTGGTAGGATCACCTGAGCCTCAGAGACTGTGATTACACCACTACACTCCAGGGTTCAAGCGATTCTCCTACCTCAGCTTTCTGAGTAGCTGAGACCACAGGCACATGCCACCAGGCCAGGCTAATTTCTTGTATTTTTAACAGAGACGGTTTCATCATGTTAGCCAGGATGGTTTCGATCTCCTGACCTCATGATCTGCCCTCCTCACCTCCCAAAGTGCTGGGATTACAGACATGAGCCACCGCGCCCGGCCAAAAAAAAAGTTTTTATGCAGTGTATTTTACTATGATTTTTAAAAATGAGGATAAAAGTTTATATCCAGGTATTTTTTTCCCTTTTTCTTTTTTCGCTATTATAAACCAGGTCTTTTTCCTTATATCATTTTACAGGCTATTGTGTATATATGTATATATGAAGGTTTTAAATTTCATAATATTTTGTATCCAACTAATTTAACAAATTATTTTGTTTGTAATTTTTTTAATTTATCTTGGATTTTCAAGATACACGCTCATGTCATTCACAAATGATATATTTATTTTCTTTTTATTTTTTATACAAAGCTGCATATTTGAAGTGTTACAGTAATGCTGCTTCTTATCTTGGAGGGTTCTTGGCAAGAATAGTAGACCCCCAGGTACAAAGCCTAGGGCAGGCAGGAAACATTATAATTAGTGTTACTCAACACTTTGGTAGGGTTTTTTTTTTTTAATTTTTCATATTTATTTTATTTCCTGCAGATGTGAAATCTGGCAGCTATACAGTGTTACAAGTTGTGGAAGCCCTTGGGTAAGAGCCTCTGCTATAGAATGTTCTTCTCCAATCCTGACTGTGTATTCTGAAAAGTTACTTTTGCGCATCGTTGCTTTCCTGGAACCTGAATTTGTCCTGTAGCCCAGCAGCCCCCTTCCATATTAGTACCTCAGTCTAAGACTATGTGTTTAAATTGTTTCTCCTGAAAAGTTTCATGCCATCTGGCTGAGGCTTCTTTAGTATTTGGGAGCACATAGCCTGTAGGCCACATCAACTCCTGGCACAGCCTACAGCTTTGGGGTGAGATACGTGGTTGAAGGCCATCAGCTGTTGTTGATTCCTTTGTGCATCTTTAGACCCACCTACCCCCATGGGATGCTAGCCTGCCTAGACCTGACTCAGAACAAGCTGTGGGCCCTGCCTGGGGAGTTCCCAGGAGGCTGACCCTGCTGCAGATCCCCCCACTAGGAGAAAAGGCTTTGGGAAACAGCTGATAAAGCAGTGTTATAGCTTGGGATTCTAAGCACTTAGAGGAAGTATGTGCTTGTAGTATGTAGTGTAGTATAGACCATTTAAATTGACAAGTCTTACTAGTAAGAGTTGTTAATTGTGACAGCATGTCTTCTAAAACAGAAAACTAGAAAATTGGGGGAAATTAAAAAACGAAGTCACTGTTACACATTTCTCCCACGTAACAGACTATTTGGCCTTTCTACTCACATAGTGGTGGCTTTGGTCCATTAAAAAAAAAAAAATACAGCATTGGCTGGGTGTGGTGGCTCATACCTGTAATCCCAGCACTTTGAGAGGCCAAAGAAGGTGGATTGCCTGAGCTCAAGAGTTCAAGACCAACCTGGGCAACATGGTGAAACCCTGTCTCTACCAAAAATACAAAAAAATTAGCTAGGCGTGGTGGCATGCACCTATGGTCCCAGCTACCCGGAAGGCTGAGGTGGGAGGATCACTGGAGTCTGGGAGGTGGAGGTTGTGGTAAACAGGTCATGCCACTGCATTCCAACCCAGGTGACAGAGTGAGACCCCCATAAAAAAAAATATATAGGCCAGGCATGGTGGCTCATGCCTGTAATCCCAGCACTTTCGGAGGACAAGGTGGGCAGATCACGAGGTCAGGAGATCAAGACCATCCTGGTTAACACAGTGAAACCCCTTCTCTACTAAAAATACAAAAAATTAGCTGGGCGTGGTGGCGGGCGCCTGTAGTCCCAGCTACTTGGGAGGCTGAGGCAGGAGAATGGTGTGAATCTGGGAGGTGGAGCTTGCAGTGAGCCGAGATCACGCCACTGCACTCCAGCCTGGGTGACAGAGCGAGACTCTGTCTCAAAAAAAAAATATATATATATATATATACACACATACATATATACATACAGCCTTATTGATATATAATTCACATATCATAAAGTTCACCATTTTAAAATGTGCAATTCTGTGGCTTTTAAAAGTGTATTTACAGATTTGTGCAATTCTCAGCACAGTCGGTTTGAGGACATTTTCATTACTCCAGAAAGAAACCCATGCCCATTAGCAGTCATTTCCCCTTCCCTCTTCTAACCAACCCCCAGCAATCACTAATCTACTTTCTGTCTTCTATGGATTTGCCTCCTCTGGAAATTTCATGTGACCTTTGTTGCTGGCTTCTTTCACTTAGCATGTTTTCAAGGTTCATCCATGTTGCAGCACATATCAGTTCTGCATTTCTTTTCTTGCTGAATAATATTCCCGGTGTATGGCTATGCATCTTATTTAATCATTTATCAGTGGATGGACATCTGGATTGTTTCCACTTTTTTGCTATTCCTAATAATGCTGCTATGAGCATTTGTGTGCCTTGTTCCATTTTTAAATGCTCCAAATGCATAGTTTTCTTTGAGACGGTCTCACTCTGTTAATCAGGCTAGAGTGCAGTGGAGCGATCATGGCCCACTGCAGCCTAAACCTCCTGGGCCCAAGCCATCCACCCACCTCAGCCTCCCAAGTAGCTGGGACTACAGGCTTGTGCCACCATGCCCAGCTAAGTTTTTGTATTTTTTGTAGAGACAGGGTCCCACTGTGTTGTCCATGCTGGTTGCGACTGCCGGGCTCAAGTGATCCTCTCATCTATCTCCCAAAATTCTGGGATTACAGGTGTGAGCCACCACACCCAACCTGAATGCACAGTTTTCTAGTTCCTGAGTAGAAACCTTTCTACAGGTTTTTATCCTGGGGAATCCTGTTAAGAGTGACCTTATTTTTGTCCCCTTACTCTTAGTTAATATATACTCTTACCCTGGAGGTTCAATACAACTGTCATGGCCAGAACTCTTCCACTTTCTGCTTGTTCCTGCTTAGATTATTTCTAATATGTTTCAGTATAATCTCCATAGAGCAATATTGAGGATAAGTTACTTCCTTGTTGCTTCAGTCCAGCTTCTCCTATATCAGTAATCCTACCTAGTTAGAGCTATATTCTGGCCATCTTACTTTGTAACCTTCCAGTTATAAAGTTTTGGTTTTTCATGTTTTCTTTTATCCTAGGAACTTGGTGGTGATTCTGAGTATTGTTTTTTTCCTTAGCATTAATTTACAAAAATACACGTATTCTCCTTGTTTTGGTGGAAGCTGCAGCTGCCAATCATCTCTCAAATCCTGTGGGTAGCTGCTAAGCTGTAGTTCAGAGGAATGTCACAATCATACCACTGGGGAGAAAGAATAAGCACAGTGCTTATTAGGTGCCAAGCTGGGGGTGCCTGGAGGAAGAAACCTCTGTTGGCTCTTGGTGTCATGTGTGCCTCTAAATGATGCCACATCAGTCTGAGGATCGCTCTTAAGCCTTCTGTCCTTACTGGTATCTGTAATGCCGTTACCTCAGGAACACCTTCCTGGGCTGTTTTTACTCTTAACAGGGCTTGGCTCTGCTTCCATGCCCGGGAGTGAGTGTGACGAATGTAAAATATTTATTTTTTCAAACATTTGAACTGGGTAATTGCAGGCCCTCTCTACCCTGTTTTCCCTCAGGTCCTCTCTAGAGAATCCAGAACCACGAACTCGGGCTCGAGGAATCCAACTTTTGTCACAGGTGCTACTCCACTGTCACACCTTGCTCCTGGAGAAGGAAGGTACTGGTGTCACTAGTAGGAATGTCTTCCTGGATTGCTGAGCCCAGGTCTCCCCTATCTATTCAAGCCAACTTTACTGGCAGGGAGGGAGGGCTTAAAGTATCTATGAACTACTAATGCAAGGTCTTCATTTCTCACTGGTATATGTCGCAGAGATGATTAGAATTGAGACAAAAGACACATGGATTTCAATACAAAACGTTAGCCAGGCATGGTGGCGGGCGCCTGTGGCTACTTGGGAGGCTGAGGCAGAAATCGCTTGAACACAGGAGATGGGAGTTGCAGTGAGCGGAGATCACACCACTGAACTCCAGCCTGGATGACAGAGCGGGACTCCGTCTCCAAAAAAAGAAAGACACATGGATTTCAAATGTAGCCTTAGACTGTTTTTTCAGTGTATTTTCCCACTCTGTAAAATGAACAGAGCAGTATTTCATAGGTAAAGAGGAAAAGTAATGAAATATCAGCATGCTTTGAGGTCCTGAGGGGGAAGAAGGCCAACATCTTATCTTGTATAGCAGGTGTAGGCAAACTATAGGAAGCAGGAAGGCCACGGAAATTGCCATATTTGGGTGGACCCAGTTTCTAATGGATTGCATTTGCATATCAAAGGTTGCAGCTTGACACTAAGAGCCAGGGCTTTACAAGAAACTTTTCTGGAGATGCTTTTAAAAACAAAAACTTCCCAAGGACCCGTTTTCCTCTCTGTCTGCCTAAAATAATTTCTTAATAACTCATACAACATTCCCCCCTGTAGAGATGCCACACTAACTGCTGTTAGGGGGTTTGAGGCGATGACTCCTTCTGGCTACTTCCTACTGGAAAGGGGTGTCAAATGGGGAACAGCAGCAAGGGCTCCTCCTGGAGTTGATCTGAGAGTCCTCAGAAGAATGGCGTGTGGATATGTGATTCAGTTTACAGTACCATTTGGAGTTTGATTGCTTCAGTCTGATGAATGAATTTCCTTTCCCAGCCAACACACAAAATGATACGGCTCTAGTGAGTGGAGGAACATCAGGGTTCTTGGTCCTCATGCTGGTTTAGATAAAATGACACCGATACACGTGAAGTGGTTTTAAATAGCAGAGAGTTTAATAGGCAAGAAGGAAGGGAGAAGGAAGAAGCTCCCCTGTATAGAGGCAGAGGGAGGGAGGGCTCCAAAGCCCAGAGAGGGAATTCCTTTTGTTTTTTAGAGGCAGAGTCTCACTGTGTTGCTCAGGCTGGCCTTAAACCCCTGGGCTTAAATGATCCTCCCACCTCAGCCTCCCTAGAGGCAAGCACCACATGTGCAACCTCCAGCCTGTTTAGCGGTATAGCATAGGACGTATCTCTTGGTAAAAGAGAAAATTTGTAGTGGAACCCAAACAGAAACAGCTGTTACAGACTTAGGAAAGGAGCAGAACTATTGCGCCGTTCTCGTGCCTATGTCCATTAATGGCTGAATCTGGTTTGTGCAGTGGTACACCTGATACTGTTCTATGAGAACCGGCTGAAGGACCATCATCTTGTGATCCCATCTGTCCTGCAGGGTTTGAAGGCACTTGTGAGTTCTCCTTCATTTCATTACGTAACTTTGTTCAAGGGAGCCCTTGTCTAGTTCTCTCCTTGCGCTTTGGTTCACATGCTGAGGAGGAGATGCCCAAATGTGGGACTAAATTAGTGTTACCAGCTCTACTTCCCTTTTCCCTCTAGCGAGTAAAAGTGTACTTTGGGGGACTGGAAACCAGAGCCCGCTGGAAAGAGCTGCATAGAACTCATCAGCTTGAGAAAGATTCTCACTATTAGTACTTATTCCTCAACCAGGGTGCTGTGATTCTTACAGTAGCTAATTAGGCCTGTTGTAGGGTTGTGTTTTGGAGTCCATGCTGCAATTCCCTCAGTGTTCACATACCTTCTCCTTTCCCCCAGAGCCTGTGTGTGGCCCTGCCCCCAGGGCTGGCTGTTTCTGTGCTTAAAGCCATCTTCCAGGAAGTACATGTACAGGTGAGGGATAACAGTCATGTTGGTGTTTTCCTCTGTCTCCACCCCTTAACATAACTGGGATTCAATAACAAAAATTATTGCCTTCTAAATTCTGAATTCTTTGGGATCTTATGAATGTTTACATGCTCTTCTTCAGCATGTTTATATGCTCTTTGCTACTGGACAAGGAGAGGGATGCATGCCATTAGATCTGACCTGTATCCTCTTATACCTACAGAAAGTAAGGCATCCATCCATCAGGCAGGTTTGGATTATTGGCACCACTGCTGTGCTGCTGAGTCAATAGCATACCCTTTCTCTGTAGTTTCTCTTAGATTGATCTTATGCTGGTATAAGGAGCACTGTTCACTTAGAGATTATGAAGCAGGAACTAGCTGTGTCAGCTGAGGTATTCTTTGAGCACTTTCTTCACTTCTTTCTCCCCCACCCACAAGTCCCTGCCACAGGTGGACCGACACACAGTCTACAATATCATCACCAATTTTATGCGAACCCGGGAAGAAGGTAAGAGGCAGAGCCTTCTGGGAAATGTCAAAAGCAAGCACATCCTACTTTTTCCCCTATTTGTAGGACTTATTTTACCTGGGGTTATATAGAAGAGCTGGTATCCTGAGAGAGAATGATAAAGGGAAAGGGGGAGTCCGCTCCCTCCCCAGTGAAGTAAAAGAAGGGTAGAGTTTGTTTTAGCCAGTGTTTTAAATTCTTACCTCCACAGCAACGTGTATATTGTTGCACATCTCTTCACTGAGTACTTTCTTGGAATGGAAAAAGGGTCAGCCTTGAAAGGAAAAGGGAAGCAGTGATAACAGAGGGAGAATACAGGCCAGGAGAAAGCCCATACTTTCTGTGCTGTGGGACAATATAGTAACCTTATTCTCTCCTTCCCAGAGCTAAAGAGCCTAGGAGCTGACTTCACCTTTGGCTTCATCCAGGTGATGGATGGAGAAAAGGATCCCCGTAATCTTCTGGTGGCCTTCCGCATCGTCCATGACCTCATCTCCAGGGACTATAGCCTCGGTACATCGTGGTAGCCATGATTAGCTGGTTGGAGCTTTATCAGGTGAATGAAGCTGATAAGCCAACCTCATTCTTTCTCTGTTGCCACAGGACCCTTTGTGGAGGAGTTGTTTGAAGTGACATCCTGTTATTTCCCTATCGATTTTACCCCTGTAAGTAGCACCTTTGTTGATTGATCATGTATTTGTTGAGTATCTGCTATGTGCCAAGCCCTGTTCTGGGCACTGAGGGTACAGGTTACCAAAATAGACATCCCTGCCCGCATTATTTTATTTTTTAATAAACTAGGAAGTGGAAAAGCGTTTGACATATGAGGAATGATTCAAAGCAGCGTGTATTTGGGCGAATTCTTAAGCTCCTTAACACTGTATTTAGTGCTGAAGGCTACAGGATTGCAAAACACTGTCCCTGCCCTTGAAGGCTGAAACATTTTAAGTAACAGTAGATTAGGTAGGAAAATGAGTAGTGCTATAGCTGTTCAGAGAAGACGAGTTCAGTGTGAGCTAGAGTAGGCAGGAACTGACTTCGCAATTAAGATAGGATTTCAGCTGGTTTGTAGGGGATGCATAAGATATGATTCTGGAGTTGGATAGGGCATCTCAGGCTATAGAAACAAAGTGACAAAACAAAGAAGGCACAGTTGTGCACAGTGTACACAAGGTATTTGCTCTGACCCTCTTGGGCCTTCCTCCCACTCTGCAGTTGAGTTCCCTTCTACTGCCAAATACTCAGAGTTTCATCACAATGTGGGTGTGTGTGCTGCAAGCATTAGTGGTTTGAAAGAAATAAAAGGCATTCTGTTGCAGCATGCCAAACAGCATATTGACCCTCACTGCCTTCATAGTGACACCACCATCTTTGCTGTAGGGAATTTCTTTCCAGCTTATTTCAGTTGACATTATGTTACTGGGGACCACCTCTCTCCCGAAATGAATCTTTTCATCTCTTTCATAATCAGAATTCTTATTCTAACTCTATACCCTTGAAATCTTGAAAGATCTGTCTCAGCCACCACATTCTTCTGTTTTCACTTCGGTTTGTGTGGTTTTTTGGTTTGGTTTGGTTTGGTTTTTGCTTTTTTGAGACAGAGTCTTGCTCTGTCGCCCAGGCTGGAGTCCAGTGGTGCGATCTCAACTCACTGCAACCTCTGCCTTCCGGGTTCAAGCAGTTATCTGCCTCGGCCTCCCAAGTAGCTGGGATTATAGGTGCCTGCCACCACAGCCGGCTAATTTTTTTTGTATTTTTAGTAGAAATGGGGTTTCACCATCTTGACCAGGCTGGTCTTGAACCCCTGAGTTCATGATCCACCTGCGTCAGCCTCCCAAAGTGCTGGGATTACAGGTGTGGGCCACCATGTCCAGCCTTTACTTTGTTTTATTTTGTGTTTTGTGTTGGTTTTGAAAAGATAATTCATTCACATGATCCAAAGTCCAAAAGGGTGAGAAATCTCCCTACCATCTTTTTTTCTTCATAATCAACCAAGTTATCAGTTATGTTTGTATCTTTACAGAGCTTTTTCATCTATATATAAGCAAATGCCTTAACACCACCCCCCTAAAATCATAGTGTATGCACATGCGGGCATGTACACACACACACATTTCTCCTATACTTTGCTTTTTTCACTGAACAGTATGTCTTGGAGAGTGTTCCATGTCAGTATATAAGTTAGTATTTCATTCTTTATGGCTCCATAATATTCCTTTGACCAGAAATAACGAATTTATTTCACTAGTCCTCTGTGGATTGTTGCTAATCTTTTGCTGTTATGAGCAGTGCTACAACTTTCATACATGGGTATAATGATAGAACAAATTCCTAAAAGAAATTGCTAGGTCAAAGAATATATGCATTTATAATTTGGGGGAGAGGAACAGTATTTCATCCAATTTTTGAAAGATTATACAATGAGCACGATTCAACATTTAAAGGGTAGATAATTAAACTCCTTTCATACCCCTTTACTGCCACTGTCCATTTTCCGATTGGAAACAATCACTGTTCACAGCTGTTTATTTTCACAGCGATAATCTAGGCAAAATAAACTTACAGATAATGTTAGGAAAGTTTCTCTCATTCAAGCAGATTTTTGTATGTTGTTCTGCACTGCAGTCTGTCAGAAGCAGAAAGCTCTTGTCAAGGTATTAATTAAAACAGAGGCACCTGGCTTTAGTGTAACAATTTGAGTTACAGATATTCTTTGTCTTACAAATCAGGGTTTTTATTGTTGTTGGTTCTGTTTTGTTTCGTTTTTGAGACAGGGTCTCACTCTGTTGCCCAAGCTGGAGTGCAATAGCACAATCCTTGCTCACTGCAACCCCTGCCTCCTGGGTTTAGGTGACTCTTGTGCCTCAGCCACCTGAATAGCTGGGATTACAGTACGTGCCACCATGCTTGACTAATTTTTTATATATATATATTTTTAGTAGAGATGGGGTTTTGCCATGCTATCCAGGTTGGTCTCGAACTCCTCACCTCAACTGATCTACCTGCCTCAGCCTCCCAGAGTGCCAGAATTATATGCGTGAGCCACCACGCCCAGCCACAACTCAGTGTTGATCGTGTGCCATCATAGTGGATCTGATCAGTTTAAGGTTCAGTTTCTTCACTATGCTTATATGCTCACTCTAAGAAGAGGCTGGCAAACTTTTTCTTTCTTTTCTTTTCTTTTCTTTTTTTTTTTTTTTTTTTTTTTTGAGGCAGGCTGGAGTGTAGTGGCACCATCACGGCTCACTGCAGCCTCCACCTCCCTGGACTCTGGTACTCTGGTGATCCTCCCATCCCTGCCTCCTGAGTAGCTGGAACTATAGGCACACGACACTACTCCCGACTAATTGTTGTATTTTTCTGTAGAGACAGGATTTTGCCTTGTTGCCCAGGCTGGTCTTGAATTCCTGGGCTTCCACCTGCCTTGACTTCCCAAAGTGTTGGGATTACAGGCATAAGCCACCATGCCTGGCCAACGTTTTCTATAAAAGGCCAGACAATAGCTTTGTGGGTCATATGGTCTCCTCAACTCTGCTGTTACTGCACAAAAACAGCCTTAGACACAAGAACAGCTACAGTAGCTATATCCCAATAAACCTTTTATTATCAACACTAAACTTTGAATTTCATATAATTTTCACTTGTCACAAGATATTCTTTTGGTTTGTTTCAAACATTAAAAATGTTAAAACCATTCTTAGCCAAACAATGTCAACAGGTTGATTTTTACTCCTAATGCAGAGTAGATATTGGATCTTCCTTCACCGTCATCCTAGATTCCCTTATCATTTTTCTTGGATCAGATCTCCTATTTCCTGAGTTCACATATTCCTCATTTTGTGGTTTACCCCCTCAGTTTGGTGGTGTACTTCCTTTAGTATTTTCCTGTGAGAATGTAGGAAGAAGTGAGGATTTTTTAGATTTGTAAGCCTAAAATGTCTTCAATCTTTTCTCTCATTTTTGACATTATGGGTATGTAATTCAGGAATAGAAATTCTAGGCCAGGTGCAGTGGCTCACACCTGTAATCCAAGCACTTTAGGAGGCTGAGGTGGGAGGATCACTTGAGGTCAGGAGTTCGAGACCAGCCTGACCAACATGGTGAAATCCCGTCTCTACTAGAAATACAAAAATTAGCCAGGCATGGTGGCAGGCGCCTGTCATCCCAGATACTTGGGAGGCTGAGGCAGGAGAATTGCTTGAACCTGGGAGGTAGAGGTTACAGAGAGCTGAAATCGCACCATTGCACTCCAGCCTGGGCAACAAGAGTAAAACTCCACCTCAAAAAAAAAAAAAAAAAAAAAAAGGGAATTCTAGCTGGATACAGTTGCACATGTCTGTAGTCCCAGCTACTTGTGAGGCTGAGGCAGAACAATCACTTGAGGCCAGGAGTTTGAAGCTATAGTGCACTATGATTGCACCTGAGAAAGAGGCCAGGTACAGTAACTGACGCTTGTAATCCCAGTACTTTAGGAGGCTGAGGCGGGTGGATTGCTTGAGTTCAGGAGTTCACGACAAGCCTCGGCACCATGGCAAAACCCTGTCTATAAGAAATACAAAAATTAACTGGGTGTGGTGGTTGAGCCTGTAGCCCCTGCTACTTGGGAGGCGGAAGTGGGAGGATGGCTTGGGCTGGGGAGGCAGAGGTTACATTGAGCCAAGATCATGCCTCTGCACTCCAGCCTGGAAGACAGAACCAGACTCAGTAACCAAAAAAAAAAAAAAATTATTTTCTCCTAAGATTTTGAAGGCATTGCTACATTTAAATCTAGTTATTGGCTGGGCGTGGTGGCTCACACGTATAATCTCAACACTTTGGAAGGCCAAGGCAGGCGGATCACCTGAGGTCAGGAGTTCAAGACCAGCTGCTAGCTAACATGGTGAAACCCCATTTCTACTAAAAATACAAAAAAATTAGCCGGGCGTGGTGGCATGTGCCTGTAATCCCAGCTACTTGGGAGGCTGAGGCAGGAGAATTGCTTGAATCCTGGAGGCAGAGGTTGCAGTGCAGCTTGGGTAATGAGCAAAACTCCATCTCAAATAAATAAATAAATAAGTCTAGTTATCTAGTTTTCATTTGCTGTGGAGAAGTCTGAGTTTCTTCTGTTTCATAAACTTCGTATGTACCATTTTTTTCTTCCTCTCTAGAAACTGGTAAGTTTGGTTCTCCCCAATATATTGAAACTTCACAGTGATGTGCCTTGGTATTGGTCTATTTCATGCACTGTGTTGGGCACTTAGTAGGCCCTGTCAGTAGTAACTCATGTCCATTAGTCCTATAAATTTCTCTTGAATTCTTTAATTGATGATTTCTTCCCCTCTCTTTTCTCTGTTCCTTCATTTTGGAACTCTCATTAATCTTTTGTTGGACCTCTGATTTTCTGACCTTTTGTTTTCTATTTTGTACCTCTGTCTTTTTGTTACTTTATAAGACAATTCCACAGTTTTATCTTTTCTATCAAAGTTTGCAGTCATGAAAACAAAAACCAGGCCAGGCTCGGTGGCTTACGCCTGTAATCCCAGCACTTTGGGAGGCTGAGGCGGGTGGATCATTTGAGGTCAGGAGTTCCACACCAGCCTGGCCAACGTGGCGAAACCCCATATCTACAAAAAATACAAAAATTAGCCGGGTGTGTTGGCGCACCTGTAACCCCAGCTACTTGGGAGGCTGAGACATGAGCATCACTTGAACCTAGGAGGTGGAGGTTGCAGTGAGCCAAGATTGAGCCACTGCAATCCAGCATGGGTGACAGAGTAAGACTCCATCTCAAAAAAAAAAAAAAAAAAAATAGTAAATGCCTTCTTTTACTGTGTTTTTGGTGGAGTTTGCGAAGAGGAAAAGGAAAACCTGATTTATGTTTTCAATCTGTCGTCTTGGTACAGAAACCATCAAGGCTTTCTGTTTTCAGAATTACAGCTTTTTATAAGGGTGAAAAAAATGGAAATGTCCATCAACAAGGAATTATTTAGATAAACTGGTACAACCACAAAATGAAATCATAGCCACTAAAACTAATGCTATGAAAGAATAATACCATAAAAATGTTCTTAATATGTTAAGTGAAAAAAATTAAAAACCGCATGTACAAAATTATTTTTAAGTATACAGAAACAGTATATACTAGCACATAGTAACAATATATATCAGAGAAGAAAGCAATACACGAGAAAGTTAAGCATGCTTATCTCTTAGTGGTGAAATGATAGAAAATGTGTAATCAGATCTTTAAAAATGCCTAAAGACAAAAGTTCCCAAGGAATACATAAAAGGTCAAGCATGTCTTCTTGCTGAGGTGTCATTATCTTACTGTCTTCCCTGATTGGGTATGAGTATCACCCTGTTCTGCAGGGTTACCAGGTTCAAGCCTGTGTTCAAGGGTGGTCTGAAATGTTACACAAACCCACAGCCCTTCTCCCTTTTCCAGCCACCTAATGACCCCCATGGTATCCAGAGAGAAGACCTCATCCTGAGTCTTCGCGCTGTGCTGGCTTCTACACCACGATTTGCTGAGGTGGGTCTAGCCAAGATTAGGGTATATAGCCTCTGCCCATAGACGGTTCTGAAGAAAGAGCAGTAAAAGCATGGAGAAAAAAAGATCTGGTATACATTTTAGGGCATGACACCCTACAAGTGTCTTGTGTGGCAGGTATCTTCAAACCTTCGATGTAGAAAACTTTACCATCTCTTCATAATCCAGAGCTGGATTTAGTGGCACACACCTATAGTCCCAGCTACTCAGGAGAGTCTGAGTGGAAAGGATCACTTAAACCCAGGAGTTCAAGTCCAGCCTGGGCAACATAGGGAGACCCCGTCCCCTCCTACACAAAAAAATAAAATAAATAAATAAACCCAATCCCTATATGGTGCTGTCTTTTAAAATTCTGTAACTTTGTCAACCTGCCTGTTTTTGAGGTAGTGGGGCTCTGGCCACTGCTTGGCAAGAAAGTTAGCTCACAATCATAGCTCCTGACTTGAATATAGCTCCTTGATGTAGTACCTGCTTCTGGGGACTTGATGTGACTGACACACCACTCATCTCAGGCTTAAGATCTTGCTTCTGCCCCACAGTTTCTGCTGCCCCTGTTGATTGAGAAAGTGGATTCTGAGGTTCTGAGTGCCAAGTTGGATTCTCTACAGACTCTGGTGAGTGATTTTTCTCCTTGCAGGACCCAGCTACCTTTTGACAAGTTAGGGGTACTAAAGGATATAGATTCTTGGATAGCCAAGGAACAGTTCGTGGGCCTCAGAAGAGGACACCCAGAATTTGGGCTTCTATGTCCACCTGAAGCCCCCAGCTGCATACTGTCATGTCCCATCCCATAGTAACTGAGGAAGGGCTGACCAGCACTCCCTCTTTAGGCTTCTATTTTATCAACCAGGGTAATCTACTTTTCTGTTCCCTGAGTAGGACTGTTAAAAATCTTCACTGGTTTTTCTGCTGAGACCAAGGCTCCTCCAGGTGCCGTTATGCTGAGGTACCTGCACATCCTGGGTGTCTGAGTGTGCACATAACTGATAGCAGCGGTTTGCTTGGCAGAATGCTTGCTGTGCTGTGTATGGACAGAAGGAGCTGAAGGACTTCCTCCCCAGCCTTTGGGCTTCTATCCGCAGAGAGGTGAGTGTTACTCAGATAAATTCACTACTATTAACTCTCAATTGTCAGGCATGAGGGGAAATAATACATCCTGTCCTTTTCCCTCTGTCATCCCCAGGGCCAAGGTATTATGCCTGGTTATTCAGGAGGCAAGCAGGGGGACATAATTCTAGTTGAATGACGAGAGAGAGTCCCTATGTGACGGTCAGCTGCTTGGTAAGAGCAGTTGATCACCTTTGCACATTACCTACTTCTTGTCCTTCTGTGGCAAGGAGTGCAGGTCATGGTGCCTCTGGCACCGTGGTGAATAGAAAGGTGAGCAGAGCCACTGCTCAGAGTTGGCTTTCTGTTTCTCAGAAAGTATGTGTCTCTGTCCTGAGTGTGACTAAGGACTTGGTAAGAACACACCAGTGAGAAGACACTCAGTTGACGTGTTAATTTCCATTTCTGTGTCCTAGAGGTTCTCACTCTCTTCTCCAACAAGGAAATAGGCAGTGGATTGATGGGGTCTCATCTGGTGCAGGCTCACCTCAGTAGCCATGGGATCCCTCCCTGACAGGTGTTCCAGACGGCAAGTGAGCGGGTGGAGGCAGAGGGCCTGGCGGCCCTCCACTCCCTGACTGCGTGTTTGTCTCGTTCTGTGCTGAGGGCTGACGCTGAGGACCTCCTTGACTCCTTCCTTAGCAACATTCTACAGGGTAATGGGGCTATGGCAGCCAGGAAGGGGGAGTGAGCACAGTAGAAATGACATTCCTTGCCCAGGTGCGGTGGCTCACGCCTGTAGTCCCTGAACTTTAGGAGGCCGAGGCGGGTGGTCAGGAGTTCAAGACCAGCCTGGCCAACATGGTGAAACCTCGTCTCTACTAAAAATACAAAAATTAGCCAGGCGTGGTGGTGGGCACCTGTAATCCCAGCTACTCAGGAGGCTGAGGCAGGAGAATCGCTTGAAACTGGAAGGCAGAGGTTGCAGTGAGCTGAGATCGCATCACTGCATTCCAGCCTGGGCAACAAGAGCAAAACTCCGTCTCAAATTAAAAAAAAAAAAAATGACATTCCTTAAGAGCCAGTGACCTTTCTTGTTTAGCCCCAGCATATTTGGTGATTTGGGGGCGATACCCCTACTCTGAATTGAAAACAATTTGAATGTTAACTGCTTGTAAACTGTCATGGGTCTCAGTCTCCAACCTCTGTGGACTGTAGGGGAGTCAGGCACCATTTGGCCTCCTCCCCAGGTCTGTGATGTGCTGCTTCTCTAGACTGCAGGCACCACCTGTGTGAACCAGACATGAAACTGGTGTGGCCTAGTGCCAAGCTGTTGCAGGCAGCTGCAGGTGCATCTGCCCGGGCCTGTGACTATATCACCAGCAATGTACTGCCTTTACTGCTGGAACAGTTCCACAAGCACAGTCAGGTAAGGGAGCAGAATCTTTGGGGGAATGATGGGACCTGTGTGCTAGGTTCCCTTTCTCAGAGAGCTAAGTTTTAGCTGGGGCCGACATAGTAGATCGTGGGTTTTGCTCCCATTGGCTGCTGCTGCTGCTTCCCTTACTCACTTTTTCCCTGTCTCTTACATAAAAGGATCATTCTCCCAAGAAGGGAGGATTGCTTGAAGCCAGGAGTTCAAGATGAGCCTGGGCAACAAAGCGAGATCCCATCTCTAAAAAACAAAATTTTTTTTTAATTAGCCAAGCAGGACATGCTGGTTCATGCCTGTAATCCCAGCACTTTGGGAGGCCAAGGCAGGAGAATCACTTGAGGCTAGGATTTAAAGACCAGCTTGGGCAACATAGCAAGACCACATCTCTACAAAAAAAAAAAAAAAAATTTAAATTAGCTGTATAAGGTGGCACGCATCTGTAGTCGCAGCTACTCAGGAGGCTGAGGCGAGAGAATCACTTGAACCTAGGAGGTCGGGGCTGCAGTGAGCTATAATCATGCTGCTGTATTCCAGCCTGACTGTGGCAGAGCAAAGCCCCCATCTCTTGGAAGAAAGAAAGGTTTCTCCCTACATCCAGAGTAGCAGGATTGAAATCCCTTAAAATATTCTTTGACTCCAGTACCCCTTGAAACATTACAGAGCAGCCAGCGGCGGACAATCCTTGAAATGCTCCTGGGTTTCTTGAAGCTGCAGCAGAAATGGACCTCTGAAGACAAAGGTGAGGTTGCCTTCCATTGCAGTGCTCTGGGGACTGTTGAACACTGCAGACTATAAAGGACAGCAGGGCAAAGAGTGCTGTGGAAAAGTAGTCTAGAACAATGGTCCTATTCTGAGGTTGTAGCACAAGAGAACACTTAACAGATGAGATGGATGAGATCTGTTTATTTTTCCAGTGTGCTTCCTGGATACCCAATGGATTAAGCTCTTTAAATCTGCCCCAGGAGGCGGGGCATGGTGGCTCACACCTATAATCCCAGCACTTTGGTAGGCTAAGGCAGGTGGAAAACTTGAGGTCAGAAGTTCGAGACCAGCCTGGCCAATATGGTGAAAAACCCTGTCTCTACTAAAAATACAAAAATTAGCCAGGTATGTTGGCACATGCCTGTAATTCCAGCTACTCAGGAGGCTGAGGCAGGAGAATAGCTTGAACCTGGGAGGCAGAGGATGCAGTGAGCCGAGATTGTGCCACTGCACTCCAGCCTGCGCAACAGAGACCTTGTCTCAAAAAAAAAATCTACCCCAGGTTGTCTGTATATCACAGCTTAGTCAGGGATATGGAATGTAATGGCTTCCTTCTAACCTGGCCTCTGTCTCTCCCTAGATCAAAGGCCTCTGAATGCCTTCAAGGACCAGCTGTGCTCACTGGTATTCATGGCCGTAACAGACCCCAGCACCCAGCTTCAGCTTGTTGGCATCCGTACACTCACAGTCTTGGGTGCCCAGCCAGGTACATCTTAAGGGAAAGAGAGAAGAGAAGGATATTGGTCCTTTTCTTGTAAGGCTGCCTTAGTGAAAAGCAGCCTTACTATCCTGTTCTCACTGCAACTCTGGATGATTTGGGATTTCTAATAAGAGGTTGGAAGGGTTGTGATGGCTGCAGGGGAAGAAAGATGAGATTCATGTTCGCTTCTAACTACAGATCTCCTATCTTCTGAGGACTTGGAGCTGGCAGTGGGTCACCTGTACAGACTGAGCTTCCTGGAGGAGGATTCCCAGAGTTGGTGAGAATTTAAAGCAGTGAGATATAGAGCACGCTGTTCCCTGCCTCTGTATTGGCAGCAACAGATCAAGCTAGGACCAGGGCTCTGTGCTTCTGACCCTTGGCTCTCCTTAGGGGAGGTGAGCTCTGTGTTAGGCTCTGGCTGCTAACCGGTTGGAGAGAGGTAGGACTGCTCTCTTCTTAGGCTTTAAGAAACTCTGTCAAACTCAGTGGTGTAGGTACTTGAGTTCTACTCTTTAGTAAGGAGGTGTTGGGAGCTCACACTCCTGAATCTGCCTAATATCAGACCTAGGCAAGAGAGCTGTGAGCCAAGGCTCAGCTATTGCTCATCTGCTTTGCGCCTCCAGCAGGGTGGCAGCACTGGAAGCATCAGGAACCCTGGCTGCTCTCTACCCTGTGGCCTTCAGCAGCCACCTCGTACCCAAGCTCGCTGAGGAGCTGCGTGTAGGTATGTGTCTCTAATCCTCTGTGGCCCATCCCTTCCCAGCAAGGCTTTGGGGCCTTCGTGCTTGCTATCACACAGTGAACCTTCATCTTATGGGTTGCTTTCAGGGGAGTCAAATTTGACTAAAGGAGATGAGCCCACCCAATGCTCCCGGCATCTGTGCTGTCTGCAAGCCTTGTCAGCTGTATCAACACATCCCAGCATCGTCAAGGAGACACTGCCTCTGCTGCTGCAGCATCTCTGGCAGGTGAACAGAGGTAACTACTAGGAATAATAACCAAGGGACTGGGCTGAATGGGGAGCTGTAGTCAAGTTTGGAGTTGATGCCTCTAAGGCAGTGGTTCTAGCTGTAGCTATACATAAGAGTAACACAATCAACTCTTTTAAAAGAAAAAAAATACTGATGCCTGCGTCCAACTAAATCAGTCTCTGAGGAGAGATGGGACTTGGGCAATAGTACTGTTAAGAGTACTCAGCCAGGGCCGCCGCTCATGCCTATAATCTCAGCACTTTGGGAGGCCAAGACCAGTGAATCACTTGAGGTCAGGAATTTGAGACCAACTTAGCCAACGTGGAGAAACCCCGTCTCTACTAAAAATACAAAAAAATTAGCTGGGCATGGTGGCATGTGCCTATAATCCCAGCTACTAGGGAGGCTGAGGCAGGAGAATCTCTTGAACCTGGGAGGCGGAGGTTGCAGTGACCTGAGATTGCACCACTGCACTCCAGCCTGGCCAGCATGAGCGATAGAGTGAAACTCTGTCTCAAAAGAAAAAAAGGGCTGGGCATAGTGCCTCACGCCTGTAATCCCAGCACTTTGGGAAGCTGAGGCGGGCAGATCACAAAGTCAGGAGTTGGAGACCAGCCTGGCCAATATGGTGCAACCCTGTCTCTACTAACAATTTTCTGGGTGTGGTGGCAGGCACCTGTAATTCCAGCTACTCGGGAGGCTGAGGCAGGATAATCATTTGAACCTGGGAGGGGGAGTCTGCAGTGAGCCAAGATCGTGACGTTGCACTCCAGCCTGGGCAGACAGGGTGAGACTCCGTCTCAAAAAAAAAAAAAAAAAAAAAAAAAAAAGTGCCGGGCCAGGTGTGGTGGCTTACGCCTGTAATCCCAGCACTTTGGGAGGCCAAAGCTGATGGATCAGTTGAGCTCAGGAGTTTTGAGACCTGAACAGCCTGTGCAACATGGCAAAACCCCATCTCTACAAAAAATACAAAAATTAGCCAGGAGCAGTAGCATGGACCTATAGTCTCAGCTACTTGGGAGGCTAAGGCAGGAGAATCACTTTGAGCCCAGGAGGTGCAGGTTGGAGCAAGCCGAGATTGCTTCACTGCACTCCAGCCTGACCTGGGCAACAGGAGTAAAGCCCTGTCTCCAAAAAAAAAAAAAAGAGTACCTAGGTCATTTTCATGTGGGGCAGAATTGAGAGGCATCACCCTAAGGCCATGGTGCTCAAAAGATGGTCTGTTAACCAGCAGCATGGGCGTCATCTGGGAGCTTGTTAGAAGTGCAGAATCGGGCCGGGCGCGGTGGCTCAAGCCTGTAATCCCAGCACTTTGGGAGGCGGAGACGGGCGGATCACGAGGTCAGGAGATCGAGACCATCCTGGCTAACACGGTGAAACCCCGTCTCTACTAAAAAATACAAAAAACTAGCCGGGCGTGGTGGCGGGCGCCTGTAGTCCCAGCTACTCGGGAGGCTGAGGCAG
This sequence comes from Rhinopithecus roxellana, assembly GCF_007565055.1. Lineage (NCBI taxonomy): Eukaryota > Metazoa > Chordata > Mammalia > Primates > Cercopithecidae > Rhinopithecus > Rhinopithecus roxellana. The sequence goes on from NC_044559.1 coordinate 75,927,751, forward strand.
GAGAATGGCGTGAACCCGGGAGGCGGAGCTTGCAGTGAGCTGAGATCCGGCCACTGCACTCCAGCCTGGGCGACAGAGCGAGACTCCGTCTCAAAAAAAAAAAAAAAAAAAAAAAAAGAAGTGCAGAATCTCAGGCCCTCACTGATCAGAATCTGCATTTTAACAGTGTCCCCTGGTAACTCGGAGACCGTTGAGTTTGAGAAGCACTGCTCCAAGGCAAAAGTGACAGCAGCCTGCCCTGTGGGTAGATTCAGACCTGCCGTGGTTGATCCAGCAGCTGTTACATAGTAGAATGAATACTAGACTTGGATTATAACTTGAGCTTGATTCCTGACTTTGTACTTCCTGTGACCCTGGAAAAGCCACTGATCATTTATTTCATCGTGCCTCCATGTCCTCCTCTATAGAGTGAGGGAAATTATACTTCTAGGGTTGTTACGAAAAATAAGGGGAGAATATATACAAGTGTTTCTGCTGCAGAGCCTGGAACAGAGCAAGTCTCAACTATGAAGTCTGAATAGATCAGAAAGAACAGCCAGGAGAATAAAGTGACTCAGCTTTTTAATAAGGCACTCTTGGTCTCTTCAGTCACTCATCTTTGTTCTTCTCATCTGCTGTGTATTGGAAATACCTGAAAGTGCTTTTAAGAAAACCTTACAGAGAACACTTTCTCACCAACAGGGAATATGGTTGCACAATCCAGTGACGTTATTGCTGTCTGTCAGAGCCTCAAACAGATGGCAGAAAAATGTCAGCAGGACCCTGAGAGCTGCTGGTATTTCCACCAGACAGCTATACCTTGCCTGCTTGCCTTGGCTGTGCAGGCCTCTATGCCAGGTAACTTTCCACCTCTCCTTCCTGGCCTTTGGGAACTCTGCCCTCTGCTGGTGTTGAACACCACTGCCACCCTCTGGGTATTGGTACTGTGTTTTGTATCATCAGAGGTTTATTTTGAATCCTTTGTCCTCAGAGTGAGATTTCATTTCATAGCAAAGGGTGCCACCCTGACCAATGGCAGGAACCAAAATCCACTAGTGTTAGCAACGTTCAAAAGAATGCACACCTTTTCCCCTTGAAGTGCTATGTGATTAGTTTACTTAGAATTGGACTCCGGAGTCAAGCCCACCTGGTTGGGTTTCAGCCTCAGCTCTACCACGTGCTAATTTAGGTGAAGCTATTCAGCCTTTCCAAGCCTCAATTTCCTCACTTGTAAGATGGGAGATAGAGTACCGTCTAGGCTGGCACCATGGTTCACACCTGTAATCCCAGCACTTCAGGAGGCCAAGATAGGAGGATCACTTGAGTCCAGGAGTTTTGAGACCAGCCTGGGCAACACAGGGGACCCTGTTCCTACAAATAGTCAGGCATAGTGGTGCATACCTATAATCCCAGCTGCTCAAGAGGCTGAGGTGGGAGGATAACCTGAGCCCAGGAGTTCAAGGCTGCAGTGAGCCATGATTGTGCCTCTGCACTCAAGCCTGGGTGACAGAGCGAGATCCTGTTCCTGTCTCAAAAAAAAAAAAAAGAAAAACTTTCACAGGGTAGTTGGTAAGGACTAAATAAGATAGTGTGTAGTACCTGCCACACAGGAAGTACTCAGTATATGATAGTTGCTATAAATAATAAGGACTCATGAAGATAAATGCATGTTTTTAATTTTTTCAGAAACCAACATTACTTTGCATCTCCATGGACACCAGGGACAACATATCTATTTCTTATATTAAGAATGTTCATCTTAGCTATCCTTCTTTCCCACTGTTGGCCTAGTCTAAGGACTATGCCGAGTTCTCAAGAGCGCTCTGTGGCCCCAGGTCAGACCACTCCTGTTTCTGGTGCCCTGCTGGTTCTCAGGACTACAGCACTACCAGAGGCCAAATTAAGAACTGCTGTCATGGCTAGAGTCAAGCCCCAGAGTCAGTGATGGTGACAGAACCCAATCATCCATTTCTTGAACCCGTCATGGTCTTGTGATTGTGTGCGTGTGTATGTTTTGCAGAGAAGGAGCCCTCAGTTCTGAAAAAAGTACTGTTGGAGGATGAGGTGTTGGCTGCCATGGTGTCTGTCATTGGCACTGCTACCACCCACCTGAGCCCTGAGTAAGTATAATCATGGATGTGGCCTGAACCCAGGGAGGATAGCATTCTTGGGAAGAAGCAATAGGTAGCTGCCTTGTCAGCTGTCCTTTTACCTATATGTAAATGTGGGTGCAGTTAATTGTCTTGTAAGTTTTGCTGACAAAAGGAAGGGGCTCTTAGCACCATGGACTATGAGGGTGGGAAGCCATGGACCAGTGGTTCTTAGCTGCAGATGGGCTTAAGAATTACCTGTAGGGCATTTTAAAACATACCTTAACTTCCCAGATGGGAACCTGAATATAAATAATTACTGGCACATAATATGTGCCAAATTAGTATTTGTTCAATGCATGAATGATCAGGGCATGTCCCATTGACTTAGTGATCCTAATTTGAACCCCAGGTTGAAAAGCATGTCTGTGGAGGAGAGGGCTGCTTTAGAATCCTAGCTCCTTGGTCATACCTAGTACTCTGCCCCCAGGTTAGCTGCGCAGAGTGTCACACACATTGTGCCCCTCTTCTTGGATGGCAAGGTCTCCTTTCTGCCTGAAAACAGCTTCCCGAGCCGATTCCAGCCATTCCAGGTGACAGTCTTAGAACTTACATCCTTCAAGCTGGTTTTTTTAGGGCTAATCTGGAATGGGTAGAGGGGCAGACAAGCCTATTACTGGCAGGCTTGATCGGGCTCTGCTTCCTTTATAGGATGATGCCTCGGGGCAGAGGCGGCTGATTGCACTGCTTATGGCCTTTGTCTGCTCCCTGCCTCGAAATGTAAGTGAGCACATTTGGGAAGTACCGTTATTTAACCTTGACAAGGGGAAATGGATCCCAGGTGACTTTGGGTTGAAATTTGCCACAGGCTAAGCTGATCTTTTACTTCCCCCACCAGAGAAGTTAGTTCTTATCCATCCCGGTCCCTGCTGCCACTGTGTACTGGTTCTCTTGGAGTTCAGGTGTTCTCTGGGTCCATTACATGGCCAGGTTTTCTGTAGGTGGAAATCCCTCAGCTGAACCAACTCATGCGGGAGCTTTTGGAACTGAGCTGCTGCCACAGCTGCCCCTTTTCTTCTACTGCTGCTGCCAAGTGCTTTGCAGGACTCCTCAACAAGCACCCTGCAGGTACTGAGATCAGACTGTATAAGGAGCCTCCCACAATCAACTACCCGTGAAATCTTATAGCTCAGTCCTCATTCTCTTTTTAAAAGGAGCTTGCTAATAACATTAATAGGGCTTCAACTGCTCAAGCACTGTCCTGGGACTGCCCGTGGGAAAAGCATCAAGACCACAGTTGGGCAGAGCTTTATAGTACCTAAGAAGAGAAGGGAGCACAAAGAATCTAGTTCTGCCATCCTATTCCCTACAGTGGGGCTAGTGACAACCCTCTCTTTTCAAATGGCAGCACCTCTGTATTACGAGAATACCAGGCTCTTATGCAGGTGTCCAATCATTTTGTCCACAGGCAAAAATGGTATTTTCCCTTTCTAACAGCTTCTCAGGGAGCTCTGCACTTAAGTGATTTGCATCCTTCATTGTTAAAGGGCAAATGTGTAGCCTTTATGTCACCATTTCCTCTCCTTTTTAGGGCAACAGCTGGATGAATTCCTACAGCTGGCTGTGGACAAAGTGGAGGCTGGCCTGGGCTCTGGGCCCTGTCGTAGTCAGGCCTTCACTCTTCTTCTCTGGGTAAGGAATTGGAGTAGAGTCTGTTTAGACAGAGAGGCAGTTATGTCTGGTTAAATAAAATGTCCCTGTTTGACCCTAAACTATAAACATCTATGTCTCGGGGTTCTGGGGTTTGAGTGTCATTCCCCAGTTGCTCTCTGTGTCTCTAATTACAGGTAACAAAGGCCCTCGTGCTCAGATACCATCCTCTCAGCTCCTGCCTTACAGCCCGGGTACGTCCTTTCTGGAGACAGGAGAACCCGGGACCTAAACAAACTTTCCTGTTGCTCCTATTCCTCCCAAGGACTTCCATCCTCCTCTGTGTGGGTTTTTTTTTTTTTTTTTTTGGAGACAGGGTCTCACTGTCACCCAGGCTGGAGTGCAATGGTGCGATCACAGCTCACTCCAGCCTCAACCTCCATAGGTTCGGTGATCCTCCCACTTCAGCCTCCCAAGTAGCTGGGACTACAGGAGCACCCCACACCCAGCTAATTTTTGTATTTTTTGTAACAACTGGGTCTGGCCATGTTGCCCAGACTTCTAGGCTCAAGCAGTCCACCTGCCTTGGCTTCCCAAAGTGCTAGGATTATAGACATGAGCCTACCAGCCCCATTCTCATCTTTGGCACTTAAGATTCTTCTTCCCTGATGTACCTCAAAGGCTCTTTTTTCTCCAGCTCATGGACCTCCTGAATGACCCAGAATTAGGTCCAGCAGCAGCTGATGGCTTCTCTCTGCTCATGTCTGACTGCACTGATGTGTTGACTCGTGCTGGCCATGCTGAAGTGCGGATCATGTTCCGCCAGCGGTTCTTCACCGATAATGTGCCTGCTTTGGTCCAGGGCTTCCATGCTGCTCCCCAAGGTGAGGAGTCTGAAAGAAAGGCCCCACATACACACACCTCTCCTTTGCTTGGCCACATTCCCCAAGATAATTTAGGAGCCACTTGCTTCTTTAGAGCTATATTGTGGTCTGTGCCTAGAAGACTAAACTTCTAGATTCTTGTCCCACTTCTTCCTTTGATGGGTGTATCTTGCTTATTCTGAGCGTGAAGGACTTTTTTACTCCTTTGTAGGCTGATGTCTCAGCCTCATCACAGATCGGGATTGAATTCTCAAGCTATATATCGAAGTCCAATTTCTCTTCTAAGCCTTTCCATTTTTTACAGATGTGAAGCCAAACTACTTGAAGGGTCTTTCTCATGTACTTAACAGGCTGCCTAAGCCTGTGCTCTTGCCAGAGCTGCCCACGGTAAGTCCTGCAGGCAGAGCTTCTAAGCAAAGGACAAAGCTATTCTTCCTCAGATGGGGCTAGAAAGAGGAGGGGACAAGAACCAGGATCTTCACAATGTGGCCATCCCCCACCTTGCCCATTGCCCCTTAGCTTCTTTCTTTGCTGCTGGAGGCCCTGTCCTGCCCTGACTGTGTGGTACAGCTCTCCACCCTCAGCTGCCTTCAGCCTCTTCTACTGGAAGCACCCCAAGTCATGAGTCTTCATGTGGACACCCTCGTCACCAAGTTTCTGAACCTCAGCTCTAGCCCTTCCATGGTACGTTGAGCCCCAGCAACTCTTTTAGGCACCAGCATCTCTCCCTGGGCATGCTCTCACCTCCTTGTGGTTGTGTTCCAGGCTGTCCGGATTGCCGCACTGCAATGCATGCATGCTCTCACTCGTCTGCCCACCCCTGTGGTAAGTACCTCAGGTGTCCCTCCCTGGCCTGGGAACGTCTCAGAAGAGACACGTAAGTACCTTTTTGCCTTAGTCAAGTGGGCTTGGCCACCCTGCTGTGTAATTGAGATCTGAATTACAAGGTACAGATCTTGTAATTATCGGCCCAAGGATTCTTTTCCTTGGGCCCAGAAGGTAACAGAATGGTCATCCTGCCACTTAACATCCCTTGGAATCGCTAAAGATGTTTTGCTTTCCTCAGAATATTAGTTGTACAGAATCAAAAAAGCGGTACTTTCAGCTGCCTTGGATGAGCAAGGTTGATTATATCCTCTATATCCTCTGACTCCACAGCTGCTGCCGTACAAACCACAGGTGATCCGGGCCTTAGCCAAACCCCTGGATGACAAGAAGAGACTGGTGCGCAAGGAAGCAGTGTCAGCCAGGGGGGAATGGTGAGTTTCTAGGTCCTGGGGAGAGATGGGACCAAAATGAGCCTCACCACTAATGCCGCCAACTTTCTTTCTGCCTACAGGTTTCTGCTGGGGAGTCCTGGCAGCTGAGCCCTCAGTCCTGGCCTAGACTGTTCTGACAATCTAACCTGGAATTACTATCGAGCCATCTTCCCCAAAGCAGGGAAACCACTGGCCTCTGACTGCCTTTCCCACAGACACAGCACAAATGCTAGGCCTCTGTTGCATGGCTGTACAAGGAACCTAAGAGTCCAGATTTCAAGTGCATTTGTGAAATAAGTATGTGTGAGACACTTGTGTTTGAAGAAAGATCTAGGGTCCTGGGTCTCTTGCATTGGTATGTCAGAAAAGGGGCGATATGCTGCTGAGGGGTGAGTGCATATGAGTGTGGCCCTGAGGACCAGGGCTGGCGGATGTGTGTACCTGCTGAAGAATAAAGATTTCTTTTGGTAAGGGGCTGTCAGATATCTCCCCCACCCAACATGTGCTTCATATAACCGGAGGGGCCACTGCACCAAGCTGGAGGAACAATGACAGGGACTGACCTGTAAGCCCAACACCTTAGGAGGCTGAGGCAGGCTGATCGCTTGAGGCTAGGAGTTTCAGACTAGCCCTGGCAATACAGCAAGAACCCATTTCTACAAATAATTTTTTAAAAAATTAGATTGGGCATGGTGGCCAATGCCTGTAATCCCAGCATTTGGGGAGGCTGAGGCACATGGATCACTAGAGGTCAGGAGTTGAAGACCAGACTGGCCAACAGGGTGAAACCCCATCTCTACTAAAAATACAAAAATTAGGCATGGTGGCACCCACCTTTAATCACAGCTACTTGGGAGGCTGAGACAAGAATCACTTGAAACTGGGAGGCGGAGGTTGCAGTGAGTCGAGATCACACCCCTGCACTCCAGTCTAGGAGACAGTGAGACTCCGTCTCCAAAAAAAAAAAAAAAAAAGAGGCATGACCAGAACACCTACTCACTAGGTTTTGACTTTCCCCTTCCCTGCCCTATTGTGAGGCAGAGTGAGAAGCTACGTATCTTTAAAAATTGAATACCTTTATTTTTGTTCCCTTCAGCAGCATGTGAGAAGTGGCAGTGACCTCAGCAGCAGGTCTGGTATCTTTGCCCTGTTGAGAAGCCAAGATCTCAGCTGTACTAGTCAGGTGTTTTTTTCAGACAGCAAGTAGGAGAGGTGGTGGCCAACTCCAGTGCTATATCCTGGAGGAGGTCCTGGTCAGCACTAGGCAAGGTAGGTAGCTAGCTGCCTGACCCCTAGTCTGGGGTTGGAACTTCTGTTTGCCTGAGTAAAGGGATGTCAGTCCTAAGATTTCTCCACATTGTGTCTGTCTTCTGCAGTGGCAAAAAGGCTGGTCCTTGAATTGTCCTGCATGGTACCCTAAGGCAGGCCCACTGGCTCTTTTTGATCAAGGATTCCAAGAAAAGTTGCCCTTGGAGGCCCTTGAAATAACATAGGAAGCAGAATGAGTGCTCAAGTCGTGGCTGACACAGTATAGCTCACACTGCCATCACAGAGGCTGAGTGAGCAGTCACCCAGGGAGGGGGCTCCCAGCTCATTCCATTCCCATGGGGCAGGTGACTAGAAGGTAAGAGCACCCGAGTAAGCCAATGCCTAGAAGAGAAGAGAGAAGTGTCTCTGAGTTCCAAGAATTCTTGGTCCTTCCCGATCATCATTCCTTAACAAGCATACATCAAGGTATCCTGAAGCTGCCTTGATGTCAATTATGAAAGTAACAAAAGTTTTAATTTTTTCTGCCTAATTTTATCCGACAAATGTACCTTTTGGTTCCTTGAAGGCCTTTTGAGGTTTCGAGCTCAACTTTTAAAGGTCCACTTTAAGCACAGTGATAGGAGTGTCATGTACATGGGAAAGGGTGGAGGGAAGGCACGTCTGCTCATCTAATTGTTACCGCCTCAGTAATTGCCATTTGAAAAATTGTTTCCCCAGCCAGGCGCGGTGGCTCACACCTGTAATCCCAGCACTTTGCGAGGCCGAGGCGGGCGGATCACGAAGTCAGATCGAGACCATCCTGGCTAACGTGGTGAAACCCAGTCTCTACTGAAAATACAAAACAAAAATTAGCCGGGCGTGGTGGCAGGCGCTTGTAGTCCCAGCTACTTGGGAGGCTGAGGCAGGAGAATGGCGTGAACCCCAGAGGCGGAGCTTGCAGTGAGCCGAGATTGCGCCACTGCACTCCAGCCTGGACAACAGAGCGAGACTCCGTCTCAAAAAAAAAAGAGAAAAGAAAAATTGTTTCCCCTTGTCTTGGGCTGAGAGGTAGCTCCAGTTACTGTCTTAGGGCCTCTGTGCCAAGTAGATTATTTTCATCTCACAAATTATTGGCTTGAACTCTAGACACTGCTCTCCAAGTGAGAGGTGACTGCTGCCCACTGCATCCTACAACCAGAGGCCCCTTCCTGAGCACAGCTTTCCGAGGATTCTACTGTAGTCATGCTGAAGCCTCATCTGTTACTTAAAACCACATAGTGTTGGCCTCAAGCTTCTTAGGTTCAAATGAACAGTGATCTCTATTCGTAGAGTCTAGAACTGTGCTAACACAGTAGCCACTAGCCATATTCCAAGTGCTCACAGGCACAGAACATCTTTCTCTTCACAGCATTCTGTTGGACTGCATTAGTCTGTGTGTCTTACATTACCTTCCTGTGTCCACACCCAGGAATACCTTCCAGTTGTCCAAGCAGCCGTAGTTGTAAGGATTCCTAAATACCTGGAGCCAAGAAAAACACATGTTTCTTTGAACTTCTAATTTTTGAGACTAAACTGGCTAAGCTAAAGCTCAGGTAGAGTAGTTCTGGCCTTTTACAATGCTTGCCCTAGTCAGCCCTGCCCATGGCCTGTTTACAGGAGAGCAGGTTCAGTTACCCACCTACCCACCCGAGCCTTCAACCCTACTCACTCTGCCCTTGGCCTGCAGCCGACGTCTCTCCTTCTTGTTGATGTGCCTTTCGATGCTAGTCTCACCTCGACTGATGAGAACAGCATGCCATACAGTTAGGGCACCCAGGGCAAGTGCCACAGAACTAAGAAAAGAGGGGCAAAGACTGGTGGGTAGTTTAGAGAGGGCTGGAGGAAGTATGTCTGAAATTGAGCTAAGCAATAACAACTAGCTTGTAACCTCTCTACCTAAGTCTTCCTCACCTCCCAGCATATAATCCTAGATAAACTTTTACTTCATTATGTCTATAAACAGCATCAATGAAAAAGCATCAAAGGCCGGCGCGGTGGCTCAAGCCTGTAATCCCAGCACTTTGGGAGGCCGAGACGGGTGGATCACGAGGTCAGGAGATTGAGACCATCCTGGCTAACCCGGTGAAACCCCATCTCTACTAAACAATACAAAAAACTAGCCGGGCGCAGTGGCGGGCGCCTGTAGTCCCAGCTACTCGGGAGGCTGAGGCAGGAGAATGGCGTGAACCCGGGAGGCGGAGCTTGCAGTGAGCTGAGATCCGGCCACTGCACTCCAGCTGGGCAATACAGCGAGACTCCGTCTCAAAAAAAAAAAAAAGAAAAAGCATCAAAGTGGCCTAAGAATAAGTGATGTGAAGCCAGGCATAGTAGCTCATGCCTAGTAGTCCCAGCAACTCGGGAGGCTGAGATAGGAAGATCATTTGAGTCTAGCACGGGCAACATAGCAAGACTCCATCTCTGTTGTTGTTAAAGGAAAATAAGAGAGTATGCAGAAAGGAGAGTAGAGAAGTCTGTATTACTGAGAAAATGTTCTACATTTCCTAAAATACCCATGCTTGGGAGATAGTGGGAGGTAGTAAAAGCACCCAGGGTTGGAATGGGATGGCATGAAATTCAAATTCCAGTGCTACTATTCCTACTAGCTGTGTATCATAGAACAAGTCACTTCACTTCACCGCCCCTTGGCCCCCAATTTTCAGTTTTCCTCATCTATAAATAAGGAGTTTAACTTACTTTGGTTACATATCAAGCATATACTTGTATCCATGTGCTTAGTAATAAGCAATGCCAATATCCTCAGTGCTCCCTGCCCTGAAATGCTTTAGAAAAGTGCTGGCTCTTTGCCAACCTAAATTAGACTAAAACAGTAGCAGTTCACTTAGGAATGGGTTTCCGCCTGCGTATGGGCACCTAAAAAACTTTTTTTCTGAAGCTTCCCCTCCCTTAAAACTATCAAAATTAAATACCTGCACAGGAACCAGAGGTAGACAAGACTCTTGTGAGTCATCCTTTCTCGAAAGGAGAAGATGGGTGGTGGGGTCTGGTGATAAGTCTAGAAAAAGAAAACAGCAAAGCTGGCTCATTTGCTCTGTGGGTCTCCAGCAACTGCCCCAGCACCTATAGGCAGGAAGTGATCCAAACCCAGGCAGAGGAAACGGGGTAAAGCCACAGAGGAGTCAGGGTAGCAGCGAAGATGAGTGGACCAAGCCCAGCGGCATCACCACATGGACAAACACTGGGCAGCAGAGCAGGGTCTGGACAGGATGGTGAAGCACAGGAGGAGCTGACCCTGGGCCTTCAGAGTGACAACACAAATGGGGCTCCAGGGGAAGCCACTCCAATCCCCAGCCAGAACTCCTTCACTGCGCGGCTGCATCCCCAAGAGAGGAGACCAGACCATACCCAGAATGGACTGACTGGAGTGAGGAGAACCACTAGGGACTGTGAAAGGGCAGCAGAAATACAATCAATATGGGCCCAAGATGGGCTCAGCAGATTAAGGAGTCCTAAAAGGTACTGGGGGACAGGGATGATCCAGATGTAGATAGACCAGGTGCAAGGGATGATCAGACTGGCTCAGCCTGATCTCTGTCCCCTGGAACCCCATTACACAGACTAACATAGACTCCTTGCTGCTCAGGCCGTCACCAAGGCAGATTGCTTGCTCGGCCGAAGAGAGGTGATGACGGGATAGATAGCCAAAACTGTCAAATACCAGGAACTTCCAGCTTGCCTGTAGGTCACTTAGTTTACCCACCACAGCCAGTCGGCCTGAACACTCCTGATCTGGTCTAGAGTGGCCTCTCAGCAGCCTCTACAACTAAATGGGCAGGTCGGCCCCAGTTGCCTGAACAACTCTATGCCCCCAGGCCTGAGCAGCAGGAGGCAGTGGGGTGGGGACAGCCCACCTGGTTGGCAACCGCCTGTAGTTTGTTCTTGTCGAGCTGTTTCATTTTCTAAGGGGATGGAAAACAGTGCTGGTTATACTCTCAGGCCTCTAGGATGGGATGCTACCGCCCCATTCCTTAGGGACAGGTTCTACATCCCAAAGTTCTACACTACTGAGCTGCCCTATTCCTGACAACGAGCTCACCTCAATGGCAGCATAAGCCTCCCGGAAAAGGTCCCAACTTCCATAGCTGCAGTAGACACAGCCCAGAGTCATGAAAAAGCAGAACGAGAAGAAGTATCGATGGTTATAGTGGCCCACACAATTGTTTAGCCAGGCTGGTTGGGAAATGATTAAGGACTAGAATCAAACACAATTTCAGGCGGTGTCCAGGCCCCTCGGATTCATCCCTGGTTCGTGACAACATCACCCAAGCCTCAGGCTTCCAGTCACTAAGAACTACTTTCCAAAGGCAGGAAAATACAACTCTTTACACCCAAGGTTGAGGTAGAAGTGCTCAAAGCTTTTCAGAGCATTCAGGTCCCACCAGGAAGTCACAGAAACTGAAATCCTTCACTAAAATGAATCTGCCGATATTTCAGCCTAGCTGGACTTAGCCAAACATCTGTGTGGAACAGCAGATGGGGACCCATGGTTCTATCTGGCGTACCCAGTGAACAACCACAGAAACTCAAACATCTCTTTTCATCCAATAGCTGTTAGCATGAGAGTTTAGAAAAGAAAGAGCTGTCAAAAGATTCCTTGCTCCAAGAAGATCTGTCCTAGAGTGTGAGCTTCCTGCTCCCCCAGGAGATGGTCAGCCCCCACAACTCCTCAACTCCAGTGTTCTCTGCAGGGTGATGCTAAATGGTGGTCATTAACCCTGTACAGTACCCTGGAGCTAAGGAAGGCCTCAGGCAGAAGAGGAAGCAAAAGGATACGGCAGTGGTGATCCATCTTCAGCACACACCTGTGAGGAAGGGACACAGGCTCTGTTACGGTGGCCAAAGTTCTTGAGATGTCAGTGCCAATCCTGACATCATCCTGCTGAGGTGGAAAGGGCACAGACTTTGAAGACAGCCAGGCCTTGCTTCAAACCCAGCTCTGCAGTTTAATAGCTATAAGATACTGGACAAGGTAACTCATCTCTCCAAACCTCGGTTTTCACAAGTGGTAATAATGCCTACCTCAGAGGACCATTGTAAGGATGAGGTGTCAGGAGAAGAGGGCACATTGCCTGGGACATGATGGGTGCTTCACCCATGTCTTAGCAAACTCAAGGTGAGGTTTTGCCCTAGGGCTACAGCAGAAGGACCACAGCTGGGATTCCCAGAGGGCAAAGCCAAGACCCACCTGTTGCAGATGCTGCAGTGGTGTGTTCGGGCTGGCTTGGGGTAAATGCACTTCTTACAGATGGAGACCGTGGCGATATCATTCCTGCCCTGTGTGAAGGGAGAGCATAACTGTGGCAGCACCAGTTCTGTCTCTCAAAACATACCAAGGTACTCTCCCCACTCCTGAGACCAGGTCCCATAGCCAGCAACTTCCCCCAATGCCCCTGTGAGGACCCACCTGGGGTAGGTACCCAGGCGGAGTGGTGATGGCCTGGTAGTAGTGGAAGACAATCAGGATCAGATTCCAGTGGCTATAGAAGAAATGCCAGCAGAGTCGTGGCACTGAGTAGGTTCGGAGGATGAGAGGCAGGACACATAGGTAGGCGATAGCCACAATGGAGCCTGTCAGCACGATCACCAGGACTACGAACACCTGCCAACACCAGCAAGGTCAGGGAGACATGGCGCAAGAGCTATGCCCAAAGCAGACTCGGAGTTTCCCTAGGGGTGGGGGCTGGCCTCCAAAACCTGGGTTGGGTCTGTCAGAGACATGTCCCTCTGCTCCCCACCCCTTTTCCTGCTCCCTGGACATCACTCACCACTCCAAACCAGCGGATCACATTGTCTACCAGCCAGTAGACGGGCTCAAAGGCAGCATCGACAGCGGTGTCACTGCCCCCAAAGGAGTTGTAGAGCAGGGAGCGCAGGCAGACCTTGCCGTAGCGCCAGCGCTGTACTAGACCCCGGAGCAGAGGTGGACAGCGGCGCCTGTAGCCCAGCAGCAGAAGCAGGCGGAGGCAGAGGCGGGCCGGGCCCAGCAGCAGGCTCCGCTGGCCTCGCATGTTTCCTAGGAGAGCACACCATTGTGAGGATCTAATCTGAGCCCTCCCTTCCTAACCCGCTAGTGGGAAAGCCTAGAGTACTCACTGGGAGGGCAAAGCCTGAGACTAAGACCCAGCTAGGCCAGTCACCACCTATGAGAAGTAGGAAGGTTACTTCATTTTTCTATGGACAGTGCCCATGTTTCAACCAGATTAAGGGGGTAAGACTGACAGTTCTGAGCCTGCAGAAATCGTACTTATATTACACCACATGGTTGCATAGCAAATCCAAGGTGATGCACACCTAAAGCAACAGGCCACAGGAAAGGGGTGAGAAAGGCCGCTCCAAACCAAAGCAGTCTTAGGAATTGTCTGTGTAGACAGACCTTTGGGTGGAGTGTGCCAACATGGACAAAGCTGCCCACTGTGTCTCTGGGCATGGCCACCGTAGCAGAGATCGCCGGGGCTTCCTGACTGCGTTGGCGCATCAGCCCACCTTCAGACGATTACTCCTCACCAAAGAACAGCCAGTGGAGGAATGAGTACACAGAATGTGGATCCTGCACCGAGATATTCCCTGGCGCTATTTAAGTCTTGGCAAAAGATACTCTTCCTTCCTATTCCCTCTGGGCTGATGTCACAGGCTAGCCGACTCAACCTGGTAGCATGACATTCCCTGTCTCCTGTCAGGACAGCCAGCTACCCCTTGCATGACAGAAAATGCTTTGTCTCCAATTCCATTCCCAGCCCCACTCCCAAGGAAATGGTAGCCAAGATAACTCCAGGTATTCTGGGCCAAAACCACAGGAAGGAGTCACAAGCAATGGGAGGGGACCTCCATGTTGATTCATGAAGGCCTCGGGGCCTGACCTCTCTGATGGACTCCACTGCCCCAGTCTAATTAGACACTCAAGAACCTTCTTTGCAGCTGCTACCTTAGCCCCAAGCTGCCCAACCAGACTTCCCAGTTCACTGCTTCTGTGGCACCTCTACCAGTGCCTCCATCTCCTCTATGCAGTTTCTACCTCATGCAGCAGCCATGGGAAGAGATCAGCTACCTGGGCAATGACCAGAAGACAAAGATGCGCTAACAGATGACAGTTTCATCAGTTCTGCAGATTAAATACTTTCACCAGAAAAAAAAATTACCTGATTTTGCCCTGAGGCAGCCAGGGAGGGCTGCTTTGTCCTTGACAACCTCACTGACTTATTTAACAGCTCAAAACCCAAGAGAAACTGGAGGAGGCTGCTCCACTGCAGGGATGGTTTCAATTCGGTAACTGGAGCATTGTACTCTCCTTGCACCCTGGCTCATCCCCACAAAAGACCTTTCAAAGAAAATACTTAATTACCTCCTTGCACAAGCCTTGTAAGCTCTAAGGCGAAAAGGAACTTAGCAGACAAGGTCTACAGAGGAGAAAGCACAATTCGGTAGGGACCTACACTCAGCACCAGGATAAAGAAACTGTCTGTTCCTGTCACCTCCTAGGAAGCGAAAAGAATTAAGGAGAGTGTTGAAAAGAGAAAAAAAGGCCAGGCGCAGTGGCTCACACCTGTACTCCCAACACTTTGGGAGGCTGAGGCAGGTGGATCGCTTGAGGTCAGGAGTTAGAGACCAGCCTGGCCAACGTGGTGAAACCTTGTCTCTACTGAAAATACAAAAAAATATCTGGGCATGGTAGCACATGCCTGTAATCCCAGTACTTGGGAGCCTGAGGCAGGAGAATCGCTGAAACCCGGGAGGTGGAGGTTGCAGTGAGCCGAGATCACGCCAGTGCATTCCAGCCTGGGAGACAGAGTGAGACTCCGTCTCAAAAAAAATTTAAAAAAAAAAAGCTCAAGCTCAAACTTCCACCCCTACTGTTTGGAAGCATGATTTGGCTTGTAGCATGAATTTTTAAAGTGGTGGATACCCACAATCAAATGTAAGAGTGGGACAAAACAGATTACCCCACAACAAATCTAGGTGGCTTTTGGACTGTCCACACCACTGTTCATTCCCTTTCTATAGCTAATGGAGAGTTTCCTATTTGCCAAAATACTTTTTGTAGCAACAGCATGCAAATCCAATGCATTCCTCATTTGTAATAAACTCAAATTATATGCTACCTCGCACCTCTTCTAGTCTTAAAAAAAAAACTTCTATTCTCCACTTTTCAGATCATTCTCAACCACGTCCTAAATTCCTGAGCGCTACAGGAAATGCCTGCCTCAAGGACTAGATTTACCCAATTCCTTAGGGTTCAATTCTGTCCCTAAGCAGTTCTGTAGCCTCGGACAAATCATTCAACCCTGCTGGGACTCAATCTCCTTGTGTTCACATTCAGTGAGGGAGTGGGATTAAATGCTGAAGTCCCTTCCAGCTCTAACCCTTACTGATTCTGTAACTATACAGATACAGTCAACCCCAGTATCTGCGGAGGGATTGGTTCCAGTCCTCCCTTCAGATACCAAAATCTATGGATGCTCAAATCTGATATAAAATGGCATAGTATTTGCATACAACCTATACATATCCTCCCATATACTTTAAATCATTTCTAGATTACTCATAATACCTAATACAAAGTAAATGCTACACATAAACACTTTTTTTGTTTGTTTTTGAGATGAAGTCTTGCTCTGTTGCCCAGGCTGGAGTACAGTGGCAGGATCTTGGCTCACTGCAACCTCTGTCTCCTGGGTTCAAGCAATTCTCCCTGCCTCTGCCTCCCAAGTAGCTGGGATTACAGGCACCTGTCACCTCACCCAGCAAATGTTTGTAGTTTTAATAGAGACAAGGTTTCGCAATGTTGGCCAGGCTGGTCTTAAACTCCTGACCTCAGGTGATCTGCCTGCCTTGGCCTCCCAAAGTGCTGGGATTACAGGCGTGAGCCACCATGCCCAGCTGCCCCCAAGTATTTCCAATCCATGGTTGGTTGAATCTGCGATGTGAAACTCACAGGTATGAAGGGCAAACTGTATTTGGTAAGTGTAAATGAAATGTTTATAAAGCACTTAGCACAATACCTGGCTCATGGAAGTACTCAAATATTTGCTGAACGAATGACCTGGAGGGATGCAGAAGTGGAAAGCCTGGCCAGATGTCTATCTGTCCTACAAATACCAACAGGGACACTCTCGCCAATGTGATAACCCTAAATAAGTGTCTGCTGCTATCATTCTGTCTGATTAATAAAGAGAGAAATACAAACTGTTATTAAAATCACGGCACTTAGGAGCTACAAGTCGTTTTTGAAAACAAGCCCAACCAGAAATCAGCCCAACCGTGTAAATAGAAAGCTCCTAGATGCACAGATACAGATTCGGGTGAACAAAGTCTGAAGCTAGGGCCTCTCTCCATTAGCTAATGGGGTACAGGATGCCAGGAAATTGATATATGTAGTAAGTGGGCTGCAACTGAACATACAAACTTTGCTTTTTTTTTTTTTTTTTTGAGACTGAGTTTTGCCCTTGTTGCCCAGGCTGGAGTGCAATGGCACAATCTGGGCTCACCACAACCTCCGCCTCCTGGGTTCAAGCAATTCTCCTGCCTCAGCCTCCTGAGTAGCTGGGGTTACAGGCATGCACCCCCACGCCCGGCTAATTTTGTATTTTTTTAGTAGAGACGGGGTTTCTCATGTAGGTCAGGCTGGTCTCGAACTCCCAACCTCAGGTGATGCGCCCGCCTCAGCCTCCCAAAGTGCTGGGATTACAGGCGGGCCACCGCACCTGGCCCAGACTTTTCATCTCAGGAAATAGAGGTAAAGCAAAATTCAAAAATATGTGTGTAGGGAAGAAGGGGGTAATCTCAGTGAATAGGGGAGGAAACAGCAAAGCGCAGCTTTACTACCACCCCAAGCACAAGCCCGAGTACTCTCCTCCCTCAGTAACAGTCACAGGCCATAGTGGTCGTCTGCCACCAGACTGGAGGAGATTGCAGGCGACAGCACTTCCCTCTTCCCATGGCTCTAAGTCACCATCTGTTTCCCAAGGGGAAAGTCGACTGAGGGGACAGGGAGGGACAGAAGGCAAAGCCATCAGAAGTCAGGTGAACTGAGATCAAAGTCGTGGGGAATGTCATCTGGACAAGGACGCTGCTCTCAGGATGTTTGCAATCTCAAGTAGGAGATACCAGACATCAATAAAGACTGGCATTTTATTCATGTGCAGACCTCCCTTCTGGGGTAACACACTGAGAAGAAAAAGGGTAGCAACTTTATTTTGGGGCTGCTTATCTTTTGATGACGGGCCCACACAACCAGAGTTCGGCTTTTTCAACCTGAGAAAGCTTACTGAAGTGGGGATGGGGGGCCGCGAAGAGGATCGGACCGCAGGACTGGAAGCTGCAGTTTAAAAAACTGGGAAAAGGCCGGGCGCGGTGGCTCAAGCCTGTAATTCCTGCACTTTGGGAGGCCGAGGCGGGCGGATCAAGAGATCGAGACCATCCTGGCCAACACAGTGAAACCCCGTCTCTACTGAAAATACAAAAATTAGCTGGGCGTGATGGCGCGCACCTGTAGTCCCAGCTGCGCGGGAGGCTGAGGCAGGAGAATCGCTTGATGCCAGGAGGCGGAGGTTGCAGTGCGCAGAGATCGCGCCACTGCACTCCAGCCTGGCCAAAGAGCGAGACTCCTTCTCAAAAACAAAACAAAACAAAAATCGGGAAAAGGTTTTATTTTTCAATGACAGCCGCGAGGTGAAACTGCGATGGACTGGAAGTCAAAAACCGTGGGTTCCAGTTTGGGCTCTATCTTGAAGATTTTGGACAAGTCAAACCCGGTCTCTGAATCTGAGGTTCCATATTTGTGAAACAGACGAGTTGGGTCGCTTGACCTCCTTCCTTCCTGCTCTGAACCTAACGGTTGCTCGGAAGGTGCGCTCCAGCTGACGAGGGCGCAGCCCCGCAGGGCGGGGCGAGGAGAGAGCAGGAACCCGGACTCAAAACAAGGCCCCAGGGCAGTGCCCGACCGAGAAAAAGGGACTAGGATGGGGAGCAAGGGCCGAGGCTTCGCCCTTACCTGCCGCCTGTCGACTCCCCAGTCAGCCAAACCGAGCCCCGCAGCCTCTGCCGCCGCTCACTGCCACCCCCTCCGACTCGGCGCCCCGGCCGGATCCGGCTCAATCCAAACCACCATGGCCCGCCGCCTGCAGCGCCAGCCAGCAGACCCGGACCTGCCGCCAGCCCATCCTCAACCACACGCGCAGGCGCAAGCATGGAGCGCTGAAGTTCCGCCCCCGGATTTGTCCCGGGGTAACCTGGGAAATGGAGTTTGCACGCGAGGATAAAGAACACCAATTGACGCGTGTCTTACTGCGGAACTGTGCCTGAGTTTGGCCAATGAGAAATCGACTTCGTTTTCATCCGGGTTTTGGGACAGCGGCAATCATGGCACCACCTGTGAGATACTGTATCCCCGGTAAGTGAGCGCTTCCCGTACAGAGTCCTGGATAGGGGCCGAAGCAAGAAGGCTGGACGGCCTGCAGTTTCTGGGGGCCCGTGACCGATGCAGCATTTTTTCTGCAGGCGAACGTCTGTGTAACTTGGAGGAGGGCAGCCCGGGCAGCGGCACCTACACCCGCCACGGCTACATCTTTTCGTCGCTTGCCGGCTGCCTGATGAAGAGCAGCGAGAACGGCGCGGTAAAGGAAACGGCATGCCATCTCCTCTCTCTCTGTTTTTCCCTTAGGCTGACCTTGAGTTCCAGTCTTTAGGCATGGGCACTGCGGACGCGTCTTTAGAGCCTTAGTGGTACAATGTTGGTCTCTTAGTTTCTTCTAGCCGTATCGCCGCTGTTGTGCACTTAGCCACCACACACTAGTTGTGTTGATCTCGCTTGGTTGTGCTTCTGACCCTTGGGGAGGGAGCTTGGGACAAAAGCAGATGCGAACTCAGTAACCCAGCCCAGCTCAGCCCAGCAGTGAGTTGTATACTGTATGAATGTTGCTTCCCTCTCCGGCTTTATCTAGTGCCACTATCTCCACCTCACTGACGCAATCTAATCAGACAGTCTTTTCTATTTGTAAAAGTTATAATCACAGTCTTGGCTTGCCCTTTTAAAAAAAATTTATAACACACTAGCTTCTTTCAGTGTCGGTAATGCGCCAAGCTTTCTCCTGCTACAGAGCCTTTGTAACATGCCATCTATCTGGAACGCTTCTGTCTTCCTAGGCCTGTTTAATTCCTACCTCCGTTAGATAGCTTCTGTATTATCACCTCAGAGAAGCCCTTCTGGACCCACTAATTGAGGAAAGGAGTTTTGTGGGATGTTTTGTTTTTGTTTGTTTTGTTAAAGACTCACAAAAAACTCTGTCCCTTTTCTTCCAAGCACTTATGTCAGCATATGATTAGACACTCAGGTATGTTTCCCACTAGACTTCTCCCTTGCGTAAATCTAAGTTCCACGAGTGCAGGCGCTACCACCATACCATCAGTATCTAGCACAAAGCAGCTCCTCCATAAATGTTTGTTGAATTAGTAATACCTACCTTTCTAGTTTTAGAGATTGATCCAGGATTAGCTCAGGATCATATAAGCAATATTTGAAGGAACACAGTAGAAAGAGGATTCAGAATTAGAACTGTTAGGTTCTGGCTAACTTGACCTCGATTCTGCTTTGAGTAAGTAACTTAAGCTGTCTGACTCAAGGGGCTTTCTATTCAGTCATTGTTGGGAATGTCCTTAACAGTCCTGAGTTTGTTCATTTCATAGATATCACTTGAGTATTTTCATGTGTCAGCGCAGCGCTGACTTGGTTTCTGCTATCAAAGGACACAGACACAAATTGTAAACAAATAAATGCTCAAATGAGCATATGGTTACGTGGTGGCTGCTTTGAAAGAATATTACAGGTCTTGAGGCCCGTGCCGGGGGTAGTGGAGAATGAACAGACACAGACACGAAAGACAAAGACAAACAGAGAACATGGCGGCCGCCCCTAGGGCCTCCGCCTCACTTTATTTATACCCCACAAATCCCACGTCAGTAAAAATGACATAATACAAAACAAACTTTCTGCACCCAAATATAACCTACTGCTTAGTTCTTTGTTTCTAAGTTCTTTCTTATTTTGTCTGCCTTTTTGGCGCCTACTAGAGTTCATTAAAAGTTCAACTACAGATAGTATCCTTGACTACTGAAGTTCATGGAAAGTGCAACTAGCTAGAGATACTGTCCTTGAGCCTTATCCATTCTCAGCATATTATTTTCAATGGCCCCTACAATAGGGCACCTTGAGAACATGTAACAGGCAAACCCATCCTAGTCAGCAGAAGTGACATTGAAGCTGAATCATCTAAAGAGTAGGTTAGAGTCAGGTGGGTGGAGAAACTGCAGTTCTGGCAGAAAGAATAGGTTGAAGAGAGATCTGAAAGTGGGAAGAATTTAGTAAGTTGGGAAACTGAAAGAAGGCCAGGAGAGCTGAAGCATCGTGAGCAACGGAGAGATTGTTAAAAGATGAGGCTCAAAATATCTGTCTCATACCAACAGCCAATACCATGCTCAAAGAAAACTCTGCAAGTATTCACTTACAACAAGCGTAGCCACTATTATGTAACATTTCTGTGGAAATTTCAGCCTATGCAGTAAAATAAGAAACAGAAAGAAGCAGTATAACTTTGGAGGAAAGAGTAAAATTGTCAGCCGGACAGTGGCTCACGCCTGTAATCCCAGCACTTTGGGAAGCCAAGGTGGGTTGATCACCTGAGGTCAGGAGTTCGAGACCAGTCTGACCAACATGGTGAAACCCCATCTCTACTAAAAATACAAAAAATTACCCGAGCGTGGTGGCAGGCATCTGTAATCCCAACTACTCGGGAGGCTGAGGCAGGAGAATCACTTTAACCCAGGAGGTGGAGGTTGCAGTGAACCGAGATGGCACCATTGCACTCCACCCTGGGCAACAAGAGTGAAACTCCACCTCAAAAAAAAAACCCAAAAAAAGTAAAATTGTCAATGATTATAGGCAATATAGTTGTATACCAAGAAATTCCGAGAGAATCACCAAAAAACTTATTGGAAGTTTAGCGATTTACTACAAAAAAATTAGCCAGGCATGGTGGTGGGTGCCTGTAGTCCCAGCTACTTGGGAGGCTTAGGCTGGAGAATGGCGTGAACCTGGGAGGTGGAGCTTGCAGTGAGCCGAGAATGTGCCACTGCACTCCAGCCTGGGCAACAGAGCAAGACTCCATCTTCAACAACAACAAAAAAAAGAAGTTTAGAGATTTACATCTTCTAGCAGCATTCTGTAGCCCCCTGGTCCTCCTATTTCCTAAAATTTCTAAGGCCTTCTGCTCTGGGCTATAAATGAATCCATACTCCAGCTCTCACCTGTGTACCAAGACATTCCTATATTACTCTCAAGACACAAATGCCTTGACCCAAGGGTTAGCCAGGACATTTCAGTTTTTTCTTGTTCCCTCTGTAGCTTCCTGTGGTGTCTGTAGTGAGAGAAACAGAGTCCCAGTTACTGCCAGATGTGGGAGCTATTGTAACCTGTAAGGTAAGTTTATCCTAACTTCCATGCTTAGAACGCCCATTCAATGCTGAAATCATGACCATGCCAGAACTGCAGTGTCCAGTATGATAGCCACAAGCTACATAAATTTATTTCTGGCGGGGCACAATGGCTCACACTGGTAATTCTTGCACTTTAAGAGGCCAAGGCAGGCTGGGTGCGGTGGCTCATGTCTGTAATCCCAGCACTTTGGGAGGCCAAGGGGGACTGATCACAAGGTCAGGAGATTGAGACCATCCTGGCTAACACCGTGAAACCCCATCTCTACTAAAAATACAAAAAAAATGAGCAGGGCATGGTGGCGGGCACCTGTAGTCCCAGCTATGTGGGAGGCTGAGGCAGGAGAATGGCGTGAACCCGGGAGGCGGAGCTTGCAGTGAGCTGAGATTGCGCCACTGCACTCCAGCCTGGGCAACAGAGCGAAATTCTGTCTCAAAGGATAAAAAAAAAAGAAAAAAAGAGGCCGAGGCAGGAGGATTGCTTCAACCCAGAGTTCAAGACCAACCTGGGAAACATAGTGAAACCTCATCTCTACAAAAAGAATCAAAAATTGCTGGGCACTGTGGCTCACGCCTGTAATCCCAGCACTTTGGGAGGCCGAGGTGGGTAGATCACCTGAGGTCAGAAGTTCGAGACCAGCCTGGCCACTCATGGCTAACATGGTGAAACCCCATCTCTACTAAAAATACAAAAATTAGCTCAATGTGGTGGCACATGCCTATAATCCCAGCTACTCGGGAGGCTGAGGCAGGAGATTTGCTTGAACCCGGGAGGCCGAGGTTGCAATGAGTCCGTGTCACAGCACTCCAGCCTGGACAACAGAGTGAGACTCTGTCTGAAAAACAAAAATAAAAAAAAAAATAAAAAATTAGCCAGGCATGGTAGCACGTGCCTGTGGTCCCAGCTACTTGGTAGGCTGAGGCAGGAGGATCGCTTGAGCCCAGGGGGTTGAGGCTGCAGTGAGCCATGATCACTCCAAGGCTCTGTCTCTCAAAAATAAAATAAAATTGGTTTCTTTAGTCACATTAGCCACATTTCAAGTACTCAATAGCACTTGTGGCTAGTGGTTGCTATACTGGTCAGCACATGACTTTTCTGTCACTACAGAAAGTTTTATTGGACTGTGCTGGTCTACAGATTTCTAGAATAATAAGGCAGCCAAGAGCAGGCATGCATAGTTCCTTCACTGAGCTAATTCTCTGAATACAGAGTTTCTACCTGTGTCTGGGAAACAGGGATGCCAGAGGATGATTGGGAAGCCTATTTTTGAACATCTGAAGCTGAGACCTTTTTCTGCAGAGAAGCAAAAGACTTTTATTTTCTGGCATTCCTTGATTTTTTTCCTTTTTAGATTTTTTTTTTTTTTTTTTTTTTTGAGATAGGGCCTTGCTCTGTCACCCAGGCTGGAGTGCAGTGGCACGATCTCGGCTCACTGCAGCCTCCACCTCTTGGGTTCAAGCGATTCTACTGCCTCTGCCTCCCGAGTAGCTGGGATTATAGGCGTATGCTGCCACGCCTGGCTAATTTTTGTATTTTTAGTACAGATGGGGTTTTACCAGGTTGGCCAGGCTGGTCCCGAGCGCCTGACCTCAAGTGATGTGCCCACCTCAGCCTCCCAAAGTGCTGGGATTATAGGCATGAGCCACTGTGTCCAGCCTTTTTTTTTTCTCCAATGTTAGCCATCTATACTTTAAAAAATCTATACCTCTCTGAAGGGCAAGTTGTGAAAAGACTAAAAAAAACACAGCCGGGAGTGTTGGCTCACGCCTGTAATCCCACCACTTTCGGAGGCCGAAGCGGGCAGATCACAAGGTCAGGAGATCGAGACCATCCTGGCTAACATGGTGAAACCCTGTCTCTACTAAAAAATTAGCCAGGCGTGGCGGCATGCGCCTGTTGTCCCAGCTGCTGGGGAGGCTGAGGCAGGAGAATGGCATGAACCTGGGAGGCAGAGCTTGCAGTGAGCCGAGATCGTGCCACTGCACTCCAGCCTGAGTGACAGAGCGAGACTCTGTCTCAAAAAAAAAAAAAAAAAAAACAGCAAGGTGCGGTGCCTGACGTCTATAATCCCGGCACTTTGGGAGGCCGAGGCAGGTGGATCACCTGAGGTCAGGAGTTCGAGACCAGCCTGACCAACATGGAGAAACCCTGTCTCTACTAAAAATACAAAATTAGCCAGGCATGGTGGTGCATGCCTTTAATCCCAGCTACTCAGGAGGCTGAGGCAGGAGGATTGTTTGAACCCGGGAGGCAGAGGTTGCGGTGAGCCAAGATCGCGCTATTGCACTCCAGCCTGGGCGCCAAGAGCGAAACTCTGTCTCAAAAAAAAAAAAACCCATACCATCTTTGTTTCCCAGGGTGACTCTATCAAGTGGCCAGAGTGGCTCTTATTCCCCTTTACATATGTCACTTATGCAGAGAAGTAGGAGTTAACTTGTCTTAAATTCTCTACTTAGTAGGGTTGCTTGCATTGAAGTCCTAGTAATCCCCAGTTTGTTGCTGCTTCCTTGAGCTGACAACTGCTTATACTCTGATGCTGATCTTTTCTCAATTCCACAGGTCTCTAGTATCAATTCACGCTTTGCCAAAGTACACATCCTATATGTGGGGTCCATGCCACTTAAGAACTCTTTTCGAGGAACTATCCGGTAAGAAGTATCCTTGTCACGTATGCCTTAGCAACTGCAATAAGATTAGGATAGACTAGGACACCAGAATTTTGAGCAACAGTTACAATTCCTATTTTTCTCTTGCCCATTTTTCTTTCTTCTTTGTGCTTTGATTCTCCCCTAATAGTATCCAAAAATACATGGATGAGCTAGGACAAAAGGAAAATATTAACAAGAGAGGGTTTAAAAGTAAAGCAAAGGCTGGGCACAGTGGCTCATGCCTGTAATCCTAGTACCTTGGGAAGCTGAGGCGGGTGGATGTCCTGAGATCAGGAGTTTGAGACCAGCCTAGCCAACATGGTGAAACCCCGTCTCTGTAAAAAATACAAAAATTAGCCGGGCACAGTGGCTCACACCTGTAATCCTAGCACTTTGGGAGGCCGAGGTGGGCGGATCACAAAGTTAGGAGTTTGAGACCAGCCTGGCCAATATGGTGAAACCCTGTCTCTACTAAAAATACAAAAACTAGCCGGACATGGTGGCGTGTGCCTGTAATCCCAGCTACTTAGGAGGCTGAACCCAGGAGGCAGAGGTTGCAGTGAGCCAAGAGCACACCACTGCACTCCAGCACAGGGTACACGGCGAGACTCCATCTCTTAAAAAAAAAAAAAAAAATTAGCTGGGCATGGTGGTGCATACCTGTCGTCCCAGCTACTTGTGAAGCTGAAGTGGGAAGATCACTTGAGCCTAGGAGGCGGAGGTTGCAGTGAGCTGAGTTTGTACCACTGCACTCCAGCCTGGGTGACAAAGTGAGACTCTGTCTCAAAAAACAAATAAATAAATGAAAAGTAAAGCAAAAAGAATTGAGTGAAGCTGAAGTTTAGCAGTGTCAGGATGACTCAAACCAAAGTGGAAGGCATTTTAGGAAGCACTTTTTAAAAAATTTAATATAGATTGAACTCAGAGGTTATAAAACATTAAAAAGATTTGTGAGTGAGACGGTGATTTCCTGTGGCTTCCTTGAGAAAGGACAAACATTTCTTGCCAAGCAGATCATCTAACTTTTGAGGTCCTTTCCAGCCTCAGGATTTGATGTGGTTCTGTAGTGCAGCAATCTCCAAGCTTCTTGGCACCAGGTACCGGTTTCTTGGAAGACAGTTTTTCCACAGACTGTGGTGGGAGTGGTTGCAGAATGATTCAAGTGCATTACATTTATGGTGTACTTTATTTCTATTATTATTACACTGTAATATATAATGAAATAATTTTACAACTCACCATAATACAGAATCAGCGGGAGCCCTGAGTTTCTTTCCCTGCAATTCGATGGTCCCATCTGGGGGCAATGGGAGACAGTGACGGATCATCAGGCATTAGATTCTCATAAGGAGTGGGCAGCCTAGCTCCCTCATATGCACAGTTCACAATAGGGTTCATACTTCTATGAGAATCTAATGCCCACTTTGATCTGACAGGGGCGGAGCTCAGGCAGTAATGTATGCGATTGGGGAGCAGCTGTAAATACAGATGAAGCTTGCTTGCCACTCGCTTCCTTCTGTGCAACCCGGTTCCTAACAGGCCACCAGAAGTTGGGGACCCCTGCTATAGTGCTTCTGTTCGAACCCTGAGGCAACAAAACTCCTTATCCTTTCTTGCCAAATCTGATCTGCTCTCCACCCTGCTCCCCTGAGTAGCATCTGGGTCCCAATTAAGACTTGTTCTGGCCGGGCGCGGTGGCTCAAGCCTGTAATCCCAGCACTTTGGGAGGCCGAGACGGGCGGATCACGAGGTCAGGAGATCAAGACCATCCTGGCTAACATGGTGAAACCCCGTCTCTACTAAAAATACAAAAAACTAGCCGGGCGACCTGGCGGGCGCCTGTAGTCCCAGCTACTCGGGAGGCTGAGGCAGGAGAATGGCGTGAACTCGGGAGGCGGAGCTTGCAGTGAGCTGAGATCCGGCCACTGCACTCCAGCCTGGGTGGCAGAGCGAGACTCCGTCTCAAAAAAAAAAAAAAAAAAAAAAAAAAAAGACTTGTTCTGTCTGTTCTTGTAGCTCTTTATTTACTAGGAATCTACAGAATAATTCTTTCTCACAGGCTGGGCAAGGTGACTCATGCCTGTAATCCCAGCACTTTGGGAAGCTGAGGCGGATAGATCACCTGAGGTTAGGAGTTCAAGACCAGCCTGGCCAACGTGGTGAAACCCCATCTCCACTAAAAATACAAAAACTAGCCAGGCGTGGTGGCACATGCCTGTAATTCCAGCTGCTTGAGAGGCTGAGGCAAGAAAAATGCCTGAAGCCAGGAGGCGGAGGTTGCAGTGAGCCGAGATCGTGCCACTGTACCCCAGCCTGGGTGACAGAGGGAGACTCTGTCTTGAAAAAAAAAAAAAAAAAAATTATTTCTCACAGATAATTAATCTTTCTGTTAATTCTTTTTTTATAGCAAGGAAGATGTCCGAGCAACTGAAAAAGACAAGGTTGTTGGTTGGTTCTCTTTTTTTAACGGCTTTACAAATCTCAGTCCCTTGAAAGTATTATCTCAGACCAGGCATGGTTGCACACACCTGTAATCCCAGTACTTTGGGAGGCTGAGGCGGGAGGATCACTTGAGTCCAGGACTTCAAGACCAGCCCTGGCAACACAGTGAGACCCTGTCTCTACAAAAATTTTAAAAATTAAAAATTAGCGGGCATGGTGGCTCATGCTTGTAGTCCCAGCTGCTTGAGAGGATGTGGCTGGAGGATTGCTTGAGCCCAGGAGTTTGAGGTTATGTGGTGGCACGAACCTGTAGTCCTAGCTACTTGGGAGGCTGAGGCAGGAGGATCCCTTGGTCCAGCAGTCCAAGGCTGCAGTGAGCTACCATTGCATCACTGCACTCCAACCTGGGTGACACAGTGGGATTCTACCTCTTAACAAAAAAGGGCCAGGTGCGGTGGTGCACACCTGTAATCCCAGCTTTTTGGGAGGCCAAGGCGGGCAGATCACGAGGTCAGGAGTTCAAGGCCAGTCTGACCAACATGGTGAAACCCTGTCTCTACTAAAAATACAAAAACTAGCCAGCGTCATGCTGCACGCCTGTAATCCCAGCTACTCAGGAGGCTGAGGCAGGAGAATCGCTTGAACCCGGGAGGTGGAGGTTGCAGTGAGCCAAAATTGTACCACTGCACTCCAGCCTGGGCAACGGAGCGAGACTCCATCTCAAAAAAAAAAAAAAAAAAAAAAAAACTTTTCATTTGTATGATAATACTATAGAAGCAATTAAAAGTTGTTGACTTGACATGAGTAATGATGATTTCTACCCTCCAGGATTAGAAAGTAGACTGGCTTTACCAGAAGGGTTCACAGTTTCATATAGACCCAGTCTAGAACTTTTACTTACCATTCCTGTTCTTTCTTTACAGGTTGAAATTTATAAGAGTTTCCGCCCAGGTGACATTGTCTTGGCCAAAGTGGTATCCTTTATTCCCAGCAGACTTCTGTTTTTTTGTCAAAAGAGATGGAGGCTGGGCGTGGTGGCTTATGCCTGTAATCCCAGCACTTTGGGAGGCCAAGGCAGGTGGATCACCTGAGGTCAGGAGTTCGAGACCAGCCTGGCCCAACATGGTGAAACCCTGTCTCTACTGAAAATAAAAAATTAGCTGGACGTGGTGGCACATGGCTGTAATCTCAGCTACTCGGGAAACTGAGGCAGGAGAACTGCTGGAACCCTGGAGGCACAGGTTGCTGTGAGCTGAGATCGCGCCACTGCTCTCCAGCCTGGGTAACAGAGCGAGACTCCGTCTCAAAAAAACAAAACAGAGAAAGTAGAAAAACAACTCAGGTGGCTACGGTTGGGGGAAGACTTCTAACTCCTCATTTTCCTTCAGTGTTATGTGACTAGATCTCCTTAGGTGATGCACAGTCCAACTACCTGCTAACCACTGCCGAGAACGAGCTGGGAGTGGTGGTAGCCCACAGTGAGTCAGGTGAGATGGCCTTGCTTCCACATCCTTACTTTCCCTGGAGCTATGGTTTGGGATTAATCCATTGTTTTTCCTGGTTTCCCTTATCTGGGAAGCAGTATGGCTATAGATATTTCCTTCTGAGATTTGAATGATTTTTTTTTTTCTTTTTTGCTTGGTGCTGGTGGTGGTGGTTGTTTGAGACTGGGTCTCGCTGTGTCAAGGAGGCTGGAGTGCAGTGGTGCGATCTCCACTCACCACAGCCTTCACCTCCTGGGTTCAGGCAATTCTCATCACCCAAGTAGCTGGGATTACAGACACATGCCACCACACCTAGCTAATTTTTGTATTTTTAGTAGAGACGGGGTTTCGCCATGTTGGCCAGACTGGTCTCAAACTCCTGGCCTCAAATGATCTGCCCGCCTTGGCCTCCCAAAGTGCTGGGATTGTGGGTGTGAGCCACCGCACCCAGCCTGATTCTCCTTATATAAATCCAAGGAAACGGGACTCCGTAAGTCAGTAGAACAAAGTTTTTTCTTTATGAGTTGAGGTTCAGTAGGAAGCTTGGTGGCACTTCAGTTTCATACCCAGCATAAAAGAGGAGTCCCAGGCAAATCTTTGGGGTCTGGGCTCCACCAGCTTTTCCCTTGCAGGTATCCAGATGGTTCCCATCAGCTGGTGTGAGATGCAGTGCCCTAAGACCCACACTAAAGAATTCCGGAAAGTAGCCCGAGTACAACCTGAATTCTTGCAGACCTAAGAAGCCACTTTTTACCCCATGGAAGGGGGTAAGCTGTTCCTGAGTATAACACCCAGATGCTGCCTGGCGTTGGCCAACAGCCACTTACAGAAAAATCTGCCAGAAACTTACGCTGTAGATGGAACACGTTTCTGTGAACCTATCAGTGGATTTCATTCTCTTGAGTAATAAAACTTACCTTTTCAAGGCACCAACAAACAAACTGTGATATTGGAAATAGCCTATCCCCCCGACAGTCCTTATAAATACATATTTTTTGTTATGATAAAACTTTTTTACTAAAAGGATGTTATGTTGTCTTAAGCAGAGAAAGACATCTAAATGGTGTCAGGACATTTCAGTACTTCTGCTTATTGAGTACTCACTGTGCTAGGCACTGAGTCAAGTGCTTTATATACATCCCCTTCATTCAGGTACATTATGGTTTAATGAAAATTTGAGGACACGTGATACAGATAGCATGTGAGGCGGACGTGGTGGCTCATGCTTGTAAATCCCAGCACTTGGGGAGGCCGAGTCAGGTTGAAGTCAGGAGTTCGAGACCAGCCTGGCCAACATGGTAAAACCCCGTCTTTACTAAAAATACAAAAATTAGCCGGGCGTGGTGGCACATGCCTGTAATCCCAACTACTTGGGAAGCTGAGGCAGGAAGATTGCTTGAACCCTGGACATGGAAGTTGTAGTGAACCGAGATTGTGCCACTGCACTCCAGCCCGGACAACAGAGCGAGACTCTGTCTCAAAAAAAATAAGTAACATGTCTAAAAGTATTTGATACACATTACTGATATAGTGGGTACTCCAGGAAATGTTAAATCTGAATTGAAAAGTGGGACAGAGTACTGTCATATGAGGTGGCCAGGAAAGGATTAGTGACATGAGATAAAAATAAATTAAAGAACATAAGTAAGTGAATATATTCAAGGCAGAGAGACAAGCCCAGGCTAAGTACAGAAGCAGAAATGAAGGCCTAAGTTTGGGGATGAGGAAGGGATGAAAGTTAAGCATGGAGAGGTTGCCGACAAAATACGAGTCTTGAGATGTCACTTCTTGAGATGTTACTCAAACCCATATCTTCAGTATTAGTGACAGTGCATAATGTGAGCTTTAGAATCAACCCACCTTAGTTTCTATCCTCTGCTTCCTAACCTTGAACGCTAGGGTTTCTTTAATTGAAAATTTTACCGAGATTGAGATTGTAGATCCACATCCAGGTTTTGTTTTTTGTTTTTGAGACAGAGTCTTGCTGTTACCTAGGCTGAAGTGCAGTGGCGCGATCTCAACTCACTGCAGCTGCTGCCTTCCCGGTAGCTGGGAGTACAGGCATGCGCCACCACGCCCAGCTAACTTTTGGTAGAGATGAGGTTTCACCATGTTGGCCAGACTGGTCTTGAATTCCTGACCTCAGGTGATCCACCTGCCTTGGCCTCCCAAAGTACTGGGCTTATAGGCATCAGCCACCATGCCTGGCCTTTGTGTTTTTGTTGTACATGCAATTTTTAAAGAGACAGGGCCTCAGAATGTCACCCAGGATGGAGCACAGTGGTGCAGTCATAGCTCACTGCAGCCTCAAACTCCTGGACTCAGGTAATTCCCACCCATCAGTCCCCTGAGTAGCTGGGACTACAGGCACGTACCACCATGCCTGGCTAATTTTTTTTGTAGAGACCAGGTCTTGCTATGTTGCCCAGGCCAGTCCCAAACTCCTGGCCTCAAGTGATCCTCAGCCTCCCAAAGTGCTGGGATTACAGGTGTGTGCCGCTGTGCTGGCCAAAATTACCAGCTTCTGGTCTAGGATTCTGCACAGGTTAGGAAAGTAACATTCCACCAGCCTCTTGGAGACTGAAATTACTCAAGGTTATTGTGTAGGTCAAATGAAAATCTAAAATTGAAAAGCAAGATGCTTGAAAGTATTTAAATCATAGAACCTTGATTTGCTTGAACTAGTAATACCCATCCCAGCCCCAGTACCAAGTGGTGTGACATTTGGTGCTTTTTACATGTTTCTTTGGGCCTGTTTCCTCTTCCTTAAACAGGAGTTACCAGCCCTTTCGTGGGTTAAGATTAGAGCTAACGTATGTAATATCCCTCATCCAGTGGGTGGCAGAGAAGCATTAGGAGCTCAACAGATGGAGGGTGTTACTTGCTCCCACCAGAAGGAAAAGGGAATGTTCTTTCTCCAGCTTTATGGGATTTCTTGTATTCCAGTGATCTTTTCAAAGGAGAAGGCAGTTGTGTTTATAATGTAATTATACTCCTTTCCACTGCACTAAGTCACTTTTTGAGGTCATCTTTAAGTTTTCAAGTTGGTAACAGTAAATGGTTAAAAAATTCTGAGGCCTGCACGGTGGCTCACACCTGTAATCACAGCACTTTGGGAGGCCAAAACTGGTTCGAGACCAGCCTGGGCAACTTGGCAAAAACCCGTCTCTACTAAAAATACAGAAATTAAGCAGGCATAGTGGCACAAGCCTGTGGTCCCAGCTACTTGGGAGGCTGAGGCGGGAGGATTGCTTGAACCCTGGAGGCAGAGGCTACACTAAGCTGAGATTATGCCACTGCACTGAAGTTTGGGCGGCAGAGCGAGACTGTCTCAAAAAGATAAAAAAAAAAAAACCCAGCAGACTTTATTTACTCTCAAGAGGATACAATGGAGTTTCAGAATGTGACTTTCCAGTCAGGGGAGCACCAAGCAAGAGCTGCAGGGGGGCAACATGAACGGAGGGCGTGGCCAGGAGGGCCTCCTACCACCACCTCAGCTCACCAGGCTGACATGAGAAGCCCAGGGAGATGTGTCATTTTTGGACCAACCATGTAAAGTTGTGACTGGGTGTCCTAAAACAAACTGCCACACAAGGACTAGGGTAGTGGGAGACATTTCAAGTTAAATGCTAAGGTTTCCTCAGATAAGCTCTTCCACATCACACAAGAAACTATTGCACATCACTCCTTTATTATACTGATCTGGAAAAAGGATTTAGTACACTTACGCTCAGGTGAACACTGGACCCATGTGGCAGAGCCAAGCAACTAGAACATGATTCGGAAATCAGTGAAAGACACTTGGAAAGGACCAAGGGGCGTTTCACTGCCATGAAACAAGGCAGGAAGGGATTCTAACACACACAGCAGGAAGCACTCCTGCCCCTCAGAGGTCAAGGAACTGATCCCATACTGGTATGAGGAATGGCTTATTTTCTGATGACCACATGTGGGACTATTTCAACCGCCACAAGAAACCCCAGAAGGGTTACTGTTTTGTATTATTTATATATACTATACTTTTTTAATAAAAGTAAATGTAACACATAACTAAATTCAGGATTGATCCCAAACTTCTAGAGCCAGGTCCTCTAGGGTCAGGGAGGAAACAGCCGTCACATCACCATGCAGGTTACACTCATCCTCCACTGGAATGACTAGAGCTCCCAAGCAGTGGCCTGACTGCAGAAGAGCAGAGGACTGGCTCCTGGGGACAGACAGGCTCTGTTGCTTCTCCTCATTGGTCATGGCTTAGCATGGTTCCTCCCCACAAGTCCTTAGTAAACAAAGAACTCGCAAAAACCCAAGTTACTACCTTTAAACTCTGTTGGATAAGGGGAGCTTTTCCACAGCTTGGACTGAGAACCTATGCTCTAGAAGTGCTATTCTGACTAGACTGTACGAAGGGAGTGGGTGCAGAAGACAAAATGGCTAAAATGAAAATGGGAGCGACCGGTCCCCATCTGCAGCTACAACTCAAGATGTCTACAGATGTGGTCAGTGTGACATGTGCAGGTGGGAGAGGCAGAGGGACAAGACAGGCAGGGAGGGTGCTCCTGGGGACAGTATCCTCCTGGCTGGCCTTCACTTCTTGGCCTTGCCCTGGGCGGCCACAGCTTCCATGGCTTTGCGCACCGTCTCTTCATCCCCCAGGAACTGCATGGGCTTGATAGGCTTCAAGTTCTTGTCCAATTCATAGACAATGGGAATACCAGTCGGCAGGTTCAGCTCCATGATAGCCTCTTCAGAGAGACCTGAAAACAGCCACCATCATCAGCCACACAAGACATAAATTCACATCACCCCTTCAGGTGTACTCTTTTGTCCTCCAGGGTACAAAGGACTTTGACAGAAATTAAAATAAGACACCCTTTCTGATCTTTATAGTAGTTCTGAACCCAGGGAATGGCCCCCGCCATACTTATTTCTCAGCCATTAAACTGAAAAGCAAGAAAAGGTATACAAGATAGACCACCAACAAACTACAGCAAGGTGTATGGCCAGGTATCTATCTACCAAAGTGAGGTCTAGAAGCCCACAGTGAAGCAAGACTGTACACATCTCAAATATCCCATATAGTCCATCCAACCAAAAATTAGCACACACAGGCCTCTAGGTCCTCAGGGAGGAAATAATTTAAGATGCAAATTGAGATTCTTGTGTAAAGTTGTGCCTGGTTGTGACTAAGGAGAATATTTTATATATGTTTTCCCTTTTTTTTTTTTGAGAGACAGTCTTACTCCCAGGCTAGAATGTAGTGGCACAATCATACCTCACTATAACCTCTAACTGCTGGGCTCAAGCAATCTCCCACCTCAGCCTCCTGAGTAGGTGGGACTACAGGTGAGCATCACCACATCAAGCTAATTTTTCATTTTTCTTTTCTTTTCTTTTTTTTTTTTTTTTTCTTGAGACAGTCTTGCTCTGTCGCCCAGGCTGGAGTGCAGTGATGCGATCTCGACTCACTGCAACCTCTGCCTCCCAGGTTCACGCCATTCTCCTGCCTCAGCCTCCCGAGTAGCTGGGACTACAGGCGCCCGCCACCACGCCTGGCTAATTTTTTGTATTTTTAGTAGAGATGGAGTTTCACCGTGTTAGCCAGGATGGTCTCAATCTGACCTTGTGATCCGCCTGCCTTGGCCTCCCAAAGTGCTGGGATTACAAGCTTGAGCCACCACACGCAGCCAATTTTTCATTTTTCTTTTATACATACAAGGTCTTGCTTTGTTGCTCAGGCTGGTTTTAAACTCTCAAGGTGCTGATGGTACGTACAGGCATGAACCACTGTGGTTGGCCTTTAAAAATTTTTAGGCCGGGCGCGGTGGCTCAAGCCTGTAATCCCAGCACTTTGGGAGGCCGAGATGACGGATCACAAGGTCAGGAGATCGAGACCATCCTGGCTAACCCGGTAAAACCCCGTCTCTACTAAAAAATACAAAAAACTAGCTGGGCGAGGTGGCGAGCGCCTGTACTCCCAGCTACTCGGGAGGCTGAGGCAGGAGAATGGCATAAACCCGGGAGGCGGAGCTTGCAGTGAGCTGAGATCCGGCCACTGCACTCCAGCCTGGGCGACAGAGCAAGACTCCGTCTCAAAAAAAAAATTTTTTAGAGATGCAGTCTTACTATGTTGCCCAGGCTGTCTCAAACTTCTGGCCTCAAGTGGTCCTCCTGCCTTGGCCTCCCAAAGTGTTGCAATTACAGGCATGAGCCACTGTGCTTGGCCAGCTAAGGAGGATTTTTACTAGCAGTCTCATTTGACAATACCAATCTAGAGGTGAGCTTCTCAAGCTTTAATATGTATCCAAATCACCTGGGGAATAGATGCCAATTCTGAAACAGGTCTGGAGTGATACCTGAGGTTCTGCATGTATAACAAGCTCCCAGGGGGTCCAGCTGTCACTATTCTGCAGATCACATTTTGAGAAACAAGGGTTGAGGGTGTTTTCACCAGAAATCAATCTAGACCACCTCTAAAGCTGTTAACATGTCCAGCCCTTTCCTAGACTCCTTTTTACCAAGTCCCTGATTTGTAGCAGTTCTGCTTTATCCTTCCTTGAAGGCACCTCTGAAAACACATACATACCCTCCAGATGCTTGACAATGCCCCGGAGGCTGTTGCCATGGGCTGCAATCAGTACACGTTTCCCCTCCTTGATCTGGGGAACTATTTCTTCATTCCAGAAGGGCAGAGCTCTGGCAATAGTGTCCTTCAGACTCTCACAGGAGGGTAGCTGATCTTCTGTGAGGTCTGCATACCTGCGATCCTAAGCAATAAAGAATCCAAGTTCACCACTTATTAACAGTTACATCTGTTAAAAGACTTCATGATGTATTAATTTTGGCCCATGCACAGTCACAGGTTTTTATAAAATCTGACAATGGAAATACAAAAAAGGAGATAGTAAACTATCAACCATATCTTCTAGTAAGTGAAGGTCATTCCTTGGAGAAGGATTACAATTAACTATTTTATCATGAATTATAAGCTCAGTGAGATTAGGCAGACACTACTAAAAGCCCCTGATCCTGGGCAGAGTGACCAAACCTCTGTTTGTCCATACCTTACTGATGTTGCTGTAGAAAGGGTGGTCGGGCTCCATCGGAGGTGGTGGGACATCATAGGAGCGCCTCCAGATCTTCACCTGGGCCTCACCATGCTTTGCAGCAGTTTCTGCTTTATTGAGACCGGTTAGACCCCCATAGTGCCGCTCATTGAGGCGCCAAGTCCTCACCACTGGCAGCCACATCTGATCAATGGCATCTAGCACTGTCCAGAGGGTCCGGATCGCTCTCTTCTGTACTGAGGTGAAGCAGATGTCAAACTCATAGCCAGCATCTGGAAATCAGAAGTTCAAAGTGATAAGCTAACGAGGTCTACTCTGAGCCAAAATGTTCTTCCATATCAGTCTCCTGTACAAGTAGTCCAAATGACAATATCTGGCCAAAAAACAAAGTATTTGGCCAATTGTTTTGTTTATCCTTGCAATCTGCCTAAGGTCACAGCTATTACGTAAGAGATTAAAACCCATGCTGTGGGACTCCAGAATCCAACTTTTCACCACCATCTCTAGCTTTCCCCCATTTCCCCAAGGATCCTGATGTTTGTATTTCAGTTAGAATTGTGACTTTTTTTTTTTTTTGAGACAGAGTCTCACTCTGTCACGCAGGCTGCAGTGCAATGGGGTGGTCTCAGCTCACTGCAATGTCTGCCTCCCAGGTTCAAGTGATTCTCCTGCCTCAGCTTCCCAAGTAGCTGGGACTACAGGTGCATGCCACCACACCCAGCTAATTTTTGTATTTTTAGTAGAGATGGGGTTTCACTATGTTAGCCAGGCTTGTCTCGAACTCTGCCCACCTCAGCCTCCCAAAGCGCTGGGATTACAGGCGTGAGCCACCACGCCTGGCTTTTTTTTTTTTTTTTTTTTTTTTTTTTTTTTTTTTTTTTTTTGAGACAGTCTCACTCTGTTGCCCAGGGTGGAGTGCAGTGGCGCGATCTCGGCTCACTGCAACCTCCGTCTCGCAGGTTCAAGCAATTCTTCTGCCTCAGCCTCCCAAGTAAGCTGAAATTACAGGCACACGCCACCATATCCAGCTAATTTTTGTATTTTTAGTAGAGACAGAGTTTCACCATGTTGCCCAGGCTGGGAATTGTCACTTCTAACAGACATTTTACTAGAACTCTGATCTAAAAAAATTAGGATTTAAGTCCCAATCAGGACACAGGAAGAGCTCTTCCTGTACTCATAAAACTTCAGTTTGTTGTATGAAATTGTATTTTGTTTTTGTATTTGTTTGCAATTGTATTTGTTTGTTGTATGAAATTGTATTCACTGTGGAGTATGGAAATCATATCACAAACTCTAATCCATGGTTTCTCTCTACTGTAGTCAAAGTTCCAGCCTAATCCCAAGTACCCTCAGAAGAGTATACCTACTTAAGTATTAAACCAAGTTTAAGAGAAGCCACTCACTAAAGAAAGACCCAGTGTTGTGCACTATCTGATTAATCAATGAATATGTGTTCCATACACAGTAGTTATTGTGGCAAGAGTTATGTTGGCCCAACGAATAGGTTACAATAAATCAGTCTTGGCCAGGCACGGTGGCTCACGTCTGTAATCCCAGCACTTTGGAAGGCCGAGGCGGGCGGATCATGAGGTCAGGAGATTGAGACCATCCTGACTAACACGGTGAAACCCCTTCTCTACTAAAAATACAAAAAAAATTAGCCGGGCGTGGTGGCGGGTGCCTGTAGTCCCAGCTATTCAGAAGGCTGAAGCAGGAGAATGGCATGAATCCGGGAGGCAGAGCTTGCAGTGAGCCGAGATTGCGCCACTACACTCCAGCCTGGGTGACAGAGCGAGACACTGTTGCGCTCAAAAAAAAAAAAAAAAAAACAAAAACAAAAAACCAGTCTTAACTGATTTTGTTTCATGAAAGAGCACTCTCTCTCCCACCATAATGGGGAGATGGCACTTTCCTTGATGACCAAGAAAACAGTCCTGTTTTTCTCCATGAGGCTAGAAGGCCCTCTGAGAAATTCAGCACAAACTTGCCTGGATATTGCTTCATATTGAGGTTAGCAACAGTAATTAATAAAACATGAAGTGAATTTTCCTGCCAGTCATTCAAATGAGAATGAGGCCAAGAAGAACTCAATCTTACTGAGTGAGGGCTGGGGGGAATTAATCACCAGGAAAACTCACACTACCCACAAGAGAAAAAACAGGTCTCATCACTGAGCCGCCAGACAAGTCCTAGTAGACTCACTTACTGTCACCTTCCTAACTGTAAGGAGAGGAATGGCTCCCCAACAAAAGGCTGAGTCACCCGGAAGTGAATACCCACAGTGCTCGCGTCAGCCCCCATGCTGGAGAGCTTCAGGCTGTTTTACTGCAATTATTTCCACTTGCAATGAGGCGGCTCACTTTGGACACATAAATAGGACCTTGAGGACAAAAGAAGTTCTGCTTAGGACTCTTAACAGAGAACCTGAAAGATCAGAGCATAAAGTCTCTTCCTTTAACTTGCCCATCAAAGTAAAACATAGCCTAGGGACACTCACAGGGGTAGGAGTGGACACTGTAGTGTAGACTCCATCCTCCCCTAGGCCATCCCTCTCTTAGCAGTAAGGATGCATGGGGAAACTCAGTTCTCACTAGTTTCTCCTGAAATCAGATTCAAGACTGTACAAACCCTATCACTTAAAGCACTGAGGAATTATTTATATGTTTTCGACCTTTTAAACTGTTAAATATTTTAATTTTTTATAGTTAACTTTTTAATTTAATGCTAACATTTTAAAACTGAAATAGGATCTGTTATTTTAGAGATTACAAGTTTAACTATTTGATCAGTCTCAAATAGAGACAACATGGTTTAACGTGGACTAGTTGTTGGGAAACCACCAGACTGATACAGTTCTTCCTGCCACAGAGCTAAAGAAAATGGCCTCCTTTACCAGCACTTTCCCTTTCCCAGCCTCTCCTAAAAGATGAGGTCACACCAGTCCATCTCAAATATTCACTCCCCTGCCCACCCCACCCCGCAGAGGTTTACATTTCCCAGACTGTCCCGCGTTTTGCATCATTTGAGAAGGATAGTACAGTGAAGGCAAGAAGCTAGGAGAGCAATCTGAGGCCAAATACCTGTGCCTCACCAATGACCCTTGTGAATGGCTGCTGCTTTGTCCAGAGATGAGAAGGGAGCAAAGGAGGATCTGCCCCTATCATCAGTGGAAGCACCTCTTCAGGGATTCTTGGCATTGCCGGCAGCAGGAAATGCTTCCTTATTAGCATTCCGAAACCACAAAGAGCAGACTGGGGTGGGGGCAAGCCTGGATAGGCAAGCATTATCTCACAGCCACTTCCACCTTCGCCCGGCGTCCTTGGCCAAAAGCCTATAACAGTTCCTAACACCTACCTGTTATTTCACCCAGAACTAGGGCGAGGACACTGTACTAGGAATAAGACATGACCTTGGACAAGGCAACTTTCCACACCCTCACTTTTCCCAACTACAAAGCGGCCCAGGAAGGCTGAGGAGGATAAAATCTTATCTACTTTATTGGGTAGGAGCAACTCAAACCATTCATTCATTCACTCAGTTATATCTACGGATGCGTTTTGGACACACTATTTGTGGAATGCTACTGAACAGCAAAGTCCTACACAAGCACGCGGATTTCTTGGTGTCCTGAGGCTTGTTAGGCACCCCCGGGGACTCCAACCTACTGCTGGGGACGAGGCTGTGTGGCCTGCCGATCCGCTAGGATCCGTAGCCGCCTCTTGAGAAGCCTTGGTTACAGCTGCTGTAAGGCACAGGGCGTCCTCCTCCAGGAGCCCCAGACTGTACCAACCGTTTCTGGCGCTGGGGGAATCTGAAAAAGACCTGGCCGCCACAAATGGCTCCATTAGGGCAAACTGTCCACGACTTATTATTTTTTTTATTTTTCTGAGACAGAGTTTCGCTCTCGTTCCCCAGGCTGGAGTGCAATGGCGCGATCTCGGCTCACGGCACTCCGCCTCCCAGGTTCAAGCGATTCTCCTGCCTCAGACTCCCGAGTAGCTGAGATTACAAGCGTGCCCCACCAGGCCCGGCTAATTTTGTATTTTCAGTAGAGACGGGGTTTCACCATGTTAGGCTGGTCTCGAACTCCTGACCCCAAGTGATCCACCCGCCTCGGCCTCCCAACATGCTGGGATTACAGGCGTGAGCCACCGCGCCCGGCCTGTCCCCGACTTATTAAACGTCGAGACTAGAACGGGAAAACTGCGAGGCGGTGTCGTGGGGAGCGCAAAGGGTTGCGGGGCGACCGCCCTGGGTCCTCCCCCGGCACAGTCCCTCACGCTCCACGGCGTGACCTTGAACAAGTCGACTCTACCTTCTGGATTCATTTTCTCAACTACACACTAAAGTGCTAGAGAGATGCTGCCCAAGGTGCCGGCCCTCTCCAGGAGGGCACAGACGCCAGCCAGGCGGCCTCTGAGGCCGGACACCCGGCCCTTCGCAGCTCCCACCCGGCCCCTCCGCACCTCGCAGCGCCTGCCCGCCGCGCTTCGCCTCCTCGTGGCCCGCTGGGCTCAGGTCGGCGTCGTACCAGCCGCTGAAGCGGTTCTCCAGGTTCCATGCGCTCTCGCCGTGCCGGATCAGCACCAGTTTGTAGGCGGCCATGGCGGCGGG
Source organism: Rhinopithecus roxellana (assembly GCF_007565055.1). Taxonomy (NCBI): domain Eukaryota; kingdom Metazoa; phylum Chordata; class Mammalia; order Primates; family Cercopithecidae; genus Rhinopithecus; species Rhinopithecus roxellana. The sequence continues at coordinate 75,967,655 of NC_044559.1, forward strand.
CTGAGGATGCGGCACCGACTGCGGTTCGCAGATTCCGGAGTAGCAGCCCGCCCCCTCTGCCGCGCCTGCGCGCTCGCGCCGCACGGCCCGGCTCCCGCGCACGATCTCGCCCAAATCTTTCTACTTGCTCTGGACCGCTCTCCGCCCGCCAGGTGTGCGCATGCGCCGCATCCTGGCTCGGCGGCCCCCGACGGCGGGGGGGCGGGGTGGGCGCGCTGTGGCACGCAGAGCGCATGCGTCCTGCCTCGCCAGCCCCGCGTCGGCCGCGGCGGTCACGGAGCGCACGTAAGCACGCGGAAGGCGGAGGGCGGAGGGCGGAGGGCGGAGGGCGGCGGGCTCTAGGGGCGGTGCCACTCCGCTGGCTGCTGCGCTGCTCCCGAGCGGCTCGGACAGATTAAGTGGCTCTTATCACTGGAACCGCTCCCATCCCCACACAGAGATTGATTCACAGACCTGTGTTCGAGTCTTCACTCGTGCATACTACTTGCTTTGTATCTTCGGGCAGGTCGGGAAACCTCCCAGCCTCATCTGTAAAATGGGATCATAAATACTTACCGAGTACCTGGAAATGCTCAGTAAATAGTAGTTTTTACTATTACTCTCTCATTTTGGCGGGACACTGATCTTTTTACTCCTAGTTTACACGTAAGGAAACTGCCCGTGACCTTGCTGATTCCAGAGCCTGCTCTTTTTCCAGCACGGGGTTCTTTATCCCGTCTGTCTACAATCTTTCACACACGTCAAGTCAGTGCTTTCTGGGTCTCCAACAAGGAAGCAAAACGCTAGGACCCTTCAAATATTTCAGAAAGGGGCGAATTCTAGTCACTGCCTGTCCTTCTCCCAGCCCCAATCGGCAATTTATTACTACAATTTTTTTTTTTAGACGGAGCTGTCTCCCAGGCTGGAGTGCAGTGAGTGAGTGGCTCGATCTCGCCTCACTGCAACCTCCACCTCCCGGGTTCAAGCAGTTCTCCTGCCTCAGCCAACCGAGTAGCTGGGATTACAGGTGCCCGCCACCACGCACGGCTGATTTTTGTACTTTTAGTAGAGGCGGGGTTTCACCATGTTGTCCAGGCTAGTATCGAACTCCTGACCTCAAGTGATCCACCGGCCTCGGCCTCCCAAAATGCTGGGATTACCGGCGTGAGCCACCGTGCCCAGCCTTCTTTTTCTTTTTTGAAACAGGATTTCCCTCTGTTCCCAAAGCAGAGTGCAGTAGCATGATCATAGCTCACTGCAGCAGCCTTGAACTCCTGGACTCAAGTGATCCTCCTGCCTCAGCCTCTTGAATAGCTAGGACTACAGGCATGCCACCAGGCCTGGCTAATTTTTTTTTTTTTTTTTTTTCTGTAGAGATAGGTCTGGCTATGTTGACTGCTATATTGACTGGGCTGGTCTCAAACTCCTGGCCTCAAGCCATCCTCCTGCAGCAACCTCCCAGAGACACTGGAATGAGAGGTGTGAGCCACTGTGGCAGGCCAGTCTCCTGGTTGATTTCAATCTAGACACTTTAATGAGCACCAAACATGAACCAGTGGACTAGACTCAAGGATGGGCTGAATGTGTTTCCTGTTGTTCAAGCAAGCAGAGGGCAAATGAGGCTCATGTACGAGTAGCCAAAAGTAACAATGGGTGGCTCACGCCTGTAATCCCAGCACTTTGGGAGGCCAAGACAGACAGATCATTTGAAGTCAGGAGTTCGAGACCAGCCTGACCAACATGGTGAAACACCCCCCCCCCCCCACTCTACTAAAAATACAAAAATATCAGCCGGGCATGGTGGAGTGTGCCCGTAATCAGGAGGCTGAGGCAGGAGAATCACTTGAACCTGAGAGGCCGAGGTTGCAGTGAGCGGCGATCATGTCCCAGTAAAACACCTACGGCATGCCAGTCAGTGTTCTAAGTGCTTTGCAAATATTAACTCGTTCAATCCTCATATTTCCACAATGACCCTCTGAGGTAGGTTCTATCTTTTCCCCACTTGCAGATGAGGAAATTTGCCCAGGGTGACAGAGATTAGGATTCAAGCCCAGGCTGCTGGCTCCCAAGACCATGCTCTTACTCCACTATTGTCTGTGGCCTCCACATTTTTGTTGTATTTTTGGCATTTGTTGACTTTGAAGTATAGGAAGGATTTGAGAGGCAGAGAAAAGGCACTTTGGGAACAACATGAACCAAAACACAAGTGGTTTGTAGCTACATTATCATAATGGCTCCTGTGTGTGACGGTTTAGTGCAACTAGCCTTTTTTTTTTTTTTTTTTTCTTTTGAGACGGAGTCTTGCTCTGTCACCCAGGCTGGAGTGCTGTGGCCGGATCTCAGCTCACTGCAAGCTCCGCCTCCCGGGTTCAAGCCATTCTCCTGCCTCAGCCTCCCTGGTAGCTGGGACTGTAGGCGCCGCCACGTCGCCCGGCTAGTTTTTTGTAGTTTTTAGTAGAGACGGGGTTTCACCGTGTTAGCCAGGATGGTCTCGATCTCCTGACCTCGTGATCCGTCATCTCGGCCTCCCAAAGTGCTGGGATTACAGGCTTGAGCCACCGAGCCCGGCCGCAACTAGCCTTTTAATGTATAATTTCAACCCCAGCAATTCATATTATGTAAGAACTTTTTTTTTTTTTTTTTTTTTTTTTTGAGACGTAGTTTTGCTCTGGTTGCCCAGGCTGGAGAGCAATGGCTCAATCTTGGCTCACCACAACCTCGGCCTCCTGGGTTCAAGCAATTCTTCTGCCTCAGCCTCCCGAGGAGCTGGGATTACAGGCATGTGCCACCACGCCTGGGTAATTTTGTATTTTTAGTAGACACGGGGTTTCACCATGTCGGTCAGGCTGGTCTCAAACTCCCGACCTCAGGTGATCCACCCGCCTCGGCCTCCCAAAGTGCTGGGATTACAGGTGTGAGCCACCATACCCAGACTTATGTAAGAACTACTATAGCTCTGTTCCACAGATGAGGGTACCAGGGACCAGGGGAATCGTTGTGCAGAGTCACAGCTAGGAAGTGGAGGAGAAACTGGGACTCAAACCCAGGTCACCCAATGGCCTAGTCTGCACTCTCACCACAGCACTCCACTGCTTCTCTCCTCTGTAGCTGGGAGAAGATGGAATTCAGTAACTGGAGAGTTGACTGGGATGAGGTGCAGCCCTAGAAGCTGCACCAGAACTTACAGGACCCTAGAGCTGCCAAGCTAGAATGCCCTCAAAGGGCTTATGGTTCAAGCCCCAGGGGTGTCACCCCTATGGGAGTTTCACTGAGGAGCCTGTCTCATAGGCAGTTCTCCCTCTGATCTTTCCTGCTGCTCAGTCATCCTAATCTGTTGTTCAGGCACTCCCAGGGAGAGCTGTTCCAGCCTTAACCTTGGCTTTTTGTCCTGCCTTGGCCCAAATCCATGCTCCTAGCCTGACTCCTACCATGTTTTCTTCTCCTCCTCCTGCTCTCAAGACATTCAAGATTCTGTGCCCTTGTCACCTCGTCTCCTCACTGGGTTCTCTCATTTCTGCAATGAGTAAGAAATGTGAGTAGGAAGAAGATGTTCTCAGAAACTCAAGTTCAAATATTCCTGTTTCTGGTTAGCTCTGGGGCCTGCTACGAGTCACTCAACTTCTCATCCCATTTCCCTGTCTGTAATCATATTCATACCCACCTAAGCAAAGCCCTGTTGTGAGAAATAGATGAGATCATGAATGGAAACAACTAGTCACGAATTTTAAATATATTAATAATAAATAAATAAATATATATATATTTTTTTAGATGGAGTCTTGTTCTGTCACCCAGGCTGGAGGGCAATGGCGCGATCTCGGCTCACTGAAACCTCCGCCTCCCAGGTTCAAGCAATTCTCCTGCCGCAGCCTCCCGAGGAGCTGGGATTATAGGTGCCCATCACCACGCCTGGCTAATTTTTCTATTTTTGGTAGAAACGGGGTTTCGCCATGTTGGCCAGGCTGGTGTCAAACTCCTGAGCTCAGGTGATCCTCCCGCCTTGGCCTTCCAAAGTACTGGCATTACAGGCTTGAGCCACCACACCTGACCAGTGATATTATTGGCTGGTAATATTATATTAATAAATATAGGCCGGGCGCGGTGGCTCAAGCCTGTAATCCCAGCATTTTGGGAGGCTGAGACGGGCAGATCACGAGGTCAGGAGTTCGAGATCATCCTGGCTAACACGGTGAAACCCCGTCTCTACTAAAAAAAAAATACAAAAAGCTAGCCGGGCGAGGTGGCTGGCACCTGTAGTCCCAGCTGCTCGGGAGGCTGAGGCAGGAGAATGGCGTAAACCCAGGAGGCAGAGCTTGCAGTGAGCTGAGATCCGGCCACTGCACTCCAGCCTGGGTGACAGAGCGAGACTCCGTCTTAAAAAATAAATAAATTAAATAAATAAATAAATAAATATTATTGGCTGGGCACAGTGGCTCACGCCTGTAATCCCAGCACTTTGGGAGGCCAAGATGGGTGGATCACCTGAGGTCAGGAGTTCGAGACCAGCCTGGCCAATATGGTGAAACCCCCATCTCTACTAAAAATACAAAAATTAGCCAGTGTGGTGGCGGGTGCCAGCTACTCGGAGGCTGAGGCAGGAGAATCGCTGGAACCCGGGAGGTGGAGGTTGCAGTGAGCCGAGATCGCACCATTGCCCTCCAACCTGACCCAACAACGAGACTCAGTCTCAAAAAAATAAAATAAAAATAAGTATTATTAACAGTGTGATTAAGAAGGCAAAAAATATTTAATGAGCCACCAATTCAGAAGGTGTGAGTATGGCTGCCTAGTAGGGGAAGACTTGCCTGCCAGGATCAGAGTTGGGCAATAACTGGGATTCTTTGTTTGGGAAGCCAAAAGCATCTGCGCCACTGGCCTCGGAAAGGAACTCGGGAACCCTACTTTATTCCCTTCACCAACCCCCTCTGCCTCCAGAAGGAATCTTGTATCTCCTTGGAATTCTGATGAACTCTGATATGCCTCACTTCCTGGATATCTATCTGAGATTTATTGATTGATTGATTTTTATTTTATTTATTTGCTTTTTTTTTTTTTTGAAACGGAATCTCGCCCTGTCGCCCAAGCTGGAGTGCAGTGGCGTGATCTCGACTCACTGCAACCTCTGCTTCCTGGGTTCAAACCATTCTCCTGCCTCAGCCTCCCGAGTAGCTGGGATTACAGGCGCCTGCTACCACGCCCAGCTCATTTTTGTATTTTTAGTAGCGATGGGGTTTCACCATGTTGGTCAGGCTGGTCTCGAACTCTTGACCTCGTGATCCACCTGCCTTGGCCTCCCGAAATGCTGGGATTTCAGGCATGAGCCACCGCACTGGGCCTACCTGAGATTTATTATGCATGCCTCTGAGCTACTCAACTGCAAACTCCTTGAGGATGGGCACTTCATCTTAACTATTTCATACACCCCCACATACAAACTTGCACTTAGGGTGATGCCTTTGCCCTTGGTAGACTCCCTGGGTCCCCAAGTGTCAGAACTGGGAGAGACCTTGAGAATTCTCCACTACAAATCCCCGCCTACCTCCTGTCATGCACAATTCACATTTTCCAGATGAAGAAACTGAGAGGAGCCATTCAAAAGGGCTGATGAGGCTGGTCTGAAGGTCAGAAGTTACCTCAATTGATTGTTCACAGTCAGTTACAGATCAAACTCCTTGTTCTACCCTTTCCCCACTTCTCACTACTGCACTTTACTAGTCTTTAAAAAAAAATTTTTTAATAAATAAATAAAAGAGCAGATGAACAAGAGACTAGATTTATCAGAGGTGATCCACAGGGAAGGACTCCAAAGTCAGGGCTTCCTTTATCAGAAGAGAGAGGCAGGAAGGGCATGGTGGCTCAAACCTATAATCTCAGCACTTTGAGAGGCTGAAGTGAGAGCATGGCTTGAGCCTAGAAATTCAAGGCCAGCCTGGGCAACGTGGCAAATCCCCATCACTACAAAAAATACAAAAATTAGCTGAACGTGGTGGTGTGTGCCTGTAGTCCCAGCTACTTGGGAGGCTGAGGTGGGAGGATCACTTGAGCCTAGGAGGTTGAGGCTGCAGTGAGCCATGATTGCACCACTGCTCTTCAGCCTGGGTGACAGAGTGAGACCTTGTCTCAAAAATAAAAAAAAGAGAGCAAGGCAGGAAAGGAAGATTGAGGGAGGGAATATGGGAGGTTATGCCTGCCCCATTGCAAGGACCCCAAAGGCTTTGCAGCCAGAAGCCAGAATTCCTGGGCAGAGATAGGGTCCATTTAGTGCCAATCACAGCATTTTAAATCTGGGAAGAAGCTTAAAGCCTATCAAACCAAAGAAGTTTCTTGAATGCCAGCAAAGAGAGTAAACCACTGTTTTTTGCCCTCTACTAATTTATTTTTTAATCTTACCTCTACTGAACACAGCACAAAAAGGCATTTGTCGGGTTGATTCCTGGGCCTTCTGAAGCTCAAGGCACACGCAGGCGAGCATTACTGGTCCTAAAAATAAATCAGCTGGGAGGGGCTTAGCTCCCAGCGCGGTCCCAGCACGTCCTGTGCCCTCCCCACCCCTCCCAGCAAGCATCCTGAGAGACCCCCTGTACAGCTCCTCACCAGGGCACTGCCCTCTTTTCCTATCCTGTAGGGAGTAAGTGGGGCCACCAAGTCCTGCTTCCTGCAGGGGTGTCAGTGGAGGATCTGTGCTCTGTGCCCTCTTAGCAGGCAACCCCCAGTCAAGGCACTCATCAATGATGGACTCCAGTGAAGGAAATCTTAACTGGGCCTTCATCTCTACCCGAGGCCTCCAGCCAGCCCCTAAACCCTGAACTCGAGGACAGAAAGCCTCCCCTTGTAGAGCAGTGTTTCATTCCTCAGGTCCCAGGGAAATTCCCAGGACTCTTACAATTTTCCAACAACAAGCTCGTTTGTCAAACTGTTACAAAAACTCAGATAAGAGTTAGGCATGGTGGCTCATGCCTGTAATCCCAGCACTTTGGGAAGCCCAGGCAAGGGGATCAGTTAAGCCCAGGAGTTTGAGACCAGCCTGGGCAACATGGCGAAAACCTGTCTCTACAACAAAATACAAAAATTAGCCAGGCGTGGTGGTGCACACCTGTAGTCCCAGCCACTAGGGAGGCTGAGGTGGGAGGATTGCTTGAGCCCCAGAAGTCGAGGCTTCAGTAAGTTGTGATTACACCGCTGTACTCCAGTTTGGCTGACAGAGTGAGACCCTGTCTCAAAAAAAAAAAAAAGAAAAGAAAAGGAAAGGAAAAGAAAAAACACTGAGATAAAGAAGTTACCAGAAAAAAAATCAAAGCAAAACAAAAAACAATAAAAAAAAAAAAAAAAGCTAACCAGGAGTCACAGCCCTTTTACTTTCCATTGCCCCTTAGGCTAATAAAGTCCTCTCCAAGCCTTCCTTTCCCGTTTATTTTTTTCCACAGAACTCCCTCATCAAGGACTGAACATTCATTGAAGGCCCAGATTTAGAGTGAGCGAGACAAACTAAGTTTTGTGCTGGGTGGAAGGAGGGGCGGCTGCCGTTCAGCCCACAGGACTCCTGTGAGGACACCACATGTCCATAGTTGTTGAACCATCTTGCAAACTCATCGCCTGTTGTTCAGATCTCCCGGCTCAGCTGGTGTCTGAAGAGGAGAGGATTTATGCCTCATAGAGGGCGTGAGCCCAGATGATACCTCAAGACTCAGGTTCTAGGAGAGAAAGCAGTGCTTCAGAGACTTGGACTGCCCCCGTCAGAAATGCAGTCGCCATCTGCAGGTAAACAGCTGGAGCTGGTGCTGCCAGGAAAGACAGGAGGGCTCTCCGGCAGGCTGAGGCTTCCTCAAGGGCTCCCCTGACAGCACCTGGGCTTCCCTGATCCCCCCGGCATTGTCAGACTTAGTATAAGGCCGGGCTTTAGTCCAAGCCTTCTTTCTTTTTAAATTTATGGCACTCTCAAAACCACCTGTCGTGCACCAAGCCCTCTGCCACTAGACTCTGTGTGAAAACTGTAATGGTAAAATGCTCAAAGCAGGGCAATAAGCAAATTTTGACCCTTCTGCTTTCATTCACATGAAACTGATTTCTCAGTCTATATTAATCTTGGATCACTGTTTTTGTTTTTGAGATGAGGTCACCCTATGTTGCACAAGCCAGTTTTAAACTCCTGGCTTCAAGCGATCCTCCTGCCTTGGCCTTCCAAAGCACTGGAATTACCTGTGTGAGCCACTGAGCCTGACCTCAAAATTGTACATTCAAAACAAGCTGACATTCTAGGCACAGGAGGCACGTGCCTGTAGTCCCAGCTCCTCAGGAGGCTAAAGCAGGAGGATGGCTTGAGGTCAGGAGTTCGAGGCTTCTATATGCTATGATCACACAAGTGAATAGCCACTGTACTCCAGCTTGGCAATAAAGTGAGACCCTGTCTTTAAAAAAATTTTTAAAAAAACAAACCAAAACAAAACTGGCAGAAACTTAGTTATTTGGGATTGATTTGCATCAAGTTTAGTGAATTGTTGGGAGGTTAGCACTGTGTTAGTCCAGGATCTCTGAGAAGCAGTTGCCAAGACAGGATTTGCAGGAAATATATTAGATGTTTCTGTGACAGGAAATGGGGCTGGGAGCGCAGGTGTGATGCTGAGTAAGGGAAGGAGGAAGGAAGGTTTGATTGGTGGCAGTGTCGTCTTAGATTGCAAATGCATTTCTGGGGAAAATTTGGCAAGCCTGTGGGGGGTTATTCCAGCCAAAGGTACCCTTTAGAGGGGTCCTCGGGCTCCCAAGACCAGCCTGCCTTCACATTCTCGATACAGGGATGCTAAATCATGACTGGATGCAGCCCATGGGCAGCACAGCCTCTGAATGCTGGGAGGGGCCCTCAGCCAATCAGCTCTGTGCTCTGGGCACGGTAGCTTATGCCTGTAATTCCAGCACTTTGGGAGGCCGAGGCAGGTGGATCACCTGAGTCCAGGAATTCAAGACCAGTCTGGGCAACACAGTGAGACCCCATTTCTTATTTAAAAAAATAAAAATAAAAAGATAGGCCGGGTGTGGTGGCTCACGCCTATAATCCCAGCACTTTGGAAGGCTGAGGTGGGTGGATCATGAGGTCAGGAGTTCAAGACCAGACTGGCCAACATGGTGAAACCTCATGTCTACTAAAAATACAAAAAGTAGCCGGGTGTGGTGCAGATGCCTATAATCCCAGCTACTCGGGAGGCTGAGGCAGAAGAATCGCTTGAACCCGGGAGGCAGAGGTTGCAGTGAGCCCAGATCGCGCCACTGCACTCCAGCCTGGGCGACAGACCAAGACTGTCTCTAAATAAATAAATTAATTAATTAATTTAAAAAATTTTTAAAATAAAATAAAAGTAGCCCATATAGTAGTGCATGCCTGTAGTTCCAGTTATTCAGAAGGCTGAGATGGGAGGACTGCCTGAACCCAGGAGTTGGAGGCTGCAGTGAGCCAAGATTATGCCACTGCACTCCAGCCTGGGCAACAGAGCAAGACTCTATCTCAAAAAAAAAAAAAAAAAAATCAGCTGCTGCTCTATGAGATTTGAAGAGTGTGTTCTCATGGCTGCCACAGTATAGTCTATAAATCAATCAGGTGCTTTCAGGTCAGCATTCAGTAGCTACTTACCAATTGACTAAGGAAAGCTATTAAAGGTACCTGCCAGCTGATGGCAAGGTGGCCAACTATCCAATATTAAGGATTTTGTCAGAGGTGGAACAGGGGAACTGGTGGTTGTTATATTCCTTTTTTTCTTTTTTTGAGACAGAGTCTTTCTCTGTCACCCAGGCTGGAGTGCAGTGGCATGATTATAGCTCACTGCAGCCTCGAACTTCCCGGCTCAGGTGATCCTCCCGCCTCGGCCTCCCGAAGTGCTGGGTTTACATGCAGGAGCTGTTATATTTCTGACTGCAGTGGAGGAAAATGTCCAGTCTCCTAGAGCTGTCATCGGGAGCAGGCTCAATGTTGACCAGCCTAAGAAATATGGACAAGAAACAACAACCATCAGAAACCCACATGGGGCTGGGCACGGTGGCTCACGCTTATAATCCCAACACTTTGGGAGGCTGAGGCGGGCGGATCACGAGGTCAGGAGATCGAGACCATCCTGGCTAACACGGTGAAACCCCGTCTGTACTAAAAAAAATACAAAAAACTAGCTGGGCGAGGTGGCGGGCGCCTGTAGTCCCAGCTACTCGGGAGCCTGAGGCAGGAGAATGGCGTAAACCCGGGAGGCGGAGCTTGCAGTGATCTGAGATCCGGCCACTGCACTCCAGCCTGGGCAACAGAGCGAGACTCCGTCTCAAAAAAAAAAAAAAAAAAAAAAAATTAGTCAGGTGTGATGGTGGGTGCCTATAATCCCAGCTACCCGGGAGGCTGAGGCAGGAGAATCACTTGAACCTGGGGGACAGACATTGCCGTGAGCTAAGATGGCGCCTCTGCACTGCAGCCTGGGCGACAGAGTGAGACTCCGTCTCAAAACAAAAACAAAAACAAACAACAAGAACAACAACAAAAAAAATTAGCCAGGTGTGGTGGCACACACCTGTAATCCCAGCTACTTGAGAGGCTGAGACTGGAGACTTGCTTGAGCCCAGGTGGCGGAGGTTGCAGTGAGCTGAGATCGCACCACTGTCCTCCAGCCTGGGCGACGGAGCGAGACTCCATCTCAAAAAAATTAAAAAAGGAAAAAGAACCCACCTGAGTTTCTCAGTGGTTAAACATAGAGTTGCCATATGACCCAGAAATTCCCCTCCTAGGTATATACTCAAGAGAAATGAAAACATATCCACACAAAAATTCCTACACAAATGTTCATAGCAGCATTTTTCACAATAGCCAAAAGGTGGAAACAACTCAAAAGTCCATCAGCTGATGAATGAATAAGCAAAATATGGTGGCTGGGTGCGGTGGTTCACACCTGTAATCCCAGCACTTTGGGGGGCTGAGGCAGGCAGATCACATGAGGCCAGGAGTTTGAGACCAGCCTGGCCAACGTGGTGAAACACTGTCTCTACTAAAAATTAGCCAGGTATGGTGGCACACACCTGTAATCCCAGCTACTCGTGAGGCTGAGGCAGGAGAATCGCTTGAACTTGGGACACAGAGGTTGTAGTGAGCGGAGATCATGCCACTGCACTCCAGCCTGGGCGACAGATTGACACTGTGTCTCAAACAAAACAAAACAAAACAAAATATGATACATCCATACAATGGAATGTTATTTGGCTATAAAAAGGAATGAAGTACTGATCTATGCCACACATGGATGAACCTTGAAAACATTATGCTGAGATGGCTGGGCACGGTGGCTCACACCTGTAATCCCAGCACTTTGGGAGGCTGAGGCGGGCAGATCACAAGGTTAGGAAATCGAGACCATCCTGGCTAACACGGTGAAACCCAGTCTCTACTAAAAATACAAAAAATTAGCTGGGCACGGTGGCAGGCACCTGTAGTCCCAGCTACTCGGGAGGCTGAGCCAGGAGAATGGCGTGAACCCGGGAGGCGGAACTTGCAGTGAGCCGAGATCGCACCACTGCACTCCAGCCCGGGCGAGAGTGTGAGACTCTGTCAAAAAAAAAAAAAGAAAGAAAAGAAAAGAAAACATTATGCTGAGCCAAAGAAGCTAGTTACAAAAGACTGCATGGTGTATGATTTTACTTATATGAAATGTCCAGAATAGGCAAATCTATAGAGACAGAAAGTAGAGTAGTGATTGCCAGGGGCTGGGAGGGTTGGGGGTGATAAACACAGGGGGTGGGGTTTCTTTTTGAGGTGCCAAAAATGTTTTAAGTTGACTGTGGTGATGTTGCACACATCTGTGAAGATACCAAAAACCACTGAATTGTACACTTTATTTTTCATTTTATTTTATTTTTTTTGAGACAGAGTCTCACTCTGTCACCCAAGCTGGAGTGCAGTGGCACAATCTCAGCTCACTGCAATATCCACCTCCTGGGTTCAAGTGATTCTCCTGCCTCAGCCTCCTGAGTAGCTGGGATTACAAGTTTGTGCCACCATGCCTAGCTCATTTTTGTATTTTTAGTAGAGACAGGGTTTCACCATGTTGGCCAGGCTGGTCTTGAACTCCTGACCTTAGGTGATCCACCCACCTCAGCCTCTCAAAGTACTGGGATTACCGGCTTGAGCGCCTGACCAAAAGTTTTAAACAATTATTTTAAAAAACAAACCCACCCACCCGAGCCTACCTACCAGAAGCCATTGCTCAATGGGAGTAAAGTGTGCGGGTAGCTTGGATGGATGTAAGTGGCCGCTGAGCTGCAGAAAAGCACCCAATCTGCTTTTATCCTAGTCCTGACAGAGCTCAGAACCTCCTATGGCAGCTAGCTCCAGGGATAGTTCTCAGGATTATGGTTGGGCAAACACATGTGGTTCCTACTAAGCCCAAGGAGAGACATAAAGGAGGGACTAAGGAGAGGCCTCTGTGGAGAAGGCAGGGGCAAAAGCTGGCTGTGAGGTCTGGCCAGCTGCACCACACTGCCCACCAGCACTTCATAGTCTCCTTTACGGAAGAAGTGACTGGGAGTCCGGGCTCCTAGGTCTCATTTCTGATTTTTTTTTTTTTTTGAGATAAGGTCTCACTGTGTCTTGTGGGTGGGAGTGCAGTGGCGTGATCATGACTCACTGCAGCCTGAGCTCAAACTCTTGAGCTCAATCCTCCCATCTCAGCTCCCAAGTAGCTGAGACTACAAACATGTGCCATCACGCCCAGCTTATTTTTTTTTTTTAGACGGAGTCTTGCTCTGTAACGCCCAGGCTAGAGTGCAGTGGCACGATCTCGGCTCACTGCAACCTCTGCCTCCCGGGTTCAAGGGATTCTCCTGCCTCAGCCTCCCAGGTAGCTGGGATTACAGGCACCCACCATAATGCTCGGCTAATTTTTTAAATTTTTTAGTAGAGACGGGCTTTCACCGTGTTGTTCAGGCTGCTCTTGAACTCCTGACCTCAGGTGATCCACCCGCCTTGGCCTCCCAAAGTGCTTGGATTACAGGCATGAGCCACCGCGCCCAGGCTTTTTTTTTTTTTTTTTTTTTTTTTAAGAAATGGGGTCTCACTATGTTGGCCAGACTGGTCTCAAGTTCCTAGGTTCAGGGGATCCCCTTGCTTTGACCTCCCAAAGTGCTGGGATCACAGGTGTGAGCCACTGCACCCAGCCCTAGGTCCCATTTCTGATTAGGTATGTTCCCTACAATGCAGCTAACTTCCCTGATCCCTGTGTTGGAAACACCTCAGCCACAGGATCTTGGAGAGGTGATGAACTGGACCTTTGAATACCTGGGCCAAGCAAGTATTCTGACCCTAGCCAGCCTGTGAACTTCCCTCCCCAGAGCCAACATGGTCCTTCATAAAGGAAAGCAACCTCTGAGCGTGAATGCTTTGTGTTACCAGTCACTGAGGGGGAAAAAAAAAGTTCATACCCACAGGAAAGACTGTTCCGTTGCCATGGCAACAACTCACCACCATAACCAGTTTTAAGCCACTTAAAGACAATTCATCTCCCTTCAGCTGAACAATTTTCCTCAGTGACCAGACATCTGACAGCCAGCCAATTGGTAACAGCCACACTGGTTGACCAACCAGTCCCTAAACACTACCTCCCTTGATATGTGCCCACCATTGATCTTCAACCTCCTGGCACCTTATATATAAGATCAGTGCCCTGCTCCACTCACAGGGATTGCACCTAACAGGCCCAGCTCTGCCTCCCTTAAGTAACTACTGTAGTAAATGCAGCTTTTTGGTTCAGCTATTGAGAGGTGGTCTTTTCTTTAGACACACTCATATTCTGGAATCTTGCCTTCCTGGGAGTGATTTATTCTCACTTCCTCTGTGGTGTCATTGCCTCCATGCCTCTGAGCTTCATATACCTGTACGCATCATATGCCTCTATGCTGTCACTGGTGAATGAGAAAAAGGCAAACTCCAGGCATGGTGGCTCACGCCTGTAATCCCAGCACTTTAAGAGGCTGAGGCGGGCAGATTACCTGAGGCCAGGAGTTCAAGACCAGCCTGGCCAACATGCTGAAACCCCATCTCTACCAAAATACAAAAATTAGCTGGGTATAGGGGCGGGCCCCTATAATCCCAGCTACTCCGGAAGCTGAGGCAGAATTGCTTGAGCCTGGGAGGCAGAGGCTGCAGTGAGTTGAAACTGTGCTACTGCACTCCAGCCTGGGCTACAGAGCTAGAGTCCGCCTCAAAAAAAAAAAAAAAAAAAAAAAAAAAGGCCAACTCTTCTTCTGTACAAGGCAGCAATGAAGACTGAATTTCAGACCCCTCATCTGGGAAACTAAGCAGTCCACAGACTTCACAACTGTACATGACAACCCTGCTCACCCCTCATAAGCGCTAGCCTTCATGTGCCATTCTCCCTCCTCGATACCTTCTCCAGTCTGTCCTTCCCTCTTTGCCCCCACTGCCACATTCTTAGTTTCAGCCCTTATGGTTTCTTGCCTGTACTGGTGCAGCAGTCTCTAATGTATCAGTGACTCATATCTTGCCGGCATCTAGAGCAAACACGTCATGTTCTTACTTGCCCCTGTGCCTTTGTAGCTGCTATTGCCTTGCCTGGCCTGAACAGCCACCCTCAGCTTCCTGGTCAATTCTAGTTCATGCTGCAGCACTCACCTCCAACATCACCTCACCCAAAAATTGGCCCTGACTCCCTCTTAGACATGACTATAGTCTGCCAGGCTCTGGGCTCCCATAGCTCCTGGCCATACCTGGATGATGGCACTGATTGCCACAGGGATTGTTTACTGCCACCCCAACCAGCCTGTGAACTCTAGATGTGGGAGCTAGGCTTCCTTCATTGCTTGATAACCAAATGGTTATAAAGAACAGGAATTGGGAGAGGAGTAAATTACAGTTATAACTCTCCACTTAATGCTATTGGGAATCTTTCCCTAGCTTTGGTTTCCCCCCTTTTTTTTTTTTTTTTTTTTTTGAGACAGAGTCTCGCTCTATCTCCCGGGCTGGAGTGCAGTGGCCAGATCTCAGCTCACTGCAAGCTCCACCTCCCGGGTTTATGCCATTCTCCTGCCTCAGCCTCCCGAGTAGCTGGGACTACAGGCGCCCGCCACCTCGCCCGGCTAGTTTTTTGTATTTTTTTTTAGTAGAGACGGGGTTTCACCGTGTTAGCCAGGATGGTCTCGATCTCCTGACCTCGTGATCCGCCCGTCTCGGCCTCCCAAAGTGCTGGGATTACAGGCTTGAGCCACCGCGCCCGGCCTGGTTTCCCCATTTTTAAATGTGGCTAATAGGCCGGGTGCAGTGGCTTATGACTGTAATACCAGCACTTTGGGAGGCGAAGGCAGGAGGATCACTTGAGGCCAGGAGTTAGAGACCAGGCTGGATAACAGTGAGACCCTGCCATTTTTTTTTTTTTTTTTTTTTTGGAGATGGAGTCTCACTCTGTCGCCCAGGCTGGAGTGCAGTGGCACAATCTTGGCTCACTGCAACCTCTGCCACCTGGTTTCAAGCAATTATCCTGCCTCAGCCTCCCGGGTAGCTGGGATTACAGGTGCCTGCCACTGCGCCCAGCTAATTTTTGTATTTTTAGTAGAGACGGGGTTTCATCATATTGGTCAGGCTGGTCTCGAACTCCTGACCTCAAGTGATCCGCCCACCTTGGCCTCCCAAAGTGCTGGGATTACAGGCGTGAGCCACCATGCCGGGCCAATTCTTCCCTCTCTCAATAGGCACAGGGGGTGAGCTGCAACTTACCCAACTAAAAGACTAAATTTCCCAGTCCCTTCTGCAGCTAAATTTGGCCAAATTACTAAATTCTAGTCAATCAGGTGTAAGTGGAACTGACTTGGCTGGAAGGTGCACCTTTTGGCTCTTCCTCCCTTCCTTTCTATACTAGGCCTCCACCTGGATTGTGAATATGACAGTTGGAGCTCCTGCAGCCTATCTAGGGAGCACAAAGTGACAGTGACAATGGAAGTCATACACTATGGAGGTTGAAGCAGAAAAAGAGAGGGATCCCAGGATCCTGAAGATTCTGTGGAGCTGCCGTAGCAGCCTGGACTGCCCATTGCCTCCTGATTTCCATTTCTTGAATGTAAGAGAATTAACCATTGCCTGTTTAAGCCACTGTAGCGTCTCTTATAGCAGCTGAACAGAATTCCTTGCTGATATAGAGGCCCTGAGAAGAATGAAGAATTTGAACTGGTAAATGGGGAACAGTTTAATTTTGGGGTAAGTGGAGAGAGAGCAGTCCTCCCCATTAAGCAGAGTCCCCTGCCATGCCCAGATTCCAGTCTTCCTCAGCCTAGGAGGAGACATGCTTCCTCTCCAGCACACCAGGCACTTTCCCCAAGAGTTACTCTAGAAAGCAAGCTCTTTTTTGCTTTTGGATTTTTTTTTTTTTTTTTTTTTTTTTTTTTTTTTTTTGAGATAGGTTCTCACTCTGTCACCCAGGCTGGAGTGCAGGGGTGCAATCATGGCTCACTGCAGTCTTGACCTCCTGCACCTCAGCCTCCCGAGTAGCTGGGACTATAGGCGCACATCACCATGCCTGGCTAATTTTTGTATTTTTTGTAGAGTTGGGGTTTCTCCGTGATGCACAGGCTGGTCTTGAACTTCTGGGCTCAAGCGATCCTCCCACTTTGGCCTCCCGAAGTGTTGGGATTACAGGCAGGAGCCACCACACCCAGCATCAAATGGAATTGTAATGCCCCAGGAGCCAAGGGATGCTAGACCCCTGCAGCAGTGCTGTGCCAGGCACTGGGCTAAGGATTTCACATGCATTATCTCATTTTAGTCTCATAACAGCAACCCCATTTTCAGATGAGGAGACTGTGGCTCATAGAGCTCAGCCGCCTCCCCTGGGTCACACAGCTGGGATGTGGCTCCAAACCCAGTCTTCCTAAGTCCAAAGCCTGGGCTTTAACACAGCTCCAGCAGTTAGGAAAACCATCCGGAGAAGCTGCAACCACAACGGGTTGGTCAAAATGCTCTGAGCTTGAGCCCCAGGTTAAACACCCAGACCATCTGCTTCCTCTTTGAGGCAAGAGGCTAAGCCTCAATTTCCCTTTCCTCCTGCCCAGTGTCATAACAGATTACAACTTGCTGACCTAAAACTGGCCTTACTGCTCCCCATGGCCTCAGAACTTTGGGTGTGGCAGCTCTGTTCCCTCCATAGGAGCCTTGCAGAGCAGTGCAGACCAGGTATGATGGCTCACGCCTATAATCCCAGCACTTTGGGAGGGCAAGGCAGGCAGATCACCTGAGGTTGGGAGTTCGAGACCAGCCTGACTAACATGGAGAAACCCTGTCTCTACTAAAAATACAACATTGGCCGGGCTTGGTGGCACATGCCTGTAATCCCAGCTACTGGGGAAGTCTAAGGCAGGAGAATCGCTTGAACCCGGGAAGCACAGGTTGCGGTGAGCTGAGATTGCACCATTGTACTCCAGCCTGGGCAACAAGAGCGAAACTCCATCTCAAAACAAGAAAACAAAAAGACAAGAGCAGTGCTATGGGGGGAGCGGGCTCATCCTGGGCTAAGCGTTGGATCTCCTGGCTTCTGCTCACTATGTGACCTTGGGGGTGTCACTGAACCCCTTGGAACCATGTTTCCCCATCTGTGAAATGAGGACACCGGCTCTGTCCTCCTCACTTAGAGAATTAATGGAAAGGTATTTTGGAACTGAGGAAGAGTTTTTTTGGATGATAATAATAGCTCGCATTTACTGCATGCTCACTGTGTACCAGGCAGCGTGCTCAGCACTTTAAATTCATTGTTATTTAGTTCCCATAAACCATATGGGTAGGCATTCTTATCTCCATTTTACAGATGTGGAAAACTGAGGCTCAGGGAAGAGTAAGGTGAGTTGTTCAAGGTCACAGAGCAAGTGGTGGTACCTGAATTCCAACCCAGAGAGTCTAACTGCAGGACCTATCCTTCAGATGTGAGTGGTCCTTATTAGCCATATGTGGAGTGGCTGATCATGGACACAGCTAGAGCCTCTGGGTGGGAGTTGCTGCTAGAACTCAGGGGTGGAGAGCTGAGCCCTGGGGTGCGGGGGTGGAAGAGATTGTGCTCAGGCCATTTGGATGCCTATTGTTCCCTCTTCTGATAGAGCATGACTCCTGAAGGAGGCTCAGAGCAGACGCCTCAGGATGGACGGCCAGCAGGTGGCCTAGGGCCCTCCGATGCCCATACCAGGCTGGCGATGTAGCCAGGGGCTGTATTCAGTTACGACGCAGACTCAGTTTGGAGGCCAGCAGGTTTCTGTAGCCCAGGAAAAGGATGGGAAGTCTGCCACTACCCTTGGCCTCTGCCCATCTGATTTGCAAAATCCCAGCCTACTAGTTGGTGTTGCAGGCTCTCTACAGGGTTTTAGCCCTAACAGGTTGTTGGTAGCACTCCCTCTGGTGGCAAAGATGCACCACTGACCCTTCTGTAAAGCACAGTACTACACATTTACAGTAATTTGACACATATACATAGTTTCTTTTATTCGTATTTATTTTTTTGAGATGGAGTCCCACTCTCTTGCCCAGGCTGGAGTGCAGTGGCATGATTTCGGCTCACTGCAGCCTCTGCCTCCCGGGTTCAAGCGATTCTCCTGCCTCAGCCTCCCAAGTAGTTGGGATTACAGGCGTGCACCACAACACCTGGTTAATTTTTGTATTTTTAGTAGAGACGGGATTTCACTATGTTGGCCAGGCTGGTCTTGAACTCCTTACCTCAGGTGATCCACCCACCTTGGCCTCCCAAAGTGCTGGGATTACAGGTGTAAGCCACCGCGCACAGCCACAGATACATAATTTCACACTGAATCTTCACAGCAGCCCAGTGGGTTCAGAATTATTATCATAACTTTCAGCCAGGCACAGTGGTTCACACCTGTAATCCCAGCACTTTGGGAAGCCCAGGTGGGTGGATCACTTGAGGTCAGGAGTTTGAGACCAGCCTGGCCAACATGGTGAAACCCCATCTCTACTAAAATTACAAATAGTCAGCTGGGTGTGGTGGCATGTGCCTGTAATCCCAGCTACTTGGGAGCCTGAGGCAGGAGAATTGCTTGAACCCAGGAGTTGGAGGTTGCAGTGAGCCAAGATCACGCCACTGTACTCCAGCCTGGGCAATAGAGTGAGACTCCGTTTCAGAAAAAAAAAAAAAAAGGAATTATTATCATAAATTTAAGTAATATGACACATTCGAATGTGTAAAAAAAAAATGTATAAATAAATAAATAAAGGGAAAAAAAGAACAGGAATGAGAGACTTAGAGAGGTTAAAATCCCTTGCTTAGTTTATAGTTGAAGTATGTCCCGTCTTGAACCCAGCACTTTACCTGCCTTCTTTCAGCAATTATCCCAAGTCTAGACCTCTGGTCGTGAGCACAGCTTGCTTATAACAGTTTCCACACTCTGCTTCCTTTTCCTCCCCCAGCCACCAGTTCCCTTTTCTCAGCCTTCCCACTGAGGTCTCAGCCTGTGTCCCAGGCACAGGGCCCCACTGGAGGGTGATAATGTCTCCAGAGGCTTGGAGGGGCTGAGGCCCGGAGTCTGAGCTGACTTCAGTCTTCTCTGCAGCGACGCTTTCTCACATCAACACACTTTATGCTCTCTCTGCTCTAGGTGTGAGGACCACTTTTTGTTGTTGTTTTTTGAGACAGAGTCTCACTCTGTCACCCAGGTTAGAGTGCAGTGGCACAATCTTGAGTCACTGCAACCTCCGCCTCCCAAATTCAAGCGATCCTCCCACCTCAGCCTCTGAGCAACTGGAACTACAGGTGCCTGCCATCATGCCTGGCTAATTGTCATATTTTTTGTAGAGATGGGGTTTCACCATGTTACCCAGGCTGGTCTCGAACTCCTGGGCTCAAGTTATCTGCCCGCCTCAGCCTCCCAAAGTGCTGGCGTTACAGGCGTGAGCCATTGCCCCCGGCCCATTTTGTATTTTCAGTAAGTCCATAAAGTGTAATATACATATAAGCAGGGCATGGTGACTCACGCCTATAATCCCAACACTTTGGGAGGCCAAGGGAAGCAGATCACTTGAAGCCAGGAGATCAGGATTTGTCTGGGCAACATAGCAAGGCTCTGTCTCTTAAAAAAAAAATTAGCTTGGTGTGGTGGATATGTGTCTGTAGCCCCAGCTATTTGGGAGGCTGAAGCAGGAGGATGGCTTGAATTCAGGAGTTTAAGGTTATAGTGAGCCATGATCATGCCACTGGACTCCAGCCTGGGTGACAGAGTAAGGCCCTATCTTTAAAAAAAAAAATGGCAATGCATGCCTGTGGTCCCAGCTACTTGGGAGGCAGAAGTGGGAGGATTGCTTGAGCCTGGAGGTCAAGGCTGCAGTGAGCCATGATTGTGCTACTGCATTTCAGCCTGAGTGACAGAGGAAGACTGTGTCTCAAAATAAATACATAATTTATTAAATAATAAATAAATGGGATTATAACTATGTACTCTTTTGTGTCTGGAGTCTTTTACTCAACCTAGGTCATGCATGATGTTATATGTAGCAGTAGTTCCTTCTCATTGCTATACAGAGTCAAATGCTATAGTATTCCATTATATATCAATATGTCATAATTTATCCATTCTGCTCTGTCTGCCTGTCTGTCTTATCTATCTATCTATCTATCTATCTATCTATCTATCTATCTATCTATATTTTAGACACAGAGTCTCACTCTGTTGCCCAGGCTGGAATGCAGTGGCATGATTATAGCTCACTCTAACCTTGAATTCCTGGGCTCAAGTGATCCTCCTTAGTTTCCCAAGTACGAGTACATGCCACCACATGTTGATAATTTTTTATTTTATTTTTTTAAAGATGGGGTCTCACTATTTTGCCCAGATTGGTCTTGAACTGTTGGCCTGAAGCAGTCCTCCTGCCTCAGCCTCCCAAAGCACTAGGATTACAGGTGTGAACCACTGCATCCAGCCTCATTCTACTGTTGATGGACATTTTATTATTTCCATTGTGAACATCCTCCTGTATCTCTTTTTTGCATACAAGTAAACATCTCTGTTGAGTAAATACGCAGGAATGTATTGCTGGGTTATGGAGCAGGCATGTATTCAGTTTTAGTAGATACTACCACACAGTTTTCCAAAATGGTTGTATCACTTTATACTCCAACGGCAGCATGTTTGCCAGTTTCTCCACATCCTTACCAACATTGGTATTGCTAGTCTTTTCAATTTTAGCCATTCTGGTGGGTGTGTAGTGGCATTTCACTGTGATTTTAATTTGTATTTCCATGTTGATATGTTGATAATGAAACTGAGTATCTTTTCTGTTCTGGTCTGTTCTTTTACTTTTTTTTTTTTTGAGACAAAGTCTCATTGTGTCACCCAGGCTGGAGTGCAGTGGTGCTATTATAGCTTACTACAGTCTCAAACTCCTGGGCTGAAGAGATTCTCCTGTCTCAGCTTCCCAGGTAGCTGGGACCATGGGTGCACGCCACTGCACCCCACTATTTTGCTTAGTTTTTGAGGAGACAGGTCTTGCTGTGTTGGCCAGGCTGGTCTCCAACTCCTGGGCTTAAGTGATCCTCCTGCCTCGGCCTCCTAAAGTGCTGGTATTACAGGCGTGAGCTACCATGCCTGGCCTGCTTTTCATATATTTATTGGCCATTTGGATATTCATTTTTGTGAAGTGCCTGTTCATGTATTTTTTATTTTTTGTACAATACATCATGATGTTCAGCTGTTGATGTCTTTTGCCCATTCTTCTTCTTTTTTTTTTTTTTTTTTTGAGACATAGTCTCACTGTGGCGCCCAGGCTAGAGTGCAGTGGCACGATCTCAGCTCACTGTAACCTCCACCTCCTGGGTTCAAGTAATTCTCCTGCCTCAGCCTCACAAGTAGCTGGGACTACAGGCACCCACCACCACGCCCAGCTTATTTTATTTTATTTTTTTTTTTGTATTTTTGGTAGAGATGGGGTTTCACTGTGTTGGCCAGGTCTTGAACTCCTGACCTCATGATCCGTTTTTTTTTTTTTAATTTTGTTTCTTTTTTGAGACAGGGTCTCACTCTGTCACCCAGGCTGGGGTACAGTGGTGCAATCACGGCTCACTACAGCCTCGACCTTCTCTGGGCTCCCCCCTCAGCCTCCTGAGTTGCTGGACTATACAGACTCACACCACCATGCTCAGCTAATTTTTGTATGTTTTGTAGAGACTGGGGTCTCATGATGTTGCTCAGGCTGGTCTTGAACTCCTGGGCTAGAGCAATCCTCCCTCCCCTCTACTCCCTGCCCCCGGGCCTCCCACAGTGTTGGAATTACAGGCCAGGCAGGAGCCACTGCACCCACCTGTCCCTTTTGCCCATTCTTTTTATTGGATTGTCCGCCTTGTTCTTACTGATTGGTAGGAATTCTTTATATATTGTAGATATACTTTGTTAGTTATATATATCTTCTTCCAAAGAATGCTGCTGAAGTTTTAGAATAAAGCTGCTGGGCAAGAGGGAAGAGAAATGTGTCTTTTGTAAGGTTTGGGATCTGGTTGAAGGATTTTAAGGAGGGCCTCAGGGGAGTGGGAATAAACTGGATTGGTTGCTGGTTCTGAGGTGGAATTAGGAGAACTGGGAATTGGCTAGGTGCCGGGTGTGGTGGCTCATGCTTGTAATCCCAGCACTTTGGGAGGTGGGCAGATCACCTGAGGTAAGGAGTTCGAGACCAGCCTGGCCAACATGGTGAAACTCTGTCTCTACTGAAAATACAACAACAACAACAACAACAATTAGCCGGGCGTGGTGGTGCATGCTTGTAATTCCAGCTACTTGGGAGGCTGAGGCAGAAGAATCACTTGAACCTGAAAGGTGGAGGTTGCAGTGAGACGAGATTGCATCACTGCACTCCAGCGTGGGCGCCAGAGCAAGACTCTGTCTCCAAAAAAAAAAAAAAGAGAGAGAGAGAGAACCGGAGATTAACTAGGGATGGAATGCTCTCATAAGCCATGGGTGGCTTAGCAACCGAGTATCTCCAGTAACATGAAAATAGCAAAGCTTGTCTAGAAGACACTGACTACTTTTTTCTCTTTTCAGGTCAAGCTAATTTTCACCCTTTCAAGTCTCCATAAGTTTTGTCTTTTTCTTTTTTCTTTCTTTCTGTTTTTGAGACAGAGTTTCACTCTTGTTGCCCAGGCTGGAGTGCAATGGCGTGATCTCGGCTCACCACAACCTCTGCCTCCCAGGTTCAAGCGATTCTCCTGCCTCAGCCTCCCGAGTAGCTGGGATTACAGGCATGTGCAACCATGCCCGGCTTATTTTGTATTTTTAGTAGAGACAGGGTTTCTCCACGTTGGTCAAGCTGGTCTCGAACATCCTGACCTCAGGCGATCCGCCTGCCTCAGCCTCCCAGAGTGTTGGGATTACATATATACTTTTACATGAGAGTATATGACTTTCATATAAATGTTTCTAGGCTTAATTTTGAAAATAGATTTTCAAAAACAACTTTTTGTTGTGAACTGCAAAAGAATTCCAGTTTTTTGTTTGCTTTGTTTTGTTTTTTTGAGACAGTCTTACTCTGTTGTCCAGGCTGGAGTGCCGAGGCGCAATCTTGGCTCACTGCAACCTCCGCCTCCCGAGTTCAAGTGATTCTTGCGCCTCATCCTCCCGAGTAGCTGTGATTATAGGCGCGCGCCACCAAGCCCAGCTAATTTTTGTATTTTATTAGAGACAGGGTTTCATCCTGGTGATCAGGCTGGTCTCAAACTCCTGACCTCAAATGATCCACCCGCCTCAGCCTCCCAAAGTGCTGGGATTACAGGCATGAGCCACCACGCCCGGCCACGCCCGGCCACACTCCAGTTTTATAAGGCTCAGTCCTGTGGCCCTGAAACCTGGTCCTGGCTGGAGTAAGAACCGCATAGAACCCTTAGCAACCTAACTTCCTCCCTAGCAACAGATCTCCTTGGAGCTCCTCCCCATTTGAAGCCAGGAAGGGGCGTAAAACCGGATGTTGACTGTTTTACCATAGTAATGCACACAAATCCGGAAGTGACGCCAGAAGAGGAGGACGTGAAGGCTACAGGGTATCCACGTGGGTGCTGAGCGTGTTTCTACGTCCCTGGAAGCCGGTCGTTTAAGCTCAGTGCTGGCCACGGCTTAGTCAACATGGGTCGCTCGGGAAAGTTGCCCTCTGGTGTCTCAGCTAAGTTGAAGCGCTGGAAGAAAGGCCACAGCAGCGACAGCAATCCCGCCATCTGCCGCCACCGCCAGGCCGCCCGCAGCCGCTTCTTCAGCCGGCCGTCAGGTAGCTGGGTTGGGATCCACGCTCAGCCGGCGGCGGGTTTCTGGGCAGACCTGGGTCCAGATGAGTCTGGGGCCTCTGGGAGAGTACGGGGCCAGGCCTTGGACCTTTCATCTGTTAGGATGTCTGATCTGGAGCCCTCTCTGAAGGGCAGCCCTTCCAATTTAGCAGATACGGAAACTGAGGTCCACAGTAGGGAAATGTCTTGTGTAAGGTACCGCGGGTGTCAGAGTTGAGACTGATGGCTTGGACCTTGGATAACTCTTTACAGAGCGCTTTCACCTTAATTTATTTTCCAGGCCTTCTGAATGTAGCTCCCAGCCGATTCCCAGTGGCGTTTATGCCACTGCTACAGGCAAGCAGAAACTCTTACATGGAGGATTCCCTTTCTCCTTGGTTTTTCAAGTTTTTAGGCATACAGTGGGTTTATGAGACTGGCTGTGTTCAGAATTCAGCCTCTCGGGTTGGCGATTTGGCCTGAGCTGGTTTGTTTCCCAGGGGTTCTGTTCTCTTGACCAAAAGGAGACTTGGGCCTTATCTTGTGTCTCTGGCTCTCAGGAAGGAGTGACCTGACAGTCGATGCTGTGAAGTTACATAATGAGCTGCAGTCAGGGTCCTTGCGCTTGGGCAAAAGCGAAGTCCCCGAGACGCCCATGGAAGAAGAGGCAGAGCTGGCTCTCACCGAGAAGTCCTCGGGCACCTTCCTGAGTGGCCTTTCCGACTGCACAAACGTCACCTTCAGCAAAGTGCAGCGCTTCTGGGAGTCCAACTCGGCTGCCCACAAGGAGGTAGGAGCGAGGGTCAGGAGGGCCATAGGATAGTGAGGAGAGGCCAACTCATGCCTTTTCTTCAGCTCTGGCTGACTGGTTTCCGATGACAACAGCTGGTATTTCTGGATGATGTGTCATCGCTCCTCCCCTTTATGTCCCCTCCTAGGGCAGGTTCCACTTTCTGCTTTTTATAAGAACATCTCCCCTGCTGAAGAAGTACTTGAGGGTAGAAATATTTTCCAAACATTTCTCTCCTCAGCTATATCTAGCACAGCACTTCTAACACAGAGTATTTTCAGTAAACATATGTTGAGTAAATAAATGCTGAGTAACAGTGATTAGGAAACGTTTTATCTAGCAAGAACTAAATTTAATTTAATTTAATTTAATTCATGTATTTATTTTAAGACAGAGTCTCGCTCTGTTGGCCAGGCTGGAGTGCAGTGGCATGATCTTTGCTCACTGCAACCTCCGTCTCCCAGACTCAAGCAATTCTCCTGCCTCAGCCTCCCGAGTAGCTGCGATTACAGGCATGTGCCACTACGCCTAGCTAGTTTTTTCTTTTTTTTTTTTTTTTTTCAGTAGAAAAGGGGTTTCACCATATTGGCCAGGCTGGTCTGAGCCTCCTAAAGTGCTGAGATTACAGGCATGAGCCACTGTGCCTGGCCTTACTTTTATTATTTTATCTATACTTTAAAGTTATATATATTTTTTGTTACTGAAATAAAAAATGTCAAAATTCTAAATGATATCAAAATGATAGAAGAAGAATAAAATGTGATGGTAGAGCCCCCAACTTGAGTCATTCACAGAGCTCCTGTTAATGGGTCATTGTCTGTCTTCCTGGACCAGCTCTGTCCAATAGTAATCTAAATTCAAGCCACATATGTAATTAAAAAAATTTTAGTAGCGATATTAAAAACTGAAAGAAACAGGCAAAATAAATTAATCTTTTTTTTTTTTTTTTTCTGGAGACAGAGTTTCACTCTTGTTGCCCAGTCTAGGGCGCAATGGCGCGATCTCGGCTCACTGCAACCTCCGCCTCCAGGGTTCAGGTGATTCTCCTGCCTCAGCCTCCCGAGTAGCTGGGATTACAGGCATGTGCCACCATGCCTGGCTAATTTTCTGTTTTTAGTAGAGACAGGGTTTCTCCATGTTGGTCAGGCTGGTCTCAAACTCCCGACCTCAGGTGATCCACCTGCTTTGGCCTCCCTAAAGTGCTGGGATTACAGGTGTGAGCCACTGCGTCTGGCTCAAATTGATGTTAATAATGTACTTTATTTAACTCAGTGTCTTTAAAATATTATCACTTCAATGTATAATCAATATATTTTACTACAGTGTTATTTTTATGATACTAAGTCTTCAAAATCTAGTGTATAATTTACCCGTATTCCCCTACTTAGATGCTAAACTTTCATTGGAAATACTTGGTTCGTGTGTATTTACAGTTCATAACATTTATAGTTGTACAAGTATAGTTGTACAAGTTCATAACATTTATAGTTGTACAATTCGCCTACTATGTATGAATTACTGCGAACCTATTCGCCAGGTTGTTACAAATATATGTTTCCTAGTAAATGGATCAAGTATTTTAAATTATGAGTAGTTAAAATTTTAAAATTAAATTTTCAGGCCAGGCGTAGTGGCTCACACCTGTAATCCTAGCACTTTGGGAGGCCGAGGTGGGCAGATCATTTGAGGTCAAGAGTTTGAGACCAGCGTGGCCAACATGGTGAAAACCCATCTCTACTAAAAAATGATCCTGGCATGGTGGCATGTGCCTGTAATCCCAGCTACTTGGGAAGCTGAGGCAGGAGAATCGCTTGAACCCTGGAGTCGGAGGTTGCAGCGACCCAAGATCGCACCACTGTGCTTCAGCCTGGGTGACAGAGTAAGACTCTGTCTCAAAAAAAAAAAAAAGAAAAGAAAAGAAAATATTATTTACCCAATTTTGTTATTTAGGTTTACCAAAATGTGATTAGTTTCTTTTTTTTTTTGAGACAAAGTCTCACTTGGTCACCCAGGCTGGAGTGCAGTGGCTGATCAGCCTCCCAGCCTCCCAAGTAACTGGGACTACAGGGGATTGCTATCATACCCAGCTAATTTTTGTATTTTTTGTAGAGATGAGGTTTGCCATATTGCCCAGATTGGTCTCAAACTCCTGGGCTCAACGGATCTGCCCACCTCAGCCTCCCAAAGTGCTGGGATTACAGGTGTGAGCCACTGTGCCCTGCTTGATTAGTTTATTTTCTATCCACTGTTCTGTAACTTTTTCCCTACTGAGCGATATTTATAAGTTAATATATAGTTGTTCTCATTCTTTTGAATAATGCACTATTTAAATCTTTCATTATTTATTATATGATACAGTTGGGTCTCCATATCTGCAGGTTCTGCACCTGCAGATTCAACCAAGCATGGATTGAAAAATCTTTTTAAAATAATAATAATATACCGGGCGAGGTGACTCACACCTGTAGCCCTAGCACTTTGGGAGGCCGAGGCGGGCAGATCACTTGAGGTCAGAAGTTCAAAACCAGCCTGGCCAGCATGGTGCAACCCCATCTCTACTAAAAATACAAAAAGTTAGCCTGGCGTAGTGGCACATGCCTGTAATCCCAGCTACTCAGGAGTCTGAGACAGGAGAATCGCTTGAACCTGGGAGGTGGAGGCTGCAGTTAGCAGAGAGTGTGCCACTGCATTCCACCTTGGGCAACAGAGTGAGACTCTGTCTCAAAACAACAACAACAACAACAAAAATACAGTATAACAACTATTTATATAGCATTTACATTGTGTTAGGTGTTATTTTTTTTTTTTTTTTTTTTTTTTTTTTTTTTTTGAGACGGAGTCTTGCTCTGTCGCCCAGGCTGGAGTGCAGTGGCCGGATCTCAGCTCACTGCAAGCTCCGCCTCCCAGGTTTACGCCATTCTCCTGCCTCAGCCTCCCGAGTTGCTGGGACTACAGGCGCCCGCCACCTCGCCCGGCTAGTTTTTTGTATTTTTTAGTAGAGACGGGGTTTCACCGTGTTAGCCAGGATGGTCTCGATCTCCTGACCTCGTGATCCGCCCGTCTCGGCCTCCCAAAGTGCTGGGATTACAGGCGTGAGCCACCGCGCCCGGCCTGTGTTAGGTGTTATAAGTAATCTCAAGATGATTTAAAGTATATGGGAGGCCAGGCATGGTGGCTCATACCTGTAATCTCAGCACTTTGAGAGGCTAAGGAGAGCAGATTACTTGAGGCCAAGA
Organism: Rhinopithecus roxellana; assembly: GCF_007565055.1. Lineage (NCBI taxonomy): Eukaryota > Metazoa > Chordata > Mammalia > Primates > Cercopithecidae > Rhinopithecus > Rhinopithecus roxellana. Next base: position 75,995,905 of record NC_044559.1, read on the forward strand.
GTTCAAGACCAGCTTGGTCAACATAGTGAAACCCCATCTCTACTAAAAATACAGAAATTAGCCAGGTGTGATGGTGCACACCTATAATCCTAGCTACTTGGGAGGCTGAGGCAGGAGAATCGCTTGAACCCAGAGGCGGAGGCTGCAGTGAGCTGAGTCATGCCACTGCATTCTTGTCTGGGTAACAGAGTAAGACTCTGTCTCAAAAAAAAATAAAGTATATGAGAAGATATATATAGGTTATACACAAATACTGCACCATTTTATATAAGGGACCTGAGCATCCTCGGGTTTTGGTATCTTTAGGGGTCCGGAACCACCCCCTCCCCCCCCGATAACTGCAGTACATTAGAGACAACTACAGTACATTATTGATCTCCTGTTGATGGCTTCTTGACCATTCCAATTTGTTGCTGCCATGAACATCCTTGTACATAAATATTTGCACACTCATCTCATGCAGGTATTTCTACAAGGTTAGTACCTCATGGTGGAATTTTAGCAAGCATTTTCTGAGTCTTCTTATTTGTTGGGCCCCCTGGTATGGACCCGGGCCCTGAATGTTGCCTGTCTTGTCTGTCTCTGGGCTTTAACCGGAGATGAATCTGTGAAGGAGCAAGGAAAGAAGGCTCCCCTGGGGTGGGGTTAGGTGTCAAATACTCACAGTGCTTTCTCCCTCCTGTGCAGATTTGTGCTGTTTTGGCTGCTGTCACTGAGGTGATTCGCTCCCAGGGAGGGAAGGAGACAGAGACTGAGTACTTCGCTGCTCTGGTGAGTGGGCGCCGCTGGAGGGTGAGTGTTCAGCGCAGCAGGTTATGCAAGATTTAGTGAGAAGATGAGTGCCCCTGGCATGTGGGGGTAGAGGGCAGCCTTGACCAGATGAAAGTGCTGCATTTATTCTCAGGTGGCTTAGGAAGGCTGGTGGTATTTGCTACATTTCTATTTTCTCTTTCTTTTCTTTTCTTTTTTTTTTTTAAGAGACTGGGTCTCACTATGTTGTCCAGGCTGGTTTCAAATTCCTGAGCTCAAACCGTCTTGTCATCTTGCCCTGGCCTCCCAAAGTGTTGGGATTACAGGCATGAGCCACTGCAACTGATTACTTAGTACTTTTTTTTTTTTTTTTTGAGACAGAATCTTGCTCTATCTCCCAGGCTGGAGTGCAGTGGCCCTATTCGGCTCACTACAACCTCTGCCTCCCGGGTTCAAGTGCTTCTACTGCTTCAGCCTCCTGAGTAGCTGAGACTACAGGCGTCCGCCACCACCCCCGGCTAATTTTTGTATTTTTAGTAGAGACAGGGTTTCACCATATTGGTCAGGCTGGTCTCGAACTCCTGACCTTGTGATCCACCCGCCTCGGCCTCCCAAAGTGCTGGGATTACAGGCTTGAGCCACCGCCCCCGGCCAGTACTTTTTTTTTGAGACGGAATCTCGCACTGTCTCCCAGTCTGGAGTGCAATGGCATGATTTCGACTTTTTGCAACCTCCGCCTCCTGGGTTCATGTGATTCTCCTGCCTCAGCCTCCCGAGTAGCTGGGATTACAGGTGCACACCACCACACCCAGCTAATTTTTTGTATTTTTTTTAGTAGAGAAGGGGTTTTACTATGTTGGCCAGACTTGTCTGGAACTCCTGACCTCATGATCTGCCTGCCTCAGCCTCTCAAAGTGCTGGGATTACAGGCGTGAGCCGCCAGGCCTGGCCTACTTTTTTTTTTTTTTTTTGAAACAGTCTCACTCTGTTGCCCAAGTTGGACTATAGTGGCATGATCCCAGTTCACTGCAACCTCTGCCTCATGGTATCAAGTGATTCTCATGCCTTAGCCTCCTGAGGACCTGGGATTACAGGCGTATGCCACCACACCTGGCTGATTTTTGTATTTTTAGTAGAGATGGGGTTTGACCATGTTGGCCCGGCTAGTCTCGAACTCCCGACCTCAGGTGATCCCCCCACCTCAGCCTCTCAAAGTGCTGGGATTATAGGTGTGAGCCACCATGCCTGGCCTTCTTATTACATTAAATAAATAAATATATATGTGTATGTATGTGTGTGTATATATATGTATATATATATTCTTTTTATTTTATTTTTGGTGTTTTTTATTGTTGTTTTTGTTTTGGTTTGGAGACAGATCTCACTCTGTTGCCCAGGCTGGAGTGCAGTGGTATGATCATGGCTCACTGCAACCTCCAGCTCCTGTGTTCAAATGATGATTGTGCTTAGCCTCCTGAGTAGTTGGGATTACAGGTGCCTGCCACCATGCCCAGCTAATTTTTGTATTTTTAGTAGAGATGGAGTTTCGTCACGTTGCCCAGGCTTGTCTTGAGCTCCTGGGCTGAATCAGTTCTCCCACTTCGGCCTCCCAAAGTGCTGGGATTACAGGTATGAGCCACCATGCCCAGCCTGGTTATTACATTTTTAAAGAATTGTTAAAACACATAGAAACACAGCATACAACAGAGACCAAATGTGCATGCAAAGCCGAAAATATTTACTGTCTGGTCCTTCATAGAAAAAGTTTGCCAACCTCTGCTCTAGAATAGTGAAATAAATTAGATGGCAGTATATGGTGTTTGGCTGGGTGTGGTGGCTTACGCCTTTAATCCTGGGACTTTGGGAGGTCAAGGTGGGAGGAGTGCTTGAGGCTAGGAGTTGGACACCAGCCTAAGCAATATAGTGAGACCCTATCTCTACAAAAAATAAAATAATTAGCCAAGTTTTGTGGTGCATGCCTGTAGTTCTAGCTTCTTCTTTTTTTTTTTTTTTTTTTTGAGGCGGAGTCTCGCTCTGTCGCCCGGACTGGAGTGCAGTGGCCAGATCTCAGCTCACTGCAAGCTCCGCCTCCTGGGTTTACGCCATTCTCCTGCCTCAGCCTCCTGAGTAGCTGGGACTACAGGCGCCCGCCACCTCGCCCGGCTAGTTTTTGTATTTTTGGTAGAGATGGGGTTTCACCGTGTTAGCCAGGATGGTCTCCATCTCCTGACCTCGTGATCCGCCCATCTCGGCCTCCCAAAGTGCTGGGATTACAGGCTTGAGCCACCGCGCCTGGCCAGTTCTAGCTTCTTGGGAGGCTGATGTGGGAGGATCTCTTGAGCTTTGGAGTTCAAGGTTACAGTGAGCTATGATCATACCTGTACTCCAACCTGGGAGGCCCTGTCTCTCAAAAAAACTGTCTTTCTCTCTCTCTCTCTATATATATATATATGCACATAAACATGTTTATAGTGTTTTGTTTTGTTTTGTTTTGTTTTTAGAGACGGAGTCTCACTCTGTCGCCCAGGCTGGAGTGCAGTGGCGTGATCTCGGCTTACTGCAACCTCCGCCTCCCGGGTTCAAGCGATTCTCCTGCCTCAGCCCCCCGAGTAGCTGGGATTATAGGCACCTGCACCACGCCCGGCTACTTTTTATATTTTTAGTAGACATGAGGTTTCACCGTGTTGGCCAGTCTGGTCTTGAACTCCTGACCTTGTGATCTGCCCGCCTTGGCCTCCCAAAGTGCTGGGATTACAGGCGTGAGCCACCGCGCCCAGCCACATATATGTAGTTTTAATTATGTGTCCGGCAGTATTTTATATATATTAATTCAATTAAACCTCACAACAACTTACAAGGTATGTAGCATTACTATCCCTACTTTACAAATGAAGAAACTGAGTCACAGATAGGTTAAATTACTAGCCTAAAACCACACAATGCCAGAGTCAGGATTTGAAGCTCTGATACTGTGGTTCTCGGTCACAACTGTTCTGCTGGGTGCATGTTCTCCAACTGTTTTTCCTGTTTGCTCAGTGTAAATTTTTATCCATTCACACCCCCTCAATCTGGCCCTCAGATGACAACAATGGAAGCAGTGGAGTCCCCGGAGTCCCTGGCCGCCGTTGCTTACCTGCTGAACCTTGTCCTGAAGCGGTGAGTTCTGCCTCCTGTTTGAACCCCAAGGCTTTTTGTTGAAGGGAGAAGGGAATGTGGACAGGAGAAACAGGATCAGGGAATTGTTTTTTAAAAAGATACTTGCTCTTCATGAGCACTGTCTAGAGGCACGCAGAATGGGCCAGCGTGTGACATACTGTGATAAGCCTCTAGTGAGAAACCTCTAACAAAACTAGGCTGTCCTGAACCCCTGGTAATAGAATCATTTACCTTTATGCCAAGAAGGTTGGGAAAGCACCAGAATCTTCACGTGGTGTGTGCCCAGGCAGATGTTCAGGAGCTCATGTTGTGAGATCTAAAGTTCTTATTTGATTGTCCAAAACAAAAGGCACGTCCGTAGGGCCTGCAGTGCTTCCCTGGTTCCATGTGTGCTAAGTTTGTTCATGACAGAATCCAGTTTGCTTTCCTTATTGAGGAGCAGAAAATCATTGTGAAAGTGTTGAAGGCCAAAGCAGAGTCAGAAAGCTCTATTGAAAATGAAATTTTTTTGGCTGGGTGCAGTGGTTCACACCTATAATCCCAGCACTTTGGGTGGCCGAGGTGGGCGAATCAAGAGGTCAGGAGATTGAGACCATCCTGGCCAACATGGTGAAACCCCGTCTCTACTAAAAATACAAAAATTAGCTGGGTAGGCTACACGCTGTGGCTCACGCCTGTAACTCCAGCACTTTGGGAAGCTGAGGTGGGCAGATCACCTGAGGTCAGGAGTTCAAGACCAACCTGGCCAACATGGTGAAACCCTGTCAAAAATTAGCTGGGCATGGTGGCAGGCACCTGTAATTCAGCTACTCGGGAGGCTGAGGCAGGAGAGTTAGTTTCAACCCAGTAGGCGGAGGTTGCAGTGAGCTGAGATCGTGCCATTGCACTCCAGCCCTGTCAACAGTGTAAGACTCTGTCTCAAAAAAAAAAGAAAGAAAGAAAATGAAAATTGTTTTGAGTAATAAAAATTAAAAGTCATGGCTGGGCGCAGTGGGTCACACCTGTAATCCCAGCACTTTCGGAGGCTGAGGCAGGAGGATTGCTTGCAGCCAGGAGTTCGAGACCAACCTGGCCAACATGGTGGAACCCTGTCTCTACTAAAAATACAAAATTAGCCAAATGTGGTGGTGCACAGCTGTAATCCCAGCTACACGGGAGGCTGAGGCAGGAGAATCACTTGAACCCAGGATATGGAGGTTGCAGTGAGCCAAGATCAAGCCACTGCAGTCCAGCCTGGGCAACAGAGTGAGACTCCATCTCAATAAAATAAATAAATAAATAAATAATAAAGTAAAAAAAAACAAAAACCTTGATTCTTTAAGATGAAAAAGTTCTTGAGATTGATTGCACAACAATGTGAGTGTACTTGGCTGGGTGTGGTGATATACACCTATAATCCCAGCACTTTGGGAGGCTGAGGCAGGTGGGTTGCTTGAGCTCAGGAGTTTGAAACCAGCCTGGGCAACATGGCAAAACCTCATCTGTACAAAAAAATACAAAAATGAGCTAGGTGTGGTAGCATGCACCTGTAGTCCCAGCTACTTGGGTGGTAGAGGTTGCAGTGAGCCTAATTGTGCCACTACACTCCAGCTTGGGTGACGAGTGAGACCCTGTCTCCAAAAAAAAAACCCACAACATGAATATACTTAACAGTACTGAATGATATACCTAAAAGTCATTGAAATGATGTTTGGTTTATTTGTTTGTTTCTTGTTTGTTTGTTTTTTGAGACAGAGTCTTGCTCTGTCTCCCAGGCTGGAGTGCACTGGCGCCATCTTGGCTCACTGCAAGCTCCGCCTCGCAGGTTCACGCCATTCTCCTGCCTCAGCTTCCCAAGTAGCTTGGACTACAGGCACCCGCCACCATGCCCGGCTAATTTTTTGTATTTTTAGTAGAGATGGGGTTTCACCGTATTAGACAGGATGGTCTTGATCTCCTGACCTCGTGATCTACCTGCCTTGGCCTCCCAAAGTTCTGGGATTACAGGCGTGAGCCACCGCGCCCGGCCGAAATGATGTTTTATCTTATGTGTATTTTACCACAGTTAGAAATTTATTTATTTATTTATTTTTGAGATGGAGTTTTGTTCTTGTTACCCAGGCTGGGGGGCAATGGCGCAATCTCGGCTCACTGCACCCTCCACCTCCTGGGTTCAAGTGATTCTCCTGCCTCAGTCTCCCAAGTAGCTGGGATTACAAGCATGTGCCATCACGCCCAGTAGTTTTGTATTTTTAGTAGATACAGGGTTTCTCCATGTTTGTCAGTCTGGTCTCAAACTCCCGACCTCAGGTGATCCACCAGCCTCGGCCTCCCAAAGTGCTGGGATTGCAGGCGTGAGCCACCGTGCCCAGCCACAAATTTTAAAATACAATTTAGGCCGGGCGCAGTGGCTCACGCCTGTAATCCCAGCACTTTGGGAGGCTGAGGCGGGCGGATCACGAGGTCAGGAGATCAAGACCATCCTGGCTAACACGATGAAACCCCGTCTCTACTAAAAATACAAAAAATTAGCTGGGCGTGGTGGTGGGCGCCTGTAGTCCCAGCTACTCGGGAGGCTGAGACAGAAGAATGGCGTGAATCCAGGAGGCAGAGTTTGCAGTGAGCCGAGATCGTGCCACTGCACTCCAGCCTGGGTGATAGAGCGAGACTCCGTCTCAAAAAAAAAAAAAAAAAAAAAAACAGAATACAATTTAAAAGATACTTGTGTATCAGGTGGCATTCTACAACATAAGGCCCTGGGTGACTTGCGTCATGATACCAGGGAGTGTGAGGGTTGGCCCCCAGGAGGGGCATCCCTGGAGCAGTGAGTGGCAGAAGAGAGGGAAGGGGTTGTTGGCCCCGAGCTTTCTGGAGCTGTGAACTGCCAGGGGAGGTGGAGAGAGGATTGGTATGAGTTTATGAGTGGGTAGTGGGAAGGTGAGGGAGGCAGGGATTCCGGGTGGAAAGCACACTGAGCCGGCTGATACGGTGGGCACCTGTTCTGACTTTGTTGCTCACTTGCTGAGTGACTGTGCCACCAGTGCCCCTTGCCCTGTCCTTGGTACCACAAGGGGCTGCACCAGCTGCTCTTCCGGGATCCTCTGGGGTGACCATCTATGTTCTTTCCCACAGTGTTCCCAGCCCTGTGCTCATTAAGAAGTTCTCTGATACCTCCAAAGCCTTCATGGATATCATGTCAGCCCAGGCCAGCAGCGGCTCCACCTCTGTCCTCCGATGGGTTAGTGTCTGGGGTTTAGTTTCTCATCTGGCATCTCCCAGAGCCTGTCTGATTTGGTGATGCTTGGATGTTCCCTGAGAGGGGTTTAGGCACCCTGGGGACCTCAGACAGATGGGATTTTCTGGAGTCAGTGAGAACCTGGGCTCTTTTCCCTCCTGGCCGAGGCTGGTGGCACTGAGGGCTCTGACTTTCTTCCAGGTCCTTTCCTGCCTGGCCACCCTTCTGCGGAAGCAAGACCTGGAGGCCTGGGGCTACCCTGTGACCCTTCAGGTGTACCATGGGCTGCTGAGCTTCACGGTGCATTCCAAGCCCAAGGTGAGAAAATGCGACAAGGGGACAGCCACCACTCGGCCCAGCGCAGCCCAGACTTGGCTAGCTGAGTGGCACTGGGGAGCTTGCCCTGAGTACTGGCTTCTGCTTTCTGCCTCTGAGGCACCATGCATTTAGATGCAGAAGGCGGGGCGGCTCTTCCTCCTCCAGGAGGCTGTCCCCTGTCAGCCCTGTCTGAGTCTCTGGTGCCTTGTCAGCCATTGCCCTGTTGACATGGACTCTCCCCATATGTCTGTTTACCTCGGCAGGGAGGGTGGCATAGCTGGGGGAGTCACACAGACCTGAGTTGGATCCTGAATTTACTGCTCGAGGTGTGAGCAGTGAATTGGGAGGCCAAAGTGGGAGGATCATTTGAGGTCAGGAGTTAGAGACCAGCCTGACCAACGAGTGAAACCTCGACTCTACTAAAAATATAAAAATTAGCTGGGCATGGTGGTGGGCGCTTGTAATCCCAGCTACTGGGGAGGCTGAGGCAGGAGAATCGCTTGAACCCAGGAGGCAGAGGTTGCAGTGAGCCAAGATTGCACCACTGCACTCCAGCCTGGGCAACAGAATCTCCATCTCAAAAGAAAAAAAAAGAAATAGAGATAATCCCACCAGCTTTGCTACAGAGTTGTGGGGAGATTCCAGTGTTCCCCACAGGCCTAGTGCACCTCTTGGCTTACGGCAGGTGCTTGGGAAGTGGTGGTTCCCCACTGTTTCTTCTGGAAATTTAGGGCAAGAGGTGGTAACAATAACAGTCATGTGATCACTCCCAGTGCTGAGCACCATCAGCCCAGATGCTCTCATGCCTCCTTCCCTCAGTGCTCACATGATCTTTTCCTCTCCTTCTTCAGCTCTCGCTGCAGTGGCACTTCACTGCGGTGACACTTTCCTGACCACTGTATAAGAAGTGGCAGCCCCTGCTTAATTGTCTGCAAAGTACTTTTTGACCTTCTGCTATGTATTTGTTTTCCGCCTCCCAGCTGGAAGGTGCGTTGCCTGCTATTCACTGCCAATTTGCCAGGACCTAGAACAGTGCCTGGCTTGGTGGACACACCGTGTTTGCCGGATGATTGAGTGAATGAAGAACCCCCTGTTTTAAAGATGATACTGAAACTCAGAAATTAGGTAGTTGGGTTGCTTAAGGCCATTTGGTGAGTTAGTTGTAGAGCAGGGATTTGAACCAAGGTTTGTCTTGCTTCACAGCTCAGGATTCTGTACACATGAAGGCCCTGGCGTAGCACTGGATCTGTAGTAGTTAGATCATCACTGGATCTATATGTTCAGCCAAAGCTAATTGGTTGATACTTGTGCCAGACACCCATGATGCTGGTGGAATGCTGATTTGGCCTTGTCCCCTGCTCTCCTTGCCCCTCAGATCCGGAAGGCTGCCCAGCATGGAGTATGCTCAGTCCTCAAGGGCAGTGAATTCATGTTTGGCGAAAAGGCCCCTGCCCATCATCCTGCTGCCATTTCCACTGCCAAGTTCTGCATCCAGGAGATAGAGAAGTCTGGAGGTGGGGAAGCCAAACGGAGGGCAGGTGGATGGGAGGCAGTGGCTGGCAGAGCAGGACAGGGCCTGCTGCAGGGCAGGGGCTGGTGTCTCAATTCCCCCTCTGTCTATCAGGCTCCAAGGAGGCCACCACCACGCTGCACATGCTGACGCTGCTGAAGGACCTGCTGCCCTGCTTCCCAGAAGGCCTGGTGAAGAGCTGCAGTGAGACTCTCCTCAGGGTCATGACCTTGAGCCATGTGGTGAGCTCAGGCCCAAGAGCTAGAGGAAGGGGGTTCTGCAGTGGTGGCATTTGAGAAACTCGCTGGTCAGTCAAAATGCAGGGCCTGGGGTCTCCCTGACTGTGTTCCTAGGCTAAAACCAACGGTACTACATCAATCTGTGGTGTTTGGCTAGGCCAGGCCATATCAGAGTCCCCTTCCAGATGGAAGCTGACCTCAGAGATCAGGTCAGAGTCAGGGTGAATCTGTAGTGGGCTGGTAAACCCTCCTGCCCCAGCTCTATGTACCCTATACCAATTTTTTTGAGATGGAGTCTCACTCTGTCGCCGGGGCTGGAGTGCAGTGGCCGGATCTCAGCTCACTGCAAGCTCCGCCTCCCGGGTTCGTGCCATTCTCCTGCCTCAGCCTCCCGAGTAGCTGGGACTACAGGCGCCCGCCACCTCGCCTGGCTAGTTTTTTGTATTTTTTAGTAGAGACGGGGTTTCACAATGTTAGCCAGGATGGTCTCGATCTCCTGACCTCATGATCCGCCCGTCTCGGCCTCCCAAAGTGCTGGGATTACAGGCTGGAGCCACTGCGCCCGGCCTTTTTTTTTTTTTTTCTTTTTTTGAGACGGAGTCTCGCTCTGTCGCCTGGGCTGGAGTGCAGTGGCCAGATCTCAGCTCACTGCAAGCTCCGCCTCCCGGGTTTACGCCATTCTCCTGCCTCAGCCTCCCGAGGAGCTGGGACTACAGGCGCCCGCCACCTTGCCCGGCTAGTTTTTTGTATTTTTTAGTAGAGACAGGGTTTCACCGTATTAGCCAGGATGGTCTTGATCTCCTGACCTCGTGATCCGCCCATCTCGGCCTCCCAAAGTGCTGGGATTACAGGCTTGAGCCACCGCGCCCGGCCCTTTTTTTTTTTGAGATGGATTTTCGCTCTTGTTGCCCAGGCTGGAGTGCAATGGCGCAATCTTGGCTCATTGCAACCTCTGGTTCCTGGGTTCAAGCAATTCTTCTGCCTCAGCCTCCCGAGTGGCTGGGATTACAGGCATGTACCACCATGCCTGGCTAATTTTTTGCATTTTTAGTAGATATGGGGTTTCTCCATGTTAGTCAGGCTGGTCTTGAACTCCCGACCTCAAGTGATCCGCCCACCTCAGCCTCCCAAAGTGCTGGGATTACAGGCGTGAGCCACCCAATTTTTTTTGGCAGCTTTAAAGACACATGAAAAGTGATTTCCTGTATTTCTACCATTTCTAGCACAATTCTGTAAATCTTTATACAGTCAGCCCTTTGTATGTGTGGGTCCCAAAGCCATAAATTCAACCAACCTTGGATTGAAAATATTTGGAAACTGGGCATGGCGGCACGTGCCTGTAGTCCCAACTGCTTGGGAGGTGGAAGTGGGAGGATTGCTTGAGCCCAAGAGGTCAAGGTTGCAGTGAACCCAGTGAGCCGTGGTCATGCCACTGCACTCCAGCTTGGGCAACAGAGCAAGAACCCTGTGTCAAAAGAAAAAAAAAGAAAAGAAAAAGGAAAAAAAGAAAGAAAAAGAAAAGAAAATATTCAGGAAAAAGAAAACGGTTGCTTGCTTCTGTACTGAATATGTACAGTGTTTTTTCTTTGTCATTATTCCCTAGACAACAGAGTGTAGCAACTATTTACATAGCATTTATGTTTTATTACGTATTATAAGTAGTCCAGGTGATTTAGAATATATGAGAGGGGCTGGGCGCGGTGGCTCAAGCCTGTAATCCCAGCACTTTGGGAGGCCGAGACGGGCGGATCACGAGGTCAGGAGATCGAGACCATCCTGGCTAATACGGTGAAACCCCGTCTCTACTAAAAAATATAAAAAAACTAGCCGGGCGAGGTGGCGGGCACCTGTAGTCCCAGCTACTTGGGAGGCTGAGGCAGGAGAATGGCGTAAACCCGGGGGGGTGGAGCTTGCAGTGAGCTGAGATCCGGCCACTGCACTCCAGCCTGGGCGACAGAGCGAGATTCCGTCTCAAAAAAAAAAAAGAATATATGGGAGGATGCATGTAGGTTATATGCAAATATTACACCATTTAAAATAGAGACTTGAGCATTGGTAGATTTTTATGTCCATGGGGAGTCCTGGAACCAGTGCCCCCCACAGATACCCCCACCAACTCACTGTGTATTCTCTTTTTTTTTTTTTTGAGACAGAGTCTCACTCTGTCACCCAGGCTGGGGTGCAGTGGCGTGGTCTTGGCTCACTGCAAACTCCGCTTCCCGGGTTCACGCTGTTCTCCTGCTTTAGCCTCCTGAGTAGCTGGGACTACAGGTGCCCGCCACCACGCCTGGCTGCTGTTTTGTATTTTTAGTACAGACGGGGTTTCACCGTGTTAGCCAGGATGGTCTCGATCTCCTGACCTCGTAATCCGCCCACCTCGGCCTCCCAAAGTGCTGGGATTACAGGCGTGAGCCTCCGCGCCCATCCTTGTGTATGTTCTTTTGTAGTGTTTATTTACATACATATTTTTAAAATTGAAAATATAAATAATATGATCATTGTTTAAAAGGAAAAAACAAGTCAGAAGTGTATAAAGTAAAAATCTTCCTTCCTTCCAAATTCTGTTTCCTAAGGTAGACAACGCGAATAACTTTCTGGTTATCCTTTCAGACATTTTCTCTTTGGAGAAACAAATATACATGATAAAACATGTAAAGGCCAGGAGCCGTGGCTCACACCTGTAACCTTAGCACTTGGGAGGCCGAGGTAGGAGGCAAGCAATTTGAGACCAGCTTGGGCAACATAGTAAGACAAGACTATCTTTATACAAATTTAAAAATTGGCCAGGCACAGTGGCATGCATCTGTATTGGTCTCATCCCTGTATCTGGCAACAAAGCAAGATACTGTCTCAAAAAAAAAAAAAAAATACAGCTGTAATTATAGCATGCAGACCGTTTATAGCCTGCTTTTTTTGGCTGTTATGTTAAAACCATTTTGTTAATGTTTCTGTCTTTTTAAGTCATTTAAAGCTTTTTCAGGGGCTTCCATGTCTTACTAAGGTGGCAGTCCTCAGGGTGTCCCTGTGCAGGGGGCATGTGTGAGGTTCATGGGGCCCTCAACTCCCTAGCACACAGAGTGGAGTGGAATGTTGAGGGGTCCAGGGCCAGCCATGGGCTTTGTAGTTCCTTTCTAAGCCTGTGTGTCCCCCTCCAGCTGGTGACAGCCTGTGCCATGCAGGCCTTTCACAGCCTCTTCCACGCCAGGCCTGGCCTGAGCACCCTGTCGGCAGAGCTCAACGCCCAGATCATCACGGTGAGGCCTGTTGGTGGGGTGTGGGAGCATTGTGGAGGGGGGGTCCCTTGGGAGGCTGTGCTGGGGGCACTGGCCCTGCGCCTTGTCTACAGAGTGAGGTTGGCTGGGCTGGGTTGTCCCAGTGGAAGAGGCCAGTAGACGGGGAAGGAGGATTGGAGTCCAGCCATCAATTCACATCAATGTCTCCAGGAGCTGGGACCTTGACCCTTGACCTAGTTAACTTTAATGAACTGTTTCGGCATGGTCTCGTGGTGTTCACAGATACCTTGAGCAGAGCTTTCGACCTTAGAGGTTTGTGGATGGATTTTGGGAGGGGGAACAGATCCCCCAAATTGTTAGCAAAATGTACAGCTTTTTTTCCCCAAAGAAGGCCTCTGGCTTTTGTCAGACACACAAAGGGGTGTGTGACCCATGGTATTCCGCTGCTCCTAGAGGCTGTTCTCCCAAAGAATCAGAGCCGGGAGGGCTTCGTGGAGAAGGGAGAGGCAGGATCTGGGAAAGCCAAGGGGGCTGTGAGTGCCAGGGTCACAAGCACTGTCCCCAGGACATTGCTGGTGCCAGGATGGGAAGGGGTCATCGTCATTGCGCTGTTGCAGACCCCACATGCTCAGTCACCTGCTTATTCCCACCTTTAGGCCCTGTACGACTATGTTCCCAGTGAGAATGATTTACAGCCCCTGCTAGCCTGGCTTAAGGTCATGGAGAAAGCCCACATCAACCTGGTGAGGTACGGATGAAGGAGGGGTGCTTAGGGCCTCTGTCCAGGCTGCCGACCTGGGGGTGCTCTGGGCCTCTGTCCAGGCTGCCGAGGTGGGGGGCTCAGGGCCTGTGTCCAGGCTGCTGAGGTGGGGGCTCCTCAGGGCCTTCGTCCTGGCTGCCAAGGTTGGGGGGATCCTTAGGGCCTGTGTCTAGGCTGCTGAGGTCAGGGGTCCTCAGGGCCTTCATCCTGGCTGCCAAGGTTGGGAAAGGTCCTTAGGGCCTCCGTCCTGGCTGCTGAGGTTGTGGAGTTCTCAGGGCCTCTGTCCTGGCTGCTGAGGTTCGGGGTCCTCAGGGTCTCCGTCCTGGCTGCCTAGGTGGGGGGTCCTCAGGGTCTCCGTCCTGGCTGCTGAGTTTGCAGTGTCCTCAGGATCTCCATCCTGGCACCGAGGTGGAGGGTCCTCGAGGTCTCCATCCTGGGTGCCGAGGTGGGGGGTTCCTTAGGGCCTCTGTCCAGGCTGCCAAAGTGGGGGGTCCTCAGGGCCTCCATCCTGGCTGCCACAGTTGGGGGAGTCCTTCGGACCTCTGTCCAGGCTGCTGAGGTTGGGGGTCCTCAGGGCCTCTGTCCAGGCTGCCAAGGTCGGGGGTCCTCAGGGCCTCTGTCCAGGCTGCAGAGGTTGCGGAGTTCTCAGGGCCTCTGTCCAGGCTGCCGAGGTTGGGGGTCCTCAGGGCCTCTGTCCAGGCTGCCAGGGTCGGGGGTCCTCAGGGCCTCTGTCCAGGCTGCAGAGGTTGCGGAGTTCTCAGGGCCTCTGTCCTGGCTGCCGAGGTTCGGGGTGCTCAGGGCCTCCGTCCAGAGCCTGGATACGCTGTTCAGCCTCTCGGGGCCTGACGGCATCTCCATGTCAAATGAGCTACAGAGCAGCTCTTGTTTTTGTGAGGCACGGGGTAGGAGAGTGCAGCTTGTTCTAACAGGGTCTGATTCCTGCCAGAGCGTTTGCCAGCCAGCCATGAGGAGCAGCAAGGTGGGCTGCGAGCCCTGCGACCCAGGTTGAGGCCTGAGTTTCACCCTGCCTCTTGCTGCTCCCTGGCTGTGTCTTCCTGTACACTTGGTTTCCTGGCCATTGGATATCCTTTCTGTCGCTCCACTCCACTCTCGCCTGGACTGGTGGCTCCCTTCTCTAGGTTCCGTAGTCCCGTGAACCGACTTTCTGCTTTGTGTCTGCATACTTTCAGATTCGGGCTTGGCCACTTAATAGTAATTCCACTTTTCTGGAATAAGGCTGAGAAGAAATTGAGTATACAGTAACCAGTTGGTGACCTGCATGGAGGAAGGCAGGGGTCTCTTAGGCCTCATGGCTCTGTTTTGCTGGACCTGTCTTCTCCACAGCTGAAGGGTTCCCGCAGCCTGCTCTCACCCAGGCGTGTGCCAAACACTCTTTATCTGTGTTTCCTTTCACTAATCAAGGCAACCCCATGAGGAAGCATTTACCCCCAATTTATAAGCCAGAAACCAAGGCTCTGTGAGTGAGCTAGTCACACAGCCCCTGATGAGTAAGGTCAGGTCTCTGGCCCAGGTCTGCCCAGCCCACGTTCTTTTTCCTGCACCAAACTGCCTTTACTGGGAGGTGTCCAAAAATGGCAAAATCATCCCATTCACCACTTCTCAGATTTCATCCTGCAGGAGCACACCCACAGTTAGGCCCCAGTGTGCATCCCAGGATGCTTATCATCGCACTCTAGGTAACATAAAAACTGGAAGCAAGCTAAATGTCCCATGGAGGGGTGAAATATAAACAATGAAGTACTGTGCAGCCATTAGAAACAATCAAAGTGGGCTTGGCGCAGTGGCTTACACTTACAATCCCAGCACTTTAGGAGACCAAGGTGGGCAGATCACTTGAGGCCAGGAGTTTGAGACTAGCCTGGCCAAAATGGCAAAACTCCATCTTTACTAAAAATACAAAAATTATCTGGGTGTGGTGGTGCACACCTGTAATCCCAGCTACTTGGGAGGCTGAGGCACGAGAATCGCTTGAACCTGTGAGGTGAAGGTTGCAGTGAGCTGAGATCGCAACACTGCGCTCCAGCCTGGGTGACAAGGTGAGACCCTATCTCAAAAAAAAAAAAAAAAAAAATCGAAGTGGTTGTATGTGCACTTACGTGGAAAGAACTCCAAGATATATTGGGAAAAAGCAAGACATAGAATAGCAGGTATGGTGTGATTGTTTCTCCATGTATACTCTGGAACCACATTGCTAAGGATGTGAATCCTGACCCCATTGCCAAGCTGGGTGGCCTTGGGCAAGTTATTTGACTTCTCTGTGTCTTTCCTCATCTATAAAATGGAAAAATAGGCCGGGCGCGGTGGCTCAAGCCTGTAATCCCAGCACTTTGGGAGGCCGAGACGGGCGGATCACGAGGTCAGGAGATCGAGACCATCCTGGCTAACACGGTGAAACCCCGTCTCTACTAAAAATACAAAAAACTAGCCGGGCGTGGTGGCGGGCGCCTGTAGTCCCAGCTACTCGGGAGGCTGAGGCAGGAGAATGGCGGGAACCCGGGAGATGGAGCTTGCAGTGAGCCGAGATTGCGCCACTGCACTCCAGCCTGGGCAACAGAGCCAGACTCCGTCTCAAAAAAAAAAAAAAAAAAAAAAAAAGGAAAAATAATAGGATTTATCTCATTGGTTGTTACAAGGTTTAAATAAATGTATGTTATATCAGTGGTTGGTATATGATAAAGAGTTACATAAATGCTACCAGGCCAGGTGCAGTGGCTCACACCTGAATCACAGGGCTTTGGGAAGCCAGGGCAGGAGGATCACTTGAGGCCAGGAGGTGGAGACTAACCTGGGAAACACAGTGAGATCCTGTCTCTACAAAAAATAAAAAGATTAGCTGAGCATGGTGACTTGTGCCTATAGCCCCAGCTACTCAGGAGGCTGAGGTGGGAGGATTGTTTGAGTCCAGGAGTTTGAGACTCCGTGAGCTATGATTGCACCACTGCAAAAAAAAAAAAAAAGTTAACAGAAGTTACTATTTTTATGTTTGTGCGTTTTAGAATTTCTGGAAGGGTATTTAAGAAACTTAACCTTGATTTTCCCCTGGGAAATGCATATAAGGGTCAGGCCAGAAGGGTGAATTGGGGAAGGCATGCCCTTCATTTTACACCTCGAAGACCTGTTTGAATTTTTTACCACATGTAGTTATTACTTGAATGATAGTGCCTTTTTAAAAACCACCCACCCGAAGGGCCCTATGGAGCCCTGCAGATCAGTGGGTTTGTGATTGTTTTCAGACCTGGGCCATCTCAGCCCTGAGCCCTGGTTGCCCGGGTCCCCAGGGCTCAGGGCCAGGCCCCACAGAAACCTTTTGTTTTGACAGGTTGCAGTGGGACCTGGGGCTAGGCCACCTCCCTCGCTTTTTTGGAACCGCGGTGACCTGCCTCCTTTCCCCACACTCGCAAGTAGTGACTGCTGCCACGCAGAGCCTCAAGGTACTGCAACTTTAGCTGAGGAAGCAGAGAACACGGGCTTCTGCGGGCTGCCCTGTCTTTCCCAGCACTGGCCCCAGGCTACCAGCTCAGGCCCAGAGAGGCCGCTCTCAAAATGGGAGATAGGTTTCTTCGAAGCTTTCTTAGACTCCCAGGAAGCTATCACCTGGGAGGGGAGAGTGGTCCTGGGGGGCTACCTTGGGCCCAGAAAGCCTGTGGCCTCTCTTTGCAGGAGATCCTGAAGGAATGCGTGGCTCCCCACATGGCTGATATTGGCTCTGTGACCTCCTCAGCCTCGGGCCCTGCCCAGTCTGTTGCCAAGATGTTCAGGTGAGGATATGGTGTCCGTGTTAGGAAGGGATGGTGGTACCTTGAGGAAAGTTCTATATAATACGAATGCTCGACTGTCCACCTGCTGTGGGCCAGGCTTGCAGTGGCAGTGCTTTACGGGACTGCAGGCTGCTTACTGAACATCTGTCAGAGCAGCTACTGTGGACTTGAGCGCCTGCCATGTTTTAGCCACACCTCACCTCTTGGTTTCCTAGTGGTTTCCCCATCTGAAGTTGGGTCGGATAACCACCTCATCGATTTTTCTTTAAGCACTAGCATTATCTAAATTAAACTCTTAACATACGGAGTGTGGGCGTGTCACAAATGTTAGTTCTCTTCCGTTGTCTGTCCTGGGGCCCCATTCTTGCTGGCCAGCTAGCGTCTATAGCTCAGGGTGCTGGTCATTGACTTTCTCTGGTGGGGGGCACAGGGTGGCATGTGACCATGGCCCTGACTGTGCCGCCCCCTTGGCAGGGCAGTGGAGGAGGGCCTGACATACAAATTCCATGCGGCCTGGAGCTCCGTGTTGCAGCTGCTGTGTGTCTTCTTTGAGGTGTGTGGGAGACAGGCCCACCCTGTGATGAGGAAGGTGAGTGGGGAGCGACTGGGGCCAGGGCAGGAGGTGGTGCTGGCCCTTGGACTGTGGGCTCCTGGAGGGCATGTGTGTCTGTTATCTCTGCACTCTGCTCCCCACTCTACCCCGACAGGGCCATAGCAGGTGCCCCATGCAGTATCCCCTGGAAGGTGACTGGGCCAATAAGGGAGGGGCAGGAAAAAGGGTGAGAGTCCCCCCACCTGCTCACTAGTCTTTGCTGGAGTTGCTAGTTTTGAAGCTTAGGGAATCTATTTGCTTTCCCTTACTCCCAGCCCTTATCTTTTACATTTCAGTTATCTTAAGTTTCCTGTAACCAGTGAGTATAGTGTTGATGTTCTCAACAGCCCTAGGTTCCAGGAAGGTTCCTCCAGTCCAGGGTTAACCATTTAAGGATCAGGGATCACTCAGGGATCCTGAGCAGACCCTAGTCCAGGAGAGAGTAGGGGCCTGAGGAAGCCCCCAGACTGGTCCCGCATCAGCAGAGGCAGCCGCTCCTGGCCTTGTGGGGCCTTCCTCGCTGACTCCCTCCCATGCTGGAAAAAAGGAACCCTGGTGGGAGGACAGGGTCTCCCTCAAGAGGCCTGGCCGGAGCCCTCATAGATAAGGTTGGCCAATTTGGCTTTATACAAGAGGCCAGGCAGGGCCATGAAAGTGTGACTGGGGGAGGGCTGTGGCCCGGGTGAACCCAAGGGTGCAGCTTTGTCTCCTCAGCGCCTGCTGATTTGCTAATTGTTACATGCAGACAAGATAAATGTGTCCCATTTTCGAAGATAAATTGGAAATCTACATTTGTGTTGATATTTCCAAATTTTTATATGTCATTAAATGTAACAGAATTTTGTAAAATCCTAGGCCCTGGGATTTTACAGTCACCAGTGGTTAATTGGGTTCTCAGTCTGTACCCACTGGTGTAGCGTTGAACCCAGGCCCAGAATTCCGGCCTCATCTTTCGGCGGGGTCTTGTCATGGGTCCCAGCTTTTGAGCATGTCTTGATGTGTGGTCACTCATCTCTGCTCCAGTGCCTCCAGTCCCTGTGTGACCTGCGCCTCTCCCCTCATTTCCCCCACACGGCGGCTCTCGACCAGGCAGTGGGGGCTGCGGTGACCAGTATGGGACCTGAGGTGGTGCTGCAGGCTGTGCCTTTGGAAATTGATGGCTCTGAGTAAGTGTGGCCCTGACTGGCTTCCTGACAAGCCCCAGTCTTGTTCTCTCCCCTGGAAAGGATGTCTGCTGCTGTGGGCTAAAGTCTGTGTCAGTGCAGGGCTCAGCAGGAGGGGCCAGAGGAGGTCTCGCTCTGTCCTGGGCTCGGTACGCTATGCACTGCCCTCAGGGCTGTCCCCTCATCCTCACTGGGTTCTTCCCATTCTCCTCCCAGGGAGACTCTGGATTTCCCACGGAGCTGGCTGCTGCCTGTCATCCGAGATCACGTTCAGGAAACGCGACTTGGTTTCTTCACCACCTACTTCTTGCCCCTGGCTAACACCCTGAAGAGCAAAGGTAGAAGTGCCTGTGTGTGACCTGAGGCTCCGCACAGTCCTGAAGCCTTCACAGAAGGGGTTGGGAAGGGTGCTGAGTCCCACACACCTAGCCTTCAAGACATTTGGCAACATCCCTCTCCCGAGCAGGTGGCCAGCCAGTGCTTGAGTGCCTGTCTCTCTCCCTGCTGCTCCGAGGCGTGGCCACGTAGCCCTCCCTGTGGCAGAGCTTGCCCTGTGAGACAGGAGCTGCCTCCACATGGAGCTGCCCCAACTGGGCCTTGTTCTTCCCCTTTGGATCACAGAGAACAGCTGTGCCCCTTCTTCCTCACGCAAGCCCTTGAGATCGATTTTGTAAAAGTTTGTGATATGTTTGTTTATATGTATATATACTTTTATATACTTCTAGGTGTATTTATTTATTTGTTTGCTTTATTATTTATTTTTTTTTTTTGAGACGGAGTTTTGCTCTTGTTGCCCAGGCTGGAGCGCAGTGGCTGATCTCAGTTCACTGCAACCTCTGCCTCCCAGGTTCAAGCGATTCTCCTGCCTCAGCCTCTCGAGTAGCTGGGATTACAGGTGCCCACCACCACACCTGCCTAATTTTTGTATTTTTAGTACAAATGGGGTTTCACCATATTGGCCAGGCTGGTTTTGAACGCCTGATCTCAGGTAATCCACCTGCCTCAGCCTCCCAAACTCCTGAGGTTACAGGCGTGAGCCACCATGCCCAGCCTGTAGGTATATATTTTTATTATTATTTTTATTTATTTATTTATTTTTCTTTTTTTATTTTTTGAGACGGAGTCTTGCTGTGTCGCCCAGGCTGGAGTGCAGTGGTGCGATCTTGGCTCACTGCAAGCTCCGCCTTCCAGGTTCACGCCATTCTTCTGCCTCAGCCTCCCAAGTAGCTGGGACTACAGGCGCCCACCACCATGCCCAGCTTTTTTGTATTTTTAGTAGAGACGGGGTTTCACCCTGTCAGCCAGGATGGTCTGGATCTCCTGACCTCGTGATCCACCCGCCTCGGCCTTCCAAAGTGCTGGGATTATAGGCGTGAGCCACCGCGCCCGGCCTATTTATTTATTTGAGATGGAGTCTCACTCTATCTCCCAGGCTGGAGTGCAGTGGTGCAATCTCCGCTCACTGCAACCTCCACCTTCCCGATTCAAGTGATTTTCCTGCCTCAGCCTCTCGAGTAGCTGGGACTACAGGCACCCACCACTGCACCTGGCTAATTTTTGTATTTTTAGTAGTGACAGGGTTTTGTCATGGCAGCCAGGCTGGTCTCAAACTCCTGACCTCAGGTGATCTGCCCGCCCTGGCCTCCCGAAGTGCTGGGATTACAGATGTGAGCCACCGCGCCTAGCCAGGTGTATTTATATATATGAATATATATGTACGTACATATACACAGTCACCACATGACGTTTCAATGATGGTGGTCTCATAAGATGATAATACCGTATTTTACTGTACTTTTTCAGTATTTACGTGTGTTTAGATATACACATACTTAACATTGTATTACAGTTGCCTGCAGCACTCAGTACAGCAACATGCTGTCCAGGTTTTAGTCTAGGAGCAATAGACTACACCACATAGCCCAGGTGTGGAGGGGCTGTGCCATCTAGGTTTGTGTAAATACACTCTATGCTATGAACACAATAAAATCACCTACCAATGCATTTCTCAGAACGCACCCTGTCAAGCGATGCGTGACTGTAGGTAATATATGTGTATTTGAAAATGATGATTACCCCAGAGGTGTTCTTTCTTCAGGCTGCACATCCCCAATCCCCTGCCCCTCTGCTTTCAGACATAGTTTCTTATGCTTCGTGATCATGGTCTCCTCTCTCCATTTATCCTCTAGTTTACTCCTGACCTGTGTTAGGCAGACTCAGGCCTACATGATGATAGGCAGAGCATCGAGTTACATTGCTCGGCCTAGTGATGGCTTCAGGAGATTTTTGTTTTCATTGGATTTTGAGGATCTAGGGCAGCATTGCTAAACTATTTCATCCACTGTCTGTTTTTGTAAATAAATTTTCTTTTTTTTTTTTTGTTTTTTTTTGAGACCAACTCTCGCTCTTTTCGCCCAGGCTGGAGTGCAATGGCGCGATCTCAGCTTACTGCAATCTCCACCTCCTGGGTTCAAGAGATTCTCCTGCCTCAGCCTCCCGAGGAGCTGGGATTACAGGCATCTGCCACCATGCCCAGCTAATTTTGTATTTTTAGTAGAGACGGGGTTTCACCATGTTGGCCAGGCTAATCTTGAACTCCTGACTTCAGGTAGTCCACCTGCCTTGGCCTCCCAAAGTGTTAGGATTACAGGCATGAGCCACTGTGTCCATCCTGTAAATAAAATTTTATTGGAACGCAGCCACATTTATTCTTGCTCTATCACCCAGGCTGGAGTGCAGTGGCGTGATCTCAGCTCACTGCAACTTCCGCCTCCCGGATTCAAGTGATTCTCCTGCCTCAGCCTTCCAAGTAGCTAGGACTACAGGCAGATGCCACCATACCCGGCTCACTTTTAAAAATTTTTTTGTGTTTTTAATACAGATGGGGTTTCACCATGTTGGCCAGGCTGGTCTCAAACTCCTGACCTCAGATGATCTGCCTGCCTCGGCCTCCCAAAGTGCTGGGAGTACAGGCGTGAACCACCATGCCCAGCCTGTCACACTACTTTTTAATGACAGAGTTATTGTGATAGAAATCATATGTATTGCGGGCTGGCCACAGTGGCTCACACCTGTAATCCTAGCACTTGGGGAGGCTGAGATGGGTAGAGCACCTGAAGTCAGGAGCTTGCGACCAGCCTGGCCAACATGGTGAAACCCTGTCTCTACTAAAAATACAAAAATTAGCCAGGCATGGTGGCGGGTGCCTATAATCCCAGCTACTCGGGAGGCTGAGGCAGGAGAATCACTTGAACCCCAAGCGGGGCGGAGGTTGCAGTGAGCTGAGTTCGCGCCACTGCACTCCAGCCTGGGCAACGGAGTGAGAGTCTGTCTCAAAAAAAAAAAAAAAGAAAAATATGAATCATATGGCCTGCCAAGCTTAAAGTACTGGCCCTTTTGCACAAAAAGTTGGCTGACTCCTGGTCTAGGGCAGTGGTTCTCAACAAGGAGGGTGATTTTGCTGCCTGTAGGACATTTGGCAATGCCTGGAGACATTTTTGGTTGTTACCGTTGGGGGAAGGGTGCTCTGGCATCTAATGGATAGAGGTCAGGATGCTGCTAAGCACCCTGCAATGCACAGGATGGCCTCACACAACAAAAAGTACTAGGCCTAAAATTTCCACATTGTCAAGATTGAGAAAGCCTGCTGTAGGGCATGGTTTCCTGGTTTCACACATGATCTTGTGAGAATATACAGGAAGTGCTTAGAGAGGAAAGTAAGGCCAGGCACAGTGGCTCATACCTGTAATCCCAGCACTTTGGGAGGCTGAAATGGGCAGATCATGAGGTCAGGAGTTCGAGACCAGCCTAAACAACATGGAGAAACCCCGTCTCTACTAAGAATACAAAAATTAGCTGGGCATGGTAGCACACGCCTGTAATCCCAGCTACTCGAGAGGCTGAGGCAGTAGCTTACACGTGTAATCCCAACACTCTGAGAGGCTGAGGCAGAAGGATTGCGTGAGGCCAAGAGTTCAAGAACAGCCTGGGCAACATAGCAAGACTCCGTCCTTGGTGCAAGCTCCACCTTCCGAGTTCACACCATTCTTCTGCCTCAGCTTACTGAGTAGCTGGGACTACAGGCGCCCCCCACCACGCCTAGCTAATTTTTTGTATTTTTAGTAGAGACGGGATTTCACCGTGTTAGCCGGGATGGTCTCGATCTCCTGACCTCATGATCCACCCACCTCAGCCTCCCAAAGTGCTGAGATTACAGGCATGAGCCACCGCGCCCGGCCTATTTATGTTTTTAAAAGTGGACATGTGGCTGGGCGCAGTGTTATAACCTGTAATCCCAGCACTTTAGGAGGCCGAGGCACGTGGATCGCTTGAACTTAGGAATTCGAGACCAGTCTGGGCAACATGGTGAAACCCTGTGTCTACAAAAAGTTAGCTGGGTATGGTGGCATGCGCGCCTGTAGTCCCTGCTACTTGGGAGGCTGAGGTAGGAGGATCACGTGAGCCTGGGAGGTCAAGGCTGCAGTGAGCCCAGATTGCACCACTGCACTCCAGCCTAGGCCACAAAGTGAGACCCTGTCTCAAAGAAAAAAAAACAAAAAAAAAAGTGGGCATGTGTTTAAAGAAGTATAAAACAGTTACAAGAAACAGAGGCTAGCTGGGCACAGTGGCTAACGCCTGTAATCCCAGCACTTTGGGAGGCTGAGGTGGGCAGATCACAAGGTCAGGAGATCAAGACCATCCTGGCTAACATGGTGAAACCCTGTCTCTACTAAAAATACAAAACATTAGCCAGGCGTGGTGGCAGGCACCTGTAGTCCCAGCTATTCAGGAGGCTGAGGCAGGAGAATGGTGTGAACCTGGGAGGCGAAGCTTGCAGTGAGCCGAGATCGTGCCACTGCACTCCAGCCTGGGCAACAGAGCGAGACTCTGTCTCAAAAAAAAAAGAAACAGAGGCTCTCTCTGGGGGAGTGGGAGTATGAAGAGACATTTGTTTTCTGTTTATTATAGGTTCATTGTAGTATTTTAGAATGAACAGCTATGATTTAATTTATGGGGATGGGGGAAGTCACCCATATTCCTGTCCTCATCATTGGGCTTCTGGTTTGGTTTGGTAATAAGGCCGTTGGCTAGGAGGGTGCTGGGCTCATACTCTGTCCCTGTATCACACTACAGCCATGGACCTGGCTCAGGCAGGCAGCACAGTGGAGTCTAAGATCTACGACACACTGCAGTGGCAGGTAAGGGTCAACGGGGAGGGCGTGGGGAGAAGCACACAGGGGCACGGGTGGCTCTATGTCACTTTCCTTTATTGTCCCCTTCTTCTCCAGATCTGGACACTCCTGCCTGGATTCTGCACGAGGCCTACGGATGTGGCCACCTCCTTCAAAGGGCTGGCACGAACGCTGGGCACGGCCATCAGCGAGCGTCCAGACCTGAGGGTCACCGTGTGCCAGGCCCTGCGTACCCTCATCACCAAGGGCTGCCAGGCAGGTACGTGTGGGTTGTGGGAATGGGGGCTGGGGAGGATGACACAGGTCCCTGGCCCTATCCCCTGGCTTGCTACGCTCCTTTCCAAGCAGAGTCACAGAGACTTGCCTCTGGGGCTCATCCTTTGCTGCTTCTGCTGCAGACCTCAGGGGATAGTAGGAGGCTGGAAACCACCCTTCCCTCTTACCTTTACTTCCAGTGTGCTGACAGCTGCTACGGGTTGTTCAGTTAGTGTCGAAGTCTTTACTCTGTGGCTGCCACTTTGCTGGCTCCCTGGGGTTGGAGCCATTGAGGACCACGGGCCGCTGGGGCAGCAGGCTCTCCATACCCTGGCTCAGCTCCAGCCACAACGTATGGGTTCCAAGTCCTGCCAGCTACCCTAAGAGAAGGCCTCTGGGCCACAGCCCCAGCAGCCACTGAGGCACAGTCAACTCCTGTGCCTTTAGTGCAAACTTTGGTCCTTTTGCCAGAGGCCGACCGTGTTGAAGTGAGTCGTTTTGCCAAGAACTTTCTGCCGATCCTCTTCAACCTGTATGGGCAGCCTGTGGCAGCTGGGGACACTCCAGCCCCTCGCCGGGCTGTGCTGGAAACCATCAGAACTTACCTCACCATCACTGACACTCAGGTGAGCCATGAGAGGGAGGGAAGGAGGGAGGAGGGTAGCTCTCAGGTGGGCAGTGTCAGAGAGGCAGAGACCCTACCCACCAGGGCTCATGTGGGTCTCTGCGTTCTGGAGCACATACCAGCAGTCGTGACTTGGGCAGGGCTGGGGGCTGCTGGTGGTGGGGAGGCCGCTCTGGGACTGCTGCCATTGCTGCTTTCTTTCGCTCCTCCTCAACAACTCTCTCCTCATTCCGTCGGGGCCTCAAGTTGGTGAACAGTCTCCTGGAAAAAGCCAGTGAGAAGGTGCTCGACCCTGCCAGCTCTGACTTTACCAGGTAACACGCTCAGGGCCTCCCACTTGAGCTGGAGCATCCCAGGGAGCTGGAGGGTGCATCTGGCAGAACACTGTGGGTTCCCTCTTGCATTATTTAAGGAAATCTTGTGGTATTAATTGTCTAGGCTGTGCTGAGAGGCTGTGCTGACTAGTTCCTTCTTCCTGGAGAGACTATTTAGTCTGCTAGGCAGGAACAAGGACCCAGGAGACACATTGCCCAGGTTCTGATCCCAGCCCCATCACTTATGGGCTGTGTGACCTTGGACAAATTACTTATCCATACTGCCTCTAAGGCCTCATCTGTAAAATGGGCATGATAATCGTTCTTGCAACAAGGTTGCTATGAGGATTGAAGGAGTTAGCAGGTGTAAAATACCAGGAACAGTGCGTGGTACATGATGAATGCTCAATTAGGTGCTAGCTATTATTGTTCATGAGCTCCTTCAAGCCCCTTGTCCTCACCCTGACTTCTGCCACCTCCCCGTACCCAGTAGACATAAGAACACTGGTAGTCTGTGCCCTTCTCCAGCTCCCCACCCCCCTCTTTGGTCTCCTGCCCCGAGCAGATTGTCTGTCCTGGACCTGGTCGTGGCCTTGGCTCCGTGTGCTGACGAAGCCGCCATCAGCAAGCTGTACTCCACCATCCGGCCCTACCTAGAGGTGAGCCTCAGTGGCCAGGAGCCCCACACAGCCACGCTTGGGGGCAGGTGGGTTGTGGGAAGGTGGGGCCTGTTTTCATGTCTTTGTCCCTTGCTGCTTCCCAAGATCAGGTCCCTGTCTGCTTTCTCCTGCAGTGGCTTCCCTTTGTGTCCTGTGTAACCCATCTGTCTTGTAGGTCCCAAAGGGACTGAAATGCACAGCAGTGCTTAGGCCTTGCCTGCTGAGTGACTCTTGTAGAACCAATTCTTGGAAATCCAAGGCCATGCTTCTTTGCCTGGCTTACTCCCCAGGCCCATCCCAGACCGGCCTGAGCTTCATCCCACCCATTCCACTCTCCTCTACCCCTGCTGCAGCCTCCTTCAGCTGCCTTAAGGCCCCCTGATATAACAGGCCCCGTCTGTGCCTTTGCAGGGTTTAGGTCCTAGGCTTGAAATGCCCTCTGCTGTGGCCAGCAACTCTGCAGATCTCAGCCCACCAGTGACCCCCTGAAAGCTGCCCCCACTACTACAGTTTAGTAGCAGTTACCGAATAGTGTGAGAAGTGCTCTTGGGCAGCACTGCAGGTGGACATGGAAATCCAGGGCCAGGCCACCTCACCTCGGGAAAGGTGTCCGGGGTTGGGGGTTGGGGGAGTGTGACAGAGAGCTGGCTTGGAGGAGCAAGGAGTTGTCAGTCCTGGAAGGTGAGAGAGGAGTCCTCTGGCTGGAAAGAGCAGCAGGTGTACAGGCCTTGGCACGTGCCAGGCACCATGAGCTCAGGCCACTGGAGTGAGCGCTGTCTGGAGCTGGGCGAGTGGAGTGGATTGGTGGGCCCCACGGCACACACCCCCAACCCCTGTGCCTTGCCCAGGAGTTAACCACTTGCTGTCCACATTCCACTGGTCCTCTGTCAGGCCACGTGAGCCCCCGCGGGGCAGGGCCCGCTTCTGCTCAGAATCCCTCCAGTGCTGGGGGATGCTCCGTGGATGGCACTGGAGGGGGGTGAGCCCCAGGCCTCCCTCACCCGTTCCTGTCTGCCAGAGTAAGGCCCACGGGGTGCAGAAGAAGGCCTACCGAGTGCTGGAGGAGGTGTGTGCCAGTCCTCAGGGCCCCGGGGCCCTCTTCGTGCAGCGCCACCTGGAGGACCTGAAGAAGACGCTGCTAGACTCGCTGCGGAGCACCTCCTCGCCCGCCAAGAGGGTGAGGGCTCTAGGGCAACACCAGGAAAGGAGCCACTGTTGAGGCTTGTGGGGTGGAGGTAGCATTGAGGGGTCCTGACTGGTAGCCCCCTGCTCACAGCCCCGTTTGAAGTGCCTCCTACACATCGTGAGGAAGCTCTCAGCTGAGCATGAGGAGTTCATCACTGCCCTCGTCCCAGAGGTGAGTGTGCGGATGTGTTTTAGAGGGGGGTCCCTGGAATGTAGCTCTTAAGGGCCTCAGGATCCAGAGAGGGCAGTGATGGGGGTACGGGGACTCGATTCGCTGCCCAGCCGGATGGCTTAGGGGGCAGATGCTGATGGGGCTGTCTTGGTCAGGTGATCCTGTGCACCAAGGAGGTGTCGGTGGGCGCACGGAAGAATGCTTTTGCGCTGCTCGTGGAGATGGGCCATGCTTTCCTAAGGTTTGGCTCCAACCAGGAAGGTGAGGCCCAGGTGATGCGGGCTGGGGGTGGACGCTCTGCTCATAGACTGGGCGTGGGGAAGCACCCCTCAAAAAAGGTGGAGAGGGCTCCGTGCCCGGGCCTGGGGCAGGCTGCTCCTCTCTGGCCCTCAGTCCTCCTACCTAATGGGTCCTTCTTGCTTGACTCACCTTGGTCTTTGTCCCCAGAGGCCCTGCAGCGCTACCTCGTCCTGATCTACCCTGGCCTGGTGGGCGCGGTGACCATGGTCAGCTGCAGCATCCTGGCCCTGACCCACCTCCTTTTCGAGTTTAAAGGTAAATGCTTATTTCCTAGAAGGTCTGAGAAGCTCTCAGGGTAGGAAGATGTCCGAAAGGTCAGGATAAGGTGGCTCCTGGAACTGGGAAAAGGTGCCTGGAGGAAGGAAGAAAAGCCGCACCCAGCCCACCTTGCCTGCCTGTCTCCCTTTCTGTGGGTCTCTTTCTCCCGCCCTTGCGGCTATGCCAAGGCACCTTCCTCAGGCCTGTCCCCTCGTGTGACTGTGCAGTCCAGCGGCCCTGCATCCCACTGTCAGAGTGGTTAGGAGGCGGTTAGGGCCGATGGCTGAATTTTAGTCCTAGTCCTGCCTCTTGGCAACCACATGAGACCTAGAACAGCTTGATTAGCCTCGTAGTACCTCAGTTTCCTATCTCTAAACTGGAAGCAAGAAATAGCACCCACCTCAGGGTGATAAAAGGACCCAAAACCACTCCATGGAGCATGATTGGAACCATCCTGGACATACGGAAAGGCTCTCAATGTCAGCTTCTACTGACACTTGAGTGGCTGTTTTCCAATGGGGAGGGTTTGGGTCTGGGTGGGGTCCTAGGTCTTAGACAGTGACCCCCCTTACTGCCATAGGTCTGATGGGGACCAGCACAGTGGAGCAGCTGCTGGAGAACGTGTGCCTGCTTCTGGCCTCCCGCACCCGTGATGTGGTCAAGTCCGCACTGGGCTTCATCAAGGTAGCGGTGACTGTCATGGATATGGCACACCTGGCCAAGCACGTGCAGCTGGTGGTAAGTGTCCCCGTTCCCCTTAGCAGGTAGCAGGGTGGCCTCTGAGCTGCTGGCATGGACCCGGCAAGCCTCAAGGCCAGCAAGTTTCAAACTTTCTTTTTGTAGCCAGAAGGTCATTAAGGAGCCCTAAAAGGGACCCATAGGGGAATGCCCATCAGGTGGAGGTGAGCAGGGGGCACACTGCCCAGGTGGCTTTCTTCACCCCAGAGCCCTACATGGAAGGAAACAGGGGCTCTTCAGGGCAGAGACCCACGGGCAGGGCCGCTCCTCATTTTACACATGGGGAAACTGAGGTCAGAGATTTTCCAGATTGTGGGACTCAGATGCTGGGCTCTCCCTTCACAGGACCCCCTCATCTTGCCTTTTTTTTTTTAACCATCTTGCATTTTGACCTTGCTGGTTAGAGGCCGTTCCTTTGGGTCCCCTGCTGGGCTGCAGAAGGATCTGAAGAGCCCCTTGGTATAGGGTCCCTGGCCCTCTCCTGCCCAAGAGAATCCTCGCCCAGGCTGGGACAGGCTTCCAGACAAGCTGTTCTCTGTACCCGCTGCCTCAGTTTCCCATGTGCCACTGGCTTGAGTCACATCAGACCTCTAGGTCCCTCTTGCATATTTTCTTTGGGTCTGGCCTTGGGTTCAAGATAGGAAGGGACAGATGAGAATCAGCATGCCCTCCCGCTGCCCTCAAAGCCTGCAGCCTAACTAGGGACCAAGGTGAGGAGAACAGCTAGAGCAGTGATCCATCATGGAGTTATTCAAATTTATAGAAGTCCTGGCTGGGTGCAGTAGCTCACGCCTGTAATCCCACCACTTTGGGAGGCCAAGGCAGACAGATCACTTGAGTTCAGGAGTTTGAGACCAGCCTGGCCAACATGGTGAAACCCCGTCTCTACTAAAAATACAAAAATTAGCTGGGCGTGTTGGCAGGTGCCTATAATCCCGGCTGTTTGGGAGGCTGAGGCAGGAGAATCGCTTGAACCCAGGAGGTGGAGGTTGCAGTGAGCCAAGATTGCACATTGCACTTCAGCCTGGGTGACAGAGCAAGACTCCATCTCAAAAAAAAAAAAGGATTTATAGAAGCCCTTCAAAGAGTGGATGGGGAGGCCAGGAGCAGTGGCTCACACCTGTAACCCTAGCACTTTGGGATGCCAAGGTGGGTGGATCACTTGAAGTCAGTAATTTGAGACCAGCCTGGCCAACATGCCGAAGCCCCATTTCTACTAAAAAATACAAAAATTAGCCAGGCATGGTGGTGCGCACCTGTAGTCCCAACTATTCATGTGGCTGAGGTGTGAGAATTGCTTGAACCTGGGAGGTGGAGGTTGCAGTGAGCCAAGACCATGCCATTGTACTCCAGCCAGGGTGACAGAGCAAGACTGTGTCTCAAAAAAAAAAAAAAAAAAAGCCGGGCACGGTGGCTCACGCCTGTAATCCCAGTACTTTGGGAGGCTGAGGTGGGCGGATCGCCTGAGGTTGGGAGTTCGAGACCAGCCTGGCCAGCATGGTAAAACCCTATCTATTACTAAAAATACAAAAATTAGCCAGGCGTGGTAGCAGGTGCCTGTAATCCCAGCTATTCAGGAAGCTGAGGCAGGAGAATTGCTTGAACCCAGGAGGTGGAGGTTACAGTGAGCTGAGATCATGCCATTGCACTCCAGTCTAGGCAACAGAACAAGACTCCATCTCAAAAAAAAGAGTAGACACAGACCCTATCCCCTAGCCCATTTGGGAGTCTCTGGAGATAAGATCTGCCACCTGCACATGTAACCCAAACTGGGCCAGATTAAGGCTTAAGAGGAATCCAGCCAAAGCAGAATGCAGTGAGATAAAAGGGACATAGGGGACCAAGAGAAATCTTGGGGTGCTAGGAGCGAAGCAGGAGCCACAGTGAGTCTGGGCTGAACTCCCATCTCTATGGCCATTTAGCAAACACTTTACCCTCTGTGCCGCCGTATCCTCTTCTATAAATAGGGGGTGATAGCCTGTATCTCAGGGGTAGTCCAAGGATTCAAGGAGAGGATATATGTCAAGTACCAAGCACTGTTGAGAAGACTAAAGCTCTCATCCTGCGAGGGTGCTCAGGCCTATGTCCTGAAGGAGGGTGCAGAGGAAAGATGGGGCCTGTCTACCCAAGGGAAGCATGACTGGGCCAGGGTGTGGGCCAGGAGCAGGGCCACACTAACCCTCCCCTCAGCTGGGCTTGATCATCCTGCGTCCCTGGGCTGGACAGCAGTGAAAGGGGGGCAGCGTGGAAGCCTCGCCTCCCTGAAAGCCCGGTGCTCTGTCCCGCAGATGGAAGCCATTGGGAAGCTTTCAGATGACATGCGGCGGCACTTCCGCATGAAGCTTCGGAACCTCTTCACCAAGTTCATCCGCAAGTTTGGGTCTGTGCACTGAGCGGGGGTGGGGATAGGGCAGGCGAGGAGCTGAGGATTTCCAGTCCTACCAGGGACACTAATTCTGGGTTGTGCTGTCTGGCCAGTGCCTCTTATCAGCCCTTCCTTGCTACCCCCAGATTTGAGCTGGTGAAAAGGCTGTTGCCCGAGGAGTACCACAAAGTCCTGGTCAACATCCGGAAAGCTGAGGCCCGGGCCAAGAGGCACCGAGCCCTGAGCCAGGCTGCCACAGAGGAGGAGGAAGAGGAGGAGGAGGAGGAGCCCACCCAGGGCAAAGGCGACAGGTGAGACCATGTTAGGGCCATGGGACCTCGTGTCTCCCAACCCAAGGGCCTGCCCAGGCAATGCCCGCCAACCCCCGCCTCTCCCAGGAGCACTCTGACTGGGGACTTCTCTGTCTTTAGCATTGAGGAGATTTTGGCTGACTCAGAGGACGAGGAGGACAATGAGGAGGAGGAAAGAAGCCGGGGCAAGGAGCAGCGGAAGCTGGCGCGACAGAGGAGCCAGGCATGGCTGAAGGAGGGTGGTGGGGACGAGCCCCTCAACTTCCTGGATCCCAAGGTGGCCCAACGAGTCCTGGGTAAGCACAGGGCTGGCCCGTGCACTCAGAAAACAGACTTGCCATGGTGCCAGGTTCTCAGGTGGTGGGTAGGGCATGGCATCCATGGCAGGCCTATGGACAGGGCTGAGAGGTGCCTGTTTGGGGTCCCTGAGATGGGCTTGTTGGTCATGATGAGGGTGAGTAGCATGGGACTGGCCTTCCACCTCCTCATGCCAAACTCTCCATCCCAGCCACACAGCCAGGGCCAGGCCGGGGCAGGAAGAAGGACCATGGCTTCAAGGTGAGCGCTGATGGGCGGCTGATCATAAGGGAGGAGGCAGATGGCAACAAGACGGAGGAAGAGGAAGGCACCAAAGGTGGGGCCCAACGCGCTTGTCCATTCATTTATTCACCGTGTTCATTTATTCCTTTGGTGACCTCTTGCTGAGGAAGCGGGGGTAAAAACAGACCTCAGAAGCTCTTCTCTCGGCAGCTTCCTCAAACTTTTTGAGTTTCTCAAACTTTTTTTGAGAAACATTAAGAAATCTTTTTATGTTGTAACCGAGCCATTTATACAATACGTATTTAACTCAAAGGAAACTATCAGAAATGGTACTTCCCCTTACTGTGTGTGATGTGCTGTTACTCTCTCCTGTTTTTCTCCTCCTCTTCCCCCCTCCTCCTTTCTCCTTGTCTTCCTTCCTGTTTTTTTTTTTAATGCAAACTTGGCTAAGGCCCTGAAGATGATTTAGAGGCAGAAAGAGCCAGAGGCTGAAACCCTCCCCACTTCCCAATCCCAATGCTCTTGTTGCCAGGGAGTCCCTCGGGTGTGGCATCTCGGAGCCCTCTTTAGTCTTTCGTGGCGCCTCTCCACATACCCACCCATTAGCTAAGAAACACCTAGGTCTTCAGGAACACACCTGTCTTCCCTTTGTTTGGTTCCCACTGCTGCGAGCTTGGGCCCTTGTCTCACTGCACCTCCTAACTGGAGCCTCACTGCTTCACATACACCCAACTTACCAGCCACGTGACTGCAGCCACTCAGTCAGCCTCTCCTTAGCTCCATTTCCTTGCTTCGGAGTGGATATCATACAATCCTAATACCCACTTTTGTAGGTTGGAATGAATATGACTCGGTGTAACAGGTACAACGTATGTACTTGGTGTACATGTACCTGTTACATTTCCGTGTCTGGCGTCTTCTCTGCTTCTCTCTCACCCCTGTATACTTTCCCATCTCCTGTCCCCCTTGGTGCCCAGGCACTCCTGAGGCGGTCAGGACCCCTCCCCTCTCTCTCTGCCTTTCCAGATCCCCTGCTCTTCAGCATTCAGCTCAAAGCCCCTTTTGTAGCCTTTCCTGGGCCCCTCAGCCTATAGGCCTGATTTCCCCAGAACTCCTGCCAAGCCCAGAGGAAACCCAGTCTTCAGCCCTTAGTCATATGCTTTATTTGGTGATAGAGTCTCGCTCTATCACGCAGGCTGGAGTGCAGTGGCTCGATCTCGAGTCACTGCAGTCTCCATGTCCTGAGTTCATGCGATTCTCCTGCCTTAGTCTCTCAAGTGTTGGGGACTACAGGCATGTGCCACCATGCCCAGCTAATTTTTGTATTTTTAGTAGTGACGGAGTTTTGTCATGTTGCAGATTGGTCTCGAACTCCTGACCTCAGGTGATCCTCCCACCTCGGCCTCCCAGAGTGCGGGGATTACAGGTGTGAGCCACTGCACATGGCTGGTCACGTGTTCTCTATTGTCTTTTGGTTGTTGATTGACTTTGTCTGAGTTTCTCTTCCCTCCAACTGGTCAGTTTCATACTTTGTATCCCCACATGGAGCCCAGCACATACTGCATGGGACAGAGGTTTCAAACAGGAGAATGAAGGCTTGCTGGCACAGTGGGGGCGTGTATGGGGCTGCGGGAGTGCCTGACTCCCCCGGAAACCTGGGCTTTCTTCAAATCTCAAACAATGAAGGGTGGGTGAGTGGGGAAAAAAGTTTCAAACAAAGCCATATTCACCTCGAAAATAGGATCACCACTTCTTTGAGGGGCCATTATACCTCGGGCCTAGGATGGAAAGGGGAAAGGGGCAGTGCTCAGGGGTCTCACCTCTTCTAGCAGAAGGATGATATGGGTCTGAGGAAGGCAATTTTCTGGGGCTGGAGTTGGTGCCCCCTCAGCCTGGTGAGCCAGGAGGGGCAGAAGGAAAGGGTAGATTTGAGGAGCTCCCACAGCGCTCATGGGCCTCTTTTTTGGCTCCAGGTGAAGATGAAGGGATGGCTGACCTAATGGAAGATGTGATCGTCAGGAGTGTGAGTAGTTCCTGCGGACGGGGGAGCTAGGGCTTCAGACCTAAGCCTGGGCCCCACAGCTGCTCACCCCCACCACACATAGATATTGGACCTGCCCTGTTTCCGGAATGCTCAGTGCATCCTCGCAGGTGTGCATAGCAGGCGGTCCAGAAGGCTGTGGGTGCCATGCAAGACAGGGTGATGGTTGTCTAGTTAAAGGAGAAAGAAGGCAGAGACCCTTGTCTCTCTAGCAAGGGCATGTGCTGTGCAGAGGCAAGGGCAGCAGCTTCCCTGCATGCTCCTGCATGGGGTGGGGGCTTCCACCATGGGAGAGCATGGTTGTGTGTCCGGCACTGTGCTGAGGACCCCACATAGCCTCACGAAGATAGGGACTCCGTCGTCCCTGTGACCAGAGGAGTGTACAGAGGTAAGTAGCCTGCCCAGGGTCACAGGGCTCAGTCTGTGCAAACCAGGAATTTGAACCCTGGTTTTCCAGTCTCCTAAGCCCAGGAATTCAACCTCTTTGCCACCATTACCCCTGTTGACCTGGCAGTGCTGCCTCCCAGGATGGAAACGGCCTCTTAGCTGCCCCACCTGAACCAGCAAGGGTGAAGTGGGCCCAGCCGGTCACCCAATACCTGTCAGTCTCAAGCTCTGTGGAACATTTCCATCCTGGAGCAGTTTCTTCCCTCTCTGTCCTTCCAGACTGTGCCCCAGCCCATCCAGCCTTCCTGGGCACCACCCGCAGGTGACAGGTGCCTACATCAGGGGTGTAGTGGTATCAGTGGGGAAGCGGCAGGCTCTGGGGTTCCATTTTGGCTTTAGCCTAACCTTTTAAAGCCTCAATTCCTGATCTGTAAAGTGGGGTTATAAATAGACCACCTGGTGGAGTCATTGGGACACTTTGGTAAGATTGGGTGTGTAAGGTGCATTAGTATAGTGCCTGACGTATTACAGACTTCCCCCACATCCCCATTTTCATTGGCATCATATTTATGAATGTCTGCCCATATGCCTTGCCAAGTGTCCATCGGCCCAGCATGGCCTGAGGAGGAGCTTTGTTATTAGAGCATTGTGACAGCGCAGGATTCTGTTTGAAGAGCTGAGTACATATCCAGAGTCCTGGGTCAGAGAGTAGCTGAGGACCTGAGCAGCCTCTGATGCGTGAAGCCCCTCTGGGATGCCCTTGAGGAAAAGCAGTGGGGCTTCTGCTGAAAACCCTCCTGCCCCTCTCTGCCCCCAGGCGACTGCTCCTGTGGGACAGCTTCACCTACTGGGAGTCCTTCCTCTGCTTGGCTCCTCCGAGAGGCCACCCTTGGGCCAGTCTAGTCTCCCTTTCCAGGTGACAGCAGTCGTCTGCCAAACGTGTGTCTCTGGGCCCAGACTGCCTGGCTCAAGTCTTGGTTTCTGTGTACAGTGCTTGCCACTTAGTGATGCCAAGTAAGCCGTTGTGACTGATTATTCACTTTTCCTGGAAATCTTTTTCCAGTCAAACCCTCCTGGGTTTCTTGAGCGAATCTTCACATGTGGCTTTTCCTGGCCGTGGAGAACCGACCACGGCCTTCTAAGGATGGCCCCCACTGCGCCGGGCAGAGCGGGACTGGGCAGACGCCTTGTCTCCAGGCACCGAGAGGGCCCTAGGGCAGCTGCACTCTGTGGCTGGCTCCTGCCACTGAGACCCGTAGAGGGTTTTTTGCATGGCAGTTGCTGAGTTATTTTTTTTTTTTTTGAGATGGAGTCTTGCTCTGTCGCCCAGGCTACAGTGCAGTGGCGTGATCACGGATCACTGCAAGCTCCGCCTCCCAGGTTCACGCCATTCTCCTGCCTCAGCCTCCCAAGTAGCTGGGACTACAGGCGCCCGCCACTACGCCTGGCTAATTTTTTTTTTTTTTTTTTTTTTTTAATTTTAGTAGAGACGGAGTTTCACCGTGTTAGCCAGGATGGTCTCGATCTCCTGACCTTGTGATCCGCCCTCCTTGGCCTCCCAAAGTGCTGGGATTACAGGCGTGAGCCACCGCGCCCGGCCGGCAGTTGCTGAGTTCTAACTCTTTTTTTTTTTTTTTTTCCTTTAGATGAAGTCTTGCTCTTTCGCCCAGGCTGGAGTGCAGTGGTGCAGTCTTGGCTCACTGCAACCTCCCGCTCCCGGGTTCAAGTGATTCTCCTGCCTCAGCCTCCTGAGTAGCTGGGATTACAGGCGCATGCCACCACGCCTGGCTCATTTTTGTATTTTTAGTGGAGATGGGGTTTTATCATGTTGGTCAGGCTGGTCTCGAACTCCTGATCTCGTGATCCACCCGCCTCAGCCTCCCAAAGTACTGGGATTACAGGATTGAGCCACCGCACCTGGCCAAGTTCTAACTCTTCTGCCAACCACTGTGGGAGCATGAAGTGCTGGGGTTCAAGTAGCTGCCTCCATTTAAGGCCAGCAGGCTGGGCTCTTGACCAGGCACCAGCTGAACCAAGAGCTAGCTCAGCCATCGTCCCCCATGGTGCAGCCAGAGTCAGCTTCCTCCCAGTTCCTGTTTCTCCACTAGGAACCCATTCAGCTGGGCTTCGGCCAGTGGACCTGGTGTTCCCCATCTCCCAGGCACACCCTGTGTGTGCTGCAGCCTGTTCACTCTGCCCAAGCTGATCCCTTTACCTGGCACACCTTTCCCCTGGTTGGCCTCTGAGCCTGCCTCTGGATCCCCTGGGTAGCTGGAGCCCTGGGAATCTGCAGTTTCAAGACGTTTCTGGGACACAGTGGCACACACCACAGTGCAGGGACCAGCCCTGCCAGCTGGGGCTGCCTCTGTTTACCTCCCCTCCCTGCACAGCATGTCTCTGCATGGCCTGATTGTTGATTACTGGGCTCACATCTGGTGGGCTAGGGCTGCTGTCAGGCTCTCCCTCCTTCCCTTGGACTGCCTAACACAGCACCAGGCCCACAGTAGGTGCTCTGTCACTTCCTGTTGAATATAATTTGACAAGTTGACGTGTCTCACTGTCCATGCTCATACCTACTGGGATGGTAGCATTGTTGAGGATCAGTGATGACTGGCTTGAGCAAGGGTCTCCCACCTGCCTGAGAGCCCCTGGAGCACAGGAACTAGATCCTGTGCCCTGTGTCCCTAGGGCCTGGCACTTAGTAGGGGATCAATAAGTGAGTGATTAATAGGGAGAGTGGGGTGGGGTTTGTGTGAAGCAAAGAACTGGTAAAGCTGTTCTCTCTGAAGAGGCCAGGGACCTCATTTTCCCCATTAGGAAGGCTGGGTAAGCTGATGTCAGAAGCCCTCTGGGCAATTGCAGGCCTTGGTGGGGCCCAGAGTGGAAAGGCAGAGCAGGAGCAGCCGCCACCAGCCCGGCAGTCCGGACGTGGCCAGAGCTTCTCTCCTGCACTGCTTGGCTTTAGACAGTTCTTTGCCCTCTCTGGGCCTTAGTTTCCCCATCTGTAAGTGAGAGGTGGGGTTCTTAGCAGAGGGCCTCTCCTGCTCGATGCAGGGTACTCTGCTGTTACTGTTGGCATTCCAAGGGTGGGCACATCCCCTGGTTCACTCACTCCCAACCTATTCCCTCTTTATAGAAAAAGCACCAGAAGCTCAAACACCAGAAAGAGGCTGAGGAGGATGAGCTGGAGATACCCCCTCAGTACCAAGGTGAGGCTTCCACTCCTCTGTCCTGGGACACATGGATCCCTGTCACCTACATTAGGGAAGGGAGTCACAGGAAGGGGTGGCAGGGCCGTGAGGGTGCACAGCCTGGTTGTACTCACTTGGCACCAACAGAGGTTGGCTGATATGACACTCAAGACGGGCCTGGAGTCTAAGGGGCCCTGGGGGTGTGGGAGAGCCTGTGGGTTAGGAGATCTGTGCATGGAACCACCAGCCTTCTGAGGAGCTCTGAGCCGCAGCTCCTCTCTACCTGCCCAGGCCTTCTAAGAGGCTTAAGCCTACCCCTTCCGCGAGCTACTTG
This sequence comes from Rhinopithecus roxellana, assembly GCF_007565055.1. Taxonomy (NCBI): domain Eukaryota; kingdom Metazoa; phylum Chordata; class Mammalia; order Primates; family Cercopithecidae; genus Rhinopithecus; species Rhinopithecus roxellana. The sequence continues at coordinate 76,033,486 of NC_044559.1, forward strand.
CCTCTCTTGGTCACCCTAAGAGCACCAGCGCTGAGTGAGGCTGGATTTAGAGAAGCCACTTGGCTGGTGCTGGGGCTGGGAACTGGGAAGGTTGGTATTGGGTCCGGCCAGAGGGTTCCCCTCTATTTCTGTGTCTGGGCCCACCAGCTGTTGTCCTCCTAGAGCAGCTGCTAGAAGTGCCAAGATGGCTTCACCTCTGCTTCCTTCCTCCCAGGGCAGCCGTGCAGGACCCCTGCCCCCAAGCGCTTGCAGCAGAGCCCTTGCTTTGCATCTGGAGGTCCAGGGGCTCCTGTGGGAAACCTCTGATTCCAGTAGCTGGTGTGTCCTCAGAGCCCTAGAGCATCATAACGCAGCTGCACAACCTCATGGCTCTTCTGCCTGTGGCGCCCACGAGCCAGGGCCAGCTCACCTACTGTGCCCTGGGATGGAGTGGTGCTGAGGCAGGAGTACCTGCCAGTCGATGAGGCAGAGACATGGGGTCATGGCTGCTTGTCCAACCTCTGCTTAGCTGTGTGACCTTGACCTGGTTACACTGTCTGTCTCTGAGCTTCTAGTTTCTCATCTGCAAAAACACAGGGGATGGGGGGGTTCGTGTTGGTCATCTCAGAGTCCCCCTAAGCTGGCATTGTAGGATTCCATCCACAACTCGTTGTTGAGTGTTGAAGTCCGGGCTGGAGAATACAGCTGACCTTGGGCAAGAATCCTGATCTCTCTAAGCCACAGTGTTCACATCTGTACAATGGGTTAAATAGCTGTCCTTCTGTCTCAGTGTTTGTGTGAAATCCAAATGAGATAAGAGGGGAAAGCCTAAACTGTCTTCTCTTACAGATGAGGTTAAGAGGCTTGCCTGAGGTTGGAGCTGTAAGTGGCAGAGCTGGGAGTTCAACCTGGCTGACTAGCTGAATTCTGTCTGACTTTGGAGAATATGGGTTATTTTTTGTTAGTGTGTTAGTGGAGAATGTATGTGTTCCCAGAGGTTTCTGGTAAGCTGTAAGGATTCTGGGTCAGTCTGAGGAGCCCAGTGATCTAACTATCAAATACCAGACAGTCCCTCCTCGAGAAAGGTCTTTGTCCTGGTTTGATAGAAGACAGAGCCAAGTTCCTGGTCTTCACTCATCTGTTCCCTGGCAGCTTGCTCAGAGAGGGTGCCCATTGCCTTCTAGGAGGAGGCTACCCTGGCTTTGCCTGACTCATGGTCCTGTGTTCTTCCTGTAGCTGGAGGCTCTGGCATTCATCGCCCTGTAGCCAAGAAGGCTATGCCTGGGGCCGAATACAAGGCCAAGGTAAGCGCTGCATATAGGGCATGGGGTCTCCTGGCACTGGACAGGTGCCAGGGAGGGGCAAGGAGGAGCTGTGCCCATTACTGTCTTGAGAGGCACCTTCCTGGAACTCAACTGAGGCCAGGAAAGAAGAAGGGGTATACCAAGGCCTTGTGGCATCTGAAATGGGGGACCTTGTTGAATGGCCTTCCAAGGATACAGGAGCTCTTTAGCACCACCTAAGGCAGAGGATGAAGGGAGGTTATGGGGCCTGTCAAGTCTAGGACAGGGACAGAAGGGGAACCCCACACTCCTAGCTGACTCTGTTTCTCTCCTGGGCGAGCAGAAAGCAAAAGGTGATGTGAAAAAGAAAGGCCGACCAGATCCCTATGCCTACATCCCCCTCAACAGGAGCAAGCTCAACCGCAGGTATGGTGCTGTGCCAGGCTGGGGGCTGGAGGATGGGAGGGGACGAGGGAGCAGAGTGTTCTAAAGAAGGGAAGGCCTTATTAAACTCTCAACTCAATTTGAGTCTCTTCTAGCTTTTTTTTTTTAACATGCACCTACATCGTGTAGCTGGTACCTACCTATATTACTGACTTGAACTGCTTCTTTATTTTTTTTTTTTTTTTTTTTGAGACAGAGTCTTGCTTTCTCACCAGGCTGGAGTGCAGTGGTGCAATCTTGGCTCACTGTAACCTCTGCCTCCCGGGTTCCAGCTAGTCTCCTGCCTCAGCCTCCCGAGTAGCTGGGACCACAGGCACGCACCACCATGCCCAGCTAATTTTTGTATTTTTAGTAGAGACAGGGTTTCACCATGTTGACTGGGATGGTCTCAATCTCTTGACTTCGTGATCCTCACGCCTCGGCCTCCCAAAGTGCTGGGATTACAGGCGTGAGCCACCGCGCCTGGCCCTGAACTGCTTCTTTAAACATGATGTTATGTCATACAGATGTTTTCTGGTATATACATACTCTACATAGTCATCATTTTTAATAGCTTTGTATAATTTGCTTTTCTAATCCCTTTATTGGTGGGAAATTAGAGTTGTTTCCGACTTTGGCCCTTAAATTGGGTTACGTGTAGGACTGCTTTGGAAACTAATGTTACTAGGCAAATGGTGTTCTAAAATTCTAGCTTCTGTGGATTGTAAGTTACCTTTCAATAGAGGGATGGGTGGGCAGAGGGAGCTTTGACCTTCTCTGGATGTACATTAGAGAAAGAATGGCGGTGAGGCCTGTTTCCAGGGGGATAATTGTACCAAAGTGGAATGTCCCGGTCAGGACATGAGCTGTGTGGAAGCTGGAACCACGCGTGATCTGCCCAGTTCATGTGCTGGCCACCACCTGGAGGCCCACTTCTCATCCCTGCTGGCACTGGGGGTGAGCCATCATTTGGCATCAGGAGGGGCTCCTATTCTCAGCCAGATGTGACCCTTCTGTTCCTTGGCCCTGCAGGAAGAAGATGAAGCTGCAGGGACAGTTCAAAGGCCTGGTGAAGGCTGCCCGGCGAGGTTCCCAGGTGGGACACAAAAACCGCAGAAAGGATCGTCGGCCCTGAGGCCCAGGGCTGCCCCGTGATCCAGCCTGAGGCCCTTTCAGCCCCCAGGCTACCTTGCCCCCAGCTCCAGGTACTCAAGATTCCGGCAGAGCCTGGACTCAGGATGACTTGGAACTAGGGCTTGGCTCTCAGAAGTCCTGGATTTTGGAAACTCCAAATGGAATCACCCTTCAAAGACATCCCTGGTGCCTGGAGATGGGAATGTGGTCTCAGTGCCTCTGAGTAGGTGCCATGGGGCACCTTTGCTTTCTGCCCAGAGTGGCCACAAGCACCAGAGCAGATGATCTCTATTTCCGCCAGCTGCTTGTACCCACATGGCATCCTGGCTGTGGTCTGGGTGTGTGAGATTTATTGTGACCAGATGTAGAATAAATGTGTCTCATCCCTGCATTTTTTTTTCTAGAAACTGTTTCATAATCTGCCCCCTCCAGGGGTAAGAACAGTGTCCAGTTGTTGGCAGCAGTGGCCTGACCTCTTCCTGTCTGACTCCTTACATCCAGTCCAGGGCATATCATGATGCTTTGCCCATAGGACAGGCTTTGGAACTTGCCAGGAAGCACCCACCTGTGTCAGGAGGGGCAGCAAATGCCCTAGGGCTGGTGTTGGGAGCTGCAGTTCAGCACCAGGGACTGCCCCTGCTGCCCTGGTCACAAGTCTCTCCAGCATCTTTGTTCGTTGATTCAGCAAAGTGTTTGCTGAGCCCCTCCAAGTGGGCTCAGCATAGCCTGGTTCATTCACCTCCCTGTTTTCCCACATTCTTTTTTTCCAGACAAGGGGATCTGCTTGTGTGATGTGATTCACTGGTCTAGCTTTGTTGGTCTGGAGCAGAGAAGGGCATGGCACAGAGGTCCTGAGGTCACTGTCCTGTCAGTCCGGGTCCCCTCGTGTGGATACGCTCCCACAGGCAGCCAGAAGCAAAGAACCGCAGCACTGTTCCCACACCCCAATATGAGGAGTGTGCTTTGTGCCCTAGCACCTGACTGATACATTCTTCCCATCTCAGATCCCCCTAATGTGAGGCGAGCACATACACATATTCCTCGTTTCCATTCTAGTCTAAGGCACTTGGCTCTGATAATGGTCCCAGGAGGCCCTGTGCACCTCCTAGCAGCCTGTCCCACCATGCTCTTCCACTCATTCTCTAAGGGGACCCAAGTCTTGACTGAGTCCAGTGCTACCCAAATTAGGGCATCTCCTCCCGATGATTTGGGGCTAGGAAAAGCAAAGAGGAACCACACTTGGCCCAGAGGTGGCACTGTTTACATGCCTTGTTCACAGAAATCTAGAATTAAAGAGCAAGCAAGAAAGGTGGTCAGGAGTGGCTGCCAGAGATTTGCAGAGGGGATCTAACCATACTCCCCATTGTTACACTTCTGGACACAAGTTGGGTTGAAGTAAGCCAAGCCCAGTCCTTTCCTGTTTCCTTTCTCAGGAAATGTGACCACGTGCACTGGGAAGCTTCGTATAAAGTAGATAGGGGTATGAGCCAATTGCCCAGCATTGGTGTTTTTTTGTCTGTTTGTTTGTTTTGATGGAGTCTTGCCCTGTCACCCAGGCTGGAATGCAGTGGCCGATCTCAGCTTACTGCAACTTCTGCCTCCCAGGTTCAAACAATTCTTCTGCCTCAGCCGCCTGAGTAGCTGAGACAGGCGCTCACCACCACGCCCCACTAATTTTTGTATTTCTAGTAGAGACAGGGTTTTACCATGTTGGTTAGGCTGGTCTTGAACTCCTGACCTTGTGATCCGCCCGCCTTGGCCTCCCAAAGTGCTGAGATTACAGGCGTGAGCCACTGTGCCGGCTTACTGTTTTGTTTTGTTTTGTTTTTTTAAATACAGGCCAGGCACGGTGGCTTACACCTGCAATCCCAGCACTTTGGGAGGCCGAGGCGGGTGGATCACCTGACCAACAAGGAGAAACCCTGTCTCCACTAAAAATACAAAATTAGGTGTGGTGGTGGGTGCCTGTAACCCCAGCTACTTGGGAGGCTGAGGCAGGAGAATCGCTTGAACCCAGGAGGCAGGGGTTGCAGTGAGCTGAGATCGCGCCACTGCACTCCAACCTGGGCAATAAGAGTGAAACTCCGTCTCAAAAAAAAGAAAAGAAAGCATGAAGCCAACCTTCTTGTTACATATAGCACACTTTCCAAGGAACTTTGCTTTCTTTTAAAGATGGGAAAGGCAGGTGACCTAGAAAGGTTGGCTTTAGTGATGTGCTGAATGCCATATTCTTTTGGAAGTAGACTTCAAATGCATGTGATCTTGATGCAAAGGCAAGAATTAATCTTCATCCCAGAAACTTCAGGTGCTTAAAACATGTATTTTGAAAGTCAGTGTTCTTTAGGCTGGGCGTGATCACTCACACCTGTAATCCCAGCACTTTGGGAGGCCAAGGCAGGTGGATCACCTGAGGTCAGGAGTTCAAGACCAGCCTGGCCAACATGGTGAAACCCCATCTCTACTAAAAATACAAAATTAACCGGGTGTGGTGGCACACACCTCTAGTCCCAGCTACTCGGGACGCTGAGGCAGGAGAATTGCTTGAATCTAGGAGGCGGAGGTTGCAGTAAGCTGAGATGGCACCATTGCACTCCAGCCGGGGTGACAAGAGCGAAACTGTCTCAAAAAAAAACGAAGTCAGTGTTGTTTCAACAGTGGGGGTGAAAGAGAATCTTAGGAGTGTTTATCAACAAAAGATTCATCCAATTTTACAGTGAATAGGAAAGTTGAGAGCTCTTACTCTCCAGATTTTCAATTTGTGCTTTTGGGAATGTCAATCTGAGGCTTGCTTTTCTGGGGTCCATCCTCCACTCATTCTCAGAAATAGAAAGCAGATCCTACCCTGCCTGACTACAAAAACTGCAACCCCGCAGTTGGCCAAGGGAGTGGTCAAGCTTTGGGGATTTGCAAAGGCCGTCTAGTCATGTCCGCATCGTGACACTTCTGGCCATGGGTGAGTCAGGTTAAACTGATCTTGCCCCTTCACTATTTCCCTTCCCGTGATTGTGGCAGAAGGCTTGGTGGGGACTGTCCTGGCAGTTCATTCCCACTAGTGGCCGTTTATTTAGGGCTAGTCTTATAGCCTGATCAGTCCCAGGAAGGGTGTTTTTTCTGTACTGTTTGCAACACGTAACAAAATTGCTTATGAAGTTCAGGTAGCCTGTTTTCAGTCCTCAGAGTCCTTTCCCCCTTATTTTTTTTTTTTTTTTTTTTTTTATTGGTTGTTTATGTTTCTTCAAAGGGTAATTTTAAAAATTAAAATCATAGGCCGGGCGCGGTGCCTCAAGCCTGTAATCCCAGCACTTTGGGAGGCCGAGACGGGCGGATCACGAGGTCAGGAGATCGAGACCATCCTGGCTAATACGGTGAAACCCTGTCTCTACTTAAAAATACAAAAAACTAGCCGGGCGACGAGGCGGGCGCCTGTAGTCCCAGCTACTCGGGAGGCTGAGGCAGGAGAATGGCATAAAAAACCCGGGAGGCAGAGCTTGCAGTGAGCTGAGATCCGGCCACTGCACTCCAGCCTGGGTGGCAGAGCAAGACTCCGTCTCAAAAAAAAAAAAAAAAAAAAATTAAAATCATATATTTCACCTTTATAAAAGTGATAAAGATTCACAGAATATTTGGAAAAAACAAAAGTAAAAGCAGGGGCTACAATCCTTCCACCAAATTCTCAGTTATCACTAGTGCAATTTATTCTGGTTTTTTTCGTGTTTTTTTTTAAATATACAGAGGGCTATTTTTTTTTTTTTCAATTCAGGAAAAAAATATAAGGCCAGGCACAATAGCTCACACCTGTAATCCCAACACTTTGGGAGGCTGAAGCAGGAGGATCGTTTATGCCCAGGAGTTTGAGACTGGCCTAGGCAATATAGTGAGACCTTGTCTCTACAAAAAATTAGCCAAGCATGATGGTATACACCTGTAGTCCCAGCTTGGGAGGCTGAGGTGCAAGAAGAGCTTGAGCCTGGGAAGCAGAGGTTGCAGTGAGCCGATATCACGTCACTAAACTCCAGCCTGGGCAACAGAGTAAGACCCTGTTTCAAAAAAAGGAAAAATGGGGCCGGGCACGGTGGCTCATGTCTGTAATCCCAGCACTTTCGGAGGCCAAGGCACGTGAATCATCTGAGGTCAGGAGTTTGAGACCAGCCTAGCCAACGTCGCGAAACCCCGTCTCTACTAAAAATACAAAAAAATTAGCTGGGCATGGTGGCACGTGACTGTAATCCCAGCTACTTGGGAGGCTGAGGCAAGAGAATCGCTTGAATTTGAGAGGCAGAGATCACAGTGAGCTGAGATCACACCACTGCACTCCAGCCTTGGTGACATAGCAGGACTCCATCTCAAAATAAATAAATAAATAAATAAATAAATAAATAAATAAATAAATGTAGTTTTAAAATGTAAGTTTACATTTTTTTTTTTTTTAATATATGTTTTGAGACAAGGTCTTGCTTTGTCATCCAGGCTGGAGTGCAGTGGCACAGTCACAGCTCACTGCAGCCTCAAACTCCCTGGGCACAAACAGTCCTCTGCCTCAGCCTCCTAAAGTGTTAGGATTACAGGCATGAGCCACCACGCCTGGACAATTTGTGTTCTAAATTTGCACTTGACTAAAGTTCTTACCGTATACTAATGTAAATGCTTCATAAATATAATTTTCTTTTCTTTTTTGAGACGAAGTTCCGCTCTTGTTGCCCAGGCTGGAGTGCAGTGGCGCCATCTTGGCTCACTTCAACCTCCGCCTCCCAGGTTCAAGTGATTCTCCTGCCTCAGCCTCCTGAGTAGCTGGGATTACAGGCATGCGCCACCATGCCCGGCTAATTTTTGTATTTTTAGTAGAGACAGGGTTTCTCCATGTTGGTCAGGCTGGTCTCGAACTCCTCACCTCAGGTGATCCGCCCACCTCGGCCTCCTAAAGTGCTGGGATTACAGGCATGAGCCACCGTGCCCGGCCACAAACATTTTCAATGGCTCAGCTTTAAACATCTGCCCAGCAGGGCCGCGCATGGTGGCTCACGCCTGTAATCCCAGCACTTTGGGAGGCCGAGGCGGACAGATCACGAGGTCAGGAGATTGAGACCATCCTAGCTAATATGGTGAAACCCCATCTCTACTAAAAGTACAAAAAATTAGCCTGGAGTGGTGTCGGGCACCTGTAGTCCCAGCTACTCGGGAGGCTGAGGCAGGAGAATGGCATGAACCCGGGAGGCGGACCTTGCAGTGAGTGGAGATCGTGCCACTGCACTCCAGCCTGGGTGACAGAGCGAGACTCCATCTTTAAAAAAAAAAAAATCTGCCCAGTGGATATAGCTCAGTTTACAAAGGATCTTTGAGTCCATAAGTATGTTGTTCTTTGCTGTATGCAGGAATTTAATGTCCTCACTAGATGCTAGAATGTGTGCAAAGCAATATTTAGAAAATGCCGTGATGACGACTATTTGTTCTATTTTTGATATACATTATTATGAGTAGATAGATGACTGTACTCCAGAAAATAACCCTGATTTGGGACAATGTAGGCTGGTTTGCCATTTCATGAAATTATGCTTGACGTAGCTACTGCCATTAGAAACACTTACCAAGCTGTTAGAAGCCAGCTGAGTCATCCAAGGCCAGGGATGCATCAATCTCATTGATTTGTCATGGAAATGCCTGGATTTGGGTTTTGAGGCCGTGGTCAATCATCAGGAAATACTGACTAAGAACGTAGGTAGATGGTGTTTGTGTAGTGGCTTGCCACTGCATACTCATTCCAGGGCTGAGGTCTGGAGATCAGCTTTGCAAGTCTAAAATCGGGATTGATGGTGGGTGCGGTGGCATGTGTCTCTAGACCCAGCTATTTGGAAGGCTGAGGTGGGAGGATCACTTGAGGCCAGGAGGTTGACGCTGCAGTGCACTTTGGTCCAGCCTGTGAATAGTCACTGCACTCCAGCCTGGAACTCTAAATAAATAAGGATAAAATCAGGATTGGGCCGGGCGCGGTGGCTCAAGCCTGTAATCCCAGCACTTTGGGAGGCCGAGACGGGTGGATCACGAGGTCAGGAGATCGAGACCATCCTGGCTAACACGGTGAAACCCCGTCTCTACTAAAAAATACAAAAAACTAGCCAGGCGAGGTGGTGGGCGCCTGTAGTCCCAGCTACTCGGGAGGCTGAGGCAGGAGAATGGCATAAACCCGGGCGGCGGAGCTTGCAGTGAGCTGAGATACGGCCACTGCACTCCCGCCTGGGCGACAGAGCAAGACTCTGTCTCAAAAAAAAAAAAAAAAAAAAAAAAAAAAAAATCAGGATTGATCAGGTTCAGAGAAGAAAATACAGATTCACATGAGACCTAGTCAAAATTATAATATGTTAATTTATAATGAGAACTATCACTGCCCAAGATACTCAAGGTGACTGCTCGGCACATGCTACCTTGCATAGGAGGCCAGAACCAGTGGTTTTTCTGTACTGGGGGCATAAAACAGGGCAAATGGAATCATGCAAGTGATATGTGAATCATATTGTCATTGGGGTGGGACAGTTTTGTCTCTAGGGATATAACTGCCTACGGGGGGTCCCATTCTCCTAGCAGCCTGTTGGGGCCCTGCCCCTCTATTTTGGTTGGCTGCAGAATGGAACAGATCCTTCCTCTCTGGTGTCTTGTATGGCCTTTGTAGCCATTTACCTGCTGTTCAGAAGCTGTTTGGAGATTTTTTTTTTTTTTTTTTTGAGACAGAATTTCGCTCTTGTTGCCCAGGCTGGAGTGCAGTGGCACGCTCTCGGCTCACTGCAACCTCCGCTTCCCAGGTTCAAGCGATTCTCCTGTCTCAGCCTCCCAAGTAGCTGGGATTACAGGTGCCCACCACCACTCCCGGCTAATTTTTTGTATTTTTAGTAGAGATGGGGTTTCACCATGTTGGCCAGGCTGGTCTTGAACTCCCGACTTCAGGTGATCCACCCCCATCGGCCTCCCAAAGTGCTAGGATTACAGGTGTTAGCCACCATGCCTAGTCTGTTCTGAGATTTAATAAGGTTTCCTTCACAGGCAGGCATGCCTGGATTGAATTTCCAAGCCCAGTTCTGGCTTTCACCAGAGAGACATCCTGTTCCCTGTGGGGCCTTGTTCAGATAACTGATCCTATCCATCACGTGTGGACTTGAAGGGTTTAACTTCCAGAGGGCAGCGTGATTTCCAACTTCCAGGGATGTCACCCTGTAGACCCACAGGTACTCACTACAGAGCTGATGATTTTAAGTCAGAATTTCAAAGAGGATGTGAGGCACTGATGACAGGCAGATGGATTTGCAACTGGTGCCAGGAATAACCTATACAGCCCTTGTGGCCCCCACCAATGAAGGTTCTGCAAGCTCTTGGAAGTCTTGGTTTTTCGTTTGTTTGTTTGTTTGTTTTGAGACAGAGTCTCAATCTGTCACCCAGGCTGGAGTGCAGAGGCATGATCTCAGCTCACTACAACCTCTGGGTTCAACCAATTCTCCTACCTCAGCCTCCTGAGTAGCTGGAATTACAGGTGCATGCTGCCACACCCAACTAATTTCTGTACTTTTAGTAGAGATGGGGTTTCACCATGTTGGCCAAGCTGGTCTTGAACTCCTGACCTTAAGTGATCCACCTGCCTCGGCCTCCCAAAGTGCTGGGATTACAGGTGTGAGCCACCACGCCCGGCCAGAAGTCTTGTTTTTAACCAGAACAGTTGCTATGCCATAGCTCTTGGACTTGAGGCCGCTGAGCCTGAATTACATACACAGTAGATAACCTGAGACCAACCCTCAGTTGTAAATATGCTCATAAAAATGACAAGGCATAGTATTGCCCTGAGCAGATTTTATGTGTATCGACTAGATCACTGTGTGATAATACTTATCTAAAAACGCCTTCGTCATTCCAGCAGCTAGTTCAACTCCTCGCAGAAGGTGGGGTGCTCCCAAGCAAACACTCGTAATTATCAACTAGCAAAGCTGACATCTAGTATTCTGAGAAAATTCCTCCCTGCTCACATGAGGACTATCACATGGGTCATGTGGGCCCCCTTCCTTGGGATTTCACAAAGGGGCCTAGTATCTATTCCATGCACAGTCACAGTCACACCTGCCAGATTTGAATCTCCTACGCAGGTACAGTGGCAGTTACAACTGGAGCTTGTACGGAGCTCTCCAGTTTACCAAACACATTCACACCCACCATCTCTTGATCCTTGCAACAGTCGCCCTGTTTGCATTGTGATTATGGTTATCTTTATCATGATTCCCACTTCGCAGCTGAGAACTGAAAGGCAGAAAGGATGCATGGTTTGGGCAGAGTTATGCAGGTAGCAGAAGGTAGCACCCAGGTCTCTGGAGTTAAAGCCTGTGCTGCTGCAGCGTGCTGAAATTAGCCCCAGGGAGGGCTCAGTGTTGCAAAGAGGCTTGGCTGTGAATTTCCAAATGCCGTGTGAAGTTGGACACCAGCGTCTGTTCTCCCTCCCATTCATTACTCTGCAGGCTCTTTGCTTCTAAAGCTCTGCTACTCTGGGATAAAGACCAATTACAAAACAGGTCTCTTTATACTCAGTGAGAGGCGGGTGAGTGTGCCAGTGTGAACTTGACATGAAGGGAAAGGCTGGGCTGGGCTGCGCATTCCTTCCTGTCTCCTTCAAGGAGGGGGATGCAATTGGCCTGCAAGTCTCTTTTCATGATCTTCTTGTACATTTCTCTCTCTCTCTCTCTCTCTCTCTCTCATTGGGCATTTATTCTGAGCAAAGGATTTCCAGAAAGACACTTGGTGAGGCGTGGGAGATAGAGTAGCAAGCAATGCAGGCAGGATCCTTGCCTTCACAAAGTTTATGAGGAGACAGAACAAATAAATTAAAAAAATTAATAAAACACATGATTAGGACAGTGCTATGAAGGTTCAGCATAGATATTATGCTGGGCCCTGGTTTGGGCAAGGGGAGGGAGCCATAGCAGGAGGGCCTCTTGGAGTGACATTTAGCTAAGACCTGGAGGATGAGTAGGCTTTAGGGCAGCAAACAACCAAGGCTCCTACATTTCCAGAAATCCAGGACCAAGAGCAGCAGTCACTTGCAACTTGGAAGGTGGGCTGGGGCTGGACCCGTGTGGAAGCCTTGTTTGCATACCAGGCTTACAGTTTCTACTTAGACTGTGTTTATGTGTGTGTGCGATTGGGGTTGGGAGCAGTGCTGTTAAAGTGCCTCACTCTGGCCAGGCGTGGTGGCTCACGCCTGTAATCCCAGCACTTTGGGAGACCGAGGCAGGCTGATCACCTGAGGTCAGGAGTTCGAGACAAGCCTGGCCAACATGGTGAAAAAACATCTCTACTAAAAATACAAAAATTAGCCAGGTGTGGTGGCAGGCACCTGTAACCCCAGCTACTTGGGAGGCTGAGGCAGGAGAATTGGTTGAACCTGGGAGGCAGAGGCTGCAGTGAGCCGAGATTGTGCTGTAACACTCCAGCCTGGGCAACAAGAGCGAAACTCCATCTCAAAAAAAAAAAAAAAAAGTGCCTCACTTCGGGGCTGTGCTGCTACAGGCCAAGAAGGAAGAAAAGAATGTTCAGCAGTAGAGGCCCTGGAGCAGAAGAGTTTGGCTTCTTCAAAGAACTGACAGAAGGCCAAGGTTACCCAACCAGGGGTGCAAGGAGGAGAGTGCTGGCAGACAGGGCTGAGAGGCTGGTGGTGGAGGCGGTTCTCACTGGGACTGGAATTATCCTCACTCAAATTAGGGGGGAGGGAGTGCACAGGACACTGACCCGATTCAATATATTATTATTATTTTTTTTTAAGATCACTGGCTATTGTATGGATGATGGATTAGAACAGGGCAAGAGGAAATGAGGAGACCTGCTGGGAAGCTGCTGTTATGATCCAGGCAAGAGGGGCTGGTGCATTAGGCTGGGGTGGAGGCAGTGCTGGACGGGGAGATAAGAAGTGGCTGTTGGCTGGGTGGGTGGCTCACGCCTGTAATCCCAACATTTTAGGAGTCCGAGGCAGGCCGATATCTTGAGCCCAGGAGTTGGAGACCAGCTTGGGCAATATGGCAAAACCCCTTCTCTACAAATCATACAAAAATTAGCTGGGCATGACGGCACCCACCTGTATTCCCAGCTACTGGGGTGGCTGAGGTGGGAGGATCACCTGAACCCAGGAAGGTTGAGGCTGCAGTGAGCTGTGATCCTGCCACTGCACTCCAGCTGTTGAGCGACAGAGACACTGCCTCAAAAAAAATTAAAAATTAAAAAAAGCCGGGTGCGGTGGTGCATGCCTGTAATCCCAGCACTTTTGGGAGCCCGAGGCAGGCGGATCATGAGGTCAAGGGATCAAGACTATCCTGGCCAACATGGTAAAACCCCGTCTCTACTAAAAAATACAAAAATTAGCCAGGTGTGTTGGTGGGCACCTGTGATCCCAGCTACTCGGGAGGCTGAGGCAGGAGAGTCGCTTGAACCTGGAGGCAGAGGTTACAGTGAGCCGAGATCGTGCCACTGCACTGCAGCCTGGGCAATAGAGCGAGACTCCGCCTCAAAAAAAAAAAGAAAAAGAAAAAGAAGCCTCTGACCAGCTAGGTGCAGTGGCTCATGCCTGTAATCCCAGCACTTTGGGAGGGTGAGGCAGGGGGATCACTTGAGGTCAGGAATTTGAGACTAGCCTGACCAAAATGGTGAAACCGTGTCTCTACTAAAAATACAAAAATTAGCAGGGAGTGGTGGTGCCTGCCTGTAATCACATCTACTTGGGAGGCTGAGGCAGGAGAATAGCTTGAGCCCGGGAGGCAGGGTTGCAATGAGCCGAGATCATGCCACTTCACTCCAGCCTGGGTGACAGAGCGAGACTCCATCTCAAATTTAAAAAAAAGTGTACTTGCATGTTGGGGTCTACAGATGGTTGGAGTCATCTGCCCTTTCTTTTCCTCAATAAACCACATTACCCAGGGAGGGACACTCAGAATTGCCTCAATGAAGCAACCCACCCTGTGTAGGAGAAACTCACTGGGATTCTGTGAAATAGAGGGCCTGTGAGACCTGGAAAACAATGTGGCAGCTGTCTGGAATGGAGGCCAATAGTAACTCAACTGGGCTGTGGCAGAAGAGGGAAGGCATTGGGCTGTGTCTGACCAGAGTCTGCAATTTTTCCATCAGTCCTAAACTGGCGTTTGCCTTCTCTGTTCACATCTTTGGGATTTGCCGCCTCTGTCAGTCCCCTAAGCCTGGCACCTCTAGGGGTAGAGTGTGCCTCTTCTAGGGGTAGAGTGCATTCCTCTTCAAATGCAAATCAGGTCTCTTTGCCCACCTGCACTCATAACCAGGCCCTGCATTGACCAGTGCAGCTCCCCCATCACTGCACCCTTAATACGCCCTCTTCTTTTCTCTCCCCCAGACATTACGTGACAGCCATAATTTCATAAAGATAATGTCATGAACTTTTTCATGGTACTTAGAAGTGCTGCTCTCTCCCCACCTCTCTTTTCCCTGATAACCTTTATCCCCCTGCATTAGTCAGGGTTATGGTAGATGCTGTAACAAACCTCAGAAGTTCAGCATTTAACACAATAGAGCTGTTTTCAAATTCTCAAAACAGGGCCAGGTGCAGTGACTCACACCTTTAATCCCAGGGCTTTCAGAGGCTGAGGAGGAAGAATTGCACTTTGGGAGGCTGAGAAGGGAGTATGGCTGGACCCTAGGAGTTGGAGACCATCCTGGTCAACATAGTGAGACTTCATTTCTACAAAAAAAAAAAAAAAAAAAAAATTAGCCAGGTGTGGTGGCACGCATTTGTTGTCCTAGCTACTTGGGAGGCTGAGGTGGAAGGACTACTTGAACTCAAGAGGTTGAGGCTGCTATGAGTTGTGATTGTACCACTGCACTTCAGCCTGGGCAGCACAGTGAGATCCTGTCTGTAAAAATAAATAAATAGGCTGGGTGTGGTGGTTCATGCCTGTAATTCTAGCACTTCGGGGAGCTGAGGCGTGTGGATTGCTTGAGCCTGGAAGTTCAAGACCAGCCTGGACAACACGGCAAAACCCCATCTCTGTAGAAAATCTACAAATTAGCTGGGTGTTGTGGTGTGTACCTGTAGTCCCAGCTTCTCAGGACGCTGAGGTGGGAGGATCACTTGAGCTTGGGAGGTGGCGGTTGCAGTGAGCCAAGATCATGCCACTGGACTCCAGATGGGGACAGAGTGAGACCCTGTCTTAAAAAAAATTATAATAATAAAATTCTCAGAACAATCTATATAGCTATTGCGGTGGTGCAGTGCTAGTGGCATTGTGGAGTTGCTATCTCCCACACTAACATGAAGAAGGCTTGTTCTTCCTTTTTCTTGAGACAGGGTCTCTCACTCTGTCACCCAGGGTTGAGTACAGTGATATGATCATGGCTTAACAGATCCTCAACCTCTAGGGCTCAAGCAATCCTCCTGCCTCAGCTTCCCGAGTAGCTAGGACCACAAGCACATCCCACCTTGTCTGACTGTTTCTTTTTTTGTAGAGACAGGATTTTGCCGTGTTGTCCAGGCTGGTCTTGAACTTCTGGGCTCAAGGGATCCTCCCACCTCAGCCTCCCGAAGCTCTGGGATTACAGGCGTGAGCCACCATGCTCGGCCAGATGTGATTGTTTTACATCAGCAAATAGATTGCAGTTCCAACTACAAAGCAAGAAAGAAGTTGATCAAATACTGCATAAAGTATATAATTATTTTTATTGAGGCAAACTTAACATAACATAAAATTTGCCATTTTATTCTTTTATTTATGTATGTATTTTTTCAGAGTCCGTTGGTGGGGGGTGGTCTCTCTTTGTTGCTCAGGCTGGTCTTGAACTCCTGGGCTCAAGCCAGGCTTCTTCCTCAGCCTCACAAGTAGCTGAGACTACAAGCTTGCAGCCCAGTGCCCTGCTCTAAATTAGCAATTTCAAGGCTGGGCATGGCAGCATGCGCCTATAGTTCCAGCTACTTTGGAGGCCGAGGCAGGAGAGTCATTTGAACTCAGGACGTGGAGGTTGCAGTGAGCTGAGATCATGCCATTCCACTCCAACCTGGGCAACAGAGCAAGACTCCATCTCAGAAAAAAAAAAAAAAAATTAGAGATCTCAAAGGGTGGCCATTTTAGTGGCATTTAGTATACCTGCAATGCTGTGCAACCATCACTTCTAACAAGTTTCAAAATTTTTCCATTACCCCAAAGGAATATCCCTTGCCTGTTAGCAGTCACCCCCTACCTCAATCACCCCCCAGCTCTAATCAACTATCAGTCTGCTTTTAACTCTATAGATTTACTTATTCTGGATATTTCATGTAATTGGTACCATACAATATGAGGGTTTTGGTTTGTTTGTTTGTTTTGAGACAGAGTCTCGCACTGTTGCCTGGGCTGGAGTGCAATGGTGTGATCTCAGCTCACTGCAACCTCCACCTCCCGAGTTCAAGCCATTCTCCTGCCTCAGCCTCCCAAGTAGCTGGGATTATAGGTGCCTGCCACCACACCCGGCTAATTTTTTGTATTTTCAGTAGAGATGGGTTTTCACTATGTTGACCAGGCTGGTCTCGAACTCCTGACCTCGTGATCCGCCCGCCTCAGCCTCCCAAAGTGTTGGGATTACAGGCATGAGTCTCCGCGCCCTCCTTATGTTGTGTCTGGCTTCACTCAGCATGTTTTAAATGTTCTTGCATGTATCAATAGTTCATTCCTTGTCATGGCTGAATAAAATTTTGTTGCATTGGCTGTGCACGGTGGCTCATGCCTGTAATCCCAGCACTTTGGGAGGCTGAGGTGGGTGGATCACTTGAGGTCAGGAGTTCAAGACAAGCCTGGCCAACATGGTGAAACCCCGTCTCTATTAAAAATACAAAAATTAGGCCGGGCGCGGTGGCTCAAGCCTGTAATCCCAGCACTTTGGGAGGCCGAGACGGGCGGATCACGAGGTCAGGAGATCGAGACCATCCTGGCTAACACGGCGAAACCCTGTCTCTACTAAAAATACAAAAAAAAAATTAGCCGGGCGAGGTGGCGGGCGCCTGTGGTCCCAGCTACTCAGGAGGCTGAGGCGGGAGAATGGCGTGAACCCGGGAGGCGGAGGTTGCAGTGAGCTGAGATCCGGCCACTGCACTCCAGCCTGGGCGACAGAGCAAGACTCCGTCTCAAAAAAAAAAAAAAAAAAAAAATACAAAAATTAGACAGGTGCAGTCATGGGTGCCTGTAATCCCAGCTACTTGGGAGGCTGAGACAGGAGAATTGCTTGAACCCGGGAGGCAGAGGTTGCAGTGAGCTGAGATCACATCACTGCACTCCAGCCTGAGCCACGAAGCAAGACTCCGTATCAAAAAAAAAAAACAAAAATTGTTATATGGCTATACTACAATTTGTTTATCCATTCATCCATTGATAGACCACAACTTAGAATTTGCCCTTTTAAAACTTTGAACATCGGCCAGGAGTGGTGGCTCACGCCTGTAATCCTAGCACTTTGGGAGGCCGAGGCAGGCGGATCACCTGAGGTCAGGAGTTTGAGAGCAGCTTGACCAACATGGAGAAACCCGCCTCTACTAAAATTACAAAAAATTAGCTGGGCATGGTGGCGCATGCCTGTAATCCCAGCTACTCGAGAGGCTAAGGCAGGAGAATCACTTGAACCTGGGAGGCAGAGTTTGCAGTGAGCTGAGATCACACCATTGCACTCCAACCTGGGCAACAGGAGCAAAACTCCATCTCAAAAAACAAACAAAACTTCAACATCCCTAAGAGTATTTCTACTCCCTAGAACCTATGCCAACACCACCCTCAGGGTCCACATGATGAGTCTTTCCATACATACTATTCTCATGTAATATGACTATTTCATAAAGAAGGGACTGTCCCCTATTTTACAGATGAGGAATCAGAGGCACAGAAGGATAAAGTGACCCCATCCAGGTGGTATTTCCAAGCCTAGTGTTCATCCCACTGTACCATAGCTATTGTCTCTGAGGGCAGGTGACTTGAAACAAGGTCTGTGTGGAAAGCAAACTTCTTGCAGAGAATTTCAATGCAATCTAAGTGAATGCAGAAAACCCTTGAATTCTGTTCTTCCCTGGGTGATTCTGAATGCTGTCCGAGAGCGTCTCTTTCCAGGCAGGGAGCCAATGTGCTGGGCACACAAGTTCTCATAGCTTCCCTTTTTGATACCCTCTCATTACTTTTAATTGCATCTGAGCCTTTCTAGCATCTTGTATTTTGCTTCCTAATCCAGGACATTTCTCTGCCTCCCACCGGTCCAGCACAGCACTTCCCTCTCTCAGAGCTCTCCAGAGAGGTGCCCCCAGAAAATGGAGCTGGTCTTGTGTAATGAATTCATCTCTGTAATGAATAGTATAATATCCAAGTCCCAGCATATTTACATAGCAATCTTCACACAAAAGCAACATTACAAAGGGAAGATTTTTTTTTTTTTTTTTTAAAGAATGCCATCTCAAAGCTCCATTTCCTATAGTACCAAGAACGCTATTGGAATTACCCTGACAGGAAGACAAAAACAACTTCCAGGGATGCTGGGTGAGAGACAATAGCTAAACCAGACCTATTAATGTTTAAAGTCAATGGAGCATAAAACTGCTTTTCTCTACTTACAGCCAGGCATCATCTTACAGAAAGGAGGAAAAAATTACCATTTTAACTCTACTAAAATCCATAAGCCCTCCCCTAATTTTCATTCCTCTTGAAATTCTCCAGTAAGTACCATCGGAATGAAAATGAGAATCAGTCTCTCCGGGGGGAATGGCTCAGTCCTCATCAGTAAAGTGTGTGAACAGTCCTCCAGAGATGGAGGTGGGAGGCTGCCCACTGGGAAAGTCTCCATCACTCAAACCTGCAGAACTAGTTGTGGGAACTCACCGTGGGGCTTGGGAGCCTCTGGACTGACTGTAAAGCCCTACACAATCCCAGGTCAGGGTACACCTGAGGCAGAATTTAAGAAACCTGGCAAGTGCAGGGAAGTAATACCTTCAAGGTACGTTTCACCTAGTGGGCTGCATGGCGGGGATCTTCAACATTAATATGTTAGATGCTCCCCAGGGGCACTCGCTGGAATTGAGCCAGGCCTCTGTTAGTAAACCGCTGGACCTAATCCTACATTTGTGTAATGCCTGACAAAACCCGTTCCCATTATCTCATTTGATCCTGAAAACAATCCTCAGAGGGAGGCCGGGCAGGGATTATTTTTCCCATTTACAAGTGAAAACACTTGTAAACTGATTTGCCTGGAGTCCCACACCCAGGATGTGGCAGGAATGAGACTTGGATCTAGGTCTTTGTACAACCTGTTCTGGGTTCTTTTGACTTCACACAACAAACTGATCAAAACATTCCCAGCCCCACCCACTCCTCACAACTACCAGCTCAACCAGCAACTGGAAACTCACCAGACAGCTTGTGTTTATGCTACCCTCACACCTCTTTCCTAGTGAAGAAATACACCTTTGGCTGGCAAGCTCTCCAGGAAAAAATTAATTTCATGTCATCTCCTTGAACCAAAGACCAAAATTAATCCCAGATGGATTTGAAAAAAAAAAAAAATCAAGGCATTTGAAAAATCTAAACAAAACAGAATGGAATATTTAATAACTTTCTGGCAGCAAGGAGACTCCAAATTTAGCATCGTGTTAGAAATTTCAAAGGAATTTTAAAATTTGCCTACATGAAAATTTGGTTTTACTGGGGGAAAAAATGACTGTACAGAGCCAACAAAAGCCTGGAGACGTATTTGCAGCAAAATATGAAAGAAAATGTTTCATCAAACATTAATGATGGTAGAGTACATTTACCTAACTCTTGGTAAGAGATTTCCGGAACATTTATCAGTAAACCTTAAAATACCCAACTCCTGTGACTTAAAATTCCACTCCTGGGAATATGCTCTAAGGAAAGAATCATCAATAAAGTGTTACGCACAAAAATGTTAGTCACGCACTTAATGATGATGGTGAAATTAGGCAAATGTTAAAAGCACAGGCACTTGATGGAAACTTATGTAATCATTAAAATGTTTTCAAAGTGCATGCAACAACATGAAAAACGTTTATGATGTAAGGCAAAGTGGAAAAGTGTAAAACATTGTATGTGTGTATTTGTATAGTACACTTTCATAGAACAAAGGCTAAAAAGGAAAAAAAATTTAAATGTGAACCATGTTTGAGTGCTATGAGAGATTTTTTCCATCCCCTATATTTTTTTTTTCTTTTTTTTGAGACGGAGTCTCGCTCTGTTACTCAGGCTGGAGTGCAGTGGTGTGATCTTGGCTCAAACCTCCGCCTCCCAGGTTCAAACCATTCTCCTGCCTCAGCCTCCCAAGTAGCTGGGATTACAGGCGCCCACCACCACGCCCGGCTAATTTTTGTATTTTTAGCAGAGACGCGGTTTCACCATGTTGGCCAGACTGGTCTCGAACTCCTGACCTCAGGTGATCCGCCCGCCTGGGCCTCCCAAAGTGTTGGGATTACTGGCATGAGCCACCCACCGCTCCTGGCCAATCCTCTATATTTCTATTTGAACCTTAAAAAAAAAAAAAAAAAAGACAAAACTCTTTAGCAGAGCGGTGGTGAGTCCTATTCTCATGATAGGCCCAGGAGCTTGAAGACTGAGAGAGGGAAAGCTTCTGGGACCTCACCTCAGAGAGACTCTGCTCTGCTTCAAAGCGTCCCCTCTTAGGCCGGGCGCGACGCCTCACGCCAGTAACCCCACTTTCGCAGGCCGAGGAGTGAGGACTCCTTGAGCCCAAGAGTTCGAGTCCAGCCTGGGCAATAATAGTGAGACCCCCCCTCCCCGTCTCTACAAAAAAAAACGTTATTTATTTATTTATTATTTATTTAGAGACAGAGTCTTGCTCTGTCGCCCAGGCGGGAGTGCAGTGGCCGGATCTCAGCTCACTGCAAGCTCCGCCTCCCGGGTTTACGCCATTCTCCTGCCTCAGCCTCCCGAGTAGCTGGGACTACAGGTGCCCGCCACCTCGCCCGGCTAATTTTTTTGTATTTTTTAGTAGAGACGGGGTTTCACTGGGTTAACCAGGATGGTCTCGATCTCCTGACCTCGTGATCCGCCCGTCTTGGCCTCCCAAAGTGCTGGGATTACAGGCTTAAGCCACCGCGCCCGGTCAAAAAAACTTTTTTTAATTAGCCAGGCGAGGTGGCCGCGCCTGTGGTCCCAGCTGCTCGGGAGGCTTGAAGTGGGAGGATCGCTTAAGCCAGAGTTCGAGGCTGCAGTAAGCCGTGTTCGAGCCACTATACTTCAGCCTGGGCGGCGGAGATCCTTTCTAAATAATAAATAAGTAAATAAGTAAGGTCCAGCCTCTTCGCTCCCAATTCCCTCCGTCTTTCCCCGCTCCGCCTTCTGGAAGCCGGACCCCCGGCGGCCCACCCCTCCCCCACGCCAGGGGCCGGGAACTGCGGGTGCGCGGGGCGGGAGCCGGGCGGGCCTAGGCGCGGCCGACACGTGGGTAGGGAGGCCGCGGCCCAGGAGGCGGGCCCGGAGTGGGTGTGGGTGTGTCCCTGCGTGGGAGAAACCAACCCCTGCCTCCTCCGAAGCGCCAAGTTCCTACACCGCTTGTCGGGCCCGGGCGGTCGGAAATCAGTCCCCACGCCCCGGACCCCCTCCTGGAGGGACAACGAACACAGACGCGAGACGGCTCCGGCTGACGCCCGAGCCGCCCTGCGCCTCCGCCCCTGCTAGCGCGTCACCCCCGCCCCGGCGCGGTGGTAGCGCCCGGCGTGACGTCACCTATTGTTTACAAATCAACCGGAGCCGGCAGGATTCTGGCTCCCGCGGCGGCAGTCGCGCGGCTGGAGTGCCTGGCGGGCTCCAGCTTCCGCGTCCGCCCCTGGCCCGGCTTCGCCCGCAGCCCCGCGCCCGCGGGCAACCAAGTCCCCAGCGACGCCCGCACAGCTCCGGGTGTCAGGACGGGGGGCCATGCCGTGCCGGAGGGAGGAGGAAGAGGAAGCCGGCGAGGAGGCGGAGGGGGAGGAAGAAGAGGAGGACAGCTTCCTCCTGCTGCAGCAGTCGGTGACGCTGGGCAGCTCGGGCGAGGTGGACCGGCTGGTGGCCCAGATCGGCGAGACGCTGCAACTGGACGCGGCGCAGGACAGCCCGGCCTCGCCGTGCGCGCCCCCGGGGGCGCCGCTGCGGGCCCCGGGGTCCCTGGCTGCGGCGGTGCCGGCGGACAAGACCCGGCCCCCGGCGGTACCGCTGCTGCTGCCGCCTGCGTCGGCTGAAACGGTGGACCCGGCGCCCCCTGGGGCCCTGCGCTGCGCCCTGGGGGACCGCGGCCGCGTGCGGGGACGCGCCGCTCCCTACTGCGTGGCCGAGCTCGCCGCAGGCCCCAGCGCGCTGCCGGGGCCGTGCCGGCGAGGATGGCTCAGGGACGCGGTCACCTCCCGCCGCCTGCAGCAGCGACGATGGACCCAAGCCGGGGCACGCGCCGGCGACGACGACCCGCATCGGCTCCTGCAGCAGCTGGTGCTTTCGGGAAACCTCATCAAAGAAGCCGTGCGGAGGCTCCAACGAGCCGTCGCCGCGGTTGCAGCCACGGGCCCCGCAAGCGCCCCTGGGCCCGGGGGAGGCTGCAGCAGACCAGACCCCATTGCCCTGCAGCCCTCAGGCTCCTTGCTCTGACCCAGGCCTCCTGGAGGAGAAAGTGGAGGCCGCTGCGTAGACCCAACAGCGTCCAGTTCCTACTAACTATGAGCTGACGCCGACGTCGCCAGCCTGGGAGCGACCACTTTGGCTGCGGGGAGGCGCGTGGGGAGAGATCTCAAGCCGCCAGAAGTTTACCAGCTGCGGCGAGGCCGTCGGAGAAAACTTAAGCGTGGAGAAATGCGTGCGCCAGGGTGCGTCCGTGGGGCATGAGAATTTCCCGGGCCATCCAAGCCCAAGGACCTGGGATAAACTGGGAGAACTATGGCAGCTACTTGCATCGACGTGTACCTCACTTAGCCCTTGGGGGCGTCGTGAGCTTGGATTGTTTAAAGAGGGCTCAGGGGCAGGCATCGCGATGGCTTTATAACAATACTTGAAAACTAACGACACGCATACATTTTCTTGTTATTTTCCTGTGGAGGAACTTAGTGAAAGTGGTGCTACAATTGCTGTGCAAAGAAATTCCAGAGGGGAGAAGAATGTAAAAGTTTGGTGGTGGGTGGGTTGGCATTGCCCCTTTATCCCACCAATTCCGTGGCTGGTGAACGTAGGAGATGTGAACTCCAGTTAAGGGACTGGAGGGAGGTGAAGAATTTTGCAGGTGGGAGAGTTGGATTTGAATGTGGACTTGTAAATGACTTGACCTTGCCACCTGTGGTCAAGGTCACGGTTTGCTGTGGGCTTCCTGGGAGACCTTACTCACTCGGAGTCTTATTTCTCTTGCTCCAAGAAGAGCCCTGTCGGTGCTTTACCACCACTTGGAGTCTCCCGAGGACACAAACAGGCAGAGAGGGATGTGTAGGGAGAGTTCTTTCCTGTTTTCTGTGCTTTCCTCGCCGGCTTCCAGGACTCCCGGTAGGCCACTCATGGCCATGCCAGGAACTTTCTCAGAAACAGTCATAAACAATCTCTTGAGTCTCTCCTGTCCTCCCAGCTGAGCTTTCTTATTCCACTCTTTCTGGTGTCTATAGGAATGCATGAGAGACCCTGGACGTTTTTCTGCTCTCTTCTGGCCCTCCATGGAGCCGTGGGCCTCGGCCTTGGCGGTTCCTCACCCGCACTATTTATTTCCTCCTCCTGTGCCAGCCCTTCTTTTGTGTCTGAAACCGGTTTTAAAATGTGACTCTCCCAGAGGAGATGCCGCTGGCTGTACCCTTGTGAAACTTGACGGCGCTTTTGTAAGGTGCCACCCCAAAACTTTAAGGTAGCTAAACCAATTTTTAAAAGATTCAATGGCTTGTTCATCCTCCAGATGTAGCTATTGATGTACACTTCGCAACGGAGTGTCTGAAATTGTGGTGGTCCTGATTTATAGGATTTCATAATTAAAATGTCTACTGAATAAATTTGGCTTTTGTTTTGGAGCACGGTTTGGCATTTTGGTGGAAGGTGGGAGGGGGCAGAAAAGCATATAGGGATGTTCTTAATAATGAAGAGGGCACTTGGACTAAATAGGGGGACCTGGACAAATGGTTTGGGCCAATGCCGCTGGGCACAGAATCCTAGTGGAGCCACAGTACTTGAGTGCTTCTGAGTTTTTGTTCCACAAGATCCGAAAATTAGGTCCAGGTTTTTAGAAGTTGCAAGATGGGCTTCCACTCCCTTTGTGGAAAGATGAGGTATTCTAGAAACGCTTTCTGGGCTGGAGAGCAAAGAGGTGCTGTGGTGGAGGGAGGTGGATTTTCATCTGGACGTTTTTGTGCAAAATGGGGAGGGCACAGGCGAAGCCAGCCTGGTTTCCCCTTTGAGACTGACCTAGTCTTGAGCTATGGCCTTGGGAGAGAAAAACAGGGTTTTACAGCAGTGTGTTTAGTAGTTGTAAAATGGCTTAGTTTGAGCAGTCGGGGGTTAGATTTGACTGAAGTAGCCCTCCTCCTCTCCTCATTCTCTCTCTGCCCTGTCTTCCCAGACGTAGACCCCTTGCTGAATCCCTTCCTAGTTCCTGCCTTGCCCTTTTCTCTTTTTAATTTAATTTTATTATTTTGAGATGGTGTCTTACTCTGTAACCCAGGTTGGAGTACAGTGGCACAATCTTGGCTCACTGCAGCCTCAACCTCCTGGACTCAAACAGTCCTCCCACCTCAACCTCCTGAGTAGCTGGGACTACAGGCTCATACGACCATGCCAGGCTAATTTTTTATATTTTTAGTAGAGATGGGGTCTCACTGTCTTGCCCAGGCTGGTCTTGAACTCTTAAACTCAAGTGATCTGCCTGCCTTGGCTTCCCAAAGTGCTGGGATTAAAGGCGTGAGCCACCACACCTGGCCCCTGCCTTACCCCTTCCTTGCCCAGCTCTACTAACCACCCCCCAGGGAACCTCTCCTGCTCAGCACACTCCCAGGGCTGGGGCTGCAGAGGGAAGGCTGATGCTCAGTTGACTCAGCCCTTTCTGCTCACCCACTGTGTCATGCTGGGCAAGTCAGACTCTTGAGTTTTTCCCTTGTGATTTGTAAAACAATAGCATTTAATAGGGGAGTTGGAAGGGTTAAATGAGGACTTGAAGGGGATACTTCATTGCTCAAAAAGTGATAGCTGCTCATTCTTGGTACTACCACATGGCTTTATGTGCCATGAAGTAAGCACTATTTTTCCATCTTACAGATAAGGACTACAGACAATGGGAAGAGACCTATAGGATCTTGAGTGTTTCTCTGCTTGCCTAGGTAGAGAGGGAGCTGATCCCTGTTATGGGCAGGCACCCTGGTTCCTGGTTGGCACCTTTTACAAGACTTTTTTTTTTTTTTTTTTTTTGAGATGGAGTCTCGCTCTGTCGCCTGGCCGGAGTGCAGTGATGTGATCTGGGCTCACTGCAACCTCCATCTCCTGGGTTCAAGTGATTCTCCTGCCTCAGCCTCCCAAGTAACGGGGACTACAGGTGCGTGCCACCACACACAGCTAATTTTTGTATTTTTAGTAGAGATGGGGTTTTACCATGTTGGCCAGGATGGTCTCGATCTCCTGACCTCGTGATCCGCCCACCTTGACCTCCCAAAGTGCTGGGATTACAGGCATGAGACACCACACTCTGTTTTGTTTTGTTTTGTTTTGTTTTGTTTTGAGACATGGTCTTGCTCTGTCCCCAGGCTGGAGTGCAGTGGCATGATCTTGGCTCACTGGAGCCTCCACCTCCTGGGTTCAAGCAATTCTCCTGCCTCAGCCTCCCAAGTAACTGGGATTACAGGCACCCGCCACCACTCCTAGCTAACTTTTGTATTTTTAGCAGAGATGGGGTTTCACTGTGTTGCCCTGGCTGGTCTCAAACTGCTGACCTCAAGTGATCCACCCGCTTTGGCCTCCCAAAGTGCTGGGATGACAGGCATGAGCCACCGTGCCTGGCCCTACTTTGCTTTTTACAATGGTGAAAGGTAGGAATTATTGGTGGTAGAGCAGAATCAGAACTCAGGGCACTTAAGTTGGTCCTCTTGCCCCCTGTCTGAGCCTACACACAATGCTCTTCTCACACACCCCACCTCTTGCTACTGATCCAGCCATTTGCAGAGCCTGTGGAGAGCCTAGGCCTGGGGAAGTGTCTTTGTCTAGGAGGCAATGGCCATTTCCAAGGTGCTGCAGCTTGGGATAGCCCATTCCTAGTATTCTTAGCTCAGGAATGATTTTGGCTAGGATATCCCTAACCCCTTGTAGTGGAAGGGCACAGAGTTGAGACAACTTCGTCTTCTGAAGGGGCCCGTGCCCATGTTTCCCTGATAACATTCTGCAAATCTCTAGCCTAGAAGGACCAGAGCAATAGGGAAATAATTAGGAGAAATGGTGTGTGTGGGGGAGGGGGGGTGTTTGGAGAGTTAGGAGTTTCACATGGGAAGTTACAAGGACAGAAGCCTGGTGCCTCATAAATGAGTAGGAGTTGGAGAGGGTTCAGGGCTTAAGATAAAGATTTGGCAGTTAAGACTAAGGGGGTGGGATGGGGTGGGGCACAGAACGGGGCCTGGGAGATGGGCAGTAGTAACCCTAGCTAATGTGCAGTAGTGCCTGCCATGTGCCAGGCTATGTTCTAAGCACCTTTTTTTCTTTCTTTCTTTCTCTTTTATTGACAGTCTCACTCTGTTGCCCAGGCTGGAGTGCAGTGGTGTGATCTCAGCTCACTACAACCTCTGCCTCCCAGGTTCAGATGGTGATTTCAGGTGATTCTCCTGCCTCCAGCCTTCCAAGGAGCTGTAGCTACAGGCAGGCACCACCACACCTAATTTTTTTTTTTTTTTTTTGTATTTTTTTGGCACAGACGGGGTTTTGCCATGTTGTCCAGGCTGGTCTCGAACTTTTGACCTCAAGTGATCCACCTGCCTCGGCCTCCTAAAGTGCTGGGATTATAGGCGTGAGCCACCACACCCAGCCTGTGGGTGCCCGGCCTGTGTTCTAAGCACTTTACAAAGACCCAACTCATCAAATCTCTGTGGGAGGAAGAAGACTACACAAAAGGAACAGACAGAAAATAAAAGTAGAACCAAGAGAAGCCAAGGGAGACTAGGGTGAACAGTAGACGTGTGGAATGTATGTGGGTCCACATGTGCACATAACACAAACACAGCTGTATCTGTAATTGCTATGTATATCCTCTGTAGTCAGGCCACAGAGGTCTGGGGCATATGGAATCAGATCTTATTCAATGACTTTCACTGTCTTTTTTGAATCCTGAAGTTAATTCTCAAGTTCCCTTCATCAGCACCCTTAAGTAGCGTGTTTTGAACATCTGCACTGGATTCCTCCCCTCATTAGCCCAGCTGAAGAAAAGTACTATTTATGGTTCATCAGCGAAAGGGGTTTGTGACTTCAGTGTCTAGGAAAGATTTTCAGGAAAACCTATAGGAAACCGGTTTTCACCAGTCTTAGGCTGTGGAATCTAATTTAGACAGTTACAGAAATGGGCAAAAGGCAGGGCAAAGGTAACAGGATGATAACCAGCTCTTGCTTTTTTTAACCCACCCAAATCAATAAGTCAAACAAACTGCCTGAGCAGCCTATCAAGTAGGGGTTGTGATTTTACCTGCTATGAGTCAGTTAACAGTTGATAAGGGGGAACACTTAAACTCTTTGCTATCACTTTTAGTTTTCATTCCATTATAGTGTCAGCTACAAATAATTCATTCACACAAAAACAACAGAAACATATCCAGCCATCCCAGGCATGAAGGATGCTTTCAGCAGCCAATCTGTCAGGTTCCAGCCACACTGTGGCAGGACAGTTAGTAACATAGGGAGCGTTGTGTGGCATCCACAACCACAGTCCCTCTAAGCCCTGCCCTTCAAACCTGCCCTGGCGGAGGACCCCATACCGTCCCACTCCTCCAGGAACTTAGACCTTTATAGTACCTTCCCTTTGATTTCACCCCCTTTTTTTTTCTTGAGATGGTGTCTCGCTGTGTCACCCAGGCTGGAGTGTAGTGGTGTGATCTCAGCTCAGTGCCACCTCTGCCTCCCGAGTTCAAGCGATTCTCATACCTCAGCCTCCTGAGTAGCTGGAACTACAGGCGTGTGCCACCACGCCCACCTAATTTTTGTGTTTGTAGTAGAGACGGGATTTCACCATATTGGCCAGGTTGGTCTCAAACTCCTGACCTCAAGTGATCCACCCGCCTCGGTCTCCCAAAGTACTGGGATTACAGGATTGAGTGAATCCTTCCCTTGGCCATTTTCCCTTTTTAGCTGTAGTCCCTCTTTTCCCATCTTCAGACTTGTGGGCACCACAACGCATCATCTACGTCCCAAGCACCCCACTTCTTTAGCCTCTGCCAGTCTGTTGAAATTGCCCATTTGTTTGCTCTGCAAATATTTACTAAATACCAGTACCCTGGCGGCTGTTGCTAAATGCAGCTATGTTGCAGGCAGTGGCCTAAGCATTTTTACTAGCATTAGCTCAATCCTCACAACAACCCTATGAGGGGGGGACTTTTTTTTTTTTATCATCGGACTTTGCAACTGAAGGTAAGGTTAGAGAGGTGAAGTTACCTGCCCAAGGTCACAGGAAGGAGCTTTCAAGGAAGGAGCCAGGCAGTCTGGCTCCAGAGCCACGATTTTACAGCTACACAGTACTGTAACTGAGGCCTACCAGTTTTCTTTTGGACACGTCTGGTGTTTTCCTCTTCCTTATCGCCTGGGTGCCTGGGAGCTGTAGCAGCCATTCAGCCGATCTGGCTGACCATCAGTGTTTCCTTTCAGCTCCAGACCACTCCCCATGCCATGAGGCCTGACAATCTGCCTAAAACATCCTCTTCATCTTGCCACTCCTCTTCCATCACAAAATATATAATCTATTGGGAAAGAGAAGACATTCACATATGAGTCCCTGAGATAATTAATAAAATGTGAGAGTGAGAATGAAATGAACTTAAAGGCCACTTCCTGTGAAGAAATTGCAGTTTTCTTTTTCTTTCTTTTTTTTTTTTTTTGGAGATGGAGTCTCACTCTGTCACCCAGGCTGGAGTGCAATGGCATGATCTCAGATCGCTGCAACCTCCGCCTCATGGGTTCAAGTGATTCTCCTGCCTCAGCCTTCCAAGTAGCTGGGACTACAGGCACATGCCACCATGCCTGGCTAATTTTTGTATTTTTAGTAGAGACGGGGTTTCACTATGTTGGCCAGGCTAGTCTCGAACTCTTGACCTCAGGTGATCCACCCGTCTCGGCCTCCCAAAGTGTTGGGATTACCAGACCCGGCCTATTATATGGTTTTCTCAGTGCAGATTATAGATAGGTGTGGACAGGACAGGCAAGTAGAACTTGAGCATTTGAATTTTGGAAAAGGATTGGTTTTCTGATAGGAAATGGGGGAGTTAAGAGCTGTGGCCCCAGGCTGTCTTCACTGCCAACTGCCAACCCTATCCTTTGTGATATTCCTGCTGCCTCTATTCCACCAGTTCCAATCCTGAGCTGCTTTCCAGGCTTAGCTTGGCTCTACCAGTTTTTTCCCTCTCTCTTTTTAGACGCCCATGCTGGAGTGCGGTGGTGTTATCTTGGCTTAGTGTAACCTTCACCTCCTGAGTTCAAGCGATTCTCCTGCCTCAGCCTCCCAAGTAGCTGGGACTACAAGCATGCACCAGCATGCCCAGCTAATTTTTGTATTTTTAGTAGAGACAAGGTTTCACCATGTTGGCCAGGCTGGTTTCGAACTCCTGACCTCAAGTGATCTGCCTGCCTGGGCTTCCCAAATTGTTGAGATTACAGGCGTGAGCCACCGCGCCCGGCCGGCTCCACCCTTATTCTCTTTTTCTACACTTCCCTTAACACTGACCTATGCAACTGGGGTGCATGATCAGAAAACTGGTCTGACCTTCAGAAGAAACAGGTTTGTGCCTATTAAGAGATATTGAAAAAGTCAATAAGAGGGAGGGTTTTCTGCAGAAGACTCTTAAGTGGCCTTAATGCAACATCTCTCAGGAACAATGTTCTGTTTTGTTTATTATTTGCTCTTTGGTTCCCATACTATTTGCTCTTTGGTTTTAATTTAATTTTTACACAACTCTTCAAGGTGCTCTACCCTTACCCACATTTTGCAAATGAGTTCATTGAGCTTACTGAGCCTGTTCCATATCACACAGCCGAGAGTGGAGGGCTGCCTGCAGAGCCCCTACTCTTACCTATTACATCTTTTGGGTGACACTGGTAGGGACAGGTCAATTGCTCTCCCTTCAGTTATGATGGAAAACCAGGAGGAAAATACTCGGAAGAGTTTTGCCCCTTTGCCTGCACCAGTTTTCACAGTGTTCAAGTGGAGTGCACCTCGGAGTGGAAACCTCTCTGAGCTTCCATCTCTAAATGAGGCGGTAGCACCAGACTGCTGAAGGCTGAGCTCTCCGGGGGCTGACGGTCTGTGATTACTGAGCATTGGTAGAAGTGGGGGCTAATTGAGTGAGTTAGTAATTTCGTTGCCAAGGTAACTCTTTCCTGATTGGAAGGAAGGGATCACAGGTTTCAACACAGACTTTGCTAGATAGGAAAGTGGTGTCTGATCTTTGCTCCAGGTTTCTGCATCTAAGCTGGAAAAAAGAAAGAGCAGAAGAGGGTAAAACTTGAATCCAAATATTGTCAGATGTATGCCTAATTTAGATTGAAATCTTGGGGTGGCAGACTCTGGAGTTCTCTGTGAGGTGTGGCATTCTTTTCTCTAAACCCCTTATTTGCCAATGTATGTGTTCACTTTGTTTCATTTCATTTATACCTTTGTTCTCTTATCTCACCCAGGCCATTTTCTATTTTTTTTTTTTTTTTTAGACGGAGTCTCGCTCTGTCGCCCAGGCTGGAGTGCAGTGGCCAGATCTCAGCTCACTGCAAGCTCCGCCTCCCGGGTTTACGCCATTCTCCTGCCTCAGCCTCCCAGGTAGCTGGGACTACAGGCGCCCGCCACCTCGCCCGGCTAGTTTTTTTATATTTTTTAGTAGAGACGGGGTTTCACCGTGTTAGCCAGGATGGTCTCGATCTCCTGACCTTGTGATCCGCCTATTTCGGCCTCCCAAAGTGCTGGGATTACAGGCTTGAGCCACTGCGCCTGGCCCACCCAGGCCATTTTCTGTGGCCAGCTGTCTTCATAGGATGCTGAACATTTTGTAAGGAAATGGCATTCCCTAACTCAGCCTAGGAACTTGGAGCACAATTTTCCGGGGTTCCGATGGCGGGGTCACCAATTTGGGCAACTGCAGAGATGTCATTCCCATGGTAGCCTATGTGCAGAGTTATGCAGTGAACAATATTGGACCATGTTTGATGATATGGAGCCATTGGAAAGAGCCCTGAGTTGGGAGCTGGGAGACCTAGGTTCTAGACTTTGCTAGGCCTCTGGCTTCATAAACAACATTGGTAGGTCATTCTGCCCTGCTCACTTCCTTGGACTGTTTTTCCACCTATAAAATGGTCCAATATGACTTTTTTTTTTTTTTTTTTTTTTTTTTTGAGACAGAGTCTTTGCTCTATTGCCCAGGCTGGAGTGCAATGGTGAGATCTCGGCTCACTGCACGCTCTGCCTCCTAGATTCAAGCGATTCTCCTGGCTGAGCCTCCTAGTAGCTGGGATTACAGGTGCCCACCACCACGTCCAGCTAATTTTTGTATTTTTAGTAGAGATGCGGTTTCCCCATTTTGGCCAGGCTGGTCTCTTGACCTCAGGTGATCCACCTGCCTTGGCCTCCCAAAGTGCTAAGATTACAGGCATGAGCCACCACATCTGCCCCAATATAACTTTTAAAATACTTTATGTAAATCCTGGCTGGGTGAGGTGGCTCACACTTGTAATCCCAGCACTTTGGGAGGTTGAGGCAGGTGGATTGCTTGAGCCCAGGAGTTTGAGAACAGCCTGGGCCACATGGCAAAACCTTGTCTCTATAAAAAGTTTTAAAATTAGCCGAGCATGGTGGCATGCGCCTGTAGTAGTCCAATTACTCAAGAGGTGGGAGGATCGCTTGAGTCCAGGAGGTAGAGGTTGCAGTAAGCTGAGATCTCACCATTGCACTCCTGGGTGACTGACTGAGACCCCATCACAAACAAACAAATAAACCCCGCACTTTATATAAATCCTGACTTACTGCAAAAAATAGATTTTGGGGTGAACAGTAAAACTTGGCAGGATCTAAAAAAAAAAAAAAACAGGCCGGATGCGGTGGCTCACGCCTATAATCCCAGCACTTTGGGAGGCCGAGGCAGGCGGATCACCTGAGGCTAGGAGTTCAAAACCAGTCTGGGCAACATGGTGAAACCCCGTCTCTAAAATTATACAAAAATTAGCTGGGTGTGATGGTGGGTGCCTGTAATCCCAGGTACTCGGGAGACTGAGGCAGGAGAATCACTTGAACCCCGGAGGCGGAGCTTGCAGTGAGCCAAGATCACACCATTGCACTCCCACCTGGGCAACAGAGTGAGACTCTGTCTCAAAAATAAATAAATAAAATAAAAAATAAAAACACAGATGGTTACTGGATTATAGTGTGTTTAGAGTGCTAAAGTGCCTTATCTTGAGAGGCTTTAGTTTTTTCCAGTTTTCCTTTTTTGGGAGGGGGTTGTACTGCATGGGCCCTAAGGTTGAGTCTGACCTTAACCCGTCATTCTTATTACAAGAAACTATGCACAGGCCGGGCGCGGTGGCTCATGCCTGTAATCCCAGCACTTTGGGAGGCCGAGACGGGCGGATCACAAGGTCAGGAGATCGAGACCATCCTGGCTAACACAGTGAAACCTCGTCTCTACTAAAAAATACAAAAAACTAGCCGGGCGAGGTGGCGGGCGCCTCGTCCCAGCTACTCGGGAGGCTGAGGCAGGAGAATGGCGTAAACCCGGGAGGCGGGGCTTGCAGTGAGCCGAGATCCGGCCATTGCACTCCAGCCTGGGCGGCAGAGCGGGACTCCGTCTGGGAGGCGGGGGGGGGGGGAAGAAACTATGCACAGGCAGTGCAGTGACATCAAATCATAGCCTATTTAAGGATGGAAAGCCCTGGATTGCTCATAACCCCTTGACCTTGGATAAATCCCACGTCAACTAAGAATGGGAACTGGGGACTTCAGGGCTACTCCCATGCCAGGGGACATCAGCACTTGGCCACTTTCCCCTCGTGCTCAGCGCCCAGAGGTGGTGCCCATTGCACTCTGGGGGCTCCTTTTCCTCAGTTTGTATTAGAGCCTCCATAGTTACCCTTCCCATGCTGGAGAACACTGGACTGAGGTCCCCACAGCCCTTTCTGGGCATGTTGTGGGAAATGGCAGGCTTGGTGTGTTCTGAAGGTAATCCTCAGAGACCATCAGCATCTGAGTGTGAATTTGAGAAAATGGGGCATTGAACCAAAAAGGGAGTTAGAAAATCAGGACTCAAAGTCAAAACTACTCCAGAAAGCAGATTTGGGATCATGGCATGCTCTTGTTTTGTAGGAAAATGAGGACACTTGGGACACAGTCACCTGGGAAGGAAGGGGTAGGGATTAGATACTGTTTATCTCCAGCATGTGCCAGTCACCATATGCCTTTTAATTTTTTTTGAGGCAGGGTCTTGCGCTGTCACCCAGGTGGGAGTGCAGTGGCTCGATCATAGCTCACTACTGCCTCAAACTCCTAGGCTCAAGCAATCCTCCTGCCTCATTTATTTATTTAATTTATTTTTTTGAGACGGAGTCTCGGTCTGTCACCCAGGCTGGAGTGCAGTGACCGGATCTCAGCTCACTGCAAGCTCCGCCTTCCAGGTTTACACCATTCTCCTGCCTCAGCCTCCCGATTAGCTGGGACTACAGGCGCCCGCCACCTCCCCCGGCTAGTTCTTTTTTTGTATTTTTTAGTAGAGGCGGGGTTTCACTATGTTAGCCAGGATAGTCTCGATCTCCTGACCTCGTGATCCGCCCGGTCTCGGCCTCCCAAAGTGCTGGAATTAGAAGCTTGAGCCACCGTGCCCGGCCTTATTTATTTATTTTTTTGAGACAGAACCTCACTCTGTCACCCAGGCTGGAGTGCAATGGCACGATCTTGGCTCACTGCAACCTCCACCTCCCAGGTTCAAGCGATTCTCCTGCCTCAGCCTCCTGAGTAGCTGGGATTACAGGTGTGCACCACCACGCTCAGTTAATTTTTGTATTTTTAGTAGAGACAGGGTTTCACCATGTTGGTCAGGCTGGTCTTGAACTCCTGACCTCATGATCCGCCCTCGGCCTCCCAAAGTGCTGGGATTACAGGTGTGAGCCACTGTGCCTGGCCATTTATTTATTTATTTTTGGAGAGATGAGGTCTCACTATATTGCCCTGGCTGGTCTTGAACTTCTGCGCTCCAGCAGTCGTCAACTTTAGCCTCCGAAAGTGCTACTAGGATTACAGGTGTAAGCTGTCGGGCCTGGCCCACCTTTTAGTTCATTATGCCGGTTGTATGGATGAGGAAACTGAAGCCCCAGAGGTAGAGCAACTTGTCCAAGGTTCCCTTCCCACTTTAGAAGTGGACTTAAAATCTGGGTACTCTTTCCTCAGAGGGAGGAAATTAGCTCCTTCCATGAGGGAACAGACTGAAGTAAGTCAGAACTATACCGATAGACATGGGCTGTTATGTCACTGCTTAGGGACAGAATGGTATAAATGTGCCGGGGCAAAGAGGAATCTTTTGTAAGTTTCCACCCAGCTTTCCTACCACCAGGCTCGTGTTGTGAGCAGCCCCCTAATCAAGAGCTGCCCCAGCCTTAAGGCCCACCTTGTGGAACAAGTGCACTTAATGGCCATAGTAGAAAGAAAAGAAAAAAAAAAAAAAAGATAAGCCTCCCAGTCTGCAGTGACTGGCTGATCTGATGTCCTTTGCTAATAGAGGCAGCTTTATAACACATCTCCATCACTGACTAGTAATCCAAAAGGCTCTGAGGTTTTAACGAATGGGATTGGTCCAAAACCTGACCTCACTTTCATTTAATTTCATGCCAGCTCCAATACACACCCAGCTGCAGAGACCTTGTCTAGCTAGTGAGCTGCTCAGACACAAAGGCGCTCTAATTACCATCCGCAAGCCAG
The DNA here is from genome assembly GCF_007565055.1 of Rhinopithecus roxellana. NCBI lineage: Eukaryota > Metazoa > Chordata > Mammalia > Primates > Cercopithecidae > Rhinopithecus > Rhinopithecus roxellana. The sequence goes on from NC_044559.1 coordinate 76,068,420, forward strand.
GCTGACAGGGATTTCAAGTGTTTTCATGTTTATGGAGATCAGAGAAATGTGTTCTGTACATCTTTTTCACCGATGGCAAGTATAAAATAAAACCAAACAAAAAACCCAACACATTTATTCAAAGCAGGCATTTCAGTTAAGTTAAAATCCTATCATCAGGATAGCCACAATTCCAGACACTCCGGTGCGAAGTGTAGATATGTCAGTAGCCACATCTGGATGATGAACAAGCCATTGACTACAAAAACGAGAACAACAACACAGTCTCAGCGCCTTTAGAGTGAACAGTATGTTCCAAGCACTTCACCATGGTTCACAATGGCAAAGCCTGCAGCTTCTCCATTTGGAGGGTCACATTTTCTACTCGGTTTCCTGCACTTACAAAGGCCAGCTGGCATGGCTGGGGGAGGGGCAGAGGGAGGAAATCAACTCCTCTATCCAGGGAATTGCAGCTGTTATTGCAAATGGCCCCGGAGAGCCCATTATAAGCTGCTGTGCTAGGCTGTGTGTCCCTGGAGTGCTCATCACATGGCGTCTCCCTAGCCCCCAACCCAGGCCCCCAGGATCCCAGAGCCACCCGCTTGAGTAGGACAGCAGAGCCAAGTGGGAGAGGAGGAACCCAGGGCTCCGTCTCGGGAGTTTCGGTGAAAGCCCGGAGCGCGGCCAGGGGCGGTGGTCGCCTAGGGAAGCAGACGCCCATCACGTCCGCGCTTTCCCACACCCGCGGTGGCGGCGGCGCGCGTGTCCTCAGGAGACTCCAGCACTTGCAAAAAACACTGCGCTCTTCTCCGAGCACGGGCAGAATCCGGCTACTCTGTCCCGCAACCCAGCGCGTGCCCAGGAAACAGTGACCTTGAACCCGAGGAGAGGCGGGCCGGCTGTGAAAATACACTTTAGAGAGCGCGTGGGGTTCACTCCGCGCCTCTCTACCCTTCCATCACCATTCAATACCCCCCGCCCCCACCTCCTGTCCCCACCCGTGTCGTACAGCCTTTCCCCCACCACTCTGAGAAAGGCAGACAGTTGCAAAGAGAGCGCAGGGGTTAACTCCTATTCAACCCTCAAAGGGTCCCTTCATGGCACCGCGTGTTTGATATTAAGCAGCACCTCCAAAGACACAAGATGGTTTTTTTAAGTGTCGAAAATATTCAAGTCTGGCGGTTTGGGGTGCACCCTGAAATTATCTACTCATGTTCCCCTCCCCCAAAGTGGATCAGGAGCCAGCCCTGAAAAGGTACAGCAAGTAACTGGCATCATCCTCAGTAGTTCCGGCGCACCGCGATACGGAGAAGCGTGAATTGTGGCCACATGGTCGCGGGGCTGGAGGGCACTGAGAGGCTGCGCGGAACTGCACGCTCCGCGGCTAGGTAGGGTCACGCCAAATGAGGAATCCTACTGACTTGTAAGCGGGGTGCGCTCTGTAAAATCTGCCTTACAATAGGGCCAAGTCCTGCATTTCAAATATTTTGGCCCTCAACCCCAGTTACGCGCGAAACATTCGCGATTTTTCTGTTCCTCGTCTTTAGCTTTTTTCTCCCGCTTCCAAAAGCCAGAGTTCTCCACCAGCCTGAGCAGAATTGCAGCCCTCAGGGGAACCCCTTGCCCTCCAGTCTGAGGCTGGCGCTGTGGCCACCCCGGGCGTGTTAGCTGCCAGGGACAAGAACGCCGTCGCCAGTTCTGAGCTGCGCCCTCCCGGAGGCGCCAGGGTCACTGCAGGCCGCGCGAGGGCTGCGAGGTGAAGGGGGTTCATGCACCGGGGCCGACAGAGGTCCCAGGAGCGGGCGTTGGGGAAGCTTTGCACGTAACTGCAGCCGTCGCGAATGAAGCCTTCGCACGGCTTCCTTGATGAGGTTTCCAGAGAGCACTAGCTGCTGCAGGAGCCGGTGCGGGTCGTCGTCGCCTGTGCGGGTTTCTGGTTGGGACCCGCGTCGCTGCTGCAGGCGGCGGGAGGCGGCGGCTCCCCGGAGCCATCCTCGCCGGCACGGACCCGACAGCGGCTGCCGGACGCCCTGCTTGCCAGCATCCGGAGGCCCATCAAAGTTGGCCTGAGGGGGCAGTGGGGACAGCGCGCTGGAGCCTGTGGCGAGCTCCGCCACGCAGTAGGGCGCAGCGCGGCCCCGCACGCGGCCGCGGTCCCCCAGGGCGCAGCGCAGGACCCCAGGGGGCGCCGGGCCCACAGTCTCAGCCGACGCGGGCGGCAGCAGCAGCGGCACCGCCGAGGGCCTGGCCTTGTCCGCCGGCACCGCCGCAGCCAGGGGCCCCGGGGCCCGCAGCGGCGCCCCCGGGGGCGCGCACGGCGAGGCCGGGCTGTCCTGCGCCGCGTCCAGCTGCAGCGTCTCGCCGATCTGGGCCACCAGCCGGTCCACCTCGCCCGAGCTGCCCAGCGCCACCGACTGCTGCAGCAGGAGGAAGCTGTCCTCCTCCTCTTCCTCCCCCTCCGCCTCCTCGCCGGTTTCCTCTTCCTCCTCCCTCCGGCACGGCATGGCCCCCTGTCCGGGCACCCGGAGCTGTGCGGGCGTCGCTGGGGGCTCGGCTGCCGGCGGGTGCGGTGGGCCGCGGCGGAGCGGGCGCGGAGCTGAAGACGATGCCCGGGCCGTGGCCGGGGCCGGGGCCGGGGCCGTGGCAGACGCGGAAGCCGGAGCCCGCCAGTCACTCCAGCCGCGCGCCTGCAGCCGCGGGAGCCGGAATCCTGCCGGCTCTGGTTGATTTGTAAACAATGGGTGACGTCGCGCCGGGCCCTACCACCGCGCCGGGGAGGGGGTGCTGTGCCGCTGGGGGACGGGGCTTCTGCGGGACTGGGGGTCTGGGTGAAGCCGGACTGCCTTCTGAGCGCCTTCGCTCAGGGTGCTGTCTGCAAGGGCGCCCTGGGGACCTGATCCTGGCTCACGCAGTCGGGCGCGATTGGCATTTCCAGAAATGGACACCAGCGTGGACCTTGTTGGTTTCTTCCACACACAAGCACACACACAGTAACACACACACACCGACCCACACACCCCTTCTCTCCGTGCGTCAACTCAACCGGGTTTTAGCGTTTGCGCTTTTGAGGTCCGGCATGCGGGTGTCTGGTGAGGATGGAAAGGAAAGAGAGTCAGGCTAGGGATTTGTAAGGAGATTAGGGAAACGAAACTGACGGGAATGGAAAGGAAGAAGGGGACCTTGTCGTGCGATGGAGGTGGCAGAGTTGGAAATGGCAAAGAAAGGCCACAGATTAATGTTTCTTGATCGAGATCCTGGGCGGATGGGGGACTGGACTGGGGTTGGCATTGCTGGAGAGGAGGAGGTTGCTAGTCTTTTTTGTTTGTTTGTTTTTGAGACGGAGTCTCGCTCTGTCGCCCAGGCTGGAGTGCAGTGGCTTCATCTCCACTCACTACAACCTCGGCCTCCTGGGTTCAAGCAAATCTCCTGCCTCAGCCTCCCGAGTAGCTGGAATTACAGGCGCCCACCACCACGCCCGGCTAATTTTTGTATTTTTAGTAGAGACGGGGTTTCACCATGTTGGCCAGGCTGTTCTCGGACTCCTAACCTCAGGTGATCCACCCGCCTTAGCGTCCCAAAGTGCTGGGATTACAGACGTGAGCCACTGCGCCCGGCCTAGGTTGCTAGTTGCTAGCCGTTTTTTTTTTTTTTTTTTTTTTTTTTTTTTTTTTTTTTTTTGAGACGGAGTTTCGCTCTTGTTGCCACAACCTCCACCTCCTGGATTCAAGCAAGTCTCCTGCCTCAGCCTCCTGAGTAGCTGGGATTACAGGCATGCGTCACCATGCCCGGCTAATTTTGTATTTTTAGTAGAGATGGATGGGGTTTCTCCATGTTGGTCAGGCTGGTCCAGAACTCCCGACCTCAGGTGATCCACTTGCCCCGGCCTCCCAAAGTGCTGGGATTACAGGCGTGAGCCACCGCGCCCTGCCTTTTTTTTTTTTTTTTTTTTTCTTTTTAATTGAGACAGGGTCTCCTTCTTTCACCCAGGCTGGAGTGCAGTGGCACGATGTTGGCTCACATCAAAGGAGTTTTATTCATAAAAGCCAAAAGTGAAATGGCCCAAGTGTTCATCAACAGGTGAATGGACAAGCAACCTATTGTACATTCCCACAGGAGGATGACAGAACACAGTTCAGCAACAAAGAGGACTGAATATTGCTGCATGCCGTAACATGAACGAAGCTTACAAGCAGTATGCTAAGTGAAAGACGCCAGATAGAAGCAGATATACCTCATATGTTTCTGTTTATATGAAGTTCTAGAACAGGGAAAGTAACTTACAGTGGGGAAAACATCAGAAGACTGGTTGCCTTTGAAAAAGGTAGAGCAGGGGCAGGACGGACACTCTGACACTGAACAGACAGAGGGAACTTGCAGGAGAGTGGACATGTTCTTTTTTTTTTTTTTTTTTTTTTTTTTTTTTTTTTTTTGAGGCGAAGTCTCGCTCTGTCGCCCGGACTGGAGTGCAGTGGCCGGATCTCAGCTCACTGCAAGCTCCGCCTCCCGGGTTTGCGCCATTCTCCCGCCTCAGCCTCCCGAGTAGCTGGGACTACAGGCGCCCGCCACCTCGCCCGGCTAGTTTTTTTTTTGTATTTTTAGTAGAGACGGGGTTTCACTGTGTTAGTCAGGATGGTCTCGATCTCCTGACCTCGTGATCCGCCCGTCTCGGGAGTGGACATGTTCTAAATGTTGATATCTTGATTTGGGTTTCACAGGTTTAGGCATGTGTTAAAACTCATTGAGTGGACTGGGCGCGGTGGCTCACGCCTGTAATCCCAACACTTTGAGAGGCTGAGGTGGGTGGATCAGCTGAGGTCAGGAGTTTGAGACCAGCCTGGCCAACATGGTGAAACCCCATCTCTACTAAAAATACAAAAATTAGCTGGGCATGGTGGCTCACGCCTGTAGTCCCAGCTACTTGGGAGGCTGAGGCAGGAGAATCGCTTGGGCCCAAGAGGCAGAGGTTGCAGTAAGCCAAGATTGTGCCACTGCACTCCAGCCTGGGCAACAGAGCGAGATCCTGTCTCAAAAAAACAAAAACAAAAACATAACAAAAAACAACAAAAAGAAAACAATTGTAAATTTTATATGAAGAGAATACATTGTAAAGAAAGATTGAATTCTAGTAATAGACATGCTGATGAGCTTGGAGTGAGGTGTACTGATGTTTGCAATTTATTCCAAAGTACACTAAAATGTGAGAAGGATTAATATAGATGGATTAGAAAGATAGATAGGTAGATATGTGATAAAACATGTATAGTAAAATGTTAATGTTACCATATGACCCATCAATTCTACTTTTAGCTATATACCTGAGAAAATTGAAAACATATGTTCACATAAAAATGTATACACAAATGTTGATAGCAGCATTATTCATGATAGTCAAAAAGTGGAAACAACCCAAATATTCATCAGCTGATAAATGGATGAATCAAAAGTCGTATACTCATACAAAGGAGTATTATTCACCATAAAAAGGAATGAAGTACTGATACATGCTACAAAAAGAATGAATGTTGAAAACATTATGCTGAGTGAATGAAGCCAGACAGGAAAGGCAACATATTGTGTAATTCTATTTATATGAAACATCCAGAATAGACAAATCCATAGAGACAGAAGGTAGATTAGTGGTTGCCAGGGGATGGGAGAAGGGGGGAATTAGGACTAACAGCTAATGGGTAAGAGTTTTCTCTTTGGGGTTATGAAAATGTTTTGAAATTAGTGGTGATGTTTGTGCAACACAATGAATATACAGAACTAAAAACTATTGAAGTGTACACTTTAAAATGTTGAATTTTATGTTACTTACATGAAATATATCTCAATTTAAAAAATACTAGAATCTAGGTGCTGGGTAACAGCATATTTCAATTTTGTTGGCTATTTGAAAAATTTTACAATAAAGTGTTAGAAACAATAAGCCATAGAAAAGGGGAAATTGAGTGACTCAGGCCTGTAATCCCAGCACTTTGGCAGGCCGAGGCGGGCAGATTCCGAGGTCAAGAGATCGAGACCATCCTGGCCAACATGGTGAAACCCCATCTCTACTAAAAATACAAAAATTAGCCGGGCGTGGTGGCGGGCGCCTGTAGTCCCAGCTACTTGGGAGGCTGAGGCAGGAGAATGGCGTAAACCCGGGAGGAGGAGCTTGCAGTGAGCTGGGATCCGGTCACTGCACTCCAGCCTGGGCGACAGAGCGAGACTCCGTCTCAAAAAAAAAAAAAAGAAAAACAAAAGGGGAAATTAGCCTGGGCTGGGTGCGGTGGCTCACGCCTGGCCACCGCGCCTGGCCCCAGGGTTGCTTCTTTACCGGTTCTTTCATTACCTCCCAGCCTTCTAAATGGAGGCTCAGCTGACTGGGGAAGAGGGATGTGTACTGAGAAAATTCAAGAGATTAGTGGACTCGGCCAGGCGCGGTGGCTCACGCCTGTAATCCTAGCAGTTTGGAAGGCCGAGGTGGGTGGATCACGAAGTCAGGAGATTGACACCATCCTGGCTGACACGGTGAAACCCCATCTCTACTAAAAATACAAAAAATAAATTAGCTGAGTATGGCGGCACTCTCCTGTAGTCCCAACCACTAGGGAGGCTGAGGCAGGAGAATGGCTGGAACCTGGGAGGCAGAGGTTGCAGTGAGCCGAGATTGTGCCACTGCACTCCAGCCTGGTGACAGAGTGAGACTCCACCTCAAAACACATACACACACACACACACACACATACACACAAAATTAGCTGGGTGTGGTGGTAGGCGCCTGTAATCCCAGCTACTTGGGGGGCTGAGGCAGGAGAATCGCTTGAACCCGGGAGGTGGAGGTTGCAGTGAGCCGAGATGACGCCCTTGCATGCCAGCCTGGGCAACAAAAGTGAAACTCCATCTCAAAAAAAAAAAAAAAAAAAAAGAGAGAGAGAGATTAGGGGACTCAAACTGAGGTGTTAAGAGATGAGGATGAGATATTAAACACCTCTCAGTAGGCTAGGTGCAGCGGCTCGTATCTGTAATCACAGCAGTTTGGGAGGCTGAGGTGGGCGGATCACTTGAGGTCAGGAGTTCGAGACCAGCCTGGCCAACATGGTGAAATCCCGTCTCTACTAAAAAAAAAAGAAAAAGAAAAAGAAAAAAACAATTAGCCGGGCATGGTGGCAGGCCACTATATTCCCAGCTACTTGGGAGACTGAGGCAGGAGAATCACTTGAACCCAGGGGACAAAGTTTGCAGTGAGTCGAGACTGTGCCATGGCACTCTAACCTGGGTGACACAGTGATATTCCATCTCAAAAAATAAAATAAAATAAACATATTTCAGTAGATTAGCAACTGAGGAAGCCATGGAAGGCAAAAGTTAAAAATGTCTTGAAGCTGCTCACTAGGCAGGAAAGATAAACCACCAGTTTAGACAGTGGGGAGTAGGGGTGGGAATTAGAACAGTTGGGTCTAGAAGCCAGTAGTTAAAATGACTAGGTGGCTTCGGAGCTAGCACTGATGGAGCAGTGTAGAATGTTTTGCTATCTGGTGCAATCTCGGCTCACTGCAGCCTCTGCCTCCTGATTTCAAGGGATTCTCCTGCCTCAGCCTCCTGAGTGGCTGGGATTACAGGCACCTGCCACAATGCCTGGCTCATTTTTGTATTTTTAGTAGAGATGAGGTTTCACCATGTTGGCCAGGCTGTTCTCGAACTCTTAATCTCAAGTAACCTGCCCACCTTGGCCTCTCAAAGTGCTGGGATTACAGGCGTGAGCCACTGCGCCCGGCCTTTTTTTAGTATATTTAACACAGCATTGCCTGAGGATATTTTGTCATTTAAAAAAAGGAGAAAGGTCTCTAGGTTAGGGAGATAGTTCAGAGGGATGCAGCCCTCAGGTTGGAGGCTGGAATAGTATACTGGGTTGAGTAGCTTCCCCTAAATTTCTATCTACTCAGAACCTGTGAGTGTGACCTTATTTGGAAATAGCATCTTTTTTTTTTTTTTTTTTTTTTTTTTTTTTTTTTTTTTTTTTTTTTTTGAGACGGAGTCTCGCTCTGTCTCCCCGGCTGAGTGCAGTGGCCGGATCTCAGCTCACTGCAAGCTCCGCCTCCCGGGTTTACGCCATTCTCCTGCCTCAGCCTCCCGAGTAGCTGGGACTACAGGCGCCCGCCACCTCGCCCGGCTAGTTTTTTGTATTTTTTGGTAGAGACGGGGTTTCACCGGGTTAGCCAGGATGGTCTTGATCTCCTGACCTCGTGATCCGCCCGTCTCGGCCTCCCAAAGTGCTGGGATTACAGGCTTGAGCCACCGCGCCCGGCCGGAAATAGCATCTTTGCGGATGTAATCAAACTAAAAGGAGGTCATACTGGATTAGGGTGGGACCTAATGAAGGGACTGGTATCCTTATAAAAAGAAGGAAATTTGGACACAGACACATGAGGAGAATACCATGTGGCAATATGTCAAGCATGTTGCCACAAACCAAGAAACACCAAAGGCAGAGAAGCATGGGGTTATTTTTTATGGTTACAGCTCAGGCTGGCAGCTCGGTGATTGAGAACCTCTGTGATGGATGTTGGTTCATGATAGGTGCAGCCAGATCTACCATTAGAACAGGAATCAAGTGTGAAGAGGCCAAGCGCAGGGCTCATGCCTGTAATCCCAACACTGGGAGGCTGAGGCAGGGGTATCACTTGAGCCCTAGAGTTGGAGACCAGTCAACATAATGAGACCCGGTCTCTATCCCCTGCAAAAGAACAAAGAGATGGGAAGACAAAGGGTCAATAAATCTCTCATGGGGTGTATGTGTGTGTCTGTGTGTGTGTATGCATATATATATAGATAGACAGATAGATATACATTTTTTTGAGACAGGGTCTTACTCTGTTGCTTAGGCTAGAGTGCAATGGCACAATCATGGCTCACTGTAGCCTCCACCACATGTGCTCAAATAATCCTCCCACCTTAGCCTCCCAAAGCTGTAACCACAGGTGTGCACCACCACACCCGGCTAATTTTTGTGATTTTTTTTGTAGAGATGGAGTTTCCTGATGTTGTCCAGTCTGGTCTTGAAGTCCTGGGCTCAAGTGATCTGCTCAGCCCAACCTCCCACAGTGCTGGGATAATAGGCATGAGCCACCGTGCCCGGCCCCCTCATGGTATGTTGATCATAGGTAAAAGATGGCCATGTTAGGACCAAGTCTCAGGGACCATGATGATGACTCCATGTAGGCTGAAGCAGTTAGTGCTCCCATTTCTGGGACTGTGCCATCCTTGCTACCTGAGTGGCAATGGGAATGGAAGAGTAGATGCTCAAACTTGCCGCATGATTGCTTATAGGTGTCTGGAGGAGGCAGTGTTTTTTTTTCTTTTTCTTTTTTTTTTTTTGAGATGGAGTCTTGCTCTGTCACCCAGGCTGGAGTGCAGTGGTGTGATCTTGGCTCACTGCAGAGGAGGCAGTCTTAGATCCGCCAAAGCATGGTGTCCATATGGATGCCTGGGACAGCTGTAGTATCGACAGAGCTGTAAGTCAGGAGACACATGGTTGGATACCATCATTCAGTGTTTTTTTTTTTTTTTTTTTTTTTTTTTTTTTTTTGAGACGGAGTCTCGCTGTGCCCGCAGACTGGAGTGCAGTGGCGCGATCTCGGCTCACTGCAAGCTCCACCTCCCGGGTTCACGCCATTCTCCTGCCTCAGCCTCCCGAGTAGCTGGGACTACAGACGCCCGCTGCTACTCCTGGCTAATTTTTTTGTATTTTTAGTAGAGATGGGGTTTCACTGTGTTAGCCAGGATGGTCTCGATCTCCTGACCTCGTGATCCGCCCACCTTGGCCTCCCAAAGTGCTGGGATTACAGGCGTGAGCCACCGCGCCCGGCTGTTTTTTTTTTTTTTTTTAAGACCAGTCTCACTCTGTCGCCCAGGCTGGAATGCAGTGGCTCAGTCATGGCTCACTGCAGCCTCAACTTCCCAGGCTCCAGTGATCCTCCCACCTCAGTCTCCCTTACTAGGGAGACTAGGGTAGAACTCCGGTAGCTGGACTACAGGCACTCACCACCATGCCTGGATAATTTTTGTATGTTTTGTAGAGACAAAATCTCACCATCTTGCTAGGCTTCGGTATTTTTTTTTTTTTATTCTAGTTTTACTTATTTGAGTAGATAATACAGCCACATGGTTCAAAAGTCAAAAGGCAAACTATACTACATGTGTTGTGTGTCTTTTCAAAGATAGTTTATTTATTTATAGTCTGCCTCCATTGTTACACAAGTAGTAGCTATAGCAGAAGCTGCTGTTTGCCTCCCAAAAACTGTTCTCCTCTTTAATAAACCCCAAATTGTAGCTGTACCAGAGCCATAAGACTCATTTGTCATCCTCTCTTTCAGCCAAATGGGGCCATGTGATTAAGTTCTGGTCAATGAAATATAAGTGGGATATATATACATATACACACACACACACACACACACACACACACACATATATATATATATATATATATATATATATATTTTTGAGACGGAGTTTCGCTTTTGTTGCCCAGGCTGGAGTGCAATGGCTTGATCTCGGCTCACCACAGCCCTTGCATCCCGGGTTCAAGCGATTCTCCTGCCTCAGCCTCCCGAGTATCTGGGATTATAGACATGCTGCCACCATGCCCGGCTAATTTTGTATTTTTAATAGAGACGGGATTTCTCCCTGTTGATCAGGCTGGTCTCTAACTCCGGACCTCAGGTGATCTGCCCGCCTCGGCCTCCCAAAGTGCTGGGATTGCAAGCATGAGCCACCACGCCCAGCCAAGTGGGCCATATTATGTGACACCTTTGTAAAGTCACCCTGTGAGGAAGGGGGCAAGCCTGTCTCTTTTTCTTTTATTTTGTTGCCGGGGTCTTTCGAAAGCCCCAAACATGGTCCTGGATTGCCTACCTCTGGATCTTTTTTTTTGAGATGGAGTTTTTGCTCTCGTTGCTGGAGTTTAGTGGCCTGATCTCAGCTCACTGCAACCTCCACCTCCCTGGTTCCAGCCATTCTCCCACAGGTGCACCACCACACTCAGTGAACTTTTTGTATTTTTAGTAAAGACGAGATTTCATCATATTGGCCAGGCTGGTCTTGAACTCCTGACCTCAGGTGATCTGCCTGCCTTGGCCTTCCAAAGTGCTGGGATTACAGGCATGAGCCACCGTGCTTGGCCCTGTTTGTTTGTTTTTAAAAATACATTTTTTGCATTCAGCTTTTGGCTCGGAAGAGGCCAAGGTGCAACTTTCTTTGGTTATCCTGAATCTGGGTTCATCCAACACCAGGCGCCTCTACCATGCCACCGAAGTTCGACCCCAACAAGATTAAAGTCGTATACCTGAGGTGCACTGGGGGTGCAGTCGGTGCCACTTCTTCACTGGCCCCCAAGATCGGCCCCCTGGGTCTGTCTCTAAAAAAGGTTGGTGATGACATTGCCAAGGCAAGGGGTGACTGGAAAGTCCTGAGGATTACAGTGAAACTGAACATTCAGAAGAGATGGGCCCAGATTGAGGTGGTGTCTTCTGCCTCTGCCCTGATCATCAAAGCTCTCAAGGAACCATCAAGAGACAGAAGAAACAGAAACACATTAAACACAGTGGGAATATCACTTTTGTTGAGATCGTCAACATTGCTTGACAGAGGTGTCACCAATCTTTAGCCAGAGAACTCTGGAAATATTAAAGAAATCCTGGGGGCTGGGCGTGGTGGCTCGCGCCTGTAATCCCAGCACTTTGGGAGGCTAAGGCAGGCGGATCATGAAGTCAAGAGATCGAGACCATCCTGGCTAACATGGTGAAATCCCATCTCTACTAAAAATACAAAAAAAAAAAAAAAAAAGAAAGAAAAAGTAGCCGGCTATGGCGGCATGCGCTTATAGTCCCAGCTGCTGGGGAGGGGAGGCTGAGGCAAGAGAATGGCGTGAACCCAGGGAGGCGGAGCTTATGGTGAGCCCAGATCGCGCCACTGCACTCCAGCCTGGGTGACAGAGCAAGACTCCATCTCAAAAAAAAAAAAAAGAAATCCTGGGAAGTCCCTAGTCTGTGGGCTGTAATGTTGATGGCTGCCACCCTCATGACATCATAGATGACATCAACAGTGGTGCTATGGAATATGCCCAGCTAGCAAAGAAGCACAAAACAAAATATTTCAATAGAGGATCATGTGAGCAAAAAATACCAAACAAACTTTTTTTTGGTTGGCTGCGGTGACTCATGCCTGTAATCCCAGCACTTTGGGAGGCCGAGGCAGGTGGATCATGAGGTCAGGAGTTCGAGACCAGCCTGAACCACATGGTGAAACCCCATCTCTACTAAAAATACAAAAATTAGCCGAGCGTGGTGGTATGCACCTGTAATCTCAGCTACTCAGGAGGCTGAGGCAGGAGAATTGCTTGAACCCGGGAGGCAGAGGTTGCAGTGAGCTAAGATTGCACCACTGCACTCCAGTTTGGGCGACAGAGCGAGACTGTCTCAAAAACAACAACAACAACAACAACAAACATTTTTAAAAATACAAAAATTGCCGGGCGCGGTGGCTGAAGCCTGTAATCCCAGCACTTTGGGAGGCCGAGACGGGCGGATCACGAGGTCAGGAGATCGAGACCATCCTGGCTAACACGGTGAAACCCCGTCTCTACTAAAAAATACAAAAAACTAGCCGGGCGAGGTGGCGGGCGCCTGTAGTCCCAGCTGCTTGGGAGGCTGAGGCAGGAGAATGGCGTGAACCCGGGAGGCGGAGCTTGCAGTGAGCTGAGATCCGGCCACTGCACTCCAGCCCCGGCTACAGAGTGAGACTCCGCCTCAAAAAAAAAAAAAAAAAATACAAAAATTATCCGGGCATGGTGGCGTGTGCCTGTAGTCCCAGCTACTTGGGAGGGTGAGACAGGAGAATCACTTGAACCTAGGAGGCGGAGGTTACAGTGAGCGGAGACTGCGCCACTGCACTCCAGCATGGGCGACAGAGCGAGACACCCCTCACACACACAAAAAAGTATACAACTCAATGGTTCTTAGATATTTACAGAGTTGTGTAACCGTAATCTAATTTTAGAACATTTGCATCACTCCCAAAAGCAACTTTGTACCCACTAGCTACATTGGATATTTATTTTATTCCTGGACCCTGAAAATTGCTTTAAAGATATTATATCATTTAGTCTTCCAAAAACCTCTGAATTTGGTATATTATTTCTTTTCATGGATAGGAAAACCAAGGCCCAGAAATAAGTAAACTTGCCCAGAATTACACAAACTTCTAGTGCCAGAGCCAGGATTCAAACTCAGTTTTGATTGATGCCAAAGCCTGCCCTTCTCAAACCATTACCCAGATGCCATAACCCAGTCTCTGGAATCTGGTCTTTTAGTTCTGCCTTATTATGTTCCTCAAGGCACACTGATTCTTTCTTCAGTGCCTCAGCTGGTGGTTCTATTTCAGTCCCACTGCCCGATGCCCTTAATGTTTTTTTGGCCAGGTTCATGCGTCTTGGGTTGGAGCCCCAGCCTCTTTCCCTTTAATCCACTCTTCTGACAGATCAACTTCCTAATGCCCAACCCTGCTCAGGTTACCCACCGCCTCCCCTCTGAACAGGTCCACATGGCCTCTGGAGTAAACTCCTCCACTCCTTAACACAGTGTCCAGAACTCTCAAGGGGCTGGTCCTGGTCCATGCCTCCAACTTTATCTTGTCCTCCACCCCCATATAAACCTTTTCCTCCTGTCAACTGGGCCCTTGCCAGCTTTCAAAAGCATCTTACATGTTCCTATCACCCCATATTTGGTCCTGCTCTTTGTGTAGAGAATGCCCTCCCTCAATTCTCCCCATCTAAATCTTAGTCCAGCTACAAACCTCCTCCATGCAGCTCTCTCTGCTCTCACCAAGAGTCAGTGGTTCCTCCCTCTCTCTTTCCTCCCACTCTCTTTGGTTCCTCCAAGTGAGCCCTTGCCACATATCTCCTTTCTATAGTGACTTGGGCTGGTCTAGACTGTCAGATCCATGAATCTAGAGGTTAGGTTCCTCTGATTTGCCAGGTCTATGTCACTTGCCCACTCCTGTAGCCAGAAATGGGATCAGTGTCACCTAAAACACATGGACAGGATGGGGAAGCAGAGAACCTCTACAGAGGTGCTGCATGCATCAAAACAAAATCCTATGTCCAATATAGGCAGGAGGTGTTTTTTCCATAAGATCTAAATAATCTCATTGTTTCTATGGATTTTTTTTTCTTTTTTTTGACAGAATCTGGTTCTGTAGCCCAGGCTGGAGTGTGCAGTGGTGCGATCTCGGCTCACTGCAACCTCTGCCTCCCGGGTTCACGCAATTCTCCTGCCTCAGCCTCCCAAGTAGCTGGGACTGCGGGCGCCCGCCATTATGCCTGGCTAATTGTTGTATTTTTGCATCAGCCTCCCAAAGTGCTGGGATCACAGGCGTGAGCCAGGGCGCCCGGCCTGGAATCTTTGGTTTGATTCATTTGTTCCTTTATTCATTCAACAAATAGTTGGCTAAGTAAAGCCAAATGTGTCACTTGACTAGCCTTAAAATAAAAATATCCTTTTTTTTTTTGAGACCAAGTTTCTCTCTCGTTGCCCAGGCTGGAGTGCAATGGTGCATCTCCGCTGCTCCCCGCAACCTCTGCCTCCCGGGTTCAAGCAATTCTCCTGTCTCAGCCTCCCAAGTAGCTGGGATTCCAGGTGCACGCCACCACGCCGGGCTAATTTTTATATATTTGGTAGAGACAGCATATTGGTCAGGCTGGTTTCAACTTCCTGACCTCAGGTGATCTGCCCACCTCGGCCTCCCAAAGTCCTGGGATTACAGCCGGAAGCCACTGTCCCTGGCCGAAAGATTCTTAAGTCATGAAGCTGCACTCCAGTGGCAGAAGACACCACCACTCAAGCAATGATATAAACACATCTAGAAATGCAGCAAATGTAAAATGGCAGCCGGGGACAGAGCTCTTGAGTTCTCCAGAAGTTGTGCAGGTTTTCTAATCAAAATGATTATGTGGAATTATGTTAACTGGGCAACAAGCATTTTCTTTCACAATTGGAAGGAGTCCTTATTTCAGGCCGGGGGTGGTAGCTCACACCTGTAATTCCAATACTTTGGGAGGCTGAGGCTGGTGGATCACCTGAGACCAGGAGTTCGAGACCAGTCTGACCAACATGCTGAAACCCCATCTCTACTAAAAACATAAAAATTAGCTAGGCATGCTGGCAAGCACCTGCAATCTCAGCCACTTTGGAGGCTGAGGCAAGAGGATCCCTTGAGCCTGGGAGGTGGAGGTTTCAGTGAGCCAAGATTGTGCTACTGCACTCCAGCCTGGGGGACAGAGTGAGACTCTATCTCAAAATAAATAAATAAATACACAAATAAATTCACATATTTCAGAAGAAGTAGTTTTGTATTTAATTCACGTTATAGTGTAAATGAATGAACAAAAGCAGCTCTTTTGATAACTCTGAAAGAAGGTAAGTCATATGGATGGGAATGACTGTAGACCCCTGGATGGGGATGTTTAAGCCTGAGGGACTGAAGGACAATTTCCTTTATTTCTGATTTTTTTTTGTTGTTGTTTGTTTTTAAGACAGCGTTTCACTCCTGTCACCCAGGCTGGAGTGTAATGGTGTGATCTCAGCTCACTGAAACCTCTGCCTCCGCAGCTCAAGCGATTCTCCTGCCTCAGCCTTGAGAGTAGCTGGGACTACAGGTGCAAGCCATAGCACCCAGCTAGTTTTTGTGGCTTTTTTTTTGGCCGGACGTAGTGACTCTCGCCTGTAATCCCAGCACTTTGGGAGGCCGAGGTGGGCAGATCACCTGAGCTCAGGAGTTTGAGACCAGCCTGGCCAACATGGTGAAACCCCATCTCCATTAAAAATGCAAAAATTAGGCCAGGCACGGTGGCTCACGCCTGTAATCTCCACACTTTGGGAGGCCGAGGCTGGCAGATCACAAGGTCAGGAGATCGAGACCATCCTGGCTAACATGGAGAAACCCCGTCTCTACTAAAAATACAAAAAATTAGCCGGGTGTGGTGGCACGCACCTGTAGTTCCAGCTACTTGGGAGGCTGAGGCAGGAGAATCGCTTGAACTCAGGAGGCAGAGGTTGCAGTGAGCCGAGATTGCGCCACTGCACTGCAGCCTGGGCGACAGAGCGAGACTCCATCTCAAAAAAAAAACAAAAAACAAAAAACAAAAACCCTAAATTAGGCCCGGTGCAATGGCTTATGACTGTAATCTCAGCACTTTGGGAGGCCAAGGTGGGCAGATTGCTTGAGATCAGGAGTTCAAAACCTGCCTGGGCCACATGATGAAATCCCATCTCTGTTTTCTTTTTTCTCTTGCTCTATCGCCCAGGCTGGAGTGCAGTAGCATGTTCTCGGCTCACTGCAAACTCTGCCTCCTGGGTTTACGCCATTCTCCTGCCTCAGCCTCCAGAGTAGCTGGGACTACAGGTGCCCGCCACCACGCCCGGCTAATTTTTTGTATTTTTAGTAGAGACGGGGTTTCACCATGTTAGCCAGGATGGTCTCAATCTCCTGACCTCGTGATCCGCCCACCTTGGTCTCCCAAAGTGCTGGGATTACAGGCGTGAGCCACCGCGCCTGGTCTTTTTTCGTTTTGTTTTGTTTTTCCAGACAGAGTTTTGCTCTTGTTGCCCAGGCTGGAGTGGAATGGCATGATCTCAGTTCACTGCAACCTCTGCCTCCTAGGTTCAAGCGATTCTCCTGCCTCAGCCTCCTGGGTAGCTGGGATTACAGGCACCTACCACTACAGCTGGCTACTTTTGTATTTTTAGTAGAGACAAGGTTTCACTGTATTGGCCAGGCTGGTCTCAAACTCCTGACCTCAGGTGATCAACCCACCTCGACCTCCCAAAGTGCTGAGATTACAGGCGTGAGCCACCACGCCCAGCCTATCTTCCTGTTCTTGTAAAGCTACCAGTTTTGCCTGGTGTGGTGGCTTCATGCCTGTAATCCCAGCACTTTGGGAGGCCAAGGTGGGACGATCATTTGAGGCCAGGAGTTCAAGACCAGCCTGGGCAAGAAAGCAAGACGTGTCTCTACAAAAAAAAATAAAAAATAAAAATTAGCTGGGCATGATGATGCTTGCCTGTAGTCCCAGCTACTTGGGAGGCTGAAGTGGGAGAGTTGCTTGAGCCCAGGTTGAGGGTGTAGTGAGCCATAGTTGCACCATTGCACTCCAACCTGGGTGACAGAATGGGACCCCATCTCAAAAATAAATAACTAAATAAAAATAAATAAATAAAGCCACCAGTTCCCCTTCCATGGCAACCCACTAATTATTAACCCATTCATTCATTCCTTAATCTGTGAATGGATTAATACATTCATGAAGGACCCACCTCTCCATATTGCCACATTGGGGTTTAACTTTCAACATTAGTTTTTTTTTCTTTTGAGGTGGAGACTTGCTCTGTCACCCAGGCTGGAGTGCAGTGGCGTGATCTTGACTCAGTGCAACCTCCACCTCCCGGGCTGAAGCAGTTCTCCTGCCTCAGCCTCCCAAGTAGTTGGGACTACAGGCGCGAGCCACCATGCCCAGCTAATGTGTTTTTTTTTTTTTTTGTATTTTTAGTAGAGGTGGGGTTTCACTCAGTTGGCCAGGCTAGTCTTGAATACCTGACCTCAGGTGATCCGCCTGCCTTGGCTTCCCAGAGGGCAAAGATTACAGGCGTGATCCACTGCACCTAGACAACATGAGTTTTAAATTGGACATTCAAACCACAGCAGCCGGAGAGATTTCAAATGTTTGGTGTGTTTGCAGGCTTTCCCGCTCACCCTGCCAGGCTCAGGGTCACCCATGCCTCCCTCAGACCTGGTCCCCATGCCAGGCCTATTTTCTGGGACTGTCTTCTTGCTTTTGGAGAGTTCAGTCCTTTGCTCTGTTGTGGCTGAGATGGCATAGCACCCTTGCCCTCGGGCCCCAGTCTGCGAGCCTTGTGAGTATAGGATCCAGGACTTCTTCTCCATAGCCTCGACACTGAGCTCAGTGCCTGAGATGGCCGAGTCCCCATCATAATGCTATGTGACTGCCTGTGCTTTCAATCCTCTCTGCCAGCTTCCTGCCAGTGACCTTTCCCAGCTTGTAGTTCTCCTGGCTAGGGAAAGTGACCTCCAGAGTTTTTATCCTGGAGTTCCAGCACTGAATGTTTTTAGCAGTACCGAGTTGGTTCTTCTTCCCTCACCTCACTGAGTCCCTTTTCCCACTCTCTGGCCTTGTGGTCAGTCTTGAAGAGCATTCCATAGCAAAGCTGAAGATGGTTTTCTTTTTTTCTGCATATGGAATGATGTAGATGCTAGAATCTTTGGTGTATCCGAAGAAGACTGGGCCGTTAAGTTTTTGGTTTTTTTTTGAGGTAGAATTTTGCTCTTGTTGCCCAGGCTAGAGTGCAGTGGCGCAATCTCAACTTGACTCATGGCAAACTCTGCCTCCCGGGTTCAAACAATTCTCCTGCCTCAGCCTCCGGAGTAGCTGGGATTACAGGCGCCCGCCACCACTTCCGGCTAATTTTTTGTATTTTTAGTAGAGATGGGGTTTCACCATGTTGGCCAGGCTGGTCTTGAACTCCTGACCTCGGGTGATCTACTCGTGGGGCATTAAGTTTTGCCCCAGCCCTGAATAAACATGTGGTTGTGTACACAAAGAGACCTGGGAGGCAAAAAATTGAGAAGGAATTGTAGGACATGTGTGTCTCTTAATTATTCCCCACTTTGGGGGTTTTCTCCACAGGGAGAATTCTAGTGGGAGGCAAGGCTTTCCTCCCAACAGACAGCGGAGGCATGAGACTTAGGCTCGGCCTGCCAGACGTTCGGCCTGCCAGACGTTCTCACTCAACACTCTTGTCTTTCCAGGGAGTGGCAAATCCAAAGGATAAATGGGCACTCGGTGGAGGGGAACCTGCTGCAGTGGACAGATCTGGATGGCGTGACCTCAGCTGGGTTTCCTGCTCTCTAGCCCCTTTTCTTCCAGGCAGTTCTTCAGTTTAGTTTCCTTCCAACAAATCCAGTTTCTGTTTCTATTAGGCAAGTCCATTTTCTGTGCTTGCAACTTTGCCTGACATATACATAAATGTTCAATTAGAGGGGATGGTTTAAATAAATGCAGAAACATCTACAATGTGGAATACCATGCAGCAGTTCAAAAAAGTAATGGCAGAACTATGCACATAGATGTGGAAAGATCTCCATAATACATGTCTAAGGACAGTACAGTATATCACTCTTTATTTAAAAATTAAAACAAAGTTATGTACACCTTTTTTTTTTTTTGAGACGGCGTGTCGCTCTGTCGCCCAGGCTGGAGTGAAATGGTGTGATTTCGGCTCACTGCAACCTCCACCTCCTGGATTCAAGCGATTCTCCCTGCCTCAGCTTCCCAAGTAGGTGGGATTACAGGCATGTGCCACCACGCCTGGTTAATTTTTGTGTTTTTAGTAGAGACGGGATTTCCCCAAGTTGGCCAGGCTGGTCTCAAACTCCTGACCTCAGGTGATCTGTCCGCCTCAGCCTCCCAAAGTGCTGGGATTACAAGCATGAGCCACCGTGCCCAGCCAAAATTATGTATTTCTCTATACACATGTGTGCTACCATTATAGTGAAATGCTAAAAGAGAAGGACTTTATTTGTTCTTACCTATATTCCCAGGCCTAGGACAGTGTCTGGCACATAGTAGACACTCAATAAATATTTGTTGAGTTAAAATATTATATAGAAAAAGATCTGGAAGGACACACATAAAACTGAAAATAGTGGTTTCTTAGAGGGACTAGAATGTAGACAAGGGTAAAGTTTTATTCATATTACCTGAGTTTTTTAATAATGAAAATATCTTTCTGTATTACTTGTATAATTAAACAATAAAAAAAGAAAAGCACTAAATATTAACAGGTGACTGGATGTGGTGACTCATGCCCGTAATCTTAACACTGTGAAGGGTCAAGGTGGAAGGATCACTTGAAGACAGGAGTTTGAGACCAGCCTGGGCAACATAGTGAGACCCTGTCTATAGAAAAAAAAATAAATATTAACAGGTGAAAAGAAAGCCATTAAAATGGTAATTTCAAAGATGGTTTTATAATGAATACAAGTTAGGGAGCAAAGAAAGAAGGCAATTAGTATTCCAGGTAACCATGTGATATTTTGGTGGGAGTATTGGCTATTTTGACAAGAGAACAATTACATTTTAGCTCTTGTTGCCCAGGCTGGAGTGCAATGGCGTGATCTCAGCCCACTGCAACCTCCATCTCCCGGGTTCAGGTGATTCTCCTGCCTCAGCCTCCTGAGTAGCTGGGATTACAGATGCCCGCCATCATGCCCAGCTAATTTTTGTATTTTTTTTTTTAGTAGAGACACGGTTTCACCATGTTGGCCAGACTGGTCTTAAACTCCCGACTTTGTGACCCACCTGCCTTGGCCTCCCAAAGTGCTGGTGTGAGCCACCGTGTCCAGCCTAGATTTTCTTTTTTTTTGAGACGGAGTCTCGCTCTGTCACCCAGGCTGGAGTGCAGTGGCATGATCTTGGCTCACTGCAAGCTCTGCCTCCCAGGTTCATGCCATTCTCCTGCCCCAGCCTCCCCAGTAGCTGGGACTACAGGTGCCCACCACTACACCCAGCTAATTTTTTGTGTTTTAGTAGAGACGGGGTTTCACCATGTTAGCCAGGATGGTCTCGATCTACGGACTTCGTGATCTGCCAGCCTCAGCCTCCCAAAGTACTGGGATTACAGGCGTGAGCCACCGCACCCGGCCTAGATTTTCATTTTTTAAAAGATATTTAGTAGGCACTCTCACCCCATCCCTAACAAGATTAGAAACCGATACAAGGCTCAGAAATGTTTATTGTGCACATGATGCTTTTGTATTTTGATGCCGGCATCAAAATTTCCTGCTTTAGGCCCAGCTCGGTGGCTCATGCCCATAATCCCAGCATTTTGGGAGGCCAAGGCGGGTGGATCACTTGAGGTCAGGAGTTCAAGACCAGCCTGGCCAACATGGTAAAACTCTGTCTCTACTACAAATATAAAAATTAGCCGGGTGTGGTGGTGCACACTCATAGTCCCAGCTACTAGGGAGGCTGAGGCAGGATAATCACCTGAACCTGAAAGGCAGAGGTTGCAGTGCAGTGACCTGAGATCGCACCATTGCAGTCCAGCCTGGGCGACAGAGCAAGACTTCATCTCAAAAAAAAAAAAAAAAAAAAAGGCTTGCTTTAATTTAAACAGAGGGCAGAGCTAGAATAAAAGTATAAAACACAAAGATGCATCAAGGGCTGCGAGTCATCTGCACTGTTGAAGGGTGAAGTTAGAGGTGGGGTCAGGGGCAGATCTTCATTTTCTTTCTTTTCCAACATGTTCCTTTGTTGACTTACTTCCCAGCTTTCCTCCCTCCCTTTTTCCTTGCCATGGAGGCTAGGGCCTGGAAAAACAAAGATGATTAGAACACCACTTTTGCCCCCAAAGCTCGCAGGCTTGTGGGGTAGGTAGATGGAGTTGTAGTGACATTCATGGCAGACTCAAGTCCATGGGCTTGCTCCTAAACCCTTCTGACAGTCTTGGCTTCCTTCCTTCTCCACACTTCTGAATTCCTAGGAGTCTGCTCCCTACTTTGATATTTAGCCCCCACCCAGCCCCCGTAATTCTAAACTATCTTCTGTGGCATGTGACTTATATGTGTTCATTTTGTCTCCCTGAATCTACTGTAAACTGCTTGAGGGCTGGGGCCACCTTTCTGTGACCTTTTGTTGAACTAGGCTGTTGAAAACAAGATAACTTTCTGAACTGCCTTGAATTCATGCTGTACACACTTATCACCAGGCTGACAATCTGTACCTAAATAGAGAGCAAGGATGACTTCAGGGAAGTCATGATACCCTTGCAGAAACAAAGGCTTGTCAGCTGAGTTTGTGTTTTTACAGCACTCAGCGATGATACTTGCTTTTAATCAGAAGTCACAGTAGAACAGTTGGTTTTGAGGAGAAACACTTTTCTCTCTAGAGTAATTGATTAAACTGTAACTGTGATGTAATGTGTGGTCCTTATCACACAGCCATGGAGATAGATGTGTTATCCGAGAAGGGAGAGAAGGGAGTTTAGCATTCTTTTATTTCTTTATTTATTTTAGAGACAGGGTCTTACTATGTTGCCCAGGCTGGAGTACAGTGGCTATTCAAAGGCACAATTCCACTACTGGTCAGCATAAGGTTTTTTTTGTTTGTTTGTTTTTGTTTTGAGACGGAGTCTCACTCTGTCGACCAGGCTGGAGTGCAGTGGCACAATCTCTGCTCACTGCACCCTCCGCCTCCCAGGTTCAAGCAATTCTCCTGCCTCAGCCTCCCGAGTAGCTGGGATTACAGGTGCCCGCCATCACACCTGGCTAATTGTATTTTTAGTAGAGACGGGGTTTCGCCATGTTGATCAGGCTGGTCTCGGGAGCTACTGTGCCCAGCCAGCATGGGGTTTTTGATATACTCTGCTTCCAACCTAGGTTGTATCACCCCTCCTTAGTCAACCTGGTGGCCCCCACTCCTGGGAGGTCACCACGTTGATGCCACACTTAGTGCAGACATCCCATAGGCATAGTGCATTGCAATACAGAGCTCCTGGGCTCAGGCAATCCTCCCGCCTCAGCAGTAGCTGGGACTACAGGTGCATGCCCAGCGAGTTTAGCATTTTTTCAGCATTCTTTTTTTTTTTGTTTTTTTTTGTTTTTTTGTTGAGACAGAGTCTTGCCCTGTTGCCCAGGTTGGAGTGCAATTCTCGGCTCACTGCAACCTCCGCCTCCCGGGTTTAAGCGATTTTTTCTGCCTCAGCCTCCTAAGTAGCTGGGATTACAGGAACGTGCCACCACACCTGGCTAATTTTTTTTGTATCTTTAGTAGAGACGGGGGTTTCACCGTGTTGGCCAGGCTGGTCTTGAACTCCCGACCTTGTGATCCGCCCACCTCGGCCTCCCAAAGTCCTGGGATTACCAGTGTGAGCCACCGTGCCTGGCTGAGTTTAGCATTCTTAATATTCATCATGTCGTCTCCAACATTGATCTAATCTTAGTATGTTCTAGACACAGTGCTAGTGCTACCAAGCAGCTTTTCAGAAATTATCTTATTTACTCTTCACTATACCCTTGTGAGACTTACTATCCTCATTTTACAGAAGAGGAAATGGAATCAGAAAGTCAAGTAACTTGTTCAGGGTCACACAGCTAGAAACTCTGGAGCCAGGATTTGAACTTGGGTTTATTAACTCCAGAGTCCATGCTTTTAACTACTGTGCTGTATTTTCCCAAACATTATATAAACATATGATTCGGCCAGGTGTGGTGGCTCATACCTGTAATCCCAGCACTTTGGAAGGCCCAGGTGGGTGGATCACCTGAGGTGAGGAGTTCGAGACCAGACTGGCCAACATGGCGAACCCCGTCTCTACTAAAAATACAAAAATTAGCCAGGCATGGTGGTGGGTGCTTGTAGTCTTAGCTACTCAGGAGGCTGAGGCAGGAGAATTGCTTGAACCTGGGAGATGGAGTTTGCAGTGATCTGAGATCATGCCACTGCACTCCTGCCTGGGCAACAGAGCGCGACTCCATCTCAAAAAAAAAAAAAAGTGAAATTTTTCATCAAAACAAATGAACCAGAAAAATAGTTTTGTGGTGTTCCTCCTAGTTGCAGTGGTAATACTTTAAAGTTTTAAACAGTTTTTCTTTTGTGAAAGCATCAATTTCATTCAATCAGTCAATCAATCCATGTGCTGGGTATCATGGGACTAGAAACAAAACTAGTTCCTATTTTGAGGGAGGGGCAGAATTTGAGCCTTGGGTTCCTTGCTTTGTATATATAGCAATTGCCGCAACCTGGATTTTCTTCTTTCTTTCTTTTTTCTTTCTTTCTTTCTTTCTTTTTTTTTTTTGAGACGTAGCTCCAATCTATTGCCCAAGCTGTAGTGTAGTGGCACGATCTTGGCTCACTGCAACCTCCACCTCCTGGGTTCAAGAGATTCTCCTGCCTCAGCCTCCCAAGTAGCTGGGATTATAGGCATGCAGCACCATGCTCGGCTAAGTTTTGTATTTTTAGTAGAGACAGGGTTTCACCATGTTGCCAGGCTAGTCTGGAACTCCTGACGTCAGGTGATCCATCCACCTCGGCCTCCCAAAGTGCTGAGATTACAGGTGTGAGCCACCTTGCCTGGCCTTTTTTTTTTTTTTTTTTTGACAGAGTCTCACTCTGTTGCCCAGGCTGGAGTGCAGTGGCACTCTGCAACTTCCACCTCCTGGATTCAAGCAATTCTCCCGCCTCAGGCTCCTGAGTAGCTGGGATTACAGGTGCGTGCCACAATGCCTGGCTATTTTTTTGTATTTTTAGTAGAGATGGGGTTTCACCATTTTGGCCAGGCTGGTCTCGAACTCCTGACCTCAAGTGATCCATCTGCCTCAACCTCCCAAAGTGCTGGGATTACAGGCGTGAGCCACCACACTTGGCCTCTTTTTTTTTTATTTTTTTTTGAGACAGGGTCTTGCTCTGTCAGGGTAGAGTGCAGCGGAATGAACATGCTCTCTCTAGCCTCAATCTCCTGGGCTCAAGTGATCCCATCTGGATTTTCTAAGGCTATCTGGGGTTCAATGAAAAATTTCACTGATATGTTTGCTAAATTTTATGTTTCTTTTCATGTATGTGCTCAATAAACATGATTTGTTAAACATCAAACTAAATAAGACCGTGCGTGGTGGCTCATACCTGTCGTCCCAGCACTTTGGGGAGCCCAGGCGGGTAGATCACTTGAGTTCAGGAGTTCAAGACCAGCCTGGCCAACATGGCAAAACCCGTCTCTACTAAAATACAAAAATTAGCCGGCTGTGGTGGCACACACCTGTAATCCCAGCTACTTGGGTGACTGAGGCAGAAGAATTGCTTGAACCCGGGAGGCAGAGGTTGCAGTGAGTGGAGATCATGCCACTACACTCCATCCTGGGCAACAGAGTGAGACTGTTTCAAACAAAAAACATAAAAAACATCAAACTAAATGCAATTTTATTTGGACACATTTATCAAACTTTTATTTTGTTTTTTAGAGAAAGGGTCTCATTCTATCACCCAGCCCGGAGTGCAGTGGCACAATCATAGCTCGCTTTAACCTTGAACTCCTGGGCCCAGGTGATCCTCCTGCCTCAGCCTCCAAAAGCGATGGGATTATGGGTGTAGGCCACTGCATCTAGCCCTTATCAAACTCTTAGTATTAATTCGTCAATTGAAAAAAATGTATCAGAATATGTGATTTGATTTTTTTTTTTTTTTTGAGACGGAGTCTCACTCTGTCACCAGGCTGGAGGTGCAATTGCACTCTCTGCTCACTGCACCTGCGCCTCCCGGGTTCAAGCAATTCTCCCGCCTCAGCCTCCCGAGTAGCTGGGACTAGAGGCAAGCGCCACCATGCCCAGCTAATTTCTGTATTTTTAGTAGAGACGGGATTTCACCATTTTGGCCGGGATGGTCTCGATCTCTTAACCTCGTGATCCACCCACCTCAGTCTCCCAAAGTACTGGGATTACAGGCGTGAGCCACTGTGCCCAGCCCATGATTTGATTTTTTATTTGGATATAATAGTTTGAGGACTTGCTTATATTTTTCAAAAAATATTTATTGGACAGTCATTATGTGCCAGACACTGTGGGGAACAAAATAAATATAGTTTCTGCCCACTTGTTGCAGGAAGCCTAGCTGGGAACCCTCACATGAAAAAAATAGTCAGACAAACTACTATGTAATTGTGAGTTGTGATGTGAACTGTGAAAGAACAGTACAGAGTTCTTTGTGAAAGTTTACTGAAGGAATTGATTTATACAATGGGGGTCAAGGGAGGTCTTTGAGTCAGTGACATTTAAGTTTCAACCTGAAAGCCAAAAAAGTGGAAAAATGGTCTAGCCAGAAAAAGCAACATGTACAAAGGCCCTGAGACAGTTGAGAAAGTGAAGCATGTGCAGTACAGTTTAGTAAACAGGAGGCAGAGTGCAGGGAGAGCCCCAGGTGGCTGGACATCAGAAGGATCAATGCAGAAATTTCCTAGAAAAGTCCAGCATAGGAAAACAATATGGAAAAAAAAACCCAACAATGCTCAAAATTTACAATGTTCTCACATATGTTGCCTCAATTAATCCCTAGGAGAAGTATGTGCTGCAGGGAGGACAAGGATAGTTATGGTTACTCCTACCATTGAGGATTAAAGTTTAGTTTGGGACAAAGTCATGCAGCTTTTGGTTCCATGGTTCATATCACAGAGGCAAACCCTGTGGGTTCTCTGGGAAGCTGGAAGGGAGTGGATGATTGAAGCAGAAATGACCGACTCCAGCCTGGCCAACAGAGTGAAACCCCGTCTCTACAAAAAGTACAAAAATTTGCCCTGTATGGTGGTATGCTGCAGTATTGTACTGTGATCCAGCCTGGGAGACAGAGGGAGAACCTGTCTCAAAAAAAAAAAAAAAAAAAAAAGGAAAGAAATGACCTATGGCCAGGACTATGCTGAGTATCTGAAGAAAGAAGGCTTTGAACTACACGTTTAAAAGCAAGTACTTCTAGGTTGCCACTCCCTGCCTGTGCTTGAGGGATTTCTCTCCGGGTCAAGACAGAGAACGAGTCTTGCATTAAATTAAATTAAATTAAATTAAATTAAATTAAATTAAATTCAGTTGATTAATTAATTTATGGCCAGGTGCGGTGGCTCATGCCTGTAATCCCAGCACTTTGGGAGGCTGAGGTGGGAGGATTGCTTGAGCTCAGGAGTTCGAGACCAGCCTGGGCAACATGGTGAAACCCTGTCTCAACAGAAAAAAAAAAAAAAAAAATTAAAAAAATTGTAAAAAAATTATTTATTTTCAACTTTTATTTTAAATTTAGGGGGTACATGAGTAGGTTTGTTATTGTGTATACTGTGTGATGCTGAGATACAGGGTACGGAGTCTTGCATTTTAGAACGTGATGAGTCACTTTCAAAGTTGACAGTTCTATAATTCCGTGATTTACATATCAGGGCAAAATTTGAGCATAGGCTGATGATTTCTGACTTGAACCTAAAAGTCTGTGGAATCGGAGGGTTCTTCAAAATGATAAACTACAACTCCCGGCAGGCTTCGGGGCTAGGTAGTCTTCCCCGCCCCTCCCTTTTTTTTCCGCCAGAGCTGGGAACGACCAATGACGGTTAGTCATTTGAATAGACCAATAACATATTAAACGGTTCAGGTTGAGGCGGGGCAGTCAAGTCATCCAATCGCACGGAAGAGGTGAAAACATATTAGCCAATCCAAATGTGTGGGGGCGGGACCTAAGGTGGGGCGGTGAAAGACGTTTGCTGACGAAGATGGCGACTGAGGCACAGAGTGAAGGGGAGGTACCAGCCCGCGAATCCGGCCGGAGGTGAGCTGAGTTTGGTCCAGTTTCCTGGGAAACGCGGTCTTGGGCTGTTAGTCCTGCCGCTTTTGCCTTGGGTCACGGTGACGCACGGTTCGGGCTTTGTTTCTTTCTCCCATGGCATTTCTCACCGTCGCGCCTGCAGGGGCTGAGGCGCGGGGGTCGGGCCTCGGCGCTGGGCTCCAGTCAAGCCCCCCACTCCGTCCTGCCGCTGCCAGAGGAGGCTCCGCCCGCTGCGCTGGCTGCGGACGTCCAGCTGGGGTGGCAGCGCTGATCGCCTTGGCGCCGAGACTCCTCTTGATGGCGAGGAAACGGAAGACCGGGGCTGTTTAGCGAATTCCTCACTGTAACACACAGCTTTTCACATCTTCCCCAAGGCACTTAGTGCATTCAGGTCCGAGCAAGGATTTGAGTGTCAATTGAAAATGGTGTTGAGTCCTTGGGCCAGTTTTTAAACCTTGTGTCCACTTCAGTTTCTTCACCTGCAAAGGGACATGAGGATGCCTATTTCCAAGAGTCAAGATTGAATAAGACAATTCATTTAAAGCTAGCATTGAGCTTAGCCTATAATGACAACTCTAGATTTTCTTCTTCCTAGTTGAACAACTAAGGAGCAGATGTGAGACGGATCTGTAGTCCAGGACATCATGACTTTATTTCCACAGGTGTTCTTTCCTAAACAGCCACACCGAGATTTAGCGTTTCCAGGAGAGAATTTCGAGGTGGTGTTGCCTTAGCCTTGAGACCTAAGTTGTCTTAATTGATTGCAATTTTGTTTTTGGTATAATTCAATAGATTGAGTTTATTTACGTTGCTCCAGCGTAACTCAGTAAAATACTTCGGTTTGGCGTCTTTTGGTTCCATTTGTACCGAATAGGAGATTCCAAGAATCTTGGGAAACTAATGACTTTGTGACCCGACTTCTTCCTGAGCCCAGATGAGCGTGGTTGAGTGTGTTATTTAAAATATGATAGGGGGCCGGGCTTGGTGGCTCAGGCGTGTAATCCCAGCACTTTGGGAGGCCGAGGCGAGCGGATCACCTGAGGTCAGGAGTTCGAGACCAGCCTGGCTAACATGATGAAACCCCGTCTCTACTAAAAATACAATAATTAGCTGGGCGTGGTGGTGGGTGCCCGTAGTCCCGGCTACTCTCGAGGCTGAGGAGGAGGTTGCAGTGAGCCGAGATCGTGCCATTGCATTCCACCCTGGATGACAGAGCAAGACTTCGTCTCAAAATAAATAAATAAATAAAAATAAAATAAAATATGATACACAAGAGTTTTCCACTCTTGAAGCTGCCTATAAATGGTTGATCATTTTTGTTTTGCTCGGGAACTGTAGAGATGATTGATATATTTGATTAGATCATCCTTCATCCAGTTCTTTAAAAAATTCTAAATTTTGGCGACAATCTGAGGACAAATAAAATACTATTCCATAGCAAGAGTAGTTTGAATTTCTTTTCTTTCTTTCTTTCTTTCTTTTTTTTTTTTTAAACACAGGGGCTCCTTCTGTCGCCCAGGCTGGAGTGCAGTGGTGCGATCACAGGTCCCTGCAGCCTTAACCTCCTGGGCTCAATTGATCCTCCCTCCTCAGTCTCTTGAGTAGTTGGGACTACAGGCACATGCCACTATGTCCAGCTAGTGTTTTTTTTTTTTTTTTTTTTTGAGACGGAGTCTTGCTCTGCCGCCCAGGCTGGAGTGCAGTGGCCGGCTCTCAGCTCACTGCAAGCTCCGCCTCCCGGGTTCACGCCATTCTCCTGTCTCAGCCTCCCGAGTAGCTGGGACTACAGGCGCCCGCCTCGTCGCCCGGCTAGTTTTTTGTATTTTTTAGTAGAGACGGGGTTTCACCGTATTAGTCAGGATGGTCTCGATCTCCTGACCTCATGATCCGCCCGTCTCGGCCTCCCAAAGTGCTGGGATTACAGGCTTGAGCCACCGCGCCCGGCCTTAGTGTTTTTTTTTTTTGTTGTTGTTGTTGTTTGTAGAAATTGGGGTCTCGCCATGTTGCCCTGGGTGGTCTTGAGTTCCTGGCATAAGTGATCCTCCTGCCTTAGGCTCCCAAAGTGCTGGGATTATAGGTGTGAGCCACTGCGCCTGGCCTGAATTTCTTTGTAGTCTATTCCCAGTTGAATTTAAATTTTGAGTGAGAGTATTAGTTAATTACATGATCAGTAGGTATTCACACAATCTTACCTGAACCTGAAACCATTTCATCAATTCCATATTGTAAAAGAGAAGTGAGCCGAGCGCGATGGCTCACGCCTGTAATCCTAGCACTTTGAGAGGCCCAGGCCGGTGGATCAGCTGAGCTCAGGAGTTTGAGATCAGCCTGGGGAACACAGTGAAACCCTGTCTCTACTAAAAACACACAAAATTAGCCGAGTGTGGTGGCGTGTGCCTGTAATCCCACCTACTTGGGAGGCTGAGACAGGAGAATAGCTTGAACCCGTGAGGTGGAGGTTGCAGTGAGCTGAGATCACGCCACTGCACTCCAGCCTGGGCAACAGAATGAGACTCCATATCAAAAAATAAAAAATAAAAAAAATAAAGAAGAGAAGTTTGGGGTTTCTGTAAGGCATTTTGAGGGCAGGACACACATATGTATTTATTACATATTCCCAGTACTTAGCTTTGTGTAGGTGGTCAATAATTAGTGAATAGTAGTCTGTCATTTCTAAGAAAAATATTTTCTCGTGGTGATAAATACAAATTCTTTCTTGCTCTGCAGGGATTAATATTTATTTATTTATTTATTTATTTATTTTTGAGACAGAGTCTTGCTCTGTCGTCAGGCTGGAGTGCAGTGGCACAATTTCAGCTCACTGCAACCTCTGCCTCCCAGGTTCAAGCGATTCTCCTGCCTCAGCCTCCCAAGTAGCTGGGACTACAGGTGCATGCCACCACACTCAGCTAATTTTTGTATTTTTGTAGAGACGGGGTTTCACCATGTTGGCCAGGATGGTCTCGATCTCTTGACCTCGTGATCTGCCCGCCTCAGCCTCCTAAAGTGCTGGGATTACAGGCCTGAGCCACTGCACCTGGCTGCAGGTATTAATCTTTCTAATGTTCTGTTGATAGTGTGGCCCTTGTATTCCATAAAGAAGAGGAAAAAATGGTCTGATTTGCACAGATGAATACATATTTAAATATTGAATGCAGAATATGTGATCATTTAGAACTGCCCAGCTTTTTGTTTTTTCATCAGTATTTTAACACTGCTTCTAATAATTACAAATGCTTTAACTGCTTTTAATAAAATATTTATTTATTTATTTATTTATTTATTTTTGAGATGGAGTTTTGCTCTTGTTGCCCAGGCTGTAATGCAGTGGCATGATCTTGGCTCACTGCAACCTCCACCTCCTGGGTTCAAGCGATTCTCCTGCCTCAGTGTCCCGAGTAGCTGGGATTACAGGCATATGCCACCATGCCTGGCTAATTTTGTGTTTTTAGTAGAGATGGGGTTTCTCCATGTTGGTCAGGCTGGTCTCGAACTCCCGACCTCAGGTGATCCGCCTGCCTCAGCCTCCCAAAGTGTTGGGATTACAGGCGTGAGCCACCATACCGAGCCAAAAGATTTATTTTTAAAAACTTATTATGATTTTTTTTTGAGATTGGATCTCACTTTGTGACCCAGGCTGAAGTGTAGTGGCATGATCATGGCTCACTATAGCCACGACCTGCTGGGCTCAAGCAATCCTCCCACCTCAGCCTCTCAAGTAACTGGGACCACAGGCATGCGCCACCACACTCAGCTAATTTTTAAAATTTATTCTAGGAATTGAGGCTCCCTATGTTGCTCAGGTAGGCCTCAAACTCCTGGGCTCAAGCGTTCCTCTTGGCCCCCAAAGTGTTGGGATTATAGGTGTGAGCTACTGCACCTGGCCAAAGATTTAAACAAGGAAACATTGCTCTGCCTATAAAGATTCCCATGTTATGTTTTTGACCTGTTGATGAGGAACACCCCTTCCCTTCCATTTCTGGTCTTTATTAAGTAGAATGGTCCTTTACAATTTAACACATTTCATTTGTTATACTTTCAAGTTACTCTTTTTTTTTTTTTTTTTGAGACGGAGTCTCGCTCTGTCGCCCGGGCTGGAGTGCAGTGGCCAGATCTCAGCTCACTGCAAGCTCCGCCTCCCGGGTTTACGCCATTCTCCTGCCTCAGCCTCCCGAGTAGCCGGGACTACAGGCGCCCGCCACCTCGCCCGGCTAGTTTTTTGTAGTTTTTAGTAGAGACGGGGTTTCACAGTGTTAGCCAGGATGGTCTCGATCTCCTGACCTCGTGATCCGCCCGTCTCGGCCTCCCAAAGTGCTGGGATTACAGGCTTGAGCCACCGCGCCCGGCCTCAAGTTACTCTTAAGCAGACAATACTAAAGGGGAATTCCCAAATAGAAAATATCCACTGCCAGGCAATGGTGGCTCACGCCTGTAATCCCAGTATTTTGGGAGGCGGAGGCAGAGACAGGAGGATCACCTGAGGCCAGGAGTTCGCGACTAGCCTGGGCAATACAGGGAGACTCTATAAAAAAATAAAAACACATAGTTAGGTGTGGTGATGCACGCCTGTGGTCCCAGCTACTTGGGAGGCTAAGGTGGGAGGATCACTTGAGCTCGGGAGGTGGAGGCTACAAAGAGCCATCATCCTGCCATTGCACTCTAGCCTGGGTGACAGAGTGAGACCCTGTACAAACAACAACAACAAAAACAAAAAAAGAAACTATCCACTTTACCAATAATAGTATAAACAGAGACCTTTAAGGGTCAAAGAGAAAAGGTGAAAGCAGGAAATGAAATAAAGCTACTTCTCTTCATAATTGGCAGTAGGGAAATACACACAGCTTAGTATTTTTTAATTAAAAAGAGACATTAAAAGAAAGTGCTAACTATTATTACATGAAGAGCCAGCTTAGGAACAGACTAGAGAATGCCTGGAAATGTTTCTGGAGGACAGGGGAGGTGCCTGATTGTGGAAAGGGTTCTATATCCTGTTAATTTACATATACCTTAGGTATGGAATACTGGTTAGTAAACATGACTTCCTGAGCCTTGTTTTTTTGAGGCGGAGTCTCACTGTGTGGCACAGGCTGGAGTGCAGTGGTGCAATGTTGGCTCACTGCAACCTCCGCCTTCTGGATTCAGGCAATTCTCCTGCCTCAGCCTCCTGAGGAGCGGTAACTACAGGCATGTGCCACCATATCCAGCTAATTTTTGTATTTTTAGTAGAGACGGGTTTCATCATGTAGGCCAGGCTGGTCTCAAACCCCTGACCTCAGGTGATCCACCCGCCTCGGCCTCCCAAAGTGTTGGGATTACAGGTGTGAGCCACTGCACCTGGCCTGAGCCTTTTTTGTTAAATTGCTTTTTCTGTAATAAGACAGTAATGTGTTCCTTTGAGAAAAATGATTAAACCTTTATTGATCCCAGGAAGACTTGTCTGTTCTTATATGCACAAGTTAAGTGAGAAAACCTGGTTTAAATATCTGATCTAGTTTTGTATTTGTGCTGTTAAATTCTTTTTTTTTTTTTTTTTTTTTTTTTGAGATAGGGTCTCGCTCTGTCGCCCAGGCTGGAGTGCAGTGGCACGATCTTGGTTCACTGCAAACTTCATCTCCCAGGTTCACGCCATTCTCCTGCCTCAGCCTTCTGAGTAGCTGGGACTACAGGTGCCCGCCACTATGCCTGGCTAATTTTTTTTTTTTTTTTTGTATTTTTAGTAGGGACGGGGTTTCACCGTGTTAGCCAGGATGGTCTCAATCTCCTGACCTTGCCGGGCGCGGTGGCTGAAGCCTGTAATCCCAGCACTTTGGGAGGCCGAGACGGGCGGATCACGAGGTCAGGAGATCGAGACCATCCTGGCTAACACGGTGAAACCCCGTCTCTACTAAAAAATACAAAAAACTAGCTGGGCGAGGTGGCGGGTGCCTGTAGTCCCAGCTACTCGAGAGACTGAGGCAGGAGAATGGCGTAAACCCAGGAGGCGGAGCTTGCAGTGAGCTGAGATCCAGTCACTGCACTCCAGCCTGGGCGACAGAGCAAGACTCCGTCTCCAAAAAAAAAAAAAAAAAAAAAAAAATCTCCTGACCTTGTGATTCTCCTGCCTCGGCCTCCCAAAGTGCTGGGATTACAGGCGTGAGCCACCGTGCCTGGCCTGTGCTGTGAAATTCTATCTGAAGGATAATGAGGAGTAGATTTCTTCAGGGGATTTTCTTTTTTTTTTTTTTTTTTTTTGAGACGGAGTCTTGCTCTGTCGCCCGGGCTGGAGTGCAGTGGCCGGATCTCAGCTCACTGCAAGCTCCGCCTCCCGGGTTTAGGCCATTCTCCTGCCTCAGCCTCTGGAGTAGCAGGGACTACAGGCGCCCACCACCTCGCCCGGCTAGTTTTTTGTATTTTTAGTAGAGACGGGGTTTCACCGTGTTAGCCAGGATGGTCTCGATCTCCTAACCTCGTGATCCGCCCGCCTGGGCCTCCCAAAGTGCTGGGATTACAGGCTTGAGCCACCGCGCCCGGCGATTTTCTTGAATATGGTTTTATTTTACATTTTATCAATGATCAGGTTGAGAGTTTGATCATATTTGTAAACAAGTCCTGTCTTGGAAGGAGGGGAAAGAAGAAAATAGAATTTTAAAATTAATCTGCATAAACTGGTAAGTGGCATGAAACCAAAGCATAAAGCAAAGCAGATACTGTTGCACAGGTTTACTTTGGTCAGAACAAGTGGGTTGGTAGTATTATAAAGAGTGATATTGGAAATCTGTACACTTTTTGTCATTAACATTAAATTTGGCTTAGGCTAGGTGTGGTGGCTCATGCCTGTAATTGCAGCACTTTGGGAGGCTGAGGCGGGCAGATCACTTGAGGTCAGGAGTTCGAGACCAGCCTGGCCAACATGGTGAAACACTGTCTCTACTAAAAATATAAAAATTAGCTGGGTGTGTGACGGGTGCCTATAATCCCAGCTACTAGGGAGGCTGAGGCAGGAGAATTGCTTGAACCCGGGAGGTGGAGGTTGCAGTGAGCTGAGATCGTGCCACTGTATTCCAGCCTGGGTGACAGAGAGAGAGAGACTCTGTCTCTGAAAAAAAAAAAAAAAAAAAGGAAAGAAAATTATCTGGGTATGGTGGCATATACCCACAGTCCCAGCTACTTGGGAGGCTGAAGCAGGAGGATCACTTGATCTCAAGAGTTTGAGGCTGCAATAAGCTAGAATGCCGCCACTACACTCTGGCCTGGGTGACTGAGACCCTGTTGTTAAAAAAAAATAAGTAAAAAAAAAAATAAATTTATTTAAAAAAATTGTATTAAAAAACATAGCCATGTATCATCTTACCTAGTAAGTGTATAGTTAATTAATGTTAACTATATTCACATTGTTCTGTGTCCAGCCATTTTTTATATGGAACATCTACAACTTACAAATCCATTGAAGCTTTAAGAGTATATACTTTTGGCCTTGCACAGTGGCTCATGCCTGTAATCCCAGCACTTTGGGAGGCCGAGGCGGGCAGATCACCTGAGGTCAGGAGTTTAAGACCAGCCTGGCCAGCATGGTGAAACCCTGTCTCTACTAAAAATACAAAAAATTAGCTGGGTGCAGTGGCATGCACCTGTAATCCCAGCTACTTGGGAGGCTGAGGCAGGAGAATTGCTTGAACCTGGGAGGTGGAGGTTGTGGTGAGCTGAGATCATACCATTGCACTCCAGCCTGGGCAACAGAGCGAGACTCAGTCTCACAGGAAAAAAAAAAAAAAAAAAAAACAACAAATAAAAAAAGAATATATACTTTTTTTTTTTTTCTTTCTTTTTTGTTAAGAGTGTATAGTTTGGCTGAGTGTGGTGGCTCACACCTGTAATCCTATCACTTTGGGAAGCTGAGGTGGTAGGATCACTTGAGCCCAGGAGTTTGAGACCAGCCTGGGCAACCTAGCAAGACATTGTCTCTACTAAAAATAAAAAAAATTAGCCAGGCATGGTGGCACACGCCTGTGGTCTCAGCTACTAGGGAGGCTGAGGCAGGAGGATTGCTTGAGCCTGGGAGGTTGAGGATACAGTGAGCCGTGATTATGCCACCACTCTAGCATGGGCAACTGCGCAAGACCCTGCCTCAAAAAAACCCCAGTATATACTTTTTCCCCTCTTTCCCCGCTATGAAATAAACTTATATAATATTTACTACAGAAGGCTAGAAAAATATGTAGAAAGAAACCGGGGGCTGGGCTCAGTGTCTCACGCCTGTAATCCCAGCGATTTGGGAGGCCAAGGTGGGGGGATCACTTGAGGTCAGTAGTTGGAGACCAGCCTGGCCAACATGGTGAAACCCTGTCTCTACTAAAAAGACAAAAAGTAGCTGGGCGTGGTGTCAGATGTCTGTAATCCCAGCTACTCAAGAGGCTGAGGCAGGAGAATCGCTTGAACCTGGGAGGCAGAAGTTGCAGTGAGCCGAGATTGCACCGCTGTACTCTAGCTTGGGCAACAGAGTGAGACTCTGTCTCAAAAACAAAAAACAAAAAATACAAATAAAAATAAGAGAAAAAAGCCAGGTGTGGTGGTGTGCACCTGTAGTCCCAGCTACTGGGGAGGCTGAGGTGGGAGAATTGCTTGAGCCCAGGAGCTTGAGGCTGCAGTGAGCTATGATGACACCACTGTGCTCCAACCTGGTAGAGTGAGACCCTGTCTCTAAAAAAAAAAAAAAAAAAAAAAGAAAAATATGTAGGAAAAAAGTAAATAAGCCACTCCAATTTACCAGATAGATACAACCATTATTAACATTGAGACAGTTTTTTTTTTGTTTTGAAAGAGATGAAGTTTCACTATGTTGCCCAGGCTGGTCTTAAACTCTTGGGCTCATGCCATCC
The DNA here is from genome assembly GCF_007565055.1 of Rhinopithecus roxellana. Classification (NCBI taxonomy): domain Eukaryota; kingdom Metazoa; phylum Chordata; class Mammalia; order Primates; family Cercopithecidae; genus Rhinopithecus; species Rhinopithecus roxellana. The sequence continues at coordinate 76,104,657 of NC_044559.1, forward strand.
TTCCACCTTGGAACCCCAAAGTGCTGGGATTACAGGTGTGAGCCACCATGTCTGGTTCCTTCTGAGTCTTAAACTTTGTTATCTAAAATGTGACCTATCCAAGACTTGATTTCTATCTTGGTTTCACAATTTCCTCCCAATAAGTGCATCATTTCCGGTTGGAAACAGTACAGCAAAAGAGTGATTGAAATACAAGTATTTTCTTTCTTTCTTTTTTTTCTTTTTTGAGACTGAGTCTTGCTCTGTTGCCCAGGCGGGAGTACAGTGGCATGATCTTAGCTCACTGCAACCTCTGCCTCCCAGGTTCAAGCAATTCTCTCAAGTAGCTGGGACTACAGGCACTCGCCACCATGCCGGCTAATTTTTGTATTTTTAGTAGAGACGAGGTTTCACTATGTTGGCCAGGTTGGTCTCGAACTCCTGACCTCAGGCAATCCGCCCACCTCAGCCTCCCAAAGTGTTGAGATTGCAGGCGTGAGCCACCACGCCCGGCTGGAATACAATTATTTTCCTTTTTAGTCCTCACTGCAGCCCCATGAGGAATTATTATACTTAGTTTAGAGATGAGGAAACTGAGACTGTGAATGGTTATGAAGTGGCAGACTCAGAATCAAAGCCCAGATTGTCTGCCCCAAAGCCTGCAAGGTATCCGGTGAACCACACTGCCTCCCGAAGATGCCCTCTGGTCACCTTCAGTGAACACTTTCACCTACACTTTTACTAACCATCTTTTAGGATGGGTTGTTTCCACAGATGCTGGAGTCTATTTATTTTGTGCTGATGTTTTGCTACTATTACCTGATATAAACTAAGTTCAACTAGGCCATAGAAACTACATAGTAATAGCCGGGTGCGGTGGCTCACGCTGTAATCCCAGCACTTTGGGATGCTGAGGTGGGCGGATTGCCTGAGGTCACGAGTTCGAGACCAGACTGGCCAATATGGTGAAACCCCATCTGTACTAAAAATACAAAAATTAGCCAGGCATGGTGGCAGGCACCTGTAATCTCAGCTACTCGGGAGGCTGAGGCAGGAGAATCGCTTGAACCCGGGAGGCAGAGATTGCAGTGAGCCAAGATCGTACCATTGCACTCCAGCCTGGGTGACAAGAGTGAGACTCTGTCTCAAAAAAAAAAAAAAAAAAAAAAAGAGAAAAGAAACTACATAGTAATTTAAACAGAGAACATTTAATAGGTTATTAACTATAACTGAGGATTCAAGTAACAAGGGATTGGCTAGTAAGAAGTAAAGAGATCTCTAAAAAATATAGAAATAGATACAGGAATCAGCTGAGATAGAATGTACAAGGAAGAGATTCCCCTAGGGCAGAGTTTCAGACCTTGCTGGAGATGGCATGGCCATGGTTGACTGAATGGCAGAGACATTGCTCTGAAGGGGAAGATACAGAAGGGACGGCTCAGATTCATACTGGGACAAACAGACTTACACATTCATATTTGTTAGGATTCTTTCAGTTATATGTGATAGAAACTAAAACTAGCTTAAGCAAAAAGAGACTCTAATAATTGTCTCAAGAAACTGAAAAGCCCAGGGGATAAATCAAGTATGGTTTAATCTGTATGGAAAATCTCAAATCTCAATGTCACTAGATATCTACCTCTTTACTGTCTTAGATCTAGTTTCCTCTGTTTTTGCTTCCTAAGAAGGCAGATTCTGTATAAAAAGTGGCAGTAATGGACCACCAACGGTGTCAGTCTTATATCCCACCAACTTAGCAATTTTAGAATTTCACAAGAGTCTTGGAGTTGAGACTTTTTGTCCTAGTTTGACTTGTGGGCCTTTGCCTGGATTCGTGAAGGGAACAGAATGTTTCAGTTGGTTAAGCTTGGGTGACATGCTCATAGCCAGTGACCACCAGATCACATAGATTTGAAAGATGGGGAGAAGTTTTTTTTTTTTTTTGAGACGGAGTCTCGCTCTGTCACCCAGGCTGGAGTGCAGTGGCCCAATCTTGGCTCACTGCAACTCCACCTCCCAGGTTCACATCATTCTCCTGCCTCAGCCTCCTGAGTTGCTGGGACTAGAGGCGGGTGCCACCATGCCCGGCTAAGTTTTTGTATTTTTAGTAGAGACGAGATTTCACTGTGTTAGCCAGGATGGTCTCCATCTCCTGACCTTGTGATCCGCCCCCCTCGGCCTCCCAAAGTGCTTGGATTACAGGTGTGAACCACTGCGCCTGGCTGAGAAGTTTATTGCTTAAAGGAAAATGGGGGTGCTGTTACCAGAGGAAGGGGAAAGTAGATATTGGGAAGGCAAAAGCAGCAGATGTCCACTGTGCTGTCTCTGTAACTCCCCATGTACCTCTCTTTAAATTTATGTTTTGAAAAGGGTCGGCCACTAATGTGTGGTGAAAACATTTTATGTTTCTTAATAAAACCCCAAGAAACCAAAAAGCACCTTAAGTATTAGCTATTGTTTTTCCCCCACTGTCTAAATCCTACTTGTCTTTAAGATCTAGCTCACATCTCTTGTATATGGGTGAAAGAGTCTCTCCTGAATTCTTTTTTTTTTTGAGACTGAGTCTCGCTCTGTTGCCCGGGCTGGAGTGCAGTGGCCGGATCTCAGCTCACTGCAAGCTCCGCCTCCCGGGTTCACGCCATTCTCCTGCCTCAGCCTCCCGATTAGCTGGGACTACAGGCGCCCGCCACCTCGCCCGGCTAGTTTTTTGTATTTTTTAGTAGAGACGGGGTTTCACCGTGTTAGCCAGGATGGTCTCGATCTCCTGACCTCGTGATCCACCCGTCTCGGCCTCCCAAAGTGCTGGGATTACAGGCTTGAGCCACCGCGCCTGGCCTCTCCTGAATTCTTGGGGCCTTTATTGTTTATATCATGCGTTTGGCTATTAATGATCTTGTATCATCTTTTGTGTTGTGGTCTTCAGCTACTATTTGAAATCGTGTAGCACTTAGTGAATTTTCAATTCCTGGAGGCCAGAGACTTACCTTAATTTTTGTCCCTATACCTTACGATACCTTAAAGTTACAAAGCAGTCAGTAGATCATGATTGGATTGATTTTAAATGACACATGAGTGACTAATTTCTTGTTTGGGTACCATATGTCTCAGAAAAGCAATTCATCTTCCTATGCTGGTTGGTGAAAAGATTTATGATTAAGTTTGTGGAATATTGAATACTTCTGGCTGACTAAAAGTATAGAAAGTCTTTTCTTTTTTGAGACAGGGTCTCGCTCTATTATTACTCAGGCTGGAGTGGCAGAGGCAAGAACACACCTTGCTGCAGCCTTGACCTCCTGGACTCAGGTGATCCTCCCACCTCAGCCTCCTGAGTGGTTGGGACCATAGACTCAAGCAATCATGCCTGGCTAATTTAAAAACATTTTCTTTTTTTTTTTTTTTTTTTTTTTTGGTAGAGTCAGAGTCTCGTCATGTCACCTAGACTGGTCTTGAACTCCTAGGCTCAAGTGATCCTGACACCTTGTCCTCATAAGGTGTTGGAATTATAGGCATGAGTCACTGTGCCTGGCCAGAAACTTTTTTTTTTTTTTTTTTTGAGATGGAGTCTCACTCTGTCACCCAGACTGGAGTGCAGTGGCATGATCTCGGCTCACTGCAAACTCCGCCTCCCCGGGTTCATGCCATTCTCCTGCCTCAGCCTCCTGAGTAGCTGGCACTACAGGCGCCCGCCACCAGGCCTGGCTAATTTTTTGCATTTTTTTTTTTAGTAGAGATAGGGTTTCACCGTGTTAGCCAGGATGGTCTCGATCTCCTGACCTCATGATCCGCCCGCCTTGGCCTTCCAAAGTGCTGGGATTACAGGTGTGAGCCACTGCACCCGGCCTCCAGAAACTCTTAAGAATTTTCAATTTGTGAGCTTCTGTAGATATGAATAAGTCATATGCCAGAACAAAAACCATTAGCTGTCTCTTGGATAGTGTGTGTCACTCTGGACTTTGGAACAAATGAATGTAGAAGTAGTCTTTTAGGACCTAATCTGATCATACATAGAAGTACTTCTAGTTTTAATTGCCTGAGACTCATGGCACTCATCACACCTGGCTGATTTTTGCATTTTTAGTAGAGATGGGGTTTTGCCATGTTGGCCAGGCTGGTCTCAAACTCCTGACCTCAGGTGATCCACCCTCTTTGGCCTCCCGAAGTGCTGGGAATACAGGTATGAGCCACACTGTGCCTGGCCTTTTTTGTTTGTTTTTGAGATGGAGTCTCACTCTGTTACCCAGGTTGGAGTGCAGTGGCACAATCTCAGCTCACTGCAACCTCCACCTCCCAGGTTCAAGTGATTCTCCTTCTTCAACCTCCCTCGTAGCTGGGATTACAGGTGTGCACCACCACATCCAGCTAATTTTTTTGTATTTTTAGTAGAGATGGGATTTCACCATGTTGGCCAGGCTGGTCTCGAACTCCCGACCTCAAATGATCTGCCCACCTCGGGCTCCCAAAGTGCTGGGATTATAGATGTGAACCACTGTGCCAGATGTTACTGTCTTTTTCTTTCTTTCTTTTTTTTTTTTTTGAGATAGTCTCGCTCTGTTGCCCAGGCTGGAATGCAGTGGCGCGATCTCACTGCAAGCTCTGCCTCCCAGGTTCACGCCATTCTCCTGCCTCAGCCTCCCAAGTAGCTGGGGCTACAGGCGCCTGCCACCGCTCGGCTAATTTTTTTTTATATTTTTAGTAGAGACAGGGTTTCACCATGTAATCCAGGATGGTCTTGAACTCCTGACCTCGTGATCCACCTGCCTCGGCCTCCCAAAGTGCTGAGATTACAGGCGTGAGCCCCCGCGCCCGGCCAGATGTTACTTTCTTAATACAAATAACTTTCTTCCCATTGTACACTAGCGCGAGGGAGGAAAATTAAGGAAGGTGTCAGCAACAGAATTAATGCTTATTCATATGACACCCAAAAAGATAAAAATTACCAAGCAAATAAATAAGTCAATAAATTGGCATTATTGATACTCATCATTCTTGACTGAGAATATTACATTGTCATTCCATTGGGCAGAATCTTAGATTAGGATTCCAAAAATGTTTAGGTTAAGAAGGTAGGCAATCAAGAGTTTTTTCATTTCAGAATAGTTTGCCAATTTAATTTTGGTTAAGATGTATTATTAGTTTGAAATTTGGGCTAGGCATGGTGGCTCATGCCTGTGATCCCAGCACTTTGGGAGGCCGAGGTGGGAGGATCACTTGGGCCCAGGAATTTGAGACCTGGGCAACATAGAAAGACTTGTGTCTACAAATAGTAAAAAAAATTAGCCAGGTGTTGGTGGTGCATGTCTGCGGTCCCAGCTACTTGGGAGGCCGACGTGGGGGAATTGCTTGAGCTCAGGCAGTTGAGGCTACAGTGAGTCACGATTATGCCATTGTGCTCTAGCCTGGGCAACAATGGGAGACCCAGTCTCAAAAAAAAGAAAACAAAAATAAAACACACACACACACACACACACACACAAGCAAGCAAGAAAGAAAGTTGTGCAGGTTGAGATCAAATATAGGGGCCAAATATATTTTCAGACTTTTGGAGTCTAAATTAGAGATAATTTTGTAGTTTATACTACAAAACATTGCACAGCTATTCTTAAGGGCAGACCTTAGGGTATAAATGTTTCAAAAATTTTATCTAAGAAATTGGATATCGTTCCCTGAATTGTGGTACTCCTTATTAATGTTGAACTGTCTCTGATGTTAAAAAGCACCACCAGCTTGGGCATATAGGGCCTGTTTAGTTTTCTCTTCTCTATGTACAACTTTCATGATACTGGCTTAAATTTGATATGTAGAAAGAGGGAAGAATACAGTCTTTTCTTTGATAGTTGTATTTCTTATCTAACAGCTTTCCAACAAAGTGACACAGTTAAAGCCATGTTTCAGAGCCTCTTAGAGTTGAAAAAGCAGTAAGAGAGAGTGAATACTTCTCTCAGGGTGGTAAATCAGATTTAGACAACTTTAAATATAGCTCGTATTTTGATAAATCTTGCCAAGGTTGTGGTTCTTGGAAAACAAATCAAGTTAGGCAATTCACCAGGGAGGAAACAGTTTTGTGGGTATGCAGTTTTGGTATAGTCAGCCAAAAGATACATCTGCAGGATGCAGTTGTTGTTTTTTTTTTTAACTGCCTTGAATTTTGCAGATTCATGGCTTCAACATGCCTTAGAAGCACTTGCATTTCATTTTTCTGTAATTGATTTTTCAACTGTGGATTGTTTCCAGTCCTTTCACTGAGCATATCACCTTACATGTAGGGTTCCATCTAGTGGTAAAAGTGGTAATTGTAGACTATAAGTAGGTTATACAAATTACTATTTTAGTATTACTAGATTGATAAATTTATGCCACTTTGACATGATAGGGCACAGTCCACCTGATTGATACTCATTTGGCACACTCTTCTCAATTCTGTTCACTAAATTATATCTTGAGTTAGGATGAAAATAATGCAGCTTTCAGGCTTTAAAGTGACTAAATTTAAACTGCTAAGAGTCCTGACATTGTCTGCACAAGACAGCATTTTCTGTCACTTACAGAAAGTTACGTTTGGCTTGTCAAGAAAAAAATAAACATAATCCCAAAGCAGCAACCATTTAAAATAAAAGAAGACTGCCACAAGGATTCGTGCAGAATATTTAAAATTTTCCTGTTGAACAAAATGATTTAACTGATATTTTTCTTCAGGGATGATGCTTTCAAATAGCTTATATGCATCTTTTGGAAATCGAAAGATCCTGGAATAGCGTCTTCCATGTGGGACATCTTGAAAGATAGTATTTTGGTTTCAGTGAGTTACGTGAATGAATCTCCAGTCCTTATCAGCGTGATGAGTCTGTTTACAGAGTATAAGTTTGTTTCTTAGATTTGTAGAATTTATAAAGAAAGAAAACTATAGCCTGTATACCAAAGACAAGGACAGTTCTTCCAGCAAAACTGGCTGCATCAAAAGTAGACTTCTGCACAGATTGTGAGGTTGGAGTGAAAGTGGTATTTGTTGTACCTGATGTAGTAACTGTGGTGGGAGGTGTAGAAGAGAAAGGCAGAGTTGTGGTTTTAACTTGGGATACTGGGAGTTATAATTTCCTTTAGGCTTCTGTATTTCCCAAGATTTCCACAAAATCCATAAAAAGTCATTGTGAACTCAACGTACAAAGCCTCAGCAAATCTGCTCAGGTTCACTGAGTGTGAAACACTGGATCTATGTGTCACTGTGGAATTGATTGGCACCAGAGTGGCAGTTGGCACAGAACAGAAGTCTGTCCTGTTCACCACACCACATTCTCTAACTGTTGAATTATGTGAACAGTAGCTCTTATCTTCTTTACATTCTATCTAAAAGCAGGTATTATTAACAGTGCTTTAAAACAGGAAACACAGCTGTTGCAGCCTTCATAGGTTTCTGGTGCTGGAGTGGTGACTGATGGGAAGGATGTCACTGGCACTGGGGTTATCTTGGAGGGGCGACCCACAGCAGTGGGCAGGAGAGCCCTGACATGGTGTCCTCGGCATTGGTATCCAGAGGAAAGCTGCCATGCACAACATCCTGTCAATCTCCTGCAGGCTACCTGCCCCAAATTGTTCTTTTTGAGGGGTCTTACCTCTATCATTCTTTGGGATAGTTGCCCAGAGCCCTTGTTATTTCTGTATGCCTACATACCTAGCTACTAATTTTCCTGCTTCTGGCCATCTATGTAAAAACTTTTATGATAAGGAAATTAATCTTTAGTATATACTTTGATTTTCTATAATATTTATATCAAATTGAAGTGAGATTGAAGCCAAAACTACTTTGTTTCTTCATTTTTTTTTTTTTCCGAGGCAGAGTCTCGCTCTGTTGCCCAGGCTGGAGTGCAGTATCGTGATCTCGGCTCACTGCGAGCTCCGCCTCCTGTGTTCATACTATTCTCCTGCCTCAGCCTTCGGAGTAGCTGGGACCACAGGCGCCTGCCACCACGCCCGGCTAATTTTTTGTATTTTTAGTAGAGACTGGGAGTTTCACTGTGTTAGCCAGAGTGGTCTCCATCTCCTGACCTCGTGATCTGCCCGCCTCGGCCTCCCAAAGTGCTGGGATTATAGGCGTGAGCCACTGTGCCCAGCCCAGTACTTGGTTTCTTTAAAAAAATTTGTCATGAAATGTCGATTATACATACAAGTTTATAGAATAATATAATCAATACTCTTCCTATTACCCAGCTTCAGCAAATCTTAAAATTTTGCCATATTTGCTTCAAATGCTCCCCTTTTCCCATAGCTCAATGATTTATCCACAAGAACGTTATTAGCACTTCAGGAACTCTTTTTTTTTTTTTTAAAGATGGGGTCTTGGCCGGGCGCGGTGGCTCAAGCCTGTAATCCCAGCACTTTGGGAGACCAAGACAGGCGGATCACGAGGTCAGGAGATCGAGACCATCCTGGCTAACACGGTGAAACCCCGTCTCTACTAAAAAATACAAAAAACTAGCCGGGCGAGGTGGCGGGCGCCTGTAGTCCCAGCTACTCGGGAGGCTGAGGCAGGAGAATGGTGTAAACCCGGGAGGCGGAGCTTGCAGTGAGCTGAGATCCGGCCACTGCACTCCAGCCGAGGCGACAGAGCGAGATTCCGTCTCAAAAAAAATAAAATAAAATAAAAAAATATAAAGATGGGGTCTTACTCTGCCACCCAGGCTAGAGTGCAGTGGCGCGATCTCAGCTCACTGCAACCTCCACCTCCGGGGTTCAAGCAGTTCTGCCTCAGCCTCTCGCGTAGCTGGGATTACAGGCGCTCGCCACCATGCCCGGCTAATTTTTGTATTTTTTTTTTTTTTTTTTGAGACGGAGTCTCGCTCTGTCACCAGGCTGCAGTGCTGTGGCCAGATCTCAGCTCACTGCAAGCTCCGCCTCCCGGGTTCCTGCCATTCTCCTGCCTCAGCCTCCTGGGTAGCTGGGACTACAGGCGCCGCCACCTCCCCCGGCTAGTTTTTTGTAATTTTTAGTAGAGACGGGGTTTCACCGTGTTAGCCAGGATGGTCTCGATCTCCTGACCTCGTGATCCGCCCGTCTCGGCCTCCCAAAGTGCTGGGATTACAGGCTTGAGCCACCGCGCCCGGCCTAATTTTTGTATTTTTTAGTAGAGACGGGGGTTTCACCATGTTGGCCAGGCTGGTCTCGACCGCCTGACCTCGTGATCCACCTGCTTTGGCTTCCCAAAGTGCTGGGATTACAGGCGTGAGCCACCGTACCCGGCCTCAGGAACTCTTTCATACCTTCATGCCTTCTCTTAATCACTGTCCACAAAAGGTAACCATTATCCTGAATATTATGGTAAATACATTTCTGCTTCTCTTTACAGTTTACCATTTAAACAAGTACTTCTAAATACTAGTTTCGTTTATTTTTAAAATTTGATATGTCATATAGTATGTAGTTGTCTGTGTGTATGTTTGTGTGTGTGTGTGTGTGTGTGTGGCTTCTTTTGCTTTTATTTGTGAGATTTAGCTATGATTGTACATATAGCTAGAGTCTGTCCATTTTCATTACTATGTAATATTCCATTGCAAATAAACAAAGCCATTAAATTAAAATTCTGCTGGACATTTTGCTTTTTTAGTTTTGGCTGTTTAGAAAATAATGTTGTGGGTTGGGTGTGGTGGCTCATGCCTGTAATGCCAACACTTTGAGAGCTGAGGTGGGTGGATTGGTTGAGGCCAGGAGTTTGAGACCAGCCTGCTCAACATGGGAAACCCTATCTCTACTAAAAATACAAAAATTAGCTGGGCATGATGGCACTCACCTGTAATCCCAACTACTCAGGAGTCTGAGGCATGAGAAGCGCTTGAACCAAGGAGGCAGAAGTTGCCGTGAGCCAGGATAGTGCCACTGTACTCCAGCCTGGGCAACAGAATGAGTCTGTCTCAAAAAAAAAAAAAAAGCAAAAAAAAAAAAAAAAGCAGAAATTAATGAAATAAGCTGGGTGTGGCGAGTCACGCCTCTAAATCCCAGCACTTTGGGAGGGTAAGGTGGGTGGATCACCTGAGGTCAGGAGTTCGAGACCAGCCTGGCCAACATGGTGAAACCCTATCTCTACTAAAAATACAAAAATTAGCTGGGTGTGGTGATGTGTGCCTGTAATTCCAGCTACTGGGGAGGCTGAGGCAGGAGGATTGCTTGAACTCGGGAGGTGGAGGTTGCAGTGAGCCAAGATTGTGCCATTGCACTCCTGCCTAGAAGACACAGCAAGACTCCATCTCAAAGGAAGGAAAAAAAAAAGAAACTAATGAAATAAACAACAAACATATACAATAGAGAGGTTCAACAAAGCTAGAATTTGGAAACTTGACAAAGCTAATTACATTGAAAAACAAAATTTTTTTTTTTTTTTTTTTGAGACGCAGTCTCCCTCTGTCGCCCAGGCTGGAGTGCAGTGGCCGGATCTCAGCTCACTGCAAGCTTGGCCTCCCAGGTTTACACCATTCTCCTGCCTCAGCCTCCCGAGTAGCTGGGACTACAGGCGCCCTCCACCTCGCCTGGCTAGTTTTTTGTATTTTTTAGTAGAGACGGGGTTTCACCATGTTAGCCAGGATGGTCTTGATCTCCTGACCTCGTGATCTGCCTGTCTTGGCCTCCCAAAGTGCTGGGATTACAGGCTTGAGCCACCGCGCCTCAACCAATCCACCCACCTCGGCTCTCAAAGTGTTGGCATTACAGGCATGAGCCACCACACCCAACCCACAACATTATTTTCTAAACAGCCAAAACTAAAAAAGCAAAATGTCCAGCAGAATTTTAATTTAATGGCTTTGTTTATTTGCAATGGAATATTACATAGTAATGAAAATGGACAGACTCTAGCTATATGTACAATCATAGCTAAATCTCACAAATAAAAGCAAAACAGAAAGCTGAAAAACAAATTACCAGTATCAGGAACAAAGAGGAGGACATTACTATGGAACCTAGAGATATTAAAAAAGATAAGAGGATATTATATACAAATTTATACCGATAAAGTTTGAAGGTTTATGTGAAATAGACAAATTCCTTAAAATGTACAACTTAACAAAATTAACACAAGAAGTAAAGGAAAATGTGAGTAGTCCCATAACACAAAATAAGTGGAATGTGTAATGAAAAACTTTTTCACAGAGAAAATTCTAGGTTCAGATGGCTTAATCAGCCAATTCTGTCACATATTTAAAGAAGAAATCACAGTAATCTCACATAAATTTTTTCAGAAAATAGAAAAATAAGACATTGGACAGGCGCGGTGGCTTATGCCTGTGGGAGGCCAAGGCGGGGAGATTGCCTGAGCTCAGGAGTTCAAGACCAGCCTGGGCAACACCATGAAATCCTGTCTCTACCAAAATACAAAAAATTAGATGGGCGAGGCGGCATGTGCCCTGTAGTCCCAGCTACTCAGGAGACTGAGGCAGGAGAATTGCTTGAACCTGGGAGGCGGAGGTTGCAGTGAGTGAGCTGAGATCGTGCCACTGCACTCCAGTTCAGGCGACAGAGTGAGACTCTGTCTGAAAAAAAAAAGGACAAAAAAAAAAAAAAAAAAAAAGACATATTTCCCACCTGGGTGTATAAGGCTAGAACAACCTTGATATAAAACCTAATGAAGACATTACAAGAAAAGAAAATTTAAGACTAATCACACTTATGAATGAATGGGAAATTTAAACTATAAGCAAACCAAATTCAACAACATATAAAAATGATAATACATCATAACAAAGTTGAGTTATTTGAGAAATGCAAGGTTGGTTTGACAATAGAAAATCAGTATTATTTACCATAAAGGAAAAAATTATATGATCATCAATAGATGCACAAAAAATTTTTGATAAGTATTTGATAAAATTAAACACCCAATACACAATTTTAAATAAATAAGTAAATATATAAATAAATATATATATCTCCTCTGGAAGGCAGAGGCTGCAGTGAGCCGAGATTGTGCCACTGCACTCCAGCCTGGGTGACAAGAGTGAGACTCTGTCTAAAAAATAAATAAATAAATAACATAGCAAACTGAGAATAAAAATATACCACCTGAATCTGATTTTGCTAAGTGATGAGTAAGGAAAGGTACTATTTTTAAATTTGCTTTATTCTGACAACTTGTGAAGTTGAGATTCTTTTTATGTTTATTAGTCATTAGGTCCCCTCTTCTCTGCATTACTGATCATGTCATTTGACTAATTTTCTGTTGAGTCAAGTGTCTTTTCCTTATTACTTTTTAGGATTACTGATTCATTCTGAATGCTGATCCTGGTTATATGCATGGCAAACATCTTTTTTTTTTAATCTGTGGCTTATCTTGTATTTTGTTATTACTTTTAGAGTTTTGGATTTATTTATTTATTTATTTATTTATTTATTATGAATGGATAGTATGTTCACATGAATATAAAATCCAGAAAATACAAAAGAGCATACAGTGAAAAGTTTCTCTCCCACTCTTCTTCCCCTTTTATCCATTTCTCTTTAGAGGCATTGTGACTTCATTTTTAAGAAATTTAATGTGTAGTGTCATTTGTTATACAGATAAATTTAATGTAGTTAAATTTATGATTCTTTGGGGATTGTGCTTTTATGTCTTGTTTAAGAAACTCTTCCTCTGTTGCACTAATTTATTCTATATTGTTTTTTACTGCTTTTAAATTTGGCTTTTCATATTTAGATCTTTATTTTGTTTGGAATTTATTTTTTGTCTGTAATGTGAGGTAGGGATCACCCCTCCCCCATATTGTAAAACTACCTATTCTATGCTTTTACATTTGTAACTGTTTCATCTAGTATAACTTCAGTGGTGACGGGAGTCTGCTTTTGAGCTTCATCTATGCATTGGCAAATACAGTTAATTAACTGGTCTAGTTTTTTATCTCTATTTTTCTACTTGCAGATGAGTGCTCAGAGTCCTAAGTACTGCCTTTCAGGCCTCATAATGTGCCCTTGTATCCTCTAACATATCTGGAATGTGTGTAGGCTGTGCTGGGGCAGGGAAAGGAGAGTTTCTTTGTCACAACAAACAAGGGGAAAGCTTTTTTCCTGTCTCTTCGATTTACCAATGCCTCATCAGAAGCTTTCAGCACTTATGTAAGAAATATATTTATTTTCTTGAACTTTAGTATATTTAGTTTGTTTTACAATATTGTAGAGTGGAAGGTTGTTTTTGCTTAAATATAGTAGTTTTTTCTTTAGTCCTATAAATTTCTTAAGTTCTTAAACATGTTTCTTGATAATTTTAGCTTTATATTGTGGTATTGTGTATTCTTTGGAAAGGGATTAGTGGGCTTTGTGATGTGGGGTAACTTTAAGAAAAATAACCCGCTATAACTCTTTTCCATCTTTCACCTTCCATTTGATTTCTCTTTTAACTATTTCCATCTCTTAGATATTGTTTTACCAGATGGTCCACATGGAAAAAGTGAGGAAGTAGGGGAAAAGAAAAGAACTAGCTTAAAGAAATTAAAGTGTGACATAATGAGAGAATGACCATGGGAAGAAAGGGGAGAAAAAACAGAAGGGAAGAGAAACTGAGATTGTTTACGTGTTACTTATGTGTTACGAGTTCCAAGGTATCTTTTTTTCTTGTATTCCTTATAAATAGCTAGGAGCAGTCTTGAACCTGTTTATTCTTCTCCCTGTTTGTGCTGTTTAGGAGGGAGTAGTTTTGGGGGTGATGGCCAAGTAGGAAGAATTCTGTTGAAAAACTATACATGTTGCTTTTAGTTTCTTTCTCACTTGTGTACAATATTTGATCCAGTTTAGTGCTGGAAGGGTCAACTGTGTTGAAAGTGTTAGAATCTTGAGTTTTGCTCTGGACATTAATAAAAGTCTGAAAGTTTTATGTATGTATGTATGTGTTTCTGTCAGGAATATAATGGTTGCTATTAATACACATTTTTATGTTAATGCTAATTTGATCTGAATCAGTTATTCAGAATTAAAAGTGATGTGAATTCCAGAAAATGATTAGTTTAGACTCAATAAATTATAAGACTCTTTTTGGTACTACACATTTTATGATTTTTCTGGCCCTCCTGGTAGAGTAGTAATTTCTCATTGGCAGTGATTATAAACAATAGTCCTATATTGACCCTTGCTTCTTGACTGAAATAAGCTGATGTTAAAAAAAGAGGCTCTTGTCAATGATTTAAGATGAAGTTGCTTCTAATTTTATTTGGCTTTTATTTATCATCATTGGCATTTGAACAGGAAAAATAACTAGTGTGTAAAAAGGTTGAGGAGACAAACATTTTAAATTCTTTTTTTTTAGTTACTTTTTGGCTTGAGGACACACATTCCTAGTTTTTAATTTTTGTTTTTTCTCATAATACATTATCATTTCAGAGAAAAGAAGGAATCTCCTAGCCACCAACTGAAGATGTGGACTGTTGATTAAATCATGTAATAATTTTTCAAGGAAATAGAGATGAACTTTGAAGTCTACCCATGCCTTGTTTTCACTATACTGTTATTATTAATTATCCATGTAGTATTGACAATGTCCTTTGTAGATTAGTTACATTTAGTATTTAGAAGTGCCGTCATTTTTCCTGGAATAGTGCTTTGGTACCTAGGGTATAATGGACCACTTTTAAGTTGTGATTGCTTTTACTGTGGGTATGTTTGTATGAGTCAGGTGAATTTCAATTCTGCCTGACTGAGATATGATAACTTGTCCTTTCTAGCTTGCCTTATGTCCATTTGTTGGTTATATAATAGATGACTGTTTATATAATAAGGATTAGAACAAGCCATTAGACTTTATTGTTAATGGATACAAACTATATGTCTTCTGTAAGAGTTTCAGGGATACAATTCTTAAATATAACAACGTATTAGAAGTAAAAAGGGAATGATATGCTTTGGCTATGTCCCCACACAAATCTCATCTTGAATTCTAGCTCCCATAATCCCCATGTGTTGTAGGAAGAACCCAGTGGGAGGTAATTGAATCATGGGGGCGGGTTTTTCCTGTGCTGTTCTCTTGATAGTGAATAAGTCTCACAAGAGCTGATGTTTTTATAAAGGGCAGTTCCCCTGCACACGCTCTCTTGACTGCTGCCACGTAAGACATGCCTTTGTTCCCCCTTCGCCTTCCACCATGATTGTGAGGCCTCCCCAGCCATGTGGAACTGTGAGTCCATTAAACCTGTCTTTCCTTTATAAATTACTGAGTCTCTGGTATGTCTTTATTAACAGCGTGAGAACAGACTAATACAGTAAATTGGTACCAGTAGAGTTGGGTACTACTGTAAGGATACCTGAAAATGTGGAAGCGACTTTTAAACTGAGTAACAGGCAGAGGTTGGAACAGTTTAGAGGACTCAGAAGACAGGGAAATGTGGGAAAGTTTGGAACTTCCTAGAGATTATGTAGGGCTCAGAATACAGGAAGATGTGGGGAAGTTTGGAACTTCCTAGAGACTTGTTGAATAGCTTTGACCAAAATGCTCATAGTGATATGGACAGTGAAGTCCAGACTGAGGTGGTCTCAGATGGAGATGAGGAACTTGTTGGGAACTTATATAAAGGTCACTCTTGCTAGGAGGAGCCAAATCCTAATTTCTAAGACAATGGGGAAAATGTCTCCAGGGCATGTCAGAGACCTTTGTAGCAGCCCCTCCATTCCAGGCTTCCATCACAGGCCTGGAAGCCTACGAGGAAAAATGATACTGTGGGCTGGGCCCAGGGCCTTGCTGCTTTGTGCAGTCCCTGGACTTGGTGCCCTGGGTCCCAGCTATGGCTAAAAGGGGCCAGTGTACAGCTCAGGACATTGCTTCAGAGGGCGCAGGCCCCAAGCCTTGGCAGTTTACATGTGGTTTTGGGCCTGCGGGTGCACAGAAGTCAAGAATTGAGGTTTGGGAACCTCAGCCTAGATTTCAGAGGATGTATGGAAATGCCTCAATGTCGAGGCAAAGGTGTGCTGCAGGAATGGAGCCCTCATGGAGAACCTCTGCTAGAGCAGTTCAGAAGAAGGGAAATGTGGAATGGGAGCCCCCATACAAAGTCACCACTGGGGCACTGCCTAGTGGAGTTGTGAGAAGAGGGCTACCATCCTCCAGACCCCAGAACTGTAGATCCACTGATAGCTTGCATTGTGCGTCTGGAAAAGCTGCAAACACTCAATGCCAGCCTGTGAAAGCAACCAGGAGTGGGGATGTACCCAGCAAAGCCACAGGGGCAGAGCTGCCCAAGACTATGAGAACCCACTTCTTGCATCAGTGTGACCTGGATGTGAGACATGGAGTCAAAGGAGATTATTTCAGAGCTGTAAGATTTAATTACTGCCTTGTTGGATTTCAGACTTGCATGGGGCCTGTAGCCCTTTGTTTTGGCCAATTTCTCCCATTTGGAATGGGTGTATTTACCCAGTGCCTGTACCCTCATTGTACCTAGGAAGTAACTAGCTTGCTTTTGATTTTACAGGCTCATAGGCAGAAGGGACTTGTCTCAGATGAGACTTTGGACTATGGACTTTCGAGTTAATGCTGAAATGAGTTAAGACTTTGGGGGACTGTTGGGGAGGCATAATTGGTTTTGAAATGTGAGGACATGAGATTTGGGAGGGGCTGGGGTGGAATTATATGGTTTGGTTGTGTCCCCACCCAAATCTCATTTTGAATTATAGCTCCCATAATCCCCATGTATCATGAGAGGAACTCGGTGGAAGGTAATTGAATCATGGGGTGGTTTTTCCCCAAGTGAATAAGTCTCATGAGATCCGATGGTTTTATAAAGGGCGGTTACCCTGCACACACACTCTTGCCTGCTGCTGCCGAGACCAGTTCAGCTGGGGAGACCCTAACCCAGCAGCGCTAGAGGAATTAAAGACACACACACAGAAATATAGAGGTGTGAAGTGGGAAATCAGGGGTCTCACAGCGTTCAGAGCTGAGAGCCCTGAACAGAGATTTACTCATGTATTTATTAACAGCAAGCCAATGATAAGCCTGTTTTTTTTTTTTTTTTTTTTTTTTTTGAGACGGAGTCTTGCTCTGTCTCCCAGGCTGGAGTGCAGTGGCCGGATCTCAGCTCACTGCAAGCTCCTCCTCCCGGGTTTACGCCATTCTCTCGCCTCAGCCTCCCAAGTAGCTGGGACTACAGGCGCCCGCCACATCGCCCGGCTAAGTTTTTGTATTTCTTTAGTAGAGACGGGGTTTCACCGTGTTAGCCAGGATGGTCTCGATCTCTTGACCTCGTGATCCGCCCGTCTCGGCCTCCCAAAGTGCTGGGATTACAGGCTTGAGCCACCGCGCCCGGCCGATAAGCCTTGTTTTTATAGATTATAGATGAACTAAGAGTATTCCTTATGGGAAACAAAGGGATGGGCCGAAATAAAGGGATGGATTTGGCTAGTTATCTGCAGCAGGAGCATGGCCTTAAGGCACAGATCATTCATGCTATTGTTTGTGGTTTAAGAACGCCTTTAAGCAGTTTTCCACCCTGGGTGGGCCAGGGATTCCTTGCCCTCATTCCGGTAAACCCACAATCTTCCATCATGGGCGTCATGGCCATCATGAACATGTCACGGTGCTGCAGAGATTTTGTTTATGGCCAGTTTGGGGGCCAGATTTTGGGGGTCTTGTTCCCAACATGTTCCCCTTCTTTGATTTGCAAAGCGATAAAAGCAAAGGCAGCTTTGTCATTGTGAGCTACTTCTCACAGGAGTTAGGATCCACATCTGCAGACTATACAAAGATAAACAACATAGATTAAAAGCACAATCATTATTGAAATCACAGAGCTTCCAAGTGTTTTTATCCATTTTAATGGGTTACTAGCTGCTAATCTGTCTGCAGCTCCTTCAAGCACTCAAGTTCCTGGCATTAAGGTCAGGTATACCTGGGATGTTTTGAATATTTGTTATTTTAATTTTGCAATATCCAAAGACAAGTTTGTAGAGTGTCCTTCTAGATGCTTTTTTATTCTTTCCTAAATTTTGATCTTATTAAGAGCATTAATAGTTTCCACAAATCCTTATGTTAAGCTCCTAGAGCGGGCCATATCATTTGAGGTTGAGGTGCCACTATACTGCCATGGTTCCAGATAATAGGAACTTTTCTGTACTTCTTGTCATTTCTACCATCTGACCATTTTGTTCAGATCATCTTAACATAGTGTGACCGTGGCATGCAGACTGAGAGGTGCAATTCAAGCTAAATATCCCCTTAGGGGACCAATCAATAATGATTCCATAAGAATCGTGTGCAGTACCTCTGCCTGTTCTGCAATGCAATCTTCCTAAACAAGTACATTCATTATTTCTGGCCAGGTTCTATTTTGTTTACAAATAGGTTTTTGAGGGCGGTATGCCTCAATTATAGGAGCAGATTTATTATGGTAAATACTGAGATCAGAAAGCATGTGGGCCAGGCGCGGTGGCTCAAGCCTGTAATCCCAGCACTTTGGGAGGCCGAGACGGGTGGTTCACGAGGTCAGGAGATCGAGACCATCCTGGCTAACATGGTGAAACCCCGTCTCTACTAAAAAATACAAAAAAAAACTAGCCGGGCGAGGTGGCGGGCACCTGTAGTCCCAGCTACTCGGGAGCCTGAGGCAGGAGAATGGCGTAAACCCAGGAGGCGGAGCTTGCAGTGAGCCGAGATTGCGCCACTGCACTCCAGCCTGGGCGACAGAGCGAGACTCCGTCTCACCAAAAAAAAAAAAAAAAGAAAGCATGTGTAACTGTGTCATAGAGTGATTACGTGCAGGCCAGCAAAGATTGATAAATATGCCCAATAAGTATAATTGTTCTCTGTGTCAGCCCTTGTTGAAGGAATACTCATGGCAATGGTGATCACTGCTATCATACCTACCATTAAATTACTCATTGTGACTGGTTCTTCCACTTTCCTCAGTTTTTCTTCTGCCATCTGTGACAGCTTCTTTTTTTTTTTTTTTTTTTTTTTTTTTTTATTTGAGGCGGAGTCTCGCTCTGTCACCCAGGCTGGAGTGCAGTGGCCGGATCTCAGCTCACTGCAAGCTCCGCCTCCCGGATTTACGCCATTCTCCTGCCTCAGTCTCCCGAGTAGCTGGGACTACAGGCGCCCGCCACCTCGCCCGGCTAGTTTTTGTATTTTTAGTAGAGACGGGGTTTCACCGTATTAGCCAGGATGGTCTCGATCTCCTGACCTCGTGATCCGCCCGTCTCAGCCTCCCAAAGTGCTGGGATTACAGGCTTGAGCCACCGCGCCCGGCCTGCGACAGCTTCTTGATCTGTCCCCAGGTGGGTGGCTGTGTTCAACGGGTGTTGCTCGTGACAGTTGGGGTCCACCTCAGCATCAGCCTCAACATGGCTGGAGCCAGGGGGTCCTTGGGATCCTCCTGGAATCTCTTCCTTGACATCTGGTTCATGATAAGGTTTCAGGTGTCTTGATGGTATCCAAATCAGCTATTGATTCGGTGGTCCTGGAGAGACATAAGCATAACCTCTACTCCAAGTTATTATTTTACTTATTTCCCAACTTTTTGTTATCAGATCTCCCCACCAAACCAATTGTTCTGCTTCTGTCTTTGCAACTGGTTTCTGTAGATACTGTTCAGCTGCTGATAACATCTGGCCTTTTGGCAGGCTCAAAAAATTTAAAGTTAATAATGCTAGATTCAGTTGCATCTGCGGGGTTCCATATTCTCTTTCTTCCCCTTTTTTGTTTTTGTCATCAGTTTTTTATCTGTATTAAATAGTAACTGAGCATTTTTAATTAACTGTGTGGAATGAACCACATATGAAGAGTCAGAAATCACATTAATAGGCATATTAAAAGCAGTCAATACCTCAATTACAGCTACAAGCTCTGCTTTTTGAGCTGAAGTATAGGGCCTCTGGAAAACTTTACTTTTTGAGCCAGAATAAGAAGCTTTACCATTACTAGACCCATCTGTGAAACAATGAAAACGCTTAGTAGGCTTCAGGTTGTTTACCACAGGAATTGTAAATGCAAACCGTTCACAGTCTTGCTCAGCTAAGGGGATAGTAAAGAAACAGTCTTTTAAATCTATGACTATTAAAGGCCAATTTTTTGGAATTATAGCAGGAGAAGGCAATCCTGTAATGCTCCCATAGGAACATTACATGTATAACCGAATTGATGGCTCTTAAGTCAGTTAATATTCTCCATTTACCTGATTTTTTTCTTAATTATGAAAACTGGAGAATTCCAAGGGGAAAATGTTGGAGCTATGTGTTCATTTTCTAATTGTTCAGTAACTAATTTCTCTAAAGCCTCCAGTTTCTCTTTACTCAGTGGCCATTGTTCTATCCAAATTGGCTTATCTGTTAACTAGGTATAAGTTCTGGAGGCTTAACAATGGCTGCCATCAAAAATGATATCCTAATCTTTGGCAGGAACTTTGTCTTTCCACTTGAAGCAGTTCTTTCAAACCTTGCAAATTTTTTTCTAGTCCCATACCAGGGACATACCCCATTTCATGCATCATATGTTGACTTTGAGGGCTATATAATTGTTCTGGAATTAGAACTTGTGCTCCCTGTTGTTGTAATAAATCTCTTCCCCATAAATTTATAGATACAGAAATTACTATTGGTTGAATAGTCCCAGGTTGTCCATCGGGCCCCTCACAATGCAAAATATAACACTTTGATATACTTCAGGGGCTTTACCAACTCCAACTATGTCAGATTGAGTGGGTTGAATTGGCCATGTGGACGACCAGTGCTATAGAAATGACTGAAATGTTGACTCCTATATCTACCAAACCTTTAAATTTCTTTCCCTGAATAGTTATTTCACAGGTAGGGCATTTATTAGTAACTTGATTTACCCAGTAAGCTGCTTTGCCTTGTTTATTTGTGCTTCCAAATCTTCTTGTTCATTTAGTTTCACTTTTTCCCATTCCCACATACGGCACAATCAGGAGCTGTGCTATGTGCTATCCTGGCTCTGCTATGCGCTATCATGGCCCTGCTATGTGCTATCCTGGCTCTGCTTTCCAGGGAACAGAAGTAGATATAACAATTTGAATTTCCCATTGTAATCTGAATCAGTGACTCCTATATGTATTTGTACCCCTTTTAAACTTAAACTAGACCTTCCAAAAAGTATTCCTATTGTCCCTGCTGGCAAGGGACCATAGACTCCTGTTGGGACCTTTCGTGGCAGTTCCCCAGGCAGAAGACTCACAGCTTTTGTGCAGCATAAATCTACTGCGGCATTATTGGCTGTGGCGGGGGACAGACATTGTATGGGGGGTGAGGGAATGGCCTGAGCTGGAAATGCCTCGGTTTAGAATGGGGCCTGGGACGGGCCCTTCATGGCGTTTCCTGAAATTGGGTTCCTTCCTTTTTTTTTTTTTTTTGAGACGGAGTCTCGCTCGTCGCCCAGACTGGAGTGCAGTGGTGCGATCTTGGCTCACTGCAATCTCTGCCTCCTGGGTTCATGCCATTCTCCTGCCTCAGCCTCCCAAGTAGCTGGGACTACAGATGCCTGCCACCATGCCCGGCTAATTTTTTGTATTTTTAGTAGAGATGGGGTTTCACCATGTTAGCCAGGATGGTCTCGATCTCCTGAGCTCGTGATCTGCTCGTCTTGGCCTCCCAAAGTTCTGGGATTACAGGTGTGAACCACTGTACCCGGCCTAGGGTTCCCTTCTTTATCAAACTTAGAGTGACACTGATTAGCTCAGTGTTTTCCTTTTTTACATTTTGGACATATTTCAGTCTCAGCAGTATTGTTTTTTCCCCTATCGGGTGACTTGACTTGCTGATTTTTTCTACATTCTTTTTTAGTATGACCATGCTTCCCACAGTTAAAACAAGCTCCAGGAAACAGAGTATTTCCTTTATCCACTCTCAGTCTTACCATTGCCTGTGCCAACAAAGTAGCTTTATGCAGATTACCTCCGATACCATCACAGGCCTTGATATAATCAACTAAATGTGCTTTCCCTCTGATAGGTCGCAGAGCAGCCTGGCAATCGGGATTAGCATTGTCGAAAGCTAATAACTGCAACACTATATTCTGAGCAGCTGAATCTGCAATCATCTGTTTAAGATACTCCTGTATCCGAGCTATAAAATCAATGTGTGGGTCTCTTGATCCCTGTTTTGTAGCAGTGAAGGAAGGGTATTGTTCTCCACCTGAAGTGATTTTTTTCCCCAAGCTCTAATGTACACTCCCCTAAGCTGTTGTATGGCATCATCCTGCATGACCAGCTGTGCATCTAAACCAGCCCAGCTGCCAACCCCAAAAGTTGGTCTGCAGTTATATTAATTTGATGTTGGGCCTGGGCATTTCGAACAGCCTGAATGGAAACTTCATCTGCCCACCAAGTTTTAAATTGTAAGAACTGAGCAGGAGTTAGACAAGCTTGAGTAAGAGCATCCCAGTCAGTAGGAATCGTGCGACTGGAAACAGCAACATCCTTTAAAAGTCCCATTACAAAAGGAGAACCTGGTCCATACTGATTTATAGCTTGTTTAAATTCTTTGAGTAATTTAAAAGGAAAAGGCTCAAATGTAGCTATAATATTTCCCTGTTGTTCTGGGGGGTGTATTCTAACAGGGAACTGCCAAGCCTCTATATCACCCTCTCGTCTAGCTTGCTGAATTCTTGCCTGAATAGAACTAAGAGCAGTTGCTCGAGGCACTGCTCCAACAGTCACTGGGGCAACTACTTTTCGCCCAGTGTCCTCTGGAAAAGAAAGATCTGGAGGGTCAGGCCACTCTTTTTCTTCAAAATAATAATGAGGGGATACAGAAAGGTGGGGATGAACCTCTCCCTCCTTTGATGCTTTAGCTTTAGCTGGCAAACAAACCTCCTCTGTAACCTCTTCTGTGACTTCATTATACTCTCCTTCCTCCTCATCATTAATGTGAAAAGGTTCCATGGTGGAACGAACCAGAGCCCACACTTGTCCCATTGTTACCCTGATGCTTCCGAGCTCCCCTTCTTAATCACCACGGGGATTGCTTTAAGAGTACTTTGGGTGTTCTCCAGCTTAGTTTTCCCTGTTCTCCAACCGTTGCTCCGGCGACCTTTTGACCTGGATTCGGGCCCCACAACTTGCTGAAACCAGCTTGGTCGGGGAGACCCTAACCCAGCAGTGCTAGAGGAATTAAAGACACACACACAGAAATATAGAGGTGTGAAGTGGGAAATCAGGGGTCTCACAGCCTTCAGAGTTGAGAGCCCTGAACAGAGATTTACCCATGTATTTATTAATAGTAAGCCAGTGATAAGCATTGTTTTTATAGATTATAGATTAACTAAAAGTATTCCTTATGGGAAACAAAAGGATGGGCCAAAATAAAGGGATGGGTTTGGCTAATTATCTGCAGCAGGAGCATGGCCTTAAGGCACAGATTGTGCTTGCTATTGTTTGTGGTTTTAAGAATGCCTTTAAGGAGTGTTCCACCCTGGGTGGGCCAGGGGTTCCTTGCTCTCATTCCAGTAGACCCATAATCTTCCAGCATGGGCGTCATGGCTATCATGAACATGTCACCGTGCTGCAGAGATTTTGTTTATGGCCAGTTTTGGGGCCAGTTTATGGCCGGATTTTGGTGCCTGTTCCCAACATGCTACCATGTAAGATGTGCCTTTGTTCCTCCTTCGCCTTCTGCCATGATTGTGAGGCCTCCCCAGTCATGTGGAACTGTGAGTCCATTAAAGCTCTTTTTCTTTTTTTTCTTTTGAGACGGAGTCTCGCTCTGTTGCCCGGGCTGGAGTGCAGTGGCCGGATCTCAGCTCACTGCAAGCTCTGCCTCCCGGGTTTACGCCATTCTCCTGCCTCAGCCTCCCGAGTAGCTGGGACTACAGGCGCCCGCCACCTCGCCCAGCTAGTTTTTTGTATTTTTTAGTAGAGACGGGGTTTCACAGTGTTAGCCAGGATGGTCTCGATCTCCTGACCTCGTGATCCGCCCGTCTCGGCCTCCCAAAGTGCTGGGATTACAGGCTTGAGCCACCGCGCCCGGCCAGCTCTTTTTCTTTATAAATTACCCAGTCTTGGGTATTTCTTCATAGCAGTATGAAAATGAACTAATACAGGGGTAAAGTAGGCATTGGGAAACAAAGAACAGGGAGAAAATATTTCTGAGATTCAAAGGAGCTTTGCCAGGAGTATAGCCCAATGTAATGTAGGAGTGGAGACCCAGCTAAGATCAGGAGCCCTAGAGAGAAGAACCTGTCTGAGCAGAGGTTGGACTTAGATGATGATAGATGGGTCAGAGGCATCCAGAATTGAAGGATTTTAAAGTAAAACCTATTTGTGGACATGGGAAAAGCGGAATTAATTACCGTTTTGTGTACCTGTAAATGCCTTCCCCTCTGTGAGGCTTTGTGGTTATAAGGAACAGTGTTCAAGGGCATCTGGCGCAATTAAAGGAAGCAGACTATAAGGAAACCTCTGCCTTTGCGTGGAGTCAGGACCAAGTAACCTAATGAGTAGTGCATAAGAAACATACAAAATCATGTCCCACAAGATTTTCTTCTGTGTTTTTCAGTGATGCCATCTGCAGTTTTGTGATCTGCAATGATTCTTCCCTTCGAGGTCAGCCCATTATCTTTAATCCTGACTTTTTTGTGGAGAAACTCCGACATGAGAAACCTGAGGTTTTCACTGAGTTGGTGGTCAGCAATATCACAAGGCTCATCGATTTACCTGGAACTGAGTTGGCTCAGCTGATGGGGGAAGTGGACCTTAAGTTGCCTGGCGGGGCCGGCCCAGCGTCAGGATTCTTCCGGTCTCTCATGTCTCTCAAGCGAAAGGGTAGGAGATGTGTCTGTGAAGGGTGGGCAGGCCTCAGCTGCTCCCTGGGCTTCTCTCTCGACATCTACACATTCACTGAAGAGTTGCTATTAACTTAGAGCTTTTTTTTGGCCGTTTTTTTCAGTTTTTATAAGTAGTAACACCTTAAGTAATTGTAATACAAATTGTAAAAACTAGATAAGTAAATAATTAAACTAAAGCAAATATTTTCAGTCCCTGAGAGATGATGACATGATTAACTTAGGTAGTTATCAGGGGCATCTTGATTTTCGTGCCCTATTAATATGTGAAAATGATCTTTAAAAAAACCATAGTTACATAGCTAGAGACTATAGAACAGAAAGCTTGGATTTTCTTTTTTTTCAGGGATGGGGTCTCACTCTGTTGCCGATGTTGGAGCGCAGTGGTGTCATACCTCACTGCAGCCTTGAATTCCTGGGCTCAATCTATCCTTCTGTCTCAGCTCCCAGTAGCTGGGACTACAGATGCATGACACCATGCCTGACTGTTTTCTATTTTTTGTAGAAATGGGGTCTCACTATGTTGCGCAGGCTGGTCTCAAACTCCTGGCTTCAAGCAGTCCTCCCACCTCAGCCTCCCAAAGCGTGGGGATTACAGGTGTGAGCCACCATGCCTGGCTTTCTGTTTGTTTGTTAAATTAAATACTAACATGCTAGATATCTCCTTCTTACTTACTAGATATATGCTTCTTACTTAAAAAAGAAGATGGTATTTGCCTTCAAAGAACCTACAGTCTAATATTGAACTTGGAGAAAGCTGATTGAGAGTTATCCTGCTTGCATTTTCTGGTGCACTTCCAGTTCTAAGGTTTTTGTTTACTGACCATGTGAAAACGCTTGCTGAATTGTAAAATAGGATGCTTGAGTGGTTTTAAGTATGATGATTTTGTACTATTTGTGTGAAATACAGCCCTGTCATATCATATGGTCTTTCAGAAAAAGGAGTGATATTTGGGTCCCCACTGACAGAGGAAGGCATTGCCCAGATATACCAACTGATTGAATATCTACACAAAAGTAAGACTACTTGAAATTTTATCGTTCTTTGTTTAATGAAGAATTCTGTTTTCTGTTGAGAGCTAACTGCCTTGAGTTAGTAGGTGCCAATTAACCATCAAAGGAACTAACCAGTGTTAATTTTAGGTGGCATGTTTTTAAATATATGTCCTTTCAAACTTCATCTCATATTCATTTGCTTTATACTCTCAAAGTGTATATAAATTAGACCGTGTCTATGAAGTCACATTTACCTCTTGCCTCAGAGAGACATTTCTTCTGGAAAAATACGTTGTCCCTAAAGAATTGTTGCATTTATTTAAGAGAGCATGATACCTTTTTTCTCCAGAATTCTATGCTTAAAACACTCTTTACTTTTTTTTTTTTTTTTTTGAGACAAGGTCTCATTCTGTCACCCAGGCTGGGGTGCAGTGGTGCGATCTTGGCTCACTGCAGCCTTGACCTTCCAGGCTCAGGTGATTCTCCCACCTCGGCCTCCCTAGTAACTGGGATCACAAGCTTGCAATACCACATCCGGCTACTTTTTGTAGTTTTTTGTAGAGATGGGGTTTTGCCATATTGCCTAGGCTTGTCTTGAACTGTGCTCAAGTGATTCACCCGCCTAGGCCTCCCAAAGTGTTGAGATTATAGGCATGAGCTATTGCGCCTGGCCTAGGGATGAATAGTTGGGATGACCCTAAAGCTTCTGGGAATCTCTTAGGAATTTGACACATTAGAGTTCTAATTCCTGGAGCAGTACAGAGACTCTGGATTCATTCTGGGCTGGGAAAACAGTTTACAAGAGCCACAAACATCCACAGATGTATGTAGCCCCTCAAAATGAAGTCTGGGATAAACAAGAAGAGGTCTTTAGGGAGATTTGGCTTTTTTTTTTTTTTTTGAGACGGAGTCTTGCTCTGCCACCCAGGCTGGAGTGCAGTGGCCGGATCTCAGCTCACTGCAAGCTCCGCCTCCCGGGTTTACGCCATTCTCCTACCTCAGCCTCCCGAGTAGCTGGGACTACAGGTGCCCACCTCGTTGCCCGACTAGTTTTTTGTATTTTTAAGTAGAGACAGGGTTTCACCATATTAGCCAGGATGGTCTCGATCTCCTGACCTCGTGATCCACCCATCTCGGCCTCCCAAAGTGCTGGGATTACAGGCGTGAGCCACCGCGCCCAGCCGAGATTTGGCTTTTTAAAAATTTATGTTTCAAGCTAATCCTGACCATTGATTGGGTTAAATTCAGATTGTCTGTACATACCTCGGGAGATTGAATGACTCCTGGGAGGACTACCTTTTAGTTTGGAAGATCTCCAAGTGCCCAGGGGCGTTCAGATATGTCTCCTCAGGAGGTCTGTAGGTTCTAAACTACACTGATGAAAAAAGGCAAAAACTTACTTGAAAGGCTTTGTAAAAGGTCTTTGAAGTGTAGTCTTTAGACTGTATATTTTAATCATAATATTTCTGCTTCCTTTTTGCCTGTCCTCTGCTTTCTTTTATGCTAAACAGACTTACGAGTAGAGGGTTTGTTTAGAGTACCAGGTAATAGTGTCCGACAGCAAATTTTAAGGGATGCTCTCAATAATGGAACTGACATTGACTTGGAATCAGGGGAGTTTCACTCAAATGATGTTGCCACTTTGCTGAAGATGTTTCTAGGAGAGTTGCCGGAGCCTCTGCTGACACATAAACATTTCAACGCACACCTTAAAATCGCTGGTGAGTATAGGAAGTAAGAAGGAGATGTAAATACATTTCTTTAAATTTAGTAAAGTTCCTAGGAATTTTCTGTTGCTTGTGACCCACAGAAATACTTCTATTAATATTGGTTAAGACTTCGTGTTGTTGCTGGACTTCTCTGGGTACTCAAAGGTATTGGCTAGTTAAATTTAATTTTAATCCAATGGCTTTCTTGATAAATAAGCTTTGTATTGAGATAAGGAGCTGGTAGTAATATATGGTCTGAGTTTTATTTATTTTTGAATCTCTGATAGATTCTCGAGTAGTGTGTTGAACTTTATAGTTGGAAACAGGATCTCACTCTGTCACCTAGGCTGGAGTGCAGTGGTGCAACCTTGGCTCACTGCAGCCTTGACTCCCAGGCTCAGGTGAGCCTGCCACCTCAGCCTCCTAAGTAGCTGGGACTATAGGCGTGCGGCATCACGCCTGGCAAATTTTTTGTATTTTTTGTAGACACTGGGTTTCGCCATGTTGCCGAGGCTCAAACTCCTGGGCTCAAGCGATCTGCCCACCTTGGCCTCCTGAAGTGCTGGGATTATAGGCGTAAGCCACTGTGCCCAATCCGTTTTAGTTGCTTAATAAATGTATGCTTTTCATTGGATTGATTCATATATTTCAGAGGTTTACAGGTTCGGTATTTGCCTTGGTTTGGGGTTTTTGCTCAGTATTTCTATGCCTCAGTTGAGGACATCTCTACTCTTGAAAAAAAATTTTTTTTTTATTTGGAGATGGAGTCTCGCTCTCTCACCAGGCTGGAGTGTAATGGTGCGATCTCGGCTCACTGCAACCTCCGCCTCCCGGGTTCAAGTGATTCTCCTGTTTCAGCCTCCCGAGTAGCTGGGATTACAGGTGCCCGCCACCACACCCAGCTAATTTTTGTTTTGTTTTTTTTTTTGTTTTGAGACGGAGTCTCGCTCTGCCGCCCAGGCTGGAGTGCTGTGGCCAGATCTCAGCTCACTGCAAGCTCCGCCTCCCGGGTTCACGCCATTCTCCTGCCTCAGCCTCCCAAGTAGCTGGGACTACAGGCGCCCGCCACCTCGCCCGGCTAATTTTTTTGTATTTTTTAGTAGAGACAGGGTTTCACCGTGTTATCCAGGATGGTCTCGATCTCCTGACCTCGTGATCCGCCTGTCTCGGCCTCCCAAAGTGCTGGGATTACAGGCTTGAGCCACCGCGCCCGGCCAGTTTTTGTATTTTTAGTAGAGATGGGATTTCACCATGTTGGCCAGGATGGTCTTGATCTCTTGACCTTGTGATCTGCCCGCCTCAGCCTCCCAAAGTGCTGGCATTACAGGGTGAGCTACCATGCCCAGCCAAGGAAATTTATTTTTTAAAAAAATTATTTGTTTTCTGAATAGAAACACATAGTTCAAAATTCAGATGATTCAAATAATATACAGTAAAAGCCTTCTCTCCTACACTTGTTCCCCAAGACCCAGTTCTTCTCAGAAACAATCAGTGTTACTGATTAAAAAAATTTTTTTTTCTTTTAAAAAAAGAAAACCTGTTCCCCAGGCTGGTCTCAAACTCCTGGCTTCAAGTGATCCTCCCTCCTCAGTCTCTCAAAGTGCTAGGATTGCAGGCAGGAGCTGCAACCCCCGGACCAGTGTTATTGATTTCTAAAGTATCCTTCCAGAGATATTTTGTGTATTCCCAAATATGTATATTCCCTTTCTCCTATTTTTATGTAACAGGTTATACACATGGTTCTGTGGTTTGCTTTTTTCACTTACTGTATCTTGAAGAATGTTCCATTTTCAGCTCATTAATAGTTTCTTCATACTCCTTTCTATCCATGGGGCAGGGAATTCATTCTTAAATTGCATGTCTGTTATGCTGCTATGGGCTCTAAGTATTCACAGCATCAATATCCATTACTGCAGTTGCTTAGTTTTCTGCCCCTGAGTATTTTTCCTGTTTCTTCTAATTATATGGAAAAGAAATATAAGGTTTTTTTCCTTTTTGAATAATTTTTACTACTTAAAGAAACAAGTTTTGGCCTGGCGCGGTGACTCACGCCTGTAATCTCAGCACTTTGGGAGGCCGAGGTGGGCAGATCATGAGGTCAGGAGATCGAGACCATCCTGGCTAACATGGTGAAAACCCGTCTCTACTGAAAATACAAAAAATTAGCTGGGCGTGGTGGCGGGCACCTGTATAGTCCCAGCAACTCTGGAGGCTGAGGCAGGAGAGCAGAGCTTGCAGTGAGCGGAGATCGCACCACTGCACTCCAGCCTGGGGGACAGAGCAAGACTCTGTCTCAAGAAAGAAAAAAAGGAAACAAGTTTTGAATTAAAAAAATCTAATATGATTAGGTTTTTTTTTTTTTATAGCACTTTTAGTAGCAATCCCAATGATGCAATGAGTAAATATTACTAGAATGTTATATAATTTTACAATTATTTTGGGGAGAAATAAAGATGTTAGACCTTTGAAAAAGATTTGGAAAATATTCTTTTATAAGTGTTAACATGAAAGATGCTTGTTTTGTTTGCTTTCCAGTTCAGTTCATTCATTTAGTGCAATATTTGAAATTCTCCCTTTTACCACCCTGTGATTGAATGTTCTTTGAGAACATACTGAGGCGTAGCACAGTTGTAGCCTTTCATATGCCTTGCTGATAACTGGAAAGAATTTTTGTTTTCAGTTTCATATTAACAGGGAACATTTTGTAGCAATGTTACCTGCCTTTCCTAAACCTGGAATTATTGAGGTTAAACATCTTAAATAACACACTGTAATCATTTTTACGTCTATATGAGTTGTACTCAAATGATTATTAGTGTCCTTTGAAATTCTCGTTATCCAGGGGACTGTTTTCATTGATAACCTTTTTAGTCTGTTAGAGAAGAACCAATAATTCTAACTCCGTTGGGAGCTGCCTGTTATAAGGAGCAGCTTGTGAATAAGGACATATTCATTCTCATTTTTCACTCTCATTTTTCTTTCTTTCTTTCTTTTTTTTTTTTTTTTGAGGCAGAGTCTCGCTCTGTCTCCCGGACTGGAGTGCAGTGGCCGGATCTCAGCTCACTGCAAGCTCCGCCTCCCGGGTTTACGCCATTCTCCTGCCTCAGCCTCCCGAGTAGCTTGGACTACAGGCGCCCGCCACCTCGCCCGGCTAGTTTTTGTATTTTTAGTAGAGACGGGGTTTCACCGTGTTAGCCAGGATGATCTCGATCTCCTGACCTCGTGATCCGCCTGTCTCGGCCTCCCAAAGTGCTGGGATTACAGGCTTGAGCCACCGCGCCCGGTCTTATTTTTCTTTTAGCTGTAAAATATCTGAGTGGGGAGAAGTGGAGTGAGTGGCATTATGAAAGGCATGTGTGGATCTTTTTTTTTTTTTTATATAGAGGTGGGGTTTCGCCATGTTGCCCAGGCTAGTCTCGAACTCCTGGGCTCAAGCGATCTGCCCACATTGGCTTCCCAAAGTGCTGGGGTTACAGGCATGTGCCACTGCACCTGATTTGGATATGTGTTTATTTCTCTTAAGTATATATCTAGGAATTGAATTTCTTGGTCAAATGGTAACTCTCACTTTTTGAGGAACTGCCAAAATGTTTTCCAGGTGGTTATACCATTTCATATTCCCACCAGCAATATGGGAGGGTTTAATTCTCTCTACATCTTTGCCAACATTTTTGTCAATCTGTTTTTAGTTATAGCCATTGTAGTGGGTATAAGTAGTATGTCACTGTGGTTTTGATTTATAGTTTCTTGATGGCTAATGATACTGAGCATACAAAGTCTTATTGGCCACTTATATACTTTCTGAAGGAATGTCTATTCAAATCCTGTACACATTAAAAAAAATTTTGGCCGGGTGTGGTGGCTCACACCTGTAATCCCAGCACTTTGGGAGGCTGAGGCGGGCGGATCACAAGGTCAGGAGATCGAGACCATCCTAGCTAACACGGTGAAACCCGATGTCTACTAAAAATACAAAAAATTAGCTGGGCGTGGTGGCGGGTGCCTGTAGTCCCAGCTACTTGGGAGGCTGAGGCAGGAGAATCGCTTGAACCCGGGAGGCAGAGGTTGCAGTGAGCTGAGAGTGTGTCACTGCACTCCAGCCTGAGTGACAGAGCAAGACTCCGTCTCAAACAAACAAACAAACATTTTTTTGGTCTTTTTATTGTTGAATTGCATTGACATTATTTTGTTGTTATGTTTTGCTGTAATCTTTGAATGGTGTTTTGGCCTGAATCTTTTTTCTCCCTTTCTTTGATGGAGTTGAGGGAAGGATAATGGTGAAAGCACTGATTTTTCTTGCTGATATTTCTCCCCGCTTTGCAAATTCTCTTTTGTCCTCAAGATTTGATGCAGTTTGATGATAAAGGAAACAAGACCAATATACCAGACAAGGACCGGCAAATTGAGGCTCTCCAGTTGCTCTTCCTCATTCTCCCTCCTCCTAATCGTAATTTGCTGAAGTTATTGCTTGATCTCCTATACCAGACAGCAAAGAAACAAGACAAGAACAAGATGTCAGCCTATAATCTTGCCCTTATGTTTGCACCCCATGTCCTGTGGCCAAAAAATGTGAGTGTTGACGGGAAGAGTAAAGATTGCTTGGTTTTCTTGGGCTGGGCCTCATTCTATAGCTGTACGTTGGTGAGATTATCAGGGGTCCAAGGTCTAGCCTTCAGCTTTATGAGGTTGGGAACTTACTTTATTTATTAGTTCACTGAAGAGTCATCAGACCTGAGAGGACCAATTCCTGCTAACTTCACTTATAAATCAATCTCTGATAAACCTACATGGCATTGTATTGTATTAGTGGAAACTCTTAGTGGGAAATTGTAGCTACTGAATAAACTAGAATACTCATTTTGGCTGTTTAGTGTGGAATCCTTAACAGGAAAGGCTTCTTGGGAAATTAAATTAGCTTTTGAAGATCAAATGTTATAAAATTAGAATAGAGCTGTATGATCTTATGGGATAATGTCACCAAGCTTGTGGATTTATAGATGAGATGAAACTTAGAGCAATCCTGCCTTGTCCTAACTTTTCTATTTCCTGTATATATAGTCTTCTTGGATAAAGCTGAACTTGCTTCTTATTATGGAGACCATGGTCTTCTCAGTGACTTACATGAGAAATAAACTCATTCTCTCTCTTTTTTTTTAATGCCTGAGGGATAAAAACACAGAGAAATAAATTCTCTGAAGTCTTTTTTTCTATTTTTTTGAGATAGGGTCTTATTCTGTCGCCCACGCTGGAGGGGAGTAACGCAATCACTGCTCACTGCAGCCTCATCTAAAGTCTTTTAAACAACTTGCTGACCTGGAGGTACATAGCTTATACTCCTGCCCACTTCTAATATGGTTTTACTACGTGATGGAGTTGTGAGCCAGGATAGGTGGGTTGGAAGCCAGACACCAGCGATGTTACCTATGTCTTTTACCTTTTTTTGAGACAGAGTCTTGCTCTGTTGCCCAGGCTGGAGTGCAGTGGTGTAACCTCAGCTTGCTGCAATCTCTGCCTCCTAGGTTCAAGCGATTCTCCTGCCTCAGCCTCCCAAGTAGCTGGGCCTACAGGCGTGCGCCACCATGCCTAGTTAATATTTGTATTTTTCTATTTTTGGTAGAGACAGGCTTTTGCCATGTTGGCCAGGCTGGTCTCGAACTACTGACCTCAGGTGATCCACCCGCCGCTGCCTCTTGAAGTTCTGGGATTATAGGCATGAGCCACCGCGCCTGGCCTTTTACTTTTTTTTTTTTTTTAAAGCAGCTGTCTACAAGCCATTTTTTGTTTGTTTAGTCTTTTACCTTTTCTATGCGTAGGCTTTTCCTTTGTAAACTGGGCATAATACAGTAAGTCCTCAACCTATTAACATTGTTGATAGGTTCTTGGAAACTGAAACTTTAATCAAAATAACCTATAACAAAACAAATTAGTTTTCTCATCAATGTTATAATGAAAAGATGTTGAAGAAAATGATGTTATTTGAGGACCTGCTGTATGTCGGTGCACTTAACGTCGTAGTTTCCAAGAACCTATTGACGCCTTAAGTGAGGATATACTATAATAGCTTTACTACTTACCCCACAAGGCTGTTGGGAAGATAATAGAAATAGGTTATAGTAATTTATAAAAAATTTTTGAGATTATAAGAAATGAGAAAAGGAAGGTAAAGGAGAGAGATTGTGGGAAACATTTTACTTAACAAATAACTAGTGAAAAAATAATAAAGTTCTGGGCCAGGAAGAACTTCTGGGGGTGAGTAGGGGAGAAGAAGACACACTAACATTTGTCTATATCAAGGAGATCAATACTCATAATGAAGGAATTTTAGAACTAGCTAACCAAGACTATAGAAAAGCAGTGAGTAAACTGTGGTTATAAAAAGAAGTGGTGGCTTACGCCTGTAATCACAGCACTTTGGGAGGCTGAGGTAGGAGGATTGCTTGAGGCCAGGAGGTTGAGACCAGCCTGGGTAGCACAGTGAGACCTCAAGACCTTGTCTCTACAAAAGGAAAAGACACATAAGCTGGGTGTGGTGGCACATGCCTGTGCTCCTAGCTGCTTGGGAGGCTGAAGTGGAAGGATCGCTTGAGCCAAGGAGTTTGCAGCTGCAGTGAGTTATGATTGCACCACTGTACTCCAACCTGGGTGCCAAAAGCGAGACCCTATCTCTAAAAAAAAAAATATTTAAAAGCAAACAGAGTAACAAAGATACATGTTGAAAATGAGGGCTTTGGGATGGTAGAGTTACTGAAGTATTTAAAAAAGACAGGAGAAACAAAGGAAGGGAATCAATGACAATTTTACTGTGTTTTTAAGAAACAGATGTCACCTTTGGTATCAGTAGTGACCATTCTCTTTTGTCTTTGGAGAAACTCTAGTTTTCTAAAGAGGCAGTGGTGTCCTTGATGGCTGGAACAGATTCTGGTTTTTTTGCCCATTTTGAATCCTAGACTAGATTTTCTTTTTTCTTTTTCTTTTTCTTTTTTTTTTGAGACGGATTCTGACTCTGTCACCCAGGTTGGAGTGCAGTGGTGCAATCTCGGCTCACTGCAAGCTCCGCCTCCTGGGTCACGCCATTCTCCTGCCTCAGCCTCCCAAGTAGCTAGGATTACAGGCGCCCGCCACCAGGCCCGGGTAATTTTTTTGTATTTTTTAGTAGAGACGGGGGTTTCACCGTGTTAGCCAGGATGGTCTTGATCTCCTGACGTCGTGATCCTCCAGCCTCGGCCTCCCAAAGTGCTGGGATTACAGGTGTGCGCCACTGTGCCCAGTCATCCTAGACTAGATTTTCTTTGCCAATTTTGCTTACATGTCTAATTTTCAAGCAGAATTAGGAAATGAAAATTGGTTTTCAAGGATTTCCTCATCACTTCAGGGACACATTGTTTTTCTAGATTATGTCATATCCTGCTGAACCAAAAAGTCTTTCCAGAATTAAACATTGTATTAGAGGCACCTAGGTTAGGGATAGAAACTTCATACATTTGAAAGAACAAGCTGGCCAGGCACGATGGCTCACGCCTGTAATCCCAGCACTTTGGGAGGCCAAGGCGGGCAGATCGCGAGGTCAGGAGTTCAAGACCAGCCTGGCTAACATGGTGAAACCCCATCTCTACTAAAAATAGAAAAATTAACTGGGTGTAGTGGTGCATGACTATAATCCCAGCTACTTGGGAGGCTGAGGCAGGAGAATCGCTTGAACCCAGGAGGCCGAGGTTGCACTGAGCTGAGACCGCACCACTCCACTCCAGCCTGGCGACAGAGCAAGACTCCGTCTCAAAAAAAAAAAAAAAAAAAGAAAGAACAAGCTTATTGGTAAGTACTACTTTCCAGCTCTTAATGCCCATTGTTTGGTTTCTTTTCCTCTGAATAGGTCACTGCAAATGACCTTCAGGAGAATATCACAAAGTTAAACAGTGGGATGACTTTTATGATTAAACACTCCCAGAAACTTTTTAAGGTAGGTAAGGGATAGCATTTGGTTGGTAACAGGACAAAGAAAATGGAGCAAGGTGGGATCCTAAGTGGGGCTATAAAGATGACTAAATGAAAAAAGGTCCTGAATGGGATTGCAAACCAGAATGGGCAATGGCAAAACCCAGGGATAACAACCACTACGGTGGAAAGGAATAGGAATAGGAGGCTGAGTAGGGCTGGATCCTTTGGGTAACTGGCTCCACCCTCTGAGCCATTCTTCCTTTTTCTCAAAGGAAGCACATGTGGCAGCTGAGTGGTTTTATCCTGCCTGCTTACTGCCAGTAGAGTTTTGGGGGTCTGCCAGTAGAATTTTGGGGGTCATTTTGTACTTTTTGGCCCTTTCAATCCAAACAGGCTGTGTTTCTGCTGACATAATTTTCCTAAGAACTTTGTAGGTCTTCTGTGGATTTCAGTGGAATTCATTCCATTAGACAAAGGCCACATAAACAAATCTTTTGAAGATAAATATTTCCCTGCCTTGTTCACCTGCTGAGAAACCTAAGGGACAGAACCTTTAGGCTTCCTAAAGGCTTTCTGGTTTAAGTGAGAGGGTCTGTGAGGCACGGTTTTACTCTCTTGAAAGGGCCCTTTGTATGACTGAATACTCTGACCTTTTGCTGTTTCTAAGGTTTTAGCAAAAGGTAGCACAGTCACATCCTTGACCTTTTCTTTAGTGTATACTTCCTTGATAGTGAATCTCTTAATTTTAGCATCTTTTTTTTTGAGACAATGTCTCCGTTTGTTGCCCAGGCTGGAGTGCAGTGATACAGTCTTGGCTCACTGCAGCCTCAACCTTCTGGGCTCAAGTGATCCTCCCACCTCAGCCTCCCCAGTAGCTGGATCCACAGGCATGCACTGCCATGCCTGGCTGATTTTTGTATTTTTTGTAGAGACAGGGTTTCAACATGTTGCCCAAGCTGGTCTTGAACTCCTGGGTTCAATCCTCCTGCCTCGGCCTCCCAAAGTGCTGGGATTACAGGCATGTGCCAATTTTAGCATCTTTTGCCATCTGGAGAGACTGAAAGTTTCCAAGATCATCCAGTTCTGGTTTCTTTTTTTTCTTGCAGTAAAATACTTATAAAATTTGCCATCTTAACCATTTTTAAGTGCACAGTTCTGTGGCATTAAGTACATTCACGCTATGCAGCCATCATCGCTGTCTATTTCCAGAACTCTTTTCATCTTGCAAAATTGAAACTCTGTGCCCATTAAGCAGTAACTCTGCATAACCCTCCTCCTATCCTTGGCAACCACCATTCTACTTTCCATCTCTATGAATTTGACTTCTCTAAGTACCTCATGTAAGTGGACTCATACAGTATTTGTCTTTCTATGACTGCCTTATTTACACTTAGCACAGTGTGTTCAAGGTTCATCCACACAGTAGCATGTGACAGGATTTCCTTCCTTTTTAAGGGTACATAGTATTCCACTGTGTTTATACACCACATTTTGCTTATCTGTTCATCAGTCAATGGACATCCCTTTATATTCCAGATATCATACTTTATCAGCTATGTGGACAAATATTTTCTCCTATTCTGTGGGTTGCCTTTTTACTTTGTTGATAGTGTGTTTTGATGTGCAAATTTAAAAAAGTTTTATGAAGTCTAATTGGTCTATTTTTTCTCTTATTGCCTGTCCCTTTGGTGTCATATCCAATAAATCACTGCCAAATCCATTGTCATGAAGCTTTTGCCTTATATTTTCCTTTAAAAGTTTTTATAGTTTTAGGTCTTATATGTATGTCTTTGACCCATTTTGAGTTAATTTTTGTTTCTGGTGTTAGGTAAGGGTCCAACTTCATTCTTTTGCATGTGGTTATATGGTTTTCCCAGCACCATTTGTTGAAGAAACTGTCCTTTCTCCATTGGTCTTGGTCCTTTTATTGAAAAGCATTTGAATATATATGTAAGAGTTTATTTCTGGCTTTCTAGTCTATTCCATTAGTCTACTTATCTGACTTTATACTAGTACCATGGTGGTGTGATTAGTAAATGTTGTAAAGGTGTTGTAGTAAATTCTGAAATCAGGAAGCTTGAATCCTCCAGGTTGGTTCTTCATTTTTGACATTGTTTTTGCTGTTCAAGATGCCTTGAGACTCCATATTAATTTTAGGATGGATTTTCTGTCTTTGCTGCAAAAAACCTCATTGGTATTTTGATGTTTCTAAGGTTGATAGGGATTGTATTGAATCTGCAGATTGCCTTGAGTAGTATTGACATCTTAGCAGTCCTTATCCAATAATATGAACATGGGATATCTTTCCATTTACTTAGTTTTCTCTAATTCCTTTCAGCAGTATTTTATAGTTTTCATTATACAGTAGTTCCCTCTTATCCATGGGAGATATGTTCCAAAGCCCCGAGTACATGCCTGAAACTGTGGCTAGTACCAAACCCTATATGTATACCATACACAAATTTCTTTTTTTTTTTTTTTTTTTTGAGACAGAATCTCGCTCTGTCGCCCAGGCTGGAGTACAGTGGCGCAATCTCAGCTCACTGCAAGCTCCGCCGCCTCCCGGGTTCACGCCATTCTCCTGCCTCAGCCTCCCTAGAAGCTGGGACTACAGGTGCCTGCCACCTCGCCCGGCTAATTTTTTTGTATTTTTAGTAGAGACGGGGTTTCACTGTGTTGCTAGGATGGTCTTGATCTCCTGACCTCGTGATCCGCCCACTTCGGCCTCCCAAAGTGCTGGGATTACAGGCATGAGCCACCGCGCCCGGCCAAATTTCTTTTTCTTCTTCACAATTTCACAGATAGAAGATGTATTTTTTTTTTTTTTTTTTTTTTTTGAGACTGAGTCTCACTCTGTCGCCCATTCTGGAGTGCAGTGGCGCACTCTTGGCTCACTGCAAGCTTCGCCTCCTGGGTTCACGCCATTCTCCTGCCTCAGCCTCCCGAGTAGCTGGGACTACAGGCGCCCGCCACCACGCTCGGCTAATTTTTTTGTATTTTTAGTAGAGATAGGGTTTCATCGTGTTAACCAGGATGGTCTCGATCTCCTGACCTCGTGATCTGCCCGCCTCAGCCTCCCAAAGTGCTGGGATTACAGGCGTGAGCCACCGCGCCTGACCAGAAGATTTATTCTTATAGTGGATTTTAGCAACCTCAGCATATGACTTTTTGGTAAACTTTTTATTGACCCATAATATTTGTATATATTTATGGGGTACATGTGATATTTTGTTACTTGGATTGAATGTGCAATGATCAAGTCAGGGTATGTAGAGTATCCATTACATTAAATAGTTGGGAACATTTCAGGTCCCCTCTTCTAGTTATTTTGAAATATACCATATGATGTTGTTAACTACAGTCATCCTGCTTTGCTATTAAGTGTTAGAACGTATTTCTTCTGTCTCACTACATGTTTGTACCTATTGACCAACCGCTCTTTACCCTCACCCCAATACCTATCCCAGCATCTGGTAACTATTATTCTACTCCCTACCTCCATGAGATGAATTTTTTTTTCTTCTCTTTTCTTTTTTTCTCTCACCATGAGATGCACTTTTTTTTTGAGGTGGAGTTTTCACTCTTGTTACTGAGGCTGAAGTGCAGTGGTGCAATCTCAGCTCACTGCAGCCTCTGTCTCCTGGGTTCAAGTGATTCTCCTGCCTCAGCCTCTTGAGTAGCTGGGATTACAGGCACGCACCACTACACTGGACTCATTTTTGGTAGAGACAGGGTTTCACCATATTGGCCAGGGTGGTCTCTAACTCCTGACTGCCTGCCTTGGCCTCCCAAAGTGCTGGGATTACAGGCGTGAACCACTGTGGCCGACCTGAGATCCACTTTTTAGCTCCCACATATGAGTGAGAATGTGTGATAATCTGTCTTTCTGTGCCTGATTTATTTCACTTAATCTAAGAACCTCCAGTTCCATCCCTGTTGCTGCAAATGACAGGATTTCATTCTTTTTTTACGGTGGAATAGTATTCCATTGTGTATATACACCACATTTTCTTTATCATTCATCCATTGATGGACACTTACATTGATTCCATGTCTTTGCTATTGTGAATAGTGCTGTAATAAACATGGGGATGCAGATATTCCTTTGAAAACTGATTTTCTTCCCTTTGAATAAATACCCAGTAGTGGGATTGCTGTATTATATGGTAGTTCTATTTTTAGTTTCTTGAGAAATCTTCATACTGCTTTCCATAATGGCTGTACTAATTTACATTCCCACCAACAGTGTATAAGAGTTCCCTTTTCGGCCGGGCGCGGTGGCTCAAGCCTGTAATCCCAGCACTTTGGGAGGCCAAGACGGGCGGATCACGAGGTCAGGAGATCGAGACCATCCTGGCTAATACGGTGAAACCCCGTCTCTACTAAAAAATACAAAAAACTAGCCGGGCAACGAGGCGGGCGCCTGTAGTCCCGGCTACTCGGGAGGCTGAGACAGGAGAATGGCGTGAACCCGGGAGGCGGAGCTTGCAGTGAGCTGAGAGCCGGCCACTGCACTCCAGCCTGGGCGGCAGAGCAAGACTCCGTCTCGAAAAAAAAAAAAGAGTTCCCTTTTCTTTACATCCTCATCAGCATCTGTTATTTTTTATTTTTATTTATTTATTTTTTTAAGACAGAGTCTCACTCTCTCACCATGCTGGAGTGCAGTGGCGCAATCTTGGCTCACTGCAAGCTCTGCCTCCTGGGTTCGCGCCATTCTCCTGCCTCAGCCTCCCAAGTAGCTGGGACTACAGGCGCCGGCCACCACGCCTGGCTAATTTTTTTTTGTATTTTTAGTAAAGATGGGGTTTCACCGTGTTAGCCAGGTTGGTCTCGATCTCCTGACCTCGTGATCTGCCCACCTCGGCCTCCCAAAGTGCTGGGATTACAGGCATGAGCCAACGTGCCTGGCCCATTTTTTTTTTTTTCTTTTTTTTTTGAGACAGAGTCTCACTCTGTCACCCAGGCTGGAGTGTGGTGGCATGATCACAGTTCACTGGGCTCAAGGGATCCTCCTACTTCATTCAGCATCCTGAGTAGCTGGGACCACAGGTGCGTGCTATCACATCTGGCTAGTTTTTAATTTTTTGTAGAGATGAGGTCTTGCTATGTTCCTGCTTTATCATTTTTCCTAAAATTCTTCTTAACTATTACTAGTTCTGTCCTCTACTGTTATCAGTCCATCTGACTCAGTCTGGTTTTATCTCTTCCCAACATCACATCTTTTCCTAGGGATTTACAATGTATATACAGTTAAGGCCAATTTCTAATACTTGAGCAGTACTTTTGTTGTTTCTCTATGAATTGTAAAATGCTTAAGACCTCAGATTTTCATGTAAGCCTGTTTGTCTAAGGCTGGCTCCCTTTCTGGGTATTTTTTCAGCTCATAGCATCTTTGGGGATGGTGGTTTTTTTTTTGTTTCTTTCCTTTCCCTTTTTCCTTTCCCTCCTTCCCTCCCTCCCTCCCTTCCTTCCTTGTTTCCCTTTTTTCTCTTCTCTTCCCTCACTTCCTCTCCCCTCCCCTCCCCTCACCTCCCCTCGCCTCCCTTCCCCTCACCTCCCCTCCCCTCCCTTCCCCTCCCTTCCCCTCACCTCCCCTCCCCTCCCTACCCCTCCCTTCCCCTCTCCACTTTTTTTGTCCTATCCATCCATCTGTCCATCCGTCCTTCCTTCCTCCCTCCCTCGCTCCCTTCCCTTTTCCCTTTCCTTTCTTTCTCTTCGTTTCCCCTTCCCTTCCCCTTCCCTTTCCCTTCCCTTTCCCTTCCCCTTCCCTTCCTCTTCCGCTTCCCTTACCCTTCCCTTTCTCTTCCCTTCCCCTTCCCTTCTCCTTCCCCTTCCCTTCCCCTTCCCCTTTTCCTTTCCCTTCCCCTACCCCTTCCCCTTCCCTTCCCCTAACCCTTCTCTTCCCCTCCCTTTCCCTTCTCCTGCCCCTTCTCTTCACCTTCCCTTCCCCTTCCTCTTCCCTTCCCTTCCCCTTCCCCTTCCCCTTCCCTTTTCCTTCCCTTCCCCTTCCCTTCCCCTCCCCTTCCCCTTCCCCTTTCCCTTTCCCTTCCCTTCCCTTCTCTTCCCCTTTCCTTCCCCTTCCCCTACCCTTCCCCTACCCCTTCTCTTCCCCTTCCCTTCCCCTACCCCTTCCCCTTGCCTTCCCCTAACCCTTCTCTTCCCCTCCCCTTCCCTTCTCCTGCCTCTTCTCTTCACCTTCCCTTCCCTTCTCCTGCCCCTTCTCTTCCCCTTCCCTTCCCCTTCCCCTTTCCCTTTCCCTTCCCTTCCCTTCTCTTCCCCTTCCTTTCCCCTTTCCCTACCCCTTCTCTTCCCCTTCCCCTTCCCCTCTCCTTCCCCTACCCCTTCCCCTAACCCTTCTCTTCCCCTCCCCTTCCCTTCTCCTGCCCCTTCTCTTCACCTTCCCTTCCCTTTCCCTTTCCCTTTCCCTTCCCTTCCCTTCCCCTTCCCCTTCCCCTTTCCCTTTCCCTTCCCTTCCCTTCTCTTCCCCTTCCTTTCCCCTTTCCCTACCCCTTCTCTTCCCCTTCCCCTTCCCCTCTCCTTCCCCTACCCCTTCCCCTAACCCTTCTCTTCCCCTCCCCTTCCCTTCTCCTGCCCCTTCTCTTCACCTTCCCTTCCCTTTCCCTTTCCCTTTCCCTTCCCTTCCCTTCCCTTCCCTTCCCTTCCCTTCCCTTCCCCTTCCCCTTTCCCTTTCCCTTCCCTTCCCTTCTCTTCCCCTTCCTTTCCCCTTTCCCTACCCCTTCTCTTCCCCTTCCCCTTCCCCTCTCCTTCCCCTACCCCTTCCCCTAACCCTTCTCTTCCCCTCCCCTTCCCTTCTCCTGCCC
This sequence comes from Rhinopithecus roxellana, assembly GCF_007565055.1. NCBI lineage: Eukaryota > Metazoa > Chordata > Mammalia > Primates > Cercopithecidae > Rhinopithecus > Rhinopithecus roxellana. Next base: position 76,146,839 of record NC_044559.1, read on the forward strand.
CTTCTCTTCACCTTCCCTTCCCTTTCCCTTTCCCTTTCCCTTCCCTTCCCTTCCCTTCCCTTCCCCTTCCCCACCCCTTCCCCACCCCTTCCCCTTCCCCTTCCCCACCCCTTCCCCTTCCCCTTCCCCACCCCTTCCCCTAACCCTTCTCTTCCCCTCCCCTTTTCTTCCCCTACCCCCTTCTCTTCCCCTTCCCCTCTCTTCCCCTTCCCTTCCCCTTCCCTTCCCCTCCCCTTCCCTTCCCCTTCCCCTTCCCCTTCGCTTCCCTTCCCCTTTGATTCCCCTTCCCTTCCCCTTCGCTTCCCCTTCCCTTCCCCTTCCTTTCCCCTCCCTTTCCCTTCCCCTTCCCTTCCCCTTCCCCTCTCATTCCTTTTACCTTCCCCTCCCCTGCCCCTTCGCTTTCCCTTTCCCTTCCCTTCCTCTGCCCCTTCCCCTTCCCCTCCCCTGCTCCTTCCCTTCCCCTTCCCTTTTCTTCCCTTCCCTTCCCTTCCATTCCCCTTCCCTTCCCTTCCATTCCCCTTCCCTTCCCTTCCCCTTCCTCTTCCTTTCCCCTTCCCTTTCCCTTCCCTTTCCCTTCCGCTCCCCTTTCCCTTCCCCTTCCCTTCCCCTTCCCCTTCCCTTCCCCTTCCTCGTCCCCTTCCCCTCCCTCGTCCCCTTCCCCTCCCCTTTGCCTACCCCTTCCCTTCCCCTTCCCCTTCCCTCCCCTTCCCCTTCCTTGTCTCCTTCCCCATCCCCTTCCTTGTCTCCTTCCCCATCCCCTTCCTTTTCCCCTTCCCCATCCCCTTCCCCTTTCCCTTCCTTCCTTCTTTATTTTCTTTCTTTTGACAGGGTCTCACTCTGCCCCCTAGGCTGGAGTGCAGTAGTGTTATCTGCTCACTGCAGCTTCGACCTCCCAGGCTCAAGCGATCCTCCCACCTCAGCTTCCCAAGTAGCTGGGATGGGTGCGTGCCACCATGCCTGGCTAATTTTTCTATTATTTGTAGTAACAGGGTATACCATGTTGCCCAGGCTGGTGTTGAACTCCTGGGCTCAAGCATTTCTCCTGCCTTGGCCTCCAAAAGTGCTGGGATTACAGGCATGGGCCACTGCGCTTGGCCTTCTTTCTTTTTTTTAAATGAAGTTTACAGAATAGATGTCGTGGGTCCTTATATATTCTTGTTTGGAGAAAATTTCTGTTGGTCTTAAGCTCTGTTTTATAGTTTTTCAATTTAGAAATTAAACTGGCCAGGCATGGTGGGTCATGCCTATAATCCCAGCACTTTGGGAGGCCGAGGCAGGTGGATCACCTGAGGTCAGGAGTTCAAGACCAGCCTGGCCAACATGGTGAAACCCCATCTCTACTAAAAATACAGAAATTAGCTGGACATGGTAGCGGGCGCCTGTAGTCCCAGCCAGTTGGGAGACTGAGGCAGGAGAATCACTTGAAGCCAGCAGGTGGAGGTTGCGGTGAGCTGAGATTGCACCACTGCACACCAGCCTGGCGACAGAGCAAGACTCCATCTCAAAAAAAAATTAATTAATTAATTAAACTATACATATCATAATGTTTTTGTCACGAGACTCTTTTAAAAACCTTTATTTTGAAAAATTTCAAATATAGAGAAAAGTTAAAGAGTAAAACAGTGAATACTCATGTAACTCTCCCCCACTGTCAACAGATGTTATCATTTTACCATATTAGCTTTATTTCTCTTTATATATGTTCCTACCTTTTTTTGGCTGAATCACTAAAAGTAATTGCAGACGACATCATGCTTCATTCCTAAGTACTTAAGTAAGCATCTCCTAATAATAAAAATATTATCTTATCACACTACTATTATCACATCTAAGAAACTAACAAGAATTTCTTACCATCTAACTTTCAGTACATATTCAAATTCCCCAGCTGTCCTAAGAATGTATTTCATACTTGTTTTCAATATATGCCAATCAACGTTTCAGTACTGGTTTTAATTATTATGACACTTTTAAGCTGCACACTCATGCTTTTTCTTCATGTCTTTTGTTGAAGCATCAAGTTAACTATGTTGTAGAATGTCGCACATTCTAAATTTGTCTTTTCGTTTTCTCAAGTTATTTAACTTGTTCCTCTCTCACCTTCCATGCAGTTCCTGTAAACTAGAAGTTAGGTCTAGAGTCTTAATCAGATTCAAATTAAGCATTTTCGGCAAAGATACTTCACAGGTGATGTTTGTGTGCGTCACGTTGCCTCACATGAGGAGGCACAGATTGTTTGATTTTCTTGCTCTTCACGATGTTAGTTTTGCTAACTTCTGGATCTTTCAGTTATAAAGGTACATTTTCTTCCCCTTTGCAATTAGTAAATAACCTGTAGAATGATTACCTAATAATGGTTTTAGCATCCATTGATAATCCTGCTGGAATCTATGATTACATTGGGTATTAAAAATGATGATTTTCTAATTTTGTCATTCAGCCTTTATTAGCTGACTTTCTTCTTTGAAACGTAGCTTTTCTTTGTCTCATTCTCTCTCCCTTTAAAAATGAATATTAATATAAACTCATGGATTTTTATTTTTCCGAAGTGTTAGTCAATTTTATTTATAATGTTGATATTCTCTTGGGCAATGTGGTGAAACCCCATCTCTACGAAAAATACAAAAAATTAGCTGGGTGTGATGGCATGCTCCTGCGGTCCCAGCTACTCAGAGGCTAAGGTGGTAGGATGACTTGAGCCCGGGAGGTGGAGGTTGCACTGAGTCGAGATTATGCCACTGCACTCCAGCCTGGGTGACAGTGAGACCCTGTCACAAATAAACAAACAAAATTGATATTTAAATTATCCCAGATTTGGCCAATGATAGCCCTTGTTAACTGGCTTCTCCATCTTTTTGACAGAACTGTATTATCTTTGAGTGTTTCCTTTCTGGTATAAAATGTTTCCAGCTCACTTCGTACTTGTGCTGGCCTAGATCTGGAGTAATTATTTCTCTAGGGAACTTTGGCTTCTGAGTGACACTAGGTATACTCATTGTTTCTGGTGTGTCATTGCTTCTAGGCTGCTTGAGGGCAAAGAAATAGATTAAAAATTTTTTTAAAGCAATTGTAAGTTCATATTAATACCACCAATTCAGATTTAATACTACAGAACATTTTCTTGACTTCTTTTGTTTTGTATTTGTATTTCTTTTTTTCTTATATTGCAAATTTCAGATTTTTTTTTTCTTTTTTTGGAGAGTTTCGCTCTGTCACCCAGGCTGTAGTGCAGTAGCACAATCTGGGCTTACAGCAGCCTCTGCCTCCTGGGACCAGTCAATCCTCCCACCTCAGCCTCTCGAGTAGCTGGGTCCACAGGTGAGCGCCACCACACCTGGCTAATTTTGTAGAGATGGGGTTTCACCATGTTGTCCAGGCTGGGCTCAAACTCCTGGGCTCAAGTGATCTACCCTCTTTGGCCTCCCAAAGTGCTGTGATTACAGGCATGATCCTCTGTACCCGGCCAAATTTTGGATTTTAATGGCATTTGTATATGTTATTTACTCTGTCCTACAATAAGCTTAAATTAATTTCAAAATAATACAGTGTTACTACTGACAGTAAGCCTATATAAACTTGCTGATTGAAGTTCAAGAATTTCTTGTAATTCCTTTTTCCTTGAATATATCCCACTAAGGATACATAGTCAGAATACAGTTTTTTTTTTTTTTTTTTGAGACGGAATCTCACTCAGTCACCCAGGCTGGAGTGCAGTGGCGCGATCTCGGCTCACTGCAAGCTCCGCCTCCCGAGTTCACGCCGTTTTCCTGTCTCAGACTCCCAAGTAGCTGGGACTACAGCCGCGCGCCGCCTCGCCCGGCTAATTTTTTGTATTTTTAGTAGAGACGGGGTTTCACCGTGTTAGCCAGGATGGTCTCCATCTCCTGACCTCGTGATCCGCCTGCCTCGCCCTCCCAAAGTGCTGGGATTACAGGCGTGAGCCACGGTGCCCAGCCGAGAATACTGTTTTCAAAAGTTATATGAAATAATTTCTTTCTCTGCTCACATTGTCAGTTTGATATACAGATACGTTCTTTTTTTTCCCTGTTGGGTGTTTGGTTTTAGGGCTTGCCTTTTTTTTTCCTTTTGGATTTAATTTTATGTTATGAACCTGTAGTGTAAATATGGTTCAAAAGTCAAAACTGGCCAGGTACTGTGGCTTAGGCCTGTAATCCCAGCACTTTGGGAGGCCGAGGCGGGTGGATCACCTGAGGTCAGGAGTTTGAGACCAGCCTGGCCAACGTGGTGAAACCCCATCTCTACAAAAGTACAAAAAATTAGCTGGGCATGATAGTGGGTGCCTGTGATACCAGCTACTTGGGAGGCTGAGGCAGAAGAATCGCTGGAACGTGGGAGGCGGAGGTCGCAGTGAGCCGAGATCGTGCCATTGCACTCCAGCCTGGGCGAGAGAATGAGACTCCATCTCAAAAAAAAAAAAAAAAAAAAAAAAATCAAAACCACATTAAAAGATGCTTAGAGAAATCTCAATCCTTTCTAATTATTTTCGTTGTTTTCTGGGTTATCCTCTTAGTGTTTCTTTTTATAAAAACAAGTAAATGTATATTTGTGTGTATATTGCTATTTCCCATTTTTTTCTTACACAAATGTACATTTACTTACTTTTCTCACTCAACAGTAGATCCTAGAAATCCTTCCATATCAATTCATTAAGTGTTTCTTCCTTCCCTCTGTCCTTTCTTTTTCTCTCTCTCCTTTCCTTTCCTTTCTTTCTTTCCCTCTGTTCCTTCCTTTCTTTCCCTCCCTGCCTCCTCTCCCTTCCTTTCTTCATAGTACTGTATTGTATGGATGTATGAAAGTTGATTCAATCAGTTCTCTGTTAAAGAACATTTGGGTTGTATCCAATTTTTTGATTAATCTTATACAAGTGTGTTTTGCATTTCTGGAGTTACATACTCAGGATATGTTACCAGAAGTGAGATTTCTGGGTGAAAGGGTGAATGCAAATGTAATTTTATTAGATGCTACGTACCCAGTTTTCCTCTATGGTAGTTGTATTATTTTGTACATCTACTAAGACAGTATCAGGGTAGTTGTCACAGGATTCTACTTCATAGTAATTCTAAACGGTATTTCTTTCTTTCTTTCTTTTTTGAGACAGAGTCTTGCTCTGTTGCCCAGGCTGGAGTGCAGTGGTATGAATATGGCTCACTGCAGCCTTGAACTTCTGGGCTCAAGTGATTCTCACCGTTAGTCTCCTGAGTAGCTGGGACCACAGGCATGCACCACCATGCCCGGGTAATTTTTTTGTAATTTTTTTTTTTTTTTTTTTTTTGAGACAGAGTTTTGCTCTTGTTGCCCAGGTTGGAGTGCAATGGTGAGATCTTGGCTCACTGCAACCTCTTGTCTCCTGGGTTCAAGCAATTCTCTTGCCTCAGCCTCCTGAGTAGCTGCAATTACAGGCGTACGCCACCACGCTCAGCTAATTTTGTATTTTTAGTAGAGACAGGGTTTCACCATGTTGGTCAGGCTGGTCTCAGACTCCTGACCTCAGGTGATCCGCCCATCTCGGCCTCCCATAGTGCTGGGATTACAGGCATGAGCCACCGTGCTTGGCCATTTTTTAGTATTTTTTGTAGAGACGGGGGTCTCCCTGTGTTGCCCAGGCTGGTCTCAAACTCCTGGGGTGAAGTGATCCTCCTGCTTCTGCCTCCCAAAGTGCTGAGATTACAGACGTTAAATGATATTTTCTACACTGTGATTTTAAAATGTGATCTGGAGACCACTTGTAATTTGTAAGGATTTGAGGGGGTGGTTTTTGTTAGATAGAAACATTCCTACAAATGTCTATATTTTTGTCTTTGGCTTATTTGAATATATACATGCCATGTTTGATTTTTAAAGTGGCAACAACTACATTGGTGTCTTCTCACAGTTTTTCCATCAGATTTGTTGAGGTATCTATTTGGTGGCAAGATAAAGGAAGCTATAGAGGGGCTATGAATTTTGAGGATTTTTTGGCATTTCTAAAGTAATCTGCTGGTCACAGATTTTGAGAACCACTGTCCTTGTGGCCTGAGAGAATGTTATATCCTAGTAATCACTGGGTTTTGATTTTCTTTTATGTCCTGCCCAGGCTCCTGCTTACATTCGGGAATGTGCCAGATTGCACTATTTGGGATCCAGAACTCAGGCATCAAAGGTAAGAATAGGAGTCTGCTCTTAACCCAAACAAGGAGAACGTTAAGATTGGTGGAGTTTTAAAACAAAGTATGAAGTCAAAGTAAAAGCTTGGAAAATAAGTTTTTAGTATTATAGCTCAAAATTACTTAGTCATTTTGCCATAATGGAGAAGACTAAGAAGTAAGTTATGTATTAGAATACAAATGCTCCACATGTGAGGTGTGGTAGCTCAGGCCTGTAATCCCAGTGACTCTGGAGGCTGAGATGGGAGAATTCAAGTCTACAGTGAGCTGACTGTGCCACTGCACTCCAACCTCGGTAACACAGTGAGACCCTGTCTCTTGAAAAAAAGAGTCCCCCCCACACTATTTTTATTTGCTTTCAGAGGCTCTCCACTGATAGATGGTGTCCTCTGCGTAAGAGTGACGACACAGACCCTGTGTTTCAAGGTTTTTCATAAAGTCCTTCTGATACAAATAATCTGTGAATAGCAAATGTGTTAAATATTTTATAGCAATGAAAGGACAATTTTATCAATTTTCTGTAATTAATTCCTATTTTAGGTTCATTGGTATGGTAAAACTCTATCAAATGGCTAAAAGACTTGAAACTACATGAGCTTAGATAGATAGGGAAATGTATAATGCTTATTCACAAGATTAGATATGATAATTTTTTTTTTTTTTTTTTTTGAGACAGGGTTTCACTCTGTTGAGTAAGCTGGAGTGCAGTGGCATGATCTCGGCTCCCTGGTCCTCTCACGTCAACCTCCTGAGTAGCTGGGACTACAGGCATGCACCACCATGCCCGCTAATTTTTGTATTTTTGGTAGAGACAGGGTTTCACCATGTTGCCCAGGTCTCAAACTCCTGGGCTCAGGTGGTCCAGCTGCCTCAGCCTCCCAAAGTGCTGGGATTCAAGGCGTGATCCACCGCATCCAGCCTAGATATGATTATTGAGTTTTAAAAGTAAGAAGTTATGGCTGGGTGTGGTGACTCATGCCTGTAATCCTAGCACTTTCAGAGGCTGAGGCAGGCGGATCACTTGAGATCAGGAGTTTGAGACCAACTTGGGTAACATGGCCAAACCCCGTCTCTACCAAAAATGCAAAAAATTAGCCAGGTGTGGTGGCACGCACCTGTAGTCTCAGCTACTTGGGAGGCTGAGGTGGGCGGATCACTTGAGCCCAGGAGGCGGAGGTTGCAGTAAGCCAAGATGGTGACACTGTACTCCAGTCTGGGTGACAGAGTGAGACCCGATCTCAAAAAAATAAAAAAAGTGAGAAGTTAGGCAGTTGACCTTTATGTGCCTGCTTGGGTCTCTTCCAAGGATACTTTCCTTTCTTTCCTGTTCTAAGCCTTTTAAAATAAACTTGCACTCCTGCTTTGAAAAAAAAAAAAAAAAAAGTCAGAAGTTAAAAACATTACAAGCACTTTTTGAGTACTTAAATTTTTCAAGTTCTATTCATCCTGTCATGGTTAGAAACTTAAGTTGTCCACTTGTGCTATTTTTTCTGCTCCTATTTGTTTCTACCTCTTATTCAGCAAATATTCAGTGTTACTAGGAAAACAGTATTTGGTTTCAACTAGTTTAAATGGAGTGTGGTTTTTTGTTAGAGAGCTGTTTTTGTTCCTCTAGCACTGCTGTCTAGTTGTCATATTAAGTTGCCATGTGTGGGAATGAGTATTAGCCAAGAGTCAGACCCCTTGGGCTCCCAGGTGGGTCTGTCACTTTAGTATCCAGATGACTTTAAACTTACAGTTTAACCTCAGTTTTTTTCCTCTGTCAGATGGGAATCGTGATACTTTCCATGCTTACCTTGTTGAATTGTTGAATAAATTAATGAAATTAAAAGATGCTTTAAAAACTGGACTCTTATACAAATATAACTCTTGGTGGCAGTATTCTAAATGCACTTAGGTTCTCTGGGCAGGTCATGGGAGTGGGCTATTAATATAACCCATATTAATAGGTTCCTTGTTATCTGATAATAGTGTTAAGATTTTTCTTGTTCCTGAGTATAGGAGCATACCATGTCACCACTCTCCCTTTTTTTGTTCCAAGTTTTTATAAGAACCCCAAAACAAACTTGGCAGGATATATTAATTTACTCTTCTTTTAAATTTTCCTTAGGATGACCTTGACCTGATAGCTTCATGTCATACTAAGTCCTTTCAGCTGGCAAAGTCTCAGAAACGTAACCGGGTAGATTCCTGCCCTCACCAGGAGGAGACCCAGCAGCATACGGAAGAGGCACTGAGAGAGCTGTTTCAACACGTTCACAATATGCCAGAGTCAGCAAAGAAGAAACAACTTATTAGACAGGTGCCTAAAGGCAGGGAAGTCGCGATGGGGCTTTAGGAGTGTAATCGTGGTTGTAGAATCAGTAGGTCATATTGTTAAGAATCTCATTTAATTTTTGGCTCAGCCAAGAAAGCAGGCTTGTCTATGGAATCTCCACGGCGATCTCTGTGGCACTGCTCCACTAGAGAAAGGAGTGGAGGCTCTTGATTTCTACAGTTAAGCAGGAGGATCCAAGTGTGGTTAGAGTGTCTCTCATTTTGGTCATGTCCCAAGTTTGCTGAGAGAGGACCAGCAGTTACACTATATTGTTCCAAAGTTTAAACCCTCCAGATTTTCTTAGCAAATAACTTTTCTGAGTTTCAGTTTTCTTTTTTTTTTTTTTTTTTTTTTGAGGCGGAGTCTCGCTCTGTCACCCGGACTGGAGTGCAGTGGCCAGATCTCAGCTCACTGCAAGCTCCGCCTCCCGGGTTTACGCCATTCTCCTGCCTCAGCCTCCCTAGTAGCTGGGACTACAGGCGCCCGCCACCTCGCCCGGCTAGTTTTTGTATTTTTAGTAGAGACGGGGTTTCACCGTGTTAGCCAGGATGGTCTCGATCTCCTGACCTCGTGATCCGCCCGTCTCGGCCTCCCAAAGTGCTGGGATTACAGGCTTGAGCCACCGCGCCCGGCCGAGTTTCAGTTTTCTTGTTTGTAAAATGGTAATAGTAACATCAATGTCTCATAGTTCTAAAAATTAGAGATAATCTATATAGAGTGGCTGGCATAGCAAAGTCTAAGTGGTAACTTTTTACTAACAGAGTCGTTTGCAGTTAGAGAACACAATAAATCAGGGCCCTAGTGTGATACTAGAAAGTAGGAATTCTGGTGGCTAAGTTTGTTTATGCTGGAGCTATGGGAACAAATTTACTATTTTGGGACTCAAAGTGTGGTTTAAGTAAGTCCTGTGACTTTGGGTAGTTTCTTTCTCAGGAGATTAATTTTGTCTCAATCCCTCTTGAATTTTACTTGAACAGGCACAGTCAGCCTCTTGACTTTTATTCAACTGGGACTTTCTTGGAGGAAGAGTCTCTTTTTACTTATTTTATACCTACTCCCAGCATAAGGCCAGGTATAAACAAGTACTCAGATAATGGTGAACTGAGCTGTTCTTAAGAATTGACAAAGTCATTTGAGAAAAGTTTCTGCCATCTCTTTGAAGTTAGTTTGAGATCTAGCAAATTGTGTTAGAATTTTACAGGGTGTTGGCTGAGTATTGCTGCAGATTCAAACCAGTCTAGTGATTTAATTCTTGATAGAAACTAAGTAGTTTCATTTAGGACAGGTATAATGACTTCTTTCAACAAGAACGCTGATACCAGCTGGGCGCAGTGGCTCACACCTGTAATCCCAGCACTTTGGGAGGCCGAGGCGGGCGGATCACCTGAGGTTGGGAGTTCCAGACCAGCCTAATGTGGAGAAACCTGGTCTCTACTAAAAAAAATCAGCCAAGTGTGGTGGCGCATGCCCGTAATCCCAGCTACTCAGAAGGCTGAGGCGGGAGAATTGCTTGAATCCAGGAGGTAGAGGTTGTGGTGAGCTGAGATCATGCCATTGCACTCCAGCCTGGGCAACAAGAGCGAAACTCCGTCTCAAAAAACAAAACAAAACAAAAACAAAATTAGCCAGGTGTGGTAGCTCATGCCTGTAATCCCAGCTACTCTGGAGGCTGAGGCAGGAGAATTGCTTGAGCCTGGGAGGTGGAGGTTGCGGTGAGCCGAGATCATGTCTTTGCACTCCAGCCTGGGCAACAAGAGTGAAACCCCGTCTCAAATAAAAAAAAAAAAAAGAACACTGATACTTAAGAAAGAAAAAAATTTTGCACTTTTTAGAAAAACGGAAAATTATAGAGAAGGATAAGAAGAAAGCAAATCACTCTTCCTGCCAGTGTTTATGTTGTGGGCATTTCTTTTGTCTTTTGGTCTTTTTCCTCTGGATATCTTTTTACATAGTTATGATCATACCATATACTTTAAAATTTTTTCCTGTTTTCACTAAACATAACAAGTCTAAGCATTTGTTATGCATGCAGACAGACTCCTTCCATACATTTTATTTTATTTTTAGTTTTAGTTTTTTGAGACAGAGTCTCGCTCTGTTGCCCAGGCTGGAGTGCAGTGATGCGATCTGGGCTCACTGCCACCTCTGCCTCCCGGGTTCAAGCAATTCTTCTGCGTCAGCCTCCTGAGTAGCTAGGACTCCATGCGTGCGCCACCACACCCGACTAATTTTCGCATTTTTAGTAGAGATGGAGTTTCACCATGTTGGCCAGGCTGGTCTTGAACTCTTTTTTTTTTTTTTTTTTTTTTTTTTTGAGACGGAGTCTCGCTCTGTCACCCAAGCTGGAGTGCACTGGCCAGATCTCAGCTCACTGCAAGCTCCGCCTCCCGGGTTCCCGCCATTCTCCTGCCTCAGCCTCCCGAGTAGCTGGGACTACAGGCGCCACCACCTCGCCCGGCTAGTTTTTTGTGTTTTTTAGTAGAGACGGGGTTTCACCGTGTTAGCCAGGATGGTCTCGATCTCCTGACCTCGTGATCCGCCCGTCTCGGCCTCCCAAAGTGCTGGGATTACAGGCTTGAGCCACCGCGCCCGGCCAGTTTTTTGTATTTTTTAGTAGAGATGGGGTTTCACCATGTTAGCCAGGATGGTCTCGATCTCCTGACCTTGTGATCCGCCCGCCTCGGCCTCCCAAAGTGCTGGGATTACAGGCTTGAGCCACCGCGCCCGGCCAGGTCTTGAACTCTTGACCTCAAGTGATCCACCCGTCTCGGCCTCCCAAAGTGCTGGGATTACAGGTGTGAGCCACTGCACCTAGCCATCCTTCCATACATTTTAAATACTGCTTTCTTTTTTTTTGAGACGGAGTCTTGTGTTGTCCAGGCTGGCGTATAGATGTAAGGGCTCAAATATGATCTTAAGTAAATATGATCTTAAGTAAAAGATCATATTTGAGTGCAGTGGCTAGATCTTGGCTCACTGCAACCTCCGCCTCTTGGATTCAAGCTATTCTCCTGCTTCAGCCTCCCGAGTAGCTGGGATTACAGGCATGTGCCACCATGCCCAGCTAATGTTTTTGTATTTTTAGTAGTGATGGAGTTTCAGCACGTTGGTCAGGCTGTTCTTGAACTCCTGAACTCAAATGATCTGCCCGCCTCACCTCCCAAAGTGCTGGGATTACAGATGCGAGCCACTGCACCCAGCCTGCTGTATCTTTTTGAAGAAACTATAATTTTATTGTGTTCTAATTTTTTCTCTATGATTATAAAAATTATACGTGCTCACTATAGAAACATTGAAACTCTCAGAAATGTGTAAAGAGAACATAAAAATCACCTATACACATCCAGAGGTAAACACTGATAACATTTTAGAGTATTTCCTCCTAGTGTTTCTCTCCATGAATATGTGTTTCACATTGTTTTCTTTTACTTAAGATCATATTTGAGCTCTTACATCTGGGCCAAAAGAAAAAATCATAATATGTATTGTTTTATATTCTGCCCTTTTCATTTAACTTTATATTACAAACATTTCTCATATTATTAAAAGGCTATGAACAGTTTCAATGTTTATGTAATATTCTTTTTTTTTTTTTTTTTTGAGACAGAGTTCCCCTCTGTCACCTAGGCTGGAGTGCAGTGGCGTGATCTCACCTCACTGCAGCCTCCACCTCCTGGGCTCAAACAATTCTCCTGCCTCAGCCTCCCGAGTAGCTGAGATTACAGTGGAGCACCACCATGCCTGGCTAATTTTTGTATTTTTAGTAGAGACGGGATTATACCATGTTGGCCAGGCTGGTCTCGAACTCCTGGCCTCAGGTGATCTGCCTGCCTTGGGTTCTCAAAGTGCTGGGATTCTAGGCATGGGTCACCATGCCCAACCTTCAATGTTTATATAATATTCTATTCTGTATAACCAAATTTATACATAATTTGCCTACTACAGGACATATTTGGGAATTGTATTTTTAGTTTATAAATTTTGTTCATAGTATTTTCATTGTAGATTATTTGCTAGAAGTGGCATGATCAACAAGTATATATTATGTTTTTGGCTGCTATATGTACTAGGTCCCTTTTAATAGATAAGTCCCTCTTTTTCTCCCTTTCTTCTTGTTTTTCCCCTTAAAACATTGCCAGTTTGTTTGAATACACTTGAAAATAAAAACTGGGTAAGTACCCTTTACCCAATTCCCCGTAATATTAACATTATAAAAACTAAGAAATTAACATTAGTACAGGGCCGGGCAGGGTAGCTCATGCCTGTAATCACAGCACTTTGGGAGGCTGAGGCGGGCGGATCACCTGAGGTCAGGAGTTCGAGACCAGCCTGACCAACATGGAGAAACCCCATCTCTACTAAAAATACAAAATTAGCCAGGCATGATGGCACAGGCCTGTAATCCCAGCTACTCGGGAGGCTGAGGCAGGGGAGAATCGCTGGAACCAGGGAGGCAGAGGTTACTGTGAGCCGAGATCACACCATTGCACTCCAGCCTGGACAACGAGTGAAACTCCGTGTCCAAAAAAAAAAAAAAAAAAAAAATTAGTACATTATTTATTAACATTACAGATTTTACTTTTTTTTTCCCCCTAATATCCTTTTTGTTTTCTCCAGGATCCAATCCAGGGTGCCACACTACATTTAGGCACACACAGACACACACTGGCACACACAGACACACACACACACACACACACACACACACACACACACTCTCTCTCTCTCTCTCTCTCTCAATCCCTTTTTGTTTTTTTTCTCTATTTTTTTTTGAGACGGAGTCTTGCTCTGTTACCAGGCTGGAGTGCAGTGGTGCAATCTCTGATCTCGGCTCACTGCAGTCTCCACCTCCTGGGTTCAAGCGATTCCCCCGCCTCAGCCTCCAGGATAGCTGGGACTACAGGCGTGCGCCACCACGCCTGGCTAATTTTTTTTTGTATTTTAGTAGAGATGGGATTTTACCATGTTGGCCAGGATGGTCTCAATCTCCTGACCTCGTGATCCCCCCACTTTGGCCTCCCAAAGTGTTGGGATTACAGTCGTGAGACACCGTGCCTGGCCCACTCCCTTTTTCTTTATAGTCGTGTGTCACTTGATGATTGGGATGTGTTCTAGGAAATGTGTTTTTAGGTGATTTCATTGTTGTGTGAACATCACAGAGTGTACTTACATAAACCTAGATGGCATAGCTTACTATACACCTAGGCTGTATGGTGTAGCCTGTTGCTTCTGGGCTACAAACATGTACAGGATGTTACTGTATTGAGTACTGTAGGCTTTTGTAACAATAGTATTTGTGTATCTAAACATAGGAAAGTTACGGTAAAAATACAGTATAAAAGATAAAAAATAGTATACCTGTATTGGGCAGTTACCATGAATGGAGCTTCCAGGACTGGAAGTTGTTCTAGGTGTGTCAGTGAGTGAGTGGTGAGTGAATGTGAAGACCTAGAACATTGCTGTACATGACTGTAGGCTTTATAGTCACTGTACACTTAGGCTAGACTAAACATAACATTTTTTTCTTCAATAATTAATTACCTTAGCTTACTGTAACTTCTTTGCTTTACACACTTAAAATTTTTTAACTTTCTGACTCTTGTAATAACACTTAGCTTAAAACATGAAAACACTATGCATCTGTACAAAATATTTTCTTTATATCTTTATAAGCTTTTTTCTATTTTAAAAAATTTAATTTTTTTGTAAATTTTAAAACTTTTTAATTAAAAATTAAGACACAACCTGGGCGTGGTGACTCACTCCTGTAATCCCAGCACTTTGGGAGGCCAAAGTGGGAGGACTGCTTTAGGCCAGGAGTTCGAGACCACCCTGGGCAGCATTGACCTTGTATCCACAAAATTTAAAACAAAGTGAACTGGGCTCATGAGTGTGTGCCTGTAGTCCTGCTACTCAGGAGGCCTCAGCCTCAGCAGGAAGAATCACTTGAGCCCAGGAGTTTGAGGCTGCAGTGAGCTGTGATCCCTCCCACTGCACTCCAGCCTGGGCAACAGAGCGAGACTCTGTCTCTAAAAAATAAAAAAAACCCAAAACTGAAGACACAAATATACACATAACCTAGGCCTACACAGGATCATTAATATCACCGTCTTCTGCCTCTACATCTTATTCCACTAGAAGGTCTTCAGAGGCAGTGACACTCATGGAGCGGTCATCTCCTATGATAACAATGCCTTTTTCTAGAATACCTCCCAAAAGACCTGCCTGAGGCTGTTTTATAGTTAACTTTAAAAAAAAAATAAGTAGGAGTGCACGCTAAAATAATGGTAAAAAGTATAAATAGGCCGGGCGCGGTGGCTCAAGCCTGTAATCCCAGCACTTTGGGAGGCCGAGACGGGCGGATCACGAGGTCAGGAGATCGAGACCATCCTGGCTAATACGGTGAAACCCCGTCTCTACTAAAGAATACAAAAAACTAGCCGGGCGACGAGGCGGGCGCCTGTAGTCCCAGCTACTACTTGGGAGGCGGAGGCAGGAGAATGGCGTGAACCCGGGAGGCGGAGCTTGCAGTGTGCTGAGATCCGGCCACCGCACTCCAGCCTGGGCGACAGAGCCAGACTCCGTCTCACCAAAAAAAAAAAAAAAAAAAAAAAAAAAAAAAGTATAAATAATGATAAAAGTATAGTATAGTAAATACATAAACCAGTAACATTTATTATCGTTTTTTTTTTTTGGAGATGGAGTCTCGCTCTGTCACCCAGGCTGGAGTGCAGTGGTGTGACCTTGGCTCACTGCAACCTCTGCCTCCCGGGTTCAAGCGATTCTCCTGCCTCAGCCTCCTGAGTAGCTGGGATTACAGGCGCCTGCCACCATGCCTGGCTAATTTTTGTATTTTTAGTAGAGATGAGGTTTCACCCTGTTGGCCAGGCTGGCCTTCTGGTCTCAAGTGACCCACCTGTCTTGGCCTCCTAAAGTGTTGGGATTATAGGTGTGAGCTGCCATGTCTAGCCCATTTATTATCATTATCAAGAATTACATACTATATATAATGGTATGCACTAGACTTTTATACAGCTAGCTGTACAGTAGGTTTGTTTATTCCGGCATCACTGCAGTCATTTGAGTAACACATTGTGCTGTGATGTTAGGACGGCCGTGATGTCATTAGGTGATAGGAATTTTTCACCTCCATTATAATCTGATGGGACTACTGTCATATGTGTGGTCTGTCATTGACCAAAATGTCATTATGTGGTACATTATTGTATTTGAAACTTATTTGTGGAAGAAACTATATTGTTTTCCATAGACTGAGTTTTTTTTTTTTTTCTTTTGAGACAAGGTCTAGCTATGTTGCCTAGGCTGGAATGACGTGATCTCAGCTCACTGCAACCTCTACCTCCTGGGTTCAAGCCGTCCTCCCAATTCAGCCTCCTGAGTAGCCAGGACTACACGCGTGTGCCACCATGCCTGGCTAATTTTTGTATTTTTTGTAGAGACAGAGTTTCGCCATGTTGCCTAGGCTGGTCATGAACTCTTGAGCTCAAGTGATCTGCTGACTTTGGCCTCCCAAAGTGCTGAGATTACAAGCATGAGCCACTGTGCTTGGCCTATAGTCTGGATTTTAATGATTGCATTCCTGTGATGTTATTCAACATGTTTCACAGTCCTCTGTTCATGCTATAAACTGGTAGTTAGATCTACTTCTAGAGGTTTGATCTGATTCTAATTCAGTTTTTCAGACTAAGAACCCTTTATGTGTGGTGTATACTTTATTTTTTTTTTCTGAGTCTGTTGCCTAGGCTGGAGTACAGTGGCACAATCATGGCTCACTGCAACCTCAACCTCCCTGGGCTCAGGTGATCATGATCCTCCCACTGCAGCCTCCTGAGTAGTTGAGATTGCAGATGTACGCCACCATGCCTGGCTAATTTTTGTATTTTTAGTGGCATGTACTTTTTAATATGCATTTTAAAAAGGCTCTGGATACACCTTGCTAAATACCCTCCCAGAACATTTTGCCAGGTAACACTCCCCCGAGTTGGATATGAGAGAATTTACCTTACTGTACCCTTGCCAACATCAGGAACGATGCATTTTTACTTGTCCCAGTTTATTCAGGAGGGATACTTACTAGCTAAGCTCTTTAGACGTGGCTAATTTTTCTGCTTGCCGAGATAATTAACTTTGAGAACCTCTTGGTAGTTTTATGTAAAAGTAATTTTTAACCTCCAGAACTTGAACTGATAAAATTTCCAAATTTTTACAATTCCGAAATTTTAAAAGTATAGTTAGAAGAGGCAGAAGAGGCTGGGTGTGGTGGCCTACGCCTGTAATCCTAGCACTTTGGGAGGCCGAGGTGGGCGGATCACTTGAGGTCAGGAGTTTGAGATCAGCCTGGCCAACACAATGAAACCCCATCTCTACTAAAAATAGAAAAAATTAGCTGAGTGTGGTGGTACACGCCTGTAATCCCAGCTATTCGTGAGGCTGAGGCATGAGAATTGCTTGAACCTGGGAGGCGGAGGTTGCAGTGAGCCGCAATTGTGCCACTGCACTCCAGCCTGGGCAATTGTGTGAGACTCTTGTCTCCAACAACAACCAGAAAAGGCAGAAGAGTAGAAGAGTTAAATGCTATATTATTATTACTTTTTAAGTGGGAAATGAATGGCTAATCAAAGCATTGAAAAAGCATTGAATAAGATTATTCAATGCATTGGGTCTTCTCGTTTTCCACTTTAGGTACCTCCAGAGAGCTGATGTTGATAGCATTGACAAGTCTGCATTCTGATGTATTTCCTCTGATGATATTGTTGGCTGGCAGTCATGATAGATGTCCATTTAAAGAGTTTTAGTAACTTAAAAAATTTCTGTATGCAATTTATGTTAAATTAGGGACTGTTTTAGATTGTGCCAATAACTCTGTGGTTCCAAGATGCTTTGTTGCAAAAAAGTCTTGGTTAGCAGCTGAGGATCGTGGGTAAATTTCATAAACTCTCCAAGTCTCAGTTTTTTTGTCTGTAAAATAGGGACAGTAATTCTACATTCAAGGAATGTGGCGTGCAGAGCCCCTCAGAGCAATTGAATCCAATTCTTTTGGCATCATCATTTCTGACTTTGTGATTTGCTTGTTGACCTCCTAATCCATCTATGCACAGACTCAGTTTTTCCTGGACTTTTATTTACACTTAGCTATTAGTTGTCACAGAATGCTGTGTCTTGATGGGAAAATATTTATAAAATGTTCTCTATGTTTTCTTTTAGTTTAATAAGCAGTCATTGACCCAGACACCAGGGCGAGAACCTTCTACTTCCCAGGTACAAAAGAGGGCTCGTTCACGCTCCTTCAGTGGGCTTATTAAGGTAGGTATGCTGGGCTGTCATTTTCAGCATTGATTTTTAGGAAATGTAACAATGTGATTTTTCTTATGCATAAAAAGTTTTCTTCTGTTTTTGGGGACCCTATAAAGGGCTAATTTATAAGGGGGTAAAGACAAAATGTTGAAAAGCTTTTATATTGCAAAGCGCTTTGCCGTGTTTCACATCAGAGAAGGGGCTCTGTGAAGTGAGGAGTACTAGAAGTAAGGGTCCTTCCTTTTCTTCTGGGGCTGAGGACAGAGTCTGCATTCCTGAGCAGTGTAAGTGGCCTCTTTCGTTTTCTGACCTGCTTCAAGTTACACACTTTTTTATGCAATTTGGTAAACCCGTGGAGAAGTGAGGAAGTTGTGACAGACTAGGGAAACTGTTAGAAAACGGAATTTTCTAATAGACTAGTGAGTTTTGATACCCTAGATTTTTGTGAGCTTAATATTTTTAACAGTTGTACTTTCTTCCATGTATCAAATTCAGTAAAAATCTTTTTAAAACAAATACAAAATATGCTTCCATGTTATTGCTGCTGTCACGGTGTTTGCAGACTAAATTTACAAGTCTTCAGACTATCGGAACTTGTAGTGAAGGAATATTGCCTTCAGGTGGCAGTAGATAACTTGATCATGGGGTTCAAATTTCCATGCATGAACTAAGGCAAGGTTTTGGTTAACTTGGAGAGAGATTAGTACCATACACTGCTTTTCTTTTCTACTTTTCTTTTTTTTTTGTTTTTTGGAAGAGATTGCTGCCCCCAAAGCACTGAGTATCCTTTTTTAAATTTTTTAAATTTTTTTTATTTTTAGTTCTGGATACATGTGCAGGATTGCAAGTTTGTTATATAGGTAAATGTGTGCCATGGTGGTTTACTACACCTGTCAACCCATCACCTAGGTATGAAGCCCAGCATGCATTAGCAGCTATTTTTATTTT
This sequence comes from Rhinopithecus roxellana, assembly GCF_007565055.1. Taxonomy (NCBI): domain Eukaryota; kingdom Metazoa; phylum Chordata; class Mammalia; order Primates; family Cercopithecidae; genus Rhinopithecus; species Rhinopithecus roxellana. The sequence goes on from NC_044559.1 coordinate 76,165,583, forward strand.
TAAAAATTTTTTTGAGACAGAGTCTCACTGTTGTCGCCCAGGCTGGAGTGCAATGACACGGTCTTGGCTCACTGCAACCTCCCCCTCTTGGGTTCAAGTGATTCTCCTGCCTCAGCTTCCCAAGTAGCTGGGATTACAGGTGCCTGCCACCATACCTGGCTAATTTTTGTCTTTTTAATAGAGAGGGGGTTTCACCATGTTGGCCAGGCTAGTCTGGAACTCCTGACCTCAGGTGATTTGCCCACTTCAGCCTCCCAAATTGCTGGGATTACAGGCATAAGCCATTACGTCTGGCCAGCTGTTTTTCTTAATACTCTCTCTCCCCCAACCCTAGCCCCCAACAGGCCCCAGTGTGTGTTGTTCCCCTCCCTGTGTCCATATGTTCTCATTGTTTAGCTCCACTTTTTTTTTTTGAGACGGAGTCTCGCTCTGTCGCCCAGGCTGGAGTGCAATGGCCGGATCTCAGCTCACTGCAAGCTCCGCCTCCCGGGTTTACGCCATTCTCCCGCCTCAGCCTCCCGAGTAGCTGGGACTACAGGCGCCCGCCACCTCGCCCGGCTAGTTTTTTTTTGTATTTTTTAGTAGAGACGGGGTTTCACCGTGTTAGCCAGGATGGTCTCGATCTCCTGACCTCGTGATCCACCCGTCTCGGCCTCCCAAAGTGCTGGGATTACAGGCTTCAGCCACTGCGCCCGGCCTTTTTTTTTTTTTTTACGATGGAGCCTCTCTCTGTCATCCAGGCTGGAGTGCAGTGGCTTGATCTCGGCTCACTGCAGCCTCCGCCTGCTGGTTTCAAGCCATTTTCCTGCCTCAGCCTCCCAAGTAGCTGGGACTACAGGTGTGCACCACCATGACTGGCTCATTTTTGTATTTTTAGTAGAGATGGGGTTTCATCATGTTGGCCAGGCTAGTCTCAAACTCCTGACCTCAAGTGATCCACCCACCTCGGCCTTCCAAAGTGCTGGGATTATAGGTGTTAGCCACTGCACCTGGCCAACTCCTACTCATAAGTGAGAACATGTGGTGTTTGGTTTTCTGTTCCTGTGTTAGTTTGCTGAGGATAATGACTTCGTTTCATTTTGATTTTTTGGTGTTTTGCCCTGCTTTTCTTTTAAAAATTGTTATTAAGATCTATAATTCCAGCCACATAAGGAGCTCTTTGCTTAAAATTTAAAATTTTTGCCCTAAAAATAAATACCTTGTAATATTTATTTTTTTATTTTTGAGACAGGGTCTTGCTCTGTTGCCCAGGCTGAAGTACAAGTGGCACTATCATGGCTTATTGCAGCCTTGATCTCCTGGGCACTCAGCTATCCTCCTTCTTCAGCCTCCCAAGTAGCTGGGACCACAAGTGCATGCCATCAGGCCTGATTTTTAAATGTTTGTAGAGATGGGGTCTTGCTGTGTTGCTGGTCTTTTTTTTTTTTTTCGAGACAGAGTCTCTCTCTGTGTCTCAGGCTGGCGTGCAGTGGTATGATCTCAGCTCACTGCAACCTCCACCTCTGGGGTTCAAGCGATTCTTCCACCTCAGCCTCCTGAGTAGCTGGGATTATAGGCACCCACTACCATGCCTGGCTAATTTTTTGTATTTTTAGTAGAGATGGGGTTTCACCATGTTGGCCAGCCTGGTCTTGAACTCCTGGCCTCGGGTAATCTGCCCGCTTCGGCCTCCCAAAGTGCTGAGATTATAGGCATGAGTCACCATGCACAGCCTGTGTTGCTGATCTTGAATTTCTGGGCTCAAGCGATCCTCCTGCTTTGGCCCCCTAAAGTGCTGAGATTACAGATGTGAGCCACTGTGTCTGTAATTTTTTTTTTTTTAAGATACAGCTGTTAGCATTTACAAATTCATCTTACTGTAATTTTGGTCCTAGTTATAATTTATAGATATCTAGAATTCACTCTCAATCCTGACCTGGGGCCAGTAGCTTCTAGGACATTAGGCTTAGTTGACATCAAAATTTCCTTTGCCATCTACAGAGTGAAAAGGATTGGGAGAAAATATTTGCAAATCATATATATGTTTAGGGGTTAATATCCGTAATAATCTAAAGAACTCCTGTAACTCAACACAGCAAAAACAACCTCATTAAAAAGTGGGCAAAGGCCGGGGGGATCATGAGGTCAGGAGATTAAGACCATTCTGGCTAACATGGTGAAACTCCATCTCTACTAAAAATACAAAAAATTAGCCAGGCATGTTGGCACGTGCCTATAGTCCCAGCTGCTCCGGAGGCTGAGGCAGGAGAATCGTTTAAACCCAGGAGGCAGAGGTTGCAGTAAGCCGAGATTGCGCCACTGCACTCCTGCCTGGGTGACAGAGCAAGACTTCGTCTCCAAAAAAAAAAAAAAACCAAAGGAATTAAATAGACATTTCTCCAGAGAAGATGTACAGATGGCCAAGAAGCACATGAAAAGATGTTCAACGTTACTAATCATTAGGGAAATGTAAATCAAAACCACAAGTAGATACCACTTCACATCCACTAGGATGGCTATTATAAAAAAAAAAAAACAAAATAACAAATGTTGATGAGGATGTGGAGAAATTGGAATCCCTGTGCACTGTTGATAGGAATGTAAAATGGAGCAGCTACTGTGGAAAACAGTAATGCAGTTCCTAAAAAATTTAAAGAGGATGACCTTATCATCCAGCAATGCTACTCCCAGTATATACCCAAAAGAATTGAAAGCAGGGTCTTGAGGCAATATTCATACACCCGTCTTCATAGCAGCATTATTCACAATAGCCAAAAGGGAGAAGCAACCCAGATGTCTATTGACTGATGAATGGATAACAAAACTTGGATATACAGATAATGGAACATTATTTGTCCTTAAAAAGGAAGGAAATTCTGACATATTCTACAATATGCATGAATCTTGAAGACATTATGCTAAGATAAATAATCCAGTCATAAAAGGAAAAATACTGTATGATTCCACTGAGGTATCTATGAGTCAGGTTCGTAGAGATAGAAAGTAGAGAAGGTGGTTGGTTGTCAGGGGAGCTAAAAGTATGAGGAGAATGGGGAGATGTTATTTAGTGGGTACAGTATTTCTGTTTGGGAGGATGAGAAAGTTCTGAAGACGGATGATGGTGATGATTGCACAACACTATGAAGATACTTAATACCACTGAACTGTATACTTAAACATGGTTAAAATAGGGGCCGGGCGCGGTGGCTCACACCTGTAGTCCCAGCACTTTGGAAGGCTGAGGCGGGTGCATCACAACGTCAGGAGATTGAGACCATCTGGCTAACATGGTGAAACCCCATCTCTGCTAAAAATACAAAAAATTAGCCGGGCATGGTGGCAGGCGCCTGTAGTCCTAGCTACTCGGGATGCTGAGACAGGAGAGTGTCATGAACCTGGGAGTCAGAGCTTACAGTGAGCCAAGATCGTGCCACCGCACTCCAGCGTGGGTGACAGAGCGAGACTCAGTCTCAAAAAAAAAAAGGTTAAAATAGTACATTTTATGTTATGTTTCTTTTATCCCGTTAAAAAAAAATCGCTTAGCTAGAATCCTAAAAGTGCATTTACTTGCTTATTCAGGGCTAGTAAAATGAAAATCCTTGGTTTATTCTTGTTTTTTTCTTCTCATTTGGAAGAATCTATCATTCCCTCTTACTTCCCTGTAATAGAGATGATTGATAATCAGAAAAGTTATAGTCAGATGAATGTTTCTCTATGTGTTAGTCTTTCTTTTTTTGTGTGTGTGTGAGACAGAGTCTCACTGTGTTGCACAGGCTGGAGTGCAGTAGCATGATCTCAGCTCACTACAACTTCCACTTCCCGAGTTCAAGTGATTCTCATGCCTCGGCCTCCCAAGTAGCTGGGATTACAGGCATGTACCACTATGCCCAATTAATTTTTGTATTTTTAGTAGAGACAGTATTTCACCATGTTGGCCAGGCTGGTCTTGAACTCCTGGTCTCAAGTGATTCATCCGTCTCAGCCTCCCCAAGTGCTGAGATTACAGGCGTGAGCCACCGCTTCTGGCCTAAAATATTATTTTTAATTTGTGTTTTCCCTCAGCCTTATCAAGGTATAATTGACCATCTAGCCTGTCTCGATCCCTTTTTTGGCTAGAGTTTTTTCCTCTAGAACTCCTCTCATGTAAATTATTTATTAAATCAGAATGTTCTGAATATTGCTGCTGATATTTATAATGTAGGGTTTAATGTTCTAGTTTTGATATGTTTTTTTGGAATTCAAATTTATTCTCTAAGGGAAAAAAAAGAAAGATTTCTCCAAAGTTGGTAGAATTGTCACTGTTGGCGGTCACATAAACTACATCATTTCTAAGCTGTTCAGAGATGAAAGAGCTTTTAGTCTTGCTCTGAATGTCAGTATAGTCATGTGACCCCCTTAAGAAGGCCTCTACCTTCTTGTCGCTATATTAGGAACTCTTATAGAATGTCTCCAAATGTTCCAGTCCTGTGTGAGTAAATGACAGGGAGGAAGAAGTGCCTTAGAGAAGAGCCAGCCTAAGTATCCCTTAGTGGTGAGTAGGGGGGAGGGACTTTTTAAGTAGTTGCCAGAGACAGCACATCTTTGGAGAAAAAATTATATGATGAGTAACTGGTGTTTCTATATTTTGAGTTAACTGGTCTCAGAAGCACACTGTAATTGACCTATATCAGCTTGTTTAAATCCACTATAAAGTTGCTTCTAACCTTTCAATCCCTTTTAAATGTGGAGGAAAAGTGATCACTTAAACAAAAGTAATGATTTGGGGTTTTTTTTGGTAACATGCTTTGGCCTGTCTTGTGTAAGATGGCCTGAGAAGGTCCATACAGAGTTATCAGAATGCTGAGATTTTTTTAACCCAAGGACATTACAGTTTGGAAGGCTAGTATACAGTTTTGAAAGTTATACTAGCCTTCACCACTATTGATACAGTAGGTGTTTATAAATCAAATGTTTTCTGTTCCTAAATCAGCGGAAGGTCCTGGGAAATCAGATGATGTCAGAAAAGAAAAAGAGGAACCCCACTCCAGAATCTGTGGCCATTGGTGAATTGAAGGGAGCCAGCAAAGAAAATAGGAACTCAGTAAGACACTGTTCTTTGGATTGTCTGTCTGTGTGTTTGTATTTGTAGAAAAGAGGAAAACTGATATACTGTCATCTGTTTTACTGTGTTTCTTTGGGCCATTCAAATGGCTTTTTCTCAGTCCTTTCATTTATGCTACCTTCTTTCTGTTGGTTTTCATTGATTCATTCAACAGACACATTTTGAGTTCAAGAAGGATATCACTAGTCACAAGCAGATGAGTAATACCGTACAATAGCTCCTTAAACAAGTGCTGGAGGAAGCAGTTAGTTCTTACTGGGATATTCCACAGGTGACAGGTGACATTTGAGCTCTACATTACCTGTGGGGTAGTGCTTCACGATATCCTAGGCATGCCTACTTCATTAAGCCAGCAGTAAATCGGTTAAGATTAATGAGATATAAATACGTCAGTCTCAGAAAAACTCTTCACATTGAAATTAAATAATTCATTTAGTAAAGTCTGTCTATAGGAATGCCATTAGAACATTGAAACCACTGTACAATTTTCTTATTACAGTTATTTTCTGGCTCTCCAGCTGTCACGATGACACCAACAAGATTGAAGTGGCCTGAAGGGAAGAAAGAGGGGAAAAAAGGTACTAATTGTACTTACTCTCTGTTCTTACTAAATGTAATTCCTTTCTGCATGTAGTCAGTAGCATTTGTTTGAATTCCCAGGATAGTACATTTGTAGTCAGAAGTGACATAAAAATTGCAAGACCAGGTCCTTGCCCTTGAGTTTATTCCCCAGATGGTTATTGAACCATCTACTCAGCATTGTCTTGGGTGCTAAGGGGTAGAGCTGTGAACCCAGACCTACTTGGTCCCTGTGTTCTTGTACAGACAGGACACATGGGGAAAATACCTTAAGAATACTTGTGAAGCAAATTAAAAACAAATGTAAATGGATTTGTGGAACCAAGTTCAACAGTGCTGGGAGCATGCTTATGGAATAGTTAGGTTCCTTTTCTGTGTAGCCTAGCCCTAATTAGTGAAGCTTTCCAGATCAACAGCTCGTGCCTAAGAATCCTGGACATCATATTGTACAGCATATTTTGGGGGCTATTTAGGACAAAGAGGACTGTTTAATGCTGGGACTGCTGATTGTCCCAGGCTCTTCTGGTAAAAGGCTGCTGTGCCTTCCTCTGAAGGAGCCAAGTGGGTCAGTGGAAAGGCTGTGAGATTTGTGGTTAGTCCTGATGGGAGTTATCATTCCTCTGACCCAGGAAAACCACTCATTCTCTCTGAATTCAAGTTTTCTCCTCTGAAAATGAAGATAAAAGTTACATCTACGTCATAGATTTATTAATTTATTATGAGGCTCAATTGAAATAATGTTTTGGCAGCACATTGTCATTGTTAAAGCATTAACAAGTGGTTATAGTTGTTACTATAGAAAACGAGCTGAAACCTGGTCTTGTTATATAAGGCTCATGTGGCAGCTGAAGTGAGTCTGGTTTGACATGATCGTTTTATCGCTGGGACATGAACATAATTACTATTTGAGACATCAGCAATAGAGAACAAAAGCCTAATCCTTTTGGATAAATTCTTTTCTGGAAAATTAGATTTCAGTATATTCTTCTTACTTATCCTTGAATGAATTATCTGAACTCTCTTTTCTTTCCTCCTTGCTTCTGTCTTCTATGCTGGACTGTCTAATTGAGACAAGATGGGTGTTTGAGTTTTTTGTGTCTAAATATTTCTGTATGTCCATGAATCAAAACCAAGCATAAGTTATTTCTGAAGGCTACATTGTTTTGTATCAGTTACACCTTTTGTTGCTTTCATTTTTGAAAGACATCTGGAAATAATATCTTTCTGTATTGACAGCTCTACCTTGGAAAGAAAGAAAGACATTTTTAAAAAACCAGTTTAATATTTCACCAGTAAGCTTTAGGGCAGGGATTCTTGACCTTGTCATCTGTGGACTTCCTAAATGGTCTAATAAAATTCTCGGTATTGTTGATGGAATCTTTTATGTAGGTACATATGTGTGTTTTTCTGGGGGAGAGAATATATAGTTCTAATTAGATTCTCAAAAATGTTAGTAGTTCAGAGAAGTCGAGATAACGAATGGCCCTCAACTGGATCAGGCAATGGCACTTTCACTTTACTGTCTCCTGGTCACTTCCTCTCTCTGGAAATGCCTTCCTAGTGTTATGATGCTATATTATTTTCGTTCTCCTTCTTCCTCTTTAATTCTTTTCCTTATCTGCAGTGGCTTACTGTTGTTTGCCTATTCCACTACATCTTTATTTTTTTCAATGCTCTATCTTTTTTTTTTTTTTTTTTGAGACGGAGTCTCGCTCTGTCACCCAGGCTGGAGTGCTGTGGCCGGATCTCAGCTCACTGCAAGCTCCGCCTCCCGGGTTCACGCCATTCTCCTGTCTCAGCCTCCCGGGTAGCTGGGACTACAGGCGCCGCCACGTCGCCCGGCTAGTTTTTTGTGTTTTTTAGTAGAGACGGGGTTTCACCGTGTTAGCCAGGATGGTCTCGATCTCCTGACCTCGTGATCCGCCCGTCTCGGCCTCCCAAAGTGCTGGGATTACAGGCTTGAGCCACCGCGCCCAGCCTCAATGCTCTGTCTTAAGTTCTCTGCTCTTTTCTGCTCTTGCTTCTCCTGCCTCTTTGCAGCTTGGTCTCCTTCCACTGCTCAGCTCTGCTCTCTGTATGATAACTACTTCCAGCCTGGCAACTCCAGGTCTGAACTCTCTTCAGACGTTGGCAGTCTCCAAGCCCACAGATCCAGGTGCCTGCCATATATTTCTTTTACACAACAATTAATACACAACCCCAGAGTTTTTGATAGTGATGTTTATAATAAAAGTAAAATATTCTTTGAAGAAGATAATGACATTTTATTACTATGATCAACAACATAATCCAAAAAGACTTATTTAGTACAGGATTTCTCAACCTTGGCGCACTACTGACATGTTGGTTCAGATAATGCTTTGTGGCGGGAGCTGCCATATGCATTGTATGATGAGCAGCCTTCCTGGCCTCTACTCTGTAGATGCTGGGAGCATCCTTCCCCCTGTTGTGATAAGTAAAAGTGCTTCTAGACATTGCCAAATGTCCCATGGGGGTGAGAAGGCAAAGTCACCTCCACATGAGAACCACTGATTTAGCACCTACTTATTAATGGCCATTAGTTCCAGTAGTCAAAATCTTACCATTCTTCAAAGTCTAGCCTAAATCTCACCTCCTCTTTGAAACTTCCTCTGGCTAATGCAGCTAGATATAATACTTTTTCCTTTGAACTTACTAATGCTACAAAAATATTGACACTTAGTATGATTTACTGTATTTACTTCACATGTGTTGTCTTATCTCTGTAACTAGTTTCTCTTCTAGAAGACAAATGTCAGACTTAGTGTATTTGTGGCCTTCTGTCTCCTGTTCTTCTCTTCCTCTGAAAAATGACAGTGCCTTGTGCTGAGTCGACTTTTAGTAAACATTCACTGTTGAGAGGGGTAGTGGTGGTGGGAGCATGAGTTCTGCATTCAGCTGGGCTTGGGTTCCATTCCCAGTTTTGCTGCTTAATAGCTATATATTAGTCCTCGGGCAAGTGAACTGTGTAGGCTGCGGATTCTTCCTCTGTAAGATGGTAGGAGTAGTACCTCATATACTGGTTATTGTGAGGATAAATAATGTACGTAAATAACTTAGAGCAGCACAAAATATGCACTTATTCTTAGCTGTTATAGCCATTAAGATGATTTAATGAATGAGATTATGTCAGGCAGATGTTTATTTGGTAGAGTCACAAATTCTTAATTAAACTCATTAGCCCTCAGTTTGGAGAAGATACTAAATGTAGACCCTGTGGCTTCTGAATGGGATGTCTGCAAAAAGAAAGATTTAAGAACATGTCTAATGCTCTTGTTTTTCCTTCAACCTAGGATTTCTCTGAAGGATCCAGAGTTGTCTCCTATGGTCCATGCAGAATTTTCTCTTTAGTGGACAAGGTGTTACTCCTGCCCACAGCAAAGCTTGGACTTGCAGCTTGCTTGCTGCATTTTGAATTGTCAAGGCCAACTAATACCATGACCCGACTGATACCTCTAATCCCACTCACTGGATGATGTTTGTAAGCTGTGCCTTCTGAGAGACTGCTTAGGCTCTCTCTCTCTTTTTTAATATGGGGAAACCACTAACTGTCCAACCAACTTACATAGCACAGTAAGGTGGGCTTCGGTGCTCATTCAATGTGTTTAGGCAGATTCCACTTTTGAAAAAAATATGAAATGTGTGCTCAACTGCCAGTAATTTTTGAAAAAGCACTGTCAGTCCTAGTGGACTGATGTTATTTTTAATGGATATTTTGGGTTTTTCTCTGTTTTGATAGTGTTGGGTATTTGGTTGTTTTTGTTTATTTTTTTGTTTTAAAAGCCATGTTTTTGGATGGGCTCTAAGCTAGATGCCTTTCCCTTGTTTTCACTTTGAGCTTTGGGAAAACTCTTTATCTTATGAGGCTGTATTCCTCAATACCTAATTTGTGTCCAAAGAATTTATAGCTTTTCTGGACATTTTTTATTATTTCTTGGGTCTGACACCAGAGTATTTGACCTGCAGTATTGAAAAAGAGAATTCAGAATGATACAGTATTTTAACAAATCTTAATTATTAAACTCTTTTCCTTCCTTCCTTCCATTTCTCCCTCCCTTGTCCATCTTTCTCTTTCCCTTTTTTCCTAATTGTGTTTTGCTGAACTTGTTACCTTCATTCAATTGCCTCTTGACTAAAACATCTCTGGTGCCAACGTAATACTTCTGAACCAAATCACTGTGACTCAAGAAAAGTCACTGACAGCATAGTAGAAGTTTGCTGAAATATTTGTATGTGGAGGAAGCTCTGGAGTGTGCCTAGGAGGGACTGGCTGCCTTTATGTCCCAGGATGAGTCTTTATGGGTGGGATTATATTGCACCCTCTGAGGGTGCAGGCTAGACCGTCTCCTGAGAACGAGTTAGAATCCGAAAAAAGAAGCCAGCAGCAGCCTCTGCAGGGTTGACAGGATTTAAAGGAGAGAATGTTCTTATTTGGAAGCAGCTGTGGCTTATCACCAGTGTTCAAGGAGTATTACTGTGCCGCCCTCTCCTTGTCAGAAGGGGCACAGGTGGTAATTTGGAGATGGGGCCAGAGCTTCTGGTTTTTGGACTTGGTGTGTTCACATATGTTGGATGGAGCAGTGGCATGGCTTCGACCTAGTATGAACTGGTGTCTGCCCAGAGAGCAGCACGTGGCAGGGGAGAATGCTCAGGTTTGTGCCTGGCTCTGTGGAGCTCTATAACCCTTCTCACCCTGTGGGTTGGAGCTGAGTCAGGCCACTATGGGGAAGCAGTTGCCCCACAAAATGTGGTTTGCTGACCTATTTCTAAACTGTTGAATATGCTGCACCATTGCCGAAATGAAAGATGACTGGGGGAGCAGAGTTTGGCCTTGTGCCCAGCTGGCAGCCCTCTCTGCCAGCCTTTCTGCTGCTTTTGCTGCTGTAACAGCAATAGTGGAGAAAAATGTAAAATTTGGTCTTCCAGCTTAATAGAGTGTGAACAATAGATGGTTAGGAAAACAAAACTGCTTAGAAGCCCCTTTCTCTAGAGTAGTTTTATGTCATTTTTAAAAACACATATTAGCAAATTCATTTGCGTAGGTTTCTATTAAATACTTGACTTTTTTTTCTTATTAAGAAAATGAAATCTCTTACACTAGATAGCAGTTAATTCAAACAGAAAACCCTTTTGGTATCACCAAATTGAAATGGTGTTCTTCCTTAACTCTTCCTTCTTTCCTTTGTTTGTTTAGATGTGCTTCATCCTGAAGTGGTGCTGTGGTCTGTTAAACAGGGCTGGCATCAGGTAGAGGGAGCAGAGTGGTGACCTGATAGCTCCTTGTCATTGTGTTAGTTTTTGGTTCTATTTAAGGGAAGTAGCTGAGTTTTAGATGGACGTAGATGCTCTTTGGGTGAATGGAATCAGAGAGCAAGGGTTGTGTTCTGGGGTGAGGGTCGTGAGAGAGATATTTATCACATGCACATGCCTTTATATAGCTGGTCTCCTTGGGTAGTTTGTGTGTGTTTTGTTTATTTATTGTGTTTTCTCTTGCTTTAGGGGTTTATAGGTCATTTTTCTTAATAGAAGCTGTGATCGACTTAGAATCCAAATTTGAGGAGTAAGCAGCATAACCTCCTACCTTGTAATATGTAACTATTCTAATCCTGTGGAATCTTACAGAAAACACAGACAAAACCCCTTTTATTATTTGCCACAGAAGGCTGCTGTCTCCCTTCTGATTTGGTGGGCAGGTATTGTTTTTGAGCCAGTATTTAACAGAGTTTTTTAATCTATAAGATTTTTTTTGAATCCATTTCATTGTGTTTGTTTTTCATGTTGGAACAATCTCTTTGGAAGTGCCTCTTCTTGTGGTTTTTACAACTTCATTTCTTTCTGGGGTCACCTGTGATGGGGTTTGATGTGGTGTCAATATGGGGCGTTGTGTTTGTGCCAGGATACACATATTAAACTGTAGGCCACCTTCCTGGTCCAGACTGTACTGTGTGAACCCCACTGACTGAATTGGTGAGAACCATAGGTGTTGGAGTTTATCGCCTTTTACAATGATAAACTTTTACATTGGGACCAATGAATGTGGTGTGGAAAACCCTGCCAGCAGTGAAAGAGCATCAGGAGATACTGACTCTTCCTGAGTGCCAAAATAGGAGCAGGTAATGAACCATAAAAAAAGGAGCAGGTAATGAATCGTAACCAAAACTACAGTTGATCCTCCACAAAAGAAAGCTCTTTACCCAGAATGTCCTTCCAGAGTCATTCAGGAAGGATAAGGGAACACCCTTGGGAAACGGGCTAGTGGAGGGCTGTTGACTACAGTGACACCTGGGTGCTCCAGAGTTATCTGTTCTGTTAACCTAGAACAGAACAGTAGATCCTAGAGTGTCAGAACAGAGCCATTCTCTCCTCCTGAGCAGGAATGTTTCTGTTCAGCTTCCCTCACAGGAGCCTGTGTTAGCATACAGTTGAAAATACTGCCTTCTAGGAGAACCTGAGGTCACTGGGAACGTGCCCCACTGTGACTGGCCATGCAACCGGGTGACTTTTAGGAATAGATGTCTCTAGACTCTGTCTTCTTTCCTATAAGGCCTCATACAGATGCTTGAGGCTAATGGCCCCATTCTGAGATCATTTTTGTGTAGAACTCCTTTCCCCAGGAGAGAGCCTTATCTCTGCCCTCCTTTACCCTGAAACCTTCAAACAGAAGACAGGACCTAGATCTAAACCTAGATACTAGCATTTTGTGGGATTGTCTAGAATTTGGGAAAGATTTGGGTTCCTAAGTTGCACAGGCTTTTTACACCAGTGGTGATTAACTCAACTAAAACTCACTGTAGGAAGTTAGCTTCCCTAGACAGCTAATGCTGAGATCTTCTACCAGCGTAGAGTTGACAGAAGCAGGCCAGCGAGGAGATGTGGGACATAATAGCCTGAGTGCTTGGGTTACCATGGAGACTGGAGTATGTGAGACCATAGCCTATGCTAAAGAGCCATGGAGCCCTCCCCTGGCCATGTCTGGGGACAGATAGAACCTGTGGGGGAAATATTCCCTCACCCCAGGGTTCTTTCTGCAGAGCAAGGGTTGTCTTTGTACTATCCCTCATCTTGCTCAACAAGAGAAACAAGGTTTCTTAACTGTTTTGTTTAAAGTTTTCATTCTTATTTGACTATATGTGTGTAATTGTGAAGAAATGATCCTATGCATTGTCTTTCTTTTATATTCTTGTAATATTCTGAAATTAAAATTGTTTTGTTTCACATCCAGAGGTTTGACTGGTCTATTAGTTCACATTTTGACTGCTGATTTTGAAGAGAGTTTTTCTCTTGTTCTGAGGAAAGTGAAGCCTCTAGAAAGGCTCCTCTTTGGCTTGTTTTTAGCTGGGTGGGTGGGTTGAGGAGGAGCGGGGTTTTTGGCTGATAAGAATGATTTGGAGCCTCCAGGATCCTGAGCTTCCTTATTTCCCATGACTGAGTCTAGAATGCTTCACATGGGTTTCAGTTTCTCACGTAATTTTTATTTCTTCATTTAAAAAATAAGGAGTGATAGTTACAATAACAGGAAAACCTAGATGAGGTTTTCATTTGAGGCGGGAAGGTGTGTTTAGACAGCTCAGGTTGAAATGTTCCTGCTGCTGTCTTAGTGGGCTTGGGCTGCTTTAACAGAACACCATAGACTAGGTGGCTTCTCAACGTCAAAAATGTGCCTCTTACAGTTCTGCAGTCTAGGGAGTCCAAGAACATGGCGCCAGCAGGTTGAGTGTCTGCTGAGGGTGCACTCCCTGGTTCACAGACAGCCGTCTTCACTGTAACCTCACATGGTGGAAGGGACGAGGGATCTCTCTGGGGCTTCTTTTAGAGGAGCACTAATCCTATTCATGAGGGCCCTGCCAAAGACACTCCCAAAGACCCCTCTTCCCAAAGACCCTACCTTCTAATATCATCACATTGGAGATTAGGTTTCAAAAGTAATTTGTGGGAATACAAATATTCAGTCTATAGCAGCTGCTTTGTTTTTTGGAGATAGCATACTATTCTGTCACCCAGGCTGAAGTGTAGTGGTGTGATCTTGGCTCACTGCAGCCTCCGCCTCCGAGGCTCAGGTGATCCTCCCACCTCAGCCTCCCAAGTGGCTGGGGCTACAGGTGTGTGCCACCACACCCAGCTAATTTTGTATTTTTTGTAGAGAAGGGGTTTTGCCATGTTGGCCAGGCTGGTCTTGAACTGGACTCAAGTGATCTGCCCACCTCAGCCTCCCAAAGTGCTGGGATTACAGGCGTGAGCCACTGTACCCAGCCCGTGGCTGTAATTTATTAGGTATGTGACTTTGGGTATGTCCCTGAATCTCCTGTCCCCTCATCTGTAAGGTGGGGAGAATGGTATCCATCTCAATAACAAGGATCTCGCATGGAGGATTTTAATCTAAGGTCTGTGGTTATGCTTCAGGACAATGGTTTGCCCCTGTAATTCTATGTAAAATTTTGTGTACATTTGCATTTTTCTAGGGGAGAGATTTCATAGCTTCTACAAGAATCTCAGAGGAATCCTTGACAATTAAAATACTGAGGATCACTAGCCTTACACAGTGCTGGCAGATGGCAATTATTCATTAAAGGTTAATTCTCTTTCTCTCTGCCAAGGATAAATTTTATAATCAGCAGGTCATTGATGCTGACATAGCTACTTTGATGACAAAGGTGTTATTTAAATCCTGAATAGAAATAAACACTCTACAGTTGTCTTTACTTTGTTACCTACCCACACACTCCTCTTTTGCCATGTTAGCTTCTGAGGCACGGAGCCAGGTCCTTGAAAATGAAGCATGGAGAGACTCTTAAAGTTACATGTGGGAAACTGGGTGATGCCAAGAAAAGGGAGTGGCGGGGGCAAGAGGGACATTTTGAAAAACAGGAAGAGGACCAAAATGCTGAGTATGGTACTGAGCACATAATCATTAATCATTGAATTGTAGAAAGGACTGAAGAGGTAGACATGCATTAAATAGTGGAAAGGGGCCAGGCACAGTGGCTCACAACTGTAATCCCAGCACTTTGGGAGGCTGAGGCAGGTGGATCATCTGAGGTCAGGAGTTCGAGACCAGCTTGGCCAACATGGTGAAACCCCCATTTCTACTAAAAATACAAAAATTAGCCAGGCATGGTGGCATGCACCTGTAATCCCAGCTACTTGGGAGGCTGAGGCAGGAGAGTTGCTTGAACCCAGGAGGCGGAGGTTGCAGTGAGCCAAGATCGTGCCACTGCACTCCAGCCTGGCTGAAGACTCAGTCTCAAAAAAAAAAAAAAAAAAAGTGATGGAAAGGGAAGATAGAAAAACAGAAATGTATAGAGTTTTCCTCTCAGTCCCCCTTCCTGGTGGGCTAGTTCCATTACCTTTGCCTGCTATGTGGGCTGCCTGTATTCCTACCTGTGTTCCTGATTTTGAGGGGTTCATGGAATGGGAACGGTGAAGACTGCTGAACCCCAGGCCAGAGGGTATGGTGTAGAGGACGTCATGCTTGCTGAGATGCGTCAAGGCCCAGCCTCTTGATTTTCACTATTAAAAAAAAAAAAAGGAAGAAAAGTTGAAGTTGAGCAATGACTACGTCTTGGTTCAAGTTGATCATTAATATCTAATCCTTTATCATCAGCGTCCAGTGCCCAGATCCTGAGTGTTCCATCCTAGAATCCGGGTTAGGGTGAGTAGCTGGGGCCACTGGTGTCATGCTAGCTCTCCTCTTTTATTCTCAGAAATAGGTTGTTTTTATTTCCAATGCCTTAGTATTGAGGAATGCTTAATTCAATTGAACCATATCTATGGGCAAAAGAGAAAAAGGCTAAAAATCATGAGCCCCAGGGGCAAAGAAACCAAAAAAAAGTGAGGCCAGTGGGCTAGAAAAGAGCTGCAATTCAAGCTAACAAGGTACACAGTTGACCCTCGGACAGTGCTGGGGTTAGTGCTGGGCCCCCATGCAGTCAAAATCCACATATAACTTTTGACTTCCCCAAAACTTAACTACTGATAGCCCTATGGGTAACATAAAGTCAGTTAACACATGCTTTGTGTGTTACATGTATTTCATATAGTATTCTTATAATAAAGTAAGTTAGAGAAAACAAAGTGTTAAGAAAATCCTAAGGAAGGGAAAATATATTTACTATTCATTAAGTGGAAGTGGATCGTTGTAAAGGCCTTCATCCTCATCATCTTCACATTGAGTAGGTTGAGGAGGAAGAGGAGGGGTTGTTCTTACTATCTCAGGAGTGGCAGAGATGGAAGAAAATCTGCTTGTAAGTGGACCTGTGGAGTTCAAACCCATGTTCTTCAACTGTACATGGTCCAGGGCATATATATACACACACACACACACACACACACATACCCCAACCTTGGGGGAAATGTCAGTTTTCCACATGGACACAGCTGGGGCTCTCTTGACTCATGGCAATTGCAAATTTAAGGTCGCAGTTGAGGCCAGGCACCATGGCTCACACCTGTAATCCCAGCACTTTGGGAGGCTGAGGCAGGCAGATCACTTAAGCTCAGGAGTTCGAGACCAACCTGAGCAACATGGTGAAACCCTGTCTCTACTAAAAATACACATACACACACACACACACACACAGCTGGGCGTGGTGGTGTGTGCCTGTGGTCCCAGCTACCCGGGAGGCTGAGGTGGAAGGATCACTTGGGCCCAGGAGGCGGAGGCTGCAGTCAGCCAAGATCATGCCACTGCACTCCAGCCTGGGTGACAGAGTGAGACCTTGTCTTAAAAAACAAAACAAAACTTGCAGTTAAGATCAGCTCAGAGGGGAAAATAATAGCCCTCAAAGGAAAAATGTGAATGTGATATACATAGATATATTCTAAACGTTGTATCTAATTATAAAGAATGAATCACAAAATTAAGCATCTTAAATATAGGCATGAAAAAATAACCCTCAACCAGGAAGCTGCAGCTCTATCCGATTGCATCATTTGAGAACCAAGAAAAGCAAGTCAGCACACTAAGCATGAGAGAAGCAGAGGTTATTCCTCTGATGGGGTTCAATATTACTCATTTCCTTCCTTCCCTCCTTTCTTTCATTCTCTTTTTTTTTTTTTTTTTAGAGGTGGGGGTCTCAATATGTTACCCAGGCTGGAGACAGGAGTTCAGTGGTTATTCGGTGGCTAGTTCAGGTTCTGATCACAGCCGTGAATAGCCACTTCTGGGCGCAAGTGATCCTCCTCGCTCAGCCCCCTGAGTAGCTGGGACTACAGGCACATGCCACCATGCCCAGCAATATTCTGTTCATTTTTATAGCTGTAAGGAAGGTGCTTATATGAGAAGATTCTATCCAGGGGACTGAAAGTGTTGCAGTGGAAACACTATCCTTTTTAGAAAGTGGCATTCTTTGGAAGATATATCCAACCTCAATCTCTCCCATTGGGGTTGTATTATATTTGATGAGCTAGGAAGTTTCAACCTAAAAGCAAACATCAGTTCCACTAAAAAAATCTCATTTGTGTTTTATTTGCCCTCAGCTCAATTAAAAAAACTAAGAATTCTTTGCTAGTCATTCTCTACGTGATCACATTTCTTAGTCTCACGTTAGAAGCTTCTAGAAACAAGAGGCTGTGGTTTAATTCAACTAAGTTCCATTGGTTCACTTGAAGGGCTGAACATAGTAATTCAGACCCACATGACATTCACAGTAGATGGTGAAAATGAGTTTGATGGTTGGTGCCAGAGGAAGGAAACCACACCAGGAACCACAGCCATGGAGTCTGGATTCAGTTACTTTGTCTACATGAGAATGTATGAAAACTAAGTATTAGGTTGGTGCAAAAGTAATTGTGGCATTTTAATGGCAAAAGCCACAATTACTTTTGCACCGACCTGTTATATAATCTTGCTAAGTTTCAATTTACTTAACTGTAAAATACAGATAATAAAAACCACTCTACTTCTCCATATAATGTACTCTGAAATCCAGATGAGATCATGTATTAAAAAGAACTTTATAAATTGTAAATCCCTGTGGAATGTGTACATGTGGCAAATAGCCTAAGAAAGTTCTCAAAAACCAGCATAGCTTTTTACCCCATTTGAAGTTGTTAACATCCTAGAGTCTACTGTGTGTCCAGCCTGAATGAAAAGACATTTCTTGACACTAAAAAATTAATGAAAATTGTGCGCCCAGAAGCCATTGCTCAGCACTCATGTTCAGAAGTGGGGATCGCTGAAGGGAGCGCCTTCTGCTCACATACTTCCCTTTTTCCAGCAGGGCCTCTAAGGAGTTCAAATTTCTTGTGAATGAAAACTAATTTATTGAGTATTTACTATCTACTGAACTCAGTGCTAGCCAATTAATTCCTTGTCTCATTAAACTCATACATCTCTGTGAGGCATTGTATTAGTCTGTTTTCACACTGCTGTAAAGAAGTACCTGAGACTGGGTAATTTATAAGGAAAGGAAGTTTAATTGATTTACAGTTCTGCATGGCTGGGGAGGCCTCAGGAAACACAATTATGACAGAAGGCGAAGGGAAAGCAAGGCATGTCTTACACGGCGGCAGAAGGGGGTGGCAGAAGGGGACTGCCAAACACTTTTAAACGATCAGATCTTGGCTGGGTGTGGTTGCTTATGCCTGTAATCCCAGCACTCTGGGAGGCCAAGATGGGCAAATCATCTGAGGTCAGAGTTTGAGACCATCTGGGCCAACATGATCAAACCCTGTCTCTACTGAAAATCCAAAAATTAGCCTGGCGGTGGTGCACACCTGTAATCCCAGCTAGCCGGAAGGCTGAGGCACAAGAATCACTTGAACCTGGGAGGTAGAGGTTGCAGTGAGCTGAGATCACGCTGCTGCATTCCAGCCTGGGCAATAGAGCAAGGCTCTGTCTCAAAAATAATAATAATAATAATAATAATAATAATAATAATACTAAAAAATAATCAGATCTCCCTCACTATCAGGAGAACTGCATGGGGGAAACCACCCCCAAGATCCAATCACCTCCCACCATGTCCTGCCCCTGACCTGTGGGGATTACAGTTCGACATGAGATTTGGGTGGGGACACAAAGCCAAACCATATCAGGCACTGTTATCTCCAATTGTATAGAAGACACATATGAATAGTTTGATAACGTATGTTGTCAGCTACAAAGAAACACAGCTGACAAAGTGGCCAAGCTATCATCCAGGGCTAATGGACTCTCAAAACTGTGGTCTTAGGCAGGGGTTACACACCCTAATATCTATAGGAGCCAGGAAGGTCATGTAAGGTAATGAGAACCTCAAGCACTTCAAGATATTTAAAAACACCATGGAAGCCAAACCTGACCCCTCTGCGGCCTGCGTTTGGCCCAGGAGCCCAGCTGGCATCCTCTGCATGACGCTGGGCTGCTTGGCTTCTGGCTGCTTCCTGGTCTGCACAGGACACTCCCAGAGCCTCTCAGTGCTGGCTCCGAGAGGACAGCAAGAAGCGTGCCTTCCGGGAAGAGGATAAATGGCATTCGGACGCAGGAGGACATCCACTCTCCCCCGCCAACACTCCCCACTCCCTGCAGGAACTGCCTAGGGAGGGTCTGTCCTCATTTCTCTGCTCTTCTGCATGCCCTGCCCAATGTTTTTGTCTCTGGCCATAGGTGGATATTAAGCACTGGAAATGTGGCCCATCTGGACTGAGATGTGCCGTGTGAAATACCGGAATTCGAAGATGTAGGAAGAAAAAAGAAATGTAAAAATACCTTGATAATTTTTTACATTGATGACATGTTGAAATGAGATTTTGAATATGTTGGGTTAATAAAATATATCATTAAAATGAATTCAATCTGTTTCTTTTAACTTTTTTAATGTGGCTACTAACTAGAAAACATAAAATTACACATATGGCTCATGTTATATCGTGATTGTCCCAGAACCTCTGGGCCTCTAATCCTATGCTGTCCTTTCTCCTCAACAACCTACTCCACCAGAACCCGTGGCTACATCTTTTTTTCCTTTAGTTAGTCCTTAGTCCACTCTGGGGAGGAGAAGCAGGGAGAGCTGGTCAGAGGACAGGACAAACACTAAAAATGTCACCCCACCCCATGAGATACTACCCTGGTCATACAGACCCACCAAGTCTTTCTGCTCAGGTTAGAGGCCTTGGGCCAGGGCCTTCTGCCTCTTTGATGAAGAGCCATGGGGATTTACTGGACATCTAATGACCCAGTGATCTAGGCTTTAATAAGTACTTTGATGTAAACAAAATTGGCCATTAATGAGAGGTCTTAAATTGTAGCCCCTTCTTAAACACCTGCTGTATGCGCTGTGTGACAGGACCCAGGAAGAGGAGAATGGAGAGGAGAGACATGGCCTTCTGTCTGGTCCCTGCTTCCCTCTTCCATGGGAGCATGAAAACCTACTCTTTCCACATGGGGAGGAATATAGAACCATCTGGTGTGGAGGAAAAGGGGATATATTTAGTCTGAAGCAAATCTTTAGCAGAGGCATAGAATCAAAGACGGTCATAGCTATTTGGGACCTTAGAGACAATGGATCCCAATGGTTTCAGATGGGTTCATGCACCACCGCCAGGGTTACTGTGAGGAGGGGAAGGGGGTCAGAAGTACAGCACCTGATTCTCCACATCCTCTTCAGCCAGGGAGCTCTGTTGTACTGGTTTAGGGTAAGATTTTGTTTAAATAAGTGGCTTGAAAATCATTGAACTAGCCCATAAACCATGTGTTAGAGAAACAGTTTCGGAAAGATGGCAACTTAGGCCCCAGCTGATGCATAGTGAGGGGCAGTGTGGGGGACTTGAGTCTATCTCTTTTAAAATCAACTCTATTAAGCATATAATTTGATACTTTTTTTTTTTTGAGACTGAGTCTCACTCTGCCGCCCAAGCTGGAGTGCGGTGGCGCAATCTCGGTTCACTGCAGCCTCCTCGCCTCCCGGTTTCAAGCGATTCTCGTGCCTCAACCTCCTGAGTAGGTGGGATTACAGGCAAGCGCCACCATGCCTAGCTAATTTTTGCATTTTTAGTAGAGATGGGGGTTTCACCATGTTGGCAAGGCTAGTCTTGAACTCCTGACCTCAGGTGATCCACCCACCTTAGCCTCCCAAAGTGCTGGGATTACAGGTGTGAGCCATTGCGCCCAGCCAGTTTGATAAGTTTTGACAAATATATACATCTCTGTAACCACCACTCCAATTAAGATGTACATTTCCGTCACTCCAGAAAGTTCTCTCATGCCACTTTGCAGTCAGTTCCCATGCCCCTGCCCTGGGCTGCCAGTGATTTCATTTCCATCACTGGAGAGAGCTTTCGTTAGTAAACCCACCCCTAACTCACGGTTGGTGTGCTGACCATGCCTCCCACTCTCTGACTGACCCTATGTTTCTGGGTGTTCTGATATGGACAAGGGAGGATGCTTGTGACATGTTTCTGGGAGCAATAGCAGGAATGAGAAGACCCGTTCTGGCTTATGGGAACCTGAGTTCCTTGAAGGCCAGGGCTGTTCTTTATATTCTGTTTCCACACTACCTAGTACAATGCCTGGCACGCACAAGGCCTTTGGGGAGGGTGGAAAAGTAAGGTGCAAGGGTGGGTGGGCGGAGGCCTGGAAAGATGTGTACAGGAGGTCCAGGGACACTTCCTGGACCTGCTACTTAGAGACGAGTTACATAAGGACTGGGGCTTGGGGCGCTGTGGGGCAGAGGCAGATGTTTTGAGGGCCGAGTTCATTCATTCCATGTGTGTTTATTGAGTTGGTGATGTTTCACAGGGAGTCCTCAGGGATGTCAGAGTCTTGGGTCGGGGGTTGAAGGAAGGGAGGTGCTGGGTGGTCCAGAAAGGTAGGGCTGTCAATAGCCCGGGTTGCAGATGAGAGGAGGAGGGAAATGGAAGTCCTGAGGGGTAGATAGGACACGGTAGGATAAAGTGTGTTGTGAGAGAGCCAGGCTACATGGCAGGCATCATTTCCCCAAAATGACTTGTAGGTAGTACTTTAGATAAACGGTTTCGATAAACGTTTTTTTTTTTTTTTTTTTTTTTTTTTTTTTTTTTTTTTTGAGACAGAGTCTCGTGCTCTCTCCCCTAGGCTGGAGTACAGTGGCACAATCTTGGCTTACTGCAACCTCTGTCTCCCGGGTTCAAGTGATTCTCGTGCCTCAGCCTTCCAAGTAGCTGGGATTACAGGCGCACGCCACCATGCCCTGCTAATTTTTATATTTTTAGTAGAGATGGGGTTTTGCCATGTTGGCCGGGCTGGTCTTGAACTCCTGACCTCAGGTGATCCACCCGCCTCTGCCTCCCAAAGTGCTGGGATTACAGGTGTGAGCCACTGTGCCTGGTGATAAACAGTTTTTTAATAGTGTTTAATATGTGATAGAAAAAATATAATTTGTATGTTAAGTCTGAATTTCTAGATTCTTTAGGACCAGGCTGAAGTGTATATTTGGGGTTGTTTTGTTTTTTAGAGACAAAGTCTCACTCAGTCGTGTCATCCAGGCTGGAGTGCAGTGGTGCCATCATAGCTCACTGCAGTCCTGGGCTCAAGCAATCCTCCTGCCTCAGCCATCCGAGTAGCCAGGATTACAGGCACATGCCACAGTGTGCAACTAATTTTTAATTTTTTGTTGTAGAAATGGGGTCTTGGTATGTTACCCAGACTGGTCTCATATTCCTGGCTTTAAGCAAGCCTCTTGCCTCACTCTCCCAAAATGCTGGGATTACAGGCATGAGCCACTATGCCCAACTAAAGTGTGTATTTGAATTTGTATCAAATTTAAAATGTTGAGGAAGAAATAGAAAAGTGGCCTGCATGTGTGATAAAAATACTGAAAGTTTGCTAAAGTTTGGTGAAGATTACCATGGGCAAAATGGTGAAGGGGATGACAGGGTAGTTTTAGGCACAGGAGTTCCTCTGCAACAGATAGGGGCTCCACTGGATGGAGAGGGTGGGAGGGGAGCGGAGGGGACCCTGAATAAAAGAAGCTGTGAGGGTTTATAGGGCACTGGTTCTCAAACTGACCAGGCAGCTAAGTCACCTAGAGGTATTTCTGAAGCATGGCCACGCCTTACCCCTGGAGTCTCTGATGCAGGTCTGAGGCCCAGGAACTTGCATTTCTCATTGGTTCCCAGCTGATGCTGATACTGTTGGTCCAGCATGACACAGAACCGCTGATGCAGAGGTGGCAGTGGGTGCGCAGTTTGTGCCCAGTGGTGGGTGTGGATACAGAGAGGCCGCCCACTGCGGGAAGCAGAGGGGCCGGTGTGGCTGGGAAGACACCCAGGCAGAAAGGTGGGATTGAGCCTTGCCCCACAGGACGAGAGCAAGCTCATGAGCTGGCGCCTGGTGCTGTGCACACAGTGGGCACCGAGGTGGGCAGGGGCCCAGGAGGGCGGCAGCTGGAGCTGGTCCTCCACAATTAGAGGGGCTGATTGCCTGGGCCACACACCTGCAGCCTAGTGCTAAAGGGGAAAAAGGGAAATAAATCCAGACCCTCTGAGAGTGCCCGAGGAGGCTGCCTGCTCTAGTTCTTCTGCCATTTTTTTTTTTTTTTTGAGACGGAGTCTCGCTCTGTCGCCCAGGCTGGAGTGCAGTGGCCAGATCTCAGCTCACTGCAAGCTCTGCCTCCCGGGTTTATGCCATTCTCCTGCCTCAGCCTCCCGAGTAGCTGGGACTACAGGCGCCCGCCACCTCGCCCGGCTAGTTTTTTGTATTTTTTAGTAGAGACGGGGTTTCACCGTGTTAGCCAGGATGGTCTCGATCTCCTGACCTTGTGATCCGCCCGTCTCGGCCTCCCAAAGTGCTGGGATTACAGGCTTGAGCCACTGCGCCCGGCCTCTTCTGCCATTTTGATTAGCTCTGAGAGAAAGGAAACCAGCTTCTGCCGAGCACTCGCTGTGTCTTAGGCATTTACATGGCTTACCGCATTTAATCATCACAGTACCGTGATGTGGGTATCACCCATCTATTTTTAAGGACGAGGGAACTAAGGCCCTGAGAAGTGAAGGAACTTGCTCGTTGTTATCTAGGTGGACCTAGGATGCAATCAGCCTTGGGGCTGGCTTGTCTGATTAAACCTTCCCGAGGCTTCCCTCACCCCCAATATTATCATTTGAATGTGTAATCAATAGAAAATCAATATGTAATCAGTATAATCCATTGTTAAAGAGCTACTTTACCTTCTTTTTTCATACCAAGTCTTAGAGATTCAGTATGCATGTTACATCTGCAACCCATTTCCATTCGGATGAGTCACATTTCAAGTGCTCCATAGTCCTGTGCCCGCTACCCCTGTGGTACAAGAGCTGCCCGCGGGGATGAGAATGTCCTGTCACATGTGCCTGTAATCACCATTTCTACCACTAGATGGCGCAGTTGAGCTTTCCTGGTTCAATGCATCAGGTGTTAAAGAGATGGGTGGGTGGGAACTTAAATTTCCCTGTCTTTATTTGTTTAAATTTTAATCACTTTCTGCCAGAAGTGAGATTGAAAGATTCCAAGTCACTACATACTTACTCTAGAAAAATCACAGGTAGTTGGGTCCGCTTGTGGCTGGGTATAACTGTAGAATGGAGTTCTCCAAGTTAACGTCCATGTAGAATACAATGTTTATTAAAAGATAAATAATTTAAAAATTGCAATTTAAAGCTTACACATACATTATTAAAACTTAGTAGTAACTGTAGTAATTATTTAGAACTCAGGCAAAACGGATTTTTTTTTGATGAGTATTTTCTCACTGGCATTGTTTACAATTGCAGGTGTATTGTGATAATAAAAAGGAGACCAATTATTAGTTAATTATTTAAAAAATTCTTCATGGACAAATGACTCTTTTGTTGTTGTTGTTGTTTTTTGAGACGGAGCTTTTCTCTGTCACCCAGGCTGGAGTGCAGTGGTGTGATCTCGGCTCACTGCAACCTCCATCTCCTGGGTTCAAGTGATTCTCCTGCCTCAGCCTCCCGAGTAGCTGGGACTACAGGTGCACACCACCACTCTCGGCTAATTTTTGTATTTTTAGTAGAGACAGGATTTCGCCATGTTGGCCAGGCTGGTCTCAAACTCCTGACTTCAGGTGATCCGCCTGCCTTGGCCTCACAAAGTGCTGGAATTACATGTGTGAGCCACTGCACCTGGCTGACAAATGACTCGTGTTCTGCACCCAAGAGGAACTGATTCCACAATGCACCCCCTCTTCACCCCCCAGCCTTGGTCCCCCACTGGTCCTCGCCATCCTGGAGTTTCCATTCTGTTTCAAGGATGAGGAATCTGAGCCTAGAGAAGCACAGTGTTCCCACTCCTGTCACATGGGTGCTAGTGGCAGACCTGGAACTGGAAGTCAGGTACCCCAGACTCCCTGCCCAGTGCTCCTTTCACTGGGTCATTCTGTTTCAGCAGTGGTGGCTGTGGCAGCCACTTCTGTTTCTCATGTCTCTAAACCCTGAACCTGAGATGGTGACCAAGGGCCCAGCCCCTGCTATGTCATTGATAGTCTGAGCATAGGGCTGGGACCAGAGGAGGCCCCCAGTAAATTGTTCAGTGAATGTTGAAAGGAAGGAAAGAAAATGCCCTCCAGGCATTTCAGAAGCTCATCATTCCTGGAGGTGGGGGGATCTCAGCCAGCCATCTGGTGGTAGACTAACTACATTGGACCCACCATGGCGGGGACATCGATTTTGTCCTCATTGGAACAGACTCTTATTCTAGATATGGATTTGTCATCTCTTCCCAAAATACTTCTGCCTGTGCAACCATCTGTGTTCACGGAATACCTCATTCACTGTCATGGAATTCTATGTAATATAGCTTCTGTCTTGCTCTGTTGCACAGGCTGGAGTGCAATGGCACAACCTTGGCTCACTGCAACAACCTCCACCTCCCGAGTTCAAGAGATTCTCTTGCCTCACCCTCCCGAGTAACTGGGATTACAGACACCCGCCACCACACCCGGCTAATTTTGTATTTTTAGTAGAGACGGGGATTCACCATTTTGGTCAGGCTAGTCTTGAACTTCTGACCTCAAGCGATTCACCTGCCCTGGCCTCCCAAAGTGCTGGGATTACAGGCATAAGCCACCGTGCCTGGCCCTCTTTTTACTTTCTTATTGTGGCTCCAGAAAATGTTGAATTACCTATGATATTTTAATAGGTAGTATATGTATATGGCACCATATTCAAAAGGTATGAAATATTGAGATTCACAGAATGGAAGAAAATATTTGCAAATTGTGTATCTGACAAGGGAGTGGTGTCTAGGATATATAAAGAAACCTTTTTTTTTTTTTTTTGAGACAGGGTGTTGCTCTGTTTCCTAGGCTGATGTGCAGTGGCGTGATCACAGCTCACTGTAGCCTCAACCTCCTGGGCTCAAGCAATCCTCCCACCTCAGCCTTCCCATTAGCTGGCACTATAGATGTGTACCACCATGGCTAGCTAATTTTTTGTAGAGACGGGATCTCGCTATCTTATCCAGGCTGGTCTCAAGCTCCTGGGCTCAAGTCATCCTCCTGCCTCAGCCTCCCAAAATGTTGGGATTACAGGCGTGAGCCACTGAGCTTGGCCAAGAATTCTTACGACTCAACAATAATAAAAAAAAAAAAAACCCAATTAAAAAATGGGCAAGGATCTGAATAGACATTACTTCAAATAAGAAGCACAAATGTCCAGTAAGTGTATGAACAGATGTTCTGCTGCTTGAATCCAAAGAGTGTTAGTTCATGTCCTATCCAGGAGACGATTTCCCCCACCTTGACTTTCCCTAGTGTCATTCAAGCCCCAGCTTTTAAGATCCCACCCCTTAGAAGCCTTCTCTCTCCAGGCAGAGCTTTTGGTTCCACTAGCTGAATTCCCACAGCAGCATGAACGCATCTCTTCTGGAGCCCTGGTCACTTGCACGGTGTTTATGTGACTGCCTTTCTCAGAGATGGTGAGCTCCTGCAGAGAAGGGATCAGGTCCTATTCACTCTTGCATCTCCCCGGCTTAGCAGGGTGCCTGGAACACAGTGAGGACTCGGCGTCTGACTGGCTGGCTTGCAGGAAGGACAGCTGTCTCTATTTTTAATTTTTTTAGATATAGGGTCTCACTTGGGCTGGAGTGCAGTGGTGAGATGACAGCTCACTACAACCTTGAACTCCCAAGGGTTCAGGCGATCCTCCCACCTCAGCCTCCTGAGTAGCTGGGACCACAGGCACGTGCCACCATGCCTGGTTGCCACCTCTATTCTGGGCTGAGAGTAGGAGGCTGTAGCAGGAAGTCAAACCTGATTAGGTAAAGACCATGGCTCAGAAAGGTTAGGGAACTGCGCAGAGAGTTCTGGAACTGTGGCTGCCTCCATCTTACTAGAAAGATGGAACTGCAATCTGAACCTGAAAACTCATCTATCTGGCTTGTAGATTTTTTAATATTCTAGTTTCCTGACTGAATGGGAGGCCCATGAGTCACTGTGGGGAGGGCACAGGTCTGAGGAGAGGCAAGGCAGTGAGTCCCCAGGTTTCAGCTCAAACAGAAACCCTTTGAGCCCTGAAGGGGGACGTGCTTGCCATAGGAGGGGATCACCTGCTGGTCCTTCCCTCTCTGGCTCTGGTGGGTTGTTTCTGGAAACCCCTGGGTCCTAAGGAAACCCTTTCTCAGTCTGCCCCGTTGGCTGAGGGCAGATGTGGGAGATGAAGGATGGGCAGGGGCCCTGCTCTGTGAACCCACCCTGGACCTGCCCTGGAGAGCCGGCAGGGGTTGCTGGGCTCACCACTTCCTGTCTCTACAACCCCCAATCGCTGGCCGTTCACAAGTGGCCGTTGGATGTGCGAGAGAGATTTCCACAGAAAGTGTTTCTGTGGCTGCTTTTTAAAATTAGATGAACCTGTAATTTAAGGGTTAGCTCCTAGGTTTTGGGGTGAGCTTCTTGTAGAAATCCATCTCTTGTAACACCCAGTGTTGGCAAGTGTGCAGTGAGATGGGGACCCTCATACCTTGGGGTGAGGTTCTGGCGGGGGGCTTTTCTGGGTAGTCTGGCAATAAATATCAAGCCTCAGACATTTCCCCTTGTGTTATCATTTACTTTCTAGGTATGATCATGTGGTTATGTTAAAAACAGTCCGTTTGTTGTAGAGACACATATTGAAATATCTATGCGTGAACTACACAGCAAACAAATCTGGGATTTGCTTCGGCGTCATACATTTGGGGTAAGGGGCGTGGGTGGGGTATAGCTGAGAAAAGCTTGGCTGTGGGTCGGCTATTGTGGATGCTGCTGGATGAGGGGTTCGGGAGTTCATGGTACTATTCTCTCTACATTTATTTATTTTTTTAAGTTCCATAATAAAAAAGTTCAATGATAAAGTCCCCTTTGACTTGGCATTTCTACTGTGATGACATCAGTTCAAACCCCCAGCATCACTCACCAGGCTTCTCTGTTTTCATTCCCATTCCTCCTCGGTTCAGAGGGATCATGCCCCATCTGTGTGCCTGCTCATAGCCCTGGGATCCCTAGGGCCCACCTGTCCCCAGGCTTGCAGATCCCAGAGCCTGTGGGTACCCTCTGGCCTCAGCATCAGGGACACTCTCCATCTACTCCCAAACCCCTCACCTGGATGGTGACTACTCATTCATCTGATGTCAGATTAGTGTCATCTCAGGGGAGCTGCTGACTCCCAGGCAAAGTCACACGTCTGTAATACTCTCCGTCCTTCATAGATGAGTCTTTCATAGCTTTCACTATCATTTGTAAGGATAAACTCTTTTTTAAATTAATTATATTTTTGAGACAGGGTCTCACTCTGTCGAGGCTGGAGCGCAGTGGCATGAACACAGCTTACTGCAGCTCGACCTCCTAGGCTCAGGTGATCCTCCCACCTCAGCCTCCCAAGTAGCTGGGACTACAGGCACATGACACCACGCCCAGCTAATTTTTGTATTTTTAGTAGAGACGGTGTTTCATTATGTTGCCCAGGCTGGTCTTGAATCCTGGGCTCAAGCAATCCAATTGCCTCAGCCTCCCAAACTGCTGGGATTATAGGAATGAGCCACCACACCCTGCCCTGATAAACCCTTGTGACTGCTTTTGTTTCATTGCCGTCTGCCTCCCATACTAGACCGTGAACTCTCTGAGGGCAGAGACTAAGTGTGGCTCACCACTGCATCCCAGAGCCACACACAGAGCCTGGCACATAGTAAATTAATGCAGAAGGGGACACATGTTTGACAAACATGTATCATGTTCCAGGCAAACTCTATGCATATAGTTGGCTGGCTGAGAACGTACAGTTGGGAATGTTAGGCAGGGGCCAGACCACAAGGGCCTTGTGGCAACATTAGGTGCAGATCCAGGGAGCCACTAAAGGTGCTCAAATGGAGGAGTGACTTGTGCTTCAGGCAGCCCCTCTGGCTGCCTCATGTTGGAAGGGAGACCCTGGAGGCCGGGCGGCAGATGGGCTGGCACTGGGGTCCCATGGGGGCTTGAGCTCAGGCCAGAGCAGTGGTGATGGGGATGGGAACGGAGCCAGTGTTTGTGGCAATGATCCAATACGGCAGCTTCTTGGCCTTTCTTCCCTGAAGAAACAGTGCCTCTGCACAAGGGAGATGAGAAGGAGCTGTATAGAGCCCTGCTGGGGACACAGTATATTCCACAGACACATCCCTGGATCACAAAGAGCTTTGCAAACGGTCACCAGGAAGTGATTATACAGCACGGTGCCTTGGGGCAGGGGCAGGGGCAGGGGCAGGACCCTTGTCCCTGAGGCCAGGGAGTTGAGGCTCATGATGGCAGAGCCTAGCAGTGGTGAAAGGCAAGTCATTTGTTCTGCAGTGCATTTTAGGGCTCGATGCAGAGCCAGCCAAAGGAGCTTGGGAGACCCTGGAACCTGAGAAGCCACTGGGGTCTCTGCAGGTCTCCTGGTTGGGGCTTCAGCTGGAGCCCAGGAAAGGCTGCTCCCAATAAGTGATGATGTTGTGAGCTGGGTGTGTGCCGCCCACCAGCACTGTGCTTCCCTGGGACCTGCTGTACCACTGCTGTCCCAACGCATGTGCCACACTTGCTCTCCGTCCCCTAGGAAGCTTGTAATTGGCTGCAGGGCAGCCACGTGACTCAGCTCCTCTCCTTGTGGGAAGTGGCTGTGGGGAGGCCAGAGGTTTGGGAAGATGCCAAATAAAAGCTATGTGATAGCTACATAGACTGAATGCTAACTCGTGCCAAGCCCAGTGTTGGGCTCTTTAAATGTTACTCATTTGACCTGAGCTAGGTTTCCTTTCCCTCTCTCCAGTAGAATTCTGTGCCTTTAAAACACTTCTCACAGTTGTAATAGAGAGAATCGTTCATGCGTTTATCTATGTAACATTGGTCCTTCTCGCTAGACTATTAACTCCATGAGGGCAGGGATTGGGTCTCTTTCCTCTACTGTAGCTTCAACACCTAACACTGCCTGGCACAGAGTTGGCTGCAATAAGTATTCATTAAATCAATGAATGATCCCCCCAACAACCCAATGAAGTAGGTACAATTATTATTATCCTTCTTTAAGGATGGGCAAACTGAGTCTTAGAGAGCTTGAATAGTCCAAGCCACAGATCAGGACGTAGCACCCAGAATTTGCTCACATGATTGGCCCAAGGTGGGGGTATGTGGCCCAAGGTTGGCCAATGAAACTCGAGCTGGGGAAAGTGAGACTGCTGTCCTTTTTGTCCCTTGGCTATTGGGACGTGAGACTAGGATTGCTGGTCGCCATGCTTCCAGCCTAGTGGGGCAGCTGGCCTGAGAGTATGGAGTATGCAATGATGGAGAGAGACAGAGATGGAGACAGAGAGGGGGTGAGAGAGAGAGAGAGAGAGATTCTGAGTTCCTGGATACCCTGTGGCTTGGGCTGGCCTGGTTCCCCTTCCTTGCACTTGCAGTGGAGAGTTCCAATGGGCATAGTGATGAAATCTATCACCACCATTGGTGTAGTGGAAAGAGAATGCCCTGGGCTTCAGCTTCAGCTCCACTGGGCACTTAGTGTGTGACACAGCAAGTCCCTGTTGATCTCTGGGTCTCAGCTTCCTCAGCTATAAAATGGGATCATGAGTTCCAGCTCCTAAGCGGGGAATGGGAATAATGAGAGGGCACTAAGGTCTGTGACTCGGTGCCTGCTAGCCAGCAGTTGCTCAGGAAGTGTGAGCTGCCCCTTGTAGGTGGCTTTTGGCTGCAAGTAATAGAAAACTCATCCAGGACCAGTGTTAACAATGAGGGCTTTCATCCTCGTAGGCCACAAGAAGATCGGGGGAGGGCGTGTCCAGGGTGGTGCATTCAGAAGCTCAGTGTTGTCACCAATAGCCCAGGTTCTTTCTATCTTTCAGCCTTGCCATTCTCACAGTGGCAGTCATTTCCCTCAAGGTTGCAAAATTGCTGCCCCAGCTCCAGGCATCACACAATGCTGGCCTGAGGAGGAGGTGTTTCTTCTTCATGTCCCTTTGTAAGGGTGAGGGAAACCTCCCCAGCAGCTCCCAGCAGACGCCTCCTCAAGTTTTATTGGCTGGGATTGTCGTTCGTCTAAGCCAGTCATGGTGCTCTATTCCCTTGTGAATGCTAGCATCGGTGTAGCGGAAACAGGATGGCCTGGGGTTCAGCTCCAGCTTCACTGGGCACTCAGGGTGTGACAGCGTGAGTCCTCTTGTCTGACTGGACAGACAGTGGCAGTACTCAAAGAGAAATACTCAGAGAGAAACTCAGCTACTTTTATAGTAACAACTTCCTTGCATTTCTTTATAATTTCACCCATGAGTGCCTTCTTAAACTCTACAATTTAGTCTTACCCATTCACAAACTTTTAAAATAAATTGTAATTGTAGTAAGAAGCACAACATAAAATTTACCGTCTTAACCATTTAAAATGTATAGTGTAGCAGTGCCAAGTACTTTTTCATCTTGCAGCCTGGGCAACATGGCGAAACCCCATCTCTACAAAAAAAAAAAATACTAGCATTTATAAGGGAATATAACACCATGATTGGCTTAAACAACAAAGACCCCAAGGGGCCAGGGTGAGAGATGGAATGAACTTTGTTTGGTGAGCAAGGAGCAAGGGGAAAGTGGCTGTGTCTGCTGTGTTTGTTCACTGATGTTCCCCAACCATCTCACACAGAGCCTGGCCATAGCAGGTGCTCACTGGATAATCAAATATGTGCCCAGGCCTTCTTTCCATCCAGCAGGGTAGAGTCGGGGGAGCAGGTTCTTAGGTGGAGGGAATTCTTCAGATGACTGTGGTGATGTGTCTTTAAGAATCTTCCAGGCCAGGCTGGGCACAACGGCTCATGCCTATAATCCCAGCACTTTGGGAGGGCAAAGCGGGCAGACTGCTTGAACCTAGGAGTTTGAGACCAGCCTGGGCAACATGGCGAAACCCCATCTCTATAAAAAATTAGCTGGGCCTGGTGGCGCGTACCTGTAGTCCAACCACTTGGCTGAGGTGGGAGGATCGCCTGTGCCCAGGAGGTCAAGGCTGCGGTGAGCCATGATTGTGCCACCGTACTCCAGCCTGGATGAGAGTGAGACTCTGTCTCAAAAAAAGAATCTTCCAGGCCTTAGGGGGAGTACCCAGGACCTAGAACCCAGACTCACGGGCTTGTCAGGGACCTGTGGAGGAGATTTTGACTCTCAGTGGGGCCAGAGGGTCCAGATTTTGCATGACTGCCTCAGTTCTTCTAGGTCTATTCTAGTTGCTTGGAGCCTTTTTTTTTTTTGAGACGGAGTCTCACTCTGTTACCCAGGCTGGAGTGCAGTGGAGCTACCTCAGTTTACTGCAACCTCTGCCACCCAGGTTCAAGCAAGTCTTGTGCCTCAGCCTCCCGAGTAGTTGGGTTAGGCACCACCATACCCGGCTAATTTTTGCATTTTTTTTTTTTTTTTTTTTGAGACGGAGTCTCGCTCTGTCACCCAGGCTGGAGTGCAGTGGCCGGATCTCAGCTCACTGCAAGCTCCGCCTCCCAGGTTTACACCATTCTCCTGCCTCAGCCTCCCAAGTAGCTGGGACTACAGGCGCCCGCCACCTCGCCCAGCTAGTTTTTTGTATTTTTTTTTTAGTAGAGACGGGGTTTCACCGTGTTAGCCAGGATGGTCTCGATCTCCTGACCTCGTGATCCTCCCGTCTCGGCCTCCCAAAGTGCTGGGATTACAGGCTTGAGCCACTGTGCCCGGCCTAATTTTTGCATTTTTAATAGAGGCAGAGTTTCACCATGTTGACTAGGCTGGTCTCGAACTCCTGACCTTAGGTGATCTGCCTGCCTTGGCTTCCCAAAGTGCTGGGATTACAGGTGTGAGCCACTGCACTCAGCCAGCTGCCTAGAGCTTCTGAGCAGCAGGCAAGGAGGGTGAAGGGGAGGGAGCAGGTGGAAGGAGGTGAGGTGGCTCCTCTAGGAGGGGTCTAAGGGCTGCAGAAGATGGCAGGTTTCCTTGGGCAACAGCATGCAAAGGGTGGCAGCTGGGATAGGGGGACCAAACTTTTCTGTCGATCTAATATTTAGCTCATTCAGTGTCTCTTCAGTGAGCACCTGCATGTGCTAAACCAGGGGATAAAATGACGAGCTAATACAGGCATGACTTCTGCCCTCTTAGAGCTTAAAGCCTAGTGAGTGAGGCAGATGTGAATCAAATAATTCTAAAAGTAAATTTAAATTGTGACTATGGTGATCCACTTTTGGCCTCTCAAAGTGCTGGGATTACAGGCGTGAGCCACCGTGCCTGGCCAAGTTTTTTAAAGTATATATGCCTTTTTAAAACATAATTGTAATTGCACGCTTAAGAGACTACAGTGTAGGGTAAACATAACTTTTATATGCGCCGGGAAACCAACAAATTCATATAACTCACTTCATTGCAATATTCTCTTTACTGTGGTTGTCTGGAACTGAACCTATAATATCTCTGGAATATGTCTGTATTTCCAGTAAATTGGTAAATCCAGAGGCTCGCTCAAATTCAGGTTCTGATTTTTTGACAACTACAGGTGATGGTGTGTTCTTTCCTCAAGAGGTGCACCTAATGTGTTATTTGTGTGTCTGTGTATGTGTATGTGTAAAGGGAGTGACGTTAACAGCTGCTGATACACAATGCCTAGATTCATTCATTCGCTGGTGGGTACAAAATGGTATTACTCTAATTTGATCATTCCTTTTTCATTAATTAACTGCAACATCTTAGCAGTCAGCCAGTAGAGAGAAACCAAACTATAATCAGTGCAACACTGCTTTTGCGTGTCTTATTTTATTTATTTTTTGAGACAAGGGCTTCCTCTGTTGCCCAGGCTGGCATGCAGTGGCATGGTCATAGCTCACTGCAGCCTCGAAGCGGGTAGATTGCTTGAGTCTAGGAGTTTGAGACAAGCCTGGGCAACATGGCAAAACCCCAACTCTCCCTCAAAATACAAAAATTAGCCAGGTGTGGTGACATGGGCCTGTAGTCACAGCTACTCAGGAAGCTGAGGTGAGAGGATCACTTGGGCCCAGGAGGTCAAGGCTACAGTGAGCTGTGATTGTGCCACTGCACTCCAGCCTGGGTGACACAGCAAGGCCCCGTCTCAAAAAAGTAAAATACATAATAAAAAATAAAGTGGTGAAAGTTGTTATTTTCAGGAGAGGGAAATGGGGACAAGGAACTGCCATTTTCATAAAAAATCTTGCAGAACAAATTGTCCGTTTATGTGCATGTATAACTTTGATGAAAAATAAAAGCTAAAAGGAAAGGATAAGACAAAGAAGGATCATGGGCTTTGTATGACACAGACCTGTGTTTGAGTCTGGAATCCCTTGCTTTGTTAGTGGGGTGTTTATCAGTCACGCGACCTCTTTGAACCTTGGTTTTCTTATTTCATTTTACTTTTTTTTTGAGACAGAGTTTTGTTCTTGTTGCCCAGGCTGGAGTGGAATGGCATGATCTTGGCTCACTGCAACCTCCATCTCCTGGGTTCGAGCGATTCTCCTGCTTCAGCCTCCCGAGTAGTTGGGGATTACAGGCATGCGCCACTATGGCTGACTAATTTTTGTATTTTTAGTAGAGACGGAGCTTCACCATGTTGCCCAGGCTGATCTCAAACTTCTGACCTCAAGTGATTTGCCCGCCTCAGCCTCCCAAGGTGCTGGGATTACAGCGTGAGCCACCACGCCCAGCCTATTTTATTTTTTTGAAACAGAGTCTGTCTCTGTTGCCCAGGCTGGAGTGCAGTGGTGCGATCCTGGCTCACTGCAGCCTCTGCTTCCCAGGTTCAAGTGATTCTCATGTCTCCGCCTCCCGAGTAGCTGGGATTACAGATGCGCCAACATGCCCAGCTAATTTTTGTATTTTTAGTAGTGATGGGGTTTCACTATGTTGGCTAGGCTAGTCTCGAACTCCTGACCTCAAGTGAACAACCCGCCTCGGCCTCCCAAAGTGCTGGGATTACAGGTGTCAGCCACTGTGCTCGGCCAGTTTTCTTATTTTAAAATGAGGTGGGGGGTTGGGGTGAGGAGGCTAATTCCCACCCTGTCCAGATCTCACGATGGTGTGATAGTGGTGTGATTTTGTACGCTGTGCAGGATGAACCCCACAGGAAGTGTTATCATCCCCGATAAGACACAGAGCCTTGGTGACTATTCAGGGGCAGGCTGTGCTTCAGGTGCCAGAGAACCTCCGGCAAATCAAGAAGTGCCAGTCCCTGCAGTCCAGCCTCAACTTCTCTCCTCTTCCCTCTCCTCAGTCAAGAAGAAGCAACTAGTTCCACTTGGTAGAAAATGTGCCCAGTCAAATTTGAGCCTTTCTGAGTCCCATGCTTACCTGTGTGCTGCATTAATCTGCCAGCTCTCTGTCAAGGGGCTTCCTTCCTGTCCTGTGCCCCTCCCGCTGTCACTCTCCAGCATCCAAATGTGCTCTTCAGAAGTCACTTCCTCCTGGGAACTGAATCCAGACTTTGGAGAAGCTGCCACCAGTCCATAGTGGGAGTCAGGCTGCTTTAGAGTGTGGCTGAACAAATTGAAGATGATAATTAATAATTAAGATGGTAAGATGATTAATTAATTATCTTAACATACTTGTATATACATGAGGGAAAGCTGAGAGTTTTGCCTCAAAGCACAGCTGGCTGGAGCGCTGGATTGAGATGGTCCTGAAGCCGAGTTCAAAGGAAAGGAGCGTGGTGATTAATTAGCGGCGTCTGCTGCGGGCCGGGGAGGGGAGAGTGGTAGTTTGCCCACTGTGCACTTGTCATCCTGACCGAAACGATTTCTTCCTGTTTTCTATTGAGGCACAACCTTCATGAAGTGCACTGATTTTAAGTGTATAACTTGATGTACGTTTACATACTTATGCTTAAATGTGTATATATGTGCATAAATATTTATACACACAGGTACACACATTGGCACCACCTAGATCAAAATACAGACCATTTCCAGAGGCCCAAAATGTCCCCTTGTGCCGGCTTTCAGTTACTGCTGTCTCAAAGGCAACCATTATTTTGACTTCTGTCACTACAGATTAGATTTACTTGTGTTCTATTTCATAGAAATTGGATTTCATAGAAATTGGATATATTCTTGTGTCTGGCTTCTTTCACTCAGCATAATGCCTGTGCAATTCATTAATGTTGTTCAGCGGTTTGTTCTTGCTCATTATTCCATCGTATAGCTATGCCACAATTTGTTTATCCATTCTCCTGTTGATGAACATTTGAGCTGCTTCCAGTCTGAGCTATTCTGAGCTATTTATGGCAGCTATTATGAGGCTGCTATAAATATTCTTCTACATGTCTTTCGGTGGACTTAACCACTCATTTCTGTTGTGTGTACATATATCTATATCTATACATCTATATTTATATATACATATACAAACATATATATATCCAGGAGAGAAAGTACAGAGTCACAGGGTAGGTAAATGTTTAGCTCGTGGAGTAGCTGAGTTTGACTCACCAAGCCCTGAATTGCATCAAACGTGAACGGTCTCCATTGCACGTCAAACAGCATGCTGGGCTCCAGGTATACACATATCTGTTAAACTGAGACTCTGATTCTGAGATGTGATATCAACTTAGAGCAAGTCTTAAAGAAAAGCAAACACCTAATACAACCAGGCAGCTCATTCTCTAACCTTTCCCTATTTTCATATTTTATAGTATTTCATTTTTTTTTCTTCTTTTTTTTAATACAGGGTCTTTGTTACCCAGGCTGGAGTGCAGTGGTGAGATCTCAGCTCACTGCAGCCTTGACCTCCGAGGCTCAGGTGATTCTCCCACCTCAGCTTCCCGAGTAGCTGGGACCACAGTTGTGTGCCACCACACCCAGCTAATTTTTGCATTTTTTGTAGAGATGGGGTTTCACCATGTTGCCCAGGTTGGTCTAGAACTCCTGGGCTCAAGTGATCCACCTGTCTCAGCCTCCTAAGGTGCTGGGATTACTGACAGGAGCCGCCATGCCTGGTCTCCATATTTTCAATTACTTAATTGAACTTTGGTTTCCTGCAGGCTGTAATAAATCTTGAATTCCCCCCAATTCTTTCTTGACTTTTCAGAGGTTTGTTTAGGCTTGTTTTGCCAGATATCACATCTTCTTTAGCTTTCTTTGGTTGTCCTAGAGCAGGTCTATCTGTATTGGCCAGGAAAAGGGTTGGGGACACATCCCCAGTCCAGTAATCAGTTCCCTATGCCTGGAAACTTTTTTCCAATCAAGAAGAAAAAAACTTCTCCAAGAATGACCTCTTTTAACATGGGCTTTTGCTTTTTGAAATAACAGCTGCTGTATTTATAGTCTGTATCGAATACTTATGTTCGGCTACTAAATACTTCTGGCTGTAGAAGACTCCTGACCTGTACATTTGCTTTTGATTTTAACAAGGATCACACGTCTTGTTTCAGCAATATAGGGCCTTGTTCACGGTGGATGCACGATAAATATTGAATGAACTTAAAGAAAATCATTTAAGAAAACATTACATAGACTGTAACTAGAGGCGATGGAAAGTTCCTTCCAGCTCTAAGGTTTTAAGGCGAAGCCCTCAGAGGATATCTTCATCCTCAGCCTTGGGGAAGGAGTGGGGAGATGAAGGAGGGAGGGAGGGAGTGGCTCTTTTTTTCCGTGTAGAGAGGAGTGGAGCTGCGTGGGCAGCGATCGGGGTTCCCTGGGTTGAGTATATTCATCCAGCCTCCAGCTACTCTGGCTCTAAACAACGGTCAGTACTCTTGGATTTCTAAATTCTGTCTTTCCTCAAAGATTAAGGACCTGGGTTTTCTAGTCCCATTTCAGTTCGTTTCCATTTCACAAGCATTTATTGAGCACCTACTAGGTTCCAGGGACTGCGCTGGGGTCTAGACTGCACACATGAGTTGCACAGAAGCTGATAGATAGGTGGGCAGGTAGACGCACAAAGACTTCATCTCAATATGTACGCAGGGTGGCGCTGGGAAGGCATTCGGCTCTGCCCCCAGAAGTTCTGTGACCTTGGGGCAGCTACTTCTCCTCTAGGGGCGCTATTTCCTTATCCGTAAAATAGGGGGATTGCAAGGCTTTCTTTCCGAAGTCGCGTCCGGCTGTACTGGGCAGGGGGGCTATGCATCTGTCCCCACCGAGGGACGCTGAGGACAGGGTGGTTGGACAACTGGAGGGGCCTCAGAGTGGACAAACCCAGAGCTTCCGTGGGTGCGCCCCTCACAGATGGTGTCTGAAACCTCCCGAAGGGCCTCTGCGCCGCCCCTATTCCCGTTTGTCCGGAGGCGCTGTTTTGACTGATCCAGTAGAGGCGCGCGGTTTCGGTTTGCTCGGCGCTCCTCTTAGGAAACAAACGCGCCCAACCCCCAGCGGCGGTCCAGATGGGCCGGCCCCGCCCTGCCCTTCCGCGTCCTCGCGGATCCCGCCCCGCGCTCCCTCCCCCGGGAGTCCCGCCGTGCTGAGCCGCGCCGCCAAGCCGCCGCGCCGGGGAGCCGGTGTAAGCGAACCCAGCCAGCACTCCGGGTTCCGCGCCGCTGCCCGGACGACGCGGGCCGGGGCGGGTGAATGTTTATGGAGGAGGATGAGCGATCCTCCAAGGACCCAAACGGGCTTGGCGGAAGCCCAAAGCAGCCACCAAACGGTCGATTTAAAAAACTCATCCTGCCTTCCTTGGAAACCTCTCCAAGCCTTTCCAGCCTGGCCTACCTCAGCTCCCTGACCCAGCTTCAGTACTGCGACGGTGATTTTAAATCTGCCAGCGGTGTTGACACCAATGACTGGCCTTTGCAGGTGCCAGGTCTGGGCGTGAACAGGGGGCTTTGCCACCCACTGGCTGCATAACCTAGCAGCAGTCGACAACTCCTCCAAGGCTCCGGTTTCTCCTCTGTAAACAGAGCTAACAGCAACTCCCTTACAGCGTTACCTGCAGATCGTTCCTGTGCGACATCATTCCAGATGTGACATCAACAGCAGGCAGTTTTGTCATTGTGGAGTGCAGTAAAAAGGTTCAGGGTGTGACCTCTGGCATCAGACTGCCTGGGGTAAGATCCTCTGTCCCTGTCAGTGGCGCATGATGAACAAGTTTCTTAACTCCCTGGGCAGCAGTTGCTTAATGCTAGCGATCACTGGCAGCAGGAGACAAAGACCAGCGGAGCACCCGCGTTCTGGACCACATTTTCTCCCTTAGCTGAGCCATCACTTATTATTTTTTATTGTGCTAATTATACACGTATGACAAAATTTACCATTTAACCACTGTAAGTGTACAATTAGTGGCATTAATTGCATTCATAGTGTTGTGCAATCATCACCATTTATTTCCAATTTTTTTTCCTCACACCTAACAGAAACTTTGTACCCATTAAACAGTAACTTCCCATTCCCATCTCCCTGCGGTCCCTAGCAACCTCTAACCTACTCCCTGTCTGTATAAATTTGTGTGATCTATGTATTTTCATACAAACTGTCGTTTATTTTTTATTTTATTTTATTTTTCTGAGATGGAGTCTCTCTCTGTTGGTCAGGCTGGAGGGCAGTGGTACGATCTTGGCTCACTGCAACCTCCACCACCCCGAGTTCAAGCGATTCTACTGCCTCAGCCTCCTGAGTAGCTGGGATTACAGGTGCCCACCACCACACCTGGCTAATTTTTGTATTTTTAGTAGAGATGGGGTTTTGCCGTGTTGGCCAGGCTGGTCTTGAACTCCTGACCTCAGGTGATCCCCCTGCCTTGGCCTCCCAAAGTGCTGGGATTACAGGTGTGAGCCACCACGCCCGGCTCTTCGCTTATTTTTTAAGCACCCTTTGCAGATCTGCAGCAGCTCTCTCAGTGCAGGAATAGAAAATGTGTTACTTAGTATTTAGTGTGTTCACATAAAATCAATACATTTGCTATACGAAATTTAGTGGTAATTTTATTCAAACTATAATTTGGTAATTACATTTTTATTTCTAAAATTTTTTGTAGCTTATTGTAGAAAATTGGAAAATATAGAAGGGTATAAAATAAGAGGCTAAAAGTCAGTGATAATTCCAATGATCTTAACATTTGGGTGTATTTTCTTTTAATTAGATTAGATTTACTTTTAAGTTCATTGAATGTTTTTAGGCTAGGAGCTGCTGAATCTGGGTTTTTGCCATTTTGAGAAGGGCAACTACATTTGAAATGAGAAGGCCACCCACAGTCTGTGAGGGAAAGGAAAGGTCTAAGAATATCTGGGTTTCGTGTCAGTTACACAAGCAGACCCAGAACAGACACATTTGCAGAAGTAGCTAAGGAAAAAGAAGAAGAAGGAATCCTCTAAAATTACTTGTACATAATTGTTGTCAAACGGAACTTTCTCTGGACAGACCTGTTCCCTAAGTTATCCCTATTACCAATTTTGGCTTTTTAAAACAATGAACACACTAACCACATGCCTGTACTGCAGCATAAGGCACTTTCTTTTTTCAGCTTTTTTTTTTTTTTTTTTGAGACGGAGTCTGGCTGTGTTGCCCAGGCTGGAGTGCAGTGGCCGGATCTCAGCTCACTGCAAGCTCCGCCTCCCGGGTTTACCCCATTCTCCTGCCTCAGCCTCCCGAGTAGCTGGGATTACAGGCGCCTGCCACCTCGCCCGGCTCGCTTTTTTTGTATTTTTTAGTAGAGACGGGGTTTCACCGTGTTAGCCAGGATGGTCTTGATCTCCTGACCTCGTGATCTGCCCGTCTCGGCCTCCCAAAGTGCCGGGATCTTTTTTCAGTTTTTAAATTTATTATTATTATTATTATTATTATTATTATTATTATTTTTGAGATGAAGTTTTGCTCTTGTTGCCCAGGCTGGAGTGCAATGGCATGATCTCGGCTCACTGCAACCTCTGCCTCCCAGGTTCAAGTGATTCTTCTGCCTCAGCCTCCCAAGTAGCTGGGATTATAGGCATGCGCCACCACACGGGGCTAATTTTGTATTTTTAGCAGAGACAAGGTTTTACCATGTTGACCAGGCTGGTCTGGAACTCCTCACCTCAAGTGATCCACCTGCCTCAGCCTCCCAAAGTGTTGGGATTACAGGCGTGAGGCCCTGCACCTGACCAAATTTATTGTTATTTATATATTTCCTTTTTTTTTTTTTTTTTTAAGACGGAGTCTCGCTGTGTCGCCCAGGCTGGAGTGCAGTGGCGCGATCTCGGCTAACTGCAAGCTCCACCTCCCGGGTTCACGTCATTCTCCCGCCTCAGCCTCCGACTAGCTGGGACTACAGGCGCCCACCACCACGCCCAGCTAGTTTTTTGTATTTTTTTTTTAGTAGAGACGGGGTTTCACCATGTTAGCCAGGATGGTCTTGATCTCCTGACCTCGTGATCCACCCGCCTCGGCCTCCCAAAGTGCTGGGATTACAGGCTTGAGCCACTGCGCCCGGCCATATTTACTTTTTTGAGACAGGGTCTTGCTCTGTTGCCCAGGCTGGAATGCAGTTGTGTGAACACGGCTCACTGCAGCTTTGACTTCATGGGTTCAAGCGATTCTCCCAGCTCAGCTTCCTGAGTAGCTGGTGCTACAGGTGAAAGTCACTTTGCCCAGCTAATTTTTGTATTTTTTGTAGAGATAGTGTTTCACCATGTTGCCCAGGCTGGTCTTAAACTCCTGAGCTCAAGTGATCTGCCTGCCTTTGCCTCCCAAAGTGCTTGGATTACAGGTGTGAGCAACTGCACTTAGCTCATAAGATGCTCTCATTTGTACTACCCATTCAATCCCCACACTGGCCCCAGGAGGTAGATCTTAAATAAATGCATATTTTACATCTCAGCTCTGCCACCTATGTGCTGTGTGACCTTGGGCGAGCTCCCAAACATCGTTGTGCTTCCAGCTCCTTCTAAGTTTCTTGGGAGTGTTAAATGATTTAATAGGTAAAGGTCTTGGAACAGTATGAGCCCCTGAAATTTATAGGTACAGTGGAAGTGTTTGTTAGTTGGTAGGATTATTCTTTACAGACGAGGCCCCCAAAATGCAGGTGGATTAATGAGCTCACTGATGCCACATTTTTGTTTTCTTCTTGGACTTTGGAGGACTGAAAGCTGACTCCGATGGAGAAGGAGATGCAGTGGAGAAGGGGATACGATGGAGAAGGGGGTGTGATGGAGAAGGGGGTGCGATGGGGAAGGGGATGCGATGGAGAAGGAGATGTGATCAAGAAGGGGATGTGATGGAGAAGGGGGTGTGATCGAGAAGGGGGTGTAATCGAGAAGGGGGTGTGATCGAGAAGGGGGTGCGATGGAGAAGGGGGTGCGATGGAGAAGGGGGTGCGATGGAGAAGGGGGTGTGATGGAGAAGGGGGTGTGATGGAGAAGGGGGTGCGATGGAGAAGGGGGTGCGATGGGGAAGGGGGTGCGGTGGAGAAGGGGGTGCAGTGGAGAAAGGGGTGCGGTGGAGAAGGGGATGCCATAGAGAAGGGGATGCGGTGGAGAAGGGGGTGTGGTGGAGAAGGGGATGTGATGGAGAAGGGGGTGCAGTGGAGAAGGGGGTGCGGTGGAGAAGGAGATGTGGTGGAGAAAGGGGTGTGGTGGAGAAGGAGGTGTGGTGGAGAAGGGGATGCGGTGGAGAAGGGGGTGTGGTGGAGAAAGGGGTGTGGTGGAGAAGGAGCTGTGGTGGAGAAGGGGATGCGGTGGAGAAGGGGGTGTGGTGGAGAAAGGGAATGTGATGGGGAAGGGGGTGCGGTGGAGAAGGAGATGTGGTGGAGAAAGGGGTGTGGTGGAGAAGGAGGTGTGGTGGAGAAGGGGATGCGGTGGAGAAGGGGGTGTGGTGGAGAAGGAGGTGTGGTGGAGAAGGGGATGCGGTGGAGAAGGGGGTGTGGTGGAGAAGGGAATGTGATGGGGAAGGGGGTGCGGTGGAGAAGGGGGTGCAGTGGAGAAAGGGGTGCGGTGGAGAAGGGGATGCCATAGAGAAGGGGATGCGGTGGAGAAGGGGGTGTGGTGGAGAAGGGGATGTGATGGAGAAGGGGGTGCAGTGGAGAAGGGGGTGCGGTGGAGAAGGAGATGTGGTGGAGAAAGGGGTGTGGTGGAGAAGGAGGTGTGGTGGAGAAGGGGATGCGGTGGAGAAAGGGGTGTGGTGGAGAAGGGGGTGCGGTGGAGAAGGGGATGCGGTGGAGAAGGGGGTGTGGTGGAGAAAGGGGTGTGGTGGAGAAGGAGGTGTGGTGGAGAAGGAGGTGTGGTGGAGAAGGGGGTGTGGTGCAGAAGGGGATGTGATGGAGAAGGGGGTGCAGTGGAGAAGGGGATGCGATGGAGAAGGGGGTGTGGTGGAGAAGGGGGTGCAGTGGAGAAGGGGGTGCGGTGGAGAAGGGGATGCGGTGGAGAAGGGGGTGTGGTGGAGAAGGGGATATGATAGAAAAGGGTTTGGCTCTATGTTGGGCTTCCAAACAGGGTCTCTTCCTTCCTACCTGCCATGGGAGGCAGAAGGGGCTGAGGCAGAAGACAGTTAGAGGAGAGATCATAGATCATATATCATGCCTCAGCTTAAATCCCTGGATGACTTCCCATTCCCCTTTGGTGGGATGGGGGTGCTGACCTAACCCCGCATGAGGAAAGGCTTCTTGAGGAGTTGCTGCTTAAGCTGAGACCTGAAGGGTGCAGGGGGCCATGCCAGCCATTATGATGGGAAGACCATTCTAGGGTAGGGACCCGCCTGCACCGAGCGTTATGTGCTTAATAAACTGTGAGAAGCCTGTGTGGCTGAGGTCCCGTCCTCTCTGGCCAGTTTCGGGGCACTTGTCAGGGTCATGTAATTTTCTGTTTGTTTGACTGTCTTTCCCCAGCACACACAGCATGTTTTGAGGGCGTGAGGTACTGTCAAAAATCTCTTCCACATTTCTGTTTCTGGCCAAGAAGACATAATGGGACAATTTTACCCCTCCTGGCTTAAACAACTGAAAAGCCAGGGAAAAAAGGAAACAACTGTTATGAGACACTAAACAATGGGTAGTGTGGGGCAGTGTTTTCTGAGAGAGGGGAAACAAGTGGGATGAGCCCTGTAATTGCCTGGCTTACAGCCTGGAGAGAGTTTCCAGGCCACAGAGCAAGAGGGGGACCCAGGTGGAACCCGGCATCAATCTGAATGGAGGAGTTGGAACTGAGAGTCCAGGGAGGCCAAGGTGGCTCAGGTTCCCACGGAAGACAGGAGAGGAAATTGCTGCATAGAGAGAACGAGCAGCTAGAGATCTGCCGATGGTTCTTTCCTGCTGTGCCACCCTCTCCCCCTCCAGTCTGCAGCTGAGAACTGATCAGTGCCTGTGTGTAAACTATCTGAAGGTGGGAAAGTTCCACCCAAAAGGAGCAGGCAGAACAATCCTTGGAGTTCCCACAGGGTTGGGATTAGCTGGCATTCCCACCAGCCAGAGCAGAAACCTCCTAATTCACAGGGCATTGGGGAGAGCTTTCAGAAGGGTGGGGAAATCAGCCTTTGACTACAGGCTAGTCCTGGTCCTGCCTAAGAAAGCTTAAAAACAAGCCTCAAAAGAATCCAACTGGCTCCAAGCAA
This sequence comes from Rhinopithecus roxellana, assembly GCF_007565055.1. Taxonomy (NCBI): domain Eukaryota; kingdom Metazoa; phylum Chordata; class Mammalia; order Primates; family Cercopithecidae; genus Rhinopithecus; species Rhinopithecus roxellana. The sequence continues at coordinate 76,210,126 of NC_044559.1, forward strand.
CTTGACTCTGTTCTAGGACAAAGCTCAAGAATATTTTTTTAAAGTACAAGAATATCCAGCACCCAACAAGGTAAAATCCACAATGTCTGGCATGAAATCTATAATTACCAGGGTACAAAGTACTGTAGCTCCCCTTTATCCATGTTTGCACTTCCTGTGGTTTCAGTTATCTGTGGTATAGTACAATAAGATATTTTGAGAGAGAGGGAGGCAGAGAGACCACATTCACATAACTTTTATTATCGTATATTGTTATAATTATTCTATTTTTCTTATTAGTTATATTGTTAATCTCTTACTGTGTCTAATTTATAAATTAAACTTTATCAAAGGTATGTAGGTATAGGAAAAACATAATATAACAGGGTTTGGTACTATCCTTGGTGTAGACATCCACTTGGGGTCTTAGACAATGTTTCCCTATGTAGATAAGGGGGGACTACGTAGTAGGAAAGTATGATCCATAATGAAGAAGAAAAGCAATCAATCATTTCAAACTCAGAAATGATACATATAATAGAATTGGTAATGTAGTTATTACAACTATATTCCATATGTACATGAAGGTAGAGGAAAATATAAGCATGTTAAGAAGACACATGGAAGATTAAAAAAAAAAATCCAAGTAGATTTTCTAGAGATGAAAAGTACAATGTCTGAGATAAGAATTGTACCAGATGGGGTCAGTACGGTGACTCATGCCTGTAATCCCAGAACTTTGGGAGGCTGAGGTGGGCAGATCTCTTGAGATCAGGGGTTTGAGACCAGCCTGGCTAACATGGTGAAACTCCATCTCTACTAAAAATACAAACATTAGCTAGGTGCAATGGCACATGCCTGTAGTCCCAGCTACTTGGGAGGCTGAGGCAGGAGAATCGCTTGAACCCGGGAGGCGGAGGTTGCTGTGAGCTGAGATTGTGCCATTGCACTCCAGCGGTGACAGAGTGAGACTCCATCTCAAAACAAAAAACAAAACAAAAAAAACTTACCAGGTGGGATTAACAGCAGATTAGATACTGTAGAAGAAAAGATAATGAACACGACAATACACCAAGAGAAACTCACCAAAATGAAAGAGAGAAACAAGACTAAAAAAAGGAACAGGGCATCATCCATGGACTATGAGACAACTCCAAATGGTCTAATTATGTATAAATGGAGCCCCCAAAAAAGAAGAAAGAGAGGAGGGAACATTAAAAAAAAACAAAGAAATAATGATTGAAAACTTTTTTTTTTTTGAGACAGAGTCTCGCTCTGTTGCCCAGGCTGGCATGCAGTGGCCGGATCTCAGCTCACTGCAAGCTCCGCCTCCCGGGTTTACACCATTCTCCTGCCTCAGCCTCCTGAGTAGCTGGGACTACAGGCGCCCACCACCTCGCCCGGCTAGTTTTTTGTATTTTTTAGTAGAGACGGGGTTTCACCGTGTTAGCCAGGATGGTCTCGATCTCCTGACCTTGTGATCCGCCCATCTCGGCCTCCCAAAGTGCTGGGATTACAGGCTTGAGCCGCCGTGCCCGGCCAAAAACTTTAAATTTGATGAAAACTGTGAACAAGATACAAGAAAGCCAATGAACCCAAAGCACAGATCTCTTCTATTTCCAGTGCGTGGCTCTCAGCTGGCATGCCATCAATGTCTGATGAATAGATGAATGGTTGCTGTCAGTGCAGGCTGTCTCCCTGCTTTCTCCCTTTCTTTTCCTCCTCTTCTCCCACTCTAGCACCTACTTTGCTTCTCTCTTGCTCCTAGTACTTCTATTTACCAGAGTTATCTTGGATGCCTATGGTGGTCTCTGGGCTATAAAAGCCACTAGGAGCTTGTCCTTGCTGTAGGCTTTGCCACTGAGAGCCTCCAACAATTCAGCCTCCTCCAAATTTGAGCATAGCCAGGGGTTTAGAGATTAAAGCTAAAATATCATGAGTCCTGCTGGCACAGACTTCCCGGGGACTCCTGTTTTCGTAGTTCCCCTGTGGTGGCAGGGCCAGGAGGAGTGCCAAGGATGGACTGCATGCTGTGTTCTGCCTGGGTGTGTGGCCTCATTCATGGCCCACCTCTGCAGCTCCTTTGCCATGTGAGGTCAGGCTGGTTGCTTCACTTCTCTGGGCTTCTAACTGTTTACTGGTGCTTGGATTTGATCATTTTTTTAATCCCCTTACAGCTCTGACATCTTATACTTCCCTGCCACTCTCCCTTGACCATCTTTCTCTTTGATGTGCCTCATCCTTGCTAATGGTGTGTGGAACCTGGAGAGGAGGAAGGCAGGTGGGCCTGAGACCCATTGTCCCTACCAGGCTCCTTCCTTCAGTGGCTCCCCAGAGTTTTCAGTCTAATTCCAAACTCATCGCTCAGCACACCAGGCCTTGATTCTTACAGCACAGTCTCTGAAATCACCTGCATCAGAATTAGCACCGCCTGTAATCCGCCATCCCCAGCTTGTTAACAGTGAAGATTCTGATTGGGAAGGTTGGGGATGGGTCACAGGAATCAGCGTGTATGATAAGCACCCCAGGAGGGGGTTAAAATGTATTGGTAGGGGGAAATTAGCTCATTCTACACAGGGTAAAAAATATGAACAAAGGCTGGGTGTGGTGGCTCAGGTCTGTAATCCCAGCACTTTGGGAGACTGAGGTGGGAGGATAACTTGAATCCAGGAGTTTGAGACCAATCTGGGCAACCCTGGGAGACCCATCTCTACAAAAAACAAAACAAAACAAAAAACAAACAACAAACAAACAAAAAACAATTAGCCAAGTATAGTGACACGTGCCCGTAGTCCTGGCTGCTCGGGAGGCTGAGGTGAGAGGATCGCTTGAGCCCAGGAGTTGGAAGCTGCAGTGAGCTGTGATTGTGCCACTGGACTCCAGCCTGAGCAACACAGCATGACTCTATCTCAAAAAGCAAACAAACAAAAAAAACCCAGACAGCAGAAAACAAGCATCTGCTGCAACTGTCTCCTTGCTACCTCCCAAGTCACCTCCCTGGAAGCACCAGATTCCAGAGACACTGGTTCCAGAGGTAGTGCATTTCCAAGCACATGCATACGTAGACACATGTTTGAGGACAGGGCCAGGCCAGGTGATGCTAAAAGCCCAGTGAAGCCAGAGAAAGGCTGCACCAGGGCCTCTGGGGTATGTCCTCATTACCTCCATAACCTCCATCTGTGCTTCCCACCTGAATCCCCTGCCACGCTCCAGCCTTGCTGGACATGCCCCAGCTCAGCCATTGAGAATGCTGCTCCCAGTCTGTGTGACTTGCCTCATGTACTTCTCTTTGCTGAGAGAGCCTTTCTTCCTGTTTTTTGCCCAAAGAATGCCTATTTATCCTTCAAGACCTAGTTCAAGTGCCTCCTCTTCCAGGGAGCCTTCCAGCCCCACTCTGTGCCCTCACTCTGGGTTCTCTGCAATTCCACATTCGCTGACACCCAAATGAATATGCTTTCCTGCTTCCTGTTTCTGTGCCCCCACTGGACAGTGAGCCCACTGAGGGCCAGGGCCATTCTTGTCCCCTGTTGAATTGCTGAGTTCCAGTACAGCATACGTAGTACACAGATACTCCGTGAGTGGTGTTTATCTGATGTCTACTTAGCAGGCATTCTGTCTCACTTTTGCCTTTTGCAGCTTGGAAATCCACCCCACAGTGCTCCTCAGCCTCACCCAGGCTCTCCTGCTTCCTGGTGCTCCAGAAGGGGCTGGTGGATTGGGGGAGAGGACCCTGTGCAGAAGCTGTAAAGAGAGCGCTCTCTCCTTGAATCACATGTGGGAAGTGGCCCTCAACTCCCAGCACACATGGCTGAGAGGACTCAGAGGGGACTCACGTCACTGGGCTGGGGAGACTCAACCCCAAATTTCCCTTCCAGGGGGTTGCCCTGCTGGCGACAGGTGAGCAGGGCCGGGCTTGGTAGAAGCAATGTGCCAGGCCTGCCTCCTCCCCACCCGTGCAGCGGGAGCAGGTGGCCTGGCTGTAGGGAGGGGGTAGGGAGACCCAAGATGGGGAGGGGCATGGGAGAGGAAATTGAAAAAACAGAGGGGGGCTTGGGGGTGTGTGGCCAGCCAGGCGGTTGTTTAACAAGTAAATGTGCCGGGCACGCTAATGAGCTGCGCTCATTCATGGTGAGCCGCCTCCTGAATCGGGGAGCTGGCCAGGTTCTGGGGTGGAGGAACCAGGGATGGGAGCCAAGCTGGGGAGCTGCCCGCTGTTTGGGCAGGGCCTCCCGTGATGGGCTGTCGGGGGAGTCTTTGTCCTGGGTCTGGGGGGCTCCTTCCTTCCCTCCCTTCAGAGGAAAAGCCAGGCTTTGCCAGGCAGCAGCAACTCAGCCCAGGGCCTGCTTGGGATTCACTGTCCAGGCTGGTTTGGAAGCTTCTAGGGCAGGGGCTGGTTCTCAGGAGCCACAGGCAGGGCTGATCTTGCACCCCTGCTCACTCCCACCCCTCCTCACACCCTCTTCACACCCCTTCACTCTGTCACTCTGAGGACTAAGGGGCATGTCACCCGGCTAATCAACACTCTCTCCCTTCTCCACATGAGTCTTGGCTTCAAAGGGGCCCTCCAAGGTCCTGGGACCGGGGAGCTACTGCTGCAGCAGAAGGCTGGAGACCAGACATCTTCAACAGCCTAAGTGCTGTCTGTGACAGGCCTACTAAGTGCCAGGTGCTGGGGTGTGTGTCTGCGTGAGTGAGTGAGGATGCCAGGAGGTGGGCAGGGTTATGGGGTGTGGAGAAGCAGCTGCAGGTACTAAGAGGGGATAAACAAAGCAGCAGGCACAGAGGAATGTTACTCTGTCTGAGGCTACCGGGAGGGCACGGATAGAGGGGCTGGGGCCCCATGGAGCAGGAGCTGGTGAGCTGCAGGGCAGGGGCAGCCCTCTCAGACTCCAGCCTGGTTTGTGGGAAGCTTCCCTAATATCCTACCACATAGGCACCCCTGAGAAAGCCCTGCCCCCTGAGAAACTGAACTGATGTTCAAGAACCTACTGCCCAGATGGAGGTCATGGACAGGGATGTGTGAAAACTTTCAAAAGAACTGTCAAAAGCCCATGAAATCAGCTGCATAAATTGTAACATACGGTGCTATGACAGTAGAGAGACTGCAAATTTTTCATCAACATGGAAAAGAAAAACAAAGAAAACCCCTGAGCCTTGGGTACCTTGTGGGTACAACCTTGTGGAGGTTGGGTACCAACCTTGGGTACCAAGTTCAACCTTGTGGAGTCTATCAACATCCTCCATCCCCACCCCGCCCAACACTCTCCCCACCAAATGCATCCATGCTGTGTCTGGACCCCGGCCACTCCTGAGACGGGAGGTGTTTCTCGGGCTACCCAGCAGTGTCCTCTTGCCAGGCAGCCTCACATTGGGGCGCTGACTGCTGGACACTGCCCCAGCAAGCCACAGCTGTCCTTAGCTTTGAGGAGATCTTTCATCTTTTCTGGGGTTGAGGAGAATTCTCTCCTCACCTGGATGTCCTGTTCATGCCCACGTCCACACATGCCTTACAGTGAGGAAGGTCCCTACCCAGCTGGGTGTGAGGCCTGGGTCTGACGGGGGTGGCCTGTGGGGTTCTTTCTCAAGCAGGCTGCCCAGCCCTATGCCAGCCCTCTCTGTCTCCTTTGATGACAAGATGGAATATTCATTTTCATCTGTTTCCATCTGTCAGAAATGGAGGAACGCCGGTATGAGTGGAGGAAGATGTTTGCTAGATTTCCAAGTCTCCTTAATGTCTCGTCCCTCTCTTCTACAACAGGGGAAGAAGCCCGTGTAACTGTATGGTACCAATGTGCCCTGCTGAGCAAGTGTCCCAATCAGAGCCATTCTCATACTGGGCATGGGGCTGGCTTGTTACCCTCTGAGAAGTGGGTGCATGGAGGTAGGAAGGAGACTACTTGGCCTAGAGCTTTCGTGGAGCGCCCCCCCCCGCTCCCCGTCCCGCCCCTGGCAAAGCTCCACCCTCAAAGTCCAGGCTAAGTAAGGTTGGTGGCTTGAGGATGCCACCTGGGGCACAAGCACAGGGTTTCCTTTAACCAAGAATTGGCATAGCGAGTCAGGTGGGCCCTAGAAGCCGCTGCTGCCGTCGGGGGATGGGGGAAACGGGTCTGACCCCGCTGGAAGGCGTCCAAGCAGCAAAATAAGACCTCCCTCCCACCCTGCAATAGCAGCTGGGGCCGCGGGTGCCGGCGTGCGTGCGTCTAAATGTGTGCATCCTCGCTGTGTGTGTGTGTGTGTGCGTGTGCGCGCGAGTGTGTGTCGACAGCCAGGACTTGGCAGGTCGAGCCAAACCCCCTCTTCCCTCCTCTCCCCTCCCCCGCAGCCCCCTGCCCGCTGGCGGCGCCTCGGAGGTTCCACCTTTGAAACTAGGCGGCTTGCAGCCGCCGAGTGGTCGTCGGGAGAGGGGGACTGCGGGGGGAGGGCGGGGAGGAGCCCGGCCCCGGATGTGTGCTTTTCGATTGATGGATGACTGCCGGGTGGGAGCGAGCGCGCGGGTGTGTGTGTGATCGTGTGTGTGTGTGTGTGTGTGTGTGTGTGGTGTGTGGTGTGTGCTCAGGGTGCGTGCGCGCGCGGGGCCTGCCCATTTTCCTCCTCGCAGCAGTCAGTTGGGAGCTGGAGGGAGGGAGAGGGAGACGCAGGCGGCGAAACGGCAGAGGAGCCGAGCGCCCTCCGCCCAAGGCGCCCTCCCTCCGTCCGCGCACAGGCGCCGTCGCTTGGAGGAGTAAGGTGCCTCCCAGCCCGCAGGGACGCCGCGCGCAAGCCCGCGGTTCTTCGGTGGCTCTGCCCCGGGACTGCACCTGGAGGCGGCCCCGGACGGGGATGGTCAGCGGCTACCGCCGTCTGGCTCGCGAGCGGGACGCGGTGAGGGCACCATGGCGCTGACGCCCGGGTGGGGGTCCTCCGCGGGGCCGGTCCGACCGGAGCTCTGGCTGCTGTTGTGGGCAGCCGCGTGGAGCCTGGGAGCCTCGGCGTGCCCCGCCCTCTGCACCTGCACCGGAACCACGGTGGACTGCCACGGCACTGGGCTGCAGGCCATTCCCAAGAACATCCCGCGGAACACTGAGCGCCTGTGAGTATGGCCCCCGCCCCTGGCTCCCCGGCTCCGAGGTTGCCCTCCAACCCAGACGCAATTCCGGACTTCGGGGTGGGGGCAGGACCACTGGGGCCCGCCTGGGCTCTGCAGCCCACAGACTGGTCAGTTCTTGCCGAGGTCTTTCCCGAGCCAGGAGCTAGGAGCCAGGAGCGCTGTGGTTTCCCCTTCCCTGGGATTCAAAGGGCCCTCGGCGGTTTGTCAGCTCCGGTCCTCACACCTGCACCCTGCATTCCGCACCCGCCCTCCCCACTGCGCCAGCGCTTTATTCCTCCAGGGTGCCTGCGAACTGGTGCCAGAAAGCCTTCCTTGCATCCAGGAGGGACACTTCCCACACTCGCCAGGACAGTGTCTCCTTTTAGGCACATGGGGCTACGGCCGCGTTCTGAGCCAGCTGCGCAGATTACCGCTCCCAGAGCTTGCTCCTGACGAAGGGCAGCAGGGTGGAATGGAGGCGAAGTTTCTGGTCTGCCCCTTCTTCTCCATTGTTTGCCCCAGAGCCTTGAGAATTCTTCCCCTGCAGGTGCCACGCATTGGTCCTCTACTCACCCGCCTCCCTCCCCACCCAGTCATCCCCAACGCAGGCAGACAATGGGACCTGAGGGCTTTGGGTATGTGGCTTGGGGTTTATAACATTCAGCACCCGGAAAGGGTAGGTGTGTCTTGGATGGAGAACGGGGTGGATAATGCCAAGAGGTCAGGAGCTTGGAGAGGGGGGCCCAAGGTTAAAGATATTGACCATGACAAGTCACATAAAAAGAGCATTTCTCTTCCCCTGCTCTCTCTCACTCGTAAATTCTTGAGGAAACTTGACCCTTTTCTAGACCCACTAAGCTAGTAGAATGTGTGTGTGTGTGTGTTTGTGTGTGTGTATTTACAGACCTTTATACTTTGTTTTCTGAGTCTCCTGCATAATGTGTTTCTGTGTCAATTCCTAGTATTAAGGGGCCACTTTAATAGTGTGAGGCCATAAGAGTCCCCGTAATGGGCTGTGTGTGTGTAGATTTTGGTCACATGCAGGGCCTTTGTACTGCTCGCAGAGGTGACTGCACCAGGAGATTTTTGAACAGGGCTTTGGAGAAGGCTGCTGGCTCCTTTGAAACCTACCTACTCCTCCTTCCCACACTCCTTGGTGATTGCAGTGGCTCTCAGGAAAGGCGTGCATATTTTGATAACTTTCGAGCACATTTTCATGGCCCCCAGCTGGTCAGAGACGGAAATCTGACCCTGAGGAGAGCTGTCTCCTGAATCAGACTCTGTACCAAGGCCAGCAATCAGTGAGCACATATTTGCCCCAGACTCTTCTTGGCTGCATCTGAAAAATTTCTGTGGAGGCTTCAGAGAATTTGCAATCTAGATGCAATCTAGAGGGTGTGTGTGTGTGTGTGTGTGTTGCATGTGTATGTGTGTGTGTGTGTGAATGCTTGTGTGTTACAGGGCTGGGGAGAGGTAGTACCAAACTGAGTTTCCCATGGGCAGCGTGTGCATTATCCTGTGTGGACCCGGAGAGGAACTGAGGGTCAGAAATCTGTCCAGAGGACCTCTGCGGTGGCCTGGTCACCCTCCATGCCTGTCCCCTCTGTACCTGCTCCCTGCTCCCCTTGCCTTGTCCACCAGAGTTTCTCCTGAAGCTGCTACCCTGGTTGCAGCCTAGATCTAAGACACATTAGCTCCTCTTCTTTGCTTTTGAATCTTGAGTCTTAAAGTCATCTCCTCCATCCTTACTCACCACCTTTAGTGTTTAAGACTTCCATGAACTCTTTAGCTCTTTTGTGATCAGAGTGAGATGAAAGTGAAATTTCCTAGTACAGAGGAAAGAGGTGGTGTTCTGGGAGCTATACTACCTGGGTTCCAGCTCTGTCACCTATTAGCTGTGTGACCTTGGGCAAGTTACTTAACTTCTCTGAACCTTAGTTGCTTTCCATCAGGAAAATGGTGCTGAAAGAACCATAAGGTATCTGGTTCTTGTGAGGATGGAAGATCCTGTATGGGAAGTGCCTGGTACCTTCTGATGCTCACTAAGTGAGAACCATTATTACGATAGGATAGGGAGGGGAATCTCATTATTTTAATTCAGCAAATGTTTCTGAGCCAGGAACTGCCCTGGGTGCTGAGGCGTCAGCAGGGAGTGAGCCCATCCCTGTCCTCAAGGGGCACATGGTCTAGAGAACTGGGCAGAGGACCTCTAATGGTAAGCTCTTAGAAGAGGGCCAGGCAGCCTCAGGGAACAGGCTGTGGGAACACTGGGGTGAGAAGCCCTTTTCCAGGGTGAAGGGGTTTCTCAGAGGATGGGCCACTTATCAAGGTTGGTTTGGATTTTGCCAAGCACAGAGGGCAGGCAGTCTAGGCAGAGGGAATAGCTGGGCTCCAGGCCCAGCACATTCTGCTGCTTTTCAGGTCATGGGGCCTGCTTTCTTGCAGACCTCTTCCCCCCCCCCTTTTCTTTGTAGAGATGAGGATCTAGCTATGTTGCCCAGGCTGGTCTCAAACTTCTGGGCTCAAGCAATCCTCCTGCCTCCGCCTCCCAAAGTGCTGGGATTACAGGTATGAGCATAAGCAAAAAGCCAGCAGGTGTGAGCATGAGCCAAAAGCCTGCAGGTGTGAGCATGAGCCAAAAGCCTGCAGGTGTGAGTATGAGCCAAAAGCCTGCAGGTGTGAGCATGAGCCAAAAGCCTGCAGGTGTGAGCGTGCCTGGCCTGATATGGGAAGATGGACCAGCTTGTCCCTGAGGCTGAAACATGCTGTGGCCAGTGGCCAGTGAGTGGAGTGGGACTTGAGGCTGGAAAGAGACGTTGGGAAGGGTCAGGAAGCCTTTCTATATGTGAACTTTTCCTCTGGAATTCCTAGTTGGAATCCAGGGGTGAGTTATCCTGGGGAAGTGGAGCAGGTCTGATCTCTGCCATGTGGGCAAAGCTTCCTGGACTGGGAAAGTGCAGGGAGCCCGCCTGTTCTCCAGGCAGCCCGTGAAAGAGCTGCTCGAAGAGGAAAAGAACATCTTGAAAGAGGCCTTGGTAAGAGCCCAGGCAGACTCAAAATAACTGTGGCAAATGCTCTCTCTAATCAATATGAGTGTCGTGCAGTATCAGAGCCTGAAACAGCGGCTTCTTCTGAGGCTGTGAAATTTTTATGGACTGCAGCTGTGCATTTGCCTGTTGTCCTTTGGGCAGTTTCTGCGGCAGCCTGTGAGGCCTGGCAACTTTATGATCATATATTCTATAACTCTGGGTCCAGGCCTGTCCCTCGAAATGGAAAGAAATTGTCATTGGTTTGCTGTGGGGATTTCGGGGAAGAGGTTGTGTAGGCCCCAGAGCTGCTGAGGAAATTGTTTCAGCCAGAGGGGCTGTGGGGCTGGTCAGCTGGGCAGGGAAGGGGTGCTAAATAATTCACTGTAATGAACAATTAAAATACAGAGCCAGGGCTGGGAGAGGCGGCGGAGGAGGCCCAGGAAGCTTCCTCTCTTTGTACTGCCCAGGCACCGAGGGACCCAGCCATGGTCACCGTTAAGTTATTTTTTTTCTTCCACGACCTTGACTTTCAGTTGGACTTGATTTTTAATTAAAAGAATCTTTTAACTAGAGTGTCCGGGAGAGTGTAAGAGTGCAGTATGTGTGGACATCGCTGGGTCCCCCAACCCTCGGCACACTGGGTATTTGAGGCCTGTGGAAGATTCCCCTTGTGGGTGCAGAGAGGGGAAGTTGCCGGAGGGAGGCAGGCAGGGCCTTTGGGAAGGCCTACTGTTCTTTCTTTGCCTCCAGGCCCAGCACATTCTGCTGCTTGTCAGGTCTTTTTTTCCCTGTTTTTGTAGAGATGGGGATCTAGCTATGTTGCCCAGGCTGGTCTCAAACTTCTGGCTCAAGCAATCCTCCTGCCTCAGTCTCCCAAAGTGCTGGGGTTACAGGCATGAGCCACTATGCCCAGCCTTGCCGTCCTCCTTATGTGCCCTTCCCTCCTTGCCAGTTCGCCCACCCTGCCCTATCTCCATGCCTGCTGTAGAGGCCTGGGAGGCCCTCTCTAGACTCAGTTCCCTGAGCTCGAGGTCTCATTTAACAGGGCTGAGTGGTCACACAGAAGGGAGGCTGCCCAGGGCACCTGAGGCTGATCCTCTGGGGAGCCTGTTTGAAATTCCAATAATAATTGTATGGTGACCTTGGTAAATGAGGTCAGGGGCCACTGCAGCCACATCTGCCATCAGGGCCTGGTTGGATCTGAGCAGGCCACCATGGTATCCTGTAGCAGAGACCTGAGCTGTGCAGGGGAGATTCCTCCTGGCAGGGCAAGAGTCCCCTGCTTGCTTAGGCTTTGGTGTGGTTGCCAGCACACTGGCTTATTGCTGGGCTCTGAATGACTGGTGTTAGGACCCCCATGCTGTGCCTCTCCCTGCTCTGAGACCCAGTTTCCCCATCTGTAAAAGGGGATGACGACAGCTGTGCAGGTTGATAGTGAGCAGTAGTGAGGCAACGTGCCACACTTGGCACATGGCTGGTGTTCGCCCTTGCCTCGGCCTCTGGGGCTGATGACACCTACTACCTCAAAGGGCCTTTGCACTCACTCATGCTACGGTTGTGAAAATGCTTTGTGATTCAATCATTAGGATATTATTGTTATTATTTGGAAAGCTCAAGCTAGAGGCTCAAGGGTTTGGGTGGGGCAGAAGAGAGCTTAGGAGGTAAGGATTTGAGTGCTGGCTCTCTTGCAGTCTGTCTGCTTAGAGCACAGTCTATTTAGAACACTCATTTACCTTTCCTGGGCATCTCTGCCTCTTTCCCTTGGGATTTGGAGACAGAGTGAGGACCGTATGCAGAGCGGGTGGTCGTGATGGCAGGGCTGTGAAGTCAGACTGCCTAGGTTTTTAACCCCACTCTGCCACTCAGCAGCTGGGGAGGCCTTGGGCAAGTGATGGGGTTTAATTCCCTCATTCAACAGATAGCTATCTATTGAACGTCTGCATTGTGCTGGATGAATAGTGCCGGACAGAAACACAAACCCCAGTTTTAGTCCAGCAGGGGAGATAGAGATGAATGACATAAGAATAAGCACATAACTGCAAGCTGGGATAAGTGGTCTGGAGGAAAGGGCGACTTCTCAGAACCGCATTTCCTTGCCCATAAAGTGGGGATGATGATAGGGTCTGCTTCAAAGAGTGGTCATGAGGATTAAATGCGGTAATGCTCGCAGAGGTGCTTTGCACAGGGCCTGGCAGACAGCAAATGCCCAATAAATGGTAGTATTATTATTGTTATTAAGGTGACAGAGAATTGCAGGGATGTGAAGGAAATTTGGACGTCATGCTGGATCCCAGGGTGGCCCTCCTCTTCCTTATCAGGCAGCCGATGGGAACCCTGGGGCACAAGCAGGGGGTGGGGGCTGATGTTCCTCGGTGCCCCTTCTTGTGCGGGGCAGGCGGGGTGTCGGTGGCTCAGGCTGCCTGAGGCTGCCAGCAGGGGCGGCCGTGCTCTTTTGGGGCTGGGCCGCTCCTGCATTATTGGGAGCAGACGGGTGCTTGGCGGAGTTGCTGCCTCCAGTTCTGTGCCGGCATTAGCAGCTCGGCGGGGCTCTTGCTTAATGGGATTTTCTTCCGAAATGCTGTAATTATCGCCATACAAATACTTATTACCCAGAGCAGATGACGGCCGGGCCTTGGGCAGTAGCCAGGGAGCTGGGCTGTGCTGGGGGGCGGGGAGGGTGTGGAGAATTGGCTCCTCTTTTTGACAGAGCTCATGACCCCCTCCTCTCCTTTCTGGAACCCAGCCTGTGGCGGACAGACAGCTGTTGGGCACCTGCAGGGTGCATAGAGTCATTGAGAGAGGCCTGAGGAGCTTTCGGCCTGGTGAGGGAGAAAGAACAAATGTGTAAGGATGTCCGTAGAGACGAGGAGCACAGTGGCTACCAGCCCAGGCTTCAGTATGAGAATGGCCCAGTTTGAATCCTGGCTTCATCACCTACCAAGAGATCTTAGACAACTCACTAGCGGCTCAGCTTACTCATCTGTAAAATGGGACCAGTGGCAGCATTTACCTCGTAGGCCTTGAAGTTCAGATGAGATGATTTTTTTGAGACGGGATCTCACTATATTCCCCAGGCTGGTCTCAAATTCCTGGGCTCAAGCGATGCTCCCACTCAGCCTCCCGAGTAGCTGGAACTACAGGCATGCATTACCATGCCCAGCTAATTTCTTAGTTTTGATAACTGTCCATGGTTATGAAAGAGGTTAATGCTAGGGAAAGCTGGCTGAAGGCAGCAAGAATAAAGATTAATAATTAGAATAGAGCAATGCCTGGCACATAGTGCCCCATCAGTGTGGAGATGAGTCTGATGAGAGTCGCTCGATGGAAAGGAGGGATTGGATTGTTGCTGTGTTGTGGAGGTAGGGTTTGAACCGGGGCTTGAAGACTGGACAAGACTTAGGTTAAGTAGTAAGGGGAAGTGAGAGTAAGGGAGTTTGGGAGCATTCAGAAGGTATGTGCCATGTATTTGGGAAGGAGAGTGAGAAGCAGACACCCCTGAGGGGCGAAGATTTGTGTTGGTGAGTTCTGGGAGAGGAGATTAAAGAAATGGGTGGGCACCTAGGCCATGGGGCAGGGAAATGGGAGTCCTCAGAGGGGGTGTGTAAAACTTTTTATTAAATTTTAAAAAACAAATAAATGATTTTTAATAAACTTATGGTCTTGTGCATACATCACAATCCAATTTGCTTTATCATAATCACACACACACACACACACACACACATTCTCCTCTCTATCACACACACTCATAGGTAATTTTTTTCTGAACCATTTAATAATAGCTTGGAGACATTGTAACTTTTTTCCTTTAAATACTTGGTGGGTGTTTTCTAAGAACAATGAGGCTATCAACATCAGAAAATTAAATATCGGTGCAAAACTATACTCCAGAATTCACATTCAGTTTTTATCAATTGCCCGGACAATGTCTTTCATGGCTGTTTTTCCCCAGGTCCACAATCCTGCCAGAATCACACATGGCATTTAATGGTCATGGTCTTTAGTGTCCCTTAATTTGGAAGAGTTCCTCAGCCTTTCTTTGTTTTTCTTGACTTTGACATTATTGATACATGCAGGCTGATTATTTTGCAGAATGCTCCTCAGTTTGGCTTCATTTGATCTTTCCTCACGGTTACATTTGGGTTACGCATTTTTACTGGGAATGCCAAATAATGACTCCGTGTCCTTCCTGGTGCACCATGTCAGAAGGCAGGTGATGTCGGTTTGTGCCAGTATTGGTGATTTTGTCTTTAATCACTTGATAAGTTGATGTCTGCCAGGCTTCTCTGCTGAGAGGCTGTTGTTTTCTTCTTTGGTATTAACAGGTAATTTGTTGGGGGATTGTTTGAAGCTAGGTGCACATTCTGTTTCTCATCAAGTTTTCATCCCCCTAGTTTTAGCATTCATGATGATTTTCAACTCCATCATTTGTTCTCTATTAGTTGACTTTCTACCGTAAGAAAGAACTTTCCCTTCTCCCTCATCTGTTTTGTTTTTTTTTATTTTTTGAGATGGAGTTTTTGCTCTGTTGCCCAGGCTGGAGTGCAGTGGCACAATCTCGACTCACTGCAACTTCTACCTCCTGGGTTCAAGCGATTCTCCTGCCTCAGCCTCCTGAGTAGCCAGGATTACAGGCACCCACCACTGTGCCTGGCTAATTTTTGTATTTTTAGTAGAGACGAGGTTTTACCATGTTGGTTAGGCTGGTCTCAAACTCCTGACCTCAGGTGATCCACCCACCTTGGCCTTCCAAAGTGTTGGGATTACAGGCTTGAGCCACTGCACCAGGCCTGCTTTCCTTCTTTTTTATGGTTTCGTAGTACTGTGTAGTGTACATGTACCACATTTTCTTTCTTTCTTTTTTTTTTTTTGAGACGGAGTCTCGCTCTGTCACCCAGGCTGGAGTGCAGTGGCGTGATCTCAGCTCACTGCAAGCTCCGCCTCCCAGGTTCACGCCATTCTCTGGCCTCAGCCTCCTGAGTAGCTGGGACTACAGGCCCCCACCACCATGCCCGGCTGATTTTGTGTATTTTTAGTAGAGACGGGGTTTCAGCATGTTAGCCAGGATGGTCTCGATCTCCTGACCTTGTGATCTGCCCGCCTTGGCCTCCCAAAGTGCTAGGATTACAGGTGTGAGCCACCACGCCCGGCCCACATTTTCTTTATCCAATCTGCTGTTAATGTCCTGCCACCACCTTGACTTTGACATGGTTAGACTGATTTTGGACTTCTGCCTTCCAGAACTGAAAGATAATACATTTGTGTTACTTTCAGCCACTAGTGTATGGTAATTTGTCATAGGAATCTACTACAGTCATAGAGTTCAAAGCTATTGCAGAGGCCAAGATACGAGGGGAAGTGAGTCTGGACCAAGGCAGAGAGAGCAGAGAGAGTAAGTGGGAATGGCATGGTGGACTCTGAGGCTCGAGCCTGAGAGAGTGATCTTGGGACTGGAATAAAGTTGGAAAAGGCTGACTGATCTTGGAGGAGAAGTTGTGAATTTGGTTTTTGCGTGTTTTCTTTGAATTGCCACTAAAAATCTACGTGAAAAAGATGGCCCCAGAGGTCATGATGGGGAAGGTTACTCTGGAGAGTATTCAGGCTGGAGAGAGAGATCGGGGGAGGCTCAGGGGAAGTGCTTCAACCTATGAAGGCAGTGGAACAGAAACTTTGGTAGGAATAAGGATCTCCTGGGAGGCTGGCACCAAATGCAGATTCCCAGCCCATCCTAGAGGTGCTGGCTCTGTAGATCTTCAGCAAGGCAATTCCGGTGATTTGGATTCTGGAGTGCCCAGGACACAGTTTAAGAAACACTGCTTGGTGCTGGGGTTTCCTGGAGAAGAAAGCACATCCTTCGAGGACTTACACACATTAGCTCCCACCCACATTAGAGGGCAGGAGGAAGGGACGGCGTCGAGGGAAGAGATGGTGGAGAGGCGGGAGGAACTCCTGTCCTGTGTTTGACAGTGGGGAGCACTGGCTACACGTTTGTGGATTTGAACCTGGGCCGAGTGGTTATTGCAAAGGCCAAAGAAGGAGTCTGGCGAAGAGGAGGAGGGTTAACAGCGTGGAGAGCATTCAGTCTGTCTGAGGAGGAGGTCCAAGGAAAGCTTCTGGAACATGAGATCAGAGGTCACTGGTAAAGTGGGCAGAGCAGTTTCCTGGGAGAAGCAGAAGGCAGGAGGCAGATGGCCGGCAGCGAGTAGGTGGTAAGGAAGTTTGCAGAGGAGAAGAGAGGCATGGGAACTCTGAAGGGGAGCAGGCTCAGGAGAGAGTTGCTTGCAGCATAGAGGCAGGTGGACTGGAGTCTCTTGGAGAGGGAAGGAGGGAGCCAGAGGTCTTGGGGAATGCGGGAATGGGGAGGGCTGGTGATGGGCCAGGGAAGGACAGAAGCAGAGAGAGGTGAAAGGGAATTTTGATGGTGGCTGTTGTCGTGGTCGTGGCTTAGAGCCCCTCCCTCTCGCTGGCCTCAAATGAGCTGCTTTACCAGAGTTCCCTCTTTTACTCCTCATAACACTCCTGGGAGGAAGGTATTACTCACCTCTGCTTTGCAGATGAGAAGAAGGTTCAGAGAGGTGGAGCCATCTGCCCAGGGTTGAACAGCTGGCTGGTAAGTGGTAAGCTGAGATTCCCTGAGTCTTGAGGCTCTGAGACGTGCCTGTGTTTAGTTTTTAAATTTGGCTTCTGCTCTGTAGTCTTAATGAGGCCTGACTTCATTCACTCATTTCTTCATTATTTGCCAGACATTCATTCAGTATCTACAAAACACCTGCCAGCTGAGCGCTGGGGCTGTAAAGGCAAATTGGCCATGATTGATTCCTGCCTGCACATGTTTGCTGGGTGGACCCAGGTTGCAGGCTGGTATAGGGAGCAAGGTGTCTGGTCTGGGGTGGAGAATGGTGAGCAGAGTTGGGCAGATTCAGGGAGGTGGTGGATGGCCTCCCAGGGGCCTGCATGGATAGAGAGCATGGAGGCCTAGGGGCTGTCAGTGGAGCCCTGGCTGCAGGGCTGTGGTTTGGGGGTAGGCTGCAGACCTGGGAAGGGGATTGGCAAGAGCAAGGCGGGGCCTCAGAAGTGAAGGGATTGGGGTGCACTTTGGGCCTCAGGACAGAATCCCATGGAGTTGGGATTAGGAGCTGGGCCCTGACTACCTCACACCCACTAGGGTTGCGACTGTCAAAAAAACAGAAAATAAGTGTTGACAAGGATGTGCACACTGTTGGTGGGAATGTGAAATGGTGCAGCTACTGTGGAAAACCGTATGGCGATTCCTCAAAAAATTAACAATAGAATCACCATATGACCCAGCAATTTCACTTCCAAGTAAATACCCAAAAGAACTGAATGCAGAGTCTCAAAGAGGTATGTGTACACCCGTATTCAAAGCGGCATTATTTACGATAGCTAAAACAAGGAAGCAAGCCGCATGTCCACCAACAGATGAAGGGATAAACCAAATGTGGTCTCTCTATATAGAATAGAATATGATTCAGCCTTAAAAAAGGACATTCTGACACATGCTACAACATGGATGAACCTTGAGGACATTGTGCTGGGTGAAAAAGCGAGTCATAAAACGACAAACACTATGATCTCACGTATCTGAGGTACCCAGAGGAGTCACATTCAGAGACAGAAGGCAGAAGGGCAGTTGCCAGGGACTGGCGGAGAATGGGGGAGCTCTGTAGCATAGAGTTGCACTTTGCAGGTGAAAAAGTTCTGGAGATTGGTTTGCACAACAGTCTGAATATATATATTTTGAAGTAGTACAGTATACTACAGAGCTAACTCTGCACTTAAAAATGATTAAGATGGTAGATTTTATATTATGTATATTTTTACCACAATTAACAACTAATTTTTTTTTTTTTTTTTTTTTTTTTTAAAGAGCTGGGTCCTGGGGTCAGATGTGCCAGAGCTCAAGTCCTGCTCCTCAACCAGCTGGGTGACCTGAAACAGGTCATCTAAACTCTTTAAGCCTCAGTGCCCTTATCTGTCAGTCAAGACTGATAAGGAGCCTCTGAGCCAGGTACCACTGTGAGGCTTAAATGAGCTGACTTGGTTGGGATACTACTGTAGCAATTGCTGTTTCTCCAGCCAAGGAAACAAGATTGGTCCCCAGGAGCCCAGGCGCAAGGGTGGAGTGGATCAGTAGCAAATGGGCCCTGGCATGGGGTCCCTGCCTCCTCCTCCTTGGGGCTTCCCCACTGATCACATGTCAGAGGGTGGTCCCAGGCTGGAGTTGGTGTCTGGCTGTGGCTCAGACTGGTGGGTTGGAGGACTGGGATGCTGGGAGGCCTGGCTTCTCACCTACTGAGGCCTGAGGATGTGGGGAAGGCCCAGCTGGCTGACGGGAGTGTGTGCAAGGCCTCGACCATGGTATGCCAGCAGCCCCTGGGCTCAGTGGGCAGGGTTGTTCTGGCAGCCTGTATTCAGTGAGCACCTACTATGTGCCAGGTATCCTCACAGGTGCCGGGGATACAGCAGTGAGCAAACCAGCTGCGGCCTCTCCCCTTACAGGTAGCTGGGAAACTGGCCTTAGACAAAGGACTTCCTATTGACCTGCAACTCCGATGGCTGTCCGAGCTCCAGAGGAGATAAGTGGGCACCTGGGCAAGCTGGTTTAGAGGAGGGCGTTTGACTGGAGGCCTGAAGGCTGTTCGGACAGGGAGCCTAGTGCATGTGCTGGGGGCAGGGGAAGAGCTTGCTGAGCTCTAGGCTGCTCCAGGCCAGAAGGAAGCGCTGATATTGAAGGGAACGGGGGAGCAGAGTGGAAGCCCTGCAGCTGGGGGGCTAGTATTTTCCTATTAAAGGGCTGAGGAATAATTATTCTTCTACCCCGTAGGCCAAGGCAGGCTGGCCAGAGGCCTTCGCCCTTCGGGAGCCACAGCTACCCTTTCCTTGGGCTCACTCTGCCCTTCTGGGCTCAGGCCTCCAGGACTTCAGAGTCTTCCAATACCTGCCAAGGCTTGCAGCTGTACTCAGGGATCCCTCTGTGACCCCCTCCTTCCCCATCAACCTCAATTCCTGGAAACCCCAGACTGTACCCGCTGGGGCCTCAGGCCCTCCTGCCTCACCGCTGCTTGAGGCCAATGCTGGCTTTGCTCAGATCCTCGTTACCCCCACTTGAGCCTGGGAGGTCAAGGCTACAGTGAGCTGTGATCATGCCCCTGCTCTCTAGCCTGGGCTACACGGTGAGACCCTGTGTTAAAAAAAAAAAAAAAAAAAAAAGGGGTGGAGCTGGGATTCCAGCCCAGGCCTGTGCCTTCAAGGCCTGAGTTATTTGGCCCAAACACTGAACCACTTGGATTGGCTTCCCAGCTCTGACACTCAGCCTGTAGGTTCCATTTCCTCATTTGTAAGGTGATGTGAAAGACGCCTACTTCCAAGGGATGTTGTAAGAAGTACGTGGAGCTCATGTTTATGGAGCAGCCAGGCCAATGCTGCCCCGTGGAAGGGACCTGCCCCATTCCACCGGCTACTCTGGCTCTCCTGAAGACTGAGACCACCCCCGAGCAGGAAGAAGACAACCTGTCCTTTCCTCTTTCCTCCTGAGGGTGTCTGGAATCACCCAGCTGTCTCACTTAGCAGCTTGGACCCTCAGGATGCGATTTCCTTGCTCATATTGGGCTCACTTATGAGAATGGAAAGACCTGGAAGAGAGGAGGTTGTTGGTAACATGGGAGCATCCTCTGCGTGGAGCTTTTTTGGGGTGATGTCCATTTGGGGAGAATGTTTCTTTTTCTGTCTTTCTAAATTTCTCTCTCTCTCTCTCCCTCTCCCTCCCTCCTTTCTCTCTCTCTCTCTCTTTCTTTTTTTCTTTTTCTTTTAACAGGGTTCTTGCTGTCTTGCCCAGGCTGTAGTATAGTGGTACAATCATAGCTCATTGCAGCCTCAACCTCCTGGGCTCAAGTGATCCTCCTACCTCAGCCTCCCAAGTAGCTGAGATGACCATGCCTGGTTAATTAAAATAAAACTTTCTTTGTAGAGATGGGGTCTTGCTATGTTGCCCAGGATGATCTCAAGCAATTCTCCCCTCTTGGCGTCCCAAAGCACTGGGATTATAGGAGTGAGCCATCATGCCTGGCTGGGGAGAGCATTTCTTAATGTGTGTGTGTTTATTTTTGGAGTAGGGAGACAAAGAAACATGGAAAACCCACTCAACTAATGCTATTTAAAATGTCAATTTTAATGCAAATTCTTTCCTGTATTCAAGAAATACTTATTGAAACATCTATCATGTGCCATGTTCTGTGTTGCACCCTGGGTGTACAATAGCAATAAAACACAGTCTGTGTCCCCAGGTTGCTTCTAATCTCATGTGGAGGCTGGGACATCAGTCATGGAATCCTCCAAATCAGTATAAATTGACTCTGACTGGGGGAGGTGGCTCACGCTTGTAATCCCAGCACTTTGGGAGGCCGAGGCAGTTGGATCACTTGAGGTCAGGAGTTGGAGACCAGCCTGGCCAACATGGTGAAACCCTGCCTCTACTAAAAATGCAAAAAAATTTAGCTGGATATGGTGGTGGGTGCCTGACAATAGCTTGAACCTGGGAGGTGGAGGTTGCAGTGAGCTGAGATTGCACCACTGCACTCTGGCCTGGGTGACAGAGCAAGACTCTATCTCAAAAAAAAAAAAAAAAAAAAAAAAAAGCAATTGGCTCTGATTTGTGCTACAAAGGAGAGGGTCAGGGCGCTCTGTGGGCCTGTGATAGGAAGGTTTGCCAATTGGAGTTCATGGGCAAAGAGGAAGGAAGGAGCATTCCAGGCAGAGGAAGTAGCAAGTCAGAAGGAACATGGGGCGGGCTGGGTTGGTGGACACAGAACAGACCACTCCGGGAGCTTGTAGTTCATGGTAAGGAGATTTTTTTTTTGTAAGATGGAGTTTTGCCCTGTCACCTAGGCTGGAGTGCAGTGGCACAATCTTGGCTCACTGCAACCTCCGCCTCCTGGGTTCAAGCGATTTTCCTGCCTCAGCCTCCCAAGTAGCTGGGATTACAGGCACCTGCCACCACGCCCTGCTAATTTTTGTATTTTTAGTAGAGACAGTTTTCGCCATGTTGGCCAGGCTGGTCTCTAACTCCTGACCTCAGGTGATCCACTTGCCTCAGCCTCCCAAAGTCCTGGGATTACAGGCATGAGCCACCGCGCCCGGCCACTAAGGAGATTTGTCTTGATTCCAAGAGCAATGGAGATCCATTGAAGGCTTTAAGTGTGGAGTGACATGATCAGATTTGCATCTTGAAAAGACCACTCTGGCTGTGGCTTGGAGAGCAGATTGGAGGGGGGCCAAGGTGAACGAGGGGAGCCTGTGAGGCGGCGCTTCAGGGCTCAGGCTCGAGGATAGAGGCATGGGGCGGGTGTTGAAGCTGGCGGGTGGTATGGGGGAAATGCGCATAGGCCAGCCTGCAGATTGGGGTGTTAGGCCTCTGTGGGCCCCTTTACTGCTGTCTGGGCAGTGGCTGGGGAGGGAATTTCTTTCTTTCCTCCGTTCTCTCTGTCTGACTCTGTTGACTCTCAGCGCCGCAGCCTTGGCCAGGGTAAGATTTCAAAGCAAAGAGCTGGGTGTACCGTTCCCGAGCAGGCTTGTCTTATTCGGTGATAGCATGTGTGGTTTCTTTCTTTCTTTCTTGTTTTTTTTTTTTTTGTTGTTGTTTTTGAGACCCTGCAGGAAGGGTGAGCCTCTCCATCCACCACAGGCTGTGATGAGGAAGGAACGTTCTAGTCCCTGAGGTAACAGGAGTGGCTGGAGGTCCAGGGTGAGAAATTGTGAAGCTGGCGCCAGGAGCCCCCAGAACAGCCCGTGAGGGGCCTAGGGAGTTTATTCCTGCAGCCCCAGGAAATCCCAGGGTTTCTTTTGGTGCCTCACAAATACCCAGAGACTGGGGATCAAATTCTTGTTTCCTGAGAGGATTCAAGACATCCTTGTGTGTTTTTGTTTTTTCCTTGGTAACTTTGCTTCGGAGGATTTTCTCCAAAATCTTTTGCCACCGAGGTTTTCCTTTTAGGTTAGGACCACACAGGAATGGAGGGAAATCAGGGCCATTTGCCACTGGAGCATTTTTCCTCCTTGGGGAGAAGGATGGGTGTCAACTCATGACTTTTGGAAGAGGGAGAACCATCTTAGGGTGTCTTCCCTAATCTTCAGCTTCCTGGGTCCTGCAGGGAAGTGAGTGACTCCTCCCAGTTCAACTTGGTCCTGCCAGTCCAGCACCGGCTGGAGCTGAGCCAGAGGACGCCACCTCCTGGTGGAGCCATAGTCCTAGAGGAAAATCACAACAGTGGCAGTAGTAAAGATAATCGCAGCAGGTAATACTGCTGTAGAGAGCACGAATTGTGTGCCGGGCATTATTCTTGTGTTTTAGAAATATCAAGACATTTAAACCTCACCACATCTCCAAGTGGTGGGTCTTACCATCATCCTCATTTTATAAATCGGGAAACTGAGGCATAGAAAAGCTAACTTACGTGCCCAAGGTCACACAGCCAGTGTAATGGTGGAGCAGGAATTTGAAGCCGGATGGTCTGGCTCCAGAGCCCACACTCTTGGCGACTAAGAACACTTAGCTCAGCCTGGCCGGGAAGCCCCCGAAATTGTTGTGTGGGCAGAGCACATGGTTTCGTTACGGAGCCCCAGTGCAGCTGTGTCCTCTACAAAGCCCTCAAGTTTTGTTCTTCAGCTCTGTCCAAGGCATGGCCACTTGAGGTGAGGGCATGGGATGAGGGGACAGAGGGAGAGTCCAGCAACGTGAGGACTTGTGACGTAGGAGACAGAACGTGGAATCACACTGGCTGGGGTCTGATCCTGCCCCACCACTTATTAGCCGTGTAGCACCGTGCAAGTTGCTTCATGCATCTGTGCCTCAGTTTCCTCCTCA
The DNA here is from genome assembly GCF_007565055.1 of Rhinopithecus roxellana. NCBI lineage: Eukaryota > Metazoa > Chordata > Mammalia > Primates > Cercopithecidae > Rhinopithecus > Rhinopithecus roxellana. The sequence goes on from NC_044559.1 coordinate 76,233,080, forward strand.
GCAAGTTGGAGAGCATATGACTCCTGTTATAGGTTGTGAAATGAGAGTGAAATGAGATGAAGCATGCTTAGGGTCAGGCCTAGAACCTGCACATAGTTGGTGCCCGGGAAGAAGTGGCAGGTGTGGGCTCTAGTGGCAAAACCTCAGGGAGCGCAGGTGGGCTCTGGATCTTGGGATCTTCCTGAGACTTGAGGCTGGGACCTGCCCGGGTGGGCCCACTCCACCAGCTGCCCTGGCTGCCCTGGGCTTAAGGTCCTAGCAGCATCTCCCAGTCTCCCCTGGCAGCTTGCTGGGGGAGGGGATTCTGTGGCAACATTGAGGACCTCCCATTGGAGGAATTAGATGCGGTAGGAAAATGTCCTCCTTGCCTTATTCTAGCAGCCTTTGATGAGGGGAAGTGGCTGGCTTAGGTTGTGAACTTGATGCTGGTGGGAGAGAGGATGGGCTACCCAGTGGAGGTCACTTTCTCAGCCTAAGTGGCAATAATGCCTCCTTAGGCAGCAGCCGTCAGACCTGGGAGCTTAGTGAGAGCTCTCAGGCTGCGGGCTGGGGTGAGGGGCTCTCCCCTGAGAGAAGGCATTAAGCTCTGCGTTAGACAGCAAGGCTGATGGGGGCAGGCTGGGGTGGGCTTGGGCCTCTTTTGACATTCTGGCCCAGAAGCAGAGTCCCCAAGGGAGAGGCTGTGCTTGCCTTGCTGTCTGTGCCGTTGTCTTTTTCTCGCTGCTTGTCTTAGGTCTTGTGTGGAGTGGGGTGTAGGAAGTGAGAAACAGGAGTGGGACTAAGGAATGTACCCCTGCACCTGCACTGTGGGGGCTGGTACAAAAGGGTAAGAAGAGAGGTGTGCTAATGTGGGGTGTCATCAGAATGTCCTCTCCACCTCTGCCCTGCCTTAGTGGGAATTCCATCCTCAGGGATTCTTGAGTTCCATTTTGGGTGCCGCCTTGTTCAGATAAGTCAGTGTTTGTCTTTGCCTCAATTTTGCCATCTGTGGGAATAATTATCATAGTCAATTGCTTTAGTTGCCATGAAAAGGAATGAGTGATGAATGACATGTAAAATTCATCAGATTTTTCATGATTTTGACCAAGTAATTGCATTTACAGGAATGTATTCCTCCCAAATGCTCATCAACCTTTATGCAATATTGTTTATAATTGGACAATATCTAAACAGCCCAGGGATACCAGTCACAGGGAATCAGGGAGAGAGTGGTCCAGTAACTTGGTATATCCAAATGAAGGGACGCTTCATGGCCGATCGGAGTCTTAGGTGGAAAATACACAGTGTATGATATTGTAGAAGGAGGGGGTAACATTTATGTCTCATTCATCCTCTTCAGAACCTTGCAAAACACTTTGCACATAGTAAGTCTTCTGTAAACGTTTGTTGAATTATCTTAAGTATATAAAAATAGTTTCCAACAAAAACAGGCTTGAGGGCAAATATTTCAGAACATTAAAAGGAGTTATTTTTTAGTGATGGGATTATGTATGACTTTCATTTTTTTCTTTGTTTTGGAAATGGAAAAATATTCAGTAATGTGCATAGCACTCTTATTTTTCTTTTTTTTTTTTGAGATGGAGTCTAGCTCTGTCGCCTGGGCTGGAGTGCAGCGGCCGGATCTCAGCTCACTGCAAGCTCTGCCCCCCGGGTTTATGCCATTCTCTGGCCTCAGCCTCCCGAGTAGCTGGGACTACAGGCGCCCGCCACTTCGCCCGGCTCGTTTTCTGTATTTTTTAGTAGAGACGGGGTTTCACCGTGTTAGCCAGGATGGTCTCGATCTCCTGACCTCGTGATCCGCCCGTCTCGGCCTCCCAAAGTGCTGGGATTACAGGCTTGAGCCACCGCACCCAGCCAGCACTCTTATTTTTTTTTTTTTTTTTTTTTTTGAGGCGGAGTCTTGCTCTGTCACCCAGGCTGGAGTGCAGTGGCCGGACCTCAGCTCACTGCAAGCTCCCCATCCCGGGTTCCCGCCATTCTCCTGCCTCAGCCTCCCAAGTAGCTGGGACTACAGGCGCCCGCCACCTCGCCCGGCTAGTTTTTTGTATTTTTAGTAGAGACGGGGTTTCACTGTGTTCGCCAGGATGGTCTCGATCTCCTGACCTTGTGATCCGCCCGTCTCGGCCTCCCAAAGTGCTGGGATTACAGGCTTGAGCCACCGCGCCCGGCCAGCACTCTTATTTTTATATGCAATAACTTTTATTTATATGTTGGCTATTATGGATATTATATGTTGGATATTATGTTTGTTTATAAAAACAGATGTCTTTAAAAAATGAAAACTGCAGAAAAGTATACAAAAGAAACTGAGGTCACCTTGAGTCCTACCACTTAGTGGTGACAGCTATTACTATGTGGCACACAGCCCCCAGCACATTCTGTATTCGTGTGTGTGTGTGTGTGTGTGTGTGTGTCTGTTTCTACATAAGCAGTGTGTTAGTCCATTCTCACACTGCTAACAAAGACATAGCTGAGACTGGGTAATTCATAAAGGATAGAGGTTTAATTGACTCACAGTTCCACATGGCTAGGGAGGCCTCAGGAAACTTACAATCATGGTGGAAGGGGAAGCAAACACATCCTTCTTCACATGGTGGGAGCAAGGAGAAGTGCAGGAGAACGGTCCTTTATAAAACCATCAGATCTTATGAGACTTATTCACTATCACGAGAACAGCACGGGAAAGACCTGCTCAGACGATTCAATTACCTCCCACCGGGTCCTTCCTATGACACATGGGGATTATGGGAGCTACAATTCAAGATGAGATTTGGGTGGGGACACAGCCAAACCATATCAAGCAGGTTTTTAGAAAAGGGTTGCCTTATGACCTTTTCCCATGTTCTGTGTCATGCACAACTTTCTTTGTCAAGACAAGCAGATCTGTGCCATTTTAAATGGCTGCATGACAGATGGCAGTTTCGCAGATGTGCTGAATTCAACCAAGCAATGTTCTACTAATGTCCATTTCACTTGTTTAAGATTTTTCCTCTTATAATCAATGCTGACATATTTTTGTAATAGAAAAACAACAACCAAAAATGCCTTTTGGTTTTAGGTTTGGGGATAAACATTTCAGCCCAAAGAAAACCAGCCCTGCTTGGGAAGAGAACCACTTTTAAAGAGCTTCATGATGACATTCTCAGTGTTTGAAGAAAGGCCAGGGTGCAGAGGGAGCAGGTTGGGGTGCAACACAGTGAGGCTCAGAGTGGCTGTTTCAGGAAATAATATTTAGTTCATTGAAAAATGACCTTTACATTGAGCAGAGCCATCTCATTTGGAGAAGGTGTCCCTGCAGCGTTTAGGGTGGGGAGGCGGCTCAGTCAGGGGCTCTCACCAATGGCTTGTGTTAGCTTGGAAAGGCCTCAGGCCCCTCTGAGAGATCCTGTTAGGAAAGTGATGAGGAGAAGGGAATGAGTTTTTGCAGCTGCTTCTGAGGATCAGGAGCCAGGCCCACGGGACGGGCAGCGAGAGGATGCGTTGAATGTTGAGACAGCCTGACCTGGTAGAAAAAGCCTGGCCTGCGGGTCAGATGGCCATGGGTTCAGATTTCTGTTCCGTCAATTACCAGCAGGTGACCTTGGGAAGGCACCTAGCCTCTTAGAGCCACTCTCATCTGTAAGATGTGCACAGTTACTACTTTTCTGCATGGTGCGTAATGCCAGTTCCTAGATGATGCAGAAAAGGAATCCACGTGTTGTTGATCTTAGTGGAAGCAAGCCTAGAACATCACCCAGACCAAACACTTTCTTTCTTTCTTTCTTTTTTGAAATGGAGTTTCGTTCTTGTTGCCCAGGCTGGAGTGCAATGGCGCGGTCCTGGCTCACTTCAACCTCCACCTCCTGCGTTCAAATGATTCTCCTGCCTCAGCCTCCTGAGTAGCTGGGATTACAGGTGCCCGCCACCATGCCCGACTAATTTTTTTGTATTTTTAGTAGAGATGGGGTTTCACCATGTTGGCCAGGCTGGTCTTGAACTCCTGACCTCAGGTGATCCGCCTGCCTCAGCCTCCTAAAGTCCTGGGATTACAAGTGTGAGCCGCTGCACCTGGCCAGACCAAACACTTTCTAAACACCTGGAGGACAGGGACTTTGTTTCTCAAAGTAGCTTGGACTTGGGTTGAGCTCTTGGTCATACCTAGAACTTTTGACTAAAGTTGGCTAAGTGAGAAGACTGGGCTGTAGGTGAACATGGGGCGTGTGTGTGCGCCTGTGCATGAGAATGTGTGAGCATGACAGTGTTGAGGAAGAGGTGGAGGCAAGCGGGAGCTGTCCCAGGGAGATAGATGGCAGAGGGGACAGCTGGAGTGAGGCCTGAGGGAGATTCTGCTGTGTGGGGCTCAGTGGGGGAGCTTTCTGGGGTAGGGAGAGCCTCACTCCTGGAATGGCCTGCCTTGGTGAGGCTGAGTGAGGCTGGGGGGGCGCAGACAGCTCTTCAGGTGGGTCCAAGGTGGCTTTGGAAGGAAGAAGGGGCCCGGCAGCCCGGCATGGGGTGAGAGGAGGAGCCGTAGGCCTGGCCCCAGGACCCAGATGGTGGGGGTGGCCTCCCTTCCTGGCCACCCTCCTGCTCACTGCTGCAGGACTGGCCTCCTGGCAGGCCCCCCATCCCCCTGACCCAGAGCCTCCGCTGGCCCTCGGTTTCTTCTCTGCTTGCTCTCTCCAGCCTTCTGTGATCTGGCCCGCCTTCCCCCAGCCCTGCTTCTCACAGCTTCCAACTCTCTGGCTGTCTGCTGCCCCCTTCACCCCTCAGCTACTACAGGCCTGATGCAGTGTGGTCCTCGAGGCACGTCTGCTCCCTCCCGGTCGTGTGCAGTTCTTCCTTGTCTTGGAGCCTCAGCTTGTGTCCCGTTTCCTAAGTCCTTTAAAATTGCATGGCCCTCGATGCTCTCTCTTGCTCAGAATATGGACAGCTCGCAGGAGCCAGTGCCACCAGACGATAACACTGGTGTCCCCATGGGGCCCTTTGCAAGCGCAGGCCATGCCCTTTACTTGCTTATACCCTGTGCTGACCCTATAAGTTAGACACAGTTGTCGTCCCCATTTTATAGATAAGGAAACTGAGGCTCAGCGAGGATTCTACCTGAATAGCCTCTCTCCTTGACTAGTTTCCACATTCTTCTCTGGGTGAATGGCTCATCTCTCCAACTAGACTGAGCTGCATTAGTGGGCAGAAACCACGTTTTCGGTTTCCACAGCACTCGCAGTGGTGCACCCTGTGCCCTGCAGTTCCAGCGGGTTGGATGTCAGCTGCAAAGAGGGCCCAGCTTGTTGGGCCTTGACACAGACTCAACTCACAGAAGCCCCCAGCCCCAATGATGAGATGACTGGCTGATCCAGCGGGGAGGGCACCTGGAGCAAAGCCCCTGGCCTGGGGGCTCACCCTGCTCACCTCACTGCTTCCTTCTCTCCTTCTTCCTCCAGGGAACTCAATGGCAACAACATCACTCGGATCCATAAGAATGACTTTGTGGGGCTCAAGCAGCTGCGGGTGCTGTGAGTATGGGGTGCTCCCTCCCACCCCACCCCCAGCAGTGCCACGGTGGTCCTGGGCAGGGCCCTGGCTGTGGGTGGTAGGGTGGTGGACTGGCTGGGCCCCTCCACTGTGGAGTTGGTCTTGGCAAGACATCCTGAGGGGTGTCAGATGGGGTGATGTTGAGTCTTGAGTCTTAACTCGTCATAAGATCTGACGTCCTGTGCTCTCAGGGTAGCGCAGGGATCCTAGGACCTCAGTTCTTTCAGAACTCCCACCTCCGCAGTTCTGAGGGTCTTTGGAGGAGCAGGGACCTCATGACCAATCGTCTGTGAGGTCAGAGCTGACAAGCCACTGGGCAGCGATCTGCTCCAGAACCCCCTGACCTGTGCCCCTTCCCAGGCTCTGGGTGTGTCCCTTCTGAGTCTGGGGAAGCCCAGGCTCTGTCCAGGGATTCCCCTCCCCTCTGCCCCCAGGCCTCCAGAGGGAGCCTCTCACACTTCAGGCTTTTGGAAACAAGGCAGAGAAAGAGAAGTGTCTGGTGGCGTTTCCCCCCCTGCCCTGCCCCCAACGTCATCTGAGGCCCATGCAGGGGCACGCAAGCTACCTGCTTGCGGGTGGAGAGGGACAGATGCAGTGGGAAAAACATACTTGACTATCTCAAAAGTTATCAGGCAACAGTCAATCTGTTGGTGAAAAATGCTGCCCCACCAGCCGGATGCTCTGGGTTTCAGGGCACGTTGGCGGCAAGGGGACGCAGAGTCCCACAGAGCCAGGTGGTTCAGTTGGCGTGGGCACCCCACTCTTGTCTTCAGCAGATGGGGCCAGGCGGGGTGGGGGTACAGGCAGAGAGGGTGTTGTCTGCCAATTGTAGAGTGTGTTGCTGCCTGTGTGGGCTCTGCCCAGTTGGCACAGGCTCCCCTCCCCCGATACTGGCCGGTCCCCCCTGTTCTGTCCCTTGGACATGTGCCTTCAGGGCCCAAAGAGGCCAGGGCACGTGCGCCAGCAGATCAAGCCAGCCTGTGCTGCCTGCTGCTGGGCCTGGCTCCCTGGAGCCTGATTGGAGCGGACACATGGTGCTCGGGTGCCCCGCGGCCTTCTGCCCTGGCAGGCAACTTCAGAGGGTCGGGGGTTGCAAGTGTATTTTGCAGTGAGGTAAGATGCTGGGAACCCTGAGGAGCCCATGTTGGCGAATTTGCAAAGGTGTAAGGAAACTGGGTCTGCTCAGCCCAGGCATAGGCCTGTTTGAGGCTTGAGCATGGCTCCTGTCTTACTCCCTTGCCAATGCTGCCCTGGCAGAGGTTGCCTCTGCCCCTCCGTCGTGCCAGCTGTTGCTAGCAGCCCTTGTCCCACACCCTGTAGCTGTCCTTGTCTCTTTGCTTCCCCAGGCAGCTGATGGAGAACCAGATTGGAGCAGTGGAACGTGGGGCTTTTGATGACATGAAGGAGCTGGAGCGGCTGTGAGTCCTGGCAGGGTGCGGGCCAGGAGGGCGGGGGGCTGGCATGTGAGGGAACTGGCAGGCCAAGCTGCTGCCAGGGATGAGGGGCACTCAGGGGAGGGGACCCCACGCTCAGCCTGCCTCCTTCAGCGGATGGAGCCAGGAGCAGCTGCAGCTGTGAAAGTGGTCACAAGGCATGGTCACAGAGAAACCTGGAGTGGGTCCCCACCCCACATTCTCCATGCAACTGTCCCTGTTGTTTTTCCCTGAAGATATGTGAGGCAAAAAATTTACATAATAATACAGAGGAAGTGAAATTTCTTCCTGTCATCTCATCCTGACATAACCGCTGTCCATTGATTTGTGTGTCCTTAAAAGAAGCCGTGGTGTGCCAAGCGGACCCATCAGGGAAGCCCTAGGGGATTGGTGTCTTAGGTGCACAGGGCCACAGTCCAGAAATGTGAAGGTGGAGGCGTGTTCTGATTCACATGGTTTGTTGCTGAATAGGGCTTTTAAGTTTGAAAATGGGTCTTGATCAAGTTTTGCATTTCAGTTTGGCAACGATGAAAAAAAATGGTGGGGTGAGGTGGGGGATGGGCACTCATATTCACGGTGGTCGCCGATCGCTTCCTTCTGAAAGTGGACTGGCTGTAGGTGTTAAGAGTCCTAAAGTTCATGCTCTTTGAACCAGAAAGTCTATTTTATTTTAAGGAAATAATCAGAGACATGGCTAAAAATTATATATCAGGATATTAATTGCATTTTATTATTTATTTATTTATTTATTTATTTTTGAGACCAAGTCTTGCTGTGTCTACCAGGCTGGAGAGCAGTGGCATGATCTCGGCTCACCACAACCTCCACCTCCCGGATTCAAATGATTCTCCTGCCTCAGCCTCCCGAGTAGCTGGGAATACAGGTGCACGCCACCACGCCTGGCTAATTGTTTTTGTATTTTTAGTAGAGATGGGGTTTTACCATGTTGGCGAGGCTGGTCGTGAACTCCTGACCTCAGGTGATCCACCTGCCTCAGCCTCCCAAAGTGCTAGGATTACAGGCATGAGCCACCACACCCAGCCATTGCACATTATTTCAATAGAAAAAAATTGGAAATTCATTCTAGTGGATACATAAGATATAAAATCACATTTCTGAAGAACAGTTAAGGCCATGGGAATGTGCTTGCAATATAATGTTAAATGGAAAAGATAAAAAATGACAATAGTATTACTAAAATCAATTTGCATGTAGATGGAATACAGGAGGAAGAAGACAACTGGAACCACTGACTCTCATTATAGTGAGTGGTGGATTATAGGTAACTTTATTTTTATTCTTTGTGTTTTTCTCTTTTAATGAATTTTCTTATGACAAGTTTATTATTATGATTATAGCTACCACCACTCTATGCTAGGAACCTGGGGCAGCTCTTTGCCTTATATTATCTCATTTAATCCTTAAAACAACACTGCTCTAAGTGGTATTTCACAGATGAGAAAGAGAGGTACACAGAGATTAAGTCACTTGTCCCCAGTTGTGCAGAAGAAGGGATTAGAACCCAGATAATTTTGCCTTCAAAGTCTGAGCTCTTAATGAAGATGACCTGACACCGCACCTTTCTTTTTTTTTTTTTTTTTTTTGAGACAGAGTTTCACTCTTCTTGCCCGGGCTGGAGTGCAGTGGCATGATCTCGACTCACTGCAATCTCCGCCTCCCGGGTTCAAGCTATTCTCCTACCTCAGCCTCCCGAGTAGCTGGGATTACAGGTGCCCGCCACCACGTCCGGCTAATTTTTTATATTTTTAGTAGAGCCTAAAACTAAAAAAAACCACCAAAAAAACCAACTAAAACTGTTGTTTTAGTAGGTTTTACCATGTTGGGCAGGCTGGTCTTGAACTCCTGACCTCAGGTGATCTGCCCGCCTCAGCCTCCCAAAGTGCTGGGATTACAGGCCTGATCCACTGTGCCTGGCCCTTTCATTTTTATATTAAAGAAAATAAGATATTAAATAAAAGGAAAAGAATATGATTGCCTCGTTGCCTTCCTACAGCCTGGAAGAAAGCAAGGCGATCTTTCTTTTGTGTTCCACATCCAGGCCTCAAACGAAATGATAAGAAGCCCACATCTAGACCAGATGTCGAATGCTGCATTTGTTTTCTTTAGAAGACTTAGAACAAAATACATGTTAATGACCTGGCTATAAGGGGCTGATCTGGACCTGACCCAACCTGGCTCCACCGCCGGTGCCGGGAAGGAGAGGAGGAGGGAAAGGGTCTGGGGGGTTGAGACATGACCCCAGTGGGTGAGTGGCAACTTCAGCCCTGCAGGCACCTTCCGGAGTGGTCAATTCAGTGGCCTCCCACTGAGTTGTTGGAGACCAGTGTTGCATCAGTTAATCATAAAAGGTGATTAAAGTGCAGAGTCATTAAAAACCACACATACTAGCCAGGCGTGGTGGTTCATGCCTGTAATCCCAGCACTTTGGGAGGCCAAGCGGGGGTGGATCACTTGAGGTCAGGAGTTTGAGACCAGTCTGGCCAACATGGTGAAACCCTGCCTGTACTAAAAATAGGGAAATTAGGCAGGCACAGTGGTACGTGCCTGTAATCCCAGCTACTCCAGAGGCTCAGGCAGGAGAATCACTTGAACCCAGGAGGCGGAGGTTGCGGTGAGCCGAGATCATGCCGCTGCAGTCCAGCCTGGGTGACAGAGCAAGATTCTGTCTCAAAAACAGTAGCAACAACCACAAAACCCCCCAGACATCTTAGACATTTCATTTTATGTTAAAACATAGAAATGTGCATTTACTAACCCCTCTTCTTTTTGTTTTGGCCAAAGTCTTTCTCTTTGGTGTGAAACACTGGAGTTCTTTCTGTGTTGTTTGCCTCGCCTAAACCACACACATATACCATGTTTATGATTTTTGGTTTTGGTTTCTGGAAGGTGGAGTGAGATTTTCCAAAGGGCCTTGGGAGCAATCTGGGGGAGTATTCCTGATTTTTAAAGTGACACCCACCCCCCTCCGCCACCGTCTTTTACTTAATTCAAGAGCCGTTTAATTATCAGCTTTCCTTTCATCGAATCTTTCTAAAGCATTCCACTTAGTTTTCATAGAGATGACTCTTTTTCCACTAGCATTTCATTCATTTATATAATAGGTAATTAAATTACAGAGTTAGAATGACAAGTGCCTCTGGCATAAATAGGTTTGGGAGTGGACATAACTGGTTCTTGTGAGCAGTTACAAACTCCAGTGTAGATGCAGCAGTGTGCAGTTGAGCTGGCTGTGAGGGATCAGGACTTTGTGGCCTCAGCGAGTCTGCAGCTGGAGAGGAGTGGAGTGTGCCGGGTCACCCTGGGAACCGGCCTGACACTGTACAGTGGCCAGGATCGTACCATGGGAGCAGCCAGGATGGGGAGTAGAGAAAGACAAGCTTCAGGATCCCACATCTACCATTCAGTAATGACTTGGGCGAGTCACTTACCTCTTGGTGTCCCTATTCTCTCATCTTTCAAAGATGAGCAACTCAACAAAGTCAGCAAACCTATCTTGGGTACCTATGAAGAGCCAAGCCACGTGGCGAAGTGGTGGCAGGAAACCTTTGTGAGGAGTGTTTGTTGGGAGTCACAGGGTGAGTGCATGAATGCTGTTGTCACTTTCAGGAGAAAGAGGCCCACCTTTATGCTCTGCTTTCCCGCCTGTGATGAGCTCATGCCCCTAATGCGTTTGCCCCTTGCCTGGCACATAGTAAGGGCTGATTATGACGGTGGCCACGACTACTGTTATCATTCTCAGTAACCTTCATGTCCCTCGCCATGTGGAGTCCCTTCTTTAGTGTCCTTTAATTTTCCATTTTAAGCTAGGCATTGAATCATTTTCCTCCTAAATAATTTTCAGAAGCAGAAGTCAGAAAATGAGAAAGGCTTGAGGGGAAAACAAAACCAAACCAGTGGTTATGAGTCAGTGTAAATACAGGATTAATTTACTGGACAAAGGATAAAGAATTTGGAGCTATCTGATGTCTACTCCTGTTGCTTTAAGGATTGTATTGGTGTTTTTTTTCCCCCCAAGGCAATGAAGTGTTTCCCTAGGAGCCTGCCCTTAAAAGTAAACTTCCAGTGGGTCTCCAAAAGTTGATTTAATTGTCTGTACCATGGGGAACATGGCGTGTCCAGTGTGGTGGCAATGGCCTTTCTCACATATTAGATAAAGGACAACCTTCTAGGAGGTAACCACAGACCAGTTACTGCTGGCTACGTGGAATTAAGGTTTTCTCCTTCCCTCTGGAAGAAAGCTTTTGGCTGAGATGGCTTATCATACAGTTGTCCCTTGGTATCCATGGGGGTTTGGTCCTAAGACCCCTCAGACACCCCTGGGGCTACAGGCCTGGGCTACTTTCCCAGTTAATTTTTTTTTGTATTTTTTGTAGAGATGAGGTTTCTCTTTGCTATTTCTCTTTGTTACTCATGCAAATCTGAAGCCCCTGGCCTCAAGCAGTCCTCTCATTCAGCCTCCCCAAGTGTTGGGATTACAGGCAGGAGCTATTTGACATGCTTTTTTTTTTTTTTTCTTTTTGAGACAGAGTCTCACTCTGTTGCCCAGGCTGGAGTGCAGTGGCGAGATCTTAGCTTACTGCACCCTCCACCTCCCTGGTTCAAGTGATTCTCCCACCTCAGCCTCCCGAATTGCTGGGATTACAGGTGCACACCGTCATGCCTGGCTGAGCATGCATTTTTATTAATGATAAAAATAATCAATAAAGCTGTTTTCTTTTTTTTTTTTGAGACAGAGTTTTGCTCTGTTGTCCAGGCTGGAGTGCAGTGGCGCAATCTTGGCTCGCTGCAACCTCTGTCTCCTGAGTTCAAGCGATTCTCCTGCCTCAGCATCCCGAGTAGCTGGGATTACAGGTGCCCGCCACCATGCCCGGCTAATTTTTATATTTTTAGTAGAGATGGGGTTTCACCATGTTGGCCAGGCTGGTCTTGAACTCCTGACCTCAGGTGATCCGACCTCCTCGGCCTCCCAAAGTGCTGGGATTACAGTTGTAAGCCACCGTGCCCGGCTGCTATTTTCATTTTGAAAAAAGACCCAAAGCAAACAATAAAAAAAAGTGAAACCTCTGTTAAACCAAATGTGGATGAAATCAGGGCTGTGTGGCCGTTAGGGTATGTCTCCCATTTCAAGTATAGTCAGGTTTCCAACTCACAAAGGGAGATAGCATTGGAATCAGTGCCTTAGAAACCACACAGCGCTTGCAGATGTGAAGTGATGATTATGATGGCTATGGGAAGAAATAGTAGAAGGAGAGGTGCTGGTGAGAGGCTTCCACAGACGCTCTATGCTTATCCTCCCCACGTGCTGGGTGGTGGAATCTCCACTTTACAGATGAAGAACTGAGGCCCAGAGAAGGTAATTTCCCTGGGATGCCACATGGACCCTGTTAGGTTTTGAATGCTGGACCTTCTGCTTCAGAATCCGTCTGGTGCTTTCTGAGAAGTCCTTTGGATTTCCTGGCCGTCTAGGTAATTTCCAATTCTTCTTCTCTTTTTTAGGCGACTGAACCGAAACCAGCTGCACATGTTACCGGAACTGCTGTTCCAGAATAACCAGGCTTTGTCAAGACTGTGAGTGACGTTCTGTGGCCAGAAAGTTCTCCCTATGGTTTTGTCTCTCACCCTGTGGGAGGCACAGTGTTAGGTCAGTGGGGCCTGGATGTTCCCATGACCTTGACCCCGTGCTCCTCCCCTGGCAGGAATGGTCCAGGGCATCAAAGGCCAGGCCCTTTCTGTAGGAAGGTGCTGTGCAGGGTATTTCTCCATCGCAAGCACTTGGAAGAACCCACAGTTCATCCAGATTTGTGAGCTGCCACTGACGGTGTGGGTACAAGGGTATTCGGCCAGCAGGCATGCTTGTGGACGGTGATGCCAGCCTTTACAGGGGCTCATTCTTACCCATCTCTCACTGCGCCTTTGGTAACCAGCCTGGAGCTGAATATTTACTCATTCAACTAAGCCCTTCTTGAACCTATTTCTGTTTTCAGCTCTTTCTACCTTTTAGGGTCATGAGGTCTGTAAGGTTATTAACCATGGTCGTATTTTTATTTGCTGTCAGTGGACTTCTTTCAAGTTGAAAGGATAGTTGCTAATTCTGCTGCACCATGATTTGCCACATGTGTCTGTAATTTTTCTACCATATATTTCATTTTATGGGAATTGGGTTGGACAAAACCTTTTAGATTATCTAAGGAATCTTTTCTTCAGCTCCTTAGCACATGGTCCTGCAGTCTTTGCTTGGCTACCTCTAGTGATGGGGAGCTCAACAGTTCCGCAGACAATCAACTCTATCACTGGACAAATAAGTAAATTAGAAAATTTTTAACTCTGGGCGCTAAATCTGCTCTCCAGTAACTTACATTTTTCTTAGCTTTGCTTTTTATAATACCTAGCTTTTGAAGAGCTGTCAGATTTTTGAATTTTGAGTTGTGAGGTTTTTTAGTTCCCTTAATTATTGTCATTAATAACCTTAAGAACCACTGGCGGGGCCTTCTGCATGCCTGGCACGGCACTACTGGTTCGTCCTTGAAGGAGCTTATGGGTCAGTACCTAGGTAGAGAAAGGGGTAATAAGCAATGTAGGGAAGACTGAGGGGTGTGGGTTGGGTGGGAGGTGGCAACCTAGGGTTACCTGAGTGCTAAGGGGTCTGACCATGGGCTCCTAGAGTCGGGGGCTTGATTTTGTCTCCTCTGATTAAACACAGCTAGTTCTTTCTGCCTCTGCCATGATTTCTAGACCTGTCTCCAAGCCCAGTGATCTCCAGAATTTATTGTTGATCTTACCTTCAAACTTTTACTTATTTTTGAGACGAGATGTTGCTCTGTCACCCAGGCTGAATACAGTTGCATGATCTTGTCTCACTGCAGCCTCAACCTTCTGCGCTCAAGCGATCCTCCCACCTCAGCCTCCAGAGTAGCTGGGATTCCAGGTGTGCACTACCACGTCCGGCTAATTTTTAAATTTTTTTGTAGAGACAGGGTTTTGCCATGTTGCCCAGGCTGGTCTCAAACTCCTGGGCTCAAGCAATCCACCTGCCTCAACCTTCCAAAGTGCTGGGATTACAGGTGTGAGCCACCGCGCCTGGCCAAGCTTTTATCTTTACAATGGAACTCTAATTTTTAGTCTGTTGGAATGGTCTTTCTGATCACTTCCTGTTGCTTCCTGCTCCTGGCCTGGAGGCCACTCCACAGTGACCTTTAGTGATGATCTCTTTTGCTGATCTTTGTCACCACCCTTGGGCTTGAGTTGGGCCTTCTCCAGTTTTCCTGTAACTGATAGGTTGCCCAATCCATTGTGTGCCAGGCATACACAGTGGGTGCTTAATTTTTCCCTACTTCATTGTGAAAGGCAGAAGATTCTTCCCAGCAGGTGCCTTCATGGTAATGTCTGTTGAACCTGTGGGCCATGCATGGTCTATGTGGTCCATGCTGTTGCTGGCCACATGCAGGCAGCTGGCCTTGCCCTGCCTTGGCCCCAGCAGCTCCTGTTTTCTCTCTACTGTTCTTTCTCTGCTGACTTGCAAGTGTGATAACAGCTCTGCCTTTCTGCAAAAATTCGTCTTGAATGTCTTTTCTCTCGGTCTCAATTGTGCAATTCTTTTCCCCTCCTACATCCTCTTAACCTTTCAAGCTTTTGTCCTTGCTCTCCTGGCATGATTTGCCTCCTTGGGTCCCTTCTCCTTCCCATAGTGATCCGCTGCCCTCCAGCTTGCTGGGATCAAGGCATATGTATACTGTATAGTTGCCATCAAGCTCTGTGTGCCCACTTTCACTCTCCCTCATTGATTTTAAAATCTCCAAGACCCATCATGTGAATCTGAATCCACAAACTTCCAGCCCTTTACTAGAGATCATCTCCAGCCATATTCGTTTTTAGAGGGGAGCTAACTTCTTTTGTCATAACCTTCTACCTGCCCTTGGGGGTAAAGGATAGCTCTGCAGGGGACTCCCTCCCTTCTTTACTCGAGTCCACCCTTCTCTTTGGACATTGGTGCCTTGCATACCCCTGTGTTCCTTCCTGAGGAAAGTGACAACTTGGCTGCCTCCTTGGCCTGTGTCTGGGAAACTTAGATCCCCCCTGGAATGGAAGGTGGCCTGGGAAGCAGAAAGTCAAGGGTCAGGTGGTCCTGGGCTTTTCAAGGCATAACTTTGGGTGGTTTAATTGCTCAGAGCCCATTTCTGTTACCCATACATGGTAGGACTAGCAAGAGTGTGAACTGGGACTATGCATGTAACATAACCAAGCCTGCAGCTGGCCCTCAGTGGATGTTCATCCATCATGCCCCTGATAACTCAGGGTGAGCAAATAGCCCCTCGGTGAAGTGGCTGCTCCTGTGCTTGATGTCTTATCTGACACATGTGGCCATAAGGCAAGTAATGTCTCCCAGTGTTACTGCCAGTGAGACAGGTTGGAAAGAGGAAGTGACTTCCTGAGAGTCAGGATGAAGCCCTCTAACTCCTAGCCCCGCCCTCTTCATGGTTTCGTATTTTACAGGAGTCCTAGAGGAAAGGACATCTACATTTTAATGAGTATTAAATAGCCAGATTCTATAACCAAAGGCTGGCACAAGGAGATTAATTCAAGGAGCAAAAAGCCATTGCAGAGGACAGCAGTCTGTGTGACACCTGCTCTTGGCACCCTATGGGGCTGGGAGCAGAGGCCTCTAGACACATTGGGAATCCTCATTGCAGTGGTCCCAGGCCAGCTGCTTTGGGGAAGGGGCTGGTTGGCAGCCAACAGAGGGACTTCCAGAAGAGCAGTGGAAGTCTTGGTGGCCCTTTGGAGGGTGTTTCTAGGCTCTAGAGCCAGAACTTCTCCCTAACACTTACTGCCTTTTCTTTCCACACATCAGGTCCTTAACTCTTAGCAGGAAACATTTCTCATCCAGGAGCATAGCAGGATTTGGGCGAAGGCAGACTCTTTTCGTTAGCTCTCCCCTTGACATTTCTTAACCTCATCTGTAAGCAAGGCATGCAAACCAAGAGGACTCCTGCAGGGCTCTGGGAGGACTCCCACACAGTGTGCCCTGCTTAGTTTCCACTGAGGCCAAGGCATTTGGTGGC
Source organism: Rhinopithecus roxellana (assembly GCF_007565055.1). Classification (NCBI taxonomy): domain Eukaryota; kingdom Metazoa; phylum Chordata; class Mammalia; order Primates; family Cercopithecidae; genus Rhinopithecus; species Rhinopithecus roxellana. Next base: position 76,249,104 of record NC_044559.1, read on the forward strand.
CTCCAGGTCAGGCCATCTCAAATGGGCACTGTCTGGGGGAAATGATTCAACAAACCTTATTCATCTGGTTGTTCGTCCCTGGTGTCTGGGCTCACCGGGTCACCTTGGAGATGGTTATAGGGAAGGATAGAGGAGCAAGTGTTTAAAGATCTACTTGTTAATATTCTTCTAATATTACTGTGTATGCATCCACCCTGGCTCATTCTATTGACCTGAGCACCTGGCATTCTAAAGTATCTCTGTTAACTCCCGGAGTTGGTCTGGCCAAGGAGTACTCAGCACGCTTGGTTCCAGAAACAGAATACCCTGCCGGCTGGTGATAGTAAAGGTGGAGGTGGGGTTTTGTAGGGGCACAGCTGGCAAGCTCCCAGGCTCCCAGAGCAGGAGGTGAGATCTAGCTGGCCCTCCCAGGGACCCGCACTGAGATGTGAGGGCTGTTTCTAGTTCTTTCTGAATATCTGCTTTATTGTCCTGCTCTTCCCTGCAAACCAGTGTTCTGGGCTCATCAGCATCTCAGTTCCAGCCATGGTGCCAATTCGCCTCCTACTTCCTGTGACCTCAGAGCTCAGATCCACACAGTGTCTCAGGCCCCAACTTTGGGTTTCTTGGAGAAAGAATCTGATTGGCCCATCTTAGGTCAAGAGGTCACACCAGACCAGTGAACTGTTGGCGGGGATTGTGGGATCCACTGGTGCAGTGACACTATGGTGCCCACCCTATCTCAGGAGCTGGAAGTGGGACCTATTCCCTTAGAAGGCAGTGCCTGGCATTCCTGGTCTCTCACTTGTTGACCTCCCCTTTGCTTTGGAGGGATCTGTTACTAATCCTTCCCATCTGGAGCAAATTATGGACTTTCATGCACAGGCTGTTATGCTAAATCAGCATGAAAATGGGTTTGAGAGAGACCAAATGTGCTGGGTAAGGCGTGGTCACCAAGTCTGTAGGTGGTGGCATAGCCCACATTTCAGTTGATTTTGTCTGTGTGGCCTCCAGAAGTTAAAATCCTGTTAGGGGTTATTCTGCACTGATATTTCACCTGCTGTGGGGTTAGTCTGTCCATTTCTTTCCTATGCAGGATCTATGGCTCAGAGAGGTGATTTGCCTTGGACCACAGAGCAACTTGATGATAGGGTTGGAATTAGACACTAGGCCTTCTAGGGGCCCTGACGAGCCTGAAAGTGGTCTTAAACCTTGACCTAGGAATCTCATATTTGGGGATCCGCCGTAAAGAAATAATAAAACATGAGCACAGACGTGTTCGTTGCTGTATTATTTAGAATATTGAAATATAGAATAATGAAAAGAATATGGAAATAACATATATGGCCAACACTGGGGGCATGATGAAGTAAATGATGATGTATCTACTTGATGGAATATTTATACAGTCATCAAAAATGGCCTTTTTGAAAGATGTCAAGTAATGTAGATAAATGTGTTTGATATCAAAAGCCAGGATTCCAAACTGCATTGACAATATGACCACTCGATAAATCACTCTAAATAACGCATGAAAACATATCTGGAAAATGCCAACAGGGATTGTCTCCGGGTGGCTTTTTTCTCTTCTGTGGCCCAGATGTTCTCTAAGAAGCATGTGTTATGTTTAGGGTAGGAAACCTCCCAGTTTTTCAATAAGAAGCGAAAAGCCTGTGTTGTCTGAGGTGAAGTGAATGCCTGTGATATGATGTTGCAGCGCTTCCTTTAACCGAGCCTGTTTGTCTTCTGTGAAGTACAGATAGTAAGGGCTGGCTGCCTCATGGGACTGATGTGACAAAGAGAGCTGTGGCACTCTCTTGTGTCAGACGTGAACACTGTGGCATGTGGGAGGTGCCCAGGAAATGTCAAATGAGTCCACATCAGGGCTACTTTGGAGGGTGGTGCAGCCCCGGGGTGACCTGCACCTGGACCTGTGTCCCGTGTTGATGTCGGCTTCCTCTTTCCCTTGTGCCAACTCAGCCTCACCACTCTTTTTTTTTTTTTTTTTTTTTTGAGACGGAGTCTCGCTCTGTCGCCCGGGCTGGAGTGCAGTGCCGGATCTCAGCTCACTGCGAGCTCCGCCTCCCGGGTTCACGCCATTCTCCTGCCTCAGCCTCCCGAGTAGCTGGGACTACAGGCGCCCGCCACCTCGCCCGGCTCGTTTTCTGTATTTTTTTTTTTTTAGTAGAGACGGGGTTTCACCGTGTTAGCCAGGATGGTCTCGATCTCCTGACCTCGTGATCCACCCGTCTTGGCCTCCCAAAGTGCTGGGATTACAGGCTTGAGCCACCGTACCCGGCCAGCCTCACCACTCTTAACTCACAACCATCCCCTCAATTTGCAGGGACCTTCCCCCAGCAGGGTTTTTTTTTTTTTTTTTTTCTTGAAGGGCTTAGGTGCCCCTGCAGAGACACCCTGAGGAGGCTGTGGAGGGAGGCTGGCATGTGGTGGGCAGGAGGGCCGTGGCCTTGGCACAGTCAGTGCCTGGGCTGAGGATGTGGGAGATCTGCTTTCTGTCCTCTTGGGCACTTTCCTGAGCAGGCTGGGGAGAGCAAACGTGGAGCAAGTAGGTGATGCTGCCCTGGAGGCATTTCTTGGTGCCCTGAAATTACAGATGCATTCTGTACTTCCTCAGGGATGCCCCCATTGAGGGTGGGGCTGGAGTTTCTGCACAGCAGCATTCACACCTCTTCAGAAGAGAGCACACCCCCTTCCCCCACCCCACTGCAGAAGTGAACCTGCCCCATGACATCCTTCACTGCCTCGCTCTCCCAGGGCCTCATGAAAGGTCTCAGGGACTGCAACCATCACAGTAATGGTTAGAAAGAATGGAAGGTTATTGTGTGCCAGGCCTATGCTGAGCAACTTACAAATATACCTGATTTCATCATCAGAACATCTCTACAAGGTCAGCACTTCCCGAATTTTGTAGATAAAGAAATGCAAGCTCAGCGGGTTTGTGACACACCCAAGGGGCTAAGCCAAATGAGAACCCCAGTCTGTCTGACAGTAAAGCTCATCCTTACATACCACCCCTCACCTCCTCACCCACCCACCTCCTCCACCCGTCCACCCATCTGTCCATCCACCTAGTTATCAACCACTGCCCTTCACCTCCCATCTACCCTCCCACCATCTACTAATCCATCAGTCAACCCACCCATCTCTCTCCCTACTCCTGACCTGTCCCTCCATCCCCCATCCCCTACCATCCATTCTCCCATCCAGCACTCCCCACCCACTCACCACCTGCCTATCCATCCACTCTCCCACCCCCATCCATCAACCCTCCCCCTCCCCCCACTTACGCATCTACCAACCCACCTATAAACCCAGAGACCTGTCTATCCCCCAACTCCTCCCCACCTTCCTCCACCCCTGTATTCACTCCTCCTCACCTTCCATCTGCTACTCACCACCCACTGATCCAACAGTTCCTGAGGGCCTCCTGTGGGCCAGGCTCTGTGTTGGGTACTGTGAACCCTGGGAGTGATGTCTGCGTAAGATGGATGAGTGTAGCCCTGCCTCTTGGGAGGTGGCAGGTCTATCATCAGTGCTTTTTGAGAACAGCCTGCCGCCCTCTGACCTATCAGTGGGTTGGAGCGGGTGCGGGCAGGTGCTGCACTGGCTGGACCTATATCTCCTGCCAGCGGGGGGGCAGGTATACCCTGGTGGCAGGTTACCTGGGTTTGGGAGTCAGCTCTGTCTCCTGACAGCGAACCCTCAGAGGATGTGGAGATGCTGTGTTCATGGGCATACACAGGTGTCAAGTTGAGGGTTAGAGGGATATGCTGGAAACCTGATTGCTTCTCACAGTAGTGAAACTCAGTCTTCACCAGGTTCAGGTGGGGAGCAGGGTGTCCACCCACCACGCAGGCCTCCTCCTTGGCCTCCGATCTGGGGAGGATCTCTGCTGCTGTGCAGCCCTCCTCTTGCTGATCTCCTCCTCATCCAGAAGCCGCTTCTGGAAACCCAGTTCCTCTGGGCTTCCTTTTAGCCTTGAAACCAATATGTGTCCCGACAAGATTGACCTTTTGTGTCTCTGTTGAGCCTGGAAGGGGTGGGGGTGGGTGATTAAGGGCAGCCCAGGGCATTTATTTCCCCTTATTTATATCACTGCTGTAAGGACCACCATAACTCATTAACAGGGCCCTGGTGGTTGGAGAGGCGTGGATGTGAGATTCACAGGAGCCCTGTTGAAGAATGCCTGACCCTATCGACCCTGTCTCAAGCTGGGTTTAATTAAACTGTCAGCACTGGTCAGAAGAACAAAGCTTCCCTTCCCATCTCGGTCCCCAGCCCCCATCAGAGGCAGGAGGGCATTCTCCGCTGAAATGAAGAGCTGTTAAAAATGGATCTGTCTTGCCTCCGAGGGAAATTACCCAAAGCAGGAAGGTGACCTCGCTGTTGTGATGCATCCATGCCAGGCAGCAGAGCTGTAGAATTGAGCCAGGAGTGCCCGGAGACACCAGCACACGAGAAGGGGGCTCCCAGCCACCCCTCCCCAGCCAGAGCCTCCTTCCTGCCAGAGTCCCCTGGGGGCTCCTTAAGATGGCTGTCCATCACTACTTAGACTTCCCTTTTCCCAGAAAGGAATTTCACTAGCTTTGTCCTTCAAGATATTAAGATGTTCCTGGCATTAATGATAAAAAGGAGCTTCCTTGGTTAGACAATTTGGGGAAGAGCTGGGCCAAGCAGAGTCCTTTGTCAAGGACTATTCAGCCCGTTTAACATGCTCATGTGCACTGTACAGCTCCCAGGGCAGAAGTGGAGTGTTGCATCTCCCAAACATATCTGACCGTGAATCTAAAAAAATTTAATTTTTTTTTTCTTTTTTTTTCTGAGACGGAATCTTGCTCTGTCACCCAGGCTGGAGTGCAGTGGCCAGATCTCAGCTCACTGCAAGCTCCGCCTCCCGGGTTTACGCCATTCTCCTGCCTCAGCCTCCCGAGTAGCTGGGACTACAGGCGCCCGCCACCTCGCCCGGCTAGTTTTTTGTATTTTTTTAGTAGAGACGGGGTTTCACTGTGTTAGCCAGGATGGTCTCGATCTCCTGACCTCGTGATCCACCCGTCTCGGCCTCCCAAAGTGCTGGGATTACAGGCTTGAGCCTTTTGCAGGGAATACCTTTTACCATCTTATGGGCCTAGTATTAAGTAACTTGTGGAAGTCTCAGACAGTAAGAATCAGAGCTGAGATTCAAACCCAGGCCCACCTGACCCCAAATGCACATACTTACCTTCAAACTGTCAGTCCTTGAACTACAGTATGATTAAGAGTTGTCTCAGTGGGGAGTTCATTAAAATTCAGATTCCCAGGGTCACACTCGTCAGAGATTCTGAGTCAGTCAGTGTGGAAGGGCCCAGGAATCTGCATCATCATCAAACCCCTCTTTATCTGGCTCATGCTTGAGAAGCCTTGCTCCCCATCAGGCATGGTGAGTCTTAGGAGGGGCTTCCTGTTGGGTAGAGCCCCTCTTTGCTTCTGCCCCACCCGGTTCAGTGTGAGAGCCATGCTAAGTAAGCGAAGGCCCCAAGCGCAGACGCTTCACCTCCTGCAGCCACACAGAGAACAATTTGGGGATTAGGAGTTGGCAATTATGGAGCACTCTGGATTCTCGAAGTGCTTTCCAATCATTAAATCTGCGCCTGCTGTCAAGGCTCAAGTGAAAGAGGCGAGCGTCCCACTGGGCCGGCACGGGAGTCTCCGGGAAGAGGGTGGCCGGCCTCAGATTGACATCTACTTGCCAGAGCGGGCTGATGCGCCCAGCATGGATGAATGTCCTAGACACAGCCCTGGTGCCCGGCTGTGGGCTTTGAATCCGGCTCTGCCCCTGCTGGCTAAGAACCACACAGGGTTTTACAAATGTGGACATCCGAGGGAGCCCGGGGCCTGAAGGAGGGCCACGGGGGGTGGCGAGCGGTCAGTGGGTCATCCCGAGAGAATGCCCAGCAAACGCGGGGTGCCCTGCATTTATAGGGGCTCAAAGGCATGAAAAGCCACTGGTCCTCTCCTACAGCATTACAAAAATCAGTGCGAGACAAATGGAATTTGTAACTATTGAGAAGATTCTGAATAGAGAGGCGTGCATGCAGGAGCGGGGTCTTATGAATAACTTTTAGGGAGTTGAGGATTTTAGAAAATCATTTCAAAAATTATACAAATATTATTTGTCAATTAAAACATATTAAAAATAAAAAAATTATTTGGAAGAATACAATTTTAAAAAATTATGAAAATAATTTTGCTAGAGAGTGAACATTTGAAAAATAGAGAAAAGCAGAGAAAGACAGGAGATAAGGTATTTCGTTTTCTAGTTAAATAAGGCATTTAAAGATTGAGCTAACATGCAAAATTTAAAAAAAATAAAGTTTAGGCCGGGCATAGTGGCTCACGCTTATAATCCCAACACTTTGGGAGGCTGACATGGGTTAATTGCTTGTGTCCAGGAGTTCGAGGCCAGCCTAGGCAGCATAGCAAGACCTTGTCTCTACAAAAAATAAGAAGAAATAGCTAGGTGTAGTGACATGCACCTGTAGTCCCAGCTACTCAGGAGTCGAGGTGTGAGGATCGCTTGAGCCCAGGAGTTTAAGGTTATAATGAGTTACGATTGTGCCACTGCACTCCAGTCTGGGTGACAGAGCAAGACCCTGCCTCAAAAAAAAAAAAAAAAAAAAAGAAAAAAAGAAAAAAAAAAGTCTAGTACCAAAGCAATATATAGTTAGTTTGTTAAGCACTCATGTGCCAAAAACTTTATGTGGATTTTCTCATTTTAATTGTCACGGTCCTATGCAATGGGTGCTATTATTTTCCCATTTTTACAGGCGGGAGAATTGAGGCACAGGTTAAGTAAACTGGTTGCATAGCTAGTTGTTGGCAGATCCGGGCTTGGAGTACAGGGAGTGTCACCCCAGAGGGTGTGCTCTTCTTCACCATGCTGTACACCCTTTTCATTGTAGAAAATGGGAGAATATGGAGAAACAGGAAGAAGAAAGAGACTGCTCATGAGTCTTCTGGGAAGGTGGTTTCAAGGTATTGAAGGGTATGGGAGACACAGGAGGGTGAAGAGGAAGAACTGGACTCCAGTGGAAGGAGCAGCTGTGCAGACACGGGGGAGGGAATGCAATTCCCTGTGAGCAGGGGCCCCACGGTTCTAGAGTGTTGTGTGAGCTCACCCTGGAAGGAAGTGTAGATGGGCTCTAGACCTAGAATGTTCTGGAGTGAAGAGTTTGGATGGGTGATAGGAAGAGTGAACCATGGAGTGTTCTTGAAGAGCGGAGTGACTTAGTGGAGAGTGAGCCTCAGTCACCCCCTACAAAGGCCTCCTTCCCCTCCTCCCACCTCTCTGAACCTGAGCCATGAACAAGAGGGACAGATGATCCCACCTCTGCCTCGCCTGGGTCTCCCACGGGTTGCTTGAAATGCCACCTTCCCATCACAGCTTCCTCCCTCCCCAGAAAGAATTGGTTGTTGCCTCCCCAGTGCCCTCTTTTTTTCCTTTGTAACACTTTTTAAAAATCATGGTAAAATATACATAATTTATCATTTCAGCTATGTGTAAGTGCACAGTTTAGTGGCATTAAGTACATTCACAATGTTGTGTAACCATCATCACTATCTATACCCAAAATATTTCCATTATCCCCAACATAAACTCTGTACCCATTAAGCAATAGCTCCTCATCTGCCTCCCTGCAGCTCCTGGCTACTTCTCTTCTGGCCCTGTGACTTTGCCTGTTCTCAGTACATCACAGACATGGAATCATACAGGATTTGCCCTCTGTGACTGGCTTATTTCACTTAACATAGCATTTTTGAGGTCCATCCACATTGTGGCACATATCAAGATGTCATTCTTTTTAATGGCTGGATAATATTTCACTATTTGGATAGACCACATTTTGTTGATTCATTCAGCTGTTGATGGACAGTAGGTTGCCTCCACCTCTCAGTGCCCTCTTAGCAGTTGCTTGAGCCTCTGTCAGAGCCCCCACGATTCTCCTCAGCTCTTTGCCCTGCCTTCTCCACCAGATTGGACAGAGGCTCAGGCAGGGTCGTTCTTGTTTCCCCAGCACAAGTGGGGTTAGCAGGCTGGCAAGTGTGGTTTCTTTCTGGTGGCAAACACTGCCTTGAAGGCCGAGAAAGGGGTGTGACTAGAGCTGCCCGTTCCTTGCTGTCTGATTTCGGGGCTTGGGGCTCTATGGGTCTGTGCTGGGCTGCAGCTTCATGGATTTTGTAGACTCAGAACTTTTCAGCTGACTTCTGTTTTCCTTGGCCTGTGGTTGGCCTGGACTTGTGGCCCAGAAACACGAAGACAGTTATTTAGGGTTTAGTGCTGGCTTGCAGGATAAATAAAATCTACTGGGAGGTGTTCAATGGAGGGGGCTGGGGAACTTCTCTGTGGGGGTAGTCACAGACCCCTAAAGAAGGCCCCTGTTTCCTGGGAGGCAGGGAAAGCTTGAGGAGGGAGTCAAGGGAGGAGGGGATCCAAGAGGAAGCATGGTCCTTTCAGTGGGTGGAGATGGGCATGATTTGGTGCCAGGCTGGACTCAGGGATGCGGTGGTGACTTGTACATGGTAGGGTTTGACTGACTCAGTTTTTGGTTAGGATAGGACAGGAGTCACCACCTCCTAGTTAGACCCTTCCCTTAAGCCATGACCCAGGTTTGTACTTGTAATTTTCAGCCAGGCATCAGTGGATCTTGAGGAGCTCAAAGAAGTAATGATGGGCTTCCTCAAGCTCTTTGCAGTGTGTGCCCTAAGGCAAAATGTGATCACTCCAATGTAGTCTTTGATTTGGGGCTGGAATCCTATAGTTTGGAATCAGTTTGGTGGTGCAACACTGGCTCTCTGATGCTAATGAGAAACCCTGGCTCACTTGATTAACAGTTGATTAATCAGCTGTTGAGTAATACAAATATGGGAAGATACATTATTAATAAATATAATAGCTCACATCTTTCAAATGTTGGGTTTGGGGTGGGGTGGGAAAAGTATCAAAAGGCATCTTTGTGGTGACATGGCCGGGAACTGCTGTCTTGTACATCTGGGCCTGTTCCTGCCCCACCTTCTCCATCCCATGCTATAGCCCTCACTGCCACAGTCTGTCTGGCTTTGGCCCTAGCGTTTATGTGGAGCATCTTGGAGAAGCCTTATCCTTGTCTCAGAGGAGCTCTGAGTGTCTCCTCCTCTTGTAGGAGCTTTGGAGTAGGGAGAGGGGAATAAAGGGAAGGTAAGGAGCTGATAACCCCATACCCAAGTCTTAATCTCTGACCCTTTTTCCCTCAGTCCTCTCGGTTCCAGCCACATTCTGACCTTTATCTGGCCATTTGTTGGAGCTGATGAGTGGCCTGTCATGAGTGGACCCTCACATGGATCCTGCATATGAGAGTGGACCAGGGCCTGGCAGAGAGGGGTCAGGCTTCTCACATCAGAATTGGGCCTGACCAGAGCCTGCTGAGGTGGATGCTTATCTGAAAGGAAGTGCTTGCCATTTAGGAAAAATGGACAGCATAAAAATAGGTCAGGCACAGTGGCTCACGCCTGTAATCCCAGCACTTTGGGAGGCTAAGGAGGGCGGGTCATGAGGTCAGGAGTTCGAGACCATCCTGGCCAACATGATGAAACCCTGTCTCTACTAATAATACAAAAATTAGCTGGGTGTGGTGGCAGGTGCCTGTAGTCCCAGCTACTTGGGAAGCTGAGGCGGGAGAATCACTTGAACCTGGGACGCAGAGGTTGCAGTGAGCTGAGACTGCACCATTGCACTCCAGCCTGGGTGACAGAGTGAGACTCTGTCTCAAAAAAAAAAAATAATAATACTGTACATCATTTAATAATAATACTTGACATGCCCCCACATACCACCCCAGTCCAGGAGCACCCCAGAGGCAGCTCTGCTGGCTCTTCCAGTTGGTAGTTGGGCTCCTTGGCATTGAGTCCTTTCTTTTCCTCCAGTGGTCCTGGGTACAGATTATCTGTGGGGCTCTGGACAGGTTACCTAACCTCTCTGTGTCTATTTCCTCATCTGTAAAGTGTTGGGGGTGTTATGACGATTGGGGGTGATTGTATGGAGCATGTAGTATAGGTATTGCGATTATGATCATCACCCAAACCATTGCAAGCTATAGAGGGGTGGGCGGACATGTCCTGTCCTGCCGCATTGCTTGAATGCAGAGGACAATTTGCTGTCCTAGAAGTTCTCACAAATTGGTTTCGGCTAGGGGGTTGCCGGGTCCCGCGTCATCCCGGCTTTGGTGGGAGGTTGCAGGCTGGGACTGGGAGCCTGCAGGTTGCCTCCCTGTTTGTCTCTGACTCAGCAGGGCCTGCCCTCAGTTCCACTGCCTGTCTTCTCTGCGGGGCACAGAGCTTCTTATCTCTCCCTTTGCATCTTGCCTCAGTGCACTCAGGATTTGACAGGCAGCTTAGCCTGCTGCCTGAGAGCTTTACTCCTGAAGTCTCTCCTTTCTTTGGTTTATAGACTGAAAATGGGATAGTGACTTTATACACTGGAAGAAGAATGGCTACAGCCTCTTTCTCTGAATGCATTCCCCAAGAGTTGGCTTTAAATGTAGAGTTCTTCATTAGATTAACTTGGCATGAATATTAACATGAATTAGAACTTATTACCCTTAAATTCTTGATCTATAACAGAGCAAGATTTGAAGAAATAAACACCTGGATACAGTGCCTTACCTTTTTCATGGATTCTTTTTTTTCTTTTTTTTTTTTTTTTTTTTTTTTTTTTGAGGCGGAGTCTCGCTCTGTCGCCCGGGCTGGAGTGCAGTGGCCAGATCTCAGCTCACTGCAAGCTCCGCCTCCCGGGTTTACACCATTCTCCTGCCTCAGCCTCCCGAGTAGCTGGGACTACAGGCGCCCGCCACCTCGCCCGGCTAGTTTTTTGTATTTTTAGTAGAGACGGGGTTTCACCGTGTTAGCCAGGATGGTCTCGATCTCCTGACCTCGTGATCCGCCAGTCTCGGCCTCCCAAAGTGCTGGGATTACAGGCTTGAGCCACCGCGCCCGGCCTCTTTTTTTTTTTTTGAGACGGAGTCTCGCTTTGTCGCCCAGGCTGGAGTGCAGTGGCACCATCTCGGCTCACTGCAAGCTCCGCCTCCTGGGTTCCCGCCATTCTCCTGCCTCAGCCTCCGAGTAGCTGGGACTACAGGCACGCACCACCACGCCCAGCTAATTTTTTGTATTTTTAGTAGAGATGGGGTTTCACCGTGTTAGCCAGGATGGTCTCGATCTCCTGACCTCGTGATCCACCCGCCTCGGCCTCCCAAAGTGCTGGGATTACAGGTGTGAGCCACCGCGCCCGGCCTTTCATGGATTCTTAACTGGAATAGATCTCTGCTTAACCTAATCTTTTTTTTTTTTTTTTTTTTTTTTTTGAGATGGAGTCTCACTCTGTCGCCCAGACTGGAGTGCAATGGTGTGATCTTGGCTCACTGCAACCTCCGCCTCCCAGGTTCAAGAGATTCTTATGCCTCAGCCTCCTGAGTACCTGGGACTACAGGCCCCTGCCATCACTCCCAGCTAATTTTTGTATTTTTAGTAGAGACAGGGTTTCGCCGTGTTGGCCAGGCTGGTCTCGAACTCCTGACCTCAGGTGATCTGCCCGCCTCAGCCTCCCGAAGTGCTGGGATTATAGGTGTGAGCCACTGCGCCCAGCCTGCTTAATCTAATCTTAACTTTAACATTGAACCTCTAAGTGTCAAAAGTCCTTCCTAGAACATGTACATAGTTTTGTTACTTTGGGACTTCAGGTTATCTTGGCATTAGAAGTTCATGGAGGCAGCAGAGGTTGTTGTACGTAAATGAAGTGTTAATGTTCATATTCACAAAGACTCTTCAGCATTCACTGATGTATCTGCAACTCTGTTCTGCTTCACTGAAACCCAAACCCTATCCCTCCTTTTTTTCCAGTTCTAGACTGTCTTACCTCTCGTCAGGAGTAGCTTTTCTAAAATTGTGATAAAAACATATAAAGCTTACTGTCTTAACTCTTTTTAAGTGTCCAGTTCAGTAGTGTTAAGTATGTTCACATTTGTGTTAAACAGATCCCCAGAACTTTGTCATTTTGCAAAACTGAAAGTCTATACCCGTTCTAGAGTTCCTCCATTCCCTTCTCCCCACAGCCTGAGGTAGGTACCATTCTATTTTCTGTGTCTATGAATTTGACTACTTTAGATACCTCATATGAATGGAATCACATGGCATTTGTCTTTTTGTGCCTGCCTTATTTCACTTAACATCATGTCCTCAAGGTTCATCCATGCTGTAGCATGCATCAGAACTTCTTTACATTTTAAGGCTGGGTAGTATTCCATTATATGTATACCCCACAATTTGGTTATCCGTTCATCTGTGATGGACAGCTGGGCTACTGGTACCTCTTGGATATTGTGAATAGTGCTGCTATGAACATGGGTATACAAGTACCTCTTTGAGACCCTGCTTTCGATTCTTTTGGATATACACCCAGAGTGGAATGACTGGATCATATGGTAATTCTATTTTTAATTTTTTGAGTAAGTGTCATACTGCTTTCCATAGCAGCTACACCATTTCACATTCCCACCATCAGTGCATAAGGATTCCAATTTCTCCACATCCTTGCCAACATGTTATTTTCTCTCTTTTTTAAAATAGTAGCCCTCCTAATAAGGTGATATGTCATCATGGTTTTGATTTGCATTTCTCTGATGATTAGTTTGCACATCTTAGTTGTGTTGAGCACAACATGATTAGTTATGTTGGTTATTTGCATATCATCTTTGGAGAAATTTCTATTCAAGTTTTTTGCCTGCTTTTTAATTGGGTTGTTTTTTTTTTGTTGTTAAGTTGCAGCAGTTCTTTATATATTCTAGATAGTAACCCGTTATCAGATATATGATTTGCAAATATTTTATTCCATTCCATAAGTTGCCTTTCCATTCTTTTGACTGTGTCCTTTGACAAACATGGTTTTAAGTCTGATGTAGTCTCATTTTTCTATTTTGCTTTTGTTTTCTATGCTTTTGGTGTCATATCCAAGAAAGCACTGCCAAGTCCAATGTCATGAAGCTTTCCCCCTATGTTTTCTTCTAGGTGTTTTAGTTTTAGTTCTTACATTTAGGTCTTTGATCCATTTTGAATTAATTTTTGTATATGGTATCAGATAAGGGTCCAACTTCATTCTTTTGCATGGGGATATTCAGTTTTCCCAGCATCATTTGTTGAAGAGACTGTCTTTTCTTCATTGAATGATTTTGACACCCTTGTCCACATATACATGCAAAGGTTTGTTTTTGGGCTGTCTATTCTATTCTGTGGATCTATTTGTCTGTCTTTATGCCAGTACCACTTTCTTTTGATTACTGTAGCTTTGTAGTAAGTTTTGAAATCAGGAAGTGTGAGTCTTCCAACTTTTTTTTTTTTTTTTAATAAGAAGAGAGATCTGGTTTGGCAGTATTTGTTGTGAAAAGGCTGATGACTTCAAGCTGAGGATAAGTCAAGAGTATGCTAAGAGGCCAGGCATGGTGTCTCATGCCTGTAATCCCAGCATTTTGGGAGGCCCAGGTAGTAGGATCGCTTGAGTCCAGGAGTTGGAGACCAGCCAAGGACCAGAGATCAGTGAGACCCTTACTCTACAAAAACAAAAAAATTAGCTAGGTGTGGCGGTACACACCTGTAGTCCCAACTACTGGGAGGCTGGGGGGCTGAAGCAGGAGTATTGCTTGAGCCCAGGAGTTTGAGGATGCAGTGAACCATCAGCATGCCACTGCATTTCAACCTGCATGACTTAGTGAGATCCTGTCTAGTACAATACAACACAACACAACTCAATACAATACAATACAATACAATACAACACAATGCACTAAGGTGGTTAAAAGATATAGTCTCAGTTTGAATTAATAGAGGCAAGGTATCCTCTCCAGGGGAGGGGACAGTCCTGTTCTAGTCTGTGGTGATTCAAGCACATCCAGAGAACAGTGTTCAGAACCAGGATCTGTTTTATCGTATGTGCTTTGGGGAGGTCTCTGAACATGCTTGGAGGAGGGCGGCTAACACTGGGAGCCATCTGGAAACCATTTCATATGGGATAGAGTCAAGGGGCCTGGGGCTGTTTGTTGCAATGAAAAGAAAACGTAGGGGAACCCTGAGAGTAATTTTCAAATCTATGTGAAGGGCTGTCATGAGGACAAGGGAGCAGATTTGTTCCAGAAGCTGGGTCCAGGGGTGGAAGTGGATGTTGTTCTGCATGAGGCAGGCTTCCTAGACACGAGCTGGCTGCTGAAGGGTGGGCTGCTGTGTTTGTCACTTCATTCCTGGAAGAGTTCAGGGAGGCGCTGAATCTGCATCTGCCAGAACTGCCTGCTAGAGCTGTTGTGGGGAGCCAGGGCTTGATAGCCTCGGGGTGCTTTTAGATGCGGAGCCTCTAACAAGGGAGCCAAGGAGGACTTGCTAGCAGGGGAGAAGCCGATTCAAGCAGTGTTTCAGATGGTTAATCTGCTCACAGGCACAAGCAACTGGCAGCTGGTGGGAGCCTGGAAGTCCCCTAGCCCGAGCCGCAGTGTTGGAAGCCATCCCCTCCAGCAAAGCGGTTCCAGTGAGCTGTGTAACAAAATATTTACCAGACCTCAGATTCTGGCCCACATTTCAGAGTCAAATTTGGAACAATAAAAATCAACGAATCGCTTTGGAAATGATGTCTGATTTGTAAAGAGACACAGGAGGTTTATCCCTGGGCAAAACCAGAGGTGCCAAGGAGCCCATTCTCCCCTGGGCTGCCCCCACCCAGCCATCGCCCGCTGAGCAATGACTCATTTCCCCCTTTGAAGTCCACGCAGTTGTTTTCAGGGCCCTGGTGTTTGTACCCCTCTGCTCCTTCAACAAAGGCCCTTCTGTCGGCCGATCTCGGAGGCCAAGCAGGGAAGGGTTAGAAAGGAAGGTATTGACTGAATACCAATAAGGAGGGGAAGTGTGTTTATGGAGAATGAGGGGCTCCAGGCAACTCGGGGGCCCACTCGTGCTGTGCAAACACAGCGGAGAATTCCCTTTGGCGGGTTTGTTTTACTAAAGGTTCTGGGGCCCAAGGAGGGTGGTGGGAGGGGAACAGGAGAGAGGGAGGAAATATTTCACAATTCGAAGTTGAAGCTTAGCCCCTTGTTGGGGAGGGGCCCGCCTGAGAGCTGCAGGGTAACAAAGAGGCAGTGTGGGCTGGTGACAGTTAGGGGAAAACACATGGCAACTAATGGGGTAGTAATGGGTAGGGAGGTAACCTGGGAAAAGCTGGTACGAGGCACATAAATTCTGGTGGCGAGACACCCGCCTTGCAGGGAGACGGGCCACTCTTTCACCCTCCCCATGGCCAGAGCCGGAGATGTTCCCACTCCCAGGGCCGTGGTTAGGATGAGGGATGGCGGGAAGAGGAAAAGCCATGCTGGGGTTTCATTGCCCTGCAAGGCCCCTGGAAAGACAGAGAGGAAGAGGGGAGCCTCGGGCTAAGTGCCAGAAATCAGCACAAAGCAGAGGCTTCTGTTGCTGCTGCCTACCCATTCATAGTGAGGGGTGACGGGCACCTTGCTGAGACCCTGTGGTTGGACCCCCAGGGGTACCCACCTTGTGAGAGGCTTTGTCGATTTTGGGAGTCCCCAACCGTTCAGCTGGTGCCAAGGGCCCAGTGCCCTGTGTGCACACTGACGTGCAGTGCCCTTGTAGGGGACCCAAAGACCGGGTTTTCCTGTTCATCCAGGCCACTGGAACTCTGCACACCATTTCTAGGAGAATCCTTTGGACATGTCAGCTCTCAAAGAGGACAGTATTTATTACCTGGGGGCTTTTGGAGGAAGCCATTTGGCAGTTTGGATTTGGACTTTTACGGCTTCCATGAGGT
Source organism: Rhinopithecus roxellana (assembly GCF_007565055.1). Classification (NCBI taxonomy): domain Eukaryota; kingdom Metazoa; phylum Chordata; class Mammalia; order Primates; family Cercopithecidae; genus Rhinopithecus; species Rhinopithecus roxellana. Next base: position 76,264,966 of record NC_044559.1, read on the forward strand.
TCCCCAAACAACCAGGGGTGTCCCAGAGTTCAGAATAGTGTGCTTGTTGACGGGGGTTTCGGTTCCCCGTCTGTCACAGAGCAACTGGTTCTTGATCAAGTTGATAACACTCTTTTCTTAGAAACCGAAACAAAAAAGCAAAGCCGCTTTTTATGTATTTCCCTTTCTTTGTGTGTGTGACCAGCTCTCCTCTCCACAGTGCTTAGAAAACATTTAGGAAAGAAGAGAATGGGGATGCCCCGTTTGATGGGAGCCTCTTTCTCCTCCAAGGCTCCTGGCCCCAGGATCGTGAATCCTTAATGCGATTCCTGGCTGATGTTTGCAAAGTAGCAGCTGGTCTTAGACTCCTGAGTACCTCCAGTTTCCCATGGTGAGTGTCCCTCCTGAAGGCAACTGAATTCTTGAGATGGCCCCCAGCCTGATGCCTGGCTGAGAGGCAGCCCTCCTTTCCAGCCTCACTCTCCCTGACGTGGCTGTGGGGACCCTGGGCTCTGCTTCCCTCTCCGGATGCATGGATGCATTCATCCACCCGACCAACTCATTATAAGCCTGCCGCGTGTAGTCATTTGTCGGGCACAGGGAATATCAGGGTGGATTAGATATGGTCTTGGGCTTAGGCAGAGTGTTGACTGGTGGTGCTGCGGGTTGCTGATTCTCAAGTGAGTGATGTAAGCTGTGAGAATTTGATGACTGGTTGGCAGCCTGGCTTTTTCTCTCCTGGTTCCCATCCATGAAATGAAAAAAATTGGAATGTAAAAGGAAACAAATAGTGAAACATTGTATTTCACAGGCACAGATGCACACATATCAATTATACAGCTGTTCCAGCATAATCACCCTCCTCATCTTCCTCTGTCTCACATATATTCAAATTTGGTCCCCACACCTGGATGTCTGAATGTCTTGTTCCTCTAAAGGCAACTAGAAAAAGACAAACCAGTTTCCTACAAGTCACAACTCCATTTATAGGAAACAAAGGACAGGAAATCATTTTGGGCAGATCCTTACCGTAGATTTGTATAAGCAAGGCCCGGAACTCATGTATTGATGATTTTTAATAGCATCTTTCCCAGCCAGCTGGACATGGCATGAGACCTCAGTCGTCCCGAAGAGAAGGCTATGGACAACTGGTCATTTGAACATTGACCACAGACCAGACCATGATGATTGTCCCCAGCCTCCCTGCAAGAGTGCATCCCTTGCTGATAAGCGCCATCTGTTGATGGTGGAGGTGAATGCAGGTGTCCGCTGTACATTGCTGAAGGCACAGGTGACCCGGAGGCCTTTAAGTGGGGGGGCCGCTGTGCAGCTTCCATCTGGACTTTGCATGTAGTATTCTCTAGTGCTACCCAAGTACAATTGGCCACTGGTGTACTTGGTAGATTGGTTCTGCAGTCAGCACTATGGAACATGTGTATATAAAATGCCAGCCCTTGGTATACACAGGTTTCATAACCTGCAAACACTGTATTTCCCATCTGCCTCTGGCTGAAAAAAATCCAATGTAAGTGGACCCAGGCAGTTCAAACCCATGTTGTTCAAGGATCAACTGTAATCTTAGTTGGGAATCAGGCACAACAGGGAAGTTGAGTTTAGACTCTGGAATCCAATAGCTCTGCTACTTACTGGCTAGGGGACCTGGCAGGTTGCTTAATCTTGTTTAGACTCAGTTTTCTTATGTGGAAAAAGGGCATAGTAAGAACCAATTTCAAATTGTTGAGCACAGATTAAATGAGATGATGCTGTTAATGGGGCCCAACATGTGGTGAACTATCAAGAAACATTAAGCAGCCAGCCTGGACAACATGACGAAACCCTGTCTCTACAGAAAATACAAAAATTAACTGGGCATGGTGGGGCACACCTGTAATCCCAGCTACTTGGGAGGCTGAGGTGGGAGGATCACTTGAGCCTGGGCAGTTGAGGCTGCAGTGAGCCCAGATTCTGTCCCTGCACTCCAGCCTGGGCATAGAGCGAGACCTTGTCTGAAAGAAAGAAGGAAAGATGGAAAGAAAGAAAGGGGGGGGGAGAGAGAGAGAGAGAGAGAGGAAGGAAGGAAAGAAGGAAGGAAGGAAGGAAGGGAGAGAGAAAGGAAGGAAGGAAAAGAAGCATTAAACTTGTGTTTTTCTTGATAGTTAAGTCAGAGTCCCTCTAACAGTAGAAAATGTGGAGAACAACAACAACAAAAGCAATTACATTTCCAGCATCTTAATCCTCATCCTATACTTAGAATATGTTAGAGCAAAATTTTCCAGATGTGGTTTTCTGATTATTTGTAGATTTTTTTTTCCCCCAAACAAAGAGAATCAGGCACCAAATGTGGCTGAGATTCTGGAAATTTGGTCTGGATATTAAGTTTGTGGAATTCATTCTAGCAAGAGAGGAGTGAGCCTCGAAGATGTCTCTCTCCAAAGTGCTTCAGTTAGTAGCTAATGTTTCCTGACTATTTAGAGGATTTCCTTTATTATTTAGGAAGAGGAACACATTGTTTATAAAGAAATAAAATAAAATAAAACTGGTTGTTTTTAATGCTGATAAAAGGATTGTGGTTAAATCTGCAAAGAGCTTCCTTTTTCTCTGGTTTGACCTCACTGCAGCCCTGCTTGGTGTGAAGTCCAGGTTGGAGGGATGCTTGCTGGTTTTTCCAGCTCATTTAACTCCGAGACCATCCGTCTTTGTTGAGGGTGAGACCTTGACAGTTATCCGTTTTGACTCTAACAGGGAGGACTTGTCCCTGTTCAATCTGTTCTGATCTCCTGTCTCCATTGTTAATATCAGCTCACATTCAGAAGGGACCTAGGTTGAGAGGTGTTCCCAGTGACCCGGCCACTGCCCCCAGGCATGTCTCATCATGCCACAAGGACACAGTGTTGCCTCCTACACACCGACAGTGTGCCTTCAAATCTTGCAAGCTCTGCAGTTAGGAGCTTTGTTAAACATGGAAGGATCACTCATTTCTGCTCATTTCCTGGCTTTCAGGGAGGGCCCGGCCATGCTCATCAGTACTCTATAAAATGGCGGGCAGAGATGGTTTGCTTTTTGTTTTCATGTAAGGAACTGGGTTGTTTGCTTTTGTTTGTTTTGTGGGCGGGACCCTGAAGCTTTTTGTTGTGTTTTACTTTGTTTTGTGTTTTGATGGGGGATTTCTAAAAGTAAGGATACAAAAAGATTATATGACACAATTTACAAAATTATGATGGCATATGGACACATTGACGGTGACCTACTCCCACTGTAGAAGAGGCCAATGCAAGTGAGTGGCCTTGAAATATAAGTTTCCTTAGCTTCATGGTAAAGCCACTTAGAAAAAAATTATTTTTAAAGAACGGTTTTAGGTTTACAGCAACACCAAATGGAAGACACAGAGATTCCCCACACACCCCCTGCCCTCCCGTGGGTACAGCCTCTCCCCGCAGAAGGGTGCACCTGTTACAATGGATGAAGGGACAAGGTGACACAGCATCACCCAAGGCCAGAGTTGACACAAGCGTTCACTCTTGGTACTGTACATTCTATAAGGATTTATAGTGACTTTAGAATATGGCTTTATGAGTGTGTTGCCATTCTTTATTTATCACCAATGCCAAATGCAGATGCTGACATCTCAGGTTAGCCAGCCCAAGGGCCCCGTCCTAATGTTAAATTCCATCATCACTCCAAGGACCCCAGGAATCCAGGAGCCCACCCAGGGGTCCAGGGTGCCTTTCCAACCACCGTCCCTTCTTTATTCTTCCCCAGGGCACAGTGTGTCAGCTCCTGGGGTGTTTTTCTATGAAGCAGGTAAAATAGAATGATCTCTTCTTATGCCCAAGAGAAGTGGTTTTCACAGAGGACCCACTCCCTCCCCAATCTGGTCTCTGTCACTGTCCTTTTTGGAAAACCATCCGTGGCTGTTTAAATCCCCTTCTGTAGCTCCTCCTCCACTTGGCTGAGAAGCCCCTCTGGGGGAGACACCTGAGCACAGCATCCAGTGAGAGCTGCCCTGAGGGCTGGGGAGTGCCTGAGCTGTGGGTACTCACTGCAGCCCCCTGGGGTTACCTCTCCAGGCCTCAGGCTGCCCAGTGGGAAGCTGCTTCCACCCTGGCTTCCTCACTATTGCTCGGTCTCCGGTTCCCAGGATGCTGAGCTTGCCCCACTTCCCCTTGCTGATTCCAGGTTTTCATGGATTTCTGCTTGTTGCTCTCTACCTCCCAAAGGAATGCTGTTCTGTCGCCCTGGCTCTTCAGGTCTGCTGTTCTCTTGAAGAGGCTTCCCTTCTAGGGAGGAGGGTAGAATTGCATGTCCCTTTCCTCCTCTTTCAGTGAGACGCTGATGGAGTTGTGCAGTGAGTGGACACTGGGCCTAAGTATTTTAGAACCATGTTAACTGACTGACCTGCTACGGACAGATGAAGACGCAGGCACACGGTCAGGTGATGGGGAAGGGAGCATGTGCCGCTGGCTCCCCAGCCTGCCTGGCTGTGCCTACTGGGTCCCGTTCATGAAGCCCGTGCCTTTGAGTCTGCAGGCACGGGGCTTTCCCCCGGCTGGGCCCGTAGGCCTCTGGCTTTTCCTAGGTCAGATCTTTAATTTTTCATTTGTAACACACTCAACAAATATTTCTGTTTCTGCCTCATTCTGGTCTCTGGGGGTATTGTGGTGAGAAAAAAGGCTGTGGTCTCTGCTTTTCAGAGCTGGTGGGTCCTGTTGGGGATGGAAGTCAATGTGAGCTGTATGAGAGGAGATTCCTTGTTTGGTGACTTGCCCAGGTCACACAGTGAGTAGGTGAGTGGCTGGGAGGGAGGTTCATCCAAAGCACTGCCTGGTGGCAAAACCTGCGTCCTCGCCCCTTATCCAGAACCATGTGATCAAACTGGGAAGCTTCGATTTTTTCCCCAAAAAATCAAAGGGGAAAGAGAATGCCATTTCTGCAGGCAAAAGGTGACAACAGAAGTTCCCCAAACAGGAGTCTGAACACCTTGAATCAGCTCTGGGGGAACAAAGTCCAGACTTGGGCCTGGCGTGGAGGGATGCTTGCTGAGGGAGAGGAGAGCCAGGGGTGGGCTCAGAGAGGCTTTTGTCCCATGAAGAGGCGTTCACAGCACCCAGGTGGGAGAGATCTGCAGCTCGGGCTTAGGGTGGGCAGGTGGGCTCCGAGGCCCCCACCCTCAGGCTTGAATGGAGACTCGGCCCACAGGAGTGGTCTGCTCCTACCCAGGGGCGCAGAGAGAACAGGCGGCCCTTTCCCAAACTGTGTGTGCTTTTCCCAGGGGCCATTGTTCCTGGTTGCCAGGAAACCGCGGCCTTCAGGTGTCACCCGGGAGACTGGGGCCTGGGTATTTGGGTTTAGGTCAGGCACAATAATGCCTGCAGAATGAGATGGCGTCCCCAAGACCTCCTTAGTCATTTGTCACGCAACTGTGGCTGTGACTGTGGGGACACAAGGGCTGTGGGAGGAGGTGGGTGGCACAGGATGGGGTAAGCTAATGATCCCCCACCCAGAGCAGAGCAAACACACCTCTTTGGGGAGAGGAAGTGAGGCCGCCCCAGCCTCTTGAGATGGTGGAAGACCTGCAAGGAATCTGACCAAGGTTCAGGGCCGCTCGCTGGGAGGTAGGGGCTCTCCAGCCCTCAGGCCTGATAGCGCCCCAGGAAACACGCAGCAGCTTAACGGGTTGTCTGCTCCGTGGCCAGATAGCCCAGCAGCACAGTGATAGCAAAGAAACAATCCAAAGCCAATACAGCAAGGGTACAAGGCTGTCCAGAAATGATGGCAATTCAGAGTGACCCAGGGGACCAGGCGGTGAGCAGGGGATACAGGACCTGGGGGTGGTGCTGGAGTGAGTTTTTAGCAGGCCCACGAAACATCCAGATCCTTCCCTCCCCAAACCTTTCAGCACAACTTCTCATGAATGTGATTCCAAGTAAATAGAAGGTGATGGATATGTAATTATATGTAATCTACTTGCAAAATAGTCCTTGTTTCACTTTTATTTTATTAAAAAAATTTAAATTGTGTTAAATACACATAACATAAAATTTACCATCATAGTGATTTTTAAGTGTACCGTTCAGTAATGTTAAGTTCGCCTCATTGTGGAACCGATCTCCAGAACATTTTGACTTTATAAAACTGAAACTCTATTGCCATTAAATGATAACTCCCATTGCCCTGCCTGCCAGTGCCTGGCAGCCACCGTTCTACTTTCTGTCTCTATAAAGTTGACAGCTCCGGGGACCTCATAGAAGTGGAATCATACAGTGTTTATCTTAAAAATAAATTAAAAAAAAAAAATTAGAGATGGGATCGCCCTATGTTGCCCAGGCTGGTTTCACACTCCTGGGCTCAAGCCATCTTCCCACCTTGGCCTCCCAAAGGCTGGGATTACAGGTATGAGCCACCGGCTTGGCCCAGTGTGTATCTTTTTATGACTGGCTTATTTCACTTAGCATCATGTCCTCAAGGCTCATCCCTGTTGTAGCGTGTGTCAGGATTCTCCCCCGCCCCTTTTTTTAAGCTGAATAATATTCCATTGTCTGTACACATTTTGTTCATTCATTCCACTGTACATGGACACTTGGGTGGCTCCCACTCTGGCTCTTGTGATAAAGCTGCCATGAGCATGCAACTCCCCAATTTCCAGGCTCACCTGAATTTACTTTATGACCGGTGACTGTTTTCATCTAAACCCGGCTGTGGGGCTGCCAGTGATCCATTTCATACCCCCCAAAGATGCTCATCTTCAGCTGCCTGACAGTGTAGCTGTAGCTGTGCTCCCTCTTGTGAAGAAGGCCTCCATCCAGGCAGGGAAGGAGATAGGCTAGGAGCCAGGAGTGCTGGCCCCACTGGCCCTGGAGATTGAGGCAGTCGACAAGGTGTGGCGTCTCAGAGGCACAGGAAGCTCCAGCATCCTGGCAGATGTGCGGGGGGCCTCGTGGGAACTGGACCCTCCAAAGGTGGGGGATACACAATGAAAAATGGGGGTGGGTGACCCCTGGAAATACTGGGGTCCTTGGCATTTTAGATTCTGTTGGAGTTTAGGGACAGGGCCCAGGGCTCAGAAGAGGGTGGTGGCAGTGGGCGGATGACTGGGTTGATAACCGGGGATGGGAGCCAAGGTGGCAATCAGCTGGACAACTTGGGTACCAGGTCTTGGCCATCTGACTGTGGACAGGCACCTGTTGCATGGGGGCAGTTCTGGAGGTGGTTTGAGGCTCAGAGAACCAAGAGGACTCTCAGACATCGGAGCTGGGAAGGGTCACCATGGGAAAGAATGAGTACTACAATCCTAAAATCTGTCACCTGGTGAGGAGGGGAGAGACTGAGATTGCAGGGGATCCTTGAGTTGGCTTTGTCTGGGACCCCGGGTTACCTGAGCCTGCAGAGGGGCCAGACTGAAGCCTGCGGGGGCCAGGGTCTGGGAAGCCAAAGGAGGAGGTTGTGGCTGGCAGAGGGGCACCTCAGTTTGCAGTGCCTAGAACCTGAACCTTGAAGGCAGGGATCTGCAGGAGTTTGGACACCCCAGGGGTCCTGGCCAGTGAGCCTGGGGCATGCAGCCACAGGGCTTCAATAGGGCATCGTCCTGGAGCTTCATTTCTACTTTAAACATTTGGGGGATGGGCAGTTAAGTGATTAAAAATAGTTCTACGTATTTCACTTATACAGCTGTTAAAGGAGTGGACTTGGGGGCCAGGCTGGGTTCCAAGCCCAGCTCTGCCACGTGGGCACGTTGCCTAACCTCTTTCTGCCTTAGTGTTCTCATTGGCAGCATGTGGATTCTTAGTCCCCACGCATAGGCTGGGTTTAGCAAATGCAGCGATACACACAAAGAGCTCTGCATGGTGCCTGAAACTTGGCATGTCTCAGTTTATGTTTGCGACTGTTATTATCATGACTATCGGAAAACAAATGGGGCATTAAGGAGTAAAATGCAGAATTGGCTAGAACGTTTAAGATAAAATGAGAGACCTTCAAGAAGCTCTGTGCTTGGGACAGCTGGGCTCCAGTCCTCTGCCTTTACGGTGATGGAGCCATTTGGGAAACGTCACAGCCTCCAGAGGGCGGAACTCACATCTGCTGTTCACAGGGGTCTCCAGGGCCTGGCTGGTAGTGGGGTGTCAATAAGTGCTTGTGAATGTGGTGAGTGTGTTGGCATGCCCAGCATGGCTGGCAGAGGCATGGGCCTGTGTGCCTGCAGTACTACTGGTCACACCCCACCCCCTGGTCCAGGGCTGGGTGGGTGCAGCCTGAAGAAAGGCCTTGTTTGTGGCTTCACATCCACCAGAAGCTGTCAGCACCCAGGTGAATTTGTTTGAATTAGCTGCTTCAATGGGCCTGTTTTTGATGAGAATGTGTGTAGTGAGAGATGCTGGCAGAATTTTAAAGGGCATTAGAAGCGTCCCATGGGCCCTGGATGGACAGCTGTGCAGGAAGGAGAAGGCTGTTTCTGGTCTGTGTGGCTGTTTAGGGCAGAAGGAAGTACCCTCCTTTGGTGTCAACTGACGGGGAAGGGCGGAATCATGCTGCCCACAATGCCCTTGCTCGGCCTGCTCCATGCTGTCGGCCTCACCTGGCGGGGTGTGCTTGGGCCCCACGGGCTCCATTCTATGTCCTAGCCACCACAGTTTCATGACCAAGATTGAGAATGTCCACGTGGCCAAGGTCCTGCCCACTCAGGGAACCATGGACTCTTTGGGGATCCAGATCCCAGGGCATGTTACCTGAACAAATCCAGGGAAGAAGGAAGGACGACAGCAATGTTCGCAGACATCTAGACCATGGACCAAATGGCAACTCCCTCCCCCATCAAAAACAATAGCGGTGCTGATGTGGTGTTTTTATGCGCCTTGTGATGTTTTAAATGCTTGACACATATTAACTCATTTAATCCTCCCAGTCGCCCTATGAGGTATAAGTGCAGCTATCCTTATTTTACAGATGGAGAAACTGAGGCACAGAGAAGTTAAGTAACTTGCTCAATATCACACACCTAGAAAGAAGAAGAGCCAGGACTTGAACCTAGGCAGTCAGGCTCCAGAGCCCAGCCCCTGGCAACCACCATTCTACTTTCTGTTTCCATGAATTTGACCATGCTGGGTACCTTGGATAAGTGAGATGATACAATATTTGTCCTTTTGCAACTGGCTTTTTTCACATAGCATAATGTCATCAAGGTTCATCCACATTGTGGCATATGTCAGAATGTGCCTCCTTTTTAAGGCTGAATAATATTCCACATTAAATACCATGCTTGTTATCCATTTATCTGTGGATGAACGCTGAGGCTGCTTCCACCTTTTGGCTGTTGAGAATAATACTTCCATGAACACAGGTGTACAAGTGTCTGTTTGAGTCCCTGTACATTCCCCTTGGGTATGTACCCAGAGTGGAATTGCTGGATCATGTGGCGATTCTATATTGCCATACCGGCCAGACATTTTAATGCCAGTAAATCCCTGCATCCGAGCACGTGCTTGATTTAAGATTTAGTAATTTTTTTCATCAGCCCACTCAGGGTGCTGTCCCAAACCTCCCCTTTCCCTGAACTTGGCTCCAGTTCCTGGCGGCAGAGAGACTGCCCTACCAGAAGAGGTCATTTCCTTCTGTTTTCCCTCTTCTCTTTGCTTTCACCCGCTTTGGGATCTAGGAGCGATGCCAGGACCTGAGAGCCGGGTGAGTAGTTGTGGGTTTTGTGGAGAGGGGCCGCCTTGTTCTTGAGAAACGGTCTGGCTGGGGGCAGGAAGGGGGCTGAGTGTGTGTTGGCTGTGAAGCCTCCATCAGCAGTAAGCTTGGGTGGGGTTGGGGGAGCAGAGCTGTGTCCACATTGTTTTCACTCTATGCCTGGTACCCGATGGTGAGGCGCTCAGGACCTGTGTGCAGGATGAAGGAGTGAAGAGAGCAGAGCTGGGGCTGCAGAGTGCTGGCCTGGGATGCCTGCTTGGGAGGCTGGTGAGATGGGCCACAGGTCCTCCCAGGGCAGAGGAGGGAGGGTATGACGGAGCAGCATGGAAATGACCCTATCTCCCCTGGTTAGGGCCATTCTGCAGTTTTGACTCCTCATCTTAGAATAAGGAGTTGTGCTAGATGCTCCAGCTGCGACAGTCCACGTCTAGTAACAGTGAACCTGCGTGGGTCCTAACTGAGATCAGGCACTGTGATGGGTACTGAACTTAATCCTCACAACACACTGTGAGGAACTTATATTAGCTGCTGCTGCTTCTGCTTCTTCTTCTTCCCCTTCCCCTTCTCCTTCTCCTTCTTCTTCTTCGACAGAGTCTTGCTCCATCAGTGGCGTGACCTCAGCTCACTGCAATCTCTGCCCCAGAAGTTCAAGTGATTCTCTTGCCTCAGCCTCCTGAGTAGCTGGGATTACAGCCGTGCACCACCACACCTGACTAATTTTTGTAGTTTTAGTAGACAGGGGGTTTCGCTATGTTGCTCAGACTGGTCTCGAACTTCTGACCTCAGGTGATCCGCTCACCTAGGTCTCCCAAAGTGCTGGGATTACAGACACGAGCCACCGAACCCGGCCATATTAGCTTCTTTAACATAAGTGAAAACTGAGGCACAGGGAGGTTAAGCAATTTCCCCAAGGACACATAGCAGGAAGCAGAGAAGCTGGGACTAAATGGAGTCAGTCTGCGCCTCACTTTGGATTTGCTCCTTCACCGCACTGCACCTTACAAAATAAAATAGCTAACTTTTCTTTCCTAAGATTTTTTTTGTCTTAGTTTTCCAGGGCAAATATTTAAGGAACAGTGAAGGAATGGGGCTTATAGCTTGTTCTGCTGCTGGAAGGCTGGAGGGCCTGAACATCATTGAGTATGATCCTAAGTGAGATCTTTTCTCCCTCCGGCAGGATCTGGTGGAGGCCACAATTCATCACAGCAAACACGTCCTCTCCTTTCCTCTTCATCTTGCTCTTGCACAAACAAGAAACCTCAGTCACGATTCCAGCTGGGCATCCTCTGTCTCTTAGCAACCACCGCCAGCCCGGGCTTTGGGTTCTGGGCTCCAGGCGTGCCTTTCTTTGCTGCAATACTTTCTGTGGATCCTGCACACACAATGCAGGTTGTGGGCATCAGGGCAGGAGGGGCCTGTTAAACTCCTGCTCCCAGAGCCCAAGGGAGGTGGGGAAGACCCATTCTGGGAAGTTAACTTTGTGGGGGTGAGCTGGTGGGGTGTCTCCTGGTGGCTGCTCACAGCTGTTTGCTGAAGAGGAGTGGGATTTGGGGAGTGTGTGTGTGTACACACGTGTGCTTCTAGCCATGGTGGGGGCATCGTGCCAGGAGAGAGATGAACACTCCTGCTTGTCCTGCTGGGCCCATCTTTATGATTACCCACATTTGTTCAAAAGGTTTGTTTCTCAAATGTGATGAAGAGCCCCCTGGGACTCTCTGGCTCAGGCTTGCAGGGAAGGGGAGGGACGGGGCCCTGGGACTGTAGAGGTCTGGTGAGAGGAAGCAGCATGGACCGAGGAGGGGAGAAGAGGGCCAGGGCTGAGGCCAACTTCACTTACAAGAGGCAGAGGGGCCAAGGGGGCTGACCGCAGGAAGGGCGGGAAGAAGGCATCAATGCAAGGCCTGAGAGCAGGGGCTCGGTGGTGCTTTCGCTCCCTGACCCTGCATGGTGCCTTCCCAGGGGCTTCTTGGAGGCCAGTGTGGGAGCTGGGCCTGTTCTGAGCGGCTGCTTGTCAGTTCATGAAAAAGCATTGCCTCTGGGGTTTCTAGGTCTCGTCCCCGAAGAATCATTGCTTTAGTCATATATGAACTGGAAAGAACCCGAGAGAGGTTCTAATTCATGTCCTGTCTTTGCAGATGAGGACAGTGAGGCCCGGGACAGGAGTTCCTTGGAGTCATAGCCGGGTAGGAGCAGAGCTGGGAGCGGCCCCAAGGCTGCTGGTTTCCCCGCTGTGCTTTCTTACTTTGCTGGAGTCCTCCCTGCACACTGGTCGGTGCTGAAGCCACCATGTGCCGACGCATGATCCCTGAAGCTCTAGTGAGTGTTTAGTTTTAGAGTGGAACTTGCACACATAGAGGTGAGGTCTTGGAGGCTGTTTGGCTCATCTTTGTACCCAGAGGACGTGGTTCCTGATGAGGTCCTTGCTGGTCAGGCTGCTTCTGCACATCTTGAGTGACCTGGCCCTGTCCAGGAGAGATCCTGAGTTCACTTCCTAAGGAGGGAGTGAGTTGTGTCTTCCTGCGTCTGGCAGGTACTGCATAGACATTGTCCTAAGTTATGGACAGCATAGGGCGGGAAGAGCCCTTTTCTCTTTTAAACTGTAAGGCTTGGCTGATGAGTCTGATTGGTTTGGATACTTTACAGAAATGTCAGACTGGAAACCAACTTCAAAACCTTTTTTTTTTTTTGAGACGGAGTCTCGCTGTGTCACCCAGGCTGGAGTGCAGTGGCGCAATCTCGGCTCACTGCAAACTCTGCCTCCCAGGTTCATGTCATTCTCCTGCCTCAGTCTCCCAAGTAGCTGGGACTACAGGTGCCTGCCACCATGCCCGGCTAATTAAAAAAATTTTTTTTTAGTAGAGACAGGGTTTCACTGTGTTAGCCAGGATGGTCTCGATTTCCTGAACTTGTGATCCACCCGCCTCAGCCTCCCAAAGTGCTAGGATTACAGGCATGAGCCACCATGCCTGGCCTTCAAAACCTTTAAAGCCTGAGAATGGCATAGATGGGAGGAGTGTTTGGCCGTATGTTGTATCTGGAAAAAGGTGACATCTGTGCATGCTTAGGGAGATAAGGGCAGGAAGTGCCAGGCGAGGGTCATAGGTCTTGGGCTTGAGCCTTGGCTCTGTCTCTTGTTGCTGTGAGTCTTGAGTAAGTCACACCGATATGTGGGACTGAGGGGCTTCTTCTGGAAAGTTCTACCAGACCTAACAGCCTGTGGATGCTCAGGAACTGCTCGAGACCAGCCGCTCATTCATGTATTCCACAAGTGTGAGCTGAGTGCCCAGCTAGGCTTCAGTGAGGCTGGGGAATGCCTCCTGCCGCGGCTATAAAGGTGGAGCTTATGGGCTGGTGTTGGAATCTGTCAGTCAACAAACAAAACCCTTGTGCATCCCTCAGACCTGCTCTTTGAGAACCAGTCTCTGGCCTTGAAGATGGTTCATCAGGTAAAATGTATCAGTGAAGAGGTTTGGTTCCTGGGAAGCTTTTAAAGCCTCATCTCCACCACCCTGAACCTCTCGGATAAAGGCCAGTTTGGACTCTGATACTTTTGGTGGCTCCTCAAACTCCTCTGGGGATGAATGTGGCGTGAACTCTAAAAAGCAGTGGGCACTGCATCCGATTCATTGTTCGCCCTGTGGGATCTTCTTCTCTAAGAGACACCCATGTCCCACGTGTCCCATGTGTACATGCACATCTGTTACAGTTTATAGCCCTCTCTCATATCAGCTGCATTAAATTGTCACACAGCCAAGGTGCTTCCTGTGTAAGCGAAACAGAACTTTCACATCTGAAAGTTATTAAAAATCTAATACCTAGTTTAAAAAATTAAATAAGACAGAGACATATAAAATGAACAGGAGTCTCTGTCCTATTTCAGATCTCAAGGTCCCCTTCCCAGAGACAGCTACTAAAATAGCTTCATGTGGAGGCTTCCTGAAATGTTCTTTGCATATAAAAACACAGATATTCTCTCTCTCTTTCTTTCTCTTAGCCTCCTGTAGAGCTAAGAGACCACTGTATATCAGCACATCTACAGCTGGTCTTCTGTTCTTAGCACCGCAGACTCAGGCTCTCTCTCTCTCTCTTTTTTTTTTTCCTTTTTGAGACAGAGTCTTGCTCTGTCGACCAGGCTGGAGTGCAGTGGTGCGATCTTGGCTCACCGCAACCTCTGCCTCCCGGGTTCAAATAATTCTCCTTCCTCAGCCTCCTGAGTAGCTGGGATTACAGGCATGTACCACAACGCCCATCTAATTTTTGTATTTTTAGTAGAGACAGGGTTTCGCCATGTTAGCCAGGCTGGTCTCGAACTCCTGACCTCAGGTGATCCGCCCGCCTCAGCCTCCCAAAGTGCTGGGATTACAGGCATGAGCCTCTGCGCCCGGCCTACTTTTTTTTTTTTTTTTTTTTGACACAGGGTCTTGCTTTGTCACCCAGGCTGGAGTGCAGTGATGTGATCTTGGCTCACTGTAACCTCCTCCTCCTGAGCTCAAGCGATTCTCCCATCTCAGCCTTCTGAGTAGGGCACCACAGGTGTGTACCACCAGGCCTGGCTAATTTTTGTATTTTTTGTAGAGACAGGATTTCTGCCATGTTGCTCAGGCTTACACAGTCTTATTATATGTATTTCATGGAGGGACATTGCATTGTTTTCAGTCTTTTTCTCTTATAAACATAGTTACAAAGAAACATCCTTGTTTGACTCTGTGTTCTCATATGGCAAGATCAGTAGGACCAACTCCTAGAAATGGAGGTGCTAAGTCAAAGAAAAGATGCATTTTACATTATGATGCCTATTGCCCAGTTGCTGTCTAGAAAGGCTGTTCCATCTTCACAGTATACAAGAAGCTCTGTTTCTCCACACCTTCTCTAGTATTGAACATTATTGACATTTTTCACTTTGCCAGTTTGATGGGCTGAAATACACCTTGTTTTAACTTGTATTTCTTTAATTATGAGTGTGGTTGAGCATCCCATTTTAATGCTTTTAAGGCCATTTGTGTTCTTTTTCTGTTAAACTACCTGTTTGAATCCTTTGCCTATTTCTCTATTCCGTCTTCATTTTATTAAGAGTACACTGAAGCTCAGAGAGGTTAAGCAACTTATGTTGGGTCACACAGCAGGTAAGTTGCAGAGCTGAGACTAGAACCTAATTTTCCCTCTCCTGGTTGAGTGATGCTTCTAATGCCCATGCTGCTTCTCTGTCCAAGGGCTGGACTAGGTATACCTAGTGCTCCTAGATGGGGAGGGGACCCCATGCTCTGTATTCCCGGGGGTGCCATTGGCTCTGAGTGGAACATGGCGGTACCTTCAAGAGTGTCTGCAAAGCTTAGCCCTCTCAGGCTGGAATTGATTCTTAAAGTGCTTCTAAGTCTTGTCTCCCCCTGGGAAGCCGGGTGTGCACCCCAGTGGACATTTGCTCCTAGATGGTTAGAGGTTTATCCTGCAGCCTCTGCCGAGGCCCCTCTCCATCCACAGAGGAGATCCAGCTGGCATTATTGTTTGTACCCATGAATTATTGATAAGGCATGAAATGGCCTCAACCTTGGAATAGCAAGGCTCGAGGGAGGGCAGCCTCCATGCTGAGGAGGAGCACGGGGCTGACAGACCCCCCTCCCTGGGGCCCAACCTTCCCCGGCCAAAGAGTACTTTTGAATGTCGAAGGGCTTCGTAGTCCTCCTCTCCCCTGCCCTGTCAGGTTTTGGTTGGATTTTGAGCATGTGTCTTTTAAGAAAATGTGCAGGGGCAAGAGCTACCTTGAATTTCATAGCATGTTTCATATTTAGATTATTTAAAACTTTATAAGGTTATGCATACTCAGGATAAGATTCATATATCCCAAAGCTGTATCATGCAGAAAGTGAACTCCTGTGTGGTCTCACCTGCGAGGCTTCCGCTGCATAATGCTGTTAAGTGTGTTTTTCACTCATCCCCTGAGCCTGCATACATGTGAAGAGAGTACTGTTTATTCAGGCAACAATATCTGATGGAGGGATTTGAGGACTCCTTGGAACACATCCTACTCCACGTGACGGCTGGTCCCTCTGCTTGAGAGCTGAGGTTTTGTAGCTCTGCCGTGGACCCTTCTTGTGTATCAGTTGCCAGCTGTTGAATCTTGTGACTGGGTCACTGCACTATGTTTCTACTCTGTCTCCAATTTTTTATTTTTCCCCAGACAGAGTATTGCCCTGTCGCCCAGGCTGGAGTGCAGTGATGCAATCTGAGTTCACTGCAACCTCCACCTCCCAGGTTCAAGTGATTCTCCTGCCTCACCCTCCTGAATGGCTGGGATTACAGGCGCCCACCACCATGCCCAGCTAATTTTTGTATTTTTAGTAGAGACGGGGTTTCACCATGTTGGCCAGGCTGGTCTCAAAGTGATCCTGACCTCAAATGATCCACCTGCCTCGGCCTTCCAAAGTGCTGGGATTACAGGCATGAACCCCTGCGCCCGGCCTGCCTCCAAATTTGCCTAGTATTGGGCTTGTTCTGAAATTGTTTGAGGGTGGTTCAGACATTCTGGAGGAAAGGAATGGCCCAGTCTCCCCATGCTTAGCATTCTTTGCCAAATGAAGGGAGGTTGCTCTACTTCTCTTGCTAGAGGGCTCACAATTTTACATTCCACAGGAATTTTGAAGGAGTCCATTGTTTTGCAAAACTGTGGTGTGCTGATAAAAGGTGTCAGATTTTTAGGAGAAAACTATTTGACATGTGTGACTTTTTGGCAATCCCTTTAGGGAAGACCAGGCGTTGACTTCTGAAGATCTTGTCTTTGGGAAGAGCATGACAAGATCTGTGACGTGCGGCCACTGTCACTGCAGTTCCCTAAGCCTCAGTTTCTTCATCTGTAAAGTGGGGATAGTAGTGGCATCTCTGTTTTGGGGATATTGGTTGGGTTCTTTGAAGGGTGTTTGAAGGTCCCCTATGCAGGGCTGCCCTCCACAAACATTAGCCCCCTTTCCTTCCTGGATAAATGACATCTGTTGATGAGGACTGGAGTCGAAGGGCCTGGAGATGCCAGAGGGGATGAGCCTCAAGGTAGAGACAGGTGAAATAGGTGAAATATAAAGCTGCTGAGCAGGTGAGGCACAGACTTGGAGGCTGTCTGAGGAACTCAGAGAAGCAGCAGCTCTAGGACGGACTTTCTAAGCCAGATCTAGTTTGCTGGCACTAGCAAGCAGCTTCCGGACAAGGAGTTCCCAGGAAGTATCACTGGCATTTGGCAAACATTTGCTGAATGAGTACAAGGGCTCCCCGGATGCTCTCTGAGCTCCTCTCAGATGTGCCTTCCTCACGCTCCACTCTGGGCTTGCATACACTGTTCTCTTGGCCCACCCAGAGTATGTACCTCCCTGGACAGATGCACATGCAAGTGTGTAACACACATACACTCACATACACATCGTCCAGGCCATGTCTGTCCTCCTCTGGGTCTAAGCTGAAATACCACTTACCCAGCAAGGCTTCCTTCCTCACCTCATGGGCTGGATGGGGTTCTTCTGCCACATGCTCTCTGGACACTGTGGCTTCACCTTTTTGTAACAGGAGTCTGTTTCTCTTGGAGGGCTGGGGTGCACATCTGTGTTCTCTGTGTCTGTAATACCCAGAATGGCCCTTGCTATCTATTAGATATTCAGTAAATGTTTGTTGAATGAATGAGGCACGAATCCTCTTCCCTTCTGATTATTGTTTACTTGAAACAGGGTTTCAGTTGCCTACAATGGAGTTGTGGGAACCTGTTGGTACTCATCTCAAGACACGGGAGATCCCATCTTCCATGTGGCTGGAATCCTTATCTCTGTAGCAGCCTCCCTCTCAGAAACGTAGTTGGCTCTGTCCTTGCTAGGGAGCTGGAGAAGTAGACACTAGAGTCAGAATGCCTGGCTTCAAGCGAAGGTTCCGTAACTTACTAACTGGATGACTGTGGGCAGTGGCTCAGTCTTTCTACACCTTGGTCTCCCATCTGTAAAATGTGTTTGTTAATTCCTGTGGTTACTTGCCTGACAAGATTGCTGTGTGGATTAAATGAGGTAATCCAGGAATATATTAGAGCAATGATCAGGTAGTGTGTGCTCAATAAGTAGAATTTATTTTTCCCGTTAAGCCGTATGTGTCCATCCTGTCAAGAATCTGGCATCGGTAAAGCAATGGGGTTGAGCGGGACTGCAGCTGACGAGGCAGGAATGGGCAGATGGAACGGAGCTAAGGTAAGAACTACACGTCCGAGAGGTCCTGCAAAGGAAAGCAGGAGGGAAATTGGATGTAGCAAGAAGGCAAGGGTGGGCTTGCAGAATCATGCTGCACTCAGCCTCAGGATTTTCTGGTGTGTGATTAGGACTTAGGTTCAGATCTTGGCTCCACTACTTGACAATGATACATTATTTTGGGTGAGTTACTTCATCTGTCTGAGCCTCAGTTTCCTAATCTGTTCCTAATTCCTAATCCTAACCTAACTAGGTTAATAATGGTGACCTCACAGAAATACTAAAGGCTTAAGTAAGAGACCATATGAATGGCACCTCCACAGGCCCCAGTGCATAGTCGGGGTGCATTTGCGTTTAAGAAGGGAAAGCTGGCGGGGCTCTGCACATATTTGAAGGGACGGCAGCTCCAAGAGCAGGGTGGACAGATCAGCTTGACCTGGTGAGAGATTTCCCAAGTCTGCCGAAGGGAGGGGGTAAGCCGACTGCCTTCAGCGTGGCTTCGCAGGGTGACACCACTTATTGTGTAATTACAGAACAACGCGCATGAAAGTGAAAATGTGGGTCCAGATGGCAGGCCTTCCATGCTGTTGAGAGGCAGAGCTAATGAACTTAACAAATCACTGATAATTAATTTTCAGAAGCCAAAGGAAACTGGGGAGCAATGAATAGGTCTACAGAAGGAGGGAATGCAAAGTAGTGCCAACTGTCAGCCCAGAGAGAGGTGTGAGATGCTGGCACTTCCAGGCCAGGGAGACTGTCTTGACATCTAATAGTTTCAGGGGGACAGAGCCCAGAGAGAGAAGGCAGTCCAGGTAATATAGTAATAGTCGTGACAATATTGGTCAAGCTTGACTGAACCCTTCTATGTGGCAGGAGCTGTGGTAAGCATTTTATTTGGATCGGCTCTCATTTCAGGCAGCTTCTCCCATAGGGCAGGAAGAGAGAGTCAGAGTCCAGTGGCTGACAGGGGAGTACCGTGGAGCAGTGAGGTAAAGTGATAAGAATAGCTAATATTTACTGAGCACTTGCAGTGTGCCGAGCACTGTGCCGAACTCTTCCAGAGGTGTCGGCTGCTTAGCATCATAAACATCCTGGGAGGAGGCACAGAGAGGGTGGGCCACTTGCCTTGCGCCCTCAGCAGGGTGTAAAGCCTGTGAAAATGTGGAGCCAGGAAGGACTGCGCCGCCACTCAGAACTGCCTGTGCACACCATGGGAAGCAGGATTGCGAGTCAGGAAACTGCGTTTTGGCTCCAGTACCCCTGACACAAGTCCTTGAGCCTGCCTGGAGTTTTGTTTCTTTAACTGTAAAAGGTGAGCAGTGGATTTGGATCAGGAGGTCACACACTTTTCAGACAGCAGTGCTGTGTATTCAAGTAAATCTCACAGGGCCTTTCTCATGGAGCCCCAAAGCTGTTTGGGACTCATTTGGGCAGCTGGGGATGAGCTCAACAGTCACAGGGAAGTGGTGGTGGGGAGCAGGCCTGGCACACTGTCTTCTTGCCCAACCCTGGGCTGAATCTGACCCTGCACTTACTAGCTGTGCAGTCCTAGGCAACTAGTTTGACCTCTCTGAGCCCTGTTTTACTCAACCGTAAAATGGAGATAAAACTTCAAGGGGTATTCATAAGGATTAAATGTCGTAATGTTGTAAAGCTCTTAGCTCCATGGATGGTGCCTAATAAAGGCTCAACTAGAAGGTAACTGACAGATAAATATTTGTTAAATGGGTAAGTACTTTTGAATCTATGTACATATACATATATGTATATGTATATATCCCTTTGAAAAAAAATAAATATATTTCCTCCTAAACTTTCAAGACTGAGTGAGAAGAATGGGAAGCCCCAAGAAGATGGGCCAGTCTGCCAGCATTGGGCATATTTGCTCCAGGTGAGAATGAAGGGACTGATCTGGCTGATGGGGTGAAATGTTTGAGTCCCTTTGTCTTCCTCGCTGGCTGCCAACACAGAGTGGGCATCCACCGGGGCCCTCCCCACTGCTGCTGGGCCACCTCCTGCTTGTCCCTGGGGGTCAGATGCAAAGCCAGGGAGGATGGGTGAACCGAAGGCGCCGTCTCCCGAGTCCTCCCAGACCCTCCCGATGACCTCCTCGCACCGCCCCGCCGCACCCCACCTTCTGTTCACGGCCCATCAGCCGGCTTTCTCCCTGACTGCGCTCGGATTTGAGCCATTGTGAATTCATGTTTCCAGATTAATTAGCAAGGCCCCATGTCAGATGCTAACTGGAACCCAGATGTCGGCTTGGTTCCTGCATCAAATCATTTTGTCCCTGTAATTGAAGAACACGGAGGCAGCAGCCAGGCTGGCCAGACCCACTCGCTTCCCCCGCCCCTTTCCATTAAAAGAGAAATAAGCCCACTCCCCACCTGGGAGGATCGGGGAAGGGGGATCTGCCCACCATTTCTGTGCCAATAGGATGGCGATGAGCTGACCCCTGACCTCCCTGTGAGGGTGGGGTTCCCCTGAGGAGTTCCCCATGGGTTTACAGGAAGGTGAGAGAGGTGGTGAGGACAGAGAACTCTTCCTAATTTTGACTTTAGCCAGATACCCTTTTCCCAGGCTAGAACACTGCCCCTCCAGGGGAACACAAGAGACCCCAGGCAGTGCCTGCCTGAATGGCCCATCACTGCTGGGCTGCGTGGAACCTTCCAGCTTCAGGGTCACGTTGTGCATGCCTGAGTGAAACAGACATGTCAGAGCAGGGATGTATTTCCCTTTCTCTCCGAACCATATGTTGTGCATGTGTGTGTATGCTTTTTGTTTTTTAGCTACCATTTATTGTCATGAATAACATTTTACATGTACTGTCTCATTTAAACCCCACAGCAATCCTATAAGAGAGGATTTTTTTTTAATCCCCATTTTTTCTGGTGAGGAAATAATAATTTCCTCACCAGGAATAACCCAAGGTTACATGGTTAGTGTGTGACAGAGCTGGGGTTTGAATCATTCAGTGTGTCTTTTAAGTGGAAGCAGCAGTTGCAGGAAAAACGAGCCACGTTTCCTTCCCCCTTAAGAATGTGTGTTCTCCTGGGAAGAAGAGGTGAGAACAGGTTTGGTCATACCTTCGCCTTTTCTGTTGAAGGTCAGAACCTACAACGGCCATTTTGGAGATAGAGGGGCGCTTTGATGGGTGGCACAGGAGATGCCAAGGGAGGCCAAGAGATGCATGGGCTGGAGTCTGGAGTGTGCCGGAAGCCTGCAGAAAGCCCTTAAAAGTGGGGAGTGGGCTCTGACTCCATGGCTAGGTCAGTGCCCCAAGTCCTGCTGCACCAAGAAGTGGAGGACAAAGTCCTGAAGGCCCTGTGTTCTTTGGGAACGCAAAGCCGAGGGTTCAAACCCAGCTCCAGCTTACTCAGCCTGTGACCTCGAGCTGCTTGTGTCACCTTTTTGAGCCTCAATTTCCCCATCAGTAAAATGGGCCTAAAACCTTCTTATACCGTACAGTCCTTGTAAAGCTGCACTGAGTATTATGTGATATTCAGGCCCTCAGGAAATGTGAGGGTACTGTGATGGGGCCAGACACCTCAAAACGTCTCCATTTAATAAAGCAGAATCTTAAATAGTAAATGCAAAGATTTAGAATAGCCATGCTCAAACACTAGAGAATGCTTATTAAAAAATGTAGATTTCAGAGCTTTACCCCTGACCTGCTTATTGAGAATCTGAGACTGGAACCAGAACTCTGCATTCTGACAGATCCCCCTGGGGTTTCTGAAATGTTTACAGAACATTCAAATATAAGAGCTGGCAGTGATTTCAGAGATCTTTTAGGTCCCTCCTTCATTTATAGAGAAGGAACTCAGGTTGTAACTCGGATATGAGTTGCCCTCAGGGAGAGCTGGGAGTGGATCTTAGTTCACTGATTTTTCAAAATAGTTGCTGGTAACTGAGTGACTTGCATGTGGGTCACTTGCATGGCCCAAGCCTCATGGCCTTTTTTAGACTCAGCAACCAAAGAGATTATTTATATACTCTCAAATCCTACCCCTCCAATTTAGGTATACTGTCACCAGGTGGCAGTAGTATGCTATAGAGCCTCAAGGATTGTTCTTGGAAATCCACGCCCTCGTGGATTTATAACCTTGAATAGTCATATTTCTTTTTTTCGTTGTTAACATGAAGACAAACACCTTTATTAAGCTAGCTAAATGCAAGCAAACATCAAGCAAATATCGACATGGAGAGTATGTTTAGAGCAAATTTTCCAAGCAAATAAGTTATCAGAGACAGGAAGCTATCTTTCCTTGTAATTATTTAATAGACCTTGTTCTTTGTCCTACATTTCCCTGTAATTTTTGTTTTAAATGTACCTGCTTTGCTCTTTGCATGCCCACTTCACGTGCTTTATTCTCAGATCTTTCAGGGTAGGGCTCCTTGATGTTGGAACTCATGTCCCTGGAACTTCTCTCTTCGTGTCAAGTGTTTTTCTAAGTCTCTGTCTCGTAGAAACACAGAGACAAAATTGCTTTTTTTTTTTCTTCTGATTTCATTTTCTCCTCTCTCTATGAAGCAAGGTATTGGCATGTCTCTGCCACCCACTGTAGTTAGGGATGGGGAGGGAGGGAGAGAAAACCGTGTTGGGTACTGACTGCGGACCAAGTTCCAAGCCATATGCTTTCCTGTTACCTCGCAACAGTGGGCAGCAGAGTGCGTTGTCATTTCACAGACAGGTAACAAGCTGACGGGCAGGGGGAGGGGCGGGCAGGAGCGAATCCCAGGTCTTTGGAGCTCCAGAGCCCACCCGTCCTCTCGTTTCCATGGTGGGCTGGGGATGGAGGGGATGTGGGCTGCCAGATGCTCCCCACCCCTACAGAGGAAGCCCAGATGCTCTGGGGTGAGGGCCAGGCCTAGTGACAGGCTCTCCCACCCCCAGCCTGCACCAGAGAGGAGTCAGGAACACCTGGGCCCCTCTCCTTGGGGAGCCCGACTGCACGGCAGCTGCTTCCCTGGCATTCTTGAGAGTGTTAATTGGGCAGGATGCCCAGCCCCCAGCCCCACTGCCTCCTGAAATGAGCTGGACCAGGGACAGAAACCCCACTGCCCGCCAGGCATAGAGGAGACAAGATGGGCTCCTGGTCAGCAGCTCAGGGAGGAGGCCCAGGATGCCAGGCTAGACCCGTGGGTAGTGGGTGCGCCTCATCAGCAGCCTCTACTCTTCCCTCCTCTAGGGAAGCTGGGAAAGCAGTGTTGACCCCAGGGCTCAGGACAGGCCCTAAGGAAGAAGAACCTGGAATCCTTGCAGTGGGCTTCTGCTAGCTCAGGAGATGGTCCTCTCTAGCTGGAGGGAGGAAGTGAAATGGGGTGGTGATGAATTATTTGAATTATTATTTCTCTCTTTCCTCCTTCTCTTTCTCCTCTCTTACTGCTGCCTCCTCCTCCTCCTCTTTCTCCTTTCTCATCGTAATTGAAGACTTATTCAGTACCTGTCTGACCCAGGCTGCCAGCAGGACTCTCCATACATTATTTCATTCTCATATTTCAACAGCCCATGAAACGTATTTTGTTGATTCTACTTTTACACTAAAGCTCAGAGAGGTCAGGCAACTTGCCCAAGGTCACACAGCAGGTGAATTGGCACAGCCAACGCTTGGATGCAGGTCTGACTCCAGAGCCTGTGCTCTGTCAACTCGGCCCTCTGCTTCTCACACTCTGCCCATCAAGGATAGAGCCCTTTGACCTTATGGGAAGGTTCCCTTTATCCCTGGTGCCCCAGTCCTCCTGGGAGGAGTCTATGTTTTCTTTGTTTTCAAAAGACTTGGAATCTGACACAGGTTTCCTTTCTGAGCCTTGGCTCCTCAGAAGGAAGGGCAGAGAAACACCGTTTTCACAGTACAGTGAGAAGGCCGGGTGGCTCATCGGTGGGGACTGGATTTCTAGAGAAGGACCCAGGATGCTCAGGTGCCCAGTGCTGCGGTTGCTGTTGAGCCTCCCCTCAGCAATGACCCAGTGACAGAAAGATAGGAGGAACTCAGGGATCAGGATGCCCAGGGCTCTTCCAGGCCTGGAACACCTGGTCAGTGAGGGCCATCAGGGAGCTGAGGGCTGCTGGGAACACGCTTCTCAGACTGTGGTGCCTGGCTCCATGCTCCTCATCTCCAGAGAAAGTTTGCCAAACTTACAGGCACCCAGAATTGGCCCCCGGACCTGTGAGGGCTCAGTGAAGAAACGGAAGAGGTTTCAGGTCTCCAGAGCTGCTGAGAGGATTTGAAGGCATGGATGTGGCCATGGGAATGAGCGGGCTTACTCTCTGTTCTCCAGAAGAAGTAGGATGAGTACCGGCAGCAGGTCTCAGGGCAACTCCAAGAAACAGCAGGCTGGGAGTGGATGTTGAGCCTCAAGCCGTAGTGAGCTCTCTGGCCCTGGGCAAGGTCAAGCAGAGCCCAGGTGGGCAACCCCTAAACCAACCTTACGGGTAAGCCGGGAAGGGACCCCTGCGCTGGGCCAGCCTTCAGACTCCATGATCCAAATGTTTCCTTGAAGCTCACATGGCCTCCGATATCACAATGGGAAGGGCCCTTTTGTGCTCTGCCAGGCCACTGCTATTTGCTGAGCGTCTAATCTGACACCAGGCAGTGATGGTGAACAAAACAGACAGCAGAGACTGTCATGGGCCACGGCAGGAACCGTCACAACAGCATGAGGTGCCGTTTATCATGTGCTAAGGGTTTTCCATCATTATCTTATGGAATCCTCTCAACAGCGTCATGAAGCTGGAATTATTATTATCCCCATGTCATAGAGGAGGAAACTGAAATTCACAGTGGCCAAGAATTTGCCCAACATCACACAGCTAGTGAGGGCTTGGATTTAGATTTTTATTTTTTGGATAGAGATGCTGGGGAGATGAGCTTCCTTAGGACTCTTCCTTGAGCTAAGGGATGACTCTAAGTATCCAGGTAGATGACTCTATCACCTACTTTGTCCTTTTTTTTTCTCTCTGAGACAGGGTCTCACTTTGTCAACAGGCTGAAGTGCAGGGTGCAGTCATGGCTCACTGCAGCCTCAACCTCTTGGGCTCAACTGATCCTCCCACTTCAGCCTCCAGAGTAGCTGGGACTACAAGTGTGCATCACTACACCGAATTCATTTTTAAATTTTTGTTGCCCAGGCTGGTCTTGTTTCGCAGGCTGGTCTTGAACTCCTGGCCTCAAATGATCCTCCTGCCTTGGCCTCCCAAAGTGCTGGGATTATAGACGTGATCTGCTCTACCCAGCCTGTACTTTTGATCTTACTAGGAAGACTTCAGAATGTGCAATAATAATTCCCTCTGCTGTTTCTATGATCACTTGGGTCCCCTTTCCATCAACTGGCCTCCCGTGGGCAGGCCCCAGAGTGGGAGTGAGTGCTTCTGAGGGGCTCAGGGCCTCCGTGGCTGTTCCATGTTGACCCTAAGTGTTGCAGTGAATTGTCCTTTGCTCCCCTGGCTTGTAACATTACCACCATAGACAGTTACACTGTGACGTGGTCAGAAGCTGGGCAGGTGGGTGCTCCTTTGCGAGGTCCCTTGTCCTCACTCCTTGCCTTGCTAGGACAGTCCCTGAGTATCTTGAGGGGCTGGGAGAGCTGGAGTGGCTTTAGGCACCGGGTAGGGGGGTGGATGTCTTCCCCTCAATGCCTCACTCCCACCCCTGCCCCGTCTGGGAGTCTAGTGAGACTCTCCATGTGACTGTAGGCGTGTCTTTATACCAGGTCAGGCCACCCTTTGGAACCCATAAAACTCACATCAGCCTGATCAAGATGGAGAAACCCTGTCTCTACTAAACATATAAAATTAGCCATGTGTGGTGGTGCATACCTGTAATCCCAGCTACTCAGGAGACTGAGGCAGGAGAAACTCTTGAACCCGGGAGGCGGAGGTAGCGGTCCGCCGAGATGGCACCGTTGCACACCAGCCTGGGCAACAAGAGCAAAACTCTGTCTAAAAAAAAAAAAAAATCCTAAAAGAAAAGTGTTCAGGGCTGAGCATGGTGGCTCATGCCTGTAATCCCAGCACTTTGGGAGACTGAGGTGGGTGGATCACCTGAGGTCAGGAGTTTGAGACCAGCCTGATCAATGTAGTGAAACCCCTTCTCTACTAAAAATGCAAAATTAGCTGGGTATGGTGGTACATGCCTGTAATCCCAGCTTCTTGGGAGGCTGAGGCAGGAGAGTCGCTTGAACCTGGGAGGCAAAGGTTGCAGTGCCACTGCACTCCAGCCTGGGCAACGAGTGAAACTCCGTCTCAAAAACAGAAACAAAAAACCCCAAAAAAGAAAGAAAAATGTTCGGAAGAGCTGATTCAGATGAACAATCCTTTGACATTGCAAGAGGCTGTATATCAAATTATATATAATTATAATCAATTAATGCATCTTTGTAGATGATTAGAAAAAAATGATCAGGGACACAAAAATGACCACTAAATTTGATATTGCTTTCCAAGATACCTTTCAGGCCTAAAGTCCTCTGATTTCAAGATCTAGTGGCATCCAATTGCTTATTTAAAACATTTAATAACTGGGCTGGGCGTGGTGGCTCATGCCTGTAATCCCAGCACTTTGAAAGGCCAAGGTGGGAGGATTACTTGAGCCTGAGAGTTTGACACCAGCTTGGGCAACATGGTGAAACCCTGTCTCTACAAAAAATACAAACATTAGCTGGGCGCAGTGACATGTTCCTGTGGTCCCAGCTGCTTGGGAGGCTGAGGTGGGAAGACTGCTTGAGCCAAGGGGCAGAGGTTGAAGAGATTGTGCCACTGAGCTCCAGCCTGGGTGACAGAGTGAGACCCTATCTCAAAAAAACAAAACAAAACAAAAAGCAAATTAATAACAGATCATGGGCTTTGGAATCAGTCTTGGGTTACAGATTGCGTGGTTTTGTTCCTGATATTGGACTTTTCTAAATCTCAGTTGCCTCATCTGTGAAATGGGGATGGTAGTACCTCATAGTGTGGTTGTGAAGATTAAATTGGACAGTGCTGTGAAGGCTCAGTACAGGTCCTGCCCATGAGTGTGGATTATCTGTCCTGGCCCATTGCTTTATGTGGTCCTGGGACCTGAGGCCCAGGAGACACACACTTTTATGGATAGTATGCTCTGAATTCATGTCTCCCAGCCTACAGGCTGTGGATGCAGAAAGAGGAGCTCAGAACCGTGGGAGGATGGAGGAGAAAACAGAGAGCTGGTGCCGAGGGGTGAGTACCACGGGGCACTCTGTCAGGGAATGGTGGAGCCCGGCAGCGAAGCTTGGCAGACACTTCCTGGAGGAGGGGGCATCATTGCTGGGCTCTGAGGGTCTAGGAGACCTTAACTAGGCCAAGAGAGAGGTGAAGAAGGGAAGGACAGAGGGAACAGCCTGTGTAGCCTTGGATAGCGAAGGGAACGTGATATGTTTGAGAACCCAGAAATGGAGCCGACCTGTCAGGTCAGGGTGCAGGTGCGAGTGGGAAGGGGCAAGCTTGGCGCGTTCAGCCAGGACACACCATTCAGCTGAGGGGCTTGGCTTTAATCCTGAAAGTGATGGGGAGCCTCTGGCAGGTTTTAGGCAGCAGAGAGGCACAAATTCCCTCACAAACAGCATCCTGTGGTCCCTGGGCACCCGAGTCTTATTTTCACGGTGTGTTAAATTGACGACTATGAGTAACAGGGCTGTGGGCCATCTGGGTATGGATGCGAGCGCAGACATAAGCGTGTGTTCATGGAAACGAGCGAACGCTCCCAGGTGAGCTGCAGCCGGCTCCCGCAGCAAAAGCCCTGTTTGTCTGACACCAGGCACTTCAGAGAATAGGCATTATCAAAGCAAAACATTTGGTTATAAATATTTATAAATATGTGTTGGATTGAATTGCGCTTTGGTTCATTCACCATTTATGTCTATAAATATTTGAGAGGCTGCTTGGCATCATGGAAAGATGCAGTCTTTGTAGGCGTGGACAGACAGGGTGTGTTTGGTTTCTCACTCTGCAGCGGGAGCAGCTTGATGACCCCGGCCTTCTCACTTCACCTATCGGAGCTGTCGTTTCCACGGTGGTAATGACACCCATCTTGCATAGTGACTGTGAGAATTAGAATAATCTCTGTAAAGAGTCTAGCGTGTGCCGATGACATGATGGACACTCAGTGAATACAGCCATTATTGTTCATTTGTCTCTGTGGTTTTTAATGACTCGGACTCTCGGCTGGCCGTCTGAAGCATTTGGAGTCCCTTTTTGCCTTCAGATGTCCTTACCTATATTAGGGTCAGCCCTCTTTCTTTTCTTTTCTTCTTCTTTTTTTTTTTTTTTGAGACAGAGTCTCGCTCTGACACCCAGGCTGGAGTGCTGTGGTGCGATCCTGGCTCACTGCAGCCTCCGCCTCCCAGGTTCAAGCAATTCTCCTGCCTCAGCCTCCTGAGTAGCTGGGATTACAGGCGCCTGCCACCAGGCCTGGCTAATTTTTATATTTTTGGTAGAGATGGGTTTCACCATGTTGGCCAGCTGGTCTCAAACTCCTGACCTCAGGTGATTTACCCCAAAGTGCTGGGATTACAGGTATGAGCCACCGCGCCTGGCCAACCCTCTGTTTGAAAATAATGCTTTAGAAATGATTTTTTTTGGTAACAAAAGAAAATTTAGAATGTGTCTTAATGTAAATGTTAGTGGCAAAGCATAATAATAAAATGAGTATCCATGAATTCACCACCAAACTTAAGCAAAAGAGCATAGCAAAGGTGCAGGAAGGTCCCATGCCCTCTCCAGCTCAACCCCAGCCTCAGCTCCAGAGGGAACCTCTGTACTGACTTCTGTGTTTATAACTTCCTTGATTTTCTTTTTGGTATTGCTACGTAGATGTATATTTCTAAGCCTTAGCTTAACTTTTGCTTGTTCTCCAACTTTTTCATAAAGAAATCAAACTATGTATATTCCTTTTAAGAGCCTGGTTTTATTTTTATTTTTTGGACTCAACATTACATTTCTGAAATTCATCCATGATGATGTGGACTGTGGTTCATGCATTTTTCACTATTATGTGGCATTACCACAATTTACCCACTTTCCTTTGGGTGTATATTTGGATTGTTTTCAGGTTTTTCAGTTGCATATAATGCTTGGAACATCCTGGCAGGTGCTTCCTAGTGCACAGTTGGGAGAGCTTCTTCGGTGAATACCTGGGAGTGGAATTGCTAGGTCATGGGCATGTGCATCAACTCCACTGGGTCTTAGCAGATCGTTTTGCAAATGTAAAGCCTATGAGGAGAGGCTCTGTCATTGGAACTGTTTTGATTAGGCATTGAGTGAAGGGCTGGCACCTCTATATGGTTTCAAGCTGTGGAATTGTTTCTGTGCCTTCTTCCCAGGCACAGAATGTCCTCATTCCATGATAGGCAGAGAAGGAGCCGACACATATTTTAAAAGTAAAATCTAGTTTCAGTGATTATTGGATGGACAGTGGGTCAATGAATAAGGGATTGGCCCTTTGCTCTGGGCTCTTCTGGGAAGGCATTAGAGGTCTGTCCTAACTACTGCCTGGGTGTGGTATATGAGTAAACTGAGCTGAACACAGTGTTCTTTCCCACTCAAATTCTGGCCCATTTGATGGAGGTTTGCAAGAGAAGAGCCAGGAGGACCGGGCTGTGTCTGCCCGCTGGCTCAGCTTGCACCCAACAGCTTGGCGGGGACTGAGAGGTTTGTCGGCGATGTTTCTCTTTAATGTGCTACAGAAGGGAAATGAGATGACTGATCAGACACAAAAGCTGTGGAGAGCACACACGCCAGACCCGCCCCTCACCCCTCCTCTGTGCACCTGCCACTCCAAGGCTCAGGCAGCACTCTTCCAGTATTTACTTTGAAATGTTAATTTCCAAACTCCGTCCTTTCATCCCTTCCTCTCTGTTTGACAAGGCTAATGGGGTGAAGAGGGAAGATGGCAGAGTTAGAGAGAGCAAGAGATGCAGGGAGCGGCAGGAGCCCACAGCTTCTCACTGGGAAGGTTTCCTGTCGGGATGTTTCCAGAACCTTCTTCTGATCACCTCTCCTCCCTGAGCATCTCGGAGGCAGTCCTTCTGCCCTACTTTCTTCCTTTAAGCACCTCTGGAGAGAGTAGCTGAGGTTGCAGATGGTCTCGGAGCACTCACTGCTCATTACAGATAGGAGTGCTGGCATCATTATCGCTAAAAACGAACCCATTGTATTTATTGTGACTTACTAAGTGTCAGGTACTGTGCTAAGCTCTTGAAGTGTCTTTTCACCTATTTCTCACAGTAAGGTTGGTTTTATTTTTTTTCTTTGGTGGAGATGAGGTCTCTTTATGTTGCCCAGGCTGGCGTTGAACTCATGGCCTCAAGTGGTCCTCCCGCCTTGGCTTCCCAAAGTGCTGGGATTATAGGTGTGAGTCACCATGCCTGGCCTTTTATTTGTTTTTTTAGATTGTAATTTTTGTTTCGTGTTTACAGATGAGGAAACTGAAGCTCAAGAAGTAAAGGAACTTGTTCTTTGTCACTGCACTCCGACCCTGGGCCTGTGCATGATCTCAGGACCACCGAGTCCCGAGTGTGGCTTTTTTTTTTTTTTTTTGGGACTGAGTCTCTCTTTGTTACCAGGCTGGAGTGCAGTGGCACGATCTTAGCTCACTGCAACCTCCACCTCCCAGGTTCAAGTGATTCTCCTGCCTCAGCCTCCCGACTAGCTGAGACTACGGGCACATGCCACTATGCCCAGCTAATTTTTGTATTTTTAATAAAGACGGGGTTTCATCATGTTGGCCAGGATGGTCTTGATCTATTGACCTCGTGATCCGCCCGCCTTGGCCTCCCAAAGTGCTAGGATTACAGGCGTGAACCACTGCACCTGGCTCTTAACCACCAGCAGATACCATGTTGGGCCTTTCGTGAGGGCCCCATTGGGTGGCTGCTACCATTGCCATGGGGGAGGTGGATGTTCTGGTGTGCTGGGGGCACTGCAGGGAGGGGTGACATGGAGCCTGGGGCCTCGAGAGCTCTCAATTTGGTGGAGGAAAAGGACAAGTTAAAAGCATGAAAGCTCACATTTACTGCATGAGCCAAGTGCTTCCTGGGAACTATTTTATTCACTCCTCAGCACTGTTACTCTCCTTATTTCACAGAGGAGGAAACTGAGGCACAGAGCGGTGAAGTGACGTGGTTAAAATGACAAAGGAAGTGGCAAAGCTGGGATGTAAACCCAGGCAGCAAGGAGAGCCTATCCTCCTACCCACCTCCCCTGCTGCACTTTCCAGAAGGTCCTCACAGAGGCGACCACCGGGTGCTGATGCCACCCCAGGGGACGGCACAACCAGCCCTAGAGAGGAGGAGGATGGTAGGGGTCACAGGACTTCCTAAGGGAGGGGAGATAGGAAGAAAGGAGGGCAGCCCAGGCAGTGAACTCCGGGGCAGATACCTCGGGGCAGGGAAGAGCTGGGCACGTGTGTGTGTGTCACTTAGGATTGTGTTTACCTCTGGACCGGAGCCTCACCCCTTTCATCTCTCTTCGTGCAGTGCTGCTGGTCCTGCCCACAGGTTAGTGACCCATCGGTTTGTCTTCTTTTCCTTTGTGTGGGTGACATGGGCCTCGAGTGTGGTTGGTGGGTAGTGGGGGTGGCACCTACCTGTCCCTGGCCCAGCTCCTGCTTGAGCTCCCCAGGGAGTTGGCCCAATGGGTTGGCTCCCTGTCCTCTACCCTACTCACAGCTCAAAGGGCAGCACATGGGGATGGGGCAGGGTCTTTGAGCCTTGGCAGGGCCTCAGCAAGGCAGGACCTGGACTTTCCCAACTGGACCTTGGGGGAAGCTGCTTGTGCATTTCCTTGCAATTTCCTTTGTTTTTCTTTAGTATTCTTCAAATATTCCTCTATGGCATAAAGAGAAAGGTCTTTGAGAACAGGAATTGGTCCATGACCAAAAGGGCTCCAGTGTCAAGGGGAATCAGCAGAGCTTTGAGGGCTTGTGTGATGCAGTTAGGATGTGAGGTATCCGGGGAGAAGGGGAGGTCTGGGGAATAGACGCGGCGTCCCTTGGCCAGCTGCCCTGCCTTACCTGGGGAGAGATCGGGGTTTTATTTAACAAAGGAGGCTGAGTGAGTCTTTACAAACTAATCATAGAGTTAAAATAACAACATGTTGCCATTGACAAAGCATGTTGCCATGTGCCATTCCATCCAGCCTCAGCAGCACGTGAGCCAGCTCAGGTGAGCATGTCTCCAGGAGGCCCCTCCAGCTGCAGGGGTACTTCCCCCAGGTAGAGTGCTTTGTCTTTTGTTTCCAACATCTTCCTGATGGTATTCCTGCTGGGTGCCTTTTCTGGCTTTGGGCCTGTGCCCTTGGCAAACATCCTGGAGGATCCTCAAGGCTCCCTCTTGCATTGTGACTGATAGCTCAGAGTCACTGCTGAACAGAAAGTTTAGATTACTGCCAGCTCTGAATGGATTACCCAGGATTACTGTGTGCCTTGACATGTATCAGCTGCTCTTCCGCTGGTTCCCCAGTCCTTGGAGAGTGTTACGATGCATGTCGCTGCAGATGTGGCATTTCTCTCCCAAAGAGCATTATGCCCGTCAGTCCCTTGAGCTGACGTTTCCAGGGCAGGCTTACTCCAGGGTTCAGTTATCAAAATATGAACTCTGCCAGCACAGCTCTCTCTGGACCTCTGGCCTGTCTGCTCAGGGGTAGAGCGGCACAGCACAAAGATCATAGCCTTGGGGCTGATCCCTGGTCTCTAGATTCTGTCTCCACCATGCGTGAATGACCTAATTGGGCAAGTTTAAAAGAAAAAAAACAACACTTTAATTTGTTTCCTTACTTACAAATAAAGATTTCCCCCAAATAAGCCTACCTCCCAGGGTCATTGCAAGGTCTAAATACACTAACACTTGCACTGCACCAGGCAATAAACACTCAGTACCCATTAGCTTCCTTCCTTTGCAGTCTGGCAGACCTGAGTCAGATGAAGCCTGATCAGGGGCTCAAATGATGCTACCAGGGCCAAGATTCATTCATTCATTCACTCACTCATTCATTCTCTCTGTCTCTCTCCCTCCCCTAATCTCTTCCACGTAGGCCTGATTTCTGATTCTCCCCTTCTTCATTCATGTCCCAAGATGTTTACAGCAGCTCCAGTTCTGGCCTTGCCTTACCTCCAAGTCTCCCAGAAATGATGTTAGCCTCTGCCTCAGAAGTCTCACACCATCATAATGGCTTTGATGGGATTCTGTTTCCATCTAGAACTAATCTTCATGGTCAGGGAAATTATGGGCTGGCCCTGGAGCTGGTCATCTCCACCTGACCACAAGACCAGAGTTTGGGAGGGGCAGATCTCCAGACAAAAGTTGGGGTTACCACTGGGAAGTCCCTGGGAAGTAGGGTGAGCAGAAGCTGCAGACAAAAACAAAACAAAACAAAAACTGGTGGATGACCACTATGGGTACCATCTGCAGGACCTTCTTGCCTGGAGGTTCTGTCCTATATCCTGACCTCCCGCATGCCTTTCCCAGCATCCACCTGATGGTGCCCTTGGCAGAGGCTTCTGGACCAGATTCTGGGTGTGGTTGTTTCTCTGGCTGGTCAATTTCTCTGTTTTGTTCTTGGCCCTGGGCAGAGTCTGGGCTGAGGCTAACCTGGTGAAATGGCTTGAAATGTTGTTACCTGTGGCCTCCAGAGGGGCCACGGCTAACAACAGTTCATGTATCCTGGCCCCATTTTCACTTCGAGCTCCTCAATTAAGACCTTCCGGAGATGCCCTGTGGTCCTGTGATTATCCACATCTGGTTAGGCAGTCATCTGGAAGATTCTGACCCTGGTTTGATCTGCCATCTCTTCTGCCCGCTTCAGAAAATCATGTGGGAGTTCAGCAGTCTTTGATATGTTTTCTGTAAAGACAGGGATGGTGATTTACGTTCCCTGCTCTCATTACACCACGGTCACTGGAGGCCTCTGTGATGTAGCCAGAGCACTCCCTGCCACTGACTTGGCAAGGAGGGCCTTGGGTTCCCTTTCATCTTGTTCTTGCTGCTCCTGGGGCCTCATTTATGTGTACAAGGTGCCCTTTCTGCACACAAAAGAGCTTGAGTGTGACCAGGCACCCCCGCTCAGCCTTTTTGTGTGTGTTTTTGAATCTCCTCATCTTCTTCATCATGACCTGTTTTTATCTTGTCAAATAACTTACCTGCATCTACGTTCAGAGACGGTGGTGAATGGAACTGAGCAGTCGTCAGATTTATTTTTCCTGCTGACTTTTTTATGTTAAGGAAGGGGCATACCCCCCTTCTTTCCATTTATAATTATGCTGGTCCCTAGGACACTGGAAGGAGCCAGCTCTGCCCCCTCAGCATCTTGGCTGAGTATTGGCCAGGTCTCTGTCATGTGGAGGGGGTCAAATAGGAGTCGTACATTTATTGGTGTTATTCAGCTGAATTTAAAAGTGGCTTATTCAGCACTGGGGCTAAGCCCCGCAGATAAGCTTGGTAGGTCACCATCTCATGGGTAGTGACAAGGGTGGGAGGTGGGGTTTGCTGGGAAGATGAGACCAGCATCGAGGATGAGATATCCATGAGTGACCCAGCATGCTTGGCAATCTGTGTGAGGCATGACACCCCTCTGGGAGCATGAGGGATGAGTTCATGGAGGAGGTGGCCTTTGAGATGGGTTGTGACGTTGGGTAGGACTTCAGGAGGTGCTGAGAGGAGGAAGGAACTTGCACAGGTGAAAGCAAAGACAAAGGAAGATGTGTGGACTCAGGGAGAGGGAGGCTGTAGCTGGGCACGTGTGGTGGGGTGGGGGCTGGAGGTGTGGACTGGGCCTTGTTACAGGGGCTTGCATCCGAGACTGAAGGGCCTGGGATGCCTCAGTAGGCAGCGGGGTGTTATTGAAGGGTTTTGAGTGGGCACGTACATTTGCTTATGTGTGGAATGACCGGATAGAAACTGAGGTATATAACAGTTGCTGATGTTAATTGAACACTTACTGTGTGCAAGGCATGTTCCTGGTGCCTTACGTGCATCATGTTCTAAATGTTGGTCACTCTTCTGTTTGGAAACCTCTGATGGCTACTGCTTCATCACAGTGACATCCAAAGTCCCTACTCTTGATTACTTTTCCCCTTTCTCACTCCAGCCACCCTGGACTCCTTGGTTTTCCGTGAACACCAAGCATATTCCTGCTTCCGGACCTTGGCACTGACTGTTCTCTCTGCCTAGAATACTCTTTCTCCCAGACACCCATGGGGCTCACTCCCTTCTTCCTTTAGGTCTTTGCTCAAAGACCTTCCCCACCACCCTAGAAAAAGATAACTCCCACTCGGCATCCCCAGTGCTTTTATCCCTCACCTGCTTGATTCTTCTCTTTAGTACTCAATTCTACCCGCTACACCACAGAATATGAGCTCCACAGGGCAGGACTGTGTTCCTTGCTGTATCTCCGCCCCCGGAACAAGGCCTGGTGCACAGGGGCTGCTCAGCAGGTAGTTACTGCATGAGTGAGTGTTCTGTAGTCTGCACTCCTGCCGTGGGAGTTGCCTGTCATCATCCTTATCTGGCAGACAAGGAAACCAAGTTGAAGCTCAAGTAACCGGGCAAGGTCACCTGCTGGGAATGGCTGGAGACTGCCCACCTCTGACCCTACCGTGTAACTACACCGCCTTGTCATGGTTGTGACTGGGCAACAACACTCATGTCTCTGTCTTAGGGGCTGTGTGAGGTTTTCTTCCAGCTTTATTTTGAACAGTGTTTTTGTTAGAAGGAACTTCATTCCCAGAGGATTCATTAATGGAGGGCGTTGTACTTCATGAAGAAATCGCTGTCTAACTTGGGTCTGGAAATCACACTGTGCGCTTTTCAGATGTGCTAAAATAAACGTTTAGAGGAGAAAAAAGGAGTCTGATTGTTGTAAAAATTAGGCAGTTTTAGGAGAGAGCTGGAAGCTTGTTAAAATCCTCACCAAGGGGCCTTGGAAGTCGTTACTAAGGAGACCAATGGTGGGTTCCTTTCTGGTTAGCAGGTGGGAGGGCATTGGGAGTTGCTTGGAAGCTGCTGCTGGGAAAAAGAGTGTTGGGGGTTTTTGGCAGGTGTGTGGCCCCCACACCAGCATGGCTTTGTCCTGATCTGTCCTGCTGCAAAGAGAGGGGAAGCAGGAGACCTTGTCTGGATCTTGGAGAAGGCTGGCCACGTTACCTTAGAGCAGCAGAAATGAGGAAGCACCCGACTCCCCATCTCATCGCCCCTCCCAGGCGTGCAGCCAGCCCTCTCCTGGACTCCCTGATGTACTCGAACCTATCCTTGCTGGACACTTGCTATTGGAGAGGTTGCTGCCCATACAGTCTCTCTCCTGCATGGCTGAAGCTGCTCATCAGTTCTTCCGGGCACCAAGCCCAACCTGCTGTCCTGGGACTTGCAAGCCCTGGTCACCTGGCCTAGATCTGCCCCCCTTAGGGTATTCAGAGAAGCAGTTAGCCTCCCCCTGCGCCCTAGATTTTGATGGTAGCTCAGACTCTGAGCACCTTCCAGGAACCTGGTGATTGCCAGCTTCTCATATTTAGGATCTGTGCACATCCTTACATCACAGTGGAGATATGGAAGTGAGTTCCAGAGACCTGAACGCACTTGGTCCTGGAGCTGCTAATGAAGAGTGGGCACACAGACCCAGGTTTGTGGGGCCCCAGGGCCTGCGCTCCCTGGACACTGTATATAAGCAGGTCTGCCAACCTGGCGGCTGCACTGTGACATCACGCAACGGTGCACATTGAGCTTGCTGTCATCTATGACTCAGTACCCTGAGCTGCTGCTGAGCCGGGCCTCCCTCATCCTCCCCTGTGCCACTGTTACAGAGTGATCATGGCAGCATGTCACACACACATCCTGTGAAGGACAGTCTGCGATGGCCTCTGATGGTGTCCAAAGTGAGCTTTGGCAGTCTCTAAGGTTGTCACCTTTGCATGTCCCTGCAGTGCCTCCCTGCAGTGCCTCACAAGCTTTTTTTTTTTCCTTTCTTTCTTTTCTTTTTCTTTTTTCTTTGTTTTTTTTTTTTTTTTTTTTTTTTTTTTGAGATGGAGTTTTACTCATTCTGTCGCCCAGGCTGGAGCGCAATGGTGCAATCTTGGCTCACTGCAACCTTCGCCTCCTGGGTTCAAGCGACTCTCCTGCTTCAGCCTCCTGAGTAGCCAGGACTACAGGTGCCCACCGCCATGCTTGGGAATTTTTGTGTTATTAGTAGAGACAGGGTTTCACCATTTTGGCCAGGCTGGTCTTGAACTCCTGACCTCAGGTGATCCACCTGCCTTGGCCTCCCAAAGTGCTGGGATTACAGGCATGAGCCACCGTGCCCGGCCACCTCACAGGTTTTAATGTGCATCTACATCACCCTGGGATCTTATGTCAATGCAGGTCCTGATTCAGGAGGTTCAGGAGGAGCCTGATTCTACACATACAAGCTGCCAGGTAAGGCTGACCCTGCCGGTCCACGACCACCCTTTGAGAAGTGACATTTGATCCCAGGAGAATAGGGATCACCCTGAGGGCAGGATCCCAGCTGGGTCAGGAGCAATTAGTATTTTCCAAGATCCATGACACTCCTGAATTTAATGACAGTTCAGGCCAGTTCCAACAGTGATCAGATCGTGGGAGAGATATTTAGTCTTACTGGCTGTGACTCAAGAGGCGTGACTCAGGACTCCAGACATGCAAACACATATCCACCCCCAGAGCAGGGCTGGTGCTGCCTGGTACTGGGGCCATGCTTCGGTTGTTCACAGCCAGTCCAGGCTGCTGTCTGAGGCCAGGAGGCATGTGCAGTACATCCTCCCTGGCACAGCTGTCAGAGGAGGCCAGGCTGACTGCAATGGCTCTGTGACACGACATTGCTCCGAGCAGCATGGTGGGTGGGGGCGATGGGAAGAGCACCAGCTAACAAACTGCGTGAGTCCAGAGAAGGCACTTGACCTCTCTGGGCTTTCTTTTCATCTGCCAGAAGAGAGGGTTGAACTAGGTCATGTTTTTTTTTTTTTTTTTTTTTTTTTTTTTTTAGACGGAGTCTTGCTCTGCCGCCCAGGCTGGAGTGCAGTGGCCGGATCTCAGCTCACTGCAAGCTCCGCCTCCCGGGTTCACGCCATTCTCCTGTCTCAGCCTCCCGAGTAGCTGGGACTACAGGCGCCCACCTCGTCGCCCGGCTGGTTTTTTGTATTTTTTAGTAGAGACAGGGTTTCACCGTATTAGCCAGGATGGTCTCGATCTCCTGACCTCATGATCCGCCCGTCTCGGCCTCCCAAAGTGCTGGGATTACAGGCTTGAGCCACCGCGCCCGGCCTAGGTCATGTTTAAATTCCCACCTGGGTCTGAGTTCCTTTGTGTGTGCACTCCCCCACTAGGGGTTCACTAGCTTCTTTGGCTGGCCAGAGAAAGTAGAGAAGTTTTGCTTCCAGGAGGGGAGATGGAAGTACAGCCTTCTGCTCCCTGAGAGGTTGTCCTGGATGTGAGGACAGCAGTGTTCTGGGTTGTCTGGGGAGGAGCGCTCCATCCAAAAAGAAGAGGACCCAGGAAGCTGGTTCTGGTGCCTCCCTCTCCATTCTTCTCTGCACACACTCCATCTGTGTCCCCAGCGGGAGGACTATGACTCTCTTCCACCTGTATCTGGTCTCCTTGTGAGGCTTCTGAATGTGTCTTTGGGATTTACTCTCCCTCCCTAGTGCTGCATGGCCTCCACAGTCCCCTTGGGGACACTGGCAACATTAAGGGCTCAGTGCCAGCGTGAAGGGGTTCAGCTTCATTGATGCACAGAGAGGTCCATTCCCTTTCTGTTTTCTGCTCTTGTAGGTGGGCAGACAATACCCATGGGGCCCAAACCGGCCTGCGTCTGCACCGTCCCTAGAAATATGCAGCAGCACTTTTCCTCTCCTCCCTGAGCAAGCCAGGGAGCTCTGTGGCTTCCAGGCCATTTGCCCTTGTGGTCACCTAAGGCTGAGGCAGTGGCATATCAAGGGGTGGCAATGGGAGCCCCTCTCTGGTGGGGAGGAGTACTGCATCACTGACATGTCTTAAAATTGCCAGTGTGTGATGCTATGAAAAGTGAACTGACTTTTATTATTGGTTTTGTTGTTATGATCATTATTTTAATGGATGAATAAACAATTATTGTTTCACATTTTTTGTTTTTTGAGACAGAGTCTCACTCTGTTGCCCAGGCTGGAGTGCAGTGGTACGATTGTGGCTCACTGCAGCCTCTGCCTCCCGGGTTAAAGTGATTCTCCTGTTTCAGCCTCCCGAGTAGCTGGGATTACAGGTGTGCGCCACCAAGCCTGGCTCTTTTTTTTTTTTTTTCAGAGATGGGGTTTCACCATGTTGGCCAGGCTGGTCTTGAACTCCTGGCCTCAAGTGATCCTCCTGCCTTGGTCTCCCAAAGTGCTGGGATTACAGGTATGAGCCACTGCACCTGGCCAAAAATTTTATTATTGCTGCACAATCAGTGCACCTCTTGCTGGCTGCACGCAGGTGAACCACTCCTGCTGTGCCTCCCTTGCGGGGCCGACGGTCCCCTCACCCACTCCCTGAGTGCCCGGTCCCAGCTCAATGACTTGGGAAGGGGCGTATTCATGCCAAACATGTTTCTGAGTCGAAGTCTCTGTGCTGTATCAATCCAAGAGCCAGCAGGAAGGGTCTCCAACACTAGAACACTTCCTGATTCAAATCGTGTGACATCTTGTCACTTATTGTCAATGGGGAGATGCCTGGATTCAAATATTGTGTCTTCTAGGGTGATGGAAGTGAGAAAATTGGTTCTCTGGCCATACTCTAAGTATATATTGTCAGAAGATTTTAAATACAGATAAGACATTTGATTATTAAATGGCTTTTCAACGTGAGGCTCAAATGGAGCTTACTAATTAGCTGTCAGTTCTGTCACAGCCGTGACTGGTGTGCCCTGGGCTGGCTTCTCTCCTGATTTTCATGTATAAATTCCATTTCATGGTAACCAGACGCTGTGGGGCCACTGCCCGGGGTCTCTGGCCTCCCCCGGGCAAGAAGGTGCCAGAGCTGCCCTCTCCTTCTGGGACTGCCTTTCCCTGCTCCTAGGTCAGGGCAGGGGACCATCAAGTTGGATTTATTCGAAAAGGATAAGTGAAAGGAAAGACTGGAAGCACGCCACTCCCTGCGTACCTGACACACACATATGTACACCTGCAGAGAAAGAGGGCCGGGCCACAGGCAGAGATGGACACTGGGTGAGCCAGCAGCAGCCAGAGACAGACAGACGGACACCTACCCAGATGTACAACAGGTCCAGGAGCTTCTCCTCCTGGCTTCTGCCTGCCGCACCTCCCCTCCGCCCCACCTCCCGCAGCACCTGGAGTCTTCTTCCCTTCTTCCCTTGGTGCAGTTTTGAGTTTTAGAAACTCCGAGGTGGCTGTAGCCCTGCTCAGCTGTGTTGAGCCTGCTGCTCTGGATGGCCGAGCTGGGGCGGGCCAGCCTGGTGCGGCGGTGCCTGTCTGCCTGCATCTCTTCCTTGGAACTCTACCTGAGATCTCAGGCCCTCCTGTGGCTTCAGCCTTCCCTTTTCCCCAGGAGCCCCAAAGTCAAGCCCTGGCCCTTCTCTTAGTCCTGTCTCACGTTCCTAATGGCCTGAGGGAAGGGTAGTCACAGCATTCCCCCGACTGGACACCCCACACACCTGCTCTCCAACGTCTTGTTGCTATTCACGTTAATCATGACAGCTAACAATGGTGAGGGGCACTGGGAACCAGGCGCTGGGCTGGGCACGTCACACACGCTCGCTCCCTCGGTCCCCTGACACCCCTGCGTGAGGAGCTGGTCTCATTTCCTGCTGCTTTATTGCTCAGGAAACTGGGGATGGGAGGGGCTGAGTGAACTGTCCAGGGTCACTTGGTGAGGCCAGCTCTGGAGTGCCTACTGATAGCCACGTGATACTCTTGCCCCCTATGTCCCCAGGCATTGTCCCTTTCTGGGGGAAGCCAGATCCCTCCATTTGGGAGTTGGGAGCCCCATCACTGGTGCTTTAAGGACTATTGTGGCCTCGCGAGGGACTCTCCTCCGCCCTTCCCCTCTCCCAGCCATCCTACTTGGTGCTAGGTGTCGTCTTCCTGAGACACCATGCTGATCCGCTCTTGTTTTCAAGTCTTCAGCGGTCTTGTGGCTGTGGGTTCAAGTTCCTGTCCCTTACATGGCATTCAAAGGCCTTGGGCACCTGCCCAGCTCAGGCACCTCCTAACTTGTTTCTCTGTGCACACCACATGGACACCAGGCTCTTCAGCTCTAGTCCCAGCACACGCTGGGCTTCCTGCCTCTGCTCACTGGTTCTGCCTTGCCAAGTCCTCACCATAACCCTAGGAGCCCTCACCTCTCCCAGGTTCCTCCAGCCGAGGGGTGTCTTCTCTGACTGAAAACCCGGCCCCTGCCCCTCCCTGCCTAGCAGCTTGGCCTCATCCCAGTTACCACTTCCTCAGCCTCTCTTCCCCAGCTCTGAGTTGGGAGCAGCAGTGGGGCTTTTGTGAACAGAAAATGGGACTCAGCAACATGTCTGGCCCATAGCGAGAGCCCCAGAACTCTTAGCCACCCGGGTCATCCCGGTCACTGTTTTCTCGGGACTTCTTAGGGCAGGGCTGTGCCTGTATGCGTGTTCGCATTCCCTGCACAACTCCATCACTGTCCTATCTGTGGAAGGCACTTGAGGAATAGTGGTTCCAGCTGTTATGGTTCAAGGCTATTCTTTTTGCCAGACCCTGGTCGCTGGCAGCACTATCAGAATTTTGCAGGTTGGACTATAAACTGGGTTTGCTGATTCATTTGAAATGGCAATATCAAAATGATAACATTAACAAAATCATTAGGCTGGTGATTGCAAATGTACGTGTGGAAGTGAAAGGAAGCACTCTGAACAAAGCAAACACAGCTTGCCATATCTCTGAAGAGCATGGTAGAGAAGTACAAGGCCCGATGGCTGCCCACAGACTATGTATGGCTGGGGAAGGCCTTCCTGGAATAGTGGAAATAATGAGAAATTTAATATTTTGCTGGGGGCTGCAGATTGCAGACCCAGACATATAGCAGGGGGCTGCAGGATAGCAAAGTGAATGAATGATCAGAGTGGAGTAAATCAGGGAAGACTTCCTGGAGGGGGCTCCTTGAGACTTAAAAAACACCCACTACGAAAAGTTTTAGATTGTTTTTGTATTAGCATCCACATAGGAAAGGCAAGACATCTTTGGTAAATAAAGAAATCTAAACTGTGGGTGTTCTTTCTATGCTTGTAACAGCTAGTTTTTCCTCCCACAGAAGCATCGTTCTCACCTCTAAACTCCCACCCCACCTCCACCGTCTTAATGAAGTGACCTTTTAGTGCATTGAGTTGGAAATGCTTTCTCTGTAAAAATTATTTCCTCCATGACCTGGGAGTAAATTATTTAGTGGTCTCTGAGACCTTCTACCACTGAAGTTTCCAGATGAGCCAGATGCATTCCCATGAACTCTGACCTTGCTTAGCAGACATAAAACACGACAGTGAATCTCTCCCGAGACAGCAAAGCATCAAGACACTCCATGCTCTGGGATCCTCTTTCTCAGGCCCATCAGCGTATTAGCTGCGAGGATGAGATGTGGTTGCAGTGTTAGACGCAGGAGTGTGTGTGCAGGACGTGGAGGCCCTTGGGTGGGAGCCCAGCCTAGGCTAGGCAGGTGCTGGTGAGGAGCCTGGGGGCAGAGTCAGCCTCTTTTGGGTGCCAGGCACTGTGCACTCTCATCTTGCCCTCCTGGTATCCCTGAGAAAAAATGAGCGCTTTGGCTGGTACAGAACTCCAGAGAGGAGCAGGAAGGCTGTACGTTCAGCAGACAGCTGGTTGGGCGGTTTAAATTTGTCCAAATAAGGGTAAAGCCACCCAGGAGGGCTTGCTGGTGGCTCTCATTAAATACAAAACTAAATGGGATTTAATTTTTCTGCCTCTATGAGTCTTTTCACACCCATGCATTTCTAAATCATACCACGTGCCCTGATTCTTGAGAGAGAAAATGTGGTTACTAGAAGCGAGAAAACCACTGGCCCCTGGGTTTTTCTGGGTTTGCTGGGGAAGGGGGCTCTCCGCCTCCCCTGTCTCGGGGTCGAGCTGGGGCGGGTGGGCTGTGCTGTGGGCAGGTGGCGAAGCAGCTCCGCAAGAGGTGGGAGTGAGGAGCGGCTGACATTTCATTCCCGGCCCCTCCTGCTTGGGCTCCATGAAGCCTTTTTAGCTTGGCTGCTGGAAGCTTCGAGCTGATAATGATGAGGGAGTGTAAATGTCAGCGGGCTCCCGGCTTCAATCAGAGCTGTTAAAAATAAGCCTGGCAAGGCAGCTCTGCCAGAGGTGCGCTCAGAGAGCGGTGGGGAGGGCAGAAGGGGTTGGGGGAACAGGGCGCCAGTGGGGGGGCTCGAGGGTGCGATGGCAAGAGGATGTCAAGACTAGTTTCTGGCAAGTGGTGAGTGGAGGCAGGAAGCAGAGACAGACATGAAGGAAATATCTATTTTCTTTTCTCAGCCTTTTTTGTGATTAAAAAAACAAGTGACATCTCAAATTTCATTTGGAAAGTAAAAAGCAGAAGGCAGCGGTCTGGGTCCCTAAGCTCGGGCCGCAGCTGGCTGTTTTGTTTGCTGGGGTGAAATTCTAACGGTGCCTGAAATCAGAGTGCCTGGCACACCAGGGCAGAGGCAGGAGGTAGGGGGACAGCTGCCAGCCTCACTCAGGGTGAGAGATTCTTTCTCTGCTTGGCCACTGGGGAGGAGGCACAGCCCCAGGTGAGATCCGGGAGGGACCTTGCACCTCTCAGCTCAAAGGGTGCCCTGTGGCTGGCAGCATCAGCTTCTGCAAGGAGCTGGTCCAGTAACACAGATGCTCATGCCCACCCCAGACCTGCCCGTCTGAACAAGTCCCCAGGGGATTTGTGTGCACATTAGTGGTAGAGAAACACTGCTTTAGAGATGATAGCATCTGTGTCCTCAGATGGGAACGTGGAATTCCAGAGTGGCAGAGGGATGCACCCAAGGTCACATACCTGGTGCAGGAAACGAGGGCCTCTGAACCAGGGTCTGGAGCATTTTTCCATCCACGTGACGTCCATCATAGGGCCGGGCACAGATGCAGGTTCAACAAGTGCAGCAGTTACTTCTCTTCCTGCTGCAGTATAGTGGCTTTTCTAACCGGGGGAATAGCTTCAGGGACCAATTGGCTTTGCCAGGTGGACTTCAGTTCTCACTAAGAATCTCCCCGGCACGGGATTCAGTCCTATCCCTTTCTTCATTTGGGACACGCTGGCTTCTCCCCGCTTGTCCCAGAGTTGGCATCTGAAGCTATGCAAGGAAGCAAGGTGCAAAATGGACGTGGAAGGCCCAAGGAAGCCCCAAGAAGAGGGACCTTCCAGGGGAAGTAGTGGTTGGTCCATAAGAACAGCATTAGGATGTAGTGAGGTCAGCAGCTGGATGCTGGCTGGAAAGCATGGATGCAGTTTAATTGGGTTTCTTTCTCTCTCTTTTTTTCGTTTTTGGGAGGGAGTTTTGCCCTGTCGCCCAGGCTGGAGTGCACTGGAGTGATCTCTGCTCACTGCAACCTCCGCCTTCTGGATTCAACTGATTCTCCTGCTTTAGTCTCCCTAGTAGCTGGGACTACAGGTGCCCACTACCATGCCTGACTAATTTTTGTATGTTTAGTAGAGACAGGGTTTCACTATGTTGGCCAGGCTGGTCTCGAACTCCTGACCTCAGATGATCCACCTGCCTCGGTCCCCCAGAGTGCTGGGATTATAGGCATGAGCCACTGCACCCGGTCTATCTCTCTCTCTCT
The DNA here is from genome assembly GCF_007565055.1 of Rhinopithecus roxellana. NCBI lineage: Eukaryota > Metazoa > Chordata > Mammalia > Primates > Cercopithecidae > Rhinopithecus > Rhinopithecus roxellana. Next base: position 76,309,619 of record NC_044559.1, read on the forward strand.
TTCTGGCAGTTGGGACAGGGGTAGGGTAGAGAATTAAAGTGGAGAATTAAATAATTTATTGAAATGTACTCATTTGCATTTAGTTGTTTAAAATAATTGCGTAAATTGTAAAAGTTCTTCCTTCCACCCAAGGGGAGAAAAAACTGATAAGATGACATAAAGTAGCTTTAATTAATTGTAATAAAATTCAGAGATATTCATGCCTTCATTCATTTAGTCATAGATTGATGCATTCCACGACTTCTTATTAGACTCTGACTTCTCCCTAGGCACTGTGCTCGATGCTTATCAGACCAGGCAATTTCTGGTCCTAGTGCCACTGTCACCTGCTCCACACAGCTGCATTCTTCTTATGAATACTATTTAACCCAGGTGCCCAAACTCGACATTGTATCCTTTTTTAGAGTGGAAATTCCTCCTGTCTTCCTAATTAGAGGCCACATGGCCTCACATAATCATCACTTAATAAGGCTGAGACATCCTTAGGTGCATAGCATTTGGCCAGTTTTGGAGCGGTACAGTTGGTGGAGGCGTGGTGGGACCAGACAGCTATGCAGGGTCACCATGTTCTGTTGCTCAGGCTGTGCAACTGCCCAAGGGTGATACCTCTAAAGGACACCATTCTGATTATAGATGTAGGCTTGCACATTTATTTTGATAATTTCCAAATAAATAGAAGCATCTTGAAGAAGGGATGCCTTTTTCTAATTCCCACAAAGGTCCCCTGTGGCCTGGCGGTGGCCCTGGAAGTTCTGGTTCCAGCCCCAGCTCTGGTTCTAGCTGCCTTGAATTCTTCCCACAGGTCAACATGCTTTTGTGGCCTTGGCCTTTTTCTACGTAGGATGCAGGGGGTCTTCTGGGGACGGGTGACCCAGCTGCCTTTCCAGAAGGTGAATGTCAGTCTTAGCACTGGGGGCACCCCTTTCCTAGGTGGTTTTTGTCACCTTCTGAAAATACCTCTCTTTGCCGTTGCTGGTTTCTTTGGCACTCACTCACATTTCAGCCACTTCTTGTTTGTGTCCTCCTAATTCTCCCTTGTCACCAGCCTAAGAGACAGTGTGGGTGTGAGGGAGGCCTATTCCCTTCATCTCAGGACTTTGCTTCTCTGCTGTGGTCAGGCCTACAGGTGCCTGCACATCCTCCACATGCCTTGGCAAGACGGTGTTTCTGCACATGGAGTGTTGGGTACTGCTAGCTCTGCTGGTCTTTCCTCAAAGGTGACTTCTATGCCTGCTGGAATTGGGTTTGGCTCTACATAATATAAAAACTTTTTAAAAAGATGACTTCAACTAAGATATGGGAGTTTTTCTCTCACATTAAAATATGGAAGCTCCAGAGCCAGCTGGGAGTCAGAGTCCCAGGATCCTTCTATCTTTTGCTCCAACATTCTTAAGCTTTAGATTCCATCCTCAAGGTCACCTCATGGTTCAAGATGGCTGCTGGAACTCCAGCCATCTCATATAGGCTTTAGGCAGGAAGAAGAAGGAAAGTGGTGAAGGAAGGGCACATTTCCCAACGGAGTCAGCCTCCTTCAAAGATATTTTTCTGGAATTTTTTTTGTTCAGCAACTTCTACTTAAACCTTGGCTACTCCAAGATGCAAGGGAAGTTGGAAATGTAATTTTTATCTGGGCACATGGGTGGCCAAATCAAATTGCCGTTCTTGTAAGAAGGAAAAAGGGGAGAATGGATTTTGGTTGGGAACACCTGGCAACCTCTGCCACATCTTGCTGCTTTTCCCCTTCCCCTGCCCACCACCCTTCCAGGGTCTCAAAAAAGCTGTTCTAGAGAGCTTTGCAACACAGGTTATGTCTTCTGGCTGCCACACTGCCCTCTTCTCACCCTACTTCACAGTTTTTTTTCTCTTTGCTCTGGTTTTCCCTCTGTCACTTCTCTGATGAATCCAGGGAAGGCAGTTTTTTGTACAGTGGTTAAGATGTGGATTAAGGCAGACCTGGTCCAGGTTACAGACTGGACTCCCAGCCGTGTAACCTTAGGCAAATCACAGAACCTCTCTGGACGTCATTTTCCTCATATGTGAAATGGAGCCAACAATAGTCCAGTGGCCTCGTGGAATTGTTGTGAGGGATAAATAGGGGAGGCATGCAGATCACTTAGCACAGAGCCTGGCACACTGCAAAGGGCTCAGTAGGTGTTGGTTACTACTATTTTTATTATCATTTTTGCGTCTTCCCTTGGCATGGATTTTATAGTTATCACCAGTTAGTGGCATATTTCTTTCCTTTTGGGCAATTCTCATTCAGTCAAGAAATATTTATTGAGCATCTACTATACACCAGTCTCTCTTCCAGAAGCTTTTGGAATATTTGGCAGCACAGCAGGTAAGAATCCCTGCTTCAAGGAGCTGAGATTTCATGGAGAGAGTCCCATTGTGCTGGGTGAGACCCTCTGGCCCTTGGCTGCTCTTTTGCCACCAGAAATAGCATCCATGTAGGTATATAGATCTCTGGGCCTTAGCCTCTCACACATGCTCTTATGGCTTCTGAGCCTTTCAGGTGCTTGACCAATGAGATGCCCCAAAGGCTGACTTTTGAATCGCATTGTTCTCATATTCACAAATCCTTGGGCCCACTTCAGCAGGTTAACCTATGCGAGTGCTTGGAGATGAGTGCATGTCTCTTCCCAGTTAGTTCATTTGCTTCTGACAGGAGCCTTCTAGAGACAGTCTCTCAAAGAAGGGTATGTGACATTTTTGGGGTCGCAGATCCCTTTGAGAATTGGACGTACCATGCACATAAGCACAATGTGCACACAGTTTTAGGGGCTGCACAGACCTTGGGCAGCCTACCCTTGAGGCCTCAGAGCCTCCAGGGGCCCCAGCTCAGAACCCTGCTTGACAATCTCAGGAGTGACCTGTGCCAGAGCTGCCTTGACAGCAAGCACGTGAAGGCAGGCTTCACAAATGTCGCTGCGTGCTAGTCACTCTTTCTTGCTCCTTGTGGGTGGCCTGGTTTGAGCAAAGACTTGAGATAAATGTAAGAAGATGAGGCAATGGTTAGCCAAAAAACTTCCTTTCTGCCAAGGTTGCCCTTTGACCTTTACTAATGTGTGACTGTGAGCAAGACTTCTTGCCACTCCTGGCCTCAGAGTTAGTTCGGGCCTGTAACAGACTGGAACTTGTTTAGATCGTTTCTAAGGCTCTTTTCAACTTGGGAACTGCAAAGGCACTTAGCCCATGGGCTTGGCATTGGACAGAGCGGGGTCCAAGCCCTGCCCGTGCTCCTACGAGCTCTGTGTGCTTCTGCCAGCTCCCTGGCTTCTCTCAGCCTCGGTGTTGTCATTTGCAAAATGAAGATGAAAACACGGTCAAAGTATGATTGTAAATGAACTAGAAATGTGACTGTCATACAAATATAAAGTGGTATGTGCCAAAAGTTTATATTTATTTCATGAATGAAGGGACCAGCAGGATGGTAAAGTTGTTTCAAGGAGAATTTGCGGGGCTGAGAGCTTATCATCAGTGAAAACAGGGAACACCGAAATAAAACTACAAAGTTCAATACAAAATTGGTTAATGTTGGACAGGGTTAATAAACTAACCCTTGAGATTATTTTTTCTTTTTTCTTTTTTTTTTTGAGGCGGAGTCTCGCTCTGTCGCCCGGGCTGGAGTGCAGTGGCCGGATCTCAGCTCACTGCAAACTCCGCCTCCCGGGTTCACGCCATTCTCCTGCCTCAGCCTCCCGAGTAGCTGGTACTACAGGCGCCCGCCACCTCGCCCGGCTAGTTTTTGTATTTTTAGTAGAGACGGGGTTTCACCGTGTTAGCCAGGATGGTCTCGATCTCCTGACCTCGTGATCCGCCTGTCTTGGCCTCCCAAAGTGCTGGGATTACAGGCTTGAGCCACCGCGCCCGGCCTGAGATTATTTTTTCTACCAGACAGTAATGGTTTGCAATTCTACCACCCAAAACTCTACAAGTTCGTGTGTAAGTGCACAGAGGATAGACCCTAATCAGTAGTAGATAGACAAAGGTGAGTCCCCTAAGGAACCTGGCTCACTTCATGGAAAGACATGAGGAGAAGTCCCTTTCCAGGGGAGAAGATGGCAGGAGTGGTGCATAGAGCATGTCTGAGCACATCCACACTGATTGGTTTTCAGATGCAGCTGCAAAGTTCATGTGAAATGGAAAAAAAATCAAATCCGTGCTGTGAATCCATATCACTTGCCTTTTGCAAGAGGCAAATTCTCAGTATGGGGATAGGTGATAGAATGATATCAAACCAGACTGAACATTTGCTAGGATAGGTAGCTATCTTCTCAGCTGATGTCAATGAATGATCTCAAGTATATCACAAAGTAGTTTCTCCTCCAGCACTGCCTGTGACATCGAATAAACCACTCATGTGGCAGTGAGGCAGTGAGCCATACTCAGAACCGGGGCTCTCCCAGGGGCTTGCTTGTCACCCCCTTCAGCACTAGCAGAGGGCCACTTTCATGGATGGGGCGTGGGCTTCAGAGGCAGCAGCCAGGGCCTGCCATGGCCCAGCACCTGCTGGATGGCTTGGGGCTTGCAATTTCACCTCTTCTGTGAAAGTGCCAAGGTGCAGAGCCTGGTGTGGTGCAAGCACTCAGTGAAGGGAGCTGTTGGTGGCACCCCCTTCCACCCCTTTCCACCCTGTGGCAGTGCTCAGTGTCCTCATCCTAAAAATTTTACCTCTTAAGGCTGTCAAGAGGGTTGCTTCTTGCTTTCACTGCCCCCCAACACCCCTATAATCCAGTTGCCTCCCAGAAGCCAGTTCTCTTTACAAAACGCCAACCAGACCCTGCTGCTGTCCTGCTAATACCCTTCAACTCACTTCGAGTCTAACCCACATCCCAGTCATGCCTCCGAGGCCCTCCACGACCCAATCTCTGCCTATGGTTCCAGCCACCACCTTCCTTCTATTCTCTGACATATCCAGCTCTTGCCCACCTCATGGCCTTTATGCCTGCTGGTTCCTCTGCCTGGGACACTTCCCAGGACTCTGCTTGGCTTCCTGCTTCTTGTCACTTCGTTTCTCCCTTGACAGACAGGGAAGCCCCCCAACCATGCGGGCTGCAGGGCCCCTCCTTCCCACTCCCTCTCCATCCTGGCTCCTGTTCTGTTTCCTTCACGGCACTCCTCCATCTCTGAAATCATGTGGGTGGCTTTTGGCTCCCCCAGTGGGATGGAAGCATGGAGCTCCCTTGGCTTGGTTGCTGCTCTGCCTAAGCCTGTGGTCCGGCCCTGAGAACAGAGAGGGCCTGGATGAACAGCAGCGGCAAGGATGCTGGTGACAGGCACATGTGCCAGCCGGGACTGAGCTGAATGCTTGTCACATGCTTATCGAATCCCCACGACAGCTAGATACTGTTACTATTTGTTATTCCCGTTTTATACAAGAAGAAAGTGAGGCACGGAGAGGTTAGGGAACCAGCTTAGAGTCACCCAGCTAGTGAGAAGCAGAGCCAGGATTCAACTCAGACAATCTGGCTCCAGAGTTTCTGCCCTTTGCTGACGTGTGGAATGCTTGTTGGATTTGTGATGTACGAGACAGAACATGAGCCATCCTCCCCTGTGAACCCCACCCCTCCACGATGACAGGCTGTCCCTGCTGGCCTTGATCCCTCAGCCTACTCCCCCAGCTGAAGCCTCCCTCCCCCAGCCGTGAGTGAGGACAGGACTCCATCCACTGCCTCACAGGGATGTGATTTGGAGAAGGGGCTGCAGCGGCCAGAATTCCATTCCCACCTCTGCCTGGGATTAGTCACACAGGACACATCCCTGTGGGCAGGTCACCTGCAGGCTTCACACTCATCTTCAGAGTCTGACACCTCTAGCCATGGGCAAATTATCTCTCTGCCCGGTCAGCCCAGAGAGACAGCGAGTAGCAGAGCCCAGCGCCCCGGAGCTGAGCCGAGGGCCCCAGCAGCCCCACGCTGCGTTCTTTTCATTTGCACCTTAGTTGGCTGTCAGGTGCGACAGGGGCTTGCTGCCACCCCTCACTGCTGCAAAAAGCCAAGTCCCAAGGCTTCCCAGCTCAGAGCCCCACCCCCAGCCATGGGGGGCTTGACCTCTCCCTGTGTCTTCCTGTCTGACTCTGTCTTTTTTTCTCCTTTCACTTCTCTTTCTTTTTCATTCTGTTTTTGCCCTTTTCTCTGTATTGGTCTCCTGGCTCTGGACTGCCTCCCTTTCTCTCTCTGTCTCAGGTTCCCTTGCCTTTCCCCCAGATTGCTGCACCATGATGGCACCGGCACCTGGGAGCTGGCTGCTGCTCCTGCAGGGCTTCAGCCATTGCTCTTCTGCAGTTTCTCCCCGCAGGGTGCAGCCCAGGCGTGCACCGGCAGGCTAGGAGGGTGGCCAGGGCTTCTGGCTTCCATTTGGCCACTGCTCATCTGATAAACAAGTGTGATCCAGCCTCTTTCTTCCCTGGGTCTCTGGATCCTCCCCATGACAGCTCAGGAGGATGAGGGGAGGGTTTTGGGTGGGGATGTTGACACCAAGTCACCAAAAGCTGTGGCAGACACAGTGCTTCATTCCTTTGTGGACGTGGGCCCCTGTGATCCTGTCACCCACAGCCCTGGTTCCTGGCTTCTGAAGGTGCTCTCTTCACTCACTCCCCTTTCTTTTGTTCTCTTTCCTACCAAAAATGTTAGCAGGATGGAGAGATTTGGGCACACCCACACAGATAGACACACAGGTGTATTTGTTGAACTGTCTAAATTTAGTAGCAAACTTTCACCCATGCTATGCATAACTCTTTCCTGTTTAGTACGGTTAGCTGTATAAAAAAAGCTAATCCAGGGCGACCAGCAAAGTGCCCAAAGCATTTCATTTACATTCCCAGACTGGTCAGATGTCACCAATGATGGACTAGCCTAAGCCAGGACTCCCCCTGACATACCACATGGATATTAGGGCTGTTGATCATTCACCACCTAGTATGAACCACTCTTCCAGGCCCAACATCCTTAACACCTAGTTAGCGTCAGTCATCCTGGGGCATTAGAAATACTGTGAGAAGGGGTTGGAGAAAGAGATGGCACCATAAGAGGGGCACTGGGAGGCGAAGGACACAATGCGGAGTTTGAGGGACAGAGAAGATAGTGTTAGAGATCGTATGTGTAGAATGAGGGCTCTCAATCCTGGCTACACTTTGGAATCCCCTGGGAGCTTTGAAAAATCCCAAAGCCCAGGCTCCCTCCCTGATCAATAAAATCAGAATCTCTGGGGTGGGTCCAGGCATCAGTATTTTTTTTTAAGTTTCCTGGATAGTTCCAGTGTGCAGCTGAGTTTGAGAACCACTCTCTATCCGGTGCTGTGCCACTTGAATGCACCCACAAATCGCCTTATTACAGGCAGATTCCGATGCAGCAGGTCTTGGGGGCTGCATTTCTGTCACTGCTGGTACAGCCATCTTCTTACCAAACTTTGGGTGGCAAGGCTTTAGTTTACCTGGCTTGTTCTCCAACCTGGCTGTGTTCTCAAACGAAGAAAGATGAAAATGGGAAATATTGTCTGGGCTGATCAAGACTCCATCTCCCCAGCGCACAGCTCTGGTAAATCTGAGTTGGAGATCAAGCTTAGAGTGGAGACCTCAGGCTCCCCAGGCTGGAATCAGATCTGCTCCTAGATGCTCCGGGCAGGAGCCGAGAGCATGATCAGGAGGCTCAGGGAGAGAGCCGTGCTTTGAGGCGAGCCTTTGTGTGCAAACTATTGGATCATGGCATGGCTGTGCCGGCTTGTAGGTATGGCCCAGGGGAACATTCTTCACTCACATTAGCGTGCCTTCCTCCAGGAGGCTGGCAGAGGGCAGGTGCATCCTTCTCCACAGCTGTGCTGCCATCATTATTATCAGGAGGCTTGAGACTTGCAGATATGCAATGTGACAAATGCAGGGATGGAGATGGGGGAGGGCCCTGGTGACCATGGGGAAAAGTGTTTGTTTGGGGGAACAGGGAGGCAAGCAGGAGGATGGTGAGAGGGGACTGGAGGGGACGGTCAGAATTTCCTTCTGGGGCTGTGGCCCTTCTGCCCAACACTGTCACAAAGGCAGGCTGGGCCTGGTTCAGGGACCTTTGTCATCTGCTGGAGAACAAGCTCCCTGGAGGAACGACAGCTGTGTGTGAGGCTGGGTTGGGGGGTGGTGGTGGCTGGGGGCGTCATACACTTATCCAGTCCAATCAGTCTTCAAGGGGACTGGTACTTGTTTTTTGTTTGTTTGTTTTGATGTACCTTATTTTTTTAGAGCAGTTTTAGGTTCACAGCAAAATTGGGCAGAATCCACAGAGATTCCCAATTTACCCCCTCCCCATTCCCTCACAAGCACAGCCTCCCCTGTTATCAAACTCCCCACCAGAGCAGTACATTTGTCATAATCAATACATCTATGTTGACACATCATGATCACCTAGAGTGTATAGTTTACAGTAGGGTTCACTCTTGGTATTGCAGACTCTATGGGTTTAGACAAATGTCTAATGACATGGATCCACTGTTGTAGTATCACGCAGAGTGGTTCCCTCGCCCTAAAAGTCCTCCATGCTCTGTGTATTCATCCGTCTCTCACACCACCTGCTGGCATCCACTGATTTTTTTTTTTTTTTTTTTTTTTTTTTTTTTTTACTGTCTCCATAATTTTGCCTTTTTCCAGAATGTCATACAGTTAGAACCTTTCATTCTGGCTTCTTTCACTTACACATATGCTTTTCAGTTTGACTTGATAGTTCATTTCTTTTCTTTCTTTTTTTTTCTTTTTTTTTGGAGATGGAATCTCACTCTGTCATCCAGGCTGGAGTGCAGTGGCACGATCTCAGCTCACTGCAACCTCTGCCTCCGGGGTTCAAGCGATTCTCCTGCCTCAACCTCCCAAGTAGCTGGGACTACAGGCATGCACCACCATGCCCGGCTAATTTTTTTTTTTTTTCAGTAGAGACAGGTTTCACCATGTTGGCCAGGCTGGTCTCAAAGCCCTGACCTCAGGTGATCCACCTGCCTCAGCCTCCCAAAGTGCTGGGATTACAGGCATGAGCCACCTCGCCTGGCCAGCTCATTTCTTTTTATTACTGAATAATATTCCATTGTCTGGATGGTCCACAACTTACTCATCCATTCACCTACTAAAGGCCATTTTGGCTGCTTCCAGATTTTAGCAGTTAGGAATAAAGCTGCCGTAAACACCCATGTACAGATTTTTGTGTGAACCTAAGTTGTAACTCCTTTGGGTAACCCTAAGGAGCATGATCACTGGATCATATGGTGAGAGTATGTTTAGTGATGTGGGGAACTGCCAAACCATCTTCTGAAGTGGCTGTACCATTTCGTATCCTCACCAGCAAGGGACAGAAGTTCCTGTTGCCCCACATTCTTGCCACTGGCGTTGTCAGTGCTCTGGCTTTTGGCCACTCTAAGAGTGGTGGAGGACCGTCCGTTAAGTCAAAACATCACAGACCCCTCCCAAGGGCTAGTTTGGACCTTTTTGAGTACCCAAAGATAATCATCAAATGTTGATTACATCCCACCTCTTTGCTAGGCGTAAAGTAAACATCCATGGCCCTTGCCCTTCTGGAACACAGAATTAAATGAAGGAGATAGATATTAATTACATAATTTCATAAATAATTGATTGATTAAAACTATGGTAAGTGCTGGCTGGGCATGGTGGCTCACGCCTGTAATCCCAGCACTTTGGGAGGCTAAGGCAGGCAGATGACGAGGTCAGGAGTTCGAGACCAGCCTGACCAACATGGTGAAATCCTGTCTCTACTAAAAATACAAAAATTAGCTGGGCATGGTGGCATGCACGTGTAATCCCAGCTACTCAGGAGGCTAAGGCAGGAGAATCACTTGAACCTGGGAGGTGGAGGTTGCAGTGAGCTGAGATCGTGCCACTGCCCTCCAGCCTGGGTGACTGAGCAAGACTCCATCTCAAAAAAAAAAAAAAGGTACATGCTAAGAAGAAAAAGCATGGGTAGGGTAGTTAGGAAGTGACGAGGAAATACATCATGTTTTTAAAGAAGACCTTAGGAGTCCAGCAGTGCCTTTGAATCTCTATCTTACTTGTCCACAAGGGTATCTGCACCCACATGGGAGGTATAAGAAAAGTAACAGTGGCCGGGTGCAGTGGCTCACGCCTGTAATCCCAGCACTTTGGAAGGCCGAGGCAGGCAGATCACTTGAGGCCAAGAGTTTGAGACCAGTATGGCCAACATAGCAAAACCCTGTCTCTACTAAAAACACAAAACATTAGCCAGGCATGGTGGCACTCACCTGCAATTCCAGCTACTCAGGAGGCTGAGGCATAAGAATTGCTTGAACTCAGGAGGTGGAGATTGCAGTGAGTTGAGATCGAGCCATTGCATTCCAGCCTGGGTGACAGAGCAAGACTCTGTCTTGTAAAGGAAAGGAGAGGGGAGGGGAGAGGAGAGGAGAGGAGAGGAGAGGAGAGGAGAGGAGAGGAGAGGAGAGGAGAGGAGAGGAGAGGAGAGGAGAGGAGAGGAGAGGAGTAGCAAGAGCTCCCGTTTATTGGGCCTTAAACCACCAGCCATGACTCTTACTTTCTCCCGTTTTACAGATATGGAAAATAAGGCTCCCAGAGTGTTTAAGGCCCATGGTGTTTAACCCTCATTCACTCCACACACAGTGCTAGGGGTGCATGAGGATACCCAGATATTGCAACAGCTGTGTGGCCTTTGAGGCTCTACAGCCCAGGTGGGGACCCCTGGTCTAGGAATGGAGAGAATGAGGCAGGCAGCAGGGTGCCTGGCAGCACCAACCCTTTCCTGGGAGAGGGCTTGGCTGCGGGAGCTATTCTCTAGAAGTTGGAGAAAATTTCCACCCCTTCTAGAGAATCAGGAGTTGGGCCAAATTGGATGCTAAGGTGAAGGTTCCTGAGCCCTGAACAGTTTCTGGTATTCACAGTGGTGGTCAGAGCCACCCACCTTCTGCCTGTCTCCCCAGAATTTGGCTGCAGCCACCATACCAGGAGGTGTAGGTGCCCTGTGTGTTCAGGTTTTGCAGAGCTGGCCATCATTTCCACAACTAGGTGAAGATGGGGGCCAGGAGCCCTGGTGTCACTCCTGCTGAGGGCTCCTGGGTGGTGGCCCAGAGGTGTGCCAAAGACTGTGAGAAGTCAGGGGCTGATGGGCTCGGATCCTCCCTCCAAGCTGCTCCCACCACAGTCTTCACTCTCGGAGGCCTTGAGGATGCAGTCTCAAATGCAGCTGCATGTCTGTAAGGGACCTTCTGATCGAAGCCTCTCACCACAAGATTCCAATGCCTGCCTCTTTGCCTTTCAAACCTACAGGGGTTTGGAAGGAGTGACAGTTCCTGAGACACTTACAGGAATCCTGGGAGGCAAGGAGAAGTCCCCAGGCAATGCTCATGGCAGACAGGAGCTGACATTCCACACTCCCTGCAGCACGGCTGCTCAGGGAAAACATGTGAACCGTATGCCATTTTTGATGAGAATATGTCTAGAATTTATTGTACAAGCATCTAAGTTCTAAAACAGAGGGCCCTGAACATAATTTCACCTTTCCTTGATGACTCAATGTCAACATTATGAATGTTCACTATCGAACTCTGCTTTCTAGGCTTTCACCTCCTCCCTCCAAGTTCATCCATCAAGTGTCACTGCCGACATACGTATGCTTCCAGAAGCCTCCCCACACACCTGCCCATCAGTTTGAAGATTCTCATGTGCTGTGCCAGTGTAGCATAGTGGGTTAGCTTGTGGATTCTGCAGTCAGGCAGCTTGGGAAAGTTACTATGCCTCAGTTACATTATCTGGAAAATAGGCATGATCAGAGTACTTTTAATAAAATAGACTTTGGCCAGGTGCAGTGTCTCATGCCTGTAATCCCAGCACTTTGGGAGGCTGAGGTGGGAGCATCGCTTGAGGCCAGGAGTTCAAGACCAGCCTGGGCAACATAGTGAGACCCCTTTGCTACAAAAAAATAACAATAATTAACTGAGCATGATGGGGGTGTGCCCAGAGTTCTAGCCACTCTGCAGGCTGAGGCAGAGAATTGTTTGAGCCTAGGATTGCCTGAGTCCAGGCTGCAGTGAGCTACGATTATGCCACTGGACTCCAGTGTGAGTGACAGAGTAAGACCCTGTCTTTATAAACAAACAAACAAACAGTAGACTTTCTTTTTTAGAGCAGTTTCACGTTCACAGCAAAATTGAGCAGAAAGCCCAGAGAGTTCTTATTTACTCCCTGCCCCCCCCACACACATTCTCTCTGACTATTAACATCCCACACCAGAGTGGTGAGAGCATGTGTCTCATGAGGTTGTTTTAAGAATTAAATGAGGCTGGGCGCGGTGGCTTAGGCCTGTAATCCCAGCACTTTGGGAGGCTGAGGCAGGTGGATCACAAGGTCAGGAGATCGAGACCATCCTAGCTAACACGGTGAAACCTCATCTCTTAAAAAATACAAAAAATTAGCCGGGCGTTGTAGCACCTGTAGTCCTAGCTACTTGGGAGACTGAGGCAGGAGAATGGTGTGAACCCAGGAGGTGGAGCTTGCAGTGAGCCGAGATCGCGCCACTGCATTCCAAGCTGGGCGACAGAGCTTGACTCCATCTCAAAATAAATAAATAAATAAATAAATTAATTAATTAAAATAAAAGAATTAAATGAGATAACATATATAAAACATATAAAATACCTAGCACAGTACCAGGCACGTAGTAAATGCACAGTAAATGTTGCCACTACCACTGTCATCACCACCACCACTAATAACAATTGTGTGTTACACAGGAGCCAGTCACAACCATTGATGTCTTAGGAGTAAAGTGAACAGTTTTTGTGCAAGGGTTTGGATTGTGTCCAGATGCCCTCTCAGCACCTCTCTGTGCTTGCATCTGTGTCCAGGCAGGCAGCGGGGAGGTCTGACTTCTGGAGAAGTGGGAACTGGGGAAGGATTCAGCTTCACCCATATAGAAATAGCTCAGTGATGTGCATTGCCCTCAGCACATGCCTCTCCTAGGAGTCTAAGGGTGGGTCCCTTGAGACTCATAGAGGAGGTATCCTGTCTTTCTGGGTGTGTGTTATGGACCAGTCTCTCTGTAGGCTTTGGAGAAAGAAGAGCTGAGCAGACAAAGTTTGATGTGTGGGCTAGATGAGCCAGGTTGAAGGTGGCTGGGATCCAAGGTGAGTCTTTAGCCTTGAGCAGAGGAGGAGCCGCCAGATGGATTCAGTACCACGGACAGCTCCCCAGACAGCGACTCCTTGTGGCTCCTCGTAACTCTAGGCTTTTGTTGTGGCCACCTGCAGATCACCCTTAGCCAACTGGAAACCTTCCTTGCTCCTGTAGCAGTCAGGGCTCTGTGTTTCTGCCTGCCTGGAAAGTCGTTAGGGTCTTATTCCCTTTGAGCATCCCTGTCTGTGCTTGTGGAAGGGGGCCTCAGGGGCTGCAGATGTCCTGGGGAAGCTGAACTCTTGCTATTCCGATCCCTCAGGCCCCTTCTTTCTTCTGAGAAACTCTTGAGGCCAAGACTGACAGGGTGTGACAGCCCTGTAGAAGACTGAGGTGTGGAAGAATGGGGCATGGTTTTTTTTGATAGAGAAATAGACTCCATTTCCCCTGAGGAAGAGGGAATAGAAATGCCCCAAGGACTCAGTGGTGCTCTGCTGGCCTACTTGGTGGGCTGCTCCTGACATGACTTCAGGTCAGACGTCAGTCTTGACATTAGCTGTCCTGCCACGTTGGTGGGACTCCCAGCTTCTCCCTGAAGAAGCTCGGATTCTCAGCGCCTCTGCCCTGGTCACTTCCCTGAACAGAGCCCCTTCCCCCAGCGCGGCCTGGGTTATGCTTGCCCAGCCCTGTCACTCCTCTCCTTGGTTCTCTCTTTTCAAACCACATTAAATCCTGCCTTTCCCAGCCCCACCCCTGGTCCAGGACCACCCCTTGTCCTCAACCGACAGAACCCAAAGAGTCTACCCCTCAGAGTCTGGATGCGTTTTCCTGAGAAAAATGATGCGTGTGGAGGGTGGCCTGCCTGCTGCGTAGCTTGTGCATTCTTCAAAATACCCTAAAACCCACCTAGCTTGAGCCAGTCCAGCAAAGAGCAATGTAGTAGGTGGTGGCGCTGACCCTGCAGAACGACTTCTTCTGAGATCGAGTACCAGGCCATGAGTCCGGGCTGGGAGCGTGTGAGTAATTGTCCTGTGAAACGCATTGCCGTGACAGAAGCAGACCAATTTGCTAAATGTCGTTTTTGCTAAAAGCCAATTTGCCAAAAGTCAATTCATGGAATGGCCAATTTGTCAAATGACCAATTCATCAAATTGATTTGCTTTTTTTAACTATTTGGTGTGAGTCGACTGGTTTGCATTTTATCTGTATTACAGCAGTTTAAGAACTGCTCCATTTGTCCCTGCCCCAGCTCAGGGTGTTTGAACTGTAGTGAACCCGCCCCAGCCTCTTCCTACAGATGAATGGTGGAGCTTGGAGTCTTCCTACAGGAAGAGGCTGGGGTGGGGCAATCCGACTGTCCTTAAAAGGCTATTGTGAAGGGAAATGGGAAACTGCCCAACTAAAACCAAACTATTAAAGGAAACAAAGAAATTTAGCAAATTGATCCTTTGCAGAATTAGCTGACCTGTGACTTAGCTTCCTGTGACTTGGAAGGTGAGGCTGAGTGTTTTTGGGCCCCCGCTGGGGATGCTAGTGAGGGTATTGCTTTTCTCTCCCACAGTCATCTCTATTTTTTGGCAGGGGGTAGCAGGGAGCTCTTTGCAGGAAATGAGCTCCTACCATCATCTCTTTATAGAGACTTGTAGGAGGCCTCTGTGCTTGGTTTTAGACCCAGGAAAGGCCACTCTGCTCTAAACCGTGTAGAATACCAGTCCCTGCAGGCCCCCTAGGCTGTGAGAAGCCCAGGGCCCATTGGTAGGAGATGCAAAGGACTTTGAAGGCTGCACCTCTCTTTTGTTTGATATTTCTACCTATTTCTGTCTTTTTTTTTTTTTTTTTTACTTCTCTGATTTCTGTTTTCTCTATTTTATAACATACCCTCATTGCTTCTTGCAACAAGGCAGAGAAGGCATTTGGACCTACTCTGAAGGCTATTCCGTGGGCCTATTTCCCACACTCCAGCCCTGCCTCTCCCAGATCCTTGCTCCTGCAGTTCTACCCTGTGACCTGGAAGTCTTGTCTCAGAGCAGGGCACTGTGCTTGTTCTCCAGGGAGACACAGAACCTGAACTGGCATTGCTGTATTGGAGACTCTGGAAGATGCACCATCTTCACCTGGCAGAGTCAGATACTCACATCTGCACAGTGCCCATTTTCCCATCTCCGCCTCCGTGTCTATTGGCAGCTGGCCCTAGTCCCTCCTTAATGTTGGCTGGGGATTGTTTCTGCCACACTGTCCTCCGTGCAGTTTCCTCCCAGCCTGGGAATTTCCCCACTGTTTAAAATTGTGAGCCTGGCTTCTTGGAGTATTTGTCACTTGGCAGATTTTTTTCCCCATTTGTCTCCTCCAACAGGGACTGGAGAGGGAAGGTACTGGCATTTGTTGAATGCCTACAAAGCACCAGGTGCTGGAATCAGTGCTTCCCATGTTACTTTTTAAAACTTTTAATTGAAGTATAACATATATTCTGAAAAGTGTGCCAATGAGCGTACAGCTCACCACATTTTCACAAAGTGAACCTCATGTAACCAACACCAGATCAAAAAGTAAAACATCTTGAGTTCCTAGAAGCCTCCTGTACCTCCTTCCAGCCACAAATCCCTGCACCGCCCATCCCGACCAACTACAGTCCTGACTTCCAACGGCATAGATTAGTTTTGCCTATTTTCAACTTTATGTAAGTGGTACATGTGGTATTTAATCTTCACAACTCAGCAAGAGGGAGACATGATTAACTCTTCTCTACCCATGGGTAACCAGACTCAGAGAGGTTAAGTAACTTGCCCAAGGTCACACAGGCAGGAAATGGTAGGGCTTGGAGTTAAGCCCAGCGTTGTCTGGCTCCAAAGCTCGTGTCCTTTTCTCTGTACATCAATTCTTTGTCCTCCTGCACCACCTCCCCTGCCCCTACCATTGTGTGTCTGGCCTGGGACCCTCTGAAGTCACTGGTCCTAACTGTTCCCTGTAGGTGCCTGGGACAGGAGCCTTGCCTCTCACACTCCCTGGTGCATTCCCGCCCAGGACTAGCAGGTAACCAGGGGCCTCCAAGGTCTCCGCGCTCAGCACCTGGTGTTGAGTAAGTGTGGAGGCCTTGCCCTGGTGTTCATGTGCAGAGGGGCCTGCATTCCTCTGCATGCTTCATTCACCCTCATTGCCTGGTGCTGTGCCCTTGCCTTGGTGGCGAGGACTCATGCCTGCCACTTGCTGTTGGCAGAGCGGAAGGATGAAGCTGGTTGTGTCTCCTGCGTGCCCCTGAGCCTCTTGCTGCTTAGTGGGACTCAGCCTCTGAGCTGCTGTTCCTTGGCAGGGCTGAACTTTCGCTTCAAAGCGGGGCTGCCTTGTGGGATGTGCCCCTCATGTCTCTATTGTGGGAATGCATGCTCAGTAGCTGCATAGCAAACAGCCCGGTTCAAGGAAATGTTACCCTGGGTGCTTTTATGGTGCGGCCATTCAAGACTGCTTAATGTCTCTGCCTAATGAGGTTTCTGCAACATAAATTCTGGTGGTGCTGGAGGGAGAAGGAGGTGGCTGCCACAGTAGGGTTTGCGGCTTCGCAGTGGGCAGGGAAGGGGGGCACCTCTTCAGCTAATGGGACCTGGCACATGCTGGGTGCTCAGTAAATGTGGGTGGGATGAATAAGGGCAAAACTTGGACCCCACCATCCACAGTGTCAGGCTCCCAAACCACCTGCAGGAACTTGGATACCAGGAGTTCCCAGGACCATGTTGGCTGTTCCACATTTTATTTTATTTACTTATTTTTTAAGTTTTTGAGACAGGATCTCACTCTGTCTCCCAGACTGGAGTGAAGTAGCGTGATCACAGCTCACTGCAGCCTCTATCTCATTGGCTTAACAATCCTCCCAACTCAGTCTCCTGAGTAGCTGAGACCACAGGCACGCTACTGCGCCTGGCTAATTATTTAAAAACATTTTTGTGGAGACGAGGTCTTGCTCTGTTGCTCAGGTTGCCTCAAATTCCTAGGCTCCGGTGATCCTCTTGCTTCGGCCTCCCAAAGTGCTGGGATTACAAGCATGAGCCACTGTGCCCAGACTGTAGTTCAATAATTAAAAAAATCTCCAGACCTCGGAGAGCATGCGTGAGCTTTAATTCCATGAATCTTATCATTCTCTTAGGAGTAGGAGAGGTGGTAAAGGAGAGGGAGCAGTCATTTCTTCAGGGTCACAGAGCTGTACCACTCAGGATTTAGTAGCGGCAGTTGGAAGCCTCACGGACAAAAAAACTGATTGTCACCCACTGTGTGCCAGTCTCCTCTTACAAACTTATGTTACAGAAAAGGAAACTGAGGCCCAAAGAGGCACCAGTTGATGCTGAGCTTCGTTTTGAATCCAGGCTGCAGGGCTCCGCTCCCAGACTAGCTACTGCGCCCTGAGACTTCCTTTGGGGAAGCTCGCTGATCTAATGACCCTGCCATCTACTCCAGCTGGTCTGGCTCATGGCAGTCAGGGTTGCAGAGAAGTGGGGCAGGAGAGCACCCAGGATTAGGAAGGGGAACTTACCATTCAAAGGACTGCAGCCAGGCCCAGAGGAGGTGGCTAAGGCAGCTCCAGGATCTATCCTGTCCTGTGTGATTTTTTTGAAGAGATTGAGTCTCACTTTGTCACCCAAGTTGGAGTGTAGTGTCATGATCATAGCTCACTGTAACCTTGAACTCTTGTGCTCAAACAATCCTCCTGCCTTAGCCTCCGGAGTAGCTAGGACTATGTCAGTATGCCTGGCTGATTTTCTTAACCGTTTAGAGAGAATGGGTCTCACTATGTTGCCCATGCCTATCTCAAACTGGCCTCAAGCCATCCTCCCACCTCAGCCTGCCAAAGTGCTGAAATTATAGGTGTGAGCCGCTGCCCCCGGTTCCATCATGTATTTTCACAAGACGGAGAGGTGAGGGACAAGACTAAAGGAAACTGGGCTTGTGGCGGGCAGGATCCACTCCCCCGTCACTGCACCAGTGTGGTCTCTTTGACACCACTGCTGGGTCTCCTTTGCACCCTGGCCCCGGCCCCTACCTGAGCTTGAACTTCTGGGGAAGATGAAACAAATAGATTCACACTGAGAATTAGCTGCCTGATAAGCTTTCTACTTGCATCTTCTGGGAGCACCTGAGGTTTGTGAGTGGACAAAGCCCTGGCCTCTGAGTTGAGGCCCAAGGCAACACGATTCAGGTTCTTATCATCGAATGCGCACCAGAACCCACCTTGAAGGTGAATTAGATCTAGTCCCTGACCTGGAGATAGGTGTGCACACATGCAGTATGCACACATGCAGATCTACACAGGGTAGATCTGGGGCACTTGAGTGTTGTTTCATGGGCTAGAGAGAGCAGGCAGGGAGGGGTACTTGCAGAATTAATTCCCCTTCTAGGTGGGAAGCATAGGATCTAAAGGGAGGTGTGAAGGATGGGCGGAGACAAGGCAGGATGGTCCAGCGAGATCCCAGGAGCATCTCCGAGCAGGATGTGCATCCCAGCGTCCCACCCAGGGGTATTGATAGCCTCCGTCCTACCAGGCCATCCTGCAGCGGGGACCTACAGCACAGACATCCCTTAAGAGTCTGTCTCCCATTCCCTGGCCTGAGCAGGGAGCCAGAGCTGGGACTCCTGACCTCCTGGCCATGCTGGAGATACCAAGTCTCCCTCTGCTGAGAGTGCTGGAGCTGATTCACTGGGGAGCTTCACACCTGCTCCTCACCCATGCCGTCAGACGTCTTCCATGCAAATTGGCAGAAATGCAGGAAGGGCCTGTGGGACAAATGGAGTGGCTGGTCCCTGTCCCCCAGCCCTGTGAGTGCCTTCTCTGTTCCTCAGGAAGGCCAGCCTTGGTGAGCTGCAGCTGAGGGGTTGGTAGCTGCTCTTCCCTTTCTCCACTCACTAGGGGTGTCTGTGTCTAAGTCTCCCCACCTCAGTGCCCAAAGAATAGGAGTTGGCACCTCCAACCCTTGCTTTGAAATGCTAACCAGTACAGAGGTTATAATCCGGTTTGTTTTGGCTCCAGCTGGGGACATTAAAACATTTTACACCTTTCCTCTGCTGGAGGCAGCACTTCTCAGACTTCAGTGTGTACCTGAGACACTGAGGGATCCTGCTGAAATGCAGGTTCAGGCTCAGGAGGTGGGGCCCAGGATATCTGCTTTCCTAACAAACTTCCTGGTGATGATGCTGCTGCCAATCCACCGGGTGCCAGGAACTCACTTGCTGAGTTATCTGCAGCGGAGTCCCGGGCAGCCACTTATTGATAACAGCTGTGTGAGGCTGCCCTGTGCTGGCACCAGCTATCAGTGGGCACACTGAGTGTGTGACAGACACAGCCTGTAATCCCATCCTCCCAGCATCCCTGGGAGGTCAATATTGTTGCAGATGTTGGGAACTAACTGCGGTCCTGCCGGAGGTCATGGAGTGTGTTGGTGGCCTTGAGCCTCAGCCTCCTGACTCCCAGGCCCTGACCCTCCCTCCTCCTCCCTACAGAGCCCAAAAGACAATTATTAAAGTGTGGGCAATGGCAACCAACTCTGCCAGTCCTGGCTGAGAGCCCCACACTCAGCTGTGGTTAAGCCATGTGATAATTATTCCCATTTTACCACGAGAAGACTGAGGCTTGGGGGTTAGAAGATGTGCATGAGACCAGAGTCTGAGTCCTTAATCCAACCATCTTCTGACAAGGATCTAAACCCCCAGATGAGGTGCCCTGGAACCCTTGGGCTGCCCTGGTTCAAGGTAACCACTCAGGCTGCAGGGGGCCGAGGAGCTTCCATGTGGCATGGAAGGCAGACAAAGTAAGGCCTGTGCCCTGCAGTGGAACCCGAGTGGGCAGCAAGAACCCAGAGCCCAGTCCAGCCTTGGCGGGTGTCCAATGGCTCTCTGTGTACTCCCACCCCCGCCCCCACTGCTAATCCCCTTAGAGGCTGGTCTGCCAGCAGGGACCAATCAGGTTAGAGCATGAAGGCAGATTAGCAGCCAGAACATGGGGTCTTGACCTTGGCTTCCCCAGCCCCTGCCTCCCCCAGCCCTGGTAGAGGATGGGAGGATTGGCAGAGTGTGCAGGAGGAGGGGCAGTGAGAGCGGGGTGCCTGGGGATGGTGCCAAGTCAGGGTGTGGACCTGGCAGCCCCCTTTTCTTCAGGGGTGGGCGGCCGACTGATGTTGCCGGATGCTTCCAGGCCCAGTGGGAGCTGCTGTTGATGGAGCTTGCCTCCTGGGGCACTTGATCTTAGCGATGGGGTTCAGGCTTTGCCTGCAGGGCCCTTGCCTCAAGCTGGTGTGAACTTGGAACTACTTGAGGGTGTTTGGTTGTTAATATCCCAAAGGATGTGTGAAGGGAAGAGGCGTGGTTGATACAACGATGACAAGTGCTTGCCCTTGCCTGCCTTCCCCTTCTGAGCCCGCATCTCATTGGGTCTGCAGCCTGGTTAGGCAGAGCAGGTACAAGTAGCCGCAGCAAAGGTGAGGAGCTGTGGTCTGTCGCCGTACAGAGCCAGCCTGTCTGACCCTGAGCTCCTGCCTCTCCCTTGGCCAGTCCTAACTCCTTGTTTTGACCGGGAAATTGGAGAGGGATTAGAGCAGGGGACTCATGTAAGGATCCATTTTAGTTCATTGAGCTAAAAATTACTGAGTCCCTGCAATGTGCCAGGATACAAGGGAAAGTGAAAGAGAGTGTCTGCCGGGAGGTTATGGTCTGGAGAGGGATATGGACGTTCACCAGAGTCAGTACTTCATCACATTCAGTGCACCTGTATTTTACTACAAGCCTGGGTTGTGCCGAAAAGTAAAAGTGGGGGTGCTGGGAGTCTGTTGCGGATGGAGCAGCCAACCCAGGCTCAGGGGAGGTGTTTGTAGACTGAGGTGTGAAGGACGAACAGCATTTCCTGGGTGAAGGTGAGGGAAGAGTATTCCAGGCAGAGGCCACAGCAAGTACACAGGTCCTGGGGATGGCAGGAGAGGTCTGGGAAACTGGAGGAATATTAACAGAGGTGAGAGAGTAGGCAGGGGTGCCTCTCCCATCAGATCCTGCAACATAAGTGCCACTCTCCATCCCCATGTTGCAGATGAGAAAATTGAGGCCAGAGAGGTTACATGACTTGCCCGAGGCCGCTGGTTTAAGTGAGTGGAGCCAAGTCTCCCCTGTGACACCCAGCTGTGGGCTTTGTCCTCTGCACCCTGGCCTCTCAGTGAGTGTTCCCTGAACCAGCATCCCCGCATCCCCCAGGTGGTTGTCAGAAGTCTGGGACCTTGTCCCACCCCTCAGCTTCTGCTCCAGCCCTGTATCTCCCCAGCTCTGTCCCGAGTCTGGCTCTGGGGATCTGTCATGGTGCCCTTGTCACTGTCCTACCCCTGCCCTCCTTCTGAACCCCTGTCTGGCTCTGCTTCCCAGGGCTGGGACAGGCCCCTGCTGCCCTGGGCTTGGCTGTTTGTCCTTCCAGTCGTGGATCCCGCCCCCTTCCAGGACAGCCGTTCTCAGGATGTCTCATTCTGCCCAGACACATCCAGGGCATCTCCTCACTTCAGGGCGTGTGACAAGGCCACATGGGAGGAGAACAGGCAGGAATGACTGGGTCTGAGGGAGATGAAGGTGTCCCAGGGCTCTGGGAAAACTGATGGGGAAAGGCTTAGATGGTGCTTTTGGGGGGTTTCCACGCAGACCAGGGGCAGAAGACATGATACACTTTATTTCAAAGGGATTTGGGAAAGATGAGACAAGTATTGGCAAGGTAGGAAGTCAATTGGAGCAAAAACGAAAAAAAAAAAACAAAAAACGAATATCTTTGTTACAGTTTGCGACGTGGTTGAGGCATCCAGGTCCAGGGAAGGCTTCTGGCGCCCCCTCGTGGGAAAGCTTGAAACAACAGAGCCTTAGAGCTGCTTAGGCTGTGCTTAGGGCAGGGACAACAGCCAGCATTTCTTGAGTGTTGCTAAACGGAGGTTGTGATTCAGAAGCTTAGGTACATAAACTCACACAATCTTCTCCAAAGTCCCACGTGGTAGGTATTTTACAAATAGGGCACCTGGAGCTCTCAGGTGCAGAATTTCCCCAGGTCCATAGTTGGTCAATAGCAGAAACAGGAGTTGAACCTGGTCTTTCTGTCTACAGGTGCAGACTCCTTCTACCACCCACTTTGCTGCCATCAGACTGCATCTTCCTGAGGCTTCCAAGGTTCACCTGTTTTCCTCTGGCCTCTCCTGGGGCCCCAAATTCACTTTCTTATCTTCATTTAAAGAATGTGAGCTGCTTCCGGCTGTAGGCTGGCTGGCTAGGGTGGGGCAGTTCCACACTCAGCTTTGGGCCATCCCTCATCTCTTGACTGGCCCTTGGCTTCACCTGCCGCCTGCCTGCCTGGGGGTTGTGTCTTTCCTCTTTAAGCTTTGGTGCCCACAGCAAAGCCTGAAAGATGGTCAGAGCCTGGCGCGGTGCCTGAACCTGTAGTCCCAGTTACTTGGGAGGCTGAAGTGGAAGGATCACTTGAGCCCAGGAGTTTGAGACCAGCCTGGACAACATAGTGAGACCCTGTCTCTACAAAAAGATTTTTAAAAATTTAACCAGGCATGGTAGCATGTGCCTGTAGTTCCAGCTACTCAGGAAGCTGACAGAGGAGGATCACTGAGCCCAGGATTTCAACAGTGCAGTGAGCTGTGATTGAGTGACTACATTCCAGCCTGAGTGACAGAGTGAGATGCTGTCTCTAAATAAATAAATAAAATAATTAAAAAGATGGTCAGATCACAGCCCTCTCCAGTCTATCCCATCACTCTCCCTGGTCTGTATGAGGCTTCTCCCAGCTGACACTTCCTTCCCAGAGCCTCTGCTCCTCCCCAGTCATACCAGGCTCTCTCATGCCCCAGCATCTTTGCATAGACTGGGCCTGCCTGGAGTCTGCCTCTGCCTTCTCCCTCTTCCCTACTTAGTTCCTGGTGTGAGTCCTTATAGAACTGCTTTTGCTGAATCGTACTTTGATGCTATTATAAGAAACAGACACTCAAACCCCATTTATTATAAGGATCTGGTGTTATTGATTAGGCTACACTGTCATTTTTAATAAAGACCCCTGTGAAAATTCTTGCCTCATCTGAGTGCCAAACCAGCTGTACTCCTGAGAAGCTGATCCTTTTAGACTTATACGTGTCCCGTGGGTGCTGTGAACTGACTGGCTCTCCTTTCACATCGGCTCTCAGTGATAAAGCTCAGAGCCCCGATCGGCCGTGCCTGGCGTGTGGTCACATGGTGCATGCATTCTTAGTACCCACCATTGATTCCTCCTCTTCTCTGTGCCTCATTTGTCACTCTTGCTCTCTTGCTTGCTGTTTTGAAAATCCCTATAAGCCATCTTAAAGCCTTTCTAGAACAAGGTTGGGTCTAAATCGATAAGCAAATCAATACGAATAAAAAAACCTTCCTTGCAGGGTTGTGGTGAGGATTAAATGGAATAATGAATGGATGTGAGTGCCGGCCCAGCGTTCCTTCCCAGGCTTGGCCAAAGGGTGAGTGGTCGGCTGGGCTGAGATAAGGGTCCCACTGGAGGTCCTGCCTTCCTGAGTCTGTGGACGTCCTCAGGCCACCACTCCTCCCTGCCCCCATCTGGCTCGTAATGCTAATGCTCTCATCTCCCTGAGTCCCTGTGGGTCAGCGAAGGCGGGAGGCTGTGTCTGTCTTCTCCCCAGACCCCCTCTTTCAGTAGGCGTATGGCCAGCAACTCTCCTCACCTCCTTTCCGGGACCCCAAATTCCCTATAGAAGCAACCACCTCACTTGATGTGTGTCTTAGTCTGTTCCAGCTGCTATAACCAAATATCATATTGGGAGGCTGAGTTGGGTGAATCACTTGAGGCCAGGAGTTTGAGACCAGCCTGAGCAACAAAGTGAGACCCTGTCTCCACCTGTAGAGCAGCTGTAGTCCCAGCTACTCAGAAGGCTGAGGTGGGGAGGATCACTTGAGCCCAGGAGTTCAAGGTGACAGTGAGCTCTGATTGTGCCACTGCAGTCTGGCCTGGGTGACAGCAAGACCTTGACTCTAAAAAAATGAAAACAAACTGCCATAGACTGAGTGGCTTATAAACAACAGAAATTTATTTCTCCAGTTCTAGAGGTGGGAAGTCCAAGATCAACGTACTGGCAGATTTGGTGTGTGGTGAAGGCTGCTTCCTGCTTCATAGACGGTGCCTTCTAGCTGTATCCTCACATGGAGGAAGGGGCAAGGCAGCTCTCTGGGGTCTCTTTCATAAGGGCACTAATCCTGTTATATGGATGGAGCTTGCATGACCTATCACCTCCCAAAGTCCTCACCTCCTAATACCATCATATTGGGGATTAGGTTTCAACCTATGCCTTTTTTGGGAGGAAACAATCATTCAGACCATAGCAATGTGTCTTGCAGGCATGTGGGTGGGTCTGCACTGGTGAAGAGCTTAGCAATCTTCTGGTCCAGCCTATGAATTGGACAAATGAGGAAACTGAGGCCCCAAAAAAGCAGAAATGATGTAGCTAAGTCTCTAACACGATTTCAGCTCATTAACTTTGATCCTAAGCATGCCCCTCCCTTCCTTAGGGTCATGCCCCAAAGCACCGCTGGATGAGTCATCGACTATTGCATAACCAATGACTCCAAAATACTGTGACTTTCAAGAACAAACAATAAACATCTCACAGTCTCTGTAGGTGGCTGGGTGGTTCTGGCTTGGGGTTTGTCATGAGATTGCATCACAATGTTGGAGGGTTGCGTCATCGGAAGGCTCAGCTGGGGCTGGAGAATGCTCTTCTGTGATGGCTGACTCACAGGGCTGGCAAGGCTGTGCCTGCTGTTGGCAGGAAGCCTCGGTTCCTCTCCATGTGGGCCTCCCCAGAGAGCTGCTTGAGTGTCCTGCGACCTGGCTGGGTTTTCCCAGAGAACAAGAAGGGAGCTACAGTGTTTTTTATGACCTGGTGTCAGAGGTTATTGATTACCGCTTTCATCATATGTGGTTCTTCAGAAGTGAGTTACTGAGTCCTGCCCATATTCAAGAGGAGGAGAATGAGCCTCTGTCTTTTGAAGGAAGGAATGTCAAAGAATTTATGGATGCCTTTTAACCACCACGACCTCCCACTTCCACACAACAGTCATACCAAACCGCATGAGATTCCCCCAGCCTGCCTGCCTCATTCCTTCCTGCCTCTGGGCTTCTGTACATGCTGTTATCACTGCTTAGAATGCCCTTTCCTCATTTTTCATTTCTGTCTGGGATGCATCAACTCCGTAAGATCCGGTCAGAGATCACCTCTCCTCCCTCCGGCAGACTTGCTCACTCACTTCTCTGCACTCTCCCATCTCTTTGGCAGTACTGCTCCTCCAGCCATTGTTGAAAGCTGGCATGTACACCCCATGAAAGCAAGTCTTTGGGGGTCTCCAGCAGACCATCAACTCTCAGTATACATTTCTGGAGTGAAGGATTGAAGGTCCACTCACTGGTTTCCCATCTGTGCCCTCTTCTGGGCGTGAGTGCTTTAGGGTAGACCATGCACGTGTGGTTAGCTCTGCATCTGCTAGCCCAGCCCCGTCACTGGTGCCTGCCGGCACTCCATCAAGGCGGGTTTGGTTTCATGTTGGGCTCCTATGTCAGCCCGGGCTCCTGGTTACTGAGGAACTCACGTGACCATGAACTCCAGTGTGGGCAGTCTGTTGTTTCCTGTGTCGCCTGCACAGCCCTGCTCCAAATCCAGTAATTTCCCTGCCAGCCCACTCTGCTCAGTGGCAGCACCCCACTTAGGAAGATGGAGAGAACAAGCCCACAAGTCCACAGACCAGGAGAACCATCAAGCCATTACTGCAGGCACCACCAAGGTAGCAATTTCTTGTATGAAGCAGAGACACTAAGAAGAGGATGTGGCAGCCAAGGAGCTCTCTAGGCAAGGAAGAGATGATAACAAGGATTAGTCAGGCAAAGACTGAAATGCACCTCTCAAGACACATGGGGCTGGGGGAGTTGCTGCATAAAGACAGGCAGTGGGGAGCAGGCCACTGGGGACCCTCTGGGGAGCAGCTTCTAAATGGGTAGAATTTGGGGAATGTCTCCAGGAATATTGACAGACTACACAGGAGAGCTGGAGATATGGCACAAGTAACCAAGATCGGAGACCAAAGATGCCATGTGGAGAGCAGGAAGGGAAGGTGGGGCCGGGCGAGCGCAGGAGGAGGAAGCTTCCTCTGCAGGAAGGGGAGATGCCTCAGGGATGGCAGGTGGGATGGCTCTGGAGGAGGGACAGCTGTGTCTATGCTGCAGGCTTGAATCATCTCCTTTCCAGGAGAGAGAGCAAGAATGAGGGGCGCTGATGGTGCCAAGGCCCCTTCAGACACAGCTACTTGGCTGCTTTTCTGAAGGCTGTAGGGGGACAGGACAGGAGGGGCTGGGTTTGAGGGAGGGAGTGCACAGATGTTGGTGCCCACTCTGTGGGGACTGGCAGGCAATTGCTTTGCCAGGCTTTCATTTTTCCCATTTTGTGCGTGAGGAAACTGGGTTTGGGAGGGAAAGGGTGCCTTGCAGATGCACAGCCAGGAAGGGGAGGGCCAGGACTCAAACCCCAGGCTCCTCCCTCCAGCTGCAAGTCCCCAGCCCAGAGAAGGGGAGGTAGCTGGGGACCGAGCTCCCTCCAGGACAGGGTGCCTCTCTTCAGTTCCATCATTCATTCATCCATTCATTCATTCATTCAATGCTTGCGGAGTGGCTGATGTGGGCCAGGCACTGTCCTAGGTGCTGGGATGCAGCAGTGGCCAGTCCAGTGCCCTCTAGCTCAGCTGCTCCCTACCTTTCTGACTCAGGGCTCTGTGCACACCGCTAGGTTTCTCAACAGGAAAACCCAGACAGGGCAGCGCTGGCCTTGACAGTTAAAGGGGCAGTGTGCGGTGGGGTAGGGGGCTGTGGGCTGCGTTCTCGGACCCTGTGTGGTGAGGAGCTGAAAGGAAGGGCACTGTCAAAACCCACAGGCCTGGCCCAGGAGGAGGAGGTGGGGCTGTGGAATTGCCCGGCACTGGGGCCTACATCAGGACGGTCCGCCTCTGGTTGTTCACCTTCAGGACACTGGTGTGTCCGGGGCAAGGCTCTGGGACAGGGAGCCTGGGTCCAACCCAGGTCAGTTATTTCACATCTTGGAGCTCAGTTTCCTCCTCTGTGAAATGGGCGCAATGGCAGTTCCTACCCCTAGGGCTGCTGTACAATCTGGGGCTCTGGGACCTGAATGCCTGGGTTCAAATTCTGGAGCCACCACCCACCAGCTGGATTACCTTGAAGAAGTTGCTTAGCTTCTCTGAGCCTCCCTTTTCTCCTTTGTATAATGGGGATGGTGATCGTATCCACGCCATGCTCCTGGGAAGTACTCAGGGCAGTGCCAGCCTGGGGGGAGTGTGGCTGTGAGTAGGAAAAGCTGACCTGGAAAGGGGCGTTTGCACACATCTGTGGATGCCAGGGAGGCTGCTGAGAGGGAAGAGAGGCAGGTGGACAGGTGTCAGAGGCCCGGTCCTGCCAGGGAGTGGAGGAAGGGCCCCAAAGCTGGCCTGGAAGTCACCGAGGCTGAGGATTTGCAGTCCCGACAGCGTCCCCTCCCTCACATCACGGCATTCATGGGGAGTTGTGAAGTCCTCAGTGATCCCAGCCCCACTGCGTTCTCCTGACTCCCTGTGGCCCAGGCTCTGGGAGGTGCCCTGCTGCCTGCAGTCCCCAAGAGCACCGGGTTTGGAGTCAGGCCCTGCCTGGAGTTAAAGACCTGGGTGGGCCACTGGCTGGCTGGGTCACGGAGCCAATTTTGTCCTTACTGAGTCAGCTTGCTCAGCATAAGATACAGAGCGTAAGCCCCAGGCACACCCACCACGGACGGCCCAGGGTGCTGTCCCTCCCAGTCTAGTGCCAGACAGTGGTCATCAATCCCCCTCCAGAAGCACTTCTGTTGTGTGCCCCTTTGCAGCCCTGCACGATGCTGTGGGGGTCTGAACTGGCCTCTGTGGGTCCGGTGGGCTGACTTCTGTGGGCATTAGGCCGTTCTCGTATTGCTATAAAGAAGTGCTGAGACTGGGTAATTTATAAGAAAAGAGATCGACTTGGCTTACGTTCTGCAGGCTGTGCAGGAAGCAAAGGCGTCTACTTCTGGGGAGGCCTCAGGGAACTTTTTCTCGTGGTGGAAGTCAGAGGCGGAAAGCAGGCACTTCACGTGGGGGAATGGAGAGGGAGAATGGAGGAGGAGGCTCCACACCCTTCAACACCCAGAGCTCCTGGAACTCACTCGCCATCGAGAAGTCAGCACCAAACCAGGAGGCATCAACCCCCATGACTGGATCGCCTCCCATCAGGCTCCACCTCCAGCACTGGGGATTACCATTCAACATGAGATTTGGGTGGGGACAAATATCCAAACTACATCAGGTGGGGTCTGGCAGGGCTGATCATAGCTGCCCCAGGCTTCTCCTTCCAGCTGCAAGCCCCCAGCCCAGAGAAGGGGAGGCTGGGGACTGAGCTGCCTCCAGGACATGGTGTGTCTCTCTAATTTCATCATTCATTCATTCAACAAATGCTTGCTGAGTGGCCTCTGTGGGCCAGGCGCTGTCCTAGGTGCTGGGTGCAGCAGTGGCTGGTTCAGTGCCTTCCAGCCCACCTGCCCTGCTTCCCTGACTCATCACAGCACTCTGCAGGAACCTCTTTTCTGACCAGTGTTTTCTCTCCCTCTGACTTTATCCTCCCAGGGACTTGAGTGAGAACGCCATCCAGGCAATCCCCAGGAAGGCTTTTCGGGGAGCTACAGACCTCAAAAATTTGTGAGTACAGGCCTGGGAGGGAGAAGGGTGCAAGAGCTCCAGGGCCACTGCTGGCAGTGTCCTCAGGGTATACCCGAGCAAGCCGTGTAGTCCAGGCAGCCAGGGAGCTGACCTGGGCTCTCAGAAGGTTGGTGCCAGCACGGTCTTCTGGAATAATCTGGGGTTGGAGGAAACAGGCAGCCCTTGCCTCTCCCTTGGTTGCGATTCCGTGTGAGAGCCAGTGGAGGGGGCCCTTGGGGACTTGGTGAAGCGTGTTATCAGCGTGGGCAATATTTTCAGTCCATTTTGATGGCACAGTGTCTGTGCCTGCCTCATATTTGGGCTGGGAGAGCTGGGTTTGAATCTTCTCTTCTAGTTACATGTCACATACGCTGCTGCAAGTCAGTGAACATTACTGAGCCTCGATATGTTGTTCTGGAAAATGGGGATAATAAGATCTACTTCACAGGCATTTTCTGAGGTTTAAATGAGACATGGAAATAAATATGCTTTGTCAAATGATATTTAATTGTAATGGCTTATTCTTATTACTATCCAAATTTATTCTGGTCCAGGCTTACCACCTCCCTGAGGTCTGACCACAGCAGGGATGGCAAATGCCTGGCATGCTTGTCACACACACCCCCTCCCACGCCTGTGGCAGACATTGATAATCAATCACCACATTCTTTCCCACAGGGCTCACCTCACAGCTTCAGTTTACTCTGACAACAGCACTCCAGGTAGCCACCTCTAGTCAACCTCTTTGGCACTCAGGTTGAAAAATCTGTTTGCCAGTTCTGGCTGCCACTGCTTTGTGACTCTCCCATTTTTCAGTTGCCAGCACCCACTAGGTGGTCTCCAAAATGTGTGTGTGTGTAGGGGGGTGCCTGCTCCCCAAGGGAAATGTAAGGTTGAGTAGAAGAATATAACTTTTACTTATATTTATGATTTTAATTGAAAATTAGAAAAAAAAAGTTAAGTTTTTACTAATGTTTACTATTTGGATTGACACATATACACGTAACAAACAACTAGGGGGCTGCTTCTTTTGAATGAATGCAGCACGTGGTCACAATGTTTGGACACCCTTACTCTAGGCAATGTGCCCTTCTCTCTACAACCTTTGTTTCCTTCACAGACAGCTGGACAAGAACCAGATCAACTGCATTGAGGAAGGGGCCTTCCGTGCTCTGCGGGGGCTGGAGGTGCTGTAAGTAAAGCATGGAAAAGGAAGGAGGGGTGTGGAGGGCCCTGCTATGCGAGTGCCAAGTGCCGCAGCCTGGGCAGCGGGCGTCAGGGAGACAGGAAGGGGGAAACCTGCCCTCCTAGAAGCACCTCAGAGGAGGGGAGGAGAAGCACTCATGGGGTCATGCCTGAGCAAGCAGTGTGTCCCAATGTAACCTGCTCAGGAGGAAACCCAAGGGTTTCTGGCACTTGGCCTGGAATGCTTCCCCCTTTCCCCACTGCCTATCCAAACCCCACCCTTTCTTCCAAGCCAACCCAAGCCTGGGACATGTCCCATCACCCGCCCTGCTCCAGGTCTCCATCCTATTTGTCTTGGAGTCTATGGTGCCATCGGCTCACAGTCACCATCCCAGCTCAGGGCTTTCCTGTGGGGTGGGATATGCCTCGTGCTCTTTGGCTTAGCCCCTCCATGTCCAGCCCCATGCTGGTCTACTTTAAGGTCGAGAGCTTCCCTGTTCGTTAGCAGGGCGGCCCTGTCCCACATCGTCTGTTGGGCAGGTGCTAAATGACTCTGGTTTTTTCCATTTAGGACCCTGAACAACAACAATATCACCACCATCCCCGTGTCCAGCTTCAACCACATGCCCAAGTTACGGACCTTGTGAGTCAGCTGGGGCAGCGGGGAGTGGGGCGTCCAAGCCCAGCTGATGCTGGGGGTGGGTGGGGGCAGGAGGTGAAGGTTCTGCAGACAAGTCATGGAGCTCATTCTCCCTCAGACCCCTAGAGGCCAGCCCAGGCTGGGGGCTCCATGCAGTCAGGAGGTGGAAGGAGTTATATAATTGCAGGGCATCCAGTGCCACTTAATTTGATTTTTCCTTGGAAAACAAATGATTTGTTTTTGTGCTTGAAAATGAGCCAGGCGGTTTGGGGCAGTGAGCCTGTACGAGGTCAGTGTGATGACCTGGGCTTTGCTGGGCACAGCTGTGCCCAGAGCATGTGGGAGGGGAGGGATAGCAGCAGGATCTTCATGGGGCTGTGGATAATCCGCGGGTTGGAGTTGAGCTGCCTACTTGACTAAATGTAGACTGTGTTTGGCTTGAACACAGCACCAGCCACCTGCCTGAGGTTGGGGGTTCCCACAATCTGGCTGGGCTGGGGGCTGCAAATGGGTTGTGAGCCATCCTGTCCTCTTGCAGCCGCCTGCACTCCAACCACCTGTTTTGCGACTGCCACCTGGCCTGGCTCTCACAGTGGCTGAGGCAGCGACCAACCATCGGGCTGTTCACCCAGTGCTCCGGCCCAGCCAGCCTGCGTGGCCTCAATGTGGCAGAGGTCCAGAAGAGTGAGTTCAGCTGCTCAGGTGGGTGCAGGCCCCTGCTGGGCCCTCAACTGTCCAGTGCCTCCTGCCCTGCCTCTTGTTCCTGCCCCTAATCTCAACATTAATACCTGGCCTGCCCATCACCTCCTGACCCCGCCCATCAACTGGCCCCACCCATCACCTCCTGACCCCACTATCTGCCCCTCCTGCCCCATCTATCACCTCCCATTCTCACCATGGCCTTTGTCTCTGCGTGTCACTTCTTGCCTCCTCTCCTTTTCCCTCCTGTCCCCTCACTGCCTCGTCCACTCATCACCTCCTTTGTTCCACCTCATCCTCTTTTTGGCCTACTCAGTGCCTCCTCCGATGTCCTCTGGGCTCCTTGCCCCTGCTCTCACCCCCTTCTCCCTCCTCCGATCGCCTCACCTCTGCTGCCTAGACAAGTCATTGAATTGGGCCCTCTAAACTTGGCTCCAAAAGAGGTGGGCCTCAAAGCCCACACCCTTTCACCTTCCCCCTGGGGTTCTGTGATAGCCGGTTGCCCACGTCCTCCCTGGCCCCATTGATGTCCATACTGCAGCCAGAAGAACAAAAAGAACCCACAAGTCTGGGCGGTCACTGCTCGTGTACTCACCTGGCCGTCAGCACTGTGTCGAGAGTCTGAACTGCCCTCAGGCTCTGCAAGCCTGGCCAGGGTCAGCGCCACCTCCCCTGCTTCCCGCTGCCTGCAGCTTCCCCAGCTGTGCCTGCCTCTCTCTGCCCCTTCCTGGTGCAGGTGCCCCCAGCCCTGACCTCACAGGCTGCTCCCCTGCTGGGCACACCCTTCCCTCCTTGTTGCCTACTGACTCCTCCTCACCCTGCAGGGCCCAGGGAGCCTTCTGTGATCCTACATGAGGTCCTGCATTGTGTTTCTGGTGCATCCTCAGCACTTTGCTTGGCACAGGAAATGCTTGCTGAATGAATGGACAGTTCTCAGATTTGTGACAGAGGATTTAGAGGCTGACTGTTTCTCCCAAACCCGTGGACTGGGCCTGCCAGCCACACAGAGCTCTGAAGGAAAGCATCTCCTAGGCACAGCCTCCCGGCCTCAGTATGAGGCTCTTGGCTGTGGCTGTCACCTCCTCCACTGCACTGGCAGACACCCAGAGCAATGGCTGGGCTTAAACACCAATATGCTCAGCACTGCTGTGTGTGTGTGCATGCAGCTGTGTGTATGTGTGTCTGTGTGCGAAAACGTGTGTGTGTACATGCGGGTATGTCTCACGTGTGAGCCAGGACTGCCTCTGCATCATTGCAGCTGCCACAGTTTTTAGGAATGGGAATGGGTTAATCACTTGGACAATTTTTATTTTGAAATGAAACCTTTTCCTTTGCATTTGGAAGATTGTGGTTTCTATTTTCAGACATTAGTTTCTACTCTGGAGTCTCATCGGCCTGGCAACCCTTTTCCTTTGAAGGCCACTGTCACAATATGCCAGGAATCCATGTAGCTTTGTCTCATTTGGTTCTGGTGCCCACCCTTTGGGGCAGCCATGGAAAATATTCGAAGTTAGAATGTTGGTGGGGGTATCAATTGGCTCAACCACTCTGCAGAACTGTGTAGCAGGATCCACTAAGGCTCAACGTCTGTCCACCCTGTGACCCTGCCACTCCTGCTAGGTGTGTGCATTTTTTTCTGCAAAAATGTCCAAAAATATTAAAGACAGCTT
This sequence comes from Rhinopithecus roxellana, assembly GCF_007565055.1. Taxonomy (NCBI): domain Eukaryota; kingdom Metazoa; phylum Chordata; class Mammalia; order Primates; family Cercopithecidae; genus Rhinopithecus; species Rhinopithecus roxellana. The sequence goes on from NC_044559.1 coordinate 76,342,713, forward strand.
TTTCCATAATAGCCCCAAATTGGAGACAACCTGAATGTCCACCAACTAATTATGATATATCCACATAATGGAATACTACTCAGCAATGAAAAAGAACAAACTACTGATACACACAGCAACATGGTGAATCTCAAAGATTGTATATTAAGCAAAAAAAGCCAGACACAAGAGAAACTACTGTTTCATTTATGTGAAGTTCATAAACGAGCAGAACAAATCTTTGGTGATAGATCTCAGAATAGTGGTTACTTTAGCAAAGGGGCAGGAGGGAATCTTCTTGGGTAATGGAAATGTTCTATGTCTAGGTAGCGGTTCCACCAGCTACATGCTTCAGAAAGAGCACTTTGTATAAATTGTACCTCCAGTTTTTCAAAGGCTCTTATTTTAGACACTGGGCTGGATCCTGGTTTTACCACTTATTAGCTGTGAGAATTTCTACAAATTAATTAATATCGAGGACTCTGTTTTCTCAGCTGTAGAATGGCAACAGTAATAGACTCCTCTTAAGTTTAAGTGCAATACTGCATGTACTACACTTATTATAGAATGTGGCATAGAGTAAGTGCTTGAGTGTTTAGGAAACAGTCATTATCACCTTCATATGACAGATGAGGGAACTCAGGCTCAGAAGTGTTAAGTGACTTGGACTAGAATCCAGAGCTTCAGAATTCTAGGCAAGGATTTCTTAGTGTATGAATCACACACCAGTGCAGTTCCATTCAGATTCAAGTTCAGCAAACATCTGACAAGAACCTACTGTGTGTCAGGTGCCCACAGAGTTATACCAAAGTCCAGAATCTTATTTCATTAGTGATCCCCTCTGGTTCATCCTCATCTAGAGAAACTGCAGTGTGCACCCTGTCCCATCCATCAGTCTGTATCTGGGCTCAAGGGAGGTGCTGATGCACGACAGCCTGAGGCCACACCCCCCTGTTTCTGCAGGCCAGGGGGAAGCGGGGCACGTGCCCACCTGCACCCTGTCCTCCGGCTCCTGCCCGGCCATGTGCACCTGCAGCAATGGCATCGTGGACTGTCGTGGCAAAGGTCTCACTGCCATCCCGGCCAACCTGCCGGAGACCATGACGGAGATGTGAGTACAGGGCAGGGCAGATGCTGGGGCGCAGCCGCTCGGCTGGCCTGGCTCCGGAGGGCCAGTGAAGAGCTGGAGTAGGCACTGCCTCAGGGCTTGCCCCAAGGCCCCTCAGTGACCATGGAGAAGACACAGGTTGCCCCTGCTGGGCTGAGCTTTGTGTCCAGGACTGGGAAACTCTGCAGGGCTGGGGAGGGAGTGTCCCTCTGTGGTCCCACCCAGCGGTGTGAGTCTGCCAGAATCGGGTTCTCAGCATCATTTGTGGGACCCTTTCAGTTACAAACACCTGGGATAATGGAACTCAAGTCAGCATTTTCTCTGTCTGTTCCAGCATCCTTACCCCAGACTTCAACTTCTGGAAGGCAGAAGGGAACAGGGGCAGGAGGGGCCAAAGGCTTGTTCAGGGTGGATAAGCCCAGCAGATAACACCCACGGCTGGGCTGACCTAGGCCCTTGTGCTTCCCCTCTGTTTTTTCTCCACAGACGCCTGGAGCTCAATGGCATCAAGTCCATCCCCCCCGGAGCCTTCTCACCCTACAGAAAGCTACGGAGGATGTGAGTGCCTCCTGCTGCTTCCTGGGGAGCTGGTACACGGCTGATGGAGATCCTGGGTGGCCCCACAGCCCTGGGGCAGGCCCTAACTCAGCACCCCGCAGCTGAGTGGCCCTGAGCCAGTCACCTGGCATTCCTGCCCTTCAGGCTGCTTGGCTATGATGCAGGGACCTCCTTGCAGGGCTATCGTGAGGCCTGAAGGGAATGCTGAGCCTGAGCCTGGCCTGTGACGGGAGCTGCTTGTCATCCTCCTATTTCAGCTTGGGTACCGATAGGAGCAATTAAGGATGGGAGGGGGCCAGGAGACTGCTAGGATGCATGGGAAAGCTTTGTCCATAACTTCCCAAGTTGGAGTGCCCCCTCCTGCCCAGCCCTCAGACTGCACAGGGAAATAGCGGCCATGGGCTTTTCAAATGGAGGAAAGATCTGGCCTCTCACTATTCTCATTTCAAAGCACTCCACCCTACTTCCGTGGCATCTAGGAGGTGGAGGGGACTGGGCAGGGCTCAGTGGCCATTGAGGGATTCAGATGCCCCTCTCCTTCTGCTCACTTTGCAGAGACCTGAGCAACAATCAGATTGCTGAGATTGCACCCGACGCCTTCCAGGGCCTCCGGTCCCTGAACTCGCTGTGAGTAGCAGTGCCAAGGCTTCCTCAGTGGCCCAGGGCATCCCCTGAGGAGGCTGGCAGGGCCCAAGGCCCTGGTGGATGCAGGAGGAGGAGCAGGGCTATGCCCCCCTCCACACAGTCCCTGCCCACCCCAGCCTCAGTGGGTCATCCTTTGGCTGCAAAGGGTTTGCTGTTCCAGCTCCCTCTTCCTCACTGGTGGACCTTCTGACACTGGGAGTGGGAGAAGTGTGGAGAAGCTAGGCAGAGCTGTTGCCCCTGGCAACTGGGATGCACTCCCTGCCACGGTGAGGATTTTCCCAGCATTCTTTGCACAACCATCTTGGCCCCATCCCCCCCACCGAAGCCCAGTGTACTGTGCTCCTGAGGCCTTTGTGGTCACCGCAGGGCCAGTGAGCACCAGCTCCAGTTATAACATCTGCCACACCTTGCTATCTTTTATCCCAAATGTGATGAATCCCAAGATGTGGTGGGTGCTGCTTGGATAGTATTTGCCCACTCCTCCTTCCAATATTTCCCTTCCTTCAGGCTCTACTGGGGAAGTCTGTCAATAGAGCATACAAAAGGTAGTGAAGCACCCCCATCTCCCACTCACCGAGTGCCTCACTCCCCGAGGTCCTACAGCACTTTGTCTGTACGGAGAGCACACTCAGGGTGCCCTGGAGTTGGGCGAGTTCCCTGTAGGAGGGGCCATTTGTTACTCTAGGGGATGAGTGTTTTCACCTGCTCCTTGGCAGCCCAGGACACACGCTTGGCATAGACTAGAGGCCTGGCAAGTACAACAGAATGGAACTGCCCCGGCGAGTGTGGGACCCTGCCAGCTCAGGGCCTTCTGCGCATGCCATCTTTCCTTGGAGCAGAGTCCAAGTAGAGGGTGGGGCTAATTGCAAATGGCACCCCTGAAGTTGTGCAGTATACACCCTACACAGCTGTACATGACAGCCTGGTGAGGGATCGTTGTCATTGGCTGAGGAGATCAGATTCTGAAAGTGGCCTGCCAAAAGGCAGGGCCCTTCCTCTGAGAAGTGAATAAAGCTCTCCTAAGTTGGAACATGGCAGTCTAAAAAGGTAAAAAGTGAAGAACCCAATCAAGTGGTTTTCTGTTGTTCATGGGTACCTGGTCACAGCCTCCTCCCTGCATATAGGAAATGGATGATTCCAGTACACCCCACCAACACTGTCTATCTCGGCCAGCCCTGATCTTGCCTCCCTGCTTCAGTTCCCGCCCCCTCTGCTCCATTTCCCACCCAGCAGCTTGAGGGGTGTTTCTGAAATGGGAATCTGATGCTGTCTCAGTGGCTTCCTGATGCTGGTTGGGTAAAGCCCAAGCTACCGCCCCATTTGTTTCCTCCATTCCAGCCACATTGGCCCTGTCACCTGTCCACACAGGACAGGCGCACACAGCTCCCCTGCAGGGCCTTTGCTGTTGCTGTGCCCCGCTCCAGGAATGATCTCGAAGCCACGTTTGAAGAAGAAGTACCCAGGATTTTTTACTCAGCCTGAACATTTACGAGTGTAGCTTGTGGGGTCCGATTATGATATTGGGAATGGCATACAACCCCCCTCCCCAAACCTCCTGGATGCTTTCACTGTCCCCCTGAACCCACCCGTGTCTACATGTGTTTTTTTTGAACTTTTGTTTTTTATAAAAATCTATACATGGAATTCATGCTCAATGCAGAAAACTTTGAAAATGCTAAAGTATATTTTAAAAATGCTTGAAGTCCCACCATCCGGATCTCACACTGCATGTGCCGTCTGGCATTCTATTTTTTCCTGTAACTCTCTGAAAATATGTTAGTTATTCTTGTCCATGGGGTTTTCTCTTCTCTCAACAATCTCCTTTTGGATTCTAGACCAGATGAATTTCCCAGGAAGCACCCCTTTGCAGCCTTCTGTGGGGTCCACGTGAGAGGGTGGTGGACAAGTTGCTATAACAAATATACACCATTAGGATGTGCTTCATGTAAATGGCTTAGGGGCAGCACTGTTGAGCTGGGGCCATCTGCAGAGCTGTGTTATTGCCCTGGTGGGCTGTCCTCTATAACTGTCCTCTCTGCTGCCTTTTCTCCAGGGTCCTCTATGGAAACAAGATCACAGACCTCCCCCGCGGTGTGTTTGGAGGCTTATACACCCTACAGCTCCTGTAAGAATGAATCCTGGGTGTCTTGGGTGGGACCCAGGGAAGGGCCAGCATTCCTCTGGCCTGCTAGACTGTCCCTTTGGGCCTCTTTGGGGTATGGAACTCAATTGAGACAATGAGCTTGGAAGACAGGCAGACCCACTAGGGCTGAGAAAGTCTCCAGGGCTCTGTAGAGGCTAGAGAGGGAGGTAGAAGCAGCTTCACAGCTGCTCACAGGATGCCAAAGCAGAGAGGCTCCTGACACTCAGCCCATGCTCCTGAGGAGGTATGGCTGGAGACAGAGCTTTCTCCTGCAGGGGGACACCCAGGCCAGCTCGGCCTCCTTGAACCATGAACTTTCAGGCAAGGATTTTCTCCCAGGGCTCAAGAGGCACAGAACACAAATGTGCCAACTCAGCTGTCTGGGGAATCCAATGGACCTCTGGGAAGGAGGAGGAGCCCCCCCGCCCCAACCAAAATGCCTTTGCAAGGTGGCTCTCTGCTTTCCCAGAATCCCACAGGGCATCTCAAGCAGTTCTTGGAAAGAGAAGAGTGGGTTGACTGAGATGTCCCTGTGCATGGAGAAGGCCTGCTCCTGTGGGCTCCTCCCTGTAATAACGCAGGCTGGAGGCAAAGAAGGTGCCCAGGACGTGAGATGGGTCTCATGTCAAGCCTCTCTCCTCACCACTTGGTCCTGGCTCTGCCCACAGGCTCCTGAATGCCAACAAGATCAACTGCATCCGGCCCGATGCCTTCCAGGACCTGCAGAACCTCTCGCTGCTCTCCCTGTATGACAACAAGATCCAGAGCCTCGCCAAGGGCACTTTCACCTCCCTGCGGGCCATCCAGACTCTGTGAGTGCCCTGATGCCTTCTTCTTCTCCCCTCCCAGCAGGCGGGCCTGGGGGAGGTTGCAGCCTCCAGGGACAGGCAGTTGTCTGGCTCTGGGCTGCTGGGCTCACTGGGGGTGGCCTCTTACAGAGGAAGGACACAGACCTGGGTTAGACCATCCTGGGTTCAAAGTCCACCTAGGCCTCTTATTGGCTGTGTGACTCTGGGCAGTTTCTCTGGGCCTCATTTTTATTTATCCATAAGATGGGGACGCCTTCCCATAGGGTTGTTATGAGATTAAAGAGGATGTTTGTACGAAGCTTAGCTCATTACAAGTGCTTGATAAATGCTGGCTTTAGCTAACAATAATATTGATGGTGATGATGATGATAATATATCACATTGATTCCAAGACACATGTTGTTTCCACATTAACAGCTCTGAAACTGGGATGCATGTTATAATCAGTGGTACATCACTTAGTTGGCAGCATTTTGTTTTTTATTGATAGTACAAAAAATAGTAGTGCCTCTTACAATTCATAATGTCAAATCAGATGAAATACAGTAATGACAATGGTGACTGTGAATAAAAAATTAGAGAGCAGTAAATCTGGTAATTGGTTGTAATATTTTATTGTGGAAAATTATAAGCAGATTAAGAATAATACAGTGGACCAGGCATGGTGGCTTATGCCTGTAATCCCAATACTCTGGGAGGCCAAGGCAGGAGGATTGCGCAGGAGTTCAATACCAGCTTGGGTAACATGGCTGGGCACCCCATCTCCACAAGAACTTTTTTAAAACAAGTAGCCAGGTGTGATGGCACACACCTGTAGTCCCAGCTACCTGAGAGGCTAAAGTAGGATGATTGCTTGAGCCCAGGAAGTTCAGGCTGCAATGAGCTGTGGTCACACCCCCTGCACTCCCACCTGGGCAACAGAGAGACCCTGTTTCAAAAAAAAAAAAAAGAGTACTAGTTTTCATCACCTAGCTTCCAATCCTGTACAATTAATTCCTTAATATCATTGAGTATCTAATCAGTGTTCAAATTTCCAAGTGTCTCTTGCATGTTATGCAATTATTTTGTTTGTTTGTTTTTGTTGTTTGCTTTTTGAGCCAGAGTCTTGCTCTGTCACCTAGGCTGCAGTGCAATGGCACAATCTCAGCTCACTGCAACCTCCACCTCCCGGATTCAAGTGATTCTCCTGCCTCAGCCTCCAAAGTAGCAGGGATTACAGGTGCCCGCCACCATGCCCGGCTAATTTTTTGTATCTTTAATAGAGATGGGGTTTCACCTGTTGGCCAGGCTCGTCTCAAACTCCTGACCTCATGACCCACCTGCCTTGGCCTCCCAAAGAGCTGGGACTACAGATGTTAGCCACCACATCAGGATTTAAATAAAGCCTGTGCAATATAATTGGCTGATGTTGGTTTATGTTGGTTGATGTACCTCTTAAGTTGCTTTTAATCTATGTGTCCTCTCCATTTCCCTTTTCCTTGTAATTCATTTGTTGAAGATACTGCATCATTGGTTCTGTAGGGTCAACACTTTTTTTATTGCATCCCTGTGGTGTAGTTTCACTTGTTCCTCTGTCCCCTCTGTGTCCTGCAGATTGAAAATTGGATCTAGGAGCTTGGTCAGGTTCAGTTTTGATTGATTTATAAAGATGACTTTATAGATGGGATTGTGGACTTCCCATCAGGAGGCAGACAGATGTCTGGCTGTCTCCCTTTTGTAATAAAAACAGCCATTGATCTCAGTGCTTGAATCCATTAATTCATTAGCAATCCTGAAATGGTGATTTTGAATTTGTATCAGTCTGTTTTTGTGTTACTGTAAAGGAATACCAGAGACTAGGTAATTTATAAAGAAAAGAGGTTTACTTGGCTGACAGTTCTGTGGGGTGTACACATATGGCACCAACATCTGCTTGGCTTCCGGTAAGGCCTCAGGAAGCTTGCCATCATGGCGGAAGGTGAAGCAAGGGTAGGCATGTCACATGACAAGAGAAGGAGCAAGAGAAGGAGAGGGAGTGCCATGCTCTCTTAAATAACCAGATCTTGCATGAACTCAGAGTAAGAACTTACTCATTATCACGAGGGCAGCACCAAGCCAGTCACGAGGGATCCACTGTCATGCCTAACCTTGCTTTGCCTTCTCCCATGATTGTAAGCTTCCTGAGGCCTCACCAGAAGCCAAGTGGATGTTGGTACTATACTCGTCCAGCCCACAGAACTGTCAGCCCAGTAAACCTCTTTTCTTTATAAATTACCTAGTCTCAGGTATTCCTTTATAGAAACACAAAAGTAGACTGATACAAATTCAACTGAACACCGAACACCGATCCGAACACCTCCCATCAGGCCCCACCTCCAACACTGGGGATTACATGAGATTTGGTGGGGATGAACATCCAAACCGTATCAGAATTCTAACATTCTTTTTTCATTTCTAATGCAGTTGTGACTATGCTTTAAAACAGAATCCTTATATTTAACTGGAATGTTTCCACATAAGGAAAATTCTCATCTGCTGTGTGGTTACACTTAGGCACATAAATGGTCCTCTCATTCTACATCTTTAATTCTGAGCCTGCAGTAAGACGGGATGTGCTGACTTGTGGGTCCTGTGGTGTGCATTTAATGAGCATTAATTATTAATATTACTGTGTCCGTTGTTGTCGCTGTCATCCCTGCCCCTGTCTGTGCCAGGCAGTGCTCATCATCAGATAACATCTACTTGGGGTATTAGGATAGGTTTCAAACAGGCTGAGTAAAAGGTACAGCTCGGGACCCCCGGGGACTCTGCACATCACCAGAGATGTCAGCCACAAAGACAAACTCATTAAAGCCCACAAATTCGCCTGCAGCCCAACTCCTGCTAATTAATTTACTTATAGCCAGGGAGATGAACAGGAAGCCCCATGGGGAAACTTTGCCAAGTATGTGAAATTAGAGGGTACAGGGAGACACTGGCAAGGTGGACTATTTGAAGCAGCTGGCAGAATATCTGAGAGAAACATGCTAAGGAGATTTACTGTCCAGGGACCCACACACAGGAAAACCTTGGGGATGGGGAATGGAGTGAGAGACTCATGTAAGCCATTGTTATTTGCATGTATTATCTTAATACCTAACAGAGATGCTATGAAGATAGGCGCTATCATCCTGATTTTACCTAAAACAAAGACTGAGGGAGGTTATGTGACACACCCAATGTTGCAGAACATTCTGTAAAACAGGAATTTGATATCAGGCATCTCTTCACCATCACCGAGAAATTACTTAGCTTCCCCTTTAATTGTGCTTTTTCTGTAAGAACAGAACTCATTCTTGAAGGCTGTAAAGCAACACTGAACTTTCATGTACATCTATTAGATGTTAACGACTACAATGTGGAACAAGAATAAAAGAAATACAAATCCAAGGTACTAATCAAGTAATATTATTAGAACCTCAAGTGGTTCAGCTTCTTGGCTGAGTCTTATTTTATTAAACCTGAGCAGGTTTAAATTTACCAAATCATATTTGATTTGTCCGTAGCTCCAAGATCTGTGGCCGAGTTCCTGTGTAACACTGTTGATTTTGCTGCAGTTTTACTTGCCCCAAGAGATTTAACATTAAAAAAAAAAGAAATAGCCCTATTGAGATATAACTTACATACTAAAATTCACCTGTTCTAAGTATACAATTCAATGATTTTTAGTAAATTTCCAGAGTTCAACTATCACTGTGATTCAACTTTAGAACATTTCCATCACCTTGCCTTCAAAATCCCTTGTCCCCATTTCCAGACTCAGCCACTGGCCATCACTGATCTATTTTCTTTCTCTGTAGATTGCCTTTTCTGGACATTTCATAAAAATGGAATTGTGTAGTCCAGGTGCAGTGGCTCACACCTGTAATCCCAGTGCTTTGGGAGGCTGAGGTGGGCAGATCACCTGAGGCCAGGAGTTTGAGGTTAGCCTGGGCAACATAGTGAAATCCTCATCTCTACACAAAATTCTTAAAAATTAGCCAGGTGTGGTGGTCCATGCCTGTGGTCCCAAGTACTCAAGAGGCTGAGATGGGAGGATTCCTTGAGTCCAGAAGTTCAAGGATGCAGTGAGCTGATTGTACTACTGCACTTAGGCTGGGTGACAGCCTGAGACCCTGACTCCAAAAAAAAAAAAAAAAAAAGGAATCATACAATATGTCGTCTTTTGTGACTGACTTCTTTCTTTAGCATAATGTTTTTGAGGCTCATTCATATTGTAGCATGTATCAGTACTTTGTTCCTTTTGATCGCCAAATAATTTTTCCATCGTGTAAATAGACCGCAATTTGCTTGTCCATTCCAGGTGATGGACATTTGGGGCAGTTTCCATCTTAGGGACATTATGAACAATGCTGCTATGAATATTCACTCACAAATCTTTGTGTGAACCAACATTTTCATTTCTTTTTTGTTTTTTTGAGATGGAATTTCACTCTGTCGCCCAGGCTGGAGTGCAGTGGCGCAATCTCGGCTCACTGCATCCTCCACCTGCTGGGTTAAAGCAATTCTCTGCCTCAGCCTCCTGAGTAGCTGGGATTACAGGCGCTCACCACCACACCTGGCTAATTTTTTTTTTGTATTTTTAGTAGAGACAGGGTTTTACCATCTTGGCCAGGCTGATCTTGAACTCCTGACCTCATGATCCACCTGCCTCAGCCTCCCAAAGTGCTGGGATTACAGGCATGAGCCACCGCGCCAGGCCAACATTTTCATTTCTTTTGGAATTTCTGGTTCATATGGTAAATTCCTGTTTAACTTTTTTAAAGAAACTGCCAGTGTTTTCCAAAGTGGCTGTACCATTTTGCATTCCCACCAGTGGTGTATTATGAGGGCTCCAGATTTCTCTCATTCTCATTCTCATCCTCAGCAACACTTGGTATTGTCTTTTTTTTTTTTTTTTTTTTTTTTTGCTTATTGATTCTAGCCATCCTAGTGGGTGTGAAGTGGTATCTCATTGTGGTTTTAATTTGCATTTCCCTAATGACTAATGATTTTGAGCCTCTGCCTCCAAAGATTTTTAGCTGTGACTCCTTAATGCATATATCTAGAAAGACACTGAGAATTAGTCCTCTCTTCCTTTCCTTCCACTGCCAAAACTGTTCACAGAGGCAGCTGTATGGCCACATATGTAGCACATTTTTGGGTGTTCCTTTAACACGATTATTTTTTCCCTAACGGATTTTTTTTCTTCCTCCTGAGTGTTTTCCCTTTCCAGCTTCCTGCCCTTTGAAACTGTTAAAAATTCTAATTTGTATAAAATACTAAAGTTTACACAGAAGCCACCTGTCTCTGTGGGTGGTTCAAGTTTTATAGGTTGTTTTTGGCACAGCCTGTTTTTAGGAAGGAGATATTCTACGCCACACACCTTGAGTATTTTAATACATGCCTAAACAACACAATTAGATTGACTTTACACAATTTTCTGCCAAGATGGTAATAAAGGGAAGCAAGGGGTTCAGGCAGGGGCTGGGGCACTAAGTCGCAGGCAGATGTGGATGGGCAGCTGGGGAGGAGTCATAAGCAGTCCTTAAATCCTGGTATGTTTTAAATTAGCTACACACTCTGCCTCCAGGATATCAGCAAACACATCCTGTCTGTGGAAACTGAAAGTTTAATAGGGGAAATAAATGTTGAGCTTGATGCAGAAGAGGTAGGAGGGGCCTGGTCCACCTGGTGGAGCTGAGAGGAGCAAGAACTCAGGCTGGAAATAGGGAAGGACACTGCAAAGGAGAGGTGGCGGGGACCCAGTTCCCAACCAGGGGCCAGAGGGCAGAGCCCAGGAGGTGATGGACGGCAGAGAGCACCGCCAAGGTCTGAGCTGAGCTAGGCACAGACCCTGGGCAAGGGTTTACTCTTCTGCTTGGAGAGTTCTGCAGCCCCTTGCAGGGGCCTGGGCTGAGACCAGTAAGTCAGATGGCCTGAACTGATGGCACTTAGATGGAGGAAAAGTGGCATGGCAGGGCAAGTCCCTTTGAGTTGGCCTGCTGCTCTGTCTCCCCGTACTTCTTTTTCTTCTTCTTTTTCTTTTTTTTTTTTAATTTGAGACGGAGTTTCACTCTTGTTGCCCAGGCTGGAGCGCAGTGGCGCAATCTCAGCTCACTGCAACCTCTGCCTCCCGGGTCAAGCGATTGTCCAGAGCCAGGATAGGTGTAGGAACACTCTTCCCAGGCTGTCTCGGTTTGGACAGCCATGAGCAGGGCATGCCCAGTGCTGTGGTGGCTCAGAGGTGGCTGGTCTGAACCCACTGTTTGTCAGAGCCCGCCCGTGGGCATGCCAGCATGGGGTTGCACACATCACGGCCATCTGCTCCCTGCTACCATCCCCAGGTTTATCCTGCTGACAACACAGGCAGCCTGCAAGAGAATCTGAGTGACTCCCCAGGAGGGGGCTGCTCAGTCATGGTTTCTGAGTTTTCTTTGTGTTGAGAGACAGCTGTAAAATGGTCAAGGAGAGGTCACTCCTGTGGTCTGGGGTGGGGATGGTGACTCCCTGTAAAGCCCAGGGACTCCAGCAGGCCTTGCCACCCTGGCCCCAGCACTCTCTATAGGAGACAGGCTGCTACCTGAGTCTGAAGGAAAGGGGACAAACCAGGGCCCATGGCCACTGGGGAGGGTCAGAGGCTGTGGCCTGGGCACCTGCAGTCCTGGGTTTTGTTACCTTCTCCGGGCCTTGGCTTCCTTGCCTGTGAAAGGCCAGGGGTGCTCTGGCCAGTCTCTGGGTCCTTCCTGTCTCCGCTCATGCTCGTGAAATGTCGCAGAGCAGAGGGAGGGAAAGGTGAGTGGAAAGAGAGGGGGCAGAATGAGGCTTAATGGGGAGTAGGACAGGGACAGCAGGAAGCTCCGGGTGGCAGAGACTTTTCCCCTGTAGTGCACTGGCAGGACCTCTCCAGAGCTGGTGGGCTGCACCCTGGCGTTCACCCCACTTTCCCTTTCCCGCTGTGGCCAACCCTAGGCTCCAGGCCACAGGCAGCCTCCTTGGCCCCAGCCACAACAAGGCCCTGTCCAGGTGGAGGTCAGCGCGGGTTTGCAGCCCTTGTTTCTCATAGCTGATCCGCCTGCTTTGGACAGGCACCTGGCCCAGAACCCTTTCATTTGCGACTGTAACCTCAAGTGGCTGGCAGACTTCCTGCGCACCAATCCCATCGAGACAAGTGGGGCCCGCTGTGCCAGTCCCCGGCGCCTCTCCAACAAACGCATCGGGCAGATCAAGAGCAAGAAGTTCCGGTGCTCAGGTACCTGCCTGCCTGCCCACCTGCCCACCTGCCTACCTGTCCACCTGCATACCTGCCCGCCTGCCCACCTGTTCACCTACCTGCCTCCCTACCAGCCTGCCTGCCTACCTGTCTGCTTGTCTGTCTGTCTTCAGCCTGCTCAGGGACCCCCTGATGTTTCCTGGATGGCTTCCACAAAGGTGTCTTTCATGACTGTGAATCCAGGCTGGAGGGTGTGGGCCCAAAATTCTAGACTTGATCTGAAAGGTAGTTCAGTCTCACCTCGTTTTATTGAGGCCTAGGGAAGAAGCAAGGCTTGCTGAAAGTCCCAGAGGGAGGCCTCAGGTTCCTCCACTTTCAGCCAGTTCTCTCTTATGCCTTTGTTGTCAAGTCTTTTAAGACACTCGGGAGGCCTGGGAACCCTCCTTGGTGAGCTAGGAGCCTCCTCCAGGCTTTGGGATGCAGAAACAGCCTTAGCAATTGTAGTCCACATGGCATCTGGCTGGGGACAGTGTGGGGCAGCTTCTGAGCCTAGATCCTGGTCAAGGACCTGACGCTACCTGTACCCCATCCCCACCTGTAAAGTTAGCACAGTCCCCACCGTGTGCCATTGCAAGTGGGAGCTCGATGGTTTTGGGACTCCTTGCAAAAGGTTTAATTGGATGCGACACCCCCAGCGTCAGCCTGGGCAAGGAACATGCGTGCTGTGTAGCTCACCCTTCTGCACAGGGACTGGGCACATGGGCTCCTCAGCCCTGTCTGGGGTGCCTTCAGCTGAGCAGTGGGGCTGGGGCCTGGGCTGTTACTACAGGTCCTGGCTGATTCCTGCATTGTGGTATTTCTGCTTCTCTCCCCAGCCAAAGAGCAGTACTTCATTCCAGGTAAGAGAGTGGGGGGAACCAAGGCCAGCCTGGTGGGAATGGTGGCAGTGGGTGGGCAGGCTGGGGGCCTTGGTTGACACAGACTGCTGGGAGCCTGCCCTGGGCCCCTCAGCCCCTGCCCCCACCCTCTCATGGCAGGCACAGAGGATTACCAGCTGAACAGCGAGTGCAACAGTGACGTGATCTGTCCCCACAAGTGCCGCTGTGAGGCCAGCGTGGTGGAGTGCTCCAGCCTGAAGCTCACCAAGATCCCTGAGCGCATCCCCCAGTCCACGGCCGAACTGTGAGGGTCCCCGCCTCCACCAGCCCTCCCCTGTCTCTAGCTACCACTAACCCTCCTTGGCCTACTCCAGGATTTTCTTGGTCCAGCCCTGTCTGGGGCTGAACCACTGGAGCCTTTGGCTCAGGACATACCAGCTGCTGGCTTGGGCAGGAAGAAACCTCACCCCTGCTGCCCTCTGCTTCATTCACAGCCCCCCTCACCCCTCAAAAGCAGATGCCAGTCTCTGGCACTCAGGGCAGGTCACCAGACTGAATCAGGGATGGCTTTTCTCAACGATGCATTTGTCTTCTTCTGGGGGCATGATTCCAAAACCCTTTGTTATTTTTATTCCTCTATCTAAAAATATGAATTTGTGTACACATATGTCTATGTGCATAGATGCCTGCAAGCATCTGTCATTTACGTCTGTAAATTTTTCGTGGCATTTTTAATGTTAAAAATATCCCCATTCATATCCTCTCCCGGTACTAGGCCCAGCCTTCCTTTCAATAGGATCAGTTTGCTTTGCCAGATAAATTCTTCCGGGAGTCTTCTCTGTTTGAGTCCCAAATATTCTCAGTTTGGAAGGGATTTGAAATGTCTATCATTTGTGAACGTGCAAGTTCATTCTTGCCTCTTACAGGCGATTGAATAACAATGAGATTTCCATCCTGGAGGCCACTGGGATGTTTAAAAAACTTACACATCTGAAGAAAATGTGAGTTACCCGTTGGCGAGAAGGCGTCTGTTGGGCTGCTGGCCGGGGATGGAGAAGGGAAATGCCAAGGTGGGGGCAGCTGCCACTGTGGGGGCCAGGGCTGTGTGCACGGGGGTGTTGCCTGCAGGAAGGGAGGGGCCTGAGCTCCTGGGTGCTGGCCACGTGTAATCCTCCCCCCCACCTCTTCTCCCAGCAACCTGAGCAACAATAAGGTGTCAGAAATTGAAGATGGGGCCTTCGAGGGCGCAGCCTCTGTGAGCGAGCTGCACCTGACTGCCAACCAGCTGGAGTCCATCCGGAGCGGCATGTTCCGGGGTCTGGATGGCTTGAGGACCCTGTGAGTGTGCAGGACTGGGGAGCAGGGTGGGCCAGCTGCAGGAGGTAGGTGAAGCCAAGGGAAAGGAAGAGAGAAGCTGGAGGGGCCCCTCCCCTGGGCCCAGCTTGCAGGCAGATGGGGAGAACTGAGGATCCTGACCGTGTTGGGACAGGTAATCAAGTGTTGGTGACTTTATGGTGAGGCCTGTTCTCTTGTACCCTGGGGCATGGGGCCGATGCCTGGTTGGCATCAAGGGATGGAGACATGTGGGCCCTCCTAGAGGTCCCGTCCCATTGCCCTCTGGTCAGGCTGCAAGAGCACAGCATGAGTTCAGGAGTGGCTGGCACTACTGCAGGCAGGAGGGGCTAGATGACCTTGCCAGGGTGACTTAGTGGGTGTAGATGGGGGAGCAGTGATGTTGCACTGTCTCTGAGATGCTGGGATCCCATAACCCCCAGCCCAGCCTGAGCTGACCAAAATCTGGAGCTCAGTGGGATCCTGGGGTCACCTACTCCTCCATGATGCAGGACACCCCCTCCATCTGCCCCAGCAGAGCTGGCTCTTCAGATGATCCTATGGGTGTGCAGCGTGTCCCACAGACAGGGCAGTCCATCAGATCTCCCACAGAGATGGAAATGTTTCATGTCTACGCTGTCCAGACCAGCCACCTCATGTGGCTGTGGAGCAGTTGAAATATGGCTAGTGCTACTGAGGCACAGAATTTTGAATTTCATTTTATTTTAATGCATTTAAATCTAAATAGCTACATGTGGCTAGTGGCTACCATATTGGACACCACAGCTCTAGGAAGCCACTTGCCCGGGTGTAAGTCCCAAATCTGCAGCAGGATATTTGTCTCTGAGCACGTATCATGGACATTTTAGAAGTAGATGAATGTGTGACGGGACTCCCTGTGGATTTTTGTTCCTTTATTTTACAAAAAGCAAGTTTTATTATGCACTATGTTTTGCAGCTTGCTGTTTTCACCTGTGAATATAGCTTTGCCATCTTTCCAGGCTGTTCCTACAGGCTGCCTCATTTTTCTTTAAGCTTACCTAGTATTCCTTAAATGTGGGCATGGGGGCTGTCTAGTCAGCTGCATTCTTTCCAAGGAAAATAGGACAGAGGAGAAGAGAAGGGCCCATACTCCATCACTATCCAGAAATGGCCACTGTTAAATGTTGGTATAAACAACTGTCTTTCCAGTCTTTTACATATCTCTAAACCTGCATATGCATACATGTGCACACACGTATGTGTGCATACATGCACGCATACAGAAATATTCTAATGGAATAGTACATTTTATTTAGTAACCTGCTTTTTCCTTAAACTTAATATGAGCACTGTTACATATTAAAATTTTTTTCCATTCTACATTTAATTCCTAATACAAAAAAAGTATTCTGCATCAATTTGAATGACTAGGTATTACATGATTATTGGCAAAGTAGGCTGTTTCTATTTTGTTTTTTATAAGCAGTGTTGTATTGATACCTGCCTTAGTGAGTTCAGGCTGCTACAACAAAGTGCCACAGATGGGAGTTTTATAGACAACAGAAGTTCTAGAGGCTGGAAATCTGAGACGAGGGTGCCAGCATGGACGGGTTCTGGTGAGGGCCCTCTTCTGCGTTGCAGACTTCTGACTTCTCATTGTGTCCTCACATGGTAGAAAGAGGGCAAGAGAGCTCTCTGGGATCTCCTTGATAAGGGCACTGACTCCGTTCATGAGGGCTCCACCCTTATGACCTCATCACCTCCCAAAGACCCCCCATCCTAATCCCATCACATTGGGGATTAGGACTTCAACATAGGGATTGGAGTGGAACACATTCATTCTGTGACAATATCTTTATTGTGAAGTTCATGGATAATGCATGATGATACTCTTGTTAGGAATTCCTAAAGATGGAGTAGTCCGGTGAAAACATAAAGTGTTTTAGGGATTTTGATACATCTCACCAAATGCACTTCCAGGGGGCTACAAAGGCATCTCTCTCCTGCCAGTGTGTGGAAGTGCCCAGTCACTCAGACTGTCACAGATCCTGAACGTCATTATTATTATTATTATATTTTTCATTCTTTTTCAATTTGGCAGGCAAAAAATCAATATTGCTTAAATGTCTTTCATTAGTAGTAACATTGAACATTTTTGTGAATGTTGGTAAACCATTTTAATTTCTTTTGTGAGTTGGCTATTCTGTGTTGGCTTGGTTTTTGTTTTTACTTTTGGTTGAGAAGTGAAATTGAGCTGGGTTTTCGTTGTTATTGTTGTTGTTGTTGTTGTTGTTTAGGGAGACAGGGTCTCACTCTGTTTCCCAGGCAGCTGGGGTGCAGTAGTGCCATTATAGCTTACTATAACCTTGAACTCCTGGGCTCAAGAGATCCTCCCGCCTCAACCTCCCAAGCAGCTGGGACTACAAGTGCACACCACCATGCCTGGCTAAGTTTTACATTTTTCTGTAGAGAGAAGGTCTCACTATATTGCCCAGGCTGGTCTCAAACTCCTGGTTTCAAGTAATCCTTGGCCTCCCAAAGTGCTGGTTTTACAGGCATGAGCCACTGCATCAGGCTTGGGCTAGGTTTTTGAAGATGAGCAGCAGTTTTCCCAGATGTAGATGAGGAAAAAGAGTATTCTAGAGAACTGTCACAGCCGTGTAGCAGGCTGAGGGCTGGTCCATCTCTGGGGAGGCAGGCAGGTGCCAGGGCTGAGATGGTCCGGGTCTGGATGGACATGATCTCAGATCACAGTAAGGGGCTGAGATGGTCCGGGTCTGGGTGGACATGGTCTCAGATCGAGTAAGGAGTTTGAGCATGACTCTGTGGGCAGTTTGGAGGCCGTTAGTGGACTTGAAGCTGGAGAGTGATATGATGGATTAGGTTTTAGGAAGTCTCCTGGGCACTGATATGGAGCGTGGCCTAAAGACGGGCAGGAACTCTGGTCACCCAGGGCGTGGAGGCGAGGCCAGCATGGGGGCCGGGACAATGGCAGCGAGAGAGGGAGACAGAGCCTCGAGGTTTCTCAGAGGCAGGGCGGGTGTCTGGAGTGGGCACAGGTGTGTAGAACTCGCCTCACCTGACCGGGGCCTGACTGGCATGGGTTCCTGGCTCTGTGGCTCGGGGTCTATGGAGGAGAGCTGTGAACTAGCCACGGTGGCTGACGCTGCATGGCTCAGGTGGGCGGCTGGCAGGCCTGCGAGGGCCCCTTCCCCTCCCCCGCTCCTCCCCAGGATGCTGCGGAACAACCGCGTCAGCTGCATCCACAACGACAGTTTCACGGGCCTGCGCAACGTCCGGCTCCTCTCGCTCTACGACAACCAGATCACCACCGTGTCCCCAGGGGCCTTCGACACCCTCCAGTCCCTCTCCACGCTGTGAGTCCGGCCTCCAGGACCGGCGGGCGGGGGCTCTGGAAGCAACTGTCCCAAGGGCGTGGTCCTCTCGGGCAGCCCCTTTGAAAGCGCTCACCCCGGAGGTTCTGGGTCTTCGTGGTTTGCTGAAACGTGGGTTCCACATTTCGAGGTCTCCCTCCGGTCCTGAGAGCCAGTCCTCTTGGTGACGGGTGGTGGTCTGGGAGACAGTGCCATGTGGCCGTGTGGCCGTGGTGGACAAGAGGGGTTTGCTGGGACCACTGAGAGGGGCCGAGTGTCTCCATGGCCACCTGGCCTGCCTCTTCCAGGAACCTCCTGGCCAACCCTTTCAACTGCAACTGCCAGCTGGCCTGGCTGGGGGGCTGGCTACGGAAGCGCAAGATCGTGACGGGGAACCCGCGATGCCAGAACCCTGACTTCTTGCGGCAGATTCCCCTGCAGGACGTGGCCTTCCCTGACTTCAGGTGTGAGGAAGGTAATTTGTGGCCCCCCGGTGGCGAGGGAGAGGGAGCCCTGGGTCCAGCCAGTGGGGTGGGGCAGGTTAGGAAGATGGGGGTGGACAGGCAGCACCCCCTGGCATGCCCTTGAGGGGAGAGGTTTGGTGGGGAGGGGAGGCCCTGTTTTCAGGAGAGGCAAGGAGACGCCCCTGCCTGGTGGTGTCTTTGTGTGGTTATAAGAGCAATAAAGTTCCTATCCTTAAAAAATGGGAAAATATGGATAAAAGAAGGAAATAAACTTTACCTCTTATCCTATTGCTCAGAGAAAACAGTTCCTGTTTTAGTGTAGTTTATTTCTGTAATTTTGGTGAACTCAGACCTGCCTTTTGACTGTCCCTAAGTGCTCTAGACTCATGGGGTCACCTTATCTTAATATGCAATGGAACCCTTTTAAATCCCCCTCCCCTGTATGTAGGAAACCCTAGTCACTCTGCTCCAATGCCCTGTTTCCTGGGACTTCTCAGGGTAGCCCCATCCCTCATTTTATCCCCACAGCGCCAAGCACAGAAGGTCACTGTAGGAAGCAGATTTTTCTCAGTGCAGCCATCCTGTCCTTAGCATCTCTCAGCACCCTGCCGCAGGGAATTTCTCCCTGGCTCACCTCAGCTTCCAGCTCCCTTCTCCGCTTCTAGGTGCTAAGTTGCCTCCCTTCTCCCTGGTCTCTCCCTTTCTTGCCCTCTACCCCCCACCCCCAATAGCCCACTCCAGTGGCAGCTCCACTCTCAGCTGGCCCGGCCAGGCCACGTGGCAGTGGGGAGCTTTGATTTTCACCCCAAGAAACACCATCAGGGTATTTTTCTAAACAAAAGTAATGAATTTTCTAAGAATACTTTTGCTTCCGACTTCTAAAATTAAAAAAAGGCTCTGTACTATTTACATATATCTTTTATTAATTCATACAATAATAGCTTGCAAATCTTTTTACAAAATTCTGATTTGTTTAAAACCTAACTATGTATTTGGGGCATTTTCTCATGCCATTAACTATCCTTTGGAAGCATTATTTTTTCCAATATACAGTTTCCTTTTATCATTCTTATTACAAAAGAAATGCATCCTCATTCCTTAAAAACAACAACAACCAAGGACAACCAGAAGGAGGATTAAAAAAAGTTACTGACAGGCCAGGTTCAGAGGCTCATGCCTGTAATTCCAGCACTTTGGGAGGCTGAGGCGGGTAGATCCCTGAGGTCAGGAGTTCAAGACCAGCTTGGCCAACATGGTGAAACCCTTTCTCTACTAAAAATACAAAAATTAGCCAGGCATGGTGGCGCATGCCTATAGTCCCAGCTACTTGGGAGGCTGAGGCAGGAGAATCTTTAGAATTCAGGAGGTGGAGGCTGCAGTGAGCTGAGACTGCACCGTTGCACTCCAGCCTGGGCAACAGAATGAGAATCTGTCTCAAAAAAAAAAAAAAAATTACTGATGTGCCCACTACCCCCCCAGCCCCCATGCTCCAACTCTGGATAACTCCTGTCGACATTTGCTATGTGGCTTTCCAGATCTTTGCTGTGTGCTCACGTGCACGAGTGTGGCACACAAAGGATCTTGCAGGGCCACCTGTGAAAACCACTATCTGGAAGGCACCACAATTGATGTAAGCAGCCCCTGCTGCTGGGCATTCAGACAACCTCCCCAGTCCCACTCCAAGGCATCGTGCTGCCAGGAGCACCCTTCTAGATGCTTCCTACATATATATTCTACTCCCCGCTAGAACAGCTTCCTAGAGGTGAAAGGATGTGAATATTTCTAAGATGTTGCTGCTGAGAACCTGGTGGCCAATGGAGCAGGTTCTGGAGGCAGGCTGCTTGCTCCAGGCTGGGGCAAGTTTCTGAACCACTCTGTCCTTAGTTTCCTCATTGCTCCAATGGGCTGATAGTAACACATTCACTAGAGAGCTGTTCTGAGGACTCAGTGACTTCACCCTTATCATGTGGGGACTGCATAACTGATGGTCACTGTCACCGGGGAGCATGTGCTACCAGCATCCCAGTGTCCTCAAGAACTCTGACCGTGGTGATATTATCATCTCTCGGACACCCAATCAGCAGAAAGGAAGGCACAGATTTATTGAATAGATGAATGAATCAATGAAGGGATGGTGTGGTATCAAGGGCTCAGATTTTGCTTCAGCCAGACCTGGGCTCAGACTCTGCATTGCCTTGGACCAACTTTATGAGTCAAGCAAGTTGCCTAACGTCTCAGTAAAATGGAAATTCATCCACTTGTTCATTCATTCACTCAACTCATGTGTTTTGAGGGCTGCTGCGTGCCAGGCACTGCACTAGGCACTGGGCTCTATCAATGAAAAAAGAGGAGAAAAGAGGCCTAGGTCTCCGTCCTCCTCATGCCTGCATTCTAGGGGCAAGGCTGCACCCCTGACTGCACTGTTGAGGAGACAATGTCGATCCGGTGCCCGGAGTAGCAGGCACTCCAGGGATGGGATGGTGTGCGGGCCATCCTCCTGCACTACTTCGACCAGGTCCACTTTGAGTCTGAGGAGAAAGAGATCAACTGAAGACCTATTTTAACCTCAAAACTGCTCTGGGGGCCTCAGTCCTAGTGGTGGTGGTGGCTTGGGGGGAGGTGTGGTGCAGAGACTGGCTGATGGCAAAGGTAGTGTCAGAGGGATCTTCTGTTCTGAGAGACCCCAGAGCATGGCCCCGACTATAGGAGGCCCTACAGCAGCTCGTCCCCTTTCCTGACAGGGACTTTGTGCCTTCTTCCCTAGGCCAGGAGGAGGGGGGCTGCTTGCCCCGCCCGCAGTGCCCACAGGAGTGTGCCTGCCTGGACACCGTGGTCCGATGCAGCAACAAGCACCTGCGGGCCCTGCCCAAGGGCATTCCCAAGAATGTCACAGAACTGTGAGTAGCTCAAGGCCTTGCCCCCTTCAGGGGGGTCCACCGGACGGGGACAGTGGGGACATTTCCTGAGGGGCTGGGGCCTGGCAGTGGGAGGAGGAGGTGACCAAGGGCAGGCATTAGCTGACTAGGAGCTGGAGTTGGGGCTTTGCAGAAAACACTGCCTCCAGGAAGGCTTTGAGCTTCTCTTTGATTTCCCCTCTGCGGTCACCTGATATCACATGGCAGCGAATACTTCCTCCCTTTAAGCTCTGCCTTTAAAATAAGGAAAACATTGCTTTCCCACCTATCATTGTCTCACGCTCCTGTGTCGTGAAGACTTACAAATGTGATTTTTGTACCAGCAGTGTAATGTTCTTCACAGGAATCTGCTATGATCCAGATAACAAACCCCCTTTTGTTGCATATTTAAGTTGTTTCCAATTTCTTTTACTGTCATAAATAGAACCAATGCTAATACCCCTTCACTGAAATCGCCAAAGAGCGGTGCGTTTTTAGGACTCTTGCTGCCTTTTGCCTGATGGTCTTCCAAGAAAATCTGTTTCCTTTGCACTCCCATTGACAGTGTGGGAAGGCGGCCTTCTTGCTTCCCTGGGTCAGCACTGAGTATGGTGGTGCTGAAATCCTGGCTGATTGGTATTTGGTATCTGAGTGCATGTGGAGGATTGGACATAGATGCATTTGACAAACAGGGATGGAGACCGGGACCTCTTCAGCAGACACCTCCCGATGAAAGGCTCTGGCCAGCTCCTGACCTCTGACCTCTTCCTGTGCCCTGGGGTCGATCCCTCCAGGCCTCCAAAGCTGAGCTTTTCTCCCCCACTCCCGCCACCAGTGATGAAGCTTTCATTTGTTGTTTCTTGTATTACCAGCAAGGCTGGCCTTTTCTTCACAAGCACATCAACCACTATGGGCCTTTTCCTGGGCCCGGCCTGCCCCATCTTCACCCTGTTTTCTACTGCAGAGTTAGTGTCCTACAGACCTCATGAGTCCTTGTTTTCTCCTTAGAGTCTCCTAGCAGCCCTGAGAATAATGGGATGGGTGGGGTAGCCTACTTTCTTTGACTGAAGATGCTGAAGTTCAGAGCTTGCGAAAATCTTTTAACTTCTCTAAACCTCAGTTTTGTCATCTGTGAAATGGGACTACTTGGGTATATGGACAAGGGCTGCTTCAAGGATCAAATGAGATGGGTGGGAAGTCAGTTTGTATGATGCAGAGCGAGGGGTAAGGATGAGCACAGCCCTGCTTTTGCTCCTCTCTGGGGCTTTTGGGAAGTGGGGGAGAGCTGTCCTGCATGCTGTAGTTATTGGGGGTGTGGGGGGTTCCTGTGCTGGAGTCCAGCTTGGCTCAGCACCTGGCATTGGGCCACTGCTTAGCAACCTTCAGGCTGGAGGCATGAATGGTCAATGATGAAGGGAAGAGGGGGAGGTTCAGAGCATCTTGAATCCCAAGCTCTATCCTGTAGAAATGGGAACCTTGGGAATCTTAGGGCTTAGGAGGATTTTGGTGGGCTTGGTTTTAAGGACAGTGACTTGGATAGCAGTGAGTAGAGTGGAGGCCAGAAGCGAGGTCCAAGGTGCAGAGAACAGACAGAAGAGACTGCAACAGGAGCCCGGGCATGGGTGGTGGTGTACAGTCGGCGGGTGGCATGACAGTGCAATGAAAGGAGGCCGTGAGAGAGCCACGGTGGCACTGGCTGCAGAGCGAGGTGGAGAAGTGACATCAGGGCACAGAGCCTGGAAGGCAGGACGGCACAGGGGTGCTGATGGAATGAGGGAAACTGATTGGGCAGTCTGGCTGTGAATCAGCTTCACAGCCCATGCCAGCAGGTGGAGAGGGAGCCCTGGGAGCTGCCAGGGCCCAGTAACATGCATTTCAGATCTATTTGGCCAGGAAAAGAGCAGAGCAGGGAGGGGAAGGTAGGGGCTCAGGGAGTGTCCATGGACAAGGAGGAAGCTGGGAGGGTGAGAAGGGAAGTGAGAAGGGAACCAAGAGAGGCCATGTGACTCTTGGCTTTTTACCAAGTCCTTTGGGTGGCACCTTCCCAAATGGCTTCAACGATGTACATATTTTCTCCTCCTATAAGCAATTCTGGGCCCATCGTGTGGCCTGTGTGGAGGGGAGGAAATGAGAGAGAAGTCCCTGGCTGCAGGGAAGGCTGTCCCCAGCGTGGGGCACCACCAGAGGTGGAGATGGGCACTAACACCGCTGCGTTCTCTCTGCAGCTATTTGGACGGGAACCAGTTCACGCTGGTTCCAGGACAGCTGTCTACCTTCAAGTACCTGCAGCTCGTGTAAGTATCCAGGCCGCTTGAGGACAGGAGGGCCTTTGGCATCTAACCGTCAGGACTCTGGCTTTCCTGGAATTTCCTACAGACCTCACTTCTGGGCAGATTCCGCTTTTTTCCTTTCCCTGCTCCCCTCTGGAAACAGCTGTGCCTAGAGCTGTTTTGCCACCTAGTGGCCATCATTGGCAATTACATAGTTCCAGGGCCTGTTGGGTTGGACCTGCCTCCTCCTCCTGCCCAGGCCATCTCCCCAAAGCTCTCTTGAGGCTGGTCGTGACTGTTAAGAGGGGTTATCCTGGTCGGGTGCTGTGGCTCACGCCTGTAATCCCAGCACTTTGGGAGGCCGAGGCAGGCGGATAACCTCTCGAACTCACGTTGGAGTTCAAGACCAGCCTGACCAACATGGAGAAGCCCCATCTTTACTAAAAATACAAAATTGGCCGGGCACGGTGGCACATGCCTGTAATCCCAGCTACTTGGGAGGCTGAGGCAGGAGAACAGCTTGAATCCGGGAGGTAGAAGTTGCAGTGAGCTGAGATTGCGCCATTGCACTCAGCCTGGGCAACAAGACACACACACACACACACACACACACACACACACACACACACACACACAAGGAGGGGTTATTCTTGCAAGGTTAGGATCCAGGAGAAGCGGAGGGTGATGGAAGGCTTCTCGGTCCAGCTCAGCTCTCAAACCAAGTATAAACTATGGTAGCTGCAAATACATACCTGTAACTAAGTTTTTCTTTAGGCTACACCTCTGCTTTTCTGTTATTTCCGCCTTTGACCCTTTCTACTCCATGGAAATATACAAAATGAGCCTGAGGATAATAAGTTCAGCCCCTTTTAGTTTTCTAACCCACTTAACTCCTCACTTCAATTGTCTTTATCTGCTCCTTGGCCAGATTATACCAAAAAGAAGTCCAGAGAACATTCCATGTTAGTGTAGTTTGGAGCAGTGCCACTCCAAGTGCAATCTACGGGCCCATCAGTCCCAGAACTGTTTGTAATGGGTTTGTAATTAGATAAGGTGCTTACACTAGAATCTAAATCAATGTATTGCTTCCTCCGTTGAGAAAGTCTTGCTATTGAAACAATGTTCGCTAAAGTAAGCTATGTGTGGTGACCGGATCTTGGCTCAAGTTTCTTTTTTCTTTCTTTTTTTTTTTGAGACGGAGTCTCGCTCTGTCGTCTAGGCTGGAGTGCAGTGGCACGATCTCTGCTCACTGCAAGCTCCGCCTCCCGGGTTCACGCCATTCTCCTGCCTCAGCCTCCTGAATAGCTGGGTCTACAGGTGCCCACCACCACACCAAGCTAATTTTTTGTATTTTTAGTAGAGATGGGGTTTCACCATGTTAGCCAGGATGGTCTCGATCTCCTGACCTTGTGATCCACCCGCCTCGGCCTCCCAAAGTGCTGGGATTACAGGCGTGAGCCACTGCGCCCGGCCAAGGCCCAAGTTTCTTATTGTGGGTTGGTGAAATTTACTTCAAGGACTGGCTACTTTGAGCGGCTCTGGCTTACAGGATTTTGAAACTCCAATTTATCTGTTTTTGCTTAATGACCTGACCAATGTATGTTGAACATTCCAATGGGAGGGGTGGAGAGGGGATGGAGTAGTGTGATTCAGTGGCTGGTGTCAGAGTGCTTTGAGCCAGTGAAACTGCCTCTTGGGGGCTGTGCCACCTCCTCATCACAGGGAACGACCACAAAGTGTGTTGAACATTCAGTAGAGCACTTACATATATCTCCAAAGACAGTGGAATGATTTGGAATTAGATTAGAGGAACGTTCAGGAGGAGAAGATGAAGGCAGGGCACATCATTGCATTTTCTAAATGTTTCCTGAGTGCATGAAGTGGGCAGATGTGAAGGCCCCGAAGTCATGGCCACCTCTCCAGACTGTCATGGTTTAGGGAGGATACGGGGGAGGGGAGGGAGCACATAAGGGTTCCAACAGAGGTCAATGCCGATTAGGGCTGTGGCTCAAGGAGGATGTGATCAACTCATGGAGGGGGCTGGTGGGGAGGGCATCTTGGAACACGAGTTCGAGTTCACTGGTGGGCAGAGGGAATAAGCTGTCTGGGGGCACAGAGTGTAGTCTGCTCAGAGAACTTCAAGAAACTTAGTGAATCCTAAGCCTGGGAAGCCTTCCGGGCGGGAAGCAGAGGGGCGGGGGGCAGGGACCAGACCCAGGAGTGCCAGGTGGCCAGCTAGAGGGCCTGGAGTCCACATGCTAGGCACGTGGGTACCACTGTGGGGTTTCAGTGGGGAAGTGGCTTCGTCAGCTTTGCGTCATAGAGAGATTGCTGTGGTGCCACCCTCATGGCAGATGGATCAAAAGGGCAAAGCAGTGGGTGAGAGATGAGGTCAGAATCCAGGCAGGAGCCTGAGAGAGAGGACGCTGGCTCAGGAGGAGGGCACGTCGTGAGAGGTTACCAGGGCCACCAGCCAGGGGCGGATCAGATGGGTGGGACGAGAGGGCAGACGTGTGGGCAGGCGGCATTATGGAGCTGGAGCCTGGGGGACGGGGCGTGGTGGGGAGCACAAGATGTGGACGGAGTTTGAGTGTCTGTGGGCATCAGGAGGAGGAGTTCATGAGAGGACAGGCTGGGGCCATGGAAAGGGGGCGCTGCCAGCACAGGGGCGTCCGCAAGGGCACCCAGATTGAACTAAAAGGGGCATAGATGGGGTTTAGCGATCCCCATGCCTCTGGGCTGAGTACGAAGGAAGCTTCTACCAGAGACTGAGGAGGCACAGCCAAAGGCCCCCGAAGACAGTCGGGAGTGGAGGAAAGTGGGTGGCGGGAGTTTTGAGAAGAGGAGAAGGGCGGTCAGTTGTGTCAGATGCCTCAGGTGACGCGGAGAGGCCACGGCAGCATCCTGGGCTTGGGGCCAGTGGATCGGCTCTGAATCTGGCTCTGCCTCTGACCAGCTGGTGACCCTTCAAGAGTCACGGATCCCGCTGAGACTCTGGGTCTTTGTCAAACGGGGCTGCCCTCTCCCTGATAGGACTACCTCGCAGGGAGGGCTTCTGAACCGGCCCGCCTAAGGTCTGGCAGGAGAGAAAGGAGAGAGTGCTGGATCTGGTCGGGAGCCCACCGACACCCTGGTGGGAGTGTTCCCATGGTGAAAAGGGGCAGAGCCAGGCTCTGCTTGCAGAGGGGTGGGGGTAGGGGTCAGGGAATGGAGGCGCCAAGCCTCCACATACCAAGTGTCCCTTATATTTGCCTGGTGTGTACCCGAGGGAGTTGAGGGAGCAGTGCAGGGCTGTAGCTAAGCAAGCGCTGTGACCCGAGGCTGTGCACCACCTGGGCTCCTCTCCACCCCTGGCCAACTTGGCTGGGGAATGGCCCTGGGCAGAATGAGGGAGGGGAAGAAGCCCAGGAGCGTGAGCCAGGGCTGAGTGAGTTCTTTCTCAACCATGATGCCTTTGCCTTTTCCAGGGACCTGAGCAACAACAAGATCAGCTCGTTAAGCAATTCCTCCTTCACCAACATGAGCCAGCTGACCACGCTGTGAGTCCCAGCGGGGCTGGGGTGGGTGCCCCGGGGCCAGGGCTGTGAGTCATTCCCAAGGCCCAGCCTGTGCTGCGCGTTGCCCCCCAATCCCTCACCTACAGATGCCTTGCCCTCTGGAGAGGATGCGCGGCCCGAGAGCCTAAAAGACTTTCAAAAAACATCTTTCATTGTGAAATACAACATATGGTATATACAGAAAATGATAATGCAAAAAATAAATAGTGCAAAAAAAAGTACAGTTTCACAAATAATCATAAAGCTGGCACACATGTAGATACCAAGTCAAAAATTAGGGACACTCGGCTGGGCGCGGTGGCTCACGCCTATAATCCCAGCACTTTGGGAGGCTGAGGCAGGTGAATCACTTGAGGTCAGGAATTTGAGACCAGCCTGGCCAACACGGTGAAACCCCGTCTCTACCAAAAATACAAAAAGTAGTCGGGCGTGGTGGCGGGCGCCTGTAGTCCTAGCTACTCGGGAGGCTGAGGCAGGAGAATCGCATGAACCTAGAAGGTGGAGGTTGCAGTGAGCCGAGATCATGCCATTGCACTCCAGCCTGGGCGACAGAAAAAGACTGTGTCTCAGAAAAAAAAAAAAAAAAATAGAACAGGCTAGCATCTTGTCTCTTCCTGATCCTTATTGCTCTCCTCCCCTACCCTGAGGCAGCTGCTGTCCTGACTTGATGAGGATCACTTCTTTTATTTTCTTTACAGCATTACCATCGACATATGCATTTCTAAATAATATAGTCTAATTTTGTCCATTCTTAACCTTGTCCAAGTGGAATCATATGGGCAATAGTCTTTTGTATCTGGCTTCTCTTGCTTAGCATTGTCCGTGGGATCCACTCATGCCACCGTGGCAGCTGTGGTCTGTTCGCTCTCATTGCTAGCTACTGTTCCTTTGGAGGAGCAGGCCACATTTTCCTCATCCATTCTAGTCATGGTGAATTTGGGGGTTGCTTCCAGTTTGGATTGTTGTGAGCGGTGACCCTCTGAACATTTTTTGTGGCCATATTCTAAGATATTTAAATGCTGGCTTTAATTATATTCCAAGCAATTGATCAGAACATATTACCAAGTGTCCCTTATATTTGCCTGGTGTGTAAGAGTATCTCATTCACCTTCCCCACACCTCATTTTACAGATAGAACGGTAGAGCCAGTGCCCAAAAAAGGAAGGGGCCCTGACCCAGCCATTCTCCAGGAGCAGGATGTGGGCTCAAGTCAAAATACAAAATACAAAACATTAGCCTGGTGTGGTGGCGCACATCTGTGGTCCCAGCTACTTGGGAGGCTGAGGTGGGAGGATGGTTTGAGCCTGGGAGGCAGAGGTTGCAACGAGCCAAGATCACGCCACTGCACTCCATCCTGGGTGACAGAGCTAGACCTTGTAAAAAAAAAAAAAAAAAAAAAGAAAGAAAAAAGAAAAGAAAAGGAAGGAAGGAAGGAAAGAAGGAAGGAAGGAAGGAAGGAAGGAAGGAAGGAAGGAAGGAAGGAAGGAAGGAAGGAAGGAAGGAAGGAAGGAAAGAAAAGAGTGCTATTCTTGCTAATCCCCTGCTCCTGCCTCTCCTAACTCTGAGACCCAGGCAACCACTGCTCTGCTTTCTGTCACTATAGGTTAGTTTGCATTTTCTAGGGTTTTACATACAAATGGAAAAAGTCGTTTTTGCTTGGCTTCTGCACCCAGCATGATTATTTTGAGGTTCCGCGTGGTGTGGTGCTGCGTGTGCCGGTGGCTCTGTTTCATGGCTGAGCAGTGTCCCCTGCGCAGGCGTGGAGGTGCCACAGTTTGCTTGTCCGTCCATCTGCTGGGGACACGCAGGTTGTTTCCAGCACGGCGCTGTTGCCAGTGTCATTCCCTTATTCATCTGCCTGTCTGCCCTGGATAGATTCAATTACTTGGAAGCATTTTGGGACAGTGGCTTAGCCTGTGGGCTCTGGGAACTGAAAGCTGTAATGAAAATCCCTTCTTAATAACTTTTTTTTTTTTTTTGAGATAGAGTCTCTCTCTGTCGCCTAGGCTGGAGTGCAGTGGCACGATCTTGGCTCACCGCAACCTCTGCCTCCCGGGTTCAAGTGATTCCCCTGCCTCAGCCTCCCGAGTAGCTGGGATTATAGGCGTGTACCGCCATGCCTGGCTAATATTTGTATTTTTAGTAGAGACGGGGTTTTGCCATGTTGGCCAGGCTGTTCTCAAACTCCTGACCTCAGGTGATCTGCCCACCTCAGCCTCCCAAAGTGCTGGGATTACAGGTGTGAGCCACCGCATCCAGCCCCTTCTTAATGACTTAATAATGTGACCCCGGAGAAGTTCTTTCACCTCTCAAGGCCTCAGTCTCCTCATCTATAAGATGGGCGTAGTAACAGCACCTTCCTCTCTGTCACAGCTTTTCAACAGTAAATTATTGTAGATGACTTTGCCTGTCCACCCTGGAAGTGGTCAGCTGAGACAGTGAGCTCCCCGCAGGCAGGTCCTGGTTGGGTGTCACCTTCATAGGGAACTTGCCTAGGCACCTTGCTGGGGCAGCCCCTTAGGGAATGTTCTCAATCATAACAACAGCAACTCTCCTTTGTTGAGGATTGACTGGAGCCAGGCATGGTGCTAAGGGCTTCACCTGGATTTCACCCCCAGGACAGCCCTATGGAGTTGGCATTATTTTTGTCCCTATTTTACAGTCGAGGGAACTGATTGAGGCAGAAGGGGATTAGGGGGCATGCCCACGAGCACCAGCTTCTCAGGGCACAGCCCAGCCCATGCGCTTGCTGGCTGCTCTGCCTCCCCTCACAGAGCCTGAGGAGGCTGCTGGGTGAGAGGGGCCTCCATGTCCTGGGCGGCAGCTGTGCCCACAGGGGCCAGGCACTAACACGGTGCCCTTCCTCCGCCTCCTTCCTCCACAGGATCCTCAGCTACAATGCCCTGCAGTGCATCCCGCCTCTGGCCTTCCAGGGACTCCGCTCCCTGCGCCTGCTGTAAGTCTCCTCACTTGCCATCCCGCCAGGAAATCCACCCCACCGAGGGTCCCGCCACCCACCTGGTGGCCAGAAATGTTCCCATGTCTAGAGCCCACACTGTGCCATGGTGGAGTCCAGAGCACTGTCACTTAAGCCCCTGTGGATACTCTCATTCCCAAGAAGCTGGGGCGTGCATAGGAAATGATCTGAGAAATGAGGGTTACTGTCACCCCCAAGATGAGTTTGTGGTGTTGGTGGGGGGACATCCAAAATAAGGTGGCCCTTCATTTACATGTGAGACTTCTGTTCAGATTTAAAAATGTTTGTTTGCAAGGGATTTGTGAACCTCTTCTATGAGTTCTCACTGGGAGGTTTTGCCCTGGGATCAAAGCCCTCGATTCGTCCATTATGATGGCCTCAGTCAGCCCACCGGGGGCAAGGTGACGTTCTCCCAGCCCTAACCTGTGGCTGGCCTTCTTAACTTCCTTACTAAGAAGAAGCGCCTGCCGCTTAGGCTCCTCTGCTAAAAGCGGGAGGGCTCTGGGTGCACAGGTCCTGTTTGTAATATAAACGCGGTGTTTCAGTCCTCTGAAGGGCTGGGGGACAGGGCGGTCCACCTCAAGGGTTTCTTCCCTGTGGCCAGTGGGGCAGGGTCTCTGAGCTGGGGGGCATCTCCCTTGGGCCACTGATTGAGAGGCCTAGAGGGAAGGCACGGCCTTTCCCCTCTCTGCAGAGGGCTGGGCCTCTCCCTCCAGCAGGTCTCCCATCTCTGTCCATAGATAAAGCACCAGCAGCCTCTTTTCTTCTCAGGTCTCTCCACGGCAATGACATTTCCACCCTCCAAGAGGGCATCTTTGCAGACGTGACCTCCCTGTCTCACCTGTGAGTACTCCAGCCCCTTTCTCTGGGTCTCTCTGGATTTCAACAGGACTTGGTTTCTGAGAAGACTCCACCTCCTGAGATTGTCAGAATTTGTTGCTTTTACACTGAAATTAAGCTTGTGAACTTCCCATGTGCACCTTCTGGGACTCTTATATGTCCAGTGGGTCATCAGCCACAGCAATAGAGTAGAAGAACAGTTCCTCACAAGCAGCAGTGAAGGTTGTAATGACCATTGATCGATTGCTGTGCACTTTGCCTGCCTCAGCTAATGTGCGCCTCACAGTTGTCCTACAACATAGGTACTGTGGTTCTTATCTTTCACACCAGGAAATGGATGGAGAAAAAGTGGGATGCTGGCTGGCAGCTGCACAGCTGCAGAGTGGTGGGGTTTCTGACTCCTAGGCCAGTGCTCTTAAGCGCTCCGCTGGTACTGTGCCTCCGACTTCACACAGTAGGGGATGAGCTCTGGAAATTTACTGCCCCCAATACGTGCTGTAATTCGATATAGAACTACTTCCAAAACCATTTAGCTAGCAGTGCTATGAGAATTCTTTAAAAGCGGTGGGCTTGATTCCTCAAAAATCTCAGTATAGGATTACCATATAACCCAGCAATCTACTCTAAGAGGTATATCCAAAAGAATGGAAAGCAGGGAGTGAAACAGATGCGTGTACACCAATGTTTGCTGCAGCATTATTCATAATAATGAAGTGGGAACAGTCTATGTCCACAGATGGCAAACAAAATGTACTACATACATACAATGGGATATTGGCCATAAAAATGATGAAGTTCTGATGTGTGCTACCACACGGATGAATCTTGAAGGCATTATGTTGGGTGAAATAAGTCAGACACAAGAGGATGAATATTGTATGATTCCATATATATGAATCAAATTCATAGAGACAAAAAGTGGAATGGTGGATGCCAGGAGCTGGAGGAAGGGGCCATGGGGAGTTGGTGGTCAGTAAGCACAGAGTTCTTTTGGGGTGATGAAATCGTTTTGGAAACAGGTAGTGGTGATGTTGTACAACACTGTGAATACAATCAATGTTACTGGATTGTACACTTAAAATGGTGAAAGTGGCAAATTTCATGTGATATATATATTTTGCCATATACAAAATAGACAAAATCAAGAAGCACTGGGCTGTGACAGGGCCATCCTAATTCTGGAGGTTGGGCAGGGCACTGAGCAGGCACACATTCTCTCCTGGCATCTCTTGGCACTACTGGCCGAGGCAGGATAGGAGAACTGTGGTCGCGTGGACTATGCCTGGGACCTCAGGTGCAACTGTCTCCTTTTGCTCTCAGCCCCATCCTTAAGCCCGAAAAGGCCCTGGTGGGCAGGCATACCCAGGTTGGAGAGCTTCTGGGGCCCCCAGCCACTCTTCTTGAAGTTCATTCACTCATCAGTCTCACTAGATTTTCTCTAAGGTTCACTTTTTCTACATTTTAAACTCTAAAACCAGAGTGTATATTTAGTATGGTCATGTTCCCCACCCTTCAGAAAGCATGTTAAATCAGCGGTGCATCAAACAGCATCGGGAGATAAAATAGTAATAGGTGTTGCTCTTTGAGGGTCTGCCTGAGTCAAGTACTGCACTCTGCTTCATCTACAAGGTCTTGATTACCCCATGACTGAAATGGGAAGTGAGTTTTGTGTTACGCGCCAGCTCCACATGATTGGCAAGAACTGTCTTGAGGACCACACTGAAGATTCCAGGGCTGGACCTGGACTCAGTGGGAGGGGTGCAGTGATTGATTTGTAATGTCTGCCATGGAAGTGGGAGGGGTAAGGGGCTGTGTCCCAGGTGGTAGGATTTGATTTATTATTTCCATTTTACAGTCCTAGGTTCTAAAAAGTTAGGCAGCTTCCCTAGGATTTGAATTTAGGTGTGCCTGATTCCAAAGCTCTTTATTTATTCTTTATTGCCTTAATAAATACATCCTGGGCAACCAGAGTGACTCTGGTGCTGAAGAATTTCCTAACACAAGGTTTCCGCCCACTGTGACCATTTGGGATCTTATAAAGAGAATTCAAAGGAAACAGTGACTAACTCTGAGCAAGTCCAAGGGGCTTCACAGAGGAGGTACAATTTATGCTGTCATTGGAAAGGAACTAGAGTTGGCCAATTGGAGAAAGTGAGGAAGGGCATCCTAGGAAGAGGGAGCAGCACGTGCAAAGGCGTGAACACGAAAAAATGGGATGTTCAGGCATGCTGTGTTGTCCAGCATAGGATAAAGGGTGTTTGGTTGGGGAAGGAATGTGGGGTGGGAGGAGATGAATCTGGAAAGGGACATTGGAATTCTGTTGTGAAGGACCATTTGTACCTGCTAAGGAGTTTGCACTTCATTGTATACAGAAGGGGAATTGTGGGGAATTGAGTTTCAGCAAACTCCTGGAAAGCCCATGGTGACATACAGACGGTGAGTGGGATGGGAGGAGGCAGGAGTGAGCCCTGCTGGAGGTGGTGCCTCTGGACATAGGTCAGGTTGGGACAGTGTTGTTTATTGTTCCTACTGACTTGAATTCACCGGGGCTTGTTTCCATCTGTGTTGGGTAATTTTTGGTTGCACGCTCATTTTTGCTGACATATCTTTAGGAATTCTGGAGAGCTAAGTTGGAGATGCTCCTCTCCAGAGAGCATTTGTGCTTGTCTCTGCTGGGCACCAGGGGCTGATGCTACCCTGGGACCACATAGCTTTTGTTGCATACCCCTGGGCATAGCTGAGTGTCCACTTTTACTGCCCACCTTAGCCTTTTCAGCATCTAGTCTACATTTTATACCTTTGCATTCACCCTTAATATTTCTCTTCTACTCAGGGTTTAACTGTGCAGATGCGCGGTTGGCTACCTTTTCTCCTTCCTCATGAGAACCAAATTAACATCCAAGTACATCTTGTCTCCCGCTCAAAATACACAGGTTTTGTTTTTCAAATGAGGAGTGAGCAAACAACATATGTTTTGAGCAAACCAAAAAAACCAAAGCTGAAAAAACAAATTTTGAGCCTATACCCATCTATAAATTAAGACTTTCTTAAGGAGAACAGTAATATCAGGCCAGAAGCCAGATCTAGTTTATAAGAAATAAACCAGTAAGTAAAGATCAGGTTAGCAGTACTTGTAGAAAATGGCATCAGTTTTACTGATTAAATGTGTTTATTAATTGCACCTAAGCTTAATTTCTCTACGAAATAGCATCTGTGTGAAAGAAACCTTCAGTGGTTATCAAGAAAGCTTGTGGATAAACTCTGCCCTTTACACCCAGGGTTTAAGATGGAAACAGGCAGCAGCCTGGAAGATGTGTGTATACTCATGTTCATGTGCGTGCAGATATGCACGTGTAGTATTGATGTGATATAAGTCATGTGCACACATACATCGGTTGTCGCCTCTGCACTCAAGACCTGCAACTCTTCCAGACAGAATTCTTGAGCAATTATAAGGAGTTGAAGAGTGGTAAAAAGATGACATAGACCCACTGCATTCACTCCGGGCTTCATGAAAGCTGTATACAATTTGAAGGGAGGCCTCGCACATTGCTCTATGACAAGTGATAATTGAGGGATAGCCAAGAGTTACCATCTAGTGTTCCTGGTTCCCGAAGGTGCTGATGTTACTGAGAAGCCCTGTTCCTGATCTGACTCTGGCCAGGGCCTCTCTGTCCACTCGCAGTGTGGAGGAGGGGCGTGTAGAAGAGGGGAAGTCATCATATTTAAAACCCTTGAACTCTAGACTAATCAGGACTTGGGGCTTTAGGTTCTTGTTCTGCCATCAACTTGCAATGGGTTTTCAAACAATTTATTCTTCTCTTGAGGCCTCTTTTCTCACCTGCACAAAGATGATTTCTAAGGTCTCACATGGTTCAAACAAGCTGTAATGATTGTGAGCACTCTTCACTGTGCTGCACTTCAATGTCCTGCACAATCCTCTGCTGCTATTTACTTTGCAGTTAACTCATCTTCCGTCTATCCATCCAGTCAGCCATCAGGAAATATCTACTATGCACCATGTCCCAGGCTAGGGTTCCCCAATGTCTGTGTTCATTGCTATCATCTGGCATTTTGTTGCCTCTAATTTGCTGTAGGCTGGAAAGCTAGATGTCCAAATTCATTAAGAATTTGGCATGAAAGGAAATACGGAAGGAGTAAGTAAATTATGGCATGCCCATATGACAGAATAGCAAGTAATTAATAATGACAATAATGACAACACATTTATTTATTTATTTATTTATTTATTTATTTAGAGACGGAGTCTCGTTCTTGTTGCCGAGGCTGGAGTGCAGTGGCGTGATCTTGGCTCACTGCAACTTCCGCCTCCCAGGTTCAACCAATTCTCCTGCCTCAGCCTCCTGAGTAGCTGGGATTACAGGCGCCTGCCACTATGCCTGGCTAAGTTTTGTATTTTTAGTAGAGATGGGGTTTCACCATGTTGGCCAGGCTGGTCTCAAACTCGTGACCTCAGGTGATCCACCCGCCTCAGCCTCCCAAAGTGCTGGGATTACAGGCATGAGCCACCATGCCTGGCCAACACTATAATTTATTATTTGACGAAAACCCAGAATAAAGTAGACTGTACACTCTGATGTACAAACATACACACAGGAAATGAAAGGGAATACAGTAAAATCAAATCAGTTGCATTTATGGGATGACAGATGGTTCTTTTCTTTTTGAATTTCCTTTGCACTGAGATGTTGTGCTTTTCTCATGCTTTTAGACAGGCATTCATTCACCAAACATTGACTGGTGCCTGCTAGTGCCTGACCCAGCTGGGGATTTAGTGGTTTCTGCCCTCAAATGACAGTAATGCACACAGATTGATCGCCTAGGAGTGGGATGGATGGTTCTGCGACTTGTGAGACAGCCAGGGGAGGCTATTTCAGTCCAGGTTACACAAATAGGAGCCGGGTAGGGCCTTGGCATGAACAGATCAAATAGCTACTGTTTCAACTATTTCCATATTATGCCAGAGATCAACAACACAGGGTTATTTATACTTTGGCTGGGGTATAAACCTGAATCCACAGTCCTTTTGGACTGACGTGGCCTGGCTGCGGTGTCTGCCTCCCCAATCCCTGCCCACCAAATACATCTCAGTCGGCCCTTGGCTGTCCACTCCCCACTGAGTTCACAGGAGTTTTCGTCGGGAGAAATTGTCGCCAGATGAATACAAACTACAAGTCCTACCAAAGAGAGGGCAAGGCAGTCCTCAGCCACGAAAACCCAGCCTTTGGATAAATGAAAGCTTGTAATGTTGAATTCAGGTGTGGCTCAGAGTCTATTCAGTATAGAAACAAAGAAAAGCAAGTGTGGGCCAATCTAGAATTCATATTTTTGAATGGCTTTAGATGTGACTTTGCACCCATATATTTGTTGTTGTTGTTGTTGTTTGTTTGTTTTTTGAGATGGAGTCTCACTCTTTTTGCCCAGGCTGGAGTGCAGTGGCTTGATCTTGGCTCACTACTCCGCCTCCCAGGTTCAAGTGATTCTCCTGCCTCAGCCTCCCAAGTAGAGTAGCTGGTATTACAGGTGCCTGCCGGCGCACCCAGCTAATTTTTGTATTTTTAGTAGAGATGGGGTTTCGCCCTGTTGGCCAGGCTGGTCTTGAACGCCTGACCTCAGGTGATCCGCCTGCCTTAGCCTCCCAAAGTGCTGGGATTACAGGCGTGAACCATCACTCCTGGCCTGCACCCATATTTTTTTTAAGATGGAGAGAGAGGAAGGAGCACTTACATCTCAGGTGTCACTTTGCTGCCGTTTATGGAGGGACCTTAAGCCACATCACAGGCCCTCTCATTCACATGGCCTCAGATTTCATCTTTTTGGCATTTTTCTCTAAATGAGCTACAGAACGGAAATAAGGTATTCCCAATCATCTTTCAACTTGTGGCTCATTGCTAGGCCACACTCCTTATCGTGTGCTATAAAAAAACCTTTTTTTTTTTTTTGAGACGGAGTCTCGCTCTGTCATCCAGGCTGGAGTGCAGTGGCACAGTCTTGGCTCACTGCAAGCCCCACCTCCCCGGTTCACGCCATTCTCCTGCCTCGGCCTCCTCAGTAGCTGGGACTACAGGTGCCTGCCACCACGCCCAGCTAGTTTTTTGTATTTTTAGTGGAGATGCGGTTTCACCATGTTAGCCAGGATGGTCCCGATCTCCTGACCTCATGATCTGCCCACCTCGGCCTCCCAAAGTGCTGGGATTACAGACGTGAGCCACCGTGCCCGGCCAAAAAATACTTCTAAATAAATTGTGTATTTAGCTTTTGAATCACATACTTACGTGACATCACACTTTTTATTAGTATAAAAATACTAATCTGGTAAGTGCAAACATTTTAAATATACCACCATTTTTGAATTCCTGTTATCTTAAAAAGTCTTTGTTTTTCTAAACACACTGGAACTTCAGAAAAAAATCACCCATCCCATTAGCCAGGATGGATGATGTCAGCAAATAAGGAAAGAAAAAATGAAACACATGCCGAGTTCGAACCTGCTCTCTTTTCTGAGCTGTGTTGTTCCCTCGGCACCTCTTTTAGGTCATGCGTGCTTGTCTGTCTTCTCCCTCTAGGTTGCAGGCTCTTTATTGAAACATGAAGTGACCCCCAGAGATATTAAGGGAGCCACTCAAGGTCGCCCAGGCATGGGGCAGCTGCGTGGGGGCCGGAGTCCCTGTCTTGTTCAGCCTGCTTTATAAGATTGTGAATCATCAGCTGAGCTGTTTTGGGGAATTCCTGCTCAGAGCCACCTGCTGCTTTAATCAGGCTGCACAGGTGTCAAGGGGAACCGCTTCCTCTGTCCTGCCCAGAAACAGGTGGAAAATGGCAGGGCATCCATTGGTTCCTTAGTCAATGTGCCCATTCTCATTCACATTATTTAGCCTTATATTTTCAACATGATGTTGATATCAATGAACTTTAGGCATAAGGCGTTGATTTTCCTATTTGCTGAGTCAGAGAACTCTAGCCCACCTTTTCTTCCCTCTTTCCCTCCCTCCCTCCCTTCCTTCCTCTCTTTCTCTCTCTTTCTTTTCTTTTTCTTTTTCGACTGAGTTTCAGTCTTGTCGCCCAGGCTGGAGTGCTGTATCACGATCTCAACTCACTGCAGGCTCCGCCTCTTGGGTTCAAGTGATTCAGCCTGATACTGCCTCAGCCTCCCGAGTAGCTGGGACTACAGGCATGCGTCACCATGCCCAGCTAATTTTTGTACTTTTAGTAGAGACGGGGTTTCACCATTTTGGCCGGGCTGGTCTCGAACTCCTGACCTGAGGTGATCCACCTGCCTTGGCTTCCCAAAGTGCTGCAATTATAGTCATGAGCTACTGCGCCCAGCCAGAACTCTGGCTCTTTCTTACCCTCAAATCCATGTTTTGTCCGTCTCTAAGTCTCTCATGTGGTTTAGTGGAGAGATTCTGAGCTTGCCCACCAGACTGGTAAGAAACAAAGGGGTTGGCAGTATGTCGGTGCAGGCATGAGAGCAGGCCCACTCTTGTACTGATGGCCAGTGTAAGTGGATACAACCTTTGTGGGTGGGGGTGGGCGATTAGCATATTACATGTGCTTCCTCTGCCCCCCAAATCCTACTCCTAGTCATCTGTTCTAGAGAAATACACCACACAAAGAGGAGCCAGGCATAGTGGCTTACACCTGTAATCTCAGCACTTTGGGAGGCTGAGGTGGACAGATCACTTGAGGCCAGGAGTTTGAGACCAGCCTGGCCAACATGGCGACACCCCCGTCTCTACTAAAAATACAAAAAAAAAAAAAAAAAAAAAAATTAGGTGTGCATGGTAGTGCACGCCTGTAATCCCAGCTACCCAGTAGAATAAGGTACAAGAATCACTCGAGCCTGGGAAGTAGAGGTTGTGGTGAGCTGAGATCATACCACTGCACTACAGTCTGGGCCACAGAGTGAGACCCTGTCTCAAAAAACAAAAAACAAACAAACAAAGAAACCCAAAGAGGCACGTATTATGCGTGTTCACTGCCATTGGAAAGAACCAGAATGTCCAGCAACAGGGACCCTGTCCATTGTGCCATGGGGTATCCGCTCTGGGATATTGCAGAACAGTTGGACACAATGAGATAGATGCTTACATGCTGACCGGGAAGATTCCCGAGACGTGCTGTTTAGTGACAAGGAGCAAGCTGCTCAGTAGTGATGTGATTTGTAAGGAGGAACCATGTGTGTACGTGTGGAAAGGCCTGGAAGGCTACACATCTGAGCATGGTGACCCTGTGACCGTGTGCCCCTTTGTGGAGGGCAGTGACAGTGGGGTGTAGACTTTTATTTTTTGTAATGTGAATGTATCACAATTTATATAACCACTCCCCATTGATGAACATGGGATTTCCAGTCTTTCCATTACAAATAAGACCATTGCACAGATGTCTTTATGTGTGCCTACAGGTAAACGCCCAGAAACAATGGCTGGATCAGAAGGCAAGTGCATGAGTCATATGATAAGTGTCACACAATTCCCCTCCACGGGCGCTCTACCATTTTGCACCCCCATCAGTAACACAGGAATGTGCCTTCAAAAAAATTGAGGTGAAATTTACATAATATCGAATTAGCCGTTTTTTAAAAAGTATGCAACTCAGTGGCATTTAATCATTCACAGTGTTGTGCAGGGCGGACACTTTGTCTGCAATGTTTGAAAGTGGCTGACAATGAGAATGCACTCCTGTGTTCTGTTTAATTAAAAATGAAAAGAAAAATAAAAGAGCATGGGCTTCGGAGGCAGACAGTGGCGCATCTGGATCCAGGGGCTGCCCTTCGCTAGTTGTGTGACCCCAGGGAAATTACTTATTCCATAGGAGGCTCGGTGCCCACGTCTTTGAGATGGAGAGGAGAAAACTTGTGCAGTGGAGCTGATGAGATGATTCAGTGCACAAACACAGGAAAAGCAGCTGTCTCATTGCAGCGGTCGATGTGGGTTGCTTTCTCCCCGTGCACATTAGAGGCAGTGCATTTGTAGGCTCTGGCCCCAACAGCTCCCTGTTTCTCTGTGTGATCTTAGGCAAATTCCTCAGCCTTTTTGAGCCTTGGCTTCTGCACATGTAAAATGGGGATAGTAGTGTGTGGGGATGACTAAGTGAGACAATGCATATGCAGTGCTTGAAACAGCACTGGCAGCCGGGCGCAGTGGCTCATGCCTGTAATCCCAGCACTTTGGGAGGCTGAGGTGAGTGGATAACCTGAGTTCAGGAGTTTGAGACCAGCCTGATCAATATGGCAAAACCCTGTCTCTACTAAAAATACAAAAATTAACTGGGCATGGCGGCGTGTGCCTGTAATCCCAGCTACTTGGGAGGCTGAGACAGGAGAACTGCTTGAACCTGGGAGGCGGAGGTTGCAGTGAGGTGAGATCGCGCCATTGCACTCCAGCCTGGGCGACAGAGCAACACTCCATCTCAAAAAAAAAAAAAAAAAAAAAAAAAAAAGAGAAGCAGCACTCGCTACACAGTAAATGCTCACAAAATGGAGGCTAAGATTTTGCCAGTCCCTGGTGCAGTGCCTGGGACTCTAGGTTTCCAATGGGCGAGGGACCCCATGAAGCTGTAATGCCTGCTTCTCTCTGCTTTCTGCTCAGGGCCATTGGTGCCAACCCCCTATACTGTGACTGCCACCTCCGCTGGCTGTCCAGCTGGGTGAAGACTGGCTACAAGGAACCGGGCATTGCCCGGTGTGCTGGGCCCCTGGACATGGAGGGCAAGCTGCTCCTCACCACGCCTGCCAAGAAGTTTGAATGCCAAGGTGAGCCTAGGAGCATGGCCCCTGCTGCTGGGGGCCCGTGGAACTGGCCCAGCACTGCAGGGCCTTCCTAACATGTCTGTGTCCCTGTGGCGACCGCTGGGCAGGGAGTCAGGGGACAGGAACAAGCCACCTGCGGCTTGATGACTGCCTTCCAGTCCTGACATATCATAGACAAAAAGAGCCAGGCAGAAAAATCTCAGGCCATCAGGGCTGTAATCCCTCCCTGTGGTTACATAAGGAAAATGAAAATAGCAGCGGTGCTTCTGGGAGCTCCAAGCCTCGTAGCAGAG
Source organism: Rhinopithecus roxellana (assembly GCF_007565055.1). Classification (NCBI taxonomy): domain Eukaryota; kingdom Metazoa; phylum Chordata; class Mammalia; order Primates; family Cercopithecidae; genus Rhinopithecus; species Rhinopithecus roxellana. The sequence goes on from NC_044559.1 coordinate 76,383,798, forward strand.
CATACGCTCAGACCTCCCTTTGGTAGGAATTGTGTTCAGCAGTTAACTTAGACCTCTCTCAGTCCTTGGTGGAGCAGGGGACCCAGCAGCCACTCTCCCAACATTTACAGAAATGCAGAGCCAGAGTGTCACTGGAGGCTAGTTCCGGCTTTGCCCTGGGACGCTCCACTGTGGGCATGTGTAAATACTCATTCAGGGATTGAGTGACGGCCCAAGCCCCAGAAGCCCTGCTGAGCACAGACAGGTGGCTGAGTGGCTGCTGGGGCCAGGCTTTATGTGCAGGGGTACAGCGGGGGGAAGACACTGGAGGCCGTGGAGCACGGCCCCTGCCCTCTGCAAGCTCAGAGGCCACCGTCGGAAATGAAGCTGACAGCTGTAGGTTAATGAGGAGGCCCTGGGCCACCCTGCGTGCAGGATGCTGTCACAGCCTAACGGCTCAGAGGGGCCTGATCTGCGGCTTGGCTGTTGGGAGCAAGTCAATTTGTGCTGAAACATTTGCTCTGTGTTTATTTAATGGGGTGGGATTGGTGCTGGTGAGAAGGGGTTTTGTTTTGTTTTATTATTTTTATTGAAAGAGAACACACACACATTAAAGTACACAGATCATGAGTGAATGGGTTGCTGAAGTTTCACAAGCTGAACTCACCCAGGTAACCTGCACCTGGATCAAGAAACAGAACCCCAGCTGGGCATGGTGGCTCATACCTGTAATCCTAGCATTCTAGGAGGCCGAGGTAGGAGGGTCGCTCGAGCCCAAGAGTTCAAGACCAGCCTGGGCAACGTGGAGAGACCCTGTCGCTACAAAAAAAAAAATTGTTTAAATTAGCTGGGCATAGTGGTGTGTGCCTGTAGTCCCAGCTACTGGATGGAGATGGAAAGATTGCTTGAGCCCAGGTAGTTGAAGCTGCAGTGAGCCATGTTTGCGCCAGTGCATTGCAGCCTGGGTGACAGAGTAAGACATTGTCTAAAAAAATAAATAAATAAAAATAAAGGAAAAAAAGGAAACAGAACCCCATCTTCACCCCAGAAGTCTGTCATGTGTCCTAGTCACTGCTGCAAAGTGTTTGTATTTCTGTTCATGCTCATGCCTCTTCAGCAGGAATAATAGTCCACCCCTTCTAGAAGGCATCTTCTAGGGAAGCCTGAGTTTACTGGTCTTCCTATTTAGTCTCCTGAGATCCTGCTGCCACTCACGAGTGGCGTCCCAGGTGGCCTGTCTGTCGGTTCCTCTGGTTACCTCTGCAACCAGTGCATCCTGGAGATGCTGGAGGGGCCTGCTGTAGCAGGGAGGTGGGGGAAAATGATCCTCCCTGGCTCAGGTGTGGAGGGGAACAACTCCTGCTCCCTGGTGTGGCCAACCTGCAGAGCCAAGCTTGGGCACGATACTCACAGAGCCACCGTCTCCTCTCTGCCAAGGTGGCCACCTTCTGTCCTCCTAGTCAGCAGGTGTCAGGCTAGGGTCATTGCCTCAGAAGGGCACGAGGGGAAAGAGGAAGGGCTGGCCGACTTCGGTAGGTTAGGGCCTCATGATCCTTCTTACATGGATCATGCGGCCCTAATGGCCACGGTGCACAGCGCCTGCTCTGTGCCCAACCCTGTGCTGCCCACCCCTCCCCCTGCACTAACACCCTCCCCTTGCTGCAGGTCCCCCAACTTTGGCTGTCCAGGCCAAGTGTGATCCCTGCTTGTCTAGTCCATGCCAGAACCAGGGCATCTGCCACAACGACCCCCTTGAGGTATACAGGTGTGCCTGCCCCAGCGGCTATAAGGTGAGTGGAGGCAGATGCCGGGGAGGAGGAGGGCTCCTCTTGTGCACTGCAGGGCTGTCCCCAGGGCCCGGAGCACCACCTGACTCAGAGCAGATGCTTGAGTGAACCAATGACTTAACGTATGAATGAATGAAAGAATTAATTAATTAATGGAGTGGATGAATGAATGAATGAAAACAAATAACTCCTGGGACAGGGAGAGGCTGAGCTGCTGAGGGTCTGGCTGGCTGTGGGCTCATACTAACTCCCGGGTCTCCCTGGGGTCCCCATCACTGACTTTCCCCCCAGGGCCGAGACTGTGAGGTGTCCCTGGACAGCTGTTCCAGTGGCCCCTGTGAAAACGGGGGCACCTGCCATGCACAGGAGAGCAAGGATGCCCCGTTCATGTGAGTTAACTGGAGGGGCAGGAGCCTGGTGAGTGCTGATGGGTCCAGCACCTGTGCCTCAGGGCCCTCCTCTCCCTCAGGGATGGCCCAGACCTTCTGTGCCCTGGGGGGAGGTGGAGGCGCACTGTGGGGGGCAGGCATGTACTCCAAATCATAGCCATGGGCCAACGCCTTCCTTGCCAGATGCGGTGGGAGCACAGAGAGACCAGTGGATGCCTGAGCCATACAGCTCCCCAGCTCCATGGTTGACCAGGGCTTGGAGTGGGCTCTGCTGCCTCCTGCTCCAGGCTTTCTTCCTGCTCCTGCCAGGTGCCATGGGGGCCTTTTTGAAGGCACTGGGAATCCATGGCCAAAGCATATACAATGCAGTGCCAAGGACCACAGCAGGGGTGTTTGAAATTCCTATAAATTTTCATTCAGGCTGGGAAATTTATTTATAATTCCCAACACTTTGGAAGCCTGAGGTGGGTGGATCACGAGGTTGGGAGTTTGAAACCAGCCTGGCCAACATAGTGAAACCCCATCTGTACTAAAAATACAAAAATTAGCTGAGTATGGTGGTGGGCACCTGTAATCCCAGCTACTCGGGAGGCTGAGTCAGGAGAATCGCTTGAAACTGGAAGGCAGAGGTTGCAATGAGCCGAGATCATTACTGCACTCCAGCCTGAGCAACAAGAGCGAAACTCTGTCTCAAAAAAAAAAAAAAAAAAAGAAAAGAAAAAAGAAAAGGAAATTTCAATTCATCCCAAAGCCTCCAATCTCCCTCGAACAGCCTGCGCCTGACGGTTCTGCCTGCAGGCAGGGACCTGGCCAGCCCCCTCAAGCTGCCACCCTGGGCCCCTGAGACACAGCTGGGGCTGCCACTGGGTGGGTGCCAAGGCCTGTTTGCTTTCTCTGGGGTTTCCCCATCTCATGAGTCACACTGGGCACTGTGGGAGGGGATAGCCCTCTGGCCCTGCCCTGAGCAGCCCATTTTCTGCTATTCAATGAAGGGGCCAGCCCTAATGACCCCATCTCTTAAGTCATTCCAGAGCTGACATCACAACACAAGCCCCTCCCACTGGCTGCTTCCCCCAGGACCGCCCAACGAGCCCCACCCTCCCAGAGCTTTTCTGAGGAATACATAGTATTTAGTTGCTGAAAGTAAATTGCTGGCGCAATACATTGGCTCTTCAGAAAATGATGTTGAATCTGGGGGCAGAAATGGCTGAGCCTGCCTCTGCATACCCAAATTACCAGATGTAAAAATGAATCACTAAATGGCCTCTCTTCCCCTGGTTGCCTTGGAAACGGCATCCTTACACTCTGCGCCCAGCTTCCTCACCCTCCTCATTCCTGAGACGCCTCACCTGGGGGCTGAAAGGACACCCCCTTCACCTTGAGATGGGGAGATGGGGCACCCCCTCACCTCACCGCCTTACAGACTGGGGGCTGGGGGAGTGGGCTCTCCAGGTGGAAAGAGGGTGCCTCCACGAGTTACCCCTCAACCCGAGGCTCTCTGAGGCGCCTGTTATCCCCTGACCTGTGTCCACTCCTGCTATCCTGCCCCAGCTCCTACCACAGGCCACTTTCTGAAATGCGAAGCTGACCCTGTCACCCCAGCTTAAAACCCTGCTGCTGGTCCCCTCCAGCCTTCAGGGAAAAAAATTTAACCGCAGACCATTTCCTGCAATAGTGTCTTTTTACTCACAGACTCCCCAAACACATTCTAAAAACTAAACACTCCCTCACACGTCCTTAGATTGACAGCTAAAATTTTCATTGTAAGTTTTTCATTGCAAAGGAGGCAATTTTCCAGATATTGTAAATATTATTAACATTTAAAAATAAAACTATCACTTTATTTGGGAGGCTGAAGTGGAAGGGCCTTAAGACCAGTAGTTGGAGACCAGCCCGGGGAACATGGCAAAATCCCCATGGCAAATCCCATCTCTACAGACAATTAAGAATTAGCCAGGTGTAATGGTGAGTGCCTGTAGTCCCAGCTTCTCAGGAGGCTGAGGAGGGAGGATCACTTGAGCTCAGGAGGTTGAGGCTGCAGTGAGCTGTGATCACACCACTGCACTCCAGTCTGGGCAACACAGTGAAACTGTTTCTAAAATTAAAAAAAGTTAAGTTTTAAAAATATGACCTTAAATCATTCTTTTATCATTCTCCAGTGCAAGCTGAACAGCATATCATTTTGACACTATTTTTTTTTTTTTTTTTTGAGACAGTCTCGCTCTGTCACCAGGCTGGAGTGCAGTGGCAAGATCTCGACTCACTGCAACCTCCGCCTCCTGGGTTCAAGTAATTCTCCTGCCTCAGCCTCCCAAGTAGCTGGGACTACAGGCATGCACCACCACACCCAGCTAATTTTTGTATTTTTAGTAGAGATGGGTTTTCACCGTGTTGGCCAGGCTGGTCTCGAACTCCTGACCTCAAGAGATCCGCCCACCTTGGCCTCCCAAAGTGCTGGGATTACAGGCATGAGCCACCACACCTGGCCAATTGGACACCATTTTAAAATGACACAAGTTCTTCTTTAACAGTTGAACATTTTACCTTGTTCTTTTTTCTCCTCTAACTAGTATTTTATTTTGCTCCTTACCCTCCTGTCTTTTTTTTCTAACCGAATATGTTTTTATGCTAGAGTCTTTTCTTGAGTACTCTGCCATACATCTCTGTCCCCAACATGGGTATGTGTAAGGTAAAACTTAAGGTTTTTTTCTTATTTCTTATCACTATAAGCTTCTGATTTAAAGTTTCTTTTGCTGTGAGTTATCCCTACGTAATTTGAAACAACATAACTGTATTATGGAACTGGGTTGCAGATTATTACACGTAGAAGGAAAATTTTATTAGAATGTATCTCTCTTAATGAGATGGATGGGGTGCTTTTTTGTTCTGTTCTTCTCTCAGCTGGTATATGGGTGAATGTTGCAGAATGAGAGAGGACACAGCGGTTGATCTTTTCCTGTTTCGTTTTGTTTTTATAGATATAAATGCTGGGAAAGTTTGTTCATGTAAATAAACTGGTGAGATTAGGAGTTTTATTATAGCCATGTCACTCAATTCTTTGAAAGCCCTCCCGGTTTATAAGCCACATCTCCACAGTGACCTGCCATCAAGATTATTTTTAATGTTCTATCAGCTGACAGTTCCATGAGGCCTTCCTTCAATTACTTCCAGTGCACAGAACTGGAAACCTCTTGACTTAGATTGCATGTATTCATTCACTTTCTAAACATCAGGATTCCTAACTGCCCCTTTATTTGGTGCCTGGAAGCATGCCCACCTTTCTACCTGTAGGGCTTGTCCCATCACCTCCCAGTCTGTAAGGGCTGGGGCTGGGACAGATGCCACCTTTTTAGAGTTCTGGGCTGGGTCAATTTAGGGAGGAGCCCGTGCAGATATTTGAAGATCTGGAAATTAATTTCTTGGACCTCTCTCTGATTCGCACACCCCTTGGAAACCTTGGCTGCCCCAGGGGAAGGTGTATCCTGGTTTGAAGGTCACTGATCCCCAGGGACCCTCATGACCAGGCTCCTGCTCACTGCAGCCCTTTGCTCACCATGCCTGAAGTCTGTGCTCCTGAAGTATTGGACTGTGTGGATGGGCAGGGCCCCTGTAGAAGACTGGCTGTGGGGTTCCCTTCCACTCCAGGCTTTTTTTTTTTTTGAAACAGAGTCTTGCTCTGTCTCCCAGGCTGGAGTACAGTGGCATGATCTTGGCTCACTGTAACCTCCGCCTCACAGGTTCAAGCAATTCCCCTGCCTCAGCCTCCTAAGTAGCTGGGATTACAGGCACATGCCACCATGTCCAGCTAATTTTGGTAATTTAGTAGAGACAGAGTTTCACCGTGTTGGCCAGGCTGGTCTCCAACTTCTGACCTCAGGTGGTCCACCTGCTTTGGCCTCCCAGAGTGCCGGGATTACAGGCATGAGCCACCGCGCCTGGCCACTCCAGGCTTTTACAAACACCGCTGCCCCAGTCACCTTCCTCCCCTTCCTGCTCTCCCTTGTCAGGGTCCTTGGTTAATTCATCACCTCCTCCAGAAAGCCTGCCCTTATCACTCTGTGCCAAGGAGGAGCCAGGTGTCTCCTGCCCCTCTGTGCCACCTCCTTGGCTTCAGTGCTTACACCATCCTGGTCCTCACTACCTCTCCTCTCACCACCCATCTCCTCTAGCCTCCCCACTAGACTGTGAGTGAATCCCATGAGGGCAGGGTCAGTCTTGGTCACCTCTAACCCTGCCCAGCACCTGGCAAGGGCCTGACCCGGAGTAGGGACCCTAACTCTGTGGAATGGTGATATTGACCAGTAGCCACAGGCTTCCACCAGTGTTCCAGGAGGGCTGTCTCTCCATCCTCCCATTCCCCGCACAGGTGCTCCTGTCCCACCGGCTTTGAAGGACCAACCTGTGGGGTGAACACGGATGACTGTGTGGATCACGCCTGTGCCAATGGGGGTGTCTGTGTGGACGGCGTAGGCAACTACACCTGCCAGTGCCCCCTGCAGTATGAGGGTAAGTGCACCAGGGAGCAGTGTCTGGGGGAGGTGGGGGACAGAGACAGCCCTGAGCCCCCATGCCCAGGAGTGGAAGGGGGTCCCTGCCTCAGTGTCTGCAGGAGGATTCCTGTGGGTCTGGCCACCCAACAGAGCACAGGAGAGCAGCTTCTTTCCTGTCCCTTGCTCATTCTTTCCCCAGGAAGGGCCTGTGAACAGCTGGTGGACTTGTGCTCTCCAGATCTGAACCCGTGTCAACACGAGGCCCAGTGTGTGGGCACCCCGGACGGGCCCAGGTCAGTGTTACCCCTTTCCAGGGCCAGGGAGGAGCTCGGGCCCCTGAGTCAGACTGGATTCCAGTCTGGGCTCCGCACCTCACCCTCATTTCCTCATTTGTCCAATGAGTTTGGTCTCAGCTCTACAGGGTTCCTGAGAATCCATGCAGGGTTGGGGTAGAGGGGTGATGTGCCCAGCTTTGTGGCCACAGAGACCTGGGTTTGCAGCCTGACCCTGAATGTGTCACTTGCCTGCTCTGAGCTTGTTTTCTCATCTGTCAACTGGGCGCAACAGTAGCTTCCTCCTGGGATGGTTGCAAGGGTAAGATGAGAAAATGCATGGAAAGCACTTAGCTCCAGGTCTGGCATCTGTTAAGTGCTCCAGGCTATTATTCCAGATCCACCATTTCTTATTCCCAATTACAAAATCCACAAAGTTCAGGAAAGCATCCCATCTCATGGCCAAATCTTATCTGACCTGGATGTATTTGGTAACAAAAGCTGCCCTGCACTGGTATGAGATTGCTTTTTGTTGTTATTCATCCCGTGTAATGTGAACATGTGTAGATTTTGTGGCAGAAATGTGGGTAAGTCTGATTATGAGGCTGCCTCAGCTCCTACCAGTAGGTTGTGTCATATGCATTGTCTGACCTTACCAAAATCTAAAAAGTGTTGAATTCCAAAACCTGTCTGTCCCAGGAGGTTTGGGTAAAAGTTGTTGGTCTGTATTTTCATCATGGTTGTTATCGGCATATGTGAAAATGTTTGTTACTTGAAGACTGCTTTATAAAGGTCACACATTTTTAAAATAATGCTTCCCACTGCAGTTTTGCAAACATAGTCTCATTTCTGGGACCTCCGCATTCCACCAGTCAGGCCAGCAAGGGGTGGTCAGGCCAGAGTTTCCTGGGGCTTGTGGCTGAGGGACCCAAGCCCAGGGGCTCGGATGGAGTCCCCCAGGAGCCCCCTGTCTAACTGGAGCAGCCTGAGGCCCACGACAGGAAGCAAGAGTCCAGGATTGTTGAGGCCTGGTTCCACGGTCAATGGGCCCACAAGAGCCTCCATCCAAATGGTGGACGGACACTGTACTCCTGCGGGGGCTCCCAGGGGTGGGGCTTGGCAGGCAGACCAATCAGCAGTGGTAGATTGGGCAGCATGCGCCCTCCTTGGAGGGTAGGATAAGGCAGGACTGTACGTTGTCCAGCCTGGAGCTGCTAGCACAGTCCCTCAATCACAAAGGGTAAGCATTGTGCTTAGCTCTGGACCCGGGGCTGTGGCACACAGTGGAGTGTTGAGTGCGTGTTCTCTTAACTGCCTGTCCTGGTGGAAAGATAGAACTGACATGCTCAACTGTGCCTGGCATTACCAGCAACCCAAGACATATATCCAATATATAGTCATTAAATGAATGAACGAGTAAGTGGTGGCTTAGCTACGATAACATTTTTCAGACTGTAACTCCAGACTCATTAGTGGGTTGTGATCAATTGGATATAAAGGGAGCCCCAGCCCCTGTTTAATATTAATGTCAAGATTAACATTAAAAGATAAAACAAAGTATCAGAGAGCAACATGCCATCTTATATAATAAGGATAATTAGTATTGTATGAATCTGGTTTTGAGTGTGTGTGTGTGTGTGTGTGTACATGTACTGGGCTTGAAAGTATTTCTTATAGCCTGAAAAACACTGGACAAGGAAATGAGTAAAAAACCCAGGCAAGAGCACCCATCTGCCAGGTTGTGTGATTGAGCTTCAGAGTTAGGAGTTTAGAAGGAGATCAGACAAGGGGACTGCTCAGTGAGGGCTGGAGCGCTCTCTGGAGGCTTCCTGGAGGAGGTGAGCTGGCTGGACCATGCTGGGAGAAAGGAGACAGTATTCTGGAATCCACGGGTGTGAAGGCAGGGAAGTGCTTGGTGAGGTGAGTTTGGTGTCGGGGGATCAGGAGTCCTCTAGGACAGAGACCAAGGCCATTACTAGAAAGGAGTGTCCTTTATTTATTTGATAGGCAGACAGTAGCCCAAAGGGAGTATTTTGGGCCAGCACTGAGGCATGGTGGGAGCTGGGAAGCTGGGGGCTGACCTGAGGTCAAGGCACCCACTGAGCAGGGGGCACTAGCCCTGCTGAGGACTGGGAGGCTGGGGAAAGAGGAGTGGGGGAGTCTGTGGAACTCAGCCACGTGGTAGCGGGTCCTGGGAGAACAGGGAGGGTACAGCTGAGCCGCTGGAGAGGTCGGGAAGGGGCTGACACTTGGCCTTGGAAGTGCTGTTGCTGGTGAGGGTGGGTCCTCTGTGACAAGACTCCATCTCCCCCTGCCACTGGGGTCTACTCTTTCAGCCCCAGGCCTCTACCTCAAGTCCACATGAGCTCTCTTCTCCTACTAGGAAAGGCTCCCAGGATGGGCTGGGGCCCTTTTAGATCCAGAGCTCTGTGTGACCTCCTGGAGATCCCCACAGCCTCCCTCAGTGGAACTTGATGTTCTCCCTCACATGTACAGACTGTGTGTGGGGAGCCCTGGTGCACTCCCCTGGCCTCCCAGGCTCTGTGTAGCTGACCCCCCAACTACCCATGTCCCCCCCACACCAGGTGTGAGTGCTTGCCAGGTTACGCAGGTGACAACTGCAGCGAGAACCAGGATGACTGCAGGGACCACCGCTGCCAGAATGGGGCCCAGTGTATGGATGAAGTCAACAGCTACTCCTGCCTCTGTGCTGAGGGTTACAGGTGAGCAGCCCCTGGACACACTAGGAGTGACTCCTTGTGGCTGCCAGCCCCTGGGCTGGCAGGAGCCTCCAGCCATGGCGAAGGAAAGGGGTATGGGTCAGAGCCTGGGAGTTGGATGCTGGGGTTTTAACCATGGCTCTGCCAGTCACCAGCTGTGCAGCCTTGGGAAAGTCATGTAACTGCCCAGGGGCTAGGCAGAGGACCCCTAACCTGTTTGGTGCAGGGGGTGAGAGGTGGGTGCAGATGACAGGGCAGTGTGCTGTCACTTATCTGCCTAGCTGAGCCTCTGAAGACATGTCCTGCCACAAAGGTTATCTACCAGTCCACTGGGCTCCCCTGGGAGGTTGGAGGGCCCACCCTCTCTCCGGCCACCCATGTCCCATGCTCTGCTCACTCATTTGTTAAAAAATAGCTTTATTGAGATATAATTCATGTAGCATACAGTTTACTCAGTTACATGTAAAATTCCATGACTTTTAGTTTATTCCCAGAGTTGTACATCCATCACCACAATCGATTTTGAACATTTTCATTTTCCCCAGAAAAACCCCATACCCCTTATCTGTCACACCAGCCCCTCTTCTACCCAGCTCCAGGCAACTACTAATCTCCTAATATTTGTGTCTATATATCTGCCTGTTCTGGGGATTTCCTGTAAGTCGAATCGTACAATCTGTTGTCCTTTGTGACTGGCTGCTTTCACTCAGCATCATGTTTTGAGGTTCATCTGTGTGGTAGCATGTGTCAGCACTTCATTCCTTCTTATGGCTAAACAATGTTCCATTGTATGGACATAACCACATTTTGTTTACCCACTCATCAGTTGATAGGCTTTTAGGTTGTTGCCACTTTTTGGCTATAATGAAGGCTGATCTTATCAACATTTGTGTACAGGTTTTTATGTAGACATACATTTTTAATTATCGGGGATATATGCCTAAGAGTGGATTTTCTGAGTCATATGTTAACTGTATGTTTAACTGTTTGAGGAACTACCAAACTGTTTTTCCTAATGGTTGCACCATTCCCACCACCAGTATATGAAGGTGTGAAGTGGTAGCTCATTGTGGTTTTGATTTGCATTTCCTCAGTGGCCAATGATGTTGAGCATCTTTTCATGTGCTTATTAGCCATTTAAAAATATCTTCTTTGGAAAAAAAATTCTATTCAAGTTCTTTGCTCATTTTTAAATTGAGGTATTTGTCTTTTTGTTATTGAGTTGTAAAGGCTTTTTATATATTCTAGACAAGCCCCTTATCAGATATATGTTGACAAGTATTTTCTCCCATTTTGTTGGTTGTCTTTTCTTGATAATGCACAAAAGTGTTTAATTTGGGTACATCTAGTGTAATAATTTGGGTACATCTAGTTTATTTTTTATTTTGTTGCTTGTGTTGTGGGTATCCTAAAAAACCGTTGCCTAATCCAAGGTTATGAAGATTTATACCTATGTTGTCTTCTAAGAGTTTTACAGTTTTAGCTCTTATATTTAGGTCATTGATCCATTTTGAGTTAATTTTTATCTTTGGTGTGAAGTAGAGGTCCCCACTTCATTCTTTTGCATGCAGATATACAGTTGTACTAGCACTATTTGTTGAAAAGATAATTCTTTTTTTTTTTTTTTTTTTTTTTTTTTTTTTTTTTTTTTTTTTTGAGACGGAGTCTTGCTCTGTCGCCCGGGCTGGAGTGCAGTGGCCGGATCTCAGCTCACTGCAAGCTCCGCCTCCCGGGTTCACGCCATTCTCCTGCCTCAGCCTCCCCAGTAGCTGGGACTACAGGCGCCAGCCACCTCGCCCGGCTAGCTTTTTGTATTTTTCAGTAGAGACGGGGTTTCACCGTGTTAGCCAGGATGGTCTCAAACTCCTGACCTCGTGATCCGCCCGTCTCGGCCTCCCAAAGTGCTGGGATTACAGGCTTGAGCCACCGCGCCCGGCCGATAATTCTTTCCAATTGAATGATCATGGCACTCTTGTCAAAATCAACTACCTTTAAATGTAAGGATATTTCTGGACTCCAAGTTCTATTCCATTAATCTGTATGACTGTCCTGATGCCAGTACCACACTTTCTTGATTACTGTAGTTTTTGTAATATATTTTGAAATTGGGAAGTGTCAGTCCTCCCAGTTTGTTTTTCTTTTTAAAGCTTGTTTTGGCTATTCTGGGTCCCTTGAATTTCTGTATGAATTTTAGGATCAGCATGTTGATTTCTGCAAAGAAATCAACTGGGATTTTGATTAAGTTTCTATTGAATCTGTAGATCAATTTAGCTAGTGTTGCCTTTTTTTTTTTTTTTTTTTTTTTTGAGACAGAGTTTTGCTCTTGTTTCCCAAGCTGGAGTGCAATGGCACAATCTTGGCTCACTGCAACCTCTGCCTCCCAGGTTCAAGCAATTCTGCCTCAGCCTCCAGAGTAGCTGGGATTATAGGCATGTGCCACCACGCCTGGCTTATTTTTTGTATTTTTAGTAGAAACTGGTTTTCACCATGTTAGCCAGGCTGATCTTGGACTCCTGACCTCAGGTGATCCACCCATCTCGGACTCCCAAAGTGCTGGGATTACAGGTGTGAGCCACCATGCCTGGCCCAGTATTGCCATTTTAACAATATTAAGCATACTGATCCATGAACATGAATGCCTTTCCATTTATTTAGATCTTCTTTAATTTCTTTCAACATTTTATAGTTTTCAAAGTATATGTTTTGCACTTAAAAATTTTGTTCTTAAGTATTTTATTCTGTTTGATGTATTATAAAGGAATTGTTTTCTTAATTTCATTTTTTGTTTGATTTTTGTGCATTAATCTGGTATTCTACAATCTTGCTGAATTATTTCATTAATTCTAATAGCATTTTAATGGAATCTGTAGGAGTTTCTTATACAAGATCATGTCATCTGGATGCATTTTATTTCTCCTTCCTTCCTTCCTGCCTGCCTTCCTTCCTGCCTTCCTGCCTTCCCTCTCTCCTTCCCTCCTTCCCTCCCTCTTCCTCCCTTCTTCCTTCATTCCTTTTTTTTTCCTTTCCCTTTTTCCTAACTGCCATGGCTAGAACCTCCAGTAAAATATTGAATAGAAATTGTGAGAGCAAATATCCTTGTGTTGTTCCTAATCTTAGGAGGAAAAAATTCAGTCTCTCATTATTAAGTTTGATGTCAGTTGTGTGTTTTTTGTAGATGCCCTTTATCAGGTTGATGCAGTTCACTTCTATTCCTAGTCTGTGGAGTGTTTTTGTCATGAAGGAATGTTGAAGTTTGTCAAATGCATTTTCTGCATCTATTGAGATGAACCTTTTTTTTTTTTTTTTTTTTTGCTTTTTCATCTATCAATGTCATGTATTCCATTAATTGAATTTCAGAGGTCAAACCAGCCTTGCATTTCTGGCGTAAATCTCACTTGGTCATTGTATACAATCCTTTTTATGCTGTACTTGATTTCCTAGTAATTTGTTGAGGATTTTGGTGACAATATTTATAATAGATATTGGTCTGTAGTTTTTTGTGATATCTTTTGTTGTGATGTCTTTGTTTTTGGTATTGGGGTAATGCTGGTCTCATAGAATGAGTTAGAAAATGTTCCTTCATTTTTTATGTTTTGGACAAGTTTGTGAAGAATTGGTATTTATTGTTTTTAAATGGTTGGTAGAATTCACCAGTTAAACCATCTGGGCCTGGGAATTTTCTGATTACTAATTCAATTTCTTTACTAGTTATAGGTCTATTCATATTTTCTATTTTTTTCTTGGTTCAGTTTTGGTAGTTTGCATATTTCTAGGAATTTGTGCATTTCATCTATGTTATCTAGTTTATTGGTACATCATTGTTCATAATATTCCTTTATAATTCATTGTATTTCTATAAGGTTGGTAGTAATGTCCCTTCTTTTATTTCTTATTTTAGTAACTTGACTCTTCCCTCTTTATGCTTGTGTCTTAAATCTCAGTTTTCTTTTCTGTAAAATGTATATAGTAAAATCTGGCTTGCAGAGTTATTGACATTGTCAGTAATCACCTTGGATCTTGTTAAAAAGCAGATTCAGTGGGTTTCCCATTTCTATCAAGTGTCCAGGTAATGTTGATGCTGCTGGACCAGGGGCCATACTTGTATCCTGGTATCCTTCTGGCTCTCAGCTCTCTCATGAAAAGTGTTTATTAGAGCATCTTCTGTCACTTTAAGAATCCATTTTCTCAAGATGTTTAGTGTATTTCTCTCCAGGACTATGGGAGAGGAAGATACCCCCTTCCTCCTTGGCCCTCTCTGACTTGTGTCCTTTTCTCTCAGTGGACAGCTCTGTGAGATCCCTCCCCATCTGCCTACCCCCAAGAGCCCCTGTGAGGGGACTGAGTGCCAGAATGGGGCCAACTGTGTGGACCAGGGCAACAGGCCCGTGTGCCAGTGCCTCCCAGGCTTCGGTGGCCCTGAGTGTGAGAAGTTGCTCAGTGTCAACTTTGTGGATCGGGACACTTACCTGCAGTTCACTGACCTGCAAAACTGGCCACGGGCCAACATCACATTGCAGGTGCGTGCCACGGGGCTTGGTCACAGAGGGGAGTCAGGGAGCAGGGGACCCTGGCTTAGGCCAGAGCATCAAGATGCATCCCTGCATGGTGCCTGGGGAACTGGAAGGACTCTGTGTAATCAAAACCTTTTGTATATGGGTATCAAAATCTCGGCTTGAACTAATTTAAGCACAATTAGAAAGGTTATAGTGTCACAAAACCAGGGCAGGGGTGGACGTGGTCTCATGGGTAACTGAATCCAGAAAACCAGACTTGCCATCATCCCCTCCCACCATTTCTTGTCCCATTTCTTGAGGAGGCTGCTCCTCAGTGTCTGCCTCCAGTGCTGCAGACAGGCTTTCTACGTGTGGCTGGAACGTGGCCAGAATTAACTTTGGGCTTATACCTTTAACTGTATGTCCCTAGGGTCCCTTAAATTGTCCTTTTCATGCCTTCAGTTCCATCTCAGAACATCTTCCTATTGAGGGGAAAATAAAGCAAGTCCCACTTCAACAGCATTGATGAAATATATCAATATTTTGCTAAATATTTTTGGGGGATGGAGAGGAGAGTGGCTTATATTGCACAGCACATGATAAAGAACGTTAAACTCTCCTTTAGTCATCTTTCTCTTTCCCTCGAATTCCATTCCCTGTCACAAATGCCACATCTTTCTTCCCTCTCTTTTGTCCTCTTCTCCTTTTTTCTCAGAACTCTTCAGCCTCTCAAACATGCGCATTCTGCTCTCTTCCCCTACGTCACATCTCCAACATCCTATCCACTTACATAGTCTACATGGCAAGACAACAGCTAGCCTAACCGCCAAAAATAAAATTCACCAAAACCCTAACCAGCCATTGCCTCGGGCACGTCCTTGGTTTATCCTCATCTTTTACCAGACAGTGATTTACAAAGGCTCTTCCTTGCCAGCTCTAATTCGGTCAGCTCAAGGAAGATCTCTGATTGGCCTGGCGTTAGTCACATGCCCATCTCTGAACCAGCCGCTGAGTCCAAGGAGATGGGACAGTATGACTAGACAGCCTGGGTCATGTGCCCAGCTCCACAGACCAGAGGGCTCAGTGTCTTTACCAGAAGAAATGGAGGGAGGAGGACAAGACAGGGAAAAATGATCATGGCTCCTACAGCATCTTAGAGGGATCTCCCTCCTGAGGCAAAGATCTCACTTTTGCTTGCACGGTTCCAGCGACAGACACTACCTTCTGAGTGGCTCCTTCCACTAGGCTTGGTTGACTCTGGCTGTCAGAGAGCCTTCCTGAACTTGTCCTCTCTGTAGTTCCCCCCCTCTTAGCAGCTAGCTCCCCAAGGCCCACAGGACAGGGCTACCCACACCCTCCAGACAGGGGTCCCAGTCTAATTTCCCTCTCTGGGAAGATTGTCCTGAGGTCTCCTGGCTGCTTTCCCGGCACAGAGTTTCCAGGCCTCAGTGGCCCGTCACCTTCCCCTGCCCAGACCTGGCTAGGCTGGCAGTGGATGGGGCTTGAACCAGAGGCTGCAGCCCCTATTGGCGCCCCCTGGAGGAATGGCCTTGGGGAGGCTGGCCAGGTGGGGGAAGAGAGCTCTGCACAGAACATCTCTCTTCCAATCTTGGGTGCCCTCTCTGCCCCACCTGCTAGCCTGTGCTGCTGCTGCATGGGGTGGGGTGGGAGAGAAAGTGCCACTGCCCATCAGGTCTCCACAGCAGAGGACAATGGGATCCTTCTGTACAACGGGGACAACGACCACATTGCAGTTGAGCTGTACCAGGGCCATGTGCGTGTCAGCTACGACCCAGGCAGCTACCCCAGCTCTGCCATCTACAGGTAGGGCTTCCTCATGCCCCCCAGCTGCCCTCAGGGGTACGGGACTGCCAGGGCGAGGTCTCCTGGGCCAAAAGCAGGTGGTTATCGAGACCTCTAGAAACGTGGACTGAGTTTGAAGGACACTTGAACCATCTGGTTTAGCCCAAGGTTGGGTCTGAGGTCTCTGAAGCCTATGCAGTGGCCCTGTCCTTCCCCAACCCACCACCACCTTAGAGGAGGCTCCTTAATGGGGAGGGGGAGACTCATAAGTTTGAGACCCCTGCCTCAAACCTCTCAGCCTTCCCCAGGGAGTCCAAGAAGGGGAATAAGAGGGATCAGGGTATAGGCCATTGAGCCCCCACAGTCCTTTTCCTTAGAGATTTGGTCTCCTGGGGAGAATCTGTGGTGTTTCTGGGGAAGTGCCCAGGCAGGGATGGTCCAGACTGACACCCACTCCCTGGGATGGGGAACCCCCTCTTCTTCCAGTGCTGAGACGATCAACGACGGGCAGTTCCACACTGTTGAGCTGGTTGCCTTTGACCAGATGGTGAATCTCTCCATTGATGGTGGGAGCCCCATGACCATGGACAACTTTGGCAAACATTACACGCTCAACAGCGAGGCGCCACTCTATGTGGGAGGTGAGGACCTGGCCCTGGTGGGGCCTCTTTTGCTGTCTGGCCTGAGGCCAGCCAGGAGAGCTGGTGCCTAGGGACTGCACTGTGGGAAATGCCAAGTGGGAAGATGGTCCTGGTGGTGGTCAAGCTGCAGGTGGACTGGCCTCGCTGCCTGGAGGCCCAGCTGCTCTCTGCCTGGCTGAGACTGACCAAGAAGGATGGATACTTGGGTTGGGTGCAAGGCCTGGCTTAGAGGAGGTCCTGGGACTGTCCAGGCTGTCTGCGACACATTGGGCACCTTTCCTCTTGGTTTTGGGCTAGAAGGGGCTTTTCAATGGCTTAGGGTCCATTCCCAGTCTTGGGACCCTCAGAGGCCCAGAGCCACTGCAAGAAGACTCAGGTATGGAGTCCCTGCATCAGCCAGGGACTGCCTCAGCTGGCCTTAGAGGCTTTGCAGGCTAGATGACCCTATCGACCACCTGCAAGCGTTTCTCGGTCTTGATAAGCAGGCTGTTGGATGCAGCGGGGCCGTCTCCACACCCTGTGGGGGGCATGCTGAGGCTGGGGCAGAGGTGAGGGATGGCCCTGGGCCTCAGCCCAGCTCCGCAGCTTACTCCTTGTGCAGCTTCAGGCCAGTCATGAGCATCTGTCAAATGGGGCTTAGCAAGCCCTACTTCAGAGGGCTGCTGAGAAGGGACAGCCACAAAAGCAGTGACCCAGCGCCACACATGATGTCTCGGTCCCGCCCCTTTGCTAGGGCTGGGGTCTCCGGGAGGTAAAAGCTGGTGTCCCAGGCAGAGAAGGCGCCTTGGCGAGGGCAGCCAGACTTTAGGAACAGGTACCTCAGAGCCGCACGTGGCAGCTGGCCACCACCAGGCCTGACACCCCAGCTCCAATCACAGAGGAAGCAGCTTTTCCCTTTCTTCTGGGAAGGGAGCCTGGGCCCTCCAAGGTGGCAGAGGACCTTGGATCAGGGTTGCAGAGATGAAGGACAGAGGCCGCAGGCAAGAGGGAAGGCCATGGAGCTGCCCAGACCTCAGAGGTGGGTGCCCGGCATAGCCCGAGCCTGACTCAGCCCAGCTATGCTCCCTCCCCTACCCCAGGGATGCCCGTGGACATCAACTCAGCTGCCTTCCGCCTGTGGCAGATCCTCAATGGCACTGGCTTCCACGGCTGCATCCGAAACCTGTACATCAACAACGAGCTGCAGGACTTCACCAAGACTCAGATGAAGCCAGGCGTGGTGCCAGGCTGTGAACCCTGCCTCAAGCTTTACTGCCTGCATGGCATCTGCCAGCCCAACGCCACCCCGGGGCCCATGTGCCACTGTGAGGCCGGCTGGGTGGGCCTGCACTGTGACCAGCCTGCTGATGGCCCCTGTCATGGCCACAAGTGAGCCTGGGGCCCTGCAGTCGCATGCAGCTCCCTTTGTTTCAATCTTGGGAACAGAATAGAAGACCTGTGAAGTCAGGGCTGGGTAGGCTGCGTCGGGTGGGGCTTGGCTGGGTTTGTCCTCACAGCGCCTTTTCTCTGTCCCCTGCAGGTGTGTCCATGGGCAATGTGTGCCCCTCGACGCTCTTTCCTACAGCTGCCAGTGCCAGGATGGGTACTCGGGGGCCCTGTGCAACCAGGCCGGGGCCCTGGCAGAGCCCTGTAGAGGCCTGCAGTGCCTGCATGGCCACTGCCAGGCCTCAGCCACCAAGGGGGCACACTGTGTGTGTGACCCCGGCTTTTCGGGCGAGCTGTGTGAGCAAGGTCAGGGGCCCCCCTCCTGACGTGCACTCCCCAGGGTCCCCCACAAATTGCTTTAGCAATTTGACTCTTTCTTCCTCCCAACCTCGGCAGCCCTTCTGTCCTCCCCCAGCCCTGTACCATGGGCTGCTATGGGGCTTTCAGGGTCCCTCCACCCTCTGGGCACTGCTCCCGGTCTCTCTTGGCCCAGTTTGCCCTGCAGCTCCCTTATCCAGGGTATGCGCCTCTTCTGGCTGGGGTCTCTCCTTGCAGAAGAGACCACCCAGGGTAACAGCTCCTGGCCCAACCTCTGTACCTTGGCCCCATCACCTCATGACCTGGGAGTGGCAGCAGGAAGTCCGAGGGGTGGGGACTCCTTCCCAGGCCGTCCCTGGCCTGCTTGACCAAGATGGCTTCTGCTGGAATCCGGACTGTTAAGGCTGGGCAGGGAGAAGCTGGAGAAACCCAGAACTCAGGCACCTTAAGGATCCCCTAGACCACCCCCTCCCCAGCACGAACCCTTTTCATAATGTTACTGCCTCCAGGGCCTCCAGTCTCTCTTGCACGCCTCTAGCAATGGGGACCTCACCTCCCTCCGGCAGTTCAATCTGTCCTGGAGGGCCCTGGCGCTAGGACCAGACTGTAGGCCCTGGGAAGAAGCTTGTGCATGTCAGAGGGAGGCGGAAGTATGCTGGGAACAGAGATGGGGTCTGAGAGCCAAAGGATCCACCCCACAGATGCTGCCCTACTCCTCCTCTTCCTTCTGCCTCCCTGGAGGCAGCAGCTCACCCATGGGCGTGCCCTGAGGCTTTCTTTTGGTGTCTGTCCCATCCAGAGTCCGAGTGCCGGGGGGACCCTGTCCGGGACTTTCACCAGGTCCAGAGGGGCTATGCCATCTGCCAGACCACGCGCCCCCTGTCATGGGTGGAGTGCCGGGGCTCGTGCCCAGGCCAGGGCTGCTGCCAGGGCCTTCGGCTGAAGCGGAGGAAGTTCACCTTTGAGTGCAGCGATGGGACCTCTTTTGCCGAGGAGGTGGAAAAGCCCACCAAATGTGGCTGTGCCCTCTGTGCATAGTGCTGGGCGTGGACAGGCGGGTGAGGGTGGGCAAGGGGGCCCAGCCGCTGCAGCAGCAGCGACAGTCGCCAGCAGCTGGGCTGGGGTGCAGGTCATCACAGGACGGCTCCTGGGCAGCTGGGCCCTCCTGGATGGGGTGGTGCCAGAGCAGCCTTTTAAAAGCAAATTGGGTCATAGCTGGGGGCAGCGGGGGTGGGCGAGGCCTGAGCTGCGGGCTGCCCTCTCCGGAAGTGCCTTGCACAAATAGGCGCTTAATAAGTATTTGTTGAATGAATGTGTGCGTGAGGTCAGGCCAAGAAGTGCAGAACGATGACACCCCTCCTTATCTGCTACCTGAGTCTGGAGAAGAAAAATGACAGTTTTCCAAACCAACCCTTCCCTCTGGCCTGTGGCCCAGGCTGGCTTGGAGCTGGGTCCGTGGCCCCAGAAGCCTCTTACCCCTCTGCAGGCAACCATGAAGTACTCTCAGTCTCCCCGGGCAGCCAGCCTGGTTCATTCTGCTGCTACAGAATCTGCTGGTGGTAGGCCAGGCTGTGGAGCGGGGATGCCGCCTCCTGCTGGCCAGGGAGGGTCGGACCCTTCCCCGCTGGATTGACTGCAGCCACTGCTTGGGAATGAGGCTGTGGGTGGAGGTGGTTCTTAGGACCAGGCCGCTGAATCCTAAAGTTCTAGGATGACTACTGTAGCTTCAAGGAGGACTTATGTGGAGGAAACAGCCACAGGGGCTGCTTAGGGTGGCAGACCCCACCAAAAAGGGCAGGGGGTTCTTTGCTCTAGGTAAACAAACATCATCCACCTCTAGACACTGGTCACAGAAGGGGCATTGGTCCTGGGCTTCCCCAGCCACCAGTCAGCCACAAGCTGTCGGTGACCTATTGGCAGAGGGATTGGGTGTGAGGGTCTGGCCCAGGGGCTTGACGAGGGAGCAGCTGGTTCAGAGTCCTTCACACTGCAGGCCAGTAGGGAGCAGTGGAAGGGACAGTGCCCCAGGCATTGGGAAGTTCCCACTGGCTCTATCACTCGGGGCAAACTTCTCCCTGCCTGGGCCTCGGGTTCCTCAGCTGTAAAATGGCCAGAGGTCGGAGGCAGGATGACTAAATGAATAGTGTAGACTCCCCGACTGTGGTCTTGGGAGGCCAGAGGAGTTAGAAGACCTATTTTCATTGATCACATCAATAAGTATATATGTGCCTAACCCAGGGCTGGGGACTGTGGGCGTTCTGGCCTAATGGACAGATGTGAACTCATCCCAGAGCATCGCAGGAATGACCAGGATGCCTGGGAAGAGTTGAGCTGAGTGATGGCTCCAGCCACAGACAGTGGCCCAGGCCAGAGGGTTGCTGGCAATGAAGGAGCAAGTGTTGGAAGAGGCACTGAATACATGATTGCCTGACTGCATCGTCTTCTCTTCTATACACAGTGAAAACGTAGAAAGATGGTTTGTGAGGCCAAATTGTGAATTGGCTAAAGGGAGGCAAAGTTGTACTCTCTTTCCCCAGAGGCCTCACCAAGAGGGCACACCCCTGGGGAGTTCTGGTGGGCAGCGGTGGTGAGCATGTCTCTGCCCTGGCTCCCTCCACCTGTGACCAGGAGGTATGGCTGGGTGTATGTTCAGGTGAGGCTCAGAGTGTCATTGTGTCCATGTCCCCTGCCCATGTCCCCCGCCCAGGGCAATGAGGGGAGCCCTTGATGCTGATTAGAAGGCTAGAGCTGGGGTAGAGGGTGCCTGGCATGTCCCATGCCACGGGGACTCAACCTAGCAACTATGAGTCCTGGGGTCCCTGTGATGGGAAGAGGGCCCTGCCCTGCCTAACGTGGGAGGTGTCCTCATGGCAGGATCTGCCCCTCACCAGGGGGCTGGGATCTACTTGCTTGGAGCTCTGAGCAAGGCCACAATGTCTGGCCCCACCCACAAGTAGACTGCAGCCTGGGCCTCATGGGGCTTCTCCCAGGACCACATGGCATCCCTCTCTTACTTTGAGTTTCCAGGCCACGTTGGGACCCTGCAGAGCATCTGCACCAGGCTGGATGGGGCAGAAAAGCTCAAGAGCAGCCATCTTGCCTCTTCCCTGGAAGAAAGCTGCTCTGGGACTCACCAACCCTGAGAAAGATAGCTTCCCTGGCCACCACCATTCCCCACCACCCTGGAGAAGTCAATTCCCAGGCTTGAAGGGCACTGACTGGCAGGCAGCCTCTTCATTCTGCAGGAGGTGGAAAGGGTACCTGTAGACAGGTGACGCTCACCTCTCACCTGGCGCCATGGGGCTGGGAGGTGAGCGGCTGGCGTATTTGTTCCCAGGGAGCACCATGTGAGTTTAAGGCTCCCCTGACCAGCCCCACCACATGGTCCAGACTCCTAGCACAGCAGCGCTGACCTCGGTGCAGTCTGAGGATTGGAATCCACCATGAGGTGAGCTGAGAGCTGTGTGCCCCAGGACCAACTTTTTCTCCAACTTGGCCATCAACCAGCGAGTTGAGTCAGCACTCACGTTGCCTGTTCACACTCCGCTTGAAAGTCCGGAAGGCGGCTACTGCGAAATCGCCCCTCTGAGAAGTCCTCTCTCCACATCTTGCCCCCCTTTGTGAAGACCCCTAGTTCGCTCTGCATTTTAGACATGAAGAGATACAGCAGGGTGCGTCCCGAGGGAGCTGTGGCCTTGTAACACCACTGGCAACAGGGCCGGGGCTCCCGGTGAAGGTGTCAGGAAGTGGAAAAGGCTGGACTTTGTCTCCTCTTTGCCTGCTGGTAGCCTAACCGCAAAAGTATCTCTTTATACAGAATACTTACAGATTCTAATATATATTTGTATTTCATTTTGTTATAGTATTTTTATATGTTAAAGTCAACATCCAGCGTCTTGTTTTGCCTTTCAGATGCTATGTGGTCGTAGCATGTTTTGTTGGGGGTTTCTGTAGTCTTGTTTGAATCGACTCCTAGAGGCTGGTTTAGAACAGGCCCGTGAGGGAGCCGCACCTGCCCCGGAAGTATTGTTTTAGACTATGTCCATGTTGTCTGTTGTCTTCCATGTGAACATGACATTGATTCACTCTGCCTTGTTGGTCTCTTTTTCTCCACCGAGAGCGGGCCCGGTGCTGCTAGCATTCTCTCCTAGGGCTTCTGGGCTGATCACATATGGGCCATCATCCAGGGGTGGCTCCAAGGGGCTACACACATAGGACGTCTGTCCCTGGAACTCCCTGCCCTTCCTGAAGTCCATTCCTCCTGAAGAAGGAGGGCACCCTGGGAGAGGGGTCTCACAGACCCCTGGGGTCTGTCAGTGCACGGCCGAGCTGGGGAGGCTGCTCATCCTCATCTCCCTTCAAGGAATAGCTGTGACATGGACATTCTGTAAGTTTGCGCACAGGGCCACACCCATCTTTAATCTGGCTCTGAGGGTTTCGGAGCCATCAGAGCAATCAATAGTGTGACTTCTCAGATGTCCTGTGAGTTTCACTTTCCTGTCCCTAGCGCAGTGACTCTTAGAAATTGGTGGAGAAAGCAGGCACACATACGTCTGCAGTGGCTCCGTCACCATTCAGATGAGAACACTGCAAGCATAATTTTATAGGACTCAGGATGGATGTCTGGGTAAGGCCAGGCCTGGGCAGGCAGGCTGGGCAGGGTCACTGACACTAAACGGAAGCCTGAGCCAGGACCATGAGCCACAACCATGGACAGATTTCCGTGGAAAATCGGGCCAGGGCAATGGTAATACAAGCCACACCTTAACAGCACATGGGTCATCTTGAAAGTGGCCAGTTGATATAACTTCCGTGCCTTCAAAAAAATTAGGGCTTTTGGAGGAAATGTAATGAACAGTGTGCAGGAGAGAAAATGGCTTCCAATGGGGTTGGATGCTGCTGTCTCGCAAGGCCAGTCGGTTACCTGTCAGTCACCTGGCCTGTCGTTTGCATCGCCACATCTGATAAGGCAGCAGGTACACACACCCATTCCCCTGCCGTGAAGAACCAGTGGTCAAATGGGAACTGACAATCAGGGGCTGTGGTGTCCTGAAAGGCACATTTTTCCAGTCTCATGCCAGCTGACTCTTACCATGAGTTAATTCTGTCAAATCTTCATCTTTTTCATTTTTTTTTAAAAAGAGAAGTCAGAACTCTCAATCTTTATGTAAAGAAAAGCTCAAAGTATTTTTTTAAACACGAGGCTGAAGAAAACACATCTGTAGGCCACCAGTTTGCTATTTCTGAGTTAAAGAAAAATCAGTGGCAAATTTCACTGCTAAAAGGAAATCCCCAGCCAAGGGAATGGGCACAGCCAGGCTTGGTTGGGAGGATGGAGGCCAAAAAGCAGTGCCCAGACTTCCAACAGGCAACATCCTGATTACTAGGGCTGCCAAGTTTTTCTGCGATTGGTGATGACACCTCTATCATCCCTAAACCCAAAGCCCTCAGAGTTAATTTTTGAGCTGTCCCCTCACCCCAAAGCAGCCAGTCTGCACCTCTTGGGTATTTTCGTTATTCCACTACAGGATGACTACTGGAGGAAAAGAGGTCTATCTTAACAATGAAAACAACTAATCTGGAATGAGGTAGTCTTCCAAATTCAGATTCAGAGGGGTGGCCTGGCAGTCAGCTGTGGGGTTATTTTTGCTGGAGGTGGTTCTGCATAGTGATGGCACAGTCAGATGAGCTTCTTGTGGGTCCTTACGCTGACCCACTTCAAGCAGAGTTGAAAGCATACAATGAAAAAACTCATGAGGCTAGCAAATGGAAGGACTTTTTCTGCCATACTCCAACAAAGGCATTGAGAGCTGGGTAGTCCCTGGCCTGTGGCCTGTACACTTCCCAGTGGCTAGCCTGAGGTCAGGAACTTGCCCTTCATTGCTCCCTGTCCCTCAGGATTTCATGCTGGCACCTTTCCAACCCTGCCATGGGACTCTCAAGGATTCCTCCACTGTCTTTTCTTTTCCCTGAAGTTAGGCAGAACTCACAAAATGATTTATTACTGACATTAGCAAACAAGGCTTCTCTAAGTCCTGACACTTGGTGGAAGTGTTGCTTTGTGGTTCCTTCTGGCAACTCATCAGTTTTGCCTTACGCTGCAAGTTGAATGACCAGCTCCAAGGCATTCTATGCGCTCTTCAGTGACTACACAGACACACTTGAATATCAAAGAAGTTTAATACGCTGCCATAAAATAAGCGCCTTGAAAAAGCTCATGGAATAGATGTCAATGTTAGAGAAACCCCTCCCACACATCCTCTGGCTCCACACTCCATCCCTCAAAACCAAACAAGAGAATCTGAAACAACACAGGAAATCCTTCCAAGCTTGGATTTCAGTGAGGGCCCCTCTACCAATAACAAGAACACAGGTTCCTACATGGCCTGATAGGAAAGCAAAACACAGAAGCACAAGAAGTCTACAAGATTTCAATATTTAAGAGACTTGGTACATATTCAAAGTTAAAATAACTCCAACTTTTATAGCTATACATATTGTTTTAAAGCAACTTAATATATTTTTAAATTTTATATATACACTCTCAAAGGTTCTTCAGGTGAGGTATGTAAACATTGTCTAATGAAAAATTTCAATGTTTCAAACCAACAAATTCACAGCATACATTGAATTTTCATCCATTAAAGACACAGTATATTCCTACACTCACTAACATAGTAGAAATCCAGGCCCAAGAGATACACACTGATCTTCTGGGTTGCCACTTGCAGAATATCTCATTTCACTGCTCTGGAAAGACACTGTCACACAGGCCGGGAGCACACGCTTGGTACCAGGACGGTGCTAGGCCCTCTGGAGGCCCTGTCCTTGGGCAGCTGGATCACTGGCTAAGACTCACAAGACAGCAAAAAGAGCACAACTGAACAACTACGAGATCGACCTCGGCAATGACAACACTGGGAGGAACCAGAAAGACCTTTAAAGGAACGGTAGAGATTCATTTTAGAGCTCCCTGAATCCACAGCCGGATCAGCAGCCCCTGCCCTAAACTCATTCAGAAGGGTTGCGGCCTAATAAGAATAAAAATCCAACGTGGCACCTGAGCTTCAGTTAAATTGCATGGGCCTCCTATGGCCCCCTGGCCCCTCAAAGGCATTCACGCTAGCCTCAATTAGGGCCCTGGGCTGTGCTTTTCATACAGGTTGGGGATGAATTTCTTAGTATTATAATATGCATACGGGGAAATAATGCCATGAGTTTACAAAGATGACCAATGCTTGCATACAGTATTGGCCAATGACCTTGGAGGAGCTCAATTTTGAAAACTACTTGTTCCCTGAGGGTAAACAGCAGGCTTCTATTGAGATTAAATGAGGCTAATAAGGGGATTTTTCATACAAGGTAATAAGACTTGGGGAGCCTCAGGCCAGAATTCTATTGTACCCCCACATAACCTACAATGCCCCATTCCCCCCACCCCCTACCACCACAAGAAGTAGTCACCTCCCTAATGATACAATACAGGTCAATTTCTTTCCTCTTGCTTGCCTTCAGGATCAGCAAGGGAAAGTTTTATCCTAATGCACCCACTTCAATCTAAAAAAACACTAGTGAAAAATTCCAAACACCATCATAAATACAAAAGAGAAGACATATTCCAAAAGCCTAAAAAACTACATTACTTCTATTAATGGTTGTCTGGGTGTGGGGTATTTATTTTCACAAAGTTTAGGACGGTCAAAAAGAGAGGCTGCTTAACAGCTTTAGAAATCTGCTGAACCGGACACGCTGGGAAAAATGGAGGAGTGACTGCCCTCTTTATACTGACCTACATGGTGTAATCCCAGACACGAAGGCAGCTTTAGACATTTCAAGCCCAGGCACAGAAGATGCTTATATGAAATGGGCTAGCTTTTAACGGTAGGTCAAATATAGCCAAAGGACATTGAACTGGCCACTTAAATTTCTATTGTAACAAGTCTTACATTTACTCTATAGCCAAATGAGCTTTGCCTCAACTAGATTCTGGAAACCCTATAAATTCATGAAAAATGGCAAATTTTTCAATCTACGTGCCCAGTTTTGATGTGTCTGGTGCTGGCAGATTTCTCATCCATTGCTAGAGTTCCATGACATGAAGGAGCGTGCAGACAAACAGAAGCAAAAATTCAAGTACAGCAACCTCTCTGGCAAAGGCAAGAGGTCTTAGCAAGAGCTGTTCTACCCCCACCCTATCCTCTGAGACAAGGGCCAATGTGGGCCCCGGAATAAATGTTATTACCTAGGATCTTATTGCTTATGGACAACACATCAGAAAGAACACCTGGAAATCTGCTCTGCAGATCTGGGTACTGACCACTGACCAGTTTATCATACCCGTGTGTGTGTGTGTGTGTGTGTGTGTGTGTGTGTGTGTGTGTGTGTGTGTGTGTGTGTATATATATATAAAATATAACCAGATGAGAAGAGGGGGCAGTTAAAGCTTAGATTTGATGTAACACTACAGATCAAACGCCCCAAACGCTCTCAACCTGCTGGTTTTTGTTCTTTCTCCATGTGTGAACTGTGTTATGAAAGGAAGTCCACTGCTCAAAATATATTCTATAATACTACGATGCAAACCAACATCACTCAAAACATGAATTTGTATACAGCACAGGTAATAAATATTTTTAGAAAACTATTTACAACATTACTTCTTGTGAACATTTAGACGACAGCAAAATTTATTTCTTCCTGCAAAGTTAAAAAAGTTCTGACTGTCTAGTTCAGTGCTAAATTCCCTGGCACCTAGTTTCTCATTCACATTTCATCTTAAAATCAGATTTGCTTACAAAGTCTCTTAAAAAAAAACATTCTCCAGCATTACTGTTCAAGTGTCTGCCTCATTCATTTAGAAAAGACAAAGGGAGGCCGTAAGAAAATATGCAAATTATGGTTCAAATGGATGACAAAACCCCTGCGTGCCTAGTCCCAAAGCTCCCTGCTGTCCTGGAGTTGCAATTCTCAGTCCAGCCAGCCCTGCACAATGAGGATCATGACTTACATGGAGGTGCCCAAGGACAGGGCACAGGGAAGAGGAACATGATCATAAAGCACTGGTTCCATCCCATCCAGGGGTGCTCTGAATTGTAGGACAGGAGTCCTGAGAAGTAAAGCTGACCACATCTTAGAACAGATGGTATCATTCTGTAACCACTGGTTACAGGGGGGCTGGCCCACATCTGCACAGATGCACACTGAGACAGGGAGGGGAGGAGGAAGAAGAGAAGAGCCAGGTGCTCACGAGCATAGTCTGAAGGTGCAGAAGATAACATGCTTATCTCCCATGATTAACGAGAGTGTGAATAGTGTCTTTCACCAACATGAGAGAGGAACTAGAAATACACCTTAATGCTTTCTCTAGGCAACCAGTGGTTTCTCCGTATCTCACAGGCATGGGTTTGGGTTTCCTTGGGGCTACAACTAAGGCTCATTTTCCTGTACAGGCTGTTAAGTGTACAGCTGAATGTACCAACTGTGCATGCAAGAAGTAGGCTGCGTGGGACACACCCGATGCCATGCTGGCACAGCCATACCCACGATGGGAGTCCCACTTTGTTGTGGGATGGGGTGACAGTGGGGAGATGCGCTTCTGTTGCATCTGCCCAAATACAGTGACGGTTTCAAGGCCACACCTTTCTGCTTTCACTGTTGTTTGGGGACTCAATGGTTGAGCATGGTAGCTGGGGAGGATGGGTGGCTAGAAAGAACACTTTTTGGAAAGCCCTTTTGACAGTTAATTTTCTTGTTAAAATAAATACTTTCTATAGAAGCATTTGAACAGGAAAATATCACTATTTACACAGTGAAATAAATTCCACAGTGGTGTGTATAAATATTATATATATGTATTTGAAACCAGTCACTAACACAGTCTCCGAGAACTATTTAGAATGCAGAAACCACACTAGTGAAATCAATAACCTTAAGCTATAGTGGCTCTAAAAATAATCCCTACCTGTGGTATAAATATACAAAATTATGCAAATCTTGTTTGTATAGTCTCTTTCCCAAAAATTAGCTCCCAAGTACTGCAGCTTTAGCTACAAGACAACTATGAGGTGCAGATCATAGAAAACTGGGGTAAAAAAAGTTGATAAGTTGAACAGCATTTAAACTCAACAACTAAATACTAGAGGAAAACAGTTTTAAGATAAAAATGCTTCTAATGTGACAAATTTGTGTTCAGGGCTGCACTGGGGAAGTGGGGGACTGTCCCAGAGAATATGCCTCCTGGAAGGAAGCTGGCGGCATAAGCAGAGGCAGGAGGAGGAAGGGCAAGGTGCCAAGGATGGCTCCTCAGAACCAGCAGGTGACTCGGGTTGGACTGGAGAGCCCTGAACTTGTTCTGTCTAAAGCTGCCGGTGTCTTGACAAGATGCCACAGACATGCTGGTGTTTTTAAGAGAATGTGTGGTCTGCACTCGAAAGTCAAACAGGCAAACACCAGGCATTTATGTTCGCATATCACGACCAGAGCTTGAAGAGTGAGAAACCTTCAAGTATATGACACAAAAGAGAAATGAAGTGTTCTAGGGGTAAAACCAACACATCGCATACTTTCAGGGAGAGGCACTATTCTTGGCTTTAAGTTCATGAGTAACTTGTTTATGCTGAACTGCTGTTAATGGAATGTCTACCATAGTCAAGTTCACTCTGATTCATAAAAATGAAGACTGTACTTTTAAAGACTGCATTTTTAGTTTTAACTACGTACCCTAATAGATATGATCACATGCCCACAATTCATTAACAAGTAGACAATTGGCAAAGGGGTATTTTTCTTAATGCAAAAGCATTATTCAGGAATAATCTGTAACAGCAGCTGTGTACTGAGATGCACAGGCAAGCTACTCTAAAATCTAAAAGAATTGCTGGACTGTATGAAAAAATGTTGGACTATATGAGAAAAAAAAAAGTTCTGCCTCTCTATACAATTTGATCTTTAATGAGTACTGCAAGAATCAGTAGAGCTTTTATACAAGAGTCAGGAAGTAAATATTTTAGGTTATGTGGGCCACATATAGTCGCCTTTTTTTTTTTTTTTTTACATAACCCTTTAAAAAAGGGTAAAAAATCCATTTGTCCAACCCCTGGCATATTGTAATACCGTGAGTACCTGATTTTTTTTAAATGGACAGTCTATGCTTTCATGAGGCATGCATACTGAGCACCCCGTGTGGGATGGCCCCAGCTAGGGGAGAAAGGACGTGGGTCTGTGCTCACCCGGCAGCATAACCACACAACTGCCCTTCTGAACGATGGAGCAAAGGACATCTCCTGAGCACTGAGCATCAAGCACTGAGGCTCTGGGAAAAGGAAGATCAGACAGAGAGGAGGTAAGTGGAAGGAACTGACCAGCCTCGGTTCAATCCCAAGGCAAAAGCCTGAGCAAGGACACACTCCACAAAGTGCTCAGGGTGGTTCCCTGGGCTCCAGGACGGCATGACATGGCACAGCACAGCAAAGCCCTGAGAGCTCTGAGTTTCTGCCCGAGTCTGATCATCTATAAAGGAAAGAGGCTGGGTCTTCAAGTCTTCCAATCCATCCATTGTAGAATACAAGACTCTGTTCTGAGGTTTCAAAGGATGAATTATATTGAAGGCTGCCTCAAAAGACTTCCCAGTCTGGGCAACATAGTGAGACCTCATCTCTGCTAAAACTGGAAAAAAAAAAAAAAATTAGCTGGGCGTGGTGGCATGCACCTGTAGTCCCAGCTACTCAGGAGGCTGAGGTGTGAAAATCGCTTTGAGCCTGGGAGATGAAGGCTGCAGTGGGCGTCATAAAAATGAAGATGGCTATACTTCTAAAAAACTACACTTTTAGGCCGGGCGTGGTGGCTCAAGCCTGTAATCCCAGCACTTTGGGAAGCCGAGACGGGCGGATCACGAGGTCAGGAAATTGAGACCATCCTGGCTAACACCATGAAACCCCGTCTCTACTAAAAAATACAAAAAACTAGCCGGGCGAGGTGGTGGGCGCCTGTAGTCCCAGCTACTCGGGAGGCTGAGGCAGGAGAATGGCGTAAACCCGGGAGGCGGAGCTTGCAGTGAGCTGAGATCTGGCCACTGCACTCCAGCCTGGGCAACAGAGCGAGACTCCGTCTCAAAAAAAAAAAAAAAAAAAAAAAAAAAACTACACTTTTAAACTACATACCCTAATAGATAAGACCATATGCCCATTGCACTCCAGCCTGGCGCGATAGACTGAGACTCTGTCTGCGGGGGGCGGGGGGAGGGGGAAAAAAGGCCCTTCCACAATTCTGCTCATTTTAAATACAATAATCTTTTTATTTTTCCCCTGAAAAGGATTTGAGAGCAAGCATGGGGAAGAGTACTTACTGCTAGGATATGAAGACTGCCTTACACAGATTGATTTTATACTTAAAAAAAATTCCAGTATTTCAGTGGATATCAAGTCATAGTAAGACATCAAAGTAATCCTAAGAATTCAAAATGATAATTGTCTGTTTCAAAACAACTAAAACAATCGGTGATTTGGGGCCACTGACAAAAATTTTTCACTGACAAGACACTGAATCACATTAAAAAAAAAAAAAAAACAGCAAAGAAACTTATATTTGTGTTGGTGCAGTGGCTCACACTTGTAATCCCAGCACTTTGGGAGGCTGAGGTGGGAGCACTGCTTGAGGCCAGGAGTTTGAGATCAGCCTAGGCAACACAGCGTAACCTCGTCTCTATTAAAAAAAAAAAAAAAAAAAAAAGATATATCCCCTTATCCTTGAGTTTTTGGAGAAGGAGGAAGACTTTAATAGCTTTTCAGTCATACTCTGGTTATAACTCCAATTTTGTAAATCATTATTAAAGCACTTCAAAAGCCTCTATGTTTTATTTGTTGGCTTACCTTTAATAAAATTATTTTGAAAGCATGTGACTGAAAAGGTATCGGTGCCAACACATTTTTATTTTCCTAAAAGCTGAACAAAATATATAAGAATAAACAATGCTTTGGGTTTGTGATCAGACTTTGTTTCTACTCTGTGAAAAAACGTTTTCCACATCTAAATGTGACATTCAGAGGACTAAAAGTCCAACTAGTCTCAACTAATTTTACCAGAAACAAAATCTTGGTTTACTTTAATAAAGAAGAAATAAAGCCAGAGTCAGTTCTGTGTGAGTGAAATGAGAGGCCCCGGCCACATAATTTTAGAACTCTGAATCCCTATGTGCTAATGGGTTCTGGCTCCATAGGGTAAGGTGGCCTCATTTTGGCTACTGTGATGGGTTTTTTTAAAGAAAGATGGAATGCTACGGTTGCTCAAGTTTAAGGGGATAGTAGTGCATATCGATATAACATGTCTTCTTTGTAGCAAGATAACTAAAGAGGAGTAAAAGAAAACAAAATTGAGACAAGGAAAACAGGAAGTAAAGAAGAACAGAGAGAAAAGGGCAGAAGAGAGAAGGAAAATCAAGAATATTTGTTCCTGAAAAGGATGACTTTCTCAAGCAGGGTCAGCGATGTTTTCTGAAGGTCCAGATAGTATCTTAGGCTGTAAGGGCCACACAGGTCTCTGCTGCAGCTACTCAACTCTGCTCTTGGAGTGTGAAAGCAGCCGCAGGCAGTACATAAGAAAATGGGTGTGGCTATATTCCAAACACATTTTATTTACACAAACAAGTGACCAGCCCAGTTTGCAGACCCTTGACAGATCATCTGGAATCCAAAAGGCAGCCCGCACAGAACTTGCAGATAGTAACACTACAGCATCTCCAGCTTGTATCACACAGCATGCTATATTTTCCTATTTGACTCTTAGGTCCACTAATCAACAGGAATGCTGCCCATAAATGTGAATGACAGCTCCCATCCTCACCACTGAACCCATTACAAAGCAGGAAAAGAGGTCAAACCTCAATTCAAAGTAACTATCTTGAAGTGATGCCTTCTACTGATGACCTATCTTAACAGTGAGAAATTCACCTGCATAGTATGTGATGCATAGAAGATCGCATTAGAAAGCACCACATATGTAAAGGGATGACTAAGGGCACCTCTTCTACCCATACAATTTTAGGAACAATACAGCAGGAGACTCACAGCCTAAGATTACTGTTTTAGATAAGGCTGCATAGAAGTCTTTAACAAGGAATCCAAGGGGCTAGTGACTGGTGACTTACAGACATTAATAGCATTCCTACGAAGGAAGCCTCAGGAGCAAGAACAAAGGTTCGCAACCTTCCTGCTGTGCTGCAAGATTGTTACCTGTCTGAGGAAGTGCTAGGGGTGAGGCTCAGAATCCCAAGTGAGGGAGTGGTCTCCTGCGTGTCCATCTACAGTAGGGAGTCTCATGGGATAGAAGATGGGTATCCTAAAGAGGACCCTCCTCTAGGGGAGCTACGGCAGCTTCAGTGATTGCTTCCCAGGCATCTTCCAGCTTCTCCAGAAACTCAGAGAATACCAGTGTCCTTTGGTCATCAACTTCAGCCCCAAGACTGGGACTGTCATTTCACCAAGTGTACACCCAGGAGCAGAATTTCCTTTCTGATTTGGAATCGGAATGTGGGATGGACTGCTTTTGCATTTGGTGGTAAGCCATTCTTGAAGATGGCTCTGGGAAGAAGGTTTCTGCAGAGGGAAAACAGTAACAGACTTGAGTCAATCCCACGCCTGAGCCTGGAGGTGTCTGGGAAGCTGCTTTGCCAGTACCTGCTGTAGCTATCAAACGGCCTTTCAGGATTGGCCCTCAGGTTTTGCTGTTTTCTTTCTTCTATTAACAAAATTAACTGAATCAGCAAAAGTGAGATTCAACAAATATAAACATTCTAAACTTTTAAGTGTCATAATTATGTAGACTCTCGGTCTATTTAAATGTCCTTATTATAAAGTATAAGTTGATTTTAAAGATGATCCATTGCATTGTTAGGTATATAAAATACATACATACACATTAACACCTTTTCTCACAAACAGCCTAGAATGGGAAAGAAGGCTATTATCTTTAAGTGAGCTTTTAAAAATGAAAAAGAACTTAGAAAACAAATGGAATGAATTACAAACTTGGAACTGGAAAAGTTCCACCCACTCACTACCTTACACCTCTCCCTAACCTAATCCAAGCACCTTACAAGGTAGTCTGTATGCAGCCAAGGGGGCACCTCTTCTGTACAGGAATCAGCATGCCCGACATTGGCAAACATCAGCTGTTTAAGTCACCACAAAAACAATATCCAGTGACAACTATATGAAAAGATATTTTTAAAACCTTAAAACCATTTTTAAAGATTCAATGAACCTATTCAAAACACATTAATGCCTCTGTGCAACTTAATGCTGAGAAAGAGTTGCCAACATACACACTCAGCAGTTTCATTAATATAGGCAGCTCTTGAATGGCCCAAGTCAAAGATACCAGAAAAAAAAAAAGACTCATCAGACAGAGAAGACATGAAAAACAGTCAGGGCTTCATAAGATACTAAGCTTCTCTAGCTATGAAATTCAACACAATTCTAAATTTCTCACCAATCAAATACTTTTCTCCAGTCTTATCCAATCATCAGAAGTTTCCATGATATACAGCAAACCTTTACCAGAATGGGTAGAAGGCCTGTATTATCATGATTTTCAGGAAAAAGTCCATCTGGGCTTATCTAAAGAGATCTGAAACAACCTAAATGGAAAATTTTTAAATAAAAAGGACAGGGCAGCAGCTGTTCATACAAGCCGATTTTGGTGACAGAACAGGTTAAGGAAGCTGGATGAGGCTTCAACAACCAAGCCTTTTTTTGCAGAGTGGCCCAATGGAAAAGTCAAGTACACGCTGCGTTGTAATCATGGAGCAAAGTCATAGGCACTAGGTTGAAGCCAATGCGCCAATCTCAGGCTTCACCTGGGAAAGGCAAACAAAGTCATTAAAATATGGTGGTTCTCACTTCTGAGACATGGAACAGAGCCTGACATGACATGGCAGGAGGGATACTACAAGCATTTAACTACTAGGATGGTGTTAATCAATCAGAATGAATATCTACTCCAACAAGTACATTCACATTGGAGCATACAGCTAAACATCAGCTCTGGGGGCAGGGGGTGTGTGGGCTCCCCACAGATGTTGGAGTTGCTTCCTCTAACTGCAAGGCTGCTCTAACCTTTACATAATTCTGTGCTGTTTTAGATCTGAGTCTGGTACCAAAGTGGTACTGGGGCTGCTCACAGAGACACTGGGCTACTTTTAAACCACCTGTCCTTTGCTAATTACTCAACTCAGGGACACCCAAGCACACTGCATGGGGAAGAAAGAATTTTACTGTAAAATTGGGATTGGGAGACATGTGTGGCTGATAACCACATGCAAATGCACCCAAACACACATAGACATACACATTCTTAAACCTTTCTATTACTGGAAATAATAAGTTTGGCTTTCTTTGAATATGGAAGTACTCTGGGTAAGAAAGAAAATAAGAAGAGTCATTTTCATCCTAATCATCAAATTACAGCTACAAGATGAAAAAAAAAAAAAAAATCCTAGACTTTTCCCTCCCAAAGTAGGATGGAAGCCTTGCAGGAGTGCTAGCAAGACCAGAAATGAAGAAGATGGTGAGAATTAGCAATGCAGTTTGGGGATGCAAATGATGTTTTAGAGGTTATAAACAAAATTAACACTTGTGACATATCTTTTGTCCCATGGGCACATAATTTAGAATACATGCTCTCAAATGACAAAACATCAAAGGTGAGAGGAGGGACCAACAATGAACATGATCTTTTTAAAAAGGGGGTAACAGAAATAGTAATCTTTTATAATTATAAATCCTCTGCATACCATAAAAATGATTTGGTTTAGCTTTCAAACATCATCTAAACAAACAAACAAGACAGAGAGGGAAGTTCACTGCTGGGGTTTGCAAAGAGGGGCATCTGTTCGTGGGCAGATGCTGCAGGGTGGCTGCTGAAAAGCTCCTTTTATGTGCATGATGGTGGTCTTCTCGGCTACAGTACAAGTGCTTGTGCATCAAGTATAAAATACAAGCCTTTAATCACATAGATCAGCTTTTTAGCTTTTGTAAATTTAAAAACAAAAAGGATAAATAAGGCACTGTACTTTTAAAAACGAAAACTGCTTGGTTCCAAGTTTAAAACCCAAGGAACAACCAGAATATAATATATAACTTCCCTTAGCCTCAGAGAAGGACTCTGCAAGTTCCCTTCTCCATGTGAGATGCATTTTTGGACATCTCAAATTATGGTGTTCTCCATTAACTGTAAATTTGAAAGGCTTGATAAGCTTATAAAAGCAGATTTAGTTAATGCAAAATAAAAGGTTACTTCTATAGAACAGTTTTACTCTTGGCTACCATCTTTCCAATCACTTTGCATCCAGCCGCCTCCGTTTGCCGTGTGAAGAGTCCAGCTTTGCCTTCAGCTTTCGCTTTCTCTGAGCTGCACTGCTCTCTGGGGTTTTCGTTGAGGGTCTGGCCCGAGTCTTTCCACTACTCTGCTTCCTATTCGTGGCTTTCTGAGGCCTTGAAGAGGATTCACCCGCCCCCTTCTGTTTTGCAGGTTTCGTCAGTGTTTCCGAGGCAATAGACTGGGAAGGCCTTTTGTTTGTATTCTCTTTTTCTTTCCTGGAGGGAGGGCAGCTCTTCCCAGCGGACTTTTTAGGGATCTTCACTTTATTCTCTTTCAAAGACGTCTTTTTGGGGGGTTGGCTGCTTCTGTCCCTTGCAGCTGGCCTCTTGGCAGCAGGGGTTTTGGTGACTCCATCGGCATGCTTTTCTTTGCTGGCTTTCACCGCAGGCCCCTTGTTCTTACCATCTGGAAGGCTGCTGCCTTCTGTTCTCTTGCGTTTACTCTGAACTTCTGCTTTAGGCAAGATTTCAGACACCTGCTTCCCTTTCCGTCCCTTCATTCCTTCAGTACTCTTGGGCTTAACAGGAAACCCATCTACATCCACTTGCAGGGCAAGCTTGGGTGACATCAGAGGGTTGATGCATACGCTCTTACGACTTGGCTTACTTTCCACAGCCAGACCATCTGGGCATTCCATTTTCTCATTCTTGATCAAACGTTGCTGGGCTCTGAGCTTTCCTCGAATATTGGAATATTTTCTAAGAATCCGGGTACTGGCTGGAGTGGGCAGGTTTGCTGGAGGATGGCTGTTTTTATCTTCCTTGACTTCCTCTATGCTGTCTTCAGAATTAGGGCTGGGGCTGACATCACTGCCATCCTCTGGCTCCACTTGATCAGGATTCTCTCGAAATTTAGCCCAGAGCTTCTGCGTTTTCCAATTATTCCTAGCAGGGGTAGCTCCAGGGAATTTCTTCAAGTGCTTTTTCAAGCGCTCAGCCTGTAGTGAACTGGGATATAGGCTGGAAGGAGAGTATTTCTGAAGAGGATGCTTGACAGGGGGAACGTCTCCTGGAAGGCGAGTATTGAGCTTCTTCACAATGACTAGAGACCGGGTTTCAGTTGTCTCTAAGAACCATTTACAAACATTAGATAATTTAAAGTTTGTCATAAAGAGCATCTGAACAGGAGAAAACTTCTGACCCTCCAACGAACCCCTACATTTCCGTGACCTTTTCTTGCTTTTCCAAATCTCTTTCAGTTTATCTGATTTGTTCCTTGCTCTTGGTGCTGGCTGTCCTTCTTTCTCCAACTGGATCCAGCCCTTCTGAACTTTCATGTACTGGGCATTGAAGTTGGCAATGAGCTCTTGGTTCTCCTCCTCAGCACACCATTCCATAAACTTTGGCTGTTCATCTACCACGGTGTCAACATCATCCTCATCTAGGGGGTCTCCACTCTCTGAAGCTCCATTTTCCTTTGGCATTGTGGGGCTTACTTGTGCAGCTTCCTTTTCTGAAGTCACTTTTGAAGCATCCAGGGAGCCCACAGAATGAGCATGTCTTAGGTTGTAG
Organism: Rhinopithecus roxellana; assembly: GCF_007565055.1. Classification (NCBI taxonomy): domain Eukaryota; kingdom Metazoa; phylum Chordata; class Mammalia; order Primates; family Cercopithecidae; genus Rhinopithecus; species Rhinopithecus roxellana. The sequence goes on from NC_044559.1 coordinate 76,420,999, forward strand.
GTTGAAGAGGTCAATCTTTTAGGCCTTGGCACTGATTTTGGTGGCCTAGCAGCATCACCACTTCCACTACTTGACAACCCAAGAGAGCTGCACGGGGCATCACTGTCATCATCTTTCTGCTGAGTGTTTTCATTGTCTACCTCATTTACAGCCTTCTCCACATGCTGTGTGGGAATATGCCCTGGCTCTTCTTTTGCCTGTTCTGGGTCCCTCTTACAAGGAATACTTTCTGAGGGGATATGAGCATTCTTCTCATCCATTTTAGACTGAACATAGATTTCCAGTCTCTCGCCAGGCAGTGGCTGTCCAGCTGTGGTTATGGGGTCTCTGCTGGGGAAAATCTCTCCTCCTAACTCCTTGACTTCTTTGACCAACATGTTTTTCAAAGTCTGCCTGGTGATGATTCCCCCCGCTTCGCCCTCCTGCTCGGCATCTTTCTCAGGGGGGTGTTCACTGACACTTGGCTTTTCTGTGTCCTCCAGAGCTTCCGTGTGGAAACTGTCAGGTGGAAGGCCCTCAGGTGTTGTCCCACCAGGGTGCACTTCTTTTTTCGAACGTTTTGCACTAGGATTTTTAGGAACTTTGATTTCAAGACAAGCTGAGGAAGAATTTGAACTTTGATTTCTTAGGCATCTGTCAGCAGAGGAAGAATCCAAAAGTTGACTTCTTAGGCACCTATCAGAGGCCTCAGGGAATTTTTTACCTTTTTTCTTTTTGTCTAAATTCTCTTCGAGTGAGTCAATGCTTAGATCACACGTGTCTTTTTCTGACAGGTATTTTACATCATCATCCTCTCCCTCTAATTTTCCTGTACCACCTGCTACCTCACTTTCCTCAGTTCCACTGGGGTTTTCATCAGTAAAAGTCCTGCTTTCCTTCAAGAGTGGGTTGACATCTAGCTCCTGGGTGTCTCCAGACTCAACCTCGGCACTGATGCTTTGGTCGTCCTCAGCCTTTCCCAGACTCATGGGGGGCTCCAAGTCCATTGGGGAACTCTGATTTTCTGAGCACTGAGGATTTTCTTCTCTACTGACTGTTTCAGGAGGAGAATGAGGCCTAGAAATGACATCTTCACTGCCTCCCCCAGAAAAGCTTTCAGTGGAAGGAAGCAGGTGACAGTCCTGGGGTACACTCATCTCCTCCGTATCCAACAGTGCAAGTGGTGGTTGGTTGTGTTCAGAAGACATCCCACTTGCTGTGGGAGCTGAGACTGTGGGGCCACCTTCTGGCAGGTCCTCTTCAGGAAGGTGAGTGGGGAGAGGCCACCCCAGGCTGGAGGCTGTCGTTTCCTCTGACCTGGGTGAGCTGCTCAGACTCGGCTTCATCTCTGTGGGGCAAACCTCAGGCTCTTGAGGTTCTTTTCCAGGTGAAACGTCTCCACCTCCTTCCTCGTGAGAGGTTATTTCCTTGCTAGGTTCTTCAGGGTTGTCTTCTCTGGGAAGCTGCACATCTACTGTATGTCTAGGGGCTGAAATTGTAAGGGTCTGCTTAGGAGTGAAAACTGCTTCTGATGCCAGTGCTGAGCAGCTTGCTTTTTCCTGGGAGTGTAAATTTCTGGCCAGTGTACGAACAGTTGGCAGCTCACAACAGTCACCATTGAAAAAGTATCCCCGAGTACTCTTTCTGGCTGTTTTCCGAGAAGATAATATTGATTTTTGATTCTCAAAGTGGCATTCTGTTATTGGTTGACTGATATAAACAACATCACACTGGTTATCATAATCATTTATCCTCAGCCCTGATGCCCTTTTACTTTTCCGAGCTGTCTTAATGGAGGTTGATATCATCTTGGTTCTTGAGTGTCCATTTGCTGCTTTGTGTACAGTTGGCATAGGGCCAGGGCCTAACCAACCATCTTTGGAATGATCAAATTGGCCCTTATCACTGGGATGTAAATGGTAACCCACCTTATTTCTTCCCAGCGAGTGAAGATGGTTCTCTTGCTTTGGCCTTGCATCTTGTTCATTTGCCTCCAAGTCCTGGCGCAAAGGTGTTTTTGGACACTGTAAAGTATTCTCTTTGTCAGCAGTTCTAGATGAGTTCCCCATAAACCCTGAGTCCCAAGTCTCTTCTGATAAAGCCCTGAACGAATTTCTTTGAGGAATAATACAGGTATTGCCCTCCTCATTATTCTCAGCTGCCATTTTTACAGAAATTAGACTTTCTACTAAAGTTGAACTCTGCATATGGTCTTTACCATCCTCACATATGTTCACATTTGTGTCTTGCTCCTGTCCAGTGGTTTGCCCCTCCAAGTTTTTAGGGATGTGGTGGAAGTTCACTGAGGAAGAATTAGATGCAGTGAGGTATCCCGGAGTGAAACTATCCACTGAACTGCTATTAATAGAATTCGGTTTAGTGGTTGGAAGTTCAGAGGAATCTTTCTGGACAACAGTCAAGGCATTCTCTTTTCCATCTACAGGGTTTATCTCAGGAGGAGGCTCCTTCGGGGTCTGTTCCATCAAGTGTAAAGGGCTGTGAGAGTCTGACGAGTCTACGAACAAATCTACAGAAGCAGAAGACTTCATATCAAGACACAGAGCATCTTTTTCTTTATGTTTGGTGCTGAGCTGGGCACAGCCAGCATTGCAAGTGGATACATCCATTGCTCCAGAATCAGAAGGCTGCAGGTCCTCAGTGCCTGGTTGAGATTCAGTGTACAGGTCGTTCAGAACACGAATGAATTGCTTTTGATGATGAGTACACAGTTTGACCATAAACTTCTCCAGTGGGGACTTCGACTGATTGTTAGAATCTACTGCTTTTGCCTCTGCTGAGTTCTCCCTAGACAGAGAAAGAGAAAGAAGGAATTAGTATGGTCATTTACCAAAGAACCATTTTTACATTATAAAATTCACCCGATGTTATTAATTTCATTATTTATTTTTCTTTTTTGTAGATACAAGGTCTCACTATGTTGGCCAGGCTGATCTTGAACTCCTGACCTAAAGAGATCCTCCTGCCTCAGCCTCCCAAAGTGCTGGGATTACAGGTGTGAGCCACCTTGCTTGGCTATCTGTATTATAAAGAGAGTGGGTACTTTGGCCAAAACTGCTTCTAAGTCTGCTCATATAATTTTGATTCAATAAATATGAATTATTTACCTAATTATAAGGTCAGCCTGTTATAGTCTCAAATTTTCATGCTGTAAAAGTACTTTAAAAGTAATCTTCATAGTTTAAAAAGTAATCCCTCAAAATCATTTTTATCTTAAAGAGAAGAAATGCCGCAAATACTTTTTTTTTCAAAAAACTAAAAATTTGACCACACTATTAACTCTAGTTGGTCAACATATACTTTACTTTATTTCAGGTCTGGGTATTCCTGTTAAATAATCATTGGTTTATAAGTTCACAACACTGACAAGAATTGAGGTGCACTACAGTACAAATCTTGGTTTAGAAGTACTTATAGAACTTACAGTTTTTTTTATTTTTTATTCTTTTTATTTTTTTATAGAGACAGAGTCTTGCTCTGTGGCCCAGGCTGGAAGGCAGTAGTGTGATCTCAGCGCACTGCAACCTCTGCCTCCCGGGTTTAAGCAATTCTCCTACCTCAGCCTCCCAAGTAGCTGAGACTACAGGCGCATGCCGCCACGCCCGGCTAATTTTTTGTATTTTAGTAGAGACAGGGTTTCACCATGTTGCCCAGACTGGTCTTGAACTCCTGAGCTCAGGCAATCTGCCCGCCTCGACCTCCCAAAGTGCTAGGATTACAGGCATGAGCCACCGCACTCGGCCGAGAACTTACAGTTTTAACATAGTTTCTCGGCATGACCAATTGGTCATGCTAATGCGGGAATCCTTCTACCCTTTCCTAGGAGCATAAAGGAATAGAAATCAATAACTTCACATACTTTAAAAGGTGAGATGACAAGCAAGTCCCAATTCACAGTCTCTTTAAGTGAGGAGATAGCTATGAAGCCACACTAAACTGTACAGGAATTTAGTGAATTGGGACTTTACTCAAGTCCCAATTCACAGTCTCTTAAGTGAGGAGATAGCTATGAAGCCACACTAAACTGTACAGGCCTGTCACTGCAAGTAGTATTATATCTTTACTCAAGGCCCACTTGCTACATTCTCTAAGACCTTCAATACACCTTTTACAATCATCCACAAGAAATCATTCTATGTTAAAAACCCCTTTCCACCATTTAAGTAAGTCACCCAGGACAAATTTTTAGAGCTTAGTGCAGACAGTGGGGACTGTGTGAAAGGGTGATGCTAGACTCAAGACATGCCACAGGTAATACCTGCTTAGACAGCCAGGCCTTTCACTAGCTGCTTTGTGCTTCTGGATGTCTGGGTTGTACTGAACCCATGCAGTTGGTATGCTCCAATTTCCTGGAGTTTTATATAATTTCTTAAATTCCCTCTCTCTCTGTATGGATTATAATTCCTCAGGAGACTATTATGTGACTTGCCATGAAATACAGCAATGCACAGAGGCAGCTTAAATGTGTAGACAGATGTTTGATAATATCTTCTGGCTAATTCTTTTCTTCAGTCTTTTTCTGTCTCAGTCATGAGACACCTTTACAGGAAGGCTGACCTTAGACAACCCACGTCACCTCCTACCTTCCCACCCTCCACTGGCTTCTGAGCAATGGGGTCACAGAGGAAAAGAGCACAGGCTGTGGAATATGGAGATCCGAGATTCCACCTATGGCTCTGACATTTACTATCTACAGGATCTTAGGCAAGTTGCTTCATCTCTCTGAACCTTGGTTTCCTCATCTGTAAGTTGGGACTGAATGTCAGTATCTCAAAGGATTGTTGTGAGATATTAGATAACATACATAAAACATAAAGCGCAAAGCACAAAAGGGCAGGTGCTCAGACAATTTCAGTTTCTGTTCAGGACTTATGGAGATCTTTAAGATCAAGTGGTGAAAAGGTTGCTGAACATGGCTAAATACAAAACTAAGAAATTAGTCAAATCTGTTGCTTAACTTAAACTGCTTTACCAGAGAAAAGGTTACCCTGTGTTTTTGTTTGCACAACTAGCAAGAAAGCAGTTTTAGTCAGTAGTGTCATGGGTTTCTGAAAGGGCCTACGTTAGACCATGGATTTGAAAGACTAGAAACGTCTTAGAAAATGCCTACCTCAAACTTTCCAACGATAACTGAATTGTGAATACACTAGGAAAAAAGATTATTATAGAAGTATTACAAAAGGTACACAAGTACGGTGAACTCTGAAGTACATGCTGGTGATGGGGACAAAATGTACCAAAGGAAAGAAAAGAAGAAAGCAGCTAGAAAAAACCTACTGAGTACTTTTCTATTTGTAAAGCAGACTTAGTAAAAGTTTCAAAAAGGCAACGTATGGAATAAGCTCCTCCTGCTTTGCAAGAATGGCAAATACTATCTTCTTCCTTTGGAACAGGCAAGACATCAGTGACACCCTTGGATGAGTGACTGTTAGGACATTTCCAACTCTCTGACTCAATGAGATGTACAAGGGAGCTCAACAGACTCCTCATACAGCTGCAGACTTTTCTATTCAGGGAGCAGGCAGGAGGAGGCCCCTGCTGAAGGACCCCTGGACCCCTTTAGGAGGACCTTTGTTGCTATGTCTATCAGATGAAAGCAACAGCACAATATGTGTTACAGGCTACAGTGCGAGAGAGGAGGTGGAGAACCAGTAAGTAGTCCTGCTGCTTACTAGTTATGTGACCTTGTCCAAAACACTTAACCACGTCGGGTCTTAGTAGAGTACCTGCCCCATCTACCACTTGGAAATTCTCCAAGGAAAAACCTACAAAGTTTATACAAATATCAGCTACTATTACTGTCAGTGAATCAAATTAAAAGTGCTTCAGTAAAAACCACTGGGCTAGCTGGGCTTGCTAACATGAGCCTGCAGTGCCAGCTACCTGGGAGACTTAAGATAGGAGGATTGCTTGAGCCAAGGGGGTCGAGGCTGCAGGGAGCTATGATCATGCCACTGCACTACAGCCTGGGTGACAGAGTGAGACCCCACATCAAAAAACAAACAAACAAACAAACTTGGAGATCAAGAACATGCATTAATGCTTTCTTATAACCTAAAAGGGGCACATTTTCTGGATAAAGTTTAACCTTCAAGTACCAAACATTTTAAAGCAAATACTTAAAGATTCAAATTTTTTCTGATGGAAGTCTTAAAAAATTATATCATCTTGGAACATAATTTATTCTTCCTGATACTTGGGATCATTACCATATGGACTATTACTGAAGTCTGGCTATTATTTTTATTATACTAAATTGAATTAGATTAATAGTTGGGGGGCGACTCAATTAAGTCTGACTTCCTAAAAAGCCACAGTGGTGGCCTGTATTATATTAAATCTTCTTTCTTATTGGCTTCCAAACAGTGGCTGATCTTAGCAGTCCTACTTCTAACTTTAGGAAAGAATTTTACTCACTAGCTGAGAAGCCATATCCCAAGTGCCAGAATGGTACTTTAAGTAAAAATAAATAGGCTCTGAATGAAAGCTTGAGGAACAGTTTTAGGGGTAAGTACATGAATTTTCTAACCACAACTTCTGCTGCTCAGAAGCCTTTATTCCTTAGTTCCTGGTTCTTGGACATGTTCCTGATGTTTCCAAGGTAGGTGACTATAAATAAGTGGGATGCCTTTTCAATGCATCAAAGAACATACTCCAAGTGCATTTTAGCAATACACAAAAAAGGGTCGACAAAGGTCTGTGAAGAAGGTGAAGAAATATCATGGCATCTAATTGTAAAATACTGAAGAGATAAACGGTTGTTCCTAATTCAAGAAGCACAATCATTGCCTAACTCTTTGCAAAAATTTTCTAGGTACTGCTTCATGCCTATAGCTGGGTTCTGGAAGCAAGCTTTAGTACTTGGAATTAACGAGATGCCTGGGGATGAATGACATCGACGTATGCATGCAGTAAGAAGACAGAGTGCTATGAAGAAAGCTGAAGAAGCACTTTCCTCTAAAGTGATGCTCACACAGAATAAATGAGTAATAATTTAGTCCACAGGTATTATCTAACTTCCCTTATGATTGTGAGACCCTAATCTGCTGCTGTCCCATGTTTCAATAACTTAATAGCACCCCAATATCTTCATTACCTTTAACTAATGGAAGCTCTTCCAAAGGGCCATGCAGCCAGCCCTGAAGCAACAACTGCGGCCATATGGCTCAAGCTAGTCCCCATTAGACAGCCACAGGTAGGTAGGAACGTACTTCACAACCTTACGGCAAGAGGCAGTGGTGCCTTCCATGCCACCACTAAGGCATGCTAAAGAAACATGTTCAGGATCCACTGAACTCTAACCTGGAACAATGTAATACAGCATGCGGATACTAAAAAACAGTAGCATCAGAGAGACTGACACAGGCTAAAGCAACCTTAAGAGACACTTAGAGCAGTAGTTTGTGGAAGCTCAGGAGAATGAAAAGAATCAACTTTTCTTTCCACAGAACTGCAAATGGCAACCTCCAGAGAAAATGGCATCAACAAAAAAGACCATTTGTATGTTTTCCTCATAAAAAGGATCAGGGACAATGTACAAGAGCAGGTATCAGGGTATTCTTGTCAGCCTGTCACTGGCCAGCTCAAAACCACCCCACCTGGTTTGATTGCATTAGTTCCTGAAAATCCTAAGCCACTGTGCTCGGTAAAACTTAATTATCTGGGGCCTTGTGTGTGTGGGTATATACATATACACATACAAGGAGTTTCGCTCTTGTTGCCTAGGCTGGAGTGCAATGGCATGATCTTGGCTCACTGCAACCTCCACCTCCCGGGTTCAAGCAACTCTCCTGGCTCAGTCTCTGAAATAGCTGGGATTACAGGCGCCCACGACCACATCCGGCTAATTTTTGTATTTTCAGTAGAGACAGGGTTTCGCCAAGTTGGTCAGGCTGGTCTTGAACTCCTGACCTCACGTGATCCACCCACCTTGCCTTCCAAAGTGCTAGGATTACAGGCGTGGGCCACTGTGCCTGGCCAGGGTCTTGAATAATTATCCTATAATTTTTATCTTGTATTGACTTTGTCTTGTTTTTATCTTAGCTTCCCAAGCAGATGTAAGCTACTTGAGGGCAGGTAGGGATCATGTTTCATGTTTTCCTGTTTTCTCCTAGCAAAAAAGAGGAGAGGAAAAAGGGACATCTAGATCTAGGATGCTTCCTGAGTCTTCATCCTGGGCAGCACCATTTACTCAGAAAGGAATAAAAGTAACAAAGGTAGTGGCTGGTGGTTGTTAGGGTGTGTATGTTTCTGAAGAGCTCTGTACTATATGTATTAGGAGATTTACACGATTCTGAATCTGAGATGTCTGGTAGGCAACTAGACACATAGGCATGATGAACCCACCAATACCTTCCCTTCGATCTGAGGGGCCTTCACATTAATACTAACCTTTGTCCAGGTGTCATTAAAAAGCCCTGTCATAACAGCTAACTTTACAATATAGCAATAAAATCAGTTTGGCTGTGCCTCAAAGTTATCCAGCTTCCTACTTTTTTTCCTAGAACTTTTCTCAATAGCACGTATTTATTTTATTATTTTATTTTGAGATAGAGTCTCCCTCTGTCGCCCAGGCTGGAGTACAGTGGTGCAATCTCGGCTCACAGCAACCACTGCCTCCCGGGTTCAAGTAATTCTCGGGCCTCAGCCCCCTAAGAAGCTGGGATTAGGCATGTGCCACCACACCCAGCTAATTTTTGTATTTTTACTAGCAATGTAGCGATGGGGTTTCACCATGTTGGCCAGGCTGGTCTTGAGCTTCTGACCTGAGGTGATCCACCAGCCTCGGCTTCCCAAAGTGCTGGGATTACGGGTGTGAGCCACTGCACCCGGCCAATAGCACCTAAGTTTAGATGAATTTCACTTTATCATTTGAATATTTTAAAAATAAATCTCGACTTCCTGATATTTAATTCTATTACTATTTTTTAACATAAAAACATTTTTAACATAATAAAACATAAAAATTAAGCATTTGCATTAACTTAGAATATTGTTGGGCAGCTAGTAGGGAAACCAGAAAGAGGCGATTTTTTGTCCTGCAAACCATTTCCTCAACTTGGCCTAAGGTCCAGGAAGCACTGTTTTAGTTCGGTGCAGATTATAGTCTGTATCATACGATGTCCTTCACATCTGACTAAATAAGGTCTTTATAAGAACAGTAATTCATAACAGATGTTAAAATGACTTGAGCTCATGCTAGTTCATGCTGCTTCTGCTAAGAAGACTCTTTGTAATAGTCAAGTGAATTATTCTTTAATCAGAAATACCTGAAAACCACCACTAAAGCACAGTGAGATCCTAGGGATTGGTAATGGGAGGAAGTACTCCCACTTCTCATAAAGGAAAATAAAAAACTGGATTTCCAATACTTGAATTAGTTTTCAGTTTATCTCCTTGGTGAGAAACGGTATGCATGACCTTGACCACTGTCTTCCTATCTTCAGTTCCATGTCTAATTGTTAAGGGTGTGGTAAAAGGATAAGATAATATTCATAAACCCTTTAAAAGCTACAGTTTAAGAATGATTGTTGTTTCATAACCCCATCTTTAATGATTTACTCAATGATATTAATCTACATCACAAGTTAGACATAGCTGAACTTGCCTACCAAATCAATAATACAACATCTAATTCCTGATGGAAAGCATTCCTGTGGTTAATACTGGTGGGTGGGCAATGCTTATGTTATCTTAGGGTAAAAGATCAAGTGGAGAAGAGATGTGGCATGGAGGTGAAGTGACAAGTCCGAGAGTCTAGAATTTGGGAGTGACGAACTGAGGTATTTACTCTCTAACTACCAATAACTGCTTGATGGGCAAAGGCAATATCACTGATGACCAAAATACATTCTTCTTGACTGAAAAAAGATCAACAGCCACAGTGAATGATGTTTAGATAGGGGCTAATCTTAATAGCAGAAACAGGGAGTCCCAGGAAAACAGAAGGGGAAAGCAAGCTTTAAGAGAGCTGACTGTAGTCAAGAGTTGTAAATTACTATGGCTTGACTCTTTAAATAAAACATAAAAATGCTTCCTCACCCCCTCTTGAAGGCATAACAGTTAATATTTTTTGCCAGACAATAATCTGAAATTCTGTCCCCTAATTTTCTCACTTCTTCTCCTTTAAGCACAGAAAGTATTAGTCAGGAGGGCCTGAAAAAATCTGCTGACAAGTCCCTGCTCTACAATGAGAAATTTATCTGCTCTTGGCTATTTCACATCTGTGTATCCTCCACACCTGACTATAAGGATATTCCAAGGGGTATGACAAAGTTGTGTACACATAATGGAGAAGGTTGGGATGGGATGTAGAAATTTTATTTTTCCACTCTTTAGAAAGCCATAGGTATACTTTAAAACCCCTGAACAAACTTTTCTTTCCACAGAACTGGATTAGGAGAAGCAGTGAAAGGGTAGGCAAAAGTGAATACAGGAAAGTGATAAATGAAGTTCATAAAAACCACAGGTTGTTAAATACGCGATTTCCAGGTGGTTGAAATCCAAGTTATCTGAATTTGGATGTAGATAGAACCTAGATACAGAAAAAGCAATTCTCAAAATTGGGGTTAAATTATCCCCTTTCTGATCTCTATGAGATCAGAATCATAGAGAACGGTGAGGGGTTGAAACCAGGCTGTATCTCTTCACCCCTATAAAAGTCCCAACCTCAGTGACTCACCATTGCTAATGGCAACATGGTTATTTGTTCAAGTGTATGGAGGTACTGATCTAAAACAAAAGGCATGCAATCCCTTTGTAATAGCTAAGTTTACCATGTTCTTAATCATGTTCACTGAAAGAGCAGAATTAAGGTTCAAAAATCATGAATTAATAATCGAAACTGGGGGAAAAATAGGTGTTTCAGAGGGAGTTTACTGAGCATGAAGTCATAGTTTGCTAGCTTTCTGTATCTTAAGGCTTAATATCCCTATATAAGGGACAGAGTAGATCTCCTAAATATCATAGAAACACTTTAAGGCTTATATATTGTATCTCCTATTTTTCTTCATTTTAAGTAGATTGTCAAATTTATTAAATTACAATAAAAAATATAAACTATGCAGAAGATTCTCATGTTCATTCTTTAACATATTTTTACCCTACAGACAAATGTACCCAGGATGCCAAAATATGGTCAGAAAGTTACTTGGAGAGCTGGAAGTCAGGGCAAGGATCACTAAGCACAACAGGTCAATGCCTCCATCTGCTCTCTGGAAATGTAATAGCCTCACAAAACAGACATCTCTGACAAACTACTTCTGTGGTTTTTCCCCCTTCCAAATTGACTTTTGTTTCTAACTTCATCATCCTTTGTAAGACTATGCAAAGTCTAAGGTATATAGAAGTGTCAATTTAAAAAAAAAGAAGGGAGGGTTCAGAAGCAGTGAGAGACGTGAGATTTTGGACTGGATAACATACATTTAAAAATTCTTAAAAATTTTACCCCCTTTACCTCATTGATATTCATAGGGTGAGCAATAACACTAAATTTTTATTTTTTTAAGTATTTTTATTTTTTAAAGTATGAGGATAAGCAAGGTATATTTATCATCCTCTCTGGGGCACTATAGGAATTAATAGTCCTTTATAACTATTACCCACCCCACCCCTCTCTAGAAACACTCAAGGCTACAGCTGTAGATGTTCTGGGGGTAGAACTGAACTAAGTATTAATAAAATCATCTCTACATTCAATTTTTTACTCAGGAATCTTGGAGGACAAAATGTAACTGAATGTGTAGGCACACATGCAGACATAAGAGTTATAAGGCCTGTTATTTAGATATTCTATGCTATATATTCTATCTCAATTTAGATATTTATTCTACCTCAATTTTTATTATTAGTTTCCTCACTTCCCTTGTCTCCAGTACACCATCCAGTTTAACTACAAGGGTTGACTTTCTTTGGAAAATGGTATATTGTATATCTCTGTCCCTAGTTTCTCCTCATTTTAGAGTCAGCATCACATTATCCAGAACTGCCATCTTCCTAAAGCCCAATCTCATCTGGTTACTTTCTTGCATGAAACTCCTACAAGCTCCCCATTGCTTACACAACCCTCCTCGGCACCCTGTCCCTGGTGCTGCATTAGGTAGTTTTTCCTCTACTCCCAGTCTGCTTGTATCTTTTGTTAAACAATACTTTATGCTGCATGGTAACTATTGACCTAACCGTCTTCTCCATGGACTGTGAACCTCCTCTAGGTCAAGGACTTTGTCCTTTTCAACTTGGTAGCCTCAATGCCTAAAGCTTGGGGCTCAGCTCACGGCAGGCATTAAGTCAGTCACAAATGGACTATTCAAATAAATTATTATGTAGTGAAAATAATTCTCCCAAATGCATTTTTCAAGGGAATTGAAAGGGGTAGAGGAAACATTTTTACATATAATCAGAAGGGAAAAGAATAACCTTTCAATAAAAATGAGTTCAACGAGCCAGGGAAAGAAGGGAATTTTGAAGGGCAGACAATAAGAATGTAGGTTTTGACTAAGCACACAGGCAGTCCAAGTGTGCTCTCTAAGGTACCAGGAAAACTGGGATGAAAAGGAATGGTTTACGTAATGGCTTTAAAACACCACTAGGTTTTCAACAGCCATTCAGAACAAGAAATGCTTTTTACAAAGTGACCTGGTACACACATCCCAGTTTGTATGTAGGTATGTATAATGATGTAAGTTTTGACAAAACATTATTTATCTTTACTATAATCCTATGTACTCTGATTCTATTTCTTTTTTAAAATGCTGGCTAGAGCCGCCCATGGTGGCTCATGCCTGTAATCCTAGTACTTTGGGAGGCCGAGGCAGGAGGACTGCCTGAGCTCAGGAGTTAGAGACCAGCCTGGGCAACAGGGCAAAATCCCATCTCTACTCAAAATACAAAAAATGAGCTGGGTGTGGTGGCACATAACTGTGGTCCCAGCTATTTGGGAAGCTGAGGCACAAGAATCACTTGAACCTGGGAGGTAGAGGCTGTGGTGAGCCAAGATCATGACACTTCACTCCAGCCTGGGTAACAGAGTGAGACTCTGTCTCCAAAATAACATAACATAACATATAAAATAAAATGCTGGTTAGGATCTTACAATCCATTAATAGGCTGTAGCTGGTCAACCCAATGTGAAAAAATACCTGGTAGGTAGAGAAGAAATCCAAGAAGATATGTATTTTTTCTTAATCCATGTCTGTCTAGTCAAAATTACACTGCCAGGTCTTCTTGGCAAAAATACCTCAAGTCGATTTAGTTTTTACTCTTATTTATTTTTTGAGACGGCGTCTCACTCTGCAGCCCAAGCTGAAGTGAAGTGGTGTGATCTTGGCTCACTGCAACCTCCGCCTCCTGGGCTCAAGCGATTCTCGTGCTTCAGCCTCCAGAGTAGCTGGGACTACAGGCGAGTGCCACCACATCCGGTTTTTTTTTTTTTTTTGTATTTTAGTAGAGACAGGATTTCACTGTGTCTCCCAGGGTGATCTTGAACTCCTGAGCTCAGGCGATCCGCCTGCCTTGGACTCCCAAAGTGCTGGGATTACAGGCGTGACCCCTAGCCTCGAGTCAATTTAATAGTTGTTGAAGGCTGGGCATAGTGGCTCACACCTGTAATCCCAGCACTTTGGGAGGCTGAGGTGGGCAGATCATGAGGTCAGGAGATCGAGACCATCCTGGCTAACATGGTGAAACCCCGTCTCTACTAAAAAAAAAAAAAAAATTAGCCGGGTGTGGTGGCAGGCGCCTGTAGTCCCAGCTTCTCAGGAGGCTGAAGCAGGAGACTGGCATGAACCTGAGAGGTGGAGCTTGCAGTGAGCTGAGATAGCACCACTGCAGCCTGAGTGACAGAGCGAGACTCCGTCTCAAAAAACAAACAAACAAAAAAAAACTGTTGAAATGAGCACCTCTAAACTATGTCAGCTGTGATCTGATCTGTTGGTTTGAAATCCACAGAACCCCTAACTGATAAAACCAAATAGGCAGAATTGTCCCCAACTTCTTCCACTGGAAAAGTTTTGATAATTAAACATACACATTCACACCCTCAGCTCTTAGATCATTGTTCAAACTCTACTACCCATGCAAAAAGTCTACAAAGCATGTACAACTTTAACCTTAAAGTATACAAAAAATTTTGTATGCAATGGAAATGCACACAGTTAATTCCATGACTTTTAAATTTCTAATCTTAAGCATCTTCTACTTCCAAACAACTTTTATTCCATTTTAGTCTCTGAAAAGAAATAATAACTAATGGTTTGATTACATTACCCTAAAACAGTACCATGAAATGCAGGAAAGCAGCATTCCAGGTTTCAATCACAGTCCCAATATTTTTATGTTTTTGAACAAGATTGGCTGCTCTTTGCTTCAGTCTAATATGAACACAACGACCTCACTCTCAATGTTCTAATCAATACAGTTTCTTGCATAATGTCAATCTGACTTTCTCACTCTTCTATCCCTCACACTAAATTCATGCCCATCAGGTGCTGTCAATGCCTTTCATTTATAGAACACTTATAAAGAGCCTGCCACAGTGCTAAGTATTTTACACAACAGAATCTCATTTAAACCTTATAGCAAATCTATGACCCTCTTTTACGGATAAGAAAACTGAAACTCAGGAAGGTTCAATAACTTGTTCAAGATCATATAGTAAGCAAGTAAAAGGTTGAAAAATTTTTTTTTTTTTTGGAGACGGGGTCTCTCACTTTGTCACCCAGTCTGGAGTGCAGTGGTGCCATCAGGGCTGACTATAGCCTCTATCTCTTGGGCCCAAGTGATCCTCCCACCTCACCACCCAAGTAGCTGGGACTATAGGCATAAGCCACCAAACCAGTTAATTTTTCTATTTTTTGTAGAGACGGGGTCTCACCATGTTGTCCAGGCTGGTCTCAAACTCCTGGGCTCAAGTGATCCTCTCATTTCGGCCTCCCAAAACACTGGGATTACAAGCGTGAGACATGGCATTTAAAACTGGGCCCATCAAATCCTATCTGTCAAACTTGGGGTATTCTCTCCTCTCCTATCCATGCCCTACCTATTCTTCAAGACTCACCTCCTTTATGAGGGCTTTCTGAAAGTCACCTATTAATGCTGATTTTTAACACTGAAGTTTTATATGCTTTCAATATTTTTATGGCTAATTTCACAAAACAGATTTCATTCTCTTCCTAAAAAGCAGTGTTAAGTTTGCTCAAGAGCCAAACTCAATTAATAGTTAAAATTTAATAAGTTAAAACTGAATCTAACGGAAAATTATTAGCAGGTACAATCCCTAATTCTAATTGTAGCTTGAGTCAAGAATGCCAAGTGGTACGGAGATAAGATGGTATGAAATCATGAGTATTAAGGGCAACTCATTGTGTGAGGCGGGACAAGTCCCTCAAGGTTCCAAGTTCCATGTTTTTCACCTAAAAAAATGAAAAAGTAGAATGGGATCAACAGTACTTAATCAGTGGGTTAATAAACTTCCTGTGGTCACAACATGAATGTACTTAACAATGCTGAGCTGTATACTTGAAAATGATTAAGATGGTAATTTTAATGCTTTCTTTTAACCATAACAAAAAACCCAAAAAACTTCCTGTGGAGCATTTTGAAAATACTGAACATGTCTAAGCCTCATTCCTATTAACTGATTCAGTGGATCTAGTCTAGTGTAGGACACAGGCATCTATATTTTTAAAAGGTTGATTCTGCTTAAGACTGATTGTACCTGATGATTCCCAAGACCCTTAGTGCTCTGATATTCAAGGTAGACCTACACTGCACATGACAGAAATAAAAATTATGAATAACTTAAAGTGACTTTTCAAGTTAACATTTGCAAAAGTATCATCATATTCATATACCGTTCATAACAAAAACTTAAAATAGACTTTAAATAAAAGGCATCTAAACATGACATCCAGATCTTATTTTTCCTTTAGAAAATATTTCAATGGAAAGGTGAGACCTGGGTTTACAAGACCTTATTCAATGAAGTTTCTACTGTATTTCCCAATGTTCATACAGATACGATTTGCATATTTGTCTCACATTAAACAGAAAATAACATTTTCTATCATTTTAAATATTTCAACTCAGAGTTGAAATAAGGTCTAAAAACCATTCAGTCTGTAACACCCTCACTTTACAGAAGGAAAGTGATCTTTCTAGTATACCAAATTGAAAGATAACTTTAAAATAATAATCCAGGCAAAGTGTGTTGGCTCACGCTTGTAATCCCAGCACTTTGGGAGACCAAGGTGGGCAGATCACTTGAAGCCAGGAGTTCCAAAACAAGCAGGCCAACCATGGTGAAACTCCGATGCTAATGAAAATACAAAATTAGCTGGGCATGTTGGCACAAACCTATAACCCCACCTACTCGAGTGGCTGAGGCATGAGAATCGCCTGTGAACCTGGGAGGTGGAGGTTACGGTGAGCTGAGATTGCACCACTGCATTCCAGCCTAGGAGACAGAGGCAGACTATTTCAAAAAAGTATCAAACCATTATCACTCCATACTGCTGATAAACAACAAACATTAAAAAATGACTAGTCGGCTGGGCGCGGTGGCTCACACCTGTAATCCCAGCACTTTGGGAAGCTGAGAAGGGAGGATCACGAGGTCAGGAAATCAAGACCATTCTGGTTAACACGGTGAAACCCCATCTCTACTAAAAATACAAAAAAATTAGCTGCACATGGTGGCAGGCACCTGTAGTCCCAGCTACTCGAGAGGCTGAGGCAGGAGAATGGCATGAACTTGGGAGGTGGAGGTTGCAGTGAGCCGAGACAGCGCCAGAGTGAGACTCCGTCTCAAAAAAAAAATAATTAAAAAAAAAAAAAAACGACTAGTCAAGAAACAGTAGTATTCTTACATGCCTATAAAACCTCTACAGTCGGCCAGGCATGATGGCTCATGCCTATAATCCTAGCACTTAGGGAAGCCAAAGTGGGAGAATCACTTGTGCTCAGTAGTTTGAGACCAGCCAGGGCAACATACTGAAACCCTGTCTCCATAAAAAATTGTAAAAATTAGCCAGGCATGGCAGCATGTGCCTGCAGTCCCAGCAACTCAGGAGGCTGAAGTGGTAGGATCATGTAAGCCCAGCAGGTCGAGGCTGCAGTGAGCCGTGATCACACCACTGCACTCCAACCTGGGTAATAAGAATGAGATCCTGTCAAACAAAGGAAGTTCAATGATTTGTAAGAATTTGATAAATAAAATTCTGTGTTAAAATGCTTACCTTTTAGAAGCAAATAAAGTGAACACAACATAACAAGAGCTCTTATCTACTATATTACTTAACACTTTCTATTAAAAAAAGGATTATTCACTCATTTCAGCTACAAAACCTAACACCACATGACCTGAGCATATACTGTTATATTTGAATACAGTGTTTGGTGAGAGTCCTTGGGGGGAAAAATTCACAACTCCAGGATATGGCAAAAAAAAAAAAAAGTTTCCGTTTTCTCCATTTCACTTCCCTTATGCAATCTCCCTAATTTCCACACCTGTTAAAACATAAGGCCCCCTGAATTAAATTCCAAAATAGCAGAATCAGAGAAAATTCCAGTTTAAAAGAAAAAGTCCTTTCTTTAAATAGGGCCTTTATAACTGAAGAGCTGAATATCAATTTGAAGATAGGATCACTAAAATAAAGCAAATTCATTTATGAGATGCTAAACTGTAATCTTACTACTGATCTGGCCGCCAGTTACAATGAATAATGGCAGGAAATGACAATAAACAAGTATGGCTTTGGAACTTACAGTGAAATAATGTTTTTTTTTTTTTTTTGAGACGGAGTCTCGCTCTGTTGCCCAGGCTGGAGTGCAGTGGCTCGATCTCCACTCACTGCAAGCTCCGCCTTCGGGGTTCACGCCATTCTCCTGCCTCAGCCTCCTGAGTAGCTGGGACTACAGGTGCCCACCACCCTGCCTGGCTAATTTTTGTATTTTTAGTAGAGACAGGGTTTCACCATGTTAGCTAGGATGGTCTCGATCTCCTGACCTCGTGATCCACCCATCTCGGCCTCCCAAAGTGCTGGGATTACAGGCGTGAGCCACTGCGCCCGGCCAAAATAATTAGCTTTCTAAAAAAAATTTAAGTATGTGGCATAATTAAGGGGATCAAATAAAGCCAACAGAACAAGTCTGTAGTACTAACATAAATTGCTATTTTATAAACATCAGACCAAAGGCAGAAAACAGCTAGATAGCCAGTCTGTGACAAAAACTATTAAAAGATAAATTAGACCAATTAACAACAATAGCATCATCTTTAAATATAAAACACCATTAGAGGCCAGGTGCGGTGGCTCACACCTGTAATCCCAGCACTTTGGGAGGCTGAGGCGGGTGGATCATGAGGTCAGGAGATCCAGACCATCCTGGCTAAGTGGTGAAACCCCATCTCTACTAAAAATATTAAAAAATTAGCCGGGCATGGTGGAGGGCGCCTGTAGTCCCAGCTACTCGGGAGGCGGAGGCAGGAGAATGGTGTGAACCCGGGAAGTGGAGCTTGCAGTGAGCTGAGATTGGGCCACTGCATTCCAGCCTGGGTGACAGAGTGAGACTCTGTCTCCAAAAAAAAAAAAAATTAAATGTTGACCAACATATACTCTGTTCTTTATGTCTTCTGGTAAAAGGAATTACCAGTATCCTGCCAAGAATGAGAACTACTATATAACCTTAATTGACTGACAATGTTGCTTTCATACGTATGCCTCAAGAAAACAGCAAACAAAAAATAGTCACTATTATTTTCTGATAAGGAATCCTGGCATTAAGTTTTATACTCTTAAGAAAATTATACAAAACTCACTCAAGACAGAAGAAGGTATTATGAAAACATCACTGTATCTTGTTTAACTGAATACATTTTTTAAAATGAATAACCCAATAAAGAAAACTGAGGTAATCTGAGCGCCGAGGTATCAAATGAGTAAAGACACTGAGTTACAAGGCAGTATTGCACCTGAATTATGAAAGCAGAATCTCATAGCAGTAACTTTAAGAGATTTCATCTAGAAAGAATTTATCACAAAAAATCACTTTGATTACCATTTGTATTTAGAGTTGGAGTACAATCCAACTCTTACCCATTTTGTGAATTTTTCAAAAAGCACTAAAATCTTAGGAAGTAGAAACCAAGCTTTAAAAACAGTTTTTCACAACAAAATTTATTAGAAGAATAGTGGTTTTGCAAAGTCTAGCATCCAGTGAGAACTACCATACACAACATTACAGCTGGGAATGTTTCTCCAAAATGTCATGGTCAAATTATACAATGGAACCATTAAATCTTACACATGCACGAAAGAACTAGCGCTTTTGACGTACAATGCAGAAAAAAAAAAAAACAAAAAAGGGGGGGACCACATGGATTAAAATTTTAAGTACTCATCACATACATTAAGACACAGTTTTAGTCCAGTCAAAAATCAGAACTGCATTAAAAAATTTAATGTAGTGCAATCAAACCAAAAAACTTAATTTGTGATCATAAGTGCTCTACTACATAAACATTGATCATAGCGAGGAACAAAAAGTTCAAATCACACAGTACAAAAAAAATCTGTAAATAAATATAAACTACAGTACAAGAGAAATATTAAATTATACAATTCCATCAAACTGTAAACAGTATATTGAAATGAGGTCCATAAGAGTAAAGGGGGTTCCTGTTTTGTTGTATGACACTTGAACTTCTAGAAATCTGAAAGATGCCATTTTCCATATCTCCAAAGACTATGGGTTTTATATGTGGAGAGAATTTATTTTAGATGTAAGATATCAAATATTAAAGCAGAGGAATAATCTATTTTGTTAACCACAGATAGTACTGCAGAAAACAAAAGTAATTTTAAGAGACAAGTCTTAACGTTAAAAATGCAAAGTACTAAAACACTGGAATTAGAACTTCGCATCAGAAAAAACTTGTCACTGAGAACTTCAAGGCTACAAAATACACTGACAAAACTGTCTGCTGATATGCAGACCTAGACCTCTGCTAATTTTTTTTGACATTTTACATACTCATGTTACAACACCAACTTTGGCAGAATCACTACTGATAAACTCAAAGCACTCCTGGCCCAATGGTTCCATCACAGTGGCCAGTGCACAAAATTCTCTAAAGACATTGCATAAACTAGAATGTAGAGGTCAGACACCCAAGGACCAGTGCTTGAATTTAGTAGTAGTTATCGCGAAGAAGCAAGAGCCACATCAAGAAGGAACTGCATCTGTTAACAGCTTACAGAGCAGTTAGGAATGTCTTTTGTTTTAGTTGTGCTGGCTATTAGTGGCATTTAAAAATTATTATAGTTTAACTGTGTGTGTGTGTGTGTGTGTGAGTGTGTGTGTGTGTGTGTAGTGTGCTGGCTATACATTTATGTACTTTAAAAAAAAATACACTGTTAACAGGAACCCCCATATTATCTGCTCAGTAGTAATAACTGAATATATAGAATGCCACTATAAGAGTGTGAGGCACCATGTGCTGGAGAGTTATATGCAGCTTTAAAATCTGTTTGGCTGAGTTATACCTGGATACCTGAACTGAGTTTTTAAAGTTGACATTCATCAGATGTGCTACCAGCACGTTGAAATAAAAGCAAAACAGAAAAATACAAGTCACTGTTAGGTTTAAGAATAGCATCAAAGTACCTGAATTGAGTGAGAAGAGTGTGTAAACTGTCCCTGAGGGTTTTTAAACAGTGTGTACAAGCTGGATTCCTAAGAACATTAGTTTTATTCAACAGTATGGACTGATAAAATACCAATGTCTGACAGCTTTAAGTGGAGGTTATAAAGAATTATATGCAAACACTCCAAATGTATAGTTTATACATTTTTTTTCAAAGCAGCAATAAGCTGCTGTAAAGTATACATCCCACCAGAACAAACAACATGTGGGAGTCAGATAAAGGTTTCTATCTTAGTCTGGTTTTCTGACAGCACGGCATATCAATATCCAATGACTATTATCATTCCTAGATCAGAATGTAACTAATTTCGACTAGCAATATAGGATTAGACTTTTAATCAAACACTTTGCTATTACATACTAAAATTCCTTAAACTTACTAATGCTGGTAATACTAACCTAGTTAATCATCCCCCCCTTGTTTTAGAAATATACCCTTCCACAACTTAAAAACATTAAGATCCATTTTCAGTCCTCTGGTGTAAAAAGCATGTCAGTGAATTAATATTAAAAATTTACAAAGTAAAAAGGCTTGAATTTCAGCCAAAGATTCTAAATACTGCTCATTCCCTGAAGACTTAAAGGGGGAGAGAATCCCTACCCATTTTCCTAGTGATTTATTTTTCTAAAATGGTCTGAAACAAATTCTTATTTTGGGGAATCTTCCCCCTCACCTTCTCTCAAATTCCAAATTCTTAAGCTTGAAATGCTTAATAAGAGAAAATGAGGCAATCACTTGGAATTGCTAGAAAGGTACAAAATGTTATTGTCTTTTTTTAAAATAAGATTTATATAAATGTGATCTGACCCCATATTATGTAGTATGTTTTATATTTCTAAATAATCACCCTAAAACTTACAGTACCTAAGACTCTGAAGATAAATTAAGACTTTAGTGTTGTAACAGAAAAAGTGCTGAATTATCCCTTTTCTAGTACTTTAAACATTTTGGACAAGTGCTTTCCTAGTGACAGTGAAGTTTGCTATATAACCTTCCACCACCAAGCAGGAAAAATAAAAAAAGCCACCTGGATGAAAAAAAAAAGACTTTTAGGAGTGTAGCACCGGGCATACCAAATAATAGAAGTTGTTTCGCTCATTCTGAGGGGGTAAAAATATTGTAGATTGAAATTCTATTTGGCTATTGACTGTTAAAAATCCCTGCTCTACTGTGTCAGTGTCCTGTGTCCAACTACCCCCAGCCCCCCACCCCTAGTCCCCTTACACACTATCCACTGAGAATCTAATCTCTAAAGAGATTATTTTAAAATTTATGTTGTCAGGACATACCTGAGAAAGGGTGCAATTATGCAGAACAAGGAACCCAAGACTGCACTAATACTGGTTACAGGTTCATAAATTCTTTCCCAAGACAAATCTAAAAAGTTTAAGAGGTATGGATCTTCAAATATGTCTTACTGCTTTAGATTTTTTTGGTATGTGTGTAGGGTCATTTCCAGTGTTGATCATCTTGAGCATGTTCAATGACAGTTCAAGATGGGGTAAAAAAGTTCATTTCCACATTCAAATAATAGAGATTAAATATTATAATAATATTTGCTACATCCAATAAATCTATGATTAACTAAAAGTGCTTGCTTTTTAGCTTTTCTTGATACAGCTCTAAATGAACTGGAAACCGTAAAATTACCCCCCAAACAGCTGCAGAATTAGCTCATGCTCTATTGTCAAATCAACATTAATTAGCCTCAATTCTCATTTTTAAACAATCTAAAAGATTTTTCTATCAAATCAAGATGGCGTAACTTCACCATATTAACTTGTGACTCATTTTTAGTATCACAGGGCAGAATTTTTAGCCTCTTCTCAGAAGTCTACATGCTTTTTCCATCCTACTCCACCCTCCCTACCCCAATCTCCTTCCGAACACTTAGGGCTTATAGCTACAGTGTTGTGTTACAGGGCTAACGTCTGCTTCTTTAAAAGGTGACTGCAAGATTATTCAGGAATGAGGATACACAAATAATGTCCTCTATTTTTCTTTCCATCACCATGTTCACAAATGCTATTCAAGTCTCCAGTACAGAATTAAACCAAAATAAACTAAGAAGAAAGAGCCTGGAGTTCTGTCTTCTTAGTACCACAATTATATGTTTTTCCTTTGCAGATTTTGAAAGCAATTCATTTTCTTTAAAAAATTCCTAGATAGCTTAGTAGTCTCCTAAATGGGCTGTTCTGCTGAAGCCATCAAGTTTTTAGTAATACTAGCCTGACCAAAGCATTAATGAAGACCAAATTCTAATTAAAGGTAACAAGGAAAACAATCTTTGATATCTTCAAGAAGGCCAAAATTTAACGTATAACTTTCAGTATCTCCTATAAAACATAAAGTGGAGCACAATTCTGTCTATTGCCATATTCTATCACCAGTGACAGCAACCTGAATACACAGAAAAGACTGGTTAATATGAAAACAACCTCTGGCATTTAATGAAAGAATTATAAAGGCAAAAATACATGGTCTCAAAAGGAAATCTACAAAGATAAAAGCTGTTAATGATGCCGATCTGTCATGTAACTGCTACAACTACTCAAAATATTTTCAGCTTCTGACATCAAGCTGACTCAATTTGTTTTATGAAAAGAAACGAATCCATGCTTCACTATTATGGGTCAATGAGATGTAAAAGAATCACAAAGGCTTAGAACCAGGCCTGGCACTGTGTGCTTACTTGGGGGTAGAGGGAGAACAGATAGCTCACTAGCAGCTCAAAGGTTGCTATGTACTGCCTAATGACAGAAGGTAGTTATGATATTGGTGTTAACAGGTAGTTGTTTTTAGTCTAATTTAGAGTTCTCTCCGAAACTTGGGAACTAAACTTCTCATTGTGCCTTTTATAGTTTTTACCATCTGATCCCACATAGCTCATACTATAGCTAAGATAAATGTTGGGGAAAAGAAATGCCAATTGGTTGAGGTAATGGTTTATATAAGATAACCAGAGTTCTAAAAGCACTTCAATATTGTAAAGTAAAAGTGTACCAAATAAAGCTAATACACACTTCACACTTGTTGAGCTTGCTCACCAGAACTGAACAGTAATTAACTTCACATAAGGACCCCTATTATCACACAAAGCCTTACTCATATTCATGATCTGCTGCAGCAAAGGTTTATCAAGCAACATCTAAACTTCAGAACAACAAACTTAATATTAAAAAGTATTATACACAAATATAAATTATTTTTCCTGAAAGAGTGACCTTGTCCTTCATGGTATTTGGGGAACAGAAAAAAAGTGTATAGCTCATCACAAACATAATTCAGAGTCACTTATAAGCCCACTGACCAAAGTAATATACCACATTACTGTCAAGCTGGATGACCACGCTGTCTCAGAAATGAGAAAGCTAAAGATAAAAATACCAACTAGATATCCTTGCACAGAATTAGTGTTTTTGATTTTGTAGTGCCATAGCGTATCTACCCTATAATATCAAGGTTCTCTGAAAATGCAAAAAATTATTTTAAATACATTATTTCCTATCAATAGTTCCAAGAGTGTTATATATTAATAATTTAAGTAATGTTATCTGCCTACTGGAAAATGTGAGGAAAAACAGCTTTCATGACAAAGACAGTTGTGAACTACACTTTCCCATACCATAAAAACGGTCAACTGTTGTTTGGGCCATGCAAAACTCTGATTAGCAGAAATTAAGCGTGCTAAGTAGACCAATCTCTATTACACATTTGTGAGGACATCCCCAAACCAGAATATCTACACTGAAAGTGCCAATACAGAATAGTGGCAAATCAAGAGATAAATCAAATATTAAGGAATCACTGCGGCACCAAGACTGCCAGTCAGCCGTGTGATGAGCCACCTCCGAGAAATACATGGTATAATGGAACTCTGAACACAAAATTTAACATTAAAAGTGCACCTGAATATTACAAACTAACTTTACAAAACCTATAATAAGGTAAAATATATATCTTTCGAAATATTCCAGCAGCTTTTTGTTTTGTTTTTTTTTTTAAAGTTTTTCTTTTTTGAGAGGCTCATGAAATTTAAAAGGGACCACTAGCTAATTTCAACCATGCTTCACAAAACAATAATGGCTATTTTATATTGCAGTTACCAATGTAATGCAATTAGTGCTTTAAAATAATCTACACTCAAAAAAAGAGAGAGAAAGAGAGAGACCTTTGGAGGAAATATGCTTATTCAAAAGCTTCTTGGAAAAGAAAATTTACCTGAATATCAAGTCATGACTGATCTCAAGTGTAATGTTTAAAAGCTTCACAGACATGAATATTACAATCTTCAGGTCTCAGGACTTTTAATCTGAGAAAGTTTAGAGTTTGGTTTGTTTTTTAAATTCACTTTCTAACCAAAACAAATAATAGAAGTACTCAAATTTTCACTATTTACAACTCTCAGCCTACAATCTGAAATGACACAATACAAGTTCTCTTATTTAAACTGCAGCATTAAAGGGTAGGCACACCATTCTTCTGCTGCTCGATTGTCATCCACTGAAACACACATAGAAAATATTTATGTTAGTAAAATGATCACTCCATGTACACTACAATGACAAAATTTACATAACTCAACTCATACATCACTTATATAGACTACCACATAGGATTAAACCTCTCTGAACAGTAAACTCTACAAAAGTTGAACTTTTAGGGCCAGATTTTTAATGGGCCTTTAGTGATGCCTTTCTGAGAGGGGATAAAAGCAAGCACAAATTAATTTTCTCAAAGAACCTTTTTGCAGCAATCCTGGGCTACTGAATATCCCAAACATTACACAAAAAGGTACTATGGCTGCAATTAATTGTGTGCTGACAAATTCTTAAGTGTGTAACAAAGGAGGCGTTCCTTCATAAACTTAGTCCTTTGCTTTCAGCAAACTTTCTAAGATTTCCTTCAATTGTAGATGAAAACCATACATTTCATAAGGAATTTTTATTGCAACTTCCAGCTAGGTGACAAAATATTGTAGAATCATAAAATGCTACTGAACCCAAACTGTTTTTTCTGTTAAGAAGTCTAGAAATCTAAGGGGAAACAGGCTCAGTTATCCACTGATTAAACTGCTACACAAAATAACCAAATCAAGAGGAACCCACACCCAAGCTATGTCAAGAATGAGCAGTGCATGTATTTTAATAACAGCAATGGTGTGCCTAACCTTTGAACACACAGGTTGCTGAGGGAAAACTTAACCTAATTTAATTAGTTGCTCCAAAGTTTCCAGGCAAAAATTTATGCCTTGGAAATATCTGGACCTCCCCTCAAACTGTTAGCATCCATCTGAAATCAACATCTAACCAACGCTCCAAGTTTAATGTTATTTTAAATACTGAAACTCCAATGTTTGTTTTTGGTTAAGCATTTAGAAGGGCCTGACCACCTTTCTCAGCAGATTAGAATATACAATATATGTGGTGTGGATTTTGTTTTGCACAAATAGTAATTTTAATCTGATCACAATGAAAAATTAAATTCCATGGGCTTTGCTTATTCTTGCAAAAACCGCAGAAAATAAACTTTCCTTACTTTCATTTTAAAAGCCCATCTCAAAAAAAGCTTAAGATATTCTTCAAGGAGTGCTTATACAAACATGATCTCAAAGGTCCTGAACTGTGTGCTAAACAACCATGAATATCAGCTAATTATCAGAAAAAGTCAAGAAGGGGGTATTATGTAGGATGCCAAAAAAAGAGAAAACAATTGTTAACCAACAAAATTAAAAAAAAAAAAAAAAAAAGGAAATCTCTCCCACCCTTCTACTAGTATTTGGATCAGTTAAAAAAGGAATTCCAATGAGTTTGACTTCTGATTGAATTATTGTTAGAACTGATATGCATCCTAAATCTTATCAGGTTACCTTGGGGTTGTTTTTTTTTTCTCTCACTACAAACATGGATCCTTCATTAACGTGGATACTGGGCAGACTACTGAGGCTGTAAAATTTAAGTATCACTTTTGCAATATCATAAAATTACTTACACACATTTCTTTCCCTATTTCTCCCATCCCCAATAAACAGATCTTGAATATCTTAATCTAGTTGCTGCAACGATATTCAGTCAGTTAGCACATCAATTCTGTAAAAGGACTGAAGATTACAAAGAAACCTAGTTTGCTAAAATGATGCATCCTCCATTGTTTTATGTAATGTACCCTGACTGCTCCTGAGTAAATACGGAGCTCGTCCTCCATGAGATAAGGCTATATCCTCACTTGTTGGTGAGACCAAATTCTACCCTTAGAAAATCTCAAATGAAATTACAGCAAAGGTAGTGTTCAAAGTAATTAACTGAAGCATTTCTGAAGGTAGTGTGTGCACATTTTCCACCGCCTTCCCCTCTGGGTGAGCACTAATAGCTTGCTAATTTGTTAAGTAAATTTAATAGTGAGAAGAAAATTACAAAATGTAACTATAAATGACCCAATAATTATGTCAGTGAATAACCAAATTTCTCAAATTCAAAGGTTCATTGTTCTTCTTAGTTTTTTCTTTAGTTTAATCCTTCAATTAGTTGAATCGTAGATGAAAAATGTGAGTAATTTTGTATTATAAGATGGCTTTCCAATTTGCAGTGATAAAGCTCCCAGTATGACAGACGTAGTTTCTAAAAGGGGGCTTTTTTTCCTCTTCTTTTTTAAAAAGTAAAAACAAATATAACTTAAGAAAAAACAAAAAAACAAAACAAAAAAGCATGCAGGCTCTACAGGCAAGGAGTCCACTTCCATGTATCTGTTCTCTGTGAGGTAACTCAATTCTCTTTTGTAGAGAAACATGCAAAAGGCCAAACATATTCCGAGCCATACTGCACATGAAAAATTTAAAATATGCAACATTCAGAATGCACATTTCATCTCTGTACACACAAGTCAATGCAAAATCTGCAAAGAAACAAGTGTCACAGTAAATGAAATTATGTGCAAGCAATGATAGCTGAACAATGATGCAGTAGTGCTCACCCAGTTTGTACAGTAATTGGCACTCTACAGTATTCCTACTCGTTTTTTGATTCATTTGCACTTTGTGCTGCCTCTCCCTGGGGATCTAATTCAATCTTTACAGAAACATCTGGCCCCTCCGACCTCATTAATTTCATCTTTTTCTTTGGAGGGTTTTTCAAAGTGCCCAGCCTCTCCTTTACTTTGTACTCCAGTGTACTGTGGGGAATCCCATAAATACTCTGAGCTTTGGAAACACTCATTTTTCCACTCATAACCACTGAGATTGCTTCCTCCAGTATCTCACTGTTGTACTGTCTGTAACGCCCTCTTTTCTTCCGAGGCTGCTTGGAGCCAGGGTCTCCTTCTTGATCCGATGTGGGATATGGCTGTCCAGAGGTAGACTGCTCAGCATCTGAGCCCCAAGAATCGGGTCCAGCATCTAACATGCTTTTTCTATTTTGTTTTGGAAGAATAGCCCTTAATTTTTTACTAAGCGCGCTCTCCGTTTGTGAACCCATTACCAAAGAGCTATAGCTGTACTGATCACCAGTGCGAGACTCCCAAGAAAGATCCATTCCTCGAACTTGTGGTATCTTTAAATCTACAGGAGATGAATGGCTCACATCCTTTTTTCCATCTTGTTTTGCTTGAAGTGCCATTTTTGGAAAAGCAGAGTTTTCTGCAAGAAAAGGAAGGTCACTGATGTTGCTGAGTGCACCATTTCCCCTGAACTTCATACGGCTGAGGTTGAACTCGTAATGTGGTTTTGCCCAAGAGGCTTCCCTGGATAATATTAAGTGTTGTCCATGATTCTGTAATCCAGATGGCCCAAGGCTGGCAGCTGTGGACAATTGGTTTCTGCTCAGTAGTTCTTCACTAATCTGCAGGGATCGAGCCAGTGGAACTTTGAGTGATGTGGAGTGTCCAAAACCTTCCCTGGTTCCATCCTGTAAGCTTCTTGGAGGTACCCCATCACCACTCCGAAGTCCGTCTGGGCGGTACTGGCTGGGTCTCCCAGGTCGCCTAATTGGATGGAAGGAAACTGATGTGAGCAGGACTTGCACAGGTAGGGAGGGATGGGTGAGGGGACCACTCCTTTATTAGAAGGCCTTGCTTGGGTAACATCACTTTGTGTTATTTATTTATTTTTCTCTAAAATTAAAAAAAAATGGTCTCGGCAGTTAGTTTTAAAACTTGTTCACAAAAAAGGAAAAAGGAAAAAGAAAAAAAATCAGGAGCTTTTTGGGCAAAGAAAAATTAAACCTGTCAGCTGGTCTCTGGTTGGGTTCACAAATTTTCGGAGAAAAAGTTTCGCGCAACTGTCTGAAAATAGCATCTTAATTATTAATTACAAAGTAATCATCAGTCTCCATAGATCTACACAGAATTGTGTTGCCAATGTGACGTTACCACTAAACAAGTACAGTAATAAAAGAGTAAGCCAAATTAGTTATTTTAATTCAATATATTCAACATTCATGACAACTAGTTTTAAAACTGAAACCATATACATTACTGGAACCCATAGATAATTGCTCATTTATCCCACAAACAAGTTGATATTCATCATCAAAAAGCAAACAATTCCAAATAATATTGCTTATTTTGCTTGGGGGGGAAAAATATGTATATATGGCTAACAGCCCCAAAGGAGAAAAAAAAAAACTCCCCAACAAACCAAACCAAAAGACCCATTGCATTATAACTTACCACACGTCTTCATTTTAAAACACTACTAGTTGCAGATACATGAGTATCATGATTTTCCATTTGAAATAATCCAAGCTTAAAAGAAATTACTCTTTATTTAACCCTTAAGTTCTACTCAAAGTAATTACTGTCAGAGGGATATAAACAAGTTTTTAGCAGTTTTCTCTGGCTTAAAAAAAACCTCCCTTCTTGAAATATCAAACACCTATTTTGAAATTTCAAATGGACGGCTTTCAAATAATGTTTAAAAAATCAATTATTTAGACAAAGTTAATTCGTAAGGTTTTGACTTTCACAATAGAGAAAGATTATCAATATTAAGACTGACATGTGGCAAAACACGCCCAAGGGGGTGATTACATTAACTAGGCGTAAAACAGGGCTTCGCAGAAATGATAAACCAGTTATGTTCTACAAAACTGTATGGGGACTACTATCATCAGTAACACAATTAGGATAACACTGAATATTCAACTAAAAGATGGGCAATCCTATTGGTGCATTTTTCTTCCATAAAACCAGTAGAAAACACTTTCCATTCAGAGGGATAAAAAAAGCAACTTCAGCCATATAATACATGAACCTGGCAGCCAAGTTTACAGTGAATCTTAAGCAAAGGATGTGTTTATGCAAACTGCACATGGACTTTTACATGTGTCCTTAAATTACACAACTCAAGGTTTTTTTTTTTTTTTTTTTTTTGGAGACTGGGTCTCGCTCTGTCACCCAGGCTTGAGTGTAGTGCTGTGATCATTGCTCACTGCAGCTGTGACCTTCTGGGCTCAAGCAATCCTCCCAACTCAGCCTCCTGAGTAGCTGGGACTACAGGTGCACACCACCACGCCTGGCCAATTTTTGTATTTTTAGTAGAGAATGGGTTTTGCCATGTTGCCCAGGCTGGTCTCGAACTCCTGACCTCAGGTGATCTGCCCACTTCAGCATCCCAAAGTGTTGGGATAACAGGCATGAGCCACCACGCCTGGCTCAAGTATCTTTTGATATATAAATAGAACCCAAAGATTTGGGAACATGCTGACTTATATCTAGTATAAACCATAGTGAAAAGAAAGGGTTAAGAAAAAGATTAGTAAACTATGCATAATGGATTAAATTAATACTTTCTGGAAATGAAAAGTTTTGGAATTTTAGAGAAAGGGAGATTTTAGAAGTCTGTAAAGGAATCCTTCTATTTGAAGGTAGTTAACAGTAAGTTGGAAAAGGTTAGTCCACTTAGCATCCACTTGTTCCTTTAATATCTAAGTAACTTTCCCACACTCATAATCTGAAAATTAAATAAGACTAAGTATTAACTAATTTAAACTTACCAAGTTTTTTTTCATATCTAGATAAAGTTGATTTTTTGTCACACAGTTTTATAGAAATGCTTTTTCAACATGGTATCTGAATGTCTTTATTAATATCTGACTTTTCTAGTTGGTTATTAGATACACACAGGGAGAAGACAGTTCTTATACTACAAAATCAGGGAGTCAGAGAATTTACTTTAGTCTCCTAAGAGTTATCAAAACTGAGCAAGTAATAATGTCTTGGTAGCCTAAGATGGTTATGCATCAACATCTACAATCAGTCTTTCAGAAAACTACATTTTCTGAACTGCCAGAGTTAAAAAGTACAGTTTAAATCAACCACCAAAACCAAACCCAAAAGAAACAAACAAAAATGAACACACATACACACAAATCCCACTAGAGATACCAAGTATTGGAGCTCAATTTTCATTAAACAGCTTCAGCACACATAACACTGTCTTTACATCTAAACTTTAGAATTATTTAACTTGAGTTTCACACTCCAAAACATGCCACAACAAAAAGTCTAAAGAAATAATTGCCATACTCATGGTTATTTACTATTTGTACTAAACTGACAAAAACTCATCTGTACTAGCCAATTTTACTTTGCACAGATTGCATTTTTACTTGATCTATGGTCCATATTTATAAATGACTTACTTAGAAGGGTTATTTTTTAAAATGTAAAAGGGAGACTGGCATCAACCTTTGATGAATTATCTATTATGAAACTGTGTAAGGCTACAAATATTCTCCCTTACCCGTTCCCTTGAGTACTGGAGCAGCCTGGAGAGTGGCTCAGGGAAGTGCTGCCAGCACATGGACTTTTCTTAGTGGACAGATCAAGTACACCGTCTGCAGAGACACAAAGAAACACCTGAGGATATTAAAAGCTAGGAGCAAATGTAAACTGAATAGGCTAAAAATGAAAAAGCAGTAAGTAGGCTTATTCAACTAAGCAGATACGCTAGTCATATATTTGAGTTATAGAATCAATTCAATCCTGAAGCAACATAAATTTAGCAAGACATGTTATACTTAATATCCTCAAGTGCTAAATGTATTATTAATGGGGCAAAAAGAAAAGGTAAAACATATTACTGAAGATGTTAAGATACAGTGAAATACTAGAAATAGCAGTTTACATAGCATGAGGTCCGCTGTTACCAGAATTTTTAAGACTCCATTTTCTAAATTTTCCTTGATCGAAGCATACAAGTTTTTAATGTCCCACAGCGGCATACAAACTATAGAACCAAATCCCTCAAGAGCTAAATCTACCTGAAACTCCAAAAGTACATACAAGTTGGATATAGAAAATTTTAAGTAAGATATAAAAATTGTTTTTAAATGTAAGTTTTTGTCATTAAAGCACATGTATATACTAAACAAGATGGTCTGTAAGATGAATCAGTTAATGATTTATGATTTGGGTGTGTCCTAATAGTTTTCTAGACCACTATAAAAAAATGTATACTTGTATTCAATCTTTTTTCCTTTTTTTTTTTTTTGAGACGGAGTCTCGCTCTGTCGCCCAGGCTGGAGTGCAGTGGCATGATCTTGGCTCACTGCAAGCTCCGCCTCCTGGGTTCACGCCATTCTCTCGCCTCAGCCTCCCGAGTAGCTGGGACTACAGGCGCCCGCCACCACGCCCGGCTAATTTTTTGTATTTTCAGTAGAGACAGGGTTTCACCGTGTTAGCCAGGATGGTCTCGATCTCCTGACCTGGTGATCCGTCCACCTCGGCCTCCCAAAGTGCTGGGATTACAGGTGTGAGCCACCGCACCCGGACTGTATTCAGTCTTTTAAAAAAATTTGCAGAGATTCAAAATTCAATTGCTGGATTTTATGAATGCAAGAATTTTTCAATTAAGAAGACATTAAAAATTAGTGAAGAAAGCTGAAAGAAGGAAGAATGGAACTGTCTTGATATTGATGAGAGCCTGGAAGTACAACCATTTTTTACTGCAACTAAACCAAATCGCAAGTTCATGTTATTAATACATAAAATTAGAAGACTTTTTTCCCTCAAAGTAATTTTTCTCCTTATTGAAATACCTGGAAAAGAAATCTTTTAAAGCTACCACTCTGACCGAAATTAACAGAACAAGATAATACACAATGTCTTTGACTTTCAGTTGGCCAGCAGAGGGGTTTTACAATCTAGTTACATTTTTAAAAAGTACCCCAGGGTAGAAGCTACTTACAAATTGTATCAGAGGACATTTTATTTCAGGCTGTTAGAAATAAACAGGCAACTGAGTTTGTAAACAAAAAATCACCACACTCGTAAGTAAGAGTTTCATCCTTTAGAGTCACTAATATTTCTAAAAATATAATTATAAGCTTATAGAACCAATTATCCTATTAGACATCTAACCCAATTATACATCTAAGAAGCAAATGTACTGCTTACAACATTTCCAACCAAAGACACTATTATTTAAAGACAAGTCAAATAGTCAATTTGTCTAATCAAACAGGCAATATATTTTAAGTCTACCACTAAAAATATTGTGCTTTTTAGTTGAAAACACATTCATTAAGGAAATATAATTTAAAATTTTTTTACTTCATTTGAAGTCTACATACTATAATGCTATCATGTAGTTCAAATTCCTCTTTGTAAGAGCATGCTGTCAATACAATGTATTATCTCTTAAGTGTAACAGTAGTTATAACCAGTTAAATTAGACTAAGTGGTATCATTTTATGTTAACCTCCATTAATAGTTTAAATATAATTCTATGTTGTCACTCTCCTAATATAAACCTGAAGCTTCTGACGTAATATTTAGAGTGAAGAGATCTTTAATGAAAACTACCAATTTGTGGAAAAGAAAACAGTCATCAATAAAAAAGATACAACTTTGTAAATATGGTAACCAAAGGTACATGAGAAATGTGAACAAGTAGGAAGTCTCCTGTCAATAAATCTCTCAGAACTCAGATATTTTGTTTGCTGTTCACCACACAGGAAAAGGATAAAAGCAAAGGAAAACTACTCAAAATTTATTTCAAAGAGGTTATTTAAGAATTAAATGTATTTTCCAAAATAAGCATGTATTTCTCATCAATAAATCCACATAATCTCATAACCTTTCTGTATACTGAAGATTTCTATGACAATAAAATCTCATTAGTACAGACATCACCAATTTACAATTTGTAGTGGTTCAAACAGTGGCTGAGTTGAAATGCTTGCTTCAATTTTTGTGAAATTAAAGGTAAAATGAGATCACAAAGCAACAGGAATACCTACTGAAGAAAATAAACTTCAGAGACTCAAGAAACATTTGCTAAACAAAACTGATAACCTGTTAACTTCATCACTTAATTAGTGTCCTCATCAACAAATTCCCTTTTGGAAATACTTTCAAGTTAGTCAGTGGATATGTGTGTTTATGTATGTGTTTCTGTATTTATAAAACACTGAATATATTTAACAACCTAAAGTATGTTTTGCTGCTTTCTCTATTTGTAACCCTAGTAGTTTCTTTTTCAAAATTCAAATACATGTTTTTCCTTATGATCTCATTTGCAGAGCATATAACTTATACTTACAAATAGAGGCATATTTCTCAGACAGGTGCTAGTCCTAGAAAATTTATAGTTAAGAGGAAAACTTACTTTTTCATAGGAGTTTTAAAAAACATAAAAATACTATGGAAAATATAAAATGCTTATATAAATATCAAGGAAATGAAAGATTAGTGACAACTGTTAACCACCTGACTTTCCTGAGTGGTACATCAATCATGACCATGAACTGCTGACAGATAAGGCTGTAACAACTTTAGCTGTACTTCTCCATCACTGCATAATAAGAAATAATTTAAAAATCACATTAGTTTTTATGCAATTATTGCTGCTGATGCTCTAATTGCCAATGCTTTTTTTTTTTTCTCCCCAAATTAAAGTATTCTGATAAGATAGAGGAGACCTTGACATCAAACCATACCTTGTTCGCTAGGTTCTGACTGAGACTTTCTGACAGTAAGGTCCAGAGGTGAGTCTTGGTCAGCCATGAGAAGTTTGCTGAGCACAGGGTTCTGAGTAGTTGCAGCCGTGGGAGAGGCGGTGACTGGAGATGCTTTCGGCAGGCTTTGGTTCTTTGTGCTATTGGGCTGGCTGGGGTCCTGAGTAGAGCTATTTTTTGAGGTATATTCAGCAGCAAATTGTTGGATCATTCGCTGCATGATCTCACGGGCCACTAGGGGAATATTGGGGTCGGAGACCCAGGGACTGTCTGTAAATAAAGATTTATTTACTTTTAAAGTGGGACAATGTACTAAAAAAAAAACAGCTTTCAAGTAAACATAAAATTTCATTTTATTTTTCTTAAAATGCAGTTATCTTAAAAATAGTATCTCCCCTTTGACTTACATTTTCTAAGCTTTTGAGTTGTCGATTTTTAAAAATAAAATTTTCATTAAAATAATTCTAAACATTTTCCCCCATATAATAATTGAACATTATGAAATTAAATAAAGGGATAATAACTAGAATATCTTCTGGGCAAGAATCACTTACCTGACACAGAAATCCCAAAACCCTTCTCTTAGGAAATAATTACTCTCATGTTAACATACCTATAGGTCACATCAGGTCTCCCTAGATTTTTTCCTCAGTCACCTTCTCCTAAATATTTGAAGAATGCATTACTGAGTTCATGAGTGCTGAATTTACTTTATGTTAAAGACAGAAGGCATACCAAGATTATAAAAGGAGATACTTAATTTTCAGATCCATTGTAGGCTAGGGCAATCATTCTCACACTTTAATGTTCATCAGAAACACCTTGATGGCTTGCAAAAACAGATTGTTGGGCTCTCTCCCCAGAGTTTCTGATTCAGTAGTTCTAGGGTGGGCTCAAGAACTGGCATTCTAACAAGTTCTTAGATGCTGCTGGTCTGGGGACCACAATTTCAGAACCTCTGGGCTAGGTGTTTAAATGCCAAATCTCAAAAACCTAAGAAAAACCACATATTTTCCAAGGGCACTTTAAATAAACTCTGTCAACTAGTAAATCAATAGGGAAATAATGAAATAAACATCTAAATTATCAATTTCTACTCAGTGTTAAGTTTAGACCATAAGAACTCATTAACTCAAAAAACTTTTAGCACTGAAAGAGACTTTGAAGGGCAAAAGAGGTTAAGATGAAAAGGAAAATGACTTGTATAAATATATTATCATCATGCCTCTATAATTACCACACTATAATAGTCAATCAGGAAGACTAAGCTTCTCAAGAGCTGAGACTGTGTGTGTTTACCTCTGTGTACCTCTAAATACCTAATCTTGCCTGATCTAAAGTGTGTATTCAATTTAGCTGAATACTAAACAGGTCAATCAAATCAATCAGCACGAAACAGCCCTTTTAAAAAAAATAAAATGAAGAAAATGTGTTTGTTTACCTCTGTGTACCTCTATATACCTAATCTTGCCTGGTCTAAAGTGTGTATTCAATTTAGTTGAATACTAAATAGGTCAATCAACATGAAACAGTCCTTTAAAAAAAAAAAAAAAAGGGAAAATGTGATCCAAAGAGTAGGTGGCCACTACAAATTTATATAGGTGATTAGTGATAGACCCTCGATTAAAACTCTTCCCCTGGTCTTACTGTTTTACCTGTGACCTTTGCTTCCTACCACACTTTTCAGGCTTTCCAAGACAGTTCTCAGGAAACCAAGGTTTCTTTAGTCTTTTAAAGATTAGCTATAGAAGGCAAATAACTTTACGCACAGTATTTTGGAGCTGTAAGGAACTTAAGAGTTTAATTTATAGTTATAAAGTTAAAGAAAAACTGACTCTAATTACTAACTAAAATCTAAAATCTCCATAATAAACAACAAACAAACAAATACATCATCAAAACCTCACAGGACTCCTAAGAACAGGCTTTTTTTCCCCCCAAAGGATGATATTCAATACCAGAAGATGTTCACAAAGTTATGCTATTTATTTCATCTTCTGGGGTTTAGTGAGGCTCACTCTACTAGTAATAATGTTTCTGTCATACTAAGCAGTATTTATAACTCGAACTTTCCTCTCCATAAATAGAGACTGTAAGTATTTCCGGTGGTTTAAAAATAAAGGTATGGAACCAGGTAAGGATCAGAAGTTGCTACAGTTACTGAATATGGTTCCTCAGTGTTTTAATAAACATTTTATCCATACACTGCTTTTTAAATATCTCCATCCACTGAATTTTCTTAATAGTCATTTAACTTTCCAGTTAAGACCCATTTTTCTCCCTACATAAATCTCCATATGAACTATTGTATAAATTTCAAGTTTTAGTACATTAGTTTACCTTTTCACCCCTGAATAGTTGGAGAACATGTAATACATACAGGAAATTTCCATACAAAAAGTAAAATAAAATTTATGAATTTATGAGATGCCTCTGTGTTTAAGTAGTATTAATAAAGAGCTCTGTGAAGAGTCAAAGATATTAGGACAAGGACCATAGACCACTATCTTTGAGCACTCAATGTCTGCTCTGCAGAATCTTGTCTCTTTATTGAATGAAAACACAGTCATGAGACAAGACAGTGTTTACGAATTACATCTCTGCCATTTGAATTTCTCTGTCTTGTGAAAATTTATTGAACAAATTTCATTCTTTGACATACTTAAAATACACATCTACAAACATACCCACACCCAGGGGAACACAGCACAACTGAGTCAAATAAAAGCAACAAATCAGATCAAAAATAAAACTGCAGAAAAACATGTTACACCACAGTATATCTTAAAAGGCAAATCTGATCTTTTTAATACAAGTGACAAAGCAAGCTGAAAAGAAATGTCATTATGACATTTGTAGAAGGTTTACTGTTCTTAAAATGAAATTATGGATTCCATATCATAAAAGCCCACTTTTATTCCATCTCTGATTCTACTTAACTATACATAATCTTTACACAAATTATTTAAAACATAGAATTTATAATACTTTGAAACAAGGTACCAAATATAAGCATCTGAATTATTTATTAAAACAAAAGATTCTCTTCAGATTAAAATGTCCATCATATCCCTGGATACTAAACATTTTCGGTATTAATTTAAAGAGTACTAATGGCTATCTTGGAGATGGTTACAAGAGAATTATATCTAAAAATATCAATATTAATACATAAAGCAGAAGAAAATGTCCAAATTCCAAAGCAAGAGTTCTTTCTCTGGGTATCACATGCCTGTACTTAAACAAATAAACTCAACTTACAATTTCAGAGCATTCCCATCTCTTGAAATCTATCCTGAGACTGATTCCGAGGTAAGAATTCCTCTCCTAAAGGTTATAACCCAAAAGCTTAATTTCTTAAAAAAACTTTATAAAAACTTTAAAGTTATTCCTCTATGACAAAGGGATGGGACTAGTAGAAAAGTGCGACAGAATTTTTCTGTACGAGTCTTATGATTGACCTTATTAATGTCCCCTGAGCAAAGAGTGGATGAAAAGTGGTTCCTCCACGTAAATTAGGGAGAGGAAGTCCTCTTTTCAGATAATGAAGCTTGCTATAACACCACATCAGATCAATGACTCCGTGTATATCCTTCAGGAGAGGAGCTGCAAAGACATTTTATTTGGCAAGCAAACTGACAGAACTGCTCTACCAGTTGTTGATACTTAAATTTGCTTTTAACAATCAAATGTTCATAAAACTAAAAAAACAATTATTTTGAACATAATTTTGGAATTCTGAGCAGTGTGCAGGAATAATAAGACATAGGAGACTGAGCTGCGAGATTTAGGTCAGGAGATGCTAGTGGGTGTTTAAAGAGAGTTAAGGATGTACTAAACGATTTAATTCTGCCTAGAGTTCTCATGGAAGAAAATGGGGAAAAAGTGCCACAGACAATAATCTCTGTGCATTTCTTAATTTTATATGACACTACACTTCACACCACCTTTTGGAAATACTGATCACATTAAGCAGAAGCCCAGCTAGTGTCCAACTGTAAAGAAACCCAACAGAACCAGCACTTATGAGACTTTTAACCAATGTCAAAGGGAAGGAGGGAATTTCCAGAGGAATGAGAGGTGTAAACTAGAACATATGAAGAATTATTAAAGAAAATGGAATCACTGAGTCTGCTGAAGATTAAATAAGAATATTTAAGATTATCAAGTTTGTATGAAACTTTCAGAACCCATTATAGTAACTACCACTTGGAAATGGAGGAAAAGTGTAACTAAGAAGTATAAATCCATTTAGAATTTCTTAAAAGTAAAGACTGTTCACTAGAAGGGAATATGAAGGGAACTTTCCTGAAGGTTCTGGCTGATGGCAATTATGCATTGTGAATAGAGAATAAATCTGAATGCCTCTATGAAGGACTTATAAGCCTCAAGACTCCATGACTGAAGAACTTTTCTGTATTTCAAAAGAAATGTAAACCATGCCTACAAAAGTTTCAAGGATAAAGATAAATTTTAAAAATGCAAGAGGTTGAGCTATTAAATGCCACCTCAAATACAGCGGGAAAAGTTTTACTACATAATAATTTCCCTAATATAGAAAATTTTAGTGAAACAAGACTGTATCAAGGAAAAAAATGCTTACAAATCTAATTTTATGATATAACTACATTTTCTCTCCAAATGAAATTTCAGGTTGGAATCACTAAAAGAAAAAAAAAAATCACAGTTGGTTTTAGTTATTGGTGATTAAAACAGTAACTGTCTCTATAAGTTGTCTAACAAAATACAGTACTACTGAGAGCTTAACATTTTTAGAATTTCGTAATAATTTTCTAAACTATTAACTCACCATCACATCAGAGCCTAAATGTGGTGAACAGGGTTTACCTTAACCCTAATTCCAATTTGAACTTGACCCAAGGGATATAGAACAATATAAATTATATCATCAATAAAGAAAAATGTTTTTAAGAAGAACTTTAAAAATGACATTGAAATTAAGGAGATTAATAATACAAGACAAGCAGATGCTAAATATCATCTTCACTGAAACCAACCTTTTCTATAAAAGACTGCATTGAGGAATTCTTCTGCTTGTCTCTCGAATCGAATGATTTTTGCTTGCTCTTGTTTAAGCAGAGCTTCTTGCCCACCTCCCGAAGCTGGTTCATCCAGACCGACTAAGTGTCCCTGCAAAAATACTTGGTGAAATAGTTGCACAAAAGTCTTTCCCCATTCAATATCAAAAGCATAGATATGAAATCAAAGACAAAGTTAGTAGCAAATAAGGCAAATTAATTTGATGCAATTAAAATATTTTAAAACTTCAGTAAAATTTCAAGAAAAAGTATAAAAGCAAAATAAATGTAAACATATTCTTTAGTTGGATTTTATCTACTTTTTTTTTGACTATGAGTTTTGTTCAAAACTTAGTCTAATTAAACTTTAACTGCCAGAGGGATAATTTCCTTGAAAGCACTCTATTATACTATAGTTATCTTTCACAGGCAACTCAATTCAGACAGAATGTTTTCAATTTACAAGAAAAAAAAAATTTAAATTCCAAATCTCATTTGAGGATCCTAGTATGAGATCTGTGTTTCACCAGATACAAAACACAAA
Source organism: Rhinopithecus roxellana (assembly GCF_007565055.1). Taxonomy (NCBI): domain Eukaryota; kingdom Metazoa; phylum Chordata; class Mammalia; order Primates; family Cercopithecidae; genus Rhinopithecus; species Rhinopithecus roxellana. The sequence continues at coordinate 76,461,233 of NC_044559.1, forward strand.
CACTTTTAAAAGGTCATTAGGAAGAAAAACTCAGAATACATCTCAATTCACTACTCTGTCTTTAGATTACTTTTCAAAAACTGTGGTTCTCAAACCTTTAATGGGTTGTAAAATAGATTAACTGGTCATAAGCAGCACTAGCAAAATGAACTGAAAACTAGAATGCACTGCATGTTCTAAGTGTAAGCACTGCATTGTCTTTTGTTACAGTATATCTATGTTTGAACAGCTTTGAAATATAAACAGTGAATCCGAACGGGCAGCGGTGGCTCATGCCTGTAATCTCAGCACTTAGGGAGGCTGAAGCAGGCAGATCACTTGAGGTGAGGAGTTCGAGACCAGCCTGGCCAACATGGTGAAACCCAGTCTCTACTAAAAATACAAAAATTAGCTGGGCATGGTGGCGCATGCCTGTAATGCCAACTACTCAGGAGGCTGAGGCCTGAGAATCACTTGAACCTGGGAGGTGGAGGCTGCACTTGAGATTATGCTACTGCACTCCAGCCTGGGTGACAGAGCAAGACTTTGTCTCAAAAAAAAAGTAGATCAGAAAGTTTCTCTTACCAAAAAGTTCCAATACGCTGTACTATAATCATCCCTGAGATTCCCAGCCTCTAATCCCAGACTGCAGGAGCACTCGACCAAGTTGACAATACTTTGCACCTACCTCCACTCTTGTATATTACAATAACAGAAAATAAAAGTATTTTTAAAAAGCTAAGCGCAGGACAGGCACGGTGGCTCAAGCCTGTAATCCCAGCACTTTGGGAGGCCGAGACGGGCGGATCACAAGGTCAGGAGATCGAGACCATCCTGGCTAACACGGTGAAATCCCGTCCCTACTAAAAAATACAAAAAACTAGCCGGGCGAGGTGGCGGGCTCCTGTAGTCCCAGCTACTCGGGAGGCTGAGGCAGGAGAATGGCGTAAACCCGGGAGGCGGAGCTTGCAGTGAGCTGAGATCCGGCCACTGCACTCCAGCCTGGGCGACAGAGTGAGACTCCGTCTCAAAAAAAAAAAAAGCTAAGTGCATTTTTAAGTGTTCTTTAAGTTCTAGCGCATATAATTTATTTGAAATCACTTTAATGTATTAATTAATGTCTTTATTTCCATATCTAAGTGCTATATATAAATAAGAAAATGGGACATATCTTGGCACAATGAAAAGGAATTAAACAACACATTGAAGACATGTTATAATGCACAAATGATTCCCTCAAAAATTTAAAAAATACCCACTGATATTTGCAACCGGCTTTCTATAATTTCTCATCCTAAGATTTATATTAAAAGCACAACCAAAATATGTATTTAGCATGGATTATATATTGTAAAAAGCTTAATATGAAGCACTGGCATAGTCAAACTAAAATAATGATCCTTAAACACTGTTATATAAGGCACAGTAAGTTTGCTATATAATGTATTAAAAAATTTAAATATTTTAAGTCTTATAAATAATGAGAACCTTTATTATAGTTGCATTTGCCAACATTCTCTTTATAAATTTCTCCATCACATTAACTATTTTGAGGAAGACTGAACCATTTTCCAAAGCAGCTACATTATTTATATTTCCAAAAACAATGTATAAGGGTTCTGACTTCTCCACATACTTATGAACACTTATCTTTTTTATTACAACCATTTTAGTAGATGAGAAGTGGTACATCTCATGGTTTAAGGTTTGTATTTTCCTAATTGACTAATGATGTTGAGCATCTTTTCATGTGCTTATTGGCACATTATACCTTCTTTGGAAAAAAGTCCATTCAGATCATTGATTTTTTTTTTTTTTTGAGACGGAGTCTCACTCTGTTGCCTAGGCTGGAGCACAGTGGTGCGATCTTGGCTCACTGCAACCTCCACCTCCCGGGTTCAAATGATTCTCCTGCCTCAGCCTCCCGAGCTGCTGAGACTATAGGCACGTGCCATCATGCCTGGCTAATTTTTTGTATTTTTAGTAGTGACGGGGTTTCACTGTATTGGCCAGGATGGTCTCCATCTCTTGACCTCGTGATCCACCTGCCTCGGCCTCCCAAAGTGCTGGGATTACAGGCGTGAGCCACCGCGCCCGGCCGAGATCCTTGCTCATTTTTTATTGAGTCATTTACCATTTTATTGTTGCACTGTAAGAATTCTTGATATATTCTGAAACAAGTCCATTGTTAGATATATGATTTGCAAATATTTTCTCCCATTCTTTGAGTTTTATTACTTGATAGTACTGACGGTACTGTTAGTAGCATGAAAGCTTTAATTTTAATGAATTCCAATCTATATATTTTTCGTCACTTGTGCTTTTGATGTTATACCTAAAAAACTTAGCCATGTAGATTTAACTCTATGCTTTCTTCTAAGAATTTTATAGTTTTAGGGCTTACTTTTAGGCCTATAATACATGTCAAGTTCATTTCGTGTATGGCATAAGGAAGGGGTCCAACCTCATTCTCTTGCATGTGGATACTCACTTGGTTCCAGCACCTTTTGGTGAAAAAACAATTCTTTCCCCCAAAGAACTGTTTTAGGTCCAGGCGCGGTGGCTCAAGCCTGTAATCCCAGCACTTTGGGAGGCCGAGATGGGCGGATCACGAGGTCAGGAGATCGAGACCATCCTGGCTAACATGGTGAAACTCCGTCTCTACTAAAAAAAATACAAAAAACTAGCCGGGCGAGGTGGCGGGCTCCTGTAGTCCCAGCTACTCGGGAGGCTGAGGCAGGAGAATGGCATAAACCCAGGAGGCGGAGCTTGCAGTGAGCCGAGATCCGGCCACTGCACTCCAGCCTGCAGCCTGGGCGACAGAGCGAGACTCCGTCTCAAAAAAAAAAAGAACTGTTTTAGAACTCTTGTCAAAAGTCACTGGCCATACATTTTACTTCTGGACACTCGATTCTATTCCACTATTTATATATCTATCCTCAAGCCAGCATCACATTAAGCTGCCCAAGGTAGTTTTATAGTAAGTTTTGAAACTGGTAAAGTGTAAATCCTCCCAATTTGTTCTTCTTTTACAAGATTGTTTCGACTATTTTAAGTCTCTTAAATTTTCATATGAATTTTAGGACCAGCTTGTGAATCTCTGCAAATAAGTCAGCTGGGATTTTGGTAGAAAATGCACTGAATCCGCCTACCAATTTGGGAAGTAATCCCACGGTAACAATTAGGCTTCTGATCCATGAACATGTCTTTCCATGTACTTTCTTTCAGCAGTATTTTGTAATTTACAACATATAAGTCTTATACTTCTTTTATATTTATTCCTAAGTGTTGTATTTTTTGATACTACTGTAAACAGAATTGTTTTCAAACTTTCATGTTCATATTGTTCACTGCTAGTGTATAGCAATACAATTATGTTTTTTTTAAAAATGATGTGGTATTCTGAACCTTGCTGAACGTGTTAAACTCTAAGTGTTTTGTAGATTTCTTGGGATTTTCTATATACATCATCATGTCATCTATAAACCAAGACAGTTTTACCTCTTCTTTTGCAATCTGAATGACTTTGGTTTCTTTTTATTGCCTAATTTCCCTGGCTAGAACCTCATGTACAACGGTGGATGTACATGGTGAGAGTGGACATCCTGCCTTGTTCCTGATTTTGGGGGAAGCTGTTCCATCTTTTAGTTGGGTGTTTCTGTAGTTCAGGTTGAGAAAGTTCCCTTCTATTCCTAGTTTGTCGGGTTTGTTTGTTTTTACATCAAGAAAAAGTGCTGGATTTGGCCAAATGCCATTCTGGAGGGTGTCTACAGAGATGATCATGTGGTCTGTGTCACTTACTGTATTAATACATTGTATTACAGTAATAGACGTAAGAGTGTTAAACCAGCCAGGTACAGTGGCTCATGCCTGTAATTCCAGCTCTTTGGAAGGCTGAGGCCGGAGGATCACCTGAGCCCAGGAGTTCGAGACCAGCCTGAGCAACACAGAGAGACCCCCGTCTCTACAAATCAGTTAAAAAATTATTAACAGCTGGGCATGGTGGTGCACACCTGTAGTCCCAGCTACTTGGGGGCTGAGGCAGGAGTATTTCCTGAGCCTGGGAGGTCAAGGCTGCAGTGAGCCGTGATTGTGCCACTGTGCTCCAGCCTGGACAGGGTGAGACAAAACAAACAAACAAACAAACAAACAAATAAATAAGGTGTTAAACCAACTTTGCACTCCTGGGATAAATTCCACTTGGTTGTGGTATATAACACTTTTTATATGTTGCAAAATTTGGTTTGCTAATGTTTTGTTGAGGATTTTTTTGTGCTGGTACTCATAAATGGTATTTGTCTGTAGTTTTCTTGTGATATCTTTGGTTTTCGTATAAATAATACTGGCCTCACAGAATAAGGACGTCTTCCCTTTTCTTCTATACTTTGAAAAAGTTTGTGAAGAAACGGTATTAATTCATCTTTAAATGTCTGATAGAATATGCCAGTGAAGGCAGAGTGTGGTGGCTCACACCTGTAATCCCAGCACTTTGGGAGGCTGAGGCGGGCAGATCGCTTGAGCCCAGGAGTAACATCATGAGACCCCATCTCCATTTAAAAAAAGAAAGAAAAAAAATATATACCAGTGAAGATACCTGGCCATAGGCTTTTCTTTGATGGAAGTTTATAAATTACTAATTTAATCTCAATGCTTGCTCTAAGTTGTATTAGTTCCCTAGGGGTGCTGTATTTTTTCACAAACTGGGTAGCTTAAAACAGCAGAGATTTATTCTCTCACAGCTGAATTTGGAATTCAGGCACCCAAAATTAGGGTGTCAGCATGGTCATTTTCCCTCTGAAAGCTCTAGAGAAGAGTCCTTCCTTGCCTCTTCCTAGCTTCTGGTAGTTGCTGACAATCCTTGGCATTCCTTGCCTTGTGGCAGTATAACTCCAATCTCTGTCTCCATCTTTACATGGTCCTCTTCCCTTTGTGTGTGTGTGTGTCTCCAAGTCTCTTTCTCCTTATAAGGCAACAGTCATTGGATTTAGGGTCCACTCTAATCCAGTATGACTTCATCATAAATTGATTACATCTGCAAAGACCTTACAGTGGTCTCCTTTTATCTGCAGTTTTGCTTTCCACAGTTACCCATGGTACAGTACAATAATATATTTTGAGAAAAGAGAGAGAATATTCACATAACTTTTGTTATAATTGTTCAATTTTATTATTAGTTGTTAATCTCTTATTGTGATTAATTTACAAATTAAGCTTTATCATAGGTATGTGTGTACAGGAAAAAACATAGGGTTTGGTACGATCTGTAGTTTCAGGCATCCCCTTACAAGGGGGAAGACTACTGTTATTTCCAAATAAGGTCACATTCACAGGTACCAGGGGTGGATTCATGTTTTAGGGGGACACAATCCAATCTGCATCACAGGTTTATTCAGATTTTCTGTTTCGCCTTACATCAGTATTGGTAAGTTTGTAACTTTCTAGGAATTTGCCTATTTCATCAAATTCTCTAAATTGCTGGCATACACACTGCTCACTGTATTCCCCAATTTTTTTTACTTCTGACTTCCTCTATTTCATTTGTGATTAGTAACTTGAGTCTTCTATTTTTCTTGATCAGAGCTAAAGTTTACCTAATTGGTTGATCTTTTTAAAAAAATCAGTTTTTGGTTTTATTGATTTTATCATTTTTTACATTACTTCATTTCTTTCTGCTCTCGTATCTTTACTATTTCCCTCTTTCTGCCTGCTTTGGGTTTAGTTTGCTCTTCTTTTTCTAGTTTCCTAATGTGGATGATTAGGGTATTGATTTGAGATCTGCTTTTAAATTTAAACTTCTAAGTACTGTTAGCTACATCTCATTCATTTTGGTAAGTTTTAAAAATTCATCTGAAACTAGTTTCTAATTTCCTTTGCCTGATCCAGTAAAAGCCAGGCCCCTTTGCAGGGGAATGTTGTTGCCAATGTTTGAGGCTTCCTCCAACCCCAGGAGGGCTCTTAGCTTGTCTCTTATTCTGATTCTCTGTTAAACGTCTAACAGGGGAATCCTCAGAGCCTACTCTGGCTCGGGAGACTGCCTGATTCGTGAATCAAATAAATAAATAAACATCTAACAGGTCTGTCATTTCACCTGTTGCTACAAATATGAGGGATCTTCCAGGTGTCTCTCTACTATTCACACAGATCTTCATCATTTTCAACACTTTTAGGTGTGAGATTTTCTAAGCCAGACAGTTCTGGAGTTCTCTGTTTATTTTTGTTGTTGTTAAGTTTGTTTTCTTTAAAGACAGGATCTTGCTCTGTTGCCCAGGCTTCAGTGCAGTGGCACAATCGCGTCTCACTGCAAGCCTTGACTTCCTGGGCTAAAGCCATCCTCCTGCCTCAGCCTCCCAAGTGGCTGGGATTACAGGTGTGTGCCACCACACCAGGCTAATTTTTAAAATATTTTGTAGAGAAGGAGTCTCACTCTATTGCCCAGGTTGTTGCAGAACTACTGGCCTCAAGCAATCCTCCTGCCTTGGCTTCCTAAAGTGCTGGATTACAAGCATGAGCCACTGCACCCTGCTGGAATTCTGTTTGTGATGTCAACCCTTCCAATAAAATGAACCAATAAGAATAAAAAAGTTTATATGACATACAACTAACAGAGCTAATAAAATAGCCAGGAGATGAGCAGGTGCAGTGGCTTAAGCCTGTAATTCCAGTACTTTGGGAGGCCAAGGCAGGCAGATCACCTGAGGTCAAGAGTTTGAGACCAGCCCGGCTAAAGTGGTGAAACCCCATCTCTGCTAAAAATACAAACATTAGCCGGGGGTGGTGGCACACACCTGTAATTCTAGCTACTCAAGAGGCTGAGGCAGGAAAAACACTTGAACCCAGGAGGTGGAGGCTGCAGTGCGCCAAGACCGCACCACTGCACTCCAGACTGGGCAACAGTGAGAGACTCTCACAAAAAAAAAAAAAAAGGTAAAATAGCGCCAGAAGGTAAGGAAAAGTTAAAAAAACCAACTCATGTCATCTCCCCTCAGCTGAATTCTAAAATAATACATTATGTATAGTATGGCAAAAAACAAAAAGATGTGAAATCTTCTTCTGTAACTCAAAAACCATTTTCTTTGCATTTATTATTCCTAATACATTTAGGAATATTTATTTATTATTAAAAAACAAGTTGTTGGCATAAAACTAAATAGGAGTAAAGCTGGAGATGTAGGCCAGGTACGGTGGCTCACGCCTGTAAACCCAGCACTTTTGGAGGCCGAAGTGAGCAGATCATTTGAGGGCAGGAGTTTGACACCAGTCTGGCCAACATGGCAAAACCCTATCATCCCAGCTACTCAGGAGGCTGAGGTTGCAGTGAGCCAAGACTGCGCCACTGAATTCTAGCCTGGGTGACAGAGTGACACTCAGTCTTAAAAAAATAAATACAAATAAAGTTGCAGATTTCAACTGGAATTTCTACCTCCTAGGAGGAGTTGCTTCCTTCAGGATGCAGAAATTGGTCCACCTAGATTGGTTGGCTCATAGGCAGAGAAGCGACTGTTATATAATCTACTGTGAGCTTCTTAGAAGCATATATGCCTAGAAGTCCCCAGAGCTTATGACTCTATAGCTCTAAGGTAGAAAGTAGTCCTTAAGCTTTTAAGAAGCTCTCTCCTTAATAAACAACTGAAAACATGAGGGAGGGATGACAGTACAAGAGCTAAGGCATTTGTTACAGTGACACCACCATTAACCCAAAGGGTTTCCTCCATCTCTCATAGTCCTATACTGTTTATTTAATGGACTTTTGGCTTAAATTCAGTTACACAAAAATAATATAGGTAATCTTACCTAGAGAATCAATTTAAAGATTATAAAGCTTATTATCATCTTATTTTAATCATCTGAATCTGGATTAAAGATCACTTTATTATTTTCCTCCATTAAATGAGAGTTGTATTTAGAAACAAGTCTTGCCAAAGCTGTGAACTTTGCTAAGGTGAACATCACAACTTTTTTCCTGACAAAACACTTAGCAGAAAAATATATTAAACAAATGCTATAAAAATCTTCAACTTATGGAATCTCAAGAAACTAGAGAGCTGTAAATTGTTGAGTCAGAAGTCTTTTCAAAGTGAATTAATTAATGAACTACATAAGAGAAATCAATATTGAAAAATTCAAGTGTATCTTTTTATTTGTGTTTTAATCTATTAAGAGTCTTTCCGCTGTGCACGGTGACTCATGCCTGTAATCCTAGCACTTTGGGAGGCTGAGGCAGGTGCATCACGAGGTCAGGCGCTGGAAATCAGCCTGATCAACATGGTGAAATCTCATCTCTACTAAAAATACAAAAATTAGCTGGGTGTGGTGGTGCACACCTGTAATCCCAGCTACTCAGGAGGCTGAGGCGGGAGAATTGCTTGGACCTGGGAGATGGAGGTTGAGTTAGCCCAGATCGTGCCACTGCATTCCAGCCTGTGCAACAGAGTGAGACTCCATCTCAAAAACAGCCTTTCTACCTGTAAATTGAAACCAATTCCATTTAAGCTACTAAACTTTATATTAACTTAATTGGGGACGTGTATTATTTTATCTTTTATTCCTCTATACAAATAAAGGTTTCACCATTTATCAATAAAAATTTATAAGCCACAATCATCTATATTTTCATTTTTCTTAAAGCAAATATATTGCACAGAAATCCTACAAGGTTTATGCTTTTATAAATAATGCTTGTTTTTCTCATTCTCTGGAAGATCCTGAAAAAAGCTACCTTGTACACAAAGCTATAAAGAAAAAGTAAAAACAACTAGTATTCTCAACAATCTTAGCTATGAACTGCTAAATCATTTGATACATACCCCTAAAAAACACATATGCAGATATATTAACTTAAAAAAATTAAATGAGATTCACACTGAAGATCATTTTACCTATTCTCAATATTAGGATTTTCTTTCTTATATTGTTACATATTCTCCAAAAACACCTTAATAAATGTACCATAATCTGCAGTTAGACCAGTTTTTTATTTTGTTACTATAACTGCATTTTAATGAATTTGTTCTAGATTCTCATTATTTCCTTGGGATACATTACTACAAGAGAAAGCATGAATCACAAGAAACAATTTCTTCCTTTCCTGAAACATATTCGCAAACTTTTTTCTAAGAAAAAGTTATACCAATTTGTATTCCCACTTGCAGTGTTGGGGGTACTATGTTGCCACACTTGTAGACATCACATTTCATTGGTATAAAATGATTCTTTGGCCTGGGCATGGTGGCTCACGCCCGTAATCCCAATACTTTGGGAGGCCAAGCCGGGTGGATCACGAGGTCAGGAGATCGAGACCATCCTGGTCAACATGGTGAAACCCCATCTCTACTAAAAATACAAAAATTAGCCAGGCGTGGTGGCGTGCGCCTGTAGTCTGAGCTACTAGGGAGGCTGAGGCAGGAGAATAGCTTGAACCTGGGAGGTGGAGGTTGCAGTGAGCCAAGATCACACCACTGCACTCCAGCCTGGGTGACAGAGCAAGACTCTGTCTTAGAAAATAAAAATAAAAAAAAATAAAAAGAAATAAGGTTCTTTGTTTCAATTTGCACTTCTCTGATTACTGGTAAGGATCAATATGTTTTAACGGTTTATTGTTCTTTCATAGCTTTTTTCCTTTCCTATGAGTTTACTGGAAGCAATATAATGATTAACCAATAATTCTAGCACCATCTGCTGAATAACACTTAATTTTCCAAGCAATGTTTGAGGGTACTTTTTATAAAATTATCATAATAGTTCTACAAACATTAATTCCATTTTTATTGATTTATTTTTCAAATCCATCATCAATAGCATATTTTTAAAATTACATAAGTCTTAGTATTTAGAGGAAGGAAAATCCCCTCTCATTATTTATATCTTTAAAATATCCTGGCCATTCTGGCTTTATTCTTCAGATTATATATTTAAAATCACTTATAAGAAAGATCAAAGACCTAGATTAGTGAATTCTGCTATCCCCCCCGCAAAAGCTCCCCACAGACAGACAATGCGTTTTTGATCACAACAGCATTATACCTAAAAAGTAATTCAGAAAGAGTAATATCCTTAAAATATTCAGTCTTCTCTTTTAGGAACTTCTTTAAATTTACCCAAGTGGACTTTAATGGATTTCAAAGTTTATTCATATAGTTCCCACATACTTATTATCTTACTTTTTTCTTGTCATTATGGAAAGGATTTTTCTTTTACTTCCTAACTGCTGCTGCTGAAACAAATGAAGAATATATTTATATATGCTTGCATATAAAATTTAATTTTGTATACAGCTTTCAAGGGAAAGTGTAGGTCATCTATCTTCAGGTTGTTATGTTCTCTGGTAGACGCACTACTTTGTGTCCAAGTCCCAATATCCTTCAAGTCATTTCTTTTTTTTTTTGAGACGGAGTGTCGCTCTGTTGCCCAGGCTGGAGTTCAGTGGCGCGATCTCGGCTCATGGCAAGCTCCGCCTCCTGGGTTCACGCTATTCTCCTGCCTCAGCCTCCCGAGTAGCTGGAACTACAGGCGCTCGCCACCACGCCTGGCTAGTTCGTTTGTTTTTTTGTATTTCAGTAGAGACAGAGTTTCACCATGTTAGCCAGGATGGTCTCGATCTCCTGACCTCGTGATCCGCCCACCTCGGCCTCCCAAAGTGCTGGGATTATAGGCGTGAACCACCGCGCCTAGCCAACTATCAATGCTGCCAGGCGCGGTGGCTCATGCCGGTGATCCCAGCACTTTGGGAGGCCGAGGTGGTGGATCACATGAGGTCAGGAGTTTGAGACCAGCCTCGCCAACATGGTGAAACCGCATCTCTACCAAAAATACAAAAAAATTACCCAGGCATGGTGGTGTGCACCTGTAGTCCCAGCTACTTGGGAGCTGACGCAGAAGAATCACTTGAATCCGGGAGGCGGAGGTTGCAGTGAACCAAGATGACACCACTGCACTCCAGCCTGGGAAACGAGCGAGACTCCATCTCAAAGAAAAAAAAAAAACTATCAGTGCTTTTTGGTGTCACCATCCATCACCCAAAGCAGCGGAGGAGATACAATACTACATGGGCTGAGATATTTTCCAATAGGAAAAGCTTTAATAATAACATTAAAAATATTTCTCATAATTTGTAATAATAGTAAAAGCTTTACACATATACACTTCTATTATCTAATATGAGCCTTTATTATGTTTTCTAGGAAGGGCTATAAAATATCTAAAATAAATTTCAAATATGGAGTACGTCTAGCCCATTTTGTGCTGCTATAACAAAATTCCTGAGAGTAAGTCATTTATAAATAACAGAAGCTTATTTTCTCACAGTCTGGAACCTGGAATTCCACGATCATGGCAACAGTATTCAGTGTCTGGCGAGGGCCTTCTTGCTGCACTCTCACATGGCAGAAGGCAGAGAAGGGCAAGTAAGCTAGCCAAGCCCTGCACCAAGTCCCTTTTTAAATTCCATTAAGAAGGAAGGAGTCCTTATGGCCTAATCACCTCTTAAAAGGCCCTACCTCTTAATACTATCACATTGGCAACACCTGCATTTTGGAGCAGCCCCACTGAAAGCACAGAAGTTGACCCTACGCTTTTCTCCACAATTTAAAGTAGCTCTCTCTCAGGGCCACTAGAAATGTTTTAGGAAGTTATTTGGGTTGAAGGGAAATGACAGTATAAAAATGCTGCTGAGAGAAATTAAACATGAATACAGGTGAGACAAACTATATAAACTCAAATACTACTACTGACGTGCCAATTCTTTCTAAATTAATTTAAGTTTCAATACAATCCTAATCAAAATCCTAAAAGGCTTTTTCAAGAATTGGTAAGATGATTATAATCTTTATAAACTTTATAAAGAAAGATCAAAGACCTAGATTAGCAAAACAAGTTTGAAAAACAAAAAAATTAGAAGACTCATACTACTAGATTTCTACATATAAAGATATAATAATAAAGACACTGGGGTAGTAGTGTATTGATAGACATACAGATCAATGACACAAAACACAGGCACACCTCACTTTATTGCACTTGGCAGATACTGTGTCTTTCACCAATTAAAGGTTTGGGGCAACCCTCTGTCAACCAAGTCTAGCAGTGCCATTTTCCCAAGAGCATGTGGTCACTTTGTGTCATATTTTTGTAATATCTGCAATATTTCAAACTTTTTAATGGTTATTATTTCATAGTGGTGATTCCTAATCAGTGATTTTTGATGTTACTGTAGTAATTATTTTGAGGTCCCACAAACTGCACCTGTATAAGATGGTGAACTAAACTGATAAATGTTAGCTGTGTTCTGATCCACTGAACACCTGTTCCCTTGTCTTTCTCCCTCTCCTCCGATCTCCTATTCCCTGAGACAAAACAATAGAAATTAGGCCAGTTATTATACTTTACAATGATCTCTAGTGTTCAAGTGAAAGAAAGACTTGCATGTCTCTCACTTTAAATCAAAAGCTAGAAATGATTGAGCTTAGTGAGGAAGGCATGCTGAAAGCTGACAGGTCAAAACATCGGTCTCTTACGTCAGTTAGCCAACTTGTGAATGTAAAGGAAAAAGTTCTTAAGGAAAATCAGATGCACTACTCCAGTGAACACAAAAATGACAAGAAAGTACAACACCTTTATTGCTTATATGAAGAAAGCCTGAGTGGTCTGGATAGAAGACCACTACAGCTACAACATTCTCTTAAGCCAAAGCCTAACTCAGACATTCAACTCTATGAAGGCTGAGAGATGAGGAAGCTGCAGAAGAAACGCTGGAAGCTAGTTGAGGTTGGCTTATGAGGTTTAAGGAAAAGTCATCTCTATAATAACAGAAGTGCAAGGTGAAGTGGCAAGTGCTGATACAGAAACTACACCAAGTTATCCCAAAGATCACTCTAAGATCACTGATGAAGGTGGTTACACAAAACAACAGATTTTCAATGTAGACGAACAGGCCTCATACTGGAAGAAGATGCCAGCAAGGACTTTCATAGTTAGAGAGGACAAGTCAATGCCTGGCTTCAAAGCTTCAAGAACAGGTTGACTCTCTTGTTAAAGTCTAATGCAGCGGTGACCAAAGTTGAAGCCAATGCTCATTTACCATTCCCCAAATTCGAGGGTCCTTAAGAATTATGCTAACTCTATACTGCCTGTACTCTATAAACAACAACAAAGTCTGGATGACAGCACATGTGTTTATATTATGGTTTACTGAACATTTTAAGTCCACAGTTAACACCTACTGCTCAGAGAAAAAAAAAAAAAAGAAAGAAGATTCCTTTAAAAATATTACTGCTCACTGACAATCCACCTGGTCATTCAAGAGCTCTGATGGAGATGTACAAGGAGATTAATGTTGTTTTCATGCCTACTAACACAATACCCATTCTGCAGCCCATGTATCCAAGAGTAATATTGACTTTCAAGTCTTGTTACTTAAGAAATACATTTTGCAAGGCTATAAGGATCTGGGCAAAGTAAATTAAAAACTTTCTGGAAAAGATTTGCCATTCTAGACACCATTAAGAATACTCGTGATTCAAGAGAGGAGAACAAAATATAAATATTAACAGGAGATTTGGAGAAGCTGATTCAAACCCTCATGGATACTTGGAGAAGTTCAAGACGTCAGTGGAGGAAGGACCTGCAGATATTGTGGAAATGGCAAGAGAACTTGAAGTGGAGCCTTAAGATGTAACTTAATTGCTGCAATCTCGTGACAAAACTTGAAAGGATGAAGAGTTGCTTGTTATGGATGAGGAAAAAAAAAGTGGTTTTATTTTTAAATGAGTCTACATCATGTTTTGAAGAAAGTAGTTTCTTGAGATGGAATCTACTCCTGGTGAAGATGCTGTTAACACTGTTGAAATAACAACAAAGGATATAGAATATTAAGCAAACTTAGTTGATAGAGCAGCAGTGGGGTTTGAGAGAACTGGCTCCAATTTTGAATGAAGTTATACTGCAGGTAAAATGCAAACAGCCTCACATGCTACACAGAAATCTTTCCTGAAAAGAAGTTAATCCATGCAGCAAACTTCATCGTTGTCTTCTTTTAAGAAATTGCCACAAGCCACCCCAACTTTCAGCAACCAACAACTTGATCAGTTGGCAGCAGTCAACATCAAGACAAGACCTTTCACAAGCAAAAAGATTCCAATTCACCAAAGGCTCACATAATTGTTAGTATTTTTCAACAATAAAGCATTTCTTAAGTTACACACATTGTTTCTTTATGTAAAATGCTATTGCACACTTTGAACAGACTACTTTATTTTATTTGATTTTGAAGTAATTTCACACTTACAGAAAAGTTGCAGGAATACTACCAAAATAGCTATATACCCTTCACCTAGATTCACAAATTGTTATTTTGCCATATTTGCCTTATTTAGTCATTTTTTTCATAATTACTGTGTACAACACAGCATTTTCTTGAGCCATATGAAAATAAGTTGTTGCCATCATACCCCTCAGACCTCTTTACTCTTAAATATTTCAGTGTGTATTTCCCTTTTTCCTAAGAACAAGGGTATCTGCTTACTGAACCACACTATATAGTTTCCAAATCAGGAAAGTTAACCCCGATACAATATTATCTAATACATGAATCTTACTCAAATTTTACCAATTACCCCAGTGACCTTTATATTCTCCCTTCTTAGTTTAAAATCCAATTTAGCATCACTCATTAAATTTGGTTTCCACTACTCTTTAGTCTCCTTTAGTCTAGAATGGTTCCTCAACGATTTATTTATTTATTTCATTTTTATTTATTATTATTTTTTTTTGAGATGGAGTTTCACTGTTGTTGCCCAGGCTGGAGTACAGTGGCGCAGTCTCGGCTCACTGCAACCTCCGCATCCCAGGTTCAAGCAGTTCTCCTGCCTTAGCCTCCTGAGTAGTTGGGACTACAGGTGTGTGCCACCACGCTCGGCTAAATTTTGTATTTTTAGTAGAGACGGGGTTTCACCATGTTGGCCAGGCTGACCTCAGGTGTTGAACTCCTGACCTCAGGTGATCCACCTGTCTCGGCCTCCCAAAGTGCTGGGATTACAGGCATGAGCCACTGGGCCCAGCCCTTTTATTTATTTTTAACGACAATGACATTTTAAAATAGGGTAGAACACTTATTTTACAGAATTTCTCTTAATTTAGGTTTTTCTGATGTTTCTTTATGATTAAGTTCATAATATTAATAACAGCTAAGAGGTGAAAGCAACCCAAGGGTCCACTGATGGATGGATGAACAAAACGTGATATATACATAAGTGGAATATTGTTCTGCTTTAAAAAGGAAGGAATTTTGACACATAAAACAATATAGAAAAACATAAGGACATTAGGCAAAACAAGCCAGTCACAAAATGACAAATACTATATGATTCTACTCATATATCTTGAATAAGCAAACTCATTGAGACAAAAAGCAGAATAGTTGTTGCCAGGGGCTAAAGAGAGGAGGAAATGGGAGTTACTGTTTAATGGACAAAGAGTTTCAATTTTACAATATGAAGAGAGTTCTGGAGACTGGTTGCACAACAATGCAAGTACTTAACTACTGATCTTGTACACCTAAATATTGTTAAGATAGTAAATGTTGTCATGTATATTTTACTGTAATTTAAAAAAATAAAAAGGTACAATCCATGAAGAAAATGTAAATAACTTCAAAAAAGATGGAGACCTAATAAAAGGGGAGCGGGGGAAGAGAAGCAGAACAAATACAAGCTCTCATAATCGAGGGGAAAGAACAAAGAAAGTCTAATGTGCAAATACCAGTTCATAAGAAAGGAGAGAAAAAAGTGAGACCTACACTCATGGGCAGAAAGAAAGAAAATACTGACTCTATTAAGACATTCAAATGAAACACTGAGGCTCTATGTAACTCTAACCCAAATTTTTATATAAGTAGGCATATTCTAAACTTACTCACATCACTGATTAATTCTAAGAATCTCCTTAAGCAATCTAAGAAATTCCTTAAGCAAGCTATTGAAAACAGATTTTCAGAGAATCACAGAATTTTAGAGTCGAAAGATACCTCAATGTGTATACATTCCAATTGCCTCATGGTCTTTACACTGACAAAACGTAAAATACAAAAATAAGATTTTGTTTAATATCTAGACTTTAGAAGTATTTTATACTTAAAAACATACTGCTAGATAAGGAAATCTTATTATTTTTCTTGAACCTTTACTTTTTATGTTGCTGGTGTAACTAGAAAACTTTGAACAGCGCTGCAGATGAGAGGAGTACAGTTACTACGGCCTATACCACCTTACTATTGTGTTAAACACTGATTTCATATCTGAGAGTTTCTCACCAGTCACTGTGAGTGCAAAGTCAGCTGGCCACGGTTCCTATATTCAGGCATTCATGCCTCATTTAATTCCTGCCAACTGTAACTCCTGAAGTTACACTGACTGTATTCTAATTCCAGTAGGAATCTCCTACCAATGTTCAGTAACTAATATCTCTTACAATTTTGCCTTTTCCAACTGTTCCCTCCTTTTAAGTTTTAATTTCTTCCTCTCAGCTTCTTCTGAGTATAGTACTTAAGCTTCCCCCCTTTAGCTCCCAAAATCTTTAATCCTTTGCCTATTCTTCTATGGTGCTGTCTTCATCATTCCTTTCACTGACAACTTTTCAAGCTAGTAGTGTATATTCATTTCTTAACTCCCACCAACACCCACATATTTATCAATGCTGTCAGACTTATAGTCTGTCCCTCACAACCAGAATTCTTGAGAACCTATTCTCTCAAAGCCCACTGTAGTATGTTTTGAGGGTACTTGCTCAACCCATCTGAGGTCCATTCTGGGAAATGGTACAGGAGTCCACGTTAGTGTGACGAATATGACAATCCATCCCCCCAGTCATTATAGAGTATGGGGCCCGGAAGATAACTGATGCAAAATGGGTAACTCATTTATTTTATGACTCTGTCTTATTTTTAATCTGATCCTTACTTCCTAAAATGAATGTCTTCTATAAAACTCAGTATTTTGTGCTTTACTCCTCAAAAACTTCATTTGCTCAAATAATCCAATCATATGTTTTCAGAAACCCTCTCCAATATATCTTCACCCCAGACCTTTTATTTCAACTCATTTCTCACAATCCTATCTACTGGACACTTCCAATTAAATCTTCACTCTCACCTCAAAATGCCTTGAGCTATCTCCATTCTCTCCTCATAAAACTGGCCACTGCACCAAAACCAAAACTTCCCCTTCTCTCTTCTTGACTTCTAACTGACTTTTAATTCATCATGCCAAGCCATCTGCGGTGGAAGCCTAATGTCAGTATCATTTTCCTCTCCCTCATTTATCTATTTACGTAATCACTAAGCTTCGACAATTCTTTATTCCAGATTCTCTACGCACATCTCTTCCTTACACATCTTCACAGCCATGACTCTAGAACAGTTTCATTTTCTGAATTATTGTAAGACCCTCCCATAATTTTCTCGCTGTAAATCCTTCTATACTACATTCTAAAAACAATTACCAAACCAACACTCTAAAACACACACAGATCCTTTTAAGGTTCAGTTTGAGTTCTATCTTCTAGATTAAGCAACTCCAGTGTCATCTACTGCACCTCTCAAACTGCTACAGTACTTATATTTTCTTACATTAGCCACTGTCTCTAAAATACTAAATATGGGAATGAGCATGGGATTTTACTTTTAATGTTCCCTGCCTATATGATAACTCTGGTTCTGGGTGCACAGGGTAGATGATTTAAATCTCCTTATAGATTACAAGTCTAATTGCTTTTGCCACCCAGTTTCCCCAATACTCCACAAGCAAGGGGGGATCAGGTCTTTTACTTGTTATCCTCTCTGGCCAAACACAGAACCAGACATTTAATAATCTTGCCAAATGATTACTCTATTCATTGACTCTGACCACATAAAACTGAACAGAGCAGTCAACAATGATTTCTCTTTGCCTGTTTTGCAAACAACTCTACAAATTGGAGGAGAAAAAATAAACTCTTTGATATTTCACGGAATCTCTTACTGAGCACTGATTCATATCAAGCAGTTTTCTTTAATCCTTCTAAATAATCTATACCAAACATCTGGAAATACAACAAGGTTAGACCCAGCAATTTAGATTTGGACAATTAACTGAGCACCTAATTAACATGTATTAATATGTGATATCTATTTAACTCTGCATTCTATTTAAATCTCATATACAGGCTGGGCACAGTGGCTCACGCCTGTAATCCCAGTACTTTGGGAAGCCAAGGCAGGTGGATCACTTGAGGTCAGAAGTTAAAGACCAGCCTGGCCAACATGGTGAAATCCCATCTCTACTAAAAATACAAAAATTAGCTGGGTGGGGTGGCATGTGCCTGTAGTCCCAGCTACTCAGGAGGTTGAGGCACGAGAATTGCTTGAACCCAGGAGGTGAGGGTTGTAGTGAGCTAAGATCGTGCCACTGTACGGCCTGTGCGACAGAGCAAGACTCCATTTCAAAATGATAATAAATTATATATATCTTCTTTAAATATCTCACGTTTCTTTCTCACTCCTAATACACAGAAACTTATTGAAATTTTTCTTCCATAGTGCCTTTTATATCACAGGTAAATACTTATCGATTTGTGGTATTCTGGTGTAAGATGACAGGCAAGTCACATCGAGCAGGTATGAATATGCCCAAAGTAACATATTCAACATAAATACACTTTGAATAATACAATATAAAAGTAACAACTAGATTTATCATCTGCTTGCTCGTAATATCAACTTTCAATGGGAACAATGTGAAGAAGACGTGAGAACAACCCTTGGACTACCAAAGGCCACGCACCACTGCATCTCGTGGCCAGCACCTACATCCTACCGCTGTCACCACCAGTATGCTTAGAGAAAGGCTGAAGGGGATGCTAGAGGAGATAATGCCAAGGTGAAGGACGAACCACAGAGATCTGCGAGGTTGTCTGCTAACCCTGCTCCTTCAAAGCCAGAGCCCAAGTCTCAAAGGGCCCTGCAAAGGAGGGAGAGAAGGTACACAAAGGGAAAAAGGGAAAAGCTGATGCTGGCAAGGAGGGGAATAACCCTGCAGAAAATGGGAAATGCCAAATCAGACCAGGCACAGAAAGCTGAAGGTGCTGCAGATGCCGAGTGAAGTGTGTGCATTTTTGATAACTGTACTTCTGGTGACTGTGTAGTTTGAAATTCTATTTTTTACCAAGTTTCATAAAAATGCAGAATTTGGTTTTGCTTCGTTTTATTTATATTATTATTATTTTTGAAGATGGAATCTTGCTCTCTCCCTAAGCTGGAGTGCAGTGGCGCAATCTTGGCTCACTGCAACCTCCACCTCCTGGGTTCAAGTGATTTTCCTGCCTCAGCCTCCCAAGTAGCTGGGACTACAGGCACATGCCACCACGCCCAGCTAATTTTCTCGTATTTTTAGTAGAGACAGGGTTTCACCATGTTGGCCAGGATGGTCTTGATCTCTTGACCTTGTGATCCATCTGCCTCAGCCTCCCAAAGTGCTGGGATTACAGGCGTGAGCCTCCGTGCCCGACTTATTTACTTACATATTTTTTTAAGCTACGCTGTGAGCACACGGAATACTTCACTGTTGCTTTTGGGGGAAGGGGCATAGGTCACTAATAGAATGTCTCCGAAGCTAGACTGTTGCGGGGAAAACACCTTTCCCTTCTAATTTTGAGAGACTTCCTCTTGGCTCCCAGGAGGTGGGATTCCCTGACTTTGATACACGTAAGCACCATGGCACAAAAGCCTGTGGCATGGAAAAACAAACGCATTTTTAAGTCTTCTTCTTCCTTTCCACCTTTCAGCATAGACTTAACTCCCTTAAATCCAGACATCTGTTGGGACCTGACCCCCAATAATCGGTTACCAGTGTGTCAGGCAATCTGGACTTTCCAGTGATGGCACCCCCAAAAGAGCAGTGATTCCATTTCTAGATTGTGGATTTTCAGATAAATACTGCCATTTTCATTTCACTTCCTTAAAGTCTGGGTCAGCTCTTGAAAAGCTGTTAAACAACATGCTACATGTGAAATGTCAACCCTCACTCTAAACTTTCCCCATTCAGATAATCAGATGAAGACTTCATTCGGTTTTATAGTGGCTTTCTGATTTTTGGTAGTCCACTGAAGAAGGGAGTTTGAAAGTTCTTCTATACTGTTAACGACTGTCTGCCCATGTCCTGCCTGAAATACTACAATTGTTTATCGAAAGTATCTTTAATAAAGCTGGATACAGTTTGGCTTGGGGAAAAAAAAAATTCAATGTATTAAAATAGCAATAAAGGCCAGGTGTGGTGGCTCACGCCTGTAATCCCAGCACTTTGGGAGGCTGAGGCAGGCAGATCACCTGAGGTCAGGAGTTTGAGACCAGCCTGACCAACATGGTGAAACCCCCATCTCTACTAAAAATACAAAATTAGCCAGGCATGGTGGCGGACACCTGTAATCCCAGCTACTTGTAGGGGCTGAGGCAGGAGAATCACTTGAATCTGGGAAGTGGAGGTTGCAGTGAGCCAAGATGGCGCCACTGCACTCTAGCCTGTGCAACAAGAGCGGGACTCCATCTCAAAACAAAATAAAATGCAATAAAAACTAAAATGTTAAAGGGATATAATCAAACTTAATGCATATTCACAAATTGGAAGAAATTAAGAAACATTCAGCAAAATATGATGATACAATGAAAAAGATCTAGTTACATGACTCTTGAGCTAGCTGGGCACTGAAAGGTTATCTGGCTTCAACCATATATCACCGGTTACTTCCAAAAATAAATGCCCTGTTCCAACTAGGATGTGACCTTTCATCTCTGCTCGTCCAGACTTACATATTCTTCAAAAATACAGATCAAGTTCAACCTTCTTTTTTTTTGCAGAGTTTTTCTGTGTTGCCCAGGCACGATCTCGGCTCACTGCAACCTCCACCTCCTAGGTTCAAACGATTCTCATGCCTCCCAAGTAGCTGGAATTACAGGCATGGGCTACCATAGTCAGCTAATTTTTTTTGCATTTTCAGTAGAGATGGGGTTTTGCCTTGCTGGCCAGGCTGGTCTCAAACTCCTGGCCTCAAGTGATCTGCCTGCCTGAGGCCTCCCAAAGTGCTGAGATTACAGGCATGAGCCACCCAGCCTTAAGTACTAACTTCTTAAAACATTCTTCTAATATGCCAATCAAATACTGAACTTACTTTAGTCTTAAACCTAAGTGCATAAACTAATTTTATATTTTGGTATAACATCCTACACTCCCATCATCCTTAGTGAATCATCCATGTTATCTGTACTTTACAACAGCTATCTCTATCCCAGCCATACACAAGAACAGATTCATCAATGAAGCAGTCTGTTTTTAGGAATTAACTACTAAAAGTAATTTCTCTTCCTTCCCATCTCTCCCCCACCTTCTACTACTGGATTAGCTCTTCATACTATCAACATATCTGTAATCAAAAAATCTCATTAGATGGTTTTTCATTGATATACAAAATAACATAGTTACACGTGTATTTTAGTAAACATACATGTTTCAAAGCAATGACACTCTAGTACCAAGAGTACACCTAGTGCCCACACCTTGAATTCTTATACAGTTCTCTGATTAAAAGGAACTAGAGTTCTTTGGAGAAATCCAGGGCTGGGACAGGGAAAGTATGTTAAGACTGGAACATCTTTTCATGCCAAAAAGTAAAAAAAAGTGCTTTAAAGAAAACAAAGATGTCAAAAAGGACACAAGAGGCAACTTCAAAGGGCTCTAAATGGCCTAGGATAATCTGAACTGCTAAGTAAACAAGGACTATAATGAATTATAATCCACAGATTGAAATAAGAATCCATGAGTTCGTACTGATATATTAAAACAACAACATAAACGGGGAGAAAGAGAAGCTCTTCCTTACAGTAGAATTCCAACTCATAAATGTAGAAGAAATAATGGAAAGAGAAAATCATTTGGTAAACACCACAGTAATATTTTTTTCAGGCAATGTTCATCAATGGATGCTAAAATTAGATGATAAATAACTAGTATAATTTAAAAAGAGGGTATTTACAATATCTCAAAGTACCTCCCCCAACAATGTATCCATTAGCTACAAAAAAGAAAAAAAAAAAAAAAATAAAGAAACCTTAGAGAAAAGAGGCAGACAGCACCTTAACCAAGTGATCAAAGTAAGTATCACCATGTGCTTTCTGACATGATGCATGAAGAACAGTACAGCATCAGTCAGACTATAATCCTGGACTGGATCTTGGACCAGATAAAGGATACTGGTGGGATAACTGGCAAATTTGCAAAGGGTTGCAGATTACACTATTGTATCATTGTTAATTTCCTGAATTTATAATTGTACTGTGGTTATGTAACACGCTAACATTGGGAGAATCTGGTTAAAGAATATATGGGAATTCCTTTCACAATTTTTACAACTGTTTTATAAGGCTAAAATTAGTTTAAAAATTTGAAGCTTAAAGAAAGGTTAAAGAAGGTCGGATGCAGTGGCTCACACCTGTAACTGCACTTTGGGAGGCTGAGGCGGACTGCCTGAGGTCAGCAGTTCGAGACCATCCTGACCAACATGGTGAAACCCCATCTCTACTAAAAATACAAAAAAATTAGCCAGACGTGGTGGCATGCGCCTGTAATCCCAGCTACTCGGGAGGCTGAGGTAGGGGAATTGCTTGAACCAGGGAGGTGGAGGCTGCAGCGAGCTAAGATCATGCCTCTGCACTTCAGCCTGCATGACAGAGTGAGACTCCATCTCAAAAAAAAAAAAAAAAAGTTACAGAAAAGCCTCATGAATAAGCAGTACACAGAGAATTGTGTATATATGTAAAAACACTCAAAACAGCTATTATTATAATTTTCCAAGTTTATTAAGCCTCCTGACTTCTTAGACACTCATTTAATAAATACTTTAGAGTGCCTACTTTATATGCCCATAAAACAGAAAAAGGGAGGAAGGAAAGAAGTAAGTAAGTAACCGAGGCAGGCAGGCAGTAATTCACTCACAGATTCCTAACACAGCTATAATTGGTCATTTCAAATACACTTTCCCTCTTTCCAACTGAGAAATTTCCAACTGAGGATTCCCTCCCTCTTTCCAACTGAATTCCAAGACCTACTTAATTCTTGCTCTCCACTTTCCATGTTCCTGCTCCTACTGTTAACAAAATGCATATATTCTAAAAACATGCATCAAATCCCAGCTATGTGATTTTGCCCATAACTGAATATCTCTGACCCTTTCCACTTCTTTATTTAGAAAACTAGGGTGTCTTTAATCAACTTTACAGGATTGTTTTGAAGATTAAATAGGAGCGGGAGGGCGTGGTGGCTCACGCCTGTAATCCCAGCACTTTGGGAGGCTGAGGCGAGTGGATCACTTGAGGTCAGGGGTTCAAGACCAGCCTGGCCAACATGGTGAAACCCTGTCTCTACCAAAAATACAAAACTTAGCTGGGCATGGTGGCACATGCTTGTAGTCCCAGCTACTTGGGAGGCTAAGGCATGAGAATCGCTTGAACCCAGAAGGCGGAGGTTACGGTGAGCCAAGATCGCACCACTGCACTCCAGCCTGGGCAACAGAGCAAGACCCTGTCTCATTAAAAAAAAAAAAAAAGGAACAGGTAAAAATAACTGGCACATAGTAGATGCTCAGAACATGTTAGCTGCCTTTTCTTTACAAATTACATTCTCTAACTTCCACAGGATCCTGAAGCATAGTTCAAAAAGTTTTCCTAATCTCTAGGTGAATCCCTGTTCTACTTCCCAAAGAGTCTACTTCAGATTTTTCGCCAACATATTTCTAAAGGTAAATATAAATAATGTATTTGCTTTATCCATTCTACAGATTTAGCATTTACTGAAAATCCAACTAGCTAAAAGTATGCATAACTGCTGTTTCCCAAATATCAGGTCAATATTTCTAAGTGCTTTTCCAAATACTACCTAGATTATCTCACCATGCCAATCTCAAACTCGAGCTTCCAATACCATGCTCTATGCTGCCACCTATTGGCTATTACCATATTCTCCAGATAGCTCCTTCTATTTTAGAATGTTAAGCCAGCCTTAAAATGCAAGCCTCAATCCAACAGATATAATAAATCTCCAAAAAAAAAAAAAAAAAAAAAATTTAATTTCCAGACTCTAGTTCTTCTCAGACAAGATGCTCCAAGTGACTGCAAAGAGTTCCAACACAAACACTTTAAGTCTAACACAACTAAAGAAATACTGTAAATCTGACAATTCACATGATATAGGGTTTCTCTTTTCCTATTTTCCATTACAGATGTATGACTGTCTCCAAAAATAAACGCCAAAGACAGGATACAATATCTAACGGAGAAAAACAGCTTTCCCAGAACCAGCTGAGTTGTCAAATGGAAAAATTATTTCTATTTAGAAAACCAACTAAAAACTGTAGAACTACAAACAGTAAACAGTTATTTTAAGTGCTTCACCATTTCATGACTTTCTCTATCTGTATTTTCTTCTAAAAATATTCACACAAGCTGGGTGTGGTGGCGTGTACCTGTAGTCGCAGCTACTTGGAAGGTTGAAGAAGCAGGATCACTTAATCCAGCCTGGGCAACACAGTGAGACCCTGTCTCTCTCTTTTTTTTTTTTTTTTGAGACGGAGTCTTGCTCTGTCGCCCGGTCTGGAGTGCAGTGGCCGGATCTCAGCTCACTGCAAGCTCCGCCTCCCGGGTTTACGCCATTCTCCTGCCTCAGCCTCCCCAGTAGCTGGGACTACAGGCGCCCGCCACCTCGCCCGGCTAGTTTTTTTTTTTTTTTTTTTTGCATTTAGTAGAGACGGGGTTTCACCGTGTTAGCCAGGATGGTCTCGATCTCCTGACCTCGTGATCCGCCCGTCTCGGCCTCCCAAAGTGCTGGGATTACAGGCTTGAGCCACCGCGCCCGGCCGAGACCCTGTCTCTTAAAAAAAAAAAATTCATATAATATTTTACCCTCATACAGCAAGGGAAAACTCACAATCATATTACAAGAATATACTATATACAACTACCAAGCATAGAATGGCTCTCTTCCTTATCCTAACCTGAAAAAAAAAATTAGTAACTGTTTCTTCTTTTTATTCTTCAAAAATTCCTATTAAATGGCTTGTTCAATAAAGAGCCACCAGACACACACACACACACACACACACACACAGTTTAAAATTATGAACTTCAATTTCACTGGAAGTTTAACTCAAAACAATGTTGCTTTCTTTTCTAGTCTTTTTGGAGACAGATTAAATTTTAAAACACTTTCTTCCTCAATTCAACAAAAATAGACCATTCCAAATAGTCAGAGCAACAACTTCTTCATGTAGAAAACAAGAAAACGAAGCCATAAAAGAAGAACATTATGAAGCACTTAAGTTGACTACATGATGGCTTTCAAATTTTAAAGCAACTTGCCAACACAAATAGTGATATAATGGTTATATGCAGGGGTCCAAGGAAGCATAGAGCATGGTCTGCCCAGTTTTTAGCAGTTGACAATGTAGTTAGGAACAAAAGATTCAAACATGAAAAAGGATGAACAAAATAAGGCAGAATATTAACTGACAAGTAACTGGCACAGATAATATTGACAACAGTGTGAAAGGTTGAAACAGCAATAGAAACAGAGGAAGGATGGTGCTTAAGAGTAAAAGCAAGGGAATTTCTAGCTATAAAGAAATAGCTTAGTTGAAAGAAAACTGTATAGAAGACTAGTGGGACATCATTAGAAAGAAAAGTGGATTAAAATGTGGAGGGTACTGAGGCACTGTTAGGCTAATGAATCCAGAAGACAATGAGAAAGTCATCAAAGACTAAGTATAAGGTAACATTTCTACACCATTTAAGGGGTGAGGGTTGGGAGGAGTTTAACCTTGTAGGACTATTTAAGAGACTGAAGAAAACTAAGAGAGAACTATAGTAATGATTGTGGAAATGAAAAAAAATGAAATTCATTATGAGGGAAAAACTGATAAAATCTGGTCAATGATTTACGTTAAGAGTGTATAGGGCAGAAGAAAGTGTTCCCAAGGCTTTAAAACAGAGAATCGATGTACCATGAAAAAAAAAGTAAAAGACAGTAAACCACTATTAATAAATATTTCCAACAAGTGAAATGTTTTCTAACAAAATTCTGTTTATGTATAAAACAAAGCAATAAAACAACAAACACACAAAGGTTCAGCCAGTTTATATAACTGAAAATAACAGCATTCGTGCGCAGATGTTATGAAGTGTCTTAAAGTAGAACCACAGTGTATCACAAATCTACATGAATTAGCAACTGCTTGATCCAGATCTACATTACTATTCTTTTTGTGCTAAAAATAACTCCCATTATTGAATTGCCACACATTTCATTTTCAAATAAACACAACAGTTTGAGACCTAATTAATTATTCTGCCTAGTGAACTATATAAATAAAATAATGCATGGGCCATGGGCAGTGGCTCAGGCCTGTAATCCCAGCACTTTGGGAGGCTGAGGCAGGCAGATCACTTGAGCTTAGGAGTTCAAGACCAGACTGCCCAATATGGTGTAACCCCATCTCTACTAAAAATACAAAAATTAGCCGGTGTAGTGGCAGGCACCTGTAATCCCAACTGCTCGGGAGGCTGAGGCAGGAGAATCACTTCAACCCAGGAGGCAGCTGCTGCAGTGAGCCGAGATCGTGCCATTTCACTCCAGCCTGGGCATCACAGCGAGACTCCGTCTCAAAAAAACAAACAAACAAAAAACCCCACAACAACAACAACAAATGCATGGTAGGATATAGGTTTCTTAACAGGCTAATCAACAGGATGGAAATAATTTAAATTGCAAAACCCAGGATTACTATCAAACTCTTTCGTAAGTACAAAACCATACTTTCCTTTTCCTACAAATCCTCCAATGAAGTAATACAATGTTTTAAAAAATGAAAACTTTAAAATATTACACTAAATAAAAGTTTCACAAGCTTCTTAGTTACCTTTACTTTATCTCTTCTCAAACAACAGAATAAACAGTTTTCATCAAAAGTCCAATCAGAAATGCTTTCAGGTTCACAGTCTGCAAAAATAGTAACAAATTAATAGTCATAAAAGAGAATTTTTCAGAAAATAAATCAATTAATTTAAAAAATACCGTTTAACAAAAATCTAAGTAGTTAGACCATATTTGTCTTAAAATTTTTAACTCTTAAAATTCTTAAGTCTTAACTGCTCACCAGTTAATACATTATTCATACATATATCAACAATATCAACTGAACACAAAAAGATGCTTACATGAATATAACTTTAATCCATATAAAACCGTGAATAAAAAGGAGACTGAGGCTTAAATCACCAAGGTATCATGTATGGCACCAGGAAGAATTTGAAATACCAAAAATATTTTGAATACCTTTAAATAAACTGAGATCTTTTAATAATGCAGGTCCAAACAGCCCTTCAAGAATACTTTCAAACCCTGAAAGGATAAAAACAAAATCCATTACCACAATAATATTCATTCTAGTATTGAATAATCTTTGCATAAAAAAAAAGATGATGTTTTCTTCCAGTTCTTAAGGATCCTGGATTACTATTAAAGGGATGCTTAGAAAAAGAGTGTCAATGACAAATCTAAAAGAGGCATTTGCATTTCTGTCCATGATTAACATTCAACACAAATTCTGAGCACATTCAAGAACAAGACCAATGAAGGAATGAAAATCTACAGATTCTCTAATCATTTTACAAAATCCCAAACACCTCTTTGTACAAACTCTCAGGCTCCATTTTAAAAGGTACTTTTCTCAATGAATCAGTCAAAAACTGCTTCAAATTTTTCACAACTTTCTAAAATAATCTAAATAGCATTTTTCAAAATACCAATTGAGACAACAGATTTTGAGTTAACAGTTTATGAAATCTTTACTGAGAAAAACTACATCACACAAACATAAGGTACAAGACTTTTGTAAAGAAGGTACAAGACTTAAAAGACTTTTGTAACTATTTAACGTTGCCACAATAACTATGTGCTGGTTCCTTTATAAATGTAAACCCCCACTGATTATACATACAAAAAAAAAGAGAAAAAAATCAAACATACTTGTATACAAATGTTTAAATTATTATGTCCTTCTACCAGTGTGAAAGAAGTAGAAAATGAAACAAATCAAAAACTTTTTTTCTGGCTTATTATCTCAAATACTGATGATCTACTGAATGATAAACAATTTAAAAATATCTTCGCCATCTTGCAATTTTTTTTTTTTTTTTTGAGACGGAGTCTCGCTCTGTTGCCCAGGCTGGAGTACAGTGATGTGATCTCAGCTCACTGCAAGCTGCACCTCCTGTGTTCACGCCATTCTCCTGCCTCAGCCTTTTGAGTAGTTGGGACTACAGGGGCCTGCCCCTCGGCCCGGCTAATTTTTTGTATTTTTAGTAGAGACAGGGTTTCACCGTGTTAGCCAGGATGGTCTCGATCTCCTGACCTCATGATCAGCCTGCCTCGGCCTCCCAAAGTGCTGGGATTCATCTTGCAATTTTTTTATGGGTCAAGAGAGTAAGGAGGAAAACAAGAGCAGGAATCAGACTGTATCTTTATACAACATACCAGAAATAACACATTAAAGCAGTGGTTCCCAAAATGTGTGCCATGGACCTCACTGGGAACTCAAATGGTTATTACAAACAAGGAGTCTTATGAATCCATATGCACTCTCAGTGTGGCCTTTGGGAAGAAATTAATGTCTTGTGCATTCAGTACACATACTACTTTTCAAATGCATAGGACTGTTACTACAATAAAGTAAATATAAAAAGTGTTACTGAATTCCTAGTAGCTAGGGGCACTGTGTATTCTGTAACATAATCTGTCGCCCAGGGGCTTGGCAATTTTTTTAATTGTTAAAAAGCATTCCCATGCTTAAAAGATAAGGTACCACTTAAATTAAAATACTACATCCTGCGGGATACATAAGGCCCCCTCACATGTATCAATTCTTTGCCACAAATACAACCACAGAAAAGGATTTAGAAGGTAAGGAGGTAGAAATGATGGCCTCTGAAAATGGTATTTTGTGTATCTGGCTATAAGAAGATGGTAATGTAAGGGATTTCTTTGCCTTAGTATTAAGCCATAATTTTCAGTAATCTCTAGTTTGTGTTATTTATACTGTAATAAGAGAGCTGGTTTTTCTATACGATATGATACATCCTAGATTCCAGATTTTTCATTTATTGTTAGGGAGTAATTGTTTTCCAACTCTCTTTAATTCCCATCAAAATTATTCCAAGGACATTAACAAAATCAAACTACCCACTCAAACAAATGGGAGGTATCTATGTCTGTTTATTATTTACCTACTAAAACTAAAATATATTCCACTAAATTGCTATGGTCCCCTCTCTTCCACACTAGGGAGGAAAAAGGGTTGGGGCAGGGTTGTGGGAGTGGGTAGGTAGTGGTAAGAGAAGAGAAGAAACTGCTAGATACTGTCTATCTTGGCCCTAGAGACTGGATATTTTCAGAACGATCTGACTTAAAAAAAAAAATAAATCCCACAGTCTATCTCCAATTCTTAAGCCCTCCTACCTGCCCTCCCAAAAGAAAATCTGATTTCACAAATAATAACGTATTTCAACACCTTGCAAGCATCAAACACACACTGCAAATAGCTAAAGGAAATTATTAAGCAGGTCTTATCCTGAAGAGCAAATCTAATATTCTTTCACCTGGGTTTATATAACATTGTAACAAATTCCAAATTTGCGGGCTGAGCATAAATTCTTGAAAAGGAAAAAAGTAAATATAGCAAGAAATAATGCCAGGAAAGAAAAATGCAAATAAAAGCTTTGGGAGATAAAAATGTTAAAAAAGAACAGAATCTGATGTAAGAAAATTGGGCAGAAGATCAATAATACTAACAAAAACTTGAGTCACAGATCAAAAAGCAATGACAAAGAAAGAATAAAAGCAAACAAAAAATCTGGTCATAAACACAAAGATTTAATCACAACTATTTTTGCTCAAAATAGCAACTGTAAACAAGTCACTCCTCTTTTGTTCATATCTGCAACAATACATTAAACCTAACAAATATTATTGATTAGATACTGTAAAGTCATATTTTGCTACCCTCTGTTCACTGGATGTTAATGTCACTCAGTTTTATTAATATTAAATATTGAATTTAGCAGTTGCATAGCAACAGGGAATGTCTGATGTGCTATGCTTGACATTAACAAAAGGCAAATAAGGGAAGAACAAATATATTCAAAATGTATACCATGATAACACAGAAAAGCCAGAAAGTTCAATAACAAAATGCCACGGAAAACTAAATACTGAAAAAGACAGCCATGCCGTTATGTTCAATCACTAGGGCTTAAAAACTACCTTTACACATCACATATAAAGGAAAAAAAATTTTTTATGGAAGTTGACTACTTTTGAAAGAAGTCCTATCCAACATCACAACTAGTCTCAAGGCTGATCTCGTTTCTTCTTCACTGCAACCTGCACCATGTCTTCAGGCTATTCCTAAAACAGTTTCAATGATGCCACCACCTCTTCAAAGTTCACACTGGTTAAAGAACAAACTCCAACTTCCTAATTCAGCAATCAAAACTGCTTATAATTTGATCCTACCTACTGTCAGCTGGCTTACCAGAGCTTTCCTGTTCATTCCCACAGCTCTGGTCAGGATGGTCTTCTGTTGTATTCAGTGATCATTCCTACCTCCTAATATTTTCTCAAGCCTTTGCATCTCACCTCTGCTCAAATATAGTATCTCTCTCCTTCAAGATAATCTTCAAATTGTTCAACAAATACATATTCATTTATCCAACATATACTAACTGAGAGTCTGTCATCTGCCAGGGACTGTTCAACAGGCAGTGTTGAGCTGACATGTTACCTGCCCTCATTGATCTTTAGTTTCCAGTTTTCTCATCCTCAGAATTCTCAGATTGTTGCTTGATTTTAAATAAAAGTCAGTTGCCTAATGTCTTCTCTGCTTTCTGCCATTTACAAGACACTGTCTTTTCAAGTATTTTGTAAAATAAAATTTGTCACAGGCTATTAAAACCCTATGGTCTCATTTTTCTTTTATTCATTTATGTCTTATCTCCTCAAGGAGAATTAACGCTCCAGGAAGGCTAGGAAGCAATGTTTCTCTTACAGGAACAATGTTTCTCTTATAGGAAGGCTTCACATATCTGATTAGCTTCTGATTTAATCACACAGCTCTCAAAAACAAAAGATAGAAGACTAAGATCTCCCACAAATTTCCCCCTTCTATCTAAATCACAATCCATTTCCAACGAAAAGGGGGAAAACAGGTTATAAAAAGTAAAAGAATAGGAATATATCAAATACAAAGCTAACTAAGGTCACCAATACAGCCTGTTCTTTTGGAAAAAAATTAATAGAATGAAAAAAATGGTTTCTGGGTCTTGGGAACCTCTCCTCTGAGATAACCAGTATAGAGACTAGCAGTTTCAGAGAGGTGCTGAAGAAAACGTAGGAATATACCAGAAAATTAGCAATTTCCACATCAAGGTCCCCTGGATCTTGTACTCAAGCTTGTACTGAGCTTGCTGCTCAGTCTTCAATAAAGTACAGTCATGTGCCATATAACGATGTTTTAGTCAAGGATGGACTGCATATACCACGGTAGACCCATAAGATTATAATGGAGCTGAAAAATTCCTACTGCTTGGTGATTATAGCCACTGTAATGTTGGACTGCAATTACTTTATTCCTAAATAAATTCAGTGTAGCCTAAGTGTACAGTATTTATAAGTCAATAGTAGTGTACAGCAATGTTCTAGGCCTTCGTGTTCACTTACCACTTACTCACTGACTCACCCAGAGCAACTTCCAGTCCTGCACTCTCCATTCATGGTAAGTGCCCTATCCAGGTGAGACAATTTTTACTGTACCTTTTCTATGTTTAGATACACAAATACTTACCACTGTGTGACAATGATATTGTGTGACAATGGTGGTATTTTCTACAGTATTCAGTACAGTAATATGCCGTACAGGTTTGTAGGCTAGCAGCAACAGGCTATACCAAATAGCACAGGTATGTAGTAGGCTGTATTACCTAGGTTTGTGCAGGTATACTTTACGATGTTTGAAAAATGATGAAACTGCCTAAGGATGTATTTCTCATAATGCATCCCCATTGTTAAGCAACACATGACTGTATTATATTTTACAAAGTATCAGTTCAAAGGTGCTTGCTGGCAATAATAATCAATTAGTGTCCTAATAAACAAAGAGGCAAATGATATTATCTGGAGTTGTTTACTTAAAACTCAGAATGTGTGACTTGATGCCACCACCACACTGAGCTTCATACCAAGTCAGTCACAAAGTGAAAGTATTGGGTTGGTACAATAGTAATTGTAATAATTTTAGAGCACTAGATTATACAATCTTTTATATTCTATCCAAGGTAATTAAGGTAATCAATTCTTTTTAATTGACACTCCAACTATCTCAGTGTGTTATTAAATCAAAGACCAGATGAACTTCTATAGATAATGAACAATGACCATTCAGGCTTCTCTTCCCCTTACTACCCCTGGTGATTCATTTCATTATTAGAGAACTACATGCATTAATAATTCTTCCTCTCCTCCTGAGCACATTCTCCCAGATGATGCACTATGATGAACCCCATTTGTTGGCTCACTTACCACTCTCAGAATTACCCAGCACAAGAACTGATGACGAAACCTGGCCAGATATACCAAAGAGAAGGAGCACTTTAATCACAACTAATGGGCCCAAACTGAAACAGAATTAATGAAGACAAAAACAGTAGAACTTGAAGAAAAATTATACATACTAATTTTATTGAGGCCAGGGAGAATAGCATTTTTTTTCTTTCTTTTAAAGAGCAAAGAGCTCTGAATAAAAGAGCAGACAACAAATGCTTGAAAAACTACTAAAATTACCAAACAGAATTAAGCAGAAAAATACACAACAAAATAGCGATTTAGAAAATCAACTTAAGGGCCGGGCGCGGTGGCTCAAGCCTGTAATCCCAGCACTTTGGGAGGCTGAGACGGGCGGATCACGAGGTCAGGAGATCGAGACCATCCTGGCTAACATGGTGAAACCCCGTCTCTACTAAAAATACAAAAAACTAGCCGGGCAAGGTGGCGGGTGCCTGTAGTCCCAGCTACTCGGGAGGCTGAGGCAGGAGAATGGCGTGAACCCGGGCGGCAGAGCTTGCAGTGAGCAGAGATTGCGCCACTGCATTCCAGTCTGGGCGACAGAGCAAGACTCCGCCTCTAAAAAAAAAAAAAAAAAAAAAAAAAAAAAAAAAAAAAAAAAAAAAAAAAAAGAAAATCAACTTAAGAAATGTTCTACTATCAGTCTGGACAACATGGCAAAACTTCGTCTCTACAAAAAGTACAAAAAATTAGCCCAGGGTGGTGGCACACACCTGTAGTCCCAGCTACCTGGGAGGCTGACGTGGGAAGATCACTTGAGTCCAGGAGATGGAAACTGCAGTGAGCCGAGATTGCGCCACTGCACTCCAGCCAGGGCAACAAAGGGAGACCAATGAAAGAAGGCAGACTGACGGACGGACAGAGGAACGGATGGAAGGAAGGAAAGAAGAAATGCCCTAATATGGCATAGTAAAGTGTCAAAGACACATACATCATGATAAAAAGATTAGAGATGAGGTGGCCAGACGTGCGATATCTGTAAAACAAGATTTTTAGAACAAGAAAAGGCAAAGAATGAACATTTTAAACATTTAAATTAAAAAAAAAAGTTTAGAGAAGGAAAAGGAAACAAAAACTTCCTAATGCTGATTACTGACTTGGGTCGTCTTATCTAATGGGCTCCATGAAATACTGGGGCAGCAACTGGGGGTCAGAGGGGAAGCTATACATGTAGACTCTCCTGGTAAAATATCTGAATTTCAACAATAACTCTTTACAAGCTCCAAATATGGAAAATATTTCACTTAATTTTACTTAAAATAAGAGGAAAGAGATCTAGACTACCAGTCATTTCACTGGTAAATGTAAATGCTAAACATCTATGGAGAGCTGGGTATGGTATGTGGTGACACACACACCTGTAGTCCCAGTTACTTGGGAAGCTTAAGTGGAAGGATTGGTTGAATCCAGGAGTTTGACCTGGGCAACACTGAGAGACCCCATGTCTCTTTTTATTTATTTTTTTACTTTTTATATATTTTTTTGAGATGGAGTCTTGCTCTGTTACCCAGGTTGGAGTGAGGTGGTGCGATCTCGGCTCATTGCAAGCTCCGCCTCCTGGGTTCAAGCCATTCTCCTGCCTCAGCCTCCCGAGTAGCTGGGACTACAAGGCACCCACCACCACGCCCGGCTAATTTTCTGTATTTTTAGTGGAGACGGGGTTTCACTGTGTTAACCAGGATGGTCTCAATCTCCTGACCTCGTGATCCGCCCGCCTCAGCCTCCCAAAGTGCTGGGATTACAGGCGTGAGCCACCGCGCCCGGCCGACCCCAACTCTTAAAACAGAAAAAAGAAAGTTAAAAAAAAAAAACAAAAAAAAAAACTATGAAGCAGTATTTACAAAATTCTAGAGGAAAAATGTAGACAATGTGTTGCTTATGAATATTGATAAAAGACATTTATAGATATTCTCTGATTTTGAAAGTAGAACAGCCATTCACGGGGGGGGGGGGGGGCGGGGCGGGGGAAGGGTTACTCAAAGTAGTTCCATTAAGAAAAATATGATTGAGAATAAAGATCTCCTGAAAAGGGAAAAGACTGTTTATATAAAAACTAATGGCAGGCTGCTATAAATACCTTGTCTTTTACTCTTTAATATGTGGTCAGTCTTCATTTTCTTTTTTTTTTCTTTTTTATTATACTTCAAGTTCTAGGGTACATGTGCATAACGTGCAGGTTTGTTACATATGTATATTTGTGCCGTGTTGGTGTGCTGCACCCATCAACTCGTCAGCACCCATCAATTCATCATTTATATCATGTATAACTCCCCAATGCAATCCCTCCCCCCTCCCCCCCCCATGATAGGCCCCGGTGTGTGATGTTCCCCTTTCCGAGTCCAAGAGGCGTCACGCTACCTGACTTCAAACTATACTACAAGGCTACAGTAACCAAAACAGCATGGTACTGGTACCAAAACAGAGATATAGACCAATGGAACAGAACAGAGTCCTCGGAAATAATACCACACATCTACAGCCATCTGATCTTTGACAAACCTGAGAAAAACAAGAAATGGGGAAAGGATTCCCTATTTAATAAATGGTGCTGGGAAAATTGGCTAGCCATAAGTAGAAAGCTGAAACTGGATCCTTTCCTTACTCCTTATACGAAGATTAATTCAAGATGGATTAGAGACTTAAATGTTAGACCTAATACCATAAAAACCCTAGAAGAAAATCTAGGTAGTACCATTCAGGACATAGGCATGGGCAAGGACTTCATGTCTAAAACACCAAAAGCAACGGCAGCAAAAGCCAAAATTGACAAATGGGATCTAATTAAACTAAAGAGCTTCTGCACAGCAAAAGAAACTACCATCAGAGTGAACAGGCAACCTACAGAATGGGAGAAAATTTTTGCAACCTACTCATCTGACAAAGGGCTAATATCCAGAGTCTACAAAGAACTCAAACAAATATACAAGAAAAAAACAAAAAACCCCATCAAAAAGTGGGGAAAGGATATGAACAGACATTTCTCAAAAGAAGACATTCATACAGCCAACAGACACATGAAAAAATGCTCATCATCACTCGCCATCCGAGAAATGCAAATCAAAACCACAATGAGATACCATCTCACACCAGTTAGAATGGCAATCATTAAAAAATCAGGAAACAACAGGTGTTGGAGAGGATGTGGAGAAATAGGAACACTTTTACACTGTTGGTGGGATTGTAAACTAATTCAACCATTATGGAAAACAGTATGGCAATTCCTCAAGGATCTAGAACTAGATGTACCATATGACCCAGCCATCCCACTACTGGGTATATACCCAAAGGATTATAAATTATTCTACTACAAAGACACATGCACACGTATGTTTATTGCGGCACTATTCACAATAGCAAAGACTTGGAATCAACCCAAATGTCCATCTGTGACAGACTGGATTAAGAAAATGTGGCACATATACACCATGGAATACTATGCAGCCATAAAAAAGGATGAGTTTGCGTCCTTTGTAGGGACATGGATGCAGCTGCAAACCATCATTCTTAGCAAACTATCACAAGAAGAGAAAACCAAACACCGCATGTTCTCACTCACAGGTGGGAACTGAATAATCAGTCTTCATTTTCATACTATTTTTGTTTCTTTTATTCCTTGATCAATCCCTATCAGCTTTTTTAGTTTTTCTTCTTTTAAAAACCTACTTTGATCTTCTCTATTATATCACTGATTTCATTAAATTTTGCTCTAATTTTTTTCAATTATCCATTTCTTTGGGTTTATTCTATTGCATTTTTGTCTAACTTACAAAAGATTCATTTACTTATTTTCAGGTTTCTTTTTTTAAAAAAAGAACCAAGTACAGGATGATTTAAAAGAACTAAAATTTTAAGTATTGTATATTAAGAGGTAATCTGTGATAAACAAAATGTGGTATATCCATACAATGGAATAAAATTATAATATGGATGAATAAGTCTCAAAACACATTGTGTTAGGTGAAAAAAGGACAGAAACAAAAGACCACATACTATGAGTCCACTGATATAAAATGTCCTGAAAAAGCAAATCTATGGAAAGAAGAAAGTACATTAGTGGTTTCCTATGGCTGAGTGAAAATGAAAAAATAATTGCAAATGGGCAACACATTTCTTTTTGCATTAAGGGAAATATTCTAAAATTAGACTGTGGTGATGGTTGCATAATTCTGTGACTATAATAAAAATCGGTGAACCGTACACTTAAAATAGGTGAACTGCAAGGTATGTAAATTATGTCTCAATAAAGCTGTTTACAAAATAGGTACTTTATGGCTATTTGGTAAATATTTGTAATGTTTTAAGAAAAATCTGGCCTATTAGAGCCAGTCTTGTAATTCTAATTTAAAATGTATACTTGAATAGCTGTTTTAGACTTTATGATTTTAAGCTGAAATTTTACTAAGTTTGCATCCTGAATAAGAATACTCACAAAACTTAAGAATGTTTACATTTACAATTTTAAAATATTAGATTTACAAGATTTACTTATCTAAGGTTTTATTAAATTAATATTTACAGAGAAAATAAATTTAATTTACACTTACAGATTTAGATGTTTTAAGAAGTTAAATTAAGATATTTCTCAAAAGTTTGTTAAAATTAGTTACAGAATAAGATCTGTATTTAGAGAGAACTACTTTTTAAGTTTATAAATTTAAATAAAGTGAACATTTAAAAATTAAAAATCAAAGTAACTGCAATACCTTTTCTATTAACAAAGCCATCAAGAATATTATTTTTTAAATCTCACATTTAATAAGAATTAATCAAGTGTTTACATAGAGCTCAGTAGTGTGGGGATACAGGGGTTATGTTTAAAAACATGCCCTGCCATTAAGATATTCATAATTCTAGTCAAGGAGTCAAAATTAACATGCTTTCCCACCACTACGCAGATAATTATAACTCTCCAATCCTTTATTTCTTGCCCCAAGACCAAATTTCTAATTTCCTACTTCATATTATCACCAAAATCTCCTAAATA
The DNA here is from genome assembly GCF_007565055.1 of Rhinopithecus roxellana. NCBI lineage: Eukaryota > Metazoa > Chordata > Mammalia > Primates > Cercopithecidae > Rhinopithecus > Rhinopithecus roxellana. The sequence goes on from NC_044559.1 coordinate 76,498,931, forward strand.
CCTAAAAACGCCCACCAAATCAAAATCATTTTACTCCTTTCCTTCATCTCAATCACAGATTCCTCCTGTATTCTGTATTCCTTACCAGGAAAATGGCATCACGAACACCTTCCCCCCAAGTTATTCAGGTTAGATAGAGACTTTAGTTAGTCACAATTCCATTCTTTCCATAAATCACCAAGTATTCCGCTAATTGAGTCCTATTCATTTTACTTCAGAAAGATTCGTCCCAATCTGTTCTCCATTTTCTATCCTTAAATTCATTCAGGTTTTCACTATTTTTCACCTTAACAATTATAATAAATGTCACTCATGTTAACAATAATGACAGTTATCATTAACTGCACCCTTATTTGGTATCAGGCAAGCACTACAGCAGGTGCTTCATGCCCATAACAAAATCTTCAGAAGAACACTGTAAAACAAGTACTATTACTACCCGGAACATGTAAACAAAACAAAACAAAACTGAAAATCAAAGCAGCCAATTTGTTCTCAACTGCAAAAGCCAATACCTAGGTTTAAAACCACGCCTGTGATTCTAAAGCCCAGGCTCTTTTCATCACACTACCTATTAATAACATCTCTTTATTTTTAATTTATCTTAGTATTCCCCCACACCACCATCTCTACCACCAGAATCCACCCTTCATGCTGCTGCTAAGCATCATTCTTTCTAGGTTTTAAAAACATTTGATAGCTTTCCACTGACAACAGTGAAGATTTCAAATTTCTGGATGCCATGCATGATCATTATAGGTTCTGATCCCAAATTACCTTTTGTCTCTCCTGCTACCATATTCTGCATACATACACTATGCTCTGGCCGTACTGATCAGTCACAATACACAGTCAATGCTTCTATGCCATTTGAGCACAGTATCGCCTCAGCCTACAGTGTTCTTCCTGCAACCCTCAATCTAATTCTAAGGTATCACCCATCTCACCCCATAAGCCTCAGGCAAAGTTAGGAACATCCTCATCAGTACTCAAGTTGTACTATTTATAAACTACACCCTTTTTTGGTATTTAATCCACTCGATTTTGAGCAAAGAATTGGAGTTTATCCATCTTTTAATATCAGCCTGTTCTTTAAACTACCATTCTCAAGTAAAATGCTCAATAAATATTTGTTGGATGAATGCAAATACATTCTTTTAAATCCCTACATCATTATAATTGAGAGGTTGGAGATTTTACGAGGACTCTGTTTTGTGTGTCAGGCACACTAAAGACTTGAAAAAATAGAAATAACAGAAGGATAATAGATATCTGACAAAAAAAAAAGATGGCTTTCTGCTCCAGCTCAACTAGGTTCCCTGTATCTATGGACAAAAACCAGAACATAATTAAGGGCTCTCTTTGCTGGCCCACGAACAGAGGGCCGCAAACTTTTTTTGTGGAAAGCTGTAATCATAGTGAAGATAGAAATAAAATAAAACAGATAAAGTACTGAAAAACAATGGTATTAATACATTAAGGAGGGAAAAGAAAGATATACTGAGTAGTTAGAACATTATCAGAATACAATATTTACATACATAATGCCATAAATGAGATTTAAAGGTATTAAATAAGTTACCAAAATCACAGAGGTAGTGAGTAGCTAGGTCAGAATAAGTCTTTGGAAATTCAAGGACACTTTTGTTTCATTTTTTCTAGTATATCAAACTGTCTAGGTTAACTATGCTTAGAAAGAAACCATTTAAATGCAAATCTGAGGTTGATCAGGAATGAGTCAATTACATCAGTTCACAATCCATAGGCCACAATCCCTTTGAAGACCTCCGTCATTACAGCGTCGGTAAATCCATATAAGCACTGTTTGTAAATTAAATAAAAATGTGCTTATATAGCCACTAACTACTCTTTTTTAACACATTCTGCTACAAACAGGATGTGTTAAATATTTAAATATGTTTAAATACGTATTCATTTAAAAAGCACTACTGAATCCATAATCTCTTTTTTACATCACATTTTTTTCTCAAAGATACCAAAAGTACAAATTACAGTGTGAGAGGTAAGCATTCTTTTGGGTTTTTTTGCTTCTCTCTCTCTGTCTCTCTCTTTCTCTTTCTCTCCTTCAGTGGAAGTTTAAAGGAAGACCTCCTATTCCTTGGGAATAATGGAGTTAACTAAGTAAAAACAAAATTATAAGCTGAATGTTTTCCTTCACTTTACCTAAAATGGAAATTTCCACAGTTGAAAGAACTGAGATAAAAACTAAACTTTGAAAGTTCTTAGGGTTGGAAAAGTGGGGGTTCCTTTTCTATCCCTTCCCATCCTCTCCCTATTCTTTTGTCCATTTACTCTCTTCTTTCCAGAGTTAGCCCCAACCTAGAAATAGCATGCTTGTGGGAGCTTTATACCGTTAGGAGATGCATTTATTATCTTCGGTGTGTGGAGATCTCAATAACTCTGTATTGTTTTAAAATTACTTTGAGCCGAGTGTCAAGGTTCATGTCTGTAATCCCAGCACTTTGGGAGGCCGAGGTGGGTGGATCACCTGAGGTCAGGAGTTCGAGACCAGCCTGGCCAACATGGTAAAACCCCGCCTCTATTAAAAATACAAAAATTAGCTAGGCTTCGTGGCATGTGCCTGTAGCCCCAGCTACTCAGGAGGCTGAGGCGGGAGAATCGCTTGAGCCTGGGTGGCGGAGGTTGCACCGAGCTGAGATCATGCCACTGCACTTCAGCCTGGGCAACAGAGAGAGAATCTGTCTCCAAAAAAAAAAAAAAAAAAAAAAAAATAGTAATAATAATAAATAAAGCTAATAAAATTACTTTGCAAGTAATTTACTGAAAATAAAAGAAATTAAAGTTACTCATATTTTCCCCCATTCCTCACAAGCGGTGAACTCTATTTGAGATAAGTATTTCAGTCTTAATACATTTCTGAATAAAAAAAGTCAATGACATAAGGTATGACTATACAGTAATAGTGAGATCCTTCCTTATCCCACACGCCTCTAAATACCAGAAATGTCAGTAACATCCATATAAGTGCTACTGTACAAAGCAGTGAAGACAGCATTTAGAGAACTGAGAAAAAAATTATCTAGGATGCAAGATTTTTTTTCTTTTTGGTTTTTAGAGACAGAGTCTTTCTGTTGCCCAGGCTGGGTTGTAATGGCACAATCATAGCTCACTGTAACCTCAAACTCCTGGGGTCAAGCAATCCTCCTGCCTCAGCCTCCTGAGCAGCTTGGACTACAGGCATGCATCACAACAGCTAGTTTATTTTTAATTTTTTCTTTAGAGACAGAGTCTTGCTATGTTGCCCAGGCTGGTCTCAAACTCCTGGTCTCAAGCGATCCTTCTGCCTTAGCCTCCCAAAACACTGGGATTACAGGCAAAGGAGGTAACATTTCTGAGCACTCAATGAAGTGAAGGAGCAAGCCATATGGAGACACATGTATGTTCTAGGCAGAGTGAACGGCACTGAGGTAGTTAAGGTATGAAGTATAGTACATTGAGAATTAGTAAGAAAGCAGGCATGGTCAGCAAGGTGATTAAGATGGGCAGTACAAGATGAGGTAAGAGATTTAGAGGTATGATCATATAGTCCACAGTGAGGAGACTGGATTTTGAATTTTAATAGAAATCCACTAAAGTTTTATATTTAGGTAGTGGTAGAGATAAAATAATCAGATATATATTATTTAAGATTACCAGGTAGCTGTACAGAGAACAGATTATTGGATAAAGCATTAGGAGACTATTATGACAACAGCCTTGGCAAGAGGTAGTGGTAGCAATGGAGGTAGAGGGCAGTGACTACATAGAGGGTATACATCAAAGATAAAACCAACTTGCTTGATGATGTGCTGATGTGGAATGTGAGGGAGAATGACACTTAGGCTTTTGGTCTGTGAACTGAGTAAATGGTAGTCTTAACTTTCTAGGATGGAGAAGACTGGAGCATACATGTTTGGCAGACAGAGATTTAGTTCAGTTTTGGAGATAAGTCTGAGATGCTACTTAGAAATTAAAGTAGATCTATGAAGAAGGCAACCGAACAGGTGACTTGGAAGTTGAAAGGGAGACACTGAGATGGGGCAATATAAAATTGGCAATCAGTAAAGTACAGATAGAATTTAAAGCTTTAGGATGAGGTAAGATCATATTAAGTTAAGGAAAGGAAGGAACAGGACCAAACACTGGAGCATTCCAATGTTTAAAGATTAGAAAGAAAAAGAGACTGAAAATTAAGATCAGGTCTTTTTTTACTGTGCTATCTTTACCATCTAGCAAACAACTTGATGGTAAGTACTCAAAAAATACTAGCTGATCTGAACTATTATATATGGCAGTGTTATTAAAATAAAGACATATCTTACCCCAACCCAAATGTCATACGAGAGGACTCTGAAAGGAAACCGATTCCTTTTAATATAATCAAACACATCTAAATGTATCTAATTTATATATTTTAAAAATCATTACTTTTTACCACACTTCTAATACACCATAATATATTGCAGTACAAAAGATAAACCCTCAGTCTGGCCCCAATTGAAGGATGCATTAGAAAATTTTAAACTGTACCAAAGTTTGAGTCAGCTTTCAGATTTATATACAAAATTCTTAATAGTTCTCCCCTACTCAAAAACGTTCAACGATTAGCTACTGTCTGCGTAATAAAATTCAAACTGCTCCGTCTGGCTTTCAAATCCTTCCAAAAGCGAGCCTTTTCAGCGTACTTCAAGAACAACCTGCTTCTCAAGTAGGCCTTGATTTTCTGTGTCTTCATCCTTCTCTTCACCGTGTTCCTTCTAAAATGTACTCTCAGGCCGGATGCGGTGGCTCACGCCTGTAATCCCAGCACTTTGGGAGTCCAAGGAAGTCGGATCACGAGGTCAAGGGATCAAGACCATCCTGGCAAACATGGTGAAACCCCATCTCTACTAAAAATACAAAAATTAGCTGGGCGTGGTGGTGCGCGCCTGTAGTCCCAACTGCTCAGGAGGCTGAGACAGGAGGATCACTTGAACCCCCAGGAGGCGGAGGGTGCAGTGAGCCAAGATCACACCACTTCACTCCAGCCTGGGTGACAGAGCAAGTACTCCATTACCAAAAAAAAAAAAAAAAGTTCTCTCAAATATCAATAGTCTCGATCCTATGTGGTCTTCAAGGCCATAGTTCGAAAGTCCCTTCCAACTGTTATCTTTCCTCCCAAATGATTCCCAGTATTTTTCACTTTATTTTTCCTTCATTTTCAACATGAATGTACGTTTTATGTATCCAACTGAATTTTACATTCACTGTTGTAGTGTAATAAAAGGAGTACCTACAACTCTAGGAAGTAAGAGATGTAGTGGTTAAGAACGTGAATTACGAAGCCAGATCACCTGGGTTCAAATATCTGATTCTGCCTTTTAAAAGCTCTACGACCTTGGACAATTTTTTTTTTTTCTTTCCTGAGATGGAGTCTTGCTCTGTCACCCAGGCTGGAGTACAGTGGCACAATCTTGGCTTACTGCAACCTCCACCTCCTGGGTTCAAGTGATTTTCCTGCCTTGGCCTCCCGAGTAGCTGGGACTACAGACGCCCACCACCATGCCCAGCTAATTTTTGTATTTTTAGTAGAGATGGGGTTTCACCATATTGGCCAGGCTGGTCTAGAACTTCTCACCTTGTGATCTGCCCGCATCAGCCTCCCAAAGTGCTGGGATCACAGGCATGAGCCACCACGCCTGGCCAAACCTTGGACAATTTATTTGTCTTCTTCACACCTCACTTTCCTTGGATATAAATTTATAATGTGATTAGACAAGTATTTGTAAATTATTTAGAATAATATCTGAAAACATATTAGGGGCATTATATTATAAAGTGTTAGGAAGGAAAGAAGGCAGAGAGGTTATGTTTTCAGTCTGTTAACACCTCTTTTGTTCCCTATGATTTAAAAGACTACATACAACAATAATTATAACTCTGTGTTGATGGACAAAAATGCATAAAGATTTATTGGAGGGGGGAGAGCTATATAGCAGCAAAGTATTTTATATACTATTGAAACTAAGTTGTTATTAATTCAAAATAGACTGCTACAAATGAAGGTGTTAATTATAATCCCCAGGACAAACACTAAGAAAATAACTATTATGTAGTATAAGAAATGAGAAGGGAATAAAAATGGTACACTAGAAAATATCTATGTAACACAAAAATCAGTCATGGAGGGCTTGAACAAAACTCATATAAGACAGGCAGAAAGAAATACAAAATGGCAAATGTCCCTTCTTATCAGCAATTACATTACATGTAAATGGAGTAAAGCCTCCAATTAAAAGGCATGTATGGGCAGAATTAATTTAAAAAGCATTATCCAACAATATTCTGTACACAAGACATTTGATTTAGATCCGAGGACACAAAGAAGTTCAAGGTGAAAGAAAAGAAAAAGCCCATGCAAACAGTAACCAAAAAAGAAATGGAGTGGCTATACTAGCATCAGACAAAATAGGCACTGCGATGGTCTAAATGTTGGAGTCCCCCCAAAAATTCGTATGTTGAAATCCTATCACCTCCAAGGTGATAGTATTAAGAAGTGGGCCTTTCGAAGCTGATTAGGAAAATAAGGTCAGTGCCCTCATAAATGGGATTAGTGCCCTTATAAAAGAGGCACTGAGAGATCCCCTCATCCTTTTGTCATATGAGAACATAGCAAAAAGACAGTCATCCATGAACCAGAAAGCGGACCCTCACCATACTAAATCTGTTTGTGTCTTGATCTTGAACTTCCCAGCCTCCAGAACTGTGAGAAATAAATTGTTTTTTTATAAGCCACTTACGCAGCCCAAGTGGACTAAGAAAGGCATTAAGACAAAACTACTTAAAAAGACAAAGGACATAATATAATGTTAAGAGTCAATCAATCAAGAACATTTAAGAATTAAAAACATATATGCCCCTAACAACACAGCCCCAAATTCTATGAAGCAAAAACTGACAGAGTTGAAGGAAGAAATGGTTCAACAATAATAGCTAGAGACTCCAACACCCTACTTTCAATAATAGGTGGTACAATTAAGCAAAAGATACATAAGGAAAAAGAAGACTTAAACAACATTGTTAGGCAACTAGACCTAAAAGACATACGCTGAACACTCCAACCAACAACAGCAGAATACACATTCTTTTCAAGTGCACTGGAACATCCTCTCCAGGGTAGCACATATGTTAGACCACAAAAAAAAATTTTCAGTAAATTTCAAAGGACTGAAATCACACAAAGTATCTCTTCCAACCACAATGCAATTAAGTTAGAAATTAATAACAGGAAAACTGAAAAATTTAAAAATATGTGGAAATTAAACAATACATTCTTAGATAGTTACTCAAAAAAGTAACTACAGGCTAGGTGCGGTGGCTCACGCCTGTAATCCCAGCACTGTGGGAGGCTGAGGCGGGTGGATCACCTGAGGTCAGGTGTTCGCGACTAGCCTGGCCAACATGGTAAAAATCCGTCTCTATTAAAAATACAAAAATTAGGCCGGGCGCGGTGGCTCAAGCCTGTAATCCCAGCACTTTGGGAGGCCGAGACAGGCGGATCACGAGGTCAGGAGATCGAGACCATCCTGGCTAACATGGTGAAACCCCGTCTCTACTAAAAAATACAAAAAAAACTAGCCAGGCGAGGTGGCGGGCGCCTGTAGTCCCAGCTACTTGGGAGGCTGAGGCAGGAGAATGGCGCAAACCCAGGAGGCGGAGCTTGCAGTGAGCTGAGATCCGGCCACTGCACTCCAGCCCGGGCGACAGAGCGAGACTCTGTCTCAAAAAAAAAAAAAAAAAAAAATACAAAAATTAGTTGGGCGTGGTGGCGTGCACCTGTAATCCCAGCTACTCAGGAGGCTGAGGCAGAACTGCCTGCACTCCAGGGTGGGCGACAGAGTGAGACCTTGTCTCAAAAAAAAAAAAAAAAAAAAGTCAAAAGAAAAATCAGTATCAATGAACCCAAAGTTTCTTGAAAAATATCAATATTGACAAACAACTAGACAGACCAAGAGAAAAGAAGAGAGAAGACTCAATTTACTAAAATCAGGAATAAAACTGGGGACATCTTTACAATCTTACAGAAATAAAAAAGATTACAAGAGAATACTATGAACTACTGTATGCCAACAAATTAGATAATCTAGATGAATGGATAAACCTCTAGAAACTACCAAAACTGACTCAACTAAAAAACTGAAAAGACCTGTAACAAGTAAAAAGATGAAAACTGTAATAAAACTTCCAACAAAAAAACCCCCAGGACCATATGGCTTCACTGGTGAATCCTACCAAACATTTAAAGAAGAACACCAATCCTTCCTCCAACTCTTCCAAAAAAAGAGAAGAGGGGTGAATACTTCCAAACTCATTCCATAAATTTAGTATTACTCTGATAGCAAAGACAGACATCATCATAAGAAAACTACAGACCAATCTCCCTCACAAATACAGACGCAAGAATCCTCAACAAAATATTAGCAAACCAAACTGAGCAGCATATGACCATCTATCACGGAACTATCCCAGAGATGCAAGGCTGGTTCAACATACAAAAATCAACCAGTTGAAAAAAACAGTCACCATATTAACAGAATAAAGCGGGGAAAAGAGAAACCTGATAATCTCAATTGACATAGGAAAAGCACTGGACAAAGTCCAACATCTTTTCATGATAAAAACACTCAACAATCTAGGAATAGAAAGGAGCTTTTTCATAATCCTGGTTATGAAACAACTAACATACTCAATAGCAAAAGACTGAAAGCTTTCCTCTAATATCAAAAATAGGCAAGGATGTCTGCTCTTACCATTTCTACTCAACACTGTCTAGAAGTTCTAGCAAGGGTGGTTAGAAAAAAGAAAAAGAAATAAAAGGCATCAAAATTGGAAAGGAAGAAGTAAAACTACTTTTATAGATGACATGATTTTATATATACATAACTCTCAAGAATCTTTAAAAACACTACCATTAACCTAATAAACAAGTTCAGCAAGGTTGTAGAATACAAGATCAGCACAAGAAAATCAGTTTTAGGTTGGGCAGGGGTGACTCACACTTACAGTCCTTTGGGGAAGTGGAGGTGAGAAGACTGCTTGAGGCCAGGGGTTTGAAATCAGCCTGCACAACACAGCCAGACCCGTTCTCTACAAAATATTTTAAAGGTCAGCCAGATGTGGTACGTAGTCCTAGACTGAGGTGGGAGGATCACTTCACTCCAGGAGTTCAAAGTTACACTGAACTAGGATCATGCCACTGCACTCCGGCTTGGGCGACACAGCGAGACTTTGTCCCAAACAAAACAAAACAAAAAACCACACATATACCAAGAAAATAACGAGTGTTGGTAAAGGAAGTGAAGAAATGAGAACCCTCACACATTGCTGGTGGGAATGCAAAATGGCGCAGATGCTCTGGAAAACAAGTTAGATGTTTCTCAAAAAGTTAAAAATAGAATTACCAAATGACCCAGCATTCTGGAAACTCCTAAGTATATACTCAAGAGAAATGAAAACAGGTGTTCAAAAAGTCATACATGAATGTTCACAGCAGCATTATTCATAATAATCTGACAGTGGGAACACTCAAATGTCCACCAACTAAAGAATGGATAAACAAAATGGAGTATACCCATCCAATGGAATATTATTCAACCATAAAAAAGAACTGTTAAGGACTCAAAGTTTATGTTACTCCCAAAATTCATGTTAACGCCCTAACCCCGGTGTGGCTATATGTGGAGACAAGGTCTCTAAGGAAGCAACAAAGATGAAATAAGGTCAGAAGGATGGGTCCCTGATCTGACAGAATTAGTGTCCTTGTTAGGACAGAAACCAGAGAAAGTGCATACACGCTCAAGATCACTTGTGCTGCCTCCCTGTATAAGCAGGGAGGAAAGGCTGTGTGAGGTTAAAGTGAGAAGGTAGAAGCCAGAAGAGGCCTCAGCAAAAACAAATACAAGTGGACCTTGACCTGTACTTCCGGCCTTCAGAACTGTAAGAAATAAGTATCTGCGGTTTAAGCCACTAAGCCTGTGGTATTTTGGTTACGGCAACCTGAGCTGACAACATGAATGAGTACTGATACATACAACAACACGGATGAACTTCAAAAATAAGCTAAATGAAAGCCAGATACAAAAGGCCGTATATTGTACGATTCCATTTATATGAAATGTCCAGAACAGGAAAATTCACAGACATAAAAGATATTACGGAGGAAATATGGAAATAGAAGTGACTATGTAATAGGTATGGTCTATCTTTTGGGGGGTGATCAAAATGCTATACAATTAGATAGTGTAATGGTTGTAAAACACTGTGAATATACTAAAAGTCACTGAATTATACACACCTTAAAATGGCTCAAATGGTGAATTTTAATTATTTAAAAGGGAGTGAAATATCGGAAGATACAACTTGGATTACTCTCAAATACATGTTGAGTGAACGAAGCCCGTCTCAAATGGTTACATAGTGTATGATTCGATTTATATGACATTCTCTAAAAAACATAACTATAGCAAATGAATAGATCAGAGGCTGCCAGAGGTTTTGGGTGGGGCAATTAGAAAAGACAGCACAGGGAACTTTTTCAGGTTGTAAAACTATTCTGTTTCTTCTTCTTCTTTTTTTTTTTTTTTTTTTTTTTTTTTTTTTTTTTTTGAGACAGAGTCTCGCTCTGTCGCCCAGGCTGGAGTGCAGTGGCCGGATCTCAGCTCACTGCAAGCTCCGCCTCCCGGGTTTGCGCCGTTCTCCTGCCTCAGCCTCCCGTGTAGCTGGGACTACAGGCGCCCGCTACCTCGCCCAGCTAGTTTTTTGTCTTTTTTAGTAGAGACGGGGTTTCACCGTGTTAGTCAGGATGGTCTCGATCTCCTGACCTCGTGATCCGCCCATCTCGGCCTCCCAAAGTGCTGGGATTACAGGCTTGAGCCACCGCGCCCGGCAACTATTCTGTTTCTTAGTTGTGGTATTGGGTATACAAATTTACACATGTGGTAAAATTCATACAACTGTACACAAAAATGGTCAGTTTTACTACAACTTAACTTAAAAAACACAATTTCTCTTACACAAAAAATCCATCAGTCTATTGTGCACTTGACCAATGTTTATCTGTAACATCATTATTGGTCATTTGGAAAGCATTAATTCACTGAGGTATGTGCATTTTCCAAATGTTGACATATTTCATCACACAATATAACACCAAAAAAAAAAAAATTACACTTGTTAATATCACTACTGATCCTATCATAAAGGTCTCTTAAGGGAAGTTCTCATGCCCGCAGTGGTGGATTTAAGTTTTCCAATATTCTATTATTTTTTTCTTGGAAGATGAAATTGACATTTTTTTTTTTTTTTTTTTTTTTTGAGGCAAAGTCTTGCTCTGTCACGCAGGCTAGAGGGCAGTGGCATGATCTGGCTCACTACAACCTCCGCCTCCCGGGTTCAAGCGATTCTCCTGCCTCAGCCTCCTAAGTAGCTGGGACTACAGGTGGCTGCCACCAAGCCTGGCTAATTTTTGTATTTTTAGTAGAGACATGGTTTCACCATGTTGGCCAGGCTGGTCTCGAACTCCTAACCTCATGATCTGCCCACCTCGGCCCCCCAAAGTGCTGGGATTATAGGCATCAGCCACCACACCTGATTACTGAAGTTCTGAGTGCAGTTCAACAAAGCAAATATAAAGAACTAGAATGATATATGACAAAGTCTTTAGCTGGACACGGTGGCTCATACCTGTAATCCCAGCACTTTGAGAGGCCAAGTGGGGCAGATTACTTGAAGTGAGGAGCTCAAGACCAGCCTGGCCAACATGGTGAAACCTCATCTCTACTAGAAATAAAAAAATTAACAGGGCATGGTGGCGCATGCCCCTAGTCCTAGCTACTCGGGAGGCTGAGGCACAAGAATCGCTTGAACCTGGAAGGGGGAGGTTGCAGTGAGCTGAGATAGAGCCACTGCGCTCCAGACTCTATCTCAAAAAACAAATACAATCTTTAAAATCATTAAGGGAAACATATCAAGAAATATTAAAACAGGGCATCCTTTTTAACAAAAATATAAAATCAAATCTAAAGTATCCTATAATTAGAACTTTAAGTAAAACATGATCAACCCAAATTCTTTTTTTTTCTTTTTGGTTCATCCTGAACAACCCAAATTCTTAACTGAAATCCTTTTTTAAAAAACATTTAGCCAGGTTTGGTGGCTCACACCTGTAATCTCAGCACTTTGGGAGGCAGAGGCAGGGATCACTTGAGTCCAGGAGTTTGAGATCAGCTTGGGCAACACAGGGAGACCTTATCTCTACTAAAAAAAAAAAAAAAAAAAAACAACAACAACAACAACAACAATAACAGTTCAATTAGCCAGGAGCAGCGGCAGCGGCACTGGCCTGTGATCCCAGCTACTTGGGAGGCTGAGGCAGGAGGGTCGCTAGGGCTTGGGAAGTCAAGGGTACAGTGAGCCGTGATCATGCCACTGCACTCCAGCCTGGGAAACAGAGTGAAACCCTGGCTCAAAAAAATGAAAACAAAAACAAAAACAAAACCTATTTAACATTCTAATGCTAAAAGAGAAACAAATGACAAGTCAACAAACGATTAAGAATGCAATTTTTAAAAAGATATATTGTTACATTCTAGGCTCAAAACACACTGGGTCCAAATCTGAAAGCTTTACTGAAAGCTTTACTATTTTCTTTCTTTCTTTTTTTTTTTGAGACAGAGTCTCGCTCTGTCGCCCGGGCTGGAGTGCAGTGGCCGGATCTCAGCTCACTGCAAGCTCCGCCTCCTGGGTTCATGCCATTCCCCTGCCTCAGCCTCCCCAGTAGCTGGGACTACAGGCGCCCGCCACCTCGCCTGGCTAGTTTTTTGTATTTTTAGTAGAGACGGGGTTTCACCGGGTTAGCCAGGATGGTCTCGATCTCCTGACCTCGTGATCCGCCTGTCTCGGCCTCCCAAAGTGCTGGGATTACAGGCTTGAGCCACCGCGCCCGGCCAGCTTTACTATTTTCAAATGAGAAGTGATGTTCTAAATAACTGTAAAGCAGTGCGTTTCCTTAAATTAAGTATATACTAAAGCCAAAATAATGTGGTATTTATTTAAGGGCATTTCCCCAAAAGGTCTATAAATAGATTTACAGGAAACTTCCAGTTGAACAGTGATAGGTTTATTGGTGGGAACAAACTATTCAGAGAAGTATGTGAAGACATCTTAAAAGTCCTATTACTACATATAATGGATAAAATATGTGTTAAGTGCACACATATACCCACTCCCCTCCCCAACAAACACACACATCAAGCTAAGCTGAAAAGGTAGGTAGGAAATGCCTCATGTACCAGAAATGGAGAATCTGGAGGACAGAGCTGAGAGTGCACTGATTAATATGGGTAACATAGCAACTTGGGTTTTAATACACATGCAGGGGCAGAAGGGTCTTAAGAAATGAAACTGAGACTCTCGCATAAACGCTAGGACCCTAGACCTTACTCAAAAGTGTGGTCCACTGACCTGCCATATCAGCATTGGGCAGCTTGTTCCACAGAAATGTAAATTCTTGTACCTCAACCCAGACCTAATCAATCAGAGTATCTGGAAATGGTATTCAAGAATGTTAGTTTTAACAAGCTTTCCAGGTGATCAGGTGATTCTTATGTTTACTAAAGTTGGAGAAGTGCTGTTCTAGAAACACTGCAGAAGGGACTAATGCGGGGGGGGGGGGGGGGGGGGGCCGGAAATCCAAACACTAGCAAAGGAAGTTCTTCTCTTCCGAAGTACAGAGAAAGGATGAGTCCCACTGGACAAAGTGAACCCCTTGCTTATGCCCTGCACAGGAATCCAAATATACTACTTTAGCAGTTTTCAAATATGTTGCTCCCAGGATCACTTTATACTCTTAAAAATTACTGAAACCGCTAAAGACCTTTTGTTTATGTAAATTATATCTTTGATATTTGCTGTATTTGAAATTAAACAGAAAATGGACTCACATTCCATTAGCTGTCAGAGTGATGGTATAATTACATACCATAACCTCTGGAAAACTTCACTAGTGAGAGAATGAAGAGTGAAAGGCAAATAACAGCTTAGTATAATTATTATGAAAATAGTTTTGACCTCCTGAATCTTCAGAAGTCCCCGAACTTGTATAATTTATGCAAAATTATTACAAATGAGGTGAATTACTATATATTTAACAGTATAAACATCTGAAATGTTATATGGTATATATAATAATCATATATTATTATATCTGTGAGCTATAAATATCACTTTTAAAAAATCCATTATTTCTTAAGAAACTTCCACTCTTGATTTAGCCATTACACAATGTACACATGTATCAAAACATGTTGGACACCATAAATATATACAATTTTTGTCAATTAAAATAATTCATTAATTAAAAAGAAACTACCATTCAAGAGATTGAGAAGGTAAACCACAGACTGGGAAAAAAATATCTGCAAAAAACATCTGATAAAGGCCTGTTATTCAAAATATACACAAGATACTTAAAATTCAACAACAGCAAGACAAACAACCTGATTGAAAATGAGCAAACGACCTCTACAAACACCTCATCAAAGACATACAGAAAGCAAGTAAGCATATTAAAGTTCAACATCATATGTCTGCAGGGAACTGAAAATTGAAACAATAATGAGATACAACCATACAACTATCAGATGGCCAAAATCCAGAACACAGACAACACCAAATGCTGGTGAAGACATGGGGCAACAGAACTCTCAAAAATGCAAAATTGTACAACCACTTTGGAAGACTGTTAGTTTCTTACAAAATTAAACATACTCCTACCATATGATAGATATAGCAATTGCACTTCTTGGTAGTTACTCAAATAAAATGAAAACACGTCCACATAAAAACCTGCATACAGGTCGGGCGCGGTGGCTCACGCCTGTAATCCCAGCACTTTGGGAGGCCGAGGCGGGCGGATCACAAGGTCAGGAGATCGAGACCACGGTGAAACCCCGTCTCTACTAAAAATACAAAAAATTAGCCGGGCGCGGTGGCGGGCGCCTGTAGTCCCAGCTACTCGGGAGGCTGAGGCAGGAGAATGGCCTGAACCCGGGAGGCGGAGCTTGCAGTGAGCCGAGATCGTGCCACTGCACTCCAGCCTGGGTGACAGAGCGAGACTCCATCTCAAAAAAAAAAAAAAAAAAAAAAAAAAACCTGCATACAGGCTGGGAGCAGTAGTTCATGCCTGTAATCCCAGTACTCTGGGAGGCCGAGGCAGGCGGAGGACCTGAGGTTGGGAGTTTGAGACCAGTCTGGCCAACATGCTGAAACCCTGTCTCTACTAAAAATACAAAAATTAGCCAGGGGTGGTGGCACGTGCCTGTAATCCCGGCTACTCGGGAAGCTGAGGCAGGAGAATTGCTTGAACCTGGGAGGCAGAGGTTGCAGTGAGCTGAGACTGCCACTGCACTCCAGCCTGAGCAACAGCATGAGACTCTGTCTCAAAAAAAAAAAGAAAGAAAAAAAAGAAAGAAAAACCTGCACATAAATTTTATAGCAGATTTATAACTGTCAAAACTTTAAGCGACAAAGATGTCTTGTAGTAGGTGAATGGATAAACTATGGTACATGGCACATCTAGACATTGCTAAAAAGAAATGAACTATAAAGCCATAAAGAGACATGGAGTAAGACACATTAAGAAATGTATTACTAAGTGAAAGAAGCCAAGCTGAAAAGGCTACATACTATAGGATTCCAACTATATAAAATTCTGGAAAAGACAAAACTATGGAGACAGTAGAAAGACCAGTGGTTGCCAGAGTTAGGCAAGAGGAGGGATAAACAGGCAGAGCACAAAGGATTTTTAGAGCAGTGAAACTATTCTGTACACTACTACAATGATCAACACATGTGTCAAAACCCATAGAATATACAACAACAATAGTGAACCCTAATATAAATTATGGACTTTGGATGATAATGACCTGTCATCATAGGTTCATCAACTATAATAAATGTACCACTGTAATATGGAGAAGTCAACAGTGGAGGAGAGTTGTACACGTGTGGGAAGGGGCATATAGGAACACTACTTTCTGCTCAATATTGCTGTGAAACTAAAATTACTCTAGAAATAAAGTTTATTAACTAAAAAATCCCACCACTACTCATCAAGTTTTAGTGTTGTATCAAAGAAAAATATCTACGATTATCTGAAAGACTACTTTAATATTTGCCAACAAACTTTCTGTATCAGGCTGGATTTTCGTGACATACTTCAACCAAGATAACATATAAAACAGTTTAATGAAAAAGTAGATAAAAGAATTCAGTTACCTTCTGTTAACCCAGACATTAAAGAAATGTGCAAAAAGGTAAAAGCAATGCCCCTTTTCCTACTTATTTTTTGTTTTGGGAAAAAACAATTTTTCATTAATATGTTGTTTAATACGTTAAGAGGTTGATTATTAGTTAAAATAATTAATACAATAACTCTTCAAAGAGCTCAATAATTTTTAAGGGGTCCTGAGACCAAAAAGTTTGAGAGCTGCTTATCTAGGACAACAAAACTCAAATGAATAGCAATTAGAGGAAGCTAGAGGAAGACAGAGCCAGTACATCAACTAAAAATAAATAAGTCAGTGTTATCCAAAGAAGAGACAGACTACTATGAGAAATAGTGAATTACCAAACACTGAAAAGTGGCAAAACAATGGAAGACAGATTACATGGCTTTTAAGAGGATATTTCTACCACAACAATCTATAAAATATCATGGTACCACAAATATTGGTTAATATTCTCAATTAAAATAACATTGCTTTGGCTGGGCATGGTGGCTTACGCCTGTAATCCCACCACTTTGGGAGGCTGAGATGGGTGGATCACCAGAGATCAGGAGTTCAAGACCAGCCTGGCCAACATGGTGAAAACCTGTCTCCACTAAAAATACAAAAATTAGCCGGGCGTGGTGGCGGGTGCCTGTAATCCCAGCTACTTGGGAGGTTGAGGAAGGAGAATTGCTTGAATCCAGGAGGCGGAGGTTGCAGTGAGCCAAGACTGCGCCACTGTACTCCAGCCTGGGCTACAAGAGCAAAACTCCATCTCAAAAAAAAAAAGAAAAAAAAAAACAAACCCAAAGCAACAACAAAAACATCGCTTTGCATCACAAAGCCAAGACTTGATATCTGCCATATTCATAGACCAACAGCATATATTACCATTTTATATTACATATTAAATATGTTAAAATACCAGTTAACCATCATTAAACTGTATTCTAAAACTTGATATTCATTACTTTATGTAATCTTCACAACAATTCTGAGATAGGTACTGTTACTATCTCCCATTTAGAGTCAGATAATGAGGCCAAACAGCTACCAAAGGAGAGAGGCTGGGATTCAAATCTACATACTCTTTTCTCTAGGAGAGAGTTAGACAAACCTTTTCTGTAAAAGGCCAGATAATAAGTATTTCAAGTGTTGCAGACCATATACAATCTCTGTCCCTACTTCACGAAAAACCACCCTTAGTTCTTGAGACTTACAAAACAGACCACAGTCAAGATGAGCCTAACTAGGCTATCTGAAAGAATCAAGTTCAAATGCACTAAGACATCCACTGTATGTAACGAATTTATTTTTCTTATGAATCCTAAATGATACTAGTTATATTTGATTCTTGGAAGACTTGACAGTCACTCAAACTGTGTTCAGTGGTTCACCTACGTTCAATACAAGAAACAAATATCAACTGTTACATCTTGGCTATCTGGAAAAATATGATTCTGTGTATTTTTTCTAAAATTGTACTGATGACTCACTAATGCCAACAAAGAGAAGCAGAATTAAATCATATAGTGTTGCTCTATATTTATGTGGTCCCCATTAAGAAGATAGATAACCGGCCAGGTGTGGTGGCTCATGCCTGTAATGTCAACAATTTGGGAGACCGAGGTAGGAGGATTACCTGAGGTCAGGAGTTTGTGACCAGTCTGGCCAACATGGCAAAACCCCATCTCTACTACAAATACAACAATTAGCCAGGCATGGTGGCGTGTGCCTGTAATCCCACCTACTCTGGAGGGTAAGGCATGAGAATTGCTTGAACTCGGAAGGTGGAGGTTGCAGTGAGCCAAGACTGCACTACTGCACTCCAGCCTGGATGACAGAGTGAGACTTCAAAAAAAAAAAAAAAAAAAACCACACACAAAAAAACAAGGAATATAGATAACCTAAACAAGATGGCCTTAAAATATATTTTCTCAATGCTAGAAGGCCACCATTAACATCACCTTTGTAGTCTCACTATGCCCTCCAGGGAAAACCAATGATATAAAACATTTTGCAAAGTTGTATTATTTCAAACTGAGAGCTCTAAAGGTCACTGACATTATTAAAGAGGAGTATGTACTAAAAAGTTACACTGCCTTTTGAGGCAATGTCAGTTTAAACCAAATAGAGCAAAACCAATACTTGAATGCAAAAAGCCAGCCAGATCCTTAAGGATTTTCAGTATTAACAGTGAAGCAACTGAAGCAACATTAAATATGGGAACACATGAAACATCATTAATCCACAAATCCCAAACCAATACTTCTTGTAACATGCCAGACATGCAAACAGAATCATAAAGATACAGTATTGGCCAGGTGTGGTGGCTCACACCTGTAATCCCAGCACTTTCGGAGGCTGGGGTGTGCAGATCACTTGAGGCTAGGAGTTCAAGACCAGCCTGGCCAACATGGTGAAACCCTGCCTCTACTAAATACACAAAAATTAGCTGGGCATGGTGGCACACGCCTGTAATCCTAGCACACTCAGGAGGTTGAGGTATGAGAAAAGCTTGAACCCAGGAGCGGAGGTTGCAGTGAGCCAAGATCGTGCACTGCACTCCAGCCTGGGCGACAGAGTGAGATGAGAGACTGTCTCAAAAAAAATAAGATGCAGTATTGATACATAGTCTTCAACCTAGATAACCATTACATTTCAGAAGGTCTCCTAAATATTGCCTAAGAGCACTATGAGATATAATTTCTACAACTTTTTTACCAGCACTAGCAGTCTGTTTTTTATATTATAAAAATAACTATGATTTTTAAAGCTACAGAAGTACTCATTGGCCACAAACTCTGTGTGGAGATGGCTTGGAATAAGCTTCTGGCTTTTGCTTCAATCCTACTCTCCATTCATGACTACAATAAAATAACGGGAAATAATAAAAAGGAAAGCAGCACTGCATAGTGGTTTAGAATATGAACTCTTGAAGCACTGGGGTGCAAGGGGTTCAAGTCCTAGTTCTATCTTTTCTAGCTGAGTGGTCTTGGGCAATTTCCTTAATTTCTTTGTGCTTCACCTGTGAAACATGTATGACAATATTATTTCACTGTTTTTATGAGGACTAAATAGATATTTGAAAAATTAAATAGTATTCAGCATATAGTGGGTGATACACACATCTTAAATGGAAAAGCAAAATAAAGGCCAGGCATGGTGGCTCAAGACTGTAATCCCAGCACTTTGGGAGGTCAAGGCAGGCGAATCGCTTGAGCTCAGGAGTTCGAGACCAGTCTGGGCAACATGGCAAAACCCTGTCTCTACAACAAATAAAAAATTAGCCGGGTGTGGAAGTGTGAGCCTGTAGTCCCAGCTACTCGGGAGGCTGAAACAAGTGGGAGGATTGCTTGAACCTGGGAGGTCATGGCTGCAGTGAGCTGTGACTGCATTGCTGCACTCCAGCCTGTGCAGCAGAGCCAGACAATGTCGGAAGAGAAGAGAAAAGAGAAGAGGAGAGAAGAGAGAGGAGAGAGGAGAAAACAGAGAAGAGAGAAGAGAAGGAAAAACAAAACAAAACACAATACAAAAACATCAAGTTGATGAAATGAGAAATCATGGTTAATGAACAATATGAGGCTGACAATGAAAGGCCACCTCATGACAGCTTTCTCATACCCCTGGAACTTAATATTCAGCAATACTATGCTCACAAAGAGTACCTACTACGTGGAAGGTAGTCGAAACTGAATTCTTTATTGTCTCCAAACCTGTGCCACCCAGTCGCCTCCTCCTTGGTTAATGGCAACTCTGAAGTTTCAGTTGCTTAAACCAAAAACTTTAGAGTCCTCCTAACCTCCTCTCTTTAATTCTCCTTTTCTCTCTTCTCACTTTTCACATTAATCTATCAGCAGTCTGTTAGATCTATCAATCTAATACATTTACAGTCCTAATCACTTCTGTCCTCTACTAGTATATGGTACGAGCAACCTTCATCTCTCACCTGGATTGATGCAATAGCTTCCAGCTTGGTGTATATGTCAATTCTGCCCCCAGCACTCCTGGCCAATTATCAACCAGTTAGTTTGCTAAAAACTAAGCCATACCTCATCCTGTCAAATCTCCTGCTCAAATGCCTACAATGCTGCCGATTTTGCTCAGAGTAAAAGTGGAAGTTGTCACAATGGCCTATACACCTTACATGGTCAGACGCATTGTCACTTTTCTACACTTTTAAATATACTAGCATATACTGATAATCTGCCTGGAACAATAACTGTATATGGATGCAAAATAGTACTCTCTTTCATTTTTCTTCATTAACTAAATTATTCAATGAAGAGCTTTCCACTATCAACTATTTGATTACCTTGTAATACACTTTGTGGGTGATAGGAGAAAAATGAAGCATTTATCCTCCCTATTATAAATTTTCAGGCCGGGCACGGTGGCTCACGCCTGTAATCCCAGCACTTTGGAAGGCCGAGGTGGGTGGATCACGAGGTCAGGAGATCAACACCATCCTGACTAACGCGGTGAAACCCCATCTCTACTAAAAATACAAAAAATTAGCTGGGCATGGTGGTGGGCGCCTGTAGTCCCAGCTACCCGGGACACTGAAGCAGGAGAATGGCATGAACCCAGGAGGCAGTTTGCAGTGAGCCAAGACTGTGCTATTGCACTCCAGTCTGGGTGACAGAGCGAGACTCTGTCTCAAAAAAAAAAAAAAAATCATCAGAAAAATGAGTTGACACCCTCGCAATCTCCAAAGATGATCAACAAATTATTTTTATTTTACTTATTTTTTTGAGACAAGATCTCACTCTGTCACCCAGGCTGGAGTGCAGTGTTATGACCACAGCTCACTGCAGCCACAACCTCCTGGGCTCAAGTGAACCTCCCATCTCAGCCTCCCAAGTAGCTGGGACTACAGACACGTTATCACCACATTCAGCTAATTTTTGAATGTTTTGTAGAGACGGGGTTTTCACCATGTTGCCCAGTCTGGTCTTGAACTCCTGAGCTCAAGCAATTCGTCCACCTCTGCCTCCCAAAGTGCTTGGATTACAGGCATGAGCCACTGCACCTGGCCTATTTTTAAAGTATCACCATGAACTCCTGAATTTTTGTTGATTTGATATAGCTAAATCCATTGTAGCCATTTTTAAAAAATAGTTTATTTTCCATCTTAGGCCAGTGAGAGCACACGAGATGACCCCTGGGTCCTCTGGATGCTTCACCTTATCTTAGCCAATATACAATAGGCAAAAAGATTTTACATTGATGTTTACATTTGTAATTCCTTGATTACAATAAAGACTGAACAATTTTTAAATATGTCTATTGGCTGGGTGCAGTGGCTCACGCCTGTAATCCCAGCACTTTGGGAGGCCAAGGCAGGTGGGTCACCTGAGGTCAGGATCTCGAGACCAACCTGGCCAACATGATGAAACCCCGTCTCTACTAAAAATACAAGAAATTAGCTGGGTGTGGTGGCAGTTGCCTGTAATCCCAGCTACTAGGGAGGCCTGAGGCAGGAGAATCATTGAACCTGGGAGGCAGAGAATGCAGTGAACTGAGATCACACCACTGCACTCTAGCCTAGGCAACAACAGCGAAACTGTCTCAAAAAAAAAAAAAAAAAAAAAAAAAAAGCTGACTGGGCTTTTTAATTCTTTGTGAACTGCCTATTCATTGCTTGTCCATATTTTCTAATGAGTCATTAATTTTTTTTACTTTCTGAATATTAAGAGTTCATTCTAATACATGGCAGAAAGTTATGTATTAATAAAAGCTGCAGTCTTTTTTCTCTTGCTTTTTGATTATATGGCTTTTGTCACATAAAGTATTTAATTTTTATATAAACACCAATTCCTTTATAGTTTAAAGGCCTTTCCCATTTCGATATGTGCTACTGTTTGAATGTATCCCCAAATTTGATGTGTTGAGAAATTAATCCCCAAATTCATATGTTGGATGATATTTGCAGGTAGGGCCTTTGGAAGGTAATTAGGATTAGGTAAGGTCATCAGGGTGGGGTCCTCATGATGGGAACAGTGACTTTAAGAAGGGGGAGACCTGAGCTGGCACTCTTGCTCTCTTCCATGAGGTATCCTCCATGATTAGAGGCAAGAAGGCCCTCATCAGATATGGCTCCTCAATCTTGGACTTTCCAGATTTCACAGCTGTTAAGAAATCAATGTCTTTTCTTTGTATATTACCCAGTCTCAGGTATTCTGTCATAGCAACAGAAAACGAACTAAGACAATATGATAGGGGGAAAAATTGTCTATGTTGCTTCTACCTCTTTTATGTTTTCTTTTTTTTTTTTTTTTTTTAATGTTTAAGTCTCTCACCCAGCTAGATATAATTAGCTATTTAAAAGTCAGTCTTTTACCAGTAGAATTTGGGATCTTCGAAAGCAAGATCCTACTAATTTTGCGCCTCCTACCAGTGGACCACGTGTGTTTTCTGCTGTTTTTTTCTGAGACAGGGTCTCACTCTGTTGCCCAGGCTGGAGTGCAGTGGTGCAAACACAGCTCACTGCAGCCTCGAAGAACCTCCTGTGCTCAAGCAATTCTCCCACCTCAGCCTCCCAAGTAGCTGGGACTACACAGGCACCCCACCACACCCAGCTAACTCTTACATTTTTTGTGGAGACAGGGTTTCACCATGCTGCCCAGGTTGGTCTCTAACTCCTGAGCTCAAATGATTGGCCCGCCTCATCCTCCCAAAGTGCTGGGATGACAGGCCTGGGCCACCAAACCTGGCCCATGTGTTTTCCAACACATGGTCTGAAGAAGGCAGTGATGATGATGAACAATCAAAAATCCTATTTCCTCTGCTCTTAAACTAGGGCAACTGAGTTCTACTGAACTTTAACCACTGTAGAAAAAGGGGCAACACAGGATGAGAGTAAGAGAGAAAAAAACTGTGTTCTGTTTCATACATTATTATTATTATTATTATTTTGAGATGGAGTCTCGCTCTGTCACCCAGGCTGGAGTGCAGTGGTGCGATCTTGGCTCACTGCAAGCTCTGCCTCTTGGGTTCACGCCATTCTCCTGCCTCAGTCTCTCGAGTAGCTGGGACTACAGGCGCCTGCCACCACGCCCGGCTAATTTTTTGTATTTTTAGCAGAGATGGGGTTTCACCGTGTTAGCCAGGATGGTCTCCATCTCCTGACTTTGTGATCCGCCTGCCTCAGCCTCCCAAAGTGCTGGGATTACAGGCATGAGCCACCGCACCCAGCCGTTTTAGACTAGATATTATATAATGTATTGGCCTGGCAGCTCACAAAAATTTTAAGGGGTGGGGGTGGGGGTGCAGAAAATGAGTATGGAAATTCTGCTTCCAAGAAATGCTGTCTGGATGGACTCTCAAAGAATAAGCAAGTATTACATAATTAAAGAGATTGACAGGCTGGGCGCAGTGACTCCCAGCACTTTGGGAGGCTGAGACAGGTGGATCACGAGGTCAGGAGATCGAGACCACCCTGGCCAACATGGTGAAACGTGGTCTCTACTAAAAATACAAAAATTAGCTGGGCATGGTGGTACATGCCTGTAATCCCAGCTACTCAGGAGGCTGAGGCAGGAGAATCGTTTGAGCCCAGGAGCCGAGATCACGCCACTGCACTCCAGCCTGGGCAACAACAACAAAAAAAAGTACTCTAGTCACAGGGTACTCTACATGTAGACGTTGAGTACATGCTATATTTGCAGAGTACTGAGAGTACACGACTTGCAGAATTACAAGCAGTTTATTATGACTGCTCGGTCAGTTACTGGCATAAAAAATACTACATAAATGTTAACTATTATTATGCTGATTACTGGGACATGGAGATAAATTGGGTAAAATAGTAAGCAGTAAACTAAAATATGTGTGGAAAGCCATGTTAGAGTTCAGATTTTATCCTAAAGATTATGAGGAGTCACTGAAGGATTATTGACAGGTAATGGCATAATGTTTTAGCAAAACTACACTGGCAATATAGGTCAAAGATTGGATGGGTATCCAGATACGCAAGAATCAGAAAGAATCTTTAATGATGTCACATGTGGAAGTGATAAAAACTTAAAAAATAGCAGAAATCTGCAAACACTGTGCAAGACATCTTACAACCATACTGATCTCTACTAAAGCTACAAAATAATAGTTTTATAGTACATAATATATATGCTCAACAATAAATATTTTTAGACTATATCTAATGTTTTCTATTTTAGTAAAACGGAATTTCCATTCAGTAAAGCAAATCATTTTCAAGAAAATTCTTTCTGGGTCTTGAAGTGCCCCATTGTCTTCTTTTCTACAAGCAAGAGAGGTTGGCGAAAGCTCATGAATGTCCCTCAGTCAACCCAATAGCTGGTTTTCTAAAAACTCCATGATGCTGTCCCTTCCCCCACACCGTTTAATCCTAGAAGAATATTTTAATCATTGTTCACCACAGAATTAACATCAAAACAACTTATTTACAGCCTGATCAATATGATGAAACCCCATCTCTACTAAAACTATAAAACTTATTCGGACTGTGGTGGTGGGCTCCTGTAATCCCAACTACTCAGGAGGCTGAGGCAGGAGAATCACTTGAACCAGGGAGGCAGAAGTTACAGTGAGCTGAGATTGCACCACTGCACTCCAGCCTGGGCCACAGAGGGAGCCCCTGTCTCAAAAAAAAAAATAAAATAATAATAATAATAATTATTATATATATATATATATGTATCAAAAAACAAAACAACTTACTTAATATTGAATCCATTCAAATATAGAATCAATTTAACACAACCACAGGAATTAGGATTAAAGAAAAGAATGTAAATTTCATAAACCTGGAGAGCATAAAACTAAAATAATTTACAAACTCAGCAAGTCAGGGAAAAAGTGATGAAAAGAAATGTTAGAATGTTAATTTCCTCACCTTTCAAAGCACAACCACTGTCTAAAATGGAAAGTTAAAAAAATCCCAATGAGTTTTTTCCCCCTCATAATCTTTTTCCCCACAAACTTAAAAGAAGCTTTTAGAAACTAATTACAGTACTTCGTGCTGTGAATTAACATTTACTTCAAGGTACCAATGGCTTCAATTTCCCTTTCTGCTAAATTCAAATAGAATTAAAGTTAATATTTAAAAATACAAGCAGCATATATAACTCAATTTTTATTAAACTTATGTCTATCTTTCCAACCATCCATCCCTCCACTCATCCATCTTAGCCCTTTGCTCACCCTTCTATCTGTATCTATGCAATAAAAGTTGTCTACAGTGTTAATAATGGCACTTATTTCTGCATATGGGATTTGGGGTAACCCTGCTGTCATACTATAGTATTTTTTTAAAAATATATTTACTGTTTTAATAAAAATAACCTTTTAAATACAAACCTCATTTGAAATCACATAAAATATCTGCCCAACCCCAAATAGCTTATACAATAAGAACATCTTCCTCTATTGTGCTTCTGAAACACTAAGGCTATTATTGTTATAAGAAGAATTAACTGATAGTCTTTATCTTCATTATAATTTGTCAGTGATGGTCTTATGTTAATTTAGCTTGCTCCTTAGGGTAATTTTCCTTTTTTTTTTTTTTAAGACAGAGTCTTATGCTGGAGTGCAGTGGTGTGATCTCGGCTCACTGCAGCCTAGACCTCCTGGGCTTAAGCGATCCTCCTGCCTCAGTCCCCCAAGTAGCCGGGACTACAGGTGAGTACCGCCATGCCCAGCTGGTTTTTTGTAGAGAGAGGGTTCCATCACGTTGCCCAGGCTGGTGTCGAACTTCTGAGCTCAAGCAATCCGCTTACCTTGGCCTCCCAAAGTGCTAGGACTACAGGTGTGAGCCACCACATCCAGCCTCCTCCTTCATTTGTAAACAGCACTGCCTCTGCATCTTGCTAAAATCCTCACTCAGTTCAGGTCACTCTGATTCTTTGGACACTCTTAACATCTCATAGTAACAAAGGCTAAACTGTGTGGCTGCTGATACTGATGGTATCTCTGAAATTTCCACAGGTTCAGCAATACTTTTTACTGACACTGCAGTAATGGCATAAGCCACATGTGCCCTCACAATAGAGTTCACACCTAACTCCAGCTATGTGGACTATCAGACACGGCTACCTATGTAGAGACAGTAGCATGTGAGTTAGCTACAGACTGTGGGGCAATATACAGGGCTAGTATTTTGGGAGCAGTCCTCATCTCAGGTGTTTTTGGTCAGAAGAACTGCTTCTATGTGGCACGGACTATGTGAGTCTATTTGGGACTCCACCAAAAGTTACAAAACTTCATGGGGAGAAGATGAACTGAGGACCACGATTCTATCTTGACTCTACGAAAGTGGCAATATTGTGACTTCAGAAGGTTATTAAGTCAGTTTGTTTACTGTTGTTGTTTTGTAAGATACCTCTCCTAAAATGCTCCTCCTCCTTTCTGCCTACAATATCATGGTTCGATAATAACTGATAAACTACTGCAGTTACTTTTTAAAACTAATTTTACCAACTAATTTTCTAATCTCCTTAGAAAAGGCCTAAATAGGCCAGGCATGTGGCTCACACCTGTAATCCCAGCACTTTGGGAGGCCAAGGCAGGCCAGTTTGCTTTGAGCTCAAGAGTTCAAGATCAGCCTGAGCAACATGGCGAAACCTCCATTTCTACAAAACAACCAAAAAAAAAAAAAATTAGCCAGGCGTGGTGGCTCACGCCTGTAGTCCCAGCTACTCTCAAGGCTAAGGCTAGAGAATCACTTGAGTCCAGGAAGCCGAGGTGGCACTGAGCTGAGATCATGCCACTGCACTCCAGCCTGGGCAACAGAGTGAGACCCTGATTCAAAAAAAGAAAAAAGTAAAGGTCTAAATAAAGTGACCTTTTCCTACTCTGATTCTTTAGAAAAAAAATAAAATTGAGCCAGGGAGTGGTAGCTCACACTGTAGTCCCAGCATTTTAGGAGGCCAACGCAAGAGGATCACTAGTGGCCAGGAGTTTGAGACTAGCCTGGGCAACATAGGGAAACCTTGTCTCTACAAGAAAAAAAAAAGAAAAGGGAAAAAAAAAAAAAAAGCTAGGTGTGGCACATGCTTATAGCCCTAGCTACTTGAGAGGCTAAGGCAGGAGGATCTCTTGAGCCTGAAAGTTCAAGGCTGCAGTGAGCTATGATCATGCATGCCACTACACTCCTGCCTAGACAACAGAGCAAGATCCTGTCTCTCTTTTCTCTTTTTTTTGAGACGGAGTCTCGCTCTGTCGCCCAAGCTGGAGTGCACTGGCCGGATCTCAGCTCACTGCAAGCTCTGCCTCCCGGGTTCACGCCATTCTCCTGCCTCAGCCTCCCGAGTAGCTGGGACTACAGGCGCCCGCCACCTCGCCCGGCTAGTTTTTTTGTACTTTTTAGTAGAGACGGGGTTTCACTGTGTTAGCCAGGATGGTCTCGATCTCCTGACCTTGTGTGATCCGCCCGCCTCGGCCTCCCAAAGTGCGGGGATTACAGGCTTGAGCCACCGTGCCCGGCCGATCCTGTCTCTTATATATAAACACACATATCCAGGCCGGGCGCGGTGGCTCAAGCCTGTAATCCCAGCACTTTGGGAGGCCGAGACGGGTGGATCACGAGGTCAGGAGATCGAGACCATCCTGGCTAACACGGTGAAACCCCGTCTCTACTAAAAAATACAAAAAACTAGCCGGGCGAGGTGGTGGGCGCCTGTAGTCCCAGCTACTCGGGAGGCTGAGGCAGGAGAATGGCGTGAACCTGGGAGGCGGAGCTTGCAGTGAGCTGAAATCCGGCCACTGCACTCCAGCCTGGGCAACAGAGCAAGACTCCGTCTCAAAAAAAAAAAAAAAAAAAAAACACATATCCGAAACTTAAAAAATCCCAGCATCTTGGTTCACATCTGCTCATTGTTCTGTACTTCGGGAGCTCAATATGATAGAAGGAAAACAAACTATTACTGACTGATATGGTACCAGTTGCAAAGATTTGTCCTCCAACCTAGAATTTATCAGTAAATTAACAGCCCTTCTAATATGAATGAGGACAAGCAAAACTACTATTGTCCAAAGCTTTTGTACATCTCTAGCCCAATTTCTTCTTGCTCTAATTCTTAAACTCATGAGCGTCTTGGTTCTAAACAGAATGACTACAGAAGGACTAGGAGGGGAGAAGGAGAAGACAAAGCAATAGGAGGGTTATTTTAGAGGGCACAGACATGATGAAAGAATTTTACCTTAATAGAAGAAAACTGGAGTTAACTATTTCCAGTATCAAACAACAGACTTTTGAGCCCAGGTTTAATATTCGAGGATGATATAATTCCAAATAGCACGTATTTTTCAAAACTTTAAAAAGACTTGAAATTAGTCTGTGAGATCTGAAGAGTCTATGAGATCTGAGCTACTCTTTATGTCTGGTAAATTGACAACATATGAGAAATTTGTTCTGATTTGGGAAGGCTATGTCAGTGCCTACTGACTTTGGGAGATTTTATTATGGTTGTAATTAGTTTAGTGTTTTTTTGTTTGTTTTCCTTCTTACAGAAGAAGTCAAAACTTATGGTTTAGGGCCGAACGCAGTGGCTCACGCCTGTAATCCCAGCACTTTGGGAGGCAGAGGCAGGCAGATCACGAGGTCAGGAGATCGAGACCATCGTGGCTAACACAGTGAAACCCCATCTCTACTAAAAACACAAAAAACTAGCCAGGCATGGTGGTGGGTGCTTGTAGTCCCAGCTACTCAGGAGGCTGAGGCAGGAGAATGGCCCAAACCCAGGAGGTGGAGCTTGCAGTGAGCTGAGATCACGCCACTGCACTCCAGCCTAGGCGACAGAGAGACTCCGTCTCAAAACAAAAACAAAAACAGAAACAAAAACAAACAACTTATGGTTAGAAGTTTAGGCTCTGAAGTCAGATCTTGCCTATGAGCCCCATCATTCCCTAGCTTAGGCTTTATGATGGGCACCACAGGTAAGTCTATATGTCCTCATGAAGCTTTCAGTTTAGCGTACCTAAATATTTCCTTAAGAAGAACTGAGACCCTGGTGGGTGCGGTGGCTTATGCCTGTAATCCCAGCACTTTGGGAAGCCAAGGTGGGCGGATCACCTGAGGTCAGGAGTTTGAGACCAGCCTGACCAAAATGGAGAAACCTTGTCTCTATTAAAAATACAAAAATTAGCTGAGCGTGGTGGTGTGTACCTGTAATCCCAGCTACTTGGGAAGGCTGAGGCAGGAGAATCGCTTGAACCAGGGAGGCTGAGGCTGCAGTGAGCCAAGATCATGCCATTGCACTCCAGCCTGAGCAACAAGAGTGAGACTCCATCTCCAAAAAAGAAAAAAAAAAAAATTAATATATTCAACATCATCTTTGTTAAAATTCCGGTAGGCTATCTTGAAAAAATGGACAAAATATTCTAAAACTTATATATATTTACACATAAATATATTGTATTATTTTTACATATTAAGTAGATTAAATCTATATCTACACACATAAAACAGAGATGAGGTTTTGCTACGTTATCCAGGCTAGTCTTGAACTCCTGGGCTCAAGTCATCTTCCCGCCTTCCCATCTTGGCCTCCCAAAGAGATTACAGAAGTGAGCCACCACATTCAGCTTATAAATACATTTTTTGAGACAGAATTTCACTCTGTCAGCCAGGCTGGAATGCAGTGGTATGATCACAGCTCACTGCAGTCTCAATCTCCTCAGCTCAAGTGATCCTCCCACCTCAGCTTTCTGAGTAGCTGGGACTACAGGTATGTGCCACCACACCTAACTAATTTTTAAATGTTTTGGGGAGACAAGATCTCCATATGTTGCCCAGGTTGGTCTCAAACTCCTGGACTCAAACGATCCTCCTGCCTCAGCCTCATGAAGTACTGGGGTTACAGGTGAAGCCCACTGCACACGGCCAATATTTAAAACAGAAAAGACTGGACGGGCGCAGTGGCTCACGCCCATAATCGCAGCACTCTGAGAGGCGGAAACAGGCGGATCTGAGGTCGGGAGTTCGAGACCAGCCTGACCAACATGGAGAAACCCCATCTCTACTCAAAATACAATCCCAGCACTTTGGGAGGCCGAGATGAGCACACCTGTAATCCCAGTTACTTGGGAGGCTGAGGCAGAAGAATCACTTGAACTCGGGAGACAGAGGTTGCGGTGAGCCAAGATAGCGACATTGTACCCCCAACCTGGGCACTGAGCAAAACTCCGTCTCAAAAAATAATAATAATAATAATAATGATAGAAAAGACTGACAAATACCAAAAATCTGCGAAAATGTGGAAAAACCAATCTCTCATAAATTGTTGGTGGGAATGTAAAGTGGTGGCATAACCTCTTTCAAGAGTTGTTTGGGGCCAGGCACGGTGGCTCATGTCTGTAATCCCAACAGTTTGGGAGGCCGAGGCGGGTGGATTGCCTGAGGTCAGGAGTTTGAAACCAACCTGGCCAACATAGTGAAACCCCGTCTCTACTAAAAATACAAATAATTAGCTGGGTGTGGTGATGCGTGCCTGTAATCCCAGCTACTAGGGAGGCTGAGGCAGGAGAATCGCTTGAACCTGGGAGGGGGAGGCTGCAGGGAGGCAGAGGTTGCAGTGAGCTGAAATTGTGGCACTGTACTCCAGCCTGGGCGACGAGAGCAAAACTCTCTTTTGATCTCTCAAAATCAAATAGGAGTGATTTTTTTTTTATCATGTTTAGTTGAGATACAATTAAAATGTACAGTAGTTATGACAGTTGTATACACCCCATTGCCATCACCCAAAACAAGAAATAGAACACTTCTGAGTGGGGCGCAGTGGCTCACGCCTGTAATCCCAGCACTTTGGGAGGCCGAGGTGGCCTACAATCGCCACTCAACTGTAGTGTAAGAGATTGGCCGGAAAAGGATGCTAGCAAGCCGTCAAGGAGGCTGGCAGTGTTCTATTTCTTTTTCCTTTTTCTTTTTTTTTGAGATGGAGTCTCGCTCTTATCACCCAGGCTGGAGTACAATGGCGCGATCTCAGCTCACTGCAATCTCTGCCTCCCGGGTTCAAATGATTCTTCTGCCTCAGCTTCCCAAGTAGCTGGGATTACAGGCATGCGCCACCACGCCCGACTAATTTTTGTATTTTTAATAGAGACGGGGTTTCCCCATGTTGGTCAGGCTGGTCTCGAACTCCTGACCTCAGGTGATCACCCACCTCGGCCTCCCAAAGTGCTGGGATTACTGGGATTATAACTACTGTACATTTCAATTGTATCTCAAAAGAGAGAGGTAGAAACTGACAGAGTGTCTGCTTAAGAATGCCTTCATGCCCAGGCGCAGCGGCTCACGCCTGTAATCCCAGCACTTTGGGAGGCCAAGGCAGGCCGATCACAAGGTCAGGAGATCGAGACCATCCTGGCTAACACGGTGAAACCCCATCTCTACTAAAAATACAAAAAATTAGCCCAGTGTGGTAGCGGGTGCCTATAGTCCCAGCTACTTGGGAAGCTGAGGCAGGAGAATGGCATGAATCCGGGAGGTGAAGCTTGCTGTGAGCCGAGATCGCGCCACTGCACTCCAGCCTGGGCGACAGAGCAAGACTCCATCTCAAAAAAATAAAAAATTAAAAAAAAAAAAAAAGAATGCCTTCATGCTTCTCCAATGGGAGCAATTGTACAGCTATGCATTTACAGAAATATCTAGTGCCTAGGTATATCTTTTCTTCCCGTAAAATTTTAACAATATACTCATCCAGCGCCCCCTTCCAATTTTCACAGTTTCCCTAATTTTTTTAAAACAGCCTAATATTCCACAGTTAAAACTGAACCTTATAAAGGCATGTTTAAGCACATCAAATGGTGAGACGAAAATACAAATTTTTTATAAACCAGAGTGAGTCTTAAGAGGGAAATTAAGATCTAACTTTCCTTCTTCTGTCTTCTGAAAATACATGTTGATATCCTACGGTCCCTTGTACCAACCACACTTCCCCCACCTCCTGCCCATAGTTAATCAACTCCTACTAATCTCTCGTCTCTCAAATTAAATTTTCTTTTCTCAGAAATTCTTCTGAGTTTCTATTACTCCAATCCATCCCCACAATTCACACACAATTATAGTCTTGAGCGCTTAACAACAGGTATATCGTCTGAGAAATATGTCAACAGGTGTGTTGTTGTGTGAACATCATAGGGTGTACTTACACAAACCTAGACAGTATAGCCTACTACACACCTAGGCTACTGCTCGTAGGCTACAAATTTACAGCATGCCACTGTACTGAATGCTGTTGGCAATGGTAACACAATGGTAAGTATGTGTATATCTAAACATAACTAAACAAAAAAAAGATATAGTAAAAATATGGTATTATAATCTTACAAGATTACTCTCATATATGTGGTCTGTTGTTGACTGAAACGTTGTTAAGAGGCGCATGACCATACATACACACAGAGAACAATGTCTCTTTTCAGAGCTTTTATCTGGTTCCTCGTGTTACTGATGTCCCTATTTTTCCCATTATATTCTAAGTGCCATGCGAGCAGGAACAGAGTCGGCTTTGCACATCACTGTATCCCCCCATAGCGCTTGGTAGCTAGTAAAGATGTTCACAGAACATTTGGCTCAGTGAATAAAAAATACAATCCAACCACACCATCTAAACAAAGACTGTCCCTAAAGCAAATAAGGATTTTTCCTTGTTTGAAAAATCAACTGAAAGTCAATATACCTTTATTTGACAGAGAACATTTTGGATTAGCATCTATGAGTCATTACTCGCGTATCTACTTCCTTTTCAACTTGGCTCTCAGAATATTGGACTGTACTCTGTGTCATTATTTCCTATCCTTTTTCTTCTACCTATTGGTCCCTTCTTAGTTGGGCATATTTATTCTTATAACCTTTAATCTCTGTTGTGTATTTTATGATGTGCTTCCAGAGTTTCTAAGATATTGGACCTAAAGAAATTAGGCAATAAGGTTCATAAACTACTGCCAAGTTAATATTTAATGGCATCATTAGCTATAGAAACATAACTGCTCAGGGACGGGTGTTTCACATCAGAATGTAAACATACAAAGTGACATTCCTACCAAAAAGCTCAAAACAGTTCCTTCAACACTCAGTAAACATAATGCTAACTGATACAGAAAGAATAAAGTGCCAAAAACAACAGATAAAATAGGCAGGTTAGAGATAAAAGATAGCATCATGAAAGAAGGCATCTAGCATTCTATAGAATACACTAAATCAAACCAAAAATATCAACTTAAACTTACTAGAGAAAAACTATTTTAGAAAAAGCCTAAGGTAAATACAAGACCAAGCCTTCGGGCAAAATTTGAGCAGTTTTCCTAAACTCCTTTAGAGCAGTTTAAAGACTGCACACCACCAGTCTATGCTTTCTAGAAAAGGGTCGACCTCAGAAAAATCTGATCATGCTATCCCAATCCACACACTTCATGTTTCCAAGCACTAACGATGCTATCAAGCTTTTAGAATCCATTCCCAGAAAATCAATTCTGAATGTGAAAAAATCAGAAAATTCACAAGATGGACCAGGCATGGTGGCTCACACCTGTAATTCCAGCACTTTGGGAGGCCGAGGTGGGTAGATAACTTGAGGTCAGGAGTTCAAGACCAGCCTGGCCAACATGGTGAAACCCCATCTCTACTAAAAATACAAAAATTAGCTGAGTGTGGTGGCGCATGCCTGTAATCCCAGCTACTCAGGAGGCTGAGGCAGGAGAATTACTTGAACCAAAGAGGCAGAGGGTGCAGTGAGCCGAGAGCTTGCCACTGCACTCCAGCCTGAGCAACAGAGTGAGACTCCATCTCAAAAAAAAAAAAAAAAAAAAAAAAAAGAAAAAGAAAAAGAAAAAGAAAACATATTACTTTGGCTGGGCGTGGTGGCTCACAACTCTAATCCCAGCACTCTGGGAGGCTGAGGTGGGTGGATCACTTGAGGTCAGGAGTACGATACCAGCCTGGCCAACATGGTGAAACCCCGTCTCTACTAAAAATACAAAATTTAGCCAGGTGTGCGGTGGTGGTGTCTGTAATCCCAGCTACCTGGGAGGCTGAGGCAGGAGAATTGCTTCAACCCAGGAGGCAGAGGTTGCAGTGAACTGAGATCACGCGATTGCACTCCAGCCTGGGCCACAAGAGCAAAACTCTGTTTCAAAAAAAAAAAAAAACATTATTACTAAACTTTAAAAAAGGTACTCATGATATTCTGAAATATATATTCGGTCTTGGACCTTCTTTAACTCCTAAAATCCTTAGAGACTACAAAGTGTTATCTTTTTGTACAGTAATGACTTGACGGTGGCTGGCAATCCCTAGGTAGCTTCAGGATGGGAGCTGGTCACCAGGAAGACCAAGGCAGGATTAGAGGGTTGGGACTTGCAACCCACCTTCCAAACGCTGGAAAAGGGAAAGGGGCTGATGGTTAAGTTGATCACCAATGGCCAACAGTTTATCAATCATGCCTACGTGGCTGGACTTGGTGGTGCACGCCTGTAATCCCAGCACTTTGGGAGGTTGAGGCGGGCGGATCACCTGAGGTCAGGAGTTCGAGATCAGCCTGGGTAATGGTGAAACCCCATCTCTACAAAAAAAATACAACAATTAGCCAGGGATGGTGGTGCATACCTGTAGTCCCAGCTACACAGGAGGCTGAGGTGGGAGAACTGCATCAGATCGAGGCTAGAGCGAGCCAAGGTTATGCCACAGCACTCCGGCCTGGGCAACAGAGTGAGACGCTATCTCAAAAAAAAAAAAAAAAAAAAAAAAAAAAAAGGAAAAGAAAAAGAAAATCATGCCTATATAATGAAGCTTCCCATAAAAACTTAAAAGGATTGGGTTTGGAGAGCTTCCAGATATTTGAACATGTGGAGGTTCCTGGAGAGTAGTGTGCCCAGGGAGGGCATGAAAGCTCTGTGCCCCTTCCTCCATGCCTTGCCCTATGCATCTCTTCATCTGTATCTTTGTAATATCACTTATAATAAACTAATAACTGTAAATAAGTGTTTCCCTGAGTTTTGTGGGCTACTCTAGCAAAGTAATCGAATGCAAAGAGGGAGTTATGGGAAACCCAACTTGAAGACAGTCAGTAAGAAGTTCCAGAGGCCCAGACTTAAGACTGGTGTACGAAGGAGGAGGGTCAGTCTTAGAGACGGAGCCCTCACATGTGGGATCTGATGGTATCTCCAGGTAGACAGTGTTGGAATTGAAGTGGAAGACACCACCTTGGTTGGGCGCAGTGGCTCACCCCTGCAATCCCAGCACTTTGGGAGGCCGAAGCAGGCAGATCACTGGAGACCAGCCTGGAACATGGTGAAACCCCGTCTGTACTAAAAATACAAAAATGAGCTGGGTGTGATGGCACGCATCTGTAACCCCAGCTACTCGGGCAGCTGAGGCAGGAGAATCACTTGAACCCAGGAAGTGGAGGATGCAGTGAGCTGTGATCGCGCACTGAACTCCAGCCCAGGTGACGGAGTGAGACACCCTGTCTCAAAAAAAAAGAAAAAGAGAGAAAAAGAAAGGGAAAGGGAGAGGGAGAGGGAGAGGGAGAGGGAGGGGGAGGGGGAGGGGGAGGGGGAGGGGGAGGGGGAGGGGGAGGGGGAGAGGAGAAAGACCCACCTAGTTTCCACTGCAGAATTGATTGCCTGCTTGTTGGTGGGGGAAAAAAATCCACATTTGGTCACAGAACTCTTCTGTGTTGAAGACTGTGATTACTGTAATATGGTGTGAGCAGAGGAAAAACAGATTTTGTTTTCCCACACTCACACCACCACTGTCAAAAATATTTATAAGTGTTAAAAGAAGCTTACTGCATTCATCATTACGAACTTATGACATTTTCTTTACTTACTGTTATTTCATTTTAGTGAATTTTAGTGGGGCTGGGAGGGAGAGCATATGGATTTAAAACTATTTGCATAGGTCTCCTAAAATCTGTTTTTCCACTAAAGTCTCAGGTTCATCAAAAATGAATTTGTCACAACACAAAGGTTCTGAACAAGAATTACAGTATCTACAGAAGATACCCACTTTCTATAAATTAGAAACCAAAAGAATATTCATAACATATATGTTTTTTTCAAAGTCCAGCCAACCTTAAAGGTGTTATCCAACTCTTCGTTTGCTGAAAATGAACTAGAACCTGGAAATATCATTCAAGTTATTAAGTTTTTGCTTGGACTCACCAAAATACTAACTATCCCTACTTCAACAGCTAATTGCCCCAAACATACTCTTCCTTTTATACTCAGGATATTGGCATGTATTTACTGTAGGTGTTTCACTTCATTTCTTCTATTAGTTTTCACACATGACTGCTGAGTAGAACACACTGAGAAATGTTTAGCTGTCCATCAACAAGGAACACAGGTTCAGCTAAACTCTTAACTATAGACTAAAATATAAAGTTCCATAAATATAACCAACCACAAAGTAACATCACATTTTCTGAAGATATCCACCGGGAAAACTTATGGTCAGCATTTCAAAATGATGGGCTTACTCAAAATTAAATTTCAGCCATGTGCCAAATATATTCTGTATTAGCTTTCTAGGACTGCTGCAACATATTACCACAAACTGGGTAACTGGCTGAAAACAACATTGCAATTCTAGAGGCTAGAAGTCAGAAACCAACGTACCGACAGGGCCATGATCCCTCCAAAGGCTCTAGAAAAGAATCCTTTCTTGTTTTTTCCTAGCTTCCGGTGGTTGCCAACAATCCTTGGCATTCCTTGGCTTGTGGCAGTATAACTCTAATCTCTGCCTCCATCTTCCGTGTCTGTATCCTCGTTTCCCACTTCTTCGGGAGATATCACTTGTTGGATTAGGGGCCACCCTAATCTAGTATGACTTCATCTTAACTGCAAAGACTCTCTATATAAATAGGCTAAAATTCACAGGTACTGGAGGTTAAGACTTCAATGTATCTTTCTGGGGGACACAATTCAACCCAACACGTGGC
This sequence comes from Rhinopithecus roxellana, assembly GCF_007565055.1. NCBI lineage: Eukaryota > Metazoa > Chordata > Mammalia > Primates > Cercopithecidae > Rhinopithecus > Rhinopithecus roxellana. The sequence continues at coordinate 76,536,180 of NC_044559.1, forward strand.
CCACGTCAGTCAATTTCTTTAAAATTAGATCTAGATTCATGGTTAGAATATTTACCAATTTTTGTCTAACCTATATCCATTTCTCTTAGGTAACAGTATCCAATTTTCATTTGAAGAACCACTCTTCTCCTTCAAGCCCTAAGGGAAGGATGATCTCAAGCCCCTCTCCAAAAGCAGGTACTTGTTGCTGGTCAAGTCAGAGAACTACACTCCACTGGCCATAGTGACTGGCTCAGGGATGGGCTACATGACCCAGGCCTGGCCAATATCCTTCCATCCACTCAGTCTGGCTGGTACTATACAGAAAGAGACACATCAGGCCAGGTGTGGTGGCTCACATCAGGCCACCACTTTGGGATGCCAAGAATGGACTGCTTGAGCTCAGGAGTTTGAGACCAGCCTGGGCAACATGGTGAAACCCCTTCTCTACTAAAAATACAAAATATTAGCCAGGTTTGGTAGCACATGCCTGCAGGGCCTGCTACTTGGGAGGCTGAGGCATGAGAATCACTTTAACCTAGAGACCAGAGTTTGGAGTGAGCCAAGATCACACCACTGCACTCCAGCCTGAGTGACAAGAGTGAGACTCGGTCTCAAAAAAAAGGAGAGAGACACATGTCTCCTTCTGGCATACAAGTCTAGACTGGGTGCGGGGGCTCACACCTATAATCCTAGCACTTTGGGAGGCTGAGGTGGATCACCTGAGGTCAGGAATTCAAGACCAGCCTGGCCAACATGGTGAAACTTCATCTCTATTAAACACACACAAAAAATTAGCCAGGTGTGGTTGCAGGCACCTGTAATCCCAGCTACTTGGGAGGCTGAGGCAGGAGAATCGCTTAAACCCGGGATGCTGAGGCTGCAGTGAGCCGAGATTGTGCCACTGCACTCCAGCCTGGGCAACAGATGCCACTGACCATCTTTACCATCATACCTGCCAAAGAACAAAGCCAAAAGTACAATGAAATGCTTACAGATGGAAATATGGAAACATTCCTGATGATATCAGTTAAAAGTCCTGGATCCTGTCTTGTCAGAACCTAATTTTATGCTCTGAACTTCCAAGTTCATAAACCCACAAAATGACCTTTTTGACTTAAACTAATCTGAGTTGGGTTTCTGTCATTTGCAATACAAAGTGTCCTGATAAATATAAGCACAATACTGCAATGTGCCATATGGTTGAGAAGAGAACGTCACTTTTTTAAGGTTTTCTCAAATTTAGCAAAGAACAGGGAGAGCCAGTAGAGAAAGAATAGTTTGTATCTGTGTAAAGGACACAGATGGCCCTATCCACCAGGTCATCTGCCAGGCAGGGTTCTAGAATCTAAGTTACAAATTCATTCATGCTGGTTAAAAGTACGGATCTGTGAGTTCCTGACAGAAAAATATAAACAATATTAGAAACTGCCAGTTATTTAAAAAAAAAACCCTAAGTATCCAAACATTCATAAAATTTTCCCCTCCCTAATGACACTCCACATTATGATCATCCCCGAAAGTAATGACAAGCCAAATTACTAAACGCTAGCCAGAATGGTGACAATCATATTGAATATTTCTTTCTGACCGCAGCACCACTGTGAGGAAATTCATGATAGTCTCACCCTTTATTATGCCTATCATTATTTATGGTTTGTTTCTCTAGCAAACTGTTTCACACACATAGTATGTCACTAAGTATCCCTGTAGTTCTGGAAGGAGCATCAACATTTTATACTCACATACAATCTAAAAGGTCTTCTTTTTCTGCCTGCTGCCCACATCCAACTTTTACCAATTTGTCTGTGGAAAATCCCCAGCCCTTTACTTAATCCATTTGCTGGTGCTTCAGAAACCTCAGAGTAACATGTTCTGAACAAAAAGGAAAGCATTACACTTTGAAGTAAAACTAGATAAAATGTTTCACCTGTTAAAGGTCACATTTCACATGTCTCATCACAATACACACAAATAGAAAAACTACAGTCCTTACTATCTCTAATACTTCTAATACAGTGGTTCTCAAATGCACAATTCCTCCCACCTAACCTCTTTTAAAAATCACTGTGTTAAAGTCATTAAGGGTACACCAAACTGTCCAAAAATCAACACTCCCTCTTTCTCATTTTAGTTTTTATTTTTCCTTAAATAACTTGAATCACAATAAACAGAACACTACCTCTTACTCAATTTTAGTCTGGTACACTAGAAAAAGAGTGAGCTATTTTATGGTAAAAACACTTCAGGGGTTAGGGAATAGGGACTGGGCAGGATATACAGAGAGAGGTGAGACTGAAGAAATAGCCTGGGATCAGATATCTTGGAGAATCTTGCATGCTGGTTAAAGTAATCTTATTCAGGCCGGGCGCGGTGGCTCAAGCCTGTAATCCCAGCACTTTGGGAGGCCGAGACGGGCGGATCACGAGGTCAGGAGATCGAGACCATCCTGGCTAACACGGTGAAACCCCGTCTCTACTAAAAAATACAAAAAACTAGCCGGGCGAGGTGGCAGGCGCCTATAGTCCCAGCTACTCGGGAGGCTGAGGCAGGAGAATGGCGTGAACCCGGGAGGCGGAGCTTGCAGTGAGCTGAGATCCGGCCACTGCACTCCAGCCCGGGGGACAGAGGGAGACTCCGTCTCAAAAAAAAAAAAAAAAAAAAAAAAAAAAAAAAAAAAAAAAAAAGTAATCTTATTCACTTGACTATGGCTTCCAAACTTCAGTGTGTCCAAGCATCATTTGAGACACGTGTTAAAAACATAGATTCCCCTAACCTGCCCAAGATCATCTAGGGTAGTGGTTTTGTTCAAGCGATCAATATTTTGAAACAATGCTTTAGGTAATATTTTTCTAAAATTTTCTAAGTAGTCCTGGGTAAAAGGGAGGATGCTGTGGAATATTCACTTTCAATAGCCTCAATTTTCACCGTTCTTCAGGTGACAAGGTCATCAGCTGAGAGAGAAGTAGCAGTACATAGAGGCTAAAGAGCCACTATGGTAAACTGCAGGGATCAACCAGGAATACACAAAAGAATTCCTAGCACTGAGAGTCCAGCTGAAGCTGTACATAATAAATTTATAGCAGCATCAATTCACACAACCATTTACCCACATATAAAATTAACATCTATCGAAACACAATGGGATAATGGCATACTGGAATTTAAGCCTTTAACATTTCCAAGAAATACAAAAGTACAGAGGATGGCTTTGGGAATGGATGTCTGTTCTTTTTATTTCAATAATACACTAATTAAACTCTTCCATTTACTTAAATCATGTTTGTGGGTTGTGGTATCATACCCAACAATCACAACACTATTTTTTTGGCTAACATGTCTTGTGAGATAGAAATAACTACAAGTAAAATTAACTCTGCAAGATTCAAACATGTACTATATATACACACATATACACACACATATATATCTATACTAATATCTTAGTATTCACAGGTGACTGAAGAATTCACTAAAAAGGAATAAAAGAATGCCTTGAAGTGGTTAAGTCTATTTTTTCTACTTCCTGAAATTAAGTAGATCTTCCCTTCATACTGTTCCCTACTACTCCTTTCTAGTAACAGTATCATCCCAGGTAAACAAACCTTCCCCAATTCCATAAGGCTAGATAATTTTTTTTTTTTTTTTGTGCGTTGTCCACCTGCAGTGACCTATTTCTTTTCTGCTCCCCTCACAGAGGTATCTTTCTAGAGAAAGAAAACAGTATTAGCTGGGCACAGTGGTTCACACCTGTAATTCCAGCACTTTGGGAGCCCAAGGCGGGAGAATCACCTGAGCTGAGGAGTTCGAGACCAGCCAGGGCAACATAGGAAAACCCTATCTCTACAAAAATAATAAAAGATTAGCTGGGCATGATGGCACATGCCTGTGGTGTCAGCTACTCATTGATCACACCACTGCGCTCCAGCATGGGTGACAGAGCAAGACTCTGTCAGAGTGGAGGGGTAGAGCAACAGGGTAAGAGAGTGGGGGCTGAAAGAGAGAAAGAAAGGAAGGCAAGCAGGGAGGAAGATGGGAGGGGAGATAGGGTAGAAGGAAAGAAAGGAAGGGAGGGAAGAGAGGGAAGGGAAGGAAGAGAAAGAAAAGAAGGGAAGGAAAGAGGATTAAAAAGCACATGAGGGGGGAGGGCCCAAGATGGCCAAATAGGAACAGCTCCAGCCTCCAGCTCCCAGCGTGAGTGACACAGAAGACAGGTGATTTCTGCATTTTCAACTGAGGTACCAGGTTCAACTCACTGGGGAGTGCCAGACAATCAGTGCTGGTCAGCTGGTGCAGCCCGACCAGCGAGAGCTGAAGCAGGGCGAGGCATCGCCTCACCTGGGAAGTGCAAGGGGGAAGTGAATCCCTTTTCCTAGCCAAGGGAAACTGAGACAGACAACACCTGGAAAATCGGGTAACTCCCACCCTATACTGCGCTTTACCAAGGGTCTTAGCAAACAGCACACCAGGAGATTATATCCCACACCTGGCCCGGAGGGTCCCACACCCACGGAGCCTCCCTCATTGCTAGCACAGCAGTCTGAGGTCTAACTGCAAGGCAGCAGCGAGGCTGGGGGAGGAGCGCCCGCCATTGCTGAGGCTTAAGTGGGTAAACAAAGCCACCGGGAAGCTCGAATTGGGTGGAGCCCACCGCAGCTCAAGGAGGCCGGCCTGCCTCTGTAGACTCCTCCTCTGGGGACAGGGCACAGATAAACAAAAAGCAGCAGAAACCTCGGTAGAGGTAAATGCTCCTGTCTGATAGCTCAACCCCAGCACGGAGGTTGAGATCTGAGAACGGACAGACTGCCTGCTCAAGTGGGTCCCTGACTCCTGAATAGCCTAACTGGGAGACATCCCCCACTAGGTGCAGCCTGACACCTCACACAGCGGGGTACACCCCTGAGACGAAGCTTCCAGAGCGAGAATCAGACAGCAACACTCGCTGTTCAGCAATATTCCTATCTTCTGCAGCCTCCGCTGCTGATACCCAGGCAAACAGGGTCTGGAGTGGACCTCAAGCAAACTCCAACAGATCTACAGCTAAGGGTCCTGACTATTAGAAGGAAAACTAACAAACAGAGAGGACACCCACACCAAAACCCCATCAGTACGTCACCATCACCAAAGACCAAAGGCAGATAAAACCACAAAGATGGGGAAAAAGCAGAGTAGAAAAGGTGGAAATTCAAAAACTCAGAGCGCATCTCCCCCTCCAAAGGAACGCAGCTCATCGCCAGCAACGGAACAAAGCTGGATGGAGAATGACTTTGACGAGTTGAGAGAAGATGGTTTCAGTCTATCAAACTTCTCAGAGCTAAAGGAGGAACTATGTAACCAGCGCAAAGAAACTAAAAACCTTGAAAAAAGAATGGATGAATGGATAACTAGAATAATCAATGCAGAGAAGACCTTAAAAGATCTGATAGAGATGAAAACCATAACACGAGAAATACGTGACAAATGCACAAGCTTCAGTAACCGACTCGATCAACTGGAAGAAAGAGTATCAGCGATTGAAGATCAAATGAATGAAATGAAGCGAGAAGAGAAGTGTGGAGAAAAAAGAGTAAAAAGAAATGAACAAAGCCTCCAAGAAGTATGGGATTATGTGAAAAGACCAAATCTACGTCTGATTAGTGTGCCTGAAAGTGACAGAGAACATGGAACCAAGTTGGAAAACACTCTGCAGGATATCATCCATGAGAATTTCCCCAACCTAGTAGGGCAGGCCAACATTCAAATTCAGGAAATACAGAGAATGCCACAAAGATACTCCTCGAGAAGAGCAACTCCACGACACATAATTGTCAGATTCATCAAAGTTGAAATGAAGGAAAAAATGTTAAGGGCAGCCAGAGAGAAAGGTTGGGTTACACACAAAGGGAAGCCCATCAGACTAACAGCAGATCTCTCGGCAGAAACTGTCCAAGCCAGAAGAGAGTGGGGACCAATATTCAACATTCTTAAAGAAAAGAATTTTCAACCCAGAATTTCATATCGAGCCAAACTAAGTTTCATAAGTGAAGGAGAAATAAAATCTTTTATAGACAAACAAATGCTTAAGAGATTTTGTCACCACCAGGCCTGCCCTACAAGAGATCCTGAAGGAAGCACTAAACACGGAAAGGAACAATAGGTACCAGCCATTGCAAAAACATGTCAAAATGTGAAGTCCATCGATGCTAGGAAGAAACTGCATCAACTAGTGAGCAAAATAACCAGCTAATATCACAATGACAGGATCAAGTTCACACATAACAATATTAACCTTAAATGTAAATGGACTAAACGGTCCAATTAAAAGACACAGACTGGCAAACTGGATAAAAAGTCAAGACCCATCAGTCTGCTGTATTCAGGAGACCCATCTCACATGCAGAGACACACATAGGCTCAAAATAAAGGGATGGAGGAAGATCAACCAAGCAAATGGAGAACAAAAAAAAGCAGGGGTTGCAATCCTAGTCTCTGATAAAACAGACTTTAAACCATCAAAGATCAAAAGAGACAAAGAAGGCCATTACATAATGGTAAAGGGATCAATTCAACAGGAAGAGCTAACTCTCCTAAATATATATGCACCCAATACAGGAGCACCCAGATTCATAAAGCAAGTCCTTAGAGACTTACAAAGAGACTTAGACTCCCATACAATAATAATGGGAGACTTTAAAACCCCACTGTCAACATTAGACAGACCAACGAGACAGAAAGTTAACAAGGATATCCAGGACTTGAACTCAACTCTGCACCAAGCGGACCTAATAGACGTCTACAGAACTCTCCACCCCAAATCAACAGAATATACATTCTTCTCAGCACCACATTGCACTTATTCCAAAATTGACCACATAGTTGGAAGTAAAGCACTCCTCAGCAAATGTAAAAGAACAGAAATTACAACAAACTGTCTCTCAGACCACAGAGAAATTAAACTAGAACTCAGGACTAAGAAACTCAATCAAAACCGCTCAACTACATGGAAACTGAACAACCTGCTCCTGAATGACTACTGGGTACATAACGAAATGAAGGCAGAAATAAAGATGTTCTTTGAAACTAATGAGAACAAAGATACAACATACCAGAATCTCTGGGACACATTTAAAGCAGTGTGTAGAGGGAAATTTATGGCACTAAATGCCCACAAGAGAAAGCAGGAAAGATCTAAAATTGACACCCTAACATCACAATTAAAAGAACTAGAGAAGCAAGAGCAAACACATTCAAAAGCGAGCAGAAGGCAAGAAATAACTAAGATCAGAGCAGAACTGAAGGAGACAGACACACAAAAAACCCTCCAAAATATCAATGAATCCAGGAGCTGGTTTTTTGAAAAGATCAACAAAATTGACAGACCGCTAGCAAGACTAATAAAGAAGAAAAGAGAAGAATCAAATAGACGCAATAAAAAATGATAAAGGGGATATCACCACCAACCCCACAGAAATACAAACTACCATCAGAGAATACTATAAACACCTCTACGCAAATAAACTAGAAAACCTAGAAGAAGTGGATAATTTCCTGGACACTTACAACTCTCCCAAGACCAAACCAGGAAGAAGTTGAATCCCTGAATAGACCAATAGCAGGCTCTGAAATTGAGGCAATAATTAAGAGCCTACCAACCAAAAAAAGTCCAGGCCAGACGACGGATTCACAGCCAAATTCTACCAGAGGTACAAGGAGGAGTTAGTACCATTCCTTCTGAAACTATTCCAATCAATAGAAAAAGAGGGAATCCTCCCTAACTCATTTTACGAGGCCAACATCATCCTGATACCAAAGCCTGACAGAGATACAACCAAAAAAGATAATTTTAGACCAATATCCCTGATGAACATCAATGCAAAAATCCTCAACAAAATACTGGCAAACCTAATCCAGCAGCACATCAAAAAGCTTATCTACCATGATCAAGTGGGCTTCATCCCTGGGATGCAAGGCTGGTTCAACATACGCAAATCAATAAATGTAATCCAGCATATAAACAGAACCAAAGACAAAAACTACATGATTATCTCAATAAATGCAGAAAAGGCCTTTGACAAAATTCAACAGCCCTTCATGTTAAAAACTCTCAATAAATTCGGTATTGATGGAATGTAGCTCAAAATAATAAGAGCTACTTATGACAAACCCACAGCCAGTATCATACTGAATGGGCAAAAACTGGAAGCATTCCCTTTGAAAACTGGCACAAGACAGGGATGCCCTCTCTCACCACTCCTATTCAATATAGTGTTGGAAGTTCTGGCTAGGGAAATCAGGCAAGAGAAAAAAATAAAGGGTATTCAGTTAGGAAAAGAAGAAGTCAAATTGTCCCTGTTTGCAGATGACATGATTGTATATTTAGAAAACCCCATTGTCTCAGCCCAAAATCTCCTAAAGCTGAAAGCAACTTCAGCAAAGTCTCAGGATACAAAATTAATGTGCAAAAATCACAAGCATTCTTATACACCAGCAACAGACAGAGAGCCAAATCATGAATGAACTCCCATTCACAATAGCTTCAAAGAGAATAAAATACCTAGGAACCCAACTTACAAGGGATGTGAAGGACCTCTTCAAGGAGAACTACAAAACACTGCTCAGTGAAATGAAAGAGGACACAAACAAATGGAAGAACATACCATGCTCATGGATAGGAAGAATCAATATTGTGAAAATGGCCATACTGCCCAAGGTTATTTATAGATTCAATGCCATCCCCATTAAGCTACCAATGACTTTCTTCACAGAATTGGAAAAAACTACTTTAAAGTTCATACGGAACCAAAAAAGGCCCCACATTGCCAAAACAATCCTAAGCCAAAAGAACAAAGCTGGAGGCATCACGCTACCTGACTTCAAATTATACTACAAGGCTACAGTAACCAAAACAGCATGGTACTGGTACCAAAACAGAGAGATAGACCAATGGAACAGAACAGAGCCCTCAGAAATAATACCACACATCTACAGCCATCTGATCTTTGACAAACCTGAGAAAAACAAGAAATGGGGAAAGGATTCCCTATTTAATAAATGGTGTTGGGAAAACTGGCTAGCCACAAGTAGAAAGCTGAAACTGGATCCTTTCCTTACTCCTTATATGAAAATTAATTCAAGATGGATTAGAGACTTAAATGTTAGACCTAAAACCATAAAAACCCTAGAAGAAAGCCTAGGGAATACCATTCAGGACATAGGCATGGGCAAGGACTTCATGTCTAAAACACCAAAAGCAACAGCAACAAAAGCCAAAATTGACAAATGGGATCTAATTAAACTGAAGAGCTTATGCACAGCAAAAGAAACTACCATCAGAGTGAACAGGCAACCTACAGAATGGGAGGAAATTTCTGCAATCTACTCATCTGACAAAGGGCTACTATCCAGAACCTATAAAGAACTCAATCAAATTTACAAGAAAAAACCAAACAACCCCATCAAAAAGTGGGCAAAGGATATGAACAGACACTTCTCAAGACATTCATACAGCCAACAGACACATGAAAAAATGCTCATCATCACTGGCCATCAGAGAAATGCAAATCAAAACCACAACGAGATACCATCTCACACCAGTTAGAAAGGCAATCATTAAAAACTCAGGAAACAACAGGTGCTGGAGAGGATGTGGAAAAATAGGAACACTTTTACACTGTTGGTGGGACTGTAAACTAGTTCAACCATTGTGGAAAAGAGTGTGGCGATTCCTCAAGGATCTAGAACTAGAAATACCATTTGACCCAACCATCCTATTACTGGGGATATACCCAAAGGATTATAAGTCATGCTGCTATAAAGACACATGCACACGTATGTTTACTGTGGCACTATTCACAATAGCAAAGACTTGGAATCAACCCAAATGTCCATCAGTGACAAACTGGATTAAGAAAATGTGGCACATATACACCATGGAATACTATGCAGCCATAAAAAAGGATGAGTTTGAGTCCTTTGTAGAGACATGGATGCAGCTGGAAACCATCATTCTCAGCAAACTATCGCAAGAACAGAAGACCAAATACCGCATGTTCTCACTGATAGGTGGGAACTGAACAATGAGATCACTTGGACACAGGAAGGGGAGCATCACACACTGGGTCCTACTGTGGGGAGGGGGTGGGAGGAGGGATAGCATTAGGAGATATACCTAATGTAAATGATGAGTTAATGGGTGCAGCACACCAACATGGCACATGCATATATATGTAACAAACCTGCACGCTGTGCACATGTACCCTAGAACTTAAAGTATAATAAAAAAAAAAATTAGGAAAAAAAAAAAGCGCATTAGGGCCGGGCGCCGTAGCTCATGCCTATAATCCCATTACTTTGGGAGGCTGAGGTGGGTGGATCACAAGGTCAGGAGTTTGAGACCAGCCTGGCCAATACGGTGAAATCCTGTCTCTACTAAAAATAGAAAAACATTAGCTGGGCGTGGTGGCGAGTGCCTGTAATCCCAGCTACTCAGGAGACTCAGGCAGAATTGCTTCAACCCGCGAGGCAGAACTTGCAGTGAGCCGAGATCATGCCACTGCACTCCAGCCTGGGCGACAGAGCGAGACTCCATCTCAAAAAAAAAGTAAATAAATAAATAAAAATAAATAAAAATAAAATTAAAACGGCATTAGATGGCCAGCGTTAGATGGCCAGCTCAGACCTGTGATCCTAGCACTTTGGGAGGCCGAGGCGGGAGGATCACCTGAGTTCCGGAGTTCAAGACCAGCCTGACCAACAAGGAGAAACTCCGTATCTACTAAAAAAAAAAAATACAAAATTTGCTGGGCATGGTGCTGCATGCCTGTAATCCCAGCTACTCGGGAGGCTGAGGCAGGAGAATCACTTGAACCTAGGTTGCGGTAAGGCAAGATAGCACCATTGCACTCCAGCCTGGGCGATGGAGCAAGACTCTGTCTCAAAACAAAACAAAAGCGTTAGACAGGCCGGGCATGGTGGCTCATGCCTGTAACCCCAGCACTTCGGGAGGCCGAGGCAGGTGGATTACCTAAGGTCAGGAGTCGGAGACGAGCCTGGCCAACATGGTGAAACCCCATCTCTACTAAAAATACAAAACATTAGCCAGGTGTGGTGGCGGGCACCTGTAATCCTAGCTACTAGGGAGGCTGAGGCAGCAGAATTGCTTGAACCTGGGAGACGGAGGTTGCAGTAAGCCAAGATCGCATCACTGCACTCCAGCCTGGGCAACAAGAGTGAAACTCCATCTCAAAAACAAAAAAACAAACAAAAAAACAGCGTTAGTTGAAACTTTTGGTTCCAGGTAATAAAAACCCAATTAAATGGGTGTGAGCAAAATTATCAGCTCAAGTAGGTTTTTTGGAGCATGCACAGCTGGATCCAAGTCTTTTTTTTTTTTTTTTTTTTTTTGAGACGGAGTCTTGCTCTGCCACCCAGGCTGGAGTGCAGTGGCCGGATCTCAGCTCACTGCAAGCTCCGCCTCCCGGGTTTACACCATTCTCCTGCCTCAGCCTCCCGAGTAGCTGGGACTACAGGCGCCCGCCTCGTCGCCCGGCTAGTTTTTTGTATTTTTAAGTAGAGACAGGGTTTCACCGTATTAGCCAGGATGGTCTCGATCTCCTGACCTCGTGATCCGCCCGTCTCGGCCTCCCAAAGTGCTGGGATTACAGGCTTGAGCCACCGCGCCCGGCCCAGAAATAATTCTTATCTATCACTCTGTATGTCTCACACAAATGCATATAGCATCACTCATAGGCAAGCTCTCCCCACATGGTAGCTGCTTCCCACTTTAGGCTATGAGCTTAGCTACCCTAGAGAAAAGAAATCTCTTTCCCGAGAACTCCACCAACCAAATCTCAGAGGGATCCCTGAACCACTCATTCACTGTGACCAATGGCCAGACATCAATCCCAGGGGCAAGTCAGCCTCATCCAAATCATATGGAACTCAAGAATGGCAGAAAAGGTGATTCTCTAAAACAAAATCAAGACGCTACTGCCGTAAGAGGAGGAGAGAAAAGATCCTGGCAGGGCTGAAACAAGATATTCAGTAGAGAAGGTATGATAAAACACACACATAATGTTTCCCCAAAATAACAGTGGAATAACTTAGGGAGAAAATTAAGGATACCATTTACATGATTACAATCAGATGAATGCAATTACACTCTGAAGTCAGAAAATCTTAGATGCACATCACCAATTCTAGTACGTCTGTGAATTATTTAATTACCCTAGTCTCTGTTCCTATACAAAAGAATATCACACACTTTTCAAACTGACTGTACATATTAATAGGAAAAATATCTGTTTAGCAGCTATTAAGTGCCTGAAGAATACCTACTGTCATGAAAATGAAGAAATGGGCCAGGCACGGTGGCTCACGCCTGTAATCCCAACACTTTGGGAGGCCAAAGTCAGCAGATCACTTGAGGTCAGGAGTTCGAGACTAGCCCAGCCAACATGGTGAAACCCCATCTCTACTAAAAATACAAAAATTAGCTGGGTGTGGTGGCAGGCACCTATAATCCCAGCTACTCAGGAGGCTGAGGCAGGAGGATCGCTTGAACCTGGGAGGTGGAGGTTGCGGCTGAGCATTCCAGCCTGGGCGACAGAGCAAGACTCCATCTCAAACAAAGAAATGAAACCTGATGCTTTCTGATATAGATTGTAAATGCACCCAATTCTTTGTCGCTCCATGTAACTAGGCCCTTTGCCAGGTAACTTTATAATATCATCCTATCATTACTGTAGACTCAATTATGTGATTTAGCCAATGAGATACTCATTTAGCCAATGAGTTATCTCATTTAGCCAATGAGATATTAGATATTATACAAGCAGAGGCTTGAAAAGGTGCTTACTTCTAAATTCTTTGTATATTTCTGTCATGTCCAGGGTGATATGGCTTGGCTCTGTGTCCCCACATGAATCTCACCTTGAATTGTAATCCCCGTAATCCCCACATGTCAAGGGTGGGACGAGGTAGAGGTAATCGAATCATGGCAGCAATTTCCCCCATGCTATTCTCATAATAGTAAGGGAGTTTTATAAGATCTGATGGTTTTATAGGCATCCGCATTTCCTTGCTTGCATTCATTTTCTCTCCTGCCGCCCTGTGAAGAGGTACCTTCTACCATGAATGTTAAGTTTCCTGAGGCCACTCCAGCCATGAGAAACTGAGTCAATTAAACCTCTTTTCTTTATAAATTACCCAGTCTTGGGTATTTCTTCATAGCAGTGTGAGAACAGACTAAAATACACGGTAACAGGCCCAAGCTATCCTGCTGAAGGTGAGAAACATAGAACAGAGACTAGTTGCCCCAGTTATCCCACCTTAGGTCAACCTAGATCAACCAAATCACCCCAGACATGGAATAAGTCCAGCCAAAATCAGCAGAGTTGCCTAGTCAACAACACAGCTGACTACATGAGCAAGCCTAGACTCGATTAGCTGAACCTCAAACTTTTGAGTTCAATAAATGCTTCTAGTTAAATGTCACCAAGGTTTTGTGATTGATATGCACTATTACTGTGACATCAGGTAACTGAAACACTGTCTTATTTTGGTAGGCGAATATAGAAAATACTTTTCATTCTTCCATTTATGATATTAAAAGGTGACAACCGGCTGGGTGCAGTGGCTCACACCTGTAACCCCAGCACTTGGGAGGCCAAGGGGGGCGGATCACTTGAGGTCAGGAGTTCAAGAGCCTGGCCAACATGGCAAAATCCCATCTCTACTAAAAAATACAAAATTAGCCGGGTGTGGTGGGATGTGCCCATAATCCCAGTTTCTCAGGAGACTGAGGCAGGAGAATCACTTGAACCCGGAAGGCGGAGGTTGCAGTGTGGTGAGCCAAGATCACACCACTGCACTCCAGCCTGGGCAAGAGAGCAAGACTCCACCTCAAAAACACATAAAAGGTGACAACAATATTAACAAAATAAAACGTATTCCTGTTATCATTACAAATTTACTATTCAAGCATACCTTTAAAACTGTTAGAAATGGAGTTAACTTCAACAAAGTTTACATGTCTTAAAATGTTTTAAGTTCATAAACAATTGAGAAAATAAGAAGAGACAAAGCTATTCACATTACAACAAAATGAAATTGTTTTATGGAAGTAATATAAACAATGATACAAATATAGAGCCAAAATATTCACTAAAAAAAGACTTAGTGAATATATTTCATCATGGAACTCTCTAGTTAATTTCACTCCCTTAACTATCACCACCACCATTGCTTCTACTTCTACCATTGCTTCTACTTCATGGAGCTCTATCTCTATGGGCTTCTGAAGAAGCCTGTTTCCCTAGAATAAAACAGATACACAGGTTGAGTATCCCTTATCCAAAATACTTCGGACCAGAAGTGTTTCAGGTTTAGGATTTTGTTCAGATTTTGTAATATTTGCATATACACAATGAGAATCTTGTGGATGGCACACAAGTCAAAACACAAGATTAATTTACATTTCATATATGCCTTATACACACTGCCTAAAGATAATCTGCGGGTTTTTGTTGTTTTTTGAGATAGGGTCTCACTCTGCCACCCAAGCTAGAGAGCAGTGGTGCATCTCAGCTCACTGCAATCTCCGCCTCCTGGGCTCAAGCAATCCTCCCACCTCAGTCTCCCAAGTAGCTGGGACAACAGGCTTGCGCCACCATGCTGGGCTAATTTCTTTTTAAAATTTTTGGAGAGACAAAGTCTCCCTATATCTCCCACACTGGTCCCAAATTCCTGGGCTCAAGCGATCCTCCCATCTGAGCCTCCCAAAGTGCTGGGATTACAGGCATGAGCCAATGTGTCTGGCCTAGCCTACAGATAATTTTATACAATATTTTTAAAATTTTGTGAATGAAATAAAGTTTGTGTACACTGAGGCATCAGAAACCAAGGTGTCACCTTCTCAGCCACCTATGTGGATAATGTACGATTGTGTGGCATCAGCATCATTCCTGACTCTCAATTTATATGCTACCAATAAGCAACCATTTTCTTACACTTATTCACACATAAGGACTAACATTAAAAAATATGACACGCCATTAATAAGTGAAAAAATAATGTGCTTGGGGTAACTAAGCAGCACAGGAGCATCACCAGAATACCTGAATCAGCTGTTAAACAATAACGTCAGGCTTTCAGTCTCCATCTACAATGTTATGTTCTCACTAAAAAATTACTGTACACTGTATTTATTTTGGGGGGGTGAAAAGAAACATCAGAAGCAGTTGAGAGACCCAGAAGTGGATCCTCTAAGAAAGTGGAGGCATTCTTCTGGGTGGCTTTTTAAAAATGTTTGCTCCAGAGTCATCTGCCTCATTAACATTTTCTGTCTTAGAAGTCTTTCTTCAATTTAATAAACTGACATTATTTCACCATGTTCTCTCTCTGATTTTAAACACTGACACGATTTCACCACGTCACCTATAGGGCACTTTTTCTGGAGTGTTAACATCATCACCATCTTCATTGTTACTAGAAACACAATCATCTTGATTCATGGCATCCTTCATGCTAAACTTCGTTTGAAAACCTTCCACACACACACCTCTGTTCACTGCTGCTAGTGTGCTGCTGAAGAAGGTGTTGTGTTTTTTTTCTTGAGACAGAGTCTCGCTCTGTCGTCCAGGCTGGAGTGCAGTGGCACGATCTCTGTTCACTGCAAGCTCTGCCTCCTGGTTTCACGTCATTCTCCTGCCTCAGCCTCCCCAGTAGCTGGGACTACAGGCGCCCGCCACCACACCCGGCTAATTTTTTTTGTATTTTTAGTAGAGATGGGGTTTCGTCATGTTAGCCAGGATGGCCTTGATCTCCTGACCTTGTGATCCACTCGCCTTGGCCTCCCAAAGTGCTGGGATTACAGGCGTGAGCCACCGCGCCCAGCCTGAAGAAGGTGTTGTTATATTTACTCTTCATTCATCTAAGGATACCCTGGTCACATGGCTGAATTAAGTCACATTTGGTGAAAAGTACATGGCATAAGCATTTCTGATGAGAATTTCAGCTAGAGGATGACAACAGTTATCAAGGAATAAAGAATCCTGCAGTCATCCAGTCCAGCTTCCCTGCAGTGAGCATGAGCAGTAGAACAAAATGCTTGTGAACAAAATCCCAGGTTCAAAATGCTTGTGAAGCCAATCAGAAAAGATGTCCCTGGTGATCCACGCCTTTCTGTTAGCATAATAATGGACTGGTAAGAAATTCACTCCTTGAAAACAGCAAAGATACAAGCTTTTGCCTATTACATCAAGTTTACTCTTATACATGCCTGCTGCATTATTGGCACATTCCAGAACAGTTATTCTGTCCTTAGCATCCTTACTTCCTACAGGAGCCCTTGCATCAGCTGTAGTAAGTATCTTTCTGGAGCAATAATGCCAAAACAGTGATGTTTCATCAGCATTACAGGCTTGTTCTCGCATCAGATTTTCATCAGTGATGACCCTAGAAAATTTGTCAATAAATTTCTCTGCTGCTTCATGATCAGCAGATGGTTCAACACAAATCTTTTAAAATTTAAGAAGCCCAGCACGGTCGCTCATGCCTGTAATCCCAGCACTTTGGGACACTGCAGTGAGAGGACTGCTTGAGCTCAAGGGTTTGAGAACAGCCTGGGCAACACAGCAAGACCTGGTCTCTACTAAAAAAATTAAAAAAAAAAAAAAAAAAATCAGCCATGCATGGTGGCATGTGCCTGTAGTCCCTTACTTAGGAGGCTGAGGTGAGAGGATCACTTGAGCTCAGGAGATCAAGGCTGCAGTGACCTATGATCACAGAACGCACTCCAGCCTGGGTGACAGAGTGAGATGCTGTCTCAAAAAAAATAAATAAAAATAATAAAAATTTAATGCCATGTCTCTTCTTAAATTTCTGCAACCAGCCTGTTGAATATTCACAGTTCCCTACAATTTTCAGGTAATCAAGCTTGATCTTTCTTTCTAGATATAGGGTCTCACTGTTGTCGAGGCTAGTACTGAACTCCTGGGTTCACGTGATCCTCCCACCTCAGCCTCCCAAAGTGCTAAGATTACAGGCGTGAGCCACTGCGTCCAGCCTCGATCTTTCTGCTTCATGACTAGCATATCATTAAGTGGCATGTGTTCACTGTGATGCTGATGGATCTACTCTTTGAAGATCTAATCAAGATCATTTTCAGCTTTATGCAGTGCTTTTCTATTTTTCATTAACTTCTGCCCAACACTTTCAACCTAGAACTTTAATAATTTATCCTACTGTGTTTTTCAGGTCATATACAGTGGTCATTCCAACAACATACTCTTCTGTAAGACATTTCAGACATCGCTGTCAGTTTTTCCAACAGCTTTTCTTGCTAGGTAATGCTTTCCCTTTTTCTTATTTGTTTTACCCACAGGGATATCTGCAGGTCTTTCTGACAATTCCAACAATATCTTTACGCCAGAGAGCAGAGAATAAGAAAAAAAAAAAAGTGAGTGATACACAGAGGCCTTGGTCTCATCATAGGGAACCCGCCACCGACACATCTGGTCTGCACACATGCCATCTTATTACACTTTGAGGGCATACTTGCATGGGGGAATCTGGGCATATACAGAAAAGATATATCTTAGCTGAAAAGCACTGTGAGGATGTTTTTTTTCCTTTGGGAACACTGAATAAACTGTACGTCGTGCACCTGCATTTTGACTGCAACCCATCACATGAAGCCGGGGGTGTAATTATCCACTTACAGTGTTACTTAAGTGTTCAAAACGTTTCAGATTTTGGAGCGTTTCAAATTTGGGATTTTCAAATTAAAGATGCTCAACCTGGCTGGGCGTGGTGGCTCACGGCTGTAATCACAGCACTTTGGGAGGCCGAGGCAGGCCAATCACCTGAGGTCAGGAGTTCGAGACCAGCCTGGCTGACATGGCAAACCCTGTCTCTACTAAAAATACAAAAATTAGGCCAGGTGCAGTGGCTCACGCTTGTAATCCCAGCATTTTGGGAAGCCAAAGTGGGCGGATCACAAGACCAGGAGATCGAGACCATCCTGGCTAACGCAGTGAAACTCCATCTCTACTAAACATACAAAAATTAGCCAGGTGTGGTGGTGCACACTTGTAAGTCCCAGCTACTAAGGACACTGAGGCAGAAGAATCACTTGAACTCAGGAAACAGAGGTTGCAGTGAGCTGAGATGGCACCACTGCACTCCAGCCTGGGCTACCGAGGGAGACTCCGTCTCAAAAAAAAAAATTAGCCAAGTGACAGAGAGGATCTGTCTCAAAAAAAAAAAAAAAGATGTTCAACCTGTATATATTTTTAAAAATTAATTCAGTTTCTTAATTTGATATAGTTCCAAAAACATAGATCAATTTATTTTATATGCACAAAAACAAAGTATAAAGAAAAGATAGAAATACATCTTTTATTTCTATCTTTTATTTCTTAAATGGGGAAGAAAGGTGAATGAAAAACTGTTATCATCCATAAAAGCTAACCATTTCTGAAATAATATTCCTGGTAGAATCCTAGCCTTCAGATCCAATAATCTGCAAATCCTCAGATTCTGCCATCTGAGAACATCCTTTCAGCATCCAGTTTTTATTTTTTGTTGTTTTGTTTTGTTTTTGAGACAGAGTTTTGCTCTTGCTGCCCTGACTGGAGTGCAACGGCACGATCTCAGCTCACTGTCACCTCCGCCTCCCAGGTTCAAGCAATTCTCCCGCCTCAGCCTCCTGAGTAGCTAGGATTACAGATGCCCGCCACCACAACCAGCTAATTTTTGTATCTTTAGCAGAGACTGAAATTTCATCATGTTGGTCAGGCTGGTCTCCAATTCCTGACCTCAAGTGATCCACCTGCCTTGGCCTCCCAAAGTGCTGGGATTACAGGTGTGAGCCACCATGCCCAGTATCCAGTTTTTAAAGTGTGGTTATTTTAAAATCCAAGATCAAAAAGTAACAGTAACAGTTATCACTACTGTCATCGCTTATACTTCTGTTTCTGAGTCACAGAAACTACAGATTGGCAGGAGCATGATTTAACAAGAGAATATTCCTGTTTCTTCACAGCCTGGGCAACAAGAGCAAAACTCTATCTCAAAAGAGGCTGGCGTGCAATGGCACAATCTTGGCTCACCGCAACCTCCGCCTCTCAGGTTCAAGCAATTCTCCTGCCTCAGCCTCCTGGGTAGCTGGGGTTATAAGCACGTGCCACCACACCAGGCTAATTTTGTATTTTTAGTAGAGACAGGGTTTTTCCATGTTGGTCAGGCTGGTCTTTAACTCCCGACCTCAGGTGATCCGCCTGCCTTGGCCTCCCAAAGTGCTAGGATTACAGGCGTGAGCCACCCTGCCCAGCCTGGTCAAAAGTATTAAAACTGTTAAAAAGATTGAATTATCTACAAATTTTGATCTTTTAAAAGCAAGATAATGTAAATTAATGGAGAAGAGTGTTCTGTAGTTAACATAAAAAGAAAGAAACTGACATTGTGGCATGGGCAAGATGGCAAAGGGTTGAAGGCCCAGACAGTTTTTGCCTTTTTTCCCCCTTTTTCTGAGGAATTAAACTTTATTTTGGAAAAAATGGCAGGTTTGTTTTTGTTAAATGGTTAAAAATGTTTGTATGTTACCTCTCAGATATTACTCAGCATAAGAAAAGGAAAATGAATAGAATAAACTCTTGTTTATGGTAAGATTATGGGTAGAGAAACCAGCATACCTTAATGTAACATAAAGCACATAAGCAATCAGTAATTAGAAACAAAGACGGGCAACTTAATGGAAATTCTGAAAGAAGGACATATGCATAATGCTGAATGAACATTGAAGAAGGTTGGGTTAACAAAGTGAGACTCCATTTCTACAAAAAATAAAAATATTAGCCAGGCACCACGGAGTGTACCTGTAGTCCCAGCTACTCGGTAGGCTAAGGCAGGAGGATCACTTGAGGCCAGGAGTTGGAAACTGTAGTGAGTTAGGATCATGTCACTGCACTCCAAGCCTGTGTGACACAGTGAGACCCTGTCTTGCGGGGGGGCGGGGAGGGAGGGAAGGTAGGTAAAGAGCATAAAATGTTGCATTCCAATCCCAGGTCTACCACATTTTAGCTGCGTGATTACGAATGAAATCTGCAACCTTGCGTGATTACGAATGAAATCTGTAATCTCCCTAAATCTGTTTCCCCACCTGTAAAACAAATGCTAACAACATCAAAGGTCTCTTGACCAAACAACTCATTCAGAACTGTCACCAGTGTGCTTTTTTCTTTTTTTTTTTTTTTTTTTTTTTTTGGAAAAATTAAGTCCCACATGAATTCCTATTATAGCTTCTGGTAACTCCTTCCTAAAAGTCTTCTCAGCTAATGTGGAAAATTCTAGCTTCTCTTTTCATTTTTTGAGACAGGGACTGGTTCAGTCACCCAGACTGGAGTGCTGCGGCATGATTATGGTTCACTGCAGCCTTGACCTCCCAGGGCTCCAGCAATCCTCTCCTGTCAGCCTCCCAGGTAGCTGGGACCAACAGGCACACAACACCCCACATGACTAATTCTTGTATTTTTTGTAGAGACGGGGTTTCACCATGTAGCCCAGGCTGGTCTTGAACTCCTGGGCTGCAGCAATCCTGCCACCTCGGTCTCCCAAAGTGCTAGAGCCACTGCCTCCAGCCTGATTTCTCTTCTCTATCTTTACTCCATTTATCCAGTTAAATACCTTTACCTTTCACCAATAAAATGTACTAATCTTTGATATGGATATGTTACATAAAGTTAAGCAGAAGTTCTTCTCCTAAGGAGAAGGGGACCAAAGGGAAGGTTCTCTTTTGGATAAGATTGTACATTTGCAGCCATAAGTCATGGGTCTTTTTGAAACTGTTTTCAGTAGATGTATGGGGATTTCTCACCATATGTCTATTTATTTTAACATGCCAGAACCTATTTTAATAAAAACTACAGTGAAAAACTATACACAGTACATATATACACAAATAAAAACTGGTTATACAAGTCTCACAAGGGAAATAGCTTTATCACTTTACTCAAACCTGTTTCGTTTTGATTTGTTTTAAGAAGCCAGTATAGACAGGCACAGTGGCTCATGCCTGTGAATCACAGCATTTTGGGAAGGCTGGAACGGGAGGATCACTTGAGCCCAAGAGTTTAAGACTAGTCTGGGCAACATAGGGAGACCCCATCCCTAGGGGAAAAAAAAAAAAAATTAGCCAGGCATGGTGGTACACACCTGTGGTCCCAGCCTCGGGAGGCTCAGGTGGGAGGATTGCTTGAGCCTGGGAGGCTAAAACTGCAGCGAGCCTAGAATGCACAACTGTACTCCAGCCTGAGTGACAGAGCAAGACCCTGTCTTAATTTAAAAAAAGAAAAAAAATTTTTAAAGCCAGTACAACAAAATTCCAGTTTTTTTTGAGATGAAGTCTTCCTCTGTAGTCCAGGCTGGAGTGCAGTAGTACAATCTCGGCTCACTGCAACCTCTGCCTCCCACATTCAAGTAATTCTCCTGCCTCAGCCTCCCGAGTAGCCAAGATTACAGCTATACACCACCATGCCCAGCTAATTTTTGTATTTTCAGTAGAGATGGGGTTTTACCATGTTGGCCAGGCTGGTCTCAAACTCCTGACCTCAAATAATCTGCCTGCCTTGGTCTCCCAAAGTGCAGGTATTACAGGTGTGAGCCACAGTCTCTGGCCAATCGAATCATTTTTAAAAGACATATTAGCGCTATTAAACATTCATAGAAAAATGACCAGTTTAAAGGTTTTTCTCAGTAACAATGACCAAAGATTATGGACTTCTTGATACTCATCCATAATTAAAGTATTTTACTATAATCAGATAAGCCTATTTATAAGAGGTAAACTTTGTCAGCTTCTTTACTAGCTGAAAAAAAATTCATATAACCTAACACAAATGAAATTAGTGTTTATATCATTTATGGCGCAACAAAAGAGCCACATTTGAAACGTGAAATACTCATCAACACTGATGTTCCCCTCATTTTTTTACTCTTATTGAAGGCAAGAACCTTCCCGTTTTATTTTGATGGGAATTTCTCCTTACTACCTTTGTCACAACATCTTCCTGTGCCTGCTTGTAAGCATTATTTTGTCTAAGACTAATAATGTATGAGTTATCAAGATAGTATATTCATTTTTTAAATTTATCCAATTTCCTCTTCTCCTTCTCAGTAATTACACACTACTCAGCAACTTCCTTTTCTGTCACACAATTTAAAATATTGCCAGCTGAACCAAACTTAAGTCACAGAAGGTTGGAAGTAAAGAAAAGGCATTTGGCTAGATTCAGGAGTCCTGAATCCGGATCTCAATCTGCTTTACCCTGTTTGCTCCTCCACCGCCACCCCACACCTCCTTGAGGTCTCTGAGAAGAATATCAATAGAAGAAAAGGCCAAGCAGCTACACTGTTACAAGGCCTTTGTTACAAACTCCTATGAATTAGGCTGTCAACACAGAAGACTCACCAGGCGTAGGATCAGTATCAGATATCCTCTGCTGCCTTTCCCTCTCCTAAACCTATGCTCCAATCTCAGCTAATGGTGAAGAAAGGCCAGTTGAGCAAGATAGGAAGGAAAATTAAGCCAGTGGAAACATTCAGCTCAGAAACTCATTTAGCTAACAAAACTAAAAAATCAAAAAGAAAAAAGGAAACACAAATAGGACTGTAACAGCTGAAGAGAAGGAGGCAAGGTATTCTAGTCAAGGCCAGAGAACAGAAAAATGAATAAACTCCTGTTTATGGTAAGATTATGGGTAGAGAAACCAACATACCTTAATGCAACATAAAGCACATAAGCAATCAGTAATTAGAAACAAAGACGGGCAACTTAATGGAAATTCTGAAAGAAGGACATATGCATAATGCTGAAGATTGAAGAAGGCTGGGTAACAAAGCAAGACCGCATCTCTACAAAAAATAAAAATATTAGCCCAGCACCATGGAGTGTACCTGTAGTCCCAGCTACTTGGTAGGCTAAGGCAGGAGGATCACTTGAGTCCAGGAGTTGGAAACTGCAGTGTTAAGATCATGCCACTGCACTCCAAGCCTGGGTGACACAGTGAGACCCTGTCTTGGGCTAAGGGGGAGGGGGGAGGGAGGGAAGGGAGGGAGGGAAAAGGGAGGAAGGGAGGGAGGGAAAAGGGAGGAAGGGAGGGAGGGAGGGAAGGTAAGTAGGTTAAAGAGCGTAAAAATTTGCATTCCAATCCCAGGTCTACCACATTTTAGCTGCGTGATTACGAATGAAATCTGTAACCTTGCATGATTACGAATGAAATCTGTAATCTCCCTAAATCTGTTTCCCCACCTGTAAAACAGATGCTAACAACATCAAAGGTCTCTTGTCTGTCACACAGTAAACACTCAATATATGGTAGCTTTTAAGAAACATTACACGTAAACAAAATAGAAGCAAAAATTTCTCCATATTTAAATGTCTTATGTATTTCTTTAAACTTATGAACCATTTGATGGGGATGGGAGGTGGGAAAAGGAAGATGGTGCCATAATACAAAAGGATACAACCAAGATTCAATACTAAATATGGTGTCTGGGATTTGCTCCAAAATAATTCAGTTAGGGATTAAACAAGAATAGCCATTAGTTGATGCAGCTGGGTGTTTGTTCACTATTCTTTCTACTTTTCTGTACGTTTGAAGTTTTCCAAACTGAAAGATTTATTTTAAATTCCTTTCTGTTTAAATGATATGGCTGAACAAGAAAACAAGTTACAGCATCCTTTCTAGCTTTGATAAATACTGAATCTAAAAGATGGAAAAAAAGGTAAAAGAAAACAGGATAATATCCAGTGGGCAGATATAACGCTAAATACCTACAAACAACCTAGAAAATACGCTTGCATTGGGCCAAAGACGCTCATGCCTGTAATGCCAGCACTTTGGGAGGCTGAGGCAGGAGGACCACTTGAGGCCGGGGGTTCGAGACCAGCCTGGGCTACATAGCGAAACCTCATCTCTACCAAAAACAAAACAAAACAAAACAAAAACTAGCCAGGCATGATGAAACATGCTGTAGTCCCAGACACTCCAGGGGCTGAGGCAGAAGAATCACTTTGACCCCAGGAGTTTGAGTTTACAGTGAGCTATGATCGTGCCGCTGCATTCCAGCCAGGGAGACAGAACCAGACCTTGTTTCAAAAAAAAAAAAAGAAAGAAAACATGCTTGCATTGACTGGAAGGAAGAGAAGTAGCCAGGTAAAAGTTCACAAATACCCATGCAATGGCAACAATAAAAAAAGTGAAAAACAAGAGATCATCAAACTGAATCTGTGCATGTCTCAATTTAACAAATTCAACATTTGCTTCCTCTACATACAACATACACTTATTTCAAAAATTTGTATAAACTAGGGGTGGGGCATGATGGTTCACACCTGTAATCCCAGCGATTTGGGGGGCCAAGGTGGGTGGATCATTCATAGTCAGGAGTTCAAGACCAGCCTGGCCAACATGGTAAAACCCCTCTCTACCAAAAATACAAAAACTAGTGGGCTGTGGTGGCATGTGCCTGTAATCCCAGCTACTCAGCAGGCTGAGGCAGGAGAATCACTTGAACCCGGGAGGCACAGGTTGCAGTGAGCCGAGATTGCACCACGGCACTCCAGCCTGGGGGACAGAGCCAGAATCAATCTCAAAAAAAAAAGAATGAAAACTTTTTAGAAAATGTTTGTATAAACTGATCATCCTAAATGTACCAGAGGAGCCTGTTACTGTATTAAATCAGATATGAATTATGTTGTAAAGTGAAACAGATGTCTTTGTGGTAAATTCACATTTTCACATGTGGAATTTTATTTTACCAAGTAGGACACATTCTATAGATCCCTTTAGTTTCTCTTTCTTTCTTATGTATGTATGTATTTATTTATCTATTTAGAGATGGAGTCTTGATCTGTCGCCAGGCTGGAGTACAGTGGCAGCGATCTTGGCTTACTGCAACCTCCACCTCCCGGGTTCAAGCGATTCTCCTGCCTCAGCCTCCTGAGCAGCTGGGACTCCGGGTGCCCGCCACCACGCCCGGCTAATTTTTGTAGTTTTAGTAAAGATGGAGTTTCACCATGTGGGCCAGGATGGTCTCGATCTCCCAAAGTGTTGGGATTACAGGCATGAGCCACTGTGCCTGGCCTCTCTTTCCCTTTACACTGTGAGTTTAGGAAAGGTAAAGCATGCTTTTACCTTCTGCAAAGCTCTAAAAAATCACCTACTTAGAGAAGTATAAACAATAATCATTTACTGATGATAAAATGATTCAAATTTTATTAAAAATAAGCTAATCATGAGATCAAACAACAGTCACAGACTATCTAATATTTTATGAGTAAAAATAATAATGCTCTCGCCGGGTGGAGTGGCTCAGGCCTGTAATCCCAGCACTTGGGGAGATTGTGGTGGGAGGACTGCTTGAGTCCAGGAGTTTGAGACTAGCCTGGGCAGCATAATGAGACCCCATCTCTATATTTTTTTTTATTTTTTATTTAATAAAAAAAAAAAAACAGGTTTTCCAATAACAGCAATTATCATGGGAAATAATACTGGTGTTCACATCTTCTAATTCAAAAAGAAAGTCTTGGCCAGGCGCAGTGGCTCATGCTTATAATCCCAACACTTTGGGAGGCCAAGGAGGGCAGATTAACACGGTGAAACCCCGTCTCTACTAAAAATACAAAAAAATTAGCCAAGCGTGGTGGCTGGCGCCTTAGTTCCAGCTACTCGGGAGGCTGAGGCAGGAGAATGGTGTGAATCTGGGAGACGGAGTTTGCAGTGAGCCAAGATCTCACCGCTGCACTCCAGCCTGGGCAACAGAGCGGGACTGTCTCAAAAAAAAGTGTACCTCTGGGCTGGGCGCAGTGGCTCACGCCTGTAGTCTCAGCAATTTGGTAGGCTGAGGAGGGCTGATGTTTGAGCTCAGGAGTTCAAGACCAGCCTGGGCAACATGGTGAAACCTCATCTCTACAAAAAACTTGGGTATGGTGATGTGTGCTTGTAGTCCCAGCTGCTCAGGAGGCTGAGGTGGGAAGATCCCTTGAGCCCGGGAAGCAAGGCTGCAGTGAGCTGAGATCATGTCACTGCACTCCAGTCTGGGCAACAGTGATGCTGTCTCAAAAAAAAAAACAAGTTTGCTTCTGGAAGAGCTCAGTTCTATGTTTTCTTCTTACCTGAGACGTTACATAAATATTCCAGACTTTTCTAACATTAAAATATCATACAATTATTTCTACGGATAACAGGAAAGTATATACACTGAGAGAAACCCTAATTTTGTTAACAAGATTACTAAATGTTTTCCAATTGAGTAATTTTTTTTTTTTTTTTTTTGAGATGGAGTCTTTCTCTGTCACCAAGGCTAGAGTGCAGGGGCACGATCTCGTCTCACTGAAACCTCTGCCTCCCAGGTTCAAGCGATTCTCCTGCCTCAGCCTCCTGAGTAGCTAGGACTATAAGTGCCCACCACCAAGCTCAGCTAATTTTTGTATTTTTAGTAGAGACTGGGTTTCACCATGTTGGCCAGGCTGGTCTTGAACTCCTGACCTCAGGCAATCTGCCCACCTTGGCCTCACAAGTTGCTGGGATTACAGGCATGAGCCACTGTTTTTTAATATCCACCTCTCCCATTCTACATTTTGAAATAAAGACAATAAAATAATGTGTAAGTTTGCCAAACGTAGTGGCTCACGCCTGTAATCCCAGCACTTTGGGAGGCCAAGGAGGGCAGATTACCTGAGGTGAGGAGTTCCAGACCACCCTGGCCAACATGGTGAAATCCCGTCTCTACTAAAAATACAGAAATTAGCCAGGCGTGGTGGCACACACTTGTAATCCCAGCTACTCGGGAGGCTAAGGCAGGAGAATCGCTTCAGCCTGGGAGACGGAGGTTGCAGTGAGCCGAGATTGTGCCACTGGACTCCAGCCTGGCCGACACTGAGACTGTCTCAAAAAAAAAATTTTTTTTTAAGTGTAAGTTTTCTTTAAAGTATTAAATGTGTTGGCCGGGCGCAGGTGGCTCAAGCCTGTAATCCCAGCACTTTGGGAGGCCGAGACGGGCGGATCACGAGGTCAGGAGATCGAGACCATCCTGGCTAATACGGTGAAACCCCGTCTCTACTAAAAAATACAAAAAACTAGCCGGGCGACGAGGCGGGCGCCTGTAGTCCCAGCTACTCGGGAGGCTGAGACAGGAGAATGGCGTGAACCCGGGAGGCGGAGCTTGCAGTGAGCTGAGAGCCGGCCACTGCACTCCAGCCTGGGCGGCAGAGCAAGACTCCGTCTCAAAAAAATAAATAAATAAATAAATAAATAAATAAAATAAAATAAAGTATTAAATGTGTCATACCGATATATAAGATGGTGATACCATTAATAGATTTTCTGACACTTTCTGCTTTCTATGTCATTTTAAATAGGTTAATTATTCATCTAGATAATTGCACATTTTAAAAATTCTTGTGAGACGACGATACGTTTCTAAGTAATCCCCTTCAAGCTTTGTAAACAACTGTGATGCATCACTTCTTTTTTCCTGAGACAGGGTCTCACTCTGTTCCTCAGGCTAGAGTGCAGTGATGCAATCATGACTCACACTGCATCCTCGACCTCCTGGGCTCCAGTGATCCTCCCACCTCAGCCTTCTGAATAGCTGGGACTACAGGTGCACAAAACCACACACAGCTAAAGCTAATTTTTGTATTTTGTGTGGAGACAAGGTTTCACCATGTTGCCCAGGCTTGTCTCGAACTCCTGGGCTCAATCAATTCGCCTGCCTCAGCCTCACAGTGTGCTGGAATTACAAGCGTGAGCCACCCCACCTGGCCTGTGATGGACTAATTTTCAATGATTCTGAAGTTATAACAAACGCTGCTTTACTTCGAATAGTATCGTTATAATAGTTTTTAATACAATTGTAAAGCACAACTGAGTAGAATTTATTTTTTCTCTTTAGTCTCTACAAAACATTTAAAGTCTAAAGAGAAGTCCCTTTAGACAGGTCTAGACCAGGCGCAGTGGCTCATGCCTGTAATCCCAGACCCCATCTCTATTTTTCTTTAATCTAAATTTAAAAATATAGAGAGGAAAATTTAAAAGACACGTCTGAAGAATATTAATTTCTAGTCTCCCAATACCAAATTTGAAACATTAGTCTAAACCACTAGTTACAGCCATCATTTTTTTCTTTTAGCAAACTGACTTATCCTGCTCTTATACTAACAAATACACATTACACATGACAGGATCCTTCTATTACCCTCAATTATAAGAACTTCATTGTAGTAAAGACACAACAAATACTAGTTTTACAATGTAAAATTCACTGGCTTGCATAATAATGAATTCAGAAAAATGATTAAGTGATATGCTAAAAGAATCTACAACTCTCTTTAACAAAAAGTAAATTAAAACATGAAACAAAGGAGGAAAAACAAGACCAAAAATCATTAGAAGATGCCAATCATTACTATACAGCTTTCCTAACTTGCCCCTCACAATCCATTAAGCAAAAGATTCTCAATCTAATTCTGCCACCTACCCCATAAGATACTTAGTTTCATTCTTAAGACATCATTATACCTGACACTTTCTAACAGACCAAAGCTAACCAATTCAAAAATCAGAGAAACCAAGAGTCAACAAAATTCAAACACTTTAAAAACAGTATATTTAACTTAGCACGAGAAAACAAAACATATGCCGGGGGTGGTGGCTCACACATGTAATCCCAGCACTTTGGGAGGCCAAGGCAGACGGAAGGTCAGGAGTTTGAGACCAGCCTGGCCAAAAGGGTGAAACCCTGTCTTTACTAAAACTACAAAAAAGCTGGGTATGGTGGTGCCTGCCTGTAATACCAACTACTAGGGAGGCTGAGGCAGGAGAATCACTTGAACCTGGAAGACAGAGGTTGCAATAAGCCGTGATCATGCCACTGCAATCCAGCCTGGACGACAGAGCGAGACTTCGTCTCAAAAAAAAACAAAAAAGAAAGAAAAAACCAAAATGTTTGCCATAAATTGTATAACTTGTCAGATGTCTGAGTTTTATAAAATGCAAACAAAAAATGTAATCTTAAATTTCAAAAATATTGCTAGCGAGATTCCTCTCACTACCCAAATTCTCACTATGTAAACTCAGAAATGGAATAGACTCATTCAAAACATTTGTGATTGGGCAATATTCAGCAAAGCTATCCTTCTCTATCCAAACTCTTGTCATTCACTATCCAAAATTGAGGCATAAAATAGATTTAAATAATATGGTATACCACATTATCTGAACTTGGTATTTGAACCCTCACCATAAAGAAGCAGAAATTTAGATATGCATAGCAAGGTAAATCTGTGCCATTACATAACCCCATCAAATAACTAACAATTTTAATAACTCATAGAAAGGATGTTTAAGAAAGCTTTTCTTGTCTGGGAGCGGTGGCTCACACCTGTAATCTCAGCCCTTTGGGAGGCCGAGGCAGGCAGATCACCTGAGGTCAGGAATTTGAGACCAGCCTGGCCAACGTGGTGAAACTCCGTCTCTACTAAAAATCCGAAAATTAGCCGGGCATGTTGGTGTGTGCCTGTAAACCCAGCTACCTGGGAAGCTGAAGCAGGAGAAGCGCTTGAACCCAGGAAGTGGAGTTTGCAGCGAGTTAAGCCGAGATTACACCATTGCACTCTGGCCTGGGCGACAGAGTGAGACTTCATTTCACAAAAAAAACAAAACAAAACAAAAAAAGAAAGCTTTTCTTGAGAATTCTATTTCATTCCATTACCATGCTCATTATTCTCTTCGTAAGGTATCCTGCAGTTTAGCTTTTGTTACAGTGTATTTGGTCATGTGTTGATCTGTACTTCTTCTTAAATGGGGAGTATAATGACAAAAAATATTTGCAAAGCATACACTGATAAGTATATCCAGAATATATACATAACTCTAACAATTCAACAATAAATAATAACCCAATTTTAAAATTGGGCAAGGGATCTGAATAAATATCATCTCCAAAGGTATGCAAATTGCCAAGAAGCACATGAAAAGATGTTTAACATTGCTAGGAAAATGCAAATCAAAACCACAATGAAATATAACTTGCCTTTATTTTTTTGTATTTATTTGTTGGTTTTTTGAAATAGGGCTTCATACCTACTAAAATAGCTATTATATAATCAAAACAGACAATAACAAATGTTAGAGTGGATGTGGATAAATGGAACTCTCATACAGTACGGGCGGAAATGTAAAATTCTGCAGCCACTTTAGGAAACAATTTGGCAGTTTCCACAAAATTAAAACAAAGTTACCACATGACCCAGTAATTCCATCCTAGGTACATACTCAAGAAAACTAAAAACAAATGTCCACACAAAAACTTGTACACAAATATTCATAGAGGCATCATTCATAATAGCCCCAAGTGGAAACAACCCAAATGTCCATCAACTGATTAACGGATAAATAAAATGTGGTATGTCCATACAACGCAGTGTTATTTAGCCACAAAAGAAACAAAGTGCTGATAATGCTACAACATGAATGAATCTTAAAAACATTATGCTAGGTGAAAGAAGTCAGACACAAAAAGTCATATATTGTATGACTCCAGTTACATGCAATGTCCAGAATAGACAAATCCACAAAACAGAAAGCAGATTATAGTAGCTGCCAAGAGCTGGATCACAGGAGGAATGGAATGTAGAACTGCCTATGGATGTGGGGTTTCTTTTTTAGGAAATAAGAATGTTCTGAGGGTGGGTGTGGTGGTGCACACCTGTAATCCCAGGACTTTGGGAGACTGAGGCAGGAGGATCAATTGAGCCCAGGAGTTCAAGACCGGCCTGGGCAACATGGCAAGACCCCACTGCTGAAAAAAATAAAAATAAAATGTTCTGGAATTAGACAGTGATGATACATGTACAACCTTGTATTTGAATTAACTAAAACCCATTAAGTTGTTATGGTATGTGAATTATATCTCACTTAAAAAATGAAAAAAAAATTCAAGGTATGGACCACTGTACTTGGGATACTTGCTGAATACAAGAATGGTCAATAAAATGAGCTAATGGTTTACATTGGATTTTTATCCCCAGAGCAATGTGCAACTGTATGGAATAGTAAAAGGAACTTAAAAATAAACACAGATAGACTAGAAGATAATTTATACAGTAGTGATGTTAAGTTTTTCACTTGAAACTATGAAAAGTAACAGCTTTGCTTATTTGCATCTATCCAATATCACAAACTTGAGATTCCACACAACAGATGGACACACTTAAAGGAAATCTGAATCAAGAGAGAGGTTCAGAGGCACATCGAAACAAATCAAGCCCCTCTACTGAGCTTTCTGAGCTAGTGTGCAAGCCAGGGAAGAAAGCCAATCCCATTATTTAATATATACCTTTAATTGCCACATTTCACAGCAAATACTTTTTGACTCTTTCCAAATACCAACTCCAACTTCCAAGGATGGAAATCTGTCAATCCTAAAGGTATTCCAAAAATAGGTTTGTAATAGCAATGGAAAGCATAACCTCCAAATGAGCTTGCTTAGAAGGTAATACTTTTGTGGATGATAATATTGTCCCTGTAAAGGTGGTTTAAAAAAGAATCTGTCGGCCGGGCGCAGTAGCTCAAGCCTGTAATCCCAGCACTTTGGGAGGCTGAGGCGGGTGGATCCCGAGGTCAGGAGTTCAAGACCAGCCTGGCCAAGATGCTGAAACCTCCTCTCTACTAAAAATACAAAAAAAAAAAAAAAATAGTTGGGCGTGGTGGCACGCGCCTGTAATCCCAGCTATTTGGGAGGCTGAGGCAGAGAATTTCTTTTTTTTTTTTTTTTTTTTTTTTTTTTTTGAGGCAGAGTCTCACTCTGTCGCCCAGGCTGGAGTGCAGTGGCCGGATCTCAGCTCACTGCAAGCTCCGCCTCCCGGGTTTACGCCATTCTCCTGCCTCAGCCTCCCGAGTAGCTGGGACTACAGGCGCCCGCCACTTCGCCCGGCTAGTTTTTGTATTTTTAGTAGAGATGGGGTTTCACCGTGTTAGCCAGGATGGTCTCGATCTCCTGACCTCGTGATCCGCCCGTCTCGGCCTCCCAAGAGAATTTCTTAAACCTGGGAGGTGGAGGTTGCAGTGAGCCGAGATCGCACCACTGCACTCCAGCCTGGGCATAGAGTGAAACTCCGTCTCAAAAAAAAAAAAAAAAAAAAAGGCCGGGTGCAGTGGCTCATGCCTGCAATCCCGGCACTTTCGGAGGCCAAGGCGGGCAGATCACGAGGTCAGGAGATCGAGACTATCCTGGCTAACTGGTGAAACCCAGTCTCTGCTAAAAAGACAAAAAATTAGCCAGACGTGGTTGCAGGCACCTGTAGTCCCAGCTACTCGGGAGGCTGAGGCAGGAGAATGGCGTGAACCCAGGAGGCGGAGGTTGCAGTGAGCTGAGATCGTGCCACCACTGCACTCTAGTCTGGGCGACGGAGCAAGACTCCATCTCAAAAAAAAAAAAAAAAAAAAGGATTCTGTGTCATTTTTTAGAGTTCCACAATGATATCCTTAACTAAAGGAAACATTCCTCCCCTGGGCTAAGGAAAAAAATGTGTTGCAAACTGCAAGTTGCCTAACAAAAAGTCTCCACTTTCTAACATGCATTAGAAAATCCTACAACCTACCTTTGCAAACCTATCGTGTATATCCCTTACACTAATCATGAACTGCAGTTTAAACTGACAAGTCATTGCTGTCCTTCTCCGCTTTTGCTCATGCCATTTCTCATGAATGGAATGCCTTTTCCATATTCATCAGAATGAAGCAAAAATCTATCACCTTCAAGAAATCTTCCTTCATCATCTCAGGAGAGATTTATTTCACTTCTAAACACCACTAGCATTTGCTTGCACCATCATATGACACACTATGCCTTGTACAATAACTGATTATATTACATTTTCTCTAAGGTTTAAAAGTTCCTTAAGGTTGAGGCAGCTTTCCCAGTAACTTTGTTTGCCCACAGTGCCTGATAAAAGACAGATAATTAATTAAATGAAGTAAACACCTAACTGCCCTTCATCCTAAAAACAGCATCAATACAAACAGTTAAGTGATTAGGCAGGTACTCTGAAGTAGCAAGTTCTATCAGGCAAGCGACTTTGGGAGGCTGAGACAGGAGGAGTTTGAGACCAGCCTGGACAACATAGCCAAACTCTGTCTCTAAAAAAATTTCAAATAAAAATAAAAGTGGCATCAAATAACCAATTCTCCCTATGTAAGAAATTCCAGGCCCCCCTGTGTAGTTCCACAAGGCTAAAAAATGGCATTATTCAAATACTTCCTAGAATTGCTCCAGCTACAAGAACGTTTGAGGAAATTAGGGCAATCTGAAATAACTTTCTGAAAGTCAAAGAGACTCATCTGCTGTCCTATTTTTAGCCAAGCTACAGCTAAGCTGAAATCACCACAACTTTCCCCACATTAGGAAGAGAGCTTCTTGAAAATACGGCAAGGGCAAGGGGCAGCGAAGCAAAAGGTTACATCACATCAGGCGCAGAGAGAGGCTAGATCTTCCTGGAATCTAAACTGATCATCCTAGTCTCAGAGGACTGCTTAATAATCACCTGGCAACCAAATATCCATCTTGATCATAATCACCGTCTGAACCCGGGACTAACTCCAATTCAACTGAACCTAATCATTTAATCACCAACTTCACCACCACCACCTGCCCCTACACCCTCCAAAAAAGTATTAATAGAAGGGAGAATTCGATTTTAGAAATGACTGAGAATTTTTAATCCAAAGTGCTGTAAATTAAATACTTTTCAGAAACCAAATGACCCTAAAGCATTCATCAGTCACGAGAATCAAATAGGTTAACTGTTTAGAACCAATCCCACTAAAAGAGGAATTATTACATCGGGAAGTAAACAAGTTACCTTTTAAATTGTGTAAGCATCACTGCCAGTCCTTTTAAATATAGAAAGTTCTTAACACTACAATTAATTTACTTAGAACTCTCCTCTTAAAGAACAAAATTACATATAATAAAAGAGAAAATATGAGGCCCCACTGATTTTAGTTCGGAGAATATGAATATATGTTACTGCTCGGATTAAAATATTGCTCTGCACTCTGGACTCTGTAATCTTCTGAACTTTACTACCTTTAAAGTGGAAATTTGGACTTAAAAGTATGCTTAAAGAAATTTGATCACCAGATTAAAATCTGCCTTCAAAAAGTGAATCAAAATTTTGATATTCCATTGAGATATTTACAGAAATAATTTGTCAGTCATAATTTTAAGAACCAAAAACAGGGCCGGGCACGGTGGCTCACGCCTGTAATCTCAGCACTTTGGGAAGCCGAGGCGAGCGGATCAGGAGGTCAGGAGTTCAAGACCAGCCTGGCCAATATGGTGAAACCCCGTCTCTACTAAAAATTAGCTGGGCGTGACGGCGCACGCCTGTAGTCCCAGCTACTCGGGAGGCTTAGGTAGAAGAACCCCCTTGAACCTGGGAGGCGGAGGTTGCAGTGTGCCGAGATGGCACCACTGCACTCCAGCTAGGGCAACAGAGTGAAACTCAGTCTCAAACAAACAAACAAACAAAAAACAACAACAACACACCTTGTCAAGCAGCCGTAACTAACCACTAACTAGTAATGACTGATAAAATGGGGTCCTGAGGCAGGAGGCCAGGATTAAAAGCAGAGAATTAGAATAAGACACACTAACTAAAATAATCTAAACTAAAGCAACATGGAACTTAGAAAATCTACAGGACAGGACTACATTATAAATTTAAAAATCTTTCAAAGACTAAAAAGCCCTGCTGAAAAAACCAATCACTAACAAATATGAAACATACAAGAACTAAAAATTATTCAAAACAATTTCAGCATTTGATACTAACCCACAATTCTGAAAATGCAATTTCATGCTTCTCAAAACCTGCTATATGCTCTCTTCGATGATAGTCCGAAATAACAAGTAATTCAAAAAGTACTTAAACCGACGTAACATTTTAGTAAATGTATAATAGGTTTGAAAGAATAAAACAAGTAGAGATAGAGCAGAGTACAGAATAACTGAGAGCCAAAAGGCTGTTTCCTGGAGGGCAGCACTGGTCTTGGATTGGCAGAAGGAGAATTTTAAAATATATTCATGAGATGAATTATACCAAAAAAATGACTCATGCCTTTATTATTTGCACAAGCATATGTTTGAAAATGCACTTTTAACCTTTGGACAACCAAAGTGCTATCACATACCTTAAAGCATTGTTGCCTATATTAATTTTGGTGCTACAGTCTAAATCCTTAACGAAACTCACGCTATACATTTTCGTAATGAAACCCTGTAGAAATGGAAAGGCGTATATTCTTTAAGTAAAGGTTACCTGATTTTTCACTTGTTTAAAGTTTCAGTTTTGCTTTTCATAATCTATTACCGAAAACACCCCTTGTGGGACATTGTAAAGGGCAGACCCTCCTGTCAAGCCAGAAGGCTCAAACACAAAGACACTGAGCTAACCAAGTGCTGTAATTCTTCCAAACTGAGCCTCTCCACACCCCCTCCACCCTTCCCCCCAACAGATATGTCTATTAAATCAGTGTCTGTTCTCCCCCTCGCACAACAAAGAGAACTTCTCACCGCATGAAATTGCCGCTGAATGGACACCAGAAAGCAGGATTTGCATAATTCCTTCCAACGAAACCCTGTCGGGAAGGAGGGGATGAGGGGCCCAAGCGAACGGATAGATTCTCCTACATTCTGCCGGGAAGACCTGGTTCCCAAGAATATTCCCCTGGGGGAGACGGGGCTGGAATTCTGGGCCTCCCCGAGGACTGGGCGTGGGGGACAGCGGACGACGAGAGGGCATCTCCCCACACACCAGCAGCACCGAAGCAAAGACGGGGAAGTAACAATGCTGGAGGACAGGAGAGTCAGACACAAGGATGAACTGGGGCTAGGGGGCGGCGGGCGGAGCGGAGACACCACACGGGCCACTTACTTTTTGGAGGGGGGTTAAATATATGAGTTAAGCCCTTATGGTCCCGCCGGCCGCCGCACAGAGGGAAACGGGACCTTGGGAGAGAAAAACAGACAAAACACACAGTGTGAGAGGCGCAGCTCGGCCGCCCGGCCCCTCCCGGGGCGCCCCCGTCCGCGCTCCCTCCGGCCCGCAGGGAAAAAGCCACCCGAGGGCGGCCCAAGGTCCAGGAGGCGGGGGGCGGACGGGGCATTCGGGCGAGGCTGCGGCTCCGGCCAATCCCCGGGAGGGGACGAGAGCGACCCCCGCAGAGGCTCCTCGGTCGGACCTGGTCCCACCCCCTCCTCCCCGCGGCACGACACCGAACACAAATACGCACACACCGACCCGTGCGTCGAGGATTAACTCCCCGGCCGCCGCCGCCCGCTGAGGAAGTGCAGCCGCTGCCCCCCGCGGCCATGACACCCCACTTGGCTCGGTCAGGCGCACCCGGGGACTGTGACAGCTCCAGCTCCCTCCGCCCCCATCTCCACCTCACGCTTCGCACACGCCCGAGCGCCGGGCGCCCGCCTGCCGCCCGCCGCGCGTGCACGCAGGGCTGGGGGCGCGCCCCGCGCGTGGGGGAGGGGTGGCGCGGGAGGAGGACGGCTGCGGCCGGAGCGCGGGTGGGGGCCGAGCACGCCCGCGCCCCTCCCGCCACCCCCAGTACAGCGCAGTGCCGCGGGGCGAGTCGCCACAATAAGCCGGCGGCGGCGCCGGTGTGCCGGGCCCGAAACGGGAGCAGGGGCGGGAGCAGGGACGGAGGGGAGCCAGCGGGCGGGGATGGAGACCGGGAGGGGGAGGAACACGCGCTCCCGCCGAGAGCCCGCCCCGGGGAGGCGCGCGGAGGGGAGGGGCTGGCGCGCGCTCGGCCGCACGGGGAGCCCGCCTGGAGGTCGCGCGCGCTCGCACTCCGGGGGGTGGGGGAGGGGGGAATGCTCGAGCCAAAGAGGGCGGGCGGGCCGGAGCAGCAATTGCCACTTCCCCAGCTCCCTCCCTGGTCCGGGGCGGTCGGCGGCGGAGAGGCCGGAGGGGCGGCGGCGGTCGGCGGAGGGTCTCACCTACACAGTGAATGAGCTTGTGGCGCCACGAATCCAGTTCTTGCCGAAAGCCGCGTTTCTCAACGGAGCATTGCTGCCGCCTACACACCCTCGCCATCTTCTGCCGCCCGCCCGGCCCAGCCTCCGCCGCGGCCCCGCGCACGCCCAGCCGCGTCGCCCGGGGCCGCGCACGCACCCGCGGCCCGGGCGTCGCGCCTCCCGCCGGGGGCGGTGCAGGGGCAGGGCCGGCCTCACCTCACCGTGGCCCCGGCGTGGCCCGGGGGCGGCTTGGGCCCTCTCGCCCGCGCGCCGCCAGCCGCTCGCCGCCCGCCGGGCTGCGATCCCGCCGTCCTTCTCCGCGGCTGCCGCCGCCTCTGGCCGCCCGAAACGGCGCCTTCCCACAGCCGGAGCTCAGCCCCGCCGGCCCCTCGCCGCCCTCGCACTGTCCCCCAAGGCCACGGCTGCCCCCGCCCTCCCCTGGGCTTTTTGTTTTTTACACCAGCCGCATTTATCACTTCCAACCTGCCTATCGCCCGGCACCAACTGTTGCAAGTTCCGTAATAACTGCTGCTATGAACTTCTCGGTCGAAACTGCTCCTCCCCAGAGCCTGTTTAAGAAGCAGAAATAAGAATAAATGCCCGGATGCCCGTGGATGCACTGAACTCAAGATTTTCGAAGGTGAAATGGAAACATGTTATTAAGTCATTGGGAGACTTCGCTAACATTGGGAAACCTAGTAAAAAGTGGAAATCAAGCGTTTTAAATTAAAAAAAAAAAGGTTTCTACTAGCAAGACTGATCATAGGCGAACTGCTCAGGGAATTTCGGAACATTGTGCTAAAGTGAGAATATTTAATATTTCCAAAAATAGACTTAACTGGGAATACTTAAAGCAGAGTATTGGAATTGCTTTAATTTGAGATTTCAGGAAAGGGCTTGGAGACAAATATTTTCCATGAGCAAGCCTCTTGAAATAATTGAATCACGCTGCACAGAGCACTACCTGTTTCATTTAAACATAATGCTGGTCTTAATTTTGTGACTGCTGCTTTGAAGAGAAAGGGAAGATGGGGAACGAAAGGAGAAAGGGCAAAGAAATTAGGTGGAAAGAAAAAAGCGGAAGAGATCGGCCTATACCAGTAGGCCTAGTGCCCTAGGATTTTGGCCTCTTTCTACCACCTTTGGTGTTTAAGATTAAAGACAGTGCATTACTGCTTTTAGAAATTTAAATTTAAGTTTGAAGACTTAATTTTAATTACTGTAGTAGGTAAAGCAAGGTCGTTAAATACTTGACATCAGGGATCCCATTGGTGTATTGATTTAGGTCTTTTCAAAGGTAGTTCTCCGCACCAGCCACTGGCGGAATGGCGTATCTACCAATAAACAGATGGACTGGGTGGGCCTCGGGTACGAGTGGCTTGAGATGTAAATGCGAGAGTAGGAAGGCACCTTCCCCTCCCCCTACTCCCACCGCACCCCGCCAACCTTAAAACATTGAGCTTTCTAAAATTCTCAAACGTCCACAGTATTTCGTTGGCTTAAGAGTACTGTCAAATGAAGACGCCAGGAAGTATTGAGTTTCCGGGTACATAATACTGTTCTGAGTGTTGAGGGAAGAGAACTAATACGAGATTTTAAAAAATGGCTATGGACAACCATCCTTCAGGTGTGATGGCAGGACATCTTGTATCACCTGAAACTTCCTGTCTTCGCCGCTAGGTGGTGGGTTTGAGTCTTTTGCAGCCTTTAACCAAGTTTCTAGGGTGTTTGGGGGAAGTACGTTTCAGTTTCAAATAAATGAACAACGTGTAACTCTAAGATGAGCAAAAATGTATTTTCCAACCACCCCCACGTTAATTTGTTTAAAAAACAATCAAGCCAAGGGTAATAATTCCTCGACATAATTTCTTAGTCTCAGACGTATGGATTCAGACAATCCTAGAGGCTTCAGAGATCAATTCTGTAACTTAAGATATGAAATTGGAAGCCCAGACAAGTAAGGTGACTTGACCAAGATTACATGGTTGCTGGGCAGAGAAAGGGCAACAAGAGCCAGGAGACAAGATTCCCAATTTCCAATTTAATGCTAGTTCCACTACTCTACTTTGAGTTCCAGTTTCTGCTTCACTTATTTTGAGTTGGGAACTAACTCATGATTGATCTGTCACAAAGACCTATTTGGAAGAAAGGATAGGGAGGCAATAGTAACTAGCTAATATTCATGACCACCTACTATATGTTTATCATTGCAGCATTGTTTCATTCCATCCAAATAATAATGGTATGAGTAGATATTTACCACATTTTCCAAGTTAGGGACACAATACTCAGATGAGTTAAATATGTTTGTCAGGATCACATAGCTACCAAATTCTAACTAAGATCTCTGTGACTCGACAACAACCCCTCTAAATTATCTTAGAAGTAGAAAATTGGCTTGGTGCGGTGGCTCACGCCTGTAATCTCAGCACTTTGGGAGGCAGAGGTGGGCAGATCACATGAGGTCAGGAGTTCAAGACCAGCCTGGCCAACATGGTGAAACCCTGTCTCTACTAAAAATACAAAAATTAGCCAGGCATGGTGGAGGGCACCTGTAATTCCAGCTACTCAAGAGGCTGAGGCAGGAGAATCCTTCGAACCTGGGAAGCGGAGATTGCAGTGAGCCGAGATCGCACCACTGCACTCAAACCTGGGCGACAGAGTTGAGACTCCATCTTGATGAATAAATAAGTAAGTAAATAAACAAATAAATAGTCTTATAAGTAGAAAATAGACTCTGCAACTGGAGGATTCATTTAATTCTACATGACATATTCCGTGCACAGTTAAGCAGTTGGACAAACACTCTTGAGTTCCTATCACATGGCAGGTGGTGTCCCTAGGCACCAAGGACACACAGATAGCTAAGACACAATTTCTGAACTCTGTTGCTTTGGGCTACTGTGAAACAGGGCCTTAGCTGTAAACTCTTTTACATTCTAGGGAGGGGCAGGCAATATAACATGGCAGTTAATAGGATCTGAAGACAGCTGGGTTGGAATTCTGGCTCCATTTCTCAGTGGCTGTGCGACTTTGACAAATTAACTTTTCTGGTCATTAATTTCCTCATGTGAAAAAGAGGATAATAATAGTCTACAAGACTGGGTTTGCGTGAAAATGAAATGAAGCTATTCACGTACAGCGCTAGCACATTGTTAGCATGAAATGAGCATCTGTTCTCTGATTAGGCCTTCCTAAGCTCCTATCTCCTGTCCCAGTCTGCAGAATGATGGGAAACCAAGATGCTTCTGCAGTTTGGAGTCAATCTGTGAGAGTATGAAGGAATGACAGCAATGACCTCAGCCTTTGAAAACAACCTTCTCCGAGCCATGTTCTATAGTTCTCACAATAGCAGAAAAGGAGGGTCAGAGAAGGGGAGTAGGACTTGGCTTATCAGCATTAGATCAACTACTACCCGGTGTCTTATTAAAGGTGGCATGCAACATAGAAATGATCTTTGACAAATGGAAGGATGAAATGATTGGGGCCTTCTAAAAAAAAGGACGTCCTAATGAGAGGCTTTTTTTAAAAAAATAGTCAACTTCAAATAAATTCCAATAAGCAACAGATGCTTTTTGAAGCATGTTTCAGAGATTATGTTATTTATTCTTCGAAACAACCCAGTCAAGTATCCCCATTTTATAACAGAGCACAGAGAGGTTAAGTAACTTGTCCAAAGTCACACAAGTTACAGATCTGGATTCAAACCTAGGCAGTCTGGCTACCTGGGTTCCAATCCAGATCTATAACCTGTGTGACTTTGGGCAAGTTACTTAAAGCCAGCTCTTTAACCATCACACTGTTTTTTGCCTCCCGTGCTATTTCGGGGAAATGAGACCTAGCATCAGAGACGAGACCTAGCCAGACAGAAGGGAAGTCAGTCACTTGGTCACAAGGCTTTTGGTCTTTTTGAGAAACTACTCATGTAGTGGTTCTTTTTGCTTAATAAAAGACTTTCAAGCCAGGCGCGGTGGCTCACGCCTGTAATTTCAGCACTTTGGGAGGCCAAACCGGGAGGATCACTTGAGGTCAGGAGTTCGAGACCAGCCTGGACAACATGGTGAAACCCCCATCTCTACCAAAAATACAAAAAAAATTAGCAGGTATGGTGGCGCACCTGTAATCCCAGCTTCTTTGGAGGCTGAAGCAGGAGAATCACTTGAAGCCAGGAGGCAGAGGTTGCAGTGAGCTGATATCGTGCCACTGCACTCCAGCCTGGGCAACATAGCAAGACCCTGCTTCAATAAATAAATAAATACATAAATAACTTTCAGAGCTTCTCTCTTTTCAGCCTGCCTACTGTATGCCACTGGCCTAGGAAACTTTATGAGTTTACTTTATGTTGTATGTGTGACATTTATTTTTCTTCTGTAGTTTTATTGAGATATATTTCACATACCATAAAATTCTCCCATTTAAAGTGTCCACTTCATCTGAAAGCAGGCACAATGGAGGGTGGCAGTGAGAGGAGTGGCAGCTCTTGGCTTATTCCTGGGCTCTTGGCTCTGGGTCTTTGGTGCATCTTTTAGCATGGTAGAAACGTTTGACTGTCCCAGCCGGATGCTGCCTTTCCATATAAATGAGATCTTTTCTGCCTGGCAACATGGTTTTACCCTCACATCCAAAAGCTCCTAGTTCCTACACAGCTACTGACTTGTCTGAGGCAGTTCCCTTCTTGGAGGTTTCCTTGATACAGCTGTGGGTTTGAGTGCCCACTACCCCCATGTCACTAAGCTTGTTCTAGAGTTCTAGAACCATCAACCCCTGCCCCCCAAGCACCACCAATTCCAAAAGATTCCTCTTGAGCTCTTTCCCCACTATCTTCATCCTACCAGTCAGAAAGGAGGATCATTATTGGAGATCTACTGTTTACTAATATATTGGATGGAGGTGGTGCCCACCCTCTTGGCAGAGGAAAAGATTACAGCTACTAATGCTTCTAACACCAGCCTGAACCAGTTTTAGTATCAAAGGCAAGTGAGACATAGTGTTGCTGTTCATGACCTTGTTGCCAACACAGCCACCTCTGTTTCACCTGCCTTACATCCAGAGGTGCTTTATCCCTGGTGTGGAGCAGCTGACTCTGGGGATCCCAGGCCAGAATCATGAGGAGATAGACCATGGCCAGGATATGTTTCCAGCAGAGCAGCTCTGTCATCTGCAGGATTGCAAGGTGAACCTTCACAGAGCTGCCTGCGGTGACTGTATTGTTGCACCCAAGACTTCCAGCTTCCCTTACTGTCAGGGGACCTGCCTCACCCTCAGCAGTGAGCTTCATCAATCCAACTTTGCACGCAAAGTTTGCACTATAAGAGGGGAGTGCCTACTGACCTGTTCCTGGCTCTTTCAGACCTGTAG
Organism: Rhinopithecus roxellana; assembly: GCF_007565055.1. NCBI lineage: Eukaryota > Metazoa > Chordata > Mammalia > Primates > Cercopithecidae > Rhinopithecus > Rhinopithecus roxellana. Next base: position 76,578,594 of record NC_044559.1, read on the forward strand.
TCCCACCAAGGTCATTCTCTTCTCCCTAACGGTCCTGGATGACGAACATAAGATGAGCGTTCACCATGTGAACATCCTTGACAGAGAAGTGTGGCTGCTCTTGAGACACCCTGGAGCCTCCTCCTGGTCCCATACCCTCCTAAGTCTCAGGACTCACACTTAGTCTGAGTAGGGGAGTGGTACTGGTTCTCATAGCAACTAGAGCTCTTCGAAGGGAGGTAGGATTTGGCTTCTGTTTCTCAAAGCACAGCAAGAAGGATGGAGTTATGGCAGTAACCCCTCTTAGGTGCTCCTTTTTGGTGTGGACAGAGGCTCCCCCAGTGCTGTTCTCAGTAACTCCTATTACTGGGAAGCTGAGCCCATTGAGATGTGTGACTATTGCTCTGTCCTAGATTGTGTGAGTGGGCCAGGCTTAGTGCCACCTCTGGAGTTACTTAGGTGGAGAAAGAGGAACTGGAATTGGATGCATGTTAGCCCTCAGTGTAGGGGTAAAATTGTTACTGGTGTTAAACAAGACTGGCTTTGGAGTCTTCCAAGCTCTTTAGCTGCCACTGTCCTTCTCTGTACCATAGGACTGGCGCTGGTCCAGAGCTGACCGAGGCATGTACATTCCTCCCCACCTAGCATTCCTGGCCTCTTTGGAGTGAATGAGGGCTCTGTCCAAGGCAGCATTCTGTCATGGGCTTGTTATGGGTAAAGGGCACCAAGGCCTTCCCTACCTAGTATCAGATGGGAGACTCTGAGTGAAGAACGTTGCTTGACAGATTGTTGGTGAAGGCGGCTTCTGGCATCGGAAGTTTTTCTTTTCCTTCCTTCCTTCCCTCCCTCCCTCCCTCCCTCCCTCCCTCCCTCCCTCCCTCCCTCCTTCCTTCCTTCCTTCCTTCCTTCCTTCCTTCCTTCCTTCCTTCCTCCTTCCTTTTCTTTTCTTTCTTTTTTTGAGATAGTCTCTATCACACAGGCTGGAGTGCAGTGGCACGATCTCAGCTCACTGCAACCTCCGCCTCCCGGGTTCAATAAATTCTCTTGCCTCAGCCTCCCAAGTAGCTGGGATTACAGGCACCCACCATCATGCCCCGCCCAGAAGATTTTCTTACTATCATTTAAGGAACTTGATGATATTAGCTTTTCTACTATCTTTAGTAGAACTTAGTACCATTACAAAATAATGAAAGAATAAAATGTACACTTCGGGGGGTTTTAGTATATTCACAAAGTTGTGCAACCATCACCACAATCACTTTTAGAACATTTCATCACCCCAGAAAGAAACCCTGAAACATCAGCAGTTATTCATCATTCCCCATCTCCTCACCTGCTGGCAACAACAAATCTATTTTTTTCTCTATGAGTTTTCTTATTCTGGACATTTCACATAAATAAAATCATACGTGATTTTTTTTTTCTTTTTTTTCTGACACAGTCTCGCTCTGGTGCCCAGGTTGGAGTGCAGTGGTGCAATCTTGGCTCACCGCAGCCTCTGCCTCCCGAGCTTAAGTAATCCTCCCACCTCAGCCTCCAGAGTAGCTGGGACTACAGGCATGTGCCACCAAGTCAGGCTAATTTTGCAGGGATTTTTTTTTTTTTTTTTTTTGCAAAGACAGGGTTTTGCCAGGCTGGTCTCAAACTCCTGGGCTCAAGTGATCCGCCCGCCTCAGCCTCCCAAAGTGCTGGGAGTATAGGCATTAGCCACTGTGCCCAGCCAAACTGGCTGCTTTCACTTAGCATGTTTTTAAGGTTCATCTATATAGTTTTTTCATAGCAGCCTGTTAAGCAAAGGTTGATCTATGTTGTAGTATGTATCTGTATTTACTTTTTATTTTCATTATTGTTATTATTTGAGATGGAGTCTCACTCTGTCACCCAGGCTGGAGTGCAGTGGCACTGTCTTGGCTCACTGCAACCTCTGCCTCCCGGTTCAAGTGATTCTCCTGTCTCAGCCTCCCAAATAGCTGATTACAGGTGTGCACCACCACACCCAGCTAATTTTTGTATTTTTAGTAGAGACAGGGTTTCATCATGTTCGCCAGACTGGTCTTACACTCCTGACCTCAAGTGATCCACCAGCCTTGGCCTCCCAAAGTGCTGGGATTACAGGCATGAACCACTGCGCCTGGCCTATATCAATTTTTTTTTATTTTTTTGTTAAATATTTCATCATTTAGATATGAAATTTTGTTTATGTATTTCAGTAGATGTATATTTTCATTGTTTTCACTTTTTGGCTATTATGAATATGCAGCTATGAACTTTTGTGTACAAGTTTTTGTGTAGACATATGTTTTATGTTTATTATGAATATGAATGTGTTCCATATCAATTTTGAAATAATTTCGCCGGGCACGGTGGCTCACGCCTGTAATCCCAGCACTTTGGGAGGCCGAGACGGGCGGATCACGAGGTCAGGAGATCGAGACCATCCTGGCTAACCCGGTAAAACCCCGTCTCAACCAAAAAATACAAAAATTAGCCGGGCATGGTGGCGGCGCCTGTAGTCCCAGCTACTCGGGAGGCTGAGGCAGGAGAATGGCGGGAACCTGGGAGGCGGAGCTTGCAATGAGCTGAGATCCGGCCACTGCACTCCAGCCTGGGCGACAGAGTGAGACTCCGTCTCAAAAAAAAAAAAAAAAAAGAAATAATTTCAAGTGACCAAAAAGTTACAAGAATTCTCATGTCCCCCTCACTCAGATTCCCCAAGTTTTAGTATTTCAACATATTTTCTTTCACTCTCTCTGCATGTACCAACTATATGGTTTTATTGTTGTTATTCTGAGCCTTTTTTTTTTTTCCTGCCCAGGCTGGCGTGCAGTGGTGCAATCTCGGCTCACTGCAACCTCCGCCTCCCAGGTTCAAGCGATTCTCGTGCTTCAGCCTCTTGAGTAGCTGGGACTACAGGTATGTACCACCAGGCCTGGCTAATGTTTGTTGTTGTTGCTGTTGTTGTTGTATTTTTAGTAGAGACAGGGTTTCACCATGTTGGCCAGGCTAGTCTCAAACTCCTGACCTCAAGTGATCTGCCCGCCTAGGCCTCCCAAAGTGCTGGGATTACTGCCATGAACCACTGTGCCCAGCCTCCTGAGGCTTTATGTGAGTAATCTGACGGAATGCTACACACTGGCTATACCATCACCCCTAAATATCAGGTGTGTATGTCCACTGTCCACTGTTTTCTCATGACGAGACTCAGTCATACATTTTGGTAGGAAACCTATAGAAACCTACAAAGAAAGAGAAGACAATCAGGCAAAGCAAAGCACTCCAAATCTAGATCATCGATTGCATAGCAAATATAGGGATACTCTTTTACATGAATCCTGCTGTCCTTTGTAGGAATGAGAAGTAGCCTTGAAGGGGTCAAGTTGATCTGGAGATGGACACAACTAACCTTTACTTCACACCTCAGATAGAATTTACTATATGCACAAATCATTTGAAAACTACTGCTGGGTGTGGTGGCTTATGCCTGTAATCCCAACACTTTGGAAAGCTGAAGAGGGAGGATCTCTTGAACCCAGGAGTTCAAGACCAGCCTTGGGAACAAAGTGAGATCCCGTCTCTACAGAAAATAAAAAGCAATTAGCAGGCGTGGTGGCATGCACCTGTTGTCCTAGCTACTCAGGAAGCTGAGGGGGAAAGATTGCTTGAGCCTGAGAGATGAAGGCTGCAGTGAGCTATGATCCTGCCATTGCACTCCAGCCTGGGTGACCCCTGTCTCAAAAATAAAATAAGGCTGGGTACAGTGAGTGGCTCACGTCTGTAATCCCAGCAATTTGGGAGGCAGAGGCAGATGGATCACTTGAGGCCAGGAGTGTGAGACCAGCCTGGCCAACATGGTGAAGCCCTGTCTCGGCTAAAAATACAAAATTAGCCTGGTGTCGTGGCGGGCGCCTGTACTGCTATCTACTTGGGAGGTTGAGGTGGGAGAATCACTTGAACCCAGGAGGTGGAGATTGCAGTGAGCCGAGATAGCAACACTGCACTCCAGCCTGGACAACAGAGTGAGACCCTGTCTCAATAAATACATACATAAATAAATAAACAATAAATAAATAAATAACATCACCTACTGACATGTGAGACATCATCTGTGGTGGTCCTGAGCTTTTTGGGCAAATTTTGTCCTGCTCATCAAATTTTAATACTTTGTTCTTCCAACATAGAATGTAAGCTATTTAAAGACAAATGTGTTCAGTCTGGCATGATTTTTCTCAGCAGCTAAAGCCATCACTAGAAAAGGGCCTCTCTGTGGATAACAAAAGTTTGAGGACTCTGGCCTATTCTGTATCTAGACGTTATGTCTTCTCTTTCTCTTCCATCTGCTCATTTTTCCATTATACTCCTATCTTAGACCACAGATTAAGCTTTAGCTTTTCTTTCATTCCTTGGGTTGGAATCCTAACCTCTCTAAACCTCAGTTTGCTCATCAGTAAAATGGGGCTAATAATACTACCTACATCAAAGAGTTGTTGTGAGGATTAACTGATATAATCCGTGTAAATCATTTACCTGGCTGGCACATAAGGCTAGTGAATATTGATAATATTATTTCATTGATTTATTTACAAACTAATTTATGAATTATTTATATCAGATAGACCCTCCCTCCCCCACAAAGTTACTAAACTCCTCCCTAAAGCCCGCTCCACAGATGCTGCCTCTGCAGATCATATCACCTTTTGACATGATTGGGTCTTATGGTAAAATATTGAATTTTTTTTTTTTTTTCCGAGATGGAGTCTTGTTCTGTCACCCAGGCTGGAGTGCACTGGCGTGATATTGGCTGACTGCAACCTCCTCCTCCCGGGTTCAAGCAATTCTCCTGCCTCAGCCTCCTGAGTAGCTTGGATTACAGGCATGCACCACCACGCCCAGCTAATTTTTTGTGTTTTAGTAGAGACAGGGTTTCACTGTGTTGGTCAGTCTGGTCTTGAACTCCTGACCTCAGGTGATCCACCTGCCTTCGCCTCCCAAAGTTCTGGGATTGTCCAGCCAAAATCTTGATATTTTATCTAATTATAAAATATGCATACCTTCTTCCTTAGCATTTTTACTTCTAGGAATTTAATCTATAAAAATATTTTCAACAAGTGTATAAAGATATATATACAAGGAAGTTTTCATTGTGGAAAAAATAAAACAAGTCACAATGTCTGCTCATTCAGTGGAATGCCCTGTAGCTAGTTAAGAGAAAGTGAAATAGGGCCTGGCACAGTGGCTCACGCCTGTAATTCCAATACTTTGGGAGGCCGAAGTGGGAAGATCACTTGGGACCAGGAGTTCCCGACCAGCCTGGGCAACATAGCAAGACCTCATCTCTACTTATTTTATTTTTTAAAAGAGAATAAAATATGCTCTATACATAGATATGCAGTAAGATCTACAATACACTTTCTTTTTACCTTTAAGCTCTGTTGGACTTGATACAATACATTTTTAAGTGACAAAAAAAAGCTACAAAATTGCATGTATACTTTAACATGGTTGGGTTACAAATATTAATATGTAGCTGGGCATAGTGCCTCACACCTGTAATCCCAACACTTTGGAAGGCCGAGGTGAGAAGAGTGCTTGAGCCCAGGAGTTTGAGGCCAGCAGGGGTGACACAGCAGAACCCTGTCTACAAATAAATAAATAACTCAGAAAATAAAAATATTAAATGTATGTGTATACAAGCTGTGTCTGAATGTTTGCGTATCCTCAAAATTCATGTTGCAACCTAATCCCCATTGTGGTGATATTAAGAGATAGGGCCTTGTATTAGGGTTCTCTAGAGAGACAGAACTAATAGGATATATATATGAAAGGGAGTTTATTAGGGAGAATTGGCTCACACAATCATGAGGTGGAGTCCCAGGCCATCCGCAAGCTGGGAAAGAAAGAAGCCAGCAGTGGCTCAGTCTGAGTCCAAAGCTTCAAAACCAGGAAAGCTGACAGTGCAGCCTTCAGTCTGTGGCCAATGGCCTGACAACCCCTGGCAAAACACTGGTGTAAGTCCTAGAGTCCAAAGGCCAAAGAACCTGGAATCTGAAGTCCAAGGGCAGGAGAAGCAGAAGGAAACATCCAGCACGAGAGGAAAAAGAAGGAAGCAGAAGACCCAGCAAGCAAAGGCATCCCACCTTCTTCTGCCTGCTTTGTTTTTGCCATGCTGGCAGCCAACTGGATGGTGCCCACTGGCATTGAGGGTGGATCTTCTCTCCCAGTCCACTGACTCAAATATCAATCTCCTCTGGCAACACCCTCACAGACACACCCAGAAACAAGACTTTACCAGCCATCTAGGCATCCCTCAATCCAATCAAGTTGATACCTAATATTAACAATCACAGACAGGTGTTTAGGAGACAGTTAGGTGATGAGGACTCTGCTCTCATAAATGAGCGTAGTGTTCTTCTATAAGAGGCTTGATGGCCGGGTGTGGTAGTTCAGGCCTGTAATCCTAGCACTTGGGAGGGCCAGGTTCAAGACCAGCCTGGCCAACATCGTGAAACTCCATCTCCACTAAAAATACAAAAATTATCCAGGTGTGGTTATGCACACCGAGTAGTCCCAGCTACTCCGGAGGCTGAGGCAGAAGAATCACTTGAACCTGGGAATCAGAGGTTGTAGTGAGCAGAGATTGCACCACTGCACTCCAGCATGGGGGACAGAATGAGACTGTCTCAAAAAAAAAAAAAAGAAACAGAGGCTTGAAGGGGACTTTCAACCCTTCCACCATGTGAAGATGCACGGAGAAAGCCCTATTTTTTTAAATTTTATTTTATTTTTTTGAAACAGAGTCTCACTCTGTCATCCAGGCTGGAGTGCAGTGGCGTGACCTTGGCTCACTACAACCTGCGCCTACTGGGTTCAAGCAATTCTGCCTCAGCCTCCCAAGCTTTTATTCTGGCGGTGCTGGCAGCTGATTAAATGGTGCCCACCCAGATTAAGGATAGGTCTGCCTTTCCCAGTCCAGTGACCGAAATGTTAATCTCCTTTGGCAACACCCTCACAGACTCACGGACACACCCAGGAACAATACAATTTTTTTACTTTTTTTTTTTTTTTGAGACAGAGTCTTGCTCTGTCACCTAGGCTAGAGTGCAATGGCACCATCTCGGCTCACTGCAACCTCCGCCTCGCAGATTCAAGCAATTCTCCTGCCTCAGCCCCCTGAGTAGCTGGGACTACAGGTGAGTGCCACCACACCCAGCTAATTTTTATATTTTTTTAGTAGAGACAGGGTTTCACTATGTTGGCCAAGCTGGTCTCAAACTCCTGACCTCATGATCCGCCCACCTTGGCCTCCTAAAGTGCTGGAATTACAAGCGTGAACAACCGCACCCAGCTTTTTTTTTTTTTTTTTTTTTTGAGAAGGAGTCTCTGTCTGTTGCCCAGGCTTGAGTGCAGTGGTGCTGTCTTGGCTCACAACCACCTCCACCACTCAGGTTCAAGCGATTCTCCTGCCTCTGCCTCCTGAGTAGCTGGGATTACAGGCGTGCACCACCTCACCTGGCTAATTTTGTATTTTTAATAGAGAAGGGGTTTTGCCAAGCTGGCCAGGCTGATCTTGTACTCCTGAGCTCAGTTGACCTGTCGGCCTCAGCCTCCCAAAGTGCTAGGAATACAGGTGTGAGCCACTGTACCTGGCTTCCTGGATAGACATTTTAAGAATAAAACTGCACCCAGAATGACGTGAGTAGGATTTTAAATTTATGAGATCTTTTCCCAAATGACAATAGAATTAATTGATTAGTTAACATATAAATAGGCAAGGCCGGGTGTGGTGGTCCACGCCTGTAATCCCACCATTTTGGAAGGCTGAGGTGGAAGGATCATTTGAGCCTAGGAGTTTGAGACCAGCCTGGGCAACATGGGGGGACCCTGTCTCTACAAAAAATAAAATAGTTGGCTGGGCATGGTGGCTCACGCTTGTAATCCCAGCATTTTGGGAGGCCAAGGTGGACGGATCACCTGAGGTCAGGAATTCCAGACCAGCCTGGCCAACGTCGTGAAAACCCGTCTCTACTAAAAACACAAAAATTAGCCGGGCGTGGTGGCAGGCGCCTGTAATCCCAGCTACTCAAGAGGCTGAGTCAGGAGAATCGCTTGAACCTGGGAGGCGGAGGTTGCAGTGAGCCAAGATTGCACCATTGCACTCTAGGCTGGGCGACGAGTAAAACTCTGTCTCAAAAAAGAAAAATTAATAAATAAAATAACCAGCTGTGGTGGTGCAAGCCTGTGGTCCCAGCTACTCAAGAGGCTGAGGTGGGTATATCGCTTGGACTCAGGTGGTCCAGGCTGCCATGAACCATGATCACACCACTGCACTCCAGCCTGGGCAACAGAGACCCTGTCTCAAAAAGAAAAAAAAAAGGTCAGTTTGAGAGGATGTAGGAATTAAATATCTTCAGCATCATTTTTGATTTTTAAAGGAGTGACTCTCTTTTTCATAAACCCTGAAAATCGTATTTTAATGCTGATCTATTTTTGCCTGAATGTTTGATGTTTTCTTCTAGTTTTCAGGAAACAAATAGAAAAACTAATTCCTATTGTCTATGTTAGGTGACTGTAAGAAGTAATTTTTAATAGAATAACCAGCAAGGAGTTATTTATAGCTAGGTGGCAATGGAAAGCTGTTTCTATGTGTTACAGGAAAGAGAGGGTTCTTGAATCTCCAGCAAGAAGAATTCAGTGCGAGTCTGCAGAGTAAAGTGAAAGCAAGTTTATTAAGAAAGTAAAGGAAGAAAAGAATGGCTACTCCATAGACAGAGCAGCCTTGAGGACTGCTGGTTGCCCATTATTTATTTATTTATTTATTTTTTGCGACAGAGTCTTGCTCTGTCACCCAGACTGCAGTGCCGTGGCGCAATCTCAGCTCACTGCAACCTCTGCCTCCCGCATTCAAGCAATTTTCCTGCCTCAGCCTCCGGAGCAGCTGGGACTACAGGCGCGCACCACCACGTTCGGCTAATTTCTGTGTTTTTAGTAGAGACGGTGTTTCACCATGTTGACCAGGCTGGTGTCAAACTCCTGACCTTGTGATCCACCCACCTCAGCCTCCCAAAGTGCTGGGATTACAGGCTGAGCCACCATGCCCAGCAAGGTTGCCCATTGTTGTGGTTATATATTGATGATATGCCAAATGAGGGGCAGATTATTGATGCCTCCCCTTTTTAGACCATATAGGATAACTTCCTGACGTTGCCATGGCATTTGTAAACTGTCATGGTGCTGGTGGGAGTATAGCAATGAGGACGACCGGAAGTCACTCTCATCATCATCTTGGTTTTGCTGGGTTTTGGCCAGCTTTACTGCAACCTGTTTTGTTAGCAAGGTCTTTATGAGCTGCATCTTGTGCTGACCTCCTATCTCATCCTGTAAGTTAGAATACTAACCGTCTGGGAATGCAGCCCAGTAGGTCTCAGCCTCATTTTATCCAGCTCCTATTCAAGATGGAGTTGCTCTGGTTTACAAGCCTCTAACATATGGAAAATTTCTGTTACAATTCTTATAGCTGAAAAGGCATAACATGCCTCTGAGTTAGAGAAAATGAAAGTGTCTGAAACCAAATGAAGTAATCAAAGTTTAGGGTTTTTGTTTTTCCTTGGAAGACGGAGTCTCACTCTGCCTAGGCTGAAGTGCAGTGGTGCTATCTTGGTTCACTGCAGCCCCTGCCTCCTGGATTCAAGCAATTCTCCTGACTCAGCCTCCAGAGTAGCTGGGATTACAGGCATGTGCCAGCACACTCGGCTAATTTTTTTTTCTTTTTTTTTTCTTTTTGTATTTTTAGTAGAGATGGGGGTGTTCGCCACGTTGGTCAGGCTGGTCTTGAACTCCTGACCTCAATTGATCCACCTGCATTAGCCTCCCAAAGTGCTAGGATTACAGGCATGAGCTACCGCGCCTGGCCCACATCTGCTTATTTCATCAGCTCTAGCCTTTACTGCACTCAGCTTATCATAAAAAGCAGTTTCACCTTTGTGGGTGGTTCTTAATCATGTTCTTTAGCAGGGCACGCCTATAATCCCAGCACTTTGGGAGGCCCAGGCAGGAGAATCACTTGAGGCCAGGAGCTCGAGACCAGCCTGGGCAACATAGGGAGACCCTGTCTCATTAAAAAATTCAAAAATTAGCTGGGCATGGTAGCACATGCCTGTAAGTCCCAACTATTTGAGAGGCTGAGGTGGGAAGATTGCTTGAGCCCCTGAAGTTGAGGCTGCAGTGAGCCAAGATTGTGCCACCGCACTTGAATCTGGGTGACAGAGCAAGACCCTGTCTCAAAATATATATGTATAATATATATTATATATTTATATGCATATCATATATTATTATATAATAATATATATTATATATATATAAAATGCAGGCTGGGCGCAGTGGCTCACCCCTGGTTGGGCAGATTAACTGAGGCCAGTAGTTCGAGACCAGCCTGGCTGACATGGAGAAACCCTGTCTCTACTAAAAATACAAAAATGTTTAGCCAGGCATGGTGGTGGGCACCTGTAATCCCAGCTACTCGCGAGGCAGAGGCAGGAGAATGGCTTGAGCCCAGGAGGCAGAGGTTGCGGTGAGCCAAGATCGCGCCATTGCACTCCAGCCTGGGCCAAAAGAGCAAAACTCTGTCTCAAAAAAAAAAAAAGTATATAAGTGTATATATATATACATGTTTGCAGATAATTCAGCAGTTATTTACTGCAAAAAGACAATACAGACATCTTAAGTACCAGTTTAGGAAAAAAATCAGAGTAGCTTACATGAATGTTTTGAACAATGATAGGAACTACTATTTATTGAACAAGGAGTCTATGCAAAGTCCTGAGCTAACCACTTAAGCTGACAGGGAAAATAAAACAAACAGATATAAAATACCTTATTCAAAGTCACTCCACAGGTAGGTGGAAGAATTTAAACTCAAGAGATTCCAATAATTTGGTTTTAATTTATTTCACTGTAGTGCCTCACCAATCAAGGTCAATGCTAACTTGGCTCTGTAAGTAATTAAAAGATAGATGTCAAACTTCCCTTTTACTTAGTCTGTACAAACTACTGGCATTTAACAAATCCTTGGGCTTGGCATGGTGGCTCATGCCTGTAATCCCAACACTTTGGGAGGCCAAGGTGGGAGGATCACTTGGGGCCAGGAGTTCAAGACCAGCCTGGGCATTGTAGCAGAATCTCATCTCTACAGATAATTTTTAAAAATTAGCTGGGCGTGGTTGTGCATGCCTGTGGTCATAGCTACTCTGGAGGCCGAGGTGGGAGAATCACTTGAGCCCAGGAGGTAGAGGTTGCAGTGAGCCCTGATCATGCCACTGCATTCCAGCCTGGATGACAAAGCAAGACTGTCTCAAAACAAAACAAAACAGAAAACCAAATGCTTGTCCGCTAAGTCTTTGAAGTTCTGCATCATTAAACTGGAGTTTTTGTTTCTTCAGAGTATAAACGCTCATGGATTGAGTAACACAGCTACTCTTGAAGGATGATAAAGCATTAGAATATCTTTAATAATTTGGTTAACTAATCCACATGCTTTTCAAAAATTATTTTTGAAATATTTTGGAAATTTTTTTGGAATAGTTATTTTATTTGTGATTTCTCATTTAAATGCCTTTTCAAAAGTTCAAACACTAACGTGTCACTAAAACTGTTATGCTGGATGTCTTATATGATTACATATGCTTTATGACTATTCTTTTGCCTATAACACAGATATATAATTTTCTTCTCAAGCATTGTCTTCTTGATCCAATAACAGTTCTTCAAACATCAATTGAAATGTAGAGGTAAAAAATTTGAAAGTACACACTGCAGAAAACTTAAAACTATTGATAAACTGATACAACATAAAACAGAACAGCTCCTATTCACAGACTGGGGTTACATTTCATTTTCAGAAATAATAAAGTAAGTACAGTAAACTGATAAATGACACTCTCTTTCACATATTCAGTTTTTTTTTTTTTTTTTTTTTTTTTTTTTTTTTTTTTTTTTTGAGAAGGAGTCTCACTCTGTTGCCAAGGCTGGAGTGCAGTGGCACAATCTTGGCTCACTGCAAGGTCCACCTGCCAGGTTCACGCCATTCTCCTGCCTCAGCCTCCCGAGTAGCTGGGACTACAGGTGCTCGCCACCATGCCCAGCTAATTTTTTGTATTTGTAGTAGAGATGGGGTTTCACCGTATTAGCCAGGATGGTCTCGATCTCCTGACCTTGTGATCCACCCGCCTCGGCCTCCCAAAGTGCTGGAATTACAGGCGTGAGCCACCGCGCCCGGCTGACATCCTCAGTTTTTAAAAAAGAAAACAAACTCTACAAGTTGCTTTACAGTTGATGGCACCTCAGCATTAAAAATTCCCCCTTGCAATTTTTCTTGAAAATTACTCTGTACATCTTTCTGAAAACCTTTATTCTCTTAGTCAGCTTCTTCTTAACCGATGCTCTCCTAGATTCAGTGTTAATGATGTCAGTAAGATCTAGGTGTTCCAAACAGATAATGATGTTGCTACACAAATGCTCTTTCATGTTGTCCGATGCTATTAATTCTGGCAAACTCTGTTGGTCAGTTTTCCGATATGTCACCCTTTCAGAAAGTTGAGGATCAAAATATAGTCATCATTATACCTTTGAAATATGTTGAACATATCCTTTGGTAATCAATTTGCTTTACGACCTTTGACAAATCACTGAATTTCTTTGGCACTCATTTTCTTCTTCTATAAAAGAAGGTTGGACTAATTCTCAAGTTCTATTTTCTAATTCTATACAAGGAGAAGGTTGGACAAAGTGTTGCCAAGTTTCCTTAGAGCCTGAGTTATCTAAGTTATTAGGATTCATCAATGTCACATGCCCAAAAGTCTTAAACAATTTTATATTTGTAGATTTGTATTTTTTTATTTATTTATTTATTTTTGAGACAGAGTCTTGCTCTGTCACCCAGGCTGGAGTGCAGTGGCGCCATCTCTGCTCACTGCAACCTCCACCTCCCAGGTTCAAGTGATTCTCCTGCCTCAACCTCCTGAGTAAATGGGATTACAGGCGCATACCACTACGCCTAATTTTTGTATTTTTAGTAGAAACAGGTTTTTGCCATGTTGACAAGGCTGGTCTCGAACTCCTGACCTCAAGCAATCCACCCACCTCAGCTTCCGAAAGTGCTGGAATTACAGATGTCAGCCACCATGCCCAGCGATATTTGTAGATCTTAGTAAAATACCACAATGTATAACATACTAGCCATGGTATCTTAATTGATATAGATAGACTCAACTCTGTATGAACCTACACATTTCAAAGTGATGAAATTGATATTTATTTTCCATTTGGTGGTATAATACATTCAAAATGCAAAGCATCAGGAGTTTTGGGGAAGAAGATAACGTATATAGGAAATATATGCCTGCCTACCGGCTAAAGCCATCTAAACCAATAGCTCCAAAAGGAGCATCAATAGGAAACCCCAAAACAGCAATAAACAGCAACAAGCAAAATAAGTTTCTTTTTCTTTTCTTTTTTTTTTTTTTTTAGATAGGGGTCTCACTGTGTCATCCAGGCTGGAGTGCAGTGGCATGATTATGGCTCACTGCAGCCTTGACCGCCCTGGGTTCAGGTGGTCCCTCCACCTCCTGAGTAGCTGGTACTACACGCACATGCCACCATGCCCAACTAATTACTTTTTGTAGAGACATGATTTTGCCATGTTGCCCAGGCTGATCTGGAACTCCTGGGCTCAAGCAATCTACCTGCCTCAGCCTTCCAAAGTGCTAGGATTACAGGCATGAGCCAGCACGCCCAGCCAAGTTTTGAAACAAAGGAATTATAAAAGAAATCTCATGGGTCCAGTTAGCAAATGTTGTATCACCAACACAGAAAAGCATCCAAAGCAAGCTCTTCCCATGGTATTCATAATGGCAGAAATTCGAACCCATGTAAAGATTCATATATAAAGCAGTGAACAAATGAACAAAATTTTAACATTTGATTATTAATAATAGTGGAAAAATAGAACCAAATTAATATTCACCAAAGGGAATTGGTTATGTAGATGAAACACCCTTTGACTGATTACCTCGTAGCCAGTAGAAAGTATGTTCAAGGGTTGGGCGCGGTGGCTCATGCCCGTAATCCCAGCACTTTGGGAGGCTGAGGTGGGTGGATAACTTGAGGTCAGGAGTTCAAAACCAGCCTGGCCAACATGGCAAAACCCCGTCTGTACTAAAAACACAAAAACAATTAGCCGGGCGTGGTGGCAGGCACCTGTAACCCCAGCTACTCCGGTGGCTGAGGTACGAGAATGCCTTGAACCTGGGAGGCGGAGGTTTCAGTGAGCTGAGATCTGGCCACGGCACTCCAGCCTGGGTAACAGAGTGAAACTGTGTCTCAAAAAAAACAAAAAGGTATGTTGTTTACCATGTTTCTGGTTCTCTCCGCTTCTAGATATGGTAGCATTTCACTTCCTGGTCCCACTGTTTGGGTGGAACCACATGCTTGTTGTAGTCAATGAATTAATTGTGAGCAGAAGTGATACACACACATTTGCACTCCAGCCTGGGCTGCAAAGCAAGACTCTGTCTCGAAAAACAAAAACAAGAAGTGATACACATGAGTCCCAGGCTGGGTCATTTGAGTGTTGACACAGCACCCTCCTGGGTACTCTTTTCTCTGTGGATGGCAGCCAGAAACATTCAAGGTGACACTACTCTGTCAGTTTGGGTCGCTGAGTGAGTCTGATGACCTGAGCCATTCTGCTAACCTTCAACGAATACGTAAGGTGAACAAGTATTGTTGTGAATATAGATCGTCTGTTACCTCAGCATAAATGAATTTTTGCAAATTAAGCCAACATTCCAGGTCAAGTCACTACACACTCCTTCCCACAAGGGAAACTACTATCCTTACTTCTAACTGAATATATTAGTTTTACTTGTTCTTACACTTTAAAAATTGTTGTCATACAATATGTACTCTTCTTTTTTTGAGTTGAGGTCTTGCTTGGTTGCATATGCTGGAGTGCAGTGGTTCAATCATAGCTCACTGCAACCTCGAACTCCTGGGCTCAAGCATCCTCCCACCTCAGCCTCCTAGTACCTGATGTGCCACCACGCCCAGCTAATTTTTACATTTTTTCGTAGTAATGAAGTCTCACTATGTTGCCAAGGCTGCTCTTAAACTCCTGGGCTCAAGCGATCCTCCTGCCTCAGCCTCCCAAAGTGCTGGGATTATAGGAATAAGCCTGTCATGCCTAGCCCAGTATGTACTCTTTTCTAGCTTCCTTTGTTCAATATTGGACTTGTGAAATTGCTACATGGGTTTGTGGTCTGTTCATTCTCATTGATGAGTGCTATTCATTGTATAAACGCACTACATTTTAGTATTTGACTGTTAATGGGCTTTAAGGTAATAGTTTCTAGCATTTGACATACAAATAATGCTCCAATAAATATTCTGTTATATACCTTTTAGTGAACATATGTGTGCATTTCTGTTGCGTATATACCTAGGAGTGGAACTGCTGGCTCATAGAGTATGCGTATGTTCAGCTTCGGTAGATAGTGTGAAACAGTTTTCCAAAAATAGGTGTACCAATTTATACACTCACTATCAGTGTAGGAGTGTTCTGGAAGTTCCAACATTTGGCTTTTTTTGTTTTTTCACTTTAGCCATTCTGGAGGTAACTGGTGAAGTTAAACACCTTTTCACATATTTATTGGCCATTTGGGTTTTTTTTTTTTTTATTTTTGGAAAGCCACCTGTTCATCTTTTGTCCATTTTCCTATTGGGTTGTCTTTATATTTCATTAGACAGTAGTTGCCTCCTTATCTGTGGGAAATACATTCCAAGACCCCGAGTGGATGTCTGAAACCACTGATAGTACCAAGTCTCATGCAGGTGAGGTATCCCTCATCTGAAACGTTTGGGACCAGAAGTGTTTCAGATTTTGGATTTTTTCAAATTTTGGAATATTTGCAGAATACACACTGGTTGAGTATCCTTAATCTGAAAGTTCAAAATCTGAAATCCAAAATGCTCCAATGAGTGTTTCCTTTGAGTGTCATGTCAGCACCCAAAAAGTTTCAGATTTTGGAACATTTTGGATTTTGGATATTTTAATTAGGGATGCTCAACTTGTACATACTATTTCCTACACATATATACACACTTACCTAAGAAAGTTTAATTTATGAATTAGGCACAGCGGGAGATTAACAACAGTAAAGAGTAAGTAAATAAGACAATCGTAACAATATACTGTAATAAAAGTTATGTGAATGTGGTCTCTCTCTCAATGTATCTTCATGTACTATACTAAAGATAACTGGAACTGAGGAAAATGAAATCACAGATAAGGGGGACTCCTGTATTTTGAGAGACAGACCACGTTCACATAACTTTTATTATAATGTATTGTTATAATTGTTCTATTTTATTAATAGACATTTTTATTAATCTCTTACTGTGCCTAATCTATCAGTTAAACTTTATCAAATGTATGTATCAGAAAAAACACAGTGCAGTGTATGTAAGATTCAGTACTATCTGTTGTTTCAGGCATCCCCTGGAAGTGTTAGAATATGTCCCCTGTGAACGAGGGGGCACTACAGTATATTCCTTATTTATAAAGTTGTTTTTTACATATAGTTTATATATTTTGGATATGAGTCTTCTGTAGAATATGCGTATTATTTTGAATATCTTCTCCCATCTGTGCATTGGCTTTTCATTCTTGGGATATATTCTCTTTTTGGAGCATAAATTCTTAATTTTAAGATACTCCAAACTTTTTTCTTTTATAATTAGTGCTTTTGTCTTGTTTTTAAATGTTTTGCCTGCTCCAAGGTGAAGGAGATGTTCTCTTTTTATTTTTTTGAGACAGAATGTTTCTCTGTTGCCCAGGCTGGAGTGCAATGGCGCGATCTCTGCTCACTGCAACCTCCACCTCCCGGGTTCAAGCAATTCTCCTGCCTCAGCCTCCCAAGTACATGGGATTATAGGCATGTGCCACCACGCCTGGCTAATTTTGTATTTTTAGTAGAGAAGGGGTTTCGCCACGTTGGCCAGGCTGGTCTCGAACTCCTGACCTCAGTTGATCCGCCCCCCGCCCCCCCTCGGCCTCCCAAAGTGCTGGGATTACAGACGTGAGCCACTGCGCCCAGCCTAATTTTTGTTTTCTCAGTTGAGATGGGGTTTCACCATGTTGGGCAGGCTGGTCTCAAACTCCTGACCTCAGGTGATCCACCTGTCTTGGCCTCCTAAAGTGCTGGGATTACAGGCGTGAACCGCTGCGCCTGGCCCTTGTTCTGATATTTAGGTCTTAAAATTTGACCCTATTATAATCTGTAGTTTCCAATGTACAGGTTTCTCACATCTTTCATTAGATTTATTCCTAAGTATTTGATTTGTGAAGATATTCTCAGTGGGTTTTTTGGAAACTCATTTTATACTTGTTTAGTGCTGGCCCATCCATAAATAAAATTGTTTAAAATAAACTTTTTTGTTTTGGAATGATTTTTAGATGCAACAGAAAAATTGCAGATAATACCCTCCACCCAACTTCCCTTAATGTTAACATAACCGTTGTACATTTGTCAAAACTAAGAAATTAACATTGAAACAATACTATTTACTAAACTACACACTTTAACTAGATTTTAGCAGTTTTTCCACTATTGTCCTTTTTCTGTTCCAGGTTCTAATATGCCTGTAATGCCACCACTTTGGGAGGTTAAAGCAGGAGGATCGATTGAACTCAAGAGTTCGAAATCAGCCTGGGCAACATACTCGTCTCTACCAAAAATCAAAAAACTTAGTTGGGCATGGTGGTGCACACCTGTAGTCTCAGTTACTCAGAAGGCTGAGGTGGAAAGTTCACTTGAGCCCAGGTATTCAAGGTTGCAGTGCACTCCAACCTGGGTGACAGAGCAAGACCCTGTCTCAAATAAATAAATAAATAAATACCAACATTGCATTTAGTCTCCATGTCTTCTTGGTCTCCTCCAGCCTGTGGCAGGCTTTCCTTGCTCTTCATGACCTTGAAACTTTGAAGAGTTCTGGTCAGGTATTTTGTAGAATGCCCCTCAGTTTGGGTTTCACTGTCGTGTTCTAATGATTACAGTGGGGTTATGGGACTTGAGGAAGAATGTCACAAGAGGTGAGGTGTCCTTCTCCGTGGATCATGTCAGCTGGGACAAAATGTCAATATGAGATATCACGGGTTGATACAAACCTTGATCACTTCATTAAGATGATACATGCAGCTGGGCGCAGTGGCTCAAGCCTGTAATCCCAGCACTTTGGGAGGCCGAGACGGGCGGATCACGAGGTCAGGGGATCGAGACCATCCTGGCTAACACGGTGAAACCCCGTCTCTACTAAAAAATACAAAAACTAGCCGGGCGTGGTGGCCGGCACCTGTAGTCCCAGCTACTCGGGAGGCTGAGGCAGGAGAATGGCGTGAACCCGGGAGGCAGAGCTTGCAGTGAGCTGAGATCCGGCCACTGTACTCCAGCCTGGGTGACAGCGAGACTCCGTCTCAAAAAAAAAAAAAAAAAAGATACATGCCAGGTTTCTCCAATATAAACTTACTATTTTTCTTTCTATACTATCTTCTTTGGATGCAGTCACGAAGTCTGGTCCACACCCAAGCAGACTTCTCCTTTTTAAGTTCTCCTTTTTAGTCTTTTCCTGACATCCTCCCCATAAAACTATTGATCTGTATCTTTGACTGTATCTATTTTTCTGTTATCTATTATCTATGATGCATTATACCTATAATCTATTATGTCACTACTGCATTTCTTAGAGTTTTATGTAAATGAAATAATATAGTATGTACTCATCTTTGTCTGTTTTTTTCACTCAGAATAATTCTTTTTCATGAGATAACATGAACCAGAATTTATTTTTTTTTTTTGAGACGGAGTCTGGCTCTTTTGCCCAGGCTAGAGCGCAGTGGCACGATCTTGGCTTACCACAACCTCTGCCTCCCAAGTTCAAGTGATTCTCCTGCCTCAGCCTTCCGAGTAGCTGGGACTACAAGTGTGCACCACCATACCCTGCTAATGTTTGTATTTTTAGTAGAGATGGCATTTCACCATGTTGGCCAGGCTGGTCTCGAACCCCTGACCTTGTGATCTGTCTGCCTCGGCCTCCCAAAGTGCTGGGATTACAGGTGTGAGCTACTACGCCCGGCCATGAATCAAAATTTCTAAAAAGAAAATGATTAAAAAGAATGTGTATTCTGGCTGGGTGCAGTGGCTTATGCCTGTAATCCCAGCACTTTGGGAGGCCAAGATGGGCGGATCACTTGAGGTCAGGAGTATGAGACCAGCCTGGTCAACATGGTGAAAAACCCCGTCTCTACTAAAATGCAAAAATTAGCTGGGCGTGGTGGCATGTGCCTATAATCCCAGCTACTCTGGAGGCTGAGGCAGGAGAATCGCTTGAACCTGGGAGGTGGAGGTTGCAGTGAGCCAAGATGGTGCCACTGCAACTCCAGCCTGGGTGACAGGGCAAGACTCTGTCTTAAAAAAAAAAAAAAGAATGTGTATTCTGCTCTTGTTGGCTGGAGTCAAATAAGTTGAGAATGTTGTTCAAGTCAGCTCTGTCCTTGCTTATTTTCTATCTACTTAATTCTTGGGAGAGGTGTATTGAAAATTCTGATTATAATTGTGGATTTGTGAATTTTCTTAAAGCCTTCGTCTTCGCATGTGCAGACAATGTTGACTGTATGCCAGTATTGTACATAAAGTACCATATATGCTCCAGGTGGTGTTGTAGCCCATCATAGAG
Source organism: Rhinopithecus roxellana (assembly GCF_007565055.1). Classification (NCBI taxonomy): domain Eukaryota; kingdom Metazoa; phylum Chordata; class Mammalia; order Primates; family Cercopithecidae; genus Rhinopithecus; species Rhinopithecus roxellana. The sequence continues at coordinate 76,598,355 of NC_044559.1, forward strand.
AATTCACCCTTTAATCTGTCGGGCTGATAGAGGAGGGTGCTGATCATCTCATTTCAATCTGGGACTGAGCATGGGTGGGATTAGGATGGGGGCCTGGGTATGGTAGAAGTGGATTAGACTCAGCCTATCTCTGATTTGTTCTCTTTCCTAGGGAATGGCCCTCTAGGGCTTTTAAAGTTGAGAAATAGGAGTTTGTTACCTTTCTTGAAGGTTTTCGGAAAGTTAAGTTCTGCTCTTAGGAGGTTTTCAGATTGGGTATTCAGTCTCCCACCCCAGGCATCTTCAAAATTTGGCACACGGCTTCCTGGGGATGACTAGGCACCTCCATTTGACATCTGAAATATTCAATTTGTCTCCCTGCTGTTCCACATGTATACCAAAATCTCAGCTGATTTCACCGTTTTCTGTACTGGGAGCTTCTGCTCTGGGACCAACCCTGGATTCTCAACCTCTGGTTATACCCAGAATAAAAAAGTATCTAGATCCTCTGTATCAATACTCCTTGTGAGGCTAACTCTTATCTGTTTCCATTTTAGTCCCCTTTCTATTGGTAATACTCTGATATCATTTCTTTTTCAAATTTATATCTGATTTTTTTACTAAGATATACATTTAGTTTACCGTTCTTCATCTTGTTTACTGTGATTTCACTGTTCTTGAAATAAATATATCTGAATCACTTTTCAAATGTATATCTTACCTTCTTTAGGATTCTGAAGTATGCATAAATCGTTTTCCAAAAAAAGTTAAAAAGAGGCCTTCCTAGGACTTTGACTTCTGTCAGTATGACAGGCTACATACTAGAAAGCACCCTGCTACTCTAAAACAAGGAGATTCTGGAAAAGGTTTTTAAATACATTTTATTTCAGTAAATAATTAAAATCTTCAAATAGTCCAAAAAAAAAAAAAAAAAAAAAGGCTCAAACCAGCATGGGAGCATGAATATAAGAGGCTTGGAGTTTGGTATTGCCCTAAGGGTAAATGTAAACATATGAGTGTTTACAATTGTTCAGAGACAAACTTTGGGCTAGTTCCAGAGAGGTTTCTTGAACCTGAGATTCCTAAATAAGGAAAAATATTGGAAAAAATTAAAGTAGTTCCAGAAGGGTAGTTCCTGTTGGCTTCTAGTAAAAGCATCAAAAAATCCCCAATTTAAGCCTTCAAGATCCCCAAAGAATAAGGTAAATACTTATGTTCTTACAATCAGAATCAGAGCTCAGCAAACATAAGAAAAAAATATCAGTCTGATTAAGTTAGAACAACAAACAACAGATTTAGACCTCCATGGTCTTCAAATATGGGAATTATAATATTCAAACTATAAAATAACTTTATATGAAATACTACGAAGTTTTAAATGGAATTACAAAACAAGCAACAAAGACGATCATAAATAATTGGAATTTTAAAAATAGAAATAATGTATGTGAAAATGAAAAATATAATTGTTGACATTTTAAAACTTCATAAAGCCATGGCTGAAACAGCAGATTACACATGGATGAAAGGAGAATTATATCATGGAAGCTGAATCTGAATAAATTACCTAGAATGTAATACAGAAAACAAGAAGATGGAAATTATAAAAGTGGGATTAACAGATGTGCAAAATAGAATAAATCTAATTTATGAATTTCTGGGAGATTAATTAGTGAGAATATAGAAAAAGAAATAATTAAAGGATTAATGATTATTTTTCAATTCTGATGAAAGATATTAATTTATGAATGCCCAAAACATGATTTATAGCAAACTTGATAAATAAAAAGGACTCTAGTCTGGGCATGGTGGCTCATGCCTATAATCCTAGCACTTTGGGAGGCCGAGGCAGTCATAGCACTTGAGTCCAGGAGTTTGGGACCAGCCTGGGCAACACAGCAAAACTCCATCTATACAAAAAATACAAAAATTAGCCATATGTGGTAGCATACATCTGTACTCCCAGCTACTTGGCAGGCTGATTTGGCTTGGCAGGTTGAGGCTGCAGTGAACTGAGATTTTTGCCACTGCACTCCAGGCTGGGTGACAAAATGAGACCCTGTCTCAAAACAAAAAACAAAAAAAAACCCAAAAAGTTTAAAAAGGACTCTAGACCTAGATACCTTATAGTAAAACTCCAGAACACAAAGGTAAACATATTTTAAAAGCATCTTTAAAAACATTTTCCTATAAATGAATGACAACTAGACTACAGGATTTATAACAACAAAGGCAGAAGATATATTTATCAACAATATCTTCAAGGTGCGAAAAAAAATCATTAACTGTCAACCTCAATTAGAGAAATCATTATCCACTTTGAATTATGTACCTAGAAGAATTATCTTTCAGGAATGAGGGAAGAATAAAGCTATTTTGAGGCTAATAACATGAGACAATCTGCCACAGCTGACCTTCACCAAAAGAATGTCTAAAAAATGACTTCAGGAAAAAGAAAACCAGTCTCAGAATGAAGACCGGAGATCCAGAAAGTGACAGTGAAGAAAGAAAGTGATGTAATCACCCGACAGGTTCCTCCTGCCTGCTGCACAGACAAAATCACTGAGGCCTGCCACTGAGACCATGGCATTGCAGTGGAGAAAGAATTTAGTTGACCCAAGGCCAGCCCATGAAGGAGAACTGGAGTTATCACCCTGATCAATCTACCTGAAGGCTCAGAGCTTAGGGATTTTGTGGATAATTTGGTGGGCATGGGGCTAGGGAATGGGTGCTGCAGCTTGGTTGGGGATGAAAACATAGGGGTGTGGAAACAATCCTCATGCGATGAGCTGAGTCTGCCTCTGGGTGGGACCACAGGACCAGCTGAGTCACGGCTCAGGAGTCTGGGTGGGGTCAATATGAAAAACATCTCAAAAAAGACCAATCTTGGGTTCTACATTATAGATAACATCTAGAGTGATGTTATCTATAGGAGCAATTGGGAAAGTGACAACTCTTGTGACCTCTGGCCACATGATGCCTGAGCAGTAAGGGATTATAGAAACGATGTCTACATAAGAAAGAAAGAAAGGAAAGAGAGAGAGAGAGAGAGAGAGAGAGAGAGAGAGAGAGAGAGAGAGAGGGAGGGAGGGAGGGAGGGAGGGAGAAAGAGAAAGAAAGAAAGAAAAAAAGAAAAGGAAGGAAGGAAGGAAGGAAGGAAGGAAGGAAGGAAGGAAGGAAGGAAGGAAGGAACTCTTAAAAGAGTTCAGACCCTTACCATAATCCTATTCTTGTGACCTTTCATTAGTCTGACAAAGGTGGTTTTTGGTCCCAGAGCAAGGAAGGGGTTAGTTTTAGGGAGGGACTATTATTATCTTTGTTTTCAAGTTAAACTCTAAACTAAATTCCTCCCCAAGTTAGCAGTTAAAATTCAGAGATTATCAGATTGTTATAAAATGAAAATGCCCGTTGTGAAGGATTCGGAGAAAGAAAGAAGAAAGAGTAATTAATTTTAATTTTTAAAAAAACAAAGCAAAGAAGAAAAAAAAATGCCAAGGCTTTCTAGATGTGGCCATGATGAAGTAACAGGTATTAGGCTTACTCTTCCATCAGAAACAACAAAATTGGCAAATATATGAAGCAACTGTTTGTAGGCACTGAACAACAGACAGTCTTCCTGTGATCTTTGAGAAAATAGAATACATGAGATGCGCTCCGTATTCAACACAGCTTTCTGTCCAGGTGCACTTTCCAAACCAGGGTGCAGAGAGCTGACACCTAATTAGAGTACAAAGATGTTGCTGAGCTGAAGAAGCAGAGATCAGAGTTCCAAATGGTAGTAGTGGCTGTAATTTTTTTAGCAGAATAGAAGAAAGTAGAGATGTACACAGAAAAGGAGCTCAAGAAATACAAAGGGATTCCCTTAGTCTTTGGCTGAATACTAAGTGGTACATGCACAAGAAAACATCCACAAATTCTGGCAGAAAACAGCTATTGGTGGGTTGCAAGAAGAGAGATAACTTGGAGTCGCTGGGAGAGTATAGGAATACCAAATTATAGTTTTGAATAGAAAAAGAGAGTCTCTCTGAGCCTACACTGGCTTCGGAGGCTGCTTGATTTAAAAAAAAAAAGGCTAGGAGCGGTGGCTCACTTCTGTAATCCCAGCACTTTAGGAGGTCAGGAGTTTGAGACCAGCCTGGCCAACATGGTGAAACCCTGTCTCTACTAAAAAAAAAAAAAAAAAAAATATATATATATATATATATATATATATATATATATATATATAACCCTGTCTCTACTTTTATATATATATATATATATATATATATATATGTATGTATGTTTATACACACACAAAAAAATTAGCCGTTGTCATGGCACATGCCTGTAATCCCAGCTACCTGGGAGGCTGAAACTGGATAATTGCTTGAATCTGGACAGCAGAGGTTGCAGTGAGCTGAGATTGCGTCCCTGCACTCCAGCCTAGGCAACAGAGTGAGACTCTATCTCAAAAAAAAAAGTAGAGAGACCTTGATGTATTTCCTGGGCATTGAGTTTGGATCCCAAAACTTTCATGCTTTAGGAACAGGGCTATTTTGTCTATAGAATAAGAGAACTCTATAGCAGCCCAGAAAAAAACTATGATAAGATAAAGCTGATACAAATTAAATTAACTTACTTCCAGGAAAAAAATGAATAAGCTTTCACTTTTTTTTTTTACAGGAAGACAATAAAATCCAAATGCTTTACAATGTAACACACACAACGTATAACAATCAATAAAAATTACCAGACAAGGTACCAGGGATGTGGGGGAGGACAGAAAATAGAAACACATCCAGATATGATATGTATATATATGACATATGACATATATATATATTTTATTTTTTTGGGGGGGGGTTTGGGTTTTTTTTTTTTTTTTGAGACAGAGTTTCGCTCTTGTCGCCCAGGCTGGAGTGCAATGGCATGATCTTGGCTCACTGCAACCTCCACCTCTGGGGTTCAAGCAATTCTCCTGCCTTAGCCTCATTGTGTTGTTGGTAGACAGGGTTTCACCATGTTGGCCAGGCTGGTCTCAAACTCCTGACCTCAGGTGATCTGCCCACCTCGGCCTCCCAAAGTGCTGGGATTATAGGCATGAACTACTGTGTGTGGCCAACATATATATACATATATGACAGGGTCTTAGTCTGTCACCCAGGTAGAGTGCTGTGGCGTGATCATAGCTCATTGCAGCCTCGATCTCCTGGGCTCAAGTGATCCTCCTGCCTAAGCCTCCTGAGTAGCTAGTGTATACTACAGGTGTGTACCACCACACCCAGCTTATTTTGTATTCTTACTTTGTATTCTTTGTAGAGACAGGGTCTTGCTATGTTGTCCAGGCTGGGTATGAACTCCTGGGCTCAAGCAATCCTACTGCCTTAGCCTCCCAAAGTGCTGGGATTACAGGCATGAGCCACTGTACCTGGCCAATGACAGATTTTTGAAGGACCTTAAAATAGCTATTATGCATATGTGAGGTCCTTGAGTGCCCAAACCATGCCTTCTCCCAAGGAGGCAGTATAGGGCAAGGATTAAGAGGATGGGCTCTGGCATTAAGTATACGGCTGGGTTCAAACCTCAGATATGCCATTTGTTATGTCAAATTTAGAAAGTTATTTAAATTGTTTGAGGCTTGGTTTACTTAACCTAAAATAGAAAAAAAAAAAAAAATTGATCTCACAGAGTTGTCCTAGAATTAAGTGAAATCATGTACAAGGAGTGCTTAACACATGAGCAAGAGATCCGTAAATATTATCTATTATTACTCATATGACCTATTTGTCAAGAAAGAGACAAAGTCTGTAAAATATTTGAAGAGATTTATTCTGAGCCAAATATGTGTGACCAATAGCCCATGGCATAGTCCTTAGGAGATCCTAGAACATGTGGCCAAGGTGATCGGGGTGCAACTTGCCTTTATACATTTTAGGGAGACAATTCATCAGTTGGTACATGTAATATTTACATTAATTCTATCTAGAAGAGCAGGACAACTTGAAGCAAGGACTTCCAGGTCATAGGTAGACTTAAACATTTTCTGATTGGCAATGTGTTGAAAGAGTTATCAATAGAAAGGAATGTCTGGCTATGGTAAGGATTTATGGAGACCAAGGTTTTATCATGCAGATGAAGCCTCCAAGTAGCAGGCTTCAGAGGGAATAGATTATAAAAGTTTCATATCAGGCTGGGCTCAGTGGCTCACACCTGTAATCCCAGCACTTTGAGATGCTGAGGCAGGCAGAACCCTTGAGTTCAGCTGTCTGAGACCAGCCTGGGCAACATGGCAAAACCCTGTCTCTCCAAAAGGTACAAAAATTAGCTGGGTGTGGTGGCATGTGCCTTTAGTCCCAGCTCCTCAGGAGGCTGAGATGGGAGGATTGCTTGAGCCTGGGAGGTTGAGGCTGCAGTGGGCCCAGATTTTGCCACTGCACTCCAGCCTGGGCAACAGAATGAGTCCCTTTCTCTAAATAAATAAATAAATAAATAAATAAATAAATAAATAAGTTCCTCGGCTGGGCGCGGTGGCTCACGCCTGTAATCCCAGCACTTTGGGAGGCTGAGGTGGGTGGATCACCTGAGGTCGGGAGTTCGAGACCAGCCTGACCAATATGGTGAAACCCTGTCTCTACTAAAAATACAAAAATTAGTCAGGTGTGGTGACGTGCACCTGTAGTCCCAGCTACTCCAGAGGCTGAGGCAGGAGAATTGCTTGAACCCAGGAGGCGGAGGTTGCAGTGAGCTGAAATTGTGCAACTGCACATCAGCCTGGGTGAAAGAGTGACACTCCATCTGAAAAAAATTAAAAAAGAAATAAATAAGGCTGGGCATGGTGGCTCATGCCTGTAATCCCAGCACTTTGGGAGGCCAAGGCAGGCGGATCACCTGAGGTCAGGGATTTGAGACCAGCCTGGCCAACATGGTGAAACCCTGTCTCTACTAAAAATACCAAAAATTAGCCAGGCATAGTGGTGGTCGCCTGCAACCCCAGCTATTCAGGAGGTTGAGACAGGAGAATTGCTTGAACCTGGGATGTGGAGGTTGCAGTGAGCTGAGATCGAGCTGTTGCACTTCAGCCTGGGCAACAAGAGTGAAACTCCATCTCAAAACAAAATTAAAATAAATAAAAAATAAAATAAATAAATAAATAAATAAATAAGTTTCTTATCAGACTTAAGGTCTGTGTTGATGTTAATGCTGGTTAACTTTTCCTGAATTCCAAATGGGAGGAGTATAATGAGGTATGTCTGACCCTGCCTTTCCATCTTGGCCTGAACCAGTTTTTCAGGTTAACTTTAGAATGCCCTTGCCCGAGAGGAGGGGTCCATTCAGATGCTCAGGGGGCGGGGCTTAGAATTTTAGTGTTGGTTTATATTCTACTCCTTCTGGCCGAGATTTGACAGAGGTAACATCAATGGACACCTAATTCTGATTTTGTCCCATGATGTTGCTGGGGTGGCATGGCTGTCCCTCAGTAGAGAACTCCCGCCTGCCACCGTGGCCAAAGGACTTAGAGTCAAAAGACTTACAGGCAGTTTAAATGTTCTAGGCCAGGTAGAAATGAATATGGACAGGCATTCATTACCCTCTAAGTAAAAAGCCAGCTAACAAAAAGCCAAAGGTGAGGTTACAAAACTTACTTATCTTTAACTTCTATGCATTGAGCTGCTATAATCTTGGTTTTAGTTACAGACTTGTAGCAATCAGCTATACAAAACATAAGCATTGTTAAAACCTTTTAAACTAAGGAATTTTAGACATTTGTGCTGCAATACTTTTTGCAATCTTTTAGTAATTTGTCCTAAGGTGGGTGATAACATTTTTTAAAAATATGTTTATCTGCATAAATCTCATAACTAGGAGTATCATACCCAGGGGGCTTTGTCATGAGGTATTTTTATATACTACCACTAATAATTTTCTTTTACTTCTACAGGAAGCAGGAAATTATTTATGATTGGGGTGGATGAAAAGGTGCTACACACCAGCCTGGACAAAGAGTGAAAACTATCTCTACAAAAAGTACAAAAAATTAACCACAGCCAGGCATGGTGCCTCAGTCTGTATCCCAACGCTTTGTGAGGATGAGGCAAGCAGATCACTTGAGGCCAGTTCAAGACTAGCCTGGCCAACATGGTGAAACTCCATCTTCACTAAAAATACAACAATTGGCTGGGCATGGTGGCTCACGCCTGTAATCTCAGGCACTTTGGGAGGCTGAGGCGGTCAGATCACCTGAGGTCAGGAGTTGGAGACCAGCCTGGCCAATATGGTGAAACCCTGTGTCTACTAAATATACAAAAATTAATCAGACCTGGTGGCGGGTGCCTGTAATCCCAGCTACTCAAGAAGCTGAGGCATGAGAATTGCTTGAACCTGGGAGATGGAGTTTGCAGGGAGCCACTGCACTACAGCCTGGACAAATGAGACTCTGTCTCCAAAAAAAGAAAAATAAAATTAGCTGGGTATGCTGGTGCACATCTGTAAACTCAGGTATTCGGGAGGCTTAAGGTGGGAGGATCGCCTGAGCCTGGGGAGGTTCAGGCTGGAGTGAGCTGTGATCATGCCACTGCCCTCCAGCCTGGGCAACAGAGCACGACTCTGTCTCAAAAAAAGAAAAGAAAAGGTGCCACATAGTAGCTCAAAAGACAAGACCCCTTGTTTTATCAGCTGTTTAGGCACCCCTGTACCCATCCTTGATTTGGAGGGTCTGAACGAATTCTGTGCCTCTAAACTGGCCCTTACAATCTCACACGCCTAACTCTTCCACAACAGTCCCTGGGCCTAGAGGGAGGTGCTTGTATAGTCTTAGCAGCAGGGCATTTGCAGTGAAAAACAGATTGGGCCCCGTGGGATGCCAAATGAGGCAGATTCACATCTCTAGTCTTCAGAACACCATGATTCTGGCTTCCTTGGAAGTAAAACAAGGAAAGATAAATAACTTTAATATTTTGACTATCAAAAGAGTACTTGTGTGTCAGAATAGTAAAAGGAACCTATTCCATTAAGGTACCAACTAAAAATATGAAGAAAAATTATAATCTTGTACTTTTTTTTTTTTTTAGATGGAGTCTTGCTTGTCACCCAGGCTAGAGTGCAGTGACATGATCTTGGCTCACTGCAACCTCCACCTCCTAGGTTCAAACCATTCTCCTGCCTCAGCCTCCCCAGTAGCTGGGATTACAGGCATGTGCCACCACGCCTGGCTAATTTGTGTATTTTTAGTAGAGACAGGGTTTCACCATGTTGGCCAGGCTGGTCTCACACTCCTGACCTCGTGATCCACCCACCTCAGCCTCCCAAAGTGCTGGGATTACAGAGATGAGCCACCGCGCCTGGCCTAATGTTGTACTCTTTAGAGGATTATTGTAGCCAATAAATAATTCATGATTCAATCTGCACTCAAAAAAAAAAAAAAAAAAAAAGGCAGGGCTGAAATCTTGTAACAAGTGTTACACTTTTCCTTTGAAACAGTTTCTCTCTCTCTCTCTCTCTCTCTCTCATCTCTTGCCTTCCTTTTCTATTAAAGAGAAATTATAGTAAGACCAATTTGTGTGCAAAATAAGTTTTAGGCTTATTTTACTTAAGTGGCCTGATTATTCGCACAAAGTGCAGCAAGAATCGATTGGCCATATAGGCTCCTTTTACCTTGGCTTTATTAGAACTTTAACTAAAAATGTGTTATCCTAGTTAAAGTCTTGGTAAAATAACCAGTGTCTCCAATTGTCCTATTTTAAAAGAAAAGACACTTTACTAAACTTATGCAAATAACTATGTTGTCATAAAATCATGAACAGTTTTTGAATTTGCAGGAACCCAGATAGAGAGAAAGGTAAATTTGCTCACAAAACATACTTCAGCCAAATTCTCCAAACCATAAATAACTAAAAAGAGACAGTTTTTTTTTTTTTTTTTTTTTTTTTTTGACTCTTCTTTATCCAGAGCAGCAGCCTTCCGAAGAAGTTATTTCTTCACCTTGGAAACTGTCATTCACATAGCAGCTCTTGACAGATGAGAGCTATGTATCAGGCACTGCAGAATCTAGCAGCTCTTCACATAGTCAGTCGGGGGGAAAAAAGATGCTCCCTGCTCAGGAGTATCTCCTCCTCGTATTCCCAGGTAGCAAGATCCTATGTAAATTGTTTTTATTTTATCATGGAATTATTCTGGGCACCATTATTTCCATTAGCATAGGGGTAGCTTCAGCTGACATCTCATAGCAAGGTAGTAAATGGCCCTCAAGTGGAAATTCTCTAGTCCAGTAGTTGTCAGTGGGAAGCGCTCGGTCTTTTGCCATAAGCCCCAATAAATGCTCCACAAAGGGCTATTGGTGGAGGATCCGTCCCTATCAGCACTCCAAGTTTTTATCCTTATATATTCTGTGGGCTCAGGCAATCTTACTAGTTCCCATTTAGCATGTCCAATTAACATTTCTGAAAGCGCAGATTTACCAGCCTTCACGTTTATAGTACTAGATAGGGAAAATATCCCCTGGTCAGATACAATATTCATTTTCTTTCTTTTTTTCCTTTTCTTTTTTCTTTTTGTAGAGATAGCGTTTTGCCATGTCGTCCAGGCAGTTTTTGAACTCCTAGACTCAATCCACCCATGTTGGCCTCCCAAAGTGCTGGGATTACAGGTGTGAGCCACCACATTTGGCCCAATACCCTTTTTTTCTTTCTTTCTTTCTTTCCCTCTTTCTTTCTTTCTTTCTTTTTTTCTTTCTTTCTTTTTCCTTCCTTCCTTCTTTTCTTTTCTTTCTTTCTTTCTCTTTCTTTCTTTCTTTCTCTCTTTCTCTCTTTCTCTCTTTCTTTCTTTCTCTGTTTCTCTCTTTCTTTTGAGATGGAGTCTCACTCTGTCACCCAGGGTGGAGTGCAATGGTGCAATCTCAGCTCACTGCAACCTCCGCCTCCTGGGTTCAAGTGATTCTCCTCCCTCAGCCTCCCAAGTAGCTGGGATTACAGGTACCTGCCACCAAGCCCGGCTAATTTTTGTATTTTTAGTAGAGATGGGATTTCATCATGTTGTCCAGGCTGGTCTCAAACTCTTGCCCTCAGGGTGATCCACCCACCTCAGCCTCCCAATGTGTTGGGATTATAGGTGTGAGCCACTGCGCCCAGCCCAATACCTACTTTCACAAGACATTTAGGTATAGGAGTCAGTCACAACTACCTTACATAGACTGTTTAAACATTGCAAGCTTCATCATCCTATCAACCTGTACTTTTTTGTTTTGTTTTGTTTTTGAGATGGAATCTCTCTCTGTCCCAGGCTGGAGTACAATGGTGTGATCTCGGCTCACGGCAACCTCTGTCTCCTGGGTTCAAGCTATTCTCCTGCCTCAGCCTCCTGAGTAGCTGGCATTACAGGCACCCGCCACCATGCCCGGCTAATTTTTGTATTTTTAGTAGAGACGGGGTTTCACCATGTTGACCAGGCTGGTCTCAAACTCCTGACCTCGTGATCCACCAGTCTCAGCCTCCCAAAGTGCTGGGATTACAGGCGTGAGCACTGCGCCCGGCCTAACCTGTACATTTTTATGTTCTGGTCCCAGGAACTTTTCTTTTCTACCCCCAGATCATGTTACCTTTTCTGGTAAAAAGAGATTTGGGTTCCCAGCAGGGAATCGAGCCAAGGAACTCAGGTTCTTTTGTCAATTTTTATCTTAACTTGCCTCAACATTGCCCCAGGCAATGTCAGCTCTCTCATTATAACCTTAGCCTTTTGGCTTTTCTTAAATTTCCTTAATCTGGGGCAAATGTGGAAAACTAGGGTGGGGTCCTTTAATGTTGGGGGACAAGCAGAGGTTCCCTTTCGTCCACCCAACCTTTGATAGTGTTGTAAAGACCTTTGCCTCTAATCTCAGCAATTTTCATTTTATTTATTTCATTTCATAATAACCATCTAAAGATTTTCATCACCCTTCTAGGGCAAGTCCTTTCACTCTCTTTGCCTTTCCCTTTTTTTCTTTTTCTTTTTTTTTTAATTACCATAATATTAAGCATCTGTAGGACCCATGAGGGATAGCAAATTTGATAAGTCTTCTCAAACAGAACTCCCCAGGATTCTGCAGGAGTAATGTTGATAGGGACAGGAGGCAGGGAAATTCTGGGCAGAAGATGGCAGGTCCCTGCTTAGGGGTCCCACCCTCAAGCCTGGGACCGCAGCCCCAAGTGAAAACATACATTCCTGCTTTCTGGCTCAATATTGCCTTTTCCAAAACCAACCATGGCCTGCCCCACCCACCATCCTGTGCCTATAAAAACCCCAGGCTCCACCAGCAGAGCAGGAGAGGAAGAGGAGAAAAGGAGAAGCAACTGGATATCTGAGACTACAGTTGGACATTGGAGAGAAGCAGCTTGACTTCAGAGGGATGGCTTTAGGGTGTTGCTTTGGAGAGGAGTCTGGCTGGGGACAGCTGGACTCTGGGGGAAGATTATCATCCCCCTCCATCTGCTTTCTAGCTCCCCTTCCCACTGAGAGCCACTTTTTTTTTTTTTTTTTTTTTTTTTTTTGACAGAGTCTCACTCTATTGCACAGGCTGGAGTGCAGTGGTACAATCTTGACTCACTACAATCTCCACTTCCTGGGTTCAAGCGATTCTCCCGCCTCAGCCTCCTTGAGTAGCTGGAATTACAGACAGGTGCCACCACTCCAGGCTGATTTTTGCATTTTTAGTAGAGACAGTGTTTCACCATGTTGGTCAGGCTAGTCTTGAACTCCTGACCTCAGGTGACCCACCTGCCTCAGCCTCCCAAAGAGCTGGGATTACAGGCATGAGCCACTACACCTGGCCACGAGAGCCACTTTCATTGGCAATAAAATCCTCCTCATTCACCACCCGTCGATTCATTTGTGCAACTGATTTGTCCTGGATGCCGAACAAGAGATTGGGTACCATGAGTGTGGATGCAAAAGGCTGTCACGCTGACCCTCCACTGATCTGTTAACATTTAAGCCATCTGTGGATGGCAAAGCTAAAAGAGCATGGACTGTAACCCTCCTTCTGGGGCTTCGGGGGTTGTGGGTATTCCCCACTAGATGCTGCTGCAGGGCCTACACAGAGCTTTACTCCTGCCAGCACCCAAAAGCACTTACCTCTGCTCCTGCATCCACTTACCTGTGTGCTCCCTCCCATGAGGGTTGGGCACAGTGGGTCCTAGTGAGTAGTTTGCCCCTGCTGGTGCTGAAGCAACTGACTAGCTCCAGTGCCCACACTCCACTTCCTGCCCATGAAGGGGTCAGGGAAAATTCCTGCTTCAGTGTCACCTGGGGTACCCATGTAAAAGGGGTTCCCTTAACCTTAATGATACAGGAGTTAAGAAGAAATTACTTAGGCAGATTGCAAGGGTACAAAAGTCCTCAGTAAGGTTTTCCTTTTAATGAAAAGCAGCCTTAAATCATTTTCCTTTCTAACTAAGAGCAGCCTGTAAAATCGAGCCACAGACTTAGATGCCAGCAGTTATGCCAATCATGTTCAAGATGGCAGCTCCATCTTCTCTTCTCTTTGTCAGCCACATGTATAGTAAGGAGCAGACAAGATGGTGCCAGCCAAGGAAAGAACTCATTTGCGTAATAAGACTAGGATTGGGTGACAAGCCTTCCCTGCATGCTGTGTAAACGTCACACCTGATTGAACCAATCTGTGAGCCCTACATAAATCAGACCCAGCCTCCTCAAGCCGGACTATGAAATCCGATGCATCTGCCACCAGCTGGTCTTTCCTCTCGGAAGTCCCTCTCTCTCACTAGAGACAGAGCTGTTCTTTTTTTTTCTCTCTTTCTTCTGCCTATTAAACTTCTGCTCCTAAACTCCTCACGTGTGTCCGTGTCCTCAATTTTCTTGGTGCGAGATGACAAACCACAGGTATTTACTCCAGACAATGTAGCCACTTCACTAACATTTGCAATGACCTGGGTAATAGGCATATTCAGTGGGAGCATATCCCAGTCATCATAAAGCCAGTCCCACAGCATATCAGCTGCTTCATCAGGCATTCTCCACTTGGCAGTTTATAGGAAGAGTTGGGCAGTCCCCTTCTCAGGGTATACAGACCTTGCAGTGGTGTTTATCCAGTCCAGTAGGCTGGTTGTTCTCTCACGAATAATGTCCTGTGCATTTGGATCACACATACTCATTGGCAATTGTTTAATAGTGAGCCGTGGGTCTTGCATTAACCCAAACATGCTGTCTTGTTCTGTAGCATTTAAAATTATGAAACTAGTATTCCATTCCAAGATGGCCGAATAGGAACAGCTCCAGTCTGCAGCTTCCAGTGTGATCGACACAGAAGAAGAAAGGTGATTTCTGCATTTCCAACTGAGGTTCCTGGTTCATTTCACTGGGACTGGTTGGATAGTGGGTGCAGCCCATGGAGGGCAAGTCAAAGCAGGGTGGGGCATTGCCTCACCCGGGAAGCGCAAGGGGTCAGGGGATTTCCTTTTCCTAGCCAAGGGAAGCCATGACAGACAGTACCTGGAAAATTGGGACACTGTCACCCAAATACTGTGCTTTTTCAGAGGTCTTAGCAAGTGGCACACCAGGAGATTATATCCCACACCTGGCTTGGTGGGTCCCACGCCCACAGAGCCTTGCTCACTGCTAGCGCAACAGTCTGAGATCAACCTGCGAGGCAGCAGCCTGGTGCCACCATTGCTGAGGCTTGAGTAGGTAAACAAAGCGGCCAGGGAAGCTAGAAATGGGTGGAGCCTACAGCAGCTCTGCAAGGCCTGCTGCCTCTATAGACCCCACCTCTAGGGACAGGGCCTAGCTGAACAAAAGGCAGCAGAAACTTCTGCAGACTTAGACATCCATGTCTGACAGCTCTGAAGAGAGCAGTGCTTCTCCCAGCACAGTGTTTGAGCTCTGAAAATGGACAGACTGCCTCCTCAAGTGGGTCCCTCACCCTGTGTAGCCTAACTGGGAGACACCTCCCAGTAGGGGCCAACTGACAACTCATACAGGCTGGTGCCCCGCTGGGATGAAGCTTCCAGAGGAAGGATCAGGCAGCAATATTTGCTGTTCTGCAGCCTCCACTGGTGATACCCAGGTGAACAGGGTCTGGAGTGGACCTCCAGCAAACTCCAACAGACCTGCAACTGAGGGATCTGACTCTTAGAAGGAAAACTAACAAACAGAGAGGAATAGCATCAACATCAACAAAAAAAAGGACATCCACACCAAAACCCCATCTGTAGGTCACCAAAATCAAAGACCAAAGGTAGATAAAACCACAAAGATGAGGAGAAACCAGAGCAGAAAAGCTGAAAATTCTAAAAACCAGAATGCCTCTTCTCCTCCAAAGGATCGCAGCTCCTCGCCAGCAACGGAACAAAGCTGGATGGAGAAGGACTTTGATGAACTGACAGAAGTAGGCTTCAGAAGGTTGGTAATAACAAACTTCTCTGAACTAAAGGAAGATGTTCGAACCCATTGCAAGGAAGCTAAAAACCTTGAAAAAAGATTAGACGAATGGCTAACTAGAATAAACAATGTAGAGAAGACCTTAAATGACCTGATGGAACTGAAAACCAGGGTATGAGAACTACATGACTCATGCACAAGCTTCATTAGCCAATTCGATCAAGTGGAAGAAAGAGTATCAGTGACTGAAGATCAAACTAATGAAATAAAGTGAGAGGAGAAGTTTAGAGAAAAAAGAGTAAAAAGAAATGAACAAAGACTCCAAGAAATATGGGACTATGGGAAAAGACCAAATCTACATTTGATTGGTGTACCTGAAAGTGATGGGAAGAATGGAACCTAGTTGGAAAACACTATTCACAATATTATCCAGGAGAACGTCCCCAACCTAGCAAAGCAGGCCAACATTCAAATTCAGGAAAAACAGAGAACACCATAAAGATACTCCTCGAGAAGAGCAACCCCAAGACACGTAATTGTCAGATTCACCAAGGTTGAAATGAAGGAAAAAATGTTAAGGGCAACCAGAGAGAAAAGTCGGGTTACCCACAAAGGGAAGCCCATCAGACTAACAGCAGATCTCTCGGCAGAAACTCTACAAGCCAGAAGAGAGTGGGGGCCAATATTCAACTTTCTTAAAGAAAAGAATTTTCAACACAGAAATTCTTTCTTTTTTTTTTTTTTTTTTTTTTTTTTTTGAGATGGAGTCTCGCTCTGTAGCCCAGGCTGGAGTGCAATGGCACAGTCTTGGCTCACACTGCAAGCTCCACCTCCTGGGTTCAAGTCATTCTCCTGCCTCAGCCTCCTGAGTAGCTGGGACTACAGGTGCCCGCCACAATTCCTGGCTAATTTTTTTGTATTTTTAGTACAGATGGGGTTTCACCGTGTTAGCCAGGATGGTCTCAATCTCCTGACCTCATGATCCACCCACCTCGGCCTCCTAAAGTTCTGAGATTACAGGCATGAGCCACTGCACCTGGCCTCAACCCAGAATTTCATATCCAGCCAAACTAAGCTTCATAAGTGAAGGAGAAATAAAATCCTTTACAGACAAGCAAATGCGGAGAGATTTTGTTACCACCAGGCCTGCCTGATAAGAGCTCCTGAAGGAAGCACTAAACATGGAAAGGAACAACCTGTACCAGTCACTGCAAAAACATGCCAAATTGTAAAGACCATCAATGCTAGGAAGAAACTGCATCAACTAATGGGCAAAATAACAAGCTAACATCATAACAACAGGATCAAATTCACACATAACAATATTAACCTTAGATGTAAATGGACTAAATACCCCAATTAAAAGACATAGACTGGCAAAATGGCTAAAGAGTCAAGACCCATCAGTGTGCTGTATTCAAAAGACCCATCTCATCTGCAGAAACACACATAGGCTGAAAATAAAGGGATGGAGGAAGATCTACCAAACAAGTGGAAAACAAAAAAAAGCATGGGGTGCAATCCTAGTCTCTGATGAAACAGACTTTAAACCAACAAAGATCAAAAGAGACAAAGAAGGCCATTACAATAATGGTAAAGGGATCAGTTCAACAAGAAGAGCTAACTTTCCTCAATATACATGCACCCAATACAGGAGCACCCACATTCATAAAGCAAGTCCTTAGAGACCTACAAAGAGACTTAGACTCCCACACAATAATAATGGGAGACTTTAACACCCCACTGTCAATATTAGACAGATCAACAAGACAGAAGGTTAACAAGGATATCCAGGACTTGAACTCATCTCTGCCCCAAGCAGACCTAATAGACATCTACAGAACTCTCCACCCCAAATCAACAGAATATACGTTCTTCTCAGCACCACATCACACTTATTCCAAAATTGACCACATAATTGGAAGTAAAGCACTCCTCAGCAAATGTAAAAGAACAGAAATTACAACAAACTGTCTCTCAGACCACAGTGCAATCAAATTAGAACTCAGGATTAAGAAACTCACTCAAAACCGCACAACTACATGGAAACTGAACAACCTGCTCCTGAATGACTACTGGGTAAATAACGAAATGAAGGCAGAAATAAAGATGTTCTTTGAAACCAATGAGAACAAAGACACAATGTACCAGAATCTCTGGGACACATTTGAAGCAGTGAGTAGAGGGAAATTTATAGCACTAAATGCCCACAAGAGAAAGCAGGAAAGATCTAAAATCGATACCCTAACATCCCAATTAGAAGAACTAGAGAAGCCAGAGCAAACAAATTCAAAAGCTAGCAGAGGGCAAGAAATAACTAAGATCAGAACAGAACTGAAAGAGGTAGAGACACAAAAAACCCTTCAAAAAATCAATGAACCAGGAGCTAGTTTTTTGAAAAGATCAACACAATTAACCGACTGCTAGTAAGACGAATAAAAAGGAAAGAGAGAAGAATCAAATACACACAATAAAAAATGATAAAGGGGATATCACCACCGATCCCACAGAAATACAAAGCACCATCAGAGAGTACTATAAACACTTCTATGCAAATAAACTAGACAATCTAGAAGAAATGAATAAATTCCTGGACACATACACCCTCCCAAGACTAAACCGGGAAGAAGTTGAATCTCTGAATAGACCAATAACAGACTCTGAAATTGAGACAATAATTAATAGCCTACCAGCCAAAAAAAGTCCAGAACCAGACAGATTCACAGCTGAATTCTACCAGAGGTAAAAAGAGCAGCTGGTACTATCCCTTCTGAAACTATTCCAATCAATAGAAAAAGAGGAGATCCTCCCTAACTCATTTTATGAGGCCAGCATCATCCTGATACCAAAGCCTGGCAGAGCCACAACAAAAAAAGAGAATTTCAGACCAATACTCCTGAGAAACATCGATGTGAAAATCCTCAATAAAATACTGGCAAACCAAATCCAGCAGCACATCAAAAAGCTTATCCACCATGATCAAGTCAGCTTCATCCCTGGGACGCAAGGCTGGTTCAACATATGCAAATCAATAAATGTAATCCACCACATAAACAGAACCAATGACGAAAACCACATGATTATCTCAATAGATGCAGAAAAGGCCTTTGACAAAATTCAACAGCCCTTCATGCTGAAAACTGTCAATAAACTAGGTACTGACAGAACATATCTCAAAATAATGAGAGCTATTTATGACAAACTCGCAGCTAATATCATACTGAATGGGCAAAAATTGGAAGTATTCCCTTTGAAAAGTGGCACAAGACAGGGATGCCCTCTCTCACCACTCCTATTCAACATGGTGTTGGAAGTTCTGGCCAGCACAATCAGGCAAGAGAAAGAAATAAAGCATATTCAATTAGGAAAAGAGGAATTCAAATTGTTCCTGTTTGCAGATGACATGATTGCATATTTAGAAAACCCCATTGTCTCAGCCCAAAATCTCCTTAAGCTGATAAGCAACTTCAGCAAAGTCTCAGGATACAAAATCAATATGCAAAAATCACAAGCATTCCTATATACCAATAACAGAAAAACAGAGAGCCAAATCATGAGTGAAATTCCATTCACAATTGCTACAAAAAGAATAAAATACCTAGGAATCCAACATACAAGGGATGTGAAGGACCTCTTCAAGCAGAACTACAAACCACTGCTCAGCGAAATAAAAGAGGACACAAACAAATGAAAGAAACTTCCATGCTCATGGATAGGAAGAATCAATATTGTGAAAATGGCCATACTGCCCAAGGTAATTTACAAATTTAATGCCATCCCCATCAAACTACCAATGACTTTCTTCACAGAATTGGAAAAAACTACTTTAAAATTCATACGGAACCAAAAAAGAGCCCACATTCCCAAGACAATCCTAAGCAAAAAGAACAAAGCTGGAGGCATCACACTACCTGACTTCAAACTATACTACAAGGCTACAGTAACCAAAACAGCATGGTACTGGTACCAAAACGGAGAGATAGACCAATGGAACAGAACAGAGGCCTCAGAAATAACACCACACATCTACAAATATCTGATCTTTGACAAACCTGACAAAAACAAGAAATGGGGAAAGGATTCCCTATTTAATAAACGGTGATGGGAAAACTGGCTACCCATATGTAGAAAGCTGAAACTGGATCCCTCCCTTACACCTTCTACAAAAATTAATTCAAGATGGATTAAAGACTTAAATGTTAGACCTAAAACCATAAAAATCCTAGAAGAAAACCTGGGAAATACCATTCAGGACATAGGCATGGGCAAGGACTTCATGACTAAAACACCAAAAGCAATGGCAACAAAAGCCAAAATAGACAAATGGGATCTAATTAAACTAAAGAGCTTCTGCACAGCTAAAGAAACTACCATCAGAGTGAACAGACAACCTACAGAGTGGGAGAAAATTTTTGCAATCTATCTATCTGACAAAGGGCTAATATCTAGAATCTACAAAGAACTTAAACAAATTTACAAGAAAAAAACAAACAACCCCATCAAAAAGTGCGTGAAGGATATGAACAGCCATTTCTCAAAAGAGACATTTATGCAGCCAACAGACACATGAAAAAATGCTCATCATCACTGGTCATCAGAGAAATGCAAATCAAAACCACAATGAGATACCATCTCACACCAGTTAGAATGGCGATCATTAAAAAGTCAGGAAACAACAGATGCTGGAGAGGATGTGAAGAAATAGGAATGCTTTAACACTATTGTTGAGAGTGTAAACTAGTTCAACCATTGTGGAAGACAGTGTGGTAATTCTTCATGGATCTAGAATTAGAAATACCATTTGACCCAGTGATCCTATTACTGGGTATATACTCAAAGGATTATCAATCATGCTACTATAAAGACACATGCACACGTATGTTTATTGTGGCACTATTCACAATAGCAAAAACTTGGAACCAACCCAAATGTCCATCAATAATAGACCGGATTAAGAAAATGTGGCACATATACACTATGGAATACTATGCAGCCATAAAAAAGGATGAGTTCATGTCCTTTGCAGGAACATGGATGAAGCTGGAAACCATCATTCTGAGCAAACTATCACAAGGACAGAAAACCAAACACCACATGTTCTCACTCATAGGTGGGAACTGAACAATGAGAACACATGGGCACAGGGTGGGGAACATCATATATGGGGTTCTGTCGTGGAGTGGGGAGCAGGGGGAGGAATAGCATTAAGACAAATACCTAATGTAAATGACGAGTTAATGGCTGCAGCAAACCAACATGGTGCATGTATACCTATGTAACAAACCTTCACGTTGTGCACATGTAGCCTATAACTGAAAGTATAATAATAAAAAAATAAAATTATGAAACTACCTTTGCAAAAATTATATTAGTGAGAAAAATTTTAACAGTAAGCTGAGCTAACCCACCACTCCATCTTGCCTTTTCCTTAATTATTTCTGGGGTATTAGGCCAAGCTAACTTTGGAAGACATTTAGGCTATCATTTAAATGATAATAGGCCTTGCCCAAAATTCAACCATTTCTTTTTTTTTTTTTTTTTGAGACGGAGTCTCGCTCTGTTGCCCAGGCTGGAGTGCAGTGACTGGATCTCGGCTCACTGCAAGCTCTGCCTCCTGGGTTTACGCCATTCTCCTGCCTCAGCCTCCTGAGTAGCTGGGACTACAGGTGCCTGCCACCTCGCCTGGCTAGTTTTTTTGTATTTTTTAGTAGAGACGGGGTTTCACCGTGTTAGCCAGGATGGTCTCGATCTCTTGACCTCGTGATCCGCCCATCTCGGCCTCCCAAAGTGCTGGGATTACAGGCTTGAGCCACCGCACCCGGCCTCAACCACTTCTATAAAGCTACTAGGAGGCCAACAAGCGTGAGGGAGGAGAAGAGACTGAGTTATGTCTGCTAAGGTGCAGACATAAATGATTCTCAGCCAATATTCTGGAGGTTATAAGATATGCAACTTCACCAATTACCCCTGCAAATAGTACCAGTATTGTAGATTGGCCTTTTGAGTTATCTTTTCAGGTTGTTTGCATGTCTGACACCCATGGCTCCACCTAGATCTGCCAACCCTGCTCTTGTGGCCCCACCCAGAAGTGATTCAGCCCACAGGAGGACAGCTTCCACTCTCCAAGATTTCACCTTTGCTGCAACAAATCAGTAGCAAGCAGTTGTTACATGGCCACCCCTACTCATTCCTCCAAATTGCCTTTGAAACACCCTTAACCCGTAAGCTTCCAGAAGAGATTATCTGAGTTAAATTCCATCTCCCACCTGGTATGGCCTGCCTCATGTCTATTAAACTTTTACTCTACTACAATGCCATAGTCTTTATGCAGCAGACAGGAAGAACCCCTCGGACAGTTACAAATTTGGGGGCTACTTAATAAAGATTTTACTTAAGTCATGTGAACTTGAATAGCTTTTGGGCTTATTATTTAATTTATAAGTACTCTTTAATTTTAAGCCAATTTGGTACCTTGTGGCCAAAACACATAACAAAACATGTGTACGTTCACATAAACATACACACACATACTCATACAAAGATCCTATAGTTTTTACTTCAGGACTCTAGCCATTTGATATTAATAGAAACTAACCAGTTTGCAAAAACAACAATAACAAAAAAAGGTTGTATCCTAACAGTGGTTTTTATCTCAGTACAAAAATAACAGCAGATTAAAAGCAGGCAGAAAAGAAAATAGAGAAAGAGAGAATGTAGGAAATCTATTGTTGCAGGTCGACTTTGCACTCTGCCGTGGGGCCCACATAGAGCAGATACAATTTCTTGATGTAATTTGCTCATCAATTTAAAATGTGCACAAAAAGACCATAACATGTCCATTTTACAAAAACCCTTTCAAGTAGAGGTGCCATAAAACCAACAGGGTGCCCCCAAATGGGGTCATTCTTCTTGTTTTTCCTTATTCTGAGATTGTTTCTCACTTAAATAAAAAGCAAGGAGGAGCTGAGTTGTGGCCTAGGGTTTAGCGGAATGGGCTGAAATGTGCTGGTTGTGGGTGGGACTCCAGAGTGTGTCGCCACTGAGTCGTTTCTGCTCTTTTGTGTCTCAGTTTTTCTCTCCAGAAGTCTAGCATCTCTGAGAGGGCTCAAAACATGGAGTGACCAGCTCCTGTATGTGCTTCCTGGATAAGCCTTTTTAAACTAATTTTGTTGGGGGTTCCCTGTAGGTTGCTAATGTTGTGGGGGCTCAACCCCCAAGTCACTCCCACTCATACACCAGTCATCCAGGGGGGCCTTTTGGCTGGGAGGAGCAAAATGTCCTTTTTCTTCAGAGCTGAGGAAACTCAGTCTCTCATTTATTTACAAAAATGACAGTTCAGTTCCCCATGCAAATGTGCAGACAAGCCAATTGAGCTTAATTTTGGGAGAAAAAGCAATGGAGAAGACCCTTTAGAATGCACCTTCAAACAAGAAACCAAATGTTGTCCTCAAAAAGGAGTCCTTCTCCTTGTCTTTAGAAAAAGGTAATGGAGAAGATCCTTTAGAATGCACCTCCAAAGCAGAGTTAGGATCCTCCACAACCACTTCCTAGGATTAAAAAAAACCTGGCTCAGAATAAATCAAGGACTGTCAACCAAAGGGAGGTGTGGGGATCAGGAGGACTTACCAGTTCCACTGGAGGAAAAGCTGAAGATGGGGAGACTTTTAATAGGTCCCTGCTGGTACCTTAGCTCTGAGTTCAGGCAGTTCCTTCGTGGTCCTGAGTCTTCTGTGAGGCCCCATGTTGGGTGCCAAATTATTGTCAATAAAAAGAGTCGAACTCTGTAAAATATTTGAAGAGATTTATTTTGAGCCAAATATGAGTGACCAATGGCCTGTGACACAGCCCTCAGGAGATCCTGAGAACATGTGGCCACAGTGCTTGGGGTACAGCTTACTTTTATACATTTTAGGGAGACATAATACATCAATCAATACATGTAAGATTTACATTGGTTTGATCTAGAAGGGTGGGACAACTTGAAGTTTGGCAGGGAGCTTCCAGTCATAGGTAGATTTTGAAATTTTCTGATTGGCTATTGGTTGAAAGAGTTGTTATCAATAGACATGAATGTCTGGGTTACATTAAAGGGTTGTGGACACCAAGGTTTTATCATGTAGATGAAGCCTCCAGGTAGCAGGCTTCAGAGAGAACAGATTGTAAATGTTTCTTATCAGACTTAAGGTCTGTGTTGATGTTAATGCTGGTTGACTTTTCCTGAATTCCAAAAGAGAGGAGGGTACAATGAAGCATGTCTGACCCTCCCTTCCCATCATGACTTGAACCAGTTTTTCAGGTTAACCTTGGAATCTCCTTGGCCAAGAGAAGGGGTCCTTTCAAATGGCTGGGGGATCATGGAATTTTATTTTTGGTTTATATAGTGAAGGCTACCTTATTACAGGCACTTGTTTTTTTGTTTTTTGTTTTTTTTTTTTTTTTTTTTTTGAGAGAGAATTTCACTTTGTCTCCTAGGCTGGAGTACAGTAGCACAATCTCAGCTCACTGCAACCTCTGCCTCCTGGGTTCAAGCAATTCTCCTGCCTCAGCCTCTTGAGGAGCTGGGATTACCAGCTCCCAGGTAATCTAGGAGCTGGGCACACAGCACCACACCCAGCTAATTTTTGTATTTTTAGTAGAGATGGGGTTTCACCTTGTTGGCCAGGCTGGTCTTGAACTCCTGACCTCAGGTGATCCACCCACCTTGGTTCCCAAAGTGCTGGGATTACAGTCATGAGCCACTGTGCTGGCTCAATACTTTATTTTATTTTATTTTTTCAGTTTTAATTATTTTTGAGACCGAGTTTCACTCTTTGCCCAGGCTGGAGTGCAATGGCAAGATCTCAGTGCACCACAACCTCCGCCTCCTGGGTTCAAGAGATTCTCCTGCCTTAGCCTCCTGAGTACCTGGGATTACAGGCATGTGCCACCACACCTGGCTAATTTTGAATGTATAGTAGAGATGGGGTTTCTCCATGTTGGTCAGGCTGGTCTCGAACTCCCAACCTCAGGTGATTCGCCTGCCTCAGCCTCCCAAAGTGTTGGGATTACAGGAGTAAGCCAACACACCTGGCCCTGATATTTTATTTTTATAATTCTTTTTTTTTTTTTGAGATGGAGTCTCAATCTGTTGTCCAGGCTGGAGTGCAGTAACACAATCTCGGCTCACAGCAACCTCCACCTCCCAGGTTCATGCCATTCTCCTGATTCAGCCTCCTGAGTAGCTGGGACTACAGGCACCCACCACCACGCCTGGCTAATTTTTTATATTTTTAGTAGAGATGGGATTTCACCATGTTAGCCAGGATGGTCTCGATCTCCTGACCTCGTGATCCACCTGCCTCAGCCTACCAAAGTGCTGGGATTACAGGCATGAGCCACCACGCCCAGTCAATTCTTTTTAAGAGACAGGGTCTTGCCATATTGCCCAGTCTGGTCTCAAACTTCTGAGCTCAAGTGATCCTCCCGCTTCAGCCTCCCAAAGTGCTGGGATTACAGGCATGAACCACTGAGCCTGGCCTTTTTAAAAATAGAGATGGGGTTTCCCGACGTTGCCCAGGCTAGTCTCAAACCCCTGGGCTCAAGCAATCTGCCTGCCTTGATCTCCCAAAGTGCTGGGATTACAGGTGTGAACCACTGCACCCAGTTCAGTCAACATTTTGAATGAAGAAAGGAATGAATGACTCTAGGAGCTATTATCAAGCCCAGTGGAGCTAACATCTGGCCTGAATGTTTGATACCAGCTGGGGGGGGAGTAGTGAGCATTATGTTGTCAGATCCACTCAAGGCATCAAGCCATTGGCTGAATGGAGAAGGGAAGAGTGACACTGGCATCTAGCTTCTTGGGATGAAAAGTCAGCCAAGACACAAGTGCATTGAGTACTCATGTTTCAGGGCCCTCTTTGGGGAGAACAGAAGGCTGACTAGTGTCTGGCCAAGCTGGAAGTATCTACTTTATCTACTGCTCTCTGTTACTAATTAACTATGGGCGCCCCTATTGCCAACACCCTTGTGCTCAAACACAATTAAATTTTAAAATAACATGACTTTAGGAAGAACTGTCCAAAGTGCAGTGGTCTGTGGATGGGAGTTGCCAGGGTGTAGGCAGCAATGATAGCCAGGATCAGAAATCCTTTCTCCCTGTTTACTTTGACCAAGAATCAGACCCAAGTTCTCCCCTGGAGTAGAGAAGGATGGGGAATCTTCTGATCTGGGTGTGGTGATCTCTTTAAAATCTCAAACATGAGGTCGGGCGTGGTAGCTCACGCTTGTAATCCCAGCAGTTTGGGAGGCTGAGGCAGGCGGATCACGAGGTCAGGAGATCGACACCATCCTGGCTAACACGGTGAAACCTCGTCTCTACTAAAAATACAAAAAACTAGCCGGGCATGGTGGCAGGCGCCTGTAGTCCCAGCTACTCAGGAGGCTGAGGCAGAATGGCGTGAACCCAGAAGGCAGAACTTGCAGTGAGCTGAGGCGGCGCCACTGCACTCCAACCTGGGTGATAGAGTGGGACCCCATCTCAAAAAAAAAAAAAAAAAAAAAAAAAAAAAAATATATATATATATATATATACACACACACACACATATATATAGACACACACACACATATCTCTCTCTCTCTCTCAAACATAAGATCAAAACCTGATCACATGAAATCTGAACCTTCTGTATTATAGATCTTGGCCCTCATGGAACCCCTTTTGGCCTTGCCCAGGAGATGTCTGAACCCTAGAATCTGAGTAGGGTTGTGGGAAGAGCACTAGAGAGGTGGGAAGGGGCCTTCAGCTTTGGTTTGGACCTTACCCATGTGGCCCTGGGCATGTTTTGTGATCGTCTGGGCCTCAGAGGAAAACCAACTGGACCAGCATTCCCAAAGTATCCCCAGGATGTTAACAGGTGTTATGGAAAAGGGAGTTCTGTTAACCAGTGTTTCCCAAACTGTCGTATGGAACACTCACTGGTGTTAGGTGGGATGACCTTAGCAGGTTCTGGGATCAAATTAATATTTTTTCCCATTCTAACTAATTTTGGCAAATGATCCCCATTTTTCCATTTATAGTAGTGATACAAAATACTCTTTTAGAATGTACCTTTTAAAAGGTGAGTAGATTTAAAGATAGAAGATTAAGTCTGTAACAGTTCAGGTTGCTAATATGGCAAAAGGCGTGAAGGTAGTACACAAATGACTGAGAGCTGAGATAACTGTCTATTAAACCAAATAACGTGGCTTATTTGTTGCAGGACTCCTGAGGAATTTTGTCTTGTTGATGGGTACTTTGTTTCTTCCAGGAGGGATTTGGCACCTAGCATTTCTTGAGTTTATTTGACCATAGAACCACTCTTTTGGCTGGGTGTGGTGGCTCATGCCTGTAATCCCAGAACTTTGGGAGGCTGAGGTGGGTAGATCACCTAAGGTCAGGAGTTCGAGACCAGCCTGGCCAACATGGTGAAACCCCGTCTCTATCAAAAATACAAAAATATTTAGCCGGGCATGGTCGCACGCATCTGTGGCCCCAGCTACTCAGGAGGCTGAAGCAGGAAAATCACTTGAATCCAGGAGGTGGAGGTTGTAGTGAGCTGAGATGGGGCCACTGCACTCCAGCCAGCCTGGGTGACAGAGCAAGGCTCTGTCTCAAAACAAAACAACAACAGCAATAACAACAACAAAACCATTCTTTTGCTTTAAAGTAACAGAGTATCTTGTTACATTCTAGTTCTGGAGATTGTACTTCCAAGAAATGCTTATGAGAAGTGAAGAGGTGACTTTTGGAGCTGATCTTCTTAGGATCTTGGTTCCTTCTCCTTCCCTATGTTGGATGAAATTCTTAGAAGGGAGCTCAGGGATGGAGCTGGAAATAGCCATCTAAGCAGGTTTAGATCATGGCTAAAAGCGCATCCACCCCTAAATGCAATGTAATATCCTGGATTGGATGCTGAAACAGAAAAGAGATATTAGGGGAAAAAAAACTAGTGAAATTTGGAGCTTAGTTAATACTAGTTAAAACTAGTGGCATATAGTCTGGAGTTTAGTTAACACCAACGTGCCAAGGCTTGCTCTCGTAGTTTTGACAATGTACTGTGATAATGTAAGATATTAACAATAGGGGGCTGGGCGTGGTGGCTCACGCCTGTAATCCTAGCACTTTGGGAGGCCAAAGCTGGGTGGATCACTTGAGGTCAGGAGAAGTTTCAGACCTGCCTGGCCAACATGGTGAAACCCCATCTCTACTAAAAATACAAAAACTAGCCGGGTGTGGTGGCACGTGCCTGTAATCCCAGCTACTCTGGAGACTGAAGCAGGAGAATCATTTGAACCCAGGAGGCGGAGGTTGCAGTGAGCCGAGATCACACCACTGCATTGGGTGACAGAGCAAGGCTCTGTCTCAAAAAAAAAAAAAAAAAAAAAAAAAAAAAAAAAAGTGGGAGAAACTAGCTATGGGGTATACAGAACTCCCTGTGCCATACTTACAAGTTTTTTTTTCTTTTGTAAATCTAAAGCTACTGTACAGTTAAAATGTTTATTTTTAATTATTCATTTTTTGAGACACAGTGTCACTCTGTTACCCAGGATGGAGTGCAGTGGTGTGATCGGCTCACTGCAACCTCCGCCTCACGGGTTCAAGCGATTCTCCTGCCTCAGACTCCTGAGTAGCTGGGACTACAGGCACGCACCACTACGCCCGGCTAATTTTTGTAGTTTCAGTAGAGATGAGGGTTTCACCTGTGTTGGCCAGGCTGGTTTCGAACTCTTGACCTCAAGTGATCCAGCCGCCTTGGCCTCCCAAAATGCTGGAATTACAGGCATGAGCCATCATGGCTGGCTAAAATGTTTATTTATTTTTATTTTTTTGAGACAGAGTCTTGCTCTGTCGCCCAGGCTGGAGTACCTTCTCGGCTCACTGCAAGCTCCGCCTCCCAGGTTCACGCCATTCTCCTGCCTCAGCCTCCTGAGTAGCTGGGACTACAGGCGCCTGCCACCACGCCCGGCTAAGTTTTTGTATTTTTTAGCAGAGACAGGGTTTCACCGTGTTAGCCAGGATATTCTTGATCTCCTGAAATAGTGATTCGCCCACCTTGGCCTCCCAAAGTGCTGGGATTACAAGCGTGAGCCACTGTGCCTGGCCATAAAATGTTTATTTTTTTGAAAGCACATAAGACCAAAGTTTGGCTGGGTGCAGTGGCTCATGCCTGTAATCCCAGTACTTTGGGAGGCCAAGACAGGTGGATCACCTGAGGTCAGGAGTTCGAGGCTAGCCTGGCCAACATGGTGAAATCCCGTCTCTACTAAAAATACAAAAATTGGCTGGGCATCATGACACATGCCTGTAATCCTAGCTACTCGGGAGGCAGAGGCACAAGAATTGCTTGAACCCAGGAAGCAGAAGTTGCAGTAAGTGGAGATCATGACACTATACTCCAGCCTGGCTGACAGAGTGAGATTCTGTCTCAAAAAAAAAAAAAAAAAAGCACATTATACCAAAGTTTGATTCTCTGATTCTGCCACTAGGTAGGTGACTTTGGGCAAGAGATTTAACCTCTTTAATTTTTTGTTTCTTCATCAGAAAAATGTGAGTTATAATAGTTATATTTCGATAGCTTGATGGGAAGATTAAATGATGACCTGACAATAAAGCATCTAGCGCAGCCACACCTAATACAGAGCAAGACATCAATTCATACCAGGTGATCAAGGCTCAGTCGGAGCCAGGCACTCTGCTCAACAGGAAAAAACAGGGTTAAGTTGAAGCGGAACAGGAGAGTAGAGGAATCAAATTCACCCACTCACCAAACCCCTGCTGAGACCCTTCCATGCCCTCCATGTGCCTTTGCTGGTTCCGAGATTGGCCCTGTAGGGAGACTCCTAGTAACAGTAAAAGGGGGGGCATTTTGCATCCTCCTCAATTATATTCTATTCCTATCACCAGCCCTCCCAGTCCCAGCCCAGCCCCTCCAACATTCCTCAACTTCAAATTAAGTTTAGGGCTAAAGTCTCCTTGGGGCCAGAGACAGGAACACTTTCTAGACCGAGGACCTGAGGGTGTCAACCTCTCTGACAACAGAAGCTGCGGACAGTCAGGCTATGGTCATAAAATCCTCCCCAGGTCTTGGTGGGCAAGACAGATATACTGGCTGAGAGAGACTGTGGTTCTAGAACACTGCTAACACTTCCAGAGTCTGTGCCTAAGTAACAAGTGGGTGGAGAAGAGAAAGAGAATTAGTCAGTTACTTCCATGTGCAGACAGACACTGGCATTTATTGCAGGCTTATCACAAAAGTCTGCTAGTTATTATATTTCGTAACAGTTATTGAAGGGTTGGAAGGAAAGCAAGACCTAGGAGACACTGAAAGGGAGAAAAACAGAAACAAAACCAAACAGTTTTATGGAGGGCCTTTAGCTCTCTTCTCAGACAATCCTTGTCCACCCAAAGTGTTAACACAGAAGGTTGAAGATAAATTTTATTCTCTAAAAATAAATATATAGGCTGGCCGTGATGACTCATGCCTGTAATCTCAGCACTTTGGGGGGCCGAAGCAGGTGGATCACTTGAGGTCAGGAGTTCAAGATCAGCCTGATCAACATGGTGAAACCCCATCTCTACTAAAAATACAAAATTAGCTAGGTATGATGGCACACGCCTATAGTCCCAGCTACTCGGGAGGCTGAGGCAGGAGAATCACTTGAACCCAGAAGGCAGAGGCTGCAGTGAGCCAATATTGTGCCACTGCACTCCAGCCTGGGCGAGACAGAGTAAGACTCAGACTAAAAAATATATATATATGTGTGTGTGTGTGTGTGTGTGTGTGTATGCATATAATACATGAGATTCTCCTCAGGGTAGTGTCAATGTAGGCTCAAGGGGATGGTGGTGGGAAAGAGCGGAACTGGTTTGGACAAGGCACTTGACTGAGAAGTGAAAGGTAACTGCATTCAGAATCACAGGTAGGCAAAATCTCACTATCTTTTCCAATAAGTTGCAGAAATGCTATTGCTTCCTTGCAAATTGATTTGTTTGTAGCTATTTTACTAAACCTACATTAATTTCAATACTTTTAACCAATTCTTTTTAGTTTTTAGTACTGAAACTATATCATCTCAAATATCTTTGTATTTTCATTTTTACTGTTCGTTCCTTTTACTTCTATTTCATATCTTATTGCAGTAGAAATAATTTTCAAAGCAGTACATAATTATAATTAAGAAATAGTGGGCATCATTCTTTTGAAGGGAATGCATCTCATGTTTCTCCTTGAATTTGATTTAGTTTAGATGAACTATTCTTTATTATGTCATGTCATTTTTCCCATAGAATGATTCATCTCTTCTCCTCTCTGCTAATTTAATTCCTACCCATTCTGCAAAGATCATCTGAAATCTCGCCACTCTCACCAAGTGCATATACAAAAGCATGTGTATGGATACCCAACTAGGCTTAATGTAGTTTTTTATATTTCACAGAGGATTTTCATATACAGAGTCTCTTTTTTTTGCGGGGGCATGACAGGGACAGGGTCTGGCTGTGTTTCCCAGGCTGGTGTGCAGTGGCACTATCTCAGCTCACTGCAACCTCGCCCTCCCAGGCTCAAGCCATCCTCCCACCACAGCCTCCCAAGTAGTTGGGACTACAGATGTCACCATGACCAGCTAATTTTTGTATTTTTTGTAGAGACGGGGTCTTGTCATGTTACTCAGGCTGGTCTTGAGCTCCTGGATTCAAGTGATCTGCCTGTCTCTGCCTCCCACAGTGTTGGGATTACAGGTATGAGCCACCATGCCTGGCCCCATATAGATTTTCATTTGATGCTCTTTTTTGCGATGAAGTCTTGCTCTGTCACCCAGGCTGGAGCGCAGTGGCACTATCTGGAGTCACTGCAACCTCCACCTCCCGGGTTCAAGCAATTCTCTGCCTCAGCCTCCCAAGTAGCTGAGATTACAGGCGCCCGCCACCATACTCGGCTAATTTTTTTTTTTTTTTTTTTTTTTTTTGAGACGGAGTCTCGCTCTGTCGCCCAGGCTGGAGTGCAGTGGCCGGATCTCAGCTCACTGCAAGCTCCGCCTCCCGGGTTTATGCCATTCTCCTGCCTCAGCCTCCTGAGTAGCTGGGACTACAGGCGCCCGCCACCTCGCCTGGCTAGTTTTTTGTATTTTTTAGTAGAGATGGGGTTTCAGCAGGTTAGCCAGGATGGTCTCGATCTCCTGACCTTGTGATCCGCCCGTCTCGGCCTCCCAAAGTGCTGGGATTTACAGGCTTGAGCCACCGCACCCGGCCTTTTTTTGTATTTTTAATAGAGATGGGGTTTCCCCATCTTGGCCAGGTTGGTCTTGAACTCCTGACCTTGTGATCCACCTGCCTCGGCTTCCCAAAGTGCTGGGATTATAGGCGTTAGCCACCGTGCCCAGCCATTTGATGCTCTTGACAACCTATGAAGGCATGTATTGTTAGGACTTCCTTTTTACATATAAAATTCAATCTTTGTGCAGTTAGGCAACTAGCCCAAGAATGTAAGTGAAATTGACCACAGTTTTGCATTACAGGAAAAAGATTTTTGTGTGGCAAGGAATTGCAAGAGTTGAGACAGTCCAAAGTTCACATCCAACTTGTAAAATAAGGTATTGAAAAGCATTTTAGGCCTGGCGCGGTGGCTCAAGCCTGTAATCCCAGCACTTTGGGAGGCCGAGACGGGCGGATCACAAGGTCAGGAGATCGAGACCATCCTGGCTAACACGGTGAAACCCCGTCTCTACTAAAAAATACAAAAAACTAGCCAGGCGAGGTGGCAGGCGCCTGTAGTCCCAGCTACTCAGGAGGCTGAGGCAGGAGAATGGCGTAAACCCAGGAGGCGGAGCTTGCAGTGAGCTGAGATCCGGCCACTGCACTCCAGTTTGGGCGACAGAGCGAGACTCTGTCTCAAAAAAAAAAAAAAGAAAAAGAAAAAAAAGAAAAGCATTTTACAGGTTTAGCAAAATCAACAGGCTTAGCCCCAAATTCTGCAGATTAAGGAAATCTTGGACAACCTTAGCCATAGAAAATCGGTTGCTTCTCAAGTTATTGCTGCTTACAGTGCCATCAATTCATCCTTGTTCTGAAGTGTAAAGATCTGAAAAAAGATCTTACCAACCATTTGCAAGGTTGGACATTGGAGGCTACACCATCAGTTATTAATCTTGGACTGAACTCCTTATCTCTCAGATGGGGTAGACAATAGCATAAAACAGCCTGAAATAAGAGAGTGCCAGAGACGAGCCTTCTAAATTGTAAAGGGCTGAAAAGTATTATTTTAACATTCTAGGCGAGGCATGACGGCTCACACCTGTAATCCCAGCACTTTGGGAAGCTGAGGTGGGAGGAATGCTTGAACCCACGAATTTAAGACCAGCCTGGGCAACAGAGAGAGACCTTGTCTCTACAAAATACAAAATTTTTAAAAATAAAAAAACCTGCCAGGCGCGGTGGCTCACACCTGTAATCCCAGCACTTTGGGAGGCCAAGGCGGGCGGATCACGAGGTCAGGAGATTGAGACCATCCTGGCTAACACAGTGAAACCCCATCTCTACTAAAAGTACAAAAAATTAGCCAGGTGTGGTGGTGGGCGCCTGTAGTCCCAGCTACTCGGGAGGCTGAGGCAGGAGAATGGCGTGAACCAGGGAGGCGGAGCTTGCAGTGAGCTGAGAAGGCGCCACTGCACTCCAGCCTGGGCGACAGATCAAGACTTCGTCTCAAAAAATAAATAAATAAATAAAATAAAAAAATTTAAAAATAAAAAATAAAAAAACCTAGTCAGCATGGTAGTACATACCTGCGGTCCTGGCTACTCAGGAGGCTGAGGTAGGAGGATCGCTTGGGCTGGGAAGACTGAGGCTACAATGAGCTGTGATCATGCCACTGCACTCCAGCCTGGGTGACAGAATGAAACCTTGTCAAGGAAGGAAGGAAGGAAGGAAGGAAGGAAGGAAGGAAGGAAGGAAGGAAGGAAGGAAGGAAGGAAGGGGGCAAGGAGGGAGGGAAAGAAGGGAGGGAAAAGAGAAAGATAAAGGGTCAGAGAAACTCTTTATCTTCTAATCTTGCTAAGGTAAAGTCAGGATGTTTTGAAAAACAAAAAGGAAAACTTCACTATGCAAGCAATACAAACAATAGCATAACATCCTAAATACACAGAAAAATTATTTTACAGTGCCATGAGTCTGATGATAGGTTAAAGTTTAGACAAAGCTAAAGATAACCATCATGACTTAAGAAATAAATATTTTCTTATGATTTCCTGAATCCTTATCTTTTCTTTGTTTCCCTTTCCTGGCCAACTTTCCCAAGACATCCTCAGGGTGTGAGAGTAAGTGCCTCCTTCCAGGAAAGGCTGGCTACCTTATGTGAATCTTGAGTCTAATAAGTGAGAAAGCAATTCTCCCATACAGAACCACCTACACCTCAGGTGCCATGGGCTCCCAGAAACTCACTGCTGTAGTTTCTCTTCCAAGACTGGAGAGGAGCTGGTATATGTGTGGTTGACTGAACCTCTTTGTAAGACACCATAAGTGCAGGATGAGCTTCTAATGAGGGTGGTGGACTCTTTTGACCAACGGTTCTGGGGTCCATTGTTAGTATCTGTGATAGGAACATGTATGTGCTCAGGACTTAATCATTCTAGTGGATATGATTACAGGAGACAAAATCACAGGGGTCAAGGTGGAATGAGCACAAGAGGAGTTGGATGTTCTTCTTTTAGAAGTTATTCTCTTTTTTTTTTTTTTTTTTTTGAGACGGAGTCTCGCTCTGTCTCTCGGGCTGGAGTGCAGTGGCCGGATCTCAGCTCATTGCAAGCTCCGCCTCCCGGGTTTACACCATTCTCCTGCCTCAGCCTCCTGAGTAGCTGGGACTACAGGCGCCCGCCACCTCGCCCGGCTAGTTTTTTGTATTTTTTAGTAGAGACGGGGTTTCACCGTGTTAACCAGGATGGTCTCGATCTCCTGACCTCGTGATCCGCCCTTCTCGGCCTCCCAAAGTGCTGGGATTACAGGCTTGAGCCACCGCGCCCGGCCCTAGAAGTTATTCTCTTAAACTATAGTATGGTAACCAGAGGAATTGTTCTCTTCTACTCTAAAATATATTTCTACTGAATTTGGGACTGGCCATCTCAAACCAGTACTGTATATTCTTTCCTCTGAGAACTACTGACAAAACACTGGCAAATTATTTATGTCCAGCTCTTTACCCCACTACTCCATGCAAACCAAAATCTATCTTTACCAATTATCAGCTCTACTGTATGTTACAATTCATTTAAAAACTCCTCACCTATATTTTCATGTTAGACCTAGATTGATTGTGATTTCTTTTCTTTTTTTTTTCTTTGAGACGAAGTCTTGCTCTGTCGCCCAGGCTGGAGTGCAGCCACCGGATCTCGGCTCACTGCAAGCTCCGCCTCCCGGGTTCACGTCATTCTCCTGCCTCGCCCTGAGTAGCTGGGACTACAGGCTGCCGCCACCATGCCCGGCTAGTTTTTTGCATTTTTAGCAGAGACGGGGTTTCACCGTGTTAGCCAGGATGGTCTCGATCTCCTGACCTTGTGATTCGCTTGCCTCGGCCTCCCAAAGTGCTGGGATTACAGGTGTGAGCCACTGCACCCAGCCAAACTTTGGTCTAATGTACTTTCAAAAAAATAAACATTTTATGGCCGGGCGCGGTGACTCACGCTTGTAATCCCAGCACTTTGGGAGGCCGAGAACATTAAGAACATTTTTTCTCCTCAAAAATATTTACTATCAGGCCGGGCATGGTGGCTCAGGCCTACAATCCTAGCACTTTTGGAGGCCAAGATGGGCGGATAGCTTGAATTTGATACCAGCCTGGCCAAGATGGTGAGATCCACCTCTACTAAAAATACAAAAATTAGCTGGGCGTGGTGGTGCGTGGCTGTAATCCCAGCTGCTTGGGAGGCTGAGGCACGAGAATTGCTTGAACCCGGGAGGCAGAGGTTGCAGTGAGCTGAGATCACACCACTGCACTCCAGCCTGGGCGAGAGAGCAAGACTGTAAAACAACAACAACAACAACAAAAAATTACTGCTCTTAAAATTGGCTGATCTTAGGAATTTTGGAGAATTATGATTTAGCAAGCCCGAAAAGATCTGTCCATAGAAACTGAAGCTCTGGCCAGGCACGGTGGCTCATGGCTGTTATCCTAGCACTTTGGGAGGCTGAGGTGGAAGGATCACTTGAGCCCAGGAGCTTGAAACCAGCCTGGGCAACATAGGGAGTCTCCATCTCTGCAAAATAAATTAAATTAAATTAAAGTTAAAAAGAAAATGAAGAGGAAAAGAGAAAAGAAAGAAAGAGAAAGAAGGAAAGAAAAAGAAAGAAGAAAAAAAAAAAAGGAAGGAAGGAAGGAAGGAAGAGGGGCTGGGTGTGGTGGCTCACGCCTATAATCCCAGTACTTTGGGAGGCAGAAGCGGGCAGATCAGCTGAGGTCAGAAGTTCGAGGCCAGCCTGGCCAACATGGTGAAACCCCGTCTCTACTAAAAATACAAAAATTAGCTGGGCATGGTGGTGCGCACCTGTAATTCCAGCTACTCAGGAGGCTGAGGCAGGACAATTGCTTGAACCTGGGAGGCGAAGGTTACAGTGAGCCAAGATCGTGCTATTGCACTCCAGCCTGGGCAACAAGAGGGAAACTCTGTCTCAAAAAAAAGAAAGAAAAAAGGGAAGAGAGAGAGAGAGAGAGAGAGAGGGAGGGAGGGAGGGAGGAAGGAAGGAAGAAGAGGAGGGGAAGGAAGGAGTGAGGGAGAGCGGGAGGGAGAGCGGGAGGGAGAGCGGGAGGAAGAGAGGGAGAGAGGGAGGAGGGAGGGAGGGAGGGACTTTAGCTGGGTCAGGGGTATTTTACCAGATGTAGCCCAGCAGTGCACAGTGCCACCTAGTGGTGAGCCTGCACCAGAGGGACCTTCCTTCTGGAAAGTGTGTGACTGCAGAGAAGGGGCTGGACCACAACAGGGTAGAACACTCCCTTGGGTGAGCTATGATAAAGTTTAGCAGCAGATGCTACACATTTACATCCTCTCTGGTTTCTGAGGTCTTGCCTCTCTTAGCTTACAGTTTCCTCTTCTGTACAGTAAGGGCAGCCAGGTGAACTTGAGGTTCCCTTTCCGGACTGTTTCTTTATATGGATCAAAATCCCCCTCTAAAGCTTCCCCTCATACTTCCTCTTTTTCTAGTTGCAAGTAAAGAAGATAATAAAATGAAAGTCTTTATTATGAAATGAGAATTTTGTTCCTAGTTCAGGTTGTAGAAGAGTGCTTAGGTGTAAGATTTATTTGGCAGAACTATAAATTGCATTTGGACTGCAAAATGAGGTTCTAGAATATGCAACATGCTTAGAAAATATGAGAGGCTGGGCACAGTGACTCTCACCTGTAATTGCAGCACTTTCGGAGGCTGAGGTGGGCAGACCGCCTGAGGTCAGGAGTTTGAGACCAGCCTGGCCAACATGGTGAAACCCTGTGTCTACTGAAAATACAAAAATTAGCCAGGCTTAGAGGCAGGCGCCTGTAATCCCAGCTACTTGGGAAGCTGAGGCAGGAGAATCTCTTGAACCAGGGAGGCGGAGGTTGCAGTGAGCCGAGGTCATTCCACTGCACTCCAGCCTGGGTGACAGAGCGAGACTCTGTCTCAAAACAACAACAATGACAACAACAACAACAACAACAAACCAGTATGAGAATGTTACATTTTTCTTTTCTAAATTGTGAAAACCACATTACAGAATATTTGGAAAATGGAAGGAGGAACATCGCCTCTATCACTGACATCGTGAACATGCTTCCACTTGTTTTTTTTTTTTTTCTTTCGAGTCTTGTTCTGTCGCTGTGTCGCCCAGGCTGGAGTGCAATGGTGTGAACTCCGCTCACTGCAATTTCCACCTCCCAGGTTCAAGCGATTCTCCTGCCTCAGCCTCCCAAGTAGCTGGGATGACAGGCACATGTTACTACGCCTGGCCAATTTTTGTATTTTTAGTAGAGACGGGGTTTCACCATGTTGGCCAGGCTGGTCTTGAACTCCTTACCTCAGGCGATCCACCTGCCTTGGCCTCTCAAAGTGCTGGGATTACAGGCGTGAGCCACCACTGCACCCAGCAATTTTTGTATTCTTATTAGAGACAGGGTTTTGCCATATTGCCCAGGCTGACCTCAAACTCCTGGGCTCAAGTGATCCTACCTGCCTTGGACTCCCAAAGTGCTGGGATTACAGGCATGAGCCACCACACCTGGCCTGCTTATATTTCTTTCTGTGTATTTTTATCCCTATCCTTTGCCCATTTTATGGGCTTGTTTATGTATTTCTTTCTAATTAATTTGAATCATATATATACAGATTATATATATAGATTCTATATATATAGATCATATATATATATGATCTGCCCACCTTGGCCTCCCAAAGTGCTGAAATTACAGGCATGAGCCACTGTGCCTGGCTCAGTTATTTATATTTTAATAATATTTACACTTTATTACATCTTGCAAATATTATCTTCCAGTCTATAATTTATCTTTTGCCTTGTTTAAAAAAAAGTATATTTTCGCTGAGCGCTGTGGCTCATGCCTGTAATCCCAACACTTTGGGAGACTGAAGCAGGTGAATAGCTTGAGGACAGTAGTTCAAGACCAGCCTGGCCAACACAGTGAAACCCATCTCTACTAAAAATAGATACAAAAAAAATTAGCAGGGTGTGGTGGTGCACACCTGTAATACCAGCTACTTGGGAGGTTGAGGCACTCACTACTCAGGTGACTCTCTATCTAGAAGAAAACAAAGTTAGAACTTTGCCTCATATGACTCACACTATAAATAGTAAACTCCACAGAGATTGAAAATACCAATACAAAAAAGTAGAACTATTAAAATAGCAGAAAATAAAAGAGAACATTTGTTTTGCTTAACCTCTTTTAGCAAAGACTGTGCCAGGTGCCATGGCTCACACATATAATCCCAGCACTTTGAGGCCAAATGACTTATTTAACATGCACATACCCTTTGATCCAGTAATTCTACTTCTAGAAATGTACTTTATAGAAATAAAAGCACTGGTATATAACAATTTATATGTAAGGATGTGCATTACATCATTTCTTTTATAATAGCCAAAAAATCTGGAATCACCTTTAATGTATATAGGGAATGTTTTAATAAATTATGGCAAATCCATAGTAAGAAATATGAAGTTATTTAAAATAATGCTATAGGTTTCTATATATATTGACTTAGCAAAATGTTTAGCACTGGCCGGGTCCAGTGGCTCATGCCTGTAATTCCACCACTTTGTGTTGGGGTGATCAGACCCAACACCAGGTCATGGGGGTGACAAAGTCCTGCAGAGTCAAAGGAATAAGAAAAAGGCAGTTTGAGAGAGAAAGTGGGACCAGGGGGCCATCGCGAGTGTGGAGGCTGCAAAGGCCCCAGCTCTGGGATCCCAAGCTATTTATTGGTGCTCAAAGGAAGAAACAGGTGGTGAGAATGTGGGGGTTGAAAGGAAACAATGTATCAAGTGAATGAGAAACATATGGCTGCTTGAGATAATAAGCAAGGAGCCAGCAAGTCTAGCACACATGTAAGCCCTGCCTCAGCTTCTCTCCAACACTTTGGAAGGCTGAGGTGGGTGGATCACCCTGAGGTCAGTAATTCAAGACCAACCTGGCCAACATGGCGAAACCCCATCTCTACTAAAAATACAAAAACTAGCCAGGAAGGTGGTGAGTGCCTATAATCCCAGCTACACTGGAGGCTGAGGTGGGAGAATTGCTTGAACCTGGGAGGTAAAGGTTGCCGTGAGCCGACATTGTGCCACTGCACTCCAGCCTGGGTGGCAGATCGAGATTCCATCTCCAAAAAAAAAAAAAACCCTCATATTTCTGTATATGGATAGAAAAAATAAATTAAAAGTTATGCTTCATAAGGTTATCATTAGTTTCCTCAATGAGAGGAAATTGTAAGGAGGTTGAAATGTAGGAAGTGGAGATTTTGAAGTATCTTACAGACATGTATTTTTCGAAATACAGTGTCAAGAAAGAAGTCACATTATTAACTGGTTAATTATCCAAAAAGTAGACAAATTGTTCAGTGAGCTGAGATCACGCCACTGCACTCCAGCCTTGGTGACAGAGCAAGATCCTGTATAAAAACAAACAAAAACCATGTTTTTCCATCAAGAAGCCCAAAGGGAGGATAATGGCCTCAGACATGAACAGATTGGGAGATTTGATAGTCTTGTATGCCGTCAGGGTAGAAGTAGAAGCAGTGGACAGGAATTTCAGAAGGGCTAATTTTAGCACAATATGATGTAAGTTTCTAATCACTAGAAGTGATCAAAAACTGAAGCATCTGTCACATGGAGTTTGAGTTTTCCATTGCTAGAAATATTCAAGCTGAGGCTAGGTGACCATCTGTCATGTGTGCGGTGAAATAAATGTCTAAATTTGACTGGAGACTGTACTAGATGATTTTGAACAACCTCACATGCTAGACTTCTATGATTTTAATACCTGGAAAACCTTTATTAAGAAATAGCAGTGTAATGGCTGGGCAGAGTGGCTCACACTTATAATCCCAGAACTTTGGGAGGCTGAGGTGGGTGGATCACCTGTGATCAGAAGTTCAAGACCAGCCTGGCCAACATGGTGAAACCCCGTCTCTACTAAAAATACAAAAATTAGCTGGGCCTGGTGGCAGGTGCCTGGAGTCCCAGCTACTCAGGAGGCTGAGGCAGGAGAATAGCTTAAACCCAGGAGGTGAAGATTGCAATGAGCTGAGATCACACTACTGCACTCCAGCATGGGCGACAGAGCAAGACTTCCTCTCAAGAAAAAAAAAAAAAAAATTAACTGGGCATGGTGGTGTATTCCCTGGGAGGCAGAGGTTGCAGTGAGCCGAGATCGTGCCACTGCACGCCAGCCTGGGCTACAGAGCAAGATTGTCTCAAAAAAAAAAAAAAAAAAAAAATAGCAGTGTAAATGAAGGGCCTGAAGAATCAGAAAGGACATAATACAATATACAATAAACAAAGTCATCAAATACATAAAGGGAATTATTATATGATAGATGTGATGTTTCGAAGAAGGAAGGAAAAGATTGATAATTCAGTAAATAATGATAAGACAAATTGAATTATGGAGAATATAAAATTAGTTTTCTTCCTCATTCTTTACCAACATGTTCTTTATGAATCAAAGTTTTACCTGTTAAAAAGATTGAACTATTAAAAATTGAGTCTGAAAATAATGGCCACAGTGTTTTTATTATCCAGGAGTTGGAAGCCATTTTGAAGGAATATATTAAATCTAGAGGCCACAATTTAAGTAACTGGAGAATTGGACTCACAAAAAAATGTTTCTACTGAAAAGAATACTATCAAAGTCAAAAGAGGCACAGCAAAATAAAAAACATGTATTTTAAAGAGATGGGGTAGGCCGGGCGCAGTGGCTCAAGCCTGTAATCCCAGCACTTTGGGAGGCCGAGACGGGCGGATCATGAGGTCAGGAGATCGAGACCATCCTGGCTAACACGGTGAAACCCCGTCTCTACTAAAAAATACAAAAAACTAGCCGGGTGAGGTGGCGGGCGCCTGTAGTCCCAGCTACTCAGGAGGCTGAGGCAGGAGAATGGCGTGAACCCGGGAGGCGGAGCTTGCAGTGAGCTGAGATCCGGCCACTGCACTCCAGCCTGGGTGACAGAGCGAGACTCCGTCTCAAAAAAAAAAAAAAAAAAAAAAAAAAGAGATGGGGTCTCACTATGTTGCCCAGGCTGGTCTCAAACTCCTGGGCTCAAGCATTCCTCCCGTCTCGACCTCCCAAAGTGCTGGGATTATAGGTGCAAGTCACTGCATCCTGCCTGAATATTTGTAAGAGCTATTTTCCTTAATACTTTCCTTAATATGGAAAGAATTCTTTTTTTTTTTTTTGAGACAGAGTCCCTTTCTGTTGTCCAGGCTGGAGTGCAGTGGCACGATCTCGGCTCACTGCAAGCTCTGCCTTCCGGGTTCATGCCATTCTCCTTCCTCAGCCTCCCGAGTAGCTGGGACTACAGGTGCCCGCCACCACACCTGGCTGATTTTTTGTATTTTTAGGAGAGATGGGGTTTCACCATGTTAGCCAGGATGGTCTCCACCTTCTGACCTCGTGATCTGCCAGCTTCGGCCTCCCAGAGTGCTGGGATTACAGGCATGAGCCACTGTGCCTGGCCTGGAAAGAGTTCTTAAAAATCAATAATTTAGGCTGGGTGTGGTGGCTTATGCCTATACTCCTAGCACTTTAGGAGGCCAAGGTGGGCTGATTACTTGAGCCCAGCAGTTCAAGAACAGCCTGGGCAATATGGTGAAACCCCATCTCTACACACAATACAAAAATTAGCTGGGCATGGTGGAGCATGCCTGCAGTCCCAGCTACTCAGGGAGAATGAGGTGAGAGGATCACGTGAGCCCGAGAGATCAAGGCTGCAATAAACCATAATCACATCACTGCACTCCAGCTGGGATGACAGAGTGAGACCCTGTCTCAAAAAAAATTAA
Source organism: Rhinopithecus roxellana (assembly GCF_007565055.1). Taxonomy (NCBI): domain Eukaryota; kingdom Metazoa; phylum Chordata; class Mammalia; order Primates; family Cercopithecidae; genus Rhinopithecus; species Rhinopithecus roxellana. The sequence goes on from NC_044559.1 coordinate 76,640,231, forward strand.
AATTAAAAATTAAATAATTTAAAGATAATTACCCTAACAACAAAATGGGCAAAGCCCATGAACAGGTAAATCATATTGAGAAATATTGACTTTTACATACCTGAAAAGATGGTTAGTCTCATTCATAGTGAATTCCACTTTTCCATCAATAAGATCGATAAGTATTGGCCAGGCTGGTGGCTCACGCCTGTAATCCCAGCTGGGACTACAGGCACGTACCACCACACCTGGCTAATTTTTGTATTTTCAGTAGAGATGGGGTTTCACCATATATGCTGAGCTGGGTGCTTTGCCTTTTCTAATCAGAGGGGAATATATATACCTATATATATAATTATTATTATTATTTTTTCTTAGAGACAGGTGTCACTGTGTTGCCCAGGCTGAAGTGCAATGGTGTAGTCATAGCTCACTGCAGCCCCCAACTCCTGAGCTCAAGCGATCCTTTTGCCTCAGACCATATTGGCCAGGCTGGTCTCAAACTCCTGACCACCTGAAACGTCCGCCTCGGCCTCCCAAAGTGCTGGGATTACAGGCATGAGCCACCGTGCCCAGCCTTCTCTGCCTTTCTTAGATGGTGCTCTTTTACCTTTCTTTTTTTAATGTTTCCAATTGCTTTCACACTGGTAAAAGAATGCCAGACCCTTTCAATGACAGCAGCATTAATGCTCCATAAAAAGCAAAATTTGGAAACATTTGAAGATCAAGTAAATTAATAGATATGTAAATACCTTTACTCTATCATACATGATAATTTTGTTACCAAAATAATTTACACATAGAACCACCCAACTTTAACTATCAAGTCCTCTTTTAGGGTAGGGAAATCTCATGTATTGATCCCTTTGGGCCTGGCCCTGTGTCAAGACCTTTGTAGTTTTTTAAAAATAATATATATAGGCTGGGTGAGGTAGCTCATGCCTGTAATCCCAGCACTTTGGGAGGCCAAGGCTGGTGGATCACCTGAGGTCAGGAGTTTGAGACCAGCCTGACCAACATGGAGAAACCCCTGTCTCTACTAAAAATACAAAATTAGCTGGGTGAGGTGGCACATGCCTGTAATCCCAGCTACTTGGGAGGCTGAAGCAGGAGAATTGCTTGAACCTGGGAGGCAGAGGTTGCAGTGAGCCAAGATCGTGCCATTGCACTCTGCACACCAACCTGGGCAACAGAGTGAAACTCCTGTCTCAAAATAATAATAATAATAATAATTAATATATATGTATTTTTTTTTTAGATAGGGTCTTACTCTGTTGCCCAGGCTGGAGTGCAGTGGCACAGTCTTGGCTCACTGCAAGCTCCGCCTCCCAGGCTCAGGTGATTCTCCTGCCTCAGCCTCCCGAGTAGCTGGGATTACAAATGTGTGCCACCATGCACAGCTAATTTTTGTAAATTTTGGTAGAGATGAGGTTTCTCCATGTGGGCCAGACTGTTCTCAAACTCCTGACCTCAAGGGATCCTCCTGCCTCGCCCTCCTAAAGCGCTGATATTACAGGTGTGAGCCACTGTGCCAGGCCAGAAGTATACTTGATGAGGCTCTTATACTATACATGAAAAAGTATCTTATTTTAAGAAAAACTGTGATAGGCAAAAGATATATACTATAAAACCTAAAGCAACTTCTAAAATAAAAAAAAAAAAACAGCAAATAAGCAAATAAAATAACTTGGAATCTTAACAAATATTTATTTAATGCAAAAAAAAAGGCAGGGGGAAAAAAGTGAAAATAAGAGACAGATGAGGAAAAAAGAAATGCAAAGAGCAAGATAATAGATTTAAACTTAGCCGCATCACTAATCACCTTCAACATAAATAGTTTCAACGACGTGTCAGTGAACTATAGCTTGAAACCAAATCATGGCTGTTTCCTGATTTGTTTGCTTGTTTGTTTGTTTTTTGAGACAAAGTGTCACTCTGTTGCCCAGGGTAGAATGCAGTAGCATGATTATGGCTCACTTGTAGCCTCGACCTCCCAACCTCAAGTGATCCTCCCACCTCAGCTTTCCAAGTACAATTTTTTTTGGTATTTTTTTTTTGTAGCGTCTGACCTCAAACTCCTGGGTTCAAGTGATTCTCCTGCTTTGGCCTCCCAAAGTAGTGGGATTACAGTCATGAGCCACCATACCCCACCGTCTGTTGTCTGTTTTTGCAGTACTTGTGAACTAAAAGTGGTTTTTTACATGTTTTAATGGTAAATTTTTTTCTATAACTGACTATAAAATTGCTTCAATTTTGCCTCTTGTCACACAAAGACTAAAATATTTACTCTGTGGCCCTCTGAGTTTGCCCACCTGTGTGGTATAAATATCCCAATTATGAGGCAGGAAGTATAGCATTGGATGGACATTTGGGTAGTTTCCACTTTATGGCCATTATAAATAATGAAGCTATTAACACTCATGTTCAAGTTTTTGTGTGAACATATAATATGTTCTCAATTCTCTTGGATATATGCATAAGGAACGGAACTCCTGAATCATGTGGCACCTCTATGTTTAACCTTTTGAGGAATGACCAGACTCTTTTATTTTCTTTTTTTTTGAGACAGGGTCTTGATCTGTCACCTAGGCAGGAGTGCAGTGGTGTGATTTCGATTCACAGCAATCTCCACCTCCCTGGCTCAAGCAATCCTCCCACCTTAGCCTCCCAAGTACCTGGAACTATAGGTACACACCACCATGCCTGGCCAATTTTTTTTTTTTTTTTTTTTTTTTGGTAAGGGTTTCACCATGTTGCCCAAGCTGGTCTTGAACTCCTGGCTTCAAGTGATCCACCTGCCTTGGCTTGCAAAGTGCTGGGGCTACAGACGTGAGCCAGCACGCCTGGCCAGACTATTTTATAAAGTGGCTGCACCATTTTACTTACCTACCACCTGTGCATAAAGTTTCCAGTTTCTCCACACTCTCAACCAACACTTATTATCTGTTTTTATTATAGCCATCCTAGGAAGTGTGAACTGATATCTCAATGTGGGTTTGATTTGCATTTTTCTAATGGCCAAAGGTGTTGAGATTTTCATTTTTTTATTGGCTATTTGTATATTATCTTTGGAGAAATGTATATTCAGATCCTTTCCCATTTAAAAATCGGATTATTTGTGTTTTTGTTATTGGGTTGTAAAAGTTATTTATATATGCTGGACACTAGAGCCCTATCAGCTATATAATTTACAAATATTTTTGTGGGTTTTTTTTTTTTTGCTTTCATGATGGTTTCCTTTGAAGCACAAATGTTTTTAATTTTGATGATGCCCAATTTACCTATTTTTTTCTTTGATTGCTTGTGCTTTTGGTATCATATCTAAGAAATCATCATCTAATCCAAAGTCATCAAAATGTACACATATTTTCTTCAAAGATTTTTTTTAACTTTTATTTTAGTTTCAGGGGTCCATGTGCAAGTTTGTTATATAGGTAAACTGTGTGTCACGAGGGAGATTTTTTTTTTTTGAGACAGAGTCTCACTCTATTGCCCAGGCTGGAGTGCACTGCTATGATCATGGCTCACTGCAGCCTCGACTTTCTGGGCTCAGGCGATTCCCCCACCTCAGACTCTCAAGTATGAGTATTCCCAACTTGTTATTTTTGTTTCAAGACGGAAAAAAAAAAAAAAAGAAAAAAAAAGAGGTTCTGTGATATCTCATATAATTTCACCATCAGCTCATACTGCAAAGAAGTCAACTGGGACATTGATAAGGACTGCATTGGATCTGCAGGTCAATTTGAGAAGCACTGTGTCCACTCCTGCTTACTTTTCTTTCTCTAATCTGACTGTTCAGCTCCACCAGCTTCTTCCCACTCCTGCCCACTTTAGCTTGCTCCAAGAAATTAAATTTGTCTTTCTTTTTTGTAGAGATCAGGTCTCACTGTGTTGCCCAGGTTGGTCTTGAACTCCTGGGCTCAAGCAATCCTCCTGCCTCGGGCTTCTAAAGTATTGGGATTACAGGCGTGAGTCACCTGCTCGGTTACTAAAATTCATCTTTCTTTCTTTCTTTTTTTTTTTGAGACGGAGCTCGCTCTGTTGCCAGGCTGGAGTGCAGTGGGACGATCTTGGCTCACTGCAACCTCTTCCTCCCTGGTTCAAGTGATTCTCCTGCCTCAGCCTCCCAAGTAGCTGAGATTACAGGCACACACCACCACTCCCAGCTAATTTTTGTATTTTTAGTAGTGATGGGGTTTCACCATGTTGCCCAGGATGGTCTCAATCTCCTGACCTTGTGATCCGCCCGCCTGGGCCTCCCAAAGTGCTGGGATTACAGGCATGAGCCACCGCACTCAGCCATTTTTCTTTTTCTTTTTTTTTTTTTTTGAGACAGAGTTTCGCTGTTTTTGCCCAGGCTGGAGTGCAATGGCATGACATCAGCTCACTGCAACCTCCGCCTCCCGGGTTCAAGCGATTCTCCTGCCTCAGCCTCCCGAGTAGCTGGAATTACAGGCATGCTCCACCATGCCTGGCTAATTTTTGTATTTTTAGTAGAGACAGAGTTTCTCCATGTTGGTCAGGCTGGTCTTGAACTCCCTTCCGACCTCAGGTGATCCACCCGCCTCAGCCTCCCAAAGTGCTGGGATTACAGGCGTGAGCCACTGTGCCTGGCCCATTTTTCTTTATTTTGAAGAGAAATGCTGTATTACTTATCTCATTCTAACCCAGGCCCACTCTAAGCTCTAGATTGCTACCACCGTGAGAGTCTATGAAGTATTTGGCCCAGCAAAGAGAGTGCACTTTCTGAGGATTTCTGCCTCCATTTTTTCAAAGGAACACCTCCTTCTCCCTATTCCATTTCTTTTTCACTCTTGTCGCCCAGGCTGGAGTGCGATGGCGGATCTTGGCTCACTGTAACCTCTGCCTCCCAGGTTCAAACAATTCTCCTGCCTCAGCCTCCTGAGCAGCTGGAATTACAGGCTTCCACCACCACACCTGGCTAATTTTTTGTATTTTTAGTAGAGACAGGGTTTCACTGTGTTGGCCAAACTGGTCTCGAAACTCCTGACTTCATGATCCACCTGCCTTGGCCTCCCAAAGTGCTGGGATTACAGGCATGAGCCACTGCGCCCGGCCTGTAATCACAGTTTATGTACATACAAATTTGTGTTCTACTTTGATTTGATGTTATTTTACCAAATATATATACATATAAATTTGTTATACTCTTTTTTTGTTGATGTTGATGCGTGAATTTTCTCTTCATGAGTCTTATCTTTAAAAACTATATAATTCCATCATGTAGAGATGGCATAATTGGCTTAATCATTTCTCTACTGTTAAACATTTGAGACATTCCTTTAACTTTTTTTTTTTTTTGGTATGGGGAAAAACTGTTATAAAATATTCTAAAATAAATAAAGTTCCCTTTCCTTCAAATTATTTTTGTGAAAATAAACCCCTAGGGTGCCAGGTGTGGCAGCTCACACCTGTAATCACAGCACTTTGGGAGACTGAGGTGGGTGGATCACCTGAGGTCAGGAGTTCGAGACCAGCCTGGCCAATATGGTGAAACTCAGATTCTACTAAAATTAGAAAACTTAGCTGGGCGTGGTGACAGGCGCCTGTAGTCCCAGCTACTCAGGAGGCTGAAGCAGGAGAATCAGTTGAATCCAGGAGGTGGAGGCTGCAGTGAGCTGAGATCATGCCACTGCACTCCAGCCTGGGCGACAGAGCTGAGACTCCATCTCAAAAAAAAAAAAAAAATAATAATAATAATAATAATTTAAAACTGGTGAAAGTAGGCACCTTTGTCTTGTTCCTGATTTTCAAGGGAAAGCTTTCAGTTTTTCACACTTGAGTACAATATTGGATGCGTTTTTATCATGTTTGGGTATTTTATCATATTGAGGAATTTTCCCTACATTCCTAGTTTTCTGGGAGTTTTTTTTTCTTTTAATTATGGAAGAGTATTGGATTTTGTCAAATGCCTTTTCTACATCAATTAAGTTGATTACATGGTGTTTCCCTTTTATTATATTAATCTGATGTATTACATTGATAGTTTTCTTATTTTGAGCCACCATTAGGGTGGAGAGGCATGGATAGAGCACAGAGGATGTTTCGAAGGTTTGTTATTAGATGTATAAATGTCGATAATTGCTATGTATCTTGTTTTAATATATTTTATTAATATACAATATAAATAAATAAATTTTTATTTCCCTAATGACTAATGATGTTGTCTATCCTTTTGTGTGTTTATTTTGTCATCTGTATATCTTCTCTTGTAAAGTGTCTTTTATCTTTTAAAAAATTTGAGTCATTTGTTTTCTTTTTTTTGTTTGTTTGCTTGTTTGGGGTTATTTTTGCTTGGGTTTTTTTTTTTTTTTGACATGAAGTTTCACTCTTGTTGTCTAGGTTGAAGTGCAATGGCGCAATCTCAGCTCACCCCAACCTCCACCTCCTGGGTTCAAGTGATTCTCTTGCCTCAGCCTCCCAAGCAGCTGGGATTACAGGCGTGCACCAGCACACCCGGCTTTTTTTTTTTTTTTTTTTTTTTTTTTAGTAGAGACGGGGTTTTGCCATGTTGGGCAGGTTGGTCTTGAACTCCTGACCTCAGGTGATCTGCCTGCTTTGGCCTCCCAAAATGCTGGGATTACAGGTGTGAGCCACCATGCCCGGCTGAAAAAATTTTTTATTTCCATAGGTTTTTGGGGAATAGGTGGTGTTTGGTTATATAAATTTGTTCTTTAGTGGTGATTTGTGAGATTTTAGTGTACCCACCTGAGCAGTATACACTGCACCCAATTTGTAGTCTTTTATCCCTCACCCCCTTCCCACCCTTCTCTCCTGAGTCCCCTAAGTCCATTGTGTTATTCTTATGCCTTTGCATCCTCATAGCTTAGCTCCCTCTTATGAATGAGAACATACAATGTTTGGTTTTCTGTTCCTGAGTTACTTCACTTAGAATAATAGTCTCCGGTCCCATCCAGGTTGCTGTGAATGCCATTAATTCATTCCTTTTTATGGCTGAGTAGTATTCCATCAGAAAATACAGATTTAAATCCAATGCCATACCACTACAACCCCGTTAGAATGGCCAAAATTCAAATGCTCAATGAGACCAAGTGTTGATCAAAATGTGGAACAGCTAGAACTCTGTTTTGTTGTTGGTAGGAATGTAAAAATGTACAAGTACTTTGAAAATCAGATTTGTAGTTTCTTTAAAAGTTAAAATAAACCTATCATATGATCCATATATTTCACTTCTAAGAATTTCCCCCAAGAGAATGAAAGTATACAGCATATGTCTATGTAAAGACTTGTACGTGATTATTTATACAGCTTTATTTAAAATAGCCAAGATTTAGAAACAAGTCAAATGTCTATCAATAGGTGAACAGATAAAGAAACTGTGGCTGTCTGGGGTTGAAGAAAAAAAAAAGAAGAAACTGTGGCAGATCTATGCAACAGAATACTACTCAGCAACAAAAAGGAATGAACTATGAATCCATGGTATAGGCCAGGCACGGTGGCTCACTCCTGTAATCCCAGAACTTTGGGAGGCTGAGGTGGGTGGATGACCTGAGGTCAGGAGTTCGAGACCAGCCTGACCAATATGGCGAAAACCCGTCTCTAATAAAATATAAAAATTAGCCAGGCATGATGGCGGACGCCTGAAGTCCCAGCTACTCGGGAGGCTGAGATAGGAGAATCACTTGAACCCGGGAGGCAGAGGTTGCAGTGAGCTGAGATTGTGCCACTGCACTCCAGCCTGGGTGACAGAGTGAGACTCCATTTAAATGAGTAAACAAATAAAAATAAAAATTTAAAAATCCATACTATAACATGGATGAATTTCAAAATAATTATGCTAAGTGAAATAAGCCAGACAAACAAGTGTACATACTATGTGATTTCTTTTACATAAAACTGTAGGAGCTGGACATGGTGGCTCAGGCCCATAATCCCAGCACTTTGGAAGGCTGAGGCAGGAGGACCTCTTGAGCCCCGGAGTCTGAGATCAGCCTGGGCAACATAGAGAGACTCCATCTCCACTAAAAGTTAAAAAACTAGCCAGGCATGGCGACACGTCTGTGGTTCCAGCTTCTCAGGAGGCTGAGGTGAGAGGATCGCTTGAACCCAAGAGGTTGAAACTGCAGTGAGCCGTGATCATGCCACTGCACGTCAGCCTGGACAACAAAGTGAGACCCTGTCTTAAAAAAAATGAAATACAAACTAATGCATAGATGCATAGCGACAGAAAACAGCTCAGTGGTTGTCTGGAGATGGGGTAGGTTTGTGTGGGGGTCCAGAGGAACACAAAGTAACCTTGAGGGCTGATAAATACGTTCATCATCTTGACTGTGGTGATAATCACTGGCATGTTTGTATAACATTTATCAGGTTGTCCCCTTTATTATTTATTTTTTATTTTTTGAGGTAGAGTCTCACTCTGTAGTCCAGGCTGGAGTGCAGTGGCACAATCTTGGCTCACTGCAACCTTCGCCTCCTGGGTCCAAGCATTCTCCTGCCTCAGCCTCCCAAGTAGCTGGGACTACAGGCACACACCACCACAACTAGCTAATCTGTGTATTTTTGGTAGAGACACGGTTTTGCCATGTTGGCCAGGTTGGTCTCGAACTCCTGGCCTCAAGTAATCCACCTGCCTCAGCCTCCCAAGGTGCTGGGATTACAGATATGAGTCACTGCACCCAGCCACAAGTTGTATCCTTTAAATAACGCTATTTTGAAAATGGGAGAATGTGCTTTCTATTTCTTCTTATTATTATGTTTTTATGAGATGGGGTCTCACTCAGTCACCTAGGCTGGAGGGTAGGGACGCAATCTCAGCTCACTGCAACCTTTGCCTCCCAGATTCAAGTGATTTTCCTGCCTCAGCCTCCCGAGTAGCTGGGACTACAGGCGTGTGCCACCACGCCTAGTTAATTTTTGTATTTTTGTATTTTTAGGGGTTTTGCCATGTTGGCCAGGCTGGTCTTGAACTCCTGAACTCAGGTGATCCACCCGCCTTGGCCTCCCAAAGTGCTGGGATTACAGACATTAGCCACTGCACCTGGCTGCTTTCTATTTCTTTTCTCAACTTTGTTGTGATGGTATCTATTTTTTATGCTATCTCCTCATGAAAAAAAGTGTTACATGTATTTAAATGTTATTACTCCTAACATGTTTGAGAAACAGCAATAACAAGGGTAACAAACTTTCTTTTTGGTTTCTATATTTATGGAAATCTAATATTTGGACAGCTTAACCTTTTAGTACTTGATCTTCAAAAGCCTGGACTTGAGCACTGGCACTGCTAATTATTAGCTCTAATGTTGAGACAATCATTTATCCTCTGTTGATTAAATTTTCTTATCTGTATAATAAGAATAACAGGGTCTCCCTTGTAGGATTGTTTTAATCAAAGAAGATAATAAATGTGAAAGTGCTTTACACCCTGATAATGGCAGATCACATGTCAATTCACACCTGGGGCTTTGAGAGGTTAGGCTAGAGTGAACATAATTTCTTTTTCATTTTTAAAGGATAGTAGTGGTAGAGAAACCAGGGCGTAGGCACTAGATTGGAGTTAGATTTCAATGCCTGTGGCATGTACCACATTCATAGACTGGTGGTTCCAGCAACCTAGTTTCTCATATTTAAATATGGCATCAGCATCCTCTTAACTTCTTTTAGAATGTAGCCTCCGCTTCCTCCAGACACTTCCCCAGCACGCTTGACAACCTCTAGCCCCACTAGCCTGTGTTCCAGGCCAAAGCTAAATTTTGAACCCCTTTTGTCCCTGAATAAAACAGAATTTATGTCCATTTCATAGTTAGCTTAAGAGCTTTTCCCTCCCCTGTAATACGGTGTTTCTCAGCGTGTGGTTCCCTAGCAGTTTAAGCATCACCTGGCACTTGTTAACAATGCAAATTCTCATGATGTTAGTAGTGGACTTGCAAAATTTTTTTTAAAAAGTAAAATTTTTAAATAATTAAAGCAAAACAAACAAACAAACAAAAACCACAAATTCTCAGACCCCAACCCAGACCTAAGGTAAAACCCCTAGTGGGTGGGGAGCGGGGAGGCAACAGTCCGTGTTTTAATGATCCCTCCAGGGTGCTTCTGATGCAGGTTAAAATTCGAGAACCACTGCTGTAATATATACTGTTAACTCATATTTTTACTGCCAATGAACTAGCTAGTGGCAAATTAAATAGTTTTTAACATTTAACGAATGGCCCTGTCTAGAAACATTTCCAGAAACATTTTCTAGTTTGTAAGAAGATCAAATTGCATTTGAATTCTTTATGTTTTTTATTATTTTATTTATTTATTTATTTGAGATGGAGTCTCGCTCTGTCGCCCAAGCTGGTGTGCAGTGGCGCGATCTCTGCTCACTGCAAGCTCCACCTCCTGGGTTCATGCCATTCTCCTGCCTCAGCCTCCCGAGTAGCTGGGACTACAGGCGCCCGCCACCACCAAATACCAAAATTAGCCTGCCTGGCTAATTTTTCGTATTTTTAGTAGAGACGGGATTTCACCGTATTAGCCAGGATGGTCTCCATCTCCTGACCTCTTGATCCGCCTGCCTTGGCCTCCGAAAGTGCTGGGATTACAGGTGTGAGCCACTGCGCCTGGCCTATCTTTTTTTTTTTCTTTGAGACGGAGTTTTGCTCTTGTTGCCTGGGGTGTAGTGCAATGGCGCAATCTCGGCTCACTGCAACATCTGCCTCCTGGGTTCAAGCAATTCTTCTGCCTCAGCCTCACAAGCAACTGGGATTACAGGCATGCACCACCATGCCTGGCTAATTTTGTATTTTTTTTTAGTGGAGATGGGGTTTCATCATGTTGGTCAGGCTGGTCTCAAACTCCTGACCTCAAGTGATTCACCCAGCTTGGCCTCCCAAAGTTCTGGAATTACAGGCGTGAGCCCACCACACCCAGCCACATTTGAATCCTATCTATTGAGTGGGTTATGAGTTTTCAGACACACTTGGCATTGAATTTTGCTGTTAGATTATAAAGGCATTTGGGGAGTTACTTTGACTTTTAGTATAGTGGAGTGCCATTTAGACAATCAAATTGGTAATTTACCTAATAATATCCAATTCTTAGGAACTTGAAGAATTAAAAAAAAAAAAAAAAAAAAGCCTCCAGAGTCACCTTCCTTATACTGAGGAAGGAATTTTTCATTGGGAGACTGTGGTTTATGTTTTGCAAATTTGCACAATGAGCTTGTAGTAGAAGTGGCCATTGTGTTAAGACAAATAAGACAATCTACATGTGAATTAAAGCTAAGCACCAGTTTTCAAGTTCAATAGTGCCCTTTTCACCTGTTTGCTATTACCTGGGGCATCATTTGTTCATTTACCCAACAGAGTAAGCCAGATGGTAGCACCAAACTTCCGGCTGGGGTGGGTTGTTATGCAACAATAGATAACTGATACTGTGACCACGTGGCTGCCTAGGGCACTCCAGCTCTGGAGCTCAGCTGGGAGGGAATGGACATCAGCAATGGGGGTGACCTATTCTTTTTTTTTTTTTTTTTTTTTTTTTTGAGACAGAGTCTCGCTCTGTCACCCAGGCTGGAGTGCAGTGGCCGGATCTCAGCTCACTGCAAGCTCCGCCTCCCGGGTTCACACCATTCTCCTGCCTCAACCTCCCAAGTAGCTGGGACTACAGGCGCCGCCACCTTGCCCAGCTAGTTTTTTGTATTTTTTTTTTAGTAGAGACGGGGTTTCACTGTGTTAGCCAGGATGGTCTCGATCTCCTGACCTCGTGATCTGCCCGTCTCGGCCTCCCAAAGTGCTGGGATTACAGGCTTGAGCCACCGCGCCCAGCTGGGGTGACCTATTCTTGAATAGACCATGGTAGTTGGACTAGGAATGTAATCACCCAGTGGATTCTTCCTGCCTGTTGCACAGACCAAATCAATTCACCAAGACCACAGCATTGCAGTAGAGAATAAGTTTGACTGAAGTGAGGCCTGCCCACATGGGAGAGTTGGAGTTATCACTCAAACCAGTATCCCTGAAGGTTCAGAGGTTAGGGTTTTTATGGCAAATTTGGTGGGCAGGGGACTAGAGAATGGGTGCTGCTGATTGGTTGTGGGTGAAATCACAAGCATGTGGCATTTTCCACATCCATTGAGTCACAGGACCCGTTGAGTCATTAGTTACAAGTCTGGGTGGGGTTGTCTGAAAGATATCTTAAAAATCCAATCTTAGGTTCTACAATAGTGATGGTATCTATAGGAGCAATTGGAGAAGTTACAAATCTTGTGACCTCTGGCCACATGACCCCTGAGCGGTAAGGGATTACAGAAACTATACCTATCTTATTAGAATTCAGGCCCCTCTCACAATCCCAACATTGTGGTCTTTTATTAGTTTTCTAAAGGAGGTTTAGTTTTGGGAAAGGCTATTATCATCTTTGTTTTAAGGTAAAACTATAAACTAAATTCCTCCCAAAGTTAGCTTGACCTATGTTCTGGAATGACCAAGGGCAGCTTGGAGGTTAGAAGTGCGATGGAGTCAACTGTGGCAGATTTTTCTTACTGTCATAATTTTTGCAAAGGCAGTTTCAGGAGCTAGGGTACATTAGAAAATATCTGTAGTTCATCCTGGCTAACACAGTGAAACCCTGTCTCTACTAAAAAATGCAAAAAACTAACTGGGCAAGGTGGCGGGCGCCTGTAGTCCCAGCTACTCGGGAGGCTGAGGCAGGAGAATGGCGTGAACCCAGGAGGTGGAGCTTGCAGTGAGCCGAGATCCGGCCACTGCACTCCAGCCTGGGTGACACAGTGAGACTCTGTCTCAAAAAAAAAAAAAAAAAAAAAGAAAATATCTGTAGTGGTGCCTATAAATTGGGTTCTTGAGTTCTTGGGGAGTATAGAAGCTTCCCAAAATGATGGAGGGTGAATTTCTATCAATCCTTGTAGGGAGTAAATTAAGTTCAATTTGATTTAGAAAAATAAATGTGATATTTCTTATATCCTATTGTTATGAAGCAAGTCCAAACAAACTTATGTAAATCTGTTTGTATATACAATGTTTATATTAAGGATTCTTCTTAATTTCCTTTTTTATTGCTGCAAAACTTGGGAAATAGTATTTTTCTTTTTTTTTTAGATGGAGTCTCACTCTGTTGCCCAGGTTGGAGTGCAGTGGTGTGATCTCGGCTCATTGCAACCTCTACCTACTGGGTTCAAGCGCTTCCTGCCTCAGCCTCCCAGGTAGCTGGGACTATAGGCATGTGCCACCACACCTGGCTAATTTTGTGTGTGTGTGTGTGTTTTTTTTTTTTTTGGTAGACATGGGGTTTCACCATGTTGGCCAGGCTGGTCTCAAACTCCTAACCTCAAGTGATCCACCTGCCTCGGCCTCCCAAAGTGCTGGATTATAGGCATGAGCCACTGTGTCCAACCAGGAAACAGTCTTTTTAAGCGGTGCTAGCTTACAAACTGCAGAAACCTTTTCGGTTTCCACTTGTGTGGCAAAAATAACAGTGTTCATGGGAACCACTTCTCTTGATCTCTTTCTTTATTACACAAAAAGTGTTTTTTTTTTTTTTTTTGCGTACAATGAGATTGAAACTGCCTTTGCAAAAATTGAGACAGTGAGAGAAATGCAATGTGACTGACTCCATCGTGCTTCAAACGCCACAAACTGTCCTTGTTCACTCTTGGATGTAGGCCAAACCAACTATGGGAGGAATTTAGCTTATACTTTAACTTTATAACAAAGATGATAACAAGTGCTTCCCAAAATTAGCCCACTCCTTCCTCAGGGATTGAAACCTCCTTTGTAAAACTAACAAGGTTAGAATTATGGTTCAGGAGTCATGTAACTGGAGGTTTGTAGCCTCCCCAGTTGCTCCTACAGACAACAGCACTATTGCAAAACATCAGATTGGTGTTTGAGGTATTTTTCAGACCTTACATTCTGATGGACCAGCTGGCACCACTCAGACCAGTAATCCATACCAAGAAACTAGCTCAGTTGGTCTTGTGACCCCCACCCAGGAACTGACTCAACACAAGAAGACAGCTTTGATCCCCTATGATTTCGTCCCTGACCCAGTCAATCAGTACTCCTCATTCTCTAGCCCCCTGCCCACTGGGCTATCCATGAAAAACCCTACCCTCCAAATTCTTGATGAGGTGGATTTGAGAATTATCTCCCATCCTTCAACTTGCCTAGCCCCATGATGAGTACACTCTTTTTTTTTGAGTTGGAGTCTTGCTCTGTTACCCAGGCTGGAGTGCAGTGGCACAATCTTGGCTCACTGCAACTGGGTTGCCTACTGGGTTCAAATGATTCTCTTGCCTCAGCCTCCTGAGTAGCTGGGGTTACAGGCACCCACCACCATGCCCAGCTAACTTTTTTGTATTTTTAGTAGAGACGGGGGTTCCCCATGATTGAGTTGGAGTCTTGCTCTGTTACCCAGGCTGGAGTGCAGTGGCACAATCTTGGCTCACTGCAACTGGGTTGCCTACTGGGTTCAAATGATTCTCTTGCCTCAGCCTCCTGAGTAGCTGGGGTTACAGGCGCCCACCACCATGCCCAGCTAACTTTTTTGTATTTTTAGTAGAGACGGGGTTTCCCCATGTTGGCCAGACTGATCTCTAACTTCTGACTTCGGGTGATACACCTGCCTCGGCCTCCCAAAGTGCTACTTGGGAGGCTGCAGTGGGAGGATCACTTGAACCCTGGAGGCGGAGGCTGCAGGGAGCTAAGATTGGGCCACTGCACTCCAGTCTGGGCAACAACGTGAGACTCCATCTCAAACAACAACAAAACAGAAACTTATTGGCTAGGTACAGTGGCTCACACCTGTAATCCCAGCATGCTGGGGAGGCCAAGGTAGATAGATCAATGAGCCCAGGAGTTTGAGACCAACACGGTGAAACCTCATCTCTACAATAAATACAAAAATTAGCTGGGCATGGTGGCATGAACCTGTAGTCTCAGCTACTTAGGAGGCTGAGATGAGAGGATCACCTGAGCCCCAGGAGGTTGAGGTGGCAGTAAGCCATGAACATGCCACTGCACTCCAGCCTGGAGAGCATGAAAAAAAAAAAAAAAGAAAGAAAGAAATTGAAACATATTAACCCCAAAGCAGTGTCAATAAGTCAGGGAATAAGAGGAACCATTGAAAAAGATTTCTTTTTTAATTGTTTTCTTTTTTGTTTGTTTGTTTTTTTGAGATGAAGTCTCTCTCTGTCACCTGGGTTGGAGTGCAGTGGTGTGACCTTGGCTTACTGTGATCTCTGCCTCCCGGGTTCAAGTGATTCTCCTTCCTCAGTCTCCCTAGTAGCTGGGATTACAGGCGCATGCCACCATGCCCAGCTAATTTTTTTTTTTTTTTCATTAGTAGAGATGGGGTTTCACCATGCTGGCCAGGGTGGTCTTGAACTCCTGAGCTCAAGCAATCTACCTGCCTTGGCCTCCCAAAGTGCTGGCATTACAGGTGTGAGCCACCTCGCTTGGCCCCTAGTCTTGACTTATAATAGTTACACAATAATCATTTTTTAATTCATTTTTTACAGTAATTATTTATTAAATGAATGAATAAATAAACATTTGAGGCACGGTCTGATGTATGAGAAATAACACAGGCTTGGAGTTGTATTAGCCTGTATTGAATCTTGGCTTTTGGGTGTATGGCCTTGGGCAAGCTACTTGACTTCAGTATCTATCCCAAAAATGAATTCACAGTTTCTCTCTCTTAGAATCATTGAATGAAATGAAATGAAATGAAATTAATTAAATTAAATGAAACAATGCATATGCATGCTTATGTCAAAGCTGCCATTCTTTTTCCTTTGGGTGAGCATGTAAGGTAGCTCATATTAAGCCTAACTTCTACTATAAAAGGGGAAATCCCAAAACAGGACTCATGAAACCAATGCCAGACACTAGAGCATAAATTCTATGTTATTCTTTGGGGTAACTTCTATTCCTCTCTGCTGCATTCTGGAAATTTTCTTCTGACCCCTGTTCCATTCACTGATTGATTTGACTGTAGCTAATAAAGTATAAACCCATTTGTTGAGGTTTGTTTTTTTGTTTGTTTGTTTTTCCAAGACTGAGTCTCGCTCTGCTGCCTAGGCTAGAGGGCGGTGGCGTGATCTCTGCAGACTGTAACCTCCACCTCCTGGATTCAAGCAATTCTAGTGCCTCAGCCTCCCAAGTAGCTGAGATTACAAGCACGCACTACCACACCTGGCTAATTTTTGTGGTTTTAATAGAGATGGAGTTTCACCATGTTGGCCAGGCTGGTCTCTAACTCCTGGCCTCAAGTGATCCGTCTGCCTCGACCTCCCAACCATCTTTTGAGTTTTAAGTTTTTATTATTATACTCATGTAATGTGGTAAATTACACATAATATAAAATTTTTTGTTTTTTTTTTTCTGAAAACATGTCAGGTACATATAAAACTTATTGTTTTAAAACTTTTTTTTTTTTTTTTTTGAGACGGAGTCTTGCTCTGTCGCCCAGGCTGGAGTGCAGTGGCACAATCTCGGCTCGCTGCAAGCTCCGCCTCCCAGGTTCACGCCATTCTCCTGCCTCAGCCTCCTGAGTAGCTAGGACTACAGGCGCCCGCCACCACGCCTGGCTGATTTTTTTGTATTTTTAGTAAAGACGGGGTTTCACCGTGTTAGCCAGGATGGTCTCGATCTCTTGACCTCATGATCTGCCCACCTCTCCCTCCCAAAGTGCTGGGATTACAGTTGTGAGCCACCGCGCCTGGCCTAAAACTTCTTAAAGTGTACAGTTTTGTAGCATAAGTATATTCACATTATTGGGCAACCATCACATCCACTTATCTGCAGAACATTTCATTTTCCCAAACTGAAACCCGGTACACATTAAACCAGGGTACACAGACCTGTATCGCTCCGTGGCCTGTTAGGAACTGGGCCACACAGCAGGAGGTGAGTGACGAGTGAAGTAACAAAGCTTCATCTGTGTTTACAGCCGCTCACCACCATTTGCATTACCACCTGAGCTCTACCTCCTGTCCGATCAGCGGCAGCATTAAATTCTCATAGCGGCATACTGTGAACTGCACATACAAGGGATCCAGGTTGCCCACTGTTTATGAGAATCTAATGCCTGATGATCTGTCACTGTCTCCCATCACCTCCAGATGGGACTGCCTAGTTGCAGGGAAACAAGCTCAGGGCTCCCATGGATTCTACATTATGGTGAGTTGTACAATGATTTCATTATGTATTGCAATGTAATAATAATAGAAATAAAGTGCGCAATAAACTTAAGCACTTGAATCATGCCACAACCATCTTCCCTTCCCACACCTGTCCATGGAAAATTTGTCTTCCACGAAAAAATTGTTTTCCACGAAACCAGCCCCTGGTGCCAAAAAGTTTGGGAACTGCTGCATTAAACAATAACTCCTGATTCTTCTCTCCCAACCTCAGCCCCTGGTAACCATTGTTACACTTTCTGTCTCTGTGAATTTTACTACTCTAGTTACCTCATATAAGTGGAATCATGCAATGTTTGTCCTTTTGTATCTGGCTTACTTCACCTAGCATATCTTCAAGGTCCATCCATGTCGTAACATGTCAGAATGTCCTTCCTTTTAAAAACTGACTCATATTCCACTGTGTATATATCACACGTTTTGTTTATCCATTCATCAGTTGATGAACATTTGAGTTGTTTTCACCTGTCTGCTATTGTGAATAATGCTACTATGAACATGGGTGTACAAATACCTGTTCAAATCTTTGCTCTTAATTCTTTAGTATGTATATCCAGAAGTAGAATTGCTGGATCATATGGTAATGTTGTTTAAATTTTTGAGGAACCACTATAGTGTTTTGTTGTTGTTGTTGTTGTTGTTTTGAGATGGAGCCTGGCTCTGTCACCCAGGCTGGAGTGCAGTGGCGTGATCTCAGCTCACTGCAAGCTCCGCCTCCTGGGTTCACATCATTCTCCTGCCTCAGCCTCCCAAGTAGCTGGAACTACAGGCACCCGCCACCACGCCCGGCTAATTTTTGGTATTTTTTAGTAGAGATGGGGTTTCACCATGTTTGCCAGGACGATCTCCTGACCTCATGATCTGCCCGCTTTGGCCTCCCAAAGTGCTGGGATTGCAGGTGTGAGCCACCGCGCCCAGCCACTATAGTGTTTTTCACAGCAGCGGCACCATTTCACATTCCCCCAGCAACATCCAAGGGAGGGTTCCAGTGTCTCCACTCCTCATCAACACTTGTTATTTTCTGTTTTTTGTTTTGTTTTGTTTTGTTTTTTGAGGCAGAGTCTGGCTCCGTTGCCCAGGCTGAAGTGCAGTGGCATGATCTCGGCCCACTGCAACCTCTGCCTCCTGGGCTCAAGCCATCCTCCCATCTCAGCCTCCCCAGTAGCTGGGACCACAGGCATATGCCACCACACTGGCTAATTTATGTATTTTCAATAGACATAGGATTTCATCATGTTGCCCAGGCTGGTCTTGAACTCATGAGCTCAAGTGTTCCACCTGCCTTGGCCTCCCAAAGTGCTGGGATTACAGGCATGACCACTATGCCCAGATTTCTGTGTTTTTGATAATAGTCATCCTACTGGGAGTGAGTAGTATCTCATTTTGGTTATCATACTTTTGAGATACAGATTTTCTATTCATTCTTTATTTAGAGTTCAGTATTCAGGCAAAATTGTTAGTTTTTTTTTTTTTTTTTTTTCTTTTTCTTTTTGAGACTGGGTTTCACTGTGTCGCTCAGACTGGAGTACAATGACATGAACACGGCTCACTGCAGCATTGAACTCCTGGGCACAACCAGTCTTCCTGCCTTAGCCTCCCAAGTAGGTAGGACCATAGGCATGCACCACCATGCCCAGCTCAAAATTGCCAGTCTTGTCTTTTATCTCTTTAACCATAGTAAGCATAGGTATGTGACTGACTGAATGTGATAACTCCATCATCTGGATCTCCTGTGGGTCTGTCTCCACATCTGTTTTATCTCTTGGTTTTCATTCATGTTGTCTTGTCAGCTCAACTGTTTGGCTTTTTAAAAAAATATTGAACCTTGTGCCTGAAGTAATATGTAAATATTTTGAAGCTTAGGATTATGTTATTTTCCTCCAGAGAGGCAGTGCTAGGGGCACTAGCAGTCCAGTATTGCCCAAATCCAATTTTGGGCTTCTGTTCCTGCAAGGGTGGATTTATGTCTCATTTACCCTTACTCTGAAGGTAGCATTTTGAGGCCCTAACCCCAGAACAAGGTGGTGGAGCTGCAAGATACCCCAACCTGTTGTATCCTTAGACTCCAACTTTTATCCCTTAGCTCCAAAGACTGTCCAAAAGCACAGCTACATTTTTGAGCCTCTTAGGATGCCTCTCTCTCTTTTTCTTTATTTTTTATTTATTTATTTATTATTATTTTTTTTTTTGAGACAGAGTCTCGCTCTGTGGCCCAGGCTGGAGTGCAGTGGTGCGATCTCGGCTCACTGCAAGCTCCGCCTCCCGGGTTCACGCCATTCTCCTGCCTCAGCCTCCTGAGTAGTCACCCGGCTAGTTTTTTGTATGTTTTAGTAGAGACGGGGTTTCACCATGTTAGCCAGGATGGTCTCGATCTCCTGACCTTGTGATCCGCCCATCTCGGCCTCCCAAAGTGCTAGGATTACAGGCTTGAGACACTGCGCCCGGCCGCTCTCTTTTTTTTTAAGACAAGATCTCACTCTGTCACCCAGGCTGGAGTGCAGTGGCATGATCATGGCTCGCTGCAGCCTCGACCTCCTGGGGCTCAGGTGATCCTCCCACCTCAGCCTCCTAAGTAGCTCGGAGCACAGCCATGCACCACCATTTTGTAGAGATGGTGTTTCACCATGTTGCCCAGGCTGGTCTGGGACTCCTAGGCTCAAGCGATGCCTCAGCCTCCCAAAGTTGCTGAAATTACAGGCATGAGCCACTGTGCCCAGCCAAGACGCTTCTTTTATTTTTATTTTTATTTTTATTTTTTGTTTTCTTGAGACAGAGTCTCACCCTGTCGCCCAGGCTGGAATGCAATGGCGCAATCTCATCTCACTGCAACCTCTGTCTCCCAGGTTCAAGCGATTCTTCTGCCTCAGCTGCCCAAGTAGCTGGGTTTACAGGCGCATGCCACCACGCCCAGCTAATTTTTGTATTTTTAGTAGAGACGGGGGTTTCACCATCTTGGTCATGCTGGTCTCGAACTCCTGATCTCGTGATCCACCCACCTCAGCCTCCCAAAGTACTGGGATTACAGGCGTGAGCCACCACGCCCAGCGACACCTCTTTTATAATTGACAGTTTCAGCCAGGTGTGGTGGCTCACACCTGTAATCCTAGCACTTTGGGAAGCTGAGGCGGGTGGATAACCTGAAGTCGGGGGTTTGAGACCAGCCTGGCCAACATAGTGAAACCCCAACTCTACTAAAAATACAAAAATTAGCTCTATGTGGTGGTGCACACGTGTAGTCCCAGCTACTTGGGAGGCTGAGGCAGGAGAATCACTTGAACCCGGGAGTTAGAGGTTGCAGTGAGACCGAGAGGCGCACTGCACTCTGCTGAGAAACAGAGCAAGACTCCATCTCATAAAAAAATAAATAAATAAATAAATAATAAATAATAAAATCGCAATTTTCCACAGTGAAAAGTGCCCAATCTGGCTGTTCTCTGACCTTCTTCAGTTTTGGCCTCTAATTCTTTATCCCTTGCTAGTCTCTTATTATATATTAGAATATTTTTTTTTTTTTTGTTTTTTTTCCCATCTTGCCGGTCCCAGGCTGGAGCGCAGGGCGCGATCTCGCCACTGCAACTCCCCTCCTGGGTCACGCCATTTGCCTCACCTCTCCGTGGGACTACAGGCGCCCGCCACCTTTTTTTTGTATTTTAGTAGACGACGGGTTCATGTGTTCGCCAGAATGTCTCTCCTGATGTGATCCGCCGTCTGCCTCCAAAGTGCGGGATTCAGGCTTAGCCACCGCCCCGCCTCTATTATTTTTAATATTTACCCAACCTTTTTGGGTCATCCATAATAGTTCATTTTATTTTATTTTATTTATTTTTTTGAGATGGAGTCTCACTCTGTCACCCAGACTGGAGTGCGGTGGCGCAATCTTGGTTCACTGTAGCCTCAACCTCCTGGGTTCTAGTGATTCTCCTGCCTTAGCCTCCCAGGTAGCTGGGAGTATAGGCACGTGCCACTACACCTGGCTAATTTTTGTATTTTTAGTAGAGACTGGGTTTCACCATGTTGACCAGTCTGGTCTCTAACTCCTGACCTCAGGGGATCTGCCTGCCTCGGACTCCAAAAGTGCTAGGATTACAGGAGTGAGCCACTGCGTCCGGCCATGAATGTATAGTTCAAATACCTAGTACACTGACCTTGCCTTTTAAAACAGTCCCTGGCTGGTCTCAGCGGCTCAGGCTTATAATCTCAGCACTTTGGGAGGCCAAAGCAGGAGGACTGCTTGAGTACAGGAGTTCGAGACCAGCCTCGGCAACATAGTAAGACCCAGTTTCTTCGAAAAATTAAAAAAAAAATTAGCTGGGCGTGGTGATGACTGCCTGTAATCTTAGCACTTTGAGAGGCTGAGGCAGGAGGATCACTTGAGCCTGGAAGGTTGAGGCTGCAGTGAGCTATGACTGTACCACTGCACTCCAGCCTGGGCTACAGAGAGATCCTGTTTCAAAAAAAAAAAAAAAACATAGTCCTTAATTCATTAGGAGTGAGGTTTACATGAATCATCGGTAAAAGGAACATAGGCTTGAACATAAACACTTATCGATACCTGTATCTCACTGCCAGGGTGAAATCTAAAGCATTTAACACTAGCCTGGTTGATACACCTTCAGAACAGATGTTGCTGTAGGGTTGGAGCCCCCTGCTGGCAGTCCCCTGCTGTGTGTGACATTACTCCTTTGGTGGAGTCTCAGGGGGAGACCCAGGAAGTTACAGGGAAGGGATGACAAAGGCCACTTGGAAGAATTGGGCAGTGACTATTGATTAACAGTACGTAAAGGTAAGTAAAGGTGTTTCAAGTTTAATGCAGCACATGCTGTCTTATTCCCCTGGGAAGACAAGCCTGGAACAAGGAACTGTGTGTGTGGTTTACTGTGGACGGTGATCCTAGGGAGCAGGGGTGGAGACTAAGGAAACTGACCAGGGAAGAAGGCAAAGCCAAACCAGTCACGCTGGTGACTGCTGTGGGCACAGGGGCTTCCATCCCAACAAGAACTTCTGAGGAGTTGTGCAGATAGTGCCTCAAACTGACCACCCAATGGATGAAAGGCAGAAGTTGTAAGTGTTCCCCCATGAACTCCCATCTGGCATTGACAGAGAGTCATCTTGAAGGTTGTAACACCCTTGCGCTTGCAGGTTTCACATCAACGAGTGCTGGGGTGCTCCCGCAGGCATACCACACCACTGCATCGAAGAACCCTGCAGGGTCAGGGGAAGATGTGCAGCGCATGCTTGCGGGGAGGCAGGGCCACAGGAGGTGAGTTGAAGCCTGCATAGAATTGTGTCCTCAAATAATAGCAGGAATCGAGGTGTGGTCAAGAGGATTTGAGGCAGTGCATGGAGCACCCAACACTTAGGCATTCCTGAAGAACCTTGTGTTCGGCAAAGTCAAGCAGTAAGAGTAATAGGGCTTATGGGGAAAATAGGGTTAGAGGCAGATCACTCCAAATCTATGCAAATCTGTAACCAGAATGCTAATAAAAATAGTGGTTTGCACATAAGGAGATAACTTGGACTGCCCGGACTGCCTCAGTGTGGCTGGAGACTGTCACAGTAGATATTTAAAATGTTCAATGTGATAGAGTGGGAACATGCTGGCAACACTTTAATTAGAGCTGGCCTGGCAAGTGTTGAAAGAATGCAGATGGTGGTGGGCTCTTAGTGCTAGTCAGGTGGATCCAGGAAGCAGTGCAACCTGGCTGAGAGCTGGGGAAAAGGGGCTCTGGGTGTGGGTGCTCATTGCAATTTTCCTAAAATATAGCTGAAATGGCTCATGCAATTAGTGTAGCAGCTGAGCTGAGCGCTTCTTCCTTCCCTGATGATGGCTATAATTCTACTTCTGCAGTGAGCTGATTCCCATAACAGAAATGTGCATTCTAGCAGAACAAATGTGTTTCTGGGTGTCACTGTATGGCTATTGTGGTGCATACTGGTTAAGTATTGGCCCATTTCACTGCCCCTGTGGGCTTGGCTTGCTCCATACTGATACTGCACTTCCTCGTTTCGGCCCTCAGACTCCGCGCTATTGCCCACCAGGTTTCTAGATGCAGTACCTTCTATAGTTCCTCACCTGCCATTTCGAATCCTGTTTATTGACAGGTGTTAATGTGGACAGCCTGTTTATTAATGAACTTCTCTGGCTTAATTTGTAAACCTTTCTCCTCCCATGAGAAAGTTCCCCATTCCCCTCATAACTGCCCCCATGAGAATCCCTGATGAGTGATCTCTGGTGCTTGGACTCCATCTCCCTCTCTTGCTTCAGATATACCCATTATATATCAAAATGAGCTGCATAGGACACTGAGCGCCTCCTGTAATCCCAGTGGCTCACACCTGTAATCCCACCACTTTGGGAGGCTTAGGCAGGCAGATAACCTGAGGTCAGGAGTTTGAGACCAGCTTGGCCATCATGGCGAAACTCCATCTCTAAAAAATAAGATTAGCTGGGTGTGGTGGCACATGCTGGTAGTTCCAGCTACTCGGGAGGCTGAGACAGGAGAATCACTTGAACCTGGGAGGCGGAGGTTGCAGTGAGCCGAGATCACACCACTGCACTCCAGCCTGGGAGACAGAGCCAGACTCCTTTAAAAAAAAAAAAAAAAAGAGCTGAATAGGGATGAAGGAGATTAAAAACAAAACTACTAATAAAAAAGCAAGTCAGTCATTTATCACAGCTGTGGTAAACAATCATTTTTCTAATTATTGGATGAATAAAAGAATGATAGTAATAATACAATGATGTAACTAGTTTCATCAGTTGCGATGTGCCAGGTGCACATTATGCATTATCTCATTTAATCCTTATACGACATTGTGTGCTCAGTGCCATTATTAGTGATATCAGGTCGTTACAGACGGAAGAAGGCTTAGAGAGTCTCTGTAATTTGCTCAGT
The DNA here is from genome assembly GCF_007565055.1 of Rhinopithecus roxellana. NCBI lineage: Eukaryota > Metazoa > Chordata > Mammalia > Primates > Cercopithecidae > Rhinopithecus > Rhinopithecus roxellana. Next base: position 76,664,291 of record NC_044559.1, read on the forward strand.
CACCCAGAGTGGCAGAGAGGAATAAGAGTGTTAGAATTTGAATTCATACATTTCTAACTATTTTCTGCTACCTTCTAGCATAAACCAATAAATAATATGGGAAAAGTTGAGCTGCTAGGACATGGTAAAAAATAAGAGTATGTATATACAAAATCTATAAACACGGAAAGGAAGAGATTAGAGGAAACAGCTGCGGCAGATACGATAAAGGATAAGCAAATGCTCTTATTAAATTTGTGATTAAGAGTATCAAGAAGCTGGCCGGACACGGTGTCTCACGCCTGTAATCCCAGCACTTTGGGAGGCTGAGGTGGGCAGATCACGAGGTCAGGAGATCGAGACTATCTTGGCTAACATAGTGAAACCCCGTCTCTACTAAAAATACAAAAAACGAAATTAGCGGGGCATGGTGGCAGGTGCCTGTAGTCCCAGCTACTCCGGAGACTGAGGCAGGAGAATGGCATGAACCTGGCAGGCGGAGCTTGTAGTGAGCCGAGATCGCGCCAGTGCACTCCAGCCTGGATGACAGAGCGAGACTCCATCTCAAAAAAACAAAACAAAACAGAGTATCAAGAAGCCAATTACACACAGACAAGGACACAGACAATATACAGAAAAGAAAATACAAATTTAAGTAAGTGGTGAGCTTTTCAATAGTGCTGGTAATCAAATACATGCAAATGGAAATACCAACAGGATGCAATTTTACATCTATAAATTTGAAACACTTTTTGAAAACAAAATCAACGCAAGTGAGGCTATGGAGACAGGGTTTTACCATGTTGGCCAGGCTGGTCTCCAATTCCTGACCTCAAGTGATCCACCTACCTCAGCCTTCCAAAGTGCTGGGATTATAGGCATAAGCCACTGCGCCCAGCAGAACATAAGTGATAGAAAGAGACTTTAGTTGTTTAAAAAATATTTTACAACAAATTTTCCCCAACAAAAGCAGAAATATTTTAAATGCTCAACACTAGAGAAATGATTAAATGAATTAAGTCACTTTACAGGATGGAATGATACCTTTTTTTTTTTTTTTTGAGACAGAGTCTCACTCTGTTGCCCAGGCTGAAGTGCAGTGGCATGATCTTGGCTCACCGCAACCTCCACTTCCCAGGTTCAAACGATTCTCCTGCCTCAGCCTCCCAAGTAGCTGAGATTATAGGTGTGTGGCACCACTCCCCGCTAATTTTTGTATTTTTAGTAGAGACGGGGTTTCACCATGTTGGCAAGGCTGATCTTGAACTCCTGGCCTTAAGTGATCCACCAGCCTCGACCTCCCAAAGTGCTGGGATTACAGGCATGAACCACCATGCCCAGCCAGAATTATACAGTTTTACCAGATAAGACTCACAATGAGAAAACTACTTATGAAACAACACTGAATGGAAAAGAGTAGAGCACAAATATGTACGTACATAAACTGTGATTACAATTATGTGAGAATTATGCATATGGAGCAGGGAGAAAGACGTGTTGTTCCTTTGAAAAGCTAGAGGCAGAAATTCTCAGTGAGCTCTCTTAATTGTGCTGAATACTTCAAAGACCCTTATGTTTGTAGCAATCTAGAGTGTTGCAGCAATCTGGCCTGGGTTAGAGTGAGATAAGTAACACAGCATTGCTCTTCAAAATAAAGAAAGACACATTTTTAATTTCCTAGAGCAAGCAAAGGTGGGCAGAAATGGGGAGAACCTGCTGGAGATGAAGGGTGAGATCAGAGAAAGAAAGGTGGGCAAAAGGACAGGAGGCTGGAGACTTCAGGAGAAGAGATGGCCCAAGAGAATGTTCTAAGAACACCATGAGGCAGAAGTGCAAGAGAGAACGTAGGGAGAGAGAGGGGTAAAACAAAATCAAACAAAATAAATATCCCCAGAGAGCTGGAGAATTGGGGATCACCAGGAGGCTGACCTTTGGGTTATACAGGTAAAGACTGGAAGATAAGATTTCAAAAACTAAAAATAGCTGTTACATTAGTAGTGGAATATAACTGAAAGTTGAAAATTTAATGTGCATTTATTTTTAAATTTATTCCTGGGAAAATACCATACTCCTTTTTTTTTTTTTTCTTGAGATGGAGTCTCCCTCTGTCACTCAGGCTGGACTGCAGTGGCGCCATCTTGGCTCACTGCAACCTTTGCCTCCCAAGTTCATACAATTCTCCTGCCTCAACCTCCCGAGTAGCTGGAATTACAGGCATGCGCCACCATGCCCAGCTAATTTTTGTATTGTTAGTAGAGACGGGGTTTTGCCATGTCGGCCAGGCTGGTCTTTAACTCCTGGCCTCAAGTGATCTGCCCACCTTGGCCTGCCATAGTGCTGGGATTACAGGTGTGAGCCACCACGCCTGGCCTGAATACATTATGATATAACTATACAGTGAAATATTAGGCAGCTATTAAACAAGATTTGTTCTCTATTTACTTAGAGGTACACATGAAATAAGCAAAGTGAAGAATACTGTGTATAGTCCGTGTGGCAGAGATTGCTAAATATCCCCCCAAGAGTCATTCTCCCTATTTTCCTTTGGTAATAGAACCTCCACATTTTAACCAGGCACATGACTAATCAGGTAAAGATTAGTCTGTTTCCAAGCCTCCCTGGCAATTAGTTGTGTATATGGTTCTAAATTATGGCCAAGGGGAAATGATTACAAATTGTCTGTGTACCGTTGATATTTCATTTTGTTGTTGTTGTGGTGGTGGTGGTGGTGGTGGTGGTGGATTTTTTTTGTTTTTTGTTTTAAGTTCTGGGATACATTTGCAGAACATGCAGGTTTGTTACATAGGTATACATGTGCCATGGTGGTTTGCTGGACCTATCAACCGCTCATCTAGGTTTTAAGCCTCTCATGCCTCAGGTATTTGTCCTAATGCTCTCCCTCCCCTTGCCCCCCAACCCTCTGACAGGCCCTAGTGTGTAATGTTCCCCTCCTTGTGTCCATGTGTTCTCATTGTTCAACTCCCACTTATGAGTGAGAACATGTGGTGTTTGGTTTTCTGTTCCTGCGTTAATTTGCTGAGAATAATGGCTTCCAGCTTCATCCGTGTCTCTGCAAAGGCTGTGAACTAATTCTTTTTTTATGGCTGCATAGTATTCCATGGTGTATATGTGCCATATTTTCTTTATCCAGTCTATTATTGCTGGGCATTTAAGTTGGTTCCAAGTCTTTGCTATTGTGAATAGTGCTGAGATAAACGTACATGTGCATGTATCTTTATAGCAAAATGATTTCTATTCCTTTGGATATATACCCAATAATGGGATTGCTGGGCCAAATGATATTTCTGGTTCTAGATCCTTGAGGAATAGCCACACTGTTTTCCACAATGGTTGAACTAATTAACACTTATACCAACAGTGTAAAAGCGTTTGTATTTTTTGTGTGTGTGTGCTTGTGCTTCTCCACTGCCTCGCCAGCATCTATTGTTTCCTGACTTTTTATTTTATTATTTATTTATTTATTTATTTATTTATTTATTTATTTATTTATTTATGATGGAGTCTAGCTCTGTCGCCCAGACTGGAGTGCAGTGGTGCGATCTCGGCTCACTGCAAGCTCTGCCTCTTGTGTTCACGCCATTCTCCTGCCTCAGCCTCCGGAGTAGCTGGGACTACAGGCGCCCACCACCACACCCTGCTAATTTTTTGTATTTTTAGTAGAGATGGGGTTTCACTGTGTTAGCCAGGATGGTCTCGACCTCCTGACCTTGTGATCCGCCTACCTCAGCCTCCCAAAGTGCTGGGATTACAGGCGTGAACCACCGCGCCCGGCCATTGTCTTACTTTTTAATAATCGCCATTCTAACTGGCATGAGATGGTATCTTATTGTAGTTTTTATTTGCATTTTTCTAATGATCAGTGCTGATGAGCTTTTCTTCATATGCTTGTTGGCCGAGATTCCGTTTTTAGAAAAAAGTAATGTTTCCCCTTCCCCCTTCCTTTTCCCTTCCTGTTGACTAGAATGCAGACATGGTGTAAACCACCCTGGAGAATGTGGCTAAGGCAACCCCCAAAGAATGATGAGGCTCTAGTATGGAAGAATCTTGGATCCAAGATGACCTCAGTGAGCTTAGAACCATCTCACTAGTTTTGGGTCACCTTTCTCAGGATGGTATGTGTGAGAGAGGTCAAATTCCGTCTTGTTTAAGCCACAAATATGTTGATCTATTTCAGGAGCTGGATTTGAATCCTAACATAAAGCAATTTACTTTTGGCATATAAAAGAAATAGTAAAACCTTTGGATATATGTGTGTATGGAACTTAGAAAAGGTGTGGAAAAACACATGCCAACTTGTTAACTTTGGTTGTCTGGCTGGTGGGTTGGAATGGAGTTGGGGATAATGAACTTTGTCTCCATGGGAGGGTATGATATTCTCTCAACTGTGTTCTAGGATGGCGTTTTATGTTGCAAGGAAGGGACTCATTAATGGGGTTCAGTGTACAGATTCAAAGAGGTCACAGAAACTCTAAAATCAGGAACCCAAGAGCAGCTGGGTTCAGGGGAACAGGAAAGTAGTCAGGAACTGTGGCTCATCTCTGCTTCTCACGGTGGCTTCCTGCTTGTGGCACAGCTGTTACTTGTCCATGGCCCAGAAATAGTTGTTTCTTGATAGTGTCTAGATCAGTGGTTTTCTAAGTGTGGCGCTCTGGCCAGCAGCATCAGAATCACCTGAGAGCACGCTAAAAAAGCAAATTTTGGGGCCCTACCCTGAATCCACTGAATCAGAATCTCTGTGGGTCTCAGCAGTCTCTGTTTTAACCAGCTCCTCTGGTGAGTCTCATGAACATTAAAGTTAGAGAACAACTGGTGTAGGTGATATTCCAGCTGTAATACCTATACTTAATTGGCAAAAAGTATTTCTTAATTTAAGAGAGAGAGAGAGAGAGACAGACAGAGTCTCTAATAGGCTCAATTTACCTTATTTTCACCAGGCTACAGAGATTATAGATCACCTGTTGGCTGATAGATTTATTGGGTCAGGAGTCCATCCCTATTCCAATCAATGTTTGCAAGGAGACAGGGTCACAATTTACTTAAGTCTTTCCTTGTGGCTACACATTTGGAGAGTGTCATTTTTTTTTGCCATCGTACACACAACACACACACACACACGTTCATAGAATCAAGAAGAGTGTAGATCAAAACATCACATTGTACCCCGTAAATATATAATGTATACAATTATTTTATTTTTATTTTTATTTTTACATTTTTTTTTTTTTGGTCGTCCAGGCTGGATAGAGTACAGTGGTGCGATCTTGGCTCACTGCAACCTCTGCCTCCTGGGTTCAAGCAATTCTCATGCCTCGGCCTCCAGAGTAGCTGGGATTACAGAGGCTCATGCCACCATGCTCATCTAAATTTTTTTTTTTTTTTGTATTTTTTTGGTAGAGATGGAGTTTCACCATGTTGGTCAGGCTGGTCTTGAACTCCCGACCTCAAGTGATCTTCCCGCCTCAGCCTCCTGCTGGGATTACAGGCATGAGCCACCACGCTTAGCCATTTTTGCAATTTTTAAATGCTAAAAAAGAATGCACAATTTGATGGCCTTTATGTCATTTTTACTTCCATCCACAGCATGAGATTGTATCAGCACAGTAGCATCAAATATCATAGTTAAATTATTTTTGCTTTTTGGCTAATTTAACAACATCACTTTCCAAACAAAAACAAGTCATACCTTTCTTTATTTAAAAAAAAAAAGAAAATGGTGCATGGTGGCTCATGCCTGTAATCCCAGCACTTTGGGAGGCTGAGGCAGGCGGACCACCTGAGGTTGGGTGCTCGAGATCAGCCTGACAAACATGAAGAAACCTTGTCTCTACTAAAAATACAAAATTAGCCGGGTGTGGTGGCACATGCCTGTAATCAAAGCTACTCAGGAGACTGAGGCAAGAGAATCGCTTGAACCTGGGAGGCAGAGGTTGCGGTGAGCCGAGATCACACCATTGCTTCCAGCCTAGGCAACAAGAGCAAAACTCCATCTCAAAAAAGAAAAAAAAAAAAAAAAAAAAAAAGTCAGGGGTTGAGAATATGCGGCAAGAGTCAAAACAGAGGCTTGAAGGGTCAGTATCAGAGAGACACTGTCCGTGTTGTAATAGGCAAGTCATGAGGATGCAGAGAGGAAGGAGGAAGGGCTTATGGAGTGTTGTGAGCAGGGGTCATGGTAAGGGATTTGGGAAGAGTGCAAGGCATGGGCTGGGAGTCAGGGAAAGATGAAATGGTACTGGAAGATGTCACTCTCATCCTCTCATCAGAGCCACTTAATAGGTCTGCTAAAAGGTGTCTCAAGGTATCATGAGACATCTGGTAGGTCATGGGTTAAAAAGTTCACATATATATGCATTATGGACTTAGTACTTGCTTGTGAAAAAAAATTGGAAGCAGTATATTTTTACATATTTTCAACAATTTTTTTTTTTTTTTGAGAGTGTCTGGCTCTGTCGCCCAGGCTGGAGTACAGTGGTGCAGTCACGGCTCACTGCAGCCTCCACCTCCAGGGCCCAAGTGATTCTCCCACCCCCGCCTCCCAAGTAGCTGGGAGTACAGGCACACGCCACCATGCCTGACTGATTTTTGTATTTTTTGTGTGTGTATGTGAAGACAGGGTTTCACCATGTTGCCCAGCCTGGACTTGAACTCCTGGTCTCAAGTGATCCATCCGCCTCAGCCACCCAGAGTGCTAGGATTACAGGCATGAGCCACTGCGCCCAGCCATTCAATAACTATTTTTTTTTTCCAGAAAAAAAATATGGGTCATAAAGGTGCAGGGAAAGGAAGAATAAATGGGAGATAATTTTGACCTCCTATAGATAATGAGGTTATTATATTTGGGCACTAACTGAGCTCTGTGAAACAGAAGGGGAAACCAGGTCTATTTGCTGAAGCAAGTAAGGGCCCAGAATCTAAAGCATCACGTAGGTTAATACATAGCGCCAGGATTCAGAATGCAGCTGCTGTAGTTTGCATTTCTTGATTACTATCAATATGGGCCTTTTAATATATTTGTTTACTATTAATTCTCTTGTTGCAGATTGGCTGTTCTTTTGTGTGTTTATCTGCTGGGTTCTTTTCTCCTTTTTTTAAATAGCCAGGATAAGACCTTTCTATGAATTCTTTTTTTCTCTACTAATCTTTTGTCATATTTGTGATGAATATACATTTTTTTTTGAGACAGAGTCTCACTTTGTCACCCAAGCTGGAGTCTAGTGGTGCAATCATGGCTCTCTGGAGCCTCGACCCCCTGGATCCAAGTGATTCTCCCACCTCAAAGCCCCAAGTAGCTGGGATCACAGGTCTGTGACACCATGCCTGGCTAATTTTTAAATTTTTTTGTAGAGTCTGGATTTTGCCATGTTGCCCAGGCTGGTCTTGAACTCCTGAGATCAAAAGATCAGCCCTCTTCAGCCTCCCAAAGTGCTGGGATTATAGACATTAGCCCCTGTGCCTGGCCTATTTTTTAATCTGATGTCTTCTTATCTTAATTTTGCTTAATAGTTAAGGTACAGATATGAAAAATTTTGCATAATTGAGTGTCTGCCTTTAGAGATACTTTCTGAGTTGAGAAATTTACCAATCCTTCACAGATTTGATAAATAATCCATTCTCATTTCTTTTCGATTTTATTTAATGTGACTTTTATATTGAATACTTCAAACCATCTGGAGTTTCTTTCTGCAGTATGTTGTTAAGATAGAAATCTGATTTAATTTCATCCCCAAATTACTATCCAATTATTCCAATACTATTCAAAGAAAATGCCCTCACCTCAGGGTTTTTAAAAGCTTACAGTATCATATAATGAATTTATATTTAGTGGTGTCTATTTCTGGATTCTCCATTTTGTCCTCTGCTGTGTGTTACTTTTCTTTTCCTTTAAAAATATTTTTTTGCCTTTGCTACATTGTATTCCCTCCCACTTTTGTTAGATAACCGCGTATTTAGAAGAGAAATTATCCAGGGCACTCAGGGCAGAGTCCTATTGTGGTAGTTCTGGTGTTTTTTTGTTTATTTTATTTTATTTTTTTGGCCAACTGTTAATATGTAAGTAATCCATATGATAATATGTACATTTAACAGATAAAAGTACTACTTGTTTATTAGTATAAAAGTTATACAAGCTCTTTGCAAAGTTTTTATTAATGATTTTATTATTGAGATATGATTCACATAGCATACAACTGACCCATTTGACGTGTATAATTCAATAGCTTTTAGTGTATTCACAGATATGTGTAACCGTCACCACAGTAAATTCCAGAATATTCTCATTACCCCAAAAATAACCTTTGCACCCTTTAGCCGTCATCCCCCAATGCCCTTATTTCCTTGGTCTTGGGCAACCACTAATCTGCTTTCTACTTTCTGTCCATAGATTTGCCTATTTTGGACACTTCATAAAAACATCGTAAATATTGCTGTCCTTTGTGACTAGCTTCTTTCACCCAGCATAATGTCTACAAGGTTCATCCATGTTCAGTTCAGCATGTATTAGTATTTCATTTTTTAAAGAAAAGGTAGAAATGAAGTCTTGCTATGTTGCTCAGGCTGGTCTTGAACTCCTGGCTTCAAGCGATCTTCCCACCTTGGCCTCCCAAAGTGCTGGGATTGCAGGTGTGTGCCACAGTGTCTGGGCTTCATTCCTTTTTATTGACAAATAATATTCTGTCATATGGAAACACTACATTTTATTTATTCATTCATCAGTTGATGGCTATTTGGGTTATTTTCACTTTTTGGCTATTAAGAATAATGCTTCTGTGAATATTAATGTACAAGTTTTTGTGTGAACATAGGTTTCCATTTCCCTTGGCTAGACCCCTAAGAGTGGAATTGCTAGACCATGTTGTAAAAATTTTTGAACAGGATTGCACAAAGTAAGAGTCATCTCTACTGCCCCTCAACATCTCCTTCCCTAAGTCAGTCAAGTACTTTAATATTTGGGAGCATATCCTTCTTTGTTCCCAGCGTGCACATATGTATCCCTCCTTTTCTGCTTGTTTTCCCTATTCTTTCTTTACTTTCTTAAAAAATTACTTTCTCTTTTCCTCCTTCCCTTCTCTCTCTTTCTTCCTCTCTTCTTTAAGGAAGATGGAAAGGAACCCAATGTAGGAAAGATCGTAGCCCAGGGGCACAGCCTACCCTGCAGACCATACATTATTGTGGTCTAGTCTCCTCCTGAGAGCTTTGACCCATGGAACAGAGGAGAGCGTGTAACAGGGAGACTGTGGTCCTTGCTCTCCCCTTCACCATCCCCTCTGCACCTCTATAGGTAATCACCACCATGCTGAACAAAATCATTACATGTAGCAGAAGAGACATTCCTGGGCAATGCTTAGTCTTCCTCACCACCCTCCACCCACCCTTGCTAGCATAGGGTTAGAGTTAGGAGTTAAGTTTGCAAAGGAAAGTTGATATTTATAAAGAAAAATAAAACAAGTGCCTGTTTATATAATTGTCAATCACACTCAGTTACTTTGCTTATAGCACTAGAACGGTGTTTCTTTCCTCCTCTCCTCTCTTTTCTCCTCTCCTCTCCTCTCCTCTTCCCCTCCCCTCTCCTCCCCTCCCGTTCCCTCCCCTTCCCTCCCCTCTCCTCCCCTCCCCTCTCCTCCCCTCCCCTTTCCTTTCACAGAGTCTTGCTCTTGTTGCCCAGGCTGGAGTGCAGTGGGGTGATCTCAGCTCACTGCAACCTCCACTTCCCAGGTTCCAGCAATTCTCCTGCCTCAGCCTCCCGAGGAGCTGGGATTACAGGCACATGCCACCACATGTGGCTAATTTTTTGTATTTTTAGTAGAGACAGGGTTTCACCATGTTGACCAGGCTAGTCTCAAACTCCTGACCTCAAGTGCTTTGCCTGCCTCAGCCTCCCAAAGTACTGGGATTGCGGGCGTGAGCCACCACACCCGGCCCAGAACAGTGGTTCTTAATTCCATCACAACAAATAATATGTAACAATACTTTTAATAATCTAAAATGAAATTTGTAGGCAATATAAGCCACTTAATCTCATAATTTCTAAACCATCAGTATTATGCTATAAAGTAATAAGAACTTAAGGAGAACCTAAGGAAAAGAATTCTATAATAAGATAGTATTATTTCAATATGTAAATGTTAGGGACGGAAATATACTAACAGCCATAACGAAGCTGCCAGAGATACTTCTATCTATGTACATTACCACTGGGAATGTGACAACACAAATTTAGACTGATACTAGGCTACTCAAATATCTACCGTGGTGCTACAGGTAACAAGATTCTTCCAAATGCTCAACAACCTTGGATAAAATTTGGAAAAAGCAAAGTACAATATTCCCTCACACTATGCGCTAGTTTCATTCTTGGAATTTTTTCAGTGTATTATTAAATCCTTGTAAAGGACTTAATCCTTGAATTTGTATGTAAAATATCAACCCCCTGATCATTATGATAACCAATATGCTCCCACATTCTTCCAATACATTTCCTAGAAGGTATGTATGTACAGATCTCTTAGGGTGTATGTACCTCCCCTGTAGAGGCCCAATGGTGATTCCAGAATGACACTGCAGTACAATGCTGAGTCACAGATGTTAGCAGGCACTTGTCATTAAAATGCCTGTTTCACCATTCCTTATGATGTGTGGTCTTGGTTTCTTTTTTTTTAATTAAAAAAAAATTTTTTTTTAACATTGTCTTGGATACCAACACTCTTGGTTTCTGATGGATAATCTTTATCATGTTAAAGAAGTTTTCTTCTTTCTTTCTTTCTTTCTTTCTTTCTTTCTTTCTTTCTTTCTTCCTTTCTTCTTTCTCCTTCCTTCCTTCCCTCCTTCCTCCCTTCCTCCCTCCTCTTCCTTTCCTTTCCTTTCCTTTCCTCTCCTCTCCTCTCCTCTCCTCTCCCCTCCCCTCCCCTCCCCTCCCCTCCCCTCCCCTCTCCTTTCCTTTCTTTTCTTTCTTTTTTGTTTATTTATTTATTTATTTATTTTGAGACGGAGTCTCGCTCTGTCGCCCTGGCTGGAGTGCAGTGGCCGGATCTCAGCTCACTGTAAGCTCCGCCTCCCGGGTTCACGCCATTCTCCTGCCTCAGCCTCCCGAGTAGCTGGGACTACAGGCACCCGCCACCTCGCCCGGCTAGCTTTTTGTATTTTTTAATAGAGACGGGGTTTCACCATGTTAGCCAGGATGGTCTTGAACTCCTGACCTCGTGATCCGCCCGTCTCGGCCTCCCAAAGTGCTGGGATTACAGGCTTGAGCCACCGCGCCCGGCCCTTTTCTTTCTTTTTTGACAGAGTCTCACTCAGTCACCCAGGCTGGAGTGCAATGGCACGATCTTGCTCACTACAATCTTCTGTTGCCTGGGTTCAAGCAATTCTCATGCCTTAGCCTCCCTAGTAGCTGGGACTACAGGCGTGTGCCACCATGCTCGGCTAATTTTTGTGTATTTTTAGTAGAGATAGGGTTTTGCCACGTTGGCCAGGCTGATCTCGAACTCCTGACCTCAGGTTATCCTCCTGCCTCGGCCTCCCAAAGTGCTGGGATTACAGGCATGAGCCACCATTCCTGGCCAAAAGCTATTATTAGTTTCTCTTCATTGTTTTTGTTTCTAGAATATGAGTTTTAACTTTTATTAAATACCTTCTTAGCACGTATTGAGGTGATCTTAGGGTCATACTCCTTTATTAACAGAATGATTTATATTAATAGTGTTTCTAATATTTATTGCACAGTTTTTTTTTTTTAGATGGAGTCTCGCTCTGTCGCCCAGGCTGGAGTGCAGTGGCACGATCTCAGCTCACTGCAAGCTCCGCCCCCCAGGTTCATGCCATTCTCCTGCCTCAGTCTCCCAAACAGCTGGGACTACAGGCGTCCACCACCACACCTGGCTAATTTTTTGTATTTTTAGTAGACATGGGATTTCACCATGTTGGCCAGGATGGTCTCGATCTCCTGACCTTGTGATTTGCCCCCCTCGGCCTCCCAAAGTGCTGGGATTACAGGCATGAGCCACCGCCCCTGGCCTATTGCACAGTTTTAATGTAAATTACAGTAAGTTAAAATAGCTAGAAAATCAAAACCATCTGATTTTGTTTACTTTCCACATGTTTCTTAATATTCTTGCTATTCTTAATATTCTAATATTCAATGATTCTAAAATCTCAATATTCTAATAGAATATTCAACGATTTTGAGGAATAATTTGCATAAAATGAAATTCATTCACTTAAGTATACACTAATTTTCACAAATTTGTATTACATGTAGTAACCACTGTAGCCAAGACATAGAATGTTTCCATTAGTCCCTAGTTCCCTCATGTTCTTTTTAATTTTTTTTCTTTTTCTTCTTCTCTCTCTCTTTTTTTGTTTTTTTAATAGAGAGAGGGTTTCACCATGTTGCCCGGGCTGGTCTTGAACCTGAGCTCAGACAATCCTCCCGCCTCAGCCTCTCAAAGTGCTGGGATTACAGGTGTGAGCCACCGTGCTAGGTCTACCTCATACTCTTTTTCTTCTTTCTTTTTTTTTTTTTTTTTTTTTGAGGTGGAGTGTCATTCTGTCACCCAGGCTATAGCACAATGGTACAATCTTGGCTCACTGCAACCTCCGTCTCCCTGGTGCAAGTGATTCTCCTGCCTCGACCTCCCAAGTAGCTGGGATTATAGGTGCCTGCAACCACATCTGGCTAATTTTTGTATTTTTAGTAGAGACCAGGTTTCATCATGTTGGCCAGGCTGGTCTTGAACTCCTGACCCCAAGTAATCTGCCTGCCTCAGCCTCCCAAAGTGCTGGGATTACAGGCATGAGTCAAGTTTATAACCCCAGGCAACTATAGATCTGCTTTCTGTCACCGATTGAACTGATTTTCTTATAGTTTCATATAAATGGGATCATACACTATGTACTCTTGTGTCTGTCTTCTTTCATTCAACATGTTTTTGAGAGTCATCCACGTTATTTTTGTTGTTGTTGTTGTTTGTTTTTTAAGATGGGGTCTTGCTCTGTTGTCCAGCCTCCCAAAGTGCTGGGATTATAGGCGTGAGCCACCACACCCAGCGTGTTGTAAGAATATATCACAGTTTAATCCCAGCACTTTGGGAGGCCGAGTCGGGCGGATCACGAGGTCAGGAGATCGAGACCATCCTGGCTAACACGGTGAAACCCCGTCTCTACTAAAAACTACAAAAAACTAGCCGGGCGACGTGGCGGCGCCTGTAGTCCCAGCTACCCGGGAGGCTGAGACAGGAGAATGGCGTGAACCCAGGAGGCGGAGCTTGCAGTGAGCTGAGATCCGGCCACAGCACTCCAGCCTGGGTGACAGAGCGAGACTCCGTCTCAAAAAAAAAAAAAAAAAAAAAAAAAAAAAAAAAAGAATATATCACAGTTTTTTAATCTGATGAACATTTGGGTTGTTTCCAGCCTCAGCTATTGTGAATAAGGCTGCTGTGAACATTCATGTATAAGTCATTGTGTGAATACAAGTTTTCATTTATCTAGGAGTGGAAAGGCTGGCTCATGTGTGGTTTATTTAGCTTTATAAGAAACTTACCAAACTAATTTTCAAAATGGTTGTACCATTTTGCATCTCCACCTGTAGTGTGGATTAAGGCCTAACTTCTGCTTTCACAGAGGTCATCATCCCTAGAATAGAGCCTGGTCCACCCCTCCCAATCATTTCTTTTCCTTTCTTTTTTCTTTCTCTCTCTCTTTTTTTTTTAATCGCATCTTGCTCTGTCACCCAGCCTAGAGTGCAGTGGTGTGATTAGAGTTCACTGCAGCCTGAACCTCCCACGTGCAAATCATCTTTCTGCCTCTACCTCCTAAGTAGCTGGGACCACAGGTGAATGCCACATGCCCAGCTTATATTTATTTATTTATTTGAGACAGAGTCTCTCTCTGTTGCCCAGGCTGGAGTGCAGTGGTGTGATCTCAGCTCACTGCAACCTCTGCCTCCCGAGTTCAAGTGATTGTCATGCCTCAGCCTTCTAAGTAGCTGAGATTACGGGTGTGCGCCACCACACCCAGCTAATTTTTGTATTTTTAGTAGAGACGGGTTTTCATCATATTGGTCAGTCTGATCTTGAACTCCTGACCTCAAATGATCTGCCTGCATTGGCCTCCCAAAGTGCAAGGATTACAAGTGGGAGCCACTGGGCCCGGCTCCAGCTAATTTATTTTTATTTTCTGTAGAGACAGGGCCTTGCTCTGTTGTCCATGCTGGAATCTTTGCTTTTCTATGAATGAGTGGGTGCTAAGTTTGAAAGAAGGAAGTGGGGGTGAGGGGTGCGGTTGTCCACAGAGTATGCTGAGCTTTACGGCAGCCCCCTTTGTGGGCATTTCCTGGGCAGGGCAGTGGCATCTGACCCTTTCAGACGGTGAGGCAGGCAACAGCTCCAAATTCTCACCTTGGTGGCTGATTCATCAAGTACTGAACTAAGGAAAACACTAAAAGATTATTGAAAGGGGAAGTGGCTAGAATGGGCCCATTGTCACGTGTGTGAATGACTCTTTGTGCTTGTCTTTTACTGGATGGGAATCCTTATCTGCTTTCTGTTTTCCATATTTGTCAGAGAAATTTGTCGAGGGCTTCATCCTTTCCCTTCCCATGACCTTTTACCTCAGGTTGCAGCCAAGAGGAACCAGAAGTTCTGCTGTCAAAAGGGGAAGAAGACAAGGTAATGGTGGCTCTCCCCAGACAGTAAAAAGTCACATAAAACTGGTTTAGAAGTAAGACAGCCTAGTGAAGCCAGACTCACTGACAGAGCCTGGGTCTTCAGCAGTTATACAGGTCGGCCAGGAGCACACCAGGGCAGCTGGGTGCAGGGAGAGCAGATAGCCCTTTACTGTCATCCCCTTCAAAGATGCCCAAGGACACGCCCAGCCCAGGCTGGTCCACTGACAGCAGTGGAGGTGGAAAGGCCCAGGGCTTTCTGAGGGTCCATTTACCTCCCAGGCTGTCCAAGCATCCAGACTTTTCCCTCTGTCCTTCCTTCCACAGGTGGCGCTTCCAGGAGCACTCCCTGGTAAGCATGCATCGCACACACATAATTCCTTTTTTTTGTTGTTTTTTTGTTTTTTTGAGAGAGGGTCTCACTTGGTTGCCTGGGCTGGAGTGCAGTGGTGTGATCACAGCTCACTGCAGCCTCGACCTGCTGGGCTCAAGCAATCCTTCCACCTCAGCCTCCCAAATAGCTAGGACTACAGGTATGTACCACCATACCTGGCTAACTTTTGTATGTTTTTTTTTAAAGATGGAATTTCGCTCTTGTTGCCCCGGCTGGAGTGCAGTGGCATGATCTCGGCTCACTGCAACCTCTGCCTCCCAGGTTCAACCAATTCTCCTGCCTCAGCTTCCTGAGTAGCTGGGATTACAGGTGCCCGCCACCACTTCCGGCTAATTTTTGTATATTTTTTTAAGTAGAGATGGGATTTCACCATGTTGGCCAGGCTGGTCTCGAACTTCTGACCTCAGGTGACCCACCCATCTCGGCCTCCCAAAGTGCAAGGATTACAAGTGTGAGCCACTGCACCAGGCCAATTTTAGTATTTTTTGTGGAGACGGGGTTTTGCCATGTTGCCCAGGCTGGTCTCAAATTTCTGGGCTTAAGTGATCCACCTGCCTCGGCCTCCCACAGTGCTGAGATTACAGGTGTGAGCCACCGCGCCCAGCCCTGCACACTTAATTCCTTCTCAGAGTTTGCTTCCTGGGGAGCACAACTGGGACAATTACTTAGGGAAAAAAGTAAGCAGTGAAATTCTATGATCCTATTTGTGTGACGAATATATATATACTTCCAAATGCGCAGAAAATTTGTGGAACTACGCAAAAGGTGCTGTTAACAATAGCCACCTTCAGGGATGAGGTCTGGGATCTTTTGGGATGGGGAAGGTGTGGCTTTATACTCTTTACCATAAACATGAATTACTTTTTCTTTTATCATTGAAAAAGCCTTTTACTTCTGAAGAGGCACGCAATTGAAATACGAATAGTTGTCATAGCTGCTGTTTGTGGAACACGTTCTACATACCATGTATTTCAGCATACATTCCCTAGTCCTCACAGTGATGCAAAGAGGTGGATGCATGATCACACCATTTTGCAGATAAGGACACTGAGTATCAGAGATGCCGAGTGACTGGTCCAGGAGCACCGGTTACCAGGCAGAGGAACTGGAATAGACTGGGGCTCTGACTCTGAAGTTCAGGTTCTTTCTGAGCTTAATCAGGATGTGTGTCTTTCTGTCAGCCCAAATGATACCTTATGTTCTAAGTCAAGAATATGGTATGTGGGAAAGAGCAAACTGCTGGGAGTTGAGCAAGCTCCTGTCCCTGTTGCCATCATTAGCTAAGTGACCTCTGTGCCATTTATTTATTTATTAATTAGAGACAGGGTCCCACTATGTTGCACAGGTTAATCTCAAACTCCTGAGCTCGAGAGATCCTCCTGCCTTGGCCTCCTGAAGTGCTGGGATTATAGGCCTGAGCCACCACCCCTGGCTTCTCTGTACCATTTATTGTCTCTGTGCTGCACTTACCTCATCTGGAAAATTCCCAAAGGCAGTTTAGTGTAGAGACAGAACCAAAAAGTTATAGGGTTGACATAGCTATATCCCGCTGTTTACTGTGTGATTTTTAGTAAGTTACTTAACCTCTCTGAGCCTCAGTTTTCCATTCTCTGAAGAAGAGAAAATGGATTGTAAGACTCGGGTTGTTATGAGGGTTAAATAAGATAGTGTAACAGCACTTATTGTATTCTAAGCACTCAAAACAAAGAACTCTCTCCTCCTTGAAATGTAAACTTTGATTTTGGGGGTAAAGAAAAACTGCTCATAGTTTTAATACAAGTAACAACACCCAATTTGATGAAGAAAATATGTTTAATGTATGTGAAAGGGCTGGTTTGGGATTCTTTTGTGGTTTAGCAGAAGAAAGAAACCATTTTTTTCACACCCATAGTCTAACTCCACACATTCCACGTGACTGACAGATCTCCTAGGGGGATAGGCTGTCCTGGATGGGAAGTGAGAGAATGAGAGGTCCCACCTGGAGAGTGTGAAGGGGAGAAAGTGAACCCTTAGATTTGGGAAGAGTGATATTATTGTGGATTGAATGGTGGCTCCCAAAAAGGTGGGCCCACATCTTAACCCCTGGAACCCGTGAATGTGATGTTATTTGGAAAAACATTTGCAGATGTAATCCCAAGGTGAGATCATCCTGGATATCTGTTGGGTTTTTGTTTTGTTTTGTTTTGTTTTGAGACGGAGTCTTGCTCTGTCACCCAGGCTGGAGTGCAGTGGCAAAACCTCGGCTCACTGCAGCCTCCACCTCCGGGTTCAAGTGATTCTCTTGCCTCAGCCTCCAGAGTAACTGGGATTACAGGCATGTGCCACCACACCTGGCTAATTTTTGAATATATATATATTTTTTAGTAGAGACGGGGTTTCACCATGTTGGCCAGGCTGGTCTCAAACTCCTGACCTCGGGTGATCCGCCTCCCTTGGCCTCCCAAAGTGCTGGGATTACAGGCATAAGCCACCATGCCCAGCCTATCCTGGATTATCTGGATGGACCCTAAATCCAATGACAAGTGTTCTTTTAAGAGACATAGAAGAGAGACCTCGGGAAAAGAGGTGATATGAGGAGGGAGGCAGAGATCTGAGTTATGCAGCCATAAGCCAAGGAACTCCTGGAGCCACCAGAAGCTGGAAGGAGCAATGAAGGATTGTCCTCCATGCCTTCAGAGGGAGTGCCATCCTGCCAACACCTTGATTCCAGACTTTCAGCCTCCTGAATTGTGAAAGAATATTTTGCCAGGCCTGGTGGCTCATGTCTATAATCCCAGCACTTTGGGAGGCTGAGGTGAGCGGATTGCTTGAGCCCGGGAGTTCGAGACCAGCCTGGGCAACATGGCGAAACCCTATTTCTACAAAAAACCGGGCCTGGTGACATGCACCTGTAGTCCCAGCTACTCAGGAGGCTGAGGTGGGAGGATCACTTTGAGTCGGGAGGCAGAGGTTATGGTGAACCAAGATTGCACCACTGCACTCCAGCCTGGATGACAGAGTGAAGCCTTGTCTAAAAAAAAAAAAAAATTGTGTAGTTTAAGCCACTAAATTTGTGGTAATGTGTCACAGCAGCCACAGGGAACTAACACAGGTGGCATGGGACAATTTTAGTGGCAACTCTGGGAAAAGAATCAAGATTAAAAGACATCAAAAGAGGACCCATTCAACTAAATATGTAGCATCAGACAATAGGGATGCAGATCTCACACAGACGACATACTAACCTGAAACCAAGGCACACAGAGAGGGAAGTAGGTCAGTAGAACCGACAGGATTTCAGGGCAGGAAACCAAAGAGGCCGTGTTGCATGAAGTGCGGGATGCCGGCCATCTCAGATCCTGCCCCAACAATGGCAAAATGGATCTCTCAAATGCTGAGAGATTGGACAGAGATATACAAAGAATGAGCACATTTCTGTTAGAATAGGAAACAATAAAAAATAAATTAAAAGGGAAATGGTTAAGAGGTAGGAAGACACAGCTTCCTCTCAAGGAGCCAATAGCCACTGGGGTGTGCTGTCCTCTCATGATCAAAGGTTTGAGGGGGATGACTCACAGGTCTCTACTGAAGGAGCTCATAGAGAAATGCACCACAAAGAAAGGGTATGAAACAGCCTAAGTGTCCAGTACCAGAGGACAGGTGAAATGATGGCGCAGCCACACAACAGGACATGATGCCGCCACAGTGCTGTGGATGAATATTCACTCAATTGAAATATGGTCAAGACATATTAAGTGCAGAAAGCAAGCATGAAACAGTAGGTACAATGTAATCCTGTTCCTCACATGTAAAATGTAGATGAAGGTAATAGTACTTACCCTATAGAGTTGTTACAAGCATTTGATTAATATACGCAAAGTGCTTGGCAGTATCTGGAACATGTAGATGCTGTATAGCATCATTGTTTTATCGTCACTGATTTTTTTTATTCTTAAAATTTTTATTTTATTTATTTATTTTTAGATCTGTAGCCGAGGCTGGAGTGCAGTGGTGCAATCTCGGCTCACTGCAACCTCCACCTCCCAGGTTCAAGTGATTCTCGTGCCTCAGCCTCCCAAGTAGCTGGGACTACAGGTGCATGACCCTACGCCCAGCTACTTTTTTTTTTTTTTTTTGAGATGAAGTTTTGCTCTTGTCACCCAGGCTGGAGTGCAGTGGTGTGATCTCGGCTCACGGCAACTTCCACCTCCCAGGTTCAAGCAATTCTCCTGCCTCAGCCTCTCGAGTAGCTGGGATTACAGGCGCCTGCCATG
Organism: Rhinopithecus roxellana; assembly: GCF_007565055.1. Taxonomy (NCBI): domain Eukaryota; kingdom Metazoa; phylum Chordata; class Mammalia; order Primates; family Cercopithecidae; genus Rhinopithecus; species Rhinopithecus roxellana. Next base: position 76,683,591 of record NC_044559.1, read on the forward strand.
ACGCCCAGCTGATTTTTGTATTTTTAGTAGAGAGAGGGTTTCACCATGTTGATCAGGTGGGTCTCAAACTCCTGACCTCAAGTGATTGGCCCGTCTCAGCCTCCCAAAGTGCTGGGATTACAGGCATGAGCCACAGTGCCCGGCCTGAAACAATTTTTTTTTTTTATATGGAATGCTTCATGAATTTGCGTGTCATCCTTGCATGGGGGCCATGCCAATCTTCTCTATATTGTCCCAATTTTAGTATATGGGCTGCCGAAGTGAGCACTATCATCACTTCTTTTAAGTGTTCAGGTCTACTGTTCTGACCTTTGGGAGTCAAAGTATTTTGTGATTCAAACTTTTTCAGATTTTACAAAGGTGCATAATTACAGAATATCCTTAGTGTGCTTGAGGTAGCAACTCACAACAGTCAAATTCATTAATGTTTCTGCAGTGAAGCATATGAGTATTCATATTAAGTGAGATAACTAAAGAATATAAATAGCACCACATCAGTTTGGATCAGGTGGTGAAGCCAAATAAATTCACTATAAACTTGGACAACAAACACAAAAACAAAACAGCCTTGTGGTTCCAGGGATTTTTGCCTGGGGGAATTACAGATGAGAGACTGTCGACCTGTTTATATAGAAGCATCAGGAAAGCCTGAACGCATTGTGTTGTTACGGTGGTGCTGCTGCTCACTGAGGAGACTGACTGCGTTTTATTTTTATTTTTGCCTTTTGACTTGCTGTTTTAATTTTTAATTTTTCTACACTGAGTATTAATTACTTTTTTGCCTATCGTTTCTTGAATTTCAATCGATTCAGATAAATGTAACACAGATTTAACCCAAGGAGAATATTGCATTGCTCAGTGGACCTCAAAAAGATCATCGTCAGCATTGGGTTCACAATTTTCATTGGCGCCTTTGGGAAAGTATATATATATATATATATATATTTTTTTTTTTTTTTTTTTTTTTTTTTTGAGACGGAGTCTCGCTCTGTCGCCCAGGCTGGAGTGCAGTGGCCAGATCTCAGCTCACTGCAAGCTCCGCCTCCCGGGTTCACGCCATTCTCCTGCCTCAGCCTCCCGAGTAGCTGGGACTACAGGCGCCCACCACCTCGCCCGGCTAGTTTTTTGTATTTTTTTAGTAGAGACGGAGTTTCACCGGGTTAGCCAGGATGGTCTCGATCTCCTGACCTTGTGATCCGCCCGTCTCGGCCTCCCAAAGTGCTGGGATTACAGGCTTGAGCCACCACGCCCGGCCCAGGAAAGTATATTTTTCTGGGAAGGCAGGGAACACTAAAGGAGATGGAGTGGGTTTTTCTATTCTTTTTCTTCTGTCTTTAAGCTGGTCCCACCAACACCGTCCATATCCAGAACTAGCTAATTCCTCAACTAGGGCTTGCTTTACCTCCTTTTCTTTTCTTTTTTTTTTTTGAGACGGAGTCTCGCTCTGTCGCCCGGACTGGAGTGCAATGGCCGGATCTCAGCTCACTGCAAGCTCCGCCTCCCGGGTTTACGCCATTCTCCTGCCTCAGCCTCCCGAGTAGCTGGGACTACAGGCGCCCGCCACCTCGCCCGGCTAGTTTTTTGTATTCTTTAGTAGAGACGGGGTTTCACCGTGTTAGCCAGGATGGTCTCGATCTCCTGACCTCGTGATCCGCCCGTCTCGGCCTCCCAAAGTGCTGGGATTACAGGCTTGAGCCACCGTGCCCGGCCTCCCCTGGCCTCCCCTGGCCTCCCCTCCCCTCCCCTCCCCTCTTTTCTTTTCTTTTCTTTTGTTCTCTTCTCTTCTCTTCTTCTTTTCTTTTCTCTTTTCCTCTCTCTCTTTTTTTTTTTTTTTTTTTTTTTTTTTTATTTTTTTTTTTTTTTTTTTTGAGACGGAGTCTCGCTCTGTCACCCAAGCTGGAGTGCACTGGCCAGATCTCAGCTCACTGCAAGCTCCGCCTCCCGGGTTCACGCCATTCTCCTGCCTCAGCCTCCCGAGTACCTGGGACTACAGGCGCCCGCCACCTCGCCCGGCTAGTTTTTTGTATTTTTTAGTAGAGACGGGGTTTCACCGTGTTAGCCAGGATGGTCTCGATCTCCTGACCTTGTGATCCGCCCGCCTCGGCCTCCCTAAGTGCTGGGATTACAGGCTTGAGCCACCGCACCCGGCCTTTTTTTTTTTTTTTTTTTTTTTGAGACGGAGTCTCGCTCTGTCCCCCTGGCTGGAGTGCAGTGGCATGACCTTGGCTCACTGCAATCTCTGCCTTCCGGGTTCAAGTGATTCTCCTGCCTCAGCCTCCAGAGTAGCTGGGACTACAGGCATGTGCCACCATACCCAGCTATTTTTCATATTTTTAGTAGAGACGGGGTTTCACCATATTGGCCAGGCTGGTCTTGAACTCCTGACCATGTGATCCACCCACCTTGGCCTCCCAAAGTGCTGGGATTACAGGCATGAGCCACCACGCCCGGCCCCTCCTCTTTCATGATAAATGTATATTAGTTTTACATTAAAAAGTAAAACAAGACCAGACATGGTGCATTCTGCCTGTAATCTCAGCATTTTGGGAGGCTGAGGTGGGAGGATTGCTTGAGGCCAGGAGTTCAAGATCAGCCTGGGCAACACAGCAAGACCCTGTCTCTACCAAAAATGAACCGAGTTAGCTTGGCATGGTGGCATGTGTCTGTAGTCCCAGCTACTCAGGAGTCTGAAGCAGGAAGATGGCTTGAGCCCAGGATTTTGAGGTGGCAGTGAGCTGTGATTGCACCACTGCATTCCATCCTGGGCGACAGAGCAAGACCCGGTTTCTCTAAAGAAAAAAAATAAGGGGGTCAGGCATGGTGGCTCATGCCTGTAATCCCAACACTTTGGGAGGCCAAGGTGGATGGATCACCTGAGGTCAGGAGTTTGAGACCAGCCTGGCCAACATGATGAAATCCTGTCTCTACTAAAAATACAAAAATTCGCTGGGTGTGGTGGTGGGCTCCTGTAGTCTCAGCTACTCGGGAGGCTGAGGCAGGAGAATTTCTTGAACCCAGGAGGCAGAGATTGCAATGAACTGAGATCGCACCACTGCACTCCAGCCTAGGTGACAGAGCAAGACTCTGTCTCAAATAAATAAATAAATAAATAAATAAATAAATAAATAAATAAATAAAATAAAATAAAATAAAATAAAAATAAAAAGTAAATCAGTAACCACAATAAACTGAAAAATAAATAGAATGTGGGGACAAGTGAGAGAAGTGTGTGTGGACGGGGAAATGGGGGAAGAAGGACCCTGCAGGGGCACAGAGGGGGTTTAGGGGAGGTTTTCAGGGAGTGAGCTGCCTCATGAGCCAGGAAGGAGACGTTGCTAGGCAGACCTGCAGTCAGTGAGGCAGGGAGAGGCGGTTGTTCTGGGCGACTTTGCAGCTCAGGGTAGATGCAGGGCCCCAAAGGGGAAGGGGAAGTGTCGAAACATCCATGGGACGCCCTGCTGAGTTCTCCAACCCTGAAACCCGGGACCCTTTCCTGTGCAGCTTCTTGGGAGCTTGAACAAGTTGAGGGAAGTGACATATCCAGGAGGAAATTTCAGTGCACGTGTGTGAGCGCTTCTAGTCAACTGTCTATTTGGTTGAGGATTCCTTAGATTGATGAAAAACAAGTGCTAATAAAAGGACCTATGCCTATGTCTATATCATCTATGTCTATATATTTATTTTAAATCATGAGCTTTGTCAGACTCGGATGGGCTGATGGTTGAGGGACTTCTGCCAGAAGGCTGGCCAGCCTGGGAAAGGGAAGTTTGCCTAAGTCAATGGAGGTCACAGAAGAAGGGGTGGGAAAGGCTTGCAGAAATTCTAAATAGAAAAGGAGCTTTGGATTAGGCAAGTCATATGTGGACTTTAAGGACATCGGAAGGTAGAAAATGCCAGATGAGGAAGTCATCATGTACACTCAAAACTTATAGTCCCAAGCCCCGATCCCTGTTGTCAGGACCCAAGACCAATTACTAGTGAAGGGACACAGAGGTGGGAGAGTCCTAGAGGAAGGAGACCCTCCAGGAAAGGATTCAGGAGGCAACAGCTCCCTCACAGTTCACAGAGGAGCCCTCATCCCCTAGCAAAGTCCATGGGCTGCCCAGGAGAGAAAGCTGATTTCTTTCCTGCTTACCATGCATAAGAGGACCCCCATGGGAATCTGGGCCTACCCATATGGCCAGCTCTTGGAGGCCTAGGACGGCCCGAGGGACAAGACTCAACAGAAGGTCAGGGCTGCCTTGGTGGAAGGGCTGCTGAGTGTGTGTGACAGACCTGTGACATGTGACCTGGCAGTGACTCTTAAACTAGGCTGTGCAGTACCCTGGACCAAAGCAGTCTACAGCTGAAACAGAAGTATTTTCTGCATTTGTAGATAGAATTATCTCCATTTAAAAAATATTATTTTGGTTGAGTACGGTGGCTCACGCCTATAATCCCAGCAGTTTGGGAGGCTGAGGTCAGGAGTTTGAGACCAGCGTGGCCAATATGGTGAAACCCTGTCTCTAGTAAAATTACAAAAATTAGCTGGGTGTGGTGGCACACGCCTGTAATCCCAGCTACTGGGGAGGCTGAGGCAGGAGAATTGCTTGAATCCGGGAGGTGGAGGCTGCAGTGAACCAAGATCACACCATTGCACTCTAGCCTAGGCAACAAGAGTGAGACTGCATCTCAAAAAAATCAACCAACCTTCCTTCTTTCCTTCCTTCCTTCCTTTTCTTCACTCTGACGCCCAGGCTGGAGTGCAGTGCTGCAATCTCAGCTCACTGCAGCCTCCGTCTGCCGAATTCAACTGATTTCTCCTGCCTCAGTCTCCCAAGTAGCTGGGATTACAGGCATGTGCCACCACGCCCAGCTAATTTTTGTACTTTTAGTAGAGATGGAGTTTTGCCACGTTGGCCAGGCTAGTCTTGAACTCCTGACCTCAGGTGATCCACCCACCTCGTCCTCCCAAAGTGCTGGGATTACAGGCATGAGCCACCATGCCCGGCTGAAAATAATATTTATTTCTGATAGTAAAAGTAATATTTTTATCCGTAATTTTACCTACACATAGCTAGATATATTTCCTTCCAGTCTCTTTTTTGTGACTATCTTGATTAATAATATATTTATAAATATATGCTAGAAATATTTATGAGTAATAGCTATTACTATTGTTCATTTAACATTTTTTGAATGCTTACTGGGGTCAGGGTCGTTCTTTTTTTTTCCTGTTGTAATTGACAAAGACACTATTCTTTTTTTTTTTCTTTTTGAGACGGAGTCTCGCTCTGTACTGGGGCTGGAGTGCAGTGGCGCAATCTTGGCTCACTGCAAGCTCCGCCTCCCGGGTTCACGCCATTCTCCTGCCTCAGCCTCCCAAGTAGTTGGGACTAGAGGCACCCGCCACCTCGCCCGGCAAATTTTTTGAAGTTTTTAGTAGAGACAGGGTTTCACCGTGTTAGCCAGGATGGTCTCGATTTCCTGACCTAGTGATCTGCCCGCCTCGGCCTCCCAAAGTGCTGGGATTACAGGCGTGAGCCACTGCACCCGGCCGGCAAAGACACTATTCTAAACCCTTTACAGGTACTGACCTGTGCAATCTTCAAAATAACCCTATGAGGTGAAAACATTATTTTCCGGCCTAGGTATTTTGGCTTATGCCTGTAATCTCACCACTTTGGGAGGCTGATGCAGGAGGATCACTTGAGCCCAGGTGTTCAAGACCAGCCTGGGCAACATAGTGAGACCCCATCTCTATATAAAATAAATAAATAAATAAATACTTTTTTTACAAAATCAAAAAATGTATTTTTCCTATTTAACAATGAAAACACAAGGAACAGAGAGGTAAGTAAATTTGTCTGAGGTCACACAGGTAGTAAGTGGGGAGCTCAAATTCAAATGCAGATCTGACTGTGGAGCCTGGTTTTGGCCAAAATACACACTATACCATATGTGATTTTGTGTTAAGACTTCTCATTAAGTATTATATTGTATTTTTCATATCATAAAAATATTTACCAAATGTTCAGTTTTTTTCTCATAACTTTTTATGATTCTTTGATCCCTACCATGCCTTGTTTATCCTACAAATCAAGTAAAAGAAAATATCTAATTTAGTTTAAACCTGTATGTTGATTTGATATAACTTATGTAAACTAGGTACTTATTTAATAGGTCATTATTTCAGAATGCTCGAAAATGAAACCATGCTGTCCAGGAGCTGTACTCCACAACTAAAAGCAAGCAAAATTCTTGACGTGTTCTCAAATTCTGCCTTTTCTGTTCCTCTGTTCCTTCAGGCATCCATTCCTTTATCTGGCCAACATTTTCTGAGCACCTATTTGCCAGGCCTGTGCCAGGTAGTGGGAATCCAGTGGTGCCTAAGGGCACACAGCATGGGCCCTCAGGGGCTCTCTGTCTCAGGAGAGGTGGGCAATAGAATCCACCGTGGAATCCACCATGAGCAAGCTGGAGCGATCGAGGGGGCAGGAGGAGGGAAAGAGGGCAGGAGATAAGCAGGGAATGCTGCCCCAGAGAGAGGACTTCTGACCTGAGCCCTGAGCAGAGGAAGAAGGCGATCCTAGCATAGGGAGCAACGTGTGCAGAGACACATTCATGGGCACCATAAAAAATATGTTTCAAGCAGAGGATGGTTGTTGGTGATGGAGGGGAGCAGAGAAAGGATGATGAAGAAGGGAAGGAAAATAGCATGAAGTAGCTAGGGATGAAAACCACAATGGGGATCCATTGAGGGGGTTTAAACAAGCAAAGGACATGCAGATTTGGATTTGGAAAAGATCACTCCAGTGGAGAAAAGATTGGAGGGGAAAAGCCTTGAAGCAGGAAGTCTAGGTAGGAGACCGATGCAGGGATCCAGAAGAGAGAAGATGGCGGCCTGAATTAGGGCATGGGGCAGCGGGGAAAGAAGGGAACGCAAAGTAGCAAGAAAGTTGTTTCCTTTGGACCTTGTCTTAGTCTGTTGGTGCTGCTTTAACAAAATACCACAGACTGGGCAATTTTTAAGGGGCAGAAATTTATTTTCTCTGTTCTGGAGGCTGGAGAGTCCAAAATCAAGGCACCAGCAGATTCAGTGTCGCAAAAGTCGCTCTCTGCTTCAAAGATGGCACCTTGAATACTGTGTCTTTACATGACTGAAGGCAGAAGGGCAAAAAGGGCTGAACACTGTGTGAAGCCTCTTTTATAAAGGCCTTAATCCCATTCACTAGGGCTCTGCCCTCATGACTTATTCACCTTGTAAAAGCCACACCTCAATATATATATATATATATATATATATATTTTTTTTTTTTTTTTTTTTTTTGAGACGGAGTCTCACTCTGTTGCCCGGGCTGGAGTGCAGTGGCCGGATCTCAGCTCACTGCAAGCTCCGCCTCCTGGGTTTACGCCATTCTCCTGCCTCAGCCTCCCGAGTAGCTGGGACTACAGGCGCCCGCCACCTCGCCCGGCTAGGTTTTTGCATTTTTTAGTAGAGACAGGGTTTCACCGTGTTCGCCAGGATGGTCTCGATCTCCTGACCTCGTGATCCGCCCGTCTCGGCCTCCCAAAGTGCTGGGATTACAGGCTTGAGCCACTGTGCCCAGCCACCTCTTAATATTAGCACGTTGGCAATTAAGTTTCAATACATGAATTTTGGAGGACACATAAACATTCAAGCCACAGTGGACATGGAGACTGGATCTGGGTGATGAAGTAGAGGGAGGAAGAGAGGCTTTTGGCTTGGACGTTGGTGGAAGGTAGGTAGGTGGTGGTACTCTACACCAAGATGGGGACTATCAGAACCGGTTTATGGATTTTAGTTTTGTGAATGTTGTTGAGTTCTAAGGGTCTAGCTAGTGGCTAGAGATATGTCGCTGAAATTTATGAGAGAAAACCAGATTGGGATTATGAATTTTGGAGGCAGCAGCATTTGGATGGTAACAGAACATGGACTGTCTGGAAGAGATCATCCAGTGACAGTGCATACACTGAGAGAGAAACTAACCTGAGATAGAACCCTGGGAAGCAGCAAAGTATATGGAACAAGCAGTGAAAACTGTCCACAAGAAAGACAGAATGAGAGCTGGGCGCGGTGGCTTATGCCTGTAATCCCAGCACTTAGGGAGGCTGGGGTGGGCAGATCACGAGATCAGAGTTCAAGACGAGCCTGGCCAACATGGTGAAACCCTGCCTTCATTAAAAATACAAAAATTAACTGGGCATGGTGGTGGGTATCTGTAATCCCAGCTACTGGGGAGGCTGAGGCAAGAGAATCGCTTGAACCTGGAAGGCAGAGTTTGCAGTGAGCTGAGATCAAACCGTTGCACTCCAGCCTGGGTGACAGAGCAAGACTCCATCTCAAAAAAAAAAAAAAAAAAAAAAAATTAGGCCAGAGAGGTTGGAGGAAAGCCAGGAGAGATGTTGCCCCAGAAGCCAAAGAGAGAGACAACAAGAGGAAACACATCAAGAGAGTAAAAAATGACTGAGTTGAGAAGTGAAAGAGAAGGACGGAGGGAGACCTAAATATGTTTCAATAATAGGATGAAATGTCTGGAGAGGAAGAAGTTGAGGATGGAGGAGACACAAAGCCCCAAAACTGTCTTGTTTGACGATGATGACGATGGTGATGATGATAATGATGGCTCGATGATCACTTACTATATGTCAGATACCGTGTTCTGGTTTTAGGTAGGTTCATTGTTTGTTTGCTTTTTGAGATAGGGTCACATCCTGACGCCCAGGCTGGAGTGCAATGGCACAATTATGGCTCACTGCAGACTTGACCTCCCAGGCTCAAGTGATCCTCCCACGTCAGCCTCCCAAAGTATTGGGTTTACAGGTGTGAACCACTGCACCTGGCCTTAGGTAGTTTTTTTTCCCCCACTTTCACTCCTGGTAACTCACAAAACACTGAGATTGTTTTAAAAGCTTTTTATTATGAAAATATTCACATACACACAAAATAGAGAAAACAGTATAGTGAAGCCTCATGTTTTCATCCTCCAGATTTAATAAATATCAACATTTTGCCAATCTTGTATAATGTAAAAAGGAAATTAAAAATTAATTGGACACAGGGCTTGGCATGTTCATTTAAAAAATGAATACCTGACATATCTTAATGAATTTTTAAAAAGTCATACAAATTATTCTCTCAGGCGGGGGTGCAGTGGCTTACGCCTGTAATGCCAGCACTTTGGGAGGCCGAGGTGGGCGGATCACCGGAGGTCAGGAGTTCGAGACCAGCCTGGACAATGTGGTGAAACCCGATTTCTACTAAAAATACAAAAATTACCCAGGCATGGTGGTGTGTGCCTGTAATCCCAGCTACTTGGGAGGCTGAGGCAGGAGAACTGCTAGAACTTGGGAGGCAGAGGTTGCAGTGAGCCGAGATCGTGCCACTGCACTCCAGCCTGGGTGACAGAGTGAGACTCCACCTCAAAACACAAAAAGCAAAAAACAAAACCCAAGTATTCTCTCAGACGCAGACCACAGTGGAATTAAACTAGAAATAATTAACAGAAAGACAGTTGGAAAAGTCCAAAATACTTGGAAATTAAAGAGCATACTTCTAAATAACAAAAAAGTCAAAGAAGTCTGAGGATAATTTTTTTTCTTTTTTTCTTTTTTTTTTTTGAGACAGTCTTGCTCTGTTGCTCAGGCTGGCGTGCAGTGGCACAATCTCGGCTCACCAAGACCTCTGCCTGCCTCCCTGTTTCAAGCGATTCTCCTGCCTCAGCCTCCTGAGTAGCTGCGACTACAGGCACATGCCATCGCACAAGGCTAATTTTTTCTTTTTTGCTTTATTTTTATTTTTTACTTTTTTGAGATAGAGCCTCACTCTATTGTTAAGGCTGGAGTGCAGTGGTGTGATCTCGGCTCACTGCGACCTCTGCCTTCCAGGTTCAAACAATTCTGCCTCAGCCTCTCAAGTAGCTGTGATTACAGATACACGTCTGGCTAATTTTTTGTATTTTTAGTAGAGACGGGATTTCACCATGTTGGCCAGGCTGGTCTCGAACTCCTGGCCTCAAGTGATCCACTCACCTAGGCCTCCCAAAGTGCTGGGATTACAGGTGTGAGCCACCGCGCCCAGCCTCAAAAAAACTTTAAACATTTTTTGAACTAGATAAAATGAAAATGCAACTTATTAAAATCTGCAGTTCCTGTACATACTTGCCAGTGCAAAAAACAAGAACAAAAACAAAAACAAAATTGTATCGTGTATGCAAACAATGCCTAGAGAGAAACTTTAAGCATTGTATGTATATATTAGCAAAGAAAAAAGATCTAAAATCAATCTACACTTCCACGTTAGGAAACTAGAGAAAGAAAAACAATATAAGCCTAAAACAAGTAGAAGAAAAGAAATAATAAAAATTAGAGCAGAGAACAGAGTCAGGTGCTGTGACTCATTCCTGGTAAGCCCAGTGACTCAGGAGGCTGAAATGAGAAGATCACCTGAGACTATGACTTTGAGGCTGCAGTAAGCTATGATCACACCATTGCACTCCAGTCCAGGCAATGGAGTGAGATCCCATCTCTAAAAAAAAGATAAAATAAAAAAATAAAAATTTGAGCAGAAAATAATAAAATTGAAAGCAAGAGAACAATAGAGAAAATCAATGAAAATGAAAGTTGGTTCTTTGACAAAATTAATACACTTGATAAACCTCTTGCCAGCTAAGAAAAGAAAAAGAAAAAGAAAACATACATTACTAATATCAGAAATAGAAGGCTGGGCACAGGGTCTCATGCCTGTAATCCTAGCACTTTGGGAGGCTGAGGCAGGTGGATCACTTGAGCTCAGGAGTTCAAGACTAGCCCGGGCAACAAGGCAAACCCTGTCTCTATCAAAAATACAAAAATTTGCCAGGTGTGGTGTTGCCTGCCTGTAGTTCCTGTGACTTGGGAGGCTGAGGCAGGAAGATCGCTTGAACCAGGGAGGTTGAGACTGTGCTGAGTTGAGATGGCACTACTGTACTCCAGCCTGAGTGACAAAGTGATACCCTGAAAAGAAAGAGAGAGAGAGAGAGAAAGGAGAAAGAAAAGAAAGAAAAAAAGAAGAGAGAAAAGAAAAGGAAGGAAGGAAGGAAGGAACGAAGGAAAGAAGGAAGGAAGGAAGGAAAGAAAGAAGGAAGGAAGGAAGGAAAGAAAGAAAGAAGGAAAGAAGGAAGGGAAGGAAGGAAGGAAATAGAAGAGGAGTCGTCACGACTGATTTCATGGACATTAAAAGGATAATAAAGCAGCTGGGCCTGGTGGCTCACACCTGTAATCCCAGCACTTTGGGAGGTTGAGGCAGGTGGATCACTTGAGGTCAGTAGTTCGAGACCAATCTGGTCAACATAGTGAAACTCCCCTCTACTACAAATATAAGATTTAGCTAGGTGCAGCGGTATGTGCCTGTAATCCCAGCTGCTTGGGAGGCTGAGGCATGAAAATTGTTTGAACCCAGGAGGCAGAGGTTGCAGTAAGCTGAGATCACTCCACAGCACTCCAGCCTGAGCAACAAAGCGAGACTTTGTCTCAACAAAAAAAAAGAAATATTATGAACAAACTCTATGCCTGCAAATTTGAAAATTTAGATGAAATTAACCAATTCCATGAAAGATACAAACTATTTTACTATCTTATGTGGGCACAGTTCTGGGTGCCCTAAAACAATTGCAATAGTAACATCTAAGATCACTGATCATAGATCACCATAACAGATATAACAATAAAACAAAGTTTGAAAGATTGCAATAATTATGAAAGCATGACACAGAGACACTAGTGATCACATGCTGTTGCAAAAACGTACCAATAGATTTGCTCAATGCATGGTTGTCACAAACCTTCCATTTGTAAAAAAACACAAAATCTGAGAAGTACAATAAAGTGAAGTGCAATAACACAAGGTATGCTTGTAACTCAAAGTGGATTATAGATCTAAATGTAAAGTGCACACCTATCAACATTTGAGAAGCTAACATCAGAGAAAAGCTTGGTTACTTGGGTTTGGCTATTACTTTTTAGATATAATACCAAAGCACAACGCAGGAAATAAGAAAATTGACAAATTGGGCTTCATTAAAGTAAAAACTACTGCTCTGTGAAAGTTTGACACTCTTCATACTGTAAAGAGGCAGGCCATAGATTGGGAGAAAATTTCTGCAAGACATGCAACTGAGAAATAAAGAACTTACATCCAAAATATACAAGGAACTCTTAAGATTCAACAGTAAAAAACCCCCAAACAGTCCGATTATAAAATGGACAAAATACCTAAATAGGCACTTCACAAAAGAAGATACACAGATGGCAAATAAGTATATGAAAAGATACTCAACAGCATATGTCATTAGGGGACTGCAAATTGCTGTATAATTCAGCAATTGTGCTTCTAGGTATTTACCCAATTGTGTTGAAATTATGTCCACATAAAAGTCTGCCCACGGGCCAGGTGCTGTGGCTCATGCCTGTGATCCCAGCACTTTGGGAGGGCCAAGTAGGAGGATTGTTTGAGCCCAACATAGCAAGCCTCCATCTCTACAAAAAATTGTAAAACTAATGGTCCTAGTTACTCAGGAGGCTGAGGTAGGAGGATTGCTTGAGCCCAGGAGTTCAAGGTTTTGAGGTTGCAGTGAGCAATGATCATACCACTGCACACCAGCCTGGGCAACAGAGTGAGATCCTGCCTCAAAAAAAAAAAAAAACCCTGAAAAACAAAAACTAACAACAACCCTCCACACAAATGTTCATAATACCTTTAATCACAATTGCCAAAGACTGGAAACAATCAAGCTGTCCTTCAATAGGTGAATGGATAAACCAACTGTAGTATATCCATACAATGGACTATTACTAAATCTTAAATGAAGTGAGCTCTTAAGCCATGAAAAGACATGGAGGAAACTTAAATGCATATTGCTTAGTGAAAGAAGCCATTCTGAAAAGGCCGCATAATGTATGACATTTGGGAAAAGGCAAACTATACGAGTCTGTTCTCTCACTGCTATAAAGAGCTACCTGAGACTGGATAATTTATAAAGAAAATAGGATTAATTGACTCACAGTTCCACATGTCTGAGGAGTCCTCAGGAAACTTACAGTCATGGCGGAAGGTGAATGATAACCAGGTGCCTGCTTCATAAGACAGCAGGACAGAGAGTGCGCAGGAGGAACTGCCACTTCTCAAACCATCAGCTCTTGTGAGAACTTCCTCACTATCACGAGAACAGTATGGGGGTGAAAGAGATCAAATGAAAGAAACTAAAAGGCAGAAATGAAGTCCACAGGCAAACAGCCCGGGCGGCGCCCTGACAGCCCGGGTGGCGCCCTGAGCCTAGTTAAAGACCGACCCCGGACCTAACCGATTCGGTTATCTATAGACTCCAGACGCTGAAAGGACAAACGTTGTGAAAGTCTCTGTCCTGCTCTGTTCTGTTCTAATTACCGGTGTCTGCCATATATCTTAGTCCTGGGCCCAGTACAAACACATTCCTCTATTTGTTCCAAACTTCCTGAGCCCAACACAAACACATGCCCCCAAACATCCTAGAAACACCACCTAGAGAGCCCCTGATAAGGTCACAACCGTTTGTAGTTTTATTAAATGCGCGGGAACAAATAGAAACTGTTAATTGTATAACTTAGAATATTAACCAATTACCAATTGTGATACTGTGACCAAAAGAATTTCTTTGCGCCTCTGTAACCTTACATATCCTGTATGCATCGGGCTATAAAAAGCGGGCACATGCATCATTCGGGGTCCTCTTGTATGTTGTAGAACGGAGGGACCAAGTTCGAACTTGCATTAAAGATCCTTGCCGCTTGGCTTTGACTCTGGACTCTGGTGGTCTTCTTCGGGGAACAAACGGTCTGGGCATAACAGGGGAAACTGCTCCCATGAGCCAATCACCTCCCACCAGGTTCCCCCCTCTACATATGGGAATTACAATTTGAGATGAGATTTGGGTGGGGACAGAGAGCCAAACCATATCACAAATGGTAGAGACAATAAAAAGATTAATAGTTGCCAGGAGTTCAGGGGTGTTCAGGAAGGGGTGAATAAATGAAGCACAGTGAATTTTTAGTGTGGTGAAATGATTCTGTTTGATACTGTAATGATGGGCACATGACATTATGCACATATCAAAACCCGTGGAAGTATACTATACAGGGTAAATCTTAATGTAAACTGTGGACTTTAGTTAAAAGTAATGTACCAGTATTGGTTCGTTAATTGTAATAAATGTACTACACTAATGCAAGATGTTAAAAACAGAGAAAACTGTGTTTGTGTGGTAGGAGGGGTTATATGACAAACAGGCAGGATATACGGAAACTCTGTACTGTCTGTTCTACTTTTCCATAATTCTAAAACATCTATTAATTAAAAAACATAAATGTCTGAGAATAACCAATTAACAAAAAAAGAATGGGGATGGGGAGGGTTTACCTGACTAGATGTGGCTGAGACTAGCTAGATGCCTTTTTAACATCTAAAGGACTTTATTTCCTTGCTTCCCTTTCAGATGGGAGTATAAATAAATCTGTTAGATGAGAGTTTCAAAAACGCTTTTAAAAAGGACACCAGACAGCTGGCCTGTGCCCTTTTGGCCCTTCCCTACTCTGTTCGCTTCCTATCTGGAATAAGGGATTTATGGCTGGAGATTCAGCAGCCATCTTGGAGCATGAGGAGATCATAAGAGTGAAAACCACAGCTAAGAATATCATGGAAGAAGTCTGGGCTCCTGATGAGTGTGGTTCTTCCATGTCAGTCCTGGGCATCCTATATCAGACTTATGTTTTTTGTTTGTTTTGAGACCGAGTCTCACGCTCTTGCCCAGGCTGGAATGTAGTGGCGAGATTTCAGCTCCCTGAAACTTCCATCTCCTGGTTTCAAGTGATTCTCCTGCCTCAGCCTCCTGAGTAGGTGGGACTGACTATAGGTGTGCACCACCACACCCGGCTAATTTTTTTGTATTTTTAGTAGAGACAGAGTTTCACCATGTTGACCTAGCGGGTCTGGAACTCCTGACCTCAGGGGATCCACTGACCTGGGCCTCCCAAAGTGCTGGGATTACAAGTGTCAGCCACCACACCCGGCCCTATATCAGACTTCTTTTACATGAAAGAAATAAAATTACTTCTTGTGTAAACCTCTGTTATTTATATCTGTTGCTAGCAGTTAAACACAATTCAACCTGATATACTACATCATAAAACTTACTACAATGCTATTATAATAAAAACCATATATATAGCACAGAAATAAACAATACAAGTAGAACCTAATAAGGAATCCAGAAACAAATTCAAATGGGAGCTTGATATAAATAAAGATGGCATTTCATTCAGAGGAGGAAGGATGGTTTACTTAATATATGGTGCTAGCAGAACTGACTATCCATCTGGAAGAAAACACAGTTACACTTCTACCCCACTTCATATGCAAAAATAAACTCCAGATGGATTAAAAGTCTAAATGTAAAAAATAAAAATATTAGATACAAATGTAAGAAGTTGTTTATAAAATTGTAAAGTAAAAAAGACCTTCTGAAGTAGAAGATGAAACTCAGAAACCCTAAGAGTCGCATTTAACAACAATAGTCATGAATCACCTTTGAAAAATTAACATTTTTTATATAGTGAAAGAAATAATAAACAAAGTCAAGAGACAAATGATAGGCTAGAATAAATCCTTAGAATATATATGACAAAGGAGAAAAGTTGCTAACATACCTTAGCTCTTACAAACCAATGAAAAAAAAGACAATCCAATTAGAATTTGGCAAGCATATCCCCAGGCACTTCCAGAAAAAAAATGCAAATCATAGGCAATATGAAAAGATTCTTGGCTGGGCGTGGTGGTTCACGCCTGTAATCCCAGCACTTTGGGAGGCTGAGGCGGGCAAATCACGAGGTCCGGAGATCAAGACCATCCTGTCTAACACAGTGAAACCCCGTCTCTACTAAAAATACAAAAAATCAGCCAGGCGTAGTGGTGGGTGCCTGTAGTCCCAGCTACTCGGGAGGTTGAGGCAGGAGAATGGCGTGAACCCAGAAGGCAGAGCTTGCAGTGAGCCGAGATCGTACCACTGCACTCCAACCTGGATGACAGAGCGAGACTCTGTCTCAAAAAAAAAAAAAAAAAAAGGAAAGAAAAGAAAAGATTCTTAATCCCACTGGTATTCAAGGAAATGCTAATTAGCATAATAATAAGCATAACTTCTTTTTAATTCATCAGATTGGCAAAAAATAAAAAAGATTGGTGAGACTATTGATATGGGTGTGGAATGAAAATTTTTTTTGTTTTTATGTGAGACGGAGTCCTGCTCTATCGCCCAGGCTGGAGTGCAGTGGCGTGATCTCAGCTTACTGCTAGCTCTGCCTCCCGGGTTCACGCCATTCTCCTGCCTCAACCTCCTGAGTAGCTTCTTCAGGCTCTCTGGGAAGTACTGTAATAATATATATTTTGAAGTGCACATATTCATTGATCCAGCAATACTGTTACAGGAAAGGGGTCCCGATCCAGACCCCCAGAGAGGGTTCTTGGATCTCGCGAAGAAAGAATTCAGGGCCAGTCCATAGAGTAAACGGAAAGCAAGTTTATTAGGAAAGTATAGGAATAAAAATAGCTACTCCATAGGCAGGGCAGCCCCGAGGGTTGCTGGTTGCCCATTTTTATGGTTATTTCTTGATGATATGCTAAAAAAGGGGTGGATTACTCATGTCTCCCCTTTTTAGACCATCTAGGGTAACTTCCTGAGGTTGCCACAGCATTTTTAAGTTGTCATGGTGCTGATGGGAGTGTAGCAGTGAGGAGGACCGGAGGGCACTCTCGTTGCCATCTTGGTTTTGGTGGGTTTTGGCCAGCTTCTTTACTGCAACCTGTTTTATCAGCAAGGTCTTTATGACCTGTATCTTGTGCTGACCTCCTTTCTCACCCTGTAAGTGAGAATGCCTTAGCCTTCTGGGAATGCAGCCCAGTAGGTCTCAGCTGTGTTTTACTCAGCCCCTATTCAAGATGGGGTTGCTCTGGTTCATACACCTCTGACAATACTTTTTGCAATCTATCCTACAAAAAGAATAGCACCAACACATGAAGAAATATGTTCAAGGAGATTTTCTGTAGCACGGCATTTGTAGGGGCAAAAAGATGTACTTAACCTGAAGGACAATAACTGAACTTCCCTGAGTAGGGACTTGACATATTATGATATACCTATACTATGGAGTATTACACAACTTTTAAAAAGAATGAGTTAGATATATGTGTATTGACCTAGAAGCGTGTCCGGGTTAATGGGGGACTTTCTTTGTTCTTAAGCATCCACTTGAGGACTGTGTTTACTTAATCAGGAAACAATTTGCATCCCATCTATTAGATATGGAGTCACACATAGAAAGAAACTTAAGTTAGGCCAGGTGTAGTGACTCACCCCTATAATCCCAGCATTTTGGGAGGCTGAAATGGGCAGATACTTGAGGTCAGGAGTTCGAGACCAGCCTGAATAACATGATGAAACCCCGTCTCTACTAAAAATACAAAAATTAGCCGGGCATGGTGGTGCTTGACTGTAATCCCAACTATTCGAGTGGCTGAGGCATGAGAATCCCTTGAACTCAGGAGGCAGAGGTTGCATTGAGCCAAGATTGTGCCATTGCACTCCAGCCTGGGCAACAGAGCAAGACCTTGTCTCAAAAAAAAAAAAAAAAAAAAAAAAAGGAAGGAAAAACACTTGAGTTAATTGGCACCATGCATCTGATTTATTCCTATGACGTTTTAGCATTCCTTACAGAGTGGCACCTCAGGCATTGCTCAGCGAGTCCACTTCTTTTTGGGCTCAAGATGCTCCCAACAATACGTGAGTTGTTTCTTGGACCAGTCATTCCAGAGGCAGCACTATTCACTGGACAAAACAAACACAAACAAGAACCTAAAGGCAATGGAGAACAAGAAAAAAGTAGGCAAACACTGGAGAAGAGCCAATGCTTATAAGAAAGGAACAGCACTGGAGTTCTCAGTTTACAGCTTTTCGCCAGAGGGCAGGCCCCATTCCATGCCCTGGGTTGCAACTAAAATTCAGATAGATCCTATACTGTGTAACTGCGTTGGAGAACCAAAGGACACAGCAGCTGCAAATGAGGGTGTTATTTCAGAAAGGAGTGAGCAGTGGAGGAGAGCTCCAGGCTCTCCTCCCAATGTGCATGCACTCTGCCCAAACCTCTGGCCGACTTCTGTAGGGCAGGCTCTAAGCAGCCCATTACAGGCTGAAGAAACTGGGCAGCGAGTTCTGCTGCTGCCCACCACAGTAAAGAAGACAGAGTTTTCAGTTTCAATAGAGCCAAAATAACTGCCGCTTAAAAATAAAACTTTTCAGAGGCATAATGGAATCCAGATTCTCTACAAGTGTCAAATACAATGTCGAGTACAATCCAGTATTACTGGGCCGTCTTGATTTAATTGACATTGTACCCAGCAACTGCAGAACACATGTTCTTTTCAAATGCTCATTCGCCAAGATCGATCACAAGCTGGGCCATCAAACAAGTATCAATACATGTTTTTAAATCTTGGGTGTGGTTTTTTTTTTTTTTTTTTTTTTTTTGAGATGGTGTTTCGCTCTGTCGCCCAGGCTGGAGCAGTGGCGTGATCTCGGCTCGTGGCAAGCTCCGCCTCCCGAGTTCCAAGAGATTCTCCTGCCTCAGCCTCCCGAGTAGCTGGGACTACAGGCGCCCGACACAATGCGCGGCTAATTTTTTTTTGTATTTTTAGTAGAGATGGAGTTTCACCGTGTTCGCCAGGATGGTCTCGATCTCCTGACCTCGTGATCAGCCCGCCTCGGCCTTCCAGAGTGCTGGGATTACAGGCATGAGCCACAGCACCCCGC
The DNA here is from genome assembly GCF_007565055.1 of Rhinopithecus roxellana. Taxonomy (NCBI): domain Eukaryota; kingdom Metazoa; phylum Chordata; class Mammalia; order Primates; family Cercopithecidae; genus Rhinopithecus; species Rhinopithecus roxellana. Next base: position 76,702,460 of record NC_044559.1, read on the forward strand.
CACATGTTTTTAAATCTTATTTTTACTTTTATATTTTTAACAAAGATTTGAACAAAAAAATCAATAAATTTAAAAGGTTCATACAGTCTGCTTTCTGATCATAATTAAATTAGAACTCAATAACAATAATATATACTTTTAAAACCCTAAATATGTGAATATTAACTCACTTTTTATTTTGATTTTTTTTTTGAGACAGGGTCTCACTCTGTCAGCCATGCTGGAGTATGGTGGCACAATCTCGGCTCACGGCAGCCTTGACTTCCTAGGCTCAAGTAATCCTCCCACCTCAGCCTCTCAAGTACCTGGGACTACAGGCACACACCACCACACCCAGTTAAATTTTTTTTTTTTTTAATTTTTTGTAGAGACAAGGTCTCATTTTTTTGCCTAGGCTGGTCTTGAACTCCTAAGCTCAAATGATCCTCCCACTTTGGCTTCCCAAAATCCTGGGATTACGGGCCACTGTGCTCTGCTTAACTCACTTTTAAATAACCTATGACTCCAAGAAGAAATCACAGGGGACATGAAAATATGTTGAACTGAGATACAATGAAAATACAATATATCAAAATTTGGGAGATACAGCAAAACTATTGAGTTGGAGAAATTTATAACTTTAAATGCTTACATTAGCAAAGATGGAAGGAATAAAATCGGTGGCCAAAGGTTCAACCGTTGTTATATAAGAGCAAAGTGAACCTTAAACTTACTAAAGTAAATAAAAGGAAGGAAATAACAAAGAAGAGAACAGAAACCAATGAAGTAGAAAACAAACAATAGAAAAATTAACAAAACCAAAAACTAGTTCTTTGGAAAGCTCAAGAAAATTGATAAACATCTGTCTAGATTGATAGAGACAGACACACAGAGATACAGACACACACACACACACACACACACACACACACACACACACACACACGAGAAAGAGAAAATACTAATTACCAGTATCAGAAATGAAAGAGGAAATATTTCATGTACCCCATAAATATATATGCCTACTATGTACTCATAAGAATTAAAAATTAAAAAAGCAATGAAAGAGGAGCTATCATTACAACTCCTGCAGACATTAACAAGATAATAAGAAAACATTATAAATAACTTTATGTCAATACATCTATGAACACAGATAAAATGGACAAATTTCTTGAAAAAGACAACTTACTAATACTGGCACAAGATGAAATGTAAAATCTGAATATCTATTGAGGAAACTGAAATTTCTAGCAAAATCTCACAAAGAAAAATGGAAACCTAGAGAGTTTTATTGGCTAATTCTATTAAGCATTAAGGAAACACTGGTCTTTGTCTACCAGAAAATAGAGAAGGAACACTTCTACACTCCTTTTATGAGGCTAGATTAACCCTGATACCAAAAACTGACAAAAGGCATTACAAAGAAGAAAATTACAGACCAATATCTCCCATGAACATAGTTGCAAAAATTTTTAACAAAATATTAGCAAGTTGGCAATATATCAGAAAAACCATATATTATGACCAAGCGAGGTGTATGTAAGAGGTTCAAGATTTGATTAGCCCTGTAGGTGCTAGCGTAGATTTACAGAGAAGAACTACAAAGTTAAAGCATCAGATTAAGAAAAGAATTTCTACAGTAGATTTTTGAATGTACTGGTAGGGAGAAAGTAGGTGGTTGGATATCGCAAAAAGGCACCAGATTAGGAATAGGGACCAGGGTTCTAGTCCTGGTTCAACCTCCAACTCAAAGTATGGTGTCAGAAAGGTCACTTTGCCTCTCTTGGCCTTAGTTTCCACATGTGTCCAATAATGACCTATTAGAGTATTTTCCAGCTCTAACACTCTAGAGTCTATGAAGCCAAGTCCTAAAATTTTTTTCACAGCTGCCTAGACTTTCTGCTTCAGCACCTCAAAAAGCAGAAGTAGAAAATGTGCAAGATATGCATTCATGCATGAATGAAGCCACCATCTGCACGGGACTTGAAGTACCTGGGATTCACGGTGGCCCCGATTTGAAAGCACCACATGTCCTCAGGGAGTACTTTCAAATGAACTCTCTGGAAGCCATTCAATATGTCATTGTACTATCATTGTACTATGGGAAGATCATGGACTCTGGGCTCAGACTGATCTGGGTTTGTTGTTGTCGTTGTTGTTGTTGTTTTTGAGACAGAGTCTCACTCTGTCACCCAGGCTGGAGTGCAGTGCTGCGAGCGATCTCTGCTCACTGCTACCTCCTCCTCACAGGTTCAAGCAATTCTCCTGCCTCAGCCTCCTGAGCGGCTGGGATTACAGGCATGTGCCACCGAGCCCAGCTAATTTTTGTATTTTTAGGAGAGATGGGGTTTCTCCATGTTGGCCAGGCTGGTTTTGAACTCCTGACCTCAGGTGATCTGCCCGCCTCAGCCTCCCAAAGTGCTGGGATTACAGGTGTGAGCCACTACTCCCGGCTCTGATCTGGGTTTGAACTCCAGGTCTGCTGCCTGCTGAATGACCCAGGAAACATTATCTAATCTCACTTACTGTCAGTTTCTTCATCCGTGAAGTGAATACCTGTGACACAGAATTATTGTGAGAATTAACTGAGATAGCATAAGAGAGTTCATGGGTCATAGCTGGTGCTCAATAAATGCTAGCTTCCATTCCCTTATCAGTAAAGAATGAGGTTTGGCTACCCACAGCAGAACACCCAAATAATCATGGCTCCATCAAGATGGAGATGTATTTATTTTTCCTCTCCTGTAAAGGATGTCAGAGATGTGAAACCTGGAGCTTGTTTGGGCGCCCCATGGTCATCAGGGAATCAGGCTCTGCCCAGCTTTCTGCTCTACCATCTTTAGTGTATGGGTTCCATCCACATGGTCACCTCATGATCTAAGAGGGCTGTTGGATCTCCAGCCATCCCATTCAATTACAGGTAGGAAGTAAAAGAAAAAGAGACAAGCAAAAAGGGTGTCTGACAGCAGAGTTAAGTCTCTTAAAAAGAATTTTTGGGGATACCCCAGCCATTTACACCTTATCAGCCTCCTCTTATAAAGAATTTTTGGGGACACCCCTTCCATTCATACCTTATCAGCCTCCTCTAAGTCGCAAGAGAGGCTGAGGGATGGAGTCTTTTAGTGGAGCACATTGTGGTCCCCAAATAAAATTGGAATTCTGTTCCTAAGAAACCAGGGGAGAATGAACATTAGGTAGGCGATGAGCAATCTCTGTGCCACCCCTTTTTCTTGTTGCTAAGGTTATTTTTGGTAGAACAGTTGTTACATTCTGCCATCAGTGATGGAATCCTGAGTTGAAACAATCTTGACAGGCTGGAACACTGGACCCAACGCAACATACAATGTTGTTTTTTTTTTTTTTTTTTTTTTTTGTTTTTGTTTTAGATGGAATCTTGCTCTGTCACCCAGGCTGAGTGCAGTGGTGCGATCTTGGCTCACTGCAACCTCTGCCTCTTGGGTTCAAGCGATTCTTGTGCTTCAGACTCCCAAGTAGCTGGGATTACAGGCGACCGACACTGCGTCCAGCTACTTTTTGTATTTTTAGTAGAGACAGGGTTTCACTATGTTGGTCCAGGCTGAACTCCTGACCTCAGGTGATCCATACACCTCGGCCTCCCAAAGTGCTGGGATTACAGGCGTGAGCCACTGCGCCCGGCCCATATGTTTAATTAAGCATTAAATTATTGCTGTTGGGTCTCAAGCACCCCCACCAACAAAGCAAACACAACTGTACAACTGTGATGTGGCAAAGGGAAAGGCATGGCTTCTACAAGTTACATGAAAAAGGGCTGGCGTTCTGAGGTGACCACGTGCTCAAAATGAATCAGCAAGGTGGCGCAACTGCTCCAAGATGTCGTCCTCAGCTGCCCTTAAGGACAATGGCCATGAGACAGCTGTCATGGCTTCTTAATCACAACATATGACAAGAGAGGCAATTCTGGCATAATAAATAGATTTGAATTCAAAATCTAGCTTTGATACTTACTAACCCAGTGACCATGAGTAAGGTGAATTACCTTATCAGAGCCACACAGCAGATACCCAACATTTTGTTTCTCTGAATTTGAGGTCCAGGGCCTGGAAATGGGCACTGCCACCACTCAAAATGGCCCAAGGAGGGGCCCACAGGCGGTGGCATGGCCTTCATGGGGAGTGGCCATTTCGGTGAGTAGGGAAGGAGGGGTAGGCTTCTAGGTTTCATCTGCAAGGATACTTGTTCCTGAAAGTCACAAATGTTCCCAAATTGCCTGCATCGAGTTTTGATATGATGCCTTACTGGGTTGGAACTGGGTTGAAACTGTCTCAGGCAGATAGGAAGGGCAGGAGTCTTTATAAAGCCAGGGGGTTCACAAGGCAAAAAGAGGCACTGATGCCCTCAAACTCCTTATCCCTGTCCCCACCTGTAATGTCCCACTGCCACCTGCCAGTCCTATGGAGTCCAGTCTTCACACACTCCACCCTATCCATATGAACATGCCTGAGTCCTCTTGCTCTGCTGAACAAAACGAAGAACAAGTCCTTTGAATGAAAGCTGTGGGAGCTTGGGCAGGTCATTCAACCTATATGTCAGTATCTTCATCTGTAAAATGAGCTGGTAGGACTTGATAATTTAAAAACAAAGCAGTTAAACACCCACTGTGTGCTGGGCATCAGAGATGTAGTGGTGAAAGAGACATAGCCCTGCCATCAAGACACTGATGGTCTCACAGGACACTGACAGGGAGGTGGCCAGGGAGGTAGGGGATGCTGGGGGCGCTCCAAGGTAGGGCTCTTTACGGATGTTTGCCCTTTGTGAGAGTAAGGCAATTCTGGCAGAGCAGGGGAACTCACAGGGGACAGAGAGCTGCTGTCTACCTGCAATGTGAGGTGATACCAACAAAGGCTAGTGGTGACTTGTGGGGCCCTTAGGTCATAGCAGGGCCTGCTTCAAGCATTTACCACCTAATCTAGTGGGCAGAAGCATGGGCTCCGAAGTCAGACTGCGTGGGTTCAAAACTCAGCGCTGCAAATTACTAGCTGTGTGCCCTTGGGCAAAAGTTATTTAACTTCTTCTTCTTCTTCTTCTTTTTTTTTTTTTAAGACAAAGTCTTGCTCTGTTGCCCAGGCTGCAGTGCAGTGCAATGGCACGATCTCGCCTCACTGCAACCTCCGCCTCCCGGGTTCAAGCTATTCTCCTGCCTCAGCCTCCTGAGCAGCTGGGACTATAGGTGTGTGCCACCACACCCAGCTAAATTTTGTATTTTTAGTAGAAATGGGGTTTCACCATATTGGCCAGGCTGGTCTTGAACTCCTGACCTTGTGATCCACCTGTCTCAGCCTCCCAAAGTGCTGGGATTACACGCATGAGCCACCACACCCAGTCTATTTAGCTTCTTTTCTGTAAAATGTGTATACTCTTAGTACCTTCCTCATAGGAAGGTACTCCATGAAAGTACCTCCATGAAGGTACTCTACTTCCTTATGATCCATTAAGGTGGATCATGAGCATCTATGGTGACACATTCTTCCACCTTCACATTTTGTCCTAGTAAGGGAGTTTTTGCTAACCAGGGAAAAGGTTTTGATCCCCAGGTCTGAGAGACTATGAAATAACATCTTGAAGATGTAAGAAGCAGGGATTTCTGCCACCCTGCCCTCGGGCCCCCACTGCTTAGGATGACACATGTTTACCTCTCCAGCCTTTCCCTTTTGCCAGGCCAAACAGAACTGTAGGGCAGCAGCCAAGTTCGGGTTCTCCATCCTTCCTCAAGCCAATTCACCTACCACCCAGCGCTGCAGGGACTGACTGCAGAGCCTGCTCAGGAGAGTCAGTGCATGGTGCGGGTGCAGGGTCTTCCAGAGGGGCAGCTACTCTCCTCCTGCCACTCCCATTCTGCAAAACCTGCCACACAGAGGTGCAAAACCAAACAGACACTACTTCCCCCAATCTGGCTCCACCTGCTATACAAAGAAATTTGTTGACTGAAATTGCCAGAGTCAGGGACTAGTCATGTCCTTTCACCAAGGGACTGCTGTCCTCTGAGTCCTTTTCTCTCCCCAATGCCAGTGGTCAGTGCTAGCCAGGAGTGGGAGCAGAGTTTGGATAGCTGACCTAGCACCCAAAACCTTATCTGCAACTAGCAGGTGCCTTCTAATAGTTTAACAAGTTAGAAATATCCTTTAGGTTAAAAGTTGTCCAGACGCACTTGGTTAGGAGGAAGGAAAGGGCCCTCTCTCCCTAACATCCGGAGCTGGAAGGGAGGAACATGTGTTTGAACAGTGGGGACGTTAGGGGTGTTGACCTTGAATAGACAGATGCACCCTCAGTAGAAATGTCTCTGACAAAGAACACAAACTGGCCAGGCCCAGAGACTTGTGAAGAGCGAGAGAGGCTTTGGGGAGAGAAGGAAGAGGGTGGAGTCAGGAAGACCAGTGTTCAGGCAAGGTTCTCCAAATAGGGAGATTTTCCTGACTTATCCAGGAGGGCCCAATGCAATCACTAGGGTCCTTAAAACTGGAAGAGGGAGACAGAAGAGAGTCAGAGCAAGGGATATGATGACAGAAGCAGGGCCATCTGGCTTTGAAGATAGAACAAGGGGGCCGTGAGCCAAGGAATGTGGATGGCTTCTAGAAGCTGAAAGAGCCAAGGAAATGGATTCCCTTCTATTTGGCAGAAAAAAACCCAGCCCAGCCACCACCTTGATTTTAGCCCATGGAGACTCCTGTCACACTTCTGAGCTACAGAACTGTAAAATAATAAGTTGGTATTGTTTTAAGCCACTAAATTTGTAGTAATTTATTATGGCAACAGTAGAAAATGAATGCACGGCCTCTTCCTGATACTCCCATTCTTCAATTCATTTCATTTATTTCCACCTAGACTTGAGCCCTAACCTTCCCTCATCTCTGCTCTCTGGGTCGGTCCTCTGGCCCCTGAATTGTTGAGAACTCAAAGGGGCTGTGCTATCCAGGTGAATTTCAGCAGCAGGCAAAGGGAGGAGTCTAAGAAGAGGGCAGGTGAAGGCAATGATTAAGCAAGAGGTCTAGCTCTGGAAGCAGACTGGCTTGGTACTGAACCTCCGGGAGCTTTTATTCTCTGTGGAAGCCTGAGCAAGGTATTTGGCTTGTTTCTTCGTCTCTAATGTAAAGACAGTGATAGGTGCTACCTCAGAAGTTTGCTGTGACGATGCAATGCGATAATGTGTGTAAGGTGCTAAACGCAGTGCCCATCAGAGAGCAACACAGGAAATGAATGGCAAAGAAACTCTACTAGACATTTATCATGTGAGATTATAATTAATGTTCATGTGCCATCAGGAGACCAGATCCAAGGAATTGCAGAAAGGTCACAGGAGGGCACTCAAGGGCAACGTTTAAGCACCCAGGGCCAGGTGCCCAGCCCTCCTCCTGTTCCCCTTCCTGTCCCCTCCTCTTTCCTGCTGGGGCAGCAGGGGCTTAGGGACAAAGCCCCAGGGGATGAGGAGGTGGCTTGGACAGCTGGTGCTCACACACACACACCCGCCCTGTCTCCCAGAGGCCTGGCAGCCCCACACTCTCCCCCTCTGCTCCCTCCCCACACCCCCTCCACCTCGGGCTGCCCTTTGGTGGCAGATCAGGGCTGGTTTCCCGACGACTGGGGCGCACGTGGCGCGAAGCCCCCGCCTCCTCGCTGCCCCTGAGCAGGGGGCCGTGGGGGGAGCTGGTCGGCGGCTGGCGTGGGGTTCTCACTTCCCCTCCCCAACGGCCACGGGTGCAGGTGCCGCGGGCCGAGTCCCGCAGGCGGGGCGGACTCTGTGGACACGCCCTCGTGGCGAGGCCGGGCTGCCTGGCGGGAGGAAGCGCCAGAGCGGCGGCCGGTCCTGCGCGGAGCTCAGCGTCCCTCCAGCCCGAGCCAGGACGCAGCCAGTCCCGGCCCCGGCTCCGGGCACGCAGCGAGCCAGGGATGTGAGCGGCGCTTCGCGGCATGGCAATCTCAGGTGGGTAGGCGGGCGCCGCGGGTCCCCAGGCCCTCGGGCCCTCTCTCGCCCCCCGCACCCCTTGGGGCGCGTTCCCCTGCTCGCTTCTGTTTGCGTCCTCAGTGCGGGGATCTTGCCCTTTTTCTGCTCTTTTCTCTGTTCCCTGTCGCAAACTTCCCACTTCAACTTTCCCATGTTTCCCGCCCCAGCCTGTAGAGCGATTGTCTTCAGCCCCTGCCTGTCCCAACTCCCTCCCACTTCTTCAGAGTCTCCTTCGCTTCCCCCACCTCTGGCCCTCGGAGTGTCTGAGCGTCTCTTCCCCTGTCCCTCGACTCTGAAGCTAGAGGCGAGTTGAGAGAAGCGGAGTGCGGGCAGTGTGGACGGTTTACGCGGCCAAACGAGTGTCCTGGGCTACGTGCACCCACAGGGGGCGCTCAGGCAGTCCTAGGTGGTGCGGAGAGATCAGCCAGGGGCCCTTGGGGCAGCTGCCCAAGCCCGGTTCCTCCACCCCTCCCAGGCTTTGTGTTTTGGGTCTAGAACTTTGCTAGGGATCTAGTAACACTATTCCTTGAACTTTACTTTTCCTACATCCTTTGTAGAACTTTGGGGAATGGGGAGAGTTGGCGGTCACACTCATTGAAGGGTACCAGGCGTCTTTTCTGTCTGGTCTTGGGTTGCCTTCTGGTTCATGGGTGTACACACTTGGCAAGTTGCTCACTCACGGAGATCCAGAACAAATCACATAATGATGATAACAGAGAAAATTAATGAGTCCTTACTATTGCACTCCAATGGATACTGTGCACCTAATATGTTCTCCATGGTGGGCAGGACACACCTAGTCTCTGCTCTCCAGGAGTTTATGGTCCTGTAGAGGAAAGCAGTAAGTAAACAAGGAATTACTAGATGAGAAGAGGTAGAGTTACGGTGTTTACAAATGGGTTTACTTTTCTTTTCCCAGCCCACTTTATGATGTTTTAGTAGGGATAACATGTGAAAACAGGTTGCAGGTGCCCCTTGAAAAAGAGACTAGGTGGCCAGGAGAAGGCACTGTTCTTACAGGAGGTGAGCAAACACTGGAATGAAGAACAAGCTCTCCCCAGATCCTCTGAGGATGTGGTAACGGTGCTTTGGAAGCAGGGGTAGAAAAGGCCAGGGTGTGATGGTTCTATTAGATTTGGTACTGCAGGCTCATTATCTAAAGGGGATGGGAAGGTAGTTAATCACAGTCTCCTGGCTTTCCAGTTGGGCTCTGGAGGCTAAAAGAAGCTGTACTGTGCATAAGGAGGCCTAGAAATAGCAGGTAATATACACTTAATAAGGAAAGTCTCTGGTATGACATGTGCTATGGGAAAACGATAAAGAAGGGTGAGGGAGATTGGGGTTAGAATTTCAAATGAGGTGGCCAGGGTGGAGAAAGGGACATTTGAGCCAAGCTTTGAAGGAGGAGAGGGAGGAGGCTCTTTGGGCAAGAGTGCTCCAAGCAATGAGTGTATGTGGTGTGTTAAAGGAAAGGCAGCAGGCCAGCGTGGCTGGAGTAGGTGGGCTGTGGGGGAGAGGGAGATGAGGCCTGACAATAAGCCAGTGAAGCCACCTCCTCCTTCTATGGTGGGGGACAGGCCCTGGGCTGCTGAGTCCAGGAAACCGCAAACTGGGAGGGCCTTTGGGCGGAAGAGTCTGAGAAAATGGCCTCTCTTTTCCTCTTGTCCAGCGTCTTGTGTACATTTCTCCAGTGGGCACAGCTGAAGGGGCTAGGAAGGCAAGCTCCAGTTCAGAGGGGGACCGTAGTCCAGTGGGCAAACCTGGGGCTATTTATGGGCTCTGCAGCAGCTTCTTCAGGTGTCCGTAATGGTTAGAGCTGTCAAACTCTTGCTGTCTGCATCTTCTGTGGCGAGACACCACTCCAGGTGCTGCAATTGATAGTTGGCTCTCTGGAGTCCCTCGGGTTCCCTGAGGTCTGGAAGTACAGGGACCCATTGGGGAAGGTCATAGTGGTGAGAGCAATGCCTCTCACCAAGAAGCTGTGGGCTTTGGAGTTATCCAACCACTCTTCTGTATGTTCTTTTTTTAAAAAGCAGATTTATTGTGACATAATTCACATGCCATACAATTCATCCATTTAAAGCATACAATTCAGTGGTTTTTAGTATCTTTACAGATATATGTAGCCATTACCACAGTCAATTTTAGGACATTTTCATCACCTCAAAAAGAAACCTTGTGTGCTTTAGCTATCACCCTTTCATTCTCCTCTCCCAGCCCTAAGATGTACTTTGCCTCTATAGATTTCCCTACTCTGGGCTTTTGTATGAATGGAATCACATAGTATGTGGTCTTTGGTGACTGGCTTCCTTTGCACAGCATAGTATTTTCAAAGTTCATCCCACTGTAGCTTATATCAGTACTTCATTCCTTTTCATGGCCTAATTCTCTGGTCTTCTTAAATTCCCTTCCACTGAAGGGGAAGCATTAGTCTATATTATTTTCTGAAAGATGTATTTGCTTGTTGAAATCCAGGAGAATCTAGGCTCCCTGTCTTTGAAAGGACCTTGGGTAGGAAGATAAAATGAAATAGACTCGGCTTATTCCACAAGATTCTCTAGGCCCCTGATGGCATCTTGTGTATTTACATGTGAGGGAGAGAAAAGAGAGAGGATCCATGGGTGACTTTCCCAAGTGGCCAAGTCTGTGACTGGGTGAAGAAAGACTAGGACTCTCTCCTCTGTGTGTCAGTTCTCATACCATCTCTTGGCCCCTCTCTCCAAGGCTCCTCTTCTCTCTAGATCCTTCAACTATTCCTGGACTTACAGGACCATGGCGCTTGAAGGGTCTTTTAACCCTTTTGTGATCTTAACTTACACGTGATCTTTGAGGCCTCTCACTACTCTTGCCAGCATCTGAATTTGAACACCTTCTGGGGTGGGAAGCTCCTGATATGATCGACCACATCTCTTCTTATCCTGGTCACCTTCCCTATCTCTCATCCCTCTTCAAATACGGTGTTCAGATTCAAACACAGGGCTTCAGGATGGATGAATGGGGTGCCAGAGTCACCTGCAGGCTGAAGAAATGGTCTGGGCTGAGTGGTTTGAGAAGCTCTCTGGTACTTCCTGTCTGCACTTCTCTCCAGTGAGTTCTTTTTTTTTTTGAGACAGAGTCTCACTCTGTCACCCAGGCTGGAGTGCAGTGACACGATCTTGGCTCACTGCAAACTCTGCCTCCCAGGTTCAAGTGATTCTCATGCCTCAGCCTCCCGAGTAGCTGGGATTACAGGTGCCCGCCACCATACCTGGCTAATTTTTGCATTTTTAGTAGAGACAGGGTTTCACCATGTTAGCCAGGCTGGTCTTGAACTCCTGACCTCAAGAGATCTGCCCGCCTCGGCCTCCCAAAGTGCTGGGATTACAGTTGTGAGCCACCACGCTAGGCCCTCCATTGGGCTCTGAGTCCTGCAAATCCACCTCTTTCAGCCCCAGCTTTTTACCCTGTGGACTCCCTGCTGCTACAGCCTCCCCTTCCTCTGCTGTGATCCATTTCTTTCTCCTTCTATAGCCAAACCTGTTCTTTATGTTTTACAAGGACAAAGAAAGACCTTTCCTCATTTCTGTCTAGACTTGTGGACTCCTTGTTGGCTCATGTGTTTCATTTCTCTTAACAAATGAACATGCAGAAAAAAAAAAAGGAGAAATGTGATTGGGGACAAGTGGAAAAACGACTTATGGTTAAAGGAAAAGGATTATTGCTGAAGAAAGGAGTTTCCCCCATATGAGGCAGAGTTGCTGACAAAGCATTTAGTCCTGTATTGTTACCCAGCACATCCGAAAGGGACTGGAACTTTCACTTTGGACTTTTTAAAAACTTTCCCATCTTTCAGTTTCCCAGCACAGCAATATTCAGGAAGGTGATAGATTTCATTATCCTCGTTTACATCAAGGCAAATTTGCCTAGACTTAGTAATTGGTCTAAGTCACACCACAAGTTAGTGACCAAATATGTTGTAATGTTAACAAGTCTGAGGCAGTAATTAATTTCTCCTCAAATACTTTCACTCAAAGGGAATTGAATTTAACACTAGAACCCCAGGAATGAGACATTGTGCATTTATGTATGTATGTATGTATGTATGTATGTATTTGATGAGACAGGGTCTCACTCTGTCATCCAGGCTGGAGTGCAGTGGTATTATCTGGGCTTACTGCAACCTCCACTTCTCAGGTTTAAACATTCTCATGCCTCAGCCTCCTGAGTAGCTGGGACTACAGGTGCGTGTCACCACGCCTGGCTTATTTTTGTATTTTTTTTGTAGAGATGGGGTTTCACAATGTTGGCCAGACTGGCCTTGAACTCCTGATGTCAAGTGATCCGCCTGCATTGACCTCCCAAAGTGCTGGGATTACAGATGTGAGCCATTGTTCCTGGCCAGGAATGAGACATTTTGAATAACTGTTCTGTTTGTTTGTTTGTTTTTAAATATAGGAGATTTAAGTGTTTTTTATTTTAATTGTATTTATTTATTTATTTATTTTTGAGATGGAGTCTCGCTCTGTCACCCAGGCTGGAGTGCAGTGGTGAGATCTCAGCTCACTGCAAGCTCTGCCTCCCAGGTTCATGCCATTCTCCTGCCTCAGCCTCCTGAGTAGCTGGGACTACAGGTGCCCGCCACCATACCTGGCTAATTTTTTGTATTTTTAGTAGAGACGGGGTTTCACCGTGTTAGCCAGGATAGTCTCGATCTCCTGACCTCGTGATCCACCTGGCTTAGCCTCCCAAAGTGCTGGGATTACAGTGTGAGCCACCATGCCCGGCCTCAATTATACTTTTAAATAACATTTTATTATAGAACAGTTTTAGATTTCCAGAAAAACTACAGAGATAGTACAGAGACTTCTCATATAGACCACATCCAGTTTCACCTATTATTGGCATCTTACATTAGTGTGGTATTTGTGACAATTAACTAACTGATATTGATAAATTATTAATAACTAAAAGTTCAGACTTTCCTCACATTTCCTTAGTTTTTATGTAATGTCCTTCTTCTGTTCCAGGAGCCCATCTCAGGTACTATGTTATATTTAGTAGGCGTGTCTCCTTAGGCCCTTGAAGGCTGTGATTTTCTCTGATTTTCCTTGTTTTTGATGACTTTGACAGTCTTGAGGAGTACTGGTCAGTTATTTTGTAGAATGGCCCTCAGTCGGGATTTGTCTGATATTTTTTCCCATAATGAGACTGGGGTGCTGGCTTTCTGGGAGGAAGAACACAGAGGTGAAGTGCGAGTCTCAGCCCATGGTATTCAGGGCACACACTCTCAACATGATCTGTGACTGTCGATGCTGACCTTGATCACTGGGTTTCTCTATTGTAAATTTACTTTTTTTTTTTTCTCCTTTTCCACACTGTGCTGTTTGGAAAGAACTCACTCAACACAGCCCACACTAAGTTCTCTGTATAAGGAGTTACACTCTACCTCCTTGAGGGTGGAGTTATCTACATAAGTTATTCAGAATTGTTATGCATGGGAGATTTGTCTTTTTTCCCCAATGCGTTTATTCAATTATTTTTTTCGTATCAGTATGGACTCCTGTATATTTCTTTTATGCTTTGGGTTATAATTCAATATTATTTTATTTGTTTTGTTGCTCAAATGGTTCCAGCTTTTGCCACTGGGCACTTTGAATTGACTCATGTGTTCCTTTGACATATGCTTGTCATTGAATTTTTGTTTGAGCAGTTGTTACTTTCTGGCACTACAAGATGCTCCAGGCTCATATTGACTATTTCCTGCCCCAGGAAATATTTAATCCTAGACTCATTCCTAGAATCCATCATTTCTCTAAGGAATCCTGAATCCTTTCATTGGAGAATGGTATGAGAAACCCATGGCACTAGATGTGTTTTATTAACTGTATTTCTTAAACTATATTCTGTATTTCCTTGACTTTTTAAATTGGGTGCAACTTAGAGATTAAGAGTATGGACTTTGGAGTCAGATCCCTGCTCTGGCACTGTGTGTGCTTGGGCAGCAGTAGCAGCAAATCTTCAACGAGTTTTAATGTCTTTGTCTGTAAAATGGGGCTTTTTGATAACATATACTTTGTGGATTGTTCTGAGGATTAAATGAGAGAATGTACATGAGATGCTTAGCAGAGTGACTAACACATGGTCAGTGCTCAGGAAACAGCTGAATCACAATTTAAACTTTTCTTGATGACTTGGAGTCTTTTTTTTTTTTTTTTTGAGATGGAGTTTCACTCTTGTTACCCAGGCTGGAGTGCAATGGCACGATCTTGGCTCACTGCAACCTCTGCCTCCCGGGTTCAAGCGATTCTTCTGTCTCAGCTGGAATTACAGGCACATGCCACCATGCTCAGCTAATTTTTGTATTTTTAGTAGAGACAGGGTTTCATCATATTGGTCAGGCTGGTCTTGAACTCCCGACCTCAGGTGATCCGCCTGCCTTGGCCTCCCAAAGTGCTGGGATTACAGGTGTGAGCCACCGCGGCCAGCCTTTGACTTGGAGTCTTTAATAAACAGCAAGTATTATGATGTGCTGTTAACAGAGGAGCAGGATATGCTGTTAACTGGGGAGGCAGGATCCGGGGGAAATGATTACCCATTCCCTCAGTGGCCCTAGAGTTTATCATTTTAAAAATGTTCACTTACTTTTGGGTCACTAAATTCTTCTCATAAAATTGGAGCAATCACTCATGGCCCTGTGGTCTTTAGAACAGTGTAAAGTTGTTGCTTTTCTATTAAGTCAGTCAATACCCCAAACCCAAGCTGCCTCTCAGGCTCAAGCAATCCTCCTACCTCAGTCTCCTGAGTAGCTGGGACTATAGGAGCACACCACCATGCCTGGCTAATATTTGCATTTTTTGTAGAGACAGGGTTTCACCATATTGCCCAGGCTGGTCTCAAACTCCTGAGCTCAAGCAACCCGCCCACCCTGGCCTCCCAAAGTAAGTGTATTAGTCATGAGCCACTGGGCCTGGCCCCAAGCTGCCTTCTTAAGGGTTCTACTTGTGCTTAGGAAATTTTTTTCTTCTCTCTTCTTCATTTTGCCATCACTTGCCAACCCTATTGAAAACACTACTTGGCCGGGCGCGGTGGCTCACGCCTGTAATCCCAGCACTTTGGGAGGCCAAGGCGGGTGGATCATGAGGTCAGGAGATCGAGACCATCCTGGCTAACACGGCGAAACCCCGTCTCTACTAAAAATGCAAAAAATTAGCTGGGCGTGGCGGCGGGCGCCTGTAGTCCCAGCTCCTTGGGAGGCTGAGGCAGGAGAATGGCAGGAACCCGGGAGGCGGAGCTTGCAGTGAGCCAAGATCGCGCCACTGCAGTCCAGACTGGGGGACTGAGCAAGACTCTGTCTCAAAAAAAAAAAAAAAAAAAAAAAAGAAAACACTACTTATGGTTTCTTCATCACTAGTATATGGGACCACAACCATCCCTTCCTGAGATTTTATTCTCCTTCTATTGCACAAATTGTTGACATGCTATGCGTATGTATGTGGAGGAAGCTGGTGGCCATCCTTTTTCACTTTTGCATTTTTATAAAATGCTCTAGGCTTCTTGCACAGCATCACTAGCATTGCATCCTTAATATTATAATGAAGTGTAAACTCTTGCATGTTTCCTACCTGATGGCTCGTGCCCATGCACACACATCTGCAGTGACACTTCACACTTAGAAGAACGTTTGCCTCTTAAGATAAACCAGCCACATATGAAGGAAGGACAGAAATAAGGTAAAAATATTCTGATACTTTAACTCTGCTTCTCAGTGTTAACTGTATAGTTATGTAGCTTTGCCAATGCTATGCCTTCTATAGTCTTGAAATTATTTTTCCATTGAGATATAAAGAAATATTCTACACAGAAAAAAAAAGATCCAAACAGCAAATATTTTTATTTATTTATTTATTTTTATGGAAGGCTGCAGCACTGGTGCATTAAATTTTTGTCCTTAATCTGTGTAAGCTTTGGAATCAGGGTAGGCATTCCTGAAAATGACCATTATATTCACAACTGAGCGAACAGACCGTGATCACAATTGAGTTCTCTGTAGAACCACGAATGTCCAGGTCATCATCAGAATTGTTGACTGGTTCTCTCCAGTTCCATACTGTTTGTCTAAGATTGACGTTTTAGAAGATTTGTACACCTTCCCTTCAAAAATACTCTCAGGCTGATCAGCTTGCTCCTGCTGAGAAGGCTACTGGGCTCTATATTAGCACTGGAGTAGGGCTCCAGAAAATCAGGGGAGCTGAAAAAAGAATGAAACTGCAAACATTCGTTTTATTTGCTATTTTTCAAAATTTGGTAATATCATCCTGGGGGAAATCAGAACTATGTTGGGCTTGCATTGTACATGTTGCTTTTTGGTTTGAATATAGTGGTGGGTTGGATGGGGGCAGGAAAGAGGATTCATCCTATGATCTTTTCAGAGCCTTAAGGTCTTGCCTAAGTCCTGCCTCTGTCCTTTTCAACAAGAAACATCAACGAAATGTGGCCCAGGCCTAGCGTTTAATTGTTTTAGTCTACAACTTAGATGGTTCCCAACCTTCATAAAATGTGACCAGCTTCCTTCTCTGAGTTCCCTGTTGTGTCGTGTGGACAGTTTATGCTCACCTCTTCCAAACCACACACAGAACAGTTTGTTGAATTCATGGAGAGATGATGAGCCAAAACAGTGGTAACAGTTATGTTAAGAGCCAAGCTTCTTTGAACTTTGGTAATTGGAAGCTATGACTTATTACTCGTAAGATTCTTGACATAGTTCCTGATGGGTGGTGCAGGTGAGTTGGGAAGGAGGCTGGACTGGAAACCAGGGAACAACCTGAGCATCAGTTCTGGCTCTGCCAATAATCTAGAGTGTGAAGTTGAGCAAGTCCCTTAACCTTCCTAGATGAAGTGTTTCTTTCATCTGTAAACGAGGAGTTTGGGCCAAGTGATCCCTGAAAGCCCTTTTTGACTCTCTTTTTGGCATTTATGCTTTGTTAGAGGAAGAAAGCCTATGTTATGGGCCAGGTGTGGTTAGGGACACCTTGCAGATTGTATTGTGGAGGTCACAGCATTAATTCAACCACAACTACCATGCACTTTAATATTATACATTATTTATATTCATGTGAGGATAATGACACCAGCTACCAATTCCTGAGGGTTTTCTACATGACAAGCACTATGCTTAGCAGTGTATGTGAAATATCTAATTTAACTCAAATCCTTGCTTGGCCACTGTGAATCTTGGGCAAGTTACTTAACCTGCCACACCTCAGGTTTCTCATTTTTTTTAAAGAATGGACCAATAATAGTACCTACCTTCTAAAGTTGCTGTGAAGATGTAATGCATTTAGTAGGCGATGTGCTTGGAAGAGTGCCTGGAACATAGTAACCTCTATATAAGTGCTTGCTGTTGGGATTATTATTATTTATTATTATTATTATTATTGTTACAATCTCATACTGCATCAGGTGTCAGGGGAAAGTGCATGCCAGGCAGAAGCAATAACTTGTGCAAGGATCTAAAACGGTATGGGGTCGGGCCTGGTGGCTCAAGTCTATAATCCCAGCACTTTGGGAGGCAGGGATGGGTGGATCACTTAAGGTCAGAAATTCAAGACTAGCCTGGCCAACATAGTGAAACCCCATCTCTACTAAAAATACAAAAATTAGCCTGGAGTGGTGGTGGGCAGCTGTAATCCCAGTTACTTGGGAGGCTGAGGCAGGAGAATCGCTTGAACCCGGGAGGCAGAGGTTGCAGTGAGCTGAGACTGGGCCACTGCATTCCAGCCTGGGTGATAGAGCAAGACTCAGTCTCTAAATAAATAAATAAATAAATAAATAAATAAAACAGTGTGGTATGTTTGGTCTAAGACAAGGAGTCTGGTATGATTGGAACACAGACTGTAAATGGGGAAAGAAATGAGTGAGTGAGGTGTGCTGGTGTGCTAAAGGCACACCATGACAGACTGTGGGTGCCAGACCTGGCGTCTGGATGCTCTACCTTTGCAGATTCTGGGGAGCCACCTAGAAGGACAGGTGTGCTAACATGCTTCTGTGCCTCATTCTTGCTCAGGGGTGCCCAGAGGATGCGACATCCTTATCATCTACAGCCCGGATGCTGAGGAATGGTGCCAGTATCTGCAGACCCTGTTCCTGTCCAGTCGGCAAGTCTGCAGCCAGAAGATACTAACTCACAGGCTGGGCCCCGAGGCCTCCTTCTCGGCAGAGGACCTAAACCTTTTCCTCAGCACCCGCTGTGTCGTGGTGCTGCTGTCCGCGGAGCTGGTGCAGCACTTCTACCAGCCGGCCTTGCTGCCTCTGCTGCAGAGAGCCTTCCATCCTCCACAACGCGTGGTCAGGCTACTCTGCGGGGTGCGGGACAGAGAGGAGTTCCTAGACTTCTTTCCAGATTGGGCCCACTGGCAGGAGCTCACCTGTGACGATGAGCCAGAGACCTACGTGGCAGCTGTGAAAAAAGCCATTTCCGAAGGTAAGCATTTCTTCTAAAGATAAGCAAGCCCTAGAAGACTTATTAATCCAGGTCCTAGGTGTAAGTTTATATTCCAAAATGAGCAGGGATCTCAGTATGTTAAGAGACCTGGTCATATTTATGGGTTTAGAGCGGCCTATTCCTGGGGTGGGGTAGGGGCAGGACAGGTCTCCTGGACTGTCAGGAGAGGAAGAGGACACTGTCCCTTGTCTTCTGTACTAGGGCAAAAGCCTTCTTTCTAGGATTTTCTATACCTTGGAAGACACAAGACAGAGTTCCAGCCTAGAAAGTAGTGGGGGTGGGAGGCAGAGACTTAGTTTGCTGTTGGTGTGAGGAATGAGACTGCCAACTCTCCTGCTTGCATGTTACTTCCATTTTATCATCATACGACCTTCACATTTTTGTCAAAAAAGTTTTTTTTTTTTTTTTTGAGACAGACTCTCTCTCTGTCACCCAGGCTGGAGTGCAATGGTGCGATCTCAGCGGACTGCAACCTCTGCCTCCCAGGTTCAAACGATTCTCCTGCCTTAGCCTCCTGAGTAGCTGGGATTACAGGTGTGTGCCACCATGCCTGGCTAATTTTTTTGTATTTATAGTAGAGACAGGGTTTTATCATGTTGGTCAGGCTGATCTTGAACTCCTGATATCAAATGATCCACCCACCTCAGCCTCTCAAAGTGCTGGGCTTACAGCTATGAGCCACCGTGCCCGGCCAAAGCATTGTTTTTTTTTTGATAACGTGTTTGTAGAGAAATAGCCCTCTTCTCTATTTCCCATCAGCCTAGCTTCTATATTTTGCCCTGTTTCTCCTTTTAGAGTAGGAAAATTCCGATCCTTTCTGTGAGGGTTAGTGACTTCAGTGGCCCCAGGAAGTGTGACACACACTCTGATTAACAATAACAGAAGACATGCTCTGGGATGGGCACATGTCACAGCTTTTCTTCCTCTTTTTGCTTTTTTTTTTTTTTTTTTTTTTTTTTTTGAGACAGAGCCCTGCTCTGACGCCCAGGATGGAGTGCAGTGGTGCGATCTCGGCTCACTGCAACCTCCACCTCCCGGTTTCAAGTGATTCTCCTGCCTCAGCCTCCTGAGTAGCTGGGATTACAGGTGCCCACCACCACACTGGCTAATTTTTGTGTTTTTAGTAGAGATGAGATTTTACCATGTTGGTCAGGCTTGTCTCAAACTCCTGATCTCAGGTGATCCTCCTGCCTCAGCCTCCCAAAGTGCTGGGATTACAGGCATCAGCCACCACACCCGGCCTCTTTTTGTTTTCTATTTTTGCCTCAGTATGGGCTATGAATGGGCTATACATTTATATTCTATTCTCTTGCCACACAAGATCTTATATACCTGACGCCAGCAAAGAAGCCTGGAAAATTATGGCCCTGATTTAACTATGCCTCAGTTATCCCTGGTGTGACTTGGGCATTAATTTGTCTCACCCACCTCTATGCCATCTGATAAACTAAATCAAGAATTTACTAATTTTCAGTGACCTTAAAAAGCTAATGTAACTTCCTAGGTGCTTTTGTCCCTGGAATTGCCTACTCTAAACCAATGAATATGACCACATCTTTTAACCAAGTAAGATTCCATCTAATTTTGTAACATAAATCACTGGTGTGAATGTAAGACATGTCTCACCTGAAATCCTGGGACCTGGATTAGTACTTTTTCTAGGGTTTGCTTATCGTTACTTTAGAAAGGCAGTGATGGAAAAAGCATATAATTCATTTTTGCATGATTGTCTTTCATTACTTTGAAGGAATTGTGATCTGCCCTAACTTACAAAAAACTAAGACACAGCTGGTTGTTTCTGTGGATGAGTTTGTCACTGCAACAGTCCATTAGGATCTCACAGGCCAGGCCCTGGAACCCACCATGGATGTATTCCCGCTGACTGGGCATCTCACACTGTATGCTGTAACAGATTGTTCTTTAAAATATTACAGTAGTGTGGCTGGGTGCGGTGGCGCATGCCTGTAATCCCAGCAATTTGGGAGGCTGAGGCAGGTGGATCATGAGGTCGGGAGTTCGAGACCAGCCTGGCCAATATGGTGAAACTCTGTCTCTACTAAAAAAATACAGAAATTAGTTGGTTGTGGTGGTGCACACCTGTAGTCCCAGCTACTCAGGAGGCTGAGGCAGAAGAATCACTTGAACCTGGGAGGTGGAGGTTGCAGTGAGCCGAGATTGCGCCAATGCGCTCCAGCCTGGGCGACAGAGCAAGACTCTTCTCAAAAAAAAAAAAAAAAAAAAAAAAAATTATAGTAGTGTTATTTTTTTGAAGTAGATAGTAAAAAGGATTATTTTAATATTGTTTGGATGTGTCCAGTGATTCAATGCCTGGATAAATTGATCTCTTCTAGTATTTCACTTTTTACCAAAGACTCTAGTTCAGTTTGCTACGAGCCTTTAGCTTCAAGTGTCTCGGAAAGAATGAACTAATTCACAGAGTGTTCCTCTTCTGAGAGCAGGAACTTCTCATCAGAAAGAGATTATTTTAATGGGAGATTAAAATAAGCTGCTTAGTGGGATATCTTTGCAGTTCAGAATCAATGGATATAGGGAACAAATGGAATTATAGGAAAGAGGAAGAAGGAAGGCTTATAGCCCCAATATAACTTTCTTATCTGGTATTAGGCTTGTGAATTTGGGGATTCAGGATCTCTGTCAGTGCTAGGATGGTTTGGGTTTGCTTTTTGGGTATTCCATAGCCATGGCCCTTGGTTGGCCTTGACTCTGATGCCATATTCTTGATTTGTTTTGCTGGACAAGCTTTCTTAACAAACTTGATACTCAGAGTCTGGCAGTGTAGAAAAAAGAGCATTGACCAGGGTTAGGGTCATTACCCCGGCTCTGCTGCTAACCAGATGCCTAATACTGAGCAAGTCATTTTGCCTCTTTGAGTTCCAGCTTCCCTTTCTGTACGTGACAGATGTAAGACACTTCTCAGGCTAAAAATCTGATTCACCTAGGCCAGAAAATCTTTTTTTGAAGTATGACCTTCTTGCCCCATTTCATACCTGCTTTGTCTCCCAGGAAGCTTAGGGCTAGAATAGTGTCTAAAGACAGTACTCTCCCTAAACTACATTTCTGGGATAATTGTGTCCTTAGGTACATTTCCTATGACTTGTGATAACCCATCTTTTAAAAATACCCCTCTTGCATAATGAGGTTTTCCTAAGGAACCTCAAAATAAAAGCAAAAGTTAATATTTTCATATATGTTACTACCACCAGCTGCCCAGTGCCATGAAAAATAAATGCATGAAACTTGTTTCTTTGACTTTCTGTGTTTAAAAAAATATCCCAATAAGAAATTGCCTGGGCATAGTGGCTCAAGCATGTAATCCCAGCACTTTGAGGGGCTGGAGCAGAAGGATTTTTGTGGAGCTTAGAAGTTTGAGACCAGCCTGGACAACATGGCAAAACCCCTTCTCTACAAAAAAATACAAAAATTAGCTGGGCATGGTGCTGTGCACCTGTAGTCCTAGCTACTTGGGAGGCTGAGGTGGGAGGATCACCTGAGCCTGGGAGGTTGAGGCTGCAGTGAGCTGTGATTGAGCCACTGCACTCCAGCCTGGGGATCAACAGAGTGACACCGTTTCTCAAAAAAAAAAAATAAATAAATAAATTAAAAAAAGAGAGAAGTGCAATGGATAATTGATAATGGGGATGAACTAATAGTAGAGACAATAATTGTGGAGTTATTGATTGTAGGGCTATTGAAACCTACAGGGAGACGAATTTTAGGCAACACTTTCTAATTCTTAGAGCTGTGTGAAGGTGGAATGGGTTGCCTTCGAAGGTGGTAAGCACCACATTTCCAGGAGTAAGACAGCAGATGCTGCAGATGTGCTGTAAAGGGATTTAGCTTTGGGACCAGGGTTGGGCCATGTGACCTTTACAGCCTTTTGATCATAACGTTCCCTTACAAGAAGTTCCCCTTTTCACCAGGAACACATTTCTCTTCTGAATTCAGTTTTCCTCTTTCACCTGGTATACCTGAGGTTTTTGACTCCCAACTGAAGAAATACTGGTCATGTTCCTACTCAGACCCCAGCAGTAAATAGCAGGAAAAATACCTCAATTTATAATTTATGTAACCCTTTAAAATGGTAAAAGTCCCAGAATATTTACATGTCTATATGTATATTTTTCTTAACTTTGAGATACCTTTTAATAAAAAGGACTATTTAATGAGATATTCACTAAGACCATTTAAAATTTAGGCTAAATTTTAGACCATTTAAAGTTTAAAGTAAAACTTAAAAGATCAAAGAGAGTGGAGTGGGTAATAGAGTAGAGGCGGTTATTTTATTCTTGAAACTTAGATTACAGGTAGTCAATTATACTTTCTTTTGCTGCTGTGCTAGCTAAACAATGCTTCTGAAATTTTAATGTGCACAGAAGGACCTGGGGATCTTGTAAATATGCATACACTGACTCTTTGGGTGGGGCCAAGATTCTGCGTTTCTCTCTCTTTTTTTTTTTTTCTTTTTGAGATAGAGTCTTGCTCTGTCACCCAGGCTGGAATGCAGTGGTGCAATCTTGGCTCACTGCCACCTCTGCCTCCCTGGGTTCAAGCAATTCTCCTGCCTCAGCCTCCTGAGTAGATGGGATTACAGTCACACGCCACCATGCCTGGCTGATTTTTGTATTTTTAGTAGCGATGGAGTTTCACCATGTTGACCAGGCTGGTCTTGAACTCCTGACCTCAAGTGATCTGCCTGCCTCAGCCTCACAAAGTGTTGGGATTATAGTCATGAGCCACTGCGCCTGGCCAGATTCTGCATTTCTAACAAGCTCACAGGTGATGTTGATGCTGCTGGTCCAGGTACCACTGAGTACCAACAAGGGGTCTAAGCCACCTTTCTTTTGTCAGGTCAATGGTCATGTACCTCTGTCGCGTGGGAAGTGTTTTCTCAAATCTCCACTTCTCTGGAAATGGAGTCACCATCACATCAGGGCAACTCCTGGACACCCATCAATTAGGTATAAAATTAGGCCAGTGTTTGGTGCTTAAGCCATCAGGCTTCAGGGTGGAGCTCCTGCATTCTCTTCCTTTGCCACTGCTCATAGATTCTGTGCATTCACTCTGGCAGTTTTCAGTCTCTCAGGTTTCTAGTTGTTGGGATGGGGTGCTACTGGGATCACAATCTTTACTCTTTCTTAATTTAATAAACCTCTTGATCAAAATTACTACTAAAATATGTTTTGGAAGTTTTATTTCCCACCCCACTCTCCAAATTTGTCAGCCGCCTTAAAATTAAGCAGATGTTTTCATTAGAGTCTTCAGTGTGTTGGATCAGCCAGTTTATTTCCCAAGTTCTTCATCTATAAAATGATGGGGTTGGATCAGATGATTTGGAAGGTCTCTTCCAGCCTCCAGCGCTGTAATATATCATTGTAAGTTTTCTAAGAAGATGGCAAATGACCGAGAACCTTTTTAACTGATTCAGTTTAGTTCCAAAATGTCTGCATAGAAGACTGGACGGTTGATCTGAAATTTTTGGACTAGCTGGAAGATTATTTTAAAATAAGGAAGTGAGAAAACCCCAGGTACAGCACAGAAATTATTTCCTCTTTTTACTGGAGCTGTATTCTTTGCTTCAAATCTCAATGGAATATAAAAATAGATTGTGTTAGACTGTGTGGGAAAGGACTCTGTGGGTGATATTCAGTATTTTTGCAAAAGTTCTCATTCGTGTGATGTGTGTGTGTGTCTGTGTGTGTGTGTGTGTGTGTGTGTGTGCGTGTGTTGAGGGTGCAGGGAAGCATTAAGCTGAATTCTCCCAATATTATTTATTAATAGTATTACAATGGAGATCTTGTCTGCCTCTTTATATGCATTATTTTCTCTTTGCCTCACCCCTCCCTCTCCATTCCCATTGTGTTTCGGAAGCTCTCATGGTACCCACAAGTGTCATATATTTTGCCTTTGATTTCCATGGGAAAAATTTAGAGGAATATGTCTATATGTCTACATCTGTCCTTCCTTTGTTGATATTAATGTTCTAGTCTGAATATTAAACTACAGTTTAAAAGAAAAAATAAGGGCTGGGTGCAGTGTCTCACAACTGTAATTCTAACACTTTGGGAGACTGAAGGGAACAGATTGCTTGAGACCAGGAGTTCAAGACCAGCCTGGGCAATGTGGCGGAAACCCTATCTCTACAAAAAATACAAAAATTAGCTGGATGTGGTGGCCTGTGCCTGTGATCCCAGCTACCGGAGAGGCTGAGGTGGGAGGATTGCTTGAGCCCAGGAGGTCGAGGCTGCTGTGAGCTGTGATTCTGGCACTCCACTCCAGCCTGGGAGACAGAGCGAGACCCTGTCTCAAAGAAAGAAAAATAAAGGAATATTTAAAAATGCTTTCAGCTAATCAAATGGATTCCAAAATGTTTTCCTAAATTAATTAACTAATTAATTAATGTTTTCTAGTTTTATTGAGGTATAATTGACAAATAAAAACTGTGTATATATTCAAAAAATTGTATATATTCAAGGTATACAAGGTGATTTTTTATACATATACTTCGTGAAGTGATTATCACAATCAAATTAATTAGCACATACATCAGCACACATAGTTACCATTGTGTGTGTGTGTGTGTGTGTGTGTGTGTGTGTGGGTGGTGAGAACACTTAAAGTCTAGTGTTAGCAAATTTCAAGTAAAAAATGTGGTATTATTAACTATAATCACCATGCTGGACATCAGATTCTCAGAGTTTATTCATTTTTTTTTTTTTTGAGACGGAGTCTCGCTCTGCTGCCCAGGCTGGAGTGCAGTGGCGCAATCTGGGCTCACTGCAAGCTCTGCCTTCCAGGTTCATGCCATTCTCCTGCCTCAGCCTCCTGAGTAGTCGGGACTACAGGCGCCCACCACCACACCCAGCTAAGTTTTTGTATTTTTTTTAGTAGAAGACAGGGTTTCACCTTGTTAGCCAGGATTCTCTCAATCTCCTGACCTCATGATCTGCCCGCCTCAGCCTCCCAAAGTGCTGGGATTACAGGCATGAGCCACCGCGCCCGGCCTTTTTTTTTTTGAGACGGAGTCTCGCTCTGTCCTCAGGCTAGAGTGCAGTGGTGCGATCTCGGCTCATTGCAACCTCCACCTCCCAGGTTCAAGCGATTCTTCTGCCTCAGCCTCCTGAGTAGCTGGGACTACAGGCACGTGCCAACACACCTAGCTAATTTTTGTATTTTTAGTAGAGGTGGGGTTTCACCATGTTGGCCAGAATGGTCTCGATCTCTTGACCTCATGATCCTCCTGCCTTGGCCTCCCAAAGTGCTTGGATTACAGGCATGAGCCACCGCACCTGGCCTGAGTTTATTAATCTTAAAACTGAAAGTTTAACTCTTTGACCAGCATCTCCCCAGTCCCCCTCTTTGCCCCGTCCCTGGTAAACACTGTCGTATTCTCTGCTTCTGTGAGTTCGACTTTTTTGGATTCCACATATAAGTGAGATCATACTGTATTTGCCTTCCTGTGTCTGGGTTATTTCACTTTGCATAATGTCCTCCAGGTTCATCCACATTGTCACAAATGGCAAGATTTTCTTCTTTCTTATAGCTGAAAATATTCCATTGTGTAACTTTTCTTAAATTTAAAAGAAACCTTTTTCCTGAAATTTTCCCCTTTTATAAATAATATTGCAATAAATTTTCATACAGCTTCATGCCTAAATCTTTGTGAATCTCTGTTAATTTTCTCTGGATCATATTGCTATACAGCCCCCAGAGATAGGGTTGCAAGCCTGCTCTCAGCATCTCCCCACTCTCCCCCATGCAGCCTGAATCTACCGCCTTCCTTACTGCTGTTTATTTTATTTTCTTCCCTTTATGCTTGGTTCAGTCTGTTGTTTACATTTGCAGTTTCTCTTGCAAAGTTAGTCGTATGGAGAACTTGTACCCTCCTCCCCTCAGGGAACGAGTTCATAAGAAGATGAATGCTTTTTATGACAGTTATCCTGTGTAATGCATCAGGTGTTTTACATGTATTTATTCCTGCCACAACCCCGAGTGCACAGATGGTTTCAGCACCATTTTACAGATGAGATAACTAAGGTTCAGAGAGGTTAAATGACTGGGGTAAACACTGGAACTCACTTTGGAACACAGGGCCTTTGGGCCTAGAAAGCTTACACTTTGCCTTGCTCCTCCCCTAAGTCTTCCCTCACCACACGGAGACAAAGAATGAAGAAAGCTCAAGGAAGAGAAAGGATCAGAGAAAATGAAGCTTCCCCGAGTGTTCCAGGCCACAAATTCCCAAGTCAGGCTGAGCATTGGCAATTTCCCTGCACTATGTTTAAAATGTAGGTACCTGGGCCCCACCCTAGACCTACTGAAGAGGAAACTCTAGAGGTTTGTCCTGGGAATATGAATTTCAAAAAGCCTTCAGGTTGGTTCTGCTGTGCAGCCCAGCTTTGAGCTTTGCTCCATGCCTGGTGTCTTGTCCTTTGGGTTTTGGGTCACAGGAGCCTGTGATAGCTCAGGCCCTGTGGTCTGTTACAGGCTATTATGGACCGTTATGGGCAGGTCATGACACAGTAGTCCCAAGGGGCTCAGAGCTTGGCTTTGGCACGTCACAGGCAGCAGCCCCGAGAGAAGAGAAGGGAGTCAGACCCTCTGAGCAAAGGGGAAGTTGCTGCACTCTGCTCGGTGGGGTAGCCTCGCAGATGGTAAGTCATGGGCGACTTATGGGGCACCTTGCAGGACTGAGGGGAAAGTCTAGGCTTGGATCTCTTGAAAGCAACGATGGTGGTGCTGCTGTCCTGCTGCCTTGTGGCTGTGGGCTGTTGGATTTGCTCTTTCTCTGCTGTGGGTTAAGCTACTCTGCAATCGCCTCCTCCAGGATCCTCCTTAAATATCCTCTGCTGAAGGACGCTTTCTTTTTCTCTTCCTTTTTGAAATGATCTTTTTGATTTGGGGAAGAAGATACCCAGCTGGGATGGTGAATTCCTTCCAATGTCACTAAAAAGCTACAGCCTGTCCAAGAGTCATCTGGGGTTTCCCCTGCCTGATACCCTAACTGCCTTGCAGAATCAGGGGCTGTTCACACTCTTAACTGTGGGTCACTGCCTGCTGCTCCTGAAATAGTTAACGAGGACTAATGCCTACAATAGATTTTGTGCCCTTGGAAAATTTCCCCTGAGCCTTCAGAGTCACCCATGATTACAGTTTTCCTGCAAAGCCAAGAGCTCCTGGTGGGGTGGTAAACTCAGCCTCTCTTGCTGCTTCGGCAGCCACCCAGAGATGGCCTTCTCCTGTTGCGTTACACTTCCGTAGTCCCTCAAAGAAGTATCTGCAAGTCCCTATGTCAATTGTGTTTGGTGAGCCGTGGGGAAAAGGGAGTCATGAATGCTGAAACTTCCACTCATGTGAGAATTTCAAGTTTGCACCTGTCTCTGTCTGAATTTTCTAATGTAGGCCGGAATGGAAACATCAGATGTAGGAATTTTATCGGTCAATTTCTTACCCTGTTGTTTCAGTATTTTTTGCATCTCACTTCTCCTGGAACTGTTACTAGAAGAGAATAGTAGAATTCAGGAGGGACCTGACATCTGTGTTACCCTTTCAAAACCCTTTTATCAACATTATTTCATTTGGCCTGTGCAATTTCCCTATAAGGCAGATGTTAATGTTATTTCCATTTTAAAGATGACAAAAACAAGGCCCAGGCAGGTTCAGTGACTTGCCCAAAGTCACACACCTGCTTTTCCGTTAGGGCTAGGATCTGGGTGAGGGCCTCCTGTCTTGTAGTCCAAGGCCTGGTTATTGCCTTATGTAGATATCAGAGCCAGCTGTTCATCTGATGGTTATTTATTGAGCATCTATTACATTCTCAAGGCCCTGTGTTGGGTGCTAAGTTAGAGCAGGAAAGACACAGTCACTGCTATGATGGCATCTACATTCAAAACCAGCACTAACCAAAAAATGTATAATGTGGGCCATATGTGAAATTTAAAATTTTTTAGCAGCTGCAGTAATTTAAAAAAGTAAAATTAGGCCGGGCGCGGTGGCTCAAGCCTGGAATCCCAGCACTTTGGGAGGCCGAGTCGGTCAGATCACGAGGTCAGGAGATCGAGACCATCCTGGCTAACACGGTGAAACCCTGTCTCTACTAAAAAAATACAAAAAACTAGCCGGGTGAGGTGGCGGGTGCCTGTAGCCCCAGCTACTCTGGAGGCTGAGGCAGGAGAATGGCGTGAACCCGGGAGGCGGAGCTTGCAGTGAGCTGAGATCCGGCCACTGCACTCCAGCCTGGGCGACAGGGCGAGACTCCATCTCAAAAAAAAAAAGTAAAATTAATTTTAATGATATTGTTTATGTAATAATATATCTAAAATATTCTCTTATTCGATATATAAGCAATATAACAATTATTGAGATATTTTACATCTTTCTTCCATATTTGAAATTTAGTATGTGTTTTATAGACAACAGAGATTTCGAATGTTCAGTAGCCATATGTAGCCAGTGACTACCATATTGGACAGTGAAGCTAAAAAGAATGTCTGCTTTTCAGAGAATAGGAGCCATATATCAGTTAATATTTTAATTTTTAAACAAATTTTTTTGAGACAGTGTTTTGCCCTTGTTTCCCAGGCTGGAGTGCAGTGGTACTATCTCGGCTCACTGCAACCTCTACCTCCTGGGTTCAAGCAATTCTCCTGCCTCGGCCTCCCAAGTAGCTGGGATTACAGGCATGCGCCACCATGCCTGGCTAATTTTGTGTTTTTTTTTAGTAGAGATGGGATTTCTCCATGTTGGCCAGGCTGGTCTCAACTCCCAACCTCAGGTGATCCACCCACCTCGGCATCCCAAAGTGCTGGGATTACAAGTGTAAACCATCCATGCCCAGCCTAATATTTTAATATTTTAAGTGTTAAAAGTATACCTCTTCTCGTTTCTTCATTCATTCATTTATTCAGTCATTCCAAAGGTATTGAATGAACATCTGCCAGGTGCTTATTTTACTTATTTATTTATTTATTTATTTTGAGGTGGAGTCTTGCTCTGTCACCCAGGCTGGAGTGCAGTGGCATGATCTCTGCTCACTGCAACCTCTGCCTCCCAGGTTCTAGCAATTCTGTTGCCTCAACCTCCATAGTAGCTGGAATCACAGGCGTGCACTACTGTGCCCAGCTTATTTTATTTTATTTTTTTGTATTTTTAGGAGAGATGGGGTTTCACCGTGTTAGCCAGGCTGGTCTCAAACTCCTGACCTCAGGTGATCCACCCGCCTCGGCCTCCCAAAGTGCTGGAATTACAGGCGTGAGCCACAGCGTCCGGCCTGTTTTTTTCTTTCTTTCCCTCACTACTGACCTCTTCTTTCTTCTTTCTTGTTTTTCCTTCCCACTCCCCCCTTCTTTGTTCCCTTCTATATTTTGTCACCTGTTTAGCTGTGTTCCCAGGCTCCAGAAATACAGTGTTAGTTGAGACAAAATTGGCTTTAACAATAGAGTTTCTGTCCTCGAAATGACAGCTTACCATCAGAACTAATGAAACAGAGCTCCTGGCAGCCTTTGTGAAGACAAAATCAAACCCGGGTGCTTGTCTGCCCTTCAAAAAATAATGTTTGGCCTTGGGCCCAATTAAATAGATTATTGTTGCGTCTATGCAATGGAATACCACCCAGACCTCAGAAAGAACCAGGAAGTTCTCTTTGTGTTGATATGGAAAGTCTGCCAGGATTTATAAAAAGAAAAAAACTAAGATAAAGAAGAGAGCATATGGTATAATGTGATTTAGGTATATTTAAAAAGAAATATATCTATGTTGGCATATGCATTACTTTTTTTCCTGAAAGATACACAAAAAACTGCTGATAGTGGTGACCTTTGGGTAGATGGAGGACATTTTGAACTTTTTGTTTTAGACATTTCTCCAGAGTTTTAATTTTTCTATGTTCATGTGTTACTTTTTGTTGTTTGTTTGAGACTGGGTCTTGCTCTGTTGCCCAGGCTAGAGTGCAGTGGTACCATCACAGCTCACTGAAGCCTCAACCTCCCAGGCTCAAGCGATCCTCTCATCTCAGCCTCTTGAATAGCTGGGACTACAGGTGTGCACCACCATGCCTGGCTAATTAAAAAAAAAATTATTTTGTAGAGATAGGTTCTCACTATGTTGCCCAGGCTAGTCTCAAACTCCTGGGCTGAAGGAATCCTCCCCTTGTCCTCCCAAAGTGTTGGGATTACAGGCATGAGCCACCACACCCAGCCTGTTTTACTTTTAGTTAGGAATTTTGAAGAGAAAAATAGAATCTAGAGGAAGATGCTGGGCTTGCACTCAGATAATCCAAGTAGGGTGCGCTTCAAGTTAAGTTCGCATGTACAAACTTGGTGGATGTTTTCCTCAGCTTCATTTGGGTTACCTGATAAGGGGAAGCAACATGGTGTTGGTTTGTGTTATTGCTGTAATGACTGCACCATCACTCACTCGGGGTGGGCTAATGCCTGTAAAGAGAGAACAGCTACTTATCACTGAGTCATATTTTGACTCTTGTCAAATTTAGGCTGATGTCTTCTTAGGTTACTACACTCTTTATGACAATCAGTAAGAGAATAAGGGTGTGTATTTCCAGATTACAGAAACTGGTTGAGCCACCTGAGGCAATTCACTTGGCCACTCTGGATCTATTTTTGTTCTCTTTAAAATGCTTATGGGGAAAACATGTTGACATCTCAGACATTTATAGCCATGAAATTTCATAATTCCAACTATGTGTGATTTTATATACCTTGCATTTCATTGCTGGCTCTCGATCTAAAATTTTTCCAAATCTCTATCAAGGTATAGTAGTATATTCATTTTAGCTAACAAATTATCCTTCTCAATAGAATTTTAAATGAAACTTTAAATACATTAATAACTTTCTGTTTATGGATATTAGCTCCAGTTGAGTCTTAGGAGTATATCACATTATACCATTATCTGTGTGGGTATGAAGGAATGTATGTATTTAACATTTTACATGTACTGTTTACTATGGTCTGCATGAAGATTTATGCGTGTGGGTTCATAGGTAGATAATGGGGGCAGAGGAAATGCGGGTCAATATGCATTACAGAATGGGTTTGTTAATTTCCCTGTTATTACAGGATGTTTTCACAGCTTTTCAATTGGTTTCCACCAGGCATTCACATGACCCAGGGGAGGTCTGAGATGGCCCAGGAAAGAGGATGATTTAATGCCTTAAATGATTCTTGATCTGCCCATTGGAGAAGTTATTGAAACCACAATAGGCTTGTCATATGGTCTTCATTCTGGGCAGAAAAATTTCAATTTGAGCCAGTTTGGTAAAATTTAGACTTAAATAGGACAGTTGGTTTTCTAAGACACATAAAAATGAACAAAATCAGTAATTGATCAAAATTGCCTGTTCTGTGGGGAAAAATTGGGAGACTTTAAAAATTTTCACTGTTTATGTTTAGAAAAACAATACTGGTCTCTTACTGACAATGTTTTATGTGTGGTAGATGCCTAGTAAATGGTGGTTGGATGGATGACTGGAGGAGTGAGTATATTCATGAGTTATTGTCCTTTTTCCTAACTCTTGGGACCATTTTGAATGTCCCAGTTGCAGAAAAGATGTCCTTCCCATGAGCATCCTATGTAGGGGCTTGATGCCCTTTGGATTGTTAACCATTTCAAATTGGAGCAAATTTGTCTTCGGTAACATAGGGTGTTGTCAACAGAAAACTACTCTTCAAGTTCAGAACAAGAGCCTATACAGCAAATGTGTTTTTCTGTGTCCGTACTTAAAAATGTGCCAGATACAGCAACCTGTCCCACAGAAGAACTGAGTATGCCAATCCAGGAGCTAGTCAACAATTGGAATTGTTAGTTCCTTGGGATATGCATAGGTCTGTCTCTGCAGAGATTAAATTGGCTGTGTCTTTTTTTTTAAAGGAGAGCATAAAAGTGAGGCAATCTATAGAGTTTTGGAGGAAACCTTTAGAATTGGCGTAGTCATTTTGGGAATTCCTTGGTACTTTTTCTTCTAGGTTTATAACTTCTGAATATGTGCATCTTCTCCATCACCATTAAGAAGTCAGACCATCTTAGGTTCTTATTTAAGAAAATGCTGGTTGAATGTGCCTATTTTGTCTACCAATTTGCCAGTTTCACAGACTGCTGGTTTACTCTCCAACATCTGATAACACAGGAAATAGCGGGGGAGGCTGATGATGAAATGAAAATGCTCTACTTTTAAATTAGACTAAAATAAGTTTCTTTTTACATGTACAGCTAATGTTCGAGGCTATAGTTGTAGTTAAAGCTTGCAATAAGATAGGAAGGACTTTCATCATAACTAGCATATAGAGTAATATTAGCACTAGCTGTTGACTCGGCTTTTTGAGCATGTGAAATGTGGGAAAACATTTCTGTTGTAGGATCTGGCATTTAGTATTCAAAACAGAACCAGTTCTGAACCAGGGTTTTTCTTTTTTTTTTTTTTTTTTTTTTTTTGAGACGGAGTCTCGCTCTGCCGCCCAGGCTGGAGTGCAGTGGCCGGGTCTCAGTTCACTGCAAGCTCCGCCTCCTGGGTTTATGTCATTCTCCTGCCTCAGCCTCCCAAGCAGCTGGGACTACAGGCGCCCGCCACGTCGCCCGGCTAGTTTTTTGTATTTTTTAGTAGAGACGGGGGGTTTCATCGTGTTCGCCAGGATGGTCTCGATCTCCTGACCTCGTGATCCGCCCGTCTCGGCCTCCCAAAGTGCTGGGATTACAGGCTTGAGCCACCGCGCCCGGCCAGGGTTTTTCTTTTATTTTCTAAACTTTTCTGAATATCCTTGCTCAAAGCCTTAGTTTGTTGCCAGAAAAGGTCTCTGACTGTGATTGCATTTTTGTGTTATAGATTTTTTTCCAGAAAAATGTAATGCTGAATTAACTGTATAGTTATTTGGCAGCCTAAATATTTATTTTTATTTTGTAGTCACTTTGAATTAGGAGTCCCTGTAGGTTATAGAAATCCTTTAAACAGTGTTTTGCCCTAGTCCTTCCCATGGTCAGGGTATGCATGTGATTAAAACTTGCCCATACTCTGCAAAACAATCTAGCTTTAGAGTCTTTGATGGGGAAACAGAGACAAGAAGCCATTGAGTCAACAAGATGGAAATATGGAATATGAACATTAGAAAAGGGTCAAGTGCAGCACTTTGGGAGGCTGAGGCGGGAGGATTGCTTGAACCCAGGAGTTTGAGACCAGCCTGGGCAATATAGCAAGACCTCCATCTCTACAAAAATAAAATAAAATAATTATCTAGGCGTGGTGGCATGCACCTGTGGACCCAGCTACTTGAGGGGCTGAGGTGGGAGGATCACTGGAGCCCAGGAACCCAAGACTTCAGCGAGCTAGGACAGTGCCGCTGCACTCCAGCCTAGGCAACAGAGGGAGATCCTGTCTAAAAAAAAGGAAAAAAGGAAGGAAGGAAGGAAGAAAGGAAGGAAGGAAAGAAGGAAGGAAGGAGGGAGAGAGGGAGGAGAGAGAGAGAGAAAGAGAGAGAGACAGAAGGAAAGGAAAGGGAAGGGAAGGGAAGAGAAGGGAAGGGAACTTTGGGGTCATCTGGACTAATCCCTTTAGTTTAAAATGAACGAAATAGGACCCAGAGGGATTAGACGACTTGCCCAATATTACACAGTTAGTCGCATAGATGAGACTGTAAATTTATGTTTATATTCATCAAACATTTATTGAGTTTTTGGAGTGTCTGCCATGGGTGCAGCACTGTGCAAGATCCAGGGGAGACTTGATGAAAAAGTCAGATGGACCCCCTGTCCTTGTGAAGTTTATGCATTCTAGCAGGAGAGGGAAACTAAACAGCCAGTTACCCTATTAATTACTTAATGCCAGGAGTATCCAGAGGTATGAAGGCTGCTGCCTTTGAATCATAAAGCAGACCTGAGATATCATGAGGGCCTCTTTGATAGGTCCTTACAGCATCCTTCAAAGAAAAAAATGAGTGCCCTGAGCAAACATCTTGAAAAAGAGAAGAAAAGACCCAGCTTGTAATTATGGTAAATGCTATATGCTTGGCTATTTAATGGTATCCTAGAGCCCAGGTTAACCATGGCTTTCAGTCAGGGCAGTCATTTTTTCAGAGTAGTAATTAGGACTATCTAAAATTTTAGAGTAGTTTTATTCAAGCACTCAATTTTAAAATTAGCATTTTGCTTCTTAAGTTTGTAGACAGCAGTGATGCTGATGTGCGTATATTAATATGTTCCCACAGTTTACAGATTTTACATTCTAAATGTGTGTCTATTGAAAATTAATAAGGATCAATATAAAATTCTGCACAGAGCCCAGCAGTTGCACAAGAACAGGATAAAGGGCTATGTATTTTAAGAGTAGCGTACGTAAGATCTGGTGGCTTTAGTTGAAGACATGAGTCAACAGAGCAATGTAGCTTCCAAGAAAGTGTTACGTGAAGGTTTATGAACAGAAGTATTGGCATCAGTGAAGAAACTCTTCTTCTACCCTGCGTTTGTCAGCTTATCTGGAGAAGTATTCGACATTTCAGTGGCAGGCTGACCGAGGAGTGCACACGCAAATCATCCATCCATGCATCCATCCATCCATCCATCCATCCATTCATCCATCCATCCAGCCAGCCACTCATCTATCTATACAACTATTCACCTTTCCATCTATCCGTCCAATTATCCATCCATCCATTCATTCATTTATTCACTCATGTTTTCTATTGTCCCCTTAACAGAATGGAAGCATCCCTCAGAAGAGCAGGGTGGGATGGGAAGTTGGGGGGATTGCTCACTGCTGTGTTCCTGGGGCCTAGAGCAGTACTTGACATGGCAGGCCCTCAATAAATTGTTGAATGACTGAATAGAATGAATGTGAGAATTTCAAATTCTGTCAGATGACAAATAGTTGAAGGAAGTGAACTTGTTGTAAAGAAAATAAGTTTTACTGGAGCCATGAGAACTATCATTAGAGTTTTGAAGGCCTGTCACATGGAAGAGCGGAGGGCAGGACCTTTTCTATGTTTCTACAGTAGACAGGGTAAGGAGCAATGGATGAAAGCTGCAACAATGGCAGGAATGGCAACAAGGCAGGTTTAGGAAGCCCTCATAATCTAATGACAACTGATCCTGGGAAAAGCTCACTCAAGGTGGATACCATCAAGCCTGGGTCAAAATTTAATAGTAAATACAAAAATAAATTTTTGATTGGGACTTTTATTTTGAAAAACAAAACTAAACATTAAGAAAATAAATTTATTTATTATATTAACACAGTTTTGATTATAATTTCAACTGTAGGCTAATTCTGCAGTCAAATGCTTTACCACTACACTATACCCTTTTTACAGGCTAATTCTAAAACCCCACAAGGACTAAATCAATTGTTGTTAGGTTTTGTACAGGAGCGGTTGAGTACATTTTTATGACATAATTTTGTGCTAGAACAATATAACATTTCTTAACATTTCTTTTTTTTTCTGAGATGGAATCTTGCTCTGTCGGAGTTAGCTGGAGTGCAGTGGCGTGATCTTGGCTCACTACAACCTCCGACTCCCTGATTCAAGCGATTCTGCTGACTCAGCCTCCCAAGTAGCTGGGATTACAGGCATGCACCACCACACCCAGCTAACTTTTGTGTTTTCAGTAGAGAGGGGGTTTCACCATGTTGGCCAGGATGGTCTCTATCTCCTGACCTTGTGATCCACCTGCCTTGGCCTCCCAAGGCGCTGGGATTACAGGTGTGAGCCACTGTGCCCAGCCACAACATAACATTTCTTAGTTCACATTTGGCTTTTTAAAACAGCAGTATTGAAATATGATTCACAATACATTTGACTTTTACAATTTTCTTAAGGCCTCCTCTTAACCACCATGTAATTTTATTCGATTTTGATTATTGGAAAGCATCTCTATCGGTTTTCTTCTGTCCAGAAGGTAACCTCTCCAACTGTCAGCAGCTTTACTTGTGATACAGTTTTCCAACATCACTTTCATCAACTTCAAAAAATTTCTGTTTTGCAAAATCTAGAATTACCCTGTAAAACCAAATCACATTGCATTCATAGTTTATTGTGGAGAAATCATAAATCTGGGAGAGACTAAGAAACCAGAGTATGACTTGATGGATGAAAATATGCACCAAGACTAAGCAAGCAGAGATGTTTAAGTAGGGACTGATTTCATAAATGAGCATTTTTTTGTTAGTAAATAATTTTATGTTATAAAACATTTACCTTCCCAATGTTACCATAACTATGGGAACTTGAAATAGGAATACTCAGAAAATGATAAGAGTTAGGAGCCACTAACATGGATTAAGTGTCCTAAGCTTCACTTCACCAAGCAAAGAATGAAAGGAATGAATATCCTGGCACATCTA
Source organism: Rhinopithecus roxellana (assembly GCF_007565055.1). Classification (NCBI taxonomy): domain Eukaryota; kingdom Metazoa; phylum Chordata; class Mammalia; order Primates; family Cercopithecidae; genus Rhinopithecus; species Rhinopithecus roxellana. The sequence continues at coordinate 76,739,258 of NC_044559.1, forward strand.
GAATTCATTCTATTTGGTAGACCAGTTGGGAAATTCTGCCATCAGTGATGGAATCCTGAGTTAAAACAATCTTGATGAGCTGGAACACTGGCCCCAGTCCAACGTATAGCATTTGACTAAGTTAAGTGTTGAATTATTGCAATTAGGTCCCAAGCCTTGCCCACCACCTCCCTGCTCCAAGAAAAAAATAAAAAAACCCAACTCTACAGTCATAGCATGGCAAAGGGAAAGGCTTGGCTTCCACAGTTCACATGAAAAAGAGCTCATGTTCTGAGGTGACCACGTGCTCAGTATGAATCAGCGAGGGGCACAATTGCTCTAAGATGCATCTTGAGTTTCCCTTGGGAACAGTGGCCATACAGTAAGATATAACATCCTTTCTTGTATTATACACAAACTCCATTTACGCATCTGCAGTAGCTGTTTGCGGGAGGTGGGGAGAGTAGGGAGTTAGTTTGAGGGTTTGGGGGAGGTACAGACAAGCCACAGCTATCTCCATGTGAGGCCTGCTTTGAAAGGTTAATGTATTGCTTTGCGCTTGTTTGCTTGGAAGGAGGGGACTGCAATCTGGGAAAAAGAGGAATTAAGCAAGCTATGGGCAAGGAAGGGGTGCAGTTAGTCCTCAGAGATACCTGGAGCCAAGGACTTGAATTCCATGGGGTTACCTCTCCACTTCTCATTTCTGTGTCTCCGAATATTGGCATCATTCTCTCTGATGAGTCATCTCCAAGAAGAATTACAGCCCCTAGGAGCTTCCATACCTCACATCTTCCAACTCCACCCCTAAGGAGGAACCAGTATTTATTCTCTCTGGTCCCAAATTTAAAAATCTCAGGGTAGGATCTAATTGATCAGATGCCTTACTCTAGGCTGATTAACTGTGGCCAGGAGTTTAGAGGACTATGATTGGTCCACTCTGGTAGCCTGGAGTGTGGGCTTTCTAAAAACTTGGCAGCTGCCATTCACACTACTTGGTGAATGTGGAGGGGTCAAGATTTTCCCAAAAGGAGTTTGCTGTTCTTATCAAGCAATGTGAAGATGAGCAATCTGTAAACATGCCTGGGCCTGAGGACTAGAGGAAAGAACTGGGAGTGTATGTACTTTTGGGCTGGGCACAATCCCAGCACCTATAATCCCAGCACTTTGGGAGCCAAGGTGAATTGTTTGAGCCCAGGAGTCTAAGACTAGCCAGGGAAACAGAGTCAGATCCCATCTCTACAAAAAAATAAAAAATTAGCTGGGCATAGTGGTGCACACCTATAGTCCCAGCTACTCAGGAGGCTGAAGTGGGAGGATTACTTGAGCCCAGGAAGCCAAGGCTACTGTGAGCTGTGATTGCACCACTGCACTTCTCTCCAGCCTGGGTGACAGAGCGAGACTTGGGGTGGGGTGGAACTGAGGCACAGAGGCTCAGCATTGTCAAATGACCTGCCCAAGGATACTCAACTGGTTAAAATCAAAAGTCCCAGGCCTCCAACACTGAACTCAAGAGTTTCATCCTCTATACTTTGCTGTCTTCCTAAAGAAGAAAACACCAAGGAGATACGTGATAATTAGCTTCAAACATGTGAAGGACTCTTATGCAGAAATAAGAACAGTGTTGTCTGAAGATGCCCTGGAGGGCAGATTAGGATTCCTGGACAGTAGTAACAGAGAACAGAATTCTACTAAATGTAAGGGAGAACATTGACACCAGAATGGCCGTGTCGGGCAGGGCTGGAGGCTGGAACCTGGGCAGGGGGTTGCTGCATTCTTTCAGGGGAGAGGTGCTGTAGGCCTGAGCTGAGCAGGGCCAGTGGGAAAGGAGAAGGAGGAACACTTTGGAGGAGTAAAAAGCAGACAGGACCAGCAGGACATGGTGCATGATTGTGGGGTAGAGGGAGGACGGAGAACTCAGTGGGTGAGTTCAGTTGCTAAGTGTGGAAGTTGCCTGCTGTGGGACTGGCATGTACATAGAATCTGCAAAATAAGAAAGAGCTTTCAATGGAGTGGACAGTTGAAACTTCATGGAGAGGATGGCACTGAAAGAAATGGTTGGATTTTAAGAGGCATCGGTAAGGATGAAAGGGAGAGACATCCCAGGACAAGGGAACTCCATGGGCAAGACACAGGGAGAGGAAAGCACAGGATGCATTTGCATTTGGGCTGAGAAGTGACCTGAGTGGGATAGTGGGGAAAAATAATTATGAAGGTCATATTGAGTCAGTGAAAGAAGAACCTTCAACATCAGGATGTGGTAAGAGCCTTACCCATCTTATCTCAGAGAGCCTTCTGTTGCCTGGGACAGCAATATGACCAAAATGGCATTTGGGGAAACTATGGAAATGTCCCAGTTAAAGGGCTGTCCCTCGTTCTTGAGTCAGTTGGATGGAGAGATAAGCACATCTAGATCCTACCTGTGTGAAAGATTGCGGGGGCGGGGTGGGGTAATGTGTATGTTAATTAGCCAGATCTAGCCACTTTACAATGCATGCATATTTTCTTTTCTTTCTTTCTTTTTTCTTTTTCTTTTTTTTGAGACAGAGTCTTGCTCTGTCACCCAGGCTGGAGTGCAGTGGCATGATCTCAGCTCACTGCACCCTCTGCCTCCTGGGTTCAAGTGATTCTCCCGCCTCAGCCTCCTAAGTAGCTGGGACTACAGGCATGTGCCACAACACCAGCTGATGTTTTTATGTTTAGTAGAGATGGGGTTTCACCATGTTGGCCAGGCTGGTCTCCAACTCCTGACCTCAAGTGATCCACCCGCCTCGGGCTACCAAACTGCTAGGATTATAGGCGTGAACCACCGCGCCCAGCCTAATGTGTGCATATTTTTAAACATCGTGGTGTACATGATAAATATATGTAATTTTTATGTTTTAATTAGAAAATTAATTTTAGAGAGAAATGAAAGCCATGTTATAAACAGATTTTCTGAGGAATGTATCATAGTACATTTCCATGGGCTCGTATTTTATTGAGATAGTATCAAGTGCTGAGTTCCTGTGACATCTTATCCTTACCCTTTGATTCTTATCACCAACCCCCTTTACTGGCACTGTTTATGAACTATAGAGGGCTCAGGTGGTGTGTTTTTGCAAGGTCTCATCTTCAGCCTGGGTGGGGAATGACATTGGCTGGGAGGAGCAAAAGGCCCTGAAGTGCCTGTCGAATCAACAGTGAAAATGCCATGAGGTGTGCAAGGGCGGGTGGGTGAGTTGTTTGCCCCTAAATCTGCAATAGCCCCCCGGCATATAAACATAATGTTGAAGAAGAAGAGTGTGCTTACTCTGCCAAGGCTTCTTCAAGGGAAATTTCCTATCCCCCACCCCTTCCTGCCTCCCCATCAGATTTGTTCCAAACCAGCTCTGTGATTAAGTCACCCTAACTAGCTTCCCAACCGTTGCCTACCCAGATGCCACTCCAGGTTCAGGCCTTAGGATACAGCAGGGACAGGGCTGATGGCAGAGAGGGATGGGCAGGCTCCATGTGCATTTCATGAGGAGGAAGGATGAGTGGTGGTGGGTTCCATAGAGCAGGAAGGGAAGGAAGGGTGGGTCTAGTGTTTACGTGCTTCCCTGAGTTGTGGAGGAAGTTAGTGCACAAGGTCTTTAATGCAGACATGAGGTTGGTTAGGACCTCAACGAATGGTGGCCTCGGAATTAGAAAACAAGAGTTATGTGTATGAGATTTAGGTGGGAAATTCAATGGGAAAAATAGAGAAAGCGGGACAAGAAGATAAGATTTTGAGCGTGGTGACTGGAAGAATGATGCCACTGAGAGAAATGACAGTCTACAGGGGCAGCTAATTTTGGAGGAGGGTTGGGCATTCACTCTCAGGAGTGCTGATCTGGTAATGGTGACACAACCCAAAGTCACTGCAGAGTGGACATTTGGAAGTGTGAGATTGGCATTCACGGGGTGGGCCTGGACAAATGGATGGGTCCCTTAATTCACTATTTATCAAACACCCACCATGGACCAGGCTCTGTGCTAGGGATGCAAAATCAAAGAAGGCTCCAATTCATCCTTGAAAGGAGGAGATCTTCATCAGAGTCATCTAATAGAGATCAAGAGATCAGTTTCTAAACCGCAGAGAGAAAAAGGAGTGTTCAAGGCAGTGGCTTTCAAAGGCAGGGCCTGGGCACACCCACCTCCGTCCATCCTGCCCTTCACAGGGCAGAGCAGGCCCATGTGGGATCCATGTTGAAATTTTACATATTTTTGCTGCAAATGTTAATGAACCAAGTTGGTTTGGGTTTGCATTCTAAATGTTGAGTGGAAGAGGTATGATGCACAGCTGCACATGCAGTCTGCAGGAACCTGACAGTTCTGTCTCTGGTATTTAATAGAGGATGGTTGGGGCATAAAGTAGTCCTAGTCAAGCAGCCACACAATGCTGAGAGCTGACTAGATATCATGAAATCTACGGGTGCTCTTGTGGATACTGTGAAATGCTGTTATGTCCTGAAGAGCCTGGGGGAAAATATGTATCTTTTTTGTCTCTCTCCTTTATCCTGCCACCCAAGCCCGTCCAACTCAAATTCTGTTACCTGTGGTTGGTTTCTCTTTGCTCTGGACTCCTGTGCAGTTCATTTGTGGGACACCCACGGGTAACACTCATTTATTGAATCATCTCCTGAATTCCAGTTTGGTTCCCGAGCTAGAGCGTGTAAATCCAGTAGGAGCAGTTCCCACATATTATTATTCTGTGGGATTTTCCTTGTGCTTAGCACAGTGTGGGCTCTCAGAGATCTTAGTAAATGCTGTTTAGTTGGTTGGCTATTGGGTTGAGGTCTTGGAGCACAGATATTTTAGTTAGTTCTCCGCTGAAGCAGCTTTGGAACAGAGTGATTAAATTACTCTCTTGTTAGGGTGACAGTCATTATCTGACACAAATATGCATTGACCGCCTACATCCTGAATTGTGAAGGAAAAAAGTGCTTTCAGAACACTCATGATCTAAATAAAGCGTCAAATGCAGTTTCATATTTGCTTCAGGTGCTTCTGCTGCCCTCCCATTAATATGTATTTATTAAACACCCACTCCATGAATTTAGTGAGGAGTTGGTGCTATATGGGACGTGGCAGAGGGATTACAGATTCTGTAGCAAAGACAGGCCCTGCTGTCCAGGGTCTCAGGAGCTCAGCTAGTGCGTGGGCATTAGTCTGTCGGTGGCTAGTTTCAGCATTTGGGACTTACTACTCAGCAGGGATGGGCACACATGTCATCCCTGCAGACGCCTCCATGCTCTGCCCTGTGTTGTCAGAATTAACTCTTTAGTTCCCTACTGCTGCATCGGATCAGGACTTGTAGACATGGACCCTGAATATGAAGGAACTCAGTTGGTCAAAGCTGCAAGTCTAAGATTCAGACCAGGGCGGGCCAGAACTCTAATACTGGCTGTAGTCATAGGCTTCATTTCAGTTATGGGTAAAATGCAGTGAAAATGCCCACCTCGCAGGGCTGTGGGAGATGTAACTGAGATGGTGAATGGAGACACATCTCCCCTCTTTCCTTGTCACCACCTTCCTCAACCAGGGCTCCTGTCTGCTATTTCATTAGCATTGGCTACCAGCCCAGCTATGGCTCCAGGGGCTGTGGGCAGTTGAAGATGGTTTGCGTCCTTTCTTGCCCAAGCACAGCCTGGCTACCTCTGCTCCTCCCAGCTTTGTGGACCTGAACAATGAAGTCCCAGGATGGGGGAGATTTGGAGATACTCTCTCTTTGCCTATTTCACACCAGCGGTGGGTTTGTGACCACTGAAATGACCACTCCCAAACCATGCAAGAATCATTTTAGATTTGACTGACACTGGTTATCTAAGGGACTCTAAAAAAGAAAATCACAACATAAATAACTCACAAGTGAATTTTGTGGCTTTCGTAGATATATTTATTTATATTTTTCAAAAGCAGTAAGTTTACAGAAGATACCCAAAACATTCTTTGCTTCCTTCTACCACAAAAGCCACACATCTGCATCATTGCTAGGAGGCCATGTTGGGGAGATTGTGATCTTCCTACTGATCTTTTTTTTTTTTTTTTTTTGAGGCAGAGTCTCACTCTGTCACCCAGGCTGGAGTGCAGTGGCCCAATCTCGGCTCACTGCAAGCTCCGCCTCCTGAGCTCACGCCATTCTCCTGCCTCCGCCTCCCGAGTAGCTGGGACTCCAGGCGCCCACCACCACACCAGGCTAATTTTTTGCATTTTTAGTAGAGACGGGGTTTCACTGTGTTAGCCAGGATGGTCTCAATCTCCTAACCTCGTGATCCACCCGCCTCTGCCTCCCAAAGTGCTGTTATTACAGGCGTGAACCACCGTGCCCAGCCATGATCTTCCTACTGATCTTTAAAAAAAAGCAAACACAAACGAAAAACCAAGAATCTGGTGATGGTTGCAATGCATGTATTGGTTCAACTCTTACAAAAGGATTTTATCCTTATCTTCAGCTTGTCTTGTTAATTGGCAACATGGCGTATCTATCAGAGAGTGCTGCCTCATCTGCTCTGATCTTTAATTTCTGTGATCTTATTTAGGTTTTCCATTGTTGATGAGTTCTTGGTGAAGTTTTTTAAAAATTTCAATATGGAATATGTTTGGTTGGCTCTTATCCTTTCCAACGATTTGGAAGGTGCCCATTCTGTCTTAAGTTCTGCCAGTTGCACCTCAAAGTTTTTCTTAAGATTGCCAGCACAGGTTCATTGGTCTTTGAATGCACTGGGATGTTCTTTCTGATTATTTCTGCAAACTCTCTCCAGTAACTCAGTGGCATAGGTCTGCCTCTCCCCCTGCAGCATGGTCCAGGCTGCCTTGGACAGTGAAACACGTTGTACAGCACAGCCTGTCTGCTCCCAGATCAGACTTTTTTGGTGAATCAAGGCATCTTGTCTCACTGAGCTGGCCTTGGTCTCAGCACAAGCCTCGCTCAGGGGAGGCCATCCACTGCCATTCCACTAGAGTTGGCACCCGGGAGGAAACCAGCATCCCATTCCTGGGCTAACGTTTTTCTTGTATATATTATCCCACTTAATATGCAAGTCTTCTCACTTCTGGGCATGTAAGATGCTTTGGCGACTATTTGGAAATAACCCCCGCCTTGCTCACATTGCCTAACTAGCTATGCCAATGGTCTTTAATAAAAAAGAATGGCTGAGAAGCTTTAGGAATGGCTTCTCTTTGCTCTACACAATGCCTAACTGTTAGGAGCATTTAGGGGAGCTTTCTTTGTCATTTGGGGTGGAATTCAGCCCTGTCTCCTAAGTGGCAGAGTGGCACTGGAACTTAGGGTGTTTTCAGAAATCTCAAAGTAAATGTCCTGTGGTGAGGCCTACCAGGTCTTTAATAATAAAAGTGGTAGACTATTAGCCATCAGTCTAATTCAAGTGTCCAGACTGCAGTTATTAAAATGAGCACAGCCATGTGACCAGCATTACTTCCTATATATAGACACAATCTTGAATGTTTATTCAGAGGAAGTGGGTTACAATTTCCCTGACATTTGGGCATAAAACATCTGCCATCCTATGAATTAGAAAAGTAATGAGGTCTTGGATGATGTGTCACTTATCTTTATTAAATGCAGCTCTCAGCACATGGTAGCATCTAGTGCTCAATAAATGGTTGATGAATGAATTAAATGAATGGACTATCACTGCATCACAGTTCGGCTGTAAATACATAGGATGAAATGATTTGGCTTGTGGAAAATGACTTTATTTTATTTTATTTTATTTTATTTTATTTTATTTTATTTTATTTGTTTGAGACGGAGTCTCGCTCTATCGCCCAGGCTGGAGTGCAGTGGCCGGATCTCAGCTCACTGCAAGCTCTGCCTCCCGGGTTTACGCCATTCTCCTGCCTCAGCCTCCCAAGTAGCTGGGACTATAGGCGCCCGCCACCTCGCCCGGCTAGTTTTTTGTATTTTTTAGTAGAGACGGGGTTTCACGGTGTTAGCCAGGATGGTCTCGATCTCCTGACCTCATGATCCACCCGTCTCGGCCTCCCAAAGTGCTGGGATTACAGGCTTGAGCCACCGCGCCCGGCATGACTTGATTTTATTATCTCAACTTTCAATACAACTGAATTGCCCAGTTTCTGGGATTGTAAGTAGCAAGGGAATGAGATGTATAGGAGTGATGAGATGCGTGGGTGTTCATTAATTTGTTAGTGGGATTAGTGTCATAAGTAGATTTTTTTTTGTCAGTACATTTTCTGAAAGGTGTCTTTTCTTACCTTTTTCTAAATCTGTAATACATTTCCAACATCTCTGAATATTCAAAGCCTCTCTTACAGCACTGTACTCATAGAATGAGAAACATTTAGACTTCTTGGATGAGGATTTAGCTGTTTATCTGTGGCGTACTCTCCTTACAGTTGCCTATTCTCACATAGTCTTAGGCCACTTCAGCAATTGAATAATTCCTCTTGGATGATGAGGTGAATTCCAGAAATTTTGGGGGATTCGCCAATTACACAGTGAACATTCCAGCCTTGTTTCATTTGTTTCGTTTTAGACATGATGCCGACATCCTTTAGAAATGAACAGAATTGTGTGCCAGACATGATGCCGACATCCTTTAGAAATGAACAGAATTGTGTGCCCTGGCTTGCAGTTGTTAGCTCAGGGCATCCTTTTAAGTTCTGGTTGTGACAGTTTTGACAGAAGCGTTGTTCAGTTCTAAACACTGGACCAAATCCTGAAGACTTGTGCAATGATGGCCACCATTAGGGGGAATAAGCGTATGTTGCTAAGTGTCTAGAAACCACTTCAAATACCTGTTTTAAGAACCTTGCTACAGTCTGTTTAAATGTAGTTTTTTCAAAATAGATTTTTAATGGTTATCTTCTGAATAGCTTGGATTTGCAATTGAAGAGGAAAGCAGCTCTTTTAAAAAAAAAGTAGATTACATCAGAGATGGAAAAGTTGTATCTAATTCTGTGTGATGGTTGCTATGGTGATGATTGAATGTAAATTTCAGTTTATGGAAAACCCTGTTAAGGTTTTGATTAGAGACCAGAGGTGAAGCTTGGGGTCAGTTGGTGAAGTGGCTAAAAAGCATTTATTAATGGGGCGAAAAGAAAAAAGAATGACGAGGTCACATGCAGCTCGCTCCACACCCAGGTATCAGTCGGCATAGGCTTATCTCTTCATGGGGAGACGGTACAAATTAGAGCAGGGAAGGAAGAAAGGTGCTTCTCTTTTCCCTTGATTTCTTCCTTGAGGAAACGGAAGAAAGGAAAGCTTCCTTGGAGAGAAGGCAGCTCTTGCAAAGGTGAACTCCCATGGGCCAGTGTCACTGGTTTGAAGCAGGCATTTGGCATGTGGGAAAGGAGCTGCAAGCATCAGATGCAGGAGCTGGACTCAGCCATCTTGATACCCTCCAGTCACGATTTCCATCCTTTGAGTACCTGCTCTTCCCAGCAAGAAGGAAAGAAAAAAAAAATCAGCAGAGGAGTTATAACATCGAGTTACCCTAAAGCTTCAATTGTTAGAATTGTAAATCGACCTGGAGAGCAGGCTTTGCCTCTTAAGTTAAGCCATTTAATCTAAGAAGGGACACTTAAGGATCAGGAGTAACTGATCTATGAACAGGTGTTTGTTTATCGAAATCTTATTCTGTAGTGCTAGCTACTTCATTCTCTAGTATTTGTGTGTAGTTGCTCTAATAGTGCACCCCCCCCTTGTTTCTCTCTCTCTTTTTCTCTCTCTGTATATATATATATTTATGTATGCATTTTTTTTTTTTTTTTGATACGGAGTCTCGCTCTGTTGCCCAGGCGGGAGTGCAGTGGCCGGATCTCAGCTCACTGCAAGCTCCGCCTCCCAGGTTTACGCCATTCTCTTGCCTCAGCCTCCCGAGTAGCTGGGACTACAGGTGCCTGCCACCTCGCCCGGCTAGATTTTTGTATTTTTTAGTAGAGACGGGGTTTCACCGTGTTAGCCAGGATAGTCTCGATCTCCTGACCTCGTGATCTGCCTGTCTCGGCCTCCCAAAGTGCTGGGATTACAGGCTTGAGCCACCGCGCCCGGCCTGTATGCATATTTTTTAAAGACCATAAGAGTGAGAAGTATACCAATTACTTTTCATTAACCACATCTATAGAAACCTGGATCCTTAAGTCCCTGAGCAAAATGTGGTCATCACTGCCCTCCTGGGTAATTGCATACAGGCATATTCTCTCTGTGATACCGGCACTCAGCATAATTTTAAAAGTGTTCCAGATGCAGTTGCTGCTACCCATGTCCTAAGTATTGGGAAGTCATCAAATTTGCCTTCTGATAACCTTCCAGCTCTTCTTCCCTTACCCTTCTCCATTATGACTCATCTCCTGCGCAGCAGCCCCCAGTTCAGCGCCTTCATATTCAGAGTCACCTACTCTGACTGTGGAAACACCCTACTAGAGCCCCCTTTTGGGCTTAAGTTTCCAGAATGATCTTTCTCTTCAACGCTCTCCCAAACCTACCTGAAATCTGCTCTCCAGAGAGACTCATCTCAGCATAACGTGAGAAAATAATTGGATTAATGGTCGTCCTTGAGGGAGTGTCTAGAGGAGAGCCCTGGTCTTAGGTTTCGTGGCCAGTTATTCACTGATTTTGAGGCATACACAGAAGTCAGACATCACATTTGTTATGGGATGAATTATGTCTACCTTATATTCATATTTGGAAGTCCTAACCCTTCGTACCTCAGAACCTGACTGGATTTGGAGATAGGGTTTTTAAAAAGGTAATTAAGGTAAAATGAGGTCATATAGATGGGCCCTTATCCAATATGACTGGTGTCTTTAGAAGGAGAGGGGATTGGGACACAGATGTATGCACACACGGAAGAGAGATTATGGAGGACAGAGTGAGAAGCCAGCCATCTGCAACCAAGCAGGGAGGCCTGAGGAAAAAACAACCCTGCTGACACCTTGATCTTGGACTTGTGGCCTCTAGAATTGTGGGAAAGTAAATTTCTATTGTTTAAGCCACACAGTCTGTGGTGTTTTGTTATGGCAGCCCTAGCAAATAAATACAGATTTACTGATGGATAACACTTGTAGGTGACTGGGTAGATTTTACACTGAGTGACTGAATCATTATTCAACATTGTCTTGATCTAGTTCAATATGATAATCCTGAGTTCTGCTTTTAGGTCCATAGATGCAGTTGAACTAGTGCAGCACAGCAGAAATCCAACATGGCATCACCACATGAGAGTGAATTGCAGGATTTATGGTTGACTACCTGTTAAAAAGAAATCAATAATATGAATAGCAAAGACATAGACCTAAATGCCCACCAATGGTAGACTGGATAAAGAAAATATGGTACATATACACTATGCAATATTATGCAGCAATAAAAAAGAATGAGGTCATGTCCTTTACAGGAACATGGATGGAGCTGGTGGCCATTGTCCTTAGCAAACTAACACAGGAACAGAAAACCAAATACTGCATGTTCTCACTTATAACTGGGAACTAAATGATGAGAACACATGGATACATAGAGGGGAGCAACAGACACCGGGCATTCCTAAAAACAAAGGGTGGGAGGAGGGAGAGGATCAGAAAAAGTAACTGTTGGGTACTAGGCTTAGTACCTGGGTGACAAAATAATCTGTACAATAAACCCTCATAACATCAGTTTACTTATATAACAAACCTGCACATGTACCCCTGAATTTAAAAGTTAAAAAAAAAAATCAATAGTGGCTGGGCGCGGTGGCTCAAGCCTATAATCCCAGCACTTTGGGAGGCCGAGACGGGCGGATCACGAGGTCAGGAGATCGAGACCATCCTGGCTAACACGGTGAAATCCCATCTCTACTAAAAAATACGAAAAAAAAAACTAGCCGGGCGAGGTGGCAGGCGCCTGTAGTCCCAGCTACTTGGGAGGCTGAGGCAGGATAATGGCGTAAACCTGGGAGGTGGAGCTTGCAGTGAGCCGAGATTGCGCCACTGCACTCCAGCCTGGGTGACAGAGTGAGACTCCGTCTCAAAAAAAAAAAAAAAAAAAAAAAAAAAAAAAAAAAAAAAAAAAAAAAAATCAATAGTATGATGTGGCCACTAAAAGCTACCATAGTATTAAGCTACCTTAATAAGAGAATAGCTCCTTTGTCCTAGAATAATTTCAATATGTTCTACCAAGAATGGTGTTCCATTCTGGGTGCCACCTTTTTTTTTGAGACGGAGTCTCGCTCTGTCGCCCAGGCTGGAGTGCAGTGGCCGGATCTCAGCTCACTGCAAGCTCCGCCTCCCGGGTTCACGCCATTCTCCTGCCTCAGCCTCCCGAGTAGCTGGGACTACAGGCGCCCGCCACCTCGCCCGGCTAGATTTTTGTATTTTTTAGTAGAGACGGGGGTTTCACCGTGTTAGCCAGGATGGTCTCGATCTCCTGACCTCGTGATCCACCCGTCTCGGCCTCCCAAAGTGCTGGGATTACAGGCTTGAGCCACCGCGCCCTGGCCGGGTGCCACCTTTTTAGGAGGAAACTGGCTGACTAGAATATGTCCAGAGAAGAACAACCAAGAAGCCTAGAATCATTTACGCACCATTTTTTGGAAAGGACTGAGGCTGTGTTCCGAGTTGCTGGGTGAGGGAGATCTCTATTTGAGGTGGAGGTTGCTGGAAGGCAGGAAGGGTGGACATGATAGTGGGAGTCCCATCACCCTTTCCACCCTGGGTGATTACAAAGTCGGGGATTGCATGGCACTCCCCTGGGGACGGTGACTGTTCACGTGAACTAAATTGGAGCAGTTAGAATGAAGGGAAGAGTTTCTGTTTCATGCTAGTGGGAATATTTTTCTCTTTTCCTTTGGACCTTGTTGTGAAGTGAGCCTGTGGCTGCCACAGCCGTCTTGCCACCAGCTTGAGAATAAAGTTTGTGCTGATGATGATAGAAGAGAGAAATGGGAAGAACCTGGGACCTTGGTGCTGTGGCTGAACACTTACCAACCCCAAACCTGCCTGAATGCTGAACTTTGGATTCCGGGAGATAAATGTCTTTAATGTTTCAGGCATTTTGCATTGGGAACTATCTTGACAGATTCTGCAAGGTTGGACTAAAGATAAGGATGAGCTTTCACAGATATTAGTAATTTGTTTTTTTGTGGTTGGTTTTTTTTTTTTTTTTTTTGAGACGGAGTCTCGCTCTGTCGACCAGGCTGGAGTGCAGTGGCGAGATCTCGACTCACTGCAACTTCCGCCTCCCAGGTTCAAGAGATTCTCCTGCCTCAGCCTCGTGAGTAGCTGGGATTAAAGGCACCCACCACCACACCTGGCTAATTTTTGTATTTTTAGTAGAGGCGGGGTTTCACCATGTTGGCCAGGCTCATCTCAAACTCCTGACCTTGAATGATCCACACACCTCGGCCTCCCAAAGTTCTGGCATTACAGACAGGAGCCACTGCATCCAACCCAGATATTAATAATTCAAAATGCACCTCAGTGGAGTAGACTGAAGAAGGGGGCTCTTGTCACTGTAATATTCAAGTAGAGGTTGGCAATGATTTAAAAAAATCCTTGAGTATAATTTGCACTAAATGATTCTTCAGGTTCTTTTAAACTCTGATCATCTAAGATTCAAAAGTAATTCTTTCTAAAGTGTGACTGTCTGTGAAGCTGAACCTTCCCCAGAGAATTTGCATCATCCTCAGTGTGATAATACAGATTAAGCTTTTATTAGTTGAATGTGGAGGTGGGGGAGGTTTTTGTGTAGGGGAACCTTCCAGGTGCTCCTTGCCTACTTGGTGTTAGTGGGCCACTCTCCTCTTCGCCCTACAGAGGTCTGTGTCTCTACTTTTGGAAGATTGCTGAACCTGAACAAAGAGGAAATAAACTGTATTGTGACTGCAGGGTTGGCAAAACACGACAAACAAAGGACTACAGTATCATGAGAAGGAAAAGTGAAAAAGAGGAAGGTGTTGAGGCAGTGGGCACAGAGGCTGAGAGGAGTTGTGGAGAGGTGGGTCATAGGTTGCAAGATCACAGGGAAGGAATTTTCTACCTGTTTTAACCCATACTTTTGACTCACACCCTCCTTCTATAGTGCATATTATTATTATTATTATTATTATTATTATTATTTATTTATTTATTTTTTCGAGACGGAGTCTCGCTCTGTCGCCCAGGCTGGAGTGCAGTGGCCGGATCTCAGCTCACTGCAAGCTCCGCCTCCCGGGTTTACGCCATTCTCCTGCCTCAGCCTCCCGAGTAGCTGGGACTACAGGCGCCCGCCACCACGCCTGGCTAGTTTTTTGTATTTTTTTAGTAGAGACGGGGTTTCACTGTGTTAGCCAGGATGGTCTCGATCTCCTGACCTCGTGATCCGCCCGTCTCGGCCTCCCAAAGTGCTGGGATTACAGGCTTGAGCCACCGCGCCCGGCCTATAGTGCATATTATTAAAATAACAGTTAAAAATGTTAATTATAGTATAGGCCAGGTGCAGTGGTTCAAGCCTATAATCCCAGCACATTGGGAGATCAAAGCAGGAGGATCCCTGGAATCCAGGAGTTCGAGACCAACCTGGGTACCTGGGTAACATGGAGAAACCCTGCCTCTACAAATTTTTTTTTCTTTTTTTTTAAGACAGAGTCTCACTCTGTCACCCAGGCTGGAGTGCAATGGCACGATCTTGACTCACTGCAACCTCTGCCTCCTGGGTTCAAGCGATTCTCCTGCCTCAGCCTCCCTAGTAGCTGGGACTACAGGTGCACGCCACCATGCCCAGCTAATTTTTCGTATTTTCAGTAGAGACAGGGTTTCATCATCTTGGCCAGGGTGGTCTCAAACTCCTGACCTCAGGTGATCCGCCCAGCTCGGCCTCCTAAAGTGCTGGGATTACAAGCATGAACCACTGCACCCAGCCTACTTTTTTTTTTTTTTTTTTTTTTACATTAGCTGGGTGTGGTGGCACCTGCCTGTAGTCCTAGCTACTCGGGAGGCTGAGGTGGGAGGATCGTTTGAGCCCAGGAGGTCGAGGGTGCAGTGAGCTATGATCACACCACTACACTCCAGTTTTGGCAACAGAGTAAACAAGACTTTGTGTCTATAAATAAATAAATAAATAAATAAATAAATAAAATTGTAATATAATATTGGCTACGCTTCTAAAAGCTACACAATTTCTCCATTCTAATTCATCACTCTGGCAAGACCTTTGCAAAAACTCTCACCTCCCTCTAAGGAGATGAGAACCCCTGGGACAGATTCTTCTTGATCCTGATCCCAATGTTGATTAGGTTTCTAGTGGTTTCTATAACTGTACATAAATGAACAGTGAAAACCGTGTTTCGTCCTCACGCTTATGATTCCAAACCAGAAAGTGTGTTGTCTCACTTCATGTCTTGTATTGCACATGACCAAACTGGGTTTGTTGGAGATAAATGTTTGCAGAAGGTCAAAGGCCTTTTGTGTGTGTGTGTGCGTGTGCTTAGTGATGAGATAGTTAGCAAGGCCAGTGGACTCAAAGAGCATCGGGGCAGGACAGACCCTCAGAAATCACATGGTTATTTTTCACTCTGTCTTAATACAGAGGAAGACAACTGGACTCTGCCAGGGGAAGTGGCTCACCCAAGGCCAAGTGGTGAATGGTGGGTTTTTGGACAATTGACCTCCGGGTATGAGTGTGAGAATGCCCAGGTTTTACTTCAGGGTATCATATCTTAAAGAATTTGGATTTGCAAAGAAATCAAACATGATTGGTTTTTCAGTTGGTGGGAAGGGTAAATGTAAACAAGAGGCAAAAGAAGGTGGTGTGATGAGGCTAGTTACTGAGTTTGCAAATACTTTTATGTGTCACGGGGGCAGAAGATGGCTGAATCTGTGTTTCTGCCTGGTGATGGCAGTTCCCCCTCTCAAACACTGGGCATGTCTGGCATCAGGTGGGCCCAGCCCTTCCTCACTCGGGCTCGGAGGACCAGTGGAGAAAAACAAACTGTGTTCAGAGATGGGCTCTGTGCTCCTGCTGGAGGCTGTATGACGAGTGGGCAGCCTGTTCTCCTACCCTGAGGCTTTCCCTCCACCTCAGCATGACCCCCTCTTTCCTCAGATGGGAAGGCCCAGTTTGGGTTGGTTGGGAGGGTTCAGTCCGTCCTTGACTCTGTGTCCTCTGCTGTCCAATCTCAGGTTGACATCAGCAGCTCAAGGGTTAGATTCCAGCTCCAATACGGAAACTTAAAACTCCCTAGAAAAGTCCCTGTGGAATGGAAATTATTATTCTGGAAGATACAGCTTAACCAGCTTTGTAAGCTGTTAATTATTAAACAAAATCAATGTTTTTAAGTTTAATTTGGACTCTTTCAGTTGGAATAACTGAAGGTCATTCTTTCAAAAAAAAAAAAAAAAAAAAAACCACACACACACAAAATAAATATTAATAAAAGCCCCAGAAAATCCCTGTGTGTGTTTTTGGTGAACTTCTTGGAAAAGGGAGTTGGAAAACGGCCTCTGAGGCAGCGGTGAAAGAGCCTGGCTTCCATGTGTCTGGAGTTCCTTGTTGATTCTTGGTCCTTTCTGTCACGAAGACCTGAGGATCAACAAGGCTGGGAGAGGCCTGAGCTGGCTCAGCTGGGGCCATGAAATCTGTAATGACCTCGGGTCATAGCCAGCCCAACGAGGGGACGCTCTGTGACTCCGGTAAGAGGTAAGGGCCACCAACCAACAGTAGCCAGCAGTGACCACTATCAGTTGGCCAAAGTCAAAAAAAAAAAAAAAGCAAGGTCACACAGATAAAGACTAGCAACAAGTCCTGAGATAGGTGCTTCCAATGGATACAACATAGCAGAGTCTTGTCTCTCAGAGCCTGAGGATGATCCTGTTCTTGGGGTGAAGGTTCCCCAATAATGCTTGCTTTCAGAGGCGGACGGGTTTCACAGCTGGCATGGGACAGGCTGAGGACACTGCCAGTGAACCATGGCAAGCAGAAGAGAGGAGAGGAGTTGTGGTTGTAGGTAGATTCTGGCACAATGCAACCCACCCTGGCAGCCCCTCCTGGAAAGAGCCAAACTGGGAAAGTCCCTCTGACCTTTCATTTGTAGGCAAACTGGTTTGGTTGTTTGAAGTGTGATACTGCCAAACTGTGGTTTTAGGCCATGTCCCACCTGCCTGTGATGGCCTCGTACAATTCTAATACAAGTATGCAACATTAGGGGCTGTTCTTAGGCCCTAACTGCTAATAGAAGTACTTTGTGAATAATAAATTATTATTCTTATTGTTATTAACAGTCAGAGAAATGACAGCTTCCTTTTATTGAGCACTTACTATGTGGCAGACACAGTGTTCAACAATAGCAGTCCTGAGAGGTAGGAATTATAATTTCTATTTTATAAATAAGAAAAATGAGGCTTTAGGAGATCAAGTAACTTTCCCAAGATAGCCAGCCAGTAATAGCAGGGACTCAGTCCATTTACACAGACCCTAAACTCCATGCTTTGAAGCACTGCCATGTATGTGGTGGCCATGAGAATATGCCTGTCAGATCTCCAGTTGCTTTGAGTAGAACTGACCAAGGGTTCCTGTGCCACCCTCTGAATCCATCATAGCTTTCAACCAAGGCCCTGCTTCCTGCAGGCTGCTACCAGCCAATAACTGAGCATGGCAGGGATACTAGACCCATTTCTGGAAGATGCAAGACTCTCCAATGCCCAACTTCTGTTTGAGGACTCCCTGACAGATTTGCACAACTTTCCTTAACCCGCTCAGTGGTCTAGGACACTTCTTCCCAACCTTCCTTCCCCCTCTTATTCATTCGGGCTCAGACAGCTACAAGATTTTCCCACCCTCCCTCCCCATTTTCCTTCCCAGGCACTTTCCCTGACAAAATCCTTGTATGGCCGGGCACACTGGCTCACACCTGTAATCCTAGCACTTTGGGTGACTGAGGTAGGCAGATCACCTGAGGTCAGGGGTTCAAGGCCAGCCTGGTCAACATGGCGAAAGCCCATCTCTACTGAAAATACAAAAATTAGCCAGGCGTGGTGACACATGCCTGTAATCTCAGCTACTAGGGAGGCTGTGGCAGGAGAATCACTTGAACACAGGCGGTGGAGGTTGCAGTGAACCGCGATCGCACAACTGCATTCCAGCCTGGGCGACAGAGTGAGACTCTGTCTCAAAAAACAAAACAAAACAAAAAACCTTGTATGTTTAATCTCATTTTAGCCTTTGTGTCTCAGAAGACTGGGACTAACACAGTGTACCATGCAGAATTTTCAGGCAGCTTGGTTTAGTCTGGTATCATAAATTAGAGGGTTAGACAGTTTCCTGTTTCTCTCCAGATTCCACACTAAAAGCCTCCAGGCACAAAGCCTTACAGTGGTCCTCCCTGAGGTGTTGCTTTCCCTGCTAGTAACTTAGGTGGTTGGTCTTATCTCATTCATCAATTCATCCATTCATGCAAAAAGCATTTATTGATTTCTCACTATATTCCAAGCCCTGGGGATACAAAGATGAATGAATGTCAGGGAATCTGTTCTCAAAGAAATCACAGTCTAGTAGAAGAACAATTTGGTCAACAGATAAGCAACACTAATTGATTTAACTTTCTCTTGCACTTTGCAGTTTTCAAAGGGCTTCTGCATGTTGATCACTTAATTCCAATAAGCTTGTGCAACAGACCAGGCAGGCATAAATAAATCCATCTTAAAGGAGAGGAAATTGAAGCTTAGAAATGTCAAGATTACCCAGGAAGTGGCAGAGGTAGGACTTGAATCCAGGTCTTCCGTGGCTTAGCTGAATGTGCTTTTCCAGAATCTGTTAGTAACTGCATTTGTGTTGCTAGGAAATACTGTAGAATATCTTTAGAGTCTTGGCCTTAATAGCCCTGATTTTAATATTGGACTACTAAGGCCAGCAACTCCTGGGTTAAAGGAGTGTTAATTTTGGCCTGTATTTATGCAGAATTTGGAATGCCATCTTGTTTCATATTTCTTTAAGCCCTTCACCAAGAAGCATCACGCCCCCACCTCCACCCAGCCTTGACCAAGCCACAAAGCCAGACCAGCATTTCACTGTGAGGGATGAGAACAGAAAGTTATCCTTCCTGAAAGTGGAAAGTGAAACTGACCAGCCAGTTCCATCATTTCAGCTGGTCAGAAAGCAAAGGGTCAGCATTAGTGGGGGAAAGTAAACACCATTTCAGCCTTTTTTGGGACTTTGACCGCTGAGTGGCAGAGAGACAAAAGGGAAGAAATTTTACTCTCAATTTCTTCAGCTTAGTTACTGTCAAGAGTTGCCTTCAGCCTCTCAGTTCTTGACTTAGTGAAAATAAATCACGTTTATGTGGCCTGCCCCAAACAAAGCCCATTTGTCCGTCCTCACACCAGTAAATCCAGACATCAGTGTCTGTCTAGATAAGAATTGATTCCCAAACCAGGAAACCAAGAAGAGCCTGTGAAAAGGTGAGTTATTAATGGCCTCATGACAAGCCTGCGTTGTGCCATTTGAACAAAATTTACATAGGGAGAGGAAGCACATTTATAAGTGTCGGAAAGAGATGAAGAAAGAGGAAGCCTTTCAGGGGGGCTGTGGTAGCTCCTGCTTCGTTAGCAACACTGGGGTTTCCTGAACGAGGAAACAGGGGCCTGCAGGCCTCCAGACCTGGGTGTCTTGGGGGGAGCACTTTCTCACAGGTGTGGAGATGGGATGCAGGTTGGATAGTGCTCCCTAAGGATCCTGATAAACCCTGCCAAGGAAGCTTTCCTGTGCTCTTCTGGTTGCCTGTGCATGGTAGATGCAGCCCAAGACGCTGAATCCAGAATAGAGGTGAGTTTTGTGCAGCCCATTTACCATGGTGGGGAAGCAGATTTTCCTCCAACCCTTCCCAGGTTTAAATCCCAGAGACTGGTTGAGGGAATGTCAGTCTGTGGCGGGGAAGCAGCTCACTTAGCAGAATCTTTTCCCCTTTTGGGTCATGTTTTCTGACAGCGGCTGTTCCTTCGGTTCGTCTGCTAACCAGATCTGGAGTTGGGAGCTTTGAATTCTACATGTGGTTCTACCATTAAACCAGAAACTTCTGACCTAGGGCTGGTCAGTTCATGGCCCATGCCTCTATTTTTCTATCTGCAAAATGGAGATAGTCATCTCTGTCACATGTGCCTGGAGACACTGAAAGGAATAAAGGAGAACAAATCAAAAAGTTCAGAGGCACTGGGTGCTGAGACAACTCCAACTGACCCTTGGCTTCTTGGTTAAGGATAGAGCAGCTCTATTTGGGAAAGCTTCCTGAAGGTTGAACTTGGAAGAAAGTTAGAGGGCCCCAGCCCCAGCCGGGAGAGGACTGGGAGAGCCGCAGGCAGGTGTTATCATCGGTGGACAAGGGTGGGCACTGCGGTGCTTTCATTGGTTGTCATGGCAGCCTCAGCTGTTTTGCTATTTTTGTTCAAGCTGAAGAGCAGGTAGGGTGGGTTGGGGAGGGGAAGGGAAAAGCTATAGTCCTTTGCTTTAAAAAAACAATAACAAGAAATGAGCACTTTGAATAGCTCATTTAGAGCTAATAGTTATTTATTTAAGGGGTTGGGGAGTGCTGGATAAAAGTCTTAGAGGCCTGAGGTCATCTCTCCTCTTGTCCTGCTCCCTTGATCTTGAACCTTAAGGACCTTGAGGAGGGCCAGGTGAATTACCTGATGAATGAAGAAAATACTGTTCCTTGTCTGTGCGAGCTGGAAACGATTTGGGCTGATGTCAGTAGATCCTTGACCCAGAACCCTCCACCCAGGGCTGCAAATTCACTGATGTGCAGTGAAATCAGGCAGCCTTAGGAGCCTGCATCTGGCACAGAACACTGGGATGGCAAACTGATTGCATATGATGGGTGAGCCCACCTGCATTCCAAAAGTGAGCAGCTCCAACTGCCTCTGGAAGCCAGCATGGGAGTGTGGAAGAAGTGGATTCATTCCTCCTTCTTCATTTCTACAACTTTCTCTTTGTTTCCAGGGAGACAGTGTGACCACCATGACTGTATTTCTTTTCTTTGTTTTTTGAGACAGGGTGTCACTTTGTTTCCTAGGCTGGAGTGCAGTGGCACAATCATGGGCCACGGCAGCTTCGACCTCCCTGGGCTCAGGTGATCTTCCCACTTCAGCCTCCCAAGTAGCTGGGACTACAGGTATGCACCATGCCCAACTACATTTTGTATTTTTTGTAGCAACAGAGTTTTGCCATGTTGCCCAGGCTAGTCTCGAACTCTTGGCCTCGAGCGATCTGCTTGCCTTGGCCTCCCAAAGTGTTGAGATGGCGGGAGCCATCGTGCCTGGCCATGACTGTATTTAAAGTCTGAGTTAGGAAAGTGTCCGTAGGACTCTACCTTATCTTTTTGGCATCATGAGGATGATGATGATGATGACGGTGATGAGAACGATGATTGATGTCGCTTCAATTAACTCACACTAACACCTCTAAATAATTGTCACCTCCTACCTCCCCTGACGTTAGTGTCAGTAAGACATCTGGTGGGTAAGAACTTGGCATTCCACTGATCTCCTTACCATCAGTCTGATGACTGTATGTGACTTTGGGGGTAGCTGGTGACTTATGGGTTGGGTATACCTGTCACTCTCTGTTGGGAGCTTTGTGAGTGAAAGGGGTTAGTTGGACGGGAAATTCAATACCCAATAACCGAGGTGGGTGAGCAAAGGAGAAGAAAGACCTGTGGCGATGACTGAAATGAAAAAGCAGTCTTGATGTTTGCCAGGAAGGTAGGGGAAGGTGGGGGATATTGAAACTTAAGATTTGAGTACCACCATTGCAAGCTTCTCACCTCCCATCCTGTGAACCCACAATTTGCAGTAGAGCAAAGGCTCCTTCACTGGGATCCACACACTGGGAATTTGGACACAAGGCCAGGCCTGAGGTTTCCTTTTGTGCTTTCTAAGGACATGACAATAGCCTTGATGCTGAATTTCTGAGCTAATAGCCAGTGCAAACAAGATAAATGCAGTGTAAACAGGAGACATGTTTATAGCCTACTTCAGAATAATTTTCTAAGCATACTGTAAACCATGCTTGTGGTACATTTTCAGACATTGGTTAATTATAGCATCTTATTTGTTCCTGAAAGCAGATAGAGCAGGATGTTGGTAACACTTTGTTAGCCACTCGTTTGTGTTATTTTATGATCTGAAGGCAGTGCTTGCTCAGGGTGGGATGGGTGGTCAGCTACTCGTGTTCTCAATTTTGACTAGCCTTTACAAAAGAGCTGATATCTTCTGCCTGAATGTCTGGAATTATTTCACAAAAAAGCAAAGACAGTTTTCAACTTAAGAAAAAGAAACTGCATTTTCAATCTGTATTTTACAGAATTTCCTTTTCTCCTGAATGCTTTTTTGCTGACAGGTCTTCAATATACACCCTGCATAGGATTCAGGGTCCTCTCAGACACCCAAACTCCCTTCCCCTCTCCCATAGCCCTTCCCCCATATAGAAGGTGTTTCCTGTGGCCCAGACACGTCATTTGCTCTCATGCCTTTGTGCCTTTAATCATGCTTTTCCTCTGCCAGGAAAGTCCTCCCAGCTCTTCTGTGTGTTCTCTCCAGTACCAGTGAGGACAGAAATTTTCTCACTCTTCCATTTCTTGAGGAGCCTGGGATAGGCTTTGCATATTTATTATCTGTTGATAAATAATGAGTATTTGTTGAAGGGATAAGGAAATGAACAATTAATTATTTTATTACTTTAAATAGAAAATATCACGCCTTTTTCACAGAAGGGTAAGTTCAACATCCCAACGCTATTTGACTGAGGGGAGCTTGCTTTCTTCATCTCTTAGGAAGTTTTTCTCAACTTCTGAATTTTTCATGTGCAAGCCCTATTCTTTTTCTTTTCTTTCTTTCTTCTTCTTCTTCTTCTTCTTTTTTTTTTTTTTTTTTTTTTTGAGATGGAGTCTCACTCTGTCACCCAGGCTGGAGTGCAGTGACGCAATCTCAGCTCACTACAACCTCCACCTCCTAGATTCAAGTGATTCTCCCGCCTCAGCCTCCCAAGTAGCTGGGACTACAGGCGTGTGCCACCATGCCTGGCTAATTTTTGTATTTTTAGTAGAGACGCGGTTTTACCATTGGCCAGGCTGGTCTTGAACTCCTGACCTCATGATCCGCCCGCCTCAGCCTCCCAAAGTGCTGGGATAACAGGCCTGAGCCACCGCATCTGGCCCCACTTTTCTAAGCACTTAGAAACATTAATTTAATTTAGTTCTATTTATAGTCTCATTGTACAGTTTGGTGCCTGGTGATAAGTTATCACATAATTCTGTTTTTTTGTTTGTTTGTTTTTTGTTTTGTTTTTTTTTTGAGACAGGGTCTCACTCTGTCACCCAGGCTGGAGTGCAGTGGTGTGATCTCAGCTCACTGCAACCTCCGCCTCATGATTAGCTGGGACCACAGGCACACACCACCACGCCCAGCTAGTTTTTTGTATTTTTGGTAGAGAGAGAGTCTCACAATGCTGCCCAGGCTGGTCTCAAACTCCTGAACTCAAGCAATCCTCCCGACTCAGCCTCCCAAAGTGCTTGGATTACAGGTATGAGCCACCGCACCCGGCCTCTCTATTTTTTCATGTGGGACCTCATCTTCCCAATTCAATTGGAAGCACCTTAAGGTACACATTTGTACAGGACACACTTGTGGAATTCCCCTGTGGGATCCAGGCCAGTGCTAGAACGTGGCAGATGTGTTCGGTAGACACTTGCTATGTGACTAGGAAACTTCGTAGTAAGCTCAGGTTTTGGAACGTTTTATTCAGGGCTTTGAAAAATAGCTGTTTCATGATTTCATCATTGTGGCTTAGGTAGGATGAATGAACTTCATAACAAATGAGAAATTTCATCCTGAGTGGAAAAGCCTTTGGAAGTTTCTCCAGACCTTGGATAACTCTATATTCCTACCCCATTTGTGTGGTGGTTAAATTTTATTTTATTTTATTTTTGAGATGGAGTCTCATTCTGTCGTCCAGGGCTGGAGTGCAGTGGTGTGATCTCAGCTCACTGCAGCGTCCACTTCCCGGGTTCAAGCGATTCTCCTGTCTCAGCCTCCTGAGTAGCTGGGATTACGGGCATGTGCCACCACGCCTGGCTAATTTTTGTACATTTTTAGTAGAGGCGGGGTTTCACCATGTTGGCCAAGCTGGTTTGGAGCTCCTGACCTCAAGTGATCTGCCTGCCTTGGCCTCCCAAAGTGCTGGGATTACAGGTGTGAGCCACTGCACCTGGCCCCGTGTGGTGGTTAAATCTGAGTCCTCAATTTAAAATACAAATGCAGAGGGAACACAGTCCTTTCTTCTGTGAACCCCAATACCTGGGTTGCTTGTCTGCATCCTTCTAAGAAATCTTTGAATCTTCTTCATTGTTTTTTTCATCAGCCACACTGGAAGTCTTGGACATGAACCACGATACCCGCCTACTTCGTCCCAGCACAGAGACACACAGGTTCCCCTGACTGGCCCCAGTGACCGTTTCTGTTTAATTCCATTTTTGACTAGATTGATGGCAAGTTCTTAATTATCAGTTGAAATTTATCACCTTAGTGTCCTTCTCTGTTCACTTTCTTTTTACTTGTATCTAAAACTTGGAGAAAGAATTCAGCATGTTTGTGCTACAGGCCTTGATCCTGCCTTCCCATCATGACTTTACCTTATTTAAATTAAAAAAATAATTGGTTTAACAAAATGGAAGCAAAATAGCATAATGCAGCTTTTCCCAAACTTCAGTCATTTGAGAACCACCAACCTTGTTCTTGGCTTATGTTTGTACCATAGTGCTACTATTTTCTTCAATTTGTGTACCACACAATTCACGCATTTTAAGTGTACAACTCAGCAATCATTGGTGTATGAGATTAATTTTTTAAAATAGTGGTAAAATGTAGGTAACAGAGTATTTGTCATTTTAACCAATTTAAAGTATACAATTCAGTGGCATTAATTATATTCACAATATTGCACAGCCATCACCACTCTTTCCAAAATTTTTTCGTTGTACTATTGACTTAATATTTTCTTTAAGTCAATTCATATTTTCTAAGTAAGTTTATTTTAAAAGGAAACTTTGCCACTCTACACGAAAAAACCAGTATCTCTTGATATAGATAGAAGGTAGATATAAAAATGTAGATAATAAAAAGTACACATTGGTATTAAATTCTATGGTATACAGATTCCTACAGAAGCCTGTGGGCTTAAGGCCCTGAGGTGTTGAAGGCATCCTTTTACTGGTTGAAGTCTTTCTTTTTGATATAAGTGGAACTGAAATATTTGAAAGGGGACTGCTTTCTTAATGTGTGATTCAGTGTTTTTGAATGTTTGCTGTACACTTTATTTTTTTTCCTTAAAAAATTCTTTGTCATCCAACTTGATGCTGTACACTCTAGAATCATCCCTCTCTCACCAGGGTGCATGGCGCATGGTATGGGAAACCCTAGCAGACGGATGACAGCATGGGTTTGGTTCAATTGTTAGGTTGCCTTACAGCACACACTGGGTGACTTGGACAGTGTACTTAGATTTTGGCTGTAAAATGTGCAGAATGATACCAAAGTTGCTGTGATAAAATGGAATCATTTCTGTTGTGTTTTGCATAGTTCCTAGCATATTTTAACTGCTCAAAAAATGGCAGTTCTGGTTGTTTTTAAGAACCATGATTATTTATGCATTTCTCGAGGTTTAATACTGCCTTACAAGAGTAGTTAGTTTGTGTCCTCTGAAAAATATTCTCCCAGACCAGCAAACATCATTCTTTTCCACACCCCTTCCAGAGCACCAGCTGAGTACCAGTACCAGATATTGTGTAGTGAAAAGGGGCAGTGAGCATTGTGGTGTGAAAGCTCAGCTGGAAAATGGGAGAGTGCAGCCTTGGGTTGGAGGCCACTAGGGCATGAAAGACCCTGGCTGGTTCAATTGGCATGAAATATTTTTTGACTTAAACCCCATCCTTGGAATGTGCCCATCTGCCATAATGGCAGGTCACAGCCTACCTAACCAGGGCAGCATTGATCAGAACAAGGCAGCACCTTTGGGCATCAGTGACAGCAAAAGCCCCAGGTTGTGTCTCATAAGCTGCGGAGTCACAACGCCAGACCAGGAATAGGAAGTGATACCACCTTCCACTTCCCTGGGCCACATCTAGAAGGGAGGCAGGGCAGTGGCACCTCGGGGGTGGGGAGTGGATTCCTGCCTCTGCTCCGTGCTCCTGCTTGACCTTGGCTGAGTAATTTCATTCCTTCTGGGCACTGTATTTTCATCTATAAAATGGGAGTAAGCATTGATTCCTATCTTACAGGGTTGTTTTGAGGATTAAATGAGATTAGGACTATTGAGCAGTCACCATAATATTTAACAAATGGGAACTTTGATCATTATCATTATGAGTAATAATAATGACTGTCACCAGCTCTTACCTAGCATGAGCTACCCCATGTAGCTTAGTTGTGGGCCCAAATGCATACGTATATTTATTACATTTAAGATTCATACAGTTTTTTTCAGACCCAAATAGTGTATAGATTCCCCTTAAAGGAAATAAATATTACGAAGCTTTAGTGTCGACTAATCAATGATTTTGATGTTGTTTAAATGTGCATAGACATATTTAACTTTTTTTACTTATATGTTCTATAGTCATACATCTTTAATTCTTTATGTTTATTGTTCTTTCCCAACTCCGAACGCAAAACAAATGAGCAAGACACAAATACAGGTATAAAATAAATAAAAGGCAAATCGACCACGTTCATTTTGTCATAGAGGATGCTAGTTTATTGTGGTAGCGTCCTGTGCACTGCATGGAGGCTGTGGTACTCGCCAATCTGTAGGGAGTCTTGCTGCATCTCTCCTGGGTTATTTTGGGGCTTGGATCTCCCACCACATTTCTCTATTTAAAGTAGTGTACAGGAAAATCTCCTTGTGTTCAGTTGGCACAAATGCCTCATTTCCATATCATTCTGCCCCCTTCTTTCCTCAGTAACCTCTGACATTTAGCATAGCATGACCTACCTGCAAAGCGATTGCAGACACAAACACAGGCTCAGAATCCTGTGGCAGGACCCCCTTATAACGTGATCATTCAGATAATCTGAAAAGTTCTTGCATCCCATTTAAAAGGCATTATCATCTAAATGAAGAGCCCAGATACTGATTCTCATAAAGAACATATCTAAGGACTTTTTGCAGACCAGACACTGGTTTGAGAGACAGTGACTCATGTACTGACTGGATCTCCAAAGTATTTGAAGCAGTCTTCAAAATTAAACACAATATAAAAAAGAGAAATAGGCAAGACCAAGGACCTGGACAGGAGTGTGAAAGAGGCTAAGAACCAAATTTGTCACCAAGCTACCTGGCAGCAAGGGCCAAAGGTGAAATATACCAATGTTCACTCATTCGTTTTGTCAAATAAGAG
The DNA here is from genome assembly GCF_007565055.1 of Rhinopithecus roxellana. Taxonomy (NCBI): domain Eukaryota; kingdom Metazoa; phylum Chordata; class Mammalia; order Primates; family Cercopithecidae; genus Rhinopithecus; species Rhinopithecus roxellana. The sequence continues at coordinate 76,766,611 of NC_044559.1, forward strand.
AAAGCACTCAAGTTCTCTGAAGAGATAGACTTTTCCTGCCATAGAATTCAAGGAGTATTTATTACATGAATCCTTTATAGATGACACTTTGAAGAACCAGATACACACAGAATGTCTTTTTCAATCACTTCTCCAGAGTTTCTCTAGACTTCGTAAAAGCTGAGAGGATATTATGAAATTTTAAAGCAGTGAGGATGCTATTGGCATCTTAATAATACTTTACACTGGGAGGATGCTTGGGGTTTTCTGAGTACCTTCACTCAAGCATTATTATTTGAGTCTCAGGACAGCAAAGGTGGCATTATCTTCAAAGGGGGAAGTGGTCCAAGAGGGATCTACATGTTCAAGTGGGAAGGTCTGAGACCACCCCACTCTGACAGGTGGGTAAGAGCGATACTTATGTCTGAGTGGCCATTTCCTTTGAAGGAAACTTTTAATCTGCTGAAGTGCTTGGACCCTGGCCCTTTTGGGACTCTGCCTTCTCCATAGTGCATTGTGGAAGAGGCCACTGTGGCTTGTCAATCAGCGCCACCAGAATAACCCTGCAGAATGAATGACATCCTGCTCGACTTCCTGAAATGAGTGAGCTGCTGGTGGCTATCCAAGGTGACTAAATGAATAGACCTACTGGAAGGAATTGTTTATTTTGTATGGCCTGTCTGAATGCTGGGAAATATCTGCCAAGTGCTGCACTATTAGCATCAATCTCATTTGTGTCAAGCTGGGCTCTTGGGCAACATTATTAGCTAATAGATTGCAGTGGTTTTGTGCCTATTTAAAAAAAATGATTAGCTAATAGATTCAGTTGCTACTTTTTCTGTTACCCTACCCCCATTATGAAAGAAATGCTTTCTCACTATGGAAAATACTAACATACATAAAATGGTAGAAGGAAGGAGGGAGGGAGAGAGGAAAGAAGCATGCAGAATCCAGCCGCACATTTTCTTCTGACCTTTTAAAATGCATTTCTTATGTAATTGAAATCATGCAGCATCTGAGATATGATTTTATATCCTGCTTTTCTGCTTAGCATGCCGTAAGCTTTTACCCACGTCACTTAGAACTCTTTGAAAATAATGTTTTTAATAGTCCTTTTTTTTTTTTGAAACGGAGTCTCACTCTGTTGCCCATGCTGGAATTCAGTGGCGCGATCTCGGCTCACTGCAAGCTCCGCCTCCCGGGTCCATACCATTCTTCTGCCTCAGCCTCCCGAGTAGCTGGGACTACAGACGCCCGCCACCATGCCTGGCTACTTTTTGTATTTTTAGTAGAGACGGGGTTTCACCGTGTTAGCCAGGATGGTCTCGATCTCCTGACCTCGTCATCCGCCCGCCTTGGCCTCCCAAAGTGCTGGGATTACAGGTGTGAGCTGCTGCGCCCGGCCTTAATAGTCTTTTAGGTTGTTTTCAGTTTTTTCACTGATGCAAAACCTCTTGGTTCAGAATCTTTATTTTGGACTTTTATTTTCCTCCTTAAGAGAGACTTCTGGAAATAGAATTATGTGGCAAAAACTGTGAACATTTTAAAGGCCTTCTCTTTCTCTGGATGTGAACACGTGGCTTTCCAGAAAGATCGCAGTTTGTACTTCCCTCAGCAGCTAGGGAGTATCTGTCCTCCAGTCACCTTTACACAGCGCACTGTTTAAAGTTTAAAGTCTATTGAGTGTGCTTCACAGCATTTTCTAATTTGAGAAGGTAAAATAGCAAGACAGCATTGTATTTTCATTTGCGTTCTCATGATGACTAGTGAGAATGAGTGATATTTGTTTGAATAGGGAGGTAATTTGTATTCCTTCTTTTATGAATTGTCTTCTTATTGGTCTTGGGGTATTTTTAAAGAGATTTCGTGACATCTTCATGTATTAAGAAGATCAACCCCTTGTCATTTTTACTTCAAATTTTTAAACTGTTGTGATTTGCCATTTTTTTTTTTTTTTTTTTTTTTTTTTTGTGATGGAATCTTGCTCTGTTGCTCAGGCTGGAGTGCGGTAGTGTGATCTGGGCTCACTGCAACCTCTGCCTCCTGGGTTCAAGTGATTCTGCTGCCTCAGCCTCCTGAGAAGCTGGGATTACGGGCACATGCCACCATGCCCATCTAATTTTTGTATTTTTAGTAGAGATGGGGTTTCACCATGTTGGCCAGGCTGGTCTTGAACTCCTGACCTCAGGTGATCCATCTGCCTCAGCCTCCCAAAGTGTTGGGATTACAGGTGTGAGCCACTGCACTCAGTCTGCCATTGGGTTCTTTGTTGAGGTATAATTCACATACCATCAGTTGATCTGTTTAAAGTGTACAATTCAATGTTTTTTCTTATATTCACATATTTGTGCAAAATTCACCATAATCAATTTTAGAATATTTTCAGTCAATTTTAGAATATTTTCATCACCTCAGAAAGAGATTTCATACCTCTTAGCTATTGTCCCACAATCCTGCCACTCTCCCCAGCCCAAAGCAACCACTAATCTACTTTCCATCTCTATAGATTTGCCTGTCCCAGACATATCATATACTTGAAATCATATAATCTGTGGTCTTTTATGACTATCTTCTTTCACTTAGCATATTGTTTTCAAGATTCATCCATGCTGTAGCATGTATCAGTGCATCATTCATCTTTATTTATTTATCTACTTAATTTATTTATTTATTGAGACAGCGTTTCCCTCTTGTTACCCAGGCTGGAGTGCAGTGGTGCCATCTTGGCTCACTGCAACCTCTGCCTCCTGGGTTCAAGTGATTCTCCTGCCTCAGCCTCTTGAGTAGCTGAGATTACAGGCGCCCACCACCATGCCCAGCTAATTTTTTGCATTTTTAGTAGAGACGGGGTTTCACCATGTTGACCAGGCTGGTCTCGAACTCCTGATGTCAGGTGATCCACCCGCCTCGGCCTCCCAAAGTGCAGGGATTACAGGTGTGAGCCTCTGCCCTGGCCTTATTTATCTATTATAATAAGAAAGTGTGCCTCTATTTATATAAAACGACATGTTGTTTTGAAATTTATTTCTCTTTATTGCTGAGTAGTGTTCCATTATATGGACGTACCTCATTTTGTTTATCTATTCATCAGCTGATAGACATTTGGGTTGTTTCCACCTTTTGGCTATTAGGAATGATGCTGCTGCAGCATTTTGATTTTAGTTTTTTGTTTGTTTACTAAAATTTTAAATTCATGTTATCAAGTCTTGCTTATTTAGATTGTGATTTTTTTATTTGTTTGATTAACAAATCTTTTCCCAAATCACTAGTAATATGTTCACACGTATTTTCTTTTTAATTTTTAAAATTTGTTTATTTTTATTTTGCATTTTAACTTCTAATCCATCTAAGTTTCATTTTGGAGTTATAAGAATTAGGAAGAATTGGGCTGGGCGTGGTGGCTCAAGCTTGTAATCCCAGCACTTTGGGAGGCCGAGGCGGGCGGATCACGAGGTCAGGAGATCGAGACCATCCTGGCTAACACGGTGAAATCCCGTCTCTACTAAAAATACAAAAAAAAAAAAAAAAAAAAAAGTTAGCCAGGCGTGGTGCGTGGTGGCAGGCACCTGTAGTCCCAGCTACTCCAGAGGCTGAAGCAGGAGAATGGCGTGAACCCGGGAGGTGAAGCTTGAAGTGAGCTGAGATTGTGCCACTGCACTCCAGCCTGGGCGACAGAGTAAGACTCTGTCTCAAGAAAAAAAAAAAAAAAAAAAAGAATTAGGAAGAATCTAAATAATACCCCTCACTTACCCCTCTCCGTCATAGATAATATTTTCCGGCACCATCTGCTGAATCATCTGTCTCATTAGCCATTTCATTTGGTCTGTACTGATTCCTTCCTTCCTTCCTTCCTTCCTTCCTTCCTTCCTTCCTTCCTTCCTTCCTTCCTTCATTTCTTTCTCTCTCTCTCTCTTCCTCCCTCCCTCCCTCCCTCCGTCCCTCCCTCCCTCCCTCCCTCCCTCCTTCCTTCCCTCCTTCCTTTCTTTCTCTCTCTCTCTTCCTCCCTCCCTCCCTCCCTCCCTCCCTCCTCTTCCTTCCTTCCTTCCTTCCTTCCTCTTCCTCCTTCCTTCCTCTCTCTCCCTCCCTCCCTCCCTCCCTCCCTCCCCTCCCTCCCTCCTCCTCCCTCCTTCCTCCTCCTCCTTCCTCCTCTCTTCCTTCCTTCCTCTTCTTTCTTTCTCTCTCTCTTTCTCCTCCCTCCCTCCCTCCCTCCTCCCTCCCTCCCTCCCTCCTCCTTCCTTCCTTCCTTCCTTCCTTCCTTCCTTCCTTCCTTCCTTCCTTCCTTTCCTTCCTTCCTTTCCCTTCCTTCCCTTCCCTTTCTTCCCTTTCTTTTCTTTCTTTTCTTTCTTTCTCTCTTTCTCCTTTCTTTCTTGACAGTGTCTCGCTCTGTCACTCAGCCTGGAGTGCAGTGGCACGATCTGCAACCTCCACCTCCTGGTCTCAAGCAATCATCCCACCTCAGCCTCCCGAGTAGCTGGGACTGCAGGCACATGCCACCATGACTGGCTAATATTTTTGAATAGACTTTATATTTTAGAGCAGTTTTAAGTTCATCGCAAAATTAAGTGGAAAGCATGCAAAGTTCCATGTCCGCTCTGCTGCCCCTACGTACACACAGCCTCCTCCCACCCCCATTAACATCCAGCACCAGAGTGGCACATTTGTTACCACTGATGAATCTACATTGATGCATCATTATCTCTCACCCAAAGGCCGTAGCTTATATTAGGATTCACCTAGCGTTGTATATTTTATTGGTTTGGACAAACGTCTAATAACGTGCACCCACCAATATAGTATCATACAGAGTAGTTTCACTGCCCTAGAAAGCCTCTGTGCTCTGCCTATTCATTGTTTCTTTCCTCCTAACCACTGGCAACCACCGATCCATAGTTTTGTCTTTTCCAAAATGTCATATAGTTGGAATCATACAGTGTGTTTTCAGATTGACCTTCTTCTTCTTTTTTTTTTTTTAAAGATGGAATTTTGCTCTTGTTTCCCAGGCTGAAGTACAGTGGTGCAATTTGGCTCACTGCAGTCTTCACCTCTCAGGTTCAAGTGTTTCTCCTGCCTCAGCCTCCTGAGAGGCTAATTTTTGTATTAGCTTCACGGCCAGCTAATTTCTGTATTTTCAGTAGAAACAAGGTTTTGCCACGTTGGCCAGGCTGGTCTCGAACTCCTGACCTCAGGTGATCCGCCTACCTTGGCCTCCCAAAGTGCTTGGATTTACAGGGATGAGCCACTGTGCCTGGCTCAGATTGACTTCTTTCACTTAGTAATATGCATTCAGGTTTTCTCCATGGCATTTCGGGGCTTACCAGCTCATTTCTTTTTGGTGCTGAATAGTATTATATTGTCTGGGTGTACCACACTTTGTTCATTCACCTGCTGAAGGACATCTTGGTCACTTCCAAGTTTTGTCTGTTATGAACAAAGCTGCTGTAAACATTTGTGTGCAGATTTTTGTGTGACTGTAAGTTTTCAGTTCTCCTTGGTAAATACTGAGGAGCACGACTGCTGGATTGTTTAGTAAGCTTGGGTTTAGTTTTGTAAGTCTGTCTTCCAAAGTGACCGTACTATTTTGCATTCCTACCAGCAAAGGAGAAGAACCTCAGCAAAGGATGCAAGTTCTTGTTGCTCCACTTCCTTCCCAGCATTTGGTGATGTCAGTGTTCTCGATTCTGGCCATTCTCATAGATGTGTAGCGCTATTTCATTGCTGTTTCAATTTGCATTTCCCTGATGACATATGATGTGGACCATCTTTTCAAGATATACAGATGGCTTCTTTGCCATCCATGTGTCTTATTTGGTGAAGTGTCTGTTCAGGTCTTTTGCCCTTTTTTAAAATCAGGCTTTTTGTTTTCTGCTTGTTGAGTTTTAAGAGTTCTTTGTATATTTTGGGTACAAGTCATTTATTAGATAGGTCTTTTGCAAATATTTTCTCCCAGATGACGGCTTATCTCTGCATTCTCTTGACAATGTCTTTCGCAGAACAGATCTATACTGGTTTTTAATGCTTTTTTAAATCCCATATTAAGTGTTTATGGGAATGAAGCCTTAATTCTGGACTATCTCTTGTATTTAATTGCTCTGTCCATTCTGTTTTTTGATAGCTTTAATATAAAATAGGACAATCCTTTATTATGTTTTAAAACTTTACTAGAAGACATAATACCTATATAAATGGAGTTTTCCAGGGTAGGAAAAAATTAGTATTATAAAGAAAAACATTGTCCCAAATAAGATTTTAAATTCAATTGAAAGAAAGTTGTGTGGCTTTTACTCTAAATATTATTTTAAAACTGAGGAGAGTTTTTTCATGGTTATTACTTTTTTTCATGGTTGTTGATTTAGTCAGGTTTTTTACTTCTTTAAAGACAATTTTGATACTTTATATTTTTCTATTAAAATTGCATTAGGCTTTTCTTTTCTTTCTTTCTTTCTTTTTTTTTTTTTTTTGTATAGACAGGGTTTTACTAGGTTGCCCAGGCTGGTCTCACACTCCTGGTCTTAAGTGATCCTCCCACCTCAGCCTCCCAAAGTGCTGGGATTACAGGCATGAGCTACCACACCTGGCTGCATTGAGATTTTCTTAGCACAGAGTTCTCACTTTAATATGAATTCTTACCATAGACTTTTCACTTCAATGTGTTTCTTAAAATTTCTTAAAATATGTGTAGTTACCATTCCTTTCTCATTTGACTAATTTATATTTTCTCCATTTTTTCTAAGTTATATTTACTAGAGCTTTGACTCTTTGGCCAGAAGACTAGTGGGCCAGTAATTTGGGAGAAATAAAGGATTTTTCTTCGTTGAAACAATGGTAGACTGCACTGTGGGTCCATCCCAAAGAGGTTATACCTGTGTGATATATTAGAATAGGTAATTGGAAAGAGGTTGAGCCATTCCAGCCACTGTGGCCACTCAGGATAGTATCTAAACAATTCTAGAGCGAGAAATAGTTCCAAGGAGCTTCATTCTGTTTTAAGTCACCGACTGAATGTTTCAAGTCCTTAGGATTATTTTCTCATCCCAGAAGAACCTCAGAAATATTTTTTTAAATGGCATGTCCAAGAATCTAATAATAATTAACTGACACTTCATAAAATCCTTAAGAAGACGACTATGAATTGTCCCTGATCTTTTTGGCTTTTTCCATTACAAGCTCCTGTGCTGGGTGAGGGTTCCTTGGGTGGCACGTATAGCTCTGTCCAGGGTGATGGGCCCTGGCTGTTTTAGAATTGATCAGTCAAGGAGAGAAGGGTGTGAGGAAGGGCATATCCAGCAGAGAAAATGGCAACCTACTGTGTTAGCTTTTGCAGGGAGTGAGGGGAGAACCAGGAGGATTAGAAAGGAGAGTTGGAGGAGACTAATGGTTCTGATGCCCAGCTAAAAACCATATCGCCTTGCTTAGAACACTCTGGGTCCTTTGCTCTACGTCTTAACACTCGATTCTGCCTGACGGACAGACAAAGACAAAGACCTGGCGGCATTCAAACAGGCCTTCTGGAGTAGCATGTCTTGGGAAAAATCACGGAGCAGGAATAGTGGCCAGAGTACACGCCTCATTGCCCGTTGTTCTCTAGGGCAGCCCACAGACATTCAGCACTCAGACGCCAGGCTCTGGGACGGGACCTCCACTCTAGGATACTGAGATTTTAAGCTGCATGGCTAGGGAAGAAGTCCCGGCCCCTCCACTGGCCTGAGCAGGCCAGGTGTCAGTGCCTTATAGTTACAGCAATAGGATACAGTGATACTGTGGCCCTGTAGCCCTGCCCTGACCTTGGCCTTATGGTTGTGGAAGCACAGCCTCTTCCTAGCATGACCTGGGGTCTAGGGTGAAAGCCTGTGGTTACAGCTTTCTAGGGTGCCTATCAGCAGCTGATTTGTAACCCTAGCATTCTACCAGGACAGTTGCCAAAAACTCTGCAGAGGCCAATTTTCTTCCAGGAAACTAGGCTGCAGGAATCAGCCAAAGTAACCCTTGCTTCTCACCCCCTCTGTCCTTTTAGATGATGGACTCTCTGAAGGCAGGGTTAGAGTATGATTTATCCTCAGGTTCCCTCAAGTACCTAACACATTTGGTTGGTTGTATCAGTGGTTAAGGAATGAATAAGAGCAAGCCCAAAAAATAGACTGATGAAACTTTTCTCAACCATTCTTTTTTTTTTTTTTTTTTTTTTTTTTGAGACGGAGTTTCGCTCTTGTTACCTAGGCTGGAGTGCACTGGTGCAATCTTGGCTCACTGCACCCTTCACCTCCCAGGTTCAAGTGATTCTCCTGCCTCAGCCTCCCAAGTAGCTGGGATTACAGGCATGTGCCACCACACCTGGCTAATTTTGTATTTTTAGTAGAGACGGGGTTTCACCATGTTGGCCGGGCTGGTCTCAAACTCCTGACCTCAGGTGATCCGCCTACCTTGACCTCCCAAAGTGCTGGGATTACAGGCATGAGCTACTGCGCCCAGCCCTCTCAACCTTTCTTAACCATTTTGGGATTCTGTCCCTCTTTGGGGATCTGATGAGTGCTTTGATCTATCTCCAGAAAAGTGCAGGCAAATACATACACATGTGCATGCATGTGCACACACACACACAGTCTTGCACACAGCCTCAGAGGTAGGTCTATCAATGAACAGATTCTGGTTAAGAGCCCCTACCTTAGAGCTCTGGTAGGTTCTCAGCAGCATCTCATTCTGTGCCAACACCCCACACATTTTCTCACCCCTGCTCACCAGCCCTGACTCTGTGCATGCTCTAATCTTTACATAGTACAGGTGTTGCCTGTGGAGCCTGGTTAGATTTGTCTAAAGTTTGTTGAAAATGATTGCTTTTCACTTTTGCTTCCAGAGGGGATACATTGGCTAGCCATAACCGGGAGACCTAGTGACTTTCTGGACAGTGCAGGTTTTACTTGATGTTCCAAGAATGACCTTTAAGTGGGCAGTCTGTACTTGAACCCACCTAAGGGGAAACGGCCTTCTTCCTTTCCTCACTCCTCTTCATCCCTGCAGGAAGTCTGCAGGTAAAGCTACCGGAAATCCATTGGTTAAGACTAAACCTGCAGCATCAGACTTTCTGGCTTTCCCCTCCACCATTGTCATCCTTCTTACTGTCATCCTGCCCTGTGGCCTGCATGCTGGTTGGCTTTTCTTCATTAGGTCCCCTTTCATGATTTCCTGAGTCAGTCCCTTCTGCTTGTATTGGTTTGACATTCAGAGCCGTTTCCTATTTTGCAATATTTGGGGCTCTCATGGGGTGGAACATGTCCACCAGTTCTCCTTCCTGCCGTTCCCATTCAGCGGTGTCCTCTATTCCGTAGATTCTGGCTGTGACTCAGTCACTGACACTGAGCCTGAGGACGAGAAGGTTGTTTCCTACTCGAAGCAGCAGAGCCTGCCGACGGTGACTTCGCCTGGGAACCTGATGGTGGTGCAGCCGGACCGCATTCGCTGTGGGGTAGGCACTGCTGGGGGCCTGGTAGCTGGATGTCAACACTTGGGCTTTTCAAATGCATGCATTTACTGCAGTAAAGAGAGTGGGCTCTCCTGTTGCAGCTCAGTATAATCGCAACCTTCCTTTGGGATTTCTTTTGGGTACCCTGTTACCTGGGCCCTGGAGACACCCAGTTCCCCTGAGTAAGAGAGAGACTAGACAAGGGAGATGTGTGTCATCAGTCTAAGACTTCTGTTCTATGAATCAGTAACAACATAGAGCACCTGGGAGACCACCTGACAGGAGCATTCCAGACACTAATGCTAACCCTAGTGGTAGAGGCCTGTGTCTGTTCCTGGTAGCCTGGTGCTGGGAGGAAGGAAATGCTTATTGAGCATCTGACAGCTTGCTTCTCCAATGCTGGCCACTGCCACGGCCCAAGGAAGTGCCCTGAAGCTTGATGGCTAAAACCCATTGGCCAATATTGCTTTTTAAAAGGATCAGATCAATGCCATACATCATATGACTAGCATTTTCAGGGGTGGGGCATACATTACAGATGACTTGAGTATGAGGGTTCAACTGATGAGCCACTGCCATTTGAATCCTACCCTAGTACTGATGGTTTTGCATTATTTATCCTTTCCTAATTAAAAACGTATGGCATTTATGATAGTTCAGAGCAGCAGAATGCTTTCTTTATGGATACAAGCTCTTTGCTAAGCTGGCTTTGTGGGCTCCTTGAGGCGAGAGGGCGTGGGAGCCTTGGCAGTGGGCAGCACTGGCTTCCTCACCCTTGTGGGTGGTTTTGTGCAGGCTGAGGCCATGAGGCATTGGGCAAGCACTTCCTACATGGGGTTGCCAACTGTTTCTTTGGGCCAGATTTAACTGATAGACATTGTATTCATCTGTTTTCATGCTGCTGATAAAGACATACCTGAGACTGGGCAATTTACAAAAGAAAGAGGTTTAACTGGACTTGCTGTTCCTCATGGCTGGGGAGGCCTCACAATCATAGCAGAAGGCCAGGAGGACCAAAAGCATGTCTTACATGGATGGCAACAGGCAAAAAGAGAGATGACTTGTGCAGGGGAACACCTCTTTATAAAACCATCGGAGCTCGTGAATATCATTCACTATCATGAGAACAGTGCAGGAAAGACCCACCCCCATAATTCAATCACCTCCCACCAGGTTCCTCTCACGTGGGAACTGTGGGAGTTACAATTCAAGATGAGATTTGGGTAGGGACACAGCCAAACCATATCAGACATGTTTGGTTTGGACTGCACAGTGTTTATTTATTTAGTTTTTGAGACAGAGTCTCTCTCTGTCATCCAGGCTGGAGTGCAGTGGTGAGATCTCAGCTCACTGCAACCTCTGCTTCCCAGATTCAAGCAATTCTTGTGCCTCAGCCTCCCAAGTAGCTGGAATTACAGGCACACACCACCATGCCCAGCTAATTTTTTTTTTTTTGTATTTTTAGTAGAGAGAGGTTTCACCATGTTGGCCTGGTTGGCCTCAAACTCCTGCCCTCAAGTGATCCATTCACCTCAGCCCCGCAAAATGCAGGGATTACAGACATGTGTCACCATGCCTGGCCTAGATTGCATAGTATTTTAAAAGTTAGGCATTGGCTGGGTGCAATGGCTCACACCTGTAATCCCAAGACTTTGGGAGGCTGAAGCGGGTGGATCCTTTGAGCTCAGGAGTTTGAGACCAACCTGGGCAACATGGTGAGACTCCCATCTTTATTTTTGTATTTTATTTTTAAAAATTATTTTTAAAAGTTAGGCATAAAACTCTGTGTTTCCAGCTTCCTTTGAATCAGAACCTGGTCATATTAGGCCTGAGACGACTGGCAGGGGCTGAGCAACTCTGTACATGGGCCATGCATCCCCCAGTTGGCAGATCCCCACAGTCCCTGTTCTTTATACTCAGCCTGTCTCACTCCTTACCTTACTGGCCATGCCTTTGTGGACATTTCCATTTGAAATCTTCCCATGCCACTTCCTGCCTTCCCCATGCCTCTCTGGTCAGGCTGTTGGGTGCCCATGGGTAAAGGGGGGTTGGAACCAAAGCATTATCTCCTTCACTCTCCTCCATGATTTTTCCAGGCTCTCATTCCTTCTCCTGTCTTGACTGCCTGCTATCCCAGGATTCTTGTTGCTGATTTCAGGCTTCTGGATCCTGGGGAGAAGGGAAGGGGCAGGCCGGGGTTGGGTCCTGACTGTCAGTAGGAGAGACACACATTCTCATTGGCTCCTCATGCTCCCTGGCAGAAGGTGTAGGTGGGACAAGGCTGGGCCTGCTGCAGGAGGGATGACCACCACAGCACATGTGTGTGCAGCCTCAGCAGCCCCGGGAGCCAGGATCACCCCCACATCACCTGTCATAGTCCAAGCTTGCCACACCCTCTCATGATCCTTGTCATGAAGGGCTAATCTGAGGACTTTATAGCATAGTCTTAGGAGGAACACTTGGAGATTTGCTATGGCCAGGAATCTCTCCTTTCCCCGTGTTTTTTTGGAGAGTCTGCCCTCACCAGTTCAGACTGAGAGGCTCATTCCCCCACGTAACCAGCACAGCAGAGTCATTCCACTTGGCAGGCTTGGTATGAGATCTTAAAGCAAGCTAAAAGAGCAATTCGAGGTGCTCGATGGTTTGGGAAAATTAATCCCCTGAGAAGTTCTTTTTGCCCAATGGTAAAATCCAAGACTGCATGAAGAACAGAACCCAGGGGGGCTTCTCTCAGGCTGCAAGGTGCACGGCATCTTGTTGTGATGCAGACTCTGCCTCAGTGGGGCCAGGAGGGACCTGAGATTCTGCATTTCTAACAAGCCTCCAAGGGATGCCAACACTGCTGCTCCCTTGGCTCCACCTTGAGTAGCAAGACTGGTCTAGAGCAGGGCTTCTCAAGCTATCTGTGGCAAAGGACTTCTAAAAAGATGTCCAATTCTGAAATGCACCAATGATTTCATTAAAAACAATGCAACAGAAATGCTATCCAAAATGAAATAAAAAGACATATAAATGGCCAGGCACGGTGGCTCACACCTGTAATCCCAGCACTTTGGGAGGCCAAGGCAGACAGATCACCTGAGGTCAGGAGTTCGAGACCAGCCTGGCCAACATGGCGAAACCCTGTCTCTACTAAACATACAAAAAGTAGCTGGGCGTAGTGGCAGGTGCTTGTAGTCTCAGCTACTAGGGAGGCTGAGGCATGAGAATCGCTTGAACCTGGGAAGGTGGAGGTTGCAGTGAGCCGAGGTCGCACCACTGCACTGCAGCCTGGGTGACAGAGTGAAGCTCTGTCTCAAAAAAAAAAAGCCTATGAAGTGTCAGCCTTAAGTTTTTTGTTTTGTTTTGTTTTGTTTTTTGTGTCTTTTTTTGAGACAGAGCCTTGCTCTGTTGCCCAAGCTGGAGTGCAGTGGCACGATCTTGACTCACTGCAACCTCTGTCTCCCGGTTCAAGTGATTCTCCTGCCTGAGCCTCCCGAGTAGCTGGGACTACAGGCACCCACCAGAACTCCTGGCTAATTTTTGTATTTTTAGTAGAGGCGGGGTTTCACCATGTTAGCCAGGCTGATCTCAAACTCCTTACCTCGTGATCCGCCCCTCTCGGCCTCCTAAAGCGTTGAGATTACAGGTGTGAGCCACCGTGCCTGGCCAAGTTTTACTATTATTATTATTGTTATTGTTATTATCAGCTTCAACAGACATAAAATGACTCCATCCAATTGCTATAAATATTTACTCTTGGTTTTTGTGACTTGTCTCGTTAGGACTGGTAGCAAACAGTTCACTGCCCAGCACTGGACCACTGAGTCCACCCTGTCCCCGAGGACCCTCACTAGGTAGAGCTGGGGCAAGAGAGCTGGGGAGACCCTCGGGCCTTACACCCTACGGGGATCTGAGAGGGAGAGGGGACAATGACCGGCCTCCCGTTTCAGGCAGAAACTACTGTCTACGTTATTGTGAGATGTAAGTTGGATGACAGGGTGGCGACGGAAGCAGAGTTTTCTCCTGAGGATTCTCCCTCTCTAAGGATGGAAGCCAAGCTGGAGAATGAGTACACCGTTTCCGTGAAAGCTCCCAGTGAGTAGTCCCCTGTGAATGTGATGCCACAGGGCTTCATGGCTTATTTGCTATGCTGTCACCAATGCCAGGTATTATCATTTTAAATATGTTTGCTACTTTGATATTTTGTTTTTTGTTGTTTGTGTTTTGTTTTTTGTTTTTTTTTTTTGAGATGGAGTCTCGCTCTGTCACCCAGGCTGGAGTGCAGTGGTGCCATCTCGGCTCACTGCAAGCTCCGCCTCCCAGGTTCACGCCATTCTCCTGCCTCAGCCTCCTGGGACCACAGGCACCCACCACCATACTCGGCTAATTTTTTGTATTTTTAATAGAGACAGAGTTTCCCTGTGTTAGCCAGGATGGTCTCAATCTCCTGTCCTAGTGATCTGCCTGCCTCAGCCTCCCAAAGTGCTGGATTAGAGGCGTGAGCCACTACGCCCGGCTACTTTGATATTTGTTAAAGAGTGGTCCATTGTTTTCCTATGCATTTCTTTGATTACTAGTGTGGGTGAATATTTTTCCATGGTCTCTATTGTCGCATTTCCTCTTTTGTAAATCTCTGTGGTTGGTGTATTTTTAATTTTCTCTTTCCCCCTCAAAACCCCTTCCTGTGGTATAGCATCCCGCCTGAGGGAGAGCACGTAGTCATGACAGCAGCTCATGACTTGCAGTGAGCTAATTCAGCGGCCCCAATGTGGCAGAAACACAGTTTCACCTCCCATGATTTTTTCCCTCCTTCTGTGACCACTGGCCTTTGTGTAAAGTGCCTTAAACCCGAATTTTCTTCCTGTGCATTGAGGCACTGGGCCTACAGTAGTGAGTAAAAAGATGAAAATTTTTGAAAGTTAAGTTGCAAACCCAATGAGGATAAATTGCTGTGGCCCAGAGCCCTGCCATGTGCTGGTTTACTCACCTGCTACCTCCACCCTTTCCCTCACTCCCGCCCCAGCTCACCTCCAAGATCTTTCTTCCAGCCCCCAATCAGTGTCCTCTCTGCTTAGATGGAGTTTGTATATCCACAGCCACTTTTCCCTGGATGCTTGTTTTTCCTGGGAATTTTGATAGCGTCATCTTCTTCTGTTCAGACCTTTCATCTGGGAACGTTTCTCTGAAGATATATTCTGGGGACTTAGTGGTGTGTGAAACCGTTATCAGCTATTATACTGACATGGAAGAAATTGGGAATTTATTGTCCAATGCTGCGAATCCTGTAGAATTCATGTGTCAGGTAAGGATATTGCAAGCCTGAGCTTTCTGGGCATGTAATTTCTGCTCATGGCTTATCAGTCTTGAATCTGCGGGATGGAAGAGAGCTGGATTTCAGATCTGACCATCTTCACTTTTGTATTCAGGCCTTTAAAATTGTGCCCTACAACACAGAGACCCTTGATAAACTGCTAACCGAATCCCTGAAGAACAATATCCCTGCAAGCGGACTGCACCTCTTTGGAATCAACCAGCTGGAAGAAGAAGATATGATGACAAGTAAGTCGACAGTCAAACCTCAGGAAACCAACGTGGGCTGATTCCAGCCTGCTGGTTTTAGCATCCCATCAACATATGCTTTTACCTTCTGCTATAACTCTTCTGGGTCCCTTCTCTATAACCTATCCTGTGGTAAGGACTCATTCTTGACTGGGTAGCCTCATTCTTCTAAATTGCAAATCTGAATACTTTACCCCCTTCTCAAAACACATGTGGTGGCTTACGGAGGAGTAGGAATTGAGTGATTTAAAATCAGTTTGGCGTAAGCTAATGGAGCTTGTTATGATTATTCCTCATAGGGATAGTGTGAGCAACAGATAAGCTAAGTACTGTCAGGGGAGGTTCCCTTTTGCCTTCTAGATAAAATCCGAACTGCTTAACCTATAAACAGGCGCTCATCTCTCTCCACACTCCCTCTTGTCTTTTCTATGCTTTGATCTGCAGGAGGTATGAGCTTTTTTCACCTGTCTTGTGCCACTTAGACTCATGGAAGACAGTCCTTCCTCCCTGCCTTGGTTGCTGTTTACCTGGCTAACTTCTCTCACTTCCCTGTAGCAGCTTAGGTAGCACTTCCCCAGAAGGCCTTCTCCAAACCTCCAATAGGTTCCATTCACCTGCTTTGGCACCCCCCGACCACCAGCACGTCGTTTGCCATTGACCTAGCACTCCTCAGCTGTGTCTGTCTTCTTTGCTAGGCTGTCCGCTCAGTGAGAGCTGGAACTGTTCCTGGGCGGCTGGCTCTTTGTAGGCTCTAAACAAGTACTGGTTTAATGGGGGAGGAGCAGCGTCTTGTGCACGTGTGACATGCTGGGAGCTGGGAGAGTCACACCCCTTGCACAGGGATGGTGCTTGGTGTGACAGGATACCTATTGTAGTGTTTTGGTGGACACCACCGTTCCTTCATGCTGTGGTTGCACTACACAAATGAGACCCAAGTCTCTGGTTACCTTCTGCCTATGGTCCATCCTTCTACAGTCTAAGAGAACCATAAGGATGAGGTTACATGACCTTCAAGGCCTTCTTCTGGGGGATTCTCTTTCATATTGCCTCTCCCCATTTTCCTACTATGGAATGTTCTTACAGCACTTTTGTAGATGTGACTATTCTCTATTAAGCTTGGGGCTTAGGAGGAAGTATTTCATAACCTGACAATCTGGGATCCTAGGAATACTTTCAGACCCTTCATTCCAAGGATCATATTTGAAATAGAAGGCTAGGTTTGTCATGTTAAAAAATATACATTTGTATATAAATATATATCTATAAAGTTGTTGGGCTTAAAAATATGAAAAATGAGATGTTTATGAAAAAATGAGATTTGTCCCCAGCTCCGCAAACACAAACATGTTCATTTTCTTAGTTGAGTTTAACTTGCTATATTCAGATGTCAGTGGGTGGAGGGGTCCGTGGGGACCCAGCACCTCTCTGGAGTACTTTGCTTTCCGCCAATTAGAGAGTGAACTGATATCCTGGCGGGGCTTGTGTGCATTAAGACCAACGTTCAAAATCTCTCCTAAATAAGAACCTTGCTGAATACTATCTTACGAATCCTCCCAGGTCATTTTAAGATAGTCTGGAAGTATTTTCTGGTTGAGAACTAAAGGCTGCGGAAAGTCTAAGGAACATACCCAGGATTACTTGGTGTACTTATCATGAAATTAGGAATAAGGGCTAAGAGGATGAACTTCTTTCTTTTAATCAGCACGAAACAATAGCTTTAAAAAATACATGCTCTGAACTTTGCAGAGAAGTTCAAAACATGATTCCTATTGTACTTTGTGGCTGCTAGCTAAGCCTTTAAAAAAACCCAGCACATTTTGCATTGGTACTTTTTGTCAGGATTTTCCAGTCCTGTTAGAGAAGATGGTAGGATATTCATTATTAGATTTGCTAATTAATTAAAATGTTATGGCCGGGTGTGGTGGCTCATGCCTGTAATTCCAGCACTTTGGGAGGCTGAGGCAGGTGGATCACTTGAGGTCAGGAGTATGAGACCAGCCTGGACAAGGTGGTGAAACCCCATCTCTACTCAAAATACAAAAATTAGCTGGGCGTGATGCACGTCTGTAATCCCAGCTACTTGAGAGGCTGAAGCGAGAGAATCACTTGAACTTGGGAGGCAGAGGTTGCAGTGAGCCAAGATCATGCCACTGCAGTCCAGCCTGGGTGACAGAGCGAGACTCCATCTCAAAAAAAAAAAAAAAAAAAAAAAATTATTTCCTCTGCATCTGAGGACATGATCTTCAGTGGTGTCCTAAAGGAAGCTGTTAGATGTTAGGTCAGAAAATCAATAAGTAATGGCTGAGTGCCTACTGTTGCCATGCTAGTCTTGGCAGCTTCATCTCCATGAACAAGGGCACCCTGTGCTTTTATTTTGATCTGTCAATCAAGTTTTCCTTGATAATTTTCAGATCAGAGGGATGAAGAGCTGCCCACCCTGTTGCATTTTGCTGCGAAGTATGGACTGAAGAACCTCACTGCCTTGTTGCTCACCTGCCCAGGAGCCCTGCAGGCATACAGCGTGGCCAACAAGCATGGCCACTACCCCAACACCATTGCTGAGAAACATGGCTTCAGGGACCTGCGGCAGTTCATCGACGAGTATGTGGTAAGGTCAAGGCAGGAGGGGCCCAGGATTGGAAATGCACCCTGTGATAGTATGGCTGCCCTTTCACCCAAAATACGAACAGATTTTATCTCTAGCATGTCCTCATGTGCCTCTTCTGGCTGTGGGTAGTATGTGTGGGCTTAAGAAATGAAGTCTGGAGTCACATGGACCTGGGTCCAAATTCCTGTACCAACCCTTGTTAACCTTGTGACGTTGGGTAAGTCACGTATCCTCTCTCGGTTTCCTAATATGCAGGAGGAAGATAATCATAGTTCGAGTCATAGAGTTCTTTTGAAGGTAAAATGGAATCATTTCTATTAAGCACTGAGGTTCACCCTCAAAGAATTTACAGAAACCTTTATAGAGTGAATCTGCTGAAAGTAGAGGCTGATATCTCCCCACCTGCCTCCAGGGCACCTTGGTGGGATGCTCCCAGCTGCCTTGCCCACCTTCAGGGCCCGGTGAACTGTGTTAGGCTTGGTTTCTTCTTTAGCAGAGACCACAATAAAGCTATGCACCTGGAAAGCATCAGGGCAGCAACTCTGAGGCCCACCTCCTGCTGACAGCCTTGCTTTCTCTTTCTAACCCCCTGCCTGGGTCCCATCTTAAGACAGGCAGGCACACCCAGTTTATCTGATCATCTGGTTTGGGGCCCTCAGCTCCTGCTCGAACACTGACTTCTGGGTCCTTCTTTGAGGCTGATCGCACCCCATGTCTACCTCTTATTCCATGCCCCAGTATGGCCTCTGATGCCTGGGAAGCAGCTGCTCTTCCTGATCCCAGTCCTTTGTGATTTTCCTCCTTCTTCACAGACTCCCAGAGGGTACCTGAGAATAGCTCAGCCTCTCGCATGGGGCTGTGACCTCACAGGGAGCAATAAACACAGCCCAGTCTTGCTGTCAACCTCCAGATAGGAGGGAGCCTGACATCTCCCCAGAAACTTAACTCTCTGCTCTGTGTTAGAAAATCTACAAGACAGTGATTCATGGAGGCACACAGAGGGGACTTCCCAGTGTTTACAGGTGTATAAGTGTTTTGAATAAAATGATGTGAGTCCTTTTCTTGAGCATCACTGACACAAATAAGGCTAAAAGGTGCTCTCAGTCTGGGTGTATTTACTCAGTTTTTTCTTAAAGTCACAAATGTACCAAATGTAGCATTTCATTTCCATGCCAATAGTTTTTATTAATAACCTACTGTGTTCATATTAGTAACTAGTATTTATTGAATGTATTTGATTTGAAAATGTATTATCTCATTTAATCCCCACCACAATCCTTTGAAGTTGACAGTATTGAGAGCCAATACTTTACAAAAGAGGAAAACGGCTTAGAAAGGCAAAGTCATTGTGCTTAGGGCCACAAACCATTCAGGGCAGAGATAGGATTTGCACCTAGTTTGATACTAAAGCCAGGGCTTGTTATCCTGTTGTATTTAACTGGCATGTTGAAAGATGCACTTTCAGTTGGTGCTGAAGTTAATCTAGGTCATAACGTCTTTGCTTTCTTCCTATGGTCACCTTCAACCGATGCAGCTTCAGCATTCTGATCAAAAGACTGCCCCTTTGTGTTGCTTATGGCCTCTTAGAACTGTCCCATTTCCTTTTTTCACCACATCAAAACCAAAGGCCAGATCTTGAATCTCCAACATCTCACAGCTGTCATCTGGTTTATTGGGTCTTGTGAGGAAACTAACGAAGTGTCAATAAAATATTAGTTATCTTAGGGTAGTGGTGGTGAAAATGAGGATTTTTGTGGGTTGATGCTGAAATAAAGATTGTGAAACACCAAAGTTTCTTACCAGGAAAAGTTGTGCAGAGGTTTCAGGGAAGTCACCTCTCTGGCTTCACAATCACATGGAGGCAGGATGGCAGTGGGAGGTGGGGGAGAACCTTTCTGATGTCAGGACACTTTATCCAAGATCATCTCTCCTTTTGGGCACACAGGACATAAAATTGAGGCCAGAACCCCTGGAAACGGTCAGGGTTCCTGACAGTTTGGAGGAGCCTGCAAAAGGAACAGGGGCTAGTGTGCCAAGCTGTGGAGTCACCTCTGACTGCACACAGTGCGAGAACACCTTAGCTGCATTCCTGTTCAGCTCATTTGAATTTCTGCATGGCTAGTCAGGAAAGGTCACACCTTCTTGTGTCATTTTTTCCCTTTGGAGGAACCACTAGGGTATAGAAGAAAGATCAAAGATCAGGATTGCAAGCCCTTGAGTAAGACACTAGATTTTTGTGAGCTTTGTTTTTCTGGTCTGTAAACTAGGGAATATTATACCTTTCTCTAGCAATAGTGGAATGGATTACAGGAGATAGGGTATAGACAAATACCTAGCATCGCACCTGACATTTAAAAGGTGCTCATGGGAAAGTTTTTATTATTATTATTATTATTATTTTTTAGACAGAGTCTTGCTCTATTGCCCAGGCTGGAGTGCACTGGTGCGATCTTGGCTCACTGCAACCTCCGCCTCCTGGATTCAAGCAATTCTCATGCCTCGGCCTCCTGAGTAGCTGGGATTCCAAGCATGCTCCACCATGCCCTGCTAATTTTTGTATTTTTAGTAGAGACGAGGTTTTGCCATTTTGGCCAGGCTGGTCTTGAACTCCTTACCTCAGGTGATCCACTCACCTTGGCCTCCTAAAGTCCTGGGATTACAGGGGTGAGCCACCACACCTGGCCGTGGGAAAGTAATTTTTAATTTGTATCCTCTGGTCAGTGGACATTTAGTGAGTATCTCCTGAGTGCCTAACTCTGTGCTTAGTGTTGTAGGAAGATACGAAGATTAAAACAAAAACATAAAAGAAACTAAAAAAAGGTGGGAAGCCTGGCCTCAAGGAGCATTCAGTCAGGCGGGAAAATACAAATACACACAACCAATTGCAATCCTGACTCATGGGAACCTTTACTTTGCTGGCCACAAGTGCCTTTGGGGGCCAAGTTCCACCCAGAAAGCCAGGCTGCCTCAGTGCGCCGTGGGCCTCATCTTCTCTTTCAGGAAACGGTGGACATGCTCAAGAGTCACATTAAAGAGGAACTGATGCAAGGGGAGGAGGCTGACGCTGTGTATGAGTCCATGGCCCACCTTTCCACAGACCTGCTCATGAAATGCTCGCTCAACCCCGGCTGTGACGAGGATCTCTATGAGTCCATGGCTGCCTTCGTCCCAGCTGCCACTGAAGACCTCTGTAAGTAGCACGACCCAGTTCTGCTTCCACCTTTCTGCTGAGAAACAGCTTTTCTCATTCCAGTTGACGACGGCGTGGGGCAGTCCCTACTTACCCTCACTTCACTCCAGAGAGATGAAGGTCCTGTTTTACACAAAGCTAGGGCTGGAGTCATGGCTATGGCAAGCAGAATTCTTCTCCAGACTTCCTCTGTTGTGACTGCTGGGAGAGTTTAAGCAAATATCTGGAAGTCAGAATTGATGAAGTCATTGCCTCATGATCTGAGAGGCCAAATCGGTGGCTCTCAGCCCTCAGTCTCCATGGGTCCTTTTTATAACAAACATGTTGTAATACCCCCTTTCCTACTCTGACATGAGGTTTATATATTATATAACCTACCTACATATAAAATTATCAGAAATCAAATATACTGCCCTCATTGAAATAGGAAAGAGAAATTAAAGAAGAGGACATGCTCAAACATGCCTGCACCAGAAGTCATGACAGAATAGTCAGATGCAGACACACTCAGAATCACTGTCAACATTACGGCTTCAAACGTTGACTGACACACGTCTGCAGTCTTGGTGGCTCAAATGATGGGAATAATGTTGGCACTGGCATCTGGATTTTCCTAGATGATGAACAACTCTTTATGATTTCCTTTCCATTTTCATAGAAATTGAATTTCTAACAAATTAAGTGTTTGCAAAAATAAGATGTGTTTATATGTGAAACAGTTTAGGTTCTAGGCTCAGAAAATAATAAGCAGATTTTTTGGGGGGTGAGGGGTAATTTGATTTTATTGCATTAATATATAGTAAACTTATTTTCAAAATATTCTTCAGGATCATAATTTTTCTTGTAAACAGTTTACAAACTTTGCCCATATTTTATTATCTTGTTTTTTCCAATGCAAAATAATACATTTTGACAAAAGTGAATGAGCAGTAAAAGTTCCCCTCCAGCACCTAAACTCAAAACAAAATAGGAATGTATAACTGAGTTGAAAGAAGTTATGTGACTTGTGACTCCCAGCCAATATGGCATTGGTAATAATTAGTAATAAAATGATAGGTATATTTGTTTATATTTTTGCTTGTATCTGCTGACATTAAATTTAAAAATACACACATACATGTACAGATACACAGATATGCAGAAATATACATAAAGGTATAAATATGTATCATAAGTGCTTTTTAAAACTTACATGTATGTCTAGGGGAATATTTGAAAGTCATGAGGGACATGAAACACCTCTTCAATGGGCAGGGCTGTCCCACACATGGCAGGATGTCTAGGGTCCTTCCCCCTTTTACTAAATCCCATCTCCTTGGTGACCACCCAAAACACCCTCATAGATTTTCCAAACGGCCCTGGGGGGCAGTGCCACCACCCTTGAGAACCACTGATCTAGTAACAGTGGATGTGATCTCCACACACATACTGGAGTTGAAGCAGGAGACCCACACAGCAGGCCCTCTAAGAGGCTTATTCATGTGTTACCATCATTCGCTATCAAATGCTAAGCGTGCGGAGGCACCACCGGAGACTTAGCCCTCCTTCCCTATGGGTTTCATTAATAGATTCAAGAAAGAGAAGTATCCACCAAGGTATCAGCATTATGGATGGGGGAGTTTCTGGAATGGGCTTGATTGAGTATTACAAGCCTTCAGCCTGAAAAAAAGACAGTAGGGCCCTGGGCCCACAGGGAGGCGGGCCTGACTTTCCCATCCATGAACTCATGGAAGAGCAGGCGCCAACAGGGTGCCTTGGAGAGAAGGCATAGGTTGGTCAGAGGGCCAGAGGCAGTCTCTGATGCCAGCAAGCCTTTGACACTGATCCCAGAACCTGCAAGATGTGGTCCAGTGGTTGTTTAGGTGTTTGTCAGTTAGATTGGGTGCTCCTTTAGGGGAAAGAGCAGTAAAAGCTCCCCTCCAGCACCTAACTGGGAGGCTTGGAAGTGCTGGTGGAAGCTCTTCCCAAATGCGCTGTGCCTTGGCATGGATGTGGGGAGAGAAAGCACCATCACTACCATCCACACCCTTGATCTCACTGAAGTCCGAAAGCTACCCCACTAGGATGCTTTTCTTACCTGCACTTTACAAATGGGGAAACAGAGGCACAGAGAGACTGAACATTCCCAAAGTGTCACAGCCAATCAGTGATAGAGCCCAGATTTGAATCCAGATTTCTCTGTCATTAGGACCATATTCTGTATACTGTGGCAGAAATTGTTATCCAACACCACGCATTTTAGTCGTGGTTCCTTTTGGAAAAACCATCTAGCCTCTATAGCCTTTCTTCCCCTATCTGCAACTCCAGATATTGGATAACAAAGCAGCCTCTGGCGCCCCCTAGCCTTGCCCATCATCCTATCCATATACCCAGTAAGCATTTCTGGAGCGTCTAGTACATTTCAGTTACTGATGTCTTCTGGTTGTTGGAGATACAGGTGGGGAAGTGGGTAGGACCCAGTCCTTTCCATTGTGGAATAGGGACTCACTCACTCACTTGGAGAACACTTGGAGAATCACCAGTACCCACTTGAATCTGGAGATTGCATCATCCTTTCTGCCCTGTGTCTTTGCTATGAAACTACTGGACAATTAAAGAAAGCCCTACTTTATTGGCAGTTTAGTGTTGACAGAGTCTTACACTTGTTGTCTCCCTGGATATTCTAACACATGCCATGCTCCCACCACAGCACTGGAAATCTGCAGGGAATGCCAAAGGTGTCTCTCCCAGTATTCCTGGTCTGCTGGGCCCCTCACAGCAGGATCGGTGAGGTTTACCAGGGCTTCCCAAGGCAGCAGTGTGCTGTGGAGCTAGCCTGGTTTGTAGCCAACTGGCAACTTGTAAAGTCACCCGGGCCAGGGGGCCTCTGGATGCCATGGAGCTGGAAGGAGGCTACCAGTGGGGGAGGCAGGCTGTCAAATTTGGCTGCTTTTTACATAGGAAAAGGAAACTCACCGCATTTTTCTTTTTCCTTCCTTCCTTCCTGCCTGCCTGCCTTTTTTTTTTTTTTTTTTTTTTTTTTTTTGAGACAAGTTCTGGCTCTATTGCTCAGGCTAGAGTGCAGTGGCACAATCCCAGCAATCCCAGCTCCCTGTAACCACTGCCTCCTGGCTCAAGCCATCCTCCCACCTAAGCCTCCTGAGTTACTGGGACTACAAGCATGAACCACCATGCCCAGTTAATTTTTTGTATTTTTCATATAGATGGGATTTTGTGATATTACCCAGGCTGGTCTTGAACTTGTGAGCTCAAGCAATCGTCTGCTTTGGCCTCCCAAACCAAAGTGCTGGGATTACAGGCGCGAGCCACCGTGACTGGCCCACATTTTTCATTTCCCTGATTAAATGAACTCTGCATTTTCTGACTCTAGACATGGTTTGGTTTGTGTTTCTGTCCCTGTGGCTGTCAAGTTTAAGCTTGAGAAGGATCGCTTACCTCCTGGCTCAGAAGCAGCAGCATCTTGGACCTGGGGAGGAATAATTCATTTTCCTAAGGGTGGCTCAGTAGGTGACAAGGTAGCTTAATTCATAAAGAATGTAGGATAAAGGACAAACTGCTAAATCTAAAATGCGTATTTATAGCACCCGCCAGCAGAGTAATAACTTGGAACATCTGGCAGCCCTTTCAAAGCCCACGAACTGCCTGTATCTCCAGTGATCTCACCTGACCATCCTAGGGTTTAGTGCATAGGATGATCTCCGTTTCGCAGGAAAGAAAACTAGGCCTCCAAGATTTAGTAACTTACCTAAGTCCCATCAAGGGAGGACTGGATCAGGAATCTGTGTCTTCGAATTCCCAGGAGGCAAATCTGTCTGCTGTCCCACTGGAATCTAGGGCTCTCCTGGCCTGTCCCTCTAGGGTCTGCATTTGTCAGCCCTGAAATGGACACTTATACAGGAGCTATTTCTAAATGTCTAGATTGCCACGTTTATCAGTGCCCCACCATTGACTGTGGTAACCCTAGAGGCTGAAAATAACCATATTAAGGAAATCAGGCTGTGTTCATTCACTCACTCGCTCACTCATTGATTCGCTCACAGGACAAACATTATAGGGTGGCAGGCTTTAGGCCGGTTTCAGACCACTGCTTTGGAGATCACCTAACTGTAGTTGGGACATATCTTTCTGACGTGAGTTTGGGAAAGGGGTGGTAATGAGGTTGCTTCTCCAAAGAGAATCCAAGACAACCACCTGAGTTGGAAGGTTATAGGGGAAGCTCCCAGTGTTCATTGAAATGGGGCTGGAGAGAGGTGTTGGGTTCTGACCATGAGATCGTACAATTCTGCTCCAATCTCTCCTTCCCCTGAACTTGCTTGCGTGGGTGAACACACACACACACACACACACACACACAGGCACACACATTACACTCACAAGTTTTTAGTTTAGATATGCTGCCACCAGGTGGTAACTATGTGTCTTTGTTATCAAACCTTCAACTTTGCTCCCAATTCTCTTGAGAATTTTTTAATCAAGGCCCCACAGATCAGTAGGGCATGGTGGCTCATACCTGTAATCCCAGCATTTTGGGAGGCTGAGGCGGGAGGATTGCTTGAACCCAGGAATTTGAGACCAGCCTGGGCAGCATAGTAAGACCTCGTTTCTGCAAAAATTTTTAAAAATTAGCTGGGCGTGGTGGCACATGCCTGTGGTCCCAGCTACTCAGGAGGCTCTGGTGGGAGAATGGCTTGAGCCTGGGCATTCAAGGCTGCAGTGAGCCATGACTGCACCACTGCATTCCAGCCTGCTAACAAAATGGGACCCCGTCTCAAAAAAAAAAAAAAAAAAAAAAAAAGACTGCACACATTTAAAGCATCAACTTCCACACCTTATTATGTAAGAGATAAAATGTCTTTATTGAGGACAAGCTTATGCAAACATTAAATAAAACTCAAGGCAAATGTCCGTGGGTGTTTTCACTATCTCCTCATCTTTTTCTGTCTTAGTTCTTTGTCCCCTGCCCTTACCTTGGAGAATGATATGGTAAGTCCTGGTGGTCCCTGGACCTAGGTGATTAATTTTGTGTTGAAAGCTTGCCCAGTGACTGGTCACCTTTCTGAGGCTCTGGGGAGAATGGCCTTGGGAGCCAGTTCTGGGAGGCCCTTGTCCAGTCTGTTTCCAAGGTAATTTGCTTTGTGGGTTGTAGCTTTGCTTCAATACCTGAGAGCCTCATTTTTCTTCCACAGAGCGAAAGGAGCGAAAGGAGAAAGGTGTTATCATCTTGCCGTTAGAAACTGCAGACTCACTAATCAATCCCAGAGGACTGTTCTGCTTCATGTTACCCCTGCACTGAACTTTTCTTCTGAACCCCTGATCCCTACCTCATGGTTCTGTAGCTCAAGTGTTTATGTAGTGGAGAGCTGACTTAGCTCTAGCTAACTTGCCAGCTTCCCTTAGCAACCTCCTTGGTAACTGGCATCTTTGTAACAGATCATTTCCTGCAGTGTTTTCTTTACCTGATCTCTCTGATTACAGCCCCTCTCTGCAAGCTGGGTTCTGTCTGAGCTGGGGGCACACTTGGGGACTGTAAAGAACCTCACAGCCCAGCCCTGTAGGTCTGAAACCAACTGAAGGATGATTTGTATGCAAAATGACTACATTACTGGTTTGCTTATGAAACATACTGTCTTTCCTATTTGCATCCTTTTCTCTCAGGAGCCTCCCTCTCTGTGACTGCTGAGGCTCTGTCATCCTCCTGCCATCCCTTTTGGGAGGATTCTGGTGAGTAGAGCCAAGAGATGCCTCAAGGCCGTGGGCCTGGGTGCACAGCATGAATTCTCACCTGCAAGGACAGAACCCACTGGGGAGCAGGGAGATGAGCTCAATGTACCTCCTGACTTCCTGTTGCTTTTTGCTCCTCCATAAATACACGAACTATGTTGGGGACATAGGGACTTAGTGAAAGCATGCTGGATTGAATGTTTTAAAATAAAATCCCTATCGCCAGCAGCAACCTTGCTCCCCTCTGAACCTGCACAGCTTGCAGGTCACGCTTTCCTTGGGACACTGCACACACATCCCCTGGGGCTCTAGTTATATACAGGCTTCTCTGGTTACCCTCTCCTGGCCTCGATAGTAAACATGTCTTACAGCTTTGTATAATCCACAGTGCCCATCCCAGTGCTGTACACAACAGGTGTTCAACGATTTCTTGAATTTGAGCTACCAGAAAATAAGATGTAATTCTCGACTTTGTAGGTGGAATAGTGTGTCGGTATTCCAGGTGGTACTGAGACATCTGTTAGATGTCCCCGAGTGTGGGACATCTCAGGGTGGCAGTAACTCCATTGGTCACTACAAGCTGCCTTTTCTTTCATGTTCCCATGCACTTGATTCTTCCTTCTGCCTAAATTGCCTTTCTCTTTTCTCAGCTTGGGAAATGCCCAGATTCCTTCACAAGGCCCAAATGCCTTCATATTCGTGTGTTCGTTCGTTTTTCCTTTATTAGTTTGTTCATTCATTCATTCAACAAATATTTATCAAACCTCTCGTGTTTAAATCACGCTGTGCTGGGTGATGATGAGTCATTAAACAAGATGGCATGAAACTTGCCTTTCAAAGCTTACATTCTAGTGAGACAGCTGGATGTTAAACAAAAACACCACATAACTGAATATATTACCACAAATTGTGACAGTGCTATGGAGGAAAAGGACACTGCTTTGAGAATGCAGGTGGGGCTGTGTTCAGGTGGGCTACCACACGGGACTCACTGCACAGCACCACAAATGCATCCCACAGACTCACTCCTGCATGGCAGAAGGTCTTTGTGCTTGCCGGGGGTACTGTATTGAGGCATTTGTCTGCATAAGAAAACCACAGAACTTGTTTGCAGCTTCTCCTAAACTATTTATCCTTAGTCCTTTCTTCATTGCCAATGTCAGCCATCACTCATTAGCCCTCTAACTTTACACTGCTATTCTTGTGCGTGTGTGTGTGTGTGTGTGTGTTTGTGTGTGTGTGTCTTAGTCTGTTTTCTGTTGCTATAACAGAACACCATGAACTGGGTAATTTGTAAAGAAAATAAGTTTATTTAGCTCACAATTCTAGAGGCTGGGAAGTCCAAGAGCATGGTTCTGGCATCTTGTGCATCATAACATTGTGGAAAGTATTCACATGGCAAAAGGACAACAGTAGGAGAGCCAGAGGGTCTTGCTTTTGTAACAAAGCTACTCCTGTGATAACAAATCCACTTTCACGATAGCAACATTAATCCACTAATGAGGATGGAGGGATTAAGTTTGCAACACATGAAATTTTGGGGCACACATTCAAATCAGCACTCTGCTCCTAGCCTCCAAAATTCATGTCCTTCTCACATGCCAAATACGTTCATTCATTTCCACCCAAAAAAGTCTTAACTCGTTCCAGCATCAACCCAGAAGTCCAAAATACGTAGCCCAAAGGCCTCAGAACCAGGAAGCTGATTGTATAACTCTCAGTCTTAGCTTGAAAGCCTGAGAACCCAAGGGGAGAGCAGCTAGTGTATGTCCTGTAGTCCAAAGGGTGGAGAGCCTGGAGTTCTGATGTCCAACCCAGAGAGGAAGAGTGTATGGCAGTGTATGCCAGCCCCTGGGGAGAGACCAGTTCACCTTTTGTCTGTTTTTGCTCCATTAGGGCCCTGAGCTGATTAGATGATGCCCGCCTACATTGAGGGTGGATCTTTTCTACTCACATGCTCCTCTTCTGGAAACACCCTCACTCTAGGTATTCCCTAATACAGTCGAGTTGACACCTAAAATTGACCATCACAGGCCAGACATGGTGGCTCATACCTGTAATCTCAGCATTTTGGGAGGCCAAAGTGAGCAGATAGCTTGAGTATAGGAGTTCAAGATCAGCCTGGGCAATATGGCGAAAACCCATTTAAAAATTTTTTTTTTTTTTTTTTTTTTTTTTTTAGTTAGCCTGGCATGGTGGTGCATGCCTGTAGTTAGGAGGCTCAGGTGGGAGGATCACCTGGGAAATTGAGGCTGCAGTGGGCCATGATTGTGCCTCTGCACTCTAGCCTGGGTGACAGAGCGGGACCTTGTCTCACAAAATAAAATAAATTAACTATCACAGTGTGTGTGTATGTGTGTGTGTGTGTGTGTGTGTGTGTGTGTGATTGCATATCTCTCCCATCTCTCCCTCTCCCTCTTTCTTCCATCCCATTACTTCTTTAGGGTACAGAAAAGCTGGACTTTTTTATTGGCATGGTCAGTCAAACCATTCTACCTGGGGTCAAACTGACCCATTAGGTTCTAGGTTATCTTCAAATGTTTGACTATAATGCTCCTTGCTCTAAGGCTCTCTTTTTAGCCACAAAAGATTCTTGCTGGGGAAAAAAAATTCTTTTGGCCTCCTTTCAGGGTTTGAAAGCCTTCTAGAAGAATAGTCTTTCAGTAGCTGACATTTCACTGTATTAAATACTCACTTGGCTTTCTGTTAAATTAACAGCATATAATCTGGATGGAGTTTCCACTGCAGCTCTGTGGTCTGTGTCCCACGAGGAGTATCATATGGGTGTCTTTGAGAATTCACCATTGCCCTTGATTCATTCTTTAATTAAGTGCCTGCCTGGGTGTTCTCTCATCTGTTCAAGCTTCTTGCATTCCAGGAGTGGGTTCTTTCTGACTGACTCTTTAAATACAGTGCAGTGTGACTCTATAGCTGGCTTTTCCAGTAGGAGGCCGTGGCCCCAGAGTCTGCTTGTCGTTGTTGTTTTTCTTTGCTGAAATAAAAGAACTTTGCACTTTCTCCTCAGACCAATAGGTTTCAGTGCATTTTGGGTTTTTTTTTGTTTTTTTTTTGTTTAGTAGAGACGGGTTTTCACCGTGTTAGCCAGGATGGTCTCGATCTCCTGACCTCGTGATTCACCCGTCTCGGCCTCCCAAAGTGCTGGGATTACAGGCTTGAGCCACCGCGCCCGGCCATTTTGGTTTATTTTTAATTTGCAAGTCATGAAATATAAGTGCTTAGGATCTGAAGTACAAACCCTGAACATCCAGGAATGCAGGGATTTGTTCTGATTTCCCTCCCAAAATGCTCTTTGTCTAGAAACAGACTCCCTTCACTTACAGAATATTCTGTGTAGTTCACTGTATGCCCAGGTTGTGTGTACATGTGGGGTTGTCATATTTAGAGCCTGAGAGGGTTTTATCACTCATTAACCCCAGACAACCCGGTACCTTTAAAAAAATGTGGTATTACAAAGGTAATATCTGCTACTATCAGGACTTAGTGCCTAATTAGGTGTGGAAAAGAGCATGTTAAAAATAATTTCACATGCCAATGCCAGTTGGCCAGTATTTTTTTCTTTTATAATTTATTTTATTTTTTAAAATTTTATGGAGTCTTGCTCTGTCACCCAGACTGGAGTGCAGTGGCGCAATCTTGGCTCACTGCCACCTCCACCTCCTGGGTTCAAGCAGTTTTCCTGCCTCAGCCTCTCG
Organism: Rhinopithecus roxellana; assembly: GCF_007565055.1. Lineage (NCBI taxonomy): Eukaryota > Metazoa > Chordata > Mammalia > Primates > Cercopithecidae > Rhinopithecus > Rhinopithecus roxellana. The sequence goes on from NC_044559.1 coordinate 76,796,817, forward strand.
ATAGCTGAGATTACAGGTGCACACCACCACGCCTGGCTAAGTTTTTTTTTTTTTTTTTTTTGGTATTTTTAGTAGAGATGGGGTTTTACCATGTTGGCCAGATTGGTCTCAAACTGCTGACCTCACGATCCACCCCCATCGGCCTCCCAAAGTGCTGGGATTACAGGTGTGAGCCACTGCTCCCAGCCTAGTTTTTTTGTTTTCTTTTTCCTTTTTCTTTTTTTTTTTGAGATGGAGTCTCGCTCTGTTGCCCAGGCTGGAGTGTTGTGGTGCATCTTGGCTCATTGCAACCTCTATCTTCTGGGTTCAAGCAATTCTCCTGCCTCAGCCTCCCAAGTAGCTGGGATCACAAGTACCCGCCATCACACTCAGCTAATTTTTGTATTTTTAGTAGAGACAGGGTTTTGCCGTGTTGACCAGGCTAGTCTTGAACTCCTGACCTCAGGTGATCCTCCTGTCTAGGCCTCCCAAAGTGCTGGGATTACAGGCATGAGCTACCACACCTTTAATAAATATTGGCCCCAGTTGGCCAGTATTGAATGCCTGGGTGCTGTGTTGAGAAGGACAGAAAGAATGCTATGATTGGTTAGTGATGTTTGCCATGAAAATGGAATAGGGACATGGAGGCCTGTGTATGGTAACTGCTGTTCCTGGTGTACAAAGATATTTATGTTCAACTAAAGATTTTAAAAAATCATTTTCTTGTCCGGACACGGTGGCTCACACCTGTAATCCCAGCACTTTGGGAGGCCGAGGCGGGCAGATCACGATGTCAGGAGATCGAGACCATCCTGGCTAACGCGGTGAACCCCCATCTCTCATCTAGAAATACAGAAAATTAGCCAGGCATGGTGGTGGGTGCCTGTAGTCGCAGCTACTCAGGAAGCTGAGGCAGGAGAATGGCGTGAACCCGAGAAGCAGAGCTTGCAGTGAGCCAAGATCGCACCACTGCCCTCCAGCTTGGGTGACAGGGCAAGACTCTGTCTCAGAAAAAAATATATATCATTTTCTTTATAATATAAATGGAAAAATCATTTTTAGGTAACTTCATTTAAGGCAGTGCACATCTAGAGACTGAATAATGTCTACATCAGAGCAAGGCTGCCTAGTTTGTGTGTAAACATGATGGACTCACTTGAGTGTGCCCTAATTCCTGTCCTCTCTTCCCTTCACTGACCCAGTATGGGAAGGAAATTCATGGCAGAATGACTATGCCTAATACTTGGGCCTATCTTGGCGGGCAGAATAATTCCCCTGAATCTGTAAATATGCTAAGTTACATGGCAAAGGAGAATTAAGATTGCAGACAGCATCAAGGTTGCTAACCAGCTGACTTCAAGATATGAAGAATATCCTGGATCACCTTGGTGAGCCCAATATAATCAAAAAGGTCCTTAAAAGTGGAAGAGGGTGTCAGAAAACAGACCAGACAGAGGGCATCAAGGAGAGGACTTAGTTCAGCTAAGCTTTCTGCCCAACATTGTTGGGCTTGAAGATGGCAGAAGACGGCCTAGTGCTAAGGAATGCAGGTGGCCTCTAGAGTTTGGAAAGGACAAGGAGACAGATCCTCCTCTATAGCTTCCAGAAAGGAATGCAGCCCTGACAAAACCTTGACTTTGACCCGGTGAGACCTATTTCAGACTTCTGAGCCACAGAACTATAACAAATTTACGTTGTTTTAAATGGTAATTTGTCATAGCAGCCATAGAAAACTGATATGCCAACTAAGTTGCCTCAATATAATAATAATGGTAACAACGAAAATTTAGTGCCAGGCACTATTAGTAAGCATTTTATAAGCATTGTCTCCTTTGGCCTGAATGATCATCATATGAGGTAGGTACAGTTACTTATCCTCACTTTACAGATGGAGATATAGAAACTTAGCCATGTCAGGTGACTGCCCAAGGACACAGAGCTAGGAAGAGTCAGAACCAGGGCTTGAACCCAGGTCTCCAAGATATCAAAGTCCATGCTTCTGATCATGATGCCGACCTGCACTGGTTGCTCAGTGGCCAGCACCTGGGTCTCTATTAATTGCCTGGTTTCAGCTACTGCCTTTCTCTGACTTAAGTTTGTCCCCTGCATGCAGTCTGTTCAATTGGCTCTAGCCCTCGTCAGTGCCTTTACTCCTGACTTCGGGTCTTCCCTGTGTCTGCAGACCACCCTGTCTCTCCCCCTGCACCTTTGCCCCCGTCATGTTCTTCCAGCCATGCCTCAGATCCTCTGGCTTTAGGCTCTGTCCTGAAGGTTGGCCTCTCCCTATGGTCCTGGTGGCATGGAGTGGTGCCAGCAGGGATGAAAGAGCTGCAGGAATTGCCCCTTGGTGTTCACTGCTGGGCCGCTAATAAAGAGTGTGATAGGTGTCAGGGAAGTGTCAGGGAAGTGTAAGGCAAATGGGCATGGGAGCTCCAAGTCTGGTCTGGACCGCAGTGGCAGACCCTTCACCAAGGAGGGAAGAAGCCTGCTGGCTCTGTCAAGCCAGTACTTAGTGTCCAGAAGCCATGATAAAGGAAATGCACCTGGCCAGCCTTGTCTGTGAGTCAGATTTCCATAAATAACTCTGTTGTAAATAATTGATGTTTGTTGTCTGAAGATTCCTCCTGTGCTTTAGGTATATTCAAATATAAATATATTGAGTAGGCATAGTTTTTACTAGGCTAAATATAATAATGAAGTATTTGAGAATATGTGTGGAAATTCAAATATTACAATGAACTCATAAGCATTCATTACTTTGAAGACAGAAAACTTGGGTTCAAACAAATAAAGGTCCTGTTGAAAGAAGTGTAAATTGAATCCTCTTTTTTGAATTTTCTCTGTTTAGGACATTAGCCTGGGTATAGAATTTAATAATAAAAATAATAGTAATAGTAATAATAGTAGCTAGCATTCCATTAGCACTTCCGGTGTGCTGGATACTGTGCTAAGCAGTTGGCAAGCTCCTAATACTCACGACAAACCTGTGAGATACATACTATTATTATCACCATTTTACAGACAAGAAGAGAGAGAAGCTGAGAAGATTTTTAAAACTTGGCCCAAGATAATTATGGGCAAAGAGAAAATATAATAGCTATCATTTCCCTTTCTGCATAAGATTTTGACCTTCAGTTGACTTCCTAGCTTTGTTACCCCGGTAACCTGATAAGAGCCAATGTCAACTATGTTTCCAGGCAACATTGCCTACAATAAAAATAGCTCCTGATTGGTAAATTGCATCTGGAACTGGGAGGATCTGTACAGGAACTAGAAATACTTCAAAGGGATACCGTTCTTTGGGCTTTCCTGAGGGCATTGACTGTGGCATATCTCTCATGCAGACCCTGGAAGCTGTGCCTCTGGAGTTGCTATGAGAGAAATTGTTCTTGTAGGACATGAGGTTTTTCACCAGCGCGGACTGCTATGGATCTTGTCTCTTTGCATCTGAGCTGCTGGTCAGGTGCAAGGACTGGCTCAAAGGAAGACCAGCTCTTGTCACTGCCCTGCTAGCTTGTGTCCTGTATCTTTCTGAGTGAACTGGTGCCAAGCATGTCCCAGGGTCATCTTGTGAGTCTGAATGTTTGATTGAACCTAGAAAGACTGGTTGGTGTTGGACTGGTGGGTGTGTAGTCAATACAGCCAGAAGTGGGAAAAACACAATTGGAACCTATGCATTTCGATCCTAATGCCCGTGCTTCTCATCATCCTGTGAGACACTCTCAGGGAGGCTCAAGGAGGCCGAAGAACTCTACCAAGTCACAGAGCTGACATTTAATCACCTACATTGTTGCTTCCAAAATCATGCTCTTAACCACCAGTTAAGGTGTGACTATAAAGTAAAAATATTTGTTTTTCACAAGTGATTCATTTCGCACCACCTCGATCATTGCATCCACACACATGTGCTCCACAGTGTCATTGGAAGGTACTTAGCTTGATAGTGTAAGCAGACAGGAAGGACGATCATGGGGTCATCCCCAGGAGCTATGATTATTTAGTTTTGCTATAGTGGTCCCTCCTCTCCTTTTTGTAAAAAAAATTTATTTTGAACTACTTTTAGAGAGAAAAGTTGCAAAAACATCAGAGTTCTTGCATACCTTTCACTCAGGCTCCCTTAATACTAACATCTTACATAACCATAGTACAATTACCAAAGCCAAGAAATTACATTGGCACAATACTTCTAACTGAATTATAGACCTTGTTCACTTTTCTCTAGTTGTGCCGCTGATATTCTTTTTCTGTTCCGGGATCCTTTCTAGGATCTTATAATGCATTTAGTTATTTCTTCTCAGTCTCCTTCAGCTTGTAACAGTTCCTCAGTCTTTCCTTGTCTCGATACTTTTGAAGAGCACTGATCAGTTATTTTGTATAATGCCCTTCAGTTTGAATTTGTCTGATGTTTTCTATAATTGGGCTGAGGTTATGAATTTTTGGCAAGAATGCTATAGAAATGATGTCCTTCTTGGTGGAAGGAGTCATGATATTCTTAAGTCTCATTACGGGTGCACATTTTTTTCTGTTCTTTTCTTTTTTCTTTTCTCTTTTTTGTTTGTTTGTTTGTTTTTTGAGATGGAGTCTTGCTCTGTCACCCAGGCTGGAGTGTAGTAGTGTAATCCCGGCTCACTGCAACCTCTGCCACCCGGGTTCAAGCTATTCTCCTGCCTCATCCTCCTGAGTAGCTGGGAGTACAGGCACGCGCCACCATGCCCAGCTAATTTTTGTATTTTAGTAGAGACGGGGTTTCGCCCTGTTGGCCAGGCTGGTCTCGAACTCCTGACCTCAAGCAATCCACGTGCCTTGGCCTCCCAAATTGCTGGGATTACAGGCATGAGCCACCGCACTTGGCTTGTTCTTTTCTCTTTTTAAGTTCTTTCTTTAACTTCTCCCAAAATGAGCACATTAGGAAAGGGGTTATAGTACCCAGAGTGGAAGCCTGCATCCATATATATGAGCATGCCAGGACCAGCCAGGACTGCTCTTGCTTCTACTATTTTCTTCCACGTTTTATTTCCCTAAATTCTCTTTACAGCTCCTTCAGTTTCACACCTATGTCTCTGATATGCAAATCAACTCTCTCAGATTGAACGTTGTTAGTGAAAATAGCTGGACCATTGCATGAGGCTTTTACCACTCTGTCAACAGGGTTGACAGATTGTGTGTGTGAGGTTTGCACTCTGATATTATCAGCCTGGGAGATTTGGTGATTAATGATTAAAATGGTCCTGAGGTTGCTATACACTAGAGAAGGTTCCTGGAGATGCTGGGGCCTGAGACAGGTATGGTTTTCTAGAGGGTTCAGCATTGGGCAGTATAAAGCTGGATCACAGGTCTGTGGAGTTTCTCCCTCCCCTCATCTTTACAGGTGTCTGACCCAAGCATGTCTTCCCTTGGGGGTAAGTTCCTTGGTGCTTCATTGTTGGGTTAATGATGAGTTTCAAACTGGAGTTTCAAAAATTAACTGGGGTCAGGGTCAGGCAGGTGGGAGTGGAAATTGGGGTAAGAATTGAGAAGAGGGAAGGCAATACAGAGTCTTGGTCAGGTAGAGGAGGGTCCTGCTCTTAGCAGGGCACACACCTGTAGAATATGTGTTCCTTCCCATTTTTCTTTTCTTTTCTTTTTATTATTTTGAAACAGGGTTTCACTGTGTCACCCAGGCTGCAGTGCAGTGGCATGATCCTAGCTCACTGCAGCCAGATCTCTTGGGCTCAAGCAATTCTCCCACCTGAGCCTCCTGAATAGATGGGACTATAGGCCTGCACCACCATGCCCAGTCAATTTTTTTATTTTTTATTTTTTTTGAGACGGAGTCTTGTTCTGTCGCCCAGGTTGGAGTGCAGTGGCGCGATCTTGGCTCACTGCAAGCTCCGCCTCCTGGGTTCACACCATTCTCCTGCCTCAGCCTCCTGAGTAGCTAGGACTACAGGCGCCTGCCACCATGCCCGGCTAATTTTTTGTATTTTTAGTAGAGATGGGGTTTCACCGCGTTAGTCAGGATGGTCTCGATCTCCTGACCTCGTGATCTGCCTGCCTCGGCCTCCCAAAGTGCTGGGATTACAGGCGTGAGCCACCAAGACCAGCTTTTTTTTTTTTTTTTTTTTTTTTTTTGGAGAGACATGGTCTCACTCTGTTGCCCAGGCTGGTCTTGAACTCCTGGGCTCAGCGATCTTCCCACTTCAGCCTTCCAAAGTGCTGGGATTACAGGTGTGACATCCTGTGCCCAGCCTCCATTTTCTAACTCCATGAGGAAAATGTTCCGTGAAACACAATTAAGCAAATTAAACTGAAAGTCTCATATAAGTAGAATTTTTCTGGTCTTGAATTTTTAAAGAATTAATTAGGTGTGAGTTCTTATCAGAACATGTTTAAAATAATGAATGCATCTCTAGGTATGCTTCAGGATTAGTACAATTACCCTAATCTTTCTAGTCTGTTATGGAATTCAGTGGTGACAAGAGCAGGCGGGTGGGATTTGTTTACTGGTTCCTCATTTGGAATTGTAGTGTCCTGAACTGGAAGACATCAAGGTACATTATATTTATGTAATGCGTCCACTCTGCCAGGAGACATAAACTGAAGGCGTAGAAATAAGGAGGTTGTTTTTTGTTTGTGTGTTTTTTGGTTAATAAGGTAACACAAACATGTCAGAATACTGCATTTCTTTATTTTTTCAAATAGGCTGAAAAGCTAAAATATAAGAAGATGAACAGTGGAATATCTTTCTGTATTATTTATCCCCATCTTCTCAGTTCCTAGAAAACCACTGATATTAATTTCTTATATCTCCTTCCAGGGTTTCTTTTCTTTTCTTTTTTTCCTTCTTCTTCTTCTTTTTGTTGTTGTTGTTGTTGTAACTGAGACAGGGTCTTGCTCTGTTGCCTAGGCTGGAGTGCAGTGGCATGATCACAGTTCACTGCCACCTTGACCTCCTTGGCTTAAGTAATCCTCCCGGTTCTGCATCCCAAGTGGCTGGGAACACAGGCAGGTGCCACTATACCTTGCTAATTTTTTTCTTTTCCTTTTTCTGTAGCGATGGGGTCTCACTGTGTTGCGTGTGTTGGACTCGAACGCCTAGGCTCAAGTGATCCTTCTGCCTTGGTCTTCCAAAGTGTTGGGATTAAAAGTGTGAGCCACCGTGCCTGGCCCAGAGTTTCTTTTTTACATATATAAGCAAATACAAAAATAGAATCTTATTTTGCCCCCTTTGGGTAGCATATCAATTATCTAAAATATTGTATTTTTGGAAGATTCTGAATCTTCAAGAATATGTATTTCCTTTTTATTCCTTTTTTTGTCTCAGATTTTTTTTTTTAATTAAATAATATGGTTCCAGTTATAGTCCTCTGTCAACCCCCTCCGGAATCCAGTGATCTTCTCTCCCTCTCCATAGAGTAACCACTTCCAAAAATTCATTATTTATCATTCCCAGCATATTTATGTGTTTACTGCATATTTATGAAATCATAAACAATTTGTACTATATTTTTATAGGCCATAGAACCTTATATAAACAATATCATACCGTAATACCTGTCTAACTTTTTCACTCAACATTGTGTTTTTGAAAAGTAACTATGTTGATAGAAATAGCTTCAGTACATTATTTTTAATTGTTACGTAATGTTCCATTGTTTGAATAGACCACAATTTGTAAACCAGGCATGGTGGTGCATGTCTGTAATCCTAGCTACTTGGGAGGCTGAGGTGGGAGGATGACTTGAGGCCAGGAGTTCGAGGCTGCAGTGTGCTGTGGTTGTGTCTGTGAATGGCCACTGCACTCCAGCCTGGGACCCTGTTATTTATATATATATATATATATATATATACACACATATATATATATAATATTTTTATATATATTTTTTATATTATATATATATTTATTTATATATATAAAAAACACAATTTATTCCCTGTTATTCCTGCTTCCATTTTTTCTGTAATAAACAATGCGACAATGTTGAACCTATTCTTTCAAATGCAAATGAGCATATCTTTACCGTTTGAGACCTGTGGTGCAAGGAAGAACCTGAGGGTTGTGCACGTTGCTCTCTTTCATGCCCCACACTTACTGGGTGTCCTTCTTGAGTAGGTGGATGGATGGAGGGATGGATAGATTGATGAATGCTTGAATCTCTTAAGAGAGTTGCCAAACCTCATAGTTCCATCTGTAAAAACCTCCTTGCCTGTGGAGGAGAACAATATATAAATCTTAGTCTCCTTTTCCATCTAGATGTTGAAATGCTTCAGGCCAGTACATCTAACCCAATCCCTGGAGATGGTTTCTCTCAGGCCACTAAGGACTCTATGATCCGCAAGTTTTTAGAAGGTAAGTCATAGCCATGAGCAGGGAGGCCAAAAGAGTGAAAGAGAAACAAATGCAAGACATTGTCTGATTCTTTATAAGGGTTGCTCCCCTCAAGGAATGGGCTGCGGCATACATGGCATGTGATGTGAATAGAGGCACTCTGTCTCCCCTGACCCCTCTACCGTGAGCTCCCCCATCAGCCCTTTAGAGGTGGGCCAGGAGTTCCAACTAGTGGAGCCACTTGTTTGGGTAAACAAGTTGCCTCTAGCAAGACCTCTTTTAAAATGCATATGTTGTTTTTATTTGGCCAAAATGTATTGAGTCCTTACTATGTGCAAATCACTGTTCTGGATATTGGGGCTGGAGATACAAAGAAAAATAAGACATGATCAATGCCTTCAAGGAGCCTTTACTCACTGGTGAAGGAGGTGAATATATATAAAGATACTAAGTTGAGGCTGTGTTGTATAGTGGTTAGGAACATAAACTCTGATCTATTCTCAATTTTCCCATCCAGTTAGCTGGAAAACCTTAGGCAAGTTACTCAGCTCCTCTGGGACTCAGTTTCCTCCATTGTAAAATGAGATAAATGTTGTGATAATTAAATGAGTTATTACGCATTAAGGTGTCAGAGCACCACCATGCACATAGCAAGCAGTTAATGAAGATTTATTATTGTTATTATTATTACTGAAGGTTTCAAAGGTGGAGGATGTTAAGTTGCATGGGTAATTCTTTAACCCTGTCCAGTTGTTTACAATGTATGGTGCAGTCTGTTGATCAAGTAGATACAGAAAGCAGAGTGCTAAGAAGAGGGGGCTCAGAAGGGGACAAAAGTAGTTTTCACAGTGAAGAGGAGGGAAAAACTCTAAAGCAGTGGTAGACAAACCACAGCCTGGCCATTTGCCTGTCTTGTAAATAAAGTTTTATTGGAACACAACACGACCATTTATTTAGTATTGTATATGGCTGCTTTCATGTCACAAGAGCAGTTGAGTCCCTGCAACAGACCTTATGGCCTGCAAACCTTGAAATATTTACTGTTTGGATCTTTAAAAAAACGTATGCTGACCCCAACTCTGGAACAAAAAGTTTTCCTGAGAGGGGAGTCCTGGGCAGTCTGTTTTTAAGCCCTTTTAAGAAGTACCACTTCCATTGGATAATTGGCAGTGAATGCCCCACCTTTCTTAACTAGGGCTTTGACAGTTAGTCCTATCTAGGACTTTTCCTAATTCTAATGGGATGAATAACTGAATCCCAGCAGTAAAACAGAGATGATAAATCCTTGTGCTCCTGTCCTTTCACTGCATCACTGGGTGTCAATGAAGGTAACACGAGTGTTTTCTCAGTTGCTTTGTGTGGTGTTCTGAACAGATGATACAGGAAGTGATATTGGGGAAAGTTCTTTGCCAGGGGGCAGCACTGAGGAAACAAGGTAGGGTCCCTCACTCTGCTTTTATGACTGGCGATCAACCAGTTTGTTTGGCCAATGCTTTCAGTCACCTTCTCTGCGTTTCTAGGCAACAGCATGGGAATGACCAATCTGGAGAGAGATCAGTGCCATCTTGGTCAGGAAGAAGACGTTTATCACATGGTGGATGATGATGATGCCTTTTCCATGGACCTGGCCAGCAGGCCCCCTGTCCCAGTGCCCAGACCAGAGACCACTGCCCCTGGTGCTCACCAGCTGCCTGACAACGAACCATACATTTGTAAAGGCAAGTGTGACAGGGAATGATGTCCAGCTGGGTCTTTGGAGCTTCTCAACAGGGATTTCCTGGATGACCTGGTTTTCTGAACCATTGCTCAGAGACTATCCCCTTCTAAATGGTCTTCAACCAGCCCTAGGAGATGGGGTCATATCTTGGGACAGATTTTGAAGCTAGAATAGGAGTAATGACCAGAGTGAGTGCCAGTCTTCCTGGAAGTATTTATGTACAGTTGCAAAGGCAGGTAAACAAGAACCCTGATACATTTTTATCTCCTGAGACCCTTCCTGATATTATTAATTTTGAATTGCTAGCATTTATTGAAATCTATCAAGAATGCTCTATCTGGAACATGCCATTTAATCTTTACAATAACCTATTAGGTAAGGATCATTATTGTCTCATTTTACAGATGAGGAAATAGAGGTTTGACAGAGGTCACTCAACATTGCATAGCAAAGTCAAAATTTGAACTCAGGGAGTCTGATTTTACAGCCCTGGCTTTTAGACACTATGCGAGGCTGTCCATCTACCCATGTTATTAAAAATTAAGGTTTTGACTTTTTCATAATTATCCCTAGGACATTAGTTAGATACTGATAGCATTGTTAGTTTCACTATTTTTTGGACTTGGTTGCAATAATATGGTTACAAGTACTATAAGACTATTAGAAATAGGAGGAGAGGTGGCTCATGCCTGTAATCCCAGCAGTTTGGGAGGCCGAGACAGGTGGATTGTTTAATCCCAGGAGTTTGAGACTGGCCTGAGCAGCATGTCAAAACTCTGTCTTTACAAAAAATACAAAAAATTAGCCAGGTGTGGTGGCACGCACTTGTAGTCCCAGCTGCTCAGGAGGCTGAGGTGGAAGGATTGCTTGAGCCTGGGAGGTGTAAGTTACAGTGAGCTGAGACTGAGCCACTGCACTCCAGCCTGGGCAACACAGCAAGACCCTGTCTGAAAAAGAAAAAAAAAAAAGAATTGCCAGATCTGTGCTCCTGAACTATATTCTGTTTTTCAATGGTCTCATCATGTGGTTGGAGGTGTGGCAAAAGGGAATTATAAATTGGGGAAGATAGCATTCACCCAGAGCCCTAGGTAGTTGGGTTGGGGTTGCCAGATAAAATACAGGATGCCTAGTTAACTCTGAATTTCAAATAAATGGCAAATGAGTTTTTAGTGTATGTCCCAAATAGTATACACATTTTTGTTTTGCGAAATCCAGCAACCCTGAACTGGGTAGGAATACAGTTGTGAGATATTACGTACTGCCAGGTGCTGTCAGTGCTTCCTGCCTACAGTCTCCTTGGGTATCATCTCCTTGGCATGAGCAGCAGACACTGTTGGTTCCTTGCCCATGTCCCCTAGCTCTTTGCATTTCTGTGCTCATTGGCTGGACCCTACCTGTCAGCACCAGTGTCTTTCAGCCTGAGGGCTTCCTCTGGCACCTGGAGCCTTCTCTGCCCTCTTACAGGACAGGTTGAAAGCACTGGGGAATTAACACACAGAGTTGCTGCCCTCAACCAGTGCCTGACAGGAGGTATGGATCGGTGCCCCAGCTTACTTGCCGCTCTGGTGGGAGTATTCTTAGTTGTGCATTCTACATTGCGTTCTAGTGATTCCTAGGTTGCCTGCAGTGTAACTTGCTTGTTAACCCACCATTTATTGCACCATCCACTTCCCTGTCTCACCTCCATCACCTCTCAAATAGACTACTTGCATTTGAATCCTTGTCTCGGGTCCTGCTTCTGAGAGAACTCAATCTAAGAAGCGTGCAAATATATGCTGGCAATTCCTAAATAGCGGAGGAAGTAGGGAACAATATTGATGGCATGGCTCCTTGTAGGGATGTGTTTGGACAGGGGCACAGGTGATTCCTCAAGAGCCCTGATGGACTTGCTAGGAAACTGTGGAGAAGCAAAGGAAAGGAGAGAGGCAGGAGATGACAAAAGGGGCAATGGCTTGGAGGCCAGAATACCTGGGTTCATCTCTCAGCTCTTGCATTCATTTTCCAGCTGTTCAGCATAGGATGTTGGGTAAGTCAATTCACCTTTCTTTTTTTTTTTGGAGACAGGGTCTTGCTGTGTTGCCCAGGCTGGTCTTGAACTCCTGGGCTCAAACAATCCTCCTGCCTCAGCCTCCCAAAATGCTGGGATTTTGGGCGTGAGCCACCATGTCCAGACCATTTCACCCTTTTTTTTTTTTTTTTGGAGACGGAGTCTTGCTCTGTCACCCAGGCTGGAGTACAGTGGCCGGATCTCAGCTCACTGCAAGCTCCGCCTCCCGGGTTTACGCCATTCTCCTGCCTCAGCCTCCCGAGTAGCTGGGACTACAGGCGCCCGCCACCTCGCCTGGCTAGTTTTTTGTATTTTTTAGTAGAGACAGGGTTTCACCATGTTAGCCAGGATGGTCTCGATCTCCTGACCTCATGATCCGCCCATCTCGGCCTCCCAAAGTGCTGGGATTACAGGCTTGAGCCACCATGCCCGGCCCATTTCACCCTTTTTTTTAGCTTTAATTTCCTCATTTATAAAATGAGTATTGTAATGATACACATATAGATTAATACATGTCCTTACAATACATACTAATACTCTGCCATAGCCTTATTGTGAGGGTCAGATGAAATCATACAGAAGGAAGTACTTTATAAACTGTAAGGCATTGTAGAGACATCACTTGGGTTAACTAGCATGCCAAGGTATTGCTGACTATTGGCAACAGTCTCAAAGTTTAGATATGAATAATGATAATAAAAGCTAACGCTTAGTATGTTTACATGGGCCAAGCACTGTTCTAAGCACTTTCCATGTATTAACTTGTTTAATCCTCATCACAATCCAGTGTAAGAACTATTATCATCCTCATTCTACAGATAAGAAACAGGGACAGGAAGAAGTCAAGCCACTTGTCCAAGATCATATGGTTCACAAGCCACAGAGTTAGTATTTGGATTCAGAGAGCCTCTTTCAGAGCCCAGGGAGCCATAATCACCATGTCATCTTACCATTAAGTGAGCCTTTGTCATGCCCCAGTTTTCTCTCCTAACCTTCATGAATCTGTCCCTCATAAGTGACCTCATCTTTTTTTTTTTAATACTTTAAGTTCTAGGGTACATGTGCACAACGTGCAGGTTTGTTACATATGTATACATGTGCCATGTTGATGTGCTGCACCCATTAACTCGTCATTTATGTTAGGTATATCTCCTAATGCTATCCCTCCCCTCCCCCTCCCCAAATAGGACCCGGTGTGTGATGATCCGTTAATCTCTTTAGAGCTGTGCACACATTTTACTATTCTACTGCTTAGAGTTCTGTCTTATGGCACTAGTTGGCATTTTAAGTGGTACTTCCTTTTATTCTCAAATTTTAAGGCTCAGATTTTCCATGGCTAGCTTCAGGTGCTCAGGAGTCCAGGCACATGTTCTTGTTCCCATTACCGTTTTTTTCAATGAGCTTGTAAATGCTGATCATGTCCTCTCGCTAGCTTTGTCTTTCTAGTTTGAGATCATGTCTGCTTAGTCTGCCATTACTTAACAATTCCTAGTCCTTCTCATTAATTGCCTCTTTCTATACTTTTGATTTACAGAACCACATATGGTGGTCCTAGGTATGGATTAATTATTATTATTATTTTGTACTGGATTTTGATAATTTTTCAGTAATCAGAATATTGTTTATCTCATAGTTTTTGCAGAAAAAAGTCAAGAGCGGCCTGGGAATTTCTACGTTTCCTCAGAGAGCCTCAGGAAAGGTAAGCCACATGTTATATGAACTGAACTTTTGTGTGGTTGAAGTGATCATGGGTCAGTGATTTGCAAGTGTAACAATAGCTCCTTGGCATTGAAAAATAGAGGGATCTAGGCCAGGCATCATGGCTCACACCTGTAGTCCCAGCACTTTGGGAGGCTGAAGGGGGTGAATCACTTGAGGCCAAGAGTTTGAGACCAACTTGGGCAACATAGTGAGACCCTGTCTCTTAAATTAAATAAATAAATAAATAAATAAATAAATAAATAAATAAATAAATAAATACAATAGAAAGATCCAAGGATACTTTAGGGTGGCACTGTCTGAGAGTCTTGTACTGATGGTAAAGGGGGTGGGAAAGAGATCAGGGTCCTCCACAATGTTGTACAAATTGGTCATACAAAGGACCTTAATTAGTGGAAAGTGTCCATAAAGCACATAAAAGTATAATCTAAAAATGGAGGTTGATGCCAACAGGATGAAAGTAGGTGGCCCAGCACCCAGTCTTTACCTAATGATACAGTCTTGCTGGGCTATTTACTTACCTTATCTATACTAGCTAAACTATACTTTGAATCAACTTTTATTTAAAAGGTATTTTGCTTGCCATTGGGGAACAACTTGGAAGTCTCATTTTTCTAAACAGTTGTAAAGGAAGTTTGAGGAGCTAAGTGCTTTTTTTTTTCTTGATTTCCTTGTGCTAAGCAGAAACACTCAGTATTATCCCATTGAGGATTCTTTTGAAAAGTAGTCATGACACCATGTAAGCATTTGAAGGCATCCCACAAGGGCTCTGGTAGTGGGAGACTGGAACTGGTTGGCTTGTGCATTTTGTTTTTTCCTCCACTGCGTCTCCCAACACCATTAAAGAGAGCCTTGAGAAGGGCAGACCTGGCAGAAGGATGTGTGGGTGTGTGTGGACAGATAGTGAGTGGTTGGGCAGAATGATAGATAAATGTCTTTGAGGCTTTTTCAGTACTCACTGGTGAAGCCATTTCTCTTTATTCTTCATGTTATGTCCCTGAATCACAATACCCAAATGGGGTCCTGCTGGAGAAATTCAGATTCAAATAGCCTTATACGAATTGAGTGAAACGTCAAGTTGCCTCAGTGGCCCCACGGTCGCTGCGAATAGCTCATTCCCCACAGAACTGGAATCACAGCCTGGAGAGTGATGAGGGTTGGCTTCATATTTCTCTAGAAGCTCCAAAGCAGAGAACTGTGAATTTGTAATGTGGAAGAGAGGTTGGCACAGGAACAACCCAAGGGTAGCCAGCTGGAAGCCAGCACCTACTTTATACCTGATGCTGTTGGGCCTGGGTCATGATTCCACTGATGTTCCAGTCTCCTGGGGCATTTCATGCCTATGGGTCCACAATCACTGTGCCCCATGCTGCTTAGAGACAGTGAGGGACGAGAGTGGGGCTAAGAGAAATATCCTGGCTAAACTCTTCCAGTATATTCTCTTGTGGGTGTGGATTGAAGTCTAAAGCAGTGGTTCTCAGTTGGAAGTGATTTTGTACCCCTTCCCTAAAGAACATTTGGCAATATAAGGGAAATTTTTGGTTGTCACAACTAAAGAAGCGGGTGCTGCTAGCATTTAATGGGTAGAGGCCAGGGATGCTGCTGAACATCCTACAATACACAGGACGCACCCACACAGTAAGGAATTACCTACCTGGCCCAAAATGTCAATAGTGCCAAGGTTGAGAAATGGTTGTCTAAAGGCATCTCAATAGTTAAGGCTTGGCTGCTTCTTCAAGAAAACACCAAATGGTGGGTGATGCTGATGCAGAGGAAGAGCCTGGGGGTCCTGGAATGGGAGACTGTGATGGCCTCCCTGGAGGCTTTGGCAGTGACATTCAGGCCGAGGTTGTGGCTGTGGCTGGGGCCAAGGCTCTGGAATTCATGGAGGTAAGGCTGAGGACAAGGAGTGGACACCTATCACTAAGTTAGACCACCTGGCCAAAGACATGAAGATCAAGTCCTGGGAGAGCTCTCTTCTCTCTGCCCATCAAGGTGTCTAAGATCATTGACCTTTTCCTGGGGTCATCTCTCAAGAATGGGGTTCTGAAGATTATGCTGACACAGAAGTTGACCCATGCTGGGCATTTCACCAGGTTCAAGGTGTTTGTTGCCTTTGAGGACTACAGTGGCCATGTTGTCTGGGTATTAAGTACTCCAAGGGGTTAGCCACTACCATCCAAGGGACCATCATCCCAGCCAAGCTCTCCACTGGACCTACACAGAGAGGCTACAGGGGGAACAAGATCAGCAAGCCCCACGCCAGCTTTTGCAACGTGACAGGTCACTGGCTCTGTGCTGGTGTGCCTTATCCCTGTCCCCAGGGGCACTAGCATTATCTTGGCCTCTGTGCCCAAGAAGCTGCTGCTGATGGCTGCTACACCTTGGCCAGGGACTGCACTGCCACCCTGGGCCACCTTTGATGCCATCTCTAAGACTGATAGCAACTTGATCCCTGACCTCTGGAAAGAGACTGTATTCACCAAATTTCCCTACCAGGAATTCACTGACCATCTCTCAAGACCCACACCAGAGTCTCTAAGCAGAAGACTCAGGTTCCAGCTGTGGGTACAACATTGGGTTTTTATACAAGAAAAATGAAATGAATGAAGTCTGTTAAAAATAATAGTAATAATAATTAAGACTTGGGAGAGTCAGCAGATTTCACACCTCCCTTAAATGTTGCAGCCTTGTCTGCTTTAGTGTGATAGGCTTTGGAATTATTAGCTGCATTCTTCTGCCCTGATTTTATGTTGTATCTCCCCCTTCTTGGCCACAAGTAATTGTTCTTTTGAGATGAGTCCTCTTGAGCCTGTGACCAACCTCATTAACCCTACGCCTCTGGTGAGCAGTCCCCAGTGGGGGAACTGTCAAGCTGAGTTTTGCCATCCTTTCCAGGGCCGCCTGTCAGACCGTGGAGGGACAGGCCTCAGTCGAGTATATATGACCCTTTTGCGGGGATGAAAACACCAGGCCAGCGCCAGCTTATCACCCTCCAGGAGCAGGTGAAGCTGGGCATTGTCAACGTGGATGAGGCTGTGCTCCACTTCAAAGAGTGGCAGCTCAACCAGAAGAAACGATCGGAGTCCTTTCGTTTCCAGCAGGTAACTAGCTTTGTATGGAATTTGTCTCCACTTGACAGTGGAGGAGGGCTGGGCCATGGCTGTCTTGTGTATTGCTGTACATGACACCTGTGCCTGCAAACGTTTGAGTTTCATTGTGAACCAGTGAGAGTGTATGAGTGTCACCTCGGTCTGTAACCACATGACTCCCTGGCTGAGAGCTGGGTAGCTTTTCTAGGTGCCATGAGGCTTGAGATCAGGAACAAAGACTCAGCTATAAACACTAACTCTGCTGCTGCGTCTCTCTGCATTTGGCTCCCTGCTTCTGCTTTCCAGCTTTTTTCTTTTCAGAGTCCCTCTCTCTATTCCTACTGCCAAATACCCTCATAACTATCACACTTTAGCACTCAAAGAAAACTTGGAAAACTGCCAAGAAATATGATTAAATGAACAAAACAAGTTGCAGATGCAAAACCACCCAAATTAAAACAACTCAGACACCTGCACACACAAACTCTGTATTTCTGTGGACATGTATATAAATGCAAGGACAAAGATCTGGAAAATGGCTGCCTCAGGCCCATTCCAGGGGCCACCTCTCGGGAGAAGACTGGGATTGGAGGACTGGGATGTCAGAGGAGACTCTTGCTTTACCTGTATAGTTTGAAGCTTTTATGAGAATATATAACTCCATACCTGTATCATAAGTGTACACTATATATAATTAAAAACAATAAAAAAACTCAAACTCAACATTAGGAAGTTTCTTCTTAGTCCACCAATGCCTTTGTATTAAAAAGGAGGAAATGGGGCTCAGGAGGTTAAGGGACACATCCAAGGCAACTTTCCTAGTGAGGGGCCGAGTCAGGACTGGAACTATTGCTTTCTCTCTCCACCTCCCCAGGCTGCTTCCTTCAAAGTACTAGCCAGGCCCGACCCTGCTTACCCTCAGAGATCAGATGGGGTTGGGCGCGTTCAGGGTGGTACGGCCATAGACCCTGGTGGTGTGTATTCTAATCTCTGTTCTTACGCTATCTGACATACCAGCATCCCTCCAGGGCTGAGATGGGCACCTGTCTTCTGGGACAGGATTAGTGGTGAAGAGTGGGGAAACGTGTCATCAGGCAGCATTTGCTGACCTCTGACAGTGCTATGTTAGGTATTGTGTTCAATGTTAAATAGACCTGACCTCTTTCACTCCTCATACACGCATATGAAATAGGTATTATTCCTCCTGTTCTACAGAAAACTGAGGCTCAGAGAGGTGAAGAGGCAGTCAAGATTCAAACCTCCCCTTTCTCACCCCAGAGTCTGTGCTCCCTTCGCTATACCTTCTGCCTTCTTAGTGCTCCTTAAGACAGGGGCACCTGCTCTGCCAGATGCCTCCCTCCCTTTGGGGGCCTGAAGGGTCGGAGGGCACTCTGGAGAGCTGAATGCAGGAATCATGGGTGCTCCTCACTCAGGAGCCCCAAAGAGGCTGCAGTCCTGCTGAGAAAAGGCTGGCCCTGGCTAAACAATGTCCTTTTGCTCCTTGCCAAGTTGTGCAACCACGTGGCACAGTAGTTAAGAACAGCCAGGGCTCTGGAGCTGGCAGCCTGAATTTACATCTTTGTTCTGCTCTTTGTGGCTGGATGACCTTGACCTTGCTGTGCCTCTGTTTTTCCACCTCTGAAATGTGAAGCGGGAGGTCTAGGTGATATAAGCCACTATAAGCAGCATCACTGGCACATAGTAAATACATAGTAAATGTTAGTTGTCTTTCTTTTTTTCTTTTATTTTTCTCACATTTTCTTGTAGTGTAATGTAATTGCTAATATGAGGCATAATCTGTAAGCAATTAATACAAATATAAATAGGTAAAAGCCACCACTAACTTAGTCTGCTGAAAAGCTTCTCAGCGAAAGTAGTTTGAGGATAAGTTGAAAGGAAATGAGAAGGGGTGGACAGGGCAGGTTTCCAGTGGGAACATAATTTACGTGCCTTATCATTATCATCAACTTGTATGTACCAGTCCATTGTTGCAGAAAGGTAAATCCTTTCCAAGTATTTTTGTTGTTGTTGTTGTTATACTTTAAGTTCTAGGGTACATGTGCACAATGTGCAGGTTTGTTACATAGGTATACATGTGCCGTGTCTTTCTTCGTTTATATCCAAGAGACCTCTTCCTTTCCCATGAACTGGCCCAGAACTCTTGGGTGTAGCAGACAACTGGGGTTCATATTCAATATGGCAGAAGCCCAGCCCATGGGGGCTCACATTGTTTGGTCCTGATAACCTCCGGGCACTTCCGGAGTATCTCCCCGCTCCAGGGGCTGGTGGTGTGGAGACATTTCTGGGTGGAGGCCTCATCTTCCTTTTCCTCTGCCTCTCTGTCCACTGCTCTGTCTCCTTCATGTCGCCCTCTCATAAGTGGACTTTGAAGCTTTCCTTCAGCTCCTTCTCTGTGCAGTCTGTGTCTCTGGTTCCATGTTTCCAGCCACCAGTTGGCTTCGTCCCCGTGAGGTGTCCCAGACTCGCAGCATGTCTAATAACAAACCGTCCCTCAAGGCTGCTTTCCTTTCCCAACACCGTCTCTGTGCTCATCACATTGTCTTCTCCTGGAGACAGAGATCAGACCTCAGAGTCTCTTTGGCCTTCTCCTGTGCTTTTGCACACCCAGCCAGCGGCGTGTCCTGCTTGGTCTGCTCTGTGGCATTTGTCCTCTTGCATCTGCTCCTGTCTCTCTATTCCCCCAGCCACATCCCCATGTCAGCTTCTGTTGCCTGCATCTGGCATACTCCATAGTCTCCAGGAAGGTCTGCTGGCCTCCGTTCCTTCTTCTCTAGTTGACTGGAACCTTAGAGCCATGACAGGCTCACAATGTTCAATGTTTCCCTGCTGCCTCCTGGACACAGCTCAGTCTCTTCAGCCTGCAGCTGCAGATCAACCCCCCTTTCCAGTTTGGCCCTCCTGCGGCTCCCCGACATGAACCTTCTGCTCCAGCCAGATTGTCTGGACATTTTCCCTATAATGCTCAGGCACTTAACTTTGGGATTATTGTTAATTGACTAAAATAGCAACAATCTTGACCCTCACATTGAATAAATCTATTCAACATTTATTGAATGACTACAGTGGACCAGATGGCAGGATTATGGAAAGGTACAAGACCTGGTCTCTTGACCTTGGAGAGCTCACAGTATCTCGAAGAGGCAAGGCACAAGAGTGTGCACACACGATGGGACAGCGTAGCCCAAGTGCTGGATGGTTGGCGTGGGCAGTCACTAAGGACTGGAGCATCTTGGGAGGCATCAGGGAGAAAGTGGGCCTTGATCCAGACTCATGGAGAGGAACCAACATCCCTGAAGGTCAGGGGAGTGATGTGAGAACACAGTCTCAGAGATGGGAATACCTGTGGAGTATTTGTGAGCCGGGCTAAGAGGCATACATGAGAGGGGCCGTATAGAACAGAGCTGGGAACCAGAGGGGAGGAAAGACAGTTTCTTCTGGAAGAGACGGCATCTCTTCAGGCACAGATTCTGTGAGTATTTGGATTTCTCTGGGGGCTGACTGTGAATGCACTGAGCCTCATTTGCATGTTGTAAATGTGACTGCAATGTGATATACCCTGCAAACAGCATACAATCGGAAAGAAACTCTCATTCTCAGAGGGTATCATTCTGTGTACACTTAAAAAATAAACCGGCCAGGCGCGGTGGCTCACGCCTGTAATCCCAGCACTTTGGGAGGCCAAGGCGGGCAGATCATGAGGCAGGAGATCGAGACCATCCTGGCTAACACATGGTGAAACCCCATCTCTACTACAAATACAAAAAATAGCCCAGCGTGGTGGTTGGCGCCTGTAGTCCCAGCTACTCGGGAGGCTGAGGCAGGAGAATGGCGTGAACCCAGGAGGCGGAACTTGCAGTGAGCCGAGCTAGCGCCACTGCACTCCAGCCTGGGCAACAGAGCGAGACTCTGTCTCAAAATAAATAAATAAATAAATAAACAAATAAATAAATAAATAAATACCAATTTTTTTCCAGGAAAATCTTAAACGGCTAAGAGACAGCATCACCCGAAGACAGAGAGAGAAGCAAAAATCAGGAAAGCAGACAGGTATGTGGCTTCCTAGGGTGCTGCATTGTATGGGACATTGCTGTCATCTGTTGTCCTTTACTCTCCTTTTGGCTGTGGCCTGAGTGGGCAGAGCACTTGCCCAGCATTCGTCACACTCTTTACAGATCTGGGTCCCCCACTAGACTATAAAGACCTTTTGCACAATGGTTATATCTTATTTATTCTGTAAACAATCTGGTACCTGATACATAAGACATGCACAGAAGTGAATAAGTGGATTCAGCTCTGCATCCTTCCACCTTTTCACTCAAAGAGGATGGTGATACTTCCTCTGCAGGCCCCTCACTCTCCCCTTGGCAGTTAGGAGGATGTATGTTTTTTAAGCAGAAAAAGGAAAAATCCCGTATACACGGTGTCTGTTTCTGATTCTGGTGAGCAATGGCGTCATCTGCATCCACACCATTTAGTGCTTCAGAAGCCCATGCCCCAGGTGTAGCAGGGCTCCCACGGTGCAATAGCAGGGCCACAAATTCCAGTGGTGCACACTATGGACTGGGCCCGCTCCCCTTAAGCCTACCCTCTGTGCCAGCCATGTGGCACCACCATCCCTGAGCAAGAAGTTGGCGTTTACCCACAATGCATCTTCCCACAGAGAGTCTCTGGAATAGTAGGCCTCTGTGATTAACCGAGGCCAACCTTATAGCAAGAGGAGCATGCAGGAGAAGGCTTTCAGAGGCACTCAGATCTTGAATGGATGGAGCCCTATTACATGAAGAACCAAGTTAAAATCTAGGTCTGTTTGTGCACAGCTTCCACAGTCTCTCTCCAGCTGCCATCAACTGCCTGACTTCCCATGAACCTAGTGGGACTGGTAACACCCTGGTCTCCAAACAGGACATTCTCTCCTGCCATGGGCCCCTTGCTCATGCCATGCCTCTTCCTTCTTACCTGTATGAAAACTACTGGGCTGCAAGATCCAGCCCTGGCAGTCCCTTCTCAGTAACGCCTTCCTGGACCACCCTAGGACATGGTATTCCTTACTCGTTCAAGCGTATGTGGGACCTACCACTCCTTCCATTCATCTGGCACTTCTCTTTTTCTGTCTCTGGTTGCTATCACCTCATTCTTTCATCCAAGCCATCAGCAGTCCACAGATGTCCAAAGTGCATCCTAAATCTGGTCATTTCTAACCATCTCCCATGGCACTGCTGCAGCCAAGCCATATCATCTCGTGATTAGACTAAGAGAGTAGCCACTCAGTCATCTCCCCATATTCACTCTTGTCTCTCTATAGTTAACCCATCGTAGCCAATGATGTTTAAAAAATTTAAAAATCAGATAATGCTACACCCTTGATGAAAGCCTTCCAGGGGCCCCTGTCCCACTCAGGGTAAAATCACATTCCTGCTCACAGCCTACAAGGCCCTATGTGATCTGACCCCTGAGCTCATCCTCCATTCTCCCCCAAACCCTGTGCCACAGTCCCTGGACTCCTTTTTATTGCTCTGACAAGCCAAGAGCATTTCTCCCTCAGGGCCTGTGCACTTGCCATTCCCCTGCCTTTCCCCATATCTTCACCTTCCGGCCCTTTTCATCCTTTAGAGTTCAGTGTAGCATCTCCTCATCAGAGGCCTTCTCTGTCATTCTCTCCAGAGTAGCCCTCCACGACTCACTTCCTGTTCCCTGGCGTCCTCTCTTTTCACATATCACAGACTGGAATCATCTTAGGTTTCTGTCCTCAAGGTTATGGTCCAACACCCCATCTCCCTCCTACTAGAAGCTCCACTTGGGCAAAAACTTGTCTGCTGTGTGCTCCGGGGAGTCCCCAGTGCACAGAACAGTACAGTGATGGAGCTCTAGAAGGCTTTGTTGGAATGGTTGGTTTCAGGAAACTGTTTGGTGACACCACTCATTCATTCCACACTTAACAAGCACCAGGCACTCTGCCAAATACAGAGACCTATGAGACACTTGCTTCACCATCTGGTAGCTAATGAGTCAGTTATCTTTGTATTCACACAGGTCTGGCTTGCCCTACTAGGGTCTGTTCCACCATGCCTAACACAGTGTTTTGAAGACAGTACTAACCTAGCTAATGTTAATGATTTTGGGAGAAGAGGGGTTAAGAGGTTTTAACCATTGCAGAAGGTCAGAGAGATCATCCTATGACTTCTGCTTGGGTGTCTGGATTTTAAATTTATGCTGCTGGTACCTGAGTTCACACTTGTCTGTCCTCCTGGTTGAGAGGAAGAGAAAGGAGAGAAAACAGAAAAGCTTTTCGAGACCTACACAGTCATCCTAGGGTCAGATAATAGGGGTCTCAGTGATAAAAGAGCTGAGATGCTTTTTAAAACTAGAGTCCATAGATAATCCAAAGATAGAAGTGTTGATGAAATGAAACATTTCAGGTTTTTAAATACAGACAGCATCAAGAAACCTGTGATTTGGCAGTGCACCCAGTGTTTGAAGGCCCAGGAGTCCTAGTGTTGGAGTCACGTGTGCTCAGCAGTCTGGGCTCAAGACCTGAGCCTTCTGGGTCTCATCACATTCTGACCACTCACCTGGGCTCCACCTGGTGCCACTGGAGGTACTGAAGCAGGACAGACGCACATGCAGAGGAGTAGAGGGGTACAGGGATGGACTCTGGAGCCAGCGAGGTTGGGATCAAATTCCTTCTCACTGCTCACCCCTCACTAGCTGGGGGCTGTGGGCAAGATATTTCACCTTCCTGAGCGTCAGTCCTCCTTTGCAAAATGGTAAAAGTGAAAGTGCCCACCCCAGTAGGGAGCATTGAATGATTGAGGGTATAACCAGTGCCCAGCACAGTGCCTGGCACATGGGAGTACTCCTAAAAGTGTCCGCACTCATGATTACACAGAGGTCCACACACCAGCTGGGGTCCTCTCAGGCAGGGCCATCCAGAATGAATAACAAGTTCTGAAACATTATGCAAGGTTCACCCAAGGCTGTTCAGGCTGTGAACAAATGATTTATGCCCACCAGTAGCTATAGTCTAAATCAGAATGGTCAATGTCTACAATTTACCAAAAGAACATGGCTTAGTTTGCCCATCTGCAGCCCCCATCCCCCACTCTCCAAGAAGCAGACCCTCTGACAAGGACATTTTGGGGAGAGGGATGTTAAGTATTTGTACTTTTTATATCAGGTGCTTTAATCAAGTCATAACTATTGAGAGATTAAACTGTATATAATTTGATACCAAAGAAGAATGACCAGGCACAGCAAGCAATCTATATGGGAGAATATTCTGCCTGTTGGCCCCAAGGGCCTCCTTATTAGTGGTTTTTATTGTAATAAAATATACATAACATAAAATTCACCATGTGAACCATTTTAAAGTGTATAATTCAGGCTGGGTGTGGTGGCTCACACCTGTAATCCCGGCACTTTTGGAGGCTGAAGTGGGAGGATCACTTGAGGCCAGGAGTTTGAGAGCAGCCTGGCCACCATGGCAAAACCTTGTCTCTAACAAAAATACAAATATTAGCTGGGTGTGATGGCACGTGCCTCTAGTCCCAGCTACTCAGGAGGCTGAGGCAGGAGAACTGCTTGAACCCGGTAGGTGGAGATTGCAGTGAGCCAAGGTGGCACCACTGCACTCCAGCCTGGGCGACAGTGCGAGACTCTGTCTCAAAAAAAAAAAAAAAAGTATACAATTCAGTGGCATAAAGTACATTCACAGTGTTGTGCCAGCATTACCACTTCCATTTCTAGAACTTTTCTCCCCTGATAAGGATTTGAGAGCAAACAGCTGGTGTGGGAGGTGATCCCAGGGAATGTGGTGGGGGATGGAGAAGTGAGACAGGTAGGAGCCAGTGGAGAACACCCATCTGAGCGATGAGACAGCCGGGACGTTTACACAGCAGCCCCCATCCGCCGTTGGTAGAGGCCTGCTTGGAGAGGGTCACTCATCATTCTGCTACGAGAAACAGCCTCAGGCAATTGGAAGTTGGACCCTGTACTGCATGCTGAGGTCCAAGGGTGGCATTTACCAAAGTGAGGGCATCATTTATGGTGGAGTAAATATGACATATTATTGACACATGGTAACATTGATCTATAGGAAAATTAGGGTTGATGAATAACGTTTGTGCTTAAAGGATCTTTTCTAAGAATGTAACCCATTCTAAACACAATGACTGATTTTTCATTTGAAAACTTTGTTTGCCTTAGGGAAAAAATATTAATCTTTAATTTGGGTTAGAACGCCAAAGAGAATTAAAAATTAAGGCTGTTCTTAATAACTTGACCGTTTTTCTTCAACCCCAGGGGATTGTTTGCTCTTACTGGGCTGGTCCAGAGCATTGATGGCGTAGGAAATTAGAGAAGGGCTGGTGAGGGCCATGGCCTCACAGAGAAGATAATCAATATTTGTGTTCTGGGTGTGTCCTGTGGAGCAGGACATAGAGGAGCTAACTGGGTCCCAGGAAACTTGGCTTCTGATTCCTGTTTTGTCACTGAATCACTTTATGATCCAATTCCTTTAACCACTCTGTGCCTCAGTTTCCTCACTGGGGGCTATACCTGACTTACTTACTTAATGGAGAAGTCATGAAGTTTAAAGGAGGTATAATAATGCATCTAAATGCACTTTGGGAAAGCACTATGCAATATAGTCGTGATAATTATTCCTAGCATTGTACCTTTATTCAAAGATATCAGGATTTTATAAACATTCGGACTGGTTCTACCTGATTTTTTGAACTTTTGACCCCCTGTTTTTTTCCTGTATATTTTACTTTCCTTCTTTATAGAACTAGTTGAGGTTAAAAAGTTGCCTCCTTGAAGTTAATTAAGCAAACCAGAATCTCCCTTAAAAAAAAAAAGATTTTTGGCTGGGCGTGGTGGCTCATGCCTGTAATCCCAGCACTTTGGGAGGCCGAGATGGGTGGATCATGAGGTCAAGAAATCGAGACCATCCTGGCCAACATGGTGAAACCCCGTCACTACTAAAAATGCAAAATTTAGCTGGGCGTGGTGGTGCATGCCTATAGTCCCAGCTACGCGGAGGCTGAGGCAGGAGAATTGCTTGAATCCAGGAGGTGGAGGCTGCAGTGAGCCAAGGTGGTGCCACTGCACTCCAGCCTGGTGACAGAGCGAGATTCTGTCTCAAACAAACAAACAAACAAATGAACGAACAAACAAAAAACGATCTTTAAAAATCTAGGCCAGAGCTGGAAGAAAAATAAAAAGACTGACACTCATTTGGTCTCTAAGATACTGTGGGTTCCACCCATGTGAGAGTGCCCTTGGCTATCTTTTGCCCAAGTAGCTCCAAGCTGGGGTGGGTGTTTCCATGGCATGGTTGTAGCCAAGAGAGCCCCAGCATGTAAGAAAGACCTGGATTACACAAAAACCTAGGAAGCTGGTTGGACACTTGGACCATACACTACACCTGAAGCCAGAGTCTCCAGATGAGGAAGGCTCATGCCTATGCAAGCCAACAATCCACTCTGATCATTCGCTGTGCAGAAAGTTCACTGGGGGATTTGGTGTGCCCTGTCCTCTGGCTGCTCCTTCATCCTGTTCCAGTTTATCCATTCACCCTGCCAGATTTCTGGCTTTGGTAGGTGGAGCCACCTCTGCCCCTGGACCCTCTGAACTTCCTGCCACACCTGTCCCCTAGAAGGGTAGAGGTGGAGGAGGAAGTGGTACCAGAAGATAAAAGCACACGTCCCCAAAGCTAACACCTCTTCTACCCAAGTTTGTACAGCCACCGCTGTATAAACCCTGCCCCTGGGCTTGAGAAGGTCCCAGGCAGCCGGGTGAGTCTTGAGCTAGGAGCACATCTTGCCTTCAGGAAGAAGTTGGTGCTGCTGCCCCCAGACTTTTTCTACTCATCAGAGGAGCCGTTTTCTGCTCCTAGAATCCAGCATTGGAAATGTAGGGAGGAACAGAGATAACCTCTGGGCAGGGCTAAGCCAGTAAGGAGGTCAGATCAGTGCTTTGTTCGACAAAGGCATCAGCTCTCTTTACCCCATGGGCCTTGCAAGTCACAAAATTTTTCATAGGCCTGAAGGACCTCCTTTCATTAGCTTTCTGGGTCATGACTGTGCGTGTGGGCCACCCACCCCACACCCACCCACCCACCATCCATCCCTTATGCAGAGAGCGAGAGGCTGTACGAGCAGTGGTTAAGAGCCTAGACTCCGGAGCCTGGGTTCAAATCCCAGCTCTGCTGCTTACCAGCTGTTTGACAGGACATGCTACATCACTTCTCTGTACCTTAGTTTCTGCTGGCATTGATGATAATAATATTTATTTCTTGGGTGTTATGAGGGTTAAATGAGTGAAAAATACTAAAGCTTTCAGAACTGTGCTTGTTGCATAGCGCAGCCTGTTTCTACAGTCAAGGATGGACATAACCCTCCTCAGATGAGGGTAGTGATTCAGAGAGGAGAGCTGTCTTGCTGGAGTTCCACAGCTGCTAAGTGGCAGGGTTGAGGGCCCAAACCTTTCTCTTATGGTTTGTTCTTTCTGCTCCCTGATGCAGAAGCACTTCTCTGTCCCTTTCTCACATTATTCTATCCCTCTCTTCAGTCTCTCAGTGACAGACACACAGGATTCAGTAGTTTCAGTGCTGAAGGGGAGAGGGCCACCAACCCAGGGCCGCTCCCTCTCCCATGGTCTTTTCCCCTCCCCCTCCCTTGCAGGCTCCAGGCGGAGGAAAGCTGCTGGGCAGCTTGGTAGGTGACAGTCTGGTATCTTGACAGCTTATCCCTCTTTCCTCCAATTCCAGACTTGGAGATCACGGTCCCAATTCGGCACTCACAGCACCTGCCTGCGAAAGTGGAGTTTGGAGTCTATGAGAGTGGCCCCAGGAAAAGTGTCATTCCCCCCAGGACGGAGCTGAGACGGGGAGACTGGAAAACAGACAGCACCTCCAGCACAGCAAGTGAGCAGCTGGGGGTGCAGGGGGTGCGGTCTTCTCGGCTGGGCTCCAGCTGGCGCCCTTGGGCCTTAGGAAACATCCTCTTAAGAGCCCAGGAGATCTCCAGTGGGGCCTGGTTTGGGTTTGAGAGGTGTAAAAGGTGGGGCAGAGTTACTGTTTGTCTGTGAGGTTTGCTTTGTATCCCATGAAGCCCGGTTACTTGATAATTATTACTCTAGCCCTTTTCTAAATATCAAAACCTAATACTAATAGTTAACATTTATTGAGCATTTACTATATTCTAAGCCTCTTTATAGATTATCTAATTTAATTCTCACTGAAGCTCTATGAAATAGGGACTGTCATCTCTGTTTACTGAGGAGGAAGCAGGAGGCTTACTGCTCTGGCCTAGGTTAAATAGCTAATGTGGAGTAGCCGGAATTTGAACTCATTCTGGATACAGAGCCAAGACTCTTAGCCACCATTCTTTGCTGCTTCCTCAACTATCATAAAGCAAGGGAAAGGGCACAGAGTCAGAAATATCAGAAAATAATGGACTCAAGTAAAATAAAAAGAAAGAAGAAAAAAAGAAAATAATAGACTCAAATTCGAACGTTCCAACTTTACAGGCAAGTTGAGGATCTAATGAGGACATGCCTTCCTTTTGGCTGGAAGGCTTCAATAGTCATCTGATTACACAGACAATACAGCCTGATGCACCAGGCAGGAGCTGAGGGCTTTGTTCCCGTATCCAGGGCAGTGTTAGCTGACTCCAGACACACTGGGTTCACAAGCCACATAGATTGAGTTTCTCTTATTTCATACATTTCAGTGCTAACAAAACAGCTAGGAAAGCAATAAAAGAGCCAGAGAGCAACTGAATTTCAGGACTCATATCTCCTTAAATGTCGGGCAGAGAACCCCATAACGCATGTTGCAGCAGGAAGGTTATCTAACCCAGGGGTTCTTAATCTTTTCTGCATCACAAAGCTCCTTGAGAATCTGATATATACTTTGGTTCTGTCCCCCAGACACACGCACAGGTGTATGCATGTGTATGTGTGCACACACACACAATTTTGCCCACCCATGGACTTAGGTCAAGAACCTCTGAGCTAGTTTTCCTTCATCCTGTATAGATGGGGTATTTGTGACCCAGAAAGAGACAGAATTTTGCCCAAGGTTACATAGCCAGTGAATGGCAAAGGTGCGAGTAGATCCTAGCTCCTTTCTCTTTCAGGTGAATGTTTCTGCCATCATTACCTGTCAAAACAGACCCACAGCCTATCACATGACTGCCTGGGAAGTCTAGTCTGGACAGAGGAGAAAACTTCCCCTTACTTAATGGGGGTGATCATTTGTATGCAAAGCCCACTGGGAGCAATTTGAGAATTCTGACAAGTTCAGGAATGGGAGAGATGTCCTCAGGGATCACAGGTGGCAGAAGGAGCAAGGGACAGCTGGCTATCTCTGTCTCTCAGACCTGTGGAAGAGGAGAGGAGAAGTGGTAGAACCCTCTCAGGGTGAGGACAGTGCATCCCAGGGTTGGTGAGGAGAGTGACAGCTGGAAATTTAACAAGACAAATGCACTAGTTTCAGGTTCAGAGTAATTGAACAGATTTTGTGTATATGTTTTCTGGGGGATAGCCTGGGGTGAGGAGAAGATGGGAAGAATAAACTGTACTTTTCCCCTTGTGCAGTGGTTTAGTACCCAGGGTTGGCTGGCTCATCTGGTTAGAAAATGTTACTAAATGACAGACCAATGGATTTTACTCTACTTTGTGGCTGTGGTCTGCATCCAGCCCGTGATACAGTTTCCATTATCTATTGCCATGCAATAAACCATGCCAAAACATAGTGGCTTAAAACAACCCTTTATTTATGCCTTATCCTACAACTTAAACAGGACTCAGTGGGGATGGTGGTTCATCTCTCCTCTGTGGCATCAGCTGGGGTCACTCATGAGTCAGCATTCAGCTGTAAGCTCTGCTTGTCCTGGAACATCCAAGGAAACCTCTCATCCTCCAGGGCCTCTCTACACGTGGCCTTTAATTCATAGCCTTTTATATGGCAACACGATCTGTAGAGGGAATAGGCCAAAAGGAAAAGCCCCAGTGTGCTAGTGCCTATCAAGCTTTGGCTTGCATCACACTTGC
The DNA here is from genome assembly GCF_007565055.1 of Rhinopithecus roxellana. Classification (NCBI taxonomy): domain Eukaryota; kingdom Metazoa; phylum Chordata; class Mammalia; order Primates; family Cercopithecidae; genus Rhinopithecus; species Rhinopithecus roxellana. The sequence goes on from NC_044559.1 coordinate 76,826,759, forward strand.
TAATGCCATATTGGCCAAAGCAGGTCATGTGGCTAAGCTAGAGTGCGGCAGGGGGCAGGAGCATACAAAGGTGTGGATCCTGGGCGAGGGGGTTGACTGGGGGTCACTAGGGGTTAGTCTTACCATCTTGAAATGGATAACAGTGCAGATAGCTGCTTCCGTTAATCAAATGCTTACTCTTTGCGTGCCCTGTGCCAAGCATGTCACCATATTTTCGGGTTCATTTTATATAACAGCGCTGTGAGTTTCTAGATAAGAAAATGGAACAGAGAGGGTAGGCGACTTGCCCCAAGTCTCTTGGCAAGCAAGCAGGGGGTCTGGGATTCACATCCACATCTTCCTGTGCTTTCAACTGTGGGGATGCACTGCCTTCCAAATAGAAATAGTTCCCATGGCAGGGAGGGAGAGTGAGGATGGCCCAGCTTATCCACCAACTGCCCCTTAACCCCCTGAGTCACACCCTTAAAAAAGCACTGTTTGTATTATGGTGCAGCTGTCATCTCTTGGGAACCATGGAAAAACAGTTGCAGGTTAAATCTGGTTATAACTAAAAATTCAAGTGCCAGATACTAGTGTTATGTTTAAGAGAACAAAAATTGCATAACAGAAAGGTTGTTGACCTCCTAGGTTGTCTGGCCCAAGTTTCTTTTTTCTTTCTTTCTTTTTTAAAACAAACTCTAATTTCAAGTGTAACCAAGGTTCTTAAGAATCATAGTATAGTTTTATATGGTCATTTTTTTCTCTCACTCATTGATCCACCAAATACTGAGGACAGCTCTGTGTATCCTGAGCTAGGCTGTATGCTAGAGAACCAAAGATGAAAAAGAACCAGAGCCTGTCCTTAGGAGGCTTGTAACGGAGGAGAGAAAGTACACGAGTAGCATGGCATTAGATGCTTGTCCGGTACTTCTCCCCTGATAGTAGAAGCCTACCAAGGGGTGGGCACTGCCCCTCTTCCCCCTGGCAAGTGTGAAGATGATGGGAGCTGGGGTGAGAGTCTCCTAACAACTGTGCAGCCTAAAGGGGATTTGGGCAAGCAAGTCATCAGCCTGGAGAGGAGGAGGGCCAGGGCCAAGGTTCAGAGCCAAACACTGGGATTGAAGATTTAAGAATGCCAGCAGAAGGGACGGGGGAACTGATGGCTATGAGTTTCCGAAGTCATGGAGCCGATGCCTGTGGCAGCTTTATTACTTCTTGCTAGTAGATAAACTTCAAAGGGATTATGGCTCATCATAAGGGAATGTGATGGACAATGAGGAATGGCATGGGGAGGCTTAGCCACAAAGGGATGGGGGCCTGTGGGCCCGAGGGGTTACTTTTAGTTGGGGCAATGTGGGAAGGTTTTGATAGCATTTGTCCTGAGCCTTGGAGACTGAGGAGGTTTTAAACTTGTGGACAAGAGTGGGCTGTGGGCTGGGAAGAGTAGGGAGAAAAAGACAGCCTGGTCCTTGAACAGTGTTACGTATGGGTAACGAGTAGAAAGCGACAGGATCACATGTTCCTTTTTTTTTTTTTTTTTTTTTTGAGACGGAGTCTCACTCTGTCACCCAGGCTGAAGTGCAGTAGCACGATCTCAGCTCACTGCAATCTCTGCCTCCCAGGTTCAAGCAGTTCTCTGCCTCAGTCTCCCAAGTAGCTGGAATTACAGGCACCCACCACCACGCCCAGCTAATTTTTGTATTTTTAGTAGATACGGGGTTTCACCATCTTGGCCAGGCTGGTCTTGAACTGCTGACCTCGTGATCTACCCACCTCGGCCTCCCAAAGTGTTGGGATTACAGGCGTGAGCTACCTCACCCAGCTCATGTTCCTTAATAAACAAATTCTGCATCCCCTGAATTATAGAAACATTTTGACATATTATTTTAAATTTAAAAATCTGCCCCCCCAAAATAATTTAAAATTATAACCTTAACCTGCTCTATTCAAGCTAACATTTAAATTAATTTACTCAAAGTTGATATCAGAATGCAGTCAAAACTATTTTTTGACTACCTATAAACTTACATGACCAGGAGCTATTTGAAGTGGAAATTCAGCAAACCTAAGATCTTGACTATGTTGTTAGTAAGAATATTGGAAAATTAAAGTTAAGATCTCCTTGTTTTTGTTGAGTAACTCTTATTCTTTCTTCTTCTCTGCTAGATCACCGTGTGCTGGGGCTTAAAATGCTGTGCTGTCCAGTATGGTAGCCACTGGCCACATGTGGTTATTTAAATTTTTAAGTTAATTACGACTAAATAAAATTTAAAATTCATTTCCTTGGTTGCACTAGCCATGTTTCCCACTTGCTACCACATTGGATAACACCTAATAAAAGATGCCCTGAAAGTTCTGTTGGATGGTGCTATTCTAATGATGCAGGTGATAAATTCCCAACTGAAAAGCCTCAAGCGCCTAAACTCTCCCAGTCACAATTCTGACCATGAACATAAATTATACTTTTGAGGGCCGGGCATGGTGGCTCATACCTGTAATCCCAGCAATTTGGGAGGCCAAGGTGGGTGAATCATGAGGTCAGGAGTTTGAGACCAGCCTGGCTAACATGGTGAAACGCCATCTCTACTAAAATACAAAAATTAGCCAGGCACAGTGGCATGTGCCTGTAGTCCCAGCTACTTGGGAGGCTGAGGCAGGAGAATCGCTTGAACCTGGGAGGCGGAGGTTGCAGTGAGCTGAGATTGTGCCACTGCACTCCAGCCTGGGTAACAGAGCAAAACTCAGTTTGGGGGGAAAAAAAATTATACTTTTGAGTGTGTACTTTGCATTTTGTTTTGTGTCAAAGGGTCTGGCCGCTTATTACAAGGCATGTCTGCATGGGTGATACATACCCGTTTGCTAGAATTTCTAAGTAAAAAACTGCAGCAACAAAGTTAGTTTGCAGATTTTAGAAATACCACTGAAGAGCTGAGAATCAGAACATCTTTTTTTTTTTTTTTGAGACGGAGTCTTGCTCTGTCGCCCAGGCTGGAGTGCAGTGGCGTGATCTCGGCTCACTGCAAGCTCCGCCTCGTGGGTTCACGCCATTCTCCTGCCTCAGCCTCCTGAGGAGCTGGGACTACAGGCGCCCGCCACCTCGCCCGGCTAGTTTTTTGTATTTTTTAGTAGAGACGGGGTTTCACCATGTTAGCCAGGATGGTCTCGATGTCCTGACCTCGTGATCCGCCCGTCTCAGCCTCCCAAAGTGCTGGGATTACAGGCTTGAGCCACCGCGCCCGGCTGAGAATCAGAACATCTTTGCTGTCTTGTCCTTCAATTTGGAGCACTAATATCAAACATGATTTTCATAGGGGTTAAATGGCAATCACATTTTCAAAGCCCTCAGTCAATGGTAGCAGTAATGCCAAAGTTAGTCATCAGAAAGTCAATAATTTTTTCCATGCTGAAAGAAAAACTGAACTCGAATAAAATGGTATAAGGCTGGACATAGTGGCTCACACTTGTAATTCTAGCACTTTGGGAGGCTGAGGCAGGAGGATCGCTTGAGCCCAAGAGTTGAGGACCAGCCTGCGCAACAGAGTGAGATCCTGTTGCTACAAAAAAAAAAAAAGAAAGAAAATGGGCTAGGAGTGGCGGCACACACCTGTAGTCCCAGCTACTTAGGGGGCTAAGGCAGGAGGATTGTTTGTGTCCAGGAGTTTGAGGCTACCGTGAGCTGTGATCATACCACTGCACTCCAGCAAGACCTTGTCTCTAAAAAAACAAAAAGTATAAGATGGCCAAAGTTTGAAGAACCCCATACTTACAGCTTATGTATTATTTATATCAATAAAACTAAGTAAGTGCTAGAGTTCTCTATTTTATTTTAGCCTGAAAGAATCCTCAATCCGGCTGATTTTCTTTCTACCCTTTAGGTAGCACGAGTAACCGCTCCAGCACCCGGAGCCTCCTCAGTGTGAGCAGCGGGATGGAAGGGGACAATGAGGTGAGAGCTGGGACTCCACCCCACCTATCTTGTCCTAGGGGTTGTTTCATCGCAAGAGATAGAAACCCAGGTGAAAGGGGCCAGACACAGAAGGTCATATATTATAGGATTCCATTTATATGAAATGCCAGAGTGGGCAAATCCACAGAGACAGTTTGCAGATTGGTGGTTGCCAGGGCTGGAGGGAGGAGGAATGGGAAGAAACTGCTTAATGGGGACAGGGGTATTAGTCAGGGTTCTCTAGAGGGACGTGTGTGTGTGTGTGTGTGTGTGTGTGTGTGTGTGTGTGTGTGGCGTTTATTAAGTATTATTAACTCACACAATCACAGAGTCCCACAATAGGCTGCCTGCAAACTGAGGAGCAAGGAAGCCAGTCCAAGTCCCTGGAACAGGAGAACTTGGAGTCCAGTGTTTGAGGGCAGGAAGCATGCAGCATGGGAGAAAGATGTAGGTTGGGAGGCTAAGCCAGTTTCTCCTTTTCACATTGTTCTGACTGCTTTATATTCACTGGCAGCTGACTAGATAGTGCCCACGCAGATTAAGGGTGGGTCTGCCTCCCCCAGCCCACTGACTCAAATGTTAATCTCCTTTGGCAACACCCTCGCAGACACACCCAGGATCAATACTTTGCATCCTTCCATCCAATCAAGTTGACAGTCAGTATTCACCATCACACAGGGTTTCTTTTTGGGTGATGAAAATGTTTTAAGACTAGACTAGATAGAGGGTGCACAACATTATAAATACACTCAATGCCACTGAATTGTCCACTTTAAAATGGTTAAGTTTATGTTAACTTCACCTCAATAAATAGAAAAGAAGGAAAGAAAGGAAGGAAGGAAATAGACAGCTGGAAATCCACTCTTACTAGTGAAACCAAAAGGGGCATCTGTGGGAAGGAGCCGATGAGTCTCAGGGGATCCAGGGTTAGGGGCCACCCTCCGGGTCTGGATTAGGAGCTGCAGGACCTGCCAGAGGGAACCGGGGTCACTGTTCTGTGTGTCCCAGGCCCAAAAGTTCTTTGGTCTCTGCTTCTCTGCACACATCCGCTTTCTTTCCCCTCACACTGCTGCCTTCTGCTTCTCCACAGTCCCCTGAGTCCACTAGGCCTCCGAGCAGGGAGTAAGTTGCTGCTTTAGGTTGAGGCCCCATTCCAAGTTGGCTCAATTTGGGACATGTGTATAGCTTGATCCAGGGACCAGTGGCTGGGACAAGCAGGAGGGGCCACATGGGTCACTGCCAACTCTGAAGCCTTCTGAGAAGGGTCCTTGGGTGGGCATTTCTAAGAAGCTTCCACCTGGTGCTGATGCTGACCAGCCACAGAGCACACTTTGAGTAGCAAGCAATTAGAATTCAGGCAATTAATGATCATTGGGGCCAGATTGTCTTCCTCAGTGACTTCAGGAGGAAATGGAAAGCTGCCAGGTATGGCTGGGTTGATTTTCAGTTTGCGAACAACCTTCAGTCCCAGCCTAAGGAGGACCAAGGGGCTTTTGGGTTATGGTTGTCCAGCTGTGCTGGTTGCTGAATGTAGTTTTCGCCTTTCTTTCTCATCTTGTTTCCTGTAGGATAATGAAGTCCCTGAGGTTACCAGAAGCCGCAGTCCAGGTCCCCCACAAGTGGATGGGACACCCACCATGTCCCTTGAGAGACCCCCCAGGGTGCCTCCGAGGGCTGCCTCACAGAGGTAATATCAAAACTGATATGAAATTTTTCCCTTATCTCTGAATCCTAGGGGAGAATAGGACTTGGAAACACCTAAGATGACTAAAGAATAAGCACAGAGCTGGGCGCAGTGGCTCATACCTGTAATCCCAGCACTTTGGGAGGCCAAGGCGGGTGGATCACAAGGTCCGGAGATCGAGACCATCCTGGCTAATATGGTGAAACCCCATCTCTACTAAAATACAAAAAATTAGCTGGCCATGATGGCACACACCTATAGTCCCAGCTACTTGGGAGGCTTAGGCAGGAGAATCGCTTGAACCCGGGAGGCAGAGGTTGCAGTGAGCTGAGATCATGCTCCACACTGCACTCCACTCTAGTCTGGGCAACAGAGCGAGACTGTCTCAAAAAAAAAAATAAATAAATAAGCACAGAGCTAACTGAAATGCCTGCTCCATTGGACATACTTTACTGTGGACCCTTCATTAATTAAGTGATGCATTATTTAGTTGCAAATACTTTAAATAGCAAATTCAATGTTTCATAAATGAAATACATTGAAAAATGTCAACTTTTAAAATAGGTTTTATCCATTTGGCTAGAATTCAACTCTCCAATAACTAATTCCCTTGGCTGGACTGTAGGGACAGTGCCTTTTGGGGAACAGAAAATATGAAGGAATTGGAAATGAAAATGCAGGTGACAGGCCACATTGTATGGTGGTGGGAAGCCTGATTCTAGACCCCCCCTACCTGGGGTCAAGTCTCCAGCAGCTGTTTGCAAACTTGCAAGAACTATTTAACTTTAACTTTCATGTATTTCAATTTCCTTTTTTTTTTTTCTTTTTTTTTTTTTTTTGAGATAGATTCTTGCTCTATTACCCAGGCTGGAGTGCAGTGGTGTGATCTCGGCTCACTGCAACCTCCGCCTGCTGGGTTCAAGTGATTCTCTTGCCTCAGCCTCCCAAATAGCTGGGATTACAGGTACCTGCCACCACGCCCGACTAATTTTTGTAATTTTAATAGAGACAGGGTTTCACCATGTTGACCAGGCTGGCCTTGAACTCCTGACCTCAGGTGATCTGCTCGCCTCGGCCTCCCAAAGTGCTGGGATTACAGACATGAGCCACCATGCCCAGCCTCAATTTCCTTGTCTATAAAATGGGGATAATAACAGAACTTTCTGCAGAGTCATAAGCACTGAGTTCTTGGCCTAGAGTAAGAACTCAGCAATATAAGTGATTTTTTATTTTATACAAGAGAGGAGTTAATATCTAGAGATTTGGAGATGACGATTAGACTAAAGAATTTGACTAATTTACTAGACTCTGACGTATGCCTTTGTTTATATGATACTTGGGCCTCTGGTAGGAACCTTTTCATGGTCTGGTCTTGTGGAGTACGGAAAAAGTGGTCACAGCTAGCTGTGTGTCCACAGATGCAGAAAGGAGCCCTTGGGAATAAAAGCCAAGGCCTGTCTTAGGAGTTAATTCTTTGATGTTTAAAATAAAATGTTCATGTGTTGATGTGGCATAAGGAAGGAGGAAGCTTTTCTTCAACCAGGGTTTTGGTTTGGTTTTTGCATTTTGAAACTTTTAGATGAAGCTCATCAGTGGAATTTGTTGAGAAAGTACAACAAGGAGGCCTTTCTTCTGGTTTTCTGGAAAGAGAAGCTGGCTCTGTGCTAAGGATCTTTCCATTTCTCCCTTTGCTATTTATCACTTTCCCATGTGCTCACAGCAACATTTGTGTGTTGGCACTTGCTACTCAAACATCGCCCAGGCCCAAGCTGTGCCACATCCACCAGGCATGCGTCCCTGGTGTAGACTGGAGGGCATGGATTAGAATATTAGTCCTGGAAGGAAGCTTAGCAGCAATCTAGTCCCATCACCTGAATTTGCATTGTGCTCTGTTGCTTGAAAATTATTACATAGTTGGTGATTGGAGGGCTTACCAAGAGCAGTGATGGTGATAAATGCTGTTATTTATTGAAACTTACTATGTGGCAGGTATTCTGTTAAACACACTAAATGCATTATCCTGTTTAATTCTCTCCACAATCCTAAGAGGTAGGTATTCAGTGTTATCCCATTTTGCAGATGTAGAAACTGGGCTTGAGATTGGGTTGAGACTTGCTCTGTGTGGCAAACCTACCAGACTTCATCTCATAGGCATTGTTTTATACCTATCCAAGAAAGTCTAAGTATTAGAGTAGGAGGTTCAAGATCCAAGGCCTTTTATTCCTGAAGGTTGAGGACTTTGAAGGCAGTTGTCTAAATGTACCAAGATAAAAGAGTTGTCAAGTTTGAAACTTTAGCTATAAAATTTTGGTGGGATTTTGTTAACAGAAGAGAAAGAGAAAACAACCAGGGAAACAGGTTCCAAAAATTAAAGGATAGAAACTAGGAAGCATGTAAATGTGTAAAAAGAGACGGTGGTTGAGTTGTTTGGGGAGTCTGGAAGCATGTTGTGATAGAGATGGGGAGAGAAAAGGAGGAAAACATTTTTTGCTAAAGAAATAATGTTTACAAAGCAGTTTGTAATTGATAGAACTGGGGGTGTGGGTGCATTTTTGGTGTGAAAAAAGATGTGTGAGTATGCAATTTTCACAATAAAATAAGGAGATATTTGAGCAGATAATAAAATGGGTCTCTCTCCAGAATGGCTTCAATGCTTGACCTGCTTACAGACAGGATTGAAGGCTGACGTTGGTGTCCTAGACTCCATTGTCAGATCTGGGAATCAGCATCTCTTCTCTGCTTGTGTTCTAACCTCCCCGCTAAACCCTGGCCCAAACCAAACAGCACTGGTAGTACAGCCTCCATCCCACTCCATCCCAGTTCTGGTCCATGCTTCTGCTCACTCTACACGCTGTCCCACAGCTTGAATTGCCACCAGCAGACAAAGACCCCAAGTCTCCATCTCCATCTCAGCCTTCTCTTTCCTACAGTTGACTGGGGATCTTCACTCAGGGACCCCACCAATATCTCAAACATAGCCTGTGCAAAACGGAACTCATCAACCCACCTACCATTCTCTACCCCAAACTGCCTTCTTCTCATGAGTTCCCAGCCTGAGATAGTGGGACCATTCTCTCCCTTCCCTAAGCCCCAAACTTGGGAGTCATCCTCTATCCCTGCCCCCCTCGCAGCTCTCATATCCAGTGTGTCTTCAGGCTCTGTCCATTCTGCTGCTCTTTCAGCTGTTAGATCCACCCTCTTTTCCATCTGCTAGCACCTAAGTTCATTCCTGAAGGCCCACACTTACCTCCCTTCCTCCAGTCACTCCCTCCTCCACATTGCAGTCAGAGTGCCCTTTCTAGAACAGGAATAGCTGATGATGCCATTGCCTGGCATAAAAGCCTTCACATTTAATTCTGTGTATTTCAGCATTCTTTGGTTCTGCCTAGCTCAAGTCCTACCCCTCTCCTGTATTCACCAATGCTCTGCCACTTCAGCATTCCCAGTGAGCTCTGCCACTCTGTACTGTTTCTTTGCCCAATCTGTTGCTTTTGCCTGGAATGCTGTCTTCCTCCTCCCTTCTACTCTCTGCTTAGAAAATTCCTATACATCCTTTAAGACTCAGTTCAAACATCACCTCCTCTGTGAAGCCCTCTCTAATGTTCCCATGCAGAGTGAATCTTCTTTTGGTTTCCCAGGCACTCCTATTATATTCTATACTCTAATAATACACTCAGTATTGCAACCCTTGTGTAGATGTGTCTCCTCAATGAATGGTGAACCTGTGAGACACTACTTTTGATTTTTAATTTTTTTTCTCCTATCCCTAGTGCCTGGCAGAGTTAACTGGCACATACTAGGAACTTAAAAGATATTCACTGTGTTAAGTGAATGGATGGAAGGATAGATTGGTATTGTTTGGGTTGGACTTCCGGACCTCTTAAAAAAGTAGTCACATGGCACAAATATACATATGTAACAAACCTGCACGTTATGCACATGTACCCTAGAACTTAAAGTATAATTTAAAAAAAAAAAAAAAGTAGCCACCCTCAAGCCTGTAATCCCAGCACTTTGGGAGGCCGAGATGGGCGGATCACGAGGTCAGGAGATCGAGACCATCTTGGCTAACCCGGTGAAACCCCGTCTCTACTAAAAAATACAAAAAACTAGCCGGGCGAGGTGGCGGGCACCTGTGGTCCCAGCTACTCGGGAGGCTGAGGCAGGAGAATGGCATGAACCCAGGAGGCGGAGCTTGCAGTGAGCTGAGATCCGGCCACTGCAGTCCAGCCTGGGCGACAGAGCGAGACTCTGTCTCAAAAAAAAAAAAAAAAAAAAAAAAAGTAGCCACCAAGTCATCTACCACCATATACAGGTGGGTTATAGATGAGTGAAAGGAACTTCACACTCCTGGCCAGGCACAGTGGCTCATGCCTGTAATCCCAGCACTTTGGGAGGCCAAGGCAGGTGGATCCCTTGAGCTTAGGAGTTTGAGACCAGCCTGGCCAACACGGCAAAACCCCATCTCTACAAAAAAAAAAAAAAAAAATTAGCTGGGTGTGGTGATGTGTGCCTGTAGTCTCAGGTACTGGAGAGGCTGAGGTGGGCAGATTGCTTGAGCCTGGGAGGTTGAGGCTGTAGTAAGCTGTGATTGCGCCATTGCACTCCAGCCTAGATGACAGAGTGAGACCATGTCTCAAAACAAACAAATAAACAAACAAACAAACACTATAATTACAGGTCTAAAATTATAAATAAGTTTCCTTGAGATGTAGCTTCCAATCTTTAGCTGGAGTTGTTCCTCAGAATGAAACCTAGAGAGGGTATGCCCATAGGCTCACTCCAACTGCAGAGTGTGGCAGCAGAAAGAGGAAGAGGGGCTGGGAGGAAATCATGGCTGTCTTTGTGGTGGAAGATAAAATGTAAGGCTCATGAGGCATAACTGGGGAACAGACTTCAGAATAGATCTTTAATCATCATTATATTATTAGCTTTACTTGCTGAGTGCCTACGCCAAGCCACAAACTGCTACCTACTTTCCTACTGTCATCTCCAAGCCTCACATGGTACTCCAACGTAGGGATCAGTACCTCTGTTTGGCAGATGAGAAAACAATTTCAGGGGTGCTGAACTTGCACACACAGAGATGTATGCATAAATGTCTATGCTATATGTTCTTATAGGTTCTGAATCTCCCCTATCAAAACACTCCGTAGAGTTTCCTGATTTTTGCCTATTGTCCGTCTCATCCACACACTTGCAACATCTTGAGGGCCTAATCCATGACCACTTTACTTGCTGTTATATCCCATACCCAGAAGTAGATATAAAGTAAATTAATGTTTGTTGAAAGAAAGAAAGAGTGAAAGAAAGATGGCAGAGAGGCAGGCAGGCTAAATTTGCTCAGGTAAAAGTGGTATTGTGTCCTTTGGCTTTCTCCTGTAACCCCAAGCTCACAGGGCAGGCTGAAGAGATAGGAGACCATTCTTTTGTTTTCATGGTATAAAGCTCAGTCACTCAGTGACAACCAGACAACGCCATCTAATCCTAGGACTAGGGTGGGACCTCCCAAGGTTGTCTGTGATTCTTATTTTCTGCTACTGCCTCCCTCTTTTGCTCCTGAAGCAGCCCTTCTTTTCCCAACTCTGTTGTCATTTCCTTGACCTACACAAACCTTGCATTCAAGAGACATTTAGTACATATTTACTCATTGATTCGATCAATCCTCAAGTATGCAACTCCAGGGTAGCACAGTTCAATTATAGCACCTAACAAAGCTCTTTTTCTTATTGACTTGCTTCCAAGGGAATTAAATATTGGTTTTACAGCACACACGTGGAAATGCCATCTGTAATCCTTGAACCTGTCTGTAAATAGACTCACCCTAGTCTACCTGGAACGTCATTTAAGACTGTTCAAAAACCATACAGAGTAACATGGAGGGAAGTTTCTAGGAAGGCAGATGCAGAATTTGGGTAACAGTTATCCCATGAGGAAGCAGTCATGAGAAGCAGGCTTTGGAAATTCCAATTCCTCTCTCAACAGATCTCCCTACTACAGTGTGTCTCCTGCGTGGCTATTAGAATTGGTGGTGTTTTAAAATCTAGGTTTCATTATTATTTAGGTATGGCAAAGTCAACAGCTTAGGAGACAACTGCCATTGAAAAGATAGTTTGGTATACTCACAGATCCCAAAAAGGGGTACATCACCCCATAGGGGGCTACATGGGGAAGCATCAGGGCCAGTAAGGAGGCAGAGGAGCAGGGGAAAATGTGGACAAGAGCTTTTATTGTGGTTTCCATGGGTGAGGCTGGGTAAGATTTAGAATTGGCTAGTTTGAATAATTTCATTGGCTCTGAGGCATTAAGGGCTGACCCTCGTTGTTTGGAAACTGGCCCTAGGGTGATAAGGGCAAGTGGATGGTGGCCCCATAAAGTGGCGTGTGAAAGCCCCATAGAGGAGGTGGTTGGGGCATGCATCTGGACTGATTGGTTTACATATGAAAGGCATGTTTAGCAGTGGAAGGCAGGTAGCTTGTTTCCTGTTTCTAGGAATTGGTTTATCCTGGGAGGGGCAGTCTCTCCAGGGTCAGCAAGGCCCCAAGATGGCAAAGTATCAGATAATGAAAGGGTTGGTGAGTACAACTGGTTGGGGAGGGAA